>NW_026947500.1:50007833-54812833 GCF_034190915.1 Cavia porcellus | reverse complement strand
CTTTCTGTTCTGAATACTTTGTACAACCTATCCACCACTTCTTTTTAAGCCGGAAATGAAACACACAATGCTAATCCTTCTGTTCTCAAATAGGTTTTCTAATATGTGACAGAATTCCTAGCATTTCAAGGTTCCCACCAGTTGGTGTTTCAAAACTTATTAATATCAAGACAGATTTAATTTATTTTATGTCTTTCTGGTTTATTGATTTTTTTAAACCATAGACAACCTTAAGTACATATCAGATTTTCCACATTGATGCTTAATGCTTCGTTATTTACATTTTTCACTGGTTTTGAAACTCTCTCAAAAAGGGCACAGTCTGTCAAAAAAAATGGAAAGGAAAAATGGAAAGATTTTCAAAGTTACCTGCTGGGGCAATAGAGAGAATGCATGCTCCTTTCTCCTGCCACCACTTAAAAATACTTTGCTAGAGTAGCAATAATGACTATTGACATCCAACCACAGTTTATCTCTCCTCATCTGTTGCAATGAGACAGCAAACCCTACATGCTTTGTAGTCTATGCAATACTTAAAATACAATGCTGAAAAAATTCTATTTTGATCATGCATATCATTCTATCTAGCTTTAATTTTAATTCTAATTGACACATGGGAATAGTATGCATTTATAGGCTATAATGTAATATTCAATACATGTCTACAATGTGCAATCATGAAATCAAAATAATAAGAATTTTCAGTTCCTAAAACATACATCCTTTCTTTGTGTTGGTAAACATTTAATTGTTCTCTTCTAGTTCTTATAAAATGTATGGGAAATTTGGTGAACTATAGTCAGTCTACCATTGCACAGAACCCCAGCTCTTTGTCCTCCTGTCTAATTGCATTTTGGTACCCACTATCTGACTCTTTCTCTCCTCCATATCCCATGCCCTCTCTAGCCTCTAGTGATTTCTATTTCTGTGAAGCCAACATTTTTAGCTTCCATGTATGAGCAAGAGCACATAATATTTTTTTCTGTGCTTAACGTATTTTACTTAACACAGTGCTTTTAGGCTCCATTAATGTTGCTGCAGTCAGGCTTTCATTCTTTCCTATGGCTGAAGGGTATCCCACCCTATCCAGGCCACCTGATTGTAGAGCGCTGTCAGAGAAGTAAAGGTTTGCACCTTTCACTGCCAGATATACTCAGAATCCCAAATAAGCTGGTTAACAACATATAATATGACTCTCTATCTCTCTGTCTTTGTCTCTCTCTCTCTCTCTGCCTCTCTGTTTCTTTCTCTGCCTCTCTCTGTCTCTATCTATCTCTGTCTCTGTCTCTATCTCTCTTTCTGCCTATGTGTGTGTGTGTGTGTGTGTGTGCCCACGCGCGCACGCGTGCGTGCATGTGTGTATTTGTGTTTGTACTGGAGATTGAACTCACAACTTTGCCCTTTCCATGCAGGCTCTTACACTGCAGAGCTAAACCCCTGCCCAAACTTTCTCTTTAAGTGCATATTTCATTATGTTTTACTTCATTTTCTGAGGAGCATTGTCCATTAAATATCATAAAGTGTATCTCTTGCTCATTCCTTTTCATTATTTACCTACTTTCATTGCATAGATATCAACTTTTTTGTTCACATGTTGATGCAATTTAGTTCTTGTGGTAATGTTATTTCAACAGAACTCCCACACAGAATCTTCCAGATTATGTCTCCTTTCGTATTATGCAATAATCTGAACACTCTGTGTGTTACATTATGCACATGTTCTAGCATAAAGTACTATGAAATTCCTCCCTACTGTGGTCTTTTAAGTTACCTTGTCACTAGCAGTGTATGAACTCAGGTTGCTATAGCTATACATCCTGTCCAGTGCTTAATCTTATGTGATACTAAACTTGGCGATAAACAACAGATTAGCTGATTTCCAACTCATGGGCACAAAATGCTGTTGAACATAATTTTACAACTTCATTGCTACTCATGTTTGCTTACATAGGAATTTAATGTTGATATTATTGCCTATTTTACATTGATTGGTTTGAATCTACTGTGCTGACTTCATTCTTTTAAAGTCCTTACCTATTAATCTTCTGTAATTTGTATATCTTGCAAATATCATCTCTGTCTTTAAGTCTGAATAATATCTTTTTTCAGTAGCAAATTTGTTTTGTAAAAAACTTTAAATAGTACAGTACAACCATTTTTATTTAACTTAGAATAATATTTTTGATGATAATGTAAATTTAAATATGCATTGGTGCATATTTCACTGTTTGGCTGAAAAACACTGCATTATATATAACATATTCCACTTAACAATTCAGCTGTTGATTATTATTTGTGCTTTTTCCATATTTTGTTATTCCAAATAGTACTGAGGGAAAACCACTTCTCTTTCTCTTTTAGACAGAAGCTTTCTTTCTCTTGATAAATATATCCTACTCTTAATCTCCATTGTTCCTAAAATTCATTCTTCAGTTCTAGAGAACACAAACTCTTACTGGACATCTGATAAACTGGGAGTTTCTTTCCCCTATATCATTTGGAGATCTTCCGCCAAGATCATTGGGGGGAGGTAAAAATTTGCTTTTGTTTCATAAACGCTGGAGTGGAAGTCATTTAAATAACCAATTTTTATCCTTCATATTTTGTTATGTTTTTGCCCATTGTTCACAGTTGCTTATGCTTTGTCATTTATATAGTTTTTTTAAAATGACAATAAATCCAAATTAAAACATAGGAAGGTCATAAGGTTATGATACTTCTTTAATAGTATATTATTATTTCTGGGGTTTTTTTCTTGTGCATGTTACATTAGAACTAGTTACTGCATTTACTGGTAAGCAAGTGAAATAGCTCAGCAACATAAGTATCTGCCTAGCGACTGCAAGGTCCTATGTTTGATACCCAGTACCAAAAAGTAAATAAATAAATTTACTAGTACTCCTTGCTTGAGCTTCTTTAGACAAAGCACTAGAGAGACTAACAATGGAACACTCCTAATAGATTTTAACATAAATAAAACAGGTCTTCTCAAATAAAATGTATCTCAGACTTAGAAAATGTACATTCCTATAAAAGAAAACATGGGACATCTTCCACCAGCTAAAAGATCCTAGGTTAGTGGCCATCCTTAAGCCTTGGAGGACAGTTTTACTGGGGCAAACTGGCTCTGATCCTCCCCTAAACTCTAGAGGAAATGCTAAGCCTGTTCTGCTTCAGTTTTCTCTGGTGTTACTTCTAAACTTTTCCCACCACTTTGTACTTTCCTTTTTAGAGCCATGTAAATTAAAAACTCTGGACTCTTCCAAACTTTTCCTCTTACTAAGTTAAGCCCACAGAAAATAAGCATTTGCTAACACCAAGGACAGGGAAATTGTCTTAGATGAGGGACACATATCCCTACCTAGGTCAGATAAAACATCACAATTTTGCCCATCTGGGAGAACATACAAAAAAGCCAAGTCCTGGCTTTGTCTTTTGTGCATGTCTCCCTTGGGCCATTCAACTTGAGACAAAGTGGAAAAAACCAGCTTCTGGGTGAAACAAGAAGGACTTATTTCCAAAAGCACCCATGCTTATGGGACCAAAACACATTTAGCCTAAGGGAGGCTCTCCAACCTTTCATTTGTGTGTATAGAAAATACTTTGGTAATAAGTTTTGGACTTTACAACCTTTATTGCAAACTTATAAAGTGCTGGGTAATGATCTTGCTCAGGTTTTTAACTATCCATATAGAACTCTGACACACAGTGGTTACTCTGTCAGCTAATTAAATGCACCTAGATCAGCTGCTACTCTTCAAGCAGAGAAGTACTAATTATGATTATATTTTACAACTAGAGTCATACTGTCAAAAAGAGGGGGAAAAGATCAGAACTGTATTTTCAGGCTAGCTTTGCATTAAGAAATGCTCCTTCTTTATGTTCAAAATGTAAAAGTAGCCACAGGAAAACCAGGCATTCCAGGCCCTTGAGACATTAAGTATCCTAGAACCTGAGATTGCTCCTCCCCAACTTTTGGAACCTGAGGAATATCATGCATTTAATTTTAGAAGGCTAGAAGACAGACAGCCAGGGGAACCAGCAGTTCCCACTGGAGGTCAAGCAGTCCTTATCCTAGACCCCTACTGGCCTAGCAACCAGATGAGAGATTGAAATAGAAAACATTTCCAGGTATGTGTTCTTGAAGGTCTAAGAAGAATAAGAACTAAACCACTCAATTATTTTAAGTTATCAGCTATTCAATAAGAAAAAAAGAACAGCCCTCTACCTCTATATATCATTTACAAGAGGCATTGATAAAACATACTTCCCCAGATTCTGATTTGATAGAGTGATAACTTATGCTTAATATAAGTTTATTACTCAGATTCAGAAATTAGTAAAAGCTACAAAAGATGGATTTTGCTCTGGATAGTTTGCTTGATACTTTCACAAAAATGGCCTCCTCAGTATTTTATAACTGTGATGAGGAGGAGACCAAAGAGAGAAAAAAAAGAGACCAAGAGAAAGCAGCTGCCTTTGTTGCAGCATTAAGAGAAACAAATCCTAAATCTGATTCTTGGGGCTCCAGGAAGAGCTCAGTGACTATGCTTACCTGCTACCATTACTGAAAGCCACCTTAAGGACTGTCCTAAGAAGCCCCCTGGGCCGTGTCCTGACTGCAAATGTCACCACTGGAGGTCAGACTGCTCTCTGAGGAAAAGGCCCCGGAGCTCAGACCCATCCTACCAGCTGGACCAACAAGACTGAAGAGACATGGGGCACTCTCTTTGCCCTCTCCCTCTGGCCAGACTGTCCCTTCACAGAGGAGTCCTAGGTGTTCATGATTATAGAGAGAAAGAAACCATCCCATTCTTAGACACTGGCATAAGTCTCTTGGTCCTTCTTTTCAATCCTGGCCCTCCTTCCAATCATCACACTTCAGTGAAAGGAGTCACTGGAGAGGAGACAATTTGCTGTTTTTCATGACTTTTAGATGTAACGAGGATGGCTTTCTTTTTACGCATTCATTTTTTATTATGACTTAAAGTCCAGCTCCTCTTTTAAGGAGGAATATTTTATCCTGTTTAAGTACTATAATAGATATGCATCCAGGTCAGGTATGCTAGCTTCCTCTTGTGGAGACAAATAATTCCTGTAGTATAGGAGCTAAATGGAAAAATATGTAGGGCAATAAGAGCTGCTCGAGTACAGATACATCTCAGAGATTCCACTATTTTTCCCCACCAAAGATAATATCCTTCAAGACCTGAAATTAAGAAAGGATTACTAATGTAATTGTAACCTAAGAACACCATCCATGCAATTCTCCTATCTTGGGATTTCAAAAACCCATTGGGGAATGGAGGTTAGTACAGGACCTTAGATTGATAAATGAAGCCATAGTGCCAATTCACCCAGAGGCACCTAACTCATACACTCTCCTTTCTCAGATCCCATAAATGCCAGTTGCTTTTCAGTGTTAGATTTAAAATATGCCTTCTTTTGTATTCCTTACATATAGATTCTCAGTTTCTTTTTGCTTTTGAAAATCCACAGGATCAAGCATCTGTGTTCCCCCAAGGGTTCAGATATAGTCCAGATCTTTTTGGACAAGTGTTTTCCCATGATCTGACATGTTTTGAGTTTTCCCAGGTCACAGTCTTACAATATGTAGATGACATACTGTTATGTCATCAGTAGAGCTCTATAGCCAAGGTACTTGCACTCTGCTAAATTTTCTAGCAGACAGAGGTTACAAGATTTCTAAATCTAAAGCATAGCTTTGTCGTCTTGAGGTAAAATATTTAAGGCTCATCATGTCCAAGGGGACCTGAAGGTAAGGAAAAGAAAGAAATAAACCAATCCTTTCCTTCCAAAATCACAAGACTCTAAAACATGTAAAGGGATTCCTAGGGATTACAAGCTTTTGCCACCTTTGGATACTCACATATGGGGAGATTAGAGAACTCCTCTTTCAACCTATAAAAGAAGCTCAAAAGACAGATACCCATATTTTAACATGGAAACTTGATTCCCAAACTGCATTCCAGAGACTTAAATAAGTGCTTCTAAATGCCCCAGGCCTGGTCCTACCCACAGGACATCATTTCAATTTATATAGTGATGAGTGGTAAGGCACAGCTTTGGGAGTGCTTATACAGGAACTGGATCCACTCCACAGCCTATAGGGTTTTTGAGCAGTGAATTAGGCATTGTAGTAATGGGATGGCCTAAAATTATATTCTTAATGATGCTGGACATAACCAAATTTTTCTAACAATTCCACTGAAGCCTAACTACAGGCACTAGTGAGGCCCCTATTTAGTAAAAATAAGGGTCCTATTCTGAGGGCCTACAACTATAGATATCAAGATGGCTACTTGCAAATATGGACTGAGTACACATAGTTAGCCCCCACCATAGAATATCTCAGTAGAAAGGGCTCCTTATGTTGGGAACAAAAGAATCACTCCTATTCTCATTGGCCTAACTCCACTAAATATTTGGGATGGACGCCCCCCAAACAGTGTATGCACACAACAATTTTGTAGGCCAAAGGCAGACTTGCAACAGACTGATTTAATCACCCTGGAATTCAATGGGGAGCCCAAGAGGCACTCACTAGTCTTGTGTGACCAATTTGAGGCCCTGGCTACCCCCTGGATGGATAGAAGATGCACATTAGGATTTCCATGGTTACAAGGCAGGAGTGTCAAAATATCAACAAACCTGTAAATTTACCCCACCTATGACACTGATGGCCCAGAAGTGTGTTTTACTGTTGTGAATACTTGGCCTCTATCTTTGTCCCTCCCCTAGAGTTAGAAGGTGTCATCAACACATTGAGGACTTAACTAACTGTACAGTGGGACTTAACACCATGGCTGGTTTCCATCGCCTAAATGAAGAAGAAAAATTAATGAGACAGGTCATTCTCCAAAATCAGATGGTGTTGGATATTTTAACAGCAGCACAGGTGGTACTTGTGCAGTTGTTTAAAATGAATGTTAGATATACATTCCTGATCCTACAGCTAACATCTCAATAGCTGTTAAAGATATTAGATGACAAATCAATGACACATCAGACTCTAAAATTCCCTGTACCTTATCCTTATTCTCCTTATGGGAAGTCATTCATTACTAGTTCCTCTTATCAATAATCTTGGTTATCCTGTCAAAGCCAGGCATGATAGTTCCTGCCTGTAATCCCAGCCCTCAAGAGCTGAGGCAGGAGGATTGTTGCAAGTTTGAGACCAACCTGGGCTACAAAATGAATTCAAGGTGAGCCTGAACTGCATAGTGGGAACCTTCTCAAAAATACAAAAAAAAGTATTCTTTTTATTATTCTCTTTATTATTTGGCCCATGCAAACTTAATAGTTTCTTTGGCTTTATCTCCTCATACTTAAATCTGCATTCCTACCCAAGATGAAAATGCCTGGTGTCTACTGAGGGCCTTTAGATATACCTTCTGTTTTTGTTTTTTGTTTCTTTTTGTTTTGTTTCATTTTTTGAGACAGGGTCTCACTATGCAGTTCAGGCTGGCCTTGAGTTCACTTTGTAGCCCAGGCTGCGTTTGAACTCACAAGGATCCTCCTGATTCAGCTTCCTGAGTGCTGGGATTACAGGTGTTCACCAACACACCCATTTTAGATATACTTTCTGTAGAGTATTTCCAACTGCCAATTAACAACTATAACCTCCTTCAGCCTGAAGAAGCCAGAGGAGCCATAGCTTAACACTCCTTCATGGCAGGTCAGGGTACCTCTTCAGAGGAGGGGACTGTCACAGGTAGCTAAGTTACATAAAAATATTATAGGCAGTCACATAGGGCTGGGCCCTTGAAAGAGCCAGTTGAAAAAAATCAGATACCTTGTAACTGTGGGGGAGGTGTCTACCTCCAATGTGGACCAGACCTTAAGACAAAAGATAAAGCAAATAAACCCATCTACTTCCTAAGGATAAACATCAAGGACAGATGTTCTAAATAGGTATCCATCACCTTGAGGTAACTAGAAGAATCCACTAACCCAATCCCATACAGGAAAAGACCCTATTCTGTATTCATACCCACTTGCTATGTAACTAATTTCCCCATTTGATCTTGATTTAATCCATTTTACCTGAACAATTAAATTCATAATATTATTGGTTAACCATGGTTCTATCCCACTGCATGCCCACATTGTGATTCCCCATTTTCTCCACCGTAGACCTACTTCACCTTGTAATTTTGCTTTGTAAAAATCTCTATAAAAGGGAAGGGGCTTTGGCAACCCACTTGGGATCTCTCTCTCTCTCTCTCTCTCTCTCTCTCTCTCTCTCTGACAAAAGCTTTCTTTATCTCAAGAAATGTATTTTGCTCTCAAAAATAGTGTTTTGAACCTTTGTTTATAAATATTTATCAGTTTTTAGTCACACACGATATGACTGCATTTATATCAAATGTTCCAACAAGTAAAGCATGTCACTGTTTCCAGAAGAAGAAGAAGAAGAAGAAGAAGAAGAAGAAGAAGAAGAAGAAGAAGAAGAAGAAGAAGAAGAAGAAGAAGATGAAAGTGAAGAGACTGTTTTGTGGGTACAGAGTTCCTATCTGGGCAAAGGAAATTTCTTAGAACTAGGTATAGATGACAAGTGCATAAGTTGTATATGTACAAAGGCCTCTGAACTCTTTGTTTCAAACTGGATAATGACTAATGTAACATTAGAAATTATGAGTTCCTTCCAGTTTTCAGATATAAGTGTAAATTGATGAGTATTTAAGTTTGAACATCTGGATCCTGAAGTTTAGGACTTTTAGTAAATGACTGGCTGTTAGACACTAAAATGACACTTAAACCCATGTACTTCGATGTCATCAATCAAAAGGAAGTGTTTCAGAGAAAATAGATCTCAGCACCTGCTTTTGATAATGTGAAATTTTATGAGTTGAACAGACAAGTCAATATATGAAAGACACTGTGGTTCATTTTATAAACAGCAGTCCAACTGGTATACAAAATTGATCTTTGAAGTTGTTTACAGAAAATGTCTGCCTAAATATCCAAGTTAAGAGATTACATTTATTCAGTTCTTTCTCAGAAGCTCCCAGAAAGAAAAAAAAAAAAAAAAGATCTTGAAAGAGACTCTCTGATGTTGAGGATGGACCTTTTCTTATTCTAAGGAGAGTATCCTGGAGTCTTCTTGTATTCCATAACTTCTTTTTGCCATGGACTGAGCCATTTTTAGGTTATAAAAAGCTTGGCATAAACCCTGTGGATTTCTCCCTATTGCTGTCTCTGCCCATGGTGCTCTCAGATAAGTAACTGCAGTGTGCTTCCATTTGTATTTCAGGGGTAAATTATCCCTCCCTTTCCAGACTTGAATTTTTCTGTTAGTTTTATTCCATTTGTTCCCCTCTTCCCTTTTGACTTTCCTCCACTCCTCTGGCTAGGATCCCGTTCACTCCTCAGTTAGTTCACATTTTCCCTTTGACATAATTAGATGTTCATAATGCTGCACTCCTGTGAAGCATGTCCTGCATGACTTTGCTTCTCCTTTGTGTCTTTGCTTCAGTATTTTCCTAATTAGTAAACCAGAAGATCAGCTGTCAGAGATATATAAATATACAAACTATTTCTTTCCCATTTTCATTTTCAGATTTCCAGGAAACATATTTTTAGTCATATTTTGAACTCAAACTGGAGCAGGCACCCTGTTAATAATTTCATGTATATAACCTCTACTTCCAAACATTGACATTCCATTTAAGAAAATTAAAAACAAAAGATCATAGAGATTTTATTATTTTCCATGCTGCAGACACTATAGTGGATGTGCTGGATTATCAGCCAGATGTGCATGACTCTGATCTCATCTTTCTGTTCCCTTCCTCTCTACGAAGTCCCACATGGGTCATGCTCAAGCCAAGTGCACTGCAGAGATGCCCTCTTTAGAGGTATGAGGGTGGAAGATTAGCAGAAGAAGGCTGGAGATGAGCTCAGCAAGAAATATTGTCACAACCATCCCTACAAACTGAAGAATTGTTCCCCCTACCTCACTTCCTAAGTCATACTTTTCAGTAAAAACAAATTATTTTGTACTCTTCTAGCAAGACATTTGCCTGTTTTCTTTACTTATTTACTTGTGTAATCCTTTGTTCATATCACTTAGCCCTCATAGATATTGATATTTTGTATTTGGATTATAATCCAGTACTATTCTATCTATATTGTTGCAATACTAAGAGTATTGTCAAAATACTCTTGCTTTAGTCACTGAAATCTCTGCCAGTGGGCCCTCAATCACCATGTTCTGGGATTTACAATTCATTGTAATTACTGTCTTACTTTATGCACAGTTCTGCAGCCAATACTGCCTAAGGAAAAACTATTTAAATGAAGCTGAGGATAGGATTTCAGACCTTGAGGACAGGATTGCAATTAGCAATTGTGAAAGGATAGAACTTTAAAAAAATAACAAAGCAGCATGAAATGACAATCCAGCAGCTTCAAGATGATTTCAAGAGAAACAATATAAGACTAATAGACATCAGTGAAGATGCAGAAATTAACACAAATGACATAACTAAAATACCAAAGTAATAGCAGAAAATTTCCTAAACATGGGGGAAAAACCTGACGTGTAGATAAGTGATGCATATAAAATGCCAAACCGTCACAACCAACATAAATCTATCCCAGACATATAATAATTAAAACCCCAGACATGCAGCATAAAAACAGAATATTAAAAGCTCTTAGAGAAAACACACAACTCACCTATGAAGGAAAGCCCATTAGAATCACAGCACACTTTTTCAGCAAAAATCCTCAAATCAAGATGAGCTTGGAGTGAGGTATTTCAAACCCTGAAAGAAAACAACTTTCAATCTAGACTGATGTACCCAGAAAAACTTTCATTCAAATTTAATGGAGAAACAAGATACTTCTATGATAAAGAACAACTGAGGAAATTCATGTTCACCAAACCAACCCTAGGAAGAGTATTGAAAGACATACTAGATAGAGATAAAAATGACCACAATCTCCTGAACATAAAGAAACCACCAGGTAGGACAAGCATTTAAACAAAGGGGAAAAGCAAAAAATAAACAACTGAAACATAACATGGCAAAATCAAGTGGGTGCAGATCAGTGATATCCATAAATGTAAATGGCCTCAGCTCACCTATGAAAAGAAATGGGTTGACAGAGTGGATCAAGAAACATGATCCCACAATGTGCTGTACACAAGAAACACATCTGACCCAAAAGGAAATTCATACATTAAAAGTTAAAGGATGGAAAAGGGTATTCCACGCAACAGGAACCCAGAAAAAATCATGGGTAGCTATTCTGTTTGCAAACAAAGTGAATTTCAAACATAAAATGATTAAAAGAGATAAAGAAGGTCACTTCATACTTATTAGTGAAAAACTTCAAGAAGAAGAAATAACAATTTTCTATTTTTATGCACCAAATGCAGAAGCACTCAACAATATAAGACAAATACTAATGTACATGAAAATCCAAATACACAAGAACACAATTGTAATAGGAAACCTTATACCCCACTGTCACAAAGAGATAGATCAACTAGACAAAAAGTCAGCAAAGAAATAATAGAATTGAATCATACCTGTGAGCAAATGGACTTAGCAGATGTTTACAGGGTGTTCCACCCAATCACATCAGTATATACGTTTTTCTAAGCTGCACATAGAACATTCTCCAAAATAGACCATATCTTAATCCATAAAACATTCTTAAGTAAATTTAAAGGGATTGAAATTGTCCCATGTATAATATCTGATAATGTTCACTGAAATTGGAAATTAATGCCAAAAGAAATTTCAAAACCTATGTAAATACATGGAAATTAAAGAACAACCTTCTGAGCAACCAGTTTGCTACAGGTGCAATTAAAGAAGAAATAAACCAATACATTAAATTCAATGAAAATGCAGATACAACATACCATAACCTGTGTAATGCAATGAAAGTAGTCCCAAGAAGGAAATATATAGCAATAAATAGTCACATCAAGAAGACAGAATGAGCACAAATAAACAAGCTGATACAACATCTTAAGCTTCTAGAAAAGGAAGAGCAAGTCAAACCCAAAGCTCATAGAAGAAAAGAAATTGTAAAGATCAAAGCAGAAATTAATGCAATTGAAACTAAAAAAATACAAATAATTAACACATCAAAGAGCTGGTTTTTTGAGAGAATAAACAAAATTGATAAGCCTCTAGGCAACCTTATCAAGAAAAAACTCAAATCCATGCAATAATGACTGAAAAGAGGGAAATTACTACAGGTACCATGGAAATTCAAAAGACCATGAACATCTACTTTGAAAATCTCTACTCACATAGGGTGGAAAACACAGAGGAGATGGACAAATTTCTAGAAACATATGAACTACCAAAGCTCAATCAAGAATATATAACAATTTTGAATAGCCCAATATCAGCTACTGAAATTGAAAATGTGATTAAAAACTTACCAACAAAGAAAATCCCAAGTCCTGGATCATGGATGAATTGTACAAGAAATTCAGAGAAGTTTTGACACCAATATGCCTTAACTTTTTCAATGAAATTGAAAAAGAAGCAATCCTCCCTAACTCATTCCTGGAGGCAAGGATTACTCTGATATTAAAACCAGAGAAAGATTGAACCAAAAAGGAGAACTACAGACCAAGCTCATTCATGTACATTCATGCAAAGATTCTCAATAAAATACTGACAAATAGTATGCAGCAAATCATCAAGAAGATTATACCCCATGACAAAGCAGTAGTCATCTCAGTTTCTGACTTGAAATTATACTACAAAACAACATTGATAAACAGTGATAAAATCAGCAACAGTGATAAAATCTGCATGGTAATCACAAAGAAATAGGCCTGAAGATCAATGGAACAGACACAACTCAACTATAAAGATACTCAGCCACCTTGTTTTTCACAAAGGGTCTAAAGAAGTTCACTGGAAAAAAAGGTAGCCTGTTTAATAAATGGAGTTGGAATAATTGGCTTTCCACACGTCCAAGACTGAAACTAGACCCATAGTTATCACCATACACTAAAGTCAAATTTATTCCAGGAAGGCAGTCGTGGTTTAACATACACAACTCAATAAATGTAATACGTCACATCAACAGAGCCAATAAACAAAAACAACATGATCATCTCAATAGATATAGGAAAATCTTTTGATAAATTCCAATACTTGTTCATTATAAAAACTCCACTGAAACTCAGAATAGATGGTATCTACCTCAATTTCATAAAGGCCATCTATGACAAACCAACAGCCAACATTATACTAAATGATCAAAAACTGAAACCTTCACTCTAAAATCAGGAAGAAGATAAGGATGTCCACTATCACCACTCCTATTCAATATATATCAGAAAAATTAGCCAGAACAATCAGACAAGAGAGAGAAATAAAAGGAATAAAGATAGGAAAGGAAGAAGCAAAATTATCATTATTTGCAGATGAAATAATAGTTTATATAGAAGACCAAAAAACTCCATTAAAAGAATACTAGAGGTAATAAACAAATTCAGCAGCATAGCCAGATACAAAGTCAACACTCAAAATTCAATAACATTCCTGTACACAAACAAAAGCTCCATGAAAGAGAAATTATGGAAATATCACCTTTCACAATAGCATCTAAAAAAAATGAAGTAGCTAGGAGTCAACCCAGCCAAGAATGTAAAATACCTATATGCTGAAAATTATACTACTAAAAAAGGGAGATTGAGGAGAGCATTAAAAAATGGAAGGATATTAATTACTCGTGGTTAGGAAGAACCAACATTCTGAAAATGGTCATACTCCCAAAACTATTATACATATTTAATGCAATCCCAATAAGAATATCACTAACATACCTTATAGATCTTGAGAAAAAACTCCTAAAGTTCATCTGGAAATAGAAGAGACCTAGAATAGCAGAGGAAATTCTGGACAACAAAAGCAAAGCAGGAGTCATCTCAGTTTCTGGCTTGAAATTATACTACAAAGCAACAGTGATAAGCAGTGATAAAATCAGCAACAGTGATAAAATCTGCATGGTAATCACAAAGAAATAGGCCTGAAGATCAATGGAACAGACACAATTCAACTATAACTCAGCCACCTTGTTTTTGACAAAGGGTCTAAAGAAGTTCACTGGAAAAAAATATAGCCTGTTTAATAAATGGAGTTGGAATAATTGGCTTTCCACATGTCCAAGACTGAAACTAGACCCATAGTTATCACCATACACTAAAGTCAAAAGGAATCAAAGATCTAAATATTAAAAAAGAAACATTAAATCTATTGGAAGAAAATATAGGTAAAAAAGTTGGAGACATAGGTGTAGGCAGAATTCATGAGCAAAACACAAACCACATGGGAAATACTTCAAAGAATCAACAACTGGGAACATGCACTTCCAAATAATCACCAGCAAAGCGAAAATAAAACCCAAAGAATGGGAAAGAATTTTAGCCAACAATCCCTCAGACAAAGGACTTATATCCAGAATATATAAAGAATTGAAAAGCATCAAACCTTCAAATTCAAAGACCCTCTCCTAAAATGGGCATCAGAGATGAACACACATTTCACAGATAAAGATATACAAATGACAAATAAATACATGAAGAAATGTTCACCACCACTGGTCATTCAGGAAATGCAAATTAAAACAATACTGAGATTTCATCTCACTCTGGAAAGAATAGATGCCATCAAGAAATCAACTGATAATAAATGTTGGTGAGGCAGTGGGGAAAAAGGAAAGCTTCTGCATTGTTGGTGGGAGTGTAGACTGGTGCAGCCACTTTGAAAATCAATATGGTGATTCCTCAACAAAGTAGGATTATAAGTTCCATTCAACCTAGCTATTCCTCTCCTGGATATTTTCCCAAAAAAACTGAAAATATCATGCCACAGTGACATATATGCACCCATTTTTATAGAAGCACAATTTGTAATAGCTATATTTTGGAAGCAACCAAAATGCCCATCAAACCACAGAATGGATTAAAAAAGATGTGGTATTTTTATAGAATGGAATATTACTCTGCTAAAAAAGGATCTTGAAGCCTTTATAGGTAAATGGAGGCAACCTTGAGACTATCTTCATAAGTGAAATAAATAAGTCTTACATTTGTTAATATCACATTGTATCTCTAGTGTAAAAAAAATTATAAAAATTGAAAGAGTAATAAGATCAAAAATACATAATAGGTATTATAAAAGTGAAACGGAAGGAAAGTGCTCTAAAGGATATAACTATATGGACATTTAAGTGTATAAGATAGATGAACATATTACTAAGTCTCCATTAGATCACTGAACAGAATGGTTTGCACTATCAGTGTTTGAAGTTCCACTTTTTATGCTTTGATTTTGTAACTTAAACAACTATTTCCTTTTTTTAAATTTTATTTAAAGAAAAACTAAACAAAACAGAAAATAGTTACAAATAATACATATGTTCAGAGAAAAAAATAAACAGTAAGAAATTACCAGTTGATGTTTACATATTGTTGTTTTACAAATAGTTATTCAAGATACAAAAATGGAACATGTAAACATTCTATAAACAGTTTATGAGAACTGGTGAGACCACAAACAGTTCTGTTCAATTGTCCAACAAAAACTTAGTAACATGGTTGTCGATCCTACACACTTAAACATACATTCATATCTTCACTTATGTTTAGATTAAACAAACTAAAACAGGTTAGAATCATTCTTAATGAAGAATAATATTGGATTTTATATCATGACACTCCATGATCAGCACTGGGTACTGTAGTGTATTTTTTAAAATTTAATTTAAAAAAGACTAAACAAAACAGAAAATGGGTAGAAATAATACATAATTTCAAAGAAAAAATAAAAAGTAAGAAATCACTAGTTGATGATTACAGATTGTCTTCTTGCAAATAGTTATTCAAGATACTAAAGTGGAGCATATAAAGTGGGGATTCAAACAGTGAGATTGCAACCAATTCTGTTCAGCTATCAAATAAAAACTTAGAAATATGGTTATCTCTTCAATTATGTTGAGATTGAATAAACCAAAGCAGGCTAATATCACTCTGAACAAAGAATAAGAGTATTACTGGGTTTCACAGTATGACCCTCCAGGATCAGCACTGGGTATCTTAGTGTCTCTTTTTCTTCAAAGTCTTTGTTCATTTCATCATGTGTCATTAGACCAGTTCTCATAAACTGTTTATAGATTCTACACAGACATGAGTCTTAACATGTATTTCTATCTTTTCTATATTAGAGGGAGAAACAAAATAAGGCAAGGCAAAACAAAACATATTCCTATAAACACATGAAATGAAATAAACGTATAAGACGATTGTACAAAGAATTCTATCATGGTTCCTATGTTGTCTCTTTTTATCTCCAATAGAATTGGCTATATCATCAGACATGGTATAATTGAATATAGCAGTACATACCAGTATTAATAAAAACACAACTTTGTATATAGTATAGAAGTTCAAAAACCAGCAGTTATCAAACCAGAATGTGTATCATTGAGCCTTGTCATCTTCAGTGTAGTTACTTATACTCTCAGACTTGATACTATCAATCATATCAGTTTTGAATACAATCTTCTCTGTCTCATTTCTGTTATGCTCCTTTCTGCCATCAGTTGTCTGCTCATTTTCTTCATTCTGTTTTCTGCTCCATTCATTGAGGCCTCTCTGCCACCGTTCCTGGAATCCTAGTACTTCTCTCTCTCTCTCTCTCTCTCTCTCTCTCTCTCTCTCTCTCTCTCTCTCTCTCTCTCTCTCTCGCCCTGCAGTATTCTCTATAGAGTTGGACTGGTGGTTGTGAATTTCCCAAGTTCCTCTGTCTTAGAAGCATCTTATTTCTCATTAATTTATAGACAGTTTATCAGGGTATACCAATCTGGGACAGCAGTTATTTTTCTTTCAGGGATTGGAATAGTTTGCTCCAGGCTCTTCTTGACTTGATGGTTTGGGTCGAGAAGTCTGCCATTATTCTGATGGGCCTTCCTCTGTAGGTTATCTGTTTCTTGTCTCTAACAGCTTTTAATATTCTGTTCTTATATTGAATTTCTGAGATCTTGATTATTATACGCCTAGGTGTAGCTCTGTTTTGGTTGTAGGTGGCTGGAGTTCTATATGCCTCATATATCAGACTATCATTTCCTTTTCCTATATTTGGGAAGTTTTCCTTAATTATTTCTGTGAATAACCTTTGTACTTACTTTGTTTGTAGCCCAGCTTCTTCATTCACATTCTTTATTCTCAAGTTATAGATCCTTTTGTCATCTTCTAGCCTTTGTACTCTTACTGCTTGTTTCCTTGATATTTTTAAAAAGTTTTCCCTTTCATATTCCCACATTGCAAAATTGTCCTCCAGTTTGGATAATCTATTCTTAATTTCTTTCAAGATGATTTGCCATCTTTCCATAGAGTTTTTATTTCCTGGTGATCTCTTTGAATGTGCTTCATGTATTCTATATTTTTTTATATTCTTCACCAAATGGTTCTCTCCTTTGTTTGAGTTCCTCCCTTTTTCTGTCTATATCTGCTTGAGGGGTGTTTGGCTAAATACTTCACTTTTGAACTCGTCTATGAGGTCCTGAATATATCTCTTTATGTCCACTGGCACTGTGTCTGATATTGCATGTTTGCTGTTCTCATTCTCCTTTGTATTTACCTGTCCTGGGTCAATGTTCTCAGGGTTTGGGCCTGGGGACTTTTTGTTGTTGCTTCCTCTTCTCATCTTTTTTGCTTCTTCCAGGAGGCCCTAGTTTCTTTCTTTGTTGGTTACAATTCTGAAGCATGCTGGCATGGCTAGTGTGACCCTTCACACTGCCATGTGCTAGTAAGTTGCAGACAGGGACAGTATATGCTGGCCCCTCCCTTCCAAATCAGTCAAGCTGCTGTGGCCTGCCCTACTATAACTTTGTGCCACCTCCCCTCCGGACCAGCCAAGTCTCCAAGGCCCCACTGAACAGTGTAGTTAGTGTGCACCACTGCTGCAGGGACTTGACTTCAAATAACCTATTGGGTCTCAGCAAGGTCACATGACCCAGGCCTAGCTCACTCCACCAGTCCTGTTTGGGAAGGGAACAACTGACTGAAGTCATGCTGCCCCTTGTACTTGCCAGTCCATCCTGGTCCCAGAATGTTGTCCATGGGATTCCCCCTATTTATGGAATGGCTCTACACCTGTCACTCACCACAGGTCGATGTAGGCACCCTGGCAACTCAGCCCTCCATTCAGCTCACTGATCCCGAACTCAATATAATTGTGCCTCCAGTGGGTCAAAGCAGCGGGACCTCAGATGGCTCAGCAAGTCACGGCGGGACCATGACCAGTCACGGCAGGAACTCAGATGGTCGGCAAGTAGCCTTAACTTCTTCTTTGGATGAGAGAATTCATCTCCCTCTGTTCCCACTCTGTATTATGTTGAATTCTAAGTTGCCTATCTCAGGGAGCTTTTGTAGCCAGTTGTTATCTATCCGCCATCTTCATTCTTGAACAACTATCTCTAAGAGGACTACATGTAACATATCAACTAGTAATTTCTTAATGTTAATATTATTCTTTGAAATTCTGTATTGCCTCTGCCCTTTTTTTCTGTTTTGTCTTATTTTTCTTCTTTTTTCTTTAAATAAATTTTTAAAAGAGCAGGATCAACCCCTGTCTGCCATTTGGGTTCTTGTATAACCACATGCTCCCTACCTTTTGCTGCCTCTCTTTCTCTCTTCTGCTGTTATACTCATGGGAATCCCTGCCAGAGGCTAAATGGATAGTATTATCTAATCTTGCACTTTCAGACTCAAAAACTGTGAAGACAGGTTGTGGCAAAAGCAAGGAATTGTGGGACACAATATAGAATTATGGGAAGAAGGGACTGTGATAGAAATAAGGAGTTATTGTTAACAACAAAGAATCATGGAAATGAGTTTTGGCAGTAATAAGTAATTGTGGTTTAGAACTGAGAATTTTGAGAGGAAACGTTGTGGTTGTAACAATGAATGGTGGGTAAGAACAGAGAATTACGCAAAGTAGGCATTGTGGCACCCAAATAGAATTGTGGTTAGCAACATAGCATTGTGGGAAGTAGGCATTGTGTCAGCAACAAAGAATTGTGGTTAAAAATGGAGAATTGTGGGAAGGAAGAATTGTAGTTGATGGCAGAGAATTGTTTGAAAGAGGGTTTATTGCAGCCACAAGGAATGATGGGGAAAAAATAGAATTGTGGGAAGGACAGATTTTGCCAGCAGAAAAAAATTTAAGTACAGAGAATTTTGTGAAAGTGGAATTGTAGCAGAAAAAAGAATTGTGGGAGGCAACAGAGCATTGTGGGAAAGAACACTTTATATAAAAGGATTACCATTATCAAGTAATTCTACTTCTGAATATATAGCCCAAAAAATTAAGAACAGGAACTCAAACAGATACTTGTATGATTATGTTTTAATAGCATTATTCAGAGTAACCATAAAGGCACAAGCAAACCAAGTGCCTATGGACAGAAAAGCGGGTAGGCAAACTGTGATACAAATATACAATTAAAAATTATCTAGTTTTTAAAAGAAACAAAGCATTACATATATTAGAATTGAGATACTTCCATGAGGTACTAGGTATGCAAATTCTGATACATATTATACCTCCAATTAGGTTATATACAGATTTTATTGTATTTATATACCTTATTTAATTTATCCCTGTGCCAGATTCTAGATTTCTTTCCTCATTTTTTACTCTTGTTATTGTTATTAAAAATATTTTAGCTGTTCTGTTTGTATTTGTTCTGTATTTACACTTTCCATTAATATTCTTTTAGTATTTACTGTTTCAATTGTAAAATTCATGTTTCTGTCTAAAAACATGGATAAATTAATTTTAATGTGCATATAAAATATAAATAAATTTAGTCTTTATGTATATCTGACTACACATGATGAGAGTGAGAAAGAAAGAGAAGAGAGAATTCTATTTTTTCCCAAAGAATACGTACTTTCCTGGTTGGCCAGATTTGGGGACCAGGGGATAACTCAGCTAGGATTTGTGTCTATTTGTTTATTTGATAAGGGTCTACTTACATAACTCATTTGTGGAGCTTAGGGTTGGGTTTTATGTGAAACCCGGGATATGCATTTTCCCTAAGACTCCTTTCGCAGGTGAGTTTTTAAATTTTCATTTCATATAGACTCTGCCTGGCTAGACTTTCAGGACTTTTGCTTTTCAGATGTTTTGTGCCTGGAACCACAAATTATAAATTGAATCTAGAGCATGTCTGAGGCCATCCTCCTCTTGCCCTTTGAGCCAGATTGGAATGAGAAAATCCCTTGGAGGAAGCTCCCCACCATCTCCCGGTCAGACCTGAAGCCCTGTGACTAGAGCTGTGGTGCTGAAGGCCAGGATCAGACCTGCCAAGAATGACAGGATCTTCAAAGCAAGGCAGCAGCAGTAGTAAAAAGTTTCACCTGGGGAAACTGCAGTTTCCTTGTTGCCCCTTGTCTCATCATCACAAAAATGCTTTGTCTTCCCTGTCACAAGCCATGCCTAGCCAGCTGCTTATCCAGCTCATCCAGCTGTAACCCCTCACCATTTTCTTCAATGTGAATGTGAACAATACAGACCGAGGTTCTGGCTGCCTGTGGCTTTTCATTTCCCGTGAACAACTGGCCATTGACATTTTGTCTCTTGTCCATTCATTTTACCATGCACCATAACACCCTATAAGAGAGTGGGGTCCACTCAGGGTCCTCAAGAGTTTGTACTTTAAATCTTAAGCATTGCTCTGTAAAGCTTCAGAGTGTTGCAAACAACTTTAGGATAAAAGCAGTTAAAGGCCTAGCTCAGGTGTTTTTCTTCTCACTCTCTTTCTCATTTTCTAAGTTTTCCAAGTTGTCTCTCCAGTTGTGCAAGGTGACTGAAAATTCTCCTGACTTTACATCTTGGAGCAAGGCCTCTTCCAGAATCAAATGGGTCCCTAGATTCCTGGCTTCAGACCACTTCTGCAGTGAAGGAAAACCATGCCTTATTTTTGATTCTCCCTGTTTTCGAATTTTGGAGCAACTCTCTCTTTGATCTGTGACTCCTCCAGGAAAGTGAGGTGTCCTGTTCCCTCTCCCCACAAAGTTAGGAACACCCTGTGAATGCATTCTCCCTGGGATAACTGCATGTGATGTTAAAAGACATCTCCATGTCTCCATGTGCCTTTTCAAAAATGTATATTCCACAATTTTCTGCTTCACTTTGCAGGATGATCCTAGACTCTGACAATTTATTGTTTTCATGATTTTGAGATTTATACAATACAGTTCATATACATGAATATGAAACTATACCTTCAAAGAAAGACTAAGACTTCTATTAAAAACCTTCATTTTTAAAAAAATATAAACATACACAAGATAACTAACATAACTGTTCTACCCAATATTTCATTCATTGACAGAACAGTTAGTGCTTATATTGTTGATAGTTTTGCATGCCTATATCTGGTTATCCAAGCA
The DNA here is from genome assembly GCF_034190915.1 of Cavia porcellus. Taxonomy (NCBI): domain Eukaryota; kingdom Metazoa; phylum Chordata; class Mammalia; order Rodentia; family Caviidae; genus Cavia; species Cavia porcellus. Next base: position 54,791,364 of record NW_026947500.1, on the reverse strand, counting down.
ACTATTTTGAAGATAACAACACGAAATGTAACAACTACTTTCAATTTCCTATCATCTCATTTTGAAATTCTGTATAATTTTTATTATTTTTTATTGTCTTTTAAATTTAAAAAAACTTCATAGAAATTGATTTGGTATCCATATCTTCAAAGTGTTTAAAACAAGTCTGTAGTTAATAAATTCTTTAATAGCCAAGGCTGCTAGACTATGAAAATTTATTAAATATCTTGTAAATTCCAAAATGGAAATGAAATAAACAGGAAATCAGGGGGGACTGATTTGCTAATTACTTACATTTCAATTGGTGTTAAACTTCTCGTTCACATCCCCAAGAGGCCTCAGAGGTAAATACTATTATCTAAAGTAGGAAATCTGAGAATATCATAGAAAAAGTTCTCTAGAAGTAGAGTTGCATCTTATCTTCTTGTGACTGTTAGCGCTCTACCTACTGTTCTAGGAACTGATACTTGCTTAGTCACAGATCATATCAGGGCCACTCCACTGTACTAAAGCAGAGTGTGAGAGAGTCTTGCAAGAGCTTGCATCAGGTCTCCAAGTGCTCAGGTCATCCTGAGGAATGAGGATCTCTGTTCTCAGCTCTGGTTAGGCCAGAAGATTTTAGTCTAATCATGGCACATCATGCAACAGGGCAAGAAAGGGGCTGCAACTAGAAGAGCTCACGCTAAAATACTATCTCGATGTAGGCCTCTTTATTTCCATGGCCAGGTGGCTCCTATGGAAATCATTGCTTCTCCCCTCTGAAAACAGCTCCTTGAGGTGCTAAATACCTATAAGCATTTCTGGTCTACAGTGAACAAGACATTAAATGTCCTTACAGAAAGCACTTATTAGAAACAGTACAAGAGCCAAGAGATATCCTGCAATTTCTGGCCTGGTCCACAGAAAGTTTGCCTCTTCTGTCTGGCTCCCTTCTGGATGAGCAAACTACATGCCACATGGACAGCTTCCTGCCAACTGAACCAGCCACCCCCAATCACCCTGCACAGCCTCTGTGCCTGGAGGGGTTGGGGGCCTGGGGGGGGGGCAGTTCACACCTCCAGTGAGTGCTACAAACACTGCACCATCTGCACCAACCACTCATCCACTGCACACCCTGGCTACTGGTCACATGCCCCTGTCTGTGCTCCAGAAGGTTGTACATGATTTAACAGCAACAGCTTTAGCCAGTCCTACAAAATTCTCTTCACTGGGGTTGTTAAACTATACTTTCTCAAATGCAATATGCACCTCTTCCAAGTTTGTATTCACTGAAGACAAGCTGAGACCTCAGATCCATGTAGAATTTCTTTATACATAGGACTGGTTTTGATCACCCTTTTATTGTTAATCACTCATGATTGTAAACATACCATAGCTAGCCCACTACTGTGTGTTCTACGATGGGACTCAGATTGCTTTGGACAGTAATGGGACCAGCTGGTTTAAATCAATCTCACCAAAAGAAATTTTTCCTGGGTGAAAGAAATCTAGCAGAAAAAATACTTACTATAACTTAACATACTAGTGATTAATTTTCATATATTTTTAGACTATGAGGAAAAGTATTTATCTTCCATACTATGAATGAAGAAAGGAAAAGAAATAAAAGCAAAACCTGCATAGGAAGCCCAAGACTATGTACTTTATCACATTATGGTTGAGAAAGACAGACAGACAGAAGAGATAATGCTGCTTTTCAGAGCACTTCCTCTTTCTGCAGTAATCTACAAGGCCACTTTTTCCCACACAGGAAATCATGTTATCTTCAACATCATCACCAGGAACATATGGAACCAACATTTCACAAGAGGAAAGATTTTTTATTTAGTAAGTGTGTTCACTGCCAGACACCATCTGTAGGATGATAGACCCAAGAATACAGTCTGACACTTTATCAAAACAAAATCTGACACAAAACAAAATCTACCGTGAATGCACGGCTTTTCTTCTTCACATGTTAACCTGCTAACTGCCCCATGTCAGCAGTGGAGAGCCACCCCTACGGGTGGACATCCACTTCTTCCCCAAGAGCTCATGCAGCCTAAACTGCCCTCTTCCCTGTGAGAGTGTTAATTTAACCAATCTATGGACAGAAATGGATGGACATGGAAATAAACACTAACCATTTAGCAAAGTTAGTTTAGATGTATCTGTTGGATATTAAATATATCAACATGATAGTAGAATTGCATTGCTTGAGGTATTTTTGTCCAATACTTAGATTTTAGCTCTTCTGGTCATATATAAGAAGATCCTATGCATCAACCATTTTAAGACAGATTTCTCTCTCTCGTCAGATTTATAAAATACAATCAGAAACTATTGTTTACTGAATGGTCACGTAGCATGTCACCTAGCCTCTGACACATTGCTGAGACAAAGAGTACACAAAAGGTAAGTGATATTTAGCACTTTTATAAAGATGCTTTGCTATCATTGATCCTAAAAAGGTCTTGAAGACCCATAGGTTTCCCTGAACCAATTTTTTCTATATTATTCTTACAGACAAGACATTTGTTGAACCTAGAAATGCTGAGACCTGCCTGAAAAGTTAATTTTTCATTTCACTATAAGGAAAACAGCTATTCTGAATGAAGAAATTAAATCTGGATAAACAATTAAATGTCAAAAAATTAGTGAAGCCTCCTATTCAGATGTACTATTCAGTAGTGTGTGTCTTTCTTTCAACGATCTTATTATAATTCCAGCTCCTATAACCATGGTTTCTCAAATGTACTCCACACGTAACTGTAAAATGTTAGTAATCAGAGAAACTATTACAAGATGCACTATTTAGGAACTCTCTGTTCTTACTATGTAATTTTGCTATAAACCAAAAAGTAACCTAAAAATAAATTCAATTATATATAAAAAATTTTAAAAACAAATATTCACAGATGATCATATCCAAGTATATCCTTGCCAATAGAAGATTTTCAATGTATTAATGATAATTTGAAATAATATTAAAAATTGTGCAGTTTACAGCAGCATCTAAAGTATAAAGTCAGTAGGTAAATGCTGAACAGCAGGTAAGACCTCCACACACATACAAACACATCATCATCATCATCACCACCCACCTGGGAACCTTCTCTCCATCCTTCACAAGCAGAGGGTAGGGAATATAAGGCCATGTAATTTCTGCTGTCTCTGAGGCCTCACTGAGAATTTGAGTCTCTTCTTCAGATTTTCATGTATGACCTCTAATAACGCATGTGGATCATTCTCTAATGAAAACTATCTGGGCAATAGGATAAAGAGGAACCAGTAGGTGGAGCGAAAACCTCATAACTGTGTGACAGTGTGCCTTTTACTGAATGTGTTTTTGTTCTGATTCCCTCATCTGTGACTAGGGAAGGCATAGCTTTCTCATCACTGGCACAAAATACCTGGCACCCACAACTTAAAGGAGAGATTTACTTTTGCTTGTGGTTTTCAGGAAATTTAGTCCATGGTCAGTTGACTCCAGGACAGAAAGTGCAATGAAAGGACATGATGGAGGAAAAGTTGTTCAACACATTACACCCAGGAACTAGAGAGAGAAGAGGAGCACGGGACAAGGATACACGCTTCCAAGGCACACCTGAGGCCACCACCTCCATCCAGGAGCCACCTTGCAAAAGCACAATCAGCTACAAACACATTGATGGATGAATCCACTAATGGGTATGGTACCACCATGATTCAACCATCAGACACATGAGGGTTTTAGACCTAAAACCTTTAGATCTAAACCATATTAGATGGTAACAGTGTTTGTCTCACAGCACTAAGGGAGACTGAAGAGAAAACACATGTCTGACCCATTTATAAAGATGGTAATGATGATGGTGAAGAAGGGATTGATGATGATGATGATGATAATGAAATAATGATCATACTTTAGTCAAGAAGGGGGAAATGACATATGAGCTGAAATATATATGTAAAATCTTCACTGAATGTTACTTCTCTACAAGTACCCTTCCAAGTATTTTAACTAAGTAATTTCTCACAATGGCTTTAGGAGACAGGCTTCACTGTACTCATTTTACAGAGAAAGTACAAGCATATTGAACACAAGAGGAATCTACTCATCTACTTCGTTGTTCCCTACTTGGGGTAGGGAACATGGGGTAACTAAATTTGTTTCCAGTTTGGTATTTACCTGATTCTTCTCGGTGTCACAATCACAAGCAGAAGGGGTCCTTTTAACCTATTTGATCTTTGCTTTTTTAAAAGAAAATACAATAAAAATAATGATACAGAGTTTCAAAACAAGATAATAGGAAATTAACAATGGTTAATATATTGCCCAGTGTTATCTGCAAAGTAGTTGCTCAGATTATGAGACACAGACATAAAAATTGATCAAACAATGAAAGCACAAACTGTTTTTGATGAATTTAGATTAGCGATATAATTGTCTTAACATTTTTCTTTTTACTTTTTTTCTTTCCCTTTTTCTTTCTTACTTTTCTCCTTTCCCCATCCCATTGCTCTTTCCTTTTGAGCAGTTTCTTCCCCTTTCGCTTTCACAATATCTATTTTACATTTTGGATCTTATTTACTCTTTCAGGTTCTTACACCAAGGAACAATACATTATTTACACATCTGAGTCTGATTTATTTCACTCAGCAGTATGGCCTCTATTGCCTCTATTTGCCTATAAAGGCCTCGAGTTTATTCCTTTTTATAGCTGAATATTACTGTATTGTACAAAAACACTACATCTTTTTTATATATTTCATAGTTGATGGGCATTTGGGTTGTTTCCAAGATTTGGTGATTACAAACTGTGCTACTAAAAACATGGGTGCACATATGTCACTGTGGTATGAAGCTTTTAATTCTTCTGGGGAAATACCCAAAAGGGAACAACTGAGTCGAATGGGACCTCTAATTATAGTTTTTTAAGAAACCTCCACACTGATTTCCACAGTGGTTGCACCAGCACATGCTGCCATCAACAGCAAAGAAGGGTTCCTTTTCCCGCATAGCCTTGTCAGCATTTGTTACTGGCTGATTTCTTGAGGATAGCTATTCTTTCTGGAGTGAGATGCCAGAAATTTAGTTAATATTTTTCTTGTGTTTTAAGTGCTTCTTCAAATGTCACAAATGACTAACTTATTCTAGGAGCCTATCATCCTTCGTTTGAGTTTAATAAATCTCCCAAATAATAGGCATGTACATTGAGCTCCAAAATTCAATTTAAAAATGCTTTTAACCAATGGCTTGAATGACTACTTTCTCATTATCTAAAGCATGCCTGGGAGATGTCAGGAAGTAAATCCTTCAGGACAGTCAGGGGAAATCCTTGGGCATCCCTTGTTTCTATGCTCCATGCACAGCAACCTGCATTTCTTATACCTTAGGTGGTTTGCTGATGTGGTAGAAGGACTCAGTTTCAGGATTTTATGAGAGACATTCCAGCAAGGCAGAGATGCAATGGCTCTATTCCTCATTTTCATTTTCCTATTAATGTTCTCTCACATGCAGTAATAGCAAGAGAGCAACTGAGAACTTTAAAAAGCTCTTCACTGTAGTGGTCATCCACTGAAAAAGTGAAAAAGTATGCCAAATTTCCAAAGGAAAATGTTATAAGAATCTACTCCTCTCTCAAATTTAGAATTCAAAACTGGATTCAAGATCAGTGCCAATATTTTGAAAACTGAAAAAGCAGGCAAGATTAACAAACCGAAAGTAAAGACTCCACTTCCCCAGGGGCCACGTCTTTCCTCTATGCCTTGGTCCATGGATGTCCTCTCCCCTTGTCCATCTTTGTCTCAGCAGAAAGCTTCAGTGAGTGCTTCCCAGGTCCCCCTGCCAGAAGGACTTGCTGCCCAGTGGGAGGTGCAAAGAGAGGCTTCAATGCATCAAAACTCCAAAGCAGCCATATCCATGGACTGAGGAAGACGGGAGTGCTCTGCCTTGGCCATTTCTGCCCAGTAAATGTCACCCTTGATTCCTCTTCATATTGGTCAAGGCTTCTTGTGTCTCTCATTCCACGTATCCATGGTCTACTTCTTCCATGAGGGCAGCTCACAGGGTTATAACACTCAAGATTTTCCAAGGAAACTTTTTCTGAACACTGAAACCTGCCCTGTGTTTACTCAGTTTTATGCCTTTGAGACTCTTTTGTACTGGAAGTTTCTTGTGTGTGACTCTTAGGCTGGCACCTATGAACATGCAATGATTGCCTATTGAGACAGTCATTTAATTTTAGAGGTAAATGAGAATGGTATACTAACAGACATGCCTGTGGGATTGAAGAGTCTATGAGGCAGCAAAAGGAAGTAATGGTGTTCTCTTTATTAAAGAAAGTTAAATACTCCCTTCACCATAAAAAGAAGCATTTAATATCATCACAGCCTATTTTTACCTACAGAAAAGAAAGTAACTGAGTTTGCTAACCTGTAAATCATACAAGCAGAAATCTGGGGAACATGTGGAAATTTAGGTTATGGGTGTAGGATAACAGTGAGGGGAATATAAAGTTGAATCAGGCTGAATGCATTGATGTGGATTCCTCCCCACTTCCCCAGCAGCAATTCTGCACTTAACCATGCCATCAGGGAGTCAGGAAAAGTGCTAAGGGTTTAGATCACTGGATGAAACAAAGGTCTCAGCATCTGGAGATGCCTAATTTCTCTTGGGTTAACACAAAGGAAGTGATTCAAGGGCTGAGGGGCTCCCAGACTCATACCAGTGACCCACAGGCCCTTAGGCCTTTGGCTTAGAGAGAACCATACCATTGGCTTCCGTGGATCTAAGGCTTTGGGGCTCAAATATGATTGGCACCCCAAAATCTCCAACTTGCATTCTTTGCTAATTTAACCAAGTTAAGATGAGCAGCCCCTAACCCAGTATTACTGGTACTGTTCTAAAAGAAGAAATTTGGGTAGACGTGAACAGAGATGAAGGGGTCATGCAAACACTGAGACACACTACTACAAAGAACCACAATCCACCTTGTGCTATGGGAAGCCATAGAAGATATGAAGACACTGCCTCTCAGGAAGACTGACCTCCCTAACACACTGGTTTCATACTTCCAGCTCTTTGAAATGTGAAACCATACATTCTGTGCCTTACAACACCTATTTTTGGGTAGTTCCTTACTGCTGCCCTAGGAAACTAATGCATTCAGCAGGACTTTCTGAATACTCTTCCCAGTGACCTGTGGGCTTTTCCAGTCTCCCTGTGATGATAGCCTGTATCTTTAGCTCTCTCTGAAGCTGAGCACTGTTATGTCGAAGACTTTGAGGGGTTTTCTCTTTTCTTCTCACCCAATAGTGTTCTTCCAAATACTTGGGACTACCAGGTGGAAATCTCCAGAGATTTCACTCTGTACACACTGCTACTCTCATGTACCTTGTTCTGTGAACTGTCGTGGGACTACTCAGCATCCATAAGCATTTAAAACATACTTTTAATTAGATGGTTTTGCCTCTTTTTTTGGAAGATACCTAGAAAGGAAATACCTGGGTCAAATGGAAGTTCTACCTTTAGTTTACTGAGGAATCTTCACACTGATTTCAGAGTGATTGTACCAGTTTACATCCTCATCAGTAGTGTTGTATTCCTTCATTCTCTTATTATTTTGTTATGAATTCCCTTAATTGACATCTTTTAATATACCTTTATCACCTGCCTATCCATCTATCTATCTATTTATCTACCTATCTATCTAACTACCTATCATCCCTTATTCATTCCGTATCTCTGGAAAGCCCTTACCAAAGTAGGTCTACAAAGAGAGACCTCTTTCTCAACTTCAAATAGCAGAGCTAAAAATTAGGGTTAGGACTAAATATTAAAGCATACTTTATAGTCAAGTTTCCTTTCAACTTTAACACCATTTATTTATTAGAAAGGGGTGACTTGTGATTGTTCCAATTTGTTTTTGATTTCCAGTCAGTTATAGATTGTGCTGTTGATAAGTGTTCATAAAGAGAAATTCAGAAAGTTCTTAATCCTTGGTATCACTTAATTGATGCTTGATTCCCTGTTATCCTTAATCAGTCTCTCAACTTCATATACAAACACAACCACAAACAGAAACAAGAAATCAAGTTTCATACATTCAGTTTATTGTCCAAATACTAGCAATTGAGGGTACACAAGGAGATTGCAAGTACCGTGATAATTAACCATATTTCATTATGGGCTAGAGAGGCTATACAGTAAGAAAATAAGGTTAATATATAGATGGCCTAATGGGGCCATAAAAGTCTGAGAAGCTTTCAGCATTTCAAGAGGCTGAGGCAAGAGAATTTCAAGTTCAAGCCAAGCCTGGGCAAGTTAGTGGGACCCCCTCCTTGAAATGAAAAATACAAAGGGCTGAGGATGTAGCTTAACATCAAGGCCCTAGCTTCAATTTCCAGTAACAAAAAAAAAAAGAAAAACATGTGAAAAGCATGCCAGCGGGGTTGTGTGAATCCGAGAGATGGGTGTGTGATAAATGACAGTGAGGTAACTGAGGTCCCCAAACTTTTCAGCTTCCATGGTACTTTTCTATTTTAGCTAAAGGCAAACTACTTTCTTCTTATTTCAATTAGGAAAGCAACAGCCACAAAATCAATTCATGTATGACTTTCTAGGTAAAATCCTCTATCTTACAGCACACAATCACCCTGTGAATTCCCCTCAAATGCTCTTTGCAAATGTTTTGTTCATCAGTCTGTGACAAGAGCCCATGGAGACCTTGGCATCCTCTGCATTCATCCTTCTTGCTGTTTCTCTTGTGTCCCCAGAGTGGATTTACCGCTGTGGACCTCCATCCCGCTCATACCCACTTTCACCTCCTCCGAGCACTGTTTTCTTTTTAACTTTTTTTCCACATTGGGCTTCCTACTTTCCATTGTTTTACAATGTGCTTTTCTGACTAATTCTTGTATCTTCTGGATATTATCCTTGTTTTTCCCCTCTGGGTCGAGGCATGTGAAGTTTAACCTGGCTTTACTTTATCTCAAAAGAATGGCTTAGAGTGTTAGCTTGTTTCCCTAATTTTTAAAATTTTTACCAGTACATGTTTATTAGATATATTAAAGATAGTCATCATGGGGAGCTGGTCCAGAGATACATCATATTTTGGTCTTTTTTACTTTATCTTACACTATCCTTCTTTCCGCTTCCTCCCATTGCCAGATCCCATTTAATAACGATGTCCCTTATCACAACTCAGCCTCCGTCATCAAACGGAATCATTAACAGAAATCTGTGCAGGGTGCCATCATGTCCTCTTCAATTTCATTTCCCCTTTCTCCTCAAAATGAAAATCTAAAGCTGAGCTTAGGTCTAGCTGTACTCTTTCTCCATCACTCATGTTTCTGAATGCCTACCATTTTTTCAACACTAAGGGTTCTCCTTTGACCTTAGACTCAAACACCTTGTATTTGCAAAAAAATTAGTTGTCTATCTTGTAATTTTAACCGGTTAATAAGACCTACCACTCTTTCTATGCACATTTTAGATATGATCGTTTCTGTCCACTCCCACTTTATTTACTACCTCCAGGGTGTCATTAATTTATCTTTTATATCTAAATAATGTCTCATTAAATTAATTCTGCATTTAAAGCTTCTCTGTTTTCATCTTTCCATTTCATCAGACACAGAGTAACTTAATAAAACTCCCATCACCTATTCACCAATCTGTAAATACTATTGAACAATACTGCACCAATGAAAATCCTTTAGCTTGAGTAATCTAAAGATTTTTATTAAACTCTGTGCCTCACAAAAACATACTGTGATTGGGAGAGATAAGTTCTTGCATATAGAACATCATGCATCCTGTAAGTTATGTATGTGTGGAGGATCTGGGCATGCACAGGGTGTGGGTATCAAAACTCCTATAGCCATGGGAACTCTGAAAAGAACTAAGAAGCAGGAATTATCGCATGGTCAGACTTTAGCTCAGCCCTTACCTCCTTGTTTTCCCTGTCATGCAGGAATGCAATCATTGCATACTAAAAACATGACTAGTGAAAATAATTTTTTTAAAAAAGAAGCAAATAGCATATTGACATCCAGAGGAGAAATCTAATGCAAAATTGATAGATTTGATAGAGAACAGAAATTTCCCCAGTAGCCACATGAGCAGATTTTGACTTTTGGACACTTTACGGTGATTCAGAATGTCCTGGGCACATGATTCTTATGAATCCACGGGAGACGTTTCGTCTTTGTGTACCAACTCACTGTAAATTGGTGAATAAATGTTTAATTCTTCATAAAGACGGTCATCTGGAAGCTGGAAAGAAAAGGTCATCCTACATCAATCACCAAGCACTCGCTCTGGAGCCGTGTCTCTTTTCCTTTCCATTCTGACACACTTACTCTTAAGATGTTCTGCCCATCTCCAGCAAACCAAGCCAGATTGGCTAGTCAACTGGGCCTCCAAAACATCATGCCAGATGATGATAGGCTGGTGAGATTACTGTGCCTCAGCTTCAATGCATATGCTTTCTTACCCATCTTTGGAGGAAAGTGGTCAACAAGGGTAGACCTGGAAAGTGTTGGGAAAGTTTACAGAAACCACTTTCATGCTTCATATGTTGGGTTGGAGTGTGTGTATATGTGGCACGCCCTGATGATTCTCAACAAAGATACGATGGGAGGATGAGGTGAGTGGAAACACAGCTTTCCTCATGAATTACAGAGTAAGGAAAACTTGAGGGTTGGGAGCAATAGAAAGGAAAGATGAAAAAAGCAAAGATATAAGAACAAGTATAAGAAGCTTCTCTGAGGCAAAAACTAAGGCCAGAAGTCTCAAGGACCTGCTGCACGTGCACCTCTCATGCTTAGCACTCTTTAAGGCATCCACATGTTCTAAAACTATAAAGATCCTGTCTCCTAAGCTTCAAGAGAGTGTACTGCAAGAGTTTTGCTACTTTTGAGCATAAAGCATGGAAGCTAAGGTCAGCGAACCAAGAAACAATTTTCTAGAAAAAATAAGTTCCAGAACATCCAGACTACACTGATAAAGGATGGAGCTCAAATTATATGGCCTGTTGTCTAGCACCCATACCCAGCTTACCTTCTTCCCTTTGCATTCTTCTCTGATCCCATAGACGGTGAGCGACACAGCCGTGCAAAACCCCAGGATGGTGAGAAACAGTATCATGGCCACGATTTCCTGCAAATCAACAACCAGCAAATCAAGAAGACACTCATGTGACAGATGTCCCAGAAGCACCAGCCTTCACCGCAGTCCCTACTGTCATCACCAAACCTCACATAATCATTGGTCAAGAAGTGGCACAAGTATAGGGAACCAGGCCATGGTTTCAGAGGCCATCTGATGGAGGAACCTGTCCAGTAACAGGCAGTGGGGGTAGTCAGTGTCCCCCATATCAGCAGAACATTGTACTGTGAGATGAAGGTCCCAAAAAATAGGGTTGAGTACAGGGAGAAGAAAAAGAAGTACCTAATATTTTAGCCTTTTCACAAGAAATACGTACAATAGTGAATGAAGCCACAAGGCAGTCGTCATTCTCATCAAGTCTCTCACATTGGTAGATGTAAGCTGAGCTGTTGTAGAGGTTGAAGACCAGGATGACCATCCCGGAGGCCCCAACTATGCTGCTGAGGACGTTCGCCCCTAGCCTTCCCCTCACCTGAGAGAATAAAGCACAGCCTGGGTTAGGGTTAGGGATAGCCCCGTCTGCCTCCCGGCAAGGCCAAGAGCCTGCTCTGCGTTTTAGGGTAGGCTGCAACCAGCAAACTCTGAACCAGCTCCTACTATTGGTTCAAAAGGGAAATCCTGAAAATCTTCTCCTTGTGAGGAAGCATCTGCTACTTTCTTATTAGGCTGTGTGAGGTGAGGATGACACAGGTGTGGGGAGGTAACTTGGGGGTAAAACAAGTGCTCAGTTTCTACTCAAGCAACAAAGAAATAAATGAAACAATAGGAACACACAGAGCTACTTTCACATAGCCTCTTTAACTGGAAGTCACATGATCTGTGACTGCTTGACTGCAAGAACTCTGCCTGAGTGAGGGCTTCCCAAAACTATTGTTAAAATGAGCTTAAATATCACATGTTTTCTCTTCTGTGAGAAACCCAAAGTATGCACAACATAAAGTGCAAACTAAAAGATACAGAATAGGAAATGCAGGCAGACTTTTTGCAAAGGGGAAGGGGATCCAGAGATGGAAAGAGAAAGGGAAGAGAGGAAAAAAGCACAGAATTTCAGTGTGCTACACATTTGAGCCAACTCCCCAACATGAATGTTATCATCACATCTGCAAACATGTGCCAAAGAAAAACTTTTTAAATGTCTAAATACTAGTGTCAAAGTAGTTAAACTTCATTGTATATATTAAATGATGCGATTTGTGTGTGTTTGCCAAAATAAAGCATCCAACACAAAACACATTTTAAACATTTACATATCCACACTATAATATCTGGGATGAAGATATATCTCACTTGAGTTCCTAAAATGCTATTCTTTCACCACCCTAAGGGTAAATAAAGACAGGCTGTAACTCACCAGGTGCATGGCCTTTTCCCTTTCAGATAGAACTGACAAAACTCCAGAGATAACAAACTGTGCAAAAAAGAAGGAAAACAGCATACTTAGTCTCTGCTCTTCTCTGCATCCTCTTTCTCCATCCTCCAACATTTTGGGTATTTTCTAAAGCTATATATTCATGCTCCCTATGAGTAATTCTGGAAATAAAATGTGAGAACTTAAACTGCAGGATCTTGTTCATCACCTCCTAGATATTGTGCAAAATTCTTCACATTTACTTGGGTTCCAAGTGCATTTGTCTTTGAGAATCCGTAGATCAGGGGCTGACAGTATCTGGTGTACAACTTCGTATTAATATTACTCTTTTCTTGTCATTATTTGTGTATGTGTACCTCCTTTGTGTTACACTGTCACCTCCTCTATGCAAGAATTGTGTGCCTCTGCCATATGTATCACCAGAATCTAACATATATCCTATAATCATATACTGATTACAAAAATATATACAATGGAAGACTGGGAAAAATAGAAATCAATAGCACAAATCCAAAATAATCTCTAAAATATCCAGTTTGTATCTGGATTGAAAGACAAGTAATGAGCTAAATACTTGGAATTCAAAAGGTGGTGGAAAGAAATTTCAAATAAAACATGACAGAGGTTCCAGAAGAGGCTTGAGCAAGCGATCTGAGTAGTAAGTATTTAGCAGACTGAGATGCTGATGTGATATTTACAGTTAAAAATGTATTCTTAGGACAAAATAGTGATACGAAAAGCAACGTAGATAATTGCATAATACTTATATGGAGGGAAAGGGGACAGACAGCAAAGAGAAAGAACCAGCTATACAATTCCATTTCTGCAAAGCCCAAGAAAATACAAAGTCAGGTGCTTCTGAAGGGGTGGCCGAGGACGGAGACGAGGGCACTTCTGTGGGTCACCTTGCCTTTCTTAGACATGCAGAAAAGACTGGGCATTAGTTTAGATCATCACGGGATGATCCAAAGTGCTGTAACAGCCACACAAAATTGCTTCTCAATACCATGGTTTTGAAAAAATGGCTAGAGTGTGCACATGGAATTGGCACAGAAAGAGTGCATGAGAGAATATGAAGATTTGGTGGAATGTTTGCTTATCCAGAAAAAGATAAAATGCATGAGTACCATCAAGAAGCAGCAGGATAAGCTAATGAAGGAAGGGATGTACACCACCCCCCAACTCACCACTTGGCAAGGGAGAGCCTAGGCCCTAAGCAGGGCAGCTCCCAAGGGCTGGAGGCTGATATTCCTGCTGTTTTCCACTGGGAGGACTGTTTACTGAGCAGATGTGTAAAAATAAAGGAATATTCCTTCCCCCAAAAAAGCAAATTCAGCTACAGTCACAGAAAAGAGACCAATGGTTGGTTGATTGAGCATGGGGCACAGGGCACAGCATGAAGCAGGGAGGGGTTCAGAGAAGCACAGGAAATTTTCAGAATAAAAGATAGACTCATTATAGTGATGTGTTGACATTTTTATATGTGGGTAGCTTTGAGTCAAAAATTCATCAAATTATATACCTTTCATATTTTCAATTTATTGGATGTCAGCTGTACTTCAGTAAAGCTATGATATCCTTGTGATTTCTGTTGGCCATCAAGTTGCCAGAGAATACAATGACTTAAAGGGATCCAGTGACAAAAATTCAAGAGTGTTCCCATGTTTATAAGAGCACAATTCGTGATACTTAAATCTTGGAAGCACCCTGTATGCCCATCAGCAAATGAATGGATAAAAGAAATGTGGTATTCACATAGTGGAGTGCTACTCTGCAGTAAAGAAAGATAAACTTGAGACATTTGTATGAAAATGGATGCACCCTGAGACCATAGTGTTAATTGAAAAAAAATACAAAATAATACACAAGTTTAAAAATCACATGGTTCCTTTTACATGAGAAACCAAGATTACAAATAAAGGGCAAATTAAAAGATAGATAATAGGAAGTAGGGAAGATAGATCTTTCAAGTGGAAAGGGAACTGACAAAGGGAGGAGAGGGAGAGGAGGAAGCAAGAAATTACGATATGCTATGCACGTGTACCAGCCACACACAAGGGAGCAAACATCACTGCTATACACGCTCTTGATTAATAAAACAGCATGTTCTAAAACACAGTAGAAGTTTTTCTTCTTTTCAGGCCCTTAGCAGTTTCTTCCCCAAACCTTTTATAGAAATAACTTTTTAAATTATTATTTTTAATTTAAAGATAAAATTGTATGAATGGAACACATAACAGTGTAGAGGGTATTGGTGAATAGTGAGGAGTATTTTCCTAGAACTAGCTTCGGGGGGGTTCAGATGTTCTTTTTCTATTAGCCAAATGCTCCTTGGGCAAGCCATTCAATATTTACTACTCTGCAGTTTCTCGTCTAGTAAAAGTATGTTTAGTGTGTAACCCACAGTTAACTATAATAGGAAGACTTTGTTGTTATTAATGACCACAAACAAGAAAATATTTTATAAAATTAAAATATATGTATTTTATGCATATATGTAAATATCTGTATTTTCTTAATACCAGAGAGAACTGAATGGTTAAACTCAAGTAAAAGAAAATCTATGCTCCATGTTACTTCAAAAACAATTATATACTCACAAATACTGAACCCCAAAAGGGGTAGCCTGCCTTGAATGATGAAAATACTTCTTCATCAAAGTTTGAAATGTCAAGTACAGAGTAGACAACTATTCCAAAATAAAGGCAGAGCAAGCCAATCAAAATTTGTGTGACCTGTAAAAAACACATGAGTTTTATGAAATTAGAGACTATTTTCCCCAGATTGTATCAATTTCCATTTAACTGAGACTATATGTTGTTTCAGTGTCTCGGGCTGTGCTAAGCAGAGATTTTAGCAGCAATTCCCTGGTGGCTGTAAGGACTGAATGCAAGTATGACTTACTGCATGGACAGCCAGTGTGTGTGTCATAGACCTCTATCTACACAGTCCTGATAGATCAGTAGTTAGCTTCCCATCTTAGGGAGTAACAATCTGCCACTCCTATTTGCCATTCCTGATGCCATAATTGACATGATCATGAGGAAATTCTTCCATCTTTCTCAGCATGATCTAACTCGTGCATTCATCAAATGTCCAGAGTTTGGAGGAGGTCTCATTTCCCACAAACTTCAGTGAAAAAACCATTGGTATAGTCAAGTATTTTTCCTAGCGCAACCCTAACTCAGTGAGGCTGGAAGAGGCTCTCTCACCCCCAGGAATTCCAGCTCTCTCTTGAAAAGCAAGGCCCACGTCAGTGGCGGGGGGACTGAGGCTGACTTCTCCTGTGGTGAATTCTGTTGAGGAACCTCCTGCAAGAGTTCAATTTCAAGTGCACTGTGGAATGGAATAGAAAGTCAGCCATAAGAAAATATTCTAACTTGCCATGTCACAGAGATTCTGCCTGACAGAAAGGGGAGCTATGTTTGCTTATTTTTTTCCCAAAACAATCCTGTAACTGAAATTCCCATGCACTGACTGGGACACTAAGGCTCAGTGAATTTTAGAGAATGAATAAAAAGATGTGAACACTGAGTGGTTTGATGAAACACAACAAACCAAACACCCAGCTTCATATTCTTACTCTTAATACAAGGTTACCATCAAATTTTTCCAATTAATTCCCACTGGTAAATAAAATCAAATTGCTTTACCTATGCTTTCATAGCCCTCATTTAGAGAGGAGTCTGATTATATTTCATCAGTGACACAAAATCCTACGTATCAAAGATATAGAAGGAATGTATCTTCATCTTCAGAGCAAGATTTCATAGTTTGAGCCTCACAAAGATCAATCAGAAAGGAAGTTATTTTGTAAAATTTCTATTCCCCCAACATATGTCAGACACAGAGGGAAGAGCTCTACCTGAGTAATGCAAACTCCCACTTCATACCCAAAATATGAGCCTCTAATGTTAGAAAGCCCATTATTCTAGCTCACGAGCAAAGTAAAAATCCTCCCCACCTGTGAGACAGAATCACCAAGAAAGCATACCAAGCCATTGCTTTGTACCAATACATGAGTCAAACTTGGTGAGTCCATGCACCATCCCATGAGTCAGCATCTATCTTTACTGCACTTTGGCTTTCTCTGGCCTAATAGACAACAGAAAATAACAGCCTTTGCTTACCCAGCTTGTTCTTGAGGGTTTGGGAGTGCAAGATCTGCTCGGCTTATATCTTGAGGGTCCATATACGTGAAGCAGGCTGCCCTGGAATGAAGAGTACCGTGTTTTTGAGACCCAGTGGACTTCCTCTCCCCCGGGTTCTCAGTAGGCAGTAGAAATGGCTTGGCTCATGACACAGATGATTATCTGCCTGCAGAAATCATTTGTCAGATAAGTCTCCAGCCCAGTAAGGAGTGCGTGATAGAGTTTTTCTTCCTGGGATGAATTTACAAAGTTGAGAAGTCTCTTGAATATAGGCAAAATGAGGAAATTTGAGACTTCTGGGGTATAATGCTGTCTGCACCCAGCACAATTTATAGAACTAAAAAGAAAGTATTTTAACAGGAGAGTTGAAGAAGTAAAAGAGAACTTTACACGACAAAGGAATGCTCTCCTCTTACTGTGATTTCTCTACTTGTGTCCCAACTTGGCTATTTCTGGGTCAGATCTGTTCCAGTTCCCCTTTTGAAAAGCCTGTCTCCTCTGTCAAAGGCTGACTCAACTGCATGCTAAGGTCAATCTGAAACAGTTTGTGCATGCATGTTCCTCTCTGAATCTCTAGATCTGTCTCTACTCTCACTCTCATTTTTCCTTTCCTCTTCACATGGCTATCCATTGCAGATGGCCTTGCAAACAGGACAGGCATGGTTGATTGTCATGAGCCTTGCTTGGGAGACAGTGGAAGTGAAGAAGCCTTCACACTGAGCTCTCCATCGTCAGAGGAAATGTCAGGCTCATCCTCTGTTGCTTAGAGCTCTGAGGTGCTAGGAATGGACTGTGGAAACTCTAAGGACCAGGAACTTGATTTTAGCAAATCTAAGTAGTATGCCATTAAGAAATATACCTTGATTAGCTCACTTAAACATATTTGTCCATTCTAGTAGTGTACCTAACTTCACCAGAGGAAAAGGAGTAAAGGGGATGCCCAAAAGGTTGATATTGATTGTCTTATTCATTATAAACATAACCAGGAAGGGCTCTTGAACAAACTGAGAGATACTGCACAGTGTATCCTAATCAGCTAATCACATGGTGTCCTGCTCACCACACTACACGATAATCACATCCCACCCCATCCTTCTCCCTTGGGCACAGCTTTTGCCTCACACCTACTACCCCCCTCCAACCCCAGCTTCCTCTTTGGCAAGCAAGGTTTCTTCAATAAGTTAGTTATTCCCTTGTTTCACTTCCCCAAATACAAATGCAGTTGGCTGTCAGATCCTGTACTTAAAATAAACATGTATGGATTTGTGTGTTATAAGTTATACTGTTTCAGAGTATTTTCTGATATATAATAAAATTTCTCAAGGAAAACTAGTGACATACTGACATATCATTTACAAGACATTTTACCAACCCAGAGTCCATCTTTCCATTGTGCCTTCAGGAATCAGGGAACCCAAACAATACACCATTTGAATTAAGAAATAAACATTATTTACTTATGCACTCATCCAACAGTAACCTCAAATGCCATGTCAGATATTGTTCTTGTCACTGAGCAAGTGTCCATGGTGGCCTCTAGCCCACAATTCAGCAGAGTGGACCACAAGTCAATGGTATAATATTACCCAACATGTCAGAGGGTAGAAGCTATCAGAACACAGAGGAGGTGTAACAGTTCTGTCTGATAAGGGACATGCAGAGTTCAGGCAGAGAGTCATTCAGAAGGTAATATTTGAGGAGCCCAGATTTAAGATGACATTCTCAGGAATTTTATTGAAATTATCCATATCTGCTTGAAAAGTTCCAATGCAATGGCTCTTTGTGATGTTTGATAGGTATATGTAAGAGTTCATTATGTGCAGCAAAGACTCCAGAGTCAGATTCAAGATGCAAACAGAAACAAACTGAGGATGGCATTTGATGATTAAAGAGAATGCTGTTTCCTGAGGATTTTTAATGGAACCTTTAAAAATGCAAATCAAAAACAGAGAGTCACCTCATGACCTCCCAATTATCTCATTTTCATGGCAGTTTTCCCCAACATCTTCTCCTTGGCCCTTTCTGAGCTGTTGTTCTTCACACCTTGGCCTGTTACACCCATGTTTGTTCATCTTTTGCAACAGTGGACACTGAAAAATATGATAAAGGGATTTTTTTGGTTAGGTTAAAATTATCAAGATGAGTTTTAACCACACCTCTGCCTGGACAGAGAGATAGTAGAGCTAACATTTCTAGCACATCGTTCCTCCTTGGGCACAGCCTTGGAGCATGCCTGCCACTCCCTCTCCATCCTTGGTTTCCTCTTTAGCAAACCGAGTTCTTAGGTCAGTTAGTTATATCTTAGTTTTATTTCCCCAAATTCAAACGCAATTTGTTTTCAGATCCCACATGAACAACTATGCTCTCAAACGGCTCAATTTACTTAAATAACTACGTATGAGTTTGCATGTTCCAAGTTACACTGTCTCTTAAGGGGTCTATTCTGATACTCCCGAAGGAATCACAGCCTCTCTCCCTTGCCCTCTTCTTTGCCTTTAATTTTCTGTCTCCCATTTTCATTTTTACATCCCAAAGCCAGGTCCAGATTAAGTAAACAAGATTAAGAGTCAGAGAGAGCCTAAGACTAACATCATTTTCCATTATCCCATGGCAAATAGCAACACAAAATGAAAGGTTAAAAAAATATTGATGAACATCATTGGTCATTAGAGAAATGCAAATTAAAACCACACTGAGATACCATCTCACTCCTGAAAGAATGGCCAGGATCAAGAAAACCAACAACAACAAATGCTGGAGAGGCTGTGGGGAAAAAGGAACTCTCCTACACTGTTGGTGGGAGTGTAGACTGGTACAGCCTTTGTGGAGGTCAGTCTGGAGATTTCTCAAAAAGCTGGGATTGGAAGTCCCACTTATTCCAGCTATTCCACTTCTAGGTATATTCCTAGAAGAACTGAAAGCATCATACCACAGTGATATATGTGCAACTATGTTTATAGCAGCACAATTTGCAATCGCCAGATCTTGGAAACAACCCAAGTGTCCATCAACTGAGGAATGGATAAAAAAGTTGTGGTACTAACGGATATAACAGCAAGTGTATTTGGGGGTGTTAAATAGCTGACTTTATCAATGTTTTTGGAACATTGAACACAGCTGTTTGCAGTCTCCCTGTTTGAATGTCCACCTTGTGTTCTTTGATACTGTGATTTGAGGAACTATTTTCAAGAAAATAGTGTGTAATCTACTAGCAGGTAATTTCTTACTGTTATGGTTTTTTGTTTTGTTTTGTTTTGTTTTGTTTTGTAATTCTGTATTGCGTGTACCCTTACGCCGCTTTGGTTTGTTTTGTGTTTTTCTCTTTTTCCTCTTAAATAAAAAAAAAAAAAGTTGTGGTATTTCTATACAATGGAGTATTATTCAGCTATAAAGAAGGATCACATTGAGATATTTATCAATAAATGGGCACAGCTTGAGACCATACTCATAAGTGAAATAAATCAATCTCGCATGTGTGAATACCAAATAGCTTCCCTCATGTAAGTAATGATTCAAATATATAAAAATATGTGGTAATCATGATTCCCCATTATGTGGCCTTGAAGCCTTATAAAGTTTTCACTTATTAATTGGAAAGGCTTTATTCTGGGCTTCTTGATATGGAAATATTTGAAGCTATAGTATATGAAGTTTTATCCAAATATTTCAAGGAAAAAGACAGACACTATGGTAACTACTATTAAGTCGGGTTATTTGGTGGTGAAGCACTAGGTTGCTGAAACAGTCATGCTTTGACCTGTATTGTTATATTGTTATGTCCTGTTTTATCTCAATCTCTCCCTTATTCACTAAAAAAATTAGTTATTTCTTATGTTTTTTTAATTAAGGGGAAAATTTTAAAAATTAGCAGGATATATAATAGTAACTTTTTTTGATTTCCTATTAACTTGTTTTGAAGTCCTGTAATACTCCCACGATCTTGTTTTGCCTGATTAGACTCTGTTCCATTCTGTATGATAGTATCAAGTTTGAGGGTATAGGCAACTACTTTGAAGGCAATAAGATTCACTAAGATGCCCATTCTGGTTTGACTATTGTCTCCTTTGCAAGTCCTGTAATGTTTACAATGCTTAAGTTTTATTGGTCTTGTTCTCTACTGTTTTGTTCAACTTTATAATATCTAATGAGATAGACAATTCTTTTTAAGGAAACAAGAGACATTGTTGATAACCATTGTCGATAACCTTGTACTCTGTTTTACATCATATGCTATGTCTATCCTTGGTTTTGACTGACAGCTTTGTTTTGCCATATTTGACTTTATTCTCTCCCCTCCCAAATAAGTAATAAGAACTAAGGAGTAATAAAACCCAAAATGTGTAAATTTTGTTGTAAAAAAGAGAGGGGAAAAAAAGAGCTCTAGAGGATACAACAGCAAGTGTGTTTAGGGGTGTTAAATAGCTGACCATATTAATGTTTTTGGTTGGATCATTGAACACAACTGTTTGCAGTCTCACTGTTCGAATGTCCACTTTGTATGCTTTGATACTGTGATTTGAGCAACTATCTCTAAGATGATAATATGTAATCTATTAGCTGGTGATTTCTTACTGGTTTTTTTTTTTTTTTTTTTTGTAGTTCTGTATTACTTGTACCCTTACACCGCTTTGTTTTGTTTTGTTTTTTCTCTTTTTCCTTTTAAATAAAAAAAAATTGATGAAAACAAGATGATAAGTGTATAGCCTTCCTAGTCAGCTTTATCATCACTGAGACACAATATCTGGCATTCACAACTTACAAGAGGAAAGGTTTGACTTGGTTCATGGTTTTAGGGGATTCAGTTAATGGCTGGTAGGCTCACAGGCAGAAGGGTCCAGGTAGGCAGCCTAGTGGCAGAGCAGGGGAAGAGGACCAGTGAGACCCACAAGGGACCAGACAAACTCACATCTCCATGACCCCTCAGAAATTCCCTGGAGGTGATTCCACTATTCTGTGCAGCAGTATTTCTTGCCCTCATGAAAGTGACACATCAGGATTAACAGTGGCAAAGATATTGAGAGACCTAGGGTTGTGTGCACACTAAAAGGAAAACACTTTGCCTGTTCACTTACATGAGTTCAGAAATGTAAAGAGCAAGATTTATATGGACTGTCCTGGCACTCTGGATCACCTTGGGTTCTCCTTGTAATTGGAGTTTATCTGCTATTTCAGGCTATGGGTGACTTAACTGCCAAGGGAAATGTTCAGTTCATGCTGGTTCCTATCTCCTCATACTCCATCTATCTTCCATGATAATGCTTTTCACAAGTACAATAGAAAGAGCACATTACATATTCATTCACCTGGGACCAAGAATATCTGCTAAGTGGGAAGAGAATTATAAAACACTCAGCATCACAGTTAAGGTGTAGACCTGAGGTGTCCTAATCCTGCGATGAATAATGATCATCTTCACTTCCTTATGGTCATCCTTTTCATCTCCATCTTGATAATTTATATCCAAATGTTTGGTTTTACAATTTTCAGAATAATTTCACAGCTTTTAACAATTTGTGTTCCTACTTTACTTATTTGGAAAGCATAGTTGTGCCTCACAAAATCTTCACCTGTTGTATAAATTGCCTGTCAATATTCTTTCACTTTGCCTACCCTGAAGAATAATGTATCCCACACATTTTCCCTGAAGTTTCCTGTCACAGTTCGTGTCTATATTCCCTAATCACCTCACCCAGTCAACAGTCTAGCATGTCTCATGATCCTCATTTATACAGGATTCTCCTTGATCCCACTTTTTTGCCTTTGTAGGATGCATTCACCAGGTGCATGCTGAGAAAAAGCTCAAGAGAAAATGATTTTTTGAGACCTAGCTGGTCAGAATATTTCTTTTTCATATCCTTGTACTTAACTGAATTTTAGATATATAAAAAATAGAATTAGAGTATATTTTTACTCAGAATCATTCACTCCATTTTCTAGATTTTAGAGTGAATTTTGGAAATTCCAATGTGATTTTAGATTTCAGATATCTATTGCAATTAAATCTTCATATGTTATTAGCAAGAAAATCATATTTCACATTTGTCAAAAAAGCCTCCAACTTAATGATGGTGATTTCCTGCTGACCAAAGCCCATATCCAGGGAAATACTATAAAGCAATGCAATCATGAACAGGATAACCTTTATGGTTTAGATCTTTCAGGTGTGCCTCTGGAACTTAAAGTAGGTTAAATCCACCAAAATCCCTGGATTGATTAAATACAGGCAATCAGTGTACACTATGGGCTATTAATGTGTGTTGGTCAAAGTTTATTAGTAGATGCCTTTTGGAAAAATGCAAATAATAATATGTTTAACCATAACCTAACAGATGGAAAGAAGTAGAATCAGGAGTTTTGGTAAACATGGCAGATACATAATAGCAGGCTACAGATGCTCCCTGAGATAGTCAACTTAGTGGGGAGTCCTGAACAGAGGGAAATGAATATTCTTGATCCAGAAAGAAACTAAGATGAGAAGAACCAATCAAACATACAGTCCCAGTGCTACTATTGGAAACATCTAAAGCCTCAGTGCCTCCGTTGCAGCGCCAATACTCGTGCAGTCACGACTTACAGAACTGCCTGAAATCCCGCTGCTTTGACGCACTGGGAATGCAGTCACACTGAGATCAGGGGTCAGCGAGCCAAATGGAGAGCCGAGCTGGAAGGGAGCCTGCATTGACCTGCAGTGAGTGCTGGGAATAAAACCATTTCACAGAAAAAGGGTCTCCAACAGATGAAATTCTGGGACCAGGCAGACTGGCAAAAACAAGGAGCAGCAATGACTTCAAACAGGATTGGTGGGTGTTTGGCCTGGGTCATTCCCCAGGCTGAGATCCAATAGGTTATCCCAAACCAATTCCCTATGCCCAGTGGCATAGGGAAGGCCTCATAAGGTTGACTGGCACAGAGGGGAAGGGCCAGCATATGCTGCTCCTGTTAGCACTTCAATAGCACCCTGCATTGGACAGGACCATCTAGCCAGCATGCTTCAGAAGAAGAATTATAACCAACAAAGAAAGAAGCTAGGGTCTCTATATTTGAAAGAAACAAAAAAATATGAGAAGAGGAAGTAACAAGAAAAAGTCCCCAGCCCCTGACCCTGAGACCACTGATCCAGGAAAGGTAAATATAAAGGAGATTGAGGACAGCAAACATACAATATCAGGCATGGCACCAGTGGACATAAAGAGATATCTTTGGGACCTCATAGATGAGTTCAAAAGTGAAATATTTAACCAATTAAAGCAAAATATAAATAAAATAATAAAAGAAACACTAAACACCTCTCAAGAAGACACAGATGAAAGAATGTAGGAACACAAAAAAAGGGGAGAATTGTTTGATGAAGAATATAAAGAAAACAGAATACATGAAGCAGGTTCAAAGAGCTACCAGGAAATTAAAAATTCTATTGAGAGCTGGCAAAACTGCTTGAAAGAAACTAAGGATAAATTATCCAAACTGGAAGACAGTTTGCAGTGTGGGATCATGAAAGGAAAAATTTCTTAAAAATAACAAGGAAACAAGCAGAAAACAATACAAAGGCTAGAAGATGACAAGAGGATCTATAACTTAAGAATAAAGAACATGAATGAAGAAGCAAAGGTACAAAGGAACTACAAAGGCTATTCACAGAAATAATTAAGGAAAACTTCCCAAACATAGGAAAAGGAAATGATATTCAGATGTATGAGGCATACAGAACTCCACCACCTACAACCAAAACAGAACTACACCCAGGCATATAATAATCAAGATCCCAGAAATCCAATAAAATAACAGAATATTAAAAGCTGTCAGAGACAAAAAAACAGATTAGTTAAAAGGGAAAGCCCATCAGAATTATAGCAGAATTCTCAACACAAAGCATCAAATCAAGAAGAGAGTGGAATGAAGTATTCCAAGCTCTGAAAGAAAATAATCTCCAGCACAGATTGATGTACCATAAAAAACTGTCTCTAGAAATCAATGGAGAAACAAGATATTTCTGCACCATCTAACTCTACAGAGAATACTGCAGGACATTCTAAAGAGAGAGCAAAGTACCAGGACTCCAGCAACAGTGGCAAAGAGGTCTCAATGAATGGAGCAGAAACCAAAATGAAGAAGACAAACTGACAACAAATGACAGAAAAAGAGCTCAACAGAAATGAGGCAGAGAAGATCAGATGGTAGGAACAGTTATTTTGGAGAAAACAAGACAGCATAATAGCTAGTGCTGATTCAGTATCATCTTGTTTTGAAGTCCCATCAAACTTGTGTTCTTCTGTCTCCATTGGTCTTAAAAGGTTGTATCTTATTGGATTTTATTATACATGATAATATAAGTAAAAACTTTTATAGACAAGGAGATTATACAGAAACCATTGTTCATTTTCTGTTAATTGGTTCTAAATATCCTGTAATAATGTCATTCTCTTGAATGGTTTTATACTGTCTTGACATGTTTGGTGCTACAGTATAAGAAGTTATACTCAAAGATTTCAAGGAAACAGACACTATGGTAACTATTTTTATGTCAGGATATCTTGTGGTGAAACACTATTTTGCTTAAATGGTTATGTTTTGACCTGTGCTGTTCTGTTGTTATGCCCTCTTTTATCTCAATCCCCCTTTTTTTAATTATTTACTTTTTTCTTTTTATCTTTTTAATTAAGGGAAAAATAAATAAAAAATAGCAAGATACATTATAGCAACCTACTTTGATTTCCTATTAACTTGATTTGAAATCCTGTATTGCCCTCACCATCTAGTTTGACTGATTTTCCCCTATTCTGCTTTGCTTGATAGTACCAAGTTTGAAAGTACAGGCAAAACTGTGAAGACAATAAGATTCATTATGACGCCCATCCCAGTTGACTATTATCTTCTTTTAAAATCCTGTAATGTCTCCAATGCTTTGGTTTTATTCTTTACTATTTTGTTCAATTTTATTATGACTGGCAATTCTTCTTAAAATAACATGAGGCAGTATGGTAACCCTTGTTGATCACCTTGTATTTTGTTTTTACATTATCTATTATGTCCATCCTTTTGATATGACTGACTCTGTTCTGATATGTCACATTTGGTTTTAGTCTCTTGAAAAAAAAAGTAATAAGAACTTTGGGAGTAATAAAACCAAAAATGTGTAATTGTCATTGTACAAAAGAGAGGAAAAGAAAGTGCCCTAAAGGATAAAACTGCATGTATATTTAAGTGTATAAGATAGATAACCATATTACTGAGGGTTTTTTTTTGGATCATTGAACAAAACTGTTTGCACTCTCACTGTTTGAAAGTCCACTTTATATGCTTCAATTTTGTAACTTGAACAACTATTTCTAAGATAAGAATATGTAATCTATTAACTAGTGATTTCTTACTGTTTATTTTTTTCAATTTTGTATTACTTGTACCCTTTTTCTGTTTTTTTCTTTTTCTCCTTAAATAAAAAAAAATTACACATTTTGGGTTTTATTGCTTCCATAGTTCTTATTACTTTTTTTGGAAGAAAATAAAACCAAATATGACAAAACAAAGCTGTTAGTCAAAACCAAGGATAGACATAGTACATGATGTAAAAACAGAGTACAAGGTTATCAACAATGGTTACCATAATGCCACTTGCTTCCTTAAAAAGAATTGCCTATATCATTAGGTATAATTAAGTTGAACAAAACAGTATGGAACAGACCAATAAAACCTAAACATTGTAAACATTACAGGACTTCAAAAGAAGATAATAGTGAAACCAGAATGGGCATCATAGTGAATCCTATTGCCTTCAAAGTAGTTGCCTATACCCTCAAACTTGATACTATCAAACAGAGAGAACAGAGTCTAATCAGTCAAAACAAGATAGTGGGAATAATACAGGACTTCAAATCAAGGTAAGAGGAAATCAAAAATGTTGCTATAATATATCCTGCTAATTTTCCCCTTAATTAAAAAAATAATAAAAATAAATTATTTTTTAATGAATAAGGGGGAGACTGAGATAAAAGAGGACATAGCAACATAACAATACAGGTCAAAGCATGACAATTTCAGCAACCTAGTGCTTCACCACTATATAACCCAACTTAATAGTAGTTACCATAGTGTCTTTTTCCTTGAAGTACTTGAATATAACTTCGTATACTATAGCATCAGGCATATCAAGACGGTGTGAAACCATTCAAGTGGATGAAAGTATTACAGGGTATTTAGAACCAGCTACCAGAAAATGAACAATGGTTTCTATATTGTCTTTTTGCCTATAAAAATTTTTGTTTATACTATCGCATATAATAAAATCCAGTAAGATACAACATGATAAAAGCAATGGAGACAGAAGAGCATCAGTTTGGTAGGGCTTCAAAACAAGATGATATTAAATCAGCACTAGCTATTATGATTCTTGTTGCCTTCAAGATAGCTGTTCATTTCATCACTGGCAATAATATCTTTTTTTTAAAGAGAGAAGAAAAAAAAGAAAGGACATTAAAAAACAGTGCAGTAAAATACAAATAATACAGTATTTCTAGAAAAATATATGCAGTACGAAATCACCAGTTAACAGGCCACACATTATCTTCCCAGAAACAGTTGTCCATATCACTAAATTAAAGCATATAAAGTAAATATTCATACAGTGAAATTGGAGACAGTTCCATTCAATGATCCAACAAAAGCTCAATTATATGGTTTTCCATCCTACACTCTGGAACATATCTGCGGTTATATCCCTTAGTCCACCTTACTTTCCTCTCTTTTTTACAGTAACAATTAGACTTTTGGGGTTTTATTACTCTCACAGTTATTATTACTTTTTTGAAGAGAATAAAAACAAATGTAACTAAGCAAAACAGAGTCAGTTAGAACAGAAGGGTGGGCATAGTGCGTGATGCAAAAATAGAATACCAGGTAATCAAAAGTGGTTACCATTTTGCCTCTTGATATTTTCAAATTGAGTTGTCTATATCATCAGGTATAATAGAATTGATCAAAACAATACAGAACAAAATCTACACTGAGGACCTTATAGGACTTGAAAAAAAAAGGATGATAGTCAATCCATATTGGGCATCATAGTATTTCTTATTGCCTTCAAAGTGATTGCCTATACCCTCAAACTTGATACTATCAAACAAAATAGAATATATAATATTCAGACAGAACAAGATGGGGAGAGCAATACTGGGGTTCAAGTCAGGTTAATAGGACAACAAAAAAGTTACTATAATATGTCCCGTTATTCTTTAATTTAGTTTTCCCTTAATTAAAAAAATGAGAGAAAATAGATTAATTTAAAAATAGGGGCAAGACTGGCAATAATATCTAACAGCCCAGAATAAAGCCATTCCAATTAATAAATGAAAGCTTTATAAGGCTTCAAGGCCACACAATGGGGAATCATGATTGCCACACACTTTTATATATTTGAATCCTTTCTTACACTGTGTGTTATATCTACCTGTTTACTGTTTTGTTTAGTCTTTCTTTAAATAAAAAAGTAGAATCAATAAGAAAAAACTGAGAACACAAATATTAATATAGATCACCTTTCTTCTGAAAGTTGTACATATCCATGGTTTGCATGATTCACTGTATCAGACTCGAGTTCCCTCTGCTTACTCCTTGTATTTCACTCTATTTTGCAACCTCAATGTTATTTCTAAATTTCAAATGCACACATTGTCTGTCCCTACTTATCCAAATGTGCCCAAGTGACAACTGATTTTCCAGGACTGGGAGGCAAGTAGGGGGAATGTGATGTGTGGTTTCCACTAATCACTGTGTGCAGCCAATTTCAGTCACCCAAATGAGGATGGTTGGTGCTCCCTGAAAGTTGTAAACTGGCTCTCAAATGCATGTATAAGCCAGCTCTAATACACCAGGCTCCCCATCTCCTCTCCTAATCTCCTGTGATGTGCATGCTTTTCTCTCCAAGCTTATGTCTTTCCATCTGACCCTCACACACCACAGTTCAGCACACTAAACTTCCTCAATCGATTCGTTGAATAATCAGAAGTCTTACTAGCTGAGACATTTTCACATGTATGCTCTTATCTATTGTTTCCTCTCCTAGGCAGTCACCTTTCAGATCCAAGTTATAAAGCCGCCTCTGTTTCACTGACACCCTCTCTCACCCAAATCCCACACTGTTCCTTTGGCATACAGGACTCACAGCTGTCCCCAGCACACTCCTTGCCTGCTTCTGCAGACTGGGGCCTCATGCAACCCAACAGCACAGGCTGTAGACCTTCTATCACAGGGTATCTGACGGGGCAGCAACAGATGGCTGGGGGCTGAGGCAAAAACTAAAAGAATAAATGGTAATATATTGTAGACAGCAAGAATTAGGGCAGTGGGGCATAAAAGAATTGTTGCTGCTATGGTTAACAAAGAGCTAAGAATAACTTATGGGAATGAATTATGGATATTGTAGATGACAACTTGATAAGACGAGAGGGAAATAATATATAAATCTGAAGAATAAGTACCTTGGCAGTACATATGTGAGGCACAAGTGGAATATTAGAATCTCTGCACCAAATGGTCACTTGGATGAAGAAGTCAGTGACAGAGGCTGCTGGCGGATGCAGAAGGGGCAGTGATGGGTGGAGCGCAGTTTCTGCCAATCTCTCCACACTTCTGTTTTGTACTCAGCAAAAATTAGATCAAAGCAACTCACTAACTTGCCCAAGTTCAGACAGGTGACAAGTGAGTGTCAAAATTTCAATTTGTCTCTATTAGATACTAAAACTGTTGTTATTTATTCTCTGTTTTCTATTTTTTCATGACTATTTGCAAGAGAACAAAATGTGGCCTTGCTCTCAAAGTCACTCATCTGACAAAGCCACAATCTGTGTCTCAGAGAACCTGAAACCCCCCCACACAAACTGATGGGAATAAAATCACTGGGTCTTACACTTCCCACTTCAGAAAGTGAAACTGTCTCAATGATGATGACTTTTTAAATAGTTTTTGTACTGCTGATTTCAGCTAAAATTAAGAAGCATTTTCTCTGAGTTTCATGAAGTCTACACAAACTGAGGATTTTACTACCTTCTTCCCTTAAAGTTCATAAAGTAATGGAGTAGCAGGGAATTCAGAAAGAGAACCAATTGCTAGAAACAACATCAGTGAGGTCATCAGAAAACTCACAAAAGCAGGAATGACTAAAGGAGCATATTTATTCACCCATGTGCAGGACACACAAACTGGATTTACAGTTAGGACAGAAAAGATCAAGTCAGATGCCAACTGGTGCTCCTGAATAAATAAGGTCTGATTTTTTTTCGGCTCATGTGTTTCTGAGCTCTTGGACAAAGCTGAGGCTTCCTGGAGGTGTGAGACTTAGTATTCATGCTCTCTGAATTTCTTTCCATTAGGAGGTATTTCTCATTCAATAGCAGGGGGAGGTGAGGAAACTGCTTGAAAGATAAAACATCAATCCCCAAGCACAGGGACTTCATTTCCCTCTTTTCCCATTCCTCCCTGTTACCATGAGGATCATCAACAGCAATTATTGAAATTTCTAACTCTAAGAGTCAGAAACAACTTCAAATCCTAAAAAGAAGTTTGCAGACCCCACAGCTTAGAAAGTAGAACCACAGGGCTGAAACAGAGATATTTATGCCTAGTTTTAGGGAGGTGAGGATCAGTGGGAGGGACACCAGTACCCCGGGAACACACCACCGCATATCCAACAGTGAAAATATCCGGGGTAGGGGGGAATAGCAGGAAATCAGCACACAACCTCTCTGTCCCACGAAATGAAACAGTATGAACCATAAAATGGACTTAAATCACAAAACACATAAATTCTGTAAGAAGATTACAGTCTCAACCTAAAAGCTTGGAAATGTTTTCCCTGGAAAGTGTTATTTCTATATCAACCCATGTGAATTAGTCATGAAAAGTAGAAAACCGGAGACAGAATTCTGACAATATCACTAAAATCTGTTCATTGAATAGTAGCAAATTTAGGAGAGCTCAGAAAGTAGAAAAAGTAACCCCTCCAGTTTTTCATCTACAACACTTCATGGAGGTTTGGTCCTGTGCATTATCCCTGGATCCTAAAGCGCAAAGATGCTATAACACAGTGGAAAGATGCTGCTGCTGCTGCTGCTGCTGCTCTGGTGAAACCTTCTCCTGTCAATGATGCACCTGGAAAAAATGCAAATACAAAGCTTTCCTGCAGGGAAAATAAGTCCATAGAAACATCAGGTCTAAATATAAACCATAACAGTAGGTGAAGTACAGTAGACAGAGCGAGTTAAATTCTGTGTGGTTTCTCTTCTAACGGAAACCCAAAATATAAATAATGTAAAAAGAAAAATAAGAGAGAGATGGCAGGAAACAGAGACATGGACTTTGTGGAAAGGGGAGGAGGATCTGGGATAGCAAAGAGCAGAGCCTGGGGTGAAAGGGTAGGGGAGAAAGATGCCTCAGATGCATGGTGTGTGTGTGTGTGTGTGTGTGTGTGTGTGTGTGTGTGTGTGTGTGCACGTGTGTGTGTATGTGTGTGCACGTGTGTGTATGTATGTATGTGTGTGTGTGTGTGTGTGCATGCGTGCTGAGGCCCCAGCATAAAGACAATTGCATATCACAAACATGCAGTAAGGAAAATTAAGCAAAATAAAACTAGACCATTAAAAATAAAACAAATGAGGACACAATCATTCATGAATATGGCAAAAAATAGGAGGTTTACAAACAAGTAATAATTCATAGACAATGAAGTGAAATGAATAAGCATGAAGGTAAATATTAATTTCTAAGTTACCCTCACAAGAGATAGAATACTAAACACAGATAAATAATAAAATAATTTGGAAAGGTTATTAAAGAGCTTTCCCCATCTAAAATACGTACATGCTGAGAGGAAAAGTCATTCAAAACTTGGATTCCTTGAACATTCCAGGCTGCAGGGAAAGCCCTGAGTCTCCCAGTTTATTTTGTTAAGCAAATACATGTGCAATAATTTTGGGGGGGAAATATTATAGTGGTAGCAAAAATAATAATAAAATATGTAAGAGCTGTTTTTATTACTTATAAAATACTAACTTATTTCTTATAACAACCCTATATGCAGGCACTACATATATTAGTTATCTCATTTGAAAGGTGAGACTGTATAAATCCAGAGCCACTATTGAGTTTGCCCTTCATTACAGAGCTAGTAAGCAGCAAAACTCAGATTCAAGTCAAAGTAGAATGGTACTAGATATAGATATGTTGTCTTTCTGTACATTTTAAATTGATTGAAATAAATTACAATTAAATTTGTTTTTCTAAAAAAAATGCATGTCTGATGGTGCATCCAGATAAACACATGAGTCTGGTGACTTTGAAGATTGGCACCCCTTGAGTGACAGGTTATTAATTGCTAAATGCTCTGAGAGAAAAACAGTTCCAAATACTACAATGGTAGCCCGGGAAATGTTAATCCCAAAACCATTCTGCATCTAAGACAGAAGAATTTTCAATCAATACGTTGGCACATCCTTTCTCCTGTGGCAACAATTCATTTATACAAACACAGATGGCATGCTGTTTATTCACATCACATTCTACATCCACGGCAAACATCCATGAGTGAAGACCTCCTGCCATTCAGGGAGCTTTCATTCTAGCAAACTCAAAAACCAAAACCTATATCAATGGATAAACTATACACTCTTTTTAGAAGAAGTACTTTGGGTGGATACAATGATATATGGAGAATCTGGTATTCCAAAGTTTTAGGATATTTACTAGAAATAATGTGTAGGGAGAGAAATAAAGGATTGAGTATTTACCCAGATGCCCAAAGCTCCAACACTCAGCTCCAAGGCTTGACTCCATTCATTGTCCCTCCCACCCGCTGCCACCAGGTATCCAGGGACAAGAGTGGCCAGAATACAAGATTAGGAAATGACAGAAAATGCAAAGAAAAAAAAAAATAACATAACGCCCATCGGTCACGAAAAGAAGTTCAGTTCTAACTATGAGAACAATTCAAAGCGACTAGGGGATTTTTGAGCAAAAGGGTAATCTACTTATATTTATAGTTATAGGGATTTCTCTGCCTCATCTAAGAATAGTAAAGAGGATCCCAGGATAGAAACAGTGACACCAGTCAGGTTAGCAATGACCCCAGTTTGGAGACCTGATGACAGATTGGCCAGAGCACCATCAGCAGAAAAATAAAAGTCCTCTGTGGAGAAACTTGAAGGACAGAAATTGCTGATCAGTTGGATTCAGCATTGTGAAAGAAGGCCCAGCAATGGTCTCGGGTTTGGGATCCAAGAATCTGTAAAGCTCGAGGGCCCTCTGGCTGACATATGAAGACTGGATGTGGAGGTTTGAAGAGGAAGATCTGGAGATGAGCATGGGGTCTTTTAGATACCTCAGAGGAAGTGAGTAGGATGCCAGTGGGATGCTCTGGAGAAACAGCACGACTGGAAATACTTATTCCAGTGTCTTCAGCATGCAGATGTCATACAAAACAATGAGAATGTGTGAGATCAGCAGGGGGGAGCGCAAGCGGGGAAGAGTGGGGGGAAAGTTGACTACCTGACAGTGACAGCGAAGGTCAGAGAAGAAAAGAAGCAGGGAAAGGAGATGACTGAGAGGAATAAACCAGATAGAAGGAGGAGTCCCAGCCAAGCCAGGAGGGTTGGAAGCCAAGGGAAAAGGAAGTGGGAGGAAGAGGAGGTGAGCAGCTGTGGTAAGCATGCCCTGGAGGGCGAGGATGGGATGGGACAGGAGAGCAGCATCCTTGAGTTTGCTGCGTGCAATGTGGATGCTGCGCGCAGTGTGAACATACGATGGGCCTGAGCACTTGTTCAGGAAGCTACTGAAGAAAGAGAATTCTCCCCTTTCAGGTGGGAGAGCTGACCCTGGAAATAATCAGAATTCATTAAACTCAGCAACACACAAAAATCCAAAGGGCTTCAAGTACACATGCTCACAATCTCTGGTTTCTAATGACCAAATAGCTGAACACTTTAAGAAAAGAAAGGTGATTTTCTGGGCATTAGTGGGAATGTAAACCAGGGCAACCACTATAGAAATCAGAGAGAAGATTTCTCAAAAACTAAAACTAGAAATTTTATTTGATCCTGCTATTCCCAGTCTAGGGGTCTTCCTGAAAGAGTAAAAGACATCATATTGTGTTGATTCATGTGCATCCATTTACAGTGGCACAACTCTTAAATCTTGGAAGAACCCTACATGTCCATCAGTAAATGAATGGATAAGCAAAATGTAGTACTTATACACAGTAGAGTACTACTGTACCAGAAAGAAGGATAAACCTGCATTTTTTGTAAGAAAATGGAAGCAACTTGAGACCATAATGTTAAGTGAAATATATCAGACATGAGCTTAAATATCATATGGTTTAGCTTATTCAAAAAACCCAAAGTACAAATAAAAAGCAAAATAAAAGATAGATAATAGGAAACAGAGAAATAGATCTTTCTCAAATGGGAAAGGGAGGGGAGAATCCTGGGGGTAGCTGGAGAGAGAAAGCAGAGTAAAGAAGGAATTAAGAGGAGTTGTGTACATGTTTCAACTCCACACAAGAAATATAAACATTGTTTACTGAACACAGGTACAATAAAAAAAATTTAAATAAAATAAATGAGACTTAGTTAGAATCACCATCCTGTACTCTCGATTGTTAGTGGGTGACATTTCTATTCGTCTGTTCATAAAAAAAGAGGAAGAATTTCTACTTACACGCATTTTTGCGGTTTTCTCCCTGCAGCAACAGACAAGGATTCTGAGCTAACAAACTGAAAACAGGAAGCAGATGAGATATGCAAAGCCTCAGCTATGTTCTTGGATCTCCTGTGATTAGCAGGTGTGGTGCAATAATTATACAAACCTCTTTTTTATTACAAGCCCTAAGGGTACAAAGTTACACTTGATGTTGCTCATTGCTTTATATAACTAAAATTTTAAAGGAGTTTAAATCTTAATATATATTATATTACAATTATAATATAAAATGAAATGAAATATCATTTCATTTTTCATTTGCCTGGATTTTAATGGGTTTGTGTGAGTATGAATGCATAAAAATCATACAATATATACAATTAGTTAAGTATAATTAAATATGATTATACCTAGCTTATTCATATACCAAATGCAAGTATATAATAATTATTTGCATGTATAAGCATATACACAATTCTCATGTTCTTATCTAAACTGCATATAAGGATTTGTGCTACTGAATTCGATGTTGCAAAATACTTTATAAAGCTAAGCATCTCTACCCATACAGATTTAGTATCATCTTGCTTTGAAGTCCCATCAAGCTTTTATTCTTCTGTCTTCATCGTCTTAACAGGTTGTATCTTAATGGATTTTATGGTATGTGATGATTAAATAAGCAAAAACTTTTATAGACAAGGAGATTATACACACTCTGATTTTTAAGTTATTACTTTATGCACTATTATTTCCATGACTCTTCATTTTGATACATGAACCTATTCCAGATTTATAGCTTTCTTAAAAACCTTATTCTCCTTGGAAATCATAGTCTCAAAACCCTTTAGCAAACCACAACTGAGGATGGAAGGAAAGGTCTCTAAAATCATGGAAGAAAAAAGCCTTGCTACATGACATTGGAAGCCAACTACTGACCTCTGATTAAGGACACAGGAGCAGACTTTGAATTCTACTTCCAGGGGCTAAGAGGGCATCCTGGGAGCCCTCTTCACCCACTCAGAACTACAGGCCTAGCTGGGTCACTGCACCACCTGGACTGACCACTAAGCACCCTTTTGCCTGCTGTTTCTTCTGCACAGTGGAGCTGTGAACATTCTGATTGTTTGTATTACCTACCTGACAGTGGTGCCAAAATGAAATAATGCCCAGAAAGCACTCAGCTATTGGCCTGGCAAACAGAAAGCCTGCAAATGACTGCTAACGCATGCTGTGCCATTTAACTTCAGAGAGGCACAGGGAAGGTCCTTACTCTATCTCCATCACCCTGGTGCGGAGACATTTCCCTGATCTCCAGCTCCACTAAGAAAGATCATCAGGAGAGAGATGTGTGCACAGCAAGGCTGGGGCCTGTGCACGGCAAGGGAGGCAGGACCAGGGTCGAGGCCATGCTGTTGCCTGGACACCAGGGTGGCCTGGACCTCCCAGGGTGCAGGGTAGTGGACCTGGGAGGGAGGAGGAAGCTTCTCCACTGGGAGTCTGCAGTCAGCTGTCTTGGTGTCCATGATACTACACTGAGTGAAACTCTGACCTCCTGATGTGGTTCTTTGTTTGAACACACTGATGCCACTTTCCAAGAAAAGGATTCCACGCCAATAGAACAACCAGCTTCATCACTCCCTTTCAGAAACACAGGAGGAAAACTCTCCATTGGGGGAACTGTTAGGATTTATTCCACAGAGCCAGTCTAGATCCTGAGACCCTAGACCTTCTTTCAGACAACTGGAGCTTCACTATTTCATAGATGATCATATTGCTTAAAAGTTTCACAAATGTTAAATGCAAATTACAGAGTTCAGGCTACACCTACAAAAGGTATAGGATTTTATGTCAGACTATGATATCTGAGTTTGGTCAAGAAATTTTAACCAAATTAAGGCAGTTTTCCTCTAAAGGAGAGCCAAGAGAGAAATAGACGGGGACGGGGGGCTAAGGATTTATCTCAGTGGCACAAGTGCTTGCCTAGCAAGCATGAGGTCATAAGTTCCAACCCACAACAAAAAAAAAGAGAGAGAGAGAGTGCTGAAGATCAGAGATTTTGAAAAAGTATATATAAACAAAAGCTCAAGTCATTATAAATGCTTTTTTCCACATTTGCCAGTTGTTATTTTGAAATAAACACTCCCATCTTATATTTCAAGGTAACATCATGTTCAGTTCATAACTCAAAGATCTAGCACCACAATAAACAAATGAATAATAACAGCAAATAATAACTGATTAAAATAATTTCTATTTCCAGCTTTAAATTTGAATCATCAGAAAAAGGGTAAATGACACAGCTGAATGAATAAATTTTAAAGGTCACCTTATCCCAAATCCTACTTTCTCTGGTTACATTTTGACCAAGGTAAGGAAGATGACTGCTGATGTCCAGACAGTATGCACATGGCAGACCGACATCTGAACATTTCGTCTCCAAACCAGGGTGCTCAGCTGCACCAAGAGACAACTGAACAATGCTTATTTTCCACTCAATATTTTAGTATGCCAAATGTAAGGTATAGCTGTTAAACAGACATGGAGAACTTAACATTTATCAGCAAATGTGGTTTTTTTTCAATCAGAAAAAGGATTATTTTCTTGCTTGTGTCAAAAAACTATAAATCAAAATGATAGCATGTACTGTCAACTGCAGCTAATGACACTTTCATAATCAGCATATTTGTAGCAGTGGCACCTAAGGAATGCTCCACAGCCAGTGGACTGTGAATACTCACAAACACAGAGCCCCAGAATGGGTAGCTGGTGTAGAAGATGAAGAAAAAGGCATGTCCAAAGGAATGGAACAAGTACCCTAGTGAACCCAGGAAAACACCCAGAGCCAATCATGATGTAGGTGGCCTTCAAGAAGGACAAAAACACACATCATCATATAAATTTGTTTCCTTTCCTCCAGAGATGAGATGACAGTGCTTATCACAGCTAAAATGTCAGGCTCAAGCTCACTGGGCAAAAGGGTTTTGGAGGGGATTTGCTCCCCACACTCCCAACCTTTCAGCAGTGCCACTTCCTCCCTATTGTTCCTCTCATATCTATTAATTCCCCCAAACTTCTCAAAAAGGAACTTTTATTCAGGGTTTGCAAGAGAATACATTTAATATGGAACACATAATTTATAAGACTATTTTACTGTATTTACCCAAAGTGTCAAATTCAGAAGATTACAGGCAATCTGGCCACATGTTAGAAACCCTCAGAATCCATCTGAGGGCCTGGATCCCACGGCAGCATCCTACATGAGTCTAGCTGAAGACCTAGAGCCCATGGCAATGCCTCAGGCAAATCTGTAGCAAAGATCTGCCCTGGGAAAGCCTACTTGAGGATTATTACCAACAACATAAAAAGGTGGAGTGGATGGGAAGATGATGTGCTGTTGATTCTCTTGAAGAAACTCACTGTGTTGGTTTCCCCGATATGAGCTCAGCAATTATCATCAGACAAGCTCACCTCCTTACTGTCACTAACAATGGCTACAGTTCTCTTTGGGGAGCTCTGATCCTTACCTTGAGCATCACTTCCTGGCTCCAGTGCAGATCCCTCAGCCTGATAGCACAGATCCTTCATCCACAGACTTTCTAGCTTCCACCCCTGGCCTTTGGGCCTTCCTGTGCAGATCCTAGATACAGACTTGCATGAGACATTTCATGGGTTCTTGGTCTTCAGCTGGAATCATGTAGGACACTTCCATGGGATCTGGACCCTCAGCTGGATTCTTTGAGTCTTTAGTGTGTGGACAGATTTCTAACACCCTTTTGTATTTGATTTTTGGATGAATATTATAAAATAATCTATAAGTTTGTGTCCTCTATTAAATCTATTCCCTTGCAAACCTTGACTACAACAGGAGGCAGCTGAAGTGTAAAGAAAATTCATTTGTTATAATAAGTCCAAATATCTCCCCAGCACACTTGGGGGCCATAAGATGATAAAGGCACACAGATATGAAGCAATATTGTACTCAGCCTTTCCCTAGGCAAATATTTACATTTAAAATATAGCAGATGAGCTTCAGAGGCCTCCTGAAATGGGTGGTTCAGAGGCATCAAGGAAGAATGAGGGGCCTTGGAATCTATTCTGCAACTGATATACTATTTCAAAGACAGGGAGCAAATAGCACTTTAAAGTAGGTTAAGTCATTTGCTCAGGGCCAAAGGTCAAATGAGTCTAGATTTAAACCAAAAAGATGGACCTGGAGTCCAAGGGGTGAAAGTAGGGCCAACAAGACAGTGAAGTGAGCAGTTGACAGTATGCAAACAGCAGCTGCACTTCAGGGTAATGAGAGGGGAAAGAAAACAAAGTTATCCAAGATGTCCACCACCAAATTCACTTTAAAAGAAATACAAACAATTCCTCCAAGGGGCAAGCCAGGCACCTCCTGAAATAAG
This sequence comes from Cavia porcellus, assembly GCF_034190915.1. Lineage (NCBI taxonomy): Eukaryota > Metazoa > Chordata > Mammalia > Rodentia > Caviidae > Cavia > Cavia porcellus. The sequence continues at coordinate 54,752,622 of NW_026947500.1, read as the reverse complement.
GCAGCAGAATGTTCTGGAAGCCTGGAAGTCGGACACAATGAATAGAGAAGCCTCTGTCATGTGGTGCTGCTCCATCTGCAGGCTGATCAACTCTGCTGTCTGCGTCTCACTTCTTTGCTGCAATAGACAATTATCTCAGCCTCCAAAACCACCCATGCATGATTTACCTCTGCATGTAGACCTAACACCCACAGTGACTGATAATGTTTCTGTCATAAGAGAAAGCCTCTTCCTCTCTACTCCCCAGTCTATAATACAACCTAGTCTTTTTCTCATCATTAGCTTAGTGAATAACTCAGAAATTCCTTCTTCTGGGAAAACACAGGTTTTCTGCATGCTATTTATTTTGCTTCCCTATTAAACCAATTTTTTTACCTAAGGATGGTTTTCCCCAAGGGTTTGTAGTATTCCTCTCTGATGGTCTTGTGATCTGTCCACAGGCTGGGAAACAGAGTTGTTTATGCTTTCTGTTTTTGCCTAGCTGCCACGCAGCCAACCACAGAGGCTGTTCTCATCTTTTCATGGAAAACCTCTTGGGAAGCCATCTGGGGCTGTTTGTAGCTGACCTGGAAAAGAAATCCAAAGGCTCATTCATTTTCCTTTCACCTCAAGCTAATAACAGTTTTCAGTGTAAGAGGACAGTTCAATTCTGTTAAGAGATCAAAATGACTCTCCACAAATGGGCCAGGAGGGCAGAATAATAAAATTCATACAGTCCTGAGCCCCAGTTTTTTCATTCTCAAATCCATCATGTCTTCCAAAGAACACACCCCCTTGAGCTTTGTCTAGGTCATTTCTGTTTTCTCACCATGCTGAATCTCGGTCCCCATGTCATACTTTCAGGGTGACTTTTGCAGTCCTGACCAAGACTGAACTGATGGATCTGACCCCATCCACCCCTCCCCAGTCTCCTAGGTTCCTGAATTTTGAGAATAACGGCAGCCTCTTCTTATATTCTGCACCCCCCGCCACTTCAGCCTGGGAACAAAGCTGAGACACAACACACCCACCCCACCTACTGGGTCACAGCATGCTTTGCTACATCCATGTACACAGTCATTCTCAGTCCCCCAATCTCATATACCTCCCTTCAACCACCTAAGTCCATCCCATGAATGCCTCCACAATGATATCCAAAAAAGACCCAGCTCTGCATTCTCTTTTGGACTCACTCCAGGAGGTCCCACTGAGAATCTCAAATTGACTCTGGCTCTGTTCTTTTCTGGATCATCACTGTTTACCTAACTGTGCACCGCTTAATCAATCTGAGCCTCAGTTTCAAGAGCCCTTGTCATCTCCTCATCCAATCAACACTCAGCTAACACAGGTTTCCCAAATAAACTGTAGGTGTTGCCTGATGCAGTCATGCTCCATGGGTGACACTAGGATGTATGTCTGCCAGCCTGTGACCCTCTCTCACTGAGAGATTAGGGAAGCTCCAGAGGAGACAAATCTAAACACATCAGTTAGTTTGATCTTTTTAAAATAGGGAGGATTTTTAACCTTCAGGTAACAGAAACTATGTCATATAACCTTTGGCCAACGTATCATTAAAAATAGGTCAGAGTGCCAGGTGTAAACCTGTACTTTTCAGCTACTATGCAGGCTGAAGTAGGAAGGCCACAAGTTTGGTTGCATACTGAAACAGGAAAATCACAAGTTTGAGGATAGCCTGAGAAACTCAGTAAGTCCCTGTCTCACAATTTTAAAAGGGGAATGAGAGGTAGGAATTTTAGCTCATTATGAAGGCCCGGAGTTCAATTCTCAGAACCAAAAAATAATTAGTATCATAGTCAAAGAAATGGATTTCCTAGGAGCTTACCAATGAGGTTCACCATCTTCTTCTTCATATGTTGCAGAATTTTTCTAAAAGATTTACTCATATTAACTAATTTAGTTAAATTTTGGGTGCTATAGTTATGATCCTTTGCATTTTACCAATGAAAAAGTTGAGGATCAGAGAGGCTAAGTAAATTTCTCAAGGCCAGCAGTCAGTAGTTTAAGGAGCTCATGATAAGAACCTGATGAACTGGCTCTAGGTGTCCCTGAACTACACTGTTCCTCCAAGCTCGGGTGGAAACTCACTCATCAAACCCACTCCTCACTTCAAGAAAGTCCAGGCCAACCTCATTGTCAGAGCCCACAGCCAAACTCAGCTGCAGTCACTTGAATTCAATATACCTAAGGGTTATATGTGTGTATATATGTGCCTGTGTGTGTGTACACATGTCGGTGTGTCTGTGTGTCTGTATGTGTCTGTGTATTTGTGTGTCTACATTTCCCCAAAGAAATGGTTTTACTGTTAGTGATTTCTAACCAGTTTCATGATGGCACCAGAGTAAGTCACATTCTAAGGAGGAGTCATCCTCACAGCTAAGAACACCAAACTTCTACATAGCTACCAAACACAAAGCTGCAGACATTTGAGGGGAGCTGTTGTCCAGTGCCTTTAACAAGACGGGGAATTTCTATGGGGAGGGAGCCTGGAGGACTTACCTTGGGCTTCAGGCTCTCAAAGAATTCTTTCCACCTAAGTCCATCTTGTAGGAAATACCCTGTGGGGATCACCACAGTGTCTGTTCAGGAAAACTGCTACCACTTCTTCCCCAGGCTTAACTGATCTTTCTCTTAGGCAGCACCTCTGTGGTGCCAGTGAAACTATTCTGCTGTTCACATGGAAGGTGTGCTAATCACATGTGTGCATGAGACTGAACCATCAGCTTCCCCAAGACATGGAGATAATTAGAAAATTGTCATCAGGAGGAACTGTCTTGAGGCTTGGCAATGCTGCTTGACACATCATTGAACAATAAGTATACCAGAAAATACAAGTAGATCAGTGGAAGGGGAAATAGAATGGAGGAAAACTAGTGTTGGTTGTGCAGGAAAAGAAAAAAATGAAGCCAGACAGTAAGTGTAATGTGGCAGGAGGGACGGTGATCACCACAGCCAGCAAAGTTGCCATACACCTCACATCTATGATCATGTTCAATTCTCACAAGCTTAGAGAGATTACCCTGTCTAGAATCATAGACTAATGGTAATTATCATCTGACTTTACTTAATTATGACTTTACAAAAGTCAGTATACAAAAAATTTTGTAGGTGTTAACCCATTGCATTCTCATGATAACCCAAGACTTAGGAGCTAATATGGTTATGGGAGCTAAAACTATGGCATAGAAATGTTACCCATAGTTTCAGACATTCAGCCAGTTGCCTTAGTCTATTTTCTGCTGTGCTAATAGAAAGGCACAGTCTGGGATAATGTATACATAATAAAGATGTCTTAATTACTTTCTCATCACTGTGCCTCAATACCTGACACATGAAGTTCAAAGGAAGTGAGGTCTACTGTGACTCACTGTCTGTAGAGGTTTCAGCCCACAGTCAGCTGGCTACAAGACCAAGAGGCTTTTCTTTTCACTATGCTGGAGATTTCTTTTGACATGCAGAAACTTTTTAATAAGAAGTGGTCCCAGTTATTGATTCTGGGAAGTATTTCCTGTGCGGTTTGAGTCCTGTTCATGAATTCTCTACCTACTCCTGTGTCTCCAAGGTTTCTACCCAATTTGTCTTCCAATAGATTTAGTGTTTCTGTTTTAATATTCAGATCTTTGACCCATTTAGATTTTAATTTAGTACATAGTGATAGACATGGGTCTAGCTTTAAACCCACAAATTGGGAAAAGATTTTAGTGAACTCTCTGTCAGACAAGGGACTCTTGTCTAAAACATATAAAGAATTAAAAAACTCAGACCTCCAAAATTCAAAGACCCAATCCAAAAATGGGCATCTGAGATGAATATCCAATTCTCAGATGAAGAAATGCAAATGGCAAATAAATACATGAAAAAATGTTCATCATCATTGGTCATTAGAGAAATGCAAATTAAAACCACACTGAGATACCATCTCACTCCTGAAAGAATGGCCAGGATCAAGAAAACCAACAACAACAAATGCTGGAGAGGCTGTGGGGAAAAAGGAACACTCCTACACTGTTGGTGGGAGTGTAGACTGGTACAGCCTTTGTGGAGGTCTGTCTGGAGATTTCTCAAAAATTTGGGATTGGAAATCCCATTTATTTCAGCTATCCCACTTCTAGGCATATTCCCAGAAGAACTGAAAGCATCATACCACAGTGATATATGTGCACCTATGTTTATAGCAGCACAATTTGTAATCGCCAGGTCTTGGAAACAACCCAAGTGTCCATCAACTGAGGAATGGATAAAAAAGTTGTGGTATTTCTATACAATGGAGTATTATTCAGCTATAAAGAAGAATCACATTGAGATATTTATCAATAAATGGGCGCAGCTTGAGACCATACTCATAAGTGAAATAAATCAATCTTGCATGTGTGAAAACCGAATAGTTTCCCTAATGTAAGTAATGATTCAAATATATAAAAATATGTGGTAATCATGATTCCCCATTATGTGGCCTTGAAGCCTTATAAAGTTTTCACTTATTAATTGGAAAGGCTTTATTCTGGGCTTCTTGATATGGAAATATTTGAAGCTATAGTATATGAAATTTTATCCAAATATTTCAAGGAAAAAGACAGACACTATGGTAACTACTATTAAGTCGGGTTATTTGGTGGTGAAGCACTAGGTTGCTGAAACAGTCATGCTTTGACCTCTATTGTTATATTGTTATGTCCTGTTTTAACTCAATCTCTCCCTTATTCTTTAAAAAAATTATTTATTTATTTCTTATGTTTGTTTTAGTTAAGGGGAAAAATTTTAAAAATTAGCAGGATATATAATAGTAACTTTTTTTGATTTCCTATTAACTTGTTTTGAAGTCCTGTAATACTCCCACGATCTTGTTTTGACTGATTAGACTCTGTTCCATTCTGTATGATAGTATCAAGTTTGAGGGTATAGGTAACTACTTTGAAGGCAATAAGATTCACTAAGATGCCCATTCTGGTTTGACTATTGTCTCCTTTGGAAGTCCTGTAATGTTTACAATGCCTAAGTTTTATTGGTCTTGTTCTCTACTGTTTTGTTCAACTTTATAATATCTAATGAGATAGACAATTCTTTTTAAGGAAACAAGAGACATCGTTGATAACCATTGTTGATAACCTTGTAGTCTGTTTTACATCATATGCTATGTCTATCCTTGGTTTTGACTGACAACTTTGTTTTGCCATATTTGACTTTATTCTCTCCCCCCCCAAAAAGTAATAAGAACTAAGGAGTAATAAAATCCAAAATGTGTAAATTTTGTTGTAAAAAAGAGAGGGGGAAAAAAAGCTCTAATGGGTATAACAGCAAGCGTGTTTAGGGGTGTTAAATAGCTGACTATATTAATGTTTTTGGATCATTGAACACAGCTGTTTGCAGTCTCACTGTTTGAATGTCCACTTTGTATTCTTTGATACTGTGATTTGAGCAACTATTTCTAAGATGATAATATGTAAGCTATTAACAGGTGATTTCTTACTGTTTTCTTTTGTAGTTCTGTATTACATGTTCCCTTACACCGCTTTGTTTTGTTTTGTTTTTTCTCTTTTTGCTTTTAAATAACATTTTTTTAAAAAGACCAAGAGGCATAACAGAAGGACTGGGAAACAGGACATGCCAGTGGAGAAACAGCTCATGGCAGGACAGCAGAAGCAGAGGAAAAAATAAAGGCAGAAGGGAAGGAGATAGATTCTCCCAGGCCATGCCCCTAGTGACCCACATCCTCCAGCATGGCTTTATCTCCCAAGTCACATTTAGCTGTAAATTCTAAAAGTCCCACCTTGGAGCATGCAAGGCTTTGAGGAAACATCTAGATATAAACCATAACATTCTGTCCCAGCCCACAAAGATGCATGTGCATCTCTTTACATAAAATGTATTTGACCCATCTTTAAAGAGTTGTCAAAGTCTAACAGTTCCAGCATTGCTAAAAATTCCAAGTTCAAAATCTCTTCCAAGATTTAAAATTTAAAATTTAAAAACTCTTACTTGTGAGCCCCTATGAAATGAAAACAAAGTTAAACATTACTGACATACAAATACACAAGGTAGACAGTCCCATTCCAAAAAGGAGAAATGGGGGAGTAGATAGGAATGGGAATAAAGGAAAATCAAAAACCAGCAGGGTAAACATTAAAATTTTAGTTCCAGGTCCAGCACCCAAGACAAGTTGTGGTGTGATATGAACTCCAAAGGGATTGTGTGGCTCAGCCCCTATAGCATTGCCAGTGGTTGTAGTTCTCACAGTTCCTCTCATGGGTCTGCTTTGCTCCCTCCTTCCAGCTTTCCTCAGATGATCCCTGGTCCTGGCTTCTCAACTTCTTGGGAAATTCACTGCACTTTCAGGTTGATACTCAGTTTCACGCACTGCCCTCTATACACACTACCTGACCTCTCAAACCTTCTTCTGAAATGTGGGTGGAAACTTTTCTGACCCCACAATGCTTACATTCTACATTTCTATAAAACCAGCACCATGTAGATGATGCCAGGGTCTGCCACCAGCTGGAGCAGCAGAGCCCTTTTGCATCTAGCTAAACTGAAGCTACATTCATCAGAACTCTTTGTTCTGATGTTAGCAACATAAGAAATTTGCATGAGATTTGCATGAGACAATTTGCGTGAGATTTGGAAGGAGGGAATCAGATAGCAGCAACATTGCTCCAAAGTTTATTTTGGGTACATTTAGGGTATGAATTGCACACTGCCACTGACCTGCTAGCTCTCCTTGCCAGCACAGGAGCTATAGTTGGTCCTACAACTTCTGCTCTCATTGGATCACCTCCTTCGGCATCTCTGGGTCTTGTACTAGGTATTTGTGAAACTCTATGCTGATGGGTGCAGGTCCCCCATGTAGTCAAGAATAAAGATAATGAGAGAATGAGGTGGATCTATGCTTTAATTACCAGCTTTTTAGTATAATTCTTTTAAAACCTAATCTAAAACTTATTATCTTAACTAATTTAGAATCTTTTTTCACACTACCAACAGTAATGGCCTATCATGCACAATATCATGCACACCACCAGATTCAAAAGCAACAGACATCTGCAGAATCATTTCTCAGTTCCCAAAATTTATTATTATTTTTATAAAGCTCTCTTTATATTTCTAAGACTGGTTCTACTTCCCTGACTTAACCTTAACTGGGACAACAGATGAGAAGTACATTATTGTGCTTTTAGTTCTTGTTTCCCTCTTAGGTTTTGGAACTTTCTTTCCTGTGAGTCATCAGTAGTTATCTCACTAGAACAGCATTCATTTCGTGGGAATTAGTTTTCAATTCTTAAACATCTTTTTCATCTTCTCTAAAATGGAGTTGACAATAAGGAATTCTAGTGTTTTTAGATAATGCCAAATGCCACTTGTAGATAGTTCAGAATCACTCCTTATGGAGAGGAAAGACTTTTAAATATCATGAATTTTAATTTTATTTCATATAGACTTTTTAGTATAGAGTTTCATATATTAAAAATTGTATGCTCTTTATTAACTAATATTTTGAAAGAGTAGGACTAATGCAAGATCTATAATTGAAATGTTTAGTTTTTATTGTTGTTTTGTTTTCTATGATGTGGCCTCTTTGCTACATTTGCCAAGTTTTCCTACATTTTGCCAAGTTTATATCTGGACCAGAAACAGAAGGAAATGTCTGTGAAATTATCCCAACTAGAACTGGAGATAACTACACATGTATCTACTGACATAAAAGGGTGGAGGGAACTCTGCAGTCACTTACCATGGGTGCAACATCTTCCTTTGTAAATCATATCTACATTAACATGTAGATTCTTCTCCAGGAGGAGGCCCATAGCTGCCACCCACTCCTACACATAAAAGTTCCTGATGCTCATCAAAACCCTGGTCCCATGGGACTGCATTCTGAGCAGAGATTCACTCTGACTTCACTTTTTGCAGCAGACTTGACTGAATAAGTGCCTTTGTTCCTGATGTGAAGCCATTGTATACAATACCTCATTCTTTAATCCACAGTACCCTTCAGGGGAGACTGTCCCTTATCTCACAAAAACTGGGGACTTTCCATCACCTGGTTTCCTGCTGACATGTAGCCTTTGCATGATGCCCATTGTCTCTAGCTCAGGAAGTTGCCAACCTGCACTCTTCTTCCAAGATCCTAGGATTCTCCTTTGAGTACTATGATCTTTTCTTCCATCAAGTAGCATATAAATTAGGTCTTATCTCATCCTTGAGCTCTGAAATACAGAATTCCTGGTTACTTTTGGTTCAAGAAGCTCCCTTGAGCTTTCACATGGACCCAGAACTCCTGAAAAGCAGTTGTATCCCCACTGATACACACCAGGAATGTTCAATAGGCACACTATGAGACTGAATACATTAGCATGCTGTTCTTTAAGGCTGTGCTGGAGAGTGACCAGCCAGTGTTGGTAATCATGGGACATCTTTCAATCAACAGAGCCCCAGAAGACCCCCAGTTGCCTGAGAAATGTGACTTCCATTCACTGGCTCTTAGAATTTCCCTCAGTTTTTGGCTTCAGCTGTGACTATCATTTTCATCTTCTTTTTCCACAATGGGAACAACCTAGAATATACACTCCTCTTCTTAAGTGGCTAACACCTCTCCAAAACACCTTTTACCCTGTCCTCTGTAGAAGTGAGGGCACTTTGCTTCTTGTCTGGAGTCTCTTAGATTCAATTTTGCCAGACAAAATGCAGGGCTCCCCATTACATTTTAATCTTAGAGAAACATGTCTTAGAACAAGTGCATTAGTTACAGTTCCCTAGAGGAACAGTATCGACAAAAAATATATGAATAGATATTTGTGAAAATGAATTTATTAAGTAGATTTACAAGATCAGAGCTTGGAGAGTCCACAGTAACTGCTAGACCCTGATAGGCAGTAGCAGGGTCCACTAACTGCTCAGCCCAAGAAGCTGGAAGCAATGCGAGAGTCATCAAGGATGCAGAATCAACTCAAAACTGAAAGCCTGCAGCTTCCTGGATAGTCATCAGTGTGCATCCACTTTGAAAGAAGCAGCCTGAAGTCTACAGGCAATAGAAGTAGCATAAAACATACCTACTCATGCAGTTGGAGCTCTTCAAGCTTGGGTCAACTTCCTCTTTCCTTCCCTTTCATTCCATCCAGGCCACACATGTATTGGACATTGCTACTCATAGCAGGGTGGGCCTTCTCCTCTTAGTCTGGTGACATAACTACTGATTTCCTGGGACCACCCCACTGACACACCCTGACAAGTGTTTTTAAATGTCAAGTTAATGAATCAAGATTAATGGTCACAATAACCATACCACATGTGATATTTGTATTTAAATAAATCTCAAACAATCCAAGGGACATAATAATGTTTTTTAAAATGTTATCTAAAATTAAACTGTACCTGGGAATCCTGAATTTCCATTGGCTAAATATGGCATATATTTCCACTCTTCTTTTGGGTCAGTTTAAAACATCACTAGATAGACAATAGTCAACTCTGGGATGTCACTCTCATCCTCCTCACTCAACCCAAAAAGTCTCTGGCTTCTAGAATTTGTTTAAGGTGCTGGGATTTGGGGACTGAAAAACGATCATTCTTAGTCTTATATTAAAAGGTATCTGCCAGTCCCTGAGAAGTATCAAATATAGAAAAGGTCAAAGAACCTATTACCGTCACCCACATTTATTGTTGAAATTTTCACACATGGCTCTCTGTCTCTTAAGCTGCTTAAAGCTTTCTCCAAAGGTTTTGGCAAACTCACTGAACAATTATACATGGTGGTTTGGTCAGATTTGGCACTGCAAAGACAAAATACCTGCAACTTATAGAGAAGGTATTTTAGATGTTTCACCTGATTCAGCTGACTCTAAGGCAGAAACATCATGCAAGAGAGCAAAGTTTCATAGAAACCCAAAAGCAGATGGCACTGGGAAGAGGGTCTGCAAAGACACATACAGGTGACCCTCCTCCAGCTGGGCCCCCCCCCTCCTCACAGCACCCTCAGTGGATTGATCCATTCATATGAACAGTACCAATGACTCAATCATCTCTGTAGGAACCTCTCATCCATCAAATAGACAATTAAGATTAACAGATACATGGTATATAACAACAGAAAAGAAAGATGGGGAAGAGACTATGTTTGGGCCCCTCTGCATAAACAGTTTCCTACATTAAAGACACTTTAATTCTTCTGATTCACAACCAAACACTGGGTAATGCAGGCTCATACCATCTTTTGAGTATATATGAAGGAAATCTTAAAAGGGACTCAGGTAGTGATCCTAGGCCACACTGTCTGGTCGAGTGTCCTCCTCTGCTTGTCAGCTTAGTGGGTGTCTTGCAACTGGTTTAAATGGTGCCTGGTTAAATCCTGCCTCTGATCTCTCTGAGGTCATTCTCTGAGTGACTCCCCAATCCCTGAGGCTCCTCTGGAGGCTGCTCTTCCAGCAGTGCTCAAGACTTGACAACATCCTTCCCAAACTGGAATACAGCAGAGCCCCTGGCATCAGCAGTGGTTCAGCATCTCAGCGGGTGCATCTTTAAAGTCCTACTGCTCTTGGACCCTTGAGTCTTCCACTTTCTTTCCATACTAAACTCTGTTGCCCTTCTCAATACTTTAAGAGAATATATTTTACAAACTGATCGCAACTGTCTAATAAATAAAGTTTCATATATTAAACTAGGTAAGTCCCAGTGCAAAAGCCCAACATACTATCTAATAGATGTAACACATTTGGATATGTTAGGGTAAGAAATAATTGTGCCCTTTGCTCATCACAGCCTGCCTAATATGTCAGGTGCACTGAAGTCTAATTGGTACATTATAAGCTTCTTTTTTTAGGTGTATGGCCCCATGAATTCTGACATGTATGTGTGCATTGTGTGGATGTGTGCAAAATCATAATCAATCTAAAACATTCATTCATTTTCTAACTCGTGGCATGCTGAACTTTTTTTATAATTGATCTCTAACATTATCATACCACTACTCTCAATTCTGAATAAAATAAAATTCCTACTCTCAGTTTCCCTCTTTACCTCCCAATGGAAATGGGAATGTGACTTCAAGAAGAAAATAAATAAGTCTTTAAGCACACAAACTAGTCAACACTAACTTTTTGATGAGTTGTAACTGTACGTAGTCCAGCTTTGCCTCCACCAAAACTGGAGACAAAGTATATGGATTTTTATGTAAACTATACTCTGCCTTGTAAATATTCTTTATGAATTCATCCCTCAACCATTTATATAGAATGAAAAAAATTTGTCTTTGGATATTCCTTCAAAGCCTCACACAGTCATGGAGGGGCAGGGATTTTCAGAGGTGACTGAATACAGTTTGTGGTAGATTCACAGTGCAATCCTGTGATCAAAGTTTATGGTACAAAAGACTTGGTGATTGCTGAATCAGTACACCAATTAGACAGGCATCACGCTAATCCCAGAAGTCTGGAAAAGATAAAATGGTCAGAAAGAAGTTTCTTTTCACCTTTTGCTCTTGTTTCTTTTGCTTTCTTCCACTGCCATGAATTGTTGCCCCTCTTCCATGTGCCACCCTGCTTTGGAGCCAGCTGTTATGGACTAAAACCTCTGTAAACTATGAGCTAAATAACCTTTTCCTCCCTTAAATTGTGGGTAAGGGATGATTTTGTCTCAGCAATGAGAGAAAAATAACTAAGACAAAAGTTATACACAAAAACTTATATTTCTGCAGAGTCTCACCAGGCTACCAGCCAAGAACATCCAAAACTATAGAAATCCTTTGATAGCAATGGTTTTCTAGAGACTATGATTCAGTGACTTAAAATGATTGAAGGCAGTAGAGTTATAGTGGCTCATGTATAAGAAGAGAGCACATGCAAACTATAGAGCCAAGTATCCAAATTCTGAATCTTGATGCCACACATCCAGCTAAATGACTCATGAAAGTAAAGGTTTAATCTTTGTGTTCTTATCAGGATACTACTGATACACACATGGCTCTGCTGTGAGTTGTTGTCTTACTTGCTTTTCTCTCATTGCTGAGAAGTACCTAACACCCAAAGTGAAAGGAGGAAAGGTTTACTTAGCTCACAGTCTTTAGAGGTTTGCAGGGGAGGTACATAGCAGAGGGGAATCAGTTCATGGCAACAGAAGACAACAAAAGCAACAATGCAGAGGAGAAACAAGCCTCTTTCTGTCCCTTATTTTGTATCCAATCTACTAGAATCAGGCTGGTGCCAATTTAATCAGTGGACTGATCATCAATCACCCACCTTAATCTCAGCACCTTTAATTCTAGCATTGAACCATGATCACCACCACACTCTAGATTTGGCCACCTCTGAAAGAGCCCCATCTAAAACTTCTTGAGGCTTTGGGTGGACACCAACAATGACAGTTGTTAAGAGAATTAGACTGTAATAATGTACTTGTACTGCGGTCTGACATTCATCAAGCCCCACAGAAATTTTACCTCTCAGCTGTTGGTTAACGGACACAGAAGTCCATGATGTTCATGTCAAAATCTTCATTTGACAAGTAAACAGCCCCAAGAAGTGGTATTCTGCAAATTATAATGGCACTTTAATTTTTGAAAACACTTTAACACAAAATATTAATTTGGCAAAAATCTGTCCCCCAAAGAATATAGCATCCCAAGTACATATGATAAAGCAACTGAATAGCCAATGACACAGTTCAATTCTTACACTTGATAGAAAAAAATCTCCCAAAATCAGAAGTGAGTTTTGATGTATTCTATGGGCAGGCTCCATGTTTGGGGAAAATTCAACAAAGAAATACAGCACAGAACAGCTAGTGACCAATAACCATCTAACGGCCTGCTCCTCATCAGCAGCATGACTCCAGGAATGAATACATTTTCCATCATGGAGAAATCAGACTGGGACAAAAGGAAAATCTGACACCAAATTTCAGTTAAGAAAAGATTGCTTGAAATCTAGAGTTGAATTTAATGTCCATCTGGAATAATTACCCAAATATGTTATCATAAGTTGAATTATTTTCAGGATTTGACTTCACTGATGGATTAAGAAAAATCACACTAATATATTGGCACAAACAATATTTTTGTTTCCCATGAGTTAGTATGTTAAATTTTACACTACATTTGAAGTTTGGAGTCACACGTGTGTGTGTGTGTGTGTGTGTGTGTGTGTGTGTGTGTGTGTGTGTCTGTCACTATTCATTATTACTGAGAAATGTTTAAAACATAATCCTTCAAAGTTTATATCATTTGGACCAAATCCCTGTCACTGAGGACTGAATCCACTCTATAAGACAGAGAAATTTGAGTGGTTATTACAAATTACTGAATAATTACATTAAATTAACAAACCATGCCCCTTGAATAAAATTGTCTAAAAATCTACCTCCACTAATCAGGGCCTTTACTGAACTAGAATTTTAAGGGATAATATACATAAACAGAAAGTTATATCTATATTTCTAAATAAGGAATTGTTTCCCAACAATATGTATCATCACTGTCACCAGTCTTCATTTCCCCACTTTGCAGCAGCCCTCTCTAAGTAGAATTTAATAACCACAGCTCTTCTGGTGTTGTCTGAAAGTCAGACATGAAGGGACTGGTCTCCAATTTTATGTCATCCTCAGAGGAAACCGGAGTAATCCACGGTGATTTCCTAAAGAAAAGAGAAACAGAAAGTAAACAAGGTGGGCATACTTGTCATCAAGTATTCCCAAATTTAAACTTGGGGCCCAGTTGTTTTAAAGACTGTTTCAGACAATCATTTTCAGCACAGCAATTTCAGAGTATAGCACAGGGCCAGAACTCCAGACCTTCCAGGTGGCAGTTGGATCTTGATGTTAAGATTAGGGCAAGTATGCTTAGACAAAGCTAGTTTCATATTATCTCTCCATGGTTAAAACAGCAAGTGGAAAGATGAGTGCTCCTAGATGACTGGTGATGTTTACATTAGTAGAGAACCAAAATATTCAGCAAAACAGACTTAGCCAAATGGATCCTACAATCAAGAAGCAAAATCCACCAAGAGCTTAACTGACTAAAGTACTGAAACCAAAACTGTGTCAAATTATGTGTCTGTACATATGCATGTTCATGTTTAACCTTAAAATTCATACAACAAAAACCTAATCATGTGTTGTATGGCTAGCCTTCATTTTTCTAAGAAGGATAAGCTTCATACAATACAGAAGTTACCATCATCTATGTATGTATCTGATGTGTGACAAGTAGAATCAAGGTTTAGCTTCTATTTGGGAAACTTCTCAGACCTGTTAAATCCCTCAGCCTGGTTTTGCCTTATAAAATCAAGTAAAAGAAATATCAAAAGTATGAGCAGTATGAATGTATACGAGGGCACTGAATTGCACACTTAAAGATGGTTAAATTGCTAAATTTTGTCTTTGTATATTTTACCACACTACAAGGTTGCCCCCCATAAAAGTGCACTAGTCATGTTAAAAGGTTCTGCGTATTTACTCTGAACTCTAAATTCTTATTTTGATGTCCTTTATTTTCACATACTAAACAAAGTTGTCATTTTCTTGTGGTTTCTTGAGTATTTGCTCAGCTCTACAACACAATGTCAATCTTTCAGTGAAAGCATATGTGTACCAGGATAACAGTGCACTTAGTCAGAGTTTGATGGGGTCCTTTGGGGTTCAACCTCTCTGTTTCACAGATTGTTAGTAGATGTATTCAGTGATCAAGTTGACAACCTGTTCCTTCCATGCATCTCCATCAGCCGGTGGTACAAAATGAAAGATTTGTTTTCTGTTAACTCTTAGCAAGCTTACTGTTCTAACATGGAACTGAATGCCAAAATGCATCAGAAGAGAACTACAAAGGTGGAAACACCAAGATACAGTGTGGGTGCTGGCTGCCCCATTTAGCAGAGGTTCATGGTTTTGCCTTGAATTTGAGTTGCTTAAAATAACATAGTGACACTAGATTGTCTGCAAGAATATTTCCAAGTCTATCTTTTGATTTTGAAAATATTACTTTTTAAAGTAAATATTACACTGAAAAAAAGTAAATTAAAGAAATAATAGGGCATCCACTGAAATGTTTTTGTAGATATTTTGTTAATGTAGAGTTTGTTTGAATTGTGCTTGTGGGTGAATTAAAGTCTCAATAACCTGTGCTTCTCAAAAACGCAATGCTAAAAAAGGGGTGGATCAAAGTATTTCAAAGGAACCAGGTCTGCAGAACTCACCGAGTGGTAATGCAGAACAAAGGGGTCTTCTCAGGATCTCTGTGGCTATCCCTCTGGGTGTAGTACATCTCAGTTTGAATAAGGAGATAATCCCTGAAGAGCACCTAAGAGAGCAGGAAGTTGCATAGGAGAGGTTTCCAGTAACAAGGAGCCATACACACATATCAACATGAAATAGAAAACACCAGTTATCTCAGACGTGGCTACTGTCCCTCTTGGATACACACAAAGACTAAGCACAATAATTTGTTGTTGGCACAAACAACTAGTGCAGCAAAAATATAAATTGTCCACATTTGATGTTCTACATAAAGGTAACATCCCAAAATAAAAATATTTCAATCTTTTTCCTGAAACAAGTAGCCACCTGAGGTTTTACTTTTATGAAAGGCATTTCCTCACATAATACACATCCTCATGGAGCAGGAATAGATTTCAGAACATTCATATTAATGACCTTGCTCAGGGGAGCATTGGATGAAATGTAAAACGATGTCTTAAGCTTCAGGCAAATAAAATAGTGGTACTAAAGGGGCTCATGGAGTTTCAATCCCTGAGCATGCATGTGTTGAAGCCCAGCACACAGGGAAGCCTTGGAACCTCACTCCCAGACAGTAAGATAACACCCCGTATCTGAAATGACCTGAGGACATGGGAGGTCCCCACAGGGCCATGCCCAGTTAACTCCAAGCAGTTGGTAGGGGCCTCAATTCAGTCCTAGAAGCTGAATGCTCACGGGTTGAATCACAGGGAAGCCTTGGAACATCACTCTGAGGCAATAAGACCACACCCAATGTCTGAAATCACCAGAGGACACAGGGGAGGTCCAAGCAGGCCTAACTGGGTCATTCTCAGTGAACTCCAAGCAGCTGGCAGGGGCTTGAAATCATTCCCAGGCACTGAGCCTGTGCAGGTTGAAAGCCAGTACAGAGGGAAGCCTTGGATTGCTCCCAGGAGGTAAGACCAGGCCCTATGTCTCAAATCATAGGAGGATGCAGAGGAGTATCTCACAGAGCTAAATAGCCTGTGCCCAGTGAACTCCAAGTGGCTAGCAATTGCCTGCAGTCTGCCCCAGGAGCCAAAAGTTGGCCAGGTGATCCCAGCACATGGGGAAGCTTTGAAACATCACACAAAAACCAGAAATATAGGAAAATGACAAAACAAAAGCGCAAAATCAATCTCAAACTTCCAGCCCAGCCCAAGCAAGCCTACGAGACATGGACACAGAAGAAAATATAAGCAATTCACCTGAAATTCTGGAAATGATTACAACTGAAGTAAAGAACAACTCCAGGAAGCTATAAAAGAAGTCATATCAGAAATATTCTGTCAGGTAAAAGAAGAAATGATAAACGTAATAAAAGAACTGTTCAACTCATCCAAAGAAGACATGGTTAAAAAATTAGAGGAACAATGTAAAAAGACAGAAACTCTGAAGGAACAATATAAGAAACAAACAGAATGCATGAAATAGATTCAAAGAGATATATAGGAAATGAAAAATTCCATTGAAAGTTGGCAGAACCACCTCAACGAAAGTGAAGACAGAATTTCAGACCTCAAAGACAAGACTGCAGCTAGTGAACAGAAAAGGAAAGATCTTTTCAAAATAACAAGGAATCAGAAAATAACAATTCAGCAGCTACAAGATGGTGCAAAGAAAAACAACATAAGATTAATAGGGATGAATGAAAAAGAAGGAAACAATACAAATGATATCAAAAGGCAATTCACAGAAGTCATAGATGAAAATTTCCCAAACATGAGAATGGAAACTGACATTAGAATTAGTGAAGCATATAGAACTTCAAATAACCATAACCAAAATAAACTACATCCAAAATAAATAACAGAACTGAATCATATCTGTGAAAAAACGGACCTGAAATTACCATCCCAGAAATCCAACATAAGAACAGAATATTAAAAGCTTACAGAGCAAAAGGACAGATCACCTATAAAGGGAAGCCTATTAGAGTCACAGCAGACTTCCCAACACAAACAATAAAATAGAGCATGGAGTGAAGTATTTCAGATCCTAAAGGAAAATGATTACCAACCTAGATGGATGTTCCTGCAAAACTGTTCTTCAAAATCAGTGTAGAAATAAGATACTTCCATGACAAAGAACAGCTAACATGAAGACAAAGAACTTCATGATTACCAAACCAACCCGGCAAAGAATACTGAAAGACATTCTAGTTACACATAGGAAAAAGCCACTAAGCAAGGCAGACAATTAAACAAAATGCAACGACAAAGATGCAACAGCACAAAGATAACATGTCAACAATAAACCAGTATATAACAGTTATAACCATCAATGTAAATGATCTTAACTCATCAATTAAAAGAAACAGACTGGCAGAATGGATCAAGAAACAACATCCAACCAAATGTTGTCTAAAAGAAACCCCTCTAACCCAAAAAGAAACTCACAGACTGAAAGTCAAAGAATGGAAAACAATACTTCATCCAACAGAAACCCCCAAAAAAAGCTGGGATGGCTATTCTATTTGCAGAAAATGTGAACTTCAAACCAAGAATGATCCACAGAGATAAAGAAGGTCACTACATACCAGTTAGGGGAAAACTACAAGAGGAAGAGATAATAATATTAAATATATATGCACCAAATTCCAGAGCACCCAGTTATACAAAGCAAATATTAACAGAAATGAAAAATCAAATAAGTAATAACACAATTATAACAGGAGATCTTAACACACCATTGACACCAAGAGACAGATCAACTAGACAGAAAATCAGCAAAGAAATAACAGAACTGAATCATATCTGTGAAAAAACGGACCTGATAAACATACACACAGTGTTCCATTCAACATCAGAATATACATTCTTCTCAGCAGTACATGAGACATTCTCTAAAATAGACCATATACTAGCACACAGAACATATTTAAGTAAATGCAAAAGAACTGAAATTATCCCATGCATATTTTCAAACCATAGCACCATGAAACTAGAAATTAATGATAAAAGAAACTGCACAAACCCATGGAAATTGAATAATATACTCAAGCAAACAGTGGGACACACAGTAAATTAAGGAAGAAATTAAGCAATACCTACCAGCAAGTGAAAATACAATTAGAACTAAGCAGAATCTGTGAGATGCAATGAAAGTGGTCCTCAGAGGATAATTTATTGCACTGAGTTCCCACATCAGGAAAACAGAACAAATATAAATAAACAACCTGATGCTACACTTCAAACAGCTGGGAAAAGAAAGTAAGTCAAACCCAAATCCAAAAGACGAGAGGGAATTATAAAAATCAGAGCAGAAATTAATGCATTAGAGACCAAGAAAATACTCCCCAAAAAATTGACTCCAAGAGTTGGTTCTTTGAAAGAATAAATAAAATTAATAAGCCTCTAGCCAAACTTATTTTAAAATGGGAAGAAAAAGCTCAAATTCATGCAATAAGGAATGAAAAAGGTGAAATCACTACAGACCCTGTGGAAATACAAAAGATCATCAACACCAGTTTCAAAAAATGCTAAGATCGATAACACAGAAGAAATGGACAGATTCCTAGAAACACATGAAGCA
The DNA here is from genome assembly GCF_034190915.1 of Cavia porcellus. Taxonomy (NCBI): domain Eukaryota; kingdom Metazoa; phylum Chordata; class Mammalia; order Rodentia; family Caviidae; genus Cavia; species Cavia porcellus. The sequence goes on along the minus strand of NW_026947500.1, from coordinate 54,733,878 downwards.
CTAAAGCTCTATCAAGAAGATGTAAAATTGCTGAATAACCCAATTTCTATTAATGAAATTAAAAATGTAATTAAGTCTTTACCTACAAAGAAGAGCCCAGGCCCAGATGGATTCACTGCAGAATTCTACAAGAAATACAAAGAAGACCTAATGCCAAGACTCCTAAAACTGTTCAATGAAATCAAAAGGGAAGCAATCCTTCCTAAGTCTTCCTAGAAGCAAATATTGCTCTCATACCAAAACCTGAGAAAGACCCAACTAAAAAAGAGAACTATAGGCCAATCTCCCTAATGAACACAGATGCCAAAATCCTCAATAAAATATTGGCAAACAGGATGCAGCAAATCATCAAGAAGATTATACACCAAGACCAAGTGAGATTTATCCCAGGCACACAGGGATGGTTCAATATACACAAATCAATAAATGTAATCGATCATATCAATAAAGACATAAGTAAGAATCATAGTATCATTTCTACAGATGCAGAAAAAGCTTTTGATAAGGTCCAACATTCATTCATGATAAGAACCTTACATAAAATTGGAATAGATGGTCTTTACCTCAATATGATAAAGGCCATCTATGACAAACCAACAGCCAGCATCACATTAAATGGCCAAAAACTAAAGGCCTTTACCTTAAAATCAGGCACAAAACAAGGATGTCCCTTATCACCACTCCTATTCAACATAGTACTGGAAATACTAGCCAGAGCAATTATAAAAAAAGAGAGAAATAAAAGGGGTAAAGATAGGAAAAGAGGAAGTCAAATTACCATTATTTGCAGATGACATGATATTCTACATAGAAGACGCTGAAAGACTCCTAGATATGAAAAATAAATTCAGCAATCTACACGGATACAAAATCAATACTCAAAAATCAATAGCATTCTTATATACTAACAATAAAATCACTGAGAGAGAAATTAGAGAAGCTACAACTTTAACACTAGCATCCAAAAAATTGAAATACTTAGGAATTAATCTCACAAAAGAAGTAAAAGATCTATACAGGGAAAATTATAATATCATGGAAAAGAAATTGAAGAGGATCTCACAAAATGGAAAGACATCCCTTGTTCATGGATATGGAGAATAAATATTGTGGAAATGGCCATTCTCCCAAAATTCTCAATGAAAATATCATCAACATACTTCATAGATCTAGAGAAATCACTCCGAAAATTCATCTGGAACCAGAAGAGACCTAGAATAGCAATGGCAATTCTAAACAGCAAAGGCAAGGCAGGAGGCATCACAATTCCTGACTTGAAGTTATACTACAAAGCTACTGAAATAAAATCAACATGGTACTTGAATTAAAACAGACCTGAAGATCAATGGAATAGATTAGAAGATACAACCATAATTACAAACACACTCAACTACCTTATCTTTGATAAAGGAGCCAAACATGTACACTGGAAGAAATACAATCTCTTTAATAAATGGTGCTAAAAAGCTGGCTCTCCATATGCTGAAAACTAAAACTATACCCATGCCTATCACCATTAAAATCACAATTAAAATCTAAATGGATCAAAGATCTGAATATTAAAACAGAAACACTAAATCTGTTGGAAGACAAATTGGGTGAAAATCTTGAAGACATATGAATAGGTAGAGAATTCTTGAACAGGATTCAAACCACACAGGAAATACTTCCCAGAATCAATAACTGTGATCACCTCTTATTAAAAGTTTCTGCGTGTCAAAAGAAATCTCCAGCATAGTGAAAAAACCCACAAACTGGGGAAAAAATCTTAGCAAACTGTCCCTTAGACAAAGGACTTCTGCCCAGAACATATAAAGAATTAAAATAGATCCCCAAAATTCAAAGACCCATTCCAAAAATGGGCATCTGAGATGAATACACAGTTCTCAGATTAAAAATTACAAATGGCAAATAAATAGATGAAAAATTTTCAACATCATTGGTCATCAGAGAAATGTAAAGAGGTTCCATCTCACTCCAGAAAGAATGGCCAGGATAAAGAAAACTACCAACAACAAATGCTGGAGAGGCTTCAGAGAAAAAGGAACACTTGTGCACTGTTGGTGGAAGTGGAGACTGGTGCAACCACTGTAAAGGTCAGTCTAGAGATTCTTAAAAAGCTGGGATAGAAGGCCCCAGCTAGCCATCCCACTTCTGGGCATATTCCCAGAAGAACTGAAAGCATCATACTAAAGGGATATATGTGCATCCATGTTTGTAGCAGCACAATTTGTAATAGCCAGATCTTGGAAACAACCTACCTGCCCATCAACTGAGGAATGGATAAAAAAAAAGACGTGGTATTTTTATACAGTGAAGTACTACTCTGCTATAAAGAATGATCACATTAAGATATTTACAAGTAAATGGATGCAACTTGAGACCATACTCATAAGTGAAATAAATCAAACTCACGTGTGTAAATACCATGTAGTATCCATAGTGTAAGAAATGGTAAGGGTACATAAGATACAAAAAACTCAATAAACACAGTGAAAGTATAAGAATCTGTTTAAAGGGGAAAAAATAATATCCCAGGAAAAATGAGGAAATCAAAAAGGAAGGGAAAAGAAGAGATGTCTAAAATTATATAATCACACTTAGGATAGCTAAAATGTTTGCACTACGAATTATATATAAATTCTTGGAACAAAAATTTAATATTTGTAGGATTTGAACAATTGTGCATACTATTGTATAGTGATCTCAAGAACTCTTGAAGATCATTATGTAAAATAACAACCCTAGTTATGCTCATACCAGCTTGTTTTGAAGGCCTATACTGTCAGTGTTTGGGCTCCTTGCTATTGTTGTTTATACGTCTTTTTCATTTAACGTTTTTCTAAGAATTTGTTTTGTTTTGTCTTGGTTTGTTTTGTTTTTCCCTCTAATACAAAAAGTATAGGATAGCTGTAGAGACTCATGCATGTGTAGATCTTCCAAAAAGTTTTTGAGAATCAATTGTATAATGCACAATGAGACGAAGAGCTACTTTGAAAAAGAGGAGACACTAAGGCACCCACTGCTGATTCCAGAGCATCAGGATGTGAAATCTAGTAATACTATTATTCTTTGTTCAGAGTGACTTTAGTCTGTCTTGTTTTGTTTAATTTCAACATACATGAAGGTGTGGACAGCTATTTTGAAGAGAATGAGAAACATTATGGCAGCCATTGTTGAGTTCCCTATTGTCTGGTCTTGAAGACCTAAAACTGCCTTCATCATCCTGTTCTGATCACTTCTATACTATATCATTTTGTATGAATTCATTATATGTGAAGATATGGACAACTATTTGGAAGAAAACAAAGAGACAATATGATAGACAGTGAAGATCTCTGGTTCTCTTGCTTTGAAATCTGTGTCTCTTACATTGTTATCTTATGATCTGTTTCATTCTGTCTTGTTATGTTTAATTTTTATCCTCTTTAAAAATAAAATTCAAAACAAAAGAGGGTTTATGATCAGCTCTCTGACCAGTCTATAAATCTGAGCTGTAGGGTCCTGTACACTCATCCATCACGGCCCAGTATTGGTGAAGAACTCCACCACCACCTACCCAGAAGGCTTTGAAAAAAGGACAGTTAATTTAACACTAGACACAAAGATATGACACGCATTTGGCATTTCTGCAAGTAAGTGCCACACTCACCTGGGTCCGGATGCCACAAGCACTAACTGGGTACACGAAACGATACACATACGTTTGGATCTCAGTCGCAGGGCAGCCCAAGCCCAGAACCAGTTCGTCAGCAAACATGTAGGGGTTGCTTCTGTTGAATCTATGTGGGCTGACCAAGACTGTCACCCAGTCTATGGAGCACTGTATTCTCACTGTGGGAGAAACCATTCAAGAAATTATCATTATTATTATTTTCCCAAAACATCTGCTTACTTATGCATCTAAATGCCTAGATTTCAGGTGTTCGATGGAGGCTGGAAGAGGATTGGAAAAAATCACATGATCCCTTTACTTCCTCCAAACAAAATTATATTCCATAGAAAATGTACACCTAGAACGAAGCATAAAGGAAGAAGTCATAATGTGTTAGAAGAAACATATTCCTTCTCCCTTTTTGGAAAGGGAGAAGGAGGAGAAAGGGTAAGGCAGTATGGTGGAATACACATCGAGAGCAGCAAGGGCAGGAAACAATCTCAGCTGGAAAGAAAATTTGCTACTTAGGGATGAAGACCTGTGACCATTTTTGTGATAAAATTCATTCTTTCCTCTATGTTAAAATCTTTGGGAAGCCAGGGACAACCATTCATGGATTCATTTGAGGCAGCCTTGCCCTCCAAACATGAAAAGAATATCTGATTAGAGATAAACTGGCCACAGAGATCTCCACCAATATTGGATCCCCAAAGCCCTTGGCCTTCAGAGATAAACCACCACCAAAAAGATAATAATAAGCAAGTTTGGGGGAAAGGAACTTTGGGGCAGGCAGGTGTTCTACATCAGTGACTGTAACCTCCAAATCACAGCCCTCTCTGTGTTTAAAATACTACTGTCATACCACCTCAACAAAATATTCAGGGAAATCATTCCCAAAGGAAAAAGTTCCAATGACTGGGATTAAAGGTGGGTTCAGAAGGAGACATGGTGAGAACTCAGGAAGCCCACACTCTTGACCTTACTGCTGTTGTCTATGACAATGGAGTCGAGTTTCAGCTCAGCGTTTGGTGGTCTCTCAAAACACGAAGGAGTCATTGGACAAAAACCCTGAGGAACCCACCCTGATTCTAGATACATCCACTGAGACAGAAATATATACAAACCCAGGCATTATGAAGCAGAACCCAAACCTGAACACCCTCATCACCACCTAGTAATACCAACTACTGCCAAAATTACCAACTACTGCCCCTCACAAGTGCTCTGCATCTCAGTGATTAGCTGCTTGTGGTGAGCTCTAAGAATTCTGAAGGATTCATCTTAGACAAGGTGGAAAGAAACTGGTAATGAGATATCCTTGCTCACCAAGAACTTGACATCAAGTGGATAAGTAAGACATTCATATATCAGTTCCAAGAAAAGACCACATAGAATAAAATAGATCAGTCTACATTGATGTAAACAAGCAAACAAATTTTTTTAAAAAGCACAAAAAGTAACACTGCAAAAGTCCTTGAGATAGAGGACATTTGGTCAGGTTAATTAAGGCTAGGAAGCATTTGGATTCCAGGAAAAACAGAAAAGACCCATTAGAATCAACTTGCAGACAGTGGATTGATTTATCTTTTGCCCACTGGCCTTGTAAACCACTGATGGATTCAACAGGGATGAAAGGAAATAGGAAGAGACCAGAAGCGAGAATTCCAGTTGCAATACAACCCAGTTTCTTACAGTGCCACCAAGTACCAGCGATTGGCAGTGGGCTTGCAAAAGCAAACTCAGAGCCAGGACTTTCTGCAAATGAGGATTGGGATAAAGATGGAACCAAACAAGGGGGAGAGAGAGAGAGAGATGAAAAAGTGGACCAGAAACATCCAGGAACTCAGACATTTAGGCAGGAAAAAAAATGTGACCTGTGTGTGTCAACACAAGTCCACTCAACCTTAAGTTATTTCTCTTCCTGCAAATGAAAACATCACATCTCTCCAGGAAGGTGGGCACCAGGGTGGAAAGCAATCTTTTTGAACACCCTCAAGGACACATTGTCTGAGTGGTAATTTACCATCTATGTCCACATGAAGGTCAGCCCAAGGCCAAATTGAGACAGCAAGGAGAACCGAGGCTGCTAAGGCCAAGGAGACCCCCATCTGGGCAGATCTCCGGCACAGCTTTGCTGAAGAAACAGAAACAGCACGGTGGAGAGTCTACAGGATTCTGCTGGCAGCCCCAGCTCAGCTGCTGCCTTTCTCCTCCTTATCTGAGCATCTTGTGGAGATCACTTACCATAGAGAGAACCACCTGGAGACTTACTGCCCTGATGCCCCAAACACTGAAACTCAGATAGGCCATCAGGGGAAAATGTGTCATTTGGTGACCACACAAGGTCTGTGAATATCTCCTAGGAAGCCAGGATGTTGCATGATGCTTCTAGTAATTAATAAATTGTAGGGAACGTTTTACTAGTGATAAGAAGCTGTAACTTTCTGTCTGATATGTGGACTGCCTAAATAATACATATTTGAAATAACCTTTCGTTTCTTCATTTCTGTAGATTTGGCTGGAAGAAACACAGTAGAAATAACAGAAAGACTTGGTGAAGAACATAAATCCTTAGGAGAGCAAGGCTTAAAGGAAAAATCAAATTTTTGGTATCACAAAAACCCACATACAATCCCAATCAACACACAAACAGCATTCTCTATAGAGCTAAAAAAAAAATTCCAAAATTCACATACAACCAGAAGTCCAGCATAGCAAGAACAACCCTGCAATGCTTTTCAGTGTGTGGTGCTTGGATGTTAAGGGTTCATAGGATCAAAAATATTTTTGTAATAATACTGAAAGGGACTCTCACAAATCCAGCAGGAAACTGAAGGAAAAAGAAAAATAGAAAGAGGAAGGAAAAGTGCAAGTGGAGGGATGGAGCCCAAAGTGCTCACTGAAATCAGTCCATGCTGTGTTGCGAGCACCGAGGAATCAGATGATTCAAGGTTGCACTGAATCCATGGCCATGGATAATGGGAATTGAGTCCCTGGCCCTTGGTGGGAGGACGCAGCACAGTGTGGAGTGGAGCCAAGGTAGATAACTGTAATAGTTCACGGTGAGTGCTGGAAATTGGGTACTGCTGTGGGTGTCACTGGCTGGAAGACATCTTGGAGTAGGGCAGAGCCCAGTGCTGCAGTGGCATGTCAGCCACCCCTGGCCCAGAGAGTACAGGTGGGACCTGCTTGGACTGATGCACACCCCTCATTGGGATCCAATAGCCAGGAATTAAATTGTCCCAACCCTGTGACAACCACTACATCACAGCCTAAGTTGCTGAAGGCACTTGCCGGTTGAATGGCTCAGAGGCAAGTAACTAGCCCACATCATCCCCATGTGCACCTCATATAACAACAAATTGGAGAGGGCAACAAAACACCAGTCATCACACTCCGTAACACCATAAGCAATACAGAGAGGGCCAGAGACTTCCACTACACACTTGTCTGAAAGAAATCAGAAACATGACAAGAGACAGAAATAAGAAAAAACCTCCAGCTGCTGTCTCAGGGAAAATAAGCCCAAGAAAGGTAAATACAGAAGAGAACCAGTGCAGCAATGATGCAATATTAGCCACAACATCAGCGGACAAAAAGAAATACCTTCATGACCTCATAGATGAACTTAAAACTGAAATTCTAATCCAAGTGAGTCAAGATATAAAAAGATTAAAGAAATGCTAAGCCCTTCCCAAGAAAACACAAATGGAAGAATGGAGGAACCCAGAAAAGGAAGAAAAACCTTTGGTGAAGAATATAAACAAAATCTAGAATACATGAAACAGATCCAAAGAGAATACCAGGAAACTAAAAACTCCATTGAAAGCTGGCAAAATGCCTTGACAGAAACTAAAGTTAGCCTTTTAAAACTTGAAGAGAAATTTATAATGTGTGATCATGAAAGAAAAGATCTCTTAAAAATAACAAGGAACCAGGAAGAAACAATTCAAAGGCTAGAAGATGACAAGAGGATCTATAACATAAGAATAAAAAACATGAGTGAAGAAGCAGGAGTAATCACAAATGAATTACAAAGACTATTCATATAAATAATTTTTTTACAATTTTTTTCACATAAATAATTAAGGAAAACTTCCCAAGCATAGGAAAAAGAAATGATATCCAGATAAATGAGGCATACAGAACTCCAACCAACTACAACCAAAATAGAGCTACACCCATAAATATAATAATCAAGATCCCAGAAATCCACCACAAGAACAAAATATTAAAAATGGCCAGAGAAAAGAAGCAGATCACCTACAAAGGACAAATCATCAAAATAACGACACACCTATCAACACAAACTCTCAAACTGAGAGGAGCCTGGGGGGAAATAGACTAAGCCCTGAAAGAAAATAACTTCCAACCCAGATTGATGTACCCTGAAAAACTCTCTCAAATTTAATGGTGAAATAAGATGTTTCCAAGACAAGCAGGCATTGTGGGAGTTCATGGCCACCAACCCAACCCTACAAAAAATATTGAAGGACATTCTAGAAGAAAAAAATACCAGGATTCCAGCAACAGTGGTAGAGAGGCCTCAGTGAAGGAGGCAAACAGTGGAATGAAGGAGAAAAGTAGATAAATAATAGCAGAAAAATAGAATAGCAGAGATGAGGCAGAGAAGGTAGGCTATAATCTTTAATATAGATAGCCTTGATACACTAACAAAAAGAAACACAGGCAGAGTAGATTAGGAGGCAGGATCCATCAAGATGCTCTGAATAGAAAATATATTCAATCTGAAAGAGGGTTAATAAACTGAAAGTCAAAGATGAGAAAACAATGCTCTATGTGACAGGGAACCAGAGAGAAATAGAATAGGAACAACTCGGGGCTGGGGATTTAGATCAGCAGCATAAGCAACTGCCTTACAAGCAGGTGGTTGTGAGTTCGATCCCCAGTACCGATAAAAAGAGAAAAAGAAAAAAAAAAGAAATAGGAACAACTCATCCAGCAGCCGCAGATAAGTTAGAAAGTTATGACACTTTTGTGCAGTGTAGAACTACACAGCAGCTAGAAGGAAAGAAAACCTTGTGGCTTTAATAAGTAAAGGAGTACAGCTCAAGATCAAGCTCAGGGGTAAAAAGGTTCATCACCACTCAGATAAAAGGTTGATCTCCTAATCTAAAAACTAAAGGAGCTAATGGGACCCAAAATATACAAAGCATCCTGAGAAAAGGAAAGGTGAAGAATTGCATTAAAAAGAAAGGCTGAGGATGTTGTTAGTAGTGTAGCAGGATTTAAAAGCCACAGTATTCTTACTGCTCTGTTCAGTTTGATTTTATTTTGTTCCGGTCTGTCTAATCATACTAGATTTGAGGGCACAGACAACTATTCCCAACATAGCAAGCTATACCATGGTAACTATCCTTAATTTCCTATTAACTTAAACTGAAGCCCTGTGTTACTTACATTGTCTTACTATGACTGATCTTATTTGAAGCTGGTTTGTTAGACCACTGTTTTGCCTTGACTGATTTTATTCGAATTTGGTATGCTTGATAGTGTCAAGCCTAAGAGTAGAGGCAACTACTCTGAAGATGACAAGATGTAATAAGATACCCATTCTGGTTTGATTATTAACTGCTTTTGAAGTCCTACAATGTCTCCAAAGTTGCGTTTTTGTTAAAATAGCTATGTAATATTATGCTCAATTATAGTATGTCTGATGATGTGAACAATTCTATTGAAAATAACAATAGAAAGCATAGTAACTACTGTAGATCATCTAATATTGTGGTTTTATATATCTTTTTCATTTCATTTCATGTTTTTCTAGGAATTTGTTTTGCTGTCTTGTTATGATCTGCTTTTCCCTACAATACAGAAAGGATAGATATACATGTAGAGATTCATACATGGGGAGAATTTCTAAACTATTTATGGGAACAGGTTATATAATGCAAGATGTAATGAACAGACACTCTAAAGAAGAGACACTAAGAAACCCAGTGCTAGTTCTGTAGCATTATGATATAAAATCTAGCAATACTATTATTCACTGTTCAGAGTGATATTAGTCTATTCTCTTATGTTCAATGTCAGTGTACATAAAGATAAAGACAGCTACTACAAAGAGAATGAGAGGCATTATGTTAGTCATTATTGACTTCCCCAGTGTCAGGTCTTGAAGACCTAAAAAGCTCTCATCATCCTGTAATGAATTTTATTAGTTCTATAATGTTCAATATGTATTCAATGTGTGAAGATGGGGACAACTATTTGGAAGAAAACTAGAGACAATAAGATAGTGAAGATCTCTAGTGGACTTGCTTTGAAATCCATGTTTCTTAAAATTGTTTCCTTATGATGTTTTGTTTTGTTTAATCTCACCCTTTTTAAAATAAAAAGGCACATTAAGACAATGAATAAGCTACCTGGAGAAAATACTAGGTAATATTTGGTAAAGACCTGGTGTTCAAGATGAATAAAGAACACTTCCCTACAGTAAGACAGATGACATGATAAAATGGGCAAAGTCACCTCATAAAAATAATGAACACTAACAATTAATCTGGAAAATGCAAACTAAATCACGAGACACCACTATTTACCTTTCCAATCATAGTGAGACCCCTGCACCTTGTTCCATTCCCAATATAAGTGCAAAGACAACACCCTATTTGGGGAAATATTCATCAGTGTTTTGCAAAACTAATTATGTCTTTTCCTATGGTCAAGCAATCCTCCTCCTGGGTATTCATCCAAAGAAACAATGCACACCTGCCAAAGGGTGCTCATAGGGTTAGTCATAAATCCCAAAGATTGAAAATAGCACAATTCTAAGTAAATGACATATAATGGAATACCACTCAGCAATGTAAAGTGATAGGCTATGGAATACATAGTGTCATATACCTCGATTATGCTGAACACACAAGACAAAAGGCCTTGCTGTGCTTCCTTTTATTCAAAGTTATAGGAGAGAACAAGCAGGCACTATATTCTGCAGCTACTGTAGCTTTGTGTATGTTCAGAAAGGGTTTGCATTAAATAAATAGCTGAGTTGACAAATATATGTACTCATGTAATGGTGATGAATGCTAGAAGACTTTTCTTCAAATGAGTAACCTTAAATAACCCCTAACTCATGACATACCTGAGGGGACCCAGCCTCATGCCTTCAGTTAGAAAGGCAGACAAATCCACTTAAGCCTTTATGTAAGACACTCTACCATTTAGATAGACATCATCCATCCTCTGTATCAATAAATTAAAATAGTCTGGGCCAGAATCTTAATACTACACAAAAAACTAGTGCAACTGGGTTTGATATTCTCGTATTAACCTGAGGATGCCATGACTATAGCCCAGTTTTCACAGACAAATGCAAGACATGTTTGTCATCTCTCCCTAAAAAAAAAAAAATCATACTTTCATCTCCTAATTGCCAGTTACATAGTAAGCACTTTGTCTTAAACATGAATTTTAATTAAACAAGTGACTTATGGATGAATAAAATATTGATCTAGTTTTAGATTAAGGACCCTTGGCAGCACCCAGTGATCTGGGACTTCCATCTTTAAACAGCAGCTCAAAAGGGGACTTCGTTTGGGATAGAAACCTGCAGTTGGACAATTTGGCAGTATTTATTACCGAGATGATGAGAAAAGGACAGATACACAAGTACAGTGAGAAACTTGATACTGCTGGGTAAAACATAATTTTGCTGAAAAAATTAATGGTGAAAATTGCTTATAAGAAACAAATATTGATAACAAACTGGAGTGATGACAGATTTAGAAGTGAGATTTAGAGTAGAAATGAAATAAACCTGGAATCCTTTTCCCTAATATTCATGGTTCATGTAAAAGTAGGAATCATAATTATCAATTCTCTTTTATTCAGATTATAAAGGAACTGTAAACTAGGTAACCCAAGCATAGACACAGTCACCTTAAGATGTGAGCCATTCATGAAAGAATATGTTACATCACAGCTTTTCCCATTGGACACTCCCAAATTGATTTCCATCACATGAAATAAAATTCTGTCATTAGTCTAGAATCTCTGGATTCTCTCTCTCTCTCTCTCTCTCTCTCTCTCTCTCTCTCTCTCTCTCTCCATCTCTATCTTCCCATCTCTCTCTTTTTCATGCAAGGAGATTCTAAGATAAGATAAATAATCTCTTCATTTTTCCAGATGAGAAATGAAATGCTCAAACCACCAGCTGCTAAACTACTATAGCTTGCACTAAGATTGCCATCACTAGCCAATGCAGTCATTGGTGGAACCTAGAGAATATCTCTGTATTGACTGCAGATCTGTATCTTAGAAGAACATATCACAGTGAAAAGAAAGAACCAGAAAAACAGTGAGTTCCTGACTCACCTATCATCAGTCATTCTCTACTAGGGAACGGTAGCACTAACTAGTGAGTAATTTATCCAAAGCTTAATTAGTCAAAGTCTGGCTCATAAGTGGGTAACACCAGGATCACCTGGGCACTAATTACAACTACTAAACTGTAGGTCTCATCCCTACTCTTTTGAATCACTTCACACTTCAACAAGAACTATGAAAGACTTGTATATACATCAAAATCTGAGAACAATTGGCCTAAGGAATGTCCACATTCACAGCTGGAAAATGACAGTGAATATAACAGAAGCCAATGAAAGATGTGAAGAGAAAAATAGGGAGCAAGACTCCTCTCCTGTACCATCCATTCAAGTTTCTTAACACTGGCTCTTCACAGCGAAAGAGCAAAAGGCCTTGTGTGTACCAAGCAGAACAGGCCATAGCTAGAGATATTAAAACAAAATAGGTTGGTAGCACTCTTAAAGCAAGAACTACAGTTCAGCTCATTTTTTTCCCTAATTTCCCTACACTAATTGAATGTAACTTGAGAATACTTCATTTTTTATCTCACCCTTAAATCTACTTCCTGATTTTGTCCCCATGGAATGGCACAGGGACGTTAGATCCACACAAGAACAAATAGATTAGGGTACGAATATCAAAATGAGGAAGAAAGTCAGACAAACTCAGTGTGAGAGCCAAGGCTGGGACATTCATAGACAGACCCACCCCAGTAAAGCCAAGACACTTTACAAAAAAAGTGAACCCAGATGGATTTGCCATTTGATATTGGATATCCCCTGCTAGTCCTGATTCACTGAGACCCACAGTCAGTAGAAGTGCTTGCCTGCAGGTGTTAGAAATCAAGATTGCACGAAACAGCTATGAGCTGGTTTCTGATACTGCATTTCCATAGAAGAAAATGTCTCAGGAACACAAGCCTCAAAGCCCTTCTAAGCAGAAGTAAACACTACACAGCTTGGTCTCTCACCTCAGCCCTGCTGACACTCTAGGTTGTACTTGTGGCTTTTCGTGCCCAGCATTCTTGACCACTATTCACAAGAGACCAAGGACAGTGCCAGCTGTTTAATCAAAAATGCCCCTACACGTTGCCAAATCTCCCCAGAGGGCAAAACCATCCCTTGTTGAAAAGCAGTGTTCTCATGTAAAGGCTAAAGAAAAATACAGTTACAGATGAAGCAAAGAATGTCTGTCTGTCTCCCTTAGCAAATGTTTTACACCAGCCCAGATGAGTGACAGCAGGTTGGCCTCCAGAGGCAAATTCAGAGATATTTCCTTACCTACCACTGGGTGACATGCTCAGAGTGTGTTCATGTCACTGGCTCTCTCATCATATTTTAAGGTGCAATGCATTTCTTGTAACTTATTTTTGGTGGCCTAAGTTAAACACGTGAATTTTAACTTGTGCTAGTCTTCCATTAACAAGAACCCTACTTGAGGTTGTCTGTTTCTCCAACCGCCACACACAGAGGACATAACCATCTGAGCTACACCATCCAAATCCTGCTGTTCATACCTGCATAATTCTAGTTCTGCCTGTTGAGCCCCACATTCGGGCTATGAGTTTACACCCTCTTTACCCAGAAACTCATAGATTTATTGCCACAATAGCCTTTCTTTTCCTGGCTCTTTCATAATAAATGAACCCCAGTTATATTAGAAACGAGCCTCATCATTAGAAAAAGATAATGAAACATAGTAAACTAAGCCCAAGGAGCTCTTAAGTTGTTGGGTGAGCAATGCATTGTAAGAACATCCTAAATGCAATACATTTTAAAATTAAAGCAATTAAAGAAAGGCAACCCTGCCTTTTAATTTATAACCATAGAGAGAGAAAACCAAACCTAGTTGCTTTGTATCAGCATCCTCCAAAGATATCTCTTGCTTTACCTGGTGTGAGTCCACATGAATTCCAAGACAACAGAGACAGGAGATCTCCAAGCAGCTTAGAGCCCTTCAGCCTTGCCAGAACCCTTGTCATGAGCAGCCACAGGAGACATGATGCAGCCAGAGCTGGACATCCTCTAGCAACTATAAAACTTTGTCCACCCTCTACTGTCCACAGTTGCCCTCTAAGGCAGTACAAGGAAGCTTTTAGCACCTTTCCTCTCTTAAGTCTGGTCCATCAGCCCGCAACAGCTCTACACCTTCACCTATAGGTTTGTCAAATGCAAAATACCAGATTTAATTTTCAATGTCCTGGAGCAATCATGAAATGCTTTTCAAAAAGATTACCAGTGAGTGGATCTGCATATTCAATTTGAAAGTCATCTTCTCTTTTAGTATAGTCTTAGGTGCACTTGACAAATAATTTCAAAAAATTACTTTGATAGTAGACATATGGTGTAAATAAAGATCATAATCCTGGTTTATAACTCTTGTTACAGTATAAGGATTTACCTATATAACAATCGCTGCCCCTTGCTATTTAAATTACAAGGAATAAAATCTTTAGTATTTAACAAGAATCAAAAGGCTGTCAGATAATTAGTTTTTAAGGATCTGTCTTATTCTTTTGTGTGGTTTAATTTTAAATTTTCTGAAGTACTAATCAGGCTGTGCTTTGTCATTTGACAGTTTCTCACAAAATCACATTTATTGGCCATTTGGATAACTTCTCTTGGGAAATTGCTTCCCCAGTTTTCTATTTAGTTGCCTGCATTTTTAAAATAAGTTCATAAAAATCATGTATATTTTCTGGACATGACTCTTTGTTGATGCGTTTTGTGACTCTCTTCCACCACTTTGGAAAGGTGAAGGTCAAATTCCTGCCAGTCTGGCCACAGGATGCTGAAATATTTTAATTACACATTATTCTGAAAGTGTCCATGAGATTGTTTCTCAGGGAGATTAACATTTGAATTGGTAAGCCAAGTAAAGGTCATATCCAATTCACTAAGGTCTCAATAGAATTATTCAGTTTTTATTAGTGTATGTTTGCAACACATAATAATTATATTTGCCTTGGAAAACTGGTCCTTATACACACTGCCCCTTAATTATTTTTATTTCTCTTTTTCCCCCTTCCTTCACTCTGTTCTTCCATAGATCCCTTCCCATCCGCAAGTAGTGCACTTCCCTGCTTGTTACCATCTCTCTTTCATTTTGCTCTTTAAATTATATATGTTTGGGGCCTCTTCTACTAGAAAAATCAAGAGATATTTAACCTTCTGTATCTGATCTATTTCATTTAATATTATGGTCTCAAGATTCATCCACTTTCCTAAAAATGACCCAAATTTATCCTCCTTTATCTACCATCTCTCTTTTATTTTGCTCCTTAAATTATTTATATTGAGTCTCTCATGTTAGAGAAACCATGTAGTAGTTAACCTTGTCTGCCTAATTAAGAGCTCAAATAAGGGAGAGTATGCCACATATAAGAAACACGTTTTATCCTCAGTACCAATAAAAAAAAGAAACACAATTAACTCTGAAGGAAAGTCATAGACTGAAAGTCAAAGAACAGAAAACTATCTTCCACGTAAGAGTAACCAGAAAAAAGAAGGGATTGTTATTCCATTTGCAGATAATATGAACTTCAAACTAAGAATCATCAAAATAGATAGAGAAAATCACTTCATACTTGTTAGGAGAAAACTTAAATAGGAAGAGCTAAAAACCATAAATATGAATACACCAAATACGAGAGCACCCAACTATACAGGACAACTATAAATAGACGTGAAAATCAAATAAACAATAATACAGTTGTAATGGGAGACCTCAATGCCCCATTATCACAAAGAGATAGATCTTCTAGACAAAACATTGACAAAGAAATATTAGAACTGAACCAAACCAGTGAACAAATGGTTTTAGTAAATGTTTTCAGAGTATTCCATCCAACATCATCAGAATACACATTTTTTTCAGCTGCACATGGGACATTCTCCAAAGTAGACACATACTAGCTCATAGAACATGCTTAAGAAAATGTAAAGGAATTGAAATTATCCCACGCATATTATCAGACCATAACACAAATAAATTGGAAATCAATGGCAAAAGAGATCATGAGAACTTTATAAACACATGGAAATTAAATAACACCCTCCTGAACAACCAAGTGGTCACAGATAAAATTAAAGAAGAAATTAGACAGTTTCAACAATTAAATGAAATAGCAATGCAATATACAAGAACTTATGGGACATAATGAAAGCATTGCAAAGAGAAAAATTTATAGCAGTGAATAACCATATCAGGAAAACAGCAGATGCAAATGAACAACTTACTGGTCAACTTAGGACTTCTAGAAACTGAAAAGCAGGCTACACCAAAAGCTCATTTGAGGGAGGATATAAATATCAGAGCAGAAATTAACATATTGGACACTTAAAAATGAATCAAAGAGTTGGTTCTTTGAAAGGGCAAATAAAATTGACAAACCCTTATCCAACTTTATGGAAAAAAAGGGGGGAAAGACTTATATCTACCCAATTAGGGAAGAAAAAGATGAAATCACAAAAGAAATCCAGACCATCTGTAGTTACATTGAAAACTTGTATTATAGTAAGTTGAAAATGAAAACTTGACAAATAATTTCAAAAAATTACTTTGATAGTACACTAAACTCACTCAGTAAACTCACTGAGAGAAAAATTAGAGAAATACCATGTTTCACAATAACATCCAAAAAATGAAATACCTAGGAAATCAATCTAATGAAGGATATAAGGTCTCTACACTGAAAACTATAGTGCTGTGAAAGAGGAGACTGAAGAGGATAACAGAAAATGGAGAGGTTCCTGGGGCACCTCGGCCCGTACCCAGCCGCGCCTGGCCTTCGGTGAGCGGAGGAGGAGCTGCGCGGACCCGGAGCCGCCTGCAGAGGCCCCTTCCTTTGTCTGGAGGAGGAAGGGACCCGGGTTCCGGGGGCACCTCGGCCCGTACCCAGCAGCGCCTGGCCGTCGGTGAGCGGAGGAGGAGCTGCGCGGACCCGGAGCCGCCTGCAGAGGCCCCGTCCTTTGTCTGGAGGAGGAAGGGTCCCGGGTTCCTGGGGCACCTCGGCCCGTACCCAGCCGCGCCTGGCCGTCGGTGTGCGGAGGAGGAGCTGCGCGGACCCGGAGCCGCCTGCAGAGGCCCCGTCCTTTGTCTGGAGGAGGAAGGGTCCCGGGTTCCTGGGGCACCTCGGCCCGTACCCAGCCGCGCCTGGCCGTCGGTGTGCGGAGGAGGAGCTGCGCGGACCCGGAGCCGCCTGCAGAGGCCCCGTCCTTTGTCTGGAGGAGGAAGGGTCCCGGGTTCCGGGGGCACCTCGGCCCGTACCCAGCAGCGCCTGGCCGTCGGTGAGCGGAGGAGGAGCTGCGCGGACCCGGAGCCGCCTGCAGAGGCCCCGTCCTTTGTCTGGAGGAGGAGGGGTCCCGGGTTCCTGGGGCACCTCGGCCCGTACCCAGCCGCGCCTGGCCTTCGGTGAGCGGAGGAGGAGCTGCGCGGACCCGGAGCCGCCTGCAGAGGCCCCGTCCTTTGTCTGGAGGAGGAGGGGTCCCGGGTTCCTGGGGCACCTCGGCCCGTACCCAGCAGCGCCTGGCCGTCGGTGTGCGGAGGAGGAGCTGCGCGGACCCGGAGCCGCCTGCAGAGGCCCCGTCCTTTGTCTGGAGGAGGAAGGGTCCCGGGTTCCTGGGGCACCTCGGCCCGTACCCAGCCGCGCCTGGCCGTCGGTGTGCGGAGGAGGAGCTGCGCGGACCCGGAGCCACCTGCAGAGGCCCCGTCCTTTGTCTGGAGGAGGAGGGGTCCCGGGTTCCTGGGGCACCTCGGCCCGTACCCAGCCGCGCCTGGCCGTCGGTGTGCGGAGGAGGAGCTGCGCGGACCCGGAGCCGCCTGCAGAGGCCCCTTCCTTTGTCTGGAGGAGGAGGGGTCCCGGGTTCCTGAGGCACCTCGGCCTGAGCCCAGCCGCGCATAGCCATCTGCGTGCAGAGGAGGAGCGGGGTAGATCCGGAGTGCCCGCAGGAGGCCCTTCCTTTGTCTGGAGGTTTGTGGATATCTCTGCCAGCAGGGAGGGATCACAGGCTCCTGAGGCACTGCGGTCTGTGGTGAGTACCCTAACCCGGCTGCGATCCAAGAGCTGTGGATCTACCAAGGGGCAGGTGGGTGCACAGTGTCCCTGAGGCCCAGCTTGTCTGGAACCGCGGAGTTCTGATCAAGCAGAGAAGGGCCATTGGTTCTGCAGGCCCAATGGCCTGGGGTAGAGGGGTGCCAGAGTCTCAGTAGCTGCAAACATAGAAGGGGATTTTCAACAGATCCTGAGGAGGCTTTCAAATAACACTTGAAACACAGAAATATAGGAAAATGATAAAACGAAAGACCAAATTACAACCTCAAACCTCCAGCCCAACTCAGGAAACCCTAGGAGAAGTGTATTTAGAAGAAAATATATCCCATCCTCCTCATATATTAGACACAATAGCTACTGAAGTTGACAAGCAACTCCAGGAAGCTTTAAAGAAATTCAAACTCGAAATAATTTCTCAGATAAAAGAAGAAATGATAAAAGAAATGAAAGAGATTCTAAATATATCTAAAGAAAACACAGATAAAAAATTGGAGGAATTAAACAAAAAGATAGAATCCCTAGACGAGCAATATAAGAAACAAACAGAATACATAATGCAGATGCACAGAGATATACAGGAAATAAAAAACTCCACTGAAAGTTGTAAAAACCGCCTTAATGAAAGTGAAGACAGAATTTCAGACCTTGAAGACAGGATTGCAGCTAGTGAACAGGAAAGGAAAGATCTTTTAAAAATAACAAGGAATCAGGAAATAACAATTCAACAACTGCAAGATGATGCAAAGAAGAATAACATAAGAATGATAGGGATTAATGAAAAAGAAGGAGACAACATAAAGGATATCAAGAGGATATTTAGAGAAGCAATAGCTGAAAACTTCCCAAGCATGAGATCAGAAACTGACATCAGGATCAGTGAAGCATATAGAACTCCAAATAGTCATAACCAAAATAAAACTACACCCAGACATATAATAATCACCATCCCAGAAATCCAACACAAGAATAGATTATTAAAAGCTGTCAGAGAGAAAAGACAGATCACTTATAAAGGAAAACCTATCAGAATCACAGCAGACTTCTCAGCACAAACAATAAAGTCAAGAAGAGCATGGAGTGAAGTATTCCAGATCCTAAAGCAAAATGATTTCCAACCTAGACTGATATATCCTGCAACACTATCATTTAAAATAGATGGTGAAATACGAAACTTCCATGACAAAGAACAGCTGAAGAACTTCATGAACACCAAACCAACCCTGCAAAAAATATTGAAAGACAGTTTAGATACACAAAGGAAAAAACCACTAAGCAAAGCAAATAATTAAACAGAACAGAAAGATAAAGATGCAACAGCAGAGAGATAAGAATCCTACAATTAAACAACATTTAACAGTAATAACCATTAATGTAAATGGTCTCAATGCACCAATCAAAAGAAACAGACTAGCAGAATGGATCAAGAAACAAAATCCAACCATATGCTGTTTACAGGAAACCCATCTAACCCAGAAGGATACTCACAGACTGAAAGTCAAAGGATGGAAAACAATTCTTCATGCAGCAGGAATCCAAAAAAAGGCAGGAGTAGCCATTCTGTTTGCAGACAACGTGAACTTTAAACCAACAATGACCATAAAGGACAAAGAAGGTCACTACATACTCGTAAGGGGAAAACTCCAAGAGGAAGAGATAACTATCTTAAATATATACGCACCAAACTCCAGAGCGCCCAGTTATATAAAACAATTATTAACAGAAATGAAAACTCAAATTATCAGTAACACAATTGTAACGGGAGACCTTAATACGCCATTGACACCAAGGGACAGATCGACCAGACAGAAAATGAGTAAAGAAATAACAGAACTGAATCATACCTGTGAACAAATGGGTTTGATAGACATATACAGAATGTTCCACCCAACAACATCAGAATACACATTCTTCTCAGCAGTACATGGATCATTTTCTAAAATAGACCATATATTAGCTCATAAAACATATTTAAACAAGTGCAAAAGAGCTGAAATCATCCCTTGCATGTTATCGGATCACAGCGCTCTGAAATTAGAAATTAATGATAAAAGATACCGCAAAAATCCCACAAACACATGGAAACTGAATAACACACTCTTGAGTAATCAGTGGGTCACAGAAGAAATTAAAGAAGAAATCAAACAATACCTAAAAGAAAATGAAAATGCAGATACAACTTACCGGAATCTGTGGGATACAATGAAAGCCGTTCTGAGAGGAAAATTTATTGCACTGAGTTCCCACATCAGGAAAACAGAACGAATACAAATAAATAACTTGATGCTACACCTCAAACAGCTAGAAAAGGAAGAGCAAGTCAAGCCCAAAGCCAAAAGAAGAGAGGAAATTATAAAAATCAGAGCAGAAATCAATGCAATAGAGACTAAGAAAACAATCCAAAGGATCAACAAATCAAAGAGTTGGTTCTTTGAAAGAATAAATAAAATCGATAAGCCCCTAGCCAACCTTATTAAAAAAAGGGAAGAAAAAGCTCAAATTCATGCAATAAGAAATGAAAAAGGAGAAGTCACTACAGACCCAATAGAAATACAGAAGATCATCAACACCTATTTTGAAAACCTCTACTCTCAAAAGTTTGATAACACAGAAGAAATAGACAGTTTCTTAGAAGCATATGAAGTGCCAAAGCTAGATCAAGAGGATGTAAAACTGTTGAATAACCCAATCTCGGTTACTGAATTTGAAAATGTAATTAAGTCCTTACCCACCAAGAAGAGCCCAGGCCCAGATGGATTCACTGCAGAATTCTACAAGAAATACAAAGAAGACCTAATGCCGACACTCCTCAAACTATTCAATGAAATTGAAAGGGAAGCAATCCTGCCTAAGTCATTCCTGGAAGCAAATATCACTCTAGTACCAAAACCTGAGAAAGACCCAACTAAAAAAGAGAACTATAGACCGATCTCCCTAATGAACACAGATGCAAAAATCCTCAATAAAATATTGGCAAATAGGATCCAGCAAATCATCAAGAAGATTATACACCATGACCAAGTGGGATTCATCCCAGGAATGCAAGGATGGTTCAACATACGCAAATCAATAAATGTAATTCACCATATCAATAAAGCCAAAAATAAGAATCACATGATCATTTCTATAGATGCAGAAAAAGCCTTCGATAAGGTCCAACATTTATTCATGATAAAAACTCTACAGAAAATTGGAATAGATGGTCTTTACCTCAATATAATAAAGGCCATTTATGACAAACCAACAGCCAGCATCATACTAAATGGCCAAAAATTGAAAGCCTTTACTTTAAAATCAGGCACAAGACAAGGATGTCCTTTATCACCACTCCTATTTAATATAGTACTGGAAGTACTAGCCAGAGCAATTAGGCAAGAAAGAGAAATAAAAGGGGTAAAGATAGGAAAAGAAGAAGTTAAGTTGTCATTGTTTGCAGATGACATGATACTCTACATAGAAGACCCCCTAAGCTCCATTGAAAGACTCTTAGATACAATAAATAAATTCAGTAATGTGGCTGGATACAAAATCAATACTCAGAAATCAATAGCATTCCTATACACAAACAACAAAACCACAGAGAGGGAAATAAGGGAAACTGGTCTATTCACATTAGCAAGCAAAAAAATGAAATATTTAGGAATTACTCTTACAAAAGAAGTGAAAGACTTATACAGTGAAAACTATATTACACTGAAAAAGGAAATTGAAGATGATCTCAGAAAATGGAAAGACATCCCTTGCTCATGGATAGGAAGAACAAACATTGTGAAGATGGCCATTCTCCCAAAACTCTTATACAGATTCAATGCAATCCCAATAGAAATACCATCAACATACCTTATAGATCTAGAGAAATCACTCCTAAATTTCATCTGGAACCAGAAGAGACCTAGAATCGCAAAAGCAATTCTAAGCAGCAAAGACAAAGCAGGAGGCATCACAATCCCTGACTTGAAATTATACTACAAAGCAACAGTAGTAAAATCAACATGGTATTGGAATCAAAACAGAGCTGAAGATCAATGGAATAGATTAGAAGATACAACCACAACTACAAACACACTCAACCACCTTATCTTCGATAAAGGAGCCAAGCAGGTTCACTGGAAGAACGACAGTCTCTTTAATAAATGGTGCTGGAAAAACTGGCTCTCCATTTGCCGAAAACTAAAGCTAGACCCATGTCTATCACCATGTACTAAATTAAAATCTAAATGGGTCAAAGATCTGAATATTAAAACAGAAACGCTAAATCTATTGGAAGACAAATTGGGTAGAAACCTTGGAGGCGTAGGAGTAGGTAGAGAATTCATGAATAGGACTCAAACTGCACGGGAAATACTTCCCAGAATCAATAACTGGGACCTCTTCTTATTAAAAAGTTTTTGCATGTCAAAAGAAATCTCCAGCATAGTGAAAAGAAAACCCACAAACTGGGAAAAGATTTTAGTGAACTCTCTCTCAGACAAGGGCCTCTTGTCTAAAACATATAAAGAATTAAAAAAACTCAGACCTTCAAAATTCAAAGATCCAATCCAAAAATGGGCATCTGAGATGAATACGCAATTCTCAGATGAAGAAATGCAAATGGCAAATAAATACATGAAAAAATGCTCATCATCATTGGCCATTAGAGAAATGCAAATTAAAACCACACTGAGATACCATCTCACTCCTGAAAGAATGGCCAGGATCAAGAAAACCAACAACAACAAATGCTGGAGAGGCTGTGGGGAAAAAGGAACTCTCCTGCACTGTTGGTGGGAGTGTAGACTGGTACAGCCTTTGTGGAGATCTGTCTGGAGGTTTCTCAAAAAGTTGGGATTGGAAATCCCATTTATTCCAGCTATTCCACTTCTAGGCATATTCCCAGAAGAACTGAAAGCATCATACCACAGGGATATATGTGCACCTATGTTTATAGCAGCACAATTTGTAATCGCCAGATCTTGGAAACAACCCAAGTGTCCATCAACTGAGGAATGGATAAAAAAGTTGTGGTATTTCTATACAATGGAGTATTATTCAGCTATAAAGAAGGATTGCATTGAGATATTTATCAATAAATGGGCGCAGCTTGAGACCATACTCATAAGTGAAATAAATCAATCTCGCATGTATGAATACCGAATAGTTTCCCTAATGTAAGTAATGATTCAAATATATAAAAATATGTGATAATCATGATTCCCCATTATGTGGCCTTGAAGCCTTATAAAATTTTCACTTATTAATTAGAAAGGCTTTACTCTGGGCTTTTTGATATGGAAATATTTGAAGCTATAGTATATGAAGTTTTATCCAAATATTTTAAGGAAAAAGACAGACACTATGGTAACTACTATTCTTTAAAAAAAATTATTTAGCTATTTCTTATGTTTATTTTAATTAAGGGAAAAACTTAAAAAATTAGGATATATAGTAGTAACTCTTTTTGATCTCCTATTAACTTGTTTTGAAGTCCTGTAATACTCCCAAGATCTTGTTTTGACTGATTAGACTCTGTTCCATTCTGTGCGACAGTAGCAAGTTTGAAGGTATAGGCAACTAATTTGAAGGCAATAAGATTCACAAAGATGCCCATTCTGGTTTGACTATTGTCTCCTTTGGAAGTCCTGCAATGTTCACAATGCCTAAGTTTTATTGGTCTTGTTCTCCACTGTTTTGTCCAACTTTATAATATCTAATGAGATAGACAATTCCTTTTAAGGAAACAAGAGACAATGTTGATAACCATTGTTGATGACCTTGTACTCTGTTCTACATCATGTGCTATGTCTATCCTTGGTTTGGACTTACAGCTTTGTTTTGCCATATTTGACTTTATTATCTCCCCCCCAAGAGAGTAATGAGAACTGAGGAGTAATAAAATCCAAAATGTGTAAATTTTGTTATAAAAAAGAGAGGGAGGGAAAAAAAAAAAGAGCTCTAACGGATATAACAACAAGTGTGTTTAGGGATGTTAAATAGCTGACTATATTAATGTTTTTGGATCATTGAACACAGCTGTTTGCAGTCTCTCCGTTTGAATGTCTACTTTGTATTCTTTGATACTGTGATTTGAGCAACTATTTCCAAGATGATATTATGTAATCTATTAACAGGTGATTTCTTACTGTTATGTTTAGTTTATTTTTTTTTGTAGTTCTGTATTATGTGTAACCTTACACTGCTTTGTCTTGTTTTGTGTTTTTCTCTTTTTCCTCTTAAATAAAAAAAAAAAAAAAAAAAAAAAAAAAAAAAAAAAAAAAAAAAAAAAAAACAGAAAATGGAGAGATGTCCCATGCTTTTGTGTAGGAAGAACCAATACAATGAAAATGGTCTACTTCTAAACTGTTATACAGATTTAATGCAATTCTGACCAAAATTCCAATAGCATATTTCACATAATTAGGTGAAACTATCCTAAAATTCATTTGGAACCAGAAGAAAGCTAAAATAGCAAGAGTAATTCTGGTCAGCATAGACAAAGGTGGGGACATCAAAATCCCTGACTTGAAATGTACTACAAAGCCACTGTGATAAAGCAGCATGGTACTGGCAAAAAAGACCCAAGATTAATGAGATTAGAAGATGTGAAAACAACTCCAGATATACTCCTTACCTTGTCTCTGACAAAAGGGCCAAACACATTTGCTGGAAGACAGATAGCCTCTTTAATAAATGGCACTGGACTGGTTTTACACATGCTGAAGATTAAAATAGGACACATATTTTCCACTGTGCACTAAACTAAAATTGAAATAGATCAAAGATCTAAACAGTAAAACAGAAACATTAAATCTTCTGAAAGGTAGAATAGGTAAAACTTTTGGAGACATTGTAGTAGGCAAACACTTTGTGAATAAAACCCCAATTGCACAGGAACTATCACAAAGAATCAAGAACTGGGATCTTATCTTATTACAAAGCTTTTGAACAGTAAGAGAACCACCAACAGAGTGAAGAGACAATCCATAATGTGGGGAAAAATACGTTTGCCAACTGTTCCTCAAACAAAGCATTACTATACAAAACACATAAAGAACTCAAAAAAGCAGACGTCTCCAATTCAAAGACCCAATCCAAAAATGGACATCTGAGATGAACACCCACTTCTCAGATGAAACACAAGGAGCAAATAAATATATGAAAAAATATATTCAACAACACTGATCATTCAAGAGATGTAGATTAAAACAACATAAGATTTCATCTCACCCCAGAATGAATGGCTTTTATCAAAAACTTAACCAATAACAAATGCTGCAGGGGCTATGGGGGAAAAGGAACCCTCCTCAACTGTTGTTGGGAGTGTAGACTGGTACAAACAATGTGAAAATCAGTATGGAAATCCCTCAAAAAACTAGAGTTGGAGGTCCCATTTTACCCAGTTATGCCTTCTCTGGGTATCTTCCCAGAATAATTTAAAACATCTTAAATGTGCAAACTCATGTTTATAGCTGCACAGTTTGTAATAGTTAGATTCTGGAAACAACCCAATTGCCCATAAACCAAGGAATACATTAAAAATGATGTGGTCTTTATAGACAATTCAGCCATAAAGAAGAGTAATCTGGAGACTTTTATAGGTAAATGGATACAACTTAAGATCATGCTCATAAGTGAAATAAATCAGAACCACTTGTGTAAATACCATATTGTCTCACTACTGTGAGAAGCTGGAAGAGTAAATAAGATCCAAAATATGCAATAGAGAAGAAACTTCAAAAGCAAAGAGAAACTGGGATAGGAAAGTGGAGAAAAGGAAGGAAGTAAAAAGCAAAAATAAAAAAAACATATATCCACTGTTCTCAGCCTTATAGAGGGAACTCTGATTTTATCTTACTTTATACATAATATGAGAGAGAAATGAATGAGGATGAATCAGAACTGTACATTAGTATAATAACTACTCAGCTCCATCCAGGTCATAATTAATGGCTATACATTTAATTTTACCTTAGCAAATAACAGTTTCCAGCTGGAGGTTTAGCTCAGTGGCTCAAGCACCTGCCTGGTAAGCCCAAGGTCTTGAGTTTATATCTCTAGTACAAAAAAATTACAGTTTCCAAAACAATTACCCTACATGTCAAAATTTCAGCTTTCTTCAAAGAAAAATAATCAAATATTCAAATTTTTAAATTATCTTTATTGCAAATTTAAAAGTACAGGGAAGTTCTTTTTTCTCTTCCCAAAGAGTTCATAAACATGTGCAGTACAACCAATTGATTTAAAAAACAGTGTTACAAAAGTAAAAGATAATATTGGTCAAGATAAAAGATAAGCATTAGTCAACTTCAGAGAGGTAGATAAGTCCTCAGGTAGCCAGCTTCAAGGTTAGTTAAGGTTGTCTTAATCATCAGATTTTATCATTTAATTCTTGCATGTAACAAGAAGTACATGTAATCCACCATGGGGGAACTTGTACTGTAATGAAGGAAAACAAATAGGCCATATTACTGATGGGAGACTGTTACATAAGAATTTCTTAGATATTTCACTTTGCATAAGTCAGAAGAAATAAAGAGTTTGGGAAGGAGCATGGATTGTCATGATTAAAGACAGTAGATATGTTATTCATGCATGGTTATTGACTAATAAATGTAAATTTTGTGTAACAAGAGTAACTTCAATTTTGACTTAAGATTTTAACAGACATCTGAAATCAAAATAAACAAGGTTTGTCCCTTTGATGCTTAAGTTCAAAAGTTTTAGGTTACACAGTTGATTTTAGAGATCTCTTTCAAATTCAAGAAAGGTTTGCTTTTGCAGGCATTTAACACTTGCAGAGTGAAATGCAAATATTTGAATTAATGTACATATTATCATCTTTGTGGAAATTCATGTAAATTCCCATTTCCATTTTATATTCCCATCATAACCATCAAAAATTCAAGTTCAAAATTCAAGTTCATCAAAAAGAAGTTTGTGCTTTCATTGTTTGATGATTTGATTTTTTATACCTAAATCTTGTAATCTGAACAACTACTTCTAAGATAACATTATGCAATATATTAACTAGTGCTAATCTCCTACTTATTTTTGGAATTCTGTATTATTTCTATCCTTTTTTACTTAGTTTTTAAAATAAAAATTTTTAAAAATTTCATCCTGTGGTTAAGTCAAGATTGATAATAGCTATTGTTGATTCCTAAAAAATCTACATTTTTCTTGAAAGAGTAATGAGAACCACTATGACAACATATATCCTTTGTCATCATAAATACATGGCCAGAATCCTGAATTGAAATTATACATGCACATGATACACGATATGTGGTGAATGTACCTTTGAGGCTTTGTCTTTTCTTAAATAATTGGGAAGCATTTATTCTACTAAATCAAAACACTCACCCACATAACATTTCTGGATGAAGTCTCAAATTATCCACTTCCGTTGATGTTGAATTTGCCTTTTCCATTATCTTTCTCAGTATTTTCCCAGATCCAGGTCTACTTTTCACTATCTTTTCAGAAAAAGGGAATGAAAAATTCCTGAAAAAAAGAGGTGGGAACATACATGGATTTGATTACATATTACTATTACTTTATAATGACTGGGAATGTGAAAAGAGAGTTTTCATTATAAGACTGGAGAGTTTTCTTTTGATTGTATTTGCAGAATATCAATTTCAATAGCTTCATTAAGAACAGCAACTTGGTATATTTGTCGTATTCTTTGTCTACCACAGACATTCAAAGAAAAGTTCCTTACAGAATGTTGATTAGGATTTCCACTTTCTCAGAATTAGTTATTGCAAACAAAGCTAAAACCAAAAACAGTATCAAATTCTAAAACCCTTTAAAAATTGCTAACCCAAGTAACAGCCGTGCAGAGCCAGGAGGAGAGACAAGAAGCCAATTCACCCTTTCCATGAGTCAGTGGCAGCCATGAAGGACCCAGGAGAAACAAGAAACCAATTTTCCCTTCCTGTGAGCCAGCTAGTAAACGGGCTGGGAGACAAAAACCCCACCCACACCCACCCCGTAAGCAACCAGCTGATTCAGAGGAACCCAAACTAAGTCAATAGCAACTGAGGTACAAAAACAACTTAATGTTTGTATTGTTTGATTGACTTTGCAGTCCTAAACCTGGTAGTCTGAGCATCTATTTAGAGAATAACAATATGCAGTATAGCAACTATGGGGGATGGCCTTCCGTCATTTTTAAAATTCAATATTGTTCTCAGTGTTTTGTTTTGTTCCATTTTATTGTTTTATTTTATTCAATGTTCTGTTTTGATTGGTTTTATTGTATTTTTATTTGATTTTATTATGTCGGATGGTATGGGCAGCAATTTTGAAGATAAGAGGCATTATGATAGCCATTGTTGATTTCCTATTATCCTGTTTTGAAGTCCTATATTACTTTTACTGTTTTGTTTTGATTGGCTTTATTCTATTTCATTTTGTTTTTATTCCCTTTAAAATAAAATTTTTTTAAAACTGCTGATCCAGTTATGGTACCTGTAGTCATTTCACCTCTAGTCTACAGAAAATGATTATAGTTTTGTGACCCCAGGCTTGGGGAGGAGATAATAAGTACTCCCACCAATTATAAAGCAGGTTTCAAATTAAGCCTTAAACCTACCAAGCATCTACAGTGGAGACTGATATGTTTATGTGGAGGATATGCTTATGCTTATCTTGCTTATCTTGTGTCTCTTTAGCATGAATAAAAAGAATGTTTGAGAGAAGTATAGCAAAAGGAGTAGAGTATCATATGCTCTCAAACCTTTGGTAGATAATTTCCTACACATACATCCCAAAAAATAAACAACTGGTTTGAGTTATTTGTCACGTATAACAACATTTATCACCTATATGTTGCACAGGAACCAGGCATTCAGTGGTCAGTAACCAAGTTAGGGCATTGAAAGTGTATCAACTGACAACAACTGGTACAGTGTGTAACCTACTCACATAAGGATTTTTAGCATCTGCTGATATATTCAGGTATATAGAGAGTTAATTTATGGTGGAGTGGAATGCCTGAGTCTTAAAAATCAAAAAAGCTACCTTTGTGTCAAAAGTACCATCAGCTACAAAGGAAGACTAAGATAACAGGCTCCATTATTAATGAATAAAATACATTGAAAAATATACTTTATATATAAGTATGCACATGCCCTGTGATGCATAGTCTACCTACTGACAACTAAACAGAACCCCAGCAACAAGACTGACTCTGGGCTAGAGTATCTCTGCTCTCATCAGAAACACCTATAGCTAAAGCCATTCTAGCTGAACTTTACCACTAAGGGAAGCTAGGCTCACCTTCGAATAGTATATACTACTGCGTCATGACCTGTCAAATTGGAAAATCTCGGCAAATAGGTGATTGTACTTGTAATGAGACTACCCCATTGGAAATCCTGAAGCAAAAAAGAAAAAGACAATTATTGGAGTTAAGTCTAACAACTCAGAAAGCATGTAAACAACTTAGAAAATTACAGAAACTGTCCTATTACGTGAAGGAGGAGGACTGCAGAACTCAGTAGCAAATCCCTGTGTTTAAGAAATTTCCTGAAACCCTGTCAAGCTCATTCTCTCTGGCATTTGGTTCTGTAGGCAATTCAGGTAAAACACATCTTCTCAGGAGTAAAGGTCAGATGGTTGAAGGCTTGGATCACAGGGCAGGCTCTGTACCTGCTCCTCGGAATGAAATTTGCTTATGTATTTGATAATTTCAGAGCATATTCCACCTTCTTGACTTGTGAAATGAGGATAATCAAACTCAGAAAACTTCCTAAAACTAGGCAAAGAATATTTTAGTCTTTGCAGACCACACAATCTCTCTTGAAATTACTCAGTTCCGCCATAGCAGCTTAACAGCTCTGAAGGAATGTCCTTTCATTCCAAATGACAGGAAAACAAAACTCGACTAACAGCATGGGTAGCTGGGTGACTTTGGCCCATGAATCATAATTTCCAACACTATGTATAATTTGTTACTTGTAAATGACAAGGCATACTACATCTACTATAAATAAAAAAGTAAATATTTCCAAAGACAACAAAGCTACATATAGTGTAAATTACATAGAAAATACAAGCCAATAGACATGTTTCTCATTAGAACTGATGATTGTAAGGAATCATATTGTAGGATTGGGACACATAGGCAGTTTCAAGTGGAGATCACTCAGTCCTCCCATACAGTCATCCATAATTGATATTTGGATGTATTTGAGCTTTAGACAAATACATTGAACATACTGGGGCTATGGTGTTCCTGAATACTTACTAGTATGTCACAAGGTTAAGGCTAAAATATTATATAACAAGGAACAGCTAAACCTAAGTGCTTTAATGCATAAAATAACTTGTAAGAATGTGTAGGACTTAGCATATATGTCAGTAGTTATTACCCATAACAGACACTCAATCTGAATTTAGCACATATTGGTTCAAAGACCAGGATAATTTTGTTTTAGGAATAGTTGGGTAACAGCTAAGACTTCCAAACCACATTGTCTAACACCTCTCTCTCTTTCTCCCGTCTATTCTTTCCTACAGGGTGACTTCTCCTTAAATATAGTTCTTTCTTTGGAAAATACAGAATGAAGATTATCTGCTTACAATCCCAATGAAAAAAGCACAAACTCTTTCCCTAGAAATCTCAATGTCCCAGTATACAGTGTTTTCCTCTGACATGTCACATTTAGCTAAACTGACAATTGGCATAGCTTTTCCATTTCTTCCACACATATAAATGCAGCCTTCTAATTAAACCAGAACTTTCAAAGTGGTTGTCATATGCCAGATGTTATTCTAGGGACACAGCAGCAAACCAGAGTGTGGTCCCATAGTGAAGGCAGACATAGAACTAATGCAGACAAAACATACATTCCCAAAGTAGGCTGGATGTGTGATCTAGGAAAGAAATCTAATCTTCCATTCCCCAACACAATAAAAATATAACAAAAGCAAAATCAATACACACAAGACATTAGATTCTTGATGGGTTAAGAGCTGCCGCATTCAAATTAACTTAAATCTCAGCTCAGAAAGGGGAGCATCCTTCCTGCAATACAGCTTACTTAACAACATAATGCTATTTAGCTAAGGGCCATGAGAGTAAATCAACTAGTATGGGACCAACACTATTTGTTTATATAAATATGCAGGGATGGGGATTTAGCTCAGCCGCATAAGCACCTACCTTGTAAGTGTGCAGTTGTGAGTTCAATCCCGGGACCAAAAAAAAAAAAAAAAAAAAAAAAAAGCACTGAGTGTCATGATGATTGAAAAACTACAGCTTCTAAAATGTTTCTTAGTGCAATTGGCACACAACTCCTTAGCAAGTCTTAGTGTTCTAGCTTTATTTTGGTTCTCTCTCTCTCTCTCTCTCTCCATCCCCCTCTCTCTCAAAATTCCAAGTATTTTGGTTCTCAAATGAAGGAGTACAAACAGAAAATAAATATGTAAAAAACATTTAGCATTCCTGGTCATTTGGGAGATACAGATTAAAACAACACTTGGATTTCCATCTCACCCCAGAAAGAATGGCTATCATCAAGAAATCAGCCAATAACAAATGCTGGAGAGGTAGTGGAGGAAAAGGAACTCTTCTCCACTATTGATGGGAGAATAGACTGATGCAACCACTGTGGAAATCAGTGAGAGGACTCCTCAGAAAACTAGAGCTAAAGGAATAGTTTGACCCAGCTCTTCTCCTTCTTGTTATCTTCCTGAAAAAAATAAAAGCATCCTAGCAAAGTGACTTATGCACACCCATGTTTATTGTGACACAGTTTATAATAGCACTTCTTGGAAATAGATAAATAAGATGTGGCATACAATAGAGAGCTACTCAGTCATAAAGAAGGATAAACTTGAAACATTTCTAGGTATGCACCTTAAGATCATACCATTAAGTGAAATAAATCAGACACATACGTAAATATCACGTTGTTTCTCTGGTGTGAGAAAATAAAAGTGTAAAGACTAAAATGTGTAATAGATATTGTACAATAGGAAAAAATGTTCAAGTGGGAAGAGGAACTATGGAGGGGGAGGGTAAGGAAGAAAGGGACAAAAAAAGAAAAAACAATTAAAACAAATCTTTATAAATAAAGAGGGGAAGCCCAGGGTTGAAGGGAGGGGAGGAAAATGGGAAAGAATCAAGGTATCTGATGCACAGGTATAAATGTCCTGTGATGAATGTGAGCATTATGTAATTCTAAAAGGTACTAATAAACTTAATTAACAAAGAAGACTTAATTCTCCTAAGTACACAGCAGTTAATAACATACATTTTCTGTTGTCATTGAATATTTACATCCACAACAAGTGAGTAAGGGATTGTGATGTTGTCTTATATATTAAACAAAATATTTCCTTCAGGTTTGATTTTACCCCCAAAGAATATATAATCTCTCCAACAGTAGGGGAGATGTACTGGATAAAGTAAAAGTAACACAGGGTTTTTTAAATCCCACATTTGTTCTGATATTTCCTCTATTTGAAAAGAACCTAAAAACATGAGATAAAGAGTAGTCAATACTATATGAAATCAGTTAGAAACATAGCTGCTTGATATTAATAAGTAGACACTGACCCTGAAGCATAAATGCAAAGAGATCTACCTAAAGAAC
Organism: Cavia porcellus; assembly: GCF_034190915.1. Taxonomy (NCBI): domain Eukaryota; kingdom Metazoa; phylum Chordata; class Mammalia; order Rodentia; family Caviidae; genus Cavia; species Cavia porcellus. Next base: position 54,701,258 of record NW_026947500.1, on the reverse strand, counting down.
AGCTCTTGCATATTTCTTGATGCCACAGAGGGTGACTGTGTAAGTGAACTCAAAAAAGTCCAGCAGCACTCTGTTTTTTTTTATTTAAGAGGAAAAAGAGAAAAACACAAAACAAAACAAAGCAGTGTAAGGTTACATATAATACAGAACTACAAAAAAAACATAACAGTAAGAAATCACCTGTTAATAGATTACATGTTATCATCTTGGAAATAGTTGCTCAAATCACAGTATCAAAGAATACAAAGTAGACATTCAAATAGAGAGACTGCAAACAGCTGTGTTCAATGATCCAAAAACATTAATATAGTCAGCTATTCAACACCCCTATACACACTTGCTGTTATATCCGTTAGAGCTCTTTTTTTTCCCTTCCTCTCTTTTTACAACAAAATTTACACATTTTGGATTTTATTACTCCTTAGTTCTTATTACTTTTGGGGGGAGGGGAGAATAAGCAGCACTCTGTTAACAGGACAGCCATTTCCCAGGTAGAACTCATAAGCTGAAGGTATCAACCAGTTCACATATATCATTCTCTTAATTCTGACCTGGAGGAAGAAATCAGTACAGGCTACCTCCACTGATAGAAGAGAAAGAAGAGAAAATGTCAGATTTCATGACTTTGCAGTGAGCAGCTCAGAACAATCAGTGTCATCACCTTAGATAACTTGAACGCTGCATGGTCCTGACTCTGCACATGGGACTGTGTGCTCCCGGATACCTCTTAGTCTTCACATGGCTCAGTCTATTCCTCTGGTTGTGGAAGAAGTCATAGGAGCTACATCTTTCCATACTGAGCAGTAAATTGAAAGAACTTCTAATGGTTTTACATTGATATTTGGGGCTAAGGAAAATTCAATAACTCCTTGATATTACCAATAAGAAAAAAAATGACTCTTATGTAACAACAAATTTTTTTCACATGTTAAATTTGTTCTCCAATAGGTACATACCACCCAGAGAGAAGCTGGTGAACCGTCCCCTCATTCATGAGCAATGACATACTTTCTAGAGCTTTTGCATCTATAGTAACTGGCTTACTAATAACAAATGCACTGTCCCCTTTACATTTTCATGCAGCATGCCATCATTTTGTAAACATTCACAGTTCTACAGCTTGCCAATGTCTCCCTGATCTGATGACTGTGATTTGTGCTATCTTCTGACATCTGTCAAGGGAGCCATAAGGCTCACATCCTAGTTCACATTCATACTCTGACTCTTAGCCTGCAAGGTAGTGTAGTACTAGTAGGGCTATTGTGGCACAACATACTTTAAAAGCAAAATAGGCATCGTGCTTAGCTGTAATTCTTTAGTCTACCAAGAGATTCACCCTGTGTTAGTAAAGGGAGAGATCATGGGTATATTACAACAAAGCAGAATATGCTTTTTATAGCTACAAAACAGTTATAAGGATTAGGTATGGACACAAAGAAATGCCTCAATATCAATATACTTGTCCACTATCAAGTTTTATAGGCTAGTTTAGTCATTTGTATCTTGTGCACTGGTTACAATGACATTATAGGCCAGTCTCACATAGAAAAGTGCCGTATGAATCTGTCTTTGAAATTTTCCTTAACATAAAAGATATGGATCTGGGCTAGAGGAAGGAAGAGTTCTGCTATCTAGTTATGATATATTGAAAAAATGCACCATCTGCTTTGATTTTTTAAAAGCATTAAACCAATTGAGCTGGTTAATATTAGATTGATATGCAATGTGAAATAAGCTCTTAAAAGTCATTTACAATTGAAAACAGCTTACTACTGTATCCAGTTCCTCAGACTACTTGATCAAAGACCAACGACCTAAACATTCTTTTCTCTATACCTGGCCATCTCTTCCTGATTTACCCACTCACTACAAGTACCTCAGGCTCCTGCAGGTGTCAGGTATGTCCAAGGAAAGGAAAATGGAAACTTCAAGATGTTTGCAACTAATGAAACAAACAATGCAAACTAGTATCTTGAATTCTTCTAATTATGGATTCAAGAGATGAAGATACAGAATACATGGATAAAACCATCTGACAGTCATGAGACATTAGCAGATGATCAACAGAAACAAAACCCCCAAAGTCAAAAAAATCTGGAACAAAGCACCCCGTAACAAAATGCTTGAAATGCTACCCTCCATAATTCCCTCTTTTGCTTACAATTATTATCACCATGAATTGACACAAAAAATAGGAGAAGACCTCCTAACACCCCAGAAACTTGCATCGCTTCTAACTGCAAACCAAGGTATCACAGGAAACAAACCAAGGGGCAGCCTCTGCCAGTCTTTATAGAGCTCTCTCCTCTGCAACTGGGAGTGATTTTCCTTCCTGAAAAAGCCTGCAGCACACTGTCAGCCTCACCACTCACAGCTGCAGTCACTCTAAACATGACTCAGAAAATCAGGGGAAATGCAAAAAAAAAAAAAAAAAAGGTGTTCTAACTACAAGACTACAAGTCCTCCACCTGGTCATCACTTGGGTATCTTGTATTTCTGAATTCTATCATATGCAGTGTGTCATGTGTCTGTTGGAATATTATAGGCAATGGTTTGAGGAACTTCAAGTACATAATATAAGTGAATCACTTACAATTTGATTAATACTATAATTTTATTAATAATCCTGAGTGTTTATGAAAATTATTTTTTCCAGGTCTGACAGCCGATAGTTATAATCAGAGAACCCAGTGCAATGGCCAGAAAACAAACCCACAAAATTATGGTCCAAGCTTTCTGCTTTATTTTGGCTGTCTCTAAAGTATTTATCATGAGTGTGTACATCTATAGGTTGCTGAATAAAAGTTCTTGAGAGAATTTGAGACCTACAAAAGTCTAAGAGATAAAAGTATAACTGATGAGAAAAATGAATTGACCTGGCTCGATATTTTCACAGAAGCCGAGTATTATAGATGCCTGGTATCCACAGCAGGAGTTTAACAAATTATCTCTGGCAACTACATAGCTTATCACACAGATCATTAACATATGGGATACTCATTAATGGATATTGTCAAGATTAGCTGCACTTTTAAAGAGCTCTTTGAACAAGAAAGTTTGCATTTGGTGTCATAAATTATGCATAAAGCAACTAGAATTTTATTTCCTAAATTCTAGCCCTCTGATGACTAAAATAGATGATACAAAATTCTCAACTCAACTTTTCTGCTCCACTGGTGAACATCCAGCTCCATAGAAAAGTGATACAGCATGGTACATAATACAGAAAAGACAGAAAAAAGGGAAATGAATACTGTTTTCTGAACCAGTTACAAAGAAATTCTGCAGGAAAAGTGCTTCAGGACACTAGGGTGGGCAATAAATTTTTCTGAGATCCAGAAGCATAGGAAACAAAAGCAAAAATGGACAAATGGGATCACATCAAACTGAAAATCTTCTGACACAACAAAGGAAACAACCAACTGAGAAAAGAAACTATATCAATGAAGAGAATATTGCCACCTGACCATCCGACAAAGAATAGCCAGAATATATGAACACCAAAAAAATCTGAGAAACCAACATAACCCAATTAACCAATAAACAACTGATCTGAATACTTGAAAAAATGAGATCCAAACATCAATGAATAAAATAAAAATGCCCAGTATCAGCCACCAAGGAAGAGCATTCAGACCTGAGTTATCATCTCACTCTAGTCCAAATGGCTACATTAAAAACAAAAATAAGCTGGGGGATGTAGCTCAGTAGTACAGCACCTTTATGGCAAATGTCAGGACCTGAGTTCAATTTCCGGTACCAAAAAATACTTGCTTTACAAACAAAAACAAAAACAAAAAATAAGTGCTTGCAAGAATGTGGAAGTCTCATGTACGGTGGTTATAAATGTACGTTAGTGAAGCCATTATAGATAACATAGAAATCCCTAAAAATAGGTCATAAGATCCAACTAAGCCAATCCATCCAAAGGAAATAAAAGCCAGTCTGCCAAAGAGATGCCCAACACCACAACTGCTGCAGCACAAATGTGTGAAGACATGGTGTGCATGTGTCATGCAGTATTATATATCATGAAACACTGAATCCTACCATCTTCAGAATAGAAAGCACTGTGTTAAGTGAAAAGAACCAAACACAGAAGACAAGGATCCTATGTCCTCTCATACATGGAAGCTAAGAAAAGCCACCTTGGAAGTAGAATCTGGGTTAGTAGCCAGGGGCCAGAGGGGAAGGGAGGATTCTAGGCAGGATGGATGTGACCTGAGTGTACTACGTGCATATGCTGAGTCCCTCTATAGGCACAATTAAGTACATGTTAATTCTTTTACACTAGTGAGACAATATGATATTTAACAATATGCAATATATTAGTGTTAATCTCCTATAATTTTTGAAACTTTGTATCACTTCTATCATTTTGTTTTATTAAAATAATTTTAAAAATCAATAGGGAAAAACATACATGTTAACAAGAACAAAATATTTAAAAGGAAATTTTGATTCAATTTTATTTTCCATATACCATTTGAAGGAAGTAAAACAGTAGTCAATAGGAAAATCAGATTATAGTAGACTAACTTCCCCATTCAAACCAGTTAGGATAAGGAAGTCCACCAAAATACAATCACATCCTGCATTATGGTGTTCTGTTATAGAGGATATCTTTAAAAAGTACAAATAGCCACAAAGAAATGCATAAGTTTATTTAAAATTGGCTTTATCACAAATTTAAAATCTAGAGAAACCTTTTCCCACCCAAAGACCTCATAAACATGGATAGAATAGCAAGTTTTTTCATCTTAAAAGGTCACATTGAAATGGTCAAAGATGATTCCCCATATGCATTTATCCAACATCTAAAAAGCAGTGAAATCTCCAAGCATCCAGGGTTGCTAAGATCACTCAATAGTCCAGAATTTGTACTTCAAATCCCTCCCTCTATGTATTTGGAAGCAGTAAAATTTCCATAGCCCAACAAGGGACAAGTCGTCCTGTAAGGAAAGAAAAGAAAATCACATGATACTGACAGGAAACCATTATTATCCTCAAAGAAACAGTGAGGCTCAAGAAGGCATGAAGAAGAGAGGACACCAATTGTAAACTCCCCACTTTTTTTGAGACAGGGTCTTGCTAAATCACTAAGTTGCCCCAGGCTGGGCTTGAACTTGCAAACCTCCTGCATCAGCCTTATATAATGCTGAGATCATAGGCATGTGCCACCTCACCCAGCATTTAAATATTTTAATGATTTGAGTTTCACAATTTATAATAGTATATATATTCATATAAAAGGAGCTATAAAACATTTAGTGAGCATTTATTAACCAATAGCATGTATATCAGTTTTATACACAATGTCTCACATTTTGAATTCTGAGGGTTAAAAGAAAAGTCAAGGTGTGTCCTCCTGACATACTAAAGACTTAATAGTCTGTTCAAATAGTTCTTATAGCTCATTTTAGAAGGGCACTAGAAGGCCATTTAGTTCTTCCATAGCAAAAAGGTGATTAAAAAGTTAGCTAACATATCAACCATCCTCATGAAAATTCACAAGCCCATTCCATATTTATGTTACAATCTCCAGAGATTTCCAGGGGTATGTAGATTGGTAGTATAAAAGAGCAAGCAGGCTTGTGATTGTCAACTGACTGAGTACACAAGAAAATAAATGCTCAAGAAACATATCAATAACCATAAAAGTGCAAGTTTACAATCATCCTGACCTAAAATCAAATATATGCAGTAGATTTGCGAAATGTGTTGTCATTTCACTAATCCCTTACCTATTTGCCTAAGTGTAAACATTTATGTTGACCAATAAAAATGCTCTCACCAAGACAACATTCTTAGATTCATCTCCATGTATTCACTTGCACCCAGCGCTGGCCACGTGTTTTGCACTATCATGTATTCACGGCTGGGTACTCTTCCTCTTTTCATTATAGTGCTTATTAATGAGTTTCTGAATGAAAGAAAAGCATTACATAGAAAAGAAAAATATAGATGAGCTCCATCTAAATCAAACTTTTGGAAGTAGAAGAGGAGTTGAAGTATAGGAATATAAACTAAATTAGATGGGTAATAACCTGGATGCCAAATCAACTAGTTTAGGCAAAAACTGGCCATTTCATTTACAGAATTCAGAGGAAATTTTGAATAGAATGTTGAATAGAGCTTTCCATTATCCTACAGCTGGCAGTCCATACAATCATCAAGTATCAAAAGCTCTTGGGTTCTGTTTACCTTGAGGTATCTTCCACATGTCTGTAATGAACACAGCTTTCAATTCCTGGCCTGTGATAAAAGGGTAAAGGCTCCTATAAATCTTCTCCCCTTCATGCAGTCAATCAAGGGTGATTTAAGCCAGCCCTTAAATCTCTGCAAGCACCTTGCACAGGAGACTCTCCTTGCCAAAGACAGCGGACTCACAGGTAAGAGTGAAGAAATGGGAAGATAGGGCCGAAAGGAGGGGTCTCCTTCCCCATTCTCTGTGGTGGTCTAAGTAATTTCCACACAAGCACTAGACTTCTAGTGACTCTCCCACCAAGCAGTAAAGAGAATCATAGATGGAGACGAACCTTGCCATCCCCCAGCTCCTTCACCTCTAGCACTAGGAGCATTGAAGGAAGGAACCCTGAATTTGAAAAACACCAGACACAAGGACTCAATGGTGTTTACTGCGAAAAGGACCAAAAGGACTGGCAGTGTTGTTAAAGAATAAGAAAAGCAGATTTCGCATAACATAGTTGGTCCATTGGTTTAATCTGGAATCACAACCATGGAACCCTGGGTCACCCCAGAAGTCAGAGTGACCAAATACAGGGTACAGTGCAATTCCCAGCACAGAGAGGACAGACATCCTGCAGGTCCTCCCCAGCAGCCCCGCTTCAGACTGACCCCAGGCACACTGCTTGGCCAGTGCCAGTAAAGAGACCCTTCTGCTTCTCCATTTCACTACAGAAGAGTTTCCCAAATAACAGAAAAATTGGGTGATTAGCAAGTCTTCATTTTTACACCCATTGGAGTCACCACAAACCAACTCACTTGGTTCTAGCTTAAAATTTTTGGATAAATTCTGATTTTTTAAAATCTCTTGTCTCACCCCCATATCTGGATGGTTCTCTTAAAAATTTAAGAGTTTGTATAATAGTCAACAATGGGGATGTCAGCAGAGGTGGGTAAGGAAAACCCCAGGAAAGTAAAATTTACAAACAAATATCCTCTGGTGTGTTCTCCTCATTGACCAAATTTCAATAGCCAAGTACCTATTGAGCTTTATTTACTCATTTAGAAGACACCAACAGAACAAAATGAATTTATTTTCAGATCTACTCAGTTAAGCAGAATTCTGTAAATTAAATCGGCCCCAATGCTCAACCTCAGCACATTGCCCAGCAATTTATATGTTGATCAAAACTCGCAGCAGCTGAAAATAATAATCTATAATAGATTACTTTAATCACAGTAGTCTACAACACTTACCTCGGAACAAAACATGCTATGGGGAGGTGAACATAAAAATCTAATTGTGGTGAATTATATGTGATTGAAGTTTCAATTAATAGACCCGATTGTTGTTCCTAAAATTATAAAGAATATAAATTCAGTTATCTTTATTATCTCTTTTAAATAGTTTCAAATTCAATTTTTAAACTACAGTACATGAAAGCAAGCAGTCCTCATTTTTACTTTATGATATATGTGATAAAATGATACAATGTCAGCAGCAGACATTGGTAGCTTGAAGGGCAGTTGAGACTTTGTATCTTTTGGATGTTGGTTCTGCACACTGGACTTTCCCTCGTCAAGTTTAAGAATCAGTGTCTGACTGAGGTGCACCCAAGTTACACAAAGTGCAAATTTTGGCCAATTACTGTACTTCACTTCTTAGAAGATTTGTGCTTTTCTCTCTGTAAAATGAAGATAATATAAAGCAGAAATTGACAAAATATCTCTAAAATTGACTAGAAAATAACTATTTCAGTCTTGTCAAACCACTTGGTCTCTACTGCTGCATTTCACCTTTGTAGTATAAAAATAGCCATGCACAGTAACTAAAAGTGAATTTGTTCCAATAAAACTTAATATGAAATCATGGGAAGCTGGATGCTTTGACCAGCTACAGGCATAAGGACTATATTTATAATAAAATATAGTCCATTCTACTAAAGGGAGGGTAAGAGAATGGGTAAACAGTTATATCATTCACAGGTATAAATTCTCTATAATGAATGTGATTATAATGTATATCTAAAATGTACCAATAAAAATCTGATTTAAAAATATGACCAGTCAACATAAATATTTCTAGGAAAAACTGGGGAGTTTGCTTGTTTGTCTTCAAAGGTATACACATCAATAGTGAGAACCAGTTATCACACATCTATGTTATTTATAGGCTACAAATTTAGAATTCATATTCTAGAGTTTTAAACCCTAAGGCACTGTCAAAAAACATCAGCATTTAACTCTTTGGAGCATTCAGAAAGGGCATGTATTTGCATGCAGTTCATCTTTATATGTACTCTTAGCATGGTAGTCAGAAATGCTTGTTAGTGCCTGGGATTAGGCAAAAGCTCATAAAGTATCCACAGGAAGACAGGGTTGAGCATTATACAGGACAATGTTTATTACCTGTCGAAAGATATTCAATTTAACTAGTATTCTGATGAAAAGGAATGTGATTTGAGGGTAACTTGATATGAGGGACAGGTGGATAATAGAACTGAAATCACATTGTTAAACACCAATTCTTCCTGCCCTTACAACTTTATACTTTGTCCTGAGTTTCCTCCTTTTTTAAGGCAGTTTCTCCCTTCCTGGGTGATAACTGGAAACCTCTGTATCTATCTGCTTAAAATTACTTATAGTCTCAATTAAAAAGTGTTAAACTTGTTCCCTAGATATCCCAGGAAAAGCCCTAGGTAGTTGCCACGTGACCTAGAAAGACTTTATGAGGTGAAAATTAGCATAGTTTTTTCATGTATTTACCAAATATTCAAGTCCCTACGTCTCACTAATCAGGCTTTTCATGGGGAAGCTGAGTCAACTGTGTACCAAGTGCAGTGCTCGCCCTTTTTGACATCGTTTTAGCTACTAGAGACACAGCAATTAAGGACCAGTGGGTAGGGTCAGGGATATAGTTCAGTGGCATAAGTGTCCACCTGGTAAGTGCAAGGTCCTAAGTTCAATTTTCAGTACAAAAGAAAAGAAAAAAAAAACAGTGGGGCATGTGCCTGAAGCCATGAATCTAATCCATTCACCCAAACCATTTGCACCCAGAGTAGGAGAGATACACTTGCAAAGGAGAAAGCCAAGCTTCCATCAATCACCAATCAATCACCAGGAAAAACAAATTCACTTAAAGAAAATAAGAGTTTTCTGACCTCTTAAAAAAATTGATTTCTCTTATTAATACAGGAGCAATATACCCCAAAATGTCCACTGTAGGTTGAAATTTTAGGTAGACAACAACATTAGAATGATTGGAAATCTGCTTATTCATACATGCTTTCCTGGAGTTATATTTCACAACAAAGAGGAAGAAAAAGGAGGATTTAACATCACATGGGTTATCACATTGTAACTCAGTTTTAGTCATTGTTTCATGGCCCTAAAATGAAGAATATATTATCTGTTGAAATAGTAAGTGCTCTTACGTAAATCCTCATGCCACACAGAGATACCACATAATTGAATATTAAGTACTGAGAATGCACGGTGGAGACGGGGCAGTCATCACCCAGGGTCAGCTCGTGGGGCTGGACTGGCAAGTCATCCACCAGGGGCAACCGACGCATTTCAACGATAAGTCTAGTCATTGTGCAGATCACCCTCACTGTGGAAGGAAAGAAGGAAGGGAGGGGAAGGAAGGGAGGGGGGGAAGGAAGGGAGAGAGGGAGGGAGGGAGGAAAGGAGGGGGAGAGAAAAAGAGAGAGAGAGAGCAAGAGAGAAAGAGAAAAAACAATCAGCAACATGTGTGCTCCAAACAGCCTGAACACCTTCCAGTCCCTTCACTGATGAGTCCTCAACTAAAAAGTAATGCTCCAAAATAAATTCTCCTTATACCTACAACATATTAAGACATTTTGTTTCTGTTTGTCTGTTTCCCAAAGAGATCTTGATTAAATTGCTTCACTCTCCCTGGCTCCATTTTGTCAGAGTAGAAAAATCAGAGATGTTTCCTGAGAAACTCTGAGCTTTTTAGAAACTCTGGCTTTTTAGAAATCATTCAAACTGTACCAACATATCTCATGAACAGGTTTTCAAAGGATTTCCAAGCAGGGCAGTTGGAATTCTGAAAAAACAGAAGGGGAAGCCAAACCTCACAGCAACATGGCAGTTATCTGAGGTTAGCAGGTGGTCACAGGACTCAACAACAAACCCCCAAAGTCAGCAGTGTATTAGAAAAGCATCCCCAGTGCTTATAATTACCACCTCTAGAAGCCCCTTTCTCTTACCATTAGCACGAACATGAGTCAACCCAAAGAGCATGACGAGCCCTCCTAACACGCCTAGAACCTTCATCACTGCTCTCAACCCCCACCCACAGGATCACTAGAAACAAGAAATCCAAGTAAGCGACCGCTACAGGTATTTATAAACCTCTTCCCTCCTCAGCTGTGGGCTATGATTTATTCCAGAAGGTCCTAAGGCCTTGGCAGTTTTTCCTCTTCCCAGCTGAAGTTACAATTACAAATCAGAAAATCAGGGAAGAAAATGTAAAAAGGAGATACAAGGGAACCTCAGCCCACCGTATCTTCCCCAAGTCTATGAACCTGTCTGAAATTGTGACTCATTTAATGTCTGACATATGACCACTGGAATGTTCAGAGAAGGACTTTGCAAGATGATTTCAGGGACCCAAGTGGTCAACGAGGGAGCATCATCTACCAATTGGCTGGAGAAAATACGGGTCATTTCACCCTGAGGTTCTGCCCCACCTCCTAGCCAGTGATTTAGATCCAATAAGTCTGGACCAAGACGCATGAATGTTTCCTGTTACCAACTCCTGGAGATTCTGACCCATGGGCCTATGTTCTAGGATGATGAGGTTGTATTTATCCAGAGAACTGAAGACAGAATCTCTGTGGATATATTTGTATGATTCAACTAAAAATAAAAATCCGTAAGAAAAAAAAGGAGGACTATGCCATCTGGCTCCAGTTTTAGAAGTAATCAACAACTTCTAAAAACCCCATCTCAAAAGGGAAAGCCCAGTGATTTATCATAAGAAATCACACAGCACATTACCAACATTGCCTTACTTCTCAAGGCTGTGTGATTGCAGGTGAATATTATCAAATTTGCCTACACAGGCCTCTGGGATTATGGACCACAAAAAGTTCCATCTGAGAACATCAGAAACATCAAGGGGAAATCTTTTTTATCCAACATTTTTATTACATTTCATATTCTTTAAAATCAATGGGATCTATTGTATAGTGTCTGTTGCTTGACATACTTGGGCTTGAGGACCTCACAGGGTTAAGTTTACAATGATTAATCAGTGGATTTTATCTGATGATACCCTTCTGTTTTCTTAATTACTCAGGAGGTGAACATATTATTATTTTTAAGTAGTTAATGACATAGGAGTACATAAAATAATGCTGAAATTTCTAATTCCTTTCCTCCTCTGTTCAAGTAACCATGAGAAGTTTTTATAGAGGTTAAATTTGTAAGAAATTAACTGTTTTAAAGTACTTAATCTAGAAGCACAAGGTTGTGAATTCAATCCCCAGTACCAAATAAAAAAATAAAGTACTTAGTCAAGTGGCATTTAGTACATTTATACACATGTAACCATCACCTCTATAGTTTCAAAATATTTTCATCACTGCCCTAAAGTAGAACCTTTACAAATTAAGCAACTCCCCCTTCCTCCTTTCTTCCAATCCCTACCAGCCAATAACCTTTATGCTCCTGTGGATATAATTATCTGAATATTTCATAAAATTTAATTGTACAGTCTTTAGACCTTTTTGTATGGATTTTTTATTTATCCATTTTTGAGGTTCATTTACATCATATCATGTATCAGCATTTTGTTCCTTTAATGACAATAATATTTCATGGTATGGATTATATCACATTTTGTTTTTACACTTATCTGGCATGTATTTGGGTTGTTTGCATTTTTGTGAGTAGTGCTGCTATGAAGTTTTCTGTACACCATTCCTTTGATATCTGTTTTGAATTCTTTGGACTATGTATCTGTGTTTCAAATACCTCCCATTCACCCCATTGACAAGGGAGAAACTCTCATTCTATGATAGCCAAACATTTGACATCTGACACTGACCAGATAAAATGGATAGCAGTGCATTGGCACACATCCCCACAGTGAGTAAGGGAGAACCCACAGGTGACCCAAGGTATCACATAGGGTTCCACAAGGATGGTACTTGGGATGGAGTGAGTAGCCAGCAGTCGGAGGACACAGTCCTGGTAGTAGCCAGAGAAGGAAATGGCCCTTAAGTGGATTCATTGAGTGAGGGGTCCTTAGTCCCAGGGACAGAGTGCCAAAGGAAATGTGCAAGCTTGTAGCAGAAGTCCTTCAGCTTCACCGGATACCAACATAGCACTAAACAGCAGGCCTCCACTGAGCACCCAGGGTTGGAGCTTTGTACAGGAGGATTTATGCTAAGTTCAATACTTCAGTGTGTAACGCTTACACGCAACGGATAGTAGTGCAGCTGCCAGACTTTTCCACAGGGGCTGTGCCTTTTACATTTCCACCAACCATGTACCAGGGCCCCTACTTCTCCACATCCTTGCCAACAATACCTGCTATTGTTTTTCCTATTATTACTATAACCATTTTAGTGGCTGCAAGATGATGATCTCATTGTGCTTTTATTTGCATCTCACTTAATGACTAATGATACTAAGCATCTCTTCATATGGTTATTAGTCTTTCATAAATCTTTGGAGAAATGTCAATGCAAAACTTTTTCCATTTTTTTTCCAAACCAACACCTGGATTTGTTTCAGCAAATGAGACAAAGAAAGAATAGAGTACTTCACAGTACACAGGTACGTAGCCTTTGGATGTTCTAGTTGCCAATAAATGGAAGCATATGATTAGATAAATTGACAAGAAATTGACACAATAAATTGACAAAACAGAGGAACAGTATTCACAAATATATACACATACGGGCACAGAATCAGAACATTAAAACCTGGGGCAAATGAAAACAGGAATATTTAAGAGGTGGAGTTATTATATTTTTTTTGATAGAATCATCTTTTGGCTACAGAGTTGGAAATTTTGTTACAGAGTTGGAAAATATTCTGGAAAGTATGTCCTTCACAGATATAGGACTTGCAAAATATTTTCTCCATTCTGTGGATTTTCCTTTGCCATACTTAATAGCATCCTTTAATACACAACAGGAAGCCAATTTAACTATTTTTTTAATTTACCACTTGTGCCTCCAGTACCATATCTAAAAACTAACTTCTAAATCCAAGGTCATGAAAGCTTTTCATCTAACTTATTTAGTTTTAGCTCTTATTTAGTTCTCTAGGTGTTTGTTATATTTTGAGTTGACTTCTGTATGTGCTAAGAGATAGACGTTCAAATTTTTTCTTCTCCAGATAGATATACAGTTACTGCATACCATTTGTTGAAGATGTTATTTGTCCCCATCTAATAAACTTGGTACCTTTGGCAAAAATTAATTGATCATAAATGTACGGACTTTGTTTTTCAAAATCTCAATTTATTCCATCACTCTCTGTTTTTATCGTTAAGCCAATAACTTATTTTAATTACTTTGTAAGATGTAAAACTGAAAGATATAAGTCATCTATCTTTATTCATTATTTCAGAGACTTCCACATAGTTTATGGCTTTTCTTCATAAATAGCTTCATAAATAGCTTTTCTATTTATGAAAAAATGTCAGTTTGGATTTTGGCAGTTTGCATTCAACCTGCCGATTGCTTCCTGGAGTACCCCCATAAGGAATCCTCCATAGTGAAGTGAAGCAGTTCTGCCTGATAACTTCTGAACAAGATTAAAATTGCTTCAAAGGACAAATCCGTCCACCAACCAACAAGTAGATTACATTGGGTGTTTCAGTACATTGAGACTATTCAACTGGATCCTGGCTGCAGCTGGCACTTTCTCCAAGTTTGGCCTAAACATCCCTCGGCCACATTGTTTCCAGTTTAGATTCACTAAGAACATTGCATTTAATAATGGCTTGCAACCTAAGCCACATAGCAGTGTCCCCAGTCAAGGGGCCTGTTATGTCCCCTTGCTCTGGATGACCCCCAACCTGAAGGGCTGGTGGAGCATTTTCATGGACAGTCATAGATCAGTTTTAAATAGCTGATGTGTAGAATCAAGATAACCCTATCCTGTAGCACACATGTCAGGTGACTCTTCTACAGTCTCACAGCAACCTCCCTAAAAGGTAGTATTCCTTTGTACATGTTTGACCAAGTTGCCCACTCCTTTCTTTCAGTTGTATACTCCTCTTTTGTAATTATTACATGTCAGTCTCCACAGGAAGTCCTTTAAGGACTTTCTGTACCCTTTGATCAATTTCTAAAGACTCAAATCAATAGCACATCAGGATTCCTATTAAAAAGAAGGGTTGGGAGACACTAACCTGCTCCATTTACCCCTCAGTACAGATCATGAGTTTTGCCTACAAGGACCTCATCAATAATGATCATCAGTGTGAGAACTCAAGTTTGGTGTTTTCCCTAAGGTGACCTTGGCACTTTGCCATTGTATGGATCAGTGTATTAAGTAAAAATAGTTGCTGAGCCAGTAAAGGATCCAAGCTAAAAGACTTGGATTCACCATCCTGAACACTGGATCAAGTGGCATGCACTATTCTTGCTCATAATACAGGACAAACTGTCAATGTCTCCATCACAGATAAGGAATTATCCTGACAAGACATGACCAACTCTGATGCTGAGAACATGGATATGGGAGAGAAAGGGAAAGAATATGTCTTATTTCTGTTTTTCAGAGTATCCTGTATGCCTCTTGCCTCACTCCCTGCACTTTGCGTACCCCTTGAAATATAATTTTATTGAGTCTGGAGAACGCCACCACCGCTGCCACCCAGAAGAGGGGGTGCACTGCGGAGGTCTACCTAGGCCACACTGGAGACCTTCCCTCAGTCCAGGGAGCTTCACTGTTGCTGCTGCCACCACTTCTGGAGGAAGAAGCTGCACTGTGGAGGAGGTTTGAGGCCTGCTTAGTCCTCACGGGTGACCTTCTTTCATCCCAGGGAGCTTTGCCACCCGAGGAGATGGATCCTGCACACCATCTGAGCCCAGGGAGAGTTTGAGATCCTTGCTTCCGGTGGTTGGGGAACCGCCCAGCTTGTGGCCACACTAGACAGGGCTCGGCAGGATTTGGGCCTGCCTGGGCTGCACCTGGTGGCCATCTTTTGGTCCTGGGAGCTTTGCTGCCAGAGCAGGGACCTGTGCTGCTCAAGGAGGATTTAGGCCTGCCTGAGCTACACCTGGTAACCTTTAATCCAGGGGCCTCGGTGCCCAAGGAGGGAACTATGCTGCCAGAGTCCCAGGAGCCCAGGATATAGGAGATGATTTCCAACATGCCCAGGGAAATATTTGGAAAAACACTTGAAACACAGAAATATACAAAAATGGCAAAACAAAACACCAAAATGCAATCTCAAAAATCCAGCCCATCCCAAGAAAGCCTAGCAGCCATGTACACAGAAGAAAATATATGCCATATGCCTGAAATACCACAAATAATAGTAACAAATAAAAAGGCAACTCTGAGAAGCTTTAAAGAAATTCAAACTAGAAATAATCTCCCAAGTAAAGGGAGAAATGATAAAAATACTGAAACAGATGCTGAACACACCTAAAGAAGACAGTTAAAAAGTTAGAGGAACAATGCAAAAAGATAGAATCACTGGATGCCTGGATGAACAATATAAGAAACAAACAGAATATATAAAGTAGATTCAAAGACATATACAGGAAATCAAAAATTCCACTAAAGTTCTCAAAACCACCTCAACAAAAGTGAAGATAGAATTTCAGATCTCGAAGACAAGATGGCAGCCAGTGAACAGGAAAGGTAAGAGCTCTTAAAAATAACAAGGAATCAGGAAATCACAATTCAACAGCTGCAAGATGATGCAAAAAGAACAACATAAGATTAATAGGGATAAATGAAAAAGAAGGGGACAACACAAATGATGTCAAGACATTATTTATAGAAGTAATAGCTAAAAATTTCCAAAACATAAGAATGGAAACTAACATTAGAATTAGTGAAGCATATAGAACTCCAAATAGCCATAACCAAAATAAAACTACCCCCAGACATATAATAATCACCATCCCAGAAATCGAACAAAAGAATAGAATATTAAAAGCTATTAGAGAGAAGAGACAGATCACCTATAAAGGAAAGCTCAGAAACACAAAGACTTCTCAACACATGTAAACATATGTAAAGAATGAAGGCAAGAAGAGCATGAAGTGAAATATTTCAGATCCTAAAGGAAAACTATTTCCAACCTAGACTGATGTTCCCTGCAAAATGGTCCTTCAAAATTAATGGAAAAATAAGATGCTACCATGACAAAGAACGGCTGAAGAAAATCATGATCACCAAGCGAACCCTGCAAAGAATACAGAAAGACAGTTTATATACACATAGGAAAGAAAACACTAAAAAGGCAGATAATTAAACAGAATGGAAAGATAAAGATACAACAGCAAAAAGGTAACATGTTAACAATAAATTAATATAGCAATTATCACCATTAATATAAATGGTTTCAATTCACCAATTAAAAGAAACTGACTGGCAGAATGGATCAAGAAACAACATCCAATCAAATGCTGTATACAAGAAATCCATAAAACCCAAAAGGAAACTCACACACTGAATGCCAAAGGATGAAAAACAATACTACATTCAACAGGAACCCAAAAAAAGCTGGGTAGCTATTTTGTTTGCAGGCAATGTGAACTTCAAACCAAGAATGATCCTAAGAGATAAAGAAGGTCACTACTGTTTAGGGGAAAACTTCAAGAGGAAGAGATAACAATCTCAAAAATATAGGCACCAAATTCCAGAGCACCCAGTTATACAAAGCAAGTATTAATAGAAATGAAAAATCAAACTAGCAATAACACAATTATAATAGGAGACCTTAACACACCATTGATACCAAGGGACAGATCAATCAGACAGAAAATCAGCAAAGAAATAACAGAACCAAATCACACTTGTGAACAATATACAGTGTTCCATCCAACATCAGAATGCACATTCTTCTTAGCAGTATGTGGGACATGCTCTAAAATAGACCATATACTAGCCAACAAAATACATTTAAATAACATAAAAGAGTTGAAATTATCCCATGCAGCTTATCAGATTACAGCACCATAAAAATAGAAATTAATGATAAAAGAAACTGCAAAAACCACATAAACACATGGAAATTGAATAAGACACTCTTGAGTAATCTGTGGGTCACACAGGAAATTAAAGAAGAAATTAAACAACACCTACAAGCAAAGGAAAATACACATACAACTTACTGGAATATGTCATATACAATGAAAGCAGTCCTCAGAGGAAAATTTATTGCACTGAGTTCCCACATCAGGTAAATGGAGCAACTACAAATAGAAAACCTGAAGCTATACCTCAAAAATCTAGAAAAAAGAAGAGCAAGTCAAGTCCAAATCCAAAAGAAGGGAGGAAATTATAAAAATCAAAGATAAATTAAAGCAACAGAAACTAAGAAAACAGTCCAAATGATCAATGAATAAAATAGTTGGTTCTTTGAAAGAATTAATAATATTAATTATTATTAATATAGCCAACCTAATTTAAAAAAGGAAATAAAAAGCTCAAATTCATACAATAAGGAATGAAAAAGGTGAAATCACTACAGATTCTGTGGAAACACTGAAGAATATCAACGCCCATTTAAAAACACTCTACTCTCATAGGTTCGATAACACAGAAGAAATGGACAGATACCTAGAAACATATGAAGTATCAAAGCTGGGTCAAGAAGATATAAAACTGCTGAAGAACCCAATTTCTATTAATGGAATTGAAATGGTAATTAAGTCCTAAGCTAAAAAGAAGAGCCCAGGCCCAGACAGATTCACTTAGGAATTCTACAAGAAATACAAAGACTTAATGTTGACACTCCTCAAACTCTTCAATGAAATCAAAAGGGAAGAAATTCTTCCTAAGTCATTCCTGGAAGCAAATATAACCCTAGTACTTAAACCTAAGAAAGACTCAACCAAAAAAGAGATCCACAGGCAAATTTTCCTAATGAGCACAGATGCAAAAATCCTCAATAAAATATTGGCAAACAGGATGCAGCAAATCAAGATTATACCCCACAGCCAAGTGTGATTCATCCCAGGCATGCACAGATGGTTCAACATATGTAAATCAATAAATGTAATCCAGCATATCAATAAAGCCAAAAGCAAGAATCACAGCATCATTTCTATAGATGCAGAAAAAGCTTTTGATAAGATCCAACACTCACTTATGATAAGAACCTTACAGAAAATTAGAATAGATGCTCTTTACCTCAATATGATGAAGTCCATCTATGACAAATGAAAAGGCAGCATCATATTCAATGGCCAAAAACTGAAAGCCTTTATCTTAAAATCAGGGACAAGACAAGGATGTTCCTTATTGCCACTCCTATTTAACATAGTACTGGACATACTAGCCAGAGAAATTAATAAAGAGAGAAAATAGAGGGGTAAATATCAGAAAAGAGGAAGCTAAATTATCATTATTTGCAGATGACATGATACTCTACAGAGAAGACCCCCAAAACTCCATTGAGAGACTCCTAGACATAATAAATAAATTCAGCGATATGGCTGGATGCAAAATCAATATTCAAAAATCAATAGCATTCCTATACACTAATAACAAAATCACAGAGAGAGAAATAAGAGAAGCCACACCCTTCACAATAGCAACCCAAAAAGTGAAATATTTAGGAATTACTCTCATGAAAGAAGTGAAAGACCTATACAGGGAAAATTATAATACACTGAAAAATGAAATTGAAGATGATCTCAGAAAATGGAAAGACATCCCTTGCACATGGATAGGAAGATTAAATATTGTAAAAATGGCCATTCTCCCAAACTCTTATACAGATTCAATGCAATCCAGATAAAAATACCACCAACATACCTCATAGATCTAGAGAAATCACTCCTAAAATTCATCTGGAGCAAGAAGAGACCTAGAATAGCAAAGACAGTTCTAAGCAGAAAAGACAAAGCAGGAGGCATCACAATCATGACTTAAAATTATACTACAAATCAACAGTAGTAGAATCAACATGGTACTGGAATCAAAACAGAGCTGAAGATCAGTGGAATAGAGTAGAAGATACAACCACAACTACAAACACACTCAACCACCTTATCTTTGATAAAGGGTCCAAACATATTCACTGGAAGAGTGACAGCATCTTTAATAAATGTTGTTAGAAAAACTGGCTCTCCATATGATGAAAACTAAAACTACACCCAAGCCTATCACCATATACTAAAATAAAATCTAAATTGATCAAAGATCTAAACATTAAAATAGAAAAACTAAATCTATTGGAAGAAAAATTGGTAAAAACTTTGAAGACATAGGAGTAGGTAGAGATTTCAAAAACAAGACTCAAACCGCATGGGAAATACTTCCCAGAGTCAATAACTGGGACCACTTCTTATTAAAAAGTTTCTGCACGTCAAAAGAAATCTCTAACATAGTGAAAAGAAACTGGGAAACTGGGAAAAAATCTTAGTAAACTGTCCCTCAGACAAAGGACTTCTGTCTACAACATATAAAGAATTTTTAAAAATCAGACCCTCAAAATTCAAAGATCCAATCCAAAAATGGGCATCTGAAATGAATACACAATTCTCAGATGAAGAAATACAAACGGCAAATAAATACATGAAAAAAATGTTCATCATCATTAGTCATTAGAGAAATGCAAATTAAAACCACACCGAGATTCCATCTCACTCCTGAAAGAATGGCCAAGGTCAAGAAAACTACCAACAACAAATGCTGGAGAAGCCGTGGGGAAAAAGGAACTCTCCTGCACTGTTGGTGGGAGTGTAGACTGGTGCAACCATTGTGAAGGTCAGTCTGGAGATTTCTCAAAAAGCTGGGGTTTGAAGTCCCATTTGTTCCAGTTATTCCACTTCTAGGCATATTCCCAGAACTGAGAGCATCATAACACAGTTATATATGTGCACCCATGTTTATAGCAGCACAATTTGTAATAGCCACATCATGGAAACCACCTAGGTGTCCATCAACTGAGGAATGGATAAAAAAGTTGTGGTATTTTTATACAATGGAATACTACTCAGCTATAAAGAATGATCACATTGAGACATTTATAAATAAATGGACACAGCTTGAGACCATACTCACAAGTGAAATAAATCAAATGCACATGTATAAATACTGAATAGTTTCCCTAGTGTAGCAAATGATAAGAATACATAAAAGTATGTGGTAATCATGATTCCCAGTCATACTGTTTTG
Organism: Cavia porcellus; assembly: GCF_034190915.1. Lineage (NCBI taxonomy): Eukaryota > Metazoa > Chordata > Mammalia > Rodentia > Caviidae > Cavia > Cavia porcellus. Next base: position 54,680,714 of record NW_026947500.1, on the reverse strand, counting down.
AAGCCATATAATGTTTTTATTTATTTTTTTTATTTAAGGAGAAAAGAAAAAAACAGTGAAATGGTACAAGTTATACAGATTTACAGAAGAAAAAAATGAACAGTAGGAAATCATTAGTTAATGGATTACATATTGCCATCTTAGAAATAATTGTTCAAGTCACAAAATTAAAGCTTGTAGAGTGGACATTCCAACAATGATCCTGCAAACAGTTCTGTTCAATGATCCAATAAAATTCTGTGATATCATTTTCTATCTTATACACTTAAATATACATGCAGTTATATAGTTTAGGGCACTTTCTTTTCCTCTCTTTTGTACAATAACTATTACACATTTTGGGTTTCATTGCTCCCACGAAGCCATATAATGTTTTCACTCATTAATTGGAATGGTTTTAATCTGGGTTGTTTGATTTTATTGTCTGTGATAGTATGAATAGCTATTTTGAAGAAAGTAAGATAGCATAATAGCTAGTGCTGATTTGATATCATCCTGTTTTGAAGTCCCATCAAGTTGTTGTTCATCTGTTTCCATTGGTTTTCACATGTTGTATCTTATTATATTTTAATATATGTGATAGTATAAACAAAAATTTTTATAAGCAAAGAGATAATGTAGAAACTGTTGTTTGGTTTCTGTTAGATGGTTCCAAATACCCTGCAATACTTTCATTCTCTTGAATGGTTTCATACTGTCTTGATAAGTTTGATGCTATAGTATACGAAGTTATACTCAAATATTTCAAGGAAAGAAACACTATGATAACTACTATTATGTCGGGCTATCTGGTGGTGAAACACAATGATGCTTAAATTGTTCGGTTCTGAACTGTGTTCTATTGATATGTCCTCTTTTATCTGAATCTCTCCCTTTTTTCTTTTTTAAAAATTAATATATTTCTTCTTATTTTTTAATTAAGGGAAAACTAAATTTAAAATAGCAGGATATATTATAGTAACTTTTTGTTTTCCTATTAACCTGATTTGAACCCCTGTATTGTTCTCCACATCTTGTTCTGACTGATTTTACTGTATTGTTTCGTTTAATAGTATCAACTTTGAGAGTACAGGCAACCACTTGGAAGGCAACAAGATATTCTATGATGCCCATTATGGCTTGATTATTATCTTCTTTGGAAGTCCTGTAAGGTCTCCAATGTGGGTTTTATTGGTCTTGTTCTGTACTGTTTTGTTCAGATGATACAGGCAACTCTTTTTAAGATAGCAAGAGGTATAATGGTAACCATTGTTGATCACCTGGTATTCTTTTTTTGCATTATATACTATATCCGTCCTCCTGTTTTAACTGACTCTGTTTTGCCTTGTCCTATTGGTTTTTGTTCTGTTTTGTTTTGTTTTGTTTTGTTTGTTTTGTTTTGTTTTTTCCTCTTCAAAGAAAAGTTATAAGAACTGTGGGAGTAATAAAACCCAAAATGTGTAATTGTTATCATAAAAAAGAGAGGAAAGAAAGTGATCTAAAGGATATAACGGTATGTATATTTAAGTGTGTAGGATAGAAAACCATATTACTGAGTTTTTGTTGGATCATTAAACAGAATTGTCTGCAATCTCACTGTATTAATGTCCACTTTGTATGCTTTAATTTTGTAATCTGGAAAACTGTTTCTAAGATGACAATGTGAAATGTATTGAGTAATGATTTCTTACTGTACATTTTTTCTCTTGAAATTCTGTATTACTTGTACCCTTTTAATGTTTTGTTTTGTTTTTCTCTTTAAATAAATTTTAAAAGTTGTGGTGTTTTGATACAGTGGAGTACTACTCAGCTATAAAGAAGGATCACTTTATTTATAAATAAATGGACGCAGCTTGAGACCATACTCATAAGTGAAATAAATCAAACTCACATGTATAAATACTGAATAGTTTCCCTAGTTTAAAAAATGGTAAGAATACATAAAAGTATGTGTTAATCATGATTCCCCATTATATTGCTTTGAAGCCTTGTGATGTTTTCATTCATTAAGTGGAATGGCTTTATTCTGGGTTGTTTGATTTTATTGTCTGTTATGATATGAACAGCTATTTTGAAGAAAACAAGACATTATAATAGCTAGTGATGTTTTAATATCATCTTTTTTGGAAGTCCCACCAAGCTTATGTTCTTCTGTCTCCATCAGTTTTATCATGTTGTATCTTATTGGATATTTTTATATATGATAGTATAAAAATTTTATAGACAAGGAGATAATATAGTAAACGTTGTTCACTTTCTGTTAGTTGGTTCTGAATACCCTGTAACACTTTCATCCTCTTGAATGGTTTTAAATTGTCTTTTTATGTTTGATACTATAGTATATCAAGGTATATTCAAATATTTTAAGGAAAGAGACACTATGGTGGCTACTGTTACATCGGATTGTTTTATGGTAAAACACTTACGTTGTGTAAATTGTTCTGTTCTGACCTGTGTTGTTATGTCCTCTTTTATCTTAATCTTTTTTTAAATAAAAAAAAGTTGTGGTATTTTTATAAAATGGAGTACTACTCAGTTATAAAGAATGATTGAGATATTTACTAATAAATGGATGCCACTTGAGACCATGCTCATAAGTGAAATAAATCAAACTTGCAAATATAAATACCATATAGTCTCCCTAGTATAAGAAATAGTAAGAGTACATAAGAGTTTATGGTAATCATGATTCCCTATTATATTGCTTTGAAGCCTTATAATGATCACATTCATTAACTGGAATGGATTTATCCTGGTTTGTTTGATTATATTATCTGTGTTGATGTATGAATAGCTATTTTGAATACAATAAGTAATTATAATAGCCAATACTGATATAATGTCATCTTACTCTGAAGTCCTACTATGCTTTTCTTGTTCTGTTTCCATTGGCTCTATCATGTTGTATCTTATTGGATTTTATTCTGTGTGATAGTATAAACAAATTTTCTATGGAAAATGAAATAATATAGTATCCATTTTTTTCTGTTATTTGGTTCTGAATGCCCTGTAATACTCTCATTCTCTTGAATGGTTTTATACTATTTTGTTATGTTTGATACTAGTGTATAGGAAGTTATACTCAACTATTTCAAAGAAAGAGACATTGTGGTAATTACTGTTAATTATGGGTTGTCATCAGGTGAAATACCGTGTTGCTTCCATTGTTCTGTTCTGATCTGCTTTGTTATGTACTGTTTTGTCTTAATCTCTTTAAATTAAAAAAAGAAATTTAATTGAAATTTGCAAATTGCTCCCAAAAATGTGAATTCTCATCCCCATGATTGCAGTAAAATTGATTTCTGTGTCTTCTCATCATCATTTTGAGGTCAACATTTTCTACATTTGTATAGTTTCTGGATATGTAAATGTGTTTGATATGCTTTTACAATTATAATTTGTATGTCATTATTAAAATTCATAATTTTTAAAAAAGAAATATAATTTTATTTTTTCCAGACTGTATTCTATGAATATAGTGGCACACACATAGGGGACACTGATTAGAGATTTCTTAATATTTAAGGTAATGCTTTCCCAATTGAGCATACTATAGTATATCAAATAAGGTGGAGGCCCCAAAGCCAAGCATCCTGTTACTAAGGAGAGTTTCTAGGTGGTCTTACTAACCCTGCACTCATATGTACACTCCAGGAAGTTATTTCTACTGCTAGAAATCCATTCAGAAAATGTTATGTACAACCCAACTGGAAAGACCTCAATTTCCCACTGGCCAATCATAAGATACCTGTGCAATTACGTGTACTCCATCTGGCACCTGAATCAATGACACTGGCAGTGTAAATTTCTGATTAGTCACAGACAAAAAATCCTGTTAGCTGCCTAGAATACATCCTAGTGGGCTGCATTCTGATTTTTTCTGGCTTGCTAATACTGGGGCTCATGGCCTTGAAGTTGATCTGGTCATCTTCGTTGGAATGGCCCTGAACTAGACCTTGCCTCTGATAGCATATCATGGCTATAAGCATATCCCTTAATATCCATGCCATTTATGTCTAGGGCCTTAAAGAATCAAGGGGTAGAGCTGAATATTCTGGAGTGATGGCAAAAGCCTGCTATGTGATCTTCTAGAACTGATCCATTATGGAGCATCTCTTGGCAGCCCTCATGGGATAAAGCTTGATGCAGAGCCCAGATGTTGCACTCCTTGGGGTGCCATAGTCAGGGGCTTAGAATCCTAAAACCTCCTCAGGCTGATCCTCCTCATACGGTGCCTGGTACCCTCATCCATCAGTTCCTCATCTGTGGCTGTGGCCTGCTCCACTTTGACTCAGTACAGTTCCTATTCTTGCCCTGATGGAGCCAACACACCATTTTGCTTCTTTTTTAAAAAGGCTTCATTTCAACCTGACTTGTCCTCCTGACTGGTAACTTTAATGCCTGATTGTTCAGTAGGGTTTGTACAAGTTTTTAAAGGGTAAATCCACATAAACTACTCAGGACAGTGCTGACAATGATGACCACTTTCCTATTTAGCCTATCTCATCATGAAATGCATTGGTAGAATGCTCAGGATTGAAAGAAGTTTAAGTTCTTACCCTGAAATGCTAAGAGGCTATAATTTTCTAATAGTTATGGGTGTTTTCAATAGTGACACACTCATGATATATATTTATAAATGAAAATGATATAAACTGCAATGATTCCTATTTCTTCAACACTGAGTATAATGATGGAACAAGTGGCTTCAATTTTTATTTCATTTATCAAAACTTCTCTCTTTATAGTATTTCCTGCCATTCTCTTATTTATAAATGTCATAGCTTATAAATTTGCTCTTGATTATCAGACACTTTTAAAATGATTTTACACGCTGCATGTTTGGGGCACTGTCCTTTGGTCTATCATTTTCTGTTCACAATGGAGATTAACCAGTAGGTCCTTCAAAAGCCTCTTTGTTACACACCTATTTTTGTTTCTTTGGGGTTTTTTGTAGAGCTATTTTTTGGGGGGAATGTTGTTTGCTCTTTGTTTCCAAAAATTTCATCCACCTAAATCTAATGGACAAATACTTAGGTTGAAAGAACTGATGTAGAAAAGACAAAAGCTTCACATGTATGGGACACCTGATTTGAGAAATGATAGAAGCTCAAACAGATAAATAAATCATCTTCTAAGCAGCAATCAGTGATACTTTCTCTTCAGAGAAGAAAAATCAAAGCATTTCCTTATGAATTGACAAACAAAATCTTGCTCTCTTCCATTCAGGTGCAATCATATTCTGTATCATCTCAGAAAAGCCCCTTAGAAAAGGAAATGAGACAGAGTAGAAAACAGGAGAAATGGACAGAGCAGCATAGCACAGAGAGAGATTATTTGTCTATTCCATTACCCCAGAGTGAGCAGCCTTTGAAACACATGGGTGGGCTTTCTCTTCAGTTTCCTCTTGACTTTTCCCTGAAAAGAATTCGATTCTCACACTCCCCAGTGAGAAGCCTCACCCTAGGTGCTGGGCATGGACATGGAGAAGAATTGTGCTGGTCTCTTGGGTATCTTCCTGGCCCCAGATCTCTTGCAGCACAGAAGCTATGTGAGGCAGGGACTTCTCCCTCTGACTGGCTAGGTAAATCAAGAAAGGCCAGAAGTTCGCAGGAGTCTCAGAGTGACAACCAAACCAGGAATTAAGAATATATTGTGATTACAGCACTGTCCTCACATTTTTGTCAAATGATTCAAAATCCAAAGGATAATGTAGGGAGCAGCTCAGAGTGGCTGCTGCTGCCCTGCCCCTCTACCTGAGGGCATTTTGTGTGTCAGCCTACATTTCCCATGATCTTCCCCTTGCCTACAGCGCGCATGACATGAACAACTTCCCGCTTCAGCCTACATCTCCCACAATCCTCTCCTGCTTACATCATATATCTGGATGTGACAATGACCTATCAGATAACACTCTGTGCCCTCTTCCTGCCCCATTGGCCTGCCTCCACCCTATATAAGTTGTAGCCATTTTAAGAATAAAGGAGACTTGAATGGAATCCCGCCTTGTCTCCATCTCTCTTTTCTCTTGCCCAGCCCTCCATCTCCGTCCCCTCTCCAGGCAAGGCCCACTGACTGATCCGTGGGATGGATCAGGATAAGTTTCTAGAGTTTAAGAAGACTTCTAAAAACATCTGGGCTTTTAAAACATTTTCAAATGCTGCTCACTAATCCACTTCTATATAAGTCAAGGTTTTTGGAAAGTGGAAATTTACTATTGGGTTCAAAGCTAGCAAAAATGAAGGAGAAACTATCTGGAATCATTTTCTCTTTGAATTTCAACTTCTTATGAGCAAGAGAGATAAACATAAGTATTCAAATCAGCTCACAATAATAATAGAAAGGAGTAGAAAAATACATAGAAAAGACAGAAATAGAGAAGAGCAAAGTCTACTGTTCTCTCAGCCAGCTTGAGGAAGCTTTAATTTCATCTGATGTTACACCTATCATGGGAAGGATACAAATATTAATTAAAAAGCTTGAATACAATAGAACCACTGCTTGGTTGTCACACAAAGACCCATATCATAGCCCACAGTGCCACATAGATAAGGACTGTAAATTTTTCCAAAGAATTAAGAATTTCAAAACTTTATTTTAAAAAATTCCTTCATTACAAGTTTAAACTCTGAAAAAGCTCTCCTCACCCAGCACCAAAACATTCATAAATAAAGACTGTGATAAAATTCTTTATTTAAGATGATCATTTTAAAAGAGGTGAAAATGATGTCCACAGGCATCAGCCTGTTTTCCAACAGACAGGACGTCCCCAGGAGCCACACTCTAGGGTTGGCCTGTCTGCCTCTAGTCTGGAATTTACAGGTGAATTTCCATACTCAGTCAGGAGCCATAAAATGGGTGTGATCCTACGATATTCCTGTAATGAAAGAAAAAATTCACATAGCGGTCCTGATAGGCAACGATTTATTTCTCTGTCTTGTCTAATTGCTCTGGCTAATGTTTCCAGAACTACATTGAACCAAAGTGGTGACAGTGGTCATCTTTGTCTTGTTCCTGACTTTATAGGAAGAGCTCTATTTTTCTCCATTTAGTATAATGTTGCTGTTGATTTGACATAAATGTCTTTTATCACATTGAGGTAAAGACAATCTATTTCTATTCTCCTTAGGATTTTTATCATGAATAAATCTTGGACTATTTCTAATGATTTTTCTACCTCTATTCGGATGACCATGTGGGGTTTTTTCCTTAATTCTGTTAATGTTCTGGATTGCATTTCTTGATTTGCAAGTGATGAACCATCCCTGCATCCTTGGAATGAATCCTACTTGGTAACTAATTTGTTTCATTTTGTTTGCTAATATCTTATGGAGAATTTTTGTGTATATTTTCATTAGCAAGATTGGCCTGTAGTAGAATCAACAAATGGGATCATGTGAAATTAAACAACTTCTGCACAGCAAAGGAAACAACCAACAAAATGAAAAGACAACCCATAGAATGAGAAAAAAATTTTCCAGCTACCCCTCAGTTAGAGGACTAATATCTAGAATATAGAAAGAACTCAAAAAATTGGGCCCTCAGATTTAAAGAGCAAATCCAAAAATGGACACCTGGAATGAATACATACTTCTCAGATGAAGAAGTACAAACAGCAAATAAATGAAAAAATGTTCAACATTTCTGGACATTTTTAATGTCTCTGAGATTCCACCTCACTCCAGAAATAATGGCTATTATCAAGAAATCAACCAGTGAGGCTGTGGGGAAAAATGAACTTTTCCCCACCTTGGTGGGAGCATAAGTTGGTAAAATCACTATGAAAATCAGTATGGAAATTCCTCAAACATCTAAAAGCTCCATTTGACTCAGCTCCTCTCCTTCTAGGTATCTTCCCAAAAAAGCTAAAGTCATCACACTACAATGATATTGTGTACCCTCATGTTTATAGCAACACATGTTTATAGCTACATCTTGGAAATAGCCCCTATGCTTATTTTCAGGTAAATTTATTTTAAAAAGTGGCATTTGTGTGCAATGGATTACTACTTTGCCATAAAAAAGATAAATTTGAGACTTTTTAGGTAAATAGATGCACCCTGAGACCATACTCTTAAATGAAATAGATCAGGCGTACAAGTTTAAATGTTGCATTGTTTCTCTTGTGTGAGAAATCCAAAGTATAAATAAGGAGCAAAATGGAAGCTAGATATTAGGAAGGAGGCACTTGTTCAAATGGGGAGTCAAACAAGAGAGGATGCAGGTAGAGAATCAAAGGGGAGTCCAAAAAAGGGAACTGAAGGAAAAAATGGAAAGAGTTTTTGTTAGTGGGGAAGAGAAGAAGGACTGAAGGGAGAGAGGAATTGAAAATAAATGATATATTGTGTACAAATTCCCAATGGTGAATGTGATCATTATGTACTAATTAAAAACTCAATCAAAAAATAGAGGCATGAGGTGAGATGGTAGTTTTCAGGGAAATTGAGAGTTGATTAATTAATGGGCATAAAGTTTCACTTAATAAAGACATATAAGAGTCAAGTGTGGTGGTGTACTCCTATAACCTTACCACTCTGGAGGCTGAGGTAGGAAGATCACTGGTAAGTTGAGGTCAGCCTGGGCTACTCAGGCAGTTCAAGACCAGCCTGAACTATATAGTGAGAACTTGTCTCCAAATAAACTGAAAGAAGGAGGAAGAGGAGGAGAAGGAGAAGAAGAGAGAGAGACAGAAAGAGAGAAAGACAGAGAGGAAAGAGGCATGAGCATTAGAGATCTGCTGCATAATACTGAACCTATAGTTAAGAATAATGAGTGTGCATTTAAATTTTTAAGGTACCTCTTGTGATAAGTGCTCTATCACAATAAATAAAAGGTTTAGAGGAATCAATAATTCTTCATCTCAGTGATCCTAAGCTGAAATAGCATGGGCACATGGTACACCATCTCATAAATGTACTGTAAAATACAGTGTGTGGGCTGCAGAGGAGGAGCTGGGCGGATCTGGAGTGCCTGCAGAAGCCTGTTCCTTTGTCTGAAGGACTGAATACTTCTGCAAGCAGTGAGGGATCACAGGTTCCTGAGGCACCTCAGCCTGTGGTGAGTGCCCAGCACAGTCTGCCCAAATCTCAGACTGTTCCGGACCCCCCAGGCTTCTGGGTGCAGTGAAGTGGAGCAGTGGGTTAGAGGCCACTACAGCCACCTCCCCATCCCTCCCGGCTACACTTGGAAGTCTGCTGAGCTCCTGACGGATGGGCGGGCCTACACTAACCCCCGAGCCCAGCCGCGCCTAGCCATCTGCCTTCAGAGGGGGAGCTGGGCGGATCTGGAGTGCCTGCAGAAGTCCCTTCCTTTGCCCAGAGAACTGTGGATATCTCTGCAAGCAGGGAGGGTCCACAGGCTCCTGAGGCACTACGGCCTGTGGTGAGCACCCTAACCCGGCTGCGATTGAAGAGCTGTGGATCTTCCAAGGGGCAGGTGGGCGCACAGTGTCCCTGAGGCCCAGCTTGTCTGGAACTGCAGAGTTCTGAGCAGGCAGAGGAGGGCCACTGGTTCTGTAGGCCCAATGGCTTGGGGTAGTGCGGTGTCAGAGTCTCAGTAGCTCCAAACATAGAAGGGGATTTTCAACAGATCCTGAGGAAGCTTTCAAATAACACTTGAAACACAGAAATATAGAAAATGACAAAACGAAAGACCAAATTACAACCTCAAACCTCCAGCCCATCTCAGGAAACCCTAGGAGCGATGTATATAGAAGAAAATATATCCCATCCACCTCATATATTGGACATAATAGCTACTGAAGTTGACAAACAACTCCAGGAAGCTTTAAAGAAATTCAAACTCGAAATAATCTCCCAGATAAAAGAAGAAATGATAAAAGAAATGAAAGAGATCCTAAATATATCTAAAGAAAACACAGATAAAAAATTGGAGGAACTAAACAAAAAGATGGAATCCCTAGACGAGCAATATAAGAAACAAACAGAATACATAATGCAGATGCACAGAGATATACAGGAAATAAAAAACTCCACTGAAAGTTGTAAAAACCGCCTTAATGAAAGTGAAGATAGAATTTCAGACCTTGAAGACATGATTGCAGCTAGGGAACAGGAAAGGAAAGATCTTTTGAAAATAACAAGGAATCAGGAAACAACAATTCAACAACTGCAAGATGATGCAAAGAAGAATAACAGAAGAATGATAGGGATTAATGAAAGAGAGGGAGACAACATAAAGGATGTCAAGAGGATATTTAGAGAAGTAATAGCTGAAAATTTCCCAAGCATGAGATCAGAAACTGACATCAAGATAAGTGAAGCATATAGAACTCCAAACACTCATAACCAAAATAAAACTACACCCAGACATATAATAATCACCATCCCAGAAATCCAACATAAGAATAGATTATTAAAAGCTGTCAGAGAGAAAAGACAAATCACTTATAAAGGAAAACCTATCAGAATCACAGCAGACTTCTCAGCACAAATGATAAAGTCAAGAAGAGCATGGAGTGAAATATTCCAGATCCTAAAGCAAAATGATTTCCAACCAAGACTGATATATCCTGCAAAACTATCATTCAAAATAGATGGTGCAATACGATACTTCCATGACAAAGAATAGCTGAAGAACATCATGAACACCAAACCGACCCTGCAAAAAATATTGAAAGACAGTTTAGATACACAAAGGAAAAAACCACTAAGCAAAGCAAATAATTAAACAGAACAGAAAGATAAAGATGCAACAGCAGAGAGATAACATTCCTACAATTAACCAGCATTTAACAGTAATAACCATTAATGTAAATGGTCTCAATGCACCAATCAAAAGAAACAGACTAGCAGAATGGATCAAGAAACAAAATCCAACCATATGCTGTTTACAGGAAACCCATCTAACCCAGAAGGATACTCACAGACTGAAAGTCAAAGGATGGAAAACAATTCTTCATGCAGCAGGAATCCAAAAAAAGGCAGGAGTAGCCACTCTGTTTGCAGACAACGTGAACTTTAAACCAACAATGACCATAAAGGACAAAGAAGGTCACTACATACTCGTAAGGGGAAAACTCCAAGAGGAAGAGATAACTATCTTAAATATATATGCACCAAACTCCAGAGCACCAAGTTATATAAAACAATTATTAACAGAAATGAAAACTCAAATTATCAGTAACACAATTGTAACAGGAGACCTTAATACGCCATTGACACCAAGGGACAGATCAACCAGACAGAAAATGAGCAAACAAATAACAGAACTGAATCATACCTGTGAACAAATGGGTTTGATAGACATATACAGGATGTTCCACCCAACAACATCAGAATACACATTCTTCTCAGTAGTACATGGATTATTTTCTAAAATAGACCATATATTAGCTCACAGAACATATTTAAGCAAATGCAAAAGAGTTGAAATCATCCCGTGCATGTTATCGGATCATAGCGCTCTGAAATTAGAAATTAATGATAAAAGATACTGCAAAAATCCCACAAACACATGGAAACTGAATAACACACTCTTGAGTAATCAGTGGGTCACAGAAGAAATTAAAGAAGAAATCAAACAATACCTAAAAGAAAATGAAAATACAGATACAACTTACCGGAACCTGTGGGATGCAATGAAAGCCGTCCTGAGAGGAAAATTTATTGCACTGAGTTCCCACATCAGGAAAACAGAACGAATACAAATAAATAACTTGATGCTACACCTCAAACAGCTAGAAAAAGAAGAGCAAGTCAAGCCCAAAGCCAAAAGAAGAGAGGAAATTGTAAAAATCAGAGCAGAAATCAATGCAATAGAGACTAAGAAAACAATCCAAAGAATCAACGAATCAAAGAGTTGGTTCTTTGAAAGAATAAATAAAATCGATAAGCCCCTAGCCAACCTTATTTAAAAAAGGGAAGAAAAAGCTCAAATTCATGCAATAAGAAATGAAAAAGGAGAAATCACTACAGACCCAATAGAAATACAGAGGATCATCAACACCTATTTCGAAAACCTCTACTCTCAAAAGTTTGATAACACAGAAGAAATAGACAGATTCTTAGAAGCATATGAAGTGCCAAAGCTAGATCAAGAGGATGTAAAACTGTTGAATAACCCAATCTCTGTTACTGAAATTGAAAATGTAATTAAGTCCTTACCCACAAAGAAGAGCCCAGGCCCAGATGGATTCACTGCAGAATTCTACAAGAAATACAAAGAAGACCTAATGCCGACACTCCTCAAACTATTCAATGAAATTGAAAGGGAAGCAATCCTTCCTAAGTCATTTCTGAAAGCAAATATTACTCTAGTACCAAAACCTGAGAAAGACCCAACTAAAAAAGAGAACTATAGACCGATCTCCCTAATACACATAGATGCAAAAATCCTCAATAAAATATTGGCAAATAGGATTCAGCAAATCATCAAGAAGATTATACACCATGACCAAGTGGGATTCATCCCAGGAATGCAAGGATGGTTCAACATACGCAAATCAATAAATGTAATCCACCATATCAATAAAGCCAAAAATAAGAATCACATGATCATTTCTATAGATGCAGAAAAAGCCTTCGATAAGGTCCAACATTTATTCATGATTAAAAACTCTACAGAAAATTGGAATAGATGGTCTTTACCTCAATATAATAAAGGCCATTTATGACAAACCAACAGCCAGCAGCATACTAAATGGCCAAAAATTGAAAGCCTTTACTTTAAAATCAGGCACAAGACAAGGATGTCCTTTATCACCACTCCTATTTAATATAGTACTGGAAGTACTAGCCAGAGCAATTAGGCAAGAAAGAGAAATAAAAGGGGTAAAGATAGGAAAAGAAGAAGTTAAGATGTCATTGTTTGCAGACGACATGATACTCTACATAGAAGACCCCCTAAGCTCCATTGAAAGACTCGTAGATACAATAAATAAATTCAGTAATGTGGCTGGATACAAAATCAATACTCAGAAATCAATAGCATTCCTATACTCAAACAACAAAATCACAGAGAGGGAAATAAGAGAAACTGGATTATTCACATTAGCAAGCAAAAAAATGAAATATTTAGGAATTACTCTTACGAAAGAAGTGAAAGACTTATACAGTGAAAATTATAATACACTGAAAAAGGAAATTGAAGATGATCTCAGAAAAAGGAAAGACATCCCTTGCTCATGGATAGGAAGAACAAACATTGTGAAGATGGCCATTCTCCCAAAACTCTTATACAGATTCAATGCAATCCCAATAGAAATACCATCAACATACCTTATAGATCTAGAGAAATCACTCCTAAATTTCATCTGGAACCAGAAGACCTAGAATCACAAAGGCAACTCTAAGCAGCAAAGGCAAAGCAGGAGGCATCACAATCCCTGACTTGAAATTATACTACAAAGCAACAGTAGTAAAATCAACATGGTATTGGAATCAAAACAGAGGCGAAGATCAATGGAATAGATTAGAAGATACAACCACAACTACAAACACACTCAACCACCTTATCTTTGATAAAGGAGCCAAGCAGGTTCACTGGAAGAACGACAGTCTCTTTAATAAATGGTGCTGGAAAAACTGGCTCTCCATTTGCCGAAAACTAAAGCTAGACCCATGTCTATCACCATGTACTAAATTAAAATCTAAATGGGTCAAAGATCTGAATATTAAAACAGAAACACTAAATCTACTGGAAGACAAAGTGGGTAGAAACCTTGGAGACATAGGAGTAGGTAAAGAATTCATGAACAGGACTCAAACCGCACGGGAAATACTTCCCAGAATCAATAACTGGGAACACTTCTTATTAAAAAGTTTCTGCATGTCAAAAGAAATCTCCAGCATAGTGAAAAGAAAACCCACAAACTGGGAAAAGATTTTAGTGAACTCTCTCTCTGACAAGGGACTCTTGTCTAAAACATATAAAGAATTAAAAAAAACTCAGATCTCCAAAATTCAAAATCCAATCCAAAAATGAGCATCTGAGATGAATACACAATTCTCAGATGAAGAAATGCAAATGGCAAATAAATATATGAAAACATGCTCATCATCATTGGTCATCAGAGAAATGCAAATTAAAACCACACTGAGATACCATCTCACTCCTGAAAGAATGGCCAGGATCAAGAAAACCAACAACAACAAATGCTGGAGAGGCTGTGGGGAAAAAGGAACTCTCCTGCACTGTTGGTGGGAGTGTAGACTGGTACAGCCTTTGTGGAGGTCTGTCTGGAGGTTTCTCAAAAAGTTGGGACTGGAAATCCCATTTATTCCAGCTATTCCACTTCTAGGCATATTCCCAGAAGAACTGAAAGCATCATACCACAGTGATATATGTGCACCTATGTTTATAGCAGCACAATTTGTAATTGCCAGATCTTGGAAACAACCCAAGTGTCCATCAACTGAGGAATGGATAAAAAATTTGTGGTATTTCTATACAATGGAGTATTATTCAGCTATAAAGAAGGATCACATTGAGATATTTATCAATAAATGGGCGCAGCTTGAGACCATACTCATAAGTGAAATAAATCAATCTCGCATGTATGAATACTGAATAGTTTCCCTAATGTAAGTAATGATTCAAATATATGAAAATATGTGGCAATCATGATTCCCCATTATGTGGCCTTGAAGCCTTATAAAACTTTCACTTATTAATTAGAAAGGCTTTATTCTTGACTTCTTGATATGGAAATATTTGAAGCTATAGTATATGAAGTTTTATCCAAATATCTCAAGGAAAAAGACAGACACTATGGTAACTATTATTCTTTAAAAAAATTATTTAGTTATTTCTTATGTTTATTTTAATTAAGGGAAAAATTTAAAAAATTAGGATATATAATAGTAACTCTTTTCGATTTCCTATTAACTTGTTTTGAAGTCCTGTAATACTCCCACGATCTTGTTTTGACTGATTAGACTCTGTTCCATTCTGTGGGATAGTATCAAGTCTGAGGGTATAGGCAACTACTTTGAAGGCAATAAGATTCACTAAGATGCCCATTCAGGTTTGACTATTGTCTCCTTTGGAAGTCCTGTAATGTTTACAATGTCTAAGTTTTATTGGTCTTGTTCTCTACTGTTTTGTTCAACTTTATAATATCTAATGAGATAGACAAATCTTTTTAAGGAAACAAGAGACAACGTTGATAACTATTGTTAATAACCGTGTACTCTGTTCTACATCATGTGCTAAGTCTATCCTTGGTTTTGACTGACAGCTTTGTTCTGCCATATTTGACTTCATTCTCCCCCCCCCAAAAAAAGTAACAAGAACTAAGGAGTAATAAAATCTAAAATGTGTAAATTTTGTTGTAAAAAGAGAGGAAGGGGAAAAAAAAGAGCTCTAACGGATATAACAGCAAGTGTGTATAGGGGTGTTGAATAGCTGACTATATTAATGTTTTTGGATCATTGAACACAGCTGTTTGCAGTCTCTCTGTTTGAATGTCTACTTTGTATTCTTTGATACTGTGATTTGAGCAACTATTTCCAAGATGATAATATGTAATCTATTAACAGGTGATTTCTTACTGTTATGTTTTTTTTTTGTAGTTCTGTATTATATGTAACCTTATACTGCTTTGTTTTGTTTTGTGTTTTTCTCTTTTTCCTCTTAAATAAACAAAAAAAATACAGTGTGTGATTCATCTCATAAATGTACTGTAAAATACATAATATAGTGAGAAATCAAAAAACCCACCTTAATGTCTGTCCCAGGTGGGTCCCTGAGTTTTCCACTGGAAGTGAAGTTGAGCTTTGCTTTCCTGTTGAGTTTTTGGGTTCATGAGCACCATAGTCTTCTGTCTTTTTCCAATAAGTTAACGTAAATGCTCTGAATGAGAGAAATCATGACACAGCAATATGAGACTTGTGCACACACTGCTGGAGGGGGGGAGAAGTAAAGAAAAGATTGTGTGCAGGGAAAGAAACCCAATTAGATCAGATCTTTGGGTCATGAATAAGAGAGTGCCAAATGAACTAGCTTAGGCAAAAAAAAGAAAAGAAAATTTATACTTTACAGAGGAAAGAATTCTTAGACACATAGAATGGAACTTCTCATTACCCCACAAAAATGCAGGTGGGGCCCAAAGCTGATTTAACATAAATGCCACATGCCGGAAATCCTTAACAAGTACCCAAAGCTGCTCTGCTCTCTCTATTCATCTCACTACATGTCTGCAAAAATGATGACACTGAAAACTGTGTTCTTGGCCTCTACTGACAGAAATCACTGAAACTCTCCTTCCCTTTAAGAAGTCAGAGGAACGTGTCTTAAATCAACCCCACGCACTCTGTGGGTGCTTACAGCAGGAGACAGTTATCTTCTTTCCCTAACAGCTGTCTGCTGGTGTGTGACTGCCCAGGAGGGCCACAGTGCAGGTGGAGAGAGAAGCATAATAGCACCCATTCTTTTCGACCATTCAGTGGGGCATGGTCAGTCAGTTCCCCACCACAGACCTCGTTTCTAGTTCTTTGCTCAATGAACCACCCAAGAGTGTTTGTCGGCTGGAGTGGAAACTCCCCCCCAAAACGAGATTCTACCATAATGAATGAACAACCAATCAGACAGAGAGGAGTTGTGTAGAGTAGATAAAGTCTTATCTAGATTGAACTAGGAATTCTGTAATTGAGACAAACTGCACTTCTAGGGCTTCCCCAAGAAACTCATTTATTCACAATTTGAAATATGTTAGACTTTAGCTAGTGTTGCTAGAGATGATCACAGCTGCACCATGCAACTCAGAACCAGGCAGACTTCACAATCTCTGTCACTCTGTCTCATATTTGAATACAATATGATGTAGAAAAAGCAAGAAGGTATCTATAGATGATGGTGACCTCCTGCCTGCCTCCAAATCCTTTGACAGATTTGCAAATATAGGAGGAAGGAAACATTAAATTTTATATGTAATTGAGAATATGACCTACAATTTATTTTTTCATGTATGTATGTGGGGAATCAGAGATGTTAAGGAATAGTAAACACAGAACATTGTTGAAAGTCAGTGACTATAAGATAAATACAATTATCTAGTCTCCATTTTGCTCAGTATTTTTCTCCATGGAGTTCAGACTGTTGATACTGAAACCCCCAGTGCCCAGAACTCAGCTCTGTGCCTATACAACCTTCTGTTTCATTCTCTCACAGCAGAAATTACTTTCATGAGGTAAGAAGAGAATGCTCCACTGTAGCAGATCATGATTTTTGTATCACACTGCCAATCGCCAGAGATTTGTTCAGTTCTACTTTGAAAGTGTTGGAGGAGTACTCTGCTTTTGAGCCTTTGAAGTCATTCTCTCCTCTAACCCAACCATTTCCAAACAGATAGTATGGTTCACTCTAATAGCTGGTAGGAACAGAAGTAGAACATCTAAGAGAAGGAAGATTGGCCAGTCAAATCTCTCTGCATAATGCAGCCATACCATGGCTCACTCCCAGTGCATTTCAGGTGACAATTTTGTCCCTGTCCTCGTATATCCACTGTTCAGTATTGGGCAAACAAGCTAGAACTTGTTGGTATTGATGCCCTTCTGACTCACTTACCCTTTCCAGCCAATATAATTTTTGGTCATCATTTTTGACATGTGTTGCTTTTGCCAGAACCTGTTAACAAATACCGAGGTACTGATGTACTTACCATTGAGTCTATAACACTTATACATGGATCTTGCCTAAAAGATCAGACAACACTAAACTATAGCATGTAAGACTCAGAATCCCCAGTTTTCATATCGACTGATATCAAGCAATCATTAACCTTGATCCATTAGAATGTATGGTGTCTGACCCATTCGTATAAGGATTACCAGCACCTCTTGATATTTATACAGATAACGTAGGGCAGATTTGGTAGCATGGGATGTAGAACAAGAAAGTTGGCAAGTGGCTCAGCAAACTGTTAGCCACTATTGAACTATTAACTGACTGAGCCTCATTTCCGTCAGAAAAATCCCCTACCCACTGAATTCAGTGGGAAGACATACAGGATTAAGCAGAACTCTACAGATCACAGAGGACCCAAATGTTCAACCACAATGTCTTTCCTGTAGGAACACCCTGCATTCAGCTTCCTGTCAGATAACCTTTATTTCGGTGGGCTACAACACTCACCTCTGAATGAAGCATGATATTGGTAAGAAACCCCAGGCATCTGAATTATCCGGTTCATAAACAATTGAACTTTCGATGAGAATGCCCCATATGCGTACCTACACAGGTGAAGAGTATAAAACTGGTTATTTTCATTATGTCTGGATGTTACAAACTAAATTTTTTCTATACTCACAACACATAAAGCAGTATTAAAAATGAGCATTTACCTTACCCACACAGTGAGATACAATCTGTACTTGTATATTATTCACCTGTAATTGGACCAGTTAACATCTTAAAGATGCTGCTTGAGAGCTTGCTAGCTCCTCAGATGGCACAAGTTTAAATTCTATATTTAATATTTGCTCTTTGTGTGACCAAAGAAAGTAAGTAATTCCAAAATGTTTGACCTACAAAAGGGTCTGGTAAGAATGTGTAGGGCTGAGTATCATACAAGTGATATTTATTACATATTAAAGACATTGCATTTTATCTCAATTGTTCACTACATGGGAATATACTGACCCATGTACCTGAGAGTCCCAGGTAAGCAGACATTAGGAATAGCTTGACTTTGTAAAACCTCATCACGTCATCAAATACGTTTCTCAGTTTCCCTTGAAAAACTATCTTATATCTTTTTCTTTCCCTGGGTTGGTTTTATTGTTCAGGCAGCTTCTTTACCCAAGATTTGCAAGTTGGAACTTCAGGATGTATCTGCTTCCATGGCCTACCTGCTTTTACAATGTAAAAGACAGATCTTCTTCCCTAGAAGAAATCCTCCAAACATACCAGAAAGATTGCACTAGCAGTGGAAATATCCCACTGAGTAATTCAGTATTATCTGAGCTGACGATTGGCACTGCCTCATTATTCATTTCACAAGTATTTATTAAGTGCCTACATTTCATTTAACAACTGTTTGTAGAAATCTTGTCATGGGGAAAACATTTCTTAGTTACTGGGAGATTCAGTAGTGATCAAAAGCAGGGGATAGATATCTGGGTCCAAGAGGAGAATCAGTCAATTTAAATCATATGGGGAAATCAGAAAATATGGTAAATATTTAGTGTTTTGTTTTGTTTTAAGAAGACGTTATGTCATTAATCCCCCTTAAAATAGTCCCCTTACCCTAAACACAATTATCATGTAGTTCTTAACACTTCCTGAGGCAATTCAGGAACTCCAATTGTGTAAGTGTCTTTAGCTGCACAATTGTGGCTGCCTCAATGTTTGAACCAATTCATTAATTCAGAATGCGTACTGTCCATACTCGTTTCTGCTTTGAGGAGCCTAATCTCATTCAGTGTGACCCAGTAAACAAGACAGATGAGGTCATGTCATCATGCTATTCACAAACCTCCCTTTCCACTGGATGGTCCTAGGCAGCAGCCTTCACCATATATCTGATTACAGTTCATAGAGACGCCAAAGCAGACTCCCAGAACTACCACAAGGAGTGACAAGAATGATGGGATACGTGTTTCCAAACGGAAGAGAAGTATCTGAGGGGGATTCACGACACTGTGTCTTCCACTGCCATAAACTTTGTATTCAAACATAGCTATAATGCTTTTTTTTAATTTATACATTCTCCATCTATTTCAATCCCACCTTCAATACACTAAAAATAAGATAGGAGAGGACCAAACTAGAAAGCCAGGCTGCATTACCAAATCCAACAAGAAGTTAATACAAAGTAAAAGCAGCTGGTGTGAGAGATATCGGAGCTTGGCACTAACACCCATCAGAGGGCAGGTACACCCCTTGCTGTGTGACATGGTGCTCTTTGCTGCTGTCTTCATCTTTAAAATGTGCAGGGTTTTGAGTACCAGGGTGCTATGAAGGTTACACGAACCAGCTAACACTAAGTAAATCCCATTCGTTAAATAAGTATAACCTTCACCAGGTATCATGAGGCTGAAGGGACTGGAATTTTTAAAATACTCATCAGCACAGCAAGCACATAATTGGCTAATAATGTTGCTTATTTCTCTCCATTCAAGCTAGGCCCTTTCCCTCTTTCTCTTTCTCTCTCTCTCTCTCTCTCTCTCTCTCTCTCTCTCTCTCTCTCTCTCTCTCTCTGTTACACACACACACACACACACACACACACACACACACACACACAGAGTGATCCTTTCCATGTGGAATAATTAATGCAATCTCAGGAAGAGCTATCCAACAGCTGGGTAACTTTAGACACCCTATTCCTGTTAGAATTTTTAGACAATGACAAACAGGTGAGGGACTTTAGGGCATTTTGAAATAGAATGTTTTGCTCTGTGTAGATTTTATCATAGAGAATATAAAACCTCACCATCAAAAGCAAGAGAGATACACTGAAAAAATTAGATAAGTGAATATACCCTGGATAAAGCTCCAGGTTTTACCTGATATCTCTTCTACTGTGAAAGGATCAAAAATCAAAACTAATTAAGATGATATCAGCTATAAAATGAATTTATAATTAACTTCAATGATTGTTTCATAGCACTGAAAATAAAACCAGAGGACATTACTGAAATGATAACTTTTCTTACTTCAGAGATGATCCCACAGTGAGAGAGAGGATAAAAATATTCTAAGTAATCTGTCCCTCTTCCTGTTGCAGCACAGCGAGTTCCCAAGTACAGTTCAGAAGGCCGGGGTTCCCGGACATCCCCAAGAAGCCGCCATCTAAATTTCACCCACAGCCACCACTCATTGCAGGTGATAATCACTGATAAAAAAAGAAAAGAGTCACATCTTGTGCCTGTCACCGAAAAATAGCTCAGAAAGTGTTTAACCTCTGATCAAGCTGGATCTCAACTCATACAAGTAGCCTGGTGTTATTTATATATTTTCCACGCTGCTTTCATGGAGAAGTTATCTCCACAGCACAGCCTTTTCATCTGAATGTAGAAAAATTACAGAGACTCATAAACCAATCATCCACAGGTTCCTTAGTATTCAAATGCCATCTACAAATAGACCTCAAGGATGCACTGTTGAAGTATTTTCAACCATAATGGATAGAGACCTGAAACACATTAATACTTCGTTTTAGATACTTGGAAAAAGCAATCAGATGCATTCTTTTTAATGTTTAAGTCAATTATACTTCATTATGCTATGAGAAAGGAAAGACTTCTGCTCAACTAAAATAATATTTAATGTTATCATAAATATACATAATATGTATAATATTTAAAATTACAGTAGCCTGAGGTTGCCTGGTTGGGGAATCAAGAAGAGGTACAGTGTATCTGAGTGGAGAATGGCAATGAAGAGCTAGTAACAGATGATCACCAGAGAATAAAATATTAATTCCCAAAGGCCACCTTATGTAAAAAAGCATACCACTGCCACTCCTAGAATTTCCTTTTCCTCACCATCTTCCAAACCATGAATGGACACAAGACCCATGAGGAGTACAACTAATACCCTAGTGATCCTCATCTCTTCAGGTCTCCACCCAGGTACCACAAAAAAACAGGAAGCGAGAGAAACCGGAAATGAAGGGAAACAGGAAGAGAGAGGAATAGGAAGTCAAGGGAGGAAAGGCTCAGGTGTTTAAGAAACACCGGCCTCCTCCACAGCACAGGTGACCCATCACTGAGGAAACACCACCAAAGCCCTTAGCACAAACAGCTTTCCCTCTTCCTGGATGAAATCATTGTGAAGATAATGATTCATATCATCAGATGAGGAAAGGGATAAAGTGGATCTAAACTTTGTTTTCCTTGTCTTCCTAAGCATAGAATGTGTCTGAAAGCCTCTCATACAGTAAGTAAAATGTAGCTACTGGAGCACTGAGAGGAAGGATTTGAAGATAATTTCAGAATCCCCACATGGGTGATACGGAAGAATAACTTATATATTGATTGATGGTATTACAACTAAAATCATTATGGGTTCCTGTTAAAAATCACCAGTGTTCTGTTCTGGTATCCAATAACGGTGACCCAGTAAGACCAGGTTAAAACCTGTGTACAAGTTCCTTTAACAAGCTACAGGAGATTCTGACTCAGGTAAACAAATACAAGCAGGGTCAGAATTATAAAAGGCACTGCTTTCTGGTTCAATTAAGTTTACCCAAAAGCATTCTATGACAAATAGAAAACTAGAGAAAAATTCTCCAAGAACAATTTTATCTAACACAACCTAATAGTGAAATCTTCAGCCAAAGGGATTATGAAAAAGACCTGGCTGTATATTTTGGCAGAGGTCAATCTTCATAAGTACCATCTTTATTAAAGCAAGAATTTGATGTTATCTTTCAAAATAATTTATCTCTTAGGTTGCCTTAGTTTCTACCAGAATTTGCATGAATTTCATTAGTGTAGCAAAATAATAAAATGAACATTTATGATCATCAGAAATCTCAACAGAAAGTTCCATTTACTAAATATTTTGATGATGTTATATGTTTTGTTTAAATCAAACAGGCTCTTATTTTAGGATGTCTTTTCTTTAAGTTCTAATTGGAAATTAAAGTCTTGCAGGAGAACATATTTGTAAGGACAATGTCAATAGATTTTAGTGGACAATACTTTCATTTTCCTAATAGTTCAATAAGTGAACATAGATATTTTCAATAGGTCAACATACTGTGATTTTTACAAATTTCTGTGTAAATTAGACATAGATTTGTGCTTAATAGTCTTTATATTCTTCCTGTAACTTGAACAGCTATTTCTAAGGTGACAATATGTAATCTATTAACTAGTGATTTCTTACAGGGGTTTTTTGCAATTCTGTATTACTTGTACCCTTATAGTGTTTTGGTTTTTTTCTTTTTTTCCTTTAGTTAAAAATTTTTTTAAAAATACTTTTTACATTCTTTATCTCTCTGTGAAGCAACAACTGATAAGATCCTGTTATAGAAGTTCTCAGAAATTTTCTTTTGATTTCTTTAAATTTATGCATACATATTATATTTGGGTCATTGTAACATAAATAGAATTTATTCTGTTTGCAGAGAGATTTTCCTACATAAAATATCTTGAAGAACATTTTATGTCATTGTCTTTATATTTCCCATTTTCTTTATTAAAGTGATATACCATGCTATATTGTGAAAGTCATGTAATATTTAAAGTGTAACAGATAGGAATGTATTTCATTTTTTTATTTTTTTAATTTTATTTTAAAGAGGACAAAACCAAGGAAAATAAAACAATAAAACCAATCAAAAATAAACTAGTATAAGTGATACAGGTCTTCAAACTGTTACAAAACCAACAATAGTTACCATAATTGCCCTTTGTCATCTTCAAAATAGCTGCAGAACCTTCTGACATAGTAAAAATTGACCAGAACAGAATGGAATACAAAACAATAAAGCCAAAACAGTGAATGCCACTAGTAAATGAGCCACTACTAAATCCAAAATGGCTACCACAATGTGTCTTGTTATCTTTCAAATAGCTGCTCCTGCCATCAGATTTCACATAATCAAATAAAGCAAAAGAGAATAAAACCCAACCAACAACAATGAAAATGATAAGGTTTTCCAGTGGAATCACTTCCTGGTGAGATCTGGATCTTTCCCTCAATAAAGTCCCAGAATGGCGCTAAGAGAGGTTTGAGTGCCCAACTTCCACAGCAAACAGCAGTCAGCACATGGCGCTGCTTTCCAGATGGGAATCACCTCATGCTGAGGCTCCCAGTTCTCTTCCCCCAACCCTGCAGTCCTTCATTTTTTAAATTAGATTATATAAGTCATACTATGAGTCATATATTCACCACAACCTGCCCTGGAGCTACAGGGAATGTGTGTTTCCTTCAAAAGTAGCAGAAGGAACCATGGAGCCATCATGGACCTCTGGATTGCTGCCCATCAAAGAGGTCTCACTCCCGAAGCCAGCAGTGGAGACCACTAGCAGCTGGGATCTGGGGGCTCCGAGGTGCTGTGGAATGAGACACATGCATGTGATTTACCCATCTAGAAGTGAGCTTTTTGATTAAGAAGTGAGAGTTTACCAGAAGTGACAAATGCTTTGTGAATGTCTGCTCACTTTGCTAGATAAAAGAAAAATACCATCAAATACACCACTTAAAAATCATCCCTGTGACTGGTAGACTGGAATCACACCCTAATTTTGGACTCACTAGTTTTCTTTTATCCTAGTTTGTTCAGACAGACATAAAATGATGTTGTTGGGTTGAAAACACTATGAACATCCTGCTAAGTGAGGGACTGGGGAGGGAAGTGGGAAACTAGTGCACACCTATAATTCTTTTCCATTATGAAGGGAAAATGTTGTCTTCTTTCTTTGAAGAAAACCTGAAGATTCACCATTGTCACTTACTTTTTTAACTTATTGATTTCCTTTTCATATGAAAATCTTACTAAAATACACACTCTGATGGAGTAAGTCTTGGATTGGGACTCACATCCACTTTTGTTTTTGGTTTTTTAGGCAGGTTCTTGCTTATGTACTGTAGTATAGTTTGGCCTTGAAATCACTATGTAGACAAGGCTGGCCTCAAACTCTCAGCGGTTCTCCTGCTTCAGTCTTCCAAGCACTGGGCTTACAGGAAAGTGACATTTCTTTCTACTGAACTTTCAGATCATGGTACTACCACTCTGTAGCTCACACTTTTACCTGTAAAGGTGTAGCAGTGGCCACTCACAGGATGAGGAGATGGGAGTAGGCACAGATGCTGGAGACTGAAGTGGAAAACCTAAGACAACACACACTCATTTGAGAAAGCAAGAACATGGTGGTGGGGAGGCGGAGCAGTGTCAGAAGTTAATAGCAACACGGGGAAGCCTATTTGCATGCTGAAGACTTCAAACTGCAGACACAACTACCACCTCTGTGAAAGTGATCCTGACGCCACATAAAACATCAAACTAACACATCCCACTTCAAACACAGGACGGATCAGGGCTGTTGATGGGTTCTCTTTTTTCAGTTACTGTGTTTTAAAACTCAGGCTGAGTATACATTTATTTGCCTATTAGGAATGGGGACAGAGTAAAGGCTAATATTGCATAATCATGACCACTGTTCTATTCCCTCAGTCAGCAGCAGAGTCTGCTCAGTGTCCTTGCACTCACAAATGAAATCCTCATGAAGTAATGGTCAGAGTGAAGAAGAAAAAGAAGAAGAAGAAGGAGGAAGAGGAGGAGGAGGAGATACAAGGGAGAGGTCTTACTCACTCTGCAATTCATTCTTGTCACTGTTGTCTTCACCATGTAGATGGCCAAAGGGCACTAAAATTTAAATCTCAGTGCAGAACTATTAAAAACATTGCATCTTCCATCCTGTCAGCAGGGGAGAAGCAGCAAGGGGCACCTCCACCTCATGTCGACCCACACATGAGCAAACAGATGGGACACAGGCTGAGATGATAATCACTGAAGCAGAGAAGTAACCTGACATTTATGTTGTTTGATTGACTTTACATAGCTGGCGCTGGTGCTCTGGGCAACTATTTAGAGGATAACCATATTCAAAATAGTAATGATTGTGGGTTTCCTATTGCCTTATCTCTGTTTTGTTTTGTTTTGTTTTGTTTTGTTTCATTTTACTGTTCTGTTTTACTCCCTTTAAAATAAATAAATAAATCAATAGCTTGTATCTTCCAGAAAATGAGAAAGGAATAGCTATAAATGGAAAATAGACTGAAAAGCCATATTATTTGTGCACCAATTCATACAACTCCATGTTTCCTAGTCTTTATTACATACATTCAAAAATTGAGGCCCTATGAAATACATGAGAAGTAAGAAATAGAGTAATGTCAAGCAATACATTGACAA
This sequence comes from Cavia porcellus, assembly GCF_034190915.1. Taxonomy (NCBI): domain Eukaryota; kingdom Metazoa; phylum Chordata; class Mammalia; order Rodentia; family Caviidae; genus Cavia; species Cavia porcellus. Next base: position 54,654,904 of record NW_026947500.1, on the reverse strand, counting down.
TGTTTTCAGGCTGGGCATTTACTATTTATTTCTTCAGACAATCCCAAAGTCTGAATTTGACTATGGCACCCATAGTAGGTAGAAAAACATTAACTAAAATCTGGTGAATTATGACACATAATTAAGATATGATTTATGAAGAGTTCTTTCGTCTTTGGCATGAAAAATATTGTTGGTTACAAAGAAAGCCAGGAACCGATCAGACTTTAAGAGCCTTTGAGGAAATGGTTATGTACCATCAACAGCAAAGTTCCTGAATTCTCATTATGTCTTCTACATTATCAGCCTTTCAATTCAGAGGGATGCAACACCATACTTATAGGTTAAAAGTATTTTACATGGGAGTGATCTGTAATGGCATAATCCATGCAGATCAGAATGGTATGGCACAAAATTTTTTATTTAGTGAAATAAACTGTCAACCAAAATCCTTTATCAAGCAAAAAATATCCTCAAAACTGAAGGGGAAATCAAGATATTCTCCATCAAAGAAAAATAAGAGATTTATTGCCAATATCTCTACTGTAAAAACATAGGCAGAGAAAAGAGCAATGAAACACCACACTTACTGTCATTGAGTGTGCCACAAGTACAAAAAAGAAGTGATCCCTCTTACCTTCTATTTGGTTTTCTTGCATAGACAATAGATTTTCATCTCTCTTTAATGTAGTCCATGTACAAAAATGGAAAGACTTTCCATCTAAAATCATCAACAATACAAGGATGTCCACTACCACCACTCCTACTCAATATAGTTCTGTAAGCATTAGCCAGAGCCATTAGACAAGTAAGAGAAACAAAAGGAATAAGAATAGGAAACGAAGAGGTTAAATTATCATTATTTGCAGATGATACGATGTTCTACATAGAAGATTCCCAAAACTCCATCGAAAAACTTATAGATGTAATAGCCAAATTTAGTAATGTTGCTGGATACAAGGTCAACACTCAAAAATCAATAGCATTCTTGTACACAAGCAACAAACTCACTGAGAGAGAAATAAGGGAAACAACAGCCTTCACTATAGCATCCACAAAAATGAAATGCTCAGGAATTAGTCTAACAATAGAAGTAAAGATCTATACAGTGAAAATTACATTACTCTGAAAAAGGAACTTGAAGAGAATTTCAGAAAATGTAAAGACACTCTCTGTTCATCAATAGGAAGAACAAACATTGTGTAAATGGCCATTCTCCCAAAATTGTTATACATATTTAATGCAACTCCAATTAAAATATCATTTGCGAACCTCACATATCTAGAGAAATCATTCCTAAAATTCATCTGGAATCATAAGAGCCCTAAAACAGCAAAGGCAATTCTGGGCAACAAAGGTAAGACAGGAAGCATCAAAATCTCCAACTTTAAATTATACTACAAAGCTACTGTGATAAAATCAGCATAGTATTACAATAAAAGCAGACCTGAAGATCAAAGGAGTAGATCAGAAGATATAGCCACAACTACAAACACACTCAGCTACCTCATATTTGACAATGGGGCCAAACATGTACACTGGAAGAAAGACGGGCTTTGCAATAATTGATGCTAGAAAAACTGACTCTCCATATGCTGAAAAGTAAAACTAGGCCCATGTATAGCACTATGCACTAAAGTCAAAGTGGATCAAAGATCCAAATATTAAAACAGAAACACTAAGTCTCCTGGGAGACAAAGTAGGTAGGAATCTTGAGAAAACGGGAGTAGGCAGAGAGTTCATACAAAAAATCAAACTGAAGAAGAAACACTTCTGAACTGAAGAAGAATCAACAATTGGGAACTTGTCTTATTAAAATGTTTTTGCATGTCAAAGAAAATCTCCAACAGAGTGAAGAGAAAACCCACAAATTAGGAAAATACCTTAGCCAGGTGTCTCTCAGACAAAGGACTTCTATCTAGAACTTATAAAGAATTAAAAATATCCGGCCCCTAAAATTCAAGGACCCAATCCAAAATTGGTCATCTGAGATGAAAATATACTTCACAGATGAAGAAATACAAATGGGAAATATATATATGAAAAAATGTTCAATATCAAAGGTCATTCATGAAACGCAAATTAAAGTCACATTGACATTTCATATCACCCCAGAAAGAATGCCAGTGTCAAGAAATCAACCAATAACAAATTCTAGATGGGCTGTGGGGAAAAAGGAACTCTTCTCCACTGTCCCTGGTAGTATAGACTGTTATAACCACTGTGGAAATCAGTATGGAGATTCCTCAGAAAGCTAGGTTCAGAGATTCTGTTTAACCCTACTGTCCCATTTCTGGGCATTTTCCCAGAAAACATCACACCAAAATGATATATGTGGACCCATGTTTATAGCAGCACAATTTTTAAGAGCCAAATCTTGGAAACTGCCCAAATACCCATCAATCAAGGAATGGATAAAAAAGATGTGATATTTTCATGCAGTGGAGTAGTACTCAGTTATAAATAAAGTTATAAATAAAGATTGCATCAAGACTTTTATAAGTAAATGGATGTAAGTCGAGACCATACTTATCAGTGAAATAAATCAAACTCATATATGGGTAAATACCGTATTGTCTCCCAAGTGTAAGAAACTAAAAAAGTATATCTGATCTAAAACCTACAATAAATACTGTATAAGAGTAAGAAATCGTTCCAAGAGGAAAAGTAATTGGAATAAGGGCAAGGAGGAAAGAAGGAAGAGAAAAGAATAAAGGCATAAATTTGTATATTTATAAATGTAAGATAGCTAAACTGACTGAACTAATTGTATTAGTTATTGGAAAAGAACAGTTTGATACTCACATTTAGATCAATTTTATATGTCTGTATGTGTTAGTCTAAGCCACCCTCTTGAAGATAGCAATATGCAATATTACAGCCATTGTCAAATTCCTATCATCTTGTTTTGTAAACTTATACTGTTATTATATTTTGTTTCTTGTTGTTGCTTTTATGTATTGCTTCTGTTTTTTTTAATCTTAAATAAATAAAAGAAATAATCTGGTACTTGTTAAAGGCAGTAGATGATTTCATTTTCAATAAAGTTGAATGTTTACTGTTTCTCATTTTGCTGAAAAGATATTGCTTCATTTGTATAAAGACACTTGCAAATTCAAAGAGGTCCTTTTTAAATAAAAATTATGTGGTTGTTACTCTGTGATTCAAACCCCTTTATTAATTTCCTATAGTGTAGTAAAAGTTAATTTTCTTATCATGGTCTGGTAGACTCCTCATAATCTGGTCTTACATTAACTTATCCAAATGAAGAAAGAGAGACAGACAGACAGAGACAGAGACAAGGAGAGGGAGAGATCCCTTCTCTAATCTCTTTAAATCACCTCAAGCCCCTAACTAAAAGCCTTTGACTTTATCATTCTTTCTACCAAGAGTATGCTTCAGTATTTGTCGATAGTCCATTCATTCGATTACTTTGCTTCCGCTTCCAAAGTCAGCTCTGAAACAGTGCTCCTCCTTGTATTTTTGTCGTTGTCGTTGTTGTTATTGTTGTTGTTGTTGTTGTTGTTGTTGTTGTTGTTGAGACAGGGGCATGCTATGTTGTTCAGGCTGGCCTTGAACTCATGGCAATCCTTCTGAATCAGCCTCCTGAGTGCCAGACATGCACCAGTATACCTAGATGCATTTTTTTACAGCCTATATAGCAAATTATTTATATTCTTTACTTTTGCTCCATGTTTCTAACTTATATATTTGATCTGTATCAAGTATAATTTAATTTCAATATTTTTCTGAACACTTTAGATTCTAAGGCATAATGTGTCAATTAACTCTCACATACAAGTGACTAATCATTATTTAAATATAAACAATCCTGCTTAAACTGATCACCATTACTCTTACTATTCTGTATGTTCTACTTCTTTATGTAATATCCAGTATCCTGAAAAGTGTGTATGAAAAACAGAAATCTTATTCTAAATAAACATAAGCAATACATCTAGGAAGCTGGCCCACAGAATCACCCTCTCTCTGCTACCCAGAACAGAAAATCCTACTCAGTTCCATAAACCAAACATCCAGTGATTTGTAAAATACATGTCTTTAAACTCCTCAAACTCTTCAATGAAATTGAAAGGGAATCAATCCTTCCTAAGTCATCCCTGGAAGCAAATATTACTCTAGTACCAAAACCTGAGAAAGACCCAACTAAAAAGAGAACTACAGGCCAACTTCCCTAATAAACACAGATGTAAAAATCCTCAATAAAATATTGGCAAATAGGATGCAGGAAGTTAGTAAGAAGATAACATACCACGATCAAGTGGGATTTATCTCAGGCATGCAGGGATGGTTCAACATATGTAAATCAATAAATGTAATCCTCCATATCAATAAAACCAAAAGTAAGAATCGCATGATCATTTCTACAGATGCAGAAAAAGCTTTGATAAGGTCCAACATTCATTCATGATAAGAACGTTACAGAAAATTGGAATAGATGGCCTTTACATCAATATGATAAAGGCCATCTATGACATACCAACAGACAGTATCATACTAAATAGCCAAAAACTTAAGGCCTTTACCTTAAAATCAGGCACAAGACAAGGATGTCCCTTATCAGCGCTCCTATTCAATATCATACTGGAAATACTAGCCAGAGCAATTACACAAGAGAGAGAAATAAAAGGGGTAAAGATAGGAAGAGAAGAAGTTAAATTATCATTATGTGCGGATGACATGATATTTTACATAGAAGACCACCAAAAATCCATTGAAAACCTCTTAGATATAATAAATAAATTCAGCAATGTAATGCAATGGATACAAAATCAGTACTCAAAAATCAATAGCATTTCTATACACTAACAACAAAATCACAGAGAGAGAAATAAGAGAAGCCACACCCTTCACACTAGCAACCAAAAAAATGGACTATTAAGAATTAATCTCATGAAACAAGTAAAGATCTATATAGGGAAAATTATAATACACTGAAAAAACAAATAGAAAACATCTCAGAAAATGGAAAGACAGCCTTTGCTCATGAATAGGAAGAATAAATATTGTGAAAATTGCCATTCTCACAAAACTATTATACAGATTCAATGCAATACCAATAAAAATACCATCAACATACCTCATAGATTTAGAAAAGTCACTCCTCAAATTCATCTGGAACCAGAAGGGACCTAGAATAACAAAGACAGTTCTAAGCAGCAAAGGCAAGGCAGGAGGCATCACAATCCCTGACTTGAAGTTATACTACAAAGCAACTGTAGTAAAATCAACATGGTACTGGAATCAAAACAGAGCCGAAGATCAATGGAATAGATTTAGAAGATACAACCACAACTACAAATACACTCAACCACCTTATCTTTGATAAAGGGCCAAAGCATGTTCACTGGAAGAATGACAGCATCTTTAATAAATGGTGTTGAAAAACTGACTCTCCATATGCCAAAAACTAAAACTACACCCAATCCTATCACCATGTACTAAGTTAAAATCAAATGGATCAAAGACCTGAATATTAAAACAGAAAAACTAAATCTATTGGAAGACAAATCGGGTAAAACACTGAAAACATAGGAGTATGTAGAGAATTCATGAACAGGAATCAAACCGCACGGGAAATATTTCCCAGAATCAATAACTGGGATCACCTCTTATTAAAAAGTTTCCGCACATCAAAAGAAATCTCCAACATAGTTAAAGGAAAACCCACAAACTGGGAAACCATCTTAGTGAACTGTCCCTCAGACAAAGGACTTCTGTCTAAAACATATAAAGAATTAAAAAAAAATCAGACCCCCAAAACTCAAGGATCCAATGCAAAAATGGGCATCTGAGATGAATACACACTTCTCAGATGAAGAAATACAAAGGGAAAATAAATACATGAAAAAATGTTAATCATCATTACTCATTAGAGAAATGCAAATTAAAGCCACACTGAGATTCCATCTCACTCCAGAAAGAATGGCCAGGATCAAGAAAACCAACAACAACAAATGCTGGAGAGGCTGTGAGGGAAAAAGGAACTCTCTTGCACTGTTGGTGGGAGTGTAGACTGGTCCAACCATTGTGGAGGTCAGTTTGGAGAATTCTCAGAAAGCTGTGATTGGAGGTCCCTTTTGTTCCAGCTATTCCACTTCTAGGCATATTCCCAGAAGAACTGAAGATTTCATACCACAGTGATATATGTTCACCCACGTTTATAGCAGCACAATTTGCAATATCCAGATTTTGGAATCAACCTAAGTGTTCATTAACTGAGGAATGGATAAAAAAAGTTGTGGTATTTTTATACAAAGGGGTACTACTCAGGTGTAAAGAATGATCACACTGAGATATCTATAAATAAATGGATGCAGCTTGAGACCATACTCATAAGTGAAATAAATCAAACTCACATGCATAAATACCAAATAGTTTCCCTAGTGTAAGAAATGATAAGAATACATAAAAGTATGTTGTATTCATGATTCCCCATTATATTGCTTTGAAGCCTTATAATGTTTACATTCATTAATGGAATGGTTTCATTCTGGGTTGTTTGATTTTATTGTCTGTGATGGTATGATCAGCTGTTTTGAAGAAAACATGACATTATACCGCTAGTGATGATTTAATATCATCTTGCTTTGAAGTCTCACAAAGCTTTTATTCTTCTGTCTCCATTGGTTTGATCATGTTATATCTTATTGGATTTTATTATATGTGATAGTATAAACAAAAATTTTTATAGACAAGGAGATAATATAGAAACCATTGTTCATTTTCTGTTAGTTGGTTCTGAATACCCAGTAATACTTTCATTCTCTTGAATGGTTTTACACTGTCTTTTTATGTTTGATACTATCTTATGTGAAGATACACTCAAATATTTCAAGGAAAGAGACACTTTGGTAGCTACGTTATGTCTGATTGTCTTGTGGTTAAACACTATGCTGCTTAAAATGTTCTGTTCTGACCTGTGTTGTTATGTCCTCTTTTATCTTAATCTTTTTTTTTAATTAAAAAAAAAACTCATTCCTAACCCATTCTTTTTCTGGTCTTTTGTGGAGTTGTTTTCTGTGTATGAGAAACCCTGAGAGTCTCTTTCTTAAAGGTACATGTCTGGAAAAGATGTATTTTCAGGTCATATATTAAGCCTGAACTTTCAGTAACCTACATAAAAAATGTTTACTTCTCTTTTGTGGTGCATGTGACCACAGGCGAGCAGGGGGCCCTTCTTCCTGTACTCTTCCCTCTGGGCTTCAAGCCACCAAGTCTGCAGAGAGCTCCATCTCCTGGCTCATAGTGGAAGCCAACTTGACCTGGAAGAGAGTGTGATGGAAACTACTGTAAATACCAGTCAGTATTTTTGTCACACAGTTACATAGAAATACTGCAACAGTCATTTAATTAGTGTGCTACAATGCTACTTTTCATTGTTTTTAATTTTTCGTTTTTATCAATACTGCAGTACCTAATGACTACATTCATTGTAGAGAATTGGTACATGTACCTAACATATCTCAATTCCTCTTTTCTGCTTTCCTCCACCCACTTTTTTTTGCCAGAATCAGATTCATTTATTTATCTTTAAGACTTTGTCATACATATAGATTAACAACCAGATTGATAGGCAAAAAACAAAAAAAACCCTAAAGCACTGAATACAACTGTACTAAATCAAGGTACACTATTTGCTTCTTTAAAAGTATAACCAATAAACACATTGAGGACATGACCCACATGAACTACCCTAAGGCTGAGGATTTACTTTAACAAGAGAGATTCATTTTTTCATTAATAGATACTGTGATAAATTTGGTTTAAAACTAAGTCATATCAGTTATAACTATCAATTCTAATGGTCTCAGTTCACCCATCAGATAAAAGGTAGAGGTATAAAAAAAGAAAAAGAACCAACTAACACGGTACCTACAATGTTTTACGTGCTTAATAGATTTGAGTTTTTATAATATAAACACATCTTTGAGTCTTTCTACCCTATATGATAGTTCACTCATTAACCACATAATCTTCCATTCCTAGTATAAAATCTTAATTTCACTCCTACTACATAAAGGCAAAATCAGTTTCGTCCCCTATTTGAACCTGGGCTGTTCTGTGACTTGTCTGACCAACACTGTGTGGGTGTAATTGACGATGTGTGCCTTGATGATCCAAGACTCAACAAGGCTCACAGCTTCTCCCGTCACCTTTGGGAATTCCAAACTGAGATTGCTGTGGAAGGAAACCTGCTGATGGGCAGGAGAAGGAAGGTTTTCATCTCTCTCTCAGGTCACAGCCTCTACACTCATCAACAGAAAAGAAGCACTGACCAAATGGGATTTTTAAAAAATCAAATAACCACCACTGACCCTCTGCTAGATATAACTAATAACAACAAAGTCTAATTGGCTTATTCCAAATTCATGCACACTGAATCTGATGAAAAATACCTCAAGAATGCTGTCTGCCAAACCTGCTTTGCAGACAGATCTGTAAAGAAAGTTGTGAGGAAGACAAACACCACCCAGGCTCCTCCCGAGACTCAGCTTCCTGAGGTCACAGGAAGAGCATCACCCGACAATTGCTTATTTCTGGTGCACTTCCTGATCATGCAAGAGGGCAGCGAGGTCGTGCTGGACAAGCAGGGTTCAACTGACATAAAAAGCACCTGCAGGAGCTGGAGGATGGGCAGCACAAACTTAATTTAGGAAGAGTGTCACCAGTAAGATTTAAGTGATCGAACCTGCAGAGACCACCAAGTTTCCTCAGAAATTCTGCCCTGAGGGTCCAGAGCTGGAAGAAGCACCTACCAAAAGAGAAAAGGTAGATATGGGATGGAATAAAATACTTGGGGCTTACAGAGTGTTTCATAAAAGGAAAATAACCCCAATTTAAACTCAGCAAATTAGCAGAAAACAAGGCCTTAGCACTTATTTGGCCCTACGTTTAATTACAATCAGAAAATCTTGAATTACTCCTTCCCTACTATGAAGCCCGATCAATAAGAATCAGAGAGTAGAGGTCTGCAGAGGAGGAGCTGGGCAGATCTGGGGTGCCCTCACTGGCCTCTCTGCGTGTCTGGAGGACTCTGGATTTCTGCGCCTAGACTGCTGGAGTTCCCTCAGGCTTCCAGGTGCAGTGAAGGAGAGAGGTGGGTTTGAGGCTTCCACATCAGCCTCCCCATTCCCGGCTTCATTTGGAGACCTGCTGAGCTCCCGATAGGTGGGCTGGCCCACACTACCAGCCTAGCCCAGCCTGTTTAGCTGCCGCGCCTGGCCATAGGTCTGCAGAGGAGGAGCTGGGCAGATTTGGGGTGCCCTCACTGGCCTCTCTGCGTGTCCGGGGGACTCTGGATTTCTGCGCCCAGTCTGCTGGAGTTCCCTCAGGCTTCCAGGTGCAGTGAAGGGGAGAGGTGGGTTTGAGGCTTCCACATCAGCCTCCCCATTCCCGGCTTCATTTGGAGACCTGCTGAGCTCCCGATAGGTGGGCTGGCCCACACTACCAGCCTAGCCCAGCCTGTTTAGCTGCCGCGCCTGGCCATAGGTCTGCAGAGGAGGAGCTGGGCAGATTTGGGGTGCCCTCACCGGCCTATCTGCGTGTCTGGAGGACTGTGGATATCTCTGCAACCAGGGAGGGTCCACAGGTTCCTGAAGCACTGCGGCCTGTGGTGAGTACCCTAACCCGGCTGCGATTGAAGAACTGTGGAGCTTCCAAGGGGCAGGTGGGCGCACAGTGTCCCTGAGGCCCAGCTTGTCTGGAACTGCGGAGTTCTGAGCAGGCAGAGGAGGGCCACTGGTTCTGTAGGCCTAATGGCTTGGAGTAGCGCGGCGCCAGAGTCCCAATAGCTCCAAACTTAGAAGGGGATTTTCAACAGATCCTGAGGAAGCTTTCAAATAACACTTGAAACACAGAAATATAGGAAAATGACAAAACGAAAGACCAAATTACAACCTCAAACCTCCAGCCCATATCAAGAAACCCTAGGAGCGATGTATATAGAAGAAAATATATCCCATCCACCTCATATATCGGACACAATAGCCACTGAAATTGACAAGCAACTCCAGGAAGCTTTAAAGAAATTCAAACTCGAAATAATCTCCCAGATAAAAGAAGAAATGATAAAAGAAATGAAAGAGATTCTAAATATATCTAAAGAAAACACAGATAAAAAATTGGAGGAACTAAACAAAAAGATAGAATCCCTAGACGAGCAATATAAGAAACAAACAGAATACATAATGCAGATGCACAGAGATATACAGGAAATAAAAAACTCCACTGAAAGTTGTAAAAACCGCCTTAATGAAAGTGAAGATAGAATTTCAGACCTTGAAGACAGGATTGCAGCTAGTGAACAGGAAAGGAAAGATCTTTTGAAAATAACAAGGAACCAGGAAACAACAATTCAACAACTGCAAGACGATGCAAAGAAGAATAACATAAGAATGATAGGGATTAATGAAAGAGAGGGAGACAACATGAAGGATGTCAGGAGGATATTTAGAGAAGTAATAGCTGAAAATTTCCCAAGCATGAGATCAGAAACTGACATCAGGATCAGTGAAGCATATAGAACTTCAAACAGTCATAACCAAAATAAAACTACACCCAGACATATAATAGTCACCATCCCAGAAATCCAACACAAGAATAGATTATTAAAAGCTGTCAGAGAGAAAAGACAAATCACTTATAAAGGAAAACCTATCAGAATCACAGCAGACTTCTCAGCACAAACGATAAAGTCAAGAAGAGCATGGAGTGAAGTATTCCAGATCCTAAAGCAAAATGATTTCCAACCAAGACTGATATATCCTGCAAAACTATCATTCAAAATAGATGGTGCAATACGATACTTCCATGACAAAGAACAGCTGAAGAACTTCATGAACACCAAACCAACCCTGCAAAAAATATTGAAAGACAGTTTAGATACACAAAGGAAAAAACCACTAAGCAAAGCAAATAATTAAACAGAACAGAAAGATAAAGATGCAACAGCAGAGAGATACCATTCCTACAATTAACCAGCACTTAACAGTAATAACCATTAATGTAAATGGTCTCAATGCACCAATCAAAAGAAACAGACTAGCAGAATGGATCAAGAAACAAAATCCAACCATATGCTATTTACAGGAAACCCATCTAACCCAGAAAGATACTCACAGACTGAAAGTCAAAGGATGGAAAACAATTCTTCATGCAGCAGGAATCCAAAAAAAGGCAGGAGTAGCCACTCTGTTTGCAGACAATGTGAACTTTAAACCAAAAATGACCATAAAGGACAAAGGAGGTCACTACATACTCGTAAGGGGAAAACTCCAAGAGGAAGAGATAACTATCTTAAATATATACGCACCAAACTCCAGAGCACCCAGTTATATAAAACAATTATTAACAGAAATGAAAACTCAAATTATCAGTAACACAATTGTAACAGGAGACCTTAATACACCACTGACACCAAGGGACAGATCAACCAGACAGAAAATGAGCAAAGAAATAACAGAACTGAATCACACCTGTGAACAAATGGGTTTGATAGACATATACAGAATGTTCCACCCAACAACATCAGAATACACATTCTTCTCAGCAGTACATGGATCATTTTCTAAAATAGACCATATATTAGCTCACAGAACATATTTAAGCAAATGCAAAAGAGTTGAAATCATCCCTTGCATATTATCGGATCATAGCGCTCTGAAATTAGAAATTAATGCAAAGGATACTGCAAAAATTCCGCAAACACATGGAAACTAAATAACACACTCTTGAGTAATCAGTGGGTCACAGAAGAAATTAAAGAAGAAATTAAACAATACCTAAAAGAAAATGAAAATACAGATACAACTTACCGGAATCTGTGGGATGCAATGAAAGCCGTTCTGAGAGGAAAATTTATTGCACTGAGTTCCCACATCAGGAAAACAGAACGAATACAAATAAATAACTTGATGCTACACCTCAAACAGCTAGAAAAAGAAGAGCAAGTCAAGCCCAAAGCCAAAAGAAGAGAGGAAATTATAAAAATCAGAGCAGAAATCAATGCAATAGAGACTAAGAAAACAATCCAAAGAATCAACGAATCAAAGAGTTGGTTCTTTGAAAGAATAAATAAAATCGATAAGCCCCTAGCCAACCTTATTTAAAAAAGGAAAGAAAAAGCTCAAATTCATGCAATAAGAAATGAAAAAGGAGAAATCACTACAGACCCAATAGAAATACAGAGGATCATCAACACCTATTTCGAAAACCTCTACTCTCAAAAGTTTGATAACACAGAAGAAATAGACAGATTCTTAGAAGCATATGAAGTACCAAAGCTAGATCAAGAGGATATAAAACTGTTGAATAACCCAATCTCTGCTAATGAAATTGAGAATGTAATTGGGTCCTTGCCCACCAAGAAGAGCCCAGGCCCAGATGGATTCACTGCAGAATTCTACAAGAAATATAAAGAAGACCTAATGCCGACGCTCCTCAAACTATTCAATGAAATTGAAAGGGAAGCAATCCTTCCTAAGTCATTCCTGGAAGCAAATATTACTCTAGTACCAAAACCTGAGAAAGACCCAACTATAAAAGAGAACTATAGACCAATCTCCCTAATGAACACAGATGCAAAAATCCTTAATAAAATATTGGCAAATAGAATCCAGCAAATCATCAAGAAGATTATACACCATGACCAAGTGGGATTCATCCCAGGAATGCAAGGATGGTTCAACATACGCAAATCAATAAATGTAATCCACCATATCAATAAAGCCAAAAATAAGAATCACATGATCATCTCTATAGATGCAGAAAAAGCCTTCGATAAGGTCCAACACTTATTCATGATAAGAACTTTACAGAAAATTGGAATAAATGGTCTATACCTCAATATAATAAAGGCCATTTATGACAAACCAACAGCCAGCATCATACTAAATGGCCAAAAATTGAAAGCCTTTACTTTAAAATCGGGTACAAGACAAGGATGTCCTTTATCACCACTCCTATTTAGTATAGTACTGGAAGTACTAGCCAGAGCAATTAGGCAAGAAAGAGAAATAAAAGGGGTAAAGATAGGAAAAGAAGAAGTTAAATTATCATTGTCTGCAGATGACATGATACTCTACATAGAAGACCCCCTAAACTCCATTGAAATACTCTTAGATACAATAAATAATTTCCGTAATGTGGCTGGATACAAAATCAATACTCAGAAATCAATAGCATTCCTATACACGAACAACAAAATTACAGAGAGGGAAATAAGAGAAACTGGATTATTCACATTAGCAAGCAAAAAAATGAAATATTTAGGAATTACTCTTACGAAAGAAGTGAAAGACTTATACAGTGAAAATTATAATACACTGAAAAAGGAAATTGAAGATGATCTCAGAAAATAGAAAGACATCCCTTGCTCATGGATAGGAAGAACAAACATTGTGAAAATGGCCATTCTCCCAAAACTGTTATACAGATTCAATGCAATCCCAATAGAAATACCATCAACATACCTTATAGATCTAGACAAATCACTCCTACATTTCATCTGGAACCAGAAGAGACCTAGAATCGCAAAGGCAATTCTAAGCAGCAAAGACAAAGCAGGAGGCATCACAATCCCTGACTTGAAGTTATACTACAAAGCAACAGTAGTAAAATCAACATGGTATTGGAATCAAAACAGAGCTGAAGATCAGTGGAATAGATTAGAAGATACAACCACAACTACGAACACACTCAACCACCTTATTTTTGATAAAGGAGCCAAGCAGGTTCACTGGAAGAACGACAGTCTCTTTAATAAATGGTGCTGGAAAAACTGGCTCTCCATTTGCCGAAAACTAAAGCTAGACCCATGTCTATCACCATGTACTAAATTAAAATCTAAATGGGTCAAAGATCTGAATATTAAAACAGAAACACTAAATCTATTGGAAGACAAAATAGGTAGAAACCTTGGAGACATAGGAGTAGGTAAAGAATTCATGAACAGGACTCAAACCGCACGGGAAATACTTCCCAGAATCAATAACTGGGACCACTTCTTATTAAAAAGTTTCTGCATGTCAAAAGAAATCTCCAGCATAGTGAAAAGAAAACCCACAAACTGGGAAAAGATTTTAGTGAACTCTCTCTCAGACAAGGGCCTCTTGTCTAAAACATACAAAGAATTAAAGAAACTCAGACCTCCGAAATTCAAAGATCCAATCCAAAAATGGGCATCTGAGATGAATATGCAATTCTCAGATGAAGAAATGCAAATGGCAAATAAATACATGAAAAAATGCTCATCATCATTGGTCATTAGAGAAATGCAAATTAAAACCACACTGAGATACCATCTCACTCCTGAAAGAATGGCCAGGATCAAGAAAACCGACAACAAATGCTGAAGAGGCTGTGGGTAAAAAGGAACTCTCCTGCACTGCTGGTGGGAGTGTAGACTGGTACAGCCTTTGTGGAGATCTGTCTGGAGATTTCTCAAAAAGTTGGGACTGGAAATCCCATTTATTCCAGCTATTCCACTTCTAGGCATATTCCCAGAAGAACTGAAAGCATCATACCACAGTGATATATGTGCACCTATGTTTATAGCAGCACAATTTGTAATCGCCAGATCTTGGAAACAACCCAAGTGCCCATCAACTGAGGAATGGATAAAAAAGTTGTGGTATTTCTATACAATGGAGTATTATTCAGCTATAAAGAAGGATCACATTGAGATATTTATCAATAAATGGGCACAGCTTGAGACCATACTCATAAGTGAAATAAATCAATCTTGCATGTGTGAATACCGAATAGTTTCCCTAATGTAAATAATGATTCAAATATATAAAAATATGTGGTAATCATGATTCCCCATTAGGTGGCCTTGAAGCCTTATAAAGTTTTCACTCATTAATTAGAAAGGCTTTATTCTGGGCTTCTTGATATGAAAATATTTGAAGCTAGAGTATATGAAGTTTTACCCAAATATTTCAAGGAAAAAGACACTATGGTAACTACTATTAAGTCAGGTTATAAGGTGGTGAAGTACTAGGTTATTGAAACAGTCATGCTGTGACCTCTATTGTTATATTGTTATGTCCTGTTTTATCTCAATCTCCCCCTTATTGTTTCAAAAAAAATTATTTAGTCATTTCTTATGTTTGTCTTAATTAAAGAAAAAATTCAAAAAAATTAGGATATATAAATAGTAACTCTTTTCGATTTCCTATTAACTTGTTTTGAAGTCCTGTAGTACTCCCATGATCTTGTTTTGACTGATTAGACTCTGTTCCATTCTATATGATAGTATCAAGTTTGAAGACATAGGCAACTACTTTGAAGACAATAAGATTCACTAAGATACCCATTCTGGTTTGACTATTGTCTTCTTTGGAAGTCCTGTAATGTTTACAATGCCTAAGTTTTATTGGTCTTGTTCTCTACTGTTTTGTCCAACTTTATAATATCTAATAAGATAGACAATTCTTTTTAAGGAAACAAGGGACAACGTTGATAACCATTGTTGATAAACTTGTACTCTGTTCTACACCATGTGCTATGTCTATCCTTGGTATTGACTGACAGCTTTGTTTTGCCATATTTGACTGTATTCTTCCACCCCCCCCCAAAGAAAGTAATAAGCACTAAGGAGTAATAAAATCCAAGATGTGTAAATTTTGTTGTAAAAAAGAGAGGGAAAAACAAAAAAGAAAAAGAGCTCTAACGGATATAACAGCAAGTGTGTTTGGGGGTGTTAAATAGCTGACTTTATCAATGTTTTTGGAACATTGAACACAGCTGTTTGCAGTCTCCCTGTTTGAATGTCCACCTTGTGTTCTTTGATACTGTGATTTGAGGAACTATTTTCAAGAAAATAGTGTGTAATCTACTAGCAGGTAATTTCTTACTGTTATGGTTTTTTGTTTTGTTTTGTTTTGTTTTGTTTTGTTTTGTTTTGTAGTTCTGTATTGCGTGTACCCTTACGCCGCTTTGGTTTGTTTTGTGTTTTTCTCTTTTTCCTCTTAAATAAAAAAAAAAAAAGATAAGCAGCCAGTTAAAGCTTCAACACAGATGAATCACGTCACTGTGCTCAAATGCTAATAAAAGATCTCTTTTGAACAAACTTCTCAAATATCTATCATTACCTCTTGGTGCAGTGCCCCCAAAAACAGTCCCAGGAACAAGTTGACAAACCGAAGCGCATTCAAGACAGCCCTCATGCTGCCCAAACCAAACCAACCTCAGGATGTAAATAACAAGTGAAACTGGGCTGCTGTCCCTGGCTTCCTGGTTGCAATGACTTCAGGTGTTGTGTGTGGACCCTTCCTTAGGCCTCTCCTTAAGATCAACCAGATTTCCCAAATACTAATCCTTCATCCAGGCCATAGGTGATAAATTCAAGACAGCAGGAAAACATGAAAAGTACCCGTGTCCAGAGATCTGTTTCTTTCTCCCATCTATGACAGTGATCAGAGAAAAGTGGTAACCACTCTCCTCTGGGAATTGGGTGAACTGCACACACCTGAGCAGCCTTAGGTATAAAAGCATTCTGACTCCCCAGTTCCAAGTTCTCCTTTGCTTGTTGACTAAGGAAGTCTCAGCCCCATGGCTAGCATGATGAAGGCTTTGCTCAGGATAGAAGAATCATTGCTGCTACTTCTTTCCTTCCTGTGGATTTGCTCTGGGCAAGAACGAGGTATCAGAGTGAACATGCACTGGGGTGCTTTGAAGGGGTAATTTCTTAATAACTGGGAGTCCTAAGACTTTTGGTTGCTAGAATTTATTGTCCCATTCTACAGTTAGTAATTCTCACCAGTGCCAGGCTTTATTCTCTCCTTGGGTCCAGCAAAAGGTGTCAAATGAATCCTGTACTCAGGTTGCTGTTATGTTCTCTGAGTTTTCCCACAGTTTATTCCACCTCCTCACCCCTCACTTTTCCTACTTGGAATTTCCCAGGAAGTCACCTGTGGGAGGATTGCTCTTCTACATGACTCTCCCTGAATTACTCAACCACATATCCACACTGGTCTCCCTACCCCATTGCCTCTCTTCCCATCTGGGTTACCAGAGTTATTTTTTCTTAAGCTACAACTCTGCACAGTCCTTCTTAAACTCTCCAGTGCTTCCCTTCAGCCACGAAGGTGGGGCACAGACTGGCCTTCTGTGTCCTACAAAGACTGACCCCAGGCTGCCCTTGATTCCAGGTGTCCAGTTGCTTCCCAGAGCACCACAAAAAGGACATTTAAGATGCTTGTTTTTCCAAGGGCTGGAAGTTCAGTGAAAGGGAATAAGGGTTTTCTAGGCCACAGAGATTTCAGGTTTTATGCAAATTATGAGAGGAAGGAGAAATCTGCATACACACTGGTCAAGTGGTTGTGTCCACAGCCATCCTAAAAAGAGAGGGAATCTGGAGGCAATGCACTCCTGTAGGAGGCTGCTGACCCATCCCAAGTGAGATGGCAGTACTGTGACCATGAACAGGTGTGAGCTAAACTTCCAAGGAATAAGTGAAAAGATTTGGGTAGAGTAGATTGTGCCTATGAAAGGAAAGAAGGAATTGGAAATAAATTCTAAATTCTTTTGGCTTGGATATTGGATGGATTATGGTGCTATTGACTGCCCTACAGAGAAAATATACAGGAAATTGGGTAAAATTACGAGTTCTCTATTGAAAAATGTCCCTTTTGAAAGGATTATTTCAAGTATATTCTTCATATCTAGTAGCTAACCAGAGAAATGAGCCTAAAACTCAGGAGAAGGGTCCACACCAGCATAAATACAACATACTGGTCTCCTGGGATGCCAGGATTTCAGTCCCAAGAGTGACAAGCCAGCACAATTCCCAGTCCTGGCTCTGTCCTGCTTCTTCGACCTTGTCACTTTAATCTCGTCACATAGTGGATATCAGCTATCTTGTGGCACACTGCTATGGCTAAAGACTTAAATGTGTGATCTGTCAGCAAAGGGCTCAAGTTCTATAGAGACATCACGTTAGGATCCTGGACCAGATAGAGCTCTGAGGGTTCTTTCTGAGCATAGTGCAACTTGATGGTGGCCACTGGGGGACAGGCGGTAAGGACAGGAACCCTTAAAGCAGTGAGAAGAGGGGTATTCATGTGGGTTTCCTTCAAGTGGCCTATTCCCACTCAAATTTAAATTGTTCTTTAAGCTGATTGTTTTCTCTTCTCTTTTAACAGTGTCGGTGCAGTGCACCCGTTTTAATTTCCATGCTATTGCTAAAACGACAATGTTTGGCGCAGATCAATTGGTATACCCTGACGAATTATCTTTAGGGACCGGCTGTGGGCCTTCTCTTGTGCTATTAGATGAAGTTCATTTCAGTTATCCTGTCAACCTCTGTGGAATTAAAATGCTGGTAAGAGAAGCAACCTTTTTACCCAGTGCCATCTATAACATCCTCGGGAAGGCTGATTTGTATTTGGATTATAATATGGTACAGGTATTCCTCCCCAGAGGAGGACACATGACTGTTTTTGTTGTTTTCATTTGCCCATCAGAGGACTGCTATGTGAAAGAAATTGAGCCTCTAAGCAGATAAACTTGATGATCTGTCTCTCAAGGAGCCCACAGCTTGTGCGGTGGGGCAGGTGTGGCATGCATAGCATGGGAAGGTAGCTACACTTGAGGCTCTTCCTGTAACCCTGTGAGACTGGTGCTATCCCCACATCAGAGCAAGGCACTGAGGCATAAAGGCCAGCAGTGTGGAGTTAGTGCTTAGCAGAACCAAGCGTGCTGCTGCCTAGCCTAATTGCTGTGTTTTCAGTGAGAACAGCTCTGGGACAAGCAAAATGGATTGGATAACAAGGGCAAAAGAAATTTCCAGGGAGGGAGGTTCAGAGGAAGGAATGAGCTGGGAAGGTCTTGAACTAAAACTAGACTTTGCTTGTTCTCTCATTCAAAAATATCACTGAAAACACACCAATCATGCTTCAGAAGCCAGAGATGCTGCCAGGACATTGCATGGTCTTCTACAACAAAGAGTTATCTGGCCTCGAATGCTCCTGGGGTCCAGGTTGGGAAAATGGTCTAAAAAAACCCTAGTCACTTTCTCTTCTCCCTTGTTCTATGCAAACTTTCACCCAGAAGTTTAAATACTTACAACTGAAACAGTCTATAGTCTGACAATATAATGAGAGTACTTTATACCTTTAAAA
Source organism: Cavia porcellus (assembly GCF_034190915.1). Classification (NCBI taxonomy): domain Eukaryota; kingdom Metazoa; phylum Chordata; class Mammalia; order Rodentia; family Caviidae; genus Cavia; species Cavia porcellus. The sequence goes on along the minus strand of NW_026947500.1, from coordinate 54,635,777 downwards.
TTGTCTTCTCTATCTTAAATCTTTTTAATAGCTGAATGAGATAAACCAACTTCACCCCAATGGAAGCAGATGGGTCCTCATATAGAATTGTGTGCAGCTAATCAACTTATTCAAGAATTTAATGACATGGGAATCTCTTTGCAAGTAGGAATAAAAAAAACACATTAATTGCAGTAGCAAAAATAGCAATAGCAGGATTGCTATAGCAGAAGTAAAGGGAAAAAAAGGCCAAAGTGGATTACATATAAACAGAGAAATTGAAATATGAATTTCCTATAATCAATGGAATTGTTTCATTTATTGACCACTAAACATATTTCAAATGTTCCCTATGATAAGTATATATTTTAAGTTCAGAAAATTTAGTTGGTTAGCCATATTCTGTTCCTGGCTAACTAACAAACCAAGGCATGGATTTTTTTCTCACTCAGGCTCTGAAATATATGGTTCCCATCACTTTTAACTAGCTACTTTTCCTTTTAAACACCTAATATGTTCAGCAATTTGGGAATGAGAAATAAAGGGAAAATAGTATATTTTAGTTCAGAAGTATCAGATAAAGTGTTTCAAAGTGTCATAATATTTTTGTTCTTTCAATCATCCTTATAAGAAAAAATGTCTCCTAAGTACCTATAAAAATCTTTCTTTCCTAGAATTTTGAGATAGCGAATAGTAGGCCTTTCCAGTCACTGCACCCTCACTTGCAAAATTCTCAAAAGTCATGCATTGCATGTTTTTCATTTATTTCCTCATTAATAATTTCTTTCTGGGATAGAAGTACATATATATGCTGATATAGACCTAGACTTCATCTAAAGAATTAACAAGAATCGATTTTATTATGTGTGATGGTATGAAAACCTACTTTGAAGAAAACGAGACAACATGGTAGCCATTGCTGATTTCCTATCATTTTGTTTTGAAGTCCAATAATGCTTTTATTCTTGGTTTTGATTGGTTTTAGTCTGCTTTCAATTATTTGATATCAGTATGTATGAAGGTATGGATAGCCATTTTGAAAAAAACAAGAGACATTATGGTAGCCATTATTGATTACATATTGCCTGATTTTGAAGGCCCATAAGTCTCTCATTCTTTAGTTTCAATTACTTTTATACTATTAAGTTTTGTATTAACTTATTGTGTGTGAAGGTATACGCAACTATTTGGAAGAAAACACTATGACCGTTTCCTCTTGTTTTATTCTGAAGTTCTATGTTATTTGCATTGTTTTGCTCTGATCTTCTTTTTCTGTTTTGTTTTATTTTGCTTTATTGTCTTTAAAATAAAATAATAATAATTTCCTTCTGTGTTGCCAGTTAATTAGAGAAGATATTTGGATCTCTACAAATGTTGGAAGAGCTAGGTTTTTTATCTGAAAATAGATTCTGACAAGTGATCACACAAAGTTCTCTTTTCCCATCAGGTATACATGGATGGGGTTACCTTCCATTCCTGGCTCAATTACATACCGAGAAATGGATTATATACTGCTGAAGTTGAACTGGAGTGTCAATTTCCCAAGTGAGTCCGAATATTCCCTGGATCCTCAACTGCACAGTAAAATCTTTGTGCTGAAATGTGACCTTAAGTATCAAACAGCCCATTAAAAAGGATTTTCTGTGATTTAAGGAGCAAGTATGTATTTTCATAAGCAAATTAGAATAAAATAAGGAAAGAATTAGAAGGCTCACAAATCATAAATTCAGCTAGGTGTCAGCTCTTGAGCAAAGATGCTGTCTGCCCGTTGTTCATATCAATAACCGTAGGTAAGGTCCTACTCTGCTGGCAACAGGGTTCAAAGAGCTACAGCTCTGAATCCTCAGCATGGACTCGATGCAGGAGTCACTTCCATTCCTAGGTGAGGACTGAGAAGCAGAGTAAGGGATTTGCCAGCTTCTCACACCTAAGAGCCCCAGGTTTGCTTCAAGGCAAAGCAGCCCAACATATCATACACTGTCCTGTCACTGTGCAGTGGTGAGTGAGCTCTGGTCCCTGTCCCCCTACCTGATGGGGTCTTCTCTGATCACATCTTTAATAGAAGTACTCAAACAGTCTTGCTAATCTATTAAGCAAACTTGAAGAGATTCTAGGAATGTCTTGTTTTAGACTCATTACTACTTACAAGCAATAATTTCTCCAACACTCTGAATATCTCCTTGATAGAGTATTTATCAACCTAACACAGCAGTTTCTGTATCCATGATTTATGATCCCCCAAAGGAGGATGTGGTGAGAGGCTGATGCTATTGAACAACAGCAACACAGCTGTGTTATTCTTAAAGCAGCAAAGAGTTATAATATTAGTGAACCTGTGAGATCTCCATTAAGGTGTTACATCACAGCGACAGACTCCGAGGGCCCAGCCTGCTCCCCCAAACCCACTTCTGTATCACAGAGCCATGCTGCAATTAAACCAGAATACTGAGTTTCAGGTTTTTTCAATTTTATTTTGAAGATAAAAAATCAGAAAAATGAAAAAGAAATCAAACAGACAATGACACCACTATTAGAACAATAGCAATCCTGCTGCAACTCATGGTAACATGGCAAAGAGAGGTCTGCGTGCCACTTTATGATGCCTGAGCCTGAAGTTCAATCCCAGGAACAACAGCTTTCAAACCTTTGTGTCGCTGCTTAATTTCTTTTCTCTTTTTCCTTCTGAAAGCTCCTCTGGACTACGCAATGACACTCTGCTCTCTTCACGCTTCATCCAAAAACCTGTTCTTCAACAGTGGTTCTTGGTACAATATAGATATTGCCAGAAATGTGGCAAAAGTCACTTCCGGGATAACTGGGTAAGGAGTCCCACAAGGCCCACAGGTAATGTGCCAAATCAAGTATTTATTAACCAAAGCAAAAAAATTCAAGGCAATTGCAAACAGGTAAAGTGAAGCACTCCACCCCCTAAACCCAACACATACCACCACACAGAGGCCTGCGTGGTCCCTGATTCTGGAGCAGAGGGGTACACAGGGGTGTGTGGCCTTCGCTCTCTCATCCCTTGTGTCCCATAGCATGCAGAGTTGATTTGAAGAAGACCCTGCCATTGTCAGTCTTAGAATTCTCCCCTTATCCTGGGATGTTTTTCCCTCACTGTAAGATTTCCCTTTACAAAGTTCAGTTGGACATTAGAATCCAAAACCAATGCCTGTAACAGCAAGAGACATTGGTTAGGAGTTCTGGAGTTGTCAGTTTGAAACGTTTTCTTCACGAGTTCCCCAAAGAGAACAAATGTCAGGGTTAGGAGGGTGTGCAGGAAACAAATGGATGAAATTGCTGGAGTTTTATCACTGGGTCCATTTCAAACATTTCAAACATTACAAGATTCACGTGTGTGTGTGTGTGTGTGTGTGTGTGTGTGTGTGTGTGTGTGATTTTTGCCTCTTGCTCTGTTTTCCTTTTCCTATAATCTTTAGGAGGCAGAATCTGTGTTGCTCCTGTCTGAAAGTCAGGACTATTTTAAGACTGTGTGTCACAGAGCTCATTTCTTACAGCTATAGAAAGTTCCTTGGTTCATTCCCATGCAGATGAACCCAAGGAGCACCCTTACACCCACCCCCTTATTTGAGCGACATCCCTGAAATGGGAGTTTGATAAGTAACAAATGTCAGCTGCTTATGGACTTTGTTTTTTCCACAGTCAACTCTTTTTTATGGGCCACGCAGTCAACAATCATCGTAGCAGGGCTTTCATCAGAATTTCAGAAACTTCCTGCCTTGGACATGAAGTAGCAACAAAAAGTTACCTGGTTTAATCACATGATGTGGTCTTCTGTTTTTATAAACAGGTCTGTTTTTAACTCATTTTAAACTATTGTAATCCCCTTATGATGCCTTTGAGAAAAGGCTGTTTGTATTTTTAAGTAAAACTTGGCATATTTTATTGCATGCCTGTGTCTGTTTGTTTCTAACTTAATTAAAATTGACTAACTCCTAAGCTGCTAGGCTGAGTCAGTTGGTAGATGGGAGCCTAGGGTTCAGCCATCCAGCATCTAAGAAATACCCAACTACCAAAACTGGTCCTAGCTGAATGCAGTACCAGAGCCTGTAAGGTAACTTGGAAAACAGTAGAAATTGAAAGCCACTAGAAGCACAGAGAGCCCAAAATCACAGACAGGAGTGCTCCTTGGAGATTCACCAATAACATAATATATTACATTATTCCCCAGTATGAATTCAAGGAATTACATCGTGGCCCATGTCACATTTATCCACATGTTGTTTCCTCAGATGCTTTGAGCATTGTGAGCACTCCTGCTCTTGATCCCAGAGATTCTGTGTTAACTGGGTTCAGAAAACACTGGAAGTTGTTATTCTATTACCTATGCTTCTTAAGGTTAGCTTCTTTCAAAATATTACTGTCACACTACACAAAACGATACTTGAAACAAACAACAGTGCCCATGATTTCACATCTTTGTTGTTTCTTAGCTGTACAACACTTATTCAGTTAACTGCTGTAATATATAACAGAGATTATGAAGCTCAAAATACGGGATATTCCCAAGGGATACACTGGGCATCCACCCTAATGGGTAAGAAAGGAAACATAATGGATTGGTCCAGAGCAGAGAGAATTATTGTGATGATTGCTCACATCGAGCTTGTTCAGTGCTGTTTAGGAAAACTACCTGGAGTTATAGGCCATCTGATATGAATTGGAGTCATTTGATAAGGACAATGAAGAAAGCATCTTAAACCTTAAGTACATGGACAGTTTTAGCTAAAGGGGACAAGAAAGAGAATGATTGTACCCAGCAATAAAAACAACTGGTTCAAGAGGCCTGAGGCCAGATTGGGATTCCACACTGGCATGCAGAAAGCACACCCATGAGAACAAAGGCCAAAAAAGGTAGAAACAGACCCTGAGACCTGTGTGGAAATCCTAACAGTGTCTGTGAAAAGGGTGGGTAATGGAGGCAGGTGTGTGGGGTGGGCAGGTATTCATCTCGACGCCTCCACCCAACATGCATTTCTCTGGTGGAGATAAAAAGACTGTATAGAAAGCTGTGTGAACATAAGCACCAGCCAGCTTGATGAGTAATTGGAGAGCCTACGTGATTCTATAGAGGAAACTGAGAGACCATCTGTGCTGCTGATCCAAAGGCAGGTTCTGCCCCAGGCCATCCCTGCCCTCTGCTCAGCATTCTATGTGTTGGATGCTGGGTCTGCCTCAAAAGCAGGTGCTGGACTGTGCTGGGACATACAGAGGACAGTGCATACCCTCATTATCGAAGTGTGACAGGAATTGGAGAGACATGCCAGAGGGACTCATATCACCACTGGTTTATACGAGGTGTCAAGGCACATTCTGGCTGACATCTTCTGCCTCACTGGAAACTGTAAACTGCAGGAGGGAGGAGCACTCTCACTGGGAGGAAGCCCTGTGAACAAGATTCCTGCTGTCCATTTCCACTTGACTCTTCTCCTGCCTCAGCATGAGAGAAATATGATGATTACTTGCTGTGTGTCTGGTATGAAAGACAGCAATGAATACATCTCTACCTTCATAGGCAGAGTACATTTGTGTAGTAATTTTAGCAAAGTCAAAAATAATGACATGGAAGTGTACTAATTTTGGAGAGAGAGCTCAACACAGTCATTCTGAAGCAGTAACATAAGATAAAACGTAGGCGATGAGAATGGTCAGTGCAAAGCCCATGTGAATAGCATTCCAGACAAGAGCTTAGCCTGTCTGAGGGGCGGAAATACTATCTACCGAGCAATGATTATCAATAAGGAGATCCCAGCTCTCTGCCTTCCACTGTGAAGAGCTGAAGAAGCAGCGCTGCGTTGAAGCCCCAGCATGCTCCTCAGGGGACCAGACCCTGAGAATGTCATCAGCTGGAAGTTTGCAACAACCCCAGCAGTGGACTGGGAAGGCAGGAACCATAAAGATGGGACCCAGAGGTGAAGAGTGCAGCAATTCTCTTTAATGTAGAATCGAACACTGTGGGGTTAAAGGGGATGGGGTTCATAAATGGGAGCAACTAACATCATCATCCATACCTCAGTCCTTAAGACAAAAACACCAACCCCTGAGCGCAGGCTTGTGCAACTACAGTGCAATTTCATAGCAAGAAACTTTTAAAAATCTATTAGTTGTCTGTTACTGTATGGAGACAAGATGTGCTCCCCCCACCTGTCACTTAATTACACCTACTCTAAATTACTCAGCCTTGACTGAGTAATTACTCAGCCTGTGCGCAGCTGTTTCTCACAGATGGCCTGGTTCAGGTCAGCCTCCATGGTCCCAGTGCAAGGGCTATATTTTCCCACACAAGAATGTAGCCTGCTTTTCCAACATGTTTCTAGGACTTTCTAACTATCTGCCCCACTCAGCACCCCTTTTCCAAGAATTTCCCTACCGCATAAAAAATGGTTGTCTTTAGTTAATGCTGCCTGACCATGTATGACTTAATTCTCATAACCAGTCACCTGATAACCTGCTATCAGCTTTTGTACTTCCTGCTTACAAACTGTGTATAAGCTTCTGTTTCACTCTCAGTCAAGGTTGGTGATTTGCAACTGATTCCTCTTGGACCACTAGTGTAATAGATCACTGCCTTCCAAACGCCTCAGTGCCAAGTGCCTTCCTTTTTGTTCAGCACTGGTTTCTACAACACAACCACTGTAGAAATCAGTGTGCAGATTCATGAAAAAGCTAGCACTAGAAGTTCCATTTGATTCCCCTCTTGGGTATCTTCCCAAAAGAATTAAAAGCATCATATATATTGTGACATATGTGCACCCATGTTTATACCTGCAAAATTTGCAATAGCTAAATCTTGGAAACAGTAATGCCCAGGAACTGAGGAATAGATAAATAAGGCGCAGGGTTTTGATACAATGCAATGTTCCTCTGCTATAAAGAAGGATAAACGAGTCATTTCCAGCTAAATGGATGCACCTTGAGATCATACTCTTAAGTGAATCAACACATGGAAATATTGCTTGGTTCTCAGGTGTGAGAATCTGAATGTGTAAATAAAGACCAAAATGTATAACAGATAATGTGAACTAGAAAGCAAATGCTCAAATAGAAGGGGAACAAGTGAGGGAGAAGGGTAAAAGAAGAAAGGGAAAAGAAAAAATGAGACAAAATGGAAACAAAGCTTTTGTAAATAAGGAGGGGACCAGGGACTGAAGGGAGGGCAGGGTAATGGAAAAAAAGAATCAAGTCATATTTTGAACAGGCCCAAAATTCCTACACTGAATGTGATCATTATTTATATCTAAAATGTACAATATAATTAATTAATTTCTGAAATTTACCCCCCAGAGATTTGACTCAACCAAAATGAAATATGAATGACTGGCCCAGCACAGTTTGCTCTGTTAGTCTGAACTTTTCCATATTGGTTAGGAAATGAGAAAATGCACTGTCCTGGTGGGTAAAGGTGCCACCTGCAAGTCTGCACAGACTCCACTTGTAGACAGCCTGAAAGGTGACTCACACTGTACTTCCACTTATAGCTCTGTCCCTGGCAATGTTACCTACCCAAGTTAGGGTTTACGGTGATAGCGATGCATCCTGCATGTAGCACACTAAACAAGATAAAGCACTAAATTTTCATTTGGCTAATAATGCATCATCACCTCATGGATTGCATAACGCATCTGTTTGATACATAAAAGTTGAAGAATAATAGTTCCATGTTTTTTTCATTTTCATTATTCCCCTCTGCCCCCTTTTCCATACAAATTCAAAGCTCAAAAAAAACCCAACAAAAACAAACCCTGCCCTCAAGGATAAAGTCAACTGTGGCACTTGATGGGGTTACAAAAGGAAAGAAAAACAGAGAGCATCTGAGAATCCTCTGAGTCCTCAGGCCTCTGGGTTCCACAGTGTGGTGAGGACCCTGTCTGTTTCCACTTTCCTCCCCTCACCTTCTCTGCCCATGGCCAAGTCCACCCACCTTCTAAGCCCACCCTGACCTGCACTGTGTGCAGCCTGCAGGGATCCCAGGTGACAGGCCCAAGCTCCACCATGTTGCCATCTGACACTGTCCCTTGGCCATCAGGGAGGGGCCTCTGGTATAACTTCATGGCCATTTGGGCAGAGAATTCTGGAGGCCCAGGCTTGGGGTAGCACTTCCTTTCGGCCCAACACATCTCTTTCACCCCTCACTCCAGAAAAACACAGGCGACACTGTCTAAAGCATGGCTCCCTGAGCAGAGCTCTTCCTCCCCAGATCAGAGAGTGGTACAGCATGGTGAGGTTGCAAGTTGATTTGTGTGCTCTATCCCTCCCTCTCCCTCTCTCCCCCTCTCCTACCCCTCTCCTCCCCCTCTCCCTTTCCCTCCCCTCCACCTTTTCCTTCCCCTCTCCCTCCCCCTTTCTCTCTCCCTCTCCTTCTCTCTTCCTTCTTTCTCTCTGTTATGATGGACGGGGATGTAGAAGAAGCTCAGACCAGGAGGGAGGTGGGAATACTGCAGTAGGTGAAGGGAACTTGTCCTCTAAAGGACAACATAGTTCAGAGCTCTGATTCCAGAGCTCAAACCTGGTTCAGTGTCACTCAGGTACCAGATATGGTCCACAGAAGCCCTCAAAGCTGCCAAGGAGGAAACCTGGCTTCCCACAGGTTCCTGACTTCCATCACAGAAAAACAATGTGAGAGATGAGTTAGGAAGGGACTCATCAGGCAGAATTTAAAGAGCACACACTCAAAGGATTGGAGCAAGGACCCTCAAAAGGAGTAGAGGACTCCGAGTGACTATATATATTTATTAGTTAAATGACTGCATCTTCCTCTGCACTGGCATTTCTGATGTTGTCCTGGGTCCCTGAGAGCATGTTCCCTGGATGGCAGCCTAAGTCTGTCAGTCCCTGCCAAGTAGTACCTTGGAACTGCGGACACAAAGCACCACAAATCTGCTGGCTTTGCTCTCTCATTCTGGAGGCTACAAATCCAAGACACAGCTATCCAAGGCCAGGCACTCTTGGGGTCTCTTCCTGAAGCCAGGTGTTCTTCTCCCTGCCTTCGTGGACTGCTAACCGTCCTGGGAGGTGCTTGCCTGGTGTCCATGTCCCTTCATCCTCTGCCTCTGTCACTACTTGGCGTTTTCCTTTCTGTGTCCTTGTCTTCTCAGAGGGTTTTGTCTCGTTTCTGTGGACACTGATCAGTTGGATGAAGGGCCACTCTGTTCCCAAAACCTCATCTTAACTAATTTTGTCTACCATGATCTCCTTTCCAAAAAAGGGTGCGTTATGAAATACTGGGGTTAGAACTTTAGTGTATCTTTTTGGGGAGATAAAATTCCATCCATGGCCCTCAAGGTTCTGTGCAATGCCTCTCAGGCCTCAGTAAGAGGCAGAGTCTCTGTCACATCCCAGGAGGCCCTGAGCTGCCCAGCGGTTCCCTCCCAGGGGAGAGGGCTCGATAATGAGGACCTCCCAGCCTGTCCCGCACCATCATTCCCCCCAGTCTCACCTGAAGCCTCGCCAGCCACGTAGTAGAACCAGTGTCACTTGCCCCCCGCCCCTGCCGGCAATCCTCACTGTCCTAGGGCTCTGAGCCCAGCTCTCTCAGCAACTCCAGGTCACCTCTGATTGCTAAGCATCTAGAATTCTCCCCACTTCTCTACATTGCACAGCTGACCAAGCATATTTGTTTTTGGTGTTTACTGCCATCCCCTGCTGTTTACTTTTTGTCATCTAGAGCCCCTCATTCTAAGCTCGCCTACCTGAGGAGACCATGTTCTAGGGTTCACACATCTGAGTCTCCGGAGCCCCAAGCTGGGCAGCCATGTGCTGTGCATCAGCACATCCACATTGCACAGAAAGACTCATCTCCGCACCTGGAGGACTTATCTGGCTGCTACTGAGCCCAAGCAGTGGGTGGGGGGTTGCAGTCTGCCACTAGCCTGCAATAGAACTGGGTCTGAGAGTTTGTGCCCATGTTCCCTAAAACATGAGAAACAAGGTCACTAAAGGGCAGGGAGTTCTGGAGGTCACAGGGTAGCAGGCTGAAACAGAGGGTCCCGGGGCTGAGGGAGTCACTGGGGAAATGGACTCTGACTGGGGACCCAAAGGAGACTCAGAAGGCCAGGCTCACCACAATGGTATTTTAAGGTTACTTCAACCAAGCGTCTGAGTTTACACTTGCTTTGATATGTGGCATGAGAGTAATATGATTAAAAATGCCCATCAGAGCACTTTCAATTTTTATAACATGATTCGATGACTAAATGGTAAAATGCATTGTGTTAATGGGTAGCTTATAAAGTCTCAAAAAGATAAAAGTTTCTTTCATCTTGGTAGAAAAGATACTACTGTACCTAAATTTGATACCTTAGGTTCCATAAAAAAGCATAACAGATGCTCTAATATTTGTTAAATGACAATTTTCCATCCTTAGGGTTCTTGCTAAGTTCAGCAACCCCATCTACAGGGAGAGGAGCTTTGGGCAACTTGTTTACATGGCAGTCAGCATAGCTCATAGTATTTGACTTTATATGCTTTCCACTGAAACTTATAAATTCCCATTTTTTCAGAAGACAGGAACTCAAAAAGTCAGGAATGACCCTCAAAATTTGAATTATTTGACCATAGTTTTCTTTCTAAACATTAGGAGAATGACAGTAACCTTAGCAGGTAACAATAACTGGCAAGGTAACCATAACTATCTGAGGGTATCTCATAGAATCATCACAGTAATTTTAGTCCATTTAAAGCTAAGGTGGGAAGTTATTCTGTGTGAGACAGAATAGGCATTGTCTCATATAAAATATATTACATAGTTCATATTTCTAAGTAGCAAAACATGCTTTCTCCAGACATTAAAATCAAGAGTGCAAGCTGCCCAAAGGCTCAGGTCAGCCACACCTACAGTGCAGCCAACTGACCAAGCACTTTGCTTCTGTTTATGAATCTCACACTCACTCTTTCCCAGAAATTTCACTCAGTCTTTCCCAGTATTTCCCAGAAAGTGGGAGACCAAGTGCATTACCCTGCGGCATATCCATTGGAAAGATTTCTGTTCACTGTTATCTTTCACTTCTTATCTTTCAAGGCCACCTGTAAGAGGGGCTCCCTGCGGTGTGGTGCCATTCAGCCTGTGCTTGCATACCGAGCCAACTCATCTGTGACCCATGCTTGGCATCTTCCCTCCTCTATCAGCTGATCGTGAGCGACCTCCTTAGTGTCCAAACCATGAGCAGACAGAGGTGCTGGTACGATCTCTGCTGTGGCCCACTGGGCCCCTGAACTGGTGCCCCCTGAACTCACTGGCTCTGGTCATGGATGTAGCACTGCATCTTCTCACGTTCTCATTATTGTTTCTGAATCTGAGAAAATCCAGCCCATGATGGGATGTTCTGGCTACAGGGTTACTTACCAGTCCAGGGGCAAATGTTCATCCCTACCAGGACAAGCAGCACACAATATCTGGTGTGTGAAAGGTGCATGCGTCTGGTTCAGATCACATGATTTCTTTGAGAAATCAGGGATCTATGTGCAGCAATTCATGGTGAGTCACCAGAGGTATCTTTTCCCCCACTAGTTTCATCATTGTCATCTGCATGGATCACTTTTATGGCCCGTGGCAATTTCATTCCCCAGTATGGGGTTCAAGGCATATTTCTAGCCTTGTGCTTTGTTGCCTTTTAAACTGCAAGAGACCTACTGAGGTCTATGCTTACATTTCAAGATCAGAGGCCCAAGACACAAATATTGTCATTGTGAGGGGATATCCCAGCATGCACCAGTCCACTGGGTGCAAATATTTTAATGACGTTTTGGAACTCTAAAACTCAGGTCTCACTGGGATACATTATGAGAGGGAATAGAAGTATTAAGGTAGCCATGGGGCGGCACTGCCAGTGTCCGTAGCTATCAGTTCCAGATCAGCAGCCATGCACCATCTTACTCTCTGTTTTTATTTTAAAACTCAAAACAGAAAAAAAGGATAGAAGTGATACAAAATTCAAAAAAAAGTAGGAAATTAACACTAGTTAATATACTGCATATTGTTATCTTAGAGGTTACAAGATCTAGGCACAAAGATAAACAACGACAGCAAAAACTGTTATTTTTGATGAACTAACAGAGGTTGGTAGTATAGTTATCTTGCATACAAAAATACCTTTATGTATGCTTACCAACATACATATAAACTTTTCCTTCCTTCCTTTTCTCCTTTCCCCTACTCCAGTCATTCTTTTTATCACATTCTTTCCCTTTCATTATTATAAAATTTATTGTACATTTCGAATCTTATTGCTCTTTCAGCCTTTATATTTTATTATTTTTATATGAGGGAGACAATATGATATTTATAAATGTGAGTTTGATTTATTTCACTTATTATTATGGTCTCAAGTTACCTCCATTTACCTATAAAAGTCTTTTTTATAGCTAATAGTCCACTGTTTAAAAATACCACCTCTTTTTCATCCATTCTGCAGTTGATGGGCATCTGGGTTGTTTCCAAGGTCTAGCTATTACAAATTGAGCTGCAATAAACATGAGATCACATATATCGCTGTGGCGTGACATTTTCAATTTTTCTGGGAACATACCCAGAAGGGGAGTAACTGGATTGAATGGGATTTCCAATCCTAGTTCTTTGAGGAATCCATCTTACTCTTCCTTCCTCTCTGACATACGAAAATGAATGGCTTCATGATGTCCTAAGTCCATTTATAACCAAAGAATCTTCCATTCTCACTGAAGCCTGGAAGGCATAATTTCTCTAAAACTTTGTTAGCACAATTTCCTGTCTAGTTACCTGAACATTTGTTAAAATGCAAGTTCCTCGTCCCTAAACAGTGAGTCCAGATAAGCCCTGTCATTTCCATTTTAAAGTAAAGATCCAGGTAATATTTACAGAGCCTGTCTTTTAACACCCTAGGGAATATTGAAGGATGAACTCTAGTCTCAGAGGTTATTTCTTAACCCTTCAATTTATTTGAAATATCATTTACTTTGAATGAGCATAATGCTTTCTAATAAAGAGAGCTGATTAAAGGCACCAAGCACATTCATGGAAGATAGATAACCTCTTTAATAAATGGGGCTGGAAAAACTGGCTCTGTACATGCTGAAGATTAAAGGTGGATCCATATCTTTCACCATGTTCTAAACTAAATTTGCAATGGATCAAAGATCTAAATATTAAAACAGAAACATTAAATCTACTGGAAGATAAAGTAGGTAAAACTCTTGAAGACATTGGTATAGGCAAAGACTACATGAACAAAATCTCTAGTGCACAGGAACTATCACAAAGAATTAACATCTGGGATCTCACCCTATTGAAAAGCTTTTGCACAAGAGAACCCAGCAACAGAGTGAAGAGATAACACACAACATGGGAGAACACACTTCTTCAATGAAAAAATACCAACAGCAAATAAATATATGAAAAATGTTCAACAGCACTGGTCATTCAGGAGATGCAAATTAAAAGAACACTGGGATTCCACCCAGAAAGAATGGCTGATAACAAGAAATCAACCAATAACAAATGTCTGTGGGGCTGTGGTAAAAAAAAAAAAAGGAATACTTATCCACTGTGAGTAGGAGTGTAGACTGGTGCAACCACTGTGGAAATCAGTGTGAAGATTCCTCAAAAAACTAGAGTTGAAGGTCTCATTTTAGCCAGTTATTGCCTGTCTGGGTATTTTCCCAGAAGAATTAAAAACATCACACCACAATGATAAATGTTCACCCATGTTTATAACAGCACAATTTGTAATAGCTAGGACTTGGAAACAGCCTAAATGCTCATCAACTGAGGAATGGATAAAAAAGATGTGGTATTTTTATATAGTGGACTACTACTCAGCCATAAAGCAAGATAAATTTGAGACTTTCATAGGCAAATGGATGCAATCTGAGACTATATTCATAAGTAAAATAAATCAGACATACATGTGTGAACATATTGTCTCACTAGCCTGTAAAGCTGAAACAGTGTGTGTGTGTGTGTCTGTGTGTGTCTGTGTGTCTGTGTGTCTGTGTGTGTCATAGTTAAGATAATTATACTACTGATTTCTCTGAGTTCACTGAAGAAAAAGATTTATGCTAATATTGTTTGGACAATTAAATGCACATATCTTGTACTCCTAGTAACTGATTTGAAGATAACATTATGCAATGTATATACCATTGTTTCCCCCTAATTGTTGTGTTTTGAAATTTTGTTTTATTTTTTTTTCTTTATAGTAAAATAGAGTTGGAAAGAAAAAACAGAGAGCTGAGTCAACTCATCCTGTGATTACTACTTCCATATCAAATGAAGGGCCATGGCCTATAAAAACACAAGAGAATGCCAAACACTTGATAAAAATGCCACGGAGCCACAATAAAATAGAAACAAGAATGGGAGAACATTGTTGAACAAACAGTGAGCTGGTCTAGGGAGTCACATTAGGGTCTGGATATGACATATTATGGAAAATTTTCCACGTGGGCTCAGTTCAGTGCATGAAATCAGAGGTCAAAGTGCACTTCTACCTCCACCTGCATCTGTGCCTTCACCCCTGCTTCTATCTCAGGCAAGACCCCCTACATCTCCATCAGGATCTCCATCTTTCCTTCCGATGTTACCTTTATCTCCATCTCTTCCTGTGCATCCATTTCTACCTCTGCCTCAACCTCTACCTCCACTTGCACTTTTATCTCCATCTGTACCTGCATCTCCACCTAAACCTTCATGTCCACCTGTACCTGTACCCTCATCTCCTCCTTTAGGGAGGGCAGCTGGGATGGAGAAAATGGAAAGCCTCAGCTGTCCTATGGTCTAATAACTGAAGAATGGAAACTACAGCCTTCATTTCAGTCTGGGGTGCCTGGTTTCTGTCTTCCTATATTGCACCATCTGGCGACACTGGAAAAAAATGAGTCCTTTTCAGAGTGGTAGTGAGTATGTGATACAGGTCTGAGTTGTGTCACAGCACTCCCATGTGCAAGCCCTAATCCCCAGAATCTCAGAATGTGACTCTATTTGGAGAAGGATCTTTAAAAGGGTAAATACAATGGGATGAGGTCGTTAGGATGGTCCCTAGCCCAAGGGACGGGCTTCCTTATAAGGAAATATGAGAACACAGACACACAAGGGAGGCCACTTGTAGACAAGGAGAGTATGGTCAGCTGTCTGTCAAGCAGAGAAACCTCAGAGGAACCATCCCTGCTGACACCTTTCTCTCACCCAGGCCATTTGTGGGGAAAGAGTTACTAATATAAAGCTAAGAATAGTACCAAATCAGGATCAGTTCTGTTCAGAGAACACCAAATACACATATTTCAGTTTAATTTTGGAATTGGTGTTGGGTTAGGCTGGTAGTCGCTGTCCCTTCATTGGGGCCTAGCTGCCACCACCTTCTTTGACTAAATCCTTCTTAGACTAAATCCTTCTTCATATTGAATACCAGGAACTACAGAAAATGAGAATATTTCCCAAGTGTCTTGTATCTTGTTTTTCTCTTTGGAGCTGGATCATGTGGAATAACATAGAAACTTTAAATCACAATAATACATTTGTTTCCAGAAGTCCCAGATAGATTAGTGGGATAGCTAGGCTATGCTATTTTAGGATTACTTTTGATTACAGGCATGAAATAAATAATGAAAACATAAATTTGCATATAACAAGTTTTATGTGGGAATGAGTTACCATAGCATAGATTTTTTAGTCCAATTAGGATGCTGTAACAAAATAACCTTAAACTGGGTGGATTATAAACAACAGAAGTGTATTGTTCACTGTTCTGGAGGCTGGGAAGTCAAAGTCAAGGCAGATTGGGGGTCTTGTAATGGCCTATTTTCTAGTGTGTACTAGGCATCACCTTAGGGTCATCAGTTGGTAGGAGGCAAAAGCAGGCTACCTACCATGGACATCATTTATGAGGGCACTAATCTCACTCCCAAAGGTCCCACCCCTGAAATCTAATGGCCTCCAAAAGGCTCCCTTCTTAACAATTCAACACTGGGATTAGTTTTTAGCAAGTGAACTTTAGAGATGGGCAGAGATGTTTAGACCATAGCTACAGTACATTAATAAACAGACAATTCATTAAGAGAAAGCATTTTATTATAGCTCCTTGAAAACTTAAAAACAGGAAGGTCCTTCTTACTAGGGGCTCAGGAAACTGCAAGGAACCATTTCATTTAAAAGTGAGTCATTTAAAACATTTAAAAATGAGATAAACAGGATCCTAAGGCGTTTGCCAGCTGCTAACATGTCTGACAGCTGCAGCTACACCTTTGGGGCATCATGTCTGCTTCTAAAAACTCAGGTGGAGAAAGACAATCTGAGTAGCTTTTAAAGCAGAGATGTTGATCTGCAAAGAGAAGGATCAGAAGCTGCTGTTAGTGATTTTCTGACTTTTTGTCTCAGGAAGGCTACTGTTCTTAAGTCTCTGGGACATGTGGGGAGAGTAAGAAGAAGTGATGTTTGAGGTCACGTCCCCACAAATTAAATACAAGCCCTGCATCTCTCTAGAGATAAGTATCTGACCTTCTCTTCACTCTGAATACTGCAGAGATCTATAGCATATCTCATCTAGTATACCATCCATAACACACCTCAAATTTCAAAGAGTGTTTACCATCTTTCTAATATTCAGCATTCTCTTTTTTATCCTTTGAAAATTATTTTAACTACAAACAAAAATGGTATATACCATGTTGTTCAAGACATTTTCAAATATTTATACTCCATAGGATGGATATATATAGCTCTTTCCCTTTGGACACAGCCACCGGTGAAGTTTAAAACACATGTATGTCTCTGTAAGTTTAGAACTTTCCTTCATAACTGTCTCAGAAGGAAAGGCCACTTACTTTAGGAAGTGTACTCCCTGGCAGGAAGATATTAGCTCTTTTAGGACAGACTCTGGATCTCAAATATTTCTTTTCTCTCTCTCTTTTTAATTTTTATTTTAAAGAGAATAAAACTAAGTAAAATAAAACCAATCAAAATGAAACAGTGCAAGTGGCACAGGATTTTTTAAATTTTATTTAAAAGGAAAAAGAGAAAAAACAAAACAAAACAAAGTGGTGTAAGGGTACAAGTCATACAGAATTTAAAAAAACAGTAAGAAATCACCAGTTAATAGATTACATATTATCATCTTAGAGATAGTTGCTCAAGTCACAGTATCAAAGCATGCAAAGTGAACATTCAAACAGTGAGACTTCAAACAGTTGTGTTCAATGATCCAACCAAAAACATTAATATGGTCAGCTATTTAACACCCCTAAACACACTTGCAGTTGTATCCTTTAGAGCACTTTTTATCTCTCTCTTTTTTACAACAAAATTTACACATTTTGGGTTTTATTACTCCTTAGTTCTTATTACTTTTTTGGAAGAGAATAAAGTCAAATATGGCAAAACAAAGCTGTCAGTCAAAACCAAGGATAAACATAGTACATGATGTAAAAACAGAGTACAAGGTTATCAACAATGGTTACATAATGCCTCTTGTTTCCTTAAAAAGAATTGTCTATCTCATTAGGTATTATAAAGTTGAACAAAACAGTAGAAAACAAGACCAATAAAACTTAAACATTGTAAACATTACAGGACTTCCAAAGGAGATAATACTCAAACCAGAATAGGCATCTTAGTGAATCTTATTGCCTTCAAAGTAGTTGCCTATACCCTCAAACTTGATACTATCATACAGAACGGAACAGAGTCTAATCAGTCAAAACAAGATAGTAGGAGTATTACAGGAATTCAAAACAAGTTAATAGTAAATCAAAAAAAGTTACTATAATATATCCTGCTAATTTTTTAAATTTTCCCCTTAATTAAAAAAACCATAAAAAATAACTAAATTGTTTTAATGAATAAGGGAGAGATTGAGATAAAAGAGGACATAACAACATAACAATACAGGTCAAAGCATGACTGTTTCAGCAACCTAGTGCTTCACCACCAAATAACCCGACTTAATAGTAGTTACTATAGTGTCTGTCTTTTTCCTTGAAATATTTCAATATAACTTCATATACTATAGCTTCAAATATTTCCATAGTGATACAGGTTTTAAAACCAAGATAATAGGAAATCAGCAATGGTTACCATAATGTCTCTTGTTTTCAAAAGAGCTGTCCATACCTCCAGATAGAGTAAAGATCAAAAAAAAAAAAAAAACAGAACAGAATAGAACCAATAAAAACAAAACAATTAATGCAATAAAGGACTTCAAAACAATATATTAGTAAATCCAAAATGGCTACCATAATATGTCTTGTTATTTTTGAAATAGTTGCCCATGCCATCAGATACAACAAAATCAAACAAGATAAAACAAAATAAAACCAAACCCAACAAAACAATGAAAATGATACAGGACTTCAAAACAAGATAATAGAGAATTAACAATAGCTACCACCTTCAGAAGGAGATTCCCCCATAGATGCTACACTGCATATTATTATTCTGTGAATATATGATCAGATTACCAGCTTTAGACCTGCAAAGTCAGTGAAACACTAAACACTACAAGCACCAAATTGCATTTCACCTCAACAGCCATCATCACAGCCTGTCTTTCTCTGGATTAGCCAGTCACTTATGATGGGGGTGGGAGTTGGCTCTTCTTGTCCCCCAGCCCACATGACAGAAAGGGCCAGCATCTGGCTCTCCCCATAGCGACCTGCCCATGGCACCAACTCATAAGGCTTCTTGTTGATTTCTTGTTCTACTCCCCTGCAGTCCAAAAATGGTGCTGGCTCACAGGAAAAGGCTGGAGTTTGGATCTCAAATATTCCTAAACATGGATTCTCAAGATCTAGTTATGCTACCAAAGCCTATATTCTTTGGTTTTGGCATTGATATTAAAGTATTTCTATTTAAAGTTCTATCACTATCTATTTTGGTAAAAATATTTCACTTAGTGGGCCATTCTCCAAGGTTCCTGAAGGATGATCTTTGTCATAAGGTCTTTCTTTCTGTTAATGTCAAACCAACAAGGGCTGCCATGAAACTAGACTTCTAATAAACAAATAATGCATTGATCACCCTCATGTATAATAAATTTACACAATTTCCTTGTGAAGTTTAGTTTAGTACTCTAGATCATATCTAGACAGCTTTGATGAACGTATTTTAAGTAACCTCACCTCAAGTTTGCAGTTGGTTTTCTCCCCAGTGTCTAAATGTGCTACTTCTGCCCTTTTGGGGGAGCCAGTCTCTTAATGTGCATTATGTCCTTTGTTTTTAATAGCAACTGGAAGGCTGCAGAAAGGGAAAAAAAGATAAACAGGAAAGGGTCTGAGATCTTCTCAGATCCTGGTTTTGGAGGTTCAGGACCTGAAGCCAAGGCCTGACCCTTCCCTGTCCGGATTTTGCACTGGTAACTTCCCTGCTGATCATGAGGGAGGCGCTGTGAAGTGTTACCACTCTATTCCCACTTTGAAGACTGAGTCATAAGTTTAATGTCTTGAACCCAGTGAGCTTTATGTCAAGGATGGCCATCAGTAGAGTTGCTCAACACCTCAGTAGAGTTGCTGACCAGAAGACAGTAACATAAGGTTTGATGATCTTCCATCATCAATAAAGGATGGTACTAAATGAGCCCATAGTGCTCCTACTTACGGATTATGGAGACAGTGAAAACATTATCTATGTAAAATGAATTTTCTTAGCCTGCAAGTTCATGATAATAAAACTGTGTCCCCATTGCCTTGCTAACTTATCTCAGGTCTCTAATATTCCTGATTGATCTTGGCTAACACATAAGAAACAGACTTTGTAATAAGGGCATTAATTAGAATAAGCCAGAGTTTCAGCATAAGAGCTAGTAGGCACGGGTGACAAGTGAATCTGTGCAGGCTTACATACAATTCTGTGCCACTGTGGAGACTTAGCTGACAGAGAACCACAGCAGCATCCTCTGTGCCCTGGGTGCATTTCAAAGTCCACGCTGCTCCCATCCCTTTACATGCAGCATCTAGTTTAAGCCTCACCCAAAATCTGTGAAACAGGCATTAGCATCATCATGGGAAAGAGCAGGAAACTGAGGCACAGAGTTGTTAAGTCAATTCCTTAAAGTTACAGAGTTAAAAGATGTGGTATTTTTATAAAATGCAGTACTACTCAGCTATAAAGAATGAACACATTGAGATATTTATAAACAAATGGACACATCTTGAGACCATACTCATAAGCAAAATAAATCAAACTCACATGTATAAATACTGAACAGTTTCCTAGTGTAAGAAATGAAAAGAATACATAAAATATGTAGTAATCATGATTCCCCATATTACTTTGAAGTCTTATGTTTTCATTCATTAGTTGGAATGGTTTTATTCTGGGTTGTTTGATTTTATTGTCTGTGATGATATGAACAGCTATTTTGA
This sequence comes from Cavia porcellus, assembly GCF_034190915.1. NCBI lineage: Eukaryota > Metazoa > Chordata > Mammalia > Rodentia > Caviidae > Cavia > Cavia porcellus. Next base: position 54,615,452 of record NW_026947500.1, on the reverse strand, counting down.
AGAAAACAAGATATTATAATAGCTAGTGCTGATTTCATATCATCTTGTTTTGAAGTCCCACCAAAATTTTGTTCTTCTGTCTTCATAGGTTTTATCATGTTGTATCTTATTGGATTTTATTATATGTGATAGTATAAACAAAAATTTTTATGGACAAGGAGATAATATAGTAACCATTATTTGTTTTCTGTTAGTTGATTCTGAATACTCTGTAATACTTTCATTCTCTTCAATGGTTTTACACTGTTTTGTTATGTTTGATACTATAGTGTGTGAAAGTATACTCAAATATTTCAAGGAAAGAGCCACTATGGTAGCTACTGTTCTGTCAGGTTGTCTTGTGGTGAAACACTATGTTGCCTAAATTGTTCTGTTATGTCCTCTTTTATCTTCATCTTTTTTAAAATAAAATTTTAAAAAAGTCACAGAGCTCAAAGTAGCAGAGCTAAAAGACAGTGAACACAGCAGAATGTAGTACCCAGAGAGTGAGCCATGCATCGGTCAGGGATGGCCCTTGCATGATGACTCAGTATCTCAGCGTGAGATGCCCAGCCTTGGCAGCCAGTGACATGTGACTTGGAGGACACAAAATGAGTTAGTCATGATGGACTCATCCGGGCACAACACAGTACACAGGTATCAAACTGTGAAGTTGTGTCAACATCGATTTAAAAATGACTTCAGATTCAAAGAGGAAGAGATTCCCTGGGAGAATCTGAGGCAAAAAAGGGAACATCAGAGTTGAGGTAAAGATCCCATCAGGGCACAGTATCTCAGGAAGCAGCTCTCCAGCATGGCTCTACCTACTGAAAAGGAATCTTCCCCAGGGGCTGAGAAGAGGGAATGAAAAAGCCAAAGAGAACACACACCTGGAATAGACCAGGGCTCACAGGAGGCCAGAGCAGGGCTTGCCACTTAAGTATCAATTCCAAGCTCTTGTGCATTACTGTAAAGAAAGCTTGAAACTTATCCTTTCAAAAAAAACTTTTATGTAGATTTTGTGAGGCTTCAAGATGCCAAAAATGGCCTTTGAAAGAAGGATGAGGAAAATATATGGTAAATGTAGTTATGAAGAGTATAATTAGATTGCATGCTCTTGAAATAATATGGCTTTGGGGAATGTGAAAAATGGATACCAAAGATGTAAATTTTGCTAATTTCATCATCTAGAGACTACTATAGTGGATTTGTGTATACAGTCTATTTATTATATTCACTTAAGATGATCCAAATTGATAGCTCTTGGCCACATCACTAACACTCATTAATACCCTAACATTTTATACAATGGCATGAACTTTGTATTCAATTCTATTTCAATATGGTAACTACTTTTAGGTCAGGATTATCTGGTGGTGAAACACTATTCTGCTTAAATGGTTATGTTTTGATCTGTGCTGTTTCGTTGTTATGCCCTCTTTTATCTCAATCTCCACTCCATTATTTACTTTTTTATTTTTATCCTTTTAATTAAAGGAAAAAAAATAGCAGGATATATTATAGTAACCCACTTTGACTTTCCATTACCTCGATTTAAAGCCCTGTATTACTCTCACCATCTGGTTTTTAACTGATGTTCCCCTATTCTGTTTTGCTGGATAGTATCAGGTTCGAAAATTTAGGCATCAGCTGTGAAGATAATGAGATTCATTATAACGCCCATTCTCGTTGACTTTTATCTACTTTTGAAGACCTACAATGTCTCCAATGTTTTGGTTTTGTTGGTTTTATTCTTTACTGTTTTGTTCAATTGTATTATAACTAACGATACAGGCAATTCTATTAGAGATAGCGGGAGGCATTATGGTAACCATTGTTGATCACCTTGTATTATGTTTTCACATTATCTATTATGTCCACCCTTTTGACTTGACCGATTCTGTTCTGTTATGTCTCATTTGGTTTTACTCTCTTCCAAAAAAGTAATAAGAACTGTGGGAACAACAAAACCCAAAATGTGTAATAGTCATTGTACAAAAGAGAGGAAAAGAAAGTGCTCTAAACTATATAACTGCATGTATATTTAAGTGTATAAGATAAAAAATGATATCACAGAGTTTTATTGGATCATTGAACAGAACTGTTTGCAGTATCATTGATGGAATGTCCACTTTACAAGCTTTAATTTTGTGTCTTGAACAATTATTTCTAAGATGACAATATGTAATCCATTAACTAGTGATTTCCTACTGTTCTTTTTTTTTCTGCAAATCTGTATAACTTGTACCCTTTCTCTGTTTTTTTTTCTTTTCTCCTTAAATAAAAAAAAAGAAAAAGAAATAGTAAATTTTAAAAAACTAAAAAGAAAATTAAGAGAAATGATACTTCCTTCAGGTTTTCTCATCGAGGTTCAGAAGGAACAAGATTGGTGTTGTCTGAAGGCAAAAGAACCTAGAAGGCTTAAAATCTGCCCACCCTGTTACCCTCATCATACTTGTCCTGGCTCCCAGATCAGAAAGGGGAACCAGAGACTCTAAGGGGGCTGAAATGTCAGGATGTCACACCATCAGCCTTTGTTGTTTGAAAACATCAGGTATGAGAGCCACTCAGATGACTCCTATATTTTCCTTTATCACAAAGGGCTGGCTGTTTCCTAACAGTGAAAATCTAGAGTGCCATGGGGCAGTCGGCTTTGATGCTATGGCACAGTGCACTTTGGTAATGGATCACAGATCAAATACTTTGGGCTTTGGAGGCCATGAGTTCTTGGATTCAAGTACTTAGCTTTCTCTTGTATGGTGAAAGCAGCCATCGACAATTAGTAAATGCATCAACAAGCTTATTACTGTGTCCTAATAAAACTAAATATGAACACTGAAATGTGAACTTTACATTTTTTCACCTGTCTCAAAATGTAATTATTTTGCTATTCTTTGGACATATGAATACTATTCTTAGTTGGCTGAAAAAAAAGTGATAGGACAGTTTGAGGCTGAAGGCTGTATATAGTTTGTTGACTCCTGATAGAAATTTTTTAAAAAAAAAACATATTTTCTGAAATGAAGACAAGTTCCATGCCTTACCTAGAAACTGACAAGTGAGAACTTGTCTCTTATCAGCTCATTTATTTTGGACCCTTTGTGGCCCATTTGATATTTGGAAAAATCAGTTTAGCTTATTACCAGAAATAAAGAACATCCCAACACTTAAGCATGAAATTTATGAGCTGCAAACTCAAAGATTGAATTAGGTAAATATCTAATTACCTGGTCCTAATGTCACAGTAAGAGGTAGGGTACATAAAGAGATAAAATTCTTGATATGTTTCAATTACAGGACAGCCATTTCCTAGAAACACTTCTTTAGGGAACATCACGATGGCACCATCAAATATAGTTGGCTTAACTTTGGCAAAGAACCAAGCAACGCTGCATTGTATATCGACTGTGGAGAGGCAGAAAAGAGAGAGAGTCAGATGGCACTGGGGACATGGAAGGTCAGAGATGATAGAATATGAGGTTCTGTGATTCACAGAGGAAAATGCATGGTACATGTGTTTTCTTTTCCCTCCTTTAAAATACTGTCTTCTCATCCCCAAGACTAATGCAGGGGGCGCTGTATGCCAGTGAAAACCAGTCCAAGGGTGATCTCAAATCCCGTGGAATCCTGCCATGGAGACCTTCCAGCCCTTAGGGTATCATGCTCAGTTAAAACCCCTAGAAAGCAGAGCCTGTGTTCCAACCATGTATGGATGTTTAATCTTGTTATTTTGTGAAGCTATGCAGTTACTGGACTAAACTAATACCCACAAAGCTGAGACAGAAAGGTAGCAATCATAGCTTAAACCAGTGCATTTTGCCAGTATTTTTTCTTACTATTGTGACATAGTAATTATATTCTTTATTGTTTTTCTCTTTCCATTAGACTGGAAGCTGCACAATGATAGAAACAAGTTCTGTTTTGTTCTTTGCTATGTTAGATCCAAGAACAAACCCACAATATGGTCACATTGTGTATTTGCCGGAAGGATGTGTGAATGATACCACTCGTGCTGAGAAAGAAGGAAGCCAGCACAAAGCCCTCCCTGATCACTGATCTGAGCTGCAGAAGAACGAAAACAGAAGCTCAAGTTGGACTGGTACAAAGGGTAGACAAACAAGAACTCTCCTAAGTCTTGCTGATCAGTAAGGGGAAAAAGCTGCTGGCTTCAGGGTCGGCTAAATCCTGTCTACGAGGAGATAAATAAAATGATTATAGGTTCATCTATCACTTTTTGTTTTAAAGTTACATTTCATCATGGATACTTATGGTAAACAACATGGCGTGAAGACATATGGATTTATATGAGCACGGCGCCTATGGTGAAGGGAATCGGCAAAGCCTCCATAGCCATCCTTGTGGTGAGAGCAGCTACGGTCTATTTACTGAGAAGAATCCCTGAGTGCACTGGTAACTGTGGTCCTCGGGCAGCACACTGGACCTGCAGACTCACTGATCCCACCATTCAGCTTTGGAGTCCCTGACCTACAATTTTCCATTTCCTTCCTTGAATACAACACTTGGTGTTTTATTCTATTCCTGTATATTTTTTAAATAGTATTGCATATGGTTAGCTTAGAAGTAGTTGTTCAGATTACAAAATTCAGGCCTGAAAAATGATCAGTCAAACAATGAAAGCACAACCTGTTCTTTTTGATGGATAGAGATTCTGATTTTTAGAAAAATTTTAAAAAGAAGCATTTCACTTATAAGGGAGGTCAGGCAATGTTTTTCTTTCAGTATTTGACTTATTTTACTCACGCTGTGCCCTCTGGTCCCTCCGTGCTGTAGCACACAGCAGAATCTCCTTAAAAGGCTGAGTGATGTCCCACGATGTGTGCACATATACCATGGGCCTAGCGGGATTGGACCTAAGGTATGAAAAGTCACTTTTGTAGGGAGAAGGAGGGTGGCTTTGTGGCATGAGAGTAAAGGGGAAGAGTGAGGTCACAGGGGTCAGTTCCTGAGGACATTCAAATATGCAGGGGGGAGCAGCTGCCAGTGAGGACTCAAGCTGCTGAAAATACAGACAAAACCAGAGGGATTCTAGAAGACTTTGGATAAATGTACATTTAGGGGTGGGGAAGAAAAAATAATTTTATAATTTCCCCCCCCCAAGAATCTGAATCAACAATGCTACTATTGCCTGAGATAAAAATGTGGAGAGGGAAAGGGAGGCTTACAATTTGAAAGAGCATATATTTTGCTTTAGGTATAGTAATTGTGACATGCATGGAGGACATTCAAATTAATACCTTGAATAGAGAGTAGCGCTCAAAGGAGACATTACCAAGTGCAAGCAGCACTGATAATTTAGCATAAAGGAGATATTAAACTGGACTGACATGTGACAGAGAAGAACTGAAGGATCTTGCCAAATCTTCAGAGAGTTAATTCTGACAACTAAAAACAGGTACATAAAGTGATTTCATACTGAATCCTAATTTTAGTTGGACTCAGGAAGTGGGCTTTTTACTAAATTCCATTATGGAACCATCTTCAGCATTTACTAAAAACACAAGTTCTATGGCCATATTTTCAGAACTCAAATTCATTAGCTGTGGGCTGGGGAATCATTTGTCTACCCTTTAATAGGTACTCAAGGTGTTTCTTATATAGGAATTTTTCAAAAACTACCCAGGAGATGGAAACTGGCTTTGTTAGCATTCTCAATTAGCCCTGCAATGGTGGGAGATATTTTTTTCCTTAGAAGTAAGCACTGAGAACATTTATCTGAATGTCCTTAAATGTGTATCTCAAACAACTATATGGTAGTATGGGCTTTAGCTTGAAAATGTATAATGACGTAACTATGGTCTTATTGTCAGAATTTCTGGGAAAACTTTTTTTTCAAACTCAGCATTTTGCTTTACCCAGCCAAACATTATAAGTCCCTCTGAGAATCTAGATAGAATTAAGCATTTGATAGACCTACTGTGAGGGTAATTCTCTCTTTAAGATTTAAACCCAGGCATCATTTTCTACTGTGGAATATAATATAACCCTACCATCCATATCAGAGGCATGGAAACCTCTTCCATCTCATCAGTCAACCCCATCCTTCTTATAGCATGACACATCCTTCAAGAGAGAAAGGACTGGGGAGGAGAAAGATACCACTGGTCAAGCCGTGTTAGGTCAAAAGATATTCCAACTTCAGCCACTGAGAACAGAATATTCATTGTGGCTCTTTAGTTACAAGCAATGCAGCAACAAATTGAAACAGTCACATTGAAAAAGTCAAAGAAAAAGCATTATTATTATTATTATTATTATTATTATTATTTACTATCACTATCACTTTCAGAATTGGGCATCGGGCTTAGGCTGCACCCCCAGTCGCAGGCCTCCTCTGTTACCGCCATCCCTCTCTTACTTTGTAAAGCATCTTGCTGGTCTCCAGAGCAAGTCCCAGTCAGAGAAAACAGGAGAAGCAGCATTCCAAACAGTGGGAAAATCTCCATCTAGCTGAAGCCCAAGGGCGCCATCCAGCAGGGAGCAGGAAGTGGCGGCGTGGCCCACCTGCCCAGCTACGTGCCTTCGGAAGCCCTTCTGATGTTCACGATCCTGAATTACCGAGGGGGGCTTGGAAACAGTTTTTCCTCCTTATAGATCCAACCTTCGCAAATTCAGCGGCAGAGGGTACTCAACTTCAGGGAGACAGGAAGCGAGCAAGGCATCTGGAGGATTCCACCGATCTTCCCAGGGCCACGGGACCTACCTGAGGCTCCATGCTTTGCAGCTATATTTCAGAGGGCTGGTCAGGTTTGCTTTTTGTTTTGTTTTGTTTGCAAGTTTTGTTTTTTCCATTTCAATTTCTGCTTAGCCATATTTCCAAGTGAGAGGCGGTAGTAGAGATATGAGCATCTTCAAGGAACACTGCATTTGTGCTCTATACTTAAAGCAATGCTCTGAGATTGTGTGGGACCAGGATGGTCAGTATTATGTACTAGGCGTTATCACTGTGAAGCAGCCTTTGCCAGGACTTTTTTGTCGTTGTAGACCGGGTTTCTGCAGTTCAGGCTGGTCTTGAACTTGCAGTGATCCTTCTGCCTCAACCTCTCAAGTACCATGACTACAGGACTTGCTATCATGCCCAGCTAGGCTAGTTCTTATTTTTTTTAAAGAGAGAAGAAAAAGAAGAAAAAAAAGGAAAGGACATAAAAAAACAGTGCAGTAAAGGGGTACAAATAATACAGTATTTCTAGAAAAAAATATCTACAGTACGAAATCACCAGTTAATACGTTACATATTATCTTCCCAGAAACAGTTGTCCATATCACTAAATTAAAGCATACAAAGTGAACATTCATACAGTGAAACTGGAGACAGTTCTGTTCAATGGTCCAACAAAAGCTCAGTTATATGGTTTTCCATCCTACACACTCGAACATACCTGTGGTTATATCCCTTAATCCACCTTACCTTCCTCTCTTTTTTACAGGAAGAATTAGATGTTTAGGGTTTTATTACTCTCATGGTTCTTATTACTTTTTTGAAGAGAATAAAACCAAATGTGACTAAGCAAAACCGAGTCAGTTAGAACAGAAGGGTGCGCATAGCATGTGATGCAAAAATAGAATACCAGGTGATCAAAAGTGGTTACCATTGTGCCTCTTGCTATTTTTAAATTGAGTTGCCTATTTCATCAGGGATTATAGAATTGATCAAAACAGTACAGAACAAAACCAATAAAATCTGCAATGAGGACCTTACAGGACTTCAAAAAAAGGATGACAGTCAATCCATATTGGGCATCATAGTATATCTTATTGCCTTCAAAGAGATTGCCTATACCCTCAAACTTGATACTATCAAACAAAGTAGAATATACAATAATCAGACAGAACAAGATAGGGAGAGCAATACTGGGGTTCAAATCAGGTTAATAGGACAACAAAAAAGTTACTATAATATGTCCCATTATTTTTTAATTTAGTTTTCCCTTAATTAAAAAAATGAGAGAAGATAGATTAATTTAAAAATAAGGGGAAGATTGAGATAAGAGAGGACATTGTAATAGAACAACACAAGGCAGAACCGATCATTTCAATCATCATTGTGTTTCACCACCAGATAATCTAACATAATAGTAGTCACCATAGTGCCTCTTTCCTTAAATTATTTGAGTGTAACTTCGCATGCTATACATCAAGCATATCTAGACAGCCTTTCAAGAGAATGCAAGAATTACAGGGTATTTAGAACCTGCTAACAGAAAACAAACAATGGTTTCTATATTATCTATTTGCCTATAAAGAATTTTGCTTATACTATAGCCGATAGTGAAATATAGTAAGATACAACATGTTATTTTTTTTTAAGAGGAAAAAGAGAAAAACACAAAACAAACCAAAGCGGCGTAAGGGTACACACAATACAGAACTACAAAAAAAAAAAAAAAACCCAACATAACAGTAAGAAATTACCTGCTAGTAGATTACACACTATCATCTTGAAAATAGTTCCTCAAATCACAGTATCAAAGAACACAAGGTGGACATTCAAACAGGGAGACTGCAAACAGCTGTGTTCAATGATCCAAAAACATTGATATAGTCAGCTATTTAACACCCCCAAACACACTTGCTGTTATATCCGTTAGAGCTCTTTTTCTTTTTTTTTTCCCCTCTCTTTTTTACAACAAAATTTACACATCTTGGATTTTATTACTCCTTAGTGCTTATTACTTTCTTTGGGGGGGAAGAATACAGTCAAATATGGCAAGACAAAGCTGTCAGTCAATACCAAGGATAAACATAGCACATGGTGTAGAACAGAGTACAAGTTTATCAACAATGGTTATTAACGTTGTCCCTTGTTTCCTTAAAAAGAATTGTCTATCTCATTAGATATTATAAAGTTGGACAAAACAGTAGAGAACAAGACCAATAAAACTTAGGCATTGTAAACATTACAGGACTTCCAAAGAAGACAATAGTCAAACCAGAATGGGTATCTTAATGAATCTTATTGTCTTCAAAGTAGTTGCCTATGATTTCAAACTTGATACTATCAGATAGAATGGAACAGAGTCTAATCAGTCAAAACAAGATCATGGGAGTAGTACAGGACTTCAAAACAAGTTAATAGGAAATCAAAAAGAGTTACTATTTATATATCCTAATTTTTTGAATTTTTTCTTTAATTAAGACAAACATAAGAAATGACTAAATAATTTTTTAAAACAATAAGGGGAAGATTGAGATAAAACAGGACATAACAATATAACAATAGAGGTCACAGCGTGACTGTTTCAACAACCTAGTACTTCACCACCTTATAACCTGACTTAATAGTAGTTACCATAATGTCTTTTTCCTTGAACTATTTGGATAAAACTTCATATACTCTAGCTTCAAATATTTTCATATCAAGAAGCCCAGAATAAAGCCTTTCTAACTAATGAGTGTAAACTTTATAAGGCTTCAAGGCCACCTAATGGGGAATCATGATTACCACATATTTTTATATATTTGAATCATTATTTACATTAGGGAAACTATTCGGTATTCACACATGCGAGATTGATTTATTTCACTTATGAGTATGGTCTCAAGCTGCGCCCATTTATTGATAAATATCTCAATGTGATCCTTCTTTATAGCTGAATAATACTCCATTGTATAGAAATACCACAACTTTTTTATCCATTCCTCAGTTGATGGACACTTGGGTTGTTTCCAAGATCTGGTGATTACAAATTGTGCTGCTATAAACATAGGTGCACATATATCACTGTGGTATGATGCTTTCAATTCTTCTGGGAATATGCCTAGAAGTGGAATACCAGGGATAAATGGGATTTCCAGTCCCAACTTTTTGAGAAATCTCCAGACAGATCTCCACAAAGGCTGTACCAGTCTACACTCCCACCAGCAGTGCAGGAGAGTTCCTTTTTCCCCACAGCCTCTCCAGCATTTGTTGTCGGTTTTCTTGATCCTGGCCATTCTTTCAGGAGTGAGATGGTATCTCAGTGTGGTTTTAATTTGCATTTCTCTAATGACCAATGATGATGAGCATTTTTTCATGTATTTATTTTCCATTTGCATTTCTTCATCTGAGAATTGCGTATTCATCTCAGATGCCCATTTTTGGATTGGATCTTTGAATTTCGGAGGTCTGAGTTTCTTTAATTCTTTATATGTTTTAGACAAGAGGCCCTTGTCTGAGAGAGAGTTCACTAAAATCTTTTCTCAGTTTGTGGGTTTTCTTTTCACTATGCTGGAGATTTCTTTTGACATGCAGAAACTTTTTAATAAGAAGTGGTCCCAGTTATTGATTCTGGGAAGTATTTCCCGTGCGGTTTGAGTCCTGTTCATGAATTCTTTACCTACTCCTATGTCTCCAAGGTTTCTGCATAATTTGTCTTCCAATAGATTTAGTGTTTCTGTTTTAATTTTTTTTTGAATTTTTTCTTTAATTAAGACAAACATAAGAAATGACTAAATAATTTTTTTAAAACAATAAGGGGGAGATTGAGATAAAACAGGACATAACAATATAACAATAGAGGTCACAGCATGACTGTTTCAACAACCTAGTACTTCACCACCTTATAACCTGACTTAATAGTAGTTACCATAGTGTCTTTTTCCTTGAACTATTTGGATAAAACTTCATATACTCTAGCTTCAAATATTTTCATATCAAGAAGTCCAGAATAAAGCCTTTCTAATTAATGAGTGAAAACTTTATAAGGCTTCAAGGCCACCTAATGGGGAATCATGATTACCACATATTTTTATATATTTGAATCATTATTTACATTAGGGAAACTATTCGGTATTCACACATGCGAGATTGATTTATTTCACTTATGAGTATGGTCTCAAGCTGCGCCCATTTATTGTTAAATATCTCAATGTGATCCTTCTTTATAGCTGAATAATACTCCATTGTATAGAAATACCACAACTTTTTTATCCATTCCTCAGTTGATGGACACTTGGGTTGTTTCGAAGATCTGGCGATTACAAATTGTGCTGCTATAAACATAGGTGCACATATATCACTGTGGTATGATGCTTTCAGTTCTTCTGGGAATATGCCTAGAAGTGGAATAGCTGGAATAAATGGGATTTCCAGTCCCAACTTTTTGAGAAATCTCCAGACAGATCTCCACAAAGGCTGTACCAGTCTACACTCCCACCAGCAGTGCAGGAGAGTTCCTTTTTCCCCACAGCCTCTCCAGCATTTGTTGTCGGTTTTCTTGATCCTGGCCATTCTTTCAGGAGTGAGATGGTATCTCAGTGTGGTTTTAATTTGCATTTCTCTAATGGCCAATGATGATGAGCATTTTTTCATGTATTTATTTTCCATTTGCATTTCTTCATCTGAGAATTGCGTATTCATCTCAGATGCCCATTTTTTGGATTGCATCTTTGAATTTTGGAGGTCTGAGTTTCTTTAATTCTTTATATGTTTTAGACAAGAGGCCCTTGTCTGAGAGAGAGTTCACTAAAATCTTTTCCCAGTTTGTGGGTTTTCTTTTCACTATGCTGGAGATTTCTTTTGACATGCAGAAACTTTTTAATAACAAGTGGTCCCAGTTATTGATTCTGGGAAGTATTTCCCGTGCGGTTTGAGTCCTGTTCATGAATTCTTTACCTACTCCTATGTCTCCAAGGTTTCTACCTAATTTGTCTCCCAATAGATTTAGTGTTTCTGTTTTAATATTCAGATTTTTGACCCATTTAGATTTTAATTTAGTACATGGTGATAGACATGGATCTAGCTTTAGTTTTCGGCAAATGGAGAGCCAGTTTTTCCAGCACCATTTATTAAAGAGACTGTCGTTCTTCCAGTGAACCTGCTTGGCTCCTTTATCAAAAATAAGGTGGTTGAGTGTGTTCGTAGTTGTGGTTGTATCTTCTAATCTATTCCACTGATCTTTGGCTCTGTTTTGATTCCAATACCATGTTGATTTTACTACTGTTGCTTTGTAGTATAACTTCAAGTCAGGGATTGTGATGCCTCCTGATTTGTCTTTGCTGCTTAGAATTGCCTTTGCGATTCTAGGTCTCTTCTGGTTCCAGATGAAATTTAGGAGTGATTTCTCTAGATCTATAAGGTATGTTGATGGTATTTTTATTGGGATTGCATTGAATCTGTATAACAGTTTTGGGAGAATGGCCATTTTCACAATGTTTGTTCTTCCTATCCATGAGCAAGGGATGTCTTTCCATTTTCTGAGATCATCTTCAATTTCCTTTTTCAGTGTATTATAATTTTCACTGTATAAGTCTTTCACTTCTTTCGTAAGAGTAATTCCTAAATATTTCATTTTTTTGCTTGCTAATGTGAATAGTCCAGTTTCTCTTATTTCCCTCTCTGTAATTTTGTTGTTCGTGTATAGGAATGCTATTGATTTCTGAGTATTGATTTTGTATCCAGCCACATTACTGAATTTATTTATTGTATCTAAGAGTATTTCAATGGAGTTTAGGGGGTCTTCTATGTAGAGTATCATGTCATCTGCAAACAATGATAATTTAACTTCTTCTTTTCCTATCTTTACCCCTTTTATTTCTCTTTCTTGCCTAATTGCTCTGGCTAGTACTTCCAGTACTATATTAAATAGGAGTGGTGATAAAGGACATCCTTGTCTTGTGCCTGATTTTAAAGTAAAGGCTTTCAATTTTTGGCCATTTAGTATGATGCTGGCTGTTGGTTTGTCATAAATGGCCTTTATTATATTGAGGTAATGACCATTTATTCCAATTTTCTGTCAAGTTCTTATCATGAATAAGTGTTGGACCTTATCGAAGGCTTTTTCTGCATCTATAGAAATGATCATGTGATTCTTATTTTTGGCTTTATTGATATGGTGGATTATATTTATTGATTTGCATATGTTGAACCATCCTTGCATTCCTGGGATGAATCCCACATGGTCATGGTGTATAATCTTCTTGATGATTTGCTGGATCCTATTTGCCAATATTTTATGGAGGATTTTTGCATCTGTGTTCATTAGGGAGATCGGTCTATAGTTCTCTTTTATAGTTGGGTCTTTCTCAGGTTTTGGTACTAGAGTAATATTTGTTTCCAGGAATGACTTAGGAAGGATTGCTTCCCTTTCAATTTCATTGAATAGTTTGAGGAGTGTCGGCATTAGGTCTTCTTTATATTTCTTGTAGAATTCTGCAGTGAATCCATCTGGGCCTGGGCTCTTCTTGGTGGGCAAGGACCCAATTACATTTTCAATTTCATTAGCAGAGATTGGGTTATTCAACATTTTTATATCCTCTTGATCTAGCTTTGGTACTTCATATGCTTCTCAGAATCTGTCTATTTCTTCTGTGTTATCAAACTTTTGAGAGTAGAGGTTTTCGAAATAGGTGTTGATGATCCTCTGTATTTCTATTGGGTCTGTAGTGATTTCTCCTTTTTCATTTCTTATTGCATGGATTTGAGCTTTTTCTTTCCTTTTTTTAATAAGGTTGGCTAGGGGCTTATCGATTTTATTTATTCTTTCAAAGAACCAACTCTTTGATTCGTTGATTCTTTGGATTGTTTTCTTAGTCTCTATTGCATTGATTTCTGCTCTGATTTTTATAATTTCCTCTCTTCTTTTGGCTTTGGGCTTGACTTGCTCTTCTTTTTCTAGCTGTTTGAGGTGTAGCATCAAGTTATTTATTTGTATTCGTTCTGTTTTCCTGATGTGGGAACTCAGTGCAATAAATTTTCCTCTCAGAACGGCTTTCATTGCATCCCCCAGATTCCGGTAAGTTGTATCTGCATTTTCATTTTCTTTTAGGTATTGTTTAATTTCTTCTTTAATTTCTTCTGTGACCCACTGATTACTCAAGAATGTGTTATTTAGTTTCCATGTGTTTGCGGAATTTTTGCAGTATCCTTTGTCATTAATTTCTAATTTCAGAGCGCTATGATCCGATAATATGCAAGGGATGATTTCAACTCTTTTGCATTTGCTTAAATATGTTCTGTGAGCTAATATATGGTCTATTTTAGAAAATGATCCATGTACTGCTGAGAAGAATGTGTATTCTGATGTTGTTGGGTGGAACATTCTGTATATGTCTATCAAACCCATTTGTTCACAGGTATGATTCAGTTCTGTTATTTCTTTGCTCATTTTCTGTCTGGTTGACCTGTCCCTTGGTGTCAGTGGTGTATTAAGGTCTCCTGTTACAACTGTGTTACTGATAATTTGAGTTTTCATTTCTGTTAATAATTGTTTTATATAACTGGGTGCTCTGGAGTTTGGTGCGTATATATTTAAGATAGTTATCTCTTCCTCTTGGAGTTTTCCCCTTACGAGTATGTAGTGACCTTCTTTGTCCTTTATGGTCATTGTTGGTTTAAAGTTCACGTTGTCTGCAAACAGAATGGCTACTCCTGCCTTTTTTTGGATTCCTGCTGCATGAAGAATTGTTCTCCATCCTTTGACTTTCAGTCTGTGAGTATCTTTCTGGGTTAGATGGGTTTCCTGTAAACAGCATATGGTTGGATTTTGTTTCTTGATCCATTCTGCTAGTCTGTTTCTTTTGATTGGTGCATTGAGACCATTTACATTAATGGTTATTACTGTTAAATGCTGGTTAATTGTAGGAATGTTATCTCTCTGCTGTTGCATCTTTATCTTTCTGTTCTGTTTAATTATTTGCTTTGCTTAGTGGTGTTTTCCTTTGTGTATCTAAACTGTCTTTCAATATTTTTTGCAGGGTTGGCTTGGTGCTCATGAAGTTCTTCAGCTGTTCTTTGTCATGGAAGTATCGTATTGCACCATCAATTTTGAATGATAGTTTTGCAGGATATATCAGTCTTGGTTGGAAATCATTTTGCTTTAGGATCTGGAATACTTCACTCCATGCTCTTCTTGACTTTATCGTTTGTGCTGAGAAGTCTGCTGTGATTCTGATAGGTTTTCCTTTATAAGTGATCTGTCTTTTCTCTCTGACAGCTTTTAATAATCTATTCTTGTGTTGGATTTCTGGGATGGTGATTATTATATGTCTGGGTGTAGTTTTATTTTGGTTATGACTGTTTGGAGTTCTATATGCTTCACTGATCCTGATGTCAGTTTCTGATCTCATGCTTGGGAAATTTTCAGCTATTACTTCTCTAAACATCCTCCTGACATCCTTCATGTTGTCTCCCTCTCTTTCATTAATCCCTATCATTCTTATGTTATTCTTCTTTGCATCGTCTTGCAGTTGTTGAATTGTTGTTTCCTGATTCCTTGTTATTTTTAAAAGATCTTTCCTTTCCTGTTCACTAGCTGCAATCCTGTCTTCAAGGTCTGAAATTCTATCTTCACTTTCATTAAGGCGGTTTTTACAACTTTCAGTGGAGTTTTTTATTTCCTGTATATCTCTGTGCATCTGCATTATGTATTCTGTTTGTTTCTTATATTGCTCGTCTAGGGATTCTATCTTTTTGTTTAGTTCCTCCAATTTTTTATCTGTGTTTTCTTTAGATATATTTAGGATGTCTTTCATTTCTTTTATCATTTCTTCTTTTATCTGGGAGATTATTTCGGGTTTGAATTTCTTTAAAGCTTCCTGGAGTTGCTTGTCAATTTCAGTGGCTATTGTGTCCGATATATGAGGTAGATGGGATATATTTTCTTCTATATACATCGCTCCTAGGGTTTCTTGAGATGGGCTGGAGGTTTGAGGTTGTAATTTGGTCTTTCGTTTTGTGATTTTCCTATATTTCTGTGTTCAAGTGTTATTTGAAAGCTTCCTCAGGATCTGTTGAAAATCCCCTTCTATGTTTGGAGCTACTGAGACTCTGGTGCCGCGCTACTCCAAGCCATTGGGCCTGCAGAACCAGTGGCCCTCCTCTGCCTGCTCAGAACTCCGCAGTTCCAGACAAGCTGGGACTCAGGGACACTGTGCGCCCACCTGCCCCTTGGAAGCTCCACAGTTCTTCAATCGCAGCCGGGTTAGGGTACTCACCACAGGTCGCAGTGCTTCAGGAACCTGTGGACCCTCCCTGGTTGCAGAGATATCCACAGTCCTCCAGACACATGGAGAGGCCGATGCAGGCACCCCAAATCTGCCCAGCTCCTCCTCTGCAGACCAATGGCCAGGCGCGGCAGCTAAACAGGCTGGGCTAGGCTGATAGTGTGGGCCCGCCCACCCGTCGGTAGCTCAGCAATTCTCCAAGTGTAACCGGAATGGGGAGGCTGATGTGGAAGCCTCAAACCCACCTCTCCCCTTCACTGCACCTGGAAGCCTGGGGGAACTCCAGCAGTCTGGGCGCAGATATCCAGAGTCCTCCAGACACGCAGAGAGGCCGGTGAGGGCACCCCAGATCTGCCCAGCTCCTCCTCTGCAGACCTATGGCCAGGCGCGGCAGCTAAACAGGCTGGGCTAGGCTGGTAGTGTGGGCCAGCCCACCTATCGGGAGCTCAGCAGGTCTCCAAGTGAAGCTGGAATCGGGAGGCTGATGTGGAAGCCTCAAACCCACCTCTCCCCTTCACTGCACCTGGAAGCCTGGGGGAACTCCAGCAGTCCGGGCGCAGATGTCCAGAGTCCTCCAGACACGCAGAGAGGCCGGTGAGGGCACCCCAGATCTGCCCAGCTCCTCTTCTGCAGACCTATGGCCAGGCGTCGATACAACATGTTAAAACCAGTGGAAACAAACGAACTACAGCTTGATGGGACTTCAAAACAAGACGATATCAAATCAGCACTAGCTTTTATGTTGTGTTGCTATCTTCAAAATAGCTATTCGTGCTATCATAGATACTAAAATTGAACAACCCAGGTTAAAACCATTGCAGTTAATCAGTGAAAACATTATATGGTTTCAAACCAATATGATTGGAATCATGATTACCACATACTTCTATGTATTCTTATCATTTCTTACACTAGGGAAACTATTCGGTATTTATACATGTGAGTTTGATTTATTTCACTTATGAGTATGGTCTCAAGCAGCATCCATTTATTTATAAATGTCTCAATGCGGTCATTCTTTATAGCAATGAGTAGGACTCCATTGTGTAAAAATACCACATGTTTTTTATCCATTCTTCTGTCGATGGACACTTAGGTTGTTTCCAAGATCTGGCTATTACAAATTGTGCTGCTATAAACATGGGTGCACATATATCACTGTGGTATGATGCTTTCAGTTCTTCTGGGAATATGCCTAGAAGTGGTATAGCTGGGTCATACGGAGCTTCCAATCCTAGATTTCTGAGAAATCTCCAGACTGACCTCCACAATGGTTGCACTAGTCTACACTCCCACCAACAGTGCAGGAGAGTTCCTTTTTCTCCACAGCCTCTCCAGGATTTGTTGTTGGTGGTTTTCTCGATCCTGGCCATTCTTTCAGGAGTGAGATGAAATCTCAGTGTGGTTTTGATTTGCATTTCTCTAATGACCAATAATGATGAACATTTTTTCATATATTTATTTGCCATT
Source organism: Cavia porcellus (assembly GCF_034190915.1). Lineage (NCBI taxonomy): Eukaryota > Metazoa > Chordata > Mammalia > Rodentia > Caviidae > Cavia > Cavia porcellus. The sequence continues at coordinate 54,598,064 of NW_026947500.1, read as the reverse complement.
TGTATTTCTTCATCTGAGAATTGTTTATTCATCTCAGATGCCCATTTTTGGATTGGGTCTTTGAATTTTGGGGATCTGATTTTTTTTAATTCTTTGTATGTTTTAGACAGAAGTCCCTTGTCTGAGGGGCAGTTCATTAAGATTTTTTCCCAGTTTGTGGGTTTTCTTATTACCATGCTGGAGACTTCTTTTGACGTGCAGAAACTTTTTAATAAGAGATGATCCCAGTTATTGATTCTGGGAAGTATTTCCCGTGCAGTTTGAGTCATGTTCATGAATTCTCTACCTACTTCTATATCTTCAAGGTTTTTACCCAATTTGTCTTCCAATAGATTTAGTGTTTCTGTTTTAATATTTAGATCTTTGATCCATTTAGATTTTACTTTACTACATGGTGATAGGCATGGGTCTAGTTTTAGTTTTTGACATATGGAGAGCCACTTTTTACAGCACCATTGATTAAAGAGACTGTCATTCTCCCACTGAACATGTTTGACCCCTTTATCAAACACAAGGTGGTTGAGTGTGTTTGCAGTTGTGATTGTATCTTCTAATCTCTTCCATTGATCTTCAGCTCTGTTTTGGTTCCAGTACCATGTTTGTTTTACTACTGTTGCTTTGTAGTATAATTTCAAGTCAGGGATTGTGATGCCTCCTGCTTTGCCTTTGCTGCTTAGAACTGTCCTTGCTATTCTAGGTCTCTTCTCACTCCAGATGAATTTTAGGAGTTATTTCTCGAGTTCTATGAGGTATGTTGATGGTATTTTTATTGGGATTGCATTGAATCTGTATAAAAGTTTTGGGAGAATGGCCATTTTCACAATATTTATTCTTCCTATCATGAGGAAGGGATGTTTTTCCATTTTCTGAGATCATCTTTAATTTCATTTTTCAGTGTAATATAATTTTCCCTGCACAGGTCTTTCACTTCTTTCGTGAGAGTAATTCCTAGATATTTCACTTTTTGGGTTGCTAGTGTGAAGGGTGTGGTGTCACTTATTTCTCTTTCTGTGACTTTGTTGTTAATGTATAGGAATGCTATTGATTTTTGAGTATTGATTTTATAGCCAGCTACATTACTAAATTTATTTATTATATCTAGCAGTCTTTCAATGGAGTTTTGGGCATGTTCTATATAGAGTATCATGTCATCTGCAAATAATGATGGCTTAAATTCTTCTTTTCCTATCTTTATGCCTTTTATTTCTCTCCCTTGTCTAATTGCTCTGGCTAGTATTTCCAGTACTATATTAAATAGGAGCGGTGATAAGGGACATCCTTGTCTTGTGCCTGATTTTAACGTAAAGGCCTTCAATTTTTGGCCACTTAGTATGATACTGGCTGTTGATTTGTCATAGATGGCCTTTATTATATTGAGGTAAAGACCATCTATTCCAATTTTCTGCAGGGTTCTTATCATGAATGAATGTTGGACCTTATCAAAAGCTTTTTCTGCATCTATATAAATGATCATATGATTCTTACTTTTCGCTTTATTGATATGGTGTATTACATTTATTGATTTACGTATATTGAACCATCCCTGCATGCCTGGGATGAATCCCACTTGGTCATGGTGTATGATCTTCTTGATGATTTGCTGCATCCTATTTGCCAATATTTTATTGAGGATTTTTGTATCTGTGTTCATTAGGGAGATCGTTCTGTAGCTCTCTTTTTTAGTTGGGTCTTTCTCAGGTTTGGTACTAGAGTAATATTTGCTTCCAGGAAAGACTTAGGAAGGATTTCTTCCCTTTCAATTTCATTGAAGAGTTTGAGGAGTGTCAGCATTAGGTCTTCTTTGTATTTCTTGTAGAATTCTGCAGTGAATCCATCTGGGACTGGGTTCTTCTTTGTAGGTAAGGATTTAATTACGTTTTCGATTTCATTAATAGAAATTGGGTTATTCAGTAGTTTTACATCTTCATGACCTAGCTTTGGTACTTCCTATGCTTCTAGGAATCTGTCCATTTCCTCTGTGCTATCAAACCTTTGAGAGTAGAGATTTTCGAAATAGGTGTTGATGATTTTCTGTATTTCTATAGGGTCTGTAGTGATTTCTCCTCTTTCATTCATTATTGCATGAATTTGACCTTTTTCTTCCCTTTTTTTAATAAGGTTGATTAGGGGCTTATCAATTTTATTTATTCTTTCAAAGAACCAACTCTTTGATTCATTGATTTTTTTGGATTTTTTTTAGTCTCTATTGCATTGATTTCTGCTCTGATTTTTATAATTTCTACTCTTCTTTTGGCTTTGGGCTTGACTTGCTCTTCTTTTTCTAGATGTTTGAGGTGTAACATCAGGTTATTTATTTGTATTCATTCTGTTTTCCTGATGTGTGAACTCAGTGCTATAAATTTTCCTCTGAGGACAGCTTTCATTGCATCCCACAGATTCTGGTAAGCTGTATTTCTGTTTTCATTTTCCTGTAGGTAGTGTTTAATTTCTTCTTTGATTTCCTCTGTGACCCCCTGATTACTCAAGAGTGTGTTATTCAGTTTCCATGTCTTTGTGGGAATTTTGTAGTATCTTTTATCATTAATTTCTAATTTCATAGCGCTATGGTAAAATAGCATGCAAGGGATGATTTCAACCCTTTTGCATTTATTTAGATGTGTTTTGTGAATTAGTATATGGTCTATTTTATAAAATGACCCATGTACTGCTGAGAAGAATGTGTATTCTTTTGTTGTTGGGTGGAATACTCTGTATATGTCTATTAAGTCCATTTGTTCACAAGTGAGATTCAGTTCTTTTATTTCTTTGCTGATTTTCTGTCTGGTTGATCTGTCCATTGGTGTCAATGGTGTTTTAAGATCTCCTGTTAGAATTGTGTTACTGATGATTTGGTTTTTCATTTCTGTTAGTACTTGTTTTATATAACTGGGTGCTCTGGAATTTGGTGCATATACATTTAAGATAGTTATCTCTTCCTCTTGGAGTTTTCCCCTAACCAGTATGTAGTGACCTTCTTTATCCCTTCTGATCATTATTGGCTTGAAGTTCACATTGTCTGCAAACAGAATAGCCACCCCTGCTTTTTTGGGGGGTTCCTGTTGCATGAAGTATTGTTTTCCATCCTTTGACTTTCAGTCTGTTGGTATCCTTTAGGGTTAGATGGGTTTCTTGTAGACAGCATATGGTTGGATTTTGTTTCTTGATCCATTCTGACAGTCTGTTTCTTTTAATTGGTGCATTGAGACCATTTACATTAATGGTTATAACTGTTATATATTGGTTTATTGTTGACATGTTATCTTTCTGCTGTTGCATCTTTGTCTTTTGGTTGTGTTTAATTGTCTGCTTTGTTTAGTGCTTTTTTCCTAGATGCATCTAAGCTGTCTTTCAGTATTCTTTGCAGGGTTGGCTTAGTGATCATGTAGTTTTTCAGCTGTTCTTGTCATGGAAGTATCTTATTTCTCCACTCAATTTGAAGGACAGTTTTGCAGGATACATCAGTCTAGGTTGGAAATCATTTTTCTTTAGGATCTGAAATACTTCGCTTTATGCTCTTCTTGACTTTATTGTTTGTGCTAGAAGTCTGCAGTGATTCTGATAGATTTTCCTTTATAGGTGATCTGTCTTTTCTCAATTACAGCTTTTAATATTCTATTCTTTTTTCCATTTCTGGGATGTCCATTACTATGTGTCTGGGTGTAGTTTTATTTTGGTTATGGCTATTTGGAGTTCTATATGCTTCACTGATCTTAATATCGGTTTCCAGTGTCATGTTTGGGAAATTTTCAGTGATTACTTCTCTAAATATCCTCTTGACATCCTTTATGTTGTTCCCTTCTTTTTCATTTATCCGTATTAAGCTTATGTTGTTCCTTTTTGTGTCATCTTGCAGGTGTTGAATTATTATTTCTTGATTTCTTATTATTTTTAAAAGATCTTTCCTTTCCTGTTCACTGGCTGCAATCTTGTCTTCAAGGTCTGAAATTCTATCTTCACATTCATTGTGGCGGTTTTTACAACTTTCGATGGGGTTTTTGATTTCCTGTATATCTCTTTGCATCTGCTTTATATATTGTTTGTTTCTTATATTGTTCATCCAGGGATTCTATCTTTTTGTCTATCTCCTCAAGTTTTTTAACTGTGTCTTCTTTAGATATGTTCAGCATCTCCTTTATTTCTTTTATCATTTCTTCTTTTACCTGAGAGATTATTTCTATTTTGATTTCCTTTAAGGTTTCCCAGAGTTGCTTCTTTATTTCAGTTACTATTATTTCAGGTATTTCAGGTATGTGGCATATATTTTCTTCTACGCACATGGCTCCTAGGCTTTCTTGGAATGGGCTGGATGTTTGAGACTGCATTTTGGTCTTTTGTTTTGTCATTTTCCTATATGTTTGTGCTTCAAGTTTTGTTCCAAGTGAGGTAAAGAGGTCAGCCAGGCTGGGACAGAATTCCCTGCTCCCTCTTTACTCACTGATTTCTACAGGAAGCTGGATCCTGGGCCCCAGGTGAAGAAAACAGTTCGCTGGGCTGAGGCGGGCCTCTGCTGGACTTACTCTACCGACAGGAACCCAAAGCCTGGCCCCCAGGCAAGGAGGAGAGTTCCACACCTCTGCTGGACTTAAGCAACCCACAGGCACTGGATCCTGGGCCCCAGGCAAGGAAAACCGGCTAGTTCTAGATTTAACGTTGGAAAAAACTTAGTGCTAAAGCAGAATTCCTTTATCACCTGTAAATCCTATACAATTTTTCAAAACTAGAGCTTATTTTAGAAAAAAGTGACTCTCTCATTGTAAAAAAAAGAGAGGAAAAGAAAGTGCTCTAAAGGATATAACTGCATGTATATTCAAGTGTATAAGATAAATAGCCACATTACTGAATATTTGTTGGATCATTGAACAGAACTGTTTGCAGGCTCATTGTTTGAATGTCCACTTTTGTAACTTGAACAACTATTTCTAAGATGATAATATGTAATCTATTAACTAGTGATTTCCTACTGTTTATTTTTTCGAAATTCTGTATTACTTGTACCCCTTTTCTGTTTTTTTTTTCATTTTCTCCTTAAACAAAATTAAAAAAAAGAAAGAAAGAAAAAAGTGACTCTCTTTTGGTTCATTGCAGTGTATTATTTCAACATGAAATACTTTGCTAGAGATCAGATTAGTACAACAGGATCACTTTCAATAATTGTTTAAAAATATAAGACATTGGTTCCTATCAAAAGGATTTCTAACTTGGTAAATCTGGAGTGGAATTTAAGGATATGTATTACTGATATATTCCCACATAAGACTAACACCGTAGGCAGTGGGCCTCAGCTTTGAAAATCATAACAGCTTGATTAAAATGAGGAAATAGAGATTGGTCTTAATGTCCACGACTATCAATTTCATTATCACTTCTTTAGGATGAGTGTACTCCTCAGTTTTTTAGTTGGAAAAAAAAATATACACACACACACAAACACACACACACATACATATGAACACAAAATTGTTAAGAGAGATATGCTACTAATTTCTACTAGTTAATTGAAAAGGTTTGTGCCTATATTTTTGATCAATTTTTCATGGCTGAATCTTGTAATATGAGTCACTACTTTGAAAGTAACAATACGCCATTAACCATTGTTATTCTCTTATAATCTTATTTTAAAATTTTGTACCACTGCTTTCATTGTTTTTTTTCTTTAACATAAAAAAGGAGTACACAGTTTTTAACTAAATCTTAGACGTTTTATTCCTTCCTTTGTAGCCACATCAAGAGCCATAATTGATTTTATTCTTGAGGGCAGGGATCTATTTTTCTTCTTTTTTTTAAATTTTATTTAAAAGGAAAAAGAGAAAAAACAAAGTGGTGTAAGGGTACAAGTAATACAGAACTACAAAAAAAACAGTAAGAAATCACCAGTTAATAGATTACACATTATCATCTTAGAGATAGTTGCTCAGGTCACAGTATCAAAGCATACAAAGTGAACATTCAAACAGTGAGACTGCAAACAGTTGTGTTCAATGATCCAACCAAAAACATTAATATGGTCAGCTATTTAAGACCCCTAAACACACTTGCAGTTGTATCCTTTAGAGTACTTTTTTCCCTCTCTTTTTTACAACAAAATTTGTACATTTTGGGTTTTATTACTCCTTAGTTCTTACTACTTTTTTTGGAAGAGTATAAAGTCAAATATGGCAAAACAAAGCTGTCAGTCAAAACCAAGGATAGACATAGCACATGATGTAAAAACAGAATACAAGGTTATCAACAATGGTCACCATAATGCCTCTTGTTTCCTTAAAAAGAATTGCCTATCTCATTAGGTATTATAAAATTGAACGAAACAGTAGAGAACAAGACCAATAAAACTTAAACATTGTAAACATTACAGGACTTCCAAAGGAGATAATAGTCAAACCAGAATGGGCATCTTAGTGAGTCTTATTCCCTTCAAAGTACCCTCAAACATGATAAACCCTCTAACTTGATACTATCATACAGAATGGAACAGAGTCTAATCAGTCAAAACAAGATAGTGGGAATATTACAGGACTTCAAAACAAGTTAATAGGAAAACAAAAGGTTACTATAATGTATCCTGCTAATTTTTTAATTTTCCCCTTAATTAAAAAAACCATAAAAAATAACTAAATAATTTTTTTAATGAATAAGGGAGAGATTGAGATAAAAGAGGACATAACAACATAACAATACAGGTCAAAGCATGACTATTTCAGCAACCTAGTGCTTCACCACCAAATAACCCGACTTAATAGTAGTTACCATAGTGTTTGTCTTTTTCCTTGAAATATTTGAATATAACTTCATATATTATAGCTTCAAATATTTCCATATCAAGAAGCCCAGAATAAAGCCTTTCCAATTAATCAGTGAAAACTTTATAAGGCTTCAAGGCCACATAATGGGTAATCATGATTACCACATACTTTTATATATTTGAATCATTACTTACATTAGGGAAACTATTTGGTATTCACACATGAGATTGATTTATTTCACTTATGAGTATGGTCTCAAGCTGTGCCCATTTATTGATAAATATCTCAATGTGATCCATCTTTATAGCTGAGTAATACTCCATTGTATAGAAATACCACAACTTTTTTATCCATTCCTCAATTGATGGACACTTGGGTGGCTTCCGAGATCTAGAGATTACAAATTGTGCTGCTATAAACACAGGTGCACATATATCGCTGTGGTATGATGCTTTCAGTTCTTCTGGGAATATGCCTAGAAGTGGAATAGCTGGAATAAATGGGACTTCGAATCCCATTTTTTGAGAAATCTACAGACTGACCTCCACAAAGGCTGTACCAGTCTACACTCCCACCAACAGTGTAGGAGAGTTCCTTTTTCCCCACAGCCTCTCCAGCATTTGTTGTTGTTGGTTTCTTGATCCTGGCCATTCTTTCAGAAGCGAGATGGTATCTCAGTGTGGTTTTAATTTGCATTTCTCTAATGACCAATGATGATGAACATTTTTTCATGTATTTATTTGCCATTTTAATTTCTTCATCTGAGAAGTGCGTATTCATCTCAGATACCCATTTTTGGATTAGATCTTTGAATTTTGCGGGTCTGAGTTTTTTAATTCTTTATATGTTTTAGACAAGAGTCCCTTGTCTGAGATAGAGTGCACTAAAATCTTTTCCCAGTTTGTGGGTTTGGAAGGCAGTGATCTATTACACTAGTGGGCCAAGAAGAATCAGTTGCAAATCACCAACCTTGACTGAGAGTGAAACAGAAGCTTATATACATTTTTTGAGCAGGAAGTACACAGCTGATAGCAGGTTATCAGGTCATTGGTTACGGGAATTAAGTCATACATGTTCAGGCAGAATTAACTAAAGCAAACTGTTTTTTTTTAAGGAGAAAAGAAAAAAAAACAGAGAAAGGGTACAAGTTATACAGATTTGCAGAAAAAAATGAACAGTAGGAAATCACTAGTTAATGGATTACATATTGTCATCTTAGAAATAATTGTTCAAGTCACAAAATTAAAGCTTGTAAAGTGGACATTCCATCAATGATACTGCAAACAGTTCTGTTCAATGATCCAATAAAACTCTGTGATATCATTTTCTATCTTATACACTTAAATATACATGCAGTTATATAGTTTAGAGCACTTTCTTTTCCTCTCTTTTGTACAATGACTATTACACATTTTGGGTTTCATTGCTCCCACGGTTCTTATTACTTTTTTGGAAGAGAGTAAAACCAAATGTGACATAACAGAACAGAATCGGTCAAGTCAAAAGGGTGGACATAATAGATAATGTGAAAACATAATACAAGGTGATCAATAATGGTTACCATAATGCCTCCCGCTATCTCTAATAGAATTGCCTGTATCGTTAGTTATAATACAATTGAACAAAACAGTAAAGAATAAAACCAACAAAACCAAAACATTGGAGACATTGTAGGTCTTCAAAAGTAGATAAAAGTCAACGAGAATGGGCGTTATAATGAATCTCATTATCTTCACAGCTGATGCCTAAATTTTCGAACCTGATACTATCCAGCAAAACAGAATAGGGGAACATCAGTTAAAAACCAGATGGTGAGAGTAATACAGGGCTTTAAATCGAGGTAATGGAAAGTCAAAGTGGGTTACTATAATATATCCTGCTATTTTTTTCCTTTAATTAAAAGGATAAAAATAAAAAAGTAAATAATGGAGTGGAGATTGAGATAAAAGAGGGCATAACAACGAAACAGCACAGATCAAAACATAACCATTTAAGCAGAATAGTGTTTCACCACCAGATAATCCTGACCTAAAAGTAGTTACCATATTGTCTCTTTCCTTGTAATCCTTGAGTACAACTTCATATACTGTAGCATTAAGTATATCAAAACAATGTAAAACCATTTAAGAGAATGACAGCATTACAGAGTATTTAGAATCGACTAACAGAAAATGAACAATGGTTTCTGTATAATCTCCTTGTCTTTAAAAGGTTTTTGCTTATACTATCGTACATAATAAAATCCAGTAAGATACAACCTATTTAGACCATTGGAGACAGAAGGACAAAAGCTAGATGAGACTTCAAAACAAGATGATACTAAATCAGTATTACCTATTAAGATGTCATTTTCTCTAAAATAGCTGTTCCTATCATCCAATCTTCTCTGTCTCATTTCTGTTGAGCTCTTATTCTGTCAGTAGCTGTCAGTTTGTCTTCTTCACTTTGTTCTCTGCTCCATTCATTGTGGCCTCCACTATTTCTGATTCTTTGTATTTTTCTTTTTTTAGAATATCCTGCAATACTCTCTGTAGAGTTGAATTGGTGGTTGCAAATTCCCCCAGTTCCTCTTTATCCTGGAAGCACCTTGTTTTTCCATCAATTTCCAGGGACAGTTGTGCAGGATATCTCAGTCTTGGCTGGAGATTATTATCTTTCAAAGCTTGAATTATTTCCCCCCACGCTCTTCGTGATTTGATGGTTTGTGCAGAGAAATCTGCTGTAATTCTGATGGGTGTTCCCTTGTAAGTGGTCTGTTTCTTGTCTCTTACAGCTTTTAATATTCTGTTCTTGTATTGAATTTCTGGAATTTTTATTATTATATGCCTGGGTGTTGCTCTGTTTGGGTTGTAGGTGGCTGGGGTCCTGTATGCCTCATACATCTGAGTATCTTTACCTTTTGCTAAATTAGGAAAATTCTCCTGGATTATTTCTGTGAGTAGCTTTTGTAGTTCACTTGTTTGTGTCCCTACTTCTTCTTTTATGTTCTTAATCCTTAAGTTATGGATCCTCTTATCATCTTCTTGTCTTTGTATTATTGCTGTTTGTTTCTTTGTTATTTTTAAGAAGTTTTTCATTTCATTCTCCCATATTACAAGTCTGCCCTCCAGTTCAGATAGTCTGTCCTTAGTTTCTTTCAAGCTGTTATGCCAGTCTTCGATAGACTTCTTAGTATCTTGGTAGTCCCTTTGAACCTGCTTCACGTATTCTATGCTTTCTCTGTTTTCTCCATCAAACAATTCTCCCCTTTTTTTCTGTTCTTCCATTCCACCACCTGTTTTTTCTTGGGTGGTACTTAGCATTTCTCTAACTATTCTGCATACTTCTAGCTTCAGGTCGTTGATAACTTCATTCCTGAATTGGTCTATGAGGCTCTCTATATGGCGCCTTATGTGTATTGGTGCGGTATCTGCTATTGCCTGATTCTCAGAATTGGGGGCCGAGGAGCCTTTCTTGTTGCTGCCTCTTCCCATGCTGCCTCTTCTTCTCTGTTCCTTATATATGCAAGCTTATATAAGAGGCCCAGCTTCTCTCCCAGTCAGCCACAGCCTGATCGAATTGCGCCACTCACTGCTGCGCACCAGGGAGTTACGGACTAGGCAGCCTACGCGTCTCCCCTCCCGGCCACCATCAGGCTCTGGGATCTGGGTTGGGACAGCCTACGGGGTCCGCCGGCAGCGTCACGCAGGCCAGGCACTTTTCACCAATCCTGCCCGAGAGGGGAATGTGTGGCTGGAGTCGCCACCGCGCCCTGCTCCCGCAGGACTGCTCGGGCCCAGAAAGTCCGCTGGAGTCAAACTGTGGTGGAATGTCAGTTTCTCTCACTCACCTCACCACAAGTCAGAACATGCCTCCCTGCCCGTCCTGTTTTCGACTCCGTTCGCAGACTCCCGTTCTCAGAGTTTCCGCGCATCTCTCTCCTTGCCGAGCCGATGTAGAGGCAGCCAGCCACCGCGCGGCGGGAAACCCAAATCGCGGCTTCCAATGGCGCGGGGTCCAGCCTCGGCAGCGAGGCTTTTCTGTTCCTGTTTTAGCACCAGGACTGCATTCCAAGTTGGTTTCTCTCAGCCGAGTTCGTTCCTGAGTCAGCAGAGCATAACTCCACCAGCTTATGTCTCTTTAGTCTGCACCATACCTGGCTTCTGAGCCTAGTTTTTCAGAGAGCCTCCGGTAGTTGCTGTTATCTGTCCACCATGTTCTCCCAGAAGTCAAGCAAACTGTTTTTTTATGAGCTGGGGAAATACTGGGAAAGTGGGTGCTGAGTGGAGTGGGTAGAGTGAGAAAGTCCTAGAACCATGTTGGAAAAGCAGACTACATTCTTGTATGGGAAAATATAGCCCTTGCACTGGGACCATGGCAGGCTGACCTGAACCAGGCCATCTGTGAGAAGCAGCTGGACACAGGCAGTCAAGGCTGAGTAGTTTAGAGTAGGTGTAATTAAGTGACAGGTGGGGGAGCACATCTTGTCTCCATACAGTAACAGGCAACTATTGGATTTTTAAAATTTCTTACTATGGGCTGTTTGCAGCTGCCATGAACTGCGGCCCAGCCATACCTGCCTGCCTTGGAGCCAACTGAGTGTGGACTGAAACCTCCAAAAAACTAGGAGTATGGATGTAGCTGTGTGAAGATTTACCAGTGATATGGAGAGACCAAAAGACATTAACACTGGTGCCAGAATGTTTCTAGAAAAGATTCTAACATTTGAATTAGTGGATCCAATAAAGAAGACCTGCTTTACCACTGTGGGTTATAGGACTTCTGGGAGAACATGGTGGATAGATAACAGCAGTTATGGTGACTCTCTGAGACAGCCAGCATAGAATCCAGGAATGGTGTGATGTGAGGAGTCCTAAGCAAGGGGATATACCCTGCGGACCCAGGAACGAACTAAGCTGAGAGAAACCAATTGGAAATGCAATCCTGGTGCTATCACTGGAACAGATAAAATCTCAGCACTGAAGCTGGAACCTGTGCCTCTGGAAGCCATGATTAGAATTTCCTGCTGCCGCTGCTGCATCTGAATCGGCACAGCAGGGACAGAGAGGCAAAACCTCTGAAAGCGGGAATTGGCAAATGGAGTTGAGAGCAGGACTGCTGGGGAGCCCTGCATCGACCTGTGGTGAGTGAGAGGAACGGGGACCCTTCCATAGACTAGGAGGCTTCAACAGAGGACATTCTGGGACTGGGCAGAATAGCCGGAAGAGGACACTGCAGTAATTTCAGTCACATATTCCCCTCTCAAGCGGCATTGGTAGGAAGCCCTAACCTGCGTGATGCTGCAGACTAAGACCCAGTAGGCTAGCCCAAACTAGGTCCCAGCACCTGGTGGTGCACCCTAGCAGTGAAGCCTTCAGTAGGTTGACTGACCTACTGGAGGGGTGTCCCCAGCAGAGGCAGCCCAGGTCTGTGTCTCCCTAGTAGATTGCAGTGGGTGGGAACACATCACCGGTGCAATTCAAACAAACTGTAACCCACAAAGAAAGAAACTGGGCTTCCTATATACACTTTTATGGAAGGAACAAAAAATATGGGAAGAGGGAGCAACAAGAAAGGGTCCTTGGCCCCCAATCCTGAGAACACTGATCCAGGAAAGGTAAATGCAAAGGAGAATGAGGACAGAAAACATGCAATATCAGATATGGCACCAATAGACATAAGCAATATCTCCAGAGCCTCATAGACGAGTTCAAAAGTGAAGTATTTAATGACCTAAAGCAAGATATAAGTAGAATAGTTAGAAAAATGCTAAGCACTGACAAGAAAAAACAGATGATGGAATGGAAGAACAGAAAAAAAGGGGAGAATTGTTTGATGGAGAAACTACAGAAAACATAGAATACATGAAGCAGATTCAAAGAGATTACCAGGAAACTAAAAACTCTATTGAAAGCTGGCATAACAGCTTGAAAGAAACTAAGGATAGATCATCTGAACCGGAGGACAGATTTCGGAGCATGAAATGAAAAACTTCTTAAAAATAACAAGAAAACAAACAGCAGTAATACAAAGGCTTGAAGATGATAAGAGGATCTATAACTTAAGAATTAAGAACATAGAAGAAGAAGTAGGGACACAAACAAATGAACTACAAAGGCTATTCACAGAAATAATCCAGGAAAATTTCCCTAATTTAGCAAAACGTAAAGATACTCAGATGTATGAGGCATACAGGACCCCAGGCACCTACAGCCCAAACAGAACAAAACCCAGGCATATAATAATCAAAATTCCAGAAATCCAATATAAGAACAGAATATTAAAAGCCATCAGAGACAAGAAATAGATTACTTACAAGGGAACACCCATCAGAATTACAGCAGACTTCTCAGCACAAACCATCAAATCATGAACAACATGGGGGGAAATAATTCAAGCTTTGAAAGATAATAACCTCCAGCCAACATTGATATATTCTGCACAACTATCTCTAGAAATTGATGGAAAAACAAGGTGCTTCCAGGATAAAGAGGAACTAGGGGAATTTGCAACCACCAATTCAACTCTACAAAGAACACTGCAGGACATTCTAAGAAAATGAAAATACCAAGATTCCAGAAGCAGTGGCAGAGAGGCCGCAATGAATGGAGCAGAAAGCAAAATGAAGAAGACAAACTGACAACTAATGACAGAAAAAGAACTTAACAGAAATGAGGCAGAGAAAGTTGGATGATAGGAACAGCTATTTTGGAGAAAACAAGAGATCATAATAGCTAGTGCTGACTTAATATCATCTTGTTTTGAAGTCCCATCCAGCTTTTGTTCTTCTGTCTCCATGGATCTTAAGATGTTGTATCTTATTGGATTTTATCATATGTGATAATATAAACAAAAACTTTTATAAACAAGGAGATTATACAGAAACCATTGTTCATTTTCTGTTAGTTGGTTCTAAATTCTCTGTAATACTGTCATTCTCTTCAATGGTTTTACATTGTCTTGATATGTTTGATGCTACAGTATACGAAGTTATACTCAAAGATTTCAAGGAAAGAGACAATATGGTAACTACTTTTATGTCGGGATATCTGGTGGTGAAATACTGTTTTGCTTAAATGGTTGTGTTTTGACCTATGCTGTTTTGTTTTTATGCCCTCTTTTATGTCAATCTCCTTTTTTATTATTTACTTTTTTATTTTTATCTTTGTAATTAAGGGAAAAATTTTAAAATAGCAGGATATATTATAGTAACCCACTCTGATTTTCTGTTAACTTGATTTGAAACCCTGTATTGCTCTCACCATCTTGTTTTGACTGATTTTCCGCTATTGTGTTTTGCTTGATACTAACAAGTTTGAGAGTATAGGCAACAACTGTGAAGACAATAAGATTCACTATGACGTCCATTCTGGTTTGACTATTATCTTCATTTGAAGTCCTGTAATGTCTCCAATGTTTTGGTTTTATTGGTTTTGTTCTATAGTGTTTTGTTCAATTTTATTATAACTGATGATATAGGCAATTCTTTTTAAAATAGCAAGAGGCATTATGGTAACCAATGTTGATCACTTTGTATTTTGTTTTAACAGTATGTATTACGTCCATCCTTTTGATTTGACTGACTCTGATTTGTTATGTCACATTTGGTTTTATTCTCTTCAAAAAAAGTAATAAGAACTGTGGGAGTAATAAAACCCAAAATATGTAATTGTCATTGTACAAAAGAAAGGAAAAGAAAGTGCTCTAAAGGATATAACTGCATGTATATTTAAGTGTATAAGATAGATAACCATATTACTAAGTTTTGTTGGGTCATTGAACAGAACTATTTGCAGTCTGACTGTTTGAATCTGCACTTTGTATGCTTTGATTTTGTAACTTGAACAGCTATTTCTAAGATGACAATATGTAATCTGTTAGCTAGTAATTTCCTGTTTTTTTTTCCTGAGGTTCTGTATAACTTGTACCCTTTTTCTGTTTTTTTTTTTCCATTTTCTCCTTAAATAAAATTTTTTAAAAATTTCTTACTATGAAATTCCACTGTAGTTGCACAAGCCTGCCCTCATGGGTTGGTGTTTTTGTCCTAAGGACTGAGGTATGGATGATGATGTTAGTTGCTCCTGTTTATGAACCCAACCGCGTTATCCCCACAGTGTTCAATTCTACATTAAAGAGAGAATTGCTGCACTCTTCTCCTCTGGGTCCCATCTTTATAGTTCCTGACTTCCCAGTCCACTGCTGGGGTTGTTGCAAACTTCCAGCTGATGACATTCTCAGGGTCTGGTCCCCTGAGGAGCATGCTGGGGCTTCAACGCTGTTTCTTCAGCTCTTCACAGTGGAAGGCAGAGAGCTGGGATCTCCTTATTGATAATCATTGCTCGGTAGATAGTATTTCCACCCCTCAGACAGGCTAAGCTCCTGTCTGGAATGCTATTCACATGGGCTTTGCACTGACCATTCTCATCATCCACGTTTTATCTTATGTTACTGCTTCAGAATGATTTGTGTTGAGCACTCTCTCCAAAATCAATACATTTCCCTGTCATTATTTTTGACTTTGCTAAAATCACTACTCAAATGTACTCTGCCTGTGAAGGTAGAGATGAATTCATTGCTGTCCTCCCCTCATACCATACACACAGCAAGTGATCACCATGTTTCTCTCACACTGAGGCACGGGAAGAATCAAATAGAAATAGATAGCAGGAATCTTGTTCACAAAGCTTCCTCCCAGTGAGATTTGCTCCCCCCTCCTGCAGTTTACAAATTTTCCAGTGGGGCAGAAGATATCAGGCAAGATGTGCATGGAGACCTCACATGAACCAGTGGTGATATGGGTCCCTCTAGCATTTCTCTCCAACTCCTGTCACACTTCCATGATGAGGGTCTGCACTGTCCCCTGTGTATCCCAGTACAGATGAGCACCTGGGCAGGGATGGCTTGGGGCAGAACCCACCTTTGGATCAGCAGGGGAGGTGGTCTCTCTGGCTCCTTCTCTGTAGGACCAGGAAGGCTCTCCAACTACTCATCAAGTGGCTGGTGCCTGTGTGCACACAGCTTTCTGTACAGTCTTTTTTCTCCACCAGAGTGATGCATGTTGGGTGGAGGTAGCAAGATGAATGCCTGCCCTCACCTCGTCTCCATCCCCCACACTTTTCACAGACTCTGTTAGGGTTTCCACATGGGGTCTCAAGTGCTATTTTTAACTTCTCCAGCCTTTGGTCACATGGGTGTGCTTTCTATACGCCAATGTGGAATCCCACTCTGGCCTCAGAGCTCAAGGCCTCAAAGCAGATTGTTTTCATTGCTAGGTACAGTCATTCTCTTCCCTGTCCCTAAAAACATCCATGTCCTTAAGGTTTAAGATATCTTTTTCACTGTCCTTATCAAATGACCCCAATTCTTATCAGATGCTCCTGTAGCTCCAAGTATTTTTGCTAAACAGCACTAAACAAGCTCAATATGGATAATCATTGCAATAATTCCCTCTGCTCTGGACCAATCCATTGTGTTTTCTTTCTTACCCATAGAATGGATGCTCTATCTATGCCCTGTATATCCCTTGAGAATATCCCATATTTTGGACTTTATAAACTCTATTATACATTACAGTAGTTAACTGAATAAGTGGTGTACAGCTAAGGTACAATGAAGATGTGAATTCATGGACAATGATATTTGTTTCAAGTCCCATTTTTCATAGTGTGACAGTAATATTTTCATGGAAGCAAATCTTAAGAGGCATAGGTAGCTAGAATCACAACTTCCAGTGTTTTCTGAACCCAGTTAACATAATCTCTGGGATTAAGAGCAGGAGAACCACTCAGTACTCAAAGTGTCTGGTGAAATAACATGTAGAAGAATGTCACACAGGCCACGATCTAATTCCTTCAATTCATACTGGAGAATAATGTAGTATATTACGTTACTGGGGAAGCTCCAAGGAGCACTCCTGTCTGTGATTTTGGGCTCTCTGTGCTTCTAGTGGCTCTCAATTTCTACTGTTTTCCAAGTTACCTTACAGGCTCTGGTACTACATTCAGGTAGGACTAGTTTCGGTAGCTGGGTATTTCTTAGCTGCTGGATGGCTGAACCCTAGGCTCCCATCTACCAACTGACTCAGCCTAGCAGCTTAGGAGTTAGTCAGTTTTAATTAAGTTAGAAACAAACAGACACAGGCATGCAATAAAATATGCCACGTTTTACTTAAAAATACAAACAGCCTCTTCTCAAAGGCATCATAAAGGGGATTACAATAGATTAAAATGAGTTAAAAACAGACCAGGATATAAAAGTAAGAGACCACATAATGTGATTAAACTAGCTGACTTTTGTTGCTACTTCATGTCCAGGTGAGAAGCTTCTAAATGTCTGATGAAAGCCAGCCAGGCTAACATGTTCTTGATTCTCAAGCCTATAAGGAAAGTTTGACTGTGGAAAAAACAAAGTCCATAAGCAAGGCTCCCTGGACTCATCTGCCTAGCAATGAACCAGGGAACTTTCTATAACTGTAAGAAATGAGCTCTGTCACTCACAGTCTTAAAATATTTTTGACTTTCAGATGAGAGCAACACAGATTCTGCCTCCTAAGGATTATAGGAAAAGGAAAACAGAGCAAGAGACAAAAAAAAAAAAAATCACACACACACACACATTCACGCGCGCGTCTTGTAATGTTTGAAATGTTGTTTGAAATGGACCCAGTGATAAAACTCCAGCAATTTCATCCATTTGTTTCCTGCACACCCCCCTAACCCTGAAATTTGCTCTCTTTGGGGAAGGTGTGAAGCAAATGTTTCAAACTGACAACTTCAAAACTGCTAACCAATGTCTCTTGCTGTTACACGCATTGGTTTTGGATTTTAATGTCCAACTGAACTTTGTAAAGGGAAATCTTACAGTGAGGGAAAAATATCCCAGGATAAGGGGAGAATTCTAAGACTGACAATGGCAGGGTCTTCTTCAAATCAACTCTGCACAGTATGGGACACAAAGGATGAGAGAGCGAAGGCCACACACCTCTGTGTACCCCTCTGCTCCAGAATCAGGGACCACGCAGGCCTTTGTGTGGTGGTATGTGTTGGGGTTAGAGTGCTTCCCTTTACCTGTTTGTGATTGTCATGAATTTTGTTTTCATTTTGGTTATAAAAAAAAAAACGATTTAGCACATTACTTGTGAGCCTTGTGGACTCCTTACCATGTTAAGTTCAAGGTGAAATTCATGACATTTATGGCAGTAAATTTGTTTTGCAACGATTGGCTCTTGTTGTTCAGTCTTACGGACGAGGGGAGTATGAACTTTAGGGCCTTCTGGGGAAGTAGGGTCACTGTCAGAAGAAAAAGAGAAAAGGTTAAATTAAGCATCATCACAAAGGTTTAAAAGCTGTTGTTCCTTGTACTGAACGTCAGGCTCAGGCATCATAAAGAGGCACGCAGACCTCTCTTTGCCATGTTACATGAGTTGCAGGAGGATTGATATTGTTCTAACGGTGGTGTCATTGTCTGATTTCTTTTTGATTTTTCTGATTTTTTTATCTTCAAAATAAAATTGAAAAAACCTGAAACTCAGTATGCTGGTTTAATTGCAGCATGACTCTGTGATACAGAAGTGGGGGTGCAGGCTGGGCCCTCAGAGTCTATACCCGTGATGTAACACCTTAATGGAGATCTCACAGGTTCACTAATATTATGTCTCTTTGCTGCTTTAAGAATAACACAGCTGTGTTAACCACACCCTTTTTGGGGGGATCATAAATCACGGACACCAAAACTGCTATGTTAGGTTGAGAAACACTGTATCAGGGAGATATTCAGGGTGTTGGAGGAATTATTGCTTGGAAGTAGTAATGAGCCTAAAACAAGACATTTCTAGAATCTCTTCAAGTTTGCTTAATATATTACCAAGACTGTTTGAGTACTTTTTTTAAAAATGTGATCAGAGAAGACCCCGTCAGGTAGGGGGACGGGAACCAGAGCTCACTCACCACCACGCAGTGACAGGACAGCGTACTGTGTGATGTGCCAGGTTGCTTTGCCTTAAAGCAAACCTGGGGCTCTTAGGTGTGAGAAGCTGGCAAATCCCTTACTCTGCTTCTCAGTCCTCACCTAGGGATGGCAGTGACTCCTGCATTGAGTCCATGCTGAGGATTCAGATCTCTACAGCTCTTTGAAACCTGTTGCCAGCAGAGTAGGACCTTAACTACGGTTATCGATGTGAGCAACGGGCAGACAGCATCTTTGCTCAAGAGCTGACACCTACCTAGTTGAATTTATGATTTGTGAGCCTTCTAATTCTTTCCTTATTTAATTCTAATTTACTTACGAAAATATGTTCTTGCTGCTTAAACCATAGAACATTCTTTTTAATAGGCTGTTTGATACTTAAAATTTTTTTCTGAGACAGGGTCTTACCATGCAGTTTGGAGTGAGCTTAAGCTCACTTTCTAGCTAAGGCTGGCCTCAAATTCACAACAATCCTCCTGCCTCGGCCTCCCAAGTGCTGGGATTACAGGCACGTGCCACCATGCCTCCCTTGATACTTACATTTTTAAAAAAAACTTTTCAGAGAAGGAAAAGTGATTTTGGTTCACTCTCCAGGAAAGAGGAAATGAATTTTATTTCCTCCAAGCCTTCTGCCTTAATTCTTCTCAGAGTAATAGCCAATGGCAAATTTGGGAGAAGAAATTGGTCACTTTTAGTCCCTTCTTACTGGCTGTTTGGAGCCAAACTGCCTTTAAGGGGCACACTCTGCCTGCCTCATGGCCAAGAGGCCCGCTTACTAGGAAGTGTTCATGCTTTCAAGGGGAAACTTGCAATCATACAATTCCACTTGTCCCAGGGTCAACAAAGTCATTTCAGGGTGGACTTCAAGCAAGGAGGCTTTCCAGCTGGAGAGGGAAAGCCCCCTTTACCAACTGTCTTTTTTGCTGCAAAAGGGAAGGAGGCTAAGAGATGCAAGGAAGAGGGAGAGAACAGAGGGGGAAGAGGGTGAGGTGGGTTATGTACACATATCAACCCCACAGAAGGAGTGTAATCATGTATTGCAGACACCTACTAATGAGAATAAAACATGGAAAACACCTTGCTAACTAAACCCTAAAAGAAAAACATAACAAAACAAAAGCTATGTCTCCTGAATCATTTATTACTGAATTAATTTAAAATTCAGGAGAGTAACAAATTACTTCTACCACCCCAACTATTTGCACAATTTAGAGCTTCTCCAACTGTGAAGAGCAAAGCCAATTGGCACACTTAAGAAACCTGTATAGGTGTTGGGTAACAGTTGGCAATGTGTCCTCATACTCCTGAGGGGAGCAGAAAGAAAAGATCAAGTTGTTTTTCCAGCTTTGTAATTTTGTTTCATTAATTTGTTTTGGATTTTGGCCTCTGACTATCAGGCCAACATGCTCTGAGGCTGAGAAGCTAAATAACAATGACCATGAGGTTTCAAAGTCTGTGTAAGGAAGGACACCATTTCAACACAAAGCTTTTACTGTGCAGGCAAAGAGCTAGTGACTATTTTTACTGACCTGGAAAGTGAACACTCCAGTGGAATTACAGTAGGATTTAATCCATTCCTCGGTTTATAATTCAGCCAGGAATAGAAGGTAAGCGTATACATGTACATCTGGTGGGAAAAAAGAACTTTCTGTGTTCATCTGTCACAACATACTTTCAGATAAAAAAAACTAGTTCCTTCCACATCTGTAGAGATCAAGATATCTACTCCAATTAACTGGAAAAGCAGAAAGAAATTATTAATGATAAAATAAATGAAAAACAGGCAATGCATGGCTTTTGAGAATTTAAGTGAGGGTGAAGTGGCTGGAAAGTCTATTAACTATCTCAAAATTCTAGGGAACAAAGATGTTTACAGAGACTTAGGAGACATTTTTTCTTATAAGGATAATTGAAAGGACAAAAATATTATGATGATTTGAAACACTTTATGATACCTCTAAACTGAATTGTGCTACTTTCCCTTAATTCCTCATTCCCAAATTGTTGAACACATTAGGTGTTTAAAAAGAAAAATAGCTAGTTAAAAGTGATGAGAACCAAATATTCCAGAGACTGAGCAGGAACAAATCCATGTCTTGGTTTGTAAGTTAGCCAGGAACAGAATATGGCTAACTAAATTTTCTGAACTTAAAATATATACTTATCATTTAAAATATGTTCAGTGGTCAATAAATGAAACACAATTCCACTGATTATAGGAAATTCATATTTCAGTTTATCTATTTACATGTAATCCATTTTGGCCCTCTATTCCTTTATTTCTCCTATTGCAATCATATATTATTATGCGTTTTTTATTCCTACTTGCAAAGAGATTCTCATATGTCATTAAATTATTGTAAAAGTTGATTAGCTGCACAACATTCTATATGAGGACCCATCTGCTTCCACTGGAGTGAAAGTGGTTTAACTCATTCAGCTATTAAAAAGATTTAAGATAGAGAAGACAATTTTAAAGGTATAAAGTACTCTCATTATACTATCAGAGTATAGACTGTTTCAGTTGTAAGTATTTAAACTTCTGGGTGAGAGGCTGCATAGAATAAGAGAGTAGAAGAGAAAATGACCCAGTATCTTAGACCAGGGCTTCCCAACCTGGACCACTGGGGGATTCGAGGCCAGATAACTCTTTTTTGTAGAAGACCATGCAGTGTCCTGGCAGCATCTCTGGCTTCTGAAGCATGATTGGTATGTTTTCAATGATATTTTTGAATGAGAGAACAAGCAAAGTCTAGTTTTAGTTCAAGACCTTCCCAGCTCATTCCTTCCTCTGAACCTCCCTCCCTGGAAATTTCTTTTGCTCTTGTTATCCATTCCATTCTGCTTATCCCAGAGCTGTCCTCACTGAAAACAAAGCAATTAGGCTAGGCAGCAGCACACTTGGTTCTGCTGAACACTAACTCCACACTGCTGGCCTTCATGCCTCAGTGCCTTGCTCTGATGTGGGGATAGAACCAGTCTCACAGGATTAGAAGAGCCTCAAGTGTGGCTGTTTTCCCTATGCGTGCTATGCATGCTACACCTGCCCCACCGCACAAGCTGTGGACTCTTTGAAAGATCATTGAGTTTATCTACTCCGAGGCTGTTTCTTACACATAGCAGTTCTCTGATGTGTGAAAGAAAACAACAAAAAGAGTCATGTGTTTTCCTCTGTGGAGAATACCTGTACCATTTTATAATCCAAACACAAATCAGCCTTTCTCAGGACGTTACAGATGGCTTTGGGTAAAAAGGTTGCTTCTCTTACCAGCATGCTAATTCCACAGAGGCTGACAGGATAACTGAAATGAATTTCTTCTGGTAGCACAAGAGTAGCTGGACAGTCTTTCCCTAGAGATAGTTCCTCAGGCTCTACAAATTCATTTGCACGAAGCAGTCGCCTTTTAACAACAGCCTGGAAATTAAAACGGGTGCATTGCACTGACACTGCTAAAAGAGAAAAGAAAAAACCATCTTAAAGAACAATTTAAATCTGAGCAGGAGTAGGCCACTTGAAGGAAGCCCATAGTGATACCACTCTTCTCACTGCTTTAAGGGTTCATGTCCTAACCACCAGTCCCCAGTGACCACCATCAACCCACACTGCACTCAGAAGGAACACTCAGAGCTCCCTCTGGTCCAGCATCCTAACGTGATGTCTCTGTGGAACTTGAGCCCTTTGAAGCTGGATCCCAGATTTTAAGTCTTTAGCCATAGCAGTGTGCCACAAGGTAGCCGATGTCCACTATGTGGGGAGAAAAAAGTGACTCAGGGTCACAGAAGGACAGAGATGGGACTGGGAGTTGTGCTTGCTTGTTGCTCTTGGGACAGAAACCCAGGTGTTATCCCAGGAGACCGGGATGTTGTATTTATGCCTGGCATGGACCTTTCTCCTGAGTTTTAGTCTCATCTCTCTGGTTAGCTACTAGATATGAAGAATATTTAAAATATTCCTTTTAACAGAGACATTTTCAATAGAGAACTCATGATTTTACTCCATTTCCCGTATACTTTCTCTGTATGGCAATCAATAGCACCACAATCTGCCCAATATTTAAGCCAAAAGTATTTAGAATTTATTTCCAATTCCTTCCTTCCTTTCATCCCACATCCAATCTACCCAGATCTTTTCACTTTTTCCTTGGAAGTCTAGCTCACACCTGTTCACTTCCACAGAGTCAGTACCCAGATCATAGTATGGCTATCTCACTCTGGGTCAGGTTGGCAGTCTCCTATGGGAGTGCCTTATCTCCAGATTCCCTCTCCTTTTAGGATGGTTGTGGACACAACTACTTGACCAGTGTGTACACAGATTTCTCCTTCCTCTCATAATTTGCATAAAACCTGAAATCTCTGTGGCCTAGAACACCCTTATTCCCTGTCATTGAACTTGCAGCCCTTGGAAAAACAAGCATCTTAAACGTCCTTTCTGAGGTGCTCTGGGAAGCCAGTGGACACCTGGAATCAAGGGCAACCTGAGGTCAGTCTTTGTAGGACGCTGAAGGCCAATCTATGCCCCACCTTCGTGGCTGAAGGGAAGCACTGGAGAGTTTAAGAAGGATTGTGCAGAGTTGTAGTTTAAGAAAAAATAACTCTGGTAACCCAGATGGGAAGAGAGGCAATGGTGTAGGGAGACCAGTGTGGATATGTGGTTGAGTAATTCAGGGAGAGTCATGTAGAAGAGCAATCCTCCCACAGGTGACTTCCTGGGAAATTCCAAGTAGGAAAAGTGAGAGGTGAGGAGGTGGAATAAACTGTGGGAAAACTCAGAACCTAACAGCAACCTGAGTACAGGATTCATTTGACACATTTTGCTGGTCCCAAGGAGAGAATAAAGCCAGGCACTGGTGAGAATTACTAAGTACTAACTGTAGGAGGGGACAATAAATTCTAGCAACCAAAATCTTAGTTAGGACTCCCAGTATTGAGAAATTACCCCTTCAAAGCACCCCAGTGCATATTCAATCTGGTACCTTGTTCTTGCCCAGAGCAAATCCACATGAAGGAAAGAAGTAGCAGCAATGATCCTCCTAGCCTGAGCAAAGACTTCATCATGCTAGACATGAGGCTGAGACCTCCTCAGGCAACAGGCAAACAAGGAACTGGGAACTGGGGAGCCAGAATGCTTTTATACCCAAGGCTGCTCAGGTGTGTGCAGTTCACTCAATTCCCAAAAGAGAGAAGGTAGCACTCAGCACGTGGCCAGCTCCAGCTCCAGACCCTGCCTTAATCACTTTGGTATAGAAAAACCACACTGTCATATAAAGTGAACCCAACTAAGCCTGATGGAAAGCTTGCTCGCTGAACTGGCTTTCCTTCTGGAACCTTTGAAGTGCTTGAATGTCATTCAATGGCTAATTTTTGATACTCTTTGGATTGATCTGGGGATGCTACAAGGCTGTGGCTGATGATGCACTTACTCTGTTGTTCACTTTGTTGTTAGAATCTGTGATTTTAATTGATTCCTTCAGTGCTTGTAGGAGCCACCACACCAGCTGCAGGGCTTTCACAGTGCTATCAATCTAGCAGGGAGAAGCCAACAGTATCAGGACGCTAACTGTGACCACATGTGTCATTTTAAAAACTCTGCCTTGATCAAGTCCTGTTTGCTTCAGTGACTTCTTAACATGTTCGGCAGAGGTCAAAAGTCTAAAGCTAGCCAGGAGCCAAGACAATTGTCAAGGATGTGTCACGAATTGAAACTAGGGTGTATTGTGGTTAAAAAAAAAACTTCCAGGTCAATAATGGAAATTCATTCATTCCTGTGTAAGGAGAAGCTGTTACTGATTGTAGTGGTCTTATTATTCTGTCATTGCCTGGTAAAGATGTCATATAAGTAAAAGATGTCTGTCTTGGGCATTATACAAATCAAATACCTATCAATTCCAATGTCAGCAAGATTCTGAGTTCTAAAGAACCTTCAAAGGTGTGAAAGAGAAGTCAGCATGGATAGAAAGGAGTCCCTGATGCCACATGGGTAGAGCTATCAGTCACACGGGTATTTGTTGAGCAGTTAAAGAAGATGAACACCAGGAACTAATCACCTGACCCAGCAGTGGGGAGGACCCTGGTGACTGCACAGAAGTGGCTTTGGTGGTTGAGCATTTTTGAGAGTCTGCAGAGAGAGGTCAAGAAGAAAGAAACCCAGAAGCATAAACAGGAGCAGCTTTCTCCAAGCCTATGATGGTGAGAAGCATGGAAACTGGGGCCTTTGGTTGGGGGATAAAGGGGTGGCTGCACCCTGGTGTAAGGAGGAGTGAGTGAAGAGAGCTGGCGAGGTGGCAAATACAGAAAAGATGTCTGGTGGTTGGGTGGGTGCGTGAGTGGTGGATGTGGGTCCAGAGGTCAAGGGGAGGTGGAGCCCTCGTTGCTATACTAATCGCCCTTGGAGCTGGGATCCTAAAAGAAACAAACACCACGCGAAAATTATACAGAATTTGCTCTGAGTGCTACCATAGACAGGAGGTCTCTGGACACAGGTACTTTTAATGTTTGCCTGTAGTCTTGAATTTATCACCCATGGACTGGGTGAAGGATCAATGTTTGGAAAATCTGGTTAAGGAGAGGCCTAAAGAAAGGTCCACACACAACACCTGAGGTCTCTGAAACTAGGAAGCCAGCCCAGCTTCACTTTGTTATTTGCATCCTAAGTATTTTGGATCGGGCAGCACAAGGTCTCTCTTGAAGTCATCTTAAGTTCGCCTCCTTATTTCTGGGACTGTTTTTGGGGGCAGTGCACCAAGAGGCATAAGACAGATATTTGAGAAGTTTGTTCAAAAGAGATCTTTTATTGGCATTTGAGCACAGTGACGTGGCCCATCTGTGTTGAATGCTTTAACTGGCTGCTTATCTGACTTTCTGATTCTTATTGATCTTGCTGCATAATAAGGAAGGAGTAATTCAAGATTTTCTGATAGTAATTAAACGTAGGGCCAAATAAGTGCTAGGGCCTTATTTTCTGCTAATTTGCTGAGTTTAAATTGGGGTTATTTTCCTTTTATGAAGCATTCTGTAAGCTCCAAGTATTTTATTCCATCCCATATCTAGCTTTTCTCTTTTGGCAGGTGCTTCTTCCAGCTCTGGACCCTCAGGGCAGAATTTCTGAGGAAACTTGGTGGTCTCTGCAGGTTCAATCACCTAAATCTTACTGGTGACACTCTTCCTAAATTAAGTTTATGCTGCCCATCCTCCAGCTCCTGCAGGTGCTTTTTATGTCAGTTGAACCCTGCTTGTCCAGCACGACCTCGCTGCCCTCTTGCATGATCAGGAAGTGCACCAGAA
The DNA here is from genome assembly GCF_034190915.1 of Cavia porcellus. NCBI lineage: Eukaryota > Metazoa > Chordata > Mammalia > Rodentia > Caviidae > Cavia > Cavia porcellus. Next base: position 54,572,100 of record NW_026947500.1, on the reverse strand, counting down.
ATAAGCAATTGTCGGGTGATGCTCTTCCTGTGACCTCAGGAAGCTGAGTCTCGGGAGGAGCCTGGGTGGTGTTTGTCTTCCTCACCACTTTCTTTACAGATCTGTCTGCAAAGCAGGTTTGGCAGACAGCATTCTTGAAGTATTTTTCATAAGATTCAGTGTGCATGGATTTGGAATAAGCCCATTAAACTTTGTTGTTAGTTATATCTAGCAAAGGGTCAGTGGTGGTTATTTGATTTTTTAAAAATCCCATTTGTTCAGTGCTACTTTTCTGTTGATGAGTGTAGTGGCTGTGACCTAAGAGAGAGATGATAACCTTCCTTCTCCTGCCCCTCAACTGGTTTCCTTACACAGTAATCTCAGCTCAGCATTCCGACAGGTGATGAGAGAAGCTGTGAGCCTTGTTGAGTCTTGAATCAGAGAGGCACACATCATCAATTACACCCACATAGTGTTGGACAGACAAGTCACAGAACAGCCCAGATGCAAATAGGGGACAAAACTGATTTTGCCTATGCAGTAGGAATGCAAAATAAGACTTTATACTAGGAATGGAAGATTATGTGGTTAATGAGTAAGCTATCATATAGGGCAGAAACACTCAAAGATGTGTTTATATTATAAAAACTCAAAACTATTAAGCACTTTAAACATTGTAGGTACCGTGTTAGTTTGTTTTTATCTTTTTTTTATACCTCTACCTTTTATCCGATGGGTGAACTGAGACCGTTAGAATTGATGGTTATAACTGATATGACTTAGTTTTAAACCAAACTTATCACAATATCTATTAATGAAAAAATGAAAGTCTCTTGTTAAAGTAAATCCTCAGCCTTAGGGTAGCTCATGGGGGTCATGTCCTCAATGCGTTTATTGGCTATACTTTTAAAGAAGCAAATAATGTACCTTGATTTGGTACAGTTGTATTCAGTGCTTTAGGGGTTTTTTGGTTTTTTGCCTATCAATCTGGTTGTTAATCTATATGTATGACAAAGTCTTAAAGATAAATAAATGAATCTGATTCTGGCCAAAAAAGCGGGTGGAGGAAAGGAGAAAAGAGGAATTGAGATATGTTAGGTACATGTACCAATTCTCTACAATGAATGTAGTCATTAGGTACTGCAGTATTGATAAAAACTAAAAATTAAAAAAATGAAATGTAGCATTGTAGCATACTAATTAAATGACTGTTGCAGTATTTCTATGTAACTGTGTGACAAAAATACTAACTGGTATTTATAGTAGTTTTCCACCACACTGTCTTGCAGGTCAAGCCGGCTTCCACTATGAGCCAGGAGATGGAGCTCTCTGCAGCCTTGGTGGCTTGAAGCCCAGAGGAAAGAGTACAGGAAAAAGGGCCCCCTGCTCGCCTGTTGTCACATGCACCACAAAAGAGAAGTAAACATTTTTATGCTGGTTACTGAAAGTTCAGGCTTAATATATGACCTGAAAATACATCCTGTCCAGAATGTACCTTTAGGAAAGAGACTCTCAGCGTTTCTCAGACACAGAAAACAACTCCACAAAAGACCAGAAAAAGAATGGGTTAGGAGTGAGGTTTTATTAATTTTTAAAAAAAGATTAAGATAAAAGAGGACAAAATAACACAGGTCAGAACAGAAGATTTTAAGCAACATAGTGTTTAACCACAAGACAATCCAACATAACAGTAGCTACCATAGTGTCTCTTTCCTTGAAATATTTGAGTATACCTTCACATACGATAGTATCAAACATAAAAAGACAGTGTAAAACCATTTAAGAGAATGCAAGTATTACTGGGTATTCAGAACCAACTAACAGAAATGAACAATAGTTTCTATATTATCTCCTTGTCTAAAAAATTTGTGTTTATACTATCACATATAATAAAATCCAATAAGATACAACATGATAAAACCAATGGAGACAGAAGAATAAAAGCTTGGTGAGACTTCAAAACAAGATGATATTAAATCACCACTAGCTATATAATGTTATGTTTTCTTCAAAATAGTTGATCATACCATCACAGACAATAAAATCAAACAACCCAGAATAAAACCATTCCACTTAATGAATGAAAACATTATAAGACTTCAAAGCAATATAATGGGGAATCATGATTACAACATACTTTTATGTATTCTTACCATTTCTTACACTAGGGAAACTATTTGGTATTTATGCATGTGAGTTTGATTTATTTCACTTATTAGTATGGTCTCAAGCTGCATCCATTTATTTATAGATATCTCAGTGTGATCATTCTTTATAGCTGAGTAGTACTCCATTGTATAAAAATACCACAACATTTTTATCCATTCCTCAGTTGATGGACGCTTAGGTTGTTCCCAAAATCTGGATATTTCAAATTGTGTTGCTATAAACATGGGTGAACGTATATCACTGTGGTATGAGTGTTCAGTTCTTTTGGGAATATGCCTAGAAGTGGAAAGCTAGAACAAAAGGGACCTCCAATCAAAGCTTTCTGAGAAATCTCCAAACTGACCTCCACAATGGTTGCACAGTCTACACTTCCACCAACAGTGAAAGAGAGTTTCTTTTCCCCCATAGTCTCTCGAGCATGTGTTGTTGGTAGTTTTCTTGATCCTGGCCATTCTTTCAGGAGTGAGATGGAATCTCAGTGTGGTTTTAATTTGCATTTCTCTAATGACCAATGATGATGAACATTTTTTCATGTATTTATTTGCCATTTGTATTTCTTCACCTGAGGTGTGTATTCATCTCAGATGCCCATTTTTGCATTGCATCCTTGAGTTTTGGGGGTCTGATTTTTTTTTAATTCTTTATATGTTTTAGACAGAAGTCCTTTGTCTGAGGGACAGTTCACTAAGATGGTTTCCCAGTTTGTGGGTTTTCCTTTCACTATGCTGGAGATTTCTTTTGATGTGCAGAAACTTTTTAATAAGAGGTGATCCCAGTTATTGATACTGGGATGTATTTCCTGTGTGGTTTGAGTCCTGTTCATGAATTCTCTACCTACCCCTATGTCTTCAAGGCTTTCACCCAATTTGTCTTCCAATAGTTTTAGTGTTTCTGTTTTAATATTCAGGTCTTTGATCCATTTGATTTTAATTTAGTACATTGTGATAGGATTGGGTGTAGTTTTAGTTTTAGGCATATGGAGAGTCAGTTTTTCAACACTATTTATTAAAGATGCTGTCATTCTTCCAGTGAACGTGTTTTGGCCCTTTATCAAAGATAAGGTGGTTGAGTGTGTTTGTAGTTGTAGTTGTATCTTCTAATCTATTCCATTGATCTTAGGCTCTGTTTTTATTCCAGTACTATGTTGATTTTACTACAGTTGCTTTGTAGTATAACTTCAATTCAGGGATTTTGATGCCTTCTGCCTTGCCTTTGCTGCTTAGAATTGTCTTTGTTATTCTAGGACTCTTCTGGTTCCAGATGACTTTGAGGAGTGACTTTTCTAAATCTATGAGGTATGTTGATGGTATTTTTATTGGTATTGCATTGAATCTGTATAACAGTTTTGGGAGAATGGCAATTTTCACAATATTTATTTTTTCTATCCATGAGCAAAGGCTATCTTTCCATTTTCTGAGATGCTTTTCTATTTCTTTTTTCAGTGTTTTATAATTTTCCCTATATAGATCTTTCACTTGTTTCATGAGATTAATTCTTAATAGTCCATTTTTTTGGTTGCTAGTGTGAAAGGTGTGGCTTCTCTTAGTTGGCTTCTCTCTGTGATTTTGTTGTTAGTGTATAGAAATGCTATTGATTTTTGAGTACTGATTTTGTATCCAGCTACACTGCTGAATTTATTTATTATATCTAAGAGACTTTCAATGGATTTTTGGTGGTCTTCTATGTAAAATATCATGTCAGCTGCAAATAATGATAATTTAACTTCTTCTCTTCCTATCTTTACCCCTTTTATTTCTCTCTCTTGTGTAATTGCTCTGGCTAGTATTTCCAGTACGATATTGAATAGGAGCGCTGATAAGGGACATCCTTGTCCTGTGCCTGATTTTAAGGAAAAGGCCATTAGTTAATTTTGTTGTAAAAAGGAGAGAGGAAAAAATGAGCTCTAAAGGATACAACAGAAAGTGTGTTAAGAGGTGTTAAATAGCTGACCATATTAATGTTTTTGGTTGGATCATTGAACACAACTGTTTGCAGTCTCACTGTTTGAATGTCCACTTTGTATGCTTTGATACTGTGATTTGAGCAACTATCTCTAAGATGATAATGTGTAATCTATTAACTGGTGATTTCTTACTGTTTTTTTTTTGTAGTTCTGTATCACTTGTACCCTTACACCGCTTTGTTTTGTTTTGTTTTTTCTCTTTTTCCTTTTAAATAAAATTTTTAAAAAGGCCATTAGTTTTGGCCATTTAGTATGATACTGGTTGTTGGTAAGTCATAGATGGCCTTTATCATATTGATGTAAAGGCCATCTATACCAATTTTCTGTAACATTCTTATCATGAATGAATGTTGGACCTTATCAAAAACTTTTTCTCCATCTGTAGAAATGATCATGTGATTCTTACTTTTGGTTTTATTGATATGGTGGATTACATTTATTGGTTTACATATGTTGAACCATCCTTGCATGCCTGAGATGAATCCCACTTGGTCGTGGTATATAATCTTCTTAATGACTTCCTGCATCCTATTTGCCAATATTTTATTGAGGAATTTTGCATCTGTGTTTATTAGGGAAGTTGACCTGTAGTTCTCTTTTTTAGTTGGGTCTTTCTCAGGTTTAGGTACTAGAATAATATTTGCTTCCAGGAATGACTTAGGAAGGATTGCTTCTCTTTCCATTTCATTGAAGAGTTTGAGGAGTTTGAAGACGCTTATTTTACAAATGACTGGATGTTTGGTTTATGGAACTGAGTAGGATTTTCTCTTCTGGGTAGCAGAGAAAGAGTAATTGTATGGTCCAGCTTCCTAGATGTATTGGTTATGTTTATTTAGAATAAGATTTCTGTTTTTCATACATACTTTTCAGGATACTGCATATTACATAAAGAAGTAGAACATACAGAACAGTAAACATGATGGTGATCAGTTTAAGCAGGATTGTTTTCATTTAAATAATGATTAGTCACTTGTATGTGAGAGTTGACTTGTTATGTCTTAGAATCTAAAGTGTTCAGAAAAATCTTGAAATTTAAATTATACTTGATTCAGATCAAATATATAAGTTAGAGACCTGGAGCAAACATAAGGTATATAAATAATTTGCTATATAGGCTGTAAAAAATGCATCTAGATATACTGGTACATGCCTGGCACTCAGGAGGCTGAGTCAGAAGGATTACCATGAGTTCAAGGCCAGCCTAAGAAACATAGCAAGCCCCTGTCTCAACAACAATGAAAAAAATATAAGGAGGAGCACTGTTTCAGAGCTGACTTTGGAAGGGGAAACAAAGTAATCGAATGAATGGACTATGGACAAATACTGAAGCATACTCTTGGAAGAAAGAATGATAAAGTCAAAGGCTTTTAGTTAGGGGCTTGAGGTACTTTCAACATATTAGAGAAGGGATCTCTCCCTCTCCTTGTCTCTGTCTCTGTCTGTCTCTCTTTCTCCGTTTGGATAAGTTAATGTAAGACCAGATTATGAGGAGTCTACCAGACCATGATAAGAAAATTAACTTTTACTCCACCATAGGAAATTAATAAAGGGGTTTGAATCACACAGTAACAACAACATAATTTGTATTTAAAAAGGACCTCTTTGAATTTGCAGGTGTTTTTATACAAATGAAGCAATAGCTTTTCAGCAAAATAAGAAACAGTAAACATTCATCTTTATTGAAAATGAAATCATCTACTGCCTTTAACAAGAACAGCTTATTTCTTTTATTTATTTAAGATAAAAAAAACAAAAAGCAATACATACAAGCAACAACAAGAAACAAAATATAATAACAGTATAAGTTTACAAAACAAGATGATAGGAATTTGACAGTGGCTGTAATATTGCATATTGTTACCTTAAAGAGAGTGGCTTAGACTAACAGATACAGACATATAAATTGATCTAAACGTATCAACTGTTTTTTTCCAATAACTAATACAATTAGTTCAGTCAGTTTAGCTATCTTACATTTATAAATATACAAATTTATGTCTTTTTTCTTTTCTCTTCCTTCTTTCCTCCTTTCCCTTATTCCAATTACTTTTCCTCTTGGAATGGTTTCTTACCCTTATACAGTATTTGTTGCAGATTTTGGATCAGATATACTTTTTCAGTTGCCTACACTTGAGAGACAAAATGGTATTTACCCATATATGAGTTTGATTTATTTCACTTATAAGTATGGTCTCGACTTATATCCATTTATTTATAAAAGTCTTGATGCAATCTTTATTTATACCTGAGTACTACTCCACTGTATAAAAATATCACACCTTTATTATCCATTCCTTGATTGATGGGTATTTGGGCAGTTTCCAAGATTTGGCTGTTACTAATTGTGCTGCTATAAACATGGGTCACCATATATCATTGTGTTGTGATGTTTTCAGTTCTTCTGGGAAAATGCCCAGAAATGGGACAGTAGGGTTAAACAGAATCTCTTAACCTAGCTTTCTGAGGAATCTCCATACTGATTTCCACAGTGGTTATAACAGTCTGCACTCCCACTGACAGTGGAGAAGAGTTCCTTTTTTCCCACAAGCCATCTAGAATTTGTTATTGGTTGATTTGTTGACACTGGCCATTCTTTCTGGGGTGATAGGAAATCTCAATGTGGCTTTAATTTGCGTTTCATGAATGACCATTGATATTGAACATTTTTTCATATCTATATTTGCCATTTGTATTTCTTCATCTGTGAAGTATATTTTCATCTCAGATGACCAATTTTGGATTGGGTCCTTGAATTTTGAGGGCCGGATATTTTAAATTCTTTATAAGTTCTAGATAGAAGTCCTTTGTCTGAGGGACACCTGGCTAAGATATTTTCCTAATTTTGTGGGTTTTCTCTTCACTCTGTTGGAGATTTTCTTTGACATGCAAAAACATTTTAATAAAACAAGTTCCGAATTGTTGATTCTTCTTCAGTTCATAAGTATTTCTTCCTCAGTTTGATTTTTTTTATGAACGCTCTACCTACTCCTGTTTTCTCAAGATTCCTACCTACTTTGTCTCCCAGGAGATTTAGTGTTTCTGTTTTAATATTTGGATCTTTGATCCACTTTGACTTTAGTGCAAAGTGTTATACATGGACCTAGTTTTACTTTTCAGCATATGGAGAGTCAGTTTTTCTAGCATCACTTATTACAAAGGCCATCTTTCTTCCAGTGCACATGTTTGGCCCCGTTGTCAAAGATGAGGTAGCTGAGTGTGTTTATAATTGTGGCTATATCTTCCGATCTACTCCATTGATCTTCAGGTCTGCTTTTATTCTAATACTATGCTGATTTTATCACAGTAGCTTTGTAGTATAATTTAAAGTTGGAGATTGTGATGCCTCCTGTCTTAGCTTTCTTGCCCAGAATTGCCTTTGCTGTTCTAGGGCTTTTATGATTCCAGATGAATTTCAGGAATGATTTCTCTAGATATGTGAGGTATGCAAATGATATTTTGATTGGAGTTGCATTAAATATGTATAAGAATTTTGGGATAATGGCCATTTTGTCAATGTTTGTTCTTCCTATCCATGAACAAAGAGTGTCTTTACATTTTCTGAAATTCTCTTCAAGTTCCTTTTTCAGAGTAATGTAATTTTCACTGTATAGATCTTTACTTCTATTGTTAGACTGATTCCTGAGCATTTCATTTTTGTGGATGCTACAGTGAAGGGTGTTGTTTCCCTTATTTCTCTCTCAGTGAGTTTGTTGCTTGTGTACAAGAATGCTATTGATTTTTGAGTGTTGACCTTGTATCCAGCAACATTACTAAATTTGGCTATTACATCTATAAGTTTTTCGATGGAGTTTTGGGAATCTTCTAGGTAGAATATCGTATCATCTGCAAATAATGATAATTTAACCTCTTCGTTTCCTATTCTTATTCCTTTTATTTCTCTTACTTGTCTAATGGCTCTGGCTAATGCTTACAGAACTATATTGAGTAGGAGTGGTGGTAGTGGACATCCTTGTATTGTTGCTGATTTTAGATGGAAAGTTTTTCCATTTTTGTACATGGACTACATTAAAGAGAAATGAAAATCTATTGTCTATGCAAGAAAACCAAATAGGAGGTAAGAGGGATCACTTCTTTTTTGTACTTGTGGCACACTCAATGACACTAAGTGTGGTGTTTCATTGCTCTTTTCTCTGCCTATGTTTTTACAGTAGAGATATTGGTAATAAATCTCTTATTTTTCTTTGATGGAGAATATCTTGATTTCCTGTTCAGTTTTGAGGATATTTTTTGCTTGATAAAGGATTTTGGTTGACAGTTTATTTCACTAAATAAAAAATTTTGTGCCATACCGTTCTGATCTGCATGGATTATGCCATACAGATCACTCCCATGTAAATTACTTTTAACATATAAGTATGGTGTTGCATCCCTCTGAATTGAAAGGCTGATAATGTAGAAGACAGAATGAGAATTCATGAACTTTGCTGTTGATGGTACATAACCATTTCCTCAAAGGCTCTTAAAGTCTGATCGGTTCCTGGCTTTCTTTGTAACCAATATTTTTCATGCCAAATAAGAAAGAACTCTTCATAAATCATACCTTAATTATGTGTCATAATTCACCAGATTTTAGTTAATGTTTTTCTACCTACTATGGGTGCCATAGTCAAATTCAGACTTTGAGATTGTCTGAAGAAATAAATAGTAAGTGCCCAGGCTGAAAACATTGTCAATGTATTATTTGACATTACTCTATTTCTTACTTCTCATGTATTTCATAGGCCTTCAATTTTTCAATGGATGTAATAAACACTAGCAAACATGGAGTTGTATGAATTGGTGCACAAATAATATGGATTTTCAGTCTATTTTCCATTTATAGCTATTCCTTTCTCATTTTATGGAAGGTACAAGCTATTTATTTATTTATTTATTTTAAAGGGAGTAAAACAGAACAGTAAAATGAAACAAAACAAAACAGCGATAAGGCAATAGGAAACCTACAGTCATTATTATTTTGCATATGGTTATTCTCTAAATAGTTGCCCAGAGCACCAGCGCCAGCCCTATAAAATCAATCAAACAACATAAATGTCAGGTTACTTCTCTGCTTCAGTGATTATCATCTCAGCCTGTGTCCCATCTGGTCGCTCATGTGGGGGTGCGACATGAGGTGAAGGTGCCGCTTGCTGCTTCTCCCCAGCTAACAGGATGGAAGATGCAATCTTTTTAATAGTTCTGCACTAAGATTTTAATTTTAGTGCCCTTTGGCCATCTACATGGTGAAGACAACAGTGACAAGAGTGAGTAAGACCTCTCCCTTATAACTCCTCCTCTTCCTCCTCCTCCTCCTCCTTCTTATTCTTCTTCACTCTGACCATTACTTCATTAGGATTTCATTTGTCAGCACAAGGACACTGAGCAGACTCTGCTGCTGACTGATGGAATAGAACAGTGGTCATGATTATGCAATATTAGCCTTTACTCTGTCCCCATTCCTAATAGACAAATAAATGTATACTCAGCCTGAGTTTTAAAACACAGTAACTGAAAAAGGAGAACCCATCAACAGCCCTGATCCATCCCGTGTTTGAAGTGGGATGTGTTAGTTTGATGTTTTATGTGGCGTCAGGATCACTTTCACAGAGGTGGTAGTTGTGTCTGCAGTTTGAAGTCTTCAGCATGCAAATAGGCTTCCCCGTGTTGCTATTAACTTCTGACACTGCTCCGCTTCCCCACCACCATGCTCTTGCTTTCTCAAATGAGTGTGTGTTGTCTTAGGTTTTCCACTTCAGTCTCCAGCATCTGTGCCTACCCCCATCTCCTCATCCTGTGAGTGGCCACTGCTACACCTTTACAGGTAAAAGTGTGAGCTACAGAGTGGTAGTACCATGATCTGAAAGTTCAGTAGAAAGAAATGTCACTTGCCTGTAAGCCCAGCGCTTGGAAGAGTGAAGCAGGAGAATTGCTGAGAGTTTGAGGCCAGCCTTGTCTACATAATGAGTTCAAGGCCAGACTTTACTACAGTACCTAAACAAGACCCTGCCTCAAAAAATAAAAACAAAAGTGGATGTGAGCCCCAATTCAAGACTGACTCCATCAGAGTGTGTATTTTAGTAAGATTTTCATATGAAAAGTAAATCAACAAGTTAAAAAAGTAAAGTGACAGTGATGAATCTTCATATTTTCTTCAACCTAAATTATGAAGACAAAATTTTCCCTTCATAATGGAAAAGAATTATAGGTGTGCACTAGTTCCCCACCTCCCTCTCCAGCCCCTCACTTAGCAGGATGTTCATAGTGTTTTCAACCCAACAACATCATTTTATGTCTGTCTGAACAAGCTAGGATAAAAGAAAACTAGTGAGTCCAAAATTAGGGTGTGATTCCAGTCCACCAGTCACAGGGATGATTTTTTTTTATTTTATTTAAGGAGAAAAAGAAAAAAGGCAGAAAACCGGTACAAGTTATACAGAATTTCAGAAAAAAATAAACAGTAGGAAGTCACTAGTTAATAGATTACATATTGTCATCTTAGAAATATTTGTTCAAGTTACATAATTAAAGCATATAAAGTGGACATCAAATAGTGAGACTGCAAACAGTTCCGTTCAGTGATCCAACAAAACTCAGTAATATGGTTATCTATCTTATACACTTAAATATACATGCAGTTATATCCTTTAGAGCAATTTCTTTTCCTCTCTTTTTTACAATAACAATTACACATTTTGGGTTTTATTACTCCCACAGTTCTTATTACTTTTTTTGAAGAGAATAAAATCAATTGTGACAAAACAAAACAGGGACAGCCAAATCAAAAGGATGAACATACTACATGATGTAAAAACAGAATACAAGATGATCAACAATGGTTACCATAATGCCTCTTGCAGTCTTAAAAAGAGTTGCCTATATCATCAGTTATAATAAAATTGAACAAAACAGTGCAGAACAAAACCAATAAAACCGAAATATTGGAGACATTACAGGACTTCAAAAGAAGATAATAATCAAACCAGAATGAGCAATATAGTGAATCTTAGTGTCTTCAAAGTAGTTTCCTGTACCCTCAAACTTGACAATATCAAGCAAAACAGTATAAAGTCAGTCAAAACAAGATGGTGACAGCAATACAGGGCTTCAAATCAAGTTAATAGGATATAAAAATGGTTACTATAATATATCCTGCTTTTTTACTTATTTTTCCCTTAATTAAAAAAATAAAAATAAATTTTAAAAAAGGAGATTGAGATAAAAGAGGACATAACAACACAACAGCACAGGTCAGAACAGAACAACTTAAGCAACATAGTATTTCACCACAAGATAGTGTCACTTTCCTTGAAATATTTGAGTATAACTTCGTATACTATAGCATCAAACATATCAAGACAATGTAAAACCATTCAAGAGAATGAAATTATTACAGGGTATTCAGAACCAACTAACAGAAAACAAACAATGGTTTCTATGTTATCTCCTTGTCTATAAAAGTTTTTGTTGTATTATCACATATAATAAAATCTAATAAGATTTTAGGATAACACTGATGGAGACAGAAGAACATAAGCTTGATGGGACTTCAAAATAACATGATATTACATCAACAATAGCTATTATAATGTCCTTTTTTCTTCAAAATAGATGTTCATACCTTCACAGACAATAAAATCAAACAGCACAGAATAAAACAGTTCCAACAAATGAATGAAAATATTATAGGCTTTAAAGCAAAATAATGGGAAATCATTATTAAAACATACTTTTATGTATTCTTACCATTTCTTACACTAGGGAAACTACTCGGTATTTATACATGCGAGTTTGATTTATTTCACCTATGAATACGGTCTCAAGCTGCGCCAATTTATTTATGAATATCTCAATGTGATCATTCTTTATAGTTGAGCAATACTCCATTGTATAATAATACCACAACCTTTTCTCCATTCCTCAGCTGATGGACACTTATGTTGTTTCCAAGATCTGGTGATTACAAATTATGCTACTATAAACATAGGTGCACATATATCACTGTGGTGTGATATTTTCAGTTTTTCTGGGAATATGCCTACAAGTGGAATAGCTGGGAAAAAATGGTACTTCCAATCCCAGATTTTTGAGAAAATTGCAGACTGACTTCCACAATGGTTCACAGTTTGTGGGTTTTCTTTAACTATGCTGGAGATTTTCTTGATGTGCAGAAACTTTATAATGAGTGGTGAACCCAGGTGTTGATTCTGGGAAGTATTTCCTGTGCCATTTGATTCCTGTTCATGAATTCTCTACCTACCCCTATGTCTTCAAGGTTTTTACCCAATTTATCTTCCAACATATTTAATAATTCTGTTTTAATATTCAGATCTTTGATCCATTTAGATTTTAATTTAGTACATGGTGATAGGCATGGGTCTAGTTTTAGTATTCAGCAAATGGAGAGCCAGTTTTTCCAGCACCATTTATTAAAGAGACCGTTGTACTTCCAGTGAAAATGTTTGGCCCCATTATCAAAGATAAAGTTGTTGAGTGTGTTTCTACTTGTAGTTCTATCTTCTAATCTATTCCATTGATCTTCAGCTCTGATTTGATTCCAGTACCATGTTGATTTTACTATAATTGCTTTATAGTATAAATTCAAGTCAGGGATTGTGATGCCTCCAGCCTTGCCTTTGCTGCTTAGAACTCTCTTTGCTATTCTAGGGCTCTTCTGGTTCCAGATTAATTCAAGGAGTGATTTCTCTAGATCTATGAGGTATGCTGATCATATTGTTATTGGGATTGCATTGAATTTGCATAATAGCTTTGGGACAATGGTGATTTTCACAATATTTATTATCCATATTCATGAGCAAGGAATGTCCTTTTTTTAAGGAGAAAAGAAAAAAAGTGAAAGGGTACAAGTTATACAGATTTACAGAAGAAAACAAATGAACAGTAGGAAATCACTAGTTAATGGATTACATATTGCCATCTTAAAAATAATTGTTCAAGTCACAAAATTAAAGCTTGTAGAGTGGACATTCCAACAATGATACTGCAAACAGTTCTGTTCAATGATCCAATAAAACTCTGTGATACATTTTCTATCTTACACACTTAAATATACATGCAGTTATATAGTTTAGAGCACTTTCTTTTCCTCTCTTTTGTACAATGACTATTACACATTGTGGGTTTCATTGCTCCCACGGTTCTTATTGCTTTTTTGGAAGAGAGTAAAACCAAATGAGACATAACAGGACAGAATTGGTCAAGTCAAAAGGGTGGACATAATAGATAATGCAAAAACATAATACAAGGTGATCATCAATGGTTACCATAATGCCTCCCGCTATCTCTAATAGAATTGCCTATATCATTAGTTATAATACAATTGAACAAAATAGTAAAGAACAAAACCGACAAAACCAAAACATTGGAGACATTGTAGGTCTTCAAAAGTAGATAAAAGTCAACGAGAATGAGTGTTATAATGAATCTCATTATCTTCTCAGCTGATGCCTAAACTTTCGAACCTGATACTATCCATCAAAACAGAATAGGGGTACATCAGTCAAAAACAAGATGGTGAGAGTAATACAGGGCTTCAAATCGAGATAATAGAAAGTCAAAGTGGGTTACTATATTATATCCTGCTATTTTTTTTTCCCTTTAATTAAATGGATAAAAATAAAAAAGTAAATAATGGAGTGGAGATTGAGAAAAAAGAGGGCATAACAGCAAAACAGCGCAGATCAAAACATAACCATTTAAGCAGAATAGTGTTTCACCACCAGATAATTCCGACCTAAAAGTAGTTACCATATTGACTCTTTCCTTGAAGTCCTTGAGTACAACTTCATATACTGTAGCATTAAGTATATCAAAACAATGTAAAACCATTAAGAAAATGACAGCATTACAGAGTATTTAGAATCGACTAACAGAAAATGAACAATGGTTTCTGTATAATCTCCTTGTCTTTAAAAGGTTTTTGCTTATACTATCGTAATAATAAAATCCAATAAGATACAACCTGTTTAGACCATTGGAGACAGAAGAACAAAAGCTAGATGAGACTTCAAAACAAGATGATACTAAATCAGTATTACCTATTAAGATGTCATTTTCTCTAAAATAGCTGTTCCTATCATCCAATCTTCTCTGTCTCATTTCTGTTGAGCTCTTTTTCTGTCAGTAGCTGTCAGTTTGTCTTCTTCATTTTGTTCTCTGCTCCATTCATTGTGGCCTCCCCACCACCATTTCTGGGTTCTTTGTATTTTTCTTTTTTTAGAATATCCTGCAATACTTTCTGTAGGGTTGAATTGGTGGTTGCAAATTCCCCCAGTTCCTCTTTATCCTGAAAGCACCTTGTTTTTCCATCAATTTCCAGGGACAGTTGTGCAGGATATCTCAATCTTGGCTGGAGATTATTATCTTTCAAAGCTTGAATTATTTCCTCCCACGCTCTTCGTGATTTGATGGTTTGTGCAGAGAAATCTGCTGTAATTCTGATGGGTGTTCCCTTGTAAGTGGTCTGTTTCTTGTCTCTTACAGCTTTTAATATTCTGTTCTTGTATTGAATTTCTGGAATTTTTATTATTATATGCCTGGGTGTTTCTCTGTTAGGGTTGTAGGTAGCTGGGGTCCTGTATGCCTCGTACATCTGAGTATCTTTACCTTTTGCTAAATTAGGAAAATTCTCCTGGATTATTTCTGTGAGTAGCTTTTGTAGTTCACTTGTTTGTGTCCCTACTTCTTCTTTTATGTTCTTAATCCTTAAGTTATGGCTCCTCTTATCATCTTCTTGTCTTTGTATTATTGCTGTTTGTTTCTTTGTTATTTTTAAGAAGTTTTTCATTTCATTCTCCCATATTACAAGTCTGCCCTCCAGCTCAGATAGTCTGTCCTTAGTTTCTTTCAAGCTGTTATGCCAGTCTTGGATAGACTTCTTAATTTCTTGATAGTCCCTTTGAACCTGCTTCACGTACTCTATGCTTTCTTTGTTTTCTCCATCAAACAATTCTCCCCTCTTTTTCTGTTCTTCCATTCCACCATCTGTTTTTTCCTGGGTGGTGCTTAGCATTTCTCTAACTATTCTGCATACTTCTAGCTTCAGGTTGTTGATAACTTCATTCCTGAATTGGTCTATGAAGCTCTCTATATGGCGCTTAATGTCTATTGGTGCGGTGTCCGCTATTGCCTGTTTCTCAGAATTGGGGGCCGAGGAGCCTTTCTTGTTGCTTCCCTTCCCCATTTTCTCCGTTCCTTATAAAATGCAAGCTTACATAGGAGGCCCAGCTTCCCTGCCTGTCAGCCACAGCCTGATCAAATTGCGCTGGCTAGGTGTTCCCGCCACCGCTGTGCACCAGGGAGTTACGGACTAGGCAGCCTACGCGGGAGTCACCCCTCCGGGCCACCATCAGGCTCTGGGATCTGGGTTAGGCCAGCCTACCAAGTCTGCCCGCAGTGTCACACAGGCCAGGCACTTTTCACCAATCCCGTCCGAGAGGGGAATGTGTGGCTGGAGTCGCCACCGCGCCCTGCTCTTATAGGACTGCCAGAGCCCAGAAAGTCCTCCGCTGGAGTCAAACTGTGGTGGAGTGTCAGTTTCTCTCACTCACCTCGCCACCAGTCAGTGTACGCCTCCTTGTCCGTCCTGTTTTCGACTCCGTTCGCAGACTCCCATTCCCAGAGCTTCTGCGCATCTCTCCTTGCTGAGCCGCTGTGGAGGCAGTCAGCCGCCAAGCGGCGGGAAATCCAAACCATGGTTTCCAATGGCGCGGGGTCCAGCCTCCACAATGAGACTTTTCTGTTCCTATTTTAGCGCCAGGACTGCATTCCAAGTTGGTTTCTCTCAGCCCAGTTCGTTCCTGAGTCAGCAGAGCATATCTCTACCGGCTCATGTCTCCTTAGTCCGCATCATTCCTGATTTCTGAGCCGAGCCTTTCAGAGAGCCTCCGGTAGTTGCTGTTAACTATCTGCCATGTTCTCCCGGAAGTCAGGAATGTCTTTCCACTTTCTGAGATACTCTTCAATTACTTTTTCAGTGTATTGTAGTTTTCCCTGTATTTCAATTCTTTTGAATTTTTCAATTCAATTCTTTTTGTTTTTCAATTCTTTCATGAGAGTGATTACTAAATATTTCAGTTTTTTGGTTGCTAGTGTGAAGGGTGTG
The DNA here is from genome assembly GCF_034190915.1 of Cavia porcellus. NCBI lineage: Eukaryota > Metazoa > Chordata > Mammalia > Rodentia > Caviidae > Cavia > Cavia porcellus. The sequence continues at coordinate 54,555,868 of NW_026947500.1, read as the reverse complement.
GTTTCACTTATTTCTGTCAGTGATTTTGTTGTTAGGGTATAGGAATGCTATTGATTTTTGAGTATTGATTTTGTATCCAGCTACATTGCTGAATTTATTTATAATATTTTAGAGTCTTTCCATGGAGTTTAGGGGGTCTTCTACATAGAGTATAATGTCATCTGCAAATAATGAAAATTTAACTTTTTCTTTTCCTATCTTTACCCCTTTTATTTCTCTCTCTTGTCTAATTGCTCTGGCTAGTATTTCCAGAACTATATTAAATAGGAGCAGAGATAAGGAACATCCTTGTCTTTGCCTGATTTTAAGGTAAAGGCCTTCAATTGTTGCCATTCAGTGTGATACTGGCTGTTGATTTGTCATAGATGGGCTTTATTATATTGAGGTAAAGACCATCTATTCCAATATTCTGTAAGGTGATTATCATAAATGAATGTTGGGCCTTCTCAAAAGCTTTTTCTGCATCTATAGAAATGATCGTGTGATTCTGGCTTTTGGCTTTATTGATTTGGTGGATTACATTTATGGATTTACTTATGTTGAACCATCCCTGCATGCATGGGATGAATCCCACTTGGTCAGGGTGTATGATCTTCTTGATGATTTGCTGCATCCTATTTGCCAATGTTTTATTGAGGATTTTTGCATCATTAGAAAGATTGGTCTATAGATCTCTTTTTCAGATGGGTCCTTCTCAGGTTTTGGTACTAGAGTAATATTTGGTTCCTGGAATGACTTAGGAAGGACTGTTTCCCTTTCAATTTCATTGAAGAGTTTGAGGTGTGTCGGCATTAGATCTTCTTTGTATTTCTTGTAGAATTCTGCAGTGAATCCATCTGGGCCTGGGCTCTTTGTAGGTAAGGACTTAATTATGTTTGCAGTTTCATTAATAGAAATTGGGTTATTCAGCAGTTTTACATCTACTTGACCTAGCTTTGCTACTTCATATGTTTCTAGGAATCTATTTCTTCTGTGTTATTAAACCTTTGAGAGTAGAGTTTTTCGAAATAGGTGTTTATGATTTTCTGTATTTCTATAGAGTCTGTAGTGATTTTGCCTTTTTCATTCCTTATTGCATCAATTTGAACTTTTTCTTCCCTTTTTTAATAAGGTTGACTAGGGGCTTATCAATTTTATTTATTCTTTCAAGGAACCAACTCTTTGATATATTGATTTTTTGGATTGTTTTCTTAGTCTCTATTGCATTGATTTCTGCTCTGATTTTTATAATTTCCTCTCTTCTTTTGGCGTTGGGCTTCACTTGCTCTTCTTTTTCTAGATGTTTGAGGTGTAACATTAGGTTATTTATTTGTATTCGTTGTGTTTTCCTGATGTGGGAACTCAGTCCAATAAATTTTCCTCTGAGGACGGCTTTCATTGCGTCCCACAGGTTCCAATAAGTTGTATTTGTGTTTTCATTTGTTTGTAGGTATTGTTCATTTTCATCTTTAATTTCCCCTGGGACCCACTGATTACTCAAGAGTGTGTTATTCAGTTACCATGTGTTTGTGGGATTTTTGCAGTATTTTTTATCATTAATTTCTAATTTCATAGCACTATGATACGATACCATGCAAGGGATAATTTCAACTCTTTTACATTTATTTAAATATGTTCTGTGAGTTAATATTTAGTCTATTTTAGAGAATGACCCATGTACTGCTGAGAAGAATGTTTATTCTGTTGTTGTTGGGTGGAATACTCTATATATGTCTATCAAGTCCATTTGTTCACAGGAGCGATTCAGTTCTTTTATTTCTTTGCTGATTTTTTGTCTGGTTGATCTGTCCATTGGTGTTAATGGTGTGTTAAGATCTCCTGTTATGATTGTATTACTGCTAATTTGGTTTTTTATTTCTGTTAATACTTGTTTTGTATAACTGGATGCTCTGGAATTTGGTGTATATATATTTATGATAGTTGTGTCTTCCTCTTGAAATTTTCATCTAACCAGTATGTAGTGACCTTCTTTATCTCTTCTGATCATTATTGGTTTGAAGTTCACATTATCTGCAAACAGAATAGCTACGCCCACTTTTTTTGGGTTCCTGTTGCATAAAGTATTGTCTTCCATCCTTTCACTTTCAGTCTGTGTGTATCCTTTTGGATTAGATGGGTTTCTTATAGACAGCATACGGTTGGATTTTGTTTCTTGATCCATTCTGCAAGTCTGTTTCTTTTAATTGGTGAATTGAGACCATTTACATTAATGGTTATAATTGTTATATGTTGGTTTATTGTTGACATGCTGTATTTCTGCTGTAGCATCTTTATCTTTCTGTTCTGTTTAATTGTCTGCTTTGTTTAGTCATTTTTTCCTAAGTGTATCTAAACTGTCTTTCCATATTCTTTGCAGGGTTGGCTTGGTGATCATGAATTTCTTCAGCTGTTCTTTGTCATGGAAGGATCTTATTTTTCCATGCATTTTGAAGGGCAGTTTTTCAGGGTACATCAGTCTAGGTTGGAAATCATTTTCCTTTAGGATCTGACATAATTCACTCCACGCTCTTCTTGATGTTACTGTATGTGCTGAGAAGTCTGCTGTGATTTTGATAGGTTTTCCTTTATAGGTGATCTGTCTTTTCTGTCTGACATCTTTTAATATTCTATTCTTATGTTGGATTTCTGGGATGGTGATTATTATGTGTCTGGGTGTAGTTTCATTTTGGTTATGACTATTTGGAGTTCTATATGCTTCACTGATCCTGATGTCAGTTTCCCATCTCATGTTTGGGAAATTTTCAGCTATTACTTCTCTAAATATCCTCTTGACATCATTTATGCTGTCCGCTTCTTTTTCATTTATCACTATTAATCTTATGTTGTTTTTCTTTGTGTAACCTTGCAGTTGTTGAATTGTTATTTTCTGATTCCTTGTTATTTTTAAAAGATCTTTCCTTCCTGTTTCACTAGCTGCAATCTTGTCTTTGAGGTCTGAAATTCTGTCTTCACTTTCATTCAGGTGGCTTTTACAGCTTTCAATGAAATTTTTACTCTCTTGTGTATCTCTTTCATCTGCTTTATGTATTCTTTTTGTTTCTTATATTGTCCATCCAGGAATTCTATCTTTTTGTTTAGTTCCTCCAGTTTTTTAACTGTGTCTTCTTTAGATGTGTTCGGCATCTCTTTCATTTCTTTTATCATTTCTTCTTTACCTGGGAGATTATTTCTAGTTTGAATTCCTTTAAAGTTTTCAAGAGTTGCTTCTTTATTGCTATTATGTCTGATATTTCAGGTGTATGGCATATATATTCTTCCATGTATATCACTTGGATGGGCTAGAGGTTTGAGATTGTAATTTGGTCTTTCATTTTGTCATTTTCCTATATTTCTGTGTTTCAAGTGTTTCAAGTGTTATTCCTAGGCTTCCCCAGGTTTTGTTGGAAATCCTCTTCTATGCCCTCAGCTACTGGTACTCTGGCCACACATTTTCTCAGATTGAGAGAGGGTCACTGGGCGTGGGGCAGACTGGCTCAAGCCCAGCCTCTGGAACCGATGGCACCCACTTGCTTGCTTAGAACTCCAGAGTCCACCAAGCTTTGCCAGTAGCAGGGAGGCAGTTGTAGGCCTGCTCAGGACCTGCTGTGCTATTTCCTGTATATCTCTTTGCATCTGCTTTATGTATTTGTTTGTTTGTTACATTGTTCATCCAGGTATTTTACCTGTTTGTTTAGTTCCTCCAGTTTTTTAACTGTGTCTTCCTTAGGTATGTTCAGCATCTCTATCATTTCCTTTATCATTTCTTCTTTTACCTGTGAGATTATTTCTACTTTGAATGTCCTTAAAGCTTCCCAGAGTTGCTTCTTTATTTCAGTTGCAATTATGTCCAATATTTCAAGTATATGGCATGTATTTTCTTCTATGTTCATAGCTCCTAAGGTTTCTTGGGATGGGTTGGAGGTTTGAGATTGTAATTTGGTCTTTCATTTTGTCATTTTCCTGTATTTCTGTGCTTCAAGTGTTATTCCAAGGCTTCCCCACCTCCTGGGACTCTGGCCATCCAGTTCCCTGTTTCAGAGAGGGTCACTTGTGGTGAGGCAGGCCAGCTCAAGACCTGCCAAGCTTGTCCAGTGCAACAGGAAGCCACGAAGTTCCCTATCCAGGACTGAGAGAGGATCCCAAACTAGCTGGGCTCAGAGGATGGTGCAGGGGCACTCACCCTAGGTTGCCCAGTCTCTGGAATGGATGGTGCTGGCAGGCCCAGAACTTCAGAGTCTGCCAAGCCCAGCAGGGAGCAGCAAGACCTGTGCAGGCCAGTACAAGACCCACATTTTCCTTTCTTATCCTTATTTGATTTATTTCTCTCTTTTGTCTAATTAATTTGGCTAATGTTTCCAGAACATTGAATAATAGTGGTGATAATGGACATCCTTGTCTTGTTCTGGATTTTAGGTTGAAAGTTTTCAGTTTTTGTTCATTTAGTAAGTTATTGGCTCTTGGCTTATAAAATATGGCTTTTATCAGAATGAAGTAGAGACCATCTATTCTGATTTTCCTTAGGATTTTATCATGCATGTGTGTTGGATTTTGTTGAAAGGTTTTTCGGCATCTATTAGGATGATCATTTGATTCTTGTCCTTGGCTCTGTTGATATGATGTATTACATTTATTGATTTGCAAATGTTGAACCACCCCTGCATTCCTAGGATGAAGCCCTCTTAGCCATAGTATACAATCTTTTTTGTTTTTTTTTTTATTTAAAAGGAAAAACAGAAAAAACAAAACAAAACAGTGTAAGGGTACAAGTAATACAGAACTCCAAAAAACAGTAAGAAATCACCAGTTAATAGGTTACACATTATCATCTTAGAGATAGTTGCTCAAGTCACAGGATCAAAGCATACAAAGTGGACATTCAAACGGTGAGACTGCAAACAGTTGTGTTCAATGATCCAACAAAACCTCAGTAATATGGTCATCTATCTCAACACACGTAAACACACTTGCAGTTGTATCATTTAGAGCACTTTTTTCCCTCTCTTTTTTTACAACAAAATTTACACATTTTTTGTTTTATTACTCCTCAGTTCTTATTACCTTTTTTGGAAGAGAATAAAGTGAAATATGGCAAAACAAAGCTGTCAGTCAAAACCAAGGATAGACATAGCACATGATGTAAAAACAGAGTACAATGTTATCAATAATGGTTACCATAATGCCTATTGCTTCCTTAAAAAGAATTGTCTATCTCATTAGGTATTATAAAGTTGAACAAAACAGTAGAGAACAAGACCAATAAAACCTAAACCTTGTAAACATTACAGGACTTCAAAAGGAGATAATAGTCAAACCAGAATGGGCATCATAGTGAATCTTACTGCCTTCAAAGTAGTTGCCTATACCTCAGACTTGATACTATCATACAGAGCAGAACAGAGTCTAATCAGTCAAAACAAAATAGTGAGAGTATAGTGGACTTCAAATCAAGTTAATAGGAAATCAAAAAGTTACTATAATATGCCCTCCTAATCTTTTTGATTTTTTTCTTCATCAAAAAATCATAAAAAAATAACAAAATAATTTTTTGATGAATAAGGGAGAGATTGAGATAAAACAGGACATAACAACATAACAATGCAGGTCAAAGCATGACAGTTTCAGCAACCTAGTGCTTCACCAGCAAATAACCCGACTTAATAGTAGTTACCATAGTGTCTTTTTCCTTGAAATATTTGAATATAACTTCATATACTATAGCATCAAACATATCAGGTCAGTGTAAAACCATTCAGGTGGATGAAAACATTGTAGGGTATTTAGAACCAGCTAACAGAAAACGAACAATGGTTTCTATAATATCTCTTTGCCTATAACAATTTTGAAATATTTGAATATAACTTCATATACTATAGCTTCAAATATTGCCATATAAAGAAGCCCAGAATAAAGCCTTTCCAATTAATAAGTGGAAACTTTATGAGGCTTCAAGGCCACATAATGGGGAATCATGATTACCACATACTTTTATATATTTGAATCATTTCTTACATTAGGGAAACTATTCAGTATTCACACATACGAGACTGAATTATTTCACTTATGAGTATGGTCTCAAGCTGCGCCCATTTACTGATAAATATCTCAATGTGATCCTTCTTTATAGATGAGTAGTACTCCATTGTATATGAATACCACAACTTTTTTATCCATTCCTTGGTTGATGGGCACCTGCGTTGTTTCCAAGATCTGGCGATTACAAATTGTGCTGCTATAAACATAGGTGCAAATGTATCACTGTGGTATGATGCTTTCAGTTCTTCTGGGAATATGCCTAGAAGTGGGATAGCTGGAACAAATGGGACTTCCAATCCCAGCTTTTTGAGAAATCTCCAGACTGACCTCCACAAAGGTTGTACCAGTCTACACTCCCCTCAACAGTGTAGGAGAGTTCGTTTTTTCCCACAGCCTCTCCAGCATTTGTTGTTGTTGATTTTCTTGATCCTGGCCATTCTTTCAGGAGTGAGATGGAATCTCAGTGTGGTTTTAATTTGCATTTCTCTAATGAGTAATGATGATTAACATTTTTTCATGTATTTATTTACCAATTGTATTTCTTCATCTGAGAAGTATGTATTCATCTCAGATGCCCATTTTTGGATTAGATCTTTGAATTTTGGGGGTCTGAGTTTTTTTTAATTCTTTATATGTTTTAGACAAAACTCCCTTGTCTGAGGGGGAGTTCACTAAGAACTTTTCCCACTTTGTGGGTTTTCTTTTCACTATGCTGGAGATTTCTTTTGACATGCAGAAACTTTTTAATAAGAGGTGGTCCCAGTTATTGATTCTGGGAAGTATTTCCCGTGTGGTTTGAGTACTGTTCATGTATTCTCTACTTACCCCTATGTCTTCAAGGTTTCTACCCTATTTGTCTTCCAATAGATTTAGTATTTCTGTTATAATATCCAGATCTTTGATCCATTTAGATTTTAATTTAGTACATGGTAATAGGCATGGGTCTAGTTTTAGTTTTTGGCATATTGAGAGCCAGTTTTTCAACACCATATATTAAAGAGACTGTCGTTCTTCTAGTGAATCTGCTTGGCTCCTTTATCAAAGATAAGGTGATTGAGTGTATTTTAGTTGTGGTTGTATCTTCTAATCTATTCCATTGATCTTTGGCTCTGTTTTGATTCCAGTACCATGTTGATTCTACTAGTGCTGCTTTGTAGTATAACTTCAGATTGTGATGCCTCCTGCCTTGCCTCTGCTGCTTAGAATTGCCTTTGCTATTCTAGGTCTCTTCTGATTCCAGATGAATTTTAGGAGTGATTTCTCTAGATCTATAAGGTATATTGATGGTATTTTTATTGGGGTTGCATTGATTCTGTGATCCAATAACATGCATGGAATAATTTCAACTCTTTTTCATTTATTTAAATATGTTCTCTGAGCTAATATATGCTCTATTTTAGATAATTACCTATGTACTGCTGAGAAGAATGTGCATTCTGATGTTGTTGGATGGAACACTCTGTATGTCTATCAAGTCCATTTGTTCACAGGTGTGGTTCAGTTCTGTTATTTCTTTGCTGATTTTCTTTCTGGTTGATCTGTCCCTTGGTGTCAATGGTATGTTAAGGTCTCTTATTATATTTGTGTTATTGTTAATATGATTTTTCACTTGTATTAATATTTGCTTTGTATAATGGGGTGCTCTGTAATTTGGTGGATATATATTTAAGATTGTTATCTCTTCCTCTGGAAGGTTTCCCCTAACCAGTATGCAGTGACCTTCTTTCTCTATCTCTTGTGATCATTCTTGGTTTGAAGTTCACATTGTCTGCAAACAGAATAGCTACCCCTGCTTTTTTTAGGGTTCCTGTTGCATGAAGTATTGTTTTCCATCTTTGACTTTCAGTCTGTGAGTATCCTTTTGGGTTAGATGTGTTTCTTGTAAATACCATATGGTTGGATATTGTTTCTTGATCCATTCTGCCAATCTGTTTCTTTAATTGGTGAATTGAGACCATTTACATTAATGGTTGTAACTGTTATATATTGATTTATTGTTGATATGTTATCTTTCTGCTATTGCATCTTTATCTTTCCATTCTGTTTAATTTTCTACTTTGCTTAGTGGTTTTTTCCTAAGTGTATCTAAACTGTCTTTCAGTATTCTTTGCAGGATTGGTTTGGCGATCATGAAGTTCTTCAGCTATACTTTGTCATGGAAGTATCTTATGTCTCCATCCATTTTGAAGGACAGTTTTTCAGGGTACATCAGTCTAGGTTGAAAATCATTTTCTTTTAGGATTTGAAATACTTTACATCATGCTCTTCTTGACTTCATTGTTTCTGCTGAGAAGTCTGCTGTGATTCTTTATAGGAGATCGGTCTTTTCTCTCTGACAGCTTTTAATTTTCTATTCTTATGTTGGATTTCTGGGATGGTAATATGTCTGGGTGTAGTTTTATATTGGTTATGGTTATTTGGAATTCTATAGGCTTCACTAATCCTATGTCTGTTTCCATTCTCATGTTTGGGAAATTTTCATCTATGATTTCTGTGAATAGCCTTTTGATATCACTTGTGTTGTTCCCTCCTTTTTCGTTCATCCCTATTAATCTTCTGTTGTTTTTCTTTGCATCTGTTGCATCTTACAGCTTTTGAATTGTTATTTCCTGATTCCTTGTTATTTTTAAAAGATCTTTCCTTTCCTATTCACTGGCTGCCATCTTGTCTTAGAAGTCTGAAACTCTTTCTTCACTTTCGTTGAGGCAATTTTGACTACTTTCAAAGGAATTTTTGATTTCTTGTATATCTCTTTGAATCTGCTTCATGTATTCTGTTTGTTTCTTATATTGTTCATCCAGGGATTGTATCTTTTTGTTTTGTTCCTCTAATTTTTTAACTGTGTCTTCTTTAAATATGTTCAGCATCTCTTTCATTTCTTTTATCATTTCTTCTTTTATTTGGGAGATTATTTCTAGTTTGAATTCCTTTAAAGCTTCCAGAGTTGCTTCTTTATTTCAGTTGCTATTGTGTCTGATAGTTCAGGTATATGGCATTTTTTTTTGTATGTACATAGCTCCTAAGGTTTCTTGGGATGAGCTGGAAGTTTGAGATTGTATTTTGGTCTTTTGTTTTGTCATTTTCCTATATTTTCATGTTTCAAGTGTTATTCCAAGGCTTCCCCTGGGCCTGTTGGAAATTCTCTTCTATGCCCTCAGCTCCTGGGACTCTGGCCACCCACTTCTCTGGATTGAGACCCTAAGGCAGGAAGGTGGGGAGTTCCTTGACAGGCAGCCGCAATGAGCCCAAACTCCTGGGGCTCAGGATGGTGCGGGCCCATTCACCTCAGGCCTCCCAGTTTCCAGAATTGGGGGTGCAGGCAGGCTCAAGATCCCCAGAGTCAGCCAAGTATGGCAGGAATCTAAGAATTTGGTGCAGGCAGGCCCAAGACCTGCTGAGCCAGTCCTGTGTGTCAGGAAGCTGTGAAGTTCCTTGACCGATGGGAGCAATGATCTTAAACTCAACTCCTGTGTTTTCATTGACACCTATCAATCTTACATTGTTTTTCTTCGCATCATCTTGGAGCTGTAAAATGTTATTTCCATGGCTCTTTTCTTTTGTGATCACTAGTTGCTATCCTATCTTCAAAGTCTGAAAGTCTCTCCAGGTTTGTTCAAAACATTTTTCTGTCTTTCAGTGGAATTTTTAGTTCCCTAAATATCTTTTGGAATCTGTTTCAGGCATTCTATTTCTTTCCTATATTGTTCATTCAAGGTTTCCATCATTTTCCTATGCTCCCACATTTTTTTAAATCTATGTCTTCTGTAGCTAAGCTGTGCAATTCCTTCATTGAAGTTGTCATTTCTTTTTTTGCCTGAGAGATTATTTCTTATCCGATTTCTTCCATAGCCTCGTGGACTTCATTACTTCACTTACTATCTTTTCAGAGATTCCAAGTGTCTGTCTTCCAATGTCTTTAATGCTGATGTCTCTTTTACTTGTTATACATGGGCTGGGAGTTTGAGATTACATTTTGGTTTTTCATTTTGTCATTTTGGTTAACAGTCTAGTCTTTTCAAAGCTACTGCTTTTGACTGTCCATCAGGTGTGCCTTGGGGTCTTGCTGTATGTCTGACATTTACCCAGATGCTGGTCCCCACAGTGTAGGGAATAATCCAGTCACCTGAATTCCTCCTGAGGGGCCAGATGGGTGACTTGTGGATTTTTCCTGGGCTGAGTAGCTTAGGGGTATTGATGTGAACCCCAGCTCATATTGTTACTGTGACCTCAAACTGTTACAGGTTGCCAGACCCACCTGTCCACGGTGTGTGCCCCAGCCAGGCCCCTACTATGTCACTGGGGGTCGTACAGTCCCACCTGGGTTCCTCTGGGTGTGGGTGCCCTCACTGGTGTTCCCACTGACCTGCCTGAGGTTCTGTGTGTAGAAGAAGGGATTCCCTGCATTCTAGCCAGTCCCTGAGGTCATCCATTTGGGGTGAGGTGTTGCCAAGGTTCCTGCTGACCCACTGAAGTTCTCCAGGTGGGGAGCAATGTTGCCAAGCCTCCTCGGGTCCTCAGGTTGTCACTTTGTCCATTTTAAATTTCACTGTTCTTTAAAAAAAAAAAAGCCAGGGATCAGACTCATGACTTTGACCTTGCCATGCAGGTACTTATGGCACTCAGCTAACCCCTAGGCCCTGTTCATTTTTTCTTGTAAATTTAAAACTATTAATGTATTGTTTATTAACTCCTGTCTCATTCTATATGTTCCAATCTTTTTCAGTATGTGTTAACTATACTTTTATCTTTTTTGAGACAGAGTCTCACTATGCAGTTAAGGCTGGCCTTGAGCTTAATTTGTAGCCTAGGCTGGTCTTGAGCGTGCAACGATCCTCTGTCACAGCCTCCCAAGTGTAGGAATTATAGGCATATACCACCATGCCTGGTGTTGTTAGTTTTAGAGGGGCAACCATTTATAAGTTTTCTACAGTAAACTATGTCAATAATTTTAAAGTTTTTTTCTGATAAACTTCACTAGCATTACAGGTTTTAATCTATTAACATGTAATAGTCATATATAGATAGACACATACATAGATATATGAAATGATGTAATGTTTTGATGGATAATTGAAATGACACTGACTTGTATAGTAGCCCCTGTTTGATTGAAATGCAGAGATCTAACATAATTATTCAAATTGAAAATTCTCATTTAGCATGTAACTTTATAATGTCCTTAATTCTCACATAATTTTTCAGGTATTTGTTTTCATTTCCAAGCCAGACATTGGTACTACACTCTTTAAATTGTCATCCATTTACTGCACATTTTTCATATGTTTGAACAAGTTTTTCATTTTTTAAGGTTTTCATTTTTATACTCTACTTTCCAAAGAACATGTTTTGCATGTTTGTTCTTTAAAGTAAAATTTAGAACCATTTTGTTAATTATTATACTCTCATTTTATTTTTTTTATTTTAAAGAGAATAAAATAAAACAGAACAAAGCAGATCAGAACAAAACAATACAAGCAACACAGGATTTCAAAACAAGAGAGCAGAAAATCAACAGTGGCTACCATAATGTCTCTTGTTTTCTTCAAAATAGGTATTCATATCTTCATATACAATGAGTTCAAACAAAGCAAAATGATATAAAAGCAATCAAAAAAAGAATGAAAACATTACATGCGTTCAAAACCAGACAATAGGAAAATCAACAATGGCTACCATAATGTGTCTTATTCTCTTTAAAACAGCTGTCCATACCTTCACACATACTGAAATCAAATAATAAAAAAAGCCAATAGAGACCAAAAAAAGCTTTACTGGACTTCAAAACAAGATGATAGAAAATCATCAATGGTTATCATGATGTCTCATTTTCTTCAAAGTAGCTGTACATACCGTCACACATAATAAAATCAATTCTTTAGAAGTTCTAGGCATGTATAAGCCTATACATGTACACCTATCCTTTCTGTATCAGCGAGAAAAGCAAAACAAACGATACAAGAAAAGCAAGAAACAAAAGAGACAAATAGCAATAACAAGGAGGAAAAAACAATAACAATATAAGTTTTCAAAACAAGTGGTAGGAACATAACCAAGATTGTTATTTTGCATAGTTATCTTCAAAAGAATTCTTCAGATTAACAGGCATAGACATGCAAAATTGATCTAATCCTATGCATGTTAATCGTTTTGTTCCAAGAACTAGTAGAATCAGTAGTACAATCATCTTAGATATCTTAAGTGTGTGTATACAAATTTACATCTTTTTTTTCTTTTCCCTTCCTTTTCACCTTTTCCTATTTTCCCCCTTTGTGTAGTTTCTTAACCTTTCACAATATTTATTGCAGATTTTGTATCTTATTTACTCTTTCAGTTTCTTAGACTAGGGAGACAATACAGTATTTACACATGTGAGTTTGGTTTATTTCACTTATGAGTATGGCCTCAAGTCTCATCCATTTACCTATAAAAGCCTAATGTGATCCTTCTTTATAGTTGAATAGTACTCCATTGTACTCAATGTGATCCTTCTTTATAGTTGAATAGTACTACTCCATTGTATAAAAATGCCACATCTTTTTAATCTATTTCTCAGTTGATGAGCATTTAGGTTGTTTCCAAGATCTGGCTATTACAAATTGTGCTGGTATAAACATAGATGCACATATATCACTGTGGTATGATGTTTTCAATTCTTCTGGGAATATGCCCATCAGTAGAATAGCTGGGTCAAATGGGACCTTCAATTCCAGCTTTGTGAGGACCCTCCACACTGATTTCCACAGTGGCTGCACCAGTCTGCACTCCCATCAAGAGTGGAGAAGTGTTCCTTTTTTCCCACAGCTTCTCCAGCATTTGTTATTGGTGGTTTTCTACATCCTGGCCATTTTCTCTGGAATGAGATATAGTCTCACTGTTGTTTTGTGCTCCCCTTGTGATCAATGATGCTCAACATTTTTCATGTATTTATTTGACATTCATATTTCTTCCTCTGAGATGTCTGTATTCATCTCAGATACCCATTTTTGGGTTGGGTCTTTGACTTTTGGGAGTCTGATTTTTTTAATGTTTTATATATTCTAAATAGAAGTCCTTTGAGGAACACTTGACTATGATTTTTTTTCGCAATTCATGGATTTCCTTGTTATTCTGTTGGAGATTTCTTTTGACATGCAAAAAAATTTTAATAAGATGAGATCCCAATGGTTGACTATGGGAATTATTTCTGTGCAGTTCAATGTTTGTTCATGAATTCTCTATCCACCCCTCAATTTTAATTTTCTTGTCTAGAATTGTTGTGTCTTTAACTCAGAGCCACTTGCATATCTGAGTGGGACTCAGGCTTAGGCTGTGTGAATGATGGGTCCTCAGTGGGAAGGGCTGGGGGTGGCATCGACTGCGTCCTCAGCAGTGTTTTCCTCACTCACACACTAAGCACAGGTCCTTCATGATTGTGGTTTTAGGGCACACTGCACACAGCTCAGCAATGGGGTGAAGATACCAGCTGGCACGCCTCCCTCCTTCTTTGCATGAACGCCACTCTGCTGAAATTCAAGCTTTACCATCCCTAGCCAGTAGAGGGCACAAAAGTGCTTTTCATCCTCTCTGAAACCTGCACCTAATGCATGCTGGGACCTGATGCCCTGAAGAGCACAAACTCAGGGAAAGGATTGAGGGGCGCTGTCACAGGTCGATCCATTCTTCTGTGTGAAACCCTGTATGTCTCGGTGAGCATGGTATTACCTGAAATGTGAGTCTTTTCAAGAATACAACACTTAAAACTTACAAAGTAAGAAAGTTTTAGAGGAGATTCCAGCCTTACAGCCTCACCTCCTCCCCGCCCCCGACTTACAGGGGAAGCACAGGACTTTTCAGTTAGCTGGAGACGCCCAGTCCCTTGAGTGCTCACTGGCGAGCACGGAACACCTTATGAAAGCTTTCTGGAGCCCAGATCCCCCCACTCCCACATTGAATCTGTAGATTACTTTTTCCAACTGGAACTGAAATAATTACGTGTATTTTTATTCATGGGACCTTGCTAACTGGTGGAGATTTACTGGTAAAAAGTGGTCCTTGCTTGTGGGGGTACATGAAAGTGTGAGCAGGGACCATAAAATAAGATGAGCACAGGAATGGTTAGGTTCCTGTCCGCAGATGTGCTTCTGGTCTTGGTTTTGGTTTAGTATTTTTAAGACTCCTTTGTCACCAGTTTGAAAAAATTCAGCTATTTGATAAAATCCCATTGACTGTTTCTTCCTAGATATTTTGCTGCTGCTGCATGACCCAAAGATAAGGATCGGGAATAGGAAAAGCAAGAGGATCACGGCTTTAAAAAAATCCTTAAACAACATAATCATTCCAAATGCATAAGGACAGAATAGACATCCTCTACTCAGACAATGACAAATAGAAACAAAGTAGAAAGTATATTGGAATCATAGAAAAAGTTAGACATGTCTTGGAAAAACAGATGTATCTTATAAATTCATGTGATTTCCTGCTTCAGGTACTCACAGGTAAATTTATTTTGCATTATTTGCTCACTCTTTCATCACTTAATGGCAGTCACCTTTATTTTAATAGCGCATACACACAAATATATATTTTAAGGCACTTTCTTTTTTATTTTAAAGATAATAAAATGTGATGAAACAAAACAGAATAAAGCCAATCAAAACAAAGCAGTGAAATTGGTATAGAACTTGGAAACAAGATACTTGAAAAACATTGGCTACCATAGTATATCTTGCCATCTTCACAATAGCTGTCCATTCCATCAAGTGTAGCAAAATCAAACCAAACAAAACAGAAGAAAACCAATCAAAACAGAACACTGAGTAAAGCAAAACAATCAGAACAAAGCAAAACAGTGAGAACAATATTGCATTTCAAAGACAAGACATAAGGAAATTCCTCATTCTTGCTACGTTGCATACTGGTATCCTCCCAGGAGATATTCAGACCGCAGACCCCAGGCCTGCAAAGCCAAACAATACAAGCACTCAGTTGCTCTTTGTACCTTAGTTGCTATCAACTCAGCCTGTCCTACAAACCAGCTGGTTGCTTGGGGGGGTGGCGCAGGTGAGGGGCGGGTGTTTGTTGATTCTCAGCCTCCCTGCTGGTAGGCTTATAGGAGACTCTGACTTTTGTCTTCCTGGGTCCCATAGGCTTTTGTGGCTTACCAGAAAGGCTGGCTGGTGGGCTTCCTTAAGACACTCCCTTTTTTTTTTATTTAAAGAGAAGAAAAAAAAAAAAAAAAAAAAACAGAAAACAGGTACAAGTAATACAGAATTTCAAAAAAAATAAACAGTAAGAAATCACTAGTTAATAGATTACAAATTGTCATCAAAAAATAGTTGTTCAACTGTTTGCACTCTCACTGTTTGAATTTCCACTTTTAATGCTTTAACTTTGTAACTTGAACAACTATTTCTAAGATGACAATATGTAATTTATCAACTAGTAATTTCTTAGTGTTTTTTTAAAATTCTGTATTATTTGTACCCTTTTTTCTGTTTTGCTTTTTCTTTTTAAATAAAATTTTTAAAAAAAAAGAAATAGTTGTTCAAGTTACAAAATTAAAGCATATAAAGTGGACATGCAAATAGTGAGACTGCAAATAGTTGTGTTCAATGATCCAACAAAAACTTACTAATATGGTTATCTATCTTACACACTTAAATATACATACAGTTATATCCTTTAGAGCACTTTCTTTTCCTCTATTTTTTATATAACAATTACACATTTTGGGTTTTATTACTCCCACATTTCTTATTACTTTTTTTTGAAGAGAATAAAACCAAATTTGACAAAACAAAACAGAGTCAGTCAAATCAGAAGGACGCACATAGTACCTGATGTAAAAACAGAATACAACATGATCAATATGGTTACCGTAATGCCTCTTGCTATCTTAAAAACAATTGCATAAAAGAGATAACATAGAAACCAATGTTTGGTTTCTGATAGCTGGTTCTAAATACCCTGCAATACTTTCATTCTCTTGAATGGTTTCACACTGTCTTGATAAGTTTGATGCTATAGTATACAAAGTTAGACTCAAATATTTTAAGGAAAGAGACACTATGGTAACTACTATTAATGTCAGGCTATCTGGTGGTGAAACACAATGATGCTTAAATTGTTCGGTTCTGACCTGGGTTTTTCTATTGATATGCTCTTTTTTTATCTCAATCTCCCCCTCCCCTCCTTTTTTTTTCTTTTTTAAAAAATTAATTTATTTCTTAGTATCTTTTAGTTAAGGGAAAACTAAATTAAAAATAGCGGGATATATTATAGTAACTTTTTTGTTTTGCTATTAACCTGATTTGAACCCTTATATTGTTCTCCATATCTTGTTCTGATTTTATTATATTCTGTTTTGTTTAATAGTATCAAATTTGAAGATATAGGCAACCACTTTGAAGGCAAACAGATACTCTATGATACCCATTATGATTTGACTATTCTTTGGAAGTCCTGTAAGGTCTCCAATGTGGGTTTTATTGGTCTTGTTCTGTACTGTTTCGTTCAATTCTTTTATACCAGCTGATATAGGCACCTCTTTGTAGGATAACAAGAGGCATAATGGTAACTATTGTTGATCACCTAGTAATCTCTTTTTGCATTATATACTATGTCCATCATTCTGTTCTAACTGACTCTGTTTTGCTTTGTCACATTGGGTTTTTTTTGTTCTGTTTTGTTTTGTCTTGTTTCTTGTTTTATATTTTTTTTCTTTTCCTCTTCAAAGAAAAATTATAAGAACTGTGGGAGTAATGGAACCCAAAATGTGTGATTGTTAGTGTAAAAAAGGGAGGAAAGAAAGTGATCTAAAGGATATAACTGCAAGTATATTTAAGGGTGTAGGACAGAAACCCATATTACTGAGTTTTTGTTGGATCATTGAACAGAACTGTCTGCAATCTCACTGTATTAATGTCTATTTTGTATGCTTCAATTTTGTAACCTGGACAACTGTTTCTGAGATGACAATATGTAATCTATTAACTTGTGAGTTCTTACTGTATATTTCTTCTCTTGAAATTCTGTATTGTAACCTTTTTACTGTCTTGCTTTGTTTTGTTTTGTTTTTCTCTTTAAATAAAAAAATTGCCTACATCATCAGTTATAATAAAATTGAATAAAACAGTATAGAACAAAACCAATAAAACTGAAACACTGGAGACAATACAGGACTTCAAAAGAAGATAATAGTCAAACCAGAATGGGCATCATAGTAAATCTTTGTGCCTTCAAAGTAGTTGCCTATACCCTCAAACTTGATACTATAAAGCAAAACAGAATAGAGTAAAATCAGTCAAAACAAAATGGTGAAAGCAATACAGGGCCTCAAATCAAGTTAATAGGAAATCAAAATGATTACTATAATATATCTTGCTATTTTTCTTTATTTTTTTCCTTTAATTAAAATAATTAATTAAAAGGAGATTGAGATAAAAGAGGACATAACAACACAACAGCACAGGTCAGAACAGAACATTTTAAGCAACATAGAGTTTCCCCACAATATATCCTGACATAACAGTAGTTGCCATAGAGTCTCTTTCCTTGAAATATTTGAGTATAACTTCTTATACTGTAGCATCAAACTTTCTTAAAGCAGAACTGCTCCTCGTGATAGCAGATCCAATGGCAACTCATTTCTCTGCCTCAAGTTTTTATAGATGAACACCCATACATACACACACACACAGCTTTTGGAGTCCATGTTATTCTTAAACAAAGAAAGTCATCTTTGCTTAACATTTTTCTGTTTCCTGCTCCTCAATGACCACACTGTGTGTTGAATGAATAATAGTTAGAAAGCAGTGAAGGAAGTGAGCACAGGTACTGAGAAGGGTCCCACACACAGGTCTTCACTGTGTGGTCTGCTTCTCTCACAGTCTGTGTATCATGAACATCTTTTTTGTGTCACAGTCTTTTCTCTTTAGGGTGAATTTAGTAACCTGCAGGGACCCATCACAGGGCTGCACCAGAGTTCGCGTCTGTTGCCCCATTGCTGGGCAATGGTTTGTGCTTTCTGGGTGACCACACTGTGCTACGCCAAGGGGAGAGCACTTTATTCACCATTACCCTGACAGTCCTAGGCTCCTTCTGGCCTCTGGGATGAGGACGTGGGCCTGTGTGGCTCATACCTGTTCCTCTCAGGAGCAGACTGGTAGCAGAGAACAGGCGATTGCTCTGCGATGTCCGAGCAGGCAGCCCATGGTGAAAAAGTCAGCACGATTAGTGTAGGGCTCCTTGTCAGCAGCGGTGTCTGCACACAGGAGTCTGTGCCCAAACAGTCAGGGTGGACAGTTTAATCTACACACATCTGTGTGTCCTCCTGGGATCATTCTCTCTGTGTATATGTCAAGATCATCATGTATATCTAAAATGTACCAATTAACTTTATATATATATATATATATATATATAATTTTTCGGGTTCCAAGCTGAGTCCCGTTGTCCCTAAATACTGTTTCTGGGATTTCCAGGGTTTCCAAAATCGGAGGACGATCATGGCATAGCATTTGGAGAGAACCTACACACACCCCTCCGTATGTATCCATCTACCTCTACATGCCTGCAATTCTTAATAAAGTATAAATATTGTGTGAGTGGTTGTTATGCTGTACTGTGTTGTTTAGGCAGTGAGAAGAAAAAATTGACATGATCATTACAGATGTAGTTTTTTAAAATGCTTTGCATCTGTAATTTGCTGGATTTTTCAGGCATAGGGCTAGTGATGTGGAGGCCAATTGTTTTTTTTAGGCCTTTTGATACGTGTACTTATCTTCCTCTCTAGGAAGTTTGTACAAAGTCTGAGTCCTACAACAGATTACAGTTAAGATTATGTTTTATTTAATTTTATTTAAGGAGAAAAAGAAAAAAACAGAAAAAGGGAACAAGTTCTACAGAATTTCAGAAAAAAATAAACAGTAGGAAATGACTAGTTAATAGATTACATATTGTCATCTTAGAAATAGTTGTTCAAGTTACAAAATTAAAGCATATAAACTGGACATTCAAACAGTGAAACTGCAAACAGTTCTGTTCAATGATCCAACAAAACTCAGTAACATGGTTATTTATCTTATACACTTAAATATATATGTAGTTATATCCTTTAGAGCACTTTCTTTTCCTCTATTTTTTACAATGACAATTACACATTTTGGGGTTTATTACTCCCACAGTTCTTATTATTTTTTTGAAGAGAATAAAACCAAATGTGACGTAACAAAACAGAATCAGTCAAATCAAAAGAATGGACATAATGCATAATGTAAAAACAGAATACAAGGTGATCAACAATGGTTACCATAATGCCTCTTGCTATCTTAAAAACAATTGCTTATATCATCAGTTATAATAAAATTGAACAAAACAGTAAAGCATAAAACCAATAAAACCAAAACATTGGAGACATTACAGGACCTCAAAAGAAGATAATAGTCAAACCAGAATGGGCATGAATCTTACTGTCTTCACAGTTGTTGCCTATATTTTCAAACTTGGTACTATCAAGCAAAACAGAATAGAGGAAAATCAGTCAAAACAAGATGGTGAGAGCAATACAGGGTTTCAAATCAAGCTAATAAGAAATCAAAGTGGGTTACTATAATATATCATGCTATTTTTTATTTATTTTTCCCTTAATTAAAAAGATAAAAATAAAAAAGTAAGTAAAAAAGGAGATGGAGATAAAAGAGGACATAACATAACAGCACAGGTCAGAACATAACCATTTAAGCAAAATAGTGTTTCACCACAAGATATCCCAACATAAAGTAGTTACCATAGTGTCACTTTCCTTGAAATCTTTGAGTATAACTTCATATACTGTAGCATCAAACATATCAAGACAATGTAAAACCATTCAAGAGAATGAAAGTATTACAGGATGTTTAGAACCAACTAACAGAAAATGAACAATGGTTTCTGTATAGTCTTCTTGTCTATAAAGGTTTTTGTTTATATTATCACATATAATAAAATCCAATAAAATACAACATGTTAAGACCGATGAAGACAGAAGAACAAAAACTTGATGGGACTTCAAAACAAGATGATTTTAAATCAGCACTAGCTATTATGATGTCTTGTTTTCTCCAAAATAGCTGTTCCTACCATCCAAACTTCTTTGCCTCATTTCTGTTGAGCTCTTTTTTTGTCATTAGTTGTAAGTTTGTCTTCTTCATTTCGCTTTCTGCTCCATTCATTGTGGCCTCTCTGCCACTGTTTCTGGAATCTTGGTATTTTTCTTTTTTAGAATGTCCTGCAGTATTCTCTGTAGAGTTGAATTGGTGGTGCAAATTCCCCTAGTTCCTCTTTATCCTGGAAATCCCTTGTTTCTCCACTAATTTCTAGGGACAGTTGTGCAGGATATATCAATGTTGGCTGGAGGTTATTATCTTTCAAACTTGAATTATTTCCCCCCATGCACTTTGTGATTTGATGGTTTGTGCCAAGAAGTCTGCTGTAATTCTGATGGGTGTTCCCTTGTAAGTGATCTGTTTCTTGTCTCTGATGGCTTTTAATATTCTGTTCTTATATTGGATTTCTGGAATTTTGATTATTATATGCCTGGGTGTTGTTCTGTTTGGATTGTAGGTTACTGGGGTCCTGTATGCCTCATACATCTGAGTATCTTTACCTTTTGCTAAATTAGGGAAATTCTCCTGGATTATTTCTGTGAATAGCCTTTGTAATTCATTTGTTTGTGTCCCTACTTCTTCCTTTACGTTCTTATTTCTTAAGTTATAGATCCTCTTATCATCTTCTAGCCTCTGTATTATTGCTGTTTGTTTCCTTGTTATTTTTAAGAAGTTTGTCATTTCATGCTCCTGCATTGCAAATCTGTCCTCCAGTTCAGATGATCTATCCTTAGTTTCTTTCAAGCTGTTATGCCAGCTTTCAATAGAGTTTTTAGTTTCCTGATAATCTCTTTGAACCTGCTTCATATATTCTATGTTTCCCTCTATTTTCTCCATCAAACAATTCTCCCCTTTTTTTCTGCTCTTCCATTCTACCTTCTGTTTTTTCTTGGGTGGTGCTTAGCATTTATCTAACTATTCTACTTATATTTTGCTTTACTTCATTAAATACTTCATTTTTTGAACTCATCTATGAGGCTCTGGAGATATCACTTTATGTCTATTGGTGCCCTGTCTGATATTGCATGTTTTCTGTCCTCATCCTCCTTTGCATTTACATTTCCTGGATCAGTGTTCTCAGGATTGGGGGCTGCAGACCCTTTCTTGTAGCCTCTTCTTCTCATATTTTTTGTTCCTTCCATACAGGTGTATATAGGAGGCCCAGTTTCTTTCTTTGTGGGTTACACTTTGTTTGAATCTACCAGCTAGGTGTTCCCACCCACTCCAGTGTACCTGGGAGACACAGACCAGTGACAGTGTATGCTGGTCCCACCCCTCCAGGTCAACCTACTGAAGGCTTCACTATTTTAGGATGCACTGCCAGGCATGGAGACCTGGTTTGGGTTAGTTTACTAGGTCTTAGTCCATGGCTTCAGCCAGGTCAGGCACTCCTCACCAATCCCACTTGAGAGGGGAATATGCGACTAAAGTCTCTGCAGCATCCTGTTCCAGCTAGTCTGCCCGGTCCCAGAATGTCCTCTGTTGGAGCCTCCTAGTCTATGGAAGGGTCCCCGTTCCTCTCACTCACCACAGGTTGATGCAGAGCTCCCCACCAGTTATGCTCCTAATTCAGTTCACCAATTCCTGCTCTCAGAGCCTTTGCGTCTCTCTCCCTGCTGTGCCGATTCAGACACAGCAGCAACAGCAGGAAATTCAAATCACGGTTTCCAGAGGCATGGGTTCCAGCTTCGGTGCTGAGATTTTATCTGTTCTGGTCATAGCATTGGGATTACATTTCCAGTTGGTTTCTCTCAGCTTAGGTCATTCCTGGGTCGGCAGAGTATCTCTCCCCTTGCTTAGGACTCCTCACACTGCACCATTCCTGGATTCTAAACTGGCTATCTTAGAGAGCCTCTGTAGCTGCTGTTATCTATCCACTATGTTCTCCCGGAAGTCTAATATTATGTTTGAAAGCTGAAATGTTTTTCAAAGACCTGTATCTAATTGAAGTTATATAAAATATACTTGAAATCAAATGCTACTCAGAGTAAATATTAGAAATAGAAAAAGAAAAAGCATCATTTATGGAGTTCTTAACCATCTGAGAAATTCCATATGAAATAACTTTGGCCATTTGATGTATATTAGTCTTGTGAATGTATGTTTCCATTACGTGATTTCAATAGGGGCATTTGGTATAAGACACACAGACAGGAGATTTAAGATACGTTATATCATTTTTAGAAATAGGGAATGGATTATTGAATCAATTAAGTCAGAATGACCTCCAAAAATATCACTGGGGCACTCCCTCTCCCTGGCACCCTAGAGCAGAGGTGTCACCCTTCCTCTGACGCCCCATAACAGGCACTTTGTGTCACTGAAAGCTCTAAAAGATTCAAGTCACTACCCTAGTGTTAAATAATGAGTGACAGTCATTGTATTCAGAAGCTGGAGGTTTTATTTTCATGAGTCACATGTTGGGGGGTCATTTATTCAACACAGAGGTTTCTGTATTTTGACCAGGAACAGGAGAGGGTCATAGATATCCATTGCTTTGCAAAGACTTGAAAACAAGGGCAAAATCTTCACCCAACTGTTGAAGGTGTTCATCCACCTCCTTCTCAGTACTGGGTGAAGTTGGCTAAGATGTGCTCGTGATTGAAGGGTACATACTCAGCCACCCCTAGAAAGAAGAAGAGCAGAACTTGAGGTGACCATGGTGCACATAACGATCCCTGTTCTAACGGGCCTGCCCATTAAATGCTAGAGCAGTAAAATCACCTAGAGAAAAAGCAGCTGTGCCGTTAGTCTGGAAGAAACAAGGAATTGGGACTTAGGATATTCTTGTTTCCAGTCTCTAGGTCACCACTCGTGGAGTATGTCTTCAGTTGCAGCCCTTAAGATGTCCCAGCCTCTTTCTCCTCAGATTGTGTCTTATTTACCTCTCCCCTTGCTGAGACAAAATACCCAACTCCTAGAGTTAAAGGAGGAAAGGTTTATGCAGCTCACAGTTTGCAGAGGTTTCAGTGCATAATTAGTTGGCTCCAAGGGTGGCATCAGAGAGGAGAAACAGCTCATGTCTTGTAGGAAACAGCAAAGGCAAGCAACTGAACAGTGACAAGCACCGTCTGTCCCTTATATCCTTTCCAGGCTACCTGCCCCCAGGGAGGGTATCATTTACACCCTTAATTCTGGCATTGTACCATGACTCAATCCCAACATCACATTCTTGAACCTGGCAGAACTGAGCTAAACCATCAGTGAACTAATTTAGTAATCACACACCCAGGATCCAGCTACCTCTGAAAAGCTCTACATATGACTGCATGAGGCTTTGGGGCACATCTAGATACAAGCCACAACAGCTAGGAATTTCTTCATAATATTTCTTCTGAAGACTTATCTTCAGGAACACAAGTAATGATTGCTGCATGCCTGGTTCAGTACCCAATGGGTAATATTTGTGCAATAAGTTATTATGAAAATGGCTTTGTAGGCCAAAATTAGAGCATTTCACATCAATTTTTGAAGATATTGAAAGAAATAAGAAAGGGCAGAGAATTGACAATTCTTGTTTCTCATGACAGAAAGGATATGTGTTGACAGCATCTATTATTTTTCACATAGTTCACACAACAGAAAGAATGTTACTCTCAGGCCCAAATATTTTATTGGGTCTCAGAGGTTTCTCTTGTACCCTCCTTTCTCCTAGAGAAGACAAGTACATAAATGGCAAACATGAAAATACACTGTGCCAGGTGTGGCGATACACATCTATAATCCCAACACTTGAGAGGCTGAGGCAGAAGGATTCTTTCAAGTTTGAGGCCCGTACAGAGTGACTTTAAGGTCAGTCTGCACGACATAGTGAGACCCTGCCTCAAAACAAATATAAGACTAATTTACATTACCAGGGCAATTACTTAAGAAAGGCAGTAGAAAAATGAAAGCCAATAAAAAATAATGAGCATTTAAACATATTTCATGCATCAGGTACAATAATAATTTAAAACATTATTTCTAATCCTCACAATAAAACATGAAGTGGTAATGCTGTTTCCGTTTTATAGTTGTAGAAACTGAGGCCCAGAGACAATGGATTACCTGAATATGTAGTTTGTAAATAAGAAAAACAGCTCCAAGTCTTGTGTGACCCCAGGAGCTTTCTTACATGCTTTTGCTGCAATCCCACAAATTCCAAGTTGCCAGGTTCTGTTAACTGTATGATAGATGCTAGGAAGGACATCAGCTACACTCTTAGCTGGGCTATTACTTGATCTGCCTTTACAATTTCTCCCCTGTAATGACTAGTATCAGCTTGACGAGTTTACATCACCCTGAGACAGAGGCATGCACCAGTGCTATTTAACTTGGAGGATATTGTAGTATTTGTAGAAACTTTAATGGATGCTAAGATTTGGCTGAGGCCCAAGGTTTAATCTCCTATTTTCTCCACCAAAACATGCAAGCACAGCTATTCTTTTCATTAGAAATTTTAAAAGTAATACACACAAAATGGTGAAGAATAAGTTTCCTTCTCTGTAAAATAAGAGTCACTAATACATATAAAGTTCACTTATCTACCTAACAATTATGTGTATGCCTATGTATATGTGTATGTAACTCAGATATATGATTGTAACGACATGTACACTCTGACAATTATTTATTGATTAAATAAATGAAAGAGTTAAATAATTAATAAACACAGCCTTCAGACTCCAGAAGTGACCAACCTCTTTCTTTTCCTTACCTGCATCCAAAGGTGTCCCATTACTCAGGAACTGCCAGTAAGTCTTGTGATTGGCGTTTTCAGCAATGTTATTGATAGAAGTAACCATAAGACCCCAGGATGTCATCACTGTTTCAAATCTAAGCACAGAAGCACATGTGATTGACACCTCACTTTAGGTCTGGCTATACAGGGTGAAAGCATAGTGCCATTCATAAGTCCTCTAAACTGAGGAAAAATCATGCCCAAAGGAGAAAAATACAGATGATTAATGAATATGAAATCACCTCACTTGATATTAAATGAAATTAACATGAATTCTTCCTAAAACACAACTTAAAAGTGTTAATGCCCAACAATGAGTGAAAAAGTAGGTGAGTGATTGAATATCCAAAATCAACATTTGAAAGTTACCAAAACAATACATTTTTAAGGATTTTCAGTAAAATCATTAACATTTATGTAGTATTATTAAGTGAACAGATGGTATAGAATTTCACAGAGCTATCTGTCCCGTGTAGATGAACCACAACCATTTGTGATATGCATAGAAAAACTTTTAAAATAGCAGTTGTTTTGAATGAACTGTAAATGATTTAGTTTCTTCTTAATAATTTTTTGTGAAATTTTTACTACGCATATTTCTCATAGTTACAATCCAGCAAAGGAAGTTCAGGTAACATTAAACCTAGGCTTAGAGGAGTAAGTACATTTGGAGGCTATGAAAATTAAATCACTCCCTTTCCACTAGTTGGTCCTGTTCCTGACTTTTCCTAACCTGAGATTTCTCCAAGCTTCTTTGCTGTTTTTCCTTTTTGCAAACAAAATGATTCCCCAATGTTTAACATTCTGTGCTTTCCCTCTCTGACGGGAACAGAAAGAATGCAAGCTTCAGAGTCCATCCAGCTGGGGCTTGGCTCTCAGCTCCCTCAGTTACACTTTATGTGAGTTTAGGAATTTTTTATTAATAAACCTTTATTGAAAAACAACTATGCTTCTACTTCATGGTGACAAACAAAACAAAATGTATCACATACAGGAGTTTTAACATATGAAATAATGATAAATCTCACCACAAAATTTATAACACATATACAGAAAACATAGAGAAACTGACCATTTCAAGTGACACATTTTGAAGTGAAATACTTAAAGGTAACAGTTTCCCAAAAACTGATTTGAAAACAATTAAATGAAAATTCCCAGTTTTTCCCAAAGAATTGGCAGTCTTTTCTGAAATTGATGTGAAGATCCAAAAGACTTGAAATCATTAAAACAATTTTGAAAAAGAAACACAATTTGGAAGGCTAACATGATGTTATTTGTAGAATTAATATACATTTATAATATCTTGTTTACCCTTTCAGCTTCTCACATTAGAGAGACACCACGATGCTTGCATATAGGCTTCTGATTTATTTCACTTATAAAGATGGTCTCAAGTTGCACCCATTTACCTGTAAAAACCTGCAGTGTATCCATTTTATGATTGAGTGCTACTCCATTGCATAAAAAGATCACACTTTTTTCATCTATTCCTTGGTTGATGGGCATTTGGGTTTCTTCCAAGATTTAGCTATTACTAATTTTGCTGCTATAAACATGAGTGCACATATATCACTGTGGCATGATGTTTTCAGTTCTTCTGGGAAGATACCGAGAAGGAGAATAGCTGAGTGGAATGGGACCTCTAATCGTAACTTTTTGAGGAATTTCCACACCGATTTCTACAGTGGTTGTACCAGTCTACATGCCCACCAGCGAGGGAGAAGGGTTCCTTTTTCACTGCAGCCCCACCAGCATTTGTTATTGTTTGAATTCTTAATGACAGCCATTCTTTCCAGGGGGAGGTGGAATCTCAGTGTTGTTTTAATTTGCATCTCTAGAATAACCATGGATACTGAACATTTTCTTTTAAAATATTCTTTAACTTCCTTGGAATTTTTAACTTGCTAGTAATGAATTTGATTCCCACAAAATTAATAGGTCTTAACTGCCTTACCTACAAAATGGGGATAACTGGAGCTGTCTCCTGATCCTGTTTTGTTTTGTTTCCGAGCACATGCATCTGCCTCCTCCTGCTTACACATCACTGTCACATATCTTGCTCATCCTGACCTCTTCTTTTTAGCCTCCTCCAAAAGCCTTCCAGGTTTCTGTTTTGAACGCCTTCAGTGAAACAAGCCTCAGGATAGGAACTCCTCTCTGAAAGATGGTCTTTCTTCTCAACGCTCCTGTTAGGAGTTCAGAAGCTGTGCGTTCTTGACCCCAGTACTTGGCACGGTCTGTTGATCCTGGGTCGTGCCCTTGTCATGTTACAGCTTCCTGAGTTAGTGGCTCCCAGCTTTTCTCCCGTCCTCTATCCCCACAGCCCAAGTCACACTGCAGGGTGGATTTCCTGGCTCCAAATTTGCAGTGCTTTCATTTGCATTTCTCTAGTTGCTGGTGGTGTTGAACAATTTTTCATGTATTTGGGGGCCCTTTTTTGTTTCTCTTCTGAGTTCATTTCAGTTCCCCATTTTTTGACTGAGACTTTCAGTTTGGAGGTCTAATTTTTTGAAGTTTTTGATATATTCTAGATATTACTGTGGAACTCTCCCGAAGGACTAGTTGGAAATTTGTTTTTCCGCTTTGTAGGTTATCTCTTCATTGTTTGTGGCTTCCATTGCTGTGCAGAAGCTTCATAGAATAATGGAAAAAAAATGTGATATTGCTGACTTCAATTTGGAGCCTTATACAGAACCAGTACACACAGTGTATTGGCATACACAGTACTCTGATATAAAGAAGGACAAAATTCAGTTATTGATAGGAAAATGGATGCTCCTTGAAAATGCAATGTTAAGTAAAATAAATTAGACTCACAAGTTTAAAATCATACAGTTTCTCTCATGGGAGAAATTTAAAGCATAATAAAGAGCAAAATAAAAGAGATAAAAGGCACCAAGGAGACAGATCAAATGCAAATGGACAAGGGAACAAGAGATGGAGGGAACAGAAAAAGGACAGCAAGGGGAAAGGGACATAAAATACTCAGTTGTGTCACAAACATGTGCCAAACAGCCACGGGGAAAGTAGCTATTATGCATCTCAAGCATGCACACACACACACACACACACACACACACACAC
Organism: Cavia porcellus; assembly: GCF_034190915.1. Classification (NCBI taxonomy): domain Eukaryota; kingdom Metazoa; phylum Chordata; class Mammalia; order Rodentia; family Caviidae; genus Cavia; species Cavia porcellus. Next base: position 54,527,926 of record NW_026947500.1, on the reverse strand, counting down.
ACACACACACAAAAGAAATTAAAGGAAAACACACCACACAGTAAGAAGGCTACCTCCTACCTGGGGTCTCAGGCCCCTTGCAGTCTCAGCCAAGCTTCTTTTCATCCCGCATTCTCTTCCAGAGCAGCTGGCTGTTCCCGGACCCCACATTCCTTGCTCACTACTCCCTCAGATGCTTTTCTACAGCCTTGCATTCTTCCTGGAATGAACCCACCCCACATCTTCCTAAACAGTAACTAATCCCTGTGGTCCAGAGCCCAGAACCCCCTATGACTATTCTAACCTACCCTCTCACCTTTGAATTTCTGGAATCATAACTCTCTATTGCTTTGGATGATTTAACTTTTATTAAGAACGTCTTTTCTATGTACAACGCTGCAAGCTAACAAGCTGTTAGATAAAACATGGTAAGTGAATCAGGAGAAACATAAGAAAATGAAGGAAAAAGAGAGAATTGAGATTGGATTAAACCAAGGAGCAAGGTGAGCACCTCGCAAACACTCACTTGAACGTAGCACTTTTGCGCTGGGCTTCCTGTAGGACGACCAGGAGCACTGAACCCTCTTTCACGCTGACCTCGGTGGTCACATTGAAGAGCAGCTCCACCCCTCTCAGCTGGTTGTTTATGGTGTACATGACTGTGATGTTAGATGTTGATGTGGGAGCTGGGCTGGGAAAGATGGGGTCAGACGGTGGTGTCACTTGATCTGTGAAGAACAAAGTGGTCACATCGGTCAGGGATTTCAGGGTTTCTCTGATACATGCAAAACCTCTATGAGTGGCAGCTTATCCCTGAAGGGAGTGAGGGAAACAGTAAACTTCAGAGCATTTAAGGAAGCCCTTGGGCAGTTTATGTAGAGTCCTGGCAAAGACTTCCCAGCAGTCTCCCAAAAGTAGGGACATTCCCGAGAGCAGGGTAAGGAATTGGGGAGATGTGGTGTGTTTGATATGATTGGGATTGGTTTGCTAGGTTTTGGTCTCTATAGATTCTTCATTGTGATAGACAAGAGATTAATAACTTTTTTCTTGTCATAATAACTCCATGCAGTGTCAATGAATAACATGTTAGTAGTTGTTCAGAAAAAAAAATCAAAGAAATAATTACTTCTGGAATGCTCCAACTTTTGTGAAGAATATAATTTCTAAATGTGTATTTTTCACGTGTTTATTATATTTATAATTGTAGAAAATAGTGATATTTCAAATTAAAAAATTGGATCCCATGTTTCTACCTCATCCCTTTGGGGTTCTAGGAGGACAAAGCTTTTTTAGTTCCATCTCTAAGGCTTGGCTGAAATTTCAATTCTATTCGCCCAAGCCTCCCAAATAAAACCAACAATTAGTCCCTACTTGTTGTAATGTGTTTGTGCTGTATGTAGATTTAATTTTGTAATAATTTAATTTTGTAATAGTTTGAATTAAGTTTCTATTTAATACTTGAATCATCATTCCAAATACTGTAGCTCATTGTATACATATTTCATAGTTTGCAAAGAGCAGATATAATGAAATAGACATAATATTTGGTGGTATATTTGCCAAGAGAATGAATGAAAGTATTCATGCAGGTGAATGAATGAAAGAGTGAATGCAGGTTCCCCACCCCTAGGATCACACAACATGCTTCCCCATAGCAGGTGCTCAGAAAATCAAAGCTGATTGAAGTAGATGGGGGGCTGCATTCTGAGGGCTGAGTGACTGCCTGGGTGGTAGTGTATGCCCTGGGAGACAGGAAGGCAGATAACTTAGCAAGCTTGTGTGCCACTTAACATCGAACCCCCTTGATCCTTGGTGTGTATCGCTGCTTTTGGATAGAAGAAGAGGCTGATGGTAAAAGAGTTCTTACCAGAACCACATTTCACATGGGGCACATCTAAGTAGGTCTTGCCCTTCAGAGATGGCAGGATTTGGGCAACGGACATAGGATTCTGGAATTTCCCCTGCTTGATCTCATCGAGCACGGTAGCCATCGTCTTCTCACAGTCCCACTTCTTGCTGGGCTGCTCAGGGGTCACAGACAGCGCCTGGGGCGGGGGTGGGGAGTGGCAGAGAGACAGAGAGGGAGAGATGAGGCCCAGCTGAAAGTCAATCTCTACCGGCCTGTAAGGGGCAGACCTGGTCAGTAACCTTAGCGATCTTCACAATCCCTACCAAGGCCACACAGGGACTGGGATTACATTTACCCTCTGCGGTGAGACATGGGCATCCTTAGGGCCCTGCTCATCACCTGGGAGTCCCAGAGCAAACACCTGCATGGGATCAGCTTGAGCGATCACTGCTCAGGCTGCCGCACTTCTGAGCAGGCTTTGGGTGCAGAGCGAGGTGAGACCGAGACAGGCGAGCTCCCCAGAGCTCTGTGTGACACCCTGGCCACATACATGCTTCCCTGAGTTTCACATGGTCACACACAGGCTCTGTGAACTTCTCCCACAATTGTAATTGGTCGTGACTATGGGGCTGAGGCTCCATAAGCCTGGACACAGGGTGGATTCATGGCCCGGGCTGGGCAGAGCAGGGTGCCCTGTGCCTCGGTGTAATGGTTAGTGGGTCCAAGCACTCCCCAGCACACATTCACTGGGGAAGAGGGACCTTTACTCCTATGCTGTGGTCATTCAGCTGGGACCTGTGCACAAACACCAAATTGCTAAGAACTATCTTTATTAGACACCTTGCAGAAGTCATCCAGAATGAGGGAAAGCAGGGTTACAGGTGACAAGAAGAATGGTGTCTCATTTTGTCATCTGAGGCCTTATTTTAATGATTTCTGAAACCACCTAATCCTGGAATATCGATATATATGCAATAGTAAGTCACTATTTTTTCTTGAACAACAAGGACTTGGGTTCTGTCGCTTGCAAAATGAATCTCAGTGAATGCACCTAGCAACTTATTTTGCCCTGCTGAGTTTTCTGTCTTGTAGGTAAAATAGAAATCACAATTCCTGCCTGTCCCTGGGGGAGCATCATTTGATGGCTGGAAATGCATTCTGTAATGCAGGATGCAGCATATATCAGCAGCTCCTCCCTTTACAGCTGTGCCCAGCAGGGCCAGTGAATCATGTTAGGGGCTGAGATTTGTGATGACCAACTGGCCTGTAGCTGGGAATGGAGAATGAAAGGAGGGGAGTGAGGAATGGTCTCTCCTCCAGAGGGCAGTGTGCACACTTGGATGGTTGTGACAGGCGTGACCATCTAGGTAACTTTGGAAATCATGGGCTGAGTCTTGCTAAGGGCCACATTATGAGGTAGGTTGATTTAGGAGGCATCATCAGGCAGTTACTCCTTAGCAAAATCAACACCCTAAATTGCACTGAGTGAGAAATTTCCCTGGGAATAAAACATTACCGATGCCAGCCCTCTGGAGTGTTAAGCTGTTAGAAGCTGTTCATAACTCTACACGAAGAACTTTGTCAGATGCTTGGTCAGTGTAAGTTCCTATTTCAGGAAATTTGAAAGCAATACAGTATTTTTGGAAAAAGGGAGAAATTTTGGGACATGGGAATTGTTACTCAGGTCCCTTTGGGAAGGGATGAGGTATCTTGGGCCATGTGAAGGACACTGACACTGGGAAGTAGGTAAGTGAAGGTGAAAACATTTAATGACCCTACTGTTCTGCTATAGGAGACTGTGAATAGTGAGCATGACATTGATTCTGTCGTGCTTTTGGACATTGTATTTCATTTAACCAGCTGCTATTGTGGAGAAGATTAAATTCAGAGAAAGTCAATATTGGTTCAGGATGGTGGTGGATGTAGGATTGAAGCCCAAGTTGATAATGCTTTGAGTCCTTTGATCTCAATACCAGAACATTTTAGATTAGACAAAGGGCATATTTTAGACATCTGCTGATTTGAGATCTGAGAATCCCTGTGCAAATTCCACATAGGGACAGTAGGGAGGGTAGAGGGAAGTTATGTATCTTAACTGACAAGAAATCCACATGGCCGGTGGTATCTGCATACAGCTTATCAAAGGTTCCTAGCAGCTGATAAACTTCTAAACAGAATTCAGGAGCCATATTAGCAAGAGTCAACACTTTTCAGTCTGGCACTAAATTGAAGTGATGTTATCTTAAGAGAGTAGCTCTAGCCATCCCCACCAAAATTTTGTATTGATTGCATTCATTCCTTCCAGCATACATGGTTTCTTCTACTAGAATTGAGTACTGGGAGTAATTTTATGTTATTTACCCTTGGAAAAAATGATAGTTTCTCCTATGAAAAATTCTCATTGACCATAGCAGAACTGACATTGTTCTTAATAGTGACTTGTGCATGTGGTTCTTTGGGGTGGAAGGTTATTCTTATTCTTATGCTCATTGTGAGCTAATTCTTAGCTGCTTACACTGTTTCTCGATTTTTAATATATGGATATTAATTGTGGTCTCTATTTTTACACTGAAGAGACAGTTTCTTTCTCAGGGGAATCCAGAACTATACTAGTTTTAGAGCTAGCAGCAAAACTCCATGTTTCTCCCTTTTTATTAAACACTATAAATACAAACTTGCTTTTTTGATTAAGATGAAAGGTTGAATAAAGAATATTTGGTTGCAAGCCTGAATTTAAAAATTCAGTATTTTTAAGCACTTGCTTTACATATCATTATTTAGATAGTGTTATAACCTAAGCCCCCCTAGCTATCCTAAGGTCTGTTCTAAGGTATAAGCCCACCTGCTGCTTCCCCTCCCCTTCTCCCTTCAAATTTAACTAGGTTAAGTTTTAACTTCCTAAAGGCCATAAAACAAAGGCCTGAGGTAATAGCTCCTCTTCCCTACCCGGTAGCCCGTCACAAATTGTGTTAATTGTATTAGATTGTACATTCTTCACAAAAATAGCTTCGTTTATATCACAGTAATACCTGTAACTTGGCCTTACTGTAAATGTGTGTTTTCCTTTCCCTCTGGGCAAAAGATTGATATGTTAATCGATGCTCTCTGCTGTAAAGAATTGTAAAATCTTACCTAATTGATATGTTAACCATTGTTGCCCACTACAAATAGAACAGTTGTGGTGCTAAAGTAAGGTAACTAAGGTTGTTAATTGCTGTTAGACCTCTCTATTCTTTGCTAAGGAAAACAAGATTTCTTCTTATCTAAACTTGATAGTATGCAGGGAGACTTGCAATTGCCGTTTCTGCTTTGTAGTGCGTCACACCCCCACCCCCCTCCTTACATTGTGTGACCAGCAGCTGTTTGTGGATTTACAAGATAAAAAGTCCTGACTTTTAGCTGTGAGGTGCGCAGTCTCCAAATTGGCTTCCAGAGACTCGTCACCAGGCCTGGATTTTACCTAATAAAGCCTTTGCTTCCCAAATTTTAATTTCTTGCTTTCTTGGATTTTATACCAGGGTCCGAGTTATCACAATAGGACATTTGATAGTCAATATTTATTACCAGTGAACTGTTCGTTATTGATAACAAACCACAAATTTCTTGAGTATTTTTCTATTTTTTCCAAGGGAGGAAAATTCATTTATGTTAGATTATTTTCCTCCTATTATGTTGTTTGGAAATTGTATAACACTATTTTTATTCTTTTTCATTGTAAAGTAAAAAAATATTGTCTTTATGCCTTATTCATGAGGTAATGAGCATTGATTTGCATTTTACCAGCAGAAACGTGAAGGCCCAGGCACCACCAGGATGTGCTCTGAGTCGTGCTGGTTGGCATCTCCAGAGATGTCTGATACAGAGTATCCAGACACCAGAGTCCAGGCTGGTTGATATGGACTCAGTCTAGAGCACCCAGGGTGGCTTTACCTGCATGGCGAGGCCAGTACTATAAATGTCTCCAATGATGCCGCTGTCTGTGACCCGCCTGCTGATATTCTCCACAATGCTCTTCAGCACTTGGCCAAACAGGGTTCTGTAACTGTACCCAGAACCCACAGGGGTCCTGTTGTACATGCATGTCAAAGCCAAGGTCGCTACCGCTCCTGTGTCTGTGAATCACAGGGGAACAGGACCATTACTACCACCACCACCACCACAGTTGAACACCCACTCTTGCCATGTTCTTATTGCATTGTAGGCAGAAAATCAGGATGAACTGGGGAAAAGTCCCCACAATAATTTAAGAGATGAAAAAATGGAGGCTCAGAGAAGCTAAGCTGCCCAAGGCCACATGCCCAATAAGCAGCGTGGCCAGAATTTGAACCCAGCTTCTCAGCTCATGCTTTTATTTAATGAAGATTGTCACTGTGTTCAATTCCACTTCTCTTGCCCCAGTGTTTATCTCTCCTAAGGTCATCATTCTTCAAGGCCTGGCTGTCACCTTGTTCTGTGAAGCCTTCCTGGTCTTTTCAGTACAGCACGTAGTCTGTGTCCTGAGCTTCTCTAGCATCTGTTTTTATGTCTACTTTGCCATCTCTGTGCTCTCTGCTGTGCAACATTGCTCCTATGCTCTGTGAATGCTTGATGGTGGAAATGTGGTACCCCCATGGCATCCAAAGGATGGATTTTTTTCCATTTGTACATGATAAACATATTGAAGAGAATGAGCAAGTTCTGGAACAATAAGACCAGAACAAAAGAAAAATGTGTCCAGTAGCATCTTTTATTTCAGTGACATTTTCCTCCCACCCTAAGCAAAAAGTTGCATAATTTCATTAAGGATAATGTTTCTGAAAGCCAACGACCAAAGGTGCAGACTTCTAGAACTGGCCAAGATGTCCCAGCATCATGTGAGGTTTCTTATGGGAAAAGCAGACCAGACATGTCCTGCCCCCAGGAGAGAGACAGCAGAATATTGACCTGCTCTCTTGTCTGATAGAATCTGAAATTGGAGGCATTTCTGAGGAGGTGTGTATAAAGAGTGAAAGTGTGAGATACTACCACAGCTCAGAGAGCAGCAGAGGAGGAAGGGGGACCAGGACAGAAGGCCATGATACTGGCCTAAGGGGAGAGATCACTGCACAGTGAGAGGTGGATGGAAAACAGATGTGACATTGCAGAAGAAAAAGTATCTGATCAACACAGTCATATGCTTGCATGGCCAAGAAACCAGATGGTCCCAAGTTTCCCGGAAGGTTTAGGGTTGAAGTAGTAGCTATTTAATAGAAAGAGATGTAATAAGAAGCATCAAGGGGAACAGAGGGTGACACAGTGGCAGCAATTAAAGAAATGGTTTCATGGCAGGGAGGATGCCTGACTAACTTGCTATTTAATTTGGAAACAACTTCTGACTCGAGTGATATGTTTACTGTTTACTGTTGAGGTTTTTTAGTTTCTGGATCTTTCATGCATTGCCCTTGTTTCTACATGTTGCTGCCTCTTAAATCTGTGAAGTCCCCATCTGTACTCCTTCTAGGCTCTCAGGTCCCCCACGGGAAGTGCCCCACACTGCCCACCGGCTCCAGCATGGGCTCAGGGCAGCTTCTAGCAGTGGCCAGCCACTTACCTACATCAAAGGGAGAGGTGTTAGCCAGTAGCGCCTTGGCAAAGCCTGCAGCTACAGGCAAGGTGGCCTCTGAGTTCTTCTGGCACAGAGCCAAGACTGCCAGGCTGGGCCCATAGAAGGCTACAGCTTCTTCATGGGGTCCTGGAAATGGGGAGAGAGTATGTGTCAGAGTAGTGGTCATCACGCCAGGGACATCTGTGAAGGAGGAAAAGCCAAAGCTTTTCAAAAGAAATAAAGTCTATCTCTGAAGACAGGCACAGTCACAGAGAGGGATCACTGTGGCTCAGGATGAGGGTTTTAGCTAGCATTTGAATGGCAGGGAAGGGACAATGCTATCTGCAGAAAGGAGGTGGCCCTGCCAGTCTGTGTGGTGGGAGAACTTGGCTTTCAGGTCTTTTTTGGCTCAGAGGGGAGTCCCTCACAGGTGAGGCTGACAGAGTGGAGGGGACCTTGTGTATCATCTCTCACTTTCCACTCTCACCACCTCTGTCCTTCTCCTTCTGGGTTCCACATTCTCAAGAAGGTCCCTATGCCTCGCCATTCCCTCCGTTCCTATGAGGACTCACCTGGTGGTGTCCATCTCTGCATTTCTCTTTGTAGAACTGACACTTTGCTCGCAGTGTCTCTGCAGGAGGAGGTGAGGGCCATGATGTTGAGGGCAAGTTGTCCCATGGTTAGGTCTGCAGAGGAACAGACAGCATAGTGACACAGAGGGACAATCTCAGCTAGGGACCACAAGAGTTGGGTTGAGCTTCCTGCTTCCATCTCAGAATCATTTTGATTTTTAAAATAGTGCACTCACATAATGTTTTCATGTTTTCCAATAAAGATAGAAATATACTTAAAGGTATATTGAATCTAGGATCTTCTCTATGACTATATGACTCAATCAAAAATCGCTAGTTTATCTGGATAGAAAAGCAGCAAGAACACCCATCCAAAATATCTGTGGAAATCACCACTTGTAAAATAATTTAAACTTTATTATTCAAAGTTTAAATTATTTGCAAGGTTTAAATTATTTGAGTTGCTTTAAAGCAACTCAAATATGTGGAATAAATATCTTGTTGTCAATGCCATTGCTACTGTTGTGGCACTGAAGCATTCTAGAGGGTAAGATGAGGAAGAGTAACAAGGAGGGACTAAGAGTGTGTACGCAGCACACAGAACCAGAAGCCTGCTATTTTCATATCTATCCAGGGCTCATTCTATTTCCCTCACCTCCCGCCTGAATGCTGTGACTTCAGCCTTACTTCCTTCTAGGTCTTTTTCCAGTGTGCAGGGAGAGGAGCTTTAGATACTAACACTGGTGGCACTGGGATGCAGGGTAGCACCAAGCTGGGCTGGGGGGAATACTGGTCAGTGTTATAAGACTCAAGGAGTAGTGCTGCTCTTGGGTCTCTCACCAGCAGTGTCACTGGCAACAAGCTCTTCAGTCAGGAGCTTCTGTGCCTCCACATTGTAGGGTCCAGCCAAGTTCATCGCAATCAGGATGCTGGGGTTGGGGTAGGATGACCGGGTCACTGAGTTCTCCATGAGCACTTGTATGCGATCGACCCAGGGCTCCTCTTCTGAGGGGACAGCTGTGAAGACAAAAGCCACTTACCAGACCCCTCAGCACCAGCCCTCATCTCAGAAACATGATCTCCAGGTCTCTTACTTAGCCTCGGTATCCTAAGTAGTTGAAGCAAACCACAGGGAACATTGCAACTTTTTGTTGACAATCAGTTAGTCCTTATATTGTCTCAAATTCCCCATTCTACTAACTTTAAGCTATATAATAGTTCACTACCCTTCTATGTAATTCCTAGAACTTTTTAGATTGACTTCATTGTATGCATTCTCCCTCAGTCTTCCATAAATAATGTTGAAGATCTGGGATATCATGTATACCCAGCAAGCACCAAAACCTCCAGCTCTTAGTGGTCCTGGTCACAAGAACCATTTAAGCATCTGTACAGTAGCTGTCATTGTTGCATAAGAGTCACTCAACTGCTCTTAAAAAACACTTGTCACCTCAGTTCCCAGGGAGCTTGTTCTGTTAAATCAGGAAAGATGAGGTCATACACTAGCACCCACCTGCACTCATCCCCACTGGAACTCCTACAGTGATTGCTGTGTCACCCTCCTTCTCCTCAGCAAACTTCAGTGTCTGGGGTCTCTGCCTGTGCCCAGGGTCACAGTGGTCCTGTCCCATTGAGAAAGAGCTCCATACTCACAGCATGAGCTTCTGACCTGGGTAGAGGTCCCAGCTGTAGCCCAGAGATGGCTCAGGAGGAAGAGGACAAGCCAGGCCATCTTGCTCTCTCCTATCCTGTACCAGCCTCCTCACTTGTAGATCCAGAATTTGCAAGCGGGTGTTTCTCAACTTCTTTTATAGGTGCATCTCCTTACCCTATTGTTCCTAAGTACCCATGCTGACCTCACCTTCCCTAGGTAAGCAAATTACCATTTGCTTATCTATGTTTATTGGCAGTGTGGCCCTGTGATAGGTTTTGAAGGTGACTTCTAGACATTTCAGTCTTATGAGAGACTTAAGGATATGCAACAAAGCCAAAGGTGACGGTACATTCTTTCACAAATTCCTGGGTCATTGCCTTCGAAGTTTGGCTAACATGCAAGTATAAGAAATCTTTTCCTGGGATGTATTCTATGGATTCACGGAACCTTGTGCTTGTTTATCTGCAACCACTTCCTTGAGGTTTGGAAGGTCATACAGAGTCCAGCTCATTTCATGGTCCAGGGCACCCTTTTGGGCTCACAGGTGAGGCTCTGCCTGTAGCTGAAGTCTGACTTAATGCAATCAGCTTAACCAGAACCTGGGTGCGAGCCCAGACTCTGGGAAGTAGTTTGAGTTTAGCAAAAATAGTCCTTCGTTTTCGCCAGTATCACTTTGTTTAGTTTCTCTTTCCTTATTCAGGAATAGAAACAATTTCTAACACCCAAGGCTCTCAGATCTAGTCAGTAATTAGAAAATGTGGGATCAGTTAACTGTATCACTATGTACTCTCTTAAACTATACACCCGAATGTTTTTTATTATATTGTTATGTTTGATATTATTGTGTGTGAAGGTATGCTCAACTATTTCAAAGAAAAGAGACATTATGTTAGCTACTCTTGATGTCTAGTTGTTTTGTTGTGAAGTTCTGTGTTGCTTGCATTTTCCTGTTCTGATTTGCTTTGTTTCATTCTGTTTTCTTTTGTTCTCTTTAAAACAAAAAAAATTTAAAAACCTATACACCCCCCCTAAAAAAGTAGGCATATAATAAAGCTAAAAACTCCTCCCTATATAGAGAATTGGAATAGTCTCTTGAAATTGTGAGGAAGGGACTGACTCCTTACTGCATTTTAAATACATCCTTTGAAGGGAAATTCTCCAGTGGCTCCCACTGTAGAAGAAAGTAGAAGTCCTTTTAATGGCCTACATAGTGCTGGAGGATTGGCTTCTAGTTTCCTTTATAAATTCCCCTCCACCACATACTCTGTTTCAGCTGCATGCATCCTCTTGTGTTCCTTGAAAACTTTGCTCAGTGTTGTACTTGATAGCCTCCGGATGACTTCCCAAACAGTCTCCTGGATGGTCCTCGCTTTCTTAATTTCTCTGTCCAGAGGGAGACTGTTAGAAAGGGCTCCAGGCCCATGCTCATAAGACAGCCTCACCACCACCTGGCCACCCTGCATGCCTGTCCCTGCTGTACCAAGTCATGCTGTGTGTGTCATTCACTGTCACTTGTCTTCCTCCTCCCCAGAAGGTCTGCTCCAAGAAAGAGGCATCTTGCTCGCTATTCTATGCTTGGCAATTATGACCTGCAGGTCTGAATGAGTGAACAAATAAAACACGGTGAGTTCTAAAGCAGCCTTTTCCTTCTCAGGGAGCATGAGTAGCTTTGAGAGGTAGAAGCATATTGGGCTGCAGCAAACAGCTTCTCACATGACCTGTGTCCCCACTTCCTGATTGACATTCCCAGGAGTCCCCTTCCCAGGGTGTAAGCTGTCAAAACTCTGAGGCAGTTCATGCAGCAGGAACAATGGGCCCAAATCTCGAAGATTGACTACCTCTTGCTCACGATGAGGTTTCTCTGGCTCCTTCTGGCTGTTGCTGTGAAGAAGCGGCCAAGTTCTGAGCTGTCTTATGGAGAAGCCCATGAGATGAATACCTGCTAGAAGCTTCTAGTCCACATCTGGGGGAGAAGAATCCTGTAGACAGACCTTCCCCTGGGAGCTCTGAGGTGATCCATCTGGCTGCAGCTATCTAGAGACTAGGTTAGAGGTGACATTAAGTCCTCCTGACTCCTGGACCAATGGAGCTGTGGGATAAGAGATGTCCTATGTTGTTAGGCTTTGTGGTAACCTGTGACGCCATGATGCTCGGTGGGTGACTGAAAAACATGGTGAGTGTTTGCATTTAATAACAGTAAAAGACACCTTGCTATTAATCACAATCCCTCCTCACTTTTACACCCTCACCCTGTTGTCCTTCCCTCTATCCACAACAGCTCCAAATTCCTCTTTCTTGAGTGACTGTAGCTATGCTATCTTGGATGTATTGATGTCTTGAATTGATTCATAATGCTGACCTTTCATGTTCATTTTAACTTTGGGGTGGAGCCATAAGTCACATGATGCTAAATCTGGTTATAAGGTGGGTTGGGACATGTAGTAGTGTTTTTATGAGCCTGTCTTTCTGTTGGATGGTATTGGGTATCAGCAACCATTGTATTTTTATTTTTAAATTTTATCATACCTGGCAAGAATGATGAGATAAGTGTGTTCAAAGTGAGAGAAGGGGAATCCAGAGGAAGACTGTTTGGGTCTCTGTGGTGGTGGAACTTGTATGCTCTGGAAAGGAGCAGGGGACAGAATAATGCCATCTTCTCCTCCCTGCCCAGCCACCTGGCCTTGTCCCCATCTGTGGGACCTGAAAATATATCACATAGGTTGAACAGTAAAGGGGAATTAAAGTTACACATAGCACTGGGGTTGCTAATGAGTTGACTTTAGACAGGAGCATTAGCTAGGATTATCTGTGTGAGCGCAGTGTATCCATGGAGTCCTGAGTAGGTGGGAGAGGTGGGAGAGTGAGCAGGAGAAGCAGCCGTGCAGATGGACACAGAGGCCACAGTGATGGTGCTGAGGGCGGAAGGAGTGTGAGCTGTGGAGGGCTGGGAGTGAATGAACTGGGAAAGACCAGGGTACACTCTGAAGGGGATGCAGCTCATTCACACCTAGAGTTTAGCCTGGTGAGACCCATTTGGGATGTCCAATCTCCACAACCTTAAAATGATACATTTTTCTTGTTTTATATTAATAAGATTTTGTACTTCATTACAGCAAGAATACAGCTCTAACTAACACTGCATTAGTCACCAGCACGACTCTGCCCTTGGGGTCCACTTCCTGCTGGGGACCACTCCGAGGTGACCACACACCTGTCATGTCCTTGCTTCTCACCACGCATGGGTTTCCTGTAGGTTAACACTGGCACCCATGGTTGCCACAGAATATGACACAGCAGTTGTGCTTAACAAATACTGGAATTCCACAACAGGAACCCTGCAAACCAGACATTTCTCCATGAGTACTGTTTTGACACTCTGGTTAGCTCTTTACTGGGCTCAGCCATTTGCTTATTTCCCTATGCCTGAGATTTTGTTGTCAAAGTATACACACACGCACACAAGCACACATGCACACACGTATGCATGCACACTTACTCGTGTTTATTTTTCTACGCCTAATATTTTGATATTAAAGTTCTCTGTATCCCTGTCTCTCTGTGTCTGTGTCTTTGTTTGTCTCTGTCTCTGTTTCTCTCTGTATGTGTCTGTGTGTCTATCTCTGTCTCTCTGTCTGTCTCTCTGTCCCTCTCTCCTTGTCTCCCCCCCCCCGCCTCACGCTCTCTCTCTCTCTCTCTCTCTCTCTCTCTCTCTCTCTTTCTCTTTCTCTTTCTCTCTCTCTCTCTGTCTTCTATAAGGTTTATTTGTGGAGATTATTCTTCCCTATGGCAACAGATGGAAGTTTCTCTCCTTAGATTTAGTCTAGTTCTGACTTAACAGCCCTAAGCCTCAAGAGCTTCTCTTTAGGCAAATGTGACCAGAGCTAGGTCTTACTGACCAATGTTCATAGGGTGTTAGGCATGTCCTGCATCAGCCTTCATCAGTCTCTGAGATTAACAGTGCTTCTCAGGCAGAAGCGTCACTCTGCTCCAGTTAGAGAAGCCACTTGCTGGGGGAAATTCTGTCCTTTGTTAAATATGGAAACTGGAAGTGCTGGACAGAAATGCTAGAAAATATGAGAGACCATGTTTGAGCCAATTAGAAAAATTGAAGAACTAAAAAGAAATTGCTTTTTATTAACAATTCAATGTTTCCCTTTATTATTTTATTAGTATGTGTTTGGGGTTGGGATGAATGAAAAGGAAGGCCCAAAATCTGTTTCTGTGTGGAAGTCTATGTGATGAAGGTCCAAGTCTGTTAGTATTGGCTTCAAGGAGCCTCCACATCTTCTTCATTGTAAACCACATAATTACCAACTCCTGAAAGCAAGAAGGAAGCGAACTGGGTCACATAGTTTGGTCATGGGTCACCAAAGAGTGAGACTTATCTCTTCTGACTCTGTGGTCTGTTCCCAGAGAAGCTCACTCCTGCTCCCCTAAATGCTCTGGGCTGGTCCCTCTGTGCTCTTTTTGGTACATGTCCTCCTTACCTTCTTGGCTCAGGTTCTGCCTCAGCTTAAAAGTCCCCGTAGGTCTGTCATTATTGTTGGGCTTCAGGCCCTGAGCAGAGGTGATGAAATGGCCCCACAGTTCTCCACTGTGAAACTGTGGGGGCCAAGGCACAAGTTACATCTACTTAGATTTTCAAAGTAAACTCATGGGTATTCAGTACACTTTAATATACTTAAGAATCACCTGAATCACACTTTAATATACCTAAGAATCACCATTACAGAAATGTGAATTTCCTGGCTCCGTGCACAGATAATTTCATTCTTAGATTGAGACCAGGGTCCAGGAATCTGCCTTGTTTATAAACAGTCCAGGTGATTATGATGTAGCGCTCAGCACTCTTGGCTAGTGGCCCACCCGTGGTTCTGCCCCCACCACTGGTACAACAGACACTTTGAAGTTAGCAGCTTATCAACAGTTATCAACTGTTGAAGACACAGAAGCAGTAGAAGAAAATGTGAACCTCATATTCCAGAGGCCACATAGGCTAATGGATTTTCTCTTAGGAAAGACAATCAGGAAACAAATAATTTGTCATTTCATGTTGTGTGTACTAAAAAATGATGGTCAATGTCCCAATTTCCCATTCTTTAGTTATCTTTCTCCCTTAATCCTGGCTGTGAGGTATGGATGAATAGCAAAGGTACCTGAAGTATTTCAAATGTATTTTTGTAGGATAGGGATCTAGCTCAGCAGTATAAGCCCATGCCTGTGACATCATGAATTTGATCCCCAGTACCAAAAAAAATTTAAATAAATAAATAAATATACTTTGTATTGGGTGCAGTTGTATTCTTGCTAAGTCTTTCAAAATCTTTGTAAATGTCTTAACCCTAGGTAACATTTGGACACACTCAAATAGTCTCATTCTTTTTCTGAGCTTCCTCCATCACATCTAGGAAGACAGAGCCAATGGGCATGGTGATGCTGGTGGAGTATAATTACTGATTTTCACAGAGTAATGGACGGATGTATCTAAGGGTGAGTTAAGAGGTGTGATAGATGTAGGCTTATGACTGGAGATATGGGAGTTCCCTGGCAGAGAAAGAAGAACAGAGAGAAATATTCAGAACATTAAAAATGATGTCAGAGTCTCCACACTTAGCTGATATCTAAGGATTCCTTTCCCTTAAAGAAAGATGGACTTGTTGCGAGTAGCAAGTATCACCAATTAAGGGGCAGAGCTCTCATATAACTAAGGCAGAGACTTCACAGGCTATGAGTATTGCCATTTGTCCCAACTCCCAGTTTTTTAATCAGTGTAGTTTCTCCAGTGGTCCATTTCTCAAGGACGGCCTTGATTTTTCCTGTTCTTTCTCTTTTTTGTGAAAAATCCAATGATGCTTGTTCATTTCCCCTTTTAAATTTAATACTTACCATACTCATAATCCTACATCAATTATTTCACTCAACCTTACAAAAATCAGTATTAGGTACTGTTATCAGTTCCCATTTTTTTACTTTAGAGCTCCCTAATTTGTAAGTGGTTGAATCAGGAATGAACAGAGACTAAAGGAAGTGTCTCCTTTCTTCCAACCTTGTGGCAAAATTATGTCTGAATAATTGACTCATTCCTGGTTTTTATTAGATTACTGCCACATTCCCTCCATGCAGATGTCTTAGTTCCCAAAGGGGTCACTGACTGGGAAGAAAGGAAAAGTCAGAAGCATGATAGGCAACTTCTTTACTTTGTTTAGAAGGAGAATAGGGCTCAGATCTTGTGTGTCCAACAGGAGACATGCCCGGGAGTCAGACATCATTTAATCAAGTCCACCTTGCAGTATTTGACTGGGAAGCTATGTCTACCACTCTGGCAACAAATCCTCAGGGATTTGTAGTCCTTGGTGATGGTAGAAGAGCTGAATTTAGCAAACTGTTATGCTTGCTTATTTGGACATTTTGTTCCCTTGGGACAGCTATATCACACAAACTTTTGATTGAGTGATGCTGAAAGCCAAAAGGCAGCTTACTCTTTAGGTCTTATACCTAAGCGACTGGCACAAGAAGAGTCTTGGCTGACATCCAGGTAGGTCTTCCCCACAAGGGCAGTAAGATAGGAGCCTCAGCAGCTGGAATATCAAACACTCCCTGAGAAATCTCCTTAAGTACTGTATCTAGAGTTTGTTGGCAATTCGACTCACTTTCTTTGTAAAGTCTGATGAGATGAAGAACGTCTGATGAGAAAGAGGAAATGAGAGACCCTTCCATGAGGGGGACAAGGCTACATCTACCTAACTCAGTAAGTATTTTTTTTATTTAAAGAGAAAAACAAAACTAAACGAAGCAAGACAGTAAAAGGCTAGAAGCAACACAGAGTTTCAAGAAAAAAAAATACAGTAAGTGTTCACCAGTTAATAGATCACACATTGTCAACTTACAAACAGCTGTCCAGATTACAAAATTAAAGCATACAAAGTGGAGATTAATACAGTGAGATTGCAGTCAGTTCTGTTCAATGATCCAAGAAAAACTCAGCAATATGGTTCTCTTTCCTACACATTTAAATAAACTTGCAGTTATATCCTTGAGATCACTTTCCTTCCTCTCTTTTTTACACTAACAATCGCGCATTTTAGTTTCCATTACTTCCACAGTTTTTTTAACTTTTTCTTTGAAGAGGAAAAGAAAAAAGTTTGAAAAAAAAGGCCAAAAAACAAAAAAACAAAGCAAGACTTACTGAACATTGAGTACTCAGGAGGCAACTCACTTAATTCAGTTATCATTTCTGCAAACAAGAAGTTTATAAACTAGCTTGGATGGAAAGGTAAGGAATTGCTTAATAACATAAGCTACAGTGGCTTCAATGGAAATAGAGAGTCCCAGCCATACTCACTTCTCTATCCCAAGTGCTGAAAGAATCACATAGGAGGCTCTCAATCAATACAGTTCTCAGGTGAACTGTTGAGAAGGAAGCCCTGAGAAGAATGCCGTGAAAGGTGTGACATGGTACAATCTTTCTAAAGAGGAGAGGAGCTCATACATGTTTCCTGAGGCTGAGGAAAGGCTTCGTCGGAGAAGGCAGTGATTGAAGTAGGCATGGAGAGTCCCAAAGGGCCTTGCGGAGCTCTGTGTAAGTGAAGGTCTCATATAGAGACAACAAAGACAGGACCTGTGTGGTGAGGGCGCCTGCATTTTTACAACCCCTGCCCCGAGGAGTCTCTTCCTCCTCTAGGACTGGTGGGTAAAGAACATGCAAGATAACCATGGAGGAATAGCCTGGCTCACAAGCTCAGGGGAAGGCGTGTAACTTCCTCTGACTCTCGTCATTTGTTTGAACAGAAACTGTCTCTGCAGAAGAATGTAAGCTCAATGAAAGGGACAGAACTATGATGTCATGGAGGGTCCAAGGGCAATCGAGTAAGTGATGCAGTGAGCAATAACACCTAACATACGTTGGGCTTGCATATGTTGCTCTGTATTTTCCAAGAAAAAGACACTTCAGTTTTTCTTGAAGATTCTTAAACTGATCAAGTGTCAATAAGCACTCATTATACCTTAAGAGAAAAGCAAACCTGATCCTATTATACCTCCTCTTCAGAGCTATCTTACAGGCAGTTGGTTCTCAGGCTTGCCAGGCAGCAGTGCCACCTGTTGGGCTTTCAAACAAGACCAGGGCTTGTGCCTTGCCCCTCCATTTCTGTGTCTAGCGCTGGCAAGGGATTTAGACTTTGCATTTCCTCAGAGCTGCCTCAGATGATTCAGCTATGCAGCCAGACTGGGAGAGTTCACATGTGGCAAAATACATGACACTATTTTGTACCTTTTCTTTTTTGTCCTTGCCATCCTTTCTCCTGGTAAAATCCTCTCACCACCAGTCTCACCTCAGGCAAACAACTGTTAAAACCAGCGTGTTGGTGGGTTTTGAGCTTTACTAGCTCTCTTCCTGTATCTGCCTCTTGATGTTGAGTAAATTGATGAATGAATGTGGAATTAAAGTGCTGGACCTCAGGGAATGTGTGTAACAGGTGGGTCCTGGGAAGGGATTTTGAGAAATGTCAAGGTTCCAGGATCTCCAACAGCAACGTTTTGTGGCTGTGTAAAATTAGGCAAGTTACCAGCCCCCTGTAGCAGAGCCGCCTCTTCTAGGAAATGAAACTAATGATTCTTTCCTGATTGTGTCATTGTGTGCATTAGTAAGTTAATAGTGCCCCACATAAACTAGCTTCTGTACCACCACTGCTGCTTGCTACTTCTGCAGCAATTATCTTATTTGGGAGCACTGATGCATGCTCAAAAGCAGGATGCACAGCAGAGTGTAAAACTGCATGGGATAGCACAAGACAGGTAAATTTCACACTTCACAAGAAAATTGTAGTTAGGGAGGAGAGACAGCGCTCCCAAGATCTGGCCATGGTGGGACTTAGGCAGCTTATTTGCCCACTTATTTGGTAAGCATCCCTGGCGCGGGCCAAGAAGAAAACTAGCGGCTCCTGTGAGACTACCAGTGCTCAGTCTGTGAATCAAACACACACACACACACACACACACACACACACACACACACACACACCGTAGCAACTGAGGTTAGATGTCTCAGCATCTCTTGGGAGGATGACCATATGCAATATAGCAAATATGGGGGATTTCCTTCTATCTTCAGTTTGAAGGCAAATGTTGTTTTCACTGGTTTTTTTTTGTTGTTGTTGTTTATTTTGCTGTATTCAATACTCTCTTTCAACTGGTTTTATAATGTTCTATTTTTTGGTTTGATTTTGCTATACCTAATTGACTGGACAACTATTGTGAAGATAATGAGATATACTATGATACCTGTTACTACTATCCCAATATCCTGCTGTGAAGTTCTGTACCAATTCCACTGCATTGTCTCAATTGGCTTTGTTCTGTCTTGTTCTGCTGTATTTTTACTACCTTCAAAATAAAATTAAAAAGAAAGAAAGAAAATTATAGTCAGGAACAGCCTCACATAGCATTTGGATATGGAGAAGTAAAGATTGACGGTGAAGGGAATGCATTTCAGATGAGGTGGAGAATCCAGTGGAGATTAGCATAGAAACACTGAATGGAGAAGATGTTAGGGAACTCGAAAGAAAGCATCGAGGCATCACTTTCCTCCCTGGCTCATTTCTCCTCTTCCTGTTTTACCCTGTGACTCACCTGCAAAGCGGCTCCAGTGCTAAATGTGTTTCCAACAAGATCATTTTCTTTTTTTCTCAGACAAAATCATTTTTACCAGTGACCCTATATGATTATAGAGGCTGCTTAAATCTTCTGTATCTGTCTCTGTCTGTCCACATGTTACAACTGTCTTCACACATGTCAGGGCCAAAACAGCCATTGCCCTGGTGTCTGTCGGGAAGGGAAACTCTGGTGAGCCTCTACACAAGTTTGTCCTGGACTGAGGGAATTTCTGGGATGTGGGACTTTCAGTGCTCTGAGAGTGACAGAGCTGGAAAATGCAAGATGGCTGGTTGCACTAATCGATGACAGGGGAGAAGGATTTCAAACATTCCTGCCATACCTGCCCTTGAATATTTTAAGCTTCTGCCCTGTGTCAAGTTGCCAGGTGCCCCATACTTAACCCTGCATTTCATATTATGGCTGTGGATTTGTGAGTGCATGCCTGTGAATAATCTTCCACTTTTAGATGCTGGTTGCTCTTACCTTTTCTATTTTTCTCTAATATTCCAGCCACATTGGCAAAGGAATGGAGGAAACTCAGGATGATAGACTAAACAATCAGTCCACTGTACTGAGAAGGAACTGGCGGTTAGCAGAAGTCCTCATTAGTGGCAGGATGGGGTTCCTTATCCGGCTTGGGACTTGGTTAGTATAGCATCTTCCCTTCCTGATAGGAAAAGGAGTATGAGAAAACTTGCATTTTCCTCTCTGAAATACTGAATGGTGCCTCCTTTCCAAACCTCTTGTGGAGAATGGACTTGCATATCTGGATCCCCAGTCCCTAGAGGCTGGATACTGTGCTGGTGCTGGCGGTCCAGAGACTTCTTGTTGAGGGTGAAAGTGACATGAGGGTAACTGGTCCTGCTCCCTGGGATCCTGCTCTGTGTTGATCAGACTTGATAGACTTTGTCACAGAAGCCACTTTATCTAGATCACTGCAGCAAATCAGAAACAAAGGCAATTTTAGTAAAGGAATTTCACTTTCCCAAGCTCTTACACTTCCTACAATGTTTCATATAAATATTCTCATGCTTGCTCCTTGTTTCATAGCTAAAATGACCAAGGAATTAGGTCTTTCTGTTGTACCCTATATCCATAAAGAGGCTAAACTGTCATCTGTTATCCATTATTCCCCCTCAAAACATTCTCTTCTGAGAGTAGTAGGGTAAAAAAAAAAGCACTGAAAATGAAAATTTGAATAATTTTCATAGAAAACTCAAAGTACATAAAAACTATTGACCAGGACCTCTGTGTCAAGGGGATTAGATGGTGACCTACTACAAGGTGGCAATGGAAATAATAATTTTTATTTTCAGGAGCAAAGAGTTCAGCAATCTGGGTGGTGGAGCATCATCCATGGCACAGGCACAAGGTCAGTACATCCAAGATGAGTGGGGAGCACTTAGTAAGAGTGATCATATGCCTCAGAAAGACAGTGAAGAGAAGAAATGCTTTACCCAGAGACGTGGAACTGGGGAGACACAATTTTTAATCTACTATTGGTTACTCTATTCCCATTTGGCTATAGAGAAAGGAGTGCAATAGATGGGAGAGATCACCCAGAAAATCAGCAAACCTGAGAAATTTAAAGGCTCTTTAGGGACACCAAATCCAACTCCACTAGCTTCATTTTTATTTTTTTTATTTTTTTAAGAAAAAAAAAAACAAAATAGTATAAGGGTACAAGTAATACAGAACTTTAAAAAACAGTAAGAAATCACTAGTTAATAGATTACATATTGTCATCTTAGAAATAGTTGTACAAGTTACAGGATTAAAGCATTCAAACAGTGAGACTGCAAACAGTTGTGTTCAGTGATTCAACAAAAATTTAGTAATATTGTCCTCTATCTTAAAACACCTAAACACACTTGCAGTTGTATGATTTAGAGCACTTTTTTTTCCTCTCTTTTTGGCAACAACATTTCCACATTTTGGGTTTTATTACTCCCATAGTACATATTAATTTTTGGAAGATAATAAAACCAAGTATGATAAAACAAAGCAGTCAGTCAAAACAAAGGATAGACATAGTACATGATGTAAAAACAGAATACAGGGTAATCAACAATGGTTACCATAATGCCTCTTGCTACCTTAAATGCCTATATCATTAGGTATAATAATATTGAACAAAACTGTACAGAGCAAGTACAATAAAGCCTAAACAATGGAAATATTACAGGACTTCAAAAGAAGATAATAGTCAAACCAGAATGGTATCATACTGAATCTTATTGCCTGCAGAGTAGTTGCCTATACTCTCAAAACTTGATACTATCAAACAGAACAGAACAGAGTAAAATCAGTCAAAACAAGATGGTGGAAGCAATACATGGATTCAAAGTTAATAGGAAATCAAAATGGTTACGATAATATATCCTGCTAATTTTTTTTTATTTTTCCCTTAATTGAAAAATAATAATAAAATAAATAAATAAATATTTTTTTAAAAAGAGGGCAATGGAGATAAAAGAGGACATAAAAACATAACAATACAGCTCAAAGCATAACAATTTCAGCAACCTAGTGCTTCACTACAAGAAAACCTGACTTAATAGTAGTTACCATAATGTCTCTTTCCTTGGAGTATTTGAGTATAACTTCATATACTATGTATTCAAACATATCCAGGCAGTGTAAAACCATTCAAGAGGATGAAAGTATTACAGGGTATTTAGAGCCAGCTAATGGAAAGCAATGGTTTCTACATTATCTGTTTGCCTCTAAAAACTTTTGTTTATACTATCACATATAATAAAATCCAGTGAGATGCAACATGATAAAACCAATGGAGACAGAAGAACAACAGGCTTCAAAGCCACATAATGGGGGATCATGAGTACCACATACTTTTATATATTTGAATCACTTCTTACAATAGGGAAACTATTCAGTATTCATACATGTGAGTTTGATTTATTTCACTTATGAGTACGGTCTCAAGCTGCGTCCATTTGTTGATAAATGTCTCAATGTGACCATTCTTTATAGCTGAGTAGTACTCCATTGTATAAAAATACCACAACTTTTTTATCCATTCCTCAGTTGATGGACACTTGAGTTGTTTCCAAGATCTGGCTATTACAAATTTTGCTGCTTTAAACATGGGTGCACATATATCACCGTGGTGTGATGCTTTCAGTTCTTCTGGGAATAAGCCTATAGGTGGAATAGCTGGGTCAGATGGAATCTCCAATCCCAACTTTTTGAGGAATCTCCAGACTGACCTCCACAATGGTTGCACCAGTCCACAATCCCACCAACAGTGCAGGAGAGTTCCTTTTTCCCCACAGCCTCTCCAGCATTTGTTGTGGGTAGTTTTGTTGAACTTGGCCATTCTTTCAGGAGTGAGATAAAATCTCAGTGCAGTTTCAATTTGCATTTCTCTAATGACTAATGATGATGAACATTTTTTCATATATTTATTTCCCATTTGTATTTCTTCATCTGAGAATTGTTTATTCATCTCAGATGCCCACTTTTGGATTGGGTCTTTGAATTTCGGAGGTCTGATTTTTTTTAATTCTTTATATGTTTTAGACAGAAATCCTTTGTCTGAGGGGCAGTTCACTAAGATTTTTTTCCCAGTTTGTGGTTTTTTTTCACTATGCTGGAGATTTCTTTTGATGTGCAGAAACTTTTTAATAAGAGGCGATCCCAGTTATTGACTCTGGGAAGTATTTCACATGCGGTTTGAGTCCTGATCATGAATTCTCTACCTACACTTATGTCTTCAAGGTTTTTACCCAATTTGTCTTCCAATAGATTTAGTGTTTCTGTTTTAATATTCAGATCTTTGATCCATTTAGATTTTCATTTAGTATATGGTGAAAGGCATGGTTCTAGTTTTAGTTTTCGGCAAATGGAGAGCCAGTTTTTCCAACACCATTTATTAGAGAGACTGTCGTTCTCCCAGTGAACATGTTTGGCTCCTTTATCAAAGATAAGGTGGTTGAGTGTGTTTGTAGTTGTGGTTGTATCTTCTAATCTATTCCGTTGATCTTCAGCTCTGTTTTCGTTCCAGTACCATGTTCATTTTACTACAGTTGTTTTGTAGTATAACTGAAAGTCAGGGATTGTGATGCCTCCTGGCTTGCCTTTGCTGCTTAGAATTGTCCTTGCTATTCTAGATCTCTTCTCACTCCAGATGAATTTTAGGAGTGATTTCTCCAGTTCTCTGAGATATGTTGATGGAATTTTTATTGGGATTGCATTGAATCTGTATAAAGGTTTTGGGAGAATGGCCATTTTCACAATATTTATTCTTCCTATCCATGAGCAAAGGATGTTTTTCCATATTCTGAGAACATTTTCAATTTCATTTTTCAGTGTAATATAATTTTCCCTGTACAGGTTTTTCACTTCTTTTGTGAGAGCAATTCCTAGATATTTCATTTTTTTGGTTGCTAGTGGGGCTTCTCTTATTTCTCTCTCTGTGACTTTGTTATTAGTGTATAGGAATGCTATTGATTTTTGAGTATTGATTTTATATCCAGCTACATTACTGAATTTATTTATTATATCTAGCAGTCTTTCAATGGAGTTTTGGGGATCTTCTATATAGAGTATCATGTCATCTGCAAATAATGATAGCTTAACTACTTTTCCTATCTTTATGCCTTTTATTTCTCTCTCTTGTCTAATTGCTCTGGCTAGTATTTCCAGCACTATATTAAATAGGAGTGGTGATAAGGGACATCCTTGTTTTGTGCTTGATTTTAAAGTGAATCTTATTGCCATCAAAGTAGTTGCCTATACCCTCAAACTTGATATTATCATATAGAATGGAACAGAGTCTAATCAGTCAAAACAAGATAGTGGGAGTATTACAGGACTTCAAATCAAGTTAATAGCAAATCAAAAGTTACTATAATATATCCTAACTATTTTTTTATTTTTTCACCTTAATTAAAAAAGTAATAAAAAGTGAAATAATTTTTAATGAATAAGGGAGAGATTGAGATAAAACAGGACATAACAACATAACAATACAGGTCAAAGCATGACAGTTTCAGCAACCTAGTGCTTCACCACCAAATAACCTGACTTAATAGTAGTTACCATAGTGTCTTTTTCCTTGAAATATTTGAATATAACTTCATATACTACAGCATCAAACATATCAAGACAGGGTATAACCATTCAAGCATTATAGCTTGAATTCTGTAAGCATTATAGGGTATTTGGAACCAGCTAACAGAAAACGAAAAATGGTTTCTATATTATCTCTTCACCTATAAAAAATTTTGTTTATACTATCACATATAATAAAATCCAGCAAGATACAACACGATAAAACCAATGGAGACAGAAGAGCCTTAGTTTGGTGGGGCTTCAAATCAAGATGGTATTAAATCAGCACTAGCTATTATGATGTCTTGTTTTCTTCAAAATAGCTGTTCCTTTCATCACAGGCAATAATATCAAGCAGCCCAGAATACAGCCATTCCAATTAATAAGTGAAAACTTTATAAGGCTTCAAGGCCACATAATGGGGAATCATGATTACCACATACTTTTATATATTTGAATCATTTCTTACAACAGGGAAACTATTTGGTATTCACACATGCAAGTTTGATTTATTTTACTTATGAGTATGATTTCAAGCGGTGCCCATTTATTGATAAATATCTCAATGTGATACTTCTTTATAGCTGAGTACTAATCCATTGTATAGAAATATCACAACTTTTTTATCCATTCCTCAGTTGATGGACACTTGGGTGGTTTCCAAGATCTGGTGATTACAAATTGTGCTGCTATAAACAAAGGTGCACATATATCACTGTGGTATGATGCTTTCAAATCTTCTGGGAATATGCCTAGAAGTGGGTTAGCTGGAACAAATGGGACTTCCAATCCCAGGTTTTTTGAGAAATCTCCAGACTGACCTCCATGAAGCTTGTACCAGTCTACACTCCCACCCACAGTGCAGGAGAGTTCCTTTTTCACCACAGCCTCTCCAGCATTTGTTGTTGTTGTTGATCCTGGCCATTCTTTCAGGAATGAGATGGAATCTCAGTGTAGTTTTAATTTGGATTTCTCTAAGGAGCAATGATGATGAGCATTTTTTCATGTATTTATTTGCCGTTTATTTCTTCATCTGAGAATTGTGTATTCATCTCAGATGCCCATTTTTGGATTGGATCTTTGAATTTTGCGGGTCTGAGTTTTTTAATTCTTTATATGTTTTAGACAAAAGTCCCTTGTCTGAGGGGGAGTTCACTATGATCTTTTCCCAATTTGTGGGTTTTCTTTTCACTATGCTGGAGGGGTTTTTTTTGACATGCAGAAACTTTTTCATAAGAGGTGGTCCCAGTTATTGATTCAGGGAATTATTTCCCATGTGGTTTGAGTCCTGTTCATGAATTCTCTACCTACCCCTATGTCTACCCCAAGGTTTCTACCCAATTTGTCTTCCAATAGATTTAATGTTTCTGTTTTAATATTCAGATCTTTGATCCATTTCGATTTTAATTTAGTACATGGTGATAGGCTTGGGTCTGGTTTTAGTTTTCAGCAAATGGAGAGCCAGTTTTTCCAGCACCATTTATTAAAGACACTGTCATTCTTCCAGTGAACCTGTTTGGCTCCTTTATCAAAGATAAGGTGGTTGAGTGTGTTTGTAGTTGTGGTTGTCTCTTCTAATCTATTGCATTGATCTTTGGCTCTGTTTGGATTCCAGTACCTTGTTGATTATACTATGGTTGCTTTGTAGTATAACTTCAAGTCAGGGATTGTGGTGCCCCCTCCCTTGCCTTTGTTGCTTAGAACTGTCTTTGCTATTGTAGGTCTCTTCTCGCTCCAGATCAATTTTAGGAGTTATTTCTCTAGATCTATGTTGATGGTATTTTTATTGGGATTGCATTGAATCTGTATAACAGTTTTGGGAAAATGGCCATTTTCACAATGTTTGTTCTTCCTATCCGTGAGGAAGGGATGTCTTTCCATTTTCTGAGATCATCTTCAATTTCTTTCATGAGAGTAATTCCTAAATATTACATGTTTTGGTTGCTAGTGTGAAGGTTGTGGCTTCTCTTATTTCTCTCTCTGTGATTTTGTGGTTAGTGTAGAGGAATACTATTGATTTTTGAGTACTGATTTTGTATCCAGCTACAATGCTGAATTTATTTATTATCTAGGAGTCTTTCAATGGAGTTTAGGGGGTCTTCTATTTAGAGTATCATGTCATCTGCAAACAATGATAATTTAACTTCTTCTTTTCCTATCTTTACCCCTTTTATTTCTCTCTCTTTTCTAATTGCTCTGGCTAGTATTTCCAGTACTATATTAAGTAGGGGTCTCCTTCCCTTCTACAAAACATCTATCTCTCTGTTTTCTGTCATCTTTTCTTCCACTCTTTTATTTATTTATATTTTATAAATATATTTATATTTGCAACCTTATTTTCAGTTTCAAATCTCTATGGAGATTCCCTAAAAATCTAAAACTAAAAATTCCATTCAACCCAGTGATTCTCCTTCTAGGTACCTCCATGAAAGAGTTAAAGACATCACATTACAGAGACCCATATATACTTAGTTTATAGCAGTACAATTCACAATAGCTAAATCTTAGAAGCAGTCTCTGTGCCCATCAGTAGATGAACTGATAAAGGAAATACGATATTTACACCACATGGAATACTACTCTGCTATAAAGTAGGATAAACTGGACAGTCTCTTAGTCTCTTTAGTGTTATATCTTCTGAGTTACAAAATGAAACCAGTTGATAGAAAATAAAGAGGATTTACAGCCTGTTTCCGCCTCCCTGTTTCCGACTGTGCTTGGAGGACTGTGGAGTTCTAAGCAAGCAGGTGAGTGCCACTGGTTCCAGAGGCCCAGCAGCCTGGCGTAAGTGACTTGTGCACTTTCCCCCAAGCCCAAAGAGTTTGGGGCCTTCTCTTGCCCTGCCCTCTCTCGCAGCTTCTGGGTGCACTGGAGCAGGCAGAAGGTACTAGGAGCAGGAATCAGCCTCCCCTCTCCCAGCTGTGCTGGGCAGATTGTTGAGTGCTAAGCAAGCAGGGGGCCGCCATCAGTTCCAGAGGCTGGGTTTGAGCCAGCCTGCTCCAACCCCAGTGACTATCAATCCAGGGAACTGGGTGCCAGAGTCCAAAGATCTGAGGGCATAGAAGAGAATCTCCAACAGACCCTGAGGAAGCCTTAGAATAACAATGGAAACACTTAAAACACAGAAATATAGGAAAATAACAAAACAAAAGACCAAATTACAATCTCAAACCTTCAGCCCATCAAAAGAAATCTTAGGAGTGATGTATACAGAAGAAAATATACGACATACACCTCAAATATTGGACATAATAACAACTGAAATAAACAAGCAACTCCGGGAAGCTTTAGCTTTAGGAATTCAAACTAGAAATAATCTCCCAGGTAAAAGAAGAAATGATGAAAGAAATGGAAAAGAGATGCTGAATATATCTAAAGAAAACACAATTTAAAAATTGAAAGAACCAAACAAAAAGATAGAATCTCTAGATGAGCAATATAAGAAACAAACAGAATACATAAAGCAGATATACAGAGATATACAGGAAATAAAAAACTCCACTGAAAGCTGCAAAACCACCTCAATGAAAGTGAAGATAGAATTTCAGACCTTGAAGACAAGATTGCAGATAGTGAACAGAAAAGGAAAGATCTTTTAAAAATAACAAAGAATGAGGAAATAACAATTCAACAACTTCAAGGTTACACAAAGAAAAACAACATAAGATTAATAGTGATGAATGAAAAAGAAGCGGACAGCATAAAGGATGTCAAGAGGATATTTAGAGAAGTAATAGCTGAAAATTTCCCAAACATGAGCTCAGAAACTGACATCAGGATCAGTGAAGCATATAGAACACCAAATAGTCATAACCAAAATAAAACTACACCCAGACATATAATAATCACCATCCCAGAAATACAACATATTAACAGAATATTAAAAGCTGTCAGAGAGAAAAGACAGATCACTTATAAAGGAAAACCTATCAAAATCACATCAGACTTCTCAGCACAAAAAATAAAGTCAAGAAGAGCATGGAGTGAAGTATTCCAGATCCTAAAGGAAAATTATTTCCAACCTAGACTGATGTACCCTGCAAAACTGTCCTTCAGAACTGGTAGTGAAATAAGATACTTCCATAACAAAGAACAAATGAAGAACTTCATGATCACCAAGCCAACCCTGCAAAAAATATTGAAAGTTTAGATACACTTAGGAAAAAACTACTAATCAAAGCAGATAATTAAACAGAACAGAAAGATAAAGATGCAACAGCAGAAAAAAAAACATGTCAACAATAAACCAACATATAACAGTTATAAACATTAACGTAAATGGTCTCAATGCACCAATTAAAAGAAATAGACTGGCAGAATGGATCAAGAAACAAAATCCAACATATGCAGTCCGCAAGAAACCCATCTAACCCAAAAGTATACTCATGGACTAAAAGTCAAAGCATGGAAAATAATACTTCACACAACAGGAAACAAAAAAAAGCAGGAGTAGCCATTCTGTTTGCAGACAATGTGAACTTTAAACCAATAATTATCAGAAGAGACAAAGCAGGTCACTACATACTTGTTACGGGAAAGCTTCAAGAGGAAGAGATAACAATATTAAAAATATATGCACCAAATTCCAGAGCACCAAGTTACATAAAACAAGTATTAACAGAAAAAAAATGAAATTATCAGTAACACAACTATAACAGGAGACATTGACACACATAGACACCAAGTGACAGATCAACCAGACAGAAAATCTGCAAAGAAATAACAGAACTGAATCACACATGTGAACAAATGGACTTGATAGACATACAGAGTGTTCCATCCAACATCAGAAAACATATTCTTCTCAGGAGTACATGGGTCATTCTCTAAAACAGATGGTACAATTAGCTCACAGAACATATTTAAATAAATGTAAAAGAGTTGAAATTATACCTTGCATGTTATCAGATCATAGCGCTTTGAAATTAGAAATTAATGAAAGAACATACTGCAAAACTCCCACAAACACATGGAAACTGAATAACACACTCTTGAGTAATTAGTGGGTCACAGGGAATATTAAAGAAATTAAACAATACCTACAAGAAAAGGAAAATACAAATACAACTTACCGGAATCTGTGGGATGCAATGAACGTCGACCTCAGAGGAAAATTTATTGCACTGAGTTCCCACATCAGGAAAACAGAATGAATACAAATAAATAACCTGATTCTTCACCTCAAACATCTAGAAAAAGAAGAGCAAGTCAAGCCCAAAGCCAAAAGAAGAGAGGAAATTATAAATATCAGAGCAGAAATCAATAGAGACTAATAAACAATCCAAAGAATCAATGAATCAAAGAGTTAGTTCTTTGAAAGAATAAATAAAATTGATAAGCCCCTAGCCAACCTCATTTTAAAAAGGGAAGAAAAAGCTCAAATTCATGCAATAAGAAATGAAAAAGGTGAAATCACTACAGACTCTATAGAAATACAGAAGATCATCAACACCTATTTCAAAAACCTCTACTCTCAAAGGTTTGATAACACAGAAAAAATAGACAGATTCCTAGAAACATAAGAAGTACCAAAGCTAGGTCAAGAGGATGTAAAACTGCTGAATAACCCAATTTCTATTAATGACATTGAAAACGTAATTAAGTCCTTACCTACAAATAGAGCCCAGGCCCAGACGGAATCACTGCAGAATTCTAAAGAAATACAAAGACCTAATGCTGACACTCCTCAAACTCTTCAATGAAATTGAAAGGGAAGCAATCATTCCTGGGAGCAAATATTACTCTGGTACCAAAACCTAAAAAAAAAAATCAAATAAAAAAGAGAAATATAGACCAATCTGACTAATGAACACAGATGCAAAAATCCTCAATAAAATATTGGCAAATAGGATGCAGCAAATCATCAAGAAGATTATACACCATGACCAAGGGGGATGCATCGCAGGCATGCAGGGATGGTTCAACATACGAAATCAATAAAAATGTAATCCACCATATCAATAAAGCCAAAACTAAGAATCACATGATCATCTCTATAGATGCTGAAAAAGCTTTCAATAAGGTCCATCATTCATTCATGATAAGAACTTGACAGAAAATTGGAATAGATGGTCTTTACCTCAATATAATAAAGGCCCTCTAAGACAAACCAACAGCCAGTATTATACTAAGTGGCCAAAAAATGAAGGCCTTTACTTTAAAATCAGGCAAAAGACAAGGAAGTCATTTATCACCATTCCTATTTAATATAGTACTGGAAATACTAGTCAGAGCAATTAGACAAGGGAGAGAAATAAAATGGGTAAAGATAGGAAAAGAAGTTAAATTATCATTGTTTATAGATGACATGATACTCTACATAGAAGACCCCTAAACTCCACTGAAAGACTCCTAGATATATAAATAAATTCAGTAATGTAGCTGGATACAAAATCAATACTCAAAAATCAATAGCATTCCTCTACACTAACAAAAAAATCACAGAGAGAAAAATAAGAGAAGCCACAACCTTCACACTAGCAACCAAAAAAATGAAATATTTAGGAATTTCTCTTCTGAAAGAAGTGAAATTTCTCTTCTGAAAGAAGTGAAATGTTTAGGAATTTCTCTTCTCAAAGAAGTGAAATATTTAGGAATTACTCTTCTGAAAGAAGTGAAAACCTTTACAGAGAAAATTATAATACACTGAAAAAAGAAATTGAAGAAGATCTCAGAAAATGGAAAGACATCCCTTCCTCACGGATAGGAAGAATAAATATTGTGAAAATGGCCGTTCTCCCAAAACTCTTATACAGATTCAAT
Organism: Cavia porcellus; assembly: GCF_034190915.1. Classification (NCBI taxonomy): domain Eukaryota; kingdom Metazoa; phylum Chordata; class Mammalia; order Rodentia; family Caviidae; genus Cavia; species Cavia porcellus. The sequence continues at coordinate 54,496,820 of NW_026947500.1, read as the reverse complement.
GCAATCCCAATAAAAATACCATCAACATAGATCTAGAGAAATAACTCCTAAAATTGATCTGGAGCGAGAAGAGACTTACAATAGCAAAGACAGTTCTAAGCAACAAAGGCAAGGGAGGAGGCACCACAATCCCTGACTTGAAGTTATACTACAAAGCAACTATAGTAAAATCAACAAGGTACTGGAATCAAAACAGAGCCGAAGATCAATGGAATAGATTAGAAGATACAACCACAACTACAAACACACTCAACCACCTTATCTTTGATAAAGGAGCCAAACAGGTTCACTGGAAAAATGACAGTCTCTTTAATAAATGGTGTTGGAAAAACTGGCTCTCCATTTGCCAAAAACTAAAACTAGAACCATGCCTATCACCATGTACTAAATTAAAGTCTAAATGGATCAAAGATCTGAATATTAAAACAGAAACACTAAATCTATTGGAAGACAAATTGGGTAGAAATCTTGAAGACATAGTGGTAGGTAGAGAATTCATGAACAGGACTCAAATCGCATGGCAAATACTTCTCTGAATCAATAACTGGGACCACCTCTTATTAAAAAGTTTCTGCGTATCAAAAGAAATCTCCAGCATAGTGAAAATAAAACCCACAAAGTGGGAAAAAAATCCTACTGAACTGTCCCTCAGACAAAGGACTTCTAAAACATATAAAGAATTTTTTTAAAAATAAGACCCCAAAATTCAACGATCCAATCAAAAAATGGGCATCTAAGATGAATACACACTTCTCAGATGAACAAATACAAATGGCAAATAAATACATGAAAAAATGTTCATCAAAAATAGTCATTAGGGAAATGCAAATTAAAATCACACTGAGATTTCATCTCACTCCTGAAAGAATGGCCAGGATCAAGAAAACCATGTTACAAATGCTGGAGAGGCTGTGGGGAAAAAGGAACTCTCCTGCACTGTTGGTGGGAGTGTAGACTGGTACAACCATTGTGGAGGTCAGTCTGGAGATTTCTCAAAAAGCTGGGATTGGAAGTCCCATTTGTTCCAGCTAACCCACTTCTAGGCATATTCCCAGAAGATTTGAAAGCATCATACCACAATGATATATGTGCACCCATGTTTATAGCAGCACAATTTGTAATAGCCAGATCTTAGAAACAACCTAAGTGTCCATCAACTGAGGAATGGATAAAAAAGTTGTGGTATTTTTATATGATAGAGTACTACTCACCTACAAAGAATGATCATATTGAGATATTTATAAATAAATCGATGCAGATTAAGACCATACTCATTGGCCATAGGTCTGCAGAGGAGGAGCTGGGCAGATCTGGGGTGCCCTCACCGGCCTGCGTGTCTGGAGGACTCTGGATATCTCCGCCCAGACTGCTGGAGTTCCCCCAGGCTTCCAGGTGCAGTGAAGGAGAGAGGTGGGTTTGAGGCTTCCATATCAGCCTCCCCATTCCGGCTCCACTTGGAGACCTGCTGAACTGCGGATGGATGGGCGGGCCCACACTATCAGCCTAGCCCAGCCTGTTTAGCTGCTGCGCCTGGCCATAGGTCTGCAGAGGAGGAGCTGGGCAGATCTGGGGTGCCCTCACCGGCCTCTCTGCGTGTCTGGAGGACTCTGTATATCTCCGCCCAGACTGCTGGAGTTCCCCCAGGCTTCCAGGTGCAGTGAAGGAGAGAGGTGGGTTTGAGGCTTCCATATCAGCCTCCCCATTCCGGCTCCACTTGGAGACCTGCTGAGCTCCTGATAGGTGGGCTGGCCCACACTACCAGCCTAGCCCAGCCTGTTTAGCTGCTGCGCCTGGCCATAGGTCTGCAGAGGAGGAGCTGGGCAGATCTGGGGTGCCCTCACCGGCCTCTCTGCGTGTCTGGAGGACCCTGGATATCTCTGCAACCAGGGAGGGTCCACAGGTTCCTGAACCACTGCGGCCTGTGGTGAGTACCCTAACCCGGCTGCGATTGAAGAACTGTGGAGCTTCCAAGGGGCAGGTGGGCGCACAGTGTCCCTGAGGCCGAGCTTGTCTGGAACTGTGGAGTTCTGAGCAGGCAGAGGAGGGACACTGGTTCTGTAGGCCCAATGGCTTGGGGTAGCACGGTGCCAGAGTCTCAGTAGCTCCAAACATAGAAGGGGATTTTCAACAGATCCTGAGGAAGCTTTCAAATAACACTTGAAACACAGAAATATAGGAAAATGACAAAACGAAAGACCAAATTACAACCTCAAACCTCCAGCCCATCTCAAGAAACCCTAGGAGCGATGTATATAGAAGAAAATATATCCCATCCACCTCATATATCGGACACAATAGCCACTGAAATTGACAAGCAACTCCAGGAAGCTTTAAAGAAATTCAAACTCGAAATAATCTCCCAGATAAAAGAAGAAATGATAAAAGAAATGAAAGAGATTCTAAATATATCTAAAGAAAACACAGATAAAAAATTGGAGGAACTAAACAAAAAGATAGAATCCCTAGACGAGCAATATAAGAAACAAACAGAATACATAATGCAGATGCACAGAGATATACAGGAAATAAAAAACTCCACTGATAGTTGTAAAAACCGCCTTAATGAAAGTGAAGATAGAATTTCAGACCTTGAAGACAGGATTGCAGCTAGTGAACAGGAAAGGAAAGATCTTTTGAAAATAACAAGGAATCAGGAAACAACAATTCAACAACTGCAAGATGATGCAAAGAAGAATAACATAAGAATGATAGGGATTAATGAAAGAGAGGGAGACAACATGAAGGATGTCAGGAGGATATTTAGAGAAGTAATAGCTGAAAATTTCCCAAGCATGAGATCAGAAACTGACATCAGGATCAGTGAAGCATATAGAATTCCAAACAGTCATAACCAAAATAAAACTACACCCAGACATATAATAATCACCATCCCAGAAATCCAACACAAGAATAGATTATTAAAAGCTGTCAGAGAGAAAAGACAGATCACTTATAAAGGAAAGCCTATCAGAATCACAGCAGACTTCTTAGCACAAACGATAAAGTCAAGAAGAGCATGGAGTGAAGTATTCCAGATCCTAAAGCAAAATGATTTCCAACCTAGACTGATATATCCTGCAAAACTATCATTCAAAATAGATGGTGCAATACGATACTTCCATGACAAAGAACAGCTGAAGAACTTCATGAACACCAAACCAACCCTGCAAAAAATATTGAAAGACAGTTTAGATACACAAAGGAAAAAACCACTAAGCAAAGCAAATAATTAAACAGAACAGAAAGATAAAGATGCAACAGCAGAGAGATAGCATTCCTACAATTAACCAGCATTTAACAGTAATAACCATTAATGTAAATGGTCTCAATGCACCAATCAAAGAAACAGACTAGCAGAATGGATCAAGAAACAAAATCCAACCATATGCTGTTTACAGGAAACCCATCTAACCCAGAAGGATACTCACAGACTGAAAGTCAAAGGATGGAAAACAATTCTCCATGCAGCAGGAATCCAAAAAAAGGCAGGAGTAGCCATTCTGTTTGCAGACAACGTGAACTTTAAACCAACAATGACCATAAAGGACAAAGAAGGTCACTACATACTCGTAAGGGGAAAACTCCAAGAGGAAGAGATAACTATCTTAAATATATATGCACCAAACTCCAGAGCACCCAGTTATATAAAACAATTATTAACAGAAATGAAAACTCAAATTATCAGTAACACAGTTGTAACAGGAGACCTTAATACACCACTGACATCAAGGGACAGATCAACCAGACAGAAAATGAGCAAAGAAATAACAGAACTGAATCACACCTGTGAACAAATGGGTTTGATAGACATATACAGAATGTTCCACCCAAAAACATCAGAATACACATTCTTCTCAGCAGTACATGGATCATTTTCTAAAATAGACCATATATTAGCTCACAGAACATATTTAAGCAAATGCAAAACAGTTGAAATCATCCCTTGCATATTATCGGATCATAGCGCTCTGAAATTAGAAATTAATGACAAAAGATACTGCAAAAATTCCACAAACACGTGGAAACTACATAACACACTCTTGAGTAATCAGTGGGTCACAGAAGAAATTAAAGAAGAAATTAAACAATACCTAAAAGAAAATGAAAATGCAGATACAACTTACCGGAATCTGGGGGATGCAATGAAAGCCGTTCTGAGAGGAAAATTTATTGCACTGAGTTCCCACATCAGGAAAACAGAACGAATACAAATAAATAACTTGATGCTACACCTCAAACATCTAGAAAAAGAAGAGCAAGTCAAGCCCAAAGCCAAAAGAAGAGAGGAAATTATAAAAATCAGAGCAGAAATCAATACAATAGAGACTAAGAAAACAATCCAAAGAATCAACGAATCAAAGAGTTGGTTCTTTGAAAGAAAGAATAAAATTGATAAGCCCCTAGCCAACCTTATTTAAAAAAGGGAAGAAAAAGCTCAAATTCATGCAATAAGAAATGAAAAAGGAGAAATCACTACAGACCCAATAGAAATACAGAGGATCATCAACACCTATTTCGAAAACCTCTACTCTCAAAAGTTTGATAACACAGAAGAAATAGACAGATTCTTAGAAGCATATGAAGTACCAAAGCTAGATCAAGAGGATATAAAACTGTTGAATAACCCAATCTCTGCTAATGAAATTGAGAATGTAATTGGGTCCTTGCCCACCAAGAAGAGCCCAGGCCCAGATGGATTCACTGCAGAATTCTACAAGAAATATAAAGAAGACCTAATGCCGACACTCCTCAAACTATTCAATGAAATTGAAAGGGAAGCAATCCTTCCTAAGTCATTCCTGGAAGCAAATATTACTCTAGTACCAAAACCTGAGAAAGACCCAACTATAAAAGAGAACTATAGACCGATCTCCCTAATGAACACAGATGCAAAAATCCTCAATAAAATATTGGCAAATAGGATCCAGCAAATCATCAAGAAGATTATACACCATGACCAAGTGGGATTCATCCCAGGAATGCAAGGATGGTTCAACATACGCAAATCAATAAATGTAATCCACCATATCAATAAAGCCAAAAATAAGAATCACATGATCATCTCTATAGATGCAGAAAAAGCCTTCGATAAGGTCCACCACTTTTTCATGATAAGAACTTGACAGAAAATTGGAATAAATGGTCTTTACCTCAATATAATAAAGGCCATTTATGACAAACCAACAGCCAGCATCATACTAAATGGCCAAAAATTGAAAGTCTTTACTTTAAAATCGGGCACAAGACAAGGATGTCCTTTATCACCACTCCTATTTAATATAGTACTGGAAGTACTAGCCAGAGCAATTAGGCAAGAAAGAGAAATAAAAGGGGTAAAGATAGGAAAAGAAGAAGTTAAATTATCATTGTTTGCAGATGACATGATACTCTACATAGAAGACCCCCTAAACTCCATTGAAATACTCTTAGATACAATAAATAAATTCAGTAATGTGGCTGGATACAAAATCAATACTCAGAAATCAATAGCATTCCTATACACGAACAACAAAATTACAGAGAGGGAAATAAGAGAAACTGGACTATTCACATTAGCAAGCAAAAAAATGAAATATTTAGGAATTACTCTTACGAAAGAAGTGAAAGACTTATACAGTGAAAATTATAATACACTGAAAAAGGAAATTGAAGATGATCTCAGAAAATGGAAAGACATCCCTTGCTCATGGATAGGAAGAACAAACATTGTGAAGATGGCCATTCTCCCAAAACTCTTATACAGATTCAATGCAATCCCAATAGAAATTCCATCAACGTACCTTATAGATCTAGAGAAATCACTCCTAAATTTCATCTGGAACCAGAAGAGACCTAGAATCGCAAAGGCAATTCTAAGCAGCAAAGACAAAGCAGGAGGCATCACAATCCCTGACTTGAAGTTATACTACAAAGCAACAGTAGTAAAATCAACATGGTATTGGAATCAAAACAGAGCCGAAGATCAGTGGAATAGATTAGAAGATACAACCACAACTACGAACACACTCAACCACCTTATCTTTAATAAAGGAGCCAAGCAGGTTCACTGGAAGAACGACAGTCTCTTTAATAAATGGTGCTGGAAAAACTGGCTCTCCATTTGCCGAAAACTAAAGCTAGACCCATGTCTATCACCATGTACTAAATTAAAATCTAAATGGGTCAAAGATCTGAATATTAAAACAGAAACACTAAATCTATTGGAAGACAAATTAGGTAGAAACCTTGGAGACATAGGAGTAGGTAAAGAATACATGAACAGGACTCAAACCGCACGGGAAATACTTCCCAGAATCAATAACTGGGACCACTTCTTATTAAAAAGTTTCTGCATGTCAAAAGAAATCTCCAGCATAGTGAAAAGAAAACCCACAAACTGGGAAAAGATTTTAGTGAACTCTCTCTCAGACAAGGGCCTCTTGTCTAAAACATATAAAGAATTAAAGAAACTCAGACCTCCAAAATTCAAAGATCCAATCCAAAAATGGGCATCTGAGATGAATACGCAATTCTCAGATGAAGAAATGCAAATGGCAAATAAATACATGAAAAAATGCTCATCATCATTGATCATTAGAGAAATGCAAATTAAAACCACACTGAGATACCATCTCACTCCTGAAAGAATGGCCAGGATCAAGAAAACCGACAACAAATGCTGGAGAGGCTGTGGGGAAAAAGGAACTCTCCTGCACTGCTGGTGGGAGTGTAGACTGGTACAGCCTTTGTGGAGATCTATCTGGAGATTTCTCAAAAAGTTGGGACTGGAAATCCCATTTATTCCAGCTATTCCACTTCTAGGCATATTCCCAGAAGAACTGAAAGCATCATACCACAGTGATATATGTGCACCCATGTTTATAGCAGCACAATTTGTAATCGCCAGATCTTGGAAACAACCCAAGTGTCCATCAACTGAGGAATGGATAAAAAAGTTGTGGTATTTCTATACAATGGAGTATTATTCAGCTATAAAGAAGGATCACATTGAGATATTTATCAATAAATGGGCACAGCTTGAGACCATACTCATAAGTGAAATAAATCAATCTCGCATGTGTGAATACCGAATAGTTTCCCTAATGTAAGTAATGATTCAAATATATAAAAATATGTGGTAATCATGATTCCCCATTAGGTGCCCTGGAGCCTTATAAAGTTTGCACTCATTAATTAGAAAGGCTTTATTCTGGGCTTCTTGATTTGAAAATATTTGAAGCTAGAGTATATGAAGTTTTATCCAAATATATCAAGGAAAAAGACACTATGGTAACTACTATTAAGTCAGGTTATATGGTGGTGAATTACTAGGTTGTTGAAACAGTCATGCTGTGACCTCTATTGTTATATTGTTATGTCCTGCTTTATCTCAATCTCCCCCTTATTGTTTTAAAAAAATTATTTAGTCATTTCTTATGTTTGTCTTAATTAAAGAAAAAATTCAAAAAATTAGGATATATAAATAGTAACTCTTTTTGATTTCCTATTAACTTGTTTTGAAGTCCTGTAGTACTCCCACGATCTTGTTTTGACTGATTAGACTCTGTTCCATTCTATATGGTAGTATCAAGTTTGAAGACATAGGCAACTACTTTGAAGACAATAAGATTCACTAAGATACCCATTCTGGTTTGACTATTGTCTTCTTTGGAAGTCCTGTAATGTTTACAATGCCTAAGTTTTATTGGTCTTGTTCTCTACTGTTTTGTCCAACTTTATAATATCTAATGACATAGACAATTCTTTTTAAGGAAACAAGGGACAACGTTGATAACCATTATTGATAAACTTGTACTCTGTTCTACATCATGTTCTATGTCTATCCTTGGTATTGACTGACAGCTTTGTTTTGCCATATTTGACTGTATTCTTCCCCCCCCAAAAAAAAAGTAATAGGCACTAAGGAGTAATGAAATCCAAAGTGCGTGAATTTTGTTGTAAAAAAGAGTGGGAAAAAAAAAGAAAAAGAGCTCTAACGGATATAACAGCAAGTGTGTTTAGGGGTGTTAAATAGCTGACTGTATCAATGTTTTTGGATCATTGAACACAGCTGTTTGCAGTCTACCTGTTTGAATGTCCACCTTGTATTCTTTGATACTGTGATTTGAGGAACTATTTTCAAGATGATAATATGTAATATACTAACAGGTGATTTCTTACTGTTATGTTTTTTTTGTTTGTTTGTTTTGTTTTGTTTTGTTTGTAGTTCTGTATTACGTGTACCCTTACACCGCTTTGGTTTGTTTTGTGTTTTTCTCTTTTTCCTCTTAAATAAAAAAAAAAAGAAAAATAAAAAAAGACCATACTCATAAGTGAAATAAATCAAACTCACGTGTATGAATACCAGTTTCCCTATTGTAAGAAATGATTCAAATATATAAGAGTATGTGGTAATCATGATTCCCCATTATGTGGCTTTGAAGCCTGATAAAGTTTTCACTCATTAATTGGAATGGCTTTATTATGGGCCATTTGATATTATTGCCTGTGATGATAATGAACAGCTATTTTGAAGAAAACAAGACATCATAATAGCTAGTGCTGATTTAATACCATCTTGTTTTGAAGTCCCACCAAACTGTTGTTCTTCTGTCTGCATTGGTTTTCTCATGTTGTATCTCACTGGATTTTATTATATGTGATAGTATAAACAAAAACTTTTATAGGCAAAGAGATAATAGAGAAACCATTGTTCATTTTCCGTTAGCTGTTCCTAAATACCCTGTAATGTTTTCATCCTCTTAAATGGTTTCACACTGCCTGGATATATTTGAAGCCATAGTATACAAAGTTATACTCAAATATTTCAAGAAAAAAGACACTATGGTAACTACTACTAAGTCAAGTTATTTGGTGGTGGTGAAGCACTAGGTTGCTGAAATTGTTATGCTTGACCTGTATTGTTATGTTGTTATGTCCTCTTTCATCTCAATTGCACCCTTTTTTAAAAAATTATTTATTTCTTTTATTATTTTTTGTAATTAAGGGGAAAAAATCAAAAAAATAGCAGGATATATTATAGTAATCATTTTGATTTCCTATTAACATGATTTGAAGCCCTGTATTGCTCCCACAATCTTGTTTTGACTGATTTTACTCTGTTCTGTTCTGTTTGATAACATCAAGTTTGAGAGTATAGGCAACTACTCTGAAGGCAATAAGATTCACTATGATACCCATTGTGGCTTGACTATTATCTTCTTTTGAAGTCCTGTAATGTCTCCAATGTTTAGGTTTTATTGGTCTTGTTCTGTACTGTTTTGTTCAATTTTATTATACCTAATGATATAGGCAATTCTTTTTAAGGTAACAAGAGGCATTATGATAACCATTGTTGACTACCTTGTATTCTGTTTTTACATCATGTACTATGTCCCTCCTTTGTTTTGACTGACTGCTTTGTTTTGTCATATTTGGTTTTATTCTCTTCCAAAAAAAAGTAATAAGAGCTATGGGAGTAATGAAACCCAAAATGTATAAATGTTGTTGTAAAAAAGAGAGGGAAAAAAGTGCTCTAAATGATACAACTGCAAGTGTGTTTACGTGTGTTGAGATAGATGACCATATTACTGAGATTTTGTTGGATCATTGAACACAACTGTTTGCAGTCTCACTGTTTGAATGTCCACTTTGTATGCTTTGATCCTGTGACTTGAGCAACTATTCCTAAGATGACAATATGTAATCTGTTAACTAGTGATTTCTTACTGTTTTTTTAAAATTCTGTATTACTTGTACTTTTTGGGGTTTTTTTTTTCCTTTAAATAAAAAAAGAAGGAAAGGAGACCAAGAAATAGTGGGAGGTCCAAGGGAGGCTAAAGAAAAGGAAGGACAAGCAGAATTAAGTTGTGTTATGTGCATGCACCACGGCTCCATGGAGAATGTAATCACTGCTTGGTGCAAAAATGTACCAATACACAAATAAAATGCTGTCTAAATATTTCAGTGGTCATGGAGCTAAAGTTAGGGTAAGTGGTCCTACCTTCAAACTTCTTGCCATTCCAGCAGTAAGACTGTTACTGGAAGCAACAAGCATGGGCTGGAGGCATCTCAGAGCAGATGGAGTTGGGGGAAATTAATAATTAACAGCATAAATATTGTTAGGAGTTAATGTTAAAACTGTGTGTTCTACCACCAGCCCCCATGGGCAACCTACGCTTCCCAGGGATAAAGTACTTTGGTCATCTTTAGCTCTTATATTAGCAGTGGATACTTTGGTACTAATGACACAGCTGTGTCTTGTGTAATTCATTATTTGTCTAAAGCCAAGCTTGTGGAGGACTAAGGGATTGTTTTGTGTGTGTGTGCATGTCTGCTGTCATGGGTAAAGCAGCTTGACATAGGTCAGTGCTCAACTGAACATGATTAAAAAGAAAATTCAAGGTGCTTCTGAGAGAAGGTGGGAAGGGGGCCTGTGTATCAAGAGGGATGGGGTGGACAGAGCAAAGGGCACCTTTCAATAGTTCTGAATCCACGGAGGAGAAGACAGGTTTGTCCAGCTGAACATCTGACTCTCACCCATATTTTCCATTTCTGCTTGGAATTTATTTTCTAAGTGGCTGAGCAGATGGTTATCATATATGATTTCATCAGGGGTACGACGTGCTCCCATAGCCAGTGTAATCAAAGCAAGCTGTCCTGAGTTTAAATTTAACCCTGAAAGGGAAATCATTCAAGTTTAACAAGGCACATGATTGTGACTTTTTGGCCTTCTGTCTTCTGAGCAACTTCTACAGCCCATCATTTTCTTTTTGTCTTTTAGTTTATACAATACTAATATTTTCACTTTGTCCCGAAACTGAGCCTTTTATAGCTATTCTGAATAACTGCAAGCTAGATCTTAGCTTTTCCATAACACCATGAGATATTCGTAAACATGTAATCTTTATAAACAGGAAAGCAGAAGAAAAATAGTTTTCAATAAAACTTTGGGTTTTCTCTCTGTGTGGTGTCATTTTTATAGTAATAACTGATTTCTATGTTCTGCTCTATAGAATATAAAAACTCTCAGACTTCTCATAGTTCTACAAGGAGATAAGTGGGCTTCAGTTCCGTCTCCTATCAATTAGAAAACTCGTTCACACTGAAAAGTGACTGGCTGTGGGCTGATCCTGGACTCACACCCAGTCCCAAATCTCTTCAACCTATGTCTTTTTCTCTACTATAAGCTTTCTGATCACATCCTTATGCTGTGATCTCAGCCAGTTCATGCAGCGTCTCAGTGAATGAGAGTCCATATCTTTTTTGCTTTCCTTCATGGTCTCTGAAGGGAAATGATTTTTAGAACCCAAAGGAGTAAGACTAAGTCCCAGTGTGAGCAGCATGGGATTGGTGTTTTCAGGCAGCTTTCTGTCACCAGGTTTTGTGCATCTAGGAGAACTGTGGCAGAGGTACGTTAGATGCCTACTTTTTAGGATTCAGGAAGATAACCTTTTAAAGCAGGCAGATCTCTTAAATCCTCCAGAGAACACAGGCACTCACCTTTGCTTCCTGAATTCTTTCTGATGTGTTATGAGAGTGGCTGGATTAGAGTTTGGGTCTGGACCCCAGAAAGTCTGAGAGACAGCAGGACATAAGAAGATTGTGTTCCCCTGGTGTGTTTTGAATGGGTCATTGTATTCAACAGAGGGTTTAGAAGGAAGTAGCTTTCTTCACTTACCTCTGTGGCAGAAGAGAGAAGAAGCACTGCAATATTATTATGAAGTAGATGAGGGCAGCTTTGTTTCCTCCTCCTTTTCATTAAACACTAATGCTCAAAGATGAAGCCTGGACTTGGACCAGGTTCAAATCCCTGCTGCTTCTCGATTGTCAGCTTTCTTAGCTGTGGTCCATATCCCTTGTGGTTGTTGGCTCAGCTAATTTACACAACTGTATTAGTGTGTGAGAAACACACAGAGAAAATATGAAGGCTAGGCACAGTGAGTCCATGAAAACAGTAACCCATGTGATATGTATCTAGATCAATTCAGTGACCGCAGGCTAGGCTGGGGGAACAAAACAGAGGTTGGTTTCAGCCTTCTCCCACCAGTGTGGAAGTGTTGCAATAGTCTAACAGCTAGGGTAGACTGATCATTTCACCATGTATCAGGAGAATATCAGTTCTGCCTGAGATACTCAGTATCATTCACTAATTTTGGAAATGAAGACAAAGAGACTGTCCCTAAAATAATCTCTGTGATCAGAAGCTCCATTGTAATTAGGACGCATGTCTCAACTCCCCGTCTGTGACTCTTTCTGCTTCCTTTATCCAGTTCTTCTGCTTCTTCCACCTGAATTGTTTTGACATTGTTTTACATTGGTGACTGACCACCAAAATTGCACTGTTTGAGTGTACAAGTGGTCAAGCACCAAGATTATCATTCAGCTGTAAACTCCCCCTCGCAAATCCCCCCAGTTTTAGCCTATAGCAGTTCCAAATCCCAAGGGTAACCATGGAGGAAGTCCCATTTTACAGTGGAAGCAAAAGAGAACCAGGAGCCTCCAAAGAATGGGAAGAGAATAATTAGATTTTGTTATCACTTAAACCATAAGACAGTTTCTCCATATACTTTATCTATAATTTTGAGAAGCATCACCATATCCTACCCCTGTCCAGATTATCTCATGAGTTTGTGGGATACATAGAAAAGTATGGCCCTGTTGGCTTTTGCTGTGCTCTGCTGCCTAACTTATTACTGGGTGTTAAGTATGTGATTTCTTTCATTCAAAATCATGAATATTAACTCCTACCTCACAGGGATAAGAAACTACTTATAACCTATAAAATGCTTTCTACATTCTCCTTTCCAGCCTAACTGGAATTTCTGTCATTATACTTAGAGAACTCATGAAGTATGATTTCCTTTCCCACTTTCCTTTTTCTCAGGAAAATCTGAATGGTACAATTGTAAGACAATCATAGTTTTTTTTCCCCAGGTATAATACAGCAATTGTCAATTGTATTTGAGGTTTCATGAAGGCATTAAGTTTGGCAGATTTTCTGGCATTGAAAGCAGAATTTTTAGTTCCTGGTAAATAATTCAAATCAGCTTCCTTGACCACTAAGGATAAATGTAATTATTTTGAGTAATAATCTGAATTGGAAAGCCTTCATAGAAATCTCCTGTTCTCAGGATCCAACAGGGCAAAGGACACTTCAGGAAGAAAAACTAGGGTTGACAGATTCTGTTATTTACCTGCTTGAATACGAGCCTGTCTTCTGTGGTGCTGAGCCCCTCTTTTTGGCTGTGGAATACCAGGAAGACTGCCTGACCCAGTCATCTCTGAGGTGGTTAAAAGGTCAGTTCACAAATAAGGAATCATGCACCTGACTTCAGGGATCAAGTGCTTCAATACCCTCCCCTCAATAACCCCATTTGTGGGTGAAGATAAAGAATCCAGGTTTATGTTGAGTCATTCTGATACCAATGGGTCAAACTAGATCCAGGCCCAGATTTCCCAATGTAGTATTTTTTTAAAACAACCATATACTCTGCAGAACCAACATTTGGAAGAGAGATGACTGGGCTTGGACCTGCATCCTGCAGGGAAAAGTTGCAAGGAGGGAGATAGACAGCTTGAAATTCCGTAGCACATTCATGAAAGCAGGCAGTTTTCACTATTGGGAAGAGATTATTTTCATTATCTTTTTTGTGAGCAGATACACAGGTTAAATCCAAGCCCATGGGATGAACAACAGGAAAATAGATTGCATTTCATAATCAAAGGATAAATTCCCATGGTCCTGAGACCTGTCTGGGATGATGAATTGTCTAATAAGGGCAGAAAATAAAGTCATTACTTCTTTGTGATGCTGTGGTAGATAGATCAGCGCGTGAGAAAACTGAGATAGTGGACACTGCACCTGTGGTCCCTCCAAAGTGATGTGCATGGTGGAAGTGTCATTGTCATTTCCGGCATCCCTCCTGCAATCCAAACACACGTTTACCTGACCTGGGACCTTTCCTTCATTAAGTCTGTACAGGTGGCCTTGCTGTCAGCTGACAGGAGATCACCATGGGAGACTAACTTGATCCCAAAGTGTACTCACCGAAAATCTTGCACAATTGTTTTGGAATAAAGGAAAAGAACAGGAGTCCAACTAAGGGGAGGAGGCGTGCTGGCCCTCTCTCTCCATGACTGGCTCCCCAGTGTCAGGGCTTGGCATGGGTGATGGGTAGAGAATACTGAGAGATCTTCCTTCAGGTCACCTCAGTCTCTGCCTCACAAGCAAACACTGAGCAGTACCAGGAGGTGTGATCAAATGTATTTGTTCACATAATGATAAATCAGGAAACAGCCTGAAAGGCATGGCTAGGGAGAATGAGGAAGCAATTTCTCTGTAAGTTCACATTTACAACATGTCTTTAGTCTAATAAGACATAGCCGAATGACTATTTTCAGTAATATTTCTTTCCTTTTCATTCTACTTGGACTATATTTCATTTTTATCTCCTGAGAAATTAGAAAAAGGGAAGTAGAAATTTTTTAAGTATGAAACTGGAGTAGGTTGGATTAGGGAGGCTGGAACCTGGGAGAATCTTTGGTCTGGTGGTTGTGACTGAAATTTTCTCTGAAATAGATGATTCCCAGAGAGTTTTTTTCACCCAGGAGGGAAAGCAGAGAGGTATTATCCCACGTGGGTTTGTGCCCTGCCAGGGTGGCTGCTCTCTTACATGTGAAAAGTGCACCCTACCATAATTCTTTTAAGAGTGGTTAAGGACACAACCAACTGACCTAAGGATGTTACCATGACTTAGGACGTGCTCTTGGCATTGCACTCTGCATGGCCAAAGTTTCTGTGTCAATTTGATTGGCTATGGAGTGCTGAGAGTAAACATTTCTAGGTGTGTCCACGAAGGTATTTCCAGATGAGATTGGATTTCGGGTCAGTGGTGTCCTGAAAGAGACTTCTCTCTCCCATGAGAGTGGACATCATGAAATCCATTGAGGGTCCGAATAGAATCAAACATGGAAGAAGGAAGGCTTTACCCCTTTCGGGTTCCTGCCAGCCCATTTGAGTCCAGGCATCTGATCTCATCCTCTCCAGACCTAGGTTCAGGATGCACCTCTGGAGCCTGTGGTTATTAGGTTTTTGGGCTAATATTGCATTGTGCCAGCAGCTTCCTCAGATTGAAGCTGGCAGACAGCAGAGGATGGGACTTCTTAGCCTTCCTGATTGGGTGAATCAATTCTTCATAATCCCTCTCTCTCTCTCCTTCCTTCTCCCCTCACTTTGATCCTGAGTAACAGAACTTCATTAAACATGACATTGTTCAGTCCATGAACATACTGATGTTCAACACAAAATATCAAAATAGAACTCGCAGGACCCAGGATAAGATAGACTCTGTCGGGGTCCAAATGGGGTGTGGGTTTTGTGCTGCATGTTGTAGACGTTGGGGGGTTTTCCTGAGCTGTGAGCAAACTGACCAGGAGAACTCCTTTTTCCCACAGTATTCCTGATGGGAAACATCTCCAGGCACTGCCACATGCTTCCTGGGGGTCAACATCGCACCCCTCCCATCCCCCGTGAGAACGGAATGAGTCTTCTAGACTTTGAGTATTTTGTGTTCTCTGGGGGATGATCTCATCCTCACTTAACTTCATCAGTGCAGAACCAATAGCATCACCCTTTTGTCTCACCCCTTCCTTATTCATGTCCTCACTTCTACCCATCTATACATAGATGGTTTTCTAGATTTTTTTTAGAATCACTTCCTGGAGTATATACTCAGCTCCTCAGTCTCTTTCTTGGTTTCTAATACTGTTTTTGACCCTGCCCTGCTTAACTCCAGTTACGTCTGTGCCGTGTCTGAACTCATGCAGTTTAACGAGGCTGCGGTCATTGGCATATGTGTGTCCTCCACATTCATAAGCTGAAACCCAAATGCCAATGCTATGCCATCAGGGCATGGGTTCTTCAGGAGCTGATTAGGTCAAGGAAGTGAAGCCCTCACAAACTGGCTTGGTGCCTTTTCTAAGAAAACCCTAGTGAGACCCCATTCCTTGCACCATGTGGGGGGACAGGAAGAAGGCAACATCTCTGTCTACCCTTGTCAGACACCCAATCTGCTGTCACCTTGGTCTGAGGCCTCCCAGCCTCCAGAACTAGGAGGAGTGAGGGCTCATTTATGAGCTGCAAAGCTCTTAGCAGCAAAAACAGACTAACACAGAGGGAAAATATCAAGGACCCACAGTGCTGATTTTGCTCACTAATCTCTAGTGGACCTGCAGTGCTGACCAGCAGTCAAACTGTCCTTCTCCACTAGGTTCCTTCTCCTATTATCCTTTAAAATGGTGTCGTGTGAATTGTTGGTCCTCCCTCCTCTTCTGTGAGGTGTCTAGGCATTTCATGTACACATTTTAATTTTTTTTCTTTTAAAACAAAACAAAATGGAACAAAAACAATGATATAAAATTTCAAAACAAAATAATAGAACATTCACCCTAGGTAACATACTTCAAAGTAGTTATCTTCAAAGTAGTTGTTCAGATTACAAGAGGTAAGCATGGAGATAATGATCAAACAGCTGAATGGTAGAAATACAAGCTGTTCTTTTTGAGGAACTTACAGAGATTAGTAGTACAGTTATCTATCTTGTGTATATGTATATATATATGAATATATATAAATATATACACATATGATCTTTTCCCTTCTTTCTTTTCTCCTTTCCTCTATCCCAGTTGTTCTTTCCTTTTGAGCACTTTCTTTCCCTTTAACTTTCACATTATCTATCATACATTTTGCATTTTATTTACTTTTTCAGTTTTTTAAACTAGAGAGACAATACAATATTTATACATGTGAGTCTGATTTATTTAACTTATGAGGATAGTATCAAGTTGCATTCATTTATGTATTAAAGCCTCAATATTATCCTTCTTTAGAGCTAATACTCCACTGTATAAAAATACCACACCTTTTTTATCCATTCCTTGGTTGATGGGCATTTGGGTTGTTTCCAAGATCTGGCTGTTACAAATTGTGCTGCTATAAACATGGGTGGACATAGATCACTGTGAAATGATGTTTTCAATTCTTCTGGGACTATGCCCACAAGGAGAATAGCTAGATTGAATGGAACCTCCAATCCTAATTTTTGAGGAATCTCCTCACTGATTTCCACAGTGGTTGTACCAGTCTACATCCCCACCAACAGTGGATTAGGATTCCCTTTTTCCCACAGCCCCAACAGCACCTGTAATTCTTTGATTTCTTGATGGCAGCCATTCTTTCTGGGATGAGATGGAATCTCAATGTTGTTTTAATTTGCATCTCTCGAATGACAAGTGATGTTGAACGTTTCTTCATATATTTATTTGCCCTTTGTATTTCTTCACCTGAGAAGAGCATGTTCATCTCAGATGCCCATTTTTGGAGAGGGTCTTTGAATTTAGAGGGCCTGATTTTTTTTTTAGTTCTTTATGTGCTCTAGATAGAAGTCCTTTGTCTGAAGGAAAGTTGGCTAAAATTTTTCCCATTCTGTGAGTTTTCGCACTCTGTTGCTAATTTCTTCTGAAATGCAAAAACTTTTTAATAAGATAAGATCCTAGTCATTGATTCTTTGAAATACTTCCTGTTCAGTTTGTGTTTAGTTCATGAACTCTTTGCCTACTCCTATGTCTTCAAGATTTCTACTTACTTTGTGTTCCAGTATATTTAGTGTTTCCATTTTAATATTTTGATCTATTTTGACTTTAGTTTAGTGTATGTTGATAAACATCAGCTAGTATGAGTTTTCAGCATGTGGAAAGCCAATTTTCTAGCACTGTTTATTAAACAGGCTATGCTTCTTCTAATGAACCTGTTTGGCCCCTTTACTAAAGACAAGGCAGTTGAGTGTTTGTAGCTGCATCTACATCTTCTAATCTGTTCCACTGATCCTCAATATTTTCAGTACCATGATGATTTTTATCACAGGAGTTTTGTAGTATAATTTCAAGCCAGGGATTTTGATGTCTCCTGCCTTGCCTTTGTTGCCCAGGATTGCCTTTGCTATTCTAGTTCTCTTCTGGTTCTAGATAAATTTTAAGAATGTTTTCTCTAGATCTGTGAGGTATGCTAAAGGTATTTTGATCAGAATTGCATTAAATTTATATAACAGTTATAGAAGCACAGATATTTTCACAGTGTTGATTCTTTCTATCCAAGAGTAAGAGATATCTTTGCATTCTGATATCCTCTTCAATCTCTTTTTTCAGGGTACTGTAGATTTCAAAATATAGACCTTTTACATCCTTTGTTCGATTATTTCCTACCCACTTCATTTTTGTGGGAGCTATTGTAAAAGATATTATTTCCATAATTTCTCTCTGTTTGTTGAATGTATAGAGGAATACTATTTACTCTTTGTATCTGACTGACATTGTATCCTGCTACACTGCTGAATTTGCTTATTAACTCTAGTAGTCTTTTAGCGGAGTTTTTGGGGTCTTCTATGTAGAGTATCATGTCATCTGCAAATAATGATAGTTTAACTTTTTCCTTTATTCTTTTATTCCTTTAATTTCTCTTTTTTGTCTAATTGCTCTGGCTAATGCTTCCAGAACTATATTGGAGTGGTGATAATGGACATCCTTTTCTTGTTCTTAATTTTAAAGTTAAAGATTTCAGTTTTTGTCCATTTTAGTACCATGTTAGATATTGGTTTGTCATAGATGGCTTTTCTCAGATTGAGGTAACCAAACCATCTGACCCAGTTCTCTTCCCTCTTCCTTTCACAAGTTGGTAATTATGTGGTCCACAATGGAGAAGATTTGGAGGTTCACTGGAGAAAACACTAACAAACTTGAACCTTTTTCACATGGACGTCCATGTGGAAATGGACCTTCTGCCTTCCTTTACATTTATCCCATCCCCAGCAGGACAGCCAACAATGTCCCCATCCCTCTCCCATGTCGGCAGAAGATCCACAGTGATACAAAGAGAGCACATGCTGATCACATCCTTTTTAAAAAGGACTTCAAAAGTTATTAGAGGGAGGATTACCTCAGGATGAAGAGAAGTAATAGTAGATAAGATCCTATGTCTGATAAACTGAGGAACTTGGGGAACCTGGGGCAAGTAGAGGCCAAGATCGAGGTCTAAGCTTTCGTCTGCAGCTTCTGAGATCAACAGAAAATTTTTAGGGAGACATGCAAGGGAGGAAACCAATTTGCACAGGCAGTATGCAGAGACAAAGAGGTTTCCTGAAGCAAAAGGAAAACAATAAACCTTGGGCATAAAAAGATAGCCCATAGCTTGAAGAATAATACCACACACTTCCACACCCATCTCCCCTGGCAACCGTTGTTCTTCTCCCATGTTTATTTTCCTCCTACTTCCCAATAAAAACCAGGTTGATATTCATGTCAGAATACACAGGCAAAAAATCAAAGCTAATTAACATGCTCATCTCCTCATTCACATTGTTGTGGTAAGACATTAGCAATGTATTCTCTTGGCAATTTTGAAATACACATGACATTATTGTTAGCTGTAAATAGCACTTAAAATGACGTCCTTTGCAATGCTCATATGGTAATGTAGGTCTATCATTTTTAACACATGCCACTCTGGTAGAGGATGTTGGCAACAGGAAAGCTAGGTTTGTGTGGGGACATGATAGTCTACAGATTATCTCTGTACCTTTCTCAGTTTTGCTAAAACTAAAACTTTTCTTAAAATTAAATCTTTATTTTTCTCTTAGTTCGTACTTTGCCTTATTTGGAGGGGATAGGCAAATAGGTGGACTGAAGATGTCGTGTACAAGGTCCTAATAACCTCATTGAATGGGGATCTTATATGCCATGAACTAAAATTAGTAATCTCAGCAAGAATGAGAAGTTGGAACAGGGGCTAGAGGAAGAGCGAGGGAGGAGGAGGGAAAGAAATTAAAAGAGAAATGAGCTACACTGTGTGCGTGTATAAATGCCCCAGATGACTAAAATGCACATATGGCAAACATGTACAAATAAAATAAAATAAAGGGAAAAATTAGATCTGTGAGTATGTTAATGTTATTTTGACTGGGATTGCATTAAATCTGTAAAACACTTTTGGGAGTATGGCCATCTTCACAATGTTGGGTCTTCCTAGCCAAGAGCAAGGAATAGCCTTCCATTTTCTAATATCCTCTTCAATCTCCTTTTTTAGCATAGCATAATTTTCAGCATATAGGTCTTTTACATTCTTGGTTAGGTTGATTCCTACGTATTTCATTTTTTTAGATGCCATTATGAAAGGTGATATTTCCATAATTTCTCTCTCTTAGAGTTTTTTTGTTTGTGTATAGGAATGCTATTCATTTTTGAGTGTTGACTTTGTATGCAGCTATATTGCTGAATTTGTTTATTACCTCTAGTGATCTTTTAACGGAATTTTTGGATTTTCTACGTAGAGTATCATGCCATCTGCAAATAGCGACAATTTAATGCCTTCCTTTCCTGTATCTATTCCTTTCATTCTCTCTCTTGTCTGATTGCCTGGCTAGTATTTCCAGAACTATATTGAATAGGAGTGGCGATAGTGGACATCCTTGTCTTCTTCCTTTTAGTGTGACAGCTTTTAGTTTTTGTCCAGTTAGTATAATGTTGGCTGTTGTTTTGTCATGGATGGCCTTTATGAGGTTGAGGCAGACACCATGTATTCCAAGTTTCTGAACGGTTTTTGTCACGAACATGTGTTTGACTTTATAAAAAGCTTTTTCTGCATCTATTGAAATGACCATGTGATTTTTATTTTTGGCTCTGTTGATGTAGTGTATTACTTTTATTGATTGGCATAGGTTAAACCATCCCTGAAAAATTAAATCCTTAATAAAAAGCAACTTCTTTTCAGTTCTCATTTAATTTTTCTGATTGGATCAAATGTGGCTCCTATATGTCCTAGCACGTCAGGCCTCCATTTTTAACAAAGGACAGAATTTCCCCCAGCAAGTGTTTTTTCTAAAGGGATCAAAGTGATGCTGCTGCCCAAGAAGCACCGTTAATCTCATAGACTGATGAAGGCTGATTCAGGAACACCTCTAGCCATGAGACCTAGCTCTGCTCACATTTGCCTAAAGAGGAGCACCTGAGGCTTAGGACTGTTAAGTCAGAACCTAGACTAAATCTAAGGAGAGAAACATAGGTCTGTTGCCATAGGAAACAATAATCTCCACATATAAACCTTCTAGAAAACAGAGACAGACAGACAGAGACAGAGAGAAACACAGTGACAGAGAGACAGACACACAAAGAGAGAGAGACAAAAACAGAGACACAGAGAGAGACAGAGACAGACAGAGAACTTTGACAACAAAATATTAGGCCTAGGAAAATAAACACATGAGTGAATGTGCGTAAAACACATGAGTGAATGCGAGTGGGGATATGGAGGGAGGTGTGGGTGTGGAGGCATATATACTTCAACAACAAAATTCCAGGCATAGGGAAATAAGCAAATGGCTGAGCCAAGTGAAGAGCTAACCAAAGTGTCAAAACAGTACTAATGGAGAAATGTCTGGTTTGCAGGGTTCCTGTTGTGGAATTCCAG
Organism: Cavia porcellus; assembly: GCF_034190915.1. Taxonomy (NCBI): domain Eukaryota; kingdom Metazoa; phylum Chordata; class Mammalia; order Rodentia; family Caviidae; genus Cavia; species Cavia porcellus. Next base: position 54,475,321 of record NW_026947500.1, on the reverse strand, counting down.
TATTTGTTAAGCACAACTGCTGTGTCATATTCTGTGGCAACCATGGGTGCCAGTGTTAACCTACAGGAAACCCATGCATGGTGAGAAGCAAGGACATGACAGGTGTGTGGTCACCTCGGGGTGATCCCCAGCAGGAAGTGGACCCCAAGGGCAGAGTCGTGCTGGTGACTAATACAGTGTTAGAGCTTTATTCTTGCTATAATGAAGAACAAAATTTTATTAACATAAAACAAGAAAAATGTATAATTTTAAAGTTGTGGAGGTTGGACATCCAAGTGGGTCTCACCAGGCTAAACTCTAGGTGTAAATGAGCTGCACCCCCTTCAGAGTGTACCCCTGGTCTTTCCCAGTTCGTTCACTCCCAGCCCTCCACAGCTCACACTCCTTCTGCCCTCAGCGCCATCACTGTGGCCTCTGTGTCCATCGGCACGGCTGCTTCTCCTGCTCACTCTCCCACCTCCCCCACCCACTCAGGACTCCATGGATACACTGCGCTCACACAGATAATCCTAGCTAATGCTCCTGTCTAAAGTCAACTCATTAGCAACCCCAGTGCTATGTGTAACTTTAATTCCCCTCTACTGTTCAATCTATGTGATATATTTTCAGGTTCCACAGATGGGGACAAGGCCAGCTGGCTGGGACAGGGAGGAGAAGATGGCATTATTCTGTCCCCTGCTCCTTTCCAGAGCATACACATTCCACCACCACAGAGACCCAAACAGTCTTCCTCTGGATTCCCCTTCTCTCATTCCCCTTCTCTCACTTTGAACACACTTATCTCATCATTCTTGCCACTTTTGGAAGCAGTTCTGGAAGTCCTCTGTCATGAATGTCTTTACCAGGTATGATAAAATTTAAAAATAAAAATACAATGGTTGTTTCTACTCAATACCACCCAACAGAAAGACAGGTTCATAAAAGCACTACCATCTGTCCCCACCCACCTTATAACCAGATCTGGCACCATGTGACTTATGGCTCCACCCCAAAGTCAAAATGAACATGAAAGGTCAGCATTATGAATCAAGACAGCCACGACAGCACAACTGAAGACACTCACGAAAGAAGACTCTGGAGCTGTTGTGGACAGAGGGAAGGACAATGGGGTGAGGGTGTAAAAGTGAGGGGAATTGTGATGGGGACTAGTAGCAAGCTGTCTTTTACTGTAAGGAGCTACTTCAAATGCAAACACTCACCGTGTTTTTCAAACACGCATCAAACATCACGGCCCCACAGGTTACTATAAAACCTAAAAGCCAGGCAGAAGCCCGTTCCTTTGTCTGAAGGACTGAATACTTCTGCAAGCAGAGAGGCATCGCAGCTTCCTGAGGCACCTCAGCCTGTGGTGAGTGCCCAGCACAGTCTGCCCAAATCTCAGACTGTTCCGGACCCCCCAGGCTTCTGGGTGCAGAGAAGTGGAACAGTGGGTTAGAGGCCACTACAGCTGCCTCCCCATCCCCCCCCCCCCCCGGCTACACTTGGAAGTCTGCTGAGCTCCTGACGGATGGGCGGGCCTACACTAACCCCCGAGCCCAGCCGCGCCTAGCCATCTGCCTGCAGAGGAGGAGCTGGGCGGAACTGGAGTGCCTGCAGAAGTCCCTTCCTTTGCCTAGAGGAATGTGGATATCTCCGCAAGCAGGGAGGGATCACAGGCTCCTGAGGCACTGTGGCCTGTGGAGAGCACCCTAACCCGGCTGCAATTGAAGAGCTGTGGATCTTCCAAGGGGCAGGTGGGCGCACAGTGTCCCTGAGGCCCAGCTTGTCTGGAACTGCGGAGTTCTGAGCAGGCAGAGGAGGGACACTGGTTCTGCAGGCCCAATGGCTTGGGGTAGTGCGGTGTCAGAGGCTCAGTAGCTCCAAGCATAGAAGGGGATTTTCAACAGATCCTGAGGAAGCTTTCAAATAACACTTGAAACACAGAAATATACAAAATGACAAAACGAAAGATCAAATTACAACCTCAAACCTCCAGCCCATCTCAGGAAACCCTAGGAGCAATGTATATAGAAGAAAATATATCCCATCCACCTCATATATCGGACATAATAGCTACTGAAGTTGACAAACAACTCCAGGAAGCTTTAAAGAAATTCAAACTCGAAATAATCTCCCAGATAAAAGAAGAAATGATAAAAGAAATGAAAGAGATTCTAAATATATCTAAAGAAAACACAGATAAAAAATTAGAGGAACTAAACAAAAAGATAGAATCCCTAGACGAGCAATATAAGAAACAAACAGAATACATAATGCAGATGCACAGAGATATACAGGAAATAAAAAACTCCACTGAAAGTTGTAAAAACCGCCTTAATGAAAGTGAAGATAGAATTTCAGACCTTGAAGACATGATTGCAGCTAGTGAACAGGAAAGGAAAGATCTTTTGAAAATAACAAGGAATCAGGAAACAACAATTCAACAACTGCAAGACGATGCAAAGAAGAATAACATAAGAATGATAGGGATTAATGAAAGAGAGGGAGACAACATAAAGGATGTCAAGCGGATATTTAGAGAAGTAATAGCTGAAAATTTCCCAAGCATGAGATCAGAAACTGACATCAAGATCAGTGAAGCATATAGAACTCCAAACACTCATAACCAAAATAAAACTACACCCAGACATATAATAATCACCATCCCAGAAATCCAACACAAGAATAGATTACTAAAAGCTGTCAGAGAGAAAAGACAGATCACTTATAAAGGAAAACCTATCAGAATCACAGCAGACTTCTCAGCACAAACGATAAAGTCAAGAAGAGCATGGAGTGAAATATTCCAGATCCTAAAGCAAAATGATTTCCAACCAAGATTGATATATCCTGCAAAACTATCATTCAAAATAGATGGTGCAATACGATACTTCCATGACAAAGAACAGCTGAAGAACTTCATGAACACCAAACCGACCCTGCAAAAAATATTGAAAGACAGTTTAGATACACAAAGGAAAAAAACCACTAAGCAAAGCAAATAATTAAACAGAACAGAAAGATAAAGATGCAACAGCAGAGAGATAACATTCCTACAATTAACCAGCATTTAACAGTAATAACCATTAATGTAAATGGTCTCAATGCACCAATCAAAAGAAACAGACTAGCAGAATGGATCAAGAAACAAAATCCAACCATATGCTGTTTACAGGAAACCCATCTAACCCAGAAGGATACTCACAGACTGAAAGTCAAAGGATGGAAAACAATTCTTCATGCAGCAGGAATCCAGAAAAAGGCAGGAGTAGCCATTCTGTTTGCAGACAACGTGAACTTTAAACCAACAATGACCATAAAGGACAAAGAAGGTCACTACATACTTGTAAGGGGAAAACTCCAAGAGGAAGAGATAACTATCTTAAATATATACGCACCAAACTCCAGAGCACCAAGTTATATAAAACAATTATTAACAGAAATGAAAACTCAAATTATCAGTAACACAATTGTAACAGGAGACCTTAATACGCCATTGACACCAAGGGACAGATCAACCAGACAGAAAATGAGCAAAGAAATAACAGAACTGAATCATACCTGTGAACAAATGGGTTTGATAGACATATACAGGATGTTCCACCCAACAACATCAGAATACACATTCTTCTCAGCAGTACATGGATCATTTTCTAAAATAGACCATATATTAGCTCACAAAACATATTTAAACAAGTGCAAAAGAGCTGAAATCATCCCTTGCATGTTATCGGATCATAGTGCTCTGAAATTAGAAATTAATGATAAAAGATACTGCAAAAATCCCACAAACACATGGAAACTGAATAACACACTCTTGAGTAATCAGTGGGTCACAGAGGAAATTAAAGAAGAAATCAAACAATACCTAAAAGAAAATGAAAATACAGATACAACTTACCGGAACCTGTGGGATGCAATGAAAGCCGTCCTGAGAGGAAAATTTATTGCACTGAGTTCCCACATCAGGAAAACAGAACGAATACAAATAAATAACTTGATGCTACACCTCAAACAGCTAGAAAAAGAAGAGCAAGTCAAGCCCAAAGCCAAAAGAAGAGAGGAAATTATAAAAATCAGAGCAGAAATCAATGCAATAGAGACTAAGAAAACAATCCAAAGAATCAACAAATCAAAGAGTTGGTTCTTTGAAAGAACAAATAAAATCGATAAGCCCCTAGCCAACCTTATTAAAAAAGGGAAGAAAAAGCTCAAATTCATGCAATAAGAAATGAAAAAGGAGAAATCACTACAGACCCAATAGAAATACAGAAGATCATCAACACCTATTTCGAAAACCTCTACTCTCAAAAGTTTGATAACACAGAAGAAATAGACAGATTCTTAGAAGCATATGAAGTGCCAAAGCTAGATCAAGAGGATGTAAAACTGTTGAATAACCCAATCTCTGTTACTGAAATTGAAAATGTAATTAAGTCCTTACCCACCAAGAAGAGCCCAGGCCCAGATGGATTCACTGCAGAATTCTACAAGAAATACAAAGAAGACCTAATGCCGACACTCCTCAAACTATTCAATGAAATTGAAAGGGAAGCAATCCTTCCTAAGTCGTTCCTGGAAGCAAATATTACTCTAGTACCAAAACCTGAGAAAGACCCAACTAAAAAAGAGAACTATAGACCGATCTCCCTAATGAACACAGATGCAAAAATCCTCAATAAAATATTGGCAAATAGGATCCAGCAAATCATCAAGAAGATTATACACCATGACCAAGTGGGATTCATCCCAGGAATGCAAGGATGGTTCAACATACGCAAATCAATAAATGTAATCCACCATATCAATAAAGCCAAAAATAAGAATCACATGATCATTTCTATAGATGCAGAAAAAGCCTTCGATAAGGTCCAACATTTATTCATGATAAAAACTCTACAGAAAATTGGAATAGATGGTCTTTACCTCAATATAATAAAGGCCATTTATGACAAACCAACAGCCAGCATCATTCTAAATGGCCAAAAATTGAAAGCCTTTACTTTAAAATCAGGCACAAGACAAGGATGTCCTTTATCACCACTCCTATTTAATATAGTACTGGAAGTACTAGCCAGAGCAATTAGGCAAGAAAGAGAAATAAAAGGGGTAAAGATAGGAAAAGAAGAAGTTAAGTTATCATTCTTTGCAGATGACATGATACTCTACATAGAAGACCCCCTAAACTCCATTGAAATACTCTTAGATACAATAAATAAATTCAGTAATGTGGCTGGATACAAAATCAATACTCAGAAATCAATAGCATTCCTATACACGAACAACAAAATTACAGAGAGGGAAATAAGAGAAACTGGACTATTCACATTAGCAAGCAAAAAAATGAAATATTTAGGAATTACTCTTACGAAAGAAGTGAAAGACTTATACAGTGAAAACTATAATACACTGAAAAAGGAAATTGAAGATGATCTCAGAAATGGAAAGACATCCCTTGCTCATGGATAGGAAGAACAAACATTGTGAAGATGGCCATTCTCCCAAAACTCTTATACAGATTCAATGCAATCCCAATAGAAATACCATCAACATACCTTATAGATCTAGAGAAATCACTCCTAAATTTCATCTGGAACCAGAAGAGACCTAGAATCGCAAAGGCAATTCTAAGCAGCAAAGGCAAAGCAGGAGGCATCACAATCCCTGACTTGAAATTATACTACAAAGCAACAGTAGTAAAATCAACATGGTATTGGAATCAAAACAGAGGCGAAGATCAATGGAATAGATTAGAAGATACAACCACAACTACAAACACACTCAACCACCTTATCTTTGATAAAGGAGCCAAGCAGGTTCACTGGAAGAACGACAGTCTCTTTAATAAATGGTGCTGGAAAAACTGGCTCTCCATTTGCCGAAAACTAAAGCTAGACCCATGTCTATCACCATGTACTAAATTAAAATCTAAATGGGTCAAAGATCTGAATATTAAAACAGAAACACTAAATCTATTGGAAGACAAAGTGGGTAGAAACCTTGGAGACATAGGAGTAGGTAGAGAATTCATGAACAGGACTCAAACCGCACGGGAAACACTTCCCAGAATCAATAACTGGGACCACATCTTATTAAAAAGTTTCTGCATGTCAAAAGAAATCTCCAGCATAGTGAAAAGAAAACCCACAAACTGGGAAAAGATTTTAGTGAACTCTCTCTCAGACAAGGGACTCTTGTCTAAAACATATAAAGAATTAAAAAAACTCAGACCTCCAAAATTCAAAGATCCAATCCAAAAATGGGCATCTGAGATGAATACGCAATTCTCAGATGAAGAAATGCAAATGGCAAATAAATATATGAAAACATGCTCATCATCATTGGTCATCAGAGAAATGCAAATTAAAACCACACTGAGATTCCATCTCACTCCTGAAAGAATGGCCAGGATCAAGAAAACCAACAACAACAAATGCTGGAGAGGATGTGGGGAAAAAGGAACTCTCCTGCACTGTTGGTGGGAGTGTAGACTGGTACAGCCTTTGTGGAGGTCTGTCTGGAGGTTTCTCAAAAAGTTGGGATTGGAAATCCCATTTATTCCAGCTATTCCACTTCTAGGCATATTCCCAGAAGAACTGAAAGCATCATACCACAGTGATTTATGTGCACCTATGTTTATAGCAGCACAATTTGTAATCGCCAGATCTTGGAAACAACCCAAGTGTCCATCAACTGAGGAATGGATAAAAAAGTTGTGGTATTTCTATACAATGGAATATTATTCAGCTATAAAGAAGGATCACATTGAGATATTTATCAATAAATGGGCGCAGCTTGAGACCATACTCATAAGTGAAATAAATCAATCTCGCATGTATGAATACCGAATAGTTTCCCTAATGTAAGTAATGATTCAAATATATGAAAATATGTGGCAATCATGATTCCCCATTATGTGGCCTTGAAGCCTTATAAAATTTTCACTTATTAATTAGAAAGGCTTTATTCCGGGCTTCTTGATATGGAAATATTTGAAGCTATAGTATATGAAGTTTTATCCAAATATCTCAAGGAAAAAGACAGACACTATGGTAACTATTATTCTTTAAAAAAATTATTTAGTTATTTCTTATGTTTATTTTAATTAAGGGAAAAATTTTAAAAATTAGGATATATAATAGTAACTCTTTTCGATTTCCTATTAACTTGTTTTGAAGTCCTGTAATGCTCCCACGATCTTGTTTTGACTGATTAGACTCTGTTCCATTCTGTGGGATAGTATCAGGTCCGAGGGTATAGGCAACTACTTTGAAGGCAGTAAGATTCACTAAGATGCCCATTCTGGTTTGACTATTGTCTCCTTTGGAAGTCCTGTAATGTTTACAATGTCTAAGTTTTATTGGTCTTGTTCTCTACTGTTTTGTCCAACTTTATAATATCTAATGAGATAGACAAATCTTTTTAAGGAAACAAGAGACAACGTTGATAACTATTGTTAATAACCGTATACTCTGTTCTACATCATGTGCTAAGTCTATCCTTGGTTTTCACTGACAGCTTTGTTCTGCCATATTTGACTTTATTCCCCCCCCCCAAAAGTAATAAGAACTAAGGAGTAATAAAATCTAAAATGTGTAAATTTTGTTGTAAAAAGAGAGGAAGGGGAAAAAAGAGCTCTAACGGATATAACAGCAAGTGTGTATAGGGATGTTGAATAGCTGACTATATTAATGTTTTTGGATCATTGAACACAGCTGTTTGTAGTCTCTCTGTTTGAATGTCTACTTTGTATTCTTTGATACTGTGATTTGAGCAACTATTTCCAAGATGATAATATGTAATCTATTAACAGGTGATTTCTTACTGTTATGCTTTTTTTTGTAGTTCTGTATTATATGTAACCTTACACTGCTTTGTTTTGTTTTGTGTTTTTCTCTTTTTCCTCTTAAATAAAAAAAAAAAACCTAAAAGCCTGAGATATTTATTATCCCACAGCTCCTGTGAGCTAGGAATCCAGCAGACTTAACTGTGGCCTAGTCTCTAGGAAGCTATAGCCAGCATTTCAGCAGCAGCTGCCTCATCTCAGAGCTGCCAGGGAAGAAGATCTATCTGCAAGACTCCTCCCCCAGATGTGGACTGGAGGCTTCTCACAGGTGTTCACCTCATGGCCTCCACAAGACAGCTCAGAACCTGGCAGCTTCCTCAGAGCCAGGGCCTAGAACAGCCAGAGAGAAGCCAAACCACACCTTCCCGTAATCCAGGGGCAGCCACCATGGGGAATGGGAAGAGAAACAAGAAGCCAAACCATGCCTTCCCATGAGCCAGCCAATGCTTTGGCTAGAAGACAAGAAGAGAACCATCCCCTACCACCCCACCCCAATAAGCAATGGGCTGATTCAGAGGAAGTCAGTCTGAGATGATAGCAACTGAAGTAAAATAAATAACTTAATCCTTTTTGTCTTAATGCTTTTGGTTATTTTTCCCTCATTGCTGGGACAAAATACTCAACACCCAAAATTAAGGAAGGAAAGGTTTATTTAGCTCACAGTTTGTGAAGGTTTCAGTTCATAACAAGCTGACCGCAAGGCAGGGTCACATGGCATTGGGGCAGCACTTCAAGGCAGCAGCCAGAGTAAAAGGGTAAGAGCAAGCCTCTTTTCCTCCTTTATGTTATACACAGGCCACATCCCTCCCAGGAAAGGATATCACTCACAAAATCTCTGTGCCCTCCTCTCCCACAGGATGAGGATATTTACAAAGTAAGGATCCTGGCTCCCTGCTGAGTCTCTCAGCTACACTTGTAAAGTTCTCAAGTTGACACAGTGTATTAACCATAACACTTGTATTGTTTCATTAACTTTGCAGGCCTAAAGCTGATAGTCTGAGCATCTATTTGCCAAGTAATATGCATATTTCCTTCTGCCTTGTTTTTGAAATCCAATGTTTTGTTCCATTTTACTGTTTTGTATTATTCCTGTGCCTGGAACCTGAGCAACTATTCTGAAGATAACAATATGTAATACAACAACAATTGTTAAATTCCTATCATGTTGTTTTGAAAATCTATGTAACTATTATTGTTGTTCTTGTTCTTATGGTTGTTGTCATGTTGTTTTTGTTATTGGGGGGGTTTTGTTTGCTTCTTGATTTTTGTTTTTTTGGTTTTTTTTTTTTACTCTAAAATAAAAAAGAAGAAATGCCAGAGAAACCTCACTGTGAGCAAGAGGGCAGTCAGCCTTTGTGACTTGGGCCCATTGCTTATGCTGCGTGAACCTTCTCAAAGTTAGGACAACTTACACCCTGGGAAGGGTTCTTCTGGGGGTGACAGAGGGATGTCAATCAGGAGGTGGGAACACTGGCCATGTGAGAAGCTGCTGCACCTCAATATGCTTCTACCTCTCAAAGCTACTCATGCTCCCTGAGAAGGAAAAGGCTGCTTTAAAATTCACCTTGTTATATTTGTTTACTCGTTTAGCCCTGCAGGCCACAAATGCTGGGGACAGAGCAGCAAGCAAGTCCCCTGCTCCTCAGAGCAGACCTTCTGGAAGGGAGGAAGACAAGGACAGTGAACGACACACACAGCATGACTTGGTACAGCAGGGACAGGCATGCAGGGTGGCCAGGTGGTGGTGAGGCTGTCTTATAGGCATGGGCCTGGAGCCCTTTCTAATAGTCTCCCTCTGGACAGAGAAATTAAGAAAGCGAGGACCACCCAGGAGACTGTTTGGCAAGTCATTCTGGGGACTATCAAGTACAACACTGAGCAAAGTTTTCAAGGAACACAAGAGGATGCATATGGCTAGAACGGAGTGAGCAGAGGAGAATGTGGCTGGAGTGGAACTTATAAAGGAAACCAGAAGCCAAATCTTCTACCACCATGTAGGTCATTAAAAGGACTTTTACTTTTATTCTACAATAGGAGCCACTGGAGAATTCTCCCCTCAAAGGATCTGCTTAAAATGCAGAAAGGAGTTAGCCCCTTCCTCACAATTTAAAGAGACTATTGCAGTTCTCTCTATAGGAAGGTGTTTTTTGCATTATTTGGGGTGGGTGTATGTTTTTTTAAAAAAAGGTAACAGATGTCTTATTAAGAGAGGTTGAGTGACTTACATAGTGATATAGTTAACTGATCCCACACTTTCTAATTACTGACTTTAAAAGATAATACTAGATCTGAAAGCCTTGGGTGTTAGAAAGAGTTTCTATTCCTGAATGAGGAAAGAGAAACAAAACTAAATAATACAGGCAAAAATGAAGGGCTATTTGTGCCTAAAATCAAACTACTTCCCAGAGTCTGGGCTCACACATAGGTCACAGTTAAGCTAATTGCATCAAGTCAGACTTCACCTGCAGGTAGAGCCCCCGCTGAAAGCCCAAAACGGTGCCCTGGACCATGAAATGAGCTGGACCACAAATGACCTCCGAAACCCTTAGGAAGTGGTTGTAGACAAACAAACACAAGGTCCCATGAGCACATAGAATAAATCCCAGGAAAAGGCAGATATGCTTATATGTGCGCATTAGCCAAACTTCTAAGGTAATGACCCAGGAATTGGCTAAAGGATGCATATTCATCATTGGCTTTGTTGCACACCTATCCTTAAGTTCCCATAAGACTATCTAGACTCACTTCCAAACTTAGCAGAGGTCCATAACATCAGTACACATACATAGGCAAATGGAAATTAATGTACCCAAGGAAGCAGAGGTCAGTAGGAGTACTTAGGAGCTACTGGGTGAAGAGCAGACTGTTTTGCAAAGATACACACGTATAAAAGAAGTTAAGAAACACCCGCTTGCAAATGCTAGATCTGTGAGTGGCGAGGCAGGCACAAGACAGGAGAGACCAAGATGGCCTGGTTTGCCCTCTTCCTCCTGAGCCATCTCTGGGCTACAGCTGGGACCTCTGCCCAGGTCAGAAGCTCATGCTGTGAGTATGGAGCTCATTTTCAACAGGACAGGACCACAGTGACCCTGAGACAGGCAGGGATCCTAGGCACTGAGGTCTGCAGAGGGGAAGTGGGGTGACAGCGATCCCACTGGAGTAGGGGTTCCAGGGGGGATGAGTGCAGGTGGGTGCTAGTATGTGACCTCATCTTTCCTGATTTAACAGAACAAGCTCCCTGGGAGTTGAGGTGACAGATGTCTTATTAAGAGAGGTTGAGTGACTTACACAAGAGTGACAGCTACTGGTATAGCTGCTTAGTGGCTCTTCAGACCAGGGCCACTAGGAGGTGGATGTTTTGATTCTTGCTGGGTACACATCATATCCCAGATTTTCAGTATTACTCGTGGAAAACTGAGAGGGGAATACAATGGGCATACAATGAAGTTAATCTCTAAGAAAGTTCTAGGAATCACAAGGGTTGTGAACTGTATAGCTTTAAGTTAGTAGAATGGGGTATTTTGAGAAGACATAGGACTAACTGATTGTCAAAGAAACATTGCAATGTTTCCTGTGGTTCTCTTTAACCACTTAGGACACCAAGCCTAAGAGGCCTAGATATCATGTTTCTGAGATGAGGAGCTGGGGCTGAGGGGTCTGGTAAGTGGCTTTTGTCTTTGCAGCTGTCCCCTCAGAAGAGGAGCCCTGGGTTGATGGCATACAAGTGCTCATGGAGAACTCAGTGACACGATCAGCCTACCCCAATCCCAGCATCCTGATTGCGATGAACTTGGCTGGACCCTACAACCTGAAGGCACAGAAGATCCTTATTGAAGAGCTCATGGCCAGTAAAATTTCTGGTGAGAGAACCAAGAGCAGCACCTGCTCCATGAATCTTACAACACTGACCAGTATTCTCCCAGTCTAGCTTACAGCCACCTGTGTTTGTGTCTAAACCTCCTTTCCCTACACAACAGAAAAAGACCTAGAGGAGGAACTAAGTCTGAGGTCAGAGCTTTCAGGCACGAGGTGAGGGAAGTAGAACAAACCCCAGATAGATGTGAAAATAGCAGGCTTCCTGTTCTGGATGTTGCACGCACACAGTCCCTCCTTGCTACTCTTCCTCACCTTACCCTCTAGTAATGCTTCAGTGCCACAACTTCTAGTAGCAATGGCATTGACAACAAAATCTCTGTTCAGCTTACTTGAGCTACTTTGAGGCTCAAGTCAAATAAGCCCATTTAAATTATTTTTTAAGTATGGATTTCCATAGATAAATTTGGATGGGTGTTTCTGTTGCTTTTCTATCCAGATAAACTAGTGATTTTCGACTGAAACATACAGTCACAGAGAAGATCCTAGACTCAATATTCCTTTAAGTATATTTGCATTTTTCATTTAAAAAAAACATCAAAACATTATATGAGTGCACTATTTTAAAAATAAAAATGATTCTGAGATGGAAGCAGGAAGCTCAACCCAACCCCTGTGGTCCCTCCCTGAGATTGTCCCTCTGTGTCACTATGCTGTCTGTTCCTCTGCAGACCTAACTATAGGACAACTTGCCCTCAATATCATGGCCCTCAATTCCTCCTGCAGAGACACTGCGAGCAAAGTGTCAGTTCTACAAAGAAAAATGCAGAGCTGGACACCACCAGGTGAGTCCTCATGTGAACGGAGGGGATAGGAGGCATGAGGACCTTCATGAGAATGTGGAACCCACAAGAAAAGGAGCAGAGGTTTCAGGAGTGGAACGTGAGAGAAGAGAGACAAGGTCCCCTCCACTCTGTCAACCCCACCTGTCAGGGACTCCCCTCTGAGCCAAAAAGGACCTGAAACCCAACACAGACTTGCAGGGCTACCTCCTGTCTGCAGACAGCACTGTCCTTTCCCTGCCATCCAACACCAGATAAAACCCTCATCCTGAGCCACAGTGAAGTGATCCCTCTCTGTGACTGTGCCTGTCTTCAGAGATAGGCTTTATTTCTGTTGAAAAGCTTTGGCTTTGCCTTCTCCACAGATGTCCCCAGCATAATGACCACTACTCTGATGCATACTCTCCCCACTTCCAGGCCCAAAAGAAGAAGCTGTAAACTTCTATGCACCCAGCCTGGCGGTCTTGGCTCTGTGCCAGAAGAATTGGGAGGCCACCTTGCCTATAGCTGCGGGCTTTGCCAAGGCGCTACTGGCTAACACCTCTCCCTTTGATGTGGGTAAGTGGCTGGCCACTGCCAGAAGCTGCCCTGAGCCCATGCTGGAGCCGGTGGGCAGTGTGGGGCACTTCCCATGGGGGACCTGAGAGCCTAGAAGGGAGTCCAGATGGGGGACTTCACAGATTAAGAGGCAGCAACATGTAGAAACAAGGGCAATGCATGAAAGATCCAGAAACTACTAAACCTCAAAAGGGGACAGTAAACATGTCACTCGAGTCAGAAGTTGTTTCCAAATTAAACAGCAAGTTAGTCAGGCATCCTCCCTGCCACGAAACCATTTTTTTAACTGCTGCCACTGTGTCACCCTCTGTTCCCCTTGATGCTTCTTATTACACCCAAATGCCCTCTTTCTATTAAATAGCTACTCCTTCAACCGTAAACCCTCCTGGAAACTTGGGACCATCTGGTTTCTTGGCCATGCAAGCGCATGACTGTGTGGATCAGAAGCTTTTTCCTCTGCAACACCACATCTGTTTTCCATCCACCTCTTACTGTGCAGTGATCTCTCCCCTCAGGCCAGCATCATGGCCTTCTAACCCAGTCCCCCTTCCTCCTCTGCTCTTCTCTGAGATGTGGCATTTTCTCACACTTGCACTCCTTACACACAGCTCTTCAGAAATGCCTCCAATTTCATATTCTACCAGACAAGCCAGCAGGTAAATATTCTCGAGCTCTCTTCTGGGGGCCAGGAAGAGACCAGTCTTGGAAACCTTCCACAGAGCTTGAACATCTTGGTCAATTTTAAGAAGTTTGCACCCTTGGTCTTTGGCTTTCAGAAACACTATTATCCTTAATGAAATTATTGAACTTTTAGCTTAGGGTGGGAGGGAAGGATCAGTCAAATAAAAGATGCTGTTGGGAAAATTTTTCATGTATTCTAGTCGTATTGCCCAGAGCTTGCTGATTTTATGTAATATGTTTATTATGCACAGAAGATGAAAAAAAAACTTCTTTTTGGGATACTATAAGGGTGCCAGGTTCCCACCATGAAAGCATTCACATAATAAGGCAACAATGTATGTAGCACAGCAGAGAGCAGATCAATGGCAAAGTAGATATAAAAACAAATGCTTGAGGAGCTCAGGACAGAAAGTACATGCTATACTGGGAAGACTAGGAAGGCTTCATAGAGAAGGGTGACAGCCAAGCCTTGAAGAATGATGACCTTAGGAGAAATAAACACTGGGACAAGAGAAGTGGAATTGAACACAGTGACAATCTTCATTAATTAAAAGCATGAGCTGTGAAGTTGGGTTCAAATTCTAGCCCCATTGCTTATTGGCCATGTGGCGTGGGGCAGCTACATAGCTTCTCGGAGCCTACGTTTCCTTATCTCTTAAACTATTGCAGGTACTTTTTCCCAGTTCATCCTGATCTTCTGCCTACAATGCAATAAGAACATGACAAGAGTGGGTGTTCAACTGTGGTGGTGGTGGTAATGGTCCTGTTCCCCTGTGATTCACAGACACAGGAGCAGTGGCAACCTTGGCTTTGACGTGCATGTACAGTTCTTGGGACAGTTACAGAAACCTGTTTGGCCAAGTGCTGAAGAGCACTGTGGAGAATATCAGCGGGCGGGTCACAGACAGTGGTATCATTGGAAACATTTACAGTACTGGCCTCGCCATGCAGGTAAAACCATCCTGGGCACTCTAGACTGAGTCCATGCCAACCAGCCTGGACTCTGATGTCTGGAGACTATGTATTTTTTTCTATTTTTTTTTCTTTTTTTGGTACCAGGGATCAAACTCACAACCATGCACTTGCAAGGCAGGTGCTTATAGTGCTGAGCTAAATCTCCAGCCCCCAATGTCTGGCGACTATGTATCAGACAACTCCGGAGACGCCAACCAGCACGACTCGGAGCACATCCTGGTGGTGCCCGAGCATTCACATTTCTGCTGGTAAAATGCAAATAAGTGCCCATTTTTCCCTTTCTTGTTGATAAAGCATGAAAATGAAATTATTTATTTGAAAAAGTAAAAGAATGAAGATAATGTTACAGAATTTTAAGCAACATAATAGGAGGAAAATAATCTTACACAAAATGAATTATCTTTCCTTGGAAAAAACAGAAACAAATCCAAAAAACTTTTGGTTATTAATAATGAACAATTAATTAGTAATGAATATTGACTGTTGAATGTTTTATCTATAAATAATGATATTTAAAGCAAATGCCTTAAAATACTAAATTTTCAACTCAGTATTGCAGCCAAATATTCTTTTTTCAAAATTTCATCTTGATCTAAAAAAGCAAGTTTGTATTTATACTGTTTAATAAAAAAAGAAGAAACATGGAGTTTTGCTGCTAACCCTAAATCTAGTATAGTTCTGGATTCGCCTGAGAAAGAAATTGTCTCTTCAGAGGAAAAATAGAGACCTCTATTAATATCCATATATTAAAAATTGAGAAACAGTGTAAGCACCTAACAATTAACTCACAATGAGCGTAACAGTAAGAACAACCTGCTACTCCTAAGGACCAGGTGCAGAAGTAACTATTAAAAACAATGTCGGGGGCTGGGGATTTAGCTCAGCGGCATAAGCACCTGCCTTGCAAGCAGGCAGTCGTGAGTTCGATCCCCGGTACCAATAAAAAGGAAAAAGACCAAAAAAAAAAAAAAACAGTGTCAGTTCTGCTATGGTCAACAAGAGTTTTTCATAGGAAAAATTATCATTTTTTCCAAGGGTAAATAACATAAAATTATTCCCAGTGCTCAGTTCTAGTAGAGGAAACCATGCATGCTGGAAGGAGTGAATGCAATCAATATAAAATTTTGGTGGGGATGGCTAGAGCTACTCTCTTAAGATAACATCACTTCAATTTAGTGCCAGACTGAAAAGTGTTGACTCTTGCTAATATGGCTCCTGAATTCTGTTTATAAGTATATCAGCTGCTAGGAACCTTTGATAAGCTGTATGCAGATACCACTGGCCATGTGGATTTCTTGTCAGTTAAGATACATAACTTCCCTCTACCCTCACTACTGTCCCTATGTGGAGTTTGCACAGGGATTCTCAGATCTCAAATCAGCAGATGTCTAAAATATGCCCTTTGTTATCTAAAATGTTCTAGGTATTGAGATCAAAGGACTGAAAGCATTATCAGTTTGGGCTTCAATCCCACATCTACCACCATCCTGAACCAATATTGACTTTCTCTGAATTTAATCTTCTCCACAGTAGCAGCTAGTTAAATGAAATAAGATGTCCAAAAGCACGACAGAATCAATGTCATGCTCACTGTTCACTGTCTCCTATAGCAGAACAGTAGGGTCATTGAATGTTTTCACCTTCACTTACCCAGTGTCAGTGTCCTTTGCACGGCCCAAGATACCTCATCCCTTCCCAAAGGGACCTGAGCAACAATTCCCAAGTCCCAAATTTTCTCCCTTTTTCCAGAAACACTGTACTTCCTTCAACTTCCCTAAAATGGGGCCTTACACTGACCAAGCGTCTAACAAAGTTCTTCCTGCAGTGTTATGAATGGCTTCTAACAACTTAACACTCCAGAGGGCTGGCATCAGTGATGTTTTATTCCAAGGGAAATTTCTCACTCAGTGCAATTTAGTATGATGATATTGCTGAGGAGTATCTGCCTGGTGATACTGCCTCAGACAATCAACCTCATAAAGTGGCCCATGATTTCCAAAGTTACCTGGATGGTCACGCCTGTCACAGCCGTCCAAGTGTGCACACCACCCTCTGGAGGAGAGACCATTCCTCACTCCCCTCCTCCTTTCATTCTCCATTCCCAGCTACAGGCCAGCTGGTCATCACAAATCCCAGCCCCTTAACATGATTCACTGGCTCTCCTGGGCATAGCTGTAAAGGCGGGAGCTGCTGAGATATCTGCTGCATCCTGCATTACAGAATGCATTTCCAGCCATCATATGATGCTCCCATAGTGACAGGCAGGAAATGTGATTTTACCTACAAGACAGAAAACTCAGCATTGGTGAAATAAGTTGCTAGGTACATTAATTGAGATTCATTTTGCAAGTGACAGAACCTAAGTCCTTGTTGCTCAAGAAAAAATAGAGATTTACTATTCCATGTATATCAAAATTGCAGGATTACGTAGCTTCAGGAATCACTAAAATAAGGCCTCCGATGGTGAAATGAAGCACCACTCATCCTGTTACCTACAGCCCTGCTTTCCCTCATACTATACGGCTTCTACAGGAAGATGGTCATTAGCAATTCGGTATTTCTGCACAGGTCCAGCTGAATGACCCAGCAGGGAGTAAAGGTCCCTTTTCCCCCAGTGTCTGTGTGCTGTGGAGAGCACATACCCACCGACCATTACCCCGAGGCACAGGGCACCCTGTTCTGCCCAGCCCAGGCCACGAATCCACCCTGTGTCCAGGCTTGTGGAGCCTCAGCCCCATAGTCACGACCAGTTACAATTGTGGGAGAAGTCCACGGAGCCTGTGTGTGACCATGTGAAACTCAGGGAAGCATGTATGTGGCCAGGATGTCCTAGAGCACAGAGCTCTGGGAAGCTCACCTATCTCAGCCTCACCTTGCTCTGCACTCAAAGCCTGCTCAGGAGTGCCACAGCCTAGACAGTGATCACTCAAGCTGATCCTGTGCAGGGGCTTGCTTTGGGACTCCCAGGTGATGGGCAGGGAGCTAAGGACGCCCATGTCTCATCGCAGAGAGTAAATGTAATCCCAGTCCCTGTGTGGCCTTGGTAGGGATTGTGAAGATCGCTAAGGTTACTGACCAGGTCTGTCCCTTACAGACTGGTACCGGCCAACTTTCAGCTGGGCCTTATCTCTCCATCTCTGTCTCTCTGCTATTCCCCACCCCCACCCCAGGCACTGTCTGTGACCCCTGCGCAGCCCAGCAAGAAGTGGGACTGTGAGAAGACAATGGCTACCGTACTTGATAAGATCAAGCAGGGGAAATTCCAGAATCCTATGTCCATTGCACAAATCCTGCCATCTCTGAAGGGCAAGACCTACTTAGATGTGCCCCATGTGAAATGTGGTTCTGGTAAGAACTCTTTTACCATCAGCCTCTTCTTCTATCCAAAAGCAGCGATACACACCAAAGATCAAGGGGGTTCGATGTTAAGTGGCACACAAGCTTGCTAAGTTATCTGCCTTCCTGTCTCCCAGGGCATACACTACCACCCAGATAGTCACCCAGGCCTCAGAACGCAGCCCCCCATCTACTTCAAACAGCTTTGATTTTTGGAGCACCCGCTATGGAGAAGCGCATTGTGAGATCTTAGAGGTGGGAAACCCGCATTCCCAACAATGAAATACTTTCATTCATTCTTTTGACAAGCATACCACCAAATATTATATATATTGCACCATGTCTGCTCTTTACAAATTAAAAACTATGTATACAAAGAGCTACAGTATTTGGAATAATGATGCAGCTATTAAATATAAATTAAATCTATATACAGAACAAAAACATTACAACAAATAGGGACCAATTGTTTTATTTGGGAGACTTGGGAGAACAGAGGTAACACTTCAGCCAGGCCTTCGAAATTGAACTATGAAAGCTTGGGTTTCATAGAACCCCAAAGGGATGGGGTAGAAATTAATTTTTAATTTGAAATATCTCTATTTTCTACAATTATATGTATAACACAGAAACACTTAAAATTCAAAATATACAGAAACACTTAAAATTCAAATTATACAGAAATGCACATTTAGAAAACTAGGTGTTCTAGGGGCACAAAAATTGTACCACTCTAGAAGTAATTGTTTCTCTGATTCTTCTTTCTAATCAGCCACTAACATATTAGTCATTGATGCTCCATGGACTGCTTAAGACAAGAAAAACAATGAATTTTTTGTCTATCACAATGAAAAATCTACAGAGACCAAAACCTAGCAAACTGATCCCAATCGTATCAAACACACCACATCTTGCCAACTCCTTAGCCTGCTGCCGGGGAATTCCTTTACTTTCAGGAGACAGCTGGGGGTCTTTGCCAGCACTCTACATAAGCTGTCCAAGGGCCTCCTCAGCTGCTCTGAAACTTACTGCTTCCCTGACCCCCTTCAGGTGTAAGTTACCACTCACAGAGATTTTGCATGTATCAGAGAAACCTTGTAATCCCTGACCAATGTGACCACTTTGTTCACAGATCAAGTGAAGCCATCATCTGACCCTAACCCTAACCCTCTTTCCCAACCCCAGCATCTAACATCACCATCGTGTATACCATAAACAACCAGCTGAGAGAGGTGGAGCTGCTGTTCAATGTGACCACTGAGGTCAGCGTGAAAGGGAGTTCAGTGCTCCTGGTCGTCCTACAGGAAGCCCAGCGCAAAAGCCCTATGTTCAAGTGAGTGTTTGCGAGGTGTTCACCATGCTCCTTGGTTTAATCCAATCCCAATTCTCTCTTTTTCGTTCATTTTCTTATGTTTCTCCTGATTCACTTACCATGTTTTTATCTAACAGCCTGTTACCTTGCAATGTCGTACATAGAAAAGATGTTCTTAATAAAAGTTAAATCATCCAAAGCAATAGAGAGTTATAATTCCAGAAATTCAAAGGTGAGCGGATAGGTTGGAATAGTCATAGGGGGTTCTGGACCACAAGGATTAGCTCCTGTTTAGGAAGACGTGTGGTAGGTTCGTTCCAGGAAGAATGCAAGGCTGTAGAAAAGCATCTGAGGGAGTAGTGAGCAAGGAATGTGCAGTCCAGGAACAGCCAGCTGCTCTGGAAGAGAATGCGGGATGAAGAGAAGCTTGGCTGAGACTGCAAGGGGTGTGAGAGCCCAGGTAGGAGGTAGCCTTCTTACTGTGTGGCGTGTTTTCCTTTAATTTCTTTTGTGTATGTGTGCATGTTTGAGACACGTAATAGTTACTTTCACTGTGGCTATTTGGTACATGTGTGTGACACGTCTGAACTTCTTACATCCCTTTCCCCTTGCCATCCTCTGTTCCCTCCATCTCTAGGTCCCTTTTCCATTTGCAGTAGATCTGTCTCCTTGGTGCCTTTTATCTCTTTTATTTTACTCTGTATTATGCTTTGAATTTCTCCCATGAACGAAACTATGTATAGTTTTAAGCTTCTGTGTCTATTTTACTGAATACTATTTTCAAGGAGCATCCATTTTCCTACAAAAGAGTTGTTTTTGTCATTCTTTATTGCAAAATATCATGTATCCCAATACCATTGAGTATATCAGTTCTGTATAAGGTTCCCAAATAAAGTCAGCAATACCACATTTTTTTATCCATTTGTCTGTGAAGCTTCTGAACAGCAAAGGAAGCACAAACAGTGAATAAATAATCTAAAAATGGGGAAAAAAATTGTCATCTAGTCCTTAGAAAGAGGACCAGCATAAAATCTAGAATATACAGTGTACCCGCTGCCACCATAGGAAGGTTTGCTTCCTTCAAACAGCCTGCACCCACCAGGAGAATCAGACAGATACATCCCTGTGTGCCTGCTGCCATCAGGGGAGTCCTGGTACATGCAGACACACAGGCTGAGAAGAAGCACCACCACCATGCACCTCTGGCCACCAGGGAAGAATAAGTATAGCTTCACAGGTCTGAAGAAGCCCACCCCATGCTCTGCTACCTCTCTGGGAACCTGAGGTCAGAGGAACCCAGGTGCCTGTTCCATTCCCTTATACCATGGAGGGGCAACCAACATAGGAAGTGCCTGGGACACCACAACTGGCTTGTTGGGAGGAACCCAGGAAAATATCCATGAAGGAACAAAAGGGAATCTCAGACCTCCAGCCCACACAGAATAAGTCTAAATATAGTCTTGGATGAAAATGGAAGTCACACACCTGAAATCTGAGAGGATAGCAACCGAAGTAAAGAAACATCTTCATGAGACTGTAAAAGTAACCAGATCAGGAATGTCTCAGGTAAAAGAAGAAATCACAAACCTAATGAAAGAGTTTCTGAGCTTATCTAAAGAAGACATATATTTTTTAAGAAGAGGAGCATAAGAAAATCATGGAAACCTTGAATGAACAATAGAGGAAGGAATTACGATGTCTTCAAAATAGGTACATATAACTTCAGACATAGTAAAAATCAAACAGAATAGAAAAGAATACAAATAATAAAAACAAGACAATAAATGCAATAAAGGACTTCAAAACAAGCCAATAGTAAATTCAAAATGGCTACCATAGTATATTTTGCTATCTTTGAAACAGGTTCTCCTGCCATTGGGTTTGAAATAATCAAACAAAACAAAGGAGAATAAAACCCAACCCAATAAAACAATGGAAATTATCCAAAACAAGATCTTAGGAAATCAACATTGGCTACAACCCTCAGAAGGAGATGCCCCTAAATACTATACTGCATACTGCTATCATCTGAACTTATGATCAGATCATTTCCTATGAATATCATAAATGGTTGTGATCCATTGTCTACACAGGACAAATATTTCTGTAAAATTTGCAATCTCATATATTCATTTAATATTTCTACATAAGTGTTTTCCCACTTTACTAAAAATTATTAAAAATTTAATATTTTGTAATTGTCAATATTTCAATTATGGATATTCACTCTGTCACTCATCTACTTTTTCACTCATTGGGCATTTACACTTTTAAGTTGCTGTATTGGTCAGGGTTTTACTAGAGAGAACAGATATAACCCGGGATATACAGAAACAACAAGATTGGCTTACGATAGTCAGTCACAGAGTCCATGAGAAAGCGTGCAGAGGGTGTCTATGCACTGGAGGCCAAAGGATTCAATCCAAGGTCTGGAGTTCACCCTAGTGTCTTGTGCAAGTCCACATCAGCAGGCTGATGGGTCTGCGACAGAAGGCCGAAGGCTCTGTGATAAAAGGTTGAAGAGTCTATGCTGGAAAGCTGAAGAATCTATACTGGAAGCCAGGAGGCGAGGTCCAAACCAAAGGCAAAGACTGGAGCTTCTCCCAAGAATGGAATGGATTCCTCCTTCCTCCTCCCCTTTTATACCTCGAGGTGATGACCCACCCTAGGGTGGCTCTTATTCTACATCCTTGGGTGTAGAATTGCTAAACCCATTTAGTTAGCTTCTAACTGTCTCAAGTTGACACAATCAATCAACCACTACAGTTGCTTTTTAAAATCATTGCTTTTTAAAATCATTCATTTTAATATCATTTAATATTAAATGAAGTGATTTCATGTTTATTAATCATCTGTATTTTTCTCCTTTGGGCATGATTTTTCCTAATTTTAGAGGATTTAGAATGGCACTATGCTTTCATTTCACCCATTATGGTCCAACCTAAAGTGAGGTGTTAATCACGTGTGATTCTGTTCTTAGATTTGAAACAACAATGACGTCCTGGGGCCTTATAGTTACTTCTATCAATGGCATTGCTGCAAATGCAAATCACAAGACTTACTGGCAATTCCTGGGTGATGGGATACCTTTGGATGAAGGTAAGCAAAGAAAAAGATCTGTTATTTCTTCTGGAGTCTAAAGGCTGTGTTTATTAATTATTTAGCTCTTTCACTCATGTAATCAGTAAGTAATTCTCAGATTCTGTATGTCATTACAATCATACATCTGAGTTACACATATACAAAGACATACACATAATTTTTATGTAGATAAATCAACTTTATAAGTGACTCTTTTTCTACAAAGAAAGAAACCCATTCTTCACCTTTTTCATGTTATTTTTAAATGTCTAAATAAAGGAATAATTGTGCCTGCATGTTTTAATAGAAAAATAAAACTCAGATTCCAACCAAATCTTAGCATCCATTAAAGTTTCTACAAATACTATAATATTCTCCAAGTTAAATAGCACTGGCGCATGGCTCTGTCTCAGGGTGTGTCAGTGTCGCTCCCGGCCGGCAGGAAAGACACACGACAAAGTCTGGCGGTGTGCAACCTTGCCTTTATTTGTCTCCGCGTGGGCCCCGCGAGGCCTCCTCTCTGCCACCAGTCCTTTCTCGCCGGTGGACTTTCTCTATCTCTCTCGTGCTTCTTCCTCGTGGCGGGAGAGGCATTCACTTTTATAGGGCAACAGTAGCCAATCAGTTCAAAGCGCGCGATGCGGGCTGACTGGCTAACATCAGCTGTTGCTAGGCAGACTATCTTACAGAGCGGGTTGTTTAAGTCGCCAGGGCAATCAGGGGGCAGGAAGCAGGCGCCAACTTGGCTCACTCGATGGGAGGGGCAATCTAGCTCAGGCTCCGCTCCCACCCACAGGCCCTACGTCCGCCAAGTAAGGCGACTGGTGTCGGCCGCGGCTCCCAACAAGGGTGATGTAACCTCTCAAGCTGACACTAGTCGTTACCATATGGAGAAACTGTAAAAGCAAATCAAGTCACAGCCCAACTAATGCTATAGCTATATAAATGGTTTCATTACCCAGTCTTACAATGAAGAGATACTTTTCTTAGCATCTATCATACAGTTAACAGAACCTGGTGACACATAATTTGTAGGTTTGCAAGATCATATAAGAATGGTATTGGAGTCACACAAAATTTGAAGCTCCTTTTTTATTTACAAACTACATATTCAAGTAATCCATTGTTCCAGGGCCACAGTCTTTACCTTTATAAAGCAGAAATAACAATAACCATTTCCTGAGTTATTGTGAGGATTAGGACTAATGTTTTTTAATTTATTAAAGTGTCTTTTGCATAGAATGTGTTAAAATGTTTATTATTTATATTAGCTTCATTTTTCTACTACCTTTCTCAAGAAATTGCCCTGGGAATTTAAATTAGGCTTACATTTGTTTTGAGACAGGATCTCACTATGTAGTTCAGATTGGCTTACAGGTCACTATGTACCCTAAAATTATCAATTTTTCTGTTGCCTGAATTATGTGAAAAATAATGGATGCTGTCAACACATATCTTTCCTGTCCTGGGAAACAAAAATTGTCAACCCACTGTCCTTCCTTATTTCTCACAAAATCTTCAAAAATTAATGTGAGATACAATTTTGAATGCTGTAATTTTGGCCTACATAAGCCATTTTTAAAATAATATATTTCACAACTATTACCTATTGAGTACAGTACTATGCACCTGAAAGTCATTATCTCTGCTCCTGAAGACAGGTCTTCAGAAAAAATATTATTATGAAATTCCTAAATGTTGTGCTTATATTTAGATGTCCCCTCAAAGCCTCATGCAGTCATAGGTGGGGCTTTTCAGAGATGGCTGGATCTAGGATGTATGATTACTAAATCAGTCTGCTGATGGTTTGGCTCAGTTCTGCCAGATCAAGGATGTAAGGTTGGTATTGAGTCAAAGTACAATGTCAGGATTAAGGGTATGAGTGATACTCCGGGAACAGGTAGCCTGGAAAGGATATAAGGGACAGAAGGTGCTTGTCCCTGTTCCTTTGCTTCCATTTGATGTTTTTGTTCTGCCTTGAACTATTTGTCCTCCTTGATGCCAACCCTGCCTTGGAGCCAACTGACTATGGACTGAAACCTCCACAAAATGTGAGCAAAATAAACCTTTCCTCCTTTAACTTTAAGTATCGAGTATTTTATCTCAGCAAAAAGAACAATAATTAAGACCCAATTTGAGGGAAAGAGAGGCTGGCACATCTCAAGAGGCATGCTGAAAGATCTCCACTAAGTGGTGAGATAGAGACAGTGATTTGGTTACTTTTCTCTCATTGCTGGGACAAAATACTCAGCACCCAAAGTGAAGGAAGGAAAAGTTTATTAAGCTCACAGTCTGTAAAGGTTTCAGTCCATAATCAGCTGGCTCTAAGACAGGGTGGCATGGCACAGGGGTACACTTCAAGGTAGCAGCCAGAAAAAGGAGGGAGAAAAAGTATCTTCTCCTCCCTTATATTACACACAAGCCACCCTCTCCTTTCAGGGCAAGTTTAGCACTCACAAAATCTCTGTGCCCTGTTCTTGCACAAGATGAGGATATTCACAAAGTAAGGATCTAGCTCCCTGCTAAGTGTTTCAGTTAAACTTCTAAACTTCTCAAGTTAACACAATATTATCAACTGTAACAACACCCCTTGTCAACTTGGAAAGCAGACACATTTCTTTAAACCAGCCTTCAGATACAAAGGCATGCTTATTCTTAACATTTTTCAACTTGAACATTATAACACAGTTTAACAATCCTCAAGAACCAGCATTAAGTCTATCAACATTATACTATATTAGAACCATAACATTTTGTCCGTGACCCCCAAAGACTCATGCATATTCCTTTATGCAAAAGGAATTTAGTTCATCTGCAAAAGTTGCCAAAGTCCTGCCAGTTTCAGCATTGTTTAAAAGTTTTAAGTCCCAAGTCTCCTCTGAGATGTAAGGCTAACCTTAGCTACAAGCCCCTGTACAAATGAAAACAAAGTTAAACACTTCCAACATGAAATGGCACAAGATAAACATTTTCATTCCAAAAGATACAAACAGGAGGGTACAAAGGATTGAGACAAAAGAATTTCCAAAATCCAGCAGGGCAAATATTAAGTCCTGTAGTCACACATCCAGCATGTGAAGAAATCTTTGGCAAACTGTAAGCTCCAAAGGGCTTGTGTGGTTCCACCCCCATGATACTTCTGGTGGTTGTAGCTCCCACAGCTTCTCTCTTAGACCCACTTTGCTCTGTCTTTGCAGCTTTCTTTAGGTGAGTCACATTCTTGGCTTTTCCAACCTTCTGAGTTTTCTATTGAACCTTTGGCTTCACAGTCACAGCTTCAGATACTGCCTGGCCTCCCAGGCCTTCTGAAATTTGGGTGGTAGCCTTTTAACCTCAGAACTCTTGCATTCTGTGTGCACCTAAAACCAGCACCCCATGGATGATGCTGAGATCTGCTGCCAGCTGGAGCAGTAGCCAGGGTCTCCTCTCTTTTGTCTGTAGGTGTCAAGTGCCTGCATGGCTTGGTGCTCTGAATCCAATTCTGAGAAAGATTCTCTGCTACCACCATACTGGAATATTATGCTCTGTGACTTTTGCCTCAAAGCAAAGTCTTTCATTTTTGAAGTTTTGATGCTGCAAAGGTTTCAGATTTGCTGCTTTTCATGTACTTAAAGGCCATATTTTTCAACATTCCTGTTTTCCAGTTCTTTTTCAAAATTCAAGATTTCCTCAGCTCTATCTTTGCAATTCACAGTTTTACTGGAGCTTCTCTTCTGACCAAATTCACAATGTTTTAAATCATCCCACTGGGCTCTTTGATCTTGATTTGCAACATAAATCTGGCTAAAAGATTCCAACACTAGCCATGCCACAGCTTCAACATTCAACTGCCTTGAAATTTTTTCTGTCGCATTAATTAGTCCACCATCCTTAATCTTAGTCTCAGACAAAGTCTCTTCTGCCAAGCCATAACACACATCATCTGGATTCCAATAACCAATGTAGTCCTTTCCAGAAGAAACCTCCCAAGCCTGGTCTTTACTGTCAGGATTTCTATCAGCCTTCTAGTCTTCTGAGCTCTGTCCAGAATCCCCTTACAGAACAACCTAAGGCATTTCAGGGCTACTGTTTCAGGAGACATCTCAAAAACACTCCAAACTCTTCCCAAAAGCCATTTACAAAGGCTATTGAACCACATAGTAAAATATAGTAACAGAAATGACCCAACTCCACTGGTACCAAATTCTGTCTTGGTTACTTTTCTCTCATTGCTGGGACAAAATACATGACACACAAAATGAAGAAAGGAAAGGTTTATTTAGCTCACAGTTTGTTGAGATTTCAGTCCATAACAAGCTGATTGCAAGTTAGGGAGACATGGCACTGGGGCAACACTTCAAGGCAGCAGCCAGAACCAAAGAGGAAAGAGCAAGCCTCTTTTCCTCCCTTCTGTTATACACAGGCACACACACATCCCGCCCAGGAGAGTGTATCACTCACAAAATCTCTGTGCCTTCCTTTTGCACAGGATGAGGATATTTACAAAGTAAGGATCCAGGCTCCCTGCTCAGTCTCTCAGTTAAACTTCTGAATTTCTCAAGTTGTCACAATGTATCAGTGGTAACAGACAGGAAACATGAATGTTTTAAATCCCACTTATATGTTTATTCCAGACTAACTACACAGCTCCTTTCTCTCCAGGTGATTTAACTCTTCTGGCATTTAATGGGCAGGCGCTTTGGTGTCGGATCTGCACCATAGTCACCTCAGGTTCCGCTCTGCTTCTTTCTAGGGGTTGCTGACTACATACCCTTCGACCATGAGCACATCACAGCCAACTTCACCCACTACTGAGAAGGAAGTGGGTGAAGATTTCCACTTTATTTCAAATATGGGAAAAACAGTGGATATCTACGACACTCCCTTATTCCTAGTTAAAACATAGAAACCCCTGTATAGAATAAATGATGCCCCAACACGTGACTCATGAAAATAAAACCCCCAGCTTCTGAGTGCAATGACTGTCTTTCATCATTCAACACTAAGGCAGCAATGGCGAACCTTTTAGAGTTTTCAGTGACACAAAGAGCTTGCTATTGGGGTGTCAGAAGAAAGGTAACACCCTGCTCTAGGTTGCTGGGGAGGAGTGGCCCGGCGATATTTTTGGAGATCATTCCAACTTTTATCAATTCAACAATCCACTCCCTATTTCTACAAATGAAATAACGTATCTTTTAAATCTCCTGTCTGTGTGTCTTATAATAAATGCCCCTTTTGAAATCACTTAATCGAAACATACATTCACACAAACTAATATACATCAAATGGCCAAAGTTATTTCATATGATATTTCTCAGATGGTTCAGAACTCCTAAATGATGCTCTTTCTTCTTCCATTTCTAGTATTTACTCTGAGTAGCATTTGTTTAAGTATATTTTATATAACTTCAATATATTTACATGTAAATCTGATGTAGATTTTATATATAATACAAAGTTTTAAGTAGTGTGCCCTAAGGGTTAGATACAGGCCTTTGAAAAATATTTAAGCTTTGAAACATAATTATAACTGTAATCTGTGGTAGGACTCAGACTTGCTACAAACTTCTTAGAGAGGAAGATGAAAATGTGTAACCAAAGGCCTAAAAGAAACAATTGGCTTAGGGGCTGGAGATTTAGCTCAGCCGCAAAGAGCCTGCCTTGCAAGCAGGCAGTCGTGACTTCAATCCCTGGTACCAAAAAAGACAAAAAAGAAAATGGGAAAAAAAAAAAAACAACTGGCTTCCATAATCACTAGCCCTATATCCACAAATCGTGCCAACTACAGATGGGAAGTATTTTTTAAAAAACTAAATCTGTATAGCTAAGATAATTGTCGTATTGATACTATTAGTTCAAGGAAAGAAACTGTGATTACTTATACTATTTGTTCTGTTTGTCAGGCCTTTTCTTGTAACCTGAACAACTATTTTGAAGATAACAATATGCAATATAGTTACTACTGTTAATTTCCTATTGGCTTGTTTCAAAATCCTATATTGTTTCTACTCTTCTGTCTTAGTTTAGCTTTGATTTCTTTTAATCTCTTTAAAATAAAAGAAGCCAAATCTGTAATGAACGTAATGAACACATAGATTTTTTAATGACTTATTGTCTAAATAACACAATACAGTATAACAACCACTCACACAGTATTTATACTTTATTAAGCAGGTCACCTAGAGATATATTGATGTATACAGAGGGGTATGTATAGGTTCTCTCCAAATGCTATGCCATGATCATCCTCAGATTTTTGAATCCCTGGAGATCCCAGAAACAATACTTAACGACAACTGGACTTAACTTGAAACCAGAAAAACCCCAATTTTTATATATATACATAGTTAGGTTGGTGGGTACGTTTTGGATGTCCATAATGATCTTGACATATACACAGAGAGAATGATCCCAGGAGGACACAGATGTGTGAAGATTAAACTGCCCACTGCGACTGTCCGGGAACAGGCTCCTGTGTGCAGACACCACTGCTGACAAGGAGCCCTGCACTAATCAGACTGACCTTCTCACCATCGGCCACCTGCTCAGGCATTATGGAGCAATCGCCTGTTCTCTACCAGTCTGCTCCCGAGAGGAACAGGTATGAGCCACACAGGCCCACGTCCTCATCCTACAGGCCAGAAGGAGCCTAGGACTGTCAGGGTAATGGAGAGACCCCTCGGGAAGGTGAATAAAGTGCTCTCCCCTTGGCATAGCACAGTGTGGTCACCCGGAAAGCACAAGCCATTTCTGTGCCCAGCAATGGGGCAACAGACGTGAACTCTGGTGCAGCCCTGTGATGGGTCCCTGCAGGTTACTAAATTCACCCTGAAAAGAAAAGACTGTGACACAAAAAAGATGTACATGATACACAGCTTGTGAGAGAAACAGACCACACAGTGAAGACCTGTGTGTGGGACCCTTCTCAGTACCTGTGCTCATTTCCTTCACTGCTTTCTAACTATTATTCATCCAACACACAGTGTGGTTGTTGAGGAGTTGGAAACTGAGAAAAATGTTAAGCAAAGATGACTTTTTGTTTGTTTAACAATAGGCTGGGCAACCAATCTGGACTCTTCCATAGGTAGCCAGCCAACAGGGCAGGGAAAAGCAGCCAGCTTGGACCCCACACGTGCACACAGTCCATCAGGACTCTCCCTGGGTAGCCAACATAAGCCAGGAGAACAAGCAAGCCAAGCCTTGAAGAAACTTTGAGTGTATGGAGAAGCCCATTCTGTACTCCACTGCCTCCAGGGGAACCTGGGTTAAGAGAAACCCAAGTGCCTGACCCATCCCCCTACACTGTGGACAGGTAGTCAACATGAGAAGTGCCTGAGACATTATAACCCACTTATCTGGAGGAACCCAGGAAAATGTCAAGATGAAGGAGCAAACGGCAATCTCTGGCTCCAGACCACACAGAACAAGCCCAGGAGACATGGACACGGAAGAAAGCCAAAGCCACACAGCTGAAATTGGGATGATGGCAACTGAAGTAAAGAAACTACTTCATGAGGCTGTAAAAGAAATCAGATGAGAAACAATGTCTCAGGAGAAATGACAAATATAATAAATATAATAAAAGACATAGATTTTTTTCAAAAGGAACATAAAGAAGAGGGAAACCTTGAATGAACAATATGCACAAGAATTGGAAAGCATGAAACAGACTAAAGAGGTATCCAGGAAATTAAAAACACCATTGAAAGCTGGCAAAACCACTTGAAAGAAACTAAAGAAAGGGGCCAGGGATTTAGCTCAGCTGCATAAGTGCCTGCCTTGCAAGCGTGAGGTCGTGAGTTCAATCCCCAGCACAAAAAACAACAACAAAAAAAAAAAAACCTGAAGAAAGACTTTCAGACCTTGAAGACAGGATGGCAGCTAGTGACTGCAAAAGAAAGGTCTCTTAAAAAATCGAGGAACCAGGAAGTAACATTCAATGCCTACAAGATGACACATAGAAAAATAAATGAATAATAATAGATGTCAGTGAAAAAGCAAGACTCAACACAAATGACATAAAGAGACTATTTACAGAAGTAATAGCAGATAACTTTCCAAGCATGAGAAAATGACACGACATACTGATTAGCGAGGCATACCGAACTCCAACTAGTCATAACCAAAATAAATCTAAATAATAATCTAAACCAAAATAAATCTAAATCCATAATCAAAATAAATTTAAATAAAAGTAAGATCCCAGAAATTCAACACAAGAACAAGATACTAAAGGCTGTTAGAGAAAAGAAACAGATCATCTATACTGTCAACACAACCATCATGTCAAGAAGAGCTTGGAGTGAAGTGTTTCAAGTCCTGAAAGAAAAAACTTCCAACCCAGATTTATGTATCCTGCAAAACTATCTTTCAAAATTAATGGAGAAACAAGATATTCCATGACAAAGAACAACTGAAGGAATTCATGACCACCCAACCAGCCCTACAAAGAGTACTGAAGGACATTCTAGGGAGAAATAAGGATGATCCTAGTCCCAGGAACAGCAACAGAGTGGGATCACTGAGCAGGGCAGACAAGGAATGGAGGGGAAAAGTAGGAAGCGAAAGGCAAGAAAAAAGCATGTCAGAAATGAGCCAGTGCAAATTGGCCATAAGCATTAATGTAGATGGCCTCAATTTACCAAAAAAAAAAAAAAAAAGAAATACATGGAAAGTAGATCAAGAAACAAGATCCATCAATATGCTGTATACAATATGCTGTATACATTTAACTCAAAAGAAAATTCATATACTGAAAGTCAAAGAAGATAAAACACTGCTCCATGTGACAGGGAACCAGAAAAAAGCAGTGGTAGCTTGCCCATCATCCACAGAATGGATAAGAAAGACACAGCATTTTTATACAATGGAAAGCCACTCAACTGTAAAGAAGAAAAATCATGAAGCTCTCATAGGTAAATGAATGAAACTTGAGGTGAAATGACTCAGTCTCACATGAGCGAACATCATGTTTTCCCCCTAGTACAAAAAACTGAAGGAATTAGTGGGATCCAAAATGCACAATAGATATTGTAAAAGTGGAGGGGAAGAAGAAACCTCTAAAAAGGGAAGGTGGTAACCATTATTAATTTCCTGTTATTTTCTTTTGATGTCCTGTATCATTTTCATTGTTTTCTTGTGCTTGGTTTTTATTCTGTTCTATTTGGTTTGGTTTTATTATGTCTGGTGGCATAAGCAGCTGTTTTGAAGATACCAAAGGCATTATGGTAGCCATTGTTGACTTCCTTGTTTTGAAGTCCTGTATTGCTTTCACTATTTTGCTTTGGTTGACTTTATTCTGTAGTATTGATTTGTTTAGCTTTATTCTCTTAAAAATAAAAATTAAAAATAAATCAATAAGCCATGAATAAAAATTCAAAAAGTCCTGTGTGCATGTGTGTGTGTGTGTGTGCTCATCTTTACTGGCAAAGGTTTGGCAGAGAAATGTTGATACTGAAACTTGTATAACAAGTAGCAGTTCCGCTTTAAGAAAGTGCCTTAAAATATATATTTGTGTATGCGCTATTAAAATAAAGGTGACTGCCATTAAGTGATGAAAGAGTGAGAAAATAATGCAAAATAAATTTACCTGTGAGTACCCTGAAGCAGGAAATCACATGAATTTATGATACATCTGTTTTTCCAAGACATGTCTAACTTTTTCTATGATTCCAACATACTTTCTACTTTGTTTCTATTTGTCATTATCTGAGTAGAGGATGTCTACTCTGTCCTTATGCATTTGGGGTGATTATGCAGTTTAAGGATTTTTTAAAGCTGTGATCCTCTTGTTTCTCCTATTCCCGATCCTTATCTTTGGGTCATGTAGCTCCCAGCAAAATATCTAAGAGCAAACAGTCAATGGGATTTTATCAACATAGCTGAGTTTTTTTAAACGGGTGACAAAGGAGTCTTAAAAATACTAAACCAAAACCAAGACCAGAAGCACGTCTGCAGACAGGAACCTAACCATTCCTGTGCTCATCTTATTTTATGGTCTCTACTCACACTTTCATGTGCCCCCACAAGCAAGGACCACTTTTCGCTTTCTCTTTTTTTCTCTTTTTTGTCTTTTTATCGGTACCAGGGATCGAACTCACGACCGCCTGCTTGCAAGGCAGGTGCTTATGCCGCTGAGCTCAGTAAATCTCCACCAGTTAGCAAGGTTCCATGAATAACAATACATGTAATTATTTCAGTTCCAGTTGGAAAAAGTAATCTACAGATACGATGCGGGAGTGGGGGGATCTGGGCTCCAGAAAGCTTTCATAAGGTGTTCCGTGCTCGCCAGTGAGCGCTCATGGGACTGGGCGTCTCCAGCCAACTGAAAGGTCCTGTGGAAGTTTGGCCTAGAATCTCCTCTAAAACTCTTAGTTTGTAAGTTTTAAGCGTTGCATTCTTGGAGATGCACATTTCAGATAACACCATGCTCACTCACACATACAGGGTTTCACAAAAAATGGATCGACCTGTGACAGCGCCCCTCAATCCTTTCCCTGAGTTGTGCTCCTCTCCACCAGGTCAAGCACACATTTGGTGCAGGTTTCAGGGACGATGAAAAGCACTTTTGTGCCCTCTGCCGGCCAGGGATGGTAAAGCCTGAATTTCAGAAGCGGTGTTCATCCAAGGAAGGAGGGAGGAGTGCCAGCTGGTATCTTCACCCCATTCCTGAGTTGTATGCAATGTGCCCTAAAACCACGACCATGAAGGACCTGTGCTTAGTGTGTGAGTGGAGAAAACACTTCTGAGGACGCAGTCGACACCACCCCCAGCCCTTCTCACTGAGGACCCATCATTCACCACAGCCTAAGCCTGAGTCCCACTCAGTGTGGCTCTGAAGTTATAGGCACAAGAACTCTAGCCAAGAAAATTAAAACAGAGTATAAAAATTAACAAAGTGATTCTAAGTTTTATTTTAAAGAACAAGCATGACAAGTGTTCTTTAGAAAGCAGAGTACAAAAATGAAAAATTTTAAAAATAATGAAAAATTTGCCCAAACACATGTAAAAATGTGTAGTAAGCAGATGATAATTTAAACAGTGCAGCACCAATGTTTGGTATGGAAATGGAATAAAATGGCAAGAGGGATGTAAAAAACTATGTGAGAATTTAGCACATTATAAAGTTACATGTTATATGAGAATTTTCAACTCGAATAATTATGTTAGATCTCTACCTCTGGCCCAAACAGGTGCTATTGTACAAGTCAATGTCATTATACAGTTATGCATCAAAACATCATGTTTTTCCATAAATATATATGATTATTACGTGTCAATAGACTAAAATCCATAATCCTAGCAAAGCTTCTCAGAAAAAAAAAACAAAATTTCTGGCAGGTTTTACTTAAGAAAAATTATCAATGGCCATATCTCAACAAAATAGTAAGAGAGCCAAACACAGGGGCACACACCTGTAATCCCAGCACTTGGGAGGCTGAGGCAGGAGGATTGTTGTAAGTTCGAGACCAGCCTGGGAGTCAGCTCAAGGCCAGCCTGAACTGCATTCTCAAAAAGACAAAAAAAAAAAAAAAATAGTAACATATACTGAAAAAGATTGGAACATATATAACCAGACAGGAGTTAATAAACTTAATACACAAGCAGTTTTGAATTCATAAGAAAAATGGACAATGCAATTTAAAATAGGCAAAGTATACAAGCAAGCAGATAGCAAATGCAGAAACAAAGGCAAAAATAAATGAAATCAAAGAATTGATTTTCTTTTGTTTTTTGAGACTAGGACTCACTATGTAGTTTAAACTGGCATTGAACTCACAAGTAGCCCAGGATGGCCTTGAATTCACTGTACCCTCCTGACTCAGCCACCAGAGTGCTGGGATTATAGGTGTGTACCACCACACCTAGCGAAAAGTATTTTATTAGTCATCGTTAAACTATATGAAATCTAACCTATAACCAGTATTTGAATTACATAAATGGACATCAGAATGCCATGAGAAGTAAACTTTAGTTTACTGTCATCCAATCAACTCAGTGAGACTGGTTTTGTTGTAGTTGGGTTTTTGTTTTATGTTGTACATTTCCTCATTTAGCTTTAATTTAAAAATAACTCTTAAACCTGTTTTGTCACTTCTAGACTCAGGACACATTCACATTTCGATGCCTAAAATGTCCAATACTGTGTGATATTTACAGCTCTGAATTCCACCCAAAGACAAAGCTATTCCCCTCCTTTAGCTCAGTCCTGCTCCAGGAGACAGTCATTGCAATCCAATGGAAAAAGGGAATCTCTAGTTCCTCACTTTAGGTTTTTAACAATAAAGAAAGATCTCCCTGCCCCGATCTCACCATTTCTGACTTACCTGCTGTAGTCTGAACTGTATTTCCTCTGCATGTTGGGGTTCTAACCCTGATCTCTCAGAAGGGGACCTTATTTGAAGACAGGGTCCATCTGTTACCTGCAAGCTGGGTAACACAGCAAGGAACTGACCACACACTTTTATTCTGTGTCTTTGACGAAAGGTTTCAGACAAGACTACATTTTACAGAGCAGTGGTGGCCAAACCTTCGGCACATCTGCTACTGTTTTTAAGACAAAAGATGTTCACGTATGAATTATTTTACCTAAACTCAAACCTCTGTATTTAGTTGCAGTGTTGGCACCTTGTGATAAATAAGTGAGTTTGGGGTTGCAGTGGGAGTCCCCAGTCTCTTCAGAGTTTCCATCACGGATATAGGGTATATGCAGAGATTATTGGGGAAAGGATAGATTTTCAGAAAGAGACAATGACCTTCAAGCATGAAGGTGGCAGAGTGCTGAAATGACCTGCACTGAATGAGGTCCTAGGTTATATCTGGATGATTAACTGGGCCTTTCAATGAATATCCTTTCCTTCCCCTGAGGTCATTGTTCTCTTAGAAATAAAATGCGCTGTTTACCTACTTCAGGGAAAGTAGGTCCCTGTTTATTTTTAGGTGGCTGTCATCCTGTAGTCTGAGCCCTTGAGGTGTTGCTAATCTCTCACCCATTGACTGGACTTTAT
Organism: Cavia porcellus; assembly: GCF_034190915.1. NCBI lineage: Eukaryota > Metazoa > Chordata > Mammalia > Rodentia > Caviidae > Cavia > Cavia porcellus. The sequence continues at coordinate 54,439,912 of NW_026947500.1, read as the reverse complement.
TATCTCTGGGCCTCATTAACCCACTTAGAGGATGTTACATCCCTTTAAGCTAAAGTTTGAAAGCCCAAACTTGTGAGGCTCTTATCTATCACTAGTGATGTAAACAGCGAAGGAGGGAAAGTGCATTTTCAGCCACCCAGCCACCAGGCCCCAGCCTGCTGGTGACTTTCTGCCAAGCACTTACAGAGGTAACCAAGTTAAAATGAAGTCCTTAGAGTAGCTGAGACAGCTTTCACTACCTCTTTGGGAGCCTATTCAGGGAGCAGGTGAATGAAATTATGAACAGCATTCTCCCAGAGCCCTTGCCAGTCTTTCACAGTTTTTGACATTGCCATTTGTGAAAGACTTAAGCCTAACAGACCTCACTCATTTGCTGATCCCACTTGGGGCCCAGAAGCCTGGATAAAGATCCTCTCTCATTCTAATTACTAAAAAGCCTCAGGCTCTTGAAAATTACTTATCCATCGTTCTCCTCAAATTATAATTACACATTATTTGCTTGGGTAGGGGCAGAGGATCCTGCAGGTAGGGGAAGGGAGGATAAAAGCTTCATTGAGCTTATTAAGATCAATACAGGAACTTATTAAAAGCAGGGTCTGCCTTCACAGGTAGACACAGTTAGGGTGATGAGAAAGACAAACGAGGGAAAAGCTAGGGGGACTCTGAAAAGTCACAGTGACCAGGAAAGCCAGCTCCCCTCCCACCCGGCAGAACCCAAGGGAGATAAGAGGCCCCCGCGTGAGGATTATTTAATATGTAAAACACATGCGCGCCCATGCTCACGCACCTACACACACGTGTGTGTTCTCACTTTGACATCGATGTAACACCGCATCAGACACGCACACGCACACGAGTACCCTTCACTTAACGATTAAGTAAGGGGCCTTCCCAACAGACCTTCACTGGTTCACTGAGGAGGGACCGAAAGACACACTCTGCCCGGTTAGCTCTTCCCCGGGCCGGGTTTAGGATCCGCCCGCCTCTGCCCAGGACGACGGTGCTTTCTCGGCCTGCCCAGGGCGCGCACGGGGTCCCCGGGGTGACAGCCCGGGAGGCGCTGCGAACCCCTGCGGGCGGATCCTCGGGGAACGCCGGACACCAACAGCAAATCCGTGGCGCTTTTGGCACGCGATGCCGTGAGTAAAGCACTGGCGAGCTGGGCAAACCCCACGCCTACGCAGTGTTGTAAACCGACAGCAAAACAGCCGTAGATGGTACAGCGGACGCCACACCTGGACGTGACCCGGACACACCCGCTCCGGAACCAAGATCCCAGGCTCCGATTTCTTCCGCTTCCGCTGGGACTCTCTGAGGAACGGACCAGCGTGAGCACAACTTCCGGCTCGCGACCCGGCCCTGTGGCGTCAGCATTGGTTTCCACACTGGCTTTCAAGCGTCGCTCCTCACCGCAGAGGGGAACCAGGACGCGCGAGCATGTGGCAGCTGCTGGCGCGCACCTGTGCGCCGCTCCTGCGGGCGCGTCTGTCAGGTGGGCAGTCCTTCGGGTCCTCTGGAGGCCTTCTCCCCGTTTTCTTCCCCTGCCTTATTGGCTCCGGGTTCAGGGGTCTGGGCGGCTTCCCGAAAAGCTGGCGGGCGGCGGACGCCAGGAGAGGGTTCCCGAGGCCCAGGGTGACTCGTCATCTTCTCACTTAACTAGTCTCGTCTTTGCAGGTTCGGGGCCTGCGCTTGCTACCCGCGCCGGCCTGAAGACGCTGCTTCCGGTGCCGACTTTCGAAGGTGAGACCCCGCCACGATCGTGATGAGGCACAGCCATGCTTTCCCCGACCTCCCTTGCAGAACTGTGTCAAGGCATAGTGTGTAGAGTGCAGTGGCAGAACCTACAGCCCTATCCCAGGCTGGATACGAACTTCCGCCTCATCGTCCCAGAGGGTCGGGATTGCTGCATGTGCGTACGGGAGGCGCAAGGTGTTGCCGAGCGGTGTCAAGGAGAAGCCATAAACTCCTTGTTCTTAAGGAGCGGGTGTCGAATGGGCTGGGTGCCCTGTTGCCAGCTACTGCACACACTCTGGAATGTGGCCCATGGTCCTCTCAGCCAGAGCTCATTGACCTCGGATTTGGTCTTTTTATTTAAGTCACCTAACCATTTGTGAAAAGTATGTTTATTTAACGTAAACATTTAAGGAAGTCACAATTCTGTAAATGTAACGTATCATTCTTTTTAATGTACTAAAAATCTTGAAGGGTACTGGACATTAGATGGCATTATCTTCTACACATAATTGTTAAATGATGTGTTCTCTGGAAGTACATACTGACTTGTAGACCAAAAAAAGGTATTAATAACTTAGTAGTTGAACATAGATGTTGGGAGGAGAAAGTAACTTCCGTAACTTGAAACATAATGTTATGTATCCAGTGTTGATACTTTCTTGAAGTCTCCGATTCCCTGTTTACTTTCAGATGGAACCATGCTTCTTTCACTACAGAAAAAAAAATTTTTTTTAATGACTCACAATTAGTGTTTTTTTCCCCAAGTTGTCAAAGCTGATAAAGATGCCACATATCTGGCCTGAAATCCTGCTGCCTGCCCTCACTCAGCAGGAACACCATTGTGCAGTATAGGAAATATACAGCGCTCAGCTGAAGAACCTCTGTATGCTTAAAAGAAAGAGCATTGATCAGAGGATTCCTGAGTTGTAAGTTTCAAAATGTGACAGAACTATTTAACTTTGATATTTTTATGTATTGTCTCCACTGTCTCCAGTAACCTCCAGAGGCAGTAATTTTTTAAAAAAAGAATCATGCTGTCTGACTTTGCTTGTTTAACTGGATAGTGTGAAACAAATTATAGATACTTCTAGGCTTTGGGTTCTTCTATAAAATAGATATTAAATAACATTTGTTATTTGTTAACCTGGGTGATCAGTGTATGTTCATGTGTTTATTTTCAAATAATTGACTGTTTATTTGTTTTGGCCCTTTGATGTGTATGTTAAACATCTAATTTTAAAAAGGAAGTCCTAAAACATGTGCCAAGGCTATAAAATTGTTTTAAAGATTAGATGAAATAGCAGTTTTCAAACAGTCCCTGTTACAAATGTTATAGAGTAGGGATTTAGTAAATACATTTTGTTTTGAAGGTTAAAATTTTGCTATCTTCAAAAGTTTGTCATAACCAAAAGACTCTGGTGTCACTAGAAGTATACACAAGAAGGATGTTATATATCTTCAGAATTACTCAGTGGTAACTTTCTTGTAATTTCACTTGAGTATTACTAATCTTTCCTGGGAGAAAGCAGATCCTTTGAGATAGTAATTTTGTTTGTTCTTGCTTGTCTCTGGTCTTGTAGGTGTTTCCATTCCAGAAAGGCCCAAGCTTAAGTTTATTGAAAGGGCACCACTTGTGCCAAAAGTAAGACGAGAACCCAAAAACTTGAGTGATATACGAGGACCTTCCACTGAAGCTACTGAGTTCACAGAAGGCAGTTTCGGGATTTTGGTGAGTGATGAAAGCTAGCAATGTTTTTTTGGTTTTGTTTGTAATGTACAATGGAAGTACAGTTGCTCCCCATCTTATCCATAGGGAATACATTCCAAGTTTCTACTGGATACTTGAGACTGAGGATAGTGCTGAATATATATAAGCATTGATACTGTGATAATCAGTCTAGTAACCTAGCTGGGCACTAAGTGACTAACAGGCAGGTAGTCGTGTGGATATGCTGCACAAAGATGATTCACATCCCAGGAAGAACTGAGCAGAATAGGAAGTAAAATTTTAAAATCATTACTCAGAAAAGCATGCAGCTTAAAAATTACAAATTATTTCGGGGTTTTCCATTTAGTATTTCTAGGCCATAGCTGACCACTTATAAGTGAAACCACAGAAAATGAAGTGGGGTGAGTGGTGCTAATGCAAGAAAGTAGAAAGAGGCTACCTAATCTGCCCAGGACATGAGTTTCAAGCCTCTGGGTAAAAATAAAACAGTCCATGCCCTGGGTGTGGAGCAGCTATTTCCTTACTTGTTGAATGGTTTCCACAAAGATTTAGCATGAGTGGCTGCACACTGGGGTTTCTTTTACAGCAGGCAGCCAGAGTGACATCATGAAGTCCTGTTCCCCAGGCTGCATGATCCACCTCTTCTGGCCTCCCAGAACCTCATGCTTATTGTCTGTTCTCCTCACTCCAGCCATGTGGTTTCCACTCAGAGTCACCCAGCCCTCTGCTTTTGCAGGTCTTTCCATGGCTGTATCTCTGACTGGAGCTATGCTGTCTTTTTCCTTGGCTGGTTCTTATTATTTCAGTCCTCAACTTAAATGTCACATTCTCAAAAAGGCTTCCCTTGTCATTGGAATGGGTCCCTTGTATCTCCTTCATCACTGTTAACCTCTAAGCTTTTTTTTTTTCCCCCATGCTACTTTTGAGAACTTCCTTTCATATTCCTGTGTGTGGTTAGAGCCACAGTTACCATAAAAGAAGACATAGTAATATTGGCCCTGAAAGACACCCAGGTCCCCATGCCTTTCTGATTCTCTTACTTTTAGGCACTTGGAGGTGGTTACCTCCATTGGGGCCATTTTGAAATGATGCGCCTGACAATCAACCGGTCTATGGATGCCAAGAACATGTTCGGCATATGGCGAGTGCCACCACCTTTCAAGCCCATCACCCGAAAAGGTGTCGGGCAGCGCATGGGGGGTGGCAAAGGGGCCATCGATCACTATGTGACACCTGTGAAGGCTGGCCGCCTCCTAGTAGAGATCGGAGGGCGTTGTGAGTTCAAGGAGGTGGCAAATTTCCTGAACCAGGTTGCCCACAAGCTACCCTTCCCAGCGAAGGCAGTGAGCCGAGAAACACTGGAGAAGATTCGGAAAGACCAGAAGGAAAGAGAACGGAACAACCAAAACCCCTGGACCTTTGAGCGCATTGCAACTGCCAACATGCTGGGCATACGCAAGGTGCTAAGCCCCTACGACTTGACCCAGAAGGGGCGGTATTGGGGCAAGTTCTACCTGCCCCACCGTGTGTAGCACGAGCACAGTAACATAGATGCCTCGGTCACTGGGACAAGAGTCTGTGTTTTTATTCTCCCCACCTTCCTCTTGAAGTCTCCAGGTCGCTCTTAGATTGTAACTAAGGAGCAGCACATAGTAATTTCTGAAAAACTCTGTTTGCCACTGATTCTTTAAAGTTTGAGCATCCCCTCAGTGTAGCTTCTTGCTGTCACCTGAAATCCCTCAGGAGAGTCAGGATGATTGGTGACACCTCTGGCTTCTGCTGCATCATAGACTTAACTGTCTTCAGGCATTTCACACCCTGCTGCAAGCCTGGCTCTGTTTCTGCACAGCCTGTTTCCTGTCCACACGTCAGGGGCTGGCTTCTGTGACATTTTCCCAGTCACAGACAAGGGAAAATGACAGAACATAAGGAACCCAGTTCAGCCAGTGTTCAGTGGTGCCCAGCTACCCATTTTCCCTCAGTGTTGGAAGAAGGAGTGCTGGACTTGGCGCCAAGGAATTCAGCTCACAGGAAAAACGATGGCTGGTGAAGCTGGGCTTCTGTAGAGCTCTCTAGGTTGGTGCTACCTTGTGTCCCCACAGGGTTTGCACAGTGCAGCACACAGATCAGCACCACTAGGTGAGTGGGGGCTCCACGTGAGTCACAGCCCCTTGACCCCACTTCCTTGTTTGTCTGCAGTGAGGTAAAGTTGTCTTTTAGAGCCAGCCAGCTGTAGTCTCTGCCCCTCTTCAAACTAAAGAAAATACAGATTAACAGAAATATTGAGCCATTTGTGCTAGGTATGGTGGCACATAACTGTAATCCCAGCACTTTGGGAGACCAAACCAGGAAGCTCACAAGTTCAAGCCTTGCCTAGACAACTTAGCAATTTAATGGGAACCTGTCTCAAATTTTTAAAGTATTTAAAAACATATTTTGGCTTTTTGAAAGTGGGCAGAAGACAGCACACTGAGGAAAAGTCATATTTTAATTATACTTTCTTTAAAAGAAAGAATTTACTTTCAACCAAGTACAGTGGTGCACACCCGTAATCCCATGTGCTTGGGAGGCTGAAACAGGAGGATCTCAAGTTCAAGACCAACCTAGGCAACTTACTAAGGGTGTCTTGAGACAAAGGGCTGGGGATAGGGCCTTGTAGTACAGTACCCCACGTTTGATCCCTAGTACTACACACACACACATACACACAAAGTGAACTTAGTTTAAGAGTACAAATTTGAACAGTTGGATTGACCCTCAAGAATTATATACTGTAATTTTTAAATAGATTTTTAGTGACCCTCTTGCAATATAATCACTAAATTATTAGATTTATATACACAGCTGCATGTGATGGCAAACACCTGTAATCCCAGCACTCAGAAGGCAGAGGCAGGATCATCACAAATTCGAGACCAGCCTGGACTACAAAGTGAGCTCAAGACCAGCAAGACCCTGTCTAAAAAAAAAAAATTCATATATACATAGTTGTTTTTAAAGCTGAACACACTGAACTCTCAGTTTCCACAAGTCTCTACTTCCTTTTGTTTAATGTCATTTGAAATATGCTGATTCAAAGTGAAATGTTTATTTTTTTAGTAAAGGACACAGTGGCCTTAAAATATAGAACTAGTATTTCCTTTGTTGTGGGTTAGATTGGTACTGCTGATTGCTGGGAGTTCCGCCTAGAACTTCTTCCACCGGGCCACCCTCTACAATGATCTCAGCTGTGGGATACAGAGTGCTGATAGGACTCCTGCGTTGCCACCCACAAAGACAACACTTCATAGCACCTTCTGTGATTAGGGGTGCCTGCTGGAGCATTTGTACATAAATGGCTTGGCCCATGGCCAGGCAACTTTTCACAGCCTTTGACAGCAACAACCCATGTTTCTATTGATGTCTTATAGATCAACGTCAAACCCAAGGGTTCTTTCTCAGTGAAATCACAGCCTGATTATAGGTCCCTTGGTCAGCACATATTTGAACATCTTTGAGTGACAGGCACAAGCCCATCCTTCAATAAGCCTTGAGGACTCACAAGTCTCTGATCAAGGGAGCAGGTGTTTGACGGCCCAAGGGTGAGACTGAAAGAACCCCAAGCAGAAGCAACAAGTGTTCTGGTGAGGATCCTCTGCAGCAGTTCACAGAGACCCTGGGTGCTGGGGAATGGGGAGTGTGGTTGGTGTCCCCCCCACCCCAAAACCTCAGGTGGTCTCAGCTGGGGCATTTTCAGAGGTGGCAGAACCTACTGTGTAAAGTGCTAGAATTAAGGGTGTGCGATTACTCCCAGTGACTGATTTGGCATCCTCCTAGTCCCCGTAGTTTAGATACAATATAAAAGGGGCAGGACGTTGTTGGTGAGGCCTCTTGCTGCTTCTGCTGTCCTCCACCAGCATGAACTGCTGCCCCCTGCCATGCAGCCAGTGGACTGACCTGAAACCTCTAGGAACCATGAGCTACATGTCCTTTAACTGTGGTGTCTGCATGTTCTATCCCAGTAATGCAAGAAAAGGAAGTTGGGTGGGCTGCAATGCTCACCTCTGCACAGTCAGAGTTTCAAGTGTGACCTAAAACTGGTGTGTCCACTCTACCTTGCAGGCCTCGCCCTTTAACCTCGCCCAAACAGCGGTACACCATGTGGTCCCTCCCTCCCCCCCCACCTCTCACCTACCTCCCCCCTACACCTCTGTGATTCCTTCCTCCCCTGCTTTGCACCTCTGTGATCCCTCCCTTCTTCTCCCTCTGCCCCCCCAACCCACCCAACTCCATGTTTTCATAAATGTGTTCTGCCTTTGCATAATTTGGAAGTTGTTTATTTGTGCCCAGCATCCTGAGAAGTTTCCTAATGGAAGAAGGGATGGCTGATGAGCTGTCTGCTCTGGAGAAGGGATGGCACCAGAAGTGGAAAGAGCACTAGAAATGCCAGTCCAGGGTCCACCTGTGAGGGCAGAACGGTGGGCCAGGGGAGTCATCAGTTAATGATGGTGGCCAGCACCACCAGCCCCTTCCCCAGGCTGAGCTAACTCGTCTTTACCTTGGAGGGGAAGACATTTATTTGATGCAGATCTGCTGTGGCTCTCTTCTGAACAGTTCTGGGTCCAGCTAGTGTGCAAACTAATTCTGCACCTTTACCCTATCTATTCAGAGTACAGTATTGTGTTACCAGATTCAGCTGTGGGACTGACAGCTGCCTTCTGCCTCCCATTCTATTCCTCTGACCACTGGCTTCTCACTCACTCGAGACTCACTGTTCTCCCTGAAACATCCCTTTAGTTTGCTCTAACCCTACAGGAGCACTGATCCTCCTCAGCCCCCAGAACGCAGTGGTATCCTGAGCACCAGTGTCATGTTGGAAGCAGGCCCACCCCACCCCACCCCACCCTACCCCAACGCACCCCGCCATGGCTCACCTTTCTAGGCGAATATGCCCCCAATGGTGGATGCCAGGATGATCGCAAGGATCACACAGCAGATCATGATCATGATCTTCTTCTGCTCATCCAGGCAAGGAGAGAAAAGTCACATGAGAAGTGGCATCACAGGGGATAGGGGCTCTGAGCTTGGGTTTGCAGACAAGAGGATGGGAGGAAGGGGAAGGGAGCATAAGGATAGGAGATGGATCTGGCTCCCGGGGCCCAGGTGCTCTCAGAAATGTTTCCAGGCAAAAGATCCAAAAGTAAGATCAACATGGCTGGCCAACTGGCCAGCCAGGACACTATTCTGCCTTACCTTCCAGCAGGCAGCATCACAGACCTTCACTTCCAAACTCCCTCAGAGGCAGTCCCTCAGTTCAAACGCAAATACACATTTGGGAAATTAAGCCATTGGCAAAAAGTTGAACTTCTCAACCATCATTGAGGAAGGGTTTACATCTATTCCAAAACCGGAACAAAAATCACCGCAGAGTGGCACCAAATTACTCTGTGCTTTGCAGGAAGGTAGAACCATTTCACAATCAATATAAAGTCATTTATTTTTAAATTAGCAATAAAATAATCAAATTTACATTAAAAAATACAAACAAGAAATGCCCTTCACATGTTGCATTCCAAGGTTTAAGCACCAGGTCTGTCTCCAGAAGGAAGCCAAGGCCTGGGATTAGAGTTCATCTCCCTCACAGATGCCACCCACTGTGAAGCCAGTCCCTATCAGACGTCATGACCTGTAGAAGGGGGCATGCTTGTGGCTCTTATCTGAGTGCTGGGAATGAGGAACTTTTGCAAAGGAAGCTAACAGGCAGTACTCACCCTGTCCTAGAGCTTGCAACTCAATCAGGAAGACTGATGAGACCAGCAGGGACCTAAAGGGCCCACCACTGGGTCAGCAATCACTGCAAGACTTCCTGGCTCTTGCTTCCTCTGTGATAAGAACCAGAGGAAACAAAGAAGCTGTGAATTTCACTAATCCAGAGCAGAAGAGCCACTCCAATTTCTGGCCTGTCTCAGCTGACCCAGCCTCAGAGACAGGCCATCCCGAAGGTCATGTGACTAGTACCAGCCTGCTGTGGGACGGCTTTTGGACAAGCCTCACAATAAGTAGCAGCTGCAGAAAGGTGCAAGCATTACACCTCCCATTTGCTATGCAGAAAAAATGTTACGGGGATCAACTCAGTCCTCACTCCAGAGAGCTCATTGGATTTCCCAATGCTCATCCAGAAAACAAGCTTCTAGACAGCATGGAAAGAGCCTCGTCCTGAAAGGAAAGCAGAGGTTCCTCACCTAGTTTTTAGTCTACCTCAAGTCGCTTTTTGTGTTTGGTTGGTTTTTGTGATGTCATAGTATCTTTTACCTCCCGCTTCCTGCTTCCTGTCAGATAGACACCTATAGGTACATGAATCTCACACACAGCTGCCTTTGCAAATGATAACCTCAAATGACTGAATCATCCTGGTTCCTCTGAGTAAACATGAAAGAATACAACGCAGGAAGGGGAACCTAGCCCCAAAACTGAACTTGTTAAGCACTTGATTTCAAAGCAGTCAACTTGCCAAACCAAAATGGCATCTGCTGGTCCCCCCTGCTTCCAAGACACAGGGACAACAGTCTAAAAAGTGGCATCTTGTCAGGCTGAAGACCACTCAAGCCCTTCTGCTGCCGAAGCTAGAGAGGTCCCTCTGCTTTGTTAGACATACTCCCCTAAAAAAGTACACTGCAATTTGTGGACAAAAAATACTCCATGAGGTAGAACATACAGCACTCTGAACAGTCGCACGTGGACTTCCCAAGGGACAAGGCACAGTGTGACACAGGAAGGGAGCAAGCTGGAGCAGCTGAGACAGTCCAAGAGAAAAGCGCTTCGGTTGCTGGGGCGGGAGGCGGCTTTGAGGAGAATGTGTGGTTGCCATCAAGTAGATTAGGTTCCTCCAGGGCTGCAGAGTTGGGTCCAAGGAAGGCTACAGGACACAAAGGGATGGGTCCCCCTTGCACTCAGGAAGGCCACTTGGACTTTGTTCCCATCTGAAGACAAGGGCAGCTGTGCCAGGCTGGAGTGAAATCAGGTTCTAAGAGAAGTGGGGAGAGGAGCTCATCAGTGTTCACGAGGGAATTGGAGAGCAGAAGAAGTCAGCCTCAGCCACAAACATAGGAGAGAGAGGAAAGAGCAGAGAGAACTGTGAAAAGGAGAGCAGTGGAGTAAATACCACACCACACCACAGATGAACCTGCGGCAGGATTAGGAGTCAGTATTCCATGTGAAGAACACAGGTCCCCATCAATCACAGGAGAGGAAAAGGGCCAGAGTTCCAGGCTTCTGCACACCCGTGTGGCACAGGCTGCCACACACTTATTCAGGGACCTACGTGGGGACAATCACTGGCTGACAATGTCCTCCTTTGAATACAAGATTAGGAGGCTTTCTGACAGTCCAGTCTTCCCTTTGAACCTACCCTTCTCTTTGCAAGCAGAAAGGCACAGTGCAAAGAATATGGAAGAGTTCCAAGGTTACATTATGGCTATTCCACCTTAAGCTTGGGTAAGTTTTTGGGGGTGTTTTTTTTTGGGGGGGGGGCAGTTTGAAAGTCTCACTGTGTAGTTCAGGCTAGCCTCAAACTTGCATCGATCCTCCTGACTTAGCCTCCCCACTGCTGGGATTACAGGCATAACCACTACACCCAGCTAATCAAAGACAATCCCGTCTAAATTGGGAGTGCAGATAGTACCCTAAGACTGGCATACCAGTGGGGAGTTTAAAGTGACTGCCTCCCTTCCCTTAGTGCAAAGGACACCCCAGGGTAACGGAGTCTGAACCTGGGCAGTATCGGTTTGGACAGGATGCACTATGACAAGTATCTCGGCTACTCAGCTGCATCTTAGAGATTGGGTTAACTAAAAATATGAGTCTCTTTGATTTACATTCAGAATTCCCAGAATGAGGGATGAATGTTGGAAGAACACCATGATTTACAAGATATGTTCCAGCCATATGGAAAGCTACCAAGTATTACACCATTTTTTATTCTAACATCTTTTCCAAAAAAAGATAGTTGAAACTCAGAATAACACTCAGATTTGAATAATCAAAAAGCCTTCAATAACTGTACTTTCTAAATGCCCCCCCACCCTCCAAAAAAAGGAAGAGAAAGAAGGAAAAGAGCCTATGGTTAAGTGCTTTTCTCTCAAAGCAACTCAATAATAATCCAAACTTCTAGACCCTACCATCACATGGAAAGATGATGAAGAGACAAAAATATTAGGCAAAAATAAAGGAGCCAGCCATGGTGGCACACGCCTATAATCTCAACACTCAGGAGACTGAGGCAGGGGGATTGCTGTAAATTGGAGACTAGCTTGTACTACAAAGGGAGGTCCTGTCTCAAAAAGAAGGAACGAAAAAGAAAGAAAATAAGACAAGATGAAAAAAGTCCCTGTGGATATCAACATGGAAGTATCAGGACTTCAGAATATTTGTATGATATCTCCGTAACCCAACTTCTATGAATTCATAATAAAGAGAAAAAGGAGACACATATTACATAAGGTTAGTCACACTATTAAGGCAGTACAATAAACTCCAACACTGAAGAAGTATTAAATATTTGGGAGTACATCCACAATTGCATGCTCAAAATTACATTTTAAGATTTTAGTGATGTGGAATAATGCTTATGATTTTGTAACTGGGAACAAACTATAGATAATACAGTCTGAACTAACTAAACTGTGTATGTGAATGCCACAAGATTATCAGCAATAATATTAAGAATTAATTTAGGGTGTTTTTTTAAATTTGTAGGCTTTTTTTTAGCAGTGCATGCTGTATTCAGGAAAAAGTATTTCAAAAGTGACAAAAGTCTTAGTAATCCCAATAATGATTTTGTCAAGTAGTCATGTCAACCACTATTAAACCTGAGACAGTGGTCAGCTCTATCTTTTTAAATAAAATTTAAAGAAACTAGCTTAAATTTTAAAACCCCATTCTCTGAGGTTCTCTAGGCTCTACAGACAATGACAAATGGCTTCTTTATTTTACAAAGAGAAGCTAAGATGTAGTAAAGAACTTCCCTAAGTGAACTACTGTCTGTATGAACCTGGCCCTGTTATTTAACTTCTCTTTAAGACTAAACTCTTCCTTGCTGGGCATGGTGGCACATGGCTCTGTGGAGGCTGAGACAGGAGGATCAGAGGCTGAGAGGATCAGCATGAGTTCAAGCCAGCCTGAACCACATCATGAGACCCTTTCTCAAATAGAAAAGACCAAGACTAAGCTGCTCTCTCTGTGAAAGCCCCCACCTACCCATGAGTGTGTTGTCATTCAGTGATGTGTGTTTGCAGTATTTAGTAGACTGTTAGGCCCGGCTCAAAAATGTTATGATCTCATTCAGATTCCAACCAGTTAGCCACAAATAAAATTCTAAAGGCCCAACCCTAACTCAAAGCTCCCTTTAGATAGAAAGCAAAGCCCAGCATTTCCAAGAGCCTCTGAGGATCGGAAGACAGCCCCCAGATCTAAGAGATTACGCTTAGCTGCCACCCTCACTGCGTTGGCAGGAGAGTCAGGTGCACCAAGAAAGGTGACAAACAAAACACATGACAGTAGAAAGAACAGTGACAGAATGTGCAGGACAAGAAGGAGCCAGAGACCTGACCCGTGTTCCACACTGGAGCCTGAGAAGAGAATTTTAAGGATATGAAGAAGCTCACAACCCCCAAGTTTCAGGATATTTGTTGTGTCTAAAAATAGTCCCTGAAACAAAGCAGCTGGATTGAAACCCCAGGCTTATTTCCTCAGAGAAGCCGCTCCCCAGGCCCAGACCAGCCATACTTACATTTCAGTGCAGCAGCCCAGAGGCTGCTCTCATTTCGGAACGGAAACTCCAATAATCAACGCTATAATGCCCAGCAACACAACTACTACCACAATGATAATGATCAATTTCTGGAGAAATAAGACAGGTGAAAACAAATTATTACAGAATAGTGACACGTCAAAAACTCAACCCCTCCATATAGAAGCTGTCTCACCATTCCAAGTGAGAAGCTTCTATTTCTACATGAAGACATTCTTTAAGGATATTTTATTTCTTAAGTTACTTCTTGGCTAGCAGTGCCAGCACACTGAAATACAGGGTTTTTCCTCAGCCCTCAGCTGGTCCTGCATACATGGACAGATGTAGACCACTACTAGAGAAATAAGCAGAAACTGCCCAAGTTACAGTTTTCCTCTTCAAGAGGAAATGTTATACAGTCCTCATTTCCATCTTCTGTTCATCTCTTCCCTCAAGCCCACCTGTGCCTGTCAAACCTCAAGTACTGAATGGGTACCAGGAAGTATGGCCCAGCACAGATTTGTGGTATAAAATGACTCCCCACCTCCCTAAATGCCTGCATACACGACAGGTGGAAGATAAAGAACAAAAGTCTCAGAGCCTGAGAGAAATAAGCAGATAAGAACAGGACAAGACAGATGCCACAAGAGCTGGACACCACAGTCCATGAGCAGAGAAGCTCAGTGTCCTTGAGCAGCAAGTGCACCATAAACACAGACAGCAGTGCTGCGAGAACACCATTAGGGTCTGTATTTGGATCTCAGCTCTGCTACTAGGTGGACTGAGGCGGCTCCTTAGCCTCCAGCCCTCAGCTGTTTTATCTGAAAGTAGGAAACAATAGCTGCTCCCCAAATGCACTATTTCCGTAGCTGTTAGCACAGTGCTACAAACAAGACAGAGAAAAAGATGCCTGGGCCAGTGCAGGAGAAACCACAAAAAGGAGGAGTCTGAAGAACAGGAGCCACACGTGCCACCTGCAAGGCTTACGAGTGGCTGGCTGGATGAGCAGCAACCCCTGGCTCTGTATCTGTCCTACACGGCTGCATTTCTCATGTGGAAAGCATGTGAGCCAGATCCATGCAGGACAGCCTGGGGGGAAGGGTAGGTGGACGGACTCCAGGAAAGACTTCAGGTGAGGCTACAAGGAGGAAGGTGTGGGCCCAGAGACACGGATGGGGTGACCAGAGGAAGAAGCAGGTCAGGCCAACTAAGACTATGGCGCTCACCCTCCGAGCTTCACTCTGATACTTGACTGCCTTTTTGGTATCTGCGACAGCCCGCTCCACGAAGCCCACTGACTGGTCCATGTTGTTCTCAATACGATCAATCATGGCCCCCTTTATCAAGGTGCAAGTGGCAGCGGCAGTGGAAACAGAGAGATAGAGACAACAAACAGCATGGACTCTGGCCTCTGCAGACAGCAGGAAAACCTCACCTTCCGGGCCTGACTCTGGTATTTTACAGCTTTTTTAGTTTCTTCTTGTGCCTTCTCCACATGGTCAACTGTGTGCAGGACATTCAGTTCTATGTTATCTAACATCTCACCCTGCAAAGAACAGAGATGAGTCACACCCAATAAGCCCACCAGTGCAGCCTGAGCTAACAATCAGTGCCCAGAGAAGCAACTGAGGACCTGGGGGGCACCCACACACTCTTCCCGTGAAGCAGCCTGCAGTTCCCAGGCTTGGAGGTCAGGAGTCAGGAATGTTCACTTAGTTACCATTCCATGCCCAGCCCTACTGAATAGGCATCTGCATTGGACTGGCCAGAAGCCTGGTGACTACGTGTGAATGTATTCTCAGGGACCCATCCCACCTTTTTTTAAACTTAAGCATAGGGGGATGGGCAAAAATAGTATCCTGGGATTTGTGTTTTTGTTGTTGCTGTTGCTGCTGCTGCTGTTTGAGCATAATCAGGATCCAAGCCTCTTCCAGGTCACTCAGGACTGAACCAAGGTCACTTAGCCCTCATGAGGTTTTTAGCCACTACTATAGAATAGTACATAGCACATAGCAGGTTTCCAGTGAGTGTAGAGGCTGGGAACATATGTTTTCTTCAAGAGAAGTTCCCAGGACCCATAAATGACATATATGAGGTTACTTAGGTGATCTGGGTTATCTTCCTACATAGACAATGGACTCCTAAGAAGGATCCCCCCATTCTCCAGCTGTTACTCTTGACAGGGAAGCTTGGTCACTGCTGTTAACATGCAGGCAGCTGAAGATGGGAACTCCCCTCACTCCTGCAACCCTCCTGGATCTAACACCCTCACAGATCAGCCCTCTATAAACAGCTAGGGACTTACCATCACTTGAATTCCAAACCAGTTCCTCGGCAAGGCAGTGTGAGGGAGAAAAGAAGATTCGGGATGGAGGGACTTGAGAAATGGTCTCAAGGGCAGAAAAGGGGTGAGGAAGACACCACACCCCACAGCAGAGACACACCCATCACGCAGTGCCTAGCCTATCTATGAAGGGGGCAGTTTACATCCTACTCAGGTGGCAGTGCAGCCAAGGCGCCTGTGAACATGGAACCTCCGTATGGCCCCGTGGCCCTGTGAGAAATTGGAGCCACCTGACTACATAAGACAAGGGCCATGGGCAGCAAGGAGTCCCTGGATGAGGGGCTGGGTGGACACCTACCCTGCCAAGCACCTGAGTATTTCCAGTCCACCTGTAAATATTCTTGGACTATTTCTTTCATGTCTGTTCTTGTTGCTTAGCAAAAAGTGCAAAAGTTTTCAGAAAGTTTTGAAAACACAAGAAGAAAAAGCATTTTTAAAAATCTTTTGTTTTTTTTTTTTTTTTGTTTGTTTGTTTGTTTTTACTAGGACTTGAACTCACGACCTTGCACTTGCCAGGCAGGCACTGTGCCTCTGAGCTGTATCCCCAGCCCTAAGACCTCCATTTGAAGTTGTACTACATTTTCACCTCGAACCAAGAAAAGATTATAGGTTTTCAGTGTCAACAATGAAATGGTTCATATCAGAAGTCTATGTTAAGACATCATTAAGAACTCGAATATAAATTTTTAAAAATTAAAAAGGAAGGAATAAATCGATCCTCAGGCTGAGTGGACAAGATATTACACAATGCATGAAAATGGTATGAATCAGAAAAGACTGCTTGCCACAGGCCGGACTGACAGGGCAGGACACCGCAGGGTCGGCATAGGCACAGGTAGGGGCTGAACTTGCTGTTCCCACCCCACCTCGCCTACAGTCCCACAGCCCTTGGGAGAAGCAGGGACTTCCTCTCACCCTGCCACTCACCTGGTTCTCCACCAGCATGGCGATGTCCATGAACATGTCATGCAGCTCCTTGATGCTGCTCTCCAGCCTCACGATGTCCTTATGCCGACCCTCAATCTCACTGAGGGCTTGTTTGGAAATCTGGGAGTCGATGATCTACGATCGAGCACACGCACGTGGGATGCTGGCACCACTGCAGCAATGGCTGCCTCTGCACAGCCCCAACACGCTCCTGCTGAACTCCAGTTGCCCACCTCCATGTTGCCACTCTCCTGTGCCTGCAAAGGGCTCAGTCACTCACCCCTGAAGTAAAGATGGCAGGATTGCCACTCTCCAGCATCTCCTCCAGCTCCTCATCTGTAGTCTTTTTGCCAGCTTGTTAACAAAAGAAGTGGAATATCAAACACAAGTTCAAAGCACACCCCACTTTAACAGCTCCTCAGAAACCAGAAATAAGAGGCTTAACCATAAGGACCAGAACCCACACACACTCCCCATGGCCTCCAGATTCCTTTTCCTAACAATGTCAGGAGTTCCCTTCCTGAAGTGCCTACTACACATTCCATTGTCTCCCGGCTCAGACTACTTTCTGGCCCCACGTGGTCCTCCCAGGAGATGGGCCCTTCATAACGCAGCACTGTTCACGGGCACACCCTCCCTCAGCCCACAGGGGCCTGACCTGCAACTGCAAACACCCTCTCCCCAGGACCTCCCAAACATACTTGTTCTTTCTTAACTGCACCCTTGTTCACATCACATCCCTCCCACGGAAGTACACCTGCCCTGCAGGGCCTGCCTTCCATATTATTAAACTCCTAGAGGCCACAGCTTTATTGGGTTCCTTATTCCTCATAGCAACTAGCTCCACACCTTTTACTTTGTAAACATGCTTTGCTGTCTAACACAGTAGAAATGTAGCAAAGCCACAGGAGACCAAGTGTTTAGCAAGTGTCTCCCCGATAGCCACATCCCATCAGAATAAAGTTACTCAAGCCTGACAGACCTTGAGCCCCTCCAGCCTAAGACACAGCGTTCAGGATGTGCTGATGTTGCCACACCTGCTCTAGGCTCAGGGCAAAACGGCACAGAGACCATGAGCAGTGCTGCTGCTGCTTCTCCCAGAGCCTCCCATCTAGGGATGGACAGCAACATGGCAGAACAAGCAGAGGACCGGCACATGCCAGATCTCAAACATACTAATTTCAAGCTGCCGCTGGATTCGCCCTTTGCTGCGTTCACGGAAGTCCACCTGCGCCTCGTTGTATTTGGTCATCACCTCCACAAACTTCCGGGAGAGGACAGAGTGCTATGGGAACAACATTAAGTGAGTAAGCCCACCGCAGGGAGATAAGAAAAGGAAGGTCTGTGACTGCCATAAAACCCCTTCCCCAACCCACATGGCCTGGTCTCCAGCAGCACTGAGTTTGGAAGTAGGAGGTTCCTTAGCAGATGGTCTTTAGTGCCTCTGGAAGAGTCCACTGCCAGTTTCAAAACATGGCTTCAGCATTTCTGCCTACCTTGCTGACCTCTTGTGGTAACTGTGAACCTACTTGCACTAGCAGTGGTTTTCTGCCCCGGCTTGCTTTCTAAGCTAGCATCTCCATGCTCACCTATCATGTCTGGCAAACACCCCCTAGATTCTCACTGAGCCTCCCAACTTTTCTTGCTAACAAGCAGTTATACTCTCTCAACAGGCCTGGATGCCTAACCCAAAGTTTCATAATACCTTGCACTCTCTGCCTACATCCCCACCATAGTCATTTCTTCTTCACAAAAAGCAACATCTGTACTTCTTCCAGACCCACCCTGACATGAAAATTCAGAGCAAACTTTTGCAAATTTGTGCAAAACTTAGAGACCTACAACTTCCTGTCTTTTTCCCACTCATATCCAGCTTTCAAAGTAGACCCACCAGAATGTCCTGAAACAGGCTATTGGATCAGATCCAGTCTCCCAAACAGGTATCCAGAGGCCTCTGAATATTCCATTGCCCCTCAACATGGCTGCACCTCAACAAACCTTTCTCCAGACATGCTGTCCTCTTCTTGTTACTGGATCCCCACCACTGCTGCTGCCTACACACATGCATGAGTAAGGGGGAAACCCCACTGCCCAAGCCTGTCCACACAGGCATTCTGGTCACCCCTAGTTCCCCTCAAGATTGTTGAATGCAAAGGATTCCATCAGTTTATGTCTTATGTCTTATAACTCTGTTATGCTGGCCCATTGGTAGTAGTTTCCTGTCCTACCTGGATGTCACATTACTTCTCTACGGTCAGGGGTCCCAGCTGTGATGATCTCTAAAGTGCTTTATTCCCCGGGCAACGTAAGACTAACAAGACATCAATTTCCTTGCCCATAAAAGGAGGAGACTACACAAGGCCCTGGGTTCAGTCCTCATGCCACCAAAAATAGATGAGGAGTGGACAGCGGAGTGAAGATAAGCACACACAAAGCTGTGCTCTAGAGAGGCTCAGGAGGTAATCGAGGATGCCTCAAAGAAGGAGAGCGAGAAAGGAGGGTCAAAGGGCAAAGCCCAGCCCTGACCCTGCTTCTGTCTGGACACTTCCCCTTTACTAGTTCTTCAAGCTGAATTCCAATTAAGAAGGGAAGGAAGCAGGGGGGGGGGGAGACAGGAAGCTGAAAAAAATATTAAAGGACTGGAGATGACTGCTAGACCCAGGATCAACTTACCTGGGATTTCCGGATCCGAAGGTCAGCTGACGATCGGACCTCATCTTCTTCAATGTGCCTCTCCATGCCTGGAGGGAGAGGAAGGTAACTGTAGCAGCACATCTGCTGTTCCTCTCAAGAAACACTGTTCCACACAGGTAGAACCCAGGTGACAGAACAACAGGTAGGCGCAACCTCCAAGGCCAGCTCATGGAGCCACTGTCTCACTCTTCTCCACCTCTGCTGTTTACTCCCAAGTCTCACAGTAGGGATGAAGAGAGTGGTCCTGGTCTCCAGGAGACTTATACCCACATCCTTGCTGTGCCACTGAATAGGTGTGTGACCTTGAGAAAGCACACAGTCCCTCAGTGTATCGGTTCTCCCGTCTATACGACGGGATAAGTAGCTGTACACGCCAAGTGATCTCACCTGAATATGTGAGGAGGCCAGAAGCATTTCACAGGGATTTTTTTCAGGTTTTAGAATATCTGCATGGACCTGACATATCTTGGGGACAGGACACCAAATATGTCTTATATTCACATATAAACATAACCTTAAGCTACATTTATACCATATTTCTTATCGCTCCTGTTTTTTAACTGAAATCTGTCACATGCGGTCACGGTGGACCATTTTCTGCCTCCGGCATCAGATTCAGAACACTTTGGATTCTCACATCCAGGAATCCCCACCTGTGCCTTCCATAGATACCAGCAGGGAGGTCAGCTGAAGACCCATAATGGGGAGCACAGTGCTCCCAACAGCCGCGCTCCGCTGCACGTCACTATAAGGAGCTGCCAGGAACAACCCTGTCCACACGGGGTTGGTGATAAATGACAGATGAGGCTCAGCAAAACCACCTTCCCCTCTGACCTCAGTGCACACTCATTAATTCCTTTCAGCACGGATCCAGGCTGACTAGGGTTTGTGGTGCAACCAATAATCCCACCACGCTCCAGGCAGAACTGGGAGGTGACCCCAGCATAAGCAATTTAGCAAGACTTTCTCAAAATTTAAAAAAGTTTAAGGAAATCTGGGGAGAGGAGAAGTAGCTAAGTGTGAAGGCCCTGTGTTCCAGCCCAAAGGTTCAAAAAAAAAACACAGTATCCATGGAACTAAGCAAACCTTCTGAATCCCTGAGAACCAAATCTGTGACAACAGCTTCACCAAAGTAAGTTCTCAGAGGACAAAAGGGTAGGAATGGGAAGGTGCCCACCACGAAATGCCTAGGCTGCAAAGACAATCTGCAGACTGTGTCACAGACCCTGCAACTACAGATCTCAAAATCACCATCCCATCAAATGTAGATGCCAGGAAAACAGGACCAGCAAGAGAAACCTGAGAGACTAAGCCAAGGGACCAAGCCAGTAGCTGAAAGGTTTGAACTCACATCTCCTAACTTCAATGCTAGACTTTTTCAACTATGGTCAGGATTCTGAGAAGGTAAACTTCTGCAACAAGCCATTTCAGGGACAGTGCCCAAACCACATGGAGGAAGAAGTGCCATGGCTTTGATTAAGTCAGGTCAGAGGAAGTGGACAGGGGGGCTGCAGTGGGGAGGGGAAGCCCCCTTCTTACTCTTGAGTTTGTTCCTGACATTGTTGGCCCTTTTCTTGATCTCCGAGGTGAGCTGTTCCAGGTCATCCTTAGTTTCTGGGTAAACAAAAGAGATAAAATCAGAGAAGATAGGACTGCTTTGCAAATTACCTCAGTCAACAGAGGACAGGCACTGTCCCCAGGATCTGGCCCATGGCAGTGCCTGTTCCCCAGAATCTACCCTGGAATCTCAGACAGCCTATTTGTAAAAGGCATGTTCCAGACACCCAATCCCAGACCTGGAAGTTTGGAGCCCTAAATCTGCCTTTTTAATAAATCTTCCTAGGTAATTTCCAGATATAAATAAAGTTTCCAGAGCCTTCCTTTTAGAGGAAACTGTTTTACCATTGAAAGCTTCATCTCGGAGGGTAGGAAAAAAGTGCTATGGACTCATTCACGGTTCCAAGGCTTTTCAACTTTGAACTGAAGCAAGTATTTGTGATACACCTACATTCTCCCCAAACCCATCCTGGAGTGTTTGGCACAAGATAAAGTATTTGCTTCGATCCATTTAAAAGCAATCCTTCTGACCAGGGATTTAGCTCAGTGGCATAAGTGCCTGCCTTGGAAGTAGGCGGTCATGAGTTCAATCCCCGGTACAAAAAAAAAAAAAAAAATCCTTCAACAGAATGGAGCTAGAAACTAAAGAATTGTGAAGAAAATACAGACTTTGTATCAAGGTATTCTGGTTTAGTGGGGCTGAGGGGAAAATAAATCAGCAGTAGAAGCATGCAATGTAGAGCCAAGTTCAAGCTGTGGTCAAGGTGTGCACTGGGCAGTTACAAGGGCCCTGAGCACAGCCTGGGAGGATCCAAGGACTCAGGGTCAAGCAGGCAGCAGAAGAGACTTAGGCACTGGTATCCTAGGCAGGAGGAGCAGAATAAAGCCTGTCCATGTGAACAGAGTATGCCATGAACAGAATAACTGACAGTGGCAGGGAGGTGACATGCCATCACCATTAGCACAAGTTGCTGTGTACACTCCCCTGCCCCACACACCACAAAGATCACAAGCCTGGCTCTGCCCCCAGGTTAAAAGTCATCATCGCTGGGCAACTCCACTGAGCAAGCACTCACTGGGCTCTGGAATGGGCGCAGAGAGAATGATACTGTACAGTTTCTTCGCCTCCTCCACATGCTCTGAGATCTTGTCAATGTTGAGCCGAGTTTCCTCAATCTGAAACCAGAAGGTCAATAATCCTTATCATCGGAGAGGAAGAATATGTCCACTGTTCAGCACAGCGACGCACCTTCTGGCATTGTGGAAGATGAGGGCTAACATGTCCTCAGTTGCCCAGTGAGCACCCTTTCCACAGTCCAGTTAATCTCAACAGAGCAGTTACAGGACCCCCCCACACACACCAAGCAGAACACATTCACCCACCCTGCTTGGGGATGGGGGATCAGACCACAGTGAGGAAAACCAAGAAACCCCTGAGGAATCAGTAGAGAGGAGGTGCCAGCAAACCCTAGCAGGCAGATCCTTCAGCCCCAACACAAGAGGACAGAGAAGAGTGAGGGTGGACAGAGAGGCAAAAGAAAGAAGGAAAGAAGTGACAGGGAAGAAAATAAGCCTTGAAAATCAAAGAATGAGAGGAAGAGGAGGAAAAACCAGTGAAAGAGATGAAAGTAGAAAGAAAGACACCGTGCAGTGCCATCTCAGGATGCAGCCACACTTCTCCTGAACACATGTCCAGGGACTCCTGCAGAAGCTGAAGCCAGGGACCATTTCTGCACACATTAAAGTTCCTGACTTTAAGGGCAGGAGGGTCAAGAAGTATTTCCAGCAGCATTTCACTACACAGTCGGGCACTGCAGCATTAGTATTGAGTGCAGCCTCCTCTCCTAGCATCACTGCCACACTGCAGCGGTAGCAGAGATACAGGGGAGGCACAGAGAGAAGAGACTTTAGTGCCCATAGTGCCTACCCAGCTCCTCCCAGAGTGAGCATCCACAGCCCTGCCACTCTTAACAGAAACCCTGCAAGCAGCCAGGCACTCACTAATAACAAACTGAGGTGCCCAATCTAAAACCTCAAAAGAGCCAGGTGTGGCACATGCCTCTAATCCACTTGGGAAGCTCAGGAAAAAGAACATGGGCTGCAAAGTGAGCTAAAGACCAGCCTGAACTGCATAGCAAGGACTTGTCTCAAAAAAAAATTTAAAGCTGAAGAACTGTTCATATGTTGCCGGGGGGGGGGGGGAGTTTGCTGTCAGTATGCTGAAAGTCATGTATTTATGAACTAAAATTGATTGAATACATACCAGACACTATCCTTAACCCTTCACAAATAAATCTGGAGGGTCAGTACCATTCCTTTACACAAAGAATTGAGACTCAAAGTGGTAGGGGAACTTATTCCAGTCCATCCGGCAGGAAGAGGCAAAATCGAGGCATCTGTGAGACACAAACCCCAGCCTCTGGGCCTCGCAAATATAAACCCACCGCTGGGGAAGGCTGCCTACCTCCTCTCCCAAGTTCCGGTGCGCTCAGCTGTGTGAGATGGATGTGCGTTCAGCTCATGTTCTGAGAGATAGCTACTGTCATGGTTCACAGAGTCTCTCTGCCTTCGTTCTCTATCGTCTGACCATCATTCCCTACCAGGTGCTTTTTACACAGTGAGTACTGGAGAAATGTCACTGGCCATGGGAAAAATCTGAAACTGTTTCTTTCTCAGCCACCATGCTAAATTTGCATCCAGTAATATCCCCAAAGCTTTCTTATTATACATCTCTTCATAAAATGTATTCTCTAAGAATCATCAGGAATACAAGAAACCAGATAGCAGGACTTAGTAAGTTAGGATCAGACAGATCAGATTCAAGTACTGCTACACCTCTTAGCAGTTTTATGACCTTGAACAAGCTCAGGTCAAATGCTTACCACAAAGTACATACTACACCATCATTAGATGTTGACAATACTAAATATGAAAATAGCATCTGCTCCATAGTTACACTGTGCAAGTACCACGCTGTCCTTTTATAAGCAATTCAGTCCACCCAGCAATCCTAACATCATCAATAGCCACAGGAAGACAGCAGGCCAACCGTTCTTGGGTGCTGCCCATTATATGACTATGTTAGTCAATCCACTATCACCTCCCAAAAGGAGGTAGAGATTCTGAAGGTCCAGCTAGCCTCCTCCCTCTGGATTTAATTAGCCAGAGGGATCTAATTAGACACTGGAAAGCAGAGAAAGTACTACTTTAGAGAGCTGGCAGTCACTGTGGGATAAAGTGAGAGGATAAGCAAAAAGCTTTGTGCTCCTAAAGAATTTGTCTCTGCCTCTCCAAAATTCCTGTGAACCTTGCATTAAGGTTAGTGGGGCATTAATTCTGCCACTTTTATTTACTGCCCTTCCAAGATGAGAAAATAATGAGGTTGTGTACTTGAATAAGTGATTTCTCCTTTTCGCAATTCACAAGTAAAGGATACCTTTACTCTCACAAAATGTCATCATCTAAAACACCTCACTTGGGAACTTCTCAGTCGGGTCTTTGACATTAGGGCTTCATCGCTTTAGAAAACACACAGTGATGAGAAGGGAGAAGTCCTCAGTCACCCATGCAACAGACTCCAAGCCTGAGGGGGTTTTAAAGAGATGGGGGCTAGTGTTCCAGCTTTCCTTTCATGAATGCAAAGAGCAGAATGATCTCAGAGTTCATGCTGACCAGCAAAACAAGGCTTCCTGGGCAGTAATTTCCAATCAATAAACTGTTCCTGGACTTTGGAGCACTGAAAATTTAGCCAGGGAAACAGAAGCCTATATAATGATTTTGACCAAAACAACACAGTACAGTAGACTCTTACACAGGGAGGGGCCAAGAGCACAACCTGAGGATCCAAGAGCACAACCTGAGGGCTGTGAGGTATTTGTAGGGGGGGCAGCAGCAGGTGGAGAGACAGAAGGGATAGGTGTGGTCACAGTGCTATCATCATGTAGGACAAGTAACTTCGAGAGACAGACATGCTTCACTCACCACAAAATAATCCCAGATTTGCTTAATTGCTTTTGAGGACTGCATGTCTGTCTCCCCACACGCAGACTGACAGGCTGACACCCAGTTCCCAGCACAATGGTGTTTATGGCTGGGGCCTGTAGTAGGTGAGCAGGTTACATAAGTGGAGCCCTCATCAGTGGGATTAGTGCCTTAGATGAAGAGGCCAAAAGGCTCGTTTTTTGCTCTCTTGCTGTGATGGAGGACAAAGGGAGAAGTCAGAAGTCTACAGGGAGCCCAATCATGCTGCCACCTTGAACTCAGAGTCCCAGGCTCCAGAATGGTGGAAGATAAGCTTCTATTATTTATAAACTGTTCCCTCTGTTGTTCTGTAACAGCAGCCCACATTAAGGTAGAACCCCAAAAAGAGGACTGCGTGCATAAAGAGCATTTTCCAAAGCACATCCATCCCACTCATCTTCATCAACAGAAGTTCCACGTCAGAAAAGTCAGTGAAAACAACATGCTGGGGCAGCCACACTAAGCAAAAGTCATTACTATATTAAATGAGTAGTGTACATTCTACATTTCCAAGAGGAAAACCAGGAATTTCTCTAGCCAGCGGATCACAGCATACATCTCTGGCCTTGCTGTTGAATGCTGGGACTGAGTCAGCAGGCGGCTTCCAGCACTATGTCCCTCAAAGCTGCGTCCTCTGGGCTCCAGAGGAGGAATCATGATGGCCTCAACAGCCGTCCTGGCAGTCGTGCCCCTCTGACAAGCAGTCACTCCCTAGTGTCCCTTCTGGCTGGGGTAGAGGGACCATCCCCTGGTTTTGCTCCCTGATAAAAGGATCTAGGGGACATTCTAGCTGCCCCTAGTCTTGTGGCTGGTAATACTGTGCAAGGTTGTGCTGAATGGAACTCTAGATTGTGTCAGCCTCATCTCATAAAGGGCACAAATTTTTTTAATGCCCTTCTCACTGAGAGGTGCGAACCCTGTGCTTCTGTCTGGAACCTGTGGCTTCAGCTGCCACAGAACTGTGCTGCTGTAAACAAGGGTACACATGCATCACTTCAGTAGGATGTTTTTAACTAGAAACAGTCACATACACACACACACACACACACACACACACACACACACACATACACGTTCATGGCATGCAGATTGAAACAGCTGTGCCGTGGAGACAGTCTGGATGCCCCTCAAGTGACCAGGGACTGAAGACCATGAGGCACATACACACACAATGACAGAAAAGATAACTGAGCCATCTGTAAGAAAACAGATTATCCTGAGACCACACTGTTAACTGAGGTAAGTCAGTCACAGGTTAAATATCACAAGGCTTCTCTTACAGGAGAACCCCAATAAAAATATAAAAGTAAAGGGGAGATGGTAGGAAACAGGGAGGCAGCCTTTAAGGAGGAACAGAGTGTGGGCAGGAAAAGCGAATCAGAATGATTGAGATATAATATATGTGCACCAGTTCCCCCTAACAAGTGTAATTATTACCTATCTCAAAGAGATACCATGGTAATAAAACAGAACACAAAACACAGTCACAGAGATCCCTGCCCCCCAACAAATGCAAGGAGCCTGGATAAACCATTCCATAGAAGCCCAAGCACAGAAAGTGGCCAAGGGTAGCTGCTCTGGTTGATAATCTCTTCCTAGGTTTTTCTTTGTGTCACCCCAGTCCCGGTGCCAGATGCTGGAATTCACAAGTCTCTGTAGCACAGATTCCAGCCTCTGTTTACTCAAATTTTTCCAACCACAGTTCTAGAAATTGTGGAGCTGAGAAAAGACAGTGCCTGACCAAATTCCTAATGAAGAGGACTACCAGCCATTTCACAGCTAAGGAGTTCCTTATACCACAGTAGGTAACCAGAACCCCCTCACTCTTGATCCTTTGGGAAAAGCCCAGTGGATATTAGAGACGCTGGCCCAATGTGATACCTCCCTCACTATTCCTAACTCCAAGCCCACTTTCAGTCAAGAGCACCCCTGAAGGTCTCACTCTGCTGCCTTTAGGGCTGAGACCCAGATCAGAATTCTCCCATTGTTCCACTGGGGCTGCTGCAGCAGCCAGACCTGGCCACACAGCCGCACCATCTTTGGTCTTTCCACCCCTCCACAAGCTACCATGGACTGATTTTTCTAAAATACACTCTGACCCAGCTCTTCCTTTCTGATAATCCTCATCATCGTTGTAAGTCAGAACATCATCTGGAAGAACTTCTGAAAAACGCAAGCCTGAGCCACTCAGGGTCTCTGACCAGGTATGCGTAGTACAAGTTCTGGGGGTACCTAATAAGCATGTCTACCTGGGACCAGAGAACCCATCTTCCTCTAGATGGAACTTAGCGCTTCCTTGTCTGTGCTCCCATAGTACTTTCTTGACATTTCTGTTTACGGGACAGCTTTTTAAAATCTCTGTCACCCTCACTGAGCAGGAGACATGGGGCAAGGGACCTTGTCACACACAATACTGCATCACCAACACTTCACATCCAATCTGGAAGATGGCAACTGTCAGACATTTTTTGATGGTTAAGTGAACACAATAATAAATTAACACTTCTGCCTCCAAAGGCAAGTCCGTTTCCTCAAAAATTTTCTTCTCTCTGCCAACTAAGGAAATGATCAAGAAGGGAAAATAAAAGGAAAGAAAAGCAGTAAGACAATAAAGCAGCCAGAAGATCTCGCTCCATCTCTGAAAACATCATCCACCCAGTGCTTTTCTATCCAGATCATTCTTGCCAGGTGTGTGAGGTCCTGTAGTTCTTAAACTAGCTTTGGAAGACAGCCACTAACTCTCAATTTCCAGAGCAGGAAATCAAAGCTCAAACAGCTTAAGTAATTTGACCAAGGTCACACTGCCTTGAAACGCTACAGGGTGGAAATGAGCTGTGAAGCTCACCACCTTCCCACCTCACAAGGAATCTGTCTTTCAGGAACCCTCCTTCTGGTTAAGGAGAAGGAGGAGAACTCAGGTATTAGAGAAGGTTCCTTTTTCTCTTAGGGCAGAGGTTTACTAATGCTTAGGGTTCTCCAGGGTAAGACTGACGGGGGACAAGATACAACACCTACAAACATCTCTTCAATTCCACCCACCACCGAACAAAAGGACCCTGTCCCACAGACCACAGTGGGTCAGGCTCCACCTGATCTCATGATAACACCTGGAGCAGAGGCCGACCCGATGGCATGCCTGAAGGAGGGCTGAAAAGGTTTGCCCCCACCCGCCGCGGCCAGCAGCACCGGTGCAGGGAGTTTTTCTCACAGGAGGTCAGGCATGAGCCGGCAAGCCCCAGTGCACCCAAGAGGCTGGGAAGTGCCCAAATTCTCTGCAAAAAGAATACAGTGCCTCTTGGTTTTTAACCCTCTACTCCCAGGGAAATAAAAACTAAAGAAACCATAGCACAGTGGCAAAAACCTCACCAAAAGTTTGTTTCCAGTTTGGTTTTTTGTTGTTGTTATTGTTATTATTAAGTGTTTTTTGATGAGCACTGTCTCAATTCTTACACTAAGTCTATAGGAAATCATTATATTACTGATCCCAGTTTATAGATGAGAAAATCAAAGCTCAGCAGGTTAAGGAATGTTAACAAAATCATTAGTTGGTCAGAAGCAAGCTGAGATTCAAGAGCCAGCCAGCATTTCTGTGCCTGAGCCACTCCCACTCCACAACTTCCCACCAATCTATGCCCCATCCTTGCACTCACCTTGAAAGTCAAAGGGTAGCTGAGTCCATGGACATGGACGACATGCCCTCATCAGACTTTACAAAGCTAAACTGGGGTTTCGTGGTCTCTCTGTTACCACTAGTATTAAGCCGAAGGCACTATAAAAATGCTTGCAAACAACAAATTTGACCTATCTGCATTACAAGCCTAATGATGCAATAATTCTTCACGTTCCTGGTAACTGGGTGAACTCTATGTTTAAAGTATACTCTTTAGGACAAAGGGATATGATTACAGTGCTGCCACGCGGCATAAGATTTAGCAGCACATCTTTGAGCACATGTAATTTCCCCTTTGCTGACCTTCTTAATAAGGCTGAGAAGGAACTGAAAAGATGCTCTTCCCAGGAATGTTCTCAGCCAGGTGCTGCCCCCGCCCCCGTCCCGCCGGAGCAGAAGGCAGCAACTTTTCTCTGCCACTCTGAAGGGATGTGAGGTTTCTGTGTCTTCACAAAGGAAGCTGTGTTTCTTTATGTACATTCAGAACAAAACACAGGAAAGAGGCCCACCTCAGAGAAGAATTCATCCATGAAGGCTGTGTTGTCGATGGCGATTTCCACCTCATCGGTATCGTCATCCTGTGTCAGCTGCTTCTGTAGGAGACAAAGGAGCAGAGGATAAAATGCTCTGAGTTCCAAGAGCTACAGAGAGCCTTTCACACGATTTCCCATGAGGGTCATAGGCAGATTCTGCTACTGTACTGTCAAGTTAAATACTGGCTCTGCCATCCACTGACTTTCACAGAAGACAAAGGGGGGCAGGCAAGCAAGTTACTCATTTGTTGGACCTAAGGTTTTGTATCCATTAAATGCTGACAATAACTACTTCATACAGCAATTTAAGGCATAAACGAGAGAATGAATATAAAAGACATGGATTTTAATAAGTGCCAGGCTTTGGTTTGGACTTTTGGTGCTGGCATGGAACCTGGGGTGGCTCAAGGCTAGGCCAGCACACGGCACTGAGTCCTGCCCCTACCCCATGCCAGCCTTGTTGCTGTTGGTGGTGGTGATCACAGCATGTATCTCACTGCAGCTGAGGAACATAGAACTTAGGGAGGTTTAAGAATGGGGCCAGAGGGGCTGGAGGTTTAGCTCAGCGGCATAAGCACCTGAGTCACAGAGCTAAACCTAAGGCCTGGCCAACTCCATGCCATTGTTGAACCTAGGCCCTCTCTCCACACCATTCAAAGAAGTTCCGGGCACAGCCCCTCTAAAGCTCTAAAGCTCGCAGTAGGAGCAAAGGTCTTCCTGTTTTAGAAATCATCTTTTAGAAAGGAAATGCTCCCTGTCCAAGAGCTCCTGTTTAGAAGGAAAAGCCTCCCCACCCCAGCCCAGGATCCTTTGGGAACCCTAGCTTCCTTGATCTCATTCACCCTCCTGTGTGAAACCACAATAATTGTCCAGTGGCAGGGCTCCCTTACCACCCAGCAACAGAGCTCCCAGGGCACTGCTACTCTGCACACCTGATTTCCAAGCACACACAAGGAACTGGCTGTGGAGGGTAGTGGTAAGGCAAGGGAAACCCCTGCGCCTGCTTCTTCATGCCCTGCAGCGGCTCTTTTTTAACTCTGAGAAAAAGTCTCACTAGATTACTCAATTGCTCAGACTAGGCTCAAACTTGCAGTCCTTCTGCCTCAGCCTCCCAGAAAGAAAGCCAAGATTACAAGCAGAGTGTCAATTCTTTACACAGACGGTATGTCTGTCTGTTCATCTGTCTATCTGCCTGTGTGCCCTGGGTTCCTTCCCCACATGATTCTGGGGAGACCACCAGTCACAACCCCAGCCTCAAGAGGGCAGGGAACTATGAGAGTGACTCAAGAGGAGGAAGCCAAGTCAGCCGAAGGCAGGCCACTGTCACAGTGACTATACACCTGCCCCTCGGAGCCCTCTGAAGCTTCTGGCAGGTTCCACAGACTTTTCAGCTTTATCATTTAGCATGCTGCTTTTCATTAATGTATTCCACCTGTTTTTCTGAGTGCTTACAATCAACAGGCATATGACAGAAACTGAATCCATTTTAGCTAAATAAAAAAAGTGCTTCCACAGAGCCTAGATCCACCCAGCAGTTTCTAAAGCATTAACTACAGGGTCCCTTGGCCAGTTGTCAGCCTCTGCAGGAAGATCTGCACCATCCTCACCGGAAAACAGGGCCCCAGCCTTCCTCTAGAAGCAAGATAACCAGCTTTGGGGTGGGGATCCTTCTCCATGGGCTGTCTGGAGACCCACATGAGACACAGACCTCGGGAATGTGGGTACATGCACGTGTGCACACAGTGGTCCCACAGGATGTCAGCTCAGCATTCACACGAGCTCAGCAAGCAGGAGGAGGCTGTCATCATGTGTGCATTAAGGGAACTTTCCAGGAGCCAGGAGCATGGGAGGTGGAAGCGCACTCCTCTGCCACAATAGGAGGTTCTTGGACCTCCACAGTTTGTACAGGGATTCCACATGCCTCAGTTCTGGCTGGGCAACTTCAGTGAGATGACCTGGGAAAGAGGGGCCTTTGACAGCCCACGACCTGGGCCCAAAGCCTGCCATTACCAGCCACAGCTGCAAGACCTCCATGGGGGACAGTGCCTGCAAATGGAAATGCCACCACCTGCCTCAGAACTGTCATGAGGCTGTTGAGACACTCAGCATTGAGCGCACACAAGGTTCACACACCAGTGCCTAGCAAATGTCCTTTTCCCATCAGCCAGCCAGGAAGACGTGGATAGAAAGAAATAGTCCCCTGCCTCCTCCTTCTCCTCCCTCCTACTCCCTAAAGGCTAAGTCAACAGGTCAGTTCCTCAGCACTGAGTGGCCAAGCTTGCATAACTGGCCTCATCACATGCTTGTCCTGGAGCCCTACACACGTGAACCAACGCCTGTGTCTCTCAGTTTCCTCCTCTGAGGCAGAGAAAGAATAGTGTGTTCCCGACCAGGCCTGAGTGGCAGCTCTGTCTGTGCCTCTGCTACGCCCCATGCATTGGATGACACTCTGCTCCAACCCCCTGACATCGCCATTCATGAGCACCCCACTTCACCACCACTGCCTGCCTGCCAAGATCCTTGGAGAGGTGGCTGTGCAGCACCCTACTTTGTCTCCACCAAGCATTTTCTGCTCCCAACAACCTGGGCTGCTCCCTACCTTCTGCACCCATCACAGTCAACCCTGCTCTGGGCTCGAGCAGTGCCTCCACCCCACCCTGCTCCCTTTCCTCTGTTGTCTGGACTCAACCCTCCAACCTCCATCTGGCCCCACTTCTCCCGTTCACTGTTACTTGGCAGTTCTGTGACATGCACTGTCAGGTTCAGCTCCACTTGCAGCATGATGTAGCAGGAATGGCATAAGTTGTGGAGCTTGTAGGGTACCTGGCACCTGACTGGGCATAAAGCCAGGAAGCAGGTCTCAGAGCTGCCTGTCACTGTGGTGGGAGGTCGGCTGACACTGCCAAGCTTCACCCAGCTCTTACAATAGCAAAGCCCTAAAAAGCACACCCTCCTCTTTCTGCCACCTTCCTCTGTTCAAATCTGTGTAACATTTCTGACATGTAGTACTATGGGTCTTTTTCTTTAGGTAGTATTAGGGGCTGAACCCATGACCTTCGCACCAAGATATATTCCCAGCTCCTGCACTCGACCTTTTTTTGAGACAGGGTCCACCAAGTTGCTAAGTTTCCCAGATCTGGCTCAGACTTCCCACTTTAGTTTCCCAGAGTGCTGGTATTACAGGCAGGCAATAGCGTGGGCAAATATATATATATATATATATGAATGAAAGTGTCTCTGTGGTTCTGGCTATGTATGTGTATTTCCTATTGATGTAGATGTAGATATTCTGTAAATATAGATAATGTTATCACAGAGATAAACAAACGGACATCCAGGACTTATGTGAAGATAAAACTTCAAACTTCCTTATACAATGTATGATACATGGTTAGAACTCAATAAAGTAATCACACATCAGATCTTAGCTAAGTCAGTTCCTCATTGCTTTAACCTAGAGCTGAGCATCTAAGGAAAAGGGGGAGGGGGGAGATAGGACTTGAGCTAAATGCAGCCTTAAGGACTTTACCACTAGTCCCTTCACCCAGATATGCAGAAATCTGAGCCCAAGACAAGGTAATGGGTCACTGGTACAGACTGGACTACAACTCGGGTCTCTGCTCTTCTGTCGTCCTGTGTGGCTGCCCTGTAGCATGCTGCTTCCAAAGCATAAAATAACTATACCTCATCTGAATCAGATGACACAAGGCAAAACTGTCCTTCCCACCCTCTGCGGGCCCATGAACCTGTAGCCCCTCAGGCTCCCTGATGACAGCCTCTACCAGGTCCTAGTCAGGGGCTCCTTCCCTTCAGCAGGCAGCTCTTAAGTCCAAAGGCCGGCAGGGTCCAAGGGTGAACAGCACACAGCGCCCTTTGTCCTCAGCTCACACGTGACCACCCTCAGCCAAGAAGAGAATTTCAGCATCATTATCAGACAATCAAGCCATCAAGCTGTGGGTTACCATAGCTGCAAGATCAACTACTGGGAAATGGAACCTGGAACCCCCCAGCCCCACACTTCTTCCTGCCCAGTCCCCTGGTGTTTCTCATACCAGGAGCAGGGAGAGGCTGCCAATGACTCAGACAGCACTGAACTGCAACAGGGGATCTGTGGCCCCTCGGCCCACCCTTTAAAAGTGCCCCACATTTCAGAAATGGCAGCAGAGCTACAGCCTCCACTCTGGGCAGGGCAGGGAGCACTCAGGGGCCCAGAACTCTAGCCTCAGCAGCTCAGCCTGCAACTCTTCCTGAATGCCCACAGCCCCTCACTGGCCTCTTCTGCACTCTGTCCGTCTGACCACAGGTGAGCCGCACAGCTCATGTGATCCATAAATATGGCTGAGCCTCTGTAAGATGCCTGGCAGTCATTGTGCCCCAGCTGCTCACCAGACACCAAGGCACTGACTCCCACTCAGACTCTCCTGCTCCTGAGAAACTGCAGTGCAGGGCAGTTACAAGGTAATATAGTCTGCCAGCTCCCAACCTGCAGAGGCGGGCCCAGGCTCAGGTGCTCTGTTCCAAGCCCTAAGCTACACAGCCCGGCTAGAAGGCATCTGGCCTAGAGCAACCCAGGGGCTAGGACAGCAGCTGCCAGTTCTGCAGAAGGACCCAGCCCAGGAGGGAGGAGCTATGGGCCTCAGGACAGCTCCTGTCTTTGTCAAGCCTTGGTCTTCTCACCAAGTTCAGAGCTTAGCTGTCAACAGCAGTTTGGGGGAACCCCAGGATCCCTCAGTGATGTCTTGAAAACCACCCTGGTTGTCAGGCCTCACCACCCTCTTTGGTCTGCCCAGATTCACTCCTTTAATCACTGGAGCTGAACAGATTTCATTTTAAGAGTCCTACTACTGGACTAGAGATATAGCTAAGGGTAAAGCACTTGACCAGCATGTGCAAGGCTTTGGGTTCCATCTCTAGTACAATAAAAGCACGGGGGGTGGGGGGGTGTCTCTTGTCAAAAAAGAGAAGAGAGAAAGGAAGAAAACCACACTGATGAATAGGGTGCCTCTTTTTATGGCTTATATCTAGATGTCCCTCCAAAGCCTCACGTAGTCAGAGGAAAGGCTTTTCAGAGGTGGCTGGATCTACAGTGTGTGCCACTGGGATCAAGGATGTGATTAATGCTAGGACTGATTCACAGTAATATGCTAGGGTTAAGGGTGAGTGCTAAGGGCAAGTAGCCTGGATAAAATAAAAAGGACAGAAAGCAGGCCGCTGCTGTTGTTGGTTATCGCTTGCTGCTTGCTGATTGCCACTTGTAGCCAGCTGCCTTCAGCCTTCCCTGCTTTGCCATGGACTGTTTCTCCTCTGTGGTACCCCTCTGCCACACCACCCCATCTAGGAGCCAGCCGACTATGAACTGAAGCCTCTACAAACTGTGAGCAAAATAAACCTTCCCTCCTTTGACTTTGGGTGTCAGGTATTTTGTCTCAGCAACAAGAAAAATAACTGAGACACCTGAGAAGAATTTGAAAAACAAATGAGTTCTTATTTCTACATAAACACATGGCAGCAATTTAAGTTTAAATCAGTAACTTAGTTTCCGTAAGGCTCTCACAAATTAGAGTAGAAGGGAAAAGGATGAAGAAAGATTGTAACGAAAGCATCTCAAATGAAGAGCACTTAGTTCATTGGCTCTCTGACCCGATCCCATGGTGGGAGGGTCCCGGGCAAGGCAGAGGCCCAGAAGCTCCCTGAAGGAGCATCTTGGTAAAACGAACAGCCACCACTGGGATGGAAGAGACATCTGGTCCTCAACGTCCTACAGCAGGAAAGGAAAGGACACAGGGATGGTGCCAGTGAAGGTGAGTGCGGACTCGCCCACCTCTTCACTCTGCAGACAGGCTCCTCTCCACCTGGCTCCGAAAGACGATGCTGATGTCCAGTCCATCCCCAGACTGCCTCCTGGAGCAGCAGGGCCTGTAGGTTCCCAGTGGGCACCACCTCCCCATACAGGACCAGTGCACAACCCAGGGCCAAAGCTCCTCACCCTCTGCTTTGATACAAAGAGCAGAGAGCCTGATGAGTGTGTGGCACTAGCACCCTCTTTCCCCATTTAAAGGGTCAAAGATGGCCCTTCAAACCCAGTGCTCCCCAGTGCACTGAGCTTTCTCTACCATGGAAACGAATCCCAGAAAACACTTCCTCTTGAGCCGAATCACATCTTCTACAACACCCTTAGCAGGAGAACCAAGAGACAATCGGTAGATATGAATACGCTAGGCAAGCCTGCTTTCACTCTCACGATGCCATTTCCGCAGAGCGACTAAGGCAACCATCGGCCCTATGCAAAGGAGGGAAAACACTGAGGAATGAACTTAAAACCAGAGTAGGGCAAAGCAGCAAGACAGTGGACAGCCGGACAAGAGCAGAGTGGATCACACATCCTGCTGTGACAGTGACAGTAGAAGATGTGTGTGTCACAGGCATCTCACGCTTTCAAATACATCATTTCTTCCTCACTTCAGCCCTATTAGAGACAAACATTACTTTCCCCATTGACGCACGAAGCAGCAGCTTCATTAGGTTGTTTCATCCAGTAAATCAGCTGTCAAATGCCATCAGTAGGACCCAAAGCGGGTCTGTGCTGCTCAGGGCCCCCATAGGCCACCTGAAGATGCACTGCTGTGCAGTCCTAGGGGCGCACTGTTATTTAGTTAGCAGACAATGTAACATCTCCAGATCTAAATTGGATTAACATATATGGGTGAAAGAGAAGGCTACAAGCACCTGCCATCCTGCTAACATGCATGAGCAGGGAGATACAGGAATACACCCACCCAATGTCTGTGCCGAACACCAGCTCTGGCCCTGGCGACTGTGTAACTCCTCTGCACCTCAGTTTTTTGATTTGTAACGTGACCACAATGATCTGCTCACAGCCTTGCCAGAAAGATTCCATGAGCCATCACATCCAAGATGCTCACAGCCGCACTGGACACCAGCCCGAGACACTGTAGCATCTAAAGCAGAGCATTGAGCGATTAAAGAGAGTTTCTGCAGTGGGGAGGAGATAAGCATAAAAGAATTAACACAGGTTATATACACGTCCCAGCTCACTGCAATGAATGTGTTAATGTGTTGATATACACATTAATAAAAATGCAGCTCTCAGACTGGCTGCAAGGTTTCTGAGGAAAAGATTTCACATAGTCACAGAATTTACTTCATTTATTTTAAATCTGCCATTTTCTACTATGTGCATTTAAATCCTGCTTCAGCTACCTCCTCACAAATTTTGATATTTACTGCTTTCATTATTATTCACTTCTGCTTTTCCTGCCATTTCTGTTTTAAGTCAAGAGTTACTTAAAAATGGTATGTTTAAATTTCCAACACAGATAAGCCTGGTGAACTACTGCTCATTTCAGATCGCATCACTATCAGGAAGGCAGCTGATGTGAGCCGTATTTAGTGGTATTTGACATTTTCTTTGTGCTTTAATGCAGGGTCAGTATTTCCTAAACTTCTGTGCATTTCAAAAGACCATGCATCCTGTTTGCTGGATACAAACACCATCATGATTCCACACCCATGTGTCATGCTCTTAGCTGCCTGTGCTCAAAACCTGAGCTAGGCCTCTGCGCTCTCGCAAGAGGCGAAGGGGCCTCCGGGTGGAGGCTATGCACACAAATGAGGAAGCTGTGGTCAGGAAGGTTAAATTATCCTCAGCCCCCGCTGATCAGGAACACAGCCAGTTCTAGATCCATCCTGGTCCAATCCAAAGTTTGCTGCTACACAAAGGGAGAGAGGCCTCAAGGTCTCATAACTGAGCACCGTGCCCATAGCTTCTCCTCACAAGGTCATCAGTCATCCTGCCATGCTCACAGAACAGCCAGCATCTGCAGCACCAGGGTCACAGATCACAGCAGCCCCTCTAGCTCCCTAGGGTCTCAGCCTCAGTCCAGAGCCATGTGGGCAAGCTGGCCTCAATACCACCGCACCGCAAGCATGGAATTACATGCCAGGAAAAAGCCAAGCTCACCTGAATGCCAGGCGGAGCCTGGGGAATATGGAAGCCATGGTGGCAGAGGTGACTCCCACGGACAGGCTGACATCTGAGTGGGTTCACCCAAAGGCAAGCGCTAAGGAGGTCAAGGCCATGAGAAGCCCACACCTTTTTTCCTGCTTTCTCCCTGCACCTGAAGTCATTCAAGGACATTCAAATAATCCCTTCTTCCTCCTCACAGATGGTATTACCCGCAGGCCCTTTCTGCTCTGCAAGCCTCTCTTCCCACTCACACTTCCTCCCCTCCTCCACCCCCAGTCCTGACAGCTCACAGCTTAGCTCAGGGATGCAGAGAGGAGGCGGGGAGGAACTCAGGATGTTTGGCTCCCTCCTCAGCCCTGTCCTCAAGCCTCCCTTTCAGCCTGTTCTATGACTATCCCCCTATGGTCCCTCTAGAGCATTTACCACATTAACCCACACTTCTAGCAAGTACCATTCACTAACCCTCAGCACCAGTAGAGGGTTCTTCTAAGACCTGAGCCGAAGGCTCCACTAAGACAGGAGCTTCCTGGTGACCATTTCCCTTAATCCCCATACTAATCTCCTGGTCACACACACACCACATGCACACCTGCCTGGCCAAGACAGCTAGCCCAGGCCAGCTGGCCAGGCTTTGTTCTCAGCAGCAGCCCAGCCCCAGCCCATCAGCAGCAAGCAGCTCAGGCCCAGAAGTCGCACTTCCAAACAGTGGAACAGATGCCTAGCCATGGAAGACAAGCAAGGCCTGCACTTGTCCAGGCCAGAGGAAGTATGTCCTGCACAGGACCCAAGGACGGAAAAGGACTCTAGAAGACAAACTAGCAAACTGCAGACAGAGCCGGTGTTGAGTGAATAGCGGGTGTATCCCAGTAGCACTTAGTCTCAGGAAGCATCACATTGTAACTCGAGATGTTAATAATGGAGGAAACTGGGTGAGGAGTAGACAGGGACTCCCTGAGCTATCCCGGCAACTTTCCTATAAATCTAAAAGTGATCCAAAATTTAAAAGTTATTTTTAAAATATCCTGATGCCATAGCAAGCTGCCTTAACCAGACAGCTGGGCACACGCAACCTATACTCCACTAATCGCTTTAGGAAGACTGAAGTTCAGTCTCCTCCAGTTGGAGGCCAGGAGAGTTACTATGGAAACAGCCCAATGCCAGAAAGCTGGCCAAGCTAGTGGGAAGATGGGAGGGGGGCAGGAAGCTTCAGAGACCGGATGTGAAGGGGCCAAAGGGACCAGAGCTAAAGGACTGCAGTCTGCAGGTGCACGCATGGGCAGGATAAACGTTCACCCAACACGCAGCTCCGAGCTCAGTTTTCCAGGCTCCAGGCTGGGAGGAAGGTGTGGGAAACAGTGAAGCATGCACAGTGGGTGCCCTCTAAAGAGCTCTGGACCTCGAAGTACAGGCAGCCCCTCAAGTGGCAAAAACCAAGCTGGCCATGCCCACAGATCAGCAAAAATAAACTCTGAGGGGCCTGGGAAGGTGAGGACAACACAGGAACCCTGCCTTCCGGGACAAGGGGCTGCTTCAGGGCAGAAGTGAGGCAGCCAGATTTCCACCTAGGGACCCAAGGCTTCTCATTCCGTCTGTCCCGTCAGAACAGCTTTCTGTGACATCTCACAAAACACAAAGTGCAAGGTGGCTTCAAACCCACTGTATGGTGATAAAGAACAGCACCTAACTGTTCAGCAGTACACGCAGCCCATGCAAGCTGAAGACTGGTGGCGTTCCCTCCATGCGTCCTGGGAAAGGTGTTTAGGGATGAGGGTAGGAATTTTAACATAAGGGGGCACTACAAAGAAGCAAGACGGCTTGAAGCTCTCTCTCCCAACCTCCCCCACACTCATAGAAATAAAAATAACATTAATCCCTTGCCTCAGCCAAGCCTTTCCTCTCTGGTCTCGGCTGATGGGCCATAATCCCCACTCAATCCCCACCGCTCCCATCTCATCTCTGCTACCCTCTCGCACACAGGGAGGAGGGAGGAAGGAGCCCTGGCTTGCCAGTCTCACTTACAGAAGCATGAGGACCCAAAGCACCCAGCTCAGTGTAGGTTCACTGACTGAGCTGAGGCAGGAAGGAACAGCAGAGATCCCTTCCAGGGTGGGGTTGCAGTGTGGCTCTATCCTGAAGCCTGTGACCCCACGACACTTGCAAGGCTGAGGGGATGAGGATGACCCCGTATAAAGCAGTGGGCCACAGACAGGACACAGAGCAAACAAAAGCAGGGTCTCCAGAGCCCCAGGTGGCCATCTCCTCAGTGTGTCCCTACTGTTGCTGGTCCTGCAGGGTCTGGAACACCTGAAGTCTTTCCAGTTCTCTAGAGATCAGTCTCCAAGATGTCCAGAGCCCTTGACCATAGGTTCCATGGGTCACCAGCGTCTCCCCCCTGGTTATTTACCGATAAGTTTTTGTTGTGGTTGGTGCTGTTATCTTTTTGTGAAATCCACTTCTTTGTTTTCCCTGGGCAGCCATTTACCCTTAAGACCAGGACTCCCTACCCTGATCCTGCCCACATCCTCGGGACACCCAGGGGTCAGAATATGCTGACCCAGGACACACACACACACACACACACACCTCTATTGGCGCCCCCTGCATCTCTTCCATTCTCCATGGTTTACACACAAAACCCTCACCAAGAGGAGAGTGGCTGAGAAAGATCCAGGAGCCTCCACACGTATCTGCAGAGATGGACCAACGGATGGATTGACAGAGGACTGACAAACTGACGTGCTCTGCCTCAGGGTGCCTGACTGCCAGGAACCCCTCCCTTTGCTCCAAGGCTGGCCTCCGGGCTTCCTGGGGCTGCTTTTATCACAGACTGGACTGGACTGAACAGTGCATCACTGCCTCATTCATCCTGTCTCCTACCTGACAGTGAACTTCCCAGGACACAGACATAGGTGGCCCCTCCCTCCATTTAGGACTGAGCCCGGCACACAGTAGGCACTCAAGGCTTGTCTGAGGACTACAGGGGCCAGGCAAAAGGTCTCTGGTCCCAGATTCAAAAGTCAGCTCCTGAGAAACGTGGGGATCAGGCCAGCCAGCACATTCCTGGCAAGCCTCTCCCAGGCCACTGTGGAAGTGGAGCCCCCAGGAGAGGCAGCAGAGAGGCCTGTGACCTCAATATGGTGACCACTACAGTGTAGATGCATCACTGGGGGACGATGGACTCAGACCTCCAAAGTCAGCAGCAGTCTTGTCTGCTCTCACCTGGAGAACTCACCACCACTCGGGCCGACCTCATCCTCCATCAGCTCTGACAGAGTCCCCATGTCTACGGAGCAGCCCATGCCTTTCTCTTCTATTTACACCCGAATGATGGTCCTCCAGCACCCAGAAGCAGGCATCTCCTCTCCCCACCCCGGGGTTTAGAGAGAAGTTGCTCAAGGTGTCATTTCGTTTCATGCAGGTTAACAAATGCTGTATGCTGATAACAGGAACTGTTGGGGGAAGCCCACACTTCTCCTTGCAGAGACGTTTTGTTCCCGACAATCGTTAAGAACACCAGAAAGGGCTTCTGAGATCAACCAAAGCCTCATTTCTGAAAGGACCACAGGGACAACAGAAGTGACACTCACTGGTGACGGCCACAGCCACTGAGCGCAGGGCCTCAGCTAGAAGCCTTTGAACTGGCCCTGTCGCCCTGCCTGCGCCTGGCACATCTCCGGGTTCCAACTTGACGCTGCCCAGCCGCTGTTATGAAAACAGCACAGCCCCACTCCCGCACCCCACAGCTGGCAGAGCAAGCGCTGGGACTTCCGGGGAAACTGAACTGCTGGACTCCAGGCTTGATTCAGACGCTTCACTGGGCTGATAATGAGCCGGAAGGGGCCGTACATCCTCTTTCTCTGGACATGGATCCCCGAAGATGGGGAGGAGAGGGAGATCCCCATCTGCTGCTCTTTGCTAGGGGCAACACAGAGGTCTTCAGAGCCTCCCTTGCTCCTCTCCAGCCGCCCCACCTGCCCGCTTCCAAGCCAGCGTCTGTGGTGTAGGTCGGGCGGCCCAGTTGTTCTGCTGGGCGCCAGGGCCCTGACCAGCCCCAGGACATAGGCATCGCTCTGCCCGGGCCAGCTCCGGTTTCCCGGCTATAAAACAGGGATCATAAACTGCCCTTCAAGGAACCGCGACACCCTGGGGGTTGGGGGAGGCTGCGCCCACAAGAGGCGGCTTCCCTGCCCTCCGACCACCTGGAGCGCAGCAGGGGGTACCAAGGTATTCCCAAAGCAAGGAAGGGGAAAGGGAACCGCGGGAGCTCTCCCAGCGGTGTGTCTTCTACCGTTTACCGCCCAGGTCTTAGGTCCCGCCCTCTCAACGCCGCCTCGGTGCGCACAGCTGCTTACTTTACGGGAACGAAATTCAGGCTCGGAGTTTAAGGGACGGCAGCACCACGGGGCCGCAGAAAACTACTCTCTCACCCCGCCCAGCGCTTCCCAAACGTCAAAGAGGCCGGGATCCCCCGGGATCTCCGGAAGCCTTGGGCTGCGCGGTGCAAGCCCGGCCTAAGGTGCTCCGATGGGCGCCGGGCAGGGGGCCGTAGGGCTGGGCAAGGTCCACGGAGGCCCAGCCCGGTCGCCCGGCCCCAGGCTTGCGCTCCGGCCACGCACGGAAGCACCGGTGTTTACTCAGTGAGTCAGTGGCGCCCTGCCTCGGCCCCGGCGCCGGCCTCTGCGACCCTGCCGCGTCTCTGGACCCCGTCCGGAGTCCCGGTCCGATCGCGTCCGCGTCCAGGTCCGGAGGCGCTCGAGGGAGCACCCCCGGGCAGCGGCTGATCGCGTGGACTCCTCGCCCGCACAGCTGCCCAGGGCCAGGAGAAGGCAGCGCCTACCACCGACGAGGGGCGGGGGGTGCGACGCACTCGGGGGGCAGGGACGGGGCGACCTGGCGCGGTGACCCCAAAATCCGCGGGGAACCCCAAAACCCAGCGCCCCCTGAGGACGGACGCTGTCCAGCCGGGTGGGAGGTCGGAGGGTCCGGGCCACTACCGCCGCCAAGGATGAATCACCGCACGAGCGCGCGACGGCCGGGAGGGAGTGCAGGGCGCGGGGGCCACGGGGATCCCCCGCTCTTCCTCTCCCCTCCCCCGCAGCGGGACTCACCGCCTTCAGCTGCTCCAGCCGGTCCTTCATACTGCTACCGGAGCGGGAGCGAGGCCCAGGTGCGCGGGGCCCAGGTGCGCGGCGGCTGCCGGGAGCTGGAGTCCCAAGCCTGGGTCCGCCAGCGCCGCGCCCCAAATCCGCCTCGGCCCGCCCCGCACCTGCGCCCCGCCCGCGCCCGCCTTAAAGGGCCCGCGCCGCCCGACGGACTGCGAGCGCCCTCGAGGCGCAAAGACTCCACTAGGGCCGGCGGTGCACCCTGGGAGGCCGAGGCAGGAGAGTCGCGGGGTCGAGCCCAGCCTGGGCACCTGACGACTCTGTGAGACCCTGCCTCTAAATAAAAAATGAAAGCGACTGCGGACGTGGCTCAGCGCAAAAGGCCCGGGTTCCAAACCTCGGGTCAGAAAAAGGAGATGGAGAAGACGTAGAGGGGCGTCGGCAGACGTAGAATCCTGTCCCCGCCCGCGCCGACTCCGTCCTGAGCAGCCTCGCGCGCTGAGGCCGCGGGCCCTGAGCACGGCGCCACGCCAGCCGGCCTCGGGGCGCAATGGGGCGGAAACAGGGCTCGAGGTCAAGGCACCCCAACAGAGCCCCGGGGTCCTCGGCCCCCTCCCCGCCCTTCCTGCCACGCCTCCCAGCCCCTTCCCTGACTCTTTTGAACCGCGACGGCCCCTAGCGGAGTGGCGCGCGCCCGGGGTACCCGGTCCCGAGCCTCTCCCTAGCCGCGCGGGATTTCGCCCCTGCCATGCACCCCAACGACCCCGACCCGCGGCCCGGCCTTGTCCTCGCATTTCCTGGGCGGCGCGCCCCACGATCCCAGGCCAGGGCGTCTGCGTCCTCTGGCGGCCGGAGATGGAAGCGCGAGTGGATCAGAAGAGACGCCACTTCCCAGACCCGCTGGCCCCAGAACTGAGTGAGGAGGCAGGACATGAAGAGGATCGAGGTGAGGACTCCCTACCAGGCTAGCAGCCAGCGGTACCGCTATAACCGCGCTCCTCCCCAGTGGCAGAGCCGTGACACATGCAGGGACAGCACAACAAAGATTTTATTCCTTAGCATATTAATAGTAAGGCGGGTCGGGAATGTAGCTCAGCAGCACTGCACCTGCCTGCAAGGGCAAGGCCCGGAGTTGGATTCCCGGTACAAAAATAAATAAGAAGGAAACCAGTAAGGAATTAAGTTTGTTCAGAGAAGAATTCAAAGCACGTATACACATAGACAGCTGAAATGATGAGATGAAATATGGTCATCAATGCAAAATTAGCTTTGGAAGCCGATCGTGGTGGAGCACTCCTGTAATCCCGGCGCTCTGGAGGCTGACTCAGGAGGACTCACCACAAGTGAATTCGAGGCCGACCTGGACTGCACAATCAGAGCCTATCTCAAATCAGACAAGGGACACAGGCATTGGGGTGGCAGGAAGAGCAATTGAACTTACACCAGACAAAATTCATTTGCATCTCTGTGGATAAGAATTGTTTGCTTTGCTATCAATTTTCTGTAATTTTCAGAGTCAGAAAACACAAGAGCACTAAAGGCCCAGACCATCGTACAAGCTGCAGCAGACCAGGCCACCATGGGACGCATGTCATAGGACAGCCAGGAGGCATTTTTCTTTTGGTTTCTTTTATTGTAATTTTTCAGTTTTCCCAGACACTCCCAAGGGAGCCTCTTCCATGGACAGCACAGAACCGGCTATGTTAAAATCTTTCTCTTACACAGAACAAAAATTTCACTCCCTGAAACGTTTTCCATTGCTTCTTGCTCCTTGTCCACGCATTTAAGCAGTTTAATCAGTCTTCATATGGTGGTCTCTCCAGGAAGGGAAGCTTGAGGTGCGGGTGCAACTCCACCCAAGATGAGCTCCTACACATAACATCACTTCTGTCAAACAAGGGGGCAAAGCAAAACTAGTGGTTCCCAGCCTTTCAAGGTCAAAATGTCACATATTTTTTATTCTTGGATCTCTCATTTTGAACATTTCACATCCTTACAAAATATGTTTACCAGGATAAAAGAATGGTTTTGGCTTCCTATAAGAGAATATTTTCTTTTTTATTTTACAGATAATGAAATCCAACAAAACAAAACTGAATAAAGCCAATGAAAACAAAACAGCAAATTGGTACAGAACTTCAAAGCAGAACAGTAGGAAAACAACAATGGCTACCATGGTTTATCTTGTTATCTTCACAATAGTTGTCCATTCCATCAGATATAGCACAGTCAAACCAAAACAAAACAGAATAAAACCAATGAAAACAGAACAGTGAATAAAACAAAACAATTAATTGGAACAAGACAAAATAGAACAATATTTGATTTCAAAGACAAGCTAGAAGGAAATCCCCATATTTGCTATATTGTATACTGTCATCCTCCCAACAGATGCTCAGATCACTGACCCCAGGCTTGCAAAGTCAACCAAACAATACCTCAGTTGCTATCAACTAACTCAGCCTATCCTCAGAACCAGCCAGTTGCTTGAGAATGCCAAGTTGTTGATTCTCAGCCTGTGAACCAGTAGGCTCAGAGGAGGTATTATCTGACTTCTCTCTTCCTGGGCCCCACTTTTCTTGCATGGTTTACCAGAAAGGCTGGCTGGTTGGCTTCTTCGTGGGCTCCTACCAGTCCCAGCATCGTTGTTTCTCGGGAGGCACTGACCGCTGT
This sequence comes from Cavia porcellus, assembly GCF_034190915.1. Classification (NCBI taxonomy): domain Eukaryota; kingdom Metazoa; phylum Chordata; class Mammalia; order Rodentia; family Caviidae; genus Cavia; species Cavia porcellus. The sequence continues at coordinate 54,395,176 of NW_026947500.1, read as the reverse complement.
CTTCCTGGGTCCCACATGGCTTAAGAGAATATTTCCCTAAAGGAAAAAAAGTGATCTTTGGTTAATCCACACAGCCTTAGCCTAAATGACTGTATGATCTCCCTTAAACTTTTTCAGCTTTGGCATCAGCATAGTTAGGACCCCAAAACACAGGAAGAGAAACCGCCTAACATACTCTGCTGGTAGGTACTTGTTATAGACGTAAAGCCTCTGTAAAGATTCTGGCGGATGTGAGTCCTAGGTTGTTAGTTTTGTATTAATAATTGCTGTTCAGGGACAGGCAAAAGTCTGGGGACTCCATCTGCCAGGTGTGTACAAGAAACTGAAAACTCAAGTAACTGCCGGACAAAGGAGCTGAGGGATGGGAGTCTGTGCCAATAAGCAGGGCTGGTGCCGAGCCCAAAGCGCCTACAGTCTCCAAGGAGGCAAAGGTGACTTCGGGCTCCAGGGTAGTCCCTCTGAGCTATTTCTGTTTTTCTGCACCATGAAGGTCTTTGGTGTCTCACCTTCAATTGTTTTCTCACTAAACAGCCAAAATCAGGACTCATTCAAGTGTTTCCATTTGGTTGTTAATAAATCTGCCAACACTTAATTTCATCTCTACAAACAAACCAAGAGAGAATCATCAGACTTAGGGCTCCACTTTCCTCTCATCCCTCTTCCTTGTTTCCTTCCCATCTATGGGGAAAGACCAAGCCTTACCCCACCTTAATAGCAGCGCCTACCGCACGCAGGACAGAAGGGATCAGGTCCTGGCTGGTACCTCTGGGGGGTGTCTCCAAGGCTGAGCAGAGGAGGACAAGGGAACTTCAGACTTGTCCACCCCTGCCCACTACTTAGAGGCTAGAGGACAACCACACTGGTCATCAGCTTCCTGAGCCATGGCTGTCTCTCCTTCCCTCTGGGTTAGTACCAGTTACTACTTAACCCTCAGCTGTGAATCCTGACCACTGGGAAGAGCAGATGTCTCATCTGTGACTGAGGAGTCCCAGCTTCAGCTGCCTGTAGGTCTCTTCCAAGCCAATGAGGACATGTGCGGAGCTGTGGTCCAACCTGCAGTTACTCATTTGTCATCATTAGGACTGTTTCTCAAGTGCTGTTGGACAGAGGGTGATGTCCCTTGCTGGTCCGGGGCTGGAACAGCCCTTCTGTCCTTGCCATGTTGGAGCCACTTCCAACACGAAAGCCAGCTTCTATCAGAGCAAGAAGATGAGTAGGGCAGAGACAGAAAAGAGAAAGGCAGGGATGGGTGCAGGCCAGAGCATCTGCACCTGATCTCAGCTGTGATGTCACCACTTTACTGTCATTTTTATTATAATGAAGCCGAGAGGCTTGGCACACACCCCAGGGAAAGGGCTCCCACAAGGCTGAGGAGTCAGGAGCCAACCCAGCACCCTCCACACCGGTCAGTCCTGAGTCACGTCAAAGTATGTGTCACTGCCCCCTCACTGGTGGCCTGGACCACTGGAACTCAGGCATTGGTTAGATACTTCATAGAAAAGCTCTGTGCCTTCCCAGGGTGGCTGAGGAGCTTCTCTGAGAACCTCAACTTCCCTGCCAGTCCTCACCCTGTTGCATAAACACTCAGCCACTTGCCTGCCTCCCTAGTCTGTCACCGCTGGGAAAGCAGCAGCTTGTGCCAGGCAGAGAACAGAGACATCCTCAGGCCTCGGAGAATGCTTAGTGACTATGAAATGAGAGTGCCGCTCTCGTCCCTGTCTTCTTACTAAAACCCGGCAGTCATTTCTGCTACTGAGAGATAGTCCGGACTCACCTGGGATGGCATTCAAGATCTCACCCCTCGGGGCTCCAAACTGGGACACCACCACCTGCCCATGAGGCCGGCTGCCTGCCATGTCACCCTGTCCAACGTCTGCCCCCTGCGCGTTTGGGTCCTCCTCCCGCTTCATGTCTGGCAGATTCCCTCTCTACTTTCTGCCACTCACCCAGGTGTCACCACCTCGCCACACTGCCACACGTGGGACCCCTCCCAGCCCCAGCACATCTGTCCCACCCAGCGCTGACACGGGACCCCGACTGCAGGCCTGGCTTAGGAAGAGGCCTCCAGGTGATGACCCAACTAAGGTAATACTAGGACCCCTCAGCACAGGCTAGGACACATCTACTCTTCCTTCCCTTGGCCGAGGATCAGGGACAAGGGCTCCTCACACGCACACGCGCACACACACACACGCACACACACACACACACTCTCATTCCTCTGTACCTGAAGAAAGATTCCTCCTGGGTCCTGGTCTTAAAACTCAATGAGGCTGCAACTCCATGCATCCTGGGGGAGGAACCATGTCCCCAAATCAAGTGCCATTCTTACAGCATTTTGCTTCCTTACATGTTGTTCCAGCGTTTTCCTCCCAGTAATCTCCAGACATTTTACATCTATGCCTGTGTTTCTCATGATTGATTATTCACACTGCCATTTGTTTTAGTTCCTACAAACCCCTACACCCCTGAAGCTGTGAGGCATAGGGCACAACTCCAGAGAGCCCCGTAAGGACAGTGTGAATCCCAGGAAGAAGCCCGGCCATGCAAAGCAGTGGGGTGGTCACAAGGAAGCTCAAGCACCAGGATGGTGACCGCTGTCCATCTCAGTAACTAAAAGAGCAAGCCGTGTGGACACCTGAGGGATCTCCTGCACTTTTATAGCTTTCTCTCTTCTCGATACCGCCCAGTAACCTGGGGCGGAAGTTAGAACAGATATCACCCACAGATACACGCTGGAGTATGCAGAGAAATCAGGTGACCTTTCCAATCGTCTGGGGTACTGACCATGTCTGCTAGAGCCTCCAGCCCAAAACACTGGTTCTGTAATCTTGTTTCCCTCACATTCGTTCTGTAACCTCGGTTTCCTCATCTGCAAACAGAGATGACAGTGATATCCTTGTCATGGGTTTTCGTGAGAATGAAGGCGTTAACGTAGAATCTTCTTCTCTGTGTCATCCTCACTCCTTGAGAAGAGATGCCCACACCATTTGCTCAAAGGGGCTCGAAGGGAAAGGAACTGTAAAATGTGCAGACGCCCCCATCCCTAAGGGCCATGTGGCACAGGCCTGCTGTGAGAGCGGGCACAGGAGCTCCCCCACTGCCCTACAGCGAGCCCCTCCCCCAAGTGCCTGTGAGCTGGAGGTCGCAGCTCCCAGCCCTGCAGTGGATCAAAGAAGGAACCCTGTGGCTGTGAAGTTAGGAAGGAGAGGCTTTCTGAATTATTGTCTCCCAAGAAAAAAGGCAGAGTTTCAGTTTCACAGGAAGTGAATTCCAGCCATGGTTTTGTTTTCAGTCCTGCAAAACTGTTCCCAAAAAAATTTTTGCAGGATGCTTTTTTTTTTTTTTTTTTTTTTGGTGTTTTTTTGAGGCAAATGGTTTCACCATATGGTTCAGGCTGACCTTGAACTCACTTTGTAGCCCAGGCCAGCCTTGAACTTGCAGCAATCCTCTTGCCTCAGCCTCCCAAACGCTGGGATTATAGGCATTTGCCACTACACCCGGCCAGTACACTTTTTGTACTTTTCAAAATGAAACCCAGGAGAGGATTTCCTATTCTTATGCCTTCCCATTTCCCTCTTTCAGCAATGCCCTTCCTGCTCCAAAACTCTGAAGCCCATCCTCCCACTGCACTTGCCCCAGCACCTCTGAAGCCTCACAGCTGGGACCACTCCCCTCCCTGTGGTGGTGGTTTGAGGTCCCAGATCCACTGGACATGCCCTTCAAGGCAGGAGCTACTTCTTCCCTTCCACTTCCTGTCCCAGTCACCAGTAGCAGGTTCATAGTCCATAGTAAACTTGATGAATAGTTGTTTACTGCTAATAATTGAGTGTTATTGGGTGAATAGTCACTAAACAATCATGAGGGGGTGGGGGTCGAGTGCTCCAGACCTTCTAAAAGGTGGCAGACATCTGTGTTCTGACGAGAAGATGATCACCAGATGATGATTACTAGGAAAATGATCAGTTGCTAAATCCACATTTGCAAGTCCTTTCCCACCTCAGTGTGTCTAGCACTTGGCTTTGCTCTGTGTGAGTTCAGATTTGAGTCAGAAACCCCTCTCCCAGCCCGAAGACCCAGAGACCCAAGTAACAAGGCAAGGTTCCTGGAAGTAAGAAAAGGAGAGAGAATGAGCAGGTGAGCAAAAGAGACAGACAGACAGAGCATGCAGACCAGAGACTGAAATGCAGACAGGTTAGCTCCAAGTGTTAAAGTAAGAAAATGGAAACTATGCAAAGTTAAAGTCCAGATCTTTCCCCAGCATCTTAATCCTGGAAAAGAAACTAGAGTGGAATAGTAATGATTGGTTTTTAGTCCATGGGAGTCACGAGAGTGTGCTGGGTGTTCCCAGATTGATCTGCCCCTTCCCAGAGATGCAGCATTTGGGGTGACCAACAGCCTAAGCGCTGTCACTGCAGGCAGGGCTGAGGTGAGATGCAGGTGTTTCGTGTGGTGGCTGGGGTGGTAACAACATCTGTGCGTTTTCTCTCCTGAAAGTCACCGTCACTCGGCGTGTCTTTGCCCTCTGGACTACCCAGGGTTTAAAACCAAGGACAGTCTCTTCTCCATTTTGGAGAGCAGGGAACCCAAGACAAGAGGAGGAAGATGCCTTATTAACAGTAACTCTACCAGCTGGAGGAGACAAAAATGGCCCAAATCTGAAAGTAGGGAAGGAAAGAAATTATAAACACCAGCCTGGAGATCAGTGAGTGTGAGGCTAAAAAGCAACATAAAGGATCAAAAGATCAGGGTCGTTTCTTTAAAAGGCCATCAGGGACCCAGGGATAGGTGAGACAGGGAGGAGAGGAAAGAGGGCGGGAGGAGTAAGAAGAGGGTGTGCAGCCTATGAATGTGTCAGCTGCTCCTTGTTTCAAAAACACAGAGGCACGAGGCCGAGGCCTGTGACCACCAACTCCTCCTCCTCCTCCTCCTCTTTTCCTCTTTCTCCTCCTCTCCCTCCTCCTCCTCCTCCTCCTCCTCCTCGAGCAGACAGACATAGCCTCTCCCACAGTGCAGAGGAGCTCACTGAGTTTGCAGCAGAGGGACCTTGCTGCCCTTCTCGAGTCACCCTTTCGCTCTTGGCCCAGGTGCTGTGGAACAAGAAGCTAGGTCCCTGGGGCTGACTCCAGAGAGTCCTTGGAGCTAGCACAAAGCAGGACCAGGCTAGAGCAGGACTGTGGCCAGGCGAGAGGAGCAGGCAGAGAAGGCCCTGGGCTGCCCCACAGCAGAGTGAACCTTCAGGTTGGTGGCTACGATGAAGACACAGGAGAGGGTGAGCAGGACAGGATCATGAGGTCAGGGACACTGGCCATGAAGAGCCTGGCCCCGTTGGGAACCCAGGTGCCAGCACAGGCAGGGCTCAGGCGGGGTGGGTATCACAGTAGAGCAGGCTGAGTTCTCTCTGCTGCAGAGCACAGTCAGCCCCGTGGCCAAGAAGAGATCCTGGCAGCAGGGCCCCAGGGCCAGCTCCAGGTGAGGGAGCAACAGAGGGCAACAGGCAGCCACGTCGCTCAACGCCACGCCGGCCAGTGGAAAGTAGTCGGCTCTGGTCAGGAAGACGAAGAACATCTGTGTGCCACAGCCACGGACAGAGTGCTGGCGGGGCCCAGGGCACGGTGTGGACGAACAGATCTCCAGGGCCACGGAGATGGCCAGGAAGAGGTATCCAGGGGCGTGGAGACCCCGGGACCCAGACAGGGAAGGAAACGGGCACATTCCCACAGGTGTCAACCGGGCACACTAGGAGGAAGGCTGGACACTGCACTCTACCCTGGCCTCAGCCTCCTCCGTGCCCTCTGCTCCAGGGGACTTTCCATCCCACCTGAAGGTCATGGCTCACCTCCTCAACACCTCTGCTCTGTCCTCACCCGACAGCTGACTCCTCGAACCCTTCTTATTGCTCTTTATTTATATTTTGTTTTGTTTTTACAGAAAATGTTTTGCTATGTAGTTCAGGTTGGTCTTGAATTCACTGTGTCGCACACTGGCCTCAAATTTAGAGCAACCCTCCTGCCTCAGCCGCCCAAGTATGGGATTACTGGTGTGTGCCACCATACCCAGCTCACACCTTTTTTATTGTTATGAAATATATGTAACATAATTATCACTTAAGCATTCCTATGTGTGTAATTCAATAGCATTAACTATTTTCTCAGTATTATATAACTGTCACCTCTATCTTCAACAAAACTTCTGAACCTGCAATTCGATAACTGCTCCATGTTATCTCCCACCCTACAGGCCCCTATCTGGATAAATTTGTTTGTCTTCTGTACCTCATATAAATATAATCAAATGATATTTATCATATTGTGCCCAGTATATTTCACTGGGCCCAGTGAAATTATTTTTTAAATTAAAGTCATTTCAAGGTCCATCCATGTTGAATATTATGTCAATATTACATTATTTTTGTTACTGAATAATATTCCACAATATGTGCTACATATTTTTACTCATATATTTATTGCATGGAAAATGAGCTATTTCTACTTTCTTGACTATTATGGTTAATGGTGTTATTAATGGGTGCACAAATACCTCTTCAAAGCATCACTAAAGTCTTAACCTCGGTGAACCATTCTCCAAAACACAACCTCTTTACTTCCCTGCTCCCTGGCCTCGCTATCAAGAGCACAGTCGTTGGAGTGTCTGGGTATTCATTTACCTTGGATGAATGGCCAAGAAATACGACCTCAGACAAGGTCTGGAAGCTTCCGTCTTTCATGTCCTTGTTTGTAGCTGCAGCACTATGACACCACTCTCAGGAGCATTAGAAGAGAAACTGAAAGAGTAAATATGACCAAAATGTACAGTAGATACTGTGAATCGGGAAGAAAACTGTTCAAAAGCCATGGGGAACTACGGAGGGGGAAGAGGGGAAAAAAAAGGAAAAAATGATGAAAGCAGTCTGACGTGACAAAAAAAAGCTTTGTGAATAAGGAGGGGAGCGGGATTGAAGGGAGGGCAGGGGGATGTTGCATGCAGTTCAAATTCCTCATGACAAGTATGAGCACGGCATGCATCTAGATTGGACCAATAAGCTCAATATAAAAAGCAGTGGGGGGAATGAATGTGCATGGCCCCAGCAAGCTCTGCATGAATGTCAACCTCAGTGGTCCTTAAGGTCACTCTTCACTCTACCTCGAGGTGACCCCAGGGCTACAGCTGCCCCATACAGGCCTCCTGGGGGTCCTGCCCTGACAAGCTGGCCAGATCAGTCACCGTCCCTCCCACTAGCCTTCCACCACGTGCCCCCCTCTGCTCCCTGACCTCTGTCACCTTCTGTGATGCTCACTGTATCCATCCCAAGCCAAACAGAGCGACAGAAGAATGAAGATTCTGCTGCCCAGTGACACAGCAGAGATCCAGGGACACCACCTACCCCGTCCTCTAAGTCAGCACCCCTTCTGGTCTTCTCCCCGGGCTATTCAGTTCTTCTCTTGTAAATCCTCCCTCAGAGGAGCTTGTGTGTGTCTGGTGGAGTCTACGCTGGCTGCAGCACAGAGAGTGGTGCCATGTCTCACTCTGTTCTGCTGGTGTGACCTGAAGAGGCCAGGAGGCAGAGCATACGCTGACTGGGAATCTGTCAGTGAACACACAAAGGCATCTGTAAAATATATGGAGAACATCTGACGAGAACAAACCCCAGCAGCCATCATGTAGGGTATCTGTTGGTTTGATTTGGGCTGAGCTGATACTCAGACAAACCAACTATACAACAAAGACTGGATCAAAGAGGAGATCCAGGCACTGTTCCCTCAGGGGACCCACAGGCTGGAAAAAACTGAGCTGGAAACTCTGGGGCTGGGGGTGGCCTTGGGACCCAGGTGTGCACTAGGGGCTGCAGTGGGAGTTCTGTGTCAGCCATCCTGTTTCCGGCTTGTTACACTCCAGCCAGGAATCAATGGGTAGATGAACTGAGAGATGTGAGGGTCTCTTCAACTGGAAACCCCCATTGGCCCCTCTTTTTCTCTTTCTTTCTTTCTTTCTTTCTTTCTTTCTTTCTTTCTCTTTCTTTCTTTCTTTCTTTCCTCTCTCTTTTTTTACTTAAACATTTCTATGATGATTCAGTTGGATGCTGTTCCTTGTCAGAGTTGGTTCCAGCCCCTCAGATCCTATCTGCTTTATGACACTCACTGTGCTAATCTTTCAAGATGGGGAAGGGATGATAACCAACTTTAGTTTTGTCCTCACGAAAAAGTCTTAGTGAAGAATAAATGTTCTTTAGTTTCAAAAAAAACCTCCCTCAGAGCGGGTCCAGCCTCCAACTTCATGGGCGAGAAAGAAAAGGCCAGGCAGCCAGTCACGGAATCACCGCGCTCCGGTCCCACAGCCTCTCTGCCTGCGCTGGGTGCAGAGCGTGTGCGCATGGGCCCAGGTTCCTCACCCAGCTCCCCGGGACGGGACTGCACACAGGGGCCCCTCAGTGCCCCCCACCCGCTCTCCTGCCCCGTTCGGCTTCCTCCAGAACCGGCCCTTGTACTTCCTGGGATGTCGTTGACTGACCTTCCTCTGTCTGGAGGAATCTGGCGTCCACCTCCTCCCGCGGCTCTGTGAGACCCCCTGGCTACCCTCCCTGAGCCCTCGGAGGCCTGACCCTCATCACCAGCAGCGTCACGCTATCCCATTGGACGCCGTGCGCTGCACCCCCTCCTGGATACTCCTCAGGCCCCCCTTCCTGATGCCATTCTGTGGTTTCCCGAAGCCGGTTCTCTGCTGGCCTCCTCCATGCCCCATGAGAGCAGAGTCCCGCTCCTGACCCTCCACTTCCCCCAGCGTCCTCTTCCTCCAGCGTGCTCCCCCACCCCCACCCCCCACCCCCCTCACCTGCTCCTCTTGCTCCCCACCCCCCCTTCTAAGCAGCTCTGCCGGGTGACCTGTGTTCCCTGCAGCGGGCGTGAACGCCATTTCCCCAGGCCACGGTGAAAAACACCCCACTGTCGCCAGCCCGAGCACCTGGGCACCACTGGTCACGGGTTCTCCGGTTCCACACTCACTCATCTCTAAACCGCCCCAGCGCTGGACGCCGGTCCACAGACCTCGATTATTGAAAGTGCAATGGGTCAAAATCTTGTGTTACTGTTTACTGGGAATCACTTTATCTAGCTTTCTGGGCACTGCCTCCAATCAGTGGAAATGAATTTCACGGCTGGTTCAGGTAGCAGACGGAAATAAATATAAACACAGACGAGGTGCGAAGGCCATCGGCTTCACAATTCCTCCGGACACGAACCTGACGCTGCGCGAGGAGCAGGTGGGCCCTGGGCTCAGCGGGCTCCGGATACTGCTCCCAAGGGCCCCGGGTCCTGGCGGCCAGGAAGCCCAGGCCCAAGGCGAGGCACCCTGGCAGAGAGGGGCAGAGAGGGACAGAAAGGGACAGAGAGGGACGGAGAGGGACGGAGAGGTCCGCTTCCCCACTGTCTCCTCCCATGGAGGACCACAAGGCTGCATGGTCTCCTCCTCCCCAGGCTCACGGCCTCAGCTGACTGCTCGCTTCCCAAGGCCTCACACACGAGAGCAGAAAAGGAGGACTTGGCACCCAGCACCCCCAGATCCCAGGATCACCCCCACTGGAACGCATTCCGGCTCATTTTCACAATACTCCTGTCTGAAGAGACATCTCCTCCCTCCCTTCCCCTTCTTCCCCCTCCTGCCCCATCTTGTCCTCTCTCCAGCCTTGGGGCAGGATGCAGGCAGCAGCGCCATGGCCAGTGCCCACCTGGAGGCTCCAAGAGCCCCCAAAGGCTTAAGTCCCTGCCAGGGGCAGCACCAGGAACACAGGCTCCCTGCCTCCACGGAAATGCTTGCTCCACGTGGACAAAACCCCAGGGAGCCCAGCGTGCTGTAGAGAGGGCTTCTCACCTCTCCATTTGCTTCTGACTGCTCTATCCACGGACTTGAAACTGGACAGGACACGGCTGGCTTCACCGGACTCTCTCTAACGTCCAGGACGCCAACCAGAGCCTGGCATTATACAGCTGTGCAGGATGTGAAGAGTGAGGCTGTCCCGATCGGGATTAGGGGACTCCTGGCCACCCTGGGAGCCTGCCATGAGAAGAGACAACATTGGTCATCCTGTCACAGGATTCTAGAAGCAGCTTGATGTGTCATCTGAAGAAGTTATTCTAAGGAACCATCCAGAATGTGGAGCCCCATGGAAAACATGTGCGTGGTAGAGTTTAGCAAATTTTTACAAGCAAACAAAACAGCTGCTTAATGAAAGGAACATTCCAGGCAGCTTGGGGATATTAGGTCCAAGGTTAAGGTTAGCATATTAAAATTAACAGTGTTGTACTCAGAGGTTTCACAAAAGGCTTGAGAAATAACATTGGATGAGAGGACAACTTTGTATAGTGTGATGTCAGCTATGTTACCACTTATATGAAGCTATAAATTCTTAACTGCTTTTGAGAGAATTAAGAGATTGCCATTTTCTTCGTGCTTTTCTCTTCTGTTCACTTTATATAAACAACATTTATCTCCTTAAGTTATAAAAATGTTACTGACTTTTAAAATTCCCATTTAGAGGCTACAAATTGAAATGGCATAAAACCCCAAGTAATTCTACAGTTAGGAATTGTGAAAGCCAAAATTAAGGCTTACGTATGGCCACCAAGTCTTCATACTGGATAATGGTGTGGTTCACCAGTATATTTGTTCATTTTCTGAGGAATGGATAAAAAGATGTGGTATTTTTATACAATGGAATACTACTCAGCCTAAAGAAGGATAAGCTGGAGACTTTTTAAACAAATGGATGCAACTCAAGACCATACTCATTAGTGAAATAAATGAATCACATGTATAAATATTGTATTATCTCATTAGTATGAGAAGCTGAAAGAAATTATATATATAATTTATATATAATCATATATATGACTTTTCTGAGATCGCTGAAGAGAAATATTTGTTCAGACAATGGGATGTAGATGTCTTGTGCTCTGGGTGAATAACTGGGGGATGACAATGTGCAGTGTATGCACCATCGTTGCCCCCTGATTGATGTGTTTTGAAATTTTGTTTTAGTTTTATAATTGTACATTTTCATACATAACTGGCCTTCAGCCTTTTGTATAACTAACTGCCTTTCATTTCTTTCTTTCCCTGCATCCTTCCTGTCTCTTTACTTTTGCCTCTTCTTAAAATGAACCCTTTTAGCTACCCTTCCAGCCCTTTGAGATCTGCTGAAGAATTCCAATTCTCCTCCTCCTCCCATCCTCATCTTCCTCCTCCTCCTTCTTTTTTGGTCTTTTGGAAACAAAGTCTCACTATGCAGTTCAGGCTGGCCTTGAGCTCACTTTGTAGCCCAGGCTGGTCTCAAACTCCCAACAAATCCTCCCTCCTCAGCCTCCTGATTGCACCACAGGGGTGGAGCAAAGATGTCAGATAGATAACAGCTGGGTACAGAGGCTCCCTGAGATAGTTAGCTTACAATTCAACATAATACAGCATGGGGAGCCACAAACAAAGGGAGATGAATTCTCTTGTCCCAAGAAGAAACTAAGGTGAGAAGAACCAATCAAACATACAGTGGTGGTGCTATTGTTGGAACAGCTAATGGATCAGTGCTCCCACCACAGTGGGTGACTTGCCGAGCCATCCAAGGGCCTGCTGTTTTTTTTTTTTTTTTTTTTTTTTTTTTGGTCTTTTTCATTTTTATCGGTACCAGGGATCGAACTCACGACTGCCTGCTTGCAAGGCAGGCGCTTATGCCGCTGAGCTAAACCCCCAGCCGGGCCTGCTGTTTTGACTCACTGGAGGCCCAGTCACACTGAGGTCAGGGGTTGGCCAGCCAAATAGAGAGCTAAGCTGGTGGGGAGCCTGCATTGACCTACGGTATGACAGTACTAGAGCCATTCCACAGAAAGGGGGGCTCCAGCAGACAACATTCTGGGACCAGGCAGGTCTGGCAAGTACTATGGGCAGCAGTGATTTCAGTCATTGTTCCCTTCCCGAACGGGATTGGTGGATTGAACTAGGCCTGGGTTACGCAACCTGGCTGAGACACAATAGGTTATCTGCAATCAATTCCCTATGGCAGCGACACACACTAATGCAGTGAAGCCTCAGAAGTTTGACCAACCTGGAGGGGAGGAGGCACACAATAATACACTGAAGGCCTCAGCAGGTTGACTGACCCAGAGGGGAGGGGCCAGCATATGCTGCCCCTGTTTGCAACTAACTATCACACTGCAGTGGGACTCACTCACTCAGTGCAACTCACTAACACACTAGCCAGTGTGTTTCAGAAGAATTGTAACCAACAAAGAAAGAAACTGAGGCTTCCTGGAAGAAACAAAAAAGATGGGAAGAGGAAGCTACAGGACAGGTATATACAAAGGAGAATGACAATGAGGATGCAGCAAACATGCAACATCAGACACAGCACCAGGGGACATAAAGAGATATGTTTGGGTCCTCACAGATGAGCTCAAAAGTGAAATATTTAGCCAAGTAAAGCAAGATATAAGAAGATTAATAAAAGAGATGCTAAGCATCCCTCAAGCAGACACAGAAGAAGGGAGGAACTCAAAGGAGAGAAACATTTGATGAAAAATATAAAGAAAATATAGAACACATGAAGCAGATTCAAAGAGATTACCAAGAAATTAAAAACTCTATGGGAAGATGGCAAATCTGCTTGAAAGAAACTAAAGATAGATTATCCAAACTGGAGGACAGTTTTGCAATATGGGATTATGAAAGAGAAAACTTTTTAAAAATAACAAGGAAACAATCAGTAACAATACAAAGGCTAGAAGACAACCATAGGATCTATAACTTGAGAATAAAGAATGTGAATGAAGAAGCAGGGATACAAACAAAGGAACCACAAAGGCTATTCCCAGAAATAATTAAGGAAAACTTCCCAAACAGAGGAACAGGAAATGATATTCTGATGTATGAGGCATACAGAACTCCAGCCACATACAACTAAAACAGAGCTACACCCAGGCATATAATAATCAAGATCCCAGAAATACAGTATAAGAACAGAATATTAAAAGCTGTTAGAGACAAGAAACAATAACCTATAAAGGAAGGCACATCAGAATAATGGCAGACTTCTCAACACAAACCATCAAGTCAAGAAGAGCCTAGAGCGAAATATTCCAAGCCCTGAAAGAAAATAACCTCCAACCCAGATTGATATACCCTGATAAACTGTCTCTAGAAATTAATGGAGAGACAAGATGCTTCCAAGACAAAGAGGAACTTAGGAAATTTACAGCCACCAATCCAACTCTACAGAGAATACTGCAGGGCATTCTAGAAAGAGAGAAAAGTACTAGGATTCCAGGAATAGTGGCAGAGAGGCCTCAATGAACAGAGCAGAAAACAGAATGAAGAAGACAAGCAGACAACTGATGGCAAAAAAAAAACAGCATAACAGAAACGAGGCAGAGAAGTTTGGTTACAATCACTAATATAGATGGCCTTGATACGCTAAATTAAAAAAAAAGAACCACATGTGGAGTAGGTCAGGAGGTAGGGTCCACCGAGATGCTATTTATAGGACATATAATTAACATGAAAAAGAGTACAAGGGCTGAAAATCAAATATAAGAAAACAATGCTCTATGTGACAGAGAACCAGAGAGTAATAGGGGCAACTAGACCAGTGTTTGTGCCTAGGTTGGAAAGACAGGCTTTAATAGGTAAAGGAATACAATTAGAGATCAAGTCCAGGAGAGAGAAGGTTCAGAAACACTTAGGTAAATAGCAGGTTGCCCCCCCCCCAATTTAAGACCAAGGGTCTTAGACCCAAAAATGCATGGTGTACCCTGGGGAAGTGAAAGGGGAGGGAAAGTCTTAAAAAAGATGGCAGATGATATTATTAATAGTGTAATTTAAAACCCACATTACTCGCACCACTCTGCTTAGATAGATTTTATTCTGTCCCAGTTTGTCTACTTGCATTAGATTTGAGGGCACAAACAGCTATCCCAAAAACGTCAGGATATAGCACAGTAATCATCTTTAATTTCCTGCTATCTTAATCTGGAGTCCTATATAACTTATACGTTTTATCATGATTGATCTTAGTTAAATCTGTTTTGTTTGATTGCTGTTTGGTATTGACAGATTTTATTCAAAAATGATACGATTGATACTATCAAGTCTGAGAGTATAGGCAACTACACTGAAGATGACAAGACTCTACGATATACATTCTGGTTTGATAACTGCCTGTTTTTGAAGTTTTATACTATATACAAAGTTCTATTTTTATTAATACTGTCATGTACTGCTATATTAAATTATACTATGCCTGATGATATAGCCAATTTTATTGAAGATAACAAGAGACAACACAGGAACTATGGTAGAACTCCTTATACAATGGTCTTATATGTCTTTTTCATGTGTTTATAGGAATATGTTTTGTTTTGTCTTGATTTGTTTTGTTTCTCCATCTAATATAGAAAGGATAGAAATACATGTTAAGACTCATGCATGTGTAGAATCTATAAACAGTTTATGAGAATTGATCTTATGACACATGATGAAATGAACAGATACTTTGAAGAAGACGCACTAAAGTACCCAGTGCTGATCCTGCAGTATCATAATGTGAAACCCAGCAGTAGTATTATTCTTTGTTCAGAGGGATATTAGACTGCTTGGATTTGTTCAATCTCAACATAATTGAAGACATGGATAACTGCATGTATGTTTAAGTGTATAGGATTGATAACCATATTTCTAAGTTTTTGTTGGATAGTTGAACAGAACTGGTTGCAGTCTCACTGTTTGGATCCCCACTTTATATGCTCCACTTTAGTATCTTGAATAACTATTTGTAAGAGGACACTCTGTAATCATCAACTAGTGATTTCTTACTGTTTATTTTTTCTTTGAAAGTATGTATTATTTCTACCCATTTTCTGTTTTGTTTAGTCTTTCTTTAAATAAAATTTTTTTTAAAAGACACAACAGTACTCAGTGCTGATCCTGGAGTGTCATGATGTGAAATCCAGCAATACTATTATTCTTTGTTCAGAATGACTTTAGCCTGCTTCAGTTTGTTTAATCCCAACATAAATAAAGATATGGATAACTGCATGTATGTTTAAGTGTATAGGATTGACAACCATGTTAATAAGTTTTTGTTGGATAGTTGAACAGAACTGTTTGCAGTCTTGCTGTTTGAATTCCCACTTTATATGTTTCACTTTTGTATTTTGAACAACTATTTGTAAAAGGACAATATGTAAACATCAACTAGTGATTTCTTACTGTTTATTTTTTCTCTGAACGTATGTATTATTTCTACCCATTTTCTGTTTTGTTTAGTCTTTCTTTAAATAAAGTTTAAAAATAAATAAATAAAAACAAAATAAGAATGGCTGTTGTGTCAGCTATATCGATAACACTTAAAACCTGTGTAATTCACTAGTTTGTTTACAACATCCCTGTTGCATGCCCAGCCTCCAACAGACACACACTTCTCTTTGTGCAGACACATGTGTCGTCCATCTAACCATGCTTGCCACATGTCATGCTTCCCTTTCCATATTAGCTGCTAGGAGGCCCAAAACTGAGTTTTATATTCCAGGGTGAAGCATGTGTCAGTCCCAAGTGCATTAAGTAGAGATCTCTACTTCACTCTATTTGTCTTAATGCTGTGCAGTTGGCTTTGATATCAGAGTTCTATTGGAAGACACTCTCGAAGAGCATTCAAAGAATTATAAATACTTTACACAACTAAAAAATATTCTTGTCTTTTCTGTCTTTGTTCAAGGCAGTGCCTAGTAAATGAAAGCTCTCCCCAATTCCACACTCAGGTTTGCTCCTCCCCTGAGGTCCTCAGTGGGTTGAAGGTGGCCGTACTGTGAGGATGTGTGACAGTCCCTGCTCCCTTTCTTTGTATTTTTTTTTTTAAGTTTTCTTTACAGCCACAAAATCCTTAGGATGTATGAACTTCTCTCTCCCAGAAAACACAAGTGTTCCTGGACCTGGCATCTTCTGTGGGTCTCTTTTGTGGGATCACACACCTCCAAAGACATGGCCAGAACCCCTGAAAGCTTTGGATTCGAGGTTTAGAAACTGACAGCTCAAAGCCTGAGTATTCCGAGAGGTACTGTCTCACTCACCAGCCTTGGTCATCCTGGGAGGACAATCTGTAATCATCAACTAGGGATTTCTTAATGTTTTTTTTTCTTTGAAAGTATGTATTATTTCTACCCATTTTCTGTTTTGTTTAGTCTTTCTTTAAATAAAATTTTTGAAAAGACACTACAGTGTCATCCCCAACAGGGAAAAGGCTGTTTGGAAAGCAAACTTGCTGGGTCACTGCTGTGACAGCGCCCCACACTGGCTAGACAGATGGCAACCCATCCTTACCTGAGCCTGGGAGAACTGAGGTGTGGCCGGGGGCCCATGGGCCAAACCCCGAGAAAGCACCCTTCCCTGAGAACAACACCCACTGTTTTTCCGTCCAGCTGTCTCCTCACCAGAGAAGGGAGGAAGGTGCAGGTCCTGGCCACTGCAGGCTCCAGGCTGTTTCCCACTCACGCTCTTCACCTCCTTTCTGGAGAATTCCTTGCCCACTTCCATCCAGCCCAGCCCCAGCTGCTTGCTTGCCTTCCTTGGGCCATCCCAGCTGGGCTTGTGTGAGCACAGCTGCACCTCTTCTGGACATGAGCTCTCTCAACTGGCTGCTCCGGGGCTCTAAGCCCAACTCCCCACTATACTTCTGCTTCCTCCGTCAGTAGTCAGTAGGGGTGACAGCAAGAAGAAGCCAGTGTTAATTAGGACCCGCCCAGTGCTTGGCGATGCCCACCTGCATTTTTAGTACAAAGAAGCAAAAATTTTTTAGATCGGTGTCATCTGTAAACTAGTGAAGAAGCCAGGACATTTCCTTCACATAGTTAGTGCCACTGAAAGTTACTCAGCAAGCTTAGACCACAATTTTATTTACGAGTAAATTAAATTGGAACATAATTATGTTATTTTTTTACTGCTCACATGTAATTCCATTACAGTTCCATTGTGAAATTCGGGCACACTGACGGACATGAGTGACAGCATTGTAAACCAGTCACATCCACACCGTGTACAATGTTGTGCAAAACATCCGCCCTCCTTGTTATGGCAGAATACATGGATCTCAACTTGGATAGGAGATGAGACCAGGAGTGTTTCCTCCCCCAGTGCCTGTCCAGTCCCTCTCATACAAGAGAATGTTTGCAGAGCCTGTCCTCAGAGGCTCTGCTAGTTTAGATTTATTCCCTAATGTCCCTTTAGAAAATCGAAGGCCCCTGTTTGTTTGCTGATTGCAACAGGCCTTCCCAGAACTGTTCTCCCCCTGAAAACAGCACAGCAAAGTCACAGCATTGGGTCTGGCATGAGACCCCGCCTGGGGAATGCATCTCCACCTCCCCGTGTCACTCTGGACTGAAACCAGACAGCGCTTGCTTAGTGGATGCATGAGCCTGGGAAAGTGAGCATCACAGACATTGGGGTTCTATGTAAAATGAAGCTGGTGCAGTAGCTCCTCCATAGGACTGTGGGGCCCTATGACAAGCTCCCAAGTGCCCAACCATCCACAGTGCCCGGCACAGATTTAAGGTCCAGTGATGACGGCCAGCGCACTGTGACTGTCGGAGTGTTCTCATAGGTACCATGCACTCCTTTGAAAAATACAGAGAAGGATCCTCGTAAGTCTAAGTCTTAAAGAAGAAAAGCATTAGATTTCCCCATTAGTGTGTGTTATTAAATGAGTCCCAAAAATCTCAAAATTAATCGCATGTTATTTTCTCCCTTGGCTGCCAGGAGGCTCGACCCTGTGGACACACTGACAGAACTGAAGGAGCATTTCTGCACAGCTGGCTCACTGTGTTCCTCATAATCCCCACCTGGAAGGTTTTCTTTGCCCACCCCCAACCCCAACCCCATTTTCTTGACTATGTATCGTTTTTAAGCAAATACTTTTTGTTGTAGTTGTTGCTGGTTTTTGAAACAATCTCCCAATGCACTCAGTAGTATAGACTGGCCTTGAACTCACCTCATAGCCCAGGATGGCCTCAAATTCAAGGCAATCCTCCTGCTTCAAGTGCTGGGATGATTGGTATGTACCATCATGCCTGTATATTCTATTCTTTAACCTGTATTAGTACATTTGCAGTACATTATATTCATTTTGGGGACTTGGCACCTGTACATAAAGAGAATCGACTATGTGTTTTTAACTTTTATATTAAATTTGTATGTAAGCTGCTTCAAATCTAAGGAAGGACAATCAAAACAGAGTAAACTAAAAGCAA
The DNA here is from genome assembly GCF_034190915.1 of Cavia porcellus. Lineage (NCBI taxonomy): Eukaryota > Metazoa > Chordata > Mammalia > Rodentia > Caviidae > Cavia > Cavia porcellus. The sequence continues at coordinate 54,376,901 of NW_026947500.1, read as the reverse complement.
AAAGTGATTTATGAATTGCAACAACTGCCACTGCTAGCAGCAAAGTATCTCTCAGCTCTGTTCCCCACAGCGCTAGTGAGGAGCTACGCACTCTGCACCTCCGGAAGTTCTGCCTGAACTGTCCCCCAGGATACCACAGCTCCTGGCCCAGGGCTTCCTACTGCTCCTCCTCTCCCTTCCTCCTGTTCTCACACTCTGTACAGTTGGGGGAAGGATTGATGTCTTTATTATTTTTCTATTGTATCTGCAACATCAAGAAGAGAATGAGATTCTTTACTTCTAACTCTTTAAGGAAAAGATCTTTAAAAATTCCTTCCCCACCACAGTCCTCCTTCTGGTCCTCCCACTGATTTCCATCAGCACCCCCACTCATCACCTCCACGGGTCAGGACTTCCCAGCAAGAACCCCAGGACCTACAATAGTCTACAATGCTGAGAAGCAGCTAGCCCCACTGTGGGGAAAGTGCCTGTGACCACCAGGAAAGGGGACCTGAGACTCAGGAGAGCATCTCAGCTGCAGATGACTGAGGACTTCAAAGAAATATCTTTTTTTCTTTTTTTTTTTTTTCTTTTTAGAGGTAAGGGCTTGCAGTGTGGTCCAGTCTGACCTCAAACTCTGGATTCAAGTGATCTTCCTGGCTCAGCCGGCCAACTTGCTGGGAATAGAGCTAAGTATTACTGCAGCTGGATCCAAAGAAGCAGCACACACACACACACACACACACACACACACTCGTAGATATACGGAGTGGCTTATTGTATATGCTCCTATTATATTTTTGCCAATCCCTTATCTCATTTGATTACCATTCCCATTCCTTGACGTAGTTCCTTCATGATGTATTATTGTCCCCTATAACAGAAAGGAAAGTTTAGAGCCTAATTTAGTGCCCTGGATTCTTGGGCAAATCACTTACAACAATGTGCTTAGCACAACTCAAGAAAATATGAAGCAAGAAAAAGCTATTTTTGCTGCCTCAAGGGGCCTCATAGATTTATGATAGCAGTAATACAAAATCCACTGAACTCGGTTGAGTACTATGGTTTAGAGAAAAGAGAAAGATCACTGTCAGACAGAGGAGATAGACTTTTGGGAAGTGGGGCTTGAGCAGGTCTTGACATGAGAAAGGCCAGAAAGATATCTGGACCTGTGAATCCGCTGGCTGAAAAGAGGTGACGTAGATGGTGTCTGCTCTGTTACCCACCATCCCGAAACCTTTCATCCATTTGTCACTGCTTTCTTTCTCTGACTTTGCCATGCTCATCCTCACTCTAAGCTGGAGGGGAGGAGAGGCGGCCAGCTAGGATGTCAGGGGACAGCCAGGGGCTCCCCCCAGAGTTTAACAGAGTGGGGACATTAGTGCTGAGCAGGCTCTCTCCAGCCACGGACAGCTGCTGACAAAAGTCCTTCTTTTTGTCTCTTGAGACACCTCTCCCATATATCACGTCCCTGGGCTGGGAATTTTTTTCTAGGATTCCTGAACCACTCACTGTAAAAGTCAGACGACTGTCACACAGGCCTCAGAGCTTTGGTGAAAACTGCTTTTCTCTCGTTGCTGAGACAAAATACCCAACACCCAAAATGAAGGAAGGAAAGGTTTATTTAGCTCACTGTTTGTGGAGGTTTCAGTCCATAATCAGCTGGCTCCAAGGCAGAGCGGCACATGGCAGAGGGACAACACTTCAACACAGCAGCCAGCAAAAGCAGCAAAAGCAAAACGGGGGTGGGGGGAGAACAAACTTCTCCTCCTCCCTTATATTGTAAGAAGCCACCCACCTAGGATAGGTATAGCACTCATCCCACCTCTGCCCCTCTGCCTGCAAAGGATGAGGATGTTTACAAAGTGGGGCCTTTGGCTCACTACTGAGTCACTTAGTTAAACTTATAAACTTTTCAAGCTGATACAGTGAATCAACCATTAGCCAAGCCCCCCACCAGTCATGATGTGAGTTCTCAATAAGTGTTGCCTTTCTATTCCATTTTTTCCTTGCTGTTTGTTTGTTTTGGAACAGACTCTATGATCATTCTGCTGGATCTTCATTACTATATTTACCACTCATTTCCAACAATAGTTTAAAAATGTCTATATAAAAGACATGCAATTGATTCTCACATCCAGTTACCATCTCATAAATGGGGAGACGAAAAGCCTGCAGAAGACAGATGGCTCTCACACTGATCCTCCTGGTCCTCAGACACTGAGTTTTGGTGTTATTCTTTTTCCCCAAACACATTCAGCAACCTGATTTCATTCTGCTCTGTTGGTGCAGAGTATTCACCCTAACCCTGTCCCCTCCTCTCACACGCTGCCTTCCCCCGTCTGTGCCATGTGGGCTCCACTCAGTAGAATTTTCACCCGTCTCATGTGCCAAGCTGATCTTGACTTTCCTATTCCGCTGATCAATGAATTTCCTATTCCACTCGGACCATAACTTCCAAAATTAACTTTTAAATTTCTTATTCATGTGGTATCACATTCAATTACTACAGCCTGATTCGCAACACAATTTCCTGTGTGACAGTGGCACCCCCTGCTGGGAAACAATGAGCTCGCTCCAGGGTTCCGTGTCACCAGCTGCATCTTTGTGGACCTTTCAATGTCACCGAGCTTTAATATGTCACAGACACCCAACTGTGCATGCGCACCAGGGTTCTCCTGTGTTCACAGCTAATCTTTTCACTTGGGATCTGATGGCCAAAGGGAGCAGCCAGAATAGTCATCAACTCGATCTTTTCAGAGGATACTGAGAGACCAGACTGGACCAAAAGCACCATTCTGCCAATACAGACCACTGGGGTCAAGAAATGTAAATTAAAATGCTCAGTTGCCATCTTTCATTTGTTAGTTAGCCAACTAAGCCAAATTTCAATATTGTGCTTGGTTTGAGTCTGAAAAATAATGATTTGCAGTGGCAGTGAAGGTAGTCAGTAAAAATGGAAAAGGCTTAAAACCTTAAGAAGATGATTTAATAATGTTTAAAAATGCTGTCTGTTTTGTCAAACACAAGACAGTTTTCCAAGCTGAGTGGGGCTTGAATGCATTATACCATCTGTAAGTTTGAGACTTTGCAAATAAAAATGAACATTTTCACTTTAAATTTAGTAGTTACATTGCAGGAGTCCAAGTTTAGAAATGAATCTAAAATATATCACCAACCACTAAAGCCTTCTAGCCAAGGTAAAAATCATAACATAACTTTAATAGGGAATAATGAATACAACTTAACTAGATTCAGTTGATGAAATCATATACAATTGTTTACAATTATATTTATGAAACAATATAACATATAAATAGTTATGATATAATAATAAACAAAAACAACCAACAGGGAACTGGGGATTTAGCTCAACAGTATAAGCGCCTGCCTTGCAAGCGCATGGTCATGAGTTCAATCTGTGGTACTGATTAAAAAAAAAAAAACAGATTATGGACTCCACTTCATTAAAAAACATCCAGACTTTACAGACTTGCAGACTTTTTCCTGTTTTGTTCAATATTCTTCAATAAATATCAGTATTTTTATCATTTTGATTATATGCAGAGCATGTGAAAAGAGAGGCAAGATTTGTCCTGAGACTGAAAAAGAGCACTTTGCCAATTTTCACAGCAAAGTTATCAGATTATGCAGATCTCCTAAGAAGCATTCATCCAATCGCAATAGACCGCTGCATTTTCAGCAAGAGAAATGTCATCCCGGGAATGTAATGTTCATCCCTCAGTCACGGAGCAGATCGTCAGTCAGTCCCCTAGTGGAACTGGAGCTTACTTTTCGGTTTGGTCTGCTTTCTCTGCCTATGTCTGGAAAGACCTTGGCATCAACTACCATAACCCCTGGCATCAACTGCTCTGTGACCAAAGCCACCATGCCCAGAAGCATGAGCACCTCAGGTCAGGGACGTGCAGATCAGGCCACTTCAGAGAGGCTGCCTCGTACAAGGACAAGGTCGGCACACCCCTTAGGCATGTTCTGTGTGATACCCAGCTCCTCTTTCCGCTTCCTTGGAGGCAGCTTCTGCATTTTGTCCTTGTGCACTCGCACACACAGTTCAGATGCAGCAATCGCAGCTCCGTTTTCTTTTCATATTTATTACAGCTCAATAAGAGCAAACAGGAAAAAAGTGAAAATGAAGGCTAGCAGCAGAGCTATCACAAGTTCCCGCTGATGATCTGAGCATTACAAATTCATGCCCAGTGTTTACTGGATGTCAGGCACTGTTCTAAGCAGTTGACCAACTAACTCACAGCTCACCATAAGCAGGAAGCAAGTGATATTATTATCTTCATATTATGCAAGGGAACACTGAAACACAGATTCTAACTCCAGCAAAAGATTGCAGATTGGGTACATTCATCCTGTACTCCATGGTGACTCCCAACAGTCACACCTCTACATTTATCATCTTTGCCAGTCAGTCTTTACCTTTTTTGTCATTTTGAGAAAAGGTCTCACTTTGTACTGTAGGCTGGTCTTGAACTCACTGTAGCCATGCTGGCCTTGAAGTCACAGTGATCCTCTTGCTTCCGCCTCCCAAGTGCTAGAATTACAGGTGCAAGTCAGTCTTGGGTATGTGATCTTGTAGGAGATTAATTACTTACAGTGTTTCATCTATATGATAAATATATCATCTACCAGTTGGGAAAAAGAAGTCAGAGCAATTAAAGTACCTAATAATCCCATTACTGGGAAGTGATTCTAAAGAAACAAGTGCATAGAATGGGAATAACAGTCATGCAAAGCTATTTCTTATAGCATCACTTCTGCACCTAGAAGAAAGAAGCCAATACTCAGTCCATAGGAACTAAAATAAACAGCTGTTAAACAGTTCATTAATTTCATGGGATAAAAGGCAATAACTTAGAAAAAAGCCAGAAGACAGTGATAAAATGTGGAGGAGTAAGTACGGGAATGTCAGTTTTGTTTTGTTTTGTTTTGTTTTGTTTTGTTTTGTTTTGAGACAGGCTTTCACTATGAAGTTCAGGCTGGCCTTGAGCTCACTTTGTAGACCAGGCTGGACTCACACTCGCAATGATCCTCCCACCTCAGCCTCCCAAGTGCTGGGATTACAGGTGTGAGCCACCACACCCGGCTAAGGGAATGTCAGTTTTAAAACAAGCAAGAAAGGCTTCTTACCAGCCAAAACTGCAGCATGAAATGTCTTTGTAACTGGGCCATAAGAAACCACAGTGTAAATATACAGTGTTAAGAGAAATAAGAAGTTTTGTATCTACTTTTATAAATTTTACTTACCTAAATCAAAATAAAAAAGAGGAAACCCACCATCAGAGGGATTTTTCCCTCAAGCAAATCCAATCTTTGCCTCGGACTGATGGAAAATCTTGCTGTAAAGAAAGATTTGTGTTAATATTGTTTGGCCAGTATCACATGCCTACGTCTTGTACTCTGGGAAACTACTAGGGAGATAACCATATGCACTGTATTAATTATTGTTGCTCTCTTATTAGCCCGTTCTGAAACTCTGTTTTATTTTTGTTTCTATTTTTTTTTCTCTGAAATATAAAAAGAGCAAGCCGTAGCATAGACCAAGTAGAACAAGGAAGGAAGTTAAACCCTCACCGGTGAGCTAGCCTGCAGACAGGCTGGAGAGACGAGAACAACACACCCACACACTCCACTGTAAGCAACCTGCTCCTTAGAAGGAACTGTATTGTTTAACCTTGCAAGCATAAAGCTGAGCAACTATGTAGAAGACAACAATATACAATGTAGTAATTATTGTAGCTTGCCTACTGTCTTATCACTGTTTCAGTTCATTTCATTTATCTGTTTCATTCCCTTTTAAATTAAATAAAATATATATATATATAAATAACTTTTACTACAGAAAACAGAGAGAAAGAAAGAAAGCCACCAGGCGGTAAAGGTATGAGATAGTTCCTCAAGCACCAGCTCCCTGGAGCCAGGAAGTGGTACACATTATCTGGGAACCAGAAGCACAGTGCTCCCATCTCCTAAAACTCCTCTCTGAGAGCTGCCAGCCATCATGTCCTTCCTTCACGGCAATCCCCACTGAATTCACCCATTGAATGCCGACTGTTATGGTTTGAGTCTGGATGTCCCCCCAAAGCCTCACACATCCAAGAAGGCATGGTTTTCCCTTTTTGCTCCTTTGGTTTTGTTGCTTCTGGTATGTGCCACAGCTGCCAAGCTGCTCCTCACCTCTGTCACCCTGGTTTGGAGTCAGCTGATTATAGACTGAAATTTTCAAAAACTGTAAGCTAAATAAACCTTTCTTTCCTCTAATTTTGGAGGTCAGATATTTTGTCTCAGTAACCAGAAAAAAGTAAGCAACACAGAGTTTGGTACCAGTGGAGTGGTGTTGCTGCTGTGACTGTACCTGACCATGAGGCTCAAGAGCCTTTGAGAAAGGCTTGTGAGAAAAATTTGGAAAGCTTTGGAGAAAGCATAGAACTGGAATGGCTTAAGCTGTTCTGTATGGGAGAGTCTTGTCTTTGCTCAGAAGATCATAAACCAGTAAAGACTAGGCTCAGGAGGTTTCTGCCGGGAAAAAGGATTGTACTGGTTTTTGGACTCCAGATCATTGTGTTTTGACTTGGAAGAAAGTTTGTCTACATTTTGCTCCTGTCCATAGATTTTTGTCTGTGGCTGAGATTAAGGGCAGACTGATTAATCTGGCAGAAGAAATTTCAAAACCATCAAATGTTGAGGTGGTGGTAGGGCTATTGTTACAGGCTTTTAGCCAGATTTATGTTGCAAATCAAACAGCCCAAAGGGGTGATTTAAAATATTGTGAGCTTGGCTGGGAAAAAACTCCAGTAGTTGTGGATTGCAAAGAGAGAGCTGAGATCTCTATTGTTGAGAAGGAACGGAGACTACAAAAGATGGCGTTAGGGCATCACAAGCAGCAGCAGGTCCCCATGCTTTACAGTCTCAAAACTGAAAAAGTGAAAGAGTTTGCTTGGAGGAGAAAGCTGCAGAGCACCGTGTTCCAGAGTGGTAGCAGAGACCACACAAGGCTCCAAAACAGCAGCGGCTGCACCAGGTTCCAGAATGACAGTGGCATAGAGAATCTGTTCCTCAGAATTAGGCTCAGAGCGCTCAGCAATCCAGACACTTGACCCCTATGGCCAAGAGAGAGCAAAGCCTGGCTACTTGGTCCAATTGGCAGCGGAGCTCGGCATCATCCACATGGTGCTGGTTTTAGGTGCATATAGAATGCAAGAGTTCTGAGGTTTAAAAGGCTTCAACTCTGACTTCAGAAGACCTGGGAGACCAGGCAGTATGCCCCTGAGAGGCCAATGTGTGAAGCTGTGAGTGTGAAGTCAAAGGTGCAGTGGAGAATCCAGAAGTTTGGAAAAGCCAGGAGCATGGATGTAAACCTGCAAGGAGAGAGCAAAGCTCCCCAAGAGAAAATCTATTGGAGCTACAACCACCAGAAGTGCCACAGAAGTAGAGTCAGACAAACATTTTGGAGCTCATACTTTGCCACAGATTGCTTCAAATGTTCCACATGAAACTTCAGGACTTACTGTTTGCCCTGCTGAGTTTTGGAGTTGTTTTGGTCCCAATCCTTTGTATCCTCCTGTTTGTGACATTTGGAATGCAAATTTTTATCTTATACCATTGAAAATTGGCACTGTTTAACTATCTTTTCATTTGTACAGGGAATTGCAGCTAAGAGTTTGCTTTAAATCACAGAGGAGGCTTTGGACTAGGGCCTTTCAGCAATGTTGAAAGTGTTAGAATTTTGGCAACTCTTGGAGATGTACTAAATGTTTTTTGTATAAAGGATGTGCATAAGTCTTTGGGGACCCAGGGGTGGAATGTTATGGTTTAAGTTTGGATGTCCCCCCAAATCCTCATACAGTCAAAGAGACATCCTTTTTCCTTTTTGACCTTTTAGCTCTTGTTCCTTGTGGCCGCCATGAAAGGCTACACCACTGTGCCTTGGAGCCAGCTGAGCATGGACTGAAACCTCCAAAAACTGTAAGCTAAATAAGCTTTCCCTTCCTTCATTTTGGGTGTCAAGTATCTTGTCTCAGCAATGAGGAAAAAGTAACCCAGACAGCTACTGACTCTGTGTTCCTGGCACTGATCTTGAGGGTATACGTACAAAGCCAGCAAGACAGAAAGGTGTTTGACCTGATGAGTTTGCATCCTGATGAGAGGGAACAGACAATGAATTAGGAAAATAACTGAATAACATCATTCTAGGGAATAAGTGCTGTGTGTGAAATAAAGCAGAGTCATAAAATGGACAATGATGTAGGTGGGGTTTGGACAACTTTAGCTGAAGGAGTGAAGGAAGGAAATTTTAAACAGAGACCTGAAAATATAAAATGAGAGGCAAGAAAGTACTCGGAATGGAGGATCCAGTCTGAACAGTGTTCTGGAGCTGTAGTTTAATAAATCACAGGAAGAGCCATGTGGGCAGAGGAGGATAAACCACGGGGGAGCAGAAAGAGGAAACTGCAACAGGTGCTGCAGGACACCGAGAGTCATGAAAAGTACAGTGAATGTTTAAACTTTTAAATTTATTACAGTAAAAGACACATTGCATCATCTCCCTCAAATATCCCCTCCCTTGACTAAACGCATTTATCCCATCATTCTGACCACACTTTGCAGCAGCTCTGGAGTCTTCTTCACTGAGTGTCTTTAGCTGTGCCGTTCTGGCTGCCTCAATGTCCTGAAATGATTTCAAATGTTGACCTTTTGTGGTCATTCTGACTTGGAGGAAGACGTAGAAATCAAATGGTGCTGGATCTGGATAACAAAGTGCAAAATGGTGCATTATGTTTTCCATAAGCTGCCTTTCCATTGGATGGCACTCAGTGGCACTCATCACCTCACAAAGATGCTCACAAAGGATGACTTCTAGAAATGCTTCAGAAAATGACAAGAAGGGGTCGGTTACGATGTGTTTTTTCATGTAATACATCTTTTTATTCAATCACATGCAATATATTTGATCATCCCTTATATGTGTACCAATTCCCTAAACAGATGTCATTATGTATCACAAACATAAAACCCAATAAAACTCATTCTTAAAAGGTTAGAAACCACTGGAGGTTTCTAAGAAGAGCAATGTGCTAGCCTTTGTGTTGTAAGGAGGCCACTTGACTCTAGTGCTGAGAACATAGTAGAAGAGATGTGAGACAGACATGTGGCCAGGAGGATGAGAAAGATGGGTCCTCCTGCCAGCCCACCCTCCCCCTTCCCACCAGGAAGCTCACGTCCCAAGGTTTGCATGGATGCAAGAAAAGTATGTCAGATGTTCCTGTCTAGCAGGTGACTAAGACCTAACTGGGTTCATACCAAAAATAATAACATTAAATTAAAATTTTAAAAAGTAGTTTGGAATGTTTCCTATTCCATCTTTATTCACAGTGGTTGCCAAAGTAGAAAGTCAAAGGAAATCTGTGAGAGATGTTAATAAAACTGACAGCTACTAGTACTTATTCTGGGAAGATTCTTGATTTAGTATATACTTGCAATATTTATTACCTTTATTTTACAGATGGTAAACTCGGGCTCCCAGAGTTAAACAACTGATTGAAATCACGTGTCTTAAAAGAAGCAGAGCCAGGCATGGTAGTGCACCCGTTAATCCCTGCACTTGTGAGGCTGAGTTAGGAGGATCATTGTGAGTTATAAAGTGAGTTCAACCTGGATTATAAAGTGAGTTCAAACCCAACTTGAACTGCATAGTGAGACTCTGTCTCAAAAAGACAAAAGAAGAAGGAGAAGGAGGAGGAAAAGGAGAAGGAGGAAGAGGAGAAGAAGATGAAAAGGAAGAGGAGGAGGAGAGGGGAGGAGGAGGAGGAGAGGAGGAGGAGGAGGAGGAGGAGGAGGAGGAGGAGGAGAGAAGAAGAAGAAGAAGAAGAAGAAGAAGAAGAAGAAGAAGAAGAAGAAGAAGAAGAAGAAGAAGAAGCAGCAAAGGTAGGACTAGGACTCAATTTGGTGAACTTCAAAGCTACATTCTAGACCACTGTATTTGCAATGGACAGAAATTCTGTTCAAAGTACAGTACCGGAACTAGCAGGCAGCATCAGACAGGAGCTACAACAGAATTAGAATTTCATGTTTCATCCCAGACCATCTCAGTCTCTTAATAAATACTACAGTCATTCTTAGTTAAAATTCTTTTTGGTTTCCACATATAAGATCATAGCATCTGAAACAAAATATTTCTTTCTTTCTTTTTTGTCTTACTATAAAAGCTTTGGCTAATCATGGTAATAGTGGGCACACTGTCTGGTACCTTGTGTTTTACAAACATGGTTTGGTTATTTCACCACCGAAGTGATGCTTGCTGTGAGATTAAGTATAGCCGTTTTCAGAAGAGAGTCAATAGATCATAACAAGGGGATTCTAGTCAGAGGATCAGTAAACTTCTTCCACGAAGTCCCGGAGAGCAAATAAATCCTTTAAAGTTAGCAGACCACGCAGCATTTGTCACACCTATCCAGCTTTGTTGTTCAAGTGAAAGCAGTTAGGTCACGTGTGGTAGTGCATGCCTATAATTTCAGCACTTGGGAGGCTGAGGCAAGAGAATCACTGTGAGTTTCAAATCAGCCTAGGCTACAAAGTGAATTTGAGGCCAGCCTAAACTGCATAGTGAAACCTTGTCTCAAAAAGACAAGAAAACTAAATGAAAGCAGCTACAGACAGAAGACAATTCAATGACTATGGCTTTGTCCCAAAAAACAGTATTTGCACAGGGAGCAGCTGGCAGATTGGGCCTGCGAGCTACAATTTACCAAATTCCTGCTTTGGAGTCTTAGTCACTGTCTTCATCACGGAGACAAATACACAGTGCTCACAACTTAAAAGAGGAGAAGTTTATTCGGACTCACAGCTTTGAGAGTTTTCACACTCCACTGACTCTAATGCAGAAATAGTGATGGTGGAGGCTCTGGTGCAGGAGGGTTGCTCATAGCACAGCTATCAGGAAGCAGAGAGAGAAGAGGGGAGCCATGGAGAGGAGGTAGCCTTCCAGAAGACTCCCCCACTGACCCACCCATTCTGCAGACCCTACCTTCCAACATCAAGTCAGCTATACCACCCTACGGTCAGATTGCCTTCCCAGAGACCCATCCTACTGTGTGAGAGTTTTGGGGTGATTTTTGATTAAGCCCATAACAAAGCAGGATAGTGTAGCTTTCAATTTGGATTCCACTTCTTGCTTTTTGTGTGAACTTGGACAAGTTACTTAACATCCTCCTCCTCAATTTCTTTATCTGGAGAAGGAAAGTGGCATGGTACTGCCTTCATCAGGTAACTGTGAACATTTAAAAACACAAGTAAAAACTTAGAAGACCTTGATTCAGAAGAAGCATTCAGTAATGTAAACACAAGAGCAGAAATGATTTGGGACTTACCTCTGTACTTCAAATTTCTGGCCCACTGTAAGCACTCAATAATGAATCTTTGCAAATTATCTATTAGTTCACCATTATATATTTAAACAATTCCTCTTGTGATTTATGTCTATTTTATATTACGGTACATAGGGGGCTGGGGATTTAGCTCAGTGGCATAAGCACCTGCCTTGCAAGCAGGCAGTTGTGAGTTCAATCCCTGTTACTGATAAAAAGAAAAAAAAGTTTATTATGGTACATAGTTGATATGATTTTGCTATGGCTGTGTCTAGATTTCCCTTAAAGCCTCATGCAGTGATAAGTGAGGACTTTTTAAGAGGTGAAAGGATCTAGAATATGTGGTGCTGGAATTAAGGGTGTGTGATTATTAAATCAGTCTACTGATTGGTTTGGCACCTGCCCTAAGCCCAATAAGCTGATAGAGTATAAAAGGGGCAGAAAGAAACTGCTAAGGTCCCTTGGACCTGCTGCTTACTACTTCTGCCTTCTGCCATTCATGAACTCTTTCTCCTCTGTGATGCTCTTTGGCCAAGCCACCCTGCCTTGGAGGCAGCCAACTATGAACTGAAACTTCTGCAAACCATGAGCTACAATAAATCTTTCCTCCATTAACTTAGGAGCCAAGTATTTTGTCTCAGCAATGAGAAAGGAGCTAAGACAGAATTCAATATTCAATTTGTTAAGATTTGTTTTATGGACTAATATGTGATCTGTTCTGAAGAGTGTTATGTAGACTATCACGTGCAACCTTGTTAGGTCATTCTGAGATATAGGGAGTAGTGTAGGTCTGATATTTCCTCCACATGATCTGTCCATGGATGAAACTTGGCTTGATGGTCCTTTAATATTATTGTACTCTAGTCTCTCTCTCTCTCCCTTCAGGTATATTAATATTACCTTTATACATTTAAGTGATCAAATGTCTAGTGCATACACATTCCTCATTGTTATACATATTCATACTTACAGTTATCTGTTTTTTCTGAATGAGCCTCTTATCATATAATTGCAATTTTTAACTTCTTTTCCAATTTTCAATTTTATCCCATATTTGTATAATTCATCCTGCTTTCTTTTGGTTTCCAGTAGCATGGAGTATCTTTTTCCAGTCCACATTCCTTGACTGTTGGTTTGTGTGTTTCCCTCCAGATGAGGTGGATATCTTGTAGGCAGCATACAGTGGGGTCTTGTTTTTTCATCCATTCAGACATTCTGTCTTTTGATTGGAGAATTTCACACATTTACATTGATGGAAATGTTAACAGATAATGACATACTAGTGACAATTTTAAATTATTTTCTAATAGTTTGGTGAATCTTTCCTTCTTTATTTCTCTCTTACTCTCTTATTTGTGATTTTTCTCTGGAACTATGCTTAGATTCCTTGTTTTTTTATTTTTTATGTATCTATTATAGGTATTATCATCTTGTAGATAAGTTATTAACAACTTACTTTAAGCTATTTACAACTTAACTTTAATCATAAAAACAAATTATATTTTCATTCAACTCCTCCAACATTTTGAATTTCTGATGTCTCAGTTTACACCTTATACATTGCACATCAATTAACAAATTACTGTATTTAGTATTATTTTAAAATTTTCTTTTACAACTTTTATATTAAAATCTAATTTATATACCACTCATAGAGTACAGACTACTTTAAATTTAATTATATATTTTTACCAGTGAGTTTTATACTTTTGGATTATTTATGTTGTTCATTAGCCTTCTCTCCTTTTGTCTTGATGAACTTCCTTTAGCATTTCTTGTAAGACACATTTGATGGTGATGAACTCTATCATCATTTATTTGTCTGTAAAAGCCTTTCTATTTCATTGCTGATGTACGTTTTTCTTAAGCACAGTATTTTTCATTGGCAAGGTTTCCTTCCAGCATGTTGAATATATCACCCTGCTGTCTCCTGGGCTATTTGGTTTCTGGTGAGAAGACTCTGCTAGGCATTTGAAACTGCTTCATGCATTACTTAAATCTTTTTTTTTTTCATGCTGCTTTCAAAACCCTCTCTTTGTCTTTGATCTGTGAAAAATTGATTATAGTATTTCTTGGGGTATTCATATTTGGATTGAATCTGACCTTCTTGTACCTAGAATTCACATCTTCTCTAGGTTCACAAATTGTCTAACTGTTATTTCTTTGAATAGTATTCCTGGGGCTGGGGATTTAGCTCAGCAGCATAAGCGCCTGCCTTGCAAGCTGGCAGTCATGAGTTCCATCCCGGGTACCGATAAAAAAGAAAAAGAAAAAATAAATAGTATTTCTACCCATTTTCTTATTCTCCTTTTCTTGAACATCAATTATTTGAATATTTGACCTATTAATTCTGTCCCATAAATCCTGTAAAATATTTATTAATGACCCAAGTAGAGATGTCAGATAAATCCATATACAAGTCTAGAATTCAGAGGTGAAGTTAAGCTGTCAGGAGACAAACATTTGGTCGTTATCAGCATATTGCTTATATTTAAAGATAACTAAACATAATCACCTACAAAAAGATCTGAATAGAAAACAAGATCTGGCACTAAGATCCAGCTTGGGTAGAATTTAGGGAAATGGTAGAAGTCAGCAAAACACACCAAGAAGGAATATCAGAGGGAATAAAATTAGGAGGAAATTATTTCCCAGAAGCAAAGCAAATAGCAAGTACTATGGAACGTGTAAAACATATTGCAATTAGAATTTTTTTCTTTTTAGAAATTACTTTCATATAAGTCAAGTGAAAATTATTTTTCTTCCACCCAACTGACCTCATCATTGAAAATATGAATGTGTAATTAAAAGACAGTCCCTAGGGAAGATGTACCAATGGAGTACACCTGATGCAATTTTAACTCTAAGCTACACTATATTTAATCTTGTTGATTTATATTACCAAAGCAGAACGTAGCCATCTCAAGAGATCAGAATGTTTCTTCCTCAGTCAGGTTAGCTACAAATGTCATTATGGGACAGTAATTTCAAGTCTGACTACCAGCACAGCTTCAGAGGTAAGTTCCAAGGTGCAGAGATGTGATAAGTAAAATCCAGTAATCATTTTGTACAAAGAAGGGTAGAGGGAAACATATCCTCCATCCAAGAATTGCCACAGTGATAAGGTTTGGGGCTGGTTTAAGATTTCACCGAATCAGGCTTACATTTGTAAATATCGTATTGTCTCTCTAGCATAAATAATAATAACAAACTGAAAGAATAATAAGATCCAAAATGTATAATAGATATTGTAATAATGAAAGGGAAAGTGCTCTAAAGGATATAACTGTATATGTGTTTAAGTGTGCAGATAGATAACCATACTACTAAGTTTTTGTTAGTTTATCAAACAGAATAGTGTGTACTGTCATTGACTGTCCCCTTTTTATGCTTTGATTTTGTAACTTGAAAAACTATTTCTAAGATTCTAATATGTAATTTTTTTAAAAAAGAGTAAGTATATCACCAAAGTCCCCTGAACCAGTGACAATTGTGGTCTAGAAGTGGTCAGCATACCAGCCTGGAGACCACCAGGATGGTAAGACCTTGGAGCAGACCCCTGGAGGTCTCAGTGTTTGGCAGAGGATGCAAGTAAATCTGCATGGCTTCAAGTCCACAAATTCATCAAAAGATAAGACGCTCCTCCCAAACCTTGTCTCACATTATTAAGAATGTCCTGTGTATTTAATAAGGCCAAGTCTTGGGGTAGACATCGCTAGGGGACAGAGGCTGAGGATGGAACTTTCCAGAAGGTATTGAGGTCCATGTGCTGCTCAGAGCTAGCATTTTATACCAGTTGGGTCAGTAGAACTGACATTCTCTAAAACCCACACTCTTCAAACTGATGCAAGGCAAAAAGAAGCATCTGCTCAGCCAAAGAATCACAGTCTACATCAGAGAAAATGAGCTCGACACCAGTCAGCCTGAAATACAGAGAAAAAAAATAACTGCACTGATGAAATTTTTCAAAAGGCAGTAGAAGAGGTAACCTGCATTCCCCTGCACATTGTCATTTTATGGCAGCACTTTACTGAATTTGACCCACATTATTTTTATTACTATATCTCTCCTTCAAGCTTGAATTTTCTCATTTTTCATACTTGTCCATCTTTTCCCAGAATCTATTGTGTGATAATTTTTTTTTTGATACCAGGGATTGAATTCAGGACCTCATGCTTGCCAGGCAGGTACTTATGCCACTGAGTTAAATCCCTGGCCCTTCTCCCAGAATCTAGAGCTATGTCTTGAATACAGTCAGGCCTTATTGACGTTCATAAAGAGACTCATTAAAATAAATGAGTAGGTGATAAGTGAGGGAAACAAGAGCAAGAATGAAAGACGGACTATAAAGTTGGATGACTTAATGGTTGAGGGGATGTACATTAATATGTTAACCATATGAAATTAGCTGTTGCGGAGGGCAACAGTGATTGACATATCACTTTATAGTGATGTGGTTTACAGATGAAGAACAATTGGAATTAAAGGGTCTTATCTCTATAGATCACCTATTCTTTAGCCTTGCATTTATGCATGACTCAGTGAGATGTACTTGATTTTATGGCTAGAAACAGAGTTGATTCCAGAGTGACCTAGGAATTAATTCGTACTGTAATTTATCAAAAGTCAAGTTAAAACCTTCTTTAAATTTTTCTATTAGCATATGTCTGCAACCCGTGGTGATTATGCTCACCTTGGTGGCCGATGCATATGGAGACCACACACCAATCATGTTCACATCCCGCCCCCTCTCTCCCTCCTCCTTCCCATACCCCTTTCCCATTTCTAAATCTCCCTGCTTTTAAACATGCCTATTTTATTTGCTCTTTAAATTATCTATATTTTGGGTCTCCATTTTAGAGAAGCCATGTGATATTTAACCTTCTGTAACTGGCTTGCTTGATTTAGTGTTTTGGTCTCAAGAATCAACCATTTTCCTATAAGTAACTCAAACTTGTCCTTCTTTATGGCCAAATATTACTCCATTGTGTGTAAATGCTACATCTTTATCCATTCTTCTCTTGAGGAGATATAGGTCATTTTTAAATTCTCAAATCTCAATTTCTTCATTCAAAAAATATTAACAATAAAGGTACCTATTGCACAGGACCAAAAGACCATTCTAAGTAAAATAATGCCAGTCAAATGATCAGCACAGTATACAGGTCTTAGTAAGTTCCCTGTAAATATTACCCATTATTATTATAATAGGAAAACAGTAACTTTTGTGGAATGTTTGACTGGTTCATACGACCCTCTCGCTTGTGAAGGCGTCAGCCGAGCCCCATGAACTGCCTGTGTGTTACCAGCATTGCCCTCCCCAGCAGCAAATTCCATATGACTGACATAAATGGATTCAAGTTGGCCCTCCTTCTCACTAGATGCTCCTGCCAAAAAACAAGAGTTTTTTCTAGAAAATAGCCAAAAGAGACTCTTCAGGCACATATAAAATATTATTCAAGAGCAGATTACACTTTTGTTTGAATACAAATCTACTAAAATATGTTCTTTGAATAATATCAGCAGATCTTCCATGATTTTGCTACAGCCAGTGTAAGGATTTATAGATCAGTTAGGTCTTGCAGACATATCCAGAGTCAAGGTGTTTCCTACATCCCATCTTTCAAGAGTAACGGTTTATGAGTAGTTAAGGAGCGGTCATTCTTCCACATAGTTAAAGAAGGATTCTGAGGTATAAGGTGAGATAGGAAGCCAACGATGGAACTAGGTATGACATGAAAGCTCTCCCAGAAAATATTAGACTGGCCTGCCAGGCCACTCATCTACTCAGAAAGACTTTCCAGTCTCAGCATGCATGATGAAGGAATCAATTAATCCCTGTACTCTATTGAGCAGTTAATATGCTCTGGGAATTCTAACAGATTCCTGCCTGAATGCTATACATTTGCACCTCGTAAAAGTCTTGAGGTGTTATTCTTGAGTATATGAGGAAGTAGAAAAGCCATAATTTAAACATACATTACTGAATTCCAACAGAGCCTGCTTTTTACTGTTTTGTCTTAGAAGCATCATTTTCCCAAATTTGTGTGTGAGTGCATACATGTGCACATATACACATCCTTCTAAAATCTGGTTACAGAATCAAAAATACAGTTACTGACTCAGCCAAAAGCCCACCCAGAAACTCCCTCCTCCCTTTGCAGTTTTTAAGGAATTGAAATTTGCAATCTCGGGGCTGGGGATTTAGCTCAGCGGCATAAGCACCTGCCTTACAACCAGTCAGTCGTGAGTTCGATCCCCGGTACCAATAAAAAGGAAAAAGACAAAAAAAGAAATTTGCAATCTGCCTTTCTCTGCCTGTGATTAAACTGAGAAAACCGACAGGGTGGGAGGGTTACAGACAGAGGCACTGAAAACAGAACCAGACAAGGGAGACACAGCCAACTGCCTTCTCCCTTTGACTTCACTGAGTAGATGGCATCTCAGTCACCTTTGAGTGCCATAGAGTACCTTGGGTATTTAAACAACAAATGTAAACTGATTGCTTTTTCAACTTTGCACAGGTCAGGTACTCTCCTGAGAAAAGCCAGTCAGGGGAGCCTGGCACGGTTCTAATGGGGCATCCAGGACCTTCCAAGACCTCTCATCAGCTTGTGCAGGGATTACATGAAGGGTAAAGAACTGGTGGAGCCTGCGCTTGTTTGTCTGACTGTAAGCAGCTTCAAAAGATGATAAACAATCATCCAAAGGCCTGTCTGTTTAAAAAAATTATCTCCTGGGAGTTTTTCTCTGGGCTCATCTATCTTAGAAGAAATTTCCCTACTTTAGTCATTTTCTTTGAAATAACAAGGAAGAGCTATTTCAAATTAAGATTCTAGACTTGGGAGCATTAGGGAATCACATTCTCCACTGGGGAATAGCCGATCTATCACCTAAACCAACGCAGGTAAAGCTTTTCCATTTAGCACTGAAATAAGAACCAGACAGTTTATATTCCTAATGGCTTAATGATCAGCCATAGAAAGAAATTTCTTTAAAGTCTTGTATTTTACCTGACCCTAAATTCAAGAAAATCTGCCTCCTACTGTATACTATCTCCATGTTTGTTTCAATGTTAAATTATGAACCCAAAATTTTCTTCTGAGGTACTGGGAAGTGAACCCAGGACCTTTACGTTGAGCTATGACTCCAGCCCATTTTTATTATTTTGTTTGAGACAAGGTCTTGCTAAATCACTGAGTTGCCCAAGCTGGGCCTGAATTTGCAGTGCTCCTGCCTCTGCCTTTCAGGGTCCTGGGATTACAGGCATGTACTACCATGCCCAGTCCAAATTTTTCAAATTAAAAGGGATCCTTAGAAAAGTTGTGCGATATTGATCCTGGAACTTCACTTTCTCCCAAGAGATGGCTTTTTGCCCTCTAAATCTAGAATTTACACATTCCAGGGTAGGAAACATGATTCCTGGACCCAAATAGCCACTTTCATCCCTCAATTTATGTTATGGTTTGTGTCTAGATGTCCACCAAAGCCTCATGCAGTTGTGGATGTGGGCTTCCAAAGTCTGTGAATGACTCATGGTCCAGTGCTGGGATTATGGGTGTGGTTGCTACACCCACTTGGATGTGGCCTACATACACTATAAGGGACAGGAAGGGTCTTCCCTTAAGGCTCCTCCCCTTTTACTGGTTGCTTTCACTGTTTTCCACTTGTATGAATTGTTGCCCTTTGCCATGTACCACTCTGCCTTGGAGTCAACTGATTATGGACTGAAACCTCTACAAACTGTGAGCTAAATAAACCTTTTTTCCTTAATTTTGAGCATCAGGTATTTTGTCTCAGCAACAAGAGAAAAGTAACCAATACAGAACTATATGAAGAATGCGGACAGCAAAGCATGTAGCTATCTCATTGCAGGTTATATAACATTTGGTTCTACATTTTACCGAAATATGGATGAATTCTATTTCTGCCCATTCTGTACCATCCTTTGTAGATGTCTGGTTGGTTTTTTCCTTACAATAACAAGGGCACTGCTCAAGTTAAAACAGCCTCTAGGTGGAGGACACTGCTGCATTTGAATCTTTCAAGCAGCACTCTGAGTTTCACAGTGTAACTATCCATCTGTGGTTGATTTCTCCTTTTATCTAGGCTTGAGATGAAACAAAGGCTACTCACTCTAGTGAGAAATGGTCACTTTGAGATTAGATAGATTTATGCCCAGTAAACAGAGCAAACTTTCTGAGCACAGCGAGTCTGGAAAGAACATGAACCAAAGGCACCTCCAAGACTTTCTCCAGCACCCTACGGAATTGAGTGATTCGCTTTACACTGACTTGGTTCAGTCCCACGATACTGTCCAGATGTGCAGGAGCTGAAAACTGTATTACAGGTGCTACCCCCCAGCCATCGCACAGGGCTTCAGGCACCAGGTACAGAGGAGACTACCTGCCCTTTGTTTCCTTTGTCTCTCACGGAAGCTAAATTAAAACCACTGTCCCTCGATCTCTACCCAAAGCCCCATAGCATCCAAACACTTTCCTACTCCTCCTTAGAAAAAACCAAGGTGGGGGGTGTAATGGCTATTGTTGCACTGGTAAGAGAAGCATTTATGCATTAAGTCACAATCCAGACTGTGACTGTGTCTCTCGAGTCTAGAAACATCACAAACTGCTGCTTTTGGTCTCTGATCTTAGATGTACTTATTCCAGTAGACGACCTGGAGCTCACCAGAGGATTGAAAAGTAGGTGATCAATCACATAGCAAAGCTATTCAGGAGCAAAATACAGTACAGATCAAGGCAGTGTACTGCAGACTGAGGCTGAATCCAAATGGATTGTGGTCAACCCTGACTCTCTCTCACTTTGAAGCTGTGTGACTTTTGAGAAATTCCTGATCTTTTTAAGCTGTGTGTCCTAGTTGGTGACATGGAGCTGATTGTAGGACATGCTTATTAAAATAGTTTATGGATAAAATAAGCTGGTGCATTATAAAGCAGTTTTCCTCATGCCTCGCACTTAGCATACTGGAAATGAAAACTTGTCATCAGAGAGTTCCTGCTCTCAGAGCCTCATTGCCTACCTTCAGGGGAACTAAAATATAACTGGGGATAGCACTTATAAACACAGTAAAAGACAGAGAATCAACCTAACATCGTAACATTATGAGCAGCACAGAATTTCAGAGAAAGGAAAGATTTAAGCTAAGAGTATTTCAGGAAGACTTCATGAAAGAAGAGCATATCCTAGAATTTGAATGTTGAGTAGGATTTAGCTTAAGCCAAAGGGAAGAGGCAAAACAGATGTATATGAGCAGAAAGGAGAACCTGGATGGGAGGCCAATGAGTAGAGACCATCAATGCATACCATGGGCAACCGCATGCCATCGTGGGATTACTCGTAAACCAGATCTAAGAAAGACTGGGGAAACTGACAGTTTTGTGAAGGCTGAAATTGAACCATTAGAAAGTCAGTGGAAATTTCTAAGTAGATGAGTAAAAGGACAATGAAGAACAGAGTGGATTACAGAAGGAACAGAGGGAAAATGGGAAAGCGGATGGCAGACTATCACTAAAATCCACTCGTAAAGTCAGTAGATAAAAGCGACCAAGTCACAGCAAAATGACCAAAGCAACACACATAGGAAACTTTTCAAAGGATGAACTAGTCATGCTTAGGGTTAAATTGGATAAAGGAGACTAGGTCTTGTGAAATATAACAGATTTTATGATGTGATTATGCCATGCCAGTAGCACAGCTCCCTTTAGTTCAACTGCCTGTGCAATTATAAGTTCCTCAATATAAGTTTAACACAATGAATTAACATCCTATCTTATCCCTTTTACAATGTCAAGCTTTAAGCTGATGATTCATTAATTTCTCCAGCAAATGTATCTTGGAAACTCTTCTGTTTCAAGCACTGCTAGGCATTGGGATTAAATCAAGAATCACTGGAGCATCACCGAAAATTTTTAAATCTTTGCTCCTTGGGGGTAGGAGAGGAAAGATGAATGGGTGGCAGATTTTAAATGATAATGTTACATGACCTCTAATTGAAATGATGTATGTCACTGCTGAGGAACTGCTCTAACACTGCATGGAAGAGTTGGGGAAACACCCATGAAATGAGAGTCACCTTGAAAATCGTGTCATTTCTCCTCTTAGTAGGTTCAATACACGACCACGGAAGGAATGAACAAAACTGCAAAGATACAATTCTTCTTTCGCCCATTCTCTTCTGACCCCGAGGTCCAAATGGCGATTTTCATGGCCTTCTTGGTGATGTACCTGACCAGCCTGAGTGGAAATGCCATGATTGCTGTCGTTGTCCATATCAGCCCTTCCCTCCACACCCCCATGTACTTTTTCCTGGCCACCTTGGCGGTCCTGGAAATCTTCTACACATCTTCCATCGCACCCCTGGCCTTGGCAAACCTTCTCTCAATGGGAAAAACTCCTGTTTCCCTTGCAGGTTGTGGGACCCAGATGTTTTTCTTCGTCTTCTTGGGAGGAACCGACTGTGTTCTGCTGGCGGTCATGGCTTACGACCGGTTTGTGGCCATCTGCCGGCCGCTGAGATACAGCCTCATCATGCGCTGGCGTGTGTGTGTGGAACTGGTGGCAGGGAGCCTGGTGCTGGGGTTCCTGCTGTCGCTGCCACTGACCACGTTAATTTTCCACCTCCCTTTCTGCCACAGCAACGAGGTCTACCACTTCTACTGCGACATGCCTGCCATCCTGCGCCTGGCCTGCGCAGACACACACGTGCATGAGATGGCCCTGTACATCACTAGCTTCCTGGTCCTCAGTGTACCCCTCACACTGATCTCCATCTCCTATGTCCTCATCGCGCTGGCAATCGTGCAGATCCGCTCAGCTGTGGGGCGCCGCCGAGCCTTCTCCACCTGCTCCTCTCACATCTCAGTGGTCCTCCTGCAGTACGGCTGCACCAGCTTCATCTATCTGTCCCCTGGTTCCAGCTACTCCCCTGAGATGGGTCGGGCTGTGTCTGTGGTCTACACTTTCATCACCCCCATTTTGAACCCCTTCATCTACAGCATGAGGAGCAAGGAACTGAGAGACACCCTAAAGAAGACCCTGAAAAAGTTCTAGGTAGGGTGATCCTGCAGTTTCCTTAAAGGCAGGCACTTCTGAGGGTGACATGCAAAGTTATTCGTTATGATGTTGGGATCTGGCATGTGCGAGAACCTGAGTTTGATTCTAGCATTTCAAAAAATCAGTAAATAAAACTGAAAGTGATTATGCTGCTGTGACATCCATAAGACAGCAATGCCAGGAGCATAGTGAAATGTGTGGCCCGTTATTTATTGTGGTACTGTCAGAAAAAACTAGTGGTATTGTGTTCCTGTAAATAAAGCTGTGTCACAGAAAGCAAGATGATGTCCCAGGTATGAATGGAAAGGGAAGAATCAAGATGTATTGACAGCAGCTACACGCTAGGTACTTTATGTGGATTATCTCACTTAACCCACAGTAACCCAAGGTAACCCACGATAACCCATGGTAACCCACAATAACCTACGGTAACCCATAGTATCACCATCTTCATTTTTCAGAAAAGGAAACTAAAATGTTAACAACAGTTACCTCCAGGCTGAGAACATGGAGACTGAGGTGTCCTCAGGTCAATCTGCTCTGGTGGGAACCTGTTCTGCCGCGAGGATCATAGATACCTCAGCAAGTCGCCCCTTCTCCACCATCTGCGTCTTCCTTCCGGGGCAGCAGGGCTGGGCCAAGAGATGCAGAGCATCCTTTCAGTGTCACAATGTTATGATCCAAAATATTGGTCCACTCATACTAAGTGGTAAAACAAGCAAAAAGGAAAGAAAAAACTACAGTTTGGCATTTCTTGTTTCATTAACCAAAATGAAAACCCACAGCAGTGTTCATAATTTTTGAAGTGCATCTCTTCAATAAAAAAGGTGATTGTAAAAGAAAATTATTTAATAAATAAAATCAGAGAAGAAGATAAAGTGGGCATCACTGAATACTACATTTTTCAAGAATCATCCTTAATGAATAAACGCACTTAATGCCACAGTGGACTAATTACAGCCCTTGCCGAGTCCCACCTCCTCATACGGAGGCCTCCACCTAGCGCCTCCCAACACTGCAGTCATAGCTGTGTGACTGGCTGTGGCCAATGGGACATTGCAAAGCATAGACACCCACGCCACTTTGGAGACCATCATCTCTTTCACACAGGTGAGCTAGGATGTGACCCCATCGAGCAGAGACAAACAGTCCAGGCTGATATTTCTAAGACCACCTGGAGTTAATCTACCCGACAGCTTTAGTCGCACCAGTAACTCCGGTGAGACCAACACAGCCCAGATCAAACTTTTGACCCACAGAGCTGGGGACAAATAAATGATTGCTATCTTAAACCTTTGTTTAGAATGGTTTATTTTGTAGCAATAAATAAATAACGAATTCACCATCTAATCTATAATTAACCATTTCTTCCATAAAGATACCATCCAAACAAATGTTTTCATGTAAATAAAATATACTTCAGCATTTTATCAGGCACGTAGAGCCTTAATTTTAAAATGAGATGAATTTGACATGACTTAGCACAGGTCACTTCCTGTGTAGTCTTAGGAATCAGTCTTTTCAAAATGCTTCCAAATTAACCATTTAATCAAATTATTCACTGAAATCCTCCAGAATATTGCTGGGGGTTGGAACTGCGCTGGGTACCTCGCTGTTTTGACGCGCAGTGGAAGCTGTCTATATATTTGTGTCTGTAACTTCTCCTGGCAAGGAAAAGAATCACTTCACCAGCTGTGAATGCTCTGGGAACCAAGAGCATGTCATTCAGCTCAGAACGTCTTCCACCACGCGTGGCAAGCACTTGACCAGCGTTATTTAGCTTAAATGCCTGCACAGGTATGAGGTCGTGAGTTCAATCCTTGGTACCAACAAGAACAAATTTTTTAAAAAGTTTCTTTTATAAAGTCAACTTATTAAAAAAATTTAATATATATATTTCTACACTCAAAAAACGTTGACAATTTGTAATTTCTTCTTGCTTTGAAGCTAGCATTATTGATGTAATCAACTTCTCTAATATTTGCCTAGCTGGCATCCTCTATGTAGATATGTGCTACACCATGATTTCCAATTTACTGAATTCTTATTGTTAGAATTAACTTAATAGAAATTCAGCTTTATTCTTGACTCTCACAATTATGCCTGTAGGCCACACCCTATGAGTTGAGAATTATTATATTATGCCCACATATATATCCCTAAAGGTCTCTACTTCATGTAATAAGGCCCAAGGTAATCATTCTGTGGCGTGAATAATTACTGTGCCTCAAGTGTGGTCTCTTGACAAGTCTCCTGTTGCAATGTCAACATTCAAAACTGCAGCTTCCATTTCTGGTTAGTGTCTAAGTTTTGAAGCTAATTATTTCTTTTATTTCCTGTCTAAAACACCCATAGCTTTTGATAATCCCCTTTACTAGCTTTACTGATGAAGATGAGTGGAAATGACACACTACTCCTTTGACACCATAGCCCCACATATCAAGGTAGTGACAATCCACAAGTATACACTCACAAAAACTGTCTGAGGATATTATCACTGTAACATTTCCAACAGAACCTCCATGGAGTTAAAATTATAGCGCACACTGGATCGGGACTAGGAAATGATCACTGGTGTGGTTAGAGGATTTATACAGAGCCAACCAGCTAGCCAGGGTGGGAAGCAGAATTTCAGTCTAGTCTTAAGTGTTCCAATGAAGCCCAGCCCACACAGAAAGCAGCCCACATGCTCCAAAATGTCTGTTTGTGTCTATTACACAGGTCTAATTATGAGACTCATGATCTACTCTTCCATCTGCTGTATGAAAACTCAGATCCCACATTTTAATTGTACATTTCCTGGCAGTGTATTTGCACAGACAGCATGAATCCCAACCCAGGGAGACAGTAAACCAATCAACCTAATGATTATAAGCAGAAGTGGCTTAAAGTCTTCTATCACACAAATTCCAACATTCTGGATCAGTCATTTTGATTGCCATAGATGGAGAGTTCTTAAGACCATCTAACCAGAGCTGGGCATGGTGGCACATGCCTGTAATCCTAGCATTTGGGAGGCTGAGGAAGGGGGATTATTGCAAACTTGAGACCAACCTGGGCTACAAAATGAGCTCAAGGCCATCCTGAACTGCATAGCGAGACTCTGTCTCAAAAAGACAAAAAAAAAAATCTAACCTAAGATCTTTATTTCGGAAGGAAAGGAGGAAAGGAAGGGAGGGAGGGAGAAATGAAGTGGAAAAACAAGCAGACAGATACATAATGGAAGAGCAGAAAGATAAGGAGGAGGTAGAGAAGAAAGAGAGCAGGAGGGGCACTGAAACAAGGCTACGCAGTGGCAACACCAGACTGAATGCCCAAGTCATCAGCCAAGATCTCCCCAAGTGACCACATGAAACTAGAGACAGATTGCCACTGCCTGCTGTCCAGAACGTACTGTCATGGTTATCAGTGTTCAAGTTCTAGAGAAGAATTTGGTCGGAGAAATAAAATTTCATACCTATGCAGTAAGTTTTTATTTACAGAATGCTTTCATGGGTACTTGATTCTCAGAATCAAAATGATGCTAGCTTGGTGTTGTATTACCCACATTTGCCACGGAGAAGTGTGACTGGCTTCTGTGGGTTGGAACAACTTCCCTGAAGTCCTCTGATGGCAAGCATCTTTCTCCTGCTACTTTCTGGGTCCTGTCCAGTAAACTGGCAGCAGAAATCAATACCAATGTGCAATTGTTATTAACATCGCCATTGAGCAACTTATTAATACTTCGTTAAATTTCTATTTCATCTCTTGCACAATCTGGTTTTTAAAATTTTATTTTAAAGAGAATAAAACCAAACAGAATAAAGCCAATCAAAACAAAAGAGTGAAAGTGATACAAACTTTAAAACAGGATAAGAGGATATCAACAATGGCTACTATAATGCCTCTTGTTATCTTTAAAATAGCTTCCCATATGATCAGCCATCGTAAAGATCAAACAAAACAAAACAGAATTAAACCAAACCAAACCAAACAATGAAAATGATACAGGACTTTAAAACAAAATAATAGGGGATGAACAATGTCCAGCTACCACCTTCAGAAAGAAATCATCCATATTTGGTATGCATATTGCTATCCTCCAAATAGATGCTCAGACTACCAGCTTTAGGCCTGCAAGGCCAATCAAACACTAACCACTGCAGGCATTAATCTTTTTTTTTTACTTCAGTAGCTATCATCCCAGCCTGTGTTTCTCCAAATCAGCCAGTTGCTTACAAGAGATACTCAGCTTTTCTTGTCTCCCACCTCGCATGCTGGCTGGCTCACAGGAAGGGGCTGGCTTCTTGTTTCTCCTCTTGGTGGCCCATGACTGCTGCTGTGTATAGCCCTGCTTTTAATATGACTGTCACAGTTTCATTGGGATGCATATTCATCTATGTCATTACAACCTAATTATTGACATAGTTTGTGTAATCATCAACTGGTTATGGTCTTCTCAAAAAAATTATTTGTTCTAGGACTGTGCCACTGAGCCACCTCCCGTCTGAGGCATTCTTCTAACCTCTCCACATGGCCTGGTCGAGCCTGGCGGCAGGAGAGATGAAGAGTGACGCCTACAGAATGCACAACGGAGGCAAAACTGACAGAGCCAGGTGACTGATGGATGTGCATGCGAAGGAGATGAACTCAGAATGGCTTGGGTTCAGGCTTCAGCAGTTGGGCAGCCAATAACCAGGAAGGGGGAGAGAGTGGTCGGGTTAAAGGAGGAAACTGTTATTTCTATCAGATATCCAAATGGAGATTTGAGCAGGTAACTGGATACAGACTTTTGAAATCTGCTCTATTTTTAAATTTCTCTTGTAGCTGCTTTGCTAATCCTTACTTCTGAATAAACATAGTCATGGGTTGGGTTTGTTTTTGGTTTTTTTTTTTCTGCTCCAAGTTCATAACCTGGGATTTCAAAATGGCTTCTCAAACCTTCTAAACATGTATAAAAAATCCTACATGCATGAGTTTATCTGAATAGTCAAGATGTTGTACATATCACATTTTCAAAAGGAGCCCAGCCTTTTTAAAACATTGGAAAACTATTGCATTCATTGATAGCAGCAAATATTAAAAACTATAAACATTAAACTGGGCATGGTGGCTCATGCCTGTAATCTAGCATTCGAGAGGCTGAGGCAGGAGGATCCTTGCGAGTTCGAGACCAGCCTGGGCTACAAATTGAGCTCAAGGCCAGACTGAACTGCATAGAGAGAGCCTGGCTCAAAAAAGACAAAAAAAAAACTATAAACCTTAAAAAGAAAGTGAACAGCTAAAGCCATTATAAAAATGTATAATTGAGCAGGTGTGGTGAATACACTGAGGACTATGACACTGATGTAAATGTAGTGTATGAGGAACTAAAGTCCTTAGATCTCTGAGTTCTAGTATGAGGGTGGACCTTGTTAACACAGAGCAATGTCTCGTAGTAATAATTTGCTGGATATATTTTCAAATACTATTTATCTCTCCAGATTTCTAACACTCATTTTTAATTTTGCCAGTATCAATCACTGATGGAGAATATGGCTTCCAAGTTTAATATTTGCTAAAAATTTAAGGCTTACCATGGCACAAGATGATAATACAATCTAATGATGATTTCTATAGAAACTAGTAATGCATATGCACTAAAATGCATTAAAATATTCATAAAAATTCCTTTCAAAAAGCAAGAATTTGTAAGTAATTTATAAGAAATCAATTTCCTATTAGCTTTGAGTTCATACTTATTATTATTAAAAATTCAATTTTCTATTATTTATATTCAAAATCTGGTCAGTATGCTTGATACAAACAGGATTCATGGTTGCTCTAATTATTATTGAGAAACAATTTGTTAAGTTTGACTTTTTTAAATTGAGAAAGGATCATCTTTCATTAATTATGACAGAAATGTTTCATGAGCCAGGAAACCCTGAAAATGACCCTGCTCTAGGAGTTATAAATATATGATCAAGAAATACACAGAATGAAAAAGACAAAGGAGAGATTAAAAATGTTACTACAAATCTCTAACAAAATTGCCACAGCTCAATATGTATAATGAGAAGTAACAATTATTGTATTCGCAGTGATACTGATTGACACAGCTTACCAGGATGAAAGAACAAGGATTTCAAGCCATCAAATCTAGGTTTCAGCAGGGGCTCAAGGCTCTAGATGATGAACACATTATGCAACCTCAGTGATGTTCTATTGATTCCTCTGAAACCAGGAATAACAAGCTCCACCTGGCAAGGTGGTGTTAGGATGCAGGATACACATTGCCCTGTGGAGATGACCGGCTGCAGGGAGGCATGTTGCTGTACATTGACACCTGAAGGCAGGAGATGATGTTCAACAGGGATTTTACAAACTGTGGTATCAAAAGAACACAGAGGGCCACAGGATAGCTATTTAGAAAATCAGTGATAGCAACAGCTCGCTTTTAATGAGCATTACCAACACCAGACACTGCACACAGAATTTTGTAATCAGTATTGCATTCAGTCTGTACAACTTTAAGGCAGACATTAGTATCATTTGCACTGAGAGCTGAGGAAACCAGAGCTCGTGAAGATCACACAGATGGTAAAGAGTGGAGCCTGAGGATGACCCACTCCAAGACCTGCTGGTCCCCAGGTTCCCAACCCTGCTAGACTTTGTGCCCCACAGTTGGTCAGACTGTTATGTCTTCAGTGATCAGAATGTATCCATTCAGTCAAGGAACAATACCGGCCAGCATCATAAAATCCAGTTTTAATTCTGAGGAGACCTGAACCCCTAACAGGCTCATCTGGGTCTCGGCCACATAATTTGAATCAGCAGTATTTTTAGAATAAAAACCTTGTATATCCAAGAGTCAAGCTAGGAGTTCTGTGTGGAAGTCTCTTTGTCTTTTCATCCAGTATCAGTTAGGGCTCTTTCCATGCACCTGAAGGCTTCAACTTGGAAAAAGACATTAGTTGTTTTGCTGAGTTCATGGAGTGGTCAGTGATGAGATCACGGCTGAGATCACAGCTTGGAGGCCCTATGAGAGGAAAGAGGCCAAGATCTGGGTAATCATTGACAGCCGTAAAGAGCTCTCACTGCCAGCCTCTCTTCTCCATATACTATGCTGTGAGGTAGGGTAACTTGGTGACCCTCTGCTCCATCCACCACAGAGAGGTAATATTGAACTTCTTGCCTGCTGAACCCCTTAGGAAAATTAAACGAGATAACACACACACATTGGAAGAGTATGAAATGGTCCATAACAAATTATTCTCCAGTTGCTGCTGGGCATCTAGTCACTCTTCAACATTTATACCCAGCTCATGTCACTCTCTGCTTCCCACTAATTTTATGAATTAGAGTTTTCCAGAACCCTCAATGCTACTGACTTAACACCTTGCTCCTTGTGTGGATAAGCCCGTTCCAGGTCCAAGCAGTCATGAACAAAACCCGGGTGGCTTTAGGTCCATGGTGCTCTTGGGAACAGGGGATGCATCAGTGTGCCAGCCAGAACAAACAAAGCAGCTGAATCAAGGCCCGGTTGTATTAACTTCCCTAGTTGCCCTTTGAGGCTCCATTTCACCCCGCTTCACTTCTAATGGCCTGGGCAGACACTGGGGGGCAAAACTCTGAGCCAGGAACCTCCTGTACCAGAAAGGCACAGCAGCCTGATCTGTTTCAAGTCGAGTTTCAGGACAACGGAGAGAGACTTTTCCTCAAACAATGGAAGAGTTTGAGATTTATGCAATGAGTAACATGAAGTCAAATCAAAGGGGTAATAAGATGCACCAACCCTGAGTAAACACGTTTCCTGAGTGCAGAGGAAGTGACCTGCACCAGGCCTGTGAGAGGCATAGTTTCTCCAGGGAGCTCTGAGTTCACACATTCTCAGGCCGCGTACTCTGCTTCAATGTAATCCTTTCCTGGTTGTTAAAAGGGATGTGCTCATTTACTCATTCATTCAGTGAACAGTTACTGATTGTCATACTAGACAGAGGATGAAATGAATTATCATTAGAGGATGTGAAATAAGATAAAGGAAATTATACATGTATGAAGAATAAAGACACATGTAAAACAAATTGTAAAAACTAAATAAAGTTTGTTTCAGCAAGCTGTGCAGGATATTCTACAGGATGCTCTACCATTTATAAGAATGCATGCATTCTCCAATTACAATGAGGAGGAAGTCTTACCTGTTGTATATATTGCTGTTTTTTACACAGTTGCTATCCGGTTTTTGGCTCTCAGAAACAGAAAGAAAATGCATAAAGGAATGGGTGGGTGGTTACCATCAAGGGCTCCTATACTGTAAGTCTCAGAATTTACAGTCACTATGAACAGCAATAGAATCATCATACTCAGTGCTGCTTAATTGGTTCAGCTGACTTCTCTCTAGAGAGAAAACTCTTCTGACAAAAATGCACTGTCTTTTACTGCGACACAATGGGCCCTATGCATAATAGGACAGGTCAGGGACTAAGGATGGTAGGACTTCACACTTGATACCAGATTACTGCCATGTAGTGTATAAATTCAGAAGCCCAGGGGTTATTACTGTAGCTGGTTCTTGATAAATCCCACCAAAAAAGAAGTCAATATACTCAACTAAATGCAACACAGTGCAGATTAACTTACTTATACACTAATTTATAATTTACCTCAGTCTTTATAATTAACCTCAGTCTAATCTCTGGAAAAGATGACAAACACAAGCAAGAACACCTGCACACCATAAAAATTCACCTTTAGAATTATCATTAATACTATGAGTGCTAAAACCCTAGCATCACCCTAAAGATGAAACGCTTTCTTCCTAAATCTCTCTTTTGTCCAAGAAAATCCAGTGTGCCACTTTCATAAGTATGAAAACAAACCGGAGACATCTGGTCCACAGTCACCATGCAAAGGCACAGACATGTATCTCTGCGGTTTTTCGGCTACCATACACCTGTGGTCTCACTGGTAGAGCCATGATCTCTCTCACTCCCTATGTTTTGTTCTAGTCAACCTGGCAGTTCTGGAAATCTTTCCCTCTTCCCTTGCTGCCCTTCCAGCCTCAGTCGATTTTAGAAGAATATTCATCTCTTGCACTTGGGAAACTTGGATCATAACACGGACACAACTTTTGCAGGCCATTGGGGACACTGCCATCAGCACCCACTGGAGAAAGTGAGAAATTGTGAGAAAAGCCCACCTCTGAGTCCTCCAGCTGCAAACCCCAGAGGGTCTGGCTGAGAGAGGTGGCACCATGGGCCAGTGAGTAAAACCTCAGACAACTCCTCTCTCGCTCAGCCTCTGAACTGAGGGCCTCCGGAGTGGACAGGAGCCGTGCCCCTATGTCAGGGGTAAACTGCAGATGCATTAGTGAAATAGACTATTGTCGTTATTTATCTGCTACTCCCACAATAGTTTATTATGCACAGTACACAGTCACAAATCCCCCAACATTAAGTGTCAAATTTCTGACTCAGCTGTATCCAATTCAGTGAATAAAGAAAAAAATGAAAGAAAATCATAATGGAAATGTCTCTCCACCAATCAAAATGTCCCTGCCTTAAATGTCAGCCAATAAGCGAGGGAAACAGGAAGGAAGGGTAGGGCTGGAAAAGCATCCTTAGCACCCAGTGCCTAGTGCCACCCACCTGGCCACCCTGTGGCGACTGTGTCTCATACCTTAAGGCCTTCTACAGGCTGCAGTTCAGTGACATTGTAAATACCACCCCAGTCAAAGGCTTTTAATGTGAGCAAAGCAAGCTGACTTTAGGAAATTCCACAACTGTCACTTTTCACTTCTGGATGTAGGTGGACAAAAGAAACTGAAGCCACCGTGGAAGTTTCACACCAGGGGCTCAGACAGCCTCATGGGTCTTGTAGGCTTGGTCGATGTTGAAGAGATGGAAGAAACCAAACCTGAAGTTCCTAAGACAACTAGGATATCCGAGGAATTCCTGTACTTACCATCACTGCTGACAAGATCTGAGGAGCTCACTACTTCTCACTGGAACTGAGAAATGGTTAGTATTGAGGAAATTGAATCATCCACTCCTTGGCATCTGCAGCCCACCTATGCAATCACAGGAGATGGACTCAAGGGAGGACCTCAAAGATCCCATGTTCGGGTCATTCCAAGAAGGAAAACGTTGCAGCCACAGAAAAGATGACGAACATCGGTGCCTTTTGTATCTGGGTGGAGCAGGTTTTCTCTGGTCTGGTTTTGATGAACCCAAGCATCCCTGCAGCCTGGTTTGCCTGCTTGCTCTCTTGGATGCCCTTAAAACTTCTCCTTGTTGAGCAGTCAGATGCCCAGCTCTGCTGCCTTGTGAAAGGTGAGTGAAGGTGTGATTTTCATAGTGGTCTTTTCCCTGCACCACAAAGCTTTTTATACATGTTGGGAAGCCAAACTAAAATAGTAAATTGACCAGAAAACAGTTGTGGAAATTTGACCTGAAGTTAGTGAAATAAAACTCTGGAAAAGCAAGGGAAACCATAGTGCCAGCACCGGAGTGGGAAGGGGTCTGGAAATCAAACCCAGGGACTTACACACACCAGGAAGCAGGGCTGTACCACTCAGCTACACCCAGCCTCACCAAAATTTCTCAGCATTCTTGTAGTTCACATGGAGCTCCTGCACTATTCTTTACAATGCCTCAGGACTTTCAGCAGCGATCACGGAATTTTGACAAGTTTTCCTTATTGAGCCAATCTCTCTCCTTTCTGCTAAGGTTGCCCAAAGGAGACAGTGTCAAACCCACACAAACACCAGCAATCACTCTGCTTCACATAGGTATCCCAAAAAAAGGCCAAAAACTAGAATCTGCACTTACTCCCACACACACATAGATACTCATGAACACGGCCGTCTGACTAATGCCACACATTCCAGTGGCCTCAGGCCAAGGGCTTTAGACAATGGGGGCTATTTAAAATTCTGTGTGATTTCATTACTCCTTAACTCTTCTTGGTTTCCCTGCCTGAATCCCATCTCCTTAGCAGCATCTATCAGTACCGCCGGCGAATGGGCAAGGAAGGATGGATTGTGTACAGTGTCCTCCATTCTAACTCTGCTGAAGACATAAGAAAGCAAAGCAAGGAATTGGTAGAGCTTCCGCCAGGACAGCCTGCATGACCCAGGCTTAGTGAGTGACATGATTTTTGTTATCGACAAGTGGTAATTTCTTTATGTTGCCATTCCTGTTTCATAGATTGGTTTAGGATTTAAAGACCAATTCAAGGGGCTGGGGATTTAGCTCAGTGGCATAAGCACCTGCCTGGCAAGTGTGAGGTTGCGAGTTTGATCCCTGGTACCAAAAAAAAAACAACTCAAAAATGTCAACACAAGTTATAGTCAGTGCTAACGTGGTTCTCTACATAACACAATGAATGAGAAAGGTACAGTTTCTGTCCTTAGACACTTATTCTTGCAGGGACAGGCCAAGCAGAGGAGACCGTCACCCTTTTTCTGGGTCATATAAATGATGTGGGATCTGTGCCCTATGTCCCTTCCCTACCATGGACTCTCACAGAATTTAAGCCCTGAAAACTTCCCCTTCTGTTGCAAGTTCAGTCACAGAAAAATGTGCAAACTGGCTTTTTACTTTTATCTTCTAATGCCACAATCTACCCCAGCAAACCGCTGCCTGCCTTTCCTCCACATAACAGCCATGCCAGGACAATGGAAGTGGCTGACTCCGTGACTCACCCGACAGAGGGCCACTTCTGCAGACCTGTGTCTTTCCTAATTTACCTTGTGACATCCTTTGCTTGCCATTTTTAAGTAGCACATAAACAAATACCTGAGCTTTGAAATGTTTTCTCACTGAGTTTCTCACCAAAACTCAGAATACCCCAATAACTCACATCTGGTAGCTCCCCAAAGACACCCTCATCCCAACTCCCAGAATGTGTGTGTTCAGGATATTACTTGGCATGGCAAAAGGGCCAAGTGTGGTGGTAGATGCCTGTACTCCCCACACTCTGGAGGCTGAGTTCAAGGCCAGTGTGGGCTACATAGTGAGTTCAAAGCTGACCTGGGGTACACAGTGAGACCCTGCCTCAAAACAAGAAAACCTGCTACCTTTTGGGACCAGGGATGTGAGCCAGTGGTGGAGCACTTGGCTAGCAAGCATGAAGCCGTAAGTTCGATTCCAGAGGGCAAAAGTGAAAGCCTAAGACCTTACTAATCACACTCTATGGGTCAGAAATTTGGGGAAGGCTTGGCTGAAAGATCCAAGATAGCTTTGTCCACCTGCCTGGTCTTTCGTGGCTTGGCTGGAAAACTGAATACAGGTGGACCTTCCTCTCCATGTAATCTCTGTAGCACAGGGGCTGGTCATCTTATTATATTGTACATCTTCTTGAAAACCAGACACTAAAAGGATAGGATGTCTTCTCTACTTGCTCCTTTAGTCTAAGTCAACAATATATCCCAAAAGGCTCACACGTGGAAGGTTTGGCCCCCAATATGGTCACATTCAGTGGTGGGGTGTTTGGGTAATGATTGAATCATGAGGATTCTAACTTCAAGAGCAGGTTTCCCATTGATGTTTCTAATTGTCGGTATTATTGGAAGGTGACAGAATCTCAGCAGGTGGGGCTTAGTTCATGGAGTGCGTCAGGGGCATGCGCCCTTGGGCACCGTACATTTTTCCAAGCCTCTTCCTCTCTGGCTGTTTCTTGGCTGCCATGAGGTGAACAGTTTTCCACCATCACACCCTTTTCCACCGGAACGTTCCTGCCTCATCAGAGGCCTAGAAGCAATGTGGGCAGCTGACACTGGAATGAAACCTATGAAATTGTGGGCCAAAATAAAGCTTTCCTTTTATATGGTTTTCCTCAGGTATTTTGTCACAGCAACAAAAAGTTAACACAGTCTGCAAGTACTGTGACAGATTAGTAACAATGCCTGCAAATCACAGATCAAGAAAGCCACGGTGGTAATTTTTCTGACATGCTGTCTTCCTGCAACTTTCAAAAGCCACTTCCACCCACTGGCATGCAGGAAGACGCCCTCTTCCACCTACTCCAGGGACTCTTTGGAACTATCAGAGTTGGGGACGTCACTGCTACGCACTCACCTGACATTTGGGAAGCCATGGATTTCATTTCTAGTATTCCAAAACAAGTAACAACAAAATAACAATTACCTAAGGAAAGAACTCATGCTCTCTCCATCTTCATGGGCCTATGATGCAGCTCCAAACGTAGAAACACACGTATTAGGGTGTGTGTGTGTGTGTGTTTGGTTCTGGATGTTGTAGTGTTTTTTGCAGCACTAGGGCTCAAACCCAGACCCTGGCACACACTAAGCTCTGTACCCTGAGCTGCACCTACAGCCCTACAGGGTTTTCTTTTTAATTTCTGAAAATGTTAAGAATTTTTTTCCTACTTATTTCTACCGTAATGATCAGAAAACATGATCTGCAATGCCAGAGATCAGCAAAATCTTTCCATAAAGGGCCAGAACACGTATCTCACATTTTGCAGACAACTCTGTTTTTCATTTTTATTAGTACATGCTTGCAGTACACAATGATTACATCACAGGCAACTGGCACCTGCAGGTAACACATCTTATTTCTTTTTGCAACCCCTTCCTCTGTCTTTTCTCCCTCCCTCTCTTGGTCATGTTCCCAAAGTAACCCCCTTATCAAGAATCAAGGGTGGCTGTATTTCAATTAAAACATTTTTTACAAAACCAGTGTGTTGTGGGCCACCATCCCTGAGAGCACGGGGTGTATGGGCCATCGATTTTCTGGCGACTGCTAAAGGCTTGCTGCTACCTTATAGGCGAAGATTTATGATGTCTCATGCATGTTTGAGAGCCAGTTACCATCTCATCCCTGCCCTGCTCCATTTCAAGGCTTAAGTCCTAGCCACAGAAACATTTGCTTTCATTATTCTAACACCGTGACTAACAAACCGGGCTTCCACTTTGCTGCTCCCCACGGGATGATCTGAAGCAAGTTACTCATGCTTCTCACTCTCCAGTGCTTCATCTATAAACAGAGAAAGTCATACACCAACCTCCGTGGGGTGAAAACAAGCAAGAATCCGATGAGATAACTCAGGAAGCAAGTTAAGAGTGCGGGGTGGCGTGCGATCATTAGCAGCAGCAGCAGCGGATTCCTGACACTGCTCAGAGAGGCAAGTATAATTACACCCACGTTTACAAAGAAATGAAGGCTCACAGACGTTCACACGATTTGCCCAAAGCCTCATGTGTCACAACACCGGGCCCTCTACTTCTAAATCCAGCATTCCCAGCACAGAGGGAATTCCCAGGTAAAGCTATACTTTAAAACACCCTGAGCAAGCGGCTGTGAAACCCGCAGGAACCCTACACGGAAGAGACAGTTCCGGGATTCCAGCGGGCTCTTAGGGTCAGGCTGAGGAGTTGGGCAGGGGCTACATCCTGCTCTGGCTTCTCCATTGCATGGCGGTGGGGACGGGCTCGGCGGCGTCCCAGCTGCTGTAGGTGGCCCAGGCCCAGCTGGGCTCCGCATGCCTGAAGCGCTTGGAGCCTAAAAATACCCTCGCCCCGGCTAAACCTCCGGGGTCAGGCGCCAGCGGGGCGCAGTGAGGCTCGCCTGCAAATTTTCGCCTACTGGGAGACCGAGGCAGAAGGATCGCAAATTCGAGCCCAGCCCGGGGAACTCAGCAGTATCTTGCCTCGAAATAAACATCAACAAACAAGGCTGGGACTGCATCCAATCCCCAGTACCGCAAAAAATAAGCAATAAAATAAAGGCGGGCGCGTCTCCACGCAGAGCCGCCAGACCCGCCGCCGGGCCGCAGCCGCTCCAACCCGACTTTGCGATCCTCTCTCGGCCGCCGAGCGCCCTGGAGTCCCTCCCCGGCGCCGCGCACCCTGTGACCGTCACGCGGCCTCCCCCGCCCCGGCTGCTGAAGCGAGCTTGTGAACCGGCCCGGCGCCAGGCCGACAGGGGGTTGGACGCCGGAACGCCAGGGGCGGAGCTACAGGTCCGACTGCTCCTAAGCCCCCGAACTGGCGGCGCGTGCGCAGTCTCTCACCACGAGACCTTCCCGCCGCGCAGAATAGGAAGCGGAACGCCAAATCTGTCCCACGCAGCCGCCGCCGCCGCCGGGCGCAGAGCAGAACCGTCGCCGACCTAAGGCGCGCCTGCGCACGTTACCACGCACGCTCCGGCGTACGGCGGCGGCTAGGGGTCGTGAGCCGGTAGACGACCCGCGCGCGGAGGAGCCCGGGGACGCAGCACTTCTCCCCTCCCTTCCCACTCCCCTCCCCGCTCCCTTCCCCTCCCCAAGAATGTTCCGCTACGAGGTGAGCCCCGGACACCGGAAGTGACCCCTCCCAGCCCCGCGCCCCTCTTCCTCTTCGCCCGCCGGTCCGCGCCGGCGAGGGGTCGCCGCGCGGGGAGCGGGCCAGACCGGTGGGGCGCTGGAGCTGCGCCGGCGTGAGAGACGCGGTGGAGCCGAGCTGTGTGGAGCGGAGGCCGGGAGGCGCCGTCAGTGAGCCCCCTCCCCGGACCGGGCCAGGCTGTGAGGAGCGGCGCCCCGTGGGTGCCGGGCCGAGTTTCCCGCCCCAGGCCCGGACCGCCGCGCCGCTCCACCCGGCCGGCCGAGGAGGGGGCGTGCCCTGCGGAAGTCCCGCTGCCCGCGCCTGCTGACCTTGAGCGCCTCGGGCTCCTCGCGCGAGCCCGGGTTCGCAGGGTGGAGGGCGGCGGGGGGACCCCGGGGGCCGGGGCGGCTGTGGGAGGCCGAGATTTGGAGACCGGGGCCGCCGAGGGGGCCGCTGATTTGGAGGCGGCCGTTTTCTTGCCTTGTGTGAGTCGGAGAGGCAGCTGGGACGGGTAGAAAAGCCTTGGGACGGCGCTGGGCGAGGGCCTCACGGACCCAGCCTGGAGTAGAGGGCAGAGCTGCGATTCCGAGTCCGTGACCCCACGGCCGAGTGCACACGGCCGAGTGCTTCGCGGCCAGTCCGACCGTGTGTGGACGGGAGCGTGGGCGGGAGTCACTAAGAGAAAATTTGGAGAATACATGAGATGGGGGGCGGTAAAATACAACAGTTCTAAAGTGCCGTGTGTCTACGCTGTGTGCAGCAAAACCTAGCTGGCTCCTCACCTCACCGCACACTTGCTGGAGGAAGTGGTGTTTGTCTCTGCACCACGATTTAAGTTAAGGCCTAGAGAGCCTTGTGGAGCCTGAGACACAGCAGGTTCTCAAAAGATACTTAATTATTAATCAGAAAAGGGACTTCCATGGGGTTCACACTACCTGTAAGAGTGGAGCCAGAGCTTGAGCTCCCAAATCACAGTTGATTTCTGGAATTCAGCTATTTCTGTGTTATCACTGGAGTTCAGATTATAGGAAACAGGAAAGAATGGAAAATGTAAAGAAACCCTTAAACAGTAATGACATAGTTGAAAAAGTGATACCAGTAGAGGTAGGGAGATGTGAATTGTGTTGCTAACAGTGCATGAAACTCAAGCCAAGGATCATGAAAGTGTTAGTGTTAGCTGTCACTTTTCCAACCGGTGAAGTAAAAAATGTGCACTTCGTTTCTTGGGTATCTGAGAAAATACTGAGAATAGAGTCTTGATAGACTAGAGAAATGGAATGCTTGGTGGGGGGAGTTAAATGAAGTAAGAAATAGAAACTAAGCCGGGCATGGTGGCTCACGCCTGTAATCCCAGCATTTGAGAGTCTGAGGCAGGAGGATCATTGTGAGTTCAAGACCAGCCTAGACTATAAAGTGAGCTTAAGCTAGCCTGAACTACATAGAGAAACCCTGCCTCAAAAAGACAAAAAAAGAAAAGAGACATAGAAACTAAGCCAGGGATTTAGCTCAGCGGCACAAGTGCCTGCGAGCAAGTGCAAGGTTATGAGTTCAATCCCTGGTACCAAAAAAAAAAAAGGAATAGAAACTAGAAGTCAAAAGAAAAAAACTGCTAGGAGCACCCAGTGCATTAGGGACTACAGACAAAATGCCATCTTTACAGAAAGTCAGCTGACTAGGGTTGTTTCCTAAGTGGTAGAGGGCTTGCCTAACATGCAGGACACCAAGGTTTGATCCCTAGCACTGGGGGAAAAAAAATCTAGGTGACAGTAACACAATGTACCTTAGTCTTCATCCTCAGGGGGCTGAGGCAGGAGGATCACTTGAGCACAGGAGTTTGAGGTTAGTTTGGATAACAGAATTTTCTCTTAAAAAATATTTTTTAAAGTCATAATGAAACTTACATTCATTGAAAAGGGAAGATGAACTTTTCTTTTTTCAGACAAGGTCTCACTGTGTCGTCCTGGCAGACCTCAGACTTACAGTGATCCTCCTGCCTCAGCCTCCCAAGTGCTGGGATTAAGGGCCATACTGTACCACACCCAACCTTAGAATATTTTTTGAGAATGTAAATTTCACTCATGAAAGCTACTGTTTTTTTCTCTTTTCAGTCTTTAGAGGATTGTCCTCTAGATGAAGATGAAGATACGTTTCAGGGCCTTGGAGAAGAAGATGAGGAGATCGATCAGTTCAACGATGATACATTTGGATCAGGAGCAATTGGTAAGTGACATTTTTCCACTATTGTAGCACCTTGGCCTCTTAGTCTTTTCAAGTGTGTTGTCTTGACAGTGACCTCCTTCCTTCATTTGATAACATAATCTCTTCCTGATCTCAGTCAGCATAATCCACCCTTCACTTGGGATAGTTCATCCTTCTGCCTGGGGTCTCTGGGCCTCTTTGGCCTCAGGAAAACCACGGGTTCTCTAAGCCAAGAGTCCCCATGCCTGGTAGCTGCCAGGGGCCTGTTCGGACACCTGTGGTGCAGCAGGAAGTAAGCGGCAGGCATGCTGAGCCGGGAAAGCTGCTGTGTTCCCAGCTGCTCTGTCACTTGTCACCACCTGAGCTCCACCACCTGTCAGATCTGTGGCATCCCCTAGGAGCTTGAAACATACCATCACCGCACATGCAAGGGCTCTAGGTTTTGAGCCTCCTCAAATCGTCATCCCAAAACCACATCCCTGTGCCCCACCCTGAAAAATTCTCTTCTGTGAAACTGGTCTCTGATACCTAAAAGGTTGGAAGTCTCTTTTCTAAGCCCCATGTTTTGCAGCTATACGATCTGTGCTAGTTGGCCATTACCAAGGAATTCAAATGTTGAGGGAAATAGACATTTAGAAGAAATGTTCCAAGGTGTAGAAAAGTTTAATAGCAGGGTACACAATTTAAAACTAGCTGACCAGGGGCTGGGGATTTAGCTCAGTGGCATAAGCGCCTGCCTTGCAAGCAGGCAGTCGTGAGTTCAATCCCCGGTACCGATAAAAAGGAAAAAGACAAAAAAAAAAAACTAGCTGACCAATGGGAATCCAGAGTCTGGTAAGGGTGCATGGGTGTTTGACAATTCAGCCATCACTGCTGTGTTGCATAGCCATGGCAGTTATCTTAGAGCATCTTCAATGAAATAGGAAGCTTATGGGACCTGGCGCTGTGGTGCTAGGAAGGCTTCATGTGCTATGCGTCCCTAGAAACCTAAGTTTCCCATTCCTAGATACGGAAAAGAGCAATAGGAGTCAAAAAGAGTAGAGGAGCAAAACTGAACTCAAAGCCAGAGTGTGAGTGCCCAGGTGAAGAACTGAAGAAGCAATCGTGTTTGATGAAATTTGAGAAGAAAATTTACTTAGAACAACTTTGGAGCAAGTGGACTAATAAATTATGAACTTAAAAAACTGAGTAGGCTGATTTCACTTTAACTCTTGGCTTCAGAATGCTGCTCTCTCCATGTTTATGTCAGGCTGTGTGAGTGTTTTCCTTGGAACCATAGTCCTTCCATCCACACAGCCAGTACTCAGAGTGAAACAGTGAGCCAGAGGAGAAATGTCAGCAGCATGAGTGACTCCAGAGGTTCTGTGGCAGAAGCCAGCATTGTCAAGTACTCCCGGGAGCTGGCCGTGCAGTGCCTGAGCAGCCTTAGTTTGCCAACCCTTGCATGGAGACACATGAATGGGTGAAGACAAAAATGTCTGCAGCCGTCAGCCTTTTACAGGATTTCAGAGCAAACTGAAGCTGTCCCAGTGCAAAGGAACAAGAGAAATGTTGCACGTGGAAGCGAGCCTCATTGCAGAGGGAAGAAAAGACACTGGGGTGGAGCCCTAGTTTAGGAAGCTAGGTGTTTCAAGAGGAAGGTAGGACCCCAGGTGCCATGTGCTCTCCTGGGAGACCACAGGGCAGCAGTGCAAAGCAGAGTCACAACATAGGCGGCTATGAGCAGGCGCAGTCTGTATTTTGGAGATCGTTCAGTAATAATTTACAGGATACAGTCATAGCTACAGGTTGCATGTGCTTGTCTTGGACTCTTTTTCTGTTAAATACTCTGCTGAAGGTTACCACTTTTCAGCAGACCCTTTACTAGTCAAAGGAAGCAGACTAGAGTGACTTACAGGTGTGTACCGTATTAGGATCAGATGGCACGGTTTCTAACCTGAGCAGGAAAGGCTTGGTCTTGCTTTCTCACTGACTTTCCAAAGTACTGGTCTCTTTCTGTTTGTTTTTCCTCATACGCTGGCAGTATTGGACTTAAAAGGGTGAGGCAGCGTATAGAGCTGTATTTTATATGAGAAGAAAGTATACACAGGTTAAAAAGCTCTTGAGTCCTCAGGAAGAATAGGTAGTGAAAAAGATATGTGTGACCAAATGATATAGCAATGGTTTTTTTTAAAAGTTTTTAAGTTTATTACAGTAGCAGACATACTGCCATTAACTCTATAAAGCGCCCCTTCATTTTGGACACACCCTGTTGTCCTTGTCACTTTCTGAAGCAGTTCTGGAAGAGCTTGTACGTGTCTCTAAGAGGTGTGATCAGAAGGGCCGTGAATGCTGCTGCTACATGCTGCACAGTGGAAAGGCTGCTCATGACAGCATCACAGGGAGTCTTCGTCCACATTGTTCACCAGGGCTGGCACACTGCTTAACCTCCAGTTCTTCCCCAAAGTCAAAGTGACCATGAGAAGTAAACATTTCGGGTTAATTCAGGACAATGAGGCAGCCACATGGTGTTGCTGAAGATCCTTAGGAAAGGGGATTCCAGAACTGCCCGGGAAAGTGTCAGGAGCAATAGGAAGAATACATTCACAGGGAGGAGAATGTATTGAGGGGATTGATGCCAAGGTGTCTTTTACTGTGATAAATCTTTTAATTTGAAATACTTAGTGTATTTTCCAGTCACTCCAAATACGGTTTTCTCACTTTGTAACCTGGGACAGAAAAGTGATGAAGAAGGCCCTCTTGGCAGGCACCTCAGTGCCTTCCTATAACGGCAGCTATGCAGGAAGCCAGCCTGAGCAACTTAGTAAGAGCCTGTCTAAAGTACAGAAGAGGATGCAGCTCAGTGTGAGGCCCTGGGTTCACCCTACTTCTGCAAAAGTATAAATAACACATACATAGTTCAATGTAAAAGTGCTTGCCTAGTACACATGAGGCAAAGCTGGAGTTCATTCCTGGCCTCCCACCCAGAAAGAGGGCTTTTTGATTAACAGAGTTAATAATGGAGGAAAGATTGCCAAAGGGGAACCCTTGCCTTTGAGAACTTTAAAGTAAAAATCTTGGTTCCTTATACTGTCTTGCTATCAGTATTATTTTAACTATTGCTGAGTCAGCCCGTGGCTTGCTGGTACACCTTTGCAGGTACACACCTGTGTAGGGTAAGCCAGTAGACAGAATACTAGACTGCTGACTTGTGTGATGATTTTATTATTTTTGATTGATGGAGTAGGCATCTTGAATACCTGTTAGTGCAGCTGATATTTTAGATCACTGGCGTCACCTTTCCCTAAGAAACCAGTCATTGTCTTCTGAATTTAAAAAAAAAAAAATTTGCACCATCTCAGGGCAGCAAAGCATTGCTGTCCTCGCTGCTGGTACTCTAGAAATGCCTGGGGTCTATGACATGTTCATGTATACCATGTATTGCTAGCACTCACAGCAACCTCATGAGGTGAGATACTGTTGTCACCCTCCTTCCAACAGACAAGGAAGCAGAGTGACCAAGAGGCCAACTAACTATAGTTAAAGTGAACTTGGAATCATGTTCGGCCAGTATTTAGGGAATCTGGGCATCTGCCTCTGCTGAAAAGGACCTAACCGGCCTTAAAAATCCAATCATGTCTACTTCGTTTTGTTTTGCGTTTATTGAAGCATATCCCAAAGATAGGTTTCCAGGGGCAATGTAGTATAAACTTAGAAAAGCCAAAAATCCAGCAGCTCACACAAAGGTGCAAGTGAATTAGTGGATGGAACACAGATACTTATTTCCCTTCATTTCTCTGTTGTTCTTTAGCCTTGCTGCATCATTTTCAACAAAATTAATTGAAGTCACTGATGTTAAGTCATTTGAAGCAGATGCAGGGTGAAATATTTTCCAGCAGAGGGTGATTTCTCACTTTCTGCCTCAGATGGTTTTCACAAGAGCAAAAAAAGTTGGAACTGATGATGACAGTGTTTTTATTTATTTTTTTTTTTTTTATCGGTACCAGGGATCGAACTCACGACCGTCTGCTTGCAAGGCAGGTGTTTATGCCGCTGAGCTAAATCCCTAGCCCCCGATGACAGTGTTTTGTGACACAGATTCCTCTGTTGGGTGTTTGGAGATAGCAGCCCATGCCCAGTTGATCCATGTGCACAGGACATGACCACAGTGTTGAGTGTTTTTAAAACATTTTTTCAGCTAGCTGCATTGGTGCACACCTGTAACCCAGCACTTTTGAGGGTAAAATAGGCTGTGGCCCACTTAGGCCACATTGCAAGACCCTGTCTGAAAAACAACCCTTCTGTTTCTGTACTGGGCCTTCACACTGTGCTACGTCCCCAGCCTT
Organism: Cavia porcellus; assembly: GCF_034190915.1. Taxonomy (NCBI): domain Eukaryota; kingdom Metazoa; phylum Chordata; class Mammalia; order Rodentia; family Caviidae; genus Cavia; species Cavia porcellus. The sequence continues at coordinate 54,332,649 of NW_026947500.1, read as the reverse complement.
TTTATCTTCTGAAGTAGAGTCTCACTGAATCACTGAACTACCCAGGCTGGGCTCAAACTCATGATCCTCCTGCCTCCAAAAGTGCTGGTGTGATAGACATCACCACACTTGGTTTTCACGTTAGTTTTAAGAACAGATGATGTTTAGTAGGATCTGGTGAAGTTAGCCCACATGAATGTAGGAAGTGGTAACTGAAAACAGGTAACGTAGAACGTTACTACATAGGAAGCAGTAAATTAACAAGTTAACTGTGAATTTGGGAGATGTAAAACAAAAAAAGTAGAACTGCAAAGAAGCAGCAGTTTGTCCTTTCTCAGCTTACTAAGGATGACACAGATATGAATGTCTGGAATGATTTTTAATTATACTGTTCCTCAAGAGCATCACAGATGCCTGGGATTTAGCTCAGCAGCGTAAGCACCTGCCTGGCAAGCATGATGTTGCAAGTTCGATCCCTGGTACCAAAAGAGAAAAAAAATCATCACAGATGACCAGCATTTAAATGAGCACTGATTTCCATGGAGAGGGGTTTTTTTTCCCCTTTATGAGCACATCAAAGTGTACTTGTCAAAGGCCATTATAACACAGTTACTACTTTTAAGTTCTTCTTTGTGAAATGATGTTTCCGAGTGCCACCGACTAGGCACCTGGATCAGAGAATGCTGTTGGGTAGGGAAGGAAATCCCGCGTGATAAGAGAGAATCCCAGAGGCTCGCATGGTTGTAGCATTGGGTGCCTGCAAGACTTTCCTCTTGGACTGGAGCATAGCCAGTGTGTCCCGTCCACTGCAGAGCTGGGCCAGTGTGAGTCCTGAGATACCAATTCTGAATTTGAAAGTCCACTTTCCTTATTTTTGATCACTAGAGCTCCACAACACATTATTACCGGAAAAAAATAGCAAATGTAAAATGCTCACATTCTGGCCCTTGAGAAGGGACCAATCTATTTATACATTGGCTTAGGATTCTAAGATAACAAATAATGTTCAGTTGTTGGGTTGAAAAGTTGCAAATTATCCAAACATTTTCCAGTATGAAATAAATCACATTTTCAGTAGATTAGAATCATGCCTAGGTGTTAAAGAAAACAAAACAAAATAAGATCGGTTTTATCTTGTACATGTCTGTGTATACATATATTACTTAAATAAAAAGCTTTCAACGATTTAGTTTGTTTTTTGAGATAGTCTTGCTCTTGAGTTTAGGTGCTGGCCTCGAACTCACTTTGTTGTCCAGGCTAGCCTAGAATTCACAGGGTCCTCCTGCCTCAGCCTCTGGAGTGCTGGGATGACAAGTGTCCAAAACCATGCCCAGCATAATTTGGGCTGATGGGGAACTTCTGCATTGTAAGTTATATGTTATTGTGATGTAAATCTCTGACCACATCAGAGCTTCATCAGCTCCCCAGTCCAACCTGAAAAGCCTAGGAAACCCTAAGGGAGCACCTTCCTCCTGGCTCTGCAACCTCATTTTGTTGTGTACTCCTCTTGCTTGTTTCCTTCCCAGGTGAACAGTCCTGGCTGGCTGTCTCCCTGAGGCCCTGGCCCTGACCACTCTCTGCCACTTCACTTGGTCTTTGAAACTCACTCGGGTATCATCTTCTCAGTGCAGCTTCCTCCTGGTCATCAGAAGTTTTCAGTTTACCTTTCTCCCTTTCATCTTCTGAGGGAGTCACTAATTATTCATTATTTCATTACCTTGATGAGCAAAAGTTAGATAAGGACACAGTCCTCATTTCACATAGTGCTTCCCATGTAGTGGGTACATGCCAATTAGTAACTGAATGAAATAAACAGGAAAAGGCTGTGTCATTGGCAGTTACAACATAGAAGAAAGTTGTATACCAGCAGTATGGTTTTCTGCTCTTTGAATTTATTGCCTGAAATGTCACCAAGTCTCAGCCAGCCACCAGCTTAGTTCAGACCCCACTGATCATGTTTCAGGCTGCGGGTCCAGGTTTTTGCATCCTACTCCAGGTGCACCTTTGCTCTCAGTAAGGAAAAGCCCACCCCATCATCCTGCCATTTGACTGACTCCATGCATGTCTCCAAGCAAAACTTGAGCTTTCCACTCATGCTCCAGATTTGGGACATCTGTTGGATTAATGGGAGAGTTCAGAAGCCTTTCTGGTTTCAGTGTCACGGGTTGTGCTGTCTTACAGACGATGACTGGCAGGAAGCTCACGAGCGCCTGGCTGAGCTGGAAGAGAAGCCGCCCGACGCCCTTAGGGAGCAGACAGGCAATGGAGAAAGGGACGAGATGGACTTGCTGGGGGACCATGAGGAGAACCTGGCCGAGAGGCTCAGCAAGATGGTGATTGAGAACGAGTTAGAGGATCCAGCTATCATGAGGGCAGTGCACACCAGGCCAGTTTTACAGGTAAGTCACCCTGACTTTGAGAACTGTGGTACTCATTAAACTGTTACACTGGTGCAAGCTTTAGTGGACTGTTCAGCTGTTAAGCTTCACCTTTACAAATTACATATGCCAGAGAAAACTGATAATCCAGTGTCCAGTGAAAGCAATTGTAGAAGATGAAGTTGGAAAGTCTTGAGTACCCTGTAGCCCTATAGTTCCTTCCTCAAGCAGTTGAGGTTCTTCTGGGCCTCTGATCCCCCCAGCGAGTGAGTCGTTCTGATTGCTGCACAGTTCTAGACTTGTGTGCCTGTGTTCCTTTTTTGGTAGCCGCAGCCAGGAAGTCTGAATTCCAGCATCTGGGATGGATCCGAAGTCCTGAGGCGAATCCGCGGACCGCTGCTGGCTCAGGTATTACACAAACATGTGTCTTTCTGTAACTTGACAGCTGTAAAGGTTCAGTGGTGTCTGGCATACCCTTCCTTGCTGTAAGAACACATCAGTTTAGGTCCTTTGCCAGGGGTACATTCCCCCTGCCCATGCTTGGCACACCCTACAGTCCCTGGATGAAGTTGAGAGGGCACTGCTGGGGCTTCTGGGATGGGGTCTGAGTTAGCTAATGAGTCTTGGCAGAACCATAGGGACAGAAGAAGTAAGTGCTAGCCAGTGACTGGATGTGGTGCAAGTTGTTGACTGTAGAAGGCCAATGCATGGGCATTCGGCAAGTGTGAAACTCTTCTGTATCATTATTATGGTGGCAGGCCCATTATTCTGTGTGTTTCACCAAACTCTGAATTGTGTACTAAAGAAGGGAATTTTCCTATATATATATTGGAGAAAAAACTGTTAAATAACTACCCAGTGTACTTTGGCATCTGTAGAGATTATCAGTAAAGCATTTCAAGTACTCATTCACTTAGCTTGTTAACCACTTCCTCGATCAGGACATGCCCGCGGTGTCTGTGTTAGAGTATGCCTTGCCTCCGAGGCCCCCACAGGGTCCGGAAGATGAGCGAGACCCCTCTGAGCGTGCACTGCCGCGGCGGTCGACATCACCCGTCATCGGGAGTCCCCCTGTGCGAGCAGTCCCCATTGGCACCCCGCCCAAGCAGGTGGCTGTGCCCAACTTTAACCAGCAGGTACCTCTCCTTAACAGGCACCCAGCCCAGGCCAGCGGGAACCTGGGCAGGGTCTCATGGGCCATGGGCAGTGCGGGCGGAGGGTGGAAGGCTCAGGTAGGCATTATATTAGGCAGAAGAGTAGCCGTTAGAGAAATTAGCCCAGCTAGAGACAGCCCCTAGCAACCTTCGCTGCTGCTGCTGCTGCCGCCGCCGCTACTGCCACCACCACCTTTTCAGTGGGGGAGAATGAGGGTAGTTACCACGGTTAGAGCAGAGTCCGTTTTTGAACTGTTTTTCTGGCTGCCCTATACGTTGGCAGGGAGAAAAGCGAAAGCTGGGGGGAGTGGGAACTCTCAGCATTGTCCACGTCCCTTTTTACCTTTAAGATATCCCTGCTTTCCCTAGAGCCTGTGCAGTCCTGTTCCATAGACTTCCCTCCACCTGAACCAGCAGCTGGAAAGGAAGGCCAATTTGGAAGGTATGGGGGGAGGGCGGGGTCGGTACAGCCAGTCAGGCTCAGCGCCCCGACATGGTGGAACCCTGGCCTAGCAGGCAGTGCTGAGCATGGCGGCCAGATCCCAGAGGCTCCTGAGTAGGGCATAGTTAATCCTCCAGCTTTCTTACTATTCCTTTCTCCCTTGCTGCTACTGCAGTCGATCCTCTTAAGAGAGTCTACAGTTCAGGACATCTGCTGGCATCCCTCAGACAGTGTGGAAGGGTGGGGACAGCTGGAGAGCCGGCTACGTCTTCCTCTATTAATATGCCACCTTGCTGGACCAGTGAGGAAGTGAGCAGAGGCTCCATGTTTGAACTCTTAGCCAGAGCGATCCGAATAGACTTAGGGCTTTGGCGTTGAGGTGTCGCGGCCAGGACTTGGGGGGAGGGCTGTAGGTGGAAGAAAAGCTGATTTCATTGAATGTAGTTGTATATATGTTTGTCCCGATAGATCCTGTGTCCGAAGCCTGTCCACGTGCGGCCCCCAATGCCACCACGTTATCCTGCTCCCTATGGCGAGAGGATGTCTCCCAACCAGCTCTGCGGTGTCGCGGTGCGTCCCCTCATGGCCTGACGCGGCCATGCAGGGCTCATGCTATGGTCCCTGCCCATATGATCCGTGTTAGGACAGAGAAGCTCTGATGTCTCCCAAATGTCATTTTCCTTCTTTTAAAAACCAGTCTCTGTTTGAATCTCTGTCTCCAGGTCAGAATGCACAGTTCACTTGTTTCTTTAGTCTTTCCTGTAAAACAAACAAAGCTTATTCTCTTCAGTCTATTTCCTGCTACTTCAGTTTCTCAGTCTTTTGCTTTCTTGTTTTACAGTCACAATTTCTAGTATTTCCTAATATCTAGCGTTTTTTTTTTTTTATATTCATTCAGTAGAAAGCTACAGCTTGAGAGTTTTCCCATCTAAGTTTCTACTGCACTTCTAAGAACCTTCCCTGTTCTGTTTCATACTGTGGATGTAATTTTCCCTTTTTTTTTTTTCTTTGTAGAATTCTTCCCTCCTGGGTCCCCCTTTTCCTGCTAGTGCTCCTGCTGTTCTCAGCCCCCTCCAGAGAGCACAGCTTCTTGGAGGAGCTCAGGTGAGCCTGCGCCGGGCAGTGCAGGAAGGAGCTTGCCTGTGGGCCTCGGTGTCCACAGACATGTGCTGGCTCTGTAGTGGTTGCTACTTGTGCTTTTCACACCAAGTTGTTCGTGGAGACAGTCTTGGCTCTGCTGTGGTTCAGAACAGGGGGATTGTAGCTGGATCAGATCTGAGATCTTGTCCTCTTGTAGCTACAGCCTGGACGGATGTCACCCAGCCAGTTTGCACGGGTCCCTGGCTTTGTCGGGAGCCCACTCGCTGCCATGAACCCCAAGCTGCTACAAGGGCGAGTTGGGCAGATGCTACCCCCAGCTGCAGGCTTCCGTGCCTTCTTTGGCGCCCCACCCCCCACCACGCCACCTCCGCACCCGCAGCAGCACCCACCTGGACCAGGACCTCATCTGCAAACCCTACGGTATGGAAGCAAACCCTGCGCTTAGGGTTCCCATGGAGAAGAAGCCTCTGGGTATTTGCTGACTGAAGTGGTTTTGTTTTTTTGTTTTGTTTTTTATTTAAAAGGGAAAAGAGAAAAAAAGCAGAACAAAACAAAACAGTGTAAGGGTACAAGTAATTCAGAACTACCAAAAAAAAAAAAAAAAACAGCTATCACCAGTTAATAGATTACTCACTATCATCTTAGAAACAGTATTTCAGGTCACAGGATCAAAGCACACAAAGTGAACATTCAAACAGTAAGACTTCGAACCATTGTGTTCAGTAATCCAATCAAAAATATTAATATGGTCTTCTATGTAACACACCTAAACACCCTTGCTGTTGTATCCTTCAGGGCACTTTTCTTTCCCTCTCTTTATTTCAACAAAATTTTGAGAAGTTTCTGGATCTTCCACTTGGCAATCAGGAAAATGTTGGAGAGTCAGTAGGCTTTCTTATCTTGCCCTCAACAGTCTCCTGCTATCACTATACATGCGTACATTACCAGTTAATTACCTGTTACCTCCTTAAAGTTATTTCTGTATCTCCCTTAGCATTCACCTGACAGATCCACATCAAGGTGCACACAGCACTGACTGATGCAGAATGACTTGTAACCAAGGAACTGAGATAACAGTGCTTAGAGCTCTGCTAATCTCCACACTAGCCAGCTGCTCTCTTCTGCCCTCTGGTTTTATGAGGGGCACGAGGTCCTGCTCTCAGAAACTGTGTTTTGTTGTATCTAATTCTCAAGAGAAACAACCAACAGAAGATACATAAATAGAGTTTACTTTAAGGAGTTGGCTCATGGGATTCTGGAGGCTAACAAGTCATAAATCCACAAGCAGGCAGTGGAAGTTGCAGGCTTGAGTGTGTAGGCCAGCAGGCTGGAGGCTCAAGCAGGCTTGAGTTTCAGTTGGTGCAGAATTTCTCCTTCAGAAACTCCGTGTGCTCTTAAAGCTTTTAAGGGACTTGGCACACGGTTGAGGACTGGAGGGTCGTCCCTTCCTCTGAAAGCCAGGTAATGATGAATGTTAATCTTGCGTAAAATGCTTTCATAGCACAGCTGAACCAGGAGCTCATCAAATAACTACATCCCGCAGCATAGCCAGGCTGACATGGAATTAACTCTCAGCCACGAATTTTCTCTGTCATTCTCATGTAGTTAAAGATGAGTATGTTAAACCTGTTAAGATATTTCTATTAAACAGGTGCCCTTTCCCCAAATATCTTATTACTGTTTACTACCAATTCCCTGAAATTCCATCATCATCCTCTTAGAAGTAGAGAGTTGGTCTTTGTGAGAGACCTGTGAAAATTGTAGCCATTTTGCTGTAAAAGTCTTTTGAATAGGCTCTTGTCTGATCCTGAGAGCGAGCCTGTGTACAGTTACTGTATGCTGACCACCTTCCAGAGCTTGCGCACCTTCAGCACGGTGGAATCGAGAGTCCGGCTTCCTTTCCCCTAGATCTCAGGCCCCAGTGTTCCGTGCAGACACGACCCACCTGCACCCCCAGCACCGGCGGCTCCTGCACCAGAGACAGCAGCAGAACCGAAAGTAAGTGCTCGTCATACCCCTTCATGTTCCACAAGGTACTGTCACCATACTGTATTTGTTTCATATGTTTACTTAACATGGAGCTTGCTTTCCTGGTAAGTTTGTATCATAAATGCTGTCTTGTGTTTTTCATATACTACTTTCTTTTTTTTTTGGTACTGTGAATGGAACTCACAACTGTGTCATGCTTGCCAGGCAGGCGCTGTGCTGCTGGGCTATATCCTTGGCCTTGATACACTGCTTTCTAATTAAAAATCCATTGGTGAAGTGCCAGCCTGTCACAGTTCTTTTGATCATAAATCAGAATTAAGGTTGAGCTGTGATTGTTTTTTGTTTTTTGTTTTTTTTCCTTTTCTTTTCCTCAGGAAACATTTTATCCGTCAGGTTTCCTACTCAGGTCTCGTGTGAATCCTGTGGTTGTCATTCTTTTATTTTTACCTCAAATTATATAATGCTTATTCAGTAAGTATAAATACATACTTATGTATGCGGCCCCAGCTGTGTACCAGACGCTGTGATAGGTTTTGAGGATTAAAAAAGAACAGGACAAGTAAAGCCTCTGCCTTCATGGGTCTATATAAAGTAATTCTATTACTATGCAGCTATATAAAATACACTAGACATAACTGTGAGGTTTCTTCACCCACTAATTTTATTTTTCTGTGAGTATTTCTCACTTTCAGAAATATCTTGGAATTACATTTGCAGGGGAAAAAAGAGGAACCAGCATGGAGTCTTATATAAGACTCAAAAAGTGCAGACTACATGAGAAAAGAGTAATATGTTTGATAATGTTAAATATTAGCCCTCTGCATAATGAAAGTGTACACAGATATGGAGCTCGTGGTGGGAGGAACCCAGGTGGCCTGTAAAGACGGGAGGGCGTTGACACTCCTCACACTGAGAGCGTGCACCATCCGCAGGTGAAGCTCCATGTGTCTCACCACTTGTCTTGAGCAAATTCGGTGATAGATAGTAAAAGCTGAAAATGTGGCTGTCCATATCCTAGCAGTTCCACTTTTCAGTGTGTGTTAGGTATATTAGAAACGTCACTATGAAAAGTGTAACGTTGACTAAAGAAGCAAGGAGCAGATTTCTATCTCCTGCTGTTGATGTGAAATATAAATCTAGGGCTGGGGATTTAGCTCAACAGCATAAGCGCCTGCCTTGCAAGTGCATAGTCATGTGTTTGATTCCCAGGACCAAAAAGAAAAAAAAAAAGGAATGTAAATCTGTACAGAACAGTAATAGGTCTTAGTGAAAGACAGGTGCATGAGTAATGTGGGGATAAAAACACTTCAGGGAAGATTCTTGCATGGTAGAAAGACAGGTGCATGACTGACTTGCTTGTGCACGTGTTTTGGGGAAGATTCATGTCCTGGACAGTATGTTGTTTGCTCTGTAATGGTGCCAAGCTTAGTACCCAGCATGTCTGAGGCCCTGGCTCCCATCCCCAGCAGCAAAAGGAGAAGCAGAGAACTGCAGCGTGGAGGATACAAGAGGAACATCAGGGGCTGGGGATTTAGCTCAGCGGCATAAGCACCTGCCTTGTAAGCGTACAGTCATGAGTTCGATCCCTGGTACCGATTAAAAAAAAAAGAGAGAGGGCCTTCAACTGCAGACAGTGGAGGGTGTTACCTTAAGGCTGTTGGAAAGTGGAGCAGATTTGCCCAGGTTTTTCCATTAAGCCTGTGTAATAGGTAGATAGGTCCTGATTTTCAGAGAATACTGTACAGATCTCACAGTGGGATCTATGCTGAACCCACTGCCCCAATCCCCTGATGGCTCCTGGCTGCAGCTCATTAGACCTCGGTGGAGCAGGTTACACTTTGTGTCCCTGGTTAGATTCAGTTCTTTTCATTCTTAGCAAAGGCAAAGAAGAATTCTTTTCGTTGACCCTTTTTATTCCTGAATTGCTAAAAGACATGGTCCCCGTGCCCCATGGGGTAAGCACGTCTTCTGTGTGTCTTCCAGTCAGCATCGGAACCTCAACGGTGCAGGGGACAGAGGAGGGCACCGGAGCAGTCACCAGGATCAGCTGCGGAAGGACCCTTATGCCAACCTCATGCTGCAGCGGGAAAAAGATTGGGTTTCCAAGATCCAGATGATGCAGCTGCAGAGCACGGACCCCTACCTGGATGACTTTTATTACCAGGTGAGCTTCTACAGGAGCCTGGAATTGTGCTGAAGCAGCCTCGGCAGGTCCCATCATCAGCTGAGAGTGGAAGCTCAAGTTGCGGCTCAGCAGTGTTTCGGTTCCTCCAGCATCAAGAATCTTGTTCATCTGATGAAAGATGCTGGCAAGTCTTAACTGATGACCCTTCCATTGCATCACATTTTTAAAGGTCGTAGGCTTTGGGGGGACTTCTATGTATTTTAACAGGGAAGACCGCAGTACTGTGAGCCCTTGGCTTCAGTCATGCTGACGGTCAGCTACGCGTGTCCCAGGCCAAAAGCTAGGGAATTTATAGCAGACTAACAGAAGTTAAACATAGGGCTAGGGTTGGAGAATTTGTCGTTAGCGTTTCTTTTTTATAAACGTCTTCCTGTATGTTCTTTTTGTTGGTACGTTTTAGATATATGTAATCATAACATTCATTGTGGGTAGAGTTTCAAGTAAGGAACATCAAGGGTGTGTGTCCCCAAGTCATGGAGGAATGAGCCACAGATCAGTGGTAGAGAGCTTGCCTGTTGTATACAGTACCCTGGGTTCCATCCTTTACCCTACAGAGTGAAAAATTAAATATGCACGTGTTCAGAGAGGAAGTTGTATTACTGCTGCAAGTATAAATGAATGATGTAGTGGTAAAGAACAGCTATGGTCTCTGCATGTTCCCTCTCATGGTTCTTCTCCTGTGGTAGAATTACTTTGAGAAACTGGAGAAACTGGCAGCTGCTGAGGAACTGCATGGTGATGGCCCCAAGAAGGAGCGCACCAAGCTCATCACCCCACAGGTGGCCAAGCTGGAGCACGCCTACAAGCCAGGTGAGGGCTGGGCTGGGGCGAAAAGGCCTGAGAGGTTGCGTTGTACCGCAGTGCCGTCCATCTGTGGGCGAGAGCAGTGCTGAGATGACTTGCAAAGCACCACTGTCCTTGATAAATGCAAAGACAAACTTTTATTTGAGCAGAGGCTGAGTGGCTTACCTGATGACCTCTAGTCCTTTTCTACTTGAGAGTCCATGATTTTCTTAAACCTATTATAATTTGAGCTACCTCTAACATAGGTAAGGGGGAGTACTTTAGATTTTTTCCTGTATTATTGCAACCAAAAAATGTGAAAGGGTAAACTATTAAGCTACTGATCAAGCACTGAGAAGAAGCTGGCCTTTAATGGTGCCCTCTGACGTTGCTCAGTTTCTCTGCGGCTGGTGTTTCTGTCCTGCAGTGCAGTTCGAGGGCTCTCTGGGAAAGCTCACTGTCTCCAGCGTGAACAATCCTCGGAAAATGATCGACGCGGTAGTGACATCCCGGACTGAGGATGATGTAAGTGAGAACGTTTGCATTTTTGGAGCGTCTGGCTTGTTACCCGCTATTCTGGGGTCACTGCGGGCTAAGCCCAGCGGGAGCTGTGTGGTCTGAGCTCACACATCCGTCACTCCGGTTATCACAGACATGTTTGGTGCTCGAGCCTCTATTTCTGCCACAGCTGGTCAGGGCCTGGGGCAGCAGCACCAGTAGACTGCCTGTACCAGGCACCTAGCAGCATCTGTTGACTCCAAAGACAGTTACTACTGTATTTCCTGTGTGTGTTTGGTACCGGAATCCAACTCACAACTTCACCCTTCCCAGGCAGACACTATGCCACTGAACTGTGTCCCCAGTCCTGTAGTTGCTGTGTTTTCAGATTTTCCCATGATGCCTTCCCTCCCTGCATATCTCTGAGTTCAGTTTATTAGTTTGCAAACCCCTTGATCCAGTGAACTCTGTGGCCATTGTCCACACACAGAGTTTTAGATCTGTGAAGCTATAGAAGGTCACAGTCGTTTTCATACCTTGGCACTTTCACAGTCAAACCTACAGATGCATGTTTAGCTATTTGTTCTTGGCAGGGGCAAAGTTTATAATGAATATTCTTTTGTTTTGTAGGAGACAAAAGAAAAACAAGTTCGAGACAAGAGGAGAAAAACACTTGTCATAATTGAGAAAGTAAGTTTCAGAAGCTGTTGCTCGGGTTTCAAATGAGAAAGTATCCCTAAAACGTGGGGCCCAAGCTGTGAGGCAACTTGGCTCAATCTTAGTGAGGTACAGACTCCCATGCACACCCGTCCTACACCTGCAAGACGTAGGGCACCTGCCAGTGGCATGGGGGGAAGAGCACTGTGGTTCAGATTAGACCTGTCGGGGTCTGGTTCGGAACCATTCCGATCATCCTTGGGAAGGTCAGCTTTCTAAGCCTGGTAAAATGGAAATAAAAATTATATTGCTTTGCCTATTGATGAAGTCAGGTGAGCTCACAGGTACATATTGGACATTTCCTGGTACAGAGAGAAAAGGTAATACACATGCACATGTATATATACACATTTAGCAGTTGGTTTGGGCACTTTTATTTTTTGTGGGAGTTTTTTGTTTTTGCTGGGTTTGAGACAGGTTCTCACTGTGTGGCTCAGGCTGGCCTTGAACTCACTGTGTAACCCAGGCTGGCTTCAAACTCAAGGCAATACTCCTACCTCAGCCTCCCAAGTGCTAGGATTGCAGATGTTTGCCACCACATCCAGCTTGGCAGTTGCTTTATAAAATGTAAATACCACCTTGGAAAACCATAGAGCATATTATATTAGAACCATGAGTCCCCAGGTTAGAAATCATGTTTTTTCTGTTTCTAAGTGACTCTGTGACTTAGGGTGAGTGGCGGTTCTGTTTTGCCTTCTTGTTGCTTGCTAGTGTGGTACAAGCATAGAGCTAAGGGCCTTCACCGCGAGCCACTTCCCCAGCCTGTTTTTGCTTTGGAGACAGAGTCTTGCTGAGGTGCCCAGGCTGGGCTTAAACTTTTGAATCCTCCTGCCTCAGCCAGCCATGCACTGCAAGGCCTAACTTTTAAGAGGCAAGGGGCTGGCTCTTGCTGTCCTCAGCTTCTCCCTCTGTAAAAATGCAGATGCTGATGCATTTTTCTCCCAGAGGGGCAGTGACTACCCAGGGAGGCCTGCAGAGCACTGGCACCACAGTGACACCAGCTCTCTACCCTTTTGTAGATGCAGACTGTCCTTGTGCAGTTACACAGGGTACCCTTACAGTGCTATGTTGCTGCCTTGCTGAGAGGCAGTTTAGAAAGTAATTATTTCACTGTCTTCAGCTGCTAGATTAGGTCAGAAATGGATGGAGAATGGTGTCTGCAAGACTCGTATAAGCTGCAAGTTCGCTGTGGGTTTTCATGCTTGAGTCTGTGGCAGTCAGCCGTACACTGAGCTGTCTCTGGTGCCCCAGAGGCCGGCCTGCCTGCAAGGCCCACGTCAGCTCTCCTCCATCTTTCCTCAGACTTATAGTTTACTCCTGGACGTGGAGGATTACGAAAGGCGGTATCTCCTGAGTCTTGAAGAGGAGCGACCTGCCCTGGTGGATGAAAGAAAGCACAAGATCTGTGGCATGTACGACAACCTACGGGGCACACTGCCCGGCCGAGATAGGTGAGCAGCGTGCACACACATGGGTGCCCTTTCCAGCTTCTCTGCCGGACTGAGTTTACTCCTGCCTTTCCATGATTTCTAAGCTCACAGTGTGGCTTTTTGATCAAACTCAAACCCTTTATCCTGAATTTATTCAACAAATGCAGTGTCTTCTAGGGATTGTGCTGGGTACCAGAGATTCATTAAGGAGGTCGATAGATTTGTTTAGGGGGCTGTCAGATTGTATCTGATTTATGATTACGAGTATGTTCAAACTTATAGTCCTTTTCTGTTGCTTTTTGAGACAAGGCCTCATTTTGTAGTTTAGACTGGCCTTGAACTTTTGCTGATCTTCGTACCTCGGCCTCCCAAGTGCTAGGATGACAGGCGTGCTCCACCACGACTGGCCCTCAACCTAGTAATGTTCATCTGTCTGCTCTCCTACTAAGATGAAGACTATAAACATTTCTGTGTCCTTGGAATTTCCGTAAAATGTGTGGGTCATGGAAACCAGTCAGTTTTCCAGTAGAGACAATGGCCTTTTAAGATTTTGTGTGTTGGGGCTGGGGATTTAGCTCAGTAGCATAAGCGCCTGCCTTGCAAGCAGGCAGTCGTGAGTTCGATCCCCGGTACCGATAAAAAGGAAAAAGAAAAAAAAAAGATTTTGTGTGTTTATAGTTTCTCTTCTACTCATTATTTCGGACAGAATCCCCAAATATTTTATGAATGCAGGAGGGCTACATTGTGTAAAAAGTCTTTTTCTTTACCTTGTCACAAGAACTATTGATTCTTCCGAGCTTCCATGCAAAACAACATAGCAGCAAGCACTTTCCTTTCTACAGGTGTTCACAGAGAAGGCCTGAGGGGAGGAAGTCTGTCCGCAGGTTAATACATTGTGCAGCCTTTAAATGCATGTGACACAGAAAAGTCTTTACAAAAGTGAGAAAAACAGCAAGTCACAGAGCCCTGAGAACTTTGTGGACTCCTTGTGTTATGAAAGAAAAATATGTATAGACAGCAAAAATCTCTTCAAAATTAACTCTCAGGTTGGGGTAGGAATGTTCACATCATACTTCGCTTATATATTTTCACATCTGATTCTGTTAACCATGTAGTATTTTTGTATATCACTTAAAAGTTAGCCATGGAAATAATGTACACGATGGTTGGAGCAGGTGTATGTAGTGTCTGAGTGGTGAAATGACGGTTATCTGTATTGGTGAAACTTGTGGTTCGGTGCTTTACGGTTGGCCCAATGCTGGAGCAGCTGCACTCACTCTCTGGAAGCACAGGCTGTGGAAGCAAGAAGAGCAGTGCTGCATGGCATTCTGCAGCTTATCCGGGAAGGCCAAGGGCTCCCCTGGCTCTGCATGACCTGAGTGTGTGTTTTTGTTCCCTTGCAGGCCGAGTGATGACCACTTCGTTCAGATCATGTGCATCCGAAAAGGGAAGAGAATGGTTGCCCGCATTCTCCCTTTCCTCTCCACAGAGCAGGCGGCCGACATTCTCATGACAACCGCGAGGAACCTGCCTTTCCTCATCAAGAAGGATGCACAGGATGAGGTGATCATCCAGGGACACTCTCCTCCTAGTTCTCTCTATGGCTGATAAGGTTTCAAGAACCCAAACTACTACTGTTCCTGCCTGTGTCTTGCCTTATCTAAATGGCAGCCACAGAATTTGACTAAAGCAAAAATCTTAAAACTTGAGGACTGTATTTTAGTCCCATTTCTGATAGACTGTGTCCCTAAACATAGGGAAACAAACAGTGCCACCCTGCTTACCACAGTTGTAGAGATATAATCTGCTACGAGAATCGCTTGGGAAGTAAAATAACTTGGCATTCCCCCAAAATGCTGAGTCAGAGTGCAGAGACAATAAATCAGGGCTTTTGTGTTTCTGACAAGGTCTGCAGTTGAATCAGGCACTTGTCTCAGTTCCCTCGTGGATATAAAGCATCATTCACTGGGCCTTTGTTAGCAGTTTAACATTAGCCTGTAGCCTGAGTTGACAGGTGTCCATAGGCCATTGTTAAGTCAGTTTATGGTTTAAACCAGTCCGACATTTGAAATAATGACTGTCATCAAGTTCACAGATGGCTGATGGATTAGAATTTCTCTCCGCTTATCTCTTGAAAAACTAGCAAATTTTGCAATACTTGTAGGAGGTTCAAAACAAGAAATAGATAAAAGTAGGGGAAAGAACAAATACTAAGTGAGAGATTGACAGTAATAAAATATATGAGTATATTGTGTACTACAAGTTGAGTAATAACTAGGTGGAAAACCAAGATGCCAGGATTCCTGATAGGACCATGAAAAAGTTGGAAATGACTCCTTTTGTAGACCCTTGGGAAAAAATTCTTTTTGACTCTTGAAATTTTAGCATGCAGAAAACTTAAGTTTAGGCTTCATCATTAGAAAACGGGAAGAGGGATGAGACTAGTGTATTTTTAAAAGTTTCCTAGAGTGAAAAACAGGTCAAAGGAACTCTGACAAGTTGAGGTCTATCCTAGAAAACAGAAGACCAGATTGAAAAGTTACAGCAATTTTAGAGCAGATATGTGTGGAATACAGTACTTAGTACTAGGCATTAGTTTATGACTTAGAATTCACCCCCTTGTTCTGGTTGCTAAAAGCTAGGAAACAAAAATGCCTGCCTTTCTAGCGCTTATCTGCCAGTGAGTACTACGTGGTTAAATACAGAGCCTGCATTTGTAACCATCATGCATTAAAGAAAGTAGAAGTGTCTTTGAAAACCATTTTCGGGCCGAGGATTTAGCTCAGCAGCATAAGCACCTGCCTTGCAAGCATAAGGTCGTGAGTTTGATCCCTGGTACCAAAAAAGAAAACCATTTTCTGCCAACAGCAGTTGGTCCCAGGCCTGAGGCCTGAAGGATACAGGATCACCCTGGAATAGCTCATGTCAGAAGCAAGTAAAGTGGCGAAGCTGGAGGCAGACAGCCGTGATCCCTGCACTCTGGAAGCAGAGACCATGGTCCTTCATGTTCGAGGCCAGCTTGGACTGCAGAGTGAGAACCTGTCTCAAAAAGCAAATGAGAAAAAAAGCAAGCAATTAAAGTGATAAATTACTACTTAGGTCCTGCGGGTGCCCAAATAAAAGGTGTTTAAATCTGACCAGGCTCCTGTTAACCGCAAGTAGGATGATTTACATCAAGAAAAAGAATTACAGCAGTGGGCTGAAGGAAATGTATGTAGTTTTACAAATTCATAGTTATACCAAACATGTTCCTCACCTTTGCGATTGCTCAGCCATCACCTCGTCCTGAAAGCCGGTAAATAAAGGATCAGCGTTTGCCCTGCCTTTCTATCACAAGCAGTGGTGTGGGTACCGACAGTTGGTCATACAAGGTTCTTGATAGAAGAATTTCAGCTAATAAACTAAACAAAAACAGAAAATGACCATTTTGCAAGCCTTCATAGATGAGGGATCTGGACAGTGGGCACTCCTGGGCGGGAAACAGAGGGCATGTTGTAGGTGGCTGGAACAGGCTGAGCCCTGAGCCCTCTGACCAGTGTGTGATGTGAAGGGAGACAGCATACAGCTCTAGGCCCCACCCAACCCCACCTCAGCCCAGGTAGCCACAGACGGCAGGGCTTGGTAACCAGAAACCACAGTGGCATAGCCATCCAGATCCAAATCTGGGACCTGTGGCCATCGCATTTGCAGTGAGCGGTGTAACGGGAGCTGCACAATCAGGGACTGGAGACCTCTTGGGCTTCTAAAGTGCAATCTGCAACAGATGGGTTGATCTCATTTACTCAGAACCAACCAGCTGCTGAAAGATGTGTTTGAGACATTAAAAAGATCAGAAATCATCAGAGTGGCATTGGCAGCTAAGAAGTTACTGCGGGTTTTCTTAGGTGCAGCAGTGCAAGCAATTCTGTTACAGATGCAGACCGGAGTGATCCAGATCAGACTGGAGTCATCTGAATGGACTATAGCTGCTGTGTAGTGCTGCATTGGGGAGGGTGTGGGTCACTGGTTGGGGTTGGCATAGCTGACGGTCATGCTGTCAAATATCACAGCACACTCGCCTGGAGTGGAAAGCCACTTTGTTTATGGTACTGGTGCCGAGCAAACCAGCCACTCCTGGTTTCCCGCATGTGGTGAACCTGGTTACAGCAGTGCCGCTGCTCAGACTTCCTGCTCTGGGCCGGCTGATGCTGAGGCCTAAGCAGCAGCAGCCTGAAGATCAGCATCCTGGGATCTGCTATGAGCCACCCACTATGTAGTGCTGCTTCACTGGAAGGGTGTCCCTAATTGCTGTTAATCACTGCTGTACTCTGCAGTGCTCTGGGCTCAATTTAGGCTGCTGATTTGGGGGACTGAAGTCCCTGGTTCCCACCCTGCCCCACAGCCCATAGGCACCTGAAGCTCCATGGAGCAGGCAAGAGCCTCAGAGCTGTGGGCACAGAGGGAACCAGGAGGGCCTCTGGGCTAAGGTCCTGGGATGGGCAGCTCTGGGGTCACACTCCGTCTCTCGTCTGCAGGTCTTGCCGTGCTTACTGAGTCCCTTCTCTGTCCTCCTCTACCACCTGCCCTCTGTGACTGTCACGAGCCTTCTGCAGCAGCTGATGAACCTACCTCAGAGTGCAGCCGCGCCAGCGCCCTGCAACCCTCACCTCACCGCTGTGCTCCAGAACAAGGTGCTCTGGCCCCCCCAGCCGACTGTCTACCATCTCCTCGTGATCTAGGCAGGAGTCACACGCATCCCCTGCCACGCAAGTCAAGTGGCCACATGGCCATCACAGTTGGTCCTGGACCTGGACGGCTGCTGGCTTCTAAGCCACGGGCTATGTCAAAAGTGGCTGGCTGTGCTCTGTGCAGCCTTTGCCACTGGTGTCTTCTCAGCTCCTAGTGTCATTGTGGGGCTTGGCCTCTGGAGCACAGCCAGACACAGGCTCATGGAGCCATCTCCACTGTCATGACTGTCACCATGGCTGGAGTCAATTTGGGCAGGGCAGGGCAGGGCAGGGCAGGGCAGTCCGCATTGGGACAAGCTCTGCAGAGCCCAGAGGAAGCAGAGTCTGGAGGAGATGCCAGAGGACACCACCTGGGTCACAGTCCTAGATGAGTTTTCCCACCACACTGTGCCGGCTTCCTGTCCTGTGACACGGGGCCAGCTGGGTACAGTGACCAGGCGGTGGCCAAGTCAGCTCCTAGGCACTCAGCTGCAGCATAGAGGGTCACATCAGGGTCACTTCGTCCTTGGCACTAGAAGCCCCGAAGCTTGTCTGAGACGCAGTGCCACACCTGGGGGCAGAGATGGGAGCTGCTGGTGCTCAGTCTATTCATCTCAGCAGAGGGGGTAGAAAACTATGAGGTCAGACAAGATTGCGCTGCCCGGTACTTATTTAAATCTGCAGGGAAGCCAGGGATTTAGCTCAACGCTGTTAAGGGCCTGCTTGGCAAACGAGGTCGTGAGTTCGATCCCTGGCACCAAAAAAATAATAATAACCTGCAGGGAAGCTTAGCATGGTGGCGCACTCCTGTCATCCCAGCACTTGGGAGGCTGAGGCAGGAGGATCACTGCAAATTCGAGACCAGACTGGACTATAGAGTGGGCCTGAGCCTGTCAAAGAAAAATACAAAAAAATCTGCAGAGAACAGATAAGTATGTGTGGCACGTGATGTGCTCATAGGAAAGCACTGCCCCTACAGGCACATTCAGGTCCTTTTCACTTCCCGTTCTCCCAGTCTCCCATCTTCTCTGGTCTTATGTTCCCTTCCCATCTCCACAGAGACTCCTTTCTGCTTCCTGTTTTTTGTTTTTTTTGTGTGTGGGGGGGAGGGATATATTTCTAATTTTATTAGTAGCTGTTTGCAGTACGTGAAGTATACATTCACCTTGGGAACTTAGATACATGTATATCATGCAGCTTTTTACTTTTTAAAAATGCCTTCCCCTTCCCCTGCCTCCTTCCCTCTCTCTGGATTCCTTTGCTCATGTTTGTTTTTGTTATTATTCTTAGCTCATGCACTCTTTTCTGAAACTAAGATCTGTCCTTGCCTTCCCTGCCTTTCCGAGTAGGCACCAAGTAGGAGGATAGCAATGGCAGGTGAGGCAAAGACAGGCTGGCGGGCTGGCATGTTCAGTCTCTGGTTTACAAAGCTGATTATTTTCCACGTAAGTCTTTCTGCTTCCTGTCTTATAGTTTGCTTCTTATTTATATCTTGGGTTTCTCATATGAGAGAAATCAGGGAATATTTAACCTTTGTCTGATTTATTTCATTTAGCATCATGATCTCAGGATCCATTTTCCTATAAATGCCTCACATTCTTTAGGGCTGAGAGTATTGTGTATGAGTATATTTTCTTTATCCCTTCATCTGTTGCTAGGCACATAGGCCACCTCATGACTTAGTTCTTGAGCACTGTGCTGCTATAGACATTGTGTACATGTCACTGAAACAGGATCCCTGTAACTCAGAGTTACTCCCATGGAGGGGGAGTAACTGGGTAGAGGGGAATTTATAGTTGTAGCTTTTTGAGGAGTCTCCATGATGGTTTCCATGGCAGTTGTACCAGTTTACACTCCACGAACCCTGGAAACGCAAAGAGTTTCCTCTCCAGCCTTGCTGTGCCTGTTGTTTTGGTGTCTGGATGAAGTGAAAGGAATCTTGGGGTGGTTCTAATTTGCTGAGTGCTTTCCGAGCATGCTGGCCAGTATCCTCCTGAGCGGTGTCTGTTCACCTCAGCCACCCATTTCTTGATGGGCTCTTACATTGGGGTGAGATCTTCATGTGTTCTGCATATTAGTGCTGTGTCCAAGGAGTGGCTGGCGGGGGTATTTCAAATCCATGCCATAAGGATCTGTGCAGTCTGCCAGCTGTTTCCTGTGCCATGCAGGGGGTTTTTCCTTGGAGTACTTTGGGTTGTTGACGGCTAGAGTTCTGTTCCAGGAACCCTCACCTGCGCTTTCAGCCTCATGAGGCTTATCTTTTGGCAGAATCAGTGTTTTTTGTGTTTATATTCAGGTCTTTGTTCCAGTTTGACTTTCTTGTAGCAGGTAAGAGCTTTGGTCTGGATTCATTCTTCTGCGTGTGGGCGGCTAGTTTCCCAGCTCTCAGTTTTTTGACAAGCAGGTGCTTTGGCCCCTTGGTCAGTGAGCAGGTGGTGGGCGTGCCCAGGGCTGCTTCCACGTCCTCTGCTTGGTCGAGGATCTGCGTGGCTGTTTTTGTCATGAAGATCTATAATAGAACTAGAGGTCCAGGCTTATGATGCCTTCTGCTTTGCTCCTGTCACTCAGGATTGCTCTTGCCGTTCCAGGCCTCTCCCTTCGCAACTTGTTTTCTTTGGAAATGCTGTTGGTCTTCTGATTTGGATGGCATGAAATCTGCGTATCATGTTTGGCATTAAGGTCATTTTGACTGTACTGGTTCTGCCTATCCAAGTAAGGCTGAGTCTTTCTGCTTTCAGATGTTATCTTCAGTTTTTTTTCTTTTTCATCTGCATCTCATTCATTGTGGAGGTTTTGTTTTGTTTTGTTTTGTTTTTTTGTCTTTTTCATCGGTACTGGGGATCGAACTCACTACTGCCTGCTTTCAAGGCTGGTGCTTATGCCGCTGAGCTAAACCCCCAGCCCCTATTGTAGAGGTCTTTTACTTCCTTGATTAAATTCATCTCAGCATGTAGTTTTTTGAAACTGTTTTGAATGAAATTTTTCTCACTTCCTCAGAAGGTTAATTATTACAGAAACACTATTGATTATGTAGTTTTTGTCTGTTCATGTGATGTATTATGTTTATTAATTAACAGTTGTTAAACCATCCTGGCATCTCTGAAGTGAAGCCAGCTTAGTCAGAATGAATGATCTTTTTTATGATTTGCTGGTTTCTGTTTGTCATTCTCTTGTGGATGATTTTTGCATGTCTGTTTTTTTTGAGAGATTGACGTGTAGTTTTCTTTGTTGTTGAATCTTGTTGGTTTTGTTACCAGGTGTTGCTGGCTTGCAGAATAAGTGTGACAGTGCCCCTTCCCTTTCAGCTCCAGAGAAGAGTTTGGCAAACACTGGTGCCATGTCTTCCCTAAGTTCTGGTAGAAATTCCATTAGGCCCAGGGCTTTGCTTAGTTAGGAAGGTTTTTATTACTGCCTCTGTCTCATATGGCAGTGATCTAGGAAGGGTTTCTCTATTTTCGTGGCTCAGTTTTGGCAATTCATATATATCTAGGAATTTCTGTTTCTTCTAGGTTCTCCAGTTTATTGGAATGTAAGTTTTCAAAATAGTTTCCTACAGTTTCCTCTGAATTTGAGTGGTGTCTGTTGTGATTTTGCCCTTTTTTATTTTCTAATTACACTGATGCTGAGATTCTTGAAAGGAAATTCTGAGGAAAGGCAAAGCTGTCCTTGGGGAGGTAAACTGAGGAACGTGCTTAGAACCCCAAATGCTGCCAGCTGCCTGTGGAGTTGTGATCTCCTGTGTTGAACCTGTCACTGCTTGTCTCTGTATGTTTTCATTCTGCACGCTTGAGATTGCTGTCAGTACCCACTGAACAACACATGTGTTCATGGTTTTTGGTTTTTTTTTTTTTTTTTTTTTTGTCTTTTTACTTTTTATCAGTACCGGGGATCAAACTCACGACTGCCTGCTTGCAAGGCAAGTGCTTATGCCACTGAGCTAAATCCCCAGCCCTATGTTCATGTATTTGCATCTCTGTGTCACACTGCTGAATTTTAATCATCATAGATAACGTGTTTGGATCTGTTCACTCTCCCTCTCTTTTCATTTCTTAGGCTCCTATTAACCTCTCCTCCTGAGCCTCTATATCTCCACTCAAGTAACCCTTTTAAGGAAATTTTCCCTTTACATCCTGCTCTGATTTTTTCTTTTGCCTTTCTTGGTATATATCATAGTGTTTTTTGTTTTGTTTTGGTATTTTGGGGGCGTTTTGTTGCTGTTGTTTGTTTGTTCTTGTTGATGTTACTGTTTCATCTTTTTGAGACCAGGCCTCACTGTGCATTTCAGGCTGGCCTTGAGCTCACTTTGTTGCCCATGCTGGTCTCAAACTGGAAATGATCCTCCTGCCTCAGCCTCCCAAGTACTGGGATTATAGGTGTGCACCACCACACCCAGCTTTCCTAAAGTGTTAACTTCTCTTTTTCTATATTCTCAGTATCTTTCTCATTGAATGTTTTTTACCATGAACGCTTTATTGACCTTCTGTTTTTTCAGTTTGGTTCTCAGTGGGGGGAAAAAGTTCCACATTCTCCTGGGGGCAGGGTGGAGTGGGTACTGGGCAAAGCCCCCTGGCTTCACCCAGCTCGGAGCCAGAGTCAGGAGAGGTACTGAGTTGGCCTTCTGTCTCTGCAGTTCGGCCTTTCACTGCTGCTCACACTGCTGAGCCGTGGGGAAGACCTGCAACGCACAGAGCCGGCAGCAGAGCCTGCACAGAATGACCAGTGGTGAGTATAGCCACCTTCCCCACAGCCTTCCACAGCCACCACTGCTGTGGCTCTTCTCACTGTCACTCGGCCTCCCATAGGACGGAGGTGATGTTCATGGCCACCAGAGAGCTTCTGCGGATCCCCCAGACAGCCCTGGCTAAGCCCGTCTCCATCCCCACAAACCTTGTGTCCCTCTTTGCTCGCTACGTTGACCAGCAGAAGCTGAACTTGCTGGAGACGAAACTGCAGTAGGTGCCTTCGCTGGGGCAGGAGGGGCTGGGGTGTTGGGCTGCGCGCGGAGCGGAGGTGAAGCTGAGTGTCTTCTGAGCACTGGGTGATGCAGAGACGGTGTCCTTATGAGGACGAGGATGTGACTTTGAGGGGAAGGCTTCACTGTCTTACTCGGGTGGCACAAACCCACTGCTTTGTGTCTCCGCCCCAGGCTGGTCCAGGGGATCCGATGAGGGCTCCACAGGGTCCTTACTCCTGATACTGCGCCTGCGCTGCTCATCGCTGGGAGCATTGCTGAGAGGAGGCAGCAGCCATGCCCAGGGCAGGCCGGTGCAGGGCGGCGGGGTCTCCTGCTGGTCTCACTGGTGCCAGTGCCAGTGCCGTCCGCCTTCCGTTCTGCATGTCCTCCTCTCACTCAGCTCTTCACAGCTGTTTCCTTCACCCTAGAGCTACCAAGGTAATACCTCACTTGGCCACCACACTACACTGCCCACAGCAGGTCTACCCTCATCCTGCTGCGGACTGTAGTCCTTGTCCCTCATTAGGGTGACGTTTAGGAGAACCAATTGAGTAGAACTCGGGATAGATTCCCATGCACCCGCATTGCCAGAGGCCCTGCCAAGTGAGTCTTAGGTGGACAGCTGCGTCCAGACACTTACCTCCTCCAACACAACCAGCAGCTGGCCTCAGCCTCGTACAGGGTCCGCAGCACTTTGAATGAAATCCAGGTCCCCCCTGGTGGTGTGGTGCCAGGAGGCTTAGGGTCCTCCCCTCCCATCTGCGTCTCTGCCTCCAACTCCCAAGCCAGTGAAGGTCGTACTCAGTGAAGCCTCCTGTGCTCCAGTGACAGCAGCCTCCCTGGTCCCCCAGGTGGGCCTTGACACACAGGGTGCTGTCCCCCAAACCAAGCCTGATGTGCCCGGTCCAGGAGGTGGGGACAGTGGCCGTGCCTGTCACTTGTCCTCCCCGGGGCAGCATCGGGGATGGGAACTGAGAATCCTGCTGGCTGTCCTGACCTGCATCCTGCTGCCCTCGCCTTCCGGATGTGGTCCGGTTGGCCGCCCGGCTCCAGGAGGGGCCGTTTTGCACGTCCCAGGTCCTGGTGCCATCCTACAGTGAGCCCCAACCTGGCCGCCTTCCTTGGCCTCAGCCTGCCTGCGGCCCAGCTCCACCAGCGTCCAAGCGGTCACCCGGGCCCTGCCATCAGCTACTGACTCTCTCTCCACATCCCCCTTCCATCCCCTCCCCTTACAGCGATCAAGTGAATACTTGGTTGTTACTTTTTCCTTACTGTGCTTTATCTTGTTTGGTTCTAATTAATAAAAATAAAGGTTTCTAAATTTACATTTTTATAGGGTATTGTAAATAAAAACAAATTGTATAATTGAAGGATGCGTGTGCCTGAGTGTGTTCCTGCTGTTCCTGAACTGGCTTCACATGTGCTGTACCCCGCAGGCCTCCTGATGTGGGACTGGTGAGTGTGCTAATGCCTTGCTTCTTTGTGGTATATTTCAGATGCTTGTATATGCTCAAGGAACAAAGGTAAGCCAACAGGTAGAGAAAGGCAGAAAATAGACAAGAGTTCTGGTAACTCTGGACATTGTTTGCATAATGCACACTTTTTTCCAATGGAAAAACAAGCTTTAAACAGCCAGCCTAGGTGACAGCAGGCCAAGAGCAGGTGACTCCACGGTGGACACTGCTCAGGGGTGAGGAAACTACCTTTAGCAGGGCACACCTGGGATCCCAGCCCTTGGGAGGCCAAGGCAAGGAAATTTGCAAGCTTGAGTCCAGCCCTGGCAACTTAGCAAGACCCTGACTCAAAAGTGCCCAAACATGAAGTCCCTGGGCTCTGAGAGGAGCATATCTCAGTGAGCCAACAGGAGCTCCCCTGCTCTGCCTGCAGGCAATCGTGCTCCATTTCTAGGTACTTTTAACGTCCCCTTGTTAAGACTTTGTAACAAGGATAGTAGCTCCCTGCTGAACAGGAGTCAAATATCACATGGAGATGGCAGCTTGATAGGTAGTGGGGTAGAGACAGTCTGAGAAAACTCAGATACTAGAATTTAACAGCATGGAGAAGGCCAGACGAAAGGAGAGGGATTCTCACAACCCAGGAAAAAACGGGGAACAAAAAAAAGGAAAAATGTGGATGAAAAGCTAGAACCAGATGTGCTCACTACAACTGGTCAGTACTGTGCTGGGTGCACCTTGGAGTTGGATGATTCACAGTCACACTGAAGCTGCAGTCGCCGAAATCAGGAGTTGATGAGCCCCAGGGCCCTTTTCCAGACGAAGCACAGTGTAGAGTGTAGCTAAGGTGGAGAGCTGCATTAATTCACGGTAAGTGTGGAAATAGGGTCCCGAAGTGGGTGTGAAGGACAGATTGGAGTTGGGCACAATGGGCCTGCACCAGGAACCGCAGTGGCATCAGTCAGCCGCCCCTAGCCCAGAGAGGACTGGTGGGACCTGCTTGGGCTGGTTTACACCCCTGGTTGGGACCCAATAGGGATGAGACTGTCTTGAAACTGTGATGTCCACACAGCACACACTAATGTGCTGAAGGCACTTGCTACGGCTCAGAGAAAAGGGGCTAGCTCACATTATCCCTGTGTGTACCTCAGATAACAGTAAACTGTGGCAGCAAGCCCCTAGCCAGCGTGCTGTAAACCGTAAGCAATATGGAGAGGGCCTGAGACCTCCACCATATGCCTGTCTGAAAGAAACCCAAAACATGACGAGAAAGAAGAAAAAGCCTCCATCTGCTGACCCTGGGAAAATAAGTCCAGACGAGGTAAATACAGAAGAGATTCAGGGCAGCAATCATGCAATATTGGCCACAGCATCAGTGGACATAAAGAGATACCTTCATGACCTCATAGACAAAACTGAAATTCTAACCCAAGTGAGGCAAGATATAAAAAGATTAATAAATGCTAAGCCCCTCTCAAGAAGACACATGGAAGAATGGAAGAACCCAGTAAAAGAAGAGAAATCTTTGGTGAAGAAGATAAAATCTTGAATACATGAAACAAATCCAAAAAGATTACCAGGAAATTAAAAATTCCATTCAAAGCTGGCAAAATGCCTTGACAGAAACTAAAGTTAGACTTTCAGAATTGGAAGATAGATTTGTAATGTGTGATCATGAAAGGAAAGACCTTAAAAATAGCAAGGAACCAGGAAGTAACAATACAAAGGCTAGAAAACAACAAAAGGATCTATAACTTAATAAAACATGAGCAAAGAAGCAGGAGTAAACACATGAATTACAGAGGTTATTCATAGAAATAAGGAAAACTTCCCAAGCACAGGAAAAGGAAATGATACCCAGATAAAAGAGGCATACAGGGCTGGGGATTTAGCTCAGCAGCATAAGTGCTTGCCTTGCAAGGGCATGGTCGTGAGTTCAATCCTTGGTACCAAAAAAAAAAAAAAAGCATACAGAACTCCAGCCAACTATAACCAAAACAGATCTACACCCAGACATACAATAATCAAGATCCCAGAAATTCACAAGAACAATATTAAAAGCAGTCAGAGAAAAGAAACATTACCTATAAAGGAAAAATCTATCAAAATCACAACAGACTTCTCAACACAAACTATCAAATCAAGAAGAGATTGGGGTGAAGTAGTCCAAGCCCTGAAAGAAAATAACCTCCAACCCTGATTGATGTGGCCTGCAAAACTCTCAAAATTAGTGGAGAAACAAGATGTTTCCATGACAAAGAAGAACTGTGGGTGTTCGTGACCACCAATCCAACCCTGCAATTACACTGAAGGACATTCTAGAGAGAGATAGAAAAAAATACCAGGATTCTAGCAACAGTGGCAGAGAGGCCTCAACGAATGGGGCAGACAGTGGAATGAAGGAGAAAAGTGGACAAATAGTAGCAGAAAAATAGAATAGCAGAGATGAGGAAGAGGTGAGCTATAATCTCTAATATAGATGGCCTTGATACACTAACAAAAAGAAACACAGGCAGAGTAGATCAGGAGATAGGATCCATCGAGATGCTCAGAATGGGAATAATACTCAACCTGAAAGGGGGTTAATAAGCCAAAAGTCAAAGATGAGAAAATGATGCTTTATGTGACAGGGAACCAGAGAGAAATAGGGACAACTCGTCCAGCAGCTGCAGATAGGTTGGAAAGTCATGCAACTTGTGCAATGGAGAACTACTCAGCTATAATGAAGGAAAACCTTGAAGGTTTAGTAAATAAATACAGCTCAGGATCAAGCTCGGGGGTAAAAGGTTCAGTGCCACTCAGATAAATAAAAGGTTGCCCCCCTAATTTAAAAACTAAAAGGAGTTAGTGCGACTCACAATATACAAAGCACTGTGAGAAAGGGAAAGGGGAGGAATTGTCTAAAAAAGGAAGGCAGAGGATATTGTTAATAGTGTAACAGGATTTAAAAGCCACATTTATCTCTCTGTTTCATTTGATTTTATTCTGTTCCAGTCTGTCTACTCATACTAGATTTGAGAGCACAGAAAGCTATCCCAAAAATAGCAGGTTATACCATGGTAACTGTGCTTAATTTCCTATTAACTTAAACTGAAGCCCTGTATTACTTACATTGTCTTACTATGACTGATCTTATTTAAAGCTGTTTTGTTAGACTGCTTTTTTGCCTTGACTGATTTTACTTGAATTTGGTATGCTTGATAGTATCAAGTCTAAGAGTAGAGGCAACTACTCTGAAGATGACAAGATGCAATAAGATACCCATTCCGGTTTGATTATTAACTGCTTTTGAGGTCCTACAATGTCTCCAAAGTTGTGTTTTTATTAAAATTGCTATGTAATACTGTGTTGAATTATGCCTGATGATGTGGACAATTCTATTGAAAATAACAAGAGACAGCATAGTAACTACTGTAGGTCACCTAGTATTGTGGTTTTTTTTTTTTTTTTTTTTTTAATTTTTTTTGTCTTTTTCTTTTTTATCGGTACCAGGGATCGAACTCACGACTGCCTGCTTGCAAGGCAGGCGCTTATGCCGCTGAGCTAAATCCCCAGCCCGCAGTATTGTGATTTTATGTATCTTTTTCATTTCATGTTTTTCTGGGAATTTGTTTTCTTGTCTTGTTTTGATCTGTTTTTCCCTATAATACAGAAAGGATAGATATACATGTAGAGATTCACACATGTGTAGAATATGTTCTAAACAGTTTATGGGAACAATTATACAATGCATGATGTAATGAACAGATACTCTGAAGAAGAAGAGACACTAAGATACCCAGTGCTAATTTGATAGCATTATGTATATATGATATAGCATTATGATATAAAATCTAACAATACTATTATTCACTGTTCAGAGTGATATTAAATCTAGTTTCTTACGTTTAATTTCAATATACGTAAAGATATGGACAGCTATTTTGAAGAGAATGAGAGACATTATGGCAGCCATTGTTGACTTCCCTATTGTATGGTCTTGAAGACCTAAAAAGCCTTCATCATCCTGTTCTGATTAGTTTAGTACTATATTGTTCAGTATGTATTCACTGTATGTGAAGCTGTGGACAACTATTGGAAGAAAACAAGAGACAATATGATAGACAGTGAACATCTCCAGTGGTCTTGCTTTGAAATTTGTGTTTCTTAAAATTGTTTCCTTATGATCTGTTTTGTTCTGTTTAATTTTACCCTCTTTAAAATAAAATTAAAAAGTCATCACATGGGTGTTGTTTAAAATCACAGCAGGCAGCTTAGTGAAGAACCAGCATGTGTGGCCTTCTTGGGTGAGAGGTAGACTGGTCAGTGACTGGCCACAGCAGATCTCATGGGTCATTAACAGAATGCAGTCAAGTTTAAAGCAATGCTAGTAAGAATTTGGGGCTGCCACCCACTGATAAAAATAAACATACTTTTCTGAAAAGTTCTATAGCAATGTAAAAACTTCCCATGGCCTTTGACTAATTAATTTGGCCTCAGGAATCTAAACAAACTACAAAGCAAAGGTATTTATGACAGAATGATGCAACATTCCATACCAATGATCCTGCCTTCTGGGAGGGGAAGGCAGGATGGTTGGAAGTTGAAAGCCCACCTGTGTCACTTTGCAAGTCAGGTTTCCATTGAGACTTGACAAAGGAACACTACAGGCTGCAGCCCCTCCAGGGGGAGATCCACACCATGTTGGAACTTAGGGTGCTGGGAAACCAAGCAACCAGCCTGCCTCCCTGCTAAGCAATAGTGAGCCTACTGGTGCACGGGCTGGGAGTCAAACATCCCACTTCCCCACACCCCCTTCCCCTGCCTCCTGTTAGCAAATGGGAACCAGAGATCTGAGCATCTCTTGAGAAGGTTGATCATAGCAAATAAGGGGGATTTCCTTTTACCACCTCTTTAAAGGCAAATATTTTTATTACTGTTTTGCTTTATTCTGATTAATGGTACTGCTCTATTCAATATTCTGTTTTGATAAGTTCTGTAATGTTCTGTATTTCATTTTATTTTGGCAGTGTAGTACTACACAGCTAGAAGGAAGGAAAACCTTGTGGCTTTAATACGTAAAGGAGTACAGCTCAAGATCAAGCTCAGGGATAAAAAGGTTCAGCACCACTCAGATAGATAATCGGTTGACCCCCTAATCTAAAAACTATAGGAGCTAGTGGGACCCAAAATACACAAAGCATCCTGAGAAGAGGAAAGGTGAGGAATTACCTAAAAAAGGAAGGCAGAGGGCATTGTTAATAGTGTATCAGGATTTAAAAGCCACATTAGTCTTATCCCTCTGTTTAGTTTGATTTTATTTTGCTCCGGTCTGTCTACTTATACTAGATTTGAGGGCACAGAAAGCTATCCCAAAAATAGCAGGTTATACCATGGTAACTATCCTTAATTTCCTATTAACTTAAACTGAAGCCCTGTATTACTTACATTGTCTTACTATGACTGATCTTATTTGAAGCTGTTTTGTTAGACCGCTGTTTTGCCTTGACTGATTTTATTTGAATTTGGTATGCTTGATAGTATCAAGTCTAAGAGTAGTGGCAACTACTCTGAAGATGACAAGATGTAATAAGATACTCATTCCGGTTTGATTATTAACTGCTTTTGAAGACCTACAATGTCTCCAATGTTGTGTTTTTATTAAAATAGGTATGTAATGCTATGTTCAATTATATTATGTCTGGTGATGTAGACAATTCTATTGAAAATAATAAGAGAAAGCATAATAACTACTGTAGATCACTAATATTGTGGTTTTATATGTCTTTTTCATTTCATGTTTTTCTAGGAATTTGTTTTGGTGTCATGTTTTGATCCGTTTTTCCCTATTATACAGAAAGGATAGGTATACATATAGAGATTCACATATGTATAGAATTTCTAAATGGTTTACGGGAACAGATTATATAATACACGATGTAATGAACAGATACTCTGAAGAAGAGACACTAAGAAACCCAGTGCTAATTCTGCAACATTATGATATAAAATCTAGCAATAATATTATTCACTGTTCAGAGTGATATTCTATTCTCTTATGTTCAACTTCAGCATACATAAAGATAAGGACAGCTACTACGAAGAGAATGAGAGGCATTATGGCAGTCATTATTGACTTCACCAGTGTCAGGTCTTGAAGACCTAAAAAGCCCTCATAATTGTGTTATGATTAGATTACTTCTATAATGTTCAGTACATATTCAATGCATGTGAAGATGTGGACAACTATTTGGAAGAAAACTAGAGACAATAAGATAGACAGTGAAGATCTCCAGTGGACTTGCTTTGAAATCTGTGTTTCTTAAAATTGTTTCCTTATGATCTGTTTTGTTCTATTTAATCTTAACCCTCTTTAAAATAAAAAATAATAAATAATAAAGGAACACTACAGCTTTAGAAAGAAAAATTATAATCTAAATGTTCAGTGTCACGATCATCTCAGTGGCATGGATAATTAGAACATTTCATTTTGGACTGTTCACAATGTGAGAGGCCTGTCTACATGCCTTGGATACATCTTTTAATAGAAAAATGCATGTGTGGTACATGGTAAGGAAGAGGACACAGGAAGACAAGTTCTTAAAAATTACCAGTGTCTGTCTCTGGGGCTTGGGATTTTTGTGAATATGCTTTTTGCTTTTCATTACTTTGCAAGTTTCCTACTGAGAAAATACTTTGTGTCCTTAGGGGGGAAATATTCTAAAGAAAAACTGGTTGAACAGTTAACACACTAAGAAAATGTTAAGTTTTAAAAAAAAAACCAGTAATAAGATGGCGTATGTGTGCTGAGGATGTGTGGGGGAAGAGGCCTGAGGGCAGGCACCGGCTCTGGAAGGCTTGCTCTGGGCTCTGTGTGCAGGTACCTGCTCCTCCTCTCCGTATTCTCCAAATTCCTGCTCAGCAGGGTGTGCACTATAACCATAAAAGGTGGTTATGCTTTAAAAACTGCCAAAAATAGCATCTATTTATCTCTGTGGAGGAAACCTGTCGGGGGACAGACCTGGAGATGCTGGACTTCAGAGCTCGGCTGTGGTGGGAAGTTGCAGGGGCTCAGGACCCCTCCTCAGAGGCAGCAGCGCTATCACCAGCCCTGAGATGGCTGCCTGCTCGGAGCAAATGTGTCCCAGCTCTGGCTCCCATGCCACCAGTGTCCATAGTGACACTAAGTTGCATTTTTCTAAACCAAAGCTGTTGCAACACCAAAGTTTCCCTGTGAAGAGTCAGGGAGTACAAGAGGAATTCTGAATTCAGGGGTGCAGTGAATTTCATTATGTGGGAGGCTGAAGGGAGACCTAGGCATCACCTTCCCCAGCGGTGTTGGAAATAGATCGACAGTCCCCAAGCAGCCTCTCTGGGCTCCCTATCTAGCAAATCAAGGCTGTGAAAAGGAGCTCCAGCACCATTCTGCATGACTTTACAGCTCCATCTTCAGCAAATTTATTCTCCAAAGCAGCACCAGCCAAGATTTGGAAAACATTAGAAAGGAGCTGGGAGCACTTGGGCAAGCATGAATATAAAATTGTTTAAATTTACCAGTCTAAAGAATGAGAAAGTAGGGCCAGGGATTTAGCTCAGCAGTGTGAGTGCCTGCCTGGCAAGCACAAGGTCATGAGTTCAACCTCTGGTACCAAAAAAAAAAAAGAAAAAGAAAATATAGCCTGGCATAGTGGTACAGGCCTGTAATCCCAGCACTCAAGAGGCTGAGGCAGGAGGATCCCTGCAAGGTCAAGCCAGGCTGGGCTACAAAGTAAGTTTGAGGCTAGCCTAAATTGCATAGTGAGACCCTGTCTCAAAAAGACAAAAGAGAGAGAGAGAGAGAGAGAGAGAGAGATACAAAGGGAAAATACCTCATGTCCCACACCTCAGAAAAACTACTAACAATTTAGTGCACCATCCTCCAAGGTTGTTCCACACACAAGTACGTGAAGAATTGTAGGTTGCTTCTTCGTGCATCATGGATTTATCTGTCAGTGTACAGAATGCAGCCCTTCTTTGTTAGGGTTCCGTAGGGCTCCACTGTGCCTCTTGTGCTATGATTTACTCCACTTCTCCCCAGGTTGCAGAGCTCAGTCTTCAAGTTCCTCTGCTCTGTCCTCAATGCTATCTGGCAGTGAGCAGAGGTGAAACACATAATTGCCACTCAAATGTTTTCATGGCCATTGCAGAGTGCACCGAGAGCCTCCTTCGTTTTCTGTTTGGATCTCTCTACCCTGAAACAGAATAGCCCTTGTAATTACACAGCCCCAAAACAATCAGCTAGGCCCCAGCCAGGAAAGGCTAGACCTGCTCTTTAAATCATGAATGAAATGCCTTGTTCCCAAAACAGGCAAAAGAGAAAAGAGGGAGAAAAGAGAAGAAATGGAAGCAGAGCTTTACAAATCAGGAGAGGAAGGGACAAAAGTAGAATTAAGATGTGGCTGGGGATTTAGCTCAGCGGCATAAGCACCTGCCTTGCAAGCATGTGGTCATGAGTTTGATCCCTGGTACTGGTAAAAATACAAAAATACAAAAAAAAAAAAAAATTAAGATGCAGTGTGCACAGGCGCAGATTCCCTGTGATGAATGTGATCGTGTGTATACCCAAAATGTACTGATAAACTTTATTAACTTAAAAAACCCTTTTTTTGGTGGGGGGGCACTTGTTTGTTTTGTGCCAGGAATTAGACTTCACACTCACCAGGACAGTGCTGCGCCACTCGCTGAGCTGTATCCCTGGCCCTAAACTTCATTAATTTTTATTTTTTGGTGTCAGGGATTGAACTCACAGCCTCAAGATTGCCAGGCAGGCACTTATGCCACTGAGCTAAACCTCTGGCCCCAAACTTCATTAATTTAAAAAACAACTTTTAAGTCTCCTGTTCACAGACCCATCTATCTTCGTGTTGGAGCAGCTAAAAGAGCTTCAAGACTTTAAAGATTAGGTCTGCAGTCTCTTCTGATTGGATTTTAATCTTTCTGCTTTCAGCCGTCAAATGAAGGGGCTTCTCTCGGGAGCAGAGAAAGGTGTCCCAGCTGTCAAATGAAGGGGCTCCTCTTGGGAGCAGAGAAAGGTGTCCGGTCGAGGTCCTCTGTCAGGGACACCCGCAGGGGGTGCCGCTGGCAGTCTGGGCCGCAGATCTGTTCAGAGGTTTCTAAAGCAGTGGCAGCACCTTCCTTGCACGCTTCTTCCTTCCCAGTGTGGTATTTGCTGCCGTTTTGCTTTTCTATCCAAGTGTTGAATCCGGAGCCTCTCCAATGCTAAGCATGGACTCTAGCACTGAGTTATAGCTCTTCCCATTTGTAGTTGATTTTGAGATAAGGTCTTGCTATATTGCCCAGGGTGATCCCAATCTTGTAATCTTCCTGCCTCTTCCTCGAAAGTAACTGGGATTAGAAAGTGCATACTACCATGCCAGCCTCCAGAGTTCTGAAATGCTTTTACTTTTTATATTAGATATATTCAATCCCAGGGAATCCATTCTCTGATTAATTCACTCTACTAATATGTGAGCCCCAAATGCAGAAGCTGCCTTGCCATACCTGTTTCCAAAACCTCACATGGTCAACACCTGGAAGGCAGTCAACATATATCTGGTGATGACATAACTAGTTATGCTATAAGAAACTGGAATTTAAACCAGGCATGATGACATGTGTCTGTAATCCCAGCACTTGGGAGGGTGAGGCAGGAGGATTCTTGTGAGTTCAAAGCCAGCCTGTGGTACACAGTGAGACTCTGTCTCAAAATCATAACAAAACAACAACAACAACAAAAACCCAGAGTTCAAATTGGTTGTGGTGAGGCATGCCTATAATCCTACCATATCCTACCATTCTGGAAGGCTGAGGCAGGATGGTCATTGTTTGTCTTTTTTTTTTTTTTTTTCCAGTACCAGAGATTGAATTTATGACTTTATGCTGGCCAGCTGGTACTTATACCACTGAGCTAAATCACCAGCTGGCCACAAGTTTGAAGGCAGTTTGGCTCCACAGTTAGGTCAACCTGGAACATTGTTTCAAAAATAAAAATATTTAAAGGGGTTATTCAACGAACAGACCTGATTTAACCAAGGTCTATTTGTTTCCCAAGGTCCATTTCAGAATACATCGTCACTTATTTTATCACAAACACCCCAGTCAGTGACGGAGGTGACAGATACAAAGTCACCACTGTCCTGGTACCCAGGGCCACATGCAGAACAGAGAGTATAGGGCAGAAGGGCAGAGCTAAGGAGCCTGGAAGCCTTGAGGATTGGTGAGCTTGAAGCAGCCACCCGAGTGGTGAGAACTGAGGAGGTGCTGAGGACAAACCAAGGTGTCCAGTGTCTGCAGGTCACTGTCACCAGAGTGGAGGGGCCAAGTGACCACTCTACCTGGGCCAGCCTTTTCTCACTGTAGGGGGGCAGTCACAGGCAAAGCCACACAGTGAGAAGCATGGACCAGTGCAGGCATATGGGGAGACAGGCCAGAGCAGGTCACAAACCCATGTCCAGGGGCAGCACTGACCCACCCAACATGCTGGCCATCAGGCCTCAGCCAGAGTTTGGGCAAGGACTAGCCACACTGGGCCAGGTGGGGACCCGCCAGAGAGCCTCCCCCTGTGCTGAGACCAGGACTGGAAACCCAATGGGACCAGGGTGGGGAAGTCATTTCTCTGAAAATATATTCAGGGTAACAGGTATCGTTGGTATGGTGAGAGCAGTGAGGCTGGGAGAGGCATGCAGGGAAATGGTCCTGCCTCCCAAGGACTGGGTCCCTGGTTGTGCGCTACCATGCCCTGCTGATCTCTTGAGTGTCTTGTGTGTCCTGTGCAGTTCATGGGTTGAGATGTACCTCCTGCTTTGAGGCCCTGGCTGGGGACTCGGCAGTGCTAAGGACGGCACACACACACACCACTGCCCTGATGCCATGAGGGAGGCTGCACTTCGTGGAAACTTTACCTTCAGCTTGGTGGATCTAGAACTGCTCTAAAAAGTTAATCTATCGGGGCTGGGGATTTAGCTCAGTGGGATAAGCACCTGCCTTGCAAGTAGGCAGTCGTGAGATCGATCCCCGGTACCGATAAAAAGGAAAAACACACATACACAAAAAAAGTTAATCTATCTTTGTGAGGAGGGGAATGGGCTCTGGGGATGGGGCAGGGAAAGGACAAAGACAGTAACTAAAAAGGAAGAAGGTGTCTAAGTGTCTGTCCTGTAAACCACTGTGAATAGATATTCATCCTGTATTTCGAACCTATGCCTGTGTTTAAAAATACCTAGCTAGCATCACTTAGTGAAACCCCGTGTCAAAATAATATTTAACAAGGGCTGTGGATACATCTCTGTAGCAAAGCACTTGCCCAGCACATGAGAGGCCATGGATCCAATCCCTGGTACCACTCACCCCCCAGAAATGGGAGTCCCTGAAAGACGGGGGGCGGGGAGAGATCGCTCAGTTTCGGTTACTGACTGGATACAGGGATGAGAACGATGACTCCCTAAGAAAATCGATAACACCCTAAGAAAATCAAATACCAGTTTCTAAAAGTTGTAATTATTTCCCAACTAAGCATGGACTATTGGCTGTCCTGGGCCCAGTGCCATCAGCTTTCTCTCCAAAATGTATCTAGGACATGTGGACTTTGCTCCCTGCCTGTCGCCACCATGTTTAATCAAGTTACCAGTATTTCTCCTCTTAACTGTAGCCTCTCCCCACTCTGCTGACTCCAAACCTAGTTAAACAAAAACTAGGGTCACTTGAGCCAGGCATGGTGGCTCAAACCTGTAATCCCAGCACTAGAGAGGCTGAGGCAGGAGGATCATTAGAAATTCAAGACCAGCCTTTTCCAAATGAATGTATGGCAAAAAAAAAAAAAAAAAAAAAAAAAAGACCAGCCTGAGTTACAAAGTGAGCTCAATGCTAGCACAAACTGCATAGTGAGACCATGTCTCGAAAAAACTGGAAACAAACAAAAACCCCCTAAGGTCACCCGCTTTAATTACTTCCTATGGGCAAAGTTCCTGTGGCCCTTCTGGTCAGAGGGGTCCAGGCCTTCTGTGTCCACCTCTGTCCTTGTCTCCCCGATGGCCCTGGATTATTGCTTGAAGCGAGTTTATCCTTCCTTGAAACAGGTTACACCTGCTTTATCCCTTCCCTCCATAGTATAGCACATAAATATAGAGTTACTGGACGTTTTTCCTCACGTGAACAGTGTATGTTTGCACTTGTGTGTTTCCTGTCTCATACCTGACTGTCCCTAAGAGCCTGTGTTTGAGTCTCTCTGTACATTCACTACCATGTGTGTCCCAGCAAGTGGCTCAGGCTGGAGATGAAGAGTTGTGCAATAAATACTTGTGGCCTGTTTGGTTCAGTGTGGTCTGGTACAGACAAGTTCTATGTAGCCTAGGCTGACCTCGGGGTGACCCTCCTGCCTCAGCCTCCCAAGTGCTGGGCTTACAGGTGAGTGCCACTGAGACCAGCCATGAATACTTATAAGTAGGTGGCTCTTCTAGGCTGTGATGATCTATAGATGAAGCAGATACGGATCACGCTGGAGGAAATTCACCCTCTGGGTGGGAGAGAGGACTGAATTAAATGTCTATAAGGGAGTTAACATCAAAGGAAACTCTGTAAGTTATGAGAAAGGGACATTATTTATGGCCACAGAAATCAGAGGACACACTTCAGAAGGGTGGAATAGCCTGGCATGGGTGGGGAAAAGGCTATACAAGGGCACTGGTCTGAGGGAGAGAATAAAATCAGAGAAAGATGTGTGGAGGAATTCGAGAGGAGGTGCAAGAGAGAAGGTTTAAAGCAGATGCCACGCCAGATGGTCACAGACCTCACTTGCCAGGCTAAGAATTCTGGTCTGGTCTCACCAGGATGGGACATATCTATAATCTAAGCACTCAGGAGGCTGAGGCAGGAAGACTGCCATGAGCTTGAGGCTGGCCTGGCGTCCAGGGAAAGTTCAGAGCCAGACTGACCTACATGGAAAGACCTTGTCTCAAAAAGAACAAAAACAAAAAGAATTCTGGTCTGTAGGCCAGAGGCAGTGTTGGTAACAACCCAAGTGAGTTAAAAAGAATTAAACGAGGGCTGAGGATATAGCTCAGTGGCACAGTGCCTGCCTGGCAAGTGTGAGGTCC
This sequence comes from Cavia porcellus, assembly GCF_034190915.1. Classification (NCBI taxonomy): domain Eukaryota; kingdom Metazoa; phylum Chordata; class Mammalia; order Rodentia; family Caviidae; genus Cavia; species Cavia porcellus. The sequence goes on along the minus strand of NW_026947500.1, from coordinate 54,295,770 downwards.
TGAGTTTAATTCCCCATAAAAAAATTAAACTATATAATAAAAGTAGAATTGGTAGTACAATGAACACTACATTTTGTTACATTTGTTTAAGAGACAGGGAGCTGTATCTGTGTATGTGCATTTCAAAGTATGTGTCACTAACTTTGGCTGATTTTGCTCCCTTGTTTTACTTTTTTTTTGGTGGAAACTACAAACAATATGATTCTTCACTCCTCAATACTTTAGCACATTCTTCTACATTTTATGTATTTTTTGTATCTATCAGACCATTGCAGAACTGAGCAAATACAACAATTGCCTAATAATATCTGGCACAGGTCCATTTTAAAATTCCAACAGTCCTAAAAATGCCTAAAATAGCTGTTTTTACAGAAGAACCTAATCACACATTTGACTGTGTCTTTTAAGGTTTGTTTTCTTTTAATTTAGGACAGTCACCCCAACTCCTTTTCAGGACGCTAGTTTTCCTTGATCCACTCTAGAGGCCAGCCCTCCTTCAAAGCACTTCTGACACAGCTGTCTCCAGGATGCTCCACATGCTCCACTTATCTGATTATGTCTTTTAGTGTCTCCTTTTACTAGCTTCTGTAACCTCTAAGGCTTGGTTAGATTCAGCTTCAACTTTTCTGGCAAGAAAACTTTTCTCACTGAGAATGTGTACTTCATGCTACACCAGGGACCTAAAAAAATACTGACTGTCTTGGGGTTAGCGATGCAAAGGCAGGTAACTAGGTTAAGATGGAGACAGCCTGACTTGCTCAAATTAAAAAGTACGGTATGTCTTTTTTCTTTGTGCTTGGTAAACGACCTGAGGGACCCGTGGCAACAGAACCCATATTGTTATAGTTGTTCCCTATTAAAAAAAGAAGTCTGCACATGGATGTGCCCTTAATAATGAGCATTTTTGTAAATTACTTTTCCAAAATCATAGAGCCAGTAAGCAGCAAAGACATGACAAAAGCATAAAAGGGTTAACTTTAGTTTCCTTTAAAAAAAATTAATTGTAATTAATTTACACATACCGAAGATGTGTATTGAATTTTTTCTCCAGAATTCAATAAATATTTCTATTTGAAACCATTTTCTAGAACAGGACATTTTTCTTTATTTCCTGTTTTTCTTCCCCGAGAAAAATCCATTTGTTTTAGTGTCCAAAAGCTACACTTCAAACTGCTAGGACAAACATGTGTTGAGTTCCCAAAATACCACCCTTTTGGCTCTATTTGTAGTAATAATTACAACGTCTAAATGTTACACTGGTTACTGAATTTGTGATTTTTTCCCCCCACAACGTATAGACAAAGTCAACTGATGAAAAGTTCTGATTTCCTGTCTAAAGCCTGTAAAATGTACGCCTAGGATGCTAAAGCCAACAAAGGCCTTCAGGGATAGAAGAGACATAAGTCCTCGCCAATTTACCTCAAGCTGGGTCAGCAATGCGTGGGGGCAAAATAGAGTCTGGGGATAGTCTGGAATCCAAAGATGAAGCGTGCGGGGCGACAAAGAGCAAGCCAGAGAAAGAATCTGGCGGTCCGATCATTCAGGAGCCGCGGAGGGTGCTCTCTTTGGGAAGCACCCCTTAGGAAGAGGGGTCCCTAACTCAGGGTGAGAAGCGGGGGTCTTATAGGGAGGGATGTAACTGCCAAGGGTCACTCTGCCGGCCCAACTCTTCCTAACAAGGTACCACGAATCTCGCAATTCAGAAACGGAATTCAACACAGAGCGAGACAGTGAATATAATACCTTAGGAGGGACGGCTAGCCTCGGCCTCCCATCAATATCCCTAAAACCGGAAGCAGACGGGCACGCCTCCGAATGCTGTTCCTGGATTTCATTGGTTATCCTGCCTGCCCCTCTCTCGTTAGGTTTCTTTCATTGGTCAGCATTGCCAGGTCTCGCTTTCACAGACAATCCTCTGAACTAATCATTTTCAATCACCGCCCCGAATGTAAGTGACATAGATACTAACCAATAAGCTATGAAAATGAGAATGTAAAGACGAAACTCCTCCCTTTCTGCCTCATCGTTCAGTGAAAGGTAGAAAAGGTTGAGCAGCTATATCAACCACCAATCCCGAAGGGCGGAAGAGGACGCCAAAAAGAGTGATGGGCGGGGTGACGTGGCAATGACTGAAGCATACATAGAAATGAGTGGCGGATATATGACCCAATCGGCGAGCAAATAGGTCGGCGTCTCTGCCTTGGTCCGTCCTCCCAGAGAGAGGAGAGACTTCAGAAAAGAACCAATGAGGCTGTAGCAGAGTCTGATTGGCCGTCATCTGTACCAATCCACGGTGGGAATGGCGGGCGCACCCCACCCCGGACTCTCACTGGGCGGAAGAGGTTGACGGGCCCGAGAGACATGCCAATGTCCGCGGGGTCTTCCGCAAGTGACACTCGACCGCGCCAATTGGCGTGCTGCTTGCCGGAGGCCGAGCCCTCCCCCGTGGCCGTCGACGGGGCGGGGACGCTGCGCGGCGGCGGCTGAGGCGCTAGCCGTGTGGGGTGCTCCGGGAGGTGGTGGCGGCTGCGGCGGCCCTCGCAGGCGTTTCGGGTCCTGCGTCTCTGGGCGGCGGCGGCGGCTCATGGCGGCGGCCGAGCTGAGAGGAGTGGTGGCTCCGGGCCCCGCGGCCCTCGCGGCTCCAGGCGGCGGCGGCGCCGGGCCCCCGCTGGCGGGCGGCGGCGGGCGCGGGGACGCGGGGCCGGGCGCGGGGCTCGCGGCTGGGACGGCGACGGGCGCGGGAGCGGGCGGCGCGGGGCCCGGGGCGGGGGCAGTGGCGGCGGCGGGGCCCGCGTCTGCACCGCCGGCCGGAGGCTCGGGCTCGGCCCGCGAGGGCTGGCTCTTCAAGTGGACCAACTACATCAAGGGCTACCAGCGGCGCTGGTTCGTGCTGAGCAACGGGCTGCTGAGCTACTACAGGTAACGCTTCCGGGGCGCCGGGCCGCGCGGTGACAGCGCGTACCTCCGCCCCTGCCTCGCCCTGCGGCGGCTCCGGAGTGCCGCGAGCGGCCCTGCGACGGAGCGCGGGGTGGACGCGTGGGATTGCAGTAGGAGAGTATGCGCCCAGGTTCCGGGGCCCACCCCTGCTCGCTGCTGTCCCGGTCGTGCACGGCGCGGCTTCCGAAGCCGGGCCGCGGCCTCCTGCGTGTCCGGGCAGCGCGCGCGCGGTGGTCTCCCGCACGGCACCAAGAGCCTGCGTCCCAGTGGGGCCGCGGCTGTCCCGGCTTGCCCCACCTCTTCCCGGAGGAGCGATGCAGCGCCTTGGCCGGCGTTTCTGAGATCTTGGGGTTGGTGGAGCTTGCGCTCTGGAGAAAAGGGAGGCCGAGTGTTTGACAATTTATTATGCATTTGGCCCCTCCTGAGACTGTAGAGAGAGATGTGAAGCTGGGCCATCTGAACTGGGGCCATAAAGCATTTCCCCAGGGCCGGAGGTCGTGGCAAGATGATTTACATACAGTTTGTCACGGGCTGCCAACAGCCACGCTGGGAGTTAAGAGATGTTCCTGTCCTCATGATGACGAAACGGGCCGCGGGCACCTTTCCCGGTGTTGGAGGAATCGGGAGTCGAAGTCACTTGCGTTCTCACCAGCATAACCTAAAACCCAGTTTAGTGTTACAGGAATTAGAGAAGCAGTTACCTGTCTAACGCTAGAAAGTTTGTAGGTCGTGGTTACTATGTGTATCTTATACAAAGGGTATAAAAAGTATCCATTCTGGGAGACTTTATGATAGTATCCTTTCTAATTGAAATCTTTTCCCCGAAGACTTTCTTATCCAGGCCTCTTCAACTGATGTTGAAGAATAGCTCGCTTTGGGTTTCTTTTCGGTCATTCGGCTGACCAGGAGTTAGGGGTGAGCAGATCCCTTTGCCTTTGTATTAGCTTTTAGAAAATTTGAAGATGAGCTTGAAGGTGGGAGTTGGAGACAGGAATACTTTCTTATCGGTCCTTTGACAGTAAAAGATGTTGCCTCAGATATCTCAGCCTCTCAGCTGACACTGTGAACAGGTGTGTATCTCATTTGTGTTATTCAGATTTGATTTTAAGTTTAGCTTTTCTGACTGTGCATCTAGGATTGTTATAAATCTCAGATTTTAGCTTACCGTGTTGTTTTCTCCCCTACTTGAGTGCATGTTTTCTTGTCATCACTGTCTGTCATTCTCATGTCCAGTTGATTTGTATCCTGCTATGACTTGAAAATCACTATTAGCTGGGTTCCCTGTTTTCACAAATGGTGCATAGCCGAGGGTCTTAATGTGTGATCTTGTCTCTTTCTTGTCCAATTTGGGGGCCAGTGGAGTGTTTGTTCAGTACTAGTCTTGGTCAGTACTGATTTTGGACATTAGTAACTTACATATTGTGTTGCAGCCACTTTCAGCTTCCTTCTTACAAGAGCTGACACTTGTCTTGACTGTAGATAAGATTCCTTTCAGAGCATACCAACCCTTGCTGGACATGGTGGTTCACATCTCAGCATTTGGGAGGCTGAGGCAGAAAGGTCACTGAGAATTTGAGACCATCCTGGGTTACATAGTGATTTCAAGGCCAGCTTGAACTACATAGTGAGACCCTTTCTCAAAAAAAGAAAACAGCTAGCCATGTGGTGGCACATGCCTCCCAACACTTGGAAGGCTGAGGCAGGAGGATCACTGTGAGTTCAAGGCCAGCTTGGACTACCGAGTGAGACCCTGTCTTAAAAAACCAAACCAAACCAAAACCTTACCAACCCATTTATAGGGGAATACATGGGTGCCCTGTTCTTTCCATGCTGATGGTCCTACCCACAAACAGCCCAGCAGCAGAGGCCAGAGGAGCAGATGTGTACCACCCTCCAGATGAGGTTACAGTGCAGTGCAGTGCTGCCTGCTGTCTCTGTGGATGTAGGCAGTTTACCCATCCCATCAAGGCTGTCAGGTGTGCATCTCCCTCCCAGAGTTACTTAGAGTTGTCGTGTGTCCAGAGTTGTTTTTGGGCCTCCCTAACCTGTAGTCTCTTATGTATCCCCACTGTTCCTCTGCAGTGTGCTTCCTAGACTCAACCTCTGATGAACCGCCTTGATAGACTTTGGAGAGCCATTCTGTGCTTCCTGCCTCCCCTGAGTTTTCTTACATGCCTGTTTCTTCAAAACTTGTTCAAAAACGGCGTGGTGGCACATGCCTGTAATCCCAGCCCTCTGAGGTTAAGGCAGAAGGATTGCCCTGAGTGTGAGGCCAGCCTGGGCTATATAAGTGAGTTGAAGGCCAACTTGCACTACATAGTGAGATCCTGTTTAAAACAAAAAGCTTTAGGGATTTATCTCAGTGGCATAAGCAGTGGCCTGGCAAGTGTGAGGTCATGAGTTCGATCCCTGGTTCATCAATCCTGGGTTGGTTCAAAAAAAAAAAAAAAGCTTTATGTGAATCCCAGCTCTCTCAGAAACACCAGGGCAGGTTGTAGTACTGGTTTCCCTGGCGACCTTCTAGAGGTTAAGCTACTATTTGAGCCAGCCTTTTTAGGCAGGACCTTTCTAGCCAGAAAACATCACTGGAAGAACTTTTCATGTTCTGCACTAATCATTTATAAGCCTTGTTACATCTGCCCAAACCTGAGAGCTTTCAAGTCAGCCCACCTTGCTCCCAAAGTGGCTTGGCATTTGTTTTTTTTTTTTTTTTTTGTCTTTTTCATTTTTATCGGTACCAGGGATTGAACTCACGACTGCCTGCTTGCAAGGCAGGTGCTTATGCCGCTGAGCTAAATCCCCAGCCCCCGGCTTGGCATTTGTTAAACTGCTGTAGACTGCATGTGTGAAGAAACTGCAGTCTGGCAAGATCACCCATGCTGAAGAGGCTTCTAGGAAGTGGTCAGTGGAAAACCATAAGAAAGAGGAATTCAGTAGATGGTCCAAGCAGCACTCCTGGAATAGACAGTGAGGGTGAATGGCTGGTCAGCTGTGCATCTGTAACTCAGGCTGCATTATTCATCATGTAACTGAAGCTGGGGGCAGGAGGTAAGAATAGAAAAACCAGGACTTGCTTTATGGCGGGGTGGCAGGTGCATACCATGGAAAGTGGCCCAGTCCATCGAGCCCTCCCCGGCTCCACGCACGCCCGCCTGCTGGTTTGGGTATAGGCTTTCTTAGAGGTCCTGAACCTTGGTCTCTGAGTGCAGGGGTGTGCCAAGTCTGGCATGCAGGAATTCTGGATGTGCCAGGTGTGTTTGGCCACTTGGCTCCCCTGCAAGGGAACCGTCTCAGCTTTGTGCTGTGGCAGTTGGCAAAGGACTTTGCCCTCTTTCTGTGCCAGGTTGGACAGGGAAAACTGCAGTCTCAGTGCTCAGGTCCCAGCCTCACCAGCAGGCAGTGGGGACGGCCGCATCACTCTCTGCACATTGGACATGGGGCAGGCTCGGTATTTTATGTGAAGTGCTTTGTCGCTCATTGTCACCAAATACTGCTGCAAAGTTCAAAAGTGAGGCTATTAATAGAACTGTGAGTCAGGAGAGATTGGGAAAATTTTACACCCAGCCCCTTGAGCACAGATCTGCTGAATCTCTTGTAGCTATTAATAGGATGGTTGAGGAGTTCCCACTGGTGGAATTCCATGGTCCTTAGGAAGAAATATATTCCAGAAAGGTTAAAATGCCTGGTGACTGTTTCATGATTATTTGTTCCTTGCTCTGCCAATCCCCGGTATTTCGTATCATTTGAGCCCAAGCTGATATTTAATAATGTAAACACGTCAGGGTGCTGTTTTACACTTCTTCGATGTAATTTAAGCTCGGTGTGACCGCTCTCATTGGGGCCAATTTACGGGGTGGGGGTTCAATAGGTGTGTGAAGTGGGGCGGTCTTAAGAAACGAGGTTAAAAAAAAAAAAAAGAAATGAGGTTAGGCAAAATCATGTTGCAGGGTGTTGCAGAGCACTTTGTAACTTCCAGATAGAAAGTATTTCTTGACTGCCGGAGGACATGAGGGAGCTTTTTGGATGAGGGGACTTTACTACATCCTAAACATGGTGATGGTGAAACCAGTGGATACATTTGGGAAGCTTCGCTTAAGCTGTGCCCTTAAGATTGCTGGATTCATATTGCACGTAGTCATGGCTCAGTAAAGCTTGCTTTTAAGAAGCTGATAGTGAGCAGGGCCAAGGGCAATAAAACGTAATTTAGAAACAGTACTTCGTAGCTTTGGAGAGGAGGTTGTTTAAAGGAAATGTAGATTTGTAGATTCCTAAGACTTCCATTTTCCAGAGAGCTGGGAGTTAGGAAAAGAAACGGGGCGTGATGAAAGATGAAGCACCGTCACCTTTGTGTTCAGCTGCCTCTGTCTCCCCATGGCAGGTCGAAGGCAGAAATGAGGCACACCTGTCGTGGCACTATCAACCTGGCCACGGCCAACATCACGGTGGAGGACTCCTGTAACTTCATCATCTCCAACGGGGGTGCGCAGACCTACCACCTGAAGGCCAGCTCGGAGGTGGAGCGACAGCGTTGGGTGACTGCCCTGGAGCTGGCCAAGGCCAAGGCGGTGAAGATGCTGGCAGAGTCAGGTGGGGGCAAAGGGTACCTTGTCACCTGCAGTTCTTCCCCAAGGCTGAATCTGGGGTGTGGGGTGGTGGGGGTATGAGTTTGAGGCAGTGTCTGGAGACAGTTTCAATTGTCACAAGTGAGGAGGTACTACTGTATAGTAGAGAACAGAGGCAAGGGTCCTGCTAAACTCGCTACACTGCATGGAGTAGCCTCTGTAGCAAAGGACCACCTCATTGGGTGTGGAGAACTGTCCTAGGCATGACACTCATGCTCCCACTGTTAATGCCTGCCAATACCTTAAAATCTGGAGACAAAATCTGGGAACATAATTATTAGCCAATCAGGTCAGTTTTAGGATTTATTTTTGTTACAACTCGTACTTTAGGTTTATCCAGGTCCTTTTTCCAGTGCTCCCTTGTTAATTAAGTTGAAATAATGCTAATAGACAACCAAAAAACTGTGATGTTTTCTATGTAGAATTTTCATTTTGCTAAATTGTTCATTAAAGAGAGCAATCTGGTTCTGTTTTGATTTTTCTTCAAGGAAAGTGATGAGATCTGTGTCTCTGAAAGGCTAGGTGTTTCATCTTAGTAAGCTTGTTCACTCACCTGCTGACTTTGTTTGCTAATTTAGTTTCTCCTATGTCTTCCTGTAGTATGTTGAATGTCTGCTAAGCAATGAAAGGAAGATAAACTGCTTTGTGAACTTTTTGAACTAGGTTATATTTTTGACCTTGACTGCATCTATCTAGCTGATAGGGCAGGTCTCATCTTATTTCTTTTGTTTCAGTTTTAGTGCTGATGTTAGTTCTTCTAGAGGAAGTGACAGTGCTAGAAAAGCACTTTGCAGTTACAAAGTGCTCAGTATGAAAGGTAGTAAGCAATGCAAGGTGTCTTGCTTGTGGTGCTAGGTACGGGACAGCTATTTAGTATATGCCGCAGGTGTTTGCTGCAGGTGTCCTGTGGACCACAGTGTAGAAAAGCGGCCTGGGCACAAGGAGCCAAAAGTCAGCCGGGGCATGACTCCAGGGGCCAGCCTCAGTGGAGGGCATGGTTGGAAGGGGTCCTGGCTTTCACCCTGGCCAGGGATCACTCATCTTCTTGGCTTCCCTGCAGATGAGTCGGGTGATGAGGAGTCTGTCTCCCAAACTGACAAGACAGAGCTGCAGAACACCCTGCGAACACTGTCCAGCAAGGTAGAGGACCTGAGCACGTGCAATGACCTGATTGCCAAGCATGGCACTGCCCTGCAGCGCTCCCTTAGCGAGCTGGAGTCCCTCAAGCTGCCCGCCGAGAGCAGTGAAAAGATCAAGCAGGTCAACGAGCGGGCCACGCTGTTCCGGATAACGTCCAACGCCATGATCAATGTGAGCACTTGCACTGTGTCCCTGCTGTCCTTCTCCCCCTCCCTTCCTCTTTTTTTGCCTCCCTCCTTCCCTCTATCCTCTCTCCCTTCTATCCTCAGCGTTGTGCATGGTAAAGCAGAGAACTTCAGCTCCTGTCTCCTGCTTGGGGATCTAGATTGCATTGTCAGTCTCGCCAAGTGAGACTTCTGCCCAGATAGTCAGGCAGACAGTGTGATAGCCGGGGAGCAGACAGGAGGCCAGCATTCCAGCCTCACATTGCCTGCAAGTAGGATGGCGCTGGGGATGTCAAGTCCCTGTGGGCTGTAGTTTAATTCACAGTGGTGCCTCATTTCAGGAGCTCATTTCATTCCTGGATTCTGGTAAAGGTGATCATGGGTGTGTTCCTGCAGGAAACATGGCTGTGTCATGTTTGTCACCTCCTGCAGAGCTCAAAAGCAGAATTTTACTTCACACTTTTGTTTGAGAACCAGATTGTTTGCAAACAGAAGCATTCGTGAGGTGAGGTGCACTGTGTTTTTTACCACCTTAATCTGTTGAAAGTGAGAATCTGCATGGGTCCATTCTCCCATCCTGCTCCTCAGCATCATGCTAGGGTCGTGTCCTGCTCGGCCATCATGTCCTGCCCTGGGGGGTGGTAAAAGGGTTTGCAGCTGGCCCCGATGAGAACTCCCTCCTTGGTCTTCAATTGCAGGACTGACTCTTGATAAGAAAATTACTGGCCTCTGCTTGGACACCTTACTTTTAAAAGAGGGCATTGCTCCTGGCTGCTCAAGGTGCCAAGGGTGGCCGTTGTTGGTTTGCAAGATATTTTAGCTGTCCAAGCAGAGGCTCAGCAAAGCGTGGTGCCCTGGCTCAAGGACGTGGTGAGAAGTGTGAGATAGATACGTGCTCCTGACAGTGCAGTGCTCCCTCTCCTCATCCTTGGTGCTCATGAACCAAGTTGTTTTAGTCCCTCTCAGGTAGAGACACTCAACTTTTCCCAGGTGAGAGGTCTGTGCTGTGGGAAGGGCCCCGTGCGGGTCCTACCAAGTGGGAGAGACCATGCACGTACAGTGACTTGTGTCCTCTGCCCAGGTGGTCAGGCAGACAGTGTTATAGCCAGGGAGTGGATAGGAGGCCAGTGTTCCAGCCTCACATCGCCCCCTAGCAGCAGCTTAGTACCACTTGAAACGCACTGTTACCAAGCTGTCTTCCCTGTAACTTGCTATGCTAGTTGTGGTGCCTTCAGTGTGACGCACATGTTAAGGTGAACAACCAGCACATCGCAGCTCTGAACAGAGCTCCATCAGAGGGAGAATGCTTTTCCCTTATTTTCTAATTTGCTTAGGGCGGAGCTTTTCTCACTGGCAAAGTGGGTCTGATGAAGTCAGTTTGAGGCAGTCAATATAGGTCAGTGTAGTCAGCCACTGATGAATACCTGGGCCAGGGGACATCCCTTAGGCTATTGCCAGGGAGCTGGAGACAAGGTGGTAAGCTGAGCCCTTGGGAGGGAGCATGTTGAGTGTGGGGGTGGAGTGGGCTGCGTGGAAAAAGCCATGGAGGTGTCGAGTCGCACTCTGCTCAGGGCAGGGTGACCAGAGCCAGGACGACTGAATGCCACAGTACCCTGGGAGTCTTCCATGAAGAAGGGCAAGGTGCATGGTCAGACATGCATCGCTAGTGGCTCTGGCAGTGGCTTCAGTAGCAGGATGTCCCTCAGGAATGTAGGGGGGCTGATATGGGGTGATTCATGCATGGTACCCCACAGAGCACCTCACACAGAGCTCTCTGGCTGGCTGGATCTTGGTCAGCCTTGTTCCAAAAGAGCAAGGGGAAAGAGCAGGTGTCTGGTGGCAGAGCGCTTGTGTGGCATGTGCATGGGTTTGCAAGAGGGATATTGGGGGCAGTGGTAGCTGTGGTTATCCCTCGATGGTGCCCTAGAAACTGCCACCAATGGGCTGTTAGTGCAGAGGGGTGTTGCTGGCGCTGAGGCTGCAGAGGAAGGAGGCCAGGTGTGGGTCTTTGGAATTGGGTTTAGTGATAGCAAATGAGAGGCAGACTTGGCCAGCTCTGATGTGGGCATTAATGTGGAGCCTAGGTTTCACTGGCCGCTTGCTCTGAGCCTGTCTGGTTCTGAAATCCTTGTGTGAAGTAGCACCTTCTGGATGGAAGTGGTTGCTGTACTGTTGGTTTCCCAATAAGAGGAGGAGCCCCAGGTAGGTTAATAACCTGCCTGGCCTGCAGCCTGTGCTGCTGCCTCAGGGCTCCACAGATGCTAGAGGAGGCCTGGCTGGGTGGGAAGATGGATCTGAGGGAGCAAGTGAAGCGGAAAGAACGATGTGCTTCAGGTCTCTGGTGTGGGCCGGACAGAGAGCTTGGAACTGCCCTGGGTTGGGCAAGGACAGAGAGAAACAGGTGGTGAGGGAACCCTGGGAGTGGGCTTTGGGACTGAGGGTACTGTGAGTCAGAAGTGGGGGCCTTCTCCACAGCTCACTGAATTTGCAGCCTGGGAGCTTTGGCTGCAGTCGGTCCTTGGGGTAGACGCGCCTTTCAGCTTCTCTGTGATGGGGAATGGGCTCCCACACGCGCATCATCTCCTTCATTCTTCATCTGGCAAACTTCACCAGGCTTCTCTTGCATCAAGACAGCCAGGAGGCATGAGATTGTGGGAATGAGCTCTGAGATGTCCTTGGTTTGCTTTTGATTCATCTGGAAAGGAAAGGCAGTCGCCAGCCTGGGCACAGCAGGCTGGAAGGTGGCACTGAAGAGGCAGCCGCACCGTCTTTATTGAAAGTGGAGCTTTTTCTTAAGAGTGAGGGGACAGAAGAGGTGTGTACTGAGGTCTGTGTGTCCCAAAAGCACTGGGTGGGCCCATGGGAACCTCGGGAGGGCGCCACTGCGTGGCGTGGACCCTCCATGGGCACAGATGGCTGTGGCTGTTCGTTGCACTTGTCCTGGTGGGAGCCTGCAAAGGCGTGGATGCAGCCAGATTAGTCTTTTCTCTGGATTGCCTCTCAGGTTGCTGAAATACCCTTCCGATTTTTAAGGTCAAAAGTAAAAGAAATCTCTCTGTATTTAATTCAGCAATGATTCCCTGCTTCCTTCGGCTCAAGGCCTCTGCTTTTGGCTGTTTGGTGCAGCCTCTGAGGGTGGTGGTTTCCCTGTGCTCTCGAGCAGCCTGCACACTGGGCTCTGTGGTGGTGTCGGGAATACCTTGCCTCCTAGGTGTGCTGCTGACTTGGTATTTGTTTGGTTCTCACAGTCAGGAAAAGATAAGAGAGCCGTCACAGCCGTGGTCACACTTCCCTGGGCTTGACCTTGGTCGTGGCTCAGCGCTAGCTGCCTGGTATGGTGGAGGAACAGGGTGTCCTTCATTGTCATTGGCCTGCCACAGTCCCCCGGAGGCCAGGGCAGGATCCCTGACCGCACTTTCCCTGTGCAGGCGTGCAGAGATTTCCTCGTGTTGGCGCAGACCCACAGTAAGAAGTGGCAGAAGTCACTACAGTACGAGCGAGACCAGCGGATCCGGCTGGAGGAGACCCTGGAGCAGCTCGCCAAGCAGCACAACCACTTGGAGAGGGCCTTCCGAGGGGCCACCGTGCTGCCTGCCAACACCCCAGGCAGTGCCGGGTCCGGAAAAGGTGAGACACGTAGCCCCGTAACGTCTTTCCACCAGAGCCTGCAACTTCCTGTGTGTGCTAGGAGCACCCTCACTTTCCATGCCCAAGCTCATGTGGAGTGGCACTGGGCTCTCCAGTCCTCCCGCTGCTTCTCTGGCTTTCTGCCATTTGTTGCTGAGTGCATGCTTGCTGAACCAGGCATTGGTGGAAATAACTGGCAGGAACAAGCACAACTCTTCTCCTTGTAGATCAGGGCTGTGCTGGTAAAGGGGACATGAGTGATGAAGATGATGAGAATGAGTTCTTTGATGCCCCAGAAATCATCACCACACCTGAAAGTCTGGGCCACAAGTAAGTGACCCCAGGTGGGCAGGGAAAGTGGGTGCATCTGGTTGGTCCGGGGTTCGCTCCACTGCAGGGGCAGGAGGCTTGTCCGTCTCCATACTTAGCAAGTGCTGGCTCCTGTCTTTCTGAGACAGGGTCTCTCTGTGCAGTTCAGGCTGGCCTTGAGCTCACTTTGTAGCCCAGGCTGGTCTTGAACTCACAATGATCCTCCTGCCTCAGCCTCCCAAGTGCTGGGATTACAGGCGTGAGCCACCATGCCCGGCTTTTTTTCTTTTCTTTTTTTTTTTTACTGGCTCCAATCTTGAGCACAGCGTGGGCAACTCTTAAACCATGTCTCCCTGGGCCTGCAGAGTCGTGCATGGGCACCCTCCTCTGGTTGCCCATCCATGAGTGGCTCAGGGTTTGCACTGTGCAGTGCTGCTGAGGGCCAACCTGACTCTGCTCTTGGTTCTTCTAATGCTTCCTGCGTTTCCTGTTTGCACTGTGCAGCGGTGCTGAGTACCACACCCAATTCTGGGCTTGGTTCTAATCCTCCTGCATTTCCTGTGCCTGCAGACGCACTGGCAGTAACATCAGTGGAGCCAGCAGTGACATCAGCTTGGACGAACAGGTAACTTGGTCAGAAGCTGTCTGTATGAGGGCTCGGGCCATGATTCCTAAGGGTTTAAATTTGTGATACACTAAGGAAACAGGAAGTCCTGATTTTCAATTTTTTTTTTTTTTTTTTGCACAGGGGAAGGGAGAGTTATAGCCAATTGTCTCTTGTTTGTGGGTGATTGAATGGCCTTGTTCTTGCTCTCAGTACAAGCACCAGCTGGAGGAGACCAAGAAGGAGAAGAGAACCCGAATCCCGTACAAGCCAAACTATAGCCTCAACTTGTGGAGCATCATGAAGAACTGCATTGGGAAGGAGCTCTCCAAGATCCCAATGCCGGTGAGGCCCTCGAACAGCCAGTAGCTGCCCGAGGACTCCCTGGCCCCTGGGGAGCATGCCACTGGAACAGTTCTACCCACTTGCGCAGCAGCATCAGCTGTTGAGTTGCTGGTGTGGTTGTGGCAGTGGCCTGGCGCCCCTGCAATGCCCAGAGTCCAAGTCTGTGCTCAGGACAGTCACTTACAAGAAGGTTCCTCCGCTGGGGCCTGCAGAGAGAAACACGGCCTCGGTTCTTTCTCTGCAAGGTCTGCAGTTAAATAGGCAGACAGGTTAAAAAAAAAAAATGCTCTGAAATTGTTAGGGGAAATACAGTTGACATACAAGAGCATAGATGCAAAAATAAGTCACTGCAGGCTGAAATACAGTTGACATACAAGAACATAGATGCAAAAATAAGTCACTGCAGGCTGGAAGCCAGGGTCTGTTTCCATGGTGACTGTGGGATTGGCTGAAGTCACACTTGCGGTCCTGTCCCTCTAGTGTAGATCCATTCACCCTGATTCAGTGCCTTGGTGGGCCTGATGCTTCCTGCCTGAACCTCCTGACCCTCGGCCCTTTGGTATGGCTGTGGCCCAGACCATTTCCGGCAGGATCCAGCTCTCATGTTGGCTCTCGGGGAGGCTCTGGCCCAGCAGCCAGGATGACCACCTTGCCCAGTTCTCCAGGAGCTCCATTGTTAGCATGTGGTAGGGCATTGCACTGGCTCACTCTGCAAGCATTGGCCATGTGCTGCCTGTTTGCCTTGTATGGGAATGGGTGTACCAGTTAGGTCCAGCTTCTATTTAAAGGCACAAGTCCAAATGTGTTGGTTTAAACCAGGGGTCAGCAAACCAAGCTAAGGACGGTTTTTATATTTTCTAATTTTTAATGTTTGAAAAATATCAGGGGCTGGGGATTTAGCTCAGTGGCATAAGCGCCTGCCTTGCAAGTAGGCAGTCGTGAGTTCGATCCCTGGTACTGATAAAAAGGAAAAAGACAAAAAAAAAAAAAAGAAAAATATCAAAACCCATACACTCAAATGCTCCTTCCTGGTGGCGTGTGCACAGCTGCTGTCCTGGGGCCCTGGCAGTGTTGAGCAGGTGCAACAGGGGCCGCATGGCCGTGTGACTCTGGGTGTCCAGCGTTCCCCAGGTCAGGCTTTTGGCCCTGCTGTCACATGTGCAGGAGCTCCTGCTCTTGGCATGATCTTTGGGCTCAGTCCTTAGGTACACAGTGGCTGCCTTCTCTTGAGCCATCAGGATCACACTAGTGCTTCAGAGGGCACGTCTGGAAACTTCCTGACTCATTAACCTCTTGAGTCTCCGTGGAGCTGAGTTATGTGGCTTTTGTCACTGGAGAAAAGGCTGGAGGTGGAGGGGGGGAATTGTGCTGCAGATTCTGTCCATGGGCACATATTTGGCCAACCGAACCATGGGAAACATTCTTCCGCTTGCACCTTCTGCCCCTAAATGACCCCAGTCTTCATGGGCATTTACTGTGTGTGTGGTCCTGGTATCTTTAGCCTGGTGCCTGGAACCTGGAGATCTTCCACAAATGTCCAAGTAATTAGTTAACTGGGTCTTCAAAAGCACATAGGAATTTATATCTAAATTTATAGGATTTTTGTTAAATTGACTAGGGCTGGGAATGTAGCTCAGTGGTCCCATCAAAAAAAAGTTGACCACAGACAAGGCAAGGCCGAAAATAAGCACATGGGAGAACCAGGAGGCGAATGGGGGGAGAAGTCGTGCTCCTGGGATCTGAGAGGAGAGGCTGGAGGGTGCAGCAGGCAGGTGGGCTGGGGGGCATCCCAGCCTCGGAACTGAAGCAGTTCCAAGCAGTGGCTGTGAGCAGTGGCTTCTAGGATAGGCGACCTCTCCCCTCTCCCCACCAGTTCCTAGTTGACTTTGCCTGGGGAAGGCAGTCCTGTGCCTGTGTACCCGAGCCATCCCTGTCTGTTCTTGGGGGTCATAGGAAGTGAATTCTGGCTGTCTCTAGGCTTTGGTCTGCTGCGGCTTGGCGGGGCTCCCCTCCTGCATTGGTTTCTGGGAGCTCTTACAGGGCCTCCCCACACCGCCTCGAGGTTTTGGTGTCTACCGGGCCCCCAGCCCCTGGGCTGCAGGACACCAAGGCTCCTCTGTACCCTGCCTCTTGGTCCCCTGCTGTTGGTGGGCTCTGTGCTGATCTTTGTGACTGCTGCCTCTCCATCGCCTGGACAGCTGCTTCCTTGCCCTTTGCATCCTTAGATGCCTTTGTTTCCCTTCACCCCCTGCATAATGAATGGCCATTGTGGAAGCTTGGTCCTTTCGGAGACACTGGTTCCCGGGACAGTTGTTAGAAGGCAGGGTTGGAGTAGGATGGACCCGTCTGATGGCTTTGCCAGCTTTTGTGGGATATGTGGGCACGCTGCTTCACAGCACCTGAGGTTTTGCTCCCTAGAGTTGTGTGGGTGTAGTTAATCAGCATCTCTCTGATTAGGACTTCACTGTCTTAGGTGGCTTCCTTCAGTGTCTGGAGCATGGTTTTGGGGTGCGGCACTCTGTATATGTAGGTGCCACTCCCAAAGGGTGAGCTCCAGAGTTGGTCCTGTGGTGCTGTGTTGATATAAAAAGGTGCCCAGAATTTCTTAGAAAGTGTAGACCCTGTTGTCTCTTTTTAAATATATAAGCACATACAAATAAGAAAATACTGCTAGTGGCTAAATCAGTCTTTTTCCTTTATTCTTCATTCTTTTTTTTTTGGTACTGGGAATCAAACTCAGGACCTTGTACTGCTGAGCTGCATCCCTGGCACCATCTTTTGTTAAAAATAAACTCTTTGTAGTGAAAATTGTATGAGTGATTTTATAGTTGAATGCTGACAGTGAATATTGTAGTCAGGGATTGGTAGTGGAAAGGTGGACAGAAATGAAGACAAAAGGGGAGTGAGTGTAAGAAAGCGAAGTGTTAGTTTTCATCTAACTGAAATGCTTCTTAAGCCAGAGCTTTTCAGCGGAAGGAAACTTTCTTTCTCTGTGGTCTGAACTTGGGCTCACATGAGGTGACATTCAAGCTCATGCAGCTGCACTGCTGATTGCATAAGCTGTAGGCTAGCTTGGGAACCCAGCTTCTTTTAGTGCAGTCTGTAATTGGTAGAATCATTTAAGATTTTGCAAGGTCTCTTTAAAATAAAAAAAAAATTTTTTTTTCTCTTTAAAGAAAAAAAAAAAAAAGATTTTTGCAAAGTTCCATAGGGAGTGTTTCCCTGTGGGTCCCAGGTAGTGAGTACTATCACTCTGCTTGAGTTTTCATACCCCAGGGAGTAGCCCTGGATCTGGAACCCTTGTGTTCAGTTAGTGTCTCCCATATAGAGGTGCCCCCTACACACACACCCACATGCATACATGTACTTTATCTCGGGGGAAAGTGCCCTATGCTGGCTCGATTCTTGGATGGGTAAGAGCAGTGCTTTTGGCCCTGGTAGGGCACACCAGAAACAACAGTCCAGACTGGGAGAAGTCAGAATCCCAGTATTGTCTCGTCCAGGGCAGAACCTGACCTCAGTGACCTCGCAGCAGTCAGGTCAGGGCAAATTTGTGATCTTCTGTCTGAGCTGGGCCTGCTGGTACACAGCTGCTATCTGTCCCAGCACCAGAGAGCAAGAGGGTCCCTGAGCTTATGGCAGCCTAGGCTGCATGGTGAATTCAAAGCCAGAAGATCTCAAAAAGCCAAATTAAATTTACCCTCTTTTCTTTCCTCGTGCAAGACTTCTGGGTGTCCTTGTGCTGAAATCTGTTATATTTTGTGATGTACTCATCACGCATCTGATGACAGCCTCCCTTGGTGCCTGGGTCTGTCAAGCTTCCCATCTCACAGAGCTTGTGGTTAGTGACCGGTGTGACAGTGACCTCCACCACTCAGTGCCAGAGGCAATCAGCCAGAGAAACCGGGTGCCTACAGGGTCAGCCCAGGAGCCACTCAAAAGCCCAGGCACTGCTCTCTCTCTTGCAGGGGTTGACAGTATCCTAGCATCTCTGCATCTGTTTCTCCACCTGCAAAAATAAATACACAAATAACATACAATAAATAAAATAAAATATGTGGCGAGTATTTGGGCCTAGTGTTTACATCTGCTCTTTTCCTTGTAGGTGAACTTTAATGAGCCCTTGTCCATGCTGCAGCGCCTTACTGAAGATCTGGAATACCATGAGCTGTTAGACCGGGCTGCAAAGTGCGAGAACTCTCTAGAACAGCTCTGTTATGTTGCAGCTTTCACCGTGTCCTCCTACTCCACTACTGTCTTCCGTACCAGCAAGCCATTCAACCCACTCCTTGGAGAGACCTTCGAGCTGGACAGGCTGGAGGAGCACGGGTACCGGTCCCTCTGCGAGCAGGTAGAGGCCTGTGGGTCTGCCACTGTCTGAGGGGAGGGGTGGCTTCTAGAGTGGTTACCCTGGAGTTGCTGTCACCTCAGCCTACTTTACTTGGGGGCCAGCCCCAGAAGCCCTGGCACCGTGGGTGAACATGAGTCTTGGGGACTTGGAGTGCGGGTTAAGTTGCTCCTCCTTCCTGCCACCTTTACTTGAACCTGGTTTCTTCAAGGTGAGCCATCACCCTCCTGCTGCCGCGCACCATGCGGAGTCCAAACATGGCTGGACACTGCGTCAGGAGATCAAGATCACCAGCAAATTCCGGGGCAAATACCTCTCCATCATGCCCCTTGGTAAGCATTGGTGTGCAGGGTGACAGGGTGTCCTGCCTCAGGGACTGTGTGCTGGCGTAGGCATCAGACTTATGCTTGGCTGAGTGGTTTGACTTTTCAGCTAGTGGAGGAATCAGGAGGTGCAGAGGCCAAGGCCCATCTTGGCACACATGCTTCGTCCTCTTATCGGAAGTGAGCACTCCTCCAAGCCCCACGCAGAGCATCAATCTCGGCACGCAGTATTTCAAAGCCCTCTTTTCCCCTAGTGTTTCTTTCACTTCTCCATGACCCAGCCCTCTGCGAGTCAGAATCTGTGATGGCAGGTTGGGTGTCCTGACTGGCCTCTACTGCCTTCCCCTCTTCCTCTGCCTGCTGGCTTAGGTATCCTTTATGTATTGGATGAATTCAGCTAGGATGAAACGACTTCAAAAGATTTTGTAGGATTACAGGTTAATTTTGTGCAAAGATCACAAAGATCAGGCGTGAGAACAGAAATCTGAATGCACAGTGTTAAAAATAGTATATGAAGTCTTCGCACCTAGATAGATCTGGTAGCTTTTCCTTACCTTGTGTTTTGTATATTTTAGGGCCCCTAAATATAGGTCAGTGGCACAGCACCTGCTTGACAAACGTGAAGCCCTGAGTTTGATTCCAGTACCAAAAAAAAAAAAAAAATCCTGTAATCCCAGCACTCTGGAGGCTGAGGCAGGAGGATTATTGTGAGTTCAAGACCAGCCTGGGCTACAAAGTGAGCCCAAGGCCAGCCTGAACTACATTGAGACACCCTGCCTCAAAAAGCCAAAAAAATAAAATAAAACTATACATTTTATGTATTGTGATCTCATCATCTATAGTTTTATGGTGTTAATTTGTGCAGCTTAAATTACATTAGAGAAAAAGTTGCAAGCAAACCACCCTTACACTGTCTTATTTGTCTAACTGCAGTTACCATCGTGGTCCAGTTTTGTCTTTTCCTTCCTTTTTTTTTTCTGAATATGTATATGCATGGTTTTAGGGATTGAACTCAGCCTACGCTCTATTCTAAACTGCATCCATAGTGCCTTTTACATTTTTCATTTAGAAACAGAGTTTTGCTAAGTCTCCAAGTTTACCAGGTTGGGTTTGAACTTGCCATCCTCTTGTCTCAGCATCTTATTTATCTCAGTGTAGATTTGAGTTAGTCTCTTGTGTCCTTTCATTTCAGCCCAAAAGACTCCTTTCGGAGTTCTTATAAGGCAGATCTGCTATTTACAAATCTGTGCAGGTTTTATTGATGTAGGAATATCTTTTTTTTTTTTTAAATTTTTATTTTTTTGGTACCAGGGATTGAACTCAACCTCACACTTGCTTGCCAGGCAGACGTGTATGCCATTGAGCTAAAGCTCCAGCCAATCTGGGAATGTCTTAATTTGCCTTTGTTTATGCAGAAGTCTTGTTTTGCCTCGTCCCATTTTGAGTATGTCATCCCACTGCATGCTGGCCTCTCAGGTTTCTTCTTCTTTTGTTTTATAATAAATACACAAAACCTAAAATGTAGCATCTTAGCCATTTCAGCTGCAAGGTTCTGGCCTTCAGTACATGTGGTAAGGGTAGACAAATCGGCCTGTCCAGCTCTGGGGGTCTCCACTGTGGAAAACAGAAACTGGTCCCTACTCCGCAGTGGCTCCCATTCTCCCTTCCCCAGGCCCTGGAAACCACTATTCCGCTTTCTGGTTCTGGGTGCTCTCAGGATCTTTATGGCTGGAATCACACTGTGTTTGTGTTTTCACGATTGACTCTTTTCACATAGCATGCTGTTCACAGGATGCGTCCACTCTGTAATGATGGCAGAACTTCCTGCTTAAGGTGCACGGTGCTTGCTGTATGTAGAGACTATGGTTTGCATGTGTGCGTGTCTGTCAGTGGATCCGGCATAGTTTCCATGTTTAGCTCCTGTGAATAGCGCTGCTCTGAACACAGGTGTGTGGGCAGCTCTTGAAGACCTGCTTTTCGTGTTCCTTTGGGTGGATACCAGAAGTGGAATTACTGGATCAGCCTGAGCTGTATAGAGTTCAAATCAAGATTTAACATAGCGAGAGCCTGTCTCCAAAATCCAAGAGGAAGGCCGGCAGCCAGATGTGCCTAAATCACAGTTACCATGCTCTTTTCCTTAGTAGTTATGGAGGGAATTTAAAATAAAAGCATTACTGAGATTGATTCTATTACTGGCTTCGTGTATAAGATTTTGATTACTTTAAGTCCCCAGCTGTGCTCACACCACTGATTTTGGTTTGGTACTCATTTAAGATTAACTCAGAGGAACAGGAAAGCGTACCTACTGAGTGCTTGTAATATTTCAAGTGTTTTGTTGGGCAAAGTACAACATGGTGTTGTTAAAGTAAGAAGTATCAGTAGAGGGAAACCAGTCCATTGTTATTTCCCGTCTGCGTGGTGCTGTTTGTCCAATGTTTCTTTTCACTTGTGTACCTCCCCACGTCCAGGTACCATCCACTGTATTTTTCATGCAACTGGGCACCACTACACTTGGAAGAAAGTTACCACGACTGTGCACAACATCATCGTGGGGAAGTTGTGGATAGATCAGGTAAGGCCAAGCCCCTGTGCCTCTGGATCGAGATAGCCTCTTGGGGTGGATCTTCGCAGATCACTTGAGGACTTCCTGTCATGCGATAGGACTTTTATCCTCCTCAGTCCCTGTGCTACAACTTACCATTTGTAAATGACCAGATCACAGCATTCATCTGTGACGACTAGACTGTGTTGAGCACTCTGAAGGTTACAAGAAAGTAAGACCCATGCTGCCCTCCTTTTAAAAGGCGAAAGATATGAACTAAGGAGAAAGCAGAGCCTGGTCTGCTACTTTAGTGCTTTCATTACTCATGGAATATTTATTGCCTAACAACAGCTAGGTGCTGGAGTTAGAGTCAGGTGAGACCTCCTACAGGGCTCTGTGTTTGGAGATTGGTGACAGTCACCACACAGCACTCCAGGGCAAGAGATGTGCTTGGGCCTTTCTTACTCCCTGATAGTTTGCTCAAGAGAGAGCGCTGCTGTCTTCTGAGCAGTGTGGCTTGGAGCCAGGTCTCAGAGTGGCTGGAGACTCAGGAGGCAGAGAGGAGACCTGAGGAGGTGTGGAAAGGCTCGCTGTGCACAGCCTGGATGCTGTGAGGGGGACACTGCGAGTTCGGCAGAAGGGTCTTGGAGTGGGGATTGGAAAAGTAGACAGTGTGAATCTCAGTGTGTGTGCTAAAGGTCACATTGAGCCACCTCACATGTGACACAAAGCAGCAACTGTCCTTGGTCTTGATTGCAGCCTGGAGTCCCAAGGTGGGGAGAGCCTGCTGCGCTCTACAGGGTTGGCGGAGGTCAGCGTCCTGAGCAGGGGGCACCAGGATGCCAGGCTGATGGGTAGAGGGCCTTGAGGTGTAGGGTTCACAGAGCTAATCCATGTTCCTTTTCCTTTTGCAGTCTGGTGAAATCGATATTGTAAATCACAAGACAGGAGACAAGTGTAACCTTAAATTTGTTCCTTATAGCTACTTCTCTCGGGATGTAGCAAGAAAGGTAAGGGAAGCCGGATTGAAGTTTTCTCACCTGACCAACCGTGTGTGTCTCAGGGCTGGCAGGTCCACGAATGTGTGCTAGATTGTGTGGCTAGATTGATACTCTAAATATGGTGCTTCATGAAAGCAAGGTGGTAGCACAAGGGCATAGACAGACAGACCTCCTGAATGTGGTGAGTCAGAAGCACAAGACAGCATCTGCAAGAGTGGACTGTATCGTACTACACCAGTGGCCTCGTTTCTTCTCTGTGGTAACAAGTGAGAAGTCAAAGCCAAGAGTGTTGAATAGAAGGACCCCTGTCAGTTGCTTCTTCTATTTATATCCTTGCATTAAAACTCCCCCTACAGCCAGGACTGGCAGTGCATGCTTGTAATAATAGCACTCCAGGAGGCTGAGGCAGGAGGATTGCAAGTGTGAGCAACTTAGTGATTTAGGGAGAGCCTGTCCCGAAGCAAAAGACTGGGGATGAAACTTAGCGTGAAGGCCCTGGGTTCAATCCCTACTACCAAAAACAGTAAAAACCCCTGTGCAACACTGAGAGTAAGAGACTCTGGGTGGAACCTATGCCAGCCCAGGACCTCGCTGTGCTCTGCTGCTTAACCTTGCTGTCTGCCTTGCAGGTGACGGGGGAGGTGACTGATCCATCAGGAAAAGTCCACTTTGCCCTCTTGGGGACCTGGGATGAGAAAATGGATTGTTTCAAAGTCCAGCCAGCTGCGGGTGAGAACGGGGGTGATGCCCGGCAGCGAGGCCACGAAGCTGAGGAGAGCAGGGTCACACTGTGGAAGCGGAACCCTCTGCCGTGAGTACCGGGTGGCCCTACAGGGCGAAGGACAGAGAGGCCATGGAGGGATGGGGATCGCCTCAGGGGTCATGCCATGGTGCTACATGGATGCAACCTGCCTCCTCCCCAGGACACTCAGACCAGCTGGACTGGGCTGCCGGGAGGATTTGCCCTCTGTGAGGCCCAGGGCACTATGAATTCTTCAGCTTAGACAGCTGTGCAGGAGCAAGCTGCCGGGAGCAGCCAGCCAAGATGGCCCAGGGAGTGAGGGGGCCTGTGGTAGTGGCCTGGGTTATCTGGGAAGCCCTGGAAGGAGCGCTGGGAGCTGGCTTCCTGGCCCGGCCTGGGTCTTGGGTGGGCAAGGCCTCAGTCTCGGTCTTGGTGTTGACAGTGACCCTGGGTCTCATGTGGGTGAGGCCTGGCGGTTGGGTCTGGATCTCAGCCCTGGGCCCAGGTGTCACCTTCCCTCTCTCCTCTGCCTCCAGGAAGAATGCAGAGAACATGTACTACTTTTCCGAGCTTGCCCTTACGCTCAATGCCTGGGAAGGGGGCACGGCCCCCACCGACAGCCGGCTACGGCCAGACCAGAGACTGATGGAGAACGGGCGCTGGGATGAAGCCAATGCTGAGAAGCAGCGCCTAGAGGAGAAGCAGCGGATGTCCCGCAAGAGGCGGGAGGCCGAAGCCGTGCGCGCCACAGAGGACGGTAGGGGCCAGTGCCTGGTGTGGTGCCCTGGAGGGCAGGGTGGGGTGGGGAGCGCCCTGCTGACCCTGTGTCGCTTCCCTCCCCAGGCACACCACATGATCCCTACAAGGCCCTGTGGTTCGAGCGCAGGAAGGACCCGGTCACCAAGGAACCCACCCACATCTACAGGGGAGAGTACTGGGATTGCAAGGAGAAACAGGACTGGGGTGCGTGCCCAGACATTTTCTGAGGGTCACACAGGGAACGTGGATGGAACAAGGACAGGACAGCGGGAGCTGGCGCCACCCTTCAGGAGTGCCCGTCCTTCCCGAATCAGTCACCTAAAGCAGCCCTGTGGTGGTGATTGGCTGGTGGCCTTAGCTGATTGACTCAGAGACCAATGGCCTGATGAGTTGGAGAGGGAGCAGCCACTTGACTGTGGTCCTGGCTATTCCCCTGCCTGCTGTCGCCCTTGGCCCAGCCTCTGTCTGATCCCGCTTGGCTGGGTGCAGTCTGCGGGGATAGGGTGCGTGGGCATTTTGGTGCTGTCCAGAGCTGAACTGATTGGGAAACTGCTCCGGAGGAGCCTCGGGGGACTGCAGCAGCGGAGAGCCTCAGGGTGGCTGCTCTGGTCCTGCGCCCCAGGCCTGCCCAGCTGTCCAGTGCCGAGAGCCGCTCCACTCCACCCTCTAATGGCAGCAGCAATTCCGTGGCAGGGAGAGGCTGGGTTCAGGGGGACAACCAGGAGCCCTACTCGCCTGGCTCTCGTCCCTGTCCCTTGTCGCCTTGAAGCTGCTCCCAGCGCCCAGGTCTGCACCTTGAGCAGTGGGCGCCTGTCCCACCCTGAGGTCCTCCAGGAGTGGAGAGACTTTGACCTGGGACCTGGATCACCATCTCTTGAGCCCGCGGACTGGAGCCGCCTCTGGAATAATGTGTTAAATACCTGTATATTATATATATGTAGAGAAAAATCTAATTTTTGTTTGATTTCCCTGCTCTCTGTTAAGAATCTTGGTTCTGAGAGCCCCGATGTCCCTGGGACTGGCCATTAGGGGCCAATGGGCCGCATGCACACTCGGCCACATCTGGCCACCTGGACTGTCTCCAGGCTGCAGTGGGGCTGCAGGCTGCCAGGCTCTGCCCAGCTGCTGAGGATGGGACCTCCCCTCCCGCTGCCTGCTCACTCTTCCCTTAGGAAGAGCATGAGGGAAACCTCGAGGCCAGTTCCCAGCACCAACATGGGAGGCAGGGGGCTGCTGGGTGTGCTGTAGTCTTGTTCTGAAGCCGCTCTCCCCCGCCAGGCGGCTCATCCTTGTTGAGGATCACAAATTGAGGTGCCTTCCTTGTATGCTTTCTGTTAGTTTTTCGTTTTTGTTCCTTAACTGCTGAGCCTCAGCCAGTGTGGGATCCTGGGGCAGAATCATTCCAGAGGAAGCCACTCCACCAGGACCAGGTCTCACGGGCAGGCAAACCAGTCCTTCACTCAGTCTCCTGCATCCCCTTCCAGCCGTGATGAACAGAAAAAGAGGGACAGATGTGGGGTGTCTCTCCTGGGTCCCTTCCCCAGCACCAGCTCGGGTGATGTCGGGGTCCTCAGTGGACTCAGTAGGGTGGAAGTCCCTGTGAGCACCCTGCTTGCTTCCTCTCCATCTGCACTACATTTCTGCCCCCACCCCTGCCCCTGTTAATGGAAGACACGTAGAGCCTTCAGGTGGAATAAAGTCACATCAAAACAGAACTATATATATTTTCAGTTCTTTTGCCTTATTGCTTTTTTTCCAAAAAAACTACTAAATTAAATAATTTTTAAAAAGCCATATTGTGTGTTTGGTTTGCTTCTGTTCTGCTAGGCAGGATGCGGTGGTAGACAGCAAAGGGTCTGCAAGAAGTTTGGCTCAGGGCCCTGGCCTTAGAGAACAACTGGTACAAAAAACCCTGGTGTTTCAACCCTGCTGCTGCAGTGGAAGCTGTGGGAGCTGATGAGGAGGACTTTTTTGTCTTTTTGAGACAGTTTTACTTACACAGTTCAGGCTGGCTTTAAAGTCACTCTGTAGTCCACGCTGATCTTTAAAGTCCCAGCAATCTTCCTGCCTCAGCTCCTGAATGCTGGGGTGACAGGTGTATACCTTCACACTCAGCTTCATTTTGGTCTTGAGAAATAATTGGTAATGTTTGTGATTGTGGTCTGTGGCCCAGTGTTGGCTGGGTTGAGTGTTTGCTTCCTAGGTACAGTGAAGTTTCCTTGAATTTGATTTCTGCCCATTTAGGGCCTCAGGCTCTGACTCAAATAAGGGCTCAAATCCTGCTTTTTGCAACACAAGCAGCTGATTTTGACTAAAGATTCCTGAGAATGGCTGTGACCTTAAACACACCTAGTTCATGTTTTCTCTGAGGGTCTCCACCAGGCAGGGGAGGCAGGGTGATGGGCGGGGGCACTGGGCCAGATCAGAGGAGGCTGGGTTCCCCACCATGCCAGGCCTTGGCCTGCACATCTGTGGCAGTGGGCAGGAGCCAAGGTGACACCACCACTAGGTGTGGTGCATACCTGTAATCCCAGAACTCTGGGAGGCTGAGATAGGAGGATTGCAAATTTGACTCCTAATGTGGGAAATTTAATAACTTGGTGAAATCCTGACTCAATAAAAAGGGTTGTATGTAGCTCAATGCAAAGGACCTAGGTTCAATGCCCAGTGCCAGGGAAACAAAAAATTAAGTCACAGAGATACGGTAGGGCACTTGGCTGACTAGAGGGCATCCTGGGACTGCATTAGGAATTTTCCTTGTACATCTATCTAGGCAAAAATAAGCTAAACAAAATGATAGGCTCTTGAGTCTGAAAAAACTGACAAAATCTAATTTAGGCAGGACAGCTGTGTGTATGTCACCCTGGAAGCACGCCCTCTGGGCAAGCTCCTGAGAACAGTGGCCTGGAGCCCACACGCTGAATGTGTAGTTTGTGAACTGCACTAAGGAGTGTGCTCTTCCATCTCATGCTGTAGTAACCCACACTCACTGCCTACTTATGAATCAAGTGGGTGGGAAACACTGAATTACTCTAACTGCCTTCCAGAGACTATTTAAAAACAGTTTTTTGGCAAGTTAATCCAAGGATGCAAAGTCATGCAATGGGAGGTGGAGGTGGATGAGAATCAGCAAATTAGGGACATTATTAAAAGCACAGCTTGCTTTTTAGAGCTGTAAAGAGGCCCAAGTCCATTCCATTTCTTGATACTATGTAGTTAAAGATTTTTCTAAAAGACAAGATGGGATTAAACAAGATAAGGTACTGTGGTGGATTGATAAGTGATCACCCTGGAACATCCAGCTGGACTGAATCAGTGTGGTGTTGGGTGTGGGAGGCCCACCAGAGGATGGCCACCACCCATGTGTGTAAAAGGAGAACTGGAGGGGAAGATGGTATGCTGTTGATTCTCCTGGAGAAGCTTGGCACGCTGGTATCTATGATATGAACTCAGCTGTTATCAGAGGAGCTCGAGTCCTGGCTGTCACTGAGGATGGCTGCAGTCTCCAGGGGAGCTCTGGTCCTTACCTTGAGCATCACTTCCTGGCTCCAGTGCAGATCCCTCAGCTGCTGGCACAGATCCTCTTCGCACTGGCACAGACTTTCCAGCTTCCATCCCTGGCCTTTGGGCTTTCCCAGCGCAGATGTAGACTTGGATGAGGTATTGCCATGGGCTTCAGACCTCCAGCTGGACTTGTGCAGGTCATTGCTGTGGGATCCAGGCCCTCAGCTGGATTTTCTGGGCCTCTGGTGTATGGACAGATAGCTTGCACTCTCCTGCATTTGATTTTGGGTGAATATTGTAATATAATCCTATAAACTGTGTGTCCTTAAATCCTTTTCCTTCCAAACTTTGACCACAACAAGTAGATACATTGTTTTATTTTAAAATGGTGAATAGGGGCTGGGAAGCTCAGTAGCATAAGCACTTGCCTGGCAAGTGTGAGGTTGTGAGTTTGATCCCTGGTACAATAAATAAATAAATAAAAATGATGATAAAGAATTTCAAAACAATAGGAGACAAACACTAGTTAATATATTGCATATTGTTACCTTCAAAGTAGCCATTTAGATTACAAGA
Organism: Cavia porcellus; assembly: GCF_034190915.1. Lineage (NCBI taxonomy): Eukaryota > Metazoa > Chordata > Mammalia > Rodentia > Caviidae > Cavia > Cavia porcellus. The sequence continues at coordinate 54,268,227 of NW_026947500.1, read as the reverse complement.
TATAGATATGAAAAGAATGATCAAACAATTGAACAATGGAAGCACAAATGCACAAACTGTTTTTATTTATTTATTTTTGTCTTTTTGAGACAGGGTCTTGCTATGCAGTTCAGGCTGGCCTTGAACTTACTTTTTTAGCACATGCTGGTCTCGAACTTGAACTCTTCTGCTTCAGCCTCCTGAGTGCTGGGATTACAGGTATGCACTACCATGCCCAGCTTTAAATTGTTTCTTTTTAATAAGTACAATTTAAATGTAAGGTTTAGCAAATCCGTGCTTTTTAATAAATACCATGTTATGTATACTACAAGATGAGATATAACATCGTAAGTCTACATGTGAAATTTTACAAATGGCTTTTTTTGTGGGGGAGGATTGTATTTTTCTTTCTTTTTTCTCTTTTTTGTATTGTGGAGTATCAAACCCAGGCTAGGCACACTCCAAGCCCTCTTCTAAACATTTCTGGTATTTGAATTGATTATTATGTAAAAAAAAAACCTTAAAAATGCCCATAACTTTGGACCTTGTAATATCTGCCTCCATGCAAGAATAGCACATTATACATATACATATACATATACATATACATATATTCACATGTAAACATTTGAATAATAAAATCAAGGGGAAAAATAATGAAACCTAGGAGGAAAGTTTGGTGAAATGGATCGTATTGTGCATACAATCTACTGTTATTTACATATCCACATGAAGGATTAATTAGCATGAAATCGGTTCATATAAATGCCTCAGCTGTGGGGGGGGGAGCCCCACAAGTTATTTTTATATGAGAAAAATAGCAAAGCAATCAAAAACCTTAGAAAAGTACTTATTACTTCTGATTTGTGAACCAGATTCTTGCCTTCTCACTTCTGCTGCCCACATAAAATGTTTGCTTCCAACTAAACTTGCCTAATGACCTTCTCCAGTGTCATAAAATGAAAGCTTCATTGTATTTAATCAGGAACAAGGCCACCTAGAGGCAGCCGAAATAGCTCAGTTGGGAGAGTGTTAGACTGAAGATCTAAAGGTCCCTGGTTCAATCCCGGGTTTCGGCAGTGGCTTCAGCACAACTTGTGCTATTACTTTTGAACTTCAGGCAAGTGTGAAAATGAGGGCTGTCCACAGCGGCTGTGGGGAAATTTGGACAGTCTTCGTTTCTGTGGTGCTAGATTTAACTAGACTGTGCACTTTCATCTGCTACATCCAAATCCCCCACCCGGCATCATCCTGTCCTCTTCCAGCCTTGCAGCCCTTCTACCTTTGCCCCAGAAGCTTTGCAGTTCATGCTCCAAAGGACAGACAGACAGGCCCTACGACTATTTCAGGTTCTCAAACCCTGCAGTTTGCAACTGTATTTGCTTCCATCACCAATTTGTCTATCACTGGGAAGGGACAACGAGCCTAGAGGCACAGATTCCTGGGGAACACCTAGGGCACAGGTACCCACCTGTCCCCAGGAACTGGACACTCCTCCTCGGGGCTCAGGCAGAGGAGGGAGCAGCAAGCTGGAGGCTCCATACTGGATCCTGATTTTCGAGCTAACAGCTGGGCATGGGACCCATGCTTATAATTCCAGCAGTTGGAAAGCTGAAGCAGGAGATTGCCAAAAATTCAAGGCCAATCGAGAACTACATAATGAGTTTAGGGCCACATTGAACTATCCAGTGAGTTCCTGTCTCAAACTAAAAATAGAAAAAAACCCCAACTAAACACAGCAAGACAGCTTCGTGACAATGGGCCTCCTTCTGAGGGAGGAAATGCAATGGGGCAGCGCACTTTCCGGCAGCTCTCTGTTCATCCAGTTGCAGATCTCTGGTCACCTGCTAAGCTGCCAGTGGATGAGGGGCTCTGTCCTCCGAGTGCTTCGGCTCTTGGGAGACTGATGCACTCTATTAGGAATCCTTTGGAAGATCCAAGCATTATCAGAAGGAAGGGCACCGAGATGGCAGCCTCAAAAGTTGGGCAGAGTGAGCTCTGAATAAATTGTCAAATCGGGACTGGTCATTTTATTGGCCAGTGTCATTAAACTGCAGCAACCAGTGGCTCGCTCTGGCAGATCTTGTGAAAGTATTCATCGTTAGAGGCAGGATTAGCATTCCCCTCGGTGGGCTTTGAGAAGCCTGGTTGTACCTCATCCACTTACTGGAGGCCCCCAAGAGCAAAGATTTCAGCTGACAAGGAAGGGGTTCTTAGAACTGATGGAAAACCCGCCCAGTAATTTGAGTAACTGAATGAATCTGGAGCGCTCCAACTGCATCAGGTGGATCCGTCCATTGATAGATTCAAGGCTCAGCAGGCTCCTTGGGAAACAGTCGGGCTGGGTGGGGTGGGTGCTAGGTGGAGGTTGGTTATCTTTGGAGCGTTTATCTTGACCCCTTCCCAGCTTTCAGCGCATCTTCTGCTCCTTCTCTGGCTCCACTGTGTCCAGCTCCTGGCCGCCCTAAGGTATAGCTTTCCACTATGAAGGAATTGGCTGGGGCCATCGTGATCCATGAACCCTGACACCCACCTGCACCGGGCCTCAGGACATCATTGGCTCACTCCTTGCGCTTCCCCAGCCTCCTCCTTGGGCAGCCACGACCTCTGGGCTCTCGCAAGCCAGGTGCAGCAGGGAGCCTCGAGCACCCCTCACCGAAGTCCCCTGCCCACGACCCTGAGAAAGATGCCACCGCTCTGGGGGGAGCTGCCGCTCTGGCCTCAGTGCCAGCCCGGTCCTTCAGGTTTGTTTTGCAGCAAATCTGCCCGGCGGAGCCCAAACCTGTTTCTTTTTCCTTCCCCTCTCTCCCATGCCCTTCCGTCACCGGGTTTCTGGGTGTGCGGAAACACCTGAAACCATGACCCAAGTAAATACTTTCTTCTTTCTTCCTTAGACGCAGACAGGCACCTGTAATGACATCATTTCGGTTTCCCTAGGGTGCTCCAACCAGGGCGCCGGCTGCACCTTGCAGCTCTCCTTGCCAAGGGCGGGCAGATGCTTCAGTCTCAGCGTACGCCCGGGGAAGGGGAGGGCAAGCCCGGCTCCACTGCCCCAGCCGATCACCCACATGGGCCGCGCTCCCGGGAGACCCAGGCCTCTGTCCCGGGGGCAGCGCCTGGGTTCACGAGGACAGCAGGCCTGGGGCCGAGTCAGCGTCGCCGTCCCGGGGAACCAGGACGTTTTTCTTCGCGTTACCATGGGAACCGCGCTCCCAACCCCGCCCCTTTGGGAGTTTCCGGGATCACCCCGCACCCCAGCTGCGTGTGATTTTCTTTTATTACAGAAGTCTCCGCTGAGAGCTCAGAACCGTAGCGAGAACGTTGGTTCTCCTTTGCAGGTGATGAAGCCGGCAGGGAGGTGACAACCCATGTAGCCGCGGAATCACCCCAGCCCAGGAGACAGCGCGGCACCAGCCGATCCAGTTGGGAAGTGAGTGGGCATTGCGCGTGCGCGGACCGGTGGTGGGCGGGGCTATGGGGTCGAAGGCAGGGCGACGGGGTGGGCGTGGCCGAAGGCTAGTCAGTGCGTACGTACCGAAGCGGGGGGGGGGGGGGGGGGAGAGGGGGGGTTACCGTTCGTAGCTTTAAAAAATCTCGTCTGCTTTCTCCCGCAGCTGATGAGGGGTGCGATTGTCCTTAACAGTGGCCTCTGACCTGCGCGCCTACGGCTGAGACTGTTCCCTTCTCCGCTCGCGGCTGTGCGGAGCGCGAGCCCCAGCGCACCAGGGGCTCCGCATCCGCAGCACTACGTGGGTCGTGCCCTGTCTCTGCAGGGTGCTGCTACGGCCCGGCCCGCTGCGCGACTCGATGTTTCGGAACCAAGTGGGTAGGGGCAGATTCACAATCAGCCTAGAATGCTGCTGCGGGTTCACGTCCTTAGAGTGCTTTTCAGGAGCTGAGACAAGACTTGATAGTGTGAGCCCGGATAGCTCAGTCGGTAGAGCATCAGACTTTTAATCTGAGGGTCCAGGGTTCAAGTCCCTGTTCGGGCGCACCTAAATTTTTATAGTAATTTTTACAAAATGAGAAACTGGCTTTAGGATACGCGTGTGCTGCCGAGTGTTCAGGTTCTCGGTGAGGTCTACTCATCCCGGGGCCGCGGCCAGCTGAGCTTCTTTTCAGTCTCTGGGGCTCCAGAGCTCTCCCGCCTCCTCCCACTGTCTAAGCCTAGCTGCCTCGGGAGGAACGGATAATAGCAGCAGCAGCCGACCACTCACAAGCCTGGACGATTGGGATGATAACGCACGCGTTCAGTATTAAAGTGATCATTATTATCATTATGAAGAACTAGCTTTCTTTCTTTCTCTCTTTTTTAAAATAAGTTTTTCGATCTGGCATTGAAACAAAAGATGTACACGGCGACAGGCGAGGGACCCTTACCGAGTTATGCCTGCCCAGCGTGTCCAACAGCGGAAGCCGCACACCCATCCAGGCCTTTGATGCGCACCCTGCAGGTCCCATGGGACGGAGTCTGCTTCCCTGCTTGCGAAACCTCACCGCAAAACATAATACACTTTGTGAAGCAAAATTAGGAAAAAGTAAGAGGATAAGGAAACAAATTTTTTTTCTAAATTTCTCTTTGGCAGGAGGAAAAGGGCTTTTGTGCTTGCCGAAATAGCTCAGTTGGGAGAGCGTTAGACTGAAGATCTAAAGGTCCCTGGTTCAATCCCGGGTTTCGGCAGCTTTTGCTAGCGCCCGAGCAGCCCAGGGCTCACACCCCGCTGGGTCGCGCTGTGCCCACCCGTGGCAGACGCGGAGCCCCTGCCCTTCCCACACCTGGTTTCAAAGGCTCAGTTCCTACTGGAAATGTTAACCCTCGTGATCCTGAGGGCAGGCTAGCATTTCCACCGCTATGCTTTATTGACGTTTTGAATATAAAAGATGAAAAAAAAATGCATGTCAGTCTTAGGGGAAAAGAAAAGGGATCCGAAGACTCTCTTCAGGAAACAGGCCGTGAGTTCGGAGAGAGCTCGTTTATACCCAACACTGGGGCGCCCCTGGACAATTCACTTTAGAAACTAAAACAGCTTCCGCCCGAACAGGGACTTGAAACCTGGACCCTCAGATTAAAAGTCTGATGCTCTACCGACTGAGCTATCCGGGCTCTGCACTTCTCGTCTGCCCCTTGCCTAACCGCGGTAGGAGAGAGCCATTGGCAGGTTCTAACTTGGTTAGGATCCGGAGTCTTTCCCGATTCCCTCAGAGGCAAATCTGCCAGTCGGAATTCAGGCTTTTGTTTCTCCTCCCCAGTCACAGAAACCAAAGTCCCAACCGCCTGCCCGGCCCGTGCCCCTGCGGACTGGGCCAGGGAATTAATTCTGAGCAGCCTACGATGGATGAAGCCGCTCCCTTGGTCGGGGAATCTGCATATTTCCCTCAAGTCGCCACGGAAAGCTTTTCTGTCTTCCGGGCGTTGTTCTGTCCGCGGCCGCTTCCCAGGCGCCCCTAATGAGTCTTTTGTGTGATTTTTATCCCTGTTTCTCCAGATCTTCGCTCCCGCGGCGGTAGGATGACAGTCCCGGGAGGAAGGGAGGCCTGGGGAGGGATGCGGTCCAGCCTCCCGGCATTGCAGGTTGAGCTCTGGTCCAGAGGCCCCGCCAGGTGGGAGGCGTTGAGGCAGGAGATGAGGGAGGGCTGTGGGCAGAGATGAAAGTCAGTCAGTTCTGGAAGGACGCCCAGGTGAAGTAACGACAGCAAACACTGCCCCGCGGTAAGCGCGTAACTTGCGAAAACTAACGTACACACACACGCATGCGCTAACGGCACGTTGTGTTGTTTGTGGCAACATAAGAGAATAACCTGATCATCTGAAGTCTGCGGTCTGGGAGGGCGCGGTCTCTGCTGCATCTTGGCCCCATCACCAACACGGAAGAGTGGCGCACGCATTACTTTTACAGTAACACAAGTGGGAAAACGCGGTCTGTTACACTATTTCACGCTTTTGGGATTTCCCAGTTGGCCGCTCAGATCAACACGTCTTTAGATGCTATGACTGCTAAGCGTTTAGCAGAGAAACGATAAAAGCGTAGAATTCCTCTTTAATGCTTCGTGGTTGGGGAGGGAAGCAGCTGATACTAGAAAACCAACGTGCTGGGTTCAGCGCTTTCATTTCTTTCTCTCTCCCTCTTCCTTTTTTCCCTCCCTCTGCTGCTTCTCCTCTTACAGTTTTCACCAAGATACGCATCCCTAAGCACCGGAGGCCAAGCCAGGGTCCACCCAGAACTTCACGCCAGAGCCCTGGGAAGGGCCTGCCCGGAGCCTGGTCCCCCAGCAGCACCGGCTGGAAGTGGCTGTCGAAGGCAGCTCCAAGATGAACAGAGCAGCTGTTTTGCGCTTTCCCTGGCCAGAGGCCTGGGGATCGCTGGCTGACCTCGCAGAGGCCCCAAGTTGTCTGGCAGGGTGGGGTGAGATCCGAGCCTGTCTCTGCCGTGGTTCAGCACGGCCCACTTCGCACCTTCGGTGCCGCTGCCCTTTCCCCGGAAATGGAGCGCAGAAGCCCCGTGCGCCACGGCGCCGGGCCAGGCCTCCTTGCCAGGGGTTCTCCCAAGCTGTCTCCGGCAAGTGGGCGTGCCAACGTCTTCCCCGTCGCTGCCCACGCGTGGCCGCGCAATGACCTCGGTGAGGAGGATCGCTTGCGTTGTCATCTCGCGGACAGACCCTTCCTGCTTCCCAAACCACAGACTGCGTTTTCCAACCTGCGTCAAAAGGAGCGCGAGGCTTCTAGTGAGGTTCGAACCCACAGGGATACTAATCCACTAGGTTTTAAGTCTAACGCCTTAACTACTAGACCATTCTGATACCGGTGGACAGGTACTGCAGCTCGAGCGACTCGAGCGACACCGATTTTCAAATCCCCAACAATCGAGGTGGCTCCGGATGCACACACGCGACGGGCCCAAGCCTAACGACTGAGTTCCACCGCGGGAGCCTGATCCAGCTCGAGACTCTCGCAGTCACCTGGGCCCAGAGCGCGCGGGTGGTGAAGGGCGGGGCTTCGGATACTGGTTTCTCCCTTCGTCTTCAGTGCCCTTCACCTTTCTTTTGTCAAAATAAAAGCGACTCTGGTGGGACTCGAACCCACAACCTTTGAATGCCTCCATCTGTCTAGAAGTCCAATGCGCTATCCATTGCGCCACAGAGCCAGTTGCTTGTTCAGCGCTCCGCGCCTCCACATCTGAGTCCGCACGCGCATCCTCCCCCGTGCCACGAGCATGATGAACGCGAAGCCCGGGGACGCGGAGCTGAGTCGAACAATTCCGTCCGGGATCAGGATGTCACAGGGCTGGGCTTCATGTGGCACTACTATGTGTGGAAGCAAATGGCAACAGCGCGGTTCCATAGTGTAGCGGTTATCACGTCTGCTTTACACGCAGAAGGTCCTGGGTTCGAGCCCCAGTGGAACCAGAGCGGTTTCCATACCTTTTGAAGGTGCCGTGCACGGTTCCTTTTGCAGGCGCTGTGCACCAGTTCCGGAGTTCAGGCGGAGGTTACATTTGCTTTCCCAGCGCGAGCGGCCCTTCCCGCTCCGTGCCTAGCGTTCCCGTGACGTCCGCTGTGCGTACTTACGTGCGTGCGTGCGCGTGCCCATACACCACGACGTATTACTGAAATAGCCTGAGCCCAACCTCCTCCTTGCATGGTTCCATAGTGTAGCGGTTATCACGTCTGCTTTACACGCAGAAGGTCCTGGGTTCGAGCCCCAGTGGAACCAGCGATGGTTTTTGAGTGCAGATCAGCTTTTGCCTTCCGGTTTTTGCTCCCCGCGGCCGGAGAGGAGCGGGCGGTTCTTTCTGGCTTCCCTGAGCTTATCGCCCCGCTTCCCCGGCCGGTTCCCGGCGCTCGAGGCCCCCCGGGGCTGCCTCCGCGTGGCGACTCCGCGGAGGTGCGGCCGGCGCTCTTTTGGTCTCCCCCTCGCGCGTGCGTGGGTCTCCGTGGACGCGCCGCCCCCTCCTTTACTGAGCGTGAAACGCGTGGCAGCTAGAGCGGCGCCCTGCTCTCTCTTCTGCTGCTCCTGCTTGCCGCGCGATCGCCAGGGTTTCCCCGTATCTGCAGCACATATGCGGAGCGTTTATACACTGTTTCTTTCCTTTTCAGTGTGGGCCACGGGGCCCCAGGCTGCAGCCCGCAGGCTCGGCCAGAGCCCGCCTCGTGAGCTGGGAGCCGGGTTCACCCGTCCGCCAGGTTGCGCCGCACCCTACTCGCTTTTACAGAAGGTGGAGGAGCGCTGAAATTGCGTGCCTAGAAAAACCCTTCCGCGCTTTGCGATTCCGAACTGCCCATTGCGCTCGCTTTGCCCCGGTGGTTCTTTCTCCAAGGCTCTGAAGTCCTGGCCGCAGCGGAGGTCTCTGCTTCTGCGGGCCCCTCGGGACGGGTTTGGAAGACGCTGGGTGCTGGGTTTCGCTGCCTGGCTGTCTTCTCCCGCGTCCGCTGCTGACTTCCTTTATGTGCAGCTCTGTGCCAAAGCACCCTTTCCCGAAGAATACCCGTTATGCTGCATCGGGACCCACCTCTGATTTTTTTAATTTTAATTTTTTGGTCAAAATGATTTAAAAAAATTTTTGTGTTTCTTTTTAAAGATGTTTTTATTAGTACATATTTGTGGTCCATCGTGATTCCAGTCACCTTGGGAACAGGTACACTTGTGCACACATTTCACTTCTTTACCCTCCCTTTCCTGGCCTCTCCCCCTCTCCCTCTATCTTGACATCCTCTACCTCAACCCATTTGCAAATGAGCTATCTCAATGTTGCCTGTTGTCTTTAATTTTGGTTTTTAAATTATTTATACTTTGACTTTCTCAGATGAGATGTTGCATGATATTTAAGGTTGTACACCTGTTTTATTTATGGTTGCAAGGGGCATCCATTTTCTTACAAATGACACAAATTTTTCTTTATGGCAGAGTAGTACTCCATGGTGTGTAACACTACATTTTTTTTTATCCTTTCATCTGTACATGGACATACAGGCTGCTTCCAGGATTTCACTATTATGAGCTGTGCTGGTATGAAAATGGGTGTGCATGCTTCACTGTAGTGTGACCCTAATGACGGCATTTTAACTGGGCTATACCTGTGAGGATTCTATCTTCAAATAAGGAGGCCTCCTGAGGTGCTGGAAGTTGGAATCTTGGCATAGGGCTTTAGGTGGAAACAATTTGAGCCATAGCATAAGTTGTCCAAAGCAGGAGATGCCATTTTGCTCTCAAACATGGGCCGGAAATTCCAGTTCATCCTTGCGGGGTTTGAATCCAGAGCAAGACAGAAGGGCCTGGTGGAGAGAGCCGCTCACTTCGTGGTGCCCAGGAACCAGAGAAAGGAGGAACACAGACTCCAGCTCCTGACCACAGGCCAGCTGCAGCACTCTAAACCCCTGCCTGGAGTGCATGACACCTTTGGGAGATTTTATTATGTATTTCGCGTGGGCAATTATTTGAAGATAATAAGATATATTATGGTAGCCACTGTTGATTTACTATTATCTTGTTTTGAAGTCCTGCAGCACTTTCATTGTTTTGGTTTGATTGGTTCTATTCTGTCTTATTTTCTTTAACATAAGATTAAAAAGATTTATTCTGTCAGCTTGTGTTTACATTGGAGAGTTGAGATCATTTACATTCATTCATTATTGAAAGATATGGACTCATTCACATAATTTTGATTTTCTTCAAGTTGTCATGTAACAGAGTAGGACAGGGCTGGGCAAAGAGAGATTCTAGAAGAAAACAAAATAAAGTCTTAATAAAAACCACACAACAGACTTTAAAAAGTCAGTTGAAAGTCTTAATAACAGTCTACGTCATGCAGAATAAAACACAGCAGAACTTGAAGGTAAATATTCATTCAGAAAGAAAAACAGACATTCCTTGTATAATGACCTACCTGTTTAGTGACTATTGGGACTGAGCCATGATTTTCAGACTTATGCCTGAACCATGCTTTTTGGACTTATGACCCTCCAACTGGGTTTAATTTTTTTTTTGTCTTTTTCGTTTTTATCGGTACCAGGGATCGAACTCATGACTGCCTGCTTGCAAGGCAGGCGCTTATGTTGCTGAGCTAAATCTCCAGCCCCTGATCTATTTTTTTTTTACAGTTCTGTATGTTTTATTTATAGATGTCTTTCTTTTGTGCAGTACACCTTGTTTACACAGCACTGTAATTTTTTCTGACTGTATTTACGGAACAGTACTATGGTTTTATGGTCTTTTATCCTCACAGTATTACATATGAGTTATACAACTGAAAGCAAAGTCATCGAGTTGGTGTTTCCTTTGACCTTTGTTCGGAATATTGTAATACACACACTTGATATAGTTGCTCATCTGATGACCAGACCATTAAATACCTATTCTCAGGACAGAACTCAGTCATTAAATGAGTAATCCCCATAATGAAGACACAATAAACAAGATACCCACTTGGTGGATAGCATGGCCACAAGTCAGGAGTATCAAAAACATGGATCAAAATCCGCGAAACTCACTCTGTCTACAGCACTGATGGTCCAGGAGTGGCTTTCATGGGATATGATGGCCATTTTGGTCCCTTTTCTGGGGTTAAAAGATGTCATACAGCACATCAAGGCCTTAACTCTCCTTTGTGTGTCTTAAATGCCACCTTCTCTGGGGTTCCTTTTCTGAATAAAGATGTCAAGTGAAGGAGACAAGCTGTCCTCCAAAATCAGATGGACCCGGACGTTGTAACAGCAGCAGAAGAAAGGACCATGTGAGTATAAACACTAAATGTTGCATGTACATTCCTTTTCCTTCTGGTGATATTTCAATGGCTGCTCAAAATACTGAATGACAGAGCCTGCATGATAGTGCACACCTGTAATCCCAGCACTCAGGAGACTGATAAAGGAGGATTGCTGTGAGTTTGAAGCCAGCCTGGGCTACAAAGTAAGTGCAGGCCAGGCTGAACTGCATAGTGAAAGGCTGTCTTAAAAAGACACACCCCCCCAAAGATATTGGATGACAGGTTAATTCCATGTCAATTCGGAGCTCCCTGTACCTTCTCCTTACCCTCTTAGTTGGAGCCTGACACTGGCTCTTCCTGGTGGAAACGTTTGTTGGCTGTATTACCAGAAGTCTTGTTGATCTTATTATTTGGCTCATGCATACTGAACTGATTTTTTTTCGGCTTTGTATCCTTTTTTTTAAAAGCAATATGCCTAGCTAAGATGAGATGGCTGGTGTCCATCAGAAGCCTCTCAGTAGAGCCTCTGAGGAGTATCTCTGACCATGAGCCATGACTATGACCCCTTCATCAAGAAGTCACCAGCGTGGGCTTCGCTCATGCGCCCTAACAGTAATTAGGGATAGCTCTTCTGGCGGGGGGTGGTGGTGGTGGTGGTATTGTAGACATTGTAGACAGGCGGAAATCAGTAGGCAGTCAGGCAGGATGGGTTCTCAAAGGAGTCAGTGCCACAAATGAGAAAAAATCAAAACTGTGGTTGGAGGCGCCTCAGAAGAGGACCAGACTCAAAGTCACAGGGTCCAGGCCTGCACATTTCCCTGAGAGATAAACAGTGGCTTGAGATTACTCTGTAATTAGCACCATTGAGTCCAGTAGGCATCAGATGTCCAGGTTGGTGACCAGAATATCTGCACCCATCCCTCCCTTCCCAGAAATGTTTTTGGTCTTTCTATTTAAGAAGTCACGTATCTGTGCTACACTCCTCACCTCTCTCTTGAGTTGATGTTAGCCAAGCAACTCCACCTGTGTAACACTATAAGTTGATTATAGTTCACGCCACATTGTACCCACTTCATAATTTTGCTCTGTAAAATATTTTTGGAAGTGTTCCCTGTGTGGCAGATCACTCTTGGGCTCCCCACTGTCTCTCAGGAGCTGACTCTTAATAAATCTTTCCTACTCTTAACTTCTGTTGTCCCTTGGAATTCACTGTTTGATATTTGGGGACATGAACATGGCCCCTCTGACATCTAGCAGGCTAGGGGTTAAGTTTCTCCTGTATCCACACACATTGGTCTTTCTGAGCCTGGCTTATTGTGCTTAATACAGTGTCCTCCAGCCTCATTCACATTTCAAATGACAGGACTTTTTCTCTCTTTGTGGAGCACATACACTAAGCAAGCTGTCTACCCCATGAGCTGTATCCCCACCCAAAGTTTCACTGTTTTTAAAGACTGAATAATGTACATACATGTACCATATTTTTTATGTATCAACTAGAGATTTTATTTTATTTTAAAGAGAATAAAATTAAACAACAAAAATAAAACAAAACAAGTCATAAGGAAACAATTTTAAGAAACACAAATTTCAAAGCAAGACCACTGGAGATCTTCACTGTCTATCATATTATCTCCTGTTTTCTTCCAAATAGTTGTCCACATTTCACATACAGTGAATACATACTGAACTTTATAGTACTAAACTAATCAGAACAGGATGATGAAGGCATTTTAGGTCTTCTAGACCAGACAATAGGGAAGTTAACAATGGCTGCCATAATGTCTCTTGTTCTCTTCGAAGTAGCTGTCCTTATCTTTATGTATGCTGAAACTGAGCATAACAGACTAGACTAATATCACTCTGAACAGTGAATAATAGTATTGCTAGATTTGATATCACAATGCTACAGAATTAGCACTGGATATCTTAGTGTCTCTTCTTTTTCAGAGTATCTGTTCATTACATCATGCATTATATAATCTGTTCCCGTAAACCGTTTAGAAATTCTATACATATGTGAATCTCTATATGTATACCTATCCTTTCTGTATAATAGGGAAAAACAGATCAAAACAAGATGCTAAAACAAATTCCTAGAAAAACATGAAATGAAAAAGACATACAAGACCACAATACTAGGTGATCTCCGGTAGTTATTATGCTTTCTCTTGTTATTTTCAATAGAATTGTCTACATCATCAGGCATAATATAATTGAACATAGCATTACATAGCAATTTTAATAAAAACACAACATTGGAGACATTGTAGGACTTCAAAAGCAGTTAATAATCAAACTGGAATGGGTATCTTATTGCATCTTGTCATCTTCAGAGTAGTTGCCTCTACTCTTAGACTTGATATTATCAAGCATACCAAAGTCAAATAAAATCAGTCAAGGCAAAACAGTGGTCTAACAAGCCAGCTTCAAATAAGATCAGTCATAGTAGACAAGGTAAGTAATACAGGGCTTCAGTTTAAGTTAATAGGAAATTAAGCATAGTTACCATAGTATATCCTGCAATTTTTGGGATATTTTTCTGTGTCCTCAAATCTAGTATGAGTACAGACTGGAACAGAATAAAATCAAACTAAACAGAGCGATGATTAATGTAGCATTTTAATCTGGATACACTATTAACAATGTCCTCTGCCTTCCTTTTTTAGACAATTTCTTCCCTTTCCCTTTCTCAGGGTGATTTGTATATTTTGGGTCCCACTTAACTCCTTTAGTTTTTAGATTAGGGGGGCAACCCATTTTCTATCTAAGTGGTGCTGAATCTTTTTACTCCTGAGCTTGATCTTGAGCTGTATTCCTTTACCTACTAAAGCCTCAAGGTTTTCCTTCCTTATAGCTGAGTAGTTCTCCACTGCACAAAAGTGTCATGACTGTCCAAGCTATCTACAGCTTCTGGACAAGTTGTCCCTTTTTCTCTCTGGTTCCCTTTCACATAGAGCATCGTTTTTGCATCTTTGACTTTAGGTTTATTAACCCTTTCAGGTTGAGTATATTTCCTATTTACAGCATCTTGATGGATCCTATCTCCTGATCTACTCTGCCTGTGTTTCTTTTTGTTAGTGTATCAAGGCTATCTATATTAGAGATTATAGCCCACCTTCTCTGCCTCCTCTCTGCTATTCTATTTTTCTGCTACTATTTGTCCACTTTTCTCCTTCATTCCACTGTCTGACCCATATACTGAGGCCTCTCTGCCACTGTTGCTGGAATCCTGGTATTTTTTTCTATCTCTCTCTAGAATGTCCTTCAGAGTAATTGTAGGGTTGAATTGGTGGTCACGAACACCCACAGTTCTTCTTTGTCATGGAAACATCTTGTTTCTCCACTAATTTTGAGAGTTTTGCAGGGCACATCAATTGGGGTTGGAGGTTATTTTCTTTTAGGGCTTGGACTACTTCACTCCAAGCTCTTCTTGATTTGATATTTTGTGTTGAGAAGACTGTCATGATTTTGATAGCTTTTCCTTTATAGATAATCTGTTTCTTTTCTCTGACTGCTTTTCATATTCTGTTCTTGTGGTGAATTTCTGGGATCTTGATTGTTATATATCTGGATGCTGATTTGTTTTGGTTGTATTTGGCTGGAGTTCTGTATGCCTCTTTTATCTGGATATCATTTCCTTTTCCTATGCTTCCTTTAATTATTTCTGTGAATACCCTTCATAATTCATTTGTGTTTACTCCTGCTTCTTTGCTCACATTTTTTATTCTTAAGTTATAGATCCTCTTGTTGTCTTCTAGCCTATGTATTGTTACTTCCTGGTTCCTTGTTATTTTTAAGAGGTCTTTTCTTTCATGATCACACACTGCAAATATATCTTCAAATTTTGAAAGTTTGACTTTAGTTTCTATCAAGGCATTTTTGCAGCTTTCAATGGAGTTTTTAATTTCCTGGTAATCTTCTTGGATCTGTTTCATGTATTCTAGATTTTATTTCTATTCTTCACCAGAGGCTTATCTTTTTTTTCTGAGTTCCTCCATTCTTTCTTCTGTGTCTTCTTGAGGGGGTGCTTAGCATTTCTTTTATTAATCTTTTTATATCTTACCTCACTTGAATTAAAATTTCAGTTTATGTTCATCTATGAGGTCAGGAAAGTATTTCTTTATGTGGACTTATTTTCCTAGGGTCAGCAGATGAAGGCTTTTTCTAATTTCTTTCTCTTATCATGTTTCTGGTTTCTTTCAGACAGGTGTATGGTGGAGGTCAGGCCCTGTCCGTATTGCTTATGGTTTTCTAAAGTGTGCTGGCTGGGGGTGCCCTCCCCAGTTTACTGTTATCTGAGTGCACGCAGGGGCTATGGGCTGGCCCCTCTTCTGTGAGCCAGTCAACCAGTGAGTGACTTCAGCAGGTTAGTCTGTGCTGTGCAGATGTCACAGGTTCGGGACTTTCGTCCCTGGCTATTGGGTCCCAACCAGAGGTGTGACCCATGCCAAGCAGGTCCCACCAGTCCTCTCTGCGCCAGGGGTGGTGACTGATGCCACTGCGGTTCCTGGTTCCCAGTTCAGGCCCATTGTGCCCAACTCCAATATGTCCTCCAGCCGGCCACACCTGCCGCAGGACTCACTGTGAATTAATGCAACTCTCCACCTTAGCTATATGCTACATTGCACTGCGTCCTCCGGACAAGGTCCCTGGGGCTCACCAACTCCCAATTTTGGCAGCTGCAGCTTCAGTGCGACTGTGAATCGTCCAACTCCAGGGTGCACCCAGCACAGCATGGGACTGGTCCCAGTGAGCACGTCTGGTTCCAGATTTTCATCCACATTTTTCCTTCCTTTCTCTCTTTTTCCCCAGTTTTTTCCTGGGTTGTGAGAATCCCTCTCCTTTCGTCTGGTCTTCTCCATGTTGTTAAATTCTAGCGTCTGAGTTGTTTTTCTCAGACAGGCTCTCTACTCTGCTACCTATCAAGCCGCCATCTTCAGAACTCCCTCCATATTTTCTTTATCATCTGTTATGGCCAAGGTTGGTTTATTATCTTGGCAGTTGTGAATAATGCTGAATGAACAGGGAGGGGACTGTAGAGAAAACTTTGATATTCTAATTTATTCATTTGTTTATTTATTTAACATAGGATCCTGTTGTATAGTGCAGGCTGGCCTTGAACTCATTATGTATTCCAGGCTAGCCTCAAACTTGTGGTGATTCTCCTGCCTCAGCCTCTCAAATGCTGGGATTACAGGCATACAACACCCCACACAATTTTGGTTTTGTTTCTTTTGGATATAAACACAGCAGTGGACTTGCTGATCACATGGTAGTTCTATTTTTAACTTTCTGAGACTCTTCCATGCCATTTTACACTCTTACCCACAGTGGATGAGGGTTTCATTTTGCCTACATCGTTGCTAACATTTGTTATCTTTCATCTTTTTGTTTTTTGTTTTTGTTTTTTTTTGGTCTTTTTTTGTTTTTATTGGTACCGGGGATCGAACTCACGACCGCCTGCTTGCAAGGCCTTTCATCTTTTTGATGAAAGTGTGAACATTATGGTTTTAATTTGTATTTATCCAACCATTAGTGATTGTTATAGATTAAAAACCTGTGGTCAACTTAACAACAGCAAAGTAAATCACCATGGTGCTGAGCATAGATGTTTCACCTGAGGAAAGTTGCCAGCATAAATAGAAAGGTGGAGAAGGAAAAGGAAGGTGTTGAGGTGCTGAGAAATTGTGGGTTCTCCTAGGCATTGCTGTTTGAGCCGTTGGTTATCCTGGAGAAGCTCTGATCCTCAGATCGAGCATTGCTTCTTGGCTCCGGAGGGGAAGACATGTGCTGCTCAATCTCCAGGATGAACTCATCATGCTGACTTCTTGGCATGTACTCGACTGTGCTTGTTGTTGGGAGGAGTTCAGGGCCTCTGTATCACTGAGGATGGCTGTGCTGTTTTTCAGAACAGCCCTGGTCTTTGTTTTAAGTCTCACTTCTTGGCTCCAGCATAGAACCCTCATCCCACTAACACTACAGCTCCTTCACCCTGCTGGCATAGACTTTCTGGCTTCCGCTGCTGACCTTTGGTCCTTCCCACCACAGATCCATAAAAGAGACTGGTGTGAGTCCTTCTTGTGGGCTCTGGACCTCCAGTTGGACTCCTGGGAGGCATTGTCATGAGTTCTGGGTCTTCATCTGGACTCATGTGGGACATTGTTGTGTGATTCAGGCCCTTGGCTAAATACTCTATGTCTTTAGTGTTGTGGATAGATTTCCTGCATTTTCTTGTGTTAACTGTCATAAAATTTAAACTCCATGTCCTGATTTTAATTTTTCTCTTCACAACCTTTGACTACAACAGTGATGTTGAATATTTTTTATTTGTACATCATCTTTTAAAAAATGTCTCTTCCAATCCTTTGCCCATTTTTAAGTTGGTTCTTTGAGTGAATATTTGCTATGGTATCAAGTTTCCTATATATTTTGGATATTGACTCCCGCTCAGCCATGTGATTTGCAAATATTTTCTCCCATTTCAAGGCTGTTTGATTTTTCTGAAAAACTAACTTGAATTCTGTGGTTTTTGTACTGTTATTTCATGAAAAATGAAAACAATAAAAAAGTGGCAGGTCCAGGCCCACAGCATTGCACTTTGTAGTGTTTCGGGATCTTTGATTTGAAAACTGGTGACTTGGAGCTGGGTTTTTCTGTTGTACATCTCTTTCAGAACTGAATGAAATAGAGAGGAAGCTGGTGGTGAGGAGGGGTCTGCTGGTCAGAACACAGGAAATAGTCTTTGGGAGTGAGTGCCTGGGATTCTGTGTTTCATTAAATTGTGAGATAATTTAGATATTTTTTTGAGACAAGCTCTTGCTATGTAGTCACCCACTGCAATTTGGACCTTTCCCACCCAACCTCAGAGTAGGATGCTCTAGGGAAATGCTCAGCTCTTCAGCTGTGATCTCTAGGGTCCTACAGGACTCCACCAGAAGTGCCTCAGCAGAATAGTGGCAGAGCTGCTCCTCTGGGTGACGGTAAGATTGATGCACAAATTAGTTTCATCTGCTAAAATGCAGGCCTACAACCTTAGGGAGCAGAAAGGGATCTGATGGGATTTGACACTTGACCTGCAGAAGTAAAACCTCAGGCTCTTCAGGTTGACCTAAGGGAGAAGGCCAGGGAAGCAATGGCTCCACCTAGCGGTAAGAAAAACATTTTACTGGACAGGCAATTCCACATAGTACTTTCCTCAAAATAAGACCTCACTGGATAATAAACTATAGCACAGTTTTTCAGTGTGTTTGTTATATAAGCCCTATCCCCAAAGTAAGCCTCTGGACGAGTTTAGTGTGATCTTTGCCACACATGTTAGACATGGTGAAGCATAAAATAACGTTAATGTATAATTTAAATATAAATAAGTACTGACAATAGTTAAATGCTAATATAAATTGTAATTTTTGCAAATACTCAGGAGGATGCCTTTGGACCAGAGGAAAATACCTTTGTAAACTGAGGCACTAGAGGCTTATTTCTGAATGACAATTGAGTCCACTCATATGCAGACACCTGGAAAGGACCTTTTCCATCTCAAGCTTAGGGTGACACTGTAGACCCCAGCTCCCAGTGGTCCTGTGAGAGACCCTGCAGCAGACAACCCAGCTAAGCCGTACCCACATTAATGACCTATGCCAACTGGGACTAATTTGCATGGTTTTCAGTGACTAAACTTTAGGGTAGTAGATTACACAGCGAGAGATCACTGATCCAGGACTGAACTAACAGTCTATTTTATTGGATGAAATCTATATTGACCACATTTTCTTACCTACTTAAAAGGCAGGTAATGCAACAACAACAATGAAACTCTAGAGCTCTCTAGGACAATGTTTGTGCCTGTGGCTTTATGGGTAGTGAAATATCCTGCATTGTTGATATAGCTTAATGTAAGTATAACTTCTTAGATACTAAGCAGAAGCCACTTGAATCTTTCCTGAATTTCTCAAAGAATTTCAGAACGGCATGGTCACTGCTAATCCTGTCAGTCTGTACAGATAGGTGAATTTATTGGCCTTAGTAAATTACTATGGAAATGTAAAAACAGTCTTCCCTTTATAGAAAAAAAATGCAGATAGGTACAACAAGTATATGTGAACTGAATAGATGGAAATAGAATGTGCTTAATGTCTGAGTGTTTTCTAAGAACATGTCTGCAGCTGCAGAAAAATACAGGTTAAGGCAAAAAATCATTTGCTGCTTTGTTGACAGAGAAGTAAATTTCTGAGGCATTTGATTGCTGCTTTTCATCACTGTATTTGGTGAAGTTATTTTGAGTGTGCCAACAATAAAATATCTGCACTTGGGAATAAGAAGTCTGTGCAGACCTTTGGGTATTTAGAATTCTGCAGTCACCAAGGTTTGGTCAAGGTAGAGTTGGCAGAGAGATGAGCCAAAGGCCTCACTGCACAAAACTCCAGGGGCATGGGGAGCACAGGTCTCGGGTCAAGGGCAGAGCCAGGCAGTGCATGGGGCTCAGCAGCTGCAACATCCAAGAGGGTTTCTGGGGGGCACTGGTGTTTTAATGCTGTCGAAGTCCGCCCTGGCTTGGGAAATAGTCCAGACCATGGCTGAGTAGTGGAAAGAGACTAGAACGCAACACACCATGGGAAAGATCAGTTGACAAAAAGACCCTCATTCCTGTCTTTTTATTTTTTGAATATCCATCCTGTTCCTAAATATTAGTGTTTTCCAAAATAAATATAAAATTTATGTGTGTTTGTGAATTCAAAGTAAATGCCATACTGTATTCAGGAGCTTAAAAGCCTTTGTTCAGAAACAAGTTAGCAAGTCTAAGCCTGTGAATTCAGTGGTAAGAACACAGACTTATCTTACAGGTTAAGCGTTTTGGAGGTGGACAATTCCTGCCAGGTGTAGCTCTCTGGTGGGACCGTAGAGGTGACATACTGTTCACGTCCTTCTTCCCTGTCAGGGTGATAGAGTTGCATCACTTTCCTCTGGCTTGTCATTTCAGGGTGACAGTCTGGCTGCAGCCAGTATTCGGGGTCTCTCTCAACTTCCCCAGTGGCCGTCTGCTTGGTCCACATGCTCGGTCCACACTCAGACCTTGACCGAATCAGCACTGCTCTTTGTTGCCCTGGGGTCTCAGGGCCTCAGTTTCTGGGAGTTCGGGTGTCTTGTCATAGTCACAAAGATGCGCGATCCCCAGGGTCATGGGGGGTCTGACAAGTTGGAGAAGACTCTCATTTCTTAAGGTTCCTGCACTCAAACACTTACAGTTTCTCTGAGTGCTGTCCTCAGGATTGATCTGTGCAGAATCCACTCCACAGTTCTGACTCCAGGGGACCTAAACTTTGTTATAGCCTAGTTTTAATCCTTGTGCCTCATTTCTGTTTTGTATGTGCTGCTCAGCCCCCCCTTCCCTTCCTATCTTTCTAGGTTAAGTTTCCATTTCCTGAGAAAGCTGTAAAAGCCTTAGGTATCAGTTTCCCTGTATCAGTTTCCCCTCTCCTACCCCTCATCTGGCTATCTGTAATAAAATGTGCTGTTCTTTAAGAAATGCTTAACTTCAAGGAAATTACGGAAAGTTCTATAAAGCCCAGATGCTACCTAACTGTTGTACTCTAAGAAATTAGCTTCATTATATGTGTATTATAACAAAACCTGAAACACGGCTTATGTATGTGTTTTCTTTTTCCCTTTCGATGACCTAATTGATATGTTAAGCAATGCTCTCCTCTGTAAAGAATTGTAAAACCTTACCTAATTGTTATGTTAACCATTGTTGGCCTCTACATAACAGAAGTTGTGCTAAAACAAGCTAACAAGGGTTGTTAATCACTGTTAGGCACCTCTATTCTCCGCTAAAGAGCTAAAGAAAACTAGGATGGCCCTCTAACTTACACTTGTTTGAAGTAACTTGCTTGTGTGCAGGGAGATTTGCTTATTAGCATAACCCTTTACCTGACCTTGATCCCCCTCCCCAGAAAGAAAGAAAAACATAACTGCCGTTTTCTGTTCTGTATGGCACCTTATTGCCTCCCTCTCCCCTTACCTATCTATCTAGGCTAGGCCATAAAGATTTTGGGTTTCTGGTGGCCTCTTCCTGACCTGGTGGTGGTCTGTCATAAAATGTGCCTTAGCTTCAGAGAAATTACAGGAAAGTGTTGTGGCTTAACCCAAATGCACCAAAAGGGTTAAGTTCCAAATCCTTGTGAAGGCTTAAGTTTCAGCTTCTTGTAACTTTTGACCCCTTCCCACCTGTTAGTGTTAACGAGCTGTCCTGAGATAATTAGCTTTCTACTTTCTTCTCCAAATGCTATTGCAGATAATTCCTATCTGCAGGATGGGAGTAACTCAAAAGGCGCCAAAGGCTCCCGAACTAAGTGGACAGCTATACAGTTTCCAGATTCGGGTCAACAAGTTTGATGGCTCTGCAGGTTTCTTTGTTTCCTCCCCCCCTTTTCCTCCAGCCTCTTTTTAAAGTCCTTCCTTCAGTCTCTGGCACGCAGTCTCCAAATTGGCTCCCGGGGATTGCATCACCAAGCCTGGCCTAAAATAAAGTCTTTGCTCCCCAAATTTTAATTTCTTGCTTCCTTGGGTTTTATTCTGTGATCCGAGCTATCACATTTGGGGGCTCACCCAGGATGGGAGCAAGACCCCAGACTCATTTCTGAAAATTTGAAAGTAAGTACTCTGGAGGGTTTGTTTGGGCTGCAGTCAGTTTGTACTCTTGGGGAGGGGACACCCTCAATTTGGGAAGTGGGGACTTCCTGAGGACAGAGTCAATTGGTTTTTTGGGACAAATCTTGTCTGTTTGTATAGTTTTTGGGACGAACTTCATCCATTTGTGACTCTGCCCTGGGTGGGGAACTGCTCCGTTGGTTAAATTGTTAGTTCCTCCAGATTCCAAAATTTGACCAATTTTTGAGCAAAGGCCATTTTGCTGCAGTTTGTCTTGTCTTGTATGTCTACTTGTGTGTCCATTTGGTCTAATTGTTCTTCTTTTGGTTACCCCAAATCTAACAGAACATTCTCTCCTAGGAATCCCTTATATGAGCCCAAAACGGGCAAAGGGATTTAGATATTTATGTTCAATGTTTTTGTACTTTAGAATTGTCTGCCTGTTTGAATTTGTTACTAACTTAGGGACTTGTTGCCCATTTCTGTTGCAGGATCCATATGGCTTATTAGACTCAAGCTTCATAATAAAAAAAATTATTTCCTTTAGCTCACCAAACTGTGCATGAAGCAACCTTTGTTTGTATCTTTAATGTTGTGGCACCTTGTTTAATGTTTTAGTCCTCAATTGATTACTTGGAACCTCAGCATGCCTTTTAAAAAAGAGTATTTTCTTTCTGGTTAAAATGTAAACATATGTGCACATATATATGTATATTTATGGTTTTTAAGAATCATATCAACTTTACCAAGTAAAAACCAGGTCATACTATATTTGAGCCAGTTAAAAGATGACAGTTTTTTTAAAATACAGCATTTTAATGTGGTAAAAGGACATAAAATAATTAAATATGTTTTAGAGTACTAAAAGGTGACTTCAAGGGTTTTGTTGAGAGTTTTAATGTTGTCTGCGAAGCGAGAGGAAAGGTAATTGACTGGTAATAGTAAGAAAAAGAGGGACAAAGAAAGTGGTTTTGTCTTCAAGTAAAAATGTCTGGCTGTGCCAGAATGTGGAAGAAGATAAAAGCTCAACTTGGGGGTATATTGTAAGTTGTAGAAAGCTTGAGAGGATGTGAATTTTATTTGTCTTGGTTTATAGTACTGCAAATAATAGGTTTGAAAAGAAGTAAATGTGTTCAGAATTTGACAGTATTAGATCAGTTTTGGTAGATTTATTCATAAGACTGGTAAACCTTTGCTGCAAAATGTTTTCATTAAAATGAGATTATAGGTGATTATAGAGATAAGATACAAGTTCTTACATGTGCTGTGAACATCTGGGAGATTATGTGGTACACTTTTGTTACCTATGAAAAAGTCCTTTTTTGTTAAGCATGTAATTTCAGTAAAATGATGGCCTTCTATGTGACACCCTGAGACAAAAATTGGTGTGCCATCCAGATGAAGCCTGCTCTCTGATCCAGAATGCCAAAACCATGTTTTCCTTTTGTCCCACCTTGATTGGACATCCAGAGGTAAGGAGGTTTCCCGAGTATCACCAGTTGTTCTCTTTGAAACTCAGTCGGCTCCACATGTTAGACAAAAATTGCAAAGGTTTGAGAGATTTGAGAAAATGCCCCTTAGCCAGTTAATAGAGATAGCACAAAAGGTTTTTGAGAACTGAAAGAATTTACAAGAAGCTACCAAAAAAAGATAACCAAGGTGTTAGAATTGCTCTATGAGAGAGAATTTAAAAAAAAAAAAACAGATGAGAGTTCTGGGGGCGGTTGGCTACTGTAGCTAAATTTTACTGAAAAGCTCACCTCTATATGACTCCCGTAAGGGAGAAACTCAAAACTCACTGAACTGGACTGATAAATGTGAATGGGCCTTCCAGCAGCTCAAGTGGGCCTTGACAGAGGCCTCAGTCCTGGGACTCCCTGACATTACCAAGCTGTTCACCTTGTTCCTAGATAAACTCAGGGGCATTGCCAAAGGAGTCCTAACCCAGGACATTGGCCCTTGGAAGAGGCCTATAGCCTACCTCTCCAAAAGGTGAGTGGCCCCCCTGCCTGAGAATCCTAGCTGCTGTGGCAATGTTACTTACTTATGGACAGAAGATTTCTGTGGTGATCTCCCACAGTTTAGAGACTATTATCAAAATCCCTCCCAAAAAATGGCTTTCTAATGCTAGAATTTCACACTATCAGGTCCTGCTCCTAGACCCAGAGTCGGTAGTTTTCAAGACTTCTTCAGCTTTAAACCCAGCCACCCATATGCCTGATGATGAGCCAGAGGAACAAAGGACACCTCTCCATGAGTGTGCTGACATCCTTGAACTACAGCTGATCTTACCAACCAGCCTTTGGGAAATGCCAACAATGATTTCACCAATGGAAGTAGCTTCATCCAGAATGGCAGATGAGTGGCCGGGGCAGCAGTGACCACAGAAAAGGAGGTACTCTGGGTTAAGCAGTTAGAGCCTGGTACCTCTGCCCAAAAGGTGGAGTTCATTGCTTTGACTGAGGTGCTAAAACTAGCCACAGGAAAGAGGGTAAACATCTATACTGACTGTAGATAAGCTTTTGCTACTGTACATGTATGTACATTGAGCCATCTATCAGGAGCGAGGTCTCTTAACGTTGGCCGGGACTAAGATAAAAAAATGCTCCACAGATCCTAGACTTGCTGGCAGCAGTCTGGCTGCCTCAGTGGGTTGCTGTTATTTACCCTAGGAAACAATTTGGCAGATCAGGCCACTCAAAAAATAGCCTCTACATCAGAGGGGCCAACCGAGGAGGTAACTGCTCTGATGCTAGTCCCTCCAATCTTGTCAGAACCAGTCTACGCAAAGAAAGACCTACAGTTAGCATCTCAACTTGGAGCAAACTCCCCCACCCCAGGGGGCTGGTACCAGTTACCTGATAAACGAGTACTGTTACCGGAGGCACTAGGGCAGGAGCTGTTACATCGGGCACACCAGACTACCCAGTTAGGGAGAACTAAACTTGTGGAATTGTTCAGAACTCGGTTTTTTATTCCAAAACTCTGCAAACTGACCACCTCTTTGAGCTCCAGATGCCCACAGTGGTTGTTAGTCAACTCAGCCAAGAGCTCTACGCTGGAGACCACCCGACATCGAGGAATTGTTCCAGGAGACTTCATGGGAAGTAGACTTCATGGACATGGTAAAGCCTGGTTTACAGGGGCACTGCTATCTCTTGGTATTAGTAGACACCTTCACTGGCTGGATAGATGCTTTCCCTACTAAGTCCAAGTCAGCCTTAGTGGTAGTTAAAAAGCTATTGCATGAGATCATACCTTGATTTGGCCTCCCACTATCACTGGGGCCAATAATGGCCTGGCTTTCTTTTTTTTTTATTTAAGGAGAAAAGAAAAAAAAAACAGTGAAAGGGTACAAGTTATACAGATTTACAGAAGAAAAAAATGAACAGTAGGAAATCACTAGTTAATGGATTACATATTGTCATCTTAGAAATAATTGTTCAAGTCACAAAATTAAAGCTTGTAGAGTGGACATTCCAACAATGATACTGCAAACAGTTCTGTTCAATGACCCAATAAAACTCTGTGATATCATTTTCTATCTTATACACTTAAATATACATGCAGTTATATAGTTTAGAGCACTTTCTTTTCCTCTCTTTTGTACAATGACTATTACACATTTTGGGAATGGCCTGGCTTTCATAGCCCAAGTCACCCAAAAGTTAGCCCAGGCATTAAAGATTAATTAAAAAACTCCACTGTTCCTATTGGCCACAAAGTTCAGGGCAAGTAGAGCACTTGAGCCAGACTATTAAGGATACTTTAGCTAAATTGTCCTTGGAAACTGGCGATAATTGGGTGAGCCTTCTTCCCTTTGCACTATTAAGAGCTAGATGTACCCCATATGTTTCTGGAATTTCCCCCTTTGAAGCCATGTTTGGGAGGCTCCTGCCATTGGTTCCAAGATTGTCAGAAGACAAATTAGCTGAAATTACTAATCAAAATCTTGTTAAGTCCCTGCAGACTCTCCAACCTGTGTTGACTTCAATCCACCAGCTGTTTAGACAAAAACACCTGGATCTGCCTTCAGAGATGCCCCTCAAAGTGCCAATCAAGCTGGGGACTTCAGTCTTGGTGCGATGTCACCACCACGACTCCCTCGAACCCCGCTGGGAAGGACCTTTCACCGTGGTGCTCAGCACTCCCACAAGATAGCAGGAAAGACTGCGTGGATTCACCATACCCACGTCAAACCACTGGAAGCAATAGACAGCGAGGAGTGTTCTCAATGGACTATACAGTAGATTGGTAACCCCTTAAAGTTAAAATTGACTAAACATAGTTAGATTATGCCAGGCATGAACTGTTTTAGCTTGCTTGCTTTGATTTTTTTTTTCCTTTTTATCGGTACCAAGGATTGAACTCACAACTGCCTGCTTGCAAGGCAGGTGCTTATGCAGCTGAGCTAAATCCCTAGCCCCTGCTTGCTTTGATTTTAATAACATTGATGCTGACCTTGCACGGCGGCTTTGGTTCCCTTGTAAACAAAGAGCAATTGTTAAGATCTTTGTATGGGAACCCCTGTGATTGTGGAGGGGGCTATATTACTAAAGGTAAAGGCAGCAACTGGGGGGGGGATTATACATACAGTGGGAAACCAGGATTGTGATGCTTCCCACACAAATGATAAATTGTATACATACAGTCTTTGGACAGATTGTGGGGACAAGTTAACTTTCTTTGTTGCTATACCCTCAGTTACAGGGGTTTTGACTCAAAGGTGGATGTGTATGTTAAAGCCCCGTGTGATGCCTAACAAAGGTAGCCAGCCAGGGCCATGCCCTCAGAATTGTTCTTAGTATTCAGAAATGCATTCCTCCTGCTATGACTCTGTACAAAAGTACAGGCATAGAGAGCAAAACTTACTTCACTGCTGAGCTTATGAGGACACGGGCTGGAAGTGTTGGAGGTGATTGGTCCACCAATCCAATAGTAATAGAAAGTTCAAAGTATGTCCAAGCCTCATGTCTCAGCACGGTTGGTAAATCAGTGTGCTGGAGCAGGGAGGCCCCTATACATGTGTCTGATGGGGGCGGCCCACAAGATAAGATCAGAGAACTCTTGGTTGAGGAATGAGTCAAGCAGCTAATAAAAATAATGTTTCCCCAGATACATTACCACCCCTTGATGCTGCCTAAATTGCGGGGAGTTGATCTGGATGCTCAAACTTCTGATATACTAGAGGCCACTCATAAAGCCTTAAATGCTTCCAACCTAATTTTGGCTGATGCAGGACACAGGGCTCCCTCATACCCCTTGCGATCCCCACCAATGTTTCTCTGACTATGCTGGAGGAACAAGATTACTTAAATTGTAGTGCTGGTCCCCCTTTAGAGTACAACCAGTAGGCTTCAAGGACTCTCTCTGTCTCCAAGGAGGTTTTCATAATGATACCTCCGACATTGATGTGGAGTTCATTGCATTTACTAATTGTAGTTCCATAGTTAACTGGATTACCTACCTTTATCCCACCAAAGGGACAAGTATTTATTTGTGAAGGAAATATGGCCTATACTTTCCTCCCAACTAACTGGACAGGGATATGTGTAACAGCTGTCCTGTTGCCTGATATAGAGATCCTATCTGGGGATGAGCCTGTCCACATTCCTAGTTTAGATTACATTACAGACTGCTCAAAGAGGGCAATTCAGTTTATCCCTTTATTGGTAGGCCTAGGAATATCAGGAGCCTTAGGTATGGGGGCAGCAGGAGTAGGGGTTTCTGTCCAACTTTCTAACCAGATTGTTAGTGATGTGCAGGCATTATCTAGTACCATTCAGGTCATTCAAGACCAAATAGACTTGTTGGCTGAAGTAGTTCTCCAAAACAGAAGGGGACTAGACCTCCTAATGGCAGAACAAGGAGGGATCTGTGTGGCATTGCATGAACGATGCTGCTTTTATGTAAATAAGTCCGGCATTGTCTGAGATAAAATCAAGAGACTACAGGGAGACCTAGTTAACAGGAGGAGAGAGCTATTTGAAAACCCTTTATGGAGTGTCTAAAACGGAATCCTGCTCTATCTCCTGCCCTTGCTTAGACCATTGTTAGGGGTACTGCTCCTGGTCACAGTAGATCCTTATATACTCAATAGAATAACTACATATGTCAGACAACAAATACAAGGCGTAAAGTTGATGATGTTATGCCAGCACACCTACGAGCCCGTACCTCAAAATCCTTAAAAATTAGGTCAAAGATTTGACCTCAGTCACAACATCAGAGGGGAATGTTATAGCCTAGTTTTAACCCTTGCACCTTATTTCTGTTTTGTATGTGCTGCTCAGCCCCCCTTCTCTTCCTATCTTTCTAGGTTAAGTTTCAATCTCCTGAGAAAGCTGTAAAAGCCTCAGGTATCAGCTTCCTGTAACCCCCTCCCGTACCCCTCATCTGGCGATCTGTAATAAAATGTGCTGTTCTTTAAGAAATGCTTAACTTCAAGGAAATTATGGAAAGTTCTATAAAGCCCAGATGCTACCTAACTGTGTCAGCTATTACAACATTCCTGTGGTTTTCGGCTTTAAAACCCAACCTTTCTAGCTGTAAGGTGCGCAGTCTCCAAACTGGCTCCTGGGGATAGCATAGCCAAGCCTGGCCTAAAATAAAGCCTTTGCTCCCCAAATTTTAATTTCTTGCTTCCTTGGGTTTTATTTCAGGGTCTGAGCTATCACAAACTTCTGTCCACCATCCTCTTAATCCCCCAGTTGGCTTTGGCCACCTCCCATTTCTTTAAATTACATTTTCTCACTTTCACAATGATTTCGTTTTGGGTCTCTGATTCCCAGGGGTCCAGGAGTCATTTCTGGAAACAAAGCTATGTATTAACAAAATCCTGAACTGGGCATGGTGGAGTCTCAGCTACTTGGGAGGCTCAGGCTGGATTTCCAGCCTGCATGATTAAGTATCTGTGAGACTATCTCACAGAAAAAAAATGCTGGGGATGTAGCTCAGTGATGGAGCCCTATCCATAATGCATGAGGAGTCTCGGGTGTGATTCCCAATACTGAAAAAAAATCCTCCAATGCTCCTTGTCACCTGTCTGATGGAGTAACACCCATGGGAGGGATGCCGGGGAACACTGCATCTCCTGTTCTCTGGAAACACAGCTTGGTTGCAGTCTCCAGGCTTCCTTTCTGGTAGGCGAGGCCACGTGACCAAGAGCCAGCCAATGGGATGTGGTCCCGCGCCATCCCTGCTATTGCACTAGGCAATGCTGACCCCCATCCCTTCCTCCATCTCTTGGGGAGCTCAGTGTCTTCGGCGCAATAGCACCGCCTTGTTTCACGAACTGGAAGTATGTCTTTTGTGTTTGCCACTCACCATTTGGCAGTTTCTGCTTCAGTACTGGGCATTCTCTGCTTAATACATGAAGGCCAGCAGATTTGGCTTGAGATATAGCTTAATGGGTATATCACAGTCCAAAAATCTCAATAGAGCCTGGGTTAAATATAAGCTTGATTGCCAGATAATCCTCTCCAGCACCATTCCCAACCCTTTCACTAGAGAGTAACCAAGTTTCAAAGTAGATAATTAGACACCCTTTTTACTATCCTTTCTCCACCTGGGAAGGAACTTGTTGGAAAGTACAAAGGACACTGATGTTCTATCAATAGACGTCCTGGGAAAGCTGGGCTCAGCTGGACAGGGGATGGGAGTGCGTGCTGGGGAACAGGGAGTTAGTTGTTTCCCATAGCTGCCTTTACCCGGCTTTTCAGAGTTGGGTAAGCTGTCCACCAGGCCGCTCACTAGCGCTGTTTCTCTATGAATACTCCTGCAGACAGCATGGCCTCCTTCTCCCAGCAGGAAATCGTGGTCTTCAGGTCATCTGCAGAAGGATCCTATGTCCCCAAGAGGAAAAACAGATTTGCATGGCTCAGGGGGCCACTCAGGGAATTCTTTTTTTTAAATTTTATTTAAAGAAAGTCTAAACAAAACAGCAAACTGGTAGAAATAACACATACTTTCACAGAAAAAAAAACAGTAAGAAATCACTAGTTGATTATTACAGATTGTCCTTTTACAAATAGTTATTCAAGATACTAAAGTGGAGCATATAAAGTGGGGATCCAAACAGTGAGACTGAAACCAGTTCTGTTCAACTATGCAACAAAAACTTAGAAATATGGTTATCAATCCTATACACTTAAACATACATGCAGGTATCCATATCTTCAATTATGTTGAGATTGAACAAACCCAGGCAGGCTAATATCACTCTGAACAAAGACTAATGCTATTGCTGGATTTCACATTATGACACTCCAGGATCAGCACTGGGTACTTTAGTGTCTCTTTTTCTTCAGGATATCTGTTCGTTTCATCATGTGTCATAAGATCAGTTCTCATAAACTGTTTATAGATTCTATACATGCATGAATCTTAACATGTCTTTCTATCCTTTCTATATTAGAGGGAGAAACAAAACAAAGAAAGACAAAATAAAACATATTCCTATAAACACATGAAAAAAAAAAGACATGTAAGACCATTGTACAAGTTCTATCATAGTTCCTGTGTTGTCTCTTATTATTTTCAATAGAATTGGCTATTATCAGACATAGTATAATTGAATATATCAGTACATAACAGTATTAATGAAACACAACTTTGTATATAGTATAAAACTTCAAAAACAGGCAGTTATCAAACCAGAATGTGTATTGTAGAGTCTTGTCATCTTCAATGTAGTTGTCTATACTCTCAGACTTGATACTATAAATCATACTAGTTTTGAATAAAATCTGTCGATACCAAACATCAATCAAACAAACCAGATTTAACTAAGATCAGTCATGATAAAACAGTATAAGTCATACAGGGATCCAGATTAAGACAATAGGAAATTAAAGATGATTACTGTGCTATATCCTGATGTTTTTGGGATTGCTGTCTGTGCCCTCAAATCTAATGCAAGTAGACAAACTGAGACAGAATAAAATCTATCAAAAAAGAATAAAATGTATCTAACTAAAGCAGTGCAAGTAGTGTGGGTTTTAAATCCTGATACACTATTAACAATATTTTCTGTCATCTTTTTTAAGACTCTCCCTCCCCTTTCACTTCCCCAGGGTACACTGTGCATTTTTTGGGTCTGACCAAGACCCTTGGTTTTAAATTGCAGTGGGGGGGGGCAACTTGCTATTTACCCTAAGTGGTTCCAAACCTTCTCTCTTCTGAAATTGATCTCAAATTGTATTCCTTTACCTATGAAAGCCTGTCTTTCCAACCTATCCACAAATACTGGTCTGGTTGACCTTATTACTCTCTGGTTCTCTGTCACATAGAGCATTGTTTTCTCATATTTGATTTTCAGTCCATGTACTCTTTTTCATTTAATTATATTTCCTATAAATAGCATCTCCGTGGACTCTACCTCCTGATCTACTCCACGTGTGGTTCTTTTTTTAAAATTTAGTGTATCAAGGCTATCTATATTAGAGATTATAACCAACTTTCTCTGCCTCATTTCTGTTATGCTCTTTTTTTTTTGCCATCAGTTGTCTGCTTATCTTCTTCATTCTGTTTTCTGCTCCATTCATTGAGGCCTCTCTGCCACTGTTCCTGGAATCCTAGTTTTCTCTCTCTTTTTGAATGCCCTGCAATATTCTCTGTAGAGCTGGATTGGTGGTTGTGAATTTCTCCAGTTCCTCTTTGTCTGGGAAGCATCTTGTTTCTCCATTAATTTCTAGAGACAGTTTAGCAGGGTATATCAACCTGGGCTGGAGGTTATTTTCTCTCAGGGCTTGGAATATTTCGCTCCAGGCTCTTCCGGACTTGATGGCTTGTGTTGAGAAGTCTGCCATTATTCTGATGGTCCTTCCTCTGGAGGTTATCTATTTTTTGTCTCTAACAGCTTTTAATATTCTGTTCTTAAATTGAATTTCTGGGATCTTGATTATTATATGCCTGGGTGTAGCTCTGTTTTAGTTGTAGGTGGCTGGAGTTCTGTATGCCTCATACATCAGAGTATCATTTCCTGTTCCTCTGTTTGGGAAGTTTTCCTTAATTATTTCTGTGAATAGCCTTTGTAGTTCCTTTGTTTGTACCCTTGCTTCCTCATTCACATTCTTTATTCTCAAGTTATAGATTCTCTTGTTGTCTTCTAGCCTTTGTATTGTTACTGATTGTTTCTTTGTTATTTTAAAAAAGTTTTCCCTTACATAATCTCACATGGCAAAACTGTCTCCAGTTTGGGTAATCTATCCTTAGTTTCTTTTAAGCAGTTTTGCCATCTTTCCATAGAGTTTTTAATTTCCTGTGATCTCTTTGAATCTACTTCATGTATTCTATATTTTCTTTATATTCTTCATCAAATGGTTCTCTCCTTTGAGTTCCTCCCTTCTTCTGTCTGTGTCTGCTTGAGGGGTTCTTAGCATCTCTTTTATTAATCTTCTTATATCTTGCTTTACTTGGCTAAATATTTCACTTTTGAACTTGTCTGTGAGGTCTCAAAGATATCTCTATATGTCCCCTGGTGCTGTGTCTGATATTGCATGTCTGTTGTTCTCATTCCCCTTTGTATTTACCTGTCAATGTTCTCAGGATTGGGACCTGGAGACTTTTTAAAAAAAATTTATTTAAAGAAAAGGAAACAAAAAAATACATGGAGATAAAAAAGGGTAGAAATAATACAAAATTACAGAAAAACAAACGGTAAGAAATTGCTGGTCGATAAGTTACACATTGTCATTCTAGTAATAGCTGTTCAGGTTATAGGATTAAAGTATTTAGAATGACATTCAAAAAGTGACCCTACAAACCGTTCTGCTCCATGATCGAACAAAAGCTCAGTAATATGGTTATCAGTCCTACACATTTGTTTTACATCTCAAAGAGGGTAAGATTAAACATATCAAAACAGAACAGAACATTTAAAAAAAAACAATTTAAAGAAATACAGATTTCAAAGCAAGTCCACTGGAGATCTTCATTATCTAACTGTCTCTAGTTTCTTGCAAATAGTTGTCCCTGTCTTCACCCACTTTATATACTTATTGCATATTATAGAACTAATCAAATCATTACAGGATGATGAAGTCTTTTTAGGTCCTCAAGTTCCAAATTATGGAAGACAATAGTAACTACCAACGCATCTCTCATTCTCTTTGTGATAGCTGTCCCCATCTCTACATATGCTGAAATTGAACTCAAGAAACCAGTCCAATGTCATTTTAATCAGCGAACAATAGATTGCTGGAATTTATATTATAATGCTACAAAATAAGCCTCGGGTTTCTCAGCATCTCTTCCTCAGAGTATCTGTTCCTTACATCTTGCATTATATAATCTGTTCCCATAAATAATTAAAAAAACCCATGTGTGAATTTCTACATATATATCTATCCTCTCTGTATTATAGGGAAAACCAAGTCATAGCAAGACAGCAAAACAATTTCCTAGAAAAACATGCAATGGATAAGACATATAAGACTACAATGTAAATGATCTTCCATAGCTACTATGTTTTTTCTGTTGTTATTTTCAATAGATTTGACCACAACACTGGCTTATTATAGTTAAACATAGTATCACCTATTTTTATAAAAACTTAACTTTGATAGCATTGTAGGATTTGAGAGATGTTACTAATTAATACCCTTATGGATATCCTTTACAACGTGTCATCCTCAGAGTAGTTGCCTCTACTTTTAGGGTTGATACTAACAAGCATACCAATTTCAAATAAAATCAGCCAAGGCCAAGCCATAGTCTTACGATTCAGATTCAATTAAGATCAGTCATAGTAAGACAATGTAAGTAATACAGGATTTCAGTTTAAGTTAATAGGAAAGTAAGGATAGTTACCATGGTATAACCTGCTATTTTTGGTTCAAGATGTCTGTGCCCTCAAATCTGATATGAGTGGACAGACCAGAACAAATTAAATTCACACTAAATATGGCAATAGGACTACTGTGTCTTTTAAATCGTTATACACCATTAACAATGACCTCTGCCTTTTTTTAAATATAGTTTCAGAGCTGTCTATACTAAAGACTATAGCTTACCATCTCTGCCTCATGCCTGCTACTCCACTTTTCTGCTATAATTTGTCCACCTTATTCCCTCATTCCATTGTCTGCCCCATTCACTGAGGCCTCTCTGCCACTGTTGCTGAAATCCTGGTATCTCTTCCTCTCTTTCTCTGTAATGTCCTTCAGCACTCTCTGTAGGGTTGGATTGGTGGCCATGAACTCCCACAGTTCCTCCTTGTCTTGAAAGTATCTTATTTCTCCATTAATTTTTAGAGAGAGTTTTGATGGGTATATGAACTTTGGTTGCATATTTTTTTCTTTCAGGACTTGGAATATTTCTCCCCACTCCCTTTTTGACTTAAGAGTTTGTGTTGATAAGTCTGCTGTTATTTTGATAGTTTTCCCATTGTAGGTAATCTGCATCTTTTCTCTGGCTGCTTTTAATATTCTCTTCTTTTGGTGGATTTCTGGAATCTTGATTATTATATGTCTTGGTGTAAATCTGTTTTGGTTGTAGGTAGCTGGTGTTCTGTATGCCTCTTTTATCTGGATATCATTTCTTTTTGCTATACATGGGAAATTTTGCTTTAATATATCTGTGAATATTTTTTGTATTTCATTTTTGGTTGCTCCTGCTTCCTCACTCACATTCTTTATTCTTAAGTTATGTATCTTTTTGTCATCCTCCAGTTTTTGAATTGCTTCTTTCTGGTTCCTTGTTATTTTTAAGAGGCTTTTTCTTTCACGATCATATGCCATAAATCTCTCTTCAATTTCAGAAGGCTGTCTTTAGTTTCTGCCAAGGCATTTTGCCAGTGTTCAATGGAGTTTTTAGTTTCCTGGTATTCTCTTTGGATCTGTTTCATGTATTCTAAGTTATGTTTAAATTCTTCTTCAGAAGTTTCTCTTTCTTTTCTGATTTCCTCAGTTCTTCCATCTGTGTTCTCTTGGGCGAGGCTTGTAATTTCTTTAATTAATCTCTTTATATCTTGCCTCACTTGGATCAGGAGTAAAGCTTTAAATTCTTCTATGAGATCATGTAGGTACTTTTTAATTTCGGCTCATGCTGTGTCGAGCAATGGATGGTTACTGTGCTTGTTCTCTTCAGTGTTTACTTCTCCTGGACTTATTTTCTCATTTGGGCAGCTGGGGATTTTTATTTTTATTTTTATCTCTTGTCATGTTTCTGGTTTCTTTCAGACTGTCCTGGGGTTCTCTGGCCCTCTCTGAATTGCTTAGGGCCTTTCAGAAGTGTGCTGACTTGAGTTTTTGCTGTCCTCCCCAATTTGCTGTTATCTGGGGTAGGCTGGGATGCAGGGTTGGTACAGGCTAGTCTCCAGCCTCTGTGCCAGTTAATCCGTAAATTAGGCTGTACTTTCTGGATGTCATTGAATTGTGACTATTTTGTATCTGCTTATTGGGCCCCAAGCAGAGGCTTGGTTTAGCCCCAG
This sequence comes from Cavia porcellus, assembly GCF_034190915.1. Lineage (NCBI taxonomy): Eukaryota > Metazoa > Chordata > Mammalia > Rodentia > Caviidae > Cavia > Cavia porcellus. The sequence goes on along the minus strand of NW_026947500.1, from coordinate 54,233,466 downwards.
TAGCACCTGCCAGTTCTCTTTGTACCAGAAGCAGCTGACTAATGTCACTATGGCACAGGGTTCTGCCCAAATCCCAGCTGTACTCTTTCAGACCTCTCTGTGACAGGAGCACAAGAACAGCAGATATGCCCAAATCCAAGGTGTCTCTCACTAGTTCTCTATATGGAGCTGAAGCCAGCACGTAATCAGGCTCTGCCCAATTTCAAGATGTCTTCCACCAGCCCTCCCTACAGGGGGACCTGGTGATGTCACCGAGCTGTAGTTTCTGCCCAACCCTTAAATGTCTGCCACCAGACTCTGTGTTATTGATTTCCCCGTGGTGGTGGGCACTGTCCAGTTCCAAGATGTTCTCTGGCCAACCCCAGCAGCTGCGGGGTTCCCAGTACTCACCAGAGTCCAGTGCAGGTCCTCGTCCCGGGTCCACCGCACACCAAGCTGCCCACCTTTCCCCCACTCCCGGCACAGCGCAGAACAGTGCACAGCGTGCGCTCCCAGCACAGTGTGGAGCGGTCAGAAATCTGCGCAGCGTTTGGCTTTGGAACTCCAGAGCCTTGTACGGTCTCCTCTGGTGCAATGGTGCAGTCCTGGCTGCTTCTCGGAGTCCCGGGTCCCAGTTTCCCGCAGTCACCAAAAGCCAACATAGCTTTTCCTGCTGGGTCCACGGGTCAGTTTGTTGATTTAAAGGCACGGGATTTGCAGCCTCCCGTTATCAGCGTTCATAGTCTCAGCGCTACTTTAAATCCTCCAGCTGCACTCTCTTGGTTAATAAGAATCACTATCAATTTGTCTGGCCCTCTCCATGTTGTCATATTCTAGCTTCTAGTATGATTTCTCCAGAGAGAATCTTCGCTTGATCCCCTAGCAAGCCGCCATTTTTTTTGGTGACCGAAATGAAAAAATCGACCTGGAGACTTTTTGTTGTTGTTTCCTCTTCCCATCTTTTTTGTTTCTTCCAGGAGGCCCTAGTTTCTTTCTTTGTTGGTTACAATTCTTCTGAAGCATGCTGGCTAGGTGACCCTTCCCACTGCAGTGTGCTAGTGAGTTGCAAATAGGGGCAGTGTATGCTGCCCCCTCCCCTCCAGATCAGTCAAGCCTCTGAGGCTTGCACTGTGTTACTGTGCTCCACCTCCCCTCTGGGTCAGTTAAACTTCTGAGGCTTCACTGCATACCATGCACCACCACCATAGGGAATTGATTTTGGATAACCTATTGGGTCTCAGCCAGGTCACACGACCCAGGGCTAGCTCACTCCAGCAATCCCATTTGGGAAGGGAACGACTGAAATCACTGCTGCCCCTTGTACTTGCCAGCCCTGCTTGGTCCCAGAATGTTGTCTGCCAGAACCCACTCCCCCTTTCTGCGGAATGGCTCCACTCCCATCACTCATCACAGATGGATGCAGGCTCCCTGCCAGCTCAGCTGGCAGACCACCGCGACTGCAGTGTTACTGCGCCTCCAGTGAGTTGAAGCAGCGGGACGTTGGACTGCTCAGCAAGTTGCCTGCTGTGGTAGGAACACTGAACTTTTACTGTTCCAATAATAGCACCGGGACTGTATGTTTGGTTGGTTCTTCTCACCTTAGTTTCTTCTTGGGACAAGAGAATTCATCTTCCTCTGTTTGGGACTCCCCATGCTGTGTTATGTTAAATTCTAAGTTGACTATCTCAGGGAGCCTCTGTAGACAACTGTTATCTATCCGCCATTTTTTGCTTCACCCTCACCCATGGAATTCTTTTCCCTCAGTTTTTACATGTCAGACACTCATGTGCATCCCATGTGTGTACCACTTAGTGGTCTTGTGAGGTTCACCCTAACACTCCTGTGATATACTTACACACCCTTCTCTCACTCCACGCCTAATGCTTTCTTTCCTTGGATTGTGCTTCTCTGTCTTTCTCCCTTTCAAAAGGTCCACACACTGTGGGATACTGTTGGAAGCTCACAAGTACAGACATTTTTTTCCCCAGTGCTTTGTCTTTATTTGTGCACTTTGGCAGAGGGTGTGCTTTTAAGGCAGGGAATTTTGTCCTTGTGCAGCAATATGAACCCCCAGTTTTTTCAGGCACAAAGTATGCGCTTTGTAAATATGTGTGGAATTAGTAATTGAAAGTGAGTAATTGAAAACATGAATGAGCTTCTGTTTATGGCACAAAGACCTCAGCATGAGTTCTAGTACACACTTCTAGGACTCCTCAGAAAGCGTAGAGACCCCTGTGCTTTCAGCAATAAGGTGATCCTTTCCATCTTGAGAAAGTGAAACTTAATGTCTGTCCTTAAATTCTGAGACTGTTTTGTCCTAGTCCAATTTGAATGTTTTCTGAAGGACTCAGTTGTTTCTTTAGCTTCTGTATCACTGACTTCATCTCCTAGTTGTGCAGGGTGTAGATCAAGGGGTTGAGCAGAGAGGAGATGACTGTGCAGGTGACATGGATGGGCTTATCTGCAGGGAGGGTGGTGAAGGGCAGGGCATAGATGTAGATGCTGGGCACAAAGTGCAGGGTCACCACAGTGATGTGAGAGGTGCAGGTGGAGATGGCTTTCTTTCTGCCTTTTCCTGTGTGTGACCTCAGCATCATCAAGATGACCAGGTAAGATATGAGCAGAAAGAAGAATATAAACCAACTGAGTAAGGCATTGTTGGAAATCATGAGGATTCCCAGAGTTATGGTATCAGTGCAGGTCAGTTTGAGGACTTGTGAGACATCACAGTAGAAAGTGTCAAGAATGCTGGGTCCACAGAAGGGGAGATGGAGTAAGAGGGCAATCTGCATCATGGAGTGGACAATATGCCGAGCCAGGAGGCCTAGATAAGGGCCATGCATCACCCCCTGTTCATAATGGTCATGTAGTGTAGCTGCCGGGAGATGGCCACATAAAGATCTAAGGCCATTATAGACAGAGAGAAAGCATCCACTCCCCCAGGAGGTGGAAGAAGAACATCTGGGTGATGTAGCCCTCAAAGAATACGGTCTTCCTTTTGGAGAGAAGAGTGAACAGGACCACGGGTGTAGTGATGGATGAGAAGCAGATGTCAAGAATGGAGAGATTGCAGGGCAGGAAGTACATGGGGGTGTGAATGTGGGAGTACCAGGTCACTGTCACTATGATGAGGAGGTTTCCCAGCAGAGCTACCACATATACCAGAACCAAGAAGACAAATAAGACCCAGCTGTGCTCTCAGGACTGAGTGATTCCCAGAAAGATGATTTCTTTCACTCTAGTGTGATTTCCCAGATCCACTGAATCCCAGATCCTGTTTAGAGGACATCTCTGGAAGAAATAATTGCACAGTGACTAAATGTTGAGCTCTAAAGTCCAGTTTATTTATTTCTTTAGGTTTTGGCTTAGGCTTTAGGGGAAAGTTCAGAAAGAACATACACCATGCATTGGAGCAGCACAGTTCTTGAAGTTCCCAGGGGGAAGGATGGTGAGAGGATGGGAAAATACAGCAAAGAGAGGAAAGCTGAGGTCAGGGGGAGGCCTGTCTCCTGATGGGAGGAAACGAACTGCTCAGTCAGTCTAGCATATTGATTTATACACTCAGGAGGACGATGTTAATTTCAGCTCTGCTGCCTAGCAGCTGGTTTGCCTGGCAGGCCTGGGCCCCTTGCCTTTCCTTCTGGAACAACTGGGGTACCTGGTTCACTATGGGCTCTCTGTGTTTTCAGGGCTGTCCTTACTTTACATGTGATCGGTCTCCAGCTTCACCCAATCCCTACCTCCACATGCTCACAATGGGGATACTGTTGCTTGGAGAAAGACCATGATGGACTTTAGCTCAGTCATCCAATTCTACCATGGAAATCACTGAGATGCAGCTTTGTACCTGGGATCCTATTGAGCTATGCTATTACTGTGAAATCTGACACCTAGTATAATAAAGAAGATGCATAACTTTAAGTGTTTTAGGAGTTTATATTTGCAAAAGACATTGTTAAGAGAGTTAAAAGTTTGCTTGAATGTGGAAGAAGATATTTACATTTTGTAGTAGTCAGCTTTTATCTATAGAGCTGAAAAAATCTCATGTTTGAATATAGAAAGAGCTTACACAAATCAAATTAAAACCCCCAGAGGACCCCCAACCCAAAATGGCAAAAGGTAGAGAGCAATACTTCACAACAGAAGATAGTAATTCCGCTTCAGTAGTTAAGGTGGAGATGCAAACTGAAATTACAGCAAAAAGCCACTGTGCTACTACATAAGTAAGCAGCCGAGAGGCTAAACTGGAAAATCCAGAATCATTGAGTAATGACAAATATGGGCAACAATTAGGACCCCCACATGCTGCTGGTGGGTGTATAAAACCATGTAACCACTTAGGTGTTTGAGTATATCTGGTAAAAATACACACACACATACATTATATGAATTATATGTATCTATGTAGATGTATATTTCCTAAGGGTCTAGTTGTATATCTGTGTCTCTCTTAGTAATATACATTTTTGCTGGGTATGGTGATGCATGCCTTTCATCCCAGAACTTTGGAGGCTGAGGCAGGAAGATCACTGTGAGTTTAAGGCCAGCCTGAGATATATAGTGAACTCTAGGCCAGTCTGAACTACAGTGAGACTCTGTTTCACACACATGCAAACAAGAATATGTATTTCTAGTTCCAAGACATATCCTTGAATGATCATTCCAACACTAGTTATAGATTTCCTTAAACTAGAAAAATGCAAGAAACTCCATAACAGGAGAAAAATAAATTGTGCTAAATTCACACCATATTGCACAGCAGTGAGAATCTATATGCAATATCATGTGAAGAGAACAAGAATATAAACCAGCAGAGTGACTCACACTTGGTGAATGAGTCTCAAGCACAGCTATGTTCTAAATGCCCCTGGAGCCAGAGAGCACTGTTGCACGCTGAGCCTGAATGCACAGCCACAGGGAGCCCTCAGGCTGACTTCTGTTCTCCTACTCATGCTGGTTGCCCAAGTATGTTCAGGTTAGGGAAAGACTCTGTGAGCTGTGTGCTTCTGTGCATCTTTCTGTAAGCAACTTTAGGAAAAGGTTAAAAGAACAAATGTGTGGTAATTCCTTTGCTATATTTAATCTCATGTTTAAAGAATTTAATATAAAGCAAAGTTTTTTTTTTTATTTAAGAGGAAAAAGAGAAAAACACAAAACAAACCAAAGCGGCGTAAGGGTACACGCAATACAGAACTACAAAACACAACAAAACAAAACAAAACAAAAAACCATAACAGTAAGAAATTACCTGCTAGTAGATTACACACTATTTTCTTGAAAATAGTTCCTCAAATCACAGTATCAAAGAACACAAGGTGGACATTCAAACAGGGAGACTGCAAACAGCTGTGTTCAATGTTCCAAAAACATTGATAAAGTCAGCTATTTAACACCCCCAAACACACTTGCTGTTATATCCGTTAGAGATCTTTTTCTTTTTTTTTTTCCCTCTCTTTTTTACAACAAAATTTACACATCTTGGATTTTATTACTCCTTAGTGCTTATTACTTTCTTTGGGGGGGGGGGAAGAATACAGTCAAATATGGCAAAACAAAGCTGTCAGTCAATACCAAGGATAGACATAGCACATGGTGTAGAATAGAGTACAAGTTTATCAACAATGGTTATCAACGTTGTCCCTTGTTTCCTTAAAAAGAATTGTCTATCTTATTAGATATTATAAAGTTGGACAAAACAGTAGAGAACAAGACCAATAAAACTTAGGCATTGTAAACATTACAGGACTTCCAAAGAAGACAATAGTCAAACCAGAATGGGTATCTTAGTGAAACTTATTGTCTTCAAAGTAGTTGCCTATGTCTTCAAACTTGATACTATCATATAGAATGGAACAGAGTCTAATCAGTCAAAACAAGATCGTGGGAGTACTACAGGACTTCAAAACAAGTTAATAGGAAATCGAAAAGAGTTACTATTTATATATCCTAATTTTTTTTTTTGAATTTTTTCTTTAATTAAGACAAACATAAGAAATGACTAAATAATTTTTTTTGAAACAATAAGGGGGAGATTGAGATAAAACAGGACATAACAATATAACAATAGAGGTCACAGCATGACTGTTTCAATAACCTAGTACTTCACCACCTTATAACCTGACTTAATAGTAGTTACCATAGTGTCTTTTTCCTTGAAATATTTGGGTAAAACTTCATATACTCTAGCTTCAAATATTTTCATATCAAGAAGCCCAGAATAAAGCCTTTCTAATTAATGAGTGAAAACTTTATAAGGCTTCAAGGCCACCTAATGGGAAATCATGATTACCACATATTTTTATATATTTGAATCATTACTTACATTAGGGAAACTATTCGGTATTCACACATGCGAGATTGATTTATTTCACTTATGAGTATGGTCTCAAGCTGTGCCCATTTATTGATAAATATCTCAATGTGATCCTTCTTTATAGCTGAATAATACTCCATTGTATAGAAATACCACAACTTTTTTATCCATTCCTCAGTTGATGGGCACTTGGGTTGTTTCCAAGATCTGGCGATTACAAATTGTGCTGCTATAAACATAGGTGCACATATATCACTGTGGTATGATGCTTTCAGTTCTTCTGGGAATATGCCTAGAAGTGGAATAGCTGGAATAAATGGGATTTCCAGTCCCAACTTTTTGAGAAATCTCCAGACAGATCTCCACAAAGGCTGTACCAGTCTACACTCCCACCAGCAGTGCAGGAGAGTTCCTTTTTCCCCACAGCCTCTCCAGCATTTGTTGTCGGTTTTCTTGATCCTGGCCATTCTTTCAGGAGTGAGATGGTATTTCAGTGTGGTTTTAATTTGCATTTCTCTAATGACCAATGATGATGAGCATTTTTTCATGTATTTATTTGCCATTTGCATTTCTTCATCTGAGAATTGCATATTCATCTCAGATGCCCATTTTTGGATTGGATCTTTGAATTTTGGAGGTCTGAGTTTCTTTAATTCTTTGTATGTTTTAGACAAGAGGCCCTTGTCTGAGAGAGAGTTCACTAAAATCTTTTCCCAGTTTGTGGGTTTTCTTTTCACTATGCTGGAGATTTCTTTTGACATGCAGAAACTTTTTAATAAGAAGTGGTCCCAGTTATTGATTCTGGGAAGTATTTCCCGTGCGGTTTGAGTCCTGTTCATGAATTCTTTACCTACTCCTATGTCTCCAAGGTTTCTACCTATTTTGTCTTCCAATAGATTTAGTGTTTCTGTTTTAATATTCAGATCTTTGACCCATTTAGATTTTAATTTAGTACATGGTGATAGACATGGGTCTAGCTTTAGTTTTCGGCAAATGGAGAGCCAGTTTTTCCAGCACCATTTATTAAAGAGACTGTCGTTCTTCCAGTGAACCTGCTTGGCTCCTTTATCAAAAATAAGGTGGTTGAGTGTGTTCATAGTTGTGGTTGTATCTTCTAATCTATTCCACTGATCTTCAGCTCTGTTTTGATTCCAATAACATGTTGATTTTACTACTGTTGCTTTGTAGTATAACTTCAAGTCAGGGATTGTGATGCCTCCTGCTTTGTCTTTGCTGCTTAGAATTGCCTTTGCGATTCTAGGTCTCTTCTGGTTCCACATGAAATTTAGGAGTGATTTCTCTAGATCTATAAGGTATGTTGATGGTATTTCTATTGGGATTGCATTGAATCTGTATAAGAGTTTTGGGAGAATGGCCATTTTCACAATGTTTGTTCTTCCTATCCATGAGCAAGGGATGTCTTTCCATTTTCTGAGATCATCTTCAATTTCCTTTTTCAGTGTATTATAATTTTCACTGTATAAGTCTTTCACTTCTTTCATAAGAGTAATTCCTAAATATTTCATTTTTTTGCTTGCTAATGCGAATAGTCCAGTTTCTCTTATTTCCCTCTCTGTAATTTTGTTGTTCGTGTATAGGAATGCTATTGATTTCTGAGTATTGATTTTGTATCCAGCCACATTACTGAATTTATTTATTGTATCTAAGAGTATTTCAATGGAGTTTAGGGGGTCTTCTATGTAGAGTATCATGTCATCTGCAAACAGTGATAATTTAACTTCTTCTTTTCCTATCTTTACCCCTTTTATTTCTCTTTCTTGCCTAATTGCTCTGGCTAGTACTTCCAGTACTATATTGAATAGGAGTGGTGATAAAGGACATCCTTGTCTTGTACCCGATTTTAAAGTAAAGGCTTTCAATTTTTGGCCATTTAGTATGATGCTGGCTGTTGGTTTGTCATAAATGGCCTTTATTATATTGAGGTAAAGACCATTTATTCCAGTTTTCTGTAGAGTTCTTATCATGAATAAGTGTTGGACCTTATCGAAGGCTTTTTCTGCATCTATAGAGATGATCATGTGATTCTTATTTTTGGCTTTATTGATATGGTGGATTACATTTATTGATTTGCGTATGTTGAACCATCCTTGCATTCCTGGGATGAATCCCACCTGGTCATGGTGTATAATCTTCTTGATGATTTGCTGGATCCTATTTGCCAATATTTTATTGAGGATTTTTGCATCTGTGTTCATTAGGGAGATCGGTCTATAGTTCTCTTTTATAGTTGGGTCTTTCTCAGGTTTTGGTACTAGAGTAATATTTGCTTCCAGGAATGACTTAGGAAGGATTGCTTCCCTTTCAATTTCATTGAATAGTTTGAGGAGTGTCGGCATTAGGTCTTCTTTATATTTCTTGTAGAATTCTGCAGTGAATCCATCTGGGCCTGGGCTCTTCTTGGTGGGCAAGGACCCAATTACATTCTCAATTTCATTAGCAGAGATTGGGTTATTCAACAGTTTTATATCCTCTTGATCTAGTTTTGGTACTTCATATGCTTCTAAGAATCTGTCTATTTCTTCTGTGTTATCAAACTTTTGAGAGTAGAGGTTTTCGAAATAGGTGTTGATGATCCTCTGTATTTCTATTGGGTCTGTAGTGATTTCTCCTTTTTCATTTCTTATTGCATGAATTTGAGCTTTTTCTTCCCTTTTTTAAATAAGGTTGGCTAGGGGCTTATCGATTTTATTTATTCTTTCAAAGAACCAACTCTTTGATTCGTTGATTCTTTGGATTGTTTTGTTAGTCTCTATTGCATTGATTTCTGCTCTGATTTTTATAATTTCCTCTCTTCTTTTGGCTTTGGGCTTGACTTTCTCTTCTTTTTCTAGCTGTTTGAGGTGTAGCATCAAGTTATTTATTTGTATTCGTTCTGTTTTCCTGATGTGGGAACTCAGTGCAATAAATTTTCCTCTCAGAACGGCTTTCATTGCATCCCACAGATTCCGGTAAGTTGTATCTGCATTTTCATTTTCTTTTAGGTATTGTTTAATTTCTTCTTTAATTTCTTCTGTGACCCACTGATTACTCAAGAGTGTGTTATTTAGTTTCCATGTGTTTGCGGAATTTTTGCAGTATCCTTTGTCATTAATTTCTAATTTCAGAGCGCTATGATCCGATAATATGCAAGGGATGATTTGAACTCTTTTGCATTTGCTTAAATATGTTCTGTGAGCTAATATATGGTCTATTTTAGAAAATGATCCATGTACTGCTGAGAAGAATGTGTATTCTGATGTTGTTGGGTGGAACATTCTGTATATGTCTATCAAACCCATTTGTTCACAGGTGTGATTCAGTTCTGTTATTTCTTTGCTCATTTTCTGTCTGGTTGATCTGTCCCTTGGTGTCAGTGGTGTATTAAGGTCTCCTGTTACAATTGTGTTACTGATAATTTGAGTTTTCATTTCTGTTAATAATTGTTTTATATAACTGGGTGCTCTGGAGTTTGGTGCGTATATATTTAAGATAGTTATCTCTTCCTCTTGGAGTTTTCCCCTTACGAGTATGTAGTGACCTTCTTTGTCCTTTATGGTCATTGTTGGTTTAAAGTTCACGTTGTCTGCAAACAGAATGGCTACTCCTGCCTTTTTTTGGATTCCTGCTGCATGAAGAATTGTTTTCCATCCTTTGACTTTCAGTCTGTGAGTATCTTTCTGGGTTAGATGGGTTTCCTGTAAACAGCATATGGTTGGATTTTGTTTCTTGATCCATTCTGCTAGTCTGTTTCTTTTGATTGGTGCATTGAGACCATTTACATTAATGGTTATTACTGTTAAATGCTGGTTAATTGTAGGAATGTTATCTCTCTGCTGTTGCATCTTTATCTTTCTGTTCTGTTTAATTATTTGCTTTGCTTAGTGGTTTTTTCCTTTGTGTATCTAAACTGTCTTTCAATATTTTTTGCAGGGTCGGTTTGGTGTTCATGAAGTTCTTCAGCTGTTCTTTGTCATGGAAGTATCGTATTGCACCATCTATTTTGAATGATAATTTTGCAGGATATATCAGTCTTGGTTGGAAATCATTTTGCTTTAGGATCTGGAATACTTCACTCCATGCTCTTCTTGACTTTATCGTTTGTGCTGAGAAGTCTGCTGTGATTGTGATAGGTTTTCCTTTATAAGTGATTTGTCTTTTCTCTCTGACAGCTTTTAATAATCTATTCTTGTGTTGGATTTCTGGGATGGTGACTATTATATGTCTGGGTGTAGTTTTATTTTGGTTATGACTGTTTGGAGTTCTATATGCTTCACTGATCCTGATGTCAGTTTCTGATCTCATGCTTGGGAAATTTTCAGCTATTACTTCTCTAAATATCCTCCTGACATCCTTCATGTTGTCTCCCTCTCTTTCATTAATCCCTATCATTCTTATGTTATTCTTCTTTGCATCGTCTTGCAGTTGTTGAATTGTTGTTTCCTGGTTCCTTGTTATTTTCAAAAGATCTTTCCTTTCCTGTTCACTAGCTGCAATCCTGTCTTCAAGGTCTGAAATTCTATCTTCACTTTCATTAAGGCGGTTTTTACAACTTTCAGTGGAGTTTTTTATTTTCTGTATATCTCTGTGCATCTGCATTATGTATTCTGTTTGTTTCTTATATTGCTCGTCTAGGGATTCTATCTTTTTGTTTAGTTCCTCCAATTTTTTATCTGTGTTTTCTTTAGATATATTTAGAATCTCTTTCATTTCTTTTATCATTTCTTCTTTTATCTGGGAGATTATTTCGAGTTTGAATTTCTTTAAAGCTTCCTGGAGTTGCTTGTCAATTTCAGTGGCTATTGTGTCCAATATATGAGGTGGATGGGATATATTTTCTTCTATATACATCGCTCCTAGGGTTTCTTGAGATGGGCTGGAGGTTTGAGGTTGTAATTTGGTCTTTCGTTTTGTCATTTTCCTATATTTCTCTGTTTCAAGTGTTATTTGAAAGCTTCCTCAGGATCTGTTGAAAATCCCCTTCTATGTTTGGAGCTACTGGGACTCTGGCGCTGCGCTACTCCAAGCCATTAGGCCTACAGAACCAGTGGCCCTCCTCTGCCTGCTCAGAACTCCGCAGTTCCAGACAAGCTGGGCTTCAGGGACACTGTGCGCCCACCTGCCCCTTGGAAGCTCCACAGTTCTTCAATCGCAGCCAGGTTAGGGTGCTCACCACAGGCCGCAGTGCTTCAGGAACCTGTGGACCCTCCCTGGTTGCAGAGATATCCACAGTCCTCCAGACACGCAGAGAGGCCAGTGAGGGCACCCCAGATCTGCCCAGCTCCTCCTCTGCAGACCTATGGCCAGGCGCGGCAGCTAAACAGGCTGGGCTAGGCTGGTAGTGTGGGCCAGCCCACCTATCGGAAGCTCAGCAGGTCTCCAAATGAAGCCGGGAATGGGGAGGCTGATGTGGAAGCCTCAAACCCACCTCTCTCCTTCACTGCACCTGGAAGCCTGAGGGAACTCCAGCAGTCTGGGCGCAGAAATGCAGAGTTCTCCAGACACGCAGAGAGGCCAGTGAGGGCACCCCAGATCTGCCCAGCTCCTCCTCTGCAGACCTATGGCCAGGCGCGGCTGCTAAACAGGCTGGGCTAGGCTGGTAGTGTGGGCCAGCCCACCTATCGGAAGCTCAGCAGGTCTCCAAATGAAGCCGGGAATGGGGAGGCTGATGTGGAAGCCTCAAACCCACCTCTCTCCTTCACTGCACCTGGAAGCCTAAGGGAACTCCAGCAGTCTGGGCGCAGAAATCCAGAGTCCTCCAGACACGCAGAGAGGCCAGTGAGGGCACCCCAGATCTGCCCAGCTCCTCCTCTGCAGACCTATGGCCAGGCGCGGCAGCTAAACAGGCTGGGCTAGGCTGGTAGTGTGGGCCAGCCCACCTATCGGAAGCTCAGCAGGTCTCCAAATCTATAAAGCAAAGTTTAAGGGACCACTCGCTTTGTTGATAGTTGCTTTTACAGCTTCGTCGTTACGATCTTTACTTTGTATTTCCCACTCACTCGTGGGGCTGAGGTCGTTCCAAGCTGTTGGGTTAGGCAGGCAGCCCTGGTGTCCCTATGTAGCTCTTTTTCTAATTCTGCTTTGCTTTCCTTTTTCTCTTTCCTCTCCTCTCCCTGTCTTTCCTTTCCTTTCCTTTCCTTTCCTTTCCTTTCCTTTCCTTTCCTTTCCTTTCCTTTCCTTTCCTTTCCTTTCCTTCCTTCCTCTCTCTCTCTCTCTCTCTCTCTCTCTCTCTCTCTCTCTCTCTCTTTCTGAATCAGGGTCTACCTTTGTAGCTCAGAGTGGCAGTGTAGGGAACATACAGAAAGAAGACCTTGATTGATCTGGGATGCGAAGAAGTATTTTAACTAGTGACAACAGCCTTGCCATAGGAGTCACTGGTTTCAAATAATTGCCCAGGAAACCACAGGGACTAGCTTAAGAGTTTCCCCCATTAGCTTATTTTTCACCTCCTTCTGCCTGCTTCTGTTTCTCCTCCCTCCTCTTTCTCTCCCTTTTCTGTTGTCCTCCAGGTACCCAGGCACTGGGGAGAGAGCCCAAAGCCTTCATCCTGAGCTTTCTCTTCAACTCTTTCACATTTTTGATTTTGAAGCAGGGCCTGGCTAAGCTACTAAACTGCTTCAGCTGGGCCCCAACTCTCAGTCCTCCTCCCCTCAGCTTCTCTCCTCATCTTTATTTCTGTTTCTTTTCCCCAATCGTGTCACAATGTATGACATGAGATGCTGGTATTGGAAGCTTGTAGGTGACAGGTGACAGTGGCTTAGCCTGGCACCTGGAGAATGTCAGGGATGAACCTGCAGAGTGTGGGAAGTTAGACTTTCTAGTCAGTACAGATGATGCACTGGACTTGCATAGTAACCCGAGCCAGTCCCACAGGGCTCCATGGCTCAGTGCAGGAATGAGTCCTGAGTGTCATCTCCACAGCAGGAACTCCTATTGATAAGACATCCAGTGGAACCCTCTGAATAGTGTCATATTACAGAGGGAGAAGCATACTTTGAAAATGTAGGATTATGCTCATTGCATTGAAATACAAGTGCATATTAAAAAAGAGGGGCAGGGAAAAGATAAGGTAACACAGTTTTGTGCGTCTTTGCAACACCAAAGTAAGGGTCATGGAGCTTTTATTTTTAAATCACCCTTTGGAAATCTGCTCACCAGGTGCTTGGACAGAGCCTGGAAATGATGGCCCCTGGCCGCAGCAGTCTGCAGAGCAGGAGCCGCACCACTGTGGGCACTGAGTTGATTTGCTAGAGTGTACTAGCTCACTGCAGTCTTCTCTGTTTTCATTTTCCAAAGGTTCTTATTGTTGATTGAATCTCTAGGTTTAGAAGAGCCTAGCGCTGAGTGGCTTTTCTCCTATCCAGAGGCACAGGAGGGTGCAGGTAAGTTAGGCACTGAAATGCCTTTCTCCCAGCACCCAGTCTTCCAGGCAGCCAGGAAGCAGAGGTGTCCAGGCGGATATTCCGAGCCCAGATGCCACGGTTGCAGAGTCACCTTTCCCAGATGAGGAAGGTCAGCACATTCTGTCTGCTTTGAAGACCCTAGCAACCCCAAGATCCTGTGAAGTTCCACACAGCCCCATCCCAGGGAGCCCAGGGACCTTTCCCCTCCATTTTGCAAGTTCTACCTTTGCTCTCTCCAGTAATAAAGCTGAGCTCTTTCTGCTCTGCTTCTTGGAGACTTCTGGCTTTGACAGGAGCCCTCTGTACTGAGTAAGGTTTCTGAAAAATCCACACAAGCTCACACACTCACGTGAACCCTGTGGGTAGGAAACCAATATGCTCACAGTGTGCCCCTGTGACTCAGAAGCAGGATCTGGAAAGATCCTGTTCCTGTCAAACCTACCTCAGGGCTGGAGACTATGCCTGCCTCTTGCTATGGGAAAGGCAACCTCAGGCACTCCTGCTTCTGTTCTGCTCAGAAGCTGTGGCCACCAGTCCTTGGCCCTCAGCCACAGCCCAACTCAGCACGGGCAGAGAGAAGGCATCTGGGCATGGGCGTGCCCATGGGTAGCTGACACTGTGCCATTCCCGCAGGAGTCAGTAAACTGTCACTCATTGCTCCCACCTCTGTCCCTTACTGCCTCTTGGTCCCAGCACACACATCCATGCAGGAGTCTCTGGGGTACCAGGAGCAAAGTTTCTTTCCCTAGGGGCAGCAGAGGGCACTGTATACTTTCTGTGCCCAGAGGAGTTTTCCCTGAGGGTTACAGTCCTCCTGTGCAGTCCTCCTCTTGACCAAATTCAGCAGCTTCCAGGCAGCTGTGACACAGAAGGGAAGCCATGGGGATGTGAAAGCCCTGGGGGTGCAGTGAGAGCAGCTCTCAGAGTCTGGACCTGTGCATTTCTTTGTTCATCTCTGCTGAAAGCAATGTGTGTTGTTCCTGTGCAATGATTTTGGTTCGCCTCTCTGAGGTCCACAGTTCACTCAGAATCCTGGGAAAGAGCTTGCTTGGCAGCTTGTGAGATTTATGAACATAATCACTCAACAATTAGATTAGGGAGTTTTTCAGTAGTGCGCAGGGATAGTGATCATTCAAACATTCACTGCCACCACGATGCAGTGCCCATGAACACCCCTGTTGCTAGCAGCAAAACTCTCAATAGACAAACAGCTTAGATGCCCATCCATGAACGAACAGGGGAAATGTCCTGGAAATTTTATTCAGCCATAAATTTGAGCCATTTGTAAGAAAATGGATGAATCTTGAGATTGTAATGTTAAGCAAAGTAAGTCAGACACAGAAGGTTAAATACTGCCTAGTTTCTCTCAGATGAAAAACCCAATTACAAGTAAATTAAAGGATAAAATCATGGATGCACCTTGAGATCATAATGCTAAGTGAACCAGATCAGAGTCCTAAGCTCAAATATGCCATGGTTTCTCTTACATGAGAAGCCCAATCTATAAATAAAGAGCAAACTAAAAGATAGATAACAGGAAACAGGAATCTAGATATTTTGCAAAAGGGAGGAGATCAAGAAATGGAGAGAGGGTAGGGGAAGATGATGAGAGAAGAGTTAAGATGTGTTCTGTACATGAGCCAACTCTGTAAGGAATGTTATCGTGAGGACCACAAACACGTGTTCACAAATTTAAAATAAAAAAATAAAAGCTAAACTTAGGGAAAATAAAATGAAACAGTGCAGAATTTTTTGGAATAGGGGAGGGTATCAGAGGACGTGGAAATCTTAGGAGGGAAGAAAGGGGGAACAAAAATGCTTAAGATATTCTATATGTATCCTAATCCCCTTGAATTAATGTACATTTCATGTATTCCAAATATACACCAATTAGAAGCATTTGACTCAGGAAGTACACATCCAAACATACTTTGAAAGCCATGTGGTGCCTCTATTGTCTTTAGTTTTCTGTAGTTCTTTCTGGAGTTGTCTGTAGTTCTCACCAGCAGTTTAAGAAGCTATAAAAACACATCTCGTCTTACAGTGCAGAAATAACTCGAGATTGTATGTATGTTGGTACTATATGGACTTTGTATTTGTAAGTTATTCCTTGTTAGAGCTGGTCAGAGCCACTGTTTTCATGAAGAGATGCAGCCCAGCTGTGGTGCCATGGGGTTCAGACCGGTGTGACCAAACCCACTTGCATTCCCTTTCCCAAGAGACTGACTCGGGTTGCGCTGTGTGTTTGGTCTCATTTGGGTGTTGGACAAATGCTGTGGCAGGGCTTCTGGGCTCTTATCCCTTTGGGATTACATCTAGGTGCTGTTATTCAGACTTTCTGCTCTTTGGTACCCCCGGATTCTGACACACAGATAGAACCTGAGCAGAGGGAGTCACAGAGAAAGGGTGGGAAGGACACATTGGCATGAAATGGACCTGGCAAATTGGTGTTTGGCAGGAGAAACAGATTGTCCCATGTGTGTGGTTTCTGGGGTTCTCCAGCTCCTCTCATTCTGTACTGAAATAGGTGCCTCAAGGTCTTCATTCCTGCTGAGAGCCCACTGTGCATTTAAGGGATTCTCAGTAGCTCCTGAGGCTACATGGAATTTAATTAAGCTGAGGTAAATTCTTAATCTGTGATAAGCTATGTGCACTTCATGGGCAGTGGTGGTGGAATTCTTCTAGAACAGGATTATAGTTTGGTGCAGAAGACCCAACCCTGTAAGAAATCTCACTCATATGGTAGACAAAAGATGGGTTGTGTATTGAAGCTGGGTTAAGGCCTTGAAAAAATCACTTTTTCTCTCAAGGCTTTTGTTTTCTTATCTTCTTCCGAAAAAAGAGTTGAACTATGAATAATATAACTGTCTAAACTGACATATTCTTACTTTAGTCTTTTGTAAAAATACATCAATCAGTTCAATACTGTAAAACTAGATTATGCTGAACAGAAACCTGGCTTTTCAGTCACTTATTCATTGAAATAGGAAAATGAATGGGTAGTTAGGAAGTGTTTGTGGTTAAATAACAATGTATGTGAACCTAAGATACTGTGGAGAACATAATAAAGTGATCCCTGGTGATGAGGATTTGGGACCCATTTTATTCCTTTTCAGAAGATCCAAGTCTCTTTCTGAGTCTCCGCAAGGCTGACTTCATCTCCTGGTTCCGCAGTGTGTAGATCAAGGGGTTGAGCAGAGGGGAGATGACTGTGCAGGTGACATGGATGGGCTTATCTGATGGAAGGGTGGTGAAGGGCCGGGCATAGACATAGATGCAGGGCACAAAGTGCAGGGTCACTACGATGATGTGAGAGGTGCAGGTGGAGATGGCTTTCTTTCTGCCATCCCCTGTGTGTGACCTCAGCATCATCAGGATGACCATGTAGGACACGAGCAGGAAGATAAACCACATTGTAGTGACCAGGCCATTGCTGGAAATCATGAGGATTTCCAGGGCGATGGTGTCAGTGCAGGCCAGTTTGAGGACCTGTGGGACATCACAGTAGAAAGTGTCAAGAATGTTGGGCCCACAGAAGGGGAGCGGGAGCAAGAGGGAGATCTGCACGGTGGAGTGGACAAAGCCCCCCAGCCAGGCGGCTGTGATGAGGGCTGTGCACCGCCCCCTGCTCATGATGGTCACATAGTGCAGGGGCCTGGAGATGGCCATGTAGCGGTCAAAGGCCATGACTGAGAGAGAAAAAATGTCTGCACCACCAAGGAAGTGGAAGAAGAACATCTGGGTGAAGCAGCCTTGGAAGGAGATGGTCTTTTTCCTTGCAAGAAGGTCTACAAGGACCTTGGGTGCAGTGATGGAAGAGAAGCAGATGTCCAAGACAGAGAGGTTGCGGATCAGGAAATACATGGGGGTGTGAAGATGGGAATCACAGGTCACTGTCACCATGATGAGGAGGTTTCCCAGCAGAATTGCCACAAACACAAAACACAAAAGCAGAAATAAGACCAAGCTCAGGTCTTGGGACTGAGTGAGTCCCAGAAATACAAACTCTTTGACACTGGTGTTATTTCCCAACTCCATTGAGTCTTATCTCCTGATCCTAGTAAGGCTAGAAAAAGTACAGTGTGTTATCTCAGTGAGCCTCTATTCTCCTATCCCAGATTTGGGCTTGTGAAGTCCAGGGTGAGGCCTGAGAGTTCAGGACGGCCCATTGTCACACAGATTACTCTCTCACACGGTTATCGCTCACATGTCCAGAATTATATGACACTCTGCAAGCATGAATTTCCTTGTTTTCTCTTCTGCAAAATACAAATATTTTTGGAAATGTCATGTTCTAAGTAAATAAGTGCTAAGGATCTGCAACACAGGTACTCAGTAAGGGACTGTTTGTGGCATGAGAGCTGTCACAATGGAGTTAGATTTTTGTGTGGATAAAACAGTGCCTATTTTGTGTGACCACAATTCTTTGGGCTCCCCAGGCGTGAATCCTCTGCTCCTCAGACTCCACCTCCATCTATAGGGGTCTAAGGACTCCTATATGCAGCCTGGTGCCTTTCCAACTGAATTCTGCAGGAGTGTTCTCATGATCCCTTTCACATTATAAATTTAATCCAGTGAAAAATCAGAAAATTTTAGACGGCTGTGACCCTGGGTTCAATCTTCATTACAAAAAAAAAAAAAGAGAGAGAGAGAAATTAAAATTTAGAACCATAAAATTCTTCTCTATTGCTCTATTATTCTTCCTTTAAGGGACTTCACTCTTTCTAGTCTTACTGTGACTAATTTATATTTCAGAATCCCTGAGTGGTGAGCAACATTATAGCTATGAAAACTAAAGCAGTACTCAGGTCTTCTCTTCTGTTCATGGTTCTAATTTCTTTCTTGAAGATTAGTTTTTAACAATTGAGTTAGCTTTGGTATATAATGGACTTAATGTATTTGGAGCATACAGTTTGGTATGTTTTCACATGAATACATACTCATGACACCATCACTGTTGTTAAAATAGTTATCCTCCCCAAAGTGACCTTGTGACACTTGGTAGTTTGTCTCCTTAATGGAGCCTTTCTCAAACACTGATCTGATTTTTGCTGATGGTCTCTAATTTGTGTTTTGTAGGATTTTCTATCCATGAAATCTTACTGTGTGTACTCTGTTTCTGTCTGGCTTCTTTCACATGTGAAATACCTCTATGGTCTTGTGTGTAGCTGTTATTTTGTTCTTTTTTATTATGTGAATATACTATAGTTTGTTGATTCATTCACTACCTGGTGAACATTGGGATTAATTTTTAACTTTTTAACTATTCCATAAAAAAGCTGCTAAGAACAATCAAGTACAGGTCTTTGGTGAACATATATTTGTATCTTTCATGTAAATAGCTAGGAGGGGAATTTCAGTAACTCTTAAGTCTCACGAATAAGAAAACAATCCAATTTAAAAAGGACAAATGATCCCGTAGATGCTTCCATAGGAAGATACAGGCACAGAAAGTAGGCATATGAGAAGATGTTCAGCATCTCTTATTACCAGAACAATTTAAATTAAAAATTCATGGTAATGTAAATCACATGACAGTAGATATTCTTTGTCTGACACAGAGTCTTGTCATGAACTTTAGGCTGGCCTTGAACTCACAGTGGTCCTCCTGCCTCAGCCTCCTGACTTTTGGGATTCCAAGCCAGCACTACCATATTCAGTAACACAATGTAAATTTACAAAATATTTTACACTTATTAGAATGATTAATGGATATATTGGGAATAGGCAAAGGTATAGGAAACTGGAACAACTGTGAGAATTAAAAACAGTAAAACCATTTCTGAAGTTTCTTTTTTTTACTAGTTGACTTTTTAATTTTCTTCAATTTTTATTTACTTTTTTATGTTTTTGGTAAGCAGACACTTTTTATTAAATGACCCAATTGTAAAAACACCATGGCAGGGGCTGGGGATTTAGCTCAGCGGCATAAGTACCTGCCTTGCAAGCAGGTGGTCGTGAGTTCCATCCCTGGTACCAATAAAAAAGAAAAAGACAAAAAAAAAAAAAAACCAAAAAACAAATGAGCAAAAAAACCACCATGGCAGATACCTCAGTTCATCCCTCTACTGAGCCTGTTAGTCTGGTCTTCCCCATTTCCAGCACCTCCCCCTTCTACTAAATGGGTATCCTTTTCTCCATTCTGCCTCTGGGAGATGATGGTTTGAAGGGCCGCAGGAAGTTATTTGACTCTGAAGCGTTTTCCAACCCTGTAGATTTCACGAGTCAAATCCTCCATGCAGACAGTGCTGTATTTACCAAGAGACTGAACAATAGATACGTTGCCTGCCAAGGCAATTCTCTTCTGCCTGCTTTTGCCATCATCAAACTTGCATATTAGTTCACTTATGGACCTCAGGTTTGGGGCCCCCATGTAATGTGTGGTTCCACAGTTCTCAGAGGCTTAACTGAAGGCTTGTTGAGCTTCGGGAAGGCACCATTGAAGATTTGGTGAAGATAAAGAAGCTGTGACACCTTGCGAGCCTTTGGGCTCACATCATTGACACCCTGATCTAGATGAGAAAGCAGGCTTTCTGCAGGTTCATAGAAGCTGCCACACAGCTTTTTGTGCCATCCTCGCTGTTCAAATCTGAGCTCTGTACATCTGTCTGGTCTCTTCAGGACATGCCTGGCTTTTTCACAGATGAGCCTCCTCCTTGCCTTTTGGAGAAAACTTCTGGGCAAACATCTTTCCCAGGTGCTTTACCTTCAGCTCTATGAAATGTCTTTGCTTTTTCTTAGGGGTTTCCAGCACAGCAGCAGCCTCCTTTTTCTTCTCTTCGACACCTTCCATGGGTCCAGCCAGAAAAGAGCTCTTCAGTTTTTGTTTACTGTTGGTGCATGGTGTTTACATTCCTCATGGGGAGCTGGGGCCATGTGCACAGAACATCACAATTCTTCCTTCACCACTTTTCTTCTCCTCTCCTTTCTCTCTTTATCTTTTTTTGTCTTTTTTAAGGCAGAGTTTCACTATGTTGTTCAGGCTGGCCTTGAACTCACTTTGTAGCTCAAATTGGCCTCAAACTTGCAGTGATCCGACTGCCTCAGCCTCTCACATGCTCAGATTATAGGTGTGCACCACCACACCCTGCTTCTCTTACTCTTTGTCCCATTTGCAAAATCCCATCTCCCTTTTTCCTACTATCTGTCTTTTATTTACATTTTGGGCTTCTCATATAAGAGAAACGTTGCTATACTTGAGCTTGTGTGTCCGATTTATTTCACTAACATTACGGCCTCTTGTTGCATCCATTTGCCTGCAGAGGACCCAGGCTTCTCTTTCTCTAAGGCAGAGGAGTGCTTCCCAGCCTTGGTAGTTTCTGAGCATGTTAACGAGTTACTCACCATGTACTCGGGTTGCTTTTGGGTTCCCTTCTTCTTCTCAAGAACCTTTGAAGTAGATCTCGCGTGCTTTCTTCCCCACTTATGCCATTTTCTTTCTATAATCAGAAAAAAAAGGGCAACAGTCATTTCCCTACCCTTCTCAAAAATGTGTTTTCCAGCTCCAGTCAAGATGATTCATTTCTTCTAGTTCATTTTCTCTTAAGTTTTCTTTCCTCTCTATGTAATTTTTGTCCATACTTTAAGTAATAAGGAAAAGCAAAAGTCGAGCTATCAAGGGTTAGTGAGTAGCTAGCAGACTGCAGCACAGTAAGGTCTGGTCAAATCCCAGCCAGACCCTGGCCCACCTTGACCCTGCTACCTTGTCCCTGGGGCTCCATATCCACACTGGGCATCTGTACAGGATTGTATCTTCTCTATTGCACTTTTGGGAGAGCAACTGAAACCAGCTACGTAAAATGCCAGTTCTGAAACCACTGCCTAATTCACAGTAGAGTGGCGGTGTGTGTGGCATTACAGAAAATCTCTGGGCTGTGAACTCACAGAGACACAGCTTCTGCCAACACAGGAACAGTCTCTCAGAGAAGCTGTGTACTTCCCTTAATCTGTGTGCTAAACCATACTGCACTGAGGACTAGAGTGACACAGTGTCCCACAGGACTGTGACCATGACTATGAGGACCTGAGTCATGTGCTTTCTTGTCTGAGATTATAGGAGCACAGCAGGAAAGCTGCTTGGCTCAAGGACCATGTAACAAGAGCCACCAGTCCAAGTCCTGACCTCACTTGTGGGTAAATCCACTGGGGCCTCACTGACTCGTCTTTGCAGTGGAAGTAATGCCTGCTTCACAGGGAGCCGTGAGGAGCTGGTGATTCTTAGATGGGAGACTGTGTGCTCTTGGGCTGGCTGTCTGTTGGGGTGACCAGGCTGGGGAACCTTGCAAGAGGAAACTTCTGGGGAAGGGAGCTGCACATCCTGATTAGTGGGAAGAGTGGGGACATTATCATCAGACAGTATCAACATGGTGAAGTCACTGGGCGTGTGGAGTAGAGCCTACTTAGTTATACAAGGCTCCCACAGGGACCCTCATTTACTCAGGGTACTCTGGAGCTAGTCAGTACTTCAGAAGGAAGGACAGGCCTCTTGATGGCAAACTATCCTCAGTATTTCAAAAGCTTCTTCCCCACCCTTCTGCTCTTTTCATTCCTTCTGCTCACTTAGCAGATACTGATGAGCGTTAGCAGAGGTCACCTAAGAGAAACCCAGTAGGAAAAGCGCTGGACTGTCGTGGTTATATCGGGGGTGGGGGCCATCTCAGGACAGATGAAAAGACAGGTGTGAGAAGAGAACGTCTTCTCAGGAAAACGGAGTGGAAAAGGTGACATTTACAGTTAGGGTGCACGTGGTAACGGGAAGAAAGTGTGTGCTGGCTTGGGAGGCCACTGGGACACGTGACATTGTCTGGCTTGGAAGGGAAGGATGAGAACACAGAGGAATCAAAAGACAGAGAGGAGAAAATTATGGCCATAATTTTTGGGTACAAATTTAAAGAAGGGTTTGGGGGTATTCACTGTATTAGTTTTTCAACCTTCTCTATCCTTCCCTTCCCTCTTCTTTCTTGACCTCCCTTTCTTATTTTCTTTCTGCCTTCCTTTTCCTCTTTCCCCCTGCTGTCTCTCCTACCTTCTCTCTCTCTCTCTCTCTCTTTCTTTCTTTCTTTCTTTCCTTCCTTCATCCTCCATTTTTCCTTCCTTCTTTCTTTCCTTCCCCTCTCTTTCCATCCACCCTGGAAATTAAACCCAGGTCCCTGTACATGCTAGACAAGTAGTCTACTACAGAGCCATACCCAATTCTGTGTTTTCATTTTTCTTCCTCTTTTTTCCTTTGGTCTTCCTGCTTTTCTGAGAGTTTGAAATATTTTATTTTACTCTATAGACTAACACTTAGTATAAAGGTTACGTCTGAAGAGATCAATTTCTTAGAGTAAAGATGTCTGAGCAAAGCCTGCTCCTGTTCCTCTGAGCAAGTCCTGGAGAACAAATACAGCTGCTCTGCAATCCCACACCCACTTGCATGTCTGTGTCATGGCGTCCTCTTCATTAACCTTCGTCCTCTGCTGCCTGGCACTGAAGGGTCTCTGTGGAGCGTGTCAGTGCCCACAGGATGGGATGTGTAGTCAGAACGAACTTCTGAATCTTAACGGTCATACCTGGATTTCAGTATTTTCAGTCTTCCTTTCCTGCTCTGGACCACAGAGCCCCACACATCACAAGCACACACGCCCTCATAAAATTACCTATCTTATTTAAGATCTTCAGCCTTCCTTCTTGGACTCCAGGATCCTAAGTAACGATGGGCGTCATTTAGCTTCAGAGCATTCTGCTAAATGACCCTCAGAAGGCTGCTTACTCCAGTGGCTTCTCATCCCTTTGGAGTAAGGAAGGGCAAACTGAGAGAATACTATTTTCTCCCCACCTCCCAGCTGATTCCCAGGGCCCCATCACGTGGACCAATTCCTCTATCCCAGAACCTGTGTAAGAATTATCAGAGGAATTGGCATGGATGTGGCTGCAGAAAAGTCCTGTGGATGTTGACCCAGTTTCAGTGGGAGTAATTAAGAAGTTACAAGGCACATGTGCTTAAGAATACTCATTTTGTCTTGGGTCTGAAATTGTCTTTAGGCTGTGGGAGGAGCACACTCCCTCAGGCTGTGGCTGCAGCAGTAAGAGTGCCCGTGTTCAGATATGTTCTGCTGAATTCTTCAGGAAATGCAGGAGAGGGCTCCTGCTTGTGGTGTATGTGGTGCAGATGGACTTGCAGCTGGCTGGGGCCTGACCCCACCACTGAGTCCTCTGTCCTGTTGCATTCCCAATCTGACAACATTTGCAAGGACATTTCCACGAAGGCTCAGGAAAGGCCCACCGGCTCCTATCTTGGCATTTTGTTCACGAGGATCCTCACTTGGGGAGGAGCCTGAGCAGGGACAGGCCGAGCAGCATTTTTGGCTGTGCATCCTAAAAAAAATAAAGTCAAATGAAATAAACCACCAAGATCACCACACAGTGAGCAGTGCGATTCAGCTGGCTGCATTCTCTGGCCACCTTAGAGATCTATTTATGGCCTTTAAAACTGAATATTGACAATCATTGCTCTCCCATCTGTCTGGGATGCTTCAGCAGCAGAGTTCTTTACCTCCTTTGGCACAGTGTCCAGGTAGCCCGCAGCAGCTTTTGTGGCCTGAAATCTCCCTGAACATCACCAAAGTCCAGACCTAAGTGCTTCTCTAGCTGAGAGCAGAATTAAATTTAGTATGTCTTGCTCTGTCTCTGCTGAAAAGTGCCAAGCAGAATATGCAGCCTTGTAGCACTAGTTTGGAATAACTGTTTCCATTGCCCAGTTTCCATGTGTAGGGATTGACTTTACATTTGCACTAGTCCACGAAGGTGTCCTCCTCAAAACCAGGAATTCCAGCAGCCACTGATAATAAACAAGTAAACAAGGGAGCAGAAAT
Organism: Cavia porcellus; assembly: GCF_034190915.1. NCBI lineage: Eukaryota > Metazoa > Chordata > Mammalia > Rodentia > Caviidae > Cavia > Cavia porcellus. The sequence goes on along the minus strand of NW_026947500.1, from coordinate 54,208,921 downwards.
CATTTTAGATGCCCCACTGGCAGCTCAGCAGGGTTTTACTTTGCAGTATTATTAACCCAGAGTTTCCTTACCCACCTCTTCTCTCCCTCGAAGGCCGTAGGGGAAGGAAAACTTTCTGAATCAGGACAAAGTAGTCTATGGCCATACCACCTTGAACATACTGATCTTGTCTGAATCAGGACAAAATAGTTAGAGAAATATCTAGATAAATAAAAAACAGTATTTATTGAGACTTCCCAAATACTTTTTTAAAAAATAAACTTTTTTTTTTTGGTATGTGGGATCGAAGTCGTGACCTCATGCTTGCCAGGCAGGTGCTTATGCTGCTGAGCTAAATCCCCGGCCAGAAGTGAACTTTTAATTTTATGGTGCACTCATAAAATGATGTGAGAATTTTGCTGAGTTTATGTTTCTCTTACATGTGAATTTAAAGTTACTATTATGATGACATATTTATCATAAATAATGAACTACATGTTGACAAATTATTTTGAAATTAGGCCATGCTTTATTTTGATTTTTTAGTTTTTGATTTACCTCCTTTTGCAGTTCCAGGGACCCACCCAGGAGAACCTACATGTGGCTGTCATGCCTCCTGAAGCTCTTCTGCACTGAGCCAATTTCTCAAACTTCCCTTGGGTTTTTTCTTTTTTTTTCTTTAAAAAGAAAAACAAAACAAAACAAAACAAAACAGTGAAAGGGTACAAGTAATACAGAATTTTAAGAAAAAATATACAGTAAGAAATCACTAGTTAATAGATTACATATTGTCATCTTAGAAACAGTTGTCCAAATTACAAAATTAAAGCATACAAAGTGGACATTCATACAGTGAGATTGCAGACAGTTCTGTTCAATGATCCAACAAAAACTTGGTAATATGGTTTTCTGTCCTGCACACTTAAATATACATGCAGTTATATCCTTTAGATCACTTTCTTTTCCTCTCTATTTTACAATAACAATTACATTTCTTTGGTTTTATTACTCCCACAGATTTTATAACTTTTTTTTGAAGAGAAAAAAAATCAAATGTGATAAATCAAAACAGAGTCAGAACAGAAGGATGGGATATAGTACATGATGCAAAAACAGAATACCAGGTGATCAACAATGGTTACCATTACGCCTCTTGCTGTCTTATAAAGAGTTGCCTATATCATCAGGCATAGTAGAATTGAACAAAACATTACAGAACAAGACCAATAAACCTACACTTGAGACCTTACAGTACTTCAAAAGAAGATAATAGTCAAACCATAATGGGCATCATAGTAAATCTTATTACCTTCAAAGTGGTTGCCTATACCCTCAAACTTGATACTATCAAACAAAAGAGAATATAGTAAAATCAGTCAGAACAAGATGGGGGTTCAAATCAGGTTTATAGGAAAAAAATTACTATAATATATCCTGCGGTGAGGTGGGAGCCACAGGTGGACAGAGCTTTCTGGTAGCTTGCATCTGTGTGCATTTTTAATATTGTGATAAATATGAATAAGTAGGACACCAAGATAAATAGGAGGGCAAAGAAGATATTGAAACTGGCCATAAAGATCAGAACCAGTTCATTGACATGCCCATCAGAGCAAGTCAGAGCCATGACTGCTGGAACTTCACAGAAAAAATGATGGACCATGTTAGACACAGGAGAGAGTGAATGTGTCACTTTTAATGACAGATGTGGTCAGGATACCTCCTAAAGTGCAGCCTGTGATCAGGCAGGTGCACTCACTTGTGGTCATGGTGGTGGTGTAATGCAAGGGCTGACACACTGCTTCATAGCGGTCATAGGACATAGTGGCCAGGAGGTAATTTTCTACTGTGGCAAAGGCTCCAAAGAAGAAAGCCTGAGCAGCGCAGTCACCATAGAAAACGATCTGGTTTCCTGTCAGGAGTCCCGCCATGACTGTGGGAGAGACAGTTGAAGAGTAACAAAAGTCCACCAGGGACAGGTTGCCGAGGAAAAAGTACATGGGGCTGTGCAGACAAGAGTCTAGGAGGATGAGCAGGATCATCCCCAGGTTCCCAGTCACAGTGATGGTGTAAATGACAGTGATCAAGATAAAGAGGGGCACTTGTAGCTCAGGGGCACTGGTTAGTCCTAAGAGGATGAACTCTGTCACTTCTGTCCTATTCTTCATCACTGTTATTTTAGAATCAGGAGACGCCCTATAGAAAAGGAACATGCCTGAAACGTAGTAATGATTTCAGTGAAGCTGAGATGCTTCTGAATAATGTGCATTATATTACTATGCCAATTACATGTGTTTCAAAATTCTTATGACTAAAGCATGAGCATATTAATTATCTATGGAGCTCTAGACTTGAATGAGAGTTCTTCATGCCACATCTCCATAGTTTTAAGTTTTTATGTATTTGCAAACTGAGATTTAAAATATTTAATATATTGCTCTACATGATGATTCTGGAATTAATAAAGCAATCAATTAATTATTCTCTAGACTATTAAACTCACAGACTTTATATAGTTAGCATGCCAGGAACTGCCCAGATGATTTTACATCTATATTTTTTGATTTCTCAACAAATTTATGCAATTGGGTAGTCTTACTTTCACTTAGATTATGAGGCACCAGAGGTTGAGGGATACATATTTGTGTTTCTAAGAGTATTAATTGCTGAACTAAGCTTTGGTACCAGACAGAATGGTACCAAGTTTAGTGATCTAAATTAGACTTAAATCAAGTTGCGTTTAAGTCTTTTTTGCAATTATTCATTGTCCTCATTATTTTAATCTGAACATCTGGGTTTTCACAGTGAATTAACTGTGTATGTAGAGCAGATTTGGTGAGATCTCTGGGGGTCACCAGTGCCTGGCTAACCATGGGGGGACTCTTGATAGGAGGGTGCACCTCAGTTACAGAACTTGCAATCCAAGCAGAGAGGAGCTGCCTGTCAGTTCCACATTTACAACCTAAGAATTACTGGTCCTAAATTAACTTTCCTGAGCCAGGTTTCTTTCATCTACAAAATGAAGCTGGTAGAGGCCTTACCTCAAGGAGTCATTGTAATAGACTGAATGAGATAAGGCAGTAGAAGTGGTAAAACGCTGAGTGATTAGCACTTGCCACATGCTAGTCATGCTATAACCATGAGGAGGGGATGAAGTCCTGCAGGTAGGGTGAGAACAGTAAGACAGCATGCAGGGCTTCAGGTGCAAAGCATTTGTTTGGCTCAGGGACCACTGAAATGTTATGACACGCCCCCCACACCCCCAGTAATTCACTTTCTGTTCACGATCTGCCCATCTGACTGGCTACTCTACCTTCTGCACAAGCACATTCTCCTTTTAACTTGTTCCTTGAAGTCCATATTCGAGCTTCAGTTGAAAGGGAGCTCTTTTATCTCATTGCAATCACCCCATAGTTGAATCACAGCTCTCAATCGTCAGAAGTTCACAGTTCATGGCTTACCTTGCCCCACATATTTGTTTATTTTGAAATATTTAAAATTGAGGGGCTGGGGATTTAGCTCAGTGGCTTAAGTGCCTGCCTTGTAAGTGGGCAGTCATGAGTTCGATCCTTGGTACTGATTAAAAAAATTTAAAATTGAAAAATTTTTATTTGAATTGGTGGAAGTATAGGATCAATAGTTTAAATCTGAGCATTTAAATGTATGGCCTTTGGAAACATATCCATCCTTTACTAACTGTAATTCCTTATTAATATCTTTCTATTTCTTTTTCAGCTTCACTTTACAAATCTAGTTCATGAGGATTTTATGTTTGTCCACCCTAACCTACAAAGCACTTCTAGCATATACAATCTTCAACAGGAGATTTATATGTGAGTGTATACATGACAGTGTGTTTGGATATCTATTTGTACATAGGCAATAATACTACTTTTTTCTTATTTACCATTAAGCGAATGGTTAATTTGTGAAGATAAATGATATTCTAAAACTGCAAGTAGTTCTAGGAAGACTCAAGATCTTTTGCTAAAATCTATTTTTATCTTAATCAAAATCTTGTACTTTTCAGTTGCATCATTGTGAATACTCATAGGTGTGTCAACAATCATGAGCGAAGGGGATTATATATAAAATGCTGAAATGAAGTTCAGATTTTGCTAAGTCATTAGTAGTCTGAAGAAGGATCCTTTCAGTATGTATCAATCAGGGTTACAGAAACATACACAACACAAGATATACACAAATGTATAAAAAAATGACAAGATTGGCTTATGATGGTCAGCCATAGAGACGAATGAGAAAATGTGCAGAGGCTGTCTGTCGCTGGAGGCTGTTAGGTTCAGTCCAAGATCTGGAGGTCACTGCAGTGTCCCATGAAAGTCTGTATCAGGAGACAGTGGGTCTGTGACAGAAGGTAAAGAATCTAAGCTTGGGGGATCGAGAAAATGGCGGCTTGCTAGAGGATCAGGCGAAGAGTCTCTCCAGAGAAATCATATTAGAAGCTAGAATATGGCAACATGGAGAGGGCCAGATAAATGGATAACGATTCTTATTAACCAAGACAGTGCAGCTGGAGGATTTATAGTCATGCTGAGACTGTGAAGACTGAAAACGGGAGGCTGCAAACCCCGCGCCTTTAAATCAACAATTTAACCCGTGGACCCAACAGGAAAAGCTGTGTTAGCTTTTGACTGCCTCTCTACACCAGAGGAGATCCTGAAAGACTCTCGAGCTCCAAAGCTGAATGCTGTTCCACACTGTGCCGGGAGTGCACGCAGCGTGGATTTCTGACTGATCTGCGCTGTGCCGGGAGCGCGGGAAAGGTGGGTGGCATGGACCCTGGTGGGTACTGGGACCCTGCGGCTGCTGGGGTTGGCCAGAGAACATCTTGGAATGGGGCAGTGCCCGCCACCACGGGGACATCAATAACACAGAGTCTGGTGGCAGCCATCTTATAGTTGGGCGGAACCTACAGCTCAGTGGCGTCACTGAGCCCTGCTGTAGGGAGGGCTAGTGGAAGGCATCTTGAAATTGGGAAGAGCCTGAGTACGTGTTGGCTTCAGCCTCATACAGAGAACTGGTGGGAGACATCTTGAGTTTGGGCAGTTCTGCTGTGCTGGTGCTCCTGTCACAGAGAGGTCTGGAAGAGAACAGCTGGGATTTGGGCAGGACCCTGTGCCATAGTGACATTAGTCAGCTGCTTCTGGTACAAAGAGAACCGGCAGGAGATACTGGGGCTAAACCAAGCCTCTGCTTGGGGCCCAGCAAGCAGATACAAAATAGTCACAACTCAGTGACATCCAGAAAGTACAGCCTAATTTACAGACTGACTGGCGCAGAGGCTAGAGACTAGCCTGTACCGCCCCTGCATCCCAGCCTACCCCAGATAACAGCAAATTGGAGAGGACAGCAAAAACTCAAGTCAGCACGCTTCTGAAAGGCCCTAAGCAATTCAGAGAGGGCCAGAGAACTCCAGGACAGTCTGAAAGAAACCAGAAACATGACAAGAGATAAAAATAAAAAAAATCTCCAGCTGCCCAACATGAGAAAATAAGCCCATGAGAAGTAAACACCGAAGAGAACAAGCACAGTAACCATCCATTGCTTGACACAGCATCAGCCGAAATTAAAAAGTACCTTCATGATGTCATAGAGGAATTTAAAGCTGCACTCCTGATTCAAGTGAGACAAGATATAAAGAGATTAATTAAAGAAATGAGAAGCCCCGCCCAAGAGAATACAGATGGAAGAACTGAGGAAATCAGAAAAGAAAGAGAAACTTCTGAAGAAGAATTTAAACATAACTTAGAATGCATGAAACAAATCCAAAGAGAATACCAGGAAACTAAAAACTCCATTGAACACTGGCAAAATGCCTTGGCAGAAACTAAAGACAGCCTTCTGAAACTTGAAGAGAGATTTATGGCATATGATTGTGAAAGAAAAAGCCTCTTAAAAATAATAAGGAACCAGAATGAAGCAATTCAAAAACTAGAAGATGACAAAAAGATACATAACTTAAGAATAAAGAATGTGAGTGAGGAAGCAGGAGCAATCAAAAATGAAATACAAAGAATATTCACAGATATATTAAAGCAAAATTTCCCATGTATAGCAAAAAGAAATGATATCCAGATAAAAGAGGCATACAGAACACCAGCTACCTACAACCAAAACAGATCTATGCCTAGACATATAATAATAAAGATTCCAGAAATACACCAAAAGAACAGAATATTAAAAGCAGCCAAAGAAAAGATGCAGATTACCTACAATGGGAAAACTATCAAAATAACAGCAGACCTATCAACACAAACTCTTAAGTCAAGAAGGGAGTGGGGAGAAATATTCCAAGTCCTGAAAGAAAATGATATGCAACCGAAGATCATATACCCGTCAAAACTCTCTCTCAAAATTAATGGAGAAATAAGATATTTTCAAGACAAGGAGGAACTGTGGGAGTTCATGGCCACCAATCCAACCCTACAGAGAGTGCTGAAGGACATTACAGAGAAAGAGAGCAAGAGATACCAGGATTCCAGCAACAGTGGCAGAGAGGCCTCAGTGAACAGGGCAGACCGTGGAAGGAGGGAATAAGGTGGACAAAATATAGTAGAAAAGTGGAGTAGCAGACATGAGGCAGAGACGGTAAGCTATAGTCTTTAGTATAGACAGCACTGAAACTCTATAAAAAAAGGCAGAGGTCATTGTTAATGGTGTATAAGGATTTAAAAGACATAGTAGTCTTATGGACATATTTAGTTTGAATTTAATATATATTGGTCTGTCCACTCATGTCAGATTTGAGGGCACAGACATCTTGAACCAAAAAAAGCAGGTTATACCATGGTTACCATCCTTACATTCCTATTAACTTAAACTGAAATCCTGTATTACTTACATTGTCTTACTATGACTGATCTTAATTGAATCTGAATCATAAGACTATGGGTTGGCCATGGCTGATTTTATTTGAAATTGGTATGCTTGTTAGTATCAACCCTAAAAGTAGAGGCAACTACTCTGAGGATGACAAGATGTAAAGGATATCCATACTGGTATTAATTAGTAACAGCTTTCAAATCCTACAATGCTGTCAATGTTAAGTTTTTATAAAAATAGGTGATACTATATTTAACTACAATAAGCCAGTGTGGTGGTCAAATCTATGGAAAATAACAAGAGGAAACATAGTAACTATGGAAGATCATCTATATTGTGGTCTTATATGTTGTATACATTGCATGTTTTTTCTAGGAAATTGTTTTGCTGTCTTGCTATGACTTGGTATTCCCTATAACACAGAGAGGATAGATATATATGTAGAAATTCACACATGGGTTTTTTTTCTTTTTAATTATTTACGAGAACAGATTATATAATGTAAGATGTAATGAACAGATACTCTGAGGAAGAGACGCTAAGAAACCGAGGCTAATTTTGTAGCATTATGATAGAAATTCTAACAATACTAATGTTTGCTGATTAGAATGACGTTGGACTGGTTTCTTGAGTTCAATTTCAGCATATGTAGAGATGGGGGACAGCTATCACAAAGAGAATGAGAAATGCGATGGTAGTTACTATTGTCTTCCCTAATTTGGTACTTGAGGACCTAAAAAGTCTCCAATGATTTGATTAGTTCTATAATATACAATAAATATATAAGGTGGGTGAAGATGGGGACAACTATTTGTAAGAAACTAGAGCCAGTTAGATAGACAATGAAGATCTCCAGTGGGCTTGCTACGAAATCTGTATTTCTTTTTTTTTTTTATTTAAGAGGAAAAAGAGAAAAACACAAAACAAAACAAAGCAGTGTAAGGTTACACATAATACATAACTACAAAAAAACATAACAGTAAGAAATCACCTGTTAATAGATTACATATTATCATCTTGGAAATAGTTGCTCAAATCACAGTATCAAAGAATACAAAGTAGACATTCAAACAGAGAGACTGCAAACAGCTGTGTTCAATGATCCAAAAACATTAATATAGTCAGCTATTTAACAGCCCTATACACACTTGCTGTTATATCTGTTAGAGCTCTTTTTTTTCCCTTCCTCTCTTTTTTACAACAAAATTTGCACATTTTGGATTTTATTACTCCTTAGTTCTTATTACTTTTTTTGGGGGGGAGAGAATACAGTCAAATATGGCAAAACAAAGCTGTCAGTCAAAACCAAGGATAGACATAGCACATGATGTAGAACAGAGTACAAGGTTATTAACAATGGTTATCAACGTTGTCTCTTGTTTCCTTAAAAAGAATTGTCTATCTCATTAGATATTATAAAGTTGGACAAAACAGTAGAGAACAAGACCAATAAAACTTAGGCATTGTAAACATTACAGGACTTCCAAAGGAGACAATAGTCAAACCAGAATGGGCATCTTTGTGAATCTTATTGCCTTCAAAGTAGTTGCCTACACCCTCAGACTTGATACTATCGCACAGAATGGAACAGAGTCTAATCAGTCAAAACAAGATCGTGGGAGTATTACAGGACTTCAAAACAAGTTAATAGGAAATCGAAAAGAGTTACTATTATATATCCTAATTTTTAAAATTTTTCCCTTAATTAAAATAAACATAAGAAATAACTAAATAATTTTTTTAAAGAATAGTAGTTACCATAGTGTCTGTCTTTTTCCTTGAAATATTTGGATAAAACTTCATATACTATAGCTTCAAATATTTCCATATCAAAAAGCCCAGAATAAATCCTTTCTAATTAATAAGTGAAAATTTTATAAGGCTTCAAGGCCACATAATGGGGAAACATGATTACCACATATTTTTATATATTTGAATCATTACTTACATTAGGGAAACTATTCGGTATTCATACATGCGAGATTGATTTATTTCACTTATGAGTATGGTCTCAAGCTGCGCCCATTTATTGATAAATATCTCAATGTGATCCTTCTTTATAGCTGAATAATACTCCATTGTATAGAAATACCACAACTTTTTTATCCATTCCTCAGTTGATGGACACTTGGGTTGTTTCCAAGATCTGGCAATTACAAATTGTGCTGCTATAGACATAGGTGCACATATATCACTGTGGTATGATGCTTTCAGTTCTTCTGGGAACATGCCTAGAAGTGGAATAGCTGGAATAAATGGGATTTCCAATCCCAACTTTTTGAGAAACCTCCAGACAGACCTCCACAAAGGCTGTGCCAGTCTATCCTCCCACCAACAGTGCAGGAGAGTTCCTTTTTCCCCACAGCCTCTCCAGCATTTGTTGTTGGTTTTCTTGATCCTGGCCATTCTTTCAGGAGTGAGATGGTATCTCAGTGTGGTTTTAATTTGCATTTCTCTAATGACCAATGATGATGAGCATTTTTTCATGTATTTATTTGCCATTTGCATTTCTTCATCTGAGAATTGCATATTCATCTCAGATGCCCATTTTTGGATTGGATCTTTGAATTTTGGAGGTCTGAGTTTTTTTAATTCTTTATATGTTTTAGACAAGAGGCCCTTGTCTGAGAGAGAGTTCACTAAAATCTTTTCCCAGTTTGTGGGTTTTCTTTTCACTATGCTGGAGATTTCTTTTGATGTGCAGAAACTTTTTAATAAGAAGTGGTCCCAGTTATTGATTCTGGGAAGTATTTCCCGTGCGGTTTGAGTTCTGTTCATGAATTCTCTACCTACTCCTATGTCTCCAAGGTTTCTACCCAATTTGTCTTCCAATAGATTTAGTGTTTCTGTTTTAATATTCAGATCTTTGACCCATTTAGATTTTAATTTAGTACATGGTGATAGACATGGGTCTAGCTTTAGTTTTCGGCAAAATGGAGATCCAGTTTTTCCAGCACCATTTATAAAGAGACTGTCGTTCTTCCAGTGAACCTGCTTGGCTCCTTTATCAAAGATAAGGTGGTTGAGTGTGTTTGTAGTTGTGGTTGTATCTTCTAATCTATTCCACTGATCTTTGCCTCTGTTTTGATTCCAATACCATGTTGATTTTACTACTGTTGCTTTGTAGTATAATTTCAAGTCAGGGATTGTGATGCTTCCTGCTTTGCCTTTGCTGCTTAGAATTGCTTTTGTGATTCTAGGTCTCTTCTGGTTCCAGATGAAATTTAGGAGTGATTTCTCTAGATCTATAAGGTATGTTGATGGTATTTCTATTGGGATTGCATTGAATCTGTATAACAGTTATGGGAGACTGACCATCTTCACAATGTTTGTTCTTCCTATCCATGAGCAAGGGATGTCTTTCCATTTTCTGAGATCATCTTCAATTTCCTTTTTCAGTGTATTATAGTTTTCACTGTATGTCTTTCACTTCTTTCGTAAGAGTAATTCCTAAATATTTCATTTTTTTGCTTGCTAATGTGAATAGTCCAGTTTCTCTTATTTCCCTCTCTGTGATTTTGTTGTTTGAGTATAGGAATGCTATTGATTTCTGAGTATTGATTTTGTATCCAGCCACATTAATGAATTTATTTATTGTATCTAAGAGTATTTCAATGGAGTTTAGGGGTTCTTCTATGTAGAGTATCATGTCATCTGCAAACAATGACAACTTAACTTCTTCTTTTCCTATCTTTACCCCTTTTATTTCTCTTTCTTGCCTAATTGCTCTGGCTAGTACTTCCAGTACTATATTAAATAGGAGTGGTGATAAAGGACATCCTTGTCTTGTGCCTGATTTTAAAGTAAAGGCTTTCAATTTTTGGCCATTTAGTATTGATGCTGGCTGTTGGTTTGTCATAAATGGCCTTTATTATATTGAGGTAAAGACCATCTATTCCAATTTTCTGTAGAGTTTTTATCATGAATAAATGTTGGACCTTATCGAAGGCTTTTTCTGCCTCTATTAGAAATGATCATGTGATTCTTATTTTTGGCTTTATTGATATGGTGGATTACATTTATTGATTTGCATATGTTGAACCATCCTTGCATTCCTGGGATGAATCCCACTTGGTCATGGTGTATAATCTTCTTGATGATTTGCTGGATCCTATTTGCCAATATTTTACTGAGGATTTTTGCATCTGTGTTCATTAGGGTGATCGGTCTATAGTTCTCTTTTTTAGTTGGGTCTTTCTCAGGTTTTGGTACTAGAGTAATATTTGCTTCCAGGAATGACTTAGGAGGGATTGATTCCCTTTCAATTTCATTGAATAGTTTGAGGAGTGTCGGCATTAGGTCTTCTTTGTATTTCTTGTAGAATTCTGCAGTGAATCCATCTGGGCCTGGGCTCTTCTTGGTGGGCAAGGACCCAATTACATTCTCAATTTCATTAGCAGAGATTGGGTTATTCAACAGTTTTATATCCTCTTGATCTAGCTTTGGTACTTCATATGCTTCTAAGAATCTGTCTATTTCTTCTGTGTTATCAAACTTTTGAGAGTAGAGGTTTTCAAAATAGGTGTTGATGATCCTCTGTATTTCTATTGGGTCTGTAGTGATTTCTCCTTTTTCATTTCTTATTGCATGAATTTGAGCTTTTTCTTTCCTTTTTTAAATAAGGTTGGCTAGGGGCTTATCGATTTTATTTATTCTTTCAAAGAACCAACTCTTTGATTCGTTGATTGTTTGGATTGTTTTGTTAGTCTCTATTGCATTGATTTCTGCTCTGATTTTTATAATTTCCTCTCTTCTTTTGGCTTTGGGCTTGACTTGCTCTTCTTTTTCTAGCTGTTTGAGGTGTAGCATCAAGTTATTTATTTGTATTCGTTCTGTTTTCCTGATGTGGGAACTCAGTGCAATAAATTTTCCTCTCAGGACGGCTTTCATTGCATCCCACAGATTCCGGTAATTTGTATCTGTATTTTCATTTTCTTTTAGGTATTGTTTGATTTCTTCTTTAATTTCTTCTGTGACCCACTGATTACTCAAGAGTGTGTTATTCAGTTTCCATGTGTTTGTGGGATTTTTGCTGTATCTTTTATCATTAATTTCTAATTTCAGAGCGCTGTGATCCGATAACATGCAAGGGATGATTTCAGCTCTTTTGCACTTCTTTAAATATGTTCTGTGAGCTAATATATGGTCGATTTTAGAAAATGATCCATGTACTGCTGAGAAGAATGTGTATTCTGATGTTGTTGGGTGGAACATTCTGTATATGTCTATCAAACCCATTTGTTCACAGGTGTGATTCAGTTCTGTTATTTCTTTGCTCATTTTCTGTCTGGTTGATCTGTCCCTTGGTGTCAGTGGCGTATTAAGGTCTCCTGTTACAATTGTGTTACTGATAATTTGAGTTTTAATTTCTGTTAGTAGTTGTTTTATATAACTGGGTGCTCTGGAGTTTGGTGCATATATATTTAAGATAGTTATCTCTTCCTCTTGGAGTTTTCCCCTTACGAGTATGTAGTGACCTTCTTTGACCTTTATGGTCACTGTTGGTTTAAAGTTCACATTGTCTTCAAACAGAATGGCTACTCCTGCCTTTTTTTGGATTCCTGCTGCATGAAGAATTGTTTTCCATCCTTTGACTTTCAGTCTGTGAGTATCCTTCTGGGTTAGATGGGTTTCCTGTAAACAACATATAGTTGGATTTTGTTTCTTGATCCATTCTGCTAGTCTGTTTCTTTTGATTGGTGCATTGAGACCATTTCCATTAATGGCTATTACTGTTAAATGCTGGTTAATTGTAGGAATGTTATCTCTCTGCTGTTGCATCTTTATCTTTCGGTTCTGTTTAATTATTTGCTTTGCTTAGTGGTTTTTTCCTTTGTGTATCTAAACTGTCTTTCAATATTTTTTGCAGGGTTGGTTTGGTGTTCATGAAGTTCTTCAGCTGTTCTTTGTCATGGAAGTATCGTATTTCACCATCTATTTTGAATGATAGTTTTGCAGGATATATCAGTCTTGGTTGGAAATCATTTTGCTTTAGGATCTGGAATACTTCACGCCATGCTCTTCTTGACTTTATCGTTTGTGATGAGAAGTCTGCTGTGATTCTGATAGGTTTTCCTTTATAAGTGATCTGTCTTTTCTCTTTGACAGCTTTTAATCATCTATTCTTATGTTGGATTTCTGGGATGGTGATTATTATATGTCTGGGGGTAGTTTTATTTTGGTTATGACTGTTTGGAGTTGTATATGCTTCACTGATCCTGATGTCAGTTTCTGATCTCATGCTTGGGAAATTTTCAGCTATTACTTCTCTAAATATCCTCTTGACATCCTTTATGTTGTCTCCCTCTCTTTCATTAATCCCTATCATTCTTATGTTATTCTTCTTTGTATCGTCTTGCAGTTGTTGAATAGTTGTTTCCTGATTCCTTGTTATTTTCAAAAGATCTTTCCTTTCCTGTTCACTAGCTGCAATCCTGTCTTCAATGTCTGAAATTCTATCTTCACTTTCATTAAGGCGGTGTTTACAACTTTCAGTGGAGTTTTTTATTTCCTGTATATCTCTGTGCATCTGCATTATGTATTCTGTTTGTTTCTTATATTGCTCGTCTAGGGCTTCTATCTTTTTGTTTAGTTCCTCCAATTTTTTATCTGTGTTTTCTTTAGATATATTTAGAATCTCTTCCATTTCTTTTTTTTTTTTTATTTAAGAGGAAAAAGAGAAAAACACAAAACAAACCAAAGCGGCGTAAGGGTACACGCAATACAGAACTACAAAACAAAACAAAACAAAACAAAAAACCATAACAGTAAGAAATTACCTGCTAGTAGATTACACACTATTTTCTTGAAAATAGTTCCTCAAATCACAGTATCAAAGAACACAAGGTGGACATTCAAACAGGGAGACTGCAAACAACTGTGTTCAATGTTCCAAAAACATTGATAAAGTCAGCTATTTAACACCCCCAAACACACTTGCTGTTATATCCGTTAGAGCTCTTTTTCTTTTTTTTTTCCCTCTCTTTTTTACAACAAAATTTACACATCTTGGATTTTATTACTCCTTAGTGCTTATTACTTTCTTGGGGGAGGGGGAAGAATACAGTCAAATATGGCAAAACAAAGCTGTCAGTCAATACCAAGGATAGACATAGCACATGGTGTAGAATAGAGTACAAGTTTATCAACAATGGTTATCAACGTTGTCCCTTGTTCCCTTAAAAAGAATTGTCTATCTTATTAGATATTATAAAGTTGGACAAAACAGTAGAGAACAAGACCAATAAAACTTAGGCATTGTAAACATTACAGGACTTCCAAAGAAGACAATAGTCAAACCAGAATGGGTATCTTAGTGAATCTTATTGTCTTCAAAGTAGTTGCCTATGCCTTCAAACTTGATACTATCATATAGAATGGAACAGAGTCTAATCAGTCAAAACAAGATCGTGGGAGTACTACAGGACTTCAAAACAAGTTAATAGGAAATCGAAAAGAGTTACTATTTATATATCCTAACTTTTTGAATTTTTTCTTTAATTAAGACAAACATAAGAAATGACTAAATAATTTTTTTGAAACAATAAGGGGGAGATTGAGATAAAACAGGACATAACAATATAACAATAGAGGTCACAGCATGACTGTTTCAATAACCTAGTACTTCACCACCTTATAACCTGACTTAATAGTAGTTACCATAGTGTCTTTTTCCTTGAAATATTTGGGTAAAACTTCATATACTCTAGCTTCAAATATTTTCATATCAAGAAGCCCAGAATAAAGCCTTTCTAATTAATGAGTGAAAACTTTATAAGGCTTCAAGGCCACCTAATGGGGAAACATGATTACCACATATTTTTATATATTTGAATCATTACTTACATTAGGGAAACTATTCGGTATTCACACATGCGAGATTGATTTATTTCACTTATGAGTATGGTCTCAAGCTGCGCCCATTTATTGATAAATATCTCAATGTGATCCTTCTTTATAGCTGAATAATACTCCATTGTATAGAAATACCACAACTTTTTTATCCATTCCTCAGTTGATGGGCACTTGGGTTGTTTCCAAGATCTGGCGATTACAAATTGTGCTGCTATAAACATAGGTGCACATATATCACTGTGGTATGATGCTTTCAGTTCTTCTGGGAATATGCCTAGAAGTGGAATAGCTGGAATAAATGGGATTTCCAGTCCCAACTTTTTGAGAAATCTCCAGACAGATCTCCACAAAGGCTGTACCAGTCTACACTCCCACCAGCAGTGCAGGAGAGTTCCTTTTTCCCCACAGCCTCTCCAGCATTTGTTGTCGGTTTTCTTGATCCTGGCCATTCTTTCAGGAGTGAGATGGAATCTCAGTGTGGTTTTAATTTGCATTTCTCTAATGACCAATGATGATGAGCATTTTTTCATGTATTTATTTGCCATTTGCATTTCTTCATCTGAGAATTGCATATTCATCTCAGATGCCCATTTTTGGATTGGATCTTTGAATTTCGGAGGTCTGAGTTTCTTTAATTCTTTGTATGTTTTAGACAAGAGGCCCTTGTCTGAGAGAGAGTTCACTAAAATCTTTTCCCAGTTTGTGGGTTTTCTTTTCACTATGCTGGAGATTTCTTTTGACATGCAGAAACTTTTTAATAAGAAGTGGTCCCAGTTATTGATTCTGGGAAGTATTTCCCGTGCGGTTTGAGTCCTGTTCATGAATTCTTTACCTACTCCTATGTCTCCAAGGTTTCTACCTATTTTGTCTTCCAATAGATTTAGTGTTTCTGTTTTAATATTCAGATCTTTGACCCATTTAGATTTTAATTTAGTACATGGTGATAGACATGGGTCTAGCTTTAGTTTTCGGCAAATGGAGAGCCAGTTTTTCCAGCACCATTTATTAAAGAGACTGTCGTTCTTCCAGTGAACCTGCTTGGCTCCTTTATCAAAAATAAGGTGGTTGAGTGTGTTCATAGTTGTGGTTGTATCTTCTAATCTATTCCACTGATCTTCAGCTCTGTTTTGATTCCAATAACATGTTGATTTTACTACTGTTGCTTTGTAGTATAACTTCAAGTCAGGGATTGTGATGCCTCCTGCTTTGTCTTTGCTGCTTAGAATTGCCTTTGCGATTCTAGGTCTCTTCTGGTTCCACATGAAATTTAGGAGTGATTTCTCTAGATCTATAAGGTATGTTGATGGTATTTCTATTGGGATTGCATTGAATCTGTATAACAGTTTTGGGAGAATGGCCATTTTCACAATGTTTGTTCTTCCTATCCATGAGCAAGGGATGTCTTTCCATTTTCTGAGATCATCTTCAATTTCCTTTTTCAGTGTATTATAATTTTCACTGTATAAGTTTTTCACTTCTTTCATAAGAGTAATTCCTAAATATTTCATTTTTTTGCTTTCTAATGTGAATAGTCCAGTTTCTCTTATTTCCCTCTCTGTAATTTTGTTGTTCGTGTATAGGAATGCTATTGATTTCTGAGTATTGATTTTGTATCCAGCCACATTACTGAATTTATTTATTGTATCTAAGAGTATTTCAATGGAGTTTAGGGGGTCTTCTATGTAGAGTATCATGTCATCTGCAAACAGTGATAATTTAACTTCTTCTTTTCCTATCTTTACCCCTTTTATTTCTCTTTCTTGCCTAATTGCTCTGGCTAGTACTTCCAGTACTATATTGAATAGGAGTGGTGATAAAGGACATCCTTGTCTTGTACCCGATTTTAAAGCAAAGGCTTTCAATTTTTGGCCATTTAGTATGATGCTGGCTGTTGGTTTGTCATAAATGGCCTTTATTATATTGAGGTAAAGACCATTTATTCCAGTTTTCTGTAGAGTTCTTATCATGAATAAGTGTTGGACCTTATCGAAGGCTTTTTCTGCATCTATAGAGATGATCATGTGATTCTTATTTTTGGCTTTATTGATATGGTGGATTACATTTATTGATTTGCGTATGTTGAACCATCCTTGCATTCCTGGGATGAATCCCACCTGGTCATGGTGTATAATCTTCTTGATGATTTGCTGGATCCTATTTGCCAATATTTTATTGAGGATTTTTGCATCTGTGTTCATTAGGGAGATCGGTCTATAGTTCTCTTTTATAGTTGGGTCTTTCTCAGGTTTTGGTACTAGAGTAATATTTGCTTCCAGGAATGACTTAGGAAGGATTGCTTCCCTTTCAATTTCATTGAATAGTTTGAGGAGTGTCGGCATTAGGTCTTCTTTATATTTCTTGTAGAATTCTGCAGTGAATCCATCTGGGCCTGGGCTCTTCTTGGTGGGCAAGGACCCAATTACATTCTCAATTTCATTAGCAGAGATTGGGTTATTCAACAGTTTTATATCCTCTTGATCTAGCTTTGGTACTTCATATGCTTCTAAGAATCTGTCTATTTCTTCTGTGTTATCAAACTTTTGAGAGTAGAGGTTTTCAAAATAGGTGTTGATGATCCTCTGTATTTCTATTGGGTCTGTAGTGATTTCTCCTTTTTCATTTCTTATTGCATGAATTTGAGCTTTTTCTTTCCTTTTTTAAATAAGGTTGGCTAGGGGCTTATCGATTTTATTTATTCTTTCAAAGAACCAACTCTTTGATTCGTTGATTGTTTGGATTGTTTTGTTAGTCTCTATTGCATTGATTTCTGCTCTGATTTTTATAATTTCCTCTCTTCTTTTGGCTTTGGGCTTGACTTGCTCTTCTTTTTCTAGCTGTTTGAGGTGTAGCATCAAGTTATTTATTTGTATTCGTTCTGTTTTCCTGATGTGGGAACTCAGTGCAATAAATTTTCCTCTCAGAACGGCTTTCATTGCATCCCCCAGATTCCGGTAAGTTGTATCTGCATTTTCATTTTCTTTTAGGTATTGTTTAATTTCTTCTTTAATTTCTTCTGTGACCCACTGATTACTCAAGAGTGTGTTATTTAGTGTTCATGTGTTTGTGGAATTTTTGCAGTATCCTTTGTCATTAATTTCTAATTTCAGAGCGCTATGATCCGATAATATGCAAGGGATGATTTCAACTGTTTTGCATTTGCTTAAATATGTTCTGTGAGCTAATATATGGTCTATTTTAGAAAATGATCCATGTACTGCTGAGAAGAATGTGTATTCTGATGTTGTTGGGTGGAACATTCTGTATATGTCTATCAAACCCATTTGTTCACAGGTGTGATTCAGTTCTGTTATTTCTTTGCTCATTTTCTGTCTGGTTGATCTGTCCCTTGGTGTCAGTGGTGTATTAAGGTCTCCTGTTACAATTGTGTTACTGATAATTTGAGTTTTCATTTCTGTTAATAATTGTTTTATATAACTGGGTGCTCTGGAGTTTGGTGCGTATATATTTAAGATAGTTATCTCTTCCTCTTGGAGTTTTCCCCTTACGAGTATGTAGTGACCTTCTTTGTCCTTTATGGTCACTGTTGGTTTAAAGTTCACGTTGTCTGCAAACAGAATGGCTACTCCTGCCTTTTTTTGGATTCCTGCTGCATGAAGAATTGTTTTCCATCCTTTGACTTTCAGTCTGTGAGTATCTTTCTGGGTTAGATGGGTTTCCTGTAAACAGCATATGGTTGGATTTTGTTTCTTGATCCATTCTGCTAGTCTGTTTCTTTTGATTGGTGCATTGAGACCATTTACATTAATGGTTATTACTGTTAAATGCTGGTTAATTGTAGGAATGTTATCTCTCTGCTGTTGCATCTTTATCTTTCAGTTCTGTTTAATTATTTGCTTTGCTTAGTGGTTTTTTCCTTTGTGTATCTAAACTGTCTTTCAATATTTTTTGCAGGGTCGGTTTGGTGTTCATGAAGTTCTTCAGCTGTTCTTTGTCATGGAAGTATCATATTGCACCATCTATTTTGAATGATAGTTTTGCAGGATATATCAGTCTTGGTTGGAAATCATTTTGCTTTAGGATCTGGAATACTTCACTCCATGCTCTTCTTGACTTTATCGTTTGTGCTGAGAAGTCTGCTGTGATTGTGATAGGTTTTCCTTTGTAAGTGATTTGTCTTTTCTCTCTGACAGCTTTTAATAATCTATTCTTGTGTTGGATTTCTGGGATGGTGACTATTATATGTCGGGGTGTAGTTTTATTTTGGTTATGACTGTTTGGAGTTCTATATGCTTCACTGATCCTGATGTCAGTTTCTGATCTCATGCTTGGGAAATTTTCAGCTATTACTTCTCTAAATATCCTCCTGACATCCTTCATGTTGTCTCCCTCTCTTTCATTAATCCCTATCATTCTTATGTTATTCTTCTTTGCATCGTCTTGCAGTTGTTGAATTGTTGTTTCCTGGTTCCTTGTTATTTTCAAAAGATCTTTCCTTTCCTGTTCACTAGCTGCAATCCTGTCTTCAAGGTCTGAAATTCTATCTTCACTTTCATTAAGGCGGTTTTTACAACTTTCAGTGGAGTTTTTTATTTCCTGTATATCTCTGTGCATCTGCATTATGTATTCTCTTTGTTTCTTATATTGCTCGTCTAGGGATTCTATCTTTTTGTTTAGTTCCTCCAATTTTTTATCTGTGTTTTCTTTAGATATATTTAGAATCTCTTTCATTTCTTTTAACATTTCTTCTTTTATCTGGGAGATTATTTTGAGTTTGAATTTCTTTAAAGCTTCCTGGAGTTGCTAGACAATTTCAGTGGCTATTGTGTCCGATATATGAGGTGGATGGGATATATTTTCTTCTATATACATCGCTCCTAGGGTTTCTTGAGATGGGCTGGAGGTTTGAGGTTGTAATTTGGTCTTTCGTTTTGTCATTTTCCTATATTTCTGTGTTTCAAGTGTTATTTCAAAGCTTCCTCAGG
Organism: Cavia porcellus; assembly: GCF_034190915.1. Classification (NCBI taxonomy): domain Eukaryota; kingdom Metazoa; phylum Chordata; class Mammalia; order Rodentia; family Caviidae; genus Cavia; species Cavia porcellus. Next base: position 54,189,305 of record NW_026947500.1, on the reverse strand, counting down.
ATCTGTTGAAAATCCCCTTCTATGTTTGGAGCTACTGGGACTCTGGCCCCGTGCTACTCCAAGCCATTAGGCCTACAGAACCAGTGGCCCTCCTCTGCCTGCTCAGAACTCCGCAGTTCCAGACAAGCTGGGCCTCAGGGACACTGTGCGCCCACCTGCCCCTTGGAAGCTCCACAGTTCTTCAATTGCAGCCGGGTTAGGGTACTCACCACAGGCCGCAGTGCTTCAGGAACCTGTGGACCCTCCCTGGTTGCAGAGATATCCACAGTCCTCCAGACACGCAGAGAGGCCAGTGAGGGCACCCCAGATCTGCCCAGCTCCTCCTCTGCAGACCTATGGCCAGGCACGGCAGCTAAACAGGCTGGGCTAGGCTGGTAGTGTGGGCCAGCCCACCGATCAGGAGCTCAGCAGGTTTCCAAATGAAGCCAGGAATGGGGAGGCTGATGTGGAAGCCTCAAACCCACCTCTCCCTTTCACTGCACCTGGAAGCCTGAGGGAACTCCAGCAGTCTGGGCGCAGATATCCAGAGTCCTCCAGACACGCAGAGAGGCCAGTGAGGGCACCCCAGATCTGCCCAGCTCCTCCTCTGCAGACCTATGGCCAGGCGCAGCAGCTAAACAGGCTGGGCTAGGCTGGTAGTGTGGGCCAGCCCACCTATCAGGAGCTCAGCAGGTCTCCAAATGAAGCCGGGAGTGGGGAGGCTGATGTGGAAGCCTCAAACCCACCTCTCTCCTTCACTGCACCTGGAAGCCTGAAGGGAACTCCAGCAGCCTGGGCGCAGAAATCCAGAGTCCTCCAGACACGCAGAGAGGCCAGTGAGGGCACCCCAGATCTGCCCAGCTCCTCCTCTGCAGACCTATGGCCAGGCGAGGCAGCTAAACAGGCTGGGCTAGGCTGGTAGTGTGGGCCAGCCCACCGATCGGGAGCTCAGCAGGTCTCCAAATGAAGCCGGGAATGGGGAGGCTGATGTGGAAGCCTCAAACCCACCTCTCCCTTTCACTGCAACTGGAAGCCTGAGGGAACTCCAGCAGTCTGGGCGCAGATATCCAGAGTCCTCCAGACACGCAGAGAGGCCAGTGAGGGCACCCCAGATCTGCCCAGCTCCTCCTCTGCAGACCTATGGCCAGGCGCGGCAGCTAAACAGGCTGGGCTAGGCTGGTAGTGTGGGCCAGCCCACCTATCAGGAGCTCAGCAGGTCTCCAAATGAAGCCGGGAGTGGGGAGGCTGATGTGGAAGCCTCAAACCCACCTCTCTCCTTCACTGCACCTGGAAGCCTGAGGGAACTCCAGCAGCCTGGGCGCAGAAATCCAGAGTCCTCCAGACACGCAGAGAGGCCAGTGAGGGCACCCCAGATCTGCCCAGCTCCTCCTCCGCAGACCCACGGCCAGGCGAGGCAGGTAAACAAGCTGGTCTAGGCTGGTAGTGTGGGCCAGCCCACTCATCAGGAGCTCAGCAGGTCTCCAAATGAAGCTGGGAGTGGGGAGGCTGATGTGGAAGCCTCAAACCCACCTCTCTCCTTCACTGCAGCTGGAAGCCTGAGGGACCTCCAGCATTCTGGGCGCAGAAATCCAGAGTCCTCCAGACATGCAGAGAGGCCAGTGAGGGCACCCCAGATCTGCCCAGCTCCTCCTCTGCAGACCTATGGCCAGGCGCGGCAGCTAAACAGGCTGGGCTAGGCTGGTAGTGTGGGCCAGCCCACCGATCGGGAGCTCAGCAGGTCTCCAAATGAAGCCGGGAATGGGGAGGCTGATGTGGAAGCCTCAAACCCACCTCTCTCCTTCACTGCACCTGGAAGCCTGAGGGACCTCCAGCATTCTGGGCGCAGAAATCCAGAGTCCTCCAGACACGCAGAGAGGCCAGTGAGGGCACCCCAGATCTGCCCAGCTCCTCCTCTGCAGACCTATGGCCAGGCGCGGCAGCTAAACAGGCTGGGCTAGGCTGGTAGTGTGGGCCAGCCCACCTATCAGGAGCTCAGCAGGTCTCCAAATGAAGCCGGGAGTGGGGAGGCTGATGTGGAAGCCTCAAACCCACCTCTCTCCTTCACTGCACCTGGAAGCCTGAGGGAACTCCAGCAGCCTGGGCGCAGAAATCCAGAGTCCTCCAGACACGCAGAGAGGCCAGTGAGGGCACCCCAGATCTGCCCAGCTCCTCCTCCGCAGACCCACGGCCAGGCGCGGCAGCTAAACAGGCTGGGCTAGGCTGGTAGTGTGGGCCAGCCCACTCATCAGGAGCTCAGCAAGTCTCCAAATGAAGCCGGGAGTGGGGAGGCTGATGTGGAAGCCTCAAACCCACCTCTCACCTTCACTGCACCTGGAAGCCTGAGGGAACTCCAGCAGTCTGGGCGCAGAAATCCAGAGTCCTCCAGACACGCAGAGAGGCCAGTGAGGGCACCCCAGATCTGCCCAGCTCCTCCTCTGCAGACCTATGGCCAGGCGAGGCAGCTAAACAGGCTGGGCTAGGCTGGTAGTGCGGGCCAGCCCACCCATCGGGAGCTCAGCAGGTCTCCAAATGAAGCCTGGAATGGGGAGGCTGATGTGGAAGCCTCAAACCCACCTCTCTCCTTCACTGCACCTGGAAGCCTGAGGGAACTCCAGCAGTCCGGGCGCAGAAATCCAGAGTCCTCCAGACATGCAGAGAGGCCAGTGAGGGCACCCCAGATCTGCCCAGCTCCTCCTCTGCAGACCTATGGCCAGGCGCGGCAGCTAAACAGGCTGGGCTAGGCTGGTAGTGTGGGCCAGCCCACCGATCGGGAGCTCAGCAGGTCTCCAAATGAAGCCAGGAATGGGGAGGCTGATGTGGAAGCCTCAAACCCACCTCTCTCCTTCACTGCACCTGGAAGCCTGAGGGACCTCCAGCATTCTGGGCGCAGAAATCCAGAGTCCTCCAGACACGCAGAGAGGCCAGTGAGGGCACCCCAGATCTGCCCAGCTCCTCCTCTGCAGACCTATGGCCAGGCGCGGCAGCTAAACAGGCTGGGCTAGGCTGGTAGTGTGGGCCAGCCCACCGATCGGGAGCTCAGCAGGTCTCCAAATGAAGCCGATAATGGGGAGGCTGATGTGGAAGCCTCAAACCCACCTCTCCCTTTCACTGCACCTGGAAGCCTGAGGGAACTCCAGCAGTCTGGGCGCAGATATCCAGAGTCCTCCAGACACGCAGAGAGGCCAGTGAGGGCACCCCAGATCTGCCCAGCTCCTCCTCTGCAGACCTATGGCCAGGCGCGGCAGCTAAACAGGCTGGGCTAGGCTGGTAGTGTGGGCCAGCCCACCTATCAGGAGCTCAGCAGGTCTCCAAATGAAGCCGGGAGTGGGGAGGCTGATGTGGAAGCCTCAAACCCACCTCTCTCCTTCACTGCACCTGGAAGCCTGAGGGAACTCCAGCAGCCTGGGCGCAGAAATCCAGAGTTCTCCAGACACGCAGAGAGGCCAGTGAGGGCACCCCAGATCTGCCCAGCTCCTCCTCCGCAGACCCACGGCCAGGCGCGGCAGCTAAACAGGCTGGGCTAGGCTGGTAGTGTGGGCCAGCCCACTCATCAGGAGCTCAGCAAGTCTCCAAATGAAGCAGGGAGTGGGGAGGCTGATGTGGAAGCCTCAAACCCACCTCTCACCTTCACTGCACCTGGAAGCCTGAGGGAACTCCAGCAGTCTGGGCGCAGAAATCCAGAGTCCTCCAGACACGCAGAGAGGCCAGTGAGGGCACCCCAGATCTGCCCAGCTCCTCCTCTGCAGACCTATGGCCAGGCGAGGCAGCTAAACAGGCTGGGCTAGGCTGGTAGTGCGGGCCAGCCCACCCATCGGGAGCTCAGCAGGTCTCCAAATGAAGCCTGGAATGGGGAGGCTGATGTGGAAGCCTCAAACCCACCTCTCTCCTTCACTGCACCTGGAAGCCTGAGGAACTCCAGCAGTCCGGGCGCAGAAATCCAGAGTCCTCCAGACATGCAGAGAGGCCAGTGAGGGCACCCCAGATCTGCCCAGCTCCTCCTCTGCAGACCTATGGCCAGGCGCGGCAGCTAAACAGGCTGGGCTAGGCTGGTAGTGTGGGCCAGCCCACCGATCGGGAGCTCAGCAGGTCTCCAAATGAAGCCAGGAATGGGGAGGCTGATGTGGAAGCCTCAAACCCACCTCTCCCTTTCACTGCACCTGGAAGCCTGAGGGAACTCCAGCAGTCTGGGCGCAGATATCCAGAGTCCTCCAGACACGCAGAGAGGCCAGTGAGGGCACCCCAGATCTGCCCAGCTCCTCCTCTGCAGACCTATGGCCAGGCGCGGCAGCTAAACAGGCTGGGCTAGGCTGGTAGTGTGGGCCAGCCCACCTATCAGGAGCTCAGCAGGTCTCCAAATGAAGCTGGGAGTGGGGAGGCTGATGTGGAAGCCTCAAACCCACCTCTCTCTTTAACTGCACCTGGAAGCCTGAGGGAACTCCAGCAGCCTGGGCGCAGAAATCCAGAGTCCTCCAGACACGCAGAGAGGCCAGTGAGGGCACCCCACATCTGCCCAGCTCCTCCTCCGCAGACCCATGCCCAGGCGCGGCAGCTAAACAGGCTGGGATAGGCTGGTAGTGTGGGCCAGCCCACCCATCAGGAGCTCAGCAGGTCTCCAAATGAAGCCTCAAACCCACCTCTCTCCTTCACTGCACCTGGAAGCCTGAGGGAACTCCAGCAGTCTGGGCGCAGAAATCCAGAGTCCTCCAGACACGCAGAGAGGCCAGTGAGGGCACCCCAGATCTGCCCAGCTCCTCCTCTGCAGACCTATGGCCAGGTGCGGCAGCTAAACAGGCTGGGCTAGGCTGGTAGCGCGGGCCAGCCAACCCATCGGGAGCTCAGCAGGTCTCCAAATGAAGCCGGGAATGGGGAGGCTGATGTGGAAGCCTCAAACCCACCTCTCCCTTTCACTGCACCTGGAAGCCTGAGGGAACTCCAGCAGTCCGGGCGCAGAAATCCAGAGTCCTCCAGACACGCAGAGAGGCCAGTGAGGGCACCCCAGATCTGCCCAGCTCCTCCTTTGCAGACCAATGGCCAGTCGCGGCAGCTAAACAGGACTCCTTAATTTTGTTATGTTGTTGCTACACGTGTGAACAGTACACTTAACCCATTTGCATTTAACTTTCCATTGACATTTATAATATGCTCTACATATTTATTTTTTCTAGCTGGTTTTATTCATTTCTTGTGTTTCTCTCCATTAAGCTACTTATTATTAGCATTCCATTGGTTAATGAAATTTTAAGGAAACTACACATGAAATTCATATTTTTTCTTTCATGTGTTTACTATCAGGAGAGAGATGACACAGAAACCAGAGAGGTGGGGATTTGAACAGGAATCGTTACCAATAAGCCAACTGAACATGTGATTGATTTCTGCAGGCAGAGGCTTCCTGCCTACCGCAGTGACCTTTAGCACACACTGTGGGAATCCTCTTGGGTTGCTCTATCTTCATACTGGGACATAGGTATTAAGAAAGGGGCCTCATGTCTAAGACACAGGCCTTAGACTTTGCTGTAAAAATGTGCTTGGCTCACGCGTGAGGTGTTTAATTTTTATGGTGTCAGTACCAATAAAAAAACAAATGGAAGTGAGATGCACCTTTTAGGAATTATAAGTTAAGTGTTTGTTTTATGTGTTATTCCAGCAGTTTCTGGTATGTAGAGCTCAGTTTTCATAGATACACAGCACTTGTGAGTAAAATCCTGCAGTGCCATCTTTCCCTGCTCTGACATAATTCCCGTACGTCATCAGGGTTTCCTGTTGTGAACTGACAACACTCAACTCACTCCGCTCACATCACTGTCCCTGGGTCTGCACCAGGGCAGCCTAACCTCATACCACAGGTCTCCCCTCTGCACAGGTGGATTTTTCCCCAGCAGGCTACCACATGATTTAGGCTGGATGAAAGGGCTGGGGAAACCACTCCTCCTGCAGAGAAGCAGGGTCAGAGAGGCAGGAAAAGGTGAAATGTGCTCCCTTCCTTCTTCCAGATTCCCAATTCAATAAATTGTACCTTGGGCCTCTGCTGAACACATTCATTGTACTGCTAGATAGTAAACCAACTTGGAATATTTGATTATATCTGACAGTATTTGCAGTCAAATGTGATTGGCACTTAATCTAGGTATAGAAATCTGGGATTGATATTTATTTTCTTTTAGTCTTTTAAAACATGTTAAGGCTTTCAACTTATTTTTTAGGAAGTTAACTGATGCCAGGTAACTATAATTTCTTCATAAAATTTATTCTTGTTTTATTTTCTACTCTAGGAATGCAGATTTTTAAAAATGAATTTTCTGCAACAATGAGACAGTTTTCCAACACAAGGACTCACATTTCTTCAACTAGGCAAATGTTCATCCATCTCATATTTATATTTTGTATTTATTTTATTCACTGTTTTTCCATATGTCCTTCTCAAGGGTGTGCTGCCTGTCTCTTTGTCTATTTTCCACCTCTTTGCTTTCAAAACATTCTTTTGAATATGGCAAAGCACCATTTGCATATGGTAATTCAAATTCTACTTTACATGCCCTAATAGTTACACTATCCATCAAAGGGTTTTGCAGAATCCTTAATGTATGTTTTATTTTCATGATTTCTCATTTATTTCTTTTTGGTTTTTCATGGTTCACAGCTCTAATAAGACCAATGTGCTTTTGTTTTATTTATTTTTGGCTCTTCAGTTAATTTCATATGCTATCTTGATTGATCAAAAGATATCCAGAAAGCTGATTAAACACTGTATTTGGGTGTCTTTGAGGTCAATTCCAGAAGAGGTCAGCAAGGGAACTGTCTCACCCTCAGGAAAGGCGGCAGGTACCCAGCAATCCTGGAGGCAGAGGAAGGGTGAACATGTGCTGTGTGTTTGAGCAGGACATCCCTCTGCTCCTGTCCTGGGAATCACAACTCCTGGGCCTCATTTCTCACACTTGGCCTGGAACTTACACCACTGGGTCTCATGGTAGTGAGGGTTTTGTGTTGGACCTGAAGCTGCATGAGGAGCTTTACTAGGCCTCTCATGGGAGTCCTCAGCCTCTGTAATCTCATGCTCCATTCCATGTAATAATCCTTTTCCTATTTTTTCTGTTGTTTAGTTCTCTTACTCTGGAGAATCCTACTCACTGTGCCACACTGTGAGAACTCTATGTCAAGCTGGTTTGCTTTTGTGTACATTGCTAGTATGGGGCATGAAGATTAACATAGGGTGGAGGGACAGCTTGCTCATGACACAGGGAGTGACCTTTGTGTAAGGTGATCAGAGAAGAGTGCTCTGACATAGCGGCACATAATCAAAGACCTGAGCAGAGTAGAGAGATTGAGGCCACAAGATTATTTCAAGAAACAGCAAGGAGTCAGCAAACATAAAATTGGTAAAAAAAAAATGAGACAGTGGCTAAAGATAAAGTAACTCATCCTAAGTACAGTGAAAATGTTACTAAAAATGTCAAAGTCTGTTCAGAAGAAAATTTGAGAGGCTTTATGAGCTCTCAGTGAATTTATAAAATGACATGAGACTTGATCGTCAGATATGAACACATCATAAAATGTTTCTGTTTTCTCATACTTTTCTGGGACTCTACTCTTGGTATGTTAAACATGATCCTATTGATTGCATAAAATAATACAATCAAGACAAAAGGTTAATTAATTTAATTATGTATTTCTAATTCTCCATATTAAAATGTGAAGGTGCCACTTTTTTGTTAAATTAGTAATTCAGTAATACGAGCAACTCAATGAATAAACAATATGACAGGTATTAAATTTCTGATACTTTAACTAATTACTGAGTTTTGTTAAATCATAGTTTAACTACATTCGACTTCTCATGAGGGTGGGCGATTTCCCATCCTCATGTACGTGTGATCATGTGGATATATTTTGGATATATGAAGGACACATAGATGCCATCCTTTAAAATGTCTGTCTCTATTAGCTTGTGATAAAGAAAATATATAAAATATGTGAGTCAATAAATGTTTTTATAAGGTTTTTGATGAAAACATAACAGTATAACTAATGTTTCATCATAGCTTTTCTGTTTGCAGATTATATTTCTGGAGATATTTCTTTATCTCTAGGTGGTAGCTGCCGAAGGGTTAGGTGTCTGATTTTAGGAAAATAATTTCTGCCTGAGTTTTAAAATGTGATTCAGCTGAAGAAGAAACTCTGGAAATTTAGAGTTTTGGTGTCTCCTCCTAAGTTAAAATGAAAACCCTAAAGGCAATTTTGTGCACAACAACCCTCATGAATGCACTCTTGACCTCCTTGTTCCTCAGGCTGTAGACCATAGGGTTCAGCATGGGGATGACCATGGTGTAGAACACAGATAAGATTTTGTCCTTGTCCATGGAGTGACTGGAGCTGGGCTGCAGGTACATGATGGTGGCAGTGCCATAAAACAAGGAAACTGCAGTGAGGTGGGAGGCACAGGTAGACAAAGTCTTCTTCATTCCCTTCTCTGAATGCATACTCAAAATTGTTATAAATATAAGTAGGTAGGATATTAAAATAACACCTAATGCAAAAATGATATGAAAGCTAGAGATGAAAATGAGAATCAGTTCATTTATGTGTTTATCAGGACATGCGAGAGACATGACAGCTGGAATATCGCAGAAGAAGTGGTGGACCACTTTGCTCACACAGAAAGGGAGGCAGAAGGTGTCTCCAACATCAATAGCAGCAGTCAGAAAACTAGAGATGTAAGAGCCGAGGGCCAGGTGAATACACGCATTCCTCGTCATGATCATAGGGTAGTGCAGGGGCTTACACACAGCCACGAAGCGATCATAGGCCATGGTGGCCAGGAGGTAATTCTCTGCCGTGGCAGAGAAGACGAAGAAGAACATCTGTGCAGCACAGGCATTGTAAGAGATAAGTTTGTCATCTGCAAGCAAACCAGACAAAACCTTTGGGGTGACAGTTGAGGAGTAGCATAAGTCCACCAGGGATAGGTTGCTGAGGAAAAAGTACATGGGCATGTGCAGACAAGGGTCCAGCAGAATCACCAGGATCATCGCGAGGTTCCCAATTAGAGTGATGAGGTAGACCATCAGGAACAGGGCAAAGAGCGGGCCCTGCAGTTCTGGGGCAGCGGTGAGTCCTAGCAGGAAGAAAGCGCTCACCTTCGTGGTATTCTCCATGGCTGGTACTGCAGAGTCCCAAGGCACCCTAGGGCAGCAAGGGAAGAAGGAACAGTAAGATGGGCACAAGTGGGTTTTGTGGCTGCTAAAATCTGTGCACATCATTTTCCCTTGACAGAAAGTTGTTTTTCTTAACCGACAGATCCTTTAGATCTTGCTCTTCCAATAAACTTATCTGTAAGTAGATGACTTATCTGTAGAATAATTTTATGAAGAGGAGAGGTCTTCAAGGATTGTAATCCCGTTATTAATTTTGCATATGAGAAAATCAGTGAAAGTAACATTATAGTATATAGACTAGAATCCGATGCCTTGCATAAATCTCTGTGCCAAGTAAGATTGAACCTAACACACAAGTGGCTATAATTGTCCCTTGCCAGTCATAAGTGTCATTTAATCCTCTCTCCAGTGCCATTAAATGGTTTAGTGATACCCATTTTTATAGGAAGTAATTTGGCAAAACAAATTCAAAATGGTTGAATTTATTCAAGTGTATATGATGATTAGTAGACACAGTCATGATTTAGTAAAAGTAGGTTTCAAACCAAAATACTGTTAGTAAACTAGATATCATTCTACTTTTACTTAACTTAGCTTTAGGCATTATTTCTTTTATATAAGCATTATGCAAGATTGCCTAGAAGACGAGAGTCACAAGTAAACCCCTGGTAGGTACAGTGCATTGCATGCAGCATTAGAGTCATATGAAACCATGAAAGTGCTATAAAAAGAAAATACAGCATTGGCTTTGAAAAATAGGGGTCTTGGAAGGGGTGCATGTACAGTACTATGTAGCTTCACTATTTGATATTTTGAAACACTGATTTTAGCCTAACTTTTCTCAGTATAATTTTATGTTTCAGTTAAATAAACATTTCTGGGCACTTTGGGACTTCCCTCCAAATATTCTGATGAGGATTCAATGAGACAGCACCTGAGAACAGTAGAGTGGGTGTGCTCAGCACAACCCTGAGGATGGCCAGTTGTAACATTGCTCTCAGTATACAGTGCTGGGGTCTGCGGGTGGACAGAGGTGGATCCCAGCACATGTGCCTTGGGTAGAGGTTAAGGTGTTGTCAGGTAATTTAATTCTTGATTGAAATTCTTTTTCACACACTAGTTCTCTCAAATCTTTGGCTGTCTTCAGTGTTTCTCAGTCTATTCTCCTAGAGGAGTGGTTGTGTTAGTCACTGTGCTTAGGGTCCAGGGCTCTCAGAGTCTTCTTATTCAAAGTTCTTCCTTACAGCATGCATTTCACACGTTTCAGTTCTGCTGAGAGAATCCTGTGTCTTAGACTCATCCTGCTGCTGCTGCTGTCAGCAGTCAGCTGAATCACGGATGCACAGGGCTAAGATGCACAGTCTGAGAGTTTGACATTAGCCTGTGGATTACTCCTCCTATCCCTGAGAACTGCTGCTGTCCATCATTTTTCCTGAACCCTCCCGAGGCTACTGCACCCTGGACTGCACATTTTTGCGTTTTCCAATGTATCACCCACTAAATAATGTGGCTATAATTGTTTTCTTTTGTTTTTAATTTGCAACATTCTCTAGTGACAACTACTTTCATTGTTGCCATGTGAATACACCAGGATAATTTTACCGTCCCCATAGCCTCAATTTAAACGTTGTGTGCAGCGGTTTCTTTATCATCTGTGCAACATAATTCATGGAGCAAAATATGGACATCTTTCTGGGCCATGGTTAAGGCTGTGATTCTGCCTTGAAAGATGAAGCACAATAGGAAAATTTCCTATTTGAGGCTTCCTTGTGCCTGTGACATATTCATAGATTACATAGATGACTTCTTCACATGTGTGTGTATCAAAGAGGGCTAGAGAAAAGACGCAATTTGTCAATATAAAAAATCCTAAAGGAGTTTATTTTCTTTAGTGAGAACTAGGTTAAACTCAATGCTTGTGAGCTGGTTTGTCTCTTAGAAAATGGAGAGAAATAATGGACAGAAAGAGAGGAAGGTATCAAAGAACAGAGGGAGATATCATTTGCACATAATATATGCATCTCATTCAATAAGAAGAGAAAGGAAGATTGGAGAATTATGTTTATTTCTTGTATCTTATACTTGCAATAGTTCAATCAAGATTCAGGACCATGTCTAACTTATTCTCATATGTGTCACTGCAATGCTAGACTTTCTAGATGAGCAAGTCATGAAAAATCAGTTTGTGGGGAAATTGGTAAAATGAAGTAATGATCATAGTAGATTCATAGTAGTGGTTCTAGAATCAGGTGGAATCTTTATTGTCACACTGGTTTTGCAAACTACCCCTTTAATAAGAAAGTAATGTATAATGAAAAGGATGAAATAACATGTTCCAAATCAGATCATCGTCTATCGAAGTTTTTCTCATTTCCACAAGGAAATAAACAAGAAGTTCATAAACACGGTAACACTGTGCTCTCTGTCGGTTAAAGTGTTTTTGTGTTGGATTGCTGGATGCGTTGCAATGCCAATAGTTTTGAAGATGGAACCTGGGGCATCACACACACAGGGCAATCATTCTACCATTGACCAACATCCCTCAGTCAAATATATCTAAGTTTCCTAAAATGGAGTTGTGATGGAACCCAGGGCCTTGCACACACTAGGCAGATCTTTTGTCACTGAATTGCACACCCAGAATCTCCAATTCAGAATTTCAGAATTGACATTAAAGGAAACAGAGAGAGGATAAAGAAATAGATCATATTGCAGACATCCCACCATTTATAGTTCACTGATGTTTTTAAATTAAAAGTGTTTATTATGTAGAGAATCTTACCTTGATCTTGGAAAAGAGGAGAAGGCAGTCTTGAATAGTGCATCAGAAATCAGAAATTTGTTTTTGGGAAGATGTGCAAATGATACTGGAGAAATGTTCTCTCACATCTTTCTGAATAAGATTTTCCATCTTCTATGACCTTTATAGATATGGAAAAAGAATTATCAACAGAGAAGTAGGACACATGTTTAGGTCTTGCAAGTATATGGATTTTTCCATATACTTGGGAATTCTTTATTTTCTACAGAGTTTAGTCTCATCATTTGTGGAACAGAATTAACATAATTAATGCTTCCAAAATTATGCATGTGAAGAGAATTTGAGACGCATCTATACAGACTACTAAGTCCTATGAATTCAGCATGAAACAAGAATCCTTGAAAAAGCTCAGCCTTGGGAATATAGTCTGTGTAGATGCTAAAAATGTTAGCATTATCTTGAATAAAAGGGTCTGATAGAAGTTTTATCACTTTAAAACAGTGTCATGTGGGACCATGATCTGATGTTAGAGCTTAACCCCTGGGACTCAGGAAAAAACTGTGTAAACTTGGACCTCTCTGGGAGTACTGGCTCCCTTTGAGGGCAAGCGCTTACCTAGTGGATAAACAATTAAAATGCATGCAGGAATATACTTTTTATGTTGAGTGACACACACAGTTATATTTACTATTCTGTCCCCCAATTTTGTTGTATTGCTATTACATAAACAATGTTTAATTTATTTCCATTTAATATTCTATTGATATTTATCATATATTCCACATACTTATATTTTCTATCATGTTTTTAATGATTTCATGTTTTTTCTACATTGCTAATTATTATTTCATTTAAAAATTTAAAAAATTTTAAATTATTATTTGTAATCCCTAGGTTATTAAAAACTTAAGACATTGATAAATAAAATTTGTATTTTTCCTGTGTTTACTATAGCTGAGAGATATGACTCAGGGACACGGGTGGATTTTAGCATTTAATTCCAATAAGTCAACTGAACACTTGATTGATGTCTATAGGCAGAAGCTTCCTTCCAACCCTAATACCCACACATTGTGGGTGCTGCATTCATACCCCATTGGCTCTGTCTACATACTTGCATGTAATATTAAGAAAGGATGAAGAAAGAGGTCATATGTCTGAGACCTAGGGCTTAGATTTTTCTGTGAGACTGTGCTCAGTTTATGTGTATGGTTTTTCATTTTTCTAGTGTCAGCATCAGTAAAAACAAAAATGAAGTAAAATGAAAAGTACTGAATTCCTCACAGTGAAAGGATTTAAATTAAATGCTCATTTTATATTATTCCAGCACACTCTGGGGCATTGAACTCAGTTTTCATACATATTATGGTTTATACATTGCATCCACTTGAAAAGTTTAGAAATTTAACTGAGAGTCTCAGTAGGGATCCAGGGTTCTTACTTTGTAAATATTCTCATCCTGTGCAAAGGAGGGCAAGGAGATTTTGGAAGTGTTACATGTGTCCTGGCCTGTATACATTATAAGCCAGGAGAAGTGGTTTGTTTTCCGCCTTTTGCTCTGGATACTGTCTTAAGGTGTTGCCCCAGTGCCATGCTACCCTGCCTTGGAGCCAGCTGATTATGGATTGAAACCTCCAGAAACAGTGAGCTAAATACACAGTCCCTTCCCTTATTTTGGTATTGGGTATTTAGCCTCAGAAATGAAAGAAAACTAACCAAGACAAAATTTGGTACCAGGAGTGAGGTTATTGATGTGACTAAGCCTGAACATGTGGTTTAAGAGCCTTCAAGAATGGCTTGTGGGAAAAGTTTGGAAAGATTTGAGGGCATTACCTGAATGTACAGAGCTGGAATGACTTAGGTTTTTCTGCATGGCAGATTATAGTCAGAGCTCAGGAGACCAGAAGGTTGATAGAAAGCCTGCTGACAGGAGGTTTCTGGTGGGAAGGAGGACTGGTTGTTGGAGTCCAGATGATGTGTGTTATGGCTTGGCAGAGTTTGTCTGCATTTTTCTCGAGTCCAGAGACTTTGCCTGACACTAAGATTATGGATGCTGGAGTGATTAATCTGAAACAAGAAATTTAAAGGCAGTTTAGCCAGATTTATGTTGTGAATCAAACAGCAAAGAGTGAAGCAGGATGATTTAAAATGTTTTGAGTTTGGTCAGAAAACTGTGGACTGCAAAGATAGAGCTGAGATCCCAATTGCACAGAAGGAACAGAAAAATAAAAAAGTTGGCTTGTGGGCATCGCAGGAAGAAACAGATAGTCCCCACCGTGTAGCTGCAAAACTGCAAAAGTGAAAGGCTTTGCTTGGAGGAGAAGACCTCAGAGCACCATTTTCCAGAATGGCTGCAGCAGCTGCACCAGGTTCCAGAATGGAGACAGCATAGAGAATCTGTTCCTCAGAACCAGATTTAGAATGCCCAGCAATCCAGACACTCAGTCACTACAGCCAAGAGAGAGGAAAGCCTGGCTACTGCTCCAACTAGCAGAAGATCTCAGCATCATCCACGTGGTGTGGTTTTAAGTGCATATAGAACACAAGGGTTCTAAGATTGAAAAGGCTTCTGATTTCAGGAGGCCTGGAAGGACAGGTGATGTGCCCCTTGGAGGGCCATGTGTGAAGCTGTGAATGTGAAGCCAAAGGTGCAGTGGAGACCCCAGAAGTTTGGAAAATCCAGGGACATGGCCCATCTTAGGAAACCTGCAATGAGGGAGTAAAGCCAGCCCAAGAGAGCAGCTGTGGGATCAATAACCACTAGAAGTGCCATAAAGGTGGAACCATTCAAGCCTTTTGGAGCTCATAATTTTCCACAGATTGCTTCAAATGCTGGATGTGCAACTACAGAATTTAATGTTTGCTCTGCTAGCTTTTGGACTTGCTTTTGTCCCAATCCTTTGTAACCAATGTTTGTAACTTTTGGAATGATAATGTTCATCTTGTGCCTTTGCAAGTTGGAACTGGAAGTGTTTAACTTTGTTTCCATTTGTACAAAGTATGCAGCAAAGAGGTTGCCTTCCATCTTGGAGAAGACTTGGGACTTGAACTTTTAAGCAATGCTGACACTCTTAGTACTTTGGCACCTCTTGTAGATGGACTAAATGCCTTTTGCCTAAAAGGATGTGAATGAGTCTTGGGGGCTCCAAGGACAAAATGCTATGTTTGTAATGTAATGTAATGTTGATAGACTTAATGCTGGTTTTTAAGAGTGATTAAGTTGCAAATGTTAAGAATAAGCATGCCTTTGTATCTGGAGGCTGATTTAAAAAATATGTCTGTTTGCCAGTTTGACAAGTGTGAATTGTTATGTTTAATACATTGCGTCAACTTGAGAAATTTACAGTTTAATTGAGAGACTCAGCAGGGAACCAGTGTTCTTACTTTGTAAATATCCTCATCCTTTGCAAAGAAGGGCAAGGAGATTTTGTGAGTGCTACACTCACCATGAAGGGTGCCGGGGGCCTGTGTACAATATAAACCAGGAAAAGAGGTTTGTTTTTTCCCTTTCGCTCTTGCTTCTTAATTAGAGTGTTGTTCTAGTGCCATGCCACCCTGCCTTGGAGCCAACTGATTATGGACTGGAACCTCAACATCAGAGAGATAGATAAATCTTTCCTTCCTTCATTTTGCCATTGAGTGTTTAGTTTCAGCAACAAGAGAATAGTAACCAAGACAACAGTTATATCCCACTCATGAATAAAGCCCTGTAATACCATGTTTCTCTTGTCTGACACAGTGTGCAATAAGACATCAGAGTTTCCTGTTATAAACTAGCAACACTGAATACATTCAACTTGCGTCCTTCTTCTGAGTCTGCACTAGGGGAGCCCAACCTCATACCACAGGTCTCCCCTCTGCATAGGTAGATCCTTTCCCATGTGTGTTACCACATGATTTATGCTGTACAAAAGGGATGAGGAAGCTGCTCTTGCTGCAGAGTAGCAGGGTCAAAGAGGCAAGAAAAGGTGAAACATGATAGTTCCTTTCTTTCCAATTCCCAGTTCAATAAATTATATCTCAAGGCTCAGATAAGCTCTTTCACTACATTGCTAGATAGTAAACCAACTTGGAATATTTGTGTGCATCTGACAAACTCTGATTTTGAAATTTAATGAGAATGGCAGCTTATCTGGGTTTTGAAATCTTGGATTGATATTTATTTCCTTTCCATCTGTCCATTTATTTTTTTAGGATGGTAACTGATGTCAGGTAATTAGAATTTGTATTGCAGAATTTTTTCTTGTTAATGCTTTTCCATTCTTGCAACAGAAAACTTTTGAAATGTGTTATCTGCAATAATGACACAGTTCTTCAACACAAGGACTTACATTTGTATAAGCCAGCATACATTCATCTCTTTAATATTGTCTTGGTTAGTTTTCTCTGGTTGTTGAGACAAAATACCTGATGCCTAACATGAAGGAAAGAAATGTTTATTTATTAAAATTTTGGAGGGTTCAGTCTATACTCACCTGGCTCCTAGGTAGGATGGCATGGCTGAGGGTCCCAAAGGACAAGAGATACAGGGAAGAAAAAAGGCAATATACATACCTTCTTTCAGCCCTTACACTGTATGTTGGCTCTATCCATGTGCGGGGTGGGGGGCAGCACTCACATCACCAATCCCAGCTCTAGAAAACAAGCCAATCACAAATGCTAAATTCCACCATGTCCATGACTACATGAAGCTTGTGGGGGGACCTAAGCAGAAACCATAACAAATATTTACATTTATATTTTCTCTTGTGTTTTCCTTCATTTGTTTCCACAAGACCTTCTCAAGGTGTGTTACCTATCTCTTAATTTGTCTTTTATTTTTTCACTTCTTTGTTTACCAATTTTTTTAATATTTTGAAGCACCATCTTGCATACATCAATTCTAAATTTTATAGAATTATTAATATATTTTTAGTTTCATGAATTCTCATTGATTTCTTTTTTGTGTTTCATGTATAATTATTTTCATTAAAACATCATATTTATGTTTTATTCATTTGTAGGTCTTCAGTTAATTTTATTTGCCATCTTGGCTTGTTGAAAGATATCCAAAGAGCTGACTAAGCATCATATTTGCATGTCTGTGAGGTCTATTCCAGAAGTGGTCAGTATTTCTATACTGCTAGAGAGTAACCATCACCCTCAGAGAAGGCAGCAGGTTTCTAGCAATGCACGGAGGTAGAGGAAGGGTGAATATGTGCTGTGTGTTTGAGCAAAGTGTCCCTCTGCTCCTGTCCTAGGAGTCAAAACTCCTGGGCCTCAACTGTCACACTTGGCCTGGAACTTACACTAGTGAGTCCCATGGTGGTGAAGGTATTGGGATGGACCTGAAGCTGCACAAGCAGCTTCACTGGGGCTCATGCGAACATAGAGAAAATCATGGAAGTCCTCAATCTCTGTAATCTTGTGCTCTAACTCACAATAGACCTCCTCCAATGTATTTCCATCTATCTATTAGTTCTCTTACTCTGGAGAATCCTAGCCACTATCTCACACTGAGATTTCAGTGTCTAGCTGATTTACTCTTTTGTACCTTGCTAGTGTGGAGTATGAAGGTTAATGTAGGGTGGAAGGAGAGCTTGCTCATGGCACAGAGAGTGTCCTCTTTGTAAGGTGATCCAAAAGGGGTGCTTTGACACAATAGCACCCAAGCAAAGACCTGAAGAATAATGAGAGAGAGGCCAGAAATTATTAGATGTTCTGAAGTAACTGCAAGGAGTCAGGGAACATAAAATGAGTACAGAATCGGGAAGTGACTAAAGATAAAGTAACTCATCCTAAGTACAATGAAGGGCAGTAGAAGTGCCAAAAACATTTTCAGAAGAAAATTGGAGAGTCTTTCCAAGCTCTCTGTGAATTTTTAAAATGACATGGGACTTGGTAGTCAGATTTGTAGAAATCGTAAAATGTTGCAGTTTTCCCCTACTTTTCTAGAATTGTATTCTTAATATGTTACCCATGATCATGTTGGTTGCATGAAGTCATACAATCAAAGAGAAATATGCACTTAAATGTGCATTTCTAAATCTCTATACTAAAATGTGCTAATAAAAAACAAAAACAATGTGATAGTTTTATTGTTAAATTAATGCTCCAGCAATATGTGTAACTCAGTGAAGAAACAATATTAGATATGCTGTAAATTACTAATGCATCAAATAATTATTGCAAAATACTTTTCTTCAAAGTTGATCCACTTTTAAATTATGTCTGGGCAGATTCCAGCTCTCTTTTTTATATGAATCCATGCATATATTTTTGAGTACATGATAGACTCGTGGATGTCCTCCTATTAACTTTCAAATAACTTTCTCTACCATGTTATGGTCAAGAAAACACATGAAGTGTGCTAATCAAAAAGTAATAAAACCCATTTTCAAGGGTTTTGATAACAGGAAACAAAATAACATTATTCAAGTTAGTTTTTCTGTTCTCGTATTATGTTTCTGGAGATATTCCCTGCTCTCTGGAGAAAAGTTGCAGAAATGTATGAAGGATTATAACTTTCATGGGGGCCATAATAAGTGACTGAGTAGAGAAAGGAGATCTGACAGTCTAGAGAGGTCTGGTGTCTCTTCCAATGTCAAAATTAAAATCCTACAGAAAATTTTGCCTGCAAAACATCTTCATGAACGCACTCTTGACCTCCTTGTTCCTCAGGCTGTAGACCATAGGGTTCAGCATGGGGATGACCATGGTGTAAAACACAGATAAGATTTTGTCCCTGTCCATGGAGTGACTGGAGCTGGGCTTCAGGTACATGATTATGACAGTTCCATAAAACAAAGAAACTGCAGTGAAGTGGGATGTACATGTGGTCAAAGCCTTCTTCATTCCCTTGCTTGAGTGAAAACTCAAAATTGTGATAAATATAAGCAGGTAGGATATTAAAATAACACCTAGTGCAAAAATAATATGAAAGCTACAGATGAAAATGAGAATCAGTTCATTCATGTGTTTATCAGAACATGCCAGAGACATGACTGCTGGAATATCGCAGAAGAAGTGGTGGACCACATTGTTCACACAGAAGGGGAGGCAGAAGGTGTCTCCAACATCAATAGCAGCAGTCAGAAAACTGGAGATGTAAGAGCCGAGGGCCAGGCGAATACATGCATTCCTCGTCATGATCATAGGGTAGTGCAGGGGCTTACACACAGCCACGAAGCGATCATAGGCCATGGTGGCCAGGAGGTAATTCTCTGCAGTGGCAGAGAGGGCAAAGAAGAACATCTGAGCAGCACAGGCATTGTAAGAGATAAGTTTGTTGTCTGTAAGCAAACCAGCCAAAACCTTTGGGGTGACAGTTGAGGAGTAGCAGAAGTCCACCAGGGACAGGTTGCTGAGGAAGAAGTACATGGGTGTGTGCAGATGAGGGTCCAGCAGAATCACCAGGATCATAGTGAGGTTCCCAATCAGAGTGATGAGGTAGACCATCAGGAACAGGGCAAAGAGTGGGCCCTGCAGTTCTGGGGCAGCGGTGAGTCCTAGCAGGAAGAAAGTGCTCACCTTCGTGGTATTCTCCATGGCTGGTACTGCAGAGTCCCAAGGCACCCTAGGGCAGCAAGGAAGAAGGAGCAGTAAGATGGGCACAAGTGGGTTTTGTGGTTGCTAAAATCTGTATACATCATTTTCCCTTGACTGAAAGTTGTTTTTGTTAACTGACAGATCCTTTAGATCTTGCTGTTCCAATAAAATAACAGATGACTTATCTGTAGAATACTGTTTTGAAGAGAAGTCTTCATTGATTGTGATTCCCATGTATTAATTTTGTATCTGAGTAAATGGAGTTAAAATAGTAGAATAGGACATTATCCAGTGTTCGATATCTTAAAAACATCTCTCTGCCAGGTGAGATGGAGTGTAACATTTTTTGTTGCAGGAGTTTTCTCTTGCCAGGCTTAAATGTCATCATTCTCTCCCTAATCCCATTAAATTTTCATAAGAAGTATTTTGGTCACCAAATGATTGAATTTATTCAAGAGTATATGACAATTAGGAGACAGAGGCAAACTTTGGACAATGTAATTTTAAAATAATATTACTGAATTTGATACTGTTCTAATTTTACTTAATTTAGCCTTAGTCATTATTTCTTTATATTACCAAGTATTATGCTAGAGATTGCCAAGTTTAGAGACTCACAAATCAATATCCAGTAGGAACAGTGCATTGTATTCAACATTAGAGTCAGATTAAACCAAGACAGTAAAGTTGAAAAAATAAATCATAACATTGGATTTGAAAACTAGGGCTCTTCAAATGGATGCATTTACACTCATAAGTAGTCTTTCTATTTGGTATCTTGGAACACAGATTTTAGCCTAACTTTTCTTAGTATAATTTTATGTATCAGTTAACTAAATGATGTTGGGCACTTTGGGACTTCCCTCCAAATATTCTGATGAGGATTCAATGAGACAGCACCTGAGAACAGCAGAGTGGGTGTGCTTAGCACAACCCTGAGGACTGGCCAGTTGTAATGTTACTCTCAGGATGCAAGTGCTGGGGTCTGCGGGTGGAGGTAGGTGGATCTCAGCACACGTGGCTCAGGTAGGGGTGAGTGTGTAGTCTGGTAATTTTACTCTTGATTTGTCTTCTTTTTTACATGCTATTCCTCTCAAATCTTTGGCTGTCTTCAGTGTTTCTGTCTCTTCTCTCTCTTCCTGAGGAATAGTTGTGTCAGTCACTGTGCTTAGGGTCCTGGGCTCTCAGAGTCCTCTTATTTCAAGTTCTCCCTTACCGCATGCATTTCACGGGATTCAGTTGTGTCAAGAATCCCCTGTGACTTAGACTCATCTTGCTGCTGCTCTTGTCAGCACTCAGCTGCATCATAAGGGCACAGGGCTGAGATTCATGGTCTGAGAGCTTAACCTTAGTCTGTGGATTTCTCCACCTGTCCCTGAAAACCATTGTTACCCATCTCTTCTCCTGACCCCCTCCCCAAGCTACTGGACTTGGACTCTGCATTGTTTCTGTTTGCCAACATGTCACCCACTAAATAATCTGGGACAGTGTTGGCATTTGGTTTCTTACTTTTTTTGTTATGTTCTCTAGTGACCATTACTTTCATCGGAGCCATGTGAATACACCAGGATAATCTCACCTTCCCCACATCCTCAATTTTATCATTATGTGCAGTTCTTTCCTTCTCAAGCAATGTAATCACAGAATTTCATGGAGCAGAATACAAACATCTTTCTGGGCATGGCCAGCGTTGCTGTTCTGCCTCCAAGTATGAAGTACTAGGAAAATCATCATGCTAGACATTGTTGAGGCTGAGATGTGTTCATAGATTACATAAATCACTTCCTTAATGTGTGACTCAAATGAAAAACAGAGAAAAGAAGTGATATGTTAAGGCCACAAATATTAATGAAATTATCACCTAAACCATATTTTCTTTAGTAAATAACATTAAATTCAATGCTTTTGGGCCTGTTTGTATGATAGACATGGTGGATAGATATATAAACAGACAAATATAGAAAGATAGCAAAGAATAGGAGAGATTGTTTATACATATACATCTCATTTACTGTGAAGAAAATGGAGGGGTTAGGAAGCATACATTTTTATATTTTATCCCTATCATAGTTAAAGATTCAGAACCATATCTCACTTTCTCACATATCTGCTTCTGATCAGTGCAATTCCAGTGGCAATAGAGCATCCCTGTTCTCTGCTGGTTAAAATGTTTTTGTATGTGAATCCTGGACCCATTTCAATGCCAGTAGTTTTGAAGATAGAACCTAGGGTATTACACGTACTACACCATCCTTCTACCATGGATCTGCATCCCTCAGCGGAAGATATCTGTTTACTAAAGTGGAATTGAGATGGAACCCAGGGCTTTGCACACACTAGGAAGATGCTTAGTCATTGAGCTAAACCCCAACATCTCCAAATCAAAGTTCCAGAAAAGATACTGAAGAAATCATATTAGAAGTACCGAAAGTGTCTCATTGCAGGCAACCCACTGTTTCTAGTTCACTTATGTTTGAAAACTAATAATGTTTATTAAACAGAGAAGCTTACCTTGATGTTGTAAAAGAGAAAAAAAGCAATATCAAATAGTGCATTAGAAATCAGATCTTCATTCGTACAAATACATTTATGTGTCCCTCAAAATAAAAAGTGTGTTCCTAAATGCAGTTTAATTGCTTCTCCACTAGGTAAGTGCTTGCCCTAAAGGGAGTCAGCACTCCCAGAGAGGTCCAGGTTTACACAGTTTTCTCCTGATTCCCACGAGCGAAACTCTAACATCATGGCCCCATATGACTTTGTCCTAAAGTGATAAGACTCAAATCAGAGTCATCTCGGTCACAATTTACCCATGAGAACTCTAATATTTTTAACATTTCCCCAGATTCAGTATTTTCAAGGATTCTAATTTCACACTAAATTATAAGACTTACTGGAGTATGTACAGACATATCTCAAAGGCTCTTCACAAACATAGGGTTAGCATTTTTCCCTGTGTTTACTATCAGCTGAGAATAATTCAGGGATCAATGGAATGAGGATTTTAGGAATTAATATTGATAAATCAAAATGAATACATGGTTGATGTCTGCCCCAGAGGCTTCCTTCCTGTCCCACTGAAGTTTCCATAGCACACACTGTGGGTGCTGCATCTGAACCTTCTAGGCTCTGTCCATAAATGGACAGGTAGATATTAAGAAGAACTAACAAAAAGGTCCTATGTCTAAGCCTTAGGTTTAAAATTTTGCTGTAAGAGAGTGCTCAACTCATGTGTGGGGCATTTAATTTTTCTGGTGTCAGTGCCAATAAAAAACAAATAGAAATAAAATTAAAAGTAGCCAGTTCCTCATCTTTCAGTTAGCATAAGTGAAAGGTTTAATTTTACACATTATTCCTGGAATATAGAGCTCAGTGGTTCCTGGAATACAGAACTTGATTTTCACTGACATACCACATTCATGAGTAAAATCCTGTAATGCCATCCTTCCCTTCTCTGCCTGAGTTTCCCATACATAATTAGTATTTCCTGTGGTAAACTTGTAATACTGAATGCACTCAGATAACGTCACTTACTCTGGGTCTGCAGCAGGGGAGCCCTGCCTGATACCACAGGTCTCCCCTCTGCCCAGCTGGATTCTTTCCCATGTGCATTACCATGTGATTTATGCTGCATGGAAGGGCTGAGGAAACCACTCCTGCTGCAGAGAAGGAGGATCAAAGAGGCAGGAAAAGGCAAAGCATGATCCTTTCCTTCTTCCAGATTTCTGATTAGATAAATTGTACCTCAGTTCTCTGCTGAACACTTTTGCTGTATCTCTGAACAGTAACTCCACTTTTTGATAATGTCGATTTTTGCAATCAAATGCCACTCATAGTTTTTCTGGGATTAGTATTTATTTATTTTCACTCTTTTTATAGATATAAATTTATACATTTTATTATTTTGCAGGAGGAGTTTGATGTTAAGTAATTACAAATTCCTTATATAATTTGTTCTTGTTCTTATTTTTTCCATTCTCTCAACAGAAAATTTTTCAAATGAATCCTCTTAATGTTGATGGAGCTCTTCAATACAAGGACTTAACTTTCTTTAATTCAGCAAATGCTCAGGAATTTAATATTTTGTATTTATTTTTCCCTTTGTTTGTTCTGTTTTTGCAATAAAGTTTGTTAGTGTGTCCTATGTCTTGATTTGTCTTTCCATTTTTCAATTCTTACCATACTGTTTTCTTTTCAATATTTTAAAGCACCAATATGTTCATTCTAAGTTCCATTTTGTCTAGTCTAATATTACTCTATTCATCAACATCAAAAAGTTTATAGAATGACTGGTATATATTTTATTTTCATAATTTCTCATTGATTTTCTGTTCATGTTTCATTTAGAACAGTGTTTTTATTTACTCATTTGTATCTCTCAGTTAATTTTATATACTATCTTGACTGATCAAAAGCTGTACATACTAGGCTAAACATCATATCTAAGTGTCTGTGAGGTTTATTCCAGAAGATGTCAGCATGGGAACTACTAGAGAGTAGCCATCACACTCAGGGAAGGCAGCAGGTGTTTAGCAATCCATGGAAGCAGAGGAAGGGTGAACATGCACTTTATGTTTGAATAGGAGGTCCGTCTGCTCCTGTCCTGGGAATTAACATTCCTGGGCTTCAGCTTTCACACTTGACTTGGAACTTACACCAGTGAATCACATGGTGATGATGGTATTGGGTTTGACCTGAAACTGCACCAACAGCTTTAGTGGGCTGCTTGCTTGCAGGTAGAAAATCATAGGAGTCCTCAGCCTCTATAATCTCATGCTCCAATCCATGCTAATAAACCTTTTCCTATGTATTTCCATTGTTTAGTTTTCTTACTCTGGAGAATCCTAACCACTATCCCACACTGTGAGAATTCTGTATTGGGATGGTTTGCTCTTCTGTACTTTGCTAGCATGGGTCACGGAGGTTAATGTAGGTTAAAGGGACAGCTTGCTCATGTAAGGTGATCAGAGAAGGATGTTCTGACATAGTAGTAAAGAAGTAAAGATCTGAAGAGTAGTGAGACTGAGGCTGCAAGATTATTTGAAACGGTGAAGAAACAACAAGGAGTCAGTGAACCTAACAAGAGTAAAAGAATAGGAGAGTGACTAAAGATAAAGTAACTCATCCTAAGTACAATGAAGGGCAGTAAAAATGGCAAAGCGTTTTCTGAAAGACATATGGAGAACCTTGCTGAGATCTCTGTTAAGTTTTAAAATAATGTGAAAGTACATAGGAGTGCACTGAAAAAGTTTTTATTTTTCCTCTATTTTTCTGTTATTCTGGCTGTTATATTTGAAATTTTAAACTTGACCATGTTAATTGTATAAATTAATCTAGTCAAGATAAAAGTAATTCATTTAGGATTCTTTATTTCTGTATCTTTAGATAAAATTTGCCTTTAATGTCCATTAGTATTTGCCTTATATAGTTGGGTGTACCTGTATTTGGTGCATATATATTTATAATTATTAATATTTCTTCTTGGAGTTTTCCCACTAACAACTATATAGTGGCCTTCTTTATCTCTTTTAATCATTTTAGGTTTGAAATTCATGTTATCTGCAAATAGAGTAGCTACCCTTTCTTTTTTCTGGGTTCCTGTTGCATTTAATACTCTTTTCCATCTTTGACTTTTAATCTACAAGTTTCCTTTTGAGTCAGTTGTGTTTCTTGTATACAGCATATGGAGGGATACTGTTGATCCATTCTGTCAACCTGTTTCTTTTGGTAGATGAATTGAGGCCATTTACATTGATGGACATCACTGATATGTACTGGCTTGACTTTGCCATGTTGTGTTGTTGTTGTTGTTTTCCTGCTTTTCCCCCTTAATTTCTTGTCCAGCCTGTTGGTTTCTTTCTGTTGTTGTTCTGGAGATTGTGGTCATTTTTATCTCTAGTGTCTTTCACTACTCTTTCTAGGGTTGGTCTAGTGGATGTGATTTTCTTTTTTTAAAAATTTTATTTAAAAGGAAAAAGAGAAAAACCAAAACAAAACAAAGCGGTGTAAGGGTACAAGTAATACAAACTACAAAAAAAAAAAAAACAGTAAGAAATCACCAGTTAATAGATTACACAATATCATCTTAGAGATAGTTGCTCAAGTCACAGTATCAAAGCATACAAAGTTGAGATTCAAACAGAGAGACTGCAAACAGTTGTGTTCAATGATCCAACCAAAAACATTAATATGGTCAGCTATTTAACCCCCCTAAACACACTTGCAGTTGTATCCTTTAGAGCACTTTTTTCCCCTCTCTTTTTTACCACAAAATTTACACATTTTGGGTCTTATTACTCCTTAGTTGTTGTTACTATTTTTTTGGAAGAGAATAAAGTCAAATATGGCAAAACAAAGCTCTCAGTCAAAACCAAGGATAGACATACTACATGATGTAAAAACAGAGTACAAGGTTATCAACAATGGTTACCATAATACCTCTTGCTTCCCTAAAAAGAATTGTCTATCTCATTAGGTATTATAAAGCTGAACAAAACAGTACAGAATAAGACCAATAAAACTTAAACATTGTAAACATTACAGGACTTCCAAAGGAGATAATAGTCAAACCAGAATGGGCATCTTCGTGAATCTTATTGTCTTCAAAGTAGTTGCCTATACCCTCAAACTTGATACTGTCATACAGAATGGAACAGAGTCTAATCAGTCAAAATAAGATAGTGGGTGTATTACAGGACTTTAAGTCAAGTTAATAGGAAAGCAAAAAGTTACTATAATATATACTGCTAATTTTTAAAAATTTTTACCCTTCATTAAAAAACCATAAAAAATAACTAAGTAATTTTTTAATGAATAAGGGCAAGATTGAGATAAAAAAGAACATAACAACATAACAATACAGGTCAAAGCATGACAGCTTCAGCAACCTAGTGAGTGCTTCACCACCAAATAACCAGACTGCATAGTAGTTCCATAGTGTCTGTCATTTTCCTTGAAATATTTGCATATAACTTCATATCCTATAGCTTCAAATATTTCCATATCAAGAAGCCCAGAATAAAGCCATTCCAATTAATAAGTGAAAACTTTATGAGGCTTCAAGGCCACATAATGGGGAATCATGATTACCATATACTTTTATATATTTGAATCATTACTTACATTATGGAAACTATTCGGTATTCACACGTGAGACTGATTTATTTCACTTATGAGTATGGTCTCAAGATGCGCAAATTTATTGATAAATATCCCAATGTGATCCTTCTTTATAGCTGAGTAATACTCCATTGTATAGAAATACAACAACTTTTTTATCCATTCTTCAGTGAATGGACACTTGGGTTGTTTCCAAGATCTGGCGATTACAAATTGTGCTGCTATAAACATAGGTGCACATATATCACTGTGGTATGATGCTTTCAACTCTCTGGGAATATGCCTAGAAGTGGAATAGCTGGAATAAATGGGACTTCCAATCCCAGCTTTTTGAGAAATCTCCAGATTGACCTCCACAAAGGTGGTACCAGTCTACCTTCCCACCAACAGTGCAGGAGAGTTCCTTTTTCCCCACAACCTCTTCAGCATTGTTTGTTGTTGGTTTTCTTGATCCTGGCCATTCTCTCAGGAGTGAGATGATATCTCAGTGTGGTTTTAATTTGCATTTCTCTAATGACCAATGATGATGAACATTTTTTTCATGTATTTATTTGCCATTTGTATTTCTTCATCTGAGAAGTGCGTATTCATCTCAGATGCCCATTTTTGGATTGGATCTTTGAATTTTGGGTGTCTGAATTTTTTTTTTTAATTCTTTATATGTATTAGACAAGGGTCCCTTGTATGAGAGAGGGTTCACTAAAATCTTTTCCCAGTTTGTGGGTTTTCTTTTCACTGTGCTGGAGATTTCTTTTGACATTCAGAAACTTTTAATAAGAAGTGGTCCCAGTTATTGATTCTGGGAAGTACTTCCCATGCGGTTTGAGTCCCGTTCATCAATTCTCTACCTACCCCTATGTCTTCAAGGTTTATGCCCAATTTGTCTTCCAATAGATTTAATGTTTCTGTTTTAATATTCAGATCTTTGACCCATTTAGATTTTAATTTAGTACATGGTGATAGGTATGGGTCTAGCTTTAGTTTTCTGCAAATGGAGAGCCAGTTTTTCCAGCACCATTTATTAAAGAGACGGTCATTCTTCCAGTGAACCTGCTTGGGTTCTTTATCAAAGATAAGGTGGTTGAGTGTGTTTGTAGTTGTGGTTGTATCTTCTAATCTATTCCATTGATCTTAGGGTACTTACCACAGGCTGCGGTGCCTTAGGAACCTGTGATCCCTCCCTGCTTGCAGAGATATCCACAGTCCTCCAGACACACAGAGAGGCCGATGCAAGCACCCCAGATCTGCCCATCCACTCCTCTGCACACCGATGGCTAGGCGAGGCAGCGAAATAGGATGGGCTCTGGGGATAGTGTGGGCCCACCCACCCTTGGAAGCTCAGCAGTTCTCCAAGTGCAGCTGGGATGGGGAGGCGGATGTAGAGGCCTCAAACCCACTACTCCACTTCACTGCACCTGGAAGCCTGGAGGGACCCAAACAGTCTGGGCTGAGATATCCACAGTCCTCCAGACACACGGAGAGGTCGATGCAGGCACCCCAGATCTGCCCAGCTCCTCCTCTGCATACGGATGGCTAGGCGCAGCAGCGAAACAGGCTGGGCTCTGGGGATAGTGTGGGCCCGCCCACCCTTGGAAGTTCAGCAGTTCTCCAAGTGCAGCTGGGATGGGGAGGCGGATGTAGAGGCCTCAAACCCACTACTCAACTCCACTGCACCCGGAAGCCTGGAGGGTCTGGAACAGTCTGAGTTTTGGGCAAACTGCGCTGAGCACTCACCACAGGCCGTGGTGCCTCAGAACCTGTGATCCCTCCCTGCTTGCAGCGATATCCACAGTCCTCTAGACACACGGAGAGGCCGATGCAGGCACCCCAGATCCGCCCAGCTCCTCCTCTGCACACAGATGGCTAGGCACGGCAGCGAAACAGGCTGGGCTCTGGGGATAGTGTGGGCCCGCCCACCCATTGGAAGCTCCGGTTGATTTAGTTCTGATAACATCTCGAGCTCTTGGTGCATTCCGATATTCCCACCCTGTGGTTAAACATTATCTTGGAATAGCACACCTGCAATAACATGCAGAAAGAGGGTAGGGGAGTTACAAGAAGCTGAAACTTAAGTTTTTATAAGGATTAGAAACTTAACCCTATTGAGATAGAGCATACAGAACAAGATGGACGTGCATTGGTTAGAGTTAAGCCATAACATTCCCCTCTCATGTTGTGACTGAGGCCAAATCTTTGGCCTAATGTTATGGATCCTGGTGAATAAGTTCATAGGCTTGCTGACTGATCATCATCAGCTTTATGTTATGCATTTGTTGTCCAATATATGCAGTTAGTTTATTGATTATACAAGGACCTACTGAAATCAAGAGTAGAAATCCTAGCAATGGTCCAAGCAAGAGTAGAAGATAAGGCAGAATTCCATTCCAGACACTCCAAAAGGAGTTTTTCTCTTTTCTTTTTACCAGGTCTTCCTGCAATCTCCTGATTTTATCTCGAACAATGTTAGACTTGTTTACATAAAAACAGCATCATTCTTGCATTGCCACACAGATCCCTCCTTGTTCTGCCATCAGGAGGTCTAGCCCTCTTCTATTTTGAAGAACTACTTCAGCTAATGAATCTATTTGATCTTGAATGTCCTGAACAATACTAGATAATGCCTGCACATCATTGATGACCTGGTTGGAAAGATGAACAGAGACCTCCACTACTGCTGCCCCCATACCAGGGGCTCCTGATATTCCCAGACCCACCAATAAAGGGATAAATTGAACTGCCCTCTTTGAGCGGCCTGTAACGGAATCCAGGCTAAGAATGGGGACAGGCTCATCCCTGGATAAAACCTCTATGTCAGGCAACAGGACAGCTATGACATATATTCCTGGCCAGTTGGTTAGGAGGAAAGTATGGGCCACACTGCCTCTGCAGATGAACACTTATCCTTTTGCAGGAAAAAGGGAGGTAGTCCGATTAATTATAGAACTACAGTTAGCCAAAGCAATGAAACCCACGTCAATGTCAGAAGTATCGTTATGAAAACTTCCTTGGAGACAGGGAGAGTCTTTACACCCTACTGGTTATACTCTAAAGGGTAGATCAGCATTACAATTTAAGTGATCTGATCCTTCCAGTGCAGTCAGCGGGGCATTAGAGGGGATTGCAAGAGGATGAGAGAACTTTGTGCCATGCATAGCCAACAATTTTTAGCAAAAGTCGGGTTGGAAGCATTCAAGTCCCTATAAGTGGCTCCTAGAATATCAGAAGTCTGAGCATCCAAATCAATTCCCCATGATTTAGGCAGCATCAAGGGGTGGTAATTCACCTTGGGAAATGTTATCTCTATAATGTTTTTAACTCATTTTTTAACCATGAATTCTCTGTGGACCACATCCACCAGAGACATGTATTGGGGCCACCTTACTCCAGCACACTGGTTTACCAATCATGCCATTATATGAGGCTTGGGAATACTTTGAACTTCCTATTACTGTCAGAGTGATGGACCAGTCGCCCCCAACCCTTCCAATATGTGTCCTCAGAAGCTCAGCAGTGAAATAAGTTTTACTGTCTTTTCCTGTGCATTCCTGCACTGAGTCATAGCAAGAGGAATGCATTTCTGAATAATAAGGACAATCCTTAGGGCATGGCCCCAGTTGGCCACCTTTTTTAGGTAACACACCAGGTTTTTCTTTGCAGTCCCACATTTGAGTTACTCCTGCAGCAGTGGGCCTAGCAACAAGAATGGCTATTTTGTTTCCACAATCTGTGTGACTGGTCTGAACAATTCACTCCCCATTACTACCACGAAATTGGCCTCCTCTACAATCACAAGGACTCCTGTACAAAGATTTTAACAGCTGTTCTCGGCTTACAGGAGGCCCAAACCTGCCACGTGAGGTTGGTAACAGCTCTATGAAAAATCCCCAGTGGTGGAATAGCTTAGCAAGCAAGCTAAAGCAGTACATGCCTGATGCAATCTAACTAAGTCTAGTCAATTTTAACTTTAAGGGGTTACCAGTCTGCTGTACAGTCCATTGAGTGTGGTCCTCATCATCCACGGTTTCCAGTGGCTTTACATGGATACGGTGAATCCACAGAGTCTTTCCAGCTACCTTGACTGCAGTGGGGGTACTGAGCACCAAGGTGAAAGGTCCTTCTCAGCGGGGTTTGAGGGAGTCTTGATCATGACATTGCACCAGGACTGAAGTACCCGGTTCAATGGGATTCTTTAGTGCTGTCTCTGAAGGCGGGTCTGGGTGTCTTTGTCTAAACAGCTGGTGGATGGAAGCTAACGCAGGCTGGAGTGTCTGGAGGGACTTAATGAGATCTTGGTTAGTTATTTCAACTAATTTGTCCCCAGAGAGGCTTGGAATCATTGGAGGGGATCTCCCAAACATAGCTTCAAATGGGGAAATTCCAGAAACATAAGGAATACATTTAGCACTCAGCAGAGCAAAGAGAAGAAGGCTCACACAATTATCGCATTTCTAAAGACAGATTAGCTAAAATGTCCTTGTGAATTCGATTCATACTTTCTAGTTGTCCTGAACTTTGTGGTCGATAGGCACAGTGAAGTTTCCAATCAGTTTTTAATGTCTGGGATAACTTTTGGGTGACTTGGGCTATGAAAGCCGGACCATTATTGGACCACATGGATAGGGGAAGGCCAAATCGAGGTATGATCTCTTGCAATAGTTTTCTGCTTACCACTAAGGTTGACTTGGACTTAGCAGGAAAAGCATCTACCCAACCAGTAAAGGGATCTATTAATATCAAGAGATAGTGATGTCCCTATAAACCAGGCTTTACCATGTCTGTAAAGTGTACTTCCCAGTGTTCTCCTGGGGCTGTCCCTTGATGCTGGGTAGTTTCCACTAGTGAACTCCTGGTTGGGATTACCAACAGACACTGTGGCCATCTGGAGCTCAAAGAGGTGGTCAATTTGGAGAGTCTTGGAATGAAAAACCAAGTTCTGAACAATTCAACAAGTTTGGTTCTCCCTAAATGGGTGGTTTGGTGAGCCTGGTATAGTAGCTCATGTCCTAGTGCCTCTGGCAACAGCACTCACTTGTCTGGTAATTGGTACCAACCCCCTGGAATGAGGAGCTTTGCTCCAAGCTGAGATGCTAATTATGAGTCTTTCTTTGTATAAACTGGTTCTGATAAGGTAAGAGGAACCAACATTAGGGCAGCTACTTCCTCGGTAGGCCCCTCTGATGTGGTTGCTATTTTTCAAGCAGTTTGGTCTGCTAAATTATTTCCTTGGATGATGGGGTCTTCTGTCTTATGAGCCTTGCAATGAATAATAGCAACCCACTGAGGTAGCCAGTCAGCTCCCAATAAGTCTAGAATCTGTGGAGCATTTTTTATCTTAGTCCCAGCTGAGGTTAAGAGACCTCACTCTTGATAGATTGCTCCACGTACATGTACAGTAGCAAAAGCATATCTACTGTTGGTATAGATATTTACCCTCTTCCTGGTGACTAACTTTAATGCTTTGGTCAAGTCAATGAGCTCAGCCTTTTGGGCTAAGGTGCCAGGCTCTAACCGCTTAACCCAGAGTACCTCCTTTTTGGTGGTCCCTGCCAGTCTGGCCACTCATTTGCTGTTCTGGATGAAACTGCTCCCATCGGTGAAGTAGTTATCAGCATTCTCCAAGGGCTGGCTGGTAAGATCAGCCCATAGATTATGCTGCACTCTGAGGATGTCTGCACACTCATGAAGAGGCAGATTTTGAGTTCCAGGGTCATCATCAGGCATAAGGGTGGCTGGGTTTAAGGCTGAGGAAGTCTTAAAAACCACCGACTCTGGGTCTAGGAGTAGAGTCTGATAATGCAGAATTCTAGTGTTTGAGAGCCACTTCTCAGGAGGGGTCTTGATAAGAGTTTCTAAACTGTGGGAGTACCACAGAAATCTTTTGTGCAAAAGTGAGTTTTTTAGCCTCCTTAAGTAACATTGCCATAGCAGCTAGCATTCTTAGGCAGGGGGATCAACTCCCTGCCACTGGATCCAGTCTTTTAGAGAGGTAGGCTACAGGTCTATTCCAGGGGCCAATGTCCTGGGTTAGGACTTCTTTGGCAATGCCCCTGAGTTCATCTACAAACAAGGTGAAAGGCTTGGTAATGTCAGGGATTCCCAGGGCTGGGACCTCTGTTAGGGCTCGTTTGAGTTGCTGGAAGGCCTGTTCACATTCATCTGTCCAGTCCAAAGATTTTTGAGTTTCTCCCTTGAGGAAGTCCTACAGTGGATGTGATATCTCAGTAAAATTTAGAATGCACAGCCTATAGTATCCTACAGCCCCCAGAAACTCTTGTACTTGTTTTTTAGTTTCTGGGATAGGAATCCGTAATATGGCCTGGATCCTTTCCTTAGATAAAGTTCTCTTTCCTCCCTGTAACTCGTAGCCCAAATAAGTTATGATTTGGTGACACAATTGGGCCTTTTTGACTGAAACCTTGTAGCCTAATTGTCCCAAGGTTCTTAATAGCTCCCTTGTGGCCTCTCAACAGCACTCCAAAGTGGGGGAGCCTATCAGCAGATTGTCTACATATTGGAAAAGTGTCACCTCGGGGTGTTCCTCATGAAAACCCCAAGAGATCTCTGGCCAGGGCCTCATCAAAAAGAGTGGGTGAGTTTGTAAAACCCTGTGGCAACCGAGTCCAGGTCAGTTGTTCCGTGACCCCAGAATCTGGGTCAGTCCATTCGAAAGCAAAATGGGTTGACTCACCGGGGCGAGAGACAGAGTGAAGATGGCATCCTTGAGGTCCAATACAGAGTACCAGGTGCACTCTGGGTTGAGGAGGCTGAGTAAAGTGTAGGGATTAGGCACAGTTGGATGTAAAGTTAATACCCACTTATTGACCTCCCAGAGGTCTTACACAGGGTGATAGTCAGTTGTCCCTGGTTTCTGGACTGGAGGCAAAGGTGTGTTCCAAGAGGAGACACAAGGAATGAGGATACCATTGTCTCTTAGTCTCTGTATGTGAACTTTAATTCCCTTTCAGGCTTGGAGACTTATTGGATATTGACACAAACAAATAGGATGTGCCTGGGGTAGGAGCTCTACTACAAGGGTCACTTGGTTGACCGCCAGTCCTGCGAGGTTAGTTTCAGCCTAGACCTCTGGGATTTCTTGTCTCCATTTGTTTAATAATTCTAGTTCTAAGTCTGTAGGTGGCAGCTTAGGTGAATCAGACAAATTTTCCAGCAGACGGTAATTTTCTCCTTCTGGGACAAGATCTAAAACTAAAATCCTCTTTTCAGGAACTTGGGTTGAGCCCATTCCCCATCTTAGTCTCAGCTCATTTTTCAAGAAATCTGTTTGTACTTGCAATTTATGAAGGAGGGGGCTGGACACTCAGGTACCCATAGAAAATCATGCTGGACCATCTTGTGACCTGGTCGAGCTAAACTGGTGGTTACCTTTGGGTATAATCTTCGTCCCCCTGTGGCTCCTATTACATTAACTGAGTCTTTGATCAATTTTCCCAAGGGTTAGTTTAGTACAGAATAGGTGGCTCCTGTGTCTACCAGGAAGTCCACAGGGTGTCCCCCCCACTTAAACAGTTATCCGGGGCTCAGGGGGTGGCAATGAGCCCTGACCTTCTCATTGTTGAGACCACAAAGTCTTTCTTCTCTCTCAAGCTTAGTCTTTAACTTGGGGCAGTCCTTTCACCAATGTCCCCTCTCGTTGCAATTTGCACATTGATCCTTCTCTAAAGGAGGTCATTGTCCCTGGGCTTCCTTTTTATTGGTATTGGCCGGCTTTTTAGTTTCTCTTTAACAGAGTAATTCTATTTTTTAAAATTTTATTTAAGAGGAAAAAGAGAAAAACACAAAACAAAACAAAGTGGTGTAAGGGTACACGTAATACAAAACTACAAAAAAAAAAACAGTAAGAAATCACCTGTTAATAGATTACATATTATCATCTTAGAAATAGTTGCTCAAATCACAGTATCAAAGAATACACAGTGGACATTCAAACAGAGAGACTGCAAACAGCTGTGTTCAATGATCCAAAAATATTAATATAGTCAGCTATTTAACACCCCTAAACACACTTGCTGTTATATCCATTAGAGCTCTTTTTTTCCCCTCTCTTTTTTACAACAAAATTTACACATTTTGGATTTTACTTTTATTGGGGGGGGGAGAGAATAAAGTCAAATATGGCAAAACAAAGCTGTTAGTCAAAACCAAGAATAGACATAGCACATGATGTAAAACAGAGTACAAGGTTATCAACAATGTTTATCAACGTTGTCTCTTGTTTCCTTAAAAAGAATTGTCTATCTCATTAGATATTATAAAGTTGGACAAAACAGTAGAGAACAAGACCAATAAAACTTAAGCATTGTAAACATTACAGGACTTCCAAAGGAGACAATAGTCAAACCAGAATGGGCATCTTAGTGAATCTTATTGCCTTCAAATTAGTTGCCTATATCCTCTAACTTGATACTATCATACAGAATGGAACAGAGTCTAATCAGTGAAAACAAGATTGTGGGAGTATTACAGGACTTCAAAACAAGTTAATAGGAAATCAAAAAGAGTTACTATTATATATCCTGCTAATTTATTAAATTTTTCCCCTTAATTAAAACAAACATAAGAAATAACATAAATAATTTTTTTAAAGAATAAGGGAGAGATCGAGATAAAATAGGACATAACAATATAACAATACAGGTCAAAGCATGACTGTTTCAGCAACCTAGTGCTTCACCACCAAATAACCCGACTGAATAGTAGTTACCATAGTGTCTGTCTTTTTCCTTGAAATATTTGCATAAAACTTCATATTCTATAGCTTCAAATATTTCCATATCAAGAAGCCCAGAATAAAGCCTTTCTAATTAATAAGTGAAAACTTTATAAAGCTTCAAGGCCACATAATGGGGAATCATGATTACCACATATTTTTATATATTTGAATCATTACTTACATTAGGGAAACTATTCGGTATTCACACATGCGAGATTGATTTTTTTTATTTAAGAGGAAAAAGAGAAAAACACAAAACAAAACAAAGCAGTGTAAGGTTACACATAATACAGAACTACAAAAAAAAACATAACAGTAAGAAATCACCTGTTAATAGATTACATAATATCATCTTGGAAATAGTTGCTCAAATCACAGTATCAAAGAATACAGAGTAGACATTCAAACGGAGAGACTGCAAACAGCTGTGTTCAATGATCCAAAAACATTAATATAGTCAGCTATTTAACATCCCTAAACACACTTGTTGTTATATCCGTTAGAGCCCTTTTTTTCCCCTCCCTCTCTTTTTTATAACAAAATTTACACATTTTGGATTTTATTACTCCTTAGTTCTTATTACTTTTTGGGGGGGGGGGAGAGAATAAAGTCAAATATGGCAAAACAAAGCTGTAAGTCAAAACCAAGGATAGACATAGCACATGATGTAGAACAGAGTACAAGGTCATCAACAATGGTTATCAACATTGTCTCTTGTTTCCTTAAAAGGAATTGTCCATCTCATTAGATATTATAAAGCCGGACAAAACAGTGGAGAACAAGAACAATAAAACTTAGGCATTGTGAACATTACAGGACTTCCAAAGGAGACAATAGTCAAACCAGAATGGGCATCTTTGTGAATCTTATTGCCTTCAAATTAGTTGCCTATACCTTCAAACTTGCTACTATCGCACAGAATGGAACAGAGTCTAATCAGTCAAAACAAGATCTTGGGAGTATTACAGGACTTCAAAACAAGTTAATAGGAGATCAAAAAGAGTTACCACTATATATCCTAATTTTTTAAGTTTTTCCCTTAATTAAAATAAATATAAGAAATAGCTAAATAATTTTTTTAAAGAATAGTAGTTACCATAGTGTCTGTCTTTTTCCTTAAAATATTTGGATAAAACTTCATATACTATAGCTTCAAATATTTCCATATCAAAAAGCCCAGAGTAAAGCCTTTCTAATTAATAAGTGAAAATTTTATAAGGCTTCAAGGCCACATAATGGGGAATCATGATTATCACATATTTTTATATATTTGAATCATTACTTACATTAGGGAAACTATTCGGTATTCATACATGCGAGATTGATTTATTTCACTTATGAGTATGGTCTCAAGCTGCGCCCATTTATTGATAAATATTTCAATGCGATCCTTCTTTATAGCTGAATAATACTCCATTGTATAGAAATACCACAACTTTTTTATCCATTCCTCAGTTGATGGACACTTGGGTTGTTTCCAAGATCTGGCGATTACAAATTGTGCTGCTATAAACATAGGTGCACATATATCCCTGTGGTATGATGCTTTCAGTTCTTCTGGGAATATGCCTAGAAGTGGAATAGCTGGAATAAATGGGATTTCCAATCCCAACTTTTTGAGAAACCTCCAGACAGACCTCCACAAAGGCTGTACCAGTCTACACTCCCACCAACAGTGCAGGAGAGTTCCTTTTTCCCCACAGCCTCTCCAGCATTTGTTGTTGTTGGTTTTCTTGATCCTGGCCATTCTTTCAGGAGTGAGATGGTATCTCAGTGTGGTTTTAATTTGCATTTCTCTAATGACCAATGATGATGAGCATTTTTTCATGTATTTATTTGCCATTTGCATTTCTTCATCTGAGAATTGCGTATTCATCTCAGATGCCCATTTTTGGATTGGATCTTTGAATTTTGAAGGTCTGAGTTTTTTTTTAATTCTTTACATGTTTTAGACAAGAGTCCCTTGTCTGAGAGAGAGTTCACTAAAATCTTTTCCCAGTTTGTGGGTTTTCTTTTCACTATGCTGGAGATTTCTTTTGACATGCAAAAACTTTTTAATAAGAAGTGGTCCCAGTTATTGATTCTGGGAAGTATTTCCCGTGCAGTTTGAGTCCTATTCATGAATTCTCTACCTACTCCTATGTCTCCAAGGTTTCTACCCAATTTGTCTTCCAATAGATTTAGCGTTTCTGTTTTAATATTCAGATCTTTGACCTATTTAGATTTTAATTTAGTACATGGTGATAGACATGGGTCTAGCTTTAGTTTTCAGCAAATGGAGAGCCAGTTTTTCCAGCACCATTTATTAAAGAGACTGTCGTTCTCCCAGTGAACCTGCTTGGCTCCTTTATCGAAGATAAGGTGGTTGAGTGTGTTTGTAGTTGTGGTTGTATCTTCTAATCTATTCCATTGATCTTCAGCTCTGTTTTGATTCCAATACCATGTTGATTTTACTACTGTTGCTTTGTAGTATAATTTCAAGTCAGGGATTGTGATGCTTCCTGCTTTGTCTTTGCTGCTTAGAATTGCTTTTGCGATTCTAGGTCTCTTCTGGTTCCAGATGAAATTTAGGAGTGATTTCTCTAGATCTATAAGGTATGTTGATGGTATTTCTATTGGGATTGCATTGAATCTGTATAAGAGTTTTGGGAGAATGGCCATTTTCACAATGTTTGTTCTTCCTATCCATGAGCAAGGGATGTCTTTCCATTTTCTGAGATCATCTTCAATTTCCTTTTTCAGTGTAATATAGTTTTCACTGTATAAGTCTTTCACTTCTTTCGTAAGAGTAATTCCTAAATATTTCATTTTTTTGCTTGCTAATGTGAATAGTCCAGTTTCCCTTATTTCCCTCTCTGTGGTTTTGTTGTTTGTGTATAGGAATGCTATTGATTTCTGAGTATTGATTTTGTATCCAGCCACATTACTGAATTTATTTATTGTATCTAAGAGTCTTTCAATGGAGCTTAGGGGGTCTTCTATGTAGAGTATCATGTCATCTGCAAACAATGACAACTTAACTTCTTCTTTTCCTATCTTTACCCCTTTTATTTCTCTTTCTTGCCTAATTGCTCTGGCTAGTACTTCCAGTACTATATTAAATAGGAGTGGTGATAAAGGACATCCTTGTCTTGTGCCTGATTTTAAAGTAAAGGCTTTCAATTTTTGGCCATTTAGTATGATGCTGGCTGTTGGTTTGTCATAAATGGCCTTTATTATATTGAGGTAAATATATACGCACCAAACTCCAATTTTCTGTAGAGTTTTTATCATGAATAAATGTTGGACCTTATCGAAGGATTTTTCTGCATCTATAGAAATGATCATGTGATTCTTATTTTTGGCTTTATTGATATGGTGGATTACATTTATTGATTTGCGTATGTTGAACC
Organism: Cavia porcellus; assembly: GCF_034190915.1. Classification (NCBI taxonomy): domain Eukaryota; kingdom Metazoa; phylum Chordata; class Mammalia; order Rodentia; family Caviidae; genus Cavia; species Cavia porcellus. Next base: position 54,150,647 of record NW_026947500.1, on the reverse strand, counting down.
ATCCTTGCATTCCTGGGATGAATCTCACTTGGTCATGGTGTATAATCTTCTTGATGATTTGCTGGATCCTATTTGCCAATATTTTATTGAGGATTTTTGCATCTGTGTTCATTAGAGAGATCGGTCTATAGTTCTCTTTTTTAGTTGGGTCTTTCTCAGGTTTTGGTACTAGAGTGATATTTGCTTCCAGGAATGACTTAGGAAGGATTGCTTCCCTTTCAATTTCATTGAATAGTTTGAGGAGTGTTGGCATTAGGTCTTCTTTGTATTTCTTGTAGAATTCTGCAGTGAATCCATCTGGGCCTGGGCTCTTCTTGGTGGGTAAGGACTTAATTACATTTTCAATTTCAGTAACCGAGATTGGGTCATTCAACAGTTTTACATCCTCTTGATCTAGCTTTGGCACTTCATATGCTTCTAAGAAACTGTCTATTTCTTCTGTGTTATCAAACTTTTGAGAGTAGAGGTTTTCAAAATAGGTGTTGATGATCTTCTGTATTTCTATTGGGTCTGTAGTGACTTCTCCTTTTTCATTTCTTATTGCATGAATTTGAGCTTTTTCTTCCCTTTTTTAAATAAGGTTGGCTAGGGGCTTATCGATTTTATTTATTCTTTCAAAGAACCAACTCTTTGATTTGTTGATCCTTTGGATTGTTTTCTTAGTCTCTATTGCATTGATTTCTGCTCTGATTTTTATAATTTCCTCTCTTCTTTTGGCTTTGGGCTTGACTTGCTCTTCTTTTTCTAGCTGTCTGAGGTGTAGCATCAAGTTATTTATTTGTATTCGTTCTGTTTTCCTGATGTGGGAACTCAGTGCAATAAATTTTCCTCTCAGGACGGCTTTCATTGCATCCCACAGATTCTGGTAAGTTGTATCTGCATTTACATTTTCTTTTAGGTATTGTTTGATTTCTTCTTTAATTTCTTCTGTGACCCACTGATTACTCAAGAGTGTGTTATTCAGTTTCCATGTGTTTGTGGGATTTTTGCGGTATCTTTTATCATTAATTTCTAATTTCAGAGCGCTGTGATCCGATAACATGCAAGGGATGATTTCAGCTCTTTTGCACTTGTTTAAATATGTTCTATGAGCTAATATATGGTCGATTTTAGAAAATGATCCATGTACTGCTGAGAAGAATGTGTATTCTGATGTTGTTGGGTGGAACATTCTGTATATGTCTATCAAACCCATTTGTTCACAGGTATGATTCAGTTCTGTTATTTCTTTACTCATTTTCTGTCTGGTCGATCTGTCCCTTGGTGTCAATGGCGTATTAAGGTCTCCCGTTACAATTGTGTTACTGATAACTTGAGTTTTCATTTCTGTTAATAGTTGTTTTATATAACTGGGTGCTCTGGAGTTTGGTGCGTATATATTTAAGATAGTTATCTCTTCCTCTTGGAGTTTTCCCCTTACGAGTATGTAGTGACCTTCTTTATCCTTTATGGTCATTGTTGGTTTAAAGTTCACGTTGTCTGCAAACAGAATGGCTACTCCTGCCTTTTTTTGGATTCCTGCTGCATGAAGAATTGTTTTCCATCCTTTGACTTTCAGTCTGTGAGTATCCTTCTGGTTTAGATGGGTTTCCTGTAAACAGCATATGGTTGGATTTTGTTTCTTGATCCATTCTGCTAGTCTGTTTCTTTTGATTGGTGCATTGAGACCATTTACATTAATGGTTATTACTGTTAAATGTTGTTTAATTGTAGGAATGTTATCTCTCTGCTGTTGCATCTTTATCTTTCTGTTCTGTTTAATTATTTGCTTTGCTTAGTGGTTTTTTCCTTTGTGTATCTAAACTGTCTTTCAATATTTTTTGCAGGGTTGGTTTGGTGTTCATGAAGTTCTTCAGCTGTTCTTTGTCATGGAAGTATCGTATTTCACCATCTATTTTAATTGATAGTTTTGCAGGATATATCAGTCTAGGTTGGAAATCATTTTGCTTTAGGATCTGGAATACTTCACTCCATGCTCTTCTTGACTTTATTGTTTGTGCTTAGAAGTCTGCTGTGATTCTGATAGGTTTTCCTTTATAAGTGATCTGTCTTTTCTCTCTGACAGCTTTTAATAATCTATTCTTGTGTTGGATTTCTGGGATGGTGATTATTATATGTCTGGGTGTAGTTTTATTTTGGTTATGACTATTTGGAGTTCTATATGCTTCACTGATCCTGATGTCAGTTTCTGATCTCATGCTTGGGAAGTTTTCAGCTATTGCTTCTCTAAATATCCTCTTGATATCCTTTATGTTGTCTCCTTCTTTTTCATTAATCCCTATCATTCTTATGTTATTCTTCTTTGCATCATCTTGCAGTTGTTGAATTGTTGTTTCCTGATTCCTTGTTATTTTAAAAAGATCTTTCCTTTCCTGTTCACTAGCTGCAATCCTGTCTTCAAGGTCTGAAATTCTATCTTCACTTTCATTAAGGCGGTTTTTACAACTTTCAGTGGAGTTTTTTATTTCCTGTATATCTCTGTGCATCTGCATTATGTATTCTGTTTGTTTCTTATATTGCTCTTCTAGGGATTCTATGTTTTTGTTTAGTTCCTCCAATTTTTTATCTGTGTTTTCTTTAGATATATTTAGAATCTTTCATTTCTTTTATCATTTCTTCTTTTATCTGGGATATTATTTCGAGTTTGAATTTCTTTAAAGCTTCCTGGAGTTGCTTGTCAACTTCAGTAGCTATTGTGTCTAATATATGAGGAGGATGGGATATATTTTCTTCTAAATACACTTCTCCTAGGGTTTCTTGAGATGGGCTGGAGGTTTGAGGTTGTAATTTGGTCTTTCGTTTTGTCATTTTCCTATATTTCTGTGTTTCAAGTGTTATTTGAAAGCCTCCTCAGGATCTGTTGAAAATCCCCTTCTATGTTTGCAGCTACTGAGACTCTGGCACCACTCTACCCCAGGCCATTGGGCCTGCAGAACCAATGGCCCTTCTCTGCTTGTTCAGAACTCCGCGGTTCCAGACAAGCTGGGCCTCAGGGACACTGTGCACCCACCTGCCCCTTGGTAGATCCACAGCTCTTGGATCGCAGCCGGGTTAGGGTACTCACCACAGACTGTAGTGCCTCAGGAGCCTGTGATCCCTCCGTGCTTGCAGAGATATCCACAGACCTCCAGACAAAGGAAGGGCCTCCTGCGGGCACTCCAGATCTACCCAGCTCCTCCTCTGCACGCAGATGGCTATGCGCGGCTGGGCACAGGCCGAGGTGCCTCAGGAACCCGGGACCCCTCCTCCTCCAGACAAAGGAAGGGGCCTCTGCAGGTGCTCCGGATCCGCGCAGCTCCTCCTCTGCACACCGATGGCCAGGCGCGGCTGGGCACAGGCCGAGGTGCCTCAGGAACCCGGGACCCCTCCTCCTCCAGACAAAAGAAGGGGCCTCTGCAGGCGCTCCGGATCCGCGCAGCTCCTCCTCCGCACACCGATGGCCAGGCGCGGCTGGGCACCGGCCGAGGTGCCTCAGGAACTCGGGATCCCTCCTCCTCCAGACAAAGGAAGGGGCCTCTGCAGGCGCTCCGGATCCGCGCAGCTCCTCCTCCGCACACCGATGGCCAGGCACGGCTGGGCACAGGCCGAGGTGCCTCAGGAACCCGGGACCCCCCCTCCTCCAGACAAAGGAAGGGGCCTCTGCAGGCGCTCCGGATCCGCGCAGCTCCTCCTCTGCACACCGATGGCCAGGCGCGGCAGAGCACGGGCCGAGGTGCCTCAGGAACCCGGGACCCCTCCTCCTCCAGACAAAAGAAGGGGCCTCTGCAGGCGCTCCGGATCCGCGCAGCTCCTCCTCCGCACACCGATGGCCAGGCGTCGCTGGGCACGGGCCGAGGTGCCTCAGGAACCCGGGACCCCTCCTCCTCCAGACAAAGGAAGGGGCCTCGGCAGGCGCTCCGGATCCGCGCAGCTCCTCCTCCGCTCACCGATGGCCAGGCGCGGCTGGGCACAGGCCGAGGTGCCTCAGGAACCCGGGACCCCTCCTCCTCCAGACAAAGGAAGGGGCCTCTCGCGAGATTGATTTATTTCACTTATGAGTATGGTCTCAAGCTGCGCCCATTTATTGATAAATATCTCAATGTGATCCTTCTTTATAGCTGAATAATACTCCATTGTATATAAATACTACAACTTTTTTATCCATTCCTCAGTTGATGGACACATGGGTTGTTTCCAAGATCCGGTGATTACAAATTGTGCTGCTATAAACATAGGTGCACATATATCACTGTGGTATGATGCTTTCAGTTCTTCTGGGAATATGCCTAGAAGTGGAATAGCTGGAATAAATGGGATTTCCAATCCCAACTTTTTGAGAAATTTCCAGACAGATCTCCACAAAGGCTGTACCAGTCTACACTCCAACCAACAGTGCAGGAGAGTTCCTTTTCCCCCACAGCCTCTCCAGCATTTGCTGTTGTTGGTTTTCTTGATCCTGGCCATTCTTTCAGGAGTGAGATGGTATTAGAGAAATTTGCATTTCTCTAATGACCAATGATGATGAACATTTTTTCATGTATTTATTTGCCATTTGCATTTCTTCATCAGAGAATTGCGCATTCATCTCAGACGCCCATTTTGGATTGGATCTTTGAATTTTGGAGGTCTGAGTTTTTTAAATTCTTTATATGTTTTAGATAAGAGTCCCTTGTCTGAGATAGAGTTCACTGAAATCTTTTCCCAGTTTGTGGGTTTTCTTTTCACTATGCTGGAGATTTCTTTTGACATGCAGAAACTTTTTAATAAGAAGTGGTCCCAGTTATTGATTCTGGGAAGTATTTCCTGTGCGGTTTGAGTCTTGTTCATGAATTCTCTACCTACTCCTATGTCTTCAAAGTTTCGACCCAATTTGTCTTCCAATACATTTAGTGTTTTTGTTTTAATATACAGATCTTTGACCCATTTAGATTTTAATTTAGTACATGGTGATAGACATGGGTCTAGCTTTAGTTTTTGGCAAATGGAGAGCCAGTTTTTCCAGAACCATTTATTAAAGAGACTGTCGTTCTTCCAGTGAACCTGCTTGGCTCCTTTATCGAAGATAAGGTGGTTGAGTGTGTTTGTAGTTGTGGTTGTATCTTCTAATCTATTCCATTGATCTTCAGCTCTGTTTTGATTCCAATACCATGTTGATTTTACTACTGTTGCTTTGTAGTATAACTTCAAGTCAGGGATTGTGATGCCTCCTGCTTTGTCTTTGCTGTTTAGAATTGCCTTTGTGATTCTAGGTCTCTTCTGGTTCCAGATGAAATTTAGGAGTGATTTCTCTAGATCTATAAGGTATGTTGATGGTATTTCTATTGGGATTGCATTGAATCTGTATAACAGTTATGGGAGACTGACCATCTTCACAATGTTTGTTCTTCCTATCCATGAGCAAGGGATGTCTTTCCATTTTCTGAGATCATCTTCAATTTCCTTTTTCAGTGTAATATAGTTTTCACTGTATAAGTCTTTCACTTGTTTCATAAGAGTAATTCCTAAATATTTCATTTTTTTGCTTGTTAATGTGAATAGTCCAGTTTCTCTTATTTCCCTCTCTGTGATTTTGTTGTTTGTGTATAGGAATGCTATTGATTTCTGAGTATTGATTTTGTATCCAGCTACATCACTGAATTTATTTAATATATTCTAAGAGTCTTTTAATAGAGTTTAGGGGGTCTTCTATGTAGAGTATCATGTCATCTGCAAACAATGATAATTTAACTTCTTCTTTTCCTATCTTTACCCCTTTTATTTCTCTCACTTGCCTAATTGCTCTGGCTAGTATTTCCAGTACTATATTAAATAGGAGTAGTGATAAATGACATCCTTGTCTTGTGCCTGATTTTAGAGTAAAGGCTTTCAATTTTTGGCCATTTAGTATGATGCTGGCTGTTGGTTTGTCATAAATGGCCTTTATTATATTGAGGTAAACACCATCTATTCCAATTTTCTGTAAAGTTCTTATCATGAATAAATGAACTTCATTGAAGGCTTTTTCTGCATCTATAGAAAAGATCATGTGATTCTTATTTTTGGCTTTATTGATATGGTGGATTACATTTATTGATTTGCGTATGTTGAACCATCCTTGCATTCCTGGGATGAATCCCACTTGGTCATGGTGTATAATCTTCTTGATGATTTGTTGGATCCTATTTGCCAATATTTTATTGAGGATTTTTGCATCTGTGTTCATTAGGGAGATCGGCCTATAGTTCTCTTTTTTAGTTGGGTCTTTCTCAGGTTTTGGTACTAGAGTAATATTTGCTTCCAGAAATGACTTAGGAAGGATTGTGACCCTTTCAATTTCATTGAATAGTTTCAGGAGTGTCGGCATTATGTCTTCTTTGTATTTTTTGTAGAATTCTGCAGTGTATCCATCTGGGCCTGGGCTCTTCTTGGTGGGTAAGGACTTAATTACATTTTCAATTTCATTAACAGAGATTGGGTTATTCAACAGTTTTACATCCTCTTGAACTAGCTTTGTACTTTATATGCTTCTAAGAAACTGTCTATTTCTTCTGTGTTATCAAACTTTTGGGAGTAGAGGTTTTCGAAATAGGTGTTGATGATCTTCTGTATTTCTATTGGGTCTGTAGTGATTTCACCTTTTTCATTTCTTATTGCATGAATTTGAGCTTTTTCTTCTTTGGATTGTATTCTTAGTCTCTATTGCATTGATTTCTGCTCTGATTTTTATAATTTCCTCTCTTCTTTTGGCTTTGGGCTTGACTTGCTCTTCTTTTTCTAGCTGTCTGAGGTGTAGCATCAAGTTATTTATTTGTATTCATTCTGTTTTCCTGATGTGGGAACTCTGCAATAAATTTTCCTCTCAGGATGTTTTTCATTGCATCCCACAGATTCTGGTAAGTTGTATCTGCATTTTCATTTTCTTTTAGGTATTGTTTAATTTCTTCTTTAATTTCTTCTGTGACCCACTGATTACTCAAGAGTGTGTTATTCAGTTTCCATGGGTTTTCGAGATTTTTGCGGTATCTTTTATCATTAATTTCTAATTTCAGAGCGCTATGATCCAATAACATGCAAGGGATGATTTCAACTCTTTTGCATTTGTTTAAATATGTTCTGTGAGCTAATATATGGTCTACTTTAGAGAATGATCCATGTTCTGCTGAGAAGAATGTGTATTCTGATGTTGTTGGGTGGAACATTCTGTATATGTCTATCAAACCCATTTGTTCACAGGTGTGATTCAGTTCTGTTATTTCTTTGCTCATTTTCTGTCTGGTTGATCTGTCCCTTGGCGTCAATGGCGTATTAAGGTCTCCTGTTAGAATTGTGTTACTGATAATTTGAGTTTTCATTTCTGTTAATAGTTGTTTTATATAACTGGGTGCTCTGGAGTTTGGTGTGTATATATTTAAGATAGTTATCTCTTCCTCTTGGAGTTTTCCCCTTATGAGTATGTAGTGACCTTCTTTGTCCTTTATGGTCATTGTTGGTTTAAACTTCACATTGTCTGCCAACAGAATGGCTACTCCTGCCTTTTTTTTTGGATTCTTGCTGCATGAAGAATTGTTTTCCATCCTTTGACTTTCAGTCTGTGAGTATCTTTCTGGGTTAGATGGGTTTCCTGTAAACAGCATATGGTTGGGTTTTGTTCCTTGATCCATTCTCCTAGTCTGTTTCTTTTGATTGATGCATTGAGACCTTTTACATTAATGTTATTACTGTTCTAATGCTGTCATGCACAAGGCATGATCTTAAAGGCCAGATTCTTGCTTTAGAACCAACTAAGAGTATTCTCCCACATAGATACTCCTAACAGGTCTGAACTGATTTTTGCATTGACAGGAATTTTAAATCCTTTCACAGAAAAATAACAATTATTACATATCCATACAGTAGCATGGTGTTTTGATTCATGTATATTGTATATACTGTGTAACATTTATTTTATGTTAAGCATATGTGTCTCTTGATTTATCATTTCCTGTTAGTCAACATGTTTTAATTTTATTAAATTTACATTTAACCTGGTCTCTATGATATCAAGATTATGTAGAGAGATGCACTTTGTAGCAATTCACAACACAGTGGATAGTAGACGCATTGCAGGCTATGGACAGTAAATGCATAGTACAGCGTTACATGTTTGTACAACAAAATCTCATCTGAAAAAGAATAGTATCATATGTAAAATGTAGGGCTTTGGGAGAAGGTATAATCATATTTGCATATAAGCTCCATCGTTCAATACCCAAAATATGTTAATTAAGAATTGTTTTCTGGGCCTCATTTTATCCACTAATAAAATGAATGTGCTGTTAGGAAATGTCAAGGGATTACTGTGAGTTAAATGAAGTGATGCGTGAAAACAGCTTTTAGTGTGGGTTTGAGCACAGTGTTAATGAGTATAAACTCTAATAGTATTTGTATAAAATGGTATTTTCTGTATCGGCTCACGAAAGGTGGCAACATGGAATTGGATGGGATTTAATATCCTATCGCCTTGGTCTTTGATTTATCTTTTCTTATTTATTGAAGCCACTGATATCTTTTGCTCCCTCCAGTACTTCCTTATTGGGGACCTGGCCTAGATCCCCAATATCCCAAAGAAGTGTCCTGTGAAGGCTTAAATAAATGAGATAAGTGGTATGATGCTAGGGCTCCAGGAGGGTCAAAACCCTCTACAGAGTTCAGGGACTCTGGTGGCTAAGAGAGGGAATGCCTCTGGGCAGCTGGTATTTATTATTTTTTTCAAACAACACAGGAAACTGCACAGACCTTGGGAGTGGCTCAAGGACTTTGCAAGTAACAAATTATGTTAACAAGGAGAAGTATCTTAGGAGATCTCTGGGTTGCATTTCACTATAGGAGTGAAATGCCTGCAGCTACAGTCTCCATTTAGTTAATTGGAGTTGCAGCCAGGTTTCCTCCGCCCTTACCTTGCCCAGCCATGCAGCAGCCCTGCATGTATGTTCAATTTCCACTTTCAATGGCTCCTAACTTTTTCTCACTCTGTTTCTTCTCCTGTAGGAGTGGCTGTGATGACCATTTTGCATGACAATTAAGGAATGTGACAACTTCCTTTGCTTGACATTCTAATTGAGAACCATATTTTGGCTTGTCTTGAAAGATCCGCAACCCCTTCTTAGAAACTTTCTCTCTGTCTTTGCTTTTGATACTGAGTGGAATCACATGTAAATGGAGGTTGCAAATTTGGGGCCCTGGGGAGTTGACACTAATGGTTCACAGGCCAGAATAATGTTATTTTTAAAAAATCTGTATATTCAGCTTTGATAAAAATAGACCTTATTTAGTAGCCACTATTTACTGCCTTCCTCTTGGTCCCTAGCACATTATTTCCATGTCTGCATCTTAAATTGCTTGTGTTTGTCAACATCTTATTTATAGCAGTATGGAAGCTATAACTAAATTATATATATATATATAAATTATATATATATATATATATATATATATATATAGCTTGTGTAATGCACACATATATAGTTTACATAATGCATATATATGCATTTTCTCTTCATGATCATCAGTGTCTTCATTTGGGCTTACTCCATAAAAGCTACCCCAAAATATTTAATTTGATTACATTCACATTGGTCCTTTTACCATGTAAAGCAACATAGTCTTAAGTTCCAGTGACTATAATGGATTGTTTTTATACTTATTATTCAGGGTACCACAGTGTATATGAAGATAAAATGCAGTTGTTCAATTATTACGGCATTAGAGATTGTTAGAGCTGACAAATCTTTGCAAATTATGTAGCCAGTTTCCTAACTGCATGTCTGTGAAAGAGAAACAGAAAGGGTTATAAACCTGTCCTGATTCATGTACCTGGAGTAATCTCATCTCCCAAAGCAGAGCTTCTCACCTTAGTAGCAGCTGAAACACTGCTCAAATGCCATCTTTTTCATAGACACACTTAGATGGCTATAAGTACTGGTAGGTAACAGAGGAGGAAGACATAGAGTGTGTATGCTTATTTATTAGGAAATGGAATATTTGAGTTTGCAACTTCTCTAAAATTCCATACTCACTATATGATATTAAAGATACAAATCCATCTATGACTGAGCATTAAATATGCCTTTAATCACGATGTGTCAGATTTTTCTATATGAACAAGAAAGGGTGAGTTTGGGGAATTAAGGTGAAACATAGTGTAGATCCCGTTAGTTGAATGGTGATTAACAATGTGTCATTTAAGTCTGTTTTGGTGAACACCCCCTTCGATGGGCAACACATTTACACAGGAAGAATTTACCACTTGCTCGATGAAATCGTAATCTACCATAGGTTTTGCTCTTTTTGTTAGGGAAGGCAGCATGCCATTTCATAAATATTATTGTACTATATCCAGAACAAAACATTTTTTTGCTTGTTCTTATGCCCATAGAAGGTTTTAAGGAAAGGGGTTCAGCCAGATCTAAGTTGAAAAACTCACAGAACATGTACCAGGCCCCAGTTGCTTTGGTATTAATTACATTTTTAATACAAATGTTTATCCAATATAGAAGCTTACCTTGTACTTTGAAAAGAAGGGAAAAGAACTCTTGAATTGTGTGTCTGAAATCAAAAAACCATCTCTGGAAGAATGAATAAATAATATTGGAGAAATCTCTCAAGAAGTAGTCTAAAATACCCAATGTTCCTGATGCATAAATAGAAATATAAACACAGAGTTAGGAAATGCATCTTTAAGCCTTGTATCAATCCTGAATTTAATTGTGTACTCAGCAAGGTTGTTTTATCTTCTGTGGAGCCCAGTTTCCTTATTTATGATTTGGAAGCAATAAAATAGACCTTCCTTCATAAATTACAGAATTGGTCCTGTGCATAAAAATTGAGGATGGTATCTAAGATCTTCATGCAGGATCCCCCCTTGGCATGGACCAATACATTTGTCATCATTGAAACCTTCCCTGCCTATGGTTACAGACTCACTGCATGTATGATTTCGGAAAAGGCTACAATATGGCATTTGTTTCAATAAATGATGATCAGAAGCTTGTTCAGAAACTGAACTGTGCCAAGTCCTTGTGGGACTTCAGCTTGGTGAACAGAAGCCAGGTAACAATGAGCAGTGATGGAGCTCCTGGAGAATGCTTCTGAGGTCTATCCTCTGCTCTTTCAGCTCATCAAGGGAACAAGTCACTAGCCTGAGTGTGGCACTATAGTGTGCTGTGTTGAGAAGCACATGTGTACATTTGTACTACTTCCACTGTTTTCTTTTTTTTCCAACTCTTTAGTATGGTGTCACTCACAAATATCAGGAGTGGATTAATTCATTTTCAGATATTTCCCTCACTGATAGCTGCAAAATTGTTCTAAATTTGTTTCTATTATGATTTTTATTTTTTCTATTTTATCCTTTTGTTTAAGAATTTTTTTTAAAATTTTATTTTAAAAAGGGTAAAACTAAACATATCAAAACAGAACAAAGCAGATCAGAAGAAAACAATATAAGGGACACATATTTCAAAGCAAGACAACAGGAGGTCATCATGTGTACCATTTTGTCTCTTGTTTTCTTCTAAATAGTTGTTCAAATCTTCACACAATGAATTCATACAAAACAGAACAGTATTAAACTCATCAGAACAGAATGATGAAAGCATTTTAGGCTTTCAAAACCTGGCAATCGGGAAATCAACAATGGCTGCCATAATGTCTCTTGTTCTCTTCAAATACCTTGGAAATTTGCAAAGTTTCACCACTGACAATGATGTTTCTTGGCCTTCTGTTCATGTGGTGCATCTCACTGATTAATTTAACTTGAACCATCCTTGCATTCCTGTGATGATTCCCAGTGATCCTGATAAATAATCCTTTTCACAGGAAACTCAATTCAGTTTTAGTATTTTATCGAGGTTTTTAAAAATATATGATCATCAGAGAAATTGTCCTAAAATGTATTTTTATGAAGTTCTTGTCTTCTTTTGTATCAAGTTATTCATGTTTTGACATGTATATGCTCAGTAAAGGCCTCCATTATATATAATTTAGCAAATTAACAATGTTCATCATTTCACATAATTATTCTTTTCTTATGTGACAAGACCATTTAAAATGTTCTCTTTCAACAAAAATCTCGGGGCTGGGAATTGAGCTCAGTGGACCAAGCACCTGCCTTGCAAGCAGGCAGTCATGAGTTCAATCCTCAGTACTGATAAAAAGTTAAAAATAAAAAAAATTTTAAAAATCTCACATACAATATTATCAACTATAATCTTCATGTTTATATCAGATCTTCTGTTCATCCCATGTATCTATAATTTTATATCCTTCAACATACATCTTCAATTTCCTCCCTCTCCCCAGTGCCTCAGTTTAACTGTAACCAGTTTTCTCTCTCACCTCAATGAGTTCTTTTTATTCTCCTCTCCCTTTCCCTTCCTCCTTTCTTCTTTCCCTCCCTCCCTTCTTCTTTCTCTCCCTCCCTTCTCCTTCCTTCCTTCGTTCATTCCTTCCTTCCTCCCTTCCTTTGTTCCCCATTTCCCTCTTTCTTTCTTATACTACATAGAAGTCAGATCACAGAGTATTTGTTTTCTTACACCTGGTTTTGTACTTAGCATAATTCTTCCAATTGTTTTATCTTTCCATCCATGGATGGTGGCTTCCATTATTTCCCTATCTACTGTGGTTCATACTGCAATAGACACAAGAGTGCATATGTCTTTGGGAGGTGATGATTTCATTTACTTTGAGTATATGCTCCAAAGAGGGATTGCTGTATCAAAGAGTAAGTATATTTTTCTCTTTGTTATGCATTTCCATACTGATTTCCACTATGCTTGTGCCAGTTTACACTCCAAGAGTATACAAGCTGTTAGATTTGAATAAGCATTCCCAAAATGTTCAAATGTTTTAAAGGCTTGGTACTTGGGGTGGAAGCTTTGAGAAGTGCTGTGAAATTTGCTAAGCTGAGCATCATGGGGGGATTTGGCTCACTGAGGTTGTGCCCTCCACAGGTACTAGGGAGCCCCAGCTGAGTTTTTTCTCTCTGCTTCCTGACCTGAAGTACAGGCACTGGCATTGACATACCCTGTCTCTGTGCCATGCAATCCTCATCAGAGGCTGAAACCACCAGGAAAGCTTGACTGAGACATGAGTTGCCAGATCTGTAAGCCAACATAAACCTCCCTTTACCCTAGAAGTAGCTTTGTCAGTTACTTCATCCCAGCAATGCACAGCTGACTATGGAAAAAACAAGGGTTTCCTGTTCCTTTGCCAAAACTTGTTTTTTCTTATATTTTTCATAATCACCACTTTAGCAGATGCAAGGTGAATTTTAATCATGATATTCATTTGCATTTACCTGATCATTGTTGCATTAATTGTGTTTACACATACCTGCTGGTTTTTTTTTTTTTTTTTGGTCTTCTTTGGGATAATGTCTATTCAGGTTCCATGGTCCATTTTTTAAATTGAGTTATTTGGTTTTCAGCTCTTAAAACATGTGAGTTCTTTAATAACTTGAGTATCAATTATTTATCAGATGTATGATCTGCAAATCTTTCCTTTCCACCTATGGACTGCTTTTTCATTTGCTGGCTTTTTTTGTTTTGAAGATTTCTTGTTTGATATAGTTCTCTTTAATTTTGCTTTTTGTTGCCTGAGCTTTAATTTGACATAAAAAATTCATTACCAAAGATGGTGTCAAGTATTTCCCTTTGTATTCTTCTAAAAGTTTTATGATTTCATGTGTTAATGTTTTATCCATTTCGAGTGGATTTTTGCTTATGGTGCAAAATAAAGGTCAAATTTTATCCTTCTTCATGTGGAAGTACAGCTTTCTTAGCACCATTATTATCGAAATTATATTTATCTCTTGGGTCTTCTTGGTTGTTTTGTAGAAAATGAGTTGATCAACTATATTTGGGCTTATTTCTGGGATGCCCCTTTCTGTCCTATTCAACTATGTATCTTTTTTCACTTTTCATACTTCAAAGTTTAAAAAACTTATTTTAATTGATGAGCAATAATGTTACTCACACTTGTTAAGGGTGTAATTATGTATGTACCTATGGGGTACAATGTGGTGAGAATAATGGCTACCAGAATGGACAGGAAGGGTGGATGACAAAAGGTAGATGCTGACCAAAGAGTCAGTGAGACAGGAAGAATAAGATTTAGTGATTGATTTCAGGTTGTCTGATTCCAAATTGATGAAGGAATAGACATTAAATGTTTTCATCATGAAACAATAGTCATATGCCTGTTTTTGTGCCAGTAAAATATTGTTTTGATCATTATAGCTTTGTGATATAATTTGATATTAGGAAGTATAGTGATGCAAACTTCTTTCTTTCTTGGCTTTTGGGAGTCTTTTCTGATTCCATATGAATTTTAGAAATGTTTTTATATTTCTGTAAGGAGTGTCACTATAATTTTAAGAATGGTTTATTGCATTTGTATGTTGCTTTGGAAAGTATGGATGTATTAAGAACATCAGCTTTTCCCATCTATTAACACAGGAAATCTGTCTGTTTATTTAAATCTCTTTCAATTTCTTCCATTAAAAGTTTGCACATTTCAGTTTTTTATTTCCTTGGTTAAGTTTATTCCTAAGGTTTTCTTTCTCTTTGTGGTTATTTAAAATAGGATTTTTTTCCTTGATAGGTTGTTATTTGTATACAGAAATGCACCTGAGTTGTATGTTAATTTTCCATGCTGAATTCATTCACTAGTTGAAACATCTTTTGTTGATTCAGGAAGGAGGATTTATAAATATATATGATATGTACCCCAACACCAATCGCCTGCAGCCACAGGAGGCCTAGGCATCAGCAGTATTGGTGCAAATGGGGATTTGTGACTCATCCATTGAAGTCCACAGTGCTGCCATTGCTGCAGCCTCCATCACCAGTTCTTCCCCAGAGAATGCTGAGATGTCCACTTGGCTCCATGTCCCTGTTGCCACTACCCCAACTGCCAAAACACTGTATCCCAATTTTTTTGTGTGTATCACACTCACCCGAGCTATTAGAGTGCTGTAACCTCACATGCCCCTCAGAGGTTGGTGATATCTCTGACCCAGACACCACAGGCACCACACTCAAATTCATCAATGACAGATGAGTGACACATGTCAAAGGACAACAGTTCATGGTAGCAGAAAAGAGCACAAGCAACAAAAGCAAAAGGGGAGGATCACAGAGAGAAAGCTATTTCTGTGCCTTATAATGTATATAATCCACACTCACTTGGGAGTAGCACTCACATCCATGATCCCAGCATTAACAGATGCTGGAAGCCCACCTCCATGATTTCATAAGGCTTTGGGGGGACATCCAGATACAAACCATAACAGAAGGACAAGCATCATAAAAGTGTATCCAGTTTTAAAGCCCATTAAGAAGGCAGACACATAAAAGATAAAATGAAAACAAAGCTGTATCAGTACAGAAAACCACTAAAGATTGAGAATAAGATTGCAGCTAAAGTCCTCTAGTGATTCTCTATATAAAAAGGAGTTCAAATAATTAAAAAATTCACTACATGAGTTTCACAAGAGCTAGGGAAGTCAGATGAGAGAATATAGGGCCTGGTTTCAGTATAACAGACACACTGAAGAAATCAGAAATAGGAACATTATTTGCCTAACCAATTTCCTTATGGAATGTGGAGAGAGACTCATCCAACTTAAAGGAGAGAGAAAGAAATTAAGTTCAGATTTTAGACTTCAAACTCAACCAGGTCTGGCACAGTGAAACTCGGGGTTGAGCAGAGTCCCACAGCCTGTGTGCCCCACACAAATGTACTGAGAAGGAGCCTCAGGACTGTATTTAGCTCTATGGAGTGTTTCCATCACATTTTCCTCAACTCAGGTGGCAAAGCAAGGAACCAGATCTGATGAGCTGGCGAGTAAGGAAAAGAAGTCAGAGCAGGATTTTGCCTTAGAATTCAGTGCCAGGAAAACTATGGTAAGATTCAGCATGAGACAGTAAATGAACACCCCAGGAGACCTGCCCCAGCACCAGGCAGAAACATGTGCTTTGATAGAATGGTCTCATGTTTGGGTCCACATCTGTGGCTGCAAGATCAAGGCAAAACCAGCTTAGTGTCAGCCTATGTGGCAAAAGGACTCTTGAAAATTTACAAAGCACAGGAAAGGGGAAGACTCTTTCTTTCAGATTGTAGGGCAGTAAGTGGAACACTTACTGTCTTGGAACTTGACGTTAAGCTGGAAAAAACCCCAAACTGGGCAGCTTTAATGTCTATTTCCTAGCACTGTTCTTACACAAATAGTTTCTGGATTCCACCCAATGGCAGGTGGAGATGTGTAAATCCAACCAATTGAATTTCTATTTGAATAAATCCTACATATAACTGCAGTAGTGTCAGGCCATAAACATGCCTCAGCATGTATTATTTCTTGTTACACTGGGCTTAATGGTTTCTGCACCCTGTGGATAAGGTCATGTTTTAGTATTGATGGCAAGCAGGCTGCCCACTCCACTTCTTCTCAACCTGTAAAGTACAACATGTAGAGAGCGATTGCATAGTTGTCTTCTGGGGAATGAAAGGCGAGGTGAGTATGCAGTCCTAGCAGAGCTTTATTTCCCTCATGATGAGGCTTAGATTGGTTTTAATCCTGAAAATCCTGAACACAAGCCTGGGACTATAGATGTGGCACCCGGGCCTAGGTAGAGGCTTCCAGAGATGGACTGACAATGTTAGGCAATCCCACAGTCACATAAAAAACACACTGACTGCAGGTTTGTAACACACAGATTTGGGGTACCCTCTAGTGCTGAAACAGTGACAATACACTAAAAATGGATTCAAAACAGACTTGGAGTTTAGTCATCAAGTGCTGAAATAGTGGGAGTGGTGCCAAGCTCAAAAGAAAAAAATCACACTGCTTAGAAGTTCTAGAATGACAGCCACAAAGTCAAATTATGAAGATTATATTCTGTAACACGTAATCATTTAATATACAGAAAATATTATTTGTCAACAGGCATCAAGAACGTTTAGGAAACCATAACCTTACCTAACTGACAAAACAGAATACAAAAGCCAAAGCGCCTAGTAATAGAAATGTTCAAACTCTCAGGTGAAATCTATGAATTCTCAAAAAAAAAAAAAAAAAAAGAAACTGAAGGAAAGTCCATGAGCTTCAAAGAAAATACGTAGAGATGATTCAACTAAGAATTTGGAGTAATTAAGAAAAAAACAAGACAGTACTGAAAAGTATAGAAATCAAAAAAATTACATTTCTGCACATAATGTTTTATTTTTTCTACAAACAGGACTACAGAAGTAATAGCCTATTAATCTATTACTTAGATCAATGTGGGTCTTAAAATGAAACTAAGTAAAAGAAGAAAGCCAGAGAAGTCTATGTCTGGATAGTGTCACCCTGCACCAGTAAAATCAAGCTCTTTTATCTTCAAAATAAGTTTTTTGAATGCACTCTTTACCTCCCTGTTTCTCAGGCTGTAGACCATGGGGTTCAGCATGGGGATGACCATGGTGTAGAACACAGAGGAGATTTTGTCCATGTCCATGGAGTGACTGGAGCTGGGCTGCAGGTACATGAAGATGGCAGTGCCATAGAAGATGGAAACGGCAGTGAAGTGGGAGGCACAGGTGGACAGAGCCTTCTGATAACCTGCACCTGAGTGCATCCTTAGGATGGAGACAAAAATAAATGCATAGGATATCAAAATAATGAGGAAAGCAGAAAAGATGTTAAAGCTCACTACATAAATAAGAATCAGCTCACTAACATGTCTATCTGAGCAAGAAAGAACCATGACTGCTGGAATATCACAGAAAAAATGATGGATCACATTGTTGTTACAGAATGAGAGACTAAGTGTGTCCCTGACATGGATGGAGGCATTTAAGAAACCACAGATGTAGGAGCCTATGACCATACACACACACACTCTTGTGGTCATGGTGGTGGTGTAATGTAAAGGCTTGCACACTGCAGCATAGCGGTCATAGGCCATGGAGGCCAACAGGTAACTTTCTACAGTAGCAAAGGCACCAAAAAAGAACATCTGAGCAGCACAATCATTGTAGGAGATGAATTGGTCTCCCACAAGCAGCCCAGCCACAACAGTGGGAGCAATAGCAGAAGAGTATCCCAAGTCCACCAGGGACAGGTTACCCAGGAAAAAGTACATGGGGGTGTGCAGGTGAGAATCTAAAACAATCAAAGCAATCATCCCCAGGTTTCCAAATACATTGATAAGGTAGATGAAAATGATAATGACACAGATGGGCACTTGTAATTCTGGATCATTGGTTAGTCCTAGGAGAATGAACTCTGTCGCTTCTGTCCTGTTCTCCATCAATGTTGTCTGCAAGTCAGAATGTTATGTCCCCTGTAGCAAAGGAAAGTAAAGGGTAAGAGTGTTAACAGGTGCTGTGGAACAGATATGCCACTAAAATGTAAGTGTTTATATACCAAATACAGGACTTTGGTGCAGCAATAATAGACATCTCTAGTTATCTATATGTGAACATGAGGTTATGTAAAAGAGAGCAGCTTATCTACAAACTGTTGCATTGGAAATAAATACTTGAATATTCTCAGTTTTGAATTTCATGTCATTGTAATTTTTGGTGAATATTTTGAATTATTCAATATAACAACTTTGGATATAGATATAATGATATCTACTCATATCATATCATAATACATACCAATATCATAATATACCTTGAATATATTATATATAGATATCATAATATATGTCCATAAAATTATATATAGTATGGATATATATTACAATATCTACTCATATCATTTCAACAGATACATATCACTATATATATCATATGTAGATATGACATAGATATGGATATACATACCCATATCATTATATCTATATTATATATAGATATATATGTACATATAAATACTATGGATATATACATATTATGATCTCTACTGATATCATATCATAATATATATCTATATAATATTATATATTATATGTAGATCCCATAATGTATATACATATAATTATATATATCATGTGTATGTACATATATATGATACAGATATGTATTATGATATCTACTCAAGGCATGAGAATAAAAATTAGGTGTGAAAACGTTCTGGGTGGTTAGTTCATCTCATGAGTGCCCACTATAACAACATTACTCAGAACGACAGGCTCTGTGTTGGCTCTGAATACTTGGGGGCTGTAGACTCATCTTTACATGTGGCTTACTTCTGAAGTCTTGCACCCTCCTTGTTCAGCTAGCTTTTCTCACATAGTAGGATCAGTGAGATTTTTCTCTTTGCTCTCAACCTCTGATTTAGTTCTCCCATGTATCTGTTTTTCTTGTTTGGTTTTTGCTGAATTTGTTTTCTGAAATCCACATGTTAGCATGCATTTACTTTCCATTTCCTATATTAACGATACTAGTTATTTCTATCAGCGGTATCTTCCCATGTTTGAATTACTAAGAATGAAGGTTAAGTGTTTAAAGTTTTTGATTTGACTTTAGCCTACAAATCTGTTGTTTTTGGCCAACTCTATGTTGCAAATATATATTAAAGCATCCCATTGTACTCCATAAATGTATACAATTATTTTTTCAATTAAAAATAAAATATAAAAACTTCAGGAACATTTAACCGGAGTCTGTTGTTTTGTAGGAACATCATTTTGAATCCTTTTATTTGAATAGGAAGCCTTTGGGCAGTTTCCGTGTAAGGCTAATGCTATTACCAACCACCTCCCTTCTTAACCTCTGATATACTTCCTTATAAGCCAGCCCCTTGAAGCTTTATGTCTGCCAGAAAACATACCCATGACCCTTTTTAGCAAATATTCTATCTATAACAGCAATAAGGGCAATCTCCTTCTTGCTGATATTTTCACACTTGCATCTCAGATTCACTTATTTTTAAGGTAAAATACTTAAAATGTAAATTTCTGTGCTCAACAAATCATAGCAAGTATAGATGGTCTGATGCCTTTGCATAGGTTAGAGATATCACTGAGTATATATTATATATATATCTTACCTTGCTTGTGCAGAAATCTTGAAAAGTGAGCTTGCAATCAGAGAGCCAAGCATGGATAACTGCACTGACACTGTTATAAAAATCTCTCTGAAGTAGAGCTCTATGGCACGAAGGAAGCATTGGAGAAAAAGTATTAACGTGAATTCAAGTCCTGGGCCAACTGTGCACTGTTTCTGGGTTCTAGGTAAGTCACTTACCATCTCCTTAACTACAGATTATCATAAAATAAACAGTAACAGTATCTCTTCTACACAATCCATGAAATTCTATTTAGAAAGAGAAGGTAAGGAAATATCTATAAAATAACTCACTGAAGGATAATCATTTTCAGAATCTTGATATAGTTTACTTCATGGAATTCCTTTACCCATGTTGTTGGCTTCTTGGAAGCCCTGGGAGAAGGCCTGAATTCATGGTCAGCTATGAGCGTGCAAATGAATGAAGTATGGTCAAGGGACTAGGACTGAAGTATGATCCCTCTAAAGTGAATTTCTCTGGACTCCAACTGAATTTCAGAAGCTAATTGATAGGAGGCAGGAGTAGACTATGAAGACCGGGAGCTCTCGGGGGAGTACTCCAGGAGAACATCTGTAGTTTCTCTTTCCTCTATCCTAGGTAGGAAACAATTAAATTGTCCGTGGGGACTAGTTAGATATTTTGAGTATGACTCTATGCTTTGAAAATTGCTAATTAATGTATACATTGCAGTTAGCAGTATGCAAAATTTTTGCAGTATAGTTCTAAGATTTTTTGTTAAATATATAGCCACATAATCACTATCCAAATAGCCTGATATCCTCAATTTCTTTGCTGTCAGGTTTGCCACCACTCAGTATCCTGGCAAACAATAATATTTTTCCATAAAATTTTCCTTTGCAAGAATGTGCATTACTGGAATTCTAGAGTACATTCTCTCTCTCTCAAGTACATATTTTTTAAGGATAATTACAGATGGGGTACAAACGTTTTACCTATGTTTGGAGTGGATATATATATATATATATATATATATATATATATATATATATAGGCCTACTCCAGGTGATCTGCTTCCTTCATCTGGACCCCTGCCTTTAATACTCTATTCAGCTGTGAACTCCTCAGGAAATTGGCCTTTTGATGAGGTTAATGCCTTCCTGTTTCACACACTTTCCAAAATCTCTACCTCTGAACACATGACAGTTTTGGAGGACATTGTGATACAAGCCACAACCCTTTTCTTACAGATGGGAACCTGAAACTTGGGAAGGTTAAATCACTTAATTTGAGGCTGAGCTACATTAGCACATGGAACCTACTTGTAACCAGTACACACACTTGTAATCATGAGATAGGTATGGTAAGTTCTGTGGGAGCTGAGAGCTTAGAGAGGACTCTGTAGAGGAACAATGGATAATTTCCTAAGTTTGAGAACTGCAGAACAGATAGAGCTTTCCACTACACCAGATACTCTGTGTCAAAATTCTAACTGCCTGTTTCCACAAATGGAAAGACTGATAGTAAAGGTTGTAAGTAAATGCAAAGACTTTGAAGAGCTCAAATTTGAAAATCAACACACTGACTCATATTTCTTGATTGTGAAAATTAAAACAAGTCAAAACATTTGAAATTTCCTTAAAAATAGAGACATAGATGATGTGTTAGGTATTCTGTCAATGAGATACAATACTCAACTCCCACAACTTAATGGAAGCAAAGGTGTAAGTTCGCTCATGGATTCAACAAATTAAGTAGACTCAATAAAGAAATATCAAGATGTAAGAATATGTTAAAGCAAAGCTGCTTAGCTCATTGTTGCAGCTGAGGAAAGCAGAGATACAGTGGCAAAGAATGAGTGAAAGACAGTTACAGATCTGAACATCATGCCTTCACAATCCACCCAGATGCCTCAGACTGTATTCTACCAATTCTTGAAGTTGATTTGAAGCCAAACAATTGGCACTCTGCCCTAATGATCACACTCCTCCACTTTGCCGTTTGATATTCAAACACATCTCTTGAAACTATGCTTAATCCTCAAATAAATTCAAGGTTATAATTCTGCCTAACTTGATACAAGTATCTTGTATCTGACCAAAAAGGTAATAACACATTCACCAAATTTTTAACAGTTTCAGTATTTTTTGAAAGTCTAAGTCTCTTCTGAGACTTAAGGCAAACTTTTAGCTACAGATTTCTAAAAATTACAAAAAAGTTGCATAGTTCCAAAATATTACAATGCCACACTTGTAGGAATAGGGGGATGGAAAAGAGACAGAACAAGAAAAGACCAAATCTCAACAGAAAACTTTCACTTCTGTAGCTCTGTGAGACTACGTAGGAAATGATGCTGAGTTGGGTTTCATAAGACCTGCACTCCCCCATCCTTATGGCTCTGTTATTTATATCCTGCATAGCTTCCCTTTTGGGCTGACTCTGCTAATGGGAGGCAGTTTTCCTTAATATACCTTCTATGTTCTTGCATCATTCACCTCCCGGGTCTCTGCTACACTGTTGAGTTCATTTCCACAGCTCCTTGTGTCACGCACTTGGGGACTCCTTCTTGGGCTTCTAGGACTTTCTATGAAGTCTGGGTGAAAACATTCCTGGCCCTACAATCCTTACATTCCAAGTTTTTTTTAAAAAACTGCATCACATGATGTGTTAGTTACTTTTCTATTGTTGCTGAGGTAAAATACCTGCCACTTGAAGTGAAGAAAGAAAAGGAGTATTTAGCCCACATTTGTGGAGGTTTCAACCCATAATCAATAGGTTCCAAAGCAGGATGGTATGGCCCAGGGGCAACATTTAAAGGTATCAGAAGACAGCAAAAGTGACAAGAACAAAGGGAGGAGAAGCAAGCCTATTTTTTTCCCTTATAAGTAGACTATGCACCCCTGAGAGGGTGTAGCACTCACACTATCTCTGTCCCTCCTCTTGCACAGGCTCAGGATGTTTACAAATTGAAGATCCTGGTCCCCTGCTAAATCACTTTAGTTAAATTTCTACACTTCTCAAGTTGACACAATGAACATCCTAGAGTGGTAAAGGCACGTTCTCTACACCCCAGGATGTCGAAGTGTTGAGTTACTTAATTATGCATCTAGACTTCTCAAGTGGACATAATGTATCAGTCTTTATTCATGATGACACCAAGAACTGCAGTCAGTGGAGGCAGTATCCAGGCCTCCATGGTCCAGTGCTGCAGCATTCTTTGGTCACTGGATAGCTGAGCATCATTAACTGAGTCCTAGGGAACCAATTCCATAGGAAGCCTTTCGTTGGCTGGGATCCCAGGGATTTTTTTCCCAAATGAAATGTTGATGCTTTTTTTCACTCTAAGCTGCTTTTCTGATTCCTCAAATGCTGTCAAGGTGTCTTTCTTCTACTCCCTGTACAATATAGTTTCTTTTCATTGACAAAGAAAGAGTACAGTGAGAAGAATTTATCGATGCCTCTTAGTAATAACTCTTAATCTTAGTGGCCTCAGATCCTTAATTAAAAGACATGTATTGGAATATTGGATTAAAAAATAGATCCCAGAAGTCTGTTGCATTCATAAAATATATGTAATCCAAAGAAGATATTCATAGACTAAAATCAAATGACAGAAAACAGTATTTCCTGCACTATGACTCCTCAAACATTGTAGTACTAGCAATTTTACTCTCAGAAAAAGTAAATTGCAAGCTAAAACTGATGAGAAATGACAATGTCAGCACATACTAGCTAAAGAAATATCCAGTAAGAAGAGATCGCTCTTGTAAATATATGTGCACTAAGTACTGGAGAATCAGTCTTCATAAAACTTATGCTGCTGGACATAAAAGACCAAATAAACAGTAACACAAGCATTATGGGTGTTCATAGTAACCACTTTCACAAAGAGATAGATCAATTAAACCAAAAGACCAACAAAGAGTTGAGCCACATCTTCAAACGTATGAGTTTAATAGCGGTTACAGTGTTTTACCCAACTACAACAGAGTATACATTTTTCACTGCAGCACACAGAATTTCCCCCAAAGTTGACCATATACTAATCCACAGAGACTGCTTAAATGCAGAAGAATTGAAATTACCCCAGATTTATTATCTGACCATAGTGAAATGAAATTAGAAATCAATCTTAGAAGAAACCACATACAATTTGTAAACACCTGACAACTTTTTTTTTTTTAATTTAAGAACATGCTCCTGGATGCTAAGTGAGTAATAGAAGAAATCAAGCAAGGAATTTAAAAATTTCTGGAAGCCCAGAACAATGCTATTAAAACACACAAGAAGTGTTGAGCAATAGTAAAATAGTCCTAAGAGGGAAGCTAATTGTAGTTAATATTCACATTTGAAAAATAGAGTGAGTTGAAATAATAAACCTATCTCACAAAAGTAGAAAAACAACAATAAACTAAGTTTAAACTGAAATTAAGAAGAAAAATAATATATATTAGGGAGGAAATTAATGAAATTGAGACAAAAATACAAAAAATCAAAGAACTGATTCTTTGAAAGAATAAACAAAATAGATGAACTGTTAAGCAAACTTACCACAAGAAAGAGAAAAAAGAGAGTCACATTTATGCAACTAGAATGTAAAATGCAAAATCATAATAGAAACCATTGAAATCCAGAAGATAGTAACAACTATAAACTGACATACTTGAACAAATTGAAAAATTTTTGAGATAGAAAGATTCTTAGATGCATATGAATCACTAAAACTAAACCAAGAAGACATAACAGTTTGGATAGTCCAATAAGAAACAATGAAATTGAGGCAGTTATAAAAATAAAACCTACCAAAGAGGAAAAGACCAGGACCTAGTGGATTCACTGCTGAATTCCATGAAAACTTCAATGACATTATATCATTAATATTCCTTAAGCTTTTCAGTGAAATTAAAGAGAAGGAATGCTTCTGGAAGCCAATATCACTTCTGGAAGCCAGTATCACTCTGGTCCCAAACTAGAAAAAGGCCCAACTGAAAAAACAAAGCTATACCAGACTGGGGATTTAGCTCAGTGGCATCAGCGCCTGCCTTGCAAGCAGGGAGTCATGAGTTCAATCCCTGGTACTGATAAAAAAAAGAAAGCTATACCAACTTTCTTAAAGCTTAATAAAATATTGTCAGTAGAATTCAACACATAATCAAAATGATCATACATCATGACAAGTACAGTTCATCTCAGTATTGCAAGGATGGTTTCAAGGCTATAGGTTGATGTTAATAAGTGTAATACATACACAGAAGGAGCAGCAAAAACCACATGCTCATATCAATAGATGCATAAAGACTTTTGACAAGGTCCATCATCCCTTCATGATAATAAAGCTGAAGAAAACAGGTATAAAAGAACCTTACCTAAATCTTATAAAAGCCATTCCTGACAAACCAACGGCCAATCATATAAAATGGGAAAAAGTATGAAAGCCTTCCCTCCACCACTTCTTTTCTACATATTACCAGGAACATTACTCTGGGCAATTACGCACAAGAAAAAGTAAAAGGTACAAATATAAAAGGAAAAAGTCAAATTATTATCTGTAGATGATATGATAATGTACAGAGAAGAACCAAAGTACTCACAAAAAATTCTCAGAATTAATAACCAATTTCAGCAAAGTAGAAGGATACAAAATCAACACATATGGGACCAGGAATATAGCTCGGCATCACAAGCACCTGCCTGGAAAGTGCAAGGTCCTGAGTTCAATTCCCAGTACCGAAAAAAAAAGTCTGCACATAAAAATCAGTAATATTTGTGTATAGCAATAAAGAATTCAAGAAGAACAAAGGTAGGAAAATAATTCTGTTTACAATACTGTCACAAGACATTAAGTACTTAGAAATTAACCCAACCAGGGAGGTAAAATTCCTCTACAATGAAAACTATAGTATTCTGAAAAAGGAGATTGAAGAGGACATCAGAAAATGAGAAGATGCCCCTGATCCTGGATAGGAAGAACAAATATCATCAAATTTCCATACTCCCCAAACTGATGCACTGATTTGATGCAACCCCTATCAAAATATTAATAGCAGTCTTCACAGAACTGGGCAGCACAATGTTAAAATTCCTATTGAGCCAGGAGAGAACAGTAAAAACAGTGTTGGGCAATAAGAACAAAGCAGGAGGCATCACAATGTCTGGCTTCAATTTATACTACAACAGCAACAATGATTTAAAAAATGGCATGTTACTGGCACAAAAACAGACTTGTGGATCAATGGAACAGAATAGAGAGGAATAGAGAGGAACCATTCTCTTTCAGCTATTTGATCTTTGAAAAAGAGACCAAAACGTATGTTGGAGGAAAGATAGGCTTACTAATGATAGATGCTGTGAAACTGCAGAGAAGACTGAAGCTGGACCCGTATCTCTCATCATGTACTAAACTATGATCAAAAATCTGGGCATTCAAACAGAAACAGTGAACCTATTGAAAGATAAAATAGGTAAAATACTTAAAGTCATAGGTATAGGCAAGAACTTTTTGATCAGAACCCCAATTGCACAAGAAATATTGGTAAGAATCATGGGGACCATATAAAATTAAAAATCTGTATACCAAAGAAAACATCAGAGACAACCTACAGAATGCAAAAACAAATTTGCCAGCTACTTCTCAGAGGACAAATATTAGACTCCCTCACAAATAAAAGACTCGATCAAAATGGGCAGCTGATATGAGCTGATACTCCATTCTCAAAAGAGGAAGATAGCCAGTAGGCATATGGAAAAAAAGTTCAGTATCTCTGGCCATTAGACATATACAAATTAAAACAACACAATGACTTCATCTTATACCAGAAAGAAATCAAATAATAACAAATGCTGGTGTGGCTGGGGTGGGAAGGACCCCTTTTATGTAAACTAGTAAAACCATTGTGGAAATCACTATGAAGACTTCTTAAAATTAGAAATTCCATTTGGCTCAGGTATTCTCCTTCCAGATATTTTCCCAAAAAAGTAAAAGACATCATATTACAGTGATAAATGCATGCAATGTTTCAAGTCCCATGATTCATAATAGCCAAATCCTGGAAGCAGCCTATGTATCTGTCAGTGGATGAATAAATAAAGAAGATGTAATGTCCATGCACAATGGAGTGTTGTTTACTCTAAAGAAGGTAAATCTGAGATATTTACAGGAAAAGATACACTTGGAAAATATAATGTTAAGTGAAATATGATACACAAGCTTAAATACCACATGGTAGCACTCATTTGCCTAAGGCAAAGTGCAAATAAAGGTAAAATAAAAGATAGATATAAACAAATGCAAAGACAGACCTTTTGTAAGTGAGAGGAAGGGGGTCCGAGAGAGGAAGGGGCAAGGAAATTTTTAGGATGTGTCACATACGCGTGCCAGACATCCAAGATAAAGGCAAGAAAATGTCATAGCATGAACTCAATGATAATAATAACACTAATGAAAATGGGCAAAATGTATTATATATAGAATGCTGAAGGAAATGAGACGAGTATTTAAAAAGAACCAAGATATGCTACACACATGCATCCATTCCCTAAAATGAATGTTAGTTTCATGTACTGTAAACATGCACTAATAAAATAAAGTTATAAAAATGGATAAAATGATCAACTATTTGTAACACTACATAGAAATTTTTAGATCTAAATGAAGGTAAAGATAATTCACACTCATAGATCAGAAAACTTAAGAGGACTAATTTATAAACATAGACTCCATATAATTTCAATTGAAACTGTAAAAGAGGGCTGCCCGTGAGTCACATAAGTCCAGCAGAGGTGTGGAACTCACCTGGTCACCTGGGGGTCAGGCTCTTTCGGCTCCCTGTTGGTCCCGTAAGACCAGCAGAGGCAGGAAACGCTGCCCTAGGCCGGTGAACTGTTTTCTTTGCCTGGGGCCAGGATCCATCTTCCTGTCGAAATCACTGAGTAAGAAGAGAGCCCCAGGGACCTCTGTCCCAGCCTGGCTGACCTCTCTACCTCACATGGAACAAAACTTGAAGCGCAAAAGTATAGGAAAATGACAAAATGAAAGACCAAAATGCATTCTCAAACATCCAGCCCATCCCAAGAAAGCCCAGGAGCCATATGTATGGAAGAAAATATATGCCACATACCTGAAATACCTGAAATAATGTAACTGAAATAAAGAAGCAACTCTGGGAAGCCTTAAAGGAAATAAAACTAGAAATAATCTCTCATGTAAAAGAAGAAATGATAAAAGAAATGAAGGAGATTCTGAACATATGTAAAAAAGAAACAGTTAAAAAACTTGAGGAGATGAAACAAACAGAATATATAAAGCAGATGCAAAGAGATATACAGGAAATAAAAAACTCCATCGAAAGTTGTAAAAACCGCCTCAATGAATGTGAAGACAGAATTTCAGACCTTGAAGACAAGATTGCAGCCAGGAAACAGGAAAGGAAAGATCTTTTAAAAATAACAACAAATCAGGAAATAACAATTCAACACTTGCAAGATGATGCAAAAAGGAACAACATAAGGTTAATAGGGATAAATGAAAAAGAAGGGAACAACATAAAGGAAGTCAAGAGGATATTTAGAGAAGTAATAGCTGAAAATTTCCCAAACATGAGACTGGAAACCGATATCAAGATCAGTGAAGCATATAGAACTCCAAATAGCCATAACCAAAATAAAACTACACCCAGACACATAGTAATGGCCATCCCAGAAATTGAGCAAAAGAATAGAATATTAAAAACTGTAAGAGAAAAGACAGAACACCTATAAAGGAAAACCAATCAGAATCACAGCAGACTTCTCAGCACAAACAATAAAGTCAAGAAGAGCATGGAGCGATTTCAGATTCTAAAGGAAAATGATTTCCAACCTAGGCTTATGTATCCTGCAAAACTGTCCTTCAAAATGAATGGAGAAGTAAGATACTTCCATGACAAAGAACAGCTGAAAAACTACATGATCACCAAGCCAACCCTGCAAAGAATACTGAAAGACAGCCTAGATGAATCTAGGAAAAAACCCCTAAACAAAGCAGACAATTAAACAGAATCGAAAGACAAAGATGCAACAGCAGAAAGATAACACGTCAACAATAAACCAATATATAACAGTTATGACTATTAATGTAAATGGTCTCAATGCACCAATAAAAAGAAACAGACTGGCAGAATGGATCAAGAAACAAAATCCAACCATATGCTGTCTTCAAGAAACCCATCTAATCCAAATGGATACCCACAGACTAAAAGTCAAAGATGGAAAGCAATACTTCATGCAACAGGAACAAAAAAAAAGTGGGGGTGGCCATTCTGTTTGCAGACAATGTGAACTTCAAGCCAATAGGATCAGAAGGGACAAAGAAGGTCACTACATACTGGTTAGGGGAAAACTCCAAGAGGAAGACATAACTATCTTAAATATATATGCACCAAATTCCAGAGCACCAAGTTATATAAAACAAGTACTAACAGAAATGAAAAACCAAGTTAACACTGACACAATTCTAACAGGAGATCTTAGCACACCATTGACACCAATGGACAAATCAACCAGACAGAAAATCAGCAAAGAAATAAAAGAACTGAATTGCACCTGTGAACAAACTGACTTAATAGACATATACAGAGTATTCCACCCAACAACAACAGAATACACATTCTTCTCAGCATTACATAGGTCATTTTCTAAAATAGAACATATATTAATTCACAAAAAATATCTAAATAAATGCAAAAGGGTTGAAATCATCCTTTGCATGCTATCGGACTATAGCGCTATGAAAATAGAAATTAATGATAAAAGATACTACAAAATTCCCACAAACACATGGAAACTGAATAACACACTCTTGAGTAATCAGTGGGTCACAGATGAAATCAAAGAAGAAATTAAACACAATCTACAAGAAAATGAAAACACAAATACAACTTACCGGAATCTGTGGGATGCAATGAAAGCTGTCCTCAGAGGAAAATTTATAGCACTGAGTTCACACATCAGGAAAACAGAACGAATACAAATAAACAACCTACTGTTACACCTCAAACACCTAGAAAAAGAAGAGCAAGTCAAGCTCAAAGCCAAAAGAAGAGAAGAAATTATAAAAATCAGAGCAGAAATCAATGCAATAGAGACTTAAAAAAATCCAAAACATCTATGAATCAATGAGCTGGTTCCTTGAAAGAATAAGTAAAATTGATAAGCCCCTAGCCAACTCATTAAAAAAGGGGAAGAAAAAGCTCAAATTCATGCAATAAGAAACGAAAGAGGAGAAATCACTACAGACCCTATAGAAATACAGAAAATCATCAACACCTATTTCGAAAACCTCTACTCTCAATGGTTTGATAACACAGAGGAAATGGACAGATTCCTAGAAGCATATGAAGTACCAAAGCTAGGTCATGAAGATTTAAAACTATGGAATAACCCGATTTCTACTAATGAAATCGAAAACATAATTAAATCCTTACCTACAAAGAAGAGTCCAGGCCTAGATGGATTCACTGCAGAATTCTACAAGAAATACAAAGAAGACCTAATGCCGACACTCCTCAAACTCTTCAATGAAATTGAAAGGGAAGCAATCCTTCCTAAGTCATTCCTGGAAGCAAATATTACTCTAGTACCAAAACCTGAGAAAGACCCAACTAAAAAAGAGAACTACAGACCAATCTCCCTAGTGAACACAGATGCAAAAATCCTCAATAAAATATTGGCAAATAGGATGCAGCAAATCATCAAGAAGATCATACAACATGACCAAGTGTAATTCATCCCAGGCATGCAGGAATGGTTCAATATATGTAAATCAGTAAATGTAATACACCATATCAATAGAGCCAAAAGTAATTACCACATGATCATTTCTATAGATGCAGAAAAAGCTTTTGGTAAGGTCCAACATTCATTCATGATAAGGACCCTGCAGAAAATTGGAATAGATGATCTTTACCTCAATATAATAAAGGCCATCTATTGCAAACCAACAGCCAGTATCATGCTAAATGGCCAAAAATTGAATGCCTTTACTTGAAAATCAGGCACAAGACAAGGATGTCCCTTATCACTGCTCCTATTTAATATAGTACTGGAAATACTAGTCAGAGCAATTAGACAAGAGGGGGAAATAAAAGGCCTAAAGATAGGAAAAGAAGAAGTTAAGCTATCGTTATTTGCAGATGACATGATATTCTATATAGAAGATTCCCAAAACTCCATTGAAAGACTGCCAGATATAATAAATAAATTTATTAATGTAGCTGGCAATAAAATCAATACTCAATAATCAATAGCATTCCTATACACTAACAACAAAGTCACAGAAAGATAAATAAGAGAAGCCACACCCTTCACACTAGCAACCAAAAAATGAAATATCTAGGAATTACTCTCACGAAAGAAGTGAAAGACCTGTACAGGGAAAATTGTAATACACTGAAAGATGAAATTGAAGAGGATCTCAGAAAATGGAAAAACATCCCTTGCTCATGGATAGGGAGAATAAATATTGTGAAAATGGGCATTCTCCCAAAACTTTTATACAGATTCAATGCAATCCCAATAAAAATACCATCAACATACCTCATAGAACTCAAGAAATCACTCCTAAAATTCATCTGGAGTGAGAAGAAACCCAGAATAGCAAGGACAGTTCTAAGCAGCAAAGGCAAGGCAGGAGGTATCACAATCCCTGACTTAAAACTGTACTACAAAGCAACCGTAGTAAAATCAACATGGTACTGGAACCAAAATAGAGCTGAAGGTCAGTGGAATAGATTAGAAGATACAACCACAATTGCAAACACATTCTACCACCTTATCTTTGATAAAGGGGCCAAACAGGTTCACTGGGAGTACGACAGTCTCTTTAATAAATGGTGCTGGAAAAACTGGCTCTCCATATGTCAAAAACTAAAACTAGACCCATGCCTATCACCATGTACTAAAATAAAATCTAAATAGATCAAAGATATAAATATTAAAACAGAAACACTAAATGTATCGGAAGACAAATTGGGCAAAAACCTTGAAAATATAGGAGTAGGTAGAGAATTCATGAACAGGACTCAAACCGCACGGGAAATACTTCCCAGAATCAATAACTGGGATCTCCTCTCATTAAAAAGTTTCTGCATGTCAAAAGAAGTCTCCAGTGTGGTGAGAAGAAAACCCACAAACTGGGAAAAAATCTTAGTGAACTGCCCCTCAGACAAAGGACTTCTGTCTCATACATATAAAGAATTTAAAAAAATCAGACCCCCAAAATTCAAAGACCCAATCCAAAAATGGGCTTCTGAGATGAATAAACAATTCTCAGTTGAAGAAATACAAATGGCAAATAAACATATGAAAAACTGTTCATCATCATTGGTCATTAGAGAAATGCAAATCAAAACCACACTGAGATTTCTTCTCACTCCTGAAAGAATGGCAAAGATCAAGAAACCCAACAACAACAAATGCTGGAGAGGCTGTGGAGAAAAAGAAACTCTCCTGCACTGTTGGTGGGAGTGTAGACTAGTGCAACCACTGTGGAGGTCAGTCTGGAGATTTCTCAGAAAACTAGGATTGGAAGCCCCATATTCTAGGCATATTCCCAGAAGAACTGAAAGCATCATACTGCAGTGATATATGTGCACCCATGTTTATAGCAGCACAATTTGTAATAGCCAGATCTTGGAAACAACCTAAGTATCCATCAACTGAAGAATGGATAAAATTTGTGGTATTTTTATACAATGGAGTACTACTCAGCTATAAAGAATGACTGCATTGAGACATTTATAAATAAATGGACGCAGCTTGTGACCATAGTCATAAGTGAAATAAATCAAACTCACATGCAGAAATACCGAATAGTTTCCCTAGTGTAAGAAATGATCACAATACACAGAAGTATGTGGTAATCATGATTCCCAATCATATTGGTTTGAAGCCATATAATGTTTTCACTCATTAACCACAATGGTTTTAACTTGGGCTGTTTGATTTTAGTATCTCTCATAGCACGAATAGCTGTTTTGAAGAAAGCAACACAACATAAAAGCTAGTGCTGATTTAATATCTCTTGTTTTGAAGTCCCATCAAGCTGTAGTACATCTATTTCCACTGGTTTTAACATGTTTTATCTTACTATATTTCACTATATGCTATAGTATAAACAAAACTCTGTATAGGCAAAGAGATAATATAGAAACCATTGTTTGTTTTCTATTAGCAGGTTCTAAATACCCTGTAATTCTTGCATTCTCTTGAAAGGCTTCACACTGTCTAGATATGCTTGATATTATAGCACGCAAAGTTACACTCAAGTAATTTAAGGAAACAGGCACTATGGTGACTACTATTATGTTAGATTATCTGGCGGTGAAACACAATGATGCTTGAAAAGCTTGGTTCTGCCCTGTGTTGTTCTATTACAATGTCCTCTCTTATCTCAATCTTTCACCTATTTTTAAATTAATCCATTTTCTCTCATTTTTTTAATTAAGGGAAAACTAAACATATTATAGTAACTCTCATTAGACATATTATAGTAACTTTTTTGTTGTCCTATTAACGTGACTTGAACCCCAGTTTTGCTCTCCCCATCTTGTTCTGTCTGATTATTATATATTCTATTTTGTTTGATAGTATCAAGTTTGAGGGTATAGGCAATCACTTTGAAGGCAGTAAGATATACTATGATGCCCAATATGGATTGACTATCATCCTTTTTTTTGAAGCCCTGTAAGGTCCTCAGTATAGATTTTGTTGGTTTTGTTCTGTATTGTTTTCATCAATTCTATTTACCTGATGATATAGACAACTCATTTTAAAAATAGCAAGAGGCACAATGATAACCACATTTGATCACCTGGTATTCTACTTTTGCATCACGTGCTATGCCCACCTTTCTGTTCTAACTGACTCTGTTTTGCTTAGTCACATTTGTTTTTATTCTCTTCAAAAAAGTAATGAGAACCGTGAGAGTAATAAAACCCTAAAAGTCTAATTGTTACTGTAAAAAAGAGAGGAAAGTAAGATGGACTAAGGGATATAACCGCAGGTATGTTTGAGCGTGTAGGATGGAAAACCATATAACTGAGCTTTTGTTGGATCATTGAACAGAACCGTCTGCAATTTCACTGTATGAATGTCACTTTATATGCTTTAATTTAGTGATATGGACAACTGTTTCTGGGAAGATAATGTGTAGCCTGTTAACTGGTGATTTCGTACAGTATATATATTTTTTCTGTATTATTTGTACCCTTTTACTGCATTTTTAAATGTTCTTTCTTTTTTTCTTCTCTCTTTAAATAAATAAATAAAAAAAGAAACTGAAAAAGACTTTGGAGAGTGACCAGAGATAAATAAGTCAAATTAAAATGGATGTCTGCATTAATGATTTGAATTAGTTTTCAGAAAAAAATGTACAGCATCATTGGTTTGTCAGGGTAATTTTTATCTAGTGTGAATATTGGTTGTAATGAATGGATAAAAACATTTTCTCAGCATTTTTCTGGTACTCTGAATATCTTATACTACTGAAAATGAAACGATGAACATGTTCAGTGGAAAATAACTCATTAAATATTAATATCAATTTTTATGAGATTCCAAGCTTATGCATTTCTCAGTAACATGCACAAAGGAAGAAAACACAATTTCTTTTCATAATACATCATGTTTTCTTCGCTCTCAAATTAGGACACTTGTCATAGTGGTAAACACAAATTATTAGAGAAAAATTATATTCTAATATGCAAATATTCAGTTGTGAATATTAAGCAAAAATTAATTAGGACAAGTTCTCCTATGAAACAGAATCATCAGAATAAAGAGACATAGAAGAGGAGATTAATTATCGATAGTGGGTCTTGTAATTGTGGAGCTACATGCTGTGCTTCCTAAGAGTTGCAGAGCCAGACAAGCTGGTGGTGTAGCTCAGTCTGGGTCAACCCCTGAGAACTAGGTAGGACACCAAAGGGTGGAGAGATGGTCGCTCTGATATACAAGAGTGAGAGAGAGCAGAGTTTCCAGATAAAAAAAGGGGAAGACAGAGGATGTGCCTTTCCCCAAGTTTGTACTGTATTCATGGAAACCCTAAATAGAGTTGATTATGGCCACCCATGCTGAGGAGTACAGAATTCTCTATTAATTCTGGTGATAACAGTGTAAAATCTTCAAAAAAAAACTCTTACAGAAATTCACAAAACAAGTTAACAGCTGTATGGGTAAACCTAAACCCTGGAGAATTAGCAGTTTAAATTAAACATTCAAAATAGACGCATTATATTTACTTATGGAAAATACACCACATTCACATGTATATGTTTTTAAGGACCATCTGGATGCAATTTTGGTACTGGGATCTTTTGCCTTGTTTTGCAAGGATTTGCAGGGATCAGAGCTCAAAATAAGATATTATTTGACTGAATACCACAATCTGACCCCAAGAACATTTTAATCACTCATGAGAAGGTATTCTATTTGAGCACATCATTATTTTCTATAAAACAATATTGCAGAAAAATGGTAACACTTGAGATTTCTAACTTTAATATGGGACTTAAAATGAAACTGACAGGAAGGAGAAGGCCAGAGAGCTCCATGGATAGGTGTTGTCATCCTGAACCAGTAAATTCAAGATTCTAATGATTACTTTGCTTTCAAAATAATTTTTTTGAATGCACTGTTGACCTCCTTGTTCCTCAGGCAGTAGACTAGGGGGTTCAGCATGGGGATGACCATGGTGTAGAACATGGATGCAACTTTGTCCGTGTCCATGGAGTGACTGGAGCTGGGCTGCAAGTACATGAAGATGACAGTGCCATAGAAGATGGAGACGGCAGTGAAGTGAGAGGCACAGGTGGACAGAGCCTTTTGATGCCCTGCACCTGAATGCAACTTTATGATGGTACCAAAAATGAATATATAGGATATCAAGATAACAAGCAGAGTGAAAAAAGATATTAAAGCCTACAATATAAGCAAGAATAGGCTCACTGAAACGTCTGTTAACAGGAGAGAATCATGACTGCCGCAATATCACAAAAAAAATGGTGGACCACATGGTCATTACACAAGGAGAGACAATGGAGGCATTCAGGAAGCCACAGATACAGGACCCTAAGATAAGACAAGAGCACACACTTGTGGTCATGGTGGTGGTGTAATGTAAAGGCTTGCACACTGCAACATAGTGGTCATAGGCCATAGAGGCCAACAGGTTACTTTCCACAGTAGCAAAAGCAACAACAGAGAACATCTGAGCAGCACAAGCATTGTAGGAGATGAACTGGTCTCCTGTAAGCAGCCCAGCCATGACTGTGGGAGTGACAACTGAAGAATATCAAAAGTCCACCATGGACAGGTTTCCCAGGGAAAAGTACATGGGGCTGTGCAGACGGGAGTCCAGGAGGATGAGCAGTATCATCCCCAGGTTCCCAGCCACAGTGATGGTGTAGATGAGGAGGAAGGTGATGAAGAGGGGAAGCTGCAGGTGCAGGTCAGAGGTCAGCCCCAGCAGCAGGAACTCTGTCACCTCTGTCCTGTTCTCTGTCGGCACTATTTGCAGTCAGAGAATGCCTTGAAACAAAGTAAAATAAAAGACAAGAGTGTTAACAGATATTGTGGAAAAGATGTTACACTGTTTACACAGCACATGGGGTACTTACAATGATGATGTGTATTTCAAGTTTCTCCTTATCTGAATGTGATGTTAACTACAAAACCGACTGCCTTAATTATGTGAAACCAAACTGTTTACCTGGAAATTCTACATGAATTCTGTCTCCAGTTTTTAAATTTTATGTATTTATAAACTAATATTTGAGACTCTGGAGAACATGGCGGACAGACAACAGCAACTACTGAACGCTCTCTAAAGGCTCGGCTCAGAGGCCAGGAATGATGCGGACTAAGGAGATACGAACCAGTAGAGATATGCTCTGCTGACTCAGGAACAAACTGGGCTGAGAGAATCCAACTTGGAATACCGTCCTGGCGCTAAAATAGGAACAGAAAAATCTCGGTGTGGAGGCTCGACTCCGCGCCATTGGAAACCTCGGTTTGGATTTCCCGCCGCGCGGCGGCCGGCTACCTCCACAGCGGCTCAGCAAGGAGAGACGCGACCGCCGAGCTCGGGAACGGAGTCGGAAACGCGACGGACAGGAAGGAAGGCTGACTGGAGGCGAGGTGAGCGAGGAACTGACTCCCTACCGCAGTCTGACTCCAGCGGAGGATTTTCTGGGCGCGGGCAGTCCTGTAAGAGCAGGGCGCGGCGGCAACTGCAGCCACACGGTTCCCTCTCGGACGGGATTGGTGAAAGGTGCCTGGCCGGAGGGACGCTGCTCGCGGACCCCCTAGGTTGGCCTAACCCAGATCCCAGAGCCTGATGGTGGCCCGGAGGAGCGACCGACTTCCGCGTAGGCTGCCTCCTCCGCAACTCCCTGGGGCGCAGCAGTGAGCTGGAACAACTAACCAGCGCAATTCGATCAAGCTGTAGCTGACAGGCAGGGAAGCCGGGCCTCCTGTGTAAGATTACATTTCATAAGGAACAGAAAATATGCGGAAGGGAAGCAACAAAAAAGGCTCCTCGACCCCCAATCCTGAGAATCAGGCAATAGTGGACACTGTACCAATATACATTAAGCGCCATTTAGAGAGCCTCATAGACCAATTCAGGAATGAAGTTATCAATGACCTGAAGCTAGAAGTATGCAGAATAGTTAGAGAAATGCTAAGCACCACCCAGGAAAAAGCAGATGGTGGAGTGGAAGAACAGAAAAAGAGGGGAGAATTGCTTGATGGAGAAAACAGAGAAAGCATGGAGTATGTGAAGCAGGTGCAAAGGGACTATCAAGAAATCAAGAAGTCTACCCAAGACTGGCATAACAGCTTGAAAGAAACTAAGGACAGACTATCTGAATTGGAGGGCAGACTTGAAACATGGGAGAATGAAATGAAAAACTTCTTAAAAATAACAAAGAAACACACAGCAATAATACAAAGACAAGAAGATGATAAGAGGAGCCATAACTTAAGGATTAAGAACATAAAAGAAGAAGTAGGGACACAAACAAGTGAACTACAAAAGCTACTCACAGAAATAATCCAGGAGAATTTTCCTAATTTAGCAAAAGGTAAAGATACTCAAATGTATGAGGCATACAGGACCCCAGCTACCTACAACCTTAACAGAGAAACACCCAGACATATAATAATAAAAATTCCAGAAATTCAATACAAGAACAGAATATTAAAAGCTGTAAGAGACAAGAAACAGATCACTTACAAGGGAAGACCCATCAAAATTACAGCAGATTTCTCTTCACAAACCATCAAATCACGGAGAGCATGGGGAGAAATAATTCAAGCTTTGAAAGATAATAATCTACAGCCAAGATTGAGATATCCTGCACAACTGTCCCTGGAAATTGATGGAAAAACGAGGTGCTTCCAAGATAAAGAGGAACTGAGGGAATTTGCAACCACCAATTCAACCCTACAGAAAGTATTGCAGGATATTCTAAAAAAAGAAAAATACAAAGAACCCAGAAATAGGGGCGGGGAGGCCACAAAGAATAGAGCAGAGAACAAAACGAAGAAGACAAACTGACAGCTACTGACAGAAAAAGAGCTCAACAGAAATGAGACAGAGAAGATTGGATGATAGGAACAGCTTTTTTTGGAGAAAATGACATCTTAATAGGTAATGCTGATTTAGTACCATCTTGTTTTGAAGTCTCATCTAGCTTTTGTTCTTCTGTCTCCAATGGTCTAAACAGGTTGTAGCTTATTGGATTTTGTTATGTACGATAGTATAAGAAAAAACCTTTTAAAGACAAGGAGATTATACAGAAACCATTGTTCATTTTCTGTTAGTCGATTCTAAATACTCTGTAATGCTGTCATTCTCTTAAATGGATTTACATTGTTTTGATATACTTAATGCTACAGTATATGAAGTTGTACTCAAGGACTTCAGGGAGGGAGTCAATATGGTAACCATTTTTGGGTCAGGATTAGCTGGTGGTGAAACACTATTCTGCTTAAATGGTTATGTTTTGATCTGCCCTGTTTCGCTGTTATGCCCTCTTTTTTTCTCAATCTCCACTCCATTATTTACTTTTTTATTTTTATCCATTTAATTACAGGGAAAAATATAGCAGGATATAATATAGTAACCCACTTTGACTTTCTATTATCTCGATTTGAAGCCCTGTATTACTCTCACCATCTTGTTTTTGACTGAGGTTCCTATATTCTGTTTTGCTGGATAGTATCAGGTTCGAAAGTTTAGGCATCAGCTGAGAAGATAATGAGATTCATTATAACGCCCATTCTCGTTGACTTGTATCTACTTTTGAAGACCTACAATATCTCCAATGTTTTGGTTTTGTCGGTTTTATTCTTTACGGTTTTGTTCAATTGTATTACAACTAATGATATAGGCAATTCTATTAGAAATAGCGGGAGGCATTATGGTAACCATTGTTGATCACCTTGTATTATGTTTTTTATATTATCTATTATGTCCACCCTTTTGACTTGACCGATTCTGTTCTGTTATGTCACATTTGGTTTTACTCTCTTCCAAAAAAGCAACAAGAACTGTGGGAGCAATGAAACCCAAAATGTGTAATAGTCACTGTACAAAAGAGAGGAAAAGAAAGTGCTCTAAACTATATAACTGCATGTATATTTAAAAGTATAAAATAGAAAATGATATCACAGAGTTTTATTGGATCATTGAACAGAACTGTTTGCAGTATCATTGTTGGAATGTCCACTCTACAAGCTTTAATTTTGTGACTTGAACAATTATTTCTAAGATGGCAATATGCAATCCATTAACTAGTGATTTCCTACTGCGCATTTTTTTATTCTGTAAACCTGTATAACTTGTACCCCTTCACTGTTTTTTTTCTTTCTTTTCTTTTCTCCTTAAATAAAAATTAAAAAAAATAAACTAATATTTGGCAAGTTTTTTAAATGATTCAACCTGATATGTCTGAAGTTTTATATATGGATATGTACATAATATGTAAAGAATAAGGAAATGATTTCTACCTAAGACGCTATTAGGAAAACTAAATGTGAAGATGCAGAAAAACAATCTTTAAATTCTGAGCTGTGAGTCACATGAATATAAGGAATTATTCAAACAGAGTGATGGCCTCTAGGTTTACTTACCTCAGGTAGGTGACATTACGTCAGTTTTGGGATGTGGGTGAG
Source organism: Cavia porcellus (assembly GCF_034190915.1). NCBI lineage: Eukaryota > Metazoa > Chordata > Mammalia > Rodentia > Caviidae > Cavia > Cavia porcellus. Next base: position 54,110,479 of record NW_026947500.1, on the reverse strand, counting down.
TTTTAAAACCTTGAAATATCTTTGTTGTAATAGCTTTGCTATTATGTATGATCACTGGGATGTTTTCTGTGCTTCCTGGTTACTCTCTGTTTACTTAAACTTTACTTAAACTCTCTTCTATATAGTTGGGGATTTTATTTATTTGTTTTGTTTTTGCTTAATTTCTTTCTTGAAATTTGTATTTTATCTTGCATTGAAAGAGTGTCCATTTCTTGTGGTACTTCTTTCTTTCAGGCATATCTTCCTGTATTTGCATGACTGAGGATGAGGGCTAAATGTTCATAGTTTGTGACCTAACCTTAGCCTGAAGATCTGTGTTCTGCAGCACACTAAATGTTGGAAACATACATTAAAACACCACATTGCACCTAATAAACATGTGCAATTATTATTTGTCCATTTAAAATGAAACATAAATTAATGAATATTTCACTTGAGATTGGTGTCATGAAGAATTAGTGTTTTCATTTGAGTGTGAAGTCTTCGGAAGGCTTCTACCCAAGGGTAAAATATACTCCCACACATCTTTTTCCTTACTTTTGGCAAAATCAATTTATGAAATAAAGCCTTGAGGGTATTATGTTTTGCAGACTTAACATTCAAGATCCATTTTAGCAAATAGTCCTATTTTAACAATACTGCTATGATGATACATGTGTGTGTGTGTGTGTGTTCACTTGTGTATCTTATCTATGGCCAGGTATTGTTACTTTTCATTTTTACCATTAAGACAAATGAAGACTTCAGAGTTTTATAATGCTTTACATTTACATATATGAGTAGATGAAGATTCAAGATTTAAGCCCAGTTTGGACATAACTGGCAAGCTGCGATTTAGTCACACTGTATTATTGTGGGTGGGTGTGCTAGAAATGATAAGGAAAAGATCAAAGAAAAATATTAAAATGAGATCAGGAGTGTGGTAATTCTTTTTGACACTTTCTTTAACTTGAATAAGGCCTCTTTCAGCCCTTAGTTGTGCTTTTTCTTTATCTCCAATGCTACATTACCATACAAGGAACAAGATGAAATTTCCACCATCAGTCAGAGCATTGCCTGTATTGTTGCTTTTGACGAATCCTTTTTTAGGGAAGGAAAATGATGTTTCCTAATTAAAATTTGACTGCCTGATAATGATGCTTTCATCACTTATATCTCATACTCACCTCTTTCTAAGGGAAAAAGTTAAAACATAGTTAAGTATAACTCCATGGCTTCTACATGAGACAGTTTCCCTAAGCATGCATTTTGATTATAGTAGCTTACTTGGCTCCTTGAAAACATACAGCAGTCTCAACAGTGAAGCTAAACAGTGAAGGAGAAATTCAGCCATAGATTACAGCACCAATTATAGCAGAAACACTCTCTCTCTCAGGTCAATATTCCCTGGGAATCTAAGGCAGGGAGGAAACTATGAAACAAGAAGTATTAATCTGGATTCAAGTCCTGAATCTATCATGTGTTTTTTTCTAGATCCTTGGAAGAGTTACTTACCGCTTCCTTAACTGTAACATAAAAACAATAAAATTACCTCTGGGGCATAATTCACAGAGTTGTATTTATAAATAATGGTTATTATTTTGTGTCACTCAAAATAATTTTTATTTTGAGTTATACCCTTAACTATGTCACAGGATACTAGAAAAATCATAAAACTGGGAGAAAGCTTGTTTGCATTAGTAACTGTCTACATTCAAATAAATAAGGGATATGCAAGGGGCTGAGACTTTTCTGGTCCCTCTAAAGTGAAGTGGCCTGAAGTAATGCTGACTATCAGAAGCTAACACATAAGAACCAGGAGAAGATTATGAAGACATACAGCCCTCAGGGGACAGACCCCCAGGAGGGCATCTGTAGCTCCTCTTTCCTACTGAAGAAACAAACTGCCTGTGGGGACTAATTTGGATATTTTCAATACATACCTAATGCTTCATAAATTTACTTATTAATATGTAAATGGAAATATGCCCAATAAATTAGAGTTCTAAAAATTTTTGTTATATGTATAGTTATGTAACCAATCTCTAAATTTCCTGAGCTTTTCAGTGTCATCTTCTACTGTACATAGTTTCCTGAGAAATATGAGACACTCTTTGCCTTATGTTTGCCTTTGTAAAAATGTCTTTCATTCAAATATGAGAAATACAGTCTCTGATAGTAGCATCTTTTATTTAGCATAAACTTAGTTGGGGCACAGTCACTTTATTACACATATTTGTCACAAAGCAGTTTTAATATGGTGTTATATATAAAAATGAGCTTTGTACATTATTTTTCTCACTCTTTGTTCAGGGAAACTTTTCTTGATCTTACATTTGGTGATTGACAATGAATAAAGTTGGTGCTTTTGTGTGAACATAGATACATTGCTTCATTTGAGTATATATATATGTATATATATACACATATATATATGCATACACACAAATCACAAAACATTTTTAGTATATACCAGGTGTTCTGTAACATGTTGATATTTTACCTTTAAAATTAATGTAGCATAGGAGGTGATGTTCAAACCTGTGCATTTCTCTACATATATTTGCTCAACTGCAACTGAGACATGTACTAGTTGTAGACAATGGACTTTACGAAGAATTATTGGGAGTGATTTTTATGTGGGGTTGAACCACATGCATTATCCTCCAATTGTCTCTCTCCTGTCAGAGAGTTTGTGAAATCTTCATGATCTTATAGGTTTAGCTGGAGATGGAAAAGTTTTCATCCACATAAATTTGAGAATAACTGCACAGGGAAAGCTTTCCACTATATCAGATAGCCTGTGACAAAATTCTAATAGCCTGTTACATAAAAGGAAAAACTATAAATGTAAAGGACCACGAATGGTCCAAATAATCTTGAAAGTGAACAGAATAACACTAACACATTGTGACTTGGAGAACAAAAATAATTTTTAAAAATTTATGCATTTGACATTTCTTTATTGATAGAGTTACAGACTGTATTAGTTTTCTTATAGCAGAGTTTCAACTCCAACACCCACAATTTAGAGGAGTAAAAGTCTGATTTTGTTCATTTTGGATTCAGAAGATACAGCATTTTTTTTTCTGGGGTCCAGGTAAGGATATCATAGTAAAACAGTAAGGCATAGCAGAGCAATTTTGTTCATGCTAGCAAGTATGAAGAGCAGGTGGGCAGTGCCAAAAAGTAATGGGTGAAGGACAGATATAGACCTACAGCCACCTCTCTATGAGCCACCCAGATAAGGCACATTTTGCTTCCAATTCTGAGGCGGGATCTCAAGGTCAATTAATTTGATGTTCCATTCTAATGGCCATATCCTATCTCTTGACAAATTGATACTCAAAACACATCTCCTTAATCCACACTTAACCCTGAATAAATGGAGGTTATAATTCCACCTAAGATGATACAATTATCTTGTGTATGATCAAAAATGAAGAATTCCTTTCCTAGTTTTCAATAGTTTTAGCATTTTTCAAAAGTCCAAGTTCAAATCAATAGTGTACTCAGATGTCCCCCACTTAAGCCTCATGCAATCATGGAAGGGGCTGAATCTGGCATTCGTGACTGGTTTGTTGCCTGGCTCTGGGATTGGTGATGTCAGTGGTACATGCTCCAATGGATGGAGCTAAGATACAGTGTAAGTGTGGAAAGAAGGCATGGCTTCTCTCTTTTGCTTCTTCATACCTTGCTGTTTGCACCGGGCCATTAACGGCTGTCCTCCAGTCTTGCAGCCAGCTGAGTAAGGACTGAAATCTCTAAGGAATGTAAGAAATGAACAAGGTATTTTGTCTCAACAGCAAGAGAAAAGTAACAAAAACAGAATTTGGTACTAAAGAGTAGGATCATTGCTGTGATTATAACTGATCATGTGGTTCAAGAGCCTTTGTAAATGGCTTGTGGGAAGAGCTTGCAAAGGTACAAAGGTGTTGCCTGAAAGAGTGGCACTGGATGGAACAGCTTAGGCTGTTCTCTCAGATTCTGGTCAGAACTCGGGATACCAGAAGGCTGATAGCAAGCCTGCTGATAAAGACCAAGCTCAGGAGGTTTCTGCTGGGAAAAAGGACTGCATTGGTTGTTGGACTCCACATGATTGTATTATGGGTTGGCAGAAAGTTGGTCTGCATTTTGCTCATGCCCAGAGACTTTGTCTGAGACTAAAATTAGGGGCAATGAACTAATTAATCTGGCAAAGGAAATTTCAAGGCAGTTGAAAGTTGAGGCATGGTTATTGTTGGGGGCTTTTTATGTTGCAAATCAAGATCAAAGAGTGCAGCAGATGACTTAAAACATTGTGAGTTTGGCCTGAAAGCTGTGGACTGTAAAAATAGAGCTAAAACTTTGACTATTTTTTAAAATTTTATTTAAAATGAAAAAGAGAAAAAACAAAACAAAGCGGTGTAAGGGTACAAGTAATACAGAACTACAAAAAAAGAAACAGTAAGAAATCACCAGTTAATAGATTACATATTATCATCTGAGAGATAGTTGCTCAAGTCACAGTATCAAAGAATACAAAGTAGACATTCAAACAGAGAGACTGCAAACAGTTGTGTTCAATGATCCAACCAAAAACATTAATATGCTAAGCTATTTAACACCCCTAAACACACTTGCTGTTGTATCTTTTAGAGCACTTTTTTTCCTTCTCTTTTTTTACAACAAAATTTACACATTTTAGGTTTTTTTTTTTTTTGTCTTTTCCGTTTTTATCGGTACCAGGGATCGAACTCACGACTGCCTGCTTTCAAGGCAGGCGCTTATGACGCTGAGCTAAATCCCCAGCCCCCACATTTTAGGTTTTATTACTCCTTGTTCATATTACTTTTTTTGGGGGAGAGAATAAAGTCAAATATGGCAAAACAAAGCTGTCAGTCAAAACCAAGGATAGACATAGCACATGATGTAAAACAGACTATAATGTTATCAACAATGGTTACCATAATGTCTCTTGTTTCCTTAAAAAGAATTGTCTATCTCATTAGATATTATAAAGTTGAACAAAACAGTAGAGAACAAGACCAATAAAACTTAAGCATTGTAAACATTACAGGACTTCCAAAGGAGACAATAGTCAAACCAGAATGGGCATCTTAGTGAATATTATTGCCTTCAAAGTAGTTGCCTATACCCTCAAACTTGATACTATCATACAGAATGGAACAGAGTCTAATCAGTCCAAACAAGATCGTGGGAGTATTACGGGACTTCAAAACAAGTTAATAGGAAAACAAAAAAGTTACTATTATACATCCTGCTAATTTTTTTAATTTTCCCCCTTAATTAAAAAAGCCATAAAAATAACTAAATAATTTTTTTAATGAATAAGGGAGAGATTGAGATAAAAGAGGACATAACAACATAACAATACAGGTCAAAGCATGACCGTTTCAGCAACCTAGTGCTTCACCACCAAATAACCCGACTTAATAGTAGTTACCATAGTGTCTGTCTTTTTCCGTGAAATATTTGAATAAAACTTCATATACTATAGCTTCAAATATTTCCATATCAAGAAGCCCAAAATAAAGCCTTTCCAATTAATAAGTGAAAACTTTATAAGGCTTCAAGGCCACATAATGGGGAATCATGATTACCACATATTTTTATATACTTGAATCATTACTTACATTAGGGAAACTATTTGGTATTCACACATGCGAGATTGATTATTTTGATTTATGAGTATGGTCTCAAGCTGCGCCCATTTATTGATAAATATCTCAATGTGATCCTTCTTTATAGATGAGTTATTACTCCATTGTATAGAAATACCACAACTTTTTTATCCATTCCTCAGTTGATGGACACTTGGGTTGTTTCCAAGATCTGGTGATTACAAATTGTGCTGCTATAAACATAGGTGCACATATATCACTGTGGTATGATGCTTTCAGTTCTTCTGGTAATATGCATAGAAGTAGATTAGCTGGAATAAATGGGACTTCCAATCCCAACTTTTTGAGAAATCTCCAGACTGACCTCCACAAAGGCTGTACCAGTCTACACTCCCACCAACAGTGCAGGAGAGTTCCTTTTTCCCCACAGCCTCTCCAGCATTTGTTGTTATTGGTTTTCGTGATCCTGGCCATTCTTTCAGGAGTGAGATGGTATCTCAGTGTGGTTTTAATTGGCATTTCTCTAATGACCAATGATGATGAACATTTTATCATGTATTTACTTGCCATTTGTATTTCTTCATCTGAGTAGTGCATATTCATCTCAGATGCCCATTTTTGGATTGGATTTTAGAATTTTGGAGGTCTGAGTTTTTTAAATTCTTTATATGTTTTAGACAAGAGTCCCTCATCTGAGAGAGAGTTCACTAAAATCTTTTCCCAGTTTGTGGGTTTTCTTTTCAATATGCTGGAGATTTCTTTTAACATGCAGAAACTTTTTTAATAAGAAGTGGTCCCAGTTATTGATTCTGGGAAGTATTGCCCATGAGGTTTGAGTCCCGTTCATGAATTCTCTACCTACTCCTATGTCTTCAAGATTTCTACCCAATTTGTATTCCAATAGATTGAAGGTTTCTGTTTTAATATTCAGATCTCTGACCCATTTAGATTTTAATTTAGTACATGGTGATAGACATGGGTCTAGCTTTAGTTTTCGGCAAAATGGAGATCCAGTTTTTCCAGCACCATTTATAAAGAGACTGTCGTTCTTCCAGTGAACCTGCTTGGCTCCTTTATCAAAGATAAGGTGGTTGAGTGTGTTTGTAGTTGTGGTTGTATCTTGTAATCTATTCCATTGATCTTCGGCTCTGTTTTGATTCCAATACCATGTTGATTTTACAACTGTTGCTTTGTAGTATAACTTCAAGTCAGGGATTGTGATGCCTCCTGCTTTGTCTTTGCTGCTTAGAATTGCCTTTGCTATTCTAGGTCTCTTCTGGTTCCAGATGAATTTTAAGAGTGATTTCTCTAGATCTATAAGGTATGTTGATAGTATTTTTATTGGGATTGCATTGAATCTGTATAACAGTTTTGGGAGAATGGCCATTTTCACAATGTTTGTTCTTCCTGTCCATGAGCAAGGGATGTCTTTCCATTTTCTGAGATCATCTTCAATTTCTTTTTTCTATGTATTATAATTTTCCTTGTATAGGTCTTTCACTTTTTTTGGAAGAGTAATTCCTAAATATTTCATTTTTTTGCTTGCTAATGTAAAGAGTGTGGTTTCTCTTATTTCCCTCTCTGTGATTTTGTTGTTTGTGTATAGGAATGCTATTGATTTCTGAGTATTGGTTTTGTATCCAGCTACATACTGGATTTATTTATTGAATCTAAGAGTCTTCTAATGGAGTTTAGGGGTCTTCTATGTAGAGTATCATGTCATCTGCAAACAACAGTAATTTAACTTCTTCTTTTCCTATCTTTACTCCTTTTATTTCTCTCTCTTGCCTAATTGCCCTGGCTAGTACTTCCAGTACTATATTAAATAGGAGTGGTGATAAAGGACATCCTTGTCTTGTGCCTGATTTTAAAGTAAAGGCTTTCAATTTTTGGCCATTTAGTATAATGCTGGCTGTTGGTTTGTCATAGATTGCCTTTATTATATTGAGGTAAAGACCATCTATTCCAATTTTCTGTAAAGTTCTTATCATGAATGAATGTTGGACCTTATCAAAGGCTTTTTCTGCATCTATAGAAATGATCATGTGATTCTTACTTTTGGCTTTATTGATATGGTGGATTACATTTATTGATTTACATATGTTGAACCATCCTTGCATTCCTGGGATGAATCCCACTTGGTCATGATATATAATGTTCTTGATGATTTGGTGCATCCTATTTGCCAATATTTTATTGAGGATTTTTGCATCTGTGTTCATTAGGGAGATCGGTCTATAGTTCTCTTTTTTAGTTGGGTCTTTCTCAGGTTTTGGTACTAGAGTAATATTTGCTTTCAGGAATGACTTAGGAAGGATTGCTTCCCTTTCAATTTCATTGAATAGTTTGAGGAGTGTCGGCATTAGGTCTTCTTTGTATTTCTTGTAGAATTCTGCAGTGAATCCATCTGGGCCTGAGCTCTTCTTTGTAGGTAAGGACTTAATTACATTTTCTTTTTTTTTAAATTTTATTTAAGAGGAAAAAGAGAAAAACACAAAACAAAACAAAGTGGTGTAAGGGTACACATAATACAGAACTACAAAAAAAAAAACATAATAGTAAGAAATCACCTGCTAATAGATTACATATTATCATCTTCGAAATAGTTGCTCAAATCACAGTATCAAAGAATACAAAGTGGACATTCAAACAGAGAGACTGCAAACAGCTGTGTTCAATGATCCAAAAACATTAATATAGTCAGCCATTTAACACCCCTAAACACAACTGCTGTTATATCCGTAGAGCTCTTTTTTTTTTTCCTTCTCTTTTTTTACAACAAAATTTACACATTTTGGATTTTATTACTCCTAGTCCTTATTACTTTTTTGGGGGGAAGAGAATATAGTCAAATATGGAAAACGAAGCTGCCACTCAAAACCAAGGATAGACATAGCACATAATATAGAACAGAGTACAAGGTTATCAACAATGGTTATCAAAATTGTCTCTTGTTTCCTTAAAAAGAATAGTCTATCTCATTAGATATTATAAAGTTGGACAAAACAGTAGAGAACAAGACCAATAAAACTTAGGCATTGTAAACATTACAGGACTTCCAAAGGAGACAACAGTCAAACCAGAATGGGCATCTTAGTGAATCTTATTGCCTTCAAAGTAGGTGCTTATACCCTCAAACTTGATACTATCATATAGAATGGAACAGAGTCTAATCAGTCAAAACAAGATCATGGGAGTATTACAGGACTTCAAACAAGTTAACAGTAAATCAAAAAGAGTTACTATAATATATGCTAATTAAAAAAATTTTTCCCTTTAATTAAAAAACATAAGAAATAACTAAATAATTTTTTTAAAGAATAAGGGAGAGATTGAGATAAGCTCCAACATGGCGTGGATCTCAGGAGACACTGCTAGATCTCTCCCTGGAAGGGCTGCAGGCTGCCACCCTGCCTCCACTCACAGGGAGGGGAGATGCTGACTTGGCTTCCCAGAGACCTAAGCTCCAACAGGGCTAGGATCTCAGGAGACACTGCTAGTTCTCCCCCTGGAAGGGCTGCAGTGGGCTAAACTACTGCTGCTTACCAGGGAGGGGAGGTGCTGGCTTGGCTTCCCAGAGTCCTAAGTTCCAGCATGGCGTGGATCTCAGGAGACACTGCTAGTTCTCCCCCTGGAAGGGCTGCAGGCTGCCACCCTGCCTCCGCTTACAGGGAGGAGAGACGCTGGCTTGGCTTCCCAGAGTCCTAAGCTCCAGCATGGTGTGGATCTCAGGAGACACTGCTAGTTCTCCCCCTGGAAGGGCTGCAGTGGGCTAAACTACCGCCGCTTACCAGGGAGGGGAGGTGCTGGCTTGGCTTCCCAGAGTCCTAAGTTCCAGCATGGCGTGGATCTCAGGAGACACTGCTAGTTCTCCCCCTGGAAGGGCTGCAGGCTGCCACCCTGCCTCCGCTTACAGGGAGGGGAGACGCTGGCTTGGCTTCCCAGAGTCCTAAGTTCCAGCATGGTGTGGATCTCAGGAGACACTGCTAGTTCTCCCCCTGGAAGGGCTGCAGTGGGCTAAGCTACCGCCGCTTACCAGGGAGGGGAGGTGCTGGCTTGGCTTCCCAGAGTCCTAAGTTCCAGCATGGCGTGGATCTCAGGAGACACTGCTAGTTCTCCCCCTGGAAGGGCTGCAGGCTGCCACCCTGCCTCCGCTTACAGGGAGGGGAGACGCTGGCTTGGCTTCCCAGAGTCCTAAGTTCCAGCATGGTGTGGATCTCAGGAGACACTGCTAGTTCTCCCCCTGGAAGGGCTGCAGGCTGCCACCCTGCCTCCGCTTACAGGGAGGGGAGGTGCTGGCTTGGCTTCCCAGAGTCCTAAGTTCCAGCATGGCGTGGATCTCAGGAGACACTGCTAGTTCTCCCCCTGGAAGGGCTGCAGGCTGCCACCCTGCCTCCGCTTACAGGGAGGGGAGGTGCTGGCTTGGCTTCCCAGAGTCCTAAGTTCCAGCATGGTGTGGATCTCAGGAGACACTGCTAGTTCTCCCCCTGGAAGGGCTGCAGGCTGCCACCCTGCCTCCGCTTACAGGGAGGGGAGACGCTGGCTTGGCTTCCCAGATTCCTAAGTTCCAGCATGGTGTGGATCTCAGGAGACACTGCTAGTTCTCCCCCTGGAAGGGCTGAAGTGGGCTAAACTACCGCCGCTTACCAGGGAGGGGAGGTGCTGGCTTGACTTCCCAGAGTCCTAAGTTCCAGCATGGCGTGGATCTCAGGAGACACTGCTAGTTCTCCCCCTGGAAGGGCTGCAGGCTGCCACCCTGCCTCCGCTTACAGGGAGGGGAGGTGCTGGCTTGGCTTCCCAGAGTCCTAAGTTCCAGCATGGTGTGGATCTCAGGAGACACTGCTAGTTCTCCCCCTGGAAGGGCTGAAGTGGGCTAAACTACCGCCGCTTACCAGGGAGGGGAGGTGCTGGCTTGGCTTCCCAGAGTCCTAAGTTCCAGCATGGCGTGGATCTCAGGAGACACTGCTAGTTCTCCCCCTGGAAGGGCTGCAGGCTGCCACCCTGCCTCCGCTTACAGGGAGGGGAGACGCTGGCTTGGCTTCCCAGAGTCCTAAGTTCCAGCATGGTGTGGATCTCAGGAGACACTGCCAGTTCTCTTAATTACATTTTCAATTTCATTAACAGAGATTGGGTTATTCAACAGTTTTACATTCTCTTGATCTAGCTTTGGTACTTCATACATTTCTAAGAATCTGTCTATTTCTTCTGTGTTATCAAACTTTTGAGAGTAGAGGTTTTTGAAATAGATGTTGATGATCTTCTGTATTTCTATTGGGTCTGTAGTGCTTTCACCTTTTTCATTTGTTATTGCATGAATTTGTAATTTGTAATTTCTTTAGTAAGCTTGGGTAGGGGCTTATCGATTTTATTTATTCTTTTAAAGAACCAAGTCTTTGATTCATTGATTCTTTGGATTGTTTTCTTAGTCTCTATTGCATTGATTTCTGCTCTGATTTTTATAATTTCCTCTCTTCTTTTGGCTTTGGGCTTGACTTGCTCTTCTTTTTCTAGTTGTTTGAGGTGTAGCATCAAGTTATTTATTTGTATTCATTCTGTTTTCCTGATGTGGGAACTCTGCAATAAATTTTCCTCTCAGGATGGTTTTCATTGCATCCCACAGATTCTGGTAAGTTGTATCTGCATTTTCATTTTCTTTTAGGCATTGTTTAATTTCTTCTTTAATTTCTTCTGGAACCCACTGATTACTGAAGAGTATGTTATTCAGTTTCCATGTGTTTGCAGGATTTTTGCAGTATCTTTTATCATTAATTTCTATTTTAAGAACGGTATGATCTGATAACATGCAAGGGATGATTTCAACTCTTGCATTTGTTTAAATATGTTCTGTGAGGTAATACATGGTCTATTTTAGAGAATGATCCATGTGCTGCTGAGAAGAATGTGTATTCTGATGTTGTTGTGTGGAACATTTTGTATATGCCTGTCAAATCCATTTGTTTGCAGGTGTGATTCAGTTCTGTTATTTCTTTGCTCATTTTCTGTCTGGTTGATCTGTCCCTTGTTGTCAATGGTGCATTAAGGTCTCCTGTTACAATTGTGTTACTCATAATTTGAGTTTTGATTTCTGTTAATAGTTGTTTTATATAACTGGGTGCTCTGGAGTTTGGTGCATATATATTTAAGATAGTCATCTTTTCCTCTTGGAGTTTTCCCTTAACGAGTATGTAGTGACCTTCTTTGTCCTTTATGGTCATTGTTGGTTTAAAGTTCACGTTGTCTGCAAACAGAATGGCTAATCCTGCTTTTTTTTTGGATTTCTGCTGCATGAAGTATTGTTTTCCATCCTTTGACTTTCCATCTGTGAATATCCTTCTGGGTTAGATGGGTGCCGTGTAAAAAGCATATGGTTGGATTTTGTTTCTTTATCCATTCTGCTAGTCTGTTTCTTTTGATTGGTGCATTGAGACCATTGACATTAATGGTTATTACTGTTAAATGCTGGTTTATTGTTGACATGTTATCTCTCTGCTGTTGCATCTTTATCTTTCTGTTCTGTTTAATTATCTGCTTTGCTTAGTAGTTTTTTCCTTTGTGTATCTAAACTGTCTTTCAATATTTTTTGCAGGGTTGGCTTGGTGTTCATGAAGTTCTTCAGCTGTTCTTTGTCATGGAAGTATCATATTTCACCATCAATTTTGAATGATAGTTTTATGTGATACATCATTCTAGGTTGGAAATCATTTTGCTTTAGGATCTGGAATACTTCACTCCACGCTCTTGACTTGATTGTTTGTGCTTAGAAGTCTGCTGTGATTCTGATAGGTTTTCCTTTATAAGTGATCTGTCTTTTCTCTCTGATAGCTTTTAATAATCTATTCTTGTGTTGGATTTCTGGGATAGTGATTAGTATATGTCAGGGTGTAGTTTTATTTTGGTTATGACTAATTGGAGTTCTATATGCTTCACTGATCCTGATGTCAGTTTCTGATCTCATGCTTGGGAAATTTTCAGCTATTACTTCTCTAAATATCCTCTTGACATCCTTTATGTTGTGTCCTTCTTTTTCATTAATCCCTATCCTTCTTATGTTATTCTTCTTTGCGTCGTCTTGCAGTTGTTCAATTGTTGTTTCCTGATTCCTTGTTATTTTTAAAAGATCTTTCCTTTCCTGTTCACTAGCTGCAATCCTGTCTTCAAGGTCTGAAATTCTATCTTTACTTTCACTGAGGTGGTTTTTACAATTTTCAGTGGAGTTTTTTATTTCCTGTATATCTCTGTGCATCTGCATTATGTATTCTGTTTGTTTCTTATATTGCTCGTCTAGGGATTCTATCTTTTTCTTTAATTCCTCCAATTTTTTATCTGTGTTTTCTTTAGATATATGCAGAATCTCTTTCATTTCTTTTATCATTTCTTCTTTTACCTGAGAGATTATTTTGAGTTTGAATTTCTTGAAAGCTTCCTTGAGTTGCTTGTTAATTTCAGTAGCTATTGTGTCTGATATTTGAGGTGAATGGCATATATTTTCTTCTATATACATCGCTCCTAGGGTTTCTTGAGATGGGCTGGAGGTTTGAGGTTGTAATTTGGTCTTTCATTTTGTCATTTTCCTATATTTCTGCGTTTCAAGTGGTATTTGAAAGCTTCCTCAAGGTCTGTTGCAAATCCCCTTCTATGTTTGCAGCTCCTGAGACTCTGGCACCCAGTTACCTCAAGCCACTGCACCTGTAGAAGCAATGGCCCTCTTCTGCCTGTTTAGAACTCTGTAGCTCCAGATAAGCTGGGCTTCAGGGCCACTGTGCTTCCCCCTGTTTGTTGGAAGCTCCACAGTTCTCCAAGTGCAGCCGTGATGGGGAGGTGGATGTAGAGGCCTCAAACCACTTATCCACTTCACTGCACCCAGAAGTTGGAGGGTCCCGAACAGTCTGGGCTTTGGGCAGCGTGTGCTGAGCACTTACCACAGGCCATGGGGCCTCTGGAACCTGCGATGCTCCCCTGCTTGCTGAGATAACCTCAGTCCTCCAGACACACGGGGAGGCAATACTTTGATTATTGAGAAGGAACAGAGAATTAAAAAGATGGACTGGGTGCATCCCAGGAAGCATCAGATCTCTACCTTTTGTAGCCTCAAAATTGCAAAAGTGAAACATTTTGCTCAGAGTAGAGAGCTGCAGAGTGCCGTGTCCTGGAGTGGGGACAGAAACCAGAGAAGATTCCAAAATGGCAGCAGCTGCACCAGAATTCAGAATAGTGGTGGCATAGAGAACTTATTTCTCACAATCAGGATCAGAGAGCTCAGTGATCCAGTCACTTGACTTCTACAGCCAAGAGTGAGGAAAGCCTGCCCACTACTCCAGCTGGACTTTGGCAATTCCACATGGCACTGGAGAATGCACAAGTTTTGAAATTAAGGCAGCTTCAACCCTGATTTAAGGAGGCATAAGGGAGCATCTCTTAATATGCCTGAGCTAATGCCAGCCTGTTCCAGGTTACCTTTGCTTATGTCACCCAGATAAACAACAAGGTGTCAGTGGTTTAAAACAGCAGTGTTCAATGGGAAATCTAGTGGAATGCTTTTGACGAGGAAGTTATGGTATCTGATGTAAATTTTAAGTGTATTTTCCTGGATCTAAGAAGACAGTGATTTCCTGCTATGGACCATGTGGTCCCCCACCCTGGCCTACCTCCTCCTTGTTCTGCTGCTGCTGGCCTCCTGTCTGCTCCCTGAAAGCCCCGCTGATTTCCACCTCAGGGCCTTGGCATTTACTCTTCTTTGATTGGAAATATTTTTCATGCAAAAATGCACATTGTGCCTTCTTTCCATGCAGGTCTGAGGGTAAATTCCACACAGGAAAGATGTTGCTTCACCTTGAAGAGTCTGTTTGTCTTCTGTTATATCATCCATCTCCATTTCTTTAGAACACTATTTCCTCTATCTGCCTGTTAGGTAAGCTAAGCCATCTGAGAGCAGAGACTTTGTTTTTATTGTTCATTGCTATATCTCCAATGTCTGTGATAATTTCCAGAACATACTAGATACCCAGTAAATATTCATTAAACAGAAGAAAAGAGTCTTAATGTTTCTAAAATTTGTACCTTACCATAAAAATAAACAAAAATATCTCTAAATCCATAAATACAAATAATTATCATGATAAAGATAATTAAAACTGGGCAAAGACAATGCATGTTGAACTTACAAAAGAAGTTCATATATTTATAAATATATGAAAAAGCTGAACATACTAGGAAGTAAAAACTTATAAATTTATGGTATACTTGTTTACCTGATATACTTGTTCACCTCCATAGTCATCAAACATTTACATGCCAATCACAATATCAGTTATCAACAGGGGTTGATAGTTTCTAGACACTCCCATAGAATGTGAAGTGCTGGGCAGCATCTTGCAGGCAGTTTGCTTATTTGTATTGAGGTCCTTAAAGATGAGAAGTCCATTCTCCCTAGAATTCTGCTTCTAGAAAATTGCCCCAACAAAATAATTACTAATCTCCACAGAGATCTATGGTCATGGTAACATTTCTTAATAAAAAGTTGAAAATATCAAAGTGGCTGAAATTATTTCAGTGGAGTAAGATATTTCAGATGTAAGGATCTTGGGGTCTCAATGCTACATGAATTTGCTTTTAGTTCCTGAAGGCTGTTCAGATGGAGGTAAAAAGGGCCAACAATCTACCTACAAAGCTGGCTGAGGTAAAGGATGCAAAGTCAGCCCTCCACAGAGGTTCAGAGACATACAATGTCCTCAGCAGCTGTGGAGGAGTGAGCCTGGGCAGAGCCCACATGAAGGGAGTAATGGTCCCAGGGGCAGCATCGATTCTGTGTTGGTTTCATGTTAGAGAAGAACAGTAGATGAGGCAGATGCAGTTTTAGGAACATGGATACCCTCCATCATGTGTGAGGAAAAGATATATACATTACTTTATTAATGAGTTTTTAAAATTAACTGTGTTAAAATCCCTTACCTGTCAAGGTCATAGCTATACCGAGTCACCCCTCTGATTCCTCAGGGACTTGGTCCAGGATCTGATTTACAGGTGCTCAGTCTTTTATATAAAGTGGCTGTGAATCACCTCTGGGTAATTTATGATACTGCAGTGTAATGACATGAAAGTGGTTGTCATACAGAGCTTTTTAAGGAATGGAAAGAAAGAAATCTGCAAGTTCAGTAAAGATGGTACTTTTTGGGGGGAGGTGACATTTTCTCCCTGAGGTTGGTTGATGCAGCGATGTAGGATCTGTGAATATCGAAGCCCAAATATCTATGTATGTATGTATGTATGTATGTATGTATGTATGTATGTATCTATCTATCTATCTATCTATCATCTATCTATCCTATCTACCTATCATCAATAAACAAATAAAGACATTTATGGATTATAATGCTTCACCTGACACTTTAATAGCATCTTACTGTGTTTTGTATGTACCTTTTCTGTGCAACCTACCCTTTATTACCCCAGAGCTTGGAGGTTTTCCATGTCTGAGAATCACTGAAAGGTCTTTTGCCTTTGGTCTAGGATGACATCCTAGGTTTATTCAAGTGCATGGGAAATAGCCACTTTAGCTGACATTGGCAAGGTTGCAACTTGGTTCCTTCTTTTCCTGAGGTCTCCTAGGCTTCCAGGGTAGTGTCTTAAGGTGTGGTGCCCAGTGGCCCAACATTCATGACCTGCCCAGTGAGGCCTCTCTTCTCAGGGTGCTGCAGTGGGTTTCAGGTACCTCCCACTGGGATAGCTTCTTAACAGTTCATTTTTGCCTTATATACTCACCCCAGTGGAACAATATAAAAACAGTACATAAGCTTCTAATTTAAAAAGTACACGAACACCTATTGCAAACATTTTAGATTAATACTAAGCATGTTAGCAATTAATCTGAGTGTTTGATATGTATCACCTCTGTTAAAATTTCCACCCAAGGAAGTGATGTACAGAAGTGACACAAACTCACAAGGTAGTGGGAGGATTTGAACCCAAGCAATTTATTGCCAGAGCTATGTGCTAGATAAGTATGTTCTGGAACATTTCCCTTCAGTGGTTAATGCTGCTTATTGGAATGGTGTGGGTACAGAGGTTTCACTTCTTTCTGTATGTTTATTGATACCACTCAAGTTTTCTATATAAGTTGTATGAATTTTCAGCTATGTGACAGACTGTCCACCACCTCAGCTCTTCTGCTTTGGTCCTGCATCCCAAGTGCATCCCAAGTGGTTATTCCCACTCTCAGACTCTTGGGTTTACAAGTTGGTAGAATATAGTAGCAATAGTATCAATCTCACGGGATTTTTGTGACTACTCCATCCATTAAACACAATTAGTGTACTGTGCCAGGTACTGTTCTGAGTACTCAATATGTAGCAGATTAAATATTAATTGAACAATGAGTAAGCAGGTTCCTGGGGCTTCACGTGGTCATTTATGTCACTTTTGTCTCTAAATGAAGCTGACCAGAGTCTCCTTGGGTTGATGACCACCACTAAGACAGCAGAGCACAGAAGTTGCTCCCTCGCCTCCCAAGATGTGATCAACTTGAGATACAGGCAGACAGGATGGAGATGGAGTAGGGAGGAGCCAAGGATGCTGAGAGTACAGGGGCTCACTTCTGAAGGCGTCTTTCCCCTGGGAGTTGGAGAAGCCTAATTAGCAGCTTAGGGCCTGATTAGAAACTCCAGTGAAGGAGTTTCTAAGTCAAACCCCTTTGCCTCAGTCTTCTAATTGCCTTCCTGGAGTGAAGAAGGATCCAGCCAGGACAGGGAAGGGATCGAGGGCCATTAAATATGCTCCTGTGCGTGCCTGGGCTCCTGAGCTGCAGGGGATATAGATGTATATTTCTCTGGCCTCCAGGACCCCACTTAGGCACCATATTCTGTCCACCTTCACCCAGCATTTGAGCTTTGGGAAGGACCACTTGGCCCTCCTGGAGGTGAGTGGGGCTGTGGTAAATCAGAGAGAACATGAGCTGTTGTCTGGTTTGGAAATGTACTTCACAGCCTGTGTCTTTGTTTCCTACTAAGTCAGCTCAAAGCCAAGTGTGATCTTTCTGGGAGGACAGTGTACTATGACTTCCTGCCTTCACTTCTCCTCTGCAATGATTTAAACCACTAGCCTTTGTTTCTTCAGCTATAAAATGGGATTGCTAAATTCCCGACTTGACCCAGGTGACTGTTTACAGCCTCAGAAGACACAAGGTAGGAGGAATCGTGTGGAGAGGTGGATGTGAAGCTATTACTGACAGGGCAGAGAAAGTGCGCCTCCTCTTTCATCTAAGAAACTCGTAAAGCTCTGGCAGGTGTTTGGGGTGATTTTGCAGTACAGAGAGAGCTGGAAGCTGTAGGTGGAATGAGCTCCTCTGTGTGTGTGTGTGTGTGTGTGTGTGGAGTGTTTTCTCCTTCCTTGGGACTGTTCAGGCTTCATAGTCGTGTTTATTCAGAAAAGATCAATGTGAGTTCAGAAATCAGCTTCCGGTGTGCTAGAAGGGATTTCTGCTCTTTGTGACTGGAAAACCTTAGACCCCTACTATTCAGAGGTGGCACAGCTAATTCCTGTCCTTGGCTGGGCCACAGCTCAGGCACACAGAACTGAAGTGTCTCCTTTGGGAGCCGATCAGCTGGGGGCTGACTTTGGGAGAAGCTCACAGGAGGTGAAGGGGCGAAAGGGTCCCAGCCAGAGCTAAGGATGATTGATGCCCCATAACTGCTCTGTCAAGCTTGCTGTCTTCCCATCATCACAACTCGTCTCCCTTCCCAATTCCCTTTGAGAGAAGTGTAGCTCACCTGGTCCCATCATGTTCAGAGATGCGGAGAGTTTAGTAACTGTGGGATCAGAAAAGTTGTGCTAAGACTTTCAAAGGAGGAGCTGCCCAGGCAATGGGAAGAGCATCTCCTCGGGCTTCAGAGACACGGGTTTGGTCATTTCAGCCTTGGCTTGACTGCTGACTGACTGTATGTGGGTAAGGCCCCCCTTACCTTGGGCTCTCTCTCCTCATCTCTGGGATGAGGGTAATGTTAATTAATCAGTGAAGGCAAAAGGGTGGATCCATGAGCTTTGGAGACTCCTCTAAGTCCAAGGATTCTCCTGCATGCTCCTGCATGCTCTACCCTGTGAGCTGCTGGGTCAAAGTGAGGAGACATGGGGAAAGAGATGGGTAAAAAACTGGAGGTCAGAGTTCGGCTGGATTTTTATGCTGTTCCAGAGGCTTATTGTAGGACCACAAGGTGAAGAAGGACATTAAGATCTCAGGATTTCCTGTCTACCCACTCTCCTAGGCAGAGCAAGTGATGGTATCTTATTGAGTGGCTTTGTGGTTGGGAGAAAGAGTCTGGGTCTTGGTTCTGGCAGTTTTTCTTCCCTGTCCTGTGACCCTTGGCCATGTCAGTTGAATTCTCTGTCCCACTTCCTCCATCTTCAAAGGGACTGCGTGAGGGTCAGATGAGGTAAAGGGTGCACAGTATTCTAAACTAAGGGGTTATGAGTAATTCCTAATATTTTTGAGGGTGAATTCACACCTTCCAATGTATATAACAGAATCAGCCTTGGTGGCACACACAATAAGCCATCTCACTTCACCTTCACAAGCACTCCTGTGGACCAGGGAGTGTCAGGGACATCCTACAGAGCAGTGTAAGTCCAGGAAACTGAAGCAACTGGCTAAGATTTGGTCCCACTGTGAAAGAACTTCTGAGCCTCCTGGTTCCATACTGGTTCTGCTTTTCTGCTAGTTGCAGTGCTAATGTATTGATAGAAAAACTTTTCCGGTGTCGATGTGAGTTTTTACTCAACTAAAAAATAGTCAACTAAAGTTTTCTCCCCCAAAACAAATTTCTGAGAGAAGCAGTGCCCTCCTGGATCAGGACTTTTCACCCCCAGCCTGAACACCTGTAAGGGAGGTGGGAAGAGGAGACATATTTTCCCACCATTTAAACACACTGAAGACCCACATCTTCCCCAGAACACATTGTACTTCATTCTATTCCACTCTTTCTACCTAAGTCAGCACGGGCATGAGATGCCAGTTTGACGATAGGGCCAGAGGAAGAATACTCATTATTCGTGTTCATTTAATTTTATACATTTATCACGGCACCCTCAGTGTCTGGCATGCTTCTTGGAGAAAATCTTTTTAGCTTTTGTAAGTTTTTCTTGGCTGCAGAATTCCAGCTGAGAACACTGGCTACATAACTGTGGGGACATCACACAACCTTTATACCATGCTGTTTTAAAATAAGCTTAAACCTAGGTTGGAGGCTCTAAGTGGATTAGTTTTATTAAGCTATCTAAGTGTGCTGTAGATCTATAGCTGTGTGGTTCCCACGGTGTATTCTATTATGAATTGGTCTCCGAGTGCTTGGAGCAAGTCCTTGCAAGCACACACCTCTCTATGTTTAGAATTAGCTTCCTGTACATTATCTTATCTGATCCCTTGTGGCTCCTTATTTCTTAGACCCAGAGATTTTTTTGCTGTTTGATGACAAATGTAGCCTGTTAAAGCCCACTGGGTGTTTTCTCTTCTGAAGCTCCCATTTGCTTCTGAGGATCACAGGAGAGTTTGGGGAGCATTGATAATCTCAAAGACCAGAGAGTGTTGAGGTCTTTCTCCTTTAGCTTTAGAACACATGAGGATTACATGTCCTGGGTGTGTGCTCCACTGGCGGGTGGCCCTGTGCAGACCTAATCGTGGTGGGGAAGGGTAGCCCAGACCTCTTGAGGTCCACTTTGGGAAGGGCCCCCACACCCTCTGAAGTGTATGTGTGAGTGATCAAGTTAGAGAACAGACTCCTGAGAACACAAAATGCCGACATTGCTCCATGTGGGGGAGGATACTGGCTCAGGTGGTCATCAGCATTCATTGACTCTGAGTGCATCAGCAATTTCAAGTATTTTGTGGGTTTTGAGAGCAAGAATCTGCAGCTTCAGTGTTCTATTCAGACTTCCCAGAATCTCAGCTTATCTGAATTTCCAGGGACCAAACTTTTCTTTTGAGGCCATACAGACCTATGATTCTTCTCTCCACTTGGAGATTTTGCTGAGTTCTTTGTTTTGCCTAATATTAATCATTAAGATACTGACTGGTCATTGTATCTAGAATTACAAATTATTATGGACTAGTTGAGGAATTTAAACAAGGCATCACATGGCCAGGTAATAGTTCTCGGAGGGAAGCATCCTTGGTTGCTTTTCTGTAGATCTGCAGTCCTGGTTATAGAGTTCTCCTCCTGCCCCTTGTGGAATGGACACAGCTGACTCTCTGAATGCCACAGGAAGGTCTGCTGTGAAAGAAGAGACCCTCTCTTGCCCTCCTTGATACTATTCACTGTCACGAAGGGAAGACCCAGGTCACCTAGATTTAGACTGAAGGTCTCTGGAGGTGGCTGTAATATCTGAGACCCGCAGCTGTCCCTGAAAATTCCCACATTCTCCCCTGAGCATCTACCTTCCCTCATCGCCTTCATAGAGCTCAATCTGATTGTGGTGAACCAGTTTTTGTGCACTATCATTATGGACGCCATTTGGCAAAGTCTTCAGGTGGCATAATTACTGGCCTGATACTGTCAGGGCTAATCATTTTCATTATCTTGGCATCTAGCAAGCAGCCAATTTTATTTTGTATTTATTTATTCATCAATACCTCTTTCCAGAGGAGATTCAAAGTGGTTTGTAAAAATACACTACACGCAACAAGATAAAACAAATTAAAAATGAGGAATGAGACTTGGATGCAGCAACAGTATCTGTATCTGCAGGCAGATGGTACCAAGGAGCTGGAACAGGGTTAGTTCATTGACCTGAATTCTTGCAGCTGAAATCTGTGCTAGTGGAGATGATCTTCAGTGGGTGAAGAGACTTCATGTGAGTTCATTCCACTGCTGTCCTTGAGTACCCATTCTATTCTCTTGTCTCTGTAGACTATACACATCAGCAAAGGTGACACTACAAGAAAGGGAACATATGTAGTATTTCAACTCAGAATTGCAGTCATTCGCCAGACTTTTTATTTAACTGATGTTAATCTAGTCTTTGCCCATGTATAAGGGGTGATGTATGCAAAGCCATTAGAAAAAGACCTGAGTATAAAAATGTGTCATGACGTACTCTCACTACAATCATATGAAGTGGTTGCAATTGTGAGCTTGAGATGTGCAGCTTTTGGGGGTGACTGAAATACCTGCGTAGCATTTTCCCTAGACCAAGTTATTTAATCTCTACAAGCCCGTTTGCTAGTCTATAAGAAGGAGAAACAAGAATATGTCCTGTATTGGAAAGTAAGTGAGGCAGTGTATACGGAATATCTATAACAGTACTTAGTATACTATGCTCTGAACAGTAGCCATTGTGATTATTAAAAGGTAAAATCAAACACATTTAGTTCAAAGTTTAAGTTGGCTTTTATTTGTGATTCTAGATTTGAGAAACATCTCACTCTCTAGATTAAAATGGGAGTTCCAATGTGTGAAGCAGAGGAGACTGGTTTTATAGACCAAAAAGGGCTGAGGAAAAAGAAACAGGATAATAATCTGGTCCTTTTGAAGATACTTTCCTTATAAAGCTTAAAACAGAAGGGGCTTCCTTATCGTGTCAACTGAAACTGCTCTGTTTGGCGATCTTACTATTATCTCTCTCCCGAGTCCAAGCGATAACCTCCTATGCCTTTAGTGTAGTGACATTCTTAGAGATCTCTTTCCCTGTTCATGGAATCTTAGGAAGAAAAGGGAAGAGACCCTAGTGTTGTAGAACAGGAGCAGCATTTGAGCTTCTTTGGTGCAGTCATGCTGTGTGAGGATGCAGATTTCACAGCCTGGACCTGAACGCAGGTTTCCAGAGGCAATTTCTGCTTCCCTAACACCTGTTCTCTCTGGCTTACAGTGACCTCCCCAGGCCATATGCTTCCCTGAGGAGACACCTCCTTCCTATCAGTAGAGACTTGAATGTCTCTTGGGGTAGTGGGGAAATGAAGTGGGTCTCTTGACTTGTGTCTTCCCAGTGAGGTCTTCCAGAAGCCCAGCAGTTGTGTCTACTTCTTGGGCTGAAGTGATGGGCGATGGAGGTTCATGGAAAGCACAGAGCATTTGGTTCCAGGAGCCTTGGTGCTGTTTATTAATTGTTTGCTCTTAAAAAAGTGACTTAACCATTTTAAGCCCCATTTAACTCAGCAATAAAGTGGAGAGAACTTTGATTTCTGAATGACGAACAACTTAGTGATTGAAGAATATTTGCAACAATTTCATGTTTCAGGGGTTTTCTGTGTATTAAGCACAGTGTGTTTCAGTGAATTATATCTTTTACTTCTCACAGCACAGCAGTTCTATCATTGTAACTGCAGAGGTGTGAAAAATGAGACTCCACAGGTTAAGGGTTAGTTCAGGGTCACACAAATAGAAATGACTAAGTCTGCATCTGGTGCAGGCTCTGTCTTGGGGCCCATTTTCTCATGCATATGTGAGACTCCAGCCTCATCTTTATGCTGGATGGTTCTAGACATCATGCAACTTCCAGGATGCCAGGTACTACACGTTGTTATTATGAAGGTAACTATTCTGGATACAGTTGTTTTTCAAGTACCTCATGAGGACCTGGAGAACGCCATGTGTTTTGTCAGGGCTGGCTTTGTTGTGGGCGTTTTGTGACATTATTATTTTTAAAATTTGGGGGAGGGGATAAATGATGCATGAGGTTACCTGATCACCACCATTTCTTAATTCATTTTAATGAGCCTCTCATGATGGTCCTGTTTAATGGCTTCTGTTTATTTTGATAGTCTGAACTCTGCACACCTGGCAGTGTATTCTCCCATAACATCACCTTCTATCCTGGTAGACCATGTATTTCTTCTTCTTTTTAAAATGCATCACCCAAGCATAGCTCCCTTGAGGTAATTGCTTCTTGAGAACAAGCATCTTCACCTGCCTGGTTCTGAGGAACCAGAAGAATGCCTCCTACTTGGTAAGCTCTCAGAAGATTCTTATTGAATAAGTATGAGAATACAGGCTCTTCTTTTCTTTGGTTGGACTGATCTGTGGAACTCATAAGAACACAGCAATTGTGACCAACATAAGGTAAGATTTGACCCTAAGAATAGGAAAACAATCTGAATATTTATACCTTTATTCCATCATTAGATCAGCTTTTATCAAACTTTGAAAATTTTACTTTGTTATTTATATTAAATGAGACCTTTCTCAAATTCAGTTTTTGTTTCAAGGATGGAAAGAGGACAAGTAGAATCACCTTTTAAGTTCACATTACATATTTTCAGTGCATCACATTACTAGCAGCCAAATCACAGAGACAGAAGTACCCTAATACTTGGCAAAAATCCCATTTGTATTAGAATACTAAACTCAGTGTGATGGCTTTATCCCTTAATGAACTTTGCAAGCTAATTCTGGAATGGCTTGATTCATCTGACTGATATTGATCTGGCATTTAAAAAAATGGGACAGGTCCTTGGAAATAAGAGGAGAACTTGGAAATAAGGCCATGTTGCTTGGCAGGAAGAGAGAGGAAGAAGCCACCTGGCAGGGAACAAGCTGAGGAGACTCTGTCCATGCCTGACTTGTATGACCCTTGGTCTAGCTTCTGAGTCTCTTCTGCTTATATATATATCAAACACAACCTCAAAGGAAGGCAGAGTTGATGCTGAGCTTCAGGGGGGCTGTAGACTGGGAGATAAGACTATGGAATGCACTTAAGAGCATGTTGCTTATGTGATCCCAGGACTTAGAAAAAATGGTTTTTATGGTTTATTTATTTACTTAATTGACAAATGAAAATTGTGTTCTGGTTTGGATCTGGAGTGTACTCCTCAAAGCCTTGTGCTCAGAGGAGGGGCTTTGGGAAAGTGATTGGATTATAGAAGCATTGAACTCAGGCATGGATTAGAGCTCAGAGCTAAATGTGCTGTTAGGAGGTGGAGGTCTGGTCTGAAGGGAAAGGTCTCTGGGTATGTGACCTGGAAGGGTTTATTTCCCCTGCGCTTCCTCTCTTCCACGAGCAGCTTTCCTCCAACCAGGCACTTCCGTCTTGGCATTGACCATGCAAAGACTGGAATTTCTAAAACTGTGGGCCAAAAGAAATGCCTCTTCCTTTAAGTTGCTGGTTTTGAGTATTGCATCTGGTAGAGAAAATGACTAAAATTTATGGTGTATAATGATGAAATATATAAATATTATAGTTGGCTAAACCAAGATAATCAACACATTTGATTTCACATACTAATTTTTGTGTGGTGAGAACAGAAAATCTCAGCAATTTTGAAATACATAGTACATTTTTATTAACTGTAATCACATGTTGTACAGTGAATCTCTTGAATTTAGTGAGCTTTCATATCCTTTGACCAACATCTTGTCTGTCCTCTCACCCCAATCCCTGGTAACTGCTCTTCTATTTATTCATGTTTAAATTTCTTAGATTCCATGTATGAGACTATGTTTGTTTTGGTACTTGTCTTTCTATTCCTGGGTTATTTCATTTTATCTACTATATTCCAAGTTGATTCCTGTGGTCAAGAATAACAAGATCTCCTTCCTTTTCACAGCTGAATAGTGTTTCATGGTGTGTGTATATATTGTGCTTAGAAAAAGTAATTCTAAGTGCATGTGAGTGAGGCATGGTATGCACCTTCTGTTCCTCACCAAAATGTTATGACTCTGGATTTGTAATCCAAATTGAGAAGGAGGTTGAGGTTCAGAAAAGTGAATTAACTTGATCAAAGTCCGAAAGAATTTAAAACTGCATCTGAACGTAGAGCCCTATTCTCAATACTATACTGTGAAGTTTCTCCAAGCAAGTGCTGGCTCCATCTGAAGCTGACAGAAGTTCCAATATGGCATCTGCAGGGTTTGGAAGGAAACAAGGAGCCGGGTTCCTTCTTTGCTCCTGCCTGTTTACATTGAAATTGTGATCTATTCACCTCACTACTTTGTCCTGCATAGTCTGTCAAAAAGTGGGATTTGCAATCTGGTTACCACGGTCTTCTGAAATGTTAAGTGAAATAAAGTTTATGAAAGATAATGAAGTGCTTTTCCATTCTAACAGGTCATTACTATTGAACAATGGTCAAGCCGTAGTCACTTTATCTTCTGTAAGAATCTACTATTTTTATTTTCATTTTAGCAGAGAGCTTTGGTTTCATGGCAGAGAACGGTACCGGAGTGGTGGAATTTGTTCTGATGGGCTTCCAGCTCCAGGCGGCACAGGGAATGGGTCTCTTCATTGTGTTTCTGGCCTGCTACCTCATAACCCTTGGGGGCAACCTGGGCATGATTTTGCTCATCCAGAGCGACCCCCGGCTGCACACACCCATGTACTTCTTCCTTGGCCACCTCTCCTTCCTGGACAGTTGCTACTCTTCTGTTACTGTCCCTCAGTTGCTAAAGACTTTGGGGACCCACAAGGTGATCATCACCTTTGAGCGCTGTGCCACCCAGTTCTTCTTTTTCACACTCTATGCGTGCACTGAATGCTTCCTCTTGGCTGTGATGGCCTATGACCGCTACATGGCTGTGTGCAATCCCCTCCTCTACACGGCTGTGTGCAATCCCCTCCTCTACACCATGGCTATGACACCACGGATGTGTCTGGGACTGGTGGCTACTGTCTATGCGGGTGCCATGGTGAATTCTGTGGTCCGTACTGGATGCACCTTCTCCATCTCCTTCTGTAAGTCCAACCACATTGATTTCTTCTTCTGTGACCTCCCACCCCTGCTGAAACTCGCCTGCGGTGAGACTCGCCTACGGGAGCAGGTGATCTTCCTCTTGGCTTTCTTGGTCATTACAACTAGCACCTCAGTGATTCTTGTGTCCTATCTCTTCATCATTCGAGCTATTCTGAAGATTCGCACGGCAAGTGGCAAAGCCAAGACCTTCTCCACTTGTGCATCCCATATGACAGCAGTCGCTCTATTTTTTGGGACACTTGTATTCATATACCTGAAAGGGAACATGGGAAAATCCCTCTGGGAAGACAAGATTGTGTCTGTGTTTTATACCGTGGTCATCCCTATGCTAAACCCAATAATCTATAGCATGAGAAACAAGGAAGTGAAGGAAGCTTTGAAGAAAGTTCTCAGAAGAATGAAGGTTTCCTAAGCAGAGTAAGACTAAGCTCCGTTAGTCTACAAGGCCCTGAGGATCACCCTTTAGGCTTTCTCTTGTCCCCCTAGCACACAAGGCAAATCTCACAACAGCAAAGGTATGCTTAGGCAGAAAGTGTAGATTTAGATTCTGGAGCTTCATTAGCTCTATGATCTATTGATCCAGAAATACTTTGCCTCAGTTTTTTCATCAGGAAATAAAAATCTGCCTTGGTATGGTTGAAAGTCCAGAGCGCTTTAGCTAGGAGCAAGAGAGATGGAGTAACAGAGAGCTTTGCAAATAACAACCTGTTGTAAAATGTAAGATTTATTTTTCTGACCTGTGCTGAGTTTCACTGACTCTTTTCTCAGCAGTGACTTATTTTTTTCTCTCGATGTTAGTTTTTCTGTCTAGAATGATTACAAAACAATGATATATATATATATATATATATATATATATATATATATATATAGTTGTTTGTTTTGTTTTACACCCTGAAGGAAATTAAATGTTTTGATTGTGGATGGTGGGGTAGATATAAATCTTTACTGAAAAACCTTTCCTTAGCATTCATTCATTCAAATTAGACATTTGCCATGGAAATATATAAGCAGCAAAACAAGAAAATAATAAGAGGACTGGAGACTTGATCTGGAAAATATTCTACTAGAAAACGTTAGTCTGTTTTCCAAGATCGCAGGATATATGACACTGTATGATGGACACATATGTGTAATGTCACATTATCTCTCTGGTATGAGAAACTGAAAGTGTATAATAGAAAAATGTATAATAGATATTGTGAAATAGGAAATAATTGTTCAAAGGGAAAGGGGAATGGGGGGATGGAAGGGAAATGGGAAAAAATGAGACAAACAGGATAAGATGAGAACAAAGCTTTGTAAAAAAGGAAAGAGAGGTTGAAGAGTGGGGAAGGGAATGAAAAAAAAGAGGAACTAAGTTATATCATGTGTAGGTACTAATTCCCTTTGATGGATGTAATCATTATGCACATATGAATTGTACTAATAACCTTAATAATCAAAAGAAAGGAAGGAAGAAAGGTATAAGGGTCTGATTTCTTATTGGAAACAATCTGATGTCAAGGTAAGGCTGAACTGAATCCCATGAATAATTTTGTAATACTTTTGCTCACCGAAGAAGAGAAGCACTATTCATGGACCACTGCTTTCTGTTGTTTTCTGTTCTCCAATACGAAAATGCACTCTCATTTCCTCTTCGACTTTTACTTCATTGTAAAAGATGGATAACTGTGAACCTGGTTGTCACCTTTCAGAGACCTCCATTTCTGCTAGAAATGTCATTTAGAGAACATCTCCCTGGACACCTCACAATCGTATTTATCAATTTGGCAAATATTTAGGGACCACAGTATCTACTATGCCTCAGGATGATATTAGGCTCAGAATAGGATAATAAATAAGATAGACATGATTCCTTCTGCATGGATATTAGACCTTGGTACATAGACAGGTCTTAAACCATGATACAATTAATTAATTAATAATTTTAATAATGTTGCTACAATTTTGGAAAGTGAAACAAAAGAAAAAACAGGGAATTGTTAATTTGTCTAATAGAATACTAACCTAGTTTGGCATGGCCTCTGCAAAGATCTAAAACTTAAGCATAAATCTAAAGAGTAAGTGTATGGGAGTTGTCAGTTGGGGGTGTGCTTCCAGATATGAAGATCTGAGATGTGAGCCAGGCTCCACCACGGGGATTGGGAAGAGACTCAGCAAGAAGATGAACCACACCTTCCTGCGAGCCAGGCTGTGCCATGGGGATTGGGAAAAGACTCAGCTGAAAGAAGACCAAGTGCAGGGTTGGGAGGGGGGACTACAAGTGAGGCAAAACTGGTAACTTCAGAAGAAACTGGGGCATGGTGCCTTTCAGTTTAGTTAGGGACTTGTAGATTTTATTCCAAGAACAGGCAATCATGTGGTTAGATCCAATTTTTAAAAGATTCTTTTGGCTGCAATGCCAGCTTGGAAAGGGGGCTGGAAGTGGTGGAAATGGAAGGACATAGACTCACTTTGTACAGTGAACAGTTGCTGTGTGTCAGGGCATGGCGGTGCTTTTTGTGAGACGATACTGTCTGCTTCACTCCAGAATCCATCTGCGGCTGGAGAAAGCCAGCAGGCACGTGATGTGATGCTGATTTGGGACTGATTCGTGGAGAGATGTTGAAACTGGGGACATAGGAATGGGAAGTGCCCATCCTTCCACTGGCTCATCTTTCCTTCTGCAAACAGCCAGACTCCCCAGGTGTACCAAGATCTATACCACCTGTCCTACCCCTTAGGGCTCAGCACATTTTTATTAATCTCCCGGAACACATCAGGCTGTTCTAAGATACCATCTTTTGGAGGAATTTGTGTGTAGAAAAATCTTTAAATCAAAAAAGAAGTGGACAAAATTTTATATTTCCTCTTTTGCTGGGGGTGGAAATTACCTTGTTCACCCCATTTCTTCTTTGTCAGTAGTAACCCACCTTGATTATATATTAATGATACTTGATTCCAGTACAGGATTGAATAATATGTAATTGCTTCAAGTATGTACAAAGTGAACAAAAATAAAGTGAAATTTAAGCATTTCTGGTTTGTATAAAAGGCACTGGAAAGAATGGCGTTTCTGGTATTTTCCCAATTATGTATACTAAAAAATGAATGAAAACACTCATAAATTATGTAGTATTTGTCAAGTTCTGTCCTCAGTTTTCCCTTATCTCATCAAAGTTCTACTTTTTTATAAAATTTTATTTTAAAGAGGGTAAAATTAAACAGAATAAAATGTAATAAAACAGATCATAAGAAAACAATGTAAGCAACACAGATTTCAAAGCAAGACAACTGGAGATCTTCACTGTCTATCACATTGTCTCTTGTTTTCTTCCAAATATTTGTCCATATCTTCACATACAATGAGTTCATACAAAACAAAACCGTATAAAACTGATCAGAACAGGATGATGAAGGCATTTTAGGTCTTTAAGACCAGACAATAGGTAAGTCAACCATGGTTGCCATAGTGTGTCTCATTCTCTTCTTCAAAATAGCTACCATTATCTTCATGTATGTTGAAATTAAACAAAACAAAACAGACTAAAATCACGCTGAACAAAGAATAATAGTATTGTGGATTTCATATCATGATGCTCCAGAATTAGCTCTGGGTACCATAGTGTCTCTTTTTCTTCAAAGCAGCTGTTCATTTCATCATGCATTATATAATCAATTCTCATAAACTATTTAGAAGTTCTATACATGCATGAGTCTCTACATGTATACCTATTCTTTCTGTATTAGAGGGAAAAACAAAACAAAACAAGACAAAACAAAGCAAATTCCTAGAAACGAAATTCCTAGATAATGAAAAAGACATACAAACAATAATAGCAAAGAGCCCAGAGCACTGACAATACAGGCCTTCAAAACAAGGCAGGCTGAGTGTAACTAGGGTTGTTATTGTGCATAATGATCTTCAAGAATTTCTCAGATCACCATATAGTAATGTGCACAATTGTTCCAATCCTATAAATGTTGAATATTTTTTAAAATTTTATTTAGGGAGAAAAAGAAAAAAAAACAGGAAAAGGGTACAAGTAATACAGAATTTAAAAAAAACAGTAAGAAATCACTAGTTAATAGATTACATATTGCTATCTTAGAAATTGTTCAAGTTACAGAATTAAAGCATATAAAGTGGACATTCGAACAGTGAGACTGCAAACAGTTCTGTTCAATGATCCAACAAAAATTCAGAATATGGTTTTCTATCTTATATGTTTAAATATACATGCAGTTATATCCTTTAGAGCACTTTGTTTTCCTCTCTTTTTTACAATGACAATTACACATTTTGGGTTTTATTACTCCCACAGTTCTTATTACTTTTTTTGAAGAGAATAAAACCAAATGTGATATAACAAAACAGAGTCAGTCAAATTAAAAGGATGGACATAGTACGTAATGTAAAAACAGAATACAATGTGATCAACAATGGTTACTATAATGCTTCTTGCTATCTTAAAAAGAATTACCTATATCACGAGTTATAATAAAATTGAACAAAACAGTAAAGAACAAAACCAATAAAACAAAAATATTGGAGACCTTACAGGACTTCAAAAGAAGATAATAGTCAAATCAAAATTGGCATCATAGTGAATCTTATTGTCTTCACAGTTGTTGCCTATACTCTCAAACTTGGTACTATCAAGCGAAACAGAATAGAGTAAAATCAGTCAAAACAAGATGGTGAGAGCAACACAGGGTTTCAAGTCAAGTTAATAGGAAATCAAAGTGGGTTACTATAATATATCCTGCTTTTTTAAATTTATTTTTTTCCTTTAATTAAAAAGATAAAAATGAAAAATAAAAATAAATAATAAAACAGGAGATTGAGATAAAAGAGGCCATAACAACAAAACAGCACAGGTCAGAACATAACCATTTAAGCAAAATAATGTTTCACCACAAGATATCCTGACATAAAAGTAGTTACCATAGTGTCTCTTTCCTTGAAATCTTTGAGTATAACTTCATATACCGTAGCATCAAACGTATCAAGATAATGCAAAACCATTCAAGAGAATGAATGTATTACTGTGTATTTAGAACCAACTAACAGAAAATGAACAATGGTTTCTGTATTATCTCCTTGTCTATAAAAGTTTTTGTTTATATTATCACATATAATAAAATCCAATAAGATACAACATGTTAAGACTGATGAAGACAGAAGGACAAAAGCTTGATGGGACTTCAAAACAAGATGATATTAAATCAGCATTATCTATTATGATGTTGTTTTCTCCAAAATAGCTGTTCCTATCATCCAATCTTCTCTGCCTCATATCTGTTGAGCTCTTTTTCTGTCATTAGTTGACAGTTTGTCTTCTTCATTTTGTTTTCTGCTCTATTCATTGTGGCCTCTCTGCCACTATTTCTGGATTCTTTGTATTTTTCTTTTTTAGAATATCCTGCAGTATTCTCTGTAGAGTTGAATGGTGGTTGCATATTCCCCTAGTTCCTCTTTATCCTGGAAGGACCTTGTTTTTCCATCAATTTTCAGGGATAGTTGTGCAGGATATACCAATCTTGGCTGGAGGTTATTATCTTTCAAGGCTTGAATTATTTCCCCCCATGCTCTTCGTGATTTGATGATTTGTGCCAAGAAGTCTGCTGTAATTCTCATGGGTGTTCCCTTGTAAGTGATTTGTTTCTTGGCTCTGACGGCTTTTAATATTCTGTTCTTATATTGGATTTCTGGCATTTTGATTATTATATGGCTGGGTGTAGCTTTGTTTGGGTTGTAGGTGGCTGGGGTCCTGTATGCTTCATACATCTGAGTATCTTTACCTTTTGCTAAATTAGGAAAATTCTCCTGGATTATTTCTGTGAGTAGCTTTTGTAATTCATTTGTTTGTGTCCCTACCTCTTCTTTTATGTTCTTAATTCTTAAGTTATAGATCCTCTTATCATCTTCTAGTCTTTGTATTATTGCTGTTTGTTTCTTTGTTATTTTTAAGAAGTTTTTCATTTCATGCTCCCATATTACAAATCTGCCCTCCAGTTCAGATAATCTATTCTTAGTTTCTTTCAAGCTGTAATGCCAGTTTTCGATAGAGTTTTTAGTTTCCTGGTAATCTCTTTGAACCTGCTTCATGTATTCTATGTTTTCTCTATTTTCTCCATCAAACAATTCTCCCCTCTTTTTCTTTTCTTCCATTCCACCATCTGTTTTTTCTTGGGTGGTGCTTAGCATTTCTCTAACTATTCTGCTTATGTCTAACTTCAGGTCATTAATAACTTCTTTCCTGAACTCGTCTATGAGGCTCTGGAGATAGCACTTCATGTCTTTTGGTGCCGTGTCTGCTATTGCCTGTTTCTCAGGATTGGGGGCCTAGGGGTCTTTCTTGTTGCTCCCTCTTCACATATTCTTTGTTTCTTATATATGCAATTGTATATAGGCGGCCCAGCTTCCTTCCCTGTTGGCCACAGTCTGATTGAATTGTGCCATCTAGGTGTTCCCGCCCACTGCAACACACCAGGGAGTTACAGACCAGGCAGCCTATGCGGGGCCCACCCCTCCAGGTCAACCTACCAAAGGCTTCACCGCTAGGGTGCACCTTCATGCGCTGGGACCTGGGTTGTGCTAGCCTGCTTCGTCTCAGCCAGCAGTGTCACGTAGGCTAGGCACTGCTCACCAATCCTACTTGGGGGGGGGGATGTGACTGAAGTCACTACAGCGCCCTGTTCCCGCAAGTCTGCCCGGTCCCAGAATGTCCTCTGTTGGAGCCTCCTAGACTGTGGGAGAGTCCCAGTTTCTCTCCCTCATGGCAGGTCGATGCACAGCTCCCCACCCGTCCCACTCTCAACTCTATTCACCGATTCCCATTCACAAAGCTTTCACGCGTCTCTCCAATTCAGATGCAGCCACAGAGGCAGGAAACCCAAATAGCGGCTTCCAATGGTGCAGGCTCCAGCTTCCACATTGAGGCTTTATCTGTTCCTGTTGTAGCACCAGGATTGCATTCCCAGTTGTTTTCTCTCAGCTCAGTTTGTTCTTGGGTCAGCAGGGCATATCTCCTCTTGCTTAGGATTTCTTACTCTGCACCATTCCTGGATTCGAAGCTGGGTTTCTCAGAGAGCCTCCGTAGCTGCTGCTATCTGTCCACCATGTTCTCCCGGCCCGTATAGCTTCTTTATGTGGATATATTAGTATTGGATGTATTAATATGTGGATATATTAGTATTTACTTATAATATACACTTCATTTGTTTTTGTTGTCCATATTATCGAATGCAATACAGGTTTGTTTTTCCTCTTTGCTGTTGTTGCTACAATAGACCTGTTTGAATATACACTTATCAAGGTCATTTATTTCTAAGTAGTGTACATTTTCAAAATGAGCTCTACTTTATTTCAAGATTAACAGAACAAAATACCCCAGTAAGTCAAAATGATTGATAATATATTTAGTCATGTCTCTGTTAATTTCTATATGCCTTCAGTACCAAGGCCCAAGAATGTGTCTGGTATGATTAATTCATACAGGCATGGTAAGCTGGTTGTGTACAGAATTCTGTGTACCATGTCGTTCTGTCTGACATATTCAGACATTTTGCTTTCGTTTTTTCTTGGCATCCAATACTCAGAACAATAGATGCAAAATTTGATGGCAGCTTCTTTCTCGTTTCCTTGTTTTTGTTTTCTTTTTCCTACAAAAATGTGCAACATATTCATCTCCCAACAGAAACTGTGCCTGTTTTCATTATTGGCATCTGGGCCTCTGCGAGCGTTGGGTCTGAAGGCTTCAGATTTATTTTTAAGCTCAAGGGAATTTCCATTATGGTTAAAATTTTATTACCCTAGGCCTTTTGTGCCTCTTATCATTTTTCATGATTCCTATTCCTCCTAGTGGCAGTTTTACTTTATGTTCTAGAAAGAATAACTGGTTTATAATTTATAGTCTCGAAACAGGTGTGCAACAAAAATAACTTCTTAAAATTTTATTTTAACTGATCTTTTTTTTTCCTACCAAAGGCGACAAAAAAGCGCAAATCCTTTTCAGTCCAAGGCAATGTGGTGATTTCCAATTTTAATCATGGCCCATTCAGTATTTAAACTCAGTTTAAAATTTTCTCTCCTTTCATTTTCCTCTCCTCCCTGGTTGTGGTCTAGAGTCCCAGGGGCTGCATGTGTCCCTGGCACTGATGTGGGGCAGTTGGTGCAATGATCCCTTTTTCACTGTGGGCCTTTTATTCTGACTGCCAAGGTTATGGGTGCTGCTGTCTTTGGCTGAGTCTGAGGCTTCTCTTGAGAGCTCTGTTCTCTGGTCCTGAGGCTGATTCTACATTTTAATGGAGAGAAAGTGTTGGCTTTTCAACCCCTTTGGCTTTTTTTTTTGGTACCCAGGATCAAACTCTGACCACATGCTTGCAAGACAGGCGCTTATGCCACTGAGCTAAATCTCCAGTCCCCTTTTGGCCTTTTTACAAATAAAACACATGGGAGCATCAGGATTCTGTGAGGTTGTACACCTCCACCAACCACTGCTGGTGTATTTCTGCCCTGTAGAGCATCCTGGGTAGTTTGCCATTTCACTAAGAAGGGAGGCCCCAGTGTCCCCTCCTGGAGATTCTTTCAAAGGTGGGACAGAGAGGTGCATCACTTTCTGGTCCTTCTAGGAATCATCCAAGCTTGAGCAGTATGGGAGGACACAAATGCCCTCTTAAGGTTCCAGATGGCATCTGGACTGCTGGTTTTCTAATTTTACCTACTGATAACACCTCTTTTCATTTTGAGTAAGAAAATGACTCCATCCAAGTAAATTTATGCTCATGATGTAACTTCTCTTCTTGCTTGCCAAGATTTCTCTATAAATGAAAACATCCTCCTTGGGGAATTCCAGGGAAGAGTTTTTACCTTTCCAGATAGTTTGCCTTTCAATTATATGCTTTAGTGTCAGGAGGATTATTTCTTTTTTTAAAATTTTATTTAAAAGGAAAAAGAGAAAAAACAAAACAAAACAAAGTGGTGTAAGGGTACAAGTAATACAGAACTACCAAAAAAAAAAAAAAAACAATAAGACATCACCAGTTAATAGATTACATATTATCTAGAGATAGTTGCTCAAGTCACAGTATCAAAGCATACAAAGTGGACATTCAAACAGTGAGACTGCAAACAGTTGTGTTCAATGATCCAACCAGGATTATTTCTTTAATGCATTAAAAATCTATTTAGAAATTCAAATGATTCCTTTAGTCCACGATACAGCAGGCCCACTCCCAGAGGGAAAGAGCAGAACAAGTAGCCACTGTTTCTTGAACCATGGAAGTAAAAGAAGAGTTATCCCGGAGGAACACGGGTTACCTTATTGGGGAGTGGTGGTCCTGGGTGCTATGGAGGTGAATGTGGGGGAATCATTGCCTAAATTTTTATGAATTTCTGACTGAAATTAGGGTCTATATTGGACAGATGAGGTTGATAAAGCTTCAGACATGGCTGCTATTATTTTGTGCACTATTAGTCCCTGCTCTGTGTTATTGCTTTGACTCCCTAGATGTCTGGCAGAGGTCAGTAATTGCATATTTTGGAGTTTGGCAAATCTAACCCTGTCCATACATTACAGCTTTGGCTCTCCTGTGCACTCACAAGATGATTTAATGTTCTGACCATGGGACAGTGTCCTGCAGTTGCTAGTTTTCCTCTTTGCTTCCTGAATGACTGACCTAACTGCTATCCTGTTCCTCCACAAAGCACCTGCAAATCAGGGCTCCAGGCAAAGGCTTTCCTCTTTGCCTCACATATAACTGCAGTTGGGCTAACCTTCAAGACTCCAGCTTTAATCTGTGTGTGCAATGATTTAGGTGAGGCTCTGATGGGGGAAAAGGCTGTGACCATGTTCTATGCCATAGTGAGCCCCATGCTGAACTTTTTAGTTTTATAACCTGAGGAACAAGGAAGTCAAGGAGGCCCTGAGGAAAATTTTTAATAAAGTCAAGTTGTTATAATTATCTTCACAGCTCTGCAAAATGCTCATCAGTCATCTCCTATGTTGTACTAGCCACCTGCGGTGCTCATCTTTTGCAAATGTTCACAGCATACTCGGCATGGAACCCAGGCCCCAGAAGTTAGACATCTTTTAGTAGAGAATTTCCCATGAAGCCTTGTGCCAGGGAAAAGCAGGGAAAGATGTACTATCTGAGGAGATGTACTATCCCAGATAGTACTATCAATCAGGAGACTACATTTTCATGGGGAGAAAGATAAATCTTTGAACTTACATCATGTAATGGCAATAACAGGAAAGTCTGACACCAGGTAGCAACAGTAACACTGAGGTAGAGAAGAGCAAAGCTGAAGAAGACAACCAGGGGACAGTTGCATAATGGAATTAGGAGGATGCTGAGCCAAAGCAAGAATGTTTGTTCACCTATGAGGATGTCCTTGTATGATAAGAAATGCTATATTTAGTTTGAATAGTTTATACATTTATTTTTTAGTGAGATGTTATATGTGAAATGCTTGTCAGAGTGTCTGGCCCATAAGATCCCCTTTACCGTTTAGATCTAAGATGGCGTCCAAAGTCTTCTATGTTGGGAAGATGGTGGAATCATACAGGCACCCTTAAGAATGTAGCTGAATGTGTTGTTGGGAGGCGGAGCTTGGTCAGAAGCAGCAAGCCATGGAAAGATGACCCAGAAGTGTTTGTTTCCCTTTCTGGTTCATTTCCTTCTCTTTCTGTTCCCTGGGCACCATCACATGAGTAGGCCTTTGCCTCCACGGGGGCTCTTTTGGCATACTGCTTCTGCCTTAAAGCAGCCAGCCATAGACTAAAACCATTGATTGGAATAAATCTCTCCTCCTTCAAGTTGGTGGCATTGGTTATTTTATCCTGGTGATGAGGAAAGTGACTAAGACAGGCATTTAGGGATGCTGGCTGCTCCAGTGTCTGTCATAGTTGTTAGTAGTAGGTTCTGCATTTGTGAAAATCCAAATAAGCCCTGGAGCTATCTTTAAATGACTGATTTGTGTGACTCTGCAGTGACATTCATTGTGTACAGCTTCAGACTGGGAAGTGGGAGGAAAGGCTGAAGGCTGAATTGGGGACATTGGGAAACACCTACCTCCTCCATAAAGATCAAGTTACCTTGTGGAAGAGTTTACTTTGCCTTTATTGAGTTTTCTTCATAACTTTTTATGATGAGAACTATTATTCCTGATTTATACAGAAGGAATTTGAGGTGCAGGGACATTATATATGTTCAGGCAGGGGTTGCTGAGCTAAAAAATGATGGACCCAGTAGTCTGAAAATGGTGTTCATTTTCATTTTCTTTTCCTTTTTGGTACTGGACATTGAACTCCCGACCTGGCATTTGTCAGCCAGGTGTTTTTGCACTGAGCTAAATCCCTGGTCCTGGGCTCATTTTTTAAACCCAAAACTTATAATCCTTCAGTGAACTAAGTGGCAAAAGATGTTAATTTAGAGAAAAATCAAACACTGAAGGAGGTCATTTATTTTTGTGTATGAAAAAATTTCATGGTCATGGTATTTTCTAAAAGCCATAGGAACTTAGGTCTGAGACATTCTTCTTGCCTCTCTCCTCTCCTTTCTTCTTGAGGGAGTGGGCTCATGATGTAAAAAGTTGCACTTTATGCATCATGGGAGGGACACGGCCATTCTTTACCAGGACTTCAGAATTGCTATGACCATCATGTGCCTGTTCCTCTTCCTCCCACTTTTTGGGTAATTTTTATTTTAAAGAGAGTAAAACAAAGCAAAACAGAATATAGCCAATCAAAACAAAACAGTGTAAATGACACAGGATTATTTTTTTTTATTTAAGAGGAAAAAGAGAAAAACACAAAGCAAACCAAAGTGGTGTAAGGGTACATGTAATACAGAACAACAAAAAAACAAAACAAAACAAAACAACCCAAAAAAGGACACAAACAAACAAACAAAAACATAACAGTAAGAAATCACCTGTTAGTAGATTACATATTATCATCTTGAAAATAGTTCCTCAAATCACAGTATCAAAGAATACAAGGTGGACATTCAAACAGGGAGACTGCAAACAGCTGTGTTCAATGATCCAAAAACATTGATATAGTCAGCTATTTAACACCCCTAAACACACTTGCTGTTATATCCGTTAGAGCTCTTTTTCCTTTTTTTTTCTTCCCCTCTCTTTTTTACAACAAAATTTACAAATTTTGGATTTTATTATTCCTTAGGGCTTATTACTTTTTTTGGGGGGGGAAGAATACAGTCAAATATGGCAAAACAAAGCTGTCAGTCAATACCAAGGATAGACATAGCACATGGTGTAGAACAGAGTACAAGTTTATCAACAATGGTTATCAACGTTGTCCCTTGTTTTCTTAAAAAGAATTGTCTATCTCATTAGATATTATAAAGTTGGACAAAACAGTAGAGAACAAGACCAATAAAACTTAGGCATTATAAACATTACAGGACTTCCAAAGAAGACAATAGTCAAACCAGAATGGGTATCTTAGTGAACCTTATTGTCTTCAAAGTAGTTGCCTATGTCTTCAAACTTGATACTATCATATAGAATGGAACAGAGTCTAATCAGTCAAAACAAGATCGTGGGAGTACTACAGGACTTCAAAACAAGTTAATAGGAAATCAAAAAGAGTTACTATTTATATATCCTAATTTTTTGAATTTTTTCTTTAATTAAGACAAACATAAGAAATGACTAAATAATTTTTTTAAAACAATAAGGGGGAGATTGAGATAAAACAGGACATAACAATATAACAATAGAGGTCACAGCATGACTGTTTCAACAACCTAGTACTTCACCACCATATAACCTGACTTAATAGTAGTTACCATAGTGTCTTTTTCCTTGAAATATTTGGATAAAACTTCATATACTCTAGCTTCAAATATTTTCATATCAAGAAGCCCAGAATAAAGCCTTTCTAATTAATGAGTGAAAACTTTATAAGGCTCCAAGGCCACCTAATGGGGAATCATGATTACCACATATTTTTATATATTTGAATCATTACTTACATTAGGGAAACTATTCGGTATTCACACATGCGAGATTGATTTATTTCACTTATGAGTATGGTCTCAAGCTGCGCCCATTTATTGATAAATATCTCAATGTGATCC
This sequence comes from Cavia porcellus, assembly GCF_034190915.1. Lineage (NCBI taxonomy): Eukaryota > Metazoa > Chordata > Mammalia > Rodentia > Caviidae > Cavia > Cavia porcellus. The sequence goes on along the minus strand of NW_026947500.1, from coordinate 54,071,113 downwards.
TTCTTTATAGCTGAATAATACTCCATTGTATAGAAATACCACAACTTTTTTATCCATTCCTCAGTTGATGGACACTTGGGTTGTTTCCAAGATCTGGCGATTACAAATTGTGCTGCTATAAACATAGGTGCACATATATCACTGTGGTATGATGCTTTCAGTTCTTCTGGGAATATGCCTAGAAGTGGAATAGCTGGAATAAATGGGATTTCCAGTCCCAACTTTTGGGAAATCTCCAGACAGATCTCCACAAAGGCTGTACCAGTCTACACTCCCACCAGCAGTGCAGGAGAGTTCCTTTTTCCCCACAGCCTCTCCAGCATTTGTTGTCGGTTTTCTTGATCCTGGCCATTCTTTCAGGAGTGAGATGGTATCTCAGTGTGGTTTTAATTTGCATTTCTCTAATGACCAATGATGATGAGCATTTTTTCATGTATTTATTTGCCATTTGCATTTCTTCATCTGAGAATTGCATATTCATCTCAGATGCCCATTTTTGGATTGGATCTTTGAATTTTGGAGGTCTGAGTTTCTTTAATTCTTTATATGTTTTAGACAAGAGTCCCTTGTCTGAGAGAGAGTTCACTAAAATCTTTTCCCAGTTTGTGGGTTTTCTTTTCACTATGCTGGAGATTTCTTTTGACATGCAGAAACTTTTTAATAAGAAGTGGTCCCAGTTATTGATTCTGGGAGGTATTTCCCGTGCGGTTTGAGTCCTGTTCATGAATTCTTTACCTACTCCTATGTCTCCAAGGTTTCTACCCAATTTGTCTTCCAATAGATTTAGTGTTTCTGTTTTAATATTCAGATCTTTGACCCATTTAGATTTTAATTTAGTACATGGTGATAGACATGGGTCTAGCTTTAGTTTTTGGCAAACGGAGAGCCAGTTTTTCCAGCACCATTTATTAAAGAGACTGTCGTTCTTCCAGTGAACCTGCTTGGCTCCTTTATCAAAGATAAGGTGGTTGAGTGTGTTCGTAGTTGTGGTTGTATCTTCTAATCTATTCCACTGATCTTCGGCTCTGTTTTGATTCCAATACCATGTTGATTTTACTACTGTTGCTTTGTAGTATAACTTCAAGTCAGGGATTGTGATGCCTCCTGCTTTGTCTTTGCTGCTTAGAATTGCCTTTGCGATTCTAGGTCTCTTCTGGTTCCAGATGAAATTTAGGAGTGATTTCTCTAGATCTATAAGGTATGTTGATGGTATTTCTATTGGGATTGCATTGAATCTGTATAACAGTTTTGGGAGAATGGCCATTTTCACAATGTTTGTTCTTCCTATCCATGAGCAAGGGATGTCTTTCCATTTTCTGAGATCATCTTCAATTTCCTTTTTCAGTGTATTATAATTTTCACTGTATAAGTCTTTCACTTCTTTCATAAGAGTAATTCCTAAATATTTCATTTTTTGCTTGCTAATGTGAATAGTCCAGTTTCCCTTATTTCCCTCTCTGTAATTTTGTTGTTCGTGTATAGGAATGCTATTGATTTCTGAGTATTGATTTTGTATCCAGCCACATTACTGAATTTATTTATTGTATCTATGAGTTTTTCAATGGAGTTTAGGGGGTCTTCTATGTAGAGTATCATGTCATCTGCAAACAATGATAATTTAACTTCTTCTTTTCCTATCTTTACCCCTTTTATTTCTCTTTCTTGCCTAATTGCTCTGGCTAGTACTTCCAGTACTATATTAAATAGGAGTGGTGATAAAGGACATCCTTGTCTTGTGCCCGATTTTAAAGTAAAGGCTTTCAATTTTTGGCCATTTAGTATGATGCTGGCTGTTGGTTTGTCATAAATGGCCTTTATTATATTGAGGTAAAGACCATTTATTCCAATTTTCTGTAAAGTTCTTACCATGAATAAGTGTTGGACCTTATCGAAGGCTTTTTCTGCATCTATAGAAATGATCATGTGATTCTTAGTTTTGGCTTTATTGATATGGTGGATTACATTTATTGATTTGCGTATGTTGAACCATCCTTGCATTCCTGGGATGAATCCCACTTGGTCATGGTGTATAATCTTCTTGATGATTTGCTGGATCCTATTTGCCAATATTTTATTGAGGATTTTTGCATCTGTGTTCATTAGGGAGATCTGTCTATAGTTCTCCTTTATAGTTGGGTCTTTCTCAGGTTTTGGTACTAGAGTTATATTTGCTTCCAGGAATGACTTAGGAAGGATTGCTTCCCTTTCAATTTCATTGAATAGTTTGAGGAGTGTCGGCATTAGGTCTTCTTTATATTTCTTGTAGAATTCTGCAGTGAATCCATCTGGGCTTGGGCTCTTCTTGGTGGGTAAGGCCTTAATTACATTTTCAAGTTCACTACCAGAGATTGGGTTATTCAACAGTTTTATATCCTCTTGATCTAGTTGTGTTACTTCATATGTTTCTAAGAATCTGTCTATTTCTTCTGTGTTATCAAACTTTTGAGAGTAGAGGTTTTCGAAATAGGTGTTGATGATCCTCTGTATTTCTATTGGGTCTGTAGTGATTTCTCCTTTTTCATTTCTTATTGCATGAATTTGAGCTTTTTCTTCCCTTTTTAAAATAAGATTGGCTAGGGGCTTATCGATTTTATTTATTCTTTCAAAGAACCAACTCTTTGATTCGTTGATTCTTTGGATTGTTTTCTGAGTCTCTATTGCATTGATTTCTGCTCTGATTTTTATAATTTCCTCTCTTCTTTTGGCTTTGGGCTTGACTTGCTCTTCTTTTTCTAGCTGTTTGAGGTGTAGCATCAAGTTATTTATTTGTATTCGTTCTGTTTTCCTGATGTGGGAACTCAGTGCAATAAATTTTCCTCTCAGAACGGCTTTCATTGCATCCCACAGATTCCGGTAAGTTGTATCTGCATTTTCATTTTCTTTTAGGTATTGTTTAATTTCTTCCTTAATTTCTTCTGTGACCCACTGATTACTCAAGAGTGTGTTATTTAGTTTCCATGTGTTTGCGGAATTTTTGCAGTATCTTTTGTCATTAATTTCTAATTTCAGAGCGCTATGATCCGATAATATGCAAGGGATGATTTCAACTCTTTTGCATTTGCTTAAATATGTTCTGTGAGCTAATATATGGTCTATTTTAGAAAATGATCCATGTACTGCTGAGAAGAATGTGTATTCTGATGTTGTTGGGTGGAACATTCTGTATATGTCTATCAAACCCATTTGTTCAAAGGTGTGATTCAGTTCTGTTATTTCTTTGCTCATTTTCTGTCTGGTTGATCTGTCCCTTGGTGTCAGTGGTGTATTAAGGTCTCCTGTTACAATTGTGTTACTGATAATTTGAGTTTTCATTTCTGTTAATAATTGTTTTATATAATTGGGTGCTCTGGAGTTTGGTGCGTATATATTTAAGATAGTTATCTCTTCCTCTTGGAGTTTTCCCCTTACGAGTATGTAGCGACCTTCTTTGTACTTTATGGTCATTGTTGGTTTAAAGTTCACGTTGTCTGCAAACAGAATGGCTACTCCTGCCTTTTTTTGGATTCCTGCTGCATGAAGAATTGTTTTCCATCCTTTGACTTTCAGTCTGTGAGTATCCTTCTGGGTTAGATGGGTTTCCTGTAAACAGCATATGGTTGGATTTTGTTTCTTGATCCATTCTGCTAGTCTGTTTCTTTTGATTGGTGCATTGAGACCATTTACATTAACGGTTATTACTGTTAAATGCTGGTCAATTGTAGGAATGTTATCTCTCTGCTGTTGCATCTTTATCTTTCTGTTCTGTTTAATTATTTGCTTTGCTTAGTGGTTTTTTCCTTTGTGTATCTAAACTGTCTTTCAATATTTTTTGCAGGGTTGGTTTGGTGTTCATGAAGTTCTTCAGCTGTTCTTTGTCATGGAAGTATCGTATTGCACCATCTATTTTGAATGATAGTTTTGCAGGATATATCAGTCTAGGTTGGAAATCATTTTGCTTTAGGATCTGGAATACTTCACTCCATGCTCTTCTTGACTTTATCGTTTGTGCTGAGAAGTCTGCTGTGATTCTGATAGGTTTTCCTTTATAAGTGATCTGTCTTTTCTCTCTGACAGCTTTTAATAATCTAGTCTTGTGTTGGATTTCTGGGATGGTGATTATTATATGTCTGGGTGTAGTTTTATTTTGGTTATGACTGTTTGGAGTTCTATATGCTTCACTGATCCTGATGTCAGTTTCTGATCTCATGCTTGGGAAATTTTCAGCTATTACTTCTCTAAATATCCTCCTGACATCCTTCATGTTGTCTCCCTCTCTTTCATTAATCCCTATCATTCTTATGTTATTCTTCTTTGCATCATCTTGCAGTTGTTGCATTGTTGTTTCCTGATTCCTTGTTATTTTCAAAAGATCTTTCCTTTCCTGTTCACTAGCTGCAATCCTGTCTTCAAGGTCTGAAATTCTATCTTCACTTTCATTAAGGTGGTTTTTACAACTTTCAGTGGAGTTTTTTATTTCCTGTATATCTCTGTGCATCTGCATTATGTATTCTGTTTGTTTCTTATATTGCTCGTCTAGGGATTCTATCTTTTTGTTTAGTTCCTCCAATTTTTTATCTGTGTTTTCTTTAGATATATTTAGAATCTCTTTCATTTCTTTTATCATTTCTTCTTTTATCTGGGAGATTATTTCGAGTTTGAATTTCTTTAAAGCTTCCTGGAGTTGCTTGTCAATTTCAGTGGCTATTGTGTCCGATATATGAGGTGGATGGGATATATTTTCTTCTATATACATCGCTCCTAGGGTTTCTTGAGATGGGCTGGAGGTTTGAGGTTGTAATTTGGTCTTTCATTTTTTCATTTTCCTATATTTCTGTGTTTCAAGTGTTATTTGAAAGCTTCCTCAGGATCTGTTGAAAATCCCCTTCTATGTTTGGAGCTACTGATACTCTGGCACCATGCTACCCCAAGCCATTGGGCCTATAGAACCTGTGGCCCTCCTCTGCCTGCTCAGAACTCCGCAGTTCTAGAACAAGCTGGGCCTCAGGGACACTGTGCGCCCACCTGCCCCTTGGAAGCTCCACAGTTCTTCAATCGCAGCCAGGTTAGGGTACTCACCTCAGGCCACAGTGCCTCAGGAACCTGTGGACCCTCCTTGGTTGCAGAGATATCCACAGTCCTCCAGACACATGGAGAGGCCGGTGAGGGCACCCCAGATCTGCCCAGCTCCTCCTCTGCAGACCTATGGCCAGGCGTGGCAGCTAAACAGGCTGGGCTAGGCTGGTAGTGTGAGCCAGCCCACCTATGGGGAGCTCAGCAGGTCTCCAAGTGAAGCCAGAATGGGGAGGCTGATGTGGAAGCCTCAAACCCACCTCTCCCCTTCACTGCACCTGGAAGCCTGGGGGAACTCCAGCAGTCTGGGCAGAGATATCCAGAGTCCTCCAGACACACAGAGAGGCCGGTGAGGGCACCCCAGATCTGCCCAGCTCCTCCTCTGCAGACCTATGGCCAGGCGCGGCAGCTAAACAGGCTGGGCTAGGCTGGTAGTGTGAGCCAGCCCACCTATTGGGAGCTCAGCAGGTCTCCAAGTGAAGCCGGAATGGGGAGGCTGATGTGGAAGCCTCAAACCCACCTCTCCCCTTCACTGCACCTGGAAGCCTGGGGGAACTCCAGCAGTCTGGGCGGAGATATCCAGAGTCCTCCAGACACGTAGAGAGACTGGTGAGGGCACCCCAGATCTGCCCAACTCCTCCTCTCATGACACAGGATTTCAAAAAAAGATAATAGGAAATCAACAATGGTTACCATAATACCTCTTGCTGTCCTCAAAATAGCTGCCCATAACTTCAGGCTGTAAAAATTAAATAAAAAAGAACAGAATAGACCAATAAAAGCAAAACAATAAATGCAGTAAAGGATTTCAAAACAAGATAGTAAATCCAAAGTGGTTACCATACTGTATCTGTGTTAATTTTTTTTCTTATATTTTTTTGTCTTTTTCTTTTTTTTTGGTACCAGGGATCGAACTCACTACTGCCTGCTTGCAAGGCAGGCGCTTATGCCACTGAGCTAAATCCCTAGCCCCTGTATCTGTTATCTTTGAAATAGCTGCTTATGCCATAGAATATAATAAAATCAAATGAGACAAAACTAAATAAAACCCAACTCAATAAAACAATGAAAATAATACAGGACTTCAAAGCAAGACCACAGGGAATTAACAATGGCTATCACCTTCTGAAGGAGATCCCCCATAGATACTACATTGTGTACTGTGATCCTCTGAATAGATTATCCCACTGCTGGCTTTATGCCTACAAAGTCAGTGAAACACTAAACACTACAAGCATTAGGTTGTGTTTCACCTCAAAAGTTATCATCGCAGCCTGTGTTTCTCTGGATCAGAGGGTCACTTACAGTGGTGGGGGGAGGTGGGGTTTGGCTCTTCTTGTCTCCCAGCCCATGTGCCAGAAGGGGCTGGCGTCTAGTTCTCCCCTCTGCAGCCCACACATGGCATTGACTTGCAGGGAGGGCTTGCTGTTTGGTGACTTTTATTTTCCTCTTCTTCAGTCCATGAATGGTGCTGGCTCACAGGAAAAGCCTGGTGTCTGGATCTCCCCGCACCAGCGCACTGAAGACACCAGCCACGTAAGCTCCAGCCACAAAACCTAGACGGGCCTTCCATGTTATGATGGTGACATACAGCAAAGGCCGGCACACAGCCACATAGTGGTCATAGGCCATGAGAGCCAGGAGGTAGCAGTCGATGGAACCAAAGAAGGTGAAGAGGAAGAACTCAGCTACACAGCGAGAGTAGGACAAAGCCGCCCCATGCTGCAACAACACAGCCATCATCTGAGGGACAGTGACAGAGGAGTAGAAGATGTCTGTCAGAGACAGGTGACTCAGAAAGAAGTACATCAGGGTGTGGAGCTGGCGATCCACGTGGATCAGAATGATCATCCCCCCAAGTTCCCCATTACAGTGAGGATGTAGAGCGATAAAAACTAGAGGAAGAGAGGGAACCCCCACTCCGGAAAGTCAGTGAAGGCAATCAGCAGGAACTCTGTCACTAGGGTGAGGTTCGTGCCTGCCATGCAGACTCTGGTACCTGAGAAGGCAGGGATGAGAAGCAAGTTAGGAAACTCTGAGTGAGATTTGCCTGAATTGCTAGTTTGCATTTATTTATTTATTTTTAATCGGTAGCAGGGATCAAACTCCCATGCTCACAAGGCAGGCACTTATGCTGCTGAGCTAAATTCCCAGTCCCTAGTTTGCATTTATTGAAGGTGTGCACAACATATGTCCGAGATGATTGGCATAAACCCTACCTTCACAGCAGTTCTGTAACAGTCATCTCTGTATTGTAAATAAATAAATAAGATTCAGGTAAACATTTGCAGCATATGACTGTGCGTTCTCCAGTTTCTACTAAGCAGCTGTCTGAGTCTGGCAAGCTGGAGACCACTTGGAGACACTCTTCCCTCTGGTTCCAGTAGGCACTGCCACAGGGCTGCCCCGACCTTCTGTACCACCACACTGACCATCTCAGGACCCCACCACTCTTTCTCTGTGACCTGGCTCATCTGCTATTTCCCAATTGGTTCGTTTCATGTTAGGATTAATACAACAGCCAAAAGCAGTGGCTCTCCCAGCCTTCTTCTGCTCGTTTCTCACCAGTGTTTGCTCCTTTAACTGAAATCTGCCCCGGCACTGCATCATGGGTGGGATGTCACTCGGACTCCTCTGTCAGCAGCAACGTCCTCACCCTGACCCCTGAGCCTGCTTCCTCACGGCCCTTTTACTTCTCATCTCACACCCAGTGGCCCATTGGCCTTCCACAACCTTTCCAGCCATGTGAAGTTACATCAGCAGCTCCACCAGCCCCCACATTCTTCCCCTCTGCACAGTGAGCAGAGCACCCCTGCTCCCTAGGATCCATGTGCTTCCAACCACCAGGTTCTGCCTGACCATCAGCTACTTTCCAGCCTCTACCCACAGGGTGCTTCTTTTTTTGCTCCATCAGTCTTTCCCATCAGTGTTACTTGACCTGGATGTTCAGAGCATTGCAGGGCTTATTACACTTATGTGGAATAAGTTTTCAGATGAGACAGAATCACTGCGAAAAGGGATAGTTTCTTACACATGTTCAAGAGATTACTTTTATCTTTTGAAAGTCTTTAACTACTGGAAATGTTTGGAGTGTAGATACTTGCTAGGGAGCAACCCACTTAGGATCCCTTTTGTGTCTTTCTCAGACAGAAGCTCTGGTTCTCTCAACAAATATATTCTGCTCTTATAAACTCCATCATTCCTAAAATTCATTCTTCAATTTTAGATAATACAGGCTCATACTGGATAACTAGTAGGCTGGAAGTTTCCTATCCCTATATACTTTGAATGTCTTCCACCAAGATCATCAGACAGAGGACCAATCTGGGAAGGACCATGCACTGTGATCCTGTCAGCTCCTTCCACCATCAACACAATAGGACAGGACTTTTGAATACACCACACCAGACTCAAGCCCTGGAAGCCAGAGACTATCACTTGAGGTGAAGAACCATCTACATACTTCTGTGAACCTACCAGAAGACTTAAGATTTCTCTTCAGGAAAAAAAGCCTTCTGGTAAGTGATGTACTATTAGCATTTCTACTAAACACTTCACCACTCAAAGAAGGGTGCAGTTCCTTTCTAATGTGGGCACAGGAATGTGCAGAATCATTACAACAAACTTCCTGCTGGATATGTGGCCTGCTCCCCATGTTGAGTACATCAGGACTTCCTTGGTGGGTATTCCCACTTCAAAGAGATGATTGGAATAAACTATAAGGCTACATTAATGAGATGCAAAAAAGTTCAATAACATAATTTAGTCCACCATTAAAAAGTAATGGAATGGCCCGTAAATTATACTCTTAATGATTCTGGACATAATCAAATTTTTCTAGCAGTGCTACTGATGCCTTACTTTAGGCACTAATGAGGCCCCTATTAAATAAAAATAAGAGTCCTATTCTGAGGCCAACAGTCACAGATATCAAGATGGCTACTTTCAAATATGAGATGAGCACATATGGTTAACCCCCACCATAGGATATCTCAGTAGAAAGGCATCCTTATGTGGGAAACAAAAGAGTCACTCCTATTCTCATTGGCCTAACATTAAGAGATATATACATACCAAAGTTTTAGCAGAAAAATTCACAACAAGTAAATCCTGGAAGGAGCCTCAGTGTCCATCAATAGACAAATGGATAGAAAAATGTGATATCTATATATAATGGAATACCACTCAATTAAAGGATAAATTTGAGACATTGTAGAAAAACAGATAAACCTAGAGAACCAGGTAAGTAAAATAAAAACTATTACAAACTTTGGAGGGAATGTAAATTAGAACAGCTACTGTGGAAATCTTTATGGCTGTTTCTGAAGAAACTACAAATAGACTTATAGTGTGATCCATCTGTGAAACTTCCAGGTACATCTCTGAGTGAAATGAAGTCAGTATATGAAGAATTACCTATCACAGCACTATGCACTGTAAGTAGATGAGATATAGAATCATCTGAGATGACATTAACAGATGAATGGATGAAAAATATGGCTTGGAAGTTCATAATGGAGTTTTAGTTAACCATTAAGAAGAATAAATTATTGTCATTTGCAGAAAAATGGAGATTTTCATGTTAAGTGAAATAAGTTGGTTCCAGAAAGTATTTTAATATCTTCTCTTATATGCAGAAACTAAGACAGAAAGTAGGGAAGAAAAAGCCAAGCAAGCAAACAAGCAAGAAAGAAAAAATAAAAAGGTAATATGACAAGAAGAGAATGAATTTTAAACTTTAGGAAAGGGGAGGGGAGAGAGGAGTATGTGGCTTAATGACATAAAACAAAGCAAGGTAAAACAAAATGAAATAAAACAACCCAAGCAATGCTTACATGGAAAATATAGAGAAGCAAGTTCAAAACAAAGAAAAAGCTGAAATTTAATATTGTGTTTATAAACATTCATGTTTTTTAGGACATTCACGTTGTCAAAACAAAAATAATGCATGCAATTGTACATTTACTAATGACAGCATCAGGGGTACTATTCTAAAAATGGATAAATCTGTCTCTGGAAAGCACCATTTGTCAATAATACTTGCCTTTATGTACTCAGAGACAATCAAATCATATGGAAGACCACCTGAAAATGTGGGAATGCCAGTGACATGTTTTCCCTTGCAATGTGAGGAATACTTCGATGCTGACAGTGGAGACTGGTTGAGTGTACATTTGCAATTTGAACACTGTGGTGCTATAAAGGCAGTATTTTTCTTTCATCTACTTTCCTTAAAACATTACCACTACAGAGATGTTAGAAACAGTGAAGAATTACATGTTTGACTAAATTGTGAAGGTGATTGGGCCCCAGGAAGAGAAAAATCAGTGCATTCTGAGAATTGGCCATGCTGGGATTGGGAGGAGCCCACCAAAAAGTCAACTAGCCAGGCTTTCTGGTAAACCATGCACCAGTCTACACTCCCATCAACAGTGCAGGAGAGTTCCTTTATTCCCACAACCTCTTCAGCATTTGTTGTTGGTGGTTTTCTTGATATTGGCCATTCTTTCAGGAGTGAGATGAAATCTCAGTGTGGTTTTAATTTGCATTTCTCTAATGACTAATGATGATGAACATTTTTTTTCATGTATTTATTTGACATTTGTATTTTTTCATCTGAGAACTGTGTATTCATCTCAGATGCCCAGTTTTGGAATGGGTCTTTGAATTTCAGGGGTCTGATTTTTTTAAATTCTTCATATATTTTAGACAGAAGATATTTGTCTGAGGGACATTTCACTAAGATTTTTTCTGAATTTGTGGGTTTTCTTATCACTATGCTGGAGATTTCTTTTGACATGCAGAAACTTTTTAATATGATGTGATCCCAGTTATTGATTCTGGGAATTATTTCCCATGCAGTTTGATTCCTGTTTATGAATTATCTCCCTACCCCTATGTCTTCAAGATTTTTACCTAATTTGTCTTCCAACACATTTAGTGTTTCTGTTTTAATATTCAGATTTTTGATCCCTTTAGATTTTATTTTAGTACATGGTGATAGCATGGGTCTAGTTTTCATTTTTGGTGTATGGAGAGCCATTTTTTCCAGCACCATTTATTAAAGAGACTGTCATTCTTCCAGTGAACATGTTTGGCCCCTTTATTGAAGATAAGGTGGTTGAGTGTGTTTGTAGTTGTGGTTGTATCTTCTAATCTATTCCATTGATCTTCAGATTTGTTTTTATTCCAGTACCATGTTGATTTTATTACAATTGCTTTGTAGTATAACTTCAATTCAGGGATTGTGATGCCTCCTGCCTTGCCTTTGCTGCTTGTAACTGTCCTTGCTATTCTAGGTCTCTTCTCACTCCAGATGAATTTTAGGAGTGATTTCTTGAGTCCTGTGTTGATGGTATTTTTTATCAGGATTGCATTGAAACTGTATGAAAGTTTTGGGAGAATGGCCATTTTCACAATATTTATTCTTCTTATCCATGAGCAAGGGATGTCTTTCCATTTTCTGAGATCATCTTAAGTTTCATTTTTCAGTGTATTATAATTTTCCCTGTACAGGTTTTTCACTTCTTTCATGAGAGAAATTCTTAAATATTTTATTTTTTTGGTTGCTAATATGAAGGGTGTGGCTCCTCTTATTTCTCTCTCTGTGATTTTCTTGTTAGTATAGAGGAATGTTATTGACTTTTGAGTATTGATTTTTGTATCCAGCTACATTACTGAATTTATTTATTATATCTAGGAGTCTTTCAATGGAATTTGGGGACCTTCTATATAGAGTATCATGTCATCTGCAAATAACGATAATTTAACTTCTTCTTTTCCTATCTTTATGCCTTTTATTTCTCTCTCTTGTCTAATTGCTCTGGCTAGTATTTCCAGTACTATATTAAATAGGAGTGGTGATGAAGAGCATCCTTGTCTTGTGCCTGATTTTAAAGTAAAGGCCTTCAATTTTTGGCCATTTAGTATGATATTGGCTCTTGGTCTGTCATAGATGGCCTTTATTATATTGAGGTAGAGACTATCTATTCCAATTTTCTGCAAGGTTCTTATCAATAAATGAATGTTGGACCTTATCAAAAGCTTTTTCTGCATCTACAGAAATGATCATGTGATTCTTATTTTTGGCTCTATTGATTATGATGTATTACATTTATTGATTTATGTATATTGAACCATCCCTGCATGCCTTGGATGAATCCCACTTGGTCACATGTATGATCTTCTTGATGATTTGCTGCATCTTATTTTCCAATATTTTATTGAGGATTTTTGCATCAGTGTTCATTAGGGAGATTGGTCTGTAGTTCTCTTTTTCACTTGTGTCCTTCTCAGGTTTTGGTACTAGAGTAATATATGCTACCAGGAATGACTTAGGAAGGATTGCTTCCCTTTCAATTTCACTGAAGAGTTTCGGGAGTGTTGGCATTAGGTCTTCTTTGTATTCTTGTAGAATTCTGCAGTGAATCCGTCTGGGCCTGGACTCTTCTTTGTAGGTAAAGATTTAATTATGTTTTCAATTTCATTAATTGAAATTGGGTTATTCAGCAGTTTTACATATTCACGACCTAGCTTTGGTATTTCATATGCTTCTAGGAATCTGTCTATTTCCTCTGTGTTATCAAAGCATTGAGAGAAGAGGTTTTCGAAATAGGTGTTGATGATCTTCTGTATTTCTATATGGTTTGTAGTGATTTCATCTCTTTCATTCCTTGTTGCATGAATTGGAGCTTTTTCTTGCTTTTTTAAAAATAAGGTTGGCAAGGGGCTTGTCGATTTTATTTATTCTTTCAAAGAACCAACTCTTTTATTCAGTGATTTTCTTGGATTATTTTTTAGTCTCTGTTGCATTGATTTCTGCTCTGATTTTTATAATTTCCTCAATTCTTTTCGTTTTGGGCTTAACTTGCTATTGTTTTTCTAGACGTTTTAGGTGTAACATCAGGTTATTTATTTGTATTCATTCTGTTTTCCTGATATGTCAACTCAGTGCAATAAATTTTCCTCTGAGGACAGCTTTCACTGCATCCCACAGAATGCAGTAAGTTGTATTTGTGTTTTCATTTTCTTGTAGGTATTGTTTAATTTCTTCTTTAATTTCCTCTGTGACCCACTGATTACTCAAGAGTGTACTATTCAGTTTCCATGTGTTTGTGGGATTTTTGCAGTATCTCTTAACATTAATTTCTAATTTCATAGTGTTCTGACCCGATAGCATTCAAGGGGTAATTTCAACCCTTTTGCATTTATTTAAATATGTTCTGTGAGTTAATATATGGTCTATTTTAGAGAATGACCCATGTACTGCTGAGAAGAATGTTTATTCTGTTGTTGTTGGGTGGAATCCTCTATATACCTATCAAGTCCATTTGTTCACAGGTGGAATTCAGTTCTTTTATTTCTTTACTGATTTTCTGTGTGGTTGATCTGCCCATTGGTCTCAATGGTGTGTTAAAAATCTCCTGTTAGAATTGTGTTACTGCTAATTTGGTTTTTCATTTCTCTTAATACTTGTTTTATATAACTGGGTGCTCTGGAATTTGGTGCATATATATTTAAGATAGTTATCTCTTCTTCTTGGAGTTTTCCCTAACCAGTATCTAGTGACCTTCTTTATCCCTTCTGATCATTATTGGCTTGAAGTTCACATTGTCTGCAAACAGAATAGCTACCCCCACTTTTCTTTGGAGTGTGGTTCCTGTTGTATTAAGTATTGTTTTACATCCTTTGACTTTTAGTCTGTGAGTATCCTTCTGGTTTAGTTGGGTTTCTTGTATACAGCATATGGTTGGATTTTGTTTCTTGATCATTCTGCCCATCTGTTTCTTTTAATTGGTGCATTGAGACCATTTACATTAATGGTTATAACTGTTATATATTGGTTTATTGTTGACATGTTATCTTTCTGCTGTTGCATCTTTATCTTTCTGTTCTGTTTAATTGTCTGCTTTGTTTAGTGTTTTTTTCCTAAATGTATCTAGGCTGTCTTTCAGTATTCTTTGCAGGGTTGGCTTGGTGATCATGAAGTTCTTCAGCTGTTCTTTTTCATGAAAGTATTTTATTTCTCCATCGATTTTGAAGGACAGTTTTTCAGGGTACAGCAGTCTAGGTTGGAAATCATCTTCCTTTATGTTCTGAAATACTTCACTCCATGCTCTTCTTGACTTTATTGTTTGTGCTGTTAAGTCTGCAGTGATTCTGATAGTTTTCTTTACATCTGATCTGTCTTTTCTCTCTGATAGCTTTTAATATTCTATTCTTATGTTGGATTTCAGGAATGTTATTTATTATATGTCTGGGTGTATTTTTATTTTGTTATGACTATTTGGAGTTCTATATGCTTCACTGATCCTGATGTCAGTTTCCAATCTCATGTTTGGGAAATTTTCAGCTAAATATCCTCTTGACATCTTTTATGTTGTCCCCTTCTTTTTCATTTATCCCTATCAATGTTATGTTTTTCCTCTTTGTGTCATCTTGCAGGTGTTGAATTGTTATTTCCTGATTTTTTTTTATCTTTAAAAGATCTTTCCTTTCCTGTCTACTGGCTGCAATCTTGTCTTTGAGGTCTGAAATTCTATCTTCACATTCATTGAGGCGGTTTTTACAACTTTCAATGGAGTTTTTGATTTCCTGTATATCTCTGTGCATCTGCTTTATATATTCTGTTTGTTTCTTATGTTGTTCATCCAGGGATTCTATCTTTTTGTTTAGTCGCTTCAATTTTTTAACTGTGTCTTCTTTCGATATGTTCAGAATCTCCTTCCTTTCTTTTATAATTTCTTCTTTTACCTGAGAGATTATTTGTAGTTTGAATTCCTTTAAGGCTTCCCAGAGTTGCTTCTTTATTTCGGTTACTATTATGTCAGGTATGTGGCATGCATTTTCTTCTATGTACATGGCTCCTAGGTTTTCTTGGGATGGGCTGGATGTTTGAGATTGCATTTTGGTCTTTCCTTTTGTCATTTTCCTATATTTTTCGAGCTTCAAGTATTTCAAAGCTTCCCCTGGGCGTGTTGGAAATTGTCTCTTATGTCCTAGACTCCTGGAGCTCCTCTGGTAGTATAGCTCCCTCCTTGGCAGCGAAGCCTCTGGATTAAGAGAAGGTTGCCAGGCTCCTCTCAGGTAGACCTAAAGCCTCCTCAAGCTATACTGCCCCCGCCCTCCCCTGTGGCAGCAAAGCTTCCCTCCTCAGCAGGGCTGCTCCCTCCTCTGGGTGGTGGCAGTAGTGCCGGAGCTCTCCAGGTTGAAAGAAGGTAAGGTCAGAGCAGTTTCCTGCAGCTTGGCCCA
Organism: Cavia porcellus; assembly: GCF_034190915.1. Classification (NCBI taxonomy): domain Eukaryota; kingdom Metazoa; phylum Chordata; class Mammalia; order Rodentia; family Caviidae; genus Cavia; species Cavia porcellus. The sequence continues at coordinate 54,055,813 of NW_026947500.1, read as the reverse complement.
GTTCCCTCCTTAAGGTGGGACAGCTGCTGCATGCTCTCAGCGTGAGAGAGGGTGGTCGGCAAGATTGGAATGGGGTCCCACGGTCTGGCCCACCTCACTCTTTCCGGCAGGAGCTGCGGCATGGCCCCCAGGCAAGGGAGAAAGGTCCACAAGGCTGGAACAGGGTTCCGAGGCTCAGCCTGACTCACTGTTCCCAGCCTGGAACAAATTCTTAGTGCTGCTATGAAGGAAGAAAGTTGTTTGATTCTCACTTTCTAAACATCTGAATTGGAAATACAAATTTATTTAGCTATCCAATGTCTTTGACATTTTTACTTAGTAGTTCCATGCAAAGAATAAACATAAGAATTTTAAATTGCAGTTAATATCAAGTGACAAAAGCAAAGCTAAATGTTTGAAGGAAAAGTTTAAAGATTGTGGTTACTATGTGCTCCATCATTAAATATTTACCATCCAGAATACTGAGGGTCTTGATATTCCTCATGGGTAAAAAGGAGTCACTTATAAATTTGGATTTTTAGAATTTTAATTCCTAAACTGTGTGTTGGAAATTCATGAATGTGGAAGGCATTTTCTCATTAAAGGATAATTTAGATTTGACTAATGTTTTGCAGAACAATTCTTGGGCAACATTAAGCTGGAAACACTTTTGAAAATTTAGCACCCCTTTATTTTGGAGACATGTTACTAAAATAACTATGATAAACTGCTGATGTTGCTCTTAAGTTGACTTAAGCAGCTGTCAGCAGAGATGTACAGATACATGTCAGGACTGTGACTAAGGATACCTAAAGGAGATTCTCTGAGAAAGTGTTGATCACCAAGCCAACGTAGCTATGGGAGTTGTTAAAAAAGTAAATACATTTGAAACAATAAAGACATAGTTGTATATGTGTGCAAGGTTTTTTCACTTTTAACATAGAGTATTTATTTGAAATTGTTATTTCATAATTACTTTTTCTGCAGTTAGAGTTGTTAAGTGACAAAAACAATATGAATGCAATACAAATCTTCTTTTTGAACAACATGTATGTTTTTGGTGGAGTGTGATAAAGATTCAATCATTTAATTTTTTAAACTTGTGGACATGGTAGGCAAATGCATTACCACTGAAGTACAAGTGCATGTGGGAAGCCGCCTATGATGGCGCCCATTTCCTGCTTCCGGGTTCTTCCCGGCCTGAACAAGCCCGCCAAATTGTCATGTCTGCCCAGTTACCCGTGACGCTAGCCTATCAGCTTGTTAGGCGCGCTTCTCTGTGATTGGATACTGCTTCCCCTTATAAGAGGTTGTTCCTGCCCCCAACGGGCAGAAGAGGAACCAACGTTGAGGGTGGCGGACCTTGTTAGGTCCGGTTCGCTGTACGCAATAAAGTTTGAGAGCTGATCCTGCTCGAGTCTGGCCTCCTGTCTCCCGCGGCTCCGGTCATCTTGTGGCCCGTACGGGGGAAAAGGTAAAAGACTCAGCGACGTGCCTCTTCGGCCGGGAGGTGCGATTGCTGTTGCCTGCGGTACGACGGAGGACCTGGCCCAATAACAACGGAAGGCCCCGAGCGCCTCTTCTCTTCACCCTGATCAGCTACGTGAGATACAGCGGTTCCCGGGACAGGTGAGTACTGGATCGCCTGGGTTGGGTGGACGCACCTAACAGATTTTGAGCGCCACACGGGTGGATGCTGGTCTTTTTTTCTTTGCATTTGTTTCGCTTTCGTTTCGCCATTGTGGGCAACGCTGCTCGCAAACGCCTCGCTGACTCCCTAAGAGTCCTGCTGCGGACCCGAGGCATCTACATAAACCGGGTCACCCTTTCGAGATTTCTGGCCTGGTTTTGGCCCACGGGCTCTCTAACCTTCCCGTCATGGGAGAAGTTAGGAGGGGTTCTTAGATGCGCCCGAGAAGAGGGACGCTTGGATCCCATGGTTTTACCCCTGTGGGAACTGATTAGGGCTTGTCTGACGGACGAACAAACCCCCGGGCTTTGCTCAGCCCGACAGGCTCTTGACAAAGCTCGATCCGAGTGCTCGGAGGAGCCCGAAGTCACGCCTGACTTTGGGCCTCCAGAGAAACACAAGGGCTCCGATTCTGATTCGGATTCGGAAGGCTCAGAAGAGGAGGTCGTCTTTGCTAAGCATGACCCTCCTACACCGTTAAAAGAGGAACTTAGGGCTCGGGAAGATAAAAAGGGGAACCAAACACCACCCTGCCCGAGCTACTCCGCCTTACGGGAGGAGCTTAAGCCCTTCCGCCCTTTGGCAAGTTCGCGACCCATGGTCGCCCCCTTCAGGGCGCCAGGCCCTACTGCACCGCCGTGGCCGGAAGAGGAGTTGCTCCCTGGGCTGCCACCTCCACCCGTGGCCGCCAGAGGGTGCCCACAACCTATGGCACCGCCCTGGTTAGAGGGAGAGCTACTTCCTGGGTTGCCTTCTGCGCCCCCATCTGGGGAGGGAGGAGGACGTTCCTTCCACCAGAGGGTATGGTCACGGCTTCCCTTTGAGTGTTCCAGTCTCCATGCATTCCCGGTACAAGTAGGAGGCAGGGGAGGAGGAGGATATTATGAGCCCACAACACTTTGGGGTGCCTCCTTCCTCCCTACATGTACCATACACAAGAGAACAAATTGAGACCTTAACAACATGCCTGGATTCCTGGGCGATCCTTCGGTGTACTTTCCAGGGAACCATAGATAATCAATTCCCAAAAGACCCCCTGCTCCAGTTTGTCACCGTGCATCCTGTGATCTTTCCTAAGGTCACGTCCCCACACCCCATAGCTGGAGCTCCAATAATATTTACAGACAGCTCCAAGTCAGGCATAGGCGCGTATGTGGTTATGGGTCAAGAGCCAAAAACTATCCAATTTACTCCAGACCAACCCCAGGTGGTCGAGCTCCAGATAATACAGGAGGTCTTACGTCGCTTTCCAGGCGATGTTAACCTCCTGTCGGACTCCAAGTATGTGGTAAATGCTCTCCAAGTTCTGGAGACGGCGGGTCCCATTAAACCCTCTTCAACGGTAGCCTCCATATTCCTAGGTATTCAACATCAGCTATGGAATAGAACCTCAAAAGTGTTCATCTCACATATCAGAGCCCATACTAATTTACCTGGGCCCTTGGCGGAGGGCAATGCCTTGGCAGACTCGGCCACGCGCCCGATATGGGTCTTCACCTTTCCCAACCCTCTGGAAGCAGCCCAAAAATTCCATTCTCAGTTCCATGTTAATGCCTGCACCCTCATGGCGCGCTTCAACATCACGAGAGCACAAGCACGAGAGATTGTACGGTATTGCCCAGCTTGTGTGATCTCTTCACCCCAACAATCTATTGGCATTAACCCAAGAGGACTTCGCCCAAATCATATTTGGCAAATGGATGTTACACACATCCCAGAATTCGGAAAACTTAAATATGTTCATGTTTCAGTAGATACCGCCTCCCAGGTTATGTTTGCCTTGGCAGAACCCGGAGAAAAGGCCACCCATGCTATTAATCATTGCCTGGCAGCCTGGGCTGCTTGGGGAAAGCCCAATATACTAAAAACAGACAATGGTCCTGCCTATACCAGCAAAATTTTTATGACATTTTGTCAACAAATGGAGGTCACTCTTAAACATGGCATTCCTTACAACCCCCAAGGACAAGGCATCATTGAGCGATCCCATCGGACACTCAAGGGTGTCTTACAAAAACAAAAGGAGGGAATAGGCCATGGCCTAACACCCAAAGGAAGAATATCATTGGCACTCTTTACCATAAATTTTTTAAACCTTAATCACAATAATCATTCCCCTGCCATGGAGCACAATAACCCGTCCCCGGCCGACAAAGGGCTGGTGAGATGGAAAGATGTCCTTACAGGACAATGGATGGGCCCAGATCCAGTGATTAGCTGGACCCGAGGTGTGGTTTGTGTCTTCCCACAGGAACCAGGCTGCGAACCGCTGTGGGTCCCGGAAAGATTGACGCGAGCAGTAAACTCCCCACCAGTTCCTGATAAAGCACAGGAGGATAAGCCCGTGGACACAAGTCAACTCGACCCTTCTGGGACCGACGCTCAGCGCCCGAGACCATCTACAAACTAAAATGTCTGGTTTGGAGCTTTTTCTATTCTGTGGGTTCCTATTAATCACCCCTGTTCGCACAAATTTGACCAACACTGTTAAAAATATGACAGCTTGGCTGCAAGACACCTACCTACCTAAGTTTCACAATTTGTCCCTCATAGTCGGTCAGGAACTTGACAATATGGACGGTATCCAACTAGGTCCAGTCAGGTTTGATTTATCAACTTTAGGCAGTGTTATAGCCAGTTTGTGGGAACGCGTCACCTCCTGGTTCTCCTGGCCCAACCTGACTACTTGGATCCTGATTGCCGTGGCCATCCTAGTGGGGCTTGTGGTTATTAAATGCTTGTTAGATCGCCTCATACAAACTCAGCAGCAGGTTAAGATCACAGCTATGGCAGCCATGCAAATGGCAGCAGGTAGCCCATCAGGCCAGCAGGCCGCCGCATATCTCCTTCACATTGCAGAACATCAGCTGTAAGAGCTGAGTGGGCAAGCCAATGACGGGTAAGACGGGAAAAGCCCTCCCGGTCAACCTAAGACAGGCTCCACTCAGATATACATGGCCTATAAGGCCAGGGGTCCCTCCCGGAGTCAAATTATTGGCATTGAGATGCGAGACCAAGGGTACTGCAGTGCCATCCGCCTCAAAGGTTGGGGGGAAGGCAGGAATGAATGTCTATATGCATCCAGGTTCGGTTCACAAAAGCCTGGCCCTGCGAAAAAATGAACCACTCACCTTGAGCATGGTCCTGGCGCAAGGATATGCACAAAACAGGGTGATGCACAGCAGGGTATAGACCTCTACATTCTCTCATGCCTCGGCCTACAAGGTAGGCCCACTCCTCGGTGTCTAACAGCAACAAGGTCATAGACACCTTGGAGGGACCCACAGACCATCCTATTTTAATAAATAAAAAAGGGGGAGATGTGGGAAGCCGCCTATGATGGCGCCCATTTCCTGCTTCCGGGTTCTTCCCGGCCTGAACAAGCCTGCCAAATTGTCATGTCTGCCCAGTTACCCGTGACGCTAGCCTATCAGCTTGTTAGGCGCGCTTCTCTGTGATTGGATACTGCTTCCCCTTATAAGAGGTTGTTCCTGCCCCCAACGGGCAGAAGAGGAACCAATGTTGAGGGTGGCGGACCTTGTTAGGTCCGGTTCGCTGTACGCAATAAAGTTTGAGAGCTGATCCTGCTCGAGTCTGGCCTCCTGTCTCCCGCGGCTGCGGTCAAGTGCAGCCCTAAAAGGTTGTTGTGTTTGTTGACTCTAATACACCTCAAGCTTGCGTTTGGCACATATTTGAAAAAATAATAAATTTAGTGGGGAAAGATTTAGCAGATTGGGATGCAACTCCATTTGTGAAATCATGGTTAAATGATATCCACATGTTGGCTACTAATCTAAAAATTTGGCAAAGTTAAAAATATCATTCTATGAACATGTTGTTTCTTATGCTTTAATAAAAACTTATTTTTCAAGAACTAGAACATCATTTCTCCTTCAGTTTAGTTTGTTTGAATGTGGATATAAATTACGTACATAGATACTTTTGAATAAAAGGAGCTTGCACAGAGTATGAACAGAAAACAATGTTATTCTTTTTAAAAACTGGATGATAGGAACTTTTTAGTCTCACATTCCATTTCATAACTATCATTTTTATAAAGGTTTTACTTAATCTCATTGATCTGATTAATGCTAATGACATTGGTGTGTAATTATTTACTTTAGTCCTGAACAAATACACTAACTTCAAAATAACAATGTAGATGTTCAATAAATTTGACTTTTTTCTCACTTCAAATACTTGACATCTCCAATTACTGTGATCATCTAGTATTATGCAATAAATGTTACAACTTGCTGCCTTTTCCTGTAGGCTGATGGAAATAATCTTTCTTGTACTAAGCTTGTTCCGGATCATATTTTTGTACAATTTTTCAAGATTGGTTGGTGTCACTTCTCTGGTATTCGTTCCTGTTCTCTTTACTCCTGTGGGGTTATGTCAATTTTCTCTCCTTCATTGTCTTGCGTAGCATTTCCAGGGAAACTGGAAATAAATATTCAGCCTAGTCTAACACATTGAACCAGTTTTCCAAACGTTGTATTTTCATGGTTGGGTTATAAGTTTGTTGTATTATACTCAAAGAACCAGGTTTGGGATATATAATTCTTTAAAATTTCTTGCCTCTTCATTTGTGGCCTAGGATGAATTTTATTTTTTCAAATGTCCCATGCAATGCTGGCAGAAGATAGAATTTCTATTTGTTGTACTCAAGATTTTACACATATTTGAAACCAGCTTTATTTTAGTGTTAGTCACATTATTTGCATCACTAGTTGCATATTAATCATTTTTCATTTTACATTGCAAATTCTGAAAAAAACGAAAATTATTATTGAGAAATTATTTTTTCTCATATATCTGCTAGTTTTAAAGAATCTTAAGACTATGTTGTTTTATTTTTACAACTTTATAGCTCATTTCCACTTAATAATTTCTTTTCTAATTATTCTTCTCTATATTTCTTTAAACATCTTAATCTGAGGCTATTTTGTGTATTATTCCTGCAGTTGTTTCTCTAAGCAATGTTGTTTTATATGTTCAATTTTTTATTTTTAAAAATTTTCATGTAATGCAATTTATTTAATTAATTTATGTACCAAACAATGTACCCATTTAAGGTGTACCACCCATTGCTTCTTATTGTTCACAGAGTGGTGCAGCTATCACCACTATCGATTTTAGAATACTTTCATCGTATAAAAATAAATTCCCTGACTACCATTAGCCATGCTCTTCCTATTCCCCCAGGGTAATCTGTCTTTTCTTGGGTCTCATTGAGCTATTTTACAATGATTGGTTTGAATTCTCTTCCAGGTAACTTGTAGATTTCCATTGGTTTGGAGTCTCAGCATTCACCTTTCCTATGCATCTAGTGCTGACTGATTAAGGTGTTGACGCACACAACCTGAGGGCTTATTTTTTCTGTAAAATGTGCTGTGTGTGGATGGACCAGACCAGATGAGCAGGGACACTCCTTAGTGCCTCCATCAGTAAAGGACAAAGGGAAGTCAATACATAAACACCAGGTCCCTCACCCCACAAGCAGTATTACTCTGAAGCTTGTTTCAGGCTTCCGGAGACCTCAGCAAGACGTGATCATATTCCCCTCAGATACTATCTATTATGGAATACAATATGTATTCTTTTCCCTGGTTTGCTGTCCCACTCAATACCATTTAATTCTCTCATTATCTGTAAAATAAACTACTTGAAGCTCAAATGCTTAATTCTGGGTTTCTTTACGAGGGAATTCCATCTCATACACACTCCTAGATTATAGGTCTGTCCTTTGCAAAGTAAATCCCCCCACTGTCTCTACCAAATGAAAACATCGTAATAAAACTGTTCCTTGCTGCAAATGGGGAAGGCAAAAGAAAGGGAATCTTAAGAACCCGGAAGACTCTCTTTTTTCTTTCTAATTCACCAGTTATCCCCTTCACTTTTGCTATAGAAATACCTTACCTGAGATTCACCACCTGTGAGCAGTGGTGTATTACCTTCCAGGCTCTTCATTGTGAAGCTGTTCTCATTTTGTCATCACATTGGAACAATTGTTTATCTGGGTGTAGAAACCGGGCTTAGTGTTTAATTCCCTCTGCCCTTTGAAGAATATCAACTCCTTCTCTGTTGACCTTTGTGGTTTTTGATGAGAATTCTGCTGAGATTCTGATCATTATTACTTTGTTTTCGTCTCAGGCTTCCAAGAGGTTTTTCCTTCTCTTTGATTTGTCTAGATTATAAACAATATATAGTAACTTTTTCATTTTTTTTATTGGTACCAGGGATCAAACTCAGGATCGCCTGCTTGCAAGGCAGGTGCTTATGCCACTAAGATAAACCCCCAGCCCCCATATATTCTAAACAATATATAGTAACTTTTAAAAAATGTATCCTTCTTAGAAATTTGTATGGTTCTTCAAGAAGAAGACTTGCTTGTTTCTTCAATTACCTACTTAGTTTCAGATTTGACCTTTTCTTCTTGTTCTCTGTTATTTCTTTCTGAAACTTCTGGTTAGTCTTTTTGGAGTCTTTCAATCTATTTTGCCTCTCTTAAGTTGTCTTTCATGCATTCTGTCTCTTTCTGTATTAAGCAATGTTTAAATTCTAAAAGTTCTAACATCTTTAATTCTGCACTCAGTGTTATTTACAATTCTATTTATTTTATCCATTGAACAGTTAAATGTGCTTGATAATGTACACTTCATTTCCAGGGTTCCTCTTTGTTTTCCTTGTTTCCTATGTTGATTAATAGGAATTTATATTCCTTTATATTTATATTCTCTTTATAAACAATATTTATTTCCTCTTAGGTCTGGTTTATCCTATTTATTGCTTTTCTTGGCTGTGTTTCATGAATAAGATTCTTATATTTGACCTACTCCTGTTTGAGAACTCGTTGCATGTTGGTGTATTTTGTTTCATCTTTATTGAATAAGTCCCCTTTGTCAATTGGTTTTGCAGTTTAAATTCCTGTAAACCCAGAATTTAACATTACTGAGCTAGAGTTTTGGCAGAGATATTTGGTTCTGCTTTGTCAAGTGAATGACTCAGTTGCTCCACTTTATTGCAGAAACGAGGACTGTTTATAAACACAAACAAAATGGGGATTCAGGATTTAATTTAACCTCTGGCATGGGAAAGGCATCTCTGACACTCTCTCCACATGTTCGTTCACTGCATCCCCAGGGTTGTTGCTATCAAATGCTGAGCAGAATACTGCCTCAGCCCTCACTCACCATTGTGGTGTCTTGTGTTTTTCTGGACTGCAGATATCTGCAAATATATGTTTGAATTCAGGTACATATTTTTAAAATACATGTTACATCATTTCTACGTGTTTAAAGTAGTGGAAGAAGACCTTTGTGTTTCTTTTCAGATGATTAATGGAAAATTTATTAATGGATTTGATTTGTTGAAGCATCACGTGGCAGATTATCATGAATCAATTTGAAACATTTTAGCCCCTTGATGAGCACAATCAAACTTAATCACAAAGTTCAATAATGCTTGCCTGTACAAAGGTGATTTCACAAAATAGCACACATCTCATTTGAGTTTTTTCCCCCACTGGCATTGCCATACTGCTGATTGAGTGGAGCACTGAAGTCTTCCAGTGTCACTGCATCTATTTGACATCCCAGGTGGGGAAGGATGAGCTATTCCTGGGGCTGTGGTCACAATGCTAAGCGTGTCTTAAATAATTGGGTGGAATGAAGTCCCAGGAATCTGTCCTTAGGAAATTTCCCTAAGGTCCTTGACCCCAAAAGCTGTTCTCCAGTGGATCATTGTGAACCTGTCTAGAGATCCATGTTGAATATTTCTCTAAAATGCAGAAATAAAGAAGAAAAAGGGGAGGCAGCTCTGCAGTGAGAGAGGCACAGAGGTCTGACGTGGCTCAGTTCTCTATTACTTTTCCTAAGGATATAATAATAAAAATATTTAACATTTATTTCTTTATTGTAGGACAAACATTGTCCTAAATATCTAAATGCACTATTTTATTAAATGTCATACTGACCATTGAGGTAAATGCCATTATTATGCACATTTTGCAAAGAGTGTAAATGAGTTTAATTTACACAGTTTGAACCATTATTGTGCTATAGTAGCCACTTTTATCTTAATTATTGCATTAGTACAGTTAAAGATGTTTATTCATAGTGTACTTCATGAAACAGTTTTCTTATGGTTGCAAAGTAGCTATCAGTTTTGTAGATTTTCATCCTTCTGATGAGAATTTTTCAGAGAAAAAGCAGTTTTGTTCTTTTGGTCTCGCTTCAGAGAGAGTGACAGATCTCCCTTTTGTGAGACCTCTTCAGGGAAGAAGAGTTGTCAGTGTCCTTGTCAGTGTCCAGCACGGTTAGACTGATGCCAGTTCCCACACTCTGTGTTTGCCTTTCTGACCTCAATGGAGGCAGAAGAGTGGGACATTTTATTCTACTCTGTTCCCACCAGCAGAAATTGTTATGTTGTTCCACAAGAATTCAGCAGCGTGACCTTTATTGTCTTGATTGGTTTGATATAAACCTATTCTTTCTATTTTCAAATTTCATGATTGTTCAGAGCCTGCAGGGTACCAGGTAGGCTGTACCCTAGGTGTAAGCTTTGAGCTTAATGAGTGAAAAAGTATATGGTTTATAACAGAATAAAGAAGAGAGAATATTGTGTGGGTGATGTCCTTTCTCTGGGCACATGGGAAGAGCAGCCCTTGCATCCTGTGATGACCATTAGAGATCCAGTTTGTTGTTGTTGACTGATGTATTCCATCATAGTTCCACTCCATCTCACTCTTTTAACTCATATAGTTACTAAGACAATTTCTTCTTAAATTAGTTAATGATGAATTCATCTCGTTGATGAAGTAGTTGATGACTTCTCTAAGAAACAATTCTGGTAGAGATCCTTAGAATTATATAATACCCATTAGATTCCAGTTCCAGAGATTTTTTTAACTTGCAGAAAACTTTTTTTTTCTGGGTTTGAATGTGTCTGCTTGAAGGCCTTTGAGTAATCAATAATACTATTTTATTCATTGGTATTCTGTTTTTCCCCTCATTATTGACAGAGTTCAGTGTTTTGTTAAAAATCATCTATAGTTAGTAATCTGGAGGAATATTTGAGGTCATTTTTCTCCATTTCAATACAAAACGCAGACAGAAAATTTCAGTTTTATGAGTTAATTAGACATTTTAATTAAACAATTATGGATGTGTATTTGACAGACGTGGTTTCCCAACACATTTGTTAAACATAGCTAAACTGCTAGAACGAACTCACATAAGAAAAAGATGTGACTGTATTTTTGGATGAGTTCTTGTTCTCTGAACTCTGTCTTTGATTTCAGAATTTCAAGGACCAAAAAGATTTAGACTATAGAGTATCCCTCATTATTCAAGCAATCACCTGGGGGCTCTAGCTATATTTAAGCTGATGATGTAGTTAATAGACATCTATAATGCAGGATCAAGCTATGGATCTTCGGATTGCTCGACAAGTATATGGAATGTAATTATCTTGGATGAGATGCTAGAACTCTACACTTTGACAGTGTCTTAGGATAATTCTCAGAAGTACTGATGTGTGAGAACTACAGCTCCATGCTTTGTGTAAGACTCATGGAGTTATTTTGAATTACAGAACTAAAAATGTTACTCTTATACGTAAACATGTGAGGTTTCTCTGCAGAGAACATCACACTATTAGTATGGGGCAATGTGAGATCCTTTAGTACTAGGATCATAATATTAACCTTAACATAGAAGTCACATTACATGGCTGTAAAGCACATCCACATTGTCCTCTACTCATATTCCCAAAGCACAAAGAGCTTTCTTGTGTGTGAAAAAACTGCTCAGATAAATTAAAGACAATACATATTTGTAATTAAAAATATTCCTGGATAATAAAGACCCAATAAAAATTTCACTTGGTTTGCAAATAATTTATAATTATTAGACTAAGCCTGATAAAGGCTTTACTAGCAACTTTCCTGAACGCACTCTTGACCTCCTTGTTCCTCAGGCTGTAGACCAATGGATTCAGCATGGGGATGACCATGGTGTAGAACACAGAGGAAATTTTTCCAATATCCATGGAGTGCCTGGAGCTGGGCTGCAGGTATGTGAAGATGGCAGTGCCATAGAAGATGGAGACTGTGGTGAGGTGGGAGGCACAAGTGGAAAAGGCCTTCTTCCGTCCCTCAGTTGAGCTCATTCTCAGGATAGTAACAAAAATAAATAGGTAGGAGTTCAGAATAACCAAGAGAGTGAAAAAAACATCGAAGGCTGCCAGCATGAAGAGCACAATCTCATTGGCATAGATATCAGAGCAAGAAAGAGCCAGCAGTGGGGGGATGTCACAGAAAAAGTGATTAATCACATTGGAATGGCAGAAGGAGAGGTGGAAAGTGAAGGCCACATGGAGGGAAGACTGCAGGAGTCCACTGGTGTAGGAGCCACAGATGAGTAGGACACACACCGCAGTTGTCATGGTGGACGTGTAGTGCAGGGGTTTGCACACTGCTGCATAGCGGTCATAGGCCATGGAGGCCAGCAGGAAACTTTCAGCAGTGGCAAAAGCTGCAAAGAAGAACATCTGGGAAGCGCATGCATTGTAGGAGATGATCTTATCTCTTGTGAGAAGCCCCACCATTACCTTGGGTGAGACAGCCGAGGCATAAACACAGTCTACGAGGGAGAGGTTGCAGAGGAGAAAGTACATGGGCGTGTGGAGTCGGGAGTCCAGCACAATCAATGCGATCATCCCAAGGTTACCAACCAGAGTGAAGAGGTAAAGGACAGAGCAGAACATAAATAAAGGGACCTGCAGCTCTAGGGCATCTGTTAAGCCTACAAGAATAAACTCAGTCACCTCTGAAATATTCTCCATCAGTGCCATTCAGGAATTATTATGAAAGGCACCTATAACAATAAGAGAAAAAGTTATTGTCACTGTACACTATGATGAGATCTGAAGGGTAAATCAGAATTCTTGGTCATGTGAGATGTAATCTACAAATATGGTGATGTTTAAGAAATTTATTGCATTAGAAGACACAGTATCATTACCTGTCTCTCCCATACCAAATACTCCACCTGCCTTCAATCACACTCACGCCGTCATGCTTACCCTCTTCTGCAGCAGCTCTGGAATCCTTTTTCATGAAGATCTTTAGTTGCACTGATGTGGCTGTCACAATGTCCTGAGTTAATTCAAAACATTTACCTTTTTATAATCATGTTAGCCTTGGGGAACAGCCAGAACTTCCCTGGTTCCAGATCTAGGGAAGAAGATGGATTAGACATCATAATAGTTTTCCAAGCCTGCCTCTCTGCCAGATGGCACTTTCCAGGAGCACTCACTATAGTTTTGATACACCCCATAAAGCGACTCAAGAAAGAGGACTTCCAGAATGCTTCAGAAAGTGGCAGGAATGATGGGAGAAGTGTTTTTAAAACGAGGGGGAGTATTTTGAGGAGAATAAAATGGCACTGATGGAGAATAGTTCAGAGGTGACTGAGTTTATTCTTGTAGGTTTAACAGATGCCCTAGAGCTGCAAGTCCCTTTATTTATGCTCTGCGCTGTCCTTTACCTCTTCACACTTCTGTAATTTAAAAGCAAGTTAAACACACACTGTGTATTTTGATCACTCCTTGTATTATGTCAGCTTCTGGTCTAGTACAGGAGTCAGGAAGAGGCTGGTGTGAGTGCTGGCTCTGGGTGGGCTCAGTGGACATTTTCCTCTGGAAGTGGCACGGCCTGTCAGTCAGAGCTCTTTGCTGACTGTGGTTGCCACAGATACTCTGTGCTTGACTCTGGGGCTCAGCTCACCTGGAGTGTGACATTCTTTATTAACTAACCCATAGAGGACTCCTTTCAGCCCTTGTAGTAGCTCAGAGGCTTCCGTGTCTGAAACAGGCATGAAAGCTGAATTAGCACAAATGCAGCGCAGGAGCCGCAAGGTGATGACCAAGTATTGTCAAATGCAGTTCCCACCTCTGAAAAATGCGTCAGCGACTCGTTCTTAATAGGTGAAGATGTGTAGTGATTCAGAGCACTGCTCTGGGACTTTTATGAGGGCTCTTAATTGGATGCCTTCCTTTAAACATAGGTTGCTATGGAAACCGCATCATCTATGAGACGTTTCTTAGTGATGTCATGGCGTCTTTCAGCAGCTTGAAAACTAAGGAACAGAGTTTTGGAAAGTTGAGGCAGAACTTTAGTTATTTTCTTTTTATGTCACAATCTTTACTTCTTGCACAGGCTGGTGCTTTCCATTTCCTTTCACCACCCATCTCTTATTTGTGGGGAGGGGGAATTCAGGAAAATAGGAGAATTACTGCAGCTCTCCACCAGAGAGTCCATGGCCTCAGCCAGACCACAAAACCCCCACACTGTCTAGCATCTGCTTGGGGTCACCCCCAGGGGTGGCTCAGCTGTGTGGCTATTGTTACAGAATGAGGGACCCCTTCCTAGTATGTGAGGCCACTGACTCTGGGATCTAGAATCACATACATGTCCCCTGGACTCATGATCCTTCATACTCAAGGAAGGAGATGAGTCAGCCCTTGTCTTCCATGGCAGCCAAGGTGAAAATCATTCCTCCAGAGGAATAATGAATATGAACACTCTTTTAGAACCATAAAGGATTCTAGCATTTTAAAATCAAGCAATCAGAGGTATTAATTTCCATAGCCGGTCTCATGTCTTGTTGGAGACGGCAGAACATTCAGTCAATGATGCTGAACATCCTGACTTTGATGCTCCTAAAGAGATTAGCGTAGGGGTTGCAAAGGCCAAGGCATACATTGAGAATGCCACAGCCCCCAAAATTAAAAAGGGAGTTATCATCTGTACACTTCCATTCTTACAGCACATTTTGCATACAAGACAGGAGTGTGGTTTCCCTTTAGAGCAAAGCCATCACCCCATGCTTTTATCTGGCATCTGGGGGTAATGAGGGCAGAAGTCAGACGCTGAAGACTGCATGTAGACTGGAAGAAGTAATGAATGCCGAGAGATGACTCATAAGTACGTGCCTGTGGCATAACCTTCCTGAACTTTCTTATTTGTAAAACAAAAACAGTAGAATGCTGCATTGCTCCCCATAGTTCTAACTGGCCATGAGTGTATGTCTGTGAAATACTTACTTTTTCCTAGGACAGAGCAAGGTACCAAGGACGGAGGATGGCCTCACACTTGAGAAGCTCCTTAATCAGCCGCGGAGCTCTGCACTGTGAAGCAGGATCTGGACTTGCACTCTGCACAAATCACGATCCAGGCAAACTTTTCAAAGTCCCAGGGGAGACAGTGCCACCCAAGCAGATGTCTCCTGAGGCTCCTGATCCTCCACTGACCTTCTCAGCCTGCTCCTGGCTACAGACAACAGAGGACAAAGTCTGCATTTTGGCTGAGAGCATGGGGCACAGGAGCATAAAGAAAGAGCCCCTCACTCAGCCTCAGAGCAGCTGCCCAGCAGTCCAGTTAGGCAACACAATGCAAAGCTCACTCCAGGCTCGGTTTAGGCGCTCCCAGGACCGCATGCACGCTTGCTCATGTTTGGCTTTTTCTTAAAGCTCTGATGATCTCCCTAGTACCATTTTTGTTTTCTTTCTTTTCTTGGTTTTCTAAATGAAATGCCCATTTCTCTTACACTACAAAGCTGGTCTGGGGATGCATTTTTTTTCTCCTACTTAAAAAAAAAAAAAATTAACGGAACCAGGCATTGCAAGTCTGTAATGCCAGCACTTGGGAGGCTGAGATTTGAGGAGAGTTGAGAGTTCAATACCAGCTGGGCAACAAAGTGAATTCAAGTCCAGCCTATACTGCAAAGTGGAACCCTGTCTCAAACACACACACACACACACACACACACACACACACACACACACACACAATTATCAGTGCATAATGGCATATAATGTAATGTTTCTATACATGTATGTACTGTATAATGATCATTGTACAAATCAGGCTAATTACCATTCTTCCTCTCTTACACAGTTATCATTTTCTTCTGTTGTTAGGGTACAAAAACCCTCTGCTATGGTTATTTGAAATGCACATTGCACTCTCTGGAACTGCAATCACGCTACTCTGGGATAATTATGCAGCAAGATAGGTGGAGTAACTTCTTTCTTCTTTTAAAAATTAAGAGAATGGATTAATTTTTCACCCAAAGCCCAGAATATAATCACCTATCTTTCATAATGTGACCAAGGTAGTTGAATCTTGAACTGTGAGGTTATGTGGTTTTTCTGTTGTGGTATGATGTACATACAAATATGCATTAATAGATTTCTCTCTCTATAAATCAATATCTATCTTTATCAGTCACTTATTTTTTGGTGTGATATATAATAAAATTTGTCATGTTTTTGTACTGGGTATTGAACTCATGACTTCACATTTGCCAGACAGGTGTTTATGCCACTGAGCTAAATCCCTGGCCCGCCAAAATTTGCCATTTTAAACATTTTAAGTGTCATTAATTATATTTAGAATAGTTGGAACCAATGAGCAATCTATTTCCAAAACTTTTCATTATTCCCAAACAGAAACCCTGTGACCGTTACAGAGATACTCTCCCTTAGATTCCCAGCAACCCACAGTCATTTCTAACCGAATTTCCCTCTGTGAGTTTTCTTATTCTAGGCATTTCCAATTAGTGAAATTGTATTTGTTCTTTAGGGTTTGCCTTATATCTCTCCACATGGTACTCCCAGGTTCACTCATGTTGTAGGATACATCAGAACTTAATTCTTTTTCCATGATTGAGTGACATTCTGTTCTACAGGTATAATGCCTTGTATTTATCCCTTCACCCCTTGGTGAAGAGTTGGTTTGTGCCTACCTTTTGACCATTATGATTATTGTTGCCCATAAACATAGTGGTTTTCCACAGTGGTTGATCCATTTATGAGATTTGATTAAAAACATGGTGAAAGGGTAAATTATTTTTTAAAATTTATTACAGTAAGAGTCATGGTGCCATGAATCCTGTTCAAAATGTTCTTCCTCATATGGAAAAGATTTGTCCCATCCTGGAAGTCCTTGTACTTGAGTGTCCTTAGTTGCTCTGTCATGGTGGCCTCCATGTCTTGAGTTGATTGAAATATTGACCTTTCATGGTCATCTGGAGTTTGAGGAAGAGCCACATGTTCCCCGATGAGGTAGATATGGTGTCTGGTGCCTGAGGATATTCCCTCATGTTCTTATGAGGCTGCCTTTTGCTGGCATCATTCACTGCACAAAGACAGTCAGGGAAAAGGGCTTCCAGAATTGTGTCAAACAGTGTCAAATATTCCCCAAGAGTGATGGAAAAAGGTGTCCTAAGCAGGAGGAGATTTTTAATAAAGATTAATGGCAATATTTCTTTTAGTGTGATAACTTTTTTCCTGTAATAAAATTCTTAAGGTAAACATTCACTGTATGTGTTTATGCTCTCATATATCCCCTCGAACAGTGTATGAGTGTTCCAAGATTTTTTAGTTTTAAATTTTTATGAGTCTATGTTTGCGGTATGAAATGATTATGTTCCTCATGGAGAGCTAGTAGATGGACATCACACATCTTCTTTCCTCCCCCCCTCCCCATCTTCTGGTCCTCTTCCCCCTTGATAGATCAGAAGGTCTATCTCCCTTTTTCCTAGCGTGTTTTATTTTGGTCTCTGTTTATATTTTGAATTTTTTGTGTAAAAGAAACCATGCAGTATTTAAGCTTGTGGTCAGATTAATTTCACTTAATACTATGGCCAGAGATATAGTCAGTGGCATAAGCACCTGCCTGGCAAGCACTCTTGAGTTTAGTTCTCAGTATATAACTAAAAGAACTATTGTGGTCTTCCATTTCTCTATTAAAGGCTCATGTTTACACTTCCTGGTGGTGAAGTGATACTCCATTGTACATAAATACCACATTTTATTTATAAATTCATCTATAGGAATTTCCTAAGACTTAACTATTGTGAGTTGTGCTGTAGTAAGCATGGGTATGCATGTGTCATTGTAACATGGTAGAGTATTTTTTTTTGAAAATTTTTGGGAAGATACCTGTAAAGAGAATAACTGGGTCAAATGGAATTTCTGATTTTAGTTCTTTGAAGAAGTTTTATGCTAATTTCCATAGTGGTTTTACTAGTTCACATTCCCATCAATAATGGAGAAGTATTCCCTTTCCTCACAGTCCCTCCAGCATTTGTTGTTATTTGATTTCTTGATGATGACCATCTCAGTGTGGCTTTAGTTTGCATTTGTCTAATGGACAGTGATGATGTGCATTTCTTCATTTATTTATTGGCCATTTGTTTTTCTGTGAATAGTCTATTCATTTTGCTTGGTCATTTTTAGATTGTATCTTTCATATTTGGGTTATAATTTGAATTCTAGTTTTAGTGTTTAAAGGAATCTCCAAAATGTTTGTACTAGTTTACTTTCCTATCAACAGTGTAGAGGGGTTCCAACATCTCTAAATCCTTGCTGCTTTTATTTTAAATTATATTCATCCTACTAGTTGTACAATGGTATTTCATAATTTTGGTATGAAATCCCATTGTAGTTTGATATGAACTATTATTTTTTGGTCTTTTGTACATATTTGTGATATATCAAGTATTAACATTTAAAAGCATGTATCACATTATATTAGTCAGGGTTTTATTAGAGAGAACAGACATAACACGAGATATACAGATATAAGAGAAACAGCAAGATTGTCTTATGACGGTCAACCACAAAGTCCAATGAGGAAGTGTGTAGAGGGTGTCTACACACTGAAGGCCAAAGGATTCCATCCAAGGTCTGGAGTTCACCCTAGTGTCTTTTTTTTTTATTTAAGAGGAAAAAGAGAAAAACAGAAAACAAACCAAAGCGATGTAAGGGTACACGTAATACAGAACTACAAAAAAACAAAACAAAACAAACAAACAAAAAAAACATAACAGTAAGAAATCACCTGTTAGTAGATTACATGTTATCATCTTGAAAATACAGCTGTGTTCAATGATCCAAAAACATTGATATAGTCAGCTATTTAACACCCCTAAACACACTTGCTGTTATATCCGTTAGAGCTTTTTTTCTTTTTTTTTCCCTCTCTTTTTTACAACAAAATTTACACATTTTGGATTTTATTACTCCTTAGTGCTTATTACTTTTTTTTGGGGGGGGGGAAAGAATACAGTCAAATATGGCAAAACAAAGCTGTCAGTCAATACCAAGGATAGACACAGCACATGGTGTAGAACAGAGTACAAGTTTATCAACAATGGTTATCAACGTTGTCCCTTGTTTCCTTAAAAAGAATTGTCTATCTCATTAGATATTATAAAGTTGGACAAAACAGTAGAGAACAAGACCAATAAAACTTAGGCATTGTAAACATTACAGGACTTCCAAAGAAGACAATAGTCAAACCAGAATGGGTATCTTAGTGAATCTTATTGTCTTCAAAGTAGTTGCCTATGTCTTCAAACTTGATACTATCATATAGAATGGAACAGAGTCTAATCAGTCAAAACAAGATCGTGGGAGTACTACAGGACTTCAAAACAAGTTAATAGGAAATCAAAAAGAGTTACTTTTTATATATCCTAATTTTTTGAATTTTTTCTTTAATTAAGACAAACATAAGAAATGACTAAATAATTTTTTTAAAACAATAAGGGGGAGATTGAGATAAAACAGGACGTAACAATATAACAATAGAGGTCACAGCATGACTGTTTCAACAACCTAGTACTTCACCACCATATAACCTGACTTAATAGTAGTTACCATAGTGTCTTTTTCCTTGAAATATTTGGATAAAACTTCATATACTCTAGCTTCAAATATTTTCATATCAAGAAGCCCAGAATGAAGCCTTTCTAATTAATGAGTGAAAACTTTATAAGGCTCCAAGGCCACCTAATGGGGAATCATGATTACCACATATTTTTATATATTTGAATCATTACTTACATTAGGGAAACTATTCGGTATTCACACATGCGAGATTGATTTATTTCACTTATGAGTATGGTCTCAAGCTGCGCCCATTTATTGATAAATATCTCAATGTGATCCTTTTTTATAGCTGAATAATACTCCACTGTATAGAAATACCACAACTTTTTTATCCATTCCTCAGTTGATGGACACTTGGGTTGTTTCCAAGATCTGGCGATTACAAATTGTGCTGCTATAAACATAGGTGCACATATATCACTGTGGTATGATGCTTTCAGTTCTTCTGGGAATATGCCTAGAAGTGGAATAGCTGGAATAAATGGGATTTCCAGTCCCAACTTTTTGAGAAATCTCCAGACAGATCTCCACAAAGGCTGTACCAGTCTACACTCCCACCAGCAGTGCAGGAGAGTTCCTTTTTCCCCACAGCCTCTCCAGCATTTGTTGTCGGTTTTGTTGATCCTGGCCATTCTTTCAGGAGTGAGATGGTATCTCAGTGTGGTTTTAATTTGCATTTCTCTAATGACCA
This sequence comes from Cavia porcellus, assembly GCF_034190915.1. NCBI lineage: Eukaryota > Metazoa > Chordata > Mammalia > Rodentia > Caviidae > Cavia > Cavia porcellus. Next base: position 54,035,708 of record NW_026947500.1, on the reverse strand, counting down.
ATGATGATGAGCATTTTTTCATGTATTTATTTGCCATTTGCATTTCTTCATCTGAGAATTGCGTATTCATCTCAGATGCCCATTTTTGGATTGGATCTTTGAATTTTGGAGGTCTGAGTTTCTTTAATTCTTTATATGTTTTAGACAAGAGTCCCTTGTCTGAGAGAGAGTTCACTAAAATCTTTTCCCAGTTTGTGGGTTTTCTTTTCACTATGCTGGAGATTTCTTTTGACATGCAGAAACTTTTTAATAAGAAGTGGTCCCAGTTATTGATTCTGGGAAGTATTTCCCGTGCGGTTAGAGTCCTGTTCATGAATTCTTTACCTACTCCTATGTCTCCAAGGTTTCTACCTAATTTGTATTCCAATAGATTTAGTGTTTCTGTTTTAATATTCAGATCTTTGACCCATTTAGATTTTAATTTAGTACATGGTGATAGACATGGGTCTAGCTTTAGTTTTAGGCAAATGGAGAGCCAGTTTTTCCAGCACCATTTATTAAAGAGACTGTCGTTCTTCCAGTGAACCTGCTTGGCTCCTTTATCAAAGATAAGGTGGTTGAGCGTGTTCGTAGTTGTGGTTGTATCTTCTAATCTATTCCACTGATCTTTGGCTCTGTTTTGATTCCAATATCATGTTGATTTTACTACTGTTGCTTTGTAGTATAACTTCAAGTCAGGGATTGTGATGCCTCCTGCTTTGTCTTTGCTGCTTAGAATTGCCTTTGCGATTCTAGGTCTCTTCTGGTTCCAGATGAAATTTAGGAGTGATTTCTCTAGATCTATAAGGTATGTTGATGGTATTTCTATTGGGATTGCATTGAATCTGTATAACAGTTTTGGGAGAATGGCCATTTTCACAATGTTTGTTCTTCCTATCCATGAGCAAGGGATGTCTTTCCATTTTCTGAGATCATCTTCAATTTCCTTTTTCAGTGTATTATAATTTTCACTGTATAAGTCTTTCACTTCTTTCGTAAGAGTAATTCCTAAATATTTCATTTTTTTGCTTGCTAATGTGAATAGTCCAGTTTCTCTTATTTCCCTCTCTGTAATTTTGTTGTTCGTGTATAGGAATGCTATTGATTTCTGAGTATTGATTTTGTATCCAGCCACATTACTGAATTTATTTATTGTATCTAAGAGTATTTCAATGGAGTTTAGGGGGTCTTCTATGTAGAGTATCATGTCGTCTGCAAACAATGATAATTTAACTTCTTCTTTTCCTATCTTTACCCCTTTTATTTCTCTTTCTTGCCTAATTGCTCTGGCTAGTACTTCCAGTACTATATTAAATAGGAGTGGTGATAAAGGACATCCTTGTCTTGTGCCCGATTTTAAAGTAAAGGCTTTCAATTTTTGGCCATTTAGTATGATGCTGGCTGTTGGTTTGTCATAAATGGCCTTTATTATATTGAGGTAAAGACCATTTATTCCAATTTTCTGTAAAGTTCTTATCATGAATAAGTGTTGGACCTTATCGAAGGCTTTTTCTGCATCTATAGAAATGATCATGTGATTCTTATTTTTGGCTTTATTGATATGGTGGATTACATTTATTGATTTGCGTATGTTGAACCATCCTTGCATTCCTGGGATGAATCCCACCTGGTCATGGTGTATAATCTTCATGATGATTTGCTGGATCGTATTTGCCAATATTTTATTGAGGATTTTTGCATCTGTGTTCATTAGGGAGATCGGTCTATAGTTCTCTTTTATAGTTGGGTCTTTCTCAGGTTTTGGTACTAGAGTTATATTTGCTTCCAGGAATGACTTAGGAAGGATTGCTTCCCTTTCAATTTCATTGAATAGTTTGAGGAGTGTCGGCATTAGGTCTTCTTTATATTTCTTGTAGAATTCTGCAGTGAATCCCTCTGGGCCTGGGCTCTTCTTGGTGGGTAAGGCCTTAATTACATTTTCAAGTTCATTAGCAGAGATTGGGTTATTCAACAGTTTTATATCCTCTTGATCTAGCTTTGGTACTTCATATGCTTCTAAGAATCTGTCTATTTCTTCTGTGTTATCAAACTTTTGAGAGTAGAGGTTTTCGAAATAGGTGTTGATGATCCTCTGTATTTCTATTGGGTCTGTAGTGATTTCTCCTTTTTCTTTTCTTATTGCATGAATTTCAGCTTTTTCTTCCCTTTTTTTTTAAACAAGGTTGCCTAGGGGCTTATTGATTTTATTTATTCTTTCAAAGAACCAACTCTTTGATTCGTTGATTCTTTGGATTGTTTTCTGAGTCTCTATTGCATTGATTTCTGCTCTGATTTTTATAATTTCCTCTCTTCTTTTGGCTTTGGGCTTGACTTGCTCTTCTTTTTCTAGCTGTTTGAGGTGTAGCATCAAGTTATTTATTTGTATTCGTTCTGTTTTCCTGATGTGGGAACTCAGTGCAATAAATTTTCCTCTCAGAACGGCTTTCATTGCATCCCACAGATTCCGGTAAGTTGTATCTGCATTTTCATTTTCTTTTAGGTATTGTTTAATTTCTTCCTTAATTTCTTCTGTGACCCACTGATTACTCAAGAGTGTGTTATTTAGTTTCCATGTGTTTGCGGAATTTTTGCAGTATCTTTTGTCATTAATTTCTAATTTCAGAGCGCTATGATCCGATAATATGCAAGGGATGATTTCAACTCTTTTGCATTTGCTTAAATATGTTCTGTGAGCTAATATATGGTCTATTTTAGAAAATGATCCATGTACTGCTGAGAAGAATGTGTATTCTGATGTTGTTGGGTGGAACATTCTGTATATGTCTATCAAACCCATTTGTTCACAGGTGTGATTCAGTTCTGTTATTTCTTTGCTCATTTTCTGTCTGGTTGATCTGTCCCTTGGTGTCAGTGGTGTATTAAGGTCTCCTGTTACAATTGTGTTACTGATAATTTGAGTTTTCATTTCTGTTAATAATTGTTTTATATAACTGGGTGCTCTGGAGTTTGGTGCGTATATATTTAAGATAGTTATCTCTTCCTCTTGGAGTTTTCCCCTTACGAGTATGTAGCGACCTTCTTTGTCCTTTATGGTCATTGTTGGTTTAAAGTTCACGCTGTCTGCAAACAGAATGGCTACTCCTGCCTTTTTTTGGATTCCTGCTGCATGAAGAAATGTTTTCCATCCTTTGACTTTCAGTCTGTGAGTATCCTTCTGGGTTAGATGGGTTTCCTGTAAACAGCCTATGGTTGGATTTTGTTTCTTGATCCATTCTGCTAGTCTGTTTCTTTTGATTGGTGCATTGAGACAATTTACATTAACGGTTATTACTGTTAAATGCTGGTTAATTGTAGGAATGTTATCTCTCTGCTGTTGCTTCTTTATCTTTCTGTTCTGTTTAATTATTTGCTTTGCTTAGTGGTTTTTTCCTTTGTGTATCTAAACTGTCTTTCAATATTTTTTGCAGGGTTGGTTTGGTGTTCTTGAAGTTCCTCAGCTGCTCTTTGTCATGGAAGTATCGTATTGCACCATCTATTTTGAATGATAGTTTTGCAGGATATATCAGTCTTGGTTGGAAATCATTTTGCTTTAGGATCTGGAATACTTCACTCCATGCTCTTCTTGACTTTATCATTTGTGCTGAGAAGTCTGCTGTGGTTCTGATAGGTTTTCCTTTATAAGTGATATGTCTTTTCTCTCTGACAGCTTTTCATAATCTATTCTTGTATTGGATTTCTGGGATGGTGATTATTATATGTCTGGGTGTAGTTTTATTTTGGTTATGACTGTTTGGAGTTCTATATGCTTCACTGATCCTGATGTCAGTTTCTGATCTCATGCTTGGGAAATTTTCAGCTATTACTTCTCTAAATATCCTCCTGACATCCTTCATGTTGTCTCCCTCTCTTTCATTAATCCCTATCATTCTTATGTTATTCTTCTTTGCATCGTCCTGCAGTTGTTGAATTGTTGTTTCCTGATTCCTTGTTATTTTCAAAAGATCTTTCCTTTCCTGTTCACTAGCTGCAATCCTGTCTTCAAAGTCTGAAATTCTATCTTCACTTTCATTAAGGCGGTTTTTACAACTTTCAGTGGAGTTTTTTATTTCCTGTATATCTCTGTGTATCTGCATTATGTATTCTGTTTGTTTCTTATATTGCTCGTCTAGGGATTCTATCTTTTTGTTTAGTTCCTCCAATTTTTTATCTGTGTTTTCTTTAGATATATTTAGAATCTCTTTCATTTCTTTTATCATTTCTTCTTTTATCTGGGAGATTATTTCAAGTTTGAATTTCTTTAAAGCTTCCTGGAGTTGCTTGTCAATTTCAGTGGCTATTGTGTCCGATATATGAGGTGGATGGGATATATTTTCTTCTATATACATCACTCCTAGGGTTTCTTGAGATGGGCTGGAGGTTTGAGGTTGTAATTTGGTCTTTCGTTTTGTCATTTTCCTATATTTCTGTGTTTCAAGTGTTATTTGAAAGCTTCCTCAGGATCTGTTGAAAATCCACTTCTATTTTTGGAGCTACTGAGACTCTGGCACCGCGCTACCCCAAGCCATTGGGCCTACAGAACCAGTGCCCCTCCTCTGCCTGCTCAGAACTCCGCAGTTCCAGACAAGCTGGGCCTCAGGGACACTGTGCGCCCACCTGCCCCTTGGAAGCTCCACAGTTCTTCGATCGCAGCCGGGTTAGGGTACTCACCACAGGCCACAGTGCTTCAGGAACCTGTGGACCCTCCCTGGTTGCAGAGATATCCACAGTCCTCCAGACACATGGAGAGGCCGATGCAGGCACCCCAAATCTGCCCAGCTCCTCCTTTGCAGACCAATGGCCAGGCGCGGCACCTAAACAGGCTGGGCTAGGCTGATAGTGTGGGCCCGCCCACCCGTCGGTAGCTCAGCAATTCTCCAAGTGTAACCGGAATGGGGAGGCTGATGTGGAAGCCTCAAACCCACCTCTCCCCTTCACTGCACCTGGAAGCCTGGGGGAACTCCAGCAGTCTGGGCGGAGATATCCAGAGTCCTCCAGACACGCAGAGAGGCCGGTGAGGGCACCCCAGATCTGCCCAGCTCCTCCTCTGCAGACCTATGGCCAGGCGCGGCAGCTAAACAGGCTGGGCTAGGCTGGTAGTGTGGGCCAGCCCACCTATCGGGAGCTCAGCAGGTCTCCAAGTGAAGCCGGAATGGGGAGGCTGATGTGGAAGCCTCAAACCCACCTCTCCCCTTCACTGCACCTGGAAGCCTGGGGGAACTCCAGCAGTCTGGGCGGAGATATCCAGAGTCCCCCAGACACGCAGAGAGGCCAGTGAGGGCACTCCAGATCTGCCCAGCTCCTCCTCTGCAGACCTATGGCCAGGCGCGGCAGCTAAACAGCCACCCTAGTGTCTTGTACAAGTCCACATCAGCTGGCTGATGGGTCTGTGACAGAAGGCTCAAGGCTCGACCATGAAAGGCAGAAGAGTCTATGCTAGAAAGCTGAAGAGTCTACACTAGAAGCCAGGAGAGAAGGTCCAAACCAAAGGCGAAGACTGGAGCTTCTCCCAAGAATGGAATGAATTCATCCTGTCCTTCCTCCTTCCCTTTTATACCTTTAGGTAACAAGTCACCATAGTGTGGGTCTTTTACACCCTTCAGTATAGAGTTGCTAACACCATTTAGTTAAGCTTCTAAATGTCTCAAGTTGACACAATCAACCAACCACTACACACATCTAAGTAGGATTTCTTTCAAGAATACAAGGATGCTTCAATGTCTAAAAATAAGTCATTTAAGGAGAGAGAGAGAAAGAGAAAGGGAGAGAGAGAGAGAGAGAGTATAAATCCACATGGGATCATCTCATTGATCCAGAAAACTTGGAAAAATTTTGTATGCTTTTGTGATTACAGAGGAAAAGACTACCAGGTGTGGTGATGTAATCCCAGAAGGGATGGCAGGATAGGGGCAGGAGGATGGCTATGAGTTTGATGCCAACCTCGACTATATAGTGAGTTCAAGACCAGCCTATATTGCGCAGTGAAACCTGTATCAAAGCAAAAAATAACAAAAAAGAATAAAATAAAAGAAAGACCTCTCAGAATAGAAATAAAGTAGAATTTCTTCAACTTTATAAAAAGCATTTATGAAAAACTCTATTACACTAAAAATTGAAAGGCTGAAATATTTACCTTTTAAGGTAAGCTACAAAACAAGGATATCACTTTCCCTATGCACTGCGAACTTAATTGCAAATTCTGTCTAAAGTAGATGGAAAAAAAAATGAGAGGCATCTAAACTGGAAAGGAAAATCTCAAGTATACTTACATACAGATGACATGATCATACCTATACAAAATTCTAAAAAAAAATGCACGCAATTTTAGAGAAAATATACAAAGCCAAGAATTATAGAATATAAGATCAACAGGCAAAAACTAGCAGTGAAAATCACAAAATAATTTCATTTACAACAACACACATAGATAAAATCCTCGTGGATGAATTTCACCAAGTTCAAGTGAAACTTGTCTATTGACACTACCATATAATGCTAAAATTCAAGAAAATTAATGTCTTAATCTATTTGTGATGTTAAAACAATGTACCTGAGGCTTGGTAAGTTGTGAAAATTTAAATGTGTTCTAATAAGATAGACAATTCTTTTTAAGGAAACAAGGGACAACGTTGATAACCACTGTTGATAAACTTGTACTCTGTTCTACACCATGTGCTATGTCTATCCTTGGTATTGACTGACAGCTTTGTTTTGCCATATTTGACTGTATTCTCCCCCCCCCCAAAGAAAGTAATAAGCACTAAGGAGTAATAAAATCCAAGATGTGTAAATTTTGTTGTAAAAAAGAGAGGGAAAAAAAAAGAAAAAGAGCTCTAACGGATATAACAGCAAGTGTGTTTGGGGGTGTTAAATAGCTGACTTTATCAATGTTTTTGGAACATTGAACACAGCTGTTTGTAGTCTCCCTGTTTAAATGTCCACCTTGTGTTCTTTGATACTGTGATTTGAGGAACTATTTTCAAGAAAATAGTGTGTAATCTACTAGCAGGTAATTTCTTACTGTTATGGTTTTTGTTTTGTTTTGTTTTGTTTTGTTTTGTAGTTCTGTATTGCGTGTACCCTTACGCCGCTTTGGTTTGTTTTGTGTTTTTCTCTTTTTCCTCTTAAATAAAAAAAATAAATAAAAAAAAGAAAATTTAAATGTGTTTTTCAGTCTGGACTCTGGGGAGCCCAAGATCAAGATGCCCGTAGCTTCGGTCTCTGGGGATGGCTTCATAGATCATATAGTTCTATTATTATATGGAAAAAGAGTAGAAAAGGCCTCAGCTCATTCTTACTAGCATTTTTATAAGTGATTAGTCCAGTTATAAGGACAGAGAAAGTCCTTGTCAAAGTAATCAGGTAAGAAAAGAGGCATCCATGTCAAAAAAAGAAGTAAAAGTTCCCCTGCTCACAGATGATATCACCTTATGTTTATAAGATACTGAAAATGCTATGAGAGAAAATGTTATAATTAATAAATTCAGTAAAGCTGCAGGGTAAAATATGGAACACATAAAAATCTTTTGTGATTCTATACACCAACAATGAGGAATTGTAACAATAAGTTAAGAAATCAATCCTACTTACAGCCACATCAATAAATAAAATGCATAGAATAAACAACCAAGGAAGTAAGAAACTTGTACCCTGCAACTTATAAAGCATTTCTGAAATAAATTAAAGATGTCTGTAAATAGAAACACATCCTCAGTTCACATCACGCTGCTCAAATGTCCATGTTATCTAAATGCTAAAAAGATTAGTGTAACTCCCACCAGAATTACAGTGGAATTTCTTAAAATAGAGAAGATAATTCTAGTTAGCATCATAACTGTCTATATTTATGGAGAGAATTATATTTTTATCCTGCTTGGATTAATTAAAATAAAAAGGTAAACAAAATTGATGATAACTGAATGAAAAGAAGAAGAAATACAAACAACTAAATACATGAAAAAATTAATATAATAGGCAATTGAACATTACAAATTTATGGAATTATGAGATGACTGTTTACTTCCAACTTTGTTATTTTTTTCTTCAAGATTATTTTTCAGAAGTGGAACTATGTAAGTTTCCTTCAAGAGTTTTGTTAATTTTAGGGTTATTTTAATATTTTCGTTTTTCTGTAGTGTGGATGGGAGTCACATTGACTCTTTTCAGACATACAAGCATTTTGTTGTGTAAAGACAACTTCAGACAGAAGAAGAGAAAGTGCAAAGGCCCAGGCAGGGGTCAGTTTGGCTCTCAGAGAGAGCAGGAGGCCAGTTGGAGATGAGGAAAGAAGAAGATGGAGTAGATCGCATAGTCAATCACTTTCTTCACAGAATCCAGAAAATAACCTTAACACTCATATCACATGCTAGAACTTCCTTCTTAAACTTCTTGTTCTGTTTCCATTGTACTCTCGTGTTTTAAACCACTGAGAATTTTTTATTTATTTGTGTAGCATAAGCTAGGATGACCCAAGACAAACCAGCTAATAAATCACAAGTTTTGGGAGATAAAATGAACAAATTTAGGATTCTGGGAACTAAATTTAAAGGTCACATCTTCCAAGTATGTGAGAAATACCTGGTTAGAATGTTACTCCAGTATTTGTCCTTTATTGGTTTACACTGCATTTTTCCTTACAAAATGCTTATCATTTTATGCAGGCAAGTATTCATGCTTTATCATTTCTTTCTGTGTTATTAGGATTAAAAAATCATTTTGCTCCAAGAGACCACAAAAAGACAAAGATGCATTCATATTGTCTGTATAACATTTGCTACATATACATCTGATTTGTTTTTACTTAAGCTATAAGATATGGCCCAAATTTCTCTTTCCATATGGTTAAGCAATCATTAGTTGTTACAATAGATGTTTCTTTTTTCAACTAACATTACACTCCACCTCTATACTGACTTATCATGCATATTTGATATGTAATCAGGGTTTATGATTTCTTCTACTGATATACTTATCAATTTTTATGAAAAAGTTTCATTGATTGTAGGTGCATATTAAGTTTTATGTCAGGCACATTAATTATCTTCTTCTTATGTTTCCTTTTACAATTATTTTTGTTTTTTTCTTTAATTTTGAAGGCAGTAAACTACAACAGAACAAGCCAGAAAAAAGTCAATTGAGACATTGCAGTGAAACTGGTACAGAACTTCATAGCAAGACACCGAGATAATAGTAATGGGTACCATAGCATATCTTGTTATCTTTACAATAGTTGTCCATTTGACCAGGTATAGCAAAATCAAACCAAAAACAGAACATTATAGAACTTATCAAAATAGAATATTAAATAGACCAAAACAATCAGAACAAAGCAAAACAGTGAAAACAATATTGGCCTTCAAAGACAAGATAGAAGGAAATCCTCATATTTCCTATATTGCATACAGTCATCACCCCAGGCCCCAGGTACAAAGGCTCAGAAGTCTACCAGTATGCAGATCATTCTTAAACAGCACAGTTACCAGCGCGGTGACTCTGTAGCCGTTGCGAGTCCTGACAGCTTACAGCTCACAGCTGCGCCCTCCCTCCCCTCGAGAACTGTCCTCCGTCCATGTCTCCTCCAAGTGCCTGGGAAGCCCTAGGTCCACCTCGCGGGGGCAGCTCAGAGTCACTGAGTGATTGATTTGGGCTGCAAATTTCAAACTCCTCGCCTGGAGCCAAAACGAAATCGGTGGAATAATTCATATCCCAGAGCTGCCCCGGGGGTGAGGACACAGCTGGACTCTGGCTGATGCGTCTTCTCCCCGAGCTGCCCTCCGTGTCCTGGCCCCTCATGGGTCCCTGCGGTAAGGCTCCCTCCTCCCCTCGGTCCTGTCTCGGGTCTTCTCTTAAACTTGACCCTAGCCACGTCTCTTCCTGGCATCCAAACGAGTTCTGGCAGGACGCTAAACATCACCAGCAACAAGAGCGCTGTGGGGCTCAGTGTGCTCCAGACCCCTGATGAAGAATAACAAACATCACACACTTGGGGCCGGGGTTTAGCTCAGCGACATAAGCACCTGCCTTGTAAGCAGGCAGTCATGAGTTCAATCCCCGGTCCCCCCCCCCCCCCAAAACATCACACAGTCGCCCACTTCCCCTGGCGCCAGGCCACACTGAAAGCGGGGGGGGGGGAGGGGGGCTCACGACTGCGCGTGCTCCCTCTGTCTCCTTCCCTCTGGCCCCAGTCCTCACTCCGCTAATTACAAAGGGTTTTATGGAAGAAGCCCTGTCACTCAGAAGCTAATGGGGCCCAGGCCCTTTGGAGCTCCTTCTGCTGGAAAAGCCCTGATCATACAGTGGTGAACATGGCCCTGCCAGAGGATGATGCAGGCTGTTAGCAGGAGCAAGAAGACAACTGCAGAAATCCCTAGTCCAACCAAGAAGACCAGCCTGGCCACGAAGGAACAGCCATGACCAAGGAAGAGCAGGGAAATTTAGGGACAAGTTGTGTGGTTCTAACAAATGAACTGTGGAGCTCAGAGACCAGGGGAGAGAGGAGAGCTGGAATAGCCAGAGGAAGCTGACCCGGGGACCCCTGGAAACAGATCTCCAAGGAAGGTCAGCTGACAGGTGACTTAGCAGAGCTGCAAACCAAGTGTGTTTAATCCCCTAGGTGGACCTGATGCCAGGACCCAGAAGGCTAAGGTGTGAAGAGACCCTCACCAAAGGCTCTCAGATGGGAGTCACAGGCTTGTTGCTTCCCCTAGCTGACCACAGCACGGCCAAGCAGAGCCAGTGGGGACAGAGCCAGGTTCACTCCCTGCTTGAGTTGAAGACTAAGAGGCCGGGGAGCTCCTGTGAACTCCCCAAGGGTTGAGAAGTGGAGATAATGAGCAGCTCCTGCAGCAGCCTCCCCACAGGGTAGGGTTTTCCCAGGAGCCCTGGGGTCACCCCAGGTACCCATCTGAGATTCAGGGGAACCTGTGAGCCCAGTGCACCTCTCCCGGTAGCCCTCCCCAGAGCGTTATCAAAACCCATCAGCTCACACAGAAGAAAGCCTCAAATTGGCTGGCTGCACTCATCTACCTGAGCACCTTGGCTGAATCCGGGTGCTTTGTTCCAGCATGTCATTAGGAGATAACTGTCACCCCAGGGACCCTGGGAAGACCCCAGCTCTGAAGTAAGGTCCACCATCACCAGAGAAGGGAAACTGGGCAGGGAATCTGCTGTTTGCCATCAGACCTTATCATCCGGATTTCAGATTGCACCCAGAGGCACAAGAAAGACTGCATCATACGGGGGAGACCTACAGCATTAAATCTGTGAGTTTATCCATCACTACGTACATTTTAGAAAGTACAAATACTTCAGTAGACTTATTGGTGTAGGACTACAGAGCTTAGACAAGTGATTTGCCTATAGATTGCTGTACCACCTATGTGTACTGCTAGAGAGACTAATTGTATGGGTTAGGGGTCATGCTTTGGAACAAGACAGACTTGGGTTGAACCCAAGATTCTCACTGAGAAGTCATATGGCCTTCAATAAGACACAGCTAGGCAGGCTTATTCTCTTCCAGACAAAATAATACCTAGCTCCTAGGTGGTCAGGACTGTATGAGATAATGTGTGTAGAATGTATAACATCATTGTTGGCACAGAGAAGATGTTCAAGAAATGGTTTTCAGTGTTTGGAAAAGCAACACAGTCTGTTACCAGGGGTCTTGGAACCAAGATAGAATCTAAATATCTCTTTTTTTCTACCTGTGAAACCTTAGGCAAAACAGTTAATATTTATAAGTCTCACTTTCCTCAACTGTTGAATAAAGGTGAATATTTTTACCTTATACTTTTGTTGTCATTCTGAGAAGAAATAATCCTCTTCAAGTCCTTAGGCTCTACCTGACTTCCTCATGAGTTTAAGGATTGTGTAATTATATTTTGAGTTCTAGATTCTAGTGAGGTAAGGACAGCTGGTTTTTAATGAGCTTGTTCTGTGTTTCCAGCAGATGCAGCCTTTGCAAGCAAGAGAAGGAAGAGTATGGGGGTAGGTTGCAGGGTTTGGGGACCATCTTGTCTCAGAGGGGTTCTTCCTAGATGACACATCTCTCTTGCCATAGTTCTGCCAGAGATCACCTTATGCTCCATGCGGTGCATTATAATCAAGCTATGTTATAGGTAAACGTGTCAGCATACATGTCCTTTGTCTTTCTGAAGATGTTCACTGGCCATGAACCTTCGCTTTTCTGTCTGTAAGCTGTTCTGGATTCAGGAGAGGCTATTGCTTCCCTGTACTCCAGGTTCAGCTAGTGATATTAACCCCAAGCTGTTTCTTCAGTAACCTCCTACTAAACTGGTTATCACTAGCTGGCCCTGAAACTTTTCATTTGTAAAATAGCTTGCAAATTGCCTTGCTGGAAACTAAACAAATTGTGTCACATTTAATAAAAATACATTCTGAGTTTTCAGACATCACTAGTATGTTTTCATTTCTTTCATGGGAAAATTTTGAGGTTCTAGTTGGTTAAACAGTTTCCCCCAAATACATAGTAAAGAGAGATACAGCACAACTGAATCTTAACCCATAAGAAAAGAAAAAAGAAGGAAAATATGGACTACAAAAAACCCCCAACAGAAATCATCTTAATCCTCTGCTCCCATGGACATGGAACATAGCCTAATGATTTTAGTGGCTTTAATTTTAAAAGTTTGGGCTTGGATGTGCAGAAAACATAATTTTCTTCTCCTAGGAAGACAACATAGTGTGGAGTTCAGAAGTGGGAGTGAGAGTCCTGGGATCAATGCTGGTTTTATTCCTTCATAAGTGTATATGGTAGCAAGTTAGACAACATTCTTAATCTCTCTGTCATTTTGTTTTCCCTATAATAGTCATATTTATCCCCGTCTTGCAGGTTCACAGGAAGGACTGGGGCTAAAATGGGCTGGGTTGGTGTGCCCATGGTACGAACCAGAGTGTGGCTGAACCTGGATCCCCCAAATCTGCCACCTAATTTCTGGTCAGATGCTCTGAACCATTTTATCCTTGATCAGGAGAAACCCAGGAACTAGGCAAGAGACAAACACTAAATGAACTTTGACAATTTGGGTGTTAGGTGCTGAGAAAGGTGTTGAAATTAGACTAATTCTCACCTTTGATTAAAAGCAGGGAGGTTTTCATGATTCTATAAATCATAAAGATGTAGCAAAATGTTGGGAGATAGAAATTTATCATCAACACAAAATTCATCATCAACCAACTCTTCCACCTCCACTGATAATTTTGGATGAGTTAATCTCTCAGGGTTTTAACCTACCTTCCTAAAAACTGACAATAATAACTGCTTAGTGGGTTATTTTTAGGATTATATAAGATAATATGTGCAAAGTACTCACAGTCTTTCACAGGATGTTTAAGCTGAATGTGCCATGGAAAACCAAATAAAGACTGTGATCAAATTACAAATAACAAAGTAGGTTTGCCTACATTACACAGATAGATCACACAAATATAGTGGATGTAAAAAAAGAAAAGTGGGGGTGGATATTACACCTCACATATGTAAATTTCAAAACACACCAAAACATAGTGTTTTTAAAAAAGTGACCGATTTCTAAATCTCTATGACATGGAAGAATATCTATCATGAATACACTACAGTGGATACCAATAAGGGCAAGGGAAGGAATAGAGGAGGTGGGGAAGACACATGGAAAACAATCAAATAAGATGAGCAAGAGCATTGCTAGTGAAGATCCTTATCAGGAACGTGGAGGTATGGTTTGTTTAATTTTGGATCTGAGGTCCCTTAGTGTTGTTTTTAAGAAACTGTTAGTCACTTGAGACAGAGCCTCCGTGTTTCATGTGCTCAGTAGTTAGTAACTAAAAGTGTGTACATTTATAAGAGTACAGACATTAGGAACACCTTTTTGATATCCTGTTAACCTTTATACCCTGATGTATAAATGATGGGTTGTGAGAGACTAAGAACTCCACTGATCCTGTAAATAAGCTCCACTGTTTTTCAGAGCAGGAAGTGAAGCCCAAGGAGAGGAAGTAGGCCTCTGGTGCGTCCCAGCTATCTAGTGCCTGTGGTAGTGATGGACTCTGTGGAGCTGGAACAATTCTGAGCAGGCCTTTGGAGAGGTTTCATCAGCCCTGGACCCTACAGCAGAGGGACTGAGCAGCCTGAGAAGGGTGTGTGTCATGCGATGTTCGTTTGTCCCTCCCACCTGTGACCCCTGACTGGAGCCTGAGGAAGCCCTGGACTCAAGAGCAGCCTCCACTGCCCTTCCATGAACCTGTGTGGAACCAACATGGCTGCCATGTTTCACAGATGCTCAGGCTTCTTGGGGGTCTCATCACAAGTACAGAACCTGTTACCAGCAGGTTCTTGGTGATTAGACTTTAGGTAGAAAGAAAGTATAAAGGGTCTCACATGGAAGCCAGAAGATATGCCTACTATTTCTAGGTCAGGAGAAAACTTTTGGCTTTGGAGCAAGTCAGTGACTTTGCTGTAACTCAATTATTTATCACCAAAATGATAACCTTGTCAGTCATGTCCAGTCCTCAGAGGTGTGGAAATAGGCACAAATGTTTATGAGCATAAAAAGGTAAGAAAGAAGGTATGAAGATTTTATTACAATAAGTTTTATGAAAGAAATGACAATTTCTTAATTCCTACAGCAAATAAAATTCCTAGTTCTGGCAATGGACAGTAATTTCTTACTAATGTAATTTTAATATTCTCGGAATCAGAGATCAATTGAGGATTCTGCATTAGAAAGTTCCAACCTGAAGAGATTGGGACTGTAGTAATAGGAGGCAAGGACAATGGTTCAAGGACAGCAGTGCTGGGTGTTGAAATCAGGACTCTTGGATGTCTGCCAACAGATAATCTTATCTGTATGGTCTCAGTTTCTCATCCACAAATAAAATAAAGTTCTTTGAGGTAGAATTGTTGCTGAGAATCTATAAGGTATTGTGTATGGAATGTTCTAGGACAGAGGATGCCTTTCTATGCAGTTGAGTTATTGCTCAGAATCTATAAGATATTGTATGTGGAAAGTTCTAGAACAGGAAAGACTCATAAAAAATGTGAATCTGGGCTTCTGTACAAAAACTTCATAGGATCACTTGACCCGAGGCCCTTTTAATGAAAATTCTAGATGGATTTGGAAAATGCTGAGCTGTAAGCGCACAGTATTATGGTGTAACTCAGGTCTGTGCCAGATGGGAACAAGAAGTTTTAGGAAATGGAAAGTTATCATGACTGACATATAAAGCACACTAGACATAATTATCCAGAGTGATTGGTAATGTACAACAAAGAGCATCTAACAGGATGTCTAAAGGTGTCTCTTAGAAGCAGCAGAAGTATTGTGATATTTCTTCCTCTACACACAGAATCACATTGTTAGGTGCTTTAGTGTATGGCATGTAAAAGGGATAACTATCAAATATAGTATATGCTTATATTTAAAAAAAGTGTTACAGTAAAATACACATTACTGTTAAATTCTCGTAAAATTAGCCCACCCCCTTGCATTGAACACACATATCCCTTCCTGTTTGCCATTCTGAAGCAGTTCTCGAAGCCCTCTATTTTGAGTGTCTTTACAAAGTGTGATTAAAAATTTGGCAGAATGCTTCTACTGATTGCTATCCAATGGAAAGGCAACTCATAAAAACATGACATTTTTAAAAAAACGATATGGTGTTGTCATCCACCTTGTTCACTCTATGTGGCATTGTACAGCTTCAGTATCTTCCCTGAAATCAAAATGACCATGAAAGTTAAACAATCTCAGTTAGTTCAGGACACTAACACACCTGTAATAGCCCAGCTGAAGACACTCATAAGAGAGGACTTGCTGGACTGCTTCAGAAATGCTAAAATCGATGGGATGAGTGTGTTCAAAGTGAGGGGGAACCAAAGGGGATTCATGGCAATATGTCTTTCTCTACAATAAATTTTTTTTTTTATTTAAGAGGAAAAAGAGAAAAACACAAAACAAAACAAAGCAGTGTAAGGTTACACATAATACATAACTACAAAAAAAAACATAACAGTAAGAAATCACCTGTTAATAGATTACATAATATCATCTTGGAAATAGTTGCTCAAATCACAGTATCAAAGAATACAAAGTAGACATTCAAACGGAGAGACTGCAAACAGCTGTGTTCAATGATCCAAAAACATTAATATAGTCAGCTATTTAACATCCCTAAATTTTTAAACTTTGAAACCCACTACATTGTTGGGTACACAGCTCGTAAGTAATCATAACAGGGAAGTACTACTTACTTTTTTTCATAACACATAGAGAAAATATAAAAGAATTAACTAGAAATTATTATACAAATAAGCATTATTGCATGACTGGGACAAAAGGTTGAGGTTTTCAAAAAGTGACGTGGAAAGAAGGAAGAAAGAATAGGGGAAAATTTTTAATGTCTTCTTTAGATTCCAAACTTACTCAGTTACTGAAACACAGATAGATACATCTGTATCATCTGTATTTATACCTGAGAGAGACAAATGTCTATTTGAAAAGGTACAGATAAGAGTATAACAAAGTTTATATGAGAGAAATGCATTACCTTTCAGAACAGAAAGTCAATAGATGCTATCTAGAATTGGTGATAATAATTTCTAATAATATTTAACTACCTCTGTGTGCCGACAACTGTTCTATCCCTCTTCAAGATATTAACTTATTTAATATTCAAGACAATGCTGTGGTGTAGCCTTACTTTTTCCATTTTAAGGAAGAGAAATTGAGGCATAAGGAAGTTAAGTGTCTTGTCTGAAGCTCATAGCCAAAGAGTGACAAGATCACGAGATGTAATAAATTACATAGAATTAGGGACAATAAATAATGAAAAAATTTAAAAGACAGTATACCGAAAATGATGACCTTTATCTTTTATTTTATTTTAAAGAGAAAAAATTAAAAATAAAAATAACAATAAAACAGAGTTTCAAAGAGGCTAGTAAGAGAGTAACAATAATAAATGTGTATTGTTATTTTCATAGTAGTTATTCAGAGTGTAAGATATGGGCATGAGATTGTATCCGAACAAATTAGCACAAATCCTTCTTTTCAATGAACTAAGAGAAACTAGCTATAGAATTAACTGTCCTGTATATATATATATATATATATATATATTATTCTTTTTCCTTCCCTTCCTTTCCCCTTTCCCTCATCACAGTTTCTGTTTTCTTTTGAACAGCAGATGATGTCCTTTAAACTGGAATGGTAATGTTTACAGTGGACAGAAAAATTCTTCTATTACTATAGTCTAGGCAATTGTGTCTGCACAACACAAATAATCATATAATGATAAAAAACAATTCAGTGTATGCTATGAGGGAGCAGTGAAGACAAAGAGCAGATTCATCATCCTCCAACTTCTGAAAGGCTTTCCTGAGAAGATGAGATTAAAGTCCTTGTATCTGGAAGGGGTAAAACCAAGGTCAAAGCATGGGAGGTGCAGAAGCAGAATCTCTTCCTAAGAGACTGAGCAGGAGAACTGGCCCAGAGGATGGGGTGGGGTGGCCATAGCAGAGACTCTAGCCCTGTATAAGGATGCCATAAATGCCATCTTGGTCCCTCCCACCCTGAGAATCACATGCTTCTCATCTTCACAGCTCTTTCCACATCTAAACCAGAGTTCCCCTGAATCAGAAGCACCAGCTCCAGGCTCAGATCCACCACACAAGGAGACGCCCAAGGAGAATCAGCCAGTCTCAGTATTTCTGCAAATCAATATCTGTAAATAGGTCCAGAATTGTCACCTTAACTTCTGCCATTGAGAAAAAGTCCTCTCTTTCACTTCTGGGACTTTTGTTTTACCTTAGTCTCACCCTTTGAGCAGTGGTCCACAGTGAGTACATGGCTTGGAGTAATCTCAGCTCAGTCACTGAGTTCATCCTCATGGGCTTTACTGACCACCCCAACCTGTGGATCCCCCTCTTCCTGGTGTTTCTCAGCTTCTACCTTGTTACCCTGCTGGGGAATGTGGGGATGGTTATTCTCATCCGAGTGGATGCCCAGCTCCACACCCCAATGTACTTTTTCCTGAGCCACCTGGCCCTTCTAGACGCTTGCTATACCTCAGTCATCACCCCTCAGATCCTGGCCACCCTGGCCACAGGTGAAATGGTCATCTCATATCTCCAGTGTGCTGCCCAGTTTTTCTTCTTCACCATCTGTGCAAGCACAGAGTGCTTCCTGCTGGCTGTGATGGCCTATGACCGCTACGTTGCTATTAGCAACCCACTGCTCTACACTGTGGCCATGAAGTCCATAATCCGCTGGAGTCTAGTGGTGGGGGCCTATGTTTTCGGGGTGTCAGGGTCCATCCTGCGTACCACATGCACCTTCTCCCTATCTTTCTGTGAAGACAACCGCATCAACTTCTTTTTCTGTGACCTCCCACCCCTGCTGAAGCTTGCCTGCAGTGATACAACAAATGCTGAGATCATCATTGTCACCTTCGGCAACTTTGTGATTCTGGCCAATGCCTTGGTCATCCTGATCTCCTACCTGCTCATCATCAAGGCCATCGGGAAGGTGAAGTCTCCAGGAGGCAGGGCCAAAACTTTCTCCACGTGTGCCTCCCACCTCACTGCTGTGGCCCTTTTCTTTGGGACCCTCATCTTCATGTACATACGGAGCAGCCCAGGCAAGTCCCTGGAAGAAGACAAGGTGGTGTCTGTCTTCTACACCATGGTCATTCCCATGCTGAACCCTCTCATCTACAGCCTGAGGAACCAGGACGTGAAAGCAGCATTCAAGAAGGTCACCGGTAGGTTCCAGGTATCCCACAGCATGTAAACCTGCGGAAAGGTCCTTTTGAGGAGACTTTCCCCAAACTATGCAAGGTGGCTTGGTTTATCCTGAAAATAGCAACATGATATTAGAGCGGGAACTACAGAGCATGTATGCTATCATTTTTTTCTCATGTGGATACATTTCGACACTCACATCAGGCAAATCCTCTAGCCACAGATAGACAAGCAAAGGAGTGTATGGCAATGAGACGAGTCACAAATGTGCTGAAATTATATCCAAGAACTCCATTGAACTTTAGTGTTGTCCTCCTTTCTTACTTCCGGCCCATTCCTGAGCACTCAGCAGTCTCCTGCCACTCTCTGATGGCATCACTTACAGAATCTGAGATCCCAGCGTTCTTCATTTATTTCGTCATATGCCACGGCTTGCCATCATCTTCCTCTTATCTTCCCTCCTATCAGTTACTGTGCTTTTATGTGAAAGATTTATCTGGGGATGCCTGTGAATTGTGCTGAGGGTCTTCCTTTTTACTCCTTTCACAGTATGTAAGTGAACGATCATCTCAATTACCAACCAAGGAGTATGGTACAGACCACAGCGTGGTCTCAAATTGGTTGAAAGAAGATGTTTGAGAACCAGGCACCTTCTCCACTACTATTCAGTGTTCATCCCCATTACCATGTTTTCATTCTTTTTCACATGAGAATAAGAGAATTTGGAAATTGCCTTTTCATTTGGTAACTCATTAGCTTTGTGTTTCCTGCCTCATTGTTATGCTAATATCTTAAAAATGAACTAAGTCACCTAATCTTTGAGAGAATATGGTTTAAGGGCTGTGTCCGGTTTCTTCAGGAGACAGTGAATTGCTCCTTCCTACTGCCTACATCATGAATGGTTCTCACCAAATATGTTGTTTCAAGGACAGCAATGCCAGAGAGCAGGAATGGATACAGAGAGGCAGCTGAAGTATGAAGTATTTTCTCTAGCAATGATTTGATTAAGGAGAAATAACCACAATGCCTTTTTCGTGCTGTAAGACCCTTGCGAGCAGAACCTTTGCTCCATTTAGTTCTAATTCAAAATCTAGAAAAACAGAACTCTCAGTAACAGCTTTTGAGAGAAGATTTATGCTCCATGCCTGTTCTCATTTGTGTTTTGTGGTAACACGCAACAAATAGAGTTAAGTATAAAACTCCAATTTTGCAATGAAGAAAACTTCATGATTCAAAGCATACTAAGAGTATGCAGCCCCAGGCAAGGCACAGAGTTGGACTTGAATGTATTTCCTAATTTTACCTTTTATTCTGTGTGTAGCTATGGGTAAATTCTCAGATCTGAATTAAGAATTATAATTTCTAATTCTAAAAGATGTCATAAAAATTAAATGACAAAAAAGTTGACTAGCATCAGGCAGGTACAGATTGTTCTCTTCTTTGTATTTTCCCTCACTTTCTGATGTCAGTCCTGTGCCTTGTGACAAAGCTGAAAATCATTGTGGACCAATGATGGCAAAGACCAAGAACTGAAGAGTATCAGTTATTCAGCTCTTTGGACCAGGATGATTTCTTGGGGATGAGTTGAACTTATTGGCATTTACTCACAGTCAAAGAGACCCAAAGGGCACCTTTTGTACTGAATATATTTCTTTCTGCCCAAGAACCCCTCTACCCCACTTTGATACAAGCAGTGAATCCTCCTGCTCCCTCCATCTGAAAACAACCTACCACAGAGCCTAAGGTTCATTGATCTGGAAACAAGCACCTGACTCACGTTCAATTTATAAAAAGTTTCTGTAGGCATTAAGAAACTGAACTTGTTAAAAATATTCAGAGGAGGAAAGCAGATTGATCAAAGTAAAAAAAATCCAAATACTTTCTTTTGTGTGTGTGTGTGTGTAGGGGGGAGGCACAAAGTCTTGCTATGTAGTCTAGACTGACTTTGAACTCACTATGTAGCCCAGGCTGGTCTTCAACCCACAACAACCCTTCTGCTCAGGTTCCCTGGTGCTGGGATTACAGGTGTATGCCAGAACATTTGGCTCTTAATTACTACTAAACCTATGAAGAGCTATTTACTTACCTTATTTTCCTTAATAATAAGGAAAAAGACATTTAAAAATCACAATATGCTTGCAGTATGCAAAAATCAAAAGGATGACACCATCTTGCTGACAGAAATGTGTAAAATTGACAGAATACATGGGTTTAGCATCTTTGGAAAAGAGCTAGACATCATCCTTCAGGAGTCAAAGATGCATGTGACCAGTTATTCCGGTGACTTAGCTGTAACTCTCCAGAAACTCTTGGCTGTGAGCAGCAGGACATGGGCACAGAGATTTCATAAAGTGCTGTTGTACTTGCACAAAGCTCAGAGTTCCTGTCTTCAGCATCTCATTCTTGTGGTTATGTTGTGGGTGGGGCCCCCACAACATTGTGTTCAAGGCTGGGTTGCTGATGTGCATCCAGGAAGTGACCACGTCATGGCTTCATCTATGGACCATTCCACTGAGGAAGTCATAATTTTATGGTGTCATTGGGAGGTGATGGAAACAAGAGCTGAGGACTTGTGGAAGAGAGTGGACCCTTGGGAGTGACATGGGCTGTGTCTGGTTGGCCTCTCTGTCTTCCTCTCTGCCTGGCAGCCACACAATGAGCACCTTTGCTTCACCATGCTTTCTTCCTCTTCATGATGCTCGACTTCACCAGAGCCTCAAAACAAGGGAGCCAGCTGACTGTGAACTGAAACCCCCAAAACCATGACCCAAAATAAACCATTGTCATTTAAACTGTTTTCCTCAGATATAGTGTTACAGTGATGGAAAACTAACACAGGGCTAATGCAGAGTGTGGGAACAATTTCTTTGTGTGAGACAGAAGTAAGAACCATTTCTCTGCTTAAAGAAAACAGCTAAAAACATACACTCACACACACATACACACACAGGGGATACATTGTCAGGGACTGATATACACAGGTGAAAAACTTTTAAATTAAAAAGGAAATGACTATATCCACTGAAAAGCTATACCAACAAGGGCAGAGACCTCCTAGGGGAAAAGACCTCCTAGAACCTGAAGAAGAAAAGGATTCCATTTATTGTGGTTTGATAGTGACTGTCTGGATATTTGTTTATGTTTTAAAATGATAACTGAATCCATTTTCTGTGTATATATGTATGCAGGTGTACCTCTATGTATTTATATAAAATAATTTGTAGTCTAGGTGTCTGAAGCCCCATGCAGGGTGAAGAGCTGAGCCGTGGGTCCTGTGCTCCTGTGAGGTAACACCACCCTTTTCCCTTGGCAGCACAGCGGGATTTCAAGGTCCTTGCCTGACTTGGCTTTTCTCTTATCAGCTGTTGTTACCAATTTGTTAGTGATTTGCTACCATAAAGCAGTACTACTTGCATAGTTCAGGAATAAACTCAGGGTCTTTCATACCAAGCTATATCTCCAACCCTTTTTTATTTATAGTTTTGAGGTCAGGTTTTGAGGTATCCATGCAGAGCAGGATATGGAGGACTGAAGACCTCCTGTGTCTGTGGCTTCCTCAAAGTGGTGATACTCTGATTGGAGGAAGTGGCATCTGTTAGCCAACCAATAGGTGAAAGCAACCTGCTCAAAGCCTTAGTAACTGGGTTTACCCTGTCCCTTTGTCTGGACTATAGCTGTCCTCCACACCGCTCAAGTCACCTGTACTCCTGCGGTGACCTCAGGTGAGACACTCACCGCTCTGCCTCAGCTTCTTCATCTGGAGCACAGCAAAGAAGGTTTGCATTTCTCTCATTTTATTTCTGGTACTGAAATAAGTGGGATGGAGCTGACAGGGCTTTTTCCCTGAAGAACACAATGGAAAGCATAGAAAATGCTGTCTCTTGGGGTCTGACCCTGAGTCTCCTGAACCTTTTAATCCCCAGGCCTGCTGTTTGCTGCACAGATGGAGAGCGAGGTGGGTATAAAACCCTGTAATCAGTCTAACTCAGAGAAGCCAGTTTCACCCCAAAGCTGAAAGCCTTGCCTCATGCATTAAAGTGAAATTTACTCATAAGTCTGGGCTGAAACAATGCAGGCTAAGAGCCGGTAAATATTTAATGTGGATTGTACAGAAAAAGAGTTTCTTTCACTTATCCATAACAAAATTGTACACGGCATTGTCTTAGGTGACATCTACAAGTTGATAAAACCATAGAAGGATTCAAGGGGATCAGAAAACTCTGTTAGTCACAAACAAGGTGACCCTAATTGGCTTGTTTGAGCAAGAACAGGTGGCTCACACAAGGGAACCAGAAGGACACAAAGTCTGGATTTTACATAGCAACATGGCCTAAATCCAGGCACACTTCTGGTTCCACTACCTTTTGGAATTTTGTGCAAAAGTGGATTTCCACCATATGCGTAATATCGATCCAAGGAGTGCTAAAGAATTGTATTTTCTATATATTTCAGATTCGTGTAGCAGAAATCTTCTCAGACCTGCTCTGAAGACATGAGAAAATGTTAAATGTGCTTCTTAGAAGTTTTCCTCAAAAAGACAGAAAGCACTCTTTTCCTAGGAGGTAGTATAAATTACCATATTATTTGGGAAATAAAATATATTCTAGTGACTGCTGAATGTGCTTTTCAAATTACTGAAGTTAATCTAGGTGTTATCTCTGACTTTTTAGACAAGGTATTTATCTTCTCAAACATTTTCATTCTGTGTTCTATCAAGCAGAATTAGGAATACATACCTTGCTGAGGCAGTAATCCTTAACCAGTATAATACATGTAATTGGCATAGAGGTTTGCTGCTCCCCTGAACTATGCTATCAGCACGTATTCAAAACATCAATGGAGAACAGACCCAGTGCCCTCCAAGGTCCTAGTTGGTGAATTTAGAGAAAAACGTTTGTAACAAGAGGAGATAATGCAGAAATGAATGTCAGTGTTGGTGTACTTTTTTTTTTTTTTATTTAAGAGGAAAAAGAGAAAAACACAAAACAAACCAAAGCGGCGTAAGGGTACACGCAATACAGAACTACAAAACAAAACAAAACAAAACAAAACAAAAAACCATAACAGTAAGAAATTACCTGCTAGTAGATTACACACTATTTTCTTGAAAATAGTTCCTCAAATCACAGTATCAAAGAACACAAGGTGGACATTCAAACAGGGAGACTGCAAACAGCTGTGTTCAATGTTCCAAAAACATTGATAAAGTCAGCTATTTAACACCCCCAAACACACTTGCTGTTATATCCGTTAGAGCTCTTTTTCTTTTTTTTTCCCTCTCTTTTTTACAACAAAATTTACACATCTTGGATTTTATTACTCCTTAGTGCTTATTACTTTCTTTGGGGGGGGGGAAGAATACAGTCAAATATGGCAAAACAAAGCTGTCAGTCAATACCAAGGATAGACATAGCACATGGTGTAGAACAGAGTACAAGTTTATCAACAATGGTCACTGTGAATAGTGAATTAAAGGAGGGAAGATTTATTTTGGTTTGTGGTTTCAGAGGCTTCAGTTCATGATCAGCTGAGTTCACTGATTTTTGGTCTATGGTAGGGCAGAAACTTCATGACAGAAAGATGTAGAGTGAAAACTACTCACCATGTGGCACTCAGAAAGGAGACAGAGAGAGAGAGAGAAAGAGAGAGAGAGAGAGAGAGAGAGAGAGAGAGAGAGAGAGAGAGAAAGAGAAACAGAGAGAGAGACAGAGACAGAGACAAAGACAGAGAGACAGAGAGAGAGAGATTGATTCTGGGTTATGCCCCTACCTCTTCTGACGAGGCTTCACCTTCTGTCAGCCTATTTAACTCTGAACTGACTGATGGATTATGAGATTATTATTTTTATGACCTAATCATTAGCATTTTATCCCTGGTTTCCAAAATCTCACAATCATTTCATTATGCAAAATTCATTTAGTTCAGCTCCAAGGGTTCCCAACTTCTCATGGTTTCCAGTGTTGTTTAAAAGTCTAAATCCCAAGTTTTCTCTGAAATTCAAGGCAAATTCTTGGATGTGAGCTCCTGTAAAATCAAAAGAGAAAGTTACATATGTTCCAACATATAATGGCACAACACGTATGAGATAAATATTTTTATTCCAAAAGGTAGGGGTAAGAAAATGCCAGAATGGAATCAAACCAAATCTAGACAGAAATCCACGAGGACAAACACTAAGTTCAATGCACACCATTTTGGTTTGATGCGACTTCCGTAGAATCCAGGTAGCCTTGCTCTACAGACTTACTAACTGCAGCCTCCATGGCTTCTCTCTTGGCCTGGCCCTGCTCTCTGCCTCCAGCTTCCTGTCCCGTGTTCCCGGCATCTCTCACTTCCTTAGGTCTCCATTGCAGCTTCAGCTCCACTCTCACAGTTTCATGCGGTGCCCTTTTAGAGGGGCTTATGAGGGCTCTGGTCCTGTTGCATGTTGCCAGGCCTCTCATGGTTCTCTCTGAAATCTAAGCAAGTGTCCACAGCTCTGCAACTACTGCCATCAGCTTGCCTCCACAACCAGCCTTATAAGGACAACATCAATATATGATGTCAAACTGAGTAGTGGCTGAGCCCACACTGACCATGGCTGCAGTGGCCTCCAATAGCCAATGTGAGAGCATATTTCTCTGTGTTCCCTGAATGAGGAGGGTACCCCAGGGCTCATTTCTCCAAGCAAAGCCCTCCTGAGAAGTTCATATTTTGTGTCCGTGAGTTTGTGATGGTGGAGTCTGGCCAGCCCCTTACATGGCCTCAAAGCTACTTTCCTATGGTCCAAGTACAAAGCTCTTTGCTTTTTAATTAGGGACACTAATCTCTTCAGCAGCCACCTCTTTGCCCACCCTGATTTTATACATCTGTTGTGATCAAACTGCTCCGCTTTTTGCTTTGGATTCTCACTGTAATTCCAAGTAGTCAGAACTATGACACAGTGTGCATACTGTGCTGTTTTGAAGCTTCCTCAACTAGATTTGTTAATATGTTACATTCAAACTCAGCATCACGTGGAGTCTCAGAGCATGGACAAAATGCAGACAAGTCATTGCCAGAATGCCATCTAAAATGTCACCCAAAAGACACGCACGGTGAAGATTTTGTTCCCAGATTATGGGCTTTCAAATCGATTGGCTCACAAAAGTTCTATTTCATTAGCTGATTAATCCATCAATAAGGTCATAGTTGGATGGCCTTGTCAGGCGGTGATGGAAACAAGAGATAGAGCCTCCAGTCATTCTAAGTGGAGTCCTCATTCTCATCTAAAATCTCTGGGCACGTTCTTTGCTGTCTGAATTCCTATTGGCATTCTAGTCTGTCAAGATCCCATGAGAACTGTCCACTGCACTCTGCTATAAACTTCCCTCTGAAAATTGTGTTCGCTGTATGCTGCAGATTCTGGAATGTATTGATTCCATTCTTGTGATTCTAGGAAATTTTAAATTTCTTTCCTAATTTCATCAGTGATCCATTGGTTATTCAATACTGCATTGTTCAATCTGCATATGGTTGTATAGTTTCAGTAGTTTCTTTTGTCTTTTTCTTGTTTCATCCCATTTTTATCTGATAACAATTTCAGTTTTTTGTGCTTGTGAAGAAAGACTTTGTGATCTAAAATACGGTCTGTTTTGGCCAAAGTTCTATGAGCTGCTGAGACCAGTGTGTTATGCAGCTTGTGGGTGGAACACCTTCAGGTCGTTAAGTCTGTTTGATTTATAGTATAGGTTAACTCTGATATTTCTTGTCATTTTTTTTTGTCTGAATGAGGCATTTTTTTTAGTGAGAATGAAGTACTTATGTCACCTGTCATTATTGTCTTGGGGCCTGTCTGTCCTTTTCTATCAAGCACTCTTTATTTTATGAAGTAAGAGGCACCAATATTCATGACATACGTATTTGTAGTCATATCGTCTGATGCATGGTTCCTTTTATCAGTATGTAGTGACCTTTGTTTCTTCTGAATTATTTTGACTTTAAGTCAACTTTTTTCTATTCTCCTGTGAAGTTTTCCATCAGTTTTCGCTTTTTTGCTTAAACGTGGCTATGTTTCATAACTTCATGAAGGTCCATACTGTTAATTCCATGGAAACAAAAAAGTTATTTCTGAGCTCCTTAGTTCAAATACTTTAAAAAGAGAATTTAAATTTTCAAGTTCCTTATCTCTTGAGGAAAGAAGTGCATAAATTAAAAATCTTAGGCCATAGTAACATAGTTACTATCTGCTGTGTCTAAAAGAAGAGTTATGTGACAGAAATATACATCACATGCTTTTGAACTGGGCTATTTTTGGGGTGGCATTATGATATCTTTTTCAGGCTTGCTATTATTGTGGTTATAACTCATTTTGAAACTTCCTAGGGTAGACGTATTGAATTGTGACTCATATATATTAATTTGTTTT
The DNA here is from genome assembly GCF_034190915.1 of Cavia porcellus. Lineage (NCBI taxonomy): Eukaryota > Metazoa > Chordata > Mammalia > Rodentia > Caviidae > Cavia > Cavia porcellus. Next base: position 54,008,610 of record NW_026947500.1, on the reverse strand, counting down.
ATGATTTAGTAACTCCTACCCTTGATGTAGTGTTAACTATTTTTGTTTAGCCATTAAGCTGTATGTGTGTCTATAAATTACAAGTTACAGAATTCATGGTTTAGGATATTCCTAACATTCCTAGTATCTTCAAAGGCCTTATTTGTGATTACCATTTCTGAATCATAAGATCATACATAGAAGTTTCTCTGAGGCTCTTATATGGCTTCTCTGGGTAGATATAAGATGAAAGAAGAAAAATAGATGTTGTATAACTTGATATATAAGAGACAGTAGAGCAATAAAGCAGAAACCATAGCCTATGGAGTAAAACTGAGTGTTACAATTTAGATATAAAATGTCTCCCATGAAAAACTCATTCAAATGTTTTTCATTTTGCCAGAAAGTCAGGTACTTTGCATCAGGACAAGAGGGAAGATAGCTTTAGGATATCTCAGGAATCAGAGAGATCCCATCCTTCACAAACTCAAAAGTGCAAAATTGAGACACTTTGTAGTGAGAAGAGAGTCCAAAGATGTATTTTTGAGAAGGGTCTTCACTGGAATTTATTCACTGAGATTTGGTTCACAGTTCTTAGGCATCCATACACTCAGAAGCCTCTTTAGATATGATCCAACTGGGTCCAGTTACTGTTTGAGCTGGAAGCAGAGCTTAACATTATCCACATGATGCTGGTTTTATGGGCATGCAAAATTCAGAGTCATGGGGTCTGCGATTCTTTTTTTTAAAATGTTATTTAAAAGGAAAAAGAGAAAAAAAAAACAGAACAAAACAAAGCGGTGTAAGAGTACAAGTAATACAGAACTACAAAAAAAAAAAAAACAGTAAGAAATCACCAGTTAATAGATTACATATTATCATCTTAGAGATAGTTGCTCAAATCACATTATCAAAGCATACAAAGTGGACATTCAAACAGTGAGACTGCAAACAGTTGTGTTCAATGATACAACCAAAAACATTAATATGGTCAGCTATTTAACACCCCTAAACACACTTGCTGTTGTATCCTTTAGAGCTCTTTTTTTCCCTCTATTTTTACAACAAAATTTACACATTTTGGGTTTTATTACTCCTTAGTTCTTATTACTTTTTTGGGGGGGGTCTGCGATTCTTCCACCCAGATTTTTGGAGGAAGCCTGGGAGACCAGGCAATGTGCCCCCAGAAGGCAGTGTGGGAAGCTGGGAGAGTGGAGCTGAAAGTGCAGTGGAGACCCCAGAAAGATGGAAAATACAGGAGTGTGGGTCATCTGGGAAAAGCCACAGGCAGTGAGCTGAGCCACACCAAGAGAGACCATAACAGCTACAAGGAGCAGTGCCCTAGGGGCAAGGCTGCCCAACCACTTTGGAGCTATGCCTCACCAGAATTGCCCCTGGCCATGGAACAACAGAATCTAATACATTTCCTGCTGGGTTTTAGTCTTTCTTTGATCTGTTTACTTTCTATCCCCTTGTTTCTCTCATCGCGAAAGAGAATGATTATCCTGTACCATCATATGTTGGAAGTGTTTTCCCTTCTTTCAACTTACAACCTCATGCTTCTCAGGCAGGCACTTATGCCACTAAGCTAAAATTCTGTCCCTCATAGTAACCTTTTTGAGAAGGGTAGCCTAAGGATCCATTTCACCATGATTGTCCCATGAGATGCTCAATGGGCATCTATATCCATGATCCAAGAGAGCCCAGAGACTGCACCAACCAGCAGCAGATTCTGGCATCATGATAATTAGTGGCAGGCTGGAATAGATGAGATAACTTTAATAGTCATTTCCAAGTTTATAATTCTGTGTCCCTAGGAAACACATGCCAAGAAGATTCTGCAGACAGAGGATGGCAGATAAATAACAAGTGGGAAAAAAAGCAGAGATGAATCAGTTGAATGAGGATGATAGTCAAAAATGGGAAAAAATGATCTGGCAAGTGTAGCAAGCACTTGGTGACATCTTCCAGCTGTGAATTTTCCACTATAGTAACCACATCTTGTTCATCAAACATTTGAGGACCTGAAGGAAAGATGGGTCAAAAGAACTTGTTATTTAAAGTAACAGCCTCTCAAACCTAGCCCATCTATAGCCTTTCAAATGGTAACTTTCATATGCCTTTTTTAGAAGTTTAGAAATCGGCATAAGAATGAATATGGTGCAGAACCAGACACAAATGTGTCCTCTCCTAGTGATTTGCTTGAGGTTTTCTGCGGGTCTGAAGATGAGGAGCCCAGAAAGGATGATCATAGCAGTTAGGTGGAGACCCCAGTATTAGAATCCATGGTATCTCTGGGTCTCAGTCTCTTTCATTTAGTGTCATAATAGCCACCCTAGACAGGTAAGAAACTAGATTCTGGGTGGGGAGTTGTAACTCCACTGAGAATATGATGTTGTGCCCACAGTTCAAATGTTGGACTTCTTTTTTTATTATTTTAGCCTTAATTCTGAAAAATAACAAGGCAGTTTTTTAAACCATAATAGTCATACCGTTCCTGGGTTTATATGCTATATTCTGATCACAGGATACAAGAACTCTCCTGTCACTCAGTGTGTTTAAAACTATTCAGTACCACTAAGTGCAATCAAAACCACATACCTGTCTGGAATTCTTCACACTTTACTTGCCTCTTACTTTGAGACAGAGACCTCAGAGCTGCGAAGCTTTGACTTTACTGGACACTGGATTTCAGGAGTCTGCTGCTCATGGTTAGTTGCCTCACTTATGTGCACCTTGGGGTGAATTTTAGTCTGCATGGCATATACTTTTAAAGAAATGTTTTTCATTTGTAATGGACATATGATAATTGTACAAATTTATAGATACATACATTCTCTCTTAATATAACATATACTCTTACCATTTTAGTCTGAATCAGAGAAGAGAAATAAATTTTTTTGAATGGTTATGATTTGCCAATTTGGTGTCTCATATTACTGACTTGTGTACATTGCTGCTCTGGAATAATTCCCCTCCCCAGTTTCATAAATCCACTGGGTGAGGAGAGACTGGAATTGGAGCCTTGGGAAGCATATGGAGACACCAGGCCAATGGATGAGTCCACGGCCCTCACCTCTTGCTGAGGGAGAATTGTGCACTGAGGTACTCTTATGTGGTGCTGGGCTATAACAACATGGCAGAGGGCATGATAATGACTAAAATGAAATTGATTTTTATATGGTTGGATGTGGCTGTTCTGGATTTTATATTGGTCTGAGGTAAGGCAATTATTTAACTGAACCGAGCTACTGAGCAGCTGAGCTGTGGGCCTTCTTACTCTGTCTTCTTATTGATAGTACTATATCCTGCTTTTTTATGAAATTCTGTTTTGCTTTTTCCACCTCTTCGCTCTCTAAACTTTAAATATTCCTAAGTTCTACCTTTTAGAAGATGATTCTAAATTCTATTTTGTCTAGTCTAACAGCTCACCAATCAAAAAAGTTTATAAAATAATTGCTGATGCATATTTTCATGTTTTTTCTCACTGGTTTCTTTTTCAAATATCTCATTGTTGGTTAGTAACCACTTATTTTTGTTTATTTTTCCTTTTGTTTCTGAGGCTTCAGGAATCATGTTCCCCAAATCCTGTCCATTTCCAAAGCCCTGAATTTTTCCCCTTTGTTTTCCTCTGGAAGTTTTGGACTTTTAGGTCCTACATTTTAGTGTTTAATTCTTTTTGAGCTGATTTTTTAAGCTAGTGAGAAAAGGTTCAGTTTCATTCCACTGAATGTAAATGTCCAATTTTTTCAGAATCTTTTCTCCAATCTGTGTTCTAGCATCTCTGACCAAAATTAGCTGTGGATGTGTGGGTTGAGTCCTGGGGACTAAAGAAGTAAAGTATCATTTTTAAAGGACTTCTTTATGTAAAACATTTATGATCTCTATTTTAACACCTTGTAACCTAAATTTAGAATAAAACTTTTTACTAAAGCAATCTGTAACTGACATCAACTTGATAAAGTGTATTTCCATAAATCAAAATTTTAAAAAACCTTTACTTTTAATCCTTATTTGATCTCTTCAAAAATTCAGAAATTATTCACAGCTGTCTTTATTTAATAATGCTATAATTATCTGCATAATTATGTAAATTATGGGAGGCTTAGGAATGTTAAGATATTAGGCACTACAGGTCAAAATCTACATTCAGTGATGGTTTGACTTCCTAGTATCAAGATTGCTAAAAGTCTAGTCTGAGGTGTTTTCTCATAATTTCCCCAAACCCCATAAATTAAAAAAAATTTAAATTTTATTGTAAAGAGAATAAAACAAAAGAGGAGAGAACAAAGCAATCAGAACAGAACAATATATGCAAGCAAGATTTCAACACAAGCCAACCCGATATTTATAGTAACTACCATAATGTCTCTTTCTTTGAAACAGTGGAGCATATCTTCACATACAATAGTATCAAACATAACAAAATAGTGTAAAACCATTCGAGAGAATGAAAGTATTACAGGGCATTCAGAACCAAATAACAGAAAATGAACAATGGTTACTATAATATCTCATTTTTAATAAAACATTTGTTTATAATGTCACACACATTAAAATCCAATAAGACACAACATGACAGAACCAATGGAAACAGAAGAACAAAAGCATGGTAGGACTTCAAAACAAGATGATATTAAATCAGCAATGGCTGCCATAATAATTGTTTTCTTAAAAATAGCTGTTCATACCACCACACATAATAAAATCATACAAAACAGAATAAAATCATTCGAACTAATGATTGCAAACATTATAAGGCTTCAAAGCAATGTAATGGGGAATCATTATTACCACAATATCTTATGTACTCATCAATTCTTACACTAGGGAGACTAAATGGTATTTATGCATGTGAGTTTGACTCATTTTGCTTATGAATATGGTCTCAAGTTGCATCCATTTATTTATAACTATATCAATGTGATTATTCGTTATAGCTGAGTAGTACTCCACTGTATAAAAATACCTCAACTTTTTATCCATACCTCAGTTGACGGACACTTAGGTTGTTTCTATGATCAGGCTGTTACAAATTGTGCTGCTATAAACATGGGTGCACATATATTATTGTGGTTTGATGTTTTCAGTTCTTCTGGGAATATTCCTAGAAGTAGAAAAGCTGGGTCGAATGAGACTTCCAATCCCAGCTTTTTGAGGAACCTCCAGACTGACCTCCACAGTGGTTGCACCAGTCTTCACTCCCACAAACATTTGTGCAGGAGAGTTCCTTTATTCCCATAGCCTCTCCAGCATTTATTATTGGTAGTTTTCTTGATCCTGGCCATTCTTTCTAGAGTGGGATGGAATCTCAGTGTTGTTTTAATTTGAATTTCTCTAATGACCAGTGATGACAAACATTTTTTCATGTATTTATTTGCCATTTGTATTTCTTCATCTGAGAACTGTGTATTCATCTCAGTTGCCCACTTTTGGATTGGGTCTTTGAATTTCAGGGGTCTGATCTTTTTAAATTCTTTGTATGTTTAAGACAGAAGATCTTTGTCTGAGGAACAGTTCACTAAGATTTTCCCCCAATTTGTGGGTTTTCTTTTCACTATGCTGGAGATTTCTTTTGACATGCAGAAACTTTTAAATAAGATGTGATCCCAGTTATTGATTCTGGGAAGTATTTCCTATGTGGTTTGATTTCTGCTCATGAATTCTCTGCCTACCCCTATGCCTTCAAGATTTTTATATAATTTGTCTTCCAACACATTTAGTGTTTCTGTTTTAATATTCAGATCTTTGATCCATTTAGATTTTAGTTTAGTACATGGTGATGGGATGGGTCTAGTTTTAGTTTTTGGTGTATGGAGAGCCAGTTATTCCAGCACCATTTTTTAAAGAGACTGTCGTTCTTCCAGTGAACCTGCTTGGCTCCTTTATTAAAGATAAGGTGGTTGAGTGTGTTTGTAGTTGTGGTTGTATCTTCTAATCTATTCCATTGATCTTCGGCTCTGTTTTGATTCCAGTACCATGTTGATTTTACTACTGTTGCTTTGTAGTATAACTTCAAGTCAGGGATTGTGATGCCTCCTGCTTTGTCTTTGCTGCTTAGAATTGCCTTTACTATTCTAGGTCTCTTCTGGTTCCAGATGAAATTTAGGAGTGATTTCTCTAGATTGATGAGGTATGTTGATGGTATTTTCATTGGGATTGCAATGAATCTGTATAAGAGATTTGGGAGAATGGCCATTTTCACAATATTCATTCTTCCTATCCATGAACAAGGGATGGCTTTCCATTTCCTGAAATCGTCTTCAATTTCTTTTTTCAGGGTATTATGATTTTCCCTGTATAAGTCTTTTACTTCTTTCATGAGATTAATTCCTAAGTATTTCATTTTTTGGATGCTAGTGTGAAAGATGTAGCTTCTCTTATTTTTCTCTCAGTGATTTTGTTGCTAGTGAATAGAAATGCTATTGAGTTTTGAGTATTGATTTTGTATCCAGCCATATTGCTGAATTTATTTATTATATCTAGGAGACTTTCAATGGAGTTTGGGGTATCTTCTATGTAGAGTATCATGTCATCTTCTAATAATGATAATTTAACTTCTTCTTTTCCTGTCTTTATCCCTTTTATTTCTCTCTCTTGTCTAATTGCTCTGGCTAGTATTTCCAGTACTATGTTGAATAGGAGTGGTGATAAGGGACATCTTTGTCTTGTGCCTGATTTTAAGGTAAAGTCCTTCAGTTTTGGCCATTTAATATGATGCTGGCTGTTGGTTTGTCCAATTTTCTGTAATTTTCTTATCATGAATGAGTGTTGGATCTTATTCCAATATTTTATTTGGAATTTTTGCATCTGTGTTCATTAAAGAGATTTGCCTGTAGTTTTGTTTTTTAGTTGGGCCTTTCTCAGGTTTTGGTACTAGAGTTATATTTGCTTCCAGGAATGACTTAGAAAGAATTGCTTCCCTTTCAATTTCATTGAAGACTTTGAGGAGTGTTAGCATTAAGTCTTCTTTGTATTTCTTGTAGTCATGAAGTTCTTTAGTTATTCTTTGTCATGGAAAAATCTTATTTCTCCATCCATTTTGAAGGATAGTTTTTCAGGTTACATTAGTCTGGGTTGGAAGTCATTTTCCTTTAGGATTTAAAATACTTCACTCCATGCTCTTCTTGACTTCATTGTTTGTGTTGAGAAGTCTGCTGTGATTCTGATAGGTTTTCCTTTGTAGGTGATCTGTCTTTTTTAACAGCTTTTAATATTCTGTTCTTAAATTGGATTTCTAAGTTGGTGATTATTATAGGTTTGCATATAGTTTTATTTTGGTTATGGCTATTTGGAGTTCTATATGCTTCACTAATCTGTATGTCAGTTTCTATTCTCACGTTTGGGAAATTTTCAGCTATTACTTCTATAAAGAGCCTCTTGATATGATTTGTGTGGTCACCTTCTTTTTCATTTATTCCTATTAATCTTACATTGTTTTTCTTTGCATCATCTTGCAGCATTTGAATTGTTATTTCCTGATTTGTTGTTACTTTTTAAAATATCTTTACCTTCCTTTTCACTAGCTGCAATCTTGTCTTAGAGGTCTGAAATTGTATGTTCTCTTTTGCTGAGGTGGTTTTGCCAACTTTCAATCGAATTTTTGATTTACTTTATGTCTCTTTGAATCTGCTTCATGCATTCTGTTGAATCTGCCTTGAATCTGCTTCATGCATTCTGTTTGTTTATTCAGGGATTCTATCTTTTTGCATTGTTTCTCTAATGTTTTTAACTATATCTTCTTTAGATGGTGTTCAGTATTTCTTTAATTACTCATCAATTATTCTTTTATCTGGGAGATTATTTCTGATTTGAGATCCTTTATAGCTTCCCAGAGCTGCTTCTTTATTTCAGTTGATATCATTTTAGGCATTTCAGGTGTATGGTTTATATTTTCTTCTATGTACATGGCTACTAGTCTTCCTTGGTTGGGCTGGCAGTTTGACTTGCATTTTGGTCTTTCATCTTGTCATTTTCCTATATTTCTGTGTTTCAAACAATGTTCCAAAGTTTCCCCTGGGCATGTTGGAAATCACCTCCCATGCCCTCAGCTCCTGGGACTGAATGGAAGTTGCTGAGCATGGGCCAGTCAGCCCACAGGATCTCGCATGCCACCTCCAGTGTTCCAGGAAGTTGGGATGGCTCCTAACCACTGTAGGTGATGTTCCCAATCTCTCTCTGAGCTACCACTCATGTGCTGGAACACACCTCGCATGGCTTCAGCTCCCTGGATTGAACGAAGGTTTCTGGGTGTGGTCTAGTCAGGCCCATGAAGACTCCCAAGCCTAGACCAGTGTTTCAGGAAGCTGGGTGGGCACCTAACCACTGGGAATGATGGTCCCAAACTCTCCCGACACCAGCTAGGATTCTCCTCACACGGCCTCCGCTACCTGAATCGAAAGAAGGTCGCTGCATCCCCCCAAAATTTAAAAAGAGCCTCTTTAGTCATTTTTATGGAGTTATTCAAATAATCAAACCAAGCTTATTGATAATAATTGCTACTTATTTGTCTTACTGTGATTATGATTAGTAAAACTAGGAATAGTTATAAAAATTATGTCTCAAAAATGATAGTAGGCTTGTTTACTGTTGAGTTTTCATGATGTGCCTGTGAACTGAGCTGGATTCAGATCTCTTCTAATTTTCTCTAATCTCTGTCTACAACTCTCCAATGAAGGATAGGAATTGCTCATTCTTAAGGCTTTATAAACTGAAGCTAGACAACTAGGCATGGATTTCAAGACACAAATCTCATGCCTATGTCACTGTGGACACACAGAAATTTCAGCAAACCATTGATGCCATAACTAGAGACATTCAAACTATGAAACTGCTGACTTCACGCTCTGTATAGTTTCATAAGATTGCTGGAGCAGAGACTCTAATCCCTCTCACTGCCTGCTCTTTCACTTGGCAGGATAATACTGTAGTTGCAGTTTCCCAATGAATAGTTGCTACTGGCAAATTGATGGAACCTTAGCTAACAGATCCTCTGGTTCACCTATTGGATAATTCTGGGAACATCCCTGATATACTTCTAGTTGTAATTGTACAGACACTCCTCATTCTCGTTTGTAGAGTTGACACTCTTTGCTTTCATCCAACCCAGGCATGGAATGCTATTCCATGGCTAATCAGGTGTCACCAGTTTCCCCAGAGTATTCCAGATTGGTCCTTTGGTTCCCTTAAGCTTGGAATTTTGGTTCCCAGCCATTTTACACATTGGATTAGTCATGTTCACGTTGGTTTTCCATTGTATTGTTGCCTTTAAATTCTGTATTTTTTTTCTTGTCCAACTTTTATAGGAACACTACTCAATAAAATAATGTTGGTCCAAGACTTTCAAAGGATAGCCCATGCCTACATACTCACACAACGAAACTTAACAAATGAACTCTAGATAGATTTAACTTGAGACACTAAAAGTTGCTCAGATATGAGTGAGAAGGTTTTGACACTGATCTCAACTTAGCAACCACTTCCTTTCAATGTGGGACCACACCATCCAGGGCAGGTCTGCAACAGCACTGTAAGATAATCAAAACCTAATCACCACTGGTTGGTGAGCAGTTGGTGAGAAAGTTGCTTGTCCAAAAAATAAAAAGAAGCGTGAAAGTTGATAGATTCAGGTTGGACTCATCTGTGTCAAACCCTGGCATTATGGATATGGGGAAGCAAGAGTAGGAGATGTGCTCAAATTTTGACTGATATTAAAGTGACATAGGAATGCCCTTTTACTACACAACTTGAGAGAACTAAATCTCGGGAGCAGCCTATATGTCCACCGTCAGGTGAGTGAGGAAGAAAATTTATTGCTTCTACCTGTAGAGTATTACTTTGTTATAAAGAAGGATAAACCTGAGTCACTTGTAAGACAATGGACTTGAGACCATAATATTTAATGAAATGAGTCAGATATATGTTCAAATGCAGCGTGATTTCTCTTGTATGAGAAACCTAAGGTATGAATAAATTAAAAAACAAAATTAAAATGATGAATAGGAAAGAGGTAGATAGACCTTCACTGATGGGAAGGTGACCAAGAGGTGGAGGGGAAGTGGGAGAGAGGGGAAGGAGTATGGGAAGAATTAAGGTGTGTTACACACATGTACCAAGTCCCCACGGTGAATGTAGTTGTTATACACTGAAAACATGTACTGATAAAAATGAAAAGCTAAAGAGATAATAAGAAATTGCAATGACGGCTAATCCTACAAGGACAGCAAGCAACAAAGGACAGCCACGAGCGTAAGAAGACAGGAGAGCTGACTGGTTATAAAAGAATGTCAAGGCAATGTATCACAGCTCCATCCAACAAAACAACATGCTATGTCTTTAAGATTACAAATTTTACTCAGTAATTGCTGGTACCCATGAATTTTCCTTTGCAACAAAGTATTTAGTTTTTGTCTTTCCCAGTGCAATACCAGTCTTTCCACCTACCTCTGGACATATTCAAAAGCATCTACTCTATGAATATGTTCTTAACTAAGATTCTATTTTCTCATTTTGTTCCCAAATAATTAAATGTTCTTTTATCAGAGATTTGTTTCTATGTTTTTCTTAATGTTAATATTATAATAACAGGTCTCATTATCTAATTTTTTTTGTCTTTTTCATTTTTATTGGTACCGGGGATTGAACTAACGACTGCCTGCTTGCAAGGCAGGTGCTTATGCCGCTGAGCTAAACCCCCAGCCCCGATTATCTAATTTTTAAATATGTCTTTAATTTTTAAGTATTTATATAAATTATATTTTAAAAATTTATATAAATTATATTTTCATCGTCCTTGATACTTCATATTAAGTGACAGTACAAGTTCCAGGAATTATCGTATGGATCTTTGGGTAGGTTATTCTGATTGTCTTAGAGTTATCAAGGGATATTCTGCCCTAGCTTTGGAATTTATCCATTATGTCAAAAAGAATTCTCAAGTAAAATTATTATTTGAAGCAAGACTGGAAATGGTCCTAGTGAGAGCATCATCACCAGGATGACAGAAATGAGTATCAGTGAAATACCATACTACACTGCAGATATAGGCACAAGTATCTTGGCACAGTTAAGCACCATTGCATGATTTCTGAGATGAGGGTGCCTCTAATTGTTCAGAGAATAATCAGAGATGGATATACATGTGGTGGATGATTTTCACATGGTAATAGAGTTTCTTGGGAATAGAAATTAAAGATATAAGTTGTGCATTACATAAGCACATGGAATGTGTATTTATTACTGATACGTATCTTCATGTTTACATTTTAAAGGTCACTTAGAATCATTTAACTGAATCATGTTGTCCATGCATAAAAGTAATTTTCCAAATAGAATCACACATTAAAAATTTATATAATCTCATACTTTCCTTTTGTGACTTAATAAAGTCTCTTTAACGTATCATTTGATACTTAAGGAGAAATCAGATCAAAGTAAAGATTGCAAGAGGATTCACTTAGTGATGAGATTTCCAAGAAATTACAGTGTGTAAAAATGGGGGAGGGCAAGCGAGAACACAGATTGCAAACACTTCAGCCAAGCAGAAAATGTGCTCTTCCGCTCACAATGTCCTACGTGTCTGTCTGGAAGGTTCATTGCACAAGCGACTTGCTGTAATCGATGGTGGTTCAAAGATTCATTGCAATAGTGCAGCGGGCCTCAAAACTTAATTATCTTATTCACTCATTTATACATAACTACTGAGACCCCACAAAGAAACAGGCATCTACTTCAGTGCTGAGCAGTATCAAACTGATGAAGTTCCTGCACTCCGGGAGTTTAAACTGCAATCTGAAGTGATAACAAGAGAGCAAATAAGTACACAACAGGCAGATGCTGGTGAGAATTATGAAGAACAACACAGGCTGAAGGGGCAGTGCAGTGGGGAGAGGACAGCACATTTGCATTTCCGTGCAGGTGATCAGGAGGTTAGGGATGGTACATTCACACTGTTTAAGCAGAGGTCTGACTAGAATGAGGGAACCTTCCCTCCTAGAGGGCGCAGCAGGTGTAAGGACAGGAGGCAGGAGTGTTCTGGGTTTGTGAAGAAATATCAAGATCAGTGTGAATGGCATGGTATAGAAGACCACAGGAAGGATGAGAGAGGAGGACACCCAACGCAGTTTAGAATTAATGAATTTAGCCATTGTGAAGTCCTTCCATTTAAAAAATACTTTATACTACCTAATAATGTTGTGATTGTCACATTAATATATATGAAATGACTTTATTTTTTCCTCCATTTTTATCATACTATGACTATTTGATCTGTTGAAATGTATAAAATGAAAATGGCTTGTCAAGCCAGAGGTAGTACTTCATTTAAGATGCTTTCACTCTGTGTCACCCAACAAAATAGGCTGACACTACACCAATGCTATTATTTAAAACTAGGCACCTATGTTTTTTCTCACATTAGAAGAAAAATCCTGAGGGATGGAATAGGGCTTAAAATTCTAAAAAGCTGGAGTTATCACAATCCCTGACTTCAAAATCTGCAGAAAAGATTGAGCTACAAATGCAGCATGATCCTGACATAAAAACTAACACCAGACCCATAGAACAAGATGGAAGACCCCAAAATGAAACCTGATGTGGGCAAACAGCCAAGTTTCGACAAAGTGGAGAAGGGAAGACATATGCAATGAATCATCTCTTCAAAGCTTGGCCCTTCTAACAACCTTTCTGAACGCACTATTGACCTCCTTGTTCCTCAGACTGTAGACCATGGGGTTCAGCATGGGGATGACCATGGTGTAGAACACAGAGGTGATTTTGGCTGTATGCATGGAGTGGCTGGAGCTGGGCTGCAGGTACATGAAGATGGCAGTGCCGTAGAAGATGGAGACTGCAGTGAGATGGGAGGCACAGGTGGACAGAGCTTTCTGGTAGCTTGCAGCTGAGCGCATTTTTAATATTGTGATAAATATGAATAAGTAGGACACCAAGATAACTAGAAGGGCAAAGAAGATATTGAAACTGGCCATAAAGATCAGAACCAGTTCATTGATATGCCCATCAGAGCAAGTCAGAGCCATGATTGCCGGAACTTCACAGAAAAAATGATGGGCCATGTTAGACACACAGAAGGAGAGACTGAATGTGTCACTTGTGATGACGGAGGCAGTCAGGATACCTCCAAAAGTGCAGCCTGTGATCAGGCAGGTACACACACTTGTGGTCATGGTGGTGGTGTAATGCAAGGGCTGACACACTGCTGCATGGTGGTCATAGGCCATAGTGGCCAAGAGGTAATTTTCTACTGTGGCAAAGGCTCCAAAGAAGAAAGCCTGAGCAGCACAGTCACTGTAGGAAATGACTTGGTTTCCTGTTAGAAGTCTGGCCATGACTGAGGGAGAGACAGTCGAAGAGTAACAAAAGTCCAACAGGGACAGGTTGTCAAGGAAAAAGTACATGGGGCTGTGCAGACGAGAGTTCAGGAGGATGAGCAGGATCATCCCCAGGTTCCCAGTCACAGTGATGGTGTAAATGACCGTGATCACAATAAAGAGGGGCATTGGTTTGTCCCAAGATGATGAACTCTGTCACTTGTGTCCTGTTCTTCATCACTATAATTTTAGAATCAGGAGACGCCATATAGAAAAGGAATATGCCTGAAACGTAGTAACAATTTCAGTGAAACTGAGATGCTTCTGTATAATGCGCATTATGTTACTATGCCAATTATATGTGTTTCAAAATTCTTATGACTGAAGCATGAGCATATTAATTATCTATGGAGCTCTACATTTGAATGAGAGTTCTTCATGCCACATCTCCATAGTTTTAAGTTTTTATGCATTTGCAAGCTGAGATTTAAAATATTTAATACATTGCTCTACATGATGATTCTGGAATTAATAAAGCAATCAATTCATTATTCTCTAGACTAGTAAATTCACAGACTTTATATAGCTAGCATACCAGGAATGGCCCAGATGATTTTACATCTATATTTTTTGATTTCTCAACATATTTATGGAATTGGGTAGTTTTACTTTCACTTAGATTACGAGGCACCAGAGATTTGAGGGATATATATTTGTGTTTCTAAAAGTATTAATTGCTGAACTAAGCTTTGGGACCAGACAGAATGGTGCCAAGTTTAGGGATCTAAATTAGACTTAAATCAAGTTGCATTTAAGTCTTTTTTGCAATTATTCATTGCCCTCATTATTTTAATCTGAACATCTGTGTTTTCACAGTGAATTAACTGTGCATGTACAGCAGATTTTGTGAGATCTCTGGGGGTCACCAGTGCCTGGCTAACCATGGGGGACTCTTGATAGGAGGGTGCACCTCAGTTACAGAACTTGCACTCCAAGCAGAGAGGAGCTGCCTGTCAGTTCCACATTTAAAACCTAAGAATTACTGGTCCTAAATTAACTTTCCTGAGCCAAGTTTCCTTCATCTACAAAATGAAGCTGGTAGAGGCCTTACCTCAAGGAGTCATTGTGACAGATTGAATGAGATAAGGCAGCAGAAATGGTAAAACGCTGAGTGATTAGCACATGCCACATGCTAGCCATGCTATTCCCATGAGGAGGGGATGAAGTCCTGCAGGTAGGGTGAGAACAGTAAGACAGCATGCAGGGCTTCAGGTGCAAAGCATTTGTTTGGCTCTGGGACCACTGAGATGTTATGAGACACGCCTCCCACACTCCCAGTAAATCACTTTCTGTTCACAACCTGCCCATCTGACTGGCTACTCTACCTTCTGCACGAGCACCTTCTCCTTTTAATTTGTTCCTTGAAGTCCGTATTCGAGCTTCAGTTGAAAGGGAGCTCTTTTATCTCATTGCAATCACCCCATAGTTGAATCACAGCTCTCAATGGTCAGAAGTTCACAGTTCATGGCTTATTTTGGCCCACATATTTGTTTTATTTGAGGTATTTAAAATTGAGGGGCTGGGGATTTAGTGGCTTAAGTGCCTGCCTTGCAAGTGGGCGGTCATGAGTTCGATCCCTGGTACCGATAAAAAAAAATTTAAAATTGAAAAATTTTTATTTGAATTGGTGGAAGTATAGGACCAATAGTTTAAATCTGTTCATTTAAATGTATGGCCTTTGGAAACATATCCATCCTTTACTAACTGTAATTCCTTGTTAATGTCTTCCTATTTCTTTTTTGGCTTCACTTTACAAATCTAGTTCATGAGGAATTTATGTTTGTCCACCCTAACCTACAGAGTACTTCTAGCATATACAATCTTCTATAATCTATCACAGGAGATTTATATGTGAGTGCATACATGACAGTGTGTTTGGATGACTATTTGTATATAAGCAATGATACTACTTTTTTCTTATTTACTGTTAAGTGAATGGTTAATTTGTGAAGATAAATAATATTATAAAACTCTGCAAGTAGTTCTAGGAAGACTCAAGATCTTTTGCTAAAATCTATTTTTATCTTAATCAAAATCTTGTACTTTTCAGCTGCATCATTGTGAATACTCATAGGTGTATCAACAATCACGAGCTAATGGGATTGTATATAAAATGCTGAAATGAAGTTCATATTTTGCTGTCATTAGTAGTCTGAAGAAGGGTCCTTTCAGTATGTATCAATCAGGGTTAGAGAAACATACACAACACAAGATACACAAATGTATAAAAAATGACAAGATTGGCTTACGATGGTCAGCCACAAAGATGGATGAGAAAATGTGCAGAGGCTGTCTGCCGCTGGAGGCTGTTAGGTTCAGTCCAAGATCTGGAGGTCACTGCAGTGTCCCATGAAAATCTGTATCAGGAGCCAGTGGGTCTGTGACAGAAGGTAAAGAATCTAAGCTTAAAGCCTGAAGAGTCTAAACAGGAGGGCTGAAGAGTCTATGCAGGAAGGCATAGAGTCCTAGGCAGAAGCCAAACAGTCTGCACTAGAAACCAAGAGATGATGTCCAAGCTGAAAGTGAAGACCGGAACTCCTCCGAGCACCAGGAATCAGTCCTTCCTCAATTCCCTCTAATTGTATGCAGGCAATATGCTCTAGGGCCAGTGTAGCACCCACACCATCTCCTTGCCCTCCTCTTGCACTGGCTCAGGATGTTTAAAAAGTGAGGACTCTAATCCCCTGATAAATTACTTCCTTAAGCTTCTAAACTTCTCAATTTGATACAGTGCATCAATTATAACATACTGTATATTTTGTTCTTCTAAATTCCCAACAAGGAACTGACAAGAACAGAATTTACCATTTATTCATAGCATCACTGTACTTTTTAGGTTAGCAATTTTAGGATGCAGCAAGGTAATCAGCAGGATGTTTATCAAAACTAAACTCCCTCTTGGTGTAGTTTTACTGTTTATATTCCAGATTCTTTTGGTGTTTTGGACAAATTCTCAAAACCTTGATTTCAGTGTTCAAATAAGTCATAGTCTAGTTATTCCACTACTTTTTCATGAATTGCACTTTTTGACTAAAAGTTTTATTTACAGAAGCTTACCTTAATGCCTTAGGAACCAGTGATCTTAAACAGCAAATCTGAAAACCAGAATTTCTTCCATGAAATAATGAATTGCTAGAGTAGTTATCTTAAGGGTAGTTACTGCAGGGAAGCTGGGGGGAAAGACTGCTATCTCTAATACCTGTTAAGTCCTGAATCTACTGTGCATCCTTCCTCTAACTCTACTGGACCTACCTCTTTCTTATTTGTTAAATAAACTTTATAAAATTATAATATTTTTCAAGTAAAGAAATATCTGCAACTTGCTAAGTGATTATTACTTCAAAGTCTCAATGTAAGTTTAATTTGGAATTTTTTTTTAATGACTGCAAATCTTGAGGTTGGAAGGAAATCTGCATTTAATCAACATGAATAAATGATGATTAAAGGATCCCAACATCTACTCCCCCTTAAATAAGTCATCAGGAGCTAGTGCATGTAAACAAGCAGGGAATTAGGAGTATACAGAGCTCTCTTGGGCTTCCCCTCTTGAGGAAATCTACAGTGCTTCCCCTCAATTTTCAAAGGATGAAGCAATTAAATTACATGTGGGACTGAGCAGGATATTTTAAGTGTTCACGCATCTATTCGTATTACTTGCTACTCTTATTTTAATTTAATGTATGGTTGAAAACTGTAGCATGAAGGCTTTTTGATATATAGTTAAATGTAATAAACTATAGATTTAGTCAACTGTATATTCATGTAACTACTATGATGACCACCCCTGATAAGTTTTCTTAATTTTTTCTTTTTAAGAAGTTTTTTAAAAAAACCAAAACAGAAAAAAAAGGATAGAACATCATACATCAACAGAGCTATAGACAAAAACCACATGATCTTCTCACTCGATGCAGAAAAGTTTTCTCAATTATTATGGGTAACTGTATCGCTCACCTACTGCCCCTGGCAAACACGCTATATTTTTCCATATAATTTGACCATATGAAGATATGCCTTTAATTAGAATCCCAGAATATGTAGTTTTTTGTTCCATTATATTCATCTATATAATGTACTTGAGGTCCATTTGTCCCATTACCCATATCAGTAGTGGTGGCTTTTAACTGAGAACATCATAATCATACATATTGTCTTTTTTTCCATTTGATAGTTGACGAACATTTGTGTTATTTCCAATTTGGTGATTACAAATAGAACTGATCTGATTACATTATGCACTAAATATTTTTGTTTGAACATTGGTTTTGTTTCATTTGGGTTAACATCTAGGAAACTTGCTAGCTCAATCTGTGAAGCCACCACACTCCAAGTTAGACAAAAACAAAGAATAAGCTATAGATCAGTATTCCTCTTGAATATACATGAGACAATGCTAAAAATGCTAACAAACCAGTCCATTAATAAATTAAAATAATTATAAATGATGACTGAGTAGAATTTATTCCAAGAAGTTAAGGCTTCAATATACAAAAATCAATCAATGTAATAAACTATATTAATATAATGAGAGGGCAAACATCATACTTGTACTCCAGAATAACCATGTGCCAAACATTTACATCTTTTCATGGCAAGAATATTCAGAAAGCTCTGTGTGGAAGTGAACTTCCACAAACTAAAGAATATTGATATCTGTCTTTTTGGGGCTCAAGGCACTTTATTTGTATCTTAAATAAATTTCTTTCCAAAGTCGGATCTCCTTAATTAACTAACAATGTGAGTGTAATGCTTGTGAGCCAGTCTGGCTAAGGGATGATGGAAAGACATATATATCAGATAAGAGAGGGAGAGAGTTCTATGAGTTGGAAATTATAAATTTGTTCTAGGAAGATTTATAAATAGTACTGGACAGTTCTCTCTCATATCCTTCTCAAAAAGCTTCCAAATTCTCTGTAATATGAAGAGGTAGAAAGAAGATCAGTCATATGGAGTGATGTTGCTTAAGTCTTGTATGTACCATGGATTTTTTTTCATGATCTTGCAAGTTATTTAGTTTCTACAAAGTTCAGTGTCTTCAACAGTGGAAAGATGATAAAATTCTATCTACTGAACCTCCACAGAATTATGTTTGCGAGCAGTAAATGAGGGTGCAACTCTGTCCACTTTAATAAAATATCATACTTCAGCATGAAACACTAACTTTTACCTTGAGTGTTCTCTTCCTTGGAGTTTCAAATTCCTTACAAATATTCGTCTTGCCAAAACATTAGCCTTTGCTTGGTTAAATGTTGGTGTCCAAAGGGACACCAGTCTGCTTCTAGTCTTAGCTCTTTAAAGAGATGCCATGACACTGCGATGTGATGGCAAACCCTAAGGATCTGGAATTAGGAAAAACAGTGCTAATGTGGGCCTCTTGGGGGTATGCAAACCTTTCAGGGCAAGCATTTATCTTCACCACGTTAATCTAGTGAGGTATAGTTTCCATAGACAGAGATATGATTTTTATACTAAGTAACACAGATGCATTTGTAGTAATTGTTTTTATTAGTTTATTCTCTTTAATTTTGTTCCATTGTTGCTACACATGTGAACAGTACACTTAATCCATTTGCATTTAACTTTCTATTGACATTTATAAAACGCTCTACATATTTATTTTTTCTAGCTGGTTTTATTCATTTCTTTTTTTTCTCTCTATTAAGCTACTTATTATTAGCATTCCATGGGTTAATGAAATTTTAGGGAAATAACACATGAAATTAATATTTTTTCTTTCATGTGTTTACTATCAGGAGAGAGAGATGGCACAGAAACCAGAGAGGTGGGGATTTGAACAGGAATCATTACCAATAAGCCAACTGAACATGTGATTGATGTCTGCAGGCAGAGGCTTCCTGCCTACCACTGTGACCTTCTTTCGCACACACTGTGGGAGGTGCTTCTAAACCCTCTTTGCTTGTTCTGTCCGCATACTGGGACATAGGTATTAAGAAAGAGGCCTCATGTCTAAGACACAGGCCTTAGATTTTGCTGTAAAAATGTGCTTGGCTCATGTGTGAGGTGTTTAATTTTTATGGTGTCAGTACCAGTAAAAAATCAAATAGAAGTGAAATGCACCTTTTAGGAATTATAAGTTAAGTGCTTGTTTTATGTGTTATTCCAGCAGTTTCTGGAATGCAGAGCTCAGTTTTCATAGATACACGGCACTTGTGAGTAAAATCCTGCAGTGCCATCCTTCCCTGCTCTGACGTAATTTCCCGTATGTCATCAGGGTTTCCTGTTGTGAACTCACAACACTCAATTCATTCAGCTCGCTCTGGGTCTGCACCGGAGACCAATGTAGTGCCAAACTACATTGTAGTGGCACATTGTTAGTTAATTAAGGAGACCTGATTTTGGAAAGAAATTTAAGATACAAATAAA
Organism: Cavia porcellus; assembly: GCF_034190915.1. Taxonomy (NCBI): domain Eukaryota; kingdom Metazoa; phylum Chordata; class Mammalia; order Rodentia; family Caviidae; genus Cavia; species Cavia porcellus. The sequence goes on along the minus strand of NW_026947500.1, from coordinate 53,988,859 downwards.
GAGACTTGAACCCCCAAAAGACAGATATCAGTATTCTTTAGTTTGTGGAAGTTCACTTCCACACAGAGCTTTCTGAATATTCTTGTCATGAAAAGATGTAAATGTTTGGCACTACGTTTGGGAGCCCATCCCCATACCACAGGTCTCCCCTCTGCACAAGTGGATTTTTCCCCATGCAGGTTACTACGTGAATTATGCTGGATGGAAGGCCTGCGGAAACCACTCCTCCTGCAGAGAAGCAGGGTCAGAGAGGCAGGAAAAGGTGAAATGTGCTCTGTTCCTTCTTCCAGATTCCCGATTCGATAAACTATACCTCAGGCCTCTGCTGAACACTTTCACTGTACTGCCAGATAGAAATCCAACTTGGAATATTTGATTATATCTGACAATGTGATTGGCACTTAATCTAGGTATACCAATCTGGGGTTGATATTTATTTTCTTTTAGTCTTTTAAGACATGTTAAGGCTGTAAACTTATTTTTTAGGAAGCTAACTGATGCCAGGTAACTATAATTTCTTTATAAAATTTATTCTTGTTTTATTTTTCTACTCTAGGAATACAGATTTTTTAAAATGAATTTTCTCCAACAATGGGACAGTTTTTCAACACGAGGACTCACATTTCTTCAACTCAGCAAATGTTCATCCATCTCATATTTATATTTTGTATTCATTTTATTGACTGTTTTTTCCATACGGCCTTCTCAATGTGTACCTGCCTGTCTCTATTTTCCACCTCTTTGCATTCAAAACATTCTTTTGAATATTTCAAAGCACCATTTGCATACAGTAATTCTAATTTCTACTTTACCTGCCCTAATAGTGTAACTATCCATCAAAAAGTTTTACAGAATCTTTAATGTATGTTTTATTTTCATGATTTCTCATTTATTTCTTTTTGGTATTTCATGGTTCACAGCTCTAATAAGAACAAAGTGCTTTTGTTTTATTTATTTCTGGCTCTTCAGTTAATTTCATATGCTATCTTGATTGATCAAAAGATATCTAGAGAGCTGATTAAACTCTGTATTTGGGTGTCTTTGAGGTCAATTCCAGAAGAGGTCAGCAAGGGAACTGTCTCACCCTCAGGAAAGGCGGCAGGTACCCAGCAATCCTGGAGGCAGAGGAAGGGTGAACATATGCTGTGTGTTTGAGCAGGACATCCCTTTGCTCCTGTCCTGGGAATCACAACTCCTGGGCCTCATTTCTCACACTTGGCCTGGAACTTACACCACAGGGTCCCATGGTAATGAAGGTTTTGGGTTGGACCTGAAGCTGCATGAGGAGCTTTACTAGGCCTCTCATGGGAGGCTCAGCCTCTGTAATCTCATGCTCCATTCCATGTAATAAGCCTTTTCCTATTTTTTTCTGTTGTTTAGTTCTCTTACTCTGGAGAATCCTACTCACTGTGTCACACTGTGAGAACTCTATGTCAAGCTGGTTTGCTTTTGCGTACACTGCTGGTGTGGAACATGAAGGTTAATGTAGTGTGAAGGGATAGCTTGCTCATGACACAGAGAGTGACCTTTGTGCAAGGTGATCAGAGAAGAGTGCTCTGACATAGTGGCACGTAATCAAAGACCAGAGCAGAGTAGAGAGACTGAGGCCACAAGATTATTTAAAGAAACAGCAAGGAGTCAGCAAATATAAAATTGGTAAAACAAAAATGATATAGTAGCTAAAGATAAAGTAACTCATCCTAAGTACAGTGAAAATGCTACTAAAAAACGTCAAAGAAATCTGAGAGGCTTTATGAGCTCTCATTGAATTTATAAAATGACATGAGACTTGATCATCAGATATGAATACATCATAAAATGTTTCTGTTTTCTCATACTTTTCTGGGACTCCTGTTATGTTAAACATGATCCTATTGGTTGTATAAAATAATAGAATCAAGACAAAAGGTTAATTAATTTAATTCTGTATTTCTAATTCTCCATATTAAAATGTGAAGGTGCCACTTTTTTTGTTAAATTAGTAATTCAGTAATACGAGCAAATCAATGAATAAACAATATAAGACAGTTAATAAATTTCTGATAATTTAATTAATTACTGAGTTTTGTTAAATCATAGTTTAACTACATTCCACTTCTCATGAGGGTGGGCAATTTCCCACCCTCATGTACGTGTGATCACGTGGATATATTTTGGATATATGAAGGACACATAGATGCCAGCCTTTAAAATGTCTGTCTCTATTGGTTTGTGATAAAGAAACTATATAAAATATGAGAATCAATAAATGTTTTTACAAGGTTTTTGAGGAAAACATAACAGTATAACTAATGTTTCATCATAGCTTTTCCGTTTGCAGATTATATTTCTGGAGATATTTCTTTATCTCTAGATGGTAGCTGCCGAAGTGTTAGATGTCTGATTTTAGGAACATAATTTCTGTCTGAGTTTTAAAATGTGACTCAGCTGAGGAAGAAACTCTGACAATTTAGAGACTTTTGGTATCTCCTCTTAAGTTAAACTGAAAATGCTAAAGGCAATTTTACTGCACAACAACCCTCATGAATGCACTCTTGACCTCCTTGTTCCTCAGGCTGTAGACCATAGGGTTCAGCATCTGGTGCAGAACACAGATAAGATTTTGTCCTTGTCCATGGAGTGCCTGGAGCTGGGCTGCAGGTACATGATGGTGGCAGTGCCATAAAACAAGGAAACTGCAGTGAGGTGGGAGGCACACGTAGACAAAGTCTTCTTGATTCCCTTCTCTGAATGCATCTTAGAAATTGTGATAAATATAAGCAGGTAGGATGTTAAAATAACACCTAGAGAAAAAATAATATGAAAGCTAGAGATGAAAATGAGAATCAGTTCATTCATGTGTTTATCAGAACATGCCAGAGACATGATGGCTGGAATATCGCAGAAGAAGTGGTGGACCACTTTGCTCACACAGAAAGGGAGGCAGAAGGTGTCTCCAACATCAATAGCAGCAGTCAGAAAACTGGAGATGTAAGAGCTGAGGCCCAATTGAATACACGCATTCCTCGTCATGATCATAGGGTAGTGCAGGGGCTTATACACAGCCACAAAGCGATCATAGGCCATGGTGGTCAGGAGGTAATTCTCTGCAGTGCCAGAGTGGACGAAGAAGAACATCTGAGCAGCACAGGCATTGTAAGAGATAAGTTTGACGTCTGTAAGCAAACCAGCCAAAATCTTTGGGGTGACAGTTGAGGAGTAGCAGAAGTCCACCAGGGACAGGTTGCTGAGGAAGACGTACATGGGCGTGTGCAGACGAGGGTCCAGCAGAATCACCAGGATCATCACGAGGTTCCCGATCAGAGTGATGAGGTAGACCAGCAGGAGCAGCGCAAAGAGGGGGCCCTGCAGTTCTGGGGCAGCGGTGAGTCCTAGCAGGAAGAAAGCGCTCACCTCTGTGGTATTCTCCATGGCTGGTACTGCAGAGTCCCGAGGCACCCTAGGGCAGCAAGGAAGAAGGAGCAGTGAGATGGGCACAAGTGGGTTTTGTGGCTGCTAAAATCTGTGCACATCATTTTCCCTTGACAGAAAGTCGTTTTTCTTAACCGACAGATCCTTTAGATCTTGGTGCTCCAATAAACTGATAGATGACTTATCTGTAGAATACTTTTTTGAAGAGAAGTCTCATTGATTGTGATTCTCATGTATTAATTTTGTATCTGAGTAAACGGAGTTAAATAGCAGAATAGGACATTTTCCAATGTTCAATATCTTAAAAACATCTCTCTGCCAGGTGAGATGGAGTGTAACATTTTTAGTTGCAGTAGTTTTCTCTTGCCAGGCTTAAATGTAATTTCATTCTCTCTCTAATCCCATTAAATTTTCATAAGAATTATTTGGTAACAAAACGATTGAATTTATTCAAGAGTATATGACAATTAGGAGACAGAGCCAAACTTTGGACAATGTAATTTTTAACCAAAATAATATTACTGAATTTGATATCATTCTAATTTTACTTAATTTTGCTTTAGTCATTATTTTTGTTACCAAGTATTATGCTAGAGTTTGCCAAGTATAGAGACTCACAAATCATTTTCCAGTAGGAACAGTGCATTGTATGCAACATTAGAGTCAGATTAAACCAAGACAGAAAATTTGAAAAAAAAAAAAACCATAGCATTGGATTTGAAAACTTGGGTTCTTGGAAGAGATGCATTTACACTCATAAGTATTCTTTCTATTTGGTATCTTGGAACACTGATTTTAGCCTGACTTCTCTCAATGTAATTTCATGTATCAGTTAAGTAAATGGTGCTGGGCACTTTGGAACTTCCCTCCAAATATTCTGAGAATTCAGAGACAGCACCTGAGAACAGCAGAGTGGATGTGTTCAGCACAACCCTAAGGATAGCCAGTTGTAACATTACTCTCAGGATGCAGTGATGGGGTCTGCGGGTGGAGGTAGGTGGATCTCAGCACACGTGTCTCAGGTAGGTGTGAGTGTGTAGTCTGGTAATTTTACTCTTGATTGATGTTCTTTTGCACATGCTATTCCTCTCAAATCTTTGGCTGTCTTCAATGTTTCTGTGTCTTCTCTCTCTTCCAGAGGAATAGTTGTGTCAGTCACTGTGCTTAGGGTCCAGGGCTCTCAGAGTCCTCTTATTTCAAGTTCTGCCTTACCGCATGCATTTTACAGGTTTCAGTTGTGTCAAGAATCCCCTGTGACTTAGACTCATCTTGCTGCTGCTCTTGTCAGCACTCAGCTGCATCACAGAGGCACAGGGCTGAGATTCATGGTCTGAGAGCTTAACCTTAGTCTGTGGATTTCTCCACCTGTCCCTGAGAACCATTGTTATCCGTCTCTTCTCCTGACCCCCTCCCCAAGCTACTGGACTTGGACTCTGCATTATTTCTGTTTGCCAACATGTCACACACTAAATAATCTGGGACAGGTTAGTATTTGGTTTTTTACTTTTTTTTGTTATGTTCTCTAGAGATAATTACTTTCATCAAGGCCATGTGAATACACCAGGATAATCTCACCTTCCCCACATCCTCAATTTTATCGTTATGTGCAGTTCTTTCCTTCTCAAGCAATGTAATCACAGAGTTTCATGGAGCAGAATACAAACATCTTGCTGGGCATGGCCAGCGTTGCTGTTCTGCCTCCTAGTATGAAGTACTAGGAAAATTATCATGTTAGACATTGTTGAGGCTGAGATGTGTTCATAGATTATATAAATCACTTCCTTAATGTGTGTGACTCAAATGAAAAACAGAGAAAAGAAGTGATACGTTAAGGCCACAAATCTTAATGAAATTATCACCTAAACCATATTTTCTTTAGTAAATAACAGATTAAATTCAATGCTTTTGGGCCTATTTGTATGATAGACATGGTGGATAGATATATAAACAGACAGATATAGAAAGATAGCAAAGAATAGAAGGAGAGATTGTTTATACATATACATTTCATTTACTGTGAAGAAAATGGAGGGGTTAGGAAGCATATATTTCTTATATTTTGTCTCTATCATAGTTCAAGTTTCAGAACCATATCTCACTTTCTCTCATATCTGCTTCTGATCAGTGCAATACCAGTGGCAATAAAGCATCCCTGTTCTCTGCTGATTAAAATGTTTTTGTATGTGAATCCTGGACCCATTTCAATGCCAGTAGTTTTGAAGATGGAACCCAGGGTATCACATATACTACACCATCCTTCTACCATGGATCTGCATCCCTCAGTGGAAGATATCTAAGCTTACTAAAGTGGAGTTGAGATGGAACCCAAGGCTTTGCACACACTAAGCACATGCTCTGCCATTGAGCTAAAACCCCAGCATCTCCAAATCAAAGTTTCAGAAAAGATACTGAAGAAATCATATTAGAGGTACCGAAAGTGTCTCATTGCAGGCAACTCGCTATTTCTAGTTCACTTATGTTTGAAAAGTAAAAATGTTTATTAAATAGAGGAGCTTACCTTGGTGTTGTAAAAGAGGAAAAAACAATCTTAAATAGTGCATTAGAGATCATATATTCATTTGTACAAATGCATTTATGTGTCACTCAACATAAAAATTGTATTCCTGAATGCAGTTTAATTGCTTCTGCACTAGGTAAGTGCTTGCCCTAAAGGGAGTCAGCACTCCCAGAGAGGTCCAGGTTTACAGTTTTCTCCTGATTCCCATGGGTTAAGCTCTAACATCAGATCATGGCCCCATATGTCTTTGTCCTAAAGTGATAAGACTCGAATCAGAGTCCTCTCGGTCACAATTTACCTACGAGAACTCTAATATTTTTAACATTTCCCCAGATTGAGTATTTTCAAGGATTCTAATTTCACACTAAATTATATGACCTGCTGGAGTTATGTACCAGCCATATCTCAAAGGCTCTTCACAAACATAAGGTTAGCATTTTCCCCTGTTTTTGCTATCAACTGAGAATAATTCAGGGATCAATGGGATGAGGATTTTAGGAATTAATATGGATAAATCAACTGAATACTGGGTTGATGTCTGCCCCAGGGGCTTCCTTCCTATCCCACTGAATTTTCCATAGCACACACTGTGGGTGCTGCATCTGCACCCTCTAGGCTCTGTCCATAAATGGACAGGTAGATATTAAGAAAGGACAAAGAAATAGGTCGTATGTCTAAGCCTTAGGGTTTAAATTTTGCTGAGAGTGCTCAACTCGTGTGGGGCATTTAATTTTTCTGGTGTCAGTGCCAATAAAAAACAAATAGAAATAAAGTTAAAAGTAGCCAGTTCCTCGTCTTTCAGTTAGCATAAGTGAAAGGGTAATTTTACACATTATTCCTGGAATATAGAGCTCAGTGGTTCCTGCAATATAGAACTTGATTTTCACAGACATACCACATTCATGAGTAAAATCCTGTAATGCCATCCTTCCCTTCTCTGCCTGAGTTTCCCATATGTGATTAGTATTTCCTATTGTAAACCTGTAATACTGAATGCATTCAGTTAACAACACTTACTCTGGGTCTGCAGCAGGGGAGCCTAGCCTGATACCACAGGTCTCCTCTCTGCACAGATGGATTATTTCCCATGTATATTACCATGCGATTTATGCTGGATGGAAGGGCTGAGGAAGCCACTCCTGCTTCAGAGGAGGATCAAAGAGGCAGGAAAAGGCAAAGCATGATGCTTTCCTTCTTCCAGATTTCTGATTAGATAATTTGTACCTCAGTCTTCTGTTGAACACTTCTGCTTTATCTCTGAACAGTAACCCCACTTTTTGATAATGTCTTGATTTTGCAATCAAATGCCACTCATAGTTTTTCTGGGATTAATATTTATTTCTTTTCAGTCTTTTTAAAGATATAAATTTGTACATTTTATTATTTGGGGGAGGAGATTGATGTTAAGTAATTACAAATTCCTTATATAATTTGTTCTTGTCCTTATTTTTTCCATTCTCTCAACAGAAAAGTTCTCAAATGAATCCTCTTAATGTTGATGGAGCTCTTCAATACAAGGACTTAACTTTCTTTAATTCAGCAAATGCTCAGGCATTTAATATTTTGTATTTATTTTTCCTCTGTCTGTTCTGTTTTTGCAATAAAGTTTGTTAGTGTGTCCTATGTCTTGATCTGTCTTTCCATTTTTCATTTCTTGCCATGGTGTTTTCTTTTCAATATTTTACAGCACCAATTTGCATATGTTCATTCGAAGTTCCATTTTGTCTAGTTTAATATTACTCTATTAATCAACATCAAAAAGTTTATAGGATGACTAGCATATATTTTATTCTCATGATTTCTCATTGATTTTCTGTTCATGTTTCATGGTTTGTGGTATTTATTTAGAACAGTGTTTTTGTTTACTCATTTGTATCTCTCAGTTAATTTTATATACTATCTTGACTGATCAGAAGCTGTACACACCAGGCTAAACATCATATTTGAGTGTCTGTGAGGTTTATTCCAGAAGAGGTCAGCATGGGAACTGCCAGAGAGTAGCCATCATGCTCAGGGAAGGCAGCAGGTGTCTAGCAACCCATGGAAGCAGAGGAAGGGTGAACATGTGCTTTGTGTTTGAACAGGATGTCCATCTGCTCCTGGCCTCAGAAGCAAAATTCCTGGGCCTCTTCTTTCACACTTGGCCTGGAACTTATACCCGTGAATCCCATGGTGGTGAAGGTATTGGGTTTGACCTGAAGCTGCACCAACAGCTGTAGTGGGCTGCTTGCTTGCAGATAGAGTCCTCAGCCTCTATAATCTCATGCTCCAATCCATGCTAATAAACCTTTTCCTATGTATTTCCATTGTTTAGTTTTCTTACTCTGGAGAATCCTAACCACTATCCCACACTGTGAGAATTCTGTATTGGGATGATTTGCTCTTCTGTACTTTGCTAGCATGGGTTGTGGAGGTTAATGTAGGTTAAAGGGACAGCTTGCTCATGGCACAGTAGTGACCTCTGTGTAACGTGATCAGAGAAGGATGCTCTGACATAGTAGTAAAGAAGTAAAGACTTGAAGAGTAGTGAGACTGAGGCTGCAAGATTATTTGAAATGGTGAAGAAAAACAACGAGGGGTTAGTGAACCTAACAAGAGTAAAAGAATGGGAGAGTGACTAAAGATCAAGTAACTCATCCTAAGTACAATGAAGGGCAGTAAAAATGGCAAAGCATTTTCTGAAAGATACATGGAGAAACTTGCTGAGATCTCTGTTAAGTTTTAAAATAATGTGAAAGTACATAGGAGTGCACTGAAAAAGTTTTTATTTTTACTCTATTTTTCTGGTATTCTGCTGTTTTATTTGAAATTTTAAACTTGATCATGTTAATTGTATAAATTAATCCAGTCAAGATAAAATTAATTCATTTAGGATTCTTTATTTCTGTATCTCTAGATAAAAAGTGCCTTTAATGTCCATTAGTATTTGCCTTATATAGTTGGATGCTCCTGTATTTGGTGCATATATATTTATAATTATTAGTACTTCCTCTTGTAGTTTTCCCCCTAACAGGTACATAGTGGCCTTCCTTATCTCTTTTAATCATTTTAGGTTTGAAGTTCATGTTATCTGCAAATAGAATAGCTACCCTTGCTTTTTTCTGGGTTCCTGTTGCATAGAATACTCTTTTCAATCCTTTGACTTAATCTACAAGTTTCCTTTTGAGTCAGATGTGTTTCTTATATACAGCATATGGAGGGATACTGTTTCTTGATCCATTCTGTCAACCTATTTCTTTTGGTAGATGAATTGAGGCCATTTACATTTATGGATATCATTGATATTTACTGGCTTGACTTTGCCATGTTGTGTTGCTGTTGTTGGTTTCCTGCTTTTCCCCCTTAATTTCTTGTCCAGCCTGGTGGTTTCTTTCTGTTGTTTTTCTGGAGATTGTGGTCATTTTTATCTCTATCTAGTATGTCTTTCACTACCCCTGGTGGTTTCTGTCTGTTGTTTTTCTGGAGATTGTGGTCATTTTTATCTCTATCTAGTATGTCTTTCACTACCCTTTCTATGGTTGGTTTGGTGGATGTGAATTTCTTCAGTTGTTCTTTGTCATGGAAGTATCTCCATTGCTTTTCCATTAAATTTGGAAGACAGTTTTTCTGGGTACATCAGTTTGGGTTGAAAGTTGTTTTTTTTTAGTGCTTGAAAAACTTCACTCCAAGCTCATCTTACCTGAAGGTTTGTGCTGAAAAGCCTGCTGTGATTCTAATGGGCTTTCCTTGACACATGAGTTGTGTATTTTTAAAAAATTTTAGTTAAAGAAAAACTAAACAAAACAGAAAATAGTTATAAATAATACATACATTCAGAGAAAAAAACAGTAAGAAATCACTACTTGATGTTTACATATCATTGTTTTACAAATAGTTGTTCAAGATACAAAAATGGAACATGTAAAGTGGGAACTCAAACAATGAGACTGCAAAAGGTTCTGTTCAACTGTCCAACAAAAACTTAGTAACATGGTTGTCAATCCTATACACTTAAGCATACATGCAGTTTTCCATATCTTCATTTATGTTTATATTAAATAAACTAAAGCAGGTTAAAATCATTCTGAACAAAGGATAATAGTATTGCTGCATTTCACATCATGACACTCAGTGATCAGCACTGGGTATTGTAGTGTCTTTTCTTTAAAATTTAATTTAAAGAAAGACTACACAAAACCGAAAATGGGTAGAAATAATACATAATTTCAAAGAAAAAAATAAACACTAAGAAATCACTAGTTGATTACAGACTATCTTCTTACAAATAGTTATTCAAGACACTAAAGTGGAGCATATAAAGTGGGGATTCAAACAGTGAGATTGCAACCAGTTATGTTGAACTATCCAACAAAAACTTAGAAATATAGTTATCAATCCTATACACTAAAGCATACATGTAGTTATCCATATCTTTAATTATGTTGAGATTTAATAAACCCAAGCAGGCTAATATCACTATGAAAAAAGAATAATACTATTGCTGGGTTTCACATTATGACACCCCGGGAACAGCACTGGGTATTTTAGTGTCTCTTTTTCTTCAAAGTGTCTGTTCATTTCATCATGTGTCATAAGATCAGTTCTCATAAACTGATATAGATTCTACCCATGCATGAGTCTTAACATGTATTTCTATCCTTTCTATATTAGAGGGAGAAACAAAACAAAGCAGGGCAAAACAAAACGTATTCCTATAAAGACATGAAATGAAATAAACATATAAGACCATTGTACAAAGAGCTCTACCATGGTTCCTGTGTTGTCTCTTATTATCTCCAATTGAATTGGCTATATCATCAGACACAGTAAAATTGGATATATCAGTGTATAACAGTATTAATAAAAACACAACTTTGTATATAGAACACAACATCAAAAACAAGCAGTTATCAAACGACAATGTGTATTGAAGAGACCTGTCATCTTCAGTGTAGTTGCCTATACTCTCAGACTTGATACTATCAATCATATCAGTTTTGAATAAAATCTTCTCTGCCCCATTTCACTTATACTTTGTTTTTGCCAACAGTTGTCTGCTTATCTTCTTCATTCTGTTTTCTGCTCCATTCATTGAGGCTTCTCTGCCACTCTTCCTGGAATCCTATTACTTTTCTCTCTCTTTAGAATGCCCTGCAGTATTCTCTGTAGAGTTGAATTGGTGGTTGCGAATTTTCCAAGTTCCTCTTTGTCTTGGAATTATCTTGTTTCTCCATTAATTTTTAGAGACAGGTTATCAGGGTATATCAATCTTGGATGGAGATTATTTTCTTTCAGGGTTTGGAATATTTCACTCCAGGCTCTTCTTGACTTGATGGTTTGTGTCGAGAAGTCTGCTGTTATTCTGATGGGCCTTTCTTTATAGGTGATCTGTTTCTTGTCTCTAACAGCTTTTAATATTCTGTTCTTATATTGGATTTCTGGCATCTTGATTATCATGTGCCTGGGTGTAGCTCGGTTTTGGCTGTAGGTGGCTGGAGTTCTGTATGCCTCATATATCAGCATATCATTTCCTTTTCCTATATTTGGGAAGTTTTCCTTAATTATTTCTGTGAATAGCCTTTGTAGTTCCATTGTTTGTACTCCAGTTTCTTCATTCACATTCTTTATTCTCAAGTTATAGATCCTTTTGTCATCTTCTAGCCTGTGTATTGTTACTGCTTGTTTTCTTGTTATTTTTAAAAAGTTTTCCCTTTCGTACTCCCATGTTGCAAAATTGTCCTACAGATTGGATAATTTATCCTTAGTTTCTTTCAAGCTGATTTGCCATTTTTCCATAGAGATTTTAATTTCCTGGTGATCTCTTTGAATCTGCTTCATGTATTCTGTATTTTTTTTGTGTTCTTCACTGAATGGTTCTCTCCTTTGTTTGAGTTCCTCCCTTCTACCATCTGTGTCTGCTTGAGGAGTGCTTAGTATCTCTTACTAATCTTCTTATATCTTGCTTTATTTGGCTAAATATTTCACTTTTGAACTTGTCTATGAGGTCCCAAATATATCTCTTTATGTCCACTGGCACTGTGTCTGGTATTGCACGTTTGCTGTGTTTATTCTCCTTTATATTTCCCTGTCATGGGTCAATGTTCTCAGGGTTGGGACCTGGGAAATTTTTGTTGTTTCTTCCTCTTCCTATTTTTTTGTTTTTGCTTGTTCCAGGAGGCCCCAGTTTCTTTCTTTATTGGTTACAATTCTTCTGAAGTGTGCTGGCTAGATGACCCTTCACACTGCCATGTGCTAGTGAGTTGCAGAAAGGGACAGCATATGCTGGCCCCTCCCCTCTGGATCAGTCAAGCTGCTGTGTCCTGCACTGTGTTACTTGGTGCCACCTCCCCTCTGGATCAGTCAAATTTCTGAGACTTCACTGGGTTAGTGTGGTTAGTGTGTGCCACCATTGTAGGGACTTGATTTTGGATAACCTATTGGGTGTCAGCCAGGTCACGTGATCCAGGCCTAGTTCACTCCATGAATCCCGTTCAAGAAGAGAACAATAACCTGAAGTCATTGCTGCCCCTTATACTTGCCATTCCTGCCTGGTCCCAGAATGTTGTCCACTAGAGCCCCCCTATTTATGGAATGAGTCCACTCCCATCACTCACCACAGGTCAGTGTAGGAACCCTGCCAACTAAGCTCTCCATTTGGCTCACTGATCCCCTATCTCAATGTAACTGTGCTTCCAGTGAGTCGAAGTGGTAGGACCTCGGATGGTCGGCAAGTCACCTTAATTTCTTCTTGGGACAAGAGAATTCATCTCCCTCTGTTTGGGGCTTCCCATTCTGGATTATGTTGAATTCTAAGTTGACTATCTCAGGGAGTCTCTGTAATCAGTTGTTATCTATCTGCCATCTCTGCTCCTCCTCCAGAGTTGTGTCTTTTCTTTAACAGCTTTTAGAATTCTGTTTTTATACTGTAGGTCTGGGATCTTAATTACTATATGTCTGGGTGTAGATTTATGTTGGTTGTGACTGTTCATTCTGTATGCCTCACTTATTTGTATATCAGATTTTTCTCCATGTTTGGGAAATCTGCTATTGTTTCTGTGCATAGTTTAGTTATGTCATTTGAGTTGACTCCTGCATCTTTACTGATGCCTATTAGCTTATATTGTTTCTCTTGTCATCATCTTGAAGCTACTGGATTGTCATTTCATGCTGCCTTGTTGTTTTTATAAGTTCTATGCTTTCATGATTGCTATCAGCAATCCTGTCCTCAGGTCTGAAATTCTATCCTCAGCTTCATTTAAAAAGTTTTGCCAGCTTTCAATAGAATTTTTTGTTTCTTGGATATCTCTTTGAATTTGTTTCATGGATTCTGCTTGTTTTCTGCATTGTTCATTAAAAGTTTTAATCAATTTCCCATGCTCCTGTATTTTTTTTAGTCTATCTGTTCTCTAACTATGTTCATTAAAAGTTTTAATCAATTTCCCATGCTCCTGTATTTTTTTAGTCTATCTGTTCTCTAACTATATGTTCTCTAACTATGTTCTCTAACTCATTTACTAAGGTTGTCATTTCTGTCTTTACATAAGACATTATTTATAATTTGTTTTCCTCTGTAGCCTCATGGATTTGTTTCTTTACTTCATTTGCTATCTTTTCAGAGATTTCTGATTGTATGACTTTTAAGGTGCTCTATTTCAATGTTGCCTGTACTTGCTCCTGATGGACTAGGTGTTTGAGACTGCATTTTGCCTTTTCATTCTGTCATTTTTCATCTCTTGGGTAAATATTTGGTCTTTCAATCCCAACAGTCTCAATTGTCTGTAGTGTAAATTTTAGGGTTCTACTGTGTGGTTGATGTTTGTCCGGTTGCTGGGTCCCACAATGAAGAGAACAGCCAGTCCCTTGAATTCCCCCTGCAAGGCTGGTGGGTGAGTCCTATACTCTTCCTGGGCTAACTAACCTAGAAGTCTTGATTAGGTCAACTCTTAGTTCTTGCTGTTGCTATGTCTTCAGGTTGTTGCAGGTCACCAGATCTCCTTGTCCATAGTATTTGTGTCAGCTGAGGCCCTACTGTGTCACTGGAGATCTCATAAGCTCTTTTAATTTTCTCCAAGTTAGAGGAGGCCTTATAGGCTCACTCCTCAACCTGCCTGATGTCCTCTGGCAGGGGGGGATTACTCACTCTCTTGCCAGGTTCGCCAAGGTCTTACAGTTGGAGGGAGCTTCACTTCCACTTTCTCTATTTACCCATTGCAACCTCTATTTTAGGGGCAAACTCACCACACTGACTGGAGCCTGCTGAGGTCTTTTGTTTGGGCGAGGGGTTCCTGAGTGTCCCATCGAGTCAGCACAGTAATCTGCTATAGTCCAAGGTTCTGGAAGAAGGGGTTGGAGCCACCAAAGATCAATTGCTATACCTGGTTCAGGAGGTGGGGGATTTCACCAAACAATGGGCCTGTAGTGGTGATCCGGGGTGTCCCAGGCATTCCAGGCTGAGGGGTGGGCCCAAGTGGTGGTCCTAGCATCTCAGGCATAAAATATGCCTTTAAAAAGGCAGATTAATTCATTTAGAAGTATGACACTCTTACTGTTAAATTGACTCAAATAATATTCTTTGCCTAAATAAATAACAATTTTACACATGAGTTAAATTTTTAAATTTTATTTTAAAGAAGATAAAACCAAGTGTTGTAATCAGGGGTTGTTAGGAGAATGTTTAGAATCAGGATAAGGGGTCTGTAATATTTTTATGATGGTCAACCAGAGCTAACACAAGAAAATGCTGGAAATATATCCACAACACTAAAGAGATAGAATATGTAGCCAAGGGCCTGAATCCCTCAGCAATGTCCCATATGAGTCCAAATGAAGACCCAGAGCTCATGACAGTGCCTCCCACAAGTCCAACTCGAGGTCTAGAGCCCAGAAAAAGGACTAATGCCAGTCTCTTTTAAGTGCTGGGAAGGCCCAAAGGTCAGCAGTGGGAACAAGAAAGTCTATGCCAGCAGAGTGAAGGAGCTGTGCTGGTAGGCTGAGGGAGCTTATGCTGGAGCTGAGAAGTCACATTCACAACAAAGACCAGGGCTGCCACAGTACCACAGTCATTCTCAGCATAATGGAGGCCCCAAGCTGCTCTCATGATAAGCACAGTTAAGTACATGCCACGAAGCCAGCATGACGAGTTCATTCTAGAGACCAAGCAGCACATGTTTTCCCCTCTGGAGCCTGGAAACAATGCTTAATATCAAAATCAGAGCTTTTCCAGGAGACCCAACATCCCATACAGCAACACATAGGAGAACCCACAATGCCTCAACCCCTCAGTGCCCTAATGCCTAGCTTCTTCTTCTCCATGTCTCTATGTATGCTGGCAACTTTCCTCAGATGGAACATCTACGCTCAGCACCATGGTGGTGTAATCCAGCTGGCATTAAGTTGACCACCAGTTTTTAATCCACAACACCAAGAAAAGTAAAACAGAATAAACCCCATCAAAACAAACCAGTGTACATGATACAGGATTTCAAAACAATATGAAATCAACAATAGTTACCATAATGCTTTTTGTTGTCTTCAAAATAGCTGCAGCTACTTTGAGACATAGTAAAACTCAAGCAGAATATAACATAATAGAACCAATAAAAACAAAACAATGAATGCAATAAAGGACTTCAAAACAAGACAATAATAAATCCAGAATGGCTACCATACTATGTATTGTTGTCTTTGAAATAAATGCCCATGCCATCAGATACAACAAAATAAAAAACAAATGAAACCGAATTAATCCAACAAAACCATAAAAATGATACAAAACAAAATAAGAGGGAATCAGCAATGGCTATCATCGTCAGAAGGAGATCTCCCATAGATGACCCACTGCATACTGTTATCCTCTGAATACTTGATCAAACCACCAGCCCTAGACCTGCAAGATCAGTGAAACACCAAAACATCACAAGCATCAAAATGCATTTCACCTTAAAATCTATCATTGCAGCCTGTGTTTCTCCAGACCAGCTGGTAGTTTATGTGTGTGTGAAGAGGGATGGGGGCCGACTCTTCTTGTTTGCCAGCTTGCCTGCAAGAAGGAGCTGGGGTCTGACTGACCCCTGCTGGTGGTGGCTCATGCATGGTGCTGGTTAGCAGGGAGGGCTTGCTTCTTGGTGAATCCTTGTTCTCTCCTCCCTACATGAATTAAAATTTTAATACCTCAACTAAGTTATATTTTTATCAAAAGTTAGCTACTTTTCATTTATGTCTGGCAAGTTTTCCACTCTAGTTTATGTGTGATCACATAGGTGTATTTGTAAATATTTCCACAGACCCAGGCTTGACCTTTTTTACCTATGCTTATGCACAAGGAAATACATGTAAAATGAGTGAATTAATCAAATGTCTTTAATAAGACTTTTGACATGCAGAAACCAAATAGCTTATGATTTATCTTAACCATTTTGTTCATGTATTATGTCTCTGGAGACATTCCCTTGTTTCTAGAAAAGAAATAATCTTTGAAGCACTAAGTGCAATACTTGAGAAACTTAATTTCTATATGGGCCTTAAAATGAGATTCAGTATATGGAGAAAACCTGACAGTCATAGAATCAAGTTCCTGTGGATCTTCCTATATTAAAAATCTGAATCTTAAAGACAATTTTGCCTGTAAAAGAATGTTTTGGAATGCACTTTTGACCTCCTTGTTCCTCAGGCTGTAGACCAGTGGATTCAACATGGGGATGGCCATGGTGTAGAACGCAGATACCATTTTGTCTGTGTCCATGGAGTGACTGGAGCTGGGCTGTATGTACATAAAGATGCAGTTCCATAGAAAATGGAGACTGAGGTGAGATGGGAAGCACAGGTGGACAGAGCCTTCTGGTATCCTGAAGTTGAGTGCATCTTTAGAATAGTAATAAATATGAATATATAAGATACCAAGATAACTAAAAGCACAGAAAAGACATTGAAGGTTGCTTCATAAAGTAAAACCAGCTCATTAACATGTCTATTGGAGCAAGACAGAGCCATGACTGCTGGAACATCACAGAAAAAGTGATTGACCACATTGGAGTTACAGAAAGAGTGACTGAATGTGTTTCCAACATGGATGGAGGCATTCAGGAAGCCACAGAGATGACAGCCTATGGCCAGGCATGCCCACATGCTTGTGGTCATGGTGGTGTTGTAATGCAAGGGTTTGCACACTGCTATATAGCAGTCATAGGCCATTGAGGGCAGGAGAAAATTTTCCATAGTGACAAAGGCTGCAAAAAAGAACATCTGAGTAGCACAAGCATTGTAGGAAATGGTCTGGTCTTTTGCAAGGAGCCCAGATGCAGCTGTGGGAGCAACAGCTGAAGAATATACAACATCTACTAGAGATAGGTTACTGAGGAAAAAGTACATGGGGCTGTGGAGATGAGAATCTACAAGAGTCAAGACAGTCATTCCCAGGTTGCCAACTATATTGATCAAGTAAATTAAAATGATCACAATGAAGAGCGTGACTCGTAGTTCTGGGGTATGGGTTAGACCTAGGAGGATGAACTCCGTCACTTCTGTCCTGTTCTCCATCAGTATTATGTGGGAGTCAGAAGATTCCCTGCAGCAAAGGGAAGCAAGGAAATCAGGCAATGCCATGTTAATAGATATTTTAGAACAGATATTACCCTGAGTGAAATGTTTATATACCATGTGTAATACTTTATTAGAACAGTAATACATATTTCAAGTTTACCCATATCCAAGCATGAAGCTAACTACAGAACTGACTTCATTAATTCTCTGTAGGGTTACAAACTGTTTAACTGCAAATATCTGCCAACATAGTTTACTCATTTTTTTCAAATTAGGTATACTTTTTCATATGTATAAATATATGTCCAAAATTTTGTCATACATATCCAAAATTTTATATATGCGTTTTATTGAAAAACTAATGATACCTACTGAAGATACTATTATGTTTTATTTTTTACTTCTTTTATTTTAAAGAGGGTAAAACAAGCCATAACAAAACAGAACAAAGCAGCTCAAAAGAAAATGATGTAAGTGACACAGGTTTCAAAGTAAGACAACAGGACATCAAATTGGCTACCATAATGTCTCATTTTCTTCTAAATTATTGTCTATATCTTCATACACAATGAATTCATACAACATAAAATAGTGTAGAACTGATCAAAGAGAATAATGAAGGCATTACAGGCCTTCAAAAGCAGGCAATAGGAAAATCAACAACGGCTACCGTAATTTCTCTTGTTCTCTTCAAAGTAGCTTTTCATACTTGAAGATACTATGATGAGAAATAAATATGAAAATGTAGAAAAATACCACTTAAATTCTATGTGGTTTGTTAGCCTCATGAATACCAGGAATGATAATACTATTTAAACAGAATGATTAGCTCTATATTTACTTAGGTTAGGTAGGTGACAATGTGCTACTATTCATTGGGAGTGAGTTTTGAAATCGTGGGACCTCCTTGTTCCCTTCATTTTTCTTACATATTGGGACAAACTTTACTTACAGCTTTCTGGTTCCATTAGCTCATCTATGTAGCTGGAATTTGTTTAAATTGGTGTTTTGCAATGATTAATTTCTTTCTTGAAATGCAACGCTTGCACTGAATGTTTATTTCTTTTACTAACTCCTACTTAGTCCTCTCACTGTTATCTACCTGTAATTGCATTCCTGAGATTCAGGAATGACTCTTTATAGTTTGTGAGTGGATGGTAGCTTCCATATCTGTCTTCTCAGGCAAACGCCACCTTGGAAACATGTAGTATAACATCATACAGTATCCCATAAATATATGCATTTATTATTTGTCTACTAAAATGAATCATTAAAAAGTTTCACCTGACTCTGGTTGAATATGAACAGTGTTCTGATTTTTAAATTTGAATAGGAACTCTTCAGTTTCCATCAAAGGCCAAGTACTGTCCCTAACCATCTTCCGTCTTAACCTATGGTAACTTTGTTTACAAACTAACCCCTCGAAGGTATTATTGCTTTTACCATTAAGGTGAATAAGGATTTGTGAAACTATCTGATGACACATTTAACATGAAGAAGATTCAAGATTTAAACTCATTTTTGAAATAATCAACAGCCTTTGATTTTATTCAAATCACATCAATGTGGATAGATGTACTAAAATGATAAAAATAAAGTTAGAGGTGAATGGTAAAATATCCATCACTGGAATTATAGAGTATATTCTCCCTCTCTGTAGTACATATTTTATTAGGATAATTTCAGGTGGGGTATAAATGTTTTACCTATGTTTGCAGTGGAGTATATATATATATATATATATATATATATATATATATATCTGAAGGCCTCCTCCAAGTGATCTGCTTCCTGCATCTGCACCCCTGTCTTTCATACTTTATTCAGCTGTGAACTTCTCAGGAAATTGGCCTTTTGATGAGGTTAGTGCCTTCCTGTTCCAAGCACCTTCCAAAATCTCTACCTCTGAACACATGACACTTTTGGAGGACATTGTGATACAAACCATAACCCTTTCCTTACTGATGGGAAGCTGAAATTTGGGAAGATTAACACTTAATTTGAGGCTAACCTACATTAGCACACAGAACCTACTTGTAACCACTACACACACTTGTGATCATGAGGTAGGTATGGTAAGTCCTGTGGGAGCTGAGAGCTTAGAGAGGACTCTGTAAAGGAACAATGGATTAATTCCCTAAGGTTGAGAACTACAGAACAGATAGAGCTTTCCACTACACCAGATAGTCTGTGTCAAAATTCTAACTGCCTGTTTCCACAAATGGAAAGACTGATAGTAAAGGTTGTAAGTAAATACAAAGACTTTGAATAGCCCAAATTTGAAAATGAACACACTGATTCATATTTCTTTTTTTTTTAAATTTTATTTAAAAGGAAAAAGAGAAAAAACAAAACAAAACAAAGCGGTGTAAGGGTACAAATAATACAGAACCACACACACACACAAAAAAAAAAACAGTAAGAAATCACCCATTAATAGATCGCACATTATCATCTTAGAGATATTTGATCAAATCACAGTATCAAAGCATACAAAGTGGACATTCAAACAGTGAGACTGCAAACAGTTGTGTTCAATGATCCAACCAAAAACATTAATATGGTCATCTATTTAACACCCCTAAACACATTTACAGTTGTATCCTTAGGACACTTTTTTCCCTTTTTTTTACAACACCATTTACACATTTTGGGTTTTATTACTCTTTAGTTCTCAATTACTTTCTTTTTGGAAAGGAATAAAGTCAAATATGGCAAAACAAAGCTGTCAGTCAAAACCAAGAATAGACATAGCACAGAGTAAAAACAGAGTACACGGTTATCAACAATGGTTCTTGATTGTGAAAATTAAAACACATCAAAGTATTTGATATTTCGTTAAAAATAGAGATGTAGATGATATGTTAGGTATTCTGTCACTGAGATACAATACTCAACTCCCACAACTTAATGGAATCAAAGATGTAAGTTAGCTCATGGATTCAACAAATTAAATAAACTCAATAAAGAAATATCAAGATGCAAGAATATGGTAGAGCAAAGCTGCTTAACTCATTGTTGCAGTTGATGAAAGCAGAGATACAGTGCCAAAGAATGAGTGAAGGACAGTTATAGATCTGAACACCATGCCTTCACAATCCACCCAGATGCCTCAGACTGTATTCTACCAATTCTTGAAGTTGATTGTGAAGCCAAACAATTGGCACTCTGCCCTAATGATCACACTCCTCTGCTTTGCCATTTGATATTCAAACAAATCTCTTGAAACTATGCTTAATCCTCAAATAAATTCAAGGTTATAATTCTGCCTAACTTGATACAAATATCTTGTATATGACCAAAAAGGTAAGAACACATTCACCAAATTTTTAACAGTTTCAGTATTTTTTGAAAGTCTAAGTCTCTTTTGAGACTCAAGGCAAACTTTTAGCTACAAATTTCTAAAAATTAAAAAACAATCTAAGTTGCATAGTTCCAACATAGTACAATGTCACACTTGTAGGAATAGGGGGATGGAAAAGAGACAGAACAAGAAAAGACCAAATCTCAAGGGAAAACTTTCACTTCTGTAGCTCCGTGAGACTGCGTAGGAACATGATGCTGAGAGGGGTTTCACAGGACCTGTACTCCTCCATCCTTATGGCTTTGGTGTTTATATCCCACATAGCTTCCTTTTTGGGCTGAATCTGCTAATGGGATGCAGTTTTCCTTAATATACCTTCTATGTTCCTGCATCATTCACCCCCTGGGGTCTTTGCTACACTGTTGGGTTCATTTCCACAGCTCCTTGTGTCACACACTTGGGGACTCCTTCTTGGGCTTCCAGGACTTCCTATGAAGTCTGGGTGGAAACATTGCTGGCCCTACAATCCTTACATTCTGAGTTTTGTTAAAAACTGCATCACATGATGCGTTAGTTACTTTTCTCTGGTTGCTGAGGTAAAATACCTGACACCCAAAGTGAAGGAAGAAAAGGATTATTTAGCCCACATTTGTGAAGGTTTCAAACCATAATCAATAGGCTCCAAAGCAGGATGCTATGGTCCAGGGGCAACGTTTAAAGGTATCAGAAGACAGCAAAAGTGACAAGAACAAAGGGAGGAGAAGCAATCCTATTTTTCCCTTATATTATAAGCAGACTATGCACCCCTGAGTGGGTGTAGCACTCACACTATCTCTGTCCCTCCTCTTGCACAGGCTCAGGATGTTTACAAAGTGAAGATCCTGGTTCCCTGCTGAATCATGTTAGTTAAACTTCTAAACTCCTCAAGTTGACACAATGAACATCCTAGAGTGGTAAAGGCATGTTCTCTACACTCCAGCATGTAGAAGTGCTGAGTTATTTAGTTATGCATCTAGACTTCTCAAGTGGACAGAATGTATCAGTCTTTATTCATGATGACACCAAGAACTGCAGTCAGTGGAGCCAATATCCAGGCCTCCATGGTCCAGTGCTGCAGCAGTCTTTGGTCACCTGGATGGCTGAGCATCATTAACTGATTCTTTTCCCAAATGAAATGATGCTTTTTTTCACTCTAAGCTGCAATGAGTGACATTTTTCTGATTCCTGAAATGCTGTCAATGTGTCTTTCTTGTACTCCCTGTACAATATAGTTTCTTTTCACTGACAAAGAAAGAGTACAGTGAGAAGAATTTATCAACACCTCTTAGTAATAACTCTTAATCTTAATGGCCTCAGATCCTTAATTAAAAGACATGTATGGGAATATTGGATTAAAAAAATAGAGCCCAGAAGTCTGTTGCATTCATAAAATATAGGTAATCCAAAGAAGATATTCACAGACTAAAATCAAATGACAGAAAACAGTATTTCCTGCACTACGACTCCTCAAACAAGTAGTACTGGCAATTTTACTCTCAGAAAAAGTAAATTGCAACTAAAACTGATGAGAAATGACAAAGTCAGTACATACTAGCTAAAGAAATATACAGTAAGAAAAGATTGCCCTTGTGAATATATGTACACCAAATACTGGAGCATCGGTCTTCATAAAACTTATGTTGCTGGACATAAAAGACTAAATAAACAGTAACACAATCATTATGGGTGTTCATAGTAACCACTTTCACAAAGACATAGATCAGTTAAACCAAAAGACCAACAAAGAGTTGAGCCACATCTTCAAACATATGAGTTTAATAGCGATTACAGTGTTGTACCCAGCTACAACAGAGTATACATTTTTCACTGCAGCACACAGAATTTCCTCCAAAGTTGACCATTTATTAATCCAGAGACTGCTTAAATGCAGAAGAATTGAAATTATCCCACATTTATTATCTGACCATAGTGAAATGAAATTAGAAATCAATCTTAGAAGAAATCATATAAAAATTAGAAACATCTGGCAACTTAATATGTTATTAAGTGATGCTAAGTGAGTCATAGAAGAAATCAAGTAAGGAATTTAAAAATTTCTGGAAGCAGAGAACAATGCTAGCAAAACATACCAGAAGCTTTGAGACATAAACAACAATAAACTAAGTTTAAACTGAAATTAAGAAAAGAAATAATATAGATCAGGGAGGAAATTAATGAAATGGAGACAAAAACACAAAGAATCAAAGAACTGATTCTTGGAAAGAATAAACAAAATAGATAAACCGTTAAGCAAACTTACCACAAGAAAGAGAAAGAAGAGTCATATTTATGCAACCAGAATGTAAAATGCAAAATCATAATAGAAACCATTGAAATCCAGAAGATAGTAACAACTATGAACTAACATACTTGAACAAACTGAAAAATTTTTGAGATGGAAAGATTCTTAGATACATATGAATCACTAAAACTAAACCAAGAAGATGTAACAGTTTGGATAGTCCAATAAGAAACAATGAAATTGAGGCAGTTATAAAAATAAAACCTACCAAAGAGGAAAAGACCAGGACCTAATGGATTCACTGTTGAATTCCATGAAAACTTCAATGACATTGTATCATTAATATTACTCAAGCTTTTCAATGAAATTAAAGAGAAGGAATGCTTCTGGAAGCCAGTATCACTTTGGTCCCAAACTACAAAAAGGTCCAACAGAAAAAAGAAAGCTATACCAATCTTCTTAATGCTCAATAAAATATTGGCAGTAGAATGCAACACATAATCAAAATGATCATACATCACAACAAGTACAGTTCATCTCAGTATTGCAAGGATAGTTTCAAGGCTATTGGTTGATGTTAATAAGTGTAGTACATACACAGAAGGAGCAGCAAAAACCACATGCTCATATCAATAGATGCATAAAGACTTTTGAAAAGGTCCATTATCCCTTCATGATAATAATGCTGAAGAAAACAGGTATACAAGAACTTTGCCTAAATCTTATAAAAGCCATTCCTGACAAACTAATGGCCAATCATATAAAATGGGAAAAAGTATGAAAGCCTTCCCTCTAAAATCAGGAATAAGATAAGGATGCCCATTATCATCACCACTTCTTTTCTACATATTCCCAGGAACATTACTCTGGGCAATCAGGCACAAGAAAAAGTAAAAGAGACACATATAAGAAAGGAAAAAGTCAAATTATTATTGGCAGATTATATGATAATGTACAGAGAAGAAACAAAGTACTCACAAAATCTTCTCAGAATTAGTAACCAATTTCAGCAAAGTAGAAGGATACAAAATCAACACATATTGGACTGGGAATATAGCTCAGCGTCATAAGCACCTGCCTGGAAAGTGCAAGGTCTTGAGTCCAATTCCCAGTACTGAAAAAAAGTCTACACACAAAACTCAGTAATAGTTGTGTACAGCAATAAAGTATTCAAAAAGAACAAATGTAGGAAAATAATTCTGTTTACAATACTGTCACAAGACATTAAGTACTTAGAAATTAACCCAACCAAGGAAGAAAATCCCTCTATAATGAAAACTATAGTATTCTGAAAAAGGAGATTGAAGAGGACATCAGAAAATGAAAAGATGTCCCTGCTCCTGGATAGGAAGTATCATCAAAATGATCATTTTGTTGATAGGAAATATCATTTTGTATGATCATTTTGTATGATCATTTTGATGATAGGAAATATCATCAAAATGTCCATACTCCTAAAACTCATGCACTGATTTAATACAACCCCTATCAAAATACCAATAGCATTCTTCACAGAACTGGGCAGCACAATGTTAAAGTTCCTATGGAACCGGGAGAGAACAGCAAAAACAGTGTTGGGCAACAAGAACAAAGCAGGAGGCATCACAATGCCTGGCTTCAATTTATACTACAACAGCAGCAGTGATTTAAAAAATGGCATGTTACTGGCACAAAAACAGACTTGTGGATGAATAGAACAGAACAGAGGAAGGAACCATTCTCATTCATCTGTTTGATCTTTGAAAAAGGGATCAAAACATATGTTGGAGGAAAGACAGCCTTTCTAATGAAAGATGCTGTGAAACTGCAGAGAAGACTGAAGCTGGACCCGTATCTCTCATCATGTACTAAACTAAGATCAAAAACCTAGGCATTCAAACATAAACAGTGAACCTATTGAAAGATAAAGTAGGTAAAGCACTTAAAGTCATAGGTATAGGCAAGAACTTTCTGATCAGAACCCCAATTGCACAAGAAATATCGGTAAGAATCACGGGACCATATAAAATTTAAAATCTGTATACCAAAGGAAACATCCAAAGAGACAACCTACAGAATGCAAAGACAAATTTGCCAGCTACTTCTCAGAGGACAAATATTAGACTCCCTCACAAATAAAAGACTCAATCAAAATGGGCAGCTGATATGAGCAGATACTCCATTCTCAAAAGAGGAAGTACAGATGGCCAATAGGCATTGGAAAAAAGTTCAGTATCTCTGGCCATTAGACATATACAAATTAAAACAACACAATGACTTCATCTTATACCAGAAAGAAATCAAATAATAACAAATGCTGGTGTGGCTGGGGTGAGAAGGACCCCTTTTATGTAAACTAGTAAAACCATTACGGAAATCTGTATGGAGATTTCTTAAAGAACTAAAATTAGAAATTCCATTTCGCTCAGATATTCTCCTTCCAGATATCTTCCCTGAAAAGTAAAAGACATCATATTACAATGATACATGCATGCCAATGTTTCTAGTCCCATGATTCATAATAGCCAAATCCTGGAATCAGCCTGTGTATCTGTCAGTTGATGAATAAATAAAGAAGATGTGCTGTCCACGCACAATGGAGTGCTGTTTACTCTAAAGAAGGTAAATCTGAGACATTTACAGGAAAAGATACACTTGGAAAATATAATGTTAAGTGAAATATGATACACAAGCTTAAATACCACGTGGTAGCTCTCATTTGCCTAAGGCAAAGTGCAAATAAAGGTAAAATAAAAGATGGATATAAACAAATGCAAAGACAGACCTTTTGTAAGTGAGAGGAAGGGTGTCCAAGAGAGGAAGGGGGGAGAGGGAAGAGGAACAGAAGGGGTCAGGAAATTTTTAGATGTGTCACGTACGCGTGCCAGACATCCAAGATAAAGGCAAGAAAATATCATAGTATGAACTCAATGATAATAATAACAGTGAAAATGGGCAAAAGGGATTATTATAGAATGCTGGAGGGAAAGAGAAGGGTATTTAAAAAGAACCAAGATATGCTACACACATGCATCCATTCCCTAAGATGAATGTGAACTTCATGTACTGTAAAAATGCACTAATAAAATAAAGTTATAAAATTGAATAAAATGATCACCTATTTGTAACACCACATAGAAATTTTTACATCTAAATGAAGGTAAAGATAATTCATACTCATGGATCAGAAAACTTAAGAGACTACTTTATAGATTCCATATAGTTTCAGGTGAAACTGAAAAAGACTTTGGAGAGTGACCAGAGATAAATTGTCAAATTAAAATAGATGTCTGCATTAATGATTTGAAATAGTTTTCAGAAAAAAATGTATACCATCATTGGCTTGTCAGGGTAATTTTTATCTAGTGTGAATACTGGTTGCAATGAATGGTAAAAAAGATTTTCTCAGCATTTTTCTGGTACTCTGAATATCTTATCCTACTGAAAATGAAAAGATGAATATGTTCAGTGGAAAATATAAATATTAATTTATATGAGATTCCAAGCTTATGCATTTCTCAGTAACACACACAAAGGAAGAAAACACAATTTCTTTTCATAATACACCATGTTTTCTTCCCCCTCAAATTAGGACACTTCTCATAGTGGTAAACACAAATTATTAGAGAAAATTATATTCTAATATGCAAATATTAAGTTGTGAATATGAAGCACAAATTAATTAGGACAAGTTCTCCTGTGAAACAGAATCATCAGAATAAAGAGACATAGAAGAGGAGATTAATTATGGATAGTGGGTCTTGTAATTGTGGAGCTACATGCTGTGCTTCCTAAGAGTTGCAGAGCTAGACAAGCTGGCAGTGTAGCTCAGTCTGGGTCAACCCCTGAGAAGTAGGTAGGACACCAAAGGATGGAGAGATGGTCGCTCTGATATCCAAGAGTGAGAGAAGGCAGGGTTTCCAGATAAAAAAAGAGGGACACAGAGGATGTACCTTTCCCCAAGTTTGTACTGTATTCATGGAAACCCTAAATGGAGTTCATTATGGTCACCCATGCTGAGGAGTACAGAATTCTCTATTAATTCTGGTGATAGCAGTGTAAAATCTTCAAAAAGACTCTTACAGAAATTCACAAAACAAGTTAGCAGCTGTATGGGTAAAACATAAACCCTGAATAATTAGCAGTTTAAATTAAACATTAAAAATAGACACATTATATTTACTTATGGCAAATACACCACATTCACATGTATATGCTTTTATGGACCATCTGGATGCAATTTTGGTACTGGGATCTTTTGCCTTGTTTTGTACAGATTTGCAGGGATCAGAGCTCAACGTAAGATATCATTTGACTGAATACCACAATCTGACCCCAAGAACATTTTAATCACTCATGAGAAGGTATTCTATTTGAGCACATCATTATTTTCTGTAAAACAATATTGCATAAAAATGGTAATGAGATCTCTAACTTTAATATGGGCTTTAAAATGGAACTGACAGGAAGGAGAAGGCCAGAGAGCTCTGTGGCAAGTGGTTGTCATTTTGCACCAGTAAATTCAAGATTCTAATGATTACTTTGTTTTCAAAATAATTTTGTGAATGCACTGTTGACCTCCTTGTTCCTCAGGCTGTAGACCATGGGGTTCAGCATGGGGATAACCATGGTGTAGAACATGGATGCAACTTTGTGTCCATGGAGTGACTGGAGCTGGGCTGCAGGTACATGAAGATGACAGTTCCATAGAAGATGGAGATGGCAGTGAAGTGGGAGGCACAGGTGGACAGAGCCTTTTGATGCCCTGCACCTGAATGCAACTTTATGATTGTGCCAAAAATGAATATGTAGGATATCCAGATAACAAGGAGAGCAAAAAAGATATTAAAGCCTACAACATAAACAAGAACAAGCTCACTGAAACATCTATCAGAGTAGGAGAAAACCATGACTTCCAGAATATCACAGAAAAAATCGTGGACCACACTGTCATTACATAAGGAAAGACTGAATATGTCCCCAACGTGGATGGAGGCATTCAGGAAGCCACAGATATAGGACCTTAAGATAAGACAAGAGCACACATTTGTGGTCATGGTGTAATGTAAAGGCTTGCACACTGCAGCATAGCGGTCATAGGCCATGGAGGCCAAGAGGTAACTTTCCACAGTAACAAAAACTACAACAAAGAACATCTGAGCAGCACAGCACAAGCATTGTAGGAGATGAACTGGTCTCCTGTAAGCAGCCCAGCCATTACTGTGGAGTGACAGCTGAAGAATATCCAAAGTCCACCAGGGACAGGTTACCCAGGAAAAAGTACATGGGGCTGTGCAGACGGGGTCCAGGAGGATGAGCAGGATCATCCCCAGGTTCCCAGCCACAGTGATGGTGTAGATGAGGAGGAAGGTGATGAAGAGGGGAAGCTGCAGGAGCAGGTCAAAGGTCAGTCCCAGCAGGAGGAACTCTGTCACCTTTGTCCTGTTCTCCATCAGCACTATTTGCAGTCAGAAAATGCCTTGCAACAAAGTAAAATAAAAGACAAGAGTGTTAATAGATATTGTGGAAAAGATGTTACACTGTTTACACAGCACATGGAGTACTTACAATGATGATGTGCATATCAAGTTTCTCCTTATCTGAATATGTGGTTAACTACAAAACCGACTTCCTTAATTATGTGAAACCAAACTGTTTACCTGGAAATTCTGCATGAATTCTGTGTCCAGTTTTCAAATTTAAGTATTTATAAACTAATATTTGGTAAGTTTTTAAATGATTCAACCTGATATGTCTGATTATGGATATGTACATAATATGTAAGGAATAAGAAAATGCTACCTATCTAAGATGCTATTGGAAAAAATAAATGTGAAGATGCAGAAAAACAATCTTTAAATTCTGAGCTGTGAATCACATGGATATAAGGAATTATTCAAACAGAATGATGGCCTCTAAGTTTACTTGCGTCAGGTAGGTGACATTACATCAGTTTTGGGATGTGGGTGAGATTTAAAATCTTGAAATATCTTTGCTGTAACAGCTTTGGTATTATGTATGATGTTTTCTATGCTTCCTGGTTACTCTCTGTTTACTTAAACTTTACTTAAACTCTCTTCTATATAGCTGGGGGATTTTATTTATTTGTTTGGTTTTTGCTTAATTTCTTTCCTGAAATTCGTATTTTATCTTGCATTGAAAGAGTGTCCATTTCTTGTGGTACTTTTTTCTTTCAGGCATATCTTCCTGTATTTGCATGACTGAGGTTGAGGGCTGAATGTTCATAGTTTGTGACTTAACCTTAGCCTGAATATCTGTGTTCTACAGCACACTAAATGTTGGAAAAATACATTAAAACATCACATCACACCTAATAAATATGTGCAATTATTTTTTTCCATTTAAAATGAAACATAAAAAAATTAATGAATATTTCACTTAAGACTGGTGTCATGAAGAACTAGTGTTTTCCTTTCATTTGAGTGTGAAGTCTTCGGAAGGCTTCTATCCAAGGCTAAAAGCTATTTCCAGCATCTTTTTCCTTACTTTTGGTAAAATCAATTTATGAAATAAAGCCTTGAGGGTATTATGTTTTGCAGACTTAACATTCAAGATCCATTTTAGTAAATAGTCCTATTTTTAACAATACTGCTAGGATGATACACGTACATGTTAGTGTGTGTGTGTGTGTGTGTGTGTGTGTGTGTGTGTGTGTTCACTTGTGTATCTTATCTATGGCCAGGAATTGTTACTTTTCATTTTTACCATTAAGACAAATGAAGACTTCAGAGTTCTATAATGCTTTACAGTTATATACGTGAGTAGAGGAAGATTCAAGATTTAAGCTCAGTTTGGACATAACTGGCAAGTTGTGATTTAGTCACACTCTTATTGTGGGTATATGTGCTAGAAATGATAAGGAAAATATCAAAGAGAAAATATTAAAATGAGATCAGGTGTGTGGTAATTCTTTTTGACACTTTCTTTAACTTGAATAAGGCCTCTTTCAGCCCTTAGTTGTGCTTTTTCTGTATCTCCAATGCTACATTACCATACAAGGAACAAGATGAAATTTCCACCATCAGTCAGAGCATTGCCTGTATTGTTGCTTTTGATGAATCCTTTTTTAGAGAAGGAAAATGATGTTTCCTAATTAAAATTTGACTGCTTGCTAATGATACTTTCATCACTTATATCTCATACTCACCTCTTTCTAAGGGAAAAAGTTAAAACATAGTTAAGTATAACTCCATGGCTTCTACATAAGACAGTTTCTCTAAGCATGCATATTTTTTACATTTTTAAAATTTTATTTATAGAGAAAAAAAAGCATAAAAAGGGTACAAGATATGCAGATTTACAGAAAAAAACCAGTAGGAAATCACTAGTTAATGGATTACATATTGTCATCTTATAAATAATTGTTCAAGTTACAAAAATAAAGCTTATAAAGTGAACATTCCAACAGTGAGACTGCAAACAGTTCTGTTAAATGATCCAACAAAACTTAGTAATATCATTATCTATCTTATACACTTAAATATACATGCATTTATATCATTTAGAGCACTTTGTTTTCCTCTCTTTTGTACAATGACAATTACACATTTTGGGTTTTGATGCTGCCACAGATCTTATTACTTGTTTGGAAGAGAGGAAAACCAAATGTGACATAACAGAACAGAGTCAGTCAAATCGAAAGGGTGGACATAATAGATAATGTAAAAGCATAATACAAAGTGATCAACAATGGTTACCATAATGCCTCCTGCTATCTCTAATAGAATTGCCTATATCATCAGTTACAATAAAATTGAACAAAACAATAAAGAACAAAACCAACAAAACCATAACATTAGAGACTTATAGGTCTTCAAAAGTAGATAATAGTCAACCAGAATGGGCGTCATAATGAATCCCACTATCTTCACAGCTGTTGCCTAAACTTTCGAACCTAGTCAAAACAAGATGGTGAGAACAATACAGGACTTTAAATCAAGATAATAGAAAGTCAAAGTGGGTTATAATAATATATCCTGCTATTTTTTATTTTTCCCTTAATTAAAAGGATAAAAATAAAAAGTAAATAATAAAATGGAGATTGGGATAAAAGAGGGCATAACAGCAAAACAGCGCAGATCAAAATATAACCGTTTAAGCAAAATAATGTTTCACCACAAGATAATCCCGACATAAAAGTAGTTACCATATTGTCTCTTTCCTTGAAATCTTTGAGTATAACTTCGAATACTGTAGCATCAAGTATATCAAAACAATGTAAAACCATTTAAGAGAATGACAGTATTAAAGGGTATTTAGAATCAACTAACAGAAAATGAACAATGGTTACTGTATAATCTCCTTGTCTATAAAAGTTTTTGCTTATACTATCATATATAATAAAATCCAATAAGATACAGCCTATTTAGCCCAATGGAGACAGAAGAACAAAAGCTTGATGAGGCTTCAAAACAAGATACTAAATCAGTATTACCTCTTAAGACGTCATTTTCTCCAAAATAGCTGTTCCTATCATCCAATCTTCTCTGCCTCATTTCTGTTGAGCTCTTTTTCTGTCATTAGTTGTCAGTTTGTCTTCTTCATTTTGTTTTCTGCTCCATTCATTGTGGCCTCTCTGCTGCTATTTCTGGATTCTTCATATTTTTCTTTTTTAGAGTATCCTGCAGTATTCTCTGTAGAGTTGAATTGGTGGTTGCATATTCCCCTAGTTACTCTTTATCCTGGAAGTACCTTGTTTTTCAATCAATTTCCAGGGATAGTTGTGCAGGATATATCAATCTTGGCTGGAGATTATTATCTTTCAAAGCTTGAATTATTTCCCCCCATGTTCTTCATGATTTGATGGTTTGTGCCGAGGAGCCTGCTGTAATTCTGATTGGTGTTCCCTTGTAAGTGATCTGTTTCTTGTCTCTTATGGCTTTTAATATTCTGTTCTTGTATTGGATTTCTGTAATTTTAATTATTATATGCCTGGTTGTTGCTCTGTTTGGGTTGTAGGTGGCTGGGGTCCTGTATGCTTCATACAACTGAGTATCTTTACCTTTTGCTAAATTAGGATAATTCTCCTGGATTATTTCTGTGAGTAGCTTTGTAGTTCATTTGTTTGTGTCCCTACTTCTTTTATGTTCTTAATTCTTAAGTTATAGACCCTCTTATCATCCTCTAGTCTTTGTATTATTGCTGATTATTTCTTTGTTATTTTTAAGAAGTTTTTCATTTCATGCTCCCATAGTACAAATCTACCCTCCAGTTCAGATAATCTGTCCTTAGTTTCTTTCAAGCTGTTATGCCAGTTTTTGATAGAGTTTTTAGTTTCCTGGTAATCTCTTTGAACCTGTCATGTATTCTATGCTTTCTCTATTTTCTCCATTAAACAATTCTCCCCTCTTTTTCTGTTCTTCCATTCCACCATCTGTTTTTTCTTGGGTGGTGCTTAGCATTTCTCTAACTATTCTGCTTATGTCTAGCTTCAGGTCATTAATAACTTCATTCCTGAACTTGTCTATGAGGCTCTGGAGATAGCACTTTATATCTATTGGTGCTGTGTCTGCTATTGCCTCTTTCTCAGGATTGGGGGCCGAGGAGCCTTTCTTTTGCTGCCTTTTCCCAAATTCTTTGTTCCTTATATATGCAAGCGTATATAGGAGGCCCAGCTTCCTTTCCTGTCAGCCACAGTCTGATTGAATTGCTCCGGCTAGGTGTTCCCGCCCACTGCAGTGCACCAGGAAGTTACAGACCAGGCAGCCTATTCGGGGGCCCGCCCCTCCAGGTCAATCTACCTTCCGGCGCTGGGACCTGGGCTGTGCTAGCTTACTGGGTCTCAGCCAGCAGTGTCACATAGGCTAGGCACTGCTCACCAATCCTGCTTGAGAGGGGGATACATGACTGAAATCACTGCAGCGCCCTGTTCCTGCGAGTCTGCCCGGTCCCAGAATGTCCTCTGTTGGAGTCTCCTAGACGGTGGAAGAGTCCCAGTTTCCCTCACTCACCACAGGTCAATGCACAGCTCCCTGCCCGTCCTCCTTTCAACTCCATTCACTGATTCTTGTTCTCAGCTTTCGTGCGTCTCTCTCCCTGCCGAGCCGATGTAGACGCAGCAGCGGTGGTGGGAAACCCAAATCGCGGCTTCCAATGGCGCAGGCTCCAACTTCCACACTGAGGCTTTTCTGTTCCTGTTATAGCACCAGGATTGCATTCCCAGTTGGTTTCTCTCAGCCTAGTTCATTCTTGGGTCAGCAGGGCATATCTCCTCTTGCTTATGATTCCTTACTCTGCACCATTCCTGAATTCTAAGCTGGGTCTTTCAGAGAGCCTCCGTACCTACTGCTATCTGTCCACCATGTTCTCCCGGAAGTCAGAATTGTATTTATAAATAGTGGTTATTATTTTTGTGTCACTCAAAATAATTTTTATTTTGAGTTATACCATTAACTATGTCACAGGGTCATAGAAAAATCATAAAACTGGGAGAAAGCTTGTTTGCGTGAGTAACTGTCTACATTCAAATAAATAAGGGATATACAAGGGGTTCAGACTTTTTTCTGGTTCCTCTAAAGTGAAGTGGCCTGAAGTAATACTGACTATCAGAAGCTAACACATAAGAACCAGGAGAAGATTATGAAGACATACAGCCCTCAGGGGACAGACCCCTAGGAGGGCATCTCTAGCTCCCCTTTCCTACTGAACAAACAAACTGTCTGTGGGGACTAATTTGGATATTTTCAATGTCTACCTATGGTTCATAAATTTACTTATTAATATGTAAATGGAAATATGCCCAATAAATTAGAGTTCTAAAAATTTTGTTGTACGTACAGTTATGTAACCATTCTCCAAATTTCCTGAGCTTTTCTGTGTCTTCTTCTGTACATAGTTTCCTGAGAAATATGAGACACTCTTTGCCTTATGTTTGCCTTTGTAAAAATGTCTTTCATTCAAACACAAGAAATACAGTCTCTGATAGTAGCATCTTTTATTTAGCATAAACTTAGTTGGGGCACAGTCACTTTATTACACATATTTGTCACAACAGTTTTATTATGGTGTTATATATAAAAATGAGCTTTGTACATTATTTTTCTCACACTTTGTTCAGGGTAACTTTTCTTGATCTTACATTCAGTGATTGACAATGAATAAAGTTGATGCTTTTGTGTGAACATAGATATTTTGCTTCATTTGAGTATATATATGCATACACACAAATCACAGAACATTTTTAGTACATACCAGGTGTTCTGTAACATTAAATGTTAATATTTTACCTTTAAAATTAATGTAGCATAGGAGGTGATGTTCAAACCTGTGCATTTCTCTACACATATTTGCTCAACTACAACTGAGATATGTATTAGTTTTAGACAATGGACTTTAGGAAGAATTATTGGGAGTGATTTTTATGTGGGGTTGAAGCATATGCATTATCCTCCAATTGTCTCCTGTCAGAGAGTTTGTGAAGTCTTCATGATCTTAAAGGTTTATCTGGAGATGGAAAAGTCAGCATCCACATAAATTTGAGAATAACTGCACAGGGAAAACTTTCCACTATATTAGATAGCCTGTACCAAAATTCAAATAGCCTGTTACATAAAAGGAAAAACTATACTAAAATTTATATGTAAATGCAAAGGACCACTAATCATTCAAATGATTTTGAAAGTGAAGAGAGTAACACTAACACATTCTGACTTGGAGAACAAAAATAATTTTAAAAATTCTATGCATTTGACATTTCTTTATTGATAGAGTTACAGACTGTATTAGTTTTATTATAACAGAGTTTCAAGTCCAACACCCATAATTTAGAGGAGTAAAAGTCTGATTTAGTTCATTTTGGATTCAGAAGATTGAGCGTGGTTGCTGGGCTCCAGGTAAGGATATCATAGTAAAAGGGTAAGGCATAGCAGAGCAATTTTGTTCATGCTAGCAAGTATGTAGAGCAGGTGGGAAGTGCCAAAAAATAATGGGTGAAGGACAGATGTAGACCTACATCCATCTCTCCATGAGCCACCCAGATAAGGCAGATTTTGCTTCCAATTCTGAGGTGGATCTCAAGGTCAATTAATTGGATGCTACATTCTAATGGCCGTATCCTATCCCTTGACAACTTGATACTCACAACACAACTCCTTAAACCACACTTAACCCTGAGTAAATGGAGGTTATAATTCCACCTAAGATGATAAAATTATCCTGTGTATGACCAAAAATGAAGAATTTCTTTCCTGAGTTCTCAATAGTTTTAGCATCTTTCAAAAGTCAAAGTTCAAGTCAATAGTGTACTCAAATGTCTCCCACTTAAGCCTCATGCAATCATGGAAGGGGCTGAGTCTGGCATTCGGATTGGTTTGTTGCCTGGCACTGGGATTGGTGATGTGAGTGCTACATGCTCCAATGAGTGGAGCCAGGATACAGTGTAAGTGTGGAAAGAAGGCATGGCTTCTCTTTTGGCTGCTTCATACCTTGCTGTTTGCAGCCGGGCATTAATGGCTGTCCTCCAGCTTTGCAACCAGCTGAGTATGGACTGAAATCTCTAAGAACTGTAAGAAATGAACATTAATTTTGGGCATCAGGTATTTTGTTTCAACAACAAAAGAAAAGTAACAAAAACAGAATTTGGTACCAAAGAGTAGGATCATTGCGGTGATTATAACTGATCATGTTTGTTCAAGAGCCTTTGGAAATGTTTTGTGGGAAGAGCTTGCAAAGGTGCGAAGGTGTTGCCTGAAAGAGTGGCACTTGATGGAACAGCTTAGGCTGTTTTCTCAGATTCGGTTCAGAGCTCAGGAGATGAGAAGGCTGATAGAAAGCCTGTCGGTAAAGACCAAGCTCAGGAGGTTTCTGCTGGGAAAAAGGACCTCATTGGTAGTTGGACTCCACATGATGTGTATTATGGGTTGGCAGAAAGTTGGTCTGCATTTTGCTCATGCCCAGAGCCTTTGTCTGAGACAAAAATTAAGGGCAATGAACTAATTAACGTGGCAAAGGAAATTTCAAGGTAGTTGAAAGTTGAGGCATGGTTATTGTTGGGGATTTTAGCCAAATTTATGTTGCAAATCAAGATCAAAGAGTGCAGCAGGATGACTTAAAACATTGTGAGTTTGGCCTGAAAGCTGTGGACTGTAAAAATAGAGCTGAGACTTTGATTATTGAGAAGGAACAGAGAATTAAAAAGATGGACTGGGGGCATCCCAGCAAGCATCAGATCTCTACCTTTTGCAGTCTCAAAATTGCAAAAGTGAAACATTTTGCTCAGAGTAGAGAGCTGCAGAGTGCCATGTCCTGGAGTGGGGACAGAAGCTAGAGAAGATACCAGCAGCTGCACCAGAATTCAGAATAGTGGTGGCATAGAGAACTTGTTTCTCACAATCAGGATCAGAGAGCTCAATGATCCAGTCACTTGACTGCTACAGCCAAGAATGAGGAAAGCCTGGCCACTACTCCAGCTGGCAGTGGACATTGGCAAATCCACATGGCACTGGGCAATGCACAAGTTTTGAAGTTAAGGAAGCTTCATCCCTGATTTAAGAAGGCCTGAGAGGGCCAGGCAGTTTGTCCCTGAGAGAGCAATGTGTAAAGCTGTGACCCAAAAGACAAAGATGCAATGGAGACCCCAGAAGTTTGGAAAAGCCAGGAATGTGGCTCATGCAAGAAAAGTTACAAAGACTGAGAAGAGGGGGCTTATGAGAGAAACTATGGGAGCTGAGATCCCTGGAAGTGCCATGGGGATGAAATCATCCAAGCCTTTTGGAGCTTGCAATCAGATTGCTTCACATGCTGAGCATGAAACTCAAGGATTTAATGTTTGCTCTGCTGGATTTTGAACTTGCTTTGGTTACAATGTTTTTCCCCCTGTTTGTAACTTTTGGAATGGTAAGGTTCATCTTGTGTCTTTGTTTGTTGGAAGTGTATAACTTTGTTTCATTTGTAGGGGGGGTTAGAGCTATGAGCTTGCCATAGATCTTGTAGGATACTTGGGACCTGGACTTTGGCAATTCTTGGAGATGGATTAAATGTCTTTTGTTTAAAGGATGTACACAAGTCTTTGGGGGACCAGGGGTGGAATGTCATGGTTTGTGTCTGATGTCTGCTCAAGCCTCATGCAATTATGGACATGGCTGAATCTAGTGTTTGTCATTGGTGTTGTAAGTGCTGCACCTGCCCAGGAACAGAACTAGGATACAGTGTAATGTCAGGAAGAAGGCGTGTCTTCTCTCACTTGCTGGTTCATGCCTTTCTGTTTGCAGCAGCTTTGAAAGACTGCCCCCAGCCATGCCAACCTGCTTTGCAGCCAAATGAGTATGGACTGAAACCTAAGGAATAAACCTTTCCGACCAACTTCCCAGGTTCCTGCCATGGTTGGCCAGCCCCAGGGGCCTTGGGCCTGCCTGCACCCTCAATTCTGGGAAATGGCCAGCCATAGGTGAGTGTCGCCACACAAT
Source organism: Cavia porcellus (assembly GCF_034190915.1). Taxonomy (NCBI): domain Eukaryota; kingdom Metazoa; phylum Chordata; class Mammalia; order Rodentia; family Caviidae; genus Cavia; species Cavia porcellus. Next base: position 53,951,426 of record NW_026947500.1, on the reverse strand, counting down.
CCTGAACCTCACAAGTTTAAGATCAATGCTCCCACCAGCCAAGAATCTTCACAGCTTCCTGCCACATGGGACTGGCTCCTCAGTTCTTGGGCCTGCCTGCCCCAGCCCCAGTGACCCTCTCTCAATCCAGGGAACTGGGTGGCCAGAGTCAGAGGAATGGAGGGCATAGAAGAGGATTTCCAACAGACTCTGGGGAAGCCTTGCAATAACACTTGAAATACGGAAATACAAGAAAATGACAAAATGAAAGACCAAAATATAATCTCAAACATCCAGCCCATTCCAAGAAAATGTAGGAGCTATGTACATAGAAGAAAATATATGCTGTACACCTGAAATATCTGAAATAATAGTAACTGAATTAAAGAAACAACTCTGGGAAGCTTTAAGGGAATTCAAACTAGAAATAAACTCCCAGATAGAAGAATTGATAAAAGAAATAAAAGAGATGCTGAACATATCTAAAGAAGACACAGTTAAAAAATTGAAGTAATAAAACAAAAAGATAGAATCCCTGGATGAACAATATAAGAAACAAACAGAATACATGAAGCAGATTCAAAGAGATATACAAGAAATCAAAAATTACATTGAAAGTTGTCAGAAACCGCCTTAATGAAAGGGAAGATAGAATTTCAGACCTTGAAGATAAGATTGCAGCTAGTGAACAGGAAAGACAAGATCTTTTAAAAATAACAAGGAATCAGGAAATAACAATTCAACAGCTGCGAGATGACACAAAGAAAAACAAAATAAGATTCATAGGGATAAATGAAAAATAAAGGGACAACATAAAGGATGTCATGAGGATATTTAGAGAAGAATTAGCTCAAAATTTCCCAGACATGAGAATGAAAACTGACATGAGGATCAGTGAAGCATGTAGAACTCCAAATAGCCATAACTAAAAGAAAATTGCACCCAGACATATAATAATCACCATTCCAGAAATCCAACATAAGAATAGAATATTAATAGGTATTACAGAGAAAAGACATATCACCTATAAAGGAAAACCTATCAGAATCACAGGAAACTTCTCAGCACAAACAATGAAGTTAAGAAGAGCATGGAGTCAAGTATTTCAGAACCTAAAGGAAAATGATTTCCAACCCAGACTAATGTACACTGAAAAACTGTACTTCAAAATTGATGGAGAAATAAGATACTTCCATGACAAAGAACAGTTGAAGAACTTCAGGATCACCAAAGAAATCCTGCAAAAAATTCTGAAAGACAGTTCAGATACACTTAAGAAAAAAACCACTAAACAAAGCAGACAGTTAAACAGAATAGAAAGATAAAGATACAACAGCAGAAAGATAACGTGTCAACAATAAACAAATATATAACAGTTATAACCATTAATGTAAATGGTCTCAATTCAACAATTAAACAGACTGGCAGAATGAATCAGAAATGACATCCAACCATGTGCTGTCTATAGGAAACCCACCTAACCCAAAAGGATACTTACAGACTGAAAGTCAAAGGATGGAAAACAACATTCCATGCAACAGGAACCCCCCAAAAGAGCAGGGATAGCTATTCTGTTTGCAGACAAATTGAAAGTCAGACCAATAATGATGAGAAGAGAAAGGTCATTACATACTGGTTAGGGGAAAACTTCAAGAGGAAGAGATAACAATCTTAAATATATATGGACCAAATTCCAGAGAACCCAGTTATACAAAGCAAGTATTAATAGAAATGAAAATCCAAATTAGCAATAGCACAATTATTGTAGGAGACCTTAAAACATGATTGACACAAAGGGACAGATCACCCAGACAGAAAATCGGAAAAAACAAAACAAAACAAAACAAAACAAAACAAAAAAACAAAAAACAGAACTGAATCACACCTGTGAACAAATGGGCTTTGTAGATGTATACAGAGTATTCCACCAAATAACATTAGAATACACATTCTTCTCAGCAGTATATAGGACATTCTCTAAAACAGACCAAATACTAGCCCACAGAACATATTTAAATAAACGCAAAAAGTTGAATGTATCTCATGAATGTTATTGGATCATAATGGCAAGAAACTAGAAATTAATGATAAAAGACACAGCAAAACTCCCACAAACACAAGGAAATTGAATAACAAACTCTTGAGCAATCAGTGGGTCACAGGGTAAATTAAAGAAGAAATTAAACAGAACCTACAAGCAAATGAAAACACAAATACAACTTACTGGAATCTGTGGGATGCAATGAAAGCTGCCTTCAGAGGAAAATTTATTGCACTAAGTTCCCACATCAGGAAAAGAGAATGAATACAAATAAATAACCTAATGCTACACTGCAAACATCTAGAAAAAGAAGGGTAAGTCAACCCAAAGCCAAAAGAAGGGAGGAAATCATAAAAATCAGAGCAGTAATTAAGGCAATAGAGACTAAGAAAACAATCCAAAGAATTAATGAATCAAAGTGTTGGTCCTTTGAAAGAATAAATAAAATTGATAAGCACCTAGCCAACCTTATTTTAAAAAGGGAAGAAAAAGCTCAAATTCATGCAATAAGGAATGAAAAAGGTGAAATCACTCCAGACTCTAGAAATACAGAAGATCGTCAACATCTATTTTGAAAATCTCTACTCTCATGAGTTTGATAGCACAGAAGAAAAAGACAGGCTCCTAGAAACATATGAAGTACCAAAGCTAGGTCAAGAAGATGTAAAAAACCCAATATCTATTAATGAAATCAATAATGTAATTAAATCCGTCCCTACAAAGAAGTGCCCAGGCCCAGATGGATTCATGGCAGAATTCTACAAGAAATACAAAGAAGACTTAATGCCTATATTCCTCAAACTCTTCAATGAAATCAAAAGGGAAACAATCCTTCCTAATTCATTCCTGGAAGCAAATACTCTAGTACCAAAACATGAGAAAGACCAAACTAAAAAGAGAACTACAGGCCAATCTCCCTAACAAACATGAATGCAAAAATCCTCAATAAAATATTACAAATAGGATTCAGTAAATCATCCAGAAGATTATATGCCATGACCAAGTGGGATTCATCCCAGGAATGCAGGAATGGTTCAACATACGTAAATCATTAAGTATACTCCACCATATGAATAAAGCAAAAAGTAAGAATCACCATGATCATTTCTATAGATGCAAAAAAGCTTTCGATAAGGTCCAACATTCATTCATGACAAGAACCTTACAGGAAATTGGAATAGACGGTCTTTATCTCAATATCATGAAGGCCATCTATGACAAACCAACAGCGAGTATCATACTAAATGGCCCCAAACTGAAAGCCTTTACCTTAATATCAGGCACAAGACAAGAATGTTGCTTATTACTACTCCTATTTTATATAGTACTGGAAATACTAGCCAGAGCATTTAGACAAGAGAGAAATAAAAGGGCTAAAGATAGGAAAAGAGGAAGTTAAATTATCAGTATTTGTGGATGACATGATTTTCTACATAGAAGACCCCCAAAACCCATTGAAAGACTCCTAGATATAATAAATAAATTCAGCAATGTAGCTGGATATAAAATCAATATTCAAAAATCAATAGCATTCTATACACTAGCAGCAAAAAAAGAGAGAGAAATAAGAGAAACTACACCCTTAACACTAGTAACCAAAAAAATGAAATATTTGGAAATTATTCTTGTGAAAGATCTATATAGGGAAAATTATAATACACTGAAAAAAGAAATTGAAAAGGATCTCAGAAAATGGAAAGACATCCCTTGCTCATGGTTTGGAAGAATAAATATTGTGAAAATGGCTATTCTCCCAAAACAGTTATACAGTTTCAATGCAATCCCAGTACATATACCATCAAAACACCTCAAGATCTAGAGAAATCACTCCTAAAATTCATCTGGAACCAGAAGAGTCCTAGAATAGCAAAGCCAATAATAAGCAGCAAAGGCAAGCAGGAGGCATCACAATCCCTGACTTGAAGTTATACTACAAAGCAACTGCAGTAAAATCAGCATGGTGCTGGGATAAATACAGAGATGAAGATCAATGGAATGGATTAGAAGATACAACCACAATTACCAACACACTCAACCACCTTATCTTTGATAAAGGGTCAAACATGTTCACTGGAAGAACAACAGTCTCTTTAATAAATGCTGTTGGAAAAATTTGGCTCTCGATATGCCGAAAACTAAAACTAGACTCATGCCTATCACCATGTACTAAACTAAAATCTAAATGGATAAAAGATCTGAATATTAAAACAGAAACACTAAATATGTTGGAAGACAAATTGAGCAAAAACCTTGAAGCCATAGAGGTAGGCAGAGAATTCATAAACAGGAATCAAACTGCATGGGAAATACTTCCAAGAATCAATATGTGGGATCACGTCTTATTAAAATGTTTCTGCATGTCAAAAGAAATCTCCAGAATAGTGAAAAGAAAACCCCCCAAAATGGGAAATAATCTTAGTGAACTGTCCCTCAGACAAAGGACTTCTGTCTAAAACATGTAAAGAATTAAAAAAATCAGACCTCCAAAATTCAAAGACCCAGTCCAAAAATGGGCATCTGAGTTGAATGCACAGTTCTCAGATGAAGAAATACAAATGGCAAATAAATATATTTTAAAATGTTCATCATTACTCATTAGAGAAATACAAATTAAAACCATACTGAGATTCCATCTCATTCCAAAAAGAATGGTCAGGATCATGAAAACTACCAATAACAAGTGCTGGAGAGGCTGTGGGGAAAAAGAAGTCTCCTGCACTCTTGATTTGAGTATAGACTGGTGCAACCATTGTGGAGGTCAGTCTGGAGATTTATCAAAAAGCTAGGATTGGAAGTCCCATTTGATCCAGCTATTCCACTTTTAGACATATTCCCAAAAAACTGAAAACATTATACTTTAGTGATATATGTGCACCCATGTTTATAGCAACACAATTTGTACTAGCCATATCTTGGAAACAACGTAAGTGTCCATCAAATGAGGAATGGATAAAAAAAGATATGGTATTTTTATACAATGGAGTACTACTCGGCTATAAAGAATTATCACTTCGGGACATTTATAAATAAATGGACGCAGCTTGAGACCACACTCACAAGTGAAATAAATCAAGCTCACATACATAAATACTGAATAGTTTCCCTAGAGTAAGAAATAGTAATACATAAAAGCATGTAGTAATCATGATTCCCCGTTATATTACTTTGAAGCCTTGAAATGTTTTCATTCATTAGTTGGAATGTTTTTATTCTGGGTTGTTTGATTTTATTGAATGTGATGGTATGAACAGCTATTTTGAAGAAAATAAGACACAATAATAACTAGTGATGATTTAATATTATCTTGTTCTGAAGTCCCACCAAGCTTTTGTTATTCTGTCTCCATTGGTTTGATCATGTTATATCTTACTGGATTTTATTAGATGTGAGAGTATAAATAAAAATTTTTATGGACAAGGAGATAACATCATAACCATTGTTTGTTTTCTGATAGTTGGTTCTGAATACCCTATAAGAGTTTCATTCTCTTGAATGGTTTTACATTGTCTTGTTATGTTTGGTACTATAGTATATGAAGGTATATTCAAATATTTCAAGGAAAGGGACACTATGGTAACTACTGTTTTGTTGGGTTATCTTGTGGTGAAACATTAAATTGCTTAAATTGTTCTGTTCTGATTTGTTTTGTTATGTCCTCTTTTTTAAATATTTTTTTTAAATTAAAAAAAGAAATAAACCTTTCCTTTCCTAATTTTAAGTGTCAGGTATTTTGTCTCAGCAAAGAGACAGAAAACTAACTAAGACAACTTCTCATTCATTTGAAAATTTTGAGGACACTAGCTAAGTGGACAAATTTCCTGTCAGAGTGTGACACATATGGTCTCTAGTCAAAATGCCATTACAGTACTTCTCAGTGGAAACTCCCTGTGCCTGGCTTTTACTGTCCACATTGCTACCAGCATTTTAGCTTTCTGAGAACCTGCCAGGATCGTCCATCACACTCTTCTTATGATATTCTAGGGCTTCTCTAGCCTACATATCCATACTGTTTCAACCTCCTCAAAAAAAATTTCCAAAGGCTTCTAAGTTACATGGCTAAGTATAGTCTCTGTAAAGATCTCACTGCTCTGGTACCAATATTCATGTTAGCCAGTTTTCTCCTTGCTGGGACCCAACACTCACAATTTAAAGGAGGGGAGGTTTATTTTGTTTTTACTTGTTAAAATCCAGTCCATGAAGTTTCAATTCACTCCAACCAAGAAGCAGAGCAGAGCCACAGAGGTAAGGATTGAGGGATAAGACATGACAACTATTACACAGACAGAAGTGTGCCTTATCAACCTCCTACTTGACTCCCAAGTTATTGAAACCCACCTAACCCTCACCCTGTCTTCTTAGAAGTCACAGGTTAAATTAATTGAATTTCTGTTTCAATTTCCACATTTATATAGTTGGATTTATAAGACTTTTCTCTACTGAATCAGATGGCTGTAATAAATTAGATTGTGTTGAATTCTTAGTGTGATGCCATTAGTATTCACTAATGTCGACTACTACTAGAGTACAACTAAAAATCCTGCATGACTACTAGCGCCGACAATGGATTCTTACTGATAAAACTATGAAGTAATTAAATACTGTAAGTGTGAAGTTTTCATATAATACTAGTAAAGAAATACAAAATATGATAAAATGCTCTGTGAGGCTGATGGCTGATGTAGGATATGAGAGTGAGATTAAGAAAGACAGTGAGGAAAAGAAGGATAAAAGAGAAGACTTGAAAGGCACATAAGTCAGACTATAGATTATTGCAACCATTTAGCAGGAGACTCTGAGAAGACAACTTACTCTGAGTATATTACAAGGATATGTGAGTTACCTAGGCTGTACAGGTGTTATTGTCTAGCAGTTTGAATAGATACACCTTTAATGCAGTTTCATTCTATGAAGCCAGTTTCCCATTCTGCAATGCCCCACTTTATATGAAGCGCAGATTAGTAAGTACATAGATCTATACAGATTAAACTTAAAAATGTTTAGAACCCTACATATTGAAAGTCTCAAACAAGTAGTCCTTTAAGATTATTTTTCCTACTGGTTGACTTTTCATATATGCTAAGCTTTAGGACTAAAATCACCATTGAATAAATGCATGCTTGTATCCAAAATTTGAAAATACCACTTACCTGGTTCTCACACACAAGGTCTGAGTTGCTTTCATCTAACTCACTCATTTAAGCACATAAATCACAACACTGCTACAACCGTGTGAAGTGCTGTCTTTGCAGGGCTTATAAGTGAGCCCTTATTCATTATGTGGACAGAAACAGAAATCTCAGCAAATCAATACTCAAGGAGATAAGTACTATCATTGAAATTAATAAAAAGTCAATCACCATGAACATGTTCAGAATATTTCAAAAGATTCTAGTGATCCTGAAGATTTTCCCTGTGAGGATTCTAAGGAGACAAACATATGCAATTATGTATGGTTGCAGTAATTTCTGAAAATATTTAATTTCTCTTTTCATACAAGGAGAGTGGCTTATGTATGGATCATTAAATCTTGAACTGTATGAAATGTATTGTCAAGAAGATGAGGAGATATGCCACAGACTGGAAGAAAGTACTTGAAAATTTTCCAAAGGTTTTAAAAAGCTCAAGAGACAAAGAAAAAAGAAGAAAAAAAAAGACCAAAGAAAAATATTTCTTCAACTAACTCATACTATAATAACCTGATGTCACATAATAATGAATATAAAACTGCTTTGAAAAGCATAAAAGATATCTGGATCTTGAGCCATTATTTTCCATTTTCTGTTAATTTCCATCTGATTACTGTTCCAGAACTCATGCTGGATTACTGTAATCATATTATATCCTTTATTGATGTTGTTTATTCATGAGGCATCACGGTTTCATTTGCTTTCCCAAGATTTTTATTTCTTATGTGAACGGATTTTTGTTACTTATCTTTAAAATTGTAAACACAGGACAACTCACTTTCTGAACTCCTTTCTGTCTCTTTCAGAAAGAAACTTTCTTTCTCTCAATAAATTCTTCATACTCTGAAACACAAGCACATTTCTGTTGGTAGGTTTTGTACAATATGCAACTCCTTTCCAATCAAATTTAGAAACATGAAGAATGTATTTCCTATTGGAATAGTGAACGTGCTTGGTGTTTACTACTGATAAATATTTTCACATGTATATTGCACTTAGACATGTAGGATGATTTTGGTCAACTGTGTATTTCTGTAGCATTTTCTCAGATATAACTACACATGAATACTTTAATTTATACTGATGTGTCTTCATGAATCACTCAGCAGTTTTATTTGGTATTAGCTGCCATTTTATGATAAGAATTGCAATGATCCATTTAGTTATGGGATTCCCAGGAAACCATTCTGCATGCAAATATGCATGAAGAGTGAGTGATGATGGAGAAATAAATGCTTCAGTGAGGCACGTGGGCAGGGTTTCTGAAATGTGCTGCATATTTTTGAGGAATGCTTATGTCCTATATGAACTCAGGGTCATTCTCTGTGGTCCAGAGGTTCAGTGTAATATGGAAGCTGAACTCAAAACTTAACCACCATAGTCTTCTATTGAATAAGCTTTTACTGAGAGTGTGCCATGACTGAGGTAATCTGTTTAGTTGCTGGTGATTATGTTGTGAACAACATAAAGTCCCTGCTCTCATGAGATTTACAGTCTAGGTGGGGAATGTAAACAAGAAAGGAAGGAGGAGGCATATCATAGGTGAGTGTGATAAGGGCGATGAGGAATGATGTAGGATGAGGAGTCTGTGTGGTAAGTAGACAGTGACCGGTTCAGACAGGTGGTCACAGAAGGATTATGACAGGGTAACATTTAAATAAAGACCTGAATGGAGCAAGACATTCTACTTGCAGCAGAACAAGGACTAAGGGCCTGTAGCATGGGCTTGATTGAAGATGCAGTGACATAGTAAGACAGTGATGAAGGAGATGGCAGCACACTGGGGAGTGACAGGAGATGCTGTAGCTCAAAACTAGCGGGCAGCGTGGACAATCTGAAGACTTTCAAAAAGAAAACATACGCAGTTATTGGTTTTTCAGTCATTTTTAGATAGTAGGAACACTGATAGTAATGAAAGCTTTTATATTTTTGTGTTTTTTCTGGTGCTCTGGATATTTTATCCCTTTGGAAATTAAATATCTAAAATGACAAATAAAGATTGCACATTTTGATTATAAAAGGACTCAATAATTAGAAATATTAGTTTATATGAGATGCCAGCCTTACAACATGAGTACAAAAATATCTCCAACACGTTCACTTTGTATTATAATGTTTGTTCAAGTTAGGACTCTTGGTGGTCAATGAAGAAGTAAGAATTATTTGAGAAATTTATATGTTAACACACAAAAATATTAGGTTATGAATAGTAGTAGCTGTATTAGCACAGGTTTGCCAGTGAGACGGAATGAATAGGATTATTAGGGACACCTACGAGGAGATTTATGATGGACATGAGCTCCTGTAGTTGTGGAAATGGAGACTCCCATACTATGCTCCCTGAAAGTCACAGACCTGGGAAGGTTGCTGGTGTACTCAGTCTGAGTCAAAGGCCTAAAACTGGGGAGAGGGTGGTGTTATAGGTGTGAGTCTTGGCTGAGGCTTAAGAGGCAGGAGCTCTGAGATGCAAGAGGGACAATTATCAATTTAGATTTAAAGAAGAGAGAGACCCAGGATGTGTCCTTTCTCCGCATCTGTACTCTGTTCCAGGAAATCTGCAGTGGGCTGGATAATGGCACACATGCTGGAGTGCAGAATTCTTTATTCATTCTAGTGATTAACATATTGAAATATTTATGAATACTCTAATGGAAATATACACAAATATGTTTAACAGATATGTGGGTTTTCCCTAAACCTGGGCAGTAAGCTATGTACAATTGACTGTCAAAAATATTCAACTATAATTCTGTCAAGTTCTCCTCTACCATCTGTATGTGTCCTTAGTTGTCTTCTAAATTTAGTTCTTTTATTGGGCTTCTCTGTGCCATTACTTTTTTATTTAAAGGAAAAAAAAAACCAAAACAGTATAAGGATACAAGAAATACAGAATTACAGAAAAAACCAGTAAGAAATCACTATTTAATAGATTACATATTGTCATCTTAGAAATAGTTGTTCAAGTTACAAGATTAAAGTGGAAATTCAAACAGTGAGACTGCATACAGTTGTGTTCAATGATCCAACAAAAACTCAGTAATATGATCATCTATCTTAACACACCTAAACACACTTGCAGTTGTATGCTTTAGAGCACTTTCTTTCTCTCTCTTTTTTACAAGAAAATTTACACTTTGTGGATTTTATTACTCCCATAGTTCTTATACTTTTTTCGGGAAGAGAATGAAACCAAATATGACAAAACAAAGCAGTCAGTCAAAACAAAGGATAGACATAGTACATGATGTAAAAACAGAATACAATACAATATTGTTGATAACCTTGTATTCTGTGCCCTTATTTTACAAAGATTTGCATTTATACTATATATACATGTCATATGATTTGCTACCTTAAATTCCAAGATATTCCAAGATATTCATGTACAAAAGTTATTTTAGCATATAATGCTTTTTTATATATAAAAGCAGGCTTAAAGATTAAGGGTGTCACTCCAGGCACTGGACTTCAATGTGGGCCTTAAAATAAAAATCAGTTGATGTAGGTTGGAGATATCTTAAACTAGATACCATTATTCTGCACCAGTAAAACCCACATCTTAATGATTACATTGTTTAAAAAAAATGTCTCTGCCTCCATCCAGTACACTTCAACTTCTTTGTTGCCCAGGTGACAGTTCCTGTTGCAGTTCCGATTGCTTCTGTCTCTTAGAAATGGTTGGTCACTGTGATGCATAGCTGGTCACTATGACGTACACTGCACAAACCAGTTTCCAAACTGTCAAGCCATTCTCCCTCTGTACTTCCTGTTTACTTATTCAACATAAGCCACAGATTACCAGAAACCCCTTAGCGATCTGGAAGAAAATTCCTGGTTTTCTGCTTGAGTGGCTCACATTGAACCCTAATGGAAGGAGGATACTATCTGTCTGTCTGTCTACCTGCCTGATTCCAGTATGACCCCTGGGGGCACCGCAGTTAGTCAGTCTGTTAGTCCTGCCCAGTTCAAGCTGAAGAGCTTGATTATCTCTTGTTACTTAAGATCACCATCAAAGAAAGGGTTTGGAATGTTTAACCTCGATGCCTGATAAATAAATGTGTGAGTGGAGTGGACTGATAAATAAATGTATGAGTGGAGTGGATGGTATAAGCAGTAGGCTGCTCCATCTGCATGCCAAGACTGGGAAGCATTTGTCATGGTGGTTGACTGGACCATCACCTATAGTTCTATGGCAATCAATGTCTAGCACAACGGAGACTTCATACCCTCCTTAGCTAGGCTGCACATAATTCCCAATGAAAGACATGGCTAGGCAGGGGTCTGAATGGTCTCTCTGAGTCGCACCCACTGTTTGTCTCTTGAACCATCATTCAAGGGTACATAACATACATGACAGAAAAATAGAATTGGGACTAATTAGTTAAAACCCACAGCCCCTAACTGAAGGAAAAAGGGCTTTTATGGAGTTAAAAACAAAACCAAATGGTTCCCTGCATCGCAAAGAAAAAGAAAGAAAGAGAGAAAGAAAGAAAGAATCCCATTCTTTCTGAGAATTTCACGTTGGCATCTTTAGTTGGCTTTTGTCAGCCAGACTCTCTTCACAACTGACCTGGACTCATCCTCCCAGAGGTTCAGAAACTTGCTCCCTCCTTAAAAAGCACTTCTGATTAATGACACTTCTAAGCTTCCTGCTAAAAAGGCACAAAAGCTCTGTTACAATATCTGTCAGAAACTGATTATGAGAAAGGAACTCTATAAATTTCTTAGAACTGTTGACTTTTATAAAATATGTATCCTTGAGTTCATAAAAACAATAATGTTTACTCAAACTGTCAGCCTCTGGGAGCACCCAGTGGCCCACCTGTGCAAATAATTAGATTCGGTCACTAAGGTCTCCTTCATCTTATAGCATACTTAACTGTCGAGGTGCCACATGGTGTACTGGGACGAACTGTACTAAAAAAATAAAAAAGACTCCATAAAGATGCTGTGTACACCTGCTTACTTGTTGAAGGATGGAAGTAGCTCTGTTAGGAATGAAGTCCAACAGGTTAGATATTTTGGCCAGTAGTCTCCTGCAGGGATGACCTGCACAACAAACTGCTATTTGAAAACCTCCACCCATGACACAAAACAGTCCAATCCAGAGGCCCAAGCCCTTTCCAGGGATCCAATTGACTTAACCATGAGTCTCAGGCAGAAAAGTTTTACCTGATATCTCCTGAAGATCAGAGCGACACCTGTCCCCACCATTTGTTCTACAAGCTCAGATCTCAGCTCTGACACCTATACCTCTGCCACTACCTCAGGCTTTAGTGTCTGTGTTAAACTGCAGATATTTTTTGATGTTTGTATGCACATACTAAGGCTAGCCTGAGTCATACCTGAGTTGAGAAGGTGTTAAGGTCCTGCTGTAGAAAAATCATTCCTGAAAATGGCCTACCATTGATCACTGGCAATGGCCCTGAATTTATAGAAATAAAAACTACATACAGCATACAGGCCATAAAAGTCTAGAAAAGTTAAAAACAGCTTGTAAGTCACACACACACACACACACATATATGTGTGTGTGTATATATATATATATATATATATATATATATATATATCCCAGATGTGTATTAACTACCTCTATTGTGTCAGAAATCTAGCTTTAGATCTCCTAAACAAATCACCAGATGGCTCATTCTGAAGAGTGCCATACTCAAATCCCTGCTCTGTTCACTCCAGATGCTGATGAGTCCATGTGTGGAGCCTGAGGACATAATTCACAGGATTGCTTTATACCTATTCCCCTTGATTTTTCGTCTTTTCAGGTTTCTTACCTCAGTCTTTGCTTCCCTGCCCCCTGCTAGCTGTGGTTTCTGTCTTAAACTCTATGGATGGTTGCCCTAAGAGAATAGAATAATCAATAAAGACTGAACCAAGATTTGATGAGTGTCCAGGGAACAGTGGACACTCATCTAGAACTGATCAACTCTGTCACTATCACCCCAGAGTAATGCTTTGGAACAGACAGGCCTAAATTAGATCTTTTCCTAAAAATGACTTAGGGTAAAACTGTGTAATAAGTCAATCTTGGGGAGTTTACCTAGGTTCGATCTGAGGACCACAGACAACCCTCTCAGAATAACATGTAATATGGGCAGGCAAGATCTACTGTGGAAACTAAAAGAGGGTATAAATATAATAGAAAATGTCCCTTCAGCCAGTATAATTCAGCTTCTTAGTTGCCCAAGTAATATTTTTGGTTTAGTCACTCCTGATTCTCAAAAACAGATGGTTATTGTGATGCACAGCTGGTCACTATGATGCACATTGTGCAAACCAATCTGCAAATGACAAGCTGTTTTGCCTCTGTACTTACTGATTGCCTGTCTAATATAAGCCCTAGACCCCCAGAGATCAGGGCCAGCCTGATATTTTGAGAGTGATCCTGATCAGTGCTTATCGACATAAATAAATTGGCCTCCAAGTCCTGCATGACATTTTGGTGTTTCTGTTTGCCTTTGCAAGATCGCCTTCAAAATAATTTTTGTGAATGCACTGTTGACCTCCTTGTTCCTCAGGCTGTAGACCATGGGGTTCAGCATGGGGATAACCATGGTGTAGAACACAGATGTAACTTTGTCTGTGTCCATGGAGTGACTGGAGCTGGGCTGCAGGTACATGAAGATGACAGTGCCATAGAAGATGGAGACGGCAGTGAAGTGAGAGGCACAGGTGGACAGAGCCTTTCGATACCCTGCACCTGAATGCAACTTTATGATTGTGCCAAAAATGAATATGTAGGATATCCAGGTAACAAGGAGAGCAAAAAAAGATATTAAAGCCTACAACACAAACAAGAACAAGCTCACTGAAACGTCTATCAGAACAGGAGAGAACTATGACTGCCAGAATATCACAGACAAAATGATGGACCACATTGGCATTACACAAGGAGAGACTGAATGTTTCTCCAACGTGGATGGAGGCATTCAGGAAGCCACAGATATAGGAGCCTAGGATAAGACAAGAGCACACACTTGTGGTCATGGTGGTGGTGTAATGTAAAGGCTTGCACATTGCCACGTATCAATCATAGGCCATGGAGGCCAGGAGGTAACTTTCCACAGTAGCAAAAGCTACAAAAAAGAACATCTGCAGCACAAGAATTGTAGGAGATAAACTGGCCTCCTTTAAGCAGCCCAGCCATGACTGTGGGAGTGAGAGCTGAAGAATATCCGAAGTCCACCAGGGACAGGTTGCCAAGGAAAAAGTACATGGGGCTGTGCAGACGGGGTCCAGGAGGATGAGCAGGATCATCCCCAGCTTCCCAGCCACAGTGATGGTGTAGATGAGGAGGAAGGTGATGAAGAGGGGAAGCTGCAGGTGCAGGTCAGCAGTCAGTCCCAGCAGGAGGAACTCTGTCACCTCTGTCCTGTTCTCCATCAGTGGAGTCTGAGAATCAGTATTGTAGATGCTCTTTATTAATGCCAGAAAGGAAAAGTAACATGAATTTAGCTGTAGTTGGAAAACATTAAGTATGTATTCTGTCCTTATAACAATGATTTTTACTTGAAGATTTTTTTTTTTCATAGCAGTGCATGGGGTGGAAACACAAATGTGGTACTTTAAATTTCACATGGTATACAATGTTGTTTCTGAAGACTCTTAATTGGTCATCTATCAAAGTTTTAAATGTTTATATATGTGTACTGAATGCTACTAAATTTTAAGACAGTGAAAATGACTTGTTTTCCTTAGTCAATATGTTAATTTACTTCTGAACATATTAAAACCTGGGACTTCCATGTTGGTTGCCCATGAAAAACTCCTGCAAACATGCTAAATATGCATTCGTGTCCTCTTGCCTGTAATGTTCTGTATTTGGTTGATTCTTGTCTTGTATAGATTTTGGATCATATAACATACAGCATTTTTTTAGTATTTACAGCATTTTTAGGATTTACATCAATATGACTTGAAAATCTTTACTCTGGTCCCTTGCAATCCATTCAAGGCATTCCTACGTTTAATGGTGAATTTAAATGAAATTGAATGTAACTCATTTGACAATCTGTCCTTGTTTACTCTGGTTCAAACACAGTGCTTCACATTTCACAGTGAACTGAGACAGTGACTTATTAGTTTGAGATTTTTCTCACTACACATTTTCACGTAATTGGAGATAAAATAAACAAACATACCAAGGGCCAAAAAAGCAAAAAGATCCTACTTTCACCTATAGAGCATCCTAAAGGAAATGGCCAATTCTCAATCACACTGTAACCTTTCAGTCACATAATTATTATCAGCAGCACTCTTACACATGTTGATATCAGGTGGTGAAAAATATCAATTTTTGATTGGGTTGAAGATGAATTCCCTCCCTCTCTTTCACGCTTCTTTCCCTCCTTCCGTTCTCTCTCTCTCCCTCCTTCTTTTCTTCCTTCCTTATTTCCTCTCACCTTTATTTTGATAAATCATCTAGTGCAGTGAACTCAGACCTAGTGAGATGATGCTCAGATGTCCTGGTACTTGTGGGTTTCAGCCATCCTCCTGCCTCAGCCTACTGAGTAGCCAGGACCATAGCAATGTGGTACTACACTTGCATAATTCATTTAAATTGATGCCTTTGGAATGATTTTCATCCCAAACTTTTTCCTGTTACTTAGTATGTTTCTTAAAAACCTTTTGCAAATTCAGCCATGAGCTTGACACATTCATAACTGTGTAGGCCAACTTTTAACACACTGATGACTTAAGCAAGTAACAGCAAGAAAAGCTTTATATATAAAAGGGTTTGTATATGTATTGGTATGTAATACAGTTAGAAATATTAGCATTATTATTCTTGCTTTTTCATCAAGGAAATTTGAGTAGTTATCTGATCCTCTAAAACTGCATAGCTAACATGGAATACACACAAAAAAAATCAATATTGCAAGTCATCTGCAACCTAATGAATAATACACACCTCTGTCATGTCACTGTCAATACAAGTTGATATAGTAATAATCTGAATGACATTATGGGGAAAAGGTAAGAATGCAGTTTAGAATATGTTAACCCATTTAGGATCTTTCTGTGGTTCAAAGAAGGATCATTTCACTCTTCTGGGGGTTTTGTACATTTACTTTTGTTTGTTTACCTCTAGCAAGAGTTAAATATATAGTGAAAAAGTATACAGTGATTACTGGAGCTCTGGTGATCAATCAGTATCATAAATTTGCATTTTGGAGAAATGAACATGAAATCTCATGACAGTTCCTGACTCTGCAGAAATTCTGACATTCACACTATAGGCTCACATGAATTTTTAGAAAAATGTTGAAATTGTCTTTTTTTCAGTATCTCTCTAGAGTTACCAAATATAGAAATACAAGTTTACCAATTTGGCAAAAGAGACAGAAGGGTCAATTTCTAACAGCAAGTCTGAAATCACACTATGAGACATGGAATATTGTTCAGTTCTGTTCCAGGAGTTCTCTCCCCAGGTAGTGGTCAAAAGTTTCCAACTTCTGTAAGACAGTATAAAAAATAGAGGAGAGCACATTAATATGGGTCAAGTTCTAAATCTACCACAAATTATTTCTGTTTCATGGAATACTTCACTTCTCCTTAAAAAACACACCTTTGTAGAAGCTGAAGGTTGTATCTATAAATAACAAATAAGATCAGCCTAGAAGATATTTCATGAAGCATGTCTTACTGACAATCAGTCAGTATGATTCTTATCTCTGAGACTGTTCCAGACCAGGGCTGCAGGCTCATGGAAAATCCTCAGGTCACAAGATGGCCTGTGTGTCCCCAGTGTGATCATCATTAGCTGTATGAATAATGATTGGGGCGGCAAGGCCAGCAGAGCTGTCCTCAAACAGCATGAGGCTGAGTCACAGCAGGCTTTCAGACTCTAACTCATCCAGCTCTGGAGGGAACTGCACAGACTTGGAGACCCCTGGAGATTTCCCCTGTGAGATTATCTACAGCTCCGCATCCTCCTTTCCTAGGGGAGAAGCAATAAAGCTGTCTATGGGGATCGAGTCAGTGCACAAATGTCTTTCACTATCTGATGTTTCTTGTTTCTTTTTAGAGCTTCTAGTTAATTCATAGCTCACACACTGTAATACCCACATGTTTTTAGTGACTAGGTTGATGCAATCATGTAACCGTCACTACAGACACTTAAACTGATTTACCTGAGCTATTCTTTGACATGTTCTTGCTCATGTAGTACCTTTTGCATCCAGCAAACTTTTTGGATCCAAGTAATTTTGCCACCATGAGAATGTCCTTAGGCCTCCTCCTAGAATATAAGGTCCCCCCTCTCTGCCATTTTCCCTTATCATTGTCCTCTAAGAGGACATGGAGTATTTCTTCTTGATGGGCTAACTATCATTTAAAGTTTTTGCTAGTGCCTGTTTGAAAAACAGCATAGTGATGATCATTTTGGGGAATCAGTGCATGTGTAACACATCTTGATCATTTTCAGGCTGTTTCCTCTTTCTGCCTTTCCTCACCCCTCCCCTCTCACCAATAATCACAGTGAAATCTTTTCATTGCAGAATAGTATTCCACTGCATGAATAATGCAATCTGTTTTTTCCCTACCTTGAGGCACATTGTGTGGTTTTAGTTTATGTTTTTTCTGTTATTATCATTCAGGTCAGTGTAAATATCTGAAGATAGATGTTTATTTGTGCACAGATTTTTATGTCACATTAGTAAACACTTAGTGATCAGATTGTTCTGCCTGATGCCATCTGTTTGTTGACTTGAATAAATAATGGCCAAACTTTTCTGAAGAAGTCCTTCAAGTTTGAACATCCCTAACTCACTCAGCCAGATTGATTCACATCTTTATGTACACTTGTGCTGTTTTATTAATTATTACTTTTGGTCAATTATTCTTCATTGTGGTCATTCGCCATTACATTTCAACCAACCTCCTTAATAATTTTTTTTTATTCTTGCACACTCAGCAATGTTGCCACCCTATCCCTGCTCTGGGAATGCCTTTCTGCAACAATGGACAGGGTTTCCTTTTTATTGCACAGTGACCTCTGTTTGCACTTCCACATCGACTTACCTATCTTCCTCAGAGCAGGCAAGATTTGCATTAGGTATTTGTTCCGTGCATCTATGTGACTTCACCTGAATTCAAGTAAGGGGGAATTGTATTGTGGTTATTGTATCAGTCAGTGTTTACTAGAGAAACAGATATAACACCAGATATACAAATGGATAAGAAATTACAAGATTGGTTTACAATGGTCAGCCACCAAGTCAGATGAAGGAGCGTGCAGAGGGTGTCTGCACACTGGAGGCTGAATTGTCCAATCCAAGGGCTGGAGCTCACAGTAGCATCTTGTGCAAGTCCATATCATGAGCCAAATGGATCTATGATTGAGCACTGAAGAATCTATGATGGAAGGCTGAAGAGTCTACGATGAAGGCTTCCAGGCAGAAGCCAAATTAGTCTATGCCAGAAGCCAGGAGACTGTAACACGCAACCTGAAGTTGAAGACTGGAGCTCCTCAGCAGACCCAGGAACCAGACCCTCCTTCTTTGCCTTTTATTGCATATGGGCTACTCCCCTGGCTTGGGTGTAGCACTCACACCATCTACCTGCCCTCTGTTTGCATAGGATGAGGATGTTACAAACTAAGGACCACCCCACTGCTGAATCACTTAGTTAAACTTCTGACTTTCTCAAACTGATACAATGGATAATATCTTAGAATGGTAACAGCTTGCCCTCTACAGTCTGAGATATATAACTGCTGAGTCACTTAGTTAAACTTCTAGAATTCTCAAGTTGATACGGTGTATAAACCATATCAGTTATCCTCATAGAATTTTCAGAAGGACCACTCCATGACAAGTATACAAAGCACAACACAGGGTCTGCCACATACCAGGAATTTCACTGTTAAATACTATACATATCATTTGTAAAGTTTGAAACAGCCTGTGTTACAAAAATGGGAGTCTCAGAATAACACATCTGTTCCCCTACATGATCATGCCATATTTCACCCAGGCAGGATATAGGACAGTAGACTGGGGGAAGATCCTTTCATTATTTGAAGCACACACAACCTTGCCATAGTTCTTTCTTCTATCCTGGGGTGGCCTGTCTTCCTGACCAAGCAGTTGCAGGTCCAGATGCCTTATCTGCTGGAGCCTGGGGCAAGACAGGCAGTTGGCACCTTGACTTAACCATCTGACCCGTGCCACTGGAGTGTGAAGCTAAACCATTGGAGACTAAGCCACGTCCGCCACAGGATCAGACCTAATACCTGACACTGATAGTTATGTCGGAATATGTCAATGGCAGTTAAATGAAGCATAGCAAGATAAGAAGTGGAGTGTTTTCTTTGCCTGGTCCTGACAGTACATCCGTTAAGCCCTTATAGGATGGAGTTAGGAAAAATGATACTCTGGGTACTTCAAGGGTCTGTTACTCTACAGAAATATTGCAAATAGAAACAAAACTTGGTCAGAAATTTGAGAAATTGTCAAAGATTTATAAAAATAGATGAAAAAATTTTATTTTTCAAGTAAGAAAAAGTTGATTTAACACAGCACATTTGTGCAACTGCAAGCTTACACCAGGAAAAGGAACCTTTTAAACTCTTGTGAGCAGTTTACTAAACAGCTAAACCCAGAGCAAGAAATCACAAAACAGCCTTGGAGAGATGAAAGGTTCACACTGTAATATTAGAAAAGTCAACTATGAGATACATGAATAACAGAAAGTGTGCTTAACTAGAGAGAGAGAGAGAGAGAGAGAGAGATAGAGAGAGAGAGAGAGAGAGAGAGAGAGAGAGAGAGAAAGAGAGAGAGAGAGATTGACCATAGCTAAGAAGAAGATGCTCACGCTATGGTATAGAAGCTTAAATATGTGTAAAGAGGATAAGGAAGCTTCCAACAAAACACTAGAATCCATTCACAATATCCTTATGTGAGTAACAAAATGAACTTGAATGTATTTCTTGTGTAGCACCTGTTGTACACATCTGCATTCCAGTGAAATAGGAAAAATGCACAGAAAATAAGTAAAAACATCCATATTCTCACTGTGGGTTTTGAAAAGTATTTCTTAAGATATCACAGGCATTCTCACACAGACATTTATTCCTGGAAATAATGTTTCTTTTTTCCAGACAACGAATTTACAGACATAAGTGTGCATCATTTCACAAATTCATTTTCATTGTGGATATTACGTGTAACTGGACACATGGTGAAGGTCTAAGAACACTAGGGATCATGAACTGCTCAGACCCCAAACCAAAGTTTGAGAAATTATTTCATCCAACAGATGAATCTACTCTTGACCTTCAAGAATGCATTCTTGACCTCCTTGTTCCTCAGGCTGTAGACCAAGGGGTTCAGCATGGGGATGACCATGGTGTAGAACACGGATGCAACTTTGTCCGTGTCCATGGAGTGACTGGAGCTGGGTTGCAGATACATAAAGATGACAGTGCCATAGAAGATGGAGACTGCGGTGAGGTGGGAGGCACAGGTGGATAGAGCCTTCCAGTGTCCCTCACTTGAGCGCATCCTCAGGATTGTGATAAAAATGAAAACGTAGGATATCCAGACAATTACGAGGGCAAAAAAGATGTTGAAGCTCACAACATAAACAAGAATCAGCTCATTATGATGTCTGTTAGAGCAGGAGAGCACCATGACTGCTGGGATATCACAGAAAAAGTGGTGGACAGCATTGGATTTACAGAAGGAGAGACTGAATGTATCCCCAACATAGGTGGAGGCACTTAGGAAAGCAATGGTGTAACAACCTATAATCAGCCACATACATATACTTGTTGTCATTCCAGAAGCATAATGTAGGGGCTTACACACTGCAGCATAGCGGTCATAGGCCATTGTGGCCAAGAGAAAATTTTCCACACTGGCAAAGACTGCAAAAGAGAACATCTGAGCAACACAAGCACTGTAAGAAATGACCTGGTCTCCTGTAAGCAGCCCAGCCATGACTGTGGGAGTGACAGCAGAAGAGTATCCAAAGTCTACCAGGGACAGGTTTCCCAGGAAAAAGTACATGGGGCTGTGCAGACGGGAGTCCAGGAGGATGAGCAGGATCATCCCCAGGTTCCCAGCCACAGTGATGGTGTAGATGAGGAGGAAGGTGATGAAGAGGGGAAGCTGCAGGTGGGGGTCACTGGTCAGTCCCAGCAGGAGGAACTCTGTCACCTCTGTCCTGTTCTCCATCAATGTCATATGAGAATAGCTAGGTGCATTGCAGCAATAAGAAATCAAGGAACAAAATGATTGGAAATCAAACAAATGGGAAAGTAGAGAAAATATTTTTTCAGTGTAACAATAACTTATAATTCTAGATTCCCGAGAAAATTATTACCATCAAAGCCAAGTTGAGCACATTTGCTAACTATATATAGGGTTACATGCTCTCAAATCTGAGAAATGTCAATGTATTGTGCACACAATTTAAAAATGTTCTATACTGGGTAACTAAATTGTAGACAATGAAATAACTGGATGAAACCAACTGGATGGATGAATCTCACTGGATCTCACTCCTCTGAGCTCTGTAGAAGCTGATGCTTCTGTGTTGCTCACCGCTGAACTGCTGCAGACACTTGAGGTGTGCCCCATGTTTCTGCTCAGTCATACAAAAAGCTTGATTCACTGTTATACCCGTGCTTCTGCCCAATAATGGAGTAACTGACTCACAGTTGCCAAGTACTAACTGACCATCTTTGCCCTGGTTCATACAAATCTTTATTTATTTTATTTATTTAATTTGTTTCATTATTTATTTTGGTACCAGGGATCAAACTCACAACCTTGCACTTGCCAGGCAAGCACTTACGCCGCTGAGCTAAACACCCAGGCCTCCATACCAATCTTTAAACCACGCTGACTTCTTTCCCAGTCTAAGGCTCCAAAGTGGATCTAAATTGGATTTAATTGAACAGAATTTATAGTTACTCCCTGTCTTCTTTGGGTCAAAAAATCATTGCTTGCAGTTTCACAGTGAAGAAGTAAGTGATTTATTCGGTAGTAATTTCACCTTGTTCACTGCATATATTCATTTTCATTGGGGTAAAGCAAAGAAGCAAAAATTTGTAAGACTGATCTTTCTTTCAACAACAAAGAAGTCCTTTCACAAGTTACAAGATTTGAATTGCTTTTCAACTGTTCCCCTGGATATAATGCTTAATTATTATTTTGTAGGTACATTTGTGATACACTTAATGGTCATATCATCACATGGAATTTATATCTGCACATAATATAACTTGGTCCTTTTGTTCTATTTCCCTCTGCTCTCTTTAAACCCTCTTCTCTTTATTTACAAAATAAAACAAGCTTTGTTTTCATTCTTCCCTTCTATTTTCTTTTTCTTCTTTTCCCTCCCTTCTTTATCCTGTTCCCTTTCCTTGTTCCCCTTCTCATTTCAATATTTTCTTCCCATTTCCTATGTAAATAAGGACCACAAAATGTAATGGATCTAATGCTTATTATCTTCAGCACAACTCCATGTCAATGATATAAATATATAGAAATCTTTGACTACATTAGTAATGGCAAAGCTTTTAGAACTTTCAATGATAACAAACATCCCACTACAGCATGTGTGTCATAGGTTCACCATATTGGATTAGGTTAATGACGAGCTTAGGTCTTGAATCCTCATTACTTCTCCCTCTGCCTGTTAGTTGTGGTGAGATAACTGGGGTGGTGGGAGCAAGTAGAAAGAAATATTTCAGAACTGCAGAAAATGTGATGTCTCTTGAAATGCATTGACTGCCACCCAGTGATTTAAGACTTAAAATTTTGGTGCAAATATAAAAGCCCAATTACTTTATTCATTCATTTGACAAATGTTTATTGAGAAATTATCATGAAAAATGCATCACTTCTGGTCTCTGAAGAAACATAGAAGCAATTCTGCATGAAGGCATAGCATCAGAAGTAGTACACATTGATCTTGGGTTCTTGGACAACAGATTTAAGACGTGAAATTTACTGCCTAGGGATGGGTGGTGCTAGACCAACTGCAATGAGCATTTTATTTCCATCTGCAAATATAGCAGTGAGAGATAAGCGAGGTAATATTGTAAGAATTAGGTAAGATAACATCTGAATACAGTAAATGCTGGCCTGCTGAGTGCTAGCTGTCATATTATTAGTAGGATGGAATATTGGTCTTCATGTTGGGTTGATTGAGGTGGGTGCTGGCACACAGGCCTTCAGCTGTAAGTGATTTTGAAGTCTTCAGGCTTCTCTCTCACTTTTCTTTCCCTCCCATACTAGTACCATGCTTTTTGGTCTCAGTTTCTCCAGGAATACAATTGGTGCTTTTGCAGTTGGATATGGGGCATTGGTTCTGAAAATTGCTTCATTGAAATTCCTATTTTAGTTTGGGAAAGATGGTCTATTTCTCCTAAAATGCATTCTTTCTCTCATTGTTACATACCATAGCCATATTCCAAAGGCCAAGTGTTGAAAATTCCCAATTTATGGCTGCACTTAACTCCCAGATCTTTTGGGTGGTAAATTTTATATCTTAAAACATTATATTTGAATCACTGAGGTTGTACTAGTATTTAAAGTTTCTTTTTAGAATTGAAGCCTTGGGAAGGATATCTACTCAACACTACCCACAAGGTCATTCTCTTAAGCTTTTAGCAACTTCATTTTCTGAGGTTGCCCTATGAGATACTATCCAGAGGACAAATGATCAGTTTTAGCATATACTATGTTATACAATAAAGCTTAGTGCATTTATACATAAATATTATATGTAGATGTGTGTAGGGTAGTTAATAGTATTTTTTCCACATTACCCACAAAGAAGCAGTGTTTGAGAAATGGTGTGATGGCCTAACATTATGCACCTAATGTGAGAAGCACTCTAGATATAAGTGGTAAAGGCACCATCCAAGAATTAATATGGGCTGGTGACAGAAGAATTGAACACACAGTGAATCCTCTTATTTCATGTAGAATCCCAGTGGAATACAATGAAAAGTCATGACACTATTCTGGGTTTCTGTGGGTGTTTTTTAAACCTCCAGGGAGTTGTAAATATATATTGAATGAAATAAATGTCATTAATTAGTCAAACTGTGACCTTTTTTCTTCTTATTTTTAAAAAAGAAGCATAATTTTTGTATGGATTCTGTAAATTACCCATGATAATACTTAAATAACCTATGATAATATTCTGACATTTAACCACCAGATTCCTCTTACTTTTCAAAAATTCTGTGAAAAATATCACTTTCTGTTCTCCAATTACTAATAATAGGGTAGGTAGCCAACTTTTGTATATAAATTATACCTCTCACTACAATGCATGAGGAATATGGAAACTTTACCCTTTTACTAGAAGAAAAAAATCTACAATAGTGAATAAGAAGTCATAAACTTAGCACATTGCATGAATTCTGGTATAGGAGTTTGTACACAAGCAGTGGTCAGATTGTCCCCAGCTCCTGTCCAGCTGCAAGGGATAGAGGGAAGAACATTAGTCTGGACCAGGTTCCCAACACAGTTATTCCTGTGCCTCTTAAGAATCACTCACCTCCTCTCTGTATGGAAATAGATCATTTCTCTATTATACTTCACAGCTCCTGATTAACAAAGAAAGAAGAGTTCTATTAAACCAGGTGTGATGCAGCTAGCATTTAAAGGTCCATGGAAGTTTTCTTTGAGTATTTTCTCTGTCCATAGTCACAGGCTTGAAACAAATCCTCAGGCCAGAAGAGCAGTTGTTTGTATCAGTCAGGCTCGTGAATCAGTGGTGCTCACAGCAATGGCAGACAGCTCATTCTTCCTGAATGTTGTGGTGAGTCATCGGATTTACATGAGCTGATAATCCATGGTGATCTGGTGATAATTCTCCAGGTCTGAAGATCTCTAGAGGTTTCCATGTGTGACTACTTTTCCTCATTCTGCTTTCCAGGGAATGAAGCAATTAAACTGCCTACCAAGATCAA
Organism: Cavia porcellus; assembly: GCF_034190915.1. Taxonomy (NCBI): domain Eukaryota; kingdom Metazoa; phylum Chordata; class Mammalia; order Rodentia; family Caviidae; genus Cavia; species Cavia porcellus. Next base: position 53,926,267 of record NW_026947500.1, on the reverse strand, counting down.
GCTGTCTATTGTGTGTTAGAAATTAAATTTATTTTAGTGACAAAAGAAAACAATATGACTTACTTTATATATAATACACATTATTTACCCCAAGATGTTTCTATGCCTACATACATATACATGTATATTATACATGTGCCCCAGTTTCTTTTATCTATTCTTCAGTTAACAAACTCAGTGATTAGCTGTCGAGAAGAGCCCAGAGATCAACTTGGGGGTGTAGATGTCTTTTGGACATACTGACTTCATTTCCTTTCAATTTATATTCAGCAGGATGATTGTCAGATCTCCTGGTAGACTATTTTTAATTGTCTGAGGAGCCTCCATACTGTAGTAATTTAAATTCTCCTCAACAGTATGCAAGTGTTCCCTTCTCTCCACCTCCCTGCCAGCACTGGTTATCTTTACTCATTTTGATGTAGGGATTCATATGCTTTTAAGATGCTATGTAATTATGGTTCTGCGTTACATTGTTTCTTGAAAGTGAACAAAAGATAACTGATTTATTTCCTGGAAAAAGTTATGCATCACATGACATTTAATTGGTAACATAAATCAGACATATGAGTTAACATATTGGCTTCTGGTTATTTTCTCAGCACTGGGGTGCTTTCCCATCCACATAGTACACGATTGGGTGACACAGATATAAGCACATCATATTTGTTCTTTCATAAGATATTCACGGAGGATTGTGTAAAACAAAGAGAGAAAAGAGATGAGCAATCACAAAGCCATGAGTATCTTTTTGATTGGTGAAGTTGCACTTTTTTTCATATAACCTGTGGGTATTTTAGGTCTCCTCTTGAGATATATCTGTTTAGGCCCTCACCTCCTACACCTCTTTTGTTGTACAGCCTTTACTCTGAGCTCCATTCCTTCCCTTCTATTATCTCTGTGTTTTGAGTTAGGGTCTTGCCCAGTTGCTGAGTCACCAAGGGTAGTCTAGAACTTCCGGTCTTCCCACTTCAGTCTTCCGGGCCAGTGCTGGGACTACAAGATTCTCTCTCATGCCTTGCTCTACTGTTCCTTTTTAAAATCAGGTTATTTGGTTTTTTACTTTTTTATTGCAGTTTTGGAGTTCCTCATTAATTTTGGATATCAATGCCTTTAGAGGGTATAATTTTCAAATATATTATTCTATTTCACAGGTTTTATCCTTAGTGTGCTATTTCCTTTGCTGTGCGAAGGTTTTAAATCAATGTAATCCCGTTTGTCTATTTTTGCTTTTGCTTCTTGCTCTTTGAGTCTTCTCTCAAAACCTTCAGCACATTCCAACATGCAGAAGCATTTTCCTTGTGTTTGCTTGTAGCAGGTCTGCAGTTTCAGCTCTTACATGTAAATCTTTAGTTTATTTAAGTTGATTTTTGTTAGTATTGTAATTTTTCTTGAAAGTATGTTTTGCCACACAATTTATTAAAATTTCCAGTATGTGTTTTTAGATCCTTTGTCACAATAATGTTGGCAGTAGAAGTGTGGATTTTTAAAAAGTTTCAAAACTTTGTCATTTTAGATATTTAATGATAACAATCATCATAGGGAATTTATTCTTGTATGTGATGTATCTGGCTTCTTTTTTTCCCCATTCCCCTCCTGTCTCTTCAGTCCCTCTTTTCCTCTTTTATATAAAAGCTTTGTTTGTATTTTTTACTTTTTTTCTCTTTTGTCTCTTGTCCTTTCTTTCTTTTCCCCTCCTCTTTCTTGGTTCCCCATTCCATTTGAATATTGTGCTCCTCTTTCTCAATATTTAGTATAAATTCTGGTCCTTATTTATGTTTTCAGTTTCTTGCACAAGAAAACAATATGTTGTTATTCAAATGTGTATCTGATTTTCGTCACTTAAAACTATGATCACAAGGTGCATCCATTTATTTAGAAAGGTCTCAAATTTTCCTTTTTATGAATGAGTAGTAGGCCATTCTATAAAAAAACAAAAAATAAAAAAAAGAAAGAAAAAAATAGCCATAGCTTCTCTTTATCCTTTCATTGGTTGATGGGCATTTGGGTTGTTTCTAAGATGTAGTTATTACAAATTGTGCCACCAACACTATGAGTGTACATGTATCACTGTGATACGATGCTTTTAATTCTTTTAGGAGAATGCCAAAACGGGAATAGCTGGGTAAATTTTAACTAATAGTTTTAGTTCTTTAAGGATTCTCCACACTGATTTCCACAGTGGTTGTACCAGTTTACACTCCCACCAACATAGAAGAAGGGCTTCTATTTTCTTACAACTTCCAGTATTTGTTAATGGTTGATTTCTTGATAACAGCCATTCTTTCTGGAGTAAGATGGAATGTTAGTGATATTTTAATTTGCATCTCTCAAATGATCAATGATCAATGATGTTGAACATTGTTTTCCTACATTTATTTGTATTTCTTCACCTGAGAAGTATGTATTCATCTTAGATACCCAGTTTGGGATTGGGTCTTCAAATTTGGGGAGGTCTGATCTTTTTTTTAAATTTTTTTTTATTTAAAGGGAAAAAAGAAAAAAAACAGTATAAGGGTACAAGTAATACAGTATTACAAAAAAAAAAAAAACCCGCTAAGAAATCACTAGTTAATAGAGTACATATTGTCATCTTAGAAATAGTAGTTCTATTAGAAATCTTAGAAATAGTAGAAATAATAGTAGGATTAAAGCATACAAAGTGGACATTCAAACAGTGAGACAGCAAACAGTTGTGTTCAATGATCCAACAAAAACTCTGTAACATGGTTATCTATCTTAACATACCTAAACACATTTGCAGTTGTATCATTTAGAGCACTTTTTTCCCTCTATTTTTAAAAACAAACTGTACACATTTTGGGTTTTATTACTCCCATAGTTCTTATTACTTTTTTTGGGAAGAGCACAAAACCAAATATGACAAAACAAAGCAGTCAGTCAAAACAAAGGATAGACATAGCACATGATGTAAAAACAGGATACAAGGTTATCAAGAATTGTTACCATAATGCCTCTTGCTTCCTTAAAAAGAATTGCCTATATCATTAGGTATAATAAAATTGAACAAAAGAGTACAAAAGAAGACCAATAAAACCTAAACATTGGAAACATTACAAGACTTCAAAAGAAATTAATAGTCCCTGCATTGACCAGTGACTGGTGAGTGGAGCAGCAGCAGTGTAGAATCCTGCCCCAGCCTGGGGTACTATCTTCCTGGCCTGGGGATCATGCTGATTCCCTGCTGGCCCTGGTGAGTGGTGAGTGGAGCAGCAGAGGTGTGGAATCCCACCCCAGGCTGGGGAACTCTCTTCCTGGCCTGGGGTCCAGGCCAGTTCCCTGCTGGGACCAGTGAGTGGTGAGGGGAGCAGCAGAGGCACAGAATCCCACCCCAGCCTGGGGCACTCTCTTCCTGGCCGCTTGGGGGCCAGGCCACAGTTCCCTGCCAGATCCAGTGAGTGGGGCCGCCACAGGGAACTCCATCCCAGGCTGGCGGAACTCTCTCCCACACTTGGAACAAAACTTGAACCTCGAAAATACAGGAAAATGACAAAACAAAAGACCAAAATGCAATCTCAAACATCCAGCCCATCCCAAGAAAGCCTAGGAGCCATGTGCAGAGAAGAAAACACATGCCACATAACTGAAACACCTGAAATAATAGTAACTGAAATAAAGAAGCAATTCTGGGAAGCCTTAAAGGAACTCAAACTAAAAATAATCTCCCAGGTAAAAGAAGAAATGATAAAAGAAATGAAGGAGATGCTGAACATAGCTAAAGAAGACATAGTTTAAAAATTGGAGGAGCTAAACAAAAGGATAGAATCCCTGGATGAACAATATAAGAAACAAACGGAATACATAAAACAGATGCAAAGAGATATACAGGAAATCAAAAACTCCGCTGAAAGTTGTAAAAACTGCCTCAATGAATGTGAAGATAGAATCTCAGACCTCAAAGACAAGATTGCAGCAAGTGAACAGGAAAGGAAAGATCTTTTAAAAATAACAAGAAACGAGGAAATAACAATTCAACACTTGCAAGGTTATGCAAAGAGGAATAACATAAGTTTGATAGGGATAAATGAAAAAGAAGGGGACAACATAAAGGATGTCAAGAGGATATTTAGAGAAGTAATAGCTGAAAAATTCCCAAACACGAGATTGGAAACTGATATCAAGATCAATGAAGCATAAAACTCCAAATATCCACAATCAAAATAAATCAACACCCAGACATATAATAATGATAATCCCAGAAATTGAACAAAAGAATCAAATATTAAAAGCTGCCAGAGAGAAAAGACAGATCACCTACAAAAGAAAGTATATCAGAATCACAGCAGACTTCTCAGTACAATCAATAAAGTGAAGAAGAGCATGGAGTGAAGTATTTCAGATCCTAAAGGAAAATGATTTCCAACCTAGGCCGATGTACCCTGCAAAACTGTCCTTCAAAATCAATGGAGAAATAAGATACTTCCATGACAAAGAACAGCTGAAAAACTTCATGATCACCAAGCCAACCCTGCAAAGAATACTGAAAAACAGCATAGATACATTTAGGGAAAAAACACTAAACAAAGCAGACAATTAAAAAGAGCAGAAAGATAAAGATGCAACAGTAGAAAGATAACATGCCAACAATAAACCAATATATAACAATTCTAACCATTAATTTAAATAGTCTCAATCGACCAACTAAAAGAAACAGACACACAGAATGGATCAAGAAACAAAATCTAACCATATGCTGTCTACAAGAAACCCATCTAACCCAAAAAGATACTCACAGACTGAAAGTTAAAGGATGGAAAACAATACTTCATGCAACAGGAACTCCCCAAAAAGTGGGGGTAGGTCTTCTGTTTTCAGACAAAGTGAACTTCAAGGCAATAATGATCAGAAAGGATAAAGAAGGTCACTACATACAGGTTAGGGGAAACTCCAAGAGGAAGAGCTGACTATCTTAAATATATATGCACGAAACTCCAGAGCACCCAGCTATATAAAACAAGGACTAAGAGAAATGAAAACTCAAATTAGCAGTAACACAATTCTAACAGGAGAACTTAACACACCACTGACACCAATGGACAGATCAACCAGACAGAAAATCAGCAAAGAAATAAAAGAACTGAACTGTACCTGTGAACAAATGGACTTAATAGACATATACGGAGTATTCCACCCAACAACAACAGAATACACATTCTTCTCAGCAATACATGGGGCATTCTCTAAAATAGACCATATATTAACTCACAGAAAATATTTAAATAAATATAAAAGAGTTGAAATTATCTCTTTCATGCTATCTGACCATAGCGCTATGAAATTAGAAATTCATGATAAAAGACAATGCAAAAATCCCACAAGCACATGGAAACTGAATAACACACTCTTGAGTAATCAGTGGGTCACAGAGGAAATTAACAAAGAAATTAAGCAATACCTACAAGAAAATGAAAACACAGATACAACTTACCGGAATCCGTGGGATGCAATGAAAGCCATCCTCAGAGGAAAATATATTGCACTGAGTTCCCACATAAGGAACACAGAAGGAATACAAATAAATAACCTGATGCTGCACTTCAAACAGCTACAAAAAGAAGAGCAAGTCAAGCCCAAAGCCAAAAGAGAGGAAATTATAAAAATCAGAGCAGAGACTAAGAAAACAATCCAAAGAATCAACAAATCAAAAAGTTGGTTCTTTGAAAGAATAAATAAAATCAATAAGCCTCTAGCCAACCTTATTTTTAAAAAGGGAAGAAAAGCTCAAATTCATGCAATAAGAAATGAAAAAGGTAAAATCACTACAGACTCAATAGAAATACTGAAGATCATCAACACCTATTTCAAAAACCTCTACTCCCAAAGGTTTGAAAACCCAGAAGAAATTAGACAGATTCTTAGAAACATATGGAGTACCAAAGCTAGATCAAGATGATGTAAAACTGCTGAATAACCCAATCTCTACCAATGAAGTTGAACATGTAATTAATTCCTTACCTACAAAGAATAGCCCAGGCCCAGACTGATTCACTGCAGAATTCTACAAGAAATACAAAGAAGACCTAATGCCAACATTCCTCACACTCTTCAATGAAATTGAAAGGGAAGCAATCCTTCCCTAGTCTATTCTGGAAGCAAATATTTCTCTAGTACCAAAACCTGAGAAAGACCTAACTGAAAAAGAGAATTATAGACCAATCTTTCTAATGAACACAGATGCAAAAATCCTCAATCAAATATTGGCAAATAGGATGCAGCAAATCATGAAGAAGATTATATACCATGACCAAGTGGGATTCTTCCCAGGCATGCAGGGATGGTTCAACATACATAAATCAATAAATGTAATCCACCATATAAATAAAGCCAAAAGTAAGAATTACATGATCATTTCTATAGATGCAGAAAAAACCTTTGATAAGGTCCATCATTCATTCATGAAAATAGCTTTACAGAAAATTGGAATAGATGATCTTTACCTCAATATAATAAAGGCCATCTATGAGAAACCAACATCCAGTGTCATACTAAATGGCCAACAGTTGAAAGCCTTTACTTTAAAATCAGGCACAAGACAAGGATACCCTTTATCACCACTCCTATTTAATTTAGTACTGGAAGTACTATCCAGAGAAATTAGACAAGAGAGAGAAATAAAAGGGGTAAAGAGAGGAAAAGAAGAAGATAATTGTCATTGTTTGTAGATGACATGATACTCTACATAGAAGACTCCATAAACTCCATTGAAAGACTCTTAGATATAATAAATAAATTGATTAATGCAGCTGGATACAAAATCAATACTCAGAAATCAATAGCATTCCTATACACTAACAACAAAATAACAGAGAAAGAAATAAGAGAAGCCACACTCTTCACATTAGCAAGCAAAAAATGAAATATTTAGGCATTCCTTTTATGAAAGAAGTGAAAGACCTATACAGGGAAAATTATAACACACTGAAAGAGGAAATTGAAGATGATCTGAGAAAATGGAAAGACATCCCATGCTCATGGATAGGAAGAACAAACAATGTGAAAATGGCTATTTTTCCAAAACTGTTATACAGACTCAATGCAATCCCAATAAAAATACCATCAACATTCCTTTAGATCTAGAGAAATCACTCCTAAAATTCATCTGGAACCAGAACAGACCTAGAATAGCAAAGGAAATTCCAAGCAGCAAAGGCAAGACAGGAGTCATCCCATTCCCTGACATGAAGTTATACTACAAAACAACAGTAGTAAAATCAACATCGTACTGGAATCAAAACAGAGCCAAAGATCATTGGAATAGATTAGAAGGTACCGGCACAACTAAAAACACACTCAACCACCTTATCTTTGATAAAGGAGCCAAGCAGTTTCATTGGAAGAATGACAGTCTGTTTAATAAATGATGTTGGAAAAACTGGCTCTGCAAATGCCGAAAACTAAAACTAGACCCAAGCCTATCATCATGTACTAAATTGAAATCTAAATGGATCAAATATCTGAATATTAAAACAGAAACACTAAATCTATTGGAAGACAAATTAGGTAGAAACCTTGAAGATGTAGGGGTAGGTAGAGAATTCATGAACAGGACTCAAAATGCATGGGAAATACCTCCCAGAATCAATAACTGGGACCATCTCTTATTAAAACGCTTCTGCAAGTAAAAAAAAATTCCCAGCATAGTGAAAAGAAAGCCCACAAACTGGGAAAATAATCTTAATGAACGCCCCCTCAGACAAGGGACTTCTGTGCGTCAAGTGTTGTTCCAAAGCTTCCCCTGGATGATTGGGAAATTGTCTCATATGTGCTGGACTCCTGGGATTTCTCTGGTAGTGTAGTTCCCTCCTTAGGCAACGAAGCCCCTGGATTAAATGAAGGCTGCCAGGCTCCTCTCAGTTAGACCTAAAGCTTCGTGAAGCTACACAGCTCCCCACTCTGGTAGCAAAGCTTCCCTCCTCAGTAGGGCTGCTTCCTCCTCCAGGTGGTGGCAGTAGTGTTGGTGCTCTCTAGGCCAAAAGAAGGTCACAGCCTCAGTGTGAGTACATCTCCAATGAGTTTAGGTGGTGGACTTTCAGGTAGCTCAGTAAGTCTCAGCTTCATGAGTTCAAGCACTGCAGTGAGAGCACTGAGCCTTTAGCTGTTTCAATAATAACACCCAGGACTGTATGGTTTATTGATTTTTCTCAGCTTAGTTTATTCCTGGGTCAGGCAGATCCATCTCCCTCTGTCTGGGACTCCCCACAGTGTATTATTTTTCAGAATCTTAAGTTGACTATCTCAGGGAGCCTTTATAGCCTGCTATTATCTATCTGCCATCTTTACTAGAACCCCTACTGTTGATTTCACAATATTTCAAAATCCTAAATATTTTGATCTAGTTTGTTTTGATTGGTTTTGTTCTGTTTTATCTTCTTTAAGATAAAGAAACGTAAAAGTTGTGCTGTTATAAACATGAGTGCACATATATCCCTATATTAAATTTTTCCAGGAAGATATTCAGAAGGTGAATAGCTGGGTCTAATGAAAACTCTAATCCTAGTTTTTGAGGAACCTCCACACTGATTTCCATGGTGGTTGCACCAGTCTACACTCCTGCCAACAATGGAGAAGGGCTCCTGTGTCCTTATAGCACCTCCAGCATATGTTACTAGTTGACTTGTTCATGATAACCATTGTTTCAGGGAGGAGATGGAGTCTCAGTGTTCTTTTAATTTGTATCCCTTAAATGACCAGTGATGTTGAACATTCCTTCATATATTTGTTTGCTATTTTTATTTCTTATCTGAGTAGTGACACTTTTACAATTAATGAAAAAATTCATAAAAATATAAAATCATTGTGTAAAATCTACAAGGTTCTGGTACACCACCAATGAATTCAATTACAAAATATTAGGAAAACAGTCCATTCACAATAACTTCAAAAACAAAAAACCAAATACCTAGGAAATAACTAAACCAGAGCATAAACCTTGCTACTCAAACTGTAGGCATCTGAGGTAAAGATGGAAGAAGACATCAGAAAATGGAACATTTTTGCTTTTCCTGGCAGACAAAATAAATATTGTCAAAACTGCCACATTACAAAAATGATTTATACATTTAAGATAAGCCCAATCAAAACACCAACAGCATCCTTTACAGAACTTTTTAAAATGTGTATCAACTAAAAGATACCCATAATAATGAAAGCAGTAAGGAGCCAACAAGAGCAAAACAGGAAGCACCACAATGCTGTATTTCAAGTTATACTGGAAAGCTACCATGATAAAATCACCATGGGACTACCAATACTACAGACATGTGAATAATTAGAACACAAAAGAAGATGAAGAAACACTCCCAGGAACATTCAGCCCTCTCATCATTGACAGTGGGTCCCAAATCACATGTTCGAGAAAAGAAATGGTTTAGCAAAACTGGTTTTCCACAGGTAGAAGAATGAATTTAGAACTATTATTTCACCTCGTAATAAAATAAAAATGACCAGAGACTTTACAATCAGAAACATTAAATGTGCTGATGGAAGATAATATAGGCAAACTTCTTTTTTAAAAATTTTATTTAAAGAGAAAAAGATAAAAAACAGTAGAAATAATACAGAATTTCAAAAAAAATTAAACAGTAATAAATCACTAGTTGATAAATACTGTCATCTTAGAAACAGTTGTTCAAGTTACAAAATTAAAGTATACAAAGTGGCCATTCAAACAGTGACACTGCAAACAGTTCTGTTCAATGATACACTAAAAACTTACTATATGATTATCTATCAAAGACACTTAAACATACATGCAGTTATAACTTTTAGAGCACTTTCTTTTCCTCTCTTTTTTACAATAATAATTATACATTTTGGGTTTTATTATTCCTAAAGTCCCTATTTGATTTTATACTAGAGATACAATGTGATATTTATAAATATGATTCCTATTTGATTCACTTATGAGGATAGTCTCAAGTTGCCTCCATTTACCTATCAAGACATCAAAAGTATCCTTTTTATAGCTGAGTAATATTCCATTGTATAAAAATACCACATCTTTTTTTCATCCACTCTGCAATTTATTGGGCATTTTGGTTGTTTCCAAGATTTAGCTATTACAAATTTTGCTATGAACATGGGTGCACATATATCACTGTGTAATGATCTTTTCAGTTTTTCTGAGAAAATACCCAGGAGAAGCATAGCTGGATTGAATGGAACTTCCAATCCTAGTCTTCTGAGAAATCTCCATAGTGCTTTCCATAGTGGTTGCACCAGTCTACACTCATACCAACAGTAGAGCAGTGTTCATTTTTACCCACATACTTGCCAACATTTGTTATCAGTTGATGTTTTTTATTTTTTACTTTATTTTAATGAGAATAAAACAAAATAGGACAGAACAAACAAATCAGAATAGAACAATGCAAGCAACACAGAACTTCACAACAAGACAAGCAGATATTAAGAGTAGCAACCATAATGTCTCTTTGAGACCGTTGAGCACACCTTCACATACAGTCATATCAAACATAACAAAATAGTATAAAGTATTAGAGGACATTCAGAACCAAAACCAGAAATTGAACAATGGCTACTATTACATCTTATTTTCCAAAAAAATTATACTGTTACACATATTAAAATTCAATAAGACACCACATCATAGAAACAATGGAAACAGAACAAAAGCATGGTAGGACTTCAAAGCAAGATAATATTAAGTCAGCAATGGCTGCCACAATGTCTTGTGTTTTTCAAATCAGCTGTTCATTCCATTACACATAATAAAATCAAACAAAACAGAACAAAACCATTCCAACTAATGAATGAAAACATTCATTAGTTCAAAGCAATGGAATGAGGAATCAAGATTACCATAAAATCTTATATATTCTTACTATTTATTAAACTAGGGAGGCTATATGAAATTTATACATGTGAGTTTGATTTATTTCAGGTATAAGTATGGTCTAAAGTTGCATCCATCCATTTAAAAGTGTCTCAGTGTGATCATTCTTTATAGCTGAGTAGTAATACATTGTATAACAATCCCACAACTTTTTTATCAATTCCTCAGTTGATGGGCACTTAGCTTGTTTCCAAGATCTGGCTATTTCAAATTGTGCTGCTATAAACTTGGGTGCACATATATCACTGTGGTATGATGTTTTCAGTTGTTCTGGAAATATGCCTAGAAGTGAAATAGTTTGTTTTGTTTTGTTTTTTGTTTTTTGGCTTTTTAAAAATCTTTTTTGTTTCCTCTTCAAAGAAAAAGTTATAAAAACTATGGGAGTAATGGGAACTAAAATGTGTGATTGTTAGCATAAAAAAGAGAGGAAGGAAAGTGATCTAAAGGATATAACTGCAAGTTTATTTAAATGTGTAGGATAGAGAAACATATTGTTGAGTTTTTCTTTTATCATTGAACAGAACTGACTGCAATCTCACTGTATTAATCTCCACTTTGTATGCTTTAATTTTGTAATCTGGACAACTGTTTCTAAGATGACAATATGTGATCTATTAACTAGTGAATTCTTACTGTATATTTTTCTCTTGAAATTCTGTATTACTTCTAGCCTTTTACTGTTTTGCTTCGTTTAGTTTTGTTTTTTTCTTCAAATAAAAAAAAAAAAAAAAAAAAAAAAAAAGAAGTAACTGGGCAAATGGGACTTCCAGTCCCAGCTTTCTGAGAAATCTCCAGACTCACCTCCACAATTGTTGCACCAGTCTACACTCCCACCAACAGTGCAGATTTCCTTTTCCCCCACAGCCTCCCTGGCATTTGTTGTTGGTAGTTTTCTTGATCCTGGCCATTCTTTCTTGAGTGAGATGGTATCTCAATGTGGTTTGAATTTGCATTTCTCAATGATGATGAACATATTTTTCATGTATTATTTGCCATTTGTATTTCTTTATCTGAAATCTATGTATTTATCTCAGATGTCCATTTTTGGATTGGGTGCTTGTGTTTTGGGGGTTTGATTTTTTTCAATTCTATATATGTTTTAGAAAAAAATCCTTTGTCTGAGGGAAGTTTACTAAGATATTTATCCAATTTGTAACCTTTCTTTTCACTGTTCTGGAGATTACTTTTGACATGCAGAAACTGTTTAATTGACATGATCCCAGTTACCAATTCTGGGAAGTATTTCCGGTGCAGTTTGATTTCTGTCCCTGAATTCTCTACCTACCCTATCCCTTCAGGGTTTTTACCTAATTTGTCTTCCAACAGATTTAGTTTTTCTGTTTTAGTATTTAGATCTTTAATCCATTTAGACTTTAGTTAAGTACATGGTGACAGGCATGGATCTAGTTTTAATTTTGACATACAGAGAGCCATTTTTTCCAGTGCCACGTATTAAGGAGACTTCCAGTCGTTCTTCCAGTGATCATTTTTGGCCCCTTTATCAAAGATAAGATGATTCAGAGTGTTTGTAGTTGTAGTTGTGTCTTCTAATCTATTCCACTGATCTTCAGATCTTGTTTTATTCCAGAACTATGTTGATTTTGTTGCAGTAGCTTTGTAGTATAATTTCAACTACGGATTATCAGTTGATTTCTTGATGGCAGCTATTTGTTCCAGAGTTAGATGAAATCTCAAAGCAGTTTTAATTTGCATTTTTTGAATGACCAGTGATGGTGAACATTTCTTCCTGTATTTACCTTGTCTTCCAGTAGATTTAGTGTTTCTGTTTTAATATTTATGTCTTTCTTCCATTTAGATTTTAGTTTTATGCATGATGATAGGCATGGGTCTAGTTTCAGTCCTTGGCATATGGAGAGCCAATTTTCCAATTACTAAAGATGCCATCCTTCTTCCAGGGAACATGTTTAGTCTCTTTGTGAAATATCAGGTGGCTCAGTGCCTTTGTAGCTGTGTTTGTGTCTTGTAATCTGTTCCATTGATTCTCAGGTCTATTTCTTTGCCAGCACCATGCTGATTTTATCACTGTGTGTTTGTAGTATAGTTTCCAGTCAGGAATTGAGATGCCTCCTGCCTTGCTTTGTTGCCAAGAATTGCCTTTGCTATTGTAGATTTCTTCTGTTTCCAAATGAATTTCAGGATGTTATATATAGATCTGTCTGGGATGTTAGTTGTATTTTGATTGGAATTGCATTAAATCTGTATATGAGTTTTGGGAGTATGGCCATTTTCACAATGTTTGTTTTCCTAGCCGAGAACAAGGAATATCCTTCCATTTCTAACATTCTCTTTAATCTTTTTTAGTGTAGCATAATTATCAGCATATAGGTCTTTTACATTCCTAGTTAGGTTGATTCCTAGGTATTTCATTTTTTAGATGCTATATTGAATGATAATATTGCTGCAATTATTCTCTCAATGAGTATGTTGTTTGTGTACAGGAATGCTGTTAATTTTTGAGCATTGAGTTTGTATCCATTTACCCTGCTGAATTTTTTTATTACTACTAGTAGTCTTCTAATGGAGTTTTTTTCAGTCTTCTATCTAGAGTATCATGTCATCTGCAAACAGTGATAGTTTAACTTCCTTTACTACTTTGTTCCTTTTGTTTTTTGCTCTTATCCAATTGCCTTGGCTAGTACTACCAGAACTATATTGAATAGGAGTGGTGTTAGTGGACTTCCTCGTCTTGTTCCAGACTTTAGAGTGAAAGCTTTTAGCTTTTGTCCATTTAGTATAATGTTGGCTGTTGGTTTTGTCATAGATGGCTTTTTTGACACTGAGGTAGACACCATGCATTCCAAGTTTAATAAGGGATTTTTTTTATCATGAACATATGTAGAACTTTATCAAAAGCATTTTCTGCATCTATTGAGATGATCATGTGGGTTTTGTTTTTGGCTCTGTTGATGTGATGTATTCCATTTATAGATTTTCATATGATAAAGCATCCCTGCATTCCTGGAATGAATCCCATTTGGTCGTGATGTATAATCTTCTTGATGATTTTCTGCATTCTATTTGCCAGCATTTTATTGAGAATCTTTGCATCAAGGATCATTAGTGAGATTGGTCTATAGTTCTCTTTATTGGTTGGGTCTTTCTCTGGTTTTGATATCAGATTAATACTTACCTCCAGGAATGATTTAGGAAGGATAGCTTCCTTTTCAATATCATTGAAGAGTTTAAGAAATATTAGCATCAAATTTCTAAATGTCTTGTAGAATTTATCCCTGAATCTATCAGAGGTCTGGGATTTTCTTTGTTGGTTAGTTTCTAATTGCATTTTCAATTTCAATAGCTGGTATTGGGTTATTCAAAATTTCTATAACTTCTTGGTTGAGCTTTGGTAGTTCATATGTTTATAGAAACCCATTCATTTCCTCTGTGTTTTCCACTCCATGTCAGTAGACATTTTCAAAATAGGTATTCATGATCTTTGTAATTTTCTTTTTTTAAAATTTTATTTAAGGAGAAAAAAAAAGCAGAGAAATGGTACAAGTTATACAGATTTACAGAAAAAAATAAACAGTAGGAAATCACTAGTTAATGGATTACATATTGTCATCTTAGAAATAATTGTTCAAATCACAAAATTAAAGCTTGTAAAGTGGACATTCCAACAGTGAGACTGCAAACAGTTCTATTCAATGATCCAACAAAACTGTGATATCATTATCTATCTTATACACTTATATATACATGCAGTTATATCGTTTAGACCACTTTCTTTTCCTCTCTTTTGTACAATGACAATTACCCTTTTGGGTTTTGTTGCTCCCACAGTTCTTATTACTTTTTTGGAAGGGAGTAGAACCAAATGTGACATGACAGAACAGAGTCAATCAAATCAAAAGGATGGATATAATAGATAATGTAAAAGCATAATACAAGGTGATCAACAATGGTTACCATAATGCCTCCCGCTATCTCTAATAGAATTGCCTATATCATCAGTTATAATAAAATTGAACAAAACAGTAAAGAACAAAACCGACAAAACCAAAACATTGGAGACATTATAGGTCTTCAAAAGTAGATAATAGTCATTGAGAATGGGCGTTATAATGAATCTCACTATCTTCACAGCTGTTGCTTAAACTTTTGAACCTGGTACTATCAAGCAAAACAGAATAGGGGGACGTCAGTGAAAAACAAGATGGTGAGAGTAATACAGGGCTTTAAATCAAGATAATGGTAAGTCAAAGTGGGTTACTATAATATATCCTGCTATTTTTAATTTATTTTTCCCTTAATTAAAAGGATAAAAATAAAAAAGTAAATAATGAAGTGGAGATTGAGATAAAAGAGGGCATAACAGCAAAACAGCTCAGATCAAAACATAACCATTTAAGCAGAATAGTGTTTTACCACAACATAATCCCAACATAAAAGTAGTTACCATATTGTCTCTTTCCTTGAAATCTTTGAGTATAACTTCGAATACTGTAGCATCAAATATATCAAAACAATGTAAAACCATTTAAGAGAGTGATAGCATTACAGGGTATTTAGAATCAACCAACAGAAAATGAACAATGGTTTCTGTATAATCTCCTTGTCTTTAAAAGTTTTTGCTTATACTATCATACATAATAAAATTCAATAAGATATAACCTATTTAGCCCAATGGAGACAGAAGAACAAAAGCTTGATGAGACTTCAAAACAAGATGATACTAAATCAGTATTATCTCTTAAGATGTCATTTTCTCCAAAATAGTTGTTCCTATCATCCAATCTTCTCTGCCTCATTTCTGTTGAGCTCCTTTTCTGTCATTAGTTATTAGTTTGTCTTCTTCATTTTGTTTTCTGCTCCATTCATTGTGGCCTCTCTGTCACTATTTCTGGATTCTTTGTATTTTTCTTTTTTAAAATATCCTATAGTATTCTCTGTAGAGTTGAATTGGTGGTTGCATATTCCCCTAGTTCCTTTTTATCCTGGAAGCACCTTGTTTTTCCATCAATTTCCATGGATAGTTGTGCAGGATATATCAATCTTGGCTGGAGATTATTATCTTTCAAAGCTTGAATTATTTCCCCCCGTGCTCTTCATGATTTGATGGTTTGTGCAGAGAAATCTGCTGTAATTCTGATTGGTGTTCCCTTGTAAGTGGTCTGTTTCTTGTCTCTGACAGCTTTTAATATTCTGTTCTTGTATTGAATTTCTGGAATTTTAATTATTTTATGCCTGGTTGTTGCTCTGTTTGGGTTGTAGGTGGCTGGGGTCCTGTGTGCTTCATACAACTGAGTATCTTTACCTTTTGCTAAATTAGGAAAATTCTCCTGGATTATTTCTGTGAGTAGCTTTTGTAGTTCATTTGTTTGTGTCCCTACTTCTTCTTTTATGTTCTTAATTCTTAAGTTATGGATCCTCTTATCATCTTCTAGTCTTTGCATTATTGCTGTTTGTTTCTTTGTTATTTTTAAGAAGTTTTTCATTTCATTCTCCCATATTACAAATCTGCCCTCCAATTCAGATAGTCTGTCCTTAGTTTCTTTCAAGCTATTATGCCAGTTTTGATAGAGTTTTTAGTTTCCTGGTAGTCTCTTTGAACCTGCTTCATGTATTCTATGCTTTCTCTATTTTCTCCATCAAACAATTCTCCCCTCTTTTTCTGATCTTCCATTCCACCATCTGTTTTTTCTTGGGTGGTGCTTAGCATTCATCTAACTATTCTGCTTATTTCTAGCTTCAGGTCATTAATAACTTCATTCCTGAACTGATCTATGAGGCTCTCTAGATGGCGCTTTATGTCTATTGGTGCGGTGTCTGCTATTGCCTGTTTCTCATGATTGGGGGCCGAAGGGCCTTTCTTGTTGCTGCCTCTTCTCATATTCTTTGTTCCTTATATATGCAAGCGTATATAGGAGGCCCAGCTTCCTTTCCTGTCAGCCACAGTCTGATTGAATTGCGCTGGCTAGGTATTCTTGCCCACCGCAGCACACCAGGAAGTTGCAGATCAGGCAGCCTATGCGGGGCCCGCCCCTCCAGGTCACCCTCAGGCTCTGGGATCTGGGTTGTGCTAGCCCACTGGGTCTCAGCCAGCAGCGTCACATAGGCTAGGCACTTCTCACCAATCCCTCTTGAGAGGGGGATACGTGGCTGAAGTTGCTGCAGTGCCCTGCTCCCGCAAGTCTGCCCAGTCCCAGAATGTCCTCTGTTGGAGTCTCCCAAACCATGGGTAGAGTGTCAGTTTCTTTCACTCACTTTACCACAAGTCAATGCACAGCTCCCCACCCTTCCTGTTTTCAACTCCGTTCGCCGATTCCCGTTCTCAGGGCTTCCGGGCATCTCTCTCCCTGCCCAGCCAATGTAGATGCAGCCGCCGCACAGCGGGAACCCCAAATCGCGGCTTCCAATGCCGCGGGCTCCAGTTTCCACACTGAGGCTTTTCTGTTCCTGTTATAGCACCAGGATTGCACTCCAAGTTGGTTTCTCTCAGCCCAGTTCGTTCTTGGGTCAGCAGGGCATATCTCCACCTGCTCAATACTCCTTACTCCGCACCATTCCTGAATTCCAAGCTAGTTCTTTCAGAGAGCCTCCATAGCTGCTGCTATCTGTCCACCATGTTCTCCTGGAAGTCCTCAATCTTTTTAATTTTCATGAGATCTGTAGGAGTTACCCTCTTTACAGTCCTTATTGCATGGATTTGTGTTTTTTCTTTACTTCTTTATAAGTTTAGCTAGAGGTTTGAAATTTTTGTTTTTTTCTCTCAAAAAACCAGCTTTTTGATTCATGAATTATTTGTATTTTTTTTTAGTTTCAATTGCATTGATTTGTACTCTAAGCTTTAGAATTTCCTCTCTTCTAAAAGGTTTGGGTTTAACTTGCTCTTATTTTTCGAAAAGCTTGAGATGAAGCATTGGGTTGTTTACTGGTGCTTGTTCCATTAGTTTGATATACAATTTATTGCTATATATTTCCATCTTAATACTGCTTTCAGTGCATCCTAGAGATATCAGATGTTGTTTCCACACTTTATGAATTGTAGGTATTGATTTACTTCTTCTTTAATTTCATCTGTAGGTCATTGGTTTTCCAGAAGTTGGTTATTTAATTTGCATGTATTTATGCAGATTTTGCAATTTATTTTGTCATTAATTTCCAATTTCAGTGTGCTATGGCCAGTTATTATGCATGGGATAATTTCAATATCTTTGCATTTATTTAAGAATGTTTTATGAAGTAACATATGGTCTACTTTGGAGACTGTCCCATGTGTGGCTAAAAAGAACGTAATTTCTGATGTGGTTGGGTGGAACATTCTGTAAACATCTAATGAGTCTATTTGCTCACAGATATGATTCAGTTCTATTATTGCTTTCCTGAATTTTGTCTAGTTGATCTATTTCTTTGTGACAATGGGGTTTTAAGTTCCCCTGTTATAATTGTGTTCTTGTGTACTTGTTTTTTAAAAATTTTATTTAAAAGGAAAAAGAGAAAAAACAAAACAAATCAAAGCGGTGTAAGGGTACAAGTAACACAGAACTACAAAAAAAAAACCAGTAAGAAATCACCAGTTAATAGATTACACATTATCATCTTAGAGATAGTTGCTTAAGTCACAGTATCAAAGAATAAAAAGTGGACATTCAAACAGTGAGACTACAAACAGTTGTGTTCAATGATCAAAACAAAAACATTAATGTGGTCAGCTATTTAACACCCCTAAACACACTTGCAGTTGTATCCTTCAGAGCACTTTTTCTCTCTTTTTTAGAATAAAATTTACACATTTTGAGTTTTATTACTTCTTAGTTCTTATTACTTTTATTGGGAAGAGAATAAAGTCAAATATGGCAAAATAAAGGTGTCAGTCAAACCAAGGATAGACATACTACATGATGTAAAAACAGAGTAAAAAGTTATCAACAATGGTTACCATAATGCCTCTTGCTTCCATAAAAAGAATTGTCTATCTGTTTAGGTATTATCAAGTTGAACAAAACAGTAGAGAACAAGACCAATGAACCTAAACCTTGTAAACTCTACAGGACTTCCAAAGAAGATAATAGTCAAACCAGAATGGGCATCATAGTGAATCTTATTGCCTTCAAAGTAGTTGCCTATACATTCAAAATTTGGAAATAGATGTAAATAGAATGGTGTACATATGCATTTTTCTTCCAAATGCAATCTATACAAGTTCAAACTTGGGTTTACAAGATTAATTGCAAATGACCTTGAGAGGAAAAGGACTTGGAAGAGACACTGCTTACAGTCTTAATCTCAAGCAGCCTCACGGAGAAGCAATGCAAAGGATTTGACAGATGTGTGACTTCTCTTCTCCCCAAAGCACCACATCTTCACTTCCCTCTCAGGACATATCTCATTCCGTTGTGTAACACCTACCTGAGCTGTGTTTCTCTTTCAAGCAGTCATCTAGGAGCTGAAGTATGGAACATATATTAAATATGCATCAGTTACACATAATCAATAACAACTCAGATTCACCATATATCATCTTAGCCTGTGCTAGCAGTTTAATGACTTTTATTTCCCTTCATCCCAACATTCCGACTCAAACCTGTCCATCCTTCAGTACTTAACATCAGATAAGAATTTCTGAAGCTTGTGTTCATGAGGGTAAAGGAGGAGCTGAGCATGTTAGTGCCTGTGCCCCATCTTCAAGAAGAGAGAGGCAGGGACTGTATCTCCATGACTCCCCTGTGGTGCCTTGTCTCCTGTGCAAACCCATCAGCCTGAGGCCTGACATGAGAATGGCAGGGGAATATTACCGAAGAAGAAAGCAGCTGAATCCAGTTTTGGTGTGCAGTGAAGCCTTACATGGCAGCATTAGGATGTTACCGACTCACCAGTGCTTGCAGGCACACACACCTGAGAACACCTGTGCGCTGTGTCCAAAGTCTTCCAAGGCCATGGAGGAATCACACCTGATTTATGCCTTCGCTGTCTTGCAGTGTGCCCTGCCTCAGTTCCCTGATCCTCAACCCCAGCCTATGATCAGAGACCGGCAAGGACTGTGGTTATTACAGGGAAGAGAATCAGTGGGCAGCTCCACCGGTGGCTATGGGATCCGAGGGGAAGTTATTAACTTGTGAGTAACTTGCACACATGTGTGCAGACACACAGCACTCATTATTGAATAAAGCCAGTTTTGGTCGAATGGCAGGAGAGAAACCAATCCTATTACCCTCACCTCTATGAGTTTTTTTCTTACAATATGGCAAACTATGGACCGGAATTCTTTCTAAACTCAATTTTCAAGTTTTGAGTAGTATGATGAATATATATGTGTGTGTGTGTGTGTGTGTGTGTGTGTGTGTGTGTGTGTGTGTGAAAAGGGCATAAGAAAAGAAAAGAAGAGAAAAGAAAATTGAATATCAAGTTGTAGCTCTGATGCTCACTTTAGGAGGTGAGGAGAAGTAAAAGTGACCAAAATTTGATGCAGCTGTGCATTATTTCCTGAAATTAATGTAAAAAGTATGTATCACATACTTATAAAATTTAATCAAATACAAAAATAGAACCAGTGTATGGAAAGGACTAGTGTATGAATTTTTTTTATTTTTTTTTATTTTTTTATTTTTTTTATTTAAGAGGAAAAAGAGAAAAACACAAAACAAACCAAAGCGGCGTAAGGGTACACGCAATACAGAACTACAAAACAAAACAAAACAAAACAAAACAAAAAACCATAACAGTAAAAAATTACCTGCTAGTAGATTACACACTATTTTCTTGAAAATAGTTCCTCAAATCACAGTATCAAAGAACACAAGGTGGACATTCAAACAGGGAGACTGCAAACAGCTGTGTTCAATGTTCCAAAAACATTGATAAAGTCAGCTATTTAACACCCCCAAACACACTTGCTGTTATATCCGTTAGAGCTCTTTTTCTTTTTTTTTTCCCTCTCTTTTTTACAACAAAATTTACACATCTTGGATTTTATTACTCCTTAGTGCTTATTACTTTCTTTGGGGGGGGGGAAGAATACAGTCAAATATGGCAAAACAAAGCTGTCAGTCAATACCAAGGATAGACATAGCACATGGTGTGGAACAGAGTACAAGTTTATCAACAATGGTTATCAACGTTGTCCCTTGTTTCCTTAAAAAGAATTGTCTATCTTATTAGATATTATAAAGTTGGACAAAACAGTAGAGAACAAGACCAATAAAACTTAGGCATTGTAAACATTACAGGACTTCCAAAGAAGACAATAGTCAAACCAGAATGGGTATCTTAGTGAATCTTATTGTCTTCAAAGTAGTTGCCTATGTCTTCAAACTTGATACTATCATATAGAATGGAACAGAGTCTAATCAGTCAAAACAAGATCGTGGGAGTACTACAGGACTTCAAAACAAGTTAATAGGAAATCGAAAAGAGTTACTATTTATATATCCTAATTTTTTTGAATTTTTTCTTTAATTAAGACAAAGATAAGAAATGACTAAATAATTTTTTTTGAAACAATAAGGGGGAGATTGAGGTAAAAGAGGACATAACAATATAACAATAGAGGTCACAGCATGACTGTTTCAATAACCTAGTACTTCACCACCTTATAACCTGACTTAATAGTAGTTACCATAGTGTCTTTTTCCTTGAAATATTTGGGTAAAACTTCATATACTCTACCTTCAAATATTTTCATATCAAGAAGCCCAGAATAAAGCCTTTCTAATTAATGAGTGAAAACTTTATAAGGCTTCAAGGCCACCTAATGGGGAATCATGATTACCACATATTTTTATATATTTGAATCATTACTTACATTAGGGAAACTATTCGGTATTCACACATGCGAGATTGATTTATTTCACTTATGAGTATGGTCTCAAGCTGTGCCCATTTATTGATAAATATCTCAATGTGATCCTTCTTTATAGCTGAATAATACTCCATTGTATAGAAATACCACAACTTTTTTATCCATTCCTCAGTTGATGGGCACTTGGGTTGTTTCCAAGATCTGGCGATTACAAATTGTGCTGCTATAAACATAGGTGCACATATATCACTGTGGTATGATGCTTTCAGTTCTTCTGGGAATATGCCTAGAAGTGGAATAGCTGGAATAAATGGGATTTCCAGTCCCAACTTTTTGAGAAATCTCCAGACAGATCTCCACAAAGGCTGTACCAGTCTACACTCCAACCAGCAGTGCAGGAGAGTTCCTTTTTCCCCACAGCCTCTCCAGCATTTGTTGTCGGTTTTCTTGATCCTGGCCATTCTTTCAGGAGTGAGATGGTATCTCAGTGTGGTTTTAATTTGCATTTCTCTAATGACCAATGATAATGAGCATTTTTTCATGTATTTATTTGCCATTTGCATTTCTTCATCTGAGAATTGCGTATTCATCTCAGATGCCCATTTTTGGATTGGATCTTTGAATTTCGGAGGTCTGAGTTTCTTTAATTCTTTGTATGTTTTAGACAAGAGGCCCTTGTCTGAGAGAGAGTTCACTAAAATCTTTTCCCAGTTTGTGGGTTTTCTTTTCACTATGCTGGAGATTTCTTTTGACATGCAGAAACTTTTTAATAAGAAGTGGTCCCAGTTATTGATTCTGGGAAGTATTTCCCGTGCGGTTTGAGTCCTGTTCATGAATTCTTTACCTACTCCTATGTCTCCAAGGTTTCTACCTATTTTGTCTTCCAATAGATTTAGTGTTTCTGTTTTAATATTCAGATCTTTGACCCATTTAGATTTTAATTTAGTACATGGTGATAGACATGGGTCTAGCTTTAGTTTTCGGCAAATGGAGAGCCAGTTTTTCCAGCACCATTTATTAAAGAGACTGTCGTTCTTCCAGTGAACCTGCTTGGCTCCTTTATCAAAAATAAGGTGGTTGAGTGTGTTCATAGTTGTGGTTGTATCTTCTAATCTATTCCACTGATCTTCAGCTCTGTTTTGATTCCAATACCATGTTGATTTTACTACTGTTGCTTTGTAGTATAACTTCAAGTCAGGGATTGTGATGCCTCCTGCTTTGTCTTTGCTGCTTAGAATTGCCTTTGCGATTCTAGGTCTCTTCTGGTTCCAGATGAAATTTAGGAGTGATTTCTCTAGATCTATAAGGTATGTTGATGGTATTTCTATTGGGATTGCATTGAATCTGTATAACAGTTTTGGGAGAATGGCCATTTTCACAATGTTTGTTCTTCCTATCCATGAGCAAGGGATGTCTTTCCATTTTCTGAGATCATCTTCAATTTCCTTTTTCAGTGTATTATAATTTTCACTGTATAAGTCTTTCACTTCTTTCGTAAGAGTAATTCCTAAATATTTCATTTTTTGCTTGCTAATGTGAATAGTCCAGTTTCTCTTATTTCCCTCTCTGTAATTTTGTTGTTCGTGTATAGGAATGCTATTGATTTCTGAGTATTGATTTTGTATCCAGCCACATTACTGAATTTATTTATTGTATCTAAGAGTATTTCAATGGAGTTTAGGGGGTCTTCTATGTAGAGTATCATGTCATCTGCAAACAATGATAATTTAACTTCTTCTTTTCCTATCTTTACCCCTTTTATTTCTCTTTCTTGCCTAATTGCTCTGGCTAGTACTTCCAGTACTATATTAAATAGGAGTGGTGATAAAGGACATCCTTGTCTTGTACCCGATTTTAAAGTAAAGGCTTTCAATTTTTGGCCATTTAGTATGATGCTGGCTGTTGGTTTGTCATAAATGGCCTTTATTATATTGAGGTAAAGACCATTTATTCCAATTTTCTGTAAAGTTCTTATCATGAATAAGTGTTGGACCTTATCGAAGGCTTTTTCTGCATCTATAGAGATGATCATGTGATTCTTATTTTTGGCTTTATTGATATGGTGGATTACATTTATTGATTTGCGTATGTTGAACCATCCTTGCATTCCTGGGATGAATCCCACCTGGTCATGGTGTATAATCTTCTTGATGATTTGCTGGATCCTATTTGCCAATATTTTATTGAGGATTTTTGCATCTGTGTTCATTAGGGAGATCGGTCTATAGTTCTCTTTTATAGTTGGGTCTTTCTCAGGTTTTGGTACTAGAGTAATATTTGCTTCCAGGAATGACTTAGGAAGGATTGCTTCCCTTTCAATTTCATTGAATAGTTTGAGGAGTGTCGGCATTAGGTCTTCTTTATATTTCTTGTAGAATTCTGCAGTGAATCCATCTGGGCCTGGGCTCTTCTTGGTGGGCAAGGACCCAATTACATTCTCAATTCCATTAGCAGAGTTTGGGTTATTCAACAGTTTTATATCCTCTTGATCTAGCTTTGGTACTTCATATGCTTCTAAGAATCTGTCTATTTCTTCTGTGTTATCAAACTTTTGAGAGTAGAGGTTTTCAAAATAGGTGTTGATGATCCTCTGTATTTCTATTGGGTCTGTAGTGATTTCTCCTTTTTCATTTCTTATTGCATGAATTTGAGCTTTTTCTTTCCTTTTTTTAATAAGGTTGGCTAGGGGCTTATCGATTTTATTTATTCTTTCAAAGAACCAACTCTTTGATTCGTTGATTCTTTGGATTGTTTTCTGAGTCTCTATTGCATTGATTTCTGCTCTGATTTTTATAATTTCCTCTCTTCTTTTGGCTTTGGGCTTGACTTGCTCTTCTTTTTCTAGCTGTTTGAGGTGTAGCATCAAGTTATTTATTTGTATTCGTTCTGTTTTCCTGATGTGGGTACTCAGTGCAACAAATTTTCCTGTCAGAACGGCTTTCATTGCATCCCACAGATTCCGGTAAGTTGTATCTGCATTCTCATTTTCTTTTAGGTATTGTTTAATTTCTTCTTTAATTTCTTCTGTGACCCACTGATTACTCAAGAGTGTGTTATTTAGTTTCCATGTGTTTGCGGAATTTTTGCAGTATCCTTTGTCATTAATTTCTAATTTCAGAGCGCTATGATCCGATAATATGCAAGGGATGATTTCAACTCTTTTGCATTTGCTTAAATATGTTCTGTGAGCTAATATATGGTCTATTTTAGAAAATGATCCATGTACTGCTGAGAAGAATGTGTATTCTGATGTTGTTGGGTGGAACATTCTGTATATGTCTATCAAACCCATTTGTTCACAGGTGTGATTCAGTTCTGTTATTTCTTTGCTCATTTTCTGTCTGGTTGATCTGTCCCTTGGTGTCAGTGGTGTATTAAGGTCTCCTGTTACAATTGTGTTACTGATAATTTGAGTTTTCATTTCTGTTAATAATTGTTTTATATAACTGGGTGCTCTGGAGTTTGGTGCGTATATATTTAAGATAGTTATCTCTTCCTCTTGGAGTTTTCCCCTTACGAGTATGTAGTGACCTTCTTTGTCCTTTATGGTCATTGTTGGTTTAAAGTTCACGTTGTCTGCAAACAGAATGGTTACTCCTGCCTTTTTTTGGATTCCTGCTGCATGAAGGATTGTTTTCCATCCTTTGACTTTCAGTCTGTGAGTATCTTTCTGGGTTAGATGGGTTTCCTGTAAACAGCATATGGTTGGATTTTGTTTCTTGATCCATTCTGCTAGTCTGTTTCTTTTGATTGGTGCATTGAGACCATTTACATTAACGGTTATTACTGTTAAATGCTGGTTAATTGTAGGAATCTTATCTCTCTGCTGTTGCATCTTTATCTTTCTGTTCTGTTTAATTATTTGCTTTGCTTAGTGGTTTTTTCCTTTGTGTATCTAAACTGTCTTTCAATATTTTTTGCAGGGTTGGTTTGGTGTTCATGAAGTTCTTCAGCTGTTCTTTGTCATGGAAGTATCGTATTGCACCATCTATTTTGAATGATAGTTTTGCAGGATATATCAGTCTTGGTTGGAAATCATTTTGCTTTAGGATCTGGAATACTTCACTCCATGCTCTTCTTGACTTTATCGTTTGTGCTGAGAAGTCTGCTGTGATTCTGATAGGTTTTCCTTTATAAGTGATTTGTCTTTTCTCTCTGAGAGCTTTTAATAATCTATTCTTGTGTTGGATTTCTGGGATGGTGACTATTATATGTCTGGGTGTAGTTTTATTTTGGTTATGACTGTTTGGAGTTCTATATGCTTCACTGATCCTGATGTCAATTTCTGATCTCATGCTTGGGAAATTTTCAGCTATTACTTCTCTAAATATCCTCCTGACATCCTTCATGTTGTCTCCCTCTCTTTCATTAATCCCTATCATTCTTATGTTATTCTTCTTTGCATCGTCTTGCAGTTGTTGAATTGTTGTTTCCTGGTTCCTTGTTATTTTCAAAAGATCTTTCCTTTCCTGTTCACTAGCTGCAATCCTGTCTTCAAGGTCTGAAATTCTATCTTCACTTTCATTAAGGCGGTTTTTACAACTTTCAGTGGAGTTTTTTATTTCCTGTATATCTCTGTGCATCTGCATTATGTATTCTGTTTGTTTCTTATATTGCTCGTCTAGGGATTCTATCTTTTTGTTTAGTTCCTCCAATTTTTTATCTGTGTTTTCTTTAGATATATTTAGAATCTCTTTCATTTCTTTTATCATTTCTTCTTTTATCTGGGAGATTATTTCGAGTTTGAATTTCTTTAAAGCTTCCTGGAGTTGCTTGTCAATTTCAGTGGCTATTGTGTCCGATATATGAGGTGGATGGGATATATTTTCTTCTATATACATCGCTCCTAGGGTTTCTTGAGATGGGCTGGAGGTTTGAGGTTGTAATTTGGTCTTTCGTTTTGTCATTTTCCTATATTTCTGTGTTTCAAGTGTTATTTGAAAGCTTCCTCAGGATCTGTT
This sequence comes from Cavia porcellus, assembly GCF_034190915.1. Taxonomy (NCBI): domain Eukaryota; kingdom Metazoa; phylum Chordata; class Mammalia; order Rodentia; family Caviidae; genus Cavia; species Cavia porcellus. The sequence continues at coordinate 53,899,671 of NW_026947500.1, read as the reverse complement.
GAAAATCCCCTTCTATGTTTGGAGCTACTGGGACTCTGGCGCCGCGCTACTCCAAGCCATTAGGCCTACACAACCAGTGGCCCTCCTCTGCCTGCTCAGAACTCCGCGGTTCCAGACAAGCTGGGCCTCAGGGACACTGTGCGCCCACCTGCCCCTTGGAAGCTCCACAGTTCTTCAATCGCAGCTGGGTTAGGGTACTCACCACAGGCCGCAGTGCTTCAGGAACCTGTGGACCCTCCCTGGTTGCAGAGATATCCACAGTCCTTCAGACACGCAGAGAGGCCAGTGAGGGCACCCCAGATCTGCCCAGCTCCTCCTCTGCAGACCTATGGCCAGGCGCGGCAGCTAAACAGGCTGGGCTAGGCTGGTAGTGTGGGCCAGCCCACCTATCGGGCGCTCAGCAGGTCTCCAAATGAAGCCGGGAATGGGGAGGCTGATGTGGAAGCCTCAAACCCACCTCTCTCCTTCACTGCACCTGGAAGCCTGAGGGAACTCCAGCAGTCTGGGCGCAGAAATCCAGAGTCCTCCAGACACGCAGAGAGGCCAGTGAGGGCACCCCAGATCTGCCCAGCTCCTCCTCTGCAGACCTGTGGCCAGGCGCGGCAGCTAAACAGGCTGGGCTAGGCTGGTAGTGTGGGCCAGCCCACCTATCGGGAGCTCAGCAGGTCTCCAAATGAAGCCGGGAATGGGGAGGCTGATGTGGAAGCCTCAAACCCACCTCTCCCCTTCACTGCACCTGGAAGCCTGAGAGAACTCCAGCAGTCTGGGCGCAGAAATCCAGAGTCCTCCAGACACGCAGAGAGGCCAGTGAGGGCACCCCAGATCTAGTGTATGAATTTTTAAAAATGTCTAATATTTAGGTCATAGGTTCAGAAAGAAAGCAGACTCTCCAGACTAATATGTACTAACTGTAGAAAGGGAGAGGAGACTTTGAGTTGTGCATTCAATTTTGATCTAGAAAAATATGCATCAACATGGAAATGGAACTTAAAGGAAAATCAGAACAAGGACAAATATACAAGTAAGAACCAGGAGCTTGTACTCTCCTGAGAGAGGGAATTACATGTATGAGAGGAACTCTGGTATCTCTAATCCAGTTAAGGCAAACATCCATTCACTTTTATTTTATAACTCTTGCACCCTAGGGACCTCAGGGTTACGAGACATGCGAGTGATCCAGATGCTCACCCCTGCCCTCCTGATGTTTACAGCCTAGCAGGAAGATAAGAATATTTGATGTGACAAAGTGAAAGGTACTGCAGAGAAGAATAAGGCAGTAGAATGTTTAGGATGAACTTTGGGATGTGCCGCTTCTAAAAGAGTGATGAGGGACTGTGTGGCGATCTTTCAGAAGGAGGTGGTCACTGTTATGACTGACATGTGATTTATGGGAAGAGAATACACAGTGGAACTGTGAGAGAGTAACAGAATGAAAAGGACTCTGGCTCAGCGTGTTGAGACATTGGAATGTCAGGAGGAGAGGACTGATATGGTCTGACTTACACACTGTATGGAGGTTAGCCCAGAAAAGGCCAGGTCAGCCAGCACTCCCACTAATAAGACTCACAGCAAAAGGAAAGAATGACTAGGATAAGAGAAAGGAGAAAACAAAAAGGGGTAGAGATTATATGTATGTGGGTATACATATAAGTTTGTATATGTGTAGATATGCAAGATAGATAACTATACTACCAATCTCTGCATTCATCAAAAAGAACAGCTTGTGATTTCATTTTTGTTTGCTTTTTTATGCCTAAAATCTCATAATCTGAACAATTACTTCTAAAATAACAATATGCAATGTATTAATTAGTGTTAATTTCCTGTTTTGAAATTTATATTGCTCCTATCCTTTTTGTTTTGTTTTTAAAATACAAAAATTAAAAAAAAAACATAACGAGCAGCATGATGAGTAATGTGTTTAACACCATTATCAGCACAGCAGCAGCAGCGGTAGCAGCATTTTCGGTGGTGCTGGAGTTCGACCCCACAGCCTTATGCATGCTGTTCAGGTGCTCTCTACTGCTGAGCTACAACTCAGCCTTGGAGGGTATTTTCCCAAGCATAATTCAGTTCTAATTCTGCGAAAGAAATAAATCTCTGATAAGTTTAGGCAAATGCCCATCACTTTCTCTTCTTCTTCTCTTAAGGTAATTTGTATTCTGGAGTTGTATTATTTGCAGCATGACTTAAAAAAAAGTTATTGTGGAGAGGCACCATGGCCGAATAGAGGAGGAATCATGCTCAAGACATTTAGAGAAAATCAACTAAAAGCACAGGTAACAGGGGGAAAAGGAGGCACACACCTCCAGAGGCCAAAATCAATCAGAAATAACAGACTTTTAGCTCAAATAAAACAGATATACGATTGACTAAGACAGCCTTCCAACCCCCAGAGTTGTTGGTGGATTGAGCAGGAGTGCAAATTCTGCGAATTAAAAAAATAATGAATTTATTGTTTATTGAATATCTAATGCACTATTTATAAGCTGTAGTCAGTAACATATGTGAGTTTTATTTTTATCAGACTTATCAATGTGTTATGAAGATATCATAAAGGGACCTTGGCAGATTTAAAGTGCATATGCTTACACTTCTGAGGCTAATTCCAAAGTCAAGACAGGGAATGGATCTCCTCCCTTGGTTTTGTTGTAGGTTGTTTGTCAGTGTGTAAGGAAAGTGGAAAGGATAAATATCTCTTTTCAACGTTTTTTCCCCTAAACATAGCTTTGCTGGTCTCAAAATCAGGGTATGAAGGTGATTTTCTGTTTGCACTGTTTGAAAAAATGTTTTCATAATTTATTTTCAGTGTAGTGACTTTCTTTCAAATTCAAATATATAGATTTTATTTTAAATTTATATATAACTATATAAATATTGAAACTATTGTACTTATACTAGACATTATCAGAAACTGTAGCTTGTATTAGCCTCCACAGCTATTCTGCTGCCAACAGAATGATCATTCCTTAACCTTTTCACTGTTTAAAAATTCAAATACTATTCATTCAAAATGTGTAAAATTTACCTCATATAGTTATCTTTACTGATGTTCTTTATTTGTTCATGTTTATTTAAATTAGAAACTTGTGATATTTCTTTTTCATCTCAAAAATTGCCTTTAGTAGTTTACGACATATCACATGCCTCATAGCAGAGTGATGGATCTGCACCCGCAAATATAGCAGCACAATTTGTAGTAGCTGAATCTTGGCACAATTTGTAATAGCCAAATTCTCATCAGCTGAGGAATATGTACAAAAGATGTAGTATTTTTATATAATGCAGTACTACTCTGCTCTACAGAAGTATAAACTCTAGGCTTTTGCAGGTAAATGGATGCAACTACAGTCCATACTCATAAGTAAGGTAAATCAGACTTGCGTGCGTAAACTCATATTGTCTCCATAATGTAAGAAATGAAAGAATAAGTAAGACCCAAGATCAACAATAAGTATTGTGAAAGAGAAAATAAATTGCTCCAAAGGAAGAAAATGGATGGGTGAAAGGAGGAAAGAAGGAAGGGAAAAAGAAAAGTGGCTAAAATACTTATACTACTGATTTACTTTAGTTCATTAAAAAAGAATTGTGCTTATATTGTTTGATTAAATTATGCATGGCTATACCTTATAATGTGAGCAACTATTTTGAAGATAACAATACTCAAGAGATTAACCATTATTAATTTTCTGTTGTCTTGTCGCAAAGATTTCTACCTCTGTTTCACTGCTTTTTTCTCTTTAAAATAAAAATTGCCTTTAGTATTTCTTGGAGGCTAAAATAAATACTTATATACATGTTCTACTTTTTGTGTTCATCTGGTGGTATCTTAGTTTCTCCTTGTTTTTCTGGGCACAGAATTCTTGGTAGAATATTTCCCCCCGCCAAATTCAATGTGTCATCTTGTTGCTTCCTAGGGCCTAGATTTCTGTGGAGATTATTTTGTGAGGTTATTGCAGAATCTTCCAAATTGGTCTTTTTTTGTTTTTGCCCTCTTTGTTCTATTCAGAATGGTACCCCTTGAAATCCTGTTAAAATATGCATTATTATTTTGCTGTTCTTCTCCTTAAATACTCTACAACTCATTCATTTTGAAAGCCAGAGTTTTCCAGTGGTGTGCATTACAGATGGCAATGACCCAGCCTTATGGCCCAATATCTATTGTATCTCAGCCCTCCTCTCCCAGTTTGTCTGACCCTTCACAATGCATCATCAGGGCTTTTGAATATCTGACTTATAGACAGAGATTTATACTGAATATAAACATTTTTTGTGGTCTCAACTATTTTATTACCTACATTCTACTTCAGACATGAAGAAGACCCTCCAAGCACAAATATGAATAATAAAGATAAACAAATAAACAACATGTCCTGTTGAGTAAGACTTGATACTTCACTTCGGCATTTTTCAATACACATGCATAGTCTGAGAAGCAGCTTCACAGTTTTGTCACACATAGGTTTCATCAAAGGTTAAAAAGATATCTTTCCCACCTCTCTCCCTTTCTTTTCTAAACTTTACAGCTTCTTTATTATTTCTCTTTTTTGTCTGATTCCCTCCCTTCTTCTCTTTCCTTCTCTTCCCTTCCCTTTTTTCTCTTCCTTCCTTCCTTCCTTCTTTCCTTCCTTCCTTCCTTCCTTCCTTCCTCCCTTCCTTCCTTCCTTTTTCCTTTCTATGTTCCTTCATTCCTTCTTTCTTCCTTTTCCTTTCTTTCAGTTCTTGTATCTCACAGGGTTGTCCAGATTAGCTTCAAACTCCTGGGTCAAGTCATCTACCTGCCTTTGCCACCTGGCCACCTGAGAACACAAAGGCAGCCTATAGCACCATTTTCCTTAAAGAGATCCTCCAATAGTTTGAAGAGCAGAGATAAGAGGCAACATTCCTTCATAGGGTTTATATATATTCAAGAGTTCTTAATAGCATTTACTACATTCCAGTTGTGTTGGGGCTGGGGATATGACACAAATAGTGCTTCAAGTAGGGAGATAGGAAGGAGAGAAGAGGACATTTGCAAAAGGGTTCCAAATCTCAGGCTACAGCTAAGCATGGCGTGCTGAAGAAACATGTAGGGGTGGTCAGTGGTTTGGGGGTTTGGAAGATAGTGATAGGATCTTGCTGAGGTTTATATCATAACTGGTGAGGTGCACATTAGGACTCAAGCAGTGTTAGGTATAAAGCATCTGCTCTGGAATGTGGGATTTAGACTGAGCAATTTTCAGATGAGAAAACTTATTTATTGCTTTAAATGATCAGAGGAAGTCTGGTAAGTGGTGTGAGCCATGGATGTGCCAGGGAGAAAACAAGTCAGTGTCTCCCAAGAATCAGCCATGCTGGAACTTGGGGGACCAACCAAGAAAGCAAGGAATCATCCTTCTTGGTAAGTGGCATGAACAGTGGATCCACCAGGAAGAGGATAAGTCAGTGTCTGCCAGGAGTCTACCAGTGCATGGGCTTAGGATCAAATACTTACTGTGTCCCCCACTCCTAGTTAGCAATGGAAGGGTTTTGAGGTCAGCCAGAGTTGATAAAAACTAAGGTACATAAAGCAACCAGATGCTAACATTGTTTGGTTTATTATACTGACCTTGGACTGCTGGTCTGAGCATCTCTTGTGACGATGACAGTATGCATTATGGCAAATATGGGGGATTTCCTTGTGTCTTATCTTTCAAGGTCAATATTATTTTCCCTGCTTTGATTTGTTCTGATTGTTTTTCTCTATTTAATATTATGTTTTGATTGGTTTTATAATATTCTCTTTTTTGGTTTGATTTTCTGTACTTGATTGAAAGAACAACTATTATGAAAATAACAAGACATACTGTGGTACCTATTCCTGTTGTCCTAGTATCCTGCTCTGAAGTTCTCCACCAAATTCACTGTATTGTATGGATTAGCTTTGTTCTGTCCCATTTTGTTGTGTTTCATTGACTTAAAAAAAGAATCAGAAGAGGTTAATTTGGATATGATTACTTCATGAAGCTCACCATGAAAACCAAAGCCCATGGTGCCTTGAGTTTGTAAACCAGGTTTCTGCTCTCTTTCTGGGAGGGCAGGCTTGTGTTGGGACTGTGTGAGTTTATTTTGATTTAATTTTCCTTGCTTCATGCAAAGATGTGTTGGAAAAGGAATGCATTTCTCTCCTGCCAACAAATTTATTCTTCCTTTTTATTCTGTGATAGAAAGACTTTCAGTTTATGATATGTTGACCCGAATCTATGAAAGTCATTTGTTTCTTAGTATAAACACAAAGAAACAGTAATTAGAAATGACTGGTGAATAGAATTCATCTAGTGTGCACACATCTTGAAAAGCAGTGATAAAAGGGAACTACTGGCCTGTTGGGTCAGAAGGTCCAAGTCTTTTCCTGAGTCTCCGCATGGCTGATTTCATCTCCTGGTTCCGCAGGGTGTAGATCAAGGGGTTGAGCAGAGGGGAGATGACCGTGAAGGTGACATGGATGGGCTTATCTGCAGGGAGGGCAGTGAAGGGCCGGGCATAGACGTAGATGCAGGGTACAAAGTGCAGGGTCACCACTGTGATGTGAGAGGAGCAGGTGGAGATGGCTTTCTTCTTGCCCTCTCCTGCCTGAGTTCTTATTAATAATAATATGACCAAATAGGATACGAGGAGCAAGAAAAACCACAGTGTGGTGAGCAGCCCATTATTGGAAATCATGAGCATTTCAAGTACAAAAATATCTGTAGAGGCAAGTTGGAGGACCTGCTGGACATCACAATAGAACGTGTCAAGAACGTTGGGTCCACAGAAGGGAAGAGGGAATAAGAGGGCAATCTGCACGATGGAGTGTACAAAACCACCCAGCCAGGAGGCCACTATGAGGGCTGTGCACCGTCCCCTGCTCATGATGGTCACATAGTGTAGGGGCCTGGAGATGGCCACATACCTATCCAAAGCCATCACCGACAGTGAAAATGCATCCACACCACCAATGAGGTGGAAGAAAAACATCTGAGCCAGGCACCCATTGAAGGAAATCATCTTTCTGCCAGAGAGAAGGTCCACCAGTAACTTGGGAGCAGTGATGGAGGAGAAGCAAATATCGGCAATAGATAAATTGCGGAGCAAGAAGTACATGGGGGTGTGAAGGCGAGACTCCCAGGTCACTGTGACCATAATGAAGACGTTTCCCAGCAGAGTTGTCACATACACCAGAAGCAGCAGGAGAAACAGGAGATTTCTCACTTCCTGGTCTGTGGTTAGGCCAAGGAAAACAAATTCTCTTACCCTGGTGCAGTTTTTCATGTCTTTGGAAGCATCCACTCTTTTGCTGTTTGTTTCCAACCTGTGTGACATAAAAGCATTGGTGCCCCTATTTTCTTGGTCTACTCAGCCTCTGGAGTGAAGTTCAGATTGTTCCACTAGGAAGTTAAGTGGTTGCAATTGGTCAATTATCTATATGTATTAAATGGCAATGAGTTTGGTGATAAAAATGATGTTTTTCCATGCAAAATTGTTCAGTAATTATTTTCTAATGAAAGTATTTTGAAAAAGAAAATATTCAAGTAGATATTTCTACTTCTAAAGTATAATTTAAATGCTAGGCATATGATGAGTATACTTAATAAGGCTGAACATTCCCTGTGAATGGTTCACTTTCCTCTGATTATGAAGTAGTCTTTATTTCTTTTTCTACTTGCAGAAATGGTATTCAAAAAGTTCACTTTTGCAAACTCACAACAGGAGTAAGTTGTTGATATGAAGTTCAGATGTGATTCTGTTTAACTCTCAAGCCTATGTTCCATTTGCTACATCACACTCTCATTATGGAATAATATAATGGATTGGAACTATTTTGTCTCAAGTTTGCAGTAAAAGTTCTGGAGAAACGATCATGGATGAACACTTAGATAATGCTGTCATTAGGTGGGTTCAACCCAATATATCTCATACCTGTAGTCGTACAATGAGGTTGTGCAGCTGAAAGTGAAGTTGGTAACACAAATCAGACTCCCCAACATTAGACTCGATTATGTTCCCGACACTCAGTTATCTGGCAAGAAAGAGTGCACCCATTGCGTAGCTGAATCCTCTAGTCCTTCAACTTGCATTCTGTGATTTTTACAGCATTGTTGGGATCAAGCTAGTGCTAACAACATACACACAAGCATAGCAAAGTTCTTCCCTGGAGTAATCTTCAGCCTGATGGAAAATACAAATATTAACATATATAACCATGCATGGGACACAAACAGAGCAGTGCTCTTTGTAGTGTTACTAGAGAATTCTTCCCTTTGGAAGCAAGAACTTCACTCAGCCTTAGTGAATTTCCAAGCCATATAAACAAGTTTCCTTCCCTCAAAGGAAAGAAATTATTTAATCATTTATAAATTTTTGGTATCAGGATTCAAACTCATGACCTTTAGCTTACCAGGCAGGTGCTTGTGCCTCTAAGCTGGGTCCCTGGACCAAGAGGCAAAGAATGTATAAGCAATCAGTAAGTGGTGAAAATATCAAGAAGAGTAAAGAGAACGTTGGAAAATGTTGTGTGTTTGGCACAATGTAGGAGTCTGTGGAAGGAGAGGAGATTTCTACGAATTAGGGACAATTTGTGACCTCATTAATAGATGTTGTGTTATTATGTTCAATGATTTTTATGTGTTGTTTAGCTGACATATGATTGATAGCAGCCTGCCATCCTTGTTCTCATATTCAGGTGTGTAGAACAAAAGCATTTCTTCTCGTGGCTGTGGGCTAGCACTTCGGACCTTGTGTCTTGGTGTGGGACTGAATATCTTGTTTTGTATTGCATGAAATGTCTTGCAAAGGTAATGGAAAGCTGTAGTTCTTGCATCAGCACAGAGGAAAGGGGAGCATGATGACTTTCCTCCAAGAGGGGGGATCAGAGTGGTCACATTTTTCTCTGCTGTGTTTCCTCTTTGCAATAAGGCAATAAGCTGAGGGATGTAAGAGTTGTGAGAGGCACTGCTATCATCAGAAGAATGGGTGTTCTGTGTGTGTTGTTTTTGACTGACTGTGTCAAGGAACTGAATTATAATATTGCTTCTTCCAACTTACACATAGCTGGTAACCTTTATTGTGCTTGTCAAATACGTATGGATAAGTGGGCTGAAATGGAGGACACAACTTAAGTGAAATAAGCCAGACACAGTAAGACATATAGATTGGTGCTTTCTCTTTTGTAAAAGCTAAACTATTTGGCCTGAGCATAGGATAAGAATAGATTTGGAAAGGGTGTATGTTCAGGATGACAGACAAAGAGATGTTAGTTTGGTCTCTGCAGTGTACATGGATATATGGAAATATCACCATGAGACTCAGTAATATATATGACAAATAATGTTAATAAAATAATACTATAAACAAAATACAGATAAATTGGGGTATACTGATAATAATCCTACACAAATGGACAGCTTATACAAATTTAAAGACACACTATGGGTTGAGGTAGTAACTGACTGATAGAACACTTGGAATGTATAAAGATATGAAAAAAGATAATGCATGATAAATTGACTTATGCTGTAAGAGAAGTACACATCGATTAATGTGACATAGAAGACATGAAGAAGACTGGATCATTTTTGGAAACAGCAAAAGATACTTTTCTTTGGATTTCTGTAATGTTTGACGTGCTTTAGGAAGATGATTTATTTTATTGTTATCCCTGTGCATTAGTTAAGTGTTAGGGATCATCCCATTTTTCATGTAAGATACAGCTTGATGTCTAAAGAAAAGAGCCTAAAATAGAAACCAGGGAAGCAGGATGGAAGCCATGCTCTTTCTTTTACTTTCCCCCCAAATTCTATCTGCATAGGCTTAAACTATATATGGCAAAGGCGTTTGAAAATGATTTGGTAGAGTCCCTTCTTAGTTTGACTTTAGTATGCAACAGCATGCTAAAGAAATAATCAACATAAAGTTCTCAACAAATGTAAGATATCTCTTACATTCAAAGCACTACTTTTAGAAACACAGACATGGCCCCAAAATTTGATACCCACCTTCATTGTGCTTTCATTAGATGACCATTTTGACTCTGAAGCTTTTGACTTTAAACTTTAAAATATTTAAAGTTGATAGCTATACATCATGAGTAACAACATCTTCATTTAGTCTTCACAGACTTCATCTATGCTAGCATTTCAAGGTTTCACATATTATATTTGATGTTGAAATTGTAGCTCAAAATCCACAGTTAGTTATATAGCAGTGAGTCACAATTTATGGAAATGTTGTTTCTGAAGGTATAGTATCTTGAGGAATACCCTTGCTGCATTTTCAGAAAAGAAAGGCAGATCAAGGCATCACATCTTTATGATCCTTTTACTATATTACTGTCTTATGTTCAAAGCCCTTTGCCTCAGGCTTACTGTGAAAGTGGCAAAGGAAATAAGGTATGCACAAGAAAGCAAATTTAAACATTGGATTCTAATTTTTCTGCTGCAGTTTCAGTGGGAATTATTAAAATGTTCACAAAATACACACGTGGATAGGCAGGCAGGCATGCAGAGAAGGCCAATTTTGGTTGGTGTCCAAAGTCTGTAGAGGCCATGGAAGGAATCGGTCGGCTTGCTCGCATCAGTGTGATTCCACTGTGGCCCTGCCTCATATCCTGATCCCTCAGCCCCAAGCCTATTAGCTGTAGGCAATGAACTACTGTAGAATAAGAAAATAAATGTCAAGTGGCCAGTTCCACTGCTGAGGAAAGAGTGCCAGAAGAAGCCATTAAAATGTTGGCAATGCAAAGGAAAGCATGTAAACACACAAATGTCTATTGTGGAAAATTTCATCTCTGGACTCCAGGCAGGGTTTCTAACAGTAAGAGAGAAAAATGAATCCCCTTAGACTGAGTTCAATTAACTCTTTGTGAAAGCACATCACACGTGGGTCCTAAAAGTTTTCCAATGTTGGTTTGGAAGTTTTGAAAAGTTTAAAGGAGATTCTAGTTAGTTCTATGTATATGCACCACCTGAATTAGACTTTCGAGAAGCCATAAGAGAATGAGACCTGCACACTTGTTGTTCAACTTACATGGAAGCAGAAATCAGTACAGCTCCTGAAGCCTGGATACATACCTGTGAAGCATGAGAGAAATGATAATAAGTGTACTTCTCTTAACTGTTTCCTCTTGTTCCATAGAGAATGGTGCTCTGTGGACAGAATGTCAGAACTCACTTTACATGTAGCTAGATTGATAAGCTGGTAAAATTGTTCTTAGACTAATAGTTCATGTAGCAGATTTTATTGGTCTGAAGATCAGGGACAGAACAAAGCAGTGTCCTGAAATTGCAATAGAAAGTCTTTTTCACTAATTGAAAGGTCATAAAATCTGAATCTGGGATCAAGCAAACCATTAGCTCTATTCTTTCTGTCTCAGCCATAATGTACTATCTTAAATGAAAAGCAGCAGACATAAAGAGGAAGAAAATCTATACATTGAACATATAATTAGGTGGCTTGCCAATAGTCCTAAGGATAACTGTTCAGTACACAGTACAGGATCTCCAAAAGAAGTATTAAACACATGAAACAATTGAGAAGAGATTTTGGACTATGCAGTAAATTTTGCTCAAGAGGAATCTGAATCACCACTGGAATATTTCTGTATAAAATAGATTTTTAAGAAACAAAATAAGACCAGGACAAAATTTGTGAGTAGGAAGTAGGTAGTGAGACTCCTCTGAGAAACAAAATTCATACAGTTATAGGAACTCTCTTAACATATTTGCAAAATATAAAAAATTTAATACATAGAAGTCACTAAAAGTATTAATGAGTGAATTCTATGTGCCATGTAAATATATGTATTTGAAGATATGGACAGCTGTTTTGAGGAGAACAAAAGACATTACCGAAGCCATTGTGGATTACCTATTGTCTGGTTCTGAAGGCCTGTCATGCCTTCATTACTCTTTTCTGATCAGTTTTGCATTACTTTATTTTATACAAATTCACTGTGTGTGAAGATTTAGACAACTATTTAGAAGAAGACAAGAGACATTATGGTAGCCACTGTTGGTTTCCTGCTGTCTTGTTTTTGAAATCTGTGTCACTTACATTGTTTCCTTCTGATCTGCTTTAACCTGTTCTCTTTACCCTCTTTTTACAAAAGTACAAGAGCATGGGAAACTGATTGAAACTTTGAATGAACAATATAGGAAACAAGTAGAATGCATAAAACAAACTCAAACAAATATCCTATAAATAAACAAAAAATCTATTGAAACCTGAGAAAGAGTTTAAATAGAGCTGAGGATAGAATTTCAGACCTTGAGGACATGATTACACTTAGCAATTATGAAATGACAGAACTTTTAAAAATAGCAAGCCAGCATGACAATTCAACAGCTTCAAGATTATGCTAAAAGAAAGAATATATGAGTAATAGGCACCAATGAAATGCAGGAGTCAATGCGAATGGCATCAGTGAACTATGCACAGAAATAATAGCATAACATTTTCCAAAGATGGGGAAAGAATATGATATAAAGATAAATGAATGATATAGAATGCCAAACAGTCACAATCAACATAAATCTACACCCAGACATATAATAATTAAGATCCCAGACATATGAGATAAAACCAGAATACTAACAACAAGAGAAAAGACACAACTCACCTATCAAGGAAAGCCCATTAGAATTGTGGAAGATTTTTCATCACAAAGCCTCAAGTTAAGATGAGCTTGGAGGGAAATTTTTCAAGCCTTGAAAGAAAACAACGTTCAACCCAGATGGATGTACCCTGCAAAACTCTCTTTGAAATTGAATGGAAATAGAAGATTCTTCCTTGGCAAATAACAACTGAAGAAATTTATAGCCACCAAACCAACCCTATAGAGAGTGCTAAAAGACATGCTAGATCGAGGGAAAAAATTGACTACCATCTCCAGAACAACAAGACAAAGAAACCACCAGACAGGGCAAGCAATTAAAGAAAGGGGAAAAGTAGCAAACTAACAACAGGAAAATAACATGACAAAGTTGAGCCAGTACATATCAGTTATATCCATCAATGTAAATTACCTCATTTCACCCATTAAAAGAAATAGATTGATAGAATGGATCAAGAAATCAGATCCCAAAATTTTCCATATACAACAAACATATCTGACTCAAAAGGAAACTCATAGATTAAAAGTCAAAGGATGGAAAACATTATTCTGTGAAACAAAAGCCGAGAAGAAAGCAGAGGTAGCTATTCTATTTGCAGACAATATGAACTTCAAAAGAAAAATGATCAAAAGAGATAAAGGTGGTCACCACATACTTGTCAAGGGAATAATTCAAGAAAAAGAGAAAACAATCATAAACATATATGCACCAAGTACTGGAGCACACAAGTACATAAGTAAATATAAATAAATATGAAAAGCCAAATGAGCAACAACACAATTTTAATAGGAGGCCTTTATACCCCATTGTCACAAAGAGATAGATGAACTAGACAGAGTCAGCAAAGAAACAACAGAACTGAATCAAACCCATGTGCAAACGAACTTAGTAGACTTGTATAGGGTTTTCTGCCCAATAACATCAGAATAGCCATTTTTCTCAGATGATCATGAGACATTCTCCAAAACACATGATATATTAGCTGATAAAATAGGAAAGAAGGAAGTTAAATTATCACTATTTGCAGATGACATGACACTCTGTATAGAAGACCCAAAAAAACTCCATTAAAAGACCACTAGAGGTAATAAACAAATTCAGGATTGTGAGCTGGATACAAAGTCAGTGCTCAAAGATCAGTAGCATTCCTGTACACAAACATGAAACTCACTGAGAGAGAAATTATGGAAATATCACCTTTCAGAATACCATCTAAAAATGAAATACTTAGGCATCAACCTAACTAAAAATGTAAAAGACCTATTTGCTGAAAATTATGCTATGCTGAAAAAGGAGACTGAAGAAGATATCAGAATATGGAAGGATATTCCTTGGTCTTGGTTAAGAAGAACCAACACTGTGAAAATGGTCGTACTCCCAAAACTGTTACACAGATTCAATGCAATCTCAATCAAAATATAATTAACATCCCTCACAGATCTAGAGAAAATACTCCTAAAATTCATTTGGAAACAGAATAAACCTAGAATAGCAAAGGCAATTCGGGGCAACAAAAACAAGGCAACAGACACCTCAATTCCTGACTTGAAACCATATTACAAGCCATGCCCAGTGACCTTCTTTCAAACCAGGAAATTCAGCTGGCAACTGTGATGAGTCTGTGCACCATATCGAGCCCTGGGAGACTTTAAGATCATCGCTCCCAAAATTCAAGGACCTGCTCAGAGCCCAGCCACACTGGGCTGTGCTCAGCAGGTTTCAGGCCTGCCCAGGCCATGCCCAGTGACTTTCTCCCAAACTGGGAAACTCAGCTGATGGCTGGGGTGAGTCCATGCACCATCCTGACCCCTGGGAGACTTTGAGATTATTGCTCCCAAAGGTCAAGGAACCTCCCAGAGCCCTGCCACACTAGGCTGCACTCTGCAGGTTTCAGGCCTGCCCAGGACATGCTCAGTGACCTTCTCCCAAACCAGGAAATTCAGCTGGCAGCTGGGGTGAGTCTGTGTGCCATCCCAAATCCTGGGAGACTTTAAGATCATTGCACCCAGTGCTGAAGTACCTGCCTAGCTCCCAGCCACACTAGACTAGTCTTGGGAGGTTTTGTGGACCAACTATGTTATGCCCGCTGACTTTCTCCTATTACAGGAGTTGAGAGCACATGAATAAAGTTCCAGGGCATTGGTCTTTGCCTGAGAAGAGCTTTAGCCCATCATCCACATTGATTAGGTGCCTGCCCAGCTGCCTGGAACATTGAAGGTGGCAGGGGAGGGCATGAGGGCCTGACAGGGCCATGCTCAGCAACCTCCATTCAATCCAAAGAGTGTAGGGCAAAGGAGATGATTTCCAATACATCCAGGGGAAGCCTTGTAACAACACTTGAAACATAGAAATATAGAAAAATGACAAAACAAAAGATCAAAATGCAATCTCAAAGATCCAGCTCATCCTAAGAAAGCCTATGATCCATGCATATAGAAGAAAATATATGCCATACACCTGAAATACCTGTAATAATAACAACTGAAATAAAGAAGAAACTCTTGGAAGCTTTAAAGGAATTCAAACTAGAAATAACCTCCCAGGTAAAAGAAGAAATGACAAAAGTAATGAAAGAGATGTTGAACACATCTAAAGAAGACACAGTTAAAAATTAGAGGAACAAAGGCATAAGCACCTGCCTTATGAGCAGGCAGTCGTGAGTTCAATATCTGGTACTGATAGAAAGGAAAAAGACAAAAAAATTGGAGGAACAAAAAAAGATAGAATCCCTGGATGAACTATTTAAGAAACCAACAGAATACATGAAGCAGATTCAAAGAGATAAACAGGATATTAAAAATTCCTTGAAAAGTTGTCAAAACCTTCTCAATGAAAGTGAAGATGGAATTTGAGGCCTCTAAGCCAAGACTACAACTAATGAACAGGAAAGGAATGATCTTTTAAAAATAACAAGGAATAAGGGAATAGCAATGCAACAGCTGCAAGATGATGCAAAGAAAAACAACATAAGATTAATAGGGATAAATGAAAAAGCAGGGAACAACATAAATGATATCATGAAGGTATTCACAGTGGTAATAGCTGAAAATTTTTCAAACATAAGAATGCAAACTGACTTATGGATTAGTTAAGCATTTAGAAGCACAAACAGCCATAACCAAAGGAAAACTACACCCAGACATTTAATAGTCACCATCCCAAAAATCCAACATAAGAATAGAATACTAAAAGCTGTCAGAGAGAAAATACAGATCACCTGTAATGGAAAGCTTATCAGAACCGCAGCAGACATCTTACCACAAACAATAAAGTCAAGAAGAACAGGGAGTGAAGTATTTCAGATCCTAAAGGAAAACAACTTCCAACCCACACTGATGTACTCTGAAAAACTGTCCTTCAAAATGGATGGAGAAATCAGATACTTCCATGACAAACAGATGAAGAACGTCATGAACACCAAGACAATCCTGCAAAGAATACTGAAAGACAGTTTAGATACACTTAGGAAAAAACCACTAAGTGGAGCAGACAATTAAACAAAACGGAAAGATAAAGACGCAACAGCAGAAAGATAACATGTCAACAATAAGCCAATATATAACAGTTATAACCATAAATGTAAATGGTCTCAATTCACCAATTAAAAGAAACACTGGCAGAATGGATCAAGAAACAACATCCAACCATTTGCTGTCTGTGTGAAAGCCATCCAACGCAAAAGGAAACATACTGAATGAAAGTCAACGGATCGAAAACAATACTCATGCAACAGGAACTGAAAGAAAAGAGGGAGTATCTACTCTGCTTGCAGATAATGTGAACTTCAAACCAAGAATGATCCTAAGAGATAAAGTAGGTCTCTACATACTGGTTAGGGGAAAACTTCAAGAGGGAGATAAAAGAATCTTAAATATATATGCACTGAATTCTAGAGCACCCAGTAATACAAAGCAAGTATTAATATAAATGAAAAATCAAATTAGCAATAACACAATTATAACAGGAGACCTTAACACAACCGTAACACCAAGGGACAGGTCAACCAGACATAAAATCAGCAAAGAAATAACAGATCTGAATCACACTAATGAACAAATGGACTTGATAGACATATACAGAATGTTCCATCCAACAACATCAGAATATACATGCTCAGCAACATATAGTGCATTCTCTAAAATAGACCATATATTAGCTCACAGAAAATACTTAAATAAATGCAAAATAATTGAAATTATACCATGCATGTCATCATATCATAGTGCCATGAAACTAGAAATTAATGATAAAAGAAACTGCAAAAACTCCACAAACACATGGAAATTGAATAATACACTATTGAGCAATCTGTGGGTCACAGATTAAATTAAAGAAGAAATTAAACAATACCTACAAACCAACAAAAATACAAATACTACTTACTAGTATCTGTGGGATGAAATGAAAGCAGTCCTCAAAGGAAAATCTATTGCACTGAGTTCCCCCATAAGGAAAACAGAAAAACACAAATAAACAACTTGATGCTGCACCTCAAACATCTAGTAAAAGAAGAGCAAGTCATACCCAAAGCCAAAAGAAGGGAGGAAATTATAAAAACCAAAGCAGAAATTAATGCAATAGAGACTAAGAAAACAATCCAAAGAATCAATGAATCAGAGTTGGTTCTTTGAAAGAATAAATAAAATTGATAATCCCCTAGAAAACTTTATTAATAAAAGAAATGAAATTTCTTAAATTCATGTAGTAAGGAATGAAAAAGGTGAAATCACTACAAACTCTGTGGAAATACAGACGATCATCAACACCTATTTCTGCGTGTGGAAAGAAATCTCCAGCATAGTGAAAAGAAAACCCAAAACCTGGGAAAACATCTTAGTCAACTGTCCCTCAGACAAAGGATTTCTGTCTAAAACATATAAAGAATTAAAAAAATTAAACCTCTGAATTTCTAAGGTCCAATCAAAAAATGGACATCTGAGATGAATACACAGTTCTCAGATGAAGAAATACAAATGACAAATAAATACATAAAAAATGTTCATCATCATTACTCATTAGAGAAATGCAAATTACAAGTACACTGAGCTCAGGTCTCACTCCTGATAGAATGGCCAGGATCAAGAAATCTACCAAGAACAAATGCTGGAGAGTCTGTGGGGAAAGGGAACACTTATGCAATGTTGGTGGAGTGTAGACTGGTGCAACCATTGTGGAGGTCAGTCTGGAGATTTCTCAAATCCTTGGATTGGAAGTTCCATTCGACCCAGCCATTACACTTCTAGCCATATTCCCAGAAGAACTGAAAGCATCATACCACAGTGATACATGTGCACCCATGTTTATAGCAGCAAACTTGTAATAGCCAGATATTGGAAACAACCTAAGTGTCTATCAACTGAGGAATGGATTAAAAAGTTGTGGCATTTTTATACAATGGGATACTCCTCAGCTATATAGAATTATCACATTGATACATTTATAAATAAATGGATGAAAGTTGAAACCATACACATAAGAGAAATAAATGAAACTCACATGTATAAATACCATATAGTCTCCCTATTAAAAGAAATTGTAAAATTATGTAAATGTCACGATTCCTCATTACATTGCTTTGAAACCTTGTAATGTCTACATTCATTAATTGGAATGATTTTATTCTAGTTTGTTTGATTTTATTATCTGTGATAGTATAAACAGCTATTTTAAAGAAAACAGGACATTAGAATAGCCAGTACTGATTTAGTATCATCTTACATTGAAGTACTAGTATGCTTTTGTTTTTCTGTTTCCTTTGGTTCTATCCTGTTATTTCTTATTGGATACTACTATGTGTGATAGTTTCAACAAAATTTCTATGGCAAATGAGGTAATATAGTAGCAACTGTTCATTCTCTGCTTTTGGTTCTGAATGTCCAGTAATACTTTCATTGTCTTGAATAGTTTTATATTCTTTTGTTATGTTTGATACTATTGTATATGAAGCTATGCTCAACTATTTCAAATAAAGAGACATTATGGTAGTTACTAGTAATTATGGGTTGTCTTGTGGTAAAATTCTGTTTTATTTTCATTGTTCTGATCTGATCTGCTTTGTTACCTCCTCTTTTGTCTTAATATCTTTAAAATAATAAAATTAAAAATATAAACTATATTACAAAGCCACGGTGACAAAATCAGCATGGTACTGGCAAAGAAATTGGATCAATGGAACAGACTAGAAGATGCAACTACACACACTACTCCACAACTACAGTTACACTCAGTCAACTGATATTTGACAAAGGGGCTAAACATTTTCATTGAAGAAGGATAACCTCTTTTACAAATCATTCTGGAAAAATTGGCTCTCCACATGCCAAAGACTGAAACTTGTTCCATGCCTAACACCATGCACAAAACTAAAGCCTAAATGGATCAAATACCTAAATATTAAAATAGAAAAACTAAATCTACTGGAAGATAAGGTGGCTAGAAGTCTTGGAGACATAGGGGTAGGCAGAGAATTCATGAACAAAACACAAACTGCACGGAAAATACTTCAAAGAATCAGCAATTGGGATCTCATCTTATTGAAAAATTTCTGCATTTCAAAAGAAATCACCAATAAAGTGAAAAGAAAACCCACAGAATGGGAAATAATTTTAGCCAACAACCCCTCAGACAAAGGATTTATATCCAGAACATACAGAGAACTGAAAAACATCAAGCTCCCTAAACTCAAAGACTGTCTCCCAAAATGGGCATCTGAGATAAACACAGAGTTCTCAGATGAAGATATACAAATAGCAAATAGATACATGAAGAAATGTTCACAATCACTGGTCATTTGAGAAGTGCAAATTAAAACAGCATTGGGATTTCTTCTTTAATCCCGAAAGATTAACTGTCATAAAGAAATCAACTGATAACAAATGTTGGTGAGGCAGGAGAAAAATGAACACTTCTTCACTGTTGGTGGGAGTGTGGAGCGGTGAAAGCACTATGGTAATCAATATGGAGTATTCTCAGAATACTAGGATTGAAGTTTCATTCAACCCAGCTATTACCCTCCTGGATATTTTCCTAGAAAAACTGAAAAGGTCGTATCACAGTGATTATATGTGCACACATGTTCATAGCAGCACAATTTGTAATAGCTAAATCTTGGAAACAACCAAGATGCCCATCAACCATAGAGTGGATGAAAAAGGTGGTATTTTTATACAATGGAATATTACTCAAGTATAAAAAGGATGATCTTGAGGCCTTCATAGGCAAATGGAGACAAGTTGAGGCTATTCTTATTAGTGAAATAAAGAAGAATCATATTTTAAATATCACACTCTGTCTCTAGTGTAATAAGTAATAAGAACTGTGGTCATAATAAAATCCAATTTATGTAATTGCTATTGTAAAAAAGAGAGGGAACAAAAGTGATTTAAAGAATGCCATTGCATATATGTTTAAGTATGTAAGATAGATAATCATATTACCAAGTTTTTGTTGGATATTGAACAGACTGTTTTCAGTCTCACTATTTGAATGTCCACTTTGTATGCTTTAATTTTGTAAACTGAACAACTAGTTCTAAGATGGCAGTGTGTAATTTATGAGCTAGTGACTTTTTACTGTTTATTTTTTTGAAATTTTGTATTATTTTTACCATTTTTTTTCTGTTTTGCTTTTTTTCTCTTTAAATAAAATTTAAATTACAAAAAATAACATGACAGGTGGGAGCAAAGATGGCAGATAGGTAACAACTGGCTACAGAAGCTCCCTGAGATAGTCAACTTAGAATTCAACATAATACAGAGTGGGGAGCCCCAAACAGAGGGCGATGAATTCTCCCATCCCAAGAAGAAATTAAGGTGACTTGCTGACCATCCGAGGTCCTGCTGTGAATGGCTGATGTTGTGACTTGCCAGGGTCCCACTGCAACTTGCCCAGAGGTCTTGTCGCAACTGGCTGAGTTCCTGCCTCGACTGGCCAGGGTCTGCTGTGACTTGCTGGGTTCCCAAAGTGACTTGATGAGTTCCCAAAGTGACTTGATGACCCTTCAGAGGTTCCACCACTTTGACTCACTGGAAGCACAATTACATTGAGTTTGGGGGTCAGCAAGCCAATGGAGAGCTGTGCTGGCAGGGAGCCTACACGGACCTTTGGTGAGTGATGGTAGTGGAGCCACTCCATAAATAGGAGGCCTCTGGCAGATGACATTCTGGGATTGGGCAGAACTGGCAAGTACAAGGGGCAGCAGTGACTTCAGTCAATTGTCCCCTTCCTGAATGGGATTGCTGGAGTGAGCTAAGCCTGGGTCTTGTGATCTGGCTGAGACCCAATAGGTTTACTGAGGTTGAGTTCCTGCAGCAGTGGTGCACACTAACCAGACTGGCCCAGTGGGACCTTGGAGGTTTGGATGGTCGGGAGGGAGGTGGTGCAAAGTAATACAGTAATGCAGGCCGAAGCATCTTGACTGATCTAAAGGGGAGGGGCCAGTATATACTGTCTCTGTCTGCAACCCACTAACACACTGCAGTGTGAATGGTCATCTAGCCAGTGTGCTTCAGAAGAATTGTAACCAACAAAGAAAGAAACTCAGGCCTCCTGGAAGAAGCAAACAAGATGGGAAGAGGAAGCAACAACAAAAAGTTCCCAGGCCCCAACTCTGAGAACATTGACTCAGGACAGTTATATACAAAGTAGAATGAGAACAACAAACATGCAATATCAGAAACAGCACCAGAAGACATAAACAGTTATAATTGGGACCTCATAGATGAGTTCAAAAGGGAGATATTTAGCCAAGTAAAGGAAAATATAAGAAGATTAATAAAAGAGATACTAAGCACCCCTCAAGCAGACACAGACGGAAGAAGGGAGGAACTGAAACACAGGAGAGAACCATTTGGTGAAGAATATAAAAAAATATAGAATACATGAAGCAGATTCAAAGAAATCACCAGGAAATTAAAAACTCTATGGAAAGATGGCAAATCAGCTTGAAAGAAACTAAAGATAGATTTTCCAAACTGGAGGACAATTTGCAATGTGGGAGTATGAAAGGGAAAACTTTTAAAAAATAACAAGGAAACAAACAGTAACAATACAAAGGCTAGAAGATGACAAAAGTATCTATAACTTGAGAATAAAGAATGTAAATGAAAAAGCTGGCATACAAACAAAGGAACTACAAAGGTTATTCACAGAAATAATTAAGGAAAACTTCCCAAACATAGGGAAAAGGAAATGATATTCTGATATATGAGGCATATAGAACTCTAGCCACTTACAACCAAACAGAGCTACACCCAGGCATATAATATTCAAGATCCCAGAAATTCAATATAAGAACATAACAGTAAAAGCTGTTAGAGACAAGAAACCATTAACTTACAGAGGAAAGCCCATCAGAATAACGGCAGACTTCTAGACACAAACCATCAAGTCAAGAAGAGCTTGGAGTGAAATATTTCAAGCCCTCAAAGAAAATAACCTCTAGCCCAGATTGATATACCCTGATAAACTATCTCTAGAAATTAATGGAGAAACAAGATACTTCAAAGACAAAGAGGAATTTGGGTAATTTGCAACCACCAATCCAACTCTACAGAGAATATTGCAGGGCATTCTATAGAAAGAGCAAAGTAGTAGGATTCCAAGAACAGTGGCAGAGAGGCCTCAATGAATGGAGCAGAAACCAGAATGAAGAAGATAAGCAGACAACTTATAGCAAAAAAAGAGCATAACAGAAACGAGGCATAGATGATTTTATTCAAAACTGATATGATTGATAGTATCAGGTCTGAGAGTATGGGCAACTACACTGAAGATGACAGGACTAAACGATACACATTCTGGTTTAGTAACTGCCAGTTTTTGAAGTTCTATATTATATACAAAGTTGTGTTTTTATTAATACTGTTTTGTACTGACATATTCAGTTATACTATGTCTGATGATATAGCCAATTCTATTGGAGATAACAAGAGACAACACAGGAACTATGATAGAATGATTTGTATAACAGTCTTATATTTTTTTTTCATTTCATGTGTTTATAGGAAAATGTTTTGTTTTGCCTTGCTTTGTTTTGTTTCTCTCTCTAATAGAGATATGATAGAAATACATGTTAAGACTCATGCATGTGTAGAATCTATAAACAGTTTATGAGAACTGATCAAGCACAGGGGAATTTCCCAAGCCTTTTGGAGCTTGCAGCCAAATTGCTTCAAATACTGAGAATGCAGAGAAGTGAATTTCTTTCTTTCAGCAGAACTGGGATGCTGGAGGTGAGTTCCTTTAAAGGAGTTCAGGACCTGGGAGAGCTTAAGATCATCATTCCCAAGTAGTCAAGGACCCACTCAGCTTCCAGCCACACTAAACTAGACTTTGGAGGTTTTGCAGCCCCAGAATAAACCTAGAATAGTGAAGGCAATTCTGAGCAACAAAGGCAAGGCAAGAGGCATCTCAGTTCCTGACTTGAACCCATATTAACAGGCCACGCCCAATGACCTTCTTTCAAACTGGGAAACTCAGCTGGCGGCTGCAGTGAGTCTGTGCACCATACCAAGCCCTGGAAGACTTTAAGAGCATCATGGCCAGAGCTCAAAGGACCTGCCCAGAGCCCAGCCACGCTAGGCTGTGCTCCACAGGTTTCAGGCCTGCTCAGGCCATATCCAGTGACCTCCCAAAACAGGAAACTCAGCTGGTGGCTGGGGTGAGTCTGTGCACCATCCCAAGCCCTGGGAGACTTCAAGATCATTGCTTCCAAAGCTCAAATACCCACCCAGAGCTTCACCACACTAGGCTACACTCAGCAGGGTTCAGGCCATCCCAGGACATTCCCAGTGACCTTCTCCCAAACAGGGAAATTCAACTGGCAGCTGGAGTGAGTCTGTGCACCATCCCAAACCTGGGAGATTTTAAGATCATTGCACCCAGTGCTCAAATACCTGCCCAGCTGTCAGCCACACTAGACTAGCATTAGGAGGTTTTGCGGAATAACTATGTTATGCCCAGTGACTTTCTTCAATTACAGGAGTTGAGAGCAGGTGAAGTGAGTTCCAGGGCATTTGTCTTTGCCCAAGAAGAGCTTTAGCCAATCATCCACAGTGGTTAGGTGCCTGTGCAGCTACCTGGAATGCTGAAGGTGATATGGGAGGGTCTGAGGATCTGAATGGACCATGCTCAGCAACTTCCCTTCAATCCCAATAGCCTAAGGCATAAGATGATTTCCAACACATCCAGGGGAAGCCATGGTACAACACTTGAAACACAGAAATATAGGAAACTGACAAAACGAAAGACCAAAATACAATCTCTAACACCTAGCTCATCCCAAGAAAGCCTAGGAGCCATGCACATAGAAGAAAATATATGCTATACACCTGAAATACCTGTAATAATAGCAACTGAAATAAAGAAGCAACTTTGGGAAGCTTTAAAGGAAATCAAACTACAAATAATATCCCAAGTAAAAGTAGATATGATAAAAGCAATGAAAGAGATATTGAACACATCTAAAGAAGACACAGTTAAAAAATTAGAGGAACAAAACAAAAAGATAGAATCCCTAGATAAACAATTTAAGAAAAAAACACAATACATGAGGCAGATTCAAAGAGATATACAGGAAATCAAAAATTCCATCGAAAGTTGGCAAAACTGACTCAATGAACCTGAAGATAGAATTTCAGACCTCGAAGACAAGACTGCAGCTAGTGAACAGGAAAGGAAAAATCTTTTACAAATAACAAGGAATCAGGGAATAGCAATTCAACAGCTGTACAATAATGCAAAAAGAAAGCAACATAAGATTGATAGGGAGAAATGAAAAAGAAGGAAAAAACACAAATGATATCAAGAGGCTATTCACAGAAGTAATACCTGAAAATTTCCCAAACGTAAGAATGAAAACTGACATATGGATTAGTGAGGCATATATAACCACAAATAATCATAACCAAAAGAAAACTACACCCAGACATATAATAGTCACCATCCCAGAAATCCAACATAGAAATAGAATACTAAAAGTTTTCAGAGAGAAAAGACAGATCACCTATAAAGGAAAGCCTATCAGAATCAAAGCAGACATCTCAACACAAATAATGAAGTCAAGAAGAGCATGGAGTGAAGTATTTTAGATCCTAAAGGAAAATGATATCCAACGCAGACTGATGTACACTGCAAAACTGTCCTTCAAAATGGATGGAGAAATAAGATACTTCCATGACAAAGAACAGCTGCAGGCCATCATGAGCACCATGCCAACCCTGCAAAGAATACTGAAAGGCAAAGATGCAACAACAGAAAGATAACATGTCAATTATAAGCCAACATACAACAATTATAACCATCAATGTAAGTGGTCTCAATTCACCAATTAAAAGAAATACACTGGCAGAAGGGATCAAGAAACAACATCCCACCATATGCTGTCTGCATGAAATCCATCTAACCGAAAGGGAAACTTACTGAATGAAAGTCAAAGGATGGAAAACCTTTATGCAACAGGACCCAAAAACAAAAGTGGGCGTAGCTATTTTGTTAGCAGATAATGTGAACTTCAAGCCAAGAATGATCTTGACAGATAAAGAAGGTCACTACACACTGGTTAGGGGAAAACTTCAAGAGGAAGAGATAAGAATCTCAAATATATATGCACTAAGTTCTGGAGCACCCAGTTATATAAAGCAAGTATTAATGGAAATGAAAAACCAAATTTGCAATAACATAATTATAACAGGAGACCTTAACATACTATTGAATCCACGGAACAGGCCAACCAGACAGAAAATCAGCAAAGAAATAACAGATCTGAATCACACCAATGAACAAATGGACTTGATAGGCATATACAGAATGTTCCATCCAACAACATCAGAATATCGATTCTTCTCAGCAGCACATGGGACATTTTCTAAAATAGATCATATAGTAGCTCACAGAACACATTTTAAGTAAATGCAAAACAACTGAAATTATATCCCCCCAAAGAAAACAAAAAAAGAAATTATCCCATGCATGTTATCAGATCATTGTGCCATGAAACTAGAAATTAATGATAAAAGAAACTTCAAAAACCCAAAAAACATATGGAAATTGAATAATACACTCTTGAGCAATCTGTGGGTCACAGAGGAAATTAAAGAAGAAATTGTACAATACCTATAATCAAAAAAAATACAAATACAACTTACCAGAATCCGTGGGATGCAATGAAAGCAGTCCTCAGAAGAAAACTGATTGCACTGAGTTCCCATATAAGGAAAACAGAATGAATATAAATAAATAACATGATGTTACACCACAAACATCTACTAAAAGAAGAGCAAGTCATGCCCAAGCCCAAAAGAAAGGAAGAAATTATAAAAACCAGAGTGGAAATTAATGCAAGAAACTAAGAAAACAATCCAAAGAATCAATGAATCAGAATTGGTTCTTTGAAAGAATAAATAAAATTGATAAATCCCTAGCAAACATCATTTAAAAAGGGATGAAACATCTCAAATTCCCATAATAAGAAATGAAAAAGGCGAAATCACTACACACTTGTGGAAATACAGAAGATCATCAACATCTGTTTCAAAAACCTTTACTCTAATAGGTTTGATAAAACAGAAGAAATTGGACAGATTCTTAGAAACTACTCTCATAGGTTGGTCAACACACAAGAAATAGACAGATTCCTAGAAATATATGAAGTACCAAAACTAGGGCAAGAAGATGTAAAACTGTGGAATAATCCAATTTCTATTATTTAAATTGAAAATGATATTAAGTCCCTATCTAAAGAACAGCTCAGAACCAGACAGATTCACTGCAAAATTCTAAAAGAAACACAAAGAAGATTTAATGCCTACACTCCTCAAACTTTTCAATGAAATAGAAAGGGAAGCAATTTTTCCTAAGTCATTCCTGGAAGGAAAACCTAGTACCAAAACCTGAGAAAGACACAACTAAAAAAGAGAAATGCAGGCCAATCTCCTTAATTAACACTAATGTAAAAATCCTCAACAAAACTTTGGCAGACAGGATGCAGCAAATTATCAAGAACATTATACACCATGACCAAATGGGATTCATCCCAGGCATGCAGGGATGGTTCAACATACATAATAAATCAAATGCTTGATGTGGGAACTCAGTGCAATAAATTTTCCTCTGAGGACAGCTTTCATAGCATCCGACAGATTCTGGTAAGTTGTATTTGTGTTTTCATTTGTTTGTAGGTATTGTTTAATTTCTTCTTTAATTTCCTCTGTGACCCACTGATTACTTAAGAGTGTGTTATTCAGTTTTCATATGTTTCTGGGATTTTTGCAGTATCTTTTATCATTAATTTCTAATTTCATAGCACTGTGATCCAGTGGCATGAAAGGGATAATTTCAACCCTTTTGCACTTATTTAGATATGTTATGTGAGTTAATATATGATCTATTTTAGCGAATGACCCACATACTGCTAAAAGAATGTGTATTCTGTTATTGTTGGGTGGAATACTCCGTATATGTCTATCAAGTCCTTTTGTTCACCAGTGTGATTCAGTTCTTTTATTTCTTTGCTGATTTTCTGTCTGGTTGATCTGTCCATTGGTGTCAATGGTGTGTTAAGATCTCCTGTTAGAATTATGTTACTGCTAATTTGGTTTTTCATTTCTGTTAATACTTGTTTTATATAACTGGGTACTCTGGCATTTGGTGCATTTCTATTTAAGATAGTTATCTCTTTCTTTTGAAGTTTTCCCCTAGCGAGTATGTAGTGACCTTTTTTATCCCTTCTGATCATTATGTGCTTGAAGTTCACATTGTCTGCAAACAGAATATTTACCCCTGCTTTTTTTTCAGGGGGGGGGGTCCTGTTGCATGAAGTATTGTTTTCTATCCTTTTACTTTTAGTCTCTGAGTATCCTTTTGGGTTAGATGGGTTTATTGTAGACAGCATATAGTTGGATTATGTTTCTTGATCCATTCTGCCAGTCTGTTTCTTCTAATTGGTGCATTGAGACCATTTACATTAATGGTTATAACTGTTATATATTGGTTTATTGTTGACATGTTATCTTTCTGCTGTTGCATCTTTATCTTTCTGTTCTGTTTAACTGTCTGCTTTGTTTAGTGGTTTTTTCCCTAAATGTATCAGGACTGTCTTTCAGTATTCTTTGCAGGGTTGGCTTGGTGATCATGAAGTTCTTCAGCTGTTCTTTGTCATGGAAGTACCTTATTTCTCCATTGATTTTGAAGGACAGTTTTTCAGGGTACATTACTCTAGGTTGGAAATCATTTTTATTTAGGATCTGAAATATTTCACTCCATGCTCTTCTTGACTTTGTTTTTGTGTTGAGATGTCTGCTCTGATTCTGATAGGTTTTCCTTTGTAGGTAATCTGTCTTTTCTCTCTGAAAGCTTTTAATATTCTATTCTTTTGTTTGATTTCTGGGATGGTGATTATTATATGTCTGGGTGTAGTTTTATTTTAGTTTTGGGTATTTGGAGTTTTATATGCTTCACTGATCTTGATATCAGTTTACAATCTCATTTTGGGGAAATTTTCAGCTATTACTTTTCTAAATATCCTCTTGACATACTTGATGTTGTCCCCTTATTTTTCATTTATCCCTATCAACCTTATGTTGTTCCTCTTTGTTTTATCTTGCAGGTGTTGAATTTTTATTTTGTGGTTTCTCGTTATTTTAGAAGATCTTTCTTTTCTGGTTCACTGGCTGCAATCTTGTCTTTGAGGTCCGAAATTCTATCTTCACATTCATTGAGACATTTTTTACAACTTTGAATGGAGTTTTTGATTTTCTGTATATCTCTTTGCATTTGCTTTATATATTCTGTTTGTTTCTTATATTGTTCATCCAGGGATTCTATCTTTTTGTAAAGTTCCTCCAATTTTTAAACTGTGTCTTCTTTAGATATGTTCAACATCTCTTTCATTTCTTTTATCATTTCTTCTTTTACATGAGAGATTATTTCTTTGTTGAATTCCTGTAAGGCTTCCCAGAGTTGCTTCTTTATTTCGGTTACTATTATTTCAGGTTTGTGTCATGTATTTTCTTCGATGTACATGGCTCCTAGGCTTTCTTGGGATGGGCTGGATGTTTGAGATTGCATTTTGGTCTTTTGTTTTGTCATTTTCCTATATTTTCGAGCTTGAAGTGTTGTTCCAAGCTTCCCCCAGGTGTATTGGAAATTGTCTCTTATGTCCTGATCTCCTGGGACTTCACTGGTAGTTTAGCTCCCTCCTTGGGCACTGAAGCCCTGGGATTAAAAGAAGGTTCCAGGCTCCTCTCAGGTAGACCTAAAGTCTCCTCAAGCTATACTACTCCCCAAAGCTTCTCTCCTCTGCAAGGCTGGTCCCTTCTCTGGGTGGTGGCAGTTGTGCTGGAGCTCTCCAGGCCGAAAGAAGGTCACAGATAAGGTTGGAGCAGTTTTCCGCAGCTTGGCCCAGTTCCCTCCTTCAGGTGGGTCAGCTGCCATGTGCCCTCTGGGTGAGAGAGGGTGATCGGCAAGGTTGGAATGGGGTCCTGCGGCTTGGCCCACTTCACTCTTCTGGACAGGAGCTGTGGCATGGCCCTTAGTGAGAGAGAGAGGTCCGCCAGGCTGGGACGGGGTTCTGAGGCTCGGCCCAACTCACTGTTCGTGGCAGGAAGCCATGGTATGGCCCCCGTGCAAGGAAAAGAGGTCTGCCAGGCTGGAATGGGATTCTGTAGCTCAGCCTGACTCACTGTCATGGCAGGAAGCTGCGGCATGGCGCCCAGGTGAGGGAATGAAGTCCACCAGGCTGGTACTGGGTTCCTTGGCTCGGCCCAACTCACTGTGGCAGGAAGCCGCAGCATGCCCCTGTGCAAGGGAGAGAGGTCCACCAGGCTGAGACGGGCTTCTGCAGCTTTATTTTGCATTCTTAATGACACACATCTCGTAAGTTGACACACATCTCGTAAGTGGTTGAACAGAGACTGGAACTGACTTCTATGAAGTTGCTTATCCTGGAATAATACTAGGTGCTTCAGGCTGAACAGGGTCTCTGTGATTGAACAGCAGTCAGAGGTACTTCCACAGAGATCCTGTCTAGAGGCCCTCAATAGACACCAGGCATTTTAATCTTCGCTATGGACACAGCTTTAAGTCTTCATCCAATGATCTTGGTGGAAGACCTCCAAATTATATAGGGGAATGAAGCTCCTGACCTACTATGTCTGATATGAGCTCATGTTCTCTAAAATAAAGGAATGGATTTTAGGAACAATGGGGGTTAAGAGCAGAATATGTTTATTGAGAGAAAGAAAGCTGCCATCTGAAGAGAGTCAGAAAGGGTTTGGAGAGGGTTACCAACTTTTTTTTTTAAAGGTGGAGATTAACACAGGTCTGACACAGGTCAGAAAAGAACAATTTAAGCAACATAGTGTTTCACCACAGGATAACCCAACATAAGAGTAGTTACCATAGTGTCTCTTTCCATGAAATATTTGAGTTTGCCTTCATATACTATCAAACATAACAAGACAGTGTAAAACTTTTCAAGAAGGTAAAAGTATTACAGCATATTTAGAACCAACTAACAGAAAATGAACAATGGTTTTTATATTGTCTCCTTGACTATAAAAAATTTGTTTATACTATCACATATAATGAAATCCAATAAGATTCAACGTGATAAAACCAAAGGAGACAGAAAAACAAAAGCTTGATGAGGCTTCAAAACAAGCTGATATTAAATCAGAACTAGCTATAATAATGTCTTGTTTTCTTCAAAACAACAGTTCATACCATCACAGACAATAAAATCAAACATCCCAGAATAAATCCATTCCAATTAATGAATGAAAACATTATAAGACATCAAAACAATATAATGGGGAATCATGATCACCACATACTTTTATGTATTCTTATCATTTCTTACACTAGGGAAACTATTCGGTATTTATATGTGAGTTTGATTTATTTTGCTTATGAGTATGGTCTCAAGTTGTGCCCACTTTTTTATAAATATCTCAATATGATCATTCTTTATAGCTGAGTAGTATTGCATTGTATAAAAATACCACAACTTTTTTTATCCATTCGTCAGATTATGGATGCTTAAGTTCTTTCCAAGATCTGGTTATTACAAATTGTGCTGCTATAAATATGGGTGCACATGTATCACTGTGGTATGATGTTTTCAATTCTTCTGGGAATATGCCTAGAAGTGGAATGGCTGGGTCCAATGGGACTTGAAATCCCAGGTTTTTGAGAAATCTCCAGACTGACCTCCACAATGGTTGCACCAGTCCCCACTCCCACCAACAGTGAAGAAGAGTACCTTTTCCCCCACAGCCTGTCCAGCATTTGTGGTTGGTAGTTTTCTTGATCCTGGCCATTCTTTCTGAAGTGAAGTAAAATCTCAGTGTGGCTTTAATTTACATTTCTCTGATGAGTAATGATGAATATTTTTATGTATTTATTGAGCTGTGTATTCATCTCAGATGCCCATTTTTGAGTTGGGTCTTTGAATTTCAGGGGTCTGATTTTTAAAAAATTCTTTATATATTTTAGACAGAAGTCCTTTTTCTGAGGGACATTTCTATAAGATTTTTTCCCAGTTTGGGGTTTTCTTTTCACTATTCTGGAGATTTCTTTCAACAGGCAGAAACTCTAATAAAATGTAAACCCAGTTGTTGATTCTGGGAAATATTTCCCATGCAGTTTGATTCCTGCTTATGAATCCTATACCTACCTGTATGTCTTCAAGATTTTTACATAAATTGTTTTCCAACAGATTTAGTGTTTCTTTTTAACATTTAGATCTTTGATCCATTTAGATTTTAGTTTAGTACATGATGATAGATAAGGGTCTCATTTTAGTTTTCAGCTTATTGAGAGCCAGTTTTTCCAGCTCCATTTATTAAGGAGACTGTCATTCTTCCAGTGGACATTTTTGGCCCCTTCATCCAAGATAAGGTGATTGTGTTTGTAGTTGTGGTTGTATCTTCTAATCTATTCCATTGATCTTCAGATCTGTTTTTGTTCCAGTACCATGTTGATTTTATTACAGTAGCTTTGTAGTATAGCTTCAAGTGAAGGATTGTGATATCTCCTGCCTTGCCTTTGCTGATTAGAATTGGCTTTGCTATTCTAGGTCTCTTCTGGTTCCAGATGAAAACACCACTGATATTGAGGATTGTTATTACAAGATATTTACTAACTCCTGTCACTGCACTACTTTTATAGTGGAGTGATGAGTGAGAAACAATATTTATTCACTGAATCTTTTTTAAAAATTTTATTTAAAGAGAAAGAAACAACAAAAAATACATGGAGAAAAAAAGGGTAGAAATAGTATAGAATTACAGAAAAATAAGTGGTAAGAAATCACCAATTGATAAGTTACATATTGTCATCTTAGAAATAGTTGTTCAGGTTACAAAACTAAAGTATGTAAAGTGACATTCAAATAGTGACACTGCCAACGGTTCTGCTCAATGATTTAACAAAAACTTAGTAATATTTTTATCAGTCTTTACACACATGTTTTTATCTTAAAGAGGATAAGCTTAAACATATCAAAACAGAACAAAACCGTTCAAAAAGAAACAATTTAAAGAAATACAGATTTCAAATCAAGTCCACTAGAGATCTTCACTGTTTATCTAATTGTCTCTTGTTTCTTACAAATAATTGTCCCCAACTTAATGCACATTAAATACGTACTGCATATTGTAGAACTAATCAAATCATTACAGGATGATGAAGGCTTTCTAGGTCTTCAAGATCTGACATTGGGGAAGACAATAATAACTACTATAGTGTGTCTAATTCTCTTCATAGTAGCTCTCCTTATCTTTACATATGCTGAAACTGAGCTTAAGAGACTAGACTAATATCACTCTGAACAGTGAATAATAGTGTTGCTAGATTTTATATCATAATGCTACAGGATTAGCATTGGGTTTCTTAGTGTCTCTTCTTCTTCAGAGTATCTGTTCATTACATCTTGCATTATATAATCTGTACCTGTAAATAGTTTATAAAAATCTTCCCATGTGTGAATTTCTACATGTATATCTATCCTCTCTGTACTATAGGGAAAAACAAATCATAACAAAACAGCAAAACAAATTCCTAGAAAAACATGCCATGAAAAAGACACATAAGACCACAATATTAGGTGATCTACCATAGTTACTATTCCCGTGCTTGTTATTTTCAATAGACTTGTCCACATCATCAGGCTTAATATAGTTAAGCATAGTATCATGAAGGTGTTTCTTTATTTTGGCTGATCTGTGTCTAGTATTGGATGGTTACTGTACTGGTTCTCTTCTGTATTTAGTTCTCTTGAGCTTATTTTCTCATGTTTGGCAGCTGGAGATTTTTTTTTATTTCTATCTCTTGTCATGTTTCTGGTTTCTTTCAGACTGGAGTGTCCTGGGGGTCTCTGGCCCTCTCCCTATTGCTTAGGGCCTTTCCAAAGCATGCTGACTTGTGTTTTTGCTGCCCTCCCAAATTTCCACTGAATCTTTTACTTGAGCACAAGTTCACCAGTGTTTATCATATTCCAGTTGGCCAAGTGCTGGGATATGATGAAAAATTTGACACTACTGAAGGACATAGAGAGTAGAAAATTTATAATAAGGGCCATGAACTTCACTATGGTGAGCTACACAGTGCTGAAAAACTCTCCACAGGGCTGGACAGTGTGTTTTTATTCAGAAAATCTAGGCAAAGTTATCTGAAGTTCACAGCACTTGCAACCAGAAAAGTCCATAACTTGAGACCTCATAAGGCAGGTTATCTACAAGACTCAATGTGAACTTGTTTTCAGTTTTTTTCTGATAAGAGTTAATTTAATTTTTTCTTGTAATGAATTGAAGGAAGAGCTTCATCAGTTTGTGATTACTTCCTGAAAGGCTACAGAATCCCAAAGTTCAAAATTCATTCTGTTTAATTACATATCTGTGGTTTTCCTAGGTAAATTCATAGGCTGGCAGAGGGAGGGTCTGGGTTTATTTTGGTCTTGACTCATTGATTTATTCCAAGAATATGTTGGAAAAGCAATGAACAACTAACTCTCTTGCTATGAATTTTGATTAATTTTGTGGGTATGTAAATCAGTTTTTTGGGGCATATTTAGCAGAATCTTGGAAAGTCATGTATACCTTAGTAGTAACAAAATTTTAGAAATAATTGGTGAATGTAGTTTGTTTTATGTGCAAACATTTTGAAAACAGAGATGGGAGGGAACTACTGGCCTGTTGAGTCAGAAGGTCCTAGGGCTTTCCTGAGTCTCTGAATGGCTGACTTCACTTTGTAATTCCACAGGGTGTGGATCAAATGGTTAAGCAGAGGGGAGATGACTGTGAAGGTGACATGGATAGGCTTATCTCCAGGGAGAGTGGTGGAGGGGCATAAATGTGGATGCGGGGCACAAAGTGCAGTGTCACCACAGTGATGTGACAGGTGCAGGTGGAGATGGCTTTCTTTCTTCCCTCCCCTACTTGACCTTTTATTAATAATAATATGACCATCAGGATGCCAGGAAGAAGAAAAACCAGTGTGGTGAACAGCCCACCATTGCAAATCATCAGTAGTTCAAGAACTAAAATGTCTGTAGAAGTGAGTTGGCAGACATGCTGGATTTCACAGTACAAAGGGTCAAGAACATTTTGTCCACAGAAGTGGAGTGGGAGGAAGAGGGACATCTGTACAATGGAGTGAATAAAGTACCCCAGCCAAGCAACTGTGATGAAGGTTGTGCACCATCCCCTGTTGATGATGGTCACATAGTGCAGGAACCTGGAGATGTCCACATACCTATCCAAGGCTATTACTGACAGAGAAAATACATCCACGCCACTGATGAGTTGGAAGAAAAACATCTGAGCCAGGAAGCCATTGAAGGAGAAGCTGATATTGGCAATAGATAAATAACAGAGCAGGAAGTACATGGGAGTGTAAAGGCAAGACTCTCAGGTCACTGTGACTATGATGAAGAGGTTTCCCAGCAGAGGTGCCACTTGCTCAAGAAGCAGCAGGAGAAACAGGAGCCAGCTCACTTCCTGATCCATGGTTAGGCCAAGGAAAACAAATTCTCTTACCCTGGTGCAGTTTTACATATCTATGGAACCATCCTGGTTTTGCCCTTTACTTCTCATGTAATTCACAGGACAGAAGTGGGCTCTGTATTTACTTGCTATCCTCTGCCTATGAACAGCAGTTCAAAATGTCTCATTAGTGGCTTTGGTATTCAGAATTGTTTGAGTTGGCTACATTTTTGTGATTGAAAATTTGGTGATCAAACAACCACATGTGTAACCATCCAGTTTTTATTTTATTGCATTGTAACTAAGTTGTAAAAGAAAATGCATCAAGTATATTTTAAACATTTACAACTCCATGTTAAAACATGTAAATATAACAAATAGTTATATTTTAGAAAAGTATTATATCAATAGTTTTCTTATATATTTCTAAAACATCTTATAAATGCTTTTCTGGTGTATACCCATCAATAGGTTCTAAAATAAATTTCTTGTATATTTGTTTCTTCTTATAACCAAGCGCAATTGCTGAAACTAACAGCAGATGCTGTGATATTGAAGCTCATATGTGAATCTGTTTAGTTTCAAACTCTATGTAAGTTTCTACAACACAATCATTACTGAACAGTTTAATGGATAGGAATTATTTCTTTACTTCAATTGTAAAATAAAAGTGGCAGAAAACAATGCCAGGAGATTTCCAGAACAGCCTAGAAGCAGCATAGCTTCTACTGACATCCACATATCTGCAGCACCCTCAGACTGTGCCACAGAAGTGAGTGTTACTCATGTGGGACCCATCTCCCTCAGCTGGTTCAAATGAAATCTGTCAGTATGTTTATTAGTCAAGTGAGAAAGTATTCATCTAGCCTGTGATATCTGTAATTATGTGATCTTTCCAGTACGGAAGCATTTTGGACATACTAACAATATGCACACATGCACAGTAGTGTTCTTACTTTGAAGCAATTTTCAGAGTAATGAAAAGAAAAATGCTTAAGTTGTTAAGCATGTATGAACTACAGTGCTGGCACAAACAGACTAGAGCTCTATTGATCTAGTTGGGGGAAGCTTTCCCAGAAAAGACGGAAGTTTCACTCACCCTTAATGTATTTCCAAGAAGCAAGAAGCATGACTAACATGCACAGAACACAAAACTCACATGAGTTCAATAGGTGAAACTATGAAAAACATTGGAAATGATGCATCATTTGTGCAGGAGAGAGCAGTGTGGAAAGAAAAGGGATTTTTGAATGACAAGCAACCTCTTCCCTCATCAATAAACATGTTTTGTTATATTCAAAAACTCTCAGGTGTTGTCGGTTTTCTACATGATTGATCTAAACCTTCTGACCTCCTACTCATCAGAGTTAGGTCTATAAAACATAAATGTTTCTCCCAGGTGATAGGAATAATATCTTCTGAGTGTTTTCTAGTAGCTCTTGCTCCTGTGTCTTGTGTCTTTTGGCAGGAAGTACTCTGGAAAGAGAGGATGGAAAGTGAAATGTTCTGGGTCTTACTTGAGCACTGGTGGATTGGGGGAGAAAATTAAGGTGGCTTTCTTCTAAGAGATGGAATAATTTGTTTTTAGAAGTTCTAATTGAGCATGCCAGCAATTTTTATAATTATAATTGCTGTTCCTCCTTAAACACAGACAGTTAAAATCAGTCATCAGATGTGTATGGATAAAGAGACTAAACTGGAGTGCATTTAGTTATGTATAATAAAACAGGCAAAGAAAGTTAAGTCCCAACCGGTTCTCTGTGCTTGTGTGTGAGAAAGCCAAAATATGAATAAAAAAGCAAAGTAGGTGTCATTCTCAAATCGGGAGGGGATCATAGGATAGATGAAGGGAGAGCATAAGGAAGGAAAAGCAAAGAAATAAAGAATTAAAATGTGCTGTGGACATATACCAACACTGTATAAGGAATGTGAATTTTATGTCCTGCAGACAGGTGCTAATAACATGAAAACATAACCACAAGGTAAGATATTGATTCATAGAGATTGGGAAAGATTGAGTGGGAACAGTGGGTAAATTAGAATTTATTTGATCAGACAGCTACACATTCATATAACAGAGAACCTCACTAATATCTACAACAACTAATACAAGTTAATAAAAGTAAAATGCCAAGGAATACATTGGGCTGTGTTACTAAAATATTTAAGTTCTAATGGATGTGGCAGATGTGTGTAAATTAAAAATTTAATGCAAGATAGGGATGTAGCTGAGTGACAGAGTCCTTGTGGAAGGCCTGGAGTTGAGTCCACAATGCTGAAGAAAAATAGTTGAGTGTATGATAAAAGTGAGTCACATTGTGAGGTAAGTGGAGACAGACCTGGGCTTCCTAGGAAATATGATCAAAGATGGGGATACTTCAGGAACTGTGAAAGCTGCTGCTGTATGGAATGCTCTGCATGTGTGACATAGTCCAGAAAGATAATTTTTAAAAATACTTCCCTCCACTCATTAGGTATTTGTGTTAACCCTGTTTTTCATGTTGATCAGGCTATCATTTTTATTGCAGGAAAGATGGTATAAAACAGAAATACATGGAAGTAGGATGGAACACACACAGTCCTTTCTTTTCCTCCCAAATTGAATTTACATAAGTTGCAATTTGGTATTGCAAAGGGATTGGACAGGAACCTCTCAGACACTGACTTCATTCTCAAGCCATCTAATCAACAAGCAAGGCAAAGATTTGACAAATGTGTGCTGACTTCTCTTCTCCCTAAAGCACCATATGTTCACATTCCTATCAGCACATCTCTCATCCTGATGGGTGACACCTACCTGAGCTATTCTTCTCTTTGACGTGGTCATCTAGGCACTGAAGTATTTACCATATATCAGTTACACATAATCAGTAACAACTCAGATTCACCATGCATCACCTTAGCCTGTGCTAGCAGTTTAATCACTTTTATTTCCTTTGATATCAACATTCCTACTAAAACTTTTCCATCCTTCAGTACTTAACATCAGGTCAGAAGTTCTGAAGCTTGTGTTCCTGAGGGTAAAGTCTCTTGGTGGAGCTGAACATGTTAGTGCATGTGCCCCATCTTCAGGAATGGAGAGGCAGGGCCCACATCTCCAAGGCTTCCTGCAGTGTCCTGTCTCATGTACAAATTCCCCAACCTAAGCCCTGATGTGAGAATGGCAAGGGGAATATTGTTGAAGAACACACAGCTGAATCTGGTTTTGGTGGTGCATTGAAGCATTACTTGGCAGCATTAAGATGTTACTGACTCGCGGTGTGTGCAGGCACACATGCCTGAGGACTCCTGTGTGCTGTGTCCAAAGTCTTCCGAGGCCTTTGAGGAACCATGCTTGAATTATGCGTTTCCTGTCTTGCAGTGTGCCCTGCCTCAGGTCCCATACCCCTCAGACCCAGCCTATGATTAGAGATCAGTAAGGACTGTGATTAGCAAAGAGAGGGGAAGTCAGCGGGCAGTTCCACCAGTGATGAGGTGGTCTCTGGGGGAGTTATTAATCTGTGGGTAAAACATACACACATGTGCTTCCTCACAGGACTAATTATGGAAATAAAGCTAGCTTTGATCTAATAGCAGGAGAGAAACCAATCCCATTACCCTCAGCTCTACCAGTTTTATCTTCAAGCATGGCAAACTATGGGTCACGAATCTTTCCAAGCTCCATTTTCAAATTGGAAAGTAAAAAGTAAGCATTTGAAACACAGTAATATCTCAATTCACCGCCGCTTCTGTCTGCAAACAATTTGGTTCTCAAACAAAATTGTTGGATAAAATTTTGCTTCTGTTCACAAACTTCACATTGCATGAGAAATGCAACCAAGAAATCTTTCCCACACAGAACCGATGGCAGCATTAAGAGGTTACTGACTCACAAGTCTGTGCAGGCACACATACCTAAGGACACCTGTGTGCTGTATCCTCAGTACACAGGTGTCCCCCTTAATCATAAAACAAATTGAGATCATGAGCCACAGCATCACTATATATATATGTATATATATATATATGTATATATATATACATATATATATATGAATATGAATGTGAAGATAGGTAAATGTATAAATATAGATATGCAATTAAATATAAATACAAATATAAAGAAGTACAAACATATATGTTCATTTTTCCCTTAAAAATTGCCAGTGTATTGCCTCTTTGAACTTAATACCTGCTGTTTGGATCTAGGACAAGTTTTTTTTAAATATATTTCTGTGCATCTTGTTTATAGATTTTCACTGTCATTTTGTTTTTATAGCACATCTTGTTTTTTAAAGAAATTTTCTCATTTTAAAGAGAACAAAGCAAAACAGAAAAAGGCAGAGCAGAGTATGCAATACAAGTAACATAGGATTTCAGAAAAAGACAGCAGAAAATCAGCAGGGTAGAGTTTCCTCAAAAACCTGGTATTGGAGCTCCCACTTGACCTAGCTATTGCACTTTTGTGCATATTTGCAAAAGAACTGAAAAAAATCATACCACAGGGATACATGGGCATCCATGTTTATAGCACATGACAAAATAAATCTTGGGAACAACCGTATGGTGGATAAAAAGTATGTGATATTTTTGTACAGTGGAATACTACTCAGCTATAAAGAAAGACCACATTGAGGCTTTTATACGTAAATGGATGTGATTTGAGTCACTTGGCAGTGACTAATTTAATGTGTCTTCTTTTCTTCAAAATAGTGGTCTATACCTTCACATTCAATGAGTTAATATAAGTCAAAATAGTAGGAAAGCAATCAAAATACAAAAGTGAGAACCTTAATGGCTTTCAAGACCAGACACTAGGAAATCTGTATTGTCTACCATAATGTATCTTGTTTTATTCAAAATAGCTGTCCATATCTTCATATATATTGAAACCAAATAAGGGAAAACCAATCAAAACCAAGAATAAAAGCATTTTTCACTTTTGATTCAAAATGACAGGAAATTATCAATGTCTACCATGGTGTCTCATTTTCTTCAGTCTAATTGTTCACACTATCACACATACTAAAATCAATTCTTGTAAGCCCTTTGGGTGAAGTTCTAGGTGTATATATAAGCCTATACATGTATACCTATCCTTTCTGTTTTAGAAGGAAACACAGAAAAAATAAATAACTGTAAATAAAAGCCCCAGACAATATCATTGTAGGCTTTCAAAATAAGCTGTTAGGAACAGAACAATTTTTGTGGTTTGTATAGTTATATTCATAAGTCTTATACAAATTACCAGATATAGTCAGGCAAAATTGATCTAATCCTATGGATGTTATCTGTTTTTATCCAAGAACTAATAGAATTAGCAGTACAATCATCTTAGTCACCTTAATTGTATATATACAAATTTATATTTATTTCATTTTTCTTCCTTCTTTTCTTCTATTCTGTGTCTGAGTTATTTTTTCTTCTCTGAGCAGTTTATGACTCATTCACAAATCTATTAAAGATTTTGTATCTTATTTGCTCTTTCAGTTTCTTACACTAAGGAGCAGTATGGTATTTGCATGTTAGTTCGATTATTTCACTTACGAATATGGTCTCAAGTCACATCCATTTACTTATAAAAGCCTCAATGTGGTCTTTCTTTATAGCTGAGTAATATTCCATTGTATAAAAATTCCATATACTTTTTATCTAATCCTCAGTTGGTGGGCATTTAGGTTGTTCCCAAGACTTATCTTTTTTTTTTTAATTTAAAGAGAAAAAAAAAGCAAGGCAGTGAAAGGCTACAAGTGATACAGAATTTCAAGAGAAAAAATATACAGTAAGAATTAACTAGTTAATAGATTACATGTTGTCATCTCAGAAACAGTTGTCCAGGTTACAAAATTAAAGCATAAAAAGTAGACATTAATACAGTGAGACTGCAGACAGCTCTGTTCAATGATCCAACAAAAACTCAGTAATACAACTTTCTATCCTACACACTTAACTACACTTGCAGTTATATCCTTTAGATCACTTTATTTCATCTCTTTTTTACACTAATAGTCACACATTTTAGGTTCCATTACTCCCACAGTTCTTATAACTTTTTCTTTGAAGAGGAAAAGAAAAAAAAAACATAAAACAAGAAACAAGACAAAACAAAACAGAACAACAACAACAACAACAAAAAAAAACCCCAATGTGACAAAGCAAAACAGAGTCAGTTAGAACAGAAGGATGGACATAGTATATAATGCAAAAAGAGATTACTAGGTGATCAACAATGGTTACCATTATGCCTCTTGTTATCCTAAAAAGAGGTGCCTATTTCAACTGATATGAAAGAATTGAACAAAACAGTACAGAACAAGACCAATAAAACCCACATTGGAGACCTTACAGGACTTCCAAAGAAGACAATAGTCAAACCATAATGGGCATCATAGAGTATCTGGTTGCCTTCAAAGTGATGGCTTATACCGTCAAATTTGATACTATTAAACAAAACAAAATATAATAAAATCAATCAGAACAAGATGTGAAGAACAATACAAGGGTTCAAGTCAGGTTAATAGGAAAACAAAAAGGTTACTATAATATATCCCTCTATTTTCAATTTAGTTTTCCATTAATTAAAAGATACTAAGAAATTAATTTTAAAAAGGGGGGAGATTGAGATTAAAAAAAAGCATATCAATTGAATAACACAGGTCAGAACCGAACAATTTAAGCATCACTGTGTTTCACCGCCAGATAGCCTGACATTAATAGTAGTTGCCATAGTGTCTCTTTCCTTGAAATATTTGAGTCTAACTTTGTATACTATAGTGTGAAACTTATCAAGACAGTGTGAAACCATTCAAGATAATGAAAGTATTTCAGGGTATTTAGAACCAACTAACAGAAACCGAATATCAGTTTCTATGTTATCTCTTCACCTATAAAAAATTTTGCTTATATTATTGCATACATTAAAATATAATAAGTTAAGACATGTT
Source organism: Cavia porcellus (assembly GCF_034190915.1). NCBI lineage: Eukaryota > Metazoa > Chordata > Mammalia > Rodentia > Caviidae > Cavia > Cavia porcellus. Next base: position 53,858,160 of record NW_026947500.1, on the reverse strand, counting down.
AAAACTAATGGAAACAGAAGTCCAGTGGAGGTGGGGAACTCTCTTCTTCGCCTGGGGGCCAGGGTCCATCTCCCTGTTGGTCCAGTAAGACCAGCAGAGGCAGGGAACCCCACCCTAGGCTGGTGAACAGTTTTCTACACCTGGGCCCAGGATCCAGCTTCCTGTCAAAATCAGTGAGTAAGGAGGGGGCAGGGAATTCTGTACCAGCCTGGCTGACCTCTCTACCTCACTTGGAACAAAACTTGAAGCTCAAAAATATAAGAAAATGACAAAACAAAAGACCAAAATGCAGTCTGAAACATCGATCCAATCCCAAGAAAGCCTAGGAGACATGTGCATAGAAGAAAATATATGCCACATACCTGAAATACCTGAAATAATACTAACTGAAATAAAGAAGCAGCTCTGGGAAGCCTCAAAGGAAATCAAACTAGAAATAATCTCTCAGGTAAAAGAAAAAATGGTAAAAGAAATGAAGGAGATACTGAGAATATCTAAAGAAGACACAGTTAAAAAATTTGAGGAGATAAATATACAATCCCTGGATGAACAATATAAGAAACAAACAGAATATATAAAGCAGATGCAAAGATATACAGGAAATCAAACACTCCATCAAAAGTTGTAAAAACGGCCTCAATGAATGTGAAGATAGAATATCAGACCTTGAAGACAAGATTGCAGCCAGTGAACAGGAAAGGAAAGATCTTTTAACAATAACAAGAAATCAGGAAATAACAATCCACACCTGCAAGATGACGCAAAGAGGAACAACATAAAGTTAATAGGGATAAATGAAAAAGAAGGGAACAACATAAAGGATGTCAGGAGGATATTTAGAGAAGTAATAGCTGAAAATTTCCCAAACATGAGATTGTAACCGGATATCAAGATCAGTGAGGCATATAGAACTCCAAATAGCCATAACCAAAATAAAACTACACCCAGACACATAGTAATGGCCATCCCAGAAATCGGACAAAAAAATAGAATATTAAAAGCTGTAAGAGAGAAAAGACAAATCAAACAAGTCACAGAAAGAGCAATAAGAGAAGCCACACCCTGCACACTAACAACCAAAAAAAAAAAAAAAAGAAATATCTAAGTATTACTCTCACAAAAGAAGTGAAAGAACTGTACGGGGAAAATTGTAATACACTGAAAGATGAAATTGAAGAGGATCTCAGAAAATGGAAAAACATCCCCTGCTCATGGATAGGAAGAATAAATATTGTGAGCATGGCCATTCTCCCAAAGCTTTTATTCAGATTCAATGCAATCCCGATAAAAATACTATCAACATACCTCATATAACTCGAGAAATCACTCCTAAAATTCATCTGGAGTGAGAAGACACCTAGAATAGTAAGGACAGTTCTAAGCAGCAAAGGCAAGGAAGGAGGTATCACAATCCCTGACCTGAAATTATACTACAAAGCAACCATAGTAAAATCAACATGGTACTGGAAACAAAACACAGCTGAGGATCAGTGGAATTGATTAGAAGATACAACCACAACTACAAACACACTCAACCACCTTATCTTCGATAAAGGGGCCAAAATGTTCACTGGGAGAACGACAGTCACTTTAATAAATGGTGTTGGAAAACCTGGCTCTCCATATTTCCAAAACTAAAACTAGACCCATGCCTATCACCATGTACTAAAATAAAATCTAAATGGATCAAAGATCTAAATATTAAAACAGAAACCTAAATCTATTGGAAGACAAATTGGGTAAAATCCTTGAAGATATAGGAGTAGGTAGAGAATTCATGAACAGGACTCAAACCACACGGGAAACACTTCCCAGAATCAATAACAAGGATCACCTCTTATTAAAAAGTTTCTGCACGTCAAAAGAAGTCTCCAGTGTGGTGAGAAAACCCACAAACTTGGAAAAAATCTTAGTGAATTGCTCCTCAGAAAAAGGACTTCTGTCTAAAACATATAAAGAATTAAAAAAAAATCAGACCCCCAAAATTCAAAGACACAATCCAAAAATGGGCATCTGAGATGAATAAATAATTCTCAGATGAAGAAATACAAATGGCAAATAAATATATTAAAAAATGTTCACCATCATTGGTAATTAGAGAAATGCAAGTCAAAACCACACTGAGATTTCATCTCACTCCTGAAAGAATGGCCAAGATCAACAAAACCACCACCAGCAAATGCTGGAGAGGCTGTGGAGAAAAAGGAACTCTCCTTCACTTTTGAGTGTAGAATAGTCAACCATTGTGGAGGTCATCTGGAGATTTCTCAGAAAACTAGGACTGGTAGCCCCATATGACCCAGCTATACCACTTCTAGGCATATTCTCAGAAGAAGTGAAAGCATCATACCACAGTGATATATGTGCACCCATGTTTATAGCAGCACAATTTCTAATAGCCAAATATTGGAAACAACCTAAGTGTCCATTGACTGAAGAATGGATAAAATTTGTGGTATTTTTATACAATGGAGTACTACTCAGCTATAAAAAATGATCGCATTGAGACATTTATAAATAAATGGACGCAGCTTGAGACTATACTCATAAGCAAAATGAATCAAACTCACATGTATAAATACCGAATAGTTTCCCTAGTGTAAGAAATGATAAGAATATGTAGAAGTATGTGGTAATCATGATTCCCAATCATATTGGTTTGAAGCCATATAAGGTTTTCACTCATTAATCACAATGGTTTTACCCTGGGTTGTTTGATTTTAGTATCTATGATAGCACGAATAGCTATTTTGAAGAAAGCAACACAACATAAAAGCTAGTGCTGATTTAATATCGTCTTGTTTTGAAGTCCCATCAAACTGTAGTACCTCTGTTTCCACTGGTTTTAACATGTTGTATCTTCCTATATTTCACTATATGCTATCATATAAACAAAATTCTTTATAGGCAAAGAGATAATATGGAAACTATTGTTCGTTTTCTATTAGCAGGTTCTAAATACCCTGTAATTCTTGCATTCTCTTGAAACTCTTCACACTGTCTAGATACACTTGATATTATAGCATGTGAAGTTACACTCAAATAATTTAAGGAAAGAGGCACTATGGTGACTACTATTATGTTAGATTATCTGGTGGTGAAACACAGTGATGCTTGAATTGCTCGATTCTGCCCTGCGTTGTTCTATTACAATGTCCTCTCTTATCTCGATTTCCCCCCTTTTTAAGTTAATCTATTTTCTCTCATTTTTTAATTAAGGGAAAACTAAATTAAAAATAATGGGACATATTATAGTAACTTTTTTGTTGTCCTATTAACTTGACTTGAACCCCAGTATTGCTCTTCCCATCTTGTTCTGTCTGATTATTATATATTCTATTTTGTTTGATAGTATCAAGTTTGAGGGTACAGGCAATCACTTTGAAGGCAATAAGATATACTATGATGCCCAATATGGATTGACTATTATCCTTTTTTTGAAGTCCTGTAAGGTCCTCAGTGTAGGTTTTATTGGTTTTGTTCTGTACTGTTTTGATCAATTCTATTATACCTGATGATATAGACAACTCAATTTAAAAATAGCAAGAGGCACAATGGTAACCACTTTTGATCACCTGGTATTCTATTTTTGCATCATGTGCTATGTCCACCCTTCTGTTCTGACTCTGTTTTGCTTAGTCACATTTGTTTTTATTCTCTTCAAAAAAGTAATAAGGACCGTGAGAGTAATAAAACCCTAAATGTCTAATTGTTATTGTAAAAAAGAGAGGAAAGTAAGGTGGGCTAAGGGATATAACTGCAGGTATGTTCAAGTGTATAGGATGGAAAACCATATAACTGAGCTTTTGTTGGATCATTGAATGGAACTGTCTCCAATTCCACTGTATGAATATCCACTTTACATGCTTTAATTTAGTGATATGGACGACTGTTTCTGGGATGATAATATGTAACCTATTAACTGGTGATTTTGTACTGTATATATTTTTTTCTTGAAACACTGTATTATTTGTACCCATTTACTGCATTTTTATGTCCTTTTTTTGCTTCTCTCATTAAATAAAAAAAACTAGTGGAAACATGAACAACAACTTAAAACAGGATGATACTAAATCAGCACTAGCTATTACGCTGTCTTGTTTTCTTCAAAATAGCTATTCGTGGTATCACAGACAATAATATAAAGTAACTCAGATTAAAACCACTCCAGTTAATGAGTCAAAATATTATAGGGCTTCAAAGCAGTGTGATTGGGAATCATGATTACCACGTATTTTTATGTGTTCTTATCATTACTCAAACCAGTGGAACAATTTGTTATTTATACATTGGAGTTTGATTTATTTCACTTATGAGTATGGTCTCAAGCTGCATCCATTTACTAATAAATGTCTCAATGTGATCATTCTTTATAACTGAGTAGTACTCCATTGTATAAAAATACCAAAACATTTTTATGATTTCACCTCTTTCATTCCTTATTGCATGAATTTGAGCTTTTTCTTCCCTTTTAAAAATAAGGCTGTGTAGGGGCTTATCAATTTTATTTATTCTTTCAAAGAACCAACTCTTTGATTCATTCATTTTTTGGATTGTTTTCTTAGTCTCTATTGCATTGATTTTTGCTCTGATTTTTATAATTTCCTCTCTTCTTTTGGATTTGGGCTTGACTTGCTCTTCTTTTTCTAGATGTTTGAGGTGTAACATCAGGTGATTTATTTGTATTTGTTCTGTTTTCCTGATGTGGGAACTCCGTGCAATAAATTTTCCTCTGAGGACAGCTTTCAATGCATCCCACAGATTCCTGTAAGTTGTATTTGTGTTTTCACTTGTTTGTATGTATTGTTTAACTTCTTCTTTAATTTCCTCTGTGGCCCACTGATTACTCAAGAGTGTGTTATTCAGTTTCCATGTGTTTGTGGGATTTTTGCAATATCTTTTATCATTTTTCTAATTTCATATCATAATTTCTAATTTCATAGCGCTATGATCTGATAACATGCAAGGGATAATTTCAACTATTTTGCATTTTATTTAAATATGGTGTGTGAGTTAATATATGGTGTATTTTAGAGAATGACCCATCTACTGCTGAGAAGAATGTGTATTCTGTTGTTGGTGGTGGAATACTCTGTATATGTCTATCAATTCCATTTGTTCACAGCTGTGATTCAGTTCTTTTATTTATTTGCTGATTTTCTGTCTGGTTGATCTGTCCATTGGTGTCAATGGTATGTTAAAATCTCCTGTTATAATTGTATTATTGCTAATTTGGTTTTTCATTTCTGATATTACTTGTTTTATATAACTGGGTGCTCTGGAATTTGGTGCATATATACTTAAGATAGTTATCTCTTCCTCTTAAAATTTTCCCCTAACCAGTATGTATTGACCTTCTTTATCTCTTCTGATCATTATTGGTTGAAGTTCACATTGTCTGCAAACAGAATAGCCACCCCCGCTTTTTTTTTTTTTTTTTGATTCCTGTTGCATGAAGTATTGTTTTCCATCCTTTGACTTTCAGTCTGTGGATATCCTTTTGGGGTTAGATGGGTTTCTTGTAGAAAACATATGGTTGAATTTTATTTCATGACCCATTCTGCCAGTCTATTTCTTTTATTTGATGCATTGAGACCATCTATGTTAATGGTTATAACTGTTATATATTCGTTTATTGCTGACATGTTATATTTCTGCCGTTGCGTCTTTATCTTTCTGTTGTGTTTGTCTGCTTTGTTTAGTGGTTTTTTCCTAAGTGTATCTAAACTGTCTTTCAGTATTCTTTGCAGGATTGGCTTGGTGATCATGAAGTTCTTCAGCTGTTCTTTGTTGTGGAAGTATCATATTTCTCCCTTGATTTTGAAGGACAATTTTTCACAGTACATCAGTCTGGGTTGGAAATCATTTTTATTTAGGCTCTGAAATACTTTACTCCATGCTCTTCTTGACTTTATTGTACGTGCTGAGAAGTCTGCTGTGATGCTCATAGGTTTTCCTTTATAGGTGATCTGTCTTTTCTCTCTGACAGCTTTTAATATTCTATTCTTTTGTTCGATTTCTGGGATGGTGATTATTATATGTCTGGGTGTAGTTTTATTTTCACTATGGCTGTTTGGAGTTCTATATGCTTCAATGATCTTAATATGAGTTTTCAGTTTCATTGTTGGGAAATTTTCAGCTATTACTTCCCTAAATATCCTCTTGACATCTTTTATGTTGTTTCCTTCTTTTTCATTTATCCCTATTAACCTTATGTTGTTTTTATTTGCATCATTTTGCAGGTGTGGAATTTTCATTTCTTGATTTCTTGCTATTTTTCAAAGATCTTTCCTTTTCTGTTCACTGGCTGCAATGTTGTCTTCAAGGTCCGAAATTCTACCTTCACATTCATTGAGGCCATTTTTACAACTTTCAATGGAATTTTTGATTTCCTGTATACCTGTTTGCATCTGCTTTATATATTCTGTTTGTTTCATCCAGGGATTCTATCTTTTTTTTTAGTTCCTCCAATTTTTTAACTGTGTCTTCTTTAGATATGTTCAGCATTTCCTTCATTTCTTTTATTATTTCTTCTTTTACCTGAGAGATCATTTCTAGTTTGAATACCTTTAAAGCTTCCAGGAGTTGCTTCTTTATTTCAGTTACTATTATTTCAGGAATTTCAAGTATATGGCATGTATTTTACGTATGTGACTCCTAGGCTTTCTTGGGATTGGCTTGATGTTTGAGATTGCATTTTGGTCTTTTGTTTTGTCATTTTCCTATATTTCCCCTTTTCAGTTGTTGTTCCAGAGTTTCCCCTGGGTGTACTGGAAATTGTCTCTTATGACCTGGGCTTTTGGGACTCCTCTGGTAGTGTAGCTTCCTCCTTGGGCAGCAAAGCCCCTGGATTAAAAGAGGGTTGCCAGGCTACTCTCAGGTAGACCTAAAGCCTCTTCAAGCTGCACAGTTTCCCACTCTGGTAGCAAAGCTACCCCAAGGGAAAGAAGGTCACCTGTTGTGGTCCAGGCAATCCCAAATCCTGCCAAGCCCAGTCTAGTGTGGCCCCAAACCCAGCAGACCTCCAACCCCCTAAGGCCAGAATCTTATACTCTCCCAGGGATTGGATGTTATGTAGTCATCCAGCTCCTTGGAAGGCAAAGCTCCCCAGGCTGATAGAGGTTCCCCCTATGGCCTAGGTAGGCCTCAAACCTCCTCAGCAGGGCTGCTCCCTCCTCTAGGCAGTGGCAGTAGTGCTAATGCCCTCCAGGTCAAAAGAAGTTTGCAGAGGAGGCCAAAGCAGGTTCCAGTGGCTCAGCCCAGCTCCCTCCTTCTGGCTGGTGTGGTGCACTTCTCAGGTGGGAGAGGCGGTGTGTGGGGCTGGAAGGGATTCCCTCCACTTGGCTGTTCACTCTCCTCCCAAGATTTATCTTGTCATGTTGCTACAAACACGGATGACATATATCACTGTGGTATGATTTTTTCAGTTTTTTGTGAATATTCATAGAACTGCAATATCTAGGTCAAGTGGGAACTCCAATCCCAGGTTTTTGAGGAAACTCTACCTATTTCCACAGGGGTTGCACCAGTATACATGCCCACCAAGAGTCTACAGACTTTTTGCTCTTTAAATGCTGATGATTTCCAATAATGGACTGCTCACCACACTGTGGTTTTTCTTGCTCTTGGTATCCTACTTGGTCATATTATTATTCATAAGAGCTTAGGCAGGAGAGGACAGGAAGAAAGCCATCTCCACCTGCACCTCTCCCATCTCCATGATGACCCTGCACTTTGTGCCTGGGCATCTACATCTATGCCTGGTCTGTCATGCCTTCCTTGCAGATAAGCCCATCCATGTCACCTTCGTGGTCATCTCCCCTCTGCTCGACCCCTTGTTCTACACCCTGCAGAATCAGGAGGTGAATTCAGCCATGCAGAGACTCAAAAAGAGACTTGGACATTCTGACACAACAGGCTATCTCTGTTTTCAAAATGTTTGCACATCAGATGCACTCTACACACCAATCATTTCTAATTACTCTTTCTTTATATTTTTACTAAGAAACAAATGATTTTCATAGATTCTGATATCATATCATCAACTAAAGTGGTCTTTCATGTCACTGAAAGAATGTGAAGAATAAATTTGTTGGCAAGAGAGTCATGCATTTTTACCAACACATATTTGCAAAAAATAAAGGAAACTAAATCAAAATAAACTCACACACTCCCACCACAAGCCTGCCTTTCCCAGGAAGAGAGCAGAGACCTGAATTACAATCACAGTGCCTCGTGGGCTTTTGGTTCCATGTCTTTCTTCAACTAATCACATGTCATTTAGGTTCCCACTCCAATTACTGAAAGAAATAACATAAATTACTACCACTGAAAGATTTTTTAACCTAAAACCCACATTCTGTAGCAGGTGCCTTGGAGTTATCCCTGCTTGTGTAACTATAATGATCTAACCAGATGATAGTTTTGTGACCAAATATAAGTTTTTTTACCTGATCTTCCTCTGAACAAAAACTCCCTGACTACCCCTATGTTTCTTCAGGAGTCTGTAGTAATTTATAACAAAGTACTTGGGAACCTGTTGCTGATTTTCTGCTGTCTTTGTTTTTACTTACTCCAACGGGACCAAACTTTATTTATGTTATGTTCCAAGCATTGAACAAATCAGAATATATTGAGCACTACTATAAACTTGTTGAATTAAAACATTCAGTGAATAAGTATTGCTTCTCACTTGTACCTGCTTTTCCAGGCATTGGAAGCATATATTTAAGAATGAACTCTGGTACAGAGACTTATACCTGTGATCCCACATAGTGGGCATTACAGCTTCTTCATCTTCACTAAATCTTCAGTGGTGCCTCTCTGAAGCTCAACAAGGTTTCAATTAACACACTGAGAACCATGGAACACATATTTCTTGGGTGCCCCAAATGTGAGGTCTGTAAATGAACTAATATGCAAGTGTGGTGACAGCAAAATCAGGGAGAAGCACATCACCGTGGCAGAGAACACACTGATTGCTTGGTCTCCTGGTAAATATGTCACCATCTGCATGGAGTATCTTACGTGTGAGATCTATATGGTTGGAAAACACTTCAGAGAGGCAAATACCTTCCTGTGGCCCTTCAAACCATTGCCTGCCCCAGGCAGAATGGAGAAAAACTCACCCTTTTGTAGAAGGCAAAGATGCTGAATATGGAAAACAACAGACCAACAGGTTAGTAGAGGAATAAACTGAGGTGTATGCCATGGTGTTTTTATGATTTGGTCATCAGTTGGTTAATAAATTGTCTGCTTCCCAAAAAATATACATAAGTAAATAAATAAATAGAAAATTAAGTATTGAATTAATGAATAAAAGAAACTTTGCAGAAATGGTTTTAATGTTTTTAGTTCCCACAGATGCTAAAGATTCCTACACTTTTGCCTTATCTGTATATGTCAATTAATCATTCTAATAAATGTAAAGTATTTCTTAAATTTACACTGCATATCTGGATGTGGTGGTGAAGGCCTAGAGTTCTGGCACTTGGGAGACTGAGGCAGAAGGACTGCTGTGTGTTCAAGGCTAGCCCAGAGTTTACAATAAGCTCAAGACCAGCCTAAACTTCATGATGAGACCCTATCTCAAAAAACAAAAAAAACTAAAAAAAGAGAAAAAAATGTATACTGTGATTTTATTTACATTACTATGAAGTTTAATTTAAATTTTCCCAGTATTAAAAGATGCTGAAACTTTTCTCACATGCCTATTTTCTGTGTCTATATAGTCCTATGAAAGCACCTATTGGATCAATTATCCTTCTTAAGTTACATTGTTTTCATACTAATGAGTCTTAAGAGTTACTGAGATACCACTCCTAGCTATTTACATGGAATGATATAAACATATTTCCACACAAAGATCTGTACTTGATTGGTCTTAGTAGTGTTTTTATGCAATGGTTAAAAAAATAAAAATAACTCTGATGTTCATCACGTAGTGAATGGATCAACAAACTATGGAATATTCACATAGTAAAAAAGAACAAAATAGCAGCTACACACAAAGCTATGGATGGCAAACAGAAAGAGTACCTACACTAAGATTTCATCTATAGAAAATTCTAGAAAACACAAATTACAGTATATCAGCAGATTAGTGTTTGTCTGAGAAAGTCTCCATCAAGGGGACAAATTACAAAGGGTCATAAGTTCACTTTGGGGAGGGCAAAATGTTCATTGTTTTAGCTACAGTGATGGTGTCACAAATACGTATTCATATGAAAATGTACTGAAGTGTATACTCCAAATATGCTGTCAATTATATACCAATGCTACTCAAATTTAAAATCTAATTTTCAAAAAGAAAATTACAACAACAAACAGAAGAGAAGATCAGAGTGCTGCTTTGGTTTTCACAGTTTTGGAATACAAATCGGTTCTCAGTAAAACTAGAAACAGTGAAATCCCTTCAAGGAAGAACAGAACAACAGAGAAAAATTTTATGGTTCTAAATTTTAATTTCTCTCCTTCTTTTTTCTGTACTGAAGATTGAACCCAGGTTGATACGCATGTAGAATTTTCTGATTTTTCATTGGATTAAATTTGTAATGTAGAACGGATCATGGGAATATTCCTGCAGAATTCAGTAAGAAAGGCACCATGTTGAAACTCAACTGGCAACTGGAGTAGTTCTCATGCCATCCCGAGCCCCTGGAGATTTTAAGATCATCACGCCCAGAGCTCAAGGACCCGCCAAGCTCCCAACTAGCCTTGGGAGGTTTTGTGGACTGACTATATTACACCCAGCAACCTTCTTCAATTATGGGAGTTGAGAGCAGGTGAAGTGAGTTCCAGGGCATTGGTTTTTGCTCTAGCACCAAAACCTGAGGAAGACCCAACTAAAAAAGAGAACTACAGACCAATCTCCCTAATGAATACAGATGCAAAAATCTTCAATAAAATATTGGCAAATAGGGTGCAGCAAATCATCAAAAAGATTATACGCCATGACCAAGTGGGATTCGTCCCAGGCATGCAGGGATGGCTCAACATATATAAGTCAATAAATGTAGCCTACCATATCAATAAAGCCAAATGTAAGAATCACATGATCATTTCTACAGATGCAGAAAAGGCTTTTGATAAGATCCAGCACTCATTCATGCTAAGAACTTTACAGAAAATTGAAATAGATGGCCTTTGCCTCAATATAATAAAGGCCATCTATGACAAACCAAGAGCCAGCATCATATTAAATGGCCAAAAACTGAAGTTCTTTACTTTAAAATCAGGCATAAGACAAGGATGTCCCTTGTCACCACTCCTATTTAATATAGTACTGGAAATACTAGACAAAGCAATAAGACAAGAGAGAGAAATAAAAGGGGTAAAGATAGGAAAAAAAGAAGTTAAATCATCATTATTTGAAGATGACATGGTACTCTACATAGATGACCCCCAAAACTCCGTTGAAAGTCTCCTAGCCATAATAAATAAATTCAGCAATGTAGCTGGATACAAAATCAATACTCAAAAATCAATAACACTTCTATACACTAACAACAAAATCACTGAGAGAGAAATTAAAAAAGCTACACCCTTTACAGTAACATCCAAAAAATAAAATACTTAGGAATTAATCTCACAAAAGAAGTAAAAGACCTATACATGCAAAAGTATAATACCCTGAAAAAACAAATTAAAGAGGATCTCAGATAATGGAAAGACATCCCTTGTTCAAGTGATGAATCATTTTCTCTCCTTGTGTTTCTTCATCTGTAAATTCAGGATAACAATAGCCATTTCCCATTGGTAGTGAGAGTTCCGAAGATGGAAAAAGAGCAGTTGTTAACAGCATTACAGAATCACTCCACAAACACATGCAAAAAGAAGTGAGCAAGAGAATGAGGAAGACAAAGTCAGAGACAGAGACAGAGACAGAGACAGAGACAGAGCGAGTCAGAGTCTTACTACTCTGCTCACATTTCTATAGAACTGACACCTTGAAAATGAGCCTGAACGCTGTCCTAGGGCCTAACACCAGGCACTATGATGTCTCATGGAGAATTAAGGTTTATTTTTCTGTAAATGTGCATAATATGCATAGCTATATTTACAACTGCATAGAAAAAATAAAATTATTTTATAAACAGGTATGTGAGTACAAATAGTCCGCATTTTTAGACATATGAATTAGTGCAAAGTCTTTGAGCATAAAAGAAAAATAGCTCCAAAGAGAAGTTGGAAAAATCGACTCAAAGAATGGCATCATTAGTAAGAGCAGCACACTCAGTGGAGCCCTCCAGAAAGACCTGTTGTTTTGAGAGAGGCACAGGGGAACAAGGGGGCCCAGATTCCACGATTCTCTGTAGCTTCCAGCACAGGCATCTGGCCTTGCCTGCCTTAGGCATGCTCCTACCAGGGAGGCCTCGCTATTGCCCTGAGGCAGGGAAGTTACAGCGCTGCTTGCTGGAGACCCCATGATGCTGCCTCCACTAATGCTCACACCCATTTCTTTCAGCCTGCACAGCGCTGGGCAGCTCCCTGTGGCCAGCCCAGATACGGTAAAATCTCGATTGCAGAAATCTCCCAAAGCTGTCCTAAGGGTCATAGCCCGAATGTGCACATTGCCAGCTCCTGGAGCGGGGGAGCTGAGGGTGCACAGGGCTTCAAAGCCCTGCAAGCACAGGTGCATCTGCCACCCCCACTGCCACCTAGTGCACCTCTCTTGTCCTGTTGTAAAGTCCTCCAGGAAATGACACATCACAGAATCCCCTTGCCCTTAAAGAGTTTATTTTGGTGTCATGGAAGTAACAGGGATTGGGGGAGGAAAGAAAAAAGGAAACAGAAAGAAAGGTAAGGAGAGGAGCTGAGGGAGGAGAACTGCGAGTTGGAGCCCAGCACAGGCAGTTTAGATACCATTCTTTTCCCTAAGGTTGAAGCCTGCATTTTAGGGGTTGAGAGAACTTTGTGCATTAATCTTACCGTTAATCAGAGGAACAGCTCTGCTGGTATTTCCCTGAGACACTTCTGGTGAAGTCCTGTAGGGCCCTAGAGATCAGAGTGGGAGATCTGGACATTTCCTTGGATCATTCTACAATGTGGGGACAGAGAGGTTCCACCTGAGTTAGCTATCTACAATAAGCAACCCCCCAAGAGGAGCTATCCCTAACTACTTTTAATGTGCCTGGGCGAAGACCACCTTGCCGACTTCCCACTGGAAGGGTCATATTCATGGCTTGTTGTCAGAGACAGTTCTCAGAGGGCCTATCAAGAGGCCTCTGATGGACATCAGTCATCTCATCTTAGCTAGGCATATTGGCATATTGCTTTAAAACAAAAGTTACAAAGCAAAAAAAAAAAAAAAAGATGTTCAGTATGCATGAGCCAAATAATAAGATCAACAAGACTTCTGCTAATACAGCCAACAAATGTTTCCAACAGGAAGAGCCAATGACAGGCTCCCACTAGGAAGATTAGGAGAAGGTCCAGGGAGCTTCTGAAGTGACAAAGAATTAACCTGTTATCCAATATTTGTGTGAGTGTGTGTTTGTGTGTGTGTGTGTGTGTGTGTGTTTGAGACAGATTTTCACTATGCAGTTCAGCCTGGCCTTGCACTCACTTTGTAGTCCAGGCTGGTGTCAAACTCACAGCATTCCTCCTGTCTCAGCCTCTCAAGTGCTGGGAATACAGGTTTGTGCTACTACACCAGGCTGTCATTCAATATCTTGCACAGCCATTGAGATGTCACCAGAAGGATCAGGAGTGTACAGGCAGCATTCAGCGTTTATACTCACATGGTCCTCTGTTGTGCTGCTGTTAAAATGTACAAGTTCATCTGATTTTGGAGGACAGCTTGCTGCATTCACCTGACATCTTTATTGGGAAGAGAAACCCCAGAGAAAGGGGCACTTAAGGCACACAGTGAAGAGACAAGTGTTTAATGTGCTGTATAACATCTGTTAACCCTGGGAAAGGGACAAACATGACAATCATACCCACGAAAGCCATTCCTAGACCATCAGTGCTGTAGATAGAGTGAGTTCTTAGGTTTTGACCCATGTTTTCTGACACTCCTGACTTGTGGCCATGCTTTCCACCCAGACGGTATCTTGTTTCTTATGTTTATGGGGATTCCTCATTTAATGACTGAGTTCCTGTACTGAGAATAGGTCTTTAAATAGACTGGTCACTAGGACAGCAACTGTATAGAGTATATGCATTACAGTGTTCTGAAAAAGGTCACAGGAAACACTAGCTTGACGACTTTGCTTTAGTTGCATAGTTCATATGTATTACTGTGAGGATAACAGAACATAAAACATGATACTGTATCATAAATATACTCAGCAAAAATTACAGTACTGTGTAAAGAAGGTGTACTGCACGAAAGATAGACATCTATAAAAATACATACAGAACTGTACAAAAAATAGATGGATCTTAAACCCAGTTGGAGGGTCATAAGTCCAAAAACTATGGTCCAGGCCTAAGTCTGAAAATCATGACTCACTCACAATAGTCACTGAACAGGTAGGTCATTAAATAAGGAATATCTGTTTTTCTATCTGAATGAATTACCTTCAAGTCCTGCTGTGTTTTATTGTGCATGACCTAGACTGTTATTAAGACTGTCAAATGTATTTTTAAAATCTGATTGAGGTTTTTATTCTTAAGACGTTATTTTGCTTTTTTCTAGTATCTCTCTCTGCCCTGCCCTGCTCTGTTATAGTCACAATTTTAAGAAAAACAACAAAATTATGTGAATTAATCCCTGTCTTTCAATAATAAATGAATGTAAATGATCTCAGTTCACCATTTAAAATACAGGCTGGCACACAAAAAAATAATCTTACTTTAAAGAAGATAAAATAGAATAGAGTCAATTAAAACAAAACAATGAAAGCAATGCAGGACTTCAAAACAAGATAATACGAAACAACCATGGCTACCATAATATACCTTATTATCTTCAAACTCGTATGTGTAAATACCATACTGTGTGTCTCAAATGTCCAAAACTGAAAAGTAAAAAGCATACAAAGTCTTCAATAAATACAGTGAAAGGGTAGCAAACTGCTTAAAGGAGAAAAATCATTCAGGGAAAATGAGAAAAGACCACAGCAAAAAGAAAAAAAGATATAAATTTATATATATATATATATATATATATATATATTATATACACAAGATAACTAAGATGATTGTACTATTTATACTGCTAGTTCTTGAAACAAAGAAGTTAACATTCATAGGATTAGATCAATTTTGCATGTTTCTCTCTGGTAATCTGAGTAACTGTCATAACTATGCAAATTAACAAACTTTATTATGTCACCTTGGTTTGACAGCCTATGTTGTTACTGTTTGGGGCTCCTTGTATGGTTATTTAGTTTCTTGTTTTTCTTGTATTTTGATTGTTTCCTTTTGATTTTCCCTCTAGTACAGAAAGATGTACATGTGTGGGCTTACACATGCCTGGAACTTCTCCTAAAGAGTTTAGAAGAATTAATTTTATCACAGTTGATGGTACGAACAGCTGCTTTGAAAAAAACAAGACATCATGGTAGCCATTGCTGAATTTGTTTCATCTTGTTTTGAAGTCCAATAATATTTTTATTCTTTGTTTTGATTGGTTTTATTCTGTTTTCTGTTATGTAATTTCAATGTATGTGAAGGTATGGACAGGTCTATTGAAGAAAACAAAAGACATTATGATAATGATTGTTGATTTTACTATTGTCTGGTTTTGAAGGCCCATAATGCTTTCATTCATTTTTTGATCAGTTTTACACTATTTTGGTTTTTTAAAAGATTTATTGTGTGTGAAGATATGGCCAACTGTTTTGAAGAAAACAATAGACATTACAGTAACCACTGCGGATTTCCTATTGTCTTATTGTGAATTAATGTGTTGCTTGTATCATTCTGTTATGTTCTGCTTTGTTCTGTTCTTTTTTATGTTGTTTTATTCTCTTTATAATAAAAAGTAAAACAAAGTAAACACCACAAGGACAGGTGCTACTATATTAACGTAACCTTTCTTTAACCTCTGCCCCTTCCTTCCATTTCAACCCAAGACTCATAACTGAAGTAAATTTATAATTTTTGATTGTGTATGCATAAGCAATCCAAAATAAGTCATCTTACTTTTTAAAAATCTACCTGAGATATACCTTCTTCTTTCAACCCCTAGTTTTTGTACTAGAAGACAAAAAGAACACATTATATTTAGACTCCTTTAGGAACAGCCAGTGGCTCTGTACTGGAACCCACTCTCTGTGAAGGGACATATTTCAGTAAAGCACATATGTAGAGAAACCATGATTTTCCCGTCTTCTTCAGGGCTTGCCTCCAATTCCATTCTTTATCCTTCAGTGTTCCCATAAAAATAGCCAGGAGAAGTAAAGAAGCTCAGAAAACTACACCTCATTGAGCATGTCTTCTGCAAAATATCAGATTGTTATTCTATTTGACCAAGAAGAGGTTGGAAGTTGACACATGACACACCTCCATGATCCACCCTGAGTCTTACAAGACAGAGGTCAATGTGACAATGCACCCATTATTCCCCCCATTATTTCCCCAGAGTGCTTTATGAAATATTATTCCTAACTTCTCCCAACAGGAAGATCTAATACCAAAGGGGTATTGTGTATCCTTATGTACTGAGGACTTTTGAAGAGCCACACATCACCGGAATCGCTAGCAGGCATTTTCTTCCTTTAGAACTAGTGGTCAAGCCTTTGGACACATCACATTGAGAATGCATGATTATCTAACATTAGCTATTTTCAGAGTCCAGCTCCCCCAAAACTCAGAACCACAGATTATAATTTTCTCTTCTGGGGTCTTACAAAAATTTGGAAAGCAGAGATATACATGTGTGTGCGTGTGTGTGTGTGAGTGTACTTGCTTGTGGTAGTAAACAATTTAATAACTCCCACTGGAACTCTTGACAATCAACAATGTCCATTCTATTTCCATGCTCACACCCAAATTCCCTTTGCTAATTCTCACGTGAGATTTGGGCCTGAGAGACAAGCGCTTTTGGTAGGGACATTTTAAACAGGCAAAGGAATCACGATGGCTTTGCCCTCCCAAGATGAAGTCTAAAGACGTGACACAGAAGTCTGGTGTGATAATCCAAAGGATATCACCTTCACACACAGTGCTTCCCATCCATGATGTACTCTGAGTCCAAGCTGCCAGTCTTTGGGGGTGTAAATTTTATTCCTTGATACAGGAGGATTTAGGTAAGGGTACTCAAGTGTCAGGCAGTCAGACATGGATTATATGTGAATATAATGACCACAAAACAATGCTAGGTGTCTAAGAAATAGTCGAAAACTCTAATAGCAAGAAATAAAGAAGTGGATGTCATATAATGGGAAGCAAACCATGCTCTCAGAAGAAGAGTCACAGATATTGATTCACAGAGTAAGGGAAGGAAGTTTCTGAATGAAAAAAAGAATGAGTCCAATGTGGTGCAGATTTTGTTTCAGTTGAGGGTTTACTCTGGAGGCTCTAAACCTCTCTCTATCAAATGGAAGCTTCCTTTAAACAACCAAACTCCTTTACAAACTGTGGGGTTTTCAAAGGCAGCTTTCGTGGAATCACGACCCTGGGTCTCTGGTCCTCCTCCCCTCTGATACAAAGATATCTGCATTCCCAAAGCCACAAACCCAGGGCTCAAGCCTATACTCCATTCACCTGGTTCACACACTTTGATTCAAACAAAAAAAAGTCAAGTTGGTCCAATAAGAAGCTGTTTCTTGATGGGGAAGCATGGTGAATTTTGCAATTGTTTACATAAGGAACCTTTCACTATCAAAAGAAAACATAGTTTTCAGAAGAAAGACAAAGAAGAAGACCAAAGAGACCCTGCCATGTGTCAGAAAGTTTAGCAAAATTATCATATTTACTCCATCTGTGGAAAAGAAAATGGCCAATTGACAGGTAAAAGCAAAATAATTTCTCACCTTTATTTGAAGACCTGTCTCATACAGACCCCTGCATTGATGGTTATCTGTCAAGAGGGACAAACCTAGTTTAAGTTATTCATTGCTTTAAAGACTCTATTGAGCACCTATCCTATATCCCTCACAAGATAACACTCTCATATTAGGGTAGATAAAGCACTGGAGGAACAGGATGAACTTGAGGGTTAGTAGGAAAATTATATGAATTAAGGGAATGGACAGGAAGTTAGTTCAAGACACTAGTACAGGCTCTAGAAGATGTTAGTTCTGGGAATGAGGGAGGCATTCAAAAGGGAGGCAGAGGGAAAGATAGAGGCAGAAGGAGAAGGAGGTCCTGCCTATAATTTGCAGGACTTGACATTACCAAGATGAAAATTCTTCTCAAATTTGTCTATAGATTCAACTCAATCCTAAACAAATTCAAGCAGTTGCTTGGCAGAAATTTCTGAACTGATTTTAAAGTTCATAAAGAACCCCATAGAATCATGAATATTTGAAAGAAAACTTTTAAGGTAGACAAAATCCTTCCTGAAGGAGTCCTCACAGAGGAAGACAATTTGAACATGAATGTTGAAGACTGGCACTTGCCAAGGAGCATGGGCCTGAGACTGTGAGAGTGTGGAGGAAATAGGAGCAGGGGGAAGAAAGGAATCAGATCCTAAAGAATGACTTTCCCTTAATTTGTAGGACATTTGATCCACTGAAACAGAGGCTCCAAGGAAATGGGGCCCTAGGTGTTGTCCTAGATAGGGGAAAGTCTGAGATGTTGTTATAAAATAAGCCTAACTTTGTTCTGATGGTGTTAGAAAACCCCTAAAAAGTTTCACAGCCAAGGTTAACAGATCATTTTCTGGCACAGTGATATTTCTGGAAACAACAGAGAGGGAGAGCTATGGAAGTGTAGACTGAGCAGAAGCAAAGCATTTAAAGAGCTCTGGAAGTAATTTAAGGGGAGATGATGCAACTGAGGATTGAGAAGACAGAGCATGCTGAGACAAGTGAGGGAAACAGAGGACATGAAGAGTGGATAATTTTCTACCACATCCTGGTTGTTCACAGTGAGGATAGTTCCTATGCAGTGAGCCTGGGGAGTGGCTGCACCATCATGGGCAGAATGACCTGAGGAACAGGCCAGGAGGCACAGCTTCCTTACCACTATGATGCCTGGGTTTTTGTCTGCACACTACTCAGGCCAATGGTCCTCAGCTAGGTACTGGGCCCAGAACCATGTGCCTGTGCAACAGTACCAAGCAAGGTGGATGCTTAGGCCTGGGAAATCTCTTTATTTGTGTCTTGGCCACCATCCTATGTCTCCTCAGAAAGCACTGAGGTCACAGAGCTGGAAAGGTATTGGGATGAAAGACAAAAACCAGATCCATCCTACGCCTGCCTTCCAGCTCTCTCTGGGACACTTAAGCCTGTCAGGAACAGGGTTTCTCATGACTTCATTTTCAAAAAACAAGAGATCACTGGCTCTCCACCCAGTGAAGGGAAGCACACCACATTGAAAATTCTCTCTGCTCTATCTTGTCTTTCCTCCACCTAGGTCGAGGGAAGCAACAAACTCCAGGGAAAGGGAAGAAGTCAGTTTTTCCTTCTTGTGCAGAGGTGAGTCAGGGTGTGAATTCAGGAAAGAAATGCAGCTCCCAAGCTGGAGGGACACTGCTTAACATTTTCCTTTTTTCATTAGCATATGTTTGCAACACTAATATATGCATTCCTCATGAGGAATTTTGAAAATGATCATCTATATATAATACCTGCATATATATCACATCCTGATGGTTTTACCTCCCTTTCCTCTCTCCTCCATGTTGCTGATCCCATTTCCAGATTCTCTTCACAGATAAACAAAGTCAACTTATCTGCTTCTTCTCATCTGTTCCTCATTTTGCTCTTTAAATTTTTCATATTGTGAGTTTCTCACATAAGACAAACCATGCATTATCCCACTTGCTATGTCTCATTACATCAATTAGCATTATGATCACAAGGTGCATTCATTTTCTTATAAATAACTCAAATTTAACCTTCTTTCTGGCTCATTAGTATCCCATTGAACCACTAATAAAAGCTTATAAGACAGGAAAGAAGAAAATCTGTCTTTAGCTGACTGGCTGCATTCCCATCCCCCTTCTCCTGCATGCAAGCCTACACTGCAGTCCTCATGAACACTGCCATTTCTCATCATCTTCCTATCTTCTTTCTGCTAAGCTGCATCACTATCTTGACTCCTGAATGTCCATGAAATGAAATTTACACACCGAGAAGAGGAAGAGCCACCATTCACATGACATAGATCATGAAGTGTCGCAGAACATCAATGGCCTAAAAGTCTACAGCAGTTGAGAGAGAAGATGGAAGGGGTAATGGAATGTAGCCCTAAAGTGTTGTTAAATCCTGTGAAGAGTTCCTTACACCAGTTATTGGTGGACTTAGGAGTCCTGCAATAGGTAGGGAGGGGACTAGAAAGAGAAGCCAGAAGAAATTTATCTCACTTCTCTGCTATTGACGTTTTTTATATCTTTGGAAAAATCATCTTGACCCTCTCCTGTGTGTTTTCATATTAACAATGCAGGAATAATAATATCTTCCTTTTGAATCTCAGACTGATGCTGTGATAATGCATTTAAAGCTACAGTTGCTTTTAAGGCTGTAATGCGCTGTTTAAATGGATTCCTATCATATTGTAAATGAATACTAATTCAGCCCAATATCTTTTAAGTCATACAAACAACATGGAAAGGGAATAAAGGCAGGGCTTCTCTGATTCACAAAGGTATAAGTATCCCAGAACTACTCAGACAAAGACCTTCCTAACATCTCCATCCTTGACATCATCTTTTTTTAAAATGTTATTTAAGGAGGGAAAAAAAGCAGAGAAAGGGTACAAGTTATACAGATTTACAGAAAAAAATAAACAATAGGAAATCACTAGTTAATGGATTACATATTGTCATCCTAGAAATAACTGTTCAAGTTACAAAACTAAAGCTTGTAAAGTCGACATTCCAACAGTGAGACTGCAAACAGTTCTGTTCAATGATCCAACAAAACTCAGTGATATCATTATCTGTCTTATACACTTAAATATACATGCAGTTATATTGTTTAGAGCACTTTCTTTTCCTCTCTTTTGTACAATGACAACTACAAATTTTGGGTTTTGTTGCTCCCACAGTTCTTATTACTTTTTTGGAAGGGAGTAGAACCAAATATGACATAACAGAACAGAGTCAATCAAATCAAAAGGGTGGACATAATAGATAATGTAAAAGCATAATACAAGATGATCAACAATGGCTACCATAATGCCTCCCGCTATCTCAAATAGAATTGCCTATATCATCAGTTATAATAAAATTGAACAAAACAGTAAAGAACAAAACCGACAAAACCAAAACATTGGAGACATTATAGGTCTTCAAAAGTAGATAATAGTCAACCAGAATGGTGGGTTTAACAGAATCCATGGGCACTGAGCAAGTACAGTAAGAAAATAAATGATCTAGTCCAACCCACAGCTGGTTGTGATGAAGGAGCTGAGGCACATAAAATTCTGCAATTTTTCCCAAGGATCTCAAAGAGTGGCAAATCTGATTTTGATGCATGTTACATTTCTGCAGAACAGATGATCCTGCTTGATTTCACTGTCTCTGTAACACTTCTTGCTTCAAAGGTGTGCATGGACAGCAAATAACAACCATTGGCCCTCAGAAATCATACCACGGTAACAAAATTTACTTTTCCTGGACTTAGCCAATCTCCAGAAGTGAGCTTACTCTTATTTTTCTATTTATGTATGATTTATGTGGAAACAGTGTTAGCAAATGTGGCCATTGTGGTGACAGTGACCTGTGACTCCCACCTTCAAAACCCCACCTACTTTCTGATCCACAACCTGCCAATCTTGGACATCTGCTTCTCTTCTATCACTGCACCCAAGGTCCTCATAGACCTTCTTGCAAGGAGAAAAACCATCTGCTTCCAAGGCTGCATCACCCAGATGTTCTTCTTCCACTTCCTTGGTTGGTGCAGACATTTTTTCTCTCTTAGTCATGGCCTTTGACCGCTATGTGGCCATCTCCAGACCACTGCACTATGTGATCATCATGAGCGTGTAGCAGTGCACAGATCTCATTGTGTCCTCCTGGCTGGGTGGCTTTGTCCACTCCATCGTGCAGATTGCCCTCTTGCTCCTGCTCCCCTTCAGTGGGCCCAACGTTCTTGACACTTTCTATTGCAATGTTCCTCAGGTCCTCAAACTTGCCTGCACTGACACTGTCGGCCTGGCGAGCCTCATGATTTCCAACAATGGCCTGTTCAACAATGTTCAGCAATGGTTTATCTTCCTTCTCATGTCCTACACGGTCATCCTGATGATGCTGAGTTCTCACACAGGCGAGGGAAGAAGGAAAGCCATCTCTCACATCACCATGGTGACCCTAACTTTGTGCCCTGTATCTACGTCTATGCCCAGCCCTTCACTCCCCCCCAGCTGATAAACCCATCCATGTCACCTTCACAATCATCATCCCTGTCCTGAACCCATGATCTACAGCCTTAGGAACCAGGAGATGAAGTCAGTCATGTGGAGACTGAAGAAAATTCATGCTTCCTCCAGGAGAATAACCTCATTTACTGATTACTGGTCAGATGGAAGTATAAAATGAAATTGTTTTCCTATAATATAGATTGTGAAATGTTGGGACTCAGCCATATACAGACAATTAACTATAATAGGATAGCAAAGATGCAAAGGGTCAGTGATTTGCAGCCCTGATTTTTGTTTTGTTTTTAAAGAACATTACTGGTGTGGTAAGCCTAAAGGATCTAGTCCTCATATAGCAACTGAGAACAAGGAGGAAACAAATATGAAACATAAAATGCAGTTTTGGAATAAAGAATACTGCCGTGATGATATTCACACATGCAGCAGGCAACAGGAACATCTGTCTCAGCATAGCAATACTCCAGTCAGGAGGTCTCAGTTTATCCATAGTTTTCCCATGTGACTATTGAGGACTTAATGTGCACTAATGTGGTTAGAAGACATTCCGTGTCACTTCCATTCTGTCTGCAGCCCTGGGTTTCTTTTCAAACTCCACTCACCTATACATGATACGAGCACTACATAACCCCCCAAACCATGTGGTATATGGAAAGCGCCTTTGCTTTTAAGGATGTCCTATGGTCTTTCTTGTCTTGTGCTATCACACTTTGTGAAACTTCACTGTATAACCACAGAAATGGCAAGAACCTAGAATTATCTGTCCTAATAGTCATAATACTCAGGTAAAAGCCCATTTGACTAGCTGAAAATCTTAAAAGCCTCATACAACCCAATAATTATTTCTGTTATTGTTTGTGAACTTTTTTGTCATTTTCTTTGCCACAGTATATTGCTATATATCATAAAAATGTCAAACCATTGGGCCTAATTCTCCTACATAGTCTCTATGCCTAGCATAGCATCAAGACTATGAGAGGCTACAAGTAAATGTCAGTCAAATCTGTAGAATCAAAAACATCACCAGATTCAAGGTATATGGCCTTTAGTTTTTGAAACTGATTTTATTTCCTGCACGGAGCCCAGTAACTGATTTGATAACAGAATTGCATTCTCTTATTTAATATATAGAGCTTCATAAGTTCTGGAATTGAGAAATTCTCACATTTTAGAACTCTCACACAGTGTTTCTATTGTTAACTGTATTCTTCCCCCCTTGGTAAGCAGCAAGCAAATAGAAATCGATATTTCTACAGGAAGATATAAAAACATTCCTACTAAGCACAATAAATAAAAGCTCTCTGGTATCAGAGTAACTTAGGTCAAATACTGCCACAGAATTAGCTCAAGTTGGATCGTGTTATCAACAAATGATTTTCTAAAAATCTCTCTGCATTCAGAGATCTGACTGTGATGAACCAGAACAACTGCCCACTGTGTAGAACCTAAAAAAGAAACTAGTGAGATGGAACTAATTTCCCTGTTAAGCCACCTACTTTCTGTGACCACACTCTGTGAGTCAGTTGCCCAACAAAGGGAAACTTAGGATATGGGTGGGAAGAAAATTACGAATGGGGTGACCTTCAAATTAGGCAAATAATCCTGATTTATGCAGTAAGGCTACTGTGACAAGGCTCCTTGGAGGTGGACCTCCTGGACAGAATAAGTGGTCCAAGTGAGGCCATTGAGAAGCACCTGACTGGGCACTGACAGCTTTGATGACAAAAGGGAACAGAAATAGATTAGCTAGGAAAAGCAAGGCGATGAGTTCTTCCTAGGAAACTCCAGAGAGGAACTCGCCTGCCAACACCTTGACTTTAGCTCTGAGACTTCTCAGAATCCTGCCCTGCAAAACCATAAGATGATCCATGTGCGCTGTTGTGAGAATTCTTTACCATAGGATGGATAAGGTGGATACAGAACCAATAGGAAACCGTAGGACTCACGTTGAGGCTGAGAGACTATAGGAGCTGAGGAAGGAAAGGAAAAGAAGGGTAGATGAAAGCAGAAGGTCCCAGAGATCAGAAGAGGCCTCTCTGGCAACCATGGACAGCAGCCCCATGCTTCTCCAGCATCCAGGAAAGTACACCCCATCATCAAGCACATGCACACTGGGCTAGAGCCAGGCTAAGCTGAGGTTGCCACTCATTTATGCACTCTGTATAAAACAAGATTCCTGGACTGCGAAGTACATGCCCAATAAAAACTAGAATCTTTGTATTTACTCCTTGTGATAAAAGGACTGTTCAATACCAAGCAAGCTATCCCTCCAGTTTATGGAAAGCCATATAGAGATGTATGTACAAATGTTGGTAGACCACCTCATTTACCATATGTAAATGGAAAATGTCTCCACGAGATGCATTTGCCACTCTGATAGCACCCAAGTTGTAAAAATGAACACTTTCATGAAAGGTAGTCTGTTTACTTGTTGGTTTTAAGGTGTGTCTTAATTTCAAAGATATAAAAATGTGAAGGAAAGGAATCCTTCATCTAGTCCAGGCACAATAGTATAAAGCTGTAATCCCAGTGCTAGGGAGGCTGAGGCAGGAAGGTTGCTGTGAGTCATGGCCAACTTAGGCTACAAAGTGAGCTCATAGTCTAGCTGAATTACACCACACGGCCTTGTCTCAAAAAGAGGAGGAGGGGGAGGAGGAGGAGGAGGAAGAGGAGGAAGAAGAGGAGGAAGAGGAGGAGGAGAAGCAGAAAGAGAAGGAAAAGGAGAAGGAGGAAATTGAGAAAAGAAGGAAAGACAGGAAGGAAGGAAGGAAGGAAGGAAGAAAGAAAGAAAGAAAGAAAGAAAGAAGAAAGGAAGCCAAGAAGGAAGGAAAGAAGGAAGAAAGAAAGAAGGAATGCTTTACTTTATAACTTAAGAAATTCAGAAGTTAAACATACAATGCAACTGGCCCATGTGACACATACAA
Source organism: Cavia porcellus (assembly GCF_034190915.1). NCBI lineage: Eukaryota > Metazoa > Chordata > Mammalia > Rodentia > Caviidae > Cavia > Cavia porcellus. The sequence continues at coordinate 53,832,799 of NW_026947500.1, read as the reverse complement.
GCACTTTTCTGAACACAGAAAAAGAATCTTAAAGTTCTATTTTGATCTTTCTGGATTGCAAGAGTACACAGTGAGTGATGGGAATTTAACTCAGTGGCACAGCACCTTCCTAGCAACAACAAGGCTGTGAGTTCAACTTCTTGCATCAAAAAATATACACAGTGATGTAAGACTGGTACCAACTTAGTTGTAAGAAACGGACCTTAGTAGTAAGAAACAGAGCTCCTATTACCAGAATCTGATGGCCCAAGACACACATTAAGCTTTGTAATATTAAAAGAAAGTTTGAATGTCAGGTCTTTATTTACTTTAAAGACCAAAGATACCACCACTGACTTCCTCATCTCAAAGTCATGAACATACCTCCTCTATCTCACAGAGAACTGCTAAGCTGACCTCAGCACTCCTCCTGGCATCATAGACATTGTTTCCAAAGGATCCAGGCATTGTTAAGGCTTAACAGTCTTTCCATTAAACACATAAACTAATGCACTTGGGGACCCAGCAGTGTGTGAAAGAAAAGATATGAAAGCTCGGTGGTTGGACCGTAGTTGGCAGAGTTTGCAGTCTGTGAGGGAGCATTTAACTTCTACAGGCATCTAGGCTCAGGGGGTCAAACTGCTCCCTTCCTGGACATAAAATAAAGGATAATGAAATGCAAGTGTCTGAGATCCAGTTTGCTTCCTCCTGACAGCCTAGTCCACGAGAAAAATCATACCTAGAGACAAATATTCCTCATTGAATGCCTGGGTTCTCTCCAGTGCCCTAAAATCAATGGGCTGCTGGCCATGGAACTATCCATCCTGTGCACTGCACATTAAAATAAGGAAAAGGTCACAGGAAACACCAATTCAATGGCTTTGCTGTTATATATTTACATAACTCTTCCACACAGAGCTTTAATGTACAGCAGAATATAAAACTATAGTACTGTACTATATGTTACAATCAACAAGTTGGCAGCCTTTGATAAACAAGATATGCTGAAAAAGGAGCTGCCACATATGAACTGAGGCCCACCAAAGTAATTGCTATTGAGCTGTGCAGCTGTGGGACTCTGCCTTGAAAATGGTAACCCCTGACCAGTGTCCCCAAACACTTCAGGACTTCTATGGAATCACTGGGGTCTTGGCTGGGCCCTTCCCAGCAACCTCCAGGTAGTGGAGAGCTGCCCTCTATGCACTGAATCCTGCCACAGAGATTCCTATCTAGATCTTCTGCAGTGTGTCTTTGATCAGAACCTGGTAGAGCCATAACCAGAGAACCCCAAGAAGTCATTGAGTTTTGTTGTGCCTTATGGTAAGAGCTGAAAGCCTTCCCAGTGTACTTCATATACTATTCAGCCTTACTGCACCACTCAGAACCTTGTAGGGATTGCCCAGTGACCTAGAGCACATGAGGTAACTCAGTGAGCCATGTGGGGCATGCTGAAGATCCACCCAGTGCACAGAATCTTTAGGGGAGACTTTGGACCTAAGTGTCCCTAGGGACCTGGGAAATGCAGAGCAATGACAAAACAAAAGAGCAAAATGCAATCTCACGTCACCAGCCCATCCCAGACAAGCCTAGGAGACATGGGCATAGAAGAAACTGTAAGCCATACACCTGAAACTTCTGAAATGATAGTGACTGAAGTACAGAAGCAACTCCATAAAGCTGTAAAGGAACTCAGATCAGAAATAATCTCCTAGGTAAAAGAAGATATGTAAAACATAATAAAAAATACTGAACACTTCTAAAGAAGTTACAGTTTGAAAAAATGAAGGGGCACTTCCAAAAGATGAAAACCTTGCATGAACAACATAAGAAACCAATAAAATGCATGAAACACAACCAAGCAGATATCCAGAGAATAAAAAATTCCATCAAAAGCTGGCAAAACCTCCTGAGTGAATGTGAAGATTGACTTTCAGACCTCAAAGACAAGACTGTAGCTAGTGAACAAGAACGGAAAGATCATTAAAAGAAAACAAGGAATCAGAATATAATTCCACAGTTGCCAAGATCATGTAAGGAAAAGTAATATAATATTGATAGGTGTAAAGGAAAAAGGTGACAACACAAATGCTATCAAAAGACTATATACAGAAATGATATTTATTTAAAAGAGAATAAAACAATGCAAAGCAGAGTAGAGTAAACAAACCAAACAAGTTTTCAGAAAAATATAGCACGAAATCAACAGTGACTACCTTAATGTCTCTTCTTTTCTTCAAAATAGTGGTCCATACTTTCACATACAATAAGTTAATACAAATAAAAATAGTATAAAAGCAATCAAAACACAAGAATAAGATCTTTAAGGGCTTTCAAGACTAGACACCTGGAAATCAATAATGGCTACTATAATGTCTCTTGTTTTCTTCAAAATAGGTGTCCATATCTTCACATATATTAAAATCAAATAAGCGAAAACAGACTAACACCAATCAAAATCATTAATAAAAGCCTTGTTCACTTTTGAATCAAAAGTCATCTGGAGATCATCAGTTGGTACCATAGTGTGTCATTTTCTTCAGTGTAGTTGTTCATACCATCACATGTACTAAAATCAATTCTTGTAAATCCTTTAGGTGAAGTTCTAGGCATATATAAGTCTATAAATGTACATCTATCTTTTCTGTATTAGAGGTAAAATCAGAACAACAAATAAGTATAACTAAAAGCCCAAAACAATAACATTGCTGGCCTTCAAAACAATTTTGTTGTTCTGCATAGCTATCTTCATGAGTCTTATTCAAATTACTAGGTATGGTCATGCAAAACTGATCTGATCCTATGGGTGTTATCTGCTTAGTTCCAAGAACTAATAGAATTAGTAGTACAATCATCTTAAGTGTATGTATACCAATTGATACCTAAATAATTTTCCCTTCTTCCTTTTCTCCTTTTCCCTATCTGAGTTATTTTTTCTTCTTTGAGCGGTTTATTACTCTTTCACAATATCTATTGAATATTTTGTATCTTATTTGCTCTTTCAGTTTCTTATACTAGGTAGACAATACAGTATCTGCACATGTGAATGTGATTTATTTCACTTAGGAATATGATCTCAAGTCACATCCATTTACTTATAAAAGCCTCAATATGGTCTTTCTTTATAGCTGAGTAGCATTCCATTGTGTAAAAATACCATGTAATTTTTATCCTTTCCTCAGGTGATGGACAAGTGTTGTTTCCAAGATTTAGCTACTATAAATTTGCTGCTATAAACACATGTGCCCATATATCACTTACGATGTTTTCAATTCTTCTGGGATTATGCCCAGAAGTGGAATAGTTGAGTCATATGGAACCTCCAATCCCAGCTTTTTGAGGAAACTCTACACTGATTTTCACAGAGGTTGCACCAGTCTACAGTCCCACCAACAGCGCAGAAGAGTTCCTTTTTCCCCCACAGCCTCTCCAGCATTTGTTATTATTGGTTTTCTTGATCCTGGCCATTCTTTCTGGAATGAGATGGAATCTCAGTGTGGTCTTGCTTTGAATTTCTCTAATGACCAATGCTGTTGAAACCTTTTCCATGTATTTGTTTTTCATTTGTATTGTATCAGCTGAGAAGTGTGTATTTATCTCAGATGCCCATTTTTGGATTGTATGCTTCATTTCAGGGGCATGATATTTTAAACTCTTCTTATATTCTAGATATAAGCTTTGTCTTAGGGATAGTTTATTAAGATTTTTTTCCCAATTCTTGGATTTTTTTCACTCTGTTGGAAGTTTCTTTGAAATGCAAAACGTTTTAATAAGATGAGATCCCAATTGTTGATTCTGAGAAGTATTTCCAGTGAAGTTTGATTTTTTGTTCATGAATTCTCTGCCGATCCATCTTCAAAATTTCTACCTACATTGTCTTCCAGCAGATTCAGTGCTTCTATTTTAATATTTAGATTTTTGATCCATTTTGACTTTAGTTTAGTGCATGGTGAGACACAGGTCTACTTTTAATTTTTAGCACATGGAGAGCCAGTTTTTTAAGCACCACTTATTTAACATGCTCTCTTTCTTCCAGTAAACATGTTTGGCCCCTTTATCAAAGATAAAGTAGCTAAGTGTCTTTGTAGCTGTGGTTGTATCCTCTAATCTACTCCACAGACCTTCAGGTCTATTTATATTCCAATACCATGGTGATTTTATCACAGTAGTTTTGTAATATAACTTCCAGTCAGGAACTGTGATGCTTCCTGCCTTGCCTATATTTCCGAGAATTGCCTTTGCTATTCTAGGTCTCTTGTAGTTCAAATTAAATTTTAGAAGTGATTTCTCTGCATCTGTGAGGCATGCTAATGGTATTATGATTGGAATTGTATTAAATCTGTAAACCAACTGGGGAATGGTTCTTTTCACAATGTTTGTTATTTTTATCCATGAGCAAGGAATGTCTTCCTGTTTTCTGAGATTCTCTTTGATTTCTTTTTCAGAGTACTGTAATTTTCATTGTATAGATCTTTTGCTTCCTTTGTTAGATTGACTACCAATTGTTTCATTTTTGGATGCTTCTTTGAAGGTTTCACTTATTTCCTTCTCAGTGACTCTGTTGTTTGTGTAGAGGAATGCTACTGATTTTTGAGTGTTGACTTTGTATCCAGCTACATTACTGAATTTCATTATTACATGTAGAAGTCTTTAGGTGGAGTTTTGGGAGTCTTCTATATAGAGTATCAAGTCAGCTGCAAATAATTTTAACTCAACCTCTTATTTTCCTACATTTATCTCTTTTATTTCTCTCTCTTGATTAATTGCTCTGGCTAATATATTCAGAACTATATTGAATAGAAATGGTGATAGTGGACAGCCTTGTCTTGCTCCTGCTTTAAGAATGAAAGGTTTCAGTTTTTAAAAATTGTTATTTAAAGAATGACTAAACAAAACAGAAAACTGGTAGAAATAATACATACTTTCAAAGCAAAAATAAACAGAAATCACTAGTTGATGATTACATATTGTCCTCTTACAAATAGTTGTTCAAGATACAAAAGTAAAACATACAAAGTGGGGATTCTAATAGCAAGACTGCAAACAGTTCTGGTAAATTATGCAACAAAACTTAGTAATATGCTTATCAATCCTATACACTTAAACATACATGCAATTATCCATATGTTCAGGTATGTTGAGATTAAACAAACCAAAGCAGGCTAAAATCACTCTGAACAAAAATAATAGTATTGTTGAATTTCACATCATGACACTACAGTATCAGCATTAGTGTCTCTTTTTCTTCAAAGTGTTTTCATTTCATCATGGATTATAAGATCAGTTCTCATAAACTGTTTATAGGTTATAAGCCTGCATGAGTCTTAACATGTATTTCTACTCTTTCTATATTAGAGGAAGAAACAAAACAAACCAAGGTGAAACAGAACATATTCCTATAAACAAATGAAATGGAAAAGACATATAAAACCATGGTACAAGGAGTTCTACAATGTGGGATCATGAAAGGAAAAATGTATTTATATAGAAATTTTACTCTGTTGTCTCTTGTTATCTTCAATTGAATTGTCTCTATCATCAGACATAGTATAACTGAATATAGCAGTACTAACACTATTAATAAAAACACAACATTATAGATAATGTAAAACTTCAAAAACAGGTAGTGATCCAACCAGAATGAGTACTGTAGTGAATCTTGTCATCTTCAGTGTAGTTGCCTATACTCTCAGACTTGATACTATCAATCATAACAGTTTTGAATAAAATCTGTCGATACCAAACAACAATCAAGTAAACCAGATTTAACTAATATCAGTCATAAAAAATGGTATGTTATTCAGGGCTCCAGATTAAGTTAATAAGAAATTAAAGATGATGATCACACTATATCCTGTTATTTTGGGGTAGCTGTTGATGCCCTCAGATCTAGTGCAAGTAGAAAAACTGGGACAGAATAAAATCTGTGTAAGCAGAGTTGTGCAAGTAATGTGGGTTTTAAATCCTGATACACTATTAACAATATCTTTAGTAATCTTTTTAAGACTATTCTCCCCCAGGGTGCACTGTGCATTTTTGGGTCTCACCAACACCCTCAGTTTTTAGACATGGGGGCAATCTGCTATTTACCTAAGTGGTTCTAAACCTTCTTCCTCCTGGACTCGACCTCTAGTTGTATTTCTTTACCTACTAAAGCCTGCCTTTCCAACCTATTCACAAATACTCGTCTAGTTGCCTCTATTCTTCTCTGGATTCCTGTCACATAGAGCATTGTTTTCTCATATTTGATTTTCAGTCCACAAACCCTTTATCAGGTTAATCACATTTCCTCTAAAGAGCATTTTGGTGAACATTACCTCGATTTACTCTGCTTGTGTTTCTCTTTTTTTTAGTGTATCAGGTCCATCTGTATTAGAGATTATAGCCAACCGTCTGTGCCTCATTTCTGTTGTGCTCTTTTCTGCCACTAGTTGTCTGCTTTTCTTCTTCATTCCACTTTCTGCTACATACATTGAGCCTCTCTACTACTATTCCTGGAATCCTGGTACTTTTCTCTCTTTCCAGAATACCCTTCAGTATTCTCTGTATAGTTGGATTGGTGGTTGTTAGTTCCCCCAGTTCCTCTTTGTCTTGGAAGCATCTTGTTTCTCCATTACTTTATAGAGACAGTTTTTCAGGCTACATCACTCTGGGCTGGAGGTTATTTTCTTTCAGGGCTTGGAATACTTTTCTCCAAGCTATTCTTGATTTGATAGTCTATGTCAAGAAGTTTGCCATGATTTTGATGGGTTTTCATTTGTAAGTAATCTGTTTCTTTTCTCTGATGGTTTTTAATATTCTGCTATACTGAATTTCTGGGATCTTGATTATTATATGCCTTGGTGTAGTTCTATTTTGACTGTAGGTGGCTGGAGGTCTGTATGCCTCATACATCTGAATATCATTTTCTTTTCCTATGCTTGGGAAGTTTTCCTTATTTCTGTGAATAGCTTTTGTAGTTCCTTTGTTTGTACCCCTGCTTCTTCATTCACATTCTTTATTCTCAAGTTATAGATCCTCTTATCATCTTCTAGTCTTTGTACTGTTATTGCATGTTTCCTTGTTATTTTTAAGAAATTTTTCATTTCATGATCTCACATTGTAAACCTGTCTTCCAGTTTGGATTATCTGTCCTTGGTTTCTTTCAAGCAGTTTTGCAAGCATTTAATGGAGTTTTTAATTTCCTGGTTATCCCTTTGAACCTGCTTCACATATTCTATGTTTTCTTTATATTCTTTTTCAAACATTTCTCTCCTTTTTTGTGCTCCTCTATTCTTCTGTCTTTGTCTTCTTGAGAGATGCTTAGCATTTCTTGTATTAATCTACTTATATCTTGCTTTACTTGGTTAAATATTTCACTTTTGAACTCATCTATGGAGGCCTGAAGATATCTTTTTATAGTCCACTGAGGTCGTGTCTGATATTGCATGTTTCCTGTCCTCTATTTCTTTTATATTTACCTCTCCTGGATCAATGTTCTCAGGATTGGGGGCTCGGGACTTTTTATTGCTGCTTCCTCTTCTCATGTTTTTGGTTTCTTCTATATAGGCATGTAGAGGAGGCCCCAGTCACTTTCCTTGTTGGTTATGGTTCTTTTAAAGTACACTGGCTAGGTAATCCTGCCCACTGCAGCGTGTTATTGAGGTGCAACTAGGGATGACGTATGCTGGCTCCTCCTCTCTGGGTCAGTCAACCTGCTGAGGCCTTTACTGCATTAGTGTGCATTGGGCATAGGGAATTGGTTTGGGACAACATATTGGATCTCAGCCAGGGATGTGACCCAGGCCAAGCATAACCCACCAATCTCATCTGGGAAGGGAACAACTGCCTGATGTTGCTGCTATTCCTTGTTCTTGCCAGTCCTGCCCGAATCTAGAATGTCATCCTGTTAGTGCCCCTTTCCCAGGGAACAGTTTTATTCCTGGCACTAACCTCAGGTTGATGCAGATCCCTTGTGTCTTCATTCTCTATTGGGCTTGCCAACCTCTGACCTCAATGAGATTTCACTTCAGTGGGACTGTGGTTCCAGTCAGTCGCAGCGGTGGGAATTCAGACACATGAGAGCACAGAAGGTTAGCTCCCTCAGTAGTAGCCCTGGGACTGCATGTTTGACTGGATTTTTTTCACTTTGGCTTCTTCCTGGGTTGAGAGGGTCCATCTCCCTCTGTCTGGGACTCCTCACACTGTGTTATTTCAACATCTGAGTTGTCTGTCTCAGGGAGCCTCTGTAATCTGATCTTATCTGTCTGCCATATTTACCAGGAACCCTGATGGGTTTCAATTTTTGACTATTTAAGATACTGGCTGTTGACTTGTCATAAATGGTTTTTATCAGATTGTGATAAAGACCACCTATTCCAGTTTTCTGTATGTGTCTTTTCATGAATGTTTGTTGGACTTTATCCAAAGCTTTTACTGCATGTATTGAGATTATCATGTAGTTCTTATCTTTGGCTCAATTGATAAGATGTATTATGCTTGTTTCTTTTTGTGTGTTAAACCATCCCTGCATACTAGGTTGAATCCCACTTGGTTTTTTTTTTTTTTTTTTTATTTAAGAGGAAAAAGAGAAAAACACAAAACAAACCAAAGCAGCGTAAGGGTACACGCAATACAGAACTACAAAACAAAACAAAACAAAAAAACATAACAGTAAGAAATCACCTGCTAGTAGATTACACACTATCTTCTTGAAAATAGTTCCTCAAATCACAGTATCAAAGAACACAAGGTGGACATTCAAACAGGGAGACTGCAAACAGCTGTGTTCAATGTTCCAAAAACATTGATAAAGTCAGCTATTTAACACCCCCAAACACACTTGCTGTTATATCCGTTAGAGCTCTTTTTCTTTTTTTTTTCCCTCTCTTTTTTACAACAAAATTTACACATCTTGGATTTTATTACTCCTTAGTGCTTATTACTTTCTTTGGGGGGGGGGAAGAATACAGTCAAATATGGCAAAACAAAGCTGTCAGTCAATACCAAGGATAGACATAGCACATGGTGTAGAACAGAGTACAAGTTTATCAACAATGGTTATCAACGTTGTCCCTTGTTTCCTTAAAAAGAATTGTCTATCTTATTAGATATTATAAAGTTGAACAAAACAATAGAGAACGAGACCAATAAAACTTAGGCATTGTAAACATTACAGGACTTCCAAAGAAGACAATAGTCAAACCAGAATGGGTATCTTAGTGAATCTTATTGTCTTCAAAGTAGTTGCCTATTTCTTCAAACTTGATACTATCATATAGAATGGAACAGAGTCTAATCAGTCAAAACAAGATCGTGGGAGTACTACAGGACTTCAAAACAAGTTAATAGGAAATCGAAAAGAGTTACTATTTATATATCCTATTTTTTTTTGAATTTTTTCTTTAATTAAGACAAACATAAGAAATGACTAAATAATTTTTTTTGAAACAATAAGGGGGAGATTGAGATAAAACAGGACATAACAATATAACAATAGAGGTCACAGCATGACTGTTTCAACAACCTAGTACTTCACCACCTTATAACCTGACTTAATAGTAGTTACCATAGAATCCCACTTGGTTATGGTGTATAATCTTGATAATTTGCTGCAATGCTGGCCAGTATTTTATTGAGAATTTTTCCATATGTATTCATGAGGGAGATTTGTGTTCTCTTTTTTGGTTGGGTCTTTCTCTCATTTTGGTATTAGGGAAATACTTGCTTCCATGAATGAGTTAGGGAGAACTGCTTCCCTTTCAATTTCATTGAAGAGTTTTCAGAGTGTTGGCATTAAGTCTTCCTTGAATTTCTTATAGAATTCAGCTGTGAATCCATCAGAAAGTTGGCTTTTGTGTGTTGGTAATGTTCCAATAACATTTTCAATTTCATTAAGTGAAACTGAGTTATCCAGAAGTTGTAAAACTTCTTGATTCAATATTGGTAATTCATATATTTCCAGGAATCCATCCATTTCTTTTGTGTTATCAAACCTGACAGTAAAGGTATTGTAGTAGGTATTGATGGTCTTCTGTATTTCCACAGGGGATGTAGTGATTTCACACTTTTCATTCCTTTTGAATGAATTTGAGTTTTTTCTTTCTTTTTTTAAAAATAAGGTTGTTTAGGAGCCTACCTATTTTATTTATGCTTTCAAAGAACTAACTCTTTGATTCATTAATTCTTTGTAGTATTTTTTAGTCTCTATTGCATTGAATTCTGTTCTGATCTTTATAATTTCCTCCCTTCTTTTGGCTTTGAGCTTGACTTACTCTTTTTTTTTTCTAGATGTTTGAGGTATAGTATCAGATTGTTTATTTGTGCTGGTTCTACATTCATGATGTGGGAATTCACCACACTAAATTCCATTCTAAGGACTGGTTTTCTTGCATCCCAGAGGTTTGGGGAGATGTATTTGTATTTTTGTTTACTTACAAATATTGTTTAATTTCTTCTTAAACTTGTTCAATGATCCATTGATTGTTCAGAAATGTATTATTTAGTTTCTACGCATTTATGAAGTATTTTTCAGTTTGCAATCAATTTGCAATTTTTTATCACTATGATCAGATAATATGCATGGGATAATTTCAGTCCTTTTGCATTTACATAAACATGTCTTATGGACTAACACGTGGTCTTAGGGAATGTCTTGTGTGCAGCTGAGAGGAATATATATTCTCATGTTGATAGGTGAATGATGGTAATGATGGGAATGATGTGGAGCTGGGGCACCACGTGGAGCTGGGACCCCTTGTGGAGTTGGGGTGCCACATGGAGCTGGGACTGCTCGTGGGGCATGTGGAGTAGGGTGCGGCATAAGAGCCAGACCCCACGAGGAGTTGGAATATGGCGTGAGGGCTTAGAGCAGCCCATGCTTACCTTCCAACACTGTTTGGGCACACCTCCCCATCTCAGTGGGGGATGGGTCGGCACACAGTGGGGGGAGGGGAAAGGGGAGAAAAGAAAGGGGAAGAAAGACACATTTTCAAAACAAAGCCTTAAAGATAGAGTTTTGTAAACTTGTCATCACTGTGATAAGCTATAAATAGATATGGGTTTTTTGGGGGGTACAGGAAGTGGTCCCCAAGATAAAATCTGGTGTGGGACCTGGCCCACAGAGTCACAGCCAGGTGAGGCAATGGACCATGCTCTACTAAGTTTAGGTCACCCCCTATATTTGTTTTAGACCAAGGGGCAGTATTCTAGTTCCAAAGCTCGTAATAACTGGCTGTCGCCAATATATATGAATTGATTTCCCTTGGATTTTAGTAAAGGTTCTGTCCGTGAGAGCTTAAAAATTTCTAAAGGATGTGAGAGTTTTCCAGAGTGGGGCCTGGCCCATGGCGGAAGGCTCTCCTTGGGCTAAAGACATGAGAGCGTCATGCGAATCCAGGGAAATGGGGAGAAAACCCGAGTGGGGCCTCGCCCAGTGGTAATCTCTGGGGGTTGATCACCTTTGGTAAATGAATTAGACTGGTGTTTGCAAACCAGCAGTGACAAGTTTAGCAGCTCGAGTGTTGAGAAGTGAGGAATTAATCCAGTACACAATTCAGTCTGCAAATGGAAGGGGACTCAGACTGGGAGGGTCTCAGGAGTCTCTTGTCTGCCGTTCCTAATCAGGGAACCATATGATAGAATTGTGGCATGGCTGAAAAGATAAGAAGTATGAAATATAAATGACCTTTATTTTAAGAATGTGGGGATAGATCCCCCAACCTTCTGAGATCTGGCATTCTCCCTGGGGTTGGCGATCTCTCTCTGGGGTATAAGAATCTCTCTGTTGGACACATGGAGTGGGGGCATACGTGTAGCTTAGGTTGGGGGTGGTGCCTGAGGGGCATTAGTGATGCGCAGGTATCTCATTGGTATTCCTTTCATGCCAGAAGCAAATTCCTAGGGGTGGGGAAGATAGATCCCACAGGTAAATTCCTAGGGGAGGGGAAGACAGAGCTCCTTGGTTCCACCTCTAAAGCTTTACCAGCTACAGTGTCCTGTCTGGGCCAAAATCCTTTCAGTAACCACTGTTGATTTCCTGTTACCTTGTTTGAAGTCCTGCATTACTTTCATAGTTTTGTTTTGATTGGCTCTCTTCTGTTTTATTTTCTTTAAAATAAAATTTAAACGATCTATTCTGCAAGCCTGCATTTTAATTGGAGAATTGAGATCATTTACGTTCATTTATTATTAAAATAGATGGACTCATTCACATAATTTTGTTGATTTTCTTCAAGTTGAGAATATAACAGAGCAGAGCAAATAGGGCAGAGCTAGGCAGAGAGAGAGATACTAGAAAGTAACAAAATAAAATGTTAAGAATAAAAACCTCACATGAGATTTTAAAAATTGAGTTAAAAGTTTTAATAGAAGTCTAGGTCATGCAGAAAAAAACAAAGCAGAACATGAAGTTAATTTATCCAGGTAGAAAAACAGGTATTTCTTGTTTAATGACCTACCTGTTTAGTGACTATTAAGGGTGGGGACTGAGCCATGATTTTCAGACTTAAGGCTCAACCATGATTTTTGGACTTATGACCCTCCAACTGGATTTAAGATCCATCTATTTTTTTGTACAGTTCTGTACATTTTATTTATAAATGTATTCCTTTTGTGCAGTACATCTTGTTTACACAATAATTTTTGCTGTACTGTATTCATGGTAAGGTACTATGGTTTTATGTTCTGTTATCCTTACAATAATACATACGAGTTATGCAATTTACAGCAAAGTCATCAAGTTGCATTTCCTTTGAACTTTGTTCGGAATATTGTAATACATATATTCTATACAGTTGCTCATTTAGTGACCAGACCATTTAAATACCTTTCTCAGGACAGAGAACTCAGTCATTAGATGAGGAATCCCCATAATGAAAAATGTAAGAAACAAGATTCCCACTGGGTAGAGAGCATGGCCACAAGTCAGGAGTGTCAAAAACATGGATCAAAACCCATGAACACACTACAAAGCAATGGCTTTTAAGAGTGTGATCATTTTCTATTTTTGTCCCTTCCCTGAGGTTAAAACATGTCATACAGCACATCAAAGCCTTAATTTTTCTCTGTGGGGCTTAAATGCCACCTCCTCTGGGATTCCTCTTCTGAATAAAGACATCAGGTGGATGATGCAAGCTGTCCTCAAAAATCAGATGGACTTGGATGTTGTAACAGCAGCAAAAGAGAGGACCTTGTGAGTATAAACGCTGAATGTTGCATGTACATTCTTGTTCCTTCTAGTGCTATCTCAATGGCTGCTCAAGGTATTGAATGACATCCTGGTGTGGTAGCACACACCTATAATCCCAGGACTTGGCAGGCTGAGACAGGAGGACTCCTGTGAGTTTGAGGCCAGCATGGGCTACAAAGTGAGTGCAAGGCAAGGTTGAGCTGCCTAGTGAAATGCTGTCTCAAACACACACACACACATACACACACACACACACACACACACACACACACACAAATATTGTATTACAGGTTAATTTCCTACTATTTCAGAATCTCCATGGACCTTCTTCTTACCCTCTTAATTGAAGCCTGGATTAGCTCTTCCTGGTGGAAATGTTTATGGGCCATATTAGCAGAAATCTTGTTGATCTTACTATTTAGCCCATGTATATTGAACTGCTTCTTTTTTTTTTTTGGCTTTGTATCCTTTGTTTTAAAATATGCCTAGGCAAGATGAGATACTTGGTGTCCATCAGAGGCCTCTCGATAGGCCTTCTGAGGCATAACTCTGACCACCAGTCATCATTATGACCCCTCCAGCAGGAAGTTGCCAGAGTGGTCTTTGTTTGTATGCCCTAACAGCATTTAGGGATACCTCTTCTGCGGGGTGTATATTGTAGACATCTAAGTCAGGCGGAAGTCAGTAGGCAGTCAGACATGATGACTCTTGAAGAAGAACACATCAAAATTGTTGCTGGAGGCACCTCAGAAGAGGACCAGACTCAAGATAAAGTCACAGGGGCCAGGCCTGCACACCACCCTGACAGATGAACAGCAGCTTGAGATTACTCTGTAATTAACACCATGCATGCAGTAGCCATCAGATGTCCAGGCTGGTGACCAGAACATCTGCATCCATCCCTCTCCTCCCAGGCAGGTTTCTGTTCTATGTAAGAAGTCACATATCTGTGATTAACTCCTCACCTCCCCTATGAGTTGATATTAGCCAAGCGACTCTACCTGTATCTGTTGATTATAGATCACCCCACATTGTATCCACCTCATAATTTTGCTCTGTAAAATATTGTTGGAAGAGTGCCCTGGGTGGCAGCCCAATTTAGGGCTTCCCCCATCTCTCAGGAACTGACTCTTAATAAACCTTCCATACTGTTGTCCCTCGGAATTCATCGTTTGGTATTTGGGGACATGCACTCAGCCCCTTTGACCTGTAGTAGGTGTCTTAGTTACTTTATGCTCCTCCTTGAGACAAAACACCTGATGCCCAAGTTGCGATAGGAAAGGTTTATTTCTTACAGTTTTTGGAGGTTTCAGTCCACACTCAGTTGGCTCCAAGACAGGCGGGCATGGCTGGACCACAGTTCATGGCAGCCGCCGAAAGCAAGCTCAAACCAGCAAGGAGAAAAACACACCTTCTTCCTGCCATTACATCATATCCTGGCTCCACCCCTTTGTGGGTGGAGCACTGACACCATCAATCCAAGCACTAGACAATGAACCAATCACAAATACACAATGCAAACTCATGAGGCGTGGGGGACACACACATAAACCATGACAGCAGGTTACGGGTTAAGTTTCTCCTGTATACACAGACATTTGTCTTTCTGGGCCTGGCTTATTGCTCTTGACACAGAGTCCTCCAACCTCATTCATATTTCAATTGACAGGTTTCTTCTCTCCTTGTTTGTGGAACATGGTGCCTCACACATGCTAGGCAAGCTACTCTACCCCATGAGCTGTATCTCCAACCCAAGTTTCACTATTTTTAAAGACTGAATAATATTTCACTGTACATTTACACATATGTACCATGTTTTCTTAATCATCTGTTAGAGGCACAGGCTGGTTTATTATCTTGGCAGTTGGGAATAATACTTAATGAACACAGAGGGGACTTTAGAGAAATCCTTGATATGCTGATGCATTTATTTATTTGACATAGGATCCTGTTGTACAGTGTAGTCTGGCCTTGAACTCACTATGTCTCCCAGGCTGGTCTCAAACTTGTGGTGATCCTCCTGCCTCAGCCTCTAAAATGCTGAGATTACAGGAATACACCACCCCACCCAACTTTGGGTTTTATTTCTTTTACATATAAACACAGAAGTGGACTTGCCGGTCCACATGGTAGTTCTATTTTTAACTTTCTAAGGCTCTCCCATGCCATTTTACATTCTTACCCACAGTGTATGAGGATTTCCTTTTGGCTACATCTTTGCTAACCTTTTCACAATTTGAGGAAAGTGTGAATTGTATCACATTACAGTTTAATCTGTAATTATCCAACCACTAGTGATGCTGGATATATTTTATTTTTACATCATCATCTTAAAAATGTCTGTTCCAATCCTTTGTCCATTTTTAAGTAGGCTCTTTGCATGACTGTTTGCTGTAGTATTCAGTTTCTTGTATAGTTTAGATATTGACTCCTGATCAGCTCTGTGGTTTGTGAATATTTTCTCCCATTTCATAGGCTGATGTTAATTCTTCAGAAAAACTATTCACCTGAATTCTGTGGTTTTTCTACTCTAGATTGCTATTTCACTAAAAACCACAACAATTAAAAAGTCGCAGGTCTGGGCCTACAGCATCAAACTTTGTCGTGTCTCGGGATATTAGATCTGAAAACTGGTGACTTGGAGCTGGGTTTTTCTGTTGCCCATGTCTTTCAGAACTGGATGGAAGGGAGGCGAATGGGGTGCTGAGGAGGGATCTACTGGTCAGAATACAGGAAACCGTCAAACTCTTTGTTGGTGAGTGCATGGGACTGTTCATTTTCATTAAACTGTTAGATGATTTTGATGATTTTTTTGAGACATGGTCTTGCTATGTAGTCTAGGCTAGCCTTGAATTCACAGCAATCCTCCTGCCTCAGCCTCCACTGCTGGGATGACAGGTGTGTGCCACTACATCTGGCTGTTACATGACTCACCCACTGAAATTTGGATCCCCCACCCCTCCACATAGGATGCTCCAAGGAACTGTCTAGGCCTCCAGCTATGATCTTTAGGGTCCATGTCAGAAATGCCTCAAGAGAATTCTGGCAGAGCTTCTCCTTTGGGTCACAGTAAGGTAATACGCAAAGTACTTGCAACTCCTAAGATGTAGGCCTGCAAACTTAAGGAGAAGAAACTGATATCTGATGGGATTTGACACTTGGTCTGCGGAAGTAAAACTTCAGGCTCCTAAGACTGACCTAAGGGAGAAGTGTGGAGAAAGAAGAGCTCCTCCTAGGTGTGCAAAAAACATTTTACAGGACAGGAAATTCCTCATAGTGTTTTCCACAAAATAAGATCTTACTGGAAAATTAAACTGTAGCATGATTTTTCAGCATGTTTGTTATATAAGCTCCACCCCCAAAGTAAGCCTCTGGCGGCATGGAGTGTGATCTTTGCCACACACGTTAGACATACTGAAGCATGAAATTACATTAACATATAATTAAATGTAAATAAATGCTCACATTAATACTTAAATGCTAATACAAATTGTAATTTTTGCAAATTCTCATGTGGATGTCTTTGGACAAGAGGTAAACACCTTTGTAAACTGAAGCATTAGAGGCTTATTGCTGAATGACAGATTGAGTCCACTCATGTGCAGACACCTGGAAAGGACCTTTTCCATCTCAAGCTTAGGGTGACACTGCAGACCCCAGCTCCCGGTGGTCCTGTGAGAGTCCCTGCAGCAGACAACCTAGCTGAGCCATGCCCACATTAATGACCTGTGCCAACTGGAATTAACATGCATAGATTTTAGCCACTAAAGTTTAGGGTAGTAGGTCACACAGCAAGAGATTACTGATCCAGGACTGAACTAACAGTCTATTTTATTGGATGGAATCTATATATACCACAATTTCTTACCTACTTAAAAGACAGGTAATGCAACAACAACAATGAAACTCTAGAGCTCTCTAAGATAATGTTTTGTGACTTTGTCTTTTGCATTACTTTCCTCTGGCTTGTCATTTCAGGGTGACAGTCTGGTTGCAGTCAGCATTCGGGGTCTCTCAACTTTCCAGTGGCCATCTGCTCGGTCCACATGATCTCTGCACACTCAGACATTGATGGAATCATCACTGCTCCTTTCTGCCTTGGGGCCTTAGAGTCTCAAGTTCCAGGAGTTCGAGTGTCTTGTCATAGTCACAAAGACATGTGAGCCCCTGGGCCACGAGGGGTCTTATGATTTGGGAAAGACCCTCATTTCTGAAGGGTTCCTGCACTCATATATTTTCACAGTTTCTCTGAATGCCATCTTCTGGACCAATCTTCTGTGCAGAATCTACTCCACAATTCTGTCTCCTTGGGGGCTTGGACGTTGTCTACTGTTATCCTTATCCCTGAGTTGGCTTTGGCCACCACTCCTTCCTTTAAAATTACATTTTTCTCCCCTTCACAATCGTTTTGGTTTGGGTCTGTATATTCCCAGGAATCCAGGAGTACTTCTGGGAAACAAAGCTACGGTGTTGTGGCATGGTGAAGTCTCAACTACTTGGGAGGTTCAGGCAGGATTTCCAGCTGGGCAATTAGGTATGAGAATATCTCACAGAAAAAAAGTACTGGGGATGTAGCTCAGTGATGCAGGCCTATGCAGCAGGCACGAGTCTGTTGTTTGATTACCAATACTAAAAATAAATCCTCCCATGCTCCTTGTCACCTGTCTGATGGAGTCACACCTATGGGAGGATTCCCAGAGGGCACCACATTTCCTGTTTGCTCTGGAAACACAGCTTGGTTACCGTCTCCTGGTTTTCTCTCCATACGTGAGGTCACTTGATTGAGAGCCAGCCAATGGGATCCGTTCTCCATCCCCTCTCTTGCTGGCCCTTGAGCTCTCAGTGCTGACCTCAGTCCCTTCCTCCATGGCTTGGAGAGCTGAGAGACTTCTCATCCTTGGGAACAGCGCTGCCTCGTGGCCCAAGACGGAAATAAACATTCCTTGTGTTTGCCACTCACCATTTGGCTGTTTCTGCTTCAGTACTGGGCGTACTCTGCTTAATATATGAAAGCCAACAGATTTGGCTTGAGATGTACCTTAATGGGAAACATAGTCCAATAATCTCAGTAGTGCCTGTGTCAATATAAGCTGGATTGCCAGATAACCTTCTCCAACCCCATTCCCAACCCTTTCACTAGAGACTGACCAAGTTTCAGAGTTAATGATTAGACACCGTTTTTACACCCTTTCTCTACCTGGGAAGGAACTGTGTGGAAAGTACAAAGGACACTGATGTTCTGTCAATAGATGCCCTGAGAAAGCTGGTCTCAGCTGGGCTGGGCTGGGACCACCTGCTGGGGAACAGAATTAGTTGCTTCCACAGTTGCCTTTACCAAGCTTTTCAGAGTTGGGCAGGCCGCCCACCAGACTGTGCATCAGTGGTATTTCTCCATGAATACGCCCATGGACAGCATCATTTCCTTCTCCCAGAGGCAAAACATGGTCTTCAAGTCATCTGCAAAAGGGGCCTCTGACCCCAAGAGGAATAAAAGATTTGCATGGCTCAGGGAGCCACCCATGGAATTCTTTCCCCCTAGTTTTAACCTGTCAACTACTCATATGCATCCCATATGAGTACCACTTAGTGGCCTTGTGAGGTTCACGCTAACACTCGTGTGACAGACTTATATGCCTTCTCTCACTCTGTGCCTACAGCTTACTTTCCTTGGATTGTGCCTCTCTGCCTTTCTCCCCTTCAAAAGGTCCACATACTGTGGGATCCTGTTGGAAACAAGTGCAGCCATTGTCTGCCCTGCACTTTCTGTCTCAATTTTGCACTTTGAGAGGGTGCTTTTAGGGCAGTGCATTTCGTCCTTGTGCAGCATTCTGAACCCCTAGTTTTGTCAGGGACACAGTATGTGCTTTGTAAATATGTGTGGGATGAATAATTGAAAGTAAGTAGTGGAAAACATGAATGGGTTTCTCTTTACATCACAAAGACCCCAGAACGAGGTGTAGGACACACTTCTTCTAGAAGTCCATGGTAGCCATAGAGACCCCTGTGTGTTCAAAAGTAAGGTGATTCTTTCCATCTTGAGAAAGTGAAACTTCATGTCTTTCCTTAAAGTCTGAGACTGTTTTGTTCTAGTCAGTGGTTTCTTTAGCCTCTGCATGGCTGACTTCATCTCCTGGTTCTGCAGGGTGAAGATCAAGGGATTGAGTAGAGGGGAGATGATGGTGAAGGTGATGTGAATGGGTTTTCTGCAGGGATGGCAGTGAAGGGGAGGGCATAGACATAGATGCAGGGCCCAAAATGCAGTGTAACCACAATGATGTTAGAGGTGCAAGTGGAGATGGCTTTCCTCTAGCCTTTGCCCGTGTGTAACCTCAGTATCATCAGGATGACCATGTAAGATATGAGGAGAAAGAAGAATATAAACCAACTGACTAAGCCATTGTTGGAAATCATGAGGGTCTCCAGGGCAATGGTGTCAGTGCAGGCCAGTTGGAGGACCTGTGGAACATTACAGAAGAAAGTGTCAATAACGTTGCATCCACAGAAGGGAAGCAGGAGCAAGAGGGCGATATGCACGATGGAGTGGAAAAAGTTCCCCAGCCAGGCAGCAGCTATGAGAGCACTGCACCCCCCCCCCCCGCTCGTGATTGTTACATAATGCAGGGGTGGGGAGATGGCTATGTAGCAATCCAAGGCCATCACACACAGAGAAAAAAATGTCTGCTCCACCCAGGAGGAGAAAGAAGAACATCTGGGTGATGCAGCCATGGAAGGAGATGGTCTTCCTTTTGGACAGAAGATCGATCAGGACCTTGGGTGTGGTGATGGAGGAGAAGTAGATGTCCAGAATGAAGATATTTTGAAGTAGGAAGTCCATGGGGGTGTGAAGGTGGTAATTCTAGGTCACTGTCACCATGATGAGCTTTCCCAGCAGAGTTGCCAGGTACACCAGAAGCAAGAAGACAAATAAGACCCAGCTGAGCTCTCAAGATTGAGTGATTCCCAGAAAGATGATTTCTTTCACTTTAGTGTGATTTCCCAAATCCATTGAATCACAGATCCTGTTTAGAGGACATCTCTGGAAGAAATAATAGCACAGTGACTAAATGTTGAATTCTAAAATCCAGTTTATTTATATCTTTAGGTTTTGGCTTAGGCTTTACGGGAAAGTTCATAAAGAACATACACTGTGCCTTGGACCATCACAGTTTTTGAAGTTCCCAGGGGGAAGGATGGTGAATTTGGGAAAATAAAGCAAAGAGAGGAAATCTGAGGTCAGGTGGAGCCCTCTCTCTTGATAGGAGGAAACAACTTCTCAGTCACCCTAGTACACTGATTTATACACTCAGCAGGATGAGGTTATTTTCAGCTCTGCTGCCTAGCAGCTGGTTTGCCTTGCAGGCCTGGGCCCCTTACCTCTCCAGTTGGAACACCTTGGGTACCTGATTCACTTTGGGCTCTCTGCATTCTTAGGGCTGGCCTTACTTTAGTCCCATGTGTGTGATTCATCTTCAGTTCCACTACTCCCTACCTCACTCTTCTCACAATGGGGGTACTGCTGCTTGGAGAAAGACCACGATGGACTTCAACTCAGTCATCCAAGCAGACAGATCCTACCATGCAAATCGCTAAGATGTGGCCATGTACCTGGGATCCTATTCAGTTATGCTATTACTCTGAAATATGACATCTAACATAATAAAGAAAATGCATAAATTTTAGGAATTTTTATTCACAAGAAACATCATTAAGAGAGGTAAAAGTTTGCTTGAATGTGGAAGAATATATTTACATTTTGTAATCAGCTTTTATCTATACAGCTGAGAAAAGACTCATATTTGGAATACATAAAGAACATACACAAGTCAAATAAAAAGCCCCAAAAGGCTCCCAACCCCAAATGGCAAAAGGTAGAAAGTAATACTTCACAACAGAAGATAGAAATTCCGTTTCAGTAGTTAAGGTGGAAATGCAAACTGAAATTACAGCAAAAAGCCGCTGTGCCACTACATAAGTAAGCAGCAGATAGGCTAAACTGGAAAATGCAGAAATCAATGAGTGATGACAAATATGGGCAATAGATAGGACCCCCACATCGTGCTGGTGGGTATATAAAACCATGCAATCACGTAGTTGTTTGAATATATCTGGTAAAATACACATAAACACATTATATGAATTATATATCTATGTAAATGTACATTTCCTAAATGTCTACTTGTATAGCTGTGTCTCTTTTAGAAGTATACATTTTTGCCAGGTGCAGTGATGCATGCCTGTCATTCCAGCAGTCTGGAGGCTGAGGCAGGAAGATCACTTTGTGTTCAAGGCCAGCCTGGGATATATAATGAACTCTAGGCCAGTCTGAATTACAGTTAAGACCCTGTTTCACACACATGCAAAAAGAATATGTATTTCTACTTCCAAGACATGTCCTTGAATAATCACAGCAACACTAGCTATAGATTTCCTTAAACTAGAAACACGCAAAATACCCATAACAGGCAAAAAATAAATTGTGTTAAATTCACACCATACTGCACAGCAATGAGAATCACATATACAATATCATGTGAAGAGAACAAGAATATAAAACAGCAGAGTGACCCACTCTTGGTGAGTGAGTCTCACAAGCACAGCTATGTTCTAAATGCCCCAGTGCCAGAGAGCACTGTTGCATGCTGAGCCTGGATGCACAGCCACAGGGAGCCCTCAGGCTGCATTCTGTTTCCCTAACTCACGCTGGTTGCCAAAGTGTGTTCTGGTTAGGGAAAGACTTTTGAGCTGTGCACGTCTGTGCATCTTTCTGTAAGCAACTTTAGGAAAAGGTTAAAAAGCACAAGCGTGTGGTAATTCCTTTGTCATATTTAATCTCATTTTTAAAGAATGAATTTCATATAAAGAAAAGTTTAATGGACTACCCGCTTTGCCAATAGTTGTTTTTACAGCTTTGTAGTTATGGTCTTTATTTTGTATTCCCCAGTCATTCATGGGGCTGAGGTCTTTCCAAGCTCTTGGGTTAGGCAGGCATCCCTGATGTCCCTTTGTAGCTCTTTTTCTGATTCTGCTTTGCTTTCCTTTTTCTCTTTCCTTTCCTTTCTTCTCCTCTCCTCTCCTCTCCTCTCCTCTCCTCTCCTCTCCTCTCCTCTCTTCTCCCCTTCTTCCCTTCCCTTCCCTTCCCTTCCCTTCCCTTCCCTTCCCTTCCCTTCCCTTCCCTTCCCTTCCCTCTCCTCTCTCTCTCTCTCTCTCTCTCTCTCTCTCTCTCTCTCTCTCTCTCTCTCTTTCTTTCTTCCTTCCTTTCTTTCTGATGCAGGATCTACCTGTGTAGCTCAGAGTGGCATTGTAGGGAATATACAGAAAGAAGACCTTGATTGACTTGGGACACGAAGACGTATTTTAACCAATGGCAACAGACTTGCCCTAGGATTCAATGATTTCAAATCATTGCCCAGGGAACTACCTCATTAGCTTCTTTTTAACCTCCTTCTGTCTCCTTCTGTTTCTCCTCCCACCTCTTCCGGTTCCCTTCACGCTTGTCCTCCAGGTACCCAGGCACTGGGGAGAGAGCCCAAAGCCATCATCTTGAGCTTTCTCTTCAATCCTTCCACATTTTTTATTTTGAAGCAGGGCCTGGTTAAGCTTCTAAACTGCCTCAGTTGGGCTCCAAATCTCAGTCCTCCTCCCCTCAGCTTCTGTCCTGATCTTTATTTCTGTTTCCTTTCCCCAATTGTGTCACAACATGTGACATGAGATGCTGGTGTTAGAAGCTTGTAGATGACAGAAAGAGTTGTGGGTGACAGTGGCTTAGCCTGGCACCTGGAGAATGTCAGGGGTGAATTTGCAGAGTGTGGGAAGTTAGACTTTCTAGTCAGTACAGATGGTGCACTGGACCTGCATAGTGATGCAGGCCAGCCTCACAGGGCTCCATGGCTTGGTGCAGAAATGAATCCTGAGTGCCATCTCCACAGCAGGAACTCCCATTGATAAGATATCCAGTGGAACCCTCTGAATAGTGTCATTATACAGAGGGAGAAGCATACTTTGAAAATGTAGGATTATGCTCGTTGCATTGAAATACAAGTGCATATTAAAAAAGAGGGGCAGTAAAACGATAAGGCAACACAGTTTTGTGCATCTTTGCAACATCAAAGTAAGGGTCATGAAGCTTTTATTTTTGAAATCACCCTTTGGAAATTAGCTCACCAGGTGCTTGAACAGAGCCTGGAAATGATGGCCCCTGAGCTGCACCACTGTGGGAACTGAGTTGATTTTCTAGGATGCACTAGCTCATTGCAGTCTTCTCTGTTTCCACTTTCCAAAGGTTCTTACTGTTGATTGAATCTCTAGAGGTTTCAGAAGAGCCTAGCGCTGAGTGACATTATTCCTATCCAGAGGCACAGGAGGGTGCAGGTAAGTTATGCACTGAAACGCTTTTCACCAAGCACCCAGTCTTCCAGGCATCCAGGAAACAGAGGGACCCTGGTGGATATTCCGAGCCTGGAAGCCATGGTTGCAGAGAGTCACCTTTCCCAGGCAAGTAAGGTCAGCACATTAGGTCCTGCTTTGAAGACCCTAGCAACCCCAGGATCCTGTGAAGTTCCACACAGCCCCATTCCAGGGAGCCCAGGGACCTTTCCCCTTCATTTTGCAAGCTCTGCCTTTGTTCTCTCCAGTAATAAAGCTGAGCTCTTTCTGCTCTGCTTCTTAGAGACTTCTGGCTTTGACAGAAGCCCTCTGTACTGAGTAAGGTTTCTGAAAAATCCACACAAGCTCACATACTGATGTGAACTCTCTGGGTGGGAAACTAATATGCTCACAGTGTAACCCTGTGACTCAGAACAAGGACCTGGAAAGATTCTGTTCCCGTGAAGCCTACCTCAGGGCTGGAGACTGTGCCTGCCTCCTGTTATGGGAAAGGCAGCCTTGGGCACTCCTGCTTCTGTTCGGCTCAGAAGCTATGGCCACCAGTGCTTGGCCCTCAGCCACAACCCAACTCTACATGGGCACAGAGAAGGCATCTGGGCATGGGCGTGCCCATGGGTGGCTGACATTGTGCCATTCCTTCAAGAGTCAGTAAACTGTCACTCATTGCCCACACATCTTTCCCTTACTGCCTCTTGGTCCCAGCACACACATCTATGCAGGAGTCTCTGGGCTACCAGGAGGAAAGTTTCTTTCCCTAGGGGCAGCAGAGGGCACTGTACACTTTCTGTGCCCAGAGAAGTTTTTTTCCTGAGGGTTACAGTCCTCCTGTGCAGTCCTTCTCTTCACCAAACTCAGCGGCTTCCAGACAGTTGTGACAAAGAAGGGTAGCCATGGGGATGTAAAAGCCCTGGGGGCACAGTGAGAGCAGCTCTCAGAGTCTTTGCTCCTCTCTGCTGAAAACAATGTGGATGTTGTCCCTGTGCAATGATTTTGGTTCGCCTCTCTGAGGTCCACAGTTCACTCAGAATCCTGGGAAAGAACATTCTTGGCAGCTTGTGAGATTTATGAACATAATCACTCAACAATTAGATTAGGGAGTTTTTCAGTAGTGCTCAGGGATAGTGATCCCTTGAACATTCACTGCAACCATGGTGCAGTGACCACACACACACCCCTGTTGATAGCAGCAAAACTCTCAATAAACAAACAGCTTAGATTCCCATCCATGAATGAACAGGGAAACTGTCCAGAAAAATTTCCATTTTGAAATGTCCAGGAAATTTTATTCAGCCATAAATTTGAGCCATTTGTAAGAAAATGGATGAATCTTGAGATTGTAATTTTAAACAAAGTAAGTCAGACACAGAAGGTTAAATACTGCCTAGTTTCTCTCAGATGATGTTCCATACATGAGCCAACTCAGTAAGGAATGTGATCATGAGGATCACAAACACGTACTCATAAAATTTAAAATAGAAAAAGCTAAACTGAGGGAAAATAAAATGAAACTGCAGAATTTTTGGAAAAGGGGAGGGTATCAGAAGGCAGGGAAAAAGGGGGAACAAAAATGTTTAAGATATTCTGTATGTATACTAAACCCCTTGAATTAATGTGCATTTCATGTATTCCAAACATACACCATTACAGAAGCATTTGACTCAGGAAGTACACATCCAAACATACTTTGAAAGCCATGTGGTGCCTCCACTCTCTTTAGTTTTCTGTAGTTCTCACCAGCAGTTTAAAAGGCTATAAAACACATCTTGTCTTACAGTGCAGAAATAACTCAACATTGTATGTATATGTACTATATGGACTTTGTATTTGTAACTCATTCCTTGGTAGAGCTGGTCAGAGTCACTGTTTTCATGAAGAGATGCAGCGCAGCTGTGGCGCCATGGGGTTCAGACCGGTGTGACAGACCCACTTGTGTTCTATTTCCTAAGTCACTGAGTTGGGTCATGCTGTGTGTTTGGATTGGGGTGAAGGAGGATTTTGGACAAATGCTGTGGCAGGGTTTCCAGGCTCTTATCCCCTTAGCATTACACTTCCCAGGTGCTGTTATTCAGACTTTCTGCTCTTTGGTCCCCCCGGATTCTGACCCACAGATAGAACCTGACCAGAGGAAGACACAGAGAAAGGGTGGGAAGGACACATTGGCATGAAATGGACCTAGAAATTGAGTGCTTGGCATGAGGAGCAGATTGTCCCATGTGTGTGGTTTCTGGGGTTCTCCAGCTCCTCTCATTCTGTACTGAAATAGGTGCCTCAAGGCCACTTGCAGAGATGTTTCCAAGCTTCTTCATTCCTGCTGAGAACCCACTGTGCATTTAGGAGATTCTCAGTAGCTCCTGAGGCTACATGGAATTTAATTAAGCTGAGGTAAATTCTTAATCTGTGATAAGATATGTGCACTTCATGGGCAGTGGTGGTGGAATCCTTCTAGAACATGATTAGAGTTTGGTGCAGAAGGCCTAACCCTGTAAGAAATCTCACTCATATGGTATACAAAAGATAGTTGTGTATTGAAGTTGTCTCTGTAATTAAATGGGTTAAGGACTTGAACAAATCACTTTTTCTCTCAGGGCTTTTGTTTCCTTATCTTCTGAAAAAAAGAGTTGAACTATTAATAATGTAACTGTCCCAACTGACATATTATTACTTTACTCTTTTGTAAAAATACATCCATCCTTTCAATACTGTAAAACTAGATACTTTATGCTAAACAGATACCTGGCTTGTCAGCCACTTATTCATCAGTTATTCATTGAAATAGGAAAATGAATGGATATTTAGGAAGTGTGGGTGGTTAAATAACAATGTATTTGAACCTAAGATGCTGTGGGGAACATAATAATGTGATCCTTGGTGATGAGGATTTGGGGACTCATTTCATTCCCTTTCAGAAGGTCCAAGTCTCTTCCTGAGTCTCTGCAAGGCTGACTTCATCTCCTGGTTCTGCAGGGTGTAGATCAAGGGGTTGAGCAGAGGGGAGATGACTGTGAAGATGACATGGATGGGTTTATCCGCTGGGAGGGTGGTGAAGGGCCGGGCGTAGACATAGATACAGGGCACAAAGTGCAGGGTCACTACGGTGATGTGAGAGGTGCAAGTGGAGATGGCTTTCTTCCTGCCCTCACCTGTGTGTGACCTCAGCATCATCAGAATGATCATGTAGGACATGAGCAGGAAGATAAACCACAGTGTAGTGACCAGGCCATTGTTGGAAATCATGAGGATCTCCAGGACAATGGTGTCAGCGCAGGCAAGTTTGAGCACCTGTGGCACATCGCAGTAGAAAGTGTCAAGAACGTTGGGTCCACAGAAGGGGAGTGGGAGCAAGAGGGCGATCTGCACGATGGAGTGGACAAAGCCTCCCAGCCAGGCAGCGGCAATAAGGGCTGTGCAGCGCCCCCTGCTCATGATGGTCACATAGTGCAGGGGCCTGAAAATAGCCACGTAGCGGTCAAAGGCCATGACTGAGAGAGAAAAAATGTCTGCGCCACCAAGAAAGTGGAAGAAGAACATCTGGGTGAAGCAGCCTTGGAAGGAGATGGTCTTTTTCCTTGCAAGAAGGTCTACAAGGACCTTGGGTGCAGTGATGGAGGAGAAGCAGATGTCCAAGACAGAGAGGTTGCGGAGCAGGAAGTACATCGGGGTGTGAAGGCGGGAGTCACAGGTCACTGTCACCATGATGAGGAGGTTTCCCAGCAGAGTTATCAAAAACACAAAACACAAAAGCAGAAATAAGACCAAGCTCAGGTCGTGGGACTGAGTGAGTCCCAGAAATACAAACTCTTTGACGCTGGTGTGATTTCCCAAATCCATTGAGTCTTGTCTCCTGATCCTAGCAAGGCTAGGGATAGTGGAGTGTGTTATCTCAGGATCATCTATTTTCCCATCCCAGATTGGGGCTTGTGGAGTTGAGGGTGAGGCCTGAGAGTTCAGGACAGCCCCTTGTCATGCAGATTAGTCTCTCACAGTTACTGCTGGCATGTCCAGAATCACATGACACTCTGCAAGCATGAATTTTCTTGTTTTCTCTTCTGCAAAATACAAATATGTTCAGAAATGTCATGTTCTAAGTAGATAAATGCTAAGGAGCTGCAACACAGAGGTGAGGATTAGATACACAGTAAGGAACTGTTTGTGGCATAAGAGCTGTCACAATGGAGTTAAACATGTGGATAAAACAGTGCCTATTTTGTGTGACCACAATGCTTTGAGCTTCCCAGTGGTTAGTCCCCAGCCCCTCAGACTCCACCGCCATTCACAGGGGTCTAATGACTCCTATCTGTAGCTGGTGCCTTTCCTACTGAATTCAGCAGGAGTGTTCCCACGATCCCTTTCACATTATAAATTTAATCCAGTGAAAAATCAAAAAAAATTTTATATGGATGTGACCCTGAGTTCAATCTTCAGTACAGTAAAAAAAGAAATTAAAATTTAGAACCATAAAATTCTTCTCTATTGCTCTATTATTCTTCCTTTAAGAAACTTCACTGTTTCTAGTCTTACTGTGACTGATTTATATTCAGTACCCCTGAGTGGTGAGCAGAATCATAGCTACAAAAACTAAAGTAGTACTCAGGTCTTCTCTTCTGTTCATTGTTCTAATTTCCTTCTTGAAGATTAGTATTTTAACAATTGAGTTAACATTGGTATATAATGGACTTAATGTATTTGGAGCATACACTTTGATATGTTTTCACATGAATACATACTCATGATACCATTGCTGTTGTTAAAACAGTGAACATTTTTACCCTCCCCAAAGTGACCTTGTGACACTTGGTAATTTGTCCCCTCAATGGAGCCTTTCTCAGACAAACACTGATCTGATTTTTGCTGATAGTCTGTAATATGTGTTTTATAGAATTTTCTATTGATGAAATCTTACTGTATGTACTCTGTTTCTCTTTGGCTTCTTTCACATATGAAATACCTCTATGGCTTTGGGTGTAGCTGCTATTTTGTTCTTTTTTTATTATGTGAATATATCATAGTTTGTTGATCCATTCACTACCTGGTGAACATTAGGATTAATTTTAGCTTTTTAACCATTCCATAAAAAAAGCTGCTAAGAACAATCAATTACAGGTCTTTGGTGAACATATGTTTATATCTTTCATGTAAGTGGCTAGGAGGGGAATCTCAGTAACTCTTAAGTCTCACAAATAAGAAAACAAAAGACAAATGATCCTGTAGATGCTTCCGTAGAAAGACAGAGGCACAGGAAGTCGGTATATGAGAAGATGATCAGCATCTCTTATTACCAGAACAAGTTAAATTTAAATTCACGGTAATGTAAATCACATGACAGTATACATTTTTTTTTTTTTATTTGACACAGAGTCTTATCATGAAGTTTAGGCTGGCCTTGAACTCAAAGTAGTCCTCCTGCCTCAGCCTCCTGAGATTTGGGATTCCCAGCCTGCACCACCACATTCAGCAGCAGAATGCAAATTTACAGAATATTTTACACTTATTAGAACAATTAATGGATATATTGAGAATAGGCAAAGGTGTAGGAAACTGGAACATCTGTGAGAATTAAAAACAGTAAAACCATTTCTGCAGTTTCTTTTATTAGTTGACTTTTTAATTTTCTTCAATTTTTATTTACTTCTTTATATGTTTTTGATAAGCAGACACTTTGTGTTAACTGACCTAATCATAAAAACACCATGGCAGATACCTCAGTTCATCCCTCTACTGAGCCTGTTGGTCTGGTCTTCCCCATTTCCAGCATCTCCCCCCTTCTACAAAATGAGTATTTTTTCTCCATTCTGCCTACTGGAGATGATGGTTTGAAGGGCCGCAGGAAGTTATTTGACTCTGAAGCATTTTCCAACCATGTAGATCTTACGAGTCAGATCCTCCATGCAGACAGTGCTGTATTTACCAAGAGACCAAACAATAGATACTTTTCCTGCCAAGGCAATTCTCTTCTGCCTGATTTTGCTATCGTCACACTTGCATATTAGTTCACTTATGGACCTCATGTTTGGGACCTCCATGTAGTGTGTGGTTCCACAGCCCTCAGAGGCTTAACTGAAGCCTTGTTGAGCTTCAGGAAGGCAACACTGAAGATTTGGTGAAGATGAAGAATCTGTGACACCTTGTGGGCCTTTGGGCATGAACCATTGACACCCTGATCTGGATGAGAAATACAGGCTTGGGTTCTGCAAGTCCGTAGAAGCTGCCACACAGCTTTTTGTGCCATCCCTGCTGTTCAAATCTGAGCTCTGTACATCTGTCTGGACTCTTCAAGACATGCCTAGCTTTTTCACAGATGAGCTTCCTTTTTGCCTTTCAGAGCAAACTTCTGGACAAACTTCTTTCCCAGGTGCTTTACCCTTAGCTCTATGAAATGTCTTTGCTTTTTCTTAAGGGTTTCCAGCACAGCAGCTGCCTCCTTTTTCTTCTCTTTGAAAACTTCCATGGATCCAGCAGGAAATGAGCTATTCAGTTTTTGTTTAGTGTTGCTGCATGGTGTTTACATTCCTCATGGGGAGCTGGGGCCATGCGCACAGTACCTCACAATTCTTCCTTCACCCCTCTTCCTCTCCTTTCTCTCTTTATCTTTTTTTGTGTTTTTAAGGAAAAGTTTCACTATGTTGTTCAGGCTGGCCTTGAACTCACTTTTTAGCCCAAATTGGCCTCAAGCTTGCAGTGATCCTCCTGCCCCAGTCTGCCATGTGCTGGGATAATAGGTGTTCACCACTACACCCTGCTTCTCTTTCTCTTTGTCCCCTTCCCATTTGAAAAATTCTATCTCCCTATTTCCTACTATCTGTCTTTCATTGGCACTTTATTTACATTTTGGGCTTCTCATATAAGAGAAACGTTGCTACACTTGAGCTTGTGTGCCCAATTTATTTCACTAACATTACGGCCTCTTGTTGCATTCATTTGCCTGCAGAGGACCCAGCCTTCTCCTTCTCCAAAGCAGAGGAGTGCCCCCAAGCCTTGGTAGTTTCTGAGAATGTTAACGAGTTACTCACCATGTACTCAGGTTGCTTTTGGGTTCCCTTCTTCTTCTTAAGAAACTTTGAAGTAGGTTTCGCTTATTTTCTTCCCCCCTTACGCCATTTTCTTTTCTATAATCAGAAACAAAAGCAACAGTCATTTCCCTACCCTTCCCAAAGTGTGTTTTCCAGCTCCAGTCAAGATGATTCTTTTCTTCTAGCTCATTTTCTCTTCAAGTTTTCTTTCCTCTCTTGTGATTTTTACCCACATTTTAAATAATAAAGACAAACAAAACTCAAGCTACCAAGGGGTAGTGAGTAGCGAGCAGACTGCAGGGCCATACAGTCTGGTCAAATCCCAGCCAGACCCTCACCCACTGTGACCCTGCTGCCTTGACCCTGGGACCATATCCGCCCTGGGCATCTGTAGAGGATTGTATCTTCTCTATTGCACTTTTGGGGGAGCAAATGAAACCAGCTACATAAAATGCCAGTCCTGAAACCACTGCCTAATTCACAGTAGGATGCTTGTGTGTGTGGCCTTACAGAAATTCTGGGCTGTGAACTCACAGAGACACAGCTTATGCCAACACAGGAACAGTCTCTCAGATGAGCTGCATACTTCCCGTAATCTGCGTGCTAAAGCATACTGCACAGAGGACTAGAGTGACACAGTGTCCCAGAGGACTGTGACCATGACTGTGAGGACATGAGTCATCTGCCTTCTGGTCTGGGATTACAGGAGCACAGCGGGGAAGCTGCTTGGCATAAGGGCTATGTAGCAAGAGCCATCAGTTCAAGTCCTGACCTTGCTTGAGGTTGAATCCCCTGGGGCCTCACTGACTGATCTGTGCAGTGGAAGTAATGCCCGCCTTGCAGGGAGCTGTGAGGAGCAGGTGATTCTCAGATGGGAGTCTGTGTGCCCTTGGGCTGGCTGTCTCTTGGGTGACTTGACTGGTGAGCAAGAGGAAGCTTCTGGGAAAGGGAGCTGCACACCCTGATTGGTGAGAAGAGTGGGGACTTTATCATCAGACAGTGTCGACTCGGTGCAGTCACTGGGTGTGTGGAGGAGAGCTCACTTAGTTATACAAGGCTTCCACAGGGACCATTACTTACTCAGGGTGCTCTGGAGGTGGTCAGTCCTTTAGGGGGAAGGACAGATCTCTTGTTGGCAAACTATCCGCGATATTTCAAAACCTTCTTTCCCACCCTTCTGCTCTTTTCATTCCTTCTGCTCAGTTAGCAGATACTGATGAGCATTAGCAGAGGTTAGGTCACCTGAGAGAAACCCAGTAGGAAAAGCGCCAGACTGTGGTGGCTATACAGGAGTGGGGACCATCTCAGGACAGATGAAGAGCCCGGTGTGAGAAGAGAACGTCTTCTCAGGAAAACCACGTGGAAAAGGTGACATTTACACTTAGGGTGCACTTGGAAACGGGAAGAAAGCCTGTGCTGGCTTGGGACATGTGACATTTGCTTACATACAGGAAGTCTCATTGGAAAGGAAAGGGTGAGAATATGGAGGAATCAAAAAAACAGAGAGGGGAAAATTATTGCCATAATTTTGGGGCACAAATGTAAAGAAGGTTTTGGAGGTGTTTACTGTATTGGCATTTCAACCTTCCTTCTCCTTCCCTTCCCTTCCCTTCCCTTCCCTTCCCTTCCCTTCCCTTCCCTTCCCTCTCCTTTCTTTGCCTCCCCTTCTTCTTTTCGTTCTGCCTTCCTTCTCCTTTTTCCCTCCTGCTCTCCCTCTCTCTTTCCTTCTTTCTCTCTCTCTCTTTCTTTCTTTCTATTTCTATCTATCTTTCTTTCAGTCTTCCTTTCTTTCCTTTCTTCCTTCCTTCATCTTCCATTTTTCCTTCCCTTCTCTTTCCATCCACCCTGGAAATTAAACCCAGGCCCCTGCACATGCTAGACAAGTGGTCTACCACAGAGCCATACCCAGTTCTGTGTTTTCATTTTTCTTTCTCTTTATTCCTTTAATCTTTCTGCTTTTCTGAGAGTTTGAAATATTTTATTTTACTCTATAGACTAACACTTAGTAAAAGGTTACCTCTGAGGAGATCAATTACTTAGAGCAAAGCCTGCTCCGGTTCCAGTGAGCAAGTCCTGGAGAACAGATACAGCTGCTCTGCAATCCCACACCCACTTGCATGTCTGTGTCACAGCATCCTCTTCATTAACCTTCGTCCTCTGCTGCCTGGCACTGAAGGGTCTCTGTGGAGCATGTCAGTGCCCACAGGATGGGATGTGTAGTCAAAACAAACTTCTGTGTCTTAACCGTCACACCTGGATTCCAGTATTTTCAGTTGTCCTTTCCTGCTCTGGACCACAGATCCCCACACATCACAAGCACACACACCCTCATAAAATTATCTATCTTACTTAAAATCTTCAGCCTTCTTTCTTGGACTCCAGGATCCTAAGTAGCAATGGGAGTCATTTAGCTTCAGAGCATTCTACTAAATGACCCTCAGAAGGCTGCTTACTCCAGTGGTTTCTCATCCCTTTGGAGTGACGAAGGGCAAACTGAGAGAGTAATATTTTCTCCCTATCTCCCGGCTGATTCCCAGGGCCTCATCACGTGGACCAGTTCCTCGATCCCAGAACTCCTGTGAGAATTATCAGAGGGATTGGCATGGATGTGGCTGCAGAAAAGTCCTGTTGATGGTGATGCAGTTTCAGTGGGAGCAATTGAGATGTTAGGAGGCACATGTGCTTAAGAATACTCATTTTGTCTTGTATCTGAAATTGTCTCCAGACTGCGGAAGGAGCACACTCCCTCAGGCTCTGGCTTCAGCAGCAAGAGTGCCCCTGTTCAGATATGCCCTGCTGAATTCTTCAGGAAACCCAGGACAGGGCGCCTGCTTGTGCTGTGTATGGTGCATATGGACTTGCAGCTGGCTGGGGTCTGACCCCACCACTGAGTCCTATGTCAGTTGCATTTCCAGTGTGACAGCATTTGCAAGGACAACATTTTCACTAAGGTGCAGGAAAGGCCCATGGGCTCCTATCTTGACATTTTGTTCACGAGGATCCCCACTTGGGGAGGAGATTGAGCAGGGACAGGCAGAGTGGCATTTCTGGCTGTGCATCCAAAGAAAAATAAAGTCAAATGAAATAAACCACCAAGATTGCCACACAGTGAGCAGTGCGATTCAGTTCGTTGCATTCTCTGGTCACCTTAAAGATCTATTTATGGCCTTTAAAACTGAACATTGACAATCATTGCTCTCCCATTTGTCTGGGATGCTTCAGTAGCAGAATTCTTTCCCTCTTTTCACAAGACAGCCTCTAGGTAGCCCACAGCAGCTTTTGTGGCCTGAAATCTCCC
The DNA here is from genome assembly GCF_034190915.1 of Cavia porcellus. Classification (NCBI taxonomy): domain Eukaryota; kingdom Metazoa; phylum Chordata; class Mammalia; order Rodentia; family Caviidae; genus Cavia; species Cavia porcellus. The sequence goes on along the minus strand of NW_026947500.1, from coordinate 53,798,967 downwards.
TGAACATCACCAAAGTCCTGACCCGAGTGCTTCTCTAGCTGAGAGCAGAATTAAATTTAGTATGTCCTGCTCTGTCTCTGCTGAAAAGTGCCAAGCAGAATACACAACCTTGTAGCACTAGTTTGGAATAACTGTTTCCATTGTCCAGTTGCCAAGTGTAGGGATTGACTGTACATTTGCAATACTCCACAAATGTGTCCTCCTCAAAACCAGGAATTCCAGCAGCCACTGCAAATAAACAAGTAAACAAGGGAGCAGAAATCATTTTAGATTCCCCACTGGCAGCTCAGCAGGGTTTTACTTTGCAGCATTATTAACCCAGAGTTTCCCTTACCCAACTCTTCTCTCCCTCTGTAGGCTGTAGGGGAAGGAAAACTTTCTGAATCAGGACAAAGTAGTCTATGGCCATACCACCTTGAACCCACTGATCTTGTCTGAATCAGGACAAAACATTTATAGAAAAATCTAGATAAATAAAAAACTATTTAGTGAGACTTCCCAAATGCTTTTTTAAAAAAACATAAACATTTTTTTGTTTTATTTTTTGGTATGAGGGATCAAAGTCGTGACCTCATGCTTGCCAGGCAGGTGATTATGCTGCTGAGCTAAATCCCAGGGTTGGAAATGCAACTGGAAAATTAGAAGTAAACTTTTAATTTTAGGGTGCACTCAATAAAAATATGTGAGAATTTTACCGAGTTTCTGTATGTCTTATGTGTGAATTCAAAGTTATTATGATGATTATATATTTATAATAAATAATGAACTACATATTGACAAATTATTTTGAAATAAAGCCCATGCTTTATTTTGATTTTTTAGTTTTTGATTTACCAGCTTCTGCAATTCCAGGGTCCCACCCAGGACACCCTACACGTCGCTGTCATGTCTCCTGAAGCCCTTCTGCACTGAGCCAATTTCTCAAACTTCCCTTGGTTTTGTTTCTTTTTTTTTATTTAAAAAGAAATAACACACACACACACACAAACAGTGAAAGGGTACAAGTAATGCAGAATTTCAAGAAAAAAATATACAGTAAGAAATCACTAGATAATAGATTACATATTGTCATCTTAGAAACAGTTGTCCAAATTACAAATTAAAGCATACAAAGTGGACATTCATACAGTGAGATTGCAGACAGTTCTGTTCAATGATTCAACAAATACTCGGTAATACGGTTTTCTATCCTACACACTTAAATATACATGCAGTTATATCCTTTAGATCAGTTTCTTTTCCTTTCTTTTTTACAATAACAATTATACTTTTTGGGTTTTATTACTCCCAAAGTTCTTATAACTTTTTTTTTTGGAAAGAAAAAAAAGCCAAATGTGACAAAGCAAAACAGAGTCAGTTAGAACAGAAGGATGGAAATAGTACATGATGCAAAAACAGAATACCAGGTGATCAACAATGGTTACCATTATGTCTCTTGCTATCTTATAAAGAGTTGCCTATATCATCAGGCATAGTAAAATTGAACAAAACAGTACAGAAAAAGACCAATAAAACCTACATTGGAAACCTTACAGGACTTCAAAAGAAGATAATAGTCAAACCATAATGATAATGGGCATCATGGTAAATCTTATTGCCTTCAAAGTGGTTGCCTATACCCTCAATCTTGATACTATCAAATAAAACAATAAATTAAAATCAGTCACAACAAGATGGGGAGAACCTTAAAGGGGCTCAAATCAGGTTAATAGGAAAAGAAAAAAATTTACTATAATATATCCTGTTATTTTTTAGTTCAGTTTTCCCTTAATTAAAAAAATAAGAAAAAAATAATTTTTTTAAAAAAAAAGGAGAAAAGGGGGAGATTGAAATAAAAGAAGATATAGCAACAGAACAACACAGGTCATACCCGAACAATTTAGGCATCATTGCATTTCACCACCAGATAACCTGACAGAATAGTAGTCACCAAAATGTCTCTTTCTTTGAAATATTTGAGTATAACTTTGTATACCATAGCATCAAATATATCAAGATAATGTGAAGCCATTCAAGAGAATGAAAGTATTTCAGGGTATTTATAACCAACTAACAGAAAACAAACAACGTTTTCTATATTATCTCTTTGCCTATAAAAAATTTTTGTTTGTACTATTGTACACAGTAAAATATAATAAGATACAACATGTTAAAATCAATGGAAACAGATGAACAACAGCATGACGGGACTTCAAAACAAGATGATATTAAATCCACACTAACAATTATGATGTCATGTTTTCTTCAGTATAGCTATTCGTATTATCACAGACAATAAAATTGAACAACCCAGATTAAAATCATCCCAATAATGAGTGAAAACATTATATGACTTCAAACCAGTATGACTGGGAATCATGATTACTGCATACTTTTATGTATGCTTATCAATTCTTACACTAGGGAAACTATTTGGTATTTATACATGTGAGTTTGGTTTATTTCACTTATGTGTATGGTCTCAAGCTGCATCCATTTATTTATAAATATCTCAATGTGGTCATTCTATATATCTGGGAAGTACTCCATTGTATAAAAATACCACAACTTTTTTATCCATTCCTCAGTTGATGGACACAGGTTGTTTCCAAGATCTGGCTGTTACAAATTGTGCTGCTATAAACACGGGTGCACCTATATCACTGTGGTATGATGCTTTCAGTTTTTCTGGGAATATGCCTAGAAGTGGAATAGCTGGGTCAAATCAGGCTTCCAATCCCAGATTTCTGAGAAGTCTCTAGACTGATCCATAATGGTTGCACCAGTGTACGCTCCCACCAGCAATGAAGGAGAGTTCCTTTTTTCCCCGCAGCCTCTCCAGCATTTGTTGTTGTTGGTTTTCTTGATGTTGGCTGTTCTTTCAGGAGTGAGATGAAATCTCAGTGTAGTTTTAATTTGCATTTCTCTAATGACTAATGATGATGAACATTTTTTTTCATGTATTTATTTGCCATTTGTATTTCTTCATCTGAGAATTGTGTATTCATCTCAGATGCCCATTTTTGGACTGGGTCTTTGAATTTGGGGGCCTGATTTTTAAATTCTTTATATGTTTTAGACAGAAGTCCTTTGTCTGAGGGGAAGTTCACTACGATTTTTTCCCAGTTTGTGGGTTTTCTTTTCACTATGGTGGAGATTACTGTTGACATGTAGAAACTTTTTAATAAGAGTTGACCCTAGTTATTGACTCTGCAAAGTATTTCCCGTGTCATTTGAGTCCTGTTCATGAATTCCCTACCTACTCCTATGTCTTCAAGATATCTACCCAATTTGTCTTCCAATAGATTTAATGTTTCTGTTTTAATATTTAGATTTTGATCCATTTAGATTTTATTTTAGTACATGGTGATAGGCTTGGGTCTATTTTTAGCTTTTGGCACATGGAGAGCCAGTTTTTCCAACACCATTTATTAAAGAGACTGTCGTTCTACCAGTGAAAATGTTAGGCCCCTTTGTCAAAGGTAAGGTGGTTGAGTGTGTTGTAGTTGTGGTTGTATTTTCTAATCTATTCCACTGATCTTTGACTCTGTTTTGGTTCCAGTATCATGTTGATTTTACTACAATTGATTTGTAGTATAACTTCAAGTCAGTGATTCTGATACCTCCTGCCTTGCCTTTACTACTTAGAACTGTCCTTGCTATTCCAAGTCTCTTCGCACTCCAGATGAATTTGAGGAGTGATTTCTTGAGATCTATGAGGTATGTTGATGGTATTTTTATCGGGATTGCATTGAATCTGTATAACAGTTTTGGGAGAATGGCCATTTTCACAATATTTATTCTTCCTATCCATGAGCAAGGGATGTCTTTCCATTTTCATTTTTTTTTATTTAAGAAGAAAAAGAAAAAAAGCAGAAAATGGGTACAAGTTATACAGAATTTCAGAAAAAGAAGAAACTGTAGGAAATCACTAGTTAATGGCTTACATATTGTCATCTTAGAAATATTTGTTCAAGTTACAAGATTAAAGCATATAAAGTGGATATTCAAACAGTGAGACTGCCAAGAGTTCTGTTCAAGGATCCAACAAAACTCAGTAATATCATTGTTTATCTTACACTGTTAAATTTACATGCAGTTATACGATTTAGAGCACTTTCTTTTCATCTCTTTTGTACAATGACTATTACACATTTTGGGTTTTATTGCTCCCACAGTTCTTATTACTTTTTTTGGAAGAGTGTAAAACCAAATGTGACTAAACAGAACAGAGTCGGTTAAATCAAAAAGGTGGACATAATAGATAATGTAAAAACGTAATACAAGGTGATCAACAATGGTCACCATAATGCTTCCCACCATCTCAAATAGAATTGCCTATATCATCAGTTATAATAAAATTGAACAAAACAGTAGAGAACGAAACCAACAAACCCAAAACATTGGAGACATTACAGCTCTTCAAAAGCGGATAATAGTCAACCAGTATGGGCATCATAATGAATCCCACTATCTTCACAGCTGTTGCCTAAACTTTGGAACCTGGTACTATCAAGCAAAGCAGAATAGAGGAACATCAGTCAAAACAAGATGGTGAGAGCAATACAGGGCTTCAAATCAAGTTAATAGAATATCAAAGTGGGTTACTATAATATATCCTGCTTTTTCTAAATTTATTTTTCCTTTAATTAAAAGGATAAAAATAAAAAAGTAAATAATAAAATGGAGATCAAGATAAAAGAGGGAATAACACCTAAACAGTGCAGATCAAAACAAAACCATTTAAGCAAATTAGTGTTTCACCACAAGATAATCCCTACATAAAAGTACTTACCATATTGTCTCTTTCCTTGAGATCTTTGAGTATAACATCGTATACTGTAGCATCAAATATGTCAACACAATGTAAAACTATTCAAGAGAATGACAGTATTACAGGGTATTTAGAATCAACTAACAGATAATGAACTATGGTTTCTGTATAATCTCCTTGTCTATAAAAGTTTTTGTTTATACTATCACATATAATAAAATCCAATAAGATACAACATGTTAAGACCTATAGAGACAGAAAAACAAAAGCTTGATAGGACTTCAAAATAAGATGATACCAAATCAGCACTATCTATTATGGCATTGTTTTCTCCAAGGTAGCTGTTCCTACCATCCAATCTTCTCTGCCTCATTTCTCTTGAGCTCTTTTTCTGTCATTATTTGTCAGTTTGTCTTCTTCATTTTGTTTTTTGCTCCATTCATTGTGGCCTCTCTGCCACTATTTCTGGATTCTTTGTATTTTTCTTTTTTAGAATATCCTGCAGTATTCTCTGTAGAGTTGAAATGGTAGTTGCATATTCCCCTATTTCCTTTTATCCTGAAAGCACCTTGTTTTTCCATCAATTTCCAGAGATAGTTGTACAGGATATCTCAATCTTGGCTGGAGGTAATTGTCTTTCAAAGCTTGAATTATTCCCCCCCCCCCCGCTCTTCATGTTTTGATAGTTTGTGCCAAGAAGTCTGTTGTAATTCTGATGGGTGTTCCCTTGTAAGTGATTTGTTTCTTGTTTCTGACAGCTTTTAATATTCTGTTCTTATATTGGATTTCTGGAATTTTGATTATTATATGCCTGGGTGTAGCTCTATTTGGGTTGTAGGTAGCTGGAGTCCTGTGCCTCATATATCTGAGTATCTTTACCATTTGCTAAATTAGGGACATTCTCTTGGATTATTTCTGTGAATAGCTTTTGTAGTCCATTTGTTTGTGTCCCCACTTCTTTTATGATCTTAATTCTTAAGTGATAGATCCTCTTATCATCTTCTAGTTTTTGTATTGTTGCTGTTTGTTTTTTTAGTTTTTAAGAAGTTTTTCATTTCATGCTCCCATATTACAAATCCGCCCTCCAGTTCAGATAATCTGTCCCTATTTTCTTTCAAGCTGTTATGCCGGTTTTCAATAGAGTTTTTAGTTTCCTGGTAATCTCTTTGAACCTGCTTCACGTATTCTGCATGTTCTCTATTTTCTCCATCAAATAATTCTCCCCTCTTTTTCTGTTCTTCCATTCCACCATCTGCTTTTTCTTGGGTGGTGCTTAGCATTTCTCTGATTATTATGCTTATGTCTTGCTTCAGGTCATTAATAACTTCATTCCTGAACTTGTCTATGAGGCTCTGCTGATAGCCTTTTATGTCTATTGGCGACATGTCTGCTATTGCCTGTTTCTCAGGATTGGGGGCCAAGGAGACTTTCTTGTTGCTCCCTCTTCCCATATTCTTTGTTCCTTATATATGCAAGTGTATATAGGAGGCCCAGCTTCCTTCAGTGTCGGCCACAGTCTGACTGAATTGTGCCGGCTAGGTGTTCCACCCCACTGCAGCGCACGAGGGAGTTATGGATTGGGCAGCTTCTGCTGGGCCCACCCCTCCAGGTCAACCTACCAAAAGGCTTCACTGCTAGTGTGCATCTTAAGGCACTGGAACCTGGGTTGTGCTAGCCTACTGTGTCTCAGCCAGCAGCATCACTTAGGCTAGGCACTGCTCACTAATCCTGTTTGAGAGAGGGATATGTGACTGAAGCCACTACAGCTCCCTGTTCCAGCAAGTCTGCCCAGTCCCAAAATGTCCTCTGTTGGCACCTCCTAGACCGTGGGAGAGTCCCAGTTTCCCTCACACACTGGAGGTCGATGCACGGTTCCCTGGCCTCCCTGCTCTTTACTCCATTCACTGATTCCTGTTCTCAGCACTTTCGCGTGTCTCTCTCCCTGCCAAGCCAATTCAGATGCAGCAGCAGTGGAAGGAGACCCAAATCACGGCTTTCAATGGCGTGGGCTCCAGCTTCCATGCTCAAGCTTTATCTGTTCCTGTTATACAACCAGGATTGCATTCCCAGTTGGTATCTCTGAGCCCAGTTCATTCTTGGGTCAGCAGGGTATATCTCCTCTTGGTTAGAATTCCTACCTCTGCACCATTCCTGGATTCTAAGCTGGGTCTAGAATAGAGCGCGCATAGCTGCTGCTGTCTGTCTGCCATGTTCTCTGGATCCCATCTTTCCATTTTCTGATATCATCTTCAGTTTCATTTTTCAGTGTATTATAAATTTTCCTGTATAGGTCTTTCACTTCTTTTGTGAGAACAATTCCTAAATATTTCATTTTTTTGGGTTGGTATTGTGAAGGGTGTGGCTTCTCTTATTTCTCTCTCTCTGTGATTTTGTTGTTAGTGTATAGGAATGCTATTGATTTTTGAGTATTGATTTTGTATCCAGCCACATTGCTGAATTTATTCACTATCTAGGAATCTTTCAATGGAATTTTGGGGGTCTTCTATGTAAAGTATCATGTCATTTGCAAATAATGATAGTTTAACTTCTTCTTTTCCTATCTTTATGCCTTTTATTTCTCTCTCTTGTTTAATTACTCTGGCTAGTATTTTCAGTACTATATTAAATAGGCATGATGATAAGGGACATCCTTGTCTTGTTCCTGATTTTAAAGTAAAGGCCTTCAATTTTTGGCCATTTAGTATAATATTGGCTGTTGGTTTTTCATAGATGGCCCTTATTATATTGAGGTAAAGACTGTCTGTTCCAATTTTATGCAAGGTTTTTATCATAAATGAATGTTGGACCTTATCAAAAGCTTTTTTATGCATCGATAGAAATGATCATGTGATTCTTACTTTTGACTCTCTTGATATGGTGGATGACATTTATTGTTTTACATATGTTGAACCATCCCTGTGTGCCTGGAATGAATCCCACTTGTTCATGGTGTATGATCTTCTTGATGATCTGCTGCGTCCTATTTGCCAATATTTTATTGAGGATTTTTGCATCTGTGTTCATTAGGGAGATTGGTCTGTAGTTGTCTTTTTCAGTTGGGTACTTCTCAGGTTTTGGTACTAGAGTAGTATTTGCTTCTAGGAATGATTTAGGAAGGATTGCTTCCCTTTCAATTTCACTGAATAGTTTGAAGAGTGTTGGCATTAGGTCTTCTTTGTATTTCTTGTAGAATTCTGCAGTGAATCTGTCTGAGCCTGGGCTCTTCTTTGTAGGTAAGGACCTATTTACGTTTTCAATTTCATTAATAGAAAGTGGGTTATTCAGCAGTTTTACAACTTCTTGACATAGCTTTGCTACTTCATATGCTGCTAGGAATCTGTCTATTTCTTCTGTGTTATCAAACCTTTGAGAGTAGAGGTTTTTGAGATAGGTGTTGATGATCATCTGTATTTTTATAGGGTCTTTAGTGATTTGGCCTTTTTCATTCCTTATTGCCTGAATTTGAGGTTTTTCTTCTCTTTTTTAAAATAAGGTTGGCTAGGGTCTTATAATTTTATTTATTCTTTCAAAGAACCAGCTCTCTGATTTATTGATTCTTTGGACTGTTTTCTTAGTCTCTATTGCATTGATTTCTGCTCTGATTTTTATAATTTCCTCTCTTGGTTTTGGGCTTGACTTCCTCTTCTTTTTCTAGATGTTTGAAGTGTAACATCAGGGCATTTATTTGTATTCTTTCTCTTTTCCTGATGTGGGAACTCAGTGCATAAATTTTCCTCTGAGGACAGCTTTCATTGCATCCCACAGATTCCGGTAAGTTATATTTGTGTTTTCATTTGTTTGTAGGTATTGTTTAATTTCTTCTTTAATTTCCTCTATGACCCACTGATTACTCAGGAGTGTGTTATTCAGTTTCCATGTGTTTATGGGACTTTTGCAGTATCTTTTATCAGTAATTTCTAATTTCATAGCGCTATGATCTGATAACATGCAAAGGATAATTTCAACTATTTTGCATTTATTTAAATATGTGCTATGAGTTAATATATGGTATATTTTAGAGAATGACCCATGTACTGCTGAGAAGAATGTGTATTCTGTTACTGTTGGGTGGAATACTCTGTATATGTCTATCAAATCCATTTGTTCATAGGTGTGAATCAAGTCTTTTATTTCTTTGCTGATTTTCTGTCTGGTTGATCTGTCCATTGGTGTCAATGGTATGTTAAAATCTTCTGCTAAAATTGTATTACTGCTAATTTGGTTTTTCATTTTTGTTCATACTTGTTTTTTATAATTGAGTGCTCTGGAATATGGTGCACATATATTTAAGATAGTTATCTCTTCCTCTTGAAGTTTTCCCCTAACCAGTATGTAGTGACCTTCTTTATCTCTTCTGATCATTATTGGTTTGAAGTTCACATTGTCTGCAAACAGAAGAGATACGCCTGCTTTTTTTAGGTTCCTGTTGCATGAAATATTGTCTTCCATCCTTTGACTTTCAGTCTGTGAGTATCCTTTTGTGTTAGATGGGTTTCTTGTAGACAGCATATGGTTGCATTTTGTTTCTTGATCCATTCTGCTAGTCTGTTTCTTTTAATTGGTGCATTGAGACCATTTACACTAATGGTTATAACTGTTATATATTGATTTATTGTTGACATGTTATCTTTCTGCTGTTGCATCTTTGTCTTTCTGTTCTGTTTAATTGTCTGCTTTGTTTAGTGTTTTTTTCCTAAGTGTATCTAAACTGTCTTTCAGTATTCTTTGCAGGGTTGGCTTGTTGATCATGAAGTTCTTCAGCTGTTTTTTGTCATGGAAGTATCTTATTTCTCCATCAATTTTGAAGGACAGTTTTTCAGGGTACGTCAGTGGAGGTAGGAAATTATTTTCTTTTAGGATCTGAAATACTTCCCTCCTTACTCTTCTTGACTTTGTTGTTTGTGCTGATAAGTCTGCTGTGATTCTGATAAGTTTTCCTTTATAGATGATCTGTCTTTTCTCTCTGACTTCTTTTAATATTCTATTCTTTTGTTTGATTTCTGAGATGGTGATTATTATATGTCTGGGTGTAGTTTTATTTTGGTTATGGCTATTTGGAACTCTATATGCTTCATTGATCTTGATATCAGTCTCCAGTCTCATGTTTGGAGCCATTACTTCTGTAAATATCCTCTTGACATCCATTATGTTGTCCCCTTCTTTTTCATTTATTCCTATCAACTTTATGTTGATACATTAATTGTAATTGTAATCTTTGCCTCATCTTGAAGGTGTTGGATTGGTATTTCCTGATTTCTTGTTATTTTTAAAGATCTTTCCTTTCCTGTTTACTGACTGCATTCTTGTCTTCAAGGTCTGAAATTCTATCTGCACATTCATTGAGGCAGTTTTTACACCTTTCAATGTAATTTTTGATTTCCTGTATATCGCTTTGCATCTGCTTTATACATTCTGTTTGTTTATAATATTGTTCATCCATGGATTCTTTCTTTTTGTTTTGTTCCTCCAATTTTTGTACTGTGTCTTCTTTTGATATGTTCTGCATCTCCTTCATTTATTTTATCATTTCTTCTTTTACCTGAGAGATTATTTCTTGTTTGAATTCCTTTAATGCTTCCTGGAGTTGCTTATTTTGGTTACTGTTATTTCAGGTGTTTCAGGCATATGGCATGTATTTTCTTCTATGTACATGGCTCCTAAGTTTTCTTGTGATGGGCTGAATGTTTCAGATTGCGTTGTGGTCTATTGTTTTGTCATTTTCCTATATTTCCATGCTTCAAGAGGTGTTCCAAAGCTTCCCCTGGGTGTGTTGGAAATTGTCTCCTATGTCCTGGCCTCTTGGGACTCCTCTGGTAGTGTAGTTCCCTCCTTAGGCAGCGAAGCCCTGGGATTAAGAGAAGGTTGCCAGGCTCCTCTCAGGTAGACCTAAAGCCTCCTCAAGCTACACAGCTCCCCCCTCTGGCAACAAAGCTTCCCTCCTCAACAGGGCTGCTCCCTTTTCCAGGCAGTGGCAGTAGTGCTGGTGCCCTCCAGGCTGAAAGAAGGTCACGGGCAAGGTGAGAGCAGTTTCCTGCAGCTTGGCTCAGCTCCCTCTTCCTGTTGGGCAGCTGCCGTGTGGCCTTCGGGTGAGAGAGGGTGGTCTGCAAGGCTGGAACAGGGACCTGCAGCTCAGCCCACTTCTGCAGTGTGGCCTTCAAGTGAGAGAGGGCAGTCTGCAAGGCTGGAATGGGGTCCCACAGCTCAGCCCAACTCATTCTTCTTGGTGGGCAATTGCAGTGTGGTCTTTGGGTGAGAGAGGGTTGTTGGCAAGGCTCTAATGGGGTCCCGTAGCTCAGCCCAACTCCCACTTCCCAGTGGGCAGCTGTAGTGTGGACTTCAGGTGAGAGAGGCGTGTCCACTCCAGACTTTATTCTGAATTATATGCTTCCAATGATTGGAAAAGCAGGTAGGAGTGAAAGGCAATATTTGTTCACTGAATGTTTTAATTCAATAAGTTTATAGTAGTGCTTACTATATTCTGATTGTGTTCAATGCTTGGAACATGACATAAGCAAAGTGTGATCTCATTGGGGTAAGTAAAAAGAAAGACAGCAGAAAATCAGAAACAGGTTCCCAAGTATTGTGTTAGAAATAACTCCAATCTCCCGAAGAAACACAGGGGTGAGCAGTGGCTTTTCGTTCAAGAGGAAAATCAGGTAAAAACTTTGTCTGTGGTCACAAAATTATCAACAGGTTACATCATTGTAGTTAAACAAGCAGGGCTAACTCCAAGGCACCTGCTACATACTGTGAGCTTTAGCTTAAAAATATCTGTAGACAGTACTAATTTATGGTGCTTCTTTAAGGAACTGGGCGGGGGGGAGGCTAAATAACATGTGATTAGTTGAAGAAAGACATGGAACCCAAAGCCCTTGCTGCCTTGAGCTTGAATTTCTGGATCTCTGCTCTCTTCCTAGGAAGAGAAGGCTTGTGGTAGGAGGGTGTGAGTTTATTTTGATTTAGCTTCCTTTATCTCATCCAGGGATGTATTGGAAAAGGAATTGATGTCTCTCTTGCCAACAAATTTAATCTTCACTTTCTTTGTGTGACATGAAAGACTACTTTAGTTTATGATATGCTGATCACAATCTATGAAAGTCATTTGTTTCTTAGTAGAAACAGAAAGAGTAATTAGAAATGATTGGCAAATAGAATTTATTCGATATGCAAACATTTTGAAAATGGAGATGGGAGGGAACTACTGGCTTATTTTATCAGAAGGTCCAAGTATTTTCTTGAGTCTCTGTGTGGCTGACTTCATCTCCTTGTTAGTGAGAGTGTAGATTAAGGGTTGAGAAGAGGGGAGATGACTGTAAAGGTAATGTGGGTGACATATCTGTGGGAGGAGTGGTGAAGGGCTGGGGATAGATGTAGATGCAGGGCACAAAGTGCATGGTCACCACAGTGATGTGAGAGGTGCAGGTGGAGATGGCTTTTTTTGTGCCCTCTCCTGTCTGAGCTCTTGTTAATAATAACATGACTAAATAGGATACCAGGAGCAAGAAAAACCACCGTGTGGTGAGCAGTCCATTACTGCAAATCATCAGTAGTTTGAGAACTAAAATGTTTGTAGAGGCAAGTTGGGGGTCCTGCTGGACATCACAGCAGAAAGTTTCAAGAATAATAATTTTACTCTTTTCAGTCCTTATTGCATGGGTTTGAGTATTTTCTTTCTTTTCTTAAAAAGGTTGGCTAGAGATTTTTCAATTTTGTTTATTCTCCCAAACAAACAGCTTTTTGATCCATTAATTCTTTTTATTTTGATTTTTTGGTTGAATTGCATTAACTTCTGCTCTAATATTTACAGTTTCCTCTCTTCTATGAGCTTTGGGTTTGACTTGCTCTTCCTTTTCTAGAAGCTTGAGATGTAGCATTAGGGTATTCATTTATGCTCATTCCATTTTCTTGATATGACTATTTATTGCTATCTATTTCCCTCCTAGGAATGCTTTCATTGCATCCTATAGGTTACAGTATATTTTGTTTGCATTTTCATTGTATTTTAGGTGTTGTTTTATTTCTTCTTTAATTTTACCTGTAACCCACTGGTTGTTCAGAAGGTTTTTATTTAATTTCCATATGTTTGTGCAGGTTTTTTTTCCATTGATTTCCAATATCATTTCACTATGGTCAGACATTATGCATGGGATAATTTTACTCCCTTTGCATTTACCTACGAATGTTGTATGAATTAATATATTGTCTATTTTGGAGAATGTCTCATATGCAGCTGAGGAGAAGGTATATTTTGATGTGGTTGGGTGCAATACTCTTTAAATATTTACTAAGTCCAATTGCTCACAGGTATGATTGGGTTTTGTTATTTCTTTGCTGACTTTTTGTCTAGTTGATCTATTTTTTTTGTGACAGTGGGGTGTTAAGGTATCCTATTATAATTATGTTCTTGTGTATTTGGTATCTCCTTCATTTCTTTTATCATTTCTTCCTTTCTTGGGAGATTATTTCTTATTTGAATTCCTTTAAAACATTCCTGAGTTGCTTCTTTATTTAAATTGCTATTATTTCTGATATTTCAGGTGAAGGGCATGTATTTTCTTCTATGTACATAGCTCCTAACATTTCTTGGGATGAGCTGGAGGTTTGAGATTGTAATTTGGTCTTTTGTCTTGTTATTTTCCTATATTTTTGTGTTTCAAGTGTTATTCCAAGGCTTCCCCAGGGTCTGTTGGAAATCTTCTTCTATGCCCTCAGCTCCTGGGACTCTGGCCACCCAGTTCCCCAGATTGAGAGAGTGTCACTGGGGGTGGGCCAGGACTGCTCAAGACCTGCTGAGCTGGTCCAATGCAACAGGAAGCCATGAAGTTCCCTGTCCAGGCCTGAGCAAGGATCCCAGTCTAGCTGGGCTCGGGGGATGGTGCAGGGGAACTCACCCCAGGCCACCCAGCCTCTGGAACCAATGGTGCCTGCTTGCTTAGAACTCAAGAGTCCAACAAGCATGGCCAGGAGCGGTGAGGCCATTGCAGGCCCACTCACCCACTCAGGACCCACTGCGCTGGTGTTCCTTGTTATTTTTAAGAAATATTTCCTTTCATTGCAATCCTGTCCTCCAGTTTGGATAATCTATCTTTAATTTTTTTCAAGCCATTTTGCTAGCTTTCAAAGGAGTTTTTAATTTCCTGGAAATCTCTTTGAACCTGGTTCATGTATTCTATGTTTTCTTTATATTCTTCATCCATTTTTAAATTTTCCTCCATTTTTCCATCTGTGTCTTCTTGAGAGGTGCTTAGCATTTGTTACTAATCTATTTATATCTTGCTTTACTTGGTTAAATATTTCACTTTTGAACTTGTCTATGAAGTCCCGAAAATATCGCTTTATATCCACAGGTGCAGTGTCTGATATTGCATGTTTGCCATCCTCAATCTCCTTTGCATTTATCTTTCATGGATCAGTGTTCTCAGGGATGCGGGCAGGGACCCTTTCTTGTTGCTTCCTCTTCTCATGTTTTTTGTTCCTTTCACACAAGTGTATATAGGAGGTCCCGGTTACAGTTTATCTGAAGCATGCTAACTAGGTGCTGCTGCCCACTGCAGTGTACCAAGGAGGTACAAACAGGGACAGCGTATGCTGGGCCCTCCCCTCTGGGTCAGTCAACCTGCTGAGAGCTTCACTGCAATAGGGTGTGCTGCCAGCCATAGGGACTTAGTTTAGTCTAATCTATTGGGTCTCAGCCCAGGGCATGACCCAGGCCAAGCACACCCCATCAATCCTGCTTGAGAAAGGAGCAGCTGACTAAAGTTACCACTGATCCTTGTTCTTGCCAGTCTGCCCAGCCCCAGAATGTTGTCTGTTGGATATCCTTTTTCTGTGGATTGGTTTTATTCCTATCAGTCACCACAGTTCGATGCAGGTTCCCCACCAGCTCAGCTCTCCCTTTGGCTCACTGACCCCCAGCCCCAGTGTGAGTGCATCTCCAGTGAGTTTAAGTGGTGGACTTTCAGGTAGCTGAGTAAGTCTCAGCTGCATGAGTTCAAGTGCTGCAGTGGAAGCACCGAGCCTTTAGCTGTTCCAATAGTAGCACCAGGACTGTATGGTTTATTGGTTTCTCTCAGCTTTCTATATCCCTGAGTTGGGCGGATCCATCTCACTCTGTTTGGGACTCCCCACAATGTATTATTTTTCAGAATCTAAGTTGACTATCTCAGGGAGCCTCTGTAGCCTGCTGTTATCTATCTGTCATCTTTACCGGAACCCCTACTGTTAATTTCATAATGTTTCAAAATCCTGAATATTTTGATCTAGTTTGTTTTGATTGGGTTGTTCTGTTTTATCTTCTTTAAAATAAAAAAAAAAAAACCTTAAAAGTTGTGCTGTTATAATCATGAGTGCATGTGTATCCCCGTGGTATGATGCTTTTAATTTTTGTAGGAAGATATTCAGAAGGTGACGAGCTGGATCTAATGAAAACTCTAATATCCTAGTTTTTGAGGAACCTCTGCACTGATTTCCATGGTGGTTGCACCAGTCTACACTCCTGCCAATAATGGAGAAGGGCTCCTGTGTCCTTATAGCCCCTCCAGCATATGTTACTAGTTGATTTCTTCATGATACCTATTGTTTAAGGGAGGAGGTGGAATATCAGTGTTCTTTTAATTTGCATCCCTTAAATGACCAGTCATATTGAACATTCCTTCGTATATTTATTTGCTATTTGTGTTTCTTATCTGAGAAGTGACACTTACACAACTAATGAAAAAATTCATAAAAATATAAAATCATTGTGTAAAATCTAAACTGTTCCAGTACACCAGCAATGAATTCAATTACAAAATATTAGGAAAACAGTCCATTCACAATAACTTCCAAAACCAAAAACTAAATACCTAGGAAATAACTAAACCAGAACATAAACCTCGATAGTCAAAGCTGAGATCCAAAGCAGAGATGGAAGAAGACATCAGAAAATGAAATATTTTTACTTTTCCTGGCGGACAAAACAAATATTGTCAAAACTGCCATATTACAAAAATGATGTGTACATTTAAGATAACCCCAATCAAAACACCAACAGCATTCTTTACAGAAATTTTAAAAATGTGTATCAACTAGAAGAGACCCATAATAATGAAAGCAGTAAGAAGCCAACAAGAACAAAACAGGAAGCACCACAATGCTATATTTCAAGTTATAGTGTAAGGTTATCATGATAAAATCACCATGGGACTACCAAAACTACAGACATGTGGATAATTAGAATACAAAAAAAGCTGAAGAAACAATCCCAGGCACATTCAGCCCTCTCATCATTGACAGTGGGTCCCAAATCACGTGTTAGAGAAAAAAAAACGGTTTAGAAAAACTGGTTTTCTATAGGTAGAAGAATGAATTTAGAACTATTATCTTACCTCGTAATAAAATCAAAATGATCAGAGACATTAAAATCAGAAACATTAAATGTGCTGATGGAAGATAACATAGGTAAACTTTTAAAAAAATTTATTTAAAGAGAAAAAGAAAAAAACGGTAGAAATAATACAGAATTAAAAAAATAAACAGTAATAAATCACTAGTTGATAAATTAAATACTGTCATCTTAGGAATGATTGTTCAAGTTACAAAAGCTACAGAATTAAAGTATACAAAGTGGCCATTCAAACAGTGACACTGCAAACAGTTCTGTTCAATGATACAGTAAAAAACTTAATAATATGATTATCAATCTTAGACACTTAAACATACATGCAGTTATATACTTTAAAGCATTTTCTTTTCCTCTCTTTTTTGCAATAACATTTAGATATTTTGGGTTTTATTACTCCTAAAGTCCCTATTTGTTTTTATACCAGAGATAATATGTGATATTTATAAATATGATTCCTATTTGTTTCACTTATGAAGATAGTCTCAAGTTGCCCCCATTTACCTATGAAGGCATCAAGATTATTCTTTTTATAGCTGAGTAATATTCTACTGTATAAAAATGCCACCTATTTTTTCATCCACTCTGCAATTTATTGGGCACTTTGGTTGTTTCCAAGATTTAGCTATTACAAATTGTGCTATGAACATGGGCACACATATATCGCTGTGTAATGATCTTTTCAGTTTTTCTGGGAAAATACCCAGGAGAGGAATAGCTGGATTGAATGGAACTTCCAATCCTAGTATTCTGAGAAATCTCCATAGTGATTTCCATAGTGGTTGAACCAGTCTACAATCCTACCAACAGTAGAGCAGTGTTCATTTTTACCCGCATACTTGCCAATATTTGTTATCAGTTGATCTCTTTTTTTTATTTTATTTTAATGAGAATAAAACAAAATAGAACAGAACAAAGCAGATCAGAACAAAACAATGTAAGCAACACAGAACTTCACAACAAGAAAACCAGATATTAACAGTAGCTACCATAATGTCTCTTTCTTTGAGACAGTTGAGCACACCTTCACATACAATCATATCAAATGTAACAAAATAGGTATAAAGTGTTACAGGACATTCAGAACCAAAAACAGAAATTGAACAATGGCTACTATCATATCTTATTTTCCATAAAAATTTATCCTGTTACACATATTAAAATCCAATAAGACACCACATCATAGAACCAATGGAAGCAGAACAAAAGCATGGTAGGACTTCAAAGCAAGATGATATTAAATCAGCAATGGCTGCCATAATGTCTTGTGTTCTTCAAATTAGCTGTTCATTCCATCACACATAATAAAATCAAGCAAAACCGAATAAAACCCTTCCAACTAATGAATGAAAACACTATAAGGCTTCAAAGCAATGGAATGAGAAATCAAGATTACCATAAAATCTTATATATTCTTACTATTTGTTAAACTAGGGAGACTATATGGAATTTATACACGTGAGTTTGATTTAATTCACATATGAGTATGGTCTCAAGTTGCACCCATCCATTTATAAATGTCTCAATGTGATCATTCTTTATAGCTGAGTAGTACTCCATTGTATAAAATTCCTACAACATTTTATCCATTCCTCAGTTGATTGGCACTTAGGTTGTTTCCAAGATCTGTCTATTTCAAATTGTGCTGCTAAAAACTTGGGTGCACATATATCACTGTGGTATGATGTTTTCAGTTCTGCTGTGAATATGCCTCAAAGTGAAATAGCTGGGCAAATGGGACTTCCAGTCCCAGCTTTCTGAGAAATCTCCAAACTGACCTCCACAATGGTTGCACCAGTCTACACTCCCACCAACAGTTGGACATTTTCTTGATCCTGGCCATTCTTTCTGGAGAAGATGGAATCTCAATGTGGTTTGAATTTGCATTTCTCTAATGACCAATGATGACGAACATTTTTTTCATGTATTACTTGCCATTTGTATTTCTTTATCTGAGAAATGTATTCATCTCATTTTCAGACTGGGTCTTTGTTTTTCGGGTGTCTGCTTTTTTAAAAAATTCTATGTATGTCTTAAAAGAAGTCCTTTGTCTGAGGGAGGTTCACTAAAATTTTTATCCTATTTGTAGGTTTTCTTTTCACTATTCTGGAGATTTCTTTTGACATGCAGAAACTCTTTAATTGACATGATCCCAATTACTAATTCTGGGAAGTATTTCCTGTGCAGTTTGCTTTCTGTCCATGAATTCTCTACTTACCCCTATCCCTTCAGGATTTTTACCTAATTTGTCTTCCAACAGATTTAGTGTTTCTGTTTTAGTATTTAGATCTTTAATCCATTTAGACTTTAGTTAAGTACATGGTGATAGGCATGGGTCTAGTTTTAATTTTGGCATTTGGAGAGCCAGTTTTTCCAGCGCCATTTATTAAAGAGACTGTCATTCTTCCAGTGTTCATGTTTGGCCCCTTTATCAAAGATAAGATGGTTGAGAGTGTTTGTAGTTGTAGTTGTATCTTCAAATCTATTCCATTTATCTTCAGATCTGTTTTTATTCTTGCACCATGTTGATTTTATTACAGTAGCTTTGTAGTATAATTTCAACTCAGGGAATATCAGTTGATTTCTTGATGACAGCTGTTTGTTCCAGAGTGAGATGAAATCTCAAAGCAGTTTCAATTTACATTTCTCGAATGACCAGTGATGGTTAATATTTCTACATGTATTTATTTTCCATTTGTATATCTTCATCTGAGAACTGTGTGTTCATCTCAGATGCCCTTTTTTGAAGAGGTTATTTGAATATTGGGGCTTGATGTTTTTCAGTTCTTTATTTGTTCTGGATATAAGTTCTTTGTCTGAGAGGTTCCTGGCTAAAATTCTTTCCCATTTTGTGGGTTTTCTTTTTACTCTGTTGGTGATTTCTTTTGAAGTGCAGAAAGTTTTCAAAAATATAAAATCCCAGTTGTTGATTCTTTGAAAATTTTCCCATGTGATTTGCATTTCAGTGACAAATTCTGTGTCTATCCTTACGTCTCCAAGATTTCTAACTATCTTGTCTTCCAGTAGATTTAGTGTTTCTGTTTCAATATCTGTGTCTTTGATCCATTTAGATTTTAGTTTTGTGCATGATGATAGGAATGGATCTAGTTTCAGTCTTTGGCATGTGGAGATCCAATTTGCCAACACCATTTACTAAAGATGCTATCCTTCTTCCAGGAAACATGTTTAGTCTCTTTGTCAAATATCAGGTGGCTGAGTGTCTTTGTAGCTGTGCTTGTGTCTTCTAATCTGTTCTATTGATTCTCAGGTCTATTTCTTTGCCAGTACCATGCTGATGTTATCACTATGTCTTTGTAATTTAGTTTCCAGTCAGGAAATGAGATGCCTCCTGCCCTGCTTTGTTGAATTGCCTTTGCTATTCTAAGTTTCTTCTGTTTCCAAATGAATTTTAGGATGTTTTATATAGATCTTTCAGGGATGTTAGTTGTATTTTAATTGGAATTGCATTAAATCTGTATAAGAGTTTTGGGAGTATTGCCATTTTCACAATGTTTGTTTTCCTAGCCAAGAGCAAGGAATATCCTTCCATTTTCTAACATTCTCTTTAATCTCCTTTTTAAGCATAATATAATTATCAGCATATGGGTCTTTTACATTCTTAGGTTGATTCCTTAGTATTTCATTTTTTAGATGCTATACTTAATGGTAATACTGCTGTAATTATTCTCTCAATGAGTATTTTGTTTGTGTACAGGAAAGCTGTTAATTTTTGAGCATTGATTATGTATCCAGCTACACTGCTGAATTTTTTTTATTACTACTAGTAGTCTTTTAATGGAGTTTTTTCAGTCTTCTATCTAGAGTATCATGTCATCTGCAAATAGTGATAGTTTAACGTCTTCCTTTACCATTTTGTTACTTTTATTTTTCTCTCTTACCCAATTGCCCTGGCTAGTACTTCCAGAACTATATTGAATAGGAGTGGTGATAGTGGACTTCCTTGTTTTGTTCCAGATTTTAGAGTGAAAGCTTTCAGCTTTTGTCCATTTAGTATAATGTTGGCTGTTGGTTTTGTCATAGATGGCTTTTATGAGATTGAGGCAGACATCATGCATTCCAAGTTTCAGAAGGGATATTTTTTTTTTATCATGAACATGTGTAGGGCTTTATCAAAAGCATTTTCTGCATCTATTGAGATGATCATATGGTTTTTGTTTTTATCTCTGTTGATGTGATGTATTACATTTATAGATTTTCCTATGTTAAACATCCCTGCATTCCTGTAATGAATCCCATTTGGTCGTGATATATAATCTTCTTGATGTTTTTCTGCATTCTATTTGGCAGCATTTTATTGAGAATCTTTGCATCAGGGCTCATTAGTGAGATTGGCCTATAGTTCTCCTTTTCAGTTGGGTGTTTCTCTGGTTTTGATATCAAATTAATACTTACCTCCAGGAATGATTTATGGAGTATAGCTTTCTTTTCAATGTCATTGAAGATTTTAAGGAATATTAGCATCAAATCTCTAAATTTCTTGTAAAATTTATCCCTGAATCTATCAGGGGTCTGGGATTTTCTTTGTTGGTTAGTTTTTAATTACATTTTCAATTTCAATAGCTGTTATTTGGTTATTAAATATTGCTATAACTTCTTGGTGGAGGTTTGGTAGTTCACATGTTTATAGAAACCCATCCATTTCCTCTGTGTTTTCCACTCCATGCAGTAGAGATTTTCAAAATAGGTATTCACGATCTTTTTAATTTTCATGGGATCTGTAGTAGTTTCCCTTTTCAGTCCTTATTGCATGGATTTGTGTATTTTTTTCCTTTTCTTTATAAGTTTAGCGAGAGGTTTGTAAATTTTGTTTTTTCTCTCAAAAACCAGCTTTTTGATTCATGAATTATTTGTGTTTTTTTTAGTTTCAATTGCATCGGTTTCTTCTCTAAGCTTTATAATTTCCTCTCTTCTATAAAGTTTGGGTTTAACTGGCTCTTCCTTTTCTAGAAGCTTGAGTTGAAGCATTAAGTCGTTTATTTGTGCTTTTTCCATTTGCTTTATATACAATTTATTGCTATCTATTTCCATCTTAAAACTCCACTCAGTGCATCCCAGAAATATCAGATATTGTTGCCACATTTTATGAATTATAGGTATTGCTTTACTTCTTCTGTAATTTCATCTGTAACCCAATGGTTTTCTAGAAGTTTGTTATTTAATTTGCATGTATTTATGCAGATTTTGCAATTTCTTTTGTCATTAATTTCCAATTTCAGTGTGCTATGATGAGTTATTATGCATGGGATAATTTCAATACCTTTGCATTTACTTAAGAATGTTTTATAAAATAATATATTGTCTATTTTGGAGACTGTCCAATGTGTGGCTTAGAAGAATGTATTTTCTGATGTGGTTGGGTGGTACATTCTGTAAACATCTAATGAGTCCATTTACTCACAGATATGATTCAGTTGTATTATTTCTTTCCTGACTTTTTGTCTAGTTGATCTATCTCTTTGTGACAATGTTAAATTTCCCTGTTATAACTGTGTTCTTGTGTATTTGGCTTTTCATGTCCATTAGTGTTTGTCTTATATAGTTGGGTGCTCCTGTATTTAGTGCATATATATTTATAATTATTGGATCTTCCTCTCCAATTTTTCCACTAATAAGTATGTAGTGGCCTTTTTAATCATTTTATTTATTTTAGATTTGAAGTTCATGTTGTCTGCAATTAGAATAATTATCCCTGCTTTTTTCCTGTTGCATGGAATGCTGTTTCCCATCCTTTCACTTTTAATCTATGAGTTTCCTTTTGGGTCAGATGTGTTTATTGTATATAGTATATTGTGGGGTCCAGTTTCTTGATCCTCTCTGTCAACCTATTTCTTTTGATAGGTGAATTGGGGCCATTTACATTTATGGATATTACTGATATGTACTGGCTCAACGTTTTGCCATGTTATGTTCTAGATGTTTGCTTTCTTCTTTTCCTTGTTGTTTAATTACTTGTGCTACCTGGTGTTTTTTTTTTCTGTTGTTGTTCTTGGGATTGTGGTTATTTTTATCTCTATCTAGTATGTCTTTCATGACTCTTCCTAGGGTTGATTTTGTGGACATGAATTTCTTCAGTTATTCTTTGTCATGGAAGTATCTGATTTCTCCATTAAATCTGAAAGACAGTTTTTTGAGTACATCAGTCTGGGTTGAAAGTTGTTTTTTTTCAGGGCTTGAAATACCTCACTCCAAGCTCATGTTGATTTGAGGGTTTGTGCTGAAAAGTCTGCCATAATTCTAATGGGCTATCCTTGATAAGTGAGTTGTGTCTTTTCTCTCACCGCTTCTAGTATTCTGGTTTTGCATGTTGAATGTCTGGGATCTTGTTTATTATATGTTTGGGTGTAGGTTTAATTTGGTTGTGATTGCTTGGTATTCTATATGCCTCATTTATCTGCACATCATATTTTCCCCCACGTTTGGGAAATTTTCTTCTATTACTTCTGTGAATATTTTAGTTATGTCATTTGCATTGACTCTTGCATCTTCACTCATGCCTATTACACTTATATTGTCTCTCAGCATCATCTTGAACTTGCTGGATTGTCATTTCATGCTGTTTTTTTTAAAAGTTCTATCCTTTCATGATCACTAACTGTGATCCTGTCCTCAAGGATCTGAAATTCTATCCTCAGCTTAATTTAAATGGTTTTGCCAGCTCTCAAAAGAATTTTTTGTTTCTTAGATTCTCTTTGAGTTTGTTTCATGGATTCTGCTTGCTTTCTATATTGTTCATTCATTCAGAGTTTCAATCAGTTTCCCATGCTTCTGTATTTTTAAAAAATCTATTTCTTCTCTAGGTACACTGAGCAACTCCTTTACTAAGGCTGTTATTTCTGTTTTTACAGGAGATATTACTTTTAATTTGATATCCTCTGCATTATCATAGGGTTGTTTTTTATTTCATTTGCTATATTTTCAGAGATTTCCAGTGTGTTACTTTTGAAGTCCCCTATTTTAATGTCTCCTGTACTTACTCCTGGTAGACTAGATGTTTGAAATAGATTTTGCTTTTTTCCTTTTAGGTTAATATTTGGCCCTTCAATCCCACTAGTGTCAACTGTTGGTAGTGCGTATCTTGGGGTCCT
This sequence comes from Cavia porcellus, assembly GCF_034190915.1. NCBI lineage: Eukaryota > Metazoa > Chordata > Mammalia > Rodentia > Caviidae > Cavia > Cavia porcellus. The sequence continues at coordinate 53,775,728 of NW_026947500.1, read as the reverse complement.
ACTGTAATGTTGATTTTTTTCTAATTTCTGGGTTCCTCAATGATGAGATGGGCCAGTCACTTGAATTCCCTCCGCAGGACCTTGTTGTGTGAGTCCTATGTTCTTCCTAGCTGAGAAGCCTAGGAGTACTGATGGAAATCAACTCTTAGTTCTTCCTGTTATTATGTCTTCAGGTTGTTCAAAGACACTAGATCCCCCTGTTTATAATGTTTTTCTTGGCTGGGACTCTACTGTGTCTCTGATTGTCTCACAGGCCCTCTTAATTTTCTCCAGGTTGGAGGAGGCCTATTAGCACCCTCCTCAACCTACCTGATATTCTCTGTGTATAGGAAGTACTCTCCCATTCACTTACCAAGCTCACCTATGGCTTACTTCCAGAGAGGCTTTGTTATTGCTCCTGTTTACCCACTGAAGGTGGAAAACTGTATTCCTATTTTAGGGGCAAACTCACCTCACTGAAGGAAGTGTGCTGAGTTCTGCTTGGATGAGGAGTTACTGAGTCTCTCCTTGACACTGCATGGTTAATCCACTGAAGTCCAAGTTTCTGGGGGGAGGTGTGGGAGCTGAAGATCAACAGAAATACTAGGCCCAGGAGGTGGGGGGGTCCCTGATGATAGTGGCAGGACTATGGGGGCCTGCATTATGGGCTGGAGTTCCTAGGTCCTGAGGTAGGTGGCCAGGACTTCAGGGACATGAGAGGCACCTGGTTCTGGTTGCTGGCTGGAGTTCCCAGGTCCTGTGAGATGGTCTGGCCTCTACTAGCATGTTTGTGGGTCACCCTGGATGCTTCAGAACCATGTCCACTGTCTCCTCCTTTACTGAGCATGAAATGTGTGGTGCTACAACAGCACAACAGCATCACAGTGCTCTCTGTTCTGCTGTTTCTTCTTTCCAAGTGATCACCCGTATTTCCGAGCAGCTGCAGATGCAAGGCGTTTACACAGTTTCTGTTTCCTTTTCTGTTTGGGCTGAGGAGCCCCAGGCGGCAGCCTGCAAACTCTACCCAAACACACCACGTGCAGTGGGAGCTGGGCAAGGGCTCACATGTGCTTCAGGCTAAACTGCATGCTCTCCAGTTCAGAGGAGTGCTGAAATTTCGGGCTTAGAAAATCCCTTTTTTGGTTTGCAATTTCAGTCTTCCCATTGTGCTTGGTGTGCCTGGTGGTTTTCCCTCCAATATGCTGATGTCCTCCCTGCCACAGTGAAGGTCTCTGCCCCAGTGGGCCTCTTGGGATGGGCTTGGAAGACACCATGTGCTGAATCTCGATGTCTGGCTGTCTTCTTGTGAGTCCTCTACCTACTTCCTTTTATAAGTGCAGTTCTGTGACCAAATTCCTCTTCTTCGAAGAATATCCATTATGATGAATTGGGGTCCGCCTTTGATTTTAATTTTAATTTTTTTGGTCAAAATAAGTAAAAAAGAGTTTTTTGGTGTGTTTTCTTTTTTCTTTTTCTTTTTTAAATTTTATTTTAAAAAATCCAAAACAGTAAAAAGGGTACAAGCAATAAAGAATTTCAGAAAAATAAACAGTAAGAAATCACTAGTTACTGGATTACATACTGCCATCTTAGAAATAGTTGTTCAAGTTACAAAATTAAAGCATACAAAGTGGACATTCAGTGAGACTGCAAACAGTTGTGTTTAATGATTTAACAAAAACTTAGTAATATGGTTATTTGTCTCACACATCTAAACACACTTGCAGTTTTATCCTTTAGAGCACTTTGTCTTCCTCTCTTTTTTACAATAACAATTACACATTTTGAGTTTTATTATTCCCAGAGATCTTATTACATTTTTTGGAAGATAATAAAACCAAATGTGACAAAACAAAGCAGAGACAGTCAAAACAAAGGATGGACATAGTACATGATGTAAAAACAGAATATAAGGTAATCAACAATGGTTACCATAATGCCTTTTGCTACCTTAAAAAGAATTGCCTATACCATCAGGTATAATAAAATAAAACAAAACAATATGGAACAAAAGCAATAAAACCCAAACTTTAAAGACATTACAGGATTTCAAAAGAAGTTAATAGTCAAACCAGAATGGGCATCATAATGAATCTTATTGCTTCAGAGTAGTTGCCTACACCCTCAAACTTGATACTACCAAACAAAACAGAATAGAGTAAAATCAGTGAAAACAAAATGGTTAGAGCAATAAAGGGCTTCAAATCAAGTCAATAGAAAATCAAAAAGTTACTATAACATATCCTGCTAACTTTTTGGATGTTTCCTTAATTAAAAAATAATAAAAAATAAATAAATTCAAAAAAGGGAACATTGAGATTAAAAGGACATAACATAACAATACAGAACAGAATAATTTAAGCAACATAATGTTTCACCACAAGATAATCCAACTTAATAGTAGTTACCATAGTGTCTGTTTCCTTGAAGTATTTAAGTATAACTTCATATAGTGTAGCATCAAACATATCAAGACACTGTGAAACTATTCAAGAGGATGAAAGTATTACAGGGTGTTTAGAACCAGCTAACAGATAATAAATGATGGTTTCTATATTATTTCTTTTCCTATAAAATTTTTTGTTTATACTATCACATATAATAAAATCCAGTAAGATACAACATGATAAAGCAAATGGAGACAGAAGAACAACAGTTTGGTGGGACACCAAAACAAGATGATATTAAATCAACACTAGCTATTATGATATCTTGTTTTCCTCAACATAGCTGTTCATATCATCACAGACAATATCAAACAGCTCAGAATAAAACCATTCCAATTAATGAATGAAAACTTTATAAGGCTTCAAAGCCACATAATGGGGAATCATGATTACCAAATACTTTTATGTATTTGAATCACTTCTTACAATAGGGAAACTATTCGGTTTTCATACATGTGAGTTTGATTTATTTCACTTATGAGTATGGACTCAAGCTGTTCCCTTTTATTTATAAATATCTCAATGTAATCTTTCTTTGTAGCTGAGTAGTGCTCCATTGTGTAAAGATACCATAACTTTTTCCATTCCTCAGTTGATGGACACTTGGGTTGTTTCCAAGATCTGGCTATTACAAATTGTGCTGCTATAAACATGGGTACACAGATATCACACTGGTACGATGCTTTTAGTTCTCCTGGGAATATGCCTAGAAGTGGAATAGCTGGAACAAATGGGACTTCCAATCCCAGCTTTTTGAGAAATATCGAGAATGACTCCACAATGGTTGCACCAGTCTACACTCTGACCAACAGTGGAGGAGAGTTCCTGTTTCCCCCACAGCTTCTCCAGAATTTGTTGTTGATGTTTTTCTTGATCTTGGCCATTCTTTCAGGATTGAGATGGAATCTCATTGTGGTTTTAATTTGCATTTTTGTAATAAGTAGTGATGATGAACACTTTTTCATGTATTTATTTGCCATTTGTATTTCTTCATCTGAGAAGTGTGTATTCATCTCAGATGCTCATTTTTGGATTGGATCTTTGAATTTTGGGAGTCTGATTTTTTAAAAAAAATTCTTTATATGTTTTAGACAAAAGTCCTTTGTCTGAGAGAGAGTTCACTAATATTTTTCCCAGTTTGTGGGTTTTCTTTTCACTGTGCTGGAGATTTCGTTTGACATGCAGAAACTTTTTAATAAGATGTAATCCCAGTTATTGATTCTGGGAAATATTTACCAGATTGAGTCCTATTTATGAATTCTCTACCTACTCCTACGTCTTCAAGGTATTTACCCAATTTGTATTCCAATAGATTTAGTGTTTATATTTTAATATTCATATCTTTGATCTATTTAGATTTTAATTTTAGTACATGGTGAGAGGCATGTGTCTAGTTTTATTTTTCGGCATATGGAGAACCAGTTTTTCCAACACCATTTATTAAAGAGACTCATTCTTCCAGTGAACCTGTTTGGCTCGTTTATTAAAGGTAAGGTGGCTGAGTGTGTTTGTAGTTGTGGTTGTATCTTCTAATCTATTCCATTGTTCTTTGGCTCTATTTTGATTCCAGTACCATTTTGATTTTACTGCGGTTTCTTTGTAGTATTACTTCAAGTCAGGGATTGTGATGCCTCCTGCCTTGCCTTTGTTGCTTAGAACCATCTTTGCTATTATAGGTCTCTTCTCTCTCCAGATGAATGTTAGGAGTGATTTCTCGAGATCTATGAGGTATGTTGATGGTATTTTTATTGGGATTGCATTGAATCTGTATAAAAGTTTTGGGAGAATGGTCATTCTCACAAATGAATGAGCAAGGGATGTCTTTCCATTTTTTGAGATCATCTTCATTTTCATTTTTCAATGTATTATAATTTTCCCTGTGTAGGTCTTTCACTTCTTTTGTGAGAGTGATTCCTAAATATTTCATTTTTTGGTTGCTGGTGTGAAGGTTGTGGCTTCTCTTATTTTTCTCTCTGTGATTTTGTTGTTAGTGTCAAGGAATGCTATTGATTTTTGAGTATTGCTTTTATAGCCAGCTACATTGCTGAATTTATTTATTATATCTAAGAGTCTTTCAATGGAGTTTTGGGAGTCTCCTATGTAGAGTATCATGCCATCTGTAAATAATGATAATTTAACTTCTTCTGTTCCTATCATTTCCTCTTTTATTTCTCTCTGTTGTTTAATTCCTCTGACTAGTATTTTCAGTACTCTTTTAAATAGGAGTGGTTATAAGGGACATCCTTGTCTTGTGCCTGATTTTAAAGTAAAGGCCTTCACCTTCAATTTTTGGCCATTTAGTATGATACTGGCTGTTAGTTTGTCATGGATGACCTTTTTTATATCGAGGTAAAGACCATCTACTCCAATTTTCTGTAAGATTCTTATCATAAATGAATGTTGGACCTTATCAAAAGCTTTTTCTGCATCTATTGAGGTGATCATGTGATTCTTTCTTTTGGCTTTATTGATATGGTGGATTACATTTATTGATTTATATATGTTGAACCATCCCTCTATGCCTGGGATGAATCCCACTTGGTCATGGTGTATCATCTTCTTGAAGATTTGCTGCATCCTTTTTGCAAAAATTTTATTGAGGATTTTTGCATTTATGTTCATTGGAAGATTGGTCTGTAGTTCTCTGTTTTAGTTGGGTCTTTCTCAGGTTTTGGTACTAGAGTCATAATTTCTTCCAGGAACGACTTAGGAAAGAGTGCTTCCCTTTAATTTCATTGAAGATTTTGAGGAGTGTCGACATTAAGTCTTCTTTGATTTTTTTGTAGAATTCTTCAGTGAATCCATCTGGGCTTTGACTCTTCTTCATAGGTAAAGACTTGATTACATTTGCAATTTCATTAATTGAATTTGGGTTATTGAGCAGATTTACATCTTCTTGACCTAGGTTTACTACTTTGTATGTTTCTAAGAATCTGTCTACTTCTGTGTTATAAAACCTTTGAGAGTAGAGGTTTTCAAAATAGGTGTTGATGATCCTCTGTTTCTATAGTCTGTAGTGAATTTGCCTTTTTCATTCCACATGGCATGAATTTGAGCTTTTTTCCCTTTTAAAAATAAGATTGGCTAGGGGCTTATCAATTTTATTTATTCTTTCAAAGAACCAACTCTTTAGATTGTTTTGATTCTTTAGATTGTTTTCTTAGTCTCTATTGAATTGATTTCTGCTCTGATTTTTATAATTTCCTTGCTTCTTTGGCTTTGGGCTTGATTTGCTCTTCTTTTTCTAGATATTTGGGGTGTAACATTGGATTGTTTATTTGTATTCATTCTGTTTTCCTGATGTTGGAACTCAGTGTAATAAATTTTCCTCTAAGATGGCTTTAATGGCATCCCACAGATTCTGGTAAGTTGTATTTGTATTTTTCTTTATTTGTAGGTATTGTTTAATTTCTTCTTTAATTTCTCCTGGGTCCCAATATTTACTCAATAGGGTGTTATTCAGTTTCCATGTACTTGTGGGATTTTTGAAGTATCTTTTATCATTAATTTCTAATTTCAATGTGGTACGATCTGACACCATGTAAGGGTTAATTTAAACTCTTTTGTACTTATTTAAATATGTTCTGTGAGCTAATATATGTTCTATTTTAGAGAATGACCCATGTACAGCTGAGAAGAATGTGTATTCTCATGTTGTTGGATGGGGCACTCTGTATATGTCTATCAAGTCCATTTCTTCACATGTGTGATGCAGTTCTATAATTTTTTTCCTGATTTTCTGTCTGGTTGATCTGCCCTTTGATGTCAATGGTGAGTTAAGGTTTACTGTTATAATTGTGTTATTGCTAATTTGATTTTCATTTGTGTTAATACTTGTTTGTATAACTGGGTGCTCTGGTATTTGGTGCATAGATATTTAAGATTCATATCTCTTCCTCTTGAAGTTTTCCCCTAACCAGTATGTAGTGACCTTCTTTATCTCTTCTGATCATTATTGGCTTGAAGTTCATATTGTCTGCAAACAGAATAGCTACCCCCACTTTTTTGGGTTCCTATTGCATGAAGTATTACTTTCCATCCTTTGACTTTCGGTCTGTGAGTATCTTTTTATGTTAGATGGGTTTCTTGTAGACAGCATGTTTGGATTTTGTTTGTTGATCCATTCTGCCAGTCTATTTCTTTTAATAGGTGCATTGAGACAGTTTACATTAATGGTTATAACTGTTATATGTTGTTTTATTGTCAACATGTCATCTTTCTGCTGTTGCTTCTTTATCTTTCTCTTCAGTTTAATGTCTGCTTTACTTAGTGGTTTTTTTCTAATTGTATCTAAAGTATCTTTCCATATCCTTTGCAGGCTTGGTTGGGTGATCATGACGTTCTTCAGCTGTTCTTTATCATGTAAGTATCTTATTTTCCCATGGATTTTGAAGTACAGTTTTTCAGGGTACATCAGTCTAGGTTGGAAATCACTTTCTGTATGATCTGAAATACTTCACTGCATGCTCTTCTTGACTTTATTGTTTGTGCTGATAAGACTGCTGTGATTCTGATAGATTTTCTTTTACAAGTGATCTATCTTTTCTCTCTGACAGTTTTTAATATCCTGTTCCTATATTGTATTTCTCGGATGGTGATTATTATATGTCTGGGTGTGGTTTTTATTTTGGGTATGACTATTTGGAGTTTGATATGCTTTTCTGATACTGATGTCGGTTTCTGATCTCATGTTTGGGAAATTTTCAGCTATTACTTCTCTAAATATCCTCTCAGATCCTTTATGTTGTCCCCTTCTTTTTCATTTATCCCTCTCTAATCTTAAGTTGTTTTTCTTTGCATCATCTTGCAGTTGTTTAATTGTTATTTCCTGATTCCGTGTTATTTTTAAAAGATCTTTCCTTGCCTGTTCACTAGCTCCAATGTTGTCTTTGAGATCTGAAATTCTATTTTCATTTTCATTGACGTGTTTTTTATAGCTTTCAGTGGAATTTCTGATTTCCTGTATATCTCTTTGCATCTGCTTTATATATTGTTTGTTTCTTATATTGTTCATCCAGGGATTCTATTGTTTTGTTCAGTCCCTCCAATTTTTTATCTGTGCCTTCTTTAGACATTTTTGGCATCTCCTTCATTTCTTCTTTTACCTAGGAGATTATTTGTAGTTTGAATTCCTTTAAAGCTTCCCAGAGTTGTTTCTTTATATCATTTGCTATTATGTCTGATATTTCATGTGTATGGCATATATTTTTTTCTACATATGTGGCTCCTAAGGTTTCTTGGGATTGGCTGAAGGTTTGAGATTGTAATTTGGTCTTTTTTTTGTCATTTTCCTATATTTCCATGTATCAAGTGTTTAAAGTGTTATTCCAAGTCTTCCCCAGGGTGTCTTGGAAATCCTCTTCTGTGCCCTCAGCCCCTGGGACTCTGGCCACCCAGTCCCCTGGATTGCGAGAGGGTCTCTAGGGGTTGTCAAGGCCAGCTGAATTCCTGCCAACCTGGTTCAGTTCAACAGTAAGCCTAGAAGTTCCTTGTCCATGCTGAATGAGGATCCCAATCTAGCTGGGCTTGGGGGAAATTGCAGGGGGCACTCACCCTAGGCTACCCAACCTGTGGAACTGATGGTACCTGCTTGCTTCCTTGGAACTCCAGAGTCTGTCAAGCATGGCCGGGAGTGGGGAGGCCATTGCAGGCCCACTCAGGACCTGCTGCACTGGTCCAGTGCAACCGGAAGCAGCTAAGTTCCTTGTCTGTGGCCGAGTGAGTGTCGGTGTGTTTTCTTTTAATGATGTTTTTATTAGTACGTATTTGTGGTCCACCATGATTCCATTCACCTTGGGAATGACACATTTCACCTCTTTTCCCTCCATTTGTTGGCTTATCTCTTTTCCTCTCTCTTTATCTTGACATCCTCTACTTTTTCTATTTTGCAAATGAGCTATCTCAAGGTGTCTGTTGTCTTTCATTTTGGACTTTATTTATACTTTGACTTTCTCAGATGAAAAGTTGCAGGTTGTATTTAAGGTTGTATATCTGATTTATTTCACTCACATCATGGTTGCCATATGAATCCATTTTCCCACATATGACACAAATTTGTCTGTTTTATGGCAGAGCAGTACTCCTTGTACTGTAACACTACATGTAGTGTAACACTACATTTTCTTTTTTTGTTTTAAAGTTTATTTAAAGAAAGACAAAACAAAACAGGTACAAATAATGCATGCTTTCAAATTAAAAAATAAACAGTAATAAATCACTAGTTGATGTTTACATATTGTCCTCTTACAATTAATTATTCAACATACAAATGTGGAACATATAAATGGAAATTCAAACAGGAAGACTACAAATGGGTCTGTTCAAATTATCTAATAAAAACTTAGTAATATGACTATCAATTCTATACAGTTAAGCTACATGAATTTATCCATATCTTTATTTATGTTGAGATTAAAGAAACCAAAGCAGACTAAAATCTCTGAACACAAAATAACAGTATTGCTGGATTTCAAATAATGACACTGTGGAGTCAGTACTGGGTACTGTAGTACCTTTTTTTTTCCTTCAAAGTATTTTTTCATTTCATCATGTGTCATAAGATGAGTTCTTGTAAACTGTTTATAGGTTTTACACAAACATGAGCCTTCACATGTATTTCTATCCTTTCTATATTGGAGGGAGAAACAGAACAAAGCAGGACAAACAAAATATATTCCTATAGATACATAAAACTAATACGACATATAAAACTGCTGAACAAGGAGTTCTATCATGGTTACTGTGTTGTCTCTTGTTATCATCAATAGAATTGGCTATATAATCAGATATAGTATAATTGAGTACCTCAGTACATAGCAGTATTAATAGATATACAACTTTGTAGATAGTGAAGAACTACTAAAACAGGTAGTAATCAAACCAGAATGGGTATCATAGTGAATCATCGTCATTTTCAGTATAGCTGTCTATACTCTCAGGCTTAATACTACCAACTTTAACAGTTTTGAGTAAAATCTTCCAATAACAAACAGCAATCAAACAAATCAGATTTAACTAAGAACAGTCATGATATAACAGTATAAATTATACAGGGTTCCAGATTAAGTAAATAGGAAATTAAAGATGATTACTCTGTTATATCCTGATATTTTTGGGATAGCTGTCTGTGCACTCAGATCTAGTGCTTGTATACAAACTGGAATGGAATAAGTTCTATCTAAGCAGGGTGCTGTGAGTAATATGGGTTTTAATTCCTGATACACAATTAACAGTATCTCCTGCTGTCATTTATAAGATTATTCCTCCCCTTTCACTCTCCCAGAGTGTACTGTGCATTTTTGGTCTCCTGAACATCCTTGGTTTTATATTGGTGGGGCAACCTGCTATTTACCTAAGTGGGTCTGAACCTTCTCACTCCTGTACTTGATCTCTAGTTGTATTTCTTTACCTATTAAAACATGACTTTCCAACCTATCCTTAAATACTGGTCCAGGTTCCCCTATTACTCTTTGGTTCCCTATCACATAGAGTACTACTTTCTCATATTTGATTTTTAGTCCATATAACCTTCTTCAGGTTAATCATATTTCCTAAAAAGAGCATCTCAGTAGACCTTACCTATGGATCCACTCTGCCTGCCGTTCTCTCTTTTCCCTTAATCTAGTGTATTTAGGACATCTATATTAGAAATTATATCCAATGTTCTCTGCTTCATTTCTGTTGTCCTCTTTTTCCATCATTACTTGTTTGTTTTTCTTCTTCATTTTGCTTTCTGCTCATTCATTTTGGCCTCTCTGCCACTGTTCCTGAAATCCTGGTTATTTTCTCTCTTTTCAAAATGTCCTGTAGTACTCTCTGTAGAGTTGGATTGGTGGTTGTGAACTCTCCCAGTTCCTTTTTATCTTGGAAGTATCTTGTTTCTGCATTAATTTATAGAGATAATTTTTCAGGATAAATCAATCTGCGTTGGAGATTATTTTCTTTAAGAGCTTGGAATACTTCACTCCATGCTCTTCTTAATTTGATGGTTTGTGCTGAGAAGTCTGCCATGATCCTGATGGACCTTCTTTTACAGGTTATCTTTTTCTTGTTTCTGACAGCTTTCAATATTCTGTTCTTGTATTGGATGTCTGAGATCTTTTATTTTTTAAATTTTTTTTTATCGGTACCAGAGATCAAACTCACGACTGCCTGCTTGCAAGGCAGGTGCTTATGCCGCTGAGCTAAATCCCCAGCCACATGCCTGAAATCTTGATTATTATATGCCTGGGTGTAGTTCTGTTTTTTTTGTAGGTTTGCTGGAGTTCTCTATGCTTCATACATCTGAATATCTTTTCCTTTTTCTATGTTTGGGGAGTTTTCCTTAATTATTTCTATGAATAACCTTTGTAGTTCCTTTGTTTGTACCCCTGCTCTGCATTCACATTCTTTATTCTTAAGCTATAGATCCTCTTGTCATCTAACCTTTGTATTATTACTGCTTGTTTCCTTGTTATTTTTAAGAAAATTTTTCTTTCTTGATTCCACACTGCAAATCTATACTCCAGTTTGGATAATCAATCCTTAGTTTTTTTCAAGCAGTTTTGCCAGCCTTCAATGAAGTTTTTATTTTCCTGATAATCCTTTGAACCTACTTCATGTATTCTATATTTTCTTTATATTCTACGTCAGACGGTTCTCCCCCTTTTCTTGTTCTTCCATTCTTCCATCTGTGTCTTCTTTAGAGGTGTTTAGCATTTCTTTTATTATTCTATTTATATCTTGCTTTACTTGGTTAAATATTTCACTTTTGAATTTATCTATCAGGTCTCAAAGTTAGCTCTTTATGTCCATTGGTGCCATATCTGATATTGCAATGTTTGCCATCCTCAATCTCCTTTGCATTTGCATTTCCTGGATCAATGTTCTCAGGGTTGGGGGCTGGGGGTCCTTTCTTGTTGCTTCCTCTTCTCATATTCTTTGTTCCTTCCATACAGTTTTATATAGGATACCCCAGTTTCTTTCTTTTTGGTTACAGTTCATCTGAAGTATGCTGACTAGGTGCTCCTGCCCACTGCAGTGTACTAAGGAGGTACAAGCAGGGGCAGCATATGCTGGGCTTTCCGCTCTGGTCATTCAACCTACTGAGGCCTTCACTGCATTAGGGTTTGCTGCTAGGCATAGGAACTTGGTTTGGGCTAGCCTATTGGATCTCAGCTAGGGGCATGACCCAGGCCAAGCAAACCTCACCAATCCTGCTCCAGAAGGGAGCAGCTGACTGAAGTCACCACTGCCCCATGCTCTCGCTGGACTGCCCAACCCCAAGAATGTTGTCTGTTGGAGCTCCTTTCTCTATGGATTGGTTGTATTCTCATCAGTCACCACAGGTTGATGCAGGTTCCCCACTAGTTCAGCTCTCAGTTCAGTTCACTGACTCTCGACCTCAGTGTGAGTGTGTCTCCATTGAGTTGAAGCAGCAGGCTTTCAGTAGCTCAGTAAGTCTTGGCTGCATGAGTACAAGTGCTGCAGCAGGAGCACTGAGCCTTTAGCTGTTCCAGTAGTAGCACTGGGGATTGTATGCTTAATTGGTTTCTCTCAGCTTAGTTCGTTCCTGGGTCGGGTGGATCTATCTTCTGCTGTTAGGGATTCCCCATGCTGTATTATTTTTGGAGTCTAAGTTGACTGTTTTAGGGAGCCTCTGTAGCCTGCTATTATCTATCCACCATCTTTACCAGAACCCCCAACACTACATTTTCTTTATTCGTTCATCTGTACATGGATGTATAGGCTGCTTCCAGGATTTTGCTATTATAACCTGTGATGCTATGAAAATGGGTGTGCATGCTTCAATGTAGTGTGACCCTAATGGTGGCATTTTAACTCAGCTCTGTCTGTAAAGATTCTATCTCCAAATAAGCTTGCCTCCTAAGGTGCTGGAAGTTGGAATCTTGGCATAGGACTTTGTGTGGAAACAGTTTCACTCAAAGCATAAGTTGTCCAAATCTGAAGGTGCTATTTTGCCCTGAAACATGGGATGGAAGTTTCGGTCCATCTTTGGTGGGTTTGAACCCAGAGCAAGACAGAAGGGCTTGGTGGAGGGAGCCGCTTACCTCATGGTATCCAGGAAGCAGAGAAAGGTGGAGCAGAGACTCCAGCTCCTGGCCACAGGCCACCTGCTGCATTCTAAAGCCCTGCCTGGGGTGCATGACACGTTTGTAAGATTTTGTTGTGTATTTGGCATAGGCAGCTCTTTTGAAGATAATAAGAGGCATTAAGGCAGCCATTGTTGATTTCCTATTATCTTGTTTTGAAGTCCTGCATCATGTTCATTGTTTGTTTTGATTAGCACTATTCTATTTTCTTTGGTTTTATTCTCTTAAAAAATCTATTCTGTCAGGGTGTATTTTAAGTTTGGAATTGAGATTATTTACATTCATTTATTATTGAAGGATATGGATTCATTCAAACAGTTTTATTGATATTCTTCAAGTTGCTGTGAATACAAAAGAGCATGGTAGGGCAAGGCAGTGCCTGGAAGAAAGAGATAGTAGAAAAAAAATTCTTAAGAATGAAAACCTCAAATCAGATTTTAAAGATTCAGTTGACTGTCTTAATAACGGTCTAAGTCATGCAGAATAAAACAGCAGAGCTTGAAAGTAATTCATTCAGAAAGAAAAGCAAATATTCCTTGTTTAATGACCTACCTGTTTAGTTACTATTGGAACTGAGTCATGATTTTCAGACTTATGCTTGAACTATGCTTTTTGGATTTATGACCCTCCAACTGGATTTAAGATCCATCTATTTTTTGTACAGTTCTGTACGTTTTATTTATAAATGTCTTTATTTTGTGCAGTACACCTTCTTTACACAGCACTGTAATTTTTGCTGACTGTATTTATGGTACAGTACTATGGTTTTATGTTCTGTTATCCTTACAGTAATACATATAAGCTATGCAACTGAAGCAAAGTCCTCTAGTTGGCATTTTGTTTCACCTTTTTCAGAATATCATAATGCATATATTCTATACAATTGATCTCCTAGTAACCAGTCTATTTAAAGACTTATTTTCAGGACAGGAACTCAGTCATTAAATGAGTAATGCCCATAATGAAAACACAAGAGGCAAGATACCGACTGGGTAGATAGCGTGGCCACAAGTCAGGAATGTCAAAAACATGGAGGAAAATCCGTGAAACTCACTCTATCTACAGCACTGATGGTGGTCCAGGAGTGGCTTTTATGGCTATGATTAGTTACCTCCTTCATCCTTCCCGAGATTAAAAGATGTCATATAGCACATCAAGGCCTTCACTCTTCTCCATGGGCCTTAACTGCCACCTTTTTTGGGGTTCTTTTTCTGAATAAAGATGTCAGGTGAATGAGGAGGTTGGCCTCCAAAATCAGATGGACCTGGACAATGTAACAGCAGCATAAGAGAGGGCCATCTGAATATAAATGGTAAGTGTTGCATGTACATTCCTGATTGTCCTGGTGCTATCTCAATGGCTGCACAAGATATTGAATGAGAGCCTTGTGTAGTAGTGCACACCTGTAATCCCAGAACTCGAGAGGCTGAGACAGGAGGAATGCCGTGAATTTGAGGCCAGCCTGGCCTACAAAGTGAATGTAAGGCCAGGCTGAGCTGCCTAGTGAAATGCTGTCTCAAACACACACACACACACACACACACACACACACACACACACACACACACACACAAATACCGATGACAGGTTAATTCCCTGCCAATTTGGAAGCTCCCCAGACCTTCTTCTTACCCTCTTAGTGGGAGCCTGTCATTGGCTCTTCCTGGTGGAAATGTATGTTGGTCTTATTAATAAAAGTCTTGTTAATATTATTATTTGGTCCATGCAAACTGAACTGAACTGCTTTTTTGACTTTGTATCCTTTGTTTTAAAGCAATATGCCTAGCCAAGATAAGATGCCTTGTGTACATCAGAGGCTTCTTGATAGGCCCTCTGAGCAGTACTTCTGAGCACCACCCATGACTATGACCACTCCTGTGGGAATTCCCCAGGGTGGTCTTTGCCCATGCTCCCTCACAGTAGTTAGAGATACTTCTTCTGGGGGTGGTAGCTACGTCAGTCAGAAGTTAGCACGCTGTCAGACAGGATGGTCTCTTAAAGGAGTCAGTGCCATAGATGAGAACACATAATTGTGGCTGGAAGTGCCTCAAAAAAGGACCAGACTCAAAATAAAGTCACAAGGGCCAAGCCTGCACACCTCCCTGTCAAACAGTGGCTTGAGGTTACTTTGTAATTGGCACCACTGAGTCTGGTAGGCATCAGATGTCCAGGTTAATGACCAAAACGTCTGCATCCATTCTCTCCTCACAGAAATGTTTCTGTTCTGTCTACTTAAGAATTCAGGTATCTGTGTTACACTCCTCACCTCCCTCCTGGGTTGATAAGAGCCAAGTGACTCCACCTATGTAATCTTATCAGTTGATTATAGTTCACACCACACTGTTCCATCCTTATAATTTTCCTCTGTAAAATATTGTTGGAAGAGTGACCTGAGTGGCAGATCACTCTTGCCCCCCCATCTATCAGGAGCTGACTCTTAATAAACTTTTCCTATTCTTAACCTCTGTTGTCCCTGGGAATTCATTGTTTGATATTTTGGGACTTGAACAAAGCCCCTCTGACATCTGGCAGGCTAGGGGTTAAGTTTCTCCTGTATCCATGCATATTTGTCTTTCTGTGCCTGGCTTATTGCTCTTAACACAGTGTCCTCCAGCCTCATTCATATTTTAAATAACAAGTTTTATACTCCCTTTGGGGGAATATGGCGTCACATATGCTAAGCAAGCTGTCTGCTCCATGAGATGTTTCCTCATCCCAAGTTTTATTGTTTTTAAAGACTGAATAATAATTCACTGTGCATATACACATATTTACCATATTTTCCTATCCTTAATATGCTGATCTATTTATTTCTGTATTTCACATAGGATCCTGTTGTATAGTGCAGTCTAGTGTTGAATTCACTATGTATCCCACACTGACCTCAAACTTGTGGTGATTCTCCTGCCTCAGCCTCTCAAATGCTGGGATTACAGATATACAGCACCCCACTCAACTTTGGTTTTATTTCTTTTAGATATAAACACAGCAGTGGACCTGCTGGATCACATGGTAGTTCTATTTTTAACTTTCTGAGACTCTTCCATACCATTTTACACTCTTACCCACAGTGGATGAGGTTTTCGTTTGCCTACATCTTTTCTAACATTTGTTATCTTGTGACAGTGTGATGAGAGTGTGAACATTGTGGTTTAATTTGTATTTATCAAACCATTAGTGATTGTTGTAGATTAAAAATTGGTGGTGAACATAATGACAGCTGACCTAAATCACCATGGTGCTGAGCGTAGATGTTTCATGTGAGGAAAGTTGCCAGCATAAATAGAAAGGTGGAGAAGGAGAAGGAAGGTGTTGAGGTGTTGAGGTATTGTGGGATCTCCTATGTGATGCTGTTTGAGCCATTTGTTCTCATGGGGAAGCTCTGGTCCTCACATTGAACATTGCTTCCTGGCTCCATACTGCTCAGTCTCCAGGATGAACTCAGCATGTTATCTTCCTGGCATGTACTCTACTGTGCTTGTCATCAGAGGGACTTGGGCCTTCCGTGTTGCTGAGGATGGCTATGGTGCTTTTCAGGATAGCCCTGGTCTTTGTTTTGAGTGTAGCTTCTCGACTCCAGTGTAGAACACTCAACCTATCAGCACAGCTCCATACCTCCCCCCCGGCTTAGACTTTCTAGATTCGACCACTAACCTTTGGGCCTTCCCAAAGCTGATCCATAAAAGAGACTGGTGTGAGTCCTTGTGGGCTCTAGACCTCCAGCTGGACTCATGGGAAGTGTTGTCATGAGTTCTGGATCTTCAATTGGACTCATGTGGGACATTGCAGTGGGATTCACAACCTTGGCTGAATATTCTATGTCATTAGTGTTGTGGATAGATTTCCTGCATTTTCTTGTGTTAACTCTGGATGACCATCATAAAATATAGTATAAACTCAATGTCCTGATTTTAATTGTTCTCTTCACAACCTCTGACTGCAAAAGTGATGTTGAATATTTTTTATTTAGATTTTTTAAAAAATGTCTGTTCCAATCCTTTGCCCATTTTTAATTAGGTTGTGTGTACATATGCTTTGGTATCATGTTTCCTTTATGTTTTGCATATTGACTCCTGCTCAACTCTGGTTTGAGAATATTTTCTCCCATTACACAGACTATTGCTTGAATCTTTACAGAAACAATTCACTTGAATTCTGTGGTTTTTCTACTCTGGACTGTTATTTCATTAAAAATGAAAACAAAATGTGGCAGGTTCAGGCCTACAGCATCACACTTTGTAGTGTTTTGGGATCTAGGATTTGAAAACTGGTGACTTGGAGTTTGGTTTTTCTGTTGTACATCTCTTTCAGAACTGGATGGAAGGGCAGGGTTGTGCTAGTCAAACCTAGGAAACCTTCAAACCCTTTGAGATTGAGTGCCTGGGATTCTGCATTTCATCAAATTGTAAAATAATTTAGATTTTTTTTTGAGACTTGAGAACACAAAGTTTGTACAGACCTTTGGGTATTTAGAATTCTGCAGTCACCAAGATCTTGGTTGAAGTAGAGTTGACAGAGAGATGGAGCCAAAGACCTCACTGCACAAAACTCCAGGGGCATGGGATCACAGGTCTCGGGTCAAGGGAAGAGCCAGGCATTGCATGGGGCTGAGCAACTGTAAGTGCAACAGCCAAGGGGGTGGTCTGGGGGTTTCTGGAGTTTTAATGCTGTTGAAGTCTGCCTGGGCTTCAGAAATAGTCCAGGCCATGGCTGAGTAATGGAAAGAGACTAGAATGCAACACTCCATGGGAAATATCAGTTGACCAAAAGACTCTCATTCCTTTCTTTTTACTGTTTGAATATCCATCTTGTTCCTAAATATTAGTGATTTCCAAAATAAATTTAAAATTCCTGTGTTTGTGAATTCAAATAAATGCTATACTGTATTCAGGAGCTTAAAAGCCTTTGTTCAGAAACAAGTTAGCAAATCTAAGCCTGTGACTTCCTTGGTAAGAACAGACTTATATTACAGGTTAAGTGCTTTGGAGGTGGATGATTCCTGCCAGCCATAGCTCTCTGGTGGGACCCTAGAGGCCACATGCTGTTCACATTCTTCTTCCCTGTCAGGGTGATAGAGTTGCATTACTTTCTGCTGGCTTGTCATTTCAGGGTGACAGTCTAGCTGCCACCAGCATTTGGGGTCTCTCTCAACTTCCCTTGTGGTCTTCTGTCCACATGGGCTCTGCACACTTAGACCTTGACAGAATCAGCACTGCTCTTTGCTGCCCTGGAGTCTCAGTGCCTTAGGTTCCGATAGTTCGGGTGTCTTGTCATAGTCACAGAGATGTGAGATCCCTAGTGCCATGGGGGGGTCTGATGAGTTGGGGAAGATTCTCATTTCTATAGGGTTCCTGCACTTATAAACTTTCACAGCTTCTCTGAGTGCTGTCCTCTGACCGATCTTCTGTGCAGAATCCACTTCACAGCTCTGTCTGCTGGGGACATAAACTTCTGTCCACCATCCTCCTAATCCCTGAGTTGGTTTTGGCCATCTCCCCTTCCTTTAAATTACATTTTCTCCCTTTCACAATCATTTAGGTTTGGTCTCTGTGATCCCCAGACGTCCAGGAGTCCTTCCTGGAAACAAGGCTATGTATTAACAACATCCTGAACTGGGCATGAAGGAGTCTCAGCTACTTGGGAGGCTCAGGTAGGATTTCTAGCCTAGGTAATTAAGTACGAGACTTATCTCACAGAAAAAAAAAAATGCTGGGGATATAGCTTAGTGATGGAGTCCTCTCCATCACGCATGAGGAGTCTCAGGTTTGATTCCCAATACTGAAAAAAAAATTCTGCAATGCTCCTTGTCACCTGTCTGAGAGTCACACCCATGGGATCCCAGGGGACACCACATAGCCTGTTCTCTGTGGAAACACAGCTTGGTTACAGTCTCCAGGCTTCCTTTCTAGTAGGTGAGGGCACGTGACCAAGATCCAGTCAATGTGATGTGGTTCCGCGCCTTCCATCCTATTGGCACTAGGCAATGCTGAGCCCCCTTCCCTTCCTCTTGGGGAGTTCAGTCTCTTGGGGAGCTCAGGGTCTTCTCCTGCGCAATAGCCCCACCTTATGGCGAGATCGAGAAATAAATGTCTTTTGTGTTGCCACTCACAATTTGGCTGTTTCTGCTTCAGTACTGGGCATGCTCTGCTTAATACAAGAAGGCCAGCGGATTTGGCTTGAAATGTACCTTAATGGGAAACACAGGCCAATAATCTCAATAGAGTCCGAGTTCAATATAAGCTGGCTTGCCAAATAAACCTCTCCAACACCATTCCCAACCCTTTCACTAGAGAGTGACCAAGTTTCAGAGTCGATCATTACACATGCTTTTTACTTCCCTTTCTCCACCTGTGAAGGAACTGAGTGAACAACAATGCCCATGAATAGACGCCCTGGGAAATCTGGGCTCAACTGGGTCGGACATGGGACTGCCTGCTGGGGAACAGGGAGTTAGTTGCTTCCCACAGCTGTCTTTATCAGGCTTTTCAGAGTTGGGCAAGCTGCCCACCAGGCTGCTAACTAGCGCTGTTTCTCCCGCGGACAGCATCGCCTCCTTCTCCTAGCAGAAAATCCTGGTTTTCAAGTCATCTGCAGAAGGATTCTATGTCCCCAAGAGAAAAAACAGATTTGCATGGCTCAGGGGCCACTCACGGAATTCTTTTCCCCCAGTTTTTACATGTCAGCCACTCACCTGCATCCCATGTGCGTACCACTTTGTGGTCTTGTGAGGTTCATGCTAACAGTCCTGTGACAAACCCACAAACTTTTCTCTCACTTCCTGCCTATGCTTTCTTTCCTTGGATTGCACTTCTCTGTTTTTCTCCCTTTCAAAAGGTCCACACACTGTGGGATAATGTTGGTAGCTCTCAAGTAAAGAATTTTCCCCCCACTTATTTTTGTCTTTATTCGTGCACTTGGAGGGGGTTCTCTTACGGCAGGGCATTTCACCCTTGTGCACCAATATGAATCCCCAGTTTTGTCCAGGCACAAAGTATGTGCTTTGTAAATACATGTGGGGTGAGTAACTGAAAACATGACTGGGTTTCTCTTCACAGCTCAAAGACCCCAGCACAAGTTCTAGGATGCATTCTTAGAACTCCTTGGAAAGCACAAAGATCCCTGTGCCTTCATCAGTAAGGTGATCCTTTCCATCATGAGAAAGTGAAGCTTAATGTCTGTCCTTAAATTCTGAGACTGTTTTGTCCTAGTCCAACTTAAATGTTTTCTGAAGGACTCAGTGGACCCTGAGTTGATTTTCTAGGATGGCACTCACTTACCACAGTCTTCTTTGTTTTCATTTTCCAAAGGTTCATACTGTTGATTGAATCTGTAGAGGTTTTAGAAGAGCTTAACACTGAGTGACATTATTCCTATCCAGAGGCACAGGAAGGTGAAGAAGAGTTAGGCACTGAAATGTCTTTCGCCAAACTCCAAATCTTCCAAGGCAGCCAGGAAACAGAGATGCCCAGATAGATAGTCCAAGCATGGAAGCCACCAATGCAAAAAAAAAAAATTACCTTTCCCAGAGCAAGGGAGGTCGGGATCTTTTGTCCTGCTTTCAAAACTTTTGGAACCCCAGGATACCATGAAGTCACACACAGCCCTATCCCCTGGTACCGGGTGACCTTTCCCCTCCATTTTGTGAGCTCTGTCTTTACTCTCTCCAGTAATAAAGCTGAGCACTTTCTGCTCAGCCTGGTAGAGACTTCTGGCTTTGAAAGGAACTTCTACACTGAGTAGGGTTTCTGAAAATCCACACAAGCTCACACACTGATTCAGACACTGTAGGTGGGAAACTGATGCACTCACAGTGAACCCCTGTGACTCAGAAGCAGGACCTGTGGAGATTCTGTTCCTGTCAAGCCTATCTCAGGGCTGGAGCCTGTGCCTGCCTCCTGAAGATGGAAAAGCAGCCTCAGGCACTCTCTGTTTTTGTTCTGCTCAGAAGTTTGGCCACCAGTGTTAGGCCTTCAGCCACAGACCAACTCAGCATAGGCACAGAGAAGGCAGCTGGGTCTGGGCATGCCCATGGATGGCTGGCACTGTTTCATTCTTTCAGCAGTCTATAAACTGTACTAATTGCCCCCCCTATGTCCCTAACTGCTTTTCAGTCCCAGCTAACATTCATGCAGAAGTCTCTGACACACCCTGAGGACACCTCCTTTCCTTAGGGAATCCTTAGAGAGCATCGTGCACTTTCTGTGGCCAGAGGAGTTTGCTCTGAGGTTTACAGTCCTTCTGTGCAGTCTTCCTCTTGACCAAACCCAGAAGCTTCCAGTCACCTGTGACACAGAAGGGAAGCCATGGGGATGTGAAAGCCCTGGGGGTGCAGTGATTGTAGCTCTCAGAGTCTGGACCTGTACATTTCTTTGTTCATCTCTGCTAAAAATCTATGTGTGTGTTGCCCCTGTGCAATGATTTCAGTTCTTCTCTCTGAGATACACAGTTCACTCAGAATCCTGGGAGTGAGCTTGGTTGTGAGCTTGTGAGATTCATGAATGTAATCACTCCACAATTAGATTAGGGTAGTTTTTCAGGGTGTTCAAAGATAGTTGTGATAGCTTGGACCCTGGAATAAAATCCAAGGAAGCAAGAAATTAAAATCTAGGGAGCAAAGACTTTATTTTAGGCCAAGCCTGGCTACGCAGCCTCCAGGAGCCAATATGGAGACTGCACGCCTTACAGCTAAAAGGGTTGGGTTTTAAAGCCAAAAAACCACAGGAGTTTTGCAAACTTTGACACAGTTTGATAGCATCTGGGCTTCTTGGTATCTCCTGTAACTTCTTCATAGTTAAATGTTTCTTAAGGAACAGCACATTTTATTACAGATAGGCTGAAGGTGGTGGTGGAGATTACAAGAAACTGAAAGAAGTCTTTTACGGGAAATAGAGAATTAACCTAAAAGGAATGGGGAGGGGAAAGGGATTTACAAGGAGCTGAAACTTAAGTCTTTACTGGAAATGGGATTTTAATCTCTATTGAAACTATGCATACAGAACAGGAAGGAGGTGCATTGGTTAGAACTAGGTTACAACATTCCCCTCTGATGTTGTGATTGAGTCCAAATCTTTAACCAATTACTTAGGGATTTGGGGGAATGAGCTCGTATTGCTCAGTTACCACAGAGATCTGTGAGTGGATTTCTTGTGGGTTTTAGTAACAGCTCTGCCCGTGAGAGCTTAAAGCTCTAAAGGACATGAGAGCCTTTCAGTGTGAACCCAGGGTGGTCCAGAAAGACTCTGCCTTGGGCTGTCTATGGATATGAGAGCATCACACGAATCCACAGAAAGGGGGAGAAAACCCCTACTTCTGCTGCTCCCATACCTAAGGCTCTTGATATTCCTAGGTCTACCAAAAAAGGAATAAATTGAAATGCCCTCTTTGAGTGACCTATAATGTAATCTAAACTAACAATGGGAACAGGCTCATCCCCAGGTAGGATATCCTTGAGGAGAGGTTTACTAGTGATAACAGGTGTAAGCTGTTGAAACCTCAGTGTCTGGGTCAGCCTGTTTAAACACAAGGGAATAAAAAACATTTTTAAGATTTAAGACTGTAGAGTGAGTGGTGGAGGGAAGATTTGGCACCAATGGGTGGATTGGGAAGAAGCAGTCTGGAACCTGCATGAAATAGGCTCTGTTTGTAAATGGCATAGGTTGACCTTCCATACCCCATAGAGTTTGAGGATTTAATATAGCTGCCTTAAAACTCAGGAAGAACTCTATACATATGGCCTCTATGTCCACAAGTATAGAGAATGTCTTACCTGAGACTTTTAGAGGAACTTCGACTCTGAGATGGATACATAAAGGGGGCTTGTCTTAGTCACTTTATGCTCATCACTGAGACAAAATATCTGAATACCAAAGTTAGGGAAGGAAAGGTTTATTTCTTACAGCTTTTGGAGGTTTCAGTCCACACTCATTTGGCTCCAAGACAGGCAGGTATGGCTGGGCTGCCTTGCAGGATGGCTGCAAATAGCAAAACGGAACTGGCAAAGAGCAAGACACACCTTCTTCCTGCCATTACATTACATCCTGGCTCCACCCCTATGTGGGTGGAGCACTGACACCATCAATCCAAGCCCTAGACAATGAACCATCACAAATGCACAATGCAAACTCATGAGGCCTGGGGCACACAGACATAAACCATGATGGGGCTGTTGTTGGCCTTGAGTCCCATCAGTCTTCATCAGCAAGTTTAAGCAGATCTGTTGGCGATGAATCTGGTAGTGTTGGCATTTCCTGTAGGGCTGGAAGTTAGGATGGCTTACCCATTCTCTGGTGGCTAGGACAGTCTAGTAGCCCTGGGGTAAATTCTCAAAGGAATGCCAGGATGGGGCACTCTCTTTCCCAGTGTCTTCTGCTGCATTTGAGGCATGGTCCATGAGGGAGCCAAGGCAGCTCCACCTTGTGTCAGTTTACCTGTCTCAGAACTCCAAGTGTCACAAGTGTTATTGTTATCTCTGTTGTTGAAAACATGAAAAGCCATATTAAGGGCTTTATGAGGTTTGAAGGTCAAGTTTTGCCTTTTTGTTTGGGATTTGGACTGCAGTAGAAGGTTTCTGTAGAATTAAGTAAGTATGCAGGAGTCAAATATAATCAACAGGGTATTTATGAATTTAGCAATGGTTTCTCATAAGGAGGACAGGTCCAGAGAATTTTAGGAACTGACATATCATTATGTCATATATAAGTATCTCTTTATGTTATTAAAATGTCTAATGCCATCTGATTTTTGGAGGATGGCCTGTTTAATTAATTTTTTATCTTTTTATTTAGAAGAGAAATCAGCTATGGTGTTATGTAATATCTCTATAACAGGCAATAGGACAGCTGTTACACAATATCTCTGTCCAGTTAGTTGGGAGGAAAGTATAGGCCATACTTCCTCCACAAATAAATACTTGCCCTTCAGCAGGATAAAGGGAGGCAGTCTGGTTAACTGTGGAATTACAATTAGTAAACACAATGAACCCCACATCAATGTGGGAGGTATCATTATGAAAACCTCCTTGGAAACAGAGTCCTTGAAGCCTATTGGTTATACTCTAAAGGGGAGACCAGAACTACAATTTAAGTAAACTTGTTCCTCCAGAGTGGTTAGAGAAACACTGGTGGGGATTGCAAGGGGAATGGGGGAGCCCTGTGCCATGCATAACCAGCAATCTTCTGCCAAAATTGGGTTGGAAACAGCAAGCAGGTGGGCACATACTATCCCCAGAGCCCAGCCTATTTGGGACTCCTGCACGGTCTGGGTGCAGAGGAAGGGCTGGGCGGAACTAGGATACCTGCATTCGCCTCCCCGTGTGTCTGGAGGACTGGGGATATCTCAGCAAGCAGGAGAGCATCACTAGTTCCAGAGGCCCCGCAGCCTGCGGTAAGTGCCTAGTGCACTCTGCCCCAAGCCCAGCCTGTTCATGACCCTCCAGGCTTCCGGGTGCAGTGAAGTGGCTAAGTGAGTTTGAGACATCTACATCCACCTCCCATTCTGCTGATCTTGGAGAACTGTGGGGCTTCCAGCAAGCAGGGGGTGAACAGTGTCCCTGATCCCAGCTTATCTGGGAACTATGGAGTTCTAAACAGGCAGAAGAGGACCATTGGTTCTAGAGGCCCAGTGGCTTGGGGGAACTGGGTGCCAGAGTCCCAGGAGCTGTGAACGCAGAAGTGGATTTCCAACAGACTCTGAGGGAGCTTTCAAATAACACTTGAAACACAGAAATATAGGAAAGTGATAAAATGAAAGACCAAATTACAATCTCAAACCTACAGCCCATCTCAAGAAACCCTAGGAGCGATGTATATAGAAGAAAATACATGCCATTCACCTCAAATATTGGACATAATAGCTACTGAAATTAACAAGCAACTCCAGGAAGCTTTAAAGGAATTCAAATTCTAAATAATCTCCCAGGTAAAAGAAGAAATGATAAAAGAAATGAAAGAGATTCTGAATATATCTAAAGAAAACACAGTTACAAAATTGGAGGAACTAAACAAAAAGATAGTATCCCTAGATGAGCAATATAAGAAACAAACAGAATACATAATGCAGATGCACAGATATATACAGGAAATAAAAAACTCCACTGAAAGCTGTAAAAACCACCCCAATGAAAGTGAAGATAGAATTTCAGACCTTGAAGACAGGATTACAGCTAGTAAACAGGAAAGGAAAGATCTTTTAAAAATAACAAGGAATCAGGAAATAACAATTCAACAATTGCAAGATGATGCAAAGAAAAATAAGATTGATAGGGATTAATGAAAAAGAAGGGGACAACATAAAGAATGTCAAGAGGATATTTAGAGAAGTAATAGCTGAACATTTCCCAAGCAGGAGATCAGAAACCGACATCAGGTTCAGTGAAGCCTATAGAACTCCAAATAGTCATAACCAAAATAAAACTACACCCAAGCATATAATAATCACCATCCCAGAAATCCCACACAAGAATAGATTATTAAAAGCTGTCAGAGAGAAAAGACAGATCACTTATAAAGGAAAACCTATCAGAATCACAGCAGACTTCTCAGCACAAACAATAAAATCAAGAAGAGCATGGAGTGAAGTATTCCAGATCCTAAAGCAAAATGAATTCCAACCTAGACTGATGTACCCTGCAAAACTATCATTCAGAATTGATGGTGAAATACGATACTTCCATGACAAAGAACAGCTGAAGAACTTCATGAACACCAAGCCAACTCCATAAAAAATATTGAGAGAGAGTTTAGATACACAAAGGAAAAAAAAAACCACTAAGCAAAGCAGATAATTAAACAAAACAGAAAGATAAAGATGCAACGGTGGAGAGATAACATGTCAACAATAAACCAGCATATAACAGTCATAACGATTAATGTAAATGGTCTCAAGGCATCTATCAAAAGAAACAGACTAGCACAATGGATCAAGAAACAAAATCCAACCATATGCTGTTTATGGGATACCGATCTAACCCAGAAGGATACTCACAGACTGGAATTCAAAGGATGGAAAACAATACTTCATGGAGCAGTAATCCAAAAAAAAAAAAAAAAAAAAAAAAGAAAGCAGGAGTAGCCATTCTGTTTGCAGACAACGTGAACTTTAAACCAACAATGACCATAAAGGACAAAGAAGGTCACTACATACTCGTAAGGGGAAACCTCCAAGAGAAAGAGATAACTATTTTAAATATATAAGCACCAAACTCAAGAGCATCCAGTTATATAAAACAACAATTGACAGAAATGAAAACTCTAATCATCAGTAACACAATTGTAACACGAGACCTTAACACGCCATTGACACCAAGGGGCAGATCAAGTAGACAGAAAATGAGCAAAGAAATAACAGAACTGAATCACACCTGTGAACAAATGGACTTGATAGACATATACAGAATGTTTCACCCAACAACATCAGAATACACATTATTCTCAGCAGTACATGGGTCATTCTCCAAAATAGACCACATATTGGCTCAAAGAACATATTTAAATCAATGCAAAAGAGTTGAAATCATCCCTTGCATGTTATCGGATCACAGCACTCTGAAATTACAAATTAATGATAAAAGATACTGCAAAAATCCCACAAAAACGTGGAAACTGAATAACACACTTTTGAGTAATCAGTGGGTCACAGAGGAAATTAAAAAAGAAATTAAGCAATATATACAAGACAATGAAAATGCAGATACAACTTACCAGAATCTGTGAGATGCAATGAAAGCCATCCTCATCACGAACAACAAAATCACAGAGAGGGAAATAAGAGAAACTGGACTATTCACATTAGCAAGCAAAAAAATGAAATATTTAGGCATTACTCTTACGAAAGAAGTGAAAGACTTATACAGTGAAAATTATAATACACTGAAAAAGGAAATTGAAGATGATCTCAGAAAATGGAAAGACATCCCTTGCTCATGGATAGGAAGAACAAACATTGTGAAGATGGTCATTCTCCCAAAACTGTTATACAGATTCAATGCAATCCCAATAGAAATACCATCAACATACGTTATAGATCTAAAAAAAACCACTCCTAAATTTCATCTGGAACCAGAAGAGACCTAGAATTGCAAAGGCAATTCTAAGCAGCAAAGACAAAGCAGGAGGCACCACAATCCCTGACTTGAAGTTATACTACAAAGCAACAGTAGTAAAATCAACATGGTATTGGAATCAAAACAGAACCGAAGATCAATGGAATAGATTACAAGATACAACCACAACTACAAACATACTCAACCACCTTATCTTTGATAAAGGAGCCAAGCAGGTTCACTGGAAGAACGACAGTCTCTTTAATAAATGGTGCTGGAAAAACTGGCTCTCCATTTGCTGAAAACTAAAGCTAGACCCATGTCTATCACCATGTACCAAATTAAAATCTAAATGGGTCAAAGATCTGAATATTAAAAGAGAAACACTAAATATATCGGAAGACAAATTGGGTAGAAACCTTGAAGGCATAGGAGTAGGTAAAGAATTCATGAACAGGACTCAAACTGCACAGGAAATACTTCCCAGAATCAATAACTGGGACAACTTCTTATTAAAAAGTTTCTGCATGTCAAAAGAAATCTCCAGCATAGTGAAAAGAAAACTCACAAACTGGGAAAAGATTTTAGTGAACTCTCTCTCAGACAAGGGACTCTTGTCTAAAACATATAAAGAATTAAAAAAACTCAGACCTTCAAAATTCAAAGATCCAATCCAAAAATGGGCATCTGAGATGAATACACAATTCTCAGATGAAGAAATGCAAATGGCAAATAAATACATGAAAAAATGCTCCTCATCATTGGTCATTAGAGAAATGCAAATTAAAACCATACTGAGATACCATCTCACTCCTGAAAGAATGGCCAGGATCAAGAAAACCAACAACAAATGCTGGAGAGGCTGTGGGGAAAAAGGAACAATCCTGCACTGCTCGTGGGAGTGTAGACTGGTACAGCCTTTGTGGAGATCTGTCTGGAGATTTCTCAAAATATTGGGATTGGAAATCCCATTTATTCCAGCTATTCCACTTCTAGGCATATTCCCAGAAGAACTGAAAGCATTATACCACAGGGATATATGTGCACCTATGTTTATAGCAGCACAATTTGTAATCGCCAGATCTTGGAAACAACCCAAGTGTCCATCAACTGAGGAATGGATAAAAAAGTTGTGGTATTTCTATACAATGGAGTATTATTCAGCTATAAAGAAGGATCACATTGAGATATTTATCAATAAATGGGCGCAGCTTGAGACCATACTCATAAGTGAAATAAATCAATCTCGCATGTGTGAATACCGAATAGTTTCCCTAATGTAAGTAATGATTCAAATATATAAAAATATGTGGTAATCATGATTCCCCATTATGTGGCCTTGAAGCCTTATAAAGTTTTCACTCTTTAATTAGAAAGGCTTTATTCTGGGCTTCTTGATATGGAAATATTTGAAGCTATAGTATATGAAGTTTTATCCAAATATTTCAAGGAAAAAGACAGACACTATGATAACTACTATTAAGTCGGGTTATTTGGTGGTTAAATACTAGGTTGCTGAAACAATCATGCTTTGACCTCTATTGTTTTATTGTTATGTCCTGTTTTATCTCAATCTCCCCCTTATTCTTTAAAAAATTATTTAGTTATTTCTTATGTTTGTTTTAATTAAGGGGAAAAATTTTAAAAAATTAGGATATATAATAGTAACTCTTTTTGATTTCCTATTAACTTGTTTTGAAGTCCTGTAATACTCCCACGATCTTGTTTTGACTGATTAGACTCTGTTCCATTCTGTATGATAGTATCAAGTTTGAGGGTATAGGCAACTACTTTGAAGGCAATAAGATACACTAAGATGCCCATTCTGGTTTGACTATTGTCTCCTTTGGAAGTCCTGTAATGTTTACAATGCCTAAGTTTTATTGGTCTTGTTCTCTACTGTTTTGTCCAACTTTATAATATCTAATGAGATAGACAATTCTTTTTAAGGAAACAAGAGCCAATGTTGATAACCATTGTTAATAACCTTGTACTCTGTTCTACACCATGTGCTATGTCTATCCTTGGTTTTGACTGACAGCTTTGTTTTGCCATATTTGACTGTATTCTCTCCCCCCCAAAAAAGTAATAAGCACTAAGGAGTAATAAAATCCAAAATGTGTAAATTTTGTTGTAAAAAAGAGAGGGAAAAAAAAGAAAAAAAAAAAAAAAAAGAAAAAGAGCTCTAATGGATATAACAGCAAGTGTGTTTAGGGATGTTAAATAGCTGACTATATCAATGTTTTTGGATCATTGAACACAGCTGTTTGCAGTCTCACTGTTTGAATATCCACTTTGTATTCTTTGATACTGTGATTTGAGCAACTATTTTTAAGATGATAATATGTAATCTATTAACAGGTGATTTCTTACTGTTATGTTTTTTTTTTTAGTTCTGTATTACGTGTACCCTTACACCGCTTTGTTTTGTTTTGTGTTTTTCTCTTTTTCCTCTTAAATAAAATAAAAAAAAGAAAGCCGTCCTCAGAGGAAAATTTATTGCACTGAGTTCCCACATCAGGAAAACATAATGAATACAAATAAATAACCTGATGCTACACCTCAAACAACTAGAAAAAGAAGAGCAAGTCAATCCCAAAGCCAAAAGAAGAGAGGAAATTACAAAAATCAGAGCAGAAATCAATGCAACAGAGACAAAGAAAACAATCCAAATAATCAATGAATCAAAGAGTTGGTTCTTTGAAATAATGAATAAAATATATTAATCCCTAGCCAAACTTATTTTAAAAAGGGAAGAAAAAGCTCAATTTCATGCAATAAGAAATGTAAAAGGTGAAATCACTACAGACTCTACAGAAATACAGATCATCGACACCTATTTCAAAAACCTCTACTCTCATAGATTTGATAACACAGAAGAAATTAGACAGATTTGTAGAAACATATGAAGTGCCAAAGCTAGATCAAGAGCATGTAAAATTGCTGAATAACCCAATCTCTATTAATGAAATTGAAAGTGTAATTAAGTCCTTACCTACAAAGAAGAACCCAGGCCCAGAGGTGGGTTCACTGCACAATTCTACAAGAAATACGAAGAAGACCTAATGCCGACATTCCTTAAACTATTCAGTGAAATTGAAAGGGGAGAAATGCTTCTTAAGTCATTCCTGGAAGCAAATATTACTCTAGTACCAAAACCTGAGAAAGACCCAACTAAAAATGAGAACTATAGACCGATCTCCCTAATGAACACAGATGCAAAAAGCCTCAATAAAAGATTGGCAAAAAGGATGCAGCAAATCATCAAGAAGATTATGCACCATGACCAAGCGGGATTCATCCCAGGAATGCAAGGATGGTTCAACATACGCAAATCAATAAATGTAATCCACCATATCAATAAAGCCAAAAGTAAGAATCACATGATCATTTCTGTAGATGCAGAAAAAGCCTTCAGCAAGGTCCAACATTCATTCATGATAAGAACTTTACAGAAAATTGGAATAGAATGTCTTTACCTCAATATAATAAAGGCCATTTATGACAAACCAACAGCCAGCATCATACTAAATGGCCAAAAATTGAAAGCCTTTACTTTAAAATCAGGCACATGAAAAGGATATCCTTTGTCACCACCAATATTTAATATAGTACTGGAAGTACTAGCCAGAGCAATTAGACAAAAGAGAGAAATAAAATAAAAGAGGTAAGATAGGAAAAGAAGTTAAATTGTCATTGTTTGCAGATGACATGATACTCTACATAGAAGAGCCCCTAAACTCCGTTGAAGGACTCTTAGATTAAATTCAGTAATGTAGCTGGATACAAAAGTGATACCCAGAAATCAATAGTATTCCTATACACTAACAACAGAATCACAGAGAGTGAAATAAGAGAAACCACATTCTTAACACTAGCAAACAAAAAATGAAATATTTAGGAATTACTTTACAAAAGAAGTGAAAGACCTATAAAGGGAAAATTATAATACACTGAAAAAAAATTGAGGATGATCTCAGAAAATGGAAAGACATCCCTTGCTCATGGATAGGAAGAACAAACATTGTAAAAATGGCCATTCTGCCAAAACTGATATACAGATTCAATGCAATCCCAATAAAAATACCATCAACACAACTTATAAATGTAGAGAAATCACTCCTAAAATTCATCTGGAATCAGAAGAGACCTAGAATAGCAAAGGCAATTTTAAGCAGCACAGGAAAGGCAGGAGGCATCACAATCCATGACTTGAAGTTATACTGCAAAGCAACAGTAGTAAAATCAACATGGTATTGGAATCAAAACAGAACCGAAGATCAGTGGAATAGATTAGAAGCTACAACCACAACTACAAACACATTCAACCACCTTTTCTTTGATAAAGGAGCCAAGCAGGTTCACTGGAAGAACAACAGTCTCTTTAATAAATGGTGCTGGAAAAACTGGCTCTCCATTTGCCAAAAACTAAAGCTAGACCCATATCTATCACCATGTACTTAATTAAAATATAAATGGATTAAAGATTTGAATATTAAAACAGAAATACTATATCTATTTGAAGACAAATTGGGTAGAAACCTTGAAGACATATGGGTAGATAGAGAATTCATGAACAAGACTCAAACCGCACGGGAAATACTTCCCAGAATCAATAACTGGGACCACCTCCTATTAAAAAGTTTCTGCATGTCAAAAGAAATCCCCAGCATAGTGAAAAGAAAACCCACAAACTGGGAAAAGATCTTAGTGAACTCCCCTCAGACAAGGCACGTTTGTCTAAAACATATGAAGAATTAAAAAAACTCAGACCACCAGAATTCAAAGATCCAATCCAAAAATGGGCATCTGAGATGAATACACACTTCTCAGATGAAGAAATACCAATGGCAAATAAATACATGAAAAAAATGTTCATCATCATTGGTCATTAGAGAAATGCAAACTAAAACCACACTGAGGGCGCCTGGCCATCGGTGTGCGGAGGAGGAGCTGCGCGGATCCGGAGCGCCTGCAGAGGCCCCTTCCTTTGTCTGGAGGAGGAGGGGGCCCAGGTTCCTGAGGCACCTCGGCCCGTGCCCAGCTGCGCCTGGCCATCGGTGTGCGGAGGAGGAGCTGCGTGGATCCGGAGCGCCTGCAGAGGCCCCTTCCTTTGTCTGGAGGAGGAGGGGTCCCGGGTTCCTGAGGCACCTCGGCCTGTGCCCAGCCGCGCCTGGCCATCGGTGTGCGGAGGAGGAGCTGCGCGGATCCGGAGCGCCTGCAGAGGCCCCTTCCTTTGTCTGGAGGAGGAGGGATCCCGAGTTCCTGAGGCACCTCAGCCCGTGCCCAGCCGCGCCTGGCCATCAGTGTGCGGAGGAGGTGCTGCGCGGATCTGGAGCGCCTGCAGAGGCCCATTCCTTTGTCTGGAGGAGGAGGGGTCCCGGGTTCCTGAGGCACCTCGGCCTGTGCCCAGCCGCGCATAGCCATCTGCGTGCACAGGAGGAGCTGGGTAGATCCGGAGTGCCCGCAGGAGGCCCTTCCTTTGTCTGGAGGTCTGTGGATATCTCTGCAAGCAGGGAGGGAT
Source organism: Cavia porcellus (assembly GCF_034190915.1). Taxonomy (NCBI): domain Eukaryota; kingdom Metazoa; phylum Chordata; class Mammalia; order Rodentia; family Caviidae; genus Cavia; species Cavia porcellus. The sequence goes on along the minus strand of NW_026947500.1, from coordinate 53,743,649 downwards.
CACAGGCTCCTGAGGCACTGCGGTCTGTGGTGAGTACCCTAACCCGGCTGCGATCCAAGAGCTGTGGATCTACCAAGGGGCAGGTGGGCGCACAGTGTCCCTGAGGCCCAGCTTGTCTGGAACTGTGGAGTTCTGAACAAGCAGAGAAGGGCCATTGGTTCTGCAGGCCCAATGGCCTGGGGTAGAGTGGTGCCAGAGTCTCAGTAGCTGCAAACATAGAAGGGGATTTTCAACAGATCCTGAGGAGGCTTTCAAATAACACTTGAAACACAGAAATATAGGAAAATGACAAAACGAAAGACCAAATTACAACCTCAAACCTCCAGCCCATCTCAGGAAACCCTAGGAGAAGTGTATTTAGAAGAAAATATATCCCATCCTCCTCATATATTAGACACAATAGCTACTGAAGTTGACAAGCAACTCCAGGAAGTTTTAAAGAAATTCAAACTCGAAATAATATCCCAGATAAAAGAAGAAATGATAAAAGAAATGAAAGAGATTCTAAATATATCTAAAGAAAACACAGATAAAAAATTGGAGGAACTAAACAAAAAGATAGAATCCCTAGAAGAGCAATATAAGAAACAAACAGAATACATAATGCAGATGCACAGAGATATACAGGAAATAAAAAACTCCACTGAAAGTTGTAAAAACCGCCATAATGAAAGTGAAGATAGAATTTCAGACCTTGAAGACAGGATTGCAGCTAGTGAACAGGAAAGGAAAGATCTTTTAAAAATAACAAGGAATCAGGAAACAACAATTCAACAACTGCAAGATGATGCAAAGAAGAATAACATAAGAATGATAGGGATTAATGAAAAAGAAGGAGACAACATAAAGGATATCAAGAGGATATTTAGAGAAGCAATAGCTGAAAACTTCCCAAGCATGAGATCAGAAACTGACATCAGGATCAGTGAAGCATATAGAACTCCAAACAGTCATAACCAAAATAAAACTACACCCAGACATATAATAATCACCATCCCAGAAATCCAACACAAGTATAGATTATTAAAAGCTGTCAGAGAGAAAAGACAGATCACTTATAAAGGAAAACCTATCAGAATCACAGCAGACTTCTCAGCACAAACGATAAAGTCAAGAAGAGCATGGAGTGAAGTATTCCAGATCCTAAAGCAAAATGATTTCCAACCTAGACTGATATATCCTGCAAAACTATCATTTAAAATAGATGGTGAAATACGATACTTCCATGACAAAGAACAGCTGAAGAACTTCATGAACACCAAACCAACCCTGCAAAAAATATTGAAAGACAGTTTAGATACACAAAGGAAAAAACCACTAAGCAAAGCAAATAATTAAACAGAACAGAAAGATAAAGATGCAACAGCAGAGAGATAAGAATCCTACAATTAAACAACATTTAACAGTAATAACCATTAATGTAAATGGTCTCAATGCACCAATCAAAAGAAACAGACTAACAGAATGGATCAAGAAACAAAATCCAACCATATGCTGTTTACAGGAAACCCATCTAACCCAGAAGGATAATCACAGACTGAAAGTCAAAGGATGGAAAACAATTCTTCATGCAGCAGGAATCCAAAAAAAAGGCAGGAGTAGCCATTCTGTTTGCAGACAACGTGAACTTTAAACCAACAATGACCATAAAGGATAAAGAAGGTCACTACATACTCGTAAGGGGAAAACTCCAAGAGGAAGAGATAACTATCTTAAATATATACGCACCAAACTCCAGAGCGCCCAGTTATATAAAACAATTATTAACAGAAATGAAAACTCAAATTATCAGTAACACAATTGTAACGGGAGACCTTAATACGCCATTGACACCAAGGGAAAGATCGACCAGACAGAAAATGAGTAAAGAAATAACAGAACTGAATCATACCTGTGAACAAATGGGTTTGATAGACATATACAGAATGTTCCACCCAACAACATCAGAATACACATTCTTCTCAGCAGTACATGGATCATTTTCTAAAATAGACCATATATTAGCTCATAGAACATATTTAAACAAGTGCAAAAGAGCTGAAATCATCCCTTGCATGTTATCGGATCACAGCGCTCTGAAATTAGAAATTAATGATAAAAGATACCGCAAAAATCCCACAAACACATGGAAACTGAATAACACACTCTTGAGTAATCAGTGGGTCACAGAAGAAATTAAAGAAGAAATCAAACAATACCTAAAAGAAAATGAAAATGCAGATACAACTTACCGGAATCTGTGGGATGCAATGAAAGCCGTCCTGAGAGGAAAATTTATTGCACTGAGTTCCCACATCAGGAAAACAGAACGAATACAAATAAATAACTTGATACTACACCTCAAACAGCTAGAAAAAGAAGAGCAAGTCAAGCCCAAAGCCAAAAGAAGAGAGGAAATTATAAAAATCAGAGCAGAAATCAATGCAATAGAGACTAAGAAAACAATCCAAAGGATCAACAAATCAAAGAGTTGGTTCTTTGAAAGAATAAATAAAATCGATAAGCCCCTAGCCAACCTTATTAAAAAAAGGGAAGAAAAAGCTCAAATTCATGCAATAAGAAATGAAAAAGGAGAAGTCACTACAGACCCAATAGAAATACAGTAGATCATCAACACCTATTTTGAAAACCTCTACTCTCAAAAGTTTGATAACACAGAAGAAATAGACAGTTTCTTAGAAGCATATGAAGTGCCAAAGCTAGATAAAGAGGATGTAAAACTGTTGAATAACCCAATCTCGGTTACTGAAATTGAAAATGTAATTAAGTCCTTACCCACCAAGAAGAGCCCAGGCCCAGATGGATTCACTGCAGAATTCTACAAGAAATACAAAGAAGACCTAATGCCGACGCTCCTCAAACTATTCAATGAAATTGAAAGGGAAGCAATCCTTCCTAAGTCATTCCTGGAAGCAAATATCACTCTAGTACCAAAACCTGAGAAAGACCCAACTAAAAAAGAGAACTATAGACCGATCTCCCTAATGAACACAGATGCAAAAATCCTCAATAAAATATTGGCAAATAGGATGCAGCAAATCATCAAGAAGATTATACACCATGACCAAGTGGGATTCATCCCAGGAATGCAAGGATGGTTCAACATATGCAAATCAATAAATGTAACCCACCATATCAATAAAGCCAAAAATAAGAATCACATGATCATTTCTATAGATGCAGAAAAAGCCTTCGATAAGGTCCCACATTTATTCATGATAAAAACTCTACAGAAAATTGGAATAGATGGTCTTTACCTCAATATAATAAAGGCCATTTATGACAAACCAACAGCCAGCATCATACTAAATGGCCAAAAATTGAAAGCCTTTATTTTAAAATCGGGCACAAGACAAGGATGTCCTTTATCACCATTCCTATTTAATATAGTACTGGAAGTACTAGCCAGAGCAATTAGGCAAGAAAGAGAAATAAAAGGGGTAAAGATAGGAAAAGAAGAAGTTAAGTTATCATTGTTTGCAGATGACATGATACTCTACATAGAAGACCCCCTAAACTCCATTGAAACACTCTTAGATACAATAAATAAATTCAGTAATGTGGCTGGATACAAAATCAATACTCAGAAATCAATAGCATTCCTATACACAAACAACAAAACCACAGAGAAGGAAATAAGGGAAACTGGACTATTCACATTAGCAAGCAAAAAAAAAAAATGAAATATTTAGGAATTACTCTTACGAAAGAAGTGAAAGACTTATACAGTGAAAACTATATTACACTGAAAAAGGAAATTGAAGATGATCTCAGAAAATGGAAAGACATCCCTTGCTCATGGATAGGAAGAACAAACATTGTGAAGTTGGCCATTCTCCCAAAACTCTTATACAGATTCAATGCAATCCCAATAAAAATACCATCAACATACCTTATAGATCTAGAGAAATCACTCCTAAATTTCATCTGGAACCAGAAGAGACCTAGAATCGCAAAAGCAATTCTAAGCAGCAAAGACAAAGCAGGAGGCATCACAATCCCTGACTTGAAATTATACTACAAAGCAACAGTAGTAAAATCAACATGGTATTGGAATCAAAACAGAGCTGAAGATCAATGGAATAGATTAGAAGATACAACCACAACTACAAACACACTCAACCACCTTATCTTTGATAAAGGAGCCAAGCAGGTTCACTGGAAGAATGACAGTCTCTTTAATAAATGGTGCTGAAAAAACTGGCTCTCTATTTGCTGAAAACTAAAGCTAGACCCATGTCTATCACCATGTACTAAATTAAAATCTAAATGGGTCAAAGATCTGAATATTAAAACAGAAACGCTAAATCTATTGGAAGACAAATTGGGTAGAAACCTTGGAGACATATGAGTAGGTAGAGAATTCATGAATAGGACTCAAACTGCACGGGAAATACTTGCCAGAATCAATAACTGGGACCACTTCTTATTAAAAAGTTTTTGCATGTCAAAAGAAATCTCCAGCATAGTGAAAAGAAAACTCACAAACTGGGAAAAGATTTTAGTGAACTCTCTCTCAGACAAGGGACTCTTGTCTAAAACATATAAAGAATTAAAAAAACTCAGACCTTCAAAATTCAAAGATCCAATCCAAAAATGGGCATCTGAGATGAATACGCAATTCTCAGATGAAGAAATGCAAATGGCAAATAAATACATGAAAAAATGCTCATCATCATTGGTCATTAGAGAAATGCAAATTAAAACCACACTGAGATACCATCTCACTCCTGAAAGAATGGCCAGGATCAAGAAAACCAACAACAACAAATGCTGGAGAGGCTGTGGGGAAAAAGGAACTCTCCTGCACTGTTGGTGGGAGTGTAGACTGGTACAGCCTTTGTGGAGATCTGTCTGGAGGTTTCTCAAAAAGCTGGGATTGGAAATCCCATTTATTCCAGCTATTCCACTTCTAGGCATATTCTCAGAAGAACTGAAAGCATCATACCACAGGGATATATGTGCACCTATGTTTATAGCAGCACAATTTGTAATCGCCAGATCTTGGAAACAACCCAAGTGTCCATCAACTGAGGAATGGATAAAAAAGTTGTGGTATTTCTATACAATGGAATATTATTCAGCTATAAAGAAGGATCGCATTGAGATATTTATCAATAAATGGGCGCAGCTTGAGACCATAGTCATAAGTGAAATAAATCAATCTCGCATGTATGAATACCGAATAGTTTCCCTAATGTAAGTAATGATTCAAATATATAAAAATATGTGATAATCATGATTCCCCATTATGTGTCCTTGAAGCCTTATAAAATTTTCACTTATTAATTAGAAAGGCTTTACTCTGGGCTTTTTGATATGGAAATATTTGAAGCTATAGTATATGAAGTTTTATCCAAATATTTCAAGGAAAAAGACAGACACTATGGTAACTACTATTCTTTAAAAAAATTATTTAGCTATTTCTTATGTTTATTTTAATTAAGGGAAAAACTTAAAAAATTAGGATATATAGTAGTAACTCTTTTTGATCTCCTATTAACTTGTTTTGAAGTCCTGTAATACTCCCAAGATCTTGTTTTGACTGATTAGACTCTGTTCCATTCTGTGCGATAGTAGCAAGTTTGAAGGTATAGGCAACTAATTTGAAGGCAATAAGATTCACAAAGATGCCCATTCTGGTTTGACTATTGTCTCCTTGAAGTCCTGTAATGTTCACAATGCCTAAATTTTATTGGTCTTGTTCTCCACTGTTTTGTCCGGCTTTATAATATCTAATGAGATGGACAATTCCTTTTAAGGAAGCAAGAGGCATTATGGTAACCATTGTTGATGACCTTGTACTCTGTTCTACATCATGTGCTATGTCTATCCTTGGTTTTGACTTACAGCTTTGTTTTGCCATATTTGACTTTATTCTCTCCCCCCCAAAAAAGTAATAAGAACTAAGGAGTAATAAAATCCAAAATGTGTAAATTTTGTTATAAAAAAGAGAGGGAGGGGAAAAAAAAGAGCTCTAACGGATATAACAACAAGTGTGTTTAGGGATGTTAAATAGCTGACTATATTAATGTTTTTGGATCATTGAACACAGCTGTTTGCAGTCTCTCCGTTTGAATGTCTACTTTGTATTCTTTGATACTGTGATTTGAGCAACTATTTCCAAGATGATAATATGTAATCTATTAACAGGTGATTTCTTACTGTTATGTTTTTTTTTTGTAGTTCTGTATTATGTGTAACCTTTTACTGCTTTGTTTTGTTTTGTGTTTTTCTCTTTTTCCTCTTAAATAAAAAAAAAACCACACTGAGATTCCATCTCACTCCTGAAAGAATGGCCAGGATCAAGAAAATCAACAACAACAAATGCTGGAGAGGCTGTGGGGAAAAAGGAACTCTCCTATACTGTTGGTGGGATTGTAGACTGGTACAACCTCCAGAGGTCAGTCTGGAGATTTCTGAAAACCCGGAATTGGAATTCCCATTTGTTCCAGCTATTCCACTTCTAGGCATATTCCCAGAAGAACTGAAAGCATCATACCATAGTGATGTATGTGCATCTATGTTTATAGCAGCACAATTTGTTATCGCCAAATCTTGGAAACAACCTAAGTGTCCATCAACTGAGGAATGGATAAAAATATTGTGGTGTTTCTATACAATGGAGTATTATTCAGCTATATAGAAGGATCACATTGAGATATTCATCAATAAATGGGCGCAGCATGAGATCATACTCATAAATGAAATAAATCAATCTTGCATGTGTGAAGACCAAAGAGTTTCCCTAATGTATGTAATGATCCAAATATATAAAAGTATGTGGAAATCATGATTCCCTATCATGTGGCCATGAAGCCTTGTAAAGTTTTCACTTATTAATTGGAATGGCTTTATTCTGGGCTGCTTGATATGGAAATATGTGAAGCTATGGTATATGAAGTTATTTTCAAATATTTCAGGAAAAAGACAGACACTGTGGTAACTACTATTAAGTAGGGTTATTTGGTGGTGAAGCACTAGGTTGCTGAAACAGTCATGCTTTGACCTGTGTTCTTATGTTGTTTTGTCCTCTTTTATCTCAGTCTCTCCCTTATTCATTAAAAAATTATTTAGTTTTTTATGATTTTTTAATTTTTAATTAAGGGGAAAATTTTTTAAAAAAGCAGGATATATTATAGCAACTTTTTTGATTTCCTATTAACTTGATTTGAAGTCCTGTAATACTCCCACTATCTTGTTTTGACTGATTAGGCTTTGTTCCGTTCTGTATGATAGTATCAAGTTTGAGGGTATAGGCAACTACTTAGAAGACAATAAGATTCACTAAGATGCCCATTTTGGTTTGACTCTTATCTCCTTTGGAATTCCTGTAATATTTATAATGTTTAGGTTTTACTGGTCTTATTCTCTAATGTGTAGTTCAACTGTATAATACCTAATGAGATAGACAATTCTTTTTAAGGAAGCAAGAGGCATTATGGTAACCATTGTTGATAACCTTGTACTCTGTTTTCACATCATGTGCTATGTCTATCCTTGGTTTTGACTGACAGCTTTGTTTTGTCATATTTAACTTTATTCTCTTCCAAAAAAGTAATAAGAACTAAGGAGTAATAAAACCCAAAATGTGTAAATTTTGTTGTAAAGAAAGAGAGGGGAAAAAAGTGCTCTAAAGGATACAACTGCAAGTGTGTTTAGGGGTGTTAAATAGATGACCATATTAATGTTTTTTGGTTGCATCTTGAATACTACTGTTTGAAGTCCCACTGTTTGAATGTCCACTTTGTATGCTTTGATACTGTGACTTGAGCAACTATCTCTAAGATGATAATGTGTAATCTATTAACTGGTGATTTCTCACTGTTTTTTTTTTGTACTTCTGTATTACTTGTACCCTTACACCACTTTGTTTTGTTTTTTCTCTTTTTCCTTTTAAATAAATTAAAAAAAAACAAAATTGGGTTGGAAGCATTTAAGGCTTTATAATTGGCTTCTAGAATATCAGAAGTTTGACCATCTAGATCAACTTCCCATGATTTAGGCAGCACCAAGGGGTGGTAATGTATCTGGGGAAACATTATTTTTATTAGGTGCTTGACTCGTTCTTTAACCATGAGTTTTCTCATCTTATCTTGTGGGACACCCCCATCAGACACATGCATCAGGGCCACCCTGCTCTAGCACACTGATTCACCAACCGTGCCATGACATGAGGATTGGGCGTACTTTGAATTTTCTATTTCTGTCAGATTGGTGGACCAATCGCCTCCAGCACTTCTAGCCCTTGTCCTCATAAGCTCAGCAGTGAGGTAAGTTTTGCTATCCATGCCTATACATTTTTGTACAGAGTCATAGCAGGAGGAATGCATTTCTGAATGATAAGAACAATTTTGAGGGCATGGACCTGGCTGGCTGCCTTTGTTAGGCATCACGTGGGGCTTTAAGTTACATATCCACATTTGAGTCAAACCCCTTGTAACTGAGGGTATAGCAACAAGGAATGCTAACTTCTCCCCACAATTTGTCCAAAGACTGTATGTATATAATTTATCATTTATGTGGGAAGGACCATGATCCTTTTTTCCTATTGTATGTATAATTCCCCCCAGCCAGAGTCTTTACCTTTAGTATAGCCTCCTCCACAATCACAGGGGTTCCCATACAAAGATGTCAACAATTGTTCTTTGTTTACAGGGGGACCAAAGCTGCTGTGCAAGATCAGCATCAATGTTGTTAAAATCCCCAGCAGAGGGGTAGAAGGAGTAAAAGCAAGGAAGCTAAAGCAGTTCATGACTGGTATAATCTAACTATGTTTAGTTAATTTTAACTTCAAGGGGTTACCAGTGTATTGTATAGTCCACTGAGTATGTCCCTCATTGTCCACTCTTTCCACTGGCTTTACGTGAGCATGGTGAATCCACACAGTTTTTCCTGCTACCTTTATGGCAGTGGGGGTACTGAGCACCATGGTGAATGGTCCTTCCCCGCGGGGTTCAAGGAAGTCTCAATGGTGACATAGCACCAGGACAGAAGTTCCCACCTCAATGGGTGCTTTGAGTGGCATCTTTGAAGGCAGGTCTGGGTGTTTTTGTTGAAACAGCTGGTGGATCGAGGCCAACACAGGTCGAAGTGTCTGCAGGGACTTAATGAGATATTGGTTAGTTATTTCAACTAATTTGTCCTCTGACAGTCTTGGGACCAGTGGAGGGGGCCTTCCAAATATAGCCTCAGATTGAGAAATTCCAGAAACATAAGGAGTACATCTAGCTTGCAGCAGAGTGAAGGGAAGAAGGCTCACCCAATTATCGCCAGTTTCTAAAGACAGCTTAGCTAAAGTGTCCTTAAGAGTGCAGTTCATACATTCTACTTGCCCTGAGCTTTGTGGCCGATAGGCACAGTGGAGTTTCTAATTAATGTTTAATGCCTGGGCTAAATTTTGGGTGACTTGGGCTATGAAAGTCGGGCCATTATTGGACCCTATTGATAATGGAAGGCCAAATCAAGGTATGATCTCATGCAATAGCTTTCTGGCTACCTTTCTGGCTACCTAAGGCTCACTTGGACTTAGTAGGGAAAACCTCTTCCCAGCCAGTGAAGGTGTCTATTAATAACAAGAGATAGTGGTGTCTTTGTAAACCAGATTTTACCATGTCTGTAAAGTCTACTTCCCAGTGTTCTCCACAGGCAGTTCCTTGGTGCCAGGTGATCTCCAATAGAGAGCTTTTGGTCGGGTTGGCTAACAAGCACTGCGGGCATCTGGAGCTCAAAAAGGTGGTCAGTTTGGAGAGTCTTGGAATGAAAAACTGAGTTCTGAACAATTCAGCAAATTTAGTTCCCCCTAAATGGGTGGTTTGGTGAGCCTGGTATAGCAGCTCATGTCTTAATGCCTCAGGTAACAGCACTCGCTTGTCTGGTAATTGGTACCAACCTCCTGGAGTGAGGGACTTAGCTCCAAGTTGAGATACTAATTGTAGGTCCTTCTTTGTGTAGACCGGTTCTGATAAAGTGGCCCCTCTGATGTAGTGGCTACTTTTCGAGTGGCTTGATCTGCCAAATTGTTTCCTAGGGTGATGGGGTCACCTCCTGTCTAATGAACCTTTCAATGAATAACAGCAACCCACTGAGACAGCCAGACTGCTGCCAGCAAGTCTAAGATCTGTGAAGCATTTTTTATCTTAGACCCGGCTGAGGTTAAGAGACCTCGTTCTTGATAGATGGCTTCATATACATGTACAGTAGCAAAAGTATATCTACTGTCAGTATAGATATTTACCCTCTTTCCCATAGCTAAATTTAGCACCTCAGTCAAAGCAATGAGCTCTGCCCTTTGGGCAGAAGTGCCAGGCTCTAACCACTTAACCCAGAGTAGCTCTTTTCTTGGTCATTGCTGCTCCAGCCGCTCATTTGCTGTCCTGGATGAAACTGCTCCCATCGGTGAAATAGTTCTTGGCATTTTGTAAAGGCTGGTAAGTGAGATCAGCCTGTAGGTTCTGCTGCAGTTCGAAGATGTTAGCACACTTGTGGAGAGGTGCACTCTGAACCTCTGGGTTGTCATCAGGCATAAGGGTGGCTGGGTTTAAGGCTGAAGAGGTCTTGAATATCAACTGGGTCTAGAAACAGGGCCTGATAGTATAGAATTCTGGCATTCAAAAGCCACTTTTTGGGAGGGGTTTTGATAAGAGTTTTTAAACTGTGGTCAGTCACCACAGAAACCTTTTGTCCATAAGTGAGTTTTTTTTAGCCTCTTTAAGTAACATAGGAGATTAATACTGTATAGTTTGTCTCAGATGAAAAACCCAGTTATAAGTAAATTAAGGGATAAAATAGTGAATGTACATTGAGATCATAATAGTAAGGTAACCAGATCAGATTCTTAAGCCTATATATTGCATCCTTTATCTTACATGAGAAATCCAAACTATAAATAAAGAGCAAAGCAAAAGCTAGATAACAGGAAACAGGAAGTTAGATCTTTTTCAAAAGGGAGGAGATCAGGAAATGGAGAGAGGGAAGGGAAAGGGGGTGAGAGAGGAATTAAGATGTGTTCTGTACATGATCCAACTCTGTAAAGGAATGTGGTCATGAGGTATCACAAACATGTACTCATAAAAATTAAAATAAATACAAACTAAACTAAGGAAAAATAAAATGAATCAGTGGCAGAATTTTTGAAATAGGGCAGGGTTTCAGAGGATGGGGAAATTCTATGGAGAAGCAAGGGGTACAAAAATGATTCAGATATTTTATATGTATATTACTCCTGAAGAATTAGTGTACATTTCAAGTATTCCAAGCATACACCAATACAGAAGCATTTGACTCAGGAAGTACACATGCCAAACATACTTTGAAAGCCTTGTTGTGCCTCCACTGTCTTTAGTTTTCTGTAGTTTTCACCAGCAGTTTAAAAAGCTATAAAAACACATCTCGTCCTACAGTGCAGAAATAACTCGAGATTGTATGTATGTGGGTACTATATGGAATTTGTATTTGTAAGTCATTCCTTGGTAGAGCTGGTCAGAGCCACTGTTTTACATGAAGAGATGAAACCCACCTTTGGTGCCATGGGGTTCAGACCAGTGTGACCAGACCCACTTGCATTCCCTTTCCTGAGAGCCTGAGTTGGGTCACGCTGTGTGTTTGGTCTCGATTGGAGCAGGGCAATGGAGAAATGCTGTGTCAGGGCTTCCAGGCTCTTATCCCCTTGAAGTTATACTTCCCAGGTGCTGTTATTCAAACTTTCTGCTCTTTGGTGCCCCTGGATTCTGACACACAAACAACCTGACCAGAGGGAGTCATAGAGAAAGGGTGGGAAGGACACATTGGCATGAAATGGACCTGGAAAATGAGTGCTTGGCAGGAGGAAGAGATTATCTCATGTGTGAGGTCCCTAGGGATCTCCAGCTTCTATTATCCTGCACTGAAATAGATGCCTCAAGGCCACTAGGAGAGATATTTCCAAGCTTCTTCATTCCCAGTGAGAACCCATTGTGCATTTAGGGGGTTCTCAGTAGGTCCTGAGGCTTCATGGAATTTAATTAAACAGAGGTAAATTCTTGTGTATCAGTTTCTATTTTTCTTTTCTTTTTTTTTTATCGGTACCAGAGATTGAACTCACTACAGTGCACTTGCAAAGCAGGTACTTATGCTGCTGAGCTAAATCCCCAGCCCCCCAAGGTAAACCCTTAATATGTATAAACTGTGTGCACTTCATGAGCAGTGATGGTGAAATCTTTCTAGAACCTGATTCCAGTTTGGTGCAGAAGACCCAGTCCTGTAAGAAATCACACTCACATGGTAGAGAAAGAATGGGTTGTGTATTGAAGCTGTCTCTGTAATAACTGGGTTAAGTCCTTGAGCAAGTCACTTTTTCTCTTGAGGCTTTTGATTCCTTATCTCCTGAAAAAAGGTTGAACTATTAACAATAGAATTTTTCCGACTGATGTATTATTATTTTGGTCTTTTGTAAAAATACATCATTAAGCTCAATACTATAAAACTAATTACTTTATGCTGAACAGAAGCTTGGCTTGTCAGTCACTTATTCATTGAAACAGGAAAACCAATGGGTACTTAGGAAGTGTGGGTGGTTAATTAATAATGTATTTGAATGTAAGACTTTGTGGAGAACATAATAATGTGATCCTTGGTAATGAGGATTTGAGGACTCATTTTTCCCTTTCAAATGGTCCTAGTCACTTCGGAGTCTCCACAAAGCTGACTTCATCTTCTGATTCTGCAGGGTGTAGATCAAGGTGTTGAGGAGAGGGGAGATGACTGTGAGGGAGACACAGATGGGCGTGTCTGTGGGGAGGGCAGTAAAGGATCAGACATAGACATAAATGCAAGGCACAAAGTGCACGGTGATGTGAGAGGTGCAGGTGGAGAGGTCTTTACTCCTGCCCTCCCCTGTGTGTGACCTCACAATCATCAGGAAGACAATGTAGGACACAAGCAGGAAGATAAACCACAGCACAGTGACCAGGCCATTGTTGGAAATCACGAGTATCTCCAGGGCGACAGTGTCAGTGCAGGTGAGTCTGAGGACCTGCGGGACATTACAGTAGAAAGTGTCAAGAATGTTGGGCCCACAGAAGGGGAATGGGAGCAAGAGAGCAATCTGCATGATGGGTGGACAAAGACCCCAGCCAGATGGCCGCAATGAGGGCTGTGCACTGCCCCCTGCCCATGAAGGTCCTGTAATGCAGGGCCCTGGAAGTGGCCCCAAAGAGGTCAAAGGCCATGACTGAGAGAGAAAAAATGTCTGCACCACCAATGAGGTGGAAGAAGAACATTTGGGTGATGCAGCCTTGGAAGGAGATTATCTTTTTCCTTGCAAGAAGGTCTGTGAGGACTTGGGTGCAATGATGGAGGAGAAGCAGATGTTGAGAATGGAGAGATTGCAAAGCAGGAAGTACATGGGGGTGTGAAGGCAGGAATCAAGGTCACTGTCAACATGATGAAGAGGCTTCCCAGTAGAGCTGTCATGTACACAAAGCACAAAAGCAGAAATAAGACCAAGCTCAGGTCTTTAGAGTGAATGAGCCCCAGAAATACTAACTCTGACACTGGTGTGATTTCCCAACTCCACTGAGCCTTATCTCCTGATCCTTATACAGTTAGGGAAAGTGGAGTGTGTTATCTCAGCAAGTGTCTACTCTCCCATCATGGATTCAGACTTGTGGAGTCCAAGATGAGACCTGAGAGTTCAGGACAGCCCCTTGTCACACAGATTACTCTGCTATGGTCACTGCTTGTGAGTCCAGAATCAATGATGCTCTGCAAGCATGCATTTTTTTTGTTTTCTCTTCTATAATATAGACATATTTTCAGAGACATCATGTTCTACGTAACTAAATGTTAAGGAGCCACAATAGAGAGGTGAATGTTAGATGCTCGGTAAGGGACTATTTCTGGTGTGAGAGCTGTAATTAAAGAGTTAGGCTTGTGTGTGGATAAAGCAGTGCCATTTGGTTCTGCGTTCCCCAGGGATAAGTTCCCTGCCCCTCAAACTGCGAACCCTCTCTACTGGGTCTAAGGACTCCTATCGGCAGCATGGTGACTTTCTCAGTGAATTCTGTGAGAGTATTCCCACGATCCCTTTTACATTAAAAATGTAATTCAATGAAAAATCAGAAAATTCTACATGGGTGTGAACCTGGGTTCAATCTTCAGCACAGAAAAATAGGGAGAGAAATTAAAATTTAGAACCATAAAACTCTTCTCAATTTTTCTGTTCTTTCTTGAAGGGACTTCACTGTTTCTAGCTTTACTGTGGACTGATTTTTATTCCAGAACCTGAGGTGGTGAGCAACACTTTCACTGTGAAAACCAAAGCAGCACTCAGATCTTTTCTTCTGTTTGTTGTTGTAATTTCCTTCTTGAAAATTAGTTTTAAATATGAGTTAGCATTATTATACAATGGACTTAGCGTATTTGGAGTATACACTTTGATTCATTTTCACATGAATAAGTATTTGTGAAGCCATCAGTGTTGTTAAAACAATGAACACTTGCCCTCCCCAAAGTGACCTTGTGACCCTTTGTAATTTGTCCCCTTGATGGAGCCTTTCTCAGACAAACACTGATCTGATTTCTGTTGATATACTGTAATTTGTGTTTTCTATAGGTAAAATCTTACTGTAGGTACTCTGTTTCTGTCTGGCCTTTATGGCTTTGTGTGTAGCTGCTATTTTGTTCTTTTTTATTATGTGAATGTACCATAATTTGTTGATCTGTTCACTACCTGGTGAACATTAGAGTTATTTTTAGCTTTTACCCATTTCATATAAAAGCTCCTAAGAACCATCAAGTATGGGTCTTTGTGTGGACATATGTTTATATCTTTCATTGTAAATAGCTAGGAGTGGAATCTCAGTAACTCTTAAGACTCATTAGTAAGAAGACAATGTAATTTAAAAAGGAGAAATGATGCAATAGATGCTTGCATAGTAAGATAGATACAGACACAGAAAATAGGCACGAGTACAATTTCAGCATCTCTTATTACTGGGAAAATTTAAATTAAAATTCATAGTAATGTAAATAAAATCACAGTATACATTTTTTCTTTGCTTTGCTTTTTGATACAGGGTCTCATCACGAAGTTTAGGCTGTCCTTGAGCTCACCAAAAACCCCAGGCTGGCCTTGACAGCAGTCCTCCTGCCTCAGCCTCCTGAGTGCTGGGATTCCAGGCCTGTACCACCACATAGAGCAACACAGTGTAAATTTAAGAAATATTTTGCATTTATTCGAATGATTAATGGATATATCTGCAATAGGCAAAAGTGTAGGAAACTGGGGCATCTGTGAGAATTAAAAAGAGTAAAACCATTTCTGCAAAGTTTTTTTCTCATTAGTTCAATATTTAATTTTCTTCAGTATATATATATATATATATATATATATATATATATATATATATATATATATTTTGGGAAGCACACACTTTATTAACCAAATGATGACCAAATCATAAAAACACTGTGGCAGACACCTCAGTTCATTCCTCTGCTAAGCCTGTTGGTCTGGTGTTTTCCATTTCCAGGATCTCTGCCTTCCACTAAAGGGTGCCTTTTTCTCCATTCTACCTGGTGGAGGCGATGGTTTGAAGGGCCACAGAAAGTTATTTGCCTCTCTGAAGCGTTTTCTAACCATGTAGATCTCACCAGTCAGATCCTCCATGCAGATGGTGCCATATTTACCAAGAGACTGAGCAATCAATGTGTTCTCTGCCAAGGAGATGTGCTTCCTCCTGATTTTGCCAGCACCACACTTACATATTAGCTCATTTACAGACCTCAGATTTGGGACCTCCATGTAATGTGTGTTCTACAGTTCTCAGTGCATTAATTGAAGTCATTGAGCTTCAGGAAGGCACCACTGAAGATCTAGTGAAGTCACAAAGAAGCTGTGACACCTTGTGGGCCTTTGGAGTCACACCACTGACACCCTGATATGGATGACAGATGCCACCTTGGGTTCTGCAGGTCTGCAGAAGCTGCCACACAGCTTTTTCTGCCTTCCCAGCTGTTCAAATCTGAGCTCTGTCTGGACTCTTATGTCTTTGCTTTTCAGAGCAAACTTCTGGGCAAACTTCTTTCCCAGGTGATTACCTTCAGCTCTAGGAAATGTCTCCATTTTTCTTAGCAGTTTCTGGCACAGCAGCAGCCTCCTTTTTCTTCTCTTTGACATCTTCCATGGTTCCAGCCAGAAAAGAAGTCTTCAGTTTTTGTTTACTGTTGGTGCATGGTGTTTACATTCCTCATGGGGAGCTGGGGCCATGTACACAGCATATGACAATTCTTCCTTCACCCTCCTCCTCTGTTCTCCTTTCTCTCTTTCTTTTTTGTTTGTCTTTTTTTTGAAACAAAGTTTCACTATGTTATTCTTGCTGACCTTGAACTCATTTTGTAGCCCAAATTGATCTCAAGCTCTCAGTGATCCTCCTGCCTCAGTCTCTCAAGTGCTGGGATAATAGATGTGCACCACCACACTGAAATCCTCTTTCTCTTGGTGCCCTTCCCGTTTGCAACATTCCATCTCCCTATTTCCTACTATCTGCCTTTTATTTGTACTTTATTTACATTTTGGGTTCTCACATAAGAAAAATGTTGCTATACTTAAGCTCACATGCCCTATTTATCTCACTAACATTATGGCATCATGTTGCATCCATTTGCCCGCAGAGGACCCAGGCTTCTCCAAGGCAGAGGAGTGCTCCCCAGCCTTGGTAGTTTCTGAGCATGTTAATGAGATACAATGCACTCGGGTTGCTTTTGGGTTCTGTTCCTCTTCCCAAGAACCTTTGAAATAGGTCTTCCATGCTTTCTTCCCCACTTACGCCGTTTTCATTCTATAAACAGAAAGAAAATAACAATGGTCATTTCCCTACCCTTCCCAAGGTGTGTTTTCCAGGTCCAGTCAAGATGGTTCTTTTTTTCTAGCACACTTTCTCTTCAAGTTTTCTTTCCTGTCTATGTGATTTTTACCCATACTGTATGTGACAAAGAAAAGCAAAATTTGAACTACCAAGGGGCACTGAGTAGCTAGCAGACTGCGACACCATACAGCCCTATCAAATCCCAGCAGCATCTGGTGGCTGTGATTCTGCTACCTTGTCCCTGGGGCTCTGTATTCATACTGGGCATCTACAGAGGATTGCATCTTCTTTAAAGCACTCTTGTGAGAACAAATGAAACCATGTAAGTAAAGCACCAGTTCTGAAAGCACTGCCTAATTCACAGTAGGGGGGCTATGTGACCTTACAGAAAATCTCTGGGCTGTGAACTCACTCACACAGACATGGCTTCTGCAGAAACATGAACAGTCTCTCAGGGGAGCCATGTACTTCCCTTAATCTGTATGCTAAACCACACTGCACTGAGGACTAGAGTAACACAGTGCCCCAGAGGACTGTGACTGTGACTGTGAGGACTTGTATCACCTGCTTTCTGGGTGGGCATCTCAGGCACACAATGAGGAAACTGTGCAGGCACAAGGACTATGTAACAAGAGTTACTGGTTTGAGTCCTTACCTTGCTTACAGGTGAATCCACTGGGGCCTCATTGACTCATCTGTGCAGTAGAAGTAATACCCACCTCATAGGGAGCCGTGAGGAGTGAGCAATTCTCAGATGGGAGGCTGTGTGCCCACAGGCTCCCATCTGTTGGGGTTACCAGCCTGGTGAACCTTTAAGAAAAGACTTCTGGAAAATGGAACTGCACATCCTGATTAGCGGGAAGAGCGGGAACACTATCATCAGACAGTATCAACTTGGTGTATTCACTGCGCATGTGGAGGAGAGCCCACTTAGTTATACAAGGCTTCCAAAGGGACCCCCATTTACTTGGGGTGCTCTGGAGCTGGTCAGTACTTCAGAGGGAAGGACAGGTCTTTTATTGGTAAACTATCCTTTATAATTCAAAAGCAACCTCCCCAACTTCTTCCCCACCCTTCTGCTCTTCTCATTCCTTCTGCTCATTTAGCAGATACTGATGAGCATTAGCAAAGATTAGGTCACCTGAGAGAAACCCAGTAGGAAAAGCGCTGGACTGTCATGGTTATATGGGAGTGGGGACCATCTCAGGAGAGAAGAAAGCTTGGTTTGAGAAGAGAATGACTTTTCAGGAAAACCACGTGGAAAAGGTGACATTACACTTAGGGTACACTTGGGAATGGGAGGAAAGCCTGTGCTGGCAGGGAGCTCACTGGGATACATGACATTTGCTTACAGACAGGAAGTCTGGCTGGGAAGGGAAGGATGACAACACGGAGGAATCAAAAGACTGAGAGAAGAAAATTATGGCTATAATTTTGGGGGACAAATTTAAAGAAGAGTTTTGAGGTGTTCACTGTATTAAAGTTTCAGCCTTCCCTCTCCTTCCCTTCCCCTCTTCCCCTTTTCTTTCTGCCTCCCTTCCTCCTCCCTCCCTTTCTCCTTTTCTTTCTTTCTCTCTCTTTCTCTTTTTCTTTTTCTTTCTTTCTTTCTTTCTTTCTTTCTTTCTTTCTTTCTTTCTTTCTTTCTTTCTTTTCTTTCTTTCTTCCTTTGCTTTCTTTCTTCTTTCTTTTCCTTTCTCTTACTTTCTACTTTCTCTCTCTTTCTTTCATTATTCCTTTCTTTCCTGCTTTCCTTATTCCTCCATTTTTCCTTCCTTCCCCTCTCCCTTCATTCTACCCACCCTGGGAATTAAACCCAGGCCACTGTACATGCTAGGCAAGTAGTCTGTCACAGAGCCATACCCCAGTTCTATTTTTCAATTTTTCTTTCTCTTTTTTTCCTTTGGTCTTTCTGCTTTTCTGAGAGTTTGAAATATTTTATTTTACTTTACTTTATAGACTAACACTTAGTATGTTACCTCTGAGTAGATCCCTGATGTCTGAGCAAAGCTTCCTCCCATTCCACTGAGCCAGTCCCAGAGAACAAATACAGCCACTCCCCAATCCCACACCCAATTGCATGTCTGTGTCATGGTGTCCTCTTCGTTAACCTTCATCCTCTGATGCCTGGCACTGAAGAGGCGCTGTGGAGCGTGTCAGTGCACACAGGATGGGATGTGTAGTCAAAAGGAACTTCTGCATCTTAACGGTCACACCTGGATTTCAGTATTTTCAATCTTCCTTTTCCACTCTGGACCACCGAGACCCACACATCACAAGCACACACACCCTCATAAAATTATTTATCTTACTTAAAATCTTCAGCTTTCTTTTTTGGACTCCAGGATTCTAAGTAGAGATGGGAGCCATTTAGCTTCAGAGCATTCTGCTAATTGACCCTCAGAAAGCTGCTTACTCCAGTGGATTCTCTTCCCTTTGGCGTGATGAAAGGCAAACTGAGAGAATAATATTTTATCCCCACTCCCAGCTGATTCCCAGGGCCCCATCACATGATGGACCAATTCCTCGATCCCAGAACCCGTGTGAGAAGAGCAGAGGGATTGGCATGGATGTGGCTGCAAAAAAGTCCTGTAGATGGTGACACAGTTTCAGTGGGAGTAATTAAGAAGTTACAAGGCACATGTGCTTAGCAATAATTATTTGTCTTGCGTATGAAATTGTCTCCAGGCTGTGGAAGGAGCAAACTCCCTTAGGCTGTGGTTTCAGCAGGAAGAGTGCCTGTGTTCATATATGCCCTGCTGAATTCCTTACAAAACCAAGGAGACAGCGCCTGTTTGTGGTGTGTGTGCTGCAGATGGACCTGCAGCTGGCCGGTGTCTGACCCCACCACTGAATCCTGGATCCTGTTGCATTTCCAATCTGACAACGTTTGCAAGGAGACATGTGCCATGGAGGCTCTGGAAATACCCAGCAGCTCCTATCTCGATATTTTGTTCATGAGGATCCCCACTTGTGGAGGAGGTTGAGCAGGGACAGGCTGAGAAAAATAAAGTCAAATGAAATAAGCCACCAAGACAGCCACACAGTGAGCAGTGGGAATCATCTGGCTGCATTCTCTGGCCACCTTAGAAATCTATTTATGGCCTTTAAAACTGAATATTGACAATCATTGCTCCCCATCTGTCTGGGATGTTCAGCAGCAGAGTTCTTTCCCTCCTTTGACACAGACAGTGTCCAGGTAGCCCGCTGCAGCTTTTGTGGCCTGAAATCTCCGTAAACACCACTGAAGTCCAGTCCAGAGTGCTTCTCTAGATGAAAGCAGAATTAAATTTAGTATGCCCTGCTCTGTCTTGGCTGAAAAGTGCCAAACAGAATATGCAGCCTTGTAGCACTAGTTTGGAATAACTGTTTCTGTTGCCCAGTTACCATGTGTAGGGATTGACTTTACATTTGCCCTGCTCCACAAAGATGTCCTCCTCAAAACCAGGAATCCAAGCAGCCACTGCAGATAAACAAGTAAACAAGGGAGCACTAATCATTTTAGATGCCCTGAATGGCAGCTCAGCACAGTTTTACTTTGCAGTATTATTAACCCAGAGTCTCCCTTATCCATCTCTTTTGCTGACTTTAGGGGAAGGAAAACTTTCAGAATCAGGACAAAGTAGTCTATGACCATACCACTCAGAATGCACCGATCTCCAAATCAGGACAAAATATTTAGACAAGCATCTACATAAAAAGAGAAAATTGGAATGGTATTTATTCAGATTTCCCATGGGTCAGGTACTTTTTTTTTCTTATCTTTTTTGTCTTTTTGAGACAAGGTCTCACTATACAGTTCAGGCTGGCCTTGAGTTAACTTTGTAGCCAAGGCTGATCTCCAATTCACAAAGATCTTTCTGCATCCCAAGTGCTGGGATTATTGGTGTGAGCCACCACACTTGGCTGGGTCATGTACTTTTTAAAAAGTAAATGTTTAATTTTAAAGTGCATTTATAAAAAGCTGTGATTATTTTACAGGGTTCATGTATCTTTTATGTGTGAATTCCCAGTTATTATGATAGTGTATTTATCATGAATGAGAAACTACATTTTGACAAATTTTTTGAAATAAAACCCATGATTTATTTTTAGCTTTTGATTTACATCCTTCTGCAGTTCCAAGGTGCCACCTAGGGCACCATACCTGTGGCTGTCATGTCTCCTGAAGATCCTCTGCACTAAGCCAATTTCTCACACTTCCATTGGTTTTGATGATTTGGAGTACTGAGGAGTCCTGGTCAGGTATTTTGAGAAATGTTCCTTGGATTAGTCTGAACTAATCCTTGGATTGGTTCCTTTGATTAACTAGGGTGAGTCTGACAATTTTTTCTCATTGTTAGACAGAGGTTATAAATTTTTGGAAGAAGCCAAGCAGAGGTAAAGTTCTGTTTTCAGCCCATCATATCAAAAATTACATGCATAGACATGCTTGCCACGGATGCTACACACTTAGAACAGCAGGCCCAGGTGCTACCTGTCAGGATTCTCCAAGTTACTCCTCTGCTCTCTACTGTACCATAGCTCATTAGAAAGAACAGGTAGTCAGGTCATACTTGTTTGAGTGTGGAGACTTTGGATAAATTCCACAATATTCTGTGTATTACACTTTATTGCCCTCCATTCATTTACTTATTCAATTGTTTATACTGATATAGATGCATGGATACGTATTTTATACTTTAGGCAATTAATCCACACTGTATTACGTATTTCTTGGCTTAGATTTTCTCAACTTTAGCCCCTAGGAGCATTTTGGTCAGATTTTGTGTGGTTTAATACAGCCCCATTTTGGTTTATGAACATTTTCTTGCTTTTTAGCACCACAAGAATTCTTCAAAAATTATATTTATTTAACCCATTCATAAATGTAAGGAGCACAATAAGTGATAATAAACAAAATTTAACAAAGCCCCCATCCTTTATATGAGCAATCATTTCCAGATACATAACTTATTAATAAGTACAAAATATAAATTTTATTGTTTTGTCTGTTCTCCCCGCCTTTGACTACAGGGATGTTTTCTGGGAAGGTTGAGTCCCAGAGAAAATCTTACAACCAAAGCCCAATGAACTTCTCTGGAATTGGAAACTCAGCTGGAGGCTGGGGTGAGTCTGCTCCCCATCCTGATCCCTGGGATGCTTTATTTAGATCATTGCTCCCAGAGATCAAAGGCCCATCCAGAGCCCAGCCAGATGAGGCTTTACTGGCTCTGCAGGTTTCAGACCTGCCAAAGACACACCCAACAACTTTCTCCCATATTGGGAAATTCTTTTTGCGGCTTGGGTGAGTACCTGCACCATCCGGAGCCCAGGGAGACTTATTAATATCATCCCTCCAAGAGCTCAAGGACCCGCCCAGGTTCCAGCCACATTAGACTAGCCTTGGGAGGTTTGCAGCCTGAGTAGATTATGCCCAGCAACCTTCTTCAATTATGGGAGTTGAGATCAAATGAAGTGAGTTCCAGGGCATTGGTCTTTGCCCAGGGAGAGCTTTAGCCCATCATCCATAGTGGTTAGGTGCCTATGCAGCTACCTGGAACACTGCAGGTGGAAAGGAGGGCCTGAAGACCTGACTGGACCATGCTCAGCAACTTCCATTCAGTCACAGGAGCCTAGGACATAGGAGATGATTTCTAACACAACCAGGGGAAGGCTGAGAAAAACACTTGAAATAGAGAAATATAGGAAAATGACAAAACAAAAGATCAAAATGCAATCCCAAAACTTCAGCCCATCCCAAGAAAGGCTAGGAGCCATGTACATAGAAGAAAATATATGCAATACATCTGAAATATGTGTAATAATACCAACTGAAATAAAGAAGCAACTCCAGGAAGCTTTAAAGATATTCAAACTAGAAATAATATCCCAGGTAAAAGCAGAAATGATAAAAGTATTGAAAGAGATATTGAACAAATCTAAAAAAGACACAGTTAAAAAAATTAGAGGAGCAAAATAAAAAGGTAGAATCCTTGGATGAACAATTTAAGAAACAAACAGAATACATGAAGCAGATACAAAGAGATATACAGGATATCAAAAATTCCATCAAAAGTTGTCAAAACTGACTCAATGAAAGTAAAGATGGAATTTCAGACCTCGAAGACAAGATTGCAGCTAGTGAACAGGAAAGAAAGAGCTTTTAAAAATAACAAGGAATGAGGAAATGACAATTCAACAGTTGCAAGATGATGCAAAGAAAAACATAAGATTAATGGGGACAAATGAAAAAGAAGGGAACAACACAAATGATATCAAAAGGCTATTCACAGAAGTAATAGCTGAAAACTTACAAAACATGAGAATGGAAACTGACATAAGGACTAGTGAAGCATATAGAACTCCAAATAGCCATAATCAAAATATAACTTTACAAAAGCATATTATAATCACCAATCCAGAAATCCAACATAAGAATAGAATACTGAAAGGTGTTAGAGAGAAAAGATAGATTATCTATAAAGGAAAACCTATCAGAATCACAACAGACTTCTCAACACAAATGATGAATTCAAGAAGAGCATAGATTGAAGTATTTCAGGTCCTAAACGAAAATAATTTTCAACCGAGACTGATGTACCCTGCAATAGTGTACTTCAAAATGGATGGCAAATAATGCACTTCCATGACAAAGAACAGCTGAAGAATTTCACGAACTCCAAGCCAACCATGAAGAGGATGAAAGACAGTCTAGATACACATAGGAAAAAACCACTAAGCAACTAAACAGAATGGAAAGATAAAGATGCAACAGCAGAAAGATAATATGTCAACAATAAGCCAATATATAACAGTTATAACCATCAATGTAAATGGTCTCAATGCATCAATTAAAAGAAACAGACTGGCAGAATGGATCAAGAAACAACATCCAACCATATGCTGTCTACAAGAAACCCATATACCTCAAAAGGAAATGCACAGACTGAACGTCAAAGGATCAAAAAATACTTCATGCAACAGGAACTGAAAAAAAAGTGGGGGTAGCTATTCTGTTTGCAGATAATATGAACTATAAAGCAATAATGATCCTAAGAGATAAAGAAAGTCACTACATACTGGTTAGGGGAAAACTTCAAGAGGAGGAGATAGCTATCTTAAATATATATGAAACAAATTCCAGAGGATTCAGCTATACAAAGCAAGTAATAACACAAAGGAAAACTCAAACTAGCAATAACACAATTATAGCAGGCGACCTTAACACACCATTGACACCAAGGGACAGATCAACCAGACAGAAATTCAGCAAAGAAATAACAGAAATGAATCACACCTGTGAACAAATGGACTTGATAGACATATACAGAGTGTTCCACCCAGCAACATCAGAATATACATTCTTCTCAGCAGCACATGGAACATTCTCTAAAATAGACCATATAAAAGCTCACAGAATATATTTAAATCGATGCAAAAAATTGAAATTATCTCATGCATGTTATCAGATCATAGTCCTCTGAAACTAGAAATTATTGATAAAAGAAACTGCAAAACCCCAAGAAAAACATGTAAATTGAATAATGCACTTTTGAGCAATCAGTGAGTCACAAAGGAAATTAAAGAAGAAATTAAACAATACCTACAAGCAAACAAAAATATAAAAACAACTTACTGGAATCTGTGCGATGCAATGAAAAGAGTCCTCAGAAGAAAATTTATTGCACTGAGTTTCCATATCAGGAAAACAGAACGAATACAAATAAGTAATGTAATGTTACACCTCAAACATCTAGAAAAAGAAGAGCAAGTCAAGATGAAAGCCAAAAGAAGGGAGGAAATTATAAAAATCAGAGTAATAATTAACACAATAGAGACTAAGAAAACAATAAAAATCAATGAATTAAAGAGTTGGTTCTTTGAAAGAGTAAATAAAAGTGATGAGCCCCAGCCAACCTTATTAAAAAAGGAAAGGCACAGTTTAAATTCATGCAATAAGAATTGAAAAAGATGGAATCACTACAGACTCTGTGGAAATACAGAAGATCATCAACACCTATTTCAAAAACCTCTAGTCTTCTAAGTTCAATAACAGAAGAAATGGACAGGTTCCTAGAAATATATGAAGTACCAAAACTGGGTATAGCAGATGAAAAATTGCTTAGGAGCCCAATTTCTATTAATGAAACTGGAAATTAATTAAGTCATTACCTACAAAGAAGACACCAGGTCCAGAAGGATTCACTTTGGAATTGTATAAGAAATACAAAAAACTTAATGCTGACACTCTTCAAACTCTTCAATGAAATTAAAGGGAAGCAATTCTTCCTAAGTCATTCCTGGAAGCAAATATTACTCTAGCACCAAAACCTGAGAAAGACCCAACAAAAAAAGAGAATTAAAGGCCAATCTCCCTTAGGAACACAGATGCAAAAATCCTCAGTAAAATATTGGCAAACAAGATGCAACAAATCATCAAGAAGTTTATACACCATGACCATGTGGGATTCATGCTAGGCATGCAGGGATGGTTCAACATATGAAAATCAATAAATGTAATCCACCATATCAATAAAACCAAAAGTAAGAATCACATGATCATCTCTATAGATGCAGAAAAAGTTTTTGATAAGGTCCACAACTCATTCATGCTAAGAACCTTACAGAAAATTGGAATAGATGGTCTTTACTTCAATATGATAAAGGCCATCTGTGACAAACCTACAGCCAGCATCTTATCAAATGGCCAAACCTGAAGACCTTTACCTTAAAATCAGGTACAGGACAAATATGTCCCTTATCACCACACCTATTTAACGTAGTACTGGAAATCCTAGCCAGAGCCATAAAACTAGAGTGAGATATAAAAGGGGTAAAGATCTGAAAAGAAGAAGTTAAATTATCATTATCCGTGGATGACATGATACTCTACATAGAAGACCCCCAAAACTCCATTAAAAACCTCTTAGATATACTAAATAAATTGAGTAATGTAGCTGGATATAAAATCAATACTCAAGAATCAATAGCATTTCTATACACTAACAACAAATCACTGAGAGGGAAATAAAAAAGCCACACCCTTCACACTAACATCAAAAAAATGAGATACTTAGGCATTAATCTCACAAAAGTAGTAAAAGATCTATACAGGGAAAATTATAATACCCTGAAAAAGAAATTGAAGTGGTTCTCAGAAAATGGAAAGACATCCCTTGCTCATGGATAGGAAAAATAAATATCATAAAACTGCCATTCTCCCAAAACTTTTATACAGATTCAATTAAATCCCAATCAAAATACCATCAACATACCTTACAGATCTCGAGAAACGACTCTTAAAATTCATCTGTAACCAGAAGAGACCTAGAATAGAAAGGCAAGTCTAAGTAGAAAAGATAAGACAGAAGGTATCACAATCCCTGCCTTGAAGTTATACTACAAAGCAAGTATAATAAAATAAAGTTATACTACAAAGCAAGTGTAATAAAAAGTGTAAAAATGATACTGGAATAAAAACAGAGCCGAAGATCAATGGATAGATTAGAAGATACAATCACAACTACAAACACACTCAACCACCTTATCTTCAATAAAGGGGCCAAACACGTTCACTGGAACAATGACAGTCTCTTTAATAAATGGTGCTGGAAAAACTGGCTCTCCACATGCTGAAAACTAAAACTATACTCTTGCCTATCACCATATACTAAACTAGAATCTAAATGGATCAAAGATCCAAATATTCAAACAGAAATACTAAATCTGTTGGAAGACAATATTGGTAAAATCAATGACATAGGTGTAGGTAGAGAATTCATGTATAGGAATCAAATCACACAGGAAATACTTTCCAGAATCAATAGCTAGGATCACTTCTTATTAAAAAGTTTCTGCGTGTCAAAAGAAAACTCTTGCATTGTGAAAAGAAAGCCCACAAACTGGGAAAGAATCCTAGTGAAGTGTCCCTCCACAAAGGACTTCTGTCTAAAACATAAAAGAATTTAAAAAAAATCACGCCCCCGAAATTCAAAGACCCAATCCAAAAATGGCCATCTGAGATGAATACACAGTTCTCAGATGAAGAAATACAAATGGCTAATAAATATATGAAAAAAATGTTCATCTTCATTACTCATTAGAGAAATGCAAATTAAAACCACCCTGAGATTCCATCTCACTCCTGAAAGAATGGCCAGGATCAAGAAAACTAGCAACAACAAACGCTGGAGAGGAGAAAAAGGAACCCTCCTGTACTTTTGATCAGATTGTAGACTGGTATAACCATTGTGGAGGTACGTTTGGATAGTTCTCAGAAAGCTGGCTTTGGAAGTTCCATTTGTTCCAGCTATTCCACTTCTAGCCATATTCCCAGAAGACCTGAAAACATTATACCACAGTGATATATCTGCACCCATGTTTATAGCAGCACAATTTTTAATAAACAGATATTTGAAACAACCTAATGATACATCATCTGAGGAATTGATAAAAAAAACTGTGGCATTTTTATACAATGGAGTACTACTCAGCTGTATAGAATGATAACTTTGATATATTTATAAATGTATGGACTCAACTTGACACCATACTCATAAGTGAAATAAATCAAACTCACATGTATACATACCATATAGTTTCCCTAGTGTAAGAAATGGTAAAAGTACATAAGAGTTTATAGTAATCATGATTCCCCATTACATTACTCTGAAGCCTTGTAGTGTCTGTATTCATTAGTTGGAATGGTTTAATCCTAGTTTGTTTGATTTTGTTATCTGTGATAGTATAAACAGCTATTTTTTAAAAAGAAGATATTAGGATATCCAGAGCTGATTTCGTATCATCTTACTTGGAAATCCTACTATGCTTTTATTTTTCTGTTGCTTTGGTTCTATCCTGTTATCTTATTGGATATTATTATTGTGATAGTATAAGCAAATTTTCTATGGAAAATGAGATAATATGGTAGTCATTGTTCATTCTCTACTATTTGGTTCTGAAAGCCCTGTAATGTTTTCACTCTCTTTTATGGTTTTATTATGTTTTTTTGCTTGATACATATATGAAGCTATACTCAACTACTTCAAAGAAAGGGACACTATGGTAGTTACTGTTAATTATGGGTTGTCTTGTGGTAAAATGCTGTGTTACTTGCATTGCTCTGATGATCTGCTTTGTTATGTCCTCTTTTGTCTTAATCTCTTTAAAATAAAAAAAAGGAAAATCTTATATCCATATTGTTTCCTGCATGCTGACAGTACTGTTAATGTGTAACTTCCATTAGGAAGTCAAGTGCTGTTTTGGGACAGGCTGAGAAATCACTTTCACCCATACAGACTGAGTCTCTGACGTGTGAAAAATCGGGAGGAGGCATCAGATTGGAAGGAGGCACACAAGTGAGAATGAAGAAGCTGCCCAATGTCTAATTACCTGGGTGCATAAGTTCCCTGGGCTACAGAGGTACTCAGGGACTCACCTTGGATCCACCAGCTCATCTCATTGGTTTGGCCTCCAAAAGTTTTAAACATACCCTATACCTACCATTACTAGGTTATATCATATTGTCATTATTTCTTTTGATTATTGCAGAAACCTAATTGCTTTCCCTAGTTTTGTTCTTGTTCCACTTCAATCTATCCATAACAGAACCCTGTGCAATCCTGTTAAAACATGCAGTATTACTTATTTTGCTCTCTACAGCCCTCCAAATGGTTTCTATTTTAATGAATGCAAACGTCAAAGCTTTACAATGGTTTCCATATTAGATTGTAATGACCTGATCCACATTCCATTATCTGCCTGACCTCAACTACTTGTCTCCCTCCTCTTTGCTTCCATTAATCTATGTTGTAACAGAGTCCTTCAGATTTTTGTATCCTATGAGTCTCTGTATACCTGATTGGTAGACAGATTTATACTGGTCATAAATAATTTTGTAGTTCCAACCATTTTAAGATATAGGATTTACCCCAGAAAACAAGGGGAAAACTTTCAGAATCGCAAATATAATGCTTTAAGAGTATATGTAAACAAAGAAAAACTGATTTTATATATGGAATAATGCTTTTCAGTTTGCTACAGTGTTTTTGAATATATATGCATTGTGCAGTTATTTTTCCACTGATGCACACAACACCCAACACCCACAACTTTAAGAAGGAGAGATTTGTTTTGGCTCATGTTTCAGTCTACAAGGCAGAAGTGGGATGTCAGAGGGGCATGTTAGAGGGAATGGTGATCAACCCATGGGAGTCCAGAAGAAGAGAGAGGGGATGGAGGGGATGTGGAAGATGATATAGCTTTCAGGTCACGTTGTCAGTGACCAACAGCCAACCATGTCCTAAATCTGAAGAGCACATTTATCTACTAAATTCAGTAATTGATTAATCTATTCAAGAGGATAATGACCCATAATCTAATCACTTTCCAAATACATGAGATTTTTGTGGAATATTTTTTATCTAGACCATAACATTCTGCCTCTGACCCCCAAAAGACTCATGGCTAGTTCATTATCCAAAATGGCTTTAGTTCATCTCTAGGAGTCATCTAAATCTTAACAATTTCAACAGTGCTGAAAAGTTCAAGGCCAAAATTGGACCTGAGACTCAAGGCAATCTCTTACCTCTGAACCTTTGTAAAAATAAAAGAGAAAGCAAAACATGGCCAACGTACATGGTACATAGTAAACATTTCCATTTCAAGATATAGAAATAGGGGAATACAAAGGAGTGGAACCAAAGCAAACATGAAATCTGGCAGAGCAAACATTAACCCTATGGCTGCATGCTCAGCACTTGAGGCAAGTTGTGGAGAGATGTGACTTGAGGAGGACTTGCTTTACATGGCATTGTTGGTCATAGTCCACACAGCCTTTCTCTTGGGATGGCTTTGTTCAACGTTTATAGTTCTTTTCTAAAATGTTTCATGTTCCTGGCATTTCCAAATTAATGGGAATGACTTCTCTTCCATAGTTTCATGGGTTGTCCTGTTAAGGGCACACTGCCTAGACTGCCAGGTCTTCTTCTGAAATCTAAGTGGAAGCTTCCCTAGTCCTTTAATTCTTGCAATCTGAATGTCTGTATAAGCAGCACCACATTTATGATGCTAATGTCCACTGCCAGCTTGAGCAGTGGTCAGGCCCCTTTTCATCATGCCCACAGTGGTCTGTGGATGATTGACCACTGTCAAACAAATCCTGGGCAACCCAGGCTCTACTTGGCCCTTTTTGAGCATGGTGTTCATTGTATCTGTTTGTGAATGAAACTCTTTCAGTTTGGCACCCTTGGACCTCTGAAATGTGAGACTTTGCTGATTCAAGAGATGCCCTCAAGGCATCTTTTCTATGTTCCTGATGAAATGCACTTAGCTTCTTAATGCTAATCTTTTCAGCAAATATTATCCTCTTATGGTTGCAACTCTGCAGGCACTTCCTTTCCAATTAATCTTGAGACAGTTTAATATGGGCCTTTTGCTCCTGGTTTTTACTGTACATCTGCCTTCAGGCAGCCAGCAGTATCCAAGCTACACCTGAATACTGGGGTGCTTTGAAATTTCTCCTATCAGATTAATTAGTCCACTGTCCTTAATCAGTCTCCCATAGCTTTAGTGTATGAGAAACATATGACATGTGCCCAAATGTTAATGGAATCCTCATTCTCAGTGTAACCATCCTGAGCCTGGCTTTTACTGTGGGCTTTTCTGTTAAAATTCTGGTATTATCAGCTTTAATCAGAATCTCCCATTAACTTAGTTTGCAGCATACTGGGGCTTCTCCAGCTAATGTCTGCAAACCTTTCCAGAAGTCCTCTTATGAACAGCTGCCAAAGGCTTCTAAACCACTTGGTCAGTTACAGTCACACCAACGATCCACTGTCAGAGAGAACATGTGTCTCAGCCTCTTTCCTGTTTCTTGATACAATACCTGGCACCTGAAACTTAAAGGAGAGTAGATTAAATTTGACTCATGGTTTTAATTCATGGTTGGCAGACTTTGAGGTTGAAGCAGGAGGAGATAGGGATGTTGCTAAGGAAATAGTACTTGACCCATGCTGGCCAGGAAGCAGAGAAACAAGAGGATCTAGGGAGGAGATGTACTGTACCAAGTCATACCTCTGTCACCCAAAGCCACCCTGTAGCCATCTGCTAAAATCACACCCACCTACCAAACTAATCAATAGTTTAATTGACCAATGAGACTATCACCCTGTGACCCAATTATCTTCCATACACATTAGGCTTTTGGGAGATATTTTTGTTTTAAACCATAGCATGCATAGTCTGAAGTAGCTTCATAGGTTTCTGTCCCTTTTCAGGGGTCTTCTTATGAGCAGAAAATTCTTTCTTTCTTTCTTTCTTTCTTTCTTTCTTTCTTTCTTTCTTTCTTTCTTTCTTTCCTTTCTTTCTTTCTTTCATTCTTCCTTCCTTCCCTCCTTCCTTCTTTCCTTCCTTCCTTCCTTCCTTCCTTCCTTCCTTCCTTCCTTCCTTCCTTCCTTCCTTCTTTCCTTCCTTCCTTTGTTCTTGTGCTCCTTCTTCTCTTTTGACAGGATCTCACTCTGTTGCCTAAGCCGACCTTGAAATCTAGGGTTCAAATATCTTCTTACCTCATCCTTCAATGGGATCACAGGTATATGTCTCTCTACCAGAGTTCATGCTTAAACATATGCTTCCGGTGACTGAAAAAAAGATATGATGGATGGGCAATATTTATTCTGAATATTGAATACTGAATGTTTTAATTAAACAAGTTTATAGTAGTGCTCACTATATTTTGATTCTGTTCAGTGCTTGAACCATGACATAAATGAAGTATGATCCTTTTGGGGTAAGTAAAAACAAAGACAGCAGAAAATCAGTAACAAGTTCCCAAGTACTGTGTTAGATATAACTCCAGTCACCTGAAGAAACACAGGGATGGTCAGTAGGTTTTTTTCAGAGGAAGATCAAATAAAAGCCTTGTCTTTGGTCACAAAACTATAAACTGGTTAGATCATTATAGTTACATAAGCAGGGTAACTCCAAGGCACCTGCTACAGAATGTGGGCTTTAGATTAAAAAATCTGTAGGTGGTATTAATTTATGTTGTTTCTTTCAGGAATTGGAGTGGCAACTTAAATAACATGTAATTAGTTGAAGAAAGACATGTAACTGAAGGCCCATGGTGCCTTGTGCTTGTAATCTGGGATTGTGCCCTCCTCCTGGGAAGGGCGGGCTTGGAGTTGGAGTGTGTGAGTTTATTCTGATTTAGTTTCCTTTATTTCTTGCAAATATGCGTTGGAAAAAAATGTATTCCTCTCTTGCCAACAAATTTATTCTACACTTTCTTTCAGTGACATGAAAGACCATTTTAGTTTATGAGTCATTTGTTTCTTAGTAGAAATAGAAAGGAAGAGTAATTAGAAATGATTGGTGAATAGAGTTCGCCAATGTGCAAACATTTTGAAAGCAGAGATGGGAGGGAACTACTGGCCTGTTGTATCAGAAGGTCTGAGTCTCTTCCTGAGTCTCCACATGGCTGACTTCATCTCCTGATTCCTCAGGGTGTAGATCAAGGGGTTGAGCAGAGGGGAGATGACCGTGAAGGTGACATGGATGGGCTTATCTGCAGGGAGGGCAGTGAAGGGCCGGGCATAGACATAGATGCAGGGCACAAAGTGCAGGGTCACCACTGTGATGTGAGAGGAGCAAGTGGAGATGGCTTTCTTTTTGCCCTCTCCTGCCTGAGTTCTTATTAATAATAATATGACCAAATAGGATACCAGAAGCAAGAAAAACCACAGTGTGGTGAGCAATCCATTATTAGAAATCATCAGCATTTCAAGAACAAAAGTGTCTGTAGAGGCAAGCTGGAGGACCTGCTGGACATCACAATAGAAAGTGTCAAGAACATTGGGTCCACAAAAGGGAAGAGGAAGCAAGAGGGCAATCTGCACAATGGAGTGGACAAAACCACCCAGCCAGGAGGCCACTATGAGGGCTGTGCACCGTCCCCTGCTCATGATGGTCACATAGTGCAGAGGCCTGGAGATGGCCACATACCTATCCAAAGCCATCGCCGACAGTGAAAATACATCCACACCACCAATGAGGTGGAAGAAAAACATCTGTGCCAGGCAGCTACTGAAGGAAATGGTCTTGCTCTCAGAGAGAAGGTCCACCAGCACCTTGGGAGCGGTGATGGAGGAGAAGCAGATGTCGGCAATAGATAAATTGCGGAGCAAGAAGTACATGGGGGTGTGAAGGCGAGAC
Organism: Cavia porcellus; assembly: GCF_034190915.1. Lineage (NCBI taxonomy): Eukaryota > Metazoa > Chordata > Mammalia > Rodentia > Caviidae > Cavia > Cavia porcellus. The sequence goes on along the minus strand of NW_026947500.1, from coordinate 53,710,614 downwards.
TCCCAGGTCACTGTGACTGTGATGAAGAGGTTTCCCAGCAGAGTTGTCAAGTACACCAGAAGCAGCAGAACAAACAGGAGCCTGCTCACTTCCTGGTCTGTGGTTAGGCCAAGGAAAACAAATTCTCTTACCCTGGTGCAGTTCCCCATGTCTGTGGAAGCACTTGCACTTTCTGTTTGGTTTGAAGCTATGTGATGTGAAAGCTCTGCTTCAGGCCCCCTGTTTCTCCTCTCAGCCTATAGAATGCAGCTCTGGTTGTCCCACCAGTGTCTTCACTTTGGGATTCGTTGAATCATCCATATTTTTATTAGTACCATCCACATTTTTATGAATAGAATCAGTTTAGTGATTGAATGAAATTATTATATACAGCAACATTCAATGATCATTTTCTTATCTATGTTCCAATCTATGTTGGAAAAGAATGTATATTTTAAATGTTAACACAATTTAATTGTATAATTTACACATCTTTATATCTTATGAAATATTATCCCATGAATATTTCTGTTACATATTCTTAAGAGGCAGAGGTATTTGTTTCTTCTTACAGATGTAAGAAATGATGTCAAATAAGAGAATTGATTTCCCAAAACTCTCATAAGTAGGAAGTTGTGGATGTATAATCCAGATGTGATACTGTTTAGATGCCAACATTCAACCCACAAAGTCAACATCCAATCCACCACTATACATAATCATTAATTAATCTAGAGGTCGTTAAGTCATTCAGCACATTCTGTAATCCGCTCAGGGGGTTTTGCTGCCAGTGTATGTTCAAGCACAACAAATTCTTACTCTGTAGCAAATTTCAGCCTGATGGAAAACACAAATACTGAAGTGTATAAACATGCACGGGATACAGTACTGCTAGTGCTGTGGCAGCTCTATCCAAGGCTACTTAAGGATAGTATCTTACAGAAGTTTCATTCAGCACTGGCAAATTGCCAAGAAATAGAAGCAGAGCTCACTCATACAAAGAAAAACAACTGCTAAAAGTCAATCCTTGGAGAAACAGCAGACCTGTATGGAGGACACAGGAAATTGTGATAGGGTGGGCACAACACAAAGGACTGTGGGGTAGAAGGAGATTTTTCTTAGCAATAGGCAATTTCTTACCTTGTTAATAAACATTTTATTATTATATTCAGTGGTTCTTCTGAAGTGTTTGGTTGTTGAACAACTGACCTAAGTTTATTGACCTTCTTGTCCTCATTTTCAGGGTTGCAAAATCTAAAACATTAGTCTGTAGGACAGGCAGTCAACAGATTTTGACTTTTTCTTTTCATTTTGGGCCACATATGGTATATTGTATGGCAGGAGCATTCTGGAAAGTGGTGATAGACCAGGAAGGGCAAGCAATTAAAACTGAGGGAAAAGACAAGGAAACAACATCAGGGAAGTAATATGATGAGAATAAGCCAATACATATCAGTTATACCATCAGTGCAAATGGTCTCAATTCGCCAATAAAAAGAAAACAGACTGGCATGGTGGACTAAGAAGCAAGGATTAACAACATGGTTTATAGCTTTATAGAAGAAACATTTTAACGAAAATATTTCTTTTTTTATTTTATTTAAGAGGAAAAAGAGAAAAACACAAAAACAAACAAAGCATTGTAAGGTTACACATAATACAGAACTACAAAAAAAAAACATAACAGTAAGAAATCACCTGTTAATAGATTACATATTATCATCTTGGAAATAGTTGCTCAAATCACAGTATCAAAGAATACAAAGTAGACATTCAAACAGAGAGACTGCAAACAGCTGTGTTCAATGATCCAAAAACATTAATATAGTCAGCTATTTAACACCCCTAAACACACTTGCTGTTATATCCGTTAGAGCTCTTTTTTTTTCCTCCCTCTCTTTTTTACAACAAAATTTACACATTTTGGATTTTATTACTCCTTAGTTCTTATTACTTTTTTTGGGGGGGAGAGAATAAAATCAAATATTAACTAAAATATTTCAAAGACAGAATATCAAAGATGGAAAACAATGCTCCATGTGACAGAAACTCAAAAAATGGCATGAATAAGTATACTACTTGCAGACAACATGAACATCAATCCAAGCATTTTCAAAAGAGATAAAGAAAATGGTGATAGAAAGTGGCTTTGTTTGAGCATAGAGGGGAATAGGATAGTGGTTTCTTTCTAAGAGGTAGTGGAAGATATAATTGAGCATTCAGGAAATTTTATTATTAATATTGTTTGTGTCATCCCAGACTTAGCTAATAAACTTAATTGCAATCATGAAATGTATATGGATAAATAGACTGATCTGGAGAACCTTATATTATGTGAAATAAACCAGTCAGAAAAAGGGGAGTACCCTATATTCTCTATCATTTCTGGAAGCTCAGTATGTTCACCTGAATTTAGAATACTGAGTGCTAGAGATTGAGAAGGATGTGTGTTTTTTGGGGTGGTGGATAAAAGAGGTCAGATTTTACCAGTGTGCATTCTATGCATATATGAGTAGATCACAGTGAACCTGCTGAATATGTGTAACTGAAACATGTTAATAAAAAATAAAACATAAAAGAATTAATTGATCTGTGTTGCTGAATTTTTACAGTTTAACAAATACAAAAGAATCCTATGTACCAGAAGAGAATGTAGGCTGGGGATCAATCAATCAAGCAGTGAATCACTCAGTCATTTATATCAGGGCTAAAGCACTTGTCTAATGTGTTCAAGTCTGTGAATTTTCATAGTGCTGAATAAAGGTCACAATGCAGAATAAAGGTGAATTGCATTGTGAGAGAAGCAGATACCAATTTTGTTGGCATAAGAGATATGGTAGAGGATCAAGGACAGGTTCACTTCTGGTAACAATGCTTCTACTGTTTTGAGAGCAGCTTTGTTTAATTATTATCTCCACTCATTAGGTGATAGTTAATTGTTAATACTTTTTTTCCATGAAACTATAAAGTGATCCAGGTTGGGTGCAAGTAAGAAAGTATAAAATTGGAAATAGATGTAAACAGAATGGTGTACATATGCATTTTTCTTCCAAGTGCAATCTATACAAGTTCAAATTTGGGTTTGCAAGATTATTTGCAAGTGGCTTTGAGAGGAAAAGAACTTGACAGAGACACTGCTTACAGTCTTAATCTCAAGCAGCCTCACCGAGAAGCAATGCAAAGGATTTGACAGATGTGTGGTGACTTCTCTTCTCCCCAAAGCACCACATCTTCACTTCCCTCTCAGCACATCTCTCATTCCGATGTGTGACACCTACCTGAGCTGTGTTTCTCTTTGAGGTGGTCATCTAGGCATTGAAGTATGGAACATATATTAAATATGCATCAGTTACACACAATCAATAACAACTCAGATTCACCATGCTTTACCTTAGCCTGTGCTAGCAGTTTGATGACTTTTATTTCCCTTGATCCCAACATTCCGACTCAAACCTGTCCATTCTTCAGTACTTAACATCAGATAAGAAGTTTTGAAGCTTGTGTTCCTGAGGGTAAACTCTCTCGGTGGAGCTGAGCATGTTAGTGCCTGTGCCCCGTCTTCAAGAAGGGAGAGGCAGGGACCATATCTCCACGGCTCCCTGGTGGTGTCTTTGTCCCATGTGCAAGCCCCTCAGCCTGAGGCCTGACATGAGAATGGAAGAGGGAATATTACTGAAGAAGAAAGCAGATGATCTGGTTTTGGTGGTGCAGTGAAGCCTTACATGGCAGCATTAAGATGTTACTGCCTCATCTGTGCTTGCAGGCACACACGCATGAGAACACCCATATGCTGTGTCTAAAGTCTTCCAAGGACATGGAGGAGCCGCACCTGATTTATGCCTTCCCTGTCTTGCAGTGTGCCCTGCCTCAGTTCCCTGATCCTTAACCCCCAGCCTATAATCAGAGACCGGCAAGGACTGTGGTTAGCACAGGGAAGAGAAGTCAGTGGGCAGCTCCACTGGTGGCTATGGGGTCCCAGGAGAACTTATTAACCTGTGAGTAACACCCACACACATGTGCAGACACACAGCACTCATTATAGAATAAAGCAAATTTTTCTCTAATGGAAGGAGAGAAACCAATCCTATTACACTAAGCTCTACCAGTTTTTTCTTACAATATGGCAAACTATGAACCACAATTCTTTCTAAACTCAATTTTCAAGTTTTGACTAGTATGAGAATATATATATATATATATATATATATATATATATATATATATATATGCATATATATGTGTGTGTGTGTCAAAAAGCCAAAAGAAAAGAAAATTGAATATCAAGTGGTAACACTGATGCTCGCTGTAGGAGGTGAGGAGGAGAAGTAAAAGTGACCAAAATTTGATGCCGCTCTGCATTTTCCTGAAACTATGTATTATATAGTTATGCTCACAAAAATTAATCAAATTCAAAAATAGAAATAGAACCAATGTATGGAAAGGACTAGTGTGTGCATTTCAAAAAATGTCTAATAATTAGGTCATAGTTTCAGAAAGAAAGTATACTCTTCAGACTAATATGTACTAACTATAGAAAGAGAGAGGAGACTTTGAGTTGTGCATTGAATTTTGATCTAGAAAGATATGCATCAACATGGAAATGGAACTTAAAGTGAAATCAGAACCAGGATAAATATGCACGTAAGAACCAGGGGCTTATGCTCTCCTGAGATAGGAAACTATATGTGTGAGAGGAATTCTGGTATCTCCAATCCAGTTAAAGCAAGCATTCACTCACTTTTATTTTATAACTCCTGCACCCTAGGTACCTTGAGGTTACCAGACATGAGAGTGACCCAGATGCTAAACCCTGCCCTCCTGATGCTTTCAGCCTAACAGGAAGATAAGGATATTTGATGTGATAAAGTGAAAGGTGCTGCAGAGAAGAATAAAGCAGTATAATGTTTAGGATGAATTTAGGGATGTGCCACTTCTAAAAGAGTGATGAGGGACTGTGTGGTGATCTTTCAGAAGGAGGTGGCCACCGTTGTGAATGACATGTGACTTATGGGAAGAGAATACAGAGTGGAACTGTGAGACAGTAATGGAATGAAAGGCTCTGGCTCAGCATGTTGAGACCTTGGAGTATCAGGAGAAGAGGAATAATATGGTCTGACTTACACACTGTATGGAGGATAGCCCAGAAAAGGCCGGTCAGCCAGCACTCCCACTAGTAAGAGTCACAGCAAAAGGAAAGAATGACTAGGATAGGAGAAAGGAGAAAAAGAAAAGGGGTAGAGATTATATGTATGTAGGTATACATATATGTTTGTATATGTGTAGATATGCAAGATAGATAACTATACTACCAATTTCTGTGTATTTATCAAAAAGAAAAGCTTGTGCTTTCATTGTTTGTTTGCTTTTTTATGTCTAAAATTCCATAATCTGAACAACTACTTCTAAAATAACAATATGAAATGTACTAATTGGTGTTAATTTCCTAAGTTTTGAAATTTGTATTGCTCCTATCCTTTTTGTTTTGTTTTTAAAATACAAAATTGAAAAAAAACATAATAAGCAGCATGGTGATTAATGTGTTCAACACCATTATTAGCACAGCAGCAGCAGCAGCAGCAGCAGCATTTTCGGTTGTGCTGGAGTTCGACTCCACGGCCTTTTGCATGCTGTACAGGTGTTGTACTGCTGAGCTACAACTCAGCCTTGGAGGGTATTTTCCCAGGCATAATTCAGTTCTAATTCTGAGAAAGAAATAAAACTGTGATAGGTTCAGGGAAATATCCATCACTTTCCTTTCTTTTCTTAATGTAATTTGTATTCTGGAGTTGTATTATTTTTAGGATGACTTAAAAAAAGTTATTGTGGAGATGCACCATGACATAATAGAGTATCAATCATGTTCAAACCATTTAGAGAAAATCAACTAAAAGCACAGGTAATAGGTAATAGGGGGAAAAGGAGGCTCACACCTCCAGAAGCCAAAATCAATCTGAAACAACAGACTTGTAGCTGAAAGAAAACAGATAGATGAGTTAATAAGACAGCTTTCCAGCCCACAGGGTTGCTGGTGGATTGAGCAGGTGTGCAAATTCTGAGAATTTAAAAAGCATAATGAATTTATTGTTTATTGAATATATAATGCACTATTTATGAGCTGTAGTCATTAACATAGTGTGAGTTTTATTTTTATCAGACTTATCAATGTGTTATGAAGATATCATAAAGGGACCTTGACAGATTTAAAGTGCATGATTGATGAATGCTTACACTTCTGAGGCTAATTCCAAAGTCAAGACAGGGAATCGATCTCCTCCCTTGGTTTTCTTGCAGGTTGTTTGTCAGTGTCTAAGGAAAGGCGAAAGGATAAATATCCCTTTTCCACATTTCTTTTTCTTTTTTTTTTTTTTTGTCTTTTTCATTTTTATCGGTACCACGGATCGAACTCACGACTGCCTGCTTGCAAGGCAGGCGCTTATGCCGCTGAGCTAAATCCCCAGCCCCTACATTTCTTTCCTAAACAAAGCTTTGCTGGTCTCAAACTCAGGGTATGACGGTGATTTTCTGTTTGCACTGTTTTAAAAAATGTTTTCATAATTTATTTTCAGTGTAGTGACTTTCTCTCAAATTCAAATATATAAAATTTATTTTGAATTTATATATCTATATAAATATTGAAAATAATGTACTTTTACAAGACATTATCAGAAACTGTAGCTTGTATTAGCCTCCACAGCTATTCTGCTGCCAACAGAATGATCATTCCTTAACCTTTTCTCTTCACTCTCTAAAAATTCAAGTACCATTTATTAAAAATGTGCAAAATTTACCTCACATAGTTATCTTTCCTGATGTTATTTAATTGCTCATGTTTATTTAAGTTAGAGACTTTTGCAATTTATTTTTCATCTCAAAAATTTCCTTTAGTAGTTTACCACATATCACATACATAATAGCACAGCGATATATATGCACCAATATATAGCAGCACAATTTGTGGTAGCTGAATCTTGGCACAATTTGTAATAGCCAGATTCACATCAGCTGAGGAATATGTACAAAAGACGTAGTATTTTTATATAATGCAGTACTACTCTGCTCTACAGAAGTATAAACTCTAGGCTTCTGCAGGTAAATGGATGCAACTACAGTCCATACTCATAAGTAAGGTAAATCAGACTTGCGTGCATAAACTCATATTGTCTCCCTAATGTAAGAAACGAAAGAATAAATAAGACCCAAGATGAACAATAAGTATTGTGAAAGAGAAAATAAATTGCTCCAAAGGAAGAAAATGGATGGGTGAAAAGAGGAAAAAAGGAAGGGAAAAGAAAAGCAGCTAAAATACTTATACTACTGATTTATTTTCATTAAAAGAATTGTTCTTATATTGTTTGATTAAATTATGTGTGCATATCCCTTATAATCTGAGCAACTATTTTGAAGATAACCATACTCAAGAGATTAACCATTGTTGATTTTCTGTTGTCTTGTTTCAAAGATTTGTACCTCTTCATTGTTTTTTTTTTTCTCTTTAAAATAAAAATTGCCTTTAGTATTTCTTGGAGGGTAAAATAAATAGTTATAAGTATTTTCTCTTCTTGTGTTCATCTGGTGGTATGTTAGTTTCTCCTGTGTTTTTCTGGGCACAGAATTCTTGGTAGAATCTTTTTTCCCCCAAAAGTTTAATGTGTCATCTTCTTGCTTCCTGGGTGCTAGACTTCTGTAGTGATTATTTTGTAGGGTTATTGCAGAACCTTCCAAATTGGTCTCTTTTTGTTTTTTCCCTCTTTGGTCTATTCAGAATGGTATCCACTGAAGTCATGTTAAAAATATGCATTATTATTTTGCTGTTCTTCTCCTCAAATACTCTCCATCTCATTCATTGTGAAAGCCAGAGCTTCCCAGTGGTGTGCATTACAGATGGCAATGACCCAGTCTTATGGCCCAATATCTATTGTATCTCAGCCCTCCACTCCCAGTTTGTCTGACCCTTTACAATGGCTTCCTTGCATCATCAGGGCTTTTGAATATCTGACTTATAGACAGAGATTTATACTGGATATAAACATTTTTGTGGTCTCAACTACTTTATTACCTACATTCTACTTCAGACATGAAAAAGCCCTCCCAGCACAAATAATGATATGAATAATAAAGATAAACAAATAAACAACATGTCCTGTTGAGTAAGACTTGATACTTCACTTTGGCATTTTTCATACATGTGCATAGTCTGAGAAGCAGCTTCACAGTTTTGTCATATATAAGAAGTCATTTCATCAAAGGTTAAAAAGATATCTTTCCCTCCTCTCTCCTTTTCTTTCCTTAACATTACAGCTTCTTTATTTTTTCTCTTTTTTCTCTGATTCCCTCCCTTCTTCTCTTTCCTTCTTTTCCCTTCCCTTTCCTTCTTTCCTTCCTTCCTTCCTTCCTTCCTTCCTTCCTTCCTTCCTTCCTTCCTTCCTTTCTTCCTTCCTGTGTTCCTTCCTTCCTTTTCCTTTCTTTCAGTTCTTGCATCTCACAGCGTCACTCAGACTAGCCTCAAACTCCTGGGGTCAAATCATCTACCTGTCTTTGCCACCCAGGCACCTGAGAACATAAGGACAGCCTACATCACCATTTTCCTTAAACAGATCCTCCAATAGTTTGAGGAGCAGAGATGAGAGGCAACATTCTTTCATAGGATTTATATATATTCATGAGGTCTTAATATTGTTTACTACATTCCAGTTGTGTTGAGGCTGGGTATATGACACAAATAGTACTTCAAGTAGGAAGGAGAGAAGAGGATATTTGCAAGAGGGTTCCAAATCTTAGGCTACAGCTAAGCATGGGGTGCTGAAGAAACATGTAGGGTTGGTCAGTGGGTTTGGGGTTTGGAAGATGGTGATAGGGTCTTGCTGAGGTTCATATCATAATTGGTGATGTGCACATTAGGACTTAGGCAAAGTTAGATATAAGACATCTGCTCTGGAATGTGGGGTTTAGACTGAGCAATTTTTGGATGAGAACACTAATTTATTGCTTTAAATGATCAGAGGAATTCTGGTAAGTGGTGTGCACCATGGATGTGCCAGGGAGAGAACAAATCAGTGTCTTCCTAAAATCAGCCATGCTGCAACTTGGGGGACCAACCAAGAAAGCAAGGAGTCACTCTTCCTGGTAAGTGGCATGAACAATGGGTCCACCAGGGAGAGAATAAGTCAGTGTCTGCCATGAGTCTACCAGTGCATGGGCTGAGAATCAAATACTCCTTGTTTCCCCCACCCCGAGTTAGCAACAGAATGGTTTTGAGGTCAGTCGGAGTTGATAAAAACTAAGGTACATAAAGCAACTAAATGCTTGTATTGTTTGGTTTATTATGGTGACCTGGGGCCTCTGGTCTGAGCATCTCTTGGGTGGACGACGATATGTAATATAGCAAATATGGGGAATTTCCTTGTGTCTTATCTTTGAAGGTCGATATTGTTTTCACTGTTTTGATTTGTTCTGATTGTTTTTCTCTATTTAGTATTCTGTTTTGATTGGTTTTATAGTATTTTGTTTTTGGTTTGATTTTCTATACCTGATTGAATGGACAACTAGTATGAAGACAACAAGGTATACTGTGGTACCTATTACTGTTATCCTAGTATCCTGCTCTGAAGTTCTGCACCAAATTCACTGCATTGTATGGATTGGCTTTGTTCTATCCCATTTTGTTGTATTTCATTGACTTAAAAAAAAGAATCAGAGAAAGTTAATTTGGATATTATTACTTCATGAAGCACATCATGGAAACCAAAGCCCATGGTGCCTTGGGCTTAATTATAAGGTTTCTTTTCACTTTCTGTGAAGGGCAGCTTGTGGTGGGAGTATGTGAGTTTATTTTGATTTAGTTTTCCTTATTTCTTGCAAAGATGTGCTGGAAAAGGAATGTATTTCTCTCCCATCAACAAATATATTCTTCATTTTTCTTCTGTGATAGGAAAGACAATTTCAGTTTATGATATGTTGACCAGAATCTATGAAAGTCATTTGTTTCTTAGGAGAAACAGAAATAATGAGTAATTCAAAATGATTGGTGAATAGAATTTATTTGATGTGAAAGCATTTTGAAAAGCAGTGATAGGAGGGAACTACTGTCCTGTTGTGTCAGAAGGCCCAAGTCTTTTCTTGAGTCTCCGCATGGCAGATTTCATCTCCTGGTTCCGCAGGGTGTAGATCAAGGGGTTGAGCAGAGGGGAGATGACCGTGAAGGTGACATGGATGGGTTTATCTGCGGGGAGGGCAGTGAAGGGCCGGGCATAGACATAGATGCAGGGCACAAAGTGCAGGGTCACCACTGTGATGTGAGATGTGCAGGTGGAGATGGCTTTCTTCCTGCCTTCCCCTGCCTGAGCTCTTATTAATAATAATATGATCAAATAGGACAGAAGGAGCAAGAAAAACCACAGTGTGGTGAGCAATCCATTATTAGAAATCATCAGCATTTCAAGAACAAAGATGTCTGTAGAGGCAAGTTGGAGGACCTGTTGGACATCACAATAGAAAGTGTCAAGAACATTGGGCCCACAGAAGGGGAGAGGGAGTAAGAGGGCAATCTGCACGATGGAGTGAACAAAACCTGCCACCCAGCAAGCCACTATTAACCCAGTACAAACGCCTCTACTCATGATGGTCACATAGTGCAGGGGCCTGGAGATGGCCATGTAGCGATCCAAGGCCATCACTGACAGAGAAGACACATCTACACCACCGATGAGGTGGAAGAAAAACATCTGAGCCAGGCAGCCATTGAAGGAGATCGTCTTTCTGCCAGAGAGAAGGTCCACCAGCACCTTGGGAGCAGTGATGGAGGAGAAGCATATATCGGCAATAGATAAATTGCGGAGCAGGAAGTACATGGGGGTGTGAAGGCGAGACTCCCAGGTCACTGTGACTGTGATGAAGAGATTTCCCAGCAGCGTTGTCACATACACTACAAGCAGCAGGAGAAACAGGAGGCTGCTCACTTCCTGATCCATGGTTAGGCCAAGGAGAACAAATTCTCTTACCCTGGTACAGTTTTTCATATCTGTGGAAGCATCCTCTCTTTTGCTGTTTGTTTCCAACCTGTGTGACATAAAAGAATTGGTGCCCTTATTTTCTTGGTCTACTCAGCCTCTGGAGTGAAGTTCACATGGTTCCACTAAAAAGTTCAGTATTTGCAATTGGTCGATCATTCATAAGTATTAAATGGCAATGAGTTTGGTGATAAAAATGATATTGTCCCGTGCAAAATTGTTCAGTAATTATTTTCTAATAAAAGTATGTTGAAAAAGAAAATATTCAAGTAGATATTTCTACTTCTAAAGTATAATTTAAATACTGTGCATATAACGAGTATATTTAATAAGGCTGAAGATTTCCTGTGAATGGTTCTCCTTCCTCTTGTTATTAAGTGGTCTTTATTTCTTTTCCTACTGGAAAAATTGATATTCAAAAGGTTCACTGTTGCAGACTCACAACAGGAGTAAGTTGTGCATCTGGAGTTCAGATGTGACTCTGTTTATCTCTCAAGCCTATGTTCCATTTGCTACATCACACACTCATTAAGGAATAATACAATGGATTGGTATTATTTTCCCTCAAAGTTGTAGTAAAGTTCCTGAGAAACAGTCATAGATGAGATCTCAGATAAAGCTGTCATTAGCATGGGTTCAACCCAATACCTCACACACCTGCAGTCCTTCAATGAGGTTGTGCAGCTGAAAGTGAAGTTAGTAACACAAATCAGACTCCCCAACATTAGACTCGATTGTGTTCCCTACACTCAGCTATCTGACAAAGAAGAGTGCATCCACTGTATGGCTGAGTGCTCTAGTCCTTCAGAATGCATTCCGTGATTTTTACAGCATTGTTAAAATCAAGCTAGCGCTAGCAACATACACAGAAGCATTGCAAAGTTTTTCCTCTGGAGTAATGTTCAGCCTGATGGAAAATACAAATATTAGCATATAAAAACATGCATGGGATACAAATAGAGCAGTGCTCTTTGTAGTGTTACTAGAGAATTTTTCCCATTGGAATCAAGAACTTCACTCAGCCTTAGTGAATTTCCAAGTCATATAAACAAGATTCCTTCCCTCAAAGAAAATGTTTATTGTGCTTGCAAATACATATGGATAAATGGATTCAAATTGAGGACACAACTTAAAGTGAAATAAGGCAGACACAGTAAGACACATAGTATTGGTTCTTTCTCTTTTGTAAGAGCTAAACTATTTGACCTGAGCATAGGATAAGGATAGATTTGGAAAGGGTGTATGTTCAGGATGACAGAGAAAGAGATGTTAGTTTGGTCTCTGCAGTGTACATAGATATATGGAAATATCACCATGAGACTCATTAATATATATGACAAATAATGTTAATAAAAACAATACCATAAAAGAAGATACAGATAAATTGCAGTATACTTATAATAATCCAACACAAGTGGACAGCTTATATAAATTTAAAGACACACTATGGGTTGAGATAGTAGCTGACTGATAGAACACTTTCAATGTACAAAGATATGAAAAAAGATAATGTGTGGCAAATTGACTTATGTTGTAAGAGAAGTACAGATGGATTAGTGTGACATAGGAGACATGAGAGAAGACTAGAACATTTTTGTAAACAGCAAAAGACACTTTTCTTTGGATTCTTTTAATGTGTGACATGGTATATGAAGATGATTTATTTTATTGTTATCTCTGTACATTAGGCAAGTGTTAGGGATCATCCCATTATTCATGTAAGATACAGCTTGATGTCTAAAGAAACACCATAAAATAGAAATCAGGGAAGCAGGATGGAAGCCACACTCTTTCTTTTATATTCCCCCAAAATTCTATCTGCATAGGTTTAAGCTATATATGGCAAAGGTGTTTGAAAATGATTTGGTAGAATCCCTTCTTAGTTTGACTTTAGTATGCAACAACATTGCCAATAATCAACACAGAGTTCTCCACAAATGTATGATTTCTCTGACATCCAAAGCAATAGTTTTAGAAACACAGACATAGCCCCAATATTTGATACCCACCTTCACTGTGATTTTATTAGATGATCATTTTGAGTCTGAAGCATTTGATGTTAACCTTTATAATATTCAAAGCGAAGGTATTTATACATCACGAGTAACAGCATCTTCATTTACTCTTCACAGACTTAGTCTATGCTGGCAGCTCATAGGTTTCACATATTTTATTTGCTGTTGATATTGCAGCTGAAAATCCACACAATTAGTTATATGGCAGCGAGTCACAATTTATGTAAATGCTGTTTTTGAAGGCATACTGTCTTGGGGAATACCCTTGCTGCGTTTTCAGTAAAGAAAGGGCAGATCAAGGCATCACATCTTTATGGTCCTTTTACTATATTCCTGTCTTATGTCTAAAGCCCTTAGCCTCAGGCTTAGTGTGAGAAATACTGTTTGAACAACAAAGTAAATTTAAACAGTGGATTCTATTTTTTTTGCTGCAGTTTCAGTGGGAGTTATTAAAATGTTAGCAAAACACACATGTATATAGGCAGGCATTCATGCACATAAGGCCAAGTTTTGGTTGGTGTCCAAAGTCTGTAGAGGCCATTGAAAAAATCAATCTGATTGTTCTCATCAGCGTGATTCCACTGTGGCCCTGCCTCACATCCTAATCCCTCAACCCCAAGCCTATTAGGAGCTGTAGGCAACAAACTACTGTAGAACAAGAAAGTAAAGGTTAAGTGGACAGTTCCACTGCTGAGGAAAGAGTTCCAGAAGAAGCCATTAAAATGTTGGCGATGCATAGGAAAGCATGTCTATTATGGAAAAGTTCATCTCTGGACTGCAGGCAGGGTTTCTAACAGTGAGAAAGAAAGAATCCCCTAAGACTGAGTTCAATCAATTTTTTGTCAAAGTACATCTCACGTGGGTCCTAAAAGCTTTCCAATGTTGGTTTGGAAGTTTTAAAAAGTTTAAAGGAGGTTCTAGTTAGTTCTATGTATATGCACCACCTGAATCAGACTTTGAGAAGCCATAAAAGAATGAGACCTGCACACTTGTTGTTCAAATTACATGGAAGCAAAAGTAGTTACAGCTCTTGAAGCCTGGATACACATGTGTGAAGCATGAGAGAAATGATAAATGTACTTCTCTTAATCATTTCCCCTTGTCCCATAGAGAATGGTGCTCTGTGGACAGAATGTCAGAACTCATTTTACATGTAGCTAGATTGATAAGCTGGTAAAATTGTTCTCGCAGTAATAGTTCATGTAGCAGATTTTATTGGCCTGAAGAACAGGGACAGAACAAAGCAGTGTCCTGAAATTGCAATAGGAAGTCTTTTTCACTACTTGAAGGGCCATAAAATTTGAATCTGGGATCCAGCAAACCCTTAGCTCTACTCTTTCTGTCTCAGTCATAATGTACTATCTTAAATGAAAAGCAGCAGACATAAAGAGGAAGAAAATCTACATGTTGAATCGTGAGTTCAACCCCTGGTACCCAAGATATATAAATAATCAAATTCTTTCAAGGGAAAAAATATTGTTTATATTGCCTATAAATTCACTAAGGCTGAGTGAAATGCTTGCCACTACCTGGAAGACTTCCCTAGGAATACTAGACAGAGCACTGTTCTGTTTGTGTCACATGCATGTATATATAAGTCAATATTTTTACTTTTCATCAGACTGATAATTGGTCTGGAGGAAAAACTTTGCTATGCTTGTACACATATTTCTAACACTAGCTCAATCCCAACAATGTTATAAAAATCACAGAATGCAAGTTTAAGGGCTAGGGCACTCAGTCATGCAATGAATGTGTTCTTTCTTGCCAGATAGCCACAGTGTTAGAGATACAATGGAGTCTAACTTTGGGGAGTCTAGTGTTATTAACTTGACTTGCAGCTGCACAATCTCACTGAAGGAGCTGTAGTATGTGGGGCATTGGGTTAAATCCACGATAATGACAGCTTTTTCTGGGAGGTCACCCATGATCCTTTCTCAGGAATTTTTATTGCAAACTTGGGGACAAAATAACTTCAGTGCATTGTATTGCTCCATAATGAATGTGTGATGCAGCAAATGGAACATAGGATTGAGAGGTAAAGAGAATCACATCTGAACTTCAGATCCAAACATACTCCTGTTCCCATTTTGGGAAAGGAACCTTTTGAAATATCAATTCTGCAACTGGAAAAAGAAATAAAGACCACTTCATAATAAGAGAAAAGAGAGCCATTCACAGAAAATGTTCAGCTTTATTAAGCATACTTGTTATATGGAGATTATTTGAATTATACTTTGGAAGTTGTAGGATCTACTTAAATACTCTTTTTTTCAGCATACTTTTATTAGAAAATAATAACTGTACAATTTTGTATGGGACAATGTCATTTTTATCACCAAACTCACTGCCAATTTACAAATATGGATGATTCAAAACTTGCAAACACTGAACCTCCTGGTGGAGCCATCTGAACTGCAGTTCAGAGGCTGAGGGGAACAAGAAAACACAGGCAGCAGTACTTTCTTTATTTAATTAAAAAAAGATTAAGACAAAGAGGACATAATACAACAGATCAGAACAGAACAATTTAAGCAACATACTGTTTCACCACAAGTCAATTCGACATAACAGTAGCAACCATAGTGTCTCTTAACCTTGAAATATTTGAGTATACCTTGATATACTATAGTATCAAACAAAAAAACACAGTGTAAAACCATTCAAAAGAATTAAAGCATTACAGGGTATTCAGAACCAACTAACAGAAAATGAACAATGATTACTATTTTATCTCTTCATCTATAAAAATATTTGTTTATCCTATCACATATAATAAAATCCAACATGATATAACATGATAGCACTGATGGAGACAGAGCAACACATCTTGGTGGAACTTCAAAACAAGATGATATTAAATCAGCACTAGCAATTATAATGTCTTGTTTTCTTCAGCATAGCTGTTTATACTATCACAGACAATAAAACCAACCAAGCCAGAATAAAACCATTTCACTTAATGAATGAAAACATTATAAGGCTTCAAAACATTATAATTGGGAATCATGATTACCACATACTTTTATGTATGCTTACCATTTCTTACACTAGGGAAACTATTCAATATTTATACATGAGATTTTGATTTATTTCACTTATGAGTATGGTCTCAAGCTGCATCTGTTTATTTATTAATATCTCAGTGTTATCATTATTTATAGCTTAATAGTACTCCATTGTATAAAAATACCACAACTTTTTAAAACTGTTCCACAGTTGATGAACATTTAGGTTGTTTCCAAGATCTGGCTATTACAAATTGTGCTGCTATAAACATGGATGCACATATATCACCGTGGTATGATGTTTTCAGTTCTTCTGCGAATATGCCTAGAAGTGGAATAGCTGTTAACAAATGGGATTTTCAATCCCAGACTTTTGAGAAATCTCCAGACTGACCTCCGAAGTGGTTGCACCAGTCTACACTCACACCAAAAGTGCAGGAGAGTTCCTTTTTCCCCATAGCCTCTCCAGCATTTGTTGTTGGTAGTTTTTTTGATTCGGCCATTCTTTCAGGAGTGAGAGGCAATCTCAGTGTGGTTTTAACTTGCATTTCTCTAATGAGTAATGAGGATGAATATTTTTTCATGTATTTATTTGCCATTTGTATTTCTTCATTTGAGAAGGGTGTATTCATCTCAGATGCCCATTTTTGGATTGGATCTTTGATTTTTGGGTGTCTGATTTTTAAAAAATTCTTTATATGTTTTAGACAGAATTCCTTTGTCTGAGAAACAGTTCGCTAAGATTGTTTCTCAGTTTGTGGGTTTTCTTTTCACTATGCTGGATATTTCTTTTGACACACAGAAACTTTTTAAAAAGAGATGATACTGGGTATTGATTCTGGGACGTATTTCCTGAGTGGTTTGATACCTATTTATGAATTCTCTACCTACACCTATGTCTTCAAGATTTTTACCAATTTTACCTTCCAACAGATTTAGAGTTTGTTTTAATATTCAGATCTTTGATCCATTTAGATTCTAGTTTAGTACATGGTGATAGGCATGGGTCTAGTTTTAGTTTTCAGCGTGTGGAGAGCCAGCTTTTCCAGCACCATTTATTAAAGAGACTGTCGCTTTTCCAGTGAACATGTTTGGCCCATTTATGAAAGATAAGGTAGGTGAATATGTTTGTAGTTGTGTTTGTATCTTCTAATCTATTCCAATGATCTTCATATTTTTTTATTCCAGTACCACGTTGAATTTACTCTACTTGCTTTGTAAAATAAGTTCAAGTCAGAGATTGTGATGCTTCCTGCCTTGACTTTGCTGCTTAGAACTATCTTTGCTATTCTAGGTCTCTTCTGGTTCCAGATCAATTTTAGGAGTGATTTCTCTAGATCTATGAGGTACGTTGATGGTATTTTTATTGGGATTGCATAAAATCAGTATATGAGTTTTGAGATAATGGCAATTTTCTCTTTTTTAGTTTTTTTTTATTTAAAGAAAGACAAAACAAAATAGAAAATGGGCAGAAATAGTACATACTTTCAAAGAAAAGATAGTAATAAATCACTAGCTGATGTATACATACTGTTCCCCTATAAATAGTTGTTCAAGGTACACAAGTGGAACATATAAATGGAATTGCAACCACGGAGACTGCAAAAATTTGTGTTCAACTATCCAATACAAACTAAGTATTATGCCTATCAATCCTATACCCTTAGACATGTGTGCGTTCATCCATCTCTTCATTTAGGTTGAGACATAATACAGCTTATTAGATTAAAATCCTTCTGAACATAGATTAATAATATTGCTGGATTTCACATCATAAGGGTCTGGAATCAGGATTGGGTACTGCAGTGCCACTTTCTTTCCTTCAAAGTTTTTGTTCATTTCATTATGTGTCATCAGATCAGTTCTCATAAACTGTTTATAGGTTTTACATAAGCATGAGTTTTAACATGTATTTCTATCCTTTCTATATTTGAGAGAGAAAAAAACAAAGTAGGGCAGAACTAAACTTTTTCCTATAGACATATAAAACTAAAAAGACATATAAATCTGCTGTATAAGGAGTTCTATACGGTCACTGTTCTGTTTCTTGTTATCATCAACAGAACTTGCTATATCATCAGATAAAGTATAATTGAGCATATCAGTACATAACAGAATTAACAGAAATACAACTTTGTAGATAGTGTAGAGCTACAAAAACAGGTAGTATCAAATCAGAATAGATATCATAGTGAATCATTGTCATTTTCAGTATAGTTGTCTATATTCCTCAACTTGTTACTATTAACCTTACAGTTTTGAATAAAATCTGTCAATAATAAGCAGCAGTAAAACAAGTCAGATTTAACTAAAATCAGTCATGATGCAACAGTATAAGTCATACATGGATCCTGATAGGAAGAATGGGTATTGTGAAAATGGCCATTCTGGATCTGAGGGGCACAGAATGGCCATTTTCACAATATCTGTTCTTCCTATCCATGAGAAAGGGATGTCTTTCCATTTTTTGTGATCCCCTTCAATTTCTTTTTTCAGTGTATTATAATTTTCCTTATATAGATCTTTCACTTCTTTCATGAGAATAATTCCTAAATATTTCATATTTTTGTTTGCTAGTGTGAAGGGTATGGTTTCTCTTACGTCTCTCTCTGTGATTTTGTTAGTGTATAGAAATGATATTGATTTTGTATCCAGATACACTGATGAATTTTATTATATCTGGGAGTCTTTCAATGGAGTTTTGGGGGCCTTCTATGTAAAATATCATGTCATCTGCAAATGATGATGTAACTTCTTTTCCTTTCTTTATCCATTTTATTTCTCTCTCTTGTCTAATTGCTCTGGCTGATATTTCCAATACTATATTGAATAGGAGCAGTGATAAGGGACATCCTCATCTTATGCCTGATTTTAAGGTAAAGTCCTTCAGTGTTTGGCCACTTAGTATGATACTGGCTGTTGGCTTGTCATAGATGGCCTTTATCATATTGAGGTAAAGACTATCTATTCCAATTTTTTAAGGTCTTTATCATGAATGAATGTTGGACCTTATCAAAAGCTTTTTCTGTGTCTATAGAAATGATCATGTGATTCTTTCTTTTGGCTTTATTGATATGATGGATTACATTAGTTGATTTACGTATGTTGAACCATCCCTGTATACCTGGGATGAATCTCACTTTGTCGTGGTGTATAATCTTCTTGAAATTTACTGCATTCTAGTTGCCAATATTTTATTAAGGATGTTTGCATCTGTGTTCATTGGGGAGATTGGCCTGTTGTTCTCTCTTTTAGTTGGGTCTTTCTCAGGTATTGGTACTAGAGTAATATTTGCTTCCAGGATTGACTTGGAAGGATTGCTTCCCTTTCAATTTCATTGAATAGTTTGAGGAGTGTCAGCATTAAGTTTTCTTTGTATTTCTTATAGAATTCTGCAGTTAATCGCTCTGGGCCTAGGCCTGTGCTCTTCTTTGTAGGTAAAGAATTAATTACATTTTCAGTTTCATTGATAGAAATTGGGTATTCAGCAGTTTTACATCTTCTTGACCTAGGTTTGGTACTTCATACGTTTCTAGGAATCTGTCTATTTCTTGTGTGTTATCAAACCTATGAGAGTAGAGACGATGATCTTCTGTATTTCTACAGAGTCTGTAGTGATTTCACCTTATTCCTTATTGCATGAATTTGAGATTTTTCTTCTCTTTTTTTAAAGGTTGATTAGGGACTTATCAATTGTATTTATCCTTTCAAATAACCAACTTTTTGATTCATTGATATTATGGATTGTTTTCTTAGTCTCTATTGTATAAGTTTCTGATCTGATTAAAAGCCACACTATGGGTTGGGGAAATAGTTGAAAGGCAGGACACTATCTTGTTACATATAAGACTATGAAAAAAAGATAAAGTAGTAAACTGACATGTTGTAAGAGGTGTACAGATGGATTAGTAAGACATAGGAGATGTGGTAGAGGACTGGATCATTTCTGGAGACAAAGACACTTTCCGTGGGTTATTGTTATGTGTGACTTGGTATATGAGGATGACTTATTTCATTGTTATCTCTGTACTTTAGGTAAGTATTAGGTTTTATCCCATTTTTAATGTAAGATGCAGCATGATGTCCAAAGAAAAGATGATAAAATAGAAGCCAAGGAAGCGGGGCGAAAGACATATTCTTTCTTTTACTTTCCCCCCAAATTCTATCTGCATAGTTTCAAACTATATATGGAAAATGCATTTGAAAAGGATTCATTAGAATCCTTTCTTAGTTTGACTTTAGTACACAACAGCCTTGCCAATAATCAGCACAAAATTCTCAACAAATGTGTGATTTCTCTCATATCCAAAGCACCATTTTACAAAAACACACATGGTCCCAGTATTTGATACCATCCTCATTGTGCTTTCATTAGATGATCACTTTGACTCTGAAGCTGTTGATGTTAACCTGTAAAATATTCAGTCAAGGTAGCTATACATAATAAGTAACAACATCTTCATTTACTCTGAACAGTCTTAGTCTGCACTAGCAACTCAATGGTGAAATTATTTTATGTGTTTTTGAAACCATAGCTCAAAATTGCACAATATTATGTACATAATATCAACCCACAATTTATGGAAATGTTGTCCCTGAAGATAAAGAGTCTTGGGGATTTCCCTTGCTCCATTTTCAGAGAAGAAAAGGCAGATTAAGGAATTCCATCTTTAGGGTGCTTCAACTACGCTCCTGTCTTAGTATCAGGCTTAATGTAGGAATGGCAAAGGAATTAAGATTTGGACAAGAAAGTGAATGTAAACATTGGATTCCAGCTTCTCTGATGCAGGTTCAGTGGGAGTTATTAAAATATTAGGAAAACACACATGTGCAAAGGCAGGCATGCATGACATAAGGCCAAGTTTTGGTTAATGTCCAAAGTCTATAGAGGCCATTGAAGGAATCAGTCTGATTGCTCTCATCAGAGGGATTCCACAGTGGCCCTGCCTCACATTATAATCCTTCAGCCCCAGGTGAATTAAGAGACATAGCCAAAGGATTAGTGTAGAGCGTGGAAGTGGAATAAAGGCCAGTTCCACTGGTGAAGAAGGAGTTCCAGAGGGAGTCATTAAAATGTTGGCCATGCATAGGAAAGTGGGTAAACACACAAAGGTCTATTATAGAAAAGTTCATCTTTGGCCTGCAGGCAGGGTTTCTAACAGTAAGAAAGAAAATTAATCCCATTAGACTGACTTTAATCAATTCTTTGTTAAAAACATCAAGCAGAAGGCCTAAAATCTTTCCAATGTTGATTTTGAAGTTTTGAAACATTTAAAAGAGGTTTTACTAAGTTCTATGTATATTTGCCACCAGAATTAGATTTTTGAGATGTCATAAGAGAACAAGTCCTGTGCACTTGTTGTTCATGTTACATGGAAGCAGAGAGCAGTTACAGCTCCTGAAGCTTGGATATACCCCTGTGAATCTTGAGAGAAATAATAAGAAATGTACACCATTTAACCATTTCCTGTGTTCCATGTCTAATGGTTCACTGTGGACTGCTAGCCAGAGCTAACTTTACATGTAGCTAGATTGATAAGCTGGTAAAATTGTTCTCACAGCAATAGTTCAAATTAACAGAGTTTACTGGTCTGCAGAACAGGAATGGAACAAAGCAGTGTCCTGAAATTGAAATAGGAAGTCTCTGTAACTTCTTTGAGGGCATGAAATCTAACCTCAGAGATCCAAGATCAAGGAAACGTTTAGCTCTACTCTTTCTGTCTCAGTCATAATGTAGTGTCTTAAATGAAAAGCAGCAGACATTACGAGGAAGAAAATCTATACATTGAATGTATAATTATGTACTTTACCAAAAGTCCTAAGTTTAATTAAGTATTCAATGCAGAGTGCAGGATCTCCACAATGATGTGTTAAACATATGAAAAAATAGAGAGGAGATTTTGGACTATGCAATACATTTTACTTAAGAGAAATCTGAATTAGTACTGGAATATTTTTGTTTAAAGCAGAATATAAGGAACAAATTGAGACCAGGATTAAGTATGTGACTAGAAAGCAGGAAGTGAGAATGCCCTGAGGAAAAAAATCACTATAGTAACAGGAACTCTCTTACTTTAAATATATTTCCAAAATGCAGAAAATTTAAAACATAGTATTCAATAAAGATACTATTGAATAACTTCCATATGTTAACCAGTTTTAGGTTGTCAGATGTGGAGAAAGTGGAATTATTGACACTTTGATGCTTACACTCTAGCTAGAAGATACAGATATTTAACAAAACAAACAAAATTGAATAGATTATTCGAAGTGCTCAAAAGTGCATAGAGAGAAACATGGTAGGGCAAAGTACAGAAGTAAGTTATTAGCAAACTGCAGTTTCTAAAATGAGAAGGTGAGGAGGGAATGTTTCATTAGCTCTTGTAAGGAAAACATGGCAAATACTGTTGTAGAAAAACCAGTTTGAAACTGAATGAAAGATTCTTTGCAACCAAAAGTCAGGAAGAAACTTTCAGTTAGTGGGAGGCAAGCAGGGGGACTGAATCAGAGTCCAAATCACCTGCCATGAGTTAGGATAGAGTTGAGTTTAAATACAATTTTCAAGCATCAAGTATAAGGCTGCTGGCAAGTTACTACATGATTGTATAGATGAATGAAGTCATATGTTGTCAAGCAAGCTAGTTCTACATGGGTTGACTTAAAAAAATTGTTTATGATAAAGTGAGACCATCCTAGGAAGGAGAGGAGGGAGTTTGAGCAGAAAAGGTAAGTTAGCAAAACTTTATATTATTTTCTAAGCAGGAAAAACACAAGCATCACAGGGGGACATGGTGAGTTTTACCTAGTGCATTATATGGAAGACACAATTGGACACAGTCAGGGCTGTCTATGTGACTGGCAGCAGGGGAACAGAAACAAGTGACTAATTGTTTTTCACCTTTTGTTATAAAATATCTACAAGTTTGCTGTTGCATAATTTTGGCATTATGGTATGACTGAAGTGAGATCCATATAGAAAAATATATAATAAAGGAGCTCAGGGGCAACTCCCCAGTCATGAAGATGTGTCTGGTCATTAGTGTAAGCTTCCTTTACTCTGAATGTACAAAGACACTAAGTGGAGGATGAAGAGTAGAGAAGTGATGTAGTGTGACTGAAGCTGGTATTCAGAACAGGCATTGGGCAAGGTAGGCCAGTAAGGCCATCACTGAGACTGTGCAGTGCAGAAGTTAGAGTTCTTCTTGCTGTCATGATTACCATGGTCACTTACATCAGTCCTGTGATGGACCATAGGAGTAAGCACAGGCTTGGAAAGTGAGCTGCCACTGAGTCAAACCCAGCCCTGGAGACCACATTGTGAATGGACTGTCCTAATATTTTTTAAGTGGATTCATTGGTGGTGTATTGGAACACTATTGTTCTATACAATGATTTTGTATTTTTTATGATTTTTTCATTAGTTGTAAAAGTATCACTTCTCAGATAAGAAATAAAAATAGCAAATAAATATATGAAGGAATGTTCAACATCACTGGTCATTTGAGGGATGCAAATTAAAAGAACACTGAGATTCCTTGAAAGAATAGCTATCATCAAGAAGTCAATCAGTAACAAATGCTGGAGGGGCTATGAGGACACAGGAACCGTTCTCCAATGTTGGCAGGAGTGTAGAATGGTTTAACAATATGTATATCAGTTTGGAAATTCTTTTTTATTTTTTTAAAAAGAGATGATAAAAAAATGATAAAAGAGGACATAACAAAGCAGATTAGAAGAGAACAATTTAAGCAACACAGTTTTTCACCACAAGAAAACCCAATAGAACAGTAGCTACCATAATGTCTCTTTCCTTAAAATAGTTGAGCATACCTTCATACACAATAGTATCAAACATAACAAAATAGTATAAAACCATTAAAGACAATGAAAGTATCACAAGGAATTCAGAACCAAATAACAGAAAACAATGCTCACTATATTTTTCCATTGTCCATAAAAATTTGCTTATACTACCAAACATGATAAAATTCAGTAAGATACTACATGTTAGAAGCAATGGAAACAGAAGAACAAATGTATGGTAGGGTTTCAAAACAAGCTGATATTAAATCAGCACTGACTAGTATAATGTCTTGTTTTCTTAAAAATAGCTGTTCATACTATCACAGATAATAAAATCAAACAACCCGGGATAAAACCATTCTAACTAGTGAATGAAAACATTATAAGCCTTCCAAGAAATGTAATGGGGAATCATGATTATTATGGAATTTTATGTACTCTTAACATTTCTTACACTAGGAAGAATATACTGTATTTATACATGTGAGTTTCATTTATTTCACTTATGAGTATGGCCTCAAGTTGCATCCATTTACTTATAAATATCTCAATATGATCATTCTTTATAGCAGAGTAGTACTATATTGTATAAAAATACCACAACATTTTTTAAAAGCGGGGCGGGGGGGGAGATTAAGATGAAAGAGGACATAACAACACTGGTCAGACAGAACAATTTAAGCAACATAGTTTTTCACCACAGGATAACCCAACATAACAGTAGTTACCATAGTGTCTCTTTCTTTGAAATATTTGAGTATTCCTTCATATACTATCAACCACATCAAGACAGTGTAAAACTTTTCAAGAGGGTAAAAGTATTTCAGGGTATTTAGAACCAACTAACAGAAAATGAAAAACAGTTTCTATATTGTCTCCTTGACTATAAAAAATTTTGTTTATATTATCACATATAATGAAATCCAATAAGATTCAAAATGATAAAACTAAAGGAGACAGAAAAACAAAAGCTTGATGGGGCTTCCAAACAAGCTGATATTAAATCAGCACTAGCTATTATAATGTCTTGTTTTCTTCAAAATAACTGTTCATACCATCACAGACAATAAAATCAAACACCCCAGAATAAATCCATTCCACTTAATGAATGAACACATTATAAGGCTTCAAAACAATAATGGGTAATCATGATTACCACATACTTTTATGTATTCTTACCATTTCTTACACTAGGGAAACTATTCAGTATTTATATGTGAGTTTCATTTATTTCACTTATCAGTATGGTCTCAAATTTCACCCATTTATTTATAAATGTATCATTATAATCATTCTTTATAGCTGAGTAGTACTCTGTTGTATAAAAATACCACAACTTTTTAAATCCATTCCTCAGTTAATGGACGCTTGGGTTGTTTCCAAGATCTGGCTATTCCAAATTGTGCTGCTATAAACATGGGTGCACATGTATCACTGTGGTATAATGTTTTCAGTTCTTCTTGGAATATGCCTAGAAGTGGAATAGCTGGAATGAATGGGACTTCCAATCCCAGCTTTTTGAGAAATCTCCAGACAGACCTCCACCATGGATGCACCAGTCTACACTCCCACCAAGAGTGCAGAAGAGTTCCCCTTTCCCCACTGCCTCTCCAGCATTTGTGGCTAGTAGTTTTCTTGATCCTGGCCATTCTTTCAGGAGTGAGATGGAATCTCAGTGTTGTTTTAATTTGCATTTCTCTAATGACTAATGATGATGAACATTTCATGTATTTCTTTGCCATTTTTATTTCTTCAGTTGAGATCTGTTTTCATCTCAGATGGCCAGTTTTGGATTGAGTCTTTGAATTTGGGGGGCCTGATTTTTTAATTTTTTCTATGTTTTAGACAGAAGTCCTTTGTCTGAGGGACATCTCACTAAGATTTTTTCCCAGTGAGTGATTTTCAGGAAAATAGTGTGTGGGATCGCTTGTCCGGTAAAATGCTTTCGCACCGCTAGGTGGAGCCATTCCTTCCCCACACTTCTCCCTTAGGTCAGCATGAAGAACCTGAGGTTATACTTCTGCAGGTCAGATGTCAAATCCCATCAGATCTCTTTCTGCTCCCTAAGTTTACAGGATTGCGTTTTAGGGGTTGAAAGAACTTTGTGAATCAATCTTACCGTCAACCAGAGGAGCAGCTCAGCTGGTATTTCACTGAGGCACTTCGGGTGAAGTCCTGTAGGTCCCTAGAGATCACAGTTGGACATCTGGACAGTTTCCTGGATCGTCTTACAATGTGGGAACAGAGAGGTGGTCCAAATTTCAGTGTGTGCATCATGTCACAGCTGGGTGTGGTGGTGCACACTTGTCATGTAGCTCTGGAGGCAGAGGCAGGATGATTACTGTAAATCCAAGGCCAGCCTGCACTGTTTAGCAAAATCCTATTTCAAAAAAAATCATCAAAATTGTCTACAAAATTAATGAAATACAGAATCCCAGACACACATTATCAAAGAATTCGATGATTTCCTGTGTTCTGACCAGCAGACCCCTTCTCAGCACCTCTTTCTCCCCACATCCATCCAGTTCTGACAGAGAGAGCAACAGAAAAACCCAACTCCAAGTCACCAGTTTTCAGATAAAAGATCCCCAGACACTACAAAGTGTGATGCTGTAGGCCTGGACCTGTGACTTTTTTATTGTTGTGGTTTTTAATGAAATAACAATCTACAGTGGAAAAACCACAGAATTCAAGTGAATTGTTTTTCTGAAGAATCAAACAACAGCCTATGAAATGGGAGAAAATATTCATAAACCACTGAGCTAATTGGGAGTCAATGTCTAAAATATACAGGAAATGATACTACAGCAAATATTCACTCAAAGAACCTACTTAAAAGTGGGCAAAGGATCAAAACAGACATTATTCAAAGGATGATGTACAAATAAAAAATATCCAGCATCACTAATGATTGGATAAATATAAATTAAACCATAATGTTATATCATTCACACTTTCATGGAAAAGATGAAACATAACAAATATTAAGAAAGATGTGTTTTAAAGGAAACTCTCATACACTGTACATAAGAATATAAAATGCCATGGAAGAGTCTCAGAAAGTTAAAAATAGAAGTACCATGAGAAACAGCAAGTCCACTGCTGTGTTTATATCCAAAAGATATAAAACTCAAAGCTGGATGAGGTAGTGTATGCCTGTAATCCCAGCATTTGAAAGGCTGATGCAGGAGGATGACCACAAATTTGAGATCAGCCTAGAATACATAGTGAGTTCAAGGCCAGATTGCACTGTACAAAAGGATCCTATTCAAATAAATAAATATATCATCATATCAAGGATTTCTCTACAGTCCCCTCTATGTTCATTGAGCATTATTTCCAACTGCCAAGAAAATAAACCAGCCTGTGCTCATAACAGATGATTAAGAAAATATGGTACATATGTACAGTGAAATATTATTCAGTCTCTAAAAAGAATGAAACTTGGGTTGGAGATACAGCTCATGGGGTAGGCAAGCTTACCTAGCATGTGTGAGGCACCTTTGTTCCATAAACAAGGAGAGAATAAAACATGTTATTTGAAATATGAATGAGGCTAGAGGACACTGTTAAGAGCAATTATCCAGGCCCAGAAAGACAAATGTACGTGGATAAAGGAGAAACTTAATCCCTAGCCTGCTAGATGTCAGAGGCGCTGAGTTCATGTTCACAAATATCAAACAACGAATTCCAAAGGACCATAGAGGTTAAGAGTAGGAAATGTTTATTAAGAGTCATCTCCTGAGAGACGGGGAGGCCAAGACTGGGCTGCCTCTCAGGGCACGCTTCCAATAATATTTTACAGAGCTAAATGATGAGGTGGGTACAGAGGTTGTGTGAAGTATAATCAACTGATAAGATTACACAAGTAGAGTCACTTGGATCTTATCAACCCAGGAGGGAGGTGAGGAGTGTAACACAAATACATGACTTCTTAAGTAGACAGAACAGAAAGATTTCTGGGAGGGGAGGGATGGATGCAGATATTCTGGTCACCCCTCCAAAATTCAAAGATCCAATCCAAAAATGGGCATCTGAGATGAATACACAATTCTCAGATGAAGAAATGCAAATGGCAAATAAATACATGAAAAAATGCTCATCATCATTGGTCATTAGAGAAATGCAAATTAAAACCACACTGAGATACCATCTCACTCCTGAAAGAATGGCCAGGATCAAGAAAACCAACAACAACAAATGCTGGAGAGGCTGTGGGGAAAAAGGAACTCTCCTGCACTGTTGGTGGGAGTGTAGACTGGTACAGCCTTTGTGGAGGTCTGTCTGGAGATTTCTCAAAAGGTTGGGATTGGAAATCCCATTTATTCCAGCTATTCCACTTCTAGGCATATTCCCAGAAGAACTGGAGTCATCATACCACAGTGATATATGTGCACCTATGTTTATAGCAGCACAATTTTGTAATCGCCAGATCTTGGAAACAACCCAAGTGTCCATCAACTGAGGAATGGATAAAAAAGTTGTGGTATTTCTATACAATGGAGTATTATTCAGCTATAAAGAAGGATCACATTGAGATATTTATCAATAAATGGGCACAGCTTGAGACCATACTCATAAGTGAAATAAATCAATCTTGCATGTGTGAATACTGAATAGTTTCCCTAATGTAAGTAATGATTCAAATATATAAAAATATGTGGTAATCATGATTCCGCATTATTGGCCTTGAAGCCTTATAAAGTTTTCACTTATTAATTGAAAAGGCTTTATTCCGGGCTTCTTGATATGGAAATATTTGAAGCTATAGTATATAAAGTTTTATCCAAATATTTCAAGGAAAAAGGCAGACACTATGGTAACTACTATTAAGTCGGGTTATTTGGTGGTGAAGCACTAGGTTGCTGAAACAGTCATGCTTTGACCTGTATTGTTATATTGCTATGTCCTGTTTTATCTCAATTTCTCCCTTATTCTTTAAAAAAATATTTAGTTATTTCTTATGTTTGTTTTAATTAAGGGGAAAAATTTAAAAAATTAGCAGGATATATAATAGTAACTTTTTTTGATTTCCTATTAACTTGTTTTGAAGTCCTGTAATACTCCAACGATCTTGTTTTGACTGATTAGACTCTGTTCCATTCTGTATGATAGTATCAAGTTTGAGGGTGTAGGCAACTACTTTGAAGGCAATAAGATTCACTAAGATGCCCATTCTGGTTTGTCTATTGACTCCTTTGGAAGTCCTGTAATGTTTACAATGCCTAAGTTTATTGGTCTTGTTCTCTACTGTTTTGTTCAACTTTATAATATCTAATGAGATAGACAGTTATTTTTAAGGAAACAAGAGACATCGTTGATAACCATTGTTGATAACCTTGTACTCTGTTTTACATCATGTGCTATGTCTATCCTTGGTTTTGACTGACAGCTTTGTTTTGCCATATTTGACTTTATTCTCTCCCCCCCCCAAAGTAATAAGAACTAAGGAGTAATAAAATCCAAAATGTGTAAATTTTGTTGTAAAAAAAGAGGGGAAAAAAAGAGCTCTAACGGAGGATATAACAGCAAGTGTGTTTAGGGGTGTTAAATAGCTGACTATATTAATGTTTTTGGATCATTGAACACAGCTGTTTGCAGTCTCACTGTTTGAATATCCACTTTGTATTCTTTGATACTGTGATTTGAGCAACTATTTCTAAGATGATAATATGTAATCTATTAACAGGTGATTTCTTACTGTTTTTTTTTTTTTTGTAGTTCTGTGTACCCTTACACCGCTTTGTTTTGTTTTATGTTTTTCTCTTTTTCCTTTTAAATAAAATTTAAAAAAAAAGATATTCTGGTCACCACCTGGACATCTGATTCCTCCTGGACTCAATGGTGCTAATTACAGAGTAACATCAAGCCACTGCTTATCTCTCAGGGAGGTATACAGGTGTTGCCATTGTGACTTTATCTTGAGTCTGGTCCACTTCAGTGGTGCCTCCAGCCACAATTTTGATATGGTCGCCTTCAAGAGCCCATCCTGCCTGACTGCCTACTGACTTCCGCCTGAGTTAGCTGTCTACAGTATCCCCCCAATAAGAGCTATCCCTAACTACTGTTAGTGTGCATGGGTGGAGATCACCCTGGCGACTTCCCACTGGAGGGGTCCTAGTCATGGCTTGTTGTCAGAGAAAGTCCTCAGAGGGCCTATCAAGAGGCCTCTGATGGACACCAGGCATCTCATCTTAGCTAGGCATATTGGCATATTGTTTTAAAACAAAACATACAAAGCAAAAACTATAGTTCAGTATGCATGAGCCAAGTAAGATCAACAAGACTTCTGATAATACAGCCAACAAATGTTTCCAACAGGAAGAGCCAGTGACAGGCTCCCACTAAGAGGATTAGGAGAAGGTCCAAGGAGCTTCTGAACTGATGAAGAATTAACCTATTATACTGTGTGTGTGTGTGTGTGTGTGTGTGTGTGTGTGTGTGTGTGTGTATTTGAGACAGATTTTCACTTATGCAGTTCAGCCTGGCCCTGCACTCACTTTGTAGTCCAGGCTGGTGTCAAACTCACACATTCCTCCTGTCTCAGCCTCTCAAGTGCTGGGAATACAGGTGTTTGCTACTACACCAGGCTGTCATTCAAAAACTTGTGCAGCCATTGACATAGCACCAGAAGGATCAGGAGTGTACAGGCAGCATTCAGTGTGTATACTGACACAGTCCTCTTTTGTGCTGCTGTTAAAATGTCCAAGTCCATCTGATTTTGGAGAACAGCTTGCCTCATTCACCTGACATATTTATTGGGAAAAGGAACCACAGATAAGGTGGATTTAAGGCACACAGAGAAGAGACAAGTGTTTGATGTGCTGTATGACATCTGTTAACCCCAGGAAAGGGACAAAGATGGCAATCATACTCATGAAAGCCACTCCTAGACCATCAGTGCTGTAGACAGAGTGAGTTCCGAGGTTTTTGACGCTCCTAACTTGTGTTCATGCTATCCACCCAGTTGGTATCTTGTTTCTTATGCTTATGGGGATTCCTCATTTAATGACTGAGTTCCTGTACTGAGAACAGGTCTTTAAATATACTGGTCACTAGGAGAGCAACTGTATAGAGTATATGCATTAAAATATTCTGGAAAAGATCAAAGGAAACACCAGCTCGATGACTTTGCTTCAGTTGCATAGCTCATATGTATTACTGTGAGGATAACAAAACATAAAACCATAGTATTGCATCATAAATATAGTGAGCAAAAATTATGGTGCTGTGTAAAAAGATGTACTGCACAAAAGAAATACATCTATAAATAAAACATACAGAATTGTACAAAAAAATCAATGGATCTTAAATCCAGTTGGAAGGCCATAAGTCCAAACAGTATGGTCCAGGCGTAAGTCTGAAAATCATGGCTCAGTCCCAATAGTCACTGAACAAGTAGGTTATTAAATAAGGAATATCTATTTTTCTTTCTGAATCAATTACCTTCAAGTTCTGCTGTGTTTTATTGTGCATGACCTAGATTGTTATTAAGACTGTCAAATGAATTTTTAAAATCTGATTGAGGTTTTTATTCTTAAGACTTTATTTTGTTTTTTTCTAGTATCTCTCTCTGCCCAGCCCTGCCCTGCTCTGTTATATTCACAACTTGAAGAAAATCAACAAAATTATGTGAATTAATCCCTGTCTTTCAATAATAAATGAATGCAAATGATCTCTGTTCTCCATTTAAAATACAGTCTGGCACAATAGATTTCTTTAATCTTACTTTAAAGAAAATAAAACAGAATAGGGCCAAATAAAACAAAACAATGAAAAGGCTCCAAGATTTCAAAACAAGATAATAGGTAACAACATTGTCTATCAGAATATATCTTATTATCTTCAAAATCACATGTGTAAATACCATACTGTGTCCCTAGTCCGAAACTGAAAAATAAATAAGATACAAAATCTTCAATAACTACAGTGAAAAGGTAGCAAATTGCTTACAGGAGAAAAATCAGTCAGGGAAAATGAGAAAAGACTGAAGCAAAAAGAAAAAAGATGTAAATTTATATATATACACTTAAGATAACTAAGATGATTGTACTACTTATTCTGCTAGTTCTTGAAAATAAACAGTTAACATTCATAGGATTAGATCAATTTTGCATGTTTCTCTCTGGTAATCTGAGTAACTGTCATAACTACGCAAATTAACAAACTTTATTATGTCACCTTGCTTTGAAAGCCTATGTTGTTACTGTTTGGGGCTCCTTGTTATGGTTATTTAATTTCTTGTTTTTCTTGTATTTTGCTTTGTTTCCTTTTGGTTTTCCCTCTAGTACATAAAATTGTATATGTGTGGGCTCATACATGCCTGGAACTTCTCCTAAAGAGTTTAGAAGAACTGATTTTATCACAGGTGATGGTGTGAACAGCTGGTTTGAAGAAAACAAGACATCAGGGGCTGGGGATTTAGCTCAGTGGCATAAACACCTGCCTTGCAAGTGTGCGGTCGTGAGCTCAATCCCTGGTACTGATAAAAACAAACAAAAAAAAAAAAAAAGGAAAAAAAAAAGAAAGCAAGACATTATGGTAGTCATTTGCTAAGTTTGTTTCATCTTGTTTTGAAGTCAAATAATATTTTAATTCTTTGTTTTGATGGTTTTTAGTCTGTTTTCTGTTATGTGATTTCAATATGTGTGAAGGTATAGACAGGTCTATTGAAGAAAACAAAAGACATTATGCTAACCATTGTTGATTTTCCTATTTTCTGGTTTTGAAGGCCCATAATACTTTCATTCATTTTTTAATCAGTCTTACACTAATTTTTTCAAATTTATTGTGTGTGAAGATATGGCCAACTATTTCGAAAAAACAATAGACATTCCGGTAGCCACTGTTGATTTCCTATTGTCTTGTTATGAATTCCTGTGTTGCTTGTATCATTCTGCTCTGATCTGCTTTTTTCTGTCTTGTGTTTTTTTATTCTCTTTATAATAAAAAATAAAACAAATAAACACTGCAAGGACAGGTGCTTCTGTGTTAACCTAAGCTTTCTTTTACCTCTATCTCTTCTTTCCATTTTACCCCAAGGCTCATAACTGAAGTAAATTTATAATTTTGGATTATTTATACATTAGCAATCCAAAATAAGTCATCTTAGTTTTTAAAAATGTACCTGAGATATACCTTCATCTTTCAAGGTCCATTTTTTACCAGAAGAGAAAAAGAACACATTATATTTAGACTCCTTTAGGAATAGCCAGTGGCCCTGTACTGGAACCCGCTCTTTATCAAGGGAAAGATTTCAGGAGAGCAGATACATAGAGAAATGATGAATATCCATTCTCCTTCGGTGCTTTCCTCCAGTTCCATCATTTATCCTTCAATATTCACATAAAAATGGGCCAAGAGAAGTAAACAAGCTCAGCAAATTGTGCTCAATTAGGCATGCTTCTGCAAAGTCAGATTGCTATAATATTTGACACAGAAGAGGTTGGAAGTTGACACATGACACACATCCATGATCCACCATGAGTCTTACAAAACAGAGGTCAATGTGACAATGCATCCATCATTCCCCTCATTATTTCCCCAAGGTGCTTTTTTTCTTTTCTTTTCTTTTCTTTTCTTTTCTTTTTTTTTTTTTTTTTTTTTTTTTTTTTTTTTGTCTTTTTCCTTTTTATCGGTACCAGGGATGGAACTCACGACTGTCTGCTTTCAAGGCAGGCGCTTACCCAAGGTGTTTTATGAAATATTTTTCTCAACTGCTACCTACAAGGAAATCTAATATCAAAGGTGTATTGTGTACCCTCTATGTACTGAGGACATTCAAAGAGCCACACATCACCAGAATCGCTAGCAGGCATTTTCTTCCTTCAGAACCAGTGGTCGTCCCTTTGGACACATCACACTGAGAATGCCTGGTTATCTAACATTAGCTATTTCCAGAGACCAGTTCCCCCAAAACTCAGAGAACCACAGATTACAACTCTGTCTTCTGGGGTCTTGCAAAAATTTGGAAAGCAGAGATATGCATGTGCGTGTGTGTGTGTGTGTGTGTGTGTGTGTGTGTGTGTGTGAGTGTACTTGCCTGTGGTAGTAAACAATTTAATAACTCTCACTGCAACTCTTGACAATCAACAATGTCCATTCTATTTCCAGGCTCAATCCAAATTCCATTTGCTAATTCTCACATGAGATTTGGGCCTGAGAGACAAGTGCTTTTTTTGGTAGGGACACTTTTAACCTGGCAAAGGAATCATGATGGCTTCGCCCTTCCAAGATGAAGGCTAAAGACATGACACTGAAGTCTGGTGTGATAATCCAAAGAACATCACCTTCACACACAGTGCTTCCCCTCCATGATGTACTCTGAGGCCAAGCTGCCAGTCTCCGGGGTGTAAATTTATTCCTCGATACAGGAGGATTTAGGTAAGGATACTGAAGTGGCAGAAAGTCAGATATTATGGATTATATGTGAATGTAATGACCACAAAACAATGTGCCAGGTGTCTAAGAAAATGTAGAAATAGTTGAAAACTCTAATAACAAGAAATAAAGAAGTGGATGTCATATATTGGGAAGTAAACCACACTCTCAGAAGAAGATTCACAGAGATTGAGTCACAGAGTAAGGGAAGGAAGTTTCTGAATGAAAAAAAGAATGAGTCCTATGTGGTGCAGATTTTCAGTTTAGGATTTACTTGGCAGAATCTAAACCTCTCGCTATCAAAAAGAAGCTTCCTTTAAACAAGCAAACTCACTTGTAAACTGTGGGGCCTTCAGAGGCAGCTTTAGCAGAATCCCCACCCTGGTTTTCTGGTCTTTCTCTCCTCTGATTCAGAGATATTTTCATTCCCAAAGCCACAGAGCCAGGGCTGAAGCCTTTACTCCATTCGCCTGGTTCACCCACCTTGATTCAAACAAAACAAATCAAGTTGGTACAATGAGAAGCTGTCTCTTGATGGGGAAGCATGGTGCATTTCACAATTGTCTACATAAGGAACCTTTCACTTTCCAAAGAAGATACAGTTTTCAGAAGAAAGACAGAGAGCAAGACCACAGAAATCCTGCTATGTGCCAGAGAATTTAGTGACGTTATCATATTTACTCCATCTGTGAAGAAGCAAATGGCCAATTGACAGGTAAGACCAAAATAATTTCTCAGCTTGTATCTGAAGATCTGTCTCACACAGACCCCTGTGTCGATGGTTATCTGTCAAGAGGGGCTCACCAAGTTCAAGTTATTCTTGATTTAAAGACTTTCTTGAGCACCTATACTATACCCCACACAAAGTAAGGCTCCCACATTAAGGCAGTTAAAGCAGTGAAAAAACAGGATAAACTTGACGGTTAGTAGGCAAATTATATGAATTAAGGAGAAGGACATGAAGTTAGTTCAAGACACTGATACAGGCTCTGAAAGATGTTAGTTCTAGGAATCAGGGAGAATTTCAAGAGGCGGCAGAGGGAGAGAATGAGGCAGAAGGAGAGGGAGGTCCTGCGTATACTTTGCAGGACTTGATACTGCCAAGATGAAAATGCTTCTCAAATTTGTCTATAGATTTAACTCAATCCAAACAAAATTCAAGCAGTTGCTTTGGTAGAAACTTCTGAACTGATTTTAAAGTTCATACAGAATCCCATAAGAACCAAGAATAGTTGAAAGGAAACTTTTAAAGTAGACAGAATACTTCCTGAAGGAGTCCTCATAGAGGAAGGCAGTTTGAACATGAATGTTGAAGACTGGCATTTGCCAAGAGGATGGGCCTGAGACTGTGAGAGCAGGGAGGAAATGGTAGGCAGGGGGAAGCATGGAATCAGATCCTAAAGAGTGACTTTCCCTTAATTTGTAGTACATTTGATCAACTGAAACAGAGGCTCCAAGGAAATGGGGCCCTGGTTGTTGCCCTAGATAGGGGAAGTCTCAGTTGCTGTTATAAAAGAAGCCTAACTTTTATTCTGCCAGTGCTATAAAACCATTTAAAAGTTTCACAGGGAAGGTTAACAGACCCTTTGCTGGTTCAATGATATCTGTGGATAAAACAGAGAGAAAGAGCTATGTAAGTATAGACTGAGCAGAAATAAAGCATTTAGAGAGCTCTGGAAGTAATTTAAGGGGAGATGATGCAACTGAGGACTGAGAAGACAGAGCATGCTGAGACAAGTGAGGGAAACAGAGGACATGAAGGGTGGGTAATTTTCTACCACATCCTGGTTGTTTGCAGTGAGGATAGTTCCTAGGCAGTGAGCCTGGGGAGTGGCTGCACCATCATGGGCAGAATGACCTGAGGAACAGGCCAAGAGGCACAGCTTCCTTACCACTATGATGCCTGGGTTTTTGTCATGTATACTGCTCAGGCCAATGTTCCTCAGCTAGGTGCTGAATCCAGAGCCATGTGCCTGTGCAAAAGCACCAAGCAAGGTGGATGCTTAGGCCAGGGAAAGCTCTTTCTTTGTGTCATGGCCACCATCATAAGTCTCTTCAAAAAGCACTGAGGTCACAGAGCTGGAAAGGTATTGGGCTGAAAGACAAAGGCAGCCCCACCCCAGGCCTGCCTTCCAGCTCTCTGGGACACTTAAGCCTGTCAGAAGCATGGTTTCTCATGACTTCATTTTCAAACAACAAGAGATCACTGGATCCCCACCCAATGAGGGAAAGCATACCACAGTGAAAATTCTCTCTGCTAGATCTTGTCCTTCCTCCACCTAGGACAAGGGAAGCTACAAACTCCAAGGAACGGGAAACAGTCAGTTTTTCCCGCTTGTGCAGAGGTGAGTCAGGGTCTGAACTCAGGAAAGAAATGCAGCTTCCAAGCTGCAGGGACACTACTTGACATTTTCCCTTTTTCATTAGCATATGTTTGCAACACTAATAAATGCATTCCTCATGGGGAATTTTGAAAATAATCATGTATATATAATACATGCAGATATATCACATCCTGATCTTTTTACCTCCCTTTCTTTCTCCTCCATGTTGCTGACACCATTTCCAGATTCTCTTCACAGCTAAACAAAGTCAACTTTTCTGCTCCTTCTCATCTATTTCTCATTTTGCTCTTTAAATTTTTCATATTTTGAGTTTCTCACATAAGACAAACCATGCATTATCCCACTTGATATGTCTCATTATGTCACTTAGCATTATGATCACAAGGTGCATAAATTTTCTTATAAATAACTGAAATTTAACCTTCCTTATGGCTCAGTAGTATCCCATCGAGACACTCATAAAATCTTGTAAGACAGGAAAGAAGAAAATCTGGCTTTAACTGACTGACTGCATTCCCATCCCCTTTCTCCTGCATGCCTCACTTCCCATCTCCTTTCTCCTGTATGCAAGCCTGAACTGCAGTCATCATGAATACTGCCATTTCTCATGTTCTTTGTATCTTCTTTCTGCCAAGCTCCATCACTATCCTACTCCTGAGTGTCCGTAAAATGAAATTTACACACTGAGAAGAGGAAGAGACACCACTCACATGACATAGGTTGTGAAGGGTCACAGAACATCAATGGCCTAAAAGTATATAGTATTTAGAGAGGAGATGAAAGAGGTAATGGGATCTAGAACTAAAGAGTTGTCAAATTCTGTGAAGAGTTCCTTACACCAATTATTGGTGGATTTAAGAGTCCTGAAAAGGTAGGCAGGGGACTACCACATTTATCCTAGAAAGAGAAGCTAGGAGAAATTTATCTCACCTCTCTGCTATTAATGTTTTTTCTATCTTTGGAAATCATCTTGCTCCTCTCCTGTGTGTTTTCATATTACTGATGCAGGAATAATAATATCTTCCTTTTGAATCTCAGACTGATGCTGTCATAACAATGTTTAAAGGCTACAGTTAATTTTAAGGCTGTAAATGTGCTGTTTAAATGGATTCCTATCATGTTGTAAGTGAATAATTCAGCCCAACACCTTTTAAGTCATACAAACTACATGGGAAGGGAATGAAGTCAGAGCTTCTCTGATTCACAAAGGTATAAGTATCCCAGAACTACTAAGACAAAGACTTTCCTAAGATCTCCTTCCTTGACATCATCTACTGGTGGGTGTAACAGAATTCATGGGCACTGAGCAATAGAGTAAGAAAGTAAATGATCTAGTCCAACCTACAGCTGCTTGTGATGAAGGAGCTGAGGCACATAAAATTCTGTGATTTTTCCCAAGGATCTCAAAGAGTAGCAAAATATATTTTGATGCATGGTGCATTTCAGCAGAACAGATGACCCTGCTTTATTTCACTGTGTTGGTAACACTTCTTGCTTCAAAGGTGTGCATGGACAACAAATAACAACCAATGGCCCTCAGA
The DNA here is from genome assembly GCF_034190915.1 of Cavia porcellus. Lineage (NCBI taxonomy): Eukaryota > Metazoa > Chordata > Mammalia > Rodentia > Caviidae > Cavia > Cavia porcellus. The sequence continues at coordinate 53,672,537 of NW_026947500.1, read as the reverse complement.
AATCATACCACAGTAACAGAATTTATTTTTTGTGGACTTACCCAGTCTCCAGAGGTGAGCTTACTCTTATTCTTCTATTTATCTATGGTTTATGTGGCAACACTGTTAGCAAATGTGGCCATTGTGGTGACAGTTACCTGTGACTCCCACCTTCACAATCCCATGTACTTCCTGCTCCGCAATCTCTCTGTCTTAGACATCTGCTTCTCCAGCATCACCACACCCAAGGCCCTTGTAGACCTTCTTGCAAGGAAAAAGACCATCTCCTTCCAATGCTGTATCACCCAGATGTTCTTTTTCCACTTCCTTGGTGGTGCAGACATTTTTTCTCTCTCAGTCATGGCCTTTGACCGCTATGTGGCCATCTCCAGGCCCCTGCACTATGTAACCATCATGAGCAGGGGGTGGTGCACAGCCCTCATTGTGTCTTCCTGGCTGGGGGGCTTTGTCCACTCCATCGTGCAGATTGCCCTCTTGCTCCCACTCCCCTTCTGTGGACCCAACGTTCTTGACACTTTCTACTGTGATGTCCCGCAGGTCCTCAAACTTGCCTGCACTGACACTGTCACCCTGGAGATCCTCATGATTTCCAACAATGGCTTGGTCACTACACTGTGGTTTATCTTCCTTCTCGTGTCCTACACTGTCATCCTGATGATGCTGAGGTCACACACAGGTGAAGGCAAGAGGAAAGCCATCTCTACCTGCACCTCTCACATCATGGTGGTGACCCTGCACTTTGTGCCCTGCATCTATGTCTATGCCCGGCCCTTCACTGCCCTCCCAGTGGATAAGCCCATCCATGTCACTTTCACGATCATAATCCCTGTCCTGAACCCCATGATCTACACCCTGCGGAACCAGGAGATGAAGTCAGCCATGTGGAGACTGAAGAAAAAGTTCATTCCTCCAGGAAAATAACCTCATTTATTGAATACCGGTCAGATGGAAGTATAAAATGAAATTGTTTTCCTATAATATAGGACTCTGACACATATAGACAATTAACTATAACAGGATAGCAAAGATGCAAAGGTTCAGTGATTTGCAGTGCTGTATTTTGGTTTTGATTTAAAGAATATTTGCAGTGTGGAAAGCCAAAAGGATCTCGTCTTCATACAGCAACTGAGAACAAGCAGGAAACAAATCTGAAATATAAATGCAGTTTTGGAATAAAGGATAGTGCTGTGATGTTCAGACATGCAGCAGGCAACAAGAACATCTGTCTCAACATAGCGAGTCTCTAGGAGGGAGGTCTCAGTTCATCCGTAGTTGTCACATGACTATTGAGGACCTACTGTGCACTAATGTGGTTAGAAAACATTCCATACCACTTCCATTCTGTCTGCAGCTCTGGGTTTCCTTTCAAATTCAACTCACCTGTACATGATACTAGCATTACATGGGCCCCCAAACCATGTGGTATATGGAAAACACCGGTGCTTTTAAGGATGTCCTATTGTCTTTTCTGCCTTGTGTCTGTCAGAAATGAGCCTGACTGGGGAGTTGTGTTGTCACACTTTATGAAACCTCACTGTATAACCACAGAAATGGCAAGAACCTAGATCTATCTGTCCTGCTAGTCATAAAATCTCAGGTAAAAGCCCATTTACTAGCTGAAAATCTTAAGAACTATGTTCAAGCCAATAATTACTTATGTTATTCCTTTATGAACTTTTTGTCATTTGCTTGACCACAGTGTATCTCACAGAAATGTTAAACCATTGGATCTAATTCTCCTATATAGTCTCAATGCCTACAATAGCTCCAAGACTATGAGAAGTTATAAGTAAATGTCAGTCGAATCTGTAGAACCAAAGACATCACCAGATTCTAGTAATATGGCCTTTAGTTTTTGAAACTCATTTTAATTCTTGCATGGAGTCTGGCAACTGATTTGATAACAGAACTACATTCTCTTATTTAATTTATAGGGTATCGTAGGTTCTATAATTAAGAATTTCTTATATTTTAGAACTCTCGCACAGCATTTCTATTGTAAATTATGTTCTTTCCCCCTTGATAAGCAGCCAGTAAACAGAAATTAATATTTCTACAGGAAGATGTAAAAATATTCCTCTAAGCACAATAAATAAAAGCTCTCTGGTTTCACATTAACACAGAACAAATACTGTCAGTGAATTAGCCCAAATGGGTCAAGTTTTATCAACAAATGGTTTTCTAAAATTCTCCCTGCATTCGGAGATCTGATTGCAATGGACAAGGAAGACTGCCCACTGTGCAGAATTTTAAAAAGAAAGTGGTGAGAGGGAACTAAACTTCTTGAAAAACCACTTTCCCTCTCTTCCCCACATTCTGTGAGTCAGCGGCCCAGCAAAGGGAATCTTAGGTTATAGGTGGGAATAAATTTACAAATTGGCTGACCTTAAAATTAGGGAAATTTTCCTGATTTATGCAGTACAGCTATTGTGACAAGCATCCTTTGAGGTGAACCACCAGGACAGAATAAGTGGGCCAAGTGAAGCCACCGAGAAGCACCTGACTGAACCTGACTGGGCACTGACAGCATTGATGACAGAAAGGGACAGAAGTAGATTAGGAGGAACTAGTAGGAAAAGCAAGGTGATGAGTTTCTCCCAGGAGAATCCAGAGAGCAGCGCAATTGCCAACACCTTGACTTCAACCCTGAGACCTCTCAGAATCCTGGCCTGCAGAACTATAAGATCATCCCTATGTGCTGTTGTGAGAACTCTGTACCATAGCATGGATAAGGTGGATACAGCAGCAATTGGAAACCCATAGAATAATGATACTTCATGGGGGAGGCTGAGAGGCAATAGGAGCTGAGGAAAGAAAGGAAGAGTGAGCAGATGGAAACAAAAGATACCAGGGGCCAGAGAGGCCTCTCTGGCAACCATGGACAGCAGCCACATGCCTCTCCAGCATCTAGGAAAGTGCACCCCACTCTCAAGCACACACTCACTGTGATACAGTGAGGCCAACCTCAGGTTTCCACTCATTTATGGATTCTATACAAAGACAAGAGGCCTGGACTGTAAAGTACATGCCCGAAAGTACAAGCCTAGTCTGGGTGGAAAGTACATGCCCGAAAAGAAGTAGAATCTCTATATTTGCTCCTTGTGATCAAAGGACTATTCAAAACCTAGCAAGCTATCCCTCCAGTTTATGAAAGGCCATATAGAGATGTAGGTTCAAATGTTGATAGACCACCTCATCTACCATATTTAAATGGAAAATGTGAGCATGAGATGCATTTGCCACTCTGATAGCACCCAAGTTGTAAAAAAAAATTAAACATTTTCATTAAGTGTAACCTGTTTATTCATTGGTTTTAAGATGTGTCTTAATTTCAAATACATTATAATGTGAAAGGAAGAAATGCTTCACTTCACTTGGGCACCCAGTGCTAGGGAGGCTGAGGCAGGAAGACTGCTGTGAGTCAAAGCCAACCTAGGCTACAAAGTGAGCTCATAATCTCGCTGAATTAAATCACATGGCCTTGTCTCAAAAGAGGGAGGAGAAGGAGGAGAAGGAGGAAAAGGAAACAGAGAAGGAGGAAGAAAAAGAAGAGATTGAGAAAAGAAAGGGAGACAGACAGACAGAAAGAAGGAAAAAACATTTTGCTTTATAGCTTTAGAAATTCAGAACTTAAACATGCAGTGTAATCAGCCCATGTGACACACACAAGTACTTTTCCAAACACAGAAAAAGAAAGTCTGCAAGTTCGATTTTGTTTTTTCTGGGCTACAAGTATGCACAGTGAGGGTTGGGGATTTAACTCAGTCACACAGCACCTTCCTGGCAACAATGAGGCTGTGAGTTGAATTTCTTCTACCAAAAGACAAAAAATACACAGTGATGTAAGACTGGCACCAACTTAGTCATAAGAAATGGACCTCCTATAACCAGAATCTGGTGGCCCAGGACACAGATTAAACTTTGTAATAATAAAAGAAATTTTGACTATCATGTTTTTATTTACTTTAGAGATCAAAGATACCACCCCTGACTTTCTCATCTCAAAGCCATGAAGGTACCTCCTCTACCTTGCAGAGACCTGGTAAGCTGATCTCAGCACTCCTCCCGGAATTATAGACTTTGTTTCCAAAATCCAGGCATGGTTAAGGCTTAACAATCCTCCCATCAAACATAAACTAACACAATTGGGGACTCAGCAGTGTATGAAAGATGAGATGTGAAAGCTCAGTGGTTGGACCGTAGTTGACAGAGTTTGCAGTCTGTGAGGGAGCATTTAACTTCTACAGACATCTAGGTTCAGGGAGTTAAAGTGCCCTCTGCCAGGACATAATATAAAGCATAATGAAATGAAAGTGGAGATGTGAAAGCTCAGTGGTTGGACCGTAGTTGACAGAGTTTGCAGTCTGTGAGGGAGCATTTAACTTCTACAGACATCTAGGTTCAGGGAGTTAAAGTGCCCTCTGCCAGGACATAATATAAAGCATAATGAAATGAAAGTGTCTGAGATCCTTTGCTTCCTCCCACTGACAGCCTAGTCTGGGTGGAAAATCATACCTAGAGACAGATACTCCTCATTGAATGACTGGGTTCCGCTCCAGTGCCATAAAACCAATGGGCTGTTGGCTGAGGAACTGCATCCTGTGTACTGTACTTGAAAACGAAGAAACAGTGACAAGAAATGCCAGCTCAATGGTTTTGCTTTTTTGTATATACATAAATATTCCACACAGTGCTGTAACATACAGTGGAACATAAAACTACAGTACTGTACTATACAGCACAATCAGCAAAAGCAACAGTGCTGTATAAACAACATGTGCTAAGACAGGAGCTGCCCTCTATGAACTGAAGCCTGCCACAGTGATTGCCTCTTAGTTGTTCAGCAGTGAGTCTTTGATCAGAACTTTGTAGAGCGACAACCAGAGACCCCAAGAAGCCAGGGGGCTTTGTTGTGCCTCGTGGTAAGAGCTGAGAGCCTGCCCAGTATACTCCACATACTATTCAGTCTTACTGCACCACTCAGAAACTGGTAGGGCCCTGCCAAGTGATCTAAAGTAGCTGGGATGATTCAGTGAGCCACATGGGGAGTGCTAAAGGGGCACCCAGTGCACAGCATCCTGAGGGGAGGCTTTAATTTTCATTAGGGACCTGAGGAATACAAGAAAATGACAAAACAAAAAAGCAAAATGCAGTCTCAAACCACCAGCCCATCCCAAACAAGCCTAGATGACATGGACATAGAAGAAACTAAGTCACAAACCTGAAATTTCTGAAATGATAGCAATTGATGTACAGAAGCAGTTCCATGAAGCTGCAAAGTTACTCAGGTCAGAAATTATCTCCCAGATAAAAGAAGTTATGTAAAACATAATAAAAAATACTGAGCACACCTAAAAAGTCACAATTTAAAAAAATAAAAGAGCACCTCCAAAAGATGTAAACCTTGCATGAATAACATAAGAAAACAGTAGAATGCATGAAACACATTCAAGCAGATATCTAGAAAATCAAACATTCCATCAAAAGCTAGAAAATCTCCTGAATGAATATGAAGATAGACTTTGAGACTTCCAAAAGAAGATTTCAGCTAGTGAACAAGAAAGAAATATCATTTAAAAAATAACAAGGAATCAGGAAATAACAATTCTACAATTGCAAGATGACGCAAGGAAAAGTAATATAATATTGATAGGTGCAAAGGAGAAAAGGTGACAACACAAATGCTATCAAAGAACTGTTTACAGAAATAATATTTGTTTTAAAGATAATGAAACAAAACAAAACAGAAAAAACAGAGTAATCAATGCAAACACAAGATTTCAGAAAAATGTAGCAGGAAATCAATGTGATACCTTAATGTCTCTTCTTCAAAATAGCGGTCCATGCTTTCACATACAATAAGTTAATACAAATAAAAATATTATGAAAGCAATCAAAACAAAGGAATGAGATCTTTAAGGGCTTTCAAGACTAGAAACTTGGAAATCAATAATGGCTACCATAATGTCTATTGTTTTCTTCAAAATAGTTCTCCATATCTTCATCATATTGAAATCAAATTAGTGAAAACGGACTAAAACCAATCAAAATCAGTAATAAAGGTCTTGTTCGTGTTTGAATCAAGATGATAGGCGATCCTCATTTGGTACCATGGTGTCTCATTTTCTTCAGTGTAGTTGTTCATACAATCATACATACTAAAATCAATTCTTGCAAATCCTTTAGGTGAAGTTCTAGGCATAATTAAATGTACATCTATCATTTCTGTATTAGAGAAAAATCAGAACAACAAATATGTATAATGTATAACTAAAGCCCAAAATAATAACATTGTAGGCCTTCAAACCAAGATGGTAAGAACTTAACAATTTTTGTTGCTTTGCATCAATAACTTCATAAGTCTTATTCATATTACCAGGTGTAGTCATACAAAACTGATTTAATCCTATGGATGTTATCTGCTTTGTCCCAAGAACTAATAAAATTAGGAGTACAATCGTCTTAAGTATATATATATACAAATTTATACCTAAATAACTTTCTCTTCCTTCTTATCTCCTTTTTCCTGTCTGAGTTATTTTTTTTCTTTGAGCTGCTTATTACACTTTCACAATATCTATTGCATATTTTGTATCTCATTTGCTCTTTCAGTTTCTTACACTAAGGAAACAGTATTTGCACATGTGAGTTTGATTTATTTCACTTAGTAATATGATTTCACTTAGTAATATGATTTCAAGTTGCATCCATTTACTTATAAAAGCCTCAGTGTGGTCTTTATAGATGAGTAGTATTCCATTGTGCAAAAATATCATGTAATTTTTAATCCTTTCCTCAGTTGATGGCCATTTGTGTTGTTTCCAAGATTTAACTCTTACAAATTTGCTGCTATAAACACATGTGCCCATACATCACTGTTGTCATGTTTTAATTTCTCCTAGGAATATGCCCAGAAGCAGAATAGTTGAGTCAAATGGGACCTCCAATCCCAGCTTTTTGAGGAAACTCTACACTGATTTCCACAGTGGTTGAACCAGTCTACACTCCCACCAACAGAGCAGAAGAGTGCCTTTTTTCCCCACAGCCGCTCCAGCTTTTGTTTTTGGTGGTTTTACTTGATCCTGGCCATTCTTTCTGGAATGAGATGGAATCTCAGTGTGGTCTTGATTTGCATTTCTCAAACGACCAATGATGTTGAAACTTTTTCTATGTATTTATTTTTCATTTGTATTTCTTCAGCTAAGAGGTGTGTATTCATCTCAGATGCCCATTTTTGGATAGTGTGTTTCATTTCAGGGCCTGATATTTCTAACTCTTCATATGTTCTAGATATAAGTGCTTTGTCTTAGGGATAGTTGACTAAAATTTTTCCCAATTCTTGGATTTTTTCCACTTTATGGGAGGTTTCTTTTGACATCCAAAAACTTTATAATAAGATGAGGTCACAATTGCTGATTCTGAGAAGTATTTCCAGTGCAGTTTGATTTCTTTTCATGAATTCTCTGCCAACCCCTATGTCTTCAAAATTTCTACCTACATTGTCTTCCAGCAGATTTTTAGATTTTTGATGCATTTTAACTTTAGTGCATTCTGATAGACATGGGTCTAGTTTTAGTTTTCAGCATATGGAGAGCCAGTATTTTTAGCACCACTTATTAAACATGCTCTCTTTCTTCCACTGAACATGTTTGGCCCCTTTGTCAAAGATAAAGTAATTGAATGTCTTGTAGCTGTTGCTGTATCTTCTAATCTACTCCACTGACCTTCAGATCTGTTTATATTCCAGTACTGTGGTGATTTTATAACAGTAGCTTTGTAGTATAACTTCAGATCAGGAATTGTGGTGCTTCCTGCCTTGCCTTTGTTTCCCAGAATTGCCTTTGCTATTCTAGGTCTCTTGTGGCTCAAGGCTGAATGTTAGCAGTGATTTCTCTGCATTTTTGAGGTATGCTTATGGTATTATGATTGGAATTGTATTAAATCTATAAACTAACTTTGGAGAAATGCCCTTTTCACAATGTTTGTTCTTTTTATCCATGAATAAGGAATGTCTTTCTGTTTTCTGAGATCCTCTATGATTTCTTTTTTAGAGTATTGTAATTTTCTTTTTTTTGAGTATTGTAATTTTCACTGTATAGATCTTTTACTTCCTTTGTTAGATTGATTCCCAAGTATTTCATTTTTTGGATGATACTGTCAAAGGTGTGGTTTCACTTATTTCCCTTTCAGTGAGTCTTTTATTTGCATAAAGGAATGCTATTAATTTATGAGTGTTGACTTCGTATCCAGCTACATTACTTAATTTGGTTTTTACATGTAGAAGTCTTTAGGTGGAGTTTTGGGGGTCTTCTATATAGAGTATCAAGTCATCTGCAAATAGTGATAGCTTAAACTCTTGTTTTCCTATCTTTATTCCTTTTACTTCTCTCTCTTGATTAATTGCTCTGGCTAATATATCCAGAATTATATTGAATAGAAATGGTGATAGTGGACAGCCTTGTCTTGTTCCTGCTTTAAAAATGAAAGTTTCAGTTTTTAAAACTTTTTATTTAAAGAATGACTAAACAAAACAGAAAACTAGTAGAAATACTACATACTTTCAAAGAAAAAATAAACAGTAAGAAATCACTAGTTGATGATTACATATTGCCCTCTTACAAATAGTTGTTCATACAAAAGTGAAACATATAAAGTTGGGATTCAAACAGTGAGACTGCAAACAGTTCTGGTAAATAATCCAACAAAAATTTAATAATATGGTTATCAATCCTATATACTTAAACCTACATGTACTTATCCATATCTTCATTTATGTTGAGATTAAATAAACCAAAACAGGCTAAAATCACTCTGAACAAAACTAATAGTATTGCTGGATTTCACAGCATGACACTACGGGATCAGCACTAGGTACTGTAGTGTCTCTTTTTCTTCAAAGTATTTTTCACTTCATCATGTGTTATAAGATCAATTTTCATAAACTCTTTATAGGTTCTAAACATGCATGAGTCTTAACACGTGTTTCTATTCTTTTTATATTAGCAAGAGAAACAAAACAAAGCAAGATAAAACAAAACATATTCCTATAAACAAATTAAGTGAAAAAGACATATAAAACCATGGTACAAGGAGTTCTACAATGGTTACTGTGTTGTCTCTTGTTATCTTCAATAGAATTGTCTTTATCATCAGACATAGTATAATTGAATATAGCAATACATAACAATATTAATAAAAACACAACTTTGTAGATAATGTAAAACTTCAAAAATAGGTAGTAATCAAATGGGTATAATGTCATCTTCAGTGTAGTTGCCTATACTCTCTCAGTTGTGAATAATGTCATCTTCAGTGTAGTTGCCTATACTCTCAAACTTGATACTATCAATCATAACAGTTTTGAATAAAATCTGTTGATACCAAACAGCAATCAAATAAACCAGATTTAATTAAGATCAGTCATGATAAAACAGTATAACTTATTCAGGGCTCCAGGTTAAGTTAATAGAAAATTAAAGATGGTTACTGTACTATAGCCTGTTGTTTTTGGGATAGATGTCTTCTTCCTCAGATCTAGTATAAGTAGACAAACTGGGACAGAATAAAATCTATCTAAGCAGAGTGGTGCGAGTAATGTGGGTTTTAAATCCTAATACACTATTAACAATATCTTTCGCTGTCTTTTTTAAGACTATCCCTCCCCTTTCACTCCCTCAGTGTGCACTGTGCATTTTTGGGTCTCCCCAACACGCTCAGTTTTTAGATACTGGGACAACCTGCTATTTAGATAAGTGGTTCCAAACATTCTCCCTCCTGGATTTGATCTCTAGTTGTATTTCTTTACCTATTAAATCCTGTATTTCCAACCTATCCACAAATACTAGTGTAGTTGCCCCTATTGCTTTCTGGTTTCCTGTCACATAGAGCATTGATTTCTCATATTTGATTTCAGTCCACAAACCCTTTATCAGGTTAATTACATTTCCTCTAAAGAGCATTTTGGTGAACATTACCTCGATCTACTCTGCTTGTGTTTCTCTCTCTTTTTTTTTTTTTTTTAGTGTATCAGGTCCATCTATATTAGAGATTATAGCCAACCTTCTCAGCCTCATTTCTGTTGTGCTCTTTTCTGCCACTAGTTGTCTGCTTTTCTTCTTCATTCCACTTTCTGCTACATCCATTGAGGCCTCTCTGCTACTATTCCTGGAATCCTGGTACTTTTCTCTCTCTCCAGAATGCCCTTCAGTATTCTCTGTAGAGTTGGGTTGGTGGTTGAAAATTCCCCCAGGTCCTCTTTGTCTTGGAAGCATCTTGTTTCTCCATTAATTTCTAGAGACAGTTTTTCAGGCTACATCAATCTGGGCTGGAAGGTATTTTCTTTCAGTGCTTGGAATATATTACTTCAAGTTCTTCTTGATTTGATGGTCGTGCCAAGAAGTTTGCCATGATTTTGATGGGTTTCCCTTTGTAGGTAATCTGTTTCTTTTCTCTGATGTGTTTTAATGTTCTTTTATACTGAATTTATGGGATCTTGATTATTATATGCCTGGCTGTAGTTCTGTTTTGATTGTAGGTGGCTGGAGACCTGTATGGCTCATACATATGAATATCATTTCTTTTTCCTATGCTTGGGAAGTTTTCCTTAATTATTTTTGTGAATAGCCTTTGTAGTTCCTTTGTTTTTACCCCTGCTTCTTCATTCACATTCTTTATTCTTAAGTTATAGATCCTCTTGTCATCTTCTAGCCTTTGTATTGTTACTGCCTGTTTCCTTGTTATTTTTAAAAATTTTTCCTTTCATGATCCCACACTGTAAACCTGTCTTCCAGTTTAGATTATCTTTCCCTAGTTTCTTTCAAGCAGTTTTGAAAGCTTTTAATGGAGTTTTAATTTCCTGGCAATCTCTTTGAACCTGCTTCATGTATTCTATGTTTTCTTTATATTCTTTATCAAAAATTTCTCTCCTTTTTTGTGCTCCTCCATTTTTCTCTCTTTGTCTTCTTGAGAGGTGCTTGGCATTTCTTTTATTAATCTAATTATATATTGCTTTACTTGGTTAAATATTTCACTTTTGAACTCATCTATGGGGTCCTTAAGATATCTTTTTATACTCCACTGAGGCCATGCCTGATATTGCATGTTTCCTGTCCTCTATATCTTTATATTTACCTCTCCTGGATCAATGTTCTCTGGATTGGGGGCTGTGGACTTTTTATTGTTGCTTCCTTTTCTCATGCTTTTGGTTTCTTCTATACAGGCATATGGAGGAGGTCCCAGTCCCTTTTCTTCTTGGTTAAGGTTCTTCTGAAGTGTGCTGGCTAGGTGATCCTGCCCACTCCAGTGTGTTATTGAGGTGCAACTAAGGGTGGTGTATGTTGGCTCCTCCGTTCTGGGTCAGTCAACCTGCTGAGGCCTTCACTGCATTACTGTGTGCTGGGCATATGGAATTGGTTTGGGACAACTTATTGGATCTCAGCCAGGGGTATGACCCAGGCCAAGCATACCCCACCAATCTCATCTGGGAAGGGAACAACTGCCTGATGTTGCTGCTATTCCTTGTTCTTGCCAGTCATGCCTGAATCCAAACTGTCATCCTGTTAGTGCCCCTTTCCCATGGAAGGGTTTTATTCCTGGCACTAACCATAGGTCGATGCAGGTCCCTTGGGGCTCCATTCTCTGTTAAGCTCACCAACCTCTGACTTCAATGCGATTGCACTTCAGTGGGAGAGTGGTTCCAGTGAGTCGAACTGGCAGGAATTCAGGGACATAAGAGCACAGGATATTAGCTGCCTCAGTAGTAGCCCTGAGACTGCATGTTTGACTGGCTTTTTTTCACTTTAGTTGCTTGCTGGGTTGAGAGGATCCACCTCCCTCTGTCTGAGACTACCCACACTGTGTTATTTCATCATCTGAGTTGTCTGTCTTAGGGAGCCTCTGTAATCTGCTTTTATCTGTCTGCCATATTTACCAGAAACCCTGATAGGTTTCAATTTTTGACCATTTAAGATACTGGCTGTTGGCTTGTCATAAATTGTTTTTATCAGATTGAGATAAAGACCACCTATTCCAGTTTTCTGTAGGTGTCTTATCATGAATGTGTGTTGGACCTTATCAAAAGCTGTTTCTGCATGTATTGAGATTATCATGTAGTTCTTATGCTTGGCTCAGTTGATATGATGTATTATGCTTATTGATTTTTGCATGTTAAACAATCCCTGCCTACTAGGTTGAATCCCACTTGGTTATGGTGTATAATCTTGATGATTTGCTGCATTGTTGGACAGTATTTTATTAAGAATTTTTGCTTATGTATTCATTAGGGAGATTGGTCTGTAGTTCTGTTTTTTGGTTGAGTCTTTCTCTCATTTTGGTATTAGGGAAATACTTGCTTCCATGAATGAGTTAGGGAGAATTGCTTCCCTTTCAATTTCATTGAAGAGTTTGCAGAGTGTTGGTATTAAGTCTTCCTTGAATTTCTTATAGAATTCAGATGTGAATCCATCAGAAACTTGGCTTTTGTTTGTCGGTAATGTTCCAATAACATTTTCAATTTCATTAAGTGAAATTGAGTTATCCAGATGCTGTAAAACTTCTTGATGCAATTTTGGTAATTCATATAATTCCAGGAATCTGTCCATTTCTTCTGTGTTATCAAACCTATGAGAGTAAAGGTTTTTTAAATAAGTATTGATGGTCTTCTATATTTCCACAGGGTATGTAGTGATTTCACCCTTTTCATTCCTTTTGCATGAATTTGAGTTTTTTCTTCCTTTTTTAAAAATAAGGTTGGTTAGGAGCCTACCTATTTTATTTATTTTTTCAAAGAGCTAACTCTTTGATTCATTAATTCTTTGTATTTTTTAGTGTCTATTGCATTTAATTCTGCTTTGATCTTTATAATTTCCTCACTTCTTTTGGCCTTGGGCTTGACTTACTCTTTTTCTCTAGGTGTTTGAGGTATAGTATCAGATTGTTTATATGTACTGGTTCTACATTCCTGATGTGGGAATTCACCACACTAAATTCCATTCTGAGGACTGCTTTTCTTGCATCCCAGAGGTTTGGGGAGATTTATTTGTATTTTTATTTACTTACAGACATTACTTAATTTCTTCTTAAACTTGTTCTATTATCCATTGAATGTTCAGAAATGTTTCTATGCATTTATGAAGTTTTTTTCAGTTTGTAATCAATTTGCAATTTTTTATCACTATGATCAGAAAATATGCATGGGATAATTTCAGTTCTTTTGCATTTACATAAACATGTCCTATGGACTAACATGTGGTCTATCTTAGAGAATGTCTTGTGTGCAGCTGAGAGGAAGGAATATTCTCATGTTGTTAGGTGAGATACTCTGTACACATCTAGTAAGTCATAAACAGGACTCAAACCACACAGGAAATACTTCCCAGAATCAATAACTGGGATCTCTTCTTATTAAAAATTTTCTGCATGTCAAAAGAAATCTCCAGCATAGTGAAAAAAAACCCAAACTGGGAAAAATCTTAGTGAACTGTCCCTCAGACAAAGAACTACTGTCTAAAACATAAAAAATTTAAAAAATAAGGCCCCCAAAAGTCAAAGATCCAATCCACAAATGGGCATCTGAGATGAATATACACTTCTCAAAGGAAGAAATAAAAATGGCAAATAAATACATGAAAAAATGTTCATCATCATTTCTCATTAGAGAAATGCAAGTTAAAACCACACTGAGTTTCCACCTTACTCCTGAAAGAATGGCCAGGATCAAGAAAACCTCAAAAAACAAAAAGGAACTCTCCTGCACTGTTGGTGGGAGTGTAGACTGCTACAGCCATTGGGGATGTCAGTCTGGAGATTTCTCAAAAAACTAGGATTGGAAGTCCATTTGTTCAAGCTATTCCACTTCTAGGCATATTCCCAGAAGAACCGAAAACATCATACCACAGTGATATATGTGCACCCATGGTTATAGCAGCACAATTTGTAATAGCAGATCTTGGAAGCAACCTTGTGTCCATCAACTGAGGCATGGATAAAAATTTATGATATTTTTATACAATGGTACTACTCAGCTATAAAAATTATCACATTGAGATATTTATAAATAAATGGATGCAACTTGAGATCATACTTATAAGTGAAATAAATCAAACTCACATGTATGAATACTGAATAGTTTCCCTAGTGTAAGAAATGATACAAGTACATAAAAGTACGTGTTAATCATGATTCCCCATTATATGGCTTTGAAGCTTTATAAAGTTTTCACTCATTAATTGGAATGGTTTTATTCAGTGATGTTTGAAATTATTGCCTGTGATGATATGAACAGCTATTTTGAAGAAAACAAGACATCATAATAGCTAGTGCTGATTTAATATCATCTTGTTTTGAAGTCCCATCAAACTGTTGTTCTTCTGTCTCCATTGCTTTTATCATGTTGTATCTTATTGGATTTTATTATATGTGATAGTATAAACAAAATTTTTATAGGCAAAGAGATAATACGAAAACCATTGTTCATTTTCTGTTAGCTAGTTCTAAATACCCTGTAATACTTTAATCCTCTTGAATGGTTTCACACTGTCTTGATATGTTTGATGCTATAGTATACCAAGTTATACTCAAATATTTCAAGGAAAGAGATGCTATGGTAAGTACTATTAAGTCAGGTTATCTTGTGGTGAAGCACTATGTTGCTTAAATTTTTCTGTTCTGACTTGTATTGTTGTTATGTCCTCTTATATCTCAGTCTCCTTTGTTTTTTAAATTTATTTATTTTTATTGTTATTTTTATTTAAAAGGAAAAAAAAGAAAAAACAAATCAAAACAAGACAAAACAGTGTAATGGAACAAGTAATACAGCACTACAAAAAAAAATAAACAGAAATCACCAGTTAATAGATTACACATTGTCGTCTTAGAAATAGTTGCTCAAGTCACAGGATCAAAGCATACAAAGTGGAAATTCAAACAGTGAGAATGCAAACAGTTGTGTTCAGTGATCCAACAAAAACTCCATAATATGGTCACCTATCCTAACACACCTAAATACATTTGCAGTTGTATCCTTTAGAGCACTTTTTTTCCTCTCTTTTTTTTGCAACAAAATTTACACATTTTGGGTTTTATTACTCCCATAGTTCTTATTACTTTTTTGGAAGAAAATAAAACCAAATATTACAAAGCAAAGCTGTCAGTCAAAACCAAGCATAGACATAGTACATGATGTAAAAACAGAGTACAAGGTTATCAACAGTGGTTACCATAATGCCACTTGATTCCTTAAAAGGAATTGCCTATATCATTAGGCATAATTAAGTTGGACAAAACAGCAGAGAACCAGACCAATAAAACCTAAACATTGTAAATATTACAGGACTTCAAAAGAAGATAATAGTCAAACTAGAATGGGCATCATAGTGAATCTTATTGCCTTCAAAGTAGTTGCCTGTATCCTCAGACTTGATACTATCAAACAGAGCGGAACAGAGTCTAAGCAGTCAAAACAAGATAGTGGGAGCAATACAGGACTTCAAATCAAAATAATAGGAAATCAAAAAAAGTTGCTATAATATATTCTGCTAATTTTTAAAAAAAATTCTCTTAATTAAAAAATAAATAGATAAATAAATTTTTAAAAGGGGGGAGATTGAGATAAAAGAGGATAAAGCAACATAACAATACAGATAAGAACAGAACAATTTGAGCAACATAGTTCTTGAACACAAGATAACCTGACTTAATAGTAGTTTCCATATTGTCTCTTTCCTTGAAATATTTGAGTATAACTTCGTATACTATAGCATCAAACATATCAAGACAGTGTGAAACCATTCAAGAGGATGAAAGTATTAACAGGTATTTAGAACCAGCTAACATAAAATGAACAACGGTTTCTAAATTATCTCTTTGCCTATAAAAATTTTTGTTTATACTATCACATATAATAAAATCTAATAAGATACAACATGATAAAAACAATGGAGACAGAAGAACAACAGTTTAATGGGACTTCAAAACAAGATGATATTAAATCAGCACTAGCTATTATGATGTCTTGTTTTCTTAAAATAGTTGTTCATATCATCGCAGACCGTAATATCAAACAGCCCAGAATAAAACCATTCCAACTAATGTGTGGAAACTTTATAAGGCTTCAAGGCTATATAATAGGGTATCACGATAACCATATACTTTTAGGTATTTATATCATTTCTTACACTAGGGAAACTATTCAGTATTCATACATTTGAGCTTTTATTTCACTTATGAGTATGGTCTCAAGCTGCGCCGACTTATTTATAAATATCTCAATATGATCATTCTTTATAGCTGAGTAGTACCACTTTGTATAAAAATACACAACTTTTTTTATCCATGCCTCACTTGATGGGCACTTAGGTTGTTTCCAAGATCTCGATATTACAAATTGTGTTGCTATAAACATGGGTGCACATGTATTACTGTGGTATGATGTTTTTAATTCTCCTGGGAATATGCCTAAAAGTGGAATAGCTGGAACAAATGGGACTTCCAATCCCAGCTTTTTGAGAAATCTCCAGACTGACCTCCACAATGGTTGCACCAGTCTACACTCTCACCAATAGTGTAGGAGAGTTCCTTTTCCCCCCACAGTCTCCCCAGCATTTGTTGTTGTTGGTTTTCTTGATCCTGGCCATTCTTTCAGGAGTGAGATAGAATACCTCAGTGTGGTTTTAATTTGCATTTCTCTAATGAGTAATGATGATGAACATTTTTTCATGTATTTATTTGCCATTTGTATTTCTTCATCTGAGAAGTGTGTATTCATCTCAGATGCACATTTTTGGATTGGATTTTTGAATTTTGCGGATCTGATTTTTTAAAATTCTTTATATGTTTTAGACAGGAGTCCTTTGTTTGAGCAAGAGTTCAATAAGATTTTTTCCAAGTTTGTGGGTTTTCTTTTCACTATGCTGGAGATTTCTTTTGTCGTGCAGAAATTTTTTAGTAAGAGGTGATCCCAGTTATTGATTCTGGGAAGTATTTCCCATGTGTTTTGAGTCCTGTTGATGAATTCTCTACCTACCTCTATGTCTTCCAGCTTTTTACCCAATTTTTCTTCCTATAGATTTAGTGTTTCTGTTTTAATGAAGCACTAGAGGCTTATTGCTGAATGACAGGTTGAGTCCATTCATGTGCAGACACCTGGAAAGGACCTTTCCCACCTGAAGCTTAGGGTGACAGTGCAGACCCCAGCTCCCAGCAGTCCTGTTAGAGACCCTGCAGCAGACAACCGAGCTAAGCCATGTCCACATTAATGACCCATGCCAACTGGGACTAATGTGCATGGTTTTCAGCCACTAAAGTTTAGGGTAGTAGATCACACAGCAGAGGATTACTGATCCAGGATTGAACTAACAGTCTATTTTATTGGATGTAACCTATATATACTACATTTTCTTACCTACTTAAAAGGCAGGTAATGCAACAACAATAATGAAACTGTAGAGCTCTCTAGGACAATGTTTTGTGACTTTGTCTTTTGCATTACTTTCCTCTGGCTTGTCATTTCAGGGTGACTGTCTGGCTGCAGCCAGGATTCAGGGTCTCTCACAACTTCCCAGTGGCCATCTGCTCAGTCCACATGAGCTCTGCATACTCAGACATTGATGGAATCATCACTGCTCCTTGCTGCCTTGGGGTCTTAGGGTCTCAAGTTCCAAAAGTTCAAGTGTCTTGTCATAGTCACAAAGACATGTGAGCCCCTGGGCCACGAGGGGTCTGATGATTTGGGAAAGACCCTCATTTCTGAAGGGTCCCTGCACTCATAAACTTTCAGTTTCTCTTTGTGCCCTCCTCTGGACCGATCTTTTGTGCAGAACCCCACTCCACAGTTCTGTCTCCTTGGGGCTTGGACATTGTCTACTGTTATCCTAATCCCTGAGTGGGCTTTGGCCACCTCCCCTTCCTTTAAATTATATTTTTCTCCCTTTCACAATCATTTTGGCTTGGGTCTGTATATTCCCAGGCGTCCAGGTGTTCTTCCGGGATACAAAGCTATGCGTTAACAACATCCCGGCATAGTGGAGTCTCAGCTACTTGAGAGGCTCAGGCAGGATTTCCAATCTGGGCATGTAAGTATGAGAATATCTCACAGAAAAAAAATGCTGGGGATGTAGCTCAGTGATGGAGTCCTATCCAGCATGCACGAGTCTCTTGTTTGATTACCAATACTAAAAATAAATCCTCCTATGCTGCTTGACACCTCTCTGATGGAGTCATACCTGTGGAAGGAATCCCAGAAGGCACCACGTTCCCTGTTCACTTTACAAACACAGCTTGGTTACCGACTCCCGGCTTTCTCTCTATAGGTGAGGCCACGTGATTGAGAGCCAGTGAATGGGATGCGGTCCCACACCTTCCCCTCTCTTGCTGGCTCTTGAGCTCTCATTACTAACCCCAGTCCCTCCTCCATGGCTTGGAGAGCTGAGAGCCTTCTCATCCTGCAGAACAGCACTGCCTCATGGTGCAAGTGAGAAATAAATTTCTCTTGGGTTTGCCACTCACAATTTGGCTGTTTCTGCTTCAGTACTGGACATACTCTGCTTAATACATGAAAGCCAACAGATTTGGCTTGATATGTACCTTAATGGGAAACACAATCCAATAATCTGGGTTCAATATAAGCTGGATTGCCAGATAACCTTCTCCAACACCATTCCCAACCCTTTCACTAGAGATTGACCAAGTTTCTGTTGATGATTACACACCCTTTTTACTACCCCTTTTCCACCTGAGAAGGAACTGAGTGGAAAGTACAAAGGACGCTGATGCCCTATCTATAGGTGCCCTGGGAAAGCTGGGCTCAGCTGGGCTGGGATGGGACTACCTGCTGGGGAAAAGAGAGTTAGTTGCTTCCCACAACTGTCCTTACCAAGTTTTTCAGATCTGGGCAAGCTGCCCACTAGCATTCTCACTGGCGCTATTTCTCTATGAAAACGCCCATGGACAGCATCACCTCCTTTTCCCAGAGGGAAATCATGGTCTTCAAGTCATCTGCAGAAGGGTTCTCTGACTCCAAAAGGAAGAAAAGATTTGCATCGCTCAGGGGCTACCCATGGAATTCTTTTCCCTGAGTTTTTACCTGTCAGTGCCCTGTGTGCATCCCATGTGCATATCACTTAGTGGCCTTGTGAAGTTCAAGCTAACACTTGTGTGACACACTTACATGGCTTCCCTGGCTCTGTGCCTACAGCTTTGTTTCCTTGGATTGTGCCTCTCTGCCCTTCTCTCTTTCAACAGGTCCACACACTGTGGGATACTGTTGGAAACAAGTGCAGCCATTGTTTGACCCGTACCTTTTGTCTTTACTTTTGCACTTTGAATAGTGCCCTTAGGACAGTGCATTTCATGCTTGTGCAGCAATATGAACCACCAGTTTTGTCAGGCACACAGTTATGTGCTTTGTAAATATGTGTGAGGTGAATAATTGAAAGTAGGTAGTGGAAAACATGAATGGGTTTCTCTCTACAGCACAAAGACCCTGGAATGAGGTGTAGGATGCACTTCTAGGACTCCCTGGTAGCCATAGAGACCCCTGTGCTTTTGACAGGAATGTGATTCTTTCCATCTTGAGAAAGTGAAACTTAATGTCCATCCTTAAATTTTGAGACTGTTTTGTCCTAGTCCAATTTAAATCCTTTGTGAAGGACTCAGTTGTTTCTTTAGCTTCTGCATGGCTGACTTCATCTCCTTGTTGCGCAGGGTGTAGATCAAAGGGTTGAGGAGAGGGGAGATCACGGTGAAGGTGACATGGATGGGTTTGTCTGCAGGAAGGGCAGTGAAGGGGCGGGCATAGACATAGATGCAGGGCACAAAGTGCAGGGTGACCACAGTGATGTGAGAGGTGCAGGTGGAGATGGCTTTCCTTTTCCCTTCACCTGTGTGTGACCTCAGCATCATCAGAATGACCGTGTAAGATATGAGGAGAAAGAAAAATATAAACCAACTGACTAAGCCATTGTTGGAAATCATGAGGATCTCCAGGGCAACGGTGTCAGTGCAGGCCAGATTGAGGACTTGTGGGACGTCACAGTAGAAAGTGTCAATAACATTGGGCCCACAGAAGGGGAGCGGGAGCAAGAGGGCGATCTGTACAATAGAGTGGACAAAGCCCCCCAGCCAGGCAGCAGTGATGAGAGCACTGCACCGCCCCCTGCTCATGATTGTTACGTAATGCAGGGGCCGGGAGATGGCTATGTAGCGATCCAAGGCCATCACGGACAGAGAAAAAACATCTGCTCCTCCCAGGAGGTGGAAGAAGAACATCTGGGTGATGCAGCCATCAAAGGAGATGGTCTTCCTTTTGGCTAGAAGATCGATCAGGACCTTGGGTGTGGTGATGGAGGAGAAGCAGATGTCGAGAATGGAGAGATTTCGGAGTAGGAAGTACATGGGGGTGTGAAGGTGGGAGTCCCAGGTCACTGTCACCATGATGAGAAGGTTTCCCAGCAGAGTTGCCAGGTACACCAGAACCAAGAAGACAAATAAGACCCAGCTGAGCTCTTGGGACTGAGTGATTCCCAGAAAAATGATTTCTTTCACTCTAGTGTGATTTCCCAGATCCATTGAATCACAGAGCCAGTTTAGAGGACATCTCTGGAAGAAATAATAGCACAGTGACTAAATGTTGAGCTCTAACATCCAGTTCATTTATTTCTTTAGGTTTTGGCTTAGGCTTTAGGTGAAAGTTCCGAAAGAACATACACTGTGCTTTGGACCAGCACAGTTCTTGAAATTCCCAGGAGAAGAGTGGTGAGAAGATGGGAAAATAAAGCAAAGAGAGAAAAGCTGAGGTTGGGTGGACCCCTCTTTCCTGATAGGAGAAAGGAACTGCTTCACCACTTTGCACGTTTATTTGTACACTCGTGAGGCTGATGTTAATTTCATCTCTGCTACCAGGCAGCTGGTTTGCCTGGCCGGCCTGGGCCCCTTGCCTCTCCAGCTGAAACAACTGGGATAACTGGTTCACTTTGGGCTCTCTGTGTTCTTAGGGCTGGCTTGCTTTAGCCTGACATGCGAGATTGATCTCCAGCTTCAGCTGCTCCCTACCTCCCGGTACTCACAATGAGGGTACTGCTGTTTCGAGAAAGATCGTGATGGACTTTGATCCAGTCATCCAAGCAGACAGATTCTACCATGGAAGTCACTGAGACATGGGCATGCACCTGGGAACCTACTCAGTTGTAAAATCTGATACTTAACATAATAAAAATGATGCATAACTTTCAGTGTTTTAGGAATTTACAAAAGACATCATTAAGAGAGCTAAAAGTTTGCTTGAATGTGGAAAAAGATATTTACACTTTGTAGTCAGTTTTTATCTACATAGCTGAGAAAAGACTCATATTTGGAATACATAAAGAACTTACACAAGTCAAACAAAAACACCCCAGAGGACTCCCCAACCCAAAATGACAAAAGGTAGAAAACAATACTTCACAACAGAAGACAGCAATTTCACTTCAGTAGTTAAGATGGAGATGCAAACTGACATTACAGCAAAAAGCCACTGTGTCACTACATAAGCAGCAGAGAGGCTAAACTGGAAAATGCAGAAATCATTGAGTGATGACAAATATGGGGAACAGTTAGGACACCCACACCCTGATGGCGGGTATATAAAACCATGCAACCACTTTGGTATTTGAGTATAACTGGTAAAACTACACAAATATGCACACACACACACACACACACACACACATATTATATGAATTATGTATCTATGTAGATGTATATTTCCTGAGGCTCTAGTTGCATAGCTGTGTCTCTCTTTGGAGTATATATTTCTGCCCGGCATTGTGATGCATACCTTTCATTCTGTTACTCTGGGAGCTGAGGTAGGAAGATCACTGTGAGTTCAAGGCCAGCCTGGGCTACATAGTGAATTGAAGGCCAGTCTGAACTACAGTGAGACCCTGTTTCACACACACACAACAAAGAATGTATATTTCTGCTCCCCAGACCTGTCCTGGAGTAATCACAGCAATACTGGTTATAGAATTCCTTAAACTAGAAAAATGCAAACAACCCCATAATAGGAGAAAGATAAACAAATTGTGCAAAATTCACAACATGCTGCACAGCAGTGAGAATCACGTATGCAATATCGTGTGAAGAGAACAAGAATATAAACCAGCAGAATGACCTACTCTTAGTGAGTGTTCTAAATGTCCTGGTGCCAGAGAGTGCACCGTTTGACACTGGGCCTGGATGCACCACCACAGGAAGCCTTTAGGATGACTTCTGTTTTCTTATCTCACCCTGGTCATACAAGTGTGTTTAGCTCAGGGAACGACTCATTGAACTGTGCACTTCCGTTCATTTTTCTGTAAGCAACTTTTGGAAAAGGTTAAAAACATGGTAATTCCTTTGTCATATTTAATCTCATGTTTAAAGAATCAATTTCATATGAAACAAAGTTTAATGGGCCACCTGCATTGCCAATTGTTGCTTGTACAGTTATGTAGTTAGGGTCTTCACTTTGTGTTTCCCACTCACTCATGTGGCTGAGGCCATTCCAAGCTCTCAGGTTAGGTAGACAGCCCCAGTGTCCCTATGTAGCTCTTTTTCTTATTCTGATTTGCTTTCCTTTTCCTTTTTTCCTTTCCTTTCCTTTCCTTTCCTTTCCTTTCCTTTTCTTTTCCTTTCCTTTACTCTTTCTTTCTCTCTTTCTTGGCAGGGTCTCAGTGTGTAGCTCACAGTGGCAGTGGTGGAAACACACAGAAAGCGGACTTTGGTTGAACTGGAACATGCAGATATATTTTAACCAAGGACAACAACCTTGTCCTAGGAGTCAATGGTTTCCAAATATTGCCCAGGAAACCACAGGGACCAGCCTAAGAGTTTCCCTCATTAGCTTCTTTTCAGTCTCGTTCTGCCTCCTTCCCCTTCTCCTCCCTCCTCTTCCCTTCCCCCTTCCCTTTGCTCTTGTCTTCCAGGTACCCAGGCACTGGGGATAGAGCCCACAGCCTTCACCCTGAGCACTCTCTTCAGCTCATTTACATTTTTGATTTTGAATCAGGACCTAGTTAAGTTGCTGAACTGCCTGAGCTGGGCTCCAACCTTCAGTCCTCCTCCCTCAGCTTCTCTCCTCATCTTTCTTTCTGTTTCCTTTCTTCTTTCTTCTCCCCACCCCACTTCAATGGCATAGAAATAGCCTTTTCAAGGGGAAGGGGACCCAGTGATAGGTCCTTTCAAGGAAGAGTTTACAGCAGGATAACAAGAGGGTCGCACTGGGTAGGGTGTGGGCAGTGCCCGAAGCCATGTGTGCAGGTTTGCTATGCCAGGAACAGTCCACATGTGCATTCAGGCTGTGCCTGTGTGGCCAGTTTGGAAGGACAGGCCATGGGGAGCTGCCTAGCACTTTGCAGGCCTTGAGAAATGGGGGTGAGGGTCCCAGAGGTCGGCTTTGGGGGTTTGCAGCATTCACAGCTGTAAGTTCCCCACAGCATGGTGATAGCTATGCCTCCCTGGTAGGAGAGTGCACCTCAGGCAGGCAAGGCCAGATGCCTGTGCTGGAAGCTGCAGAGGACTGCTGAAGCTGGGGCCCCTAGTTCCCATGTGCCCCTCTCTGGACTCCAGGACCTTCTGGGGGCCTCAGCTGAGTGTGCTGCTCTTACTAAGGACTCCTTCATTTGAGTCCATTTTTCCAACTCTTCTCTCTGGAGCTATTTTTCTCTTATGCTCAAAAACTTCTGCTAATTGATATGTTTTAAAATACAGACTATTCATACTCCCATACTTGCTTATGAAATAATTTCATTTTTTCTTTGCAGTTGTAAATATAGCTATGCATATTATGCACATTTACAGAAAGTGAAGAAACTTTAACCCTCCATGAGAAATCGTGGTACCTGGGTGTTAGGACACAGGACAGCACTCAGGCTCGTTTTCAAGGTCTCAGAACTATAGAAAAGTGAGAGGAGTGATGAGATGCTGCCTCGCTCTGTCTCTGTCTCTATCTCTACCTGTCTGTCTTCCTCCTTCTTGAGTTTGTGGAGTAATTCTGTAATGCTGTAGCACCTGTTCCTTTTCCATCTTCTGAACTACACTACCTATGGGAAATAGCTATTGTTATCCTGACTTTACAGATTAAGAAATGCAAGGAAAGAAAATAGTTCTACAGGTGAGCAAGGTCTCACAGCTGGTGGAACTTGGTCTCGAGTTAAAATTTGCTTTATTTCAAAGGTGAGTGCTCATCACTCCAGCAACTGTCCTGCCTCTCAGCTTTCCATAAAATGCTAGAGAAAAGGTTTGGGACAATTTTTCCCTAATCGTGTCACAGCATGTGATGAGATACTGGTGTTAGAGGCTTGTAGATTACAGCAAGAGGTGTGAGTGACAGTGACTTAGCCTGGCACCAGGAGAATGTCAAGGGTGAATTTTCAGAGTGTGGGAAGCCAGACTTTCCAGTCAGTACAGATGGTGCACTGGACCTGCCTAGTGACCCAGGCCAGCCCCACAGAGCTCCATGGCTCGGTGCAGGAATGAATCCTGAGTGCCATCTCCACAATGGGAACTCCCATTGATAAGACAGGATCTGGTGGAACTTTCTGAATAGTGTCATTTTACAAAGGGAGAAGCATACTTTGAAAATATAGGATTATGCTCATTGCATTGAAATACAAGTGTATATTTAAAAAGAGGGGCAGGGAAAAGATAAGTTAGCACAATTTTGTGTGTCTTTGCAACACACAAAGTAAAGATCATAAAGCTTTTTTTAAAAAATCACCCTTTGAAAATCAGCCCACCAGGTGCTTGAAAAGAGCCTGAAAATGATGACCCCTGGCTGCAGCAGTCTGCAGAGAAAGGGCTGCTGGGCCATTGTGGGCACTGAGTTGTTTTTCTAGGATGCCACTCACTCACTGTATTCTTCCATGTTTCGTTTTCCAAAGCCTCTTATTGTTGACTGAATCTCTTGGAGTTTTAGAAGAGCTTAGTGCTGAGTGGCATTATTCCTATCCAGAGGCACAGGAGGGTGCAGGTGAGCTAGGCACTGACATGCCTTTTGCCGAGCACTAGGAGCCCCAGGATCCTTTGAAGTTCCACACAGCCCCATTCCATGGAGCCCAGTGACCTTTCCCCTCCATTTTGCAAGTTCTACCTTTAATCTCTCCAGTAATAAAGCTAAGCTCTTTCTGCTCTGCTTCTTGGAGACTTCTGGCTTTGACAGGAGCCTTCTGTCCTGAAACATCCACACAAGCTCACACACTGATGTGAACTCTTTGGGTGGGAAACTAATGGCGGTCAAAGTGTACTCCTGTGACTCAGAAGCAAGACCTGGGGAGATTCTTTTCTGGTCAGGCCTACCTCAAGGCTGGAGACTGTGCCTTCCTCCTGCAGGTGGAAATGGCAGCCTTGGGCACTCGTTGCTTCTGTTCTGCTTGGAAACCTTGGCCAACAGTGCTGGGGCCTCAGTTACAGCCAGACTCAGCATGGGCACAGAGAAGGCAACTGGGGTTGGATGTGCTCTTGGGTGTCTGTGGGAGTCAGTAAATTGTTACTCATTGCCCCTACCTCTGTCTCTTACTGCCTCTTGGTCCCAGCACACAAATTCATGCCAGGCCACCCTGAAGGCACCTCCTTTCCCTAGGGGCAGCAGAGGGCACTGTGTGCTTTCTGTGCCCAGAGGAGTTTGCCCTGAGGGTTACAGTCCTCCTGTGAGTCCTCCTCTTGACCAATCTCAGCGGCTTCCAGTCACCTGTGACACAGATGGGCAGCCATGGCAATGTGAAAGCCCTGGGGGTGCAGTGAGAGCAGTTCTCAAAGTCTTTGTTCATCTCTGCTGAAAGCAATGCGCGTGTTGTTGCTGTGCAATGATTTCAGTTCGTCTCTCTGAGATCCACGGTTCACTCCAAATACTAGGAAAGAGCTTGATTGGGATCTTGTGAGATTTCTGAATGTAAGGACTCCACAATTAGATTAGGGTATTTTTTCAGTAGTGTTCAGGGATAGTGATCATTAAAACAATGGATGCCACCAAGGTGCAGTAATCCATGCACACCCCTGTTTATAAAGAGCAAAACTCTCAATAGACAAACAGTTTAGATGCCCATCTGTGAATGAACAGAGAAAATGTCCATTAAAATATCCAGGAAATCTAACTTTATTTAGCCATAAATTTGAGCCATTTTTAAGAAAATGGGTGAATCTTGAGAGTAATGATAAGTGAAATAAATGAGACATAAGAAGTTAATACTGCATAGTGTCTCTCTGATGAAAAACCCAGTTGCAAGCAATTTAAGGGATAAAATAGTGGATACACATGAGATCATAATGTTAAATGAACCAGATCAGAGTCCTAAGCTTAAATATTGCATCATTTCTCTTACATAAGAAACCTAAACTATAAATAAATAGCAAAGCAAAAGACACATAACAGGAAACAGGAAGTTAGATCTTTTTGCAAAAGGGAGGGGATCAAGAAATGGAGAGAGGGGAGAGGAAGGGATGGGGAAATAATGAAGACGTGTTCTGTATATGAGCCAGCTCTGTAAGGAATGTGATCATGAAGTATCACAAATATGTACTCATAAAAATTAAAATAAATAAAAACTAAACAGGAAAAATAAAATAAAACAGTGGCAGAATTTTGGGAAAAGGGGAGGGTATCAGAGCATGGGGAAATATTACAGAGAAGCAAGGGGGAACAAAAGTCATTCAGATACTTTATATGTAAACTAATTGCCATGAATTAATGTACACTTAATGTATTCCAAACGTACCCAATACGGAAGCATTTGACTGAGGAAGTACACGTACCAAACATACTTTGAAAGCCATGTGGTGCTGACAATAGTTTTCTTTTTTTTTTTTACTTTAAAGAGACTAAGACAAAAGAAGACAGAACAAGGCAGATCAGAACAGAACAATGTAAGCAACACAGTACCTCACCACAAGACAACCTGATATTAACAGTAGCTAACATAATGAACCTTTCTTTGAAATAGTTGAGGACAGTTTCACACACAATAATATCAAACATAACAAAATAGCATAAAATCATTCAAGAATTAAAGTATTACAGAGCACTAAGAACCAAATAGCAGAAAATGAGCAACGGCTACCATATTATCATATTTTCCATAAAAATTGATTTACACTATCACAAATATTAAAATCCAATAAAATATAGCATGATAGAACCAATGGAAACAGAAGAACAAAAGCATGCAGGGACTTCAAAGCAAGATGATATTAAATCAGCCATGGCTGTCATAATGTCTTGTTTTCTTCAAAATAGCTGTTCACACCATCACACATAATAAAATCAAACAAAACAGAATAAAACCATTCCAAATAATGAATGAAAACATTATAAGGCTTTAAAGCAAGGTAACAGGGAATCATGATTACCATAAAATCTTAAGTACTCTTATCATTTCTTACACTAGAGAGACTAAATGGTATTTATACATGGGTTGGTTTATTTTGCTTATGAGTATGGTTTCAAGTTGCATCCATTTTTATAAATCTCTCAACTCTTTATAGCTGAATAATACTCCATTCCATAAAAATACCACTGATTTTTTATGCATTCCTCAGTTGATGGTCACTTAGTTTGTTTCCAAGACCTGGCTATTGTAAATTGTGCTCCTATAAACATGGGTGGACATATATCACTGTGGTATGATGTTTTCAGTTCTTCTGTGAATTGGCCTAGCAGTAGAATAGCTGGGTCAAATGAGACTTCCAACTCAGTTTTTTGAGGGATTTCTAGACTGAACTGAACAGTCGTTGCACCAGTCTACACTCCCACCAACAGTGCAGGAGAGTTTCGTTTTCCCCACAGCCTCTCCAATATTTGTTGTTGATAGTTTTCTTGATCCTGGCCATTCTTTTAGGAGTGAGATGGAATCTCAGTGTTGTTTTAATTTACATTTCTCTAATGAGTAATGATGATGAACATTTTTCATGTATTTAATTGCCATTTGTATTTCTTCACTTAACAACTGTATATTCATCTCAGACGCCCACTTTGGATTGGGTCTTTGAATGTTGGGGGACTGATTTTTTAAAAACTCTTTATATGTTCTAGAGAGAAGTCTTTGTCTGAGGGACAGTTCACTAGGATTTTCCCCCAGGGTGTGAGTTTTCTTTTCTCTATGCTGGAAGTATTTCCCATATGGTTTGATTCTTGTTCATGGATTGTGTACCTACCCCTATGTCTTCAAGATTTTTATCTAATTTGTCTTCCAACAGATTTAGTGTTTCCCTTTTAATATTCAGATATTTGATCCATTTAGAAGGGATAAAATTATAAATATCAGAACAGAAATTATCACAATAGAGACTAAGAAAACTTCCAAAGGATCAATGTATCAAAGAGTTTGTTCTTTGAAAGAATAAATAAAATTGATAAGCTTCTAGTCAACCTTATTCAAAAAAAGGAGGAAAAAACTCACGTTCATGCAATAAAGAATGAAAGAGATGAAATCACTGAAGACTCTGTGGAAATACAGAAGATCATCAAAACCTATTTCAAAAACCTCTACTATCATAGGTTTGATAACACTGAAGAAATGGACAGATTCCTAGAAACATATGAAGTACCAAAGCTAGGTCAAGAAGATGTAAAACTGCTGAATAACCCAACTTCTATTAAGGAAATTGAAAATGTAATGAAGTGCTTACTTACAAAGAAGAGCCCAGGCCCAGAAGGGTTCAATACAGAATTCTATAAGAAATACAAAGAAGACTTATCGCCAACACTCCTCA
Organism: Cavia porcellus; assembly: GCF_034190915.1. NCBI lineage: Eukaryota > Metazoa > Chordata > Mammalia > Rodentia > Caviidae > Cavia > Cavia porcellus. Next base: position 53,643,821 of record NW_026947500.1, on the reverse strand, counting down.
AATTCTTCAATGAAATCCAAAGGGAAGCAAGTCTTCCTAAGTTATTCCTGGAAGCAAATATTACTCTAGTACCAAAACCTGAGAAAGACCTAACTAAAAAAGAGAAGTACAGGCTAATCCCCCAAATGAACATAGATGCAAAAACTCTCAATAAAATATTGGGAAACAGGATATAGAAATCACCAAGAAGATTATACACCACAACCAAGTGCGATTCATCCCAGGCATTCAGTGATTAATCAACATATGCAAATCAATAAATGTAATCCACCATATCATTAGAACCAAAAGTAAAAATCACATGATCATTTCTATAGATGCAGAAGAAAGCTTTTGATAAGGTGCAACACTCATTGATGATAAGAACTTTACAGAAAATTGGAATAAATGGTCTTTATTTCAACATGATAAAGGCCATCTATGACACACCAACAGCCAGGATCATATTAAATGGCCAAAAAACGAATGCCTTTACCCTAAAATCAGAAACCAGACAAGGATGTCCCTTAGCACTGCTCCTATTCAACACAGTACTGGAAATACTAGCCAAAGCAATTCGAAAGCAGAGAGAAATAAAAGAAGTAAAGTTAGGAAAAGAGGAAGTTAAATTTTCATTATTTGCAGATGACATGATATTCTACATATAAGACTCCCAAAACTCCATTGAAAGATAGATATAATAAATAAATTTATCAATGTAGCTGGACAAAGAGGTAATACTCATAAATCAATAGCATTCCTATACACTGGGCACAAAAATCACTGAGACCGAAATAAGAGAAGCCACATCCTTCACACTAACATCCAAAAAATGTAATACCTAGGAGTTAGTCTCACAAAACAAGTAAAATATCCATACAGGGAAAATTATAATGCCCTGGGAAAAAATCGAAGAGGACTCCAGAAAATAGAAAAACATTCCATTTTCATGGAAAAGAAGAATAAATATTGTGAAAATGGCCATTCTGCCAAAACTGTTATACAGATTCAACACAATCCCAATGAAAATACTAATAACATACCTCATGGACGTAGAGAAATCACTCCTAAAATTCATCTGGAACCATAAGAGACCTAGAGTAGCAAAGGCAATTCTTTTTTTTTTTTTTTTTTGTCTTTTTTCTTTTTATCGGTACCAGGGATCAAACTCACTACTGCCTGCTTGCAAGGCAGGCGCTTTGCCACTAAGTTAGATCCCCACCCCGAGCAAAGGCAATTCTAAGCAACAAAGGCAAGGCAGGATATATCACAATCCCTGATTTGAAGTTATACTACAAAACAACTGTAATAAAATCAATTTGAGGGTATAGACAACTACTTTGAACACAATAAGATTCATTATGATACCCATTCTGGTTTGACTATTATCTTCTTTTGAAGTCCTGTAATGTCTCCAATGTTTAGATTTTATTGGTCTTGTTCTGCACTGTTTTGTTCAATTTTATTTTACCTAATGATATAGGCAATTCTTCTTAAGGTAGCAAGAGGCATTATGGTAACCATTGTTGATTACCTTGTATTCTGTTTTTACATCATGTACTATGTCCATCCTTTGTGTTGACTGCTTTGTTTTGTCATATTGGGTTTTATTCTCTTCCAAAAAAGTAATAAGAACTGTGGGAGTGATAAACCCAAAATGTGTAAATGTTATTGTAAAAAAGAGAGGAAAAGAAAGTGCTCTAAAGGATACAACTGCAAGTATGTGTAGGTGTGTAAGATAGATGACCATATTACTAAGTTTTTGTTGGATCATTGAAAACAACTGTTTGCAGTCTCAATGTTTGAATGTCCACTTTGAGTGCTTTAATCCTGTGACTTGAACAACTATTTCTCATGATGACAATATGTAATCTATTAATTAGTTACTTCTTACTGTTTTTTTTGAAATTCTGTATTACTTGTACCCTTATACTGTTTTTTTTTCATTTAAATAAAATTAAAAGAAAATCAACATGGTACTGGAATAAAAACAGATATGAAGATCAATGGCATGTACTAGAAGATACAATCACAACTACAACACACTCAACCAGCTTATCTTTGATAAAGGGACCAAGCATGCCGACTGGAAGAACAACAGTCTCTTTAATAAACGGTGCTGGAAAAAGTGGCTCTCCACTTGCCAAAAACTAAAATTAGACCCATGTTTATCACTGTGTGCTAACCTAAAACCTAAATAGATCAAAGATCTGAATGTTAAAACAGAAACACTAAATATATTGGAAGACAAAGTAAGTAAAAACCTTAAAGACGTAGGGGTAGGTAGAGAATTCACAAACAGGAATCAAACTTCATGGCAAATATTTCCCAAAATCAATAACTGAGATTATGTGTTATTAAAGACTTTCTGCATGTCTAAAGAAATCTCCAGCATAGTGAAAACAAAACCACAAACTGGGGAAAAATCTTAGTCAACTGTCCCTCAGACAAATGACTTCTTTCTAGAACATATAAAGAATTTTTTTAAAATCACACCCACGAAATTCAAAGAGCAATCCAAAAATGGGTATCCAAGATGAATACACAGTTCTCAGATAAATAAATACAAATGGCAATTATATACATGAAAAAATGTTCATCACTGGTCATTAGAGAAATGCAAATTAAAACCACACTGAGATTTCATCTCACTCCTGAAAGAATGGCTAGGATCAAGAAAACTACCAACAACAAGTGCTGGAGAGGCTGTGGGGAAAAGGGAACTCTCCTACACTGTTGGTAGGAGTGTCAACTGGTGCAACTACTGTTCAGGTCAGTCTGGAGATTCCTCAAACAGGTGGGATTGGAAATCCCATTTGACCCAGCTATTCTATTCTAGGCATTTTCCCAGAAGAACTGAAAACATCATACCACAGAGATATATTTGCACCCATGTTTATAGGAGCACAATTTGGAATAGCAGCTTTAGAAATAACCTAAGTGACCATCAACTGAGGAATGGATAAAAAAGTTGTGGTATTTTTATACAATGGAGTACTACTCAGCTATAAAGAATGATCACATTGAGATATTTATAAATAAATGGATTAAACTTGAGACCATACTCATAAGTGAAATAAATGAAACTGACATGTATAAATATCATATAGTCTCCCTAGTGTAAGAAATGGTAAGAGTACATAAGATTTTATGGTAATCATGATTTCCCATTACATTGCTTTGAATGAAGCCTTATAATGTTTTCATGCATTAATTGAAATGGTTTTATTCTGTTTTGCTTGATTTTATTACGTGTGATGGTGTGAACAGCTGTTTTGAAAAAAAACAAGGCATTATGATAGCCATGGCTGATTTAATATCATTTTGCTTTGAAGTCCTAGCATGCTTTTGTTCTTCTGTTTCCATTAGTTCTATCACGTTGTGTCTTATTGGATATCAATATATGTGATAGTATAAACAAATTTTTATGGAAAAAGAGATAATATAGTAGCCATTGTTCAATCTCTGTTATTTGGTTCTGAATGCCCTGTAATACTTTCACTCTCTTGAATGGCTTTATACTATTTTGTTATGTTTGATATATATTGTATGTGAACATATGCTCAACTATTTCAAAGAAAGAGACATTATGATAGCTACTGTTAATATCCGGTTGTCTTGTTGAAAGTGCTGTGTTGTTCCCATTGTTCTGTTTGGATCTGCTTTATTCTGTCCTCTTTTTTTCTTAATCCCTTTAAAATAAAATTTAAAAATATTAAAAATGTATCAGTGGTGCTTACTTTCCCATCAAGACACAAACTGGCAGAGTGGATACAAAAAACAAAACACAGCCATGAACTGCCTACACTAGGCATCCCAAAGAAGTACACATCCTGGAGCCTCCAGGTAACAAGTTTTATTTTTCTATGATTTGGGGGAAGATGGCTGTGTTTGTGTTTGTGTGAGGAAGATGACCATTGTCTTGTCTGTCACCCAATATCGAATTTAGGAACTGTAGCAAATCTTTGCAATGCTTTTCTTTGTGGACTGAATTATTTGCAAAAATAGTGTTCATGAGGTATTACTGTAGACCTCAGACTGAAGCATTCCTGAGGTGTTCCTGTAGATTGAAAGCAAAGTGATGGAATAGAATGGTCCATGCAACCAGATCCTGGAAACAATGCACAGGGACTCTTCTGTTTTCACACACGGAAGAACTCAAACCAACACTGATCAGAAGGGGCAGAGTTGGCCACTAAACACTGGTAAAGGAGACAATGAAACTATGAGAACACTGTAATTTTCACTATAAGCATAAAATCTTTGTGAACAAAAATTCACAAAATTAAAACTATTGGCTATAAAAACAGACAGGCCCTTTCATGGCTTATTCTTAGAAGCTCACCCAAAGCCTCATGCAGACATAGGTGAAGTTTTTCAGAAGTGGAGGCTTTAGGGTATGTTGGGATTAAAGAGGTGTCATTACTAATGTGGTTTAACATAGTTCTGGGTGTGGAAAATGGGAAGGCTCACTATGGCTGTGAGTGGCAAGAAACAAAGTGTGGAGAGCCTGGGAGGGATAAAAAGATGATGCAGGTTGCTACTGCTGCTTCTTCACTACTTCATGGCTTCATGGTTTTGCGGCCTTCTGCCTGCCATGGACTATTTCTCCTCTATGGTGACTTCCTGCCATGCCACTCTGCATTAGAGCCAACCAACTTTGAATTCAAACCTCTGTGAACTATGAACTGTAATAAACCTCTCCTCTCCTCCTCAAAAGAGAAGAGGTTTATTACAGTTCATAGTTTTGCATGCCAGGTGTTTTCTCTCATCAACAAGAAAAGTAATGAATACAGACCCAAAGCAATCATAATAGAGAGCTTCAGCACCACACTACAAAAATAAAGACATCAATTACAAAATTAAATACAAACATTTCAAACTACACCGCTGAACAAGTGAAGAAGCATAAGAATATAAGAATAAGATGTGTAAAGATATAAGTCTAGCAAGTGCAAGAAGTGTAAGGAAACATATATTCCAATAATTTGGATACAATAGAAATTGAAATTCGTAAAAACATATCAATTACTAAAATTGAACCAAGAAAAGAGAATCCAGGTATAACAACCCAAAAGGAAGAGATAACAATATTAAATACGCAGGCATCAAATGCCAGGCAGTCCAACTAAACAAAACTAATATTAACAGACATGAAAATTCAAAGAAGCACTAACACAACTGTACTTGAGAATCTCAATGCCCCACTGTCACAAATGGATCAATGAGTCATAAAATCCACAAAGAATATTGGAACTGAACAAAAATTTTGAACAAATGGACTTAGTAGATGTGTAAAAGATGAAAATTTACCCTGGAACATTAGTAATATGGCAGGGAAGTTTACCCTCACCACCACAATTGTGCAAGACAGTATTCACTAACTTGAGTCATAGGTAACAGGCAAGTTAAATAAATAAACACAGTTTGAAAGGTAAAGGAAAAGGTCTATTTATTTGTTTCCAAATGGCATGATCTCTTAAGTAGGAAACCAAAAAAACCCTCTCCCACACATTTTTTAAAGAAAACAAAAACCAATAAAAACAGTGCTACAAAATTTCAAAATAAGGTTGCAGATGAGTAACAATCGTTAGTGCATTGCATATTGCTATCTTCAAACTAGTTGTTCATATTACAGAATATAGGCATGCAAAATGTATCACACAATATAAGCACAAAAGTTTCTTTTCCATGACCTCATAGTAATTAATAACATAATTATGTTAACTTTATTGTGTGTATGTATATAGGTATGTGTGTACTTTTCCTTTATCCTACCTTTTTTCCCTTTCTCCATCACAATTTCTCTGTCTTTTTTGAATGGTTTCTTCCCATTTCACAATATCTATTTCACATTTCAGATCTTTTTTACTTTCTCAGCCATTTCCAGTAGGGAGACAATATGAGGTACACACATGCAAGTCTGATGTATTTCACTTGTGAGTACGATCTAAAATTGCATCCATTTACCTATAAAATTGTCAAGTTTATTCTTTTTGTAGCTTAGTAATACACCATTGGTATTAAAAAAGAAACATCTTTTTTATCCATTCCCTTGTGATGGACATTTGTTTCTTCCAAAATGTAATTATTACAAAATGTGCTTCCAGTCCTGGGAACTCGAGCCATATACGGGTTGCTACTAGACTGGAGAAGATAGACGTTAGTCTCTCCCATGAATCAGCACCATTTGTGGACTGGGGGTAGAGCAAGCAAAGCCATACCAGGATACAAGCCCAGACTGGGAAACAGTACTTTGTTCAGGCTGCTGTCAGAGTGGCATATACAGACACCAGCTCCTTCCAGCACACAGGCTGCCAAACAAGGAGTAACAGTATGCCACCTTCCATCCCTGCAGTAAGCAACAGGCTTAGCCAGAAAACCATAGGCTGTGATAATAGCTATGGGGTGAAATGCAATTGACTACCTGTGGTGCTTTGGTGTTTCACTAACATTGAAGGAATATGAGCAGAGGTCTAATCACAGGTTCAGAGGATAGTGGTACATGGTGTGACATCTAGGAGGGATCTCCTTCTGAGTGCTGCAGCCATGGTTGATTCCCTATGACCTTGTTTTGGAAGTTCAATATTGTTTCCATTGTTTTGTTGTATTGGGCTTTATTCTCTCTTTTTTTGTTTGATTATGTCAAATCCATGGGCAAGAGCAGCTATTTCAAAAATAGCAAGATATATTATAGCAGCAATTTTGGATTTCCTATAGGCTTGTTTTGAAGTCCTTTATCACATTCATCATTTTGTTTTTATTGTTTATATTCTTTTCTGTTCTGTTCATTTTACTTTCCCTAAATCCCAAGGTATCTGTAGCAAATTTGAAGACATCAAAAGGCATTACGGTAACTACTGTTGATTTCATAATGTTTTGAAATCATGTATCTTTTAAAGTGGTTTGTTTTTATTGGCTTTGTTCTGTTTTACCCTCTTTCAAATACTAAAAAATTAAAAATGGTGCTGTTATAAATATGGGTGCATACCTGCAGTACGATGCTTTTAATTTTTTTGGAAAGATAGTCGGAAGGTGAATAGCTGGGTCAAATGAAAACTCTAATCTTAGTTTTTGAGGAATCTCCACACTGATTTCCATAGTGGTTGCACCAATCTCCACCCCAACCAACAATGGAGAAGGGTTCCTGTGACCTCATAACCTCTCCAGATTTGTTACTGGTTGACTTCTTGATGATAGCCATTTGTTCAATGATGATACAGAATCTCAATGTACTTTTAATTTGCATCCCTTAAAAGACCAATGGTATTTAACATTCTTTAACATATTTATTTGTTATTTATATTTCTATATCTGAGAAGTGACACTTTTTATAACTAATGAAAAAATTCATAAAAATACAAAATAATTGTGTAAAATCTACAGTGTTCTAGTATATCACCAACGAATTCAATTATAAAATATTAGGAAAACTGTCCATTTATAACAGCTTTAAAAACAAAAACTTAAATACCTAGAAATCAACTAAACCATAATATAAAAGCCTCCTTAGTCAAACTGTAGACAACCAAAATAAGAGATGCAAGAAGATTTCAGAAAATGAAACATTTTTCTCCACTCCTGGTAGGCAAAACAAATATTGCCAAAATGGCCGTATTACCAAATTGCTATGCATTTAAGATAGTCCCAATCAAAATACCAACAGCATTCTTCACAGAACTTTTAAAAAGCCCTTAAATGTACAAGAAACCAGAAGATACCCATAATAAAAAAAATCAGCAAGAGGCCAATAAGAGCAAAACAGGAAGCATTACAATGCTGTATTGCAACTTATACTGCAAAGTTACCATGATAAAAACCGCATGGGACGATCAAAATGACAAACATGCAAATCATTAGAACATAACTGAAGATGAACAAACAATACCAGGCACATTCAGCCCTCTCATTTTGATAATAGGTCTCAAATCATGTGCAGGAGAAAAGAAACGGTTTAGAAAAACTGGTTACTCATGTTCACAAGAATGAAATTAGATCTGTTATCTCACTTCATACTAAAATCAAAATAATCAGAGATATTTCAAATCAGAAACACTAAATCTGCTGATAGAAGATGACATAGATAAACTTCTTGAAGGCATAAACACAGGCAAGGACTTTCTAAACAGAAAGTCAGTTGCATAGCAAGTAACACTTTCCATCAGCCAGAGGGATTACATCAAATTAAAAACTTCTGAGCAGCAAAGGAAACAAACAACAAGGTGGATACACAACCTATACAGTGGGCAACTTCAGTATCAGCTACTCCTCAGAGAGAGAACTAATATCTACGCTAGATAAAGAACACAAAAAATAGAGTTCCAAAGATAACGATCTGATTTTTTTACAAATGGGAAATTGAAATAGCCACTTCTCAAAATGAAAACTAAGATGTGTCAGGTGTATGTACCAATACACACAATAAAATACACACAATGAAGATAGCCATTCTGTATGGCACACATGTACAAATAAGTAAATATTTTTGTAAAAATAGAGAATAGGCAAGAAGATGGTAGATACTGTGGTATTTGGAAGTGGGTCTAGGAATGTGGGGTGATTGGTGGAACGAAGGAAAGGGAAAGTATAGAGGATTAAAACTTGGTGTGTACAGGAACCAGAGCTCCATGATGAATGTGATTATCATGTATCACAAACCAAAACCCAAAAAATGATGTTAAAGGGAAAATCTAAAGGACAAATATGTTCTTACTCTGCTCTTCACAGGTAAAAACACCTGTCATATATACACAGGGTGAAAGAAGATAAGAAAAAAAGAGGAGAAAAATCCACACACAAATGCAAACAGGACAGCAGAGGTTCCTCGCAGTCCTCTGAGCACTGCAGTTGGGATGAGCACAGTGTATTGGCATCACCACATCAACAAACAGCTGAGAACTTTGAGAGGATCCAGGTGGATACCTAAGCGTGCCCTCTCGCCTCTCCAGGTGGTGCTCTGCTTGGAGCAGCTGCACTCCAGCGGGCCTGGCACTTTGTCCTGCAATCACACAGCCTCAGCTCTGCAGCAGTGAAAGCCTCATACGATGCCTTCCCTGGGATTTGAGGGGCCTTTGCAGCTCCACCCACATCCTCCTCCCCATCTTGGAAGCCCCCATGTCTACTCTTCTACAGCACTCTGGGCAGCATGCCATATGGTTGCACTGGCCTGTGTGGCTCCTCTCCAGGTCTTAACCCTCACCAATCTCTTTGTCTAGAGTCTGCACAGCTCACCACTTCAGCCCCTTTACTCTGGCTAAGGCAAGTAAGGGGTGTAGGCACCCCAGGTTGTGCAGTGGGTAGAACATCCTGCAGACATGGGAACCCCAACACTGAGGAGGCAGAGAACATTTGTGGGCGCTGCCTCAGTGTCTGTACTTCTTTCTAGGTCTTGCCCACCTCAGCCTCTGCCAGCTGGGACTCACTGAGCTGCCGGGCTCCTCTGACTCCTCCTCCTGTTGCTAGGAAGAAAAGCATCCAAGGCCCTTGGAGGGAGCTGGCAGCTGACTTTTCATCACTTCAGCAGTTGGTGCGTCCCACAATAACTGTTAAAAAAACAGCTCATGTGAATGACTTATTTATCTCTAATGTAGGTCTTATCTCAGAAAAAAGAAGGGAAGTGTGGGGAATTTCCCAAAACTATAGAAAAGCAGTGTTTCTTCTTTCAAAGTAGAATTGAATTTTGCCTGTTAATGTGGTCTCCAGTGCTGGGTTTGGCTCAGTGGCAGCTCACTTTCCTAGCCTGTGCTTACTCCAATGGTCCATCACAGGACTTATGGAAGTGACCACGGTAACCATGACAGCAACAAGAACTCTAACTTCTGCACTGCACAGTCTCAGTGCTGGGCTTACTGACCTACCTCTCACCATGCCTGTTCTGAATACCAGCTTTAGTCACACTACATCACTTCTCTACTCTTCATCCTCCACTTAGTGTCTTTGTACATTCAGAGTAAAGGAAGCTTACACTAATGACCAGACACCTCTGCATGACTGGGGAGTTGCTCCTGAGCTCCTTTACTATGTATTTTTCCATATGGACTCCACCTTGGTCATACTGTAAAGCAAAGTTATACAACAGCAAACTTTTAGATATTTCATAGCAAAAGGTGAAAATCAATTCGTGGCCTGTTTCTGTGCCTCTGCTGCTTGTCACATAGACAGCCCTGAATGTGTCCAGTTGCTTTTTCCATATAATGCACTGGGTCAAACTCACTGTGTCCTCCTATAATCCTTGTATTTTCCTGCTTAGAAAAATATGTGGAGTTCTTCTAACTTACTTAGCACTTCATGTCTGGGACAGACTGGCCCAGTCAAGGACACATTTCACTCTACTCGCTCGGCTCAAACTCCCTCCTCTCCTTCCAACAATGGTCTCACTTTATCACAAAAAAATTATTTTAAGTCAACCCATGTAGAATTAGCTTGCTTGACAACATATGACTTCATTCGTGTAACCAATCGTGTAATAACTTGCCATCAGTCTTGTACTTCTTGTTTGCAAATTGTATTTAAACTCAACTCAATCTTGACTCACGGTTGGTGATTTGGACTCTGATTCAATCTTCCAGCCCTCCTGTCACTAACAAATAGTTGCCTTCCTGATTTCGTGGTGCACAGACTTCCACTCAATTTCATACTGGACTTTCTACAATACTATTTGCCACCTCTTCTTTCAAAGAGCTAAACAAACATTCCCTCTCAGGTCATTTTAGAAGTTGCAGATTGATTATAACTTACTTCCTGTACTTTGCCCTAAATTGTTTCTCTCTATGCCACTTTGACCACTTCAAATAATCTACTTAATTTTGTGGGGTTTTTTTTGTGAAATACCTGTATCTTCCTGCAGGCATGAAAGCACCACAATGACAAGGATTTTACTCTCTCCATATCTGATAACCTAAGACTGCTTGGCATATAAAAGTTATTCAGTAATATTTTTAGTGAATACTATGTTTTTATTTCCTATATTTTGGAAATAAGTTTAAAGTTAGATAATTCCTTTTACAATATCACTTTCTTTTCTCAGGGAATCTCAGCTCATGCTTCCTAGTCACTATTTAGTCCTGGTCTTATTTTATTCCTTAAATTCTAATTTATACAAAAATATTCCAGTGGTGATTAATATTCCTCCTAAGCAAAATCTATTGCATGGATTCAAAAGCTCCTCTCAATTATTTCATGTGTTTAATACATCATTTTGGAGATCCTGCATTCTGTGTTAAATTCTTAATTAATCTTAGGATTTTTGGCAAGCTACATAATTATAAGTTCAATGTATAGATTTTCTTCCTGTTCATGTCTGCTGCTTTTCATTTGAGACTGTACATTATGACTGAGACAGAAAGGCTAGAGTGAAGGGTTTGCTTGATCCTGAATCTCTGGGGTCAGATTTCATCACCCTTGCAGTACTTACAAAGACTTGCTATTTCAACTTCAGGACACTGCTTCATTCTGTTCTTGTTCAGAAGACCAATAAACTCTGCTTATTTGAACTATCACTGTGAGAACAATTTTACCAGTTTATCAATTTACCTACAGGTAAAGTTAGTTCTGGCTATTTGTCCACAAAGAACCATTATATATGGAACAAGGGGAAATGGTTAAAAGATATACATTTCCTAATGTACATTTCCTAAGGTACGTGTCCTGTCTTCGGGACCTCTAACTGCTCTCTGATTCCATGATGGACAACAAGTGCACAGGTCTCATTCCTTTATGGCTTCTCAAAAGTCTGATTCAGGTGACAAATATACACAGAACCAACTAGAACCTCCTTTAAATTTTTAAAAGCTTCAAAATCAGCATTGGAAAGACTTTTGGCCCTGTGTTTGATGTGTTTTAATAAAAAATTGATTGAAGTCAGTCTAAGATGATTCATTTTCTCTCTTGCTGTTAGAAACCTTGCCTGCAAACCAAAGATGAACTTTTCCATAATGGACCTTTGTATGTTTACATGCTTTCCTATGCAATGCCAACATTTTAATGGCTCCCTCTGGAACTCCTTCTCCTGCACTGGACTGGCCACTAGACTTCTAATTCCTTGTTCTACAGTAGTACTTTGCCTATGTCTCCTAATAGGCTTGGGGCTGAGGGATTATTTGAGGCAGGGCCACAGTGGAATCACACTGATGAGAACAATCAGACTGATTTTTTCGATGATCTCTACAGACTTTGGACACCAGCCAAAACTTGGCCTTACGTGCATGCCTGCCTGCCTGTACACATGTGTGTTTTGATAACATTTTAATAACTCCCACTGAAACAGAAGCAGAAAAAATGGAATCCAACATTTAAATTCACTTTCATGTCCAACCCTTATTTCCTTTGCCATTCTCATGTTAAGCCTAACACTAAGGACTTTGAACATGACAAGAACATACTAGAAGGCCCCTAAAGATAGGATGCCTTGATCTGCCTTTTTTCACAAACATTTCCATAAGTTGTGACTCACTGTTATGTACTTAATTGTGTACAATATTGAGCTATAGTTACAATTGTAAATAAAATATGTGAAACCATTGAACGGCTAGTGCTGACTGTAAAGAGTAAATGAAGATGTTGTTACTGATTATGTATAGCTACCTTGACTTTGAAGATTTTACAGGTTAACATCAAAGGCCAAAGTGATCATCTAATGAAAGCACAATGAAGGTAGGTGTCCAATAATGGGACCATGCCTGTGTTCCTAAACATGTTGCTTTGGATATTAGAGAAATCTCACATTTGTTGAGAGGTTTGTGTTCATTACTGGCAATGCTGCTGCATACTAAAGTAAAACTAAGAAAGGATTCTACCAAGTCATTTTCAAATGCCTTTGCCTATATAGTTTGAACCTATGCAGACTGAATTTTGGGGGAAAGTGAAAGAGTGTGTCTTCCACCCTGCTTCCCTGAATTATATTTTGTGCTCTTTTCCTTGGACATCACGCTGTATCTTACATGAACAATAGGATGAACCCTAATACTTACCTAATTTATGGAGATAGTAATGAAATAAATCACCTTTCTGTACCAAGTCACACATTACAGGAATTCAAAGGAAAGTGTCTTTTGCTGTTTCCAAAATGGTTCAGTCTTCTATCACATCTCCTATGTCACACTAATCCATCTGTATTTCTCTTACAATATAAAGCACTTAATCATGCCTTAACTGTTTTTTCATAGCCATGTATCTAGCAGGAAAGTGTTCTATCATTCAACTATTTCCCCAACCCATATTATGTCTTTTAATTTGCATAAACTGTCCATTTTTGTTGGATTTTTATCAAAATGATCCACTTTATCTGTATCTTTTTTATGGTATTATTCTTATTAACATTGTTACTCATATATATTAATGAGGCTCAGGGTGATACTTACATATATTCATGTAGTCTTCAGAGACTAAATCCAACCACTCTTGTCTATCATCCTGAAGGTACACACTTCCTAACTCTCTTTATTCTTATCCTACACTCAGGTCACTTAGTTTAGCTTTTACATAAGAGAAAGAACCCATACTATTTGTCTTATTGTCTGACTTATTTCAATCTGTTTATCTACATATATTTGACAATCACAATAAAATTTATGAGCTCTGTGTAGGTTCGAACAAGCAATAGAATAATTAAGTTTCCTTGACTCAGTCAGTCAAAAATAGCACACAACACCCAGTTTTCTGATGATACCACTGCTTCTCACAACCCTAAAATCCCCCAGCCTCTTGCCTTGTTGCAAAGAGGAAACAGGGCAGAAAAAAAATGTGACCTCCATGAGCTCCCTCTTGGAGGAAAGCTTTCCTCTCCCCTGTGCTGATGCAAGAACCATAGCTCTCCATTACCTCTTTGCAAAATATTTCGTGCCATACAAAACAAGGAACTCGAACCCACATTGAGAGACAAGGTCCGAAGCAGTAGCCCACAGTCACCATGGAGGAATTCTTGTTTTCCACACACCTGAATATGAGAACAAGGACCATACGCTGATACCAATCATATAGCAACAACACCTAAGAATCACTGAAAGTAATAATATCTGTTATTGAGGTCTCTAATTAATAAAAGTTTCCTTTCATTCTTGAGACATCTACATTGTGCCAATCACATGACATTTTCCAATGTTCTCTGTAGAATCTTGATATCTTCACCACTGACTGGTTGCTTTTAAATTGTTTGCCTCTTGAGCCATGGATTTAGCTGAGATGCACAAGACTCTGCCTGGCAAGCAAAAGATCATGAGTTCGATCCCTGGTACCAAAAATATATAAATAATTAAATAAATTCTTTCCTTCAAGGGAATGAATCTTGTTTATATTGCTTGGAAATCCACCAAACCTGAATGAAATTCTTTCCTCCACTGGGAAGTCTTCCCTAGGAACACTACACAGAGCACTGTTCTGTTTGTGCCCCATGCATGTTTACATGTTAATGTTTTTATTTTCCATCAGGCTAAAAATTGCTCTTGAGAAAAAGTTTTGCTATGCTTGTGTGTATATTTCTAGCACTAGCTCGATCCCATCAATATCATAAAAATCACAGAATGCAAGCTGACGGACTAAAGCACCCATGCAATGGGTGTGCTTTTTCATGCCAGATAAACACAGTATCAGGAATACAATCGAGCCCAATGTTGGGGAGTCTGGTTTATGTTACTAACTTGACTTCCAGCTGCACAGCTTCATCAAAGAAGCTGCAGGTATGTTAGGCATTGGGTTGAACCCATGCTAATGGCAGCTCTATGTGGGAGCTCATCCATGATGGTTTCTCAGGGACTTTTACTGCAACCTTTGAGACAAAATAATTCCAATCCATTGTATTGTTCCATAATGTGTGTGTGATATAGCAGACATTATATAGGCTTGAAAGATAAACAGAATCACATCTGAACTCCAGATCCAAAACATACTCCTGTTGCCAGTTTGGGAAAGTGAGCCTTTTGAATATCAATTCTGCAACTGGAAAAAGAAATAAACATCACTTCTTCATAAAGAGGAAAGAGAGCCATTCACAAGAAATGTTCAGCCTTATAAAGTAACCTTGTTATGTGTAGATTATTTAAATTATACCTTGGAAGTTGTAAGATCTACTTAAATACTTTCTTTTTCAGCATAGTTTTATTAGAAAATAATTACTGTACAATTTTGTACAGACAATGTCATTTTAATCACCAAACTGATTGCCAATTTACAAATATGGATGATTGACCCTCTTGGTGGAACCATCTGGACTCCACCCTACAGGAAGAGGGGAACAAGAAAACACAGGCACCAGTGCTTCCTATCACACAGCTTGGAAACAAACAGCAAAATAGAAGATGCTTACACAGACATGAAAAACTGCACCAGAGTAAGAGAATTTGTATTCCTTGGCCTAACCATGGATCGAGCAATGAGCTGGTTCCTGTTTTTTCTGCTGCTTCTGCTGTACGTGGCAACTCTGCTGGGAAATCTCTTCATCATGGTCACAGTGACCTGGGAGTCTCGCCTTCACACCCCCATGTACTTCCTGCTCCGCAATCTATCTATTGCCGATATCTGCTTCTCCTCCATCACGACTCCCAAGCTGCTAGTAGACCTTCTCTCTGAGAGCAAGACCATCTCCTTCAATGGATGCCTGGTTCAGATGTTTTTCTTTCACCTCATCGGAGGCATGGATGTGGCTACTCTGTCAGTGATAGCACTCGATCGGTACATGGCCATCTCCAGGCCCCTGCACTATGTGACCATCATGAGTACAGGTGCTTGCACTGGGTTAATAGTGGCTTGCTGGTTGTCAGGTTTTGTCCACTCCATCGTTCAGATCGCCCTCTTTCTCCCTCTTCCATTCTGTGGATCCAACGTGCTTGACACTTTCTACTGCGATGTCCAGCAGGTCCTCGAACTCGCCTCTACAGACATTTTTGTTCTTGAAATGCTGATGATTTCCAATAATGGGCTGCTCACCACACTGTGGTTTTTCTTGCTCCTGCTTTCCTATTTTATCATATTATTATTAATAAGAGCTCAGGCAGGGGAAGGCAGGAAGAAAGCCATCTCCACCTGCACCTCTCATGTCACCGTGGTGACCCTGCACTTTGTGCCCTGCATCTACATCTATGCCCGGCCTTTCTCTGCTCTCCCCACAGATAAGCCCATCCATGTTACCTTGACAGTCATCTCCCCTCTGCTCAACCCCTTAATCTACACCCTGCGGAACCAGGAGATGAAGTCAGCCATGCAGAGACTCAGGAAGAGAGTTGTGTCAAATCTTCTGACACAACAGACAGTAGTTCCCTCCCATCTCTTCTTTCAAAATGTTTGAATACCAAATAAACCCTATTCATCAATCATTTCTAATTATTCTTTCTGTTTCTACTAAGAAACAAATGACTTGGAAAGAATCTGATCAGCATATCATAAAGTAAAGTGGTCTTTCATGTCACAGAAAGAAAGTGAAAAATAAATTTGTTGGCAGTATAGGCATGCATTCCTTTTTCATTATTTACATGCTTGGAAGTAATAAAGGAAATG
Source organism: Cavia porcellus (assembly GCF_034190915.1). Lineage (NCBI taxonomy): Eukaryota > Metazoa > Chordata > Mammalia > Rodentia > Caviidae > Cavia > Cavia porcellus. The sequence continues at coordinate 53,627,357 of NW_026947500.1, read as the reverse complement.
AAATCAAAATAAACTCACACACTCCCACCACAAGCCTGCCCTTCCCAGGTAGGGATGAGTCCTGGATTACAAACACCAGGTACCATGGGCTTTGGGTGTCATAATGTCTTTCATGAAGTAACCATATCCAAATTAACTTTCTATGCTTTTCCAAAGCAATGAATTAAGTGTTCTCATCTGAAAACTGGTCAGTCTAAATCCCACATTCCAGAGCAGATGCCTTACAGCTAACTAAATTCTTATGTGCATCCCACCAGTTATGCTATAAATCTCAGCAAGGCCCTGCCTCCCTCTTCAAATCCCAAGCCCACTGACTGCCCCTATGTGTTTCTTTGACACCCTGTGCTTATACTGTAGCCTAAGATTTGGAACCCTCTTATAAATTACCTCTTTTCTTCTTCTAATCTCCCCCACTTGGAGCACTATTTGTGTCATATCCCCAGCCCCAACACAACTAGAATGTAGTAAATGCTATTAAAACCTTGTGAATATATATATATATCCAGTAAATTAGTGTTCCCTCACATCTGGGCTCTTCAAACCATTGGAGGACGTGTTTAAAGAAAATGGTGCTGTAGGCTGTCCTTGAGTTCTCAAGTACCTGGGAGGCAAAGGCAGGAAGATGGCTTGACCCCAGGAGTTGAGGCTAGTCTGGGTAACACTGAGAGATACAAGAAATGAAACAAGGAAGAAGGAAGGAAGAAAAAAAGCAAGGAAGGAAGGAAGGAAAACAAAGGAATGGAAGATGGGAGAGAGAGAGAGTAGTAGAAACAGAAAGAGAAAAGAGGAGAAAAAAGAGAATCAGTGAAGTTTAGGGAATAGAAGGGGAGAGGAAGAAAACAAATTTTCTTTTTAAGCTTTGATGAAATGACTCCCTATATATGACAGAACTGTGAAGCTGCTTCACAGACTATGCAAATGTATTGAACAATGCTGAAGTATCAAGTATTCAACATGACATGTTCTTCATTTTTTTATCTTTATCATTCATATATTATTTGTGCAGGAAGGTCTTCCTCATGTCTGAAGTAGAATGTAGATCATACAATAGTTGAGACCACAAAGAATGTTTATATCCAGTACAAATCTCTGTCCACAAGTCACATATGCAAAAGTCCTGATGATGCAAGAGAGCTATTGTAAAGGATCAGACAAACTGGGACAGGAGGGCTGAGATCCAGTAGATATTAGGCCATGAGATTGGTTCATTGCCATCTGTAATTCAGACCACTGGAAATCCCTTACTTTTACAGTGAGTAAGATGGAAAATATTTGAAAGGCTGAACCATGAAATAATAATGCACATTTTTAACAAGATTGCAAGGGCTACCATTCTGAATTGATTGAAGAAGGAAGAGAACAAAAACAGGATAATTCAGAAGTTTCTGAAATAGCCTGACAAAATAAATAATGAAGACATGACTTGATTTAGTTGCTATCTTAATAGAAATCTAGAACCCAGGAAGCAACAAGATGACACATTCAACTTGCTGGGGAAAAATATTTGACCAAGAATGCTGCGCCCAGCAAAACACAGGAAAATTTAAAACATTCTCAGATGAATAAAGGAGGAGAACTTTCATATAGCGATTTATTTTATCCTCCAAGAAATACTAAAGGCACTTTTTTATTTTAGAGAGGATAAAACAATAAAACAGTGATACAGAATTTCAAAACAAGATAATAGGAAAATAGCAATGCTAAATTTATTGGGTATATTTATCTTCAAAGGAGTTACTCAGATTAAAGAATGTAGGTTTGCATATTTGATCAAACAATATAAGCACAGACAATTATTTAATTTTTATTTTATTTTGAAGGTAGTAAAATGCAACAGAATGAGACAGAACAAAGCCAGTTAAGACAATGCAATGAAATTGGTACAGAATTTCACAGGATGCAGGGATAGCAGTAGTAAGTACTACAGTATATCTCATTGTCTTAACTATAGTTGTCCATTTAATCAGGTATAGCAAAATCAAAACAAAACAGAACATTATAAAACCAGTTGAAAGGGAATACTGACTAGAGCAAATCATTTAGTCAGAACAAAGCAAAACAGTGAAAACAATATTTTCCTTCAAATAGAAGAGATAGAAGGCAATCCTTCATATTTGCTACATTGCATATGGTCTTCCTCCCAAGAGATGTTCAGATCTCTGGCCCCTAGTTGCTTACCTGGAAGTGGGTGGGTGGAAATTTGATTCTCACCTGCACTCTTGTAGGCTCATGGAGACACTGACTAGTTCAATTACTGGTTCACGCCAGGGAACCTTACCAGGTAGGGAGGCATTTTGCTTTGTTCCTCAGCCCCCTAAGTTCCACCATGGCTGGATCTCAGAAGATGCTGGCTGATTCTCTTCCTAGCTCACCAATACTTTTTATCTTAAAGAGGGTAAAACAAAACAAAACAAAGCAGATCACAAGGAAACAATGCAAGTGACATGTATTTCAAAGCAAGACAATAAGAGATCAACAATGGCTACCATAATATCACCTGTTTTCTTCTAAATAGTTGTCTGTATGTTCACACAAACAAATTCAAAACAAAATGAAATAGTAAAAGACTGATCAAAACAGAAGACTGAAGGCATTACAGGCCTTCAGAACCAAACAATATGAAAATCAACAATGGTTACTACAATGTCTCTTATTCTCTTAAAAATAGCTGTTCATACCTTCATATATATTGAAGTTAAAGAATACAAAACAGATGAAAACCATTCTGAACAAAGAATAAAAGCATTACTGGACTGAACAGCATGATGACAGGAAATCAGCAATGGCTACCATAATGTCTTTTTTTATTCAAAGTAGTTCATATCATCATGTATAATGCAATCAGTTCTTGTAAATTAATTAGAAGAAGTTTAGGCATGTATAAACCTCTATATTTATATCTGTCCTTTCTGCATTAGAGGGAAGAAGAAACAAAGCAAAACAAGTTACTAGAAAAATGAGAAACAAAAACAAAAATAAATAACAATAGCAAAGAGACCAAAACACAGACAATATAGGCCTTCAAAACAAGGTGGTAGCAATATAACTAAGGTTGTTATTTTACATAGTAATCTTCAAAAGAGTTACTCAGGTTCCCTGACACTAACATGCAAAATTGATCCAGTCCTATGAATGTCAACTGTTCTGTTCCAAGAATTAATAGAACGAGGAGCACAGTCATCTTAATTATCTTAAGGAGGTTTATACAAATTAATATATTTTCCCTTCCTTTTATCTCCTTTTTCTTGAATTACAAAATATACATATGCATAATTGACCAAACAATATAGGCATAAACTCTTTTAAATTTTTTTTTATTTTAAAGGGATTAAGATAAAACAGGGCATAACAAAGAATATCACAACAGAACAATTTAAGCAACACTGTATTTCATCAAAGACAACCCGATATAGCAGTAGCTACCATAATGTCCCTTTCCTTGAAATAGCTGAGCGTACCCTCATACATAATAGTAGCAAACAGAACAAAATAGTATAAAACCATTAAAGAGAATGAAAATATTATGGGGCATTCAGAACCGAATAACACAAAATGAACAATGGTTACTATATTTTCTCATTGTCCATAAAAGATTTGTTTATACTACCATATACAATAAAATCCATTAAGATACAACATGGTAGAACCAATGGAAACAGAAGAAAAAAAGTATGGTAGGACTTCAAAACAAGATGATATTAAATCAGCATTGGCTATTATAATGTCCTGTTTTCTTCAAAATAGCTGCTCATCCATTACAGATAAATCAAACAACCCAGGATAAAATCATTCCAACTAATGAGTGAAAACATTATAAGGCTTAAAAGCAATGTAATGGGGAATCATGTTACCATAAACTTTTATGTACTCTTACTATTACTTACAGCAGGGAAACAATATGGTATTTATACATGAGAATCTGGTTTATTTTGCTTATGAGTGTGGTCTCCAGTTGAATCAATTTATTTGTAAATATCTCAAGGTGATCATTCTTTATAGCTGACTAGTACTCCATTGTATAAAAATACCACAATTTTATATCTATGCCTCTGTTGATGGACACTTAGGTTGTTTCCAAGATCTGGCTATTCCAAATTGTGCTGCTATAAACATGGGTGCAAATATATCAGTGTGGTGTGATGTTTCAGCTCTTCTGGGAATATGCCTAGAAGTGGAATAGCTGGGTTGAATGAGACTTCCAATCCCAGCTTTTTGAGGAATCTCCAGACTGACCACCGCAATGGTTACACCAGTCTACACTCCCACCAACAGAGCAGGAGAGTTCTTTTTCTCTCACAGCCTCTCCAGCATTTGTTGTTGGTAGATTTTTGATCCTGGCCATTCTTTCTGGAGTGAGATGGAATCTCCCTGTGGTTTTAATTTGCATTTCTCTAATGAGTAATGATGATGAATATATTTTCATGTATTTATTTGTCATTTGTATTTCTTCTACTGAGAACTGTATTCATTACAGATGCCCATTTTTGGATTGAGTCTTTGAATTTCAGGGGTGTGATATTTTTAAATTCTTTATGTTTTAGACAGAAGTCCTTTGTCAGAGGGACAGTTCGCTAAGATTTTTCCCAGTTTGTGGGACTTCTTTTCACTATTCTGGAGATTTCTTTTGACATGGAGAAAGTTTTTAATAAGACCTGATCCAAGTTAATGATTTTGGGAAGTATTTCTGGTGCGGTTTGAGTCCTGTTCATGAATTCTGTTTCTACCCCTATGTCTTTGAGATTTTTATCCAAATTTTTTTCCAACAGATTAAGTGTTTCTGTTTTAATATTCAGATATTTGATCCATTTAAATTTTAGTTTAGTACATGGTGATAGGCATGGGTCTAGTTTTAGTTTTCAGCATATGGAGAGCCAGTTTTCCCAACACCATTTATTAAAGAGACTGTCATTCTTCCAGTGAATATATTTGGCCCCTTTATCAAAGATAAGGTGGTTGAGTGTATTTGTAGTTCTGGTGGTATCTTCTAATCTATTCCATTGATCTCTGTCTCTGTTTTGATTCCAGTACCATGTTGATTTTATTACAGTAGCATTATAGTATAATTTCAAGTCAGGAATTTTCATGCCTCCTGCCTTGCCTTTTGCTGCTTAGAATTGTACTTTACTATTCTAGGTCTATTCTGGTTCCAGATGAATTTTAGGAGTGATTTCTCTAGATACATGAGATATGTTGATGGTATGTTCATTGGGATTGCATTAAATCTGTGTAACAGTTTTGGGATAATGGCCATTTTCACAATATTTATTCTTCCTATCCATGAACAAGGGATGTCTTTCCATTTTCTGAGATCCTCTTCAATTTCCTTTTCAGGGTATTATAATTTTCCATATACACATCTTTTACTTCTTATGTGATATTAATTCCTAAGTATTTCATTTCTTATATGCTAGTGTGAAGTGTGTGGCTTCTTTAATTTCTTGCTCAGGGAGTTTGTTGTTAGTGTATAGGAATGGTATCAATTTTTGAGTATTGACTTTGTATTCAGTTACATTGCTGAATATATTTATTATATCTAGGAGACTTTCAAATGACTTTTGGGGGTTTTCTATGTAGAATATTGTGTCTTCTGCAAATAATGATAATTTAATTTCCTCTTTTCCTATCCTTACTCCTATTATTTCTCCCTCTTGTCTAATTGTTCTGGCTAGTATTTCCAGTACTATGTTGAATAGGAGTGGTGATAAGGGACATCCTTGTCTTATTTTAAGATAGTGGCCTTCAGTTTTTGGCCATTTAATATGATACTGGCTGTTGGTTTGTCATAGATGGCCTTTATTTTATTGAGGTAAAGACTATCTATTACAATTTTCTTAAGGTTCTTGTTATGAATGAATGCTGAACCTTATCAAAAGCATTTTCTGCATCTGTAGAAATGATCATGTGATTCTTACTCTTGGCTTTATTGATGTGGTGGATTATGTTTATTCATTTGTATATGTTGAACCATCCCTGCATGCCTGGGGTGAATCCTACTTAGGTGCATAATCTTCTTGATGATTTGCTGCATTACATTTGCCATTATTTTATTGAGCATTTTGGCATCTGTGTTCATTAGGGATATTGACCTGTAGTTCTCTTTTTTAGTTGGGTCTTTCTCAGGTTTGGTGCTAGAGTAATATTTGCTTCCAGGAATGACTTCAGAAAAATTGCTTCTATTTTCTTTTCATTGAACACTTTGAGGAGTGTTAATTTAAACTTTCATAGTATTTCTTGTATAATTCCAAGTTGTATTTGTATTTTCATTTGCTTGTAGGTATTGTTTAATTTCTTCTTTAATTTCCCCTGTGACCCACTGATTACTCAAGAGTGTGTTATACAGTTTCCATGTGTTTTTGGAATTTTTGCAGTATCTTTTATCATGACTTTCTAATTTCATGGCACTATGATCCGATAACATCGAAGGGATAATTTGAACTCTTTTGCATCTATTTAAATATGTTCTGTTAGCTAATATATGGTCTATTTTAGAGAATGACCCATGCACTGCTGAGAAGAATGTGTATTGTGATTTTGTTGGATGGAACAATCTTATATGTCTATCAAGTCCACTTGTTCACAGCTGTGATTCAGTTCTGTTATTTCTTCACTGATTTTCTGTTGGTTGATCTGTCCCTTGGTGTCAATGGTGTTTAAAGTTCTCTTGTTATAATTGTGTTACTGTTAATTTGGTTTTCCATTTCTGTTAATACATGTTTTATATAACATGTATTAACAGAATACATTTTTTATATAACATGTATTCACATCTGAGCTCTGGAATTTGTTGCATACATATTTAAGATTGTTATCTTTTCCTCTTGAAGTTTTCCCCTAACCAATATGTAATGACCTTCTTTATCTCTTCTGATCATTATTGGTTTGAAGTTCAAATTGTCTGCAAACAGAATAGCTACCCTTGCTTTTTGGAGGGGATCCCATTGGATGAAATATTGTTTTCCATCCTTTGACTTTCAGTCTGTGAGTTTCCTTTTGGGTTAGATGGGTTTCTTGTAGACAGCATATTGTTGGATGTTGTTTCTTGATTCATTCTCCCAGTCTGCTTCTTTTAATTGGTGCATTGAGACCATTTACATTAATGTTTATAACTGTTATATGTTGGTTTGTTGTTGACATGTTATCTTTCTGCTGTTGCATCTTTATCTTTCTGTCTGCTTAATTATTTGCTTTGCTTAGTGGGTTTTCCCTAAGTATATCTAAACTGTTTTTCAGTATTCTTTGCAGATTTGGCTTGGTGACCATGAAGTTCTTCAGCTATTCTTGTCATGGAAGTATCTTATTTCTCCATGCATTTTGAAGGACAGTTTTGCAAGGTACATCAGTCTAGGATGTAAATCATTTCCTTTTAGGATCTGAAATACTTCACTCCATGTTCTTCTTGACTTTACTATTTGTGCTGAGAAGTCTATTGTGATTCTGATAGGTTTTCCTTTATAGTTGATCTGTGTTTTCTCTCTGACAGCTTTTAATATTCTATTCTTTTGTTGGATTTCTGGGATGGTGATAATTATATATTTGGGTGTAGTTTTACTTTGGTTATGGGTATTTGGAGTTCTATATGCATCACTTATCCTGATATCAGTTTCCCATTTCATGTTTGGGAAATTTTTGTCTGTTACTTCTCTAAATATTCTCTTGACATCCTTTATGTTGTCTCCTTCTTTTTCATTTATTCCTCGCAACCTTATGCTGTTTTCCTTTCATCAATTTGCAGCTATTGAATTTTATTTCCTGATTTCTTGTAATTTTTACCAGATCTTTCCTTTCCTGTTCGCTAGCTGAAGTCTTTTTCTTTGCAGTCTGAAATTCTACCTTCACTTTAATTGAGGTGGTTTTGACAAATTTCAATGGAATGTTTGATTTCCTGTACATCTCTTTGCATCTGCTTTATGTATTCTGTTTGTTTCTTATATTGTTCATTCAAGGATTCTACCTTTTTGTTCAGTTCCTCCAAGTTTTTAACTGTGTCTTCTTTCAGATATACTCAGCATCTCTTTCATTTCTTTTATCATTTCTTCTTTTACCTGGGATATTATTTCTAGTTTGAGTTCCTTTAAAGTTTTCCAGAGTTACTTCTTTATTTCACTTGCTAGTATGTCTGATATTTCAGGTGTGTGGCATATATTTTCTTCTATATACATAGCTCCTAAGCTTTCTTGGGATGGGCTGGAGGTTTGAGATTGTAATTTCCAAGGATGCCCCTGCGCCTATTGGAAATGCTCTTCTCTGCCCTCAGCTCCTGGCACTCTGGCCGCCCAGTTCCCCAGATTGAGAGAAGGTCACTGGGGGTGAAGCAGTCTGGCTTAATACCACCGAGTCATTAGTGTACATATCCTGACTTAAACAAAACATGAAGAAAAAACCTTGGAGACATTTCAGGAAATTAATTATGTACCAGGTAAAAGATAATATCAATGAATTATTATTGAAAAGTTGGTAATGGCACTAGATAGTAATAAAATGCTCAATTTTTAGTGATATAAAAGTACATAAAATGAGATGATATTATTCATTGGCTTTGTTTTCAAATACTTCAGTTTAAAAAAAAAACCACACAAACAATCCAAAGAAACAGAAGGCTTAAAATCAATATTTATAGGGGCAGATTTTGAGTTCGTACAATGGACATGTAGTAGTGTTTATTACATATATCTTATTCTGTGTATGTAATAGCTCATAATTTCTTTTAAAAAGTACATTGCCTTAAGATATAGAACTGGTACACTCAAAAACACTTGTATTTTAAAATGTGTTTCAATCTTGGCCTTCATCAACTGTCTTCAGTCAATAATTAATAGGCAGTCCTGGGGAAGCCTCCAGTGAATTTCTGTAGTCTGCCAGTATCTGCTTCTCATTCTTTAACAAGAAATATTGTAAGGTTATTGTTAATGTGAGGAAGAAAGTGCTAAAATTACCAGTGTAAATAAGACATGTTCAGCTCCTGGAGGTTTGTAACTACAGATAAGAGTGTTCCTATAAACCACATCTTAGTGTCTGTCTTTGCTGTGAGAAGCTAGTGTATTACAGTATACCTCCACTGGTCCAATCTTCAGTCAAAGCCAGGATGCTAGTTTATTTTGCTTACAGAAAGGTTTTCATATACTTTATAAGGTTCACTAAAGATACCTGAGGAAGAAGGAATGCAAATAGAGAAAGGGATTCTGGGACAAATGTCACATCTGCAATCCTGCTAATAGCATTTGTATTACCTAGAGAACATGTTGGTTATCTGGAGCCCACTGTCTGAGTTTGATCTTCAAGGACAAGGTAGTAATGGGAAAGACAGCAGAGATGTCCTGATCGCCAACACATAATGTTTCCAAAATGCTTGAAGTTCTTAAAATAAAAGTCAGTTTTAAAAGAAACATAAAATACTACTGACTTAATTATTAAAAAAATAGCCACTAATGTGATTATGAGGAAAACATGGATGAAGTAGTCACAAGAAAGAAATTATACTATGACAAGGACTTATAAGCATACAAAATATTTTTCAAAATGAAATTAGAAGGAAACACTTGAATCAGAATACTTTGAAATGCCTCATAAAAATTCAGCTTCTCTGACATTACTTCAGAATCATTGAGAGTGGAACACAAGAACCTTCCTTTTAGATAAAATTCCCAGGTTCTTAAATATAGTGAAACATGGAAACTCCAGCTTACTCTCTTTGCCTTCATCTGCATTTGTGTCATTTAACATGCATCTGTTTTTTCTTCTCCATCAGTTTTTTGGAGGATAGGTCTTGGAACTTTATCTTTAGCTTTCTAGTGCCTGCTAATTGCATTTTTCCATATATACTATTGGACTCACAGAGCTTTACTTGATTGACCTTTTCATATCTTAGTTATGAGTACTTTCTTTTTTATTTTTACCTACGAGCCTTGTACTCTTTTTTGTTCCCATGGTATCTGTTTTGCTACCACAAATTATATATTGTTGTCCTTTTACTTCTTAAAGATTGAGTTTCTCAGCAGAAGGACTGCTTGGTATGGGATAAACATTCAATGATTGTTTATCAAATGAAGAAATGAATGATCATTTTGCGTCATGTTTCATATTACTTAGTGATAATTATCTAATTGCAGAAATTGTACAACAAGTATTTTTGTAAATTTTCTCTGCTCCTTCATCTTAAACAACAGTATTATGAAAATGTTTCTGATATGCCAGGAATAAGATCAGAAAGTGCTAATTTCAGTGCTAAAACATTTGAAACTACAGTATACACTATATTTCTCACAAGTTGCCTATATTTTGGTGAGATTAAGAGTCTGCTTTTTGATAAGATTTAGCTACTTTCATCCATGTCCTCAGGAAACAATTAACACAAAATGCTATCTTTGAAAGTTCATGCATAGATATGAAAATTGCAAGGAGAAAGTGCAAATCTGTTGGTTTTAACTAAATCTAGAAATAGAGTTTTTGTTTAAACAAAAATAACTTTTAAAAGAAACACTAGATTTATCAATTATTTTCTGTAGGCTTACAAAGAAGAAAAGTTTGAAATGGTTTCTGATGCAGGACACATATTCAACTGAATCACTCAAGAAAATTGAAACATCAAAAGTTCACTTGCTTTTGCTGGAGAAATTAGAACTATGATTTATATATAAGAAGCCTGGCACAAAACTAGGTGAGTTACCCAGAAAACTTTTATTTATATAATTTGGGACGGAAAAAAGGCTGTGACTTTTTAATATAACATAAACTAACTTTGAGTTCAACTTATATATATATATGCTATATTTGATATATAAGCAGAGATTGAATGAATTTGGTAATACGACTTTAGAAATGGGACTACACTGAGACCATTTGCTACTTCATTTTTCAGTCTCTTTGTCTCTCTGAAGATATTGCCATTCTAGCCAAGGCACATTTGCCCATTCAAAGAACAGTCATGACTCACTTCAACCTATTAATGTCCATCTGGTATCCATTAAATCAGAAGGATTAATAGAAGACAACTAAAATAAAACAACTAAAGAGGCTTTTTAGTATCTCCAACATCTTTATCTAGTCTCATGTACCATTAGAAGCAGAGCTAATATGTTTAATATTCATCTTGAATTCAACCTAAAAGATTTGACTTACAAGGGCATTATTGGTTATTTATATTATTGATCATTGGCAGATGTGATAGGAAAAGTTCCTCCTGGGCTTGTAGGAAAAAACTTTCTAATTTAATTCTCTATAGTTGAAATCAGAATCATTGCCAGTGTTTGCATCCAAATGCTAAATTTCCATATCACCTATGAATGTAAATTAAAATTGAGAAATATGTTATACTGAGACTAGAACACCAAATAATCTGCAAACACATTTTCAAGAATATATGCATTAAGTTATACCAGATAGCATTTATCAACAGGCAAAATTAGAAACGTTGTAATTTTTACTACATATACCAAGTAAATCAGAAATCATTAGCTTACATGAAAATCAATCATCATAGGCTTGTCCTCAGACATATTTTCTTTGCTGAAGTACAGAACTTTGAGTTAGGTCATAATGTCTTATGGTTTTCTACTGATAACAGTAAAAAACGGACAAAGTAGTACGTAAAATAGAATTTGGTAGAAGTAGTGGGCAATGGCAAAACTTTGAAAGATCAGATAATAAAGTTCAGTAAATAGGGGAAGCACAGAGTAGCACTGGCATTCAGTAAAAAAAGAACTACTCAGCCATCTCATAAGTTATGTTTGCATTAATTTCATCAGAAATAAATTCTCTCTATTAACTTGACCACTTTCATCATCTTTTCTCTCTCTCTCTCTCTCTCTCTCTCTCTCTCTCTCTGTCTGTCTGTCTCTCTCTCTTTGTCTCTTTCTCTGTCTGTCTGTCTGTCTGTCTCTCTTAAATATGGTCTCTATGTAATCCAGGCTGGCCTTGGACTCACTGTTTAGCTTATAATGGTCTTGAACTCATGGCGCTCCTGCTGTCTCCGCTTCTAAATGCTGGGATTCTAAGCATGCACCACCATGCCTGGCTTCTGTCATCTTTGTAACCTCAATAGTGATTGAAAATTCAGAGAGAATGTAGTTTCATTGGACTACCTTTGACCATGTGGTATCTCTTGGTTAGAGAATAACAGAGCACCTTGATTTGCTCCTGCACCAAAAGAACATAAAGTGAAATTAATATGCTGTTGAAATGGTAGTAAATGTCTGGGGGCAAGAGTATCATTAACGTATTTTATGTGCTCTTCACCGGAATTCCATTATTCAAAATGTGTGGAATTTTATAAATGTTCACATGGATGTTGTTTTCTCAGATTCTTAAGGATGCTCAAGTAACAAAATGGCTAAATCTATTAGAAAGCACTATGAAAATGTTTTTTATATTTTTTCCAAAATCCAAGTGCCTTTAAAACAAATTATCTTAATCCTCAGTAGGAAATCTTTGCATTTAGTTTCACATTCTTCTGTATTTTAGAAAAAGATATTTAAAAGAACAAATACAACAGAAAATCCTCATTTTGGAATTCAATATTTGTCAGTGTGCTGATAATGAACTTCTTCAGAGTTTGGAAGATAAAATTTGCTGGGGATGTACAGCAAGGCACCCAACCACCTTTTACTCTTGGAACCTTTACAGCTAGAGAGCCCACCCCTGAGCAAACTTAACTGCTTTTCTTCAGAGTGGGCAGACATACAGTATTTCTTCAGGAAGCAGTCAAGTTCATGACCACCGGTCTTCCTTAACCAAATCGCAGTCATCATGCTTGGTCAGTTCACTCTCCATTCTCCAAGTGGATATTGAGAGAGTGGATTTGAATATTTCAAAGGTTTTCTGTCCTCTTTGAACTTCTACCACTTCTATCTCATTCTCAATTGTCAGTTAAAAGCAGGAGATACATCTCAGTGACAAAAGGGTCTGCCTTGCAAGTACAAGATCCTGAATTTGATTCTGATACCAAAAAAAAAAAAAAGGTAAAAATGTCTCCATAGCCATTTTACTGTCATATACTTGTGTTTGAAATCAAAATATATCTCTACAATCATCCTGGGCAGAGCCAAAAGGTAACACAAACAATTTTCTCTCCAGTTCCTCTTTGAGGAGGAGGGTTGGGAGAGATGGGAGATGTTACTCTTTCTAAATGGCTTATCAGAGCTTTTGGATGCAAAATAAATGTTTTTATAGTAGAGAAGTAAAATGATTAAACATGCTACAAATATCCTTGAAGACATCTAACTACATTTACTCTTATTTGAAGTTTATGAACAAAGTTTAGGTTTACAATTAATTTAGTACTGAGGGTATGAATCAAAACTTTTGTCTCTTTGAAACATAAATCAATGAATGGGAGCTTCACCACCACTGTCAAAATTATAAAGCTGACACTTTTAAATTACAAAGCTGGGCAAAGATCCTAGAGGCTCCCAAGTTATGTGACACTCCATCAGATTTGGCCTAAGACGGTTATAGGTCTTGCTGTTTTTGTTACAGCTACTAAGTAATTTTTTCTGATTATTACTTTTGTAAATGACCTGAGTGAGGAAAACAAGTCTGACTTCCTAAAGGATAACACATTAATTTCCTGCCTTATTAACACTGATTAGTCCCTATGAGGAACACTGTGTTATTTTTAAATTTTTCTTTCCATTTGAATAGGATTTAGAGTACTCTAGCATAGTTTAGTGTAGTAAAATATGTCATTGAGAATAAAAGTAGAAAAATACAGTCCAACTGAAGAATTTTTTAAGTTATAAAAATCAAGGAAAATTGAGTAATCCAAAAACTTGAATACTCTAATAACACACTTCCTGGAAATTAAGCCAGTGACTTGAACTTTGTGCTGTTTTGCTATTCTAAAGCCATTCAAATGTGAACTGGCAAATCCAGTGTTATTCAGCAAGTGAATGAATAATCATCCTTCTCTATGATAATCTACAGAGGAATTTCTTTCTTAAAATTAAAGCACAGAGAAAAACTGTGAGATTTATGCGTGTCTTTGAAATATTCTTGTCTCTACATGAGGGGAAACATGTTCTCTCATATTAAAACATAGCTAATTCACAACCTTATCCAATTCCATTTTTACCTTCATTTTCCACTGATATTATCCATCTTTCTTTAGTTTCTTTTCTTAGGAGGTGACAATGGTTCTTATAACTTCCTGTTAAGAAAATATCTTGCACAGAATAGATGCTTTAAAAGAACTTTTATGATGATTATCTCATTTTTCCAATAACAAATGACATATGAAATATTGACAGGGCACAGGATGTGAAGTGTCTTCTAGAACTGGATCTTCCATTTGCATGAACTTCTACTTTCTCATGGTGTGTGTTTTTCCCACCTCCTGAGATTATTCCAAATATCTTTTACAGCTTACAGAACAGAGTCCTCTTATTCAGTCCACCATAATAGACTTTTCAACATGAAATATAAAGGAGAATTAATAGTGGGTTTTGTTTTACTGGGTAGATTAACTTTTCCTACAACTGAATGTTTGCCATCAGTTGAGATATTCAAAGCAGTGTGGCATGAAAAGAGGCAGATCCTGGACACCAAGCCCAAGATCAGTTACTTATCTACTTTATACCTTTTTCACCAGCCAAACATGAAGACTGATTTTAACTTTATTCAGAGACAAATAATGATACAATTGGATCCCTAAAGCATCTAAACATCTGTCTTTGTGTTATAAGATGTCTGCTAGCACTAATTTTTTCATCCATCTAGCATTTCTGTTAATGCTACAGCAACAGAAACACTGAAATGATACCTAGCATGTGGAGGCAGATTCATTTAACATCAGATGCACTGACATGGAATTAATCCTTATAAAAATGTCAGATCCTGCCTATGCTCAATGAATTCCAAGCAGCAACCAGGGTCCAGAATCCAGTTCTGGGTCCTGAGTGCGCCCGGGTTGAATTCCAGTGCATGGGGAATCCTTAGAACTTCACTCCCAGGCAGTAAAACCATGCCCTGTATTTGAAATCACCAGAGAACACATGGAGTCCTTGTGGGCCCAACTGACCCACACCCAGTGAGCTCCAAGGGGCAAGCAGTTGCCAGCAGTCTGCCCAAGGAGCCACAAGTGGGCCAGGTCATTCCCAGTACACCTAGGAAGCTTTGAAACATTGCTCAAAACGTGGAAATAGGAGCAACTTCAACCGGCACTGAGGAACACCATGCTGCCCTGGGATCTTGGCCTGCACCACCATGCACTTCCTGCGTGTGCTGCCCTCGGACCTTGGCCCACGCATCCCCCTGCTTCCTGCATAACTCCAGTCAGCACTGAGGAATGCCATGCTGCCCTGGGACCATGGCTGATGCCCAGCAGATGCCCAGACCCAGGACATCTGCTGACTCCTCGGGGCACTCCCTACATCCTGGACCTAATACTGCTGTTGATCTTCAGCTCCCATCCTTTCTCCCAGAACCTTGGATTACCACAGATTAACTGTGCTAGCTTGAAGGGAGATTCAGTAACTGCCTCACCCAAACAGAAGATTTCAGCACGGTACATTGTGTGATGAGTATGCCCCTAAAACAGAGGTGTACAGTGGGTAAATAGGACCGGTAGTAAAGCTCCCTCCAACTAATTGTAAGACCTTGGTGAGTCTGACAAGAGTTTGGGTGACTCCTTCCTGCACATAGAAAATATCAGGCAGGGTGATGAGTGTGCCAATAGGGACTCCCCCAACTTGGAAAAATCAAAAGCCTATATGAGACACACAAGCACACAATAGGGACACAGCAGGGCCTCAGCCGACACAAACACTGTAGAAAGGGAGATTTGAAGACATAGAATAATCTGAAGATAAAGCAGGAACTAAAAGTTGATCTACTTCAGTACTACTAGGCTTGTCAGCCCCGCAGGAATATAGGACTGACCCAACAGGCTGTGCAGGAGGAACTCAGGTGGCTGGCCCACCTCTTCATTGTGGGACCCAGTAATTGGACAAACATCAAATTTACATTAAGACCCCAAGGTACACACTACCTACAGTTGAAACTAGTGACATTGAAGGACCAAATATTAACTCAAAAGGGGAAAATGGCAAAACAAAAGAGTGAAATGGTATCTCAAATATCAAGTCCATCAGGAACAAGTACAAGAGGCATTAAAATAGAAGACTTCAAAAGTAACACACTGGAAATCTCTGAAAAGATAGTGAGTGAAATAAAAAAAATTCCATGAGACTATAGGGTAAATCAAATTGGAAGTACTCTTCCATGTAAAGATAGAAATAACAAACTTAGTAAAGAAGTTGCTGAGCACAACTAAAGAAGAAATAGATAAAAAAAAAAAATACAGGAGCATGAGAGCATGAGAAACTGATTGAAACCTTGAATGAACAATATAGAAAATAAGCAGAGGACTTCCAGAAGAACGTGGCGGATAGATAGCAGCAGCTACAGAGGCTCTCTGAGATACCCCACTTAAAATCCAGGAATGCTGTGGTACGAGAAGTCCTAAGCAAGGGGAAATACACCCTGCTGACCAAGGAATGAACTAAGCTAAGAGAAACCAACTGGAAATCCAATCCTGGTTCTATAACAGGAACAGATAAAATCTCAGCACAGGAAGATAGAACCCATGCCACTGGAAGCTGTGATTTGAATTTCCTGCTGCCACTGCTGCGTCCAAATCTGCAGGGTAGGGAGAGAGATGCACGAAAGCTCTGAGAGCAGGAATCTGTGAACGAAGTTGAGAGTGGGACCAGCAAGGAGCCCTACATCAACTTGCGGTGAGTGAGCAGATGGGGACCCTTTCATAGGGTAGGAGGCACCAGCAAATACTGGGACCAGGCAGACTTGCTGGAACAGGACCCTGCAGTGACATTAGTTGCATATTTCCCTCTCAAGCGGGATTGGTGGGGAGTGCCTGGACTGCGTGATGCTGCTGACTAAGAGCCAGTAGGCTAGCACAAACCAGGTCCCAGCGCCTGGAGGTGACCCTGGCGGCGAAGCCTTTGGTAGGTTGACCTGGAGGGGCAGGCCCAGCGGAGGCTGCCCAGGTCTGTGTCTCCCTAGTACACTGCAGTGGGTGGGAACATCAAGCTGGCGCAATTCAAACAAACTATAACCAAAAAAGTGAAAAAATTTGGGCCTCCTACATTCGCTTGTATGGAAGGAACAAACACTATGGGAAGAGGAAGCAAAAAGAAAGGGTCCTCAGTCCCCAATTCTGAGAACACTGATCCAGGAAAGGGAAATGCAAAAGAAGACAGAAAACATGCAATATCATACACAGCACCAATAGACATAAAGTGATATCTCCATAGCCTCATAGACGAGTTTAAAAATGAAGTATTTAATGAAATAAAGCAAGATGTAAGTAGAATAGTTAGAGAAATGCTAAGCACCTCCCAGGAAAAAACAGATGGTGGAATGGAAGAACAGGGGAAAAAAGGGGAGAATTGTTTGATGTAGAAAATAGAGAAAACATAGAATACGTGAAGCAGGTTCAAAGAGATTACCAGGAAACTAAAAACTCTATTGAAAGCTGGCATAACAGCTTGAAAGAAACTAAGGATAGATTATCTGAATTGGAGGGCAGATTTGTAATATGGGAGCATGAAATGAAAAACTTTTTAAAAATAACAAGAAAACAAACAGCAATAATACAAAGGCTAGAAGACGATTTGAGGATCTATAACTTAACAATTAAGAACATAAAAGAAGAAGTAGGGACACAAACAAATGGACTACAAAAGCTATTCACAGAAATAATCCAAGAGAATTTCCCTAATTTAGCAAATGTTAAAGATACTCAGATGTATGAGGCATACAGGACCCCAGCCACCTACAACACAAACAGAGCTACATCCAGACATATAATAATCAAAATTCCAGAAATCCAATAAAAGAACAGAATACTAAAAGCAATTAGACACAAGAAACAGATCACTTACAAGGGAACACCCATCAGAATTACAGGAGGCTTCTCAGCACAAACCATCAAATCACGAAGAGCATGGGGAGAAATAATTCAAGCTTTGAAAGATAATAACCTCTAGCCAAGATTGATATATCCTGCACAACTGTCCCTAGAAATTGATGGAAAACAAGGTGCTTCCAGGATAAAGAAGAACCAGGGGAAATTGCAACCACCAATTCAACTCTACAGAGAATACTGCAGGATATTCTAAAAAAGGAAAATACCAAGACTTCAGAAACAGTAGCACAGAGGCCACAATGAATAGAGCAGAAAGCGAAATAAAGAAGACAAACTGACAACAAATGACAGAAAAAGAGCTCAACAGAAATGAGGCAGAGAGATTGGATGGTAGGAAGAGCTATTTTGGAGAAAGCAAGACATCATAATAGCTAGTGCTGATTTAGTATCATCTTGCTTTGAAGTCCCATCAAGATTTTATTCTTCTGTCTCCAATGGTCTTAACATGTTGGATTTTATTATATGTGTTAATATAAGCAAAAACTTTTATAGACAAGGAGATTATACAGAAACCATTGTTCATTTTCTGATAGTTGGTTCTAAATACTCTGTCATACTGTCATTCTCTTGAATGGTTTTACATTGTCTTGATATGTTTGGTGCTACATATACAGTTATACTCAAAGATTTCAAGGAAAGAAACACTATGGTAACTACTTTTACATCAGGATATCTTGTGGTGAAACACCATTTTGCTTAAATGGTTATGCTTTGACCTGCGCTATTTTGTTGTTATTCCCTCTTTTATCTAAATCTCCTTTTTTAATTATTTACTTTTTTATTTTTATCATTTTAATTAAGGGAAAATAAAAGATAGCAGGATACATTATCATATCCTACTTTGATTTCCTATTAACTTGATTTGAAACCCTGTATAGCACTCACCATCTTGCTTTGACTGATTTTCCTCTATTCTGCTTTACTTGATAGCACCAAGGTCAAAAGTATAGGCAAAACTGTGAAGACAATAAGATTCATTATGATGCCCATTCTGGTTGACTATTGTCTTCTTTTAAAGTTCTGTAATGTCTCCAATGTTTTGGTTTTATTCTTTACTGTTTTGTTCAATTGTATTATAACTGATGATATAGGCAATTCTTTTAAGATAGCAAGAGGCAGTATGGTAATCATTGTTGATCACCTAGTATTTTGTTTTTACATTATCTATTATGTCCATACTTTTGATTTGACTGACTCTGTTCTGTTATGTCACATTTGGTTTTACTCTCTTCAAAAAAAAAATGTAATAAGAACTGTGGGAGTAATAAAACCCAAAATATGTAATTGTTATTATACAAAAGAAAGGAAAAGAAAGTTCTCTAAGAATGTAACTGCATATATATTTAAGTGTATAAAATAGATAACCATATTATTGAGTTTTGCTGAATCATTGAACAGAACTGTTTCCAGTCTCACTGTTTGAAATTCCACTTTATATGCTTTAATTTTGTAACTTTAACAACTATTTCTAAGATAACAATATGTAGTCTATTAACTAGTGATTTCCTACTTTTTGTTTGAAATTCTGTATAACTTTTACCCTTTTTCTGTTTTTTTTTTCTTTTTTCCTTAAATAAAAAAAAGAAAATAAGCAGAATTCATGAAACAAATTCTGAGACATCCAAGAAACAAAAAGTTCTATTCAAAGCTGGCCAAACTGTCTAAATGAAGCTGAGGGTAGGATTTCAGACCTTGAGAACAGGATTGAAATTAGTGATAATGAAAGGATAGAACTTTTAAAAATAAAAAAGCAGCATGAAACGACAATCCAGCTTCAAGATGATGTGAAGAGTAACAATATAAGATTAATAGACATCAGTGAAGATGCAGGAGTCAATGCAAATGACATACTAAAATATTCACACAAGTAATAGCAGAATGTTTCCTAAACATGGGGAAAGATCTGATATATAGATAACAGGCATACAGAATTCAAGTCCCAACCAACATAAATCTACACCCAGACATATAATAATTAAGATCTCAGACATACAGCATAGAAACAGAACACTAAAATCTGTTAGACAAAAGACACAACTCACACATCAAAGAAAGCCCATTAGAATCACAGCAAATTTTTGAGCACAAACCTGCAAATCAAGATGAGCTTGGAGTGAGATATTTCAAACCCTGAAAGGAAACAACTTTCAACCCAGACTGATGAATCCTGGAAAACTTTCATTCAGATTTAATGGAGAAATGAGATACTTCCATGACAAAGAACAACTGAAGAAACTCATGTCCTAACAAACCCTAGGAAGAGGATTGAAAGACATACTAGATAGAGATAAAAATTACCTTGATCTCTAGAACAACAATATGAAGAAACTACCAGGTAGGACAAGCAATTAAACAAGGGGGAAGCAGAAAGCAAACAACTGGAACATAACAAAACAAAGTTGAGCCAGTACATGTCAATGATATCCATAAATGTAACTGGCCTTAATTCATTTATAAAAAGAAATAGGTTGACAGAATGGATCAAGAAACAGGATCCACCTGCCAGGACCAGTGAGTCGGGTAGGCACAGAATCCTGCCATAGTCTGGGGGAACTCACTTTGTCGCCTGGGGACCAGCACACAGTTTCCTGCCAGGACCAGTGAGTGGGGCATAGGCAAGGAATCCTGCCACAGGAATCTCATCCCAGTCTGGGGGAACTCTTCATTGCCTGGGGATCTGCCTGTGGTTTCCTGCCAGGACCAGCAAGTCGGGTAGGCATGGAATCCCGCCCCAGTCTAGGAGAACTCTCTTTGTCGCCTGGGGACCAGTGCACGGTTTCCTGCTGGACCCAGCCAGTCAGAACTAGACACGGTCTGGGGGAAGTCTTCCTCACTTGGAACAATACTTGAAGCTCAAAAATATAGGAAAATGACAAAATGAAAGACAAAAATGCAATATCAAACATCGAGCCCATCCCAAGAAAGCCTAGGAACTACATGCATAGAAGAAAACACATTCCACATACCTGAAATACCTGAAATAATAGTAACTGAAATAAAGAAGCAAGTCTTGGAAACCTTAAAGGAATTCAAACTATAAATAATTTCTCAGATAAAAGAAGAAATGATAAAAGAAATGAAGCAGATGCTGAATGTACCTAAAGAAGACAGAGTTAAAAAACTGGAGGACCTAAACAAAAAGATAGAATCCCTGGATGAACAATATAAGAAACAAACAGAATACATAAGGCAGATGCAAAAAGATATACAGGAAATCAAAAACTCCATTGAAAGTTATAAAAACCAAATCAAAATGCGAAGATAGAATCTCAGACTCAAAGACAAGATTGCAGCTAGTGAACAGGAAAGGAAATATCTTTTAAAAATAACAAGAAATCAGGAAATAACAATTCAACATCTGCAAGATGATGCAAAGTGGACCAACATAAGGTTGATAGGGATAAATGAAAAAGAAGGGGACAACATAAAGGATGTCAAGAGGACATTCAGAGAAGTAATAGCTGAAAATTCCCCAAACACGAGATTAGAAACTGATATCAAGATCAATGAAGCATACAGAACTCCAAACAGCCATAACCAAAATGAATCTACACCCAGACATATAATAATGAACATCCGAGAAATTGCACAAAAAATAGAATATTAAAAGCTGAAAGAGAGAAAAGACAGATCACCTATAAAGGAAAACCTATCAGAATCACAGCAGACTTCTCAGCACAAACAATAAAGTCAAGAAGAGCATGGAGTGAAGTATTCCAGACCCTAAAGAAAGTGATTTCCAGCCTAGGCTGATGTACCCTGCAAAACTGTCCTTCAAAATCGATGGAGAAATAAGATACTTCCATGACAAAGAACAGCTGAAAAACTTCATGATCACCAAGCCAACCCTGCAAAGAATACTGAAAGACAGCCTAGATACATTTCAGAAAAAAAAAACACAAAATAAAGCAGACAATTAAACAGAGCAGAAAGATAAAGATGCAGCAGCAAAAAGATAACATGTCAACAAACCAATATATATAACAGTTCTAACCATTAATGTAAATGTTCTCATTGCACCAATTAAAAGAAACAGACTGGTAGAATGGATCAAGAAACAGAATCCAACCATATGCTGTCTACAAGAAACCCATCTAACCCAAAAGGATACTCACAGACTAAAAGTCAAAGGATGGAAAACAATACTTCATGCAAAAGGAACCCCCAAAAAAGAGCGGGGGTAGCTATTCTGTTTGCAGATGATGTGAATTTCAAACCAATAATGATCAGAAGGGATAAAGAAGGACACTACATACTGGTTAGGGGAAAACTTCAAGAGGAAGAAATAACTATCATAAATATATATGCACCAAACTCCAGAGCACCCAGTTATATAAAACAAGTACTAACAGAAATGAAAGACCAAATTAGCAGTAACACAATGCTAACAGGAGATCTTACCACACCATTGACAGAAATGGACAGATCAACCAGACAGAAAATCAACAAAGAAATAAAGAACTGAGTCGCACCTGTGAACAAATGGACTTAATAGACATATACAGAGTATATAACCCAACAACAACAGAATACACATTTTTCTCAGCAGTGCACGGGTCATTCTCTTAAATAGACCATATATAAATTCACAGAACATGTTTAAATAAATGCAAAAGTTTCAAAATTGTCCCTTGCATGCTATTGGACCATAGTGCTATGAAATTAGAAATTAATGATGAAAGATACTGCAAAAATCCCACAAACACATGGCAACTGAATAACACACTCTTGAATAATCAGTGTATCACAGAGGAAATTAAAGAAGAAATTAAACAATACCTACAAACAAATGAAAACACAAATACAACTCACTGAAATCTGTGGGATGTAATGAAAGCTGTCCTCAGAGGAAAATTTATTGCATTGAATTCCACATTAGGAAAACAGAGAGAATACAAATAAATAACCTGATGTTACACCACAACACCTAGAAAAAGAATAGCAAGTCAAGGTCAAAGCCAAAAGAAGAGAAGAAATTATAAAAATCAGAGCAGAAATCAATGCAATAGAGATTAAAAAAACAATCCAAAAAATCAACGAATCAAACAGCTGGTTCTTTGAAACAATAAATAAAATCTACAAACCCCTAGCCAACCTTATTTTAAAAAGGGAAGAAAAAGCTCAAATTCATGCAATAAGGAGTAAAAGAGGTGAAATTACTACAGATCCTATAGAAATACAGAAGATAATCAACACCTATTTCTAAAACCTCTAATCTCAAAGGTTTGATAACACAGAGGAAATAGACAGATTCCTAGAAGCACACAAAGTACCAAAGCTAGGTCATGAAGATGTAAAACTACAGAGTAACACAATTTCTATTAATTAAATTGAAAACATATTTGAATCTTTACCTACAAAGAAGAGCCCAGGCCCAGATGGATTCATTACAGATTTCTACAAGAAATACAAAATGACCTAAGGCCAACATGCCTCAAACTCTTCAATGAAATTGAAAGGGAAGCAATCCTTCCTAAATTGTTCCTAGAAGCAAATATTACTCTAGTACCAAAACCAGAGAAGAACCCAATTGAAAAAGAGAACTACAGACCAATCTCCCTAATGAACACAGATGCAAAAATCCTCAATAAAATATTGGCAAATAGGATGCAGCAAATCATCAAGAAGATCATACACCCCGACCAAGTGGGATTCATACCAGGCATGCAGGGATGGTCCAACATATGTAAATCAATAAATGTAATCCACCATATCGATAAAGCCAAAAGTAAGAATCACATGATCATTTCTATAGATGCAGGAAAAGCCTTTGATAAGGTCCAACATTTATTCATAATAAGAACCTTACAGAAAATTGGAATATATGGCCTGTACCTCAATATAATTAAGGCCATCTATGACAAACAAACAACCAAAATCATACTAAAAGGCCAAAAATTGAAGGCCTTTACTTTAAAATCAGGCAAAAGACAAGGATGTCCCTTATCACCACTCCTATTTAATATACTACTGGAAATACTGGCCAGAGCAATTAGACAAGAGAGAGAGATAAAAGGCATAAAGATAGGAAAATAAGAAGTTACATTATCATTATTTGCAGATGACATTATACTCTATATAGAAGATCCCCAAAACTCCATTGAAAGACTGCTAGATATAATAAATAAATTAAGTAAAGTAGCTTGATACAGAATCAAAAATCAATAGCATTCCTATACACTAACAACAAAGTCACAGAGAGAGTAATAAGAGAGGCAACACCCTTCACACTAGCAACCAAAAAAAAAAAAAATTAAATTCGTAGGAATTACTCTCACGAAAGAAGTGCAAGACC
Source organism: Cavia porcellus (assembly GCF_034190915.1). Taxonomy (NCBI): domain Eukaryota; kingdom Metazoa; phylum Chordata; class Mammalia; order Rodentia; family Caviidae; genus Cavia; species Cavia porcellus. The sequence goes on along the minus strand of NW_026947500.1, from coordinate 53,603,124 downwards.
TATACACCGAAAATTATAATACACTGAAAAATGAAATTGAAGATGATCTCAGAAAATGGAAAGACATCCCGTGCTCATGGATAAGAAGAATAAATATTGTGAAAATGGCCATTCTCCCAAAACGTTTATACCGATTCAAAGCAATCCAAATAAAAAATACCATCAATATACCTCATAGAACTCGAGAAATCACTCCTAAAATTCATCTGGAGCAAGAAGAGACCTAGAATAGCAAGGACAGTTCTAAGCAGCAAAGGCAAGGCAGGAGGTATCACAATCCCTGACCTGAAGTTATACTACAAGGCAACTGTAGAAAAATCAACATGGTACTGAAACCAAAACAGAGCCGAAGATCAGTGGAATAGATTAGAAGATACAACCACAACTACAAACACACTCAACCACCTTATCTTTGATAAAGGGGCCAAACATATTCACTGGAAGAAAGACAATCTATTTAATAAATGGTGTTGGAAAAACTGGCTCTCCATATGCCAAAAACTAAAACTAGACCCATGCCTATCACCATGTACTAAAATAAAATCTAAATGGATCAAAGATCTTAGTATTAAAACAGAAACACTAAATCTATTGGAAGACAAATTGAGTAAAAACCTTGAAGACATAGGTGTAGGTAAAGAATTCATGAACAGGACTCAAACCATATGGGAAATAGTTCCCAGAATCAATAACTGGGATCGCCTCTTATTAAAAAGTTTCGGCACATCAAAGGAAATCTCCAGCATAGTGAAAAGAAAACCCACAAACTAGGAAAAAATCTTAGTGAACTGCCCCTCAGACAAGGGGCTTCTGTCTAAAACATATAAAGAATTTTAAAAAGTCAGAACCCCAAAATTCAAAGACCCAATCCAAAAATGGGCATCTGAGATGAATAAACAATTTTCAGATGAAGAAATTCAAATGGCAAATAAATACATGAAAAAATGTTCACCATCACTGGTCATTAGAGAAATTCAAATTAAAACCACACTGAGATTTCATCACTCCTGAAAGAATGGCCAAGATCAAGAAAACCACCAACAACAAATGCTGGAGAGGCTGTGGGGGAAAAGGAACTCTCCTACACTGTTGGTGGGAGTGTAGACTAGTACAACCATTCTGCAGGGCACTATGGAGACTCCTCAAAAAGTTGGGACTGGAAGCCCCATTTAACCCAGCTATTCCACTTCTAGGCATATTCCCAGAAGAACTGAAAGCATCATACCACAGTGATATATGTGCACCCATGTTTATAGCAGCACAATTTGTAATAGCCAGATCTTGGAAACAACCTAAGTGTCCATCAACTGAGGAATGGATAAAAAAATTGTGGTATTTTTATACAATGGAGTACTAGACATCTATGAAGAATGATCACATTGAGATATTTATAAATAAATGGATGCACCTTGAGACCATACTCATAAGTGAAATAAATCAAAGTCACATTTTCCTAGTGTAAGAAATGATAAGAATATCTAAAAGTATGTGTTAATCATGATTCCCAATCATATTGGTTTGAATCCATATAATGTTATCACTCATTAATCACAATGGTTTTAACCTGGGTTGTTCAATTTTAGTATCAGTGATATTACGAATAGCTATTCTGAAGAAAACATGTCATAAAAGCTAGTGCTGATTTAATATCATCTTGTTTTGAAGTCCCATCAAGCTGTTGTGCACCTGTTTCAACTGGTTTTAACATGTGGTATCTTACTATATTTGACTATATGTGATACTATAAACAAAATTTTTATAGGCAAAGAGATAATATAGAAACCATTTTTTTTCTGTTAACTGGTTCTGAATACCCTGTAATTTCTTCATTCTCTTGAATAGCTCAAGACTGACTTGATATGCTTGATGCTGTATGAAATTATATTCAAATAATTCAAGGAAGGAGGCACTATGGTGACTACTATTATGTTAGATTATCTGTGGGTCAAACACAATGATGCTTAAATTGTTCAGTTCTGACCTGTGTTGTTCTAACACAATGTCCTCTTTTACCTCAGTCCCACCCTTTTAAAAAATTAATCTATTTTTTCTTATTTTTTTTTTCAGTTAAGGGAAAACTACATTTAAAAATAGCAGGATATATTACAGTAACATTTTTGTTTTCCTATTAACCTGATATGATCCCCAGTATTGCTCTCCCCATCTTGTTTTGTCAGATTTTACTACATTCTATTTTGTTTGATAGTATCAAGTTTGAGGGTATAGGCAACCACTTTGAAGGCAATAAGTTTCACTAAGATGCCCATTATGGTTTGATTATTATCTTCTTTTGAAATCCTGTAAGGTCCTCAGTGTAGGTTTTATTGGTCTTGTTCTGTATTGTTTTGATCAAGTCTGATGACATAGGCAACTGTTTTAAAAAATAACAAGAGGCACAATCGTAACCATTTTTGATCACCTGATATTCTATTTTTACATCATGTACTATGCCCATCCTTTTGTTCTAACTGACTCTGTTTTGTTTAGCCACATTAGGTTTTATTCTCTCCAAAAAAATAATAAGAATTGTGGGAGTAAAAAAAAAAAAACAAAAAGTGTAATTGTTATTAAAAAGAGGGGAAAGGAAGGTGGTCTAAGTGATATAACTGCATGTATGTTTGAGTGTGCAGGATGGGAATCCATATTACTGAACTTCTGTCAGTTCATTCATCAGCACTGTCTGCAATCTCATTGTATGAATGTTCACTTTACATGCTTTAATTTTATAATTTGGACAACTATTTCAAAGATGACAATATGTAACCTATTAACTAGTAATATCTTACTGTGTTTTTTCCTTGAAATTCTGTATTATTTGTACCCTTTTCCTGCTTTGTTTTTTAATTTTATTTCCTTTCTTTTTTTCTCTTTAAATAAAAAAAGAAACAGGATCCCACAATATGCTGTGTATAAGAAACACATCTGATCCAAAAGGAAACTCAAAGATTAAAATTCGAAAGATTGAAAACAGTATTCTATGCAACAGGAACCCAGATAAAAATAAGGGTAACTATTCTATTTACAGAAAAAGTGAACTTCATACCTAAAATGATTAAAAGAGACAAAGAAGGTCACTACATACCCATTAGTGGAAAAATTCAAGAGGAAGGACTAACAGTTATAAATATATATGCACCAATTACAAGAACACCCAACTATATAAGACAATTACTAGTGGACATGAAAAACCAAATACACAAGTACACAATTGTAACAGGGGACCTTAACAACCTATTGTTACAAAAAGATAGATCAATAGACAAAAGGTCAGCAATGAAATAATAGAACTGAATCATAGCTGCGAGCAATTGGACTTGTAGATGTTTACAGAGTGTTCCACCCAACCACATTAGAGTACACATTCTTCTCAGCTGTGCATGAGACATTCTCAAAAATAGACCATATATTATCCCATAAAACATTCTTCAGTAATTGAAAAGGTATTTTCAATGGAAATTATCCCATGCCTAATATTTGACCACAGCACACTGAAATTGGTAATTAATGGCCAAGGAAATTGCAAAACCTGCATAAATACATGGAAATTAAATAACAAACTTCTTAACAACCGGTGGGCTACAGGTGAAATTATGGAAGCAATAAACCAATACCTACAATTCTATGAAAATTTGGAACTAACATAATGTGATCCATGGGATGCAATGAAAGTGGTCTTAAAAGGGAAATATATAAAAATAAATTGTCATATCAACAAAACAGAATGAGCACAAAAAAACCTAGTGCTTCATATCAAGCTTGTACAAAAAGAAGAGCAACCCAAAGCTCATAGAAGAGAGGATATTATAAAGATTAGAGCAGAAATCAATGTAATTGAAAACAAAAATAATACAAAGTATTAAGAATAAATGAATCAAAAAAGCTGGTGTTTTGAGGGAATAAAGAAAATTGACAAACCTCTAGTTAACTTTCTCAAGAAAAAGAAAGAAAAATGCAAATTCACACCATAAGGACAGAAAAGGAGGAAAGTACTACAGACCTCATGGAAACTGAAAGGATCATGAATACCTACTTTGAAAATCTTTAGTCACATAGATTGGAAAACACAAAGGAAATGGAAAACACAGAGGATTTCTAGAAACATATGCACTACCAAAGCTCAACCAAAAAGATATAGTAATTTTGAATTACCCAATATCATCTATTGAAGTTGAAAATGCAATTAAAAACTTACCAACAAAGAAAAGCCCTGGTCTTGATGGATTCATGACTGAATTCTAAGACATTTAGAGATTTGATGTCAATGTTCCTTAAACTTTTCAATTCAATTGAAAAGGAAGCAATCCCCCCTAAATCATTCCTGGAGGCAAGTATCAGTCTCATACCAAAACCAGAGAAAAACTCAACCAAAAAGAAGAACTATAGGCCAATCCCACTAATAAACATTGATGCAAAGATTCTCAATAAAATTCTGGCAAATAGAATGCAGCAAATTATCAAGATGTTTATACATCACAACCAAGTGGGCTTCATCCCAGGAATACAGGGATGGTTTAACATACACAAATCAATAGATGTAATACACCACATCAACAAAGCCAAAAACAAAAACCACATGGCCATCTCAATAGGTGCAGAAAAAGTTTTCATAAAGTCACCTGTTCATGATAAAAACTCTTCAGAAACTCAGAATACATGGTGTCTATCTCAATCTTATAAAGGCCATCTATGAAAAACCAATAGCCAACATTATACTGAACGGACAAAAACTGAAAGCTTTCACTTTAAAGTCAGGAACAAGACAAGGATGTCCACTATCACCACTCCTATTCAGTATAGTTCTGGAAACACTATCCAGCACAATCAGACAAGAAGGATTAATAAAAGTGGAAAATATAAGAAAGGAAGAAGTTAAATTATCACTATTTGCAGATGACATGATACTCTATATAGAAGACCCAAAAAACTCCATTAAAAGACTACTAGAAGTAATAAAAAAAAAAATTCCACAGTGTAGCTGGATACAAAGTCAGCGCTCAAAAATCAATAGCATTCTTCCTGTACACAAACAAAAATTCACCAAGAGAGAAATTATTGAAATATCACCCTTCACAATAGCACCTAAAAAATTGAAATACTTAGCAATCAACGTAAAAATGTATATCTATATGTTGAAAATTTTTCTATGCTAGAAAAGGAGATTGAAGAGGTATTAGAAAATGGAAGAATATTCATTGCTTTTGGCTAGGAAGAACCAACATTGTGAAAATAGCCATACTTCCAAAACTGTTATACAGATTTAATACAATTCCAATCAAAATACCATTAACATACCTCACTGATCTAGAGAAAATCTTCCTAAAATTCATTTGGAAACTGAAGAAACCTAGAATATCACAAGCATTTCTGAGCAACAAAGGCAAGGCAGGAGGAATTTCAATTCCTGAGTTGAAACTATATTACAAAGACACAGTGGTAAAATCAGCACGGTACTGGAAAATAAATAGACCTGAGGACCAATGCAACAGATCAGAAGATATAAATACAACTTTAAAGACATTCAGCCATCCAATATTTGACAAAGGGGCTAAACATGTTTGCTGGAAGAAGAATAGCCTCTTTAATAAATGGTGTTGGAAAAATTGGCTCTCCACATGCTGAAGACTGAAACTAGATCTATGCCTATCACCATGAACAAAACTAAAGTCTAAATGGATCAAAGACCTAAATATTTTAACAGAAATACTAAATCTATTGGAAGGCAAGGTAGATAGAAGTCTTGGAGACATATAGGTAGGCAAAAGATTCATGAACAAAAGGTAAACTACATGGGAAATACTTTAAAGAATCAGCATCCGAGAGCTCATATTATCAAAAAGTTTCTGCACTTCAACAGAAATCACCAACAGAGTGAAAAGAAAGCCCACAGAATGGGAAAGAATTTTAGTCAGCAACCCCTCAGACAAAGGACTTATATCCAGAACATATAAAGTATTGAAAAACATCAAGCCCCCGAAATTCAAAGACCCTCTCAAAAATTGGGCATCTGAGATGAACACACAGTTCTCAGGTGAAGATTTGCAAAGGGCAAATAAATACATGAAGAAATGTTCACCATCACTGGTCATTCGAGAAATGCAAATTAAAACAGCATTGAGATTTCATCTCACTCCAGAAATAATGGCTACCATTAAGAAATCAACTGATAACAAATGTTGGTAAGGCTGCAAGGATAAAGAAATACTTCCCCACTGTTGGTGGGAGTGTAGACTGGTTCCATTATGGAAATCAGTATGGAGATTTCTCAGAAGACTAAGATTGCAAGTTATGTTAAATCCAGCTATTATCTTCCTGGGTATTTTACCATAAAAACTGAAAAGATTATATAACAGTGATATATTTGCACCATGTTCATAGCAGCACAACTTGTAATAGCTAAATCTTGGAAAGAACCAAAATGCACATCAGCTACAGAGTAGATGAAAAAATTGTGGTATTTTTCTACAATAGAATATTAATCAGCTATAAAAAGGATGATTTTGAGGCCCGCATAGGTAAATGGACACCACTTGATACTATCCTCATAAGTGAAATAAATAAGAATCATATTTATAAATTCCACATTGTGTCTCTAGTGTAAAAATCAATAAGAACTGTAGGAGTAATAAAAACCAAAATGTGTAATTGCTATTGTAAAAAAGAGGGGAAAAGAAAGTGCTCTAAAATATATAACTGCATATATGTTTAAGTGTGTAGGATTGTTAACCATATTACTAATTTTTGGTTGGATCGTTGAACAGAACTGTTTGCAGACTCACTGTTTGAATGGATAGTTTGTATGCTTTAAGTTTTTAATTTGAACAACTGTTTCTAAAAGGACAATAGTGTTTCTAAAAGGACAAAAGCAATAGTGACTGCTTACTGCTTATTTTTTGAAGTCATGTATTATTTCTACTCTTTTTCTGTTTTGCTTTCTCTTTAAATAAAATGTAAAAATAAAAAAAATTTAAACTCTAGCTAAAGTTGTGTAATTTGAATGCCAATAACATTAAGCAAAATTTGGAAACTTAGTGTGGTAACTATTAATTTGGTACCTTGGAGCATATGAGCAGAATCTTCAGACATAGGAGAACCAAACATAAATTAGGAGCTTAGGTACAAGATGTTTCTCCTTGGTGGAATGATTTTACTCTGTGTGGTAAATGTAAGAAGCACATTGTATAAAAATGAAGATAACTGGAAAGCAAGTAGAATAAGTTGGAAGTCAAATGATCTCACAAGCTGTGGGAAACTAGAAAACAGTGAAGGAAAGAAAGAATAAAGGTTTATTCAAGGGGTTATCTGAATATGGTCTCTAGATTTAGGGAATGATAGTATTTTTGTTGCTAGAGATCTCCCACTTAGGAAAAAAGTAAGAAAACAGAAAAGAAAACAGGATAAGGAAAATAAAGCAAGATTTTTTTTAAAAAAAAGAAATGGGTAAGCCACTCTTGCCTGCTACTATTCCATTTGACTTTGTTCCCAAGCACATTGCTGGTACACCTATTTTGTCACGTGTTCTTTTGTATTATTAATGTTGTTTTGGAAGTTTACAACCTATTATGCCTGCCTGTCCACCATATGCACCCTAGTTACAATCCTACAGTGTAGGTCTCCCCAGTTGTCCTATACATGTAGGAAGAGTGAGGCAGTCATCTGTATTTCTCCAGCCATCTGGTTTCTGGGTCTATGTATGATATGATCTTGATTCCACTTTTCCCCCAACCTCCTTTCTTCCCTTCAATACCTCTTCACATCCTTATTTACAAAGCTTTGTTTCCATTTTATACTTCTTTTTATCATTTTTCCTTTACCATTCCTTTCTTTCCCCCTTATCTCTCTAAAGCTCCCCTTTCTTCATATTTTAACATTACCTACTATACACTTCACCTTTGGGTTCTTACACCTTAGAAACAACATGATATTTACACATCCTTGAAAAATTTTTTTCAGCTGAAAATATTTTTTTTATTTTAAAGAGAATAAAACAAAAGAAAACAGAGCAAAGCAAATCAGAACAAAACAATGCAAGCAACACAGCACTTCAGGACAAGACAACTGGATATCAACAGTAGCTACCATAATGTCTCTTTTCTTTGAAATATTTGAGCATACATTCACATATAATAGTATCAAACATAACAAAATAGCATAAAACCATTGAAGAGAATGAAAGTATTACAGGATATTCAAAGCTAAATCACCAATAATGAACAATGGCTACTATAATATCTCATTTTCCTTAAAAATTGTTTATACTATTACACATATTAAAATCCAGTAAGACATAACATGGTAGAACCAAAGAAACAGAAGAACAAAAGCATGGTAACACTTCAAAGCAAGATGATATTAAATCAGTACTAGCTGCCACAATGTCTTGTTTTCTTCAAAAGAGCTGTTTATACCATCACACTCAATAAAATCAAACAAAACAGAATAAAACTATTCCAATCAATGAATGAAAATATTATGACTTCAAAGCAATATAATGAGGAACCATGATTACCATAAACTCTTATGTACTTTTACCATTTCTTACACTAGGGAGACTATACTGTATTTATACATACAAGTTTAATTTATTTTCTTATGAATATGGTCTCAAGTTGCATCCATCTATGTATAAATAGCTCAATGTGATCATTCCTTAGAGATGGGTAGTATTCCATTGTATAAAAATATCACATCTTTTTTATCCATTACTCAGTTGCTGGTCACTTAAGTTGTTTCCACGATCTGTCTATTACAAATTGTGCTGCTATAAACATGGGTGCACATATATCACTGTGGTATGATGTTTTCAGTTCTTCTGGGAAAATGCCTAGAAGTGGAATAGCTGGATAAAATGGGTCTTCCAATCCAAGCGTTTTGAAGAATTTCAAGACTCACCTCCACAGTGGATGTACCATTTTACACTCCCACCAACAGTGCAGGAGAGTTCCTTTTTCCCCACAGCCTCTCCAGCATTTGTTGTTGTTGGTTTTCTTGATCCTGGCCATTCTTTCAGGAGTGAGACGGAATCTCAGTGTGGTTTTAAGTTGCATTTCTCTAATGACTACTGATGCTGGACATTTTTTCATGTATTTATTTTCCATTTGTATTTCTTCATCTGAGAACTATATGTTCATCTCAGATGTCCATTTTTGCATTGGGTCTTTGAATTTTGGGGGTCTGATTTTTAAAATATTCTTGACAGAAGTCCTTTGAGGAACCTTTCACTAAGATTTTTTTTTTTTTTTTGCAAATTTGTGAGTTTTCTTTTCACTATGCTGGAGATTTCTTTCAATATGCAGAAACTCTTTAAAAAGATGTGATCCCAGTTGTTGATCTGGGAAATATTTCCCGTACAGTTTGATTCTTGTTCATGAATTCTCTACCTACCCCTATGTCTTCAAGATTTTTACCTACTTTCTCTTCCAACAGATTCAGTATTTCTGTTTTAGTATTTTGATATTTGATCCATTCAGACTTTAAGTTAATACATGGTGATAGGCATGGGAATAGTTTTAGTTTTTGGCATATGGAGAGCCAATTTTCCCCGCACCATTTATTAAATAGACTATCATTCTTCCAGTGGACATGTTTGTCTCCTTTATCAAGATAAGGTGACTGAGGTTGTTTGTAGTTATAGTTGTATCTTCTAACCTATTCAACTGATCTTCAGGTCTGTTTTTATTACAGTTCCATGCTGATTTTATTACAGTACCTTTGTAATATAACTTCAAATCAGGTATTGTGATGCCTCCTGCTTTGCCTTTGTTGTTTAGAATTGTCTTTGCTATTCGAGATCTCTTCTGTCTCCAGATGCACTGAAGGAGAGATTTCTCTAGATCTGTGAGGTATCCTAGTGGTTTTGATTGGGATTGCATTAAACATGTATAACAACTTTTGCAGAATGGCCATTTGCACAATACTTATTCTTCCTATCCATGAAAAAGGGATGTCTTTCCATTTTCAGAGATCATCTTTGAATTCTTTTTCAGGGTATTATAATTTTCCCTGAATAGATCTTTTACTTCTTTCATTATATTGATTCCTAAGTATTTCATTTTTTTTGGATGCTATTGTGAAGGATGTGGCTTCTCTTATTTTTCTCTCAGTGAGTATGTAGTGTATAGGAATGCTATTGATTTTTGAGTGTTGACTTTGTATCCTGCTACATTACTAGATTTATTTATTATATCTAGGAGTCTTTCAATGGAGTTTTGGAGGTGTTCTATAGAGTATCATGTCATTTATATAAATAATAATAATTTAACTTCTTTTCCTATCTTTACCCCTTTTATTTCTTTCTCTTCTCTAATTGCTCTGGCTAGTATTTCTAGCACTATATTGAATAGGAGTGATGATAATGGGTATCCTTGTCTTGTGCCTGATTTTAGGGTAAAGGCTGTCAGTTATTCGCCATTTAATATGATACTGTTTGTTGGTTTGTCATAGATGGCCTGTATCATATTGAGGTAAAGACCATATATTTCAATTTTCTCTAAGGTTCTTATCTTGAATAAGTGTTGGACCTTATCAAAAGCTATATATATATATATATATATATATATATATATATATATATATATCTTATTTTTGACTCTTTTAATATGGTAGATTAAATTTATTGATTTACACATGTTGAACCATCTCTGCATGCCTGGGATGGATCCCACTTGGTCATGGTGTATAATCTTCTTGATGATTTGTTGCATCCTGTTACCAATATTTTATTGAGAATTTTTGCATCTGTTTTAGGGAGTTTGACCTGTAGTTCTCTTTTTTGGTTGGGTCCTTCTCAGCTTTTGGTACTTGAGTAATATTTGTCTCCAGGAATGACTTAGGGGGAATTGCTTCCCTTTCAATTTCATTGAAGAGTTTGGGGAATGTGGGCATTAAGTCTTCTTTGAATTTCCTGTAGAATTCCTCAACCATTCCATCTGGGCCTGGGCTTTTCTTTGTTGGTAAAGATTTAATTACATTTTCAATTTCATTAATAGTAGTTGGGTTATTCAGCAGTTTTACATCTTGACATAGCTTCATATGTTTCTAGGAATCTGTCCGTTTCTTCTGTGTTATCTAACCTATGAGACTAGAGTTTTTCAAAATAGCTGTTAATGATCTTCTGTATTTCCACCTAGTATGTAGTGATTTCACCCTTTTCTTTCATGAATTTGAGTTTTTTATATCCTTGTTTTAATATTGCATGAATTTGAGTTTTTTATTTCCTTGTTTTGATCAGGCTGGTTAAGGGCTTATCAGTTTTATTTATTCTTTCAAAGAATCAACTCGTTGATTCATTGATTATTTGGATGGTTTTCTTAGTCTCTATTGCATAAATTTCTGCTCTGATCTTTATAATTTCCCCCCTTCTTTTGGTTTTGGGCTTGACTTGCTCTTCTTTTGTTAGATGCTTGAGGTATAGCATCGGGCTGTTCATTTCTGTTTGTTCTGTTTTCCTGTTGTGGGAATTCACTGCAATAAGTTTTCCTTCAAGGAATACTTTCATTGCATCCCAGAGATTCTGGTAAGTTGTATTTGTGTTTTCGTTTACTTGTAGATATTGTTTAATTTCTTCTTTATTTCCTCTGTGACCCACTAATTGCTCAGGGATGCATTATTTAATTTCCATGTGTTTGTGAGTATTTTGTAGTTTCTTTTATCATTTATTTCTATTTCATGGTGCTATAATCTGATAACATGCATTGAGATAATCTCTATTCTTTTGCATTTACCTAAGTATGTTCTTTGGGTTCTTATAGGGTCTATTTTAGAACATGTTCCATATACTCCTGAGAAGAATGTATATTCTGATGTTGTTGGTGGAACACTTTGTATACATCTATCAAGTCCATTTGTTCACAGATGTGATTCATTTCTGTTATTTCTTTGCTGATTTTCTGTCTGGTTGAGCTGTCCCTTTGTTTCAACGGTGTGTTAAGGTCCCCTGTTATAATTGTGTTATTGTTTATTTGATTTTTTTGTTTCAGTCAATACTTGATTTGTACACCTGGGTGCTTCCAAATTTGGTGCATATATATTTAAGATTGTTATATCTTCTTCTTGAAGTTTTTCCCTAATATGTAGTGACCTTCTTTATCTCTTTGATTCTCTCTTGGTTTGAAATTCACATTGTCTGCAAACAGAATAGCTACTCCTGCTTTTTTTTGGGGGGGTGAGGTTCCTGTTGCATGAAATATTGTTCTCCATCCTTTTGAGTTTCAGTCTATGAGTTTCCCTTTGGGTTAGATGTGTTTCTTGTAGACAGAGTATGGCTGGATGTTGTTTTTTGGTCCATTATGCCAATTTTGTTCTTTTAATCAGCGAATTCAGGCCATTTACATTGATAGTTATAATGGATATATATTGGTTTGTGTTTCACATGTTATCTTTCTGCTGTTGCTTCTGTACCTTTCCACTCTGTTCAATTGTGTGCCTTGCTTAGTGGTTTTTTCCTATGTCTATCTAGAATGTCCTTCAGTATTCTTTGCAGGGTTTGTTTGCTAGTCATGAAGTTCTTCAGCTATTCTTTATCAGGGAAGTAACTTATTTCTCCATTCACTTTGAAGGACTGTTTTGTAAGGTACATCAATCTGGAAGTAATAGATATTTGATTCAAATATACATTTTAAATGCTGCTTCACAATCAGTGAGGAGCCAGGTATGCTGCATGCTGCTTGCTGCAAGATTTGGCTTTCCTGGCTCAAATTTCTCACTCCACCAAAGACAAGGCACAGGTCCACTGTCTAATAACGTTTGCTAAAAATACTGCAGCCTGAGTGTAGACAAACTTCTCCTGAAATTGCTAGTGTTCTCATCTGGTGGCTTCAGGATCACCATACATCTTTCAAACACTTTGTTTCTGAGGCAAGTCTAACTTCTGGAGCCATTAAATATAAACTCATTCTTTGGGTAAATTCCTGGTCTGGTCATTTGTGTGAAGTCCATTCTCAGCTGTATGCGGGGATAGATCCTCCTCCTTCTTTTGAAGCAAGGCCATGTGATGTAATTCAGCTAGATTTTCAGCTCATTATGTAGCCTAGGTTGGCTTCAAACTTACAGTAACCTTCTCGGCTGAATCTCCCTAGTGGTGGGATTACAGCTTTATAGCATTGTGCCTGGACGAGGTGAAGGATTTCTTCCTTTCACATTTCTACATCTTTGAAATTAAGACACATCTTAAAATCAATGAGTACACAGACTACACTTAATGAAAGTGTTTTTTTTTTTTTACAACTTGGGTGCTATCAGAGTGGCAAATGCATCTCATGGTGACATTTTCCATTTAAATATGGTAGGTGAGGTGTTCTATCAATATTTGAACCTACATCTCTATATGGCTTTTCATAAATTGGAGGGATAGCTTGCATGATATTGAATAGTCCTTTTATCATGAAGAGCAAATGCAGAGAGTCTACCTGTTATTGGACATGCACTTCACATTCAGAGGTTTGTCTTTGTTTCAGAGTCCATAAATGAGTGGCAACCTAAGGTTTGGCCTCACTCTAGCCCTGTGAGCATGTGTTTGAGGGTGGGGTGTACTTTCCTAGACACTGGAGAAGCATGAGGCTGCTGTCCATGGTTCCCAGTGAGGCTTCTCTGGCCTCTGGTACCTTCTGATAGGATTATTTCCAAAAGATGAAAAATATTTCCAAAATATGAGAAGTATAAAATAAAAAGCGGCCTTTATTCTGAGAACATAGAGAGTGATGACCAGCACCCCCCACCGCTGGTGACCGGTGATCTCTCTGGCAGACATGTGGTGTGGGGGTATGTAAATAGCCTCGGTTTGGGGTGGAACCTAAGGCGGGCATTAGGGATGTACAGGTAGCCCATTGGTCCTAGGTTTCGCACTATAGGTAAATTCCCAGGGGCGAGAAGATGGCGTCAAAGGTATATTCCTAGGGGCAGGGGAGATAGGGACTTCCTGCTTTTGGTTGAGGCTTTTCTGGCTACAGTGTCCTGTCTGGGCCAAAACCCTTTCATATCCCATCTTATGATTGTTATTATGAAAAAGGGCAAAGATTTTTCTCTTTAACTACTTCCTGCTGGCAGAAGGCACTGTACTGGAGCCTAGGGGAGTTGACGGGATGAAGGTTGATGCCCAGGTAGACGCTGGTGCCAGGCATTTTGGCCAGGACAACTTCACTGGTGAATGCATGTATGTTAGACTGGAAAAACAAAGAGAGAAGATGTTATGGGGAGACATAGCACTGTCATATTTAAGGACCCAGGTGAGGTAGAGGGAAAGGTGCCTTTGATTTAGACATGTCCCATGGTAAGGCAGAATTCTGAAAATTAAGTGTGAGGTTAGGAGAAATGATGTTATGCGAGGTGATTACTCCCCCAAGTGAAAGCATAAAAGTTAAGATGGTAGGTGTATGAAACTGGTCTCCGGTCCATGAGTTGAACTGAAAAAAATAGGGGCAGCAGGGAAGGCGGTGGCTGTACCAGTATAGGGAACTTAAAGGCTTAGACTTTCAGGGATGTCATGTTTAACCAGACAGCTGAGGGTAGAAAGAACTGCGACTGTTATCATATAGAACATTATGAAGATTATCTTACACATGAAGTCTTTAGGAAAGACTGTCAAGAGTCCTGCTGTAAAAATTATCATTAATAGAATGTAAGAAATTAGGAACCAACGTGGATAACAAAACATGACTTAGCCTGTTAACTGTGGCTGCAAGGCCTTTGTGAGATGGAGATGCTTAGGCGACAGAAGATGGGATGATCACTCAGAATGATCAGATTTAGGCCTGGGAGGGCACCTCTTAGCCTGAGTGATGTGAAATCAGGATGGGAGTCCAGCAACTTTGACTGATGTAGGGGTAGCCAAGTAGACCAGATGGGGGCCACTCCACCTTGATTGTAGTCCTGTGGATTTAGAACACTTGAGATAAATTAGATCTCCTGGGGATATGGGAGGATCTGGTTTGTTTTCTCCAGAGGGTTGTGGGAGGCAGAGATCAGCATGTTGTAGCAACAGGTATTGGAAGAAGGAGAGGACTGCGACATAATCAGCCAGGAGAGGGAGATTTTGGGGAGTAGGAAGATTGTGGAGTAAGAATGGCCTGTGATACATAAGTTCAAAAGGACCTAAGAAAGTAGGAGCCTGGGGAAGTGCCCTAAGTTTGGCTAAGGCTAAGGGAAAAAGTTGAGGCCAAGGTTGATGTAGTTCTAAAGTGAGTTTTGTAAGGTGTGTCTTTATGAGACCATTTGCCTTTTTTATTTTTCCCGAGGATTGTGGGTGGTATGGGATGTATAGGTGCCAGGTGATGTGTAAGCTTGAGGATACCTGTTGAGTGATCTGAGAAATAAAGGTGGGACTGTTGTCTGACTGAATACTCTAAGGTAGACCAAACCTTGGACCAATTACTTGTAATATGACTTTGGTAACTACATCAGCAGTTTTCCTGGTTGTAGGAGAGGCTTCTATCCATCCTGAAAAAGTACAAAGGTGAGAAGATATTTGAGAGTTTTGTGGTGGGGCATGTGTGTAAAATTTATCTGCCAGTCCTGACCAGGGGTGTGTCCTCGAAACTGATGGGTAGGAAAGGAAGGCAGTGCCATATGTCCCTGAGGAGAGGTCCTGGCATAGAGATCACAGATGTGAGTAATCTTAAGAATGATAGCTTTTAGATAAGGGTGTGTGACTACTGGGGCTAAGAGTCTGTATAGGGCCTGTGATCCTATATGAAAACAGTTGTGTAGGTCAGCAATGATGTTTAAGGTCTGTTGATGTGGGAGAACAAGTTTAGATCCCTGAAAAATCCACCCCTGAGTGTTTTGTGTGTAATCTGGTTTACGAAGTAGCTGTAACTCCTCTGGTGAGTAATTAGGCTGAGGTAGACAGTTTGGGACTAATGGGAGAAGATGAGAAGGGCAGGGCCTTTGTGCAGCTAGCTTGGCTTGTGAATCTGCAAAGGCATTGCCTTGAGCAATAGGATCTGTAGAATTTTGGTGTCTGCTACAATAAATAACTGCTGTCTGCTTTGGAAGTTGGGCTGCCTCTAGATGTTTAAGGATAAGGGGAGCATTAATGATGGGGGTTCCCTGAGTGGTAATAAAACCCTGTTCTTGCCAAATAGAGGCATGAGAGTGTAAAATGCTGAATGTGTACTTTGAGTCAGTGTATATATTTATAATCTTGTCTTTTGCTAGTATAAGAGCCCTTGTAAGGGCAATAAGTTCTGCCCCCTGGGAAGAAGTCCCAGGTGGCAGTGGATTTGCCTCTATAACTTTTGACTGGTTAACTATTGCATATCCTGCCTTTTTTTGTTGTCTGTGTTTGTTGAACTGCCATCTATGAACCATGTGTCAAAGGCCAAAGAGAGAGGTGTGCTACTGATGTGAGGGAAAGGGGTGGGAGTCATCTGTAAAAACTCAATACAGTCATGGTGAGGATGGCCCTCTGAGGTGTGAAGTAAGGTGGCTATATTTAGAGGACCACTAGTTTCAATAGAGATGGAAGGGTCTTGAGAGAGCTAAGTGTACTTTTGAAGGCGAGAAGCAGTCATTAGGGCAGGGGGCACCTTATGTGAGTTAAGCTCACATAGGTGATGAAGTGAGTGTACTGTAATAGATTGCCCTAATGTAAACTTTTTAGCTTCCTGTGGCAAGAGGGCTGCAGCTGCAAGAGCTCGGAGACAAGGAGCCCAGCCTTTTACTGTGTGATCTAACTGCTTTGATAAGTAAGCTACTGCTTGAAAAGGAGGTCCCTTTTTGTGTCCTAGTACACCTATAGCATTGTGGCCCTGAAAGGTAGTGTAGAGGATGAAAGGTTGGGTGGGATCAGGAAGGGTAAGAGCTGGAGCTTTTCGGAGAGCCTCTTTTAATTTATGAAAGGAGGCATGTATGGGCCTAGTAAGGTCCAGGGGTTCTGATAAGGGACCCTTAGCGGCCTTGTAGAGGGGTTGAGCTAGGGCTGCAAAGTTAGGAATCCAGAGATGAAAGAAATTAGCTAAACCTAGGAAAGATGTAACCTGCTGTTTAGTTGTGGGTACCTGGAGATCACAAAGAATTGCCTTATGGTCTGAGGTGATGGAGTGAGAAGTAGGGGTGAGAGTGAGACCTAGGTATGTGACTTTTGGGTAAGCTATCTGAGCTTTAACAGAAGAGAACCTGTATCCACGACTAGCAAGGAAATTAAGAAGACTGGCTGAGTGGTGTAAGGCTAACATATGGGATGGAGAACATAATAGAAGGTCATCTATATATTGAAGAACACTAAGTTTGAGATCAAGTTCTGTCAGGTCAGTAGCGAAAGCCTGACTAAAGAAGTGGGGACTATCCCTGAACCCCTGGGGGAATACTGTCCAAGTAAGTTGTTGAGACCTGAGAGTGTCTGGGTCAGTCCATGTAAATGCAAAGAAGTTTTGGCAATCAGGATGTAGGGGGATAGTGAATAAGGCATCTTTAAGATCTATAATTGTAAAGTGAGTGGTGGAGGGAGGGATATGAGAGAGCATGGTATAAGGATTTGGCACCACTGGCTGATTCAGGGTAATAGCACTGTTAATTACCCTAAGGTCCTGTACCAGGTGATAAGACCCATCAGGCTTGAATACCAGGAGAATGGGAGTATTGTGGGGTGAATGGGTAGGTTTAAGAAAACCATTGTGTAAAAGTTGCTTAATTATGGGTTTAAGTCCCCTTAAATGTTGGGGAGCTATGGGGTATTGGGGAACACAGGGAAAAGTTGAGGGATCACTGAGACAGATTAAAACAGGTGTGGCATGTGTAGCCAGAGTGGGGTTGGATGTGTTCCAAACTGTGGGATCAACCAGAAAAGGAGGAAGGGGAGGGAATGGCTTTGCGATGCATTTTGAAGCTGTTTGGAGAATTAGGGCTGTGGGGAGAGAGAAAGTGAAGGAAAAATTAAGCTTTTGAAGATGGTCTTTACCTAAAAGGGGTGTGGGACATGTTGGGATTACTAGGAAGCTATGGGTAAAAAAAAAAAGAGTCTGGAATCTACACAGGATAGCCCCACTTTGCAAAGGTTGATTTGGCTGGCCATCAACGCCCACAACAGAAATCAAGGATTTACTACAAGGTCCTGAAAATTCAGGAAGTACACTATAAGTCGCCCCCATATCCACAAGCATAGATATTACCTTACCTGAGACCTCCAGTGAGACTCGGGGCTCCGACAAGGTTACCGGAGTGGGGGCTGTGAGCCCCAAGGCCTGTCAATCTTCTGCAGCAAGTCTGAGCATGTCAGTCAGTGACAAATCTGGCATTGACGGAGTCTCCTGTGAGGGTGAGAGATTAGAGGATGGCTTACCCACTCATTGGCGGCTAGGACAGTTGTACTTCCAATGCCCCTTAATGTTGCAGTATGGACATGGTCCTAGAAGAATGCCAGGGTTAGGGCAATCTTTTGCCCAGTGTCCTTGTTTGCTGCACTTGAAGCATGGTCTGGGTAGGACTCGGGCAGCCACACCTTGTTGCGGATTATTTTGTCTTGGGAGCTCTGAGTGCCACTGCTAAGAGTTCAGACTGCTATTTAGCAAACTTTAATTTTTGAGCTTGCTTTTCCTCCTTTTGAACCTTATCTCTATTGTTGAAGACATGGAAGGCTAATTAAAGTAGATCCCCTTGTGGAGTTTGAGGGCCATGTTCAACCTTTTGTAAATTTGTACAAATATCAGGAGCAGACTATGAAATAAAATAAGAGTTAACAACAATCATCCCTTCATCAGAGTCTGGGTTTATATTAGTATACTTGATTAAGTTTTCCCGAAGCTGATTTAAAAACACAGCTGGGTTTTTGTTAGCCTCCTGGACCTGTTCTAAAAGCTTGTTGTAGTTAGTATGCTTGTGAGCAATCTTATTAAAGCCCACAATCAGACACTCAATCATCTTATGTAATTTTTTTGAACCTTGTCCATTCTGATAGTTCCAGTCAGGTTCTTGGTTTGGCACAGCTACAGGCCCAGGGTCATTTTCAGTGGTGTTCACCCTATGCCTGTGATAAGCTTCTTCTCAAGCTGCCTGCCACAGCTGATTTCTCTCTTGAGACCTAAGGGTGGTATTTAAAATCATGTAAACATCCTTAAAATGTAAATCATAACAATTAGTAATGAATTCAAATTGCCTGATATAATTATTTGGGTCAACAGAGAAGCTACCTAATTTATGGGCAATCTGGGATAGATCAGAAAGGGAAAAAGACACATGGATGTTAACAAGTCCCTTGGGGCCAGCTTGCTCCCGAAGTGGTAGCAGAGCCTGAGGAGAAGATTCTGGAGCAGAGGGCCATTGGGCAGCCATCCGTCTGGTAGGCCAGTGTAAGCAATCATCTGTAGAGCAGCTATAGAGCTGCTGCCAGTCACCCTGGGAAACACAGGCAGATGGCGTCTCACTGTGTGCCATGCAGCGAGAGAATTGCTGTCGGCAGCACAATGAAACATCATGTGTACTGCGACAGGGCAGCTGTTGCAGTTCACAAGAGGAGCCACAAGGGGTCGCCCGTTGACAGTGAGGGTCCTGGAAACATGGCAGCACCCTTTCACATGACCCAAAGCATGGCGGCACCCTGTCGCCATGTGACCCTCCTGAACATGACGCGCCATGCCCGTGGCAGAGGGTTGCAACATGGCGGCTGTTTCTGTGGCAAGCTGGAACAATCACGTGGCCTGCTGGAAGGACATAGCGACCGAGACCTAGTATGGTGGATGGGCAGTGAGAATGCTGTAGAGCATAGAGAATTCTCAGGAGAACAAGAAATCAGAGACTTTGAGGAAGCGTAACAGAGTGATTAGAGTTGCTGGGAGAGTTATTGGTCCCAGAAGGTGGAGAGGGAGATGATCGCACAGTGGGAGGTATTTGTGACACATTGGGACCAGGACTGCTGAGAGAATCATGCATGGGGGAAAGGAGAGCAGTCTGGTGGGAGGTAACGGCAGGAAACAAGTTTGGGGGTAGGCAAGCGGCAGCTGGGAAAACACCTGAGGAACATCCTGAGGGCAGGATGGAAAAGTTTGCAGCATGGTAGAGTTAGCTATAAGTATCTCAGTGGGAGAACAAGACTTAGTGAGAGACTGGCATGTTCTCAGAACAAGAAAGGCCTTAACATAAGGGAGTTCTAATAACTTGTCACCAATCTGACAGAAATCATACAAATTCCTGAGAATGCAGGGGTCAAATGTTTCTTCCTTGGGCCAATGCTTGCCAATAAGTGGGTAGGTTGGCCAGACCTCCTGGCAGTAAAAAGTTAATTGTTTAGTTGTTATGGTACTTTTAATTTTTAGAGTACATAAATTGGAAATTAGGCATTGTAAAGGTGTCTTTTGGGAGTTAGAAAATACATTTCCCATGACTGATTCAGGCAAGAAATAAGCCAGTGGTCCAGAACAAGCTGTCATTCATTTGTGGCACCACATGGTGGCTATGGTTCAAAAAACTCATATATTCCAGTCGTCACTGAACAAGGAAAGGAAGAGAAGGGGAGATGAGAGCAGAAGGTGAAAGGGTTTTGGCCCAGACAGGACACTGAGAGATTTACAAGTGGAGCCCAGGTGGCTGGCAACAAGGACGTCTTGACAGAGGAAAATGCTCGGAATCCAGGATGTTATCTGGTTATCGGCTAAGGGACTCAACTGGGTGTGTCCCAGGAGTCAATCGCCTGCCGACCAAGTCATGGCACCAAATGATAGGATTATTTCCAAAAGATGAAAAATATTTCCAAAATATGAGAAGTATAAAATAAAAGGTGGCCTTTATTCTGAGAACACAAAGAGAGATGACCAGCACCCCCCACCACTGGCGACCGGCGATCTCTCTAGCAGACACGTGGTGTGGGGGTAGGTAAATAGCCTTGGTTTGGGGTAGAACCTAAGGTGGGCATTAGGGATGTACAGGTAGCCCATTGGTCCTAGGTTTCGCACCATAGGTAAATTCCCAGGGACAGGAAGATGGCGTCAAAGGTAAATTCCTAGGGGTGGGGGAGATAAGGGCTTCCTGCTTTCGGTTGAGGCTTTTCTGGCTACAGTGTCCTGTCTGGGCCAAAACCCTTTCACCTTCTGCTTTCATCTCCCCTTCTCTTCCTTTCCTTGTTCAGCTCCTATAGCCTCTCAGCCTTCACCTGAATTATCATCATCGTATGGGTTTCTATTGCTGCTGTATCCACCTTATCCATCCTATGGTATATAATTCTCATAACAGCATGCCTGGATCATCTTACAGTTCTGCAGGGCAGGATTCTGAGAGGTCTCAGGGCTGAAGTCAAGGTGTTGACAACTGCATTCCTCTCCAGGGTCTCCTGAAAGGGACTCATCACCTTGCTTTTCCTTGCTAGGTTGTCTTGATCTACTTCTTAATGGAAGGTCTGTCCCCTTCTGTCATCAAAGCTGCCAGTGCCCAATCAGGTGCTTCATGATGGCCTTACTTGGACCATTTATTCTCTCCAGGTGGTCTGCCTTCAAGGATACCATTCATAATGGCCTTGCTGCATAAATCAGGATAATTTCCCAAATTTGAAGGTTGGCTCATTAGTAATTTTATTCCCACCTATAACCCTTTGCTGGACAGCTGACTCACAGGGTGTAGGGAAGACAAGCTGAGTGCCTTTGCAAAGCAATTAGTTCCCTGTCACTAGTTGTTTTAGTTTCTGCAGAGAGGGCAGTCATTCTGGTCCATCACAATCAGATTTCTGAATGCAGAGAGAATTTTAGAAAATCATTTGTTGATAAAACTTGATCCAACCTGGGCTAATTCTGT
This sequence comes from Cavia porcellus, assembly GCF_034190915.1. Classification (NCBI taxonomy): domain Eukaryota; kingdom Metazoa; phylum Chordata; class Mammalia; order Rodentia; family Caviidae; genus Cavia; species Cavia porcellus. Next base: position 53,581,416 of record NW_026947500.1, on the reverse strand, counting down.
GACAGTATTTGTTTTGTGTTAATGTGACACCATAGAGATTTTATTTATTGTGCTTAGGAAATTTTCTATATCTTCCTGTAGAAATATTGATTTCTATTTATTGCTTATCAAGGTGGATAAAATGCCGCTTACAATATAAACTCTGTGTAAGAGTTCTAAAATGTAAGATTTTCTGAATTCCAGAATCTATTGGACCATGTAAATTAAATAAGAGAATGCAGTTCTGTTATCAAATCAGTGGTCAGACACTGCACAAGAAATAAGGTCTGGATTGAAAACTAAAAGCCATATAACTAGAATTTGGTAATATCTTTTATATGCATTTATTTGCTTTTATTCTACAGATTCAACTGACATTTACTTGTAGCCTCTCATAGTCCTGTTGCTGTTCTAGGCATTGAGACTCTATAGGAGAATTAGACCCAATGCTTTGACATTTTTGAGATACAGTATTACACTATGGTAAAGGAAATGACAAAAAAATTCACAATGGAATAGCAGAAGTAATTATTAGGTTGAACAGAGCTTTTAAGATTTTCAGCTAGTCAAATGGGCTTTTACCTGAGGTTTTATGACTAGAAGGATAGAAAGTTCTAGGTTCTTGCAATTTCTGTGGTTATACAGTGAAGTTTCACAAAGTGTGACAGCACAAGTCCCCAATCAGGCTTGATTCTGACAGTCACAAGAAGGGAAAGACAATAGGACGTCCTTAAAAGCAAGGTCGCTTTCCATATACCACATGGTTGGGGGGCATGTAGTGCTACTATCATGTATAGGTGAGTTGAGTTTGAAAGGAAACCCAGAACTGAGGATAAAATGGAAGTGATACGGAATGTTTTCTAACTTCATTAGTGCACAGTAGGTCCTCAACAGTCAAGCAACAACTACAGATGAAATGATACCCCCCCCTCCTGGAGTCTTGCTATGCTGAGAAAGATGTTCCTGTTGCCTGCTGCATGTGTGAACATCACAGCACTATACTTTACTCCAAAAGTACATTCATATTTCAGATTTGTTTCCTGCTTGTTCTTGGCTGCTCCATGTCATGGTTTATGTCTATGTCCCCCAGGCCTCATGATTTTGCATTGTGTATTTGTGATTGGTTCATTGCCTAGTACTTGGATTGATGGTGTCAGTGCTCCACCCATATAGGGGTGGAGCCAGGATGTGATGTAATGGCGGGAAGAAGGTATGTCTTTCTCTTTGCTAGTTCGAGCTTGCTATTGGTGGCTGCCATGAGCTGTGTTCCAGCCATGCCCGCCTGTCTTGGAGCCAACTGAGTGTGCACTGAAACCTTCAAAAACTGTAAGAAATAAACCTTTCCTTTCCCAACTTTGGGCTTCAGGTATTTTGTCTCAGTGATGAGTTAAATGTAACTAAGACACTCCATGAGGACTGTATCCTTTTGGCTTACCACACTGCTAATGTTCTTTAAAAACAAAACAAAAAAACAGTGCTGCAAATCACTGACCCTTTGTATCTTTCCTATCCTATTATAGTAAATTGTCTGTACATGGCTGAGTCCCAAAAATTCACAACCTATTTATAGGAAAATAATTTCATTTTATGCTTCCATCTGACCAGTAATCAATAAATGAGGTTATTCAACTGGAGGAAGCATGAACTTTTTCTTCACATGGCTGACTTCATCTCCTGGTTCTGCAGGGTGTAGATCATGGTTAAGGACAGGGATGGTGAATGTGAAGATGACATGAATGGGCTTATCCGTGGGGAGGGCCATGAAAGTTCAGGTATAGACATAAATGCAGGGCACAAATTGCAGTGTCACCACTGTTATGTGGGGGGTGCAGGTGGAGAAGGCTATCTTCTGCCCTCACCTGTGTGTTGCCTTTGTATCATCAGGATGATTGTGTAGGACATGAGCAAGAAGATAAACGACAATGTAGTGACCAGGCCATTACTGAAAATCATGAGTATCTCCAGAGTTACACTGTCAAATGCAGGCAATTTGAGGACATGTGGGACATCACAGTAGAAAGTTTCAAGAACATTGGACCCACAGAAAGCAGGCAGGAGCAAGAGTGTGATCTGTATGATTGGGTAGACAAAGCCGCCCAGCCAGGAGGCCGCAATGAGTGCTGTGCACTGCCCCTGCTCATGACGGTCACCTTATGCAAGGGTTGAGAGATGGCTACATAGTAGTCAAAGGCTATGACTGAGAGAGAAAAAATGTTTGCCCGACTGGAACTGGAAAAAGAACATCTGGGTGATGCAGCCTTGAAAGGAAATGGTCTTTTTACTTGCAACAAGGTCTATGAGAACCTTGATTGCAGTGATGGAGGAGAAGCAGATATCCAAGACAGAGAGATTACAGAGCAAGAAGTACATGAGGCTGTGAAAGTGGGAGTCACAGGTCACTGTCACCACAATGGCCACATTTGCTAACACTGTTACCACATAAACCATAGATAAATAAAAAAAATAAGAGTAAGATCTCCTCTGGAGACTGGGTAAGTCCACAAAAAATAAATTCCATTACTGTGATATGATTTCTGAGGACCACTGGATGCTATTTCTTCTCTACACACACCTTTGAAGGAAATACTTTTTCCGGTTACCGAGACAGTGAAATCGAGCAGGGGTCTTCTGTTCTGCAGATATGGATGATGCATAAAAATATGTTTTGCCAGTGTTTGAGGAGGTCCTTGGGAAAAATTTCTGAGTTCTACGTGCCTCAGTTCCTTCCTCAAGGCCAACTGTGGGTTGGACTAGATCATTTACATTCCTAATTCTTACTGTACTTGTTGAGTGCCCATGGATTCTGTTAAATCCACCAGTAGATGATGTCAAGAAAGAAAATATTAGAAAGGTCTTTGTATGAGTATCTCTGGGGTATCTAAACTTTCACTAATTAGAGAGGTTCTGTTTTATTCTCTTTCCATGTTCTTTGTATGGCTTAAAAGACATTGGGCTGAATTGACATTTACAACATGACAGGAATCCATTTAAACAGCACATTGGAGCCTTAAAAGCAACTGCAGCCTTAAATACAGTAAGTTCTCACAGCATCCTTCTGAGATTCAACAGGAAGAGATTATTATTCTTGCATTAGTAATACAAAAATTGAACATGAGAGGAGCAAGATGATTTTCCAAAGACATAAAGAACATCAATGGCAGAGAAGTGAACTTCTTCTGGCTTCTCTTTCTAGGATAAATATCATAATCCCATGCCTATCAATTGCAGGACTCATAAATCCAACAACGACTGGCATAAGGAACTCTTCACAAAATTTGACAAAATCTTCATTGCTAGATCCCATTATCCCTTTCAATTCCTCTCTCAACTACTGTAGACTTTTAGGCCATTGATGTTCTGTGAACCTTCACATTCTATGTCACATGAGTGGTGACTCTTCCTCTTCTCCGTGTGTAAATTTCACTTCATGAATACTTAGGTGCCAGGATATTGATGGAGCTTAACAGAATGAAGATAGGAAGATAGTGAGAAATGGCAGTATTCATGAGGACTTCTTCATGCAGGCTTGAATGCAGGAGAAAGGAGATGGGAAGGGAGGCCACCCCAGTGACCCAGGAAGTCACCTAAAAACAGATTTTTTTCTTTCTTTTCTTATAAAAATTTATTAGTGGCTCATTGGGATACTACTCAGCCATATAGAAGAATAAATTTGAGTCATTTATAAGAAAATAGATTCACCTTGAGATAATAATGCTAAGTGACATAAGTGAGACATAAAAAGTTATATAATGCATGATTTGTATTACATGAGAAACCCACAATATGAATAATTTAAAGAGAAAAATGAGGAATAGATGAGAAGGAACAGAGAAGTTGACTTTGTTTAGCTGGGAAGGGAATCTGGAGATGAGGTCAATAGCATGGAGGAAAGAGGAAAGGGAAGTAAAGACATCACGATGTGATATATATACATGTATTATATGTGTGTGTGTGTGTGTGTGTGTGTGTGTGTGTGTGTGTGATTAGATCTATAATTCCCCATGACAAATGCATTAATTTGTGTTGCAAATATATGGTAACAAAAAAGGGAAAATGTTCAGCAGTGACCCTTTAGCTTGGGAGCTGCATTTCCTTTCACAATTCAGACCCTGACTCACCTTGGCACAAGATGGAAAAACTGACTGATTTCTCTTCTCTTGGAGTTTGTAGTTTCCTTTGCCCAGATGAAGAGAAAGATGCAGATCTAACAGACAGAATTTTCACTGCAATGTGCTTTTTCTTGTTTTATTGGGGGTGAATAATCTCTTGTTGCTTGAAAATGAAGTCATGAGAAACCCTGTTCCTGAGGTGTTTAAGTGATCCAGAGAAACCTGAAAGGCACCCTTAGGTTGGGCTAATGTTTGTCTTTCAGCCCAAAATCTCTTTCAGCCCTGTGACCTCAGTGCTTTCTGAGGAGACTTAGGATGGTGGCCATGATGCAGAGGAAGAGTTTTCCAAAGTCTAAGCATCCATCTTTCTTGGTGCACAGGCAGATGGCTCCAGAATCAGCACCTCGTTGAGGAGCATTGGCCTGAGAAGCATGCAGACAGAAACCCAGGCATCATAGTGATAAGGAAGCTGTGTCTCCTAGTTTGTTCCTTGGGTCATTCTGACCATGATGGTGCAGCCACTCCCCAGGCTCACTGCCTGGGAACTACCCTCACTGCAAACAACCAGGATATGGCAAAACATTAGCCACATCTCATGTCCTCTGTTTCTTTCACTTCACTTGTCTCAACATGCTCTGTCTTCTCAGTCCTCCATTGCATCATCTCCCCTCAGATTACTGCCAGAGTTCCCTCAATGGCTTGCTTCTGCTCATTCTGTACTTCTGTCACTCATTCTCGCTGTTGTTTCCAGAGATGTCACTGTGCCAGCAACAAGATCGGTTAACCTTGCCTGTGAAACTCTTCAATTGGTTTTCTAGTACCAGCAGAAAAAAGATTATGCTTCTCTTATAACAGCATCTGAGACTTTCCTTTATCTGGGACATCACCCAGGACCCCATTTCCTTGGAGGCTCTGTTTCAATGGATCAAATGTCATACAAATTAAAGGAAAGTCACTCTTTAGGATCTGATTCCTTTCTTCCTCCTGCTCTCATTTCCTCCCCACTCTAACAGTCTCAGGCCCATCCTCCTTGGCAAATGCAGATCTTCAACATTCATGTTCAAATTATCTTCCTCGGTGAGGACTTCTTCTGGGAGGATTTTGTCCACTTTAAAAGTTTTCTTTTCAACTATTCTAGGTTCTAATAGAATTCTGTATGAACTTAAAATCAGTTCAGTGATTCCTACCAAAGCAACTGCTCAAATTTTGTTTGGATTGAGTTGAATTTATAGACAAATTTGAGAAGAATTTTCATCTTGGAAATATCAAGTCCTGCAAAGTATCGGCAGGACCTCCCTCTCCTGTCTCTATCTCTCCCTCTGCTTCCCTATTGCAGGTCTCCCTCATTCTCAGAACTGACATCTTCCAGAGCCTATATCGGTGTCTTGAACTAATTTATTGTCCATCTCCTTAATTCATATAATTTCCCTATAACCCTCAAGTTCATCCTGTTTCTCCAGTGCTTTTTCTACCCTAAGATGGGAGCCTTATCTTGTGTGGGGTATAGGATAGGTGCCCAAGAAAGTCTCTAAATCAATGAATAACTTGAACTAGGTGTGTCCCTCTAGACAGATAACCATCAACGCAGGTGTCTGTGTGAGACAGATATTCAGATACAAGCTGAGAGACTATTTTGCTCTTACCTGTGAATCACCATTTGCTTCTCCACAGATGAAGTAAATATGATAATGTTACTAAACTCTCTGGAAGGATTCTGTTGTTTTGTTCTCTCCTTTCTGATAAAAAATATATCTTCCTTGGATAGTGAAATGTTCCTTATGAAGACATTTGCAAAATACACTGTGCTGTCCCACTGAGTCGAAAATTCAACTCAATCCAAACAAAATTTGAGCAGTTGCTTTGGTAGCAATCACTGAACTGATTTTAAGTTCAAACAGAATTCTGTTAGAACCTAGAATAATTGAAAAGAAAACTTTTAAAGTGAACAAAATCTTCCCAGACTACTTCTGGGTTTCTTTGGACCAGCTCAATTATTTTTGTTTGAATGAAGTTGGGTGAACTAGATGAATGGAGTAAAGGATTCAGCCCTGGGTCTGTGGCTTTGGAAATGAAGATATCTCTGAATCAGAGGAGAGGATGCCCAGAGAACCAGAGTCAGGATTCCTCTAGAGCTTCCTTTGAAGGTCCCACAGTTTGTAAGAGAGTTTGGTTGTTTACAGGAAACCTGTATTTGGTAGAGAGAAGTTTAGATCCCCATGGATAAATTCTAAACTGAAACAAAATCGGTACTATATCCAACTCATTGTTTTTCATTCAGAAACTTCCTTCCCTTACTCTGACTCAAATTCTGTGACTCTTCTTCTGAGAGCGTGGTTTACTTCCCAATGCATAATATCCACTTCTTTATTTCCAGTTATTAGAATTTTTAAATATTTCTGCATTTTGTTAGATCCCTGGCACACTGTTTTGTTGTCATTATACTCATATATAATCCATAACATCTAACAGTATGACTTTTGAGTATCTTTACCGAAATCCTCTCATATCCAGGGATAAATTTAAACCCCCGAAGACTGGCAGCTTGGCTTCAGTGTATGTGATAGAGGAGAAGCATTGTGTGTGAAGGTGATGTCCTTTGGATTATTACTCCAGACTTCAGTGTCACATCTTTGGCCTTCATCTTGGAAGGGCAGACCATTGTGATTCCTTTGCCTGTTTAAATGTGTCTCTATCAAAAGCACTAGTCTCTCAGGTCCAAATCTCCTGTGAGAATTAGCAAAGGGAATTTGTGTATGAACATGGAAACAGGACAATGCTGATTGTCAAGGATTCCAGTGGAACACAAGCAAGTATACATATACAAACACACACACACACACACACACACACACACACACACACACATGCCCACTTCTGCTTTCCAAGTTTTTGCAAGACCTCAAAAGACAGAAATTTAATCTGTGATTCTCTGAGTTTTGGAACAACTGATCTCTGGAAATATCTAATGTTAGATGCCCATTCATTCTCAGTGTGATGTGCCCCAAGGGACGACGAAGAGTTCTGAAGGAAGCAAATGCCTGCTAGCGATTCTGGTGATGTGTGGCCCTTCAAAAGTCCTCAGTACATAAAGGACATGCAGTATGTCTTTGGTATTAGGTTTCCTTGTGGAGAGCAATTAGGAAAAATATTCCATAAAGCATCTTGGGGAAATAATGGGTGCATTGTCACAATTACACTCTGTCTTGTAAGACACAGAGTGGATCACAAATGTGTGTCATGTGTCAATTTCTAATGCCTTCTGAGTCAAATGTTACAGAAATCTGATATTTTGCAGAAGATATGCCCAATGGGGTGCAATTTTTTGAGTTTCTTTACTTCTCTTGGCCTATTTTTACATGAATATTGAAGGATAAAGAATGGTATTGGAAGCAAATACTGAAAGAGAAGGGACATTCATGGTTTCTCTATGTCTGCTCTCCTGAGATATTTCCCTTGACAGAGAGCAGGTTCCATTACAGGCCAACTGGCTGGTCCTAAAGGAGGCTAAATATAATGTGTTCTTTTTCTCTTCTGGTATGAAAAATAGGTCCTTAAAGCAGAAGGTATATCTCAGGTAGATTTTTAAAAATTAAGATGACTTATCTTGGATTGCTTATTCATACATAGTCAAAAGTTATAAATTTACTTCATTTATGAGTCTTGGGGTGAAACTGAAAGAAGAGACAGAAGTTAAAGAAAGTTTAGGTTAACACAGAAGCAACTGTCCTTGTGGATTTTATACCAGCATTTTCCCAAATTATACAAGCAACTTTGAGGTTAATTTCAGTGTCTAAGGCAATAAAATGGATCTAAGAACAAGAAATAAATTCATCCATGCATAGATTTATTCATCTAATCTAATTTACACATTTTGCTTCTAATTTAGTACTTTGCAAATATTCCCTGTTTTCACAAATTTGTGAAATTTTTGTATACTATAACTCCTCTTCTATAAAGAAGAATAAATCCAAATCTGTTGTATGAAAGTGGATGTCCCTTGAATCCCTAATGTCAAGTGAAATGAATCAGACACACACAGTTAAATATCATATCATATGAGAAAACCAAAGAATAAGTAAGTTAAAAAGTAAAATAAAAGATGAACAATAGGAAACAGGGAGACAGATCTTTTGGGAAAGGAAGTATACTGAGAAATGCAAGGAGGGGAAGGAGGGGAGAAGAAGAGCGAGTAGAAAGTACTGGATGTGTAACATCCATTCACCAACTCCTCACAGTGAAGGTACCTATTATACACTGTGGTCATACACTGAGATAAACAAGAAGGGTTGAAAATAAAAAGCCTTTCACCAAAATGTCTACAATTGACTAAAATATGTAAAATGAACAAGTGGTTTTTATAATAGACTGGAACTAACACACAGTAGAGAGTATGTATGAAATAGATCTCTTGTTCGTGTGTGCATACAGGAACAGGAGGAAAGACAGTCAGGAGCATGATCAGCTGATTAATGCCAGGTACGCTGCTGATCTGCACAGCTAACATCATCACAGCATGGGCCCTGTTTCATTCCTATGTCAGGCAGTGCTTTTTCACAGGTGGTAAAAGTGTGGGCGGACCAGAAAGAGATGAAACCAAAGCAGCAGTGAGGTTGTTGGCCACTGTCATTGTCATTTACTGTCATTGCCCACTCTCCTATGCAGTCCACACACCACATCATGCATGTTGTTCAATCTCAATTCTTCCTCTTGTTCCTGTCACCCGGCTGGTAGAGTCAAGTAGGCCACTTTCCATTCCTACCCTGGCAGTTTGAGAAGGCTCATCCAGCCTTAGCTGCTCCATCTCCACGTGGCTGTGCAGCCCACTTCAGTGCTCTCAGCAGGTCTGAGCCTCCTCCTCAGTCTCTGCATGGCTGACTTCATTTCTTGATTCCTCAGTGTGTAGATTAAGGGGTTCAGCATGGGGGTGATGACATGTTGTTGATGGACACAGCTGTGTCTGCAGGGAGGGTGGTGAAGGGTTGGCAGTAGATGTAAACACAAGGCACAAAGTGGAGAGTCACCACCAGCATGTGGGAGGTGCAGGTGGACAGAGTTTTGCTCCGTCCTTCTCTGGAGTGAGATCTTAGCATCACTAGAATAATGGTGTAGGAACTCAGCAGCAGGAAGAACCACAGCAAGCTCACCAGTCCATTGTTGGAGATCATGAGAAGCTCCAAAGCAGAAGTGTCCGTGCAGGCCAATTTTACCAGCTGAGGCACATCACAGTAGAAGGCATCTAGGACATTGGGACCACAGAAGGGGAGTAGAAGCAAAAGAATGATCTGGACAATTGAATGCAATCCACCACCCACCCAAGAAGCCACCACCAAGGCCACCCATGACTCTCTCCTCATAATGGTCACATAGTGCAGGGGTTTGGCAATTGCAAGGTATCTGTCAAAGGCCATCACAGAGAGGAAAAAAATATCTGCCCCACCAGCAAAGTGGAAGAAAAAGATCTGTGACATGCAGCCATTGTAGGAGATGGCTTTCCTCTTTGACAAAAGATCCACCAGGAACTTGGGAACTGTTACAGAGGAAAAGACAATGTCCAGTACTGATTTGTTCCTCAGGAGAAAGTACATGGGGGTGTGGAGGCTGGACTCACAGGTGATGGTGACCACAATGAGAGCATTTCCCAGGAGAGTCGTCACATACATAGCCAGGAAGACCATGAACAAGAAGACCTCCAGCTCCCGGAAGTGAGTCAGTTCCAAGAAGACAAACTCTTTCACTTTGGTAAAGTTGGTGTGGTTCATGGCAAGGAGATCCCTCTTCCAAATCAACCTGGAGAGAAGATAAGTTGGGATGAGGAGTACAGCACTGGGAGCTGGGAACATCATTTATCATATGAAGCATAATAAAAAAAAACTATGGTAAATATTCCTACACATTCTTAGAATAATTTCATTCCTTGGAAAATTGAGTTGCCATTTTATTTTTAAGTAAAAATTTAACAATTTTTTGTATATTGCTAAGGTATACAATTCAGTGGAAATCCAACTTTACTGTACTGGCATCCAATAACACATGATCTAAAACTGGTACTTGATTTTTCTTATTGGCATCTATCAAAGAGCTCTGAAAATGGAATAAGATATTGACAATCATGTTACTGCTTTTTGTCTAGGAGGTCTGTCTACAAGGAAGGCCATCTACTCCACAACTGTCCTGAGGGTGGGAACCCTTCAATTTTCTCTATACAAGGCTCCTAAGGACACATTTATGCTAGATTCACGTACCTTTAGAACATGAGTATGACTCATATATTCTTAGGAAACAAGGACTTTTTAACTAACCACACAGCCTTGTTTTGACTTCTTTACACTAAATAACATACGTGTATAGGTTAATTTCCTACTGTCTGGTTTTTTTTTTTGTGCATGGTCTATTCATGGATCTCATTTACATTTTATTGTTTTGCCACATGTATTTTATTGTTTCTGCTGTAAAATTCCCACAGCCTTTGGTGGAATGTGGTTTGCAGGACATTGCTTATGTGGGTAGAGCCTAACTTTTCTGGGTCCATGGGAATCCAGTGGGTGCAGATCAGTGGTGGTGGTAAAGGTGGTGGTGGAAGGAGGCAGGCAGGCAGCACATCTGCAAGGGGAGACAAGAGGTAAGCAGCAAGTATGGAAACCATGGTGGGTAGCTGGTAATGGGGTCAGGATTTCTTTCTGTGCATGAAGCAAAAGACCTCAGAAGTCCTCAGCTATCCTCTTCTGTCTGCCAGGTTCAGCCCAAATTAGTGCTTTCAAATAATGCTGTGCTATACACTGTAAGTATATTTTTGCACATGAGGCACATCACAGTAGAAGGCATCTAGGACATTGGGACCACAGAAGGGGAGCAGTTGATTTTTTTTATTTTTTCAAGGCAAATTCCTATAAATGGATTTACAGAGTCAAATGATACTCTAGATTTTTTTTTCAGTACTGGGGATTGAACTCATAACCTTACACTTGCCAGGAAGGCACTTGTGCTGCTAAGCTATATCCCTGGCCCTAGTTTTCTAATTTTAAATGATGATTAAGGAAGTGTAAAGAAAGAGCCTAATTCTAATTATATTTGAGTGTCTGGTTTCTTTTCATGGAGACTTGCAGCTAAAACAATTTGCACACCTTCTAATTTCTCATAGAAAGAGAAAACTAAAGATTTTTCCATCTTAATAATATAAATATGAAAAATTAAAATGAATAAATACTAGAATAAAATTTAAGTAAATGTTTATATAATATTTTGAAGAAGAACATTATGGGGGAATTATTATATGTGGCTAATTAAAAATATGAAACTTTCATATTTCAAAAGCATTATAAAAGTTAAAACTAAATATAAGTGAAAATGGGAAAATACATAATAAGGCATAACACTAAACGGGCTTCTTATCCTTGATATTTAAAAGCTCTTATAAATAATAAGTTGATATTTTAAAATTAAAAAGATCACATGTAAATTAAAATTATAGTAGGTCAGCCCACATGTGAAAAGATAACAAGACTCTTATTTTTTTATTTTAAAGAGAATAAAAAACAAAATAAAACAGAAAAAGCCAATAATAAAAATCCAAAGTAAGCAACACAGGACTTTAAAACAGTATGAAATCAACAACGGCTACCATAATACCTCTTGTTGTCTTCAAAACAGCTGTAGATACCTTCAGACAGTAGAAATCAAACAAAACAGAGCAAAGTAGAACCCATAAAACCAAAATATTGATTGCAATAATGGACTCCAAAACAAGACAATAATAAATACCAAATGGCTACCATAATATATCTTGCAGTCTTTGAAATAGCTGCCATGCAATCAAATATAACAAAATCAAAACAAAACAGAATAACACTCAACCCAACAAAACAATGAAAATGATACAGGGCTTCAAAACAAGGTAATAGGGAATTAACAATGGCTACCACCTTCAGAAAGAGATCCCCCATAGATGCTACACTGCATACCATGATCCTCTGAGTAGACTTGCAAAGTCAGTGAAAAACCAAACACCACAAGCATCAAATTTCATTTCACCTAAATAGCTATCGTTACAGCCTGTTTCTCTTGATCAGCAGTTTGCTTATGGTGTGTGTGTGTGTGTGTGTGTGTGTGTGTGTGTGTGTTTGTGTGTATTGGCTCTTCTTGTTTCCCAGCCCACACATAGGAAGGGGCTGGGGTCTGGCAGCCTCCTGTTGCATTGGCCTGCACATGGTGCTTGTTCACAGGAGGGAGCTTGCTTCTTGTTGATTTCTTTTTCTCTTCCCCCACTCATGGAAAAAGCAATCAGATTTTATTAAAGAAATACCAATTAAAATTTCAGTGAAATAAAATTTTCATCTACAATATTGGCTGATGCCGAAAAGGCCTATCATTGGCATGAATGTGGATAAAGATACACCTTCATCCTTATAAAATTTTCACTTATTAATTAGAAAGGCTTTATTCTGGGCTTCTTGATATGGAAATATTTGAAGCTATAGTATATGAAGTTTTATCCAAATATTTCAAGGAAAAAGACAGACACTATGGTAACTACTATTCTTTAAAAAAATTATTTAGTTATTTCTTATGTTTATTTTAATTAAGGGAAAAATTAAAAAAAATTAGGATATATAATAGTAACTCTTTTTGATTTCCTATTAACTTGTTTTGAAGTCCTGTAATACTCCCATGATCTTGTTTTGACTGATTAGACTCTGTTCCATTCTGTATGATAGTATCAAGTTTGAGGGTATAGGCAACTACTTTGAAGGCAATAAGATTCACTAAGATGCCCATTCTGGTTTGACTATTGTCTCCTTTGGAAGTCCTGTAATGTTTACAATGCCTAAGTTTTATTGGTCTTGTTCTCTACTGTTTTGTCCAACTTTATAATATCTAATGAGATAGACAATTCTTTTTAAGGAAACAAGAGACAACGTTGATAACCATTGTTGATAACCTTGTACTCTGTTCTACATCATGTGCTATGTCTATCCTTGGTTTTGACTGACAGCTTTGTTTTGCCATATTTGACTTTATTCTCTCCCCCCAAAAAAAGTAATAAGAACTAAGGAGTAATAAAATCCAAAATGTGTAAATTTTGTTGTAAAAAAGTGAGGGAGGAAAAAAAAAAGAGCTCTAACGGATATAACAGCAAGTGTGTTTAGGGGTGTTAAATAGCTGACTATATTAATGTTTTTGGATCATTGAACACAGTTTGCAGTCTCTCTGTTTGAATGTCTACTTTGTATTCTTTGATACTGTGATTTGAGCAACTATTTCCAAGATGATAACATGTAATCTATTAACAGGTGATTTCTTACTGTTACTTTTTTTTTGTAGTTCTGTATTATGTGTAACCTTACACTGCTTTGTTTTGTTTTGTGTTTTTCTCCTTTTCCTCTTAAATAAAAAAAGATACACCTTCATAACTGGTTGATAGTAAAAACAGAGGAAAAAAATTTGGTCATTCTGAAAATGTACATTCAAGCTTAAAATCTTGGCAGAAATTTAACAATTTATACTATAAAGTTCATTAACCAAATGCTTATATATAAGAAAATCTACCAAAGGATAATTTAACCTGGAAGAAATTAGAATTTAACATCTCAGATACAAAATTGGTTTAGCATGTATGGTACAATAGCATAAGTTAGCATTTGTAGCTCTTCAGATTGATAATATAGAATTGTATCTGTAGGCATGACAAGATTTTCCCTTTTAGTGACAGGTTAAAACACCCAATATATCCTACAATTATATTTTTTTGAAAGAAGCTAGGGGTGGTAGCACACACCTATTGGAAAGAAAACTTACATGTCTAGAATTCTGGATATATATCATATTAATAGCAGTTGTCATCTCTGAGTAATTGTAAAAGGATATTGTATTGTATCCAGTTTTTAAATGACTTTAAAAGGCTTTTGATTTTGCAAATCACCAAACTGCATGTACCTGTTTACAATTTGAGGTAAAAGATTTTCTCCATGAATATAGGCTTTCATATTATGTACTTTTCCTTTATGTATCTGCAAAATTATTCTAAGAAAGTTGATTCAAGAGGAAAGAGCTATACAGGAGGACAGCTGTAGTTTTTCTTTCCATACGTGATGACTCCTTGCAGGCACCAGTTGGAAGTATCTACTAGAAATCCTGGGGTTGGTCATCTTGAGTTTTTGGGAACTGAGGTCAAATTTATGTACTGATGGCTTCTCTTTTGAGTTAGTAATATTTGGTTTTCTGGCAAGCGACCTTAGAAAGTTCTAGGCTACCAGGCTCAATAACAGGTGACTTCTGACTACCTTTTAATCTTGGAGTTGTATTATTAAACCTAGAGATAGCTTACTCTGAACACAGTAGCTTTTGAAGCACTTTGGAGGGTTTTAAATTTTGACTGTGTGACCTGAACTTCAGCTTTTTGTTCCCCATGAAATGATGAGCACAGGGCTCACTGCACCAGGGATTTGACAGTCAGAGCCTAGCATTTCAGGTACCAGTTCACTCTGCCTTTTCCTACAAAGGTAAATTTGCCAAATGCAGAAATTTCTTTTTTTCACTATAGAATTTTCAGCTTTTATCTGGCACATATCCTTTACTCAGCAAGAGTGTTTATAGATGACCGAATGGATGTTAATGCTTGATAGGCGGTGGTTCCCCAACAGCTTGTATCTGTTTTAACTTTGCCCCACATCTCATACTCATTTGTAGTGCTGTGCAATTAAGTTTTTTTAATGCATATAAGCACAGACTGTAAACTTCAAAATATCCTACAAGTATAGGAAATAAAGCATCACAATGAGAGTATCATTATATTCTTGTGTTTCTCACACTGTTCCAAATCAGCTTTTAATCTTTTCAGAAAGGGACCATGTTAGTTATTTTCTTACATATTATCGGTGCCCAACCCATCTTTATGGGTGCAGGTGTAATGTAAAAATCACCTTTCAACTTAAATGTGTCTTAAGAAGCCTAGGATTTTGTTAGAGGTAGATTTTAATCAGACTGAAGCTGTGAGTTCAAAATGAGATATAATTAAAATACTGCAAGTGATATTTTATATCAGGGACAAATAGGCCAAACACTATTAAAATCATCAAACTCTATGGTGCCAGTGCTGCCTGCAGGAGATCATGCGATTGTGTCTTCAGGGTGCCCTCACCCACCTGTGTGTTAGGAAGGTGATCCTGCCAGAGTCCCTATAGTCACTGCTCTGCCCCCTTCATCTGAATACATGCAGTCTTCAATGTTCCCAAAGATGCTGGGTTAGAGGTCTAATATAACATAATAATCAGCATAGGGAATTGTACCAAATATTTGTCAGAAATGCTATTTTTCCATGGGGAAATTTGCAGTTACAGATGAAATGGGAGTCATCATAAAGTTACTAAGTAACATGTATATAGCCTCCCCCTCCAATTTTGCTCATCCATTATAATAAAACATCTAATGAGGAGAGGATGAACTTGTACTGGACAGCCTTAGAAATTCCCCAAAGGCCATTTCCCTAGGCTGTACTAACACTGAATTTAACACACAGTCCTTACATTCATACCTAGGGCAACAATTTTACTCATAATGTTTAAGAGTTAAATTTATATGAAAAATGTGACAGTGGCAACAATTTGGTCATATAATTGATTACCTTCAAAGTAATCCATTATAAAAATCAACCAGATATGTAACTAGTATTATGTGCATGTAAAAATCTGCCAAATTAATTCATTAATCTGTACAAGCAATAATTATCTGAACTAATTAAAAATTCTAAGGAATAATAGTGAATATATATATATATATATATATATATATATATATAGTGCTTTCTATATACCAAAGGAAGAGACTAATATGATTCCCACCCTTGTGAAGTTTGCTGTCTGATGGGGGAGATCATACATGAATTATATCACATGTGACTGTAACTGTGTAGCATCATAAAAACTGGGAGAGAACAGCATAGGAGTTTAACCTCATCCAGTGCACCTGCGAATGCTGAATGATGTTTGACAATAATGATTCCTGACATTACTTTTAAAAATTGTTTCTAAAAGATTTTAACTAATCCAATTTCTTCTTTCTGGCTGCAATGGTCCTGAAAGATCCAGGCACTGAAATGTCAGTCTTCATAACACCAGTGTCTACACTAAGACTTGGAAAGACTGGCAAGTTGTGTGGTCCAGGAGCTTGGACCTGGCCAGGAGGGGCCTCGAGTCATGCATAGAATTTCATTTCAGGTCTTTCTGGAGAAGAGGAAGAACCCCAGACATCTGAACATGCATGGACTCTATTAGCTTCCCTCCAAGGAGAGGAAGTTACTCTATAATGAAACTCCTGGCTTTATGTCCTCCCTTCACATAACCACTGTTAGGAATGTGGGCATGATTTAGAGGACTGGTGAGCTTGGGAATTAAATTATACAACTTAGCTTGGCTCCCTGATCTTTCTTCTGTGTGAGAGTGTTTTTTTTGTTGTTGTTGTTGTTTTGTTTTGTTTTGTTTTTTGTACTAGGAATCAAACTCATGACCTTGCATTTGCAAGGCAGGCACTTATGCCACTGAGCTAAATCCTCGGCCCCTGTGTTTTTTTTTTTTAAATTCAATTCAGGGTTTTTTTAAAAATGTAAAACAACAAAATAATAGGAGAATAACAGTTAATATAGTGCATGTTGTTATCTTTAGTTTTTCTTTTTTCTTTCTTTTTTTTTTTTTTTTTTGATGTAGGGGTGGATCTGTGTCTCTGCTGAAAATCTTTTCTTCAGCCACACAGTAAGCACAGCAAGGTGAACTAGTCTTGCTGGCTAGCCTGACTAATCCTGGCATATGATTTGAGGCAGCCATTGATCTGGATCAAAGCCCTATCCTCCAATAGGACATTGTCAGTAACTAAGTTGGTCTTTCAACTTTTGTCTCATTGTCTCCTGTTGTTTGCTCAAGTTTCCAAGCTTTGTTAGAGCACAAGAGGATATGTACAAGCTCACACAAAGTTCACAAATCTCATTTGGCATCACATTATCTTTGTGCATGTTTGTCATTGCCACTAGATCAAATCCCCAGTGGCAAGGGCCACATCACACTGATAGTCCTAGTGATTTGTGATGCTTGATGCATTGTATTGACTTGAAAAGTTTAGAAGCTTAAGTGACTCAGCAGTTTTACATCCTAGGGTGTAGAGGACATGCCCTAGGGTGGCTGCTTATGCCATAGGATGTTGTAATGGTTGATACATTGTGTCAATTTGAGAAGGTCAGTAGTTTAATCAAATTACTCACAGGGGGCCGAGAACCTTAATTTGTAAACATCTTCAGTCTGTGCAAGAGGAGGCCATGGGGCAACCCATCTGGGACTCCTCCTGTCTCTCAGAAGCTATTCCTATTTCTCATTCCCCCGTTACTGTTCCTCTTCACCAATAAAGTCTCTGAGTCTTAAAAAAAAAAAAAAAAAAGAGGACACAGAGATGCTGTGAGTGCTACCCTTGATCTAGGGTGGGTAGACTACTTACAATGTAAGGGATGAAAAAAGGTTGACTTCCCATTGCTTGCTCTTGTTGCTTTTGCTGTTTTCTGCTGCCATGAACAGTTGCTGCTTAACCATGTGTCACCTTGCCTTGGAGACAGCTAATGTAGACTGAAACCTCCACATAATAAATAAACCTGTCCTCTTTTAACTTTGAGTGTTGGATATTTTGACTCAGCAATGAGAAAAAGTAATTAAGACAGGATCCTCAATGAATACAGGTAAATTGTTTGGTTGAAATGAGGAGAGAACCCTCATCCATATAGGTGGTGATTTTTTTTTATTTTAAAGAGGGTAAAAAAATCACAAAGCAGATCAGAAGAAAAAGAGATCTACAGTGGCTACCATCACGTCTCTTGTTCTCTTCAAAATAGTTGTCCATATTTTCATGTATGTTGAAACAGACTAAAACCACTCTGAACAAAGAATAAAATCATTACTGGAATTCACAGTATGACAATACAGAATCAGCAATGGATGATATCATAATGTCTTTTTCTTCAAAATAGCTGTTCATTTCATCACACATAATACAATTGATTCTTGTAAATTGTTTAAGAGTTCTATGCATGTGTATGCCTCTACATGTACATCTATCCTTTCTAACTTTGAAGAAAAACACAAAACAAAACAGATTACTAGAAAAATAAGAAACAAAAAAGACAAATGACAATAGCAAAGAGCCCAAAACAATGATGATACAGACTTTCAAAACAAGGTGATAGGAACATAACTAAGGTTGTTATATAACATAGAGATCTTAAAGAGTATCTCAGATCACCAGACACAAGCATGCAAAATTGATCCAAAATTGAATGTTAGTTGTGTTGTTCTATGAACTTATAGAATTATATCACAATCGTCTTAGCTGTTCTAAATGTGTGTATACAAATTTAGATGTTTTTTCTTTTCCATTCCTTTTTTCCCCTATTTTTCTTGAGATATTATTTTTCCATTTGATCCATTTGATACCCTTTTCACTGTATTTACTGAGGATTTTGTATCTTGTATACTTTTACCATTTGTTACACTAGGGAGACAATATGGTATTTACACATGTGAGTGTGTTTTATGTCACTTATGAGTATGGTTTCAAGTTGCATCCATTTACTTATAAATAAATATCTCAATGTGAGTGTTCTTTATAGCTGAGTAGTACTCCATTGTATAAAAGTACCATATCATTTTTATCTATTCCTCAGTTGATGGGTATTTAGGGTGTTTCCAAGATATGGCTATTGCAAATTGTATTGCTATACATATGGGTGCACATATATCACTGTGATGTATGTTTTCTATTCTTCTGGGAATATGCCCAGAAAGAGAACAGCAGGGTCAAATAGTACTTCCAATCCCAGCTTTCTGAGGAAACTAACACTGATTTCCATAGTGGCTACACCAGTCTACACTTCCATCAAGAGTGCAGAAAGAGTTACTTTTTCCCTGCAGCATCTCTAGCATTTGTTGTTCATAGCTTTCTTTATCCTGGCAATTTTTTCTGGTGTGAGATGGAATCTTATTTTGAAGTCTTGTAATGTTTACAATGTTTAGGTTTTATTGGTTTTGTTTTGTATTGTTTTGTTCAACTTTATTATACCTAATGATATAGGCAATTCTTTTTGAGGAAACAGGAGGCATTTTGGTAACCATTGTTGATAACCTTGTACTCTGTTTTTACATCATGTGTTATGTCTGTCCTTGGTTTTGACTGACAGCTTTGTTTTGTCATATTTTTAATTGTGCTTTCTTTAGGTATATTCAGCATCTCTTTCATTTTCTTTTATCATTTCTTCTTTTACCTGGGAGATTATTTCAAGTTTGAATTCCTTTAAAGCTTCCTGGAGTTGTTTGTTTATTTCAAGCACTATGATGTCCAATATTTGAGCTGTATGGCATATATTATATATTTTCTTCTATATACATTGCTCCTAGGGTTTCTTGAGATGGGCTGTAGGTTTGAGGTGGTAATTTGGTCTTTTGTTTTGTCATTTTCCTATATTTCTGTGTTTCAAGTGTTATTCAAAAGCTTCCTCAGGGTCTGTTGGAAATCCACTTCTATGCTCACAGCTCCTGGGACTCTGGCATCCAGTTCCCCCAGGACACCAGGCCTCTGCATCCTGTGACACTCACCTGCTTACTTAGAACTCCATAGTCCCAAACAAGCTGGGCTCCATGGACATAGGGTGCCTGCCTGTTTTCTTAAAACTCCATAGTTCTATGAGTACAGCCAGAAAGGGGAGGCGGATGCAAGCACCCCAGACCCGTCTAGCCATTCCACTGCACCCAGACGGTGCGAGGGTACCAAAAAGCTAGCCTCAGGGGAGAGTGCACGAGTCACTTACCCCAGGACGCCGAGCCTCTGGAACTGGTGATGTTTGCCTGCTTGCTTAAAAATCCACAGTCTTTCAGACACATGGGGAGGCAGATGCAGGTGCCCCAGACCCGCCTGGCCATTCCACTGTACCCAGATGGTCTTCCTTGTTATTTTTAAAAGAGCTTTCCTTTCCTGTTCACTAGCTACAGTCTTGTCTTAGAGGTGTGAAAGCCTATCTTCGCTTTCATTGAGGTGGTCTTTTCAACTTTTGATGGAATTTTGATATCCTGTGTATCTCTTTGAATCTCTTTCATGCCTTCTGTTTGTTTCTTATATTGTGCATTCAAGGTTTCCAACTTTTTGCATTGTTCCTCTAATTTTTTAACTATGTCTCTTTAGATGTGTTCAGCATTTCTTTCATTATATTTATCATTTCTTCATTTGTCTGGCAGATTATTTCTTTTAATATACCCCCAGAATTGATTCTTCACTTCAGTTGCTATCATTTCAGGAGTTTAATGTTTGTAGCTTATATTTTCTTCTATGTCCATGTCTCCTAGTCTTACCTGGGAACGGCTGGAGGTTTGAGGTCACATTTTGCTCTTCTGTTTTGTCATTTTTGCATAGTCCTTTAAGGAAGCTGGAGGCAAGGACTCAGGTGCTTCTTGGATTGAGAATATCTGTTGCAAGAAGTTTCCCCAGTTGAATGGATATTGTTAGGCCTTACCAGGTGGCTCCCAGCCACTTGAGATAGCTGGGCAGCAAAATAACAGTCTCTCAGTGATGTGCCATTGATTCCCATGGGATGGAAATCACTGTGCACTTTGGGCTCATGAGGTGGAGCACAGGCAACTGTGGGACACTCGACGTTCACTGGGTGGGACCTAAATAGACCCAGAAGGACCTTCCTGTGGATCTGGTGGTAATGAGAGCTGCTGGGTGGGACCCTACTAATCTCGCAGAGAGGTGCTAAGGCTTCCCCATGGGATGGAAATAGCTGCATGCACTGTGGGCTCCTGAGGTGGAGCGCAGGCAGGTGTAGGCCCTTGGTGGTGACTTCTTGTCATTTCTTCAGGGTCACATCCTGCTATCACCTCTGCTCTCTCTAGTTAAATAGGAGCATAAACACAATATCAATTGAAACCTAATCTTATAAATCATTTTTCTACATTACTCATTTTGCTACCTGCTGTTTCCTGTGTTTTGCTGAAATGATGGTTAAATAGATAACACTGAAAAATTTTAAGCACGAAATAAAGTATTGATACTATCACAATACAAATATTACATATTACATAAGTGCATTCGGAAGTATCAGGTAGAAATTGTGCTGTTCTGTATCTTAGGAGACAGGTTGTGGAAAAGCCATAGGAGCAGTTAGCTGAAAAGGGCAAAAGAGATCCAAGTTCCACCTGTCAACCCCATCCAATATTGATTTTTTATGTCTCCACAGTTTTGTCTTTCACAAGATAAGGCTAGAATTGTGTAGTACATAACCTTATATGATTTACTTCTTTCAGATAGCAATATTTTTTTCAATAACTTATGTGTGCTTTGTGGCTTGATAGTCCATTTCTTTTCATCACTGAATAATATTCTATTGTATGGATATACCACAGTTTTTCCATCCACTCATTGAAAGACATCTTGCTTATTTCTAGTGTTTTTGTGATTTTTTTGAGGATTTTTTAAAAAAATTATTTAAGGAGGAAAAAAAACAGAAAAAGGGTACAAGTTATACAGAATTTCAGAAAAAATAAACAGTGGAAAATCACTAGTTAATAAATATTTTCATCTTAGAAATAGTTGTTCCAGTTACAAAACTAAAGCTTAAAGAGTGGATATTCAAACAGTGAGACTGCAAGTTCTGATCAATGATCCAATAAAACTCAGTAATATGGTTACCTATCTTATACACTTAAATATACATGCAGTTATGTCCTTTAGAGCACTTTCTTTTCCTCTGTTTTGCACAATGACAATTACACATTTTGGATTTTATTACTCCCAGAGTTCTTATTACTTTTTTTGAAGAGAATAAAACCAAATGTGACATAACAAAACAGAGTCAGTCAAATCAAAAGGATGGACATAGTAAATAATGTAAAAACAGAATACAAGGTGATCAACAATGGTTACTATAATGCCTCTTGCTATCTGAAAAAGAATTGCCTATATCATCAGTTATAATAAAATTGAACAAAGCAGTAAAGAACAAAACCAATAAAACCAAAACATTGGAGACATTAGAGGACTTCAGAAGAAGATAATAGTCAACCAGAATGGGTGTCATAATGAATCGTATTGTCTTCTCAGTTGTTGCCTATACTTTCGAATTTGGTACTATCAAGCAAAACAGAGTAGAGGAAAGTCAGTCAAAACAAGATGGTGAAAGCAATATAGGGTTTCAAATCAAGTTCATAGGAAATCAAAGTAGGTTACTATAATATATCCTGCTATTTTTATTTATCCCTTAATTAAAAGGGTAAAAATGAAAAATCAAATAATAAAAAAGAAGATTGAGATAAAAGAGGGCATAACCACAAAACATTGCAGGTCAAAACATAACCATTTAAACAAAATAGTGTTTCCCCACAAGATAATCCCGACATAAAATTAGTTACCACAGTGTCTCTTTTCTTGAAATCTTTGAGTATAACTTTGTGTACTGTAGTATCAAACATATTAAGACAATGTAAAACCATTCAAGAGAACGACAGCATTACAGGGAATTTAGAATCAACTAACAGAAAATGAACAATGGTTTCTGTATAATCTCCTTGTCTATAAAAGCTTTTGTTTATATTATCCCGTATAATAAAATCTAATAAGATACAACATGTTAAGACCGATGGAGACAGAAGAACAAAAGCTTGATGGGACTTCAAAACAAGATGATATTAAATCAGCACTAGCTATTATGATGTCCTGTTTTCTCCAAAATAGCTGCTCCTACCATCTAACCTTTTCTGCCTCATTTCTGTTGAGCTCTTTTTCTGTCATTAGTTGCCAGTTTGTCTTCTTCATTTAGCTTTCTGCTCCATTCATTGTGGCCTCTCTGCCACTGTTTCTGGAATCTTGGCATTTTTCTTCTTTAGAATATCCTGCAGTATTCTCAGTAGAGTTGAATTGGTGGTTGCAAATTCCCCTAGTTCCTCTTTATCCTGGCACCTTGTTTTTACATCAATGTCTAGGGACAGTTGTGCAGGATATATCAATCTTGGCTGGAGGTTATTATCTTTCAAAGCTTGAATTATTTCCCCCCACACTCTTCGTGATTTGATTGTTTGTACCAAGAAGTCTTCTGTAATTCTAATGGGTGTTCCCTTGTAAGTGACCTGTTTCTTGTCTCTGATGGCTTTTAATATTCTGTTCTTATATTGGATTTCTGGAATTTTGATTATTATATGCCTGGTTGTAGCTCTGTTTATGTTGTAGGTGGCTGGGGTCCTGTATGCCTCATATATCTGAGTATCTTTGCCTTTTGCTAATTAGGGAAATTCTCCTGGATTATTTCTCTGAATAGCTTTTGTAGTTCATTTGTTTGTGTCCCTACTTCTTCTTTTATGTTCTTAATTCTTAAGTTATAGATCCTCTTATCATCTTCTAGCCTTTGTATTATTGCTGATTGTTTTCTTGTTGTTTTTAAGAAGCTTTTCATTTCATGCTCCCACCTTACAAATCTGTCCTCCAGTTCAGATAATCCATCCTTAGTTTCCTTCAAGCTGTTATGCCAGCTTTCAATAGAGTTTTTAGTTTCCTGGTAATCTCTTTGAACCTGCTTCACATATTCTATGTTTTCTCTATTTTCTCCATCAAACAATTCTCTCCTTTTTTCTGTTCTTCCATTCCACCATCTGTTTTTTCTTGGGCAGTGCTTAGCATTTCTCTAACTATTCTTATTTCTTGCTTTATTTCATTAAGTACTTCATATGCTTATTTATCACCTGTATATCTTGTTTTGTGAGGTATTTTTCCAGATTTTTGGTCAGTTTTTAAACTGAGTTTTTTCTTGTTAAATTTTAAGACTTTGTATTTTAGATACAAATCCTTTAATCAAGTCAATGTTTTATGAATGTTTTTATCCTACACTGTAACTTGTAGTTTTAGTCTCTGAAAAATGATTTTTATATTTGTTTTAATTTTTGCAGAATTTAGCTTAGTTCTTTTTCATGAATTATTTTCAGCACTTTACCTAAAACTCATCACCAGGCACAAGATTATCTACATTTGCTTTTATGTTTCCTTCTAGGATTTTTACAGTTTTGTGATTTAGATTTAAGCTTCATATCTTATTTGAGTTCAAATTTGTGATGAGGGTGAAGTTTGTATCATATAAATGTGTATGAATGTCCAATGGCTTTAATACCACTAATTTATAAAATTACTCTCTCTCCACTGAATTATTTTCACTGTTTTGCTCAAGGTCCACTGACTGTATTTATGTGGTCCTGCCACCAGATTTCACATCACAATCATCGTAAGTCCTCCACATGTGACAAACAGTCAGAAGAGCACATGTGAAAACAGAGGTGTACTAGGCCAGCACAATTGAGAGGAATTTGTTCACAGGTTTTATGAAACCATTTATAAAAATAATTCATTAGAGTAATTTCAGAAAAACTTACCTATTAGGTTTTTTTTGGAATTGATATAATAGTTCACAGTCATCTTGATGATTGCTACTTTCCCAGTAGAATACATTTTCAAAAAAGGCCATTTGAAACATTCTACCATCCACTAAAAAACTAAAACCTTCCAATTCAAAACAAGTCCAACACCCGAGCCCAGTCTTTTGTGCTGCTGCACCTGGCCATCAGTGTGCACAGGAGGAGCTGGGCAGATCTGGGGTGCCTTCATCGGCCTCTCTGTGTGTCTGGAGGACTGTGGATATCTCTGCCCAGACTGTTGGAGTCCCTCCATGCTTCCAGGTGCAGTTAAGGGGAGAGGTGTGTTTGAGGCTTCTACATCTGCCTCCCCATTCCTGTGCACTTGGAGAACTGCTGAGCTCCCAATGAGTGGGCGGGCCCACACTATCACCCGAGCCCAGCCTGTTGCGCTGCCGCGCCTGGCCATCGGTGTGCAGAGGAGGAGCTGGGTGGATCTGGGGTGCCTTCATCGGCCTCTCTGTGTGTCTGGAGGACTGTGGATATCTCTGCAAGCAGGGAGGGATCACAGCTTCCGGAGGCACTGCAGCCTGTGGTGAGTACAAAAACCCGGCTGCGATTGAAGAACTGTGGAGCTTCCAAGGGGCAGGGGGGCACACAGTGACCCTGAGGCCCAGCTTGTCTGGAACTGCGGAGATCTGAGCAGGCAGAGGAGGGCCACTGGTTCTGCAGGCCCAATGGCTTGGGGTAGCGTGGTGCCAGAGTCTCAGTAGCTGCAAACATAGAAGGGGATTTTCAACAGGTCCTGAGGAAGCTTTCAAATAACACTTGAAACACAGAAATATAGGAAAATGACAAAATGAAAGACCAAATTACAACCTCAAACCTCCAGCCCATATCAAGAAACCCTAGGAGCGATGTATATAGAAGAAAATATATCCCATTCACCTCATATATCGGACACAATAGCTACTGAAATTGACAAGCAACTCCAGGAAGCTTTAAAGAAATTCAAACTCGAAATAATCTCCTAGATAAAAGAAGAAATGATAAAAGAAATGAAAGAGATTCTAAATATGTCTAAAGAAAAGACAGATAAAAATTTGGAGGAACTAAACAAAAAGATAGAATCCCTAGACGAGCAATATCAGAAACAAACAGAATACATAATGCAGATGCACAGATATACAGGAAATAAAAAACTCAACTGAAAGTTGTAAAAACCGCCTTAATGAAAGTGAAGATAGAATTTCAGACCTTGAAGACAGGATTGCAGCTAGTGAACAGGAAAGGAAAGATCTTTTGAAAATAACAAGGAATCAGGAAACAATTCAACAACTGCAAGATGATGCAAAGAAGAATAACATAAGAATGATAGGGATTAATGAAAGAGAGGGAGACAACATGAAGGATGTCAGGAGGATATTTAGAGAAGTAATAGCTGAAAATTTCCCAAGCATGAGATCAGAAACTGACATCAGGATCAGTGAAGCATATAGAACTCCAAATAGTCATAACCAAAATAAAACTACACCCAGTCATATAATAATCACCATCCCAGAAATCCAACACAAGAATAGATTATTAAAAGCTGTCAGAGAGAAAAGACAGATCACTTATAAAGGAAAACCTATCACAATCACAGCAGACTTCTCAGCACAAACGATTAAGTCAAGAAGAGCATGGAGTGAAGTATTCCAGATCCTAAAGCAAAATGATTTCCAACCTAGACTGATATATCCTGCAAAACTATCATTCAAAATAGATGGTGAAATAAGATACTTCCATGACAAAGAACAGCTGAAGAACTTCATGAACACCAAACCAACCCTGCAAAAATTATTGAAAGACAGTTTAGATACACAAAGGAAAAAACCACTAAGCAAAGCAAATAATTAAACAGAACAGAAAGATAAAGATGCAACAGCAGAGAGATAACATTCCTACAATTAACCAGCATTTAACAGTAATAACCATTAATGTAAATGGTCTCAATGCACCAATCAAAACAAACAGACTAGCAGAATGGATCAAGAAACAAAATCCAACCATATGTTGTTTACGGGAAACCCATCTAACCCAGAAGGATACTCACAGACTGAAAGTCAAAGGATGCAAAACAATTCTTCATGCAACAGGAATCAAAACAAAAAGGCAGGAGTAGCCATTCTGTTTGCAGACAACGTGAACGTTAAACCAACAATGACCATAAAGGACAAAGAAGGTCACTACATACTCCTAAGGAGAAAACTCCAAGAGGAAGAGATAACTATCTTAAATATATACGCACCAAACTCCAGAGCACCCAGTTGTATAAAACAATTATTAACAGAAATGAAAACTC
Source organism: Cavia porcellus (assembly GCF_034190915.1). Taxonomy (NCBI): domain Eukaryota; kingdom Metazoa; phylum Chordata; class Mammalia; order Rodentia; family Caviidae; genus Cavia; species Cavia porcellus. Next base: position 53,554,576 of record NW_026947500.1, on the reverse strand, counting down.
AAATTATCAGTAACACAATTGTAACAGGAGACCTTAATATGCCATTGACACCAAGGGACAGATCAACCAGACAGAAAATAACAGAACTGAATCATGCCTGTGAACAAATGGGTTTGATAGACATATACAGAATGTTCCACCCAACAACATCAGAATACACATTCTTCTCAGCAGTACATGGATCATTTTCTGAAATAGACCAGATATTAGCTCACAGAACATATTTAAACAAATGCTAAAGAGTTGAAATCATCCTTTGCATGTTATCGGATCATAGCGCTCTGAAATTAGAAATTAATGATAAAAGATACTGCAAAAATCCCACAAACACATGGAAACTGAATAACACACTCTTGCGTAATCAGTGGGTCACAGAAGAAATTAAAGAAGAAATTAAACAATACCTAAAAGAAAAAGAAAATGCAGATACAACTTACCGGAAATTGTGTAATGCAATGAAAGCCGTCCTGAGAGGAAAAATCATTGCACTGAGTTCCCACATCAGGAAAACAGAACGAATACAAATAAATAACTTGATGATATACCTCAAACAGTTAGAAAAAGAAGAGCAAGTCAAGCCCAAAGCCAAAAGAAGAGAGGAAATTATAAAAATCAGAGCAGAAATCAATGCAATAGAGACTAAGAAAACAATCCAAAGAATCAACGAATCAAAGAGTTGGTTCTTTGAAAGAATAAATAAAATCGATAAGCCCCTAGCCAACCTTATTTTAAAAAGGGAAGAAAAAGCTCAAATTCATGCAATAAGAAATGAAAAAGGAGAAATCACTACAGACCCGATAGAAATACAGAAGATCATCAACACCTATTTTGAAAACCTCTACTCTCAAAAGTTTGATAACACAGAAGAAATAGACAGATTTGTAGAAGCATATGAAGTACCAAAGCTAGATCAAGAGGATGTAAAACTGCTGAACAACCCAATCTCTACCAATGAAGTTGAACATGTAATTAAGTCCTTACCCACCAAGAAGAGCCCAGGCCCAGATGGATTCACTGCAGAATTCTACAAGAAATACAAAGAAGACCTAATGCCGACACTCCTCAAACTATTCAATGAAATTGAAAGGGAAGCAATCCTTCCTAAGTCATTCCTGGAAGCAAAAATTACTCTAGTACCAAAACCTGAGAAAGACCCAACTATAAAAGAGAACTATAGACCGATCTCCTTAATGAACACAGATGCAAAAATCCTCAATAAAATATTGGCAAATAGGATCCAGCAAATCATCAAGAAGATTATACACCATGACCAAGTGGGATTCATCCCAGGAATGCAAGGATGGTTCAACATACGCAAATCAATAAATGTAATCCACCATATCAGTAAAGCCAAAAATAAGAATCACATGATCATTTCTATAGATTCAGAAAAAGCCTTCAATAAGGTCCAACATTTATTCATGATAAGAACTTTACAGAAAATTGGAATAAATGGTCTTTACCTAAATATAATAAAGGCCATTTATGACAAACCAACAGCCAGCATCATACTAAATGGCCAAAAATTGAAAGCCTTTAATTTAAAATCAGGCACAAGACAAGGATGTCCTTTATCACCACTCCTATTTAATATAGTACTGGAAGTACTAGCCAGAGCAATTAGGCAAGAAAGAGAAATAAAAGGGGTAAAGATACGAAAAGAAGAAGTTAAATTATCATTGTTTGCAGGTGACATGATACTCTACATAGAAGACACCCTAAACTCTATTGAAAGACTCTTAGATAATAAATTCAGTAATGTGGCTGGATACAAAATCAATACTCAGAAATCAATAGCATTCCTATACATGAACAACAAAATCACAGAGAGGGAAATAAGTGAAATTGGACTATTCACATTAGCTAGCAAAAAAATGAAATATTTAGGAATTACTCTTACGAAAGAAGTGAAAGACTTATACAGTGAAAATTATAATACACTGAAAAAGGAAATTGAAGATGATCTCAGAAAATGGAAAGACATCCCTTGATCATGGATAGGAAGAACAAACATTGTGAAAATGGCCATTATCCCAAAACTCTTATACAGATTCAATGCAATCCCAATAGAAATACCATCAACATACCTTATAGATCTAGAGAAATCACTCCTAAATTTCTTCTGGAACCAGAAGAGACCTAGAATTGCAAAGGCAATTCTAAGCAGCAAAGAGAAAGCAGGAGGCATCACAATCCCTGACTTGAAATTATACTACAAAGCAACAGTAGTAAAATCAATATGGTATTGGAATCAAAAGAGCCGAAGATCAATGGAATAGATTAGAAGATACAACCACAACTACAAACACACTCAACCACCTTATCTTTGATAAAGGAGCCAAGCAGGTTCACTGGAAGAACGACAGTGTCTTTAATAAATGGTGCTGGAAAAACTGGCTCTCCATTTGCCGAAAACTAAAGCTAGACCCATGTCTATCACCATGTACTAAGTTAAAATCTAAATGGGTCAAAGATCTGAATATTAAAACAGAAACACTAAATCTATTTGAAAGATAAATTAGGTAGAAACCTTGGAGACATAGGAGTAGGTAAAGAATTCATGATTAGGACTCAAACCGCACAGGAAATACTTCCCAGAATCAATAACTGGGACTACTTCTTATTAAAAAGTTTCTGCATGTCAAAAGAAATCTCCAGCATAGTAAAATGAAAACCCACAAACTGGGAAAAGATTTTAGTGAACTGTCTCTCAGACAAGGGACTCTTGTCTAAAACATATAAAGAATTAAAAAAACTCAGACCTCCAAAAATTCAAAGATCCAATCCAAAAATGGGCATCTGAGATGAATACGCAATTCTCAGATGAAGAAATGCAAATTGCAAATAAATACATGAAAAAATGCTCATCATCATTGGTCATTAGAGAAATGCAAATTAAAACCACACTGAGACACCATCTGAAAGAATGGCAACTAAACCAACAACAAATGCTGGAGAAGCTGTGGGGAAAAAGGAACTCTCCTGCACTGTTGGTGGGAGTGTAGACTGGTACAGCCTTTGTGGAGATCTGTCTGGAGATTTCTCAAAAAGTTGGAATTGGAAATCCCATTTACTCCAGCTATTCCACTTCTAGGCATATTCCCAGAAGAACTGAAAGCATCATACCACAGTGACATATGTGCACCTATGTTTACAGCAGCACAATTTGTAATCGCCAGATCTTGGAAACAACCCAAGTGTCCATCAACTGAGGAATGGATAAAAAAGTTGGGTATTTCTATACAATGGAGTATTATTCAGCTATAAATAAGGATCACATTGAGATATTTATCAATAAATGGGCGCAGCTTGAGACCATACTCATAAGTGAAATTAGTCAATCTCGCATGTGTGAATACCGAATAGTTTCCCTAATGTAAGTAATGATTCAAGTATATAAAAATATGTGGTAATCATGATTCCCCATTATGTGGCCTTGAAGCCTTATAAAGTTTTCACTCATTAATTAGAAAGGCTTTATTCTGGGCTTCTTGATATGGAAATATTTGAAGCTATAGTATATGAAGTTTTATCCACATATTTCAAGGAAAAAGACAGACACTATGGTATCTACTATTAAGTCAGGTTATATGGTGGTGAAGTACTAGGTTATTGAAACAGTCATGCTGTGACCTCTATTGTTATATTGTTATGTCCTGTTTTATCTCAATCTCCCCCTTATTCTTTAAAAAAAATTATTTAGTTATTTCTTATGTTTGTCTTAAATAAGGAGGAAAATTTTAAAAATTAGGATATATAATAGTAACTATTTTTGATTTCCTATTAACTTGTTTTGAAGTCCTGTAATACTCCCACAATCTTGTTTTGACTGATGAGACTCTGTTCCATTCTGTATGATAGTATCAAGTTTGAGGGTATAGGCAACTACTTTGAAGGCAATAAGGATTCACTAAGATGCCCATTCTGGTTTGACTATTGTCTCCTTTGGAAGTCCTGTAATGTTTACAATGCCTAAGTTTTATTGGTCTTGTTCTCTACTGTTTTGCTCAACTTTATAATATCTAATGAGATAGACAATTCTTTTTAAGGAAACAAGAGACAACGTTGATAACCATTGTTAATAACCTTGTACTCTGTTCTACATCATGTGCTATGTCTATCCTTGGTTTTGACTTACAGCTTTGTTTTGCCATATTTGACTTTATTCTCCCCCTGCCAAAAAAAAGTAATAAGAACTAAGGAGTAATAAAATCCAAAATGTGTAAATTTTGTTGTAAAAAATAGAGGGGAAAAATAGCTATAACGGATATAACAGCAAGTGTGTTTAGGGGTGTTAAATAGCTGACTATATCAATGTTTTTGAATCATTGAACACAGCTGTTTGCAGTCTCCCTGTTTGAATGTCCACTTTGTATTCTTTGATTCTGTGATTTGAGCAACTATTTCCAAGATGATAATATGTAATCTATTAACAGGTGATTTCCTACTGTTATTTTTTTTTGTAGTTACGTATTACGTGTACCCTTACACCGCTTTGTTTTGTTTTGTGTTTTTCTCTTTTTCCTCTTAAATAAAATAAAAAAACAAGTCCAAGTAGCTCATGAAATAATTCAGTTGATACTTAAATCATTGTATTAATCTAAAGGAGAAGAGCTATGATACTGGAATAAAAATGGCAGTGTTCTCAGGTGCACAGAAGAAACAGGAGAATGAGTAGAGGGGCAAAAATACTCAGTGGGAGGAGTTTCCTGGGATCCTTAATGGTGAAGGAGGTTGAGAGAGCACTGGGTTTTATCTTATGGAAGCCAATGGATGCAGTGTGTTGAGTAGGAACTGGTGTGGCTACGAATAACAAGAGCTCTAGGCTTAAGATCCCAGTTGAATGAATATAGATGAGCTCAACAAACAGAGCAAGGCTGGAGGCACAGTTGTGGGATCTTTTGAAATCTGCATTAATCAAAGTACTGGGTGGTTTGTCTTTACTACAGGAAACAGTGTCTAATGAAAGGTACAGATGCCTGCAGTGCCACGGCAAGCAGGCTGGGAAGAGCATAGTGATTTTGAATTCATCCACTGGAATCCACTCTGCTTTTAGAGGATATTGACATGGGAGGTTCTCCTGCTTTATCTACATATCTCCAGATATTTAGGGGCAGGCTCAAAGAACATATTCTGGTTCTCATTTCATAGTGTCTGTCTCACTGATTTCTGTTTTTCTTTCCTTTTTGGGGCTGTAACTGAGGAAATGAAGCACTATGAGAAGTTAGGGCATTCAGGAAAAAAAGGGTGACAGCCAACGTCAAGGTTCACCCCCTTTTTAAATTCATGAACTGAAAGGAGATATCAAAAAGCACAAAAACAAATGTGCTGTCTCCCTAATACGTGGAAGCCAGAAAAAAAGACATGACAGTATAAAAAAGACAGGGGAGAGGAAAGGAGCACAGGTGGAAGGGAGCTCAATAAGGAGGGAAAATATGGTCAGATATTCTCTATATATTGTGACAATGTCACAATAAAACTCAATATTTTAAAAAATTAATGTATAGTAATTAAATATGCATGTGTTGAAAAAAGAAATATGCTAAGCAAATGGAATCTAAAAGAGATGAAGTCATAGAAGTTGAGGGAAGAATGGTGACAATCTGGGTAAGATAGGGGCACAAGGAGGAGAACAAGAAAAAGGCTCATTAACAGGTGCAATTTTGGTGTTTAGCAGCAGGGTCACATTTGGTGGAATATGGCACAACAAGGTGAGTATGATGAACAGTGATGCCTTAAATATCTCACAATATTTATAAAAGAGCAATTTGAATGTGCTCATGGTAAAAAAAAATGACACATGTTTCAGGGTTATGGCTATATTAGTTATACTGAGTTGATCTTCTTGCTCAAAACATCACACCACCCCTCACAAATATGTACACATATTCTGTGTCAATCAAAAATATGCAACAGTATCAGGCTATTTAAAGAAGAGGGGCTATGCAATGACTTGAATCTCAAAGATGTCCTTTACACACTCAGTCCCTTATGATACCTGTGAGAGTTGACAATAAATGATTAAATCAACTGGTAACAAAAACATACTATATAAGGATCTAAACACCTAGCTCTAAATTTTAAGGATGGTTTGTTTGCCATAGTTGGGGCATGGAAGGAGGCAGACTGGGCTGCTCATGATCAGTTCAGACAACAAAGGTTGAAGCATGCTGAGAATGCTGTGTTTTAAATTTGGGCTAAAAAGTTTAATTTAGAATATTCTCCTTTAAAAAACAAAAATAAAACATTCTCCTTTAAAGATTAATGAATTTTGCAGTACAGATGCAGTCTGATTTGTCTGCATTTCTTTCTGTCCCTTGCAGTGATCAGTATGTATTAAGTGCTTATTAACTATTGATCAAATTAATGATATTTCTGCTAACTACTGCTTCCTCTACCGTAAACATAATTTTTATTAGCTACTGTTTACTAAGCATTTACCATGTGCTGGACCTGGGAACAATCACTTTTGAGCATCACATCCAGTGCTCTGATAATCGCTGGGTTAGATGTGTTGAGTTTCTAGAATCAGATGGTTGGGAAATGACAGTCTGTTTGGCCATGAACCTAAATGACACCCAACAGTGCTGAATCCAACCAGTGGAATAAATGGAAACCAGCTGACTCTGAAATCAGAAAGACTTTGCTTCCCATGTTCTTCCCTAGATTTCCCTCATGATGTTAAGGTACCTGCACATTTTCAATTCCTTTGTTACATTTCTAGAAAGCATCCCAGCACACAGCATTGCTGTCAGCTTTTCTGTCCTAACACTCATGGTTGCTGCCTCACACACCAGTTTGATTGCAAGGGCCCCTGTCCTTCTAGGGCTCTGCATATAGGACTCTGGACTACCACAGTAGAAGGATGGACAAGAGGGATATGGAGGGTGGTGGAGAGGAGGCCAGAGCTGAATTTCTCTAGTAGTTTCCCTGCCTGGCACACTTGGTTGCAGCTGTAATACAGACACTGTCAAGTTCCTTTCAGGCTCATGGGGAGAAACATAACCCAGCGCAGAAGACTGCAGTCTTGGGAGCCATGTTGTTTGAATTTGAAGTCAAACTTTTTCCTCATTGGGAAGCCCAGGTGTTAATATACATAAAATGTTTAAAATAGGTTTGCAAAAAATAACAATATGCAATAAAACAACAATTGTTAAATTTCTTTCATTCTGTTTTGAAAGCCTATATTGCTATTCTTTTGAATTTGTTGTTGCTGTTTGTCTCTTTTGCTTTTGGTTTTTCTTTCTGACTTCTTTTTTCTTTTTTGTTGGGGTTCTGCAAGCAAAGGGAAAATAAAGTGTCGCACACACTAAAGGTCAGCAAAATGGCTGCCACCTAGCCAGCCTAAGCAAGTAGCTTTTATTGAGATAAAAACCAAAGAAACTCAAATTGTGCATGCTCAGATTATATAACTTGTTTCTTGACCTTACAGGACCTCATGTTTTTACTTTGGGGTGGGGATGATGTTTCAAGGCCTGCACTTTTCCCATAAAATTATCGACTGGATGGGTCTGGGACAAAATGGAGTCAGTGTGGCCTCTCTACACTTTTTAAAATAAAAAAAATAAAAATAAAAATAAAATAGGCTTGCAATACAGCATGTGAATGTCGATGTTCTCTGTGCATATATCACTTGGGTTATCCTTCAGTATCTGAGTTCCATATCCACACAGCCAGTAAAAGATGGTTTGGAAATAATCAGAAAAAACACGTTTCTTTCCTCACCATGCACAATGTTTTTTCTGTTATCATTCTCCAGTCAATAGAGTACAACAACAATTCACATGACATTTTCATTGTTATGATTACTTAAAATATATGAGGAGATATGTGTAAGTCAGATACAAATAATATGCTGTTTAATAGAAGAGACTTGAACATCTACAAATTTTGGGTATGTTTTGGTCCTGGAACCAATCTCCTCTAGACGCTAAAAGACAACTTCATATGGTTTGTAGAGTTTGTTCTGTTTTCTTGGCCTTGAATGGATCATGAATGTAGAGCACTGAAGAATTAACAAAATTGAGATGGAGTTCTTTCCATCTCCATGCATTGTCTATGCTCTTCCAGATAAGGAGGAAAAAATTCTCTGATCTAAGCAATGAGATCAAATCAAATTCTGCACAGCCAATAGATCTACAGTAATGGAAAAGTGTGTTGAAAGCAGCCAGGGATGCACCTCTCAGAGATGATGGGAAGTAATTCCCAGGGTTGGGACTGCAAGTGTCCATCCACTATGGCAAAGAGATGGGATTCACATGAGTGATGTGTTCAGATAGATGACAGTGAGAGTCAATTGAAGGTGTGGTGATCAGAAATGATACTAAATTGTGAGAGGGAGCCTATCCTTGGTGCCAGACTACCACAGAAAGAGTATAGCTAAAATAAGGGAAAGACTGATTGATTACTCACTGAGACTAGAAAGAGAAGAGTATTAGTCTGATACTACTGGACTGACATTTGCTAGGCCCCCACATAGCTAAAGAAAAGAGAAATGGCAGAAAAGGGCAAATACAACAAGGAGACCAGTCTAGCAGGTGGACATCTTGTTCTTGTATTTTTACCTCTATTATACAAAATGGAACTTTAAGAATTCCCCCATATGCCAGTAATGGGTGTTATATGCTGTAGAATATTATCATTGTGAGTTGTTGAATGTACAGTGCTGCAGTGGGGCAGAGTACGGCTCTGGTGTGAGGAAGATGCTGGAGCTGAATCAGAGTCCACATTTTTACTTCCAGTGTGATGCTCAGTAAGTTAGTATCCCTCCAAGTCTTTCTCTTCTCATTGGTGACATAGTGATAGTGCAATAAATACCAAAGCTGTGTAATGAAAATTTGATTAGATAATTTAGCATATACTAAGTGCACCATAAAGGCTAGATGTTAGGATTATTATAACAACCGGTTGTTTTCTTTTGGCTGAAGAAATTCCTTCCTCTTTTTGGCCATGAATGGTCAATAGACAAGTGACCACAAAACAAACAAACTAAAACAACAAAACAAAAAAACAGAGAGAAAATTTGGTGGGTGGAGTCTCCTTTTTAATAAATAAACACCAAATGTTTCTGATGCCTGTTGTGTAAATCTGCAGCAGCTTGAGAATCTTTTCTGCTTACGAGCTAGGCAAGCACTTTCTTCCCCATCACCTTCCATAATGCATCTTTGATCTCTTTGTTCCGTAAACTGTAAATGAGAGGGTTCAGCATGGGGATCACTAGAGAATAGAACACAGACACTGCCTTATCCCTGCTGAGTGAGTAGCTGGAGCTTGGTCGCAGGTACATGAAAAGAGCTGAACCAAACAGCAGAGTCACCACCATCAGGTGCGAGGCACAGGTGCTGAAGGCTTTCCACCTGCCTTCCACCGAGCAGATCTTCAAGACAGCAGACACTATGTAACTGTAGGAGACCAGGAGGATGAGGAATGATGTTCCTCCAACAGCTACCACCACGAGGTAGTTCATCACTTCACTGAGGAAGGGGTCAGAACATGAAAGAGCTAGGATGGGTGGAAGGTCACAGAAGAAGTGGTTGATGACATTGGGTCCACAGAAGTGGAGTGTAAATAAGGAGCTGGCCTGGATCAGGGAGCTCAGGAAGCCTCCGACATAAGCTCCGGCCACCAGGCGTCTGCAGAGGCCCTGGGACATGACAGTGCTGTAGAGAAGGGGCATGGAAATGGCTGCATACCGGTCATATGCCATGGCAGTCAGGAGAAAGCACTCAGTGAGACCCATGCCAACAAAGAAAAAAAACTGAGCAGCACATCCTAAGAATGATATAGTCTTCTGCTCTTGGAAAAAGTCTGTGAGCATCTTAGGGGCCACAGTGGAAGAGTAGCAGATGTCAATGAAGGACAAGTTGCCAAGGAAGAAGTACATTGGGGTGTGCAGATGGAAGTCACCTCTGATCAGAAAGATGAGTACAAGGTTCCACACTAGGGTAACAAGATAGATGCCCAGGAAAGTCACAAAGAGGAAGGCTTGGAGTTCCAGATGATCTGCAAGTCCCAAGAGGATGAATGTGGTCACTGATGAGTGGTTCCAGGCTTTGACTATGGCCATGGTTCCCATGGACCACAAGTACGAGATGCAGACCTGGGTTAGAAATGATCATTCATGACACAGATGGTGTCAAGAAGTGACTGCAAGTGCAGGAGCTTACCAAGGGTAGGTGATTACCAGGTTAAAATTGACACAGGGATCGTTTCTTTCTCTCTCAGAAGCCTAGTGGTGTCATTATCTTATATATTTGAACAAAACAGTGCCACTGACATGATTTCAGGCTTTTGATTCATTCCTGAGCCCCAGAGTTAACTCCTCCTGATTCCATTATTTGGGTGAGAAACTGGCCAGTTTTGCTTCAATTTCTTTATTTATAGAACTGAGTGACAGTGACTATTTCACATATCTGTTTTAAGAATTATATACGTCAAAATATGTTAAATGCTTGATACCATCATAGTGACCAGTGAGTTATTAGCATGAAGTTTCTGTGTATTCCAGATGAGTCAGGTCATGCCTGTAAATAACTAGTCCTCTGATTTTTGCGGGTTTCCACAATAGAATGGAAAAAGAAATGGAAGTTTGTGTAGAAGTGTGGTTATAAAATTTTTGGTCAGATACACAGAGCACTGTCAATGCAAAGGGTCAGAATGGCCATGTATAGAAATGATCTTAATTATCAAATGCCTGCGTATGAATATATTAACATTGCTCCAATTTCAAATTTGCATCAATCTGAGCCTCCAGAGCAAAAGTGTGGGCTCTGGATCTAAACTCTCCCAGTTTAATTCCCAGCCTCACCACAGTTATAATCATTCTGGGTCAGATATGGTCATAGTTTGGGAAGTAATATTTTCTGGGTTCATTTTTCTAAATTCGAGATAGTTGTTTCATTTTAAATTTCCAGTTCTCACAAATCAGTCTGTATCCTTATAGCCAGGAAATTAACACTTGCCTTTTAATGATTTTCCTGGAACTTGCACAGGGAGATGAAATTGAGGCCTATTCTCTCTCGTCAATAAGTGCTGTGATATATTTTCAGTGCTGACTCCTTCAAATTTGAATAGTGAGGGAATTTGAAGCTCCTTTCAGTAATCATGAGGTCAGTATTTATGCAGTCTTCAGAGTAGCTGCAAGCCTGTCACAGTGATGTAGGCTCTATCCTATGTGCCGAGATTATGTGCTGGTCTTGAAAAGATTTGTGGAATTGCTAGAGGTGAGGAGGTTAGATAGTCCTGCAGCATACTGTGGCAGATGGAGAATCACACAGAGAAATTGGGGGTTAAAAAAGATACAGCTCTCCTAAAACCCTTACCCACCTGGGGAGGGAGGGTCAGCCATTTGCAGAGCAGAGAGCAGCTGCCTGAATTACGATTCAGTGCCACTTAAGACCCCTGACATCAAGGCCATTGGGATACCTACAGCTTAGCAGACAGAAGACTGGGACCAGATACTGTGATTCTGTGGAGCCTTCAGGACAATCCTAGTCCTAATCCTGACTGGCACTTGGCAGGATGGGATGTTGGGTAGCTCATTTAGCCTATTCCATTCCCCATTTGTCAAACAGTGGTAACTGATGACTTCACGGAGTTTGAGGATTTAGCTCATGGGTGCTGAGATAGGATGATAAACAAGAAATTTATTAAACAATAAATTGGGAGTGTGGCTATTATTAATGGTGATTATTTCTAAAGAACTATTTATAGAAGTGTCTCATTCTGAATACATTTCCTTTTTCCGTACTAGGTTAGAGTGCTCTTCTCTTATAAAAAGAAGTTCACTAATTCTTTCAAGTTTTTAAGAATTCAACTTTTAAGAAGCCTTTAGAGTGAGTTGAGGAATTTAATGACTTGCAGGTTGATGGATTATCTAAGTCTGTTTTTAATGTTACCATCAGGAGAAAGAATTTTCACAATAAAGGATGAGATTTCTCAGTCTCAGAACAGAAAGTAAAAAAGGACAACTTGAAACAAAATCTAGGATTTATCTCTGAATATGGATGTCCCAAGTCTTATTCTGGATCAATAAAGAGAAGTATTTTAAAGGCTGTGTGAAATGCTTCATGTTGCAGAATTATGCTCACATGCCCATTGAGGGAGAAAGAAAACCTCTTCACTCCTGCAGTGACTGTGTGGAGGGTCTGTTTGGTTTATTTCAGGCTATCCCCCAGTCCCACTGGGGTTTATCCTCACAAAAATTCATACTAAAACTTTATTGTCAAGGCAGTGGTGTTGGGAGATTGTAACTTACAGGGAAATTATTGCTTTTTTTTATAAGATTAGATGTTTCCAAGGTAATGAATTAGTTCTCATGAGAATGGAATATTAGGTTTTCTATTGCTGAGATATAATACCTGAAACTCACAAGGAGAGGTTCAATTTGGCTCATGGTTTCAGGGGATTCAGTCCATGGTAGATGGATCCAACATAGAAGCATCATGGTACAAAGGCCTGGTGAAGCAAATCTGCTCACTTCATGGCAACCAGGAAGCAGAGCATGGAACAATATACCAGAGGAAGGGGCTGGGGACCAAATATAGTGTCTAAAGTCAAATCTCTATAACCTATCCAGACATGCTCAGATGTGTGCTCCACCAATCTCCCAGGCAGATCCCAAAGCAAATCAATTTGACAACAATAAGCTTAATCACTACATTCCACTCATTGTCAACCTGACACCCAAATAATCTCTTTAAACCACACTTAATCTCCAAATAAACAGAGTTAAAACTTCATAATTCCACCTAACATGTTACAACTACCCTGTGTACAACTAAGAGCACATAAGTCCTTACTCAACGTCTCAAAAGTTCCAGCATTTTTCAAAAGTCCAAGTCCAAGTCACTTTGGAGACTCAGGCAAATTCTGAACTGTGAACCTCTGTTAAAAAAAGAGTTAGGTAGGTTTTAATGGAACTGAATAAACATTTCTATTCCAAAAGGAAGGAAGAGAGGGATAAAAAAAAAAAAGAATCAAATCAAAGCAAGACTGGAATCCAACAAGGCAGACATGTAGCAAGTGGGTGGCTATAAAGAGGGGCAGTGGCTTTGTCTGTTTGCTCTCTTCTGCAAACACCTGTTTGCCTTTTCATTTTTTCTCCCATGTCATGATGCAGTTTGAGGTCCTTTCTAGGTGTGACCACAGGACCTTGGATTCCCAGCCTCTCAAACTGTGACCTAAAGAAACCTCTTCTTGTTGTACAATTTTCAGTATTTGATATTCTGTTATTGCAACAGAAAGTGGACTAAGAAAATTAATTGATCCTGAGAATTGATGAGTTGCAGTAACATTAACTAAATGTATGGAAGTAGCTCTGGAACCATGGAATGAACAGAGGTTGGAAGGCTTTTGAGGAGCATACTATAAAAAGTCTAGAATAATATAAACAATGTGTTAAGAGTAATTCTGGTGAGGATCCAGAAGACAGGATCAGGGAACTCCTGGAACCTCTTCAAAATTGCTTAAGTGGCCATGAACAGAATACTGGCAGAAATATAAACAGCAAAAGCCATTCTGATGAAATCTCAGATGCAAATGAAGAATATGTTATTCAACACTGGAGTAAAGATACTCTTATTTTACCACTGCAGAGAACTTGAGTGCATTTCATCCATGACCTAGGGCTTAATGAAAGTTGGAACTCAAGAGTGATGAACCAGTACATCCAACAGAAAAAAATTCTCAGCAAAAGGTAGAAGGGGTTTCCTGGTTACTGTAAATGATTATGCTGAGATTTTGAAACAAAGGAATACTGTAATGATGCAATTTACAATTAAAAGGACTATACAATTATTTGAAAAATTAGCAACCTGATCACATAAGGAATGTGGAAGCACACAAGGGTGTAGCCAGATGTTAATTAGGAATCAGCATGCATACAAAGGAGCCAGTGATTAATTATCAAGACAGTTGTGGAGGATGGACAGAGAAGTTCTAGAGACCTTTCAGAGGTCTTGGGAGTTGCCCCTCTTATCACAGCCCAGAGCTCTGGACAAACAGAGTGGTTTCAGATGATTGGCCTGGGGATACCCTCCCTGGGCTTGTTGCCCCATGCCAGCAGGGAACTCTGCTCCATACATGCTGGTCAGTCTCCTCCTTTGCCACTCAGCCAAGACTCAAATGGCTCCAGGTGACACCTGGACCACAGCTCTGGCAGCCACAGTCAGTGAGCCTGGGGGATGCCCATGGTTACTATTTTGTTTCAGCGACAAAGGCATGGGACTTTCACAGAGTGAATGGAGCAGGCAGAAATGTGCTGTTGGAGTCGAGTTGTCTTTGCCGCCGCGAATCGCAACAGGGTAATTCCCAGGGGAGCCATGGGAATGTGATTGTTGGGCTCAGGAGCCCTGAGCTGTAGAGTGGGTGGCAACTCCAGCTGGGAGAGCTGTAGACTCTGCACTCCAAGCTGAGAGAGCAGCCACATGGCCCAGCACCTGCCTGTACCTGTCCAGGAGCCAACACATAGAGCAAAGATTGCTCTGGAGTTTGGTTGGTTAATTTATACCCAGCTGAGTTTTGGACTCATTTTGGACCAGTTACTTCTAGTAATGGGAATGCTTAATCTGTGGCTGTTCCACACTGTATATTGGAAACAGACAGGTTGATTTTACAGACTCCCAGTTAGGCATTTGCCTAGAATCTCAGAGGAGACGTTGAATTTTGGATACTTGAGCTAAAGCTGGATGATTTAAGACTTTGGGACTTGGCTCAGGAGGGAGACACGAGTATATTTTGCATTTGACAAGTACCTGGATTTGGGCAGGTTCAGAATGCTATAGATTGCATGTGGTTTAGTTGAAAAGATGATGGTGTTGGGAGGTGAGGTTTTACAGAAGATTAATGTCTTTTTTGTAAAACTGAATTAGTTCTCATAGGAATGGATTAGCTTTAGCAAAAGGAGATGATTATAAAGTGAGCCTGTCTCTGTTCCCTCTCTCATCCACACATTTCTGCTTGGTTTCACTTTTTCTGCCATGTTACAATGTAGCATAAGTCTCTGGCTAATATGGCTGCCCAAACTTTTAGTTAGCTCCTAGAACTGTAAGATAAGTTAATTTCTTTTTGTTATAAATTATTCAGTCTCAGGTGCAGAGTGATAGCACACAAAAAAAATGGACTATGAAGAACCCAGTAGTATAGGGAAAATCAACACCAGGCCCATTTTGAAAAGCTGAAGAGGGAGACTTGGAGAAGCCTAGTGACCACTTTGATCTGTATCTTTGTGACTAACACTAAGCCTGGAGGCCATGTGGAGATTTAAGAATGCAGTAAGCACCCAGCATAGCACCTTGCATACAGCAAATGCCCAGTAATGGTGTGAGTGGGAAGAGTTAATTTATTATTCAATTTCAAGTTATCTGTAGGCCAGTATGAAGCTTTGTAACCACCTTTAGTCACTTTGATCTTAACAGACACAGTTGGTAATGGAGCAAAATGGGATGAGAAGGAGGTAAACCTTGGCCAGACCTGGAGCTGGTCATATTCTGTGGTTTGCCAGGCAGTCCTCTCTGGATCTTCGTCACATGCACTCCTCATACCATGGCAGGTGGCCTCGAGGTCTCACACTCAGTCTCTCTTTCACCTCAGTGTATGACAGTAAATGAAACAGAGAGGCCCTCTCAGTCAGGAGACAGTGCAAAGGTGCCAATACTGTGATCCAAGAATTAAGATTCAGTTGGAAAATTTCAAAGCAACAGTCAGAAGAGAGAAACAGGCTTGGGGAAGGGGTAGAAGCTCTGCAGTGTTTGGAAAATCTGCTAGAGGAAATCTGTGTGGATTACAGCCCCTCCACATTACTTTTTGGATTGCTTACTAATCATGGAGGCTGTGTTCAAGGGCAAAAAAATTCCATCTTATTTGTCTTCTAATTACAGGGCTCAAATCTGTTTCTGAAGCCCATCAAAAGATCAATAAAGCAGAACTGAAATTGGGCTGTGATTCTAGAACCAAGCTCTTAAATCTTTTACTTTGCTGTCTTTCTCAGACTATCATAATGAGAAACTGTTTCTCCTTAGAGAAAACTTGTTTTTTAAAAAAGAATTGTTTTCAGATTTATTTCAACTTGGCATTCAACAGCATCCTGTCTTGGCTTTTCCTAGAACTTTTAATGAACAACGTATTTATAAAACTAATAATTCAATTCATTTCTGAAAACTTTAAAAAATGCTGGTGAATATTAGCCACAAGTTGAGGAAAACGTATGTTTCCTTTACATCAAAGGCTTATTTAGAGGATATTATGAAATGGTTTCAGCTGATATGAAACTATATTTTTGTGACTATCAATTAACAAAACATATTTTATTAATATGTCAATCAATAAAATAATTATATCAGTTATATATCAACTAATTTTTATTAATTCAGCTATGGAACTGGTAAACAAAGCATAGAATTAGCTGAGACAGACAACAGGATTTAATGTAGACTTTACATTTCTGTATATTATTTTGAATTTCAATTTTGAGATGAATTAAGGAAAGCTCAAACATTAAAAACATAAGAATAGGCTAAGTTTTTAAGAAGGTTTTGCAAAGTATTCAATCGGTAAATTCTGTTTTGCTAAATTGTACTTAAGATGCCAATGAGGAACACTTGTAAACCACGAAGTCACATTATTTTAAAAGAAATGCATTATCAAGGAAAGAGAAAAGATGAATGAACCTTATATTCACATTGCTAAGCGAAGTAAACCTATCAGAAAACAGTACATACCACCTAATCGGAAAGATACAATGTTTTGAAAACAGAAAGTCACTGGTGACCATTAGGGCTTGTGGATGAGGAGCTGAATGGCAGAACACACAGGACCTGCAGGGTGGTGAAAGTGTTCTGTATAGTGCAGTGAGTGGCGGATACCATTATACCCTCATCCAAACAGTGTCTGATGCCGAGTGCAAACCCTCATGTGAACTGTGGATGCTGGCCTTACCTCCATGTAGCTCATCAGTGGTGACTGAAGTGGAGGGTGCTGGTACCAGGAAGGATATGCATGGGATATACAGGGGAAATTTCTGTGCAGTCTGCTAGAGGCTGCTGCAGGGCTGTGTGAACCTAAAAATGCTCTCAAAACAAAGTCTACTTGTTAGGCAAGTATAAACCCCCCTGAAACATGGACTGAATTGGAGGAAAGAGAGAACTGAGAGTTACAAGGGGCAAAATGAGGAACCAGCTCACCTAGCAGCTCAAGAGGCGTGTAGAGGTCGGGTGGTCTGTCAGCTGGGAGGATCCAGGCACCAAGAAAAAGAGCAAGAGTTGATGATGAGCGACTGCACACTCCGTCTCCTGGTTCTGGCTGCCTTTAGCTGACAGTGGCCTTTAGTCTTCCTTCTTTGGGGTGAATTTAATGAGATTTCAGTGGCTGCTAAGGTGCTAATGAGCTCAGTGAGGGAATTTGAGGCTAGTTTGTCATGGGTCAAGATAATTGCTTGGTGAATAGAAAGTGTGTTTATGGACAGAGTAGTGAAGGAAAAATATGAAATAAAGGAGAAGTTGTACTCTTTAAGAAGCTCTTCTGGTATCTGCTAGCATCTACTTCGAGGTCAGTCTAGGAAGAGGCTCCAAGACAGATTGGGGAGGAACATGGGAGAGATCACTCCCACTGGCCCCTTGGAGATGTTTTATCACATTTGCCCAGGAGGGTCTTTATGAAAGAGAAACAAATGAATTTCCCAAGCTTCGCAGCTCTGTAGCTAATTGCTCTCTGGGGTTATCTAGATCTCAAACTCACATAAATGCTCCAAAGACAATGCTTATTAAATTTCATCTTGATGGCCAGCTCCTCCAATATCCTAAGGTTAATCAAAATGTTTTCTGGTAGCTCTTGATGAAGAAGCTCAGCGCAGCAGTGGAGCATAGGATCGGGAAGCGCTACTAACCCTCTCCCATCCCCTCATTGAACCTCTTTAGCCAGAAATACATTGAATTGACAGCAGGTTATAGAGCCCCTACTATGTACTAAGCACTATACTCATACATGCATATGTATATGTGCATGTACGTATGTCTGCATGTCTACTTATCAAATCCTTCATAATTTGCCTTGCAGAGGAGGAAACAAATTCAGACTAGATAAATTTTTCAAAAATTGACAGATAATATTAGGGATTGATCCAACTCTTTCTCTAAGTGATTCCTTTGTACCAAACTCTGTGCCTAATCAGTTAAATGACCATGTAATCTCTTGTGTATTTTGCATATAAGTTTCTCCTGTCAGATGTACTACTTTTGCCCTGTTTGATACCATAGCTGCACTTGAATGTATAGCACATGCGCTTATCCTCAGTTATACGTCCATGCACTGACGTGTCCAGTGGGAACTTTCAATTCATTAGCCAACTTCTTTCTATAGGAACCTACTCTTTTATTCCCAGAGAAAAAATTGAATATTAGGTATTTTCCTCTTGTGAGACTGAAAAATACTTATTCTCATATGGCACAGTGAAGTAAATATCAAAATGTAGGACTTTCATTCTATGAAAAATCTCCATAGTTGTGAATGGTGGGGGAAAAACAGGATCTGATTCATTTGACTTTTTAAAGGAAGGAGAGAAATCACTGATTCATCCAGTGTACAAATATTTATGTATTTACTGGAAACTAGTTCTCTTAATTCAGTTGTTTATTTTCACTGACTAATGACAAACTATACATATTAATAGTTTACAATGTGGTATTTTGATACAAGCTTACTTAGAAGAATATTTTTAAAAGGAGAATGATTAAATCAATATAAGTGCCCCTACTTATCTTTTCTTAAGCACCTAAGCACTTGGCCATTAGACCCCACCTTCCAATGGGGCTCTACCGCACACACCACAGCAGCACCCCCTGGGATTGGGTTTTGCCATGCAGACATCTGGGGGAACACTCAACAAACCTCCCTCTTTGTTCAGTTTAAGTTATTTTGGCCATTTTTGGGGTCTTATGGAATTTCAGGACTATTTATTTCTGTGAAAAAGAATATTGAGATCTTTATAAGAATTATATGGAATCTTCATGTCCCTCTGGGGGAGGCACGGATAGTTTTACAACATTAATTCTTGCATTTCACAAACATGGACATATTTCCACTTAGTTGTGTCTTTTTCAATATTGTTGATCAAACTTTTTAGTTTTTCCTGTATAGATTCTTTTTCATTTTCTTTGTTAAATTTATTTATTTATTTTTGGTTCAGTTTTAATGAGATTTTTTTTAGTAGAAATTCATTGAACAAGTCATTTGAGCTGTTGATTTTAGGGTAAAGAAATAGTGCTTACTTTTTGTGTTGATTTTGCGTTCCAGAAGATCCCAAATTTGTATAGTAATTCTAACTGTGTTTTGGTGGAATATTTTAGCATTTCCTGAATAAAAGTTTGTGTCATTTGCAAACAGACAACTTCTTTTTTTCTGTCTCAGATGTCTTTTTCTTGGCTAAGTGCCCTGGCTGGGGTATCAACTACTAAGGTGGACGGAAGTAGTGACAGAGAGCACCCTGGTCTTATTTCTGTTTATGATGGTATGGCTTTTAACTACTCATCGAGTTATTATCAGGTGTGGACTCCTGTTGTGTGGCTTTTATTGTGTTGAGGTACATTCCTTCTATACCTAATTTTCATTATCATGAAAGGATGTTAAATAAAGTCAAATGCCCTTTTAAAATCTATTGAAATGACCATGTAACTTTTGTCTTTATTTTATTACTGTATGTGTTGAATCATCTTTTATATCATATTAAAAATGTATACACACTTCAGGAAAAGAAAAATCTGTAGAATATTTTTAGTATTAAATTTATTGAAACATCTCAAGATTAACACGTTACCTTTGACCTTTACAGTACAAGAGGTGCTCAGAGCAGTCCTGTTAGCTTCCAGACATTTATTAGTGTGGTGACCTGCGGCTTGGATAACCTTGTTTGTTGAGATTGTTGCATGTGGATTGCCAATTTCTTCTCTAAGGGCCATCAGTCTAGTGGGTTTTCTAATAATAAACAACATCCTTCAGGATCTCCATATGAGGGTAAAAAATATCATACTATTTCTCTTAAAGCTGAGTATACATTTTTTGGCTCTCTCGGTCTCTGTCTCTCTTTCTCTCTATCCCTCTCTCTCTCTCTCTGTCTCTCTCTATCTCTGCTTGTGTGTCTGTCTGTCTGTCTCTGTCTGTGTCTCTCTCTCTCATCTATCTATAGTTATTCCCAGGATATTCCTAAATAATTCTGCAATATCTTTCAAGCTTGGGAAAATAATGTCCCTTCTTAAAGGTTTCACTTTTTTCAGGTCCTCCTGGTACACACTGATATTTGACTCTTATTAGTCTGTCAACAGTCAGGGCTGGTTCCACGGACCTCGAGGTAACACACTTCTTATAAGGGCATTGCTTCTCAAGGGGCTAATAAATATTTATCACGTAAGGAGAAAAAAAGAACTAGCAAAAAGAAAATTCTATGACACTAGCTTTGTTAGACTGTATTCCTATATTCTGAAGTTCAGGTATACTTTTTTAAACTAATCATTTGGGAGTTGCTATAACATGTTTCCTGGATTACACAGTAACTATGTTCGTTTGTTCAAGGTGGTCTATCTTCTCTGCCACAATTCAGAAGAACAATTCAAAAGTTTTAGAGAAATAAAAATATTGACTTTATTAGACTTGTTCTGCACACACATGAGGCAGGAAAGACAGTGTGTACAAGTCTGTAAATCTCATTTCTCCTGAAACTAGACGAGTGCATCTGGCTTCTCCTTCTGCAGGATGTTCCCTTTGAAAGTCTCCAAGGGAAATGCAGATAAATGGACACTTAGGACACATCCAAACCATCTCAGAAAATTTATACTGAAGTTGGTGTTAATTCCTATAGGCCTTCCAAAGGCTTGACATACTGGAAAAATAGCTTTTTTACATTAAGATTATCTTAAGTCTTCATATAGCAACTTTTACTCTATGAGTAGTTGATGATCTTTTCTTTGGATTTAGGCAACATTTCTTAATAGTTCAGCTTCAGCACAAATCTTGTCTGAAATTTCCAAAAAAAGCTAACATTTTCAAATGTTTTTAGAAGCCCAACATTTACAATTTTCACAAATAATTTGTGTTCCTAACAATGCCAAAAATTGAATAAAAACTACCAGGAGACCAAAGGGGATTACTTATAAAATATATGATTTGTTGGAAGGAGCACCTTTAAAAACGCCTTCAAATCAGACAGCATTGTAATGAAAGTGGATAGTTAGCTGGTATTAATTAAAACCCATGGTGATCTTTAGGCACAACAGTAATATATATCACTATGCTATGCATAATAAACTGGTATCAGTCTATTATAGCTGGGGTGTTTATTCTGAGAAAAATGGGAAATTCAGAAATTAGATGGTGACCTGTCCTATCAGTGCTCACATTGGTTGCCTGTTGTTCCACACAACATAGAGTGGATGCACTTGGTGTAAATTCGAAGACAGAGGAACCACACACGGGCTCACAAGGTAGGGAAAGTGGGGACCCAGCCTGTGCCACACTGCATCATGGTCAGTTATACTTGCGTTGTCCATTCTTCTGGACCCTTCCTTCATTATACCACCATGATTCTTACAAAAGATTTAAAATCTGATTTGCAAGCCAGTCAGCCAGTCTTTCTGGTAAGCCATGCAAGCCAAGTCTGAAAAGTCAGATAGCACCTCCCGTGAGCCTAAGAGCCCATGGCCTGGGAATCTAGGACCCCCAAACCCCGCAAGCAACTGACTGGTTCAGAGAACATGCTGAGTTGACAGCAACTGAGGCATGAAAAGCATCTGAATGCTCTTGTTGTTTGATTGACTTTGCATGCCTGGGGCCAGTGGTGTAAGCATCTGTTGGGAGGATGACCGTATGCAATAGAGCAAATGTGGGGATTTCCTTCTACTTTGTTTTTGAAACCCAATATTGTTCTCACTGTCTTGTTTTTGCTTTATTCAAGGTCTTGTTTTGATTAGTTTTATTCTGTTTTGTTTGGTTTGATTTTGATATACTTGATGGAATGGACAACTATTGTTAGGATAACAAGATATATTGCAGTAGCCATTGCTGTTTTCCTATTGTCCTGCTTCAAAGTTCTGCAACAATTTCACCGCTTTGTTTTGATTGGATTCATTCTGTTTCATTTTGTTGGGTCTTATTATCTTTAAAATAAAATAAAATAAAATAAAATAAACTCTGATTTGCTTACAGTGATGTACTGAGTGTGAATTCCTGGCTCTCCTGCTCCCAGCATCACTTTTACCCCATTCTTGCTATTCTGTTTGAGTTGTGCTCAGTAAGCTGCCTATCACCTCGGTCTGGCATCTTTTTTAGAAAACAGCTCCACAGCAGTATTTGGTCCAGGTGCTGAAGGAGCACGTGGAGGGCTTGAGGTCATTTGGTGGCTGATGCTCAGCAGCCAGGGTCCCCTGCAAGTCCTGGCCCTGAAAGGTCTGCTTGCAATGCACAATCACTTCCGGTAGGTGGCAGCAACGTCCCACGGGGGGTCTGAGCCAGCGAGCTCCTGCAGAGAGAACGGTTTGCTAATGTGCTTATCTTAAATACAATCATGCTTGAGTTTTTAGACATTTTTTACTTTAGTTCTTCAGTGTCAGAGTAAATGAATGAACGCACTGAGACCAATAGCCCGATTTCCCAAAGTGGGAGTAGAAATCTGGTCCTCTTTCTATGTGCTTTTCCTCTTGTATATATTTTAAAAGATCCCTGAAACTTTTAAATGCAGCTTTATCTTGGATCTATTAGGGCCATCTGGTAAAAGACTTTAGAGATATATCAGGCTGAAATTTTTACTAGTTGCTAGTGGAGGAAACACAGACTGAGATGACTTTTCAAACTCCAGTTGAGATCAAGGTAATATTTTACTGCTAAGCACTTTTGGACTTTCTTTTGGGTTTTACTTCAAAGACAATTCAAATATACTCATTAAAATAGCTGTGCTCAAATGTTAAACGAATAAATAATGTTCACTTTAAAAACAAGCTCAGTTTTAGGAGAATCTGTCAGAGAGCACACTCTAAAGTGCACAAGATTCTAGCCAGATAAACTTTCTGTGTCCAAATGTTGACTTTACTTCTAAACACTGAATTCTCCATAGAATTTAGTCACCATGTGTGCTGTTTTCTTTGCTAACATTTAACTATTACGTTTATTAGTCAAGATGCTCTAGAAAGATAAACCAGTAAGAGGCGTGTGTCCACAGACAAGAGAGCTGACTATGGGATTGGCTTGTGAGCCTGTGCTGACTGGAACACCAGGCAGGTGTAGCCCAGCTCGGCCCAGGCATGATGACCTGGGAATCAGGGTTCCATGGTGGACTGGACTCTGTCTGAGAGGACCACCCAAGACTCTGGGGGCTCAAGAGTCTGGAGGATGGGACCCCAGAGCTCTGATGCCCAAGGGCAGGGGAGATGGATGTCCCAGCTCCCGGGAGACTGACTGGTCTGTCTTCTGCCTTTTTGTTCCACCTGGGGTATTGTGCAGGCTGGATGCTGACTGCCTACTTGGGAGGGGGAGAGGTTTTTCTGACTGAGTCCCAGATTCCAGTCCTGAATCTAGCAGAGGCGTCCTGACCAGCCTACCTAGATGTGGAGATAGTCTTTAAGCCACTCTGAGTGACACCTAAATTAACTGTAACAACCTCTTAAAAAATTGCAGGTCACATTTAAACAATGGTAAGTACATTCACATTGTTGTGTGACATGTCTGCTTTGATGCTTTTTGATATTCACTTTAATCCCATAGTTTTTTCTTTTAATTTGAGACAGGGCCTTGCTTTGTAGTCCATGTTGTCCTTTCACTCACTGTATTGGTCAGATTGGATGTGATGAACTCATCATCTTCCTGCCTCAGCCTCCTGAGTGCTGGAATTATAGGCATGCATCACCACATTTGATTTTCAAACTTGAGGTTTTAAAGTAAACGTATTTAGAAAGTACAGCTACCCAGGTAGATATAATAGAGTGACTTCTTATCTCATTCTTAAATTTCTTGTAAGATGGTGTGACAAATATGTTGCATTTTGAACTCTCCTTTTTCCTTTCTGATGCAGACATTGCTAATTTGTAGTTTGTTCTTCATCCTTAAGATATCTCCACTAATAAAAATATACTTTTAAAAAGCCCCATCTTGTTTTCTATAGTCATTATCACTGTAATCAAAATTGACAAATGAGCTGTTGGTAGCTCATAATTATGAGTTAAATCTTGTATTCCCCAGATATTATTTGAACCAGATGTCAAAATTCTTTTATAGTTGGTTGGCTCAACTCTCTCAGTCCAGTGTTTCCTGGGCGGCTTTATGTTTCTCTTGACTTAAATATTTGCAACTGTTTTATGGTCACAGTTGATTCTGGGAGTCGCTGACCTCTTTTTCTTTCTGTGGTCCCAGTTATTAAATTTCTTTCCCTAAATTAAGCACATTACCGTTTACAGCAAGGATCTCAGCAATTGTTTTCCTTCATACTCAAGATACTGCTGTCACTTATTTATTTATTTTCAGACTAAGACTGCTAACTTTTCTTTCCTTTCTTTTTCCCTTTTCCTTTTCCTTTTCCCCTTGAAATCAAATGGATTCAAATTGATTAAGACTGCTAACTTTATTTCCATGAGTTAGGTTCTCTGTCTCTCTCTCTCTCTCTCTCTGTAAACTTTGTCAAGAAAACACTTCAAGAACCTGAAAATCAAAATATTAACATCGTAGACTTCCAGAGCACCAGAGACCCTTGGGAAGCAAGCCCAAAGTGCCCGGGCCCACAGGCATTGACTGCGTTGCTCACAGTGACACTTCTAGGAAGGGACAGTGCTATGAGTGGCAGCTAGACCATAAAGGGAAAATGAATCATTTGCAGCACCATAAAGATGAATCACAAGACCAGTCAGGTAGAAAGGAGAGATGCTCCGTGGTCCTGACCCAAGAGACAGAGTTATCAATGCTATCAGTTTGCATTTATTGAAGGATTTCTGTTCATCAGGCACTGGGCGAAGGCTTTATTTTTCACCTCTTATTTAATGATCCAAACCTTTTGAGGTCCCCAGGGAGGAGCCTGGAAAGGTGGCTCTGAGGTTGGGCAGTTGGCCCCTTTCCACTATTACTCCAGGGAACAAACAGTGCTCCGAATGTGTAGCTGTGATAATTGCTGGGCTTTTACATTAAACCTGGAGAGAGAGACAGAGACAGAGATGGGGAGAGGAGCAGAGAATAGAGCAGAGGATAGAAGGGGAGGAGAAGGGAGGGGATGGAAGGGGAGGAGAGGGGAGAGGTGAGGAGAGGGGAGGAAAGACGTGGCGAGGAGAAGAGAGGAGATGAGACAGATCTTTATGAGGGAGAAGTGGCAGCCTCTGTCCATTATCCTAAGGAACCCTTACAGATCGCTTGACAGACTGGCTAACAAAGGGGCAGGGATTCCAGAGGCAGGGGTTACTATTTACCTGAGACTAGTGTATAAAAAGCAATTGATGGAACCAAGAACCAGCCATAGAGCAGAAGAAAAGATTGACAAACAGAAGCTTTCAGAAGACGTTATAGGCACAAAGCAGCCAGTAATTTTTCTTTTGTGGCATAAGATCCCAGGACACTTCAGCCTAAAATAAGTAAGTCCAACTGATTCCTCTGCCTCATTTATCCGGAAAAGGACAACTGTAAAATTTCAGCCAGTGTCAACTCTTGTCTGTCTGGAATGAATCAATGTGTTTGTGTAAATAGTATCCTTCAAATAGTGCCTGTTACATAGTAAGTACTAAATAACTGTTTGTGATTGCATTATTAATATTACTAGGGATTATATATTTTATTATTATAATAATAAGCAAATACTGGAATACCTGCTAAGCCAAACATTATACTCCACTGTGAGCATAACATTCATTCAATCAGTATTTCTTGGATGTCCACATCTCCAGGACTATTGTAGGTGTTCAGATAGATCCATAAACAGAGCCCCCGTTCTGCCTTGGCAAGGTACACACTCTGTCAGGAGGATTTCATTAAGAAATCTTAATAGGAAATGTACCTTATAGCAATATATTTATGTCAATGAGCAGTCTTGGCTCTTCATGATTTTGATGCCCAATCAGAAACTTTGGAGAGATGTGAAATGGTTTAGCTTTTAATATGGTGAGTGACTGGAGGACCCACCTGGACAATTACAATTGGTTATAAGATTACTGGGCCAGTCAAATGCCATGCAAATGATAAGGTACCACATTTTAATCTCAGCAAAGAATCTTTCCTAGGCACTTCTTCCTGTTTATGCCCATTTATCTTTCTTTATTTTGATAATATTTTTGAGCCAGGTCTGTCTTTCTTAATTGCTAACTGTATATAGGCTTAACTACTGTGTTCAGAATGATCTGATCTGGTTCAGTGACATCAAAGTTGTTGTTTGTGAATCACTGGCTTTGTACGTGACAGCTCTTCCCTAGTTTTTATTGTCCAGGGAATTTTAATTTCTATTAGCTCTTGATCATCACGGTTCAGCTAGTTTCAATCCACTTTGAAACTCTTCTTCATAGCCCTTCTATTCCAAAGTGGTATGGATTGGGTGTGGCTAAAATCTCACCTTTCTGGATGCCTTGCACAAAAACTTACAATTTTTTTCTAGTCTTAAGCATGTATATAAATATAAATACAATATGTACACTTTTTCTCAGTTTCACAATTCAGCACAATGCATTGGTAGGCTGTTTGGCTTTCTTTCCCCAAATTGAAATATATCAAAAATGATAGCCCATTACACTTCATTCCTTTACCTAAGTCCTTACATTAAAGATTTATGAAGCATAACAATGACCAAGTTTTATTTTTTATCTTACTATGACTTCTATTTTTTTTTATTTTTTGGATACCTGGGATCAAACTCATGACCTTGTGCTTGCCAGGCAGCACTTATACTACTGAGCTATAACCCCAACCCTTATGACTTCTATTTTTAATTCAGAATGTCTAAAACATTCATAATGAATCCAATTCCAAGAGGACTTTGTAACCGATCTGATTCAAGCCCCTCTCTTCCCATTTGAGAAGTGAGAAGTGGCTTTCAACATTGCTTTTCAGGGCAGAATGAAACTGTAGGCACTGTTTCCCAGTTCTCAGTCACTCCAGACACCATTAAAGATCTCTCTCTCTCTCTCTCTCTCTCTCTCTCTCTCTCTCTCTCTCCCTCCCTCCCTCCCTCCCTCCCTCCTTCCCTTCCTGCCTCCCTTCCTCTCCTCTCTCTCTGAGACAGGGTCTTGCTATGTACCCCAGGCTGGCCTTGAACTCACTGTTTAACCCAGCCTGGGCCTGAAGCCATAGAGATTCTCCTACCTCAGCCTCCCAAGTCCTGGGATCAAAGAGATGTCATTTAGTCAACAATATATATAACATGCAGATTTAAAAGGGTGCCAAGAGATCACTTTAGGGCGACTTTCTCAGAGATGCTGCCTAGAAGGTGGCTGGAATTGCAGATGGGTATTAACTGAACCTCCAGGAAGATTCTGTTCTTAGAATAACACATACCATCTAATTATACCATCTAATTGACCATGGTGCTATTTTCTTTTAGATAGGAAACAAGCCCATGGCCATGGTGAGGAACAACACAGTGGTGACAAAATTTATCCTCCTGGGCTTTTCAGATCATCCTCAAATAAAGATTTTCCTTTTTGCATTATTTCTGGGAATCTACCTGCTGACCTTCCTCTGGAACCTGAGTCTCATCGTGCTTATCAGGATGGACGCCCACCTCCACACACCCATGTACTTCTTCCTCAGTAACTTGTCCTTCCTGGACATCTGCTATGTGTCCTCCACAGCCCCCAGGATGCTCCATGACATGATCGCCAAGCAGAGGACCATTTCCTTCACTGGCTGTGCCGTGCAATATTTCGTCTTCTGTGGGCTGGGGCTCACCGAGTGCCTTCTCCTGGCAGCCATGGCCTATGACCGGTTTGCGGCCATCTGCACCCTACTTCTCTACACGGCCCTTATGTCCCACACGCTTTGCTTAGAGATGGTGACTGGGGCCTACGTGGGTGGCTTTCTTAGTTCTCTGATTGAAACATACTCTGTCTACCAGCATGATTTCTGTGGGCCTAACGTGATTAACCACTTCTTCTGTGACCTTCCTCCCATCCTGGCTCTGTCCTGCTCTGACACCTTCGCCAGCCAGGTGGTAACCTTCATTGTGGGGGTTGTTGTTGGCGTAGTTTCTGTCCTTGTGGTCCTCATCTCTTATGGGTTCATTGTTGCTGCCGTCCTGAGGATCAGCTCAGCGAAAGGTAGGACCAAGGCCTTTGGCACTTGTGCCTCTCACCTGACTGCTGTGACTCTGTTCTATGGTTCAGGTCTTTTCATGTACATGCGACCCAGCTCCAGCTACTCCCTTAGCCGGGACAAGGTGGTGTCCGTGTTCTATGCAGTGGTGATCCCCATGGCGAACCCCATCATCTACAGCCTCAGGAATAAGGAGATTAAAAATGCTTTGAGGAAAGCTGTGGAAAGGGACCATGCGCGTTCTCATGGGCACACATTTATGTGAACTCACTGAGCTCACATTTATGTGAACTCATGGAGTAGGTCAATGGTGCTGATGTATTTGCATTCTTGGACCAGCTGATCTGCATGGTGATTTGTGTGTGTCTCCCTTCTGACTCTGCTATCCAGTTTATCTCTTGACTTTGAAAACAATTTGGTCATTATTGATTTCTAGACTAAACAACGTTATACAGATACTGATTTCAAAATTACCATTTATCAGAAAACTTTTCCATGACAAAAAAGATCCTGGAACATCAAAAGAGAGTTTGTATCTGCAGTGGGAAGTCTGAAACTATGCTAGCCCAGAATTAATGGTGGGGAGTCTTGTAGTACTTTAGAGGATAGTAATTTGAACCTTTTTCTCTTTGAGATTCTCAGATGCTTTCTTTAGATTACGTGAAGACCAGAGGGAAGGCACCCACTGTTGTTTGAGAATCATGACTAGAGCAAGTCACTGTGACTGATGGTAGTGTGTTAATGCTCTGTAGATGATCAAGAAAGTATGCTGATTTGAGCCAGATTGAACAAATGGGGCCACTTCTTGGTTGATTCAATGAAGTACACAGAAAGTGATCGCTATTATTTATTTGAATAAGCCAAGAAAGTTCTTGGTTAAGCCCCAGTATCACTTTTCATATTGACTTCAAAGTTTCTTAGAAGCCTAAGGAGGAACACACACTCATTTAGGATGAAAGGATCTGTTTTTATCAGGTTTCTCATAAGTTCTAGGGGAGGAATCAAAAAGAATGGTTTTTCTCTCAGATTTGCTAAAATTTTGCCCATTGTATCCTTGAGCTGACCACAGAGAACAGGAGCAAAGCTTTGCAACTGTGCTCTCCCTTGATATAAGCAAGTAAATAACATCTACCCATGTGCCCTGAGATAAGTTAATTAGACCCATTAATTAATTAACTGATTAATAAGTTAATTAGAACTGTACATCAGTTCTCTCAGCCTTAATGTGATGAATTAAATGGTACACAGAACCACTTAGAACATGCCTTTTTGTAAATTTAAAAAAGTGCTATTATTACTTCATAATAATTTACCACTATCCAAGGTGAAGAAATAGAAATCATCTTCTTAGTTTGGTAAAAAATGTAGCCTTTGTTAGCAGCTTTTTTGGTGCACTGGAGAGAGTGCTCAGGGAGAGAGCAGTGGAGTGGTTAGGAGTATTGAGTATTGCTTCTTAAGACATCTGACTTGTGATTATTAATCCAACCTCTGTTGTCTTTTAGGTATGGGGCCTTATGCAAGTTTCTTATAGGTTCTAGATGTTTCACCTGTAAAATGAAAGTAATAATTATTTCTACTTCACGGAACCAATAAAATAATGAAGTGAAAATAAATATGAGAAGTGCTTACTTAGCTCAGTGCCTGGAATATGGTAAAACTTAAGAAATGTTATCATATATTACTGGTTAATTAGTCAGTTCTGTATGAATCAACAATCCAATGTAATGTGCTAAGAAGAAGCAGTAACCTTGGAATGTCCTCTCCAACTGGGCTGTATCAAGATAAAGGGTTTATAGTAAGCCACATGTTAAATAAGACTTCCCAAAGAAGTGTATTTATTATGAGGCATATAAATGGATACACATTAAACAGCGTATTTTGGGCACTGAAGGAATCTGACATTTCATAGTTATTTAAATTAGGACAAGGCACAACTGTCTCCAGGGAGAGCTGGAGTGGACGAGACAGTTTAGTAAACAGCCACAATCCAGGGTGTGGCATTCATTTCTGAAACCTCCACAAATCTCCAGATGGATGGGAGTTATCCAAGTTCAGAATAGCTTGCTGCATAAGCCAGATACCATTTTCAGCTTCCCAAGAAGAACAAAGCTGCCAAGATTGTACTTGTGCCAGGGACACAGTTCCCCATCTGTTGAGGAAACCACACATAAAGACAAATAGCAACACAAAGTCTATTTGTGGAGACAGAAATCCAAGCAGCGTGGGAGACACGTATCAGCTCCAGCGGGTCCTTTTCAGGGTAGACACAGCCTGAATCTCTGGGCTCCAGCACTATTAATTTTCCACTCCAAGTTTTCCTTTCAGTGTCTTCCAAATTGACCTTCCTCCCTTCTAATAAATATTCTATTTATAAATTGATGAGTTGACACTGTTCCCTTCTTTTGATCAGTGTTCTTCTAAATTGCCTTTCTCATACATTTTATTTATAATTATAGACTGACTTCATGGTTTGATTTTAGAGTTTTTCAGACCCCTGACTTTGGTCCCTATGTATGACCAACATTCTTCCATTTTTTGTATGATCAGAAACACTCATAACAAAATAAGCATGCGTGAAGTAGTTTCTGGTGTATTAAACAGGATCCGATGTGATTTTGAACAGTTTTCTAAAGGCTAATAGTCTTAACTTTCCAATCTATTTGGGTTGTACTAGAGATTGAGCCTAAGACTCAAGTGTGCTAAGCAGCTGCTCTACCACTGAACTCCACCCTCAGCGCCCTTTTATTCTGAAACTTTTATTCTCCTCGCTTCCAGAACTGGACAAAATCAGAGTTTACTTATTCTGTGATCATCCATACAGATAAAGAATCATTTGTATTTCACTTAACCTGTGATCAGATAATTGATCAGATCACCCTGCCCTAAAACTGAGCATGGAAGACATGAGTGTCTTGCACAAAAGGAGACATGCCGAGTGCTGTAGCATTTCCCATCAGATCAACTGACCATTTTTCTGAATCTTGGTGTCTACTTTCCCTGGTGATAAACCAACTGTATATGTGAACTTTGCTGCATTTATCTCATCCTCCTTTTTCTCATGCTCCTCACTCTATTCTAATGCAGGCCAAACCCACTAGGTGCAGTGCTGCATATGAACCACTGTTTAATACAAGCAAAGGGAGCCAAAGCGTGCCTTTGCAATTGTGGCTTGGAACTTCTACAAACCAAATGTGTCAGCATCTCCCATCAGAGCTGCCAGACCAAATGGTTGGTGCGGTGTAGTTAAAAGAGAGACAGATTACACCCTTTGGTGAGACCACATTCTATAAATAAGTGGGCAGCCAGGTTTTGAAATAGAATTCTGATGTCAGATAAGTCTTCACTATGAGCATATGTGAATATTTGGCATGTATAGAATATCATTTTAATTTCATGTGGCATGTTTTGTGTTGTTCTAATAAAACCTCTTTTTTATGAAAAAAGAGGCTGTGTTTTCTCATCTTAAGAAATCCTCAGGAAGTAAACATGATCTATATTTAAAAAGACAACCATGAAGCAGACATACATTGAATTCTAGTTTATTTTCTACCAACTGTGAGCCAAGGAAGTAGCTTGGCAGAAATGCTGCAGCCCTCACCTTGACTTGTGTGGTTGGTAGCAAGACCTCATCGGGGCTGAGTTTTCACTGAGCAGTGTGCTGTGGGCCTAGTCAAGAACAGGCAGATTCACAGAAGTCCTGCTCCAGCCTCATCTCTCCTTATTTCCTGCGTCCTGTGGCAGATGCTATTGATAATTTGCTATGTGGTCTGTGATACCTGTACAAATGCCACTTTTTTTAGTACATATTTTTACCAAAAGGCAAATCAGGTACTTATTTCTTTTCTGTATAAAACTTCTGGTGTTGCTAGCTTTCAGTTTTCGGTAGGTTCTGAAATCATTTTTCATCACACTTACTGTTCTTGGTACGTTTCAAACAGAAAATCAGGCATGTAATTTTTCTACTTAGCCAGCTACTCACCTTTATAAAGAGTTCAGTTTGGCAATTATAATTTGCTGTAGCTCACTATTATGTTATAATTGATTTCATAATGAATAGATAATAATTATACATACATGTATAAACTCAAATGTGTTAAGCTTAATTGTCAATTTGCTTGGCTTGAGTAATGCACAGATCAGCAAAGCATACTTTCAGGTATGTACGGATAGGTCATAGGGAGTGACTTTAAGGACTCTGTCTGGTCACTAGTCCTTTGCTCTCTGGAGCTCTTCTCTCTGCTCTGCTTTCTTGTCACCATGACATGAGTGGCTTGCTGCATCATGCCCTTCTGCCATGTTGTTCCTGGCTTGCACTCAGTTGTCCATGGACTGACCCCTCTGAAATTGTGAGCCCAAATAAACTTCTCCCCTACAAGGGGGATATAAGTATTTTCCCCTAGAAACTAGAAAAACTGACCAATACAATATGTACGGGTTGCAGTGTGATGTTTGATATATGCATATAAAGTGGAATGATGAATCAAATGGATCAGCATGTCCATGTATATCCTTCTTTCTTTCTTTTGGGACTCAGTACATCCTATGTTTTAAATGAGTATACCTGAATGTTTATGTATAATATTCAGTGGGACTAGGCTCGGTCCCAAGAGGGCATGATAATACTGGTAGGCAGTGAAATTTTTGAGAGAATGAGTCAACCTGAAGGTCCTGAGGTCACTGAGGATATGCCTTGGAAGGGAACTGTGGTATTTCCATCTCCTAGTCTCTATTTCTTGGCTCGATGCTAATTTGCTCCACTACACACTCCAGACACTGCAATCTGTGCTTCCAAAGATGCCCAATGTTAGGCGCTGTCCGTGCCTGGAATAGAGTTCCCAGGACCATAAGCCAAAAAGCAGCCTTCTCTTTGTAAATGTAAACACTTTAGGCATTTCAGTGTAGCAACCAAATGAAGACAAATACAGCTTGTGCCCTTAAAGCTGAGTTTGATAAATCCTTCCTCTACTCTCGAAGGAAACTTTTCTCTTGCAGGAATTCTTAGTGAATTTTGGAGTAGGATGGGAAGAAGTCTTGTTTACATTAAAGTCATTTTCATGATGCTATCTACTTGCCCATTTGGTTTCCAAAGAGGGAAGGGAAGATGGTTTCAAAGCACACTCTCTATCAGCCTGGTTTCTACCACAGGCAACTGGATACTCAGTGTCCTGGCACTGGTTGTGCCAGGCACATCCTAGGTGTTTAGTCAGCATTTGTTGAGTGAATGAATTGACCTTAGTGTTTTAATGCAAATATAATATTTTGGTTCATATCA
Source organism: Cavia porcellus (assembly GCF_034190915.1). Taxonomy (NCBI): domain Eukaryota; kingdom Metazoa; phylum Chordata; class Mammalia; order Rodentia; family Caviidae; genus Cavia; species Cavia porcellus. The sequence continues at coordinate 53,521,056 of NW_026947500.1, read as the reverse complement.
AATCCAAATTATCATGCTACTTATGCTCAGTGAAGTTCCTTGGCATGCTTAACAAAGATAAAATGAATAATTCATGTGGAGGTTAAATTTTCAGTAGAGTTGTAATGGAAATATGGTTATCATGACAAATTTTTAGGTCATGATAAATTGCAATATATATCCTTTCTTATTTTAAAAACAGTTGCATTTTTAATGGAGAAGTTGATCAAATTGTGTATCTGTTGGCTTGTTTTTCAAAGCAATTAAAGTATACAAATAAAGTTATTTTTGATTTTTTTTTTGTGATGCTTGGAGTTGAACCCAGGGTTTTTGCAGCAAGGCAGGATCACTCCCACTGAGCCACATCACCGGCCCCTACTTGTGTGTTTAGGATACAGAATTTCTCAGCTTTTGAGTCAACTCTGACAGACTGCAATTTAAGTTTTTTTAACTTTCATTATAATTTTAGCATGAAAGTAAAATGTGATTTTAAATATTCATGCAAGTCTATATATATTTAGTATTCAGGAATAAGGCCTGAAGGACATTAAAATGTGTTTGTGCATAAATGGTAGTCTACAAAAATTAGTAAGATAGAAAGTGCAACCTAATTTTTATGAAGTGAGATGATAAATAGAAAACCAGGATGAAATGAATTTCATTAGAAAATTGAGTATATAAACACACAAAAAGTTCCATTTCAATAGTAAAAAAGGGGAAATCCAAAGAATTTTTCAAGGGAACCAAATATTCGTGAAAGCAGTTGTCAAAATAATTTAAAAATTACCTGATCTGAGTTTTAGGGCTTATACAATGAACAATACATAGTCACTTATTTTTAGCAAACGTATGAAATGGCTTAAAACTTTCAAAATATTGTTGCACCATTTAGGTAGTGTGTGTAGAGCTGAAGCCCCATAGTTGTTGTGACTTCTAAAACCCACCTAAAATGACAATAAAAGTTAAAAATAATATGGGATCCTTGTCTGTGTAGTTCTGGCTGAATGATGATCTCCAGTTCCATCCAATTATGGCTGAATAATGAATATGATGGGAAAGTAGAAAAACTCCAAAGGACACTGGTAAGGGAAGATGGGGGAGGACAATGGGGTAGATATGATTCATGTGTGCATAAAAATATCACAGTGAAAACTATCATTCTGTATAACTAATAAGCACTGAAAAAGAAAGCCATCAAGCTGTGGAGAACAAGAGAAATGACATCCAACGTTGGAAGCTGAAAATCAAATGCTATGAAGTCACCAGTCAATGCCAGTAAATCAGAAAGCTACCCTGGAGAGGGTACAGAGAGGAAAAGCCAGGAAGGAGCAAGGCGGTCCTGATCAGAGCACCCCAAAGAGGATCAGGATTGAAGAGTTGGTGGCTTAGTTTATTAAGAAACACTAAATTCCTACCAGCCTGTTCCCCTTTTTGCATCACCCAGTGGGGTTCAGAGAAGGACAGCGGAACCTCTGCTGTCAAACTTCCCCCATTTGAGAGATTTATTCTCTAGGAATGAGGACCTGGGACACTGGGCTAGGGGACACCAGATACCTTTAAGAGAGAGAGAGAGAGAGAGAGAGAGAGAGAGAGAGAGAGAGAGAGAGAGAGAGGAGAGAGAGAGAGAAAGAGAGAGCGAGAGAGAGAGAGAGAGAGAGAGAGAGAGAGAGAGAGAGAGAGAGCTGAACATAGAGGGATGAGTTCATAGCCACACAGTGAAGTGCTTGAGCTTCTCCCTTCTCCACACAACCTCTTCACTCATTCTTAGAACACTCCTCGCTGGCTTGATGTATCCTAAGCAGGAGACTGGACAGCCCATTTCTGTGTAAAGAAAACCCTTCCTAATAGGAAATAACTAGTGATGCTCACAGCAGAGGTCAGTCAGAGCTACGGTGATGTTCTGCCCAGACCACCTAGTTGAAACCCATCAGAGGACAGATCCCGACCAAGATTCAGATTTTCTTTTTAAAAAACAGACATTATTTATAGAAGCAGATATAAGCCTCAAAAAACCAAGGGGAAGGTAGAGAGATTTCCCAATCACTCTCACCTCCCACATGCAGAGCCCTCCTATTATCAGTCTCCTCCACATTAAGATTTGTTTTTTGTTACAAGTGATAAATCTGCATCAGAACACGATTATCACTGAAAGTTCATAGTTCACACTAGGGTACACTGGTGATGGCCATTCTTCTGACTCTGACAAATCTAGGACAAGCATCCAGCATCACAGTATCATACCAAATAGTCTCATGAGCCTGAAAATCCTCCATGCTGTATCTGTCCCTTTCTTCCTTCAATTCATGGAAGCCAGTGGTCTTTGTAATGCCGCCATAGTTCTGCCTTATTCAGAATGTAGCATAGCTGGAATCATATCGGACATAGCCTGTTCAGCTTCGATTTTTCACTTAGTCTATGTGATTTATTCTGAAGTATTTTTGGCTAACAGTTTTATAAAATGTTATGTTTCAGTGTGATATTTTCATCCATGCATATATTTTGATCATTACTGTCATATTCATTTTCTCTCCCGGATCCCCTTTGTTTTGTCTAGATATCAATCCTCTGTCAGAAGAGCAGTCAGCAAAGATTTCTGCCACTATGTAGACTGTGTTTATAAGCTGTTTCCCTTGTGGTGCAAAAAGGTTTAAATGTGATCTAACCATTTGCAGATTCCTGCCTGTGTTTCCTTTGCAGTTGGAGTGCCAGTGGCTCCACACATTTCCACTGTGCTTTCTGGTAGCATTTTCAGAGTTTCAGAATTTATACCTGGGTCTCTGATTCTTCATGAATGGGTTCTTTTGTACACTGGGAGAGATCAACATCTAGTTTCAGTTTCACACAAGCAATGTCCAATTTCGCTGGCACCATTGTTGAAGAGGCTGTCTTCCCTCAACGTAAGTTTTGTGACAACTCAGATGGCGATAGGTGCAAGGCTGTGTTTGTGGATTCCTGCTCCTGCACCGTTGGTCTATGTGTCTATTTTTATGCCAGTATCACGCTGTTTTTGTTGCTATAACTTTTAGTTTACCTTGAAATTGGATATTGTGATGCCTCTAGCTCTGTTATTTTGGCCTAAGTTTGCTTTGGCTATTCTAGATCTTTTGTATTTCCATATGAACTTTAGCATTTTTGTTTTGATACTTCTAAAGAATGACACTGAAATTCTGATGGATGGAATATATAGACTGCTTTCAGTGGTATGACCACTTAAAAAATGATAATTCTGCTGACATATGAAGTTCTATCTTCTAATGTCTTTTTCAATTGAAAAAAATTTTTTTTAATTTTCATTGCAGAGATGTTTTACTTCCCTGGTTAGGTTGATCCTTGTGTATTTTTTAATGAAGTTGCTGTGAATAGAATTGTTTTCCTGATTTCTTTGTCAGTTAGATCATTATTGGCTATATAGAAAAGGTATTTTAAAATATTCATTTTGTATCCTGCATATCTAGTTTATATAAAAATTTTAATATTATATTTATCTTCCTTTTCTTATTAAAACTTTTTGATGAATATGCAAGGTGGGTAACTTCTGCCTGTTTATGTGCAATGTGGGCTAGCATCATTATAACTTATAAAATGATTGCATTTAGGGTATATTGTAGAATAGTTTTAGTAACAGAATATGTTCCTAAGAAGAGCAGAGTTCCTAAGAGTTGCATACTGCTCTTCTGTTGTACTTTGTTATTACAGGGATGTCAGTAGGATTATGTGATCAAGCCCCAATATCAGATTCTTTTAACATCTCATTTTGCAGTGTGAAATCACAAGCAAGAATTACCAGAGAGAGGTCCTAAAAAATACAGGGAAAGAAGAGAACCTCCAAAAACAAAAAGCCAATGATGGGAGCACATGAATGTGCAAAAAACTTCCAAAAGTAATATAATTTGAAATTAGGTATTAAATTAATTTTAAATTGAAGATAATCAAACAGGTGCTATGTAAGGAAAATATGGGTTGATTAAATGACTCAACTTTTAATGTTCTATGTAATTGATATTTACTACACTGATAATTTACAAGACATTAGTGACTCATATATTTATTTTTTGTTGTTGTTGCTGAGTATCCATAATCATTTTCTCTCTGAGGAGTATACTAAATCTTTTGCTAAGTGAGAGCACAGAAGAGGGGACTTGTTAAGTTTTTGTTTCTTATACAAATCTCTGTGATGTGTTTCTGAATGTCACCTATCCATGGAGTGTCATTTAAAAGTGAAAAAAAACAAATAAAATGAAAAAATAATTAGTTCACAATAGATAGAGAGTCAAAAACTGGCTCCGAATGTGAGGGCTGCCTCCTTTCCAGTGTCTATTCCTGGACAGAGGTCTGTCATAATCTTTCCTATGACACAGCTCATGTCATTGACAACTGGCTTGGAAGAGATCACCATGTCGGCCCACAATGCTTCCAGGGTAAAAGAAAAGATCCTTGATATCAATATTTCCCCAAAGGGAGAAATCCGCCAGGGAGATCTTGGGGCTTGAGCAGGAGACTAATTTCTAGAGCTGGTCTCTCCCCTATATGAAGAGAAGTCGTTTACAGCTTGCACGGTTAATTGCTTCTTTTTTTTTTTTTGGTGTTGTTTTTGTTTTTGTTTTTGTTTTTTATTTAAAGCAAAACATTAAAAAGGGTAGACATAATACATGATTCCAAAAAAAAAATAAACAGTAAGAAATCACTAGTTGATAAAGTACATATGGTCTTCTTAGAAATAGTTGTTCAAGTTAAAAAATTAAAGCATACAAAGTAGACATTCAAACAGTGAGACTGCAAACAGTTCTGTTCAATGATCCAACAGAAACTTAATAATATGATTATCAATCCTACACATACATGCAGTTATATACTTTAGAGAACTTTCTTTTTCTCTCTTTTTTACAATAGCAATTACACATTTTGAATTTTATTACACCTACTCTTCTTATTACTTTTTACACTAGTGATACAATGTGATATTTATAAATATGGTTCTAATTTACTTCACTTATTAGGATACTCTCAAGTGGTCTCCATTTACCTATGAAGGCCTTAAGATCATCCTTTTTATAGCTGAGTAGCATTCCACTGTATAAAAATATTGCATCTTTTTCACCCACTCTTTGGTTGATGGGCATCTTGGTTGTTACTAAGATTTAGCTATCACAAATTGTGCTGCTATGAATATTGGTGCACATATATCACTGTGATATGACCTTTTCAGTTTTTCTGGGAAAATATCCAGGAACAGAATAGCTGAATTGAATGGAATCCAATCCTAGTCTTCTGAGAAATCTCCACAGTGGCTAGACCACATAAGTGAGGCATATAGAATACCAAACAATCACAATCAACATAAATCTATACCCAGACATAATAATTAAGACATAATAATTAAGATCCCAGACATACAGCATAAAAACAGAATACTAGAAGCTGTTAGAGAAAAGATACAACTCACATATCAAGGAAAGCCCATTCAAATCATAGCAGACTTTTCAGCACATCAAGATGATGTTGGAGTGAGTTATTTCAAGCCCTGAAAGAAAACAACTTTCAACCCAGGCTGATGTACACAGAAAAAATTTCATTCAAATTTAATGGAGAAACAAGATACTTCCATGACAAAGAACAACTGAAGAAATTCACATCCACCAAACCAACCCTAGAAAGAATAGTGAAAGACATACTAGATAGAGATAAAAATGACCATGAGCTTCAGAACAGCAACAGAAAGAAATTACCAGGTAGGACAAGCATTTAAACAAGACGGAAAAGCAGAAAGCAAACAACTGGAACATAACATGGTAAAATCTAGCTAGTACATATCAGTGATATACATAAATGTAAATGGCCTCAATTCACCTATCAAAAGAAATAGGTTGACAGAATGGATCAAGAAACAGGATCCCACAATATGCTATATACAGGAAACACATCTGACCCAAAAGGAAACTCATAGATTAAGTTAAAATATACCTTATTCCATGCAATAGGAACCCAGAACAAAGCAGGGATAACTATTCTATTTGCAGACAATGTGAACTTCAAACCTAAAATGATTAGAAGAGATAAAGAAGGTCACAACATACTCATTACTGGAGAAATTCAAGAGGAAGAACTAACAATTATAAATATATATGCACCTAATACAGGAGCACCCAACTATATAAGACAGATGCTAATGAACATGAAAAACCAAAGACACAATAATACACAAGAACATTGGACCTTAACATCCCAGTGTTACAAAGAGATAGATCAACTGGACAAAGTTCAGCAAAGAAATAATAGAACTGAATCATACCTGTGAGCAATTGCACTTAGTAGGTTTTTCTTTCTTGACAGTTGCACTCTCAACTCCCTTCTGAGATGCCATAGAGAAAGCTCGCAGCTGGGTCACTTGTGAAGGAGGTCCATGGAATCATGCTGCTAGCGAGTAGCTCAGAGCTGATGAAGAGCTCCTCTCAGAAGGCAGAGCTGAACTGTGTGAACTGGGTCACAGGAGAGGAACTGTTTCTTGGAGCACTTAGGTGAGTTCCTTAGAGACTCTGCAACTAGGAATATCAAGGGTTTCGCGTGCAGGCAGTTTCATAGGTTTGCAAGTAGCTCAGTCATGTCCTTCAACTCTGAGAGTCATAGGAGACTTCTTCCATGGCAGCTCATATAGTCTGAAGAGCAGCTCTGTGGAAGCAGGACCTGCATGTGCAGTGGGCATCGGAACACTTCAGCAGGGGTGGCATGGGGTGGGGTGGGAGGCTGGGAAACCCTGATGTTTAAGGTGAGAGAACGTAGACCAAAAAGGGAGGTTGGGGTTATTTTTAAGCAGCATCTCCTCCCTGTTTTGTTCCATTCAAAAGTTAAATTTGGTCAGTTTGCAGAAGACTCTTTGGAGTGTGTGATACCTGAAGCCAGTGGGTCCAGCCAAGTGGGTCCAACGCAGCCTCGATGCACATATTGGGCACTCAAGGAAGGGCCTATGATTTAGGGGCAGGAAGTACAAAACCTCTGGCTTTGTTCTTTTTGCTGAAGGCTGTTTAGATGCAGCAGAGTAATATTGTACACACAGAGTGCAGTGCAGTGCAGACAGTAGTACTGTACTGTACACTTCAAAAGGCTGGAAGAAAGCCTTCCTCATAAAGAAACCATATGTACTTGAAGAGCTAAATACATTTGACCTGATTTAAACATTATGCAAAAAAAATTCAGTGCACAGTGTATTGAAATATCACATGGTACAAGATTAACTTTATCTCAAGATAAGTTTTATCTAAAACAGAAGAAAGCTTGGGCATCCTTGTTAAAGGAAGATGTGGCTGAAAATAAGGTTTCATTAGAAATGGTAAAACTTGACTAAACCAGGTAAACACAGGGGAAATTAAAAGATCTCTCTAAGGTTAACAGCGGCAGTCTGAGTTGAACACAGTTCTTTGCAAAGAATTTGCTGTGGTAATTTTCTCCCTTGGATATCTAGCAGCATGAATTTTACAGCAGTGGTCTCCCAAATGCTGAGGTGTCCATCTTCTTCAGTTACCCTGGCAGGTTTTGAGAAATATTTTATAGCCCACCATTTCTTCTTCCTCAAAGAGGATAAACAATTTTGCACAACTGAGTGGTCAGTCTTTCTCCTGTTCCCATCCTGAAGGAGCATCTATGTAGACACAGTGGGATTATGTTATCACCACATACATGGCTATTGCCCTCTTGGTATATCTCTGAAATAGGATCTGCCATTCTTGAGACCTCCTGTGAGAAAGTCTGCCACAGAGTACCCAGGAGTCTTCTCTAGTGTCTAATTTCCTGCCCACTTCAGCTTCTGGTCACCTGCAGCGTTTGATCTTGGTCATTTTTAGAGTTCACATCGATTCTTGCTTATCTTCTGCCTGCATAAGCACATCTCTCATCTTACTAGAATACATGTTTCTTACAAAAGGCCTTGCCCTGTACTGACTTTCTGATGTAGCACTTTGCATGCTGTAGTTGCTAAAAATAAGATTGATATAGCAATTAACTTATTTTCTGAGGCAATGAAGTGCAGCATTTTAGGAGGTGGCTCTGGAGCTGGAGTCCCTGGATTTGACCTGTAGAAGGATGGAACGTCCTTCACAAACTGTATGACCTTGAGATCTTTACTTCTCTGACCCAGAGTGTCATAATCTATGAAATGAGAAAACAGGAGTCTGTATCTTATAGGGTTGTTGGACAAATCATGACATAAAAAGATTCAGAACATCATCTGGAATGGAGTGTTGTACCTAAATCTTAGCTACCTAATATCGTACCTTGCTTTTCAGGAAAAGTGAACAATAGTGGAAGCAAAACAATAAAATCAAAGAATCTTGGGATTTTGGAAAAACTGGCTATTGATAAATAAGAATAACCAGGATTAATAAAAACATTCTTTATAGATATGTTTGGGAAAGTGCTAGGTTATACCTTTCCAAAAATGATGAGAAACACTAGATAAAATGTAACATTTTTAGGTAGCAAAACTAATAAGAAAGTAAATAAATTCCTGAAATAGAGATATGGTAAGAAAGCAAAAACTTAAGAGGATGATGGAGTGGACTGCACTTTTCCAGGGGGACCTGGTGACTCCTGGGTCTGAGGCCTAGGTGTTAATGGGAAGGAAGGGAGTGTGAGACCAGGTGTGAGGTTGGATAATGGACAGCCCTTATCTCACCTCACCTCACAGTGAAACAGGGGCTTCTGGATGATGGCAGCCTTGGAAATGAAGCAGGACCCCCCTCTACATCGTGATGGAGGTGACCTTGGGTAAAGAACATTTTGACCTTATTTCTCTAAGAATACACTTATGGTTTTAAGGGTGTTCTCTCTTTTCATTAATATTTATCACTAAGAGACTGGAAAAGGTATAAGGAGAAGAAGAACATTTTACATGACCCATTATGGCACATATTGACAGACATAACTTATTCCATGAACATAATAACCTTTCTCAAAGGAGGTATCCAAGAGCTATACTTCTGTACTTGGATACTCTCAAAGTGCACTTGATAGGTTGTGTTTTCTGTTTCTCAAAGCCTCTCTTGATTTTCTTCCTAGCTTGCATTAATCTGAGTGAAACTATGTACAGGTCAGAGTTTCTATTAACTATCTAGAGAGCATGAATGTAATGGCACCTGGAGGAGAGAATACAGGTCCCCCTTGCAAAAATGTTCTTCTGATTGGTTACCATCCAGGTGGAAGAACAAGTGCCTTGTCCTCACCAGATGGTCTTCAAAGTGAGAAAAAGAATTTCCACTCGTGTTCCAGTTTGCAAACCCCATGACGTTGTCCAAGGGTCAAACCCTTACACTGGTTCAAGCCCAGCTCCTTTGTGAACAACTGTTTAACCTGGGGACAACTGAAAATTGGCAGGTGACTGAGACTGCAATAAAACTGTATACAAATGTGGGGACCGGTGACTGTGTGGGAGGGAGGTCCACCACTTCTAAAAGATGTTAGAAAGTCTCACTGAGCCAAAAATGATCAAGAATTATTATCCTAGACTATTAATTCATACCTGTCTGATCTGAGCAAAGACGATAAGTAGAGGAAGAAAGGAGGACAAAGCTTCTTTTCCTCTTGTCATACTTAACTTCTAAGGAGCTGTGCTGGTGCCAGTCACATGGATCTTGAAGTAACTTTATTGGAGGGGCTTCCCCATCATGTCAGCCCATCGTTCTCCTTTTGTTCCAGGCTTTCTAGAAGCAGAAACACAGCATACAGAACTACAATGCTCCATGGCTACAGGTAAACTCAATGTTATTTCTTGAGAGATTTCCAAGAGTATTCGCTTCATCAACTGCATTTTACATGAGAAGCCCAGCACGATTTAGGCTTCTTCAAGCCCTCAGTTAGTTACAGAGCCATGCCTGAGCAGAACCTCTCCATTTCCCCTAACAGAGAGGGGACAGTATTTTTCTAATTCATCCAATCTCCAGAGCATCATGTATTTTCATATTTTACCCAGGGAAATATAAGACAAAGATGACATTTAAGAACAGTCATAGCAATTATGCCAATTTAACATATTTTGTTGCCAGGGCAAAATGATAATATATCGCCAAGGAAATTTTTCAGAGGGGAAAATGAAGGAAAGGAAGAGAAAAAATTGAGAAAAGAAGGAAAAAGCTGGAAACAAAGCTTTTGTAAATCAGGAGGGAAGAGGGGATAAAGAGAGGGGAAGGTAATGGGAAAAAAAGAGAATCAAGATGTATCACATACAGGTACAAATTCCCCACGATGTGTGTGATCACTCTATATAGCTAAACTGTATCAATAAACCTAATTAATTAAAAAATAAATAAAAGACATCAGTGAGGGTCCACAATTGGAAGACATGAGTTAACATTAATGATGTAGGGCTGTACATACAGCCAAATACATGACTGAAGAAACTGCTTACCATGTCCCTTTTCAGTCTTCATGAATAACACCATTTCCTTCTCTCATCTCTTCCTCCATGCTGATTTACAAATGGGAATGAAAAGCACACCTCTGTGGCCATGTTTGTCCTCCTGGGACTCGGATCAGAGAGAGAGCTCATTCTCTTCCCCATCTTCTTGGGAACCTACCTCATGACTCTCACCAGGAGCCTGTGCCTTGTCACCCTCATCGGGAAACATGGCCACCTGCACACAGCTACGTTCTTTTCCTTCTCTTTCTGTCCTGGCCTGGATGGGCATGTCAGAGTGATGCCTCCTGGCTGCCGTGGTGTATGATGAGTTTGTGACCATCCAGAGGCCTCTGTAGTACTCGGCCATCATAGTGCCAGGTCTCTGTGGAAAGATGATTGCTGGGGTCTTCAGGAGTGGGTTCTTCAGCAGCTTAGCCCAGATGGTGTCTTTCTTTCATGTCTGCTATCATGGGCTAAATATTATCCAGCATTTCTTCTGTGATATGCCTCAGATTATTACTTTGTCTTGCTCTTATCCTTGTCAGCCAACTGATTGTCTTTCAATCAGCAATTCTCATCAGGTTTGGTTCTTTTCTTGTTATTTTCTTATTCTATTGCTTCATTGTGGCTGCTATCCTGAAAATGTCTTCAGGCAGACATTGCTCCAAGGCCTTCAGTGCCTGTGCCTCCACCTGGCAGCAGTGATCCTGTTCCACGACACAGTCCTCTTGGTGTACATGCACCATAGCTCTGGGCACACCATGGAGCAGAACAAGGTCTTGTCAGTGGTCCATGTTGTCTTCATCCCCATGCTAAACCCTCTGACCTGTAGTCTGAGGAACAAGGAGATCAAAGAGGTCTGAAGAGGGTGGTATGGCACACTGATCTCAGGAAGGGTCACCTTCAGGCAGGACTCATCACCCCTAAGAGGAAGACAGAGTTCAGGATACCTAAGAGACCTTTGCAAGGCAGGAGAACAGTGAGGGAGAAAGAAGTGAGAATATGGCTTTTTTTCTTCCCTGCAGTCATTTTTTCAGCTGCCTCTGCACGATGTTGCTGTGGCAGTGTCACTCACTTTAAACACAGTTTGGAAAGTGGTTTCCATGGTTAGAGTTCCATGCACAAAACTCTAGGTGTGATCGTTTTCAAAAACAGGTTATGTTTTGTGACATGGTTTATTTAGGGAAATAAGGACACTTAAGAGGGCATGAGGCTTATTCTTTTCTTCACTGGTTTTCTTTAATGGTTCAATTTATATTCATGGTGTGATAAATATAAGGTGCACAATAAATATGTGGAAATTAAAAAGAAGTTAGAAAAGACTCTGGTAATATTAGTCTTTGTTAAGAAAGTGTGCATGAGTGTGTGTAAAAGAGCAAGAAAGACAGATGGACAGAGGGAAAAAGTAAGAGGTAAAGAAGATAAGGAAGGAGGAGGGAGAGGAAGGACAGAGCAGGAGTGAGTCATACTGGGGTGGACAAGGGGACACCCATCAGAATTACAGCAGACTTGTTGGAACAAACCATCAAATCTCGAAGAGCACGGGGAGAAATAATCCGAGCCGTAAAAGACAATAACCTCCAGCCAAGATTGATATATATTGCACAATTGTCCCTAGAATTTAATGGAGAAACAAGGTGCCTCCAAGATAAAGAGGAACTGGGGGAATTCACAGCCACCAATCCAACTCTACCGAGAATACTGCAGGACATTCTAAAGAGAGAGAAAAATACCAGGATTCCAGAAACAGTGGCAGAAAGGCCACAAGGAATGGAGCAGAAAACAAAATGAAAAAGACAAACAGAAAACTAATGACAGAAAAAGAGCACAACAGAAATGAGGCAAAGAAGGTTGGATATAATTTCTAATATAGATGGCCTAGATACACTAACTTAAGGGAAAAAGAGAGAATCTCAGGCAGAGTGGATCAAGAGGTAGGGTCCACCAAGAGGCTCTTTATAGGAAATATAATTATCCTGAAAAAGATTATATGGACCAAAATCAAATACGAGAAAACAGAACTCTGTGATACGGAACCAGAGAGTAATAGGGGTAACTGGGCCAGTATTTATGGATAGGTTGAACAGACAGGCTTTAATAAATGAAGAAATATAACTAGAAATCCAGCCCAGGAGTGAGAAAGTTCGGAAACATTTTAGGTAAAATTTAGGTGAGTGTTGGTAAAACCTAAAATTACACAGTTCATTCTGGGGGAGTAAAGAGGAGGAATAGTCTTCAAAAAACCAGCAGAAGATATAGCTAATAGTGTATCAGGAATTAAAACCTCTCACCACTCTGCTTGGTTGGAACTTGTTCCATCCTAATTTGTATACAAGCACTGGATCTGAGGGCACAGACAGCTGTCCCAAAGGTATCAGGACATAGCGCAGTGGTCATCTTTAATTTCCTATTAACTCAATCAGGATCCCTGTATGACTTATACTGTTGTATCTTGACTGAACTTAGTTAAATCTGACTTGTTTTATTGCTGCTTATTATTGACAGATTTTATTCAAAACTGATAGGTTGCTGGTATCAAGTTGAGGAGTATAGACAAATATACTGAAAATGACAATGATTCACCATGATATCCATTCTCATTTGATTACTGTTTTTGCAGCTTTACACTATCTACAAAATTGTATTTCCGTTAATTCTGTTATGTACTAATACGTTCAATTATACTTTGTCTGATGATATAGCCAATTCTGTTGATGATAACAAGAAACAGCACAGTGACCATGGTAGAACTCCTTATACAGAAGTTTTATATGTCTTTTTAGTTTTATGTGTCTATAGGAATATGTTTAGTTCTGTCCTGCTTTGTTCTGTTTTTCCCTCTAGTGTAGAAAGGATAGAAATACATGTTAAGACTCATGCTTGCGTAAAACCTATGAACAGTATCTGAGAACTGATCTTATGACACATGATGAAAATGAACAAATACTTTGAAGGAAAGAAAGGGGCACTGTGGTACCCAGTGCTGATTCTGGACTGTTATGATGTGAAATCCAGCAATATTATTAATCTTTGTTCAGAAGGATTTTAATCTAATAAGTTTTGTTATGTCTCAACATAAATGAAGACATGGATAAATGTGTGCATGTCTAAGTGTATAGGATTGATAGCCATATTACTTAATTTTTGTTTGATAGTTGAAAAGAACTGTTTGCAGCCTTCCTGGTTGAATCCCCACTTATATGTTCCACTTTTGTATCTTGAACAACTATTTGTGGAGGGACAATATGTATATATCAACCAGTGATTTATTACTGTTTATTTCTTTTCTTTGAAAGTATGTACTATTACTGCCCATTTTCTATTTTGTTTTATTTCTTTAAATAATAATAATAATAATAAAGATTTGAGGAATGTAGCTCTGTGCCCAAAAGGAAAGTGCTTTGTGAGGAGCGAAGTGTAAGTGGATCTCAATCACTGTTACTTAACTACATTACCAACTAGCTGCACTTTTTGGAGTAAATCCCCTCAACTTTGCTCATGTTTTCACCTGAAAATTCAAAGTTTTTGAGTAGAAGATAACTATGTCCTTTGGAGTTCAAATGTCTGCAAGATTGGCAAAGAAAAGCTATAATTCTGCAATTGTAGAAGGGTCATGGATTGCAGGTAAGGATCCAGTAGGGGCCTGGCCACCAGAGACAAGCAATCAGCAGGGAACTCCTCATGGCAGCTGCTGCTGCTTCCTCTAATTGGCCTCTCCACTCACCTCTGCTCTCAGTGGCACATTTAAGACAATCTCTGATCATCTTACTTGCCAGGAGTCAATGGTCAGGTTCAGGGCCTGCATCACCCATCCAGGGGTAAAACATGCCCAGTTAGAAAACTGATTCAGAAAAGGAATAGGTGGTTTCACTCCTGGGGAAGAAGTCTGATTTCATTGTTATCAAGGTCAGAGTGGAAAACGGGGAAAATACTGGCACCTTTGAGCATCTTTCAGGGACACCAAGGCTCTCCACCTACCCTGCTCCTTCCTCACCCTCATTTCCATTCCTTCTGCTTAATGCTCTCCCTTGGTGCTCCATGTCCTTAGTTAGATTCTCTGACCATAGTTAAGAAGAGAAAAGATAATGCTTATGTATAAAATTCCAGGAACCCCTCTGGAATCAGGGATTGGTACTTCATTCTAGTTGTGTAATTTTTTAAGAATCTGATCTTGAGCTTTGCTCCTTTCTGTTTTTCTTTTATGAAGTGAGGATAGTAGGACCACATTGAGTCAAAAGAGACAAAGACTACACCGGACACTTGCAAACATGATTGAGAACTAAGCAAAAATGACTTTAGAGTTACTGGGGGGAATTTCCTAAGACCAGAATATGCTGGTCTATGTTTCTCAGTTTTCTTTACTACAAGGACCTTTTAATTTGAATTTTTCCCTTGGGAATTTTGTTTTGGAAATAATGACTTCCACTTAAATATGCAGCTTGATTTATGACTTCTGAGCAGCAGGAGACAGTGTTAATGTTATGACCTCATGCTCTTTGGAAATCTTCAAACAGCTCCCCGTTGCCATCTTTGGTGACCTCCATATTCTGGAGACATTGGCTCAGGTCACTCAGGTAGTGTTGGTCCTCCCTGAACCTCCTTTCCTCATTCCAGCAACATTCTGGGATTTCTTGACCTGATTTTTTACCTCACCCAACTCCTCAAACTGATCATGTCTTTATTAGATCAGAAGTGGAAAGGATCTTCATGAGCTCTATCCACATAGTGAAATCTCCCACCAGTACTCACATTAGTCACTTTTTCTATGTCAAATTGCTTTGGGTGGAGCTGAACACCTATCTCTTTTTCCAGTTCTACTAAAGGAAGAGATAGAGTGACATAAAAGTGATTCCATAATTTCACTTGTGTCACCAATATCTTCTCTTGTTCCCTTCCTGATTTCAGGAGCACTGATACAATGATCACGGGAGGAAATATTACAGACATCACCCAGTTCATCCTCTTGGGATTCTCAGATTTTCCCAGAATCACAGCGCTGCTCTTTGTTACATTCCTGCTCATCTACATTACAGGTATAACCTGGAACTTGTCTCTCCTTGTATTAATAAGCCTGGATTCCCACCTGCACATACCCATGTACTTCTTCCTTGGTAACCTGTCCTTTATAGATCTCTGCTATTTCAGCTCCACAGTGCCCAAGATGCTCTCCAACTTCTTCCAGGAGCAGCAAACTATCACCTTCCTGGCTTGCATTGTCCAGAATTTCATCTTTTCTACCATGGGGCTGAGTGACTCTTGTCTCATGATGGCCATGGCATATGACTGGTATGCTGCCATTTGTAACCCATTGCTCTATTCTTCAATCATGTCACCCACCCTCTGTGTTCAGATGGTGCTGGGATCCTACATGGCTGGACTTACTTCTTCTTTATCACAACTGTATGTCTTGCTTCAGCTCCACTTTTGTGGCCCCAATGTCATCAGGCACTTCTTCTGTGACATGCCCCAGCTGCTAACTGTATCCTGCACTGACACTTTCTTCATTCAAGTCCTGACTGCTATATTAACAATGATATTTGGAATAGCAAATGTCATCATTATCATGATCTCCTACGGCTATATAATCGTGTCCATCACGAAGATCACATCAGCTACAAACAGGTCTAAGGCATTCAACACCTGTTCTTCTCATCTGACAGCAGTTTCCCTCTTCTATACTTCCAGTATCTTTGTCTATTTGAGTTCCAGCTCTGGTGGCTCTTCCAGCATTGACAGATTTGCATCAGTCTTCTACACTGTGGTGATCCCCATGTTGAATCCCTTGATTTACAGCCTGCAGAACAAGGAAATCAAAGACGCCTTCCAGAGGTTGCAGAAGAAGCTGGTGTACTGCTAAGATCATAAATCTGGGATTTCTGACAGAGTTAGCTTGTCAGGCCCACCTTAATTTGCAGTAATGCATGCATTTGAAAGACTGAAAAATTCATCCTGAGTTTTGAGGAAGACCGAACTTGATGGAATCAATAGGCCGATGTGGCCCATCGCCAACTGGGCAGTGCAGGAGCACTGCACCTTGTGATTCTTGAGGTTTGTTGTTTTCATGAAAAGCAGGGCCTCTTACTTTTGTCCACAAGTACTGATGAAACTGAATGTTTTAGAAACTTTCTTCTTATTTTTGCTTATGAGATTGAAGACTGCTTAGTCTTAATCCTCTGCTTTTAAAGAAGACCGTGGCTGAGGCTCTAGGATGCAGAAACCCTGTCTCCCCAGTGACCTGACATGGCATGAAAGACATGATGGTCATCATTGAGGTTTTCATATTTCTGAACCATGGAGAAGAGGATAGAGAAACACTTACTGCCTTAAATACATAAAGCTATGAAAGGTCCTAGTTTGTCTTCTGGAAAAACCAAACTGAGGCAGCTAAGTTCTGTGTATGGCAAATCTATGGGAAATATCTAATAAGTGTTGGGTCATATGCTTGTCTCCACTAGCCATTGCTTGAGAATAAGAGGTGATTTGAATCTCAAAGATGGTTAGAAAGAAGGATATGGCTTCCTCAGCAATGTTTGAAAACTGGTGATATGGCTTCTTACATCTACAATCTTGTAGGAATTTTTGATGAGATTGGTTATTTAAAGTCTAAATGCTGGCCAGTAGCAATATCTGATGATGGTACCTCTTTCCTCATCAAATTAACATAGCCAGTGAGCTATGGTGCCACATTATTTCTCAGTTTCAAATGTCTATTCAAGTTTGTTGTCAGATGACCTGTGTGAATTTATTATAATTGTGTCACTGACTATTCAGTATTATAGGTACTAATAACAAATGTGGAAAACTGGTACACATTCTTTTTCATTGCCTATATATTGTCACCATTTTTGCTCTACAATGTTTTGATTACATCAGAGTAATACAATAAATGAAATAAAATATTTTAAACTATAATCTTTGCATTTTTCAGAAGCCCTAAAACTGAGAGAGGAAATTAACAATAGTAAAGATGGGATATTCACTTCTGGCCATATGTGTCATTCTTTTTGTTTTGTTTTGTACTAGGAATTGAATTCAGGACCTTGCACTTGCCTGGCAGATGCTTATGCCACTGAGCTATATAACAGGACTAATATGTGTCTGTCTTAAAATATATCATTCTAGCTTTGGTTGAAAAGTTCATGCCATGTAACAGTGACTATTGATTTGCCAGACTACTTGTATCTGAACAAACTGATACCAAACAGAAGTCATTATTTTTATATAATATCTCTGGAGATTCTTTAGGCTCTCAAAATTGTCTAGTGGGTCCAATTCTGACAAGACTCTGTGTTTGAGTTATTTTGTTTAAGAAAGGGCTGTAAATGAAAAGGTATTCAGATTTGGGGATGACAATGAACAATGTATGTACCATTGTTGATCCCCTGATTGATGTGTTTTGAAATTCTGTTGTCTTCCTCCTCCTCCTCTTCCTCTTCCCCTCTTCTTCCACCTCTTTTTCCTCCTCCTTCTCCTCTTCTCTTTCTCCTCCTCCTTTCCTTTATTTTTATCTTTGAATAAAATGGATTAGAAAATGAAATGAAAAACTATTCTAAGGCTTTGAGAAATTTTTGCTCATGAGCAGTATTCTGACAAGGAGCAACTATAGACAATATGAGAGAAGATAAATGCTCTCATTATGCCAAGGAAATAATACCACTGAAAAAATTGTATGTGGTCCTCCCCAAGCATTGTCACATGCTTAGAAGTATTGTTGCTCAAGATTCTAAAAGTATAGAGGAAGTCAGTTTAAGCTGTGTCATGGGGCTTAAGAAGGAGGCAAACTTATCCTAGGCATTAATGAAGCACATTTAACAATGGTGCATAGATTTACCTCTTGGTCAGCTCAGACGAGCTCCCAGAGGTGATAAGCAGAAGGTGTTGGTTAGATTTGGAAGCAGCTTTCTGGGAGATTTAATGGATGAATAATATCCGTGTGAACTGCTCCCTTCAAAGAATTGATTTTACAGGTGGCCGGTAAGTATCATTATGTAGAGCTACTGAGGAGTGATGGCATGAAAGTATTGTTTTAGAGAACAAATCTTGGATGAGTAAAAAGACATATTTATTCAGACTCATTTCTGAACAAGATTTGATACAATGGTATGTCTGAATTCTAATCTTAGCAGAACAACATTTTCTAACCAAGGCCAGTGTGTGGATTAGAGATATTTTGGCCTTCTCTCAGGACTTACACAGGAATCTGGCCACATGATATCTCCAGCGTATGGGCAAATTAAAGATATGTAAATAAAACCCCAGGCAAATCCCAGATGTCTGATATTGTAAAATTATCACAAGTTTATCAGGCACCATGTGCTTGAAAACTGTACTCTACTATATTTTATGAAAATGTTTCTCACACTGACCATATGCTTAAAAAATTTCCCAACTGATCTTATCACTTTACCAGAAACAAAGGCCAAGACCCAGATTGGCCTAGACCACACCCATCAGTGACACGATTATTTTTAGGAACCAGCTCGGCCCTGTTAGAGTGAAGTACAGGTCAAAGCCACTGAGCCTCCAGAGTCCCCCAGGGTCCCCCCTCCCATCTCACCACACCGCTCTGCTGCTACCATAGCTTTTCTTCTGCTTCCTCTGCATTTGCCACATTTTAAACAAACTTCCACTTTGTACCATAACAGTCCTAAGATCCCTATTTTTGCTAAAAGTGAGGGCAAGGACCTAGAGAGGAGCAGAAGGTCATTAAGGGATGTCCTTTCCCCTTTTTTAAACCTCCCACCAGATGCAGCTTCCAAGGAAAGAGTAAATCTGCCAGCCATCACTAATTTTGATAGATAATGCATCAAGGTATATGAAAGGAACGAATAGAGAAATAAAGCATGGTTGTTATATCTAAGGAGGTGCTAACCCCATATATAAAACAAGTTTTACATTTTGAGAGTTCAGTACAAGGTGATTGGAATAGAATTATAGGTAAAGGAGAGGTGAGAAGAATCATGATTAGGTTGTGTGGATTAACAGAGCTCAGTAGAAGATTAATGCAAAGGCAATAGAGGTAGCCTGAGTTCTTTGTGCAAGTTTAATTTGAAATAAGAGGACATTCCCAGGAAGAGAGTAAGCATCAAATTAGACAGAGCTGAATGTTCCAAGAGATGTAATTCAAAACCATGGATCTCAAACATGAAACACTGACTGAATTTTAACTTACTTTAGAGTGGTTAAGAGATAGAGCCCAAGTCTTCAAGACCACAAAGGCTGATCATTGGGACTCACTTTTATACCTGACCACTTGGCCTAAACAATCTTCCTAAAACAAACCTACAAGTGCTCTAAAATACTACAAGCTTTTGTCTTTTTCAAATACTTCCTATGATGTCCTATCAATATTGTTTACAAGATAGAGGAAAATCTCAGTATTATTAAGATTTTTTCAGAAATAATATTTGGACTAGGAGATTTATTATAAGAATGAACATAAATTTGAACCCCAGAAAGCTCCTACATAAGCCTCATTCTCACAGACACATGAGGTCTAAATAATAGAGAAGAAAAAAAAAGGCTTTTGAAGAGGTCAGGCCTCTGAGACGTGGATATTCTTCACCAAATAAATCCAAGTTCGGTAGACTTTCAGGTCTTATTGACACATGCAGCCGGGACTGTGCACGTCGAGACAATAACTAGGTTCTCAGTCCTGTGGGGAGATCCATGATTAAAACTGCCTTCTGCTGTACACTCAATACTTCTTGGACCCTAAGTCTATTAATAAATAATTCACATTTGTTTACAATGTATGCAAATGACATTGCTGGCAGGATCAGAGTTCACACACTATGAATTCTCTTAAAAGCACTTTTTAGTCTTGTGAAACTAAAAATCTACTATATTTTAAAAAGGTAAATGATGTAAGTTTTTAAACATTGTTATCCACTTTCTCCAAGCATCTTGACTTTTCTCAGTTATGTTTTCACCCAACTGACTTGCAGAAGCTACAACCAGAAAATGATCGTTTCCATTGCTGGGGGTGAGAAATAGTGAGAGATCACATGTTAGGAAAAGTGGGAAATTTCCAAGTTTGCTGCACTGGTGATGTTAAGTTAGGGTTTGGGGTGGAAGTAAAGATTCTTCATGAGTCTTCTTTATTGGAACATGATAGGGCTCCATGAATACAAGCAGATCAAGCAGGGGAGCTGCAGAGTCAAGGAAAATATCACCTGAGGGAGACTCATCATTGACTGAAGTCTGAGGCAAATGGGGAAAATCGGTGGAGATACCATACAGCTGTCCTCAAAGAGTCAACCTGAAAGAGAAATTGCTCTAATCCAGTATCAGAGAGTTTGAAAGTAGAGCAAGGCTGCCCCTGGCCCACAGGATCCCTTCTATCTCAGGTCCAGCAAACATGCCTTCTCACGAGTGGTTCGAATACCTCAAGGTCAGACTTCTGGAATGGGAGCCCGCCCCACTTTCTCTCTACCTTCGGAGAAGGAATCCAACAAGAGAGATATTTGTAGATTAGGGCACCAGAAAACTCAAATCCAGAGGATCACTCAGAGGGAAGAGATTAATCTGGTAGCTATGGGACCCTGAGAAGTTCAGAACAGAGATAGGACACTGACTGGGGTCTTGGAGCTGAAGCTGGAAAGACCACAACTCAGGAAGCTGTGGACTACAACCCTGAAGGACAGGGAGCACCAAGGGCTCCAGCAGCACCAGAGCGAGCCGTCCCCCAACACTGGCCCAAGCACCTTCCTTCTTCCCTCCAATTTTCTCCTAGTGAATGTCTGGAAGGTGTCTGTGTCTGTGAAAAGGAGAATGAAGTGGTACCTTGGTTTAAAAACTTAATTTGTCGTATGCTTTGGGGAAGATGGCCATACTTGTGCTTTGTGTGGGGAAGATGACCATGGTCATGTTTGCCACCCAGGGCAGAGTTTGCAAATGGAAGTAAAATTTTGCTAAACACTTTTGCTTGGGAACCAAACACTTTTGTTTGCAAAGGGAACATTCGTGAACCAATTCTTACTGTAATTTTTAACTAGTGCTTTTCTCATGTTATAGTTTACACTGAGTGCCTTACAGGTAGGTATCATTTCAACCAGTTGATTCTTGTTTGCAAAACATTCACTCATGAGTCTGTTTTTTTTGTATTGACTATTTTTGAATCCTTTTTTATTTAGAATGTTGTATTCACTTTTGATGTTTGTTTCTAGTGAAATCTGGTTATTTTATTTTAACAAAATCTGGTTACTAACAAAATCTGGTTATTTTATTTTACTAACTTGTATTTATTTGATTTGTGAAAAATAGCCTATACTTTTGTGTTACAAGCTATAAAAAACTCTTATCCTAAGTACATTATATGTAATTTTTGTGCTTCTCCAGAGCTCAAGAAATATTCTTCTACAATACAAAATTAACATGTTTGGGACATGAGACCAAATAGAAAGGAAGTTCCAAAGATCTATGAAAAAGAAACTGAAAAAGGGAGAAGTGTTCCATACCAGAGAGAAAAAGTCTGTGTTATGAAATGGAAAGACAAAAAAGATATCTCCTTATTGTAAACTATCCATAATTCAGAAATCATAAAACTTGAAAGATAAAACAAAACAAAAAATCTTATAGTGGTCAATGATTACAATAATTCTATGAGTGGTGATGACAGAGTTGACCAGTGTCTAAAAAACTATACAGTAACCAAAAGCCACCAAAAAACCCTATAAAATACTAGGTACCTTCTGGACCAAACAGTGTGGTACTCATTTGTTATTTATTTAAAACAAATGGGATCAAAAGCTCATTCATAAATTAGATTAGATCTAGCACACCAGAAAGTTCAAAACTACATGTCAGCAAAACATCAACCAGGACATCCATCATCAATGACTTCATCATTATGTTTAGTAGGCAGACGTTTTACTGAGATTATACCACCCCCTCCAATAAAAGGGGAGGCCAACACAATAGTGTTAAATATTCTGTTCAAAGAAAGATAGTGAATCAAAAAGAGGTCGGAAAGAGATTAGATACTACTGCCCAGATTACCATTGCATTCTGTACTGAGTGCATTAAGATGTACCACACAGAAAAATTTTTGAGTAAATTTGATAAAATTGTCATTTTTCTCTTTCCTGTTATGTTATTTAAAATTTTTAAATGCAAGTTTTGGTCACCTTGTATTTCAGTAATTGGCCTGGTAAGTGGTTGAATAGCACCTTCTATTGGAAAAACAGGGTAAGTCACCAAACTGTAGGGCTGTTCCAGACACCAGCTTGTGATCAGCACATCGCAAGGCCCCAGCCTTCTCACAACCTCTTTCAATCTCCAATTCCAGTTTTCCTGCCCTGCATCCTTTCTATTTTTCTGACAAATTCTCTCTCAAACCATCTTTCCTTCAGCCCTCACTCCAATTATAAAAATAGAATCAACATGTGATCTCTTTTCTTTCTTTTATTCACTGTTGTCTTTTTCCTCTTTTTCTTTTTTCTGATGTACTTGCTTCCTTTTCTTCTTCCTTTTGGTTTCTCTCATCCTCCATATCCTAACCTCTCAGCTGAGTAATATATCACAGTATTTGTGGAGCAATGATAAACCATGAGATTGTTCAAACAAGTTTCAATGTATACATTTGAAATACACTCGTCTCTGTGGATGCTTATAAAACTGGCAAGGGCTCTTTGCTAACATTGCAGTTACTCAATCTTATCCCTGAGTAGGCAGAAGAGTGGTATAGATACCAAACCATAACCAAGTCCAAGATCATATCCTTGGGGAGCATGCATTCACCAAAAGAGATCATCATATTAGTGACACAGTCTTCCACTCTAATTGACCCTTGATATTCAGTACACACATGACAGTGGCAGCATAAGCAATCAAGGCAAGAAGATGCCTCCAAAATTTTTCAATCTCCCAAACTGTATCCTCTGGGCACTGGGAAAGAAGTCATAAACCAAATGGCTGAAATGTATGAAGAGATTAAAGAAGAAACAGACAAACACGCAAACAATGTCATAAACAACAAGGAAACCAGATCTATAAGATGCTCAGGAAGCTTGAAGATCATGTAATTTAGTACCTCTTTGTCATGCATATTAATCACATGCCTCATAGAAAATTTGTCCCAGACATAATATATTTTAATTCTTTTTCTTCCCATTCCCTTCCCTTCTCTTCAACCCTTCTTCCCCTCCCATTTGGAAAGGCTTTGTTTCCATTTTTTCTTTCATTTTTTTCTTCTTCCTTTTGCCCCCTCCCTACTCCTTTCTTCCACTTCCCATTTGAATAATTTCTTCTTATCAAAGATGCTGTAGTTAAAGAGATAAAAGACTTCATTAGTAAAATACTGGTGAGATTAAAGGAGATTCAAACACAAAGTTATGTGAATTAATTAAAATTATATGCAACACAAATAATCATTTTAATAAATAACTAGAGGCCATAAAAAGATATCAAAGAAGAATCCAGGACATAAAACATTCTACTGAAAGTATAGGCAGCTGAAATGACTAGTGCAAGAAAATTCAGAACAGATAAGGTTAGGACAAAAGATCATATACTTACTCAGAGATACCTTTAAAAAAGAGACCATGTAAAATGGATTTAAAATGTTAGATGCCTCAAATAAAACTAATCTAAGAACTACAGGAGGTACTGAAAAAATAGAATATAGCATAAAACTTATAAACATTTATTTACCAAAGCCATAACAGAAAATACTCCAAGTTTAGGGAAAGAATTTAACTTCCAGGTAAACAAGAGATCTAGAAACTCTCATAGTCATGATCAGGAAAGCATTTCTTCATGGCACATTAAAATTAAAACCCCAGAAGTCCAGCACAGAAACAGAATTTGAAAAGCCATAGAGAGAAGCAACAATTATTTATAAAGGAAAACCTGTCAGAATGATAGCAGATTTGTAAACTCAAACCTTATAGCCAGAAAGCTTGGCATGAAGTCTTTCAAACCCTAAAAGAAAACAACTTTAAACTGACATTAATTTATGCTGCAAAACTAGCTTTCAAAATTGATGAAGAAATAAGGAATTACCACAACAAAGACCACATTAAGAAAGTCATGACCAATAAATACTCATATCCTAGACAGAGACAATTAGGTCTACAATATCACAGAGCCTAAAGGAATGAATATACCAAGCAGAGTGAATAGTTAAAATGAAAAAGTAAAGAAATCAACCACAGAAAAGTAATGCAACGACAGGAATTAGCCAATACCTTTCAGGAATAACTCACTACAAGTGATCTTAACTCCTCAATCAAAATATTGAAAGACACAGAGTGGCAGAGAAGACTGACAAAACAGCACCCAAGTTTATGTTATATGCAAGGAACAAGCCTCATCCATAAAGAAGCACATAGACTGGAAATCAAAGGAAGGAAAACGATAGTCTTTCACAGACAAAAATCAAGCAGGAATAGCTACACCATTTTCAGACAAAGAGAATTTCAAGTAAAAACTGATTAAAAGAGACAAAGAATGCCATAGTGGTAAAGGGAACAATGCAACACGAAGAGACAACTTAAAATATGTAGCCTGCATGTCAGGACACGCAACTTCATACAACAAATATTGCTGAACACAAAAGATCGGACAAACATCAATGCTATCATTGTGGGGGGTTTACTACTTCCCTATGTTACACAGGTCAACAAGACAAAAAATCGACAAAAAAATACAAGAATTGAATCATACCTTTTTTTTGTATTTTAGTTCTCTTTAATGAAAGTCAAGAAGCAGTTCATAATGCTAGACAAAGCCTTTTTTTAACTTTTATAGTACAAGTTGTCAGTTCAGAATGATTACTTCACTGTTTGAAATTGGTTCACTTATATAACACATTTCAATACTTTATTCCCTGTCTTCCCTACATCTCCTCTTCTTTTTCCAGGATTAGACAAGCAGTTTAGCTATACTTTTAATAAAATCTTATAGGTAAAAATATTGTATGGTTTTAGATTTCTGCCTGTTTAGATTTCCTTCTCTGCATAGTTGGAGTTACAACTTAGTGTCTCTTATCTAAGTAGAGCTAATTGAATGCTGACAAACTAATTCACAAATATTAATTTATCAAAATTAGTTTCCATAGAATGGATACTCAGAAGCTACTGGATGATGAACAGGATCAAGAAATTTTAATCTGCAGCTGGCAGATTCAGCAACAGATTCCTTTAGACCAACAAGGAACTGGAGATGGAGCTTTCATCCTAACTCACATTAACATAACTGAGATACTGGGGGACTGTATATGGTTAAATGATCACTTGTACAGTAATGCAAGATAGTTTCTAAGTACTTATGATTTGGGGAGTCCTCTTTGGTTATAAATTAGATAACTAAACAGAAAAATGGAAGAGTGCCAATGCATTACAAATTTACTTATCCTTGTTTGTTTGTTTTTTAGTAGTTTTTAAAATTTTATTTTGACAGTTGTAAAAATACAACAGAAAAAGACAGAACAAAGCCAATTGAGACAATGCAGTGAAATTGGTACAGAACTTCACAGGAGGATACTGGGATGGTAGTAATAGGTACTATGGCATATATTATCTTCACAAAAGTTGTCCAGTCAATTAGGTATAGTGAAATCAAACCAAAAACAGAACATTATAAAAACCAATTGAGAGTATTGAATAAAGCAAAAGAAACATAAAAAAAAACAAAACAGTGAAAACAACATTTGCCTTCAAACAGAAGATAGAAAGAAATCCCCTATATATGCTATATTGCATATGGTCATCCTCCCAAGAAATGCTAAGACATCTATCCCTAGTAGCTATGGGCAGGTGGGGGGCTCTGTTTGATTTTCCAGCGCATGTGCCTATAGGCTCACAGGAACCACTGGTTCTCCTCCTGGTCCATGCCAGGGATGCTTACCAGTAGGGCAGAAGAATAAGCTGCCTAAGTTCCACTATGGCTGGATCTCGGGAGTGCTGGTTTTCCTCCTGGCCCTTGCCAGAGCGCTTACCAAGAAGGCGGGCAAATGAGCTGACTAAGTCCCACCATGGCCAGATCTCAGGAGTTCTGGTTCTCTTTGTGGCCCATGCTTGGGGCACTTCGAATCATACCTTTAAACAAAATAGACTTAATAGCTACCTATATGATCTTCCACCTAACAACAAATACACACATTCCTCAGTGATACGTTAAATACACACATTCCTCAGTGATACCTTAAACTTTATCTAATATAGACCACATCTTAGACCATAAAGCAGCATAAATAAATACAAAGAATCAAAATAATCCCAAGAATGTTATCAAATTCTAGCAGAATGAAACAAGAAATCAACAGCAAATGATTCAATAATTACAAAAACACATAGATATTAAATTATGCAGTCTTGCATAATCAATGAATCACAGAAGAAATTAAGAAAGAAATAAAAAATTTCTCTAAAAATTAAACAATCACAATGCAACACACCAGAATTTACAGATGTGTTGACTAACAAAAACAGTCCTAAGAAGGAAGCTTATAGTATTTTGAAAAATACATAAGTAACCTAATGAATCCCTTCAAAGTCCTAGAAAAACAAGAGCAATTTAAATCCAAAATGAATACAAAGAAGGGAATTTTAAATGTCAGAGGAAAAATATTAATAGATTTGATACAAAACAAACAAATGTATCAGTGATTCAGATTTGACTTTTTGAAGAGCAAACAAAGAAGACAAATAGTTAGCCATACTTACCAAGAAGGAAATAGAAGTCCTATATAATTTAGAAGTTAAAGACAGAATCACAGTGGACACAGCTCTATATCCTTGTTTGCAGATTTTATGATTCTTTATATAGAGTATCCAAAAAAACTCCACCAAAAAAACTTTTGGAAATAATAAAGAAATTCCACAAAGTGGCAGGATATAAACAGAAAGTTTCTATATATCAAGAATGAAGTCTCTGAAAGAGAAGTCAGGAAAACAATTCAATTCACAGTAAGTTAAAAATATTTAAACTCTTAAAAATTAAACTACTGAGGTGGAAGACTTGTATTTTAAAAACTATATTGCTCTGAAAAAGAGATTGAAGGGAACATTAGAAAATGGGAAGCCATCCTCTGTACAAGAATAGGCAGAATATTGTCAACATGACCTTATTACCAAAGATGATATATAGATTTAATGTAATCTCTATTAAAACATCAGCTTTCTTGACAGAACTAGGAAAAATTCTAAAATGTATAAGGGTTAACAGCAACCCATATTAGCTAAAACAATTGTGGGCAACAAGAGTAAGGCATGAGCATTACAACCCCAGATTTTAAGTTATTCTACAAAGACACAGTTGTAAAAATAGCATGGTACTGGAACAAAAACAGATGTGCTGACCAGTGAGATAGATTAGTGAATGCAGAAATAATCTCAAGAAATTTCAATCATCTCATTCTCAACAAAGGGGTAATAATATATAGTAGAGAAAAGACAACCTCTTTAGCAAATGGTGTTGGGAAAACTGGTCATTTACATGCAAAAGAATAAATATAGACTCACATTTCTTACTCTGTACTAAAATCAAATCAAAATGAGTCAGAGATCTACACATAAATGCAGAAATACTGAATTTGCCAAAAGAATAAATTGGTAAAACTCTTGGAGGCACTGGCAAAGACTTCCTGAACAGAGCCCCAGTTGGACAAGGAACAATAAGGAGAATAAACAAATTATATCAAATTAAAAAACATTGGCATGGCAAAATACAAAGAGAGTGATGATACAACCTACACAATGGGAAAAATTCTTGATGGATATCTCATAGAGGGCTAATATTTAGAAAATGGAAAGAACTAAAAAAGCCCTCTCCCAAAATATAAGACTCAATAAAAATTTGTGATTAACATAAATACACACTTTATAGAAAGGGAAGTACAAATTGCTTCTAATTTTATGAAATAATGTTCATTGCTCATTGGAGAAATGCAACTTAAAACAACCCTGAAATTGCACTGGACCCCAGTAGGAATGGGCATTGTCAAGGACATGAAACACCACAAATGCTGGTGAGGTTGTAGACGAAAAGGAACTCTTTTTCAGTGTTGGTGGGAATGTGAACTAGTACCACCACTATGGACATCGATATGAAGATTTTTCAAAAATTCTAAAACTAAAAATTTTATTTGACCCAGTCATACCTCTCCTGAATATGTTCCTGAAGGATCCAAAGACATCAAGCTACAGTGTTGCATACAAATCCATGTTTATAGCAGTACAACTCAAAAGAGCTAAACTGTAGAAGTGGTCTGTGTGCCCATCCTTTGATGTCTGGATAAGCAGAATGGGGTAATTATGCACAATGGAGTATTAGTCAGCTAAAAGGTGGAGAAATTTTAGTCATTTGAAAAAACCTAGATGGAGCTGAGCCCAGAATACTAAGTGAAATAAGTTAGCCTCAAAAAGTTGTTCTCTAATATGGAAGATCCAAAATAGAAGTCACTTAAAGGAAGAATAAAAGAACTGTATTAATAAGCAGGAAATTAAGCTCTGTAGGAAGGGAGGAGAGGAAGTAAGGAGGAAAGAGGGGCTAAGTATGTTCAATCTGTGGCAATATAGGTTTCAATTCCCTAAACTAAATGGAGTCACTATGTGTTGCAAATGAATACTGGTAAAAGTTTTAATAAAAAAGGTCATCTACCATGATTAAGTGGAAATCATTCTATAGATGGACCAGTGGAATGATAAATACAAATCAATGTGTTATTCCCATCATAATTACAGAGTGAAGGACAGAAACTGTGAACAATTGAATAATTGTGAAAAATATTTGACAAAAATCAAAATTATTTCATCATGAAAATTTTCAACATGAGCCTGGGATTTAGCTCAGCAGCTCAAGTGCTTGCCTGGTAAGTGTGAGGTCATGAGTTTGATTTCCAGTACCAAAAAAAAAAAAATTGAAAAAAATTTTAACAAATTATATACTGAATATATGTACTTTGACACAATTAAGATCATATGAAAGCTTTAAAAGTAAAATCATAATGATCCAAACAAGAAGTATAACCATTCTCATCACTACTATTCAACATAGTACTGGGATTCTTAGGAAGAGAAAGCAAGAGTAAGCAAGAATTAAAAGGTATCCAAGTTAGAAAGCAAGAAATTAAATTGTCTGTATTTGCAGATAATGGCATGATCTTATACATTAAAAAACTCTATAATGATTCAAACAATTTGGAGGTCTAAAAAGATGAATTCAGCATAGCAACAGAAGTAAAATCAATATTTAAAATCAGTAGTGCTCTGATGAGTGAATGAATAGTGAGCTTTGTGAAAAAGAAGTTGAGAATGATCCATTTATAACTGTCATTCACACAGAAAATAAGTACCTAGGAATAAATTTAACAGTGGAGGTGAAATCTCTCTACACTGAAAGGTATAAAAGATTGATGATGAAATTTAAAAGGACAATTGCAAAGTAAAAACATCAATACTTTTCACAGAAAAAGAAAATTCCCAGAATATATGTGGAATCACAAAAAGCTAGATCATTCATAAGAATAACAAGGCTGTCTTGAAATGATGCTACCATGTGATAGTAACCCAAACAGCACATTTCTGGTATAAAATCCAACAAAATACCCAAATGAATGGGATAAAAAGCAGAATGTGCAATGTAAAAAGTAAGACTTCAACAAATACTGCTAGGAAAACTCAAATTCCTCATACAGAAAAATGAAATTATGTGCTGATCTCTCTCCATGTATAAAAATGGATTCAATGTGGATTACAGAGTTAATACTAAGATCTGAAACTATGAAACTACCAGAAAAATCAGTGAAGAAAACTTGTGTGACATTGGTTGAAGATGATTCAAAGAGCAAAATCTCAAAAGAATTGGCAAAGAAGAAAAACTGCAAGTTGAATTACATGAAGTTACAAAGCTTCTGCAGAGCAGAGAAAATCAAGAGAATGAAGAGACAGACTACAGAATGGAGAACACTCACAAGCCACAGTTGACATTTGTAATCATATGTTCTGAAGGACATCAACAACCTAACCAAATTAAAAAGGGGGAAACATCCAAATAACTACATCAAGAAATGAATGAAATACTTGAAAACAATTTTGAGAAATGTGACAAAGTGCTTAGCATCACTCACCACCAGGAATAGGGAGGAAAAGCATGGCAATCTCACCTCTCTCCTGTTAGAACGGCTATTATGAGAAATGACAAAATAACTGGTGCTGTTACAGATATGGGGAAGAGGATTCCTTACTGTGAAGGGGTAATAATTAAAAGAATAATTATGAAAAGCAGTGCTAAATTTCCTCAATAACATAAGACCAGAACTTCTAAATACTTTAGCAGTCTTACTACAAGAATATATTTGTGAAGAACATGAAATCAGTCAGTCAAAGAATTACTTGAGTTTCCGTATCTACTGAGGTCTAGTAGCCTTAAGAGAGGTGAAAATCCTGTCACTGTGACAGCATGGATGATTGTGGAGGACACTCTGTTAAGTGAAATCATCGAGCCTCAGAAAGACAAATACCATCTAATCTCACTCTTGCAAATCAGTTTCATAGAAGTTGAGTATAGAAGAGTGGTTATGAGATTAGGCAGTTGAGAGATAATGGAGAATCAAGCAAAGTTAGACACAATCTTGAGGACAGGTATTAGAAAAGAATTCTGGTATTCTCTTGCAAAATAGGGTCACTATAGTTAACAATAGTGTATGGCACATTTCAAAGCAACCAGAAGAGAGAATATTAAATGTTTTTACAACTAATAAATGATAAAATTTAGGGTTATAGATATGCCAAATACACTGATTTGAATATAGTACAATATGTACACATATCAAAACTTATTCAGTACCCCATAAGCAAGTACCATTATTATATCAGTCAAAAATATTTTTGATCCACCTTGTAGGTGGAGTAAAGATGGCGAATAGATAACAGCTGGCTACAGAGGCTCCCTGGGATAGTCAACTTGGAATTCAACATAATACAGCTTGGGGAGCCCTGAACAGAGGGAGATGAATTCTCTTGTCCCAAAAAGAAACTAAGGTGAGAAGAACCAATCAAACATACAGTCCCAGTGCTATTATTAGAACAGCTAAAGGTTCAGTGCTCCCACTGCAGCAGGCGACTTGCTGAGCCGTCTGAAGTCCCACCACTTTGACTCACTGGAGGCACAGTCACACTGAGGTCAGTGGTCAGCCAGCAAAATGGAGAGCTGAGCTGGCGGGGGGCCTGCATCAACCTGTGGTGAGTGATGGGAGTGGAGCCATTCCACAGAAAGGGGGGCTCTGGCAGATGACATTCTGGAACCGAGCAGTAATGGAAAGTAGAAGGGGCAGCAGTGACTTCAGTCAGTTTTTCCCTTCCTGAACAGGATTGGTGGAGTGAGCAAGGCCTGGGTCACGTGAACTGGCAGAGACCAAATAGGTTACCCAAAATCAATTCCCTATGGTGGCAGCACACACTAATGCAGTGAAGCCTCAGAAGTTTGACTGATCTGGCTGGGAGGCAGTGCATGGTAATACAGTGCAGGCTTCAGCAGCTTGACTGATCTGAAGGGGAGGGGCCAGCATAAGCTGCCTCTGTATACAACTCATGAACACACTGCAGGAGGAAGGGTCACATAGCCAGCGTGCTTCAGAAAAATTGTAAACAACAAAGAAAGAAACTGGGGCCTCATGGAAGAAACAGAAAAGATGGGAAGAGGAAGCAACAAGAAAAAGACCCCAGGTCCCAACCCTGAGAACACTGACCCAGGACAGGTAAATACAAAGGAGAATGAAAACAGCAAACATACACTATCAGACATGACACTGGTAGATATAAATATCTGGACCTCATAGATGAGTTCAAAAGTGAAATATTTAGCCAAGTAAATCAAGATATAAGAAGATTAATAAAAGAGATGCTAAGCACCCCTCAAGCAGACATAGGCAGAAGAAGGGAGGGATTCAAACAAAGGAGAGAACCATTTGATGAAGAATATAAAGAAAATATAGAATACATGAAGTAGATTCAAATAGATTACCAGGAAATTAAAAACTCTATGGAAAGATGGCAAATCTGCTTGAAAGAAACTAAATATAGATTATCCAAACTGGAGGACAGTTTTGCAATGTGGGATTATGAAAGGAAAACTTTTTTAAAATAACAAGGAAACAAGCATTAACAATACAAAGGCTAGAAGACAATAAGGGGTTCTACAACTTCAGAATAAAGAATGTAAATGAAGAAGGGGGTACTAACAAAGGAACTAAAAAGGCTATTCACAGAAATAATTAAGGGAAACTTCCCAAACATAGGAAAAGGAAATGATATTCTGATGTATGAGGCATACAGAACTCCAGCCACCTACAACCAAAACAGAGCTACACCCAGGCATATAATAATCATGATCCCAGAAATTCAATATAAGAACAAGAGAACAAGAGTGTTAGAGACAAGAAAAGGATAACCTATAAAGGAAGGCCCATCAGAATAATGGCAGACTTCTCGACACAAACCATGAAGTCAAGAAGACCTAGAGCAAAATATTCCAAGCCCTGAAAGAAAATAGCCTCCAATCCAGATTTATATGCCCTGCTAAACTGTCTCTAGAAGTTCATGGAGAAACAATATGCTTCCAAGACAAAGAGGAATTTGGGAAATTCGCAACCACCAACCCAACTCTACAGAGAATACTGCAGGGCATTCCAGAGAGAGAGAGAAAAGTACTAGGATTCCAGGAACAGTGGCAGAGAAGCCTCAACGAATGGAGCAAAAACAGAATGAAAAAGATAAGCAGGCAACTGATGGCAAAAAAGATCATAACAGCAATGAGGCAGAGAAGCTTAGTTATAATCTCTAATATAGATGGCCTTGATACACTAAATTAAAAAAAAAAAGAACCACACCTGAAGTAGATCAGGAGTCAGGGTCCGCCAAGATGCTATTTATAGGAAATATAATTAACATGAAAAAGAGTACATAGACTGAAAATCAAATATGAGAAGACAATGCTCTATGTGACAGAAAACCAGAGAGTAATAGGGGCAACTAGACCAATATTTGTGAATAGGTTGGAAAGACAGGCTTTAATAAATAAAGGAATACAATTAGAGATGAAGTCCAGGAGAGATAAGGTATGGAACCTCTTAGGTAAATAACAGGTAGGCCCTCACCTCAATTTAAAACAAAGGGTCTTGGTCAGACCCAAAAAAGTACAGTGTACCCTGGGGAAATGAAAGGAGAGAAAGAGTCTTAAGAATGATGGCAGTGTGGTTTTAATTTGCATTTCTCTAATGACCAATGATGATGAGCATTTTTTCATTGGGTATTCATCTCAGATGCCCATTTTTGGATTGGATCTTTGAATTTTGGAGGTCTGAATTTCTTTAATTCTTTATATATTTTAGACAAGAGGCCCTTGTCTGAGAGAGAGTTCACTAAAATCTTTTTCCAGTTTGTGGGTTTTCTTTTCACTATGCTGGAGATTTCTTTTGACATGCAGAAACTTTTTAATAAGAAGTGGTCCCAGTTATTGATTCTGGGAAGTATTTCCCGAGCGGTTTGAGTCCTGTTCATGAATTCTCTACCTACTCCTATGTCTCCAAGGTTTCTACCCAATTTGTCTTCCAATAGATTTAGTGTTTCTGTTTTAATATTCAGATCTTTGACCCACTTAGATTTTAATTTAGTACATGGTGATAGACATGGGTCTAGCTTTAGTTTTCGGCAAATGGAGAGCCAGTTTTTCCAGCACCATTTATTACAGAGACTGTCGTTCTTCCAGTGAACCTGCTTGGCTCCTTTATCAAAGATAAGGTGGTTGAGTGTGTTGGTAGTTGTGGTTGTATCTTCTAATCTATTCCACTAATAATGGCCAGGATCAAGAAAACCAACAACAAATGCTGGAGAGGCTGTGGGGAATAAAGAACTCTCCTGCACTGCTGGTGGGAGTGTAGACTGGTACAGCCTTTGTGGAGATCTGTCTGGAGATTTCTCAAAAAGTTGGGACTGGAAATCCCATTTATTCCAGCTATTCCACTTCTAGACATATTCCCAGAAGAACTGAAAGCATCATAGCACAGGGATATATGTGCACCTATGTTTATAGCAGCACAATTTGTAATCGCCAGATCTTGGAAACAACCCAAGTGTCCATCAACTGAGGAATGGATAAAAAAGTTGTGGTATTTCTATACAATGGAGGATTATTCAGCTATAAAGAAGGATCACATTGAGATATTTATCAATAAATGGGCGCAGCTTGAGACCATACTCATAAGTGAAATAAATCAATCTCGCATGTGTGAATACCGAATAGTTTCCCTAATGTAAGTAATGATTCAAATATATAAAAATATGTGGTAATCATGATTCCCTATTAGGTGGCCTTGAAGCCTTATAAAGTTTTCACTCATTAATTAGAAAGGCTTTATTCTGGGCTTCTTGATATGAAAATATTTGAAGCTAGAGTATATGAAGTTTTATCCAAATATTTCAAGGAAAAAGACACTATGTAGCTACTATTAAGTCGGGTTATATGGTGGTGAAGTACTAGGTTGTTGAAACAGTCATGCTGTGACCTCTATTGTTATATTGTTATGTCCTGTTTTACCTCAATCTCCCCCTTATTGTTTTAAAAAAATTATTTAGTCATTTCTTATGTTTGTCTTAATTAAAGAAAAAATTCAAAAAATTAGGATATATAAATAGTAACTCTTTTTGATTTCCTATTAACTTGTTTTGAAGTCCTGTAGTACTCCCACGATCTTGTTTTGACTGATTAGACTCTGTTCCATTCTGTATGATAGTATCAAGTTTGAAGACATAGGCAACTACTTTGAAGACAATAAGATTCACTAAGATACCCATTCTGGTTTGACTATTGTCTTCTTTGGAAGTCCTGTAATGTTTACAATGCCTAAAGTTTTATTGGTCTTGTTCTCTACTGTTTTGTCCAACTTTATAATATCTGATGAGATAGACAATTCTTTTTAAGGAAACAAGGGGCAACGTTGATAACCATTGTTGATAAACTTGTACTCTGTTCTACACCATGTGCTATGTCTATCCTTGGTATTGACTGACAGCTTTGTTTTGCCATATTTGACTGTATTCTTCCCCCCCCTAAGAAAGTAATAAGCACTAAGGAGTAATAAAATCCAAAATGTGTAAATTTTGTTGTAGAAAAGAGAGGGGAAAAAATGAAAAAGAGCTCTAACGGATATAACAGCAAGTGTGTTTAGGGGTGTTAAAGAGCTGACTATATCAATGTTTTTGGATCACTGAACACAGCTGTTTGCAGTCTCCCTGTTTGAATGTCCACCTTGTATTCTTTGATACTGTGATTTGAGGAACTATTTTCAAGATGATAATATGTAATCTACTAGCAGGTGATTTCTTACTGTTATGTTTTTTTTTTTTTTTTTTTTTTTTTTTTGTAGTTCTGTATTACGTGTACCCTTACACCGCCTTGGTTTGTTTTGTGTTTTTCTCTTTTTCCTCTTAAATAAAAAAAAAAGAATGATGGCAGAAGATATTGTTAATAGTGCATCAGGATTTAAAACCCACATTACTGGCACCACTCTGTTTAGATACATTTTATTCTTTATTTTTTGATAGATTTATTCTTTCTGTCTTTCTTACTTTTTACTTGTCACTGAGACAATATACCTGACGCCCAGGTTGGGAAAGGAAAGACTTATTTCTTACAGTTTTTGGAGATTTCAGTCCACACTCAGTTGGCTCCAAGGTAGACGGGCATGGCTGGGCCACAGTTCATGGTGGCTGCAAACAGCAAGCAGAAACAACAAAGAGCAAGACACACCATCTTCCTGCCACTACATCATGTCTTGGCTCCACCCCTAGGTGGGTGTAGCACTGACACCATCAAACAAACACTAGACAATGAACCTATCACAAATGCACAATGCAAACTCATGAGGGCTGGGGGCCACAAACATAAACCATGACACTGTCCCAGTTGTCTACTTGAATTAGATTTGAGGGCACAGACAGCTATCCCAAAAAAATCAGGATGTAGCATAGCAATCATCTTTAATTTCCTATTATCTTAATCTAGAGGCCTGTATGGCTTATACCGTTTTATCATGACTGATATTAGCTAAACTGGGTTTCTTTGATTGCTGTTTGGTATTGACAGATTTTATTCAAAACTGATATGATTGATAGCATCAAGTCCGAGAGGATAGGCAACTACACTGAGGATAAGATTCTATGATACACATTCTGGCTTGATAACTGCCTGCTTTTGAAGTTTTATACTATATACAAAGCTCTGTTTTTACTAATATTGTTATTCACTGATATATTCAATTTATACTATGTCTGATGATATAGCCAATTCTATTGAAGATAACAAGAGACAACACAGGAACTATGGTAGAACTCCTTGTACAACAGTCTTATATTTCTTTCTCATTTCATGTGTTTATAGGGATATGTTTTGTTTTCTCTTGCTTTGTTTTGTTTCTCCCTCTAATATAGAAAGGATAGAAATACATATTAAGACTCATGCATGTGTAGAATCTATAAAGAGTTTATGAGAACTGATCTTATGACACATGATGAAATGAACAGATACTTTGAAGAAAAAGAGACACTAACGTACCTAGTGCTGATCCTGGAAGGTCATAATGTGAAACCCAGCAATAGTATTATTCTTTGTTCAGAGTGATATTAGACTGCTTGGGTTTGTTCAATCTCAACATAATTGAAGATATGGATAACTGCATATATGTTTAATACAGGGTTGATAAACATATTTCTAAGTTTTTGCTTAATAGTTGAACAGAACTGGTTGTAATCCCACTGTTTGAATCCCCACTTCATATGCTCCACCTTGGTATTTTGAATAACTATTCGTAAGAAGACAATCTGTAATCATCAACTAGTGATTTCTTACTATTTATTTTTTTCTTTGAAAGTATGTATTACTTCTACCCATTTTCTGTTTTGTTTAGTCTTTCTTTAAATAATTTTTTTAAAAAGGCACTACAGTACCCAGTGCTGATACTGGAGTGTCATGATGTGAAATCCAGCAATACTATTATTCCTTGCTCAGAATGACTTTAGCCTGCTTTAGTTTGTTTAATCCCAACATAAATGAAAATATGGATAACTGCATGTATAGGATTGACAACCATATTACTAAGTTTTTGTTGGATAGTTGAACAGAGCTCTTTGTAGTCTCGCTGTTTGAATTCCCACTTTAAATGTTTCACTTTTGTATCTTGAACAACTATTTGTAAAAGGACAGTACGTGAAAATTAACTAGTGATTTCTCACTGTTTATTTTTTCTCTGAACATATGTATTATTTCTACTGATTTTCTGTTTTGTTTAGTCTTCTTTAAATAAAATTTTAAAAAAGAAAACTAAATATATAATAAAAATATTTTTTTTAATTAAAGATAAGGGACTGGGGATTTAGCTCAGCATCATGAGTGCCTGCCTTGCAGGTGTGCGTTCGTGAGTTTGGTCCCTGATACTGATAAAAATGAAAAAGGCAAAAAAAAAAAAAAAAAGAAAATTAAAGATAAAATGAAGTGGCTCTACCATTGTGTGTAAAATTTACCCACTAACGTCTCACATGTATATGACTCCTTTTTAAGCTCACATGGTAGGAGCAGGTTTCTCATACATTCTCATAGATCTTTAATGAACATTGCTTCGAAACATATAGCTATGCCTGTGTGGAATGCTACCTGTCTTCCATTCATATTGCATTGTTTCCTTGGATTGGGACAAAGCTCTATATTTTTGCAGAGTGTCTACATTACTCTTGCTCTCAGCCTGGCCAGCATAAACTCCTGGGAGACTTGGGAAACCCTTTGAATTGCTCTTCATTCACTGTCCTTCAGAATAAACCATGCAACTATTGTCAAAATGGGACCCCTTGACAAAATTATGAATCTAAAGAATTTCCAAAGATAGGATGGAAATGTTGTGACTTCTAGTTTATGTGAGTTTGCTTGTATATAAGAAATGTAACTAATTATTGTTGTTTACACATCTTGTTCCATTTTTTAACCAGCTAGTTCCTCGAGCTTTATATTTTCCTTAACATAGGGATAATGGGCCAGAAACGAGAAGCCAGTCTATGCCACCATTTTCTCTTAGAGGACTTGGAGTTTCCTGTGAAATATCATTATGAAAGCAAATCACTCTTTTCCATCATTTGTATTATTTAGCACACCTTAAAACCCTAGGACACAAGTACTGAAAATAAGCAACAGGAAAAAAAACTGTACCTGTTTCTTTTATTTGTTGTTTGTCTCCATGATTTGAATGAATTCACATAATTCTCAACCACCATATTATCATACACAAGTCACACAATTTTTCTTAGAGAAAGCACAAAAAGTACCTTGAAATATCAGAAACAATCTCATCATGTTATCCCTTTGGCTATATAAACCAAGAATAAGATTTCTGGATTTAATGAGAAATTGTAAGACAGGTTAGAGTCCTACAAAAGATACTGCTGTTGTCTTTCTGTGGACTTTACGTATCCTCTCCAGTCATAAATCTTTCCTGAAGCTCAGATTCAAAAATGAAATCATCAAAATAAATAAGTGTACTGAAAAATCATACCCTTCTTTCTATCTATCACTCTTAATGATTTAGGTCACTTCATCCTTGTTTAGACATCAGCTGATGGACACAAAGATATGAATGAAACCTTGTTAAATGATTAACAATGAAGGATGTTACAGAGGCTATGCCATAGATGAACTTTCACTACCTCATTATAGTCTTCCCAGGAAGCAAAAAAAGGCCAATCTATAGCTTTGCTCCTTTCCAATGTTAGATCCCCACATGTTCAGGCACAATATGATCAGTGCCACCACCATGTCTTTATGGGGCTTTATCACAGTATTTACAAGATGAGGTTTCCAGATGATGGAGGACTCTTGCAAGAGTCTTTACTTCAGGAACAAAACCTCAAACTAGGAAATTTGCAAACTGAGAAGCAAAAACAAGCACAATTTCTGGAGCTGGGGGTGCAGCACCATGGCATGGAACCTGTATGTCGAGCACCAGATCTTCAATTTGATTCCTGGAACCAAGAAAAAAAAAAAAAAGATCAGCCTGAATCACGTAGTGAGGCCTGTTTAAAAAAAAAAATATTTCTAAAACTTGCTCTTTCACAAATATCCGTGGATGTATTAACATATGATGAGGTAATTTAATACATAGGATGAAAATAATGAACTTCCAGAGTAGCCATACTGTGTTTGTTGGCATCACATCAGGGATTAGTTGATACTGGTATATTGTCTATTTGCAATTAGGCTTTATCAAAGTGAGTGTGAGACATGTAGAGCCCCCCTCATGGGCAAATTATTGTGAACTAAGATAAGTCACATTGGCCAAATCTGTTAGAAATCTCATACTTTATAGTCTTAGCAGCAGAGCAGCTTCTTCCACAACCTCTGGAAAGCATCTTTAATTTCCTTGCTCCTCAGGCTGTAAATCAAAGGATTCAACATGGGGATCACCACAGTGTGGGAGACTGATGCAAATCTGTTAATGCTGGAGGAGCCACCAGACCTGGAACTTGAATAGACAAATATGCCTAAGGTTTAGAAGAGGGAAACAACTGCCAGGTGAGAGACACAGGCATTGAATGCCTTGGACCTGCCTGTAGCTAATGTGCCTTCACGATGGACATGATTACATAGCCATAGGAGATCATGATGTTGAGGACATTTGCCATCCTAAAGATCATTGCAATATAGAAATCAGGACTTAAACAAAGCAAGTGTCAGTGCAGGATAGAGTTAGCAGCTGAGGCATGTCAAAGACATGCTTGATGACATTGGGGTCACAGAAGTGGAGTTGAATCAAAGTCCATCTTTGAACTAAAGAACCTGTGAGCCTAGCCATGTAGGATTCCAGCACCATTTGAACATAGAGAGTGGGTGACATGATTGAGGAATTGAGCAGTGGATTATAAATGGCAGCATACTGGTCATATGCCATGGTTGTCATGAGATAAGATTCACTTAGTCCCGTGGTAGAAAAGATAAAGTACTGAAAAACACACCCCAAAAAGGTGATAGTCTGCTGCTTCTGGAAGAAGTTGGAGAGTGTCTTGGGCACCATGGAGCTGACATAGCAGAGACATTATGAGGGCAGATTACTGACAAAGGAGTACATGGGTGTGTGCAGATGGGAATCCAGGCTTATTAACATGAGGAGGGACAAGTTCCAGGTCAGACCTGCAATGTAGAGGAGCAGGAATGTAACAAAGAGCAGTGCTGTGATTCTGGGAAAATCTGAGAATCCCAGGAGGATGAACTGTAATATTTCCTCCCGTGATCATCAGTGCTCCTAATACCTATCAGAAAGGAGACAAGAGAAGACATTGTTGACTCAGGTTAAAATGTAGTTTTACAGTTTCAAACCTATTCAGGTTTCCTTCAGTGAGATCTGTTAAAAGAGAAATACTTCACTGTCCTTCTGTGGAAAGACCCCTCTTTTATTCTCAAAATATCAAGAACCTGGTTTGTGCTCTCGGATCTCAATTCATGGAATCTCAGGAGAATAAAAGGAGATATTGCAGATTTATACCACTGTGACAGAATACTGGAGACAATCTAAAAGAATTAGTTTGACTCATGGTTTGAGAGGGTCTAGTACATAGTTTACCCTTTGCCTTGTACTTGCAGCATCACAGCACATAATTGGCAGCAGTGCATGTCTGAGGAGGGTGTTGGCCTCACTGTGACTGAAAGGAAAGAGCAAGAACAAGAATGGAGTACAACTCAGCTATAAAGAGTGCTCACACTGAGGAATTTAATGATAAATGGGCACAACTTGAAACCATACTCATAAGCAAAATAAACCAAACTCATACGTATAAATACCGTATTGTCTCCCTAGTGTAAGAAATGGTAAGAGTACATAAGATTTTATGGTAATCATGGTTCCCTGCTACATTGCTTTGAAGTCTTATAATGCTTTCATTCATTGGATGGAATGGTTTTATTTTGTTTTGTTTGATTTTGTTATGTGTGATGGTATGAACAGCTATTTTGAAGAAAACAAGACATTACAATAGCTGATTTAATATCATCTTGCTTTGAAGTCCTACCATGCTTTTCTTCTCCTATTTCCATTTGTTCTATCATGTTGTGTCTTATTGGATTTTAGTATGTGTGATAGTATGAACAAAGGTTTTATGGAAAATGAGATACTATAGTAGCCATTGTTCATTTTCTATTATTTGGTTTGAATGTCCTATAATACTTTAATTCTCTTAAATGGTTTTATACTATTTTGTTATGTTTGATACTATTGTGTGTGAAGGTATGCTCAGCTATTTCAAAGAAAAGAGACATGGTAGCTACTGTTGATATCTGGTTGTCTTGATTTAAAGTGCTGTGTTGCTTACATTGTTCTGTTCTGATTCCTTTGTTATGTTCTGTTTTTTTTTTATTCTCTTTAAAATAAAAGTTTAAAAAAAAGAGTGAGGGTTTCCAACATCCCCTTTTTCATCTCCAGTCACCTACCTTCCTCCTGCTGGGCACTAGCTTTAGAGGCTTCTCCACCTTCTAACAGAGCCACAGGCCAGAAGCAAGGATTTAGCATAGGGAACATTGGGGGATGTTGACCATCTGAACTACAGAAAGGGATAATTAAGATTTCACTGAGGAAATTTGTAAAGTATGTCATGGAATGTTAGGATGATTCTATAGAAGGCATATGCCAGTAACTAAGATTTTCAAAAGGTTTTTGATAATTAATAACTGTGTTTCATAATCATGAAACCACAGGTGTTTTCTTTCTAAAATAAATTTTAAGTATTTTCTGTCCTAGGTTGCCATTTAAATATATTTTTACATTGAACTGTTGTTAGAAAAAATATTTAACTTATTTGTAACAATTTCCCATACTTTAAAAATGTGGCATGAAACATAATAACATAATTTACAATGTTGGCATACTTTGGTGGGGCAGAAACAGGTGTCCAATAAAGTTATGAAACGAGCATTGATCTGAAAGCCTTTGTATGAAGTACTGATAAAGGAGGCAAACACAAGTCACTTGACTCCAAGAATTGTCTGAATTCTAGGTTATTTTGCATCATGGACAGCAATATTGTAACATGGTTAATAATTTGGACTTTTCTGTCTTAGATCTGGTACTCTCTCACTCTTTTTTAAGTGGCCCCAGTGACTTAAAGACAATAAGCCATGACTTACTCATTATAAAGTGTGACACTGAGTTCTTGACCCAGAAGGTGTTATGGTGGGTGGAACCATAAATTTGTGTGAATGCTTGGCACCCAATCAGGTACTCGAGAGTGGCTCAGTAGATCTTCATTATTATCATCATTTATGTACCAACATTCGCCTGTGAGAGCTGTGCCTGTGAACACAAGTGTCAGAGTGGTCAAATTTTATTTTGAGAAAACCTGTCATCAGCCCCACAGACAGGGCTGCAGCATGGTCTCTAGGCCAGTGCAGGTTTGGAATCACTGCATGGGTCAGTGACATAACCGCAGGCCATGAAGATTCGCCCAGCACAAGGAGAGGCCCGAGCTGTTCCTTTGGCTTTGGGTCTGCAGGTCGTATTTTCCTGGTAGATAACTCCTGCCAGCCCCATTCTCGATCCACAGTGATCTCATTTGGGGTGAAAGAGCTAAAAAGTGACAACAGCCAAAGCAATTTTGAGAAAAATTGTTAGAGGGGCCCTGTACTTCCAGACACTGGCCAGTACTATTAACATCAATCATTCATTAGTCTATCAGTAATGTCCATGCACTAGGAGGATGCATACATGTTTTAGAAATAAATTTAAGTACTGTGAGTAATTTAATGCATGGTAAGTTTAGAATTTTGAAGTGTGAGGGAGAGGATGAACACTTTCACAAATGACCTCTGAGATCGGTACATGAAGGATAAAATGTATTAAAAAAAATAAACATCCAAATGTATTAGAAAAAATAAACATCATTTGTCCAATCTGAGGTAGAAAAGGTAATTGTAAAATAACACCAAAACAGAAAGTAGAAGAAAAATCTGATAAAATAATCTAAACACACCATGCTACCAGCAAAAATTCCACATATATAAAACACAGTTGAAATATTATTATTGTTAGTTTTTTGAGATAGGGATCACTTTATGTAGTGCAGGCTGATCTTGAACTCATTTATAGCCCAGATCAGCCTTGGACTTATGGCAATCCTCCTGCTTCAGACTCCTGAAGAAATTCAATTATGAAGTAGGAACAACACTCACAAAGTGTAAAAAGACAATATTGTTATGCCTTTCATTTGCAAGATATCTTTAAACTCAATTTAGAATTGGCACCCCAATTCTAAGAGAATATAATGTTCTACTATTTTGAGAGA
The DNA here is from genome assembly GCF_034190915.1 of Cavia porcellus. Classification (NCBI taxonomy): domain Eukaryota; kingdom Metazoa; phylum Chordata; class Mammalia; order Rodentia; family Caviidae; genus Cavia; species Cavia porcellus. The sequence continues at coordinate 53,477,385 of NW_026947500.1, read as the reverse complement.
AAATTTATTTTATATAATCTCTCTCAGAAGTTTTTTGTCTCTGTCTTTCTTTCACATACACACATCACCAACATCATTTAGAATCATATTAAAAGCCAAATACAAAAACTAGGAAATAATAGAATTTTGATTTTATGCTTCATAAATCACTGGATTTTCTTAATTTTATATCACTCCTATTTTTTATTTTAAAGAGGGTAAAATTAAACATAAAACAGAGTAAAACAAATCATAAGAAAACACTTAATGAACACTTTAATTTAATGAACACACATTTCAAAGCAAGACCACTGGAAATCTTCATTGTCTATCATATTGTCTCTTGTTTTCTTCCAAATAGTTGTCCATAACTTCACACACAGTGAACATATACTGAACAAAATATTACTAAACTGATCGGAACAGGCATAAAGGCATTTTAGGTCTTCAAGACCAGACAATAAAGGAGTCAACAATGGCTGCTATAATGTGTCTCATTCTCTTTGAAATAAGTGTCCATATCTTTACCTATGTTGAGATTAAACAAAAGAAAACAGACTAGTATCACTCTGGACAGAGAATAATAGTATTGCTAGATTTTATATCATGATGTTATGGAACTGTTCTGGGATCTTAGTGTCTCGTTTTCTTCAGAATATCTATTCTTCACATCATACATTATATAGTCTATTTTCATAAACTGTTTAGAAGTTCTACATGTATGTGAATCTCTGCATGTATATTTATCCTTTCTGTTTTAGAGGGAAAAACAAATCAAAACAAACAACACAAATTCCTAGAAAAACATGAAATGAAAGAGACACATAAAACCACAATACTAGGTGATCTACAGAAGTTACTATGATGTCTTGTTATTTTCAATAGAATTGTCTAGATCATGAGGCATACTATAATTCAACATAGCAATATTAATACTTAGCAATATTAATAAAAACAAAACATTGGAGACATTACAGGACTTCAAAAGCAGTTAATAATCAAACTGGAATGGGTATCCTACTGCATCTCATCATCTTCAGAATAGTTGCCTCTGCTCTTAGACTTGGTACTATCAAGCATTCCAAATTCAAATAAAATAAGTGAAGACAAAGCAGCAATCTAACAAACAAGATTCAAATAAGATCAGTCATAGTAAGATACTGTAAGTAATACAGGGCTTCAGGTTAATAGGAAATTAAGGATAGTTACTGTAGTATATCCTGCTATTTTTGGGATAGCTGTCTGTGCCTTCAAATCTAGTACAAGTACACAGACTAGAACAGAATAAAATCAAACTAAACAGAGCAGTAAGACTAATGTGGCTTTTAAATCCTGATACACTATTAACAATGTCCTCTGCCATGCTTTTTTAGACAGTTCCTCTCCTATCCCTATCTCAGGGTGCTTTGTACCTTTTGGATCCCACTAACTCCTTTAGTTTTTAGATGAGGGGAGCAACCCGCTATCTACCTAAGTGGTTCTGAACCTTTTTACCCCTGAGCTTGATCTTGTGGTGTATTCCTTTACTACTAAAGCCTCAATGTTTTCCATCCTTATAGCTGAGTAGTTCTCCACTGCACAAAAGTGTCATGACTTTCCAATCTATCTGCAGCTGCTGGATGAGCTATGCCTATTTCTCTCTGGTTCCCTGTCACATACAGCATTGTTTTCTCATTTTTGACTTTTGGTTCAATAACCCTCTTTCAGATGGATTATAGGTAGATTATATTTCCTATTCAGAGCATCTCGATGGACCCTATCTCCTGATCTACTCTGCCTGTGTTTCTTTTTGTAAGGGTATCAAGGCCATCTGTGCTAGATATTATAGCCAGTCTTCTCTGTCTCATCTCTGTTATGTTATTTTTCTGCTGCTGGTTGTCTAATATTCTCCTTCATTCCACCAACTGCCCCATTGATTGAGGCATCTCTGCAACTATTGCTGGAATCCTGGTAATTTTTTTTCTCTCTCTCTCTAGAATGTCATTCAGTATTTTTTGTAAGGTTGGATTGGTGTTCACAAACTCCCACAGTTCATGTTTATAATGAAAACATCTTGTTTCTGCATTAATTTTGAGAGACAGTTTTTCAGGGTACATCAATCTGGGTTGGAGGTTATTTTCTTTCAGGGTTTGGAATACTTCCCACCAACCTCTTCTTGATTTGATAGTTTGCGTCCAGAAGTCTGTCATGATTTTGGTGTGTTTTCCTTTATAGGTGATCTGTTTCTTTTCTCTGACCACTTTTAATATTCTGTTCTTGAGATGAGTTTCTTGGATCTAGATTATTATATGTCTGGGAGTAGATCTGTTTTGGTTGTAGCTGGCTGGAGTCCTGTATTCCTCATATATTTGAATATCATTTCCTTTTCCTATGCTTGGGAAGTTTTCCTTAATTGTTTCTGTGAATAGCCTTTGTATTTTATTTGTGTTTATTCTTGTTTCTCTGCTCACATTTTTTATTCTTAAGTTGTAGATTCTCTTGTCATCTTCTAGCTTTTGTATTGTTACTTCCTGCTTCCTTGTTATTTTTAAGAGATTTTTCCTTTCACAATCACACATTGCAAATCTATCTTCAAGGTTTGAAAGTCTAACTTCAGTTTCTGTCAAGCAATTTTGCCAGCTTTCAATGGAGTTTTTAATTTCCTAATAATCTCTTTGAATCCATTTCATGTATTCTAGATCTTGTTTATATTCTACATCAAATGTTTCTCTCCTTTTTTCTGGGTTCCTGCATTCTTCCATCTGTGTCTTCTTCTTGAGAGATGCTTTGCATTTCTTTTATTAATCTTTTTATTTATACCTTGCCTCAATTGAATTAGAATTTCAGTTTGTCTATGAAGTCATGAAGGTATTTCCTTATGTCCACTGATGCTGTTGCTGATATTGTATGATTGTTGCCCTCGATCTCTTCTGCATTTACCTCTCCTGTACTGATTTTCCCTGGGTCATTGGCTGGAGGCTTTTTTTGTTTCTTTCTCTTGTCATGTTTCTGGTTTCTTTCAGACATGTGTATGGTGGAGGTCTCAGGCCCTTTGCATATTGCTTATGGTTTTTCTGAGGCATGCTAGGTAGAGTATTGCTGCCCTCTGCAGTTTGCTGTTGATCTGTGAAGTGCAGGGACAATGTGGACTGGCCACTCTGCTCTGAGCCAGTCAAACAGCGAGTGTTTTCAGCACATTAGTCTGTGTTGTGTAGATGTCACAGGTTTGGGACCCAGGTCTGTCCCTGGCTATTTGCTCCCATCCAGGGGGATAACCCAGCCCAAGTAGACCCACCAGTCCTCTTTGAGCCAGGGACAGCTGACTGATGCCTCTGAGATTCCAGATTGAGACCTGTCCTTCCCCACTCCAATATGTCACCCAGCCGGTCATTCCCTCAGCCAGACCCAATTCCTCGCACTCACCATGGGTTAATGCAGCGCTCCATGTTGGTTCCACTCTGTTACACTACATCCTCCTGCCAAGGGCCTTGGACTCACCAACCCCCGCTGTCCATGCTACTGCGACTTCCGCATGACCATGAGTCATTAAACTCCAAGGCACATCCAGCACAGCGCAGGACATGTCTTGAAAGTACATCTGATTCTAGGTTTTCATCTACATTTTTCCTTCCTTTCTCCCTTTTTTTGTTTTTCTTTTTCCTCAATTTCTTCCTGGGTTGTGAGAATCCCTCTCCTTTCAAATCTGGTCTTCTCCATGGTATTACATTCTAGTGTCTGAGTTGTTTTACTCAGAGAGGCTCTTTACCCTGCAACCTGTCAAGCTGCCATCTTCCCAAAAGGCTCTCACACCTATATTTTAGTAAATTATTTAGATGCATAAATTCTTAGATCCTGGAGAAATCAGATGAGAGGAAAAGAAAGAGAGAGGAGAGATTTCAGCATTCCAGTCCTCACTTAAGCTTTTGTAGGTTTTCTACTCTTTGCTTCAGTTATCTCATCTATAAGTGGAAAGGGTGAAATTTGCCACCGTCCAGGGCTGTTACAGGAAACCAGTGACATAAAGTCTTAAACATAGTGAGGACTCAACACATATGAGAGCATTGTTACACCATGGCTTCTCCATGCTAAAGGGAATAAAGCCAGAATATGTCCTGAAGAATCCAGGTCCTTTTAATACAGGGTAGATCCTAAATCTGGATTAAAGGAATGTTCATAAATCATTATGTTCATTTTCATCTCCTATCCTTGTGTTATTACCCACAAATGTGCACGACAAGTTCCTGCTGTGGCTTCTGCCTTCCCCCACAAGCATCTTGTGCACACCCCACTAATGGGTACAGAATGCACTAGTCGAGCATGAATGTTTGCATCACCCAATAAATATATATTAAGTATATTATTCAAAGGGTCTTTCACCAACCCTTGGGATGGTGAGACTCTCACCTCTGCTTAGTTTCCATTATAATTTTATGAAGTTGGATGTCTGTTTACCCTTAGGAAAGTGTTACTGATGTATTACTGAGAGTGAGCTGCATTTCCTGAAAAGATTTTCATATCACAAGTGCTCACAAATGACAGCTCTCAAACATGAGTATAATCAGTCACATGAGCAAGAGTGAGTCTTGTTTTAGACACATTAGCCACATGAAATTGAACCTTTTTTACTCCCTTCTGGTGATCAGGGCTGCCAGTAGCAAGCATATTCTACAGAAGTTGCTGTTTCCAGAATAGAATGAGAATTCTACCTCACTTTTCTCATTCATAGTAAAATTTACTTTGATGCTTTACCATTTTAAAGTTTTGTAAGAGAAAAAGGAAAAAAATCTAAATATACTTACTCTCTCTGGTTAATGCTTAGTATGTGTTCATCATCTCCCAAGACAACTTGAAGAAGAAAAAGTGAGGGATGTAAACAAAGCTTGCAGACTTCACCGGGCGGATACAGCACAGTGTCAATTTGATGAGTGATGTGAGGTATAAAATCAGTCCAAGCAGGGAGGCTGTTGAGGATGAAAATGTACTTAAAGGAAGTGAAAGGGGCACAAGGACTCACACCTTGTATGCCTGGACTGAATATCTCTGACACCTGTGTTACCCAGTCTGGGGTCTGCAGACTGCAGGGTCAGCAAACATGACACTAGAGAGCGACTTGTAAGTTTCTAAAAGTCTGAGATAATTGTACAAGACCACTCTGGGGAAGCATGAAGACTTTGTTTGGCTGAGAATTCACACATAAAAGCAGTGTATGTAAAGGAAATTGAATTATTATTTATTAATATTTGACAATAGCATTCTGAAGGACAAAAATTAAATTAAAAATGTGCTGGTGATGAAGAAAATTAGGACACAGAGACCATGTTTTGAACTTAATATTTGCCCTCTGAAATTCAGTCAATTATCATTTTTGATTCAGTCATCAGTTTCTGTCTTTTAAGATCCATCAGCTTCACAGCTATAGGTTTTGGCACTCAGATGACCCCATCATACCTGTTATGCTATCAAAACAGTGAGACAGGCTCCAGGTCACATCTTTAATAATTTGACACTTGTCTGTCACACCAGAGGACTCCTGAAGTTTTGTTTGAGATGGTTCTTCTCACTGAAGGTTAAAGGAGATGCAAAAAGAGAAGGAGATATTGAGAGAGAAACTATATGGCAGGGTATGAAGTAAAGGAGAGAGGAGAGATAAAGAATGGAAAGGATCAGTTTCCATCAACCTTGTTGTACCTAAGTCCAACTGTAATGATCCCTCAGCATTTGAGAAGGTACAGAATCCACTCTTCTAGATTTTGCCCTTTACCCTTGACCCAGGTCACACAAGAAACCTGAGTTCCTGCCAAAGTTTGAAACTGCCCATTTCTTTTTCCAAGAACCTCTCAGGTGGGCCTTACTGAGCTCCTGTGTAGTAGCTTCTAGGCACAAAGTGGCTGTCCACTCCCAGAAAGTGAGAAAGCCACTTAAGTGTGCTTTTAAGCCCTGAGATGAAAGGAGAAACCCAACTAGAGGGGAAAGGACTTGGTCTTGGGTGCTGTGGTTGCCACTGAGTTGTGGTCCTTGTTGGCTTCCTGTCCCATTCTGCCATGTGGACCAGTGCCCTCCTTCTCTGTGCTCCTGTCCTGATCCCAGGATTCTAAAGTTTACTGGCCTTGAAGTCATTTGGGATAGAGAGGACCTAGGGATCTACTAGTTTCAGTCTTACAATTTTCTGGCAAAGAAGCTGAGGTGAGAAATATGAAGGGTTTTCTTGACTTGGTGCAGCTAACTGCCAACTAAGCATGATGGCAATAAATGACAGGGAAGTAGGCATATACTTCCCTGCTCCCAAACACATTTATTTTATACACAGTTTTCTCCACTACCCATTGGGAATCCATGATGACCACAGTTTTAAGGCAGATACTTCCTATACATTATGGGGGAAAGCTACTAAGATTAAGAAAGATCATGACATGAAATTCAGGAATTCACAGGCCTGTGAGATGTCATGTGTCACAAGTGGTGATATCATACAATTGTTGAATTCTAGATCTGCCACTTTCTGGTTGGGTAAATTCACCTCTCCAAGCCTCAGGATTTTCATCTATAATATGAGATTAAAGGAAATTAAATGAGATAAAGATTGTAAAGCACTTAATAGAGTTTATAGAATATACATCACTCTATTAATGCTACATATAACATATATTCTGATTTGAAGATCTTTCTAACTTGTGCTGGATTTCCAATCCTTTGTATATTTTTATATATTTAAGGTCACTTGCACAATTATTGTTGTCTTCTTTGGAGGAAGTTTTGAGAGGGATGGATATGGCTCACTTGTCCTACCAGTAATGAGAAGCACAGAGCTGTCTCACACAAGGTCTCATTCTTGGTTTGACCTATTTACACCTACTTTACCTGTTGGGAGAAGGGAGTTTGTGAGGAGAACTTGTTATTGATTTAACTCATGTTGTTCAATTAATACTTATATGTTATCGTGGGAAAACACTAAAATGATTTCTTTCTTTTTTCTTTCTTTCTTTCTTTCTTTCTTCCTTTCTTTCTTTCTTTCTTTCTTCATATTTTAAAGAGGATAAAACCAAGGAAAATAAAAGCAATCTAATGATAAAGCAGTGTAAATGATACAGAACTAGAACAGCTACCATAATGCCTTTTGTTGTCTTCAAAATAGCTGCAAATATCCTCAGACATAGTAAAAATCAAACAGAAAACAACAGAAAAAAGAATAAAAACAAAACAATGAATGCAGGAAAGAACCTCAAAACAAGCCAATAGTAAATCCAAAATGACTACCATAATATATTTTACTATCTTTGAAATAGGTGTTCCTGCCATTGGACTTGATGTAATCAAACAAAATAAAAGAGAATAAATCTCAGCCTAACAAAACAATGAAAATGATACAATACTTCAAAACAAAACAATATGGAACCAACAATGGCTAAGACTCACACAAGGAGGTCCCTCCTAGATGCTACACTTCATACTGCCATTTTCTGAACACATAATCAGACCATTGGCCCTAGACCTGCAAGGGCAGCGGAATACCAGAGCACCACAGGCATCCAATTGCATTTCACCTCCATAGTTGTCTTCACAAACCTGTTTTTCTTTTAATTAGCTGGTTGTTTATGGGGGTGGGGGTGGGGTTTGGTAATTCTTTTTTGGCAGCCTGTCTGCGTGTTGGACAGGGTTGGGGTCTGGCTGTACCCATTCTGGTAGTGGCTTGAGCCTGGCATGGGTTCCCAGACAGGGTTGCTTCCTGATATGGCCTTGTTCTCTCCCCCAAAGTCTGTGACTGGTGGTGACTCATGGAAAGAGGTCTGGGTATGGCTCTAAAATGATTTCATCTTTAAAAGTGAATGGATTATCTTAGTGATACATTTTTAATTTTTTTTTATTTTGAAAAAAATAAAACCAAGCAAAATAAAACACAATAGAGTCAATCAAAACAAAATGATGAACACAATGCAAGACTTCAAAACCAGATTAAAAGAAGTCAATAATGGCTACCATAATGTCTCTCATTATCTTCAAAATAGCTGTCTATACCATCAAACATCATAAAATCAAACAAAACAGAACAGAATAAAACCAATCAAAATAAAACAATGAAAGCAATACAAGACTTCAAAATAATATATTAGTAAATCAATAATGGCTACCATAATGCTTCTTGTTATCTTCAAAGGAGCTACCTATGACATCAGACATGATAAAATCAAAGAAAACAAACTAGAATAAAATCAATCAAAGCAAAATATTGAAAGCAATACAGAGTTTTGAAACAAGATACTAGTAAATCCCAATGGTACCATAATATATTTTATTATCTTTGAAATAGCTATATATGCTATCACATATAATAAAATAAAATAAAACAAAACAATTAACAAAATGAAATGGAATAAAATCAAGCTAAACATATAAATGAAAACAATACAGGGAGACAATATGATATTGACCCATGTGACTTTGAACCATTTCACCCATGAGCATGATCCCAAATTATATCCATTTAACTACAAGAGCCTTGAGGTCTTGTTTCTTTATAGCTGAGTAGCTTTCCATTGTATAAAAATGACATAACTTTCTTATCTCTTCTGAAGTTGATGGGGAAGCTACTCCTGCTTTTTTTCTGGTTTGCTGGCACAAAAGGCATTGTTATTTCTCCTTTGACTGTCAGTCTATGAATTTTCTTTTGAGCTAAACATGTTTCTTGTGTAAAGTATATTGATGGATCCTGTCTCGTGATCCACTCTGCCTGTGTTTCTTTTTATTGTTGAACTGAGGTCATCTACATTAATAGTTATGGCCAACATTCACTGGCTCATCTCTGCCTTGCTATTTTCCTGCTGTTGACTGCCTATCTTTCCCCTCCATTCAGATGTCTGCCATGTTTGGTGATCTCCCTCTGCCACTGTTCCTGGAACTGTGGTAATTTTTATCTCTCTCTAGAGTGTCCTTCAATATTTTTTTGTAGGGTTCGTTTTGTGGTCATGAATTCCTTCAGTTGCTCTTTGTCATGGAAGTATCTTATTTCTCCATTAATTTTGAAAGATAGTTTTCAGAGTACATCAATATGGGTTGGAAGTTGTTTCCTTTCAGGACTTGAAATGCTTTACTCCAAACTCTTTTGACTTGATGCCTTGTGTTGAGAAGTCTGCTGTGATTTTGGTGGGTTTTCCTTTGTAGATGATCTGTTTCTTTTCTCTAATAGCTTTTAATATTTTGTTCTTGTGCTGAATTTTTGGGATCTTGATAATTATATGTCTGGGTGTACATTTACTTTGCTTATGGTTGTTTGGTTTTTTTATATGTCTTGCTTATCTCTGCATGTGATCTCCTTTTCTCATGCTTGGGAAGTTTTATGCTGTTACTGCAGTAAATAGACTTTTTATATTATTTGTTATGACCTCTGCTTTTTGATGACATCTATTATCTTAAATTATTTTTCTTTGAATTGTCTCACAGCCTTTGAATTGTTATTTCTTGGTTTGTTGTTATTTTTAAGGATCTTTACTTTTGCAATTGTTAGCTGTAAATCTGTCTTCAAGGTCATAAGGCCTACCTTCAGTCTTTTTCAAGTGGTTTTGCTGGCTTTCAGTGGAGTTTTTAGTTTCCAAATATATCTCTTTGAATCTGTTTTATACATTCTAAATCTTTCTTATATTGTTCATTCAAAGTTTCTTTCATTTTCCTATGTTGCTCTATTTTTTAAATCTATGTGTTCTTTAGAGGTGCTTAGCAATTCTTTTATTATATTTTTCATTTCTTTTTTTTTTTACCTGAGAGAGTATTTCGGTCCTAATTTCTTTCATTAGCCTCATGTTTCTTTACCTCAGTTGCTATCACTTCAGAAATTTCAGGTGTGCAACTCCCAATCTCTTCAATGTTTACAACTCCTGGGCTTGCTCTGCTTGGGTTGGAGAACAGAGTCTGCTTCTTCATCTTGACATATTCTTGGGTTCTTCCAGACAACTGAATAGTGGGACTCAATCATCTCATGTGTTGGCTACAATTTCTCTGAAGTCTGCCTGCTTGGTTCTCCTGGACAGTGCTGGCTACAGATATCTGACAGTGGCCACTGGGTGTGCTGGTGTGGGGCTGACTGCTGTTTTCCCAGCCTATGCTGGCTACCAGCAGTAGGAAACATTTTTGATGGCAGCTGGTGTGCATGTAGGGGCAGGGCTGGCCACTGCCTCCCAGACCTGAGCTCTGTGAGTAATAAATTTAATACCAAATGTCTAATGTATACAACATCATATTATTAGATACATACTGTATTAAAATTATTACCCTGGTTAAAACAAATGAACATGCTCATTTTCTCACATAGTTATCAGTTTGTTTGTGGCAAGAATAGTTAAATTTTTGTTTAACAAAATTCCTGTATATATTATAATATTACTATCTATAGTCCTCATGCACATGTGGAATTTTAGAGAGAATAAACAAATATAGGAAACAGCATCTCCACATAGTTGTGAAGAACAGGAAATGCATGAAGTCTGAGCAGAGTAGCCAACCAATTGAGGAAATTTTCTTTCAATTAATTCAAAGAATTTATATGCAGGATGTGATGTGCTGTAAGATTTGTGAGGGACTATCACCTATCCTTCAAGAGCCTAATGGGGCCCAGTATGCCCAAACGTTCTATCTGTAAAATGGGGATTATTTTTACCTGTGAGACTATGTAGGAAATGACAAGAAGATGAAGAAAGAACCCATGTGACATGGCTTCATGAAGCACAAAGTTCACACAAATGCTAATGCAGTATGTGTACAGTTCAGACCTAAACTTGGATGCAAAGAAATATCTCTTTAAAGTTTAAAAACAATGTGTTGGTGGACTCTGAGGCTCCTTGGGACTCCTAGGGTTGGCAGATCTCCTGTCCTCTGTTCAGACCCAGGGCCCTAGATCCACTGGCAATTTAGCCTTTAATCTTTCCCTCTTTCCACCTCCTCACCTCCTTACTTTCTCAGCCTGTCTCAATCTGATGGTGAAATGTCACTGACCACATTATTCAAAGGTGAATTCTCTGGCTTTTAGAAGTCAGTTTCCCACAATATCAGGAAACCCTATTGATGATTACTTGGACTCTAAGTACCAAATCCCATCATAAACCTTTATTGGATTCTAGAAGCAATGAATTAGATGAACAGACTCCTAAAGAATACTTTCAAGAAATTGTATCACCCTTGCCACCTCTCTTCATAATTCAAATTGTTCTCTTCTTTTTAAAAAAATTTTTCATCTTTATTAGTATCTATTTAGAATACATGATTACATTCATCTTTGAGAGTTGGTACATGTACATAACATTTCTTAGGTCTTTTGAGGATCTTTTCATTCCCTCTCCTTCCCCCATCCCTCCTTAAATTATAGCAAATAAAGCAGGGGGTATGACTAAAGCCTTACCCCCTAACTAGAACTATGTGCCTGAGAAAATGCTTAGCTGTCTAAGGTTGATCTTTGCAGAGGCCTCAACCAGAACGTTGGGAGGCTTCATTTCCTTCAAACAACGGCCCTCACTGTGTGTGCAGCCAACCTGCTCAGAAACAAGGAACAATCAGTGCTACCACCATGTATGCAGGATGTAGCACCAAAACATTTGATAGACAAGGTTGCTGGATACTGGAGACCTCAGCCAGCAGTCGTCTTTAAAGACAGAGTCCTGAGATACAGGAGACTTACAGCAGACTTCAATCACAGAAACAAATGGAGGTAAAAAGTTTTTAAAACTGGTTTATCAAATATTGGCTGATAGAATAATGAATTGACATGCTCTCCAGGATGACTACTGACATTCAGTCATTTTTGGTCCATACTGGTATGCTACTTTATGTCAATTAATCTTCTTGATCCATAGTCAGTGTGTAACTTAGAGTCCCAGTCATGGGCACATTACTGTGGAGTGAGTGCGACTGGCCAAATATGTCAGATATCTCAGAGTCTATATCCTTAGCAGTGGACAAGCTTCTTCTGCAACCTCTGGAAGGCATCTTTGATTTCCTTGTTCCTCAGGCTGTAAATCAAGGGATTCAACATGGGGATCACCACAGTGTAGAAGACTGATGCAAATCTGTCAATGCTGGAGGAGCCACCAGAGCTGAAAGTCAAATAGACAAAAATACTGGAAATATAGAAGAGGGAAACTGCTGTCAGGTGAGAAGCGCAGGTGTTGAATGCCTTGGATCTGCCTGTAGTTGATGGTATCTTCATGATGGACATGATTATATAGCCATAGGAAATCATGATAACTAGAGCATTTGCAATCCCAAAGATCATTGTTAATATAGCAGTCAGGACTTGAATGAAGAAAGTGTCAGTGCAGGATAGAGTTAGCAGCTGGGGCATGTCACAGAAGAAGTGTCTGATGACATTGGGGCCACAGAAGTGGAGCTGAACCAAACCACATATCTGAGACAAAGAACCTGTGAGTCCAGCCATGTAGGATCCCAGCACCATTTGAACATAGAGATTGGGTGACATGATTGAGGAATAGAGGAGTGGGTTACAAATGGCAGCATACCGGTCATATGCCATGGCCGTCATGAGACAAGATTCACTCAGCCCCATGGTAGAAAAGATAAAATACTGAAAAACACAACCCATGAGGGTGATAGTCTGCTGCTCCTGGAAGAAGTTGGAGAGCATTTTGGGCACTGTAGAGCTGACATAGCAGAGATCTATAAAGGACAGGTTACTGAGGAAGAAGTACATGGGTGTGTGCAGGTGGGAATCCAGGCTTATTAACCCGAGGAGGGACAGGTTCCAAGCCAGACCTGTAATGTAGATGAGCAGGAATGTAACAAAGAGCAGCGCTGTGATTCTGGGAAAATCTGAGAATCCCAGGAGGATGAACTGGGTGATCTCTGTAATATTTCCTTCTACAATCATTGCTTCAGTACTCCTGAAATCAGGAAGGAAACAAGAGAGAACACTCTTGACTCAGATGAAATCATATCATTATCTTTTTTTATGATTCATACCTCCAGTGCATACTGGGAAGAGAGATATAGGTCACAATCTTTCTGTGGAAAGTGTCCTCATTTCAAATTTTCAAGAACCTACTTTGTGCTATGGATTAGCAATTTATTAGGAAGTCTTGTTAGAATTATGAGTTAAATTGACTGGTGACTTTTATTTTATGCCATAGAAATGCTAAAGTTATTGAATTGAAGTATAGAATATTGATTGAACTTCAATGTTGCTTAAACAATTTCTGATAGTTCACTATATGACTTGTTTTACAACCATGAGTGTATAGATAAAATCTTTCCAAAATAAATCTGTAATAATCTCTATTCTGGTTTTTACTCTTAGTATAATTACAATTTTCTTCTTTTTCTCATAAAAAATTACCTATACCGTTTCATTTCATGAAACTTTCAACAACTATATTTCATACATCTTCTTCAAATAATGTGGGATATAATATAATTATAATATATAATATAATTTCTAATTCTGACTTATTTATTGATCAGAAACATATATATCTCTGATGTTATGCCACAAGTCTCCCTAGGGGAGCCTTCATATAATGCATGAGTATAGCTCCCTTTTAATTCCAAAGATTCTCTTAATTTTAAGGTGTGTTGGTTCTTGGCAAGAAGTATATTAACATAGTTTAGAGTTTATGCCCTGGAATTTTATTTCTTATACCTGCTTTCTCTAACAGCTAGTCTGTAGCTTTAAAAAACTAAACATGATTTACTTTTAATGCATGAAGGAAAATAAGAACTCTGAAACTCTTGACATACTGAGAGAATAATAAATGGAAATTCATGTAAATACTTAGTGCCTGATCGGGCATGTAGTAATTGTTCAGTAGATGTTAGTATCATTGATTTACTATTACAAATAAACATACACAACAGCTGTGGCTATGACTGGGAATGCCAGAATGGGTAAAGTTGTTCTGCCTAACCATATTCATGACAAATCATCAGCTCTATTGAGAGGCAGGCATCCTTACCTCTAGGCAGGTGTGGATTCACACTCAGTGTACATGCAGCATGACTTACCTAGGGCTAATAGGATAAACAGCTTTATCTTTAATTTGCTTGCTTTGGGGTAGACAGAGTTAAGGGGTAGCCAGTATCAAATTATAATGGGAAATGATATAGAGAAATAGTCAAATTAGTGAGTCAATTTCAAAATACTATAAGGATATCATTTTTCTTTTCTGTTTTTTTTCTTTTTTCATCTTTACTTTTTTCCCAGTAGACATCAGCCAGTTAGAGCTCACTGATGGGTTTACAGTAGATAACATCTATGGCTTTGCTTCATTCCACAATTGTCCTTCCTTGCAAGGAAATAATTGACCAATGATTACAATAAAACATTTCATAAAAATAATAATTAAAAATGAGGTAGAAGGCTGGGGATGTCACTCAGTGGTAGAGTTCTTGCTTTGTTTGCACAAACCCTGGATTCAATTCCCAGCATCACACACAAAAATGACATAGAAAGAACTTGACAATGAAAACTATAGTACTCTGAAAAAGGAGATTGAATAAGGATATCATAAAACATAAAGATATCCCTGATAGGCAAGCCAGTATAACAGAAATGAATATATTTCTAATCTTTTAAATATATTTAATGCAAACCCAATCAAAATACCAGTAATGTTTCTTATGGAATTAACAAAATCAATCCTCAAATCCATATGGAGCCAGGAAAGACATAAATTAGCAGAGTAATTCTGGGCAACATGGCCAAGGCAGAAGGTATTTCAATCCCAGACTTCAAATTATACTACAAAGCTACAGTAATTAAAAACAGCATTATGTTGACAAAAACAACCAGACTTGTGGATTGGTGGAACAGAACACTCTGGGTACACTCAGTTACACTGTCTTTGACAAAGAGGCCAAATCCCTTCACTGGAGGACTTAGCTTCTTTAACAAGTCGTATTGGGAAAACCAGCTATTCATATGCTGAAAGTAGAACTTATGTCTCAGTGTGCACTAAACCAGAATCAAAATGGATTAAAAAAGACGTCAACATTAGAACAGAAACAATCTGCTAGAAGTAAAAATAGGCAAAACTATTGAAGCCCTAGTCCAGCCCAGGCTTTGTGAACAAAACCTTGGTTGCATAAGAAATAATACCAAGAGTCAACAAAAAGGATAGCACCAAATTAAAAAGCATTTCCACAGCAAATGAAGCTTTTCCACAGAATGAGGAAAAAATCTACAGAACGGGAAAATTTTTCCAGGTACTCCCATGATAAAAGACTAACCTCTAGAATTTATAAAGGACTCAAAAAATTTAGACTTCCCCAAGTTTAAAGACCCATTCAAAAATGGGCATCTGAAATGAATAGATACATCAAATAAAGAAATATTAACAGCCATAAATACATCAAAAATGTTCATCATTGCTACACTTTAGGGACATGCAAATTAAAACAACATTAAGATCTCATCTTACTCAAAAAAGATAGCTACCATTAAGAGATCAACTGATAACAAATGCTAGAAAGAAATGCTGTAAGAAAATTCTCCATTATTGGTGAGTAAACTGATACAACCACTATGGAAATCAGTGTGTATATTTTTCCAAAAGTTAAAGTAGATATTCCCTTAGATTTAGCTATTCCCCTTCCAGGTATCTTTCCAAAAGAGTTAAAAACATCATATCATAGTGAGGTATGCATACCCATGTTTATTTATAACAACACAATTCATAAAAGCTAAATCACAAAAACAACCTGTATATCCATCAACAGATAAATGGATAAAGAGCATATTGTATTCTACACAGTGGTTTATTAGACCATCGTAAAGAAGGATAAACTTGAATCATTTGCAGGAAAATGGATGCACCTTAAAACCATAATGTTAAGTGAAGTAAATCAGATGCACAAACTTAAACACCACATGATTTCTCTTATATGAAAAACTTTATATACAAATAAAGTACAAAATAAAATAAAATAGGAAAAAAAGAGAGGAAAAATTACTGTATTCTGTTTCTGCTTTGATTTCTAGTTCCAGTCTAATGTGGCCTGGGAGCTTACTTTGCAGGGTTTCCCTTTCTCTGGATATGTTAAAGTCTTTATTGTCACTATGAGTGGTGCATTTGGGTGAATGTTCCTCATAATTTTCAGAGGAGATGCAATCTGAAGTTATTATGTACAGTGTAATACTCCACTTGAACAATGATGTTGCTGATTTTAACTGTTCTGTTAAATGTTTTCTACCTTTAGCTGTCAGTTATGGAGGGAGGTGTTTTGAAATTTTCAGTAATGTTTGTGGACCTATTATTTTCTCTTCAATTTCATGTTTGTGCTCTATGGAGTTAGATATTTTAGTGAAATATGTGTTGAGGGCTATCAGTTCTATCCTACTGAGGGACATGTGAGAGAACCACACTTCCCCACTGAGCCATGTCCTCAGCTCTCAAGCAGCACTTAGTAGAGTTACTTCTTTAATTAAATGGTCTCTGACTGTAGCCTTAAGAAGTATTGAAAAAAATCACATGAATTTTCATCTCATTTCATTGTGTTGTCACCCACATATTTGGGTTACAAATGCTGGCAACCACTTTTATGTTTCTGTACCAAGTATCAGTACCCGGAGAGCACTGTGGGATGTGAATGGACCCATGTAGCTGGGTACACTCATAGGTGAGCATCCTGTTCTCTGACACCTGCACTGCTCAGTAAATGTATATTAAGTACACATGTGACCAGGTCTTTCACCTAGCTTTAGATATAAAATAAAAAATTGGGGGTATTTTTTTTAAATTTTAAAATGAGAAAAGAAGAAAAACAATGATATAGAATTTCAAAACAACATAATCAGAGATTAGCAATGGTTAATACAGTGCATATTGTTATCCTCAAAGTAGTTCCCCAGATTGCAAGATATCAGCATGAAAAAAAATGATCAAACAATGGAAGCACAAACTACTCTTTTTGGTGAACTACCAGACATTAGTAGTATAGTTATCTGTCACATATATACATATAAATATCTTTCCCCTTCTTTATTTTCTCCTTTCCCTCATCCCAGTCATTCTTCATTTTGAGTAGTTTCTTCCCCTGTCACTTTCACAATATCTGTTGCACACTTGGGATCCTATTTCCTCTCAGTTTTTTACATTAGAGAAACAATACAATGTTTATGCATGAGACTCTGATTTATTTCACTTATGAGTTGTTTACTTTCTATTATGATTTTATGAACTTGGAATCCTTCCTGTTTACCTTTGAGTAAGATTTAAAGAAAATATTTTGAATTCATAAATTTCACAGACCACACCTTCAAACAAAAAGGAATTGGTAAATTCAGTCAGGAGATCTATCGGGTATGCTAAATTATATTACTTGTTTGTTACATTTTAAGGACACAAGCAACCATATTTAAGTGTGTTGTGTATAACTCACTGTGTCGCGAAAAAAGAGTGAAGTGTTGTAGATTGTTTTGCTCAGTATTGATGAAATTTATCCATAAGAAAAAAAAAGATATTCCAATGTAATTTGGTATGCTGGAGAAAAAGAAAAAATTGGTGCATAAACTCACTCCTTTGGATAAATGTTTTGCATTTGTTTACCATTACATGTTAAAAATCAGACAGTAGCACAGCTCAAGATTACAGTCTTAAAAACATGACCCCTGATTTTTACCTTCTATTTTGTTACTTGTACTTGTGGGTAAGGAGGAGGAGAAATAGAGGAAGGGCCTCAAGAGCAGGGCATAGAAGTGAAGGAGAGGAGAGAGCTGATATGTGGAAAAGACAAATTCTCATAAACGTCTTCCACCCAGATCTTGGATCCCCTAAATTTATGCATTGTCCTGAACCCAGATCTCACAAAAACCAAAGTTCCTGCCAAAAGTTGAAACTGGTATCTCTTTACCTGAGGGATTTACCAAGTGGAAGCAGTTGCATTCTTAGACAGATGAGTTTGGCCACCAAGTTGGCTACTCCCACGTTCCCAGTAAGAGAAAAACAACAGGGGGTGTGTGTGTGTGTGTGTGTGTGTGTGTGTGTGTGTGTGTGTGTGTGTGTGCATTGTGTGTGTATGTGTTTGTGCATGTGCATATGTGGACAGCCTCTTAAATGTGTTACTGAGAGCAAAGGTGAGAGACACTTATTATGGGGGAAACACTGCACATGCTTGCTCTCTGGTGTCATGGTTGTCATGGCTTTTTCCCCTGCTGATTTCATGCCCTGGTTTGCCAAATGCATCAATTACCAACTTCCCTGTGCTCCTATCATTATCTCAAAAATGATAACTTTACTGACTTTAGAGTCATTTGAGCTGCAAGGACATAGTGACCTTATCATCCACAACTCACCATTTCCAGATGTAGAACAGGAGGTCAGATATGTTAAGGAATTTTCCCAAAATGTTGCAGCAAGTTGACAACGTAACTGGGTAACAATGCATTAGATACACACACTTCCCTCCTACCAAAGCACTTTCATTTTATATAGACATGTGCATATGTGTTTCCTCAAATGCTGTAAATGTGTTTGTGAATGTGTGTGAGGCACACAGTCACTGCAGTGGTCCTGTCAATCCATCAGTCATGGTGCTGTTTTCTACACACAGGAGAGTAAATCAAGGCATAAAGGAACATGCAAACACTAAATCATGACAAAATACACTCATCCTGCTTATGACTGTAGGGTGATATCTTCATATGTTTTGCCATGTATTCTGATTCTGCAAATTAGTTGCGTGATTCTGCAAATGGTCCTCTCAAGCCACAGGGCTAGCAGTTGTAATACAGCATAGGTAATAAGATTTAAGGAGGTAGATCTTTGTCATATTGGAAGGGGATAAAGGGATGAAGGGAGGGTAGAAGAGGGAAAGGGTTAGAAAAGAATTAAGGAGATTTGGCCATGGTGGGACTGAGCCAGCTTATTCTTCCGCCCTCTTGGTAAGCACTCCTGGTGTGGGCCAGGAGGAGAACTAGCATTCCCAAGATCCGGCCATGGTGGGACTTAGGCAGCTTATTTTTCTGCCCTCTTGATAAGCACCCCCAGCATGGGCCAGGAGGAGAACCAGTGGCTCCTGTAAGCCTACTAGCATGCCGGTTGAGAATGAAACACCCTCTCCCCCGCACCCGCCCCCCACCTACCGGAGATAGATGTCTCAGCATCTCTTGGGAGGATGACCATTTGCAACATAGTAAATATGAGAGATTTCCTTCTATCTTCTGTTTGAAGGCAACCATTGTTTTCACTTGTTTTGTTGTTTCTTTTGCTCTATTCAATACTCTCAATTGACTTTATAATGTTCAGTTTTTTGTTTTATTTCGCTATACCTAATTGATTGGAAAACTATTGTGAAGATAATGAGATATACCATAGTAGGTATTACTGCCATCCCAGTGTCCTACTGTGAAGTTCTGTACTGAATTCACTGCATTGTCTTGATTGGCTTTGTTCTGTCTTGTTCGGTTGTATTTTAACTACTTTCAAAATATAATTTAAAAATTTTTAAAAAATAATTAAGAAATGTCGTGTACATATAAAACTCCTCAAAAGGAATGTAATCATTACCTAATAGAAAAAAAAGTTAGTAAAGAAATAGAAACAGAAAAGTAATATTTCCAAATAAAAAAGAATAAATTAATGAAGATTCCAAAGTACTTAGGAGTGCATACTACACACCATGCATACATTATTGACTGGTGGCACATGTAGTCTCTGTGCTCTGATTTGGAGGTACTCCAAACTTATTTTCTGCTTTTCAAATCCACTAGTAAAAGCCATTCTCATACATGTTGTGGCTTTCATCTACTCTTCCAATTCTTGCTGATTCAGTGATGTATGGGACAAGGTCCCACTCTTGGTTCAATCTGCTTCAGCCAAACATATAGGATGAAAGCAGTGAGTGTGTGCAGGGTGGCAATTAAAGATTTAACTCTTGTAATTAGGTTGGGACATATGTGTTTCTCCTGCAAAGACTGAAATCATTTACATTTAATACCTTCCAATTTAAAAAATTATTTAATATACTTAAAAATAGAGCATATTATGAGATACTTAAAATGCTAAAATAGTTGTGGTGGTTAGAGTTGGGGGTCAACTTCGTTGGCTTTGGGATCCGCTGAAGGATGGGGGGAACATGCCTCTGAGGATGTCTCATGAGTAATGGAGATACGGCCTCATCTACTAGATCTATCTCTCCTCCCTTCCTCTCTGGTGCTGTCCGCTGCCGTTTTCTAACTGCTGTGAAATAACCATCTTTGCTCCTCCATGCCCTAGGTGCCAGCTGACCATGGACTGAGTCCTCAGACACTTTGACCTAAACTAAACATCTCTTCCTTTAAGTTGTATGCATCAGGTGTTGTGTCACAGCCGTGGGAAAGGGAATTAACATCTGTTGTCTCACTTAGTTAAACATTTTGGTAAGAATAAATAAGCCTTAAGACAAACTTCATAAAAGAAGGAAAAAAAAGCTCAGTGAAATTAGACATAAAAAAGGCAAAATCATAATAGACACCAGAAAACCCAGAGCACTGTAAGAAGCTATTTTGAAAAGTTAAACTGCAGTAAATTGGAAATGTACATGATATGAAGACATTACTAGACATATATGAATTACCAAAATTGATCCAAGAATATATAAAAACCTTGGACCAAGGAAAGAAAGAATGAAAACTACAGACCAATTTTTTCAACAAACAAACATGAAAAAAAAAATCCTTAACAAGACCCTGGCAAACAGAATGGCACAAGTCACTTAAAAAATCAGACATTGTGGTCAAGTTGGCTTCATTCCAGAGCTGTAAGGATGGCACAACAGTCCCAAGTCGATAAACATAATGCACCACATGAACAGAAATAAGGATTAAAAACCACAAGATCATCTCAATAAACAGGGAAGAGTCTTTGAAAAAATCCAAATCCCATTTATGATAAAAACCCTAATGCAAATAGGTACAGAAAGACTTTGTCTCAAACTGATTAAAGCTGCTTATGACAGGCCCAATGCCAACATCAGACTTAATACAAAACGACCAAAAATAATTCCTCTAAAATCAGGAAAAGAGAAAAATATCCACTCATTGTTATTCAATATGGTACTCTAAACTTTAGTCAGATCCATTAGACAAGAGAAATAAATAAAAGGAACATGCATAAGAAAGGAAGACTTCAAACCCTTCTTATTCAAGAATAGTATTACCCACTATATACAAGAACCAAAAGACTGCCAGAAGATTCTTAGAACTAATAAACCTTTCAGCAAAGTAGAAGGATACAAAGTCATTGCCCCAAAATTAATATAATTTTACATAGCAACAATGAATTCACTGAAAAAGAAATCAGGAAAATAATACCATTCATAGTAGATTAAAAATAAATAAATAAATAAACTTTGGCATGTGAAAAGCCAGTTTTTCCAGCACCATTTATTGAAGAGGCTATTTTTCTTCCAGTGAAAGTTCCTGATGGTTTTGTCAATAATAAGGTGGCTGAGTGTGTTTAGATTTATTTCTGTATCTTCTACTGTGTCCCATTGGTCATTTAGGTCTGCTTTTTGCCAGTACCATGCTGTTTTTATCATAGTAACTTTGAAGTATATTTTCAAGTCAGGTATTGTGATGCCCTCTACCTTGCCTTTGCCAATTATTTTTGCTACTCTAGGTCTGTTTTTGTTTCCAATGAATTTTAGGAATGTTTTCTCTAGTTCTGTGAGACATGTTTATGATATTGTGATTAAAATTGCATTAAATCTGTATAACAATTTTAGGAGTATGGCCATTTTTGCTATATTGGTTCTTCCTACTCATAAGCAAGTGATATCTTTCCCATTTTCTGACATTCTTTTTTATTTCCTTTTTCAGAGTACTATAATCTTTTCTTTTTTGTAATTTTCAATGTACAGATCTTTTACTTTCTTTGTTAGATTGATTCCTATATATTTCATTTTTTGATGCCATTTTGAAGGATGTTGACACACTAATTTCTCTCTCAATGCATTTATTCTTTGTGTAGAGGAATGCTATTGATTTTTTCAGTGCTGTATTTTTACACAGCTATGATACTAAGTTTGGTTATTAAATCTATTAGATTTTTAATGGAGCTTGGGGTCTTCTACGTAGCATGCCATGTCTTCTGCAAATAATTATGATAATTTAACTGCTTCTCCTTCCTTTCCTCTCTTCACTCCTTTTATTTCTTTTTTATTTTTGTCTAATTGCTCTGACTGATGTTTCCAGAACTGTATTAAATAGGAGAGGTAATGGTGAGCATCCTTGTCTTGTTCCTGATTTTAGAATAAAAATCTTCAGTTTTTGAGCATTTAGTATGATGTTGATTGTCAATTTGTCATAGATTGCCTTTATTGGATTGAGATAAAGACCATCTCCAGTTTTCTGCAGGATTTTTTTTTTATCATGAATGGTGTTGGACTTTGTCAAATGATTTTTTTTGCATCTATTGAGATGATCATGTGATTTTTTTTGTCTTCATCTCTGTTAATATGGTGGATAACATTTATTGATTTGGAAATGTTGAACCATCGTTGCATCCCTGAGATGAATTCTACTTGGTCATAGTGTATGACCTTGGTGATTTGCTGCATTCTGTTTGCCAGTATCTATGTCTGTGTTCTCTAGGGAGGTTGGCCTGTAGTTCTCTTTTTTTGTGATTAGGTCCTTTTGTGGTCTTGGTATCAGGATAATACTTACTTCCAGGAATGACTTTGGGAGTATTGCTTCCCTTTTGGTTTCATTAAAGAGTTTCATTGGTAATGGCATAGAATTCATCAGGACCTTGGCTTTTCTATGTTAGTAAATTTTTAATTATATTTTAATTACATTTTCAATTTAATTGAGTGATATTAGGCTATTTAGAATATTTTGGTTGTTTGGGGGTCTTTTTTTTATATAGAATCGCACTTTGTAGCACAGGCTTGGTTTGAACACACAATACAGCCCAGGCTGTCCTTGAATTCACAGTTATCAACCTGTCTCAGCCTCCCAAGTTCTGGATTACAGGCATATACCACCAATCCCAGATACATTTTTATATCTTCTCTTTAAAATTTTTTTAAAACTTTTAAATCTGCTTGATTAAGCTTGGTAGTTCATATCTACCTATGAAGCCTCAGTTTAAAAAAATCCTCCTCCAGAAGTAATTTAATATTAATTCTTTCAAGCACCTTTGGGTCAGTACCAGTTCAAAATACTTTAGAATGTTTTTCACTTATTTTTTTTTCTGGAGGCACAACTTTAATAGGATTTACGCTACATAATTTAAAGGGAAGATATTTCCAGTTAATAATTAGCAGGAGAAAATTCTTGACACTTTGGCTCCAGTATAAAGGCTGCAGGTTTTGTATGGGCCCTCATCTCATTTTACAGTAATTTTTGTTTCTTGTTCTGTCCCCAATAATGTCACCCTTTGAGGGTACTGTTTCAGCATCATGGAGCATCTCTCATTCAATTCTCACAGTTTCGTTTTTCTCTTACCCTGCAAACACTGTCTTATTAACATCAGGTATTAGGTCACAGGGTTTACAAGATTCTTCCTGGGAAAATGTTCAGTCCCTTACCTTCCAAGCTTGTGCTTTCTTGTCATTTCTATATCTTCAGAAATTTATTTTCTCACTGGCAGAGCAATGGACAAAATGTGCATTAGATTCATGGTTTCTGTGAATGTGAAACCCATTGTAGTACAGAAACATATGCCTATGATGAAACTTCATGGTAGTATTTGTTATTTCAGCTTACCACTAACCAGTTCTAATATGCTAAGTTCTTTGAATTTCTTACATTTCTCTCCATCTCTCCAGGAGCTGGAATACCTTCTACTTGCACTGAATTTTAGAACTCTAGGTTCTTTGGTCTGTGGACACTGGGTCTTATACCATTGCCTTCCAGGTTCTGAGACCTAATTTCTGAAGATTTCTCAACCTAGTGAACCCAGTCCCCTAGTGAATCCCCTCTTGTTTATGCAGAAAGAGTTACTTTCTTCATATCCTATTGGTTCTGTCTATCTGCATAGCCCTGCATAATACAACAATCATCACCAAGATAAAATATTTCAAGCAACAGATTTAGGGCATCTGTACATACTCTACCTTCAGAGACAGTGCCTCATTGATATTGTCACAGCAGGTGCTTCAATCAGTCTGTTGATGGGTTCGGGTAGTGATTAATCAAGTCCTTACCTGTGGTGGACTACTTGGGAGCTAGAGTCTTATCAAGACACCATGGTCTAGAAAGCAACCCTGGAAGGAAGCAAGCTGGCTTGTGTTACCAGAAAGGCCCTAGAGGACAAGAGATCCATATGAAGGGTATGTCCTATAGAAAGATAACGTCTCAAAGATCCTGTCTACTGGTTGGCTATCTTGCAAACAAACATTACTTCTGTTTCATGCCAAACTTTTAGTAAAGTCCTGGTAGCTATATTACCAATTTAATACCAGCAAACATCATTGAATAAAATGAGTGAAAAAACAGAAGAGGAAGAAATGATGAAATATTTTCTAAAACTCAAGGCAGCAATCTAAAAACTGATTTTTTATTGATGGCAATGACAACATGGGGTGACTTACAGAACACACAGCATTTATTGGGATTCCCAATACATTTCCTGGGGCCCTGGGAAGAGAACGTAGAAAATATCTGGCTTAGATCTTGGAAACAACCCAAGTGCCCATCAACTGAGGAATGGATAAAAAAGTTGTGGTATTTCTATACAATGGAGTATTATTCAGCTATAAAGAAGGATCACATTGAGATATTTATCAATAAATGGGCGCAGCTTGAGACCATACTCATTAGTGAAATAAATCAATCTCGCATGTGTGAATACCGAATAGTTTCCCTAATGTAAATAATGATTCAAATATATAAAAATATGTAGTAATCATGATTCCCCATTAGGTGGCCTTGAAGCCTTATAAAGTTTTCACTCATTAATTAGAAAGGCTTTATTCTGGGCTTCTTGATATGAAAATATTTGAAGCTAGAGTATATGAAGTTTTATCCAAATATTTCAAGGAAAAAGACACTATGGTAACTACTATTAAGTCAGGTTATAAGGTGGTGAAGTACTAGGTTGTTGAAACAGTCATGCTGTGACCTCTATTGTTATATTGTTATGTCCTGTTTTATCTCAATCTCCCCCTTATTGT
Organism: Cavia porcellus; assembly: GCF_034190915.1. Taxonomy (NCBI): domain Eukaryota; kingdom Metazoa; phylum Chordata; class Mammalia; order Rodentia; family Caviidae; genus Cavia; species Cavia porcellus. The sequence goes on along the minus strand of NW_026947500.1, from coordinate 53,452,341 downwards.
TTCAAAAAAAATTATTTAGTCATTTCTTATGTTTGTCTTAATTAAAGAAAAAATTCAAAAAAATTAGGATATATAAATAGTAACTCTTTTCGATTACCTATTAACTTGTTTTGAAGTCCTGTAGTACTCCCACGATCTTGTTTTGACTGATTAGACTCTGTTCCATTCTATATGGTAGTATCAAGTTTGAAGACATAGGCAACTACTTTGAAGACAATAAGATTCACTAAGATACCCATTCTGGTTTGACTATTGTCTTCTTTGGAAGTCCTGTAATGTTTACAATGCCTAAGTTTTATTGGTCTTGTTCTCTACTGTTTTGTCCAACTTTATAATATCTAATAAGATAGACAATTCTTTTTAAGGAAACAAGGGACAACGTTGATAACCATTGTTGATAAACTTGTACTCTGTTCTACACCATGTGCTATGTCTATCCTTGGTATTGACTGACAGCTTTGTTTTGCCATATTTGACTGTATTCTTCCCCCCCCCCCAAAGAAAGTAATAAGCACTAAGGAGTAATAAAATCCAAGATGTGTAAATTTTGTTGTAAAAAAGAGAGGGGGAAAAAAAATGAAAAGAGCTCTAACGGATATAACAGCAAGTGTGTTTGGGGGTGTTAAATAGCTGACTTTATCAATGTTTTTGGAACATTGAACACAGCTGTTTGCAGTCTCCCTGTTTGAATGTCCATCTTGTGTTCTTTGATACTGTGATTTGAGGAACTATTTTCAAGAAGATAGTGTGTAATCTACTAGCAGGTGATTTCTTACTGTTATGTTTTTTTGTTTTGTTTTGTTTTGTTTTGTAGTTCTGTATTGCGTGTACCCTTACGCCGCTTTGGTTTGTTTTGTGTTTTTCTCTTTTTCCTCTTAAATAAAAAAAAAAAAAAGAAAATATCTGGCTTATAGAGTCCTGCTGGATAGGAGCTTGGGCTTTTAAATTTAGAAGCTGGTATTGGAAGATGTATCTGTCAACTGATAAAATTGATGCATTTGAGTTTTGTTTATAATATTTAAATTTTTAAAATTTGATTATGAAATTAAATATTTAACAAAAATTATATTGTTCAGTAAACTATGATAGGGCCATCAAATAGCATATTATGAAGTCACTAACATTATGCTAACGAAGCATTTATAAATAACTTGGAATATGTCCGTGGTATATTATCAAGAAAAGGGAATAGTTCAAACTTGTGAAAGTATACCCTGCCAAAACAGGTAGACAATTAATCATGGTAGCATTTACTCATTTCTAAGAAAGTTATTGTAACACTGTATTCCAAGTTCTTCATGAACTAGGAAAGCCAAATTGCGGACTTTGTCTTCATAATTCTAAAGATCACTTCTACTTCTTGTTTGAAAAGAAAACTTGAAAGTTGATTGAGTTAAGCATAACACACAAGAGTGTGTACTTGGTTAAACACTGGGCTTTTGGACATGAACATAATACCAGTGTCTGCTGCCAAGACTACCACATTACATCAGTATATTTAGAATGCTTAGAATAGTATTTTCATATAGAAAGCATTATGTGAAGGATGGCTCTTAATTAGATCACAAGGGCCCCACATAAGGATTCAGAAAGACCTGTTGAGAAGTTTCTCACTTGTTTAATTCACTCAACACTCTTAAGAATAATTAATGGAAAGAGTTATCTGCTAATTGCTTCTTGTTTCTCCTCATTGGACCCCGAGGACACTTTTAAGATAATGGCTGGCTGAAAGCACATCTTCTGGTGGAGCTCTCCACTCTCCTGAGGATCAAGGGCATGGCTGAGACACAGGACCTACACAAGCTAGCATTTTTGGTCATGTTCCCAGATTTTACCCAGAAAGAGAGCTGTGAAGAATATCTTTGCAAGTAATATTGGCAGGGGCCCCAGAACACTTGTAACGTGCTTGGGTTTCCAATGGATGCACTGAAACAAGGTTCTACAGAAGTAGGCAAATCTCACAAACCCATGGGTCAATTTAAAAGTAAGAATAGAAGATAATATAGGAAGATGTTTGCTTCCAACACATTGTATAGACTTGGAAATACAGACAAATAAACTGACTTTTACTTCCAAATGGAAAAGGTAATAATTAAATGAACTGAAATTTTTTAAAAGGCCAACAGAAGTTAGTTGCAGCAAAAACAAAATCAAGGATATTAGTAAAGCTGCTAAACATTTAAAGATGATGCTCAGTTAGTCTTGAATTCAGCAATACAATCCATAGAAAACAAATGTTGGGAGTCAGTGTGTGCTCCTTCAGAGGAACTTGATTGTCTTAAGGCAGTTGTAGAGATAGAGACAGACATACCTATTCATGAGGAGAGAGGGAAATCTGTGAAAGAATCATGAATCTAGCTGTTAGCAAAGGGGATGGCTTTAATAAGTAGATAAGAAAGCAATACTAATCTGGACAATGAGACTTTTCGCTATTTAAGACTTAAAAGAATTCTTGGCCAATAATCTGAACAGAAAGCCAGCTCAAATAGCTTTTCTAACTCTCAAGGAAGGGGTATTCAGTTTTTTTCTTCAAATGTAACCAAGTAAGAGAAGCCATGCAGAGTATAGAAGTGGCATAGAAAGTGATAGACTGCAGAGAATCCTACTCATGGACTAATCTACATTTCCAGTGCACAGTTTCTTCAAAGGCCTTCCTAGTGAGATTTTGAAATGGCTAAACCACAGCTATGAAAATGCCTTCATTTTCCCCATGAGAGGATTTTTATTGTCATTATCGAATCCTTGTCCCACCATTGAACACTGGGTGTGCTTTCAATTCACAAGTCTCCAAGTTAAGGAGCATTTAGGCACTATTATGAGATGGTTAGAAAATCCTCAAAGATCCTAAATCTTGAGAATAAAGCTATGTCTGGAAGAGTTTGGATTTCTTCTTTCATAGAAGTCAGGTGGGATGAGAAAGAAACTAAATATTACATGGCTAGCAGGATAGATGGCAGTGAGTTTTGTTAGTTACTCTTATTTTTTGTGCCTCAGAATCGTACCCTGAAAATGTTCAAAATCATTTTTGATCATGAGATCTTTTAGCCAAATGAAGTATGAACAGAGGTGACATGCTATGCTGATGGTTACAATCCTTAAGAAATAGTTTATGCTCTGTATGTGTGTTTTAGCCCTTTGCCACTAGAATGTGCAATATGGTAGACAATGGTTGTTCTATCAGTGGTGGTGTTAGAACAACATGAAATTACCTGATTCTTGATGCAATGGTTTCTAAGAAATAAGTTTTGCCATTTTGAGCTACTCAGTGTTTGGTTACTGCTACAGCAGAACTGAGTCTGTGCTGTAGCCTATGCCTTTTGAGTTAATATAGTGCTAGATTCATGACAAGTTAAGGCTCATCATGCCCTTGACTCATGTCAACTTGAGGATCCCATGTTCTCATGCTCTTAACTCATTACAAACTAATGTCATGCATTTTGAACCTTAAATATTTACTTTTCCACCTTAATCCAGAGAAAATACAATCCCTAAATCAATAAATGCTTAAGTATATATATGTCAAGCTACAGAATATTTTCCATGATCTATTTTATTAGTTAAAGACAGACAAATAGAACTTCAGGAGACTATACTACCCCAAATTTGAATATATCAAGGAGGAAAAAAGAAGTGCCAAGAACTCAAAAGAAGGCGCATTCTAATAAGCACATCATTTTTCTGGAATGCAGAAAGTTTTTGTTTATACCTGGAAGCATACCTAGATATTTTACAGTATCATCCAAATATTTCTGGTACATGTCAGAATGCACTAAGTAAATATTTTAAATTATGAAATAATTTTATTGCAATAACTGTAAAAAATTGTCTCCTCATCAATTGACAATTGCATTCAGTATTTAGATTTTATTTTTGTACTCCAAAACTGTGTTTCCCTACAGCTAACATCACCATGGTGAAAAGTTGAATGATTTTCCTCTCGAATAAAAAACAAAACAAGAAAACCTATTCTCACTATTTTTATTCATAAGAGTAATTACAAGCTGGGTGTTATGCTTTGTGTCTGAATGTACCTCCAGAGCCTCATGTTATTCTGGGGTGAGGGCTTTTCAGAGGTGACTGAATCTAGAGTTTTTGACTGGTTTGTTGTCTTGTGCTGGAATTGGAGATGTGACTGCTATACTCACCCTAGGTCAGGTAGCCTGCTACAGTATAAGAGAGGAAAAGGAGACTTGTTTCCCCTTTTTTGCTCTTTGTTGCTCTTGTATCTTCCACTGCTATAAAGTGTTGCCTTTCTGCCAAGCCACCCTGCATTGGAGTCTGCTTTGATTATGGACTGAAATCTCTATAAAACTTTGAGCTAAACAAGCCTTTCCTCTGTTAATGTGGGGCAGCAGATATTTTTCTCAGCAGTGAAAGGAATGTAACCACAGCACTGGGATACAGGTTACTGATAGAATGATTGCCTAGCATGTGTGAAACCAAGGTTCAATTCATTGAGTTGACAAAAAAGTCCCAGCCAGAACAATTGTACAGAAAACCTGTAAGAATCTACCAAAGAATAGTTTGAACTGATAAATTTATTTGGAAAATTTGCAGGTAAAAAAATCAACATGAAGATTGGTATCATTTCTATACATTAGCAATAAATAATTTAAAAAGATAAGAAAACTAACTTTTAACACCATCAAAAACATACTTAGGTATAAATTTAACCAAGGAGATATAAGACTTGCATAGTGAGCTATAAAACACTGATGAAAGAAGTAAAGGGTGACATAAATAAGTTGAAAGATACCCCATCTCATGTATTGGGAAGACTGATATGAAAATGTCCACCCTACCTACAGGAAACTACTGACTCAATGTAATTCTCATCAAAATTCTATGTCATTTTTCACAGTAATAGAAAAAATCCTTCATATACATATTGTACCACAAAATATTCAGATAGTCAAAGTAATCTTGAACAATGAAGAAAAAAATTGAAGAACACATTAAAATGTGGAGCCCGCCCACATTCATGCATTGGAAGAATGAATATTTTTTTAATGTCCATGCTATACAATGTGGTCTACACAGCACAATTCTCATCAAAACACCAATGGTATTCTTCATAGAAATAGAAAATCAACTCTCAAGTTCATATAAAATCACAAAAGACCCAAATAGCCAAGCAATCTTGGGCAAAGAATGCAAAGCCAGGGACATCCCAATATTTCATTTTAAGTCATAGAATCATTTTCATGAAAACAACATGGCTTTGGCTTAGAGACGGACACACAGAGACCACTAAATAGAATAGAAGACCCAGAAATAAACCAACACACCCATTCCCAATGGATTCTCCTTGAAAAGGTGCCCAAAGCACAGACACCTTCTTCCACAGGCATTTCAGAGAAAACTGTGTGTCTGCAACCATAAAGAAAAATAAAACACTGTCATTCCGGCAGAATGGATGGTACCAGAGAGCAGTGAAGTATGCCAGTTCCAGAAAGTCTGATACTTCACGTCCTCTCTCACATGCAGGAACTAGAAAGCTTTTATTCACTGCTACAATGATTTCCATAGCCCAGAAAAATCACAGGAGGGAACATTAGGGGAGTTTGGATAATGAGCATAAAAACAAATTGGATAAATCCTTGTCCTCCAAAGCACAGCCAAATGACTAGTCCATGGAAACCTACTATGTGTTTGATAAAGATCTAGGAGAGAGCAACTCAGAGATTCAATCCTAGAGAAATGACAGAGACAGGAATGTTAATGCCTCTGATTTTATCACTGCATACTGTACACATGTGCTGAAATATCACCCCTAGTAATTATGTAATTACTAGATATTATTAACAGCTTCCCTTTCATGTTCCAGATTTTCCAGTTTGGATAGTAAATGACAATGTTTACCCCAAAAGACCCAGATCTCATGATTCTGAAAGTCAGGAAAGAACATTGGAAACTGATTCATGGGGTGAGGAGCTGATGAGAGTAGAGATAGTACACTCTGTCTCTGAGCACACACACACCTGCACACATCACCCCTGAGAATAATTCACAGAAAATAGTGTTTTTGGAATTGCCTCTTCTGTCTCCACACTGGACCCTGGAAAATCCCCTTTTGCAACAGAAGCAGGAAGGATTCGTGACCAAAGCCCATCACCTATGGGAGGTGGGACGCAATTACTATGATGTTTGTGTCTTCTCGTTTCTGAGAAGAACATGGTGTTCTCAGGGCACAAGAGCCCTTTCCAGAGAAGGACTGTATCTCCCATATCTGGTAGTCAGGGGATGTTTTTGCTATCATTCTTTAAACTTTTTAATGTACAAGTTTTTCACAAACTGAACAAGTGCTTCAAAACTATTCTGAGAAAGGTATTGCCTAATGACAGCATTTCATGTCATTCTTACTCTGTGCATGGCAGGTACTTCACTTACTTATTGTACTAGGAATCAAACTCAGGACGTTACCCTTTCCAGGCAGGCCCTTATGTTGCTGAACAGTTCTCAATGAGCCATTGCTCACTATCTTAATATAAACTCTATTAGGTGGGCTCAGAGAGAATAACAGGTATAAAATATCACACAGCTCTCCCAGAGTCCTCAACCACACAGGGAGCTGAGTCCCAGTGGCACAGTGCTTGTGTGACATCTAAATTCTTAGTCATTAAATTGCACAAGGGGAATCGAATACCTTTAATAATATCCAAACATCCATTTACCATCTTTTAATAAGGCCTTTCCTTCCAGATGGTTTTGTCCTTTTTGTCCTCCTAAAAGCCTGGTGAGTCAATCCTAAAATGTTTAATTGTCCCACATACATGTGGAAGAGTTGGTGCTTCTGACCATTGTAGCTACCTAGAGGAAAAGCCAGTAGGTAGAGTTTCCATAAAGTAGCTCAGGACTCCTCTTGGCTATGTATTTTATGTGGACAGAAGGTGGTTCATTCCCATGGAAACTTGGATGAGTACTCAATTAGAGATTTATTCTCTTTTTCTTCCCCCCTTGCAGATAGTAGGGCCACCAATGCAGTGGTTGGAGAAAAGAACAGTACACAGTTACAAAGTTCATTTCCTGGGGTTCTCTGAGTTTCCAAAGCTCACCAGTGCCCTCTTCACAGGGTCTCTGGGGCTTTACCTGATACTCTACCTCCTGACAGTCTGCTGGAATGTGGGCCTTATCACCCTCATCAAAACTGATGCCCATCTACACACACCCATGTATTTTTTCCTCAGCAAACTGTCACTTCTGGATATCTGTTATGCTTCCACTATAGCCCCCAAGATGCTCTCTGATTTCTTCTGGAAGTGTAAGTTTATCTCCATTTGGGCATGCATCACAGCCTGGGTCTCCAGCCTGGGTCTTTCTGAGTGCTCTCTCCTGGCAGCCATTGCCTACGATTGCTACATGGCCATTTGTAACCCCTTCCTCTATATGGCCATCATGTCCCTCCACTCTGTGTGAGGATGGTGGTGGGATCTTGCATGATGGGTTCTTTGGCTCAGTTATACAACTGTGTGCCTTGCTGCATCTGCATTTCTGTGGGCCAAATGTCATCAACCATTTCTTCTGTGACTTGCCCCACCTGCTGAGTTTGTCCTGCTCAGACACCTTTTTCTCCCAAGCCATGACTTCTGTGCTCACTGTGATCTATGGTCTCCTATCTGTCTTGGTTGTCTCAGTCTCCTATGGTCACATCATCACTACCATTCTGTGGATCACAACAGCTGAAGGAAGGTCTAAGGCCTTCAGCACCTGTGCTTCCCACCTGACAACAGTGACCCTTTTTTTGGGCTCAAGGATGGTCATTCATATGTATCCTAACTCTGGAGACTCCCTGAGCAAAAACAAGTTGGCATCCATCTTATACACTGTTGTAATCCCCATGTTAAATCCACTGATCTACAGTCTAAGGAACAAGGAAATCCAAGCTGCCCTAGGCAGGTGGACGAAGGTAGTCTTCTCCAGTCATTAGTAACTGTGGAATGTATTTCAGATGAGCTGTTGCTATGTACTTTTAAGATAAGCTTGGAACTGGTACAAAACCAGGTAAATATGTCACAAGTATCTTGAAACTCAAGATACAGTTATGACTTAATGTCATGGTTTATGTTGGTGGCCCTAGGCCTCATGCATTTGCATTATGCATTTGTGATTGGTTCATTGTCTAGCACTTGGATTGGGGGTGTGAGTGCTACACTGGCCTAAGGGTAGAGCCAGGAAGTAATGTAATGGCAGAAAGAAAGTGTGTCTTGCTCTTTTGCCAGTTTCTGCCTTGCCCTTTGCAGCCGCCATGAACTGTGACCCTGCCATGCCACACTGCCTTGGAGCAAACTGAGTATGGACTGAAACCTCCAAAAACCTGGGAGAAATAAACCTTTCCCTTCCCCAACAGGTATTTTGTCTCAGCAATGAGTAAAAAGTAACTAAGACACCTAACAAACCAATAGACCAAGCAATCCACAAGTATTTTTGTGCCTGTAGACACTTCATCTGGAATATTCACTCACTACCTAACAAGTCAGAAGAAGAAAAGAAAAAGAGAAAGGAAGAAATTATTTCAAAAAAGTTCCCCCATTTTACCCTATTTAATAATGATTTTATTTTTCTTCTTTTGATATTATATTTTAAAATTTATTTTAAGTTAATCATAAAAACAGTTTTTTTTCCTCAGGAGAACAGCTCAGTGATTTTCAGTTATTAGATAGAGTTTAGGGAAATTAGAGATGGAGTTGTAAACCCAAATTTTATCAATGGTTTTTCTCAACACTAACATCTGTTAGTGATTTTGTTCATTCCTCCCTTTGCTGCAGTCTGAAACCTAGGATTCACGTGGCATTTGTAGCTGAAATTGGTACTGAAGTGGAAAGAAAGAAATAAATCTCCAAATGCTATTTACTTTACCTGATGGGTTCTCTAGTGTTTTTATGAGTCAAGGCACTACCAGCAGAAATGCTTCCTTTTGTACAATTTTAAATATCCTTAGTGATGAAAAACCTATGTCCAGGAAAAAGTGATATGACCCTTACATTAGAGAGACCACTTCTGTAGAGAAGCAAATCCTACTTCATCTTGATTTTCAAGTCATCTGCATAATACAAACAGAGAAGCGGCATGTTTCTGGGTACAACCTCATGCAAAGAACAAATATTCAGGGATTCAAGAACTGGTCACAGAGGCTCATAAATTAAAGGAAACTCCTGGACAATACTATGGTTTTCTCCTTTTTAAAAATAAATGTTTGTGATTAAACTCTTCTTGTTTTCTTATTATTTTTTAAGTTTATTTTTGTTAGTACCTGTTTGCAGTTCCTTGGGTTTATATTCCCAGTGAGGAATTGGTGCATATACAAAACATGCTTTAATTCCACCCTCTTTTCATCCTCTTTCCCTCTCTTTCCTTCCTCACTCTTCCTCTCTCGGTCCTCTTCACATTTGCGAAAGATCTATCTCCCTATTTCCTATTAACTATTCTTCATTTTGCTACATATTTATAATATGAAGGTTTCATATGTGATATTTAATCTCATGTGTCTGATTTATTTCACTCAACATTATGGTCTCTAGGTGCACTCATTTTCCTACAAATGACTAGAGTTTATCTTTGCTTATGGCAGAGTAGTTATTCCATTGTGTGTAAAAAGCAGTTTCTTTACCCATTCGTAAAAGAAATAAATTCACTTTAGTGGAGGTATCAAAGGAACACCGTCTACATTGATTAATTCTATTATATGATATATTCTGGGTCCTTAGCAGGCTGCTGGGTTAGTAGAAGATGGTGTTTGGTAGCTTCTAAGACTCTATTCACAGACTAAGCACTCCAAATTCAGCACTGAATGCTCATTCATTGTTCTGTTCACCATGTTATATCAATTAGCTTGTCTTCCACATTTGGAAGAAGAGTTTTCCACAGGTACCTGAGTTCCCTAATTTGAGGCTTATCCAGGGAAATTGATTAATGCATTGACATCCACACAAAGATGCTTCAGGAGCTGATATTTAATCTTCAGACATGACCAAAAATCCTCGGCAAACCACAGAATTAGAAAAAAAATCATAGTGAAAATCAAGATAGAATTTTGTGCTTCAGAAAATTAAATATGGAATTAAAGAACTACTCTGAGACCTTACCTAAGAATTTAGGGGGAATCTATGAAGTGATGAATATGTTGGAATAGATGATGAGGGCTAAAGGATTGCAGGAGAGACCTCAATGCAACATGACAGGAAGTGGAAAAAGCAAAACTTAAATGAGTGGAGGCAAAAGGACTTTTTTCAATCAGATTTAATTAGTACATTTTATATATTCATAATAATCGCATTCATCATAGAGATTCTGTACCTGTACATGATATAGCTTGTTTTTCCCCATTTCCCCACTGTCTCTTAAGTCACTCCTCATCTCCCCATTTACAAAAGCTTTGTTCCACTTTTCCTTCTTTTCTCATTTTTTTAAAACATTTTACTTGTTTCCTTTCCTCCTCCCCTTGGCTTGTTCCCCTCCGCATTTGAACATTTTCTTCCTATTTCACAATACATATTATACATTTTGGTCCTTATCTACACTAGCAGTTTCTGACAGTAGAGAAACAATGCAGTATTTATACATGTGTGTCTGATTTATTTCACTTAAGAATATGGTCTCAAAGTGCAGCCATCTTTCTATCAATGTCTTCAGTTTATCTTACTAATATGGCTGAATAAGTACTCCACTATATAAGAAAACCCCACACCTTCTTTATCCTTTCACCAGTTGATGGACATTTGGGTTGTTTCCAAAATTTAGCTGTTACACTGTGCTTGCATAAACATGAGTGTGCTTAAATCACTGTGGTATGATGTTTTTAAACCTTTTGGGAAGAAACCAAGAAGAGAGTAGCTGGGTTGAATGAAGCCTCTCATTCTAGTTTGTTGAGGAATTTCCAAATTGATTGCCACAGTGGTTGCAACTGTCTACACTCCCACCAACAGTGGAAGAGCATTCCTTTTCCCTTACAGCTCTACTGCAATTATTATTGGTTGATTTCTTGATAATCACCATTTTTTGCAAAAGGAGTCTTGAATCTTAAGAAAAGATAATTTTGTTTTTCTGAAGACATACTGAGAAATTGTCTTTTCTTAACTAATCAGTTCATTTAAGATCAATTTCAGTCCCAATACCAGTAGGATTTTGGAAGAGGAATGTATTGATAGTGAAAGGAACTTCATAAAATTCATCCTTGAGAATAAAGGTTGACAACAGGAGCACTGAAGAACTAACTGTTAATAAGATATGTTCAATTTGAACAATAATTAACCATTTTGGAACTAGTGTAGAGATTGAATCAGAGACTTAAAAAAGAACAATACAACAAAAAATGCATTTCAGGAAAAAGATATAGTTGAGATGAAAACCTTTAATAGAGGGAAATATCCACTATGTTGTTGAAAAAGCACTCAGTCAAAATGACATAGTGATTAGGCAACTGGTTCTGAACATAACAATCAGTTTGTATTTGTTTCATGATGCACAAAATATTGCTGCTTTGATATCAAGGGTAGTGAATAGAACACCTTGAAGCTACAAACATGTACAAGTAGAAATAGATAAAGTTGATAAACAGACAACTTTGCTTTGTGAGTCAGAAAGTATGCAAAACACTTAAAAATCAAATGAAGTCACACATGAAAAAGAGTTAGGACTCTAGAGACTTTAGATATCTTTAAAAATGACACAATAAAGCTATAGGATAAGCATTAATCTGAGAAAAATAAAGCAACACTGTCATCTATACTATTAACTTTTTGTTCATGCTATGAATAGAATCCAGGTCCTTAAGCATGGTAGAAAAGAACTCTATCACTGAGCCTAGAGCTAGAAGTTAATGGAATTTCACTCTCCAGAAAGACACATTGCTACCAACTCTGTATAAGGCTGACCTACAAAAGAGAAAATGACTCTAAATAAATATATGAAAATAGCAAAAGTAATCAAATAAATGTAAGAATGCCACATTTCACCTAGGAAGTTAACAAAATAAATTTAATGCATAGGTGTTTAAATATAAAGAAGGGACTACTTGTTCTGGGATCTAACTTTTCTGAAAAATCCTTACATAAATATGCTATTTTTTTACTAGAAACCCTTAACATCATGAAACTATTTGTCTTTCTTTGAGAAAAAAGTCAAAAAGTGAACCATTATGATTATTAATTGAATTTTATCAAGATACCTGTTTTTCTAGCTAGAAAATTGATCTCCTGTTATAAGCAAAAGATAGTGTGGAGTTTAAGATATTTCACTGCCAGGAAAATCCAGAGCAGTAGATTTAGAGGAATCTCCTTACCCATCAGGAGGAATATTTGCTGAGGTCCTCCAGAAAATAAAGATAATGTCTCTGGCAGAGAGGATGAAGATTATCAAACATTCCCTGTCATTGTGTGCACATGGTCCTCCTGCTTCTGCAGCCACAGGACTTAGAAATGACCTGTGGTCAGCATCAAGCTCACACTGCCTAAATCTATAAATCTCTAAATTACTGAGTTTATTTTTTCCCTCACTATTTGAATCTGTTAGCTAATATTGCACAGTGGCCTGGAAACTGCTCCACTATCTGACATGAGGTAAACATCAAGTTATCAGAGTCAGAGGTGTCAATAAGCGGCTAGGCACAGAAATGAATTGTATACATGGATTTCAATGATCAAACCGAAGTCACATTCACTCACTCTTCATTTACATTAAAAACATTACATGGAAAACCGCAAGTGTTCCAGGAAAGATTAATATTGTGGACATTGATCCTGGGAAGATGGCAGATTGATAGGTGGCAGGCTAGAGAGCCTCTTTGAGACAAACAACTCAGATGCTAGAATTTAACACCATGGAGAAGATCAGACAGAAGGAGAGGAATTCTCACAACCCAGGAAGAAACTAAGGCAATAAAAAACAGAAAGAAAGGAAAAATGTGGATGGAAGGCTGGAGCCAGAGGTGCTCTCACAGAAGCTAGTTCCACACTATACTGGGCAGATGACTCACAGTCAGATGACTCACAGTCATGCTGAAGTGATGGTCACGCTTAAATCAGGGGTTTGTGAGTCCAAGGCATTTGGTAGGAGGATGTGCCACAACAGAGAATGGAACCAGCATGGAGAGCTGCACTAACCCATGGTGAGTGCTCGGAATTTGGTCCTGTGGGAGGGGGTGACTGGCTGGATGACATATTGCAGTTGGACAGGACAAGCCTGAACCTGGAACTACAGTGGTGTCAGTTGGCCACTCCTGGCCCAAAAGAAGCTGGTGGAATTTGCTTGGGCTGTGTCTCACCCATGGTCCGGATCCAATGTCCAGGGATGAAATTGTCCCTAACCATTGATGTCTGCACAACACAGACTAACCTGATGAAGGTACTCACTGTGACTGGCTCAGAGAGAGGGGCCAGTCCACACTGCCTAAGCCGGCACCCCACTAATCAACAGCAAACTGGAGAGGTCTGCAACCTGTGTTTACATCCCTCACTTTTTCTTCTTCAAGTTGTCTTAGGAGATGGTGAGCACAGCTAAGCATTAATCAGAGAGAGTGACTGTATTAAGATATTTTCCTTTTCCTTTTACAAAACTTTAAAATAGTAAAGCATCAAAATAAATTTTACTATGAATGAGGAAAGTGAGGTAGAATTCTCATTCTATTCTGGAAACAGCAAGTTCTATAGAATACACTTGCTGGTGGCAGCTTGGATCACCAGAAGGGACGAAAAAAGGTTCAATTTCCTGTGGCTGGTGTGTGTAAAACCAGACTTGCTCTCGCTCATGAGACTAATTATACTCATGTTTGGAAGCTGATCTATCTAAGCACTTGTGATATCAAAATCTTTTCAAGAAATCCAACTCACTCTCAGTAATAACTCAGTAACACTTTTTTATGGGTAAAGAGACAGACATCCAAATTCATAAAATTATAATGAAAACTAAGCAGAGGTAAGAGTCTCACCAACCCAAGGGGAGGTGAAAGATGCTTTGACTAATATATTTAACATACATTTCTTGGGTGATGCAAACATTCATGCTCGGATGGTGCATTCTGCATCCATCAGTGGGGTGTGCACGAGAGGCTTGTTGGGGGAAGGCAGAAGCCACAGCAGGAACTTGTCGTGCACATTTGTGGGTAATAACACAAGGATAGGAGATGAAAATTAACATAATGATTTATGAACATTTCTTTAATCCAGATTTAGGATCTACCCTGTATTAAAAGGACCTGGATTCTGGGCTAGGGGTTTAGCTCAGGGGCTAGGGGTTTAGCTCAGCGGCATAAGCGCCTGCCTTGAAAGCAGGCAGTCGTGAGTTTGATCCCCGGTACCAATAAAAAGGAAAAAGACAAAAAAAAACAAAACAAAACAATGCTCACATTCACAAGGACCTGGATTCTTCAGGACGTATTCTGGCTTTATTCCCTGTAGCATGGAGAAGCGAAGGTGGAACAATGCTCTCATATGTGTTGAGTCCTCACTATGTTTAAGGCTTTATATCACTGGTTTCCTGTCACAGCCCTGGACGGTGGCAAATTTCACCCTCTCCACTTATAGATGAGATAACTGAAGCAAAGAGAAGGTAAAAAACTACAAAAATGCAGGTGATGTCTGAAATGCTGAAATTTCTCCTCTCTCTCTCTCTTTTCCTCTGATCTGATTTCTCTAGGATCTAAGAATTTATGCATCTAAATAATTTACTAAAATATAGGAGTGAGAGTCTTTGGGGAAGATGGTAGCTTGATAGGTTGCAGGGTAAAGAACCTCTCTGAGTAAAACCACTCAGATGCTAGAATTTAAAACCATGGAAAATACCAGATGAAAGGAGAGGGATTCTCACAACCCAGGAAGAAATTGAGGAAAAGGAAGAAAGGAAGGAAAAATGTAGACTAAAGGCTAGACTGAGCATGCCCTCAAGGGGATCTGTCCTGCACTGTGTTGGGTGTGCCTTGGAGTTGGATGACTCATGGTGATACTGAAGTTGCCATAGTGTGTAAACTGGAGGTTCGTGAGCCCAAGGTCCTTTGCAGGACAATGCAGTGCTACAGAGAGTGGAACCATCATGAAGAGCTGCATTAACCCATGGTGAGTATGAGGAACTGGGTCTGGCTCAGGGGATGACCAGCTGGATGACATATTGGTCTTGGGCAGAACAGGCCTGAATCTGGAATCGCAAGGACCTCAGTCAGCTGCCTCTGGCTGAAAGAGGACTGGTGGGTCTGCTTGGGCTGGGTCATGCCCCTGGATGAGACCCAATAGCCAAGGACAAAACTGTGTTCCAAACTGTGACATTCACACAACACAGACTAATGTGCTGAGGGCACTCGTTGTTTGACTGCCTCAGAGGAGCGTGACCAGTCCACATTGTTCCTGCACCTCAGCAAACTGGAGAAGGCAGTAATACCCTATCCAACATGCCTCAGAAATATCATACACATGATGGAAAGGGCCTGAAACCTCCAGCGTACACCTGTCTGAAAGAAACCAGAAACATGACAAGAGAAACAAACAAAAAAAAGCCTCTAACCACTGACCCAGGGAAAGTAAGTTCAGGAGAGGTAAACGCAGAAGAGATCAAGGGCAGAAATCATGCGATATCAGCCACAGAATCAGCAGACATAAGGAAATACATTCGTGACCTCATAGACGAAATTAAAACTGAAATTCTAATTCAAGTGAGGCAAGATATAAAAAGATTAATAAAAGAAATGCAAAGCACCTCTCAAGAAGACACAGATGGAAGAGTGGAGGAACCCAGAAAAAGGAGAGAAACCTTTGATGAAGAATATGAACAGACTAAATGAAACAGATTCAAACAGATTATTAAGAAATTAAAAACTCCATTGAAATTTGGCAAAATTGCTTGACAGAAACTAAAGTTAGACTTTCAAAACTTGAAGAGAGATTTGCAATGTGTGATCATGAAAGAAAACTCTCTTAAAAATAACAAGGAAGCAGGAAGTACCAATACAAAAGCTAGAAGATGACAAGAGGATCTATAACTTAAGAATAAAAAATGTGAGCAGAGAAACAGGAGTAAACGCAAGTGAAATACAAAGGCTATCCAAAGAAATTATAAAGAAAAATTTCCCAAGCATAGGAAAAGGAAATGATGTTCAAATATATAAGGCATACAGAACTTCAGCCAGCTACAACCAAAACAGAACTACCCCCAGTCATTTAGTAATCTGGCTGAAAGAGGACTGGTGGGTCTGCTAACATTCCAAGAAGTTCATCACAAGAACAGAATATTAAAAGTGGTCAGAGGAAAGAAACAGATCACCTATAAAGGAAAATCCACCAAAATCATGACAGACTTCTGGACACAAACTACCAAATCAAGAAGAGCTTGGAGGGAGGTATTCTGAACCCTGAAAGAAAATAATCTCCAACCAATATGACTGTACCCTGAAAAACTGTCTCTAAAAATTAATGGAGAAACAGGAGGTTTCCTTGACAAAGAGGAACTGTGGGAGTTCATGACCAGCAATCCAATCCTACAAAAAATACTGAAGGACATTCTAAAGAAAAAGAAAAAATCGCCAGGATTCCAGAAACAGTGGCAGAGATGAGGGTATGTCTCAATGAGTGGGGCAGACAGTGGAATGAAGAAGAAAAGTAGACAACCAACAACAGAAAAATAACATAACAGAGATGAGGCAGAGAAGATTGACTATAATCTCTAAGACAGATGGCCTTGATACACTAACAAAAAGAAACATAGGCAGAGTAGATCAAGAGATAGTGTCCATCGATATGCTCTGTATAGGAAATACAATCAACCTGAAAGCAGGTTTATGAACTGAAAGTCAAAGATGAGAAAACAATGCTCTAAGTGACAGGCAACTAGAGAGAAGTAGGGACAGCTCGTCCAGCAACTACACATAGATTGGAAAGACCTGACAATTGTTAAGTGGAGAACTACTCAGCTATAAGGAAGGAAAACCTTGAGGCTTTAGTAGGTAAAGAAATACAACTCAAGATCAAGCTTAGGGGTAAAATGGTTCAGAACCACTTAGGCAGATAACAGGTTGCCCCCTAATCTAAAAATTAAAGAAGTTATTGGGACCCAAAATGTACTAAGCACCCTGTGAAAGTGAAAAGGGAGGAGTTGTCTTTTTTTAAAAAGGAAGGAAGATGACATTGTTAATAGTGTTTCAGGATTTAAAATTCACATTAGTCCTATCACTCTGTTTAGTTTGATTTTATTTTTTTTTCAAGTGTGTCTACTGGTTTTGAGGGCACAGACAGGTATTCCAAAAATAGCAGGATATACCATGGTTACTATTTCCTACTTTCTTAATCTGAAGCCCTGTATTATTTACAGTGTCTTACTATGACTGATCTTAATTTGAACCTGATTTGTTAGATCGCTGCTTTGTCTGGACTGATATTATTTGAATCTGGTAAGCTTGATAGTATCAAGTCTGAGAGCAGAGGAGAAAAAGATTCAATAGGATACCCATTCCAGTTTGATTATTAACTGCTTTTGAGGTCCTACAATGTCTTCAAAGTTTTGTTTTTACTAATATTGCTGTGCACTGCCATGTTGAATTATACTATGCTGACGATATAGACAATTCTATTGAAAATAACAAGAGATCATAGTAATTACTGTAGATCATCTAGTTCTGTGCATTTATATGTCTTTTTTATTTTGTATTTTGCTAGGAATTTTTTGTTTTGATTTGTTTTTCCCTCTAATACAGAAAGGATAGGTATACATGTAGAGAAGCATGCATACATAGAACTTCTAAACATTTTACAAAAAACGATTATATAATGCACAATAAAACAAACAGATACTTAGAAGAAAATGAGACAATAAGAAACACAGTGCTAATTCCATAGCGTCATGATATAAAATCTAGCAGTACTATTATTCTTTGTTCAGAGTGATATTAGTGTTTTGTTTTACTTAATTTCAACATATGTGAAGATGTGGACAGCTATTTTGAAAAGAATGAGAGACATTATGGCAGCAATTGTTGACTTCCCTGTTGTCTGCTCTTGAAGACCTAAAATGCCTTCATCATCCTGTTCGGTTCAGTTTAGCACTATTTTTTTTTTTTGGTATATTCTCACTATGTGTGAAGATATGGGCAACTATTTGGAAGAAAACAAGAGACAATATGATAGACAGTGAAGATCTCTGGTAGTCTTGCTTTGAAATCTGTGTTTCTTAAATTGTTTTCTTAGGATCTGTTTTGTTCTGTTTTGCTATGTTTAATTTTACCTTCTTTAAAATAAAAAAAAAATGTAGACATCATTCTTGAGAACATCATGGTCTAGCAGGAATTGTGACAAATATAATGTCAAAATAAATAATTTTAGTGGATTTGCTAAGATAGAAAATTAAAAGTACATGCAAATGATGTACTTTTGAATACTTCCTGTAATGCTTATGGTAGAGACAGACCATTACCACCAAATTGGCTCATAAATCTTATATACACCAAATGATGAAGGAGGTATGACTAGTAAAAGATCAAATATTTTTAAAGATTAAAAAGCAAAGTAAGGAAGGTTGAGCATGTTTCATTGTAAATTAAAATAAGTTCTAGATTTTTTTAGTAGAATGCTAAGCCAAGAAAGAAAAACAATCAAGGAAATGTGGCTAAGTTTTTATTTGGACTCTGAACAGGCATTGCTGAAAATCAAAGGACAAAATTACATCGATGATATCCATTGCAAAAAATATATATAATTTTCTTCATGTTAAGAAATCATCAGCAAAATTAATGAGGATGGGCACTTAGGAGAGTCCGTTTATATCAGTGAAGTTTTATTCCTTTTTAGAAATTCATTTTACAGAAATTATCTGAAGTATGATTATGCACACTGACCTTGGAACTGTATTTCATAGCAAGTTTAAATTCCACTTAAAATCCAATAGACCAAAGAAAAAAATCAACAAGGGTTTAAGTAGAAAATTATAAAACCATCCATGCTGAAGTTTATGATAAAGTCTATGAGTGATTTAAATATATAGTATTTTAATGAAATACGTGTGGTGTAATATTCCCCATAAAAGAGAAAATGCACACCAATTCCCAGAAAGAGTTTTAGATTCAGATGCTATGTAAGGCACATCCCTATTCTGTCATTTTCCCTGTCTAAACATATTCTCTGAATAAACAGTCCATAATGTGAAAATGGAAGCAGGAGGGAAATCTCTCGTGTGTTTCTGTTGTCATGACACAAAAGAACAATTACCTGGACAGCTTAATTGGCCCTTTCCTGTACCCATTGGAAGGTATTTAAGGGATTCACCAGTGAGAGCAGGTTTACTTATCATAGAGAGCCAGTGACACTGTAGACAAAGCAGAGGAGAAAGGTTCTCTTACAAGAAAGTACCTTGGAAGACTGTTGACAACATGCAATGTACTTCCCTGGGAGGTAAGGTTTGGGGTTATGGGCCAAGTGTATACAACTAGGTTTCCAATGTTTCTATTGGCTAAATAGTCATCAGTGGTCCACCTTTCTCACACACACCTTTGTGAGACTTGTGAGTAGCAGCAACACAGGTGGCTTG
This sequence comes from Cavia porcellus, assembly GCF_034190915.1. Taxonomy (NCBI): domain Eukaryota; kingdom Metazoa; phylum Chordata; class Mammalia; order Rodentia; family Caviidae; genus Cavia; species Cavia porcellus. The sequence continues at coordinate 53,432,847 of NW_026947500.1, read as the reverse complement.
GTGACTTGACTCCTGCCTTGGAACCTCCCTTCTCCAACTTCCTCAAGCTTCCTATAAGAGGCTAACTGTCCTCTCTCTGTGCCTTCAGGATGCTCAGAGCTCAGATTCTTTTTACCTAGATGGAAATAGTTCCCCTATTGAGTTTGATGCAAAAACATGCAGGTAAGTGAATATCTTGAATTTTGGAATTGGCCATTGTCTGATGCAGTATTGGGTATGGAACTCTTGGGGATCCTCTTACCTCAGCCTCCCAAGTGCAGGGATGTTAGACATGAACAACCACACCAAGAGGCATATGAAATATTTGAAATATGTGAAATTTATCCTCACTCTGTTCACCCTTACTCCTTCCATCTTACCTAACAGTACTCTGTTTTACTTTCACTTAACCCATTTTCTTTCAAACTCTACAACTTTGAGGAAACGTGCTACTTGTCTTCCTGAGTGGGGCTTATTTTGCTTATAATGATAAGTCTCGCATTCCATCCATTTTGTTTCAAATGACATAAGTTCACTCTTTATAAAGGCTTGATAATACTTTTATATGTGCACCACAGTTTATTTATCCATTCTTCTGTTGATGGACACCTAGGCTGGTTTTATATTTTGGCTACTGAGTATTATGCCACAACACACATGAATGTGCAGATATCTCTGAGGCATTCTGCCTGTAAGTCTTTCGGGTATCTACTGATGAATGGGTCAGTTCTATTTTATTTTAGGAACTTTCATAAACATAGATGTCATTGCTACATCAGGGGATACCAATGAATTACGTCTCCTTGTATTGTTCCCCTCTGTAGTTACCCCTTCCTTGCCCATGGGACTCGATTTGGCCAGGGAAATAACAGCAAATTCATTGCAAGCAGTGGTTTAATGAGTTCTTGCTGTTGCAGCTTGGTATCTTATGCTCTTGAGGTGATGTGCAGAATGCAACTTGGAAGATTTGGTGGAGAGAGGGTTGTAGCTATTGTAGGCACATTAGGCACGGCCCAAAACAAGTAAGCCAGTTACCTTGAACAGCCCCATCTGACACTCTGCATGAACATCTGAGTACACTGTGATGACAAAAGGACCCAAGCCAGGGCAGCTGGCCAACCACTCAGATGATGCAGAGAATCATGAAAATGGTAAGTCCCTGTTGTTCTCGGCAAAACAGTTTGAGCTGATTTTATGTATTTGGTGCTAAAGATATATTGTTTTTTACAAAAATTTATTCTGGACCTGAAAGTGTGGTTTAACTCTAATGGAAAAACTCCTAAAAATAAAATAAGAACAATGAGATTCTTACTGTACCAGAAAAACATGTGAGGGCCATGGGAGTTCAAAAAAGGAGCTCTGTATTCTTACCAGGAAAAGCTTTTTCTACTGTGCACCCTCCATGTTTCCCACACTGCATCAAACTGTGTACTTCTTTTGCTTTCTTTTCTGAGAAGCAGTAGTGAACTGTTCCAGCGACCCTGTGAAGTATCTTCCTTGCAGGGCTCCTGAATGACAGTCCTACAGTATGCCTTGCAGGTGTTAGACATTTAACAAATACCAGTATCTGTGAAACAATAGAGACACATTTTTCTGGGATTTGCCATTGAACAAAAATGAATGTAAACCCTTATGCACAAAGGATTTTAAGCTTTATTTAAGAAGTGTACCACTTTATTATACTAACAGAAAGAAAAAGTGGGTGAAGCCTTGGCTCTGCAAACATTTGTCTGCCATGAATTTCCACGGTAAAAACATCCAAGGAGCAATAGTTTTGCCCCTCAACATGGCAGTTTGTGTTTCTGTCGCCGGAACCCCTCTGACATCACAGGTGAGCCCACAGTATGGATGGTGTTTGGGCCACTTACAGCCTGAAAGTCCAGGGCAGACACCATGTTTATTGTAGTACCCAGGCATAGGCGTGGTGTTGAATGGACAATAGGCAGTGCAAACAGGGCACAAAAGTAATTAAATAAAAATAGCTACAGGGAGGTGTGGCTTACTTTTTCAGGTCAATAGGCTTTCTTTGCTCCAGGGACAGGGTGCTTTACCTCACCATCCTCAGCATCTAAGTAATTTCATGTTGTCTTCTTCAGTGAACTAGGAAAGTGTATTATAATGCACACTTTTGTTTTTTTTATTAAAATCTCTCTCTTTTTTAGTTAAAAAGCTATCAAGGAGGCAAACAACCTCAAAACATTCTCTAAAGTCTCAAAAAAGTCATCCTAGAGATTCAGAATCTCCAGAACACAGGTCTCCTGAGAAGAGACATGGAAAATTATACTTCAGTTGTATTTGCAAAGAATATAATTTTTAACTTATTGGAATATAAACTCATTATCAATTCTGCTGATGCACTTTTTCCTACATCATTTGAATATATGTATAGATATGATTCACTTATTCTATAAGTATCGTCTGGATCAGGTAGGTTGATCATTGATACTGGGACAGTACAATTTCCTCCCTCCAGATTCTTACAGAATCTTCTTTGCATGTTAAAATCACACTGAAAATGCAGAGTATAAGATCATGAGTCCACCAGTGTATTCTCCTGCCATGACTGTAGCTCTTTTAAGCATCAAGAAGTGTCTTGAAGGCAAGGAGAATGAATACTGTTACCTGATTTTGTTATCTGAAGGCTCAGAGAAGGGAGAACAATGGAGGGATGCACTGTGGGTGCAGCATACCAGTGCTGGGACTTACATGTGTCCTGGAGGTCTCAGTCCTAATATTGGTACTTTATTGAAAAATTAGAGTTATCTCTTTTGTAGCTTTAATTAGCAACAAGTCAGCAAGCTATTTCTTCCCAAGTTAATGAATAATTTAGTAAAAGTCTCTTTTTATTCTCTATTATGTACTGATTATAAAAATCCTTTTTGAAGGCATAGATAGGAGAATCATTGCAATGACCTAGTGCAGATAACATGACAAGATATTTACCAGTTACATGTTATATAATTTACTAATAAAATATCATTATAAGTAATTAGAAAATACATTTTAGGATTGAACAGATGGCACATAACTGGAAGATTAAAATTATACTAAAGGAGATATTGTAAATGACTCATAACAGGTAGCTTTATTCAGTGGAAGAACTTTCAATGAATTGTTTTGGGATCTATGATAATCAACTTGACAATACAAAACCACTATAATAGCTCACATTCTGTATTAAAGAGCCTAGAAATATTAAGTGTAAATACAAAAACTAAAGTTTTTTTTAAATCTAAAGTATTAAAAAAATTTAAGTAAGAGTCTTATTGGATTATGTAAATAAATCTTTTTTAGCATAACACCTAGGCCAGAACCATAAATAAAAATTGACTATGTGAACATAAATAAAACTATGTGGTAAAATGAGGCTTCAACAATATTGGTAACAAATTATGAACTTAGAAAATAATTGTCACATAGGAGAGGTCAAGAATTACAATACTTTACATAGTTTCTACAAATCAATACTGTACAACCTGATAGGAAAATGTACAAAAGACATATAAACAAACTACTAAACTAAACACAAATTAAAACCAAAGAAATCATTTTTTACCTGTAAGATTGTCTACAACTAACAATTAAGACTAACTAAAAATTATGGGTAATTTTGATAATGGCTTCATATTATCAACAGATACTGTCATGAAAAGAATCAAAAGAACAAAATGAAAATAGAGCTTTGGAAATTAGGAAGGTAAGAAGGGTTGATGGAAGGGGAGAAGATGGAAAAAGGAAAGATGTATTATGTACACATACAGATCCCCTATGATGAATGTGATCATTATATACTACAAAGATGTACTAAAATAATCCTGATTATTAGTGCAACTTAGTACCAACTTGAGGCAAACCTTGGCAGTATACCAATCTGCCATTGAGTTGCTCATTAACTCAACCCAAACTCAAATGATCTGTGTATGTATGTGTAAAAAGAATAAAAAATATTAAAGTAGGTGGGATATGAGATTTCCAACAGTTTTCAAAATGGTTTTTATATTTTTAAAATACTGTTAACATTAGCTTGACTGTGGGTAGTTTTTGTCTAAACCTATGAAACTATATTCAAAACAAGGTAATTTTATAGTATTAAAAGAGTCCATTTTGAACCCAAATACCTTTCTGCAGATGTGAGATACTCCAAGATAATGACTGGAGAAAGGATTAATACCACAGTCACCAAGTTCATCCTTTTAGGATTCTCAGAGTTTCCCAAGCTCAGCATCATCCTTTTTGTAGTTTTCTTGGGGACCTACCTCTCCACAGTGCTGTGGAACCTGGGACTCATAGTCCTGATTAGGACGGACTCCTGCTTACACACACCCATGTACTTCTTCCTCAGCAACTTGTCCTTCTTGGATTTCTGTTATGTTACCTCGACAACCCCCAGGATGCTCTCAGACTTCTTCCAGAAGCCTAAACCCATCTCCTCTATGGGGTGCATCACACAGTACTTCTTCTTCTCCAGCCTGGGTCTGTCTGAGTGCTGTCTCCTGACAGCCATGGCCTATGATCGCTACGTGGCCATTTGTAACCCCCTGCTCTACATGGCCATCATGTCCCCCACTGTCTGTGTGTGGATGGTGGTCGGAGCCTACATGACCGGATCCTCAGGCTCCCTGATCCAAATGTGTGCTTTACTTCAGCTCAATTTCTGTGGGCCGAACATTGTCAATCACTTCTTTTGTGACCTTCCTCAATTATTAGTCCTATCCTGCTCTGAAACCTTTTTCCTGCAAGCCACGAGGTTTGTGATTGCTGTGATTTTTGGTGTGACATCTCTTTTAGTTATCGTGGTCTCCTATGCTTACATTGTTGGTAGCATGGTGAAGATTAGCTCAGTGGAAGGCAGGTCCAAAGCCTTCAACACCTGTGCTTCTCACCTGACAGTGATCACCCTATTCTTTGGATCAGGACTTTTTGTCTATATGCATCCCATCTCTGGTAATTTTCTGGGCTATGACAAGATGGCATCAGTTTTCTATACCATGGTGATTCCCATGTTGAACCCTTTGATTTATTGTCTGAGGAACAAGGAAATCAAAGATGCTTTTAAGAGATGGAAGAAGAAGAGAGTGTTTTTCCATTGTCACTGCTAATTAAAGGTCTAGTAGGCTATGAACCCTGCGGACCACTGCTGTACTTCAAAGGGTAAATATGTGTGATGTGATTCAGCCTCCCTGACTCTGGGACAGGACCCACCCAATTCTAAGACTGGTTCAGCATCATGCAGATCTCTTGGCTCCTTTCAGCCTTGACAAGTGACTCAGTTCTACATCAACCTCACAAAGCAGCTGTCATGTTAGTTTTTATAAAGTGGCAACATTCAGTTCTTCAGTTTTGATACCTTATACATTCTTTTCCAACTTCAGCCTGCAGATCGAGGAGAATGGGGGTAAGCATGAGATGGTGATCTGTGTCAGGTACCATATCACAGCATTTTAAGGACTGCTTTGTCTCAGACTTCAAGCCTTTAGGCTGCCTAGGCAAATTCCAACTGATTGCAGTGGGAATGTGGAGAGAAGTGTTTTTATCTTATTTTACTTTATTTTATTTTATTTTATTTTATTTTTTGAGAGAAGGTCTTGCTATGTAGTTCAGTCAGAACTTGAACTAACTGTGTAGCCCAGACTGTCCTCCAACACATGGCAATCCTTCTGCCTTAGCCTCTCAAGTGCTGGGATTCTAGTCATGTGCCACCATGTCTGTAAGTATAATTTTAGACTTGATCCAACGTCTTTGCCAAAGCAATATATGTCAGGACTTGGATTTCTAATATTTTATTTTTTAGAACTTAAGGATCAATTGTTTGTAAATAAATGGACAAAGAGATTTCTATTGGACAGTCTTTATCTTGGAAAACAGAAAGATAAAATAATATTTCAGACTACCATATTACTATGCATCACAAAAGTTACATATATTTCTTTTTTCCTTTTTTTGCTGTTTAGATTTTTCTTTTTGAGATGAGGTCTCACTATATGGTTTATGGTGGTCTTGAATTCACTATGTAGCCCAGCTGGCTTCAAATTCGTGACACTTCTCCTGCCTTAGCCTCCTCAGTGCGGCAATTAGAGGTGTGTGCTACCATTCCGAGTAGTATGAAAAAGTTACTATGGATGACAGGATAGTATAGCTGGTTGCTAAACAATGAAAGATATTGCATGAAATACTTCTCAGAAGTGCCTTTCTAAGAAAATTTCATTTCTTGCCTGTAGAAGGTACCAGTCAGTGAACTATGCCTTGGTATGACAAGGAACTACAGGAAAAACCCTGTTTCACAGGAGAGGAAGCCTCAAATCTCGCAGGTTTTGTGCTGGGTATCATACACTCTAGGGGAGGCCTGTGGTTTGAATCCACACTAACAGTGCAGTCTGTAGAATCTTTAGCTAATTGCTTTAAAGCAGAGCCAACCAGTCAGAACCAAAGACAAAACTTCTCCAGAGATATAAGAAATGATTTAAAATCCAACTAAAAAAAAGTCTCCCAAATAACTTTCTAAAGAAAATTAGGTTACACAAAGCTCAAAGGACACAAGAAAATGAGACCTCTACAAGGTATGAAAATGTCAAGCTTTGGAGACTTCAGCAAGAAATGGAGCTCAGTGAAGACATGCAACAGATGGTTTCCATGTGTTGAAAAGAAGAATTTGAAAATAGAATAAGAATAAGGGAACGGAGTTTCTGGAGAATTTCTCCATCTGGCAGTAGAGTAATATGAGAGTCAGTCATGTTTGTCAACCCAGCTGGGTGAAGAGGCACCTGGGAGATTAGTTCACAGTCTAGGTGTGTCTGTGGGGTGTTTGCAGAGACTGCCAATGGTCGACCAGCAGACTGGTGGGTCATGACCCACCCTGGCTGTAGATGGCACCATTCAATAGTCCAGATACAGTGAAAAGGAGAAGGGGAAATTCAGCATGTGTTTGGTGCTTAATTCCACATGAACTTCTGCCATGGCAGGTGGACATTCAGACCCTGCAGAAGACTTCTGGGCCCTCAGACTGGTGCCATGTCCTGGATTGCTCTGGATCTGAGGCTGCCAGCTCCGTGGAGCTCTGGCCCTACAATGCACAGACAGTCTTCGTGACTCACCTGCCTTTGAACTTGCATTTCAGCTTCTTGCAAATGAGGAATAAGCTAAGCCCCAGAGGAAGCAAAACTAGGCCATGCCATGGAGGATTTCGTGTTAATGAGACGTTAAGAATAGAGGCCAGGATGGGTACAGACACACAGACAATGTAAACATTAGGTACTGCAAATGCTCCAATAAAAGCGTAACACAATAATGTCAGTTCTTGGATAAGGGTAGAAATAGAACAACCAGTGAAAAAAACAGTTGCAAGGAAGAGAAAAATGAAGCAATTGTGGATGGGTGTGGGGCTTCTTTGCTAAAAAGTTTTAAAATTAGACTATGGTAAAGTTTTCAAAACTGTAGATATTCTGAAAGTTACTGAATGACACACTTTACATGGAAGAAATTTATAGTATATGAAGCTACCCTAAAGTAGGAAGAAGGAAGGAAGGAAGAAAGGAAGGGAGGAAGGAAGGAAGGAAGGAAGGAAGGAAGGAAGGAAGGAAAAACTGGAAAGCTCCCAGGAAAAGGGGAGGAAAAGGGTCTGAGTTTGTGTCAGATCAAAGGCATTTTTAGGAAGGCATCATTTTTGAGGTAGAAGCCATTTGTTGTGATGTGGGAATGAAAGGGGAAAAACAAGTAATTGGAGAAAATAAAAAATTTAAAAATCAAATAAAATAATCTGCATGGTATTCTATTGCTCCCTGCTGGGTTGTCTCATTCTGAGTAATCATACACAAAAGAAACTGCAGTTTCCTTTAACAACAGCAGAGGGAGGAGTGCAGGACCTCAGACTGGGGTACACCCCATCTGGCCAGCACTGACAGGATCTCCCACTACTCCCCCTGATGTGCTGTGCTGTGGTCCAGATGTGACTACTCCCTGACAATACACATCCTGGCCCGGCACTGGGATGGCTGAGGAAAGAGAAGGGGTCAGCTCTTCCGTGTAGGCCCCAGGCTTCCTTGACATAGTCATTGCTCTATACAGAACCTAAGACCACCTGGCTTGTACCAGTTTGGAATGTGGGCTGTCTGGAATGCAAGACCCAGCTGTGAGGACCCAGTCAGTCAGTGCCTGGGGAGAGGAAGAAACCAGGGTCTTCTTCGGACAAATGGCAAAGCCAGCCAGCCACAGATGTCAGGACAGCAGTGCTCCCCAGAGCTGGGAATGACGATGTGCAGTCGGTTCCCTGCGTATGTACAACACTTTCAAGTGTGTGTCCCTGCACACATGATCTGCATGTGGGCTTCACTGTCTGCACCTCAACTAGTGGGAGAAAGGGACAGAAACTGACACCCTCCTCCCTCTGCTCAAGGTGACCTCACAGAGGAGCCCCAGATGAGGTGAATGCAAGCCAGTGTCCCCAACGGGACAGAATGTTAGCCCCCCCTTGCAGGGTGTGCAAGCAAGTGTTCCTTCCTTTGACTGTCAGTCACTTCCACGTTTCTCCGTATAGATGTCTTAGCATCAGTGTCTGAGAGAGACGGAATAACTCCGTGGGTGCTCTGTCCCCAGAATTTCTCCTTGTTCTGAGGGTTCAAAACCGGTTAGTCCCTTTAATTTTAGGGAAATATTTAAATATTCTGGCTATAAGAAAATTTCCTTTGAAGGAAAATTTTTCTTTGAAGTACACAACAAGTTCTTGCCAATCGATTTTCAATCTACTAGTTCCCATCTGCAAAAAGGAACATTAAAATGATTTGCGTCTAGTTTATAAGATGAAAAAAAAGGGGGGGTTGTGCTGCTTGAGGTCAGCAGGAGACAACCTTGACCTCCTCTCCTGCCCTGTTCAGGAGGAAAACCAAAGGCAGAGAGTGAAGCTGAGCCAGGGAGAAGACACATATGTCCGTGGTTTCAAACCACTCAACCTACCTTAATTGATTCTGCAGCAATAGAACACTGATAATCCTTACACAGGCTTCATTTGGCTTCTCTGTGACAGGATGCTCTCCAAACAGCCTAGCTAATATCCTGGGAAAGACAGTGGGGTTTTATTTTTAATCTGTTTCATTGAGGAGGCAGTCACTGATCAGCTATTGGTTGCCAGGCACTGTTCTAGGCACTCACTGAAAAGTGAGTGATGAACAAATCCCATATCAGAGATGCAATGAATACAGTTATCTGCAAGTCAGAGAGTGGGGAGGTGTCCTCGTGAATGTTCAGCAGAGAGGTGTTGTGTCTGGCACAGGGTATGAGAAAGGTCATTCTGAGAGTGTAACAGGGAATTGCCAAGAGCCTCAGGAGGGAATTTGTGCAGCAGTCATGTCCCTGTGGGATGACAAGACAGGTTTATGAGGTATAATAAAAAATCTTCCACTAAAGGTTAATTTTTAAAAACTTGTTACTCCAAAAGACATATTGCCATTACCCCCCCAACCCTCCCTTCATTTGAACATGCTGATCCCCCATTCTTGCCACTTTCTGAAGCAGCTCTGGAGTCCTCTTTCATGAGTGTCTTGTGATACTTGCCTCAATGTCCTGGATCGATTGAAAATATCTACCTTTCAGCTTCAGTTTGATGGGGGGGGGAAAGTCCAGAAGTTGCACGGTGCCAAACCTTATGAATCAGGGCAGGAGGACACTATGGAAGGCTTTTACCAGTCTGCCTTTCTCCTGGGTGGTCCTTTGCAGCACCATTTGCTGTTTTGTTTGTTTTTTAATCATACTTTGCAAGGACACTCAGAATAAGACTCCAGAACTGCTTCAGAAAGCAGCATGAGTATGTTCAACAGGAAAGGAGGATTTTTAAGGGAATTACTGGCAATGTGTCCTTAACGCAATATATTTTTTAAAAAATGTAAACATTCACTGTGTGTTTTGGTCACACCTCATCAGGAGCTAAGCCTACAGCCTGACAATGCTTTCAGGTTTCACTACAAAACAGAAGGAAAGGTAAGGGTTACTGGTAGGAATCGCAGAGGGCAGAGATCTTAAGTTCAGGAATTTGGAAAGGTCTAAAGTGTAAAAGGCCCAAAATCAAAAACAGATTCACTGAGAGCTGCAAAATAGGAGAACAGGAAGTTTTTGGCAGTGAGAAATTTTACACTTTGAGGTTTTGGATGCAAGCATTTTCTCCCCTGCTTTCTCATGTGACTTAGGGCAGCACAGTGTTCTCAGCTGGCAGAGAGAGGTCCAAATAGCACACAGCCAGCAGCTCTAGAATGCATCAACCCAGAGCCATCATCTATGTTGATCTGGTTGCCTCGTGTCACATGCGGGGCCCCTAAAAACAGGGAGGTGTTGTAACCTAGTTTTAAACATTGTGCCTCATTTTCTGTTCTGTATGCATCTTACTGCCTCCCCCTCCCCTTTCCCTTTCCTATCTATCTAAGTTAAGTTTCAATTTCCTGAGAAAGCTGTAAAAGCCTTAGGTATCAGTTTCCTGTAACCCCCTCCCCTAAACCTCATCCGGCTATCTGTAATAAAATCTGATGTTCTTTAAGTAATGCTTAACTTCAAGGAAATTACAGGAAGTTCTATAAAGCCCAAATGCTACCCAACTGTGTCAGTGATTACAACATTCCTGTGGTTTTTGGCTTTAAAACCCAACCTTTCTAGCTGTAAGGTGCACAGTCTCCAAATTGGCTCCTGGAGACTGTGATGCCAGGCCTGGCCTAAAATAAAGACTTTGCTCCCCAAATTTTAATTTCTTGCTTCCTTGGGTTTTATTCATGGGTCCAAACTATCACATTTGGGGGCTCGGTCCGGGATGAGAGCAAGACCCCAGACCCATTTCTGAACATCTGAAAGTAAGTACTCCGGAGGGATTTGTTTGGGCCGCAGTCAGTTGTAGTTGTACTCTTGGAGGGGATGCCCTTAAACTTTGGGAGCATGGACCTCCTGAGGTCAGAGTCAGTTGGTTTTGGGACGAATTCCATCCATTGGTGACTCTGACCTGGGTAGCGAACTGCTTCATTGATTAATTTGCTAATTTGCTAAGTCTCTCCAGAGACCCAATAATTGGTTAGTTTTTGAGCAAAGGCTTTTTTTTTTTTTGCTGCAGTGTGTCTTGTCTTATATGTCTGTTTGTGTGTCCATTTGTTCTAATTGTTCTCCTTTTCATTACCCACAAATCTAACAGAACATTCTCTCCTAGGAACCCCTTCTACAAGTCCAAAAATGGACAAAGGGATTTAGATATTTATGTTCAGTGTTTTTGTACTTTAGAATTGTCTTCTTGTTTGAATTTGTTACTAACTTAGGGGCTTGCTGCCCATTTCTGTTACAGGATCCATATGGCTTATTAGACTCAAGGTTCATAGTAAAAAAATTATTTCCTTTAGCTCACCAAACTGTGCACAAAGCAACCTTTGTTTGTGTCTTTAATGTTGTGGCACCTTGTTTAATGTTTTAGTCCTCATTTAATTACTTGCAACCTTGGCATGCCTTTTAAAAAAGAGTATTTTTCTTTCTGGTAAAAATGTAAACATACATGCACATGTGTATGTATATTCATGGTTTTTAAGAATCATATCAACTTTAGCAAGTGGTCATACCATATTTGAAAACCAGGTCATACTATATTTGAGCCAGTTAAAATGTTACAGTTTTTTTTTAAATACAGCATTTTTATGTGGTAAAAAGTCATAAAATAATTAAGTATGTTTTAGACTACTAAAAGGTAACTTCAAGGGTTTTGTTGAGAGCTTTGATGTTGTCTGAGAAGCAAGAAGAAAGGTAATTGACTAGTAATGGTAAGAAAAAGAGGGACAAAGAAAGTGGTTTTGTCTTCAAGTAAGAATGTCTGGCTGTGCCAGAATGTGGAAGAAGATAGAAGCTCAACTTGGGGGGTATATTGTAAGTTGTAGAAAACTCAAGAGGATGTGAATTTTGTCTTGGTTTATAGTACTGCAAATAACAGGTTTGACAAGAAGTAAATGTGTTCAGAATTTGACAGTATTAGATCAGTTTTGGTAGAAGTATTCATAAGATTGGTACTTTGCTGCAAAATGTTTCTATTAAAATGAGATTATCGGTGATACTAGAGACAAGATACAAGTTCTTGCATGTGCTGTGAACATGTGGGAGATTATGCAGCACAATTTTGTTACCTATGAAAAAGCCCTTTTTTGTTAAGAATGTAATTTTAGTAAAATGATGGCCTGCCACGTGACACCCTGGGACAAAAAGCGGTGTGCCATACAGATAAAGCCTGCTCTCTGATCCAGAATGTCAAAACCATGTTCTCCTATTGTCCCAACCCAATTGAACAACCAGAGGTAAGGATGTTCCCCTCAGTATCACCAGTTGTTCTCTTTGCAACTCAGTCGGCCCCACATGTTAGATAAAAATTGCAAAGGTTTGAGAGATTTGAAAAAATGCCCCTCAACTAGTTAATAGAGATAGCACCAAAGGTCTTTGAGGACTGAGAGAATTTACAAGAAGGTACCAACAAAAAGATAACCAAGGTGTTAGAATTGCTCTATGAGAGAAAATTTTTTTAAAATATGAGAGTTTCTGGGGGCGGTTGGATACTGTAGGCTAGATTTTACTGAAAAGCTTGCCTCCATATGACTCCTGTAAGGGAGAAACTCAAAACACTGAACTGGACTGATCAATGTGAATGGGCCTTCCAGCAGCTCAAGTGGGCCTGACAGAGGCTCCAGCCCTGGGACTCCCTGATGCTACCAAGCCATTCACCTTGTTCATAGATAAACTCAAGGGCATTGCCAAAGGAGTCCTAACCCAGGACATTGGCCCTTAAAAGAGGCCTATAGCCTACCTCTCCAAAAGACTTGATCAGTGACAAAAGAATGGCCCCCCTGCCTGAGAATCTTAGCAGCTGTAGCAATGTTACTTAAAGAGACAAAAAAAAAAAACTCACTTTTGGACAGAAGATTTCTGTAGTGACCTCCCATAGTTTAGAGACTCTTACCAAACCCCTCCTGAAAAGTGGCTCTCGAATGCCAGAATTCTACACTGTCAGGCCCTGCTTCTAGACCCAGAGTCAGTGATATTCAAGACTTCTTCAGCTTTAAACCCAGCCACCCTTATGCCTGATGACAACCCAGAGCAACAAAGGACACCTCCCCATGAGTGTGCTGACATCCTCGAACTGCAGCAGAACCTACGAGCTGATCTTACTGACCAGCCTTTGGGAAATGCCAACAACTATTTCATTGATGGAAGCAGCTTCATCCAGAATGGCAAACAAGTGGCCAGGGCAGTAGTGACCACCAAAAAGAGGTACTCTGGGTTAAGTGGTTACAGCCTGGCACCTCTGCTGAAAAGGCAGAGCTCATTGCTTTGACTGAGGTGCTAAAACTAGCCACGGAAAAGAGGGTAAACATCTATACTGACTGTAGATATGCTTTTGCTACTGTACATATACATGGAGCCATCTATCAGGAGCAAGGTCTCTCAGCTGGGACTAAGATTAAAAATGCTCCACAGATTCAAGACTTGCTGGCAGCTGTCTGGCTACCTCAAGGAGTTGCTATTATTCATTACAAGGCTCACCAGACAGGAGATGATACTGTCACCTTAGGAAACAGTTTGGCAGATCAAGCCGCTCGAAAAATAGCAACCACATCAGAGGGGCCAACCAAGGAAGTAACTGCTCTGATTGCTAGTCCCTCTGACCTTGTCAGAACCAGTCTACACAAAGAAAGACCTACAGTTAGCATCTCAATTTGTAGTGAAGTCCCCCACTCCAAGGGGCTGGTACCAGTTATGTGATAAACAAGTACTGTTACTGGAGGCATTAGAGTGGGAGCTGTTACACCGGGCTCACCAGACTAAACATTTAGGGAAAACTAGAGGAATTGTTCAGAACTCAGTTTTTTATTCCAAAACTCTGCAAACTGACTGTCTCTTTGAGCTCCAGATGCCCACAGTGCTCATTAGTCAACTCAGTCAAGAGCTCTATGCTGGAGACCACCCGACCTCAAGGAATTGTTCCAGGAGAACATTGGGAAGTAGACTTCATGGACATGGTAAAGCCTGGTTTACAGGGGCACCACTATCTCTTGGTATTAGTAGACACCTTCACTGGCAGGGTAGAGGCTTTCCCTACTAAGTCTGAGTGAGCCTTAGTGGTAGTTAAAAAGCTATTGCATGAGATCATACCTTGATTTGGTCTCCCACTATCAATGGGGTCCCATAATGGCCTGGCTTTCATAGCCCAAGTCACCCAAAAGTTAGCCCAGGCATTAAAGATTAGTTGAAAAACCCCACTGTGCCTATCATCCACAAAGCTCAGGGCAAGTAGAACATATGAACCAAACTCTCAAGGACATTTTAGCTAAGCTGTCTTTAGAAACTGGTGATAATTGGGTGAGCTTTCTTCCCTTTGCACTGTTAAGAGCTAAATGGAATTTCCCCCTTTAAGGCCATGTTTGGGAGGTCCCCGCCATTGGTTCCAAGATTGTCAGAAAATAAACTAGCTAAAATAACTAATCAAGATCTCGTTAAGTCCCGGCAGACTCTCCAACTCGTGTTGACTTCAATCCACCAGCTGTTTAGACAAAGACACCTCTCAAGGCACCGATCTAGCTGGGGACTCCAGTCTTGGTGCTACGCCACCACCGCGACTCCCTCCAACCCCATTGGGAAGGACCCTTCACCATGGTGCTCAGTACTCCCACTGCCGTCAAGGTAGCAGGAAAAACTGCATGGATTCACTACACTCACATAAAGCCACTGGAAACAGCAGTTGAGGGACATACTCAGTGGACTATTCAGCAGACTGGTAACCCCCCGAAGTTAAAGTTGACTAAACATAGTTAGATTATGCCGGTCACGAACTGTTTTAGCTTGCTTGCTTTGATTTTAATAACATTGATGCCGACCTTGCAGGGCAGCTTTGGTCCCCCTGTAAGCAAAGAACAATTGTTAACATCTTTGTATGGGAGCCCCTGTGATTGCGGAGGGGGCTATATTACTAAAAGTAAAGACACCAACTGGGGGAGGTGAATTATACATAAAATAGGAAACAAGGATCGAGATCTTCTCACACAAATAATAAATTGTATACATACAATCTTCGGACAGATTGTGGGGACAAGTTAATATCTCTTGTTGCTATGCCCTCAGTTACAGGGGGTTTGACTAAAAGGTGGATGTGTATGTTAAAGCCCCACGTGATACCTAACAAGGGCAGCCAGCCAGGGCCATGCCCTCAGAATTGTTCTTAGTATTCAGAAATGCATTCCTCCTGCTATGACTCTGTACAAGAATGCATAGGCATAGATAGCAAAACTTACTTCACTCCTGAGCATATGAGGACAAGGGCTGAAAGTGTTAGAGGTGATTGGTCCACCAATATGACAGTAATAGGAAGTTCAAAGTATGCCCAAGCCTCATCTGTCCGCATGGTTGGTAAATCAGTATGCTGGAGCAGGGAGGCCCCTATACATGTGTCTGATGGGGGCGGCCCACAAGATAAAATCAGAAAACTCATGGATGAGGAATGAGTCAAGCAACTAGTAAAAATAATGTTTCCCCAGATACATTACCACCCCTTGATGCTGCCTAAATCACAGGGAGTTGATCTGGATGCTTAAACTTCTGATATTCTAGAAGTCACTCATAAAGCCTTATATGCTTCCAACCCAACTTTGGCTGAAGAATTGCTGGTTATGCATGGCACAGGGCTCCACCATGCCCCTTGCCATCCCCATCAGTGTTTCTCTGGCTACACTGGAGAAACAAGATTATTTAAATTGTAGTGCTGGTCCCCCCTTTAGAGTACAACCAGTAGGCTTCAAAGACTCTCTCTGTCTCCAAGAAGGTTTTCATAATGATACCTCCAACATTGACGTGGGGTTCGTTGCATTTACTAATTGTAGTTCCATAGTTAACCAGACTACCTCCCTTTATCCCACTGAAGGACAACTATTTATTTGTAGAGGAAATATGGCCTATACTTTCCTCCCAACTAACTGGACAGGAATATGTGTAACAGCTGTCCTGTTGCCTGATATAGAGATCCTACCTGGGGATGAGCCTGTCCCCATTCCTAGTTTAGATTACATTACAGACTGCTCAAAGAGGGCAATTCAATGTATCCCTTTATTGGTAGGCCTAGAAATATCAAAAGCCTTAGGTATGGGGGCAGCCGGAGTAGGGGTTTCTGTCCAACTTTCCAACAGGATTGTTAGTGATGTGCAGGCATTATCTAGTACCATTCAGGTCATCAAGACCAAATAGACTCGTTGGCTGAAGTAGTTCTCCAAAACAGAAGGGGACTAGACCTCCTAATAGCAGAACAAGGAGGGATCTGTGTGGCGTTGCAGGAACGATGCTGCTTTTATGTAAATAAGTCCAGCATTGTCTGAGATAAAATCAAGAGACTACAAGAAGACCTAGTTAAAAAGAAGAAAGAGCTATTTAAAAACCATTTATGGGGTGTCTAAAATAAAATTCTGCCCTATCTCCTGCCCTTGCTTGGACCATTGTTAGGAGTACTGCTTCTGGTCACAGTAGGTCCTTGTATACTCAATAAAATAACTACGTATGTCAGACAACAAATGCAAGGCATAAAGTTGATGATGTTATGCCAGCACACCTACGAGCCCATACCTCAGAATCCTTAAACATTAGGTCAAAGATTTGACCTCAGTCACAACATCAGAGGGGAATGTTCTAACCTAGTTTTAACCATTGCACCTCATTTTCTGTTCTGTATGCCTCTTACTGCCTCCTCCTCCCCTTTCCCCTTCCTATCTATCTAGGTTAAATTTCAATTTCCTGAGAAAGCTGTAAAAGCCTCAAGTATCAGTTTCCTGTAACCCCCTCCACTAGCCCTCATCTGGCTATCTGTAATAAAATGTGCTGTTCTTTAAGTAATGCTTAAGTTCAAGGAAATTACAGGAAGTTCTATAAAGCCCAGATGCTACCTAACTGTGTCAGCGATCACAACATTCCAGTGGTTTTTGGCTTTAAAACCCAACCTTTCTAGCTGTAAGGTGCACAGTCTCCAAATTGGCTCCTGGAGACTGTGGTGCCAGGCCTGGCCTAAAATAAAGACTTTGCTCCCCAAATTTTAATTTCTTGCTTCCTTGGGTTTTATTCCAGGGTCCAAGCTATCACAGGGGGCTAAGGAAATGGAGCTTGAGAAGCCACCACAGGACCTACTTATCACAGTGCAAGAAAGTCAGTCCAGAAGTGTCTGCTGCTTACTGAACTTGGATCAGCTGGTAACAAGACAAAGTCTCAGCCATGCCTAGCTGTGCACGGTTGCCTCTTCACTGCTTTTCCCAACCAGCTTGGATGATGTTTTGAGATTTTAATAAAAAAAATACAATGTGGGTAGTGTGCCGAAAAAAAACTGCACTTATTAAGATTTTTCTCTTGATTTCTCTCTGCCCCAGCTGGCAAAGAGAATTTCAAGACTGGTTTCATATTTCAGTGCTAATTAATAATTCCATAAAAAAGGGTATGTTTGATAACCTACATCTGCCCTCTCCTTTCTCCCCATCCGACTTCCCCAGAGCTCCCTCATCCATGCAGACAGAGCATCTTTCATGGGTCTAGAATTCCCTGGCTAGCCTATTGGTGGCCTCAGCCCCATCTGGGCTCCAGCTATGCAGTGATGTTAATCAGCCTTGCCACGGCCTTAGTGCAACCACCTCTTCCTACAGGTGAGCCCCGCCAGCAAGATGCTCCTGGCATGATCCAGCAAGTCCTGGGTGGTGTTTGCAGTTTTCCCCAGTCACATCATTCTCAGCTCTATTTTAAGGGACAATGCAGCACTGCAATATCTGAGAGAGGACCAGATGCATGGTTCCCAGCAACTCTGCACACTCCTGGTGTCACTGGTCCTAGAAAGCCTTTTTTCTTTCTTTCTTTTTTTTAATGGAAACTTGTTTAAAGTGAGCATTAGGGTGGTCTTTCTCAGCAGGCGATATTCTGCGCTGTAGTTTCCCAGAAGAGATGCTGCCCCTCTGGCACTGGGAACAGGATCAAAGGAGGAACACAAAGCCAGCACCCTGTGTGGACAGCCACAGCCACCAGACAAATGTGGCTGGGCTCTTCTGTTCTAGGTTTTGCCACACTGGTTTATAGATCTCTTCTAAGGCTGAGAGAACAAAAAAAAATGATTTCAGAGAATACTTTCTCCCATTTACCCTGGACCCAGCAAAATAAATAAACTTTTACACTTATTTCCAGTGAGCAAAACTAGCTACTTATGAGGCGAGATAAAGCCAGCTGTAAGTCGAAATGTAGTGGGCTGTGATGCTGTGCTTTGTGCCACTGCCCCCTGCACTGAGTCACCATCTCACCCTGATGCTGGCCCCAGCCTCTGGCTACTCCGGCCTGGGTTCCTCTATGTATATCTCTTTCCAGATCTCTGCTTCTGTCTCCTGATGCATTCATCCCACTTTCCTCTGCCTCAGGAATTCCTTTGTGTAAGGCTGACCCCTGCTGCCAAGTTTGTCCTTGTCCATACCTGTCCCTTCTACTGCTGCTGAACTGGCCTGTTACTTTCTTCACACCTAATGCCATTCAAGACATTTCAGGAGATCACTGCTTGCTCCAGCCATTGTGATGGGAGTGGGAAGCGCAGGCCCTGCCTCCCTTTCATCATGCGAGTCCAGATGCCTTTTGTTCATGTTTCTCTTCTCTGCTTTCCCCAAACATCAGTGGGGGCAATGGCCATGAGGAGCAGGATGAGGGGATTTAGAGGACTGAAGGGCAGGTTATGAGCAAATGTTCTTGATCCAGGCACCATGTGGCTGGCTCTGTCAAAACACCTCCCTCAGTGACCAGATCTGTCCAAGGGAAGGCCTAAACTGAGAGCATAAAGGTAAAATGATGAGCTGGAAAATCGTGGCAGCCTATGAGCCATAAACTGTCTTTGATCCCATTCCCAAACTGCCTAGTGGTGGAGCTAGTGTGAGAAAGAGACACACTGGTTCTTTCAAAGTAGGCAAGAAAAAGGGTGTGTGTGTGTGTGTGTGTGTGTGTGTGTGTCGCAGTAGAACCCAAAAAGTCTTCGCACTGAACTATACTCACAGCCCTTTTATTATTATTATTATTATTATTATTATTATTATTATTATATTTTAATATGAAAACAAGATCTCACTGAACTGCTCTAAGTTTCCCAGGCGGGGCTGAAACTTTTGACCCTTCTGCCTTAGCCTCCCAGAGAGGACACAGTGCAGGGTTACAGATGTGCACCTTCACTCCTCGCTGAAAGTCTTTGTTGAAGGAGAGAGGCAGGGAGGCAGAAATTATAGAATGCCAGTCTTCCAGTGCTCCATCCTTCATATCACTCACCCTGCAAAAAGGAATTAGAAACCAAAGATTGTTTGGGATCGGGTTTCTGTTTTGGAAGGACGATTTAACTGCACACAAACTGCTGCATCTTCCAGGCAACCATGACCCCAGGTTCAGGCCTGGGAGAGCCCCAGAGCCAAGGCGGAAGGTCCAGAGCTGGGAATAGGAGGTTTGGGTGGTTTTCTGGGTTTCACAGTGGGCGACTCTGGCCAGGCATGAGAAAGGCTGATGTGGCTGCAGGCAGAACAGGGGCAGCAGCAGATTTTCCTCATCTGATGCAACTTGAAGAGCTTCCAGCATCCATGGGGCATGGCTATCATCTTTCACAGCCCCAAGATGAAGCCACCAGATCCTGTCTGTTGACACTGTAGTCACCTGACACATCTCTCCCAGACACACAAATACATTCAAACTTTCCAAGTTGGGTATTTAATACATCAAAAGCCAGGCATGTACTGGAGGGAAATCTGGCCAAGGTCAAACAACCAAATGTTATTTTTGTTTTAAACTCCCTGCCCATAGATCTTCTGAAAAATGAGCTTTATCAGGCATTGCCATATGCTTTTCAAGTCTTCATGAGGGTCTGAGAGAACTGAGCAGAACCTGATTCAAGCTTCAGCCTTACTAGAACATCTCTGCCTCACCTTTGGTAAATTACTTCAAAACACTCTTTTCTCTTCTGAAAATGCATTTAAGAGTGCTTTCCTTTAGGAGAAACTTGGAGGACATTGCAAAACAAAGGGTTCAAGAGACAAACCCACTGCAAAATATTAGCATCACACTATGCCTTCTCTTCTTTATTGCACAAAATTAAAATGTCAGGATTTTGAGGAACGCTTTAAGTTCAACTAATTTGCATTCTCTTTTAAATCTTAGATGTTTTCCTTTTCCATTGTACTATTTCTGAGGTACTTCCACTGATGCCAGCTTACTTCTTCTTTGGAAATCCATTTTACTTTTGGACTATTGTTTCTCTCTCTGTCCTTCTCTAAAATTTTCACTCATTTATCCTTAGTTGCAACCCTGGGAATCACTCGGGAGAGTTGTATAAAATATCTATTGCTTTACAAAGTCAACTGCTGTTGTTTGAAATTTTTACCTATTCATCGAACAAAATATAGGCTTGGGCTTCGCTGACACTGAGGATATATTACTGAAAGCAGATCGATTGACTGGCAATATATGCAGGCAGGGCCAGTGGAGCCAGCTCTTCACAAACAAGGCTGGCATCCTCTTTGCCCCTGAGACCTGGCAGCTCTCTGGGACCTGGGGCTCTCTGGAACAACTCACACCCCACTGGTCCCAGGAAGGGACGCAGTGGACCCTATAGGAAAGCTGGGTAGTCTTCCACTAAAGTTCCAAAAAGCCCTTCTCCTGGTGGCCACTCTCACAAAGTTACACACAAACCTTATTAGCTCTTTGGTGAAGACCTATGATCTAGGTGCTAACAGAGACAGACATAAAATTCATAAAAATATTCCATGCACACACGCAAGTGTTCCAGGAAAAATAAATAATGTGGGCACCGATCTTAGGAAGATGGCGGGTTGACAGATAGCAGGGTAGAGAGCCTCTCTGAGAGAAAAAACTTACATGCTAGAATTTAACACCATGGAGAAGAACAGACAAAAGGAGAGGGATTCTCACAACCCAGGAAGAAACTAATGGGAAAAAAAGAAAAAGAAAACAGAAAGAAAGAAAGGAAAAATGTTGGTGGAAGGCTGGAGCCAGAAGTGCTCTCACAGCAGCTGGTTCTATACTATATTGGACGCCCTGTAGTCAGATGACTCACAGTCACGCTGAAATCATGTTCACACTGAAATCAGGGGTTTGTGAGTTCAAAGCACTTGGTGGGAGGATGCAGCACAACAGAGAATGGAACCAGCATGGAGAGCTGCACTAACCCATGGTGAGTGCCTGGAAATGGGTCCTGTGTAGGGGGTGACTGGCTGGATGACATATTGGAGTTACACAGGAAAAGCCTGAACCTGGGACTACAGTGGTGCCATTTGGCCACTCCTGGTCCAAAGCAAGCTGGTGGGATTTGCTTGGGCTGGGTCTCACCCATGTTCAGGACCCAATATCCAGAGATGAAATTGACCATAACCAGTGATGTTTGGACAACACAGACTAACCCCTGAAGGCACTCACTGGTTGACTGGCTCAGAGAGAGGGACCCTCTCACACTGCCTAATCGGGCAGCTCACTAATCAACAGCAAACTGGAGAGGTCTGCAACCTGTGTTTACATCCCTCACATTTTCTTCTACAAGTTGTCTTGGGAGATGGTGAGCACATACTAAGCATTAATCAGAGAGAGTGAGTATACTAAGATGTTTTCCTTTTTCTCTTACAAAACTTTAAAGTGGTAAAGCATCAAAATAAATTTTACTATTAATGAGAAAAGTGAGGTAGAATTCTCATTCTATTCTGTAAACAGCGAGTTCTGTAGAACACACACTTGCTAGTGGCAGCTCTGATCACCAGAAAGTACTAAAAAAGGTTCAAATTTATGTGGTTGATGTGTCTAAAACCAGACTTACTCTAGCTCATGTGACTGATTATACTCATGTTTGGAAACTGATCATTCTGAGCACTTATGATATCAAAATCTTTTCAGGAAATCCAACTCACTCTCAATAATACATCAGCAACACTTACCTACAGGTAGAGACAGACATCCAAATTCATAAATTTATAATGAAAACTAAGCAGAGGTAAGAGTCTCATCAACCCAAGAGGAGGTGAAAAATGCTTTTAGTAATATATTTAACATACATTTATTGGGTGATGCAAACATTCATGCTTGGCTGGTGCATTCTGCATCCATCAGTGTGGTATGCACAAGATGCTTGTCGGGGAAGGCAGAAGCCACAGCAGGAACTTGTTGTGCACATTTGTGGGTAATAACACAAGGATAGGAGATGAAAATGAACATAACAATTTATGAACATTTCTTTAATCCAGATTTAGGATCTACCCTGTATTAAAAGGACCTGGATTCTTCAGGACATATTTTGGCTTTATTCCCTTTAGCATGGAGAAGCCATGGTGGAACAATGCTCTCATATGTGTTGAGTCCTCACTATGTTTAAGACTTTATATCACTGGTTTTCTGTCACAGCCCTGGACGGTGGCAAATTTCACCCTCTCCACTTATAGATGAGATAACTGAAGCAAAGAGTAGGTAAAAACCTACAAAAATGCAGGTGATGTCTGAAATGCTGAAATTTCTCCTCTCTCTCTCTTTTTCTCTGAGCTGATTTCTCTAGGATCTAAGAATTTACGCATCTAAATAATTTACTAAAATATAGGAGTGAGAGTCTTTGGGGAAGATGGTAGCTTGATAGGTTGCAGGGTAAAGAACCTCTCTGAGTAAAACCACTCAGATGCTAGAATTTAAAACCATGGAAAATACCAAATGAAAGGAGAGGGATTCTCACAACCCAGGAAGAAATTGAGGAAGAAGAAAAAGAAAAAAAAAGGAAGAAAGATAGCAAAAATATAGATGAAAGGCTAGAATGAGCGTGCCCTCAAAGTGGTCTATCCTGCACTGTGTTGGGTGCGCTTTGGAGTTGGATGACTCACAGTCATGCTGAAGTTGCAGTAGTGTAGAAACTGGGGGTTTGTGAACCCAATGCCCTTTGTGGGAGGATGCAGTGCTACAGAGAGTGGAACCAACATGGAGAGTTGCACTAACCCATGGTGAGTATGAGGAACTGGGTCTGGCTCAGGGGGTGACCGGCTGGATGACATATTGGACTTGGGGAGGACAGGCCTGAATCTGGAATCTCAGGGGCTTCAATCATTCACCCCTGACTTAAACAGGACTGGTGGGATCTACTTGGGCTGGGTCATGCCCCTGGATGGGGACCTGATAGCCAATGAGAAAACTGTGTTCCAAGCTGTAATATCCACACAACACAGACTAAGGTTCTGAGAACACTCACTGTTTGACTGGCTCAGAGGAGAGCGGCCAGTCCACACTGCTCCTGCGTGCACTTCACAGATCAACAGCAAACTAGAGAGGGCAGCAATACCCTATCCAGCATGCCTCAGAAATATCATACGCATGCTGGAAAGGGCCTGAAACCTCCAGCGTACACCTGTCTGAAAGAAACCAGAAACATGACAAGAGAAAGAAACAAAAAAAGCCTCCAGCCACTGACCCAGGTTAAATAAGTTTAGGAGAGCTAAATGCAGAAGGGATCAAGGGCAGCAATCATACAATACCAGCCACAGCATCAGCAGACATAAGGAAATACCTTCGTGACCTCATAGACAAACTTAAAACTGAAATTCTAATTCAAGTAAGGCAAGATATAAAAAGATTAATAAAAGAAATGCAAAGCGCCTCTCAAAAAGACACAGATGGAAGAGTGGAGGAACCCTGAAAAAGGAGAGAAACCTTTGATGAAGAAGATAAACAAGATCTAGAATACATGAAACAGATTCAAAGAGATTATTAGGAAATCAAAAACTCCATTGAGTCCCATCAAGCTGTACTACATCTGTCCACTGGTTTTAACATGTTGTATCTTACTATATTGCACTATAAACAAAATTATTTATAGGCAGAGATAATAGAGAAACCATTGTTTGTTTTCTATTAGCAGGTTCTAAATACCCTGTAATTCTTGCGTTCTCTGGAAAGGCATCACACTGTCTAGATACGTTTGGTATTATAACATGCGAAGTTACACTCAAATAATTTAAGGAAAGAGGCACTATGGCAACTACAATTATGTTAGATTATCTGGTGGTGAAACACAGTGATGCTTGAATTGCTCAGTTCTGCCCTGCATTGTTCTATTAAAATGTCCTCTCTTACCTCAATCTTCCCCCATTTTTAAATTAATCTATCTTCTCTCATTTTTTTAATTAAGGGAAAACTAAATTAAAAAATAATGGGACATATTATAGTAACTTTTTTGTTGTCCAATTAACCTGACTTGGACCCCAGTATTGCTCTCCCCATCTTGTTCCATCTGATCATTATATATTCTATTTTGTTTGATAGTATCAAGTTGGAGGGTATAGGCAATCACTTTGAAGGCAATAAGATATACTATGATGCTCAATATGGATTGACTATCATCCTTTTTTTTTGAAGTCCTGTAAGTGAGGATTTTATTGCTTTTGTTCTGTAACGTTTTGATCAATTCTATTATACCTGATGATATAGACAACTCAGTTTAAAAAAAGGAAGAGGCACAATGGTAACCACTTTTGACCATCCGGTATTCAATTTTTGCATCACATGCTATGCCCACCCTTCTGTTCTGACTGTTTTGCTTAGTCACATCTGGTTTTATTCTCTTCAAAAAAACAATAAGAACTGTGAGAGTAATAAAACCCTAAAAGTCTAATTGTTACTGTAAAAAAGAGAGGAAATTAAGGTGGACTAAGGGATATAACAGCAGGTATGTTCGAGTGTGTAGAATGGAAAACCATATAACTGAGCTTTGTTGGATCATTGAACAGAAGTGTCTCCAATTTCACTGTATGAATGTTCACTTTATATGCTTTAATTAAGTGATATGGACAACTGTTAATGGGAAAATAATATGTAACCTATTAACTGGGTGATTTCATAGTGTATGTATTTTTTATAGAAATACTGTATTATTTGTTCCATTTTACTGCATAGTTTTTTATGTCCTTTCTTTTTTTTCTTCTTTTTCTTCTCTCTTTAAATAAAAAAAATCCATTGAAACCTAGCAAAATTGCTTGAAATAAAATAAAATTAGACTTTCAAAACTTCAAGATAGATTTGCGATGCGTGATTGTGAAAGGAAAAATATCTTAAAAATAACAATGAAGCAGGAAGTAACAATACACAAGCTAGAAGATGACAAGCGGATCTATAACTAAAGAATAAAAAATGCGAACAGAGAAACGGGAGTAAACACAAATGAAATACAAGGACTATTCACAGAAACAAGGAAAATTTCTCAAGCATAAGAAAAGAATATGATATTCAAATATATGAGGCATAAAGAAATCCAGCCAGCTACAACCAAAACAGATCTATCCCCAGATATATAATAATCTAGATCTGAGAAACTCATCTCAAGAACAGAATATTAAAAGTGGTCAGAGAAAAGAAACAAATCACCTATAAAGGAAAACCCACCAAAATCATGACAGACTTCTGGACACAAATTATCAAATCAAGAAGAGCTTGGAGGGAAGTATTTTGAGTCCTGAAGAAAATAACCTCCAACCCAGATTGATGTACCCTGAAAAACTCTCTCCTAAAATTAATGGAGAAACAAGACATTTCCATGACAAAGAGGAACTGTGGGAGTTCATGACCACCAATCCAATCCTACAAAAAATACTGAAGGACATTCTAAAGAAAAAGAAAAAACCACCAGGATTCCAGAAACAGTGGCAGAGAGGCCTCAATGAATGGGGCAGACAGTGGAATGAAGAAGAAAAGTAGACAACCAACAACAGAAAAATAGCATAACAGAGATGAGGCAGAGAAGATTGACTATAATCTCTAATACAGATGGCCTTGGTACACTAACAAAATGAAACATAGGCAGAGTAGATCAAGAGGTAGGGTCCATCAATATGCTCCATATAGGAAATATAATCAACCTGAAAGCAGGTTTATGAACTGAAAGTCAAAGATGAGAAAACAATGCTTTATGCGACAGGCAAACCAGAGAGAAATAGGGACAGCTCATCCAGCAGCTACAGATAGATTGGAAAGACATGACAATTGTGCAGTGGAGAACTATTCAGCTATAAGGAAGGAAAAACTTGAGGCTTTAGTAGGTAAAGAAATACAACTCAAGATCAAGCTCAGGGGTAAAATGTTTCAGAACCACTTAGGCAGATAGCAGGTTGCCCCCCTAATCTAAAAATTAAAGTTGTTATTGGAAACCTAAATGTACAAAGCACCCTGTGAAAGTGAAAAGGGAAGAATTGTCTTTTTTTTTTAAAGGAAGGCATAGGACACTGTTAATAGTGTATCAGGAGGTAAAATCCACATTAGTCTTATCACTGTTTAGTTTGATATTATTCTTTTCAAGTCTGTTTACTTGTACTAGTTTTGAGGGCACAGACAGGTATTCCAAAAATAACAGGATATACTATGATTACTATCCCTAAATTTCCCATGACCTTAATCTGAAGCCCAGTTTAACTTACACTGTGTTACTGTGACTGATCTTATTTGAATCTGATTTGTTAGATCGCTGCTTTGTCTTGATTGATTTTATTTGATTCTGGTATGCTTGATAGTATCAAGTCTGAGAGTAGAGGCAACTACTCTGAAGAAAACAAGGTTCAATAGGATACCCATTCCAGTTTGATTACTAACTGCTTTTGAGGTCCTACAATGTCTCCAATGGTTTGTTTTTATTAATATTGCTGTGTACTGCCATGTCCAATTATATTATGCTGATGATATAGACATTTCTATTGAAAATAACAAGAGACATCATAGTAATTACAGTAGATCACCTAGTATTGTGGTTTTATATGTCTTTTTTGCCTTGTATTTTGCTAGGAATTTTTTTTTTGTTTTGATTGTTTTCCTCTCTAATACATAAAGGATAAGTATACATGTAGAGAAGCATGCATACCTAAAACATCTAAACATTTTACAAAAATTGATTATATAATGCACAATGAAATGAACAGATACTTTGAAGAAAGTATACACAATAAGATACCCAGGGCTAAGAATCATGATATAAACTCTAGAAATACTATTATTCTTTGTTTGGAGTGATATTAGTCTGTTTCGTTTTGTTTAATTTCAACTTACATGAAGATATGGAAAGCCATTTTGAAAAGAATGAGAGACACTATGGCAGCATTCCTTGACTTCCCTATTGTCTGGTCTTGAAGACTTAAAATGCCTTCATCATCCTGTTCGGTTCATTTTATTACTATTTTGTTCAGTACGTACTCACTATGTGTGAAGATATGGACAACTATTTGGAAGAAAAGAGACAATATGATAGACAGTGAAGATCTCTGGTAGTCTTGCTTTGAAGTCTATGTTTCTTAAGTTGTTTTCTTAGGATCTGTTTTGTTCTGTTTTGCTATGTTTAATTTTACCTTCTTTAAAATAAAAAAATAATATAAACATCATGCTTGAAAATGCAGGAATTGTGACAAATGTGATGTCAAAATAAATAATTTTAGTGTATTTGCTAAGATACAATTAAAAATCCATGCAAAGTATGTTTTTTTGAATACTGCCTGTAATGCTTATGGTAGAGACAGACTATTACCACCAAATTGGCTCATAAATCTTATATGCATGAAATGATGAAGGAGGTATGACTAGTAAAAGATCAAATATTTTTAAAGATTAAATAGCAAAGTAAGGAAGGTTGAGCATGTTTCACTGTGAATTAAAATACATTCTGGATTTTTTTTAGTAGAATGCTAAGCCAAGAAAGAAAAACAATAAAGG
Organism: Cavia porcellus; assembly: GCF_034190915.1. Classification (NCBI taxonomy): domain Eukaryota; kingdom Metazoa; phylum Chordata; class Mammalia; order Rodentia; family Caviidae; genus Cavia; species Cavia porcellus. Next base: position 53,405,127 of record NW_026947500.1, on the reverse strand, counting down.
GAATATGGTTAAGTGTTTATTTGGACTCTGAACAGGCATTGCTGAAAATCAAAGGACAAAATTACATCGATGATATCCATTGCAAAAAATATATATAATTTTCTTCATGTTAAGAAATCATCAGCAAAATTAATGAGGATGGGCACTTAGGAGAGTCTGTTTATATCAGTGAAGTTTTATTCCTTTTTAGAAATTCATTTTACAGAAATTATCTGAAGTATGATTATGCACACTGACCTTGGAACTGTATTTCATAGCAAGTTTAAATTCCACTTAAAATCCAATTGAGCAAAGAAAAAAATCAACAGGGGTTTAAGTACAAAATTATACAACCATCCATGCTGAAGTTTATGATAAATTCTATGAGTGATTTAAATATATAATATTTTAATGAAATATGTGTGGTGTAACATTCCCCATAAAAGAGAAAAGACACACCAATTCCCAGGAAGAGTTTAGATTCAGAAGCTATGTAAGGCACATCCCTATTATGTCATTTTCCTTGTCTAAACATATTCTCTGAATAAACAGTCCATAATGTGAAAAAGGAAGCAGTAGGGAAATCTCTCGTGTGTTTCTGTTGTCATGACACAAAAGAATAATTACCTGGACAGCTTAATTGGCCCTTTTCTCTACCCTTTGGAAGGTAAACCTGCTCCACCAGTGGGAGCAGATTTACTTATTCTAGAGGGCCAGTGACACTGTAGACAAAGCAGGAGAAAGGTACTCCTAAAAGAAAGTTCCTTAGAAGACTGTTCAGTGTGCAAAGCACTTCCCTGGGAGGTTAGGTTTGGGGGTCTGGGCCAAGTGTATACAACTAGGTTTCCAATGTTTCTATGGGCTAAATAGTCATCAGTGGTCCAACTTTCTCACACATGCCTGTGTGAGACTTGTGGCAGCAGCAACGCAGGTGGCTTGGTGACCTGACTCCTGCCTTGGGAACCTCCCTTCTCCACAAGCATCCTCAAGCTTCCTGTTCACAGGCTAACTGTCCTCTCTCTGTGCCTTCAGGGTGCTAAGAGCTCAGATTCTTTTTACCTAGATGAAAATAGTTCTCCTATTGAGTTTCAATGCAAAAACTTGCCGGTAAGTGAATATCTTGAATTTATGAATTGGCCATTGTCCAAGTATAAAATTGGGTATGAAACACTTGGGGATTCTCCTACCTAAGCCTCCCAAGTGCTGGGATATCAGACATGAACCACCACACCAAGAGGCATATGAAATATTTGAAATACATGAAATCATATACATCTTCATTATTATGCTCACTCTATTCACCCTTACTCCTTCCGTCTTATATAATAATACTCTGTTTTACTTTCATTTAACCCATTTTCTTTCAAACTCTACAAATTTGGGGAAACGTGCTTCCTGTCTTTCTGAGTGGGGCTCATTTTGCTTATAATGATAAGTCTCGAATTCCATCCATTTTCTTTCAAATGACATAATTTCACTCTTTGTAAAGGCTTGATAATACTCTCTTTTACATATGCACCACATTTTATTTATTCATTCATCAGTTGATGGGCACCTAGGGTGGTTTTATATTTTGGCTACTGAGTATTATGCCACAATACACATAAGTGTGCAGTTATCTCTGCAGCATTCTGACTGTAAGTCTTTTGGGTATCTACTGATGAATGGGTCAGTTCTATTTTTTTTTAGGAACTTTCATAAACTTAGATGTCGTTGCTACATTAATGGATACCAATAAATTATATTTTCTTGTATTGCTCCCCTCTGTAGTTACCCCTTCCTTGCCCATGGGACTCGATTTGGCCAGGGAAACAACAGCAAATTCAATGCAAGCAGTGGTTTGGTGAGTTCTTGCTGTTGCAGCTTGGTATCTTAGGCACTTGAGGTGATGGTCAGAATGCAACTTGGAAGACTTGGTGTGGAGAGAGTTGTAGCTACTGTAGCCACATTATGCATGGCCCAAAACAAGTGAGCCAGTTACCTTGGACAGCCCCATCTGACACTCTGCATGAACATCTCAGTACACTGTGATGACCAAGGGACCCAAGCCAAGGCAGCTGGCCAACCACTCAGATGATGCAGAGAATCATGAAAATGGTAAGTCCCTGATGTTCTCAGCAAAACAGTTTGAGCTGATTTTATGTATTTGGTGCTAAAGATATATTGTTTTTTACAAAAATTTATTCTGGACCTGAAAGTGTGGTTTAACTCTAATGGAAAAACTCCTAAAAATAAAATAAGAACAATGAGATTCTTACTGTACCAGAAAAACATGTGAGGGCCGTGGGAGTTCAAAAAAGGAGCTCTGTATTCTTACCAGGAAAAGCTTTTTCTACTGTGCACCCTCCATGTTTCTCACACTGCATCAAACTGTGTACTTCTTTTGCTTTCTTTTCTGAGAAGCAGTAGTGAACTGTTCCAGGGACCCTGTGAAGTATCTTCCTTGCAGGACTCCTGAGTGACAGCACTACAGCATGCCTTGCAGGTGTTAGACATTTTCAGCGAAATAATAGACACACATTTTTCTAGGATGTCATTGAACAGAAATGAATGTAAACCCTTATGCACAAAGGATTTTAAGCTTTATTTAAGAAGGGTACCACTTTATTATTCTAAGGGAAAGAAAAAGTGGGTGAAGCCTTGGCTCTGAAAACATTTTGTCTGCCATGAATTTCCATGGTAAAAACATCCAAGGAGCAATAGTTATGCCCCTCAACATGGCAGTTTGTGTTGCTATCACCGGCACCCCTCTGACATCACAGGTGAGCCCACACCACTTGGGCCATTTACAGCCCAGAAGTCCAGGGTGGGCGGCATGTTTATTGTGGTGTCCAGGCATAGGAGTGGTGTTGAATGGACAATAGACAGTGAAAACAGGGCACAAAAGTAATTAAAAATAGCTACAGGGAGATGTGGCCTACTTTTTCAGTTCAATAGGCTTTCTTTGCTCCAGGGACAGGGTGCTTTACCTCACCATCCTCAGCATCTAAGTAATTTCATGTTGTCTTCTTCAGTGAACTAGGAAAGTGTATTATAATGCACACTTTGGTTTTTTCATTAAAATCTTTCTCTTTTTTACTTAAAAAGCTATGAAAGAGCAAACAACCTCAAAACATTCTCTAAAGTCTCAAGAAACTCATCCTAGAGATTCAGGATCTCCAGAACACAGGTCTCCTGAGAAGAGACATGGAAAATTATACTTCAGTTGTGTTTGCAAAGAATATAATTTTTAACTTATTATCAATTCTGCTGATGCACTTTATCGTACATCATTTGAATATATGTATAGATATGATTCACTTATTCTATAAGTATCGTCTGGATCAGGTAAGCTGATCAATGATACTGGGACAGTACAATTTCCTCTCTCCAGATTCTTACAGAATCTTCTTTGCATGTTAGAATCACACTGAAAATGCAGAGTATAAGATCATGAGTCCACCAGTGTATTCTCCTGCCATGACTGTAGCTCTTTTAAGCATCAAGAAGTGTCTTGAAGGCAAGGAGAATGAATACTGTTACCTGATTTTGTTATCTGAAGGCTCAGAGAAGGGAGAACAATGGAGGGATGCACTGTGGGTGCAGCATACCAGTGCTGGGACTTACATGTGTCCTAGACGTCTCAGTCCTAATATTGGTACTTTATTGAAAAATTAGGGTTATCTCTTTTGTAGCTTTAATTAGCAACAAGTCAGCAAGCTATTTCTTCCCAAGTTAATAAATAATTTAGTAAAAGTCTCTTTTTATTCTCTTTTATGTACTGATTATAAAAATCTTTTTGAAGGCATAGATAGTAGGATCATTGCAATGACCTAGTACAGAAAACATGAGAGGATATTTATCAGTGACAAGTTACAAAATTTACTAATAAAATATCATTATAAGTAATTGAAAAAATGCAATTTAGGATTGAACAGATGACACATAAATTGGAAGATTAAATTATAATAAAGTAGATATTGTAATGACTCATAACAGGTAGCTTTAATCAATGGAAGAACTTTCAATGAATTGTTTTGGGATCTATTATAATCAACTTGACAATGCAAACCCACTGGTATAGCTCACACTGTATTAAATAGCCTAGAAATATTAAGTATAAATATAAAACTAAAGTTTTTTTTAAAAACTAAAGTTCTAAAAAAATTTAAGTAAGAGTCTTAATGGATTGTATAAGTAAATATTTTTTAGCATAACACCTAGACCAGAGAACGTAAATAAAAATTGACTATGTGAAAATAAATAAACCTGTATGGCAAAATGCAATTTCAACCATATTGGTAAGAAATTATGAACTTGGAAAATAATTGTCACATATGAGAGGTCAAGAATTACAACACTTTACAGAGTTTCTATAAATCAATACTGTACAACCTGATAGGAAAAATGTACAAAAGACATATAAACAAACTACTAAACTAAACACAAATTAAAAACAAAGAAATCATTTTTTTCTGTAAGTTGTCTACAACTAACAAGACTAACTAAAAATTATGGGTACGTTTGATAATAGCTTCATATTATCAACAGATATTGTCATGAAAAGAATCAAAAGAACAAAATGAAAATAGAGCTTTGGAAATTAGGAAGGCAAGAAAGGTTGATGGGAGGGGAGAGAATGGGGAAAGGAAAGATGTATTATGTACATGTACAGATCCCCCATGATGAATGTGATCACTATGTACTACAAAGATGTACTAAAAATAATCTTGATTATTAGTGTAACTTAGTACCAACTTAAGGCAAAAACTTGGCAGTATACCAGTTTTCCATTGAGTTGATCATTAACTCAACCCATACTCAAATGATCTGGGTATGTATGTGTAAAAATACTAAAAAAAAAAAAAAACTAAAAGTATGTGAGACATGAGATTTCCAACAGTTTTCAAAATGATTTTTATATTTTTAAAATACTGTTAATATTAAGTTGATTGTGGGTAATTTTTTGTCTAAGCCTATGAAATTATATTGTAACCAAGGTAATTTTATAGTATTAAAAGAGTCCATTTTTAACCCGAATACCTTTCTGCAGATGTGAGATGCTCCAAGATAATGACTGGAGAAAGGATTAATACCACAGTCACCAGGTTCATCCTTCTAGGGTTCTCAGAGTTTCCCAAGCTCAGGATCATCCTTTTTGTAGTTTTCTTGGGGACCTACCTCTCAACAGTGGTGTGGAACCTTGGACTCATCATCCTGATTAGGATGGACTCCTGCTTACACACACCAATGTACTTTTTCCTCAGCAACTTGTCCTTCTTGGATTTCTGCTACGTTACCTCCACAACGCCCAAGATGCTCTCAGACTTCTTCGAGAAGCCTAAACCCATCTCCTCTATGGGGTGCATTACACAGTACTTCTTCTTCTCCACTCTGGGTCTGTCTGAGTGCTGTCTCCTGACAGCCATGGCCTATGATCGCTACGTGGCCATTTGTAACCCCCTACTCTACACAGCCATCATGTCCCCCACTGTCTGTGTGTGGATGGTGGTAGGAGCTTACATGACTGGATTCTCTGGCTCCCTGGTAGAACTGTGTGCTTTACTTCAGCTCAATTTCTGTGGGCCGAACATTGTCAACCACTTCTTTTGTGACCTTCCTCAATTATTAGTCCTATCTTGCTCTGAAACCTTTTTCCTGCAAGCCACGAGGTTTGTGATTGCAGTGATTTTTGGTGTGACATCTGTTTTAGTTATCGTGGTCTCCTATGCTTACATTGTTGGTAGCATGGTGAAGATTAGCTCAGTGGAAGGCAAGTCCAAAGCCTTCAACACCTGTGCTTCTCACCTGACAGTGGTCACCCTGTTCTTTGGGTCAGGACTTTTTGTCAATATGCATCCCATCTCTGGTAATTATCTAGGCTATGACAAGATTGCATCAGTCTTCTATACCATGGTGATTCCCATGTTGAACCCTTTGATTTATTGTCTGAGGAACAAGGAAATCAAAGACGCCTTAAAGAGATGGAAGAAGCAAATGTTTTCCTATTCTCAGTGGCAATTAAAGGTCTGGTAGGCTATAAACCCTGCTGACCACTGCTGTACTTCACAGGATAAATGTGTGTAATGTGGTTCAGCCTTCCTGACTCTGGAACAGGACTCATTCAATTCTAAGACTAGTTCAGCACCATGCAGATCTCTTGGCTCCTTTCAGCCTTGACAGATGACTCAGTTCTACATCACCCTCACAAAGCAGTTATCATGTTATTTTTTTTTTTAAGTGGCAACATTCAGTTCTTCAGTTTTGGACCCTTATACATCCTTTTCCAAATTAAGCCTGCAGATCAAGGAGAATGGGGCTAAGCACAAGGTGAGTGATCTTTGTCAGGTACCATATCACAGCCTTTTAAGGACTGCTTTGTCTCAGACTTCAAGTCTTTAGGCTGCCTAGGCAAATTCCAACTGATTGCATTGAGAATGTGGAGAGAGGTGTTTGTATTTTATTTTATTTTATTATTTGAGATAAGTTCTTGCTATGTAGTTCAGTCAGAACTTGAACTAACTGTGTAGCCCAGACGGCCCTCCAACTCGTGGCGATCCTCCTGCCTCAGCCTCTCAAGTGCTGGGATTATAGTCATGTGCCACCATGCCTGTAAGTATAATTTTAGAATTGATCCAATCTCTCTGCCAAGGCAATATATATCAGGACTTGGATTTCTAGTCTTTTATTTTTTTAGAACTTAAGAATCAATTGTTAGTAAATAAATGGACAAAGAGATTTCTCTGGGACAGTATCTTGGAAAACAGAAACATTAATCTTTCAGACTACCATATTACTATGTATCAGAACAGTTACATTTATCTCTTTTTTTCTTTTTTTGCAGTTTTGATTTTTCTTTTCAAGATAAGGCCTCACTATATGGTTTATGGTGGTCTTGAATTCACCACATAGCCCAGGTGGCTTCAAATTCATGACACTCCCCCTGCCTTAACCTCCTGAGTGCAAAAATTACAGGTGTGTGATACTATACCCAGGATGGAAAAGTTACTATGGAAGACAGGATAGTATAGCTGGTTGCTAAGCAATGAAAGATATTGCATGAAATATTGTTCAGAAATGCCTTTCTAAGAAAATTTCATTTCTTGCCAGAAGAAGGTACCAGTGAACTATGCCTTGGTATGAGAATAAACTACAGGAAAAACCTTGTTTCGCAGGAGAGGAAGTCTCAACTCTAGCAGGTTTTGTGCTTGGTATCACACACTCTAGGGGAGGCCTGTAGTCTGAATCCACACTAACAGTGCAATCTGTAGAATGTTTAGCTGATTGCTTTAAATCAGAGCCAGCTCAGATGTGCCCTCAAGTCCAACCAGTCAGAACCAAAGACAAATCCTCTCCAGAGATTTAAGAAATGATTTAAATCCCAACTAAAAAAAAAAAAAGTCTCCCAAATAACTTTCTAAAGAAAATTAGGTTACACAAACCTCAAAGTACAGAAGGAAATGAGACCTCTACACGGTATGAAAATGTCAATCTTTGTAGACTTCAGCAAGAAATGGAGCTCAGTGAAGTCATGCAACAGATTGTTTCCACGTGTTAAAAAGAAGAATTAAAAATAGAGTAAGAGAATAAGGGAACAGAGTTTCCGGTGTATTTCTCCATCTGGCAATAGAGTAATGTGAGAGTCAGTCATGTTTGTCAACCCAGCTGGGTGAAGAGGCACCTGGGAGATTAGTTCACAGTCTAGGTCTGTCTGTGGGTTGTTTGCAGAGACTGCCATTGGGTGTACCAGCAGACTGCTGGGTCGGGACCGACCCTTGCTGTAGATGGCGCCATTCAATAGTCCAGATACAGTGAAATGGAGAAGGGGAAATTCAGCCTGCATTTGGTGCTTGATTCCACATGAACTTCTGCCATGGCTTGTGGACATCCAGACTCTGCAGGAGACTTCTGGGCCTTCAGACTGGTGCCATGTCCTGGATTGCTCTGGCTCTGAAGCTGCCAGCTCCATGGAGCTCTGGCCCTACAGTGTAGACAGTCTTTGCGAACTCACCTGCCTTCGAACATGTGTTTCAGTTTCATGCAAATGAGGAATAAGCTAAGCCCCAGAGGAAGCAAAACTAGGCCATGCCATGTAGGATTTCATGTGAATGAGATGTTGAGAATAGAGGCCAGGATGGGTACAGACACACAGACAATGTAAACATTAGGTACTGCAAATGGTCTAATAAAAACATAACTCAGTAAGGTCAGTTCTTGGATAAGGGTAGAAATAGAACAGCAAGCATAAAAAAAAACAGTTGCAAGGAAGAGAGAAATGGAGCAACTGTGGATGGATGTGGTACTTCTTTGCTAAAATGTTTTAAATTAAACTACGGTAAAGGTTTCAAAACTGTAGATATTCTGAAAGTTACTGAATGACACACTTTACCTGAAAGGATTTTATAGTATGTGAAGCTCCCCTAAGTAGGAGGAAGGAAGGCAGAAAGGAAGGAAGCAAGGAAGGAAGGAAGGAAGGAAGGAAAGAAAGAAAGAAAGAAAGAAAGAAAGAAAGAAAGAAAGAAAGAAAGAAAGGAAGGAAGGAAGAAAATTGCAAGGCTCTCAGGAAAAGGGGAGGAAAAGGGTCTGAGATTGTGTCAGATCAAAGGTATTTTTAGGAAGGCACCATTTTTGAGGTAGCAAACATTTGTTGTGATGTGGCAAACATTTGTTGTGATGTGGCAATGAAAGGGGAAAAAGAAGTAATTGGATAAAATTAAAAGTTTAAAAATCAAAAAAATAATCTGCATTGTATTCTCTCTCTCTCTGCTGGCTTGTCTGCTTCTGAGTATACACAAAAGAAACTGGTGTTTCCTTTAACAACAGGAGAGGGTGCAGTGCCAGACCTCAGACTGGGGTACACCCCATCTGGCCAGCACTGACAGCATCTCCTGCTGACCCCTGAGGTGCTGTGCTGTGGTCCAGATGTTACCACTCCCTCACAAGACACATCCTGGTCTGGCACGGGGATGGCTGAGGAAAGAGAAGGGGGCAGCTCTTCCATGTAGGCCACAGGCTTCCATGACATAGTCCTTGCTCTATAAAGAACCTAGAACAGCCTGGCTTGTACCAGTTTGGAATGTGTGCTCTCAGGATGGCAGGACGCAGCTGTGAGGACCCAGTCTGTCAGTGCCTGGGGAGAGGCAGAAACCAGGGTCTTCCCCCTTAGCCAAAAGGCAAAGCCAGCAGAGAAAGGGCCATGCTGAGATCCTTCAGGACAGTAGTGCTCCCAAGACTTGAGAATGATGATGAGCAATCGGGATCCCAGCGTGTGTGCAACACCTTCAAGTGTGTGTCACTGCACACACGATCTGCATGTCAGCTTCACTGTCTGCCCCTCAACTAGTGAGAGACAGGGACAGAAGCTGACACCCTCCTTCCCCTGCTGAAGGTGACCTTGCAGAGGAGCCCCAGATGAGGTGAATGCAAGCCAGTATCTCCGAGGGGACAGAATGTTAACCCCTCCCTCGCAGGGCGTGCAAGAAAGTGTTCCTTCCTTTGACTGTCAGTCACTTCCACGTTTCTCTCTGCAGATGTCTTAGCATCAGTGTCTGAGAGAGATGGAATAAATCTGTGGCTGCAGTGTCCCCAGAATTTCTCCTTTTTCTAAGGGTTCACAACCGGTTAGTCCCTTTAACTTTAGGAATATATTTAAACATTCTGACTATAAGAAAATATCCTTTGAAGGAAAATTTTTTCTTTGAAGTACACAACAAGCTCTTGCCAATCTATGTTCAATCTACTAGTTCCCATCTGCAAAAGGGACATTAAAATGATTTTGCTTCTACTTTACAAGATGAAAAAAAAAGGGGGGGGTCATGTTGCTTGAGGTCAGCAGGAGACAACCTTGACCTCCTCTCCTGCCCTGTTCAGGAGGAAAACAAAAGGCAGAGAGTGAAGCTGAGCCAGGGAGAAGACACATATGTCCGTGGTTTCAAACCACTCAACCTACCTTAATTTATTCTGCAGCAATAGAACACTGATAATCCTCACACAGGCTTCATTTGGCTTCTCTGTGACAGGATGCTCTCCAAACAGCCTAGCTAATATCCTGGGAAAGCCAGTGGGGTTTTATTTTTAGTCTGTTTCATTGAGGAGGCAGTCACTGATCAGCTGTTGGTTGCCAGGCACTGTTCTAGGCACTCACTGAAAAGTGAATGATGAACAAATCCAATATCAGAGACACAATGAACACAGTTATCTGCAAGTCAGAGAGTGGGGAGGTGTCCTCGTGAACGTTCAGCAGAGAGATGTTGTGTCTGATACAGGGTATGAGAAAGATTATTCTGAGAGGCTTGGAAGAGTATAACAGGGAATTGCCAAGAGCCTCGGGAGGGAATTTGTGCAGCAGTCATATCCTTGTGGGATGACAAGACAGGTTTATGAGGTATAATAAAAAATCTTCCACTAAAGGTTAATTTTTAAAAAATTGTACTCTAAACGACACACTGCCATTCCCCCCCAAATTGCCCTTCACTTTGAACACGCTGATCCCCCATTCTTGCCACTTTCTGAAGCAGCTCTGGAGTCCTCTTTCATGGAGTGTGGTGTCACATTTGCCTCAATGTCCTGGATCAATTGAAAATGTCTACCTTTCAGCTTCAGTTTAATGTGGGGGAAAGTCCAGAAGTTGCACGGTGCCAGACCCTATGAATCATGGCAGAAGGACACTATGGAAGGCTTTTACCAGTCTGCCTTTCCCCTGGGTGGCCCTTTGCAGCACCATTTGCTGTTTTGTTTGTTTTTTAATCACACTTTGCAAGGATGCTCAGAATAAATGACTCCAGAACTGCTTCAGAAAGCAGCATGAGTATGTTCAACAGGAAAGGAGGATTTTGAAGGGAAATCTTGGCAATGTGTCCTTAACGCAATATATTTTTTAAAAAATGTAAACATTCACTGTGTGTTTTGGTCACAGCTCATCAGGAGCTAAGCCTACAGCCTGACAATACTTTCAGGTTTCACTACAAAACAGAAGGAAATGTGCGGGTTACTGGTAGGAATTGCATAGGGCGGAGATCTTGAGTTCAGGAATTTGGAAAGGTTTAAAGAGTAAAAGTCACAAAATCACAAATAGATTCACTGAGAGCTGGAAAATAGGAGAACAGGAAGTTTTTGACAGTGAGAAATTTTACACTTTGAGGTTTTGAATATAAGCATTTTCTCTTCATGCTGAGTCAGGTGACATAAGGTGGCACAGGGTTCTCAGCTTAGAGAGGCCACAATTGCACACAGCCAGCAGCTCTAGACAAGGGTCAACCCAGAGCCTTCAGCTAAGCTCTGCTTGCCATGTGTCATGTGCAGGGCCCCTGAACACAGGAGAGCTAAGGAGGTGGAGGTTGAGAAGCCACCACAGGACCTAACTATCACAGTGCAAGAAAGTCAGTGCAGAAGTGTTTGTTGCTTACTGAACTCAGATCAGCTGACAACAAGACAACATCTCAGGCATACTTAGCTGTGCACAGTTGCCTCTGTACTGCTTTTCCCAAGAAGCTTGAATGATGTCTTGAGATTTTAATAAAAAATACAAGGTGGGTAGTGTCCATAAAAAAAATGCACATATTAGGATTTTTCTTTCTTTCTCTCTGCCTCAGCAGGCAAAAACAATTTCAAGACTGATTACACACTACAGTGCTAATTAATAATTCAATAGTTTTTTCCCACTGGGACCAGGTCTAGGGGAGCTCTCTTCATCGCCTGGGGATAAGCCCACGGTTTCCTGCCTGGACCAGTGAGACAGGTAGGCATCAAATCCAGCCCAGTCTGGGGGAGCTCTCTTCCTAACCTGGGGGCCAAGCCAGGGTTCCCTGCTGGGCCCAGCTAGTAGGGACACAGAGCGGAATCTGGTCCCAGTCTGGGGGAACTCTCTCCCTCACTTGGAACAATACTTGAAGCTCAAAAATATAGGAAAATGACAAAATGAAAGACCAAAATGCAACATCAAACATCCAGCCAATCCCAAGAAAGCCTAGGAACCATGTACATAGAAGAAAACACATGCCACATACCTGAAATACCTGAAATAATAGTAACTGAAATAAAGAAGCAACTCTGGGAAGCCTTAAAGGAATTCAAACTAGAAATAATCTCTCAGGTAAAAGAAGAAATGATAAAAGAAATGAAGGAGATGCTGAACATATCTAAAGAAGACACAGTTAAAAAACTGGAGGACCTAAACAAAAAGATAGAATCCCTGGATGAACAACATAAGAAACAAACAGAATACATAAAGCAAATGCAAAGAGATATACAGGAAATCCCCCCAAAACTCCATTGAAAGTTGTAAAAACTGCCTCAATGAATATGAAGATAGAATCTCAGACCTCGAAGACAAGATTGCAGCCAGTAAAGAAGAAAGGAAAGACCTTTTAAAAATAACAAGAAATCAGGAAATAACAATTTAACACCTGCAAGACGACGCAAAGCAGAACAACATAAGGTTGATAGGGACAAATGAAAGAGAAGGGGACAACATAAAGGATATCAAAAGGATATTTAAATAAATAATAGCTGAAAATTTCCCAAACACGAGATTAGAAACTGATATCAAGATCAATGAAGCATACAGAACTCCAAACAGCCATAATCAAAATAAATCTACACCCAGACATATAATAATGACCATCCCAGAAATCAAACAAAGTAATAGAATACTAAAAGCTGTCAGAGAAAAAAGACAGATCACCTATAATCACAGCAGACTTCTCAGCACAAAAAGTAAAGTCAAAAAGAGCATGGAGTGAAGTATTTCAGATCCAAAAGGAAAATGATTTCCAACCTAGGCTGATGTACCCTGCAAAACTGTCCTTCAAAATTGATGGAGAAATGAGATACTTCCATGACAAAGAACAGCTGAAAAACTACATGATCACCAAGCCAACCCTAAAAAGAATACTAAAAGACAGCCTAGATAGATTTAGGAAAAAACTACTAAACAAAGCAGACAATTAAACAGAGCAGAAAGATAAAGATGCAACAGCAGAAAGATAACATGTCAACAATAAACCAGTATATAACAGTTATAAGCATTAATGTAAATACCTCAATGCACCAATTAAAAGAAATAGACTGGCCACACTGGCAGAAAAGATCAAGAAACAAAATCCAACTATATGTTGTCTACAAGAAACCCATCTAATCCAAAAGGATATTCACAAACTAAAAGTAAAAGGATGGAAAACAATACTTCATACAACAGGAACCCCCCAAAAAGCGAGGATAGCTATTCTGTTTGCAGACCATCTGAATTTCAAGCCAATAATGATCAGAAGGGATAAAGAAGGTCACTACGTACTGGTTAGGGGAAAATTTCAAGAGAAAGAGATAACTATCTTAAATATATATGCATCAAACTCCAGAGCACCCAGTTATATAAAACAAGTACTAACAGAAATGAAAAACCAAATTAGCAGTAACACAAGTCTAACACGAGATCTTAACACACCATTGACACCAATGGACAGACCAACCAGACAGTCAGCAAAGAAATAAAAGAACTGAATCCCACCTGTGAACAAATGGACTTAAAAAACATATACAGAATATACGACCCAACAACAACAGAATACACATTCTTCTCAGCAGTACATGGGTCATTCTCTAAAATAGACCATATATTAATTCACAGAACATATTTAAATAAATGCCAAAATGTCGAAATTATCCCTTTCATGCTATTGAGCCATAGCACTATGAAATTAGAAATTAATGATAAAAGATACTGCAAAAATCCCACAAACACATGGAAACTGAATAACACACTATTGAGTAATCAGTGGGTCACAGAGGAAATTAAAGAAGAAATTAAACAATACCTACAAACAAATGAAAACACAAATACAACTTACCAGAATCTGTGGGATGCAATGAAAGCTGTCCTCAGAGGAAAATTTATTGCACTGAGTTCCCACATTAGAAAACAGAATGAATACAGATAAATAACCTGATGTTACACCTCAAACATCTAGAAAAATAAGAGCAAGTCAAGCCCAAAGCCAAAAGAAGAGAAGAAATTATAAAAATCGGAGCAGAAATCAATGCAATAGAGACTAAAAAAAAAAAAAAAATCCAAAAAAATCAATTAATCAGAGAGCTGGTTCTTTGAAAGAATAAATAAAATCAACAAGCCCCTAGCCAACCTTATTTTAAAAAGGGAAGAAAAAGCTCAAATTCATGCAATGAGGAATGAAAGAGGAGAAATTACTACAGACCCTATTGAAATACAGAAAATCATCAACACCTATTTCAAAAACCTCTACTCTCAAAGTTTTGATAACACAGAGGAAATAGACAGATTCCTAGAAGCATACAAAGTACCAAAGCTAGGTCATGAAGATGTAAAACTACTGAGTAACCCAATTACTATTAATGCAATTGAAAAAGTAATTAAATCTTTACCTACAAAAAAGAGCCCAGGCCCAGACAGATTCACTGCAGAATTCTACAAGAAATACAAACAAGACCTAAGGCCAACACTCCTCAAACTCTTCAATGAAATTGAAAGGGAAGCAATCCTTCCTAAATCATTCCTAGAAGCAAACATTACTCTAGTACCAAAACCAGAGAAGGACCCAATTGAAAAGAGAACTACAGACCAATCTCCCTAATGAACACAGATGCAAAAATCCTCAATAAAATATTGGCAAATAGGATGCAGCAAATCATCAAGAAGATCATACACCCCAACCAAGTGGGATTCATCCCAGGCATGCAGGGATGGTTCAACATATGTAAATCAATAAATGTAATCCACCATATCAATAAAACCAAAAGTAAGAATCACATGATCATTTCTATAAATGCAGAAAAAGCCTTTGATAAGGTCCAACATTCATTCATGATAAGAACCTTACAGAAAATTGGAATAGATGGTCTGAACCTCAATATAATTAAGGCCATCTATGACAAACCAACAGCCAATATCATACTAAATGGCCAAAAATTGAAGGCCTGTACTTTAAAGTCAGGCACATGACAAGAATGTCCCTTATCACTACTCCTATTTAATATAGTACTGGAAATACTGGCCAGAGCAATTAGACAAGAGAGAGAAATAAAAGGCATAAAGATAGGAAAAGAAGAAGTTAAATTATCATTATTTGCAGATGACATGATACTCTATATAGAAGATCCCAAAAACTCCATTGAAAGACTCCTAGATACAATAAATAAATTCAGTAATGTAGCTGGATACAGAATCAATACTCAAAAATCAATAGCATTCCTACACACTAACAACAAAGTCACAGAGAGAAATAAGAGAAGCCACACTCTTCACACTAGCAACCAAAAAATGAAATATTTAGGAATTACTCTCACAAAAGAAGTGAAAGACCCATACAGGGAAAATTATAACACACTGAAAAAGTAAGTTGAAGATGATATCAGAAAATGGAAAGGCATCCCTTGCTCATGGATAGGAAGAATAAATATTGTGAAAATGGACATTCTCCCAAAACTTTTATACAGACTCAATGCAATCCCGGTAAAAATACCATCAACATACCTCATAGAACTCGAGAAATCACTCCTAAAATTCATCTGGAGTGAGTGAGAGGAGACCTAGAATAGCAAGGACAGTTCTAAGCAGCAAAGGCAAGGCAGGAGGCATAACACTCCCTGACTTGAAGTTATACTACAAGGCAACTGTAGTAAAATCAACATATTAATGGAACCAAAACAGAGCCAAAGATCAGTGTAATAGATTAGAAGATACAACCACAATTACAAACACACTCAACTACCTTATCTTTGATAAAGGGGCCAAACATGTTCACTGGAAGAATGACAGTCTCTTTAATAAATAGTGTTGGAAAAACTGGCTCTTCATATGCTGAAAACTACTAGACCCATGCCTATCACCATGTACTGAAATAAAATCTAAATGGATCAAAGATCTAAATATTAACACAGAAACAGTAAATCTATTGGAAGACAAATTGGGTAAAAAACATGAAGACATGGGAGTAGGTAAAGAATTCATGAACAAGACTCAAACTGCACAGGAAATATTTCCCAGAGTCAATACCTGGGATCACCTCTTATTAAAAAGTTTCTGCACATCAAAAGAAATCTCCAGCATAGTAAAAAGAAAACCCACAAACCGGGAAAAAATCTTAGTGAACTGCTCCTCAGACAAAGGACTTCTGTCTAAAACATACAAAGAATTTTTTAAAAATCATACCCCTAAAATTCAAAGACCCAATCCAAAAGTGGGCATCTGAGATGAATAAACATTTTTCTGATGAAGAAATACATACGGCAAATAAATACATGAAAAAATGTTCGCCATCACTGGTCATTAGAGAAATACAAATTAAAACCACACTGAGATTTCATCTCACTCCTGAAAGAATGGCCAAGATCAAGAAAATCAACAACAACAAATGCTGGGAAGACTGTGGGGAAAAAGGAACTCTCCTGCACTGTTGGTGGGAGTGTAGACTAGTGCAACCATTGTGGAGGTCAGTCTGGAGATTTCTCAGAAAGCTGGAACTGGAAACACCATTTGACCTAGCTATTCCACTTCTAGGCATATTCCCAGAAGAACTGAAAGCATCATACCACAGTGATATATGTGCACCCATGTTTATAGCAGCACAATTTGTAATAGCCAGATCTTGGCTAAGTGTCCATCAGCTGAAGAATGGATAAAAAAGTTGTGGCACGTTTATACAATTGAGTACTACTCATATATAAAGAATGATCACACTGAGTTATTTATAAATAAAAGAACGCAGCTTGAGACCATACTCATAAGTGAAATGAATCAAACTCACATATATAAATACCGAAAAGTTTCCCTAATGTAAGAAATAAGAATACATAAAAGTATGTGGTAATCATGATCTCAGTCATATTGGTTTAAATCCATATAATGTTATCACTCATTAATCGCAATGGTTTAACCTGGGTTGTTTGATTTTAGTATCAGTGATAGTACGAATAGCTATTTTGAAGAAAACAACACATCATAAAAGCTGGTGCTGATTTAGTATCATCTTATTTTGAAGTCCCATCAAGCTGTTGTACATCTGTTTCCACTAGTTTTTGAAAGCGTTTTGGTCCAGACAGAACACTGTAGCCAGGAAAGCCTCAACCAGAACCAGGAAGCCCCTATCTCCCCCGCCCCTAGGAATTTACCTGTGACGCCATCTTCCTGCCCCTGGGAATTTGCCTATGGCGCCAAACCTAGGACCAATGGTCTACCTGTGCATCCCTAGTGCCCTCCTTGGGTTCCACCCCAAACTGAGGCTACTTATATACCCCCACACCTCGTGTCCGCTGGAGAGATCGCCGGACGCCAGCGGTGGGGTGTGCAGGTCATCTCTCTCCGTGTTCTCAGAATAAAGGCCACTTTTTCTTTTATACTTCTCATCTTTTGAAAATATTTTTCATCTTTTGGAAATAATCCTAATCAGTTTTAACATGTGGTATCTAACTATGTTTTACTATATGCGATAGTATACACAAAATTTTTTATAGGCAAAGAGATAATATATAGAAACCATTGTTCGTTTTCTGTTAACTGGTTCTAAATACCCTGTAACTTCTTCATTCTCTTGAATAGCTTCAGACTGTCTTGATGTGCTTGATGCTATAGTATATGTAGTTATACTCAAATAATACAAGGAAGGAGGCACTATGGGGATTACTATTATGTTAGATTATCTGGGGGTGAAACACAATGATGCTTTAATTGTTCAGTCCTGACCTGTGTTGTTCTAATACAATGTCCTCTTTTACCTCAGTCTCCACCCTTTTAAAAATTAATCTATCTTTTCTTATATTTGTTTTTCAATTAAGGGAAAACTAAATTTAAAAATAGTGGGATATATTATAGTAACTTTTTGTTTTCCTGTTAACCTGATATAAACCCCAGTATTGCTCCCCCCATCTTGTTGTGTCATATTTTACTATATTCTATTTTGTTTTATAGTATTAAGTTTGAGGGTACAGGCAACCACTTTGAAGGCAATAAGATTCACTATGATGCCCATTATGGTTTGACTATTATCTTCTTTTTGAAATCCTGTAAGGTCTCCATTGTAGGTTTTATTGGTCTTGTTCTGTACTATTTTGATCAATTCCATTATACCTGATGATATAGGCAACTCAATTTAAAAATAGCAAGAGGCACAATGGTACTCATTTTTGATCACCTGATATTCTATTTTTGCATCATATACTATGCCCATCCTTTTGTTCTAACCGACTCTGTTTTGTTTTGGCACATTAGGTTTTATTCTTTTCAAAAAAAAAAGTAATAAGAACTGTGGGAGTAAAAAAACCCAAAAAGTGTAATTGTTATTAAAAAGAGAGGAAAGGAAGGTAGTCTAAGGGATATAACTGCATGTATGTTTGAGTGTATAGGACGGAAATCCATATTACTGAGCTTTTGTTGGATCATTGAACGGCACTGTCTGCAATCTCATTGTATGAATGTATACTTCAAATGCTTTAATTTTATAATTTGGACAACTGTTTCTAAGATGACAATGTGTAACTGATTAGTGATATCTTACTGTATTTTTTTCTTGAAATTCTGCATTATTTGTACCCTTTTACTGCTATGTTTTTTATTTCCTTTCTTTTTACTCTTTAAATAAAAAAAGTAATTCAATAAAAAAGGGTATGTTTCATAACCTACATCTTCCCTCTCATTTCTGTCCCTCCAAAGTCCCCAGAGCTCCCTCATCCATGCAGACAGAGCATCTTTCATGGATCTAGAATTCCCTGACTTGCCTATTGGTGGCCTCAGCCCCATCTGGGCTCCAGCTATGCAGCCCTCTGCAGTGATGTTAATCAGCCTTGCCATGGCCTTGGTGCAACCACTTCTTCCTGAAGTTGAGCCCCGCCAGCAAGATGTTCCTGGCATGATCCAGCAAGTCTTGGGTGGTGGCACTTTTCCCCAGTCACATCATTCTCAGCTCTATTTTAAAGGACAATGCAGCATTGCAATGTCTGAGAGTGGACCAGATGCATGGTTCCCATCAACTCTGGACACTCATGGTATCCCTGGTCCCAGTAAGTTTTTTTTTCTAAGGTAACTTGTTTAAAGAGACCTTTAGGTTGGCTTCTCTCAGCAGGCGCTATCCCGGCACTGTAGCTTCCCAGAAGAGATGCTGCCCCTCCCAGCACTTGGAGCAGGATCAAAGGAGGAACACACAGCCAGTACCCTATGTGGACAGCCACAGCCACTGGACAGATGTGGCTGGGATCCTCTGTTCTAGGTTTTGCCACACTGGTTTATAGATCCCTTCTAAGGCTGAGAAAATAAGAAAATGACTTGAGAGTACTTTTTCTCCCATTTACCCTTGGCCCAGTAAAATAAATAAACTTTTACACTTATTTCCAGTGAGCAAACTAGCTACTTAGGAGGTGAGACAAAGCCAGCTATAAGTTGAAGTGTAGTGGCCTGTGATGCTGTGCTTTGTGCCACTGCACCCTGCACTGAGTCCCCATCTCACCCTGATGCCAGCCCTAGCCGCTGTCTACTCCGGCCTGGGTTCCACTATGTACATCTCTTTCCAGATCTCTGCTTCTGTCTCCTGATGCATTCATTCCACTTTCCTCTGCCTCAGGAATTCCTTTGTGTGAGGCTGACCCCTGCTGCCATGCCTGTCCTTGTCCATACCTGTCGCTTCTGCTGCTGCTGAACTGGCCTGTCACTTTCTTCATGCCTGACACCATTCAAGACATCCAGGGAGATCACTGCTTGCTCCAGCCATTGAGATGTGAGTGGGAGGCACCAATCCTGCCTCTCTTTCATGATGCCACATCCTGCTGCCTTTTGTTCATGTTGCTCTTCCCTGCTTTCCCCAAACAACACTGGTGGCAAGGGCCATGAGGAGCAGGATGAGGGATTTAGAGGACTGACAGGCAGTTCATGAGTAAACATTCTTGATCCAGGCACCATGTGCCTGGCTCTGTCAACTCAGCTCTGTCAGTGACCAGATCTGTCCAAGGGAAGGCCTAAACCAAGAGCACAAAGATAAAATGATGAGCTGGAAAATGGTGGCAGACTATGAGCCATAAACTGTCTTTCATCCCATCCCCAAACTGCTTAGGGGTGGAGCTAGTGTGAGAAAGAGACACACTGGTTCTGTTCAAAGTAGGCAAGAAAAAGGGTGTCTGTGTGTTTGTGTGTGTGTGTGCGTGTGTGTGTATCACAATAGAACCCAAAAAGTCTTCACACTGAACAATACTCACAGCCCTTTTATTATTATTATTATATTTTAATTTGGAAACAGGATCTCACTGAACTGCTGTAAGTTTCCCAGGCGGGGCTCAAACTTATGACCATTCTCCCTCAGTGGTCCAGAGAGGTCACAGTGCAGGGTTACAGATGTGCACTGTCAGTCCTCTCTGAAAGTCTTTGTTGAAGGAGAGAGGCAGGGAGGCATAAATTATAAAATGCCAGTCTTCCACTGCTCCATCCTTCACACCACTCACCCTGCAAAAAGGAATTAGAAACCAAAGATTGTTTGGGATCGAGTCTGTGTTTTGGAAGGTTTAACCACACACAAACTGGTGCATCTGTCAGGCAACTGTGACCCCAAGATCAGGCCAGGGAGAGCCCCAGAGCCAAGTCAGAAGGTGGAGAGCTGGGAATCGGAGGAGCAAGTGGTTTTCTGGGTTTCACAGTGGGCGACTCTGGCCAGGCATGTCAAAGGCTGGTGTGGCTGCAGGTGAAACAGGGACACCAGCAGATTTTCCTCATCTGATGCAACTTGAAGAGCTTCAGGCATTCATGAGGCATGGCCACCATCTTTCACAGCCCCAAGAAGAAGCCACCAGGTCCTGCGGGTTGACATTGTAGTCAACCCTGACACATCTCTCCGTGATGCATAAATATATTCAAACTTTCCAAGTTGGGTATTTAATACATCAAGAAAAAGGCATGTACTGCAGGGAAATCTGGCCCAGGTCAAACAACCAAAGGTTATTTTTGTATTAAACTCCCTGCCCATAGATCTTCTGAAAAATGAGCTTTATCAGGCATTGCCATATTCTTCTCAAGTCTTCAGTGGGGTCCTAGAGGACTGGGCAGAAGCTGATTCAAGCTTCAACCTTACTAGAACATCTCTCCCTCACCTTTAGTAAACTACTTCAAAACACTCTTTTCTCTTCTGAAAATGCATTTAAGAGTGCTTTCCTTTAAGAGAAACTTGGAGGACACTGCAAAATAAAGGGTTCAAGAGACCAACCCAGTGAAAAATATTAGCATCACACTATGTCTTCTCTTCTTTATTGCACAAAATTAAAATGTCAGGATTCTGAGGAACCCCTTAAGTTAAATTAATTTGCATTCTCTTTTAAATCTTAAATGTTTTCCTTTTCCATTGTACTATTTCTGAGGTACTTCCACCGATGGGCAGTTTACTTCTTCTTTGGAAATCCTTTTACTTTTGGGCTATTGTTTCTCTTTCTGGCCTTCTCTGAAATTTCCACTCATTTATCCCTAGTTGGAACCCTGGGACTCACTCAGGAGAGTTGTATAAAATATCTATTGTTTTACAAAGTCAACTTCAGTTGTCTGAAATTTTTACCTATTCATGGAGCCAAAAATTAGTCTTGGGCTTTGCTGACATTTAGGATTATATTACTGAAAGCAGATCTGTTGACTGGCAATATATGGACGCAGGGCTAGTGGAGCCAACTCTGCACAAACAAGGTTGGCATCTTCTTTGCTCCTAAGACCTGGCAGCAGTCTGGGACATCTCACACCCCACTGGTCACTGGAAGGGACACAGTGGCACCTATAGGAAAACTGGGCAGTCTTCCTCTCACATTCCAACAAGCCCTTCTCTTGGTAGCCACTTTCACATAGCTACACCCAAAACTTATTAGCTCTTTGGTGAAGACCTATGGTCTAGGTGCTAACAGAGACAGATATAAAATTCATAAAAACATTCCATGGACACACACAAGTGTTCCAGGAAAGATTAATAATGTGGGCATCGATCTTAGGAAGATGGCGGATTGATAGATAGCAGGGTAGAGAGCCTCTCTGAGAGAAACAACTTACATGCTAGAATTTAACACCATGGAGAAGATCAGACAAATGGAGAGGATTCGCACAACCCAGGAAGAAACTAAGGGGAAAAAAAGAAAAATAAAACAGAAAGAAAGGTAAAATGTGGATAGAAGACTGGAGCCAGAAGTGCTCTCACAGGAGCTGGTTCGACACTATACTGGATGCCTTGTAGTCACATGACTCAGAGTCATGCTTAAATCAGGGTTTGGTGAGCCCAAGGCTGTTGGTTGGAGGATGCGCCAAAACAGAGAATGGAACCAGCATAGAGAGCTGCACTAACCCATGGGGAGTGCTTGGAATTTGGTCCTGTGGGAGGGGGTGACTGGCTGGGTGATAGATTGCAGTTAGACAGGACAAGCCTGAACCTAGAACTGCAGTGGTGCCATTTGCTCACTCCTGGACCAAAGCAAGCTGGTGGGATATGCGTGGGCTGGGTCTCACCCATGGTCGGGACCCAATATCCAGAGATGAAATTGGCCCTAACCAGTGATGTTTGGACAACACAGACTAACCCCTGAAGGCACTCACTGGTTGACTGGCTCAGAGAGAGGGACCCTCCCACACTGCCTAATCGGGCAGCTCACTAATCAACAGCAAACTGGAGAGGTCTGCAACCTGTGTTTACATCCCTCACATTTTCTTCTACAAGTTGTCTTGGGAGATGGTGAGCACACACTAAGCATTAATCAGAGAGAGTGAGTATACTAAGATATTTTCCTTTTTCTCTTACAAAACTTTAAAATGGTAAAGCATCAAAATAAATTTTACTATTAATGAGAAAAATGAGGTAGAATTCTCATTCTATTCTGTAAACAGCGAGTTCTGTAGAACACACTTGCTAGTGGCAGCTCTCATCACCAGAAGGGACAAAAAAAAGGTTCAATTACATGTAGCTGATGTGCGCAAACCACACTCACTCTTGCTCATGTGACTGATCATACTCATGTTTGGAAGCTGATCTTACTGAGCACTTGTGATATCAAAATCTTTTCAGGGAATCCAACTCACTCTCATTAATACATCAGTAACACTTTTTTATGGGTAAAGAGACAGACATAAAATTCATAAAATTTTAATGAAAACTAAGCAGAGGTAAGAGTCTCACCATCCCAAGAGGAGGTGAAAAACCTTTGACTAACATATTTCACATATATTTATTGGGTGATGCAAACATTCATGCTCGGCTGGTGCATTCTGCATCCATCAGTGGGGTGTGCATAAGGTGCTTATGGCGGAAGGCAGAAGCCACAGCAGAAACTTGTCTTGCACATTTGTGGGCAATAATACAAGGATAGGAGATGAAAATGAATGTAATCATTTATGAATATTTCTTTAATACAGATTTAGGATCTATCCTGTATGAAGAGGACCTGGATTCTTCAGGACATATTCTGGCTTTATGCCTTTTAGCACAGAGAACACATGGTGGAACAATGCTCTCATATGTGTTTAGTCCTCACTATGTTTGAGGCTTTATGTCACTGGTTTCCTCTCACAGCCCTAGAGGGTGGTAAATTTCACCCTCTTCACTTATAGATGAGATAACTGAAGCAAAGAGAAGGTAAAAACCTACAAATCTTAGGTGACGTCTGAAATGCTGAAATTTCTCATCTCTCTCTAATTCCGCTCATCTGACTTCCACAGGATCAAAGAATTTATGCATCTAACTAATTTACTAAAATATAGGAGTGAGAGTCTTTGGGGAAGATGGTAGCTTGTTAGGTTGCAGGGTACAGAGCCTCTCTGAGTAAAACAACTCAGACACTAGAATTTAACACCATGGAGAAGACCAGACAAAAGGAGAGGAATTCTCCAAACCCAGGCAGAAATTGAGGAAAAGGAAGAAAGGAAGGAAAAATGTTTATGAAAGGCAAAAACAAAACGTGCTCTCAAGGGGGCCTGTCTTGCACTGTACTCGTTGCACCTTGGAGTTGGATGACTCATGGTCATTCTGAAGTTGCAGTAGTGTGCAAATTGGGGGGTTCATGAGCTCAAGGCCCTTTGTGGGAGGATGCAGTGCAACAGAGATTGGAACCAACATGGAGAGCTGCGTTAACTCATGGTGAGTACAAGGAATTGGGTCTGGCTGAGGGGGTGAATGGATGGACCACATATTGGAATTGGGCAAGACAGGCCTGAATCTGGAATCTCAGGGGCATCATTCAGGCACACCTGGCTGAAACAGGACTGGTGGGATCTGCTTGGGCTGGGTCATGCCCGGGATGGGACCCAATAGCCAAGGACAAAACTGTGTTCCAACCTGTGACATCCACACAACACAGACTAATGTGCTGAGGGCACTCGCTGTATGACTGGCTCAGAGGAGAGTGGCCAGTCCACATTGCTCCTGTGTGCACCTCACAGATCAACATGAAATTGGAAAGGACAGCAATACCCTATCCAGCATGCCTCAGAAAATTGATAAGCAATATGGAAATGGCCTGAGAAGTCCATCATACTCCTGTCTGAAAGAAACCAGAAACATGACAAGAGAAAGAAAAAAGAAATATCCTCCAGCCACTGACCCAGGGAAAATAAGTTCAGGAGAGGCAAATGCAGAAGAGATCAAGGGCAGCAATCATGCAATATCAGCCACAGCATCAGCAGACATAAGGAAATACCTTCATGACCTCATAGACGAACTTAAAACTGAAATTCTAATTTAAGTAAGGCAAGATATAAAAAGATTAATAAAAGAAATGCAAAGCACCTCTCAAGGAGACATGGATGGAAGAGTGGAGGAACCCAGAAAAAGGAGAGAAACCTTTGATGAAGAAGTTAAACAAGATCTAGAAAACAAGATCTAGATTCAAAGAGATTATTAGGAAATTAAAAACTCCATTGAAATGTGGCAAAATTCCTTGACACAAACTAAATTTAGACTTTCAAAACTTCAGGATACATTTGCAATGTGTGATGGTGAAAGGAAAAATATCTTAAAAGTAACAAGGAAGCAGGAAGTAACAATACAAAAGCTAGAAGATGACAAGAGGTTCTATAACTTAAGAATAAAAAATGTGAACAGAGAAACAGGAGTAAACACAAATGAAATACAAAGGCTATTCACAGAAAAAATTAAGGAAAATTTTCCATGCATAAGAAAAGGAAATGATATTCAAATATAAGAGGCACACAGAACTCCAGCCAGCTACAACCAAAACAGATCTATCCCCAGATATATAATAATCTAGATCTGAGAAACTCATCTCAAGAACAGAATATTAAAAGTGGTCAGAGAAAAGAAACAGATCACCTATAAAGGAAAACTCACCAAAATCATGACAGACTTCTGGACACAAATTATCAAATCAAGAAGAGCTTGGAGGGAAGTATTTCGAGCCCTGAAGAAAATAACCTCCAACCCAGATTGATGTACCCTGAAAAACTCTCTCCCAAAATTAATGGAGAAACAAGACATTTCCATGACAAAGAGGAACTGTGGGAGTTCATGACTGACAATCCAATCCTACAAAAAATACTGAAGGACATTCTAAAGAGAAAGAAAAAACCGCCAGGATTCCAGAAACAGTGGCAGAGAGGCCTCAATGAATGGGGCAGACAGTGGAATGAAGAAGAAAAGTAGACAACCAACAACAGAAAAATAGCATAACAGAGATGAGGCAGAGAATATTGACTATAATCACTAATACAGATGGCCTTGGTACACTAACAAAAAGAAACATAGGCAGAGTAGATCAGGAGATAGGGTCCATCAATATGCTCTGTATAGGAAATATAATCAACCTGAAAGCAGGTTTATGAACTGAAAGTCAAAGATGAGAAAACAATGCTTTATGTGACAGGGAACCAGAGAGAAATAGGGACAGCTCATCCAGCAGCTACAGATAGATTGGAAAGACATGACAATTGTGCAGTGGAGAACTACTCAGCTGTAAGGAAGGAAAACCTTGAGGCTTTAGTAGGTAAAGAAATGCAACTCAAGATCAAGCTCAGGGGTAAAATGGTTCAGAACCACTTAGGCAGATAGCAGGTTGCCCCCCTAATCTAAAAATTAAAGAAGTTATTGGAAACCTAAATGTACAAAGCACCCTGTGAAAGTGAAAAGGGAAGAGTTGTCTTTTTTTTAAAAAGGAGGGCATAGGACACTGTTAATAGTGTATCAGGAGGTAAAGTCCACATTAGTCTTATCACTGTTTAGTTTGATATTATTCTTTTCAAGTTTGTCTACTTGTACTAGTTTTGAGGGCACAGCCAGGTATTCCAAAAATAGCAGGATATACTATGGTTAGTATCCCTAAATTTCCTATTATCTGAATCTGAAGCCCTGTATTACTTACATTGTCTTACTATGACTGATCTTATTTGAGTCTGATTTGTTAGATTGCTGCTTTGTCTTGATTGATTTTATTTGAATCTGGAATGCTTGATAGCATCAAGTCTGAGAATAGAGGCAACTACTCTGAAGAAAACAAGATTCAATAGGATACCCATTCCAGTTTGATTATTAACTGCTTTTAAGATCCTACAATGTCTTGAATGTTTTGTTTTTATTAATATTGCTGTGTATGGCCATGTCCAATTATACTATGCTGATGATATAGACAATTCTATTTAAAATAACAAGAGACATCATAGTAAATACTGTAGATCACCTAGTATTGTGGTATTATATGTCTTTTTCGTTTTGTATTTTGCTAGGAATTTTTTTCTTGTTTTGATTGTTTTTCACTCTAATACAGAAAGGATAGGTGTACATGTAGAGAAGCATTCATACATAGACCTTCTACAAGTTTTACAAAAATTGATTATATAATGCACAATGAAATTAACAGATACTTTGAAGAAAAAGAGATAATAGGATACCCAGTGCTAATTCCATAGTGTCATGATATAAAATCTAGCAATACTATTATTTTTTGTTCGGAGTGATATCAGTCATTTCGTTTTGTTTAATCTCAACTTACGTGAAGATATTGCCAGCTATTTTGAAAAGAACAACTGACATTATGGCAGCAATTGTTGACTTCCCTATTGTCTGGTCTTGACCTAAAATGCTGGTTGGATCAAGTAAGTCCAGTAGAAGCACAGAACTCTCTTCTTTGCCTGGGGGCAAGGCCACGGCTTCCTGTCGGGACAAGTAAGTCCAGCAAAGGCAGGGAACCCCCTCCCAGCCCAGCGGAACTCTCTTCCTTGCCTGGGGATCAGGCCCCAGCTTCCTGTCAAGATCAGTGAGTCAGGAGGGGGCAGGGAATTCTGTCCCAGCCTGTCTGACTTCTCTCCCTCATTTGGAACAACACTTAAAGCTTGAAAACATAGGAAAATGACAAAACGAAAGACCAAAATGTAATCTCAAACATCCAGCCCATCCCAAGAAAGACTAGGAGCCATGTGCATAGAACAAAATATATGCCACATACCTGAAATAATAGTAACTGAAATAAAAAAGCAACTTTGGGAAGCCTTAAAGGAATTCAAACTAAAAATAATCTCTCAGGTAAAAGCAGAAATGATAAAAGAAATGAAGGAGATGCTGAACATATCTAAAGAAGACACAGTTTAAAAATTGGGGGAACTAAACAAAAAGATAAAGTCCCTAGATGAACAATATAAAAAACAAAGAGAATATATAAAGCAGATGCAAAGAGATATACAGGAAATCAAAAACTCCCTCAAAAGTTGTAAAAACCACCTCAATGAATGTGAAGACAGAATTTCAGACCTCAAAGACAAGATGGCAGCCAGCGAACAGGAAAGGAAAGATCTTTTAAAAACAACAAAAAATCAGGAAATAACAATTCAACACCTGCAAGATGACACAAAGAGGAATAACATAAGGTTGATAGGGATAAATGAAAAAGAAGGGCACAACATAAAGGATGTCAAGAGGATATTTAGAGAGGTAATGGCAGAAAATTTCCCAAACATGAGATTAGTAACTGATATCAAGATCAGTGAAGCATATAGAACTCCAAATAGCCATAACCAAAATAAAACTACACCCAGACACGTAATAATGGCCATCCCAGGAATCGAACAAAAGAATAGAATATTAAAAGCTGTAAGAGAGAAAAGACGGATCACCTATAAAGGAAAACCTATCAGAATCACAGCAGACTTCTCAGCACAAACAATAAAGTCAAGAAGAGCATGGAGTGAAGTATTTCAGATCCTAAAGGAAAATGATTTCCAACCTAGACTGACGTACCCTGCAAAACTGTCCTTCAAAATGGGTGGAGAAATAAGATGCTTCCATGACAAAAAACAGCTGAAAAACTACATGATCACCAAACCAACCCTGCAAAGAATATTGAAAGACAGTTTAGATACATGTAGGAAAAAACCATTAGGCAAAGCAGACAATTAAACAGAACAGAAAGATAAAGATGCAACAGCAGAAAGATAACATGTCAACAATGAACCAACAAATAACAGTTATAACCATTAATGTAAATGGACTCAGTGCACTCATTTAAAGAAACAGACTGGCAGAATGGATCAAGAAACAAAATCCAACAATATGCTGTCTATGAGAAACCCATCTAACTGAAAAGGATACTCACAGACTGAAAGTCAAAGGATGGAAAACAATACTTCATGCAACAGGAAGCCAAAAAAAATCAGGGGTGGCTATTCTGTTTGCAGACAATGTGAACGTCAAGCCAATAATGATCAGAAGTGATAAAGAAGGTCATTACATACTGGTGAGGGGTAAACTCCAAGAGGAAGAGCTAACTATCTTAAATATATATGCACCAAATTCCAGAGGACCCATTTATATAAAACAAGTACTAACAGAAATGCAAAACCAAGTTAACAGTAACACAATTCTAACAGGAGATCTTAACACGCCATTGATACCAATGGACAGATCAACTACACAGAAAATCAGCAAAGAAATAAAAGAATTGAATCACACCTGTGAACAAATGGACTTAATAGACATATACAGAGTATTCCACCCAACAACAACTGAATACACATTCTTCTCAGCAGTACATGGGTCATTCTCTAAAATAGACCATATATTAATTCACAAAACATATCTAAATAATGCCAAAGGGTTGAAATTACCCCTTGCATGCTATTGGACCATAGCGCTATGAAATTAGAAATTAATGATAAAACATACTGCTACTGCAAAATTCCCACAAAAACATGGAAACTGAATAACACACTCATGAATAAATCAGTGGGTCACAGGGGAAATTAAAGAAGAAATTAATCGCTACCTACAAGAAAATGAAAATACAGTTACAACTTACCAGAATCTGAGGGATGCAATGAAAGCTGTCCTCAGAGGAAAATTTATTGCGCTGAGTTCGCATATCAGGAAAACAGAACGAATACAAATAAATAACCTGACATTACACCTCAAACATCTAGAAAAAGAAGAGCAAGTCTACCCCAAAGCCAAACGAAGAGAAGAAATTATAAAAATCAGAGCAGAAATCAATGTAATAGAGACTAAAAAAACAATCCAAAAAGTCAATGAATCAAATAGTTGCTTCTTTGAAAGAATCAATAAAATTGACAAGCCCCTAGCCAATCTTATTTTAAAAAGGGAAGAAAAAGCTCAAATTCATGCAATAAGGAATGAAAGAGGAGAAATCATACAGACCCTATGGAAATACAGAAAATCATCAACACCTATTTCAAAAACCTCTACTCTCAAAGGTTTGATAACACAGAGGAAATGGACAGATTCCTAGAATCATATGACGTACAAAAGCTAGGTCATGAAGATCTAAAACTACTGAATAACCCAATTTCTATTAATGAAGTCAAAAACGTAATTAAATCCTTACCTACAAAGAAAAGCCCAAGCCCAGACAGATTCACTGCAGAATTCTACAAGAAATGCAAATAAGACCTAATGCCAACACTCCTCAAACTCTTCAATGAAATTGAAAGGGAAGCGATCCTTCCTAAATCATTCCTAGAAGCAAATATTACTCTAGTACCAAAACCTGAAAACAACCCAACTGAAAAAGAGAACTACAGACCAATCTCCCTAATGAACACATCTGCAAAATCCTCAATAAAATATTGGCAAATAGGTTGCAGCAAATCAACAAGAAGATCATACATCATGACCAAGTGGGATTCATCCAAGGCATGCAGGAATGGTTCAATATACATAAATCAATAAATGTAATACACCATATCAATAGAGCCACAAGTGAGAACCACATGATCATTTCTATAGATGCAGAAAAAGCTTTTGATAAGGTCCAACATTTATTTATAAGAACCTTGTAGAAAATTGGGATAGATGGTCTTTACCTCAATATAATAAAGGCCATCTATGAAAAACCAACAGCCAATATCATACTAAATGTCCAAAAATTGAAAGCCTTTACTTTAAAATCAGGCACAAGGCAAGGATGTCCTTTATCACCTCACCTATTTAATATAGTACTGGAAATATGGGCCAGAGCAATTAGACAAGAGAGAGAAATAAAAGGAGTGAAGATAGGAAAAGAAGAAGTTAAATTATCATTATTTGCAGATGACATGATACTCTATACAGAAGATCCCCAAAATTCCATTGAAAGACTGCTAGATATAATAAATAAATTCAGTAATGTAGCTGAATATAAAATCAATACTCAAAAATCAACTACATTCCTATACACTAACAACAAAGTCACAGAGAGAGAAATAAGGAAGCCACACACTTCACACTAGCAACCAAAAAATGAAATATTTAGGAATTACTCTCATGAAAGAAGTGAAAGACCTGTACAGCGAAAATTATAATACACTGAAAAGTGAAATTGAAGATGACCTCAGAAAATGGAAAAACATCCCTTGCTCAAGGATAAGAAGAATAAATATTGTGAAAATGGCCATTCTCTGAAATCTTTTATACAGATTAAATGCAATACCGATAAAAATATCACCAAGATACCCCATAGAACTTGAGAAATCACTCCTAAACTTCATCTGGAGCGAGAAGAGACCTAGAATAGCAAGGACAGTTGTAAGCAGCAATGGCAAGGCAGGAGGTATCACAATACCTGACTTGAAGTTATACTACAAAGCAACTGTAGTAAAATCAACATGTTAATGGAACCAAAACAGAGCTGAAGATAAGTGGAATAGATTAGAAGATACAACCACAACTACAAACACACTCAACTACCTTATTTTCGATAAAGGGGCCAAACATGTTCACTGGGAGAACAACAATCTCTTTAATAAATGGTGTTGGAAAAACTGGTTCTCCATATGCCAAAAACTAAAACTAGACCCATGCCTATCACCATGTATTAAAATAAAATCTAAATGGATCAAAGATCTAAATATTAACACAGAAACAGTAAATCTATTGGAAGACAAATTGGGTAAAAAACTTGAAGACATAGGAGTAGGTAGAGAATTTATGAATAGGACTCAAACTGCACGGGAAATACTTCCCAGAGTCAATACCTGGGATCACCTCTTATTAAAAAGTTTCTGCATGTCAAAAGAAATCTCCAGCATAGTGAAAAGAAAACCCACAAACTGGGAAAAAAAAATCTTAGTGAACTGCCTCTCAGACAAAGGACCTCTGTCTAAAACATATAAAAAACTAAAAAAAATTAGACCCCCAAAATTCAAGGACCCAATCCAAAAATGGGCATCTGAGATGAATAAGCAATTCTCAGATGAAGAAATACAAATGTCAAATAAATATATGAAAAAATTTTCATCATCATTAGTCATTAGAGAGATGCAAATTAAAACCACACTGAGATTTCGTTTCACTCCTGAAAGAATGGCCAAGATCAAGAAAACCACCAACAAATGCTGGAGAGGCTGTGGGGAAAAAGGAACTCTTCTGCACTTTTGGTGGGAATGTAGACTAGTGCAATCATTGTGGAGGTCAGTCTGGAGATTTCTCAGAAAACTGGGACTGAAAGCCCCATTTGACCCAGCTATACCACTTCTAAGCATATTCCTAGAAGAACTGAAAGCATCATACCACAGTGATATATGGACACCCATATTTATAGCAGGACAATTTGTAATAGCTAGATCTTGGAAATAACCTAATTGTCCATCAATCAAAGAATGGATAAAAAAAGTTGTGGTATTTTTAAACAATGGAGTACTACTCAGCTATAAAGAATGATCACATTGAGACATTTATAAATAAGTGGACGCAGCTTGAGACCATACTCATAAGTGAAATAAATCAAACTCACATGTATAAATACCCAATAGTTTCCCTAGTGTAAGAAATGATAAGAATACATAAAATTATGTAATAAACATGATTCCCAATCATATTGGTTTGAAGCCATATAATGTTTTCCTCATTAATAGCAATGCTTTTAACCTGGCTTGTTCAATTTTAGTATTTATGATAGTATGAATAGCTATTTTGAAGAAAACACAACATAAAAGCTAGTGCTGATTTAATATCATCTTATTTTGAAGTCCCATCAAGCTGTGGTACATCTGTTTCCACTGGTTTTAACATTATGTATCTTACTATATTTCGCTATATGCTATAGTATAAACAAAATTCTTTATAGGCAAAGAGATAATTTAGAAACCATTGTTCATTTTCTATTAGCTGGTTCTAAATACCCTGTAATTCTTGCATTCTCTTGAATGGCTTCACACTGTCTTGATATGCTTGATGTTTTAGCATACGAAGTTACACTCAAATAATTCAAGGAAAGAAGCACTGTGGCGACTACTATTATGTTAGATTATCTGGTGGTGAAACACAATGATGCTTGAATTGTTCAGTTCTGACCTGTGTTGTTCTGTTACAATGTCCGCTCTTATCTCAATCTCCCCCCTTTTTTAAATTAATCTATTTTCTCTCATTTTTTAATAAAGGGAAAACTAAATTTAAAAATAGTGGGACATATTATAGTAACTTTTTTGGTTTTCCTGTTAACATGATTTGAACCCCAGTATTGCTCTCTCCATCTTGTTCTGTCTGATTATTCTATATTCTATTTTGTTTGATAATATCAAGTTTGAGGGTATACGCAACCACTTTGAAGGCAATAAGATATACTATTATGCCCATTATGGTTTGACTATTATCCTTTTTTTGAAGGCCTGTAAGTTCTCCAGTGTAGGTTTTATTTGTCTTGTTCTGTACTGTTTTGATCAATTCCGTTATACCTGATGATATAGGCAACTCAACTTAAAAATAGCAAGAGGCACAATGGTAACCACTTTTGATCACCTGGTATTCTATTTTTGCATCATGTACTATGCCCACCCTTCTGTTCTAACTGACTCTGTTTTGCTTAGTCACGCTTTGTTTTATTCTCTGCAAAAAAAGTAATAAGAAATGTTGGAGTAATAAAACCCAAAAAGTCTAATTGTAAAAAAGAGAGTAAAAGGAAGGTGGACTAAGGGATATAATCCCAGGTATGTTCCAGTGTGTAGGATGGAAAACCATAGTACTGAGCTTTTGTTGTATCATTGAACAGAACTGTCTCCAATTTCACTGTATGAATGTTCACTTTATATGCTTTAATTTTGTAATTGGAACAACTGTTTCTGGGAAGACAATATGTAACCTATTAACTGGTGATTTCTTACTGTATAATTTATTCTTGAAATTCTGTATTTATTGTACCCTTTTACTGCATTGTTTTTTTTATGTCCTTTCTTTTGTTCTCTTTAAATTAAAAAAAACACCTAAAATGCCTTCATCATCCTGTTCTGTTCAGTTTAGTACTATTTTGTTCAGTATGGACTCACTATGTGTGGAGATGTGGACAACTATTGGGAAGAAAAACAAGAGACAATATGATGGACAGTGAAGATCTCTGGTAGTCTTGCTTTGAAATCTGTGTTCCTTAAATTGTTTTCTTATGATCTGTTTTGTTCTGTTTTGCTATGTTTAATTTTATCCTCTTTAAAAAAAAAATAATGTAGACATCACGCTTGAGAACCTCATGGTCTAGCAGGAATTATGACAAATATGATGTTAAAATAAATAATTTTAGTGGATTTGCTAAGATACAAAATTAAAGGTACATGAAAAGGATGTACTTTTGAATACTGCCTGTAATGCTTATGGTAGAGACAGACCATTACCACCAAATTAGCTCATAAACCTTATATGCACCAAATGATGAAAGAAGTATGACTAGTAAAAGATCAAATATTTTTAAAGATTAAAAAGCAAAATAAGGAAGATTGAGCATGTTTCACTGTAAATTAAATTAAAATAAGTTCTGGATTTTTAGCAAAATGCTAAGCCAAGAAAGAAAAACAATCAAGGAAATGTGGTTAAGTGTTTATTTGGACTCTGAAAAGGCATTGCTGAAAATCAAAGTACAAAATTACAACAAAGGGATCCACTGCAAAAAAATATAATTTTCTTCATGTTAAGAAATCATAAGCAAAATTAATGAGAGTGGGCACCTAGGAAAGTCCATTTACATCAGGGAAGTATTATTCCTTTTTAGAACTTCATTTTACAGAAATTATCTGAAGTATGATTATGCACACTGACCTTGGAACTGTATTTCATAGCAAGTTTAAATTCCACTTAAAATCCAATAGACCAAAGGAAAAAATCAACAAGGGTTTAAGTACAAAATTATACAGCCATCCATGCTGAAGTTTATGATAAAGTCTATGAGTGATTTAAATATATAGTATTTTAATGAAATAAGTGTGGTGTAACATTTCACATATATGAGAAAAGACACACCAATTCCCAGGAAGAGTTTTAGATTCAGATGCTATGTAAGGCACATCCCTATTATGTCATTTTCCTTGTCTAAACATACTCTCTGAATAAACAGTCCATAATGTGAAAATGGAAGCAGTAAGGAAATCTCTTGTGTGTTTCTGTTGTCATGACACAAAAGAACAATTACCTGGACAGCTTAATTGGCCCTTTCCTCTAGCCTTTGGAAGGTATTTAAGAGATCCACCAGTGAGAGCAGGTTTACTTATCATAGAGAGCCAGTGACACTGTAGACAATCAGAGGAGAAAGGTCCTCTTACAAGAAAGTTCCTTGACTTTTGACAGCGTGCAAAGCACTTCCCTGGGAGGTAAGGTTTAGGGGTCTGGACCAAGTGTATACAACTAGGTTTCCCATGTTTCTATGGGCTAAATAGTCATCAATGGTCCAACTTTCTCACACATGCCTGTGTGAGACTTGTGGGCAGCAGCAACACAGGTGGCTTGGTGACCTGACTCCTGCCTTGGGAACCTCCCTTCTCCTCAAGCTTCCTCAAGCTTCCTGTTCACAAGCTAACTGTCCTCTCTGTGCCTGCAGGGTGCTCAGAGCTCAGATGCTTTTTACCTAGATGGAAATAGTTCCCCTATTAAGTTTTGATGCAAAAACTTGCAGGTAAGTGAGTATCTTGAATTTAGGAATTGGCCATTGTCTGATGTAGTATTGGGTATGGAACACAGGGATCCTCCTATCTAAGCCTCCAAAGTACTGGGATGTCAGACATGAACAACCACACCAAGAGACATATGAAATATTTGAAATATGTGAAATCATATACATCTTCATTATTATGCTCACTGTATTCACCCTTACTCCTTCAGTCTTATCTAACAATACTCTGCTTTACTTTCATTTAACCTATTTTCTTTCAAATCTACAAATTTGGGGAAACGTGCTACTTGTCTTTCTGAGTGGGGCTCATTTTGCTTATAATGATAAGTCTCAGATTTCACCCATTTTCTTTCAAATGACATAATTTCACTCTTTGTAAAGGCTTGATAATACTCTCTTTTACATATGCACCACATTTTATTTATCCATTCATCGGTTGATGGGCACCTAGGGTGGTTTTATATTTTGGCTACTGAATATTATGCCACAATAAACATAAATGTGCAGTTATCTCTGCAGCATTCTGACTGTAAGTCTTTTGGGTATCTACTGATGAATGTGTCAGTTCTATTGTTTTCTGGAATTTTTATAAACTTAGATGTCATTGCTATATTAATGGATACCAATGAATTACGTTTCCTTGTATTGTTCCCCTCTGTAGTTACCCCTTCCTTGCCCATGGGACTCGATTTGGCCAGGGAAACAATAGCAAATTCAATGCAAGCAGTGGTTTGATGAGTTCTTGCTGTTGCAGCTTGGTATCTTAGGCACTTGTGGTGATGTGCAGAATGCAACTTGGAAGACTTGGTGTAGAGAGAGTTGTAGCTACTGTAGCCCCATTAGGCAAGGCCCAAAACAAGTGAGCCAGTTACCTTGGACAGCCCCATCTGACACTCTGCATGGACATCTGAGTACACTGTGATGACAAAAGGACCCAAGCCAGGGCAGCTGGCCAACCACTCAGATGATGCAGAGAATCATGAAAATGGTAAGTCCCTGATGTTCTCGGCAAAACAGTTTGAGCTGATTTTATGTATTTGGTGTTAAAGACATATTGTTTTTCACAAAAATTTATTCTGGACCTAAAAGTGTGGTTTAACTCTATTGGAAAAACTCCTAAAAATAAAATAAGAACAATGAGATTCTTACTGTACCAGAAAAACATGTGAGGGCCGTGGGAGTTCAAAAAAGGAGCTCTGTATTCTTACCAGGAAAAGCTTTTTCTACTGTGCACCCTCCATGTTTCCCACACTGCATCAAACTGTGTACTTCTTTTGCTTTCTTTTCTGAGAAGCAGTAGTGAACTGTTCCAGGGACCCTGTGAAGTATCTTCCTTGCAGGGCTCCTGAATGACAGTCCTACAGCATGCCTTGCAGGTGTTAGACATTTAACAAATATCAGTATCTGTGAAACAATAGAGACATATTTTTCTGGATTTGCCATTGAACAGAAATGAATATAAACCCTTATGAACAAAGGATTTAAAGCTTTACTTAAGAAGTGTACCATTTTATTATACTAACAGAAAGAAAAAACAGGTGGAGCCTTGGCTCTGAAAACATTTTGTCTGCCATGAATTTCCACGGAAAAAAACATTCAAGGAACAATAGTTTTGCCCCTCGACATGGCAGTTTGTGTTGCTGTCGCCGGAACCCCTCTGACATCACAGGTGAGCCCACAATACGGGTGCTACTTGGGCCACGGAAGTCCAAGGCAGACACCATGTTTATTGTGGTGCCCAGGCATAGGCATGGTGTTGAATGGATAATAGGCAGGGCAAACAGGGCACAAAAGTAATTAAATAAAAATAGCTACAGGGAAGTATGGCCTGATTTTTTAGTTCAATATGCTTTCTTTGCTCCAGGGACAGGGTGCTTTACCTCACCATCCTCAGCATCTAAGTAATTTCATGTTGTCTTCTTCAGTGAACTAGGAAAGTGCATTATAATGCATACTTTTGTTTTTTTATTAAAATCTCTCTCTTTTTTACTTAAAAAGCTATGAAGGAGGCAAACAACCTCAAAACATTCTCTAAAGTCTCAAAAAACTCATCCTAGTGATTCAGGATCTCCAGAACACAGGTCTCCTGAGAAGAGACATGGAAAATTATACTTCAGTTGTGTTTGCAAAGAATATAATTTTTAACTTATTGGAATATAAACTCATTATCAATTCTGCTGGTGCACTTTTTCCTACATCATTTGAATATATGTATAGATATGATTCACTTATTCTATAAGTATCGTCTGGATCAGGTAGGTTGATCATTGATACTGGGACAGTACAATTTCCTCTCTCCAGATTCTTACAGAATCTTCTTTGCATGTTAAAATCACATTGAAAATGCAGAGTATAAGATCATGAGTCCACCAGTGTATTCTCCTGCCATGGTTGTAGCTCTTTTAAACGTCAAGAAGTGTCTTGAAGGCAAGGAGAATGAGTACTATTGTCTGATTTTGTTATCTGAAGGCTCAGAGAAGGGAGAACAAAGGAGGGATGCACTTTGGGCGCAGTGTACCAGTGCTGGGACTTGTATCCTAGAGGTCTCAGTCCTAATATTGGTACTTTATTAAAAATTAGGGTTATCTCTTTTGTAGCTTTAATTAGCAACAACTCAGCAAAGCTATATCTTCCCAAGTTCATAAATAATTTAGTAAAAGTCACTTTTTATTCTCTTTTATGTACTGATTATAAAAATCCTTTCTGAAGGTGTACATAGGACAATCATTGCAATGACCTAGTGCTAAAAACATGAGAAGATATTTACCAGTGAATGTTATATAATTTATTAATAAAATATCATTGTAAGTAATTGAAAAAGTCAATTTAGGATTGAACAGATGACACATATACTGGAAGATTAAAATTATAATAAAGGAGATATTGTAAATGACTCATAACGAGTAGCTTTATTCAGTGAAAGAACTTTCAATGAATTGTTTTGGGATCTATGATAATCAACTTGACAATACAAAACCACTATAATAGCTCACAGTCTGTATTAAATATCCTAGAAATATTAGAAATATTAAGTGTAAATATAAAACTAAAGTTTTTTAAAAAACTAAAGTTCTAAAAAACTTTAAGTAAGAGTCTTAATGGGTTGTATAAATAAATTTTTTAGCATAACACCTGAGCCAGAAACGGAAATAAAAATTAACTATGTGAAAATAAATAAACCTGTATGACAAAATGCAACTTCAACAATATTGGTAACAAATTATGAACTTGGAAAATAATTGTCACAAATGAGAGGTCAAGATTTACAATACTCTATACAGTTTCTATAAATCAATACTGTACAACCTGATAGGAAAATGTACAAAAGACATGTAAACAAACTACTAAACTAAACACAAATTAAAACCAAAGAAATCATTTTTACGTGTAAGATTGTCGACAACTAACAATTAAGACCAAAAATTATGGGTACTTTTGATAATAGCTTCATATTATCAATAGATATTGTTGTGAAAAGAATCAAAAGAACAAAATGAAAATACAGCTTTGGAAATTAGGAAGGTAAGAAAGGTTGATGGGAGGGGAAAGGATCGAAAAAGGAAAGACGTATTATGTACATGTACAGATCCCCCATGATGAATGTGATCACTATGTACTGCAAAGATGTACTAAAAAAAATCTTGATTATTAGTGTAACTTAGTACCAACTTAAGGAAAAAACTTGGCAGTATACCAGTCTGCAATTGAGTTAACCATTACCAGACTTTGGCAGTATACCAGTCTGCCATTAACTGAACCCAGACTCAAATGATCTCTGTATGTATGTGTAAAAAGACTAAAAAAAAAAACTAAAAGTAGGTGGGATATGAGATTTCCAACAGTTTTCAAAATGCTTTTTATATTTTAAAATATTGTTAACCTTAGGTTGACTGTGGGAAATTTTTTGTCTAAACCTATGAAATTATACTGTAATCAAGGTAATTTTATAGTATTAAAAGAGTCTATTTTTAACCCGAATACCTTTCTGCAGATGTGAGATGCTCCAAGATAATGACTGGAGAAAGGATTAATACCACAGTCACCAGGTTCATCCTTCTAGGATTCTCGGAGTTTCCCAAGCTCAGGATCATCCTTTTTGTGGTTTTCTTGGGGATCTACCTCTCAACGGTGGTGTGGAACCTGGGACTCATCATCCTGATTAGGACAGACTCCTGCTTACACACACCCATGTACTTCTTTCTCAGCAACTTGTCCTTCTTGGATTTCTGCTATGTTACTACCACAACCCCCGGGATGCTCTCAGACTTCTTCCAGAAGCCTAAACCCATCTCCTCTTTGGGGTGCATCACACAGTACTTCTGCTCCGGTCTGGGTCTGTCCGAGTGCTGTCTCCTGACAGCCATGGCCTATGATCGCTACGTAGCCATTTGTAACCCCCTGCTCTACACGGCCATCATATCCCCCATTGTATGTGTGTGGATGGTAGTCGGAGCCTACATGACCGGATCCTCAGGCTCCCTGATCCAAATGTGTGCTTTACTTCAGTTCAATTTCTGTGGGCCGAACATTATCAACCACTTCTTTTGTGACCTTCCTCAATTATTAGATCTGTCCTGCTCTGAAACCTTTTTCCTACAAGCCACAAGGTTTGTAATGGCAGTGATTTTTGGTGCGACTTCTCTTTTAGTTATCGTAGTCTCCTATGCTTACATTGTTGGTAGCATGTTGAAGATTAGCTCAGTGGAAGGCAGGTCCAAAGCCTTCAACAACTGTGCTTCTCACTTGACAGTGGTCACCATGTTCTTTGGGTCAGGACTTTTTGTCTATATGCATCCCATCTCTGGTAATTATCTGGGCTATGACAAGATGGCATCAGTTTTCTATACCATGGTGATTCCCATGTTGAACCCTTTGATTTATTGTCTGAGGAACAAGGAAATCAAAGACGCATTTAAGAGATGGAAGAAGAACCCAGTGTTTTCCCATTGTCACTGGCAATTAAAGGTCTAGTAGGCTATGAACCCTGCTGACCACTGCTGTACTTTACAGGGTAAATGTGTGTAATGTGACTCAGCCTCATTGACTCTGGGACAGAACCCATTGAATTCTAAGACTGGTTCAGCACCATGCAGATTTCTTGGCTCCTTTCAGCCTTGACAAATGACTCAGTTCTGCATCAACCTCACAAAGCAGCTGTCATGTTAGTTTATATTAAGTGGCA
This sequence comes from Cavia porcellus, assembly GCF_034190915.1. NCBI lineage: Eukaryota > Metazoa > Chordata > Mammalia > Rodentia > Caviidae > Cavia > Cavia porcellus. The sequence continues at coordinate 53,364,665 of NW_026947500.1, read as the reverse complement.
ACCTTCAGTTCTTCAGTTTTGGACCCTTATACATCCTTTTCAAACTTTAGCCTGCAGATCGAAGAGAATGGGACTAAGCACGAGGTGAGTGATCTTGTCATGTACCATTTCACAGCCTTTTAAAGACTGCTTTGTCTCAGACTTCAAGCCTTCAGGTTACCTAGGCAAATTCCAACTGATTGCAGTGGGAATATGGAGAGAAGTGTTTTTATTTTATTTTATTTTGTTTTGTTTTGTTTTATTTTTTGAGATAAAGTCTTGATATGTAGTTCAGTCAGAACCTGAACTAGGTAGTCCAGACTGCCCTCCAACTCATGGCGATCCTCCTGCCTCAGCCTCTCAAGTGCTGGGATTATAGTCATGTGCCACCATGCCTGTAAGTATAATTTTAGACTTGACACAATCTCTCTGCCAAGGCAATATACATCAGGACTTGGATTTCTAGTATTTTATTTTTTAGAACTTAAGGATCAATTGTTTGTAAATAAATAGACAAAGAGATTTCTCTGGGACAGTATCTTGGAAAACAGAAAGACTAATCTTTCAGACTATCATATTACTATGCATCAGAGCAGTTACATTTATTTCTTTTTTTGCTGTTTTGATTTTTCTTTTTGAGATAAGGTCTCACAATATGGTTTATGGTCGTCTTGAATTCACTATGTAGTCCAGCTTGCTTCAATTTCATGACACTCCTCCTGCCTTAGCTTCCTCAGTGCAATAATTACAGGTGTGTTCTACTAAACCCACGATGGAAAAGTTACTATGGAAGACAGCATAGTATAACTGGTTGCTATACAATGAAAGATATTGCGTGAAATATTGTTCGGAAATGCCTTTCTAAGAAAATTTCATTTCTTGCCTGTAGAAGGTACCAGTAAACTATGCCTTGGTATGAGAAGGAACTCCAGGAAAAACCCTGTTTCACATTAGAGGAAGTCTCAACTCTCGCACATTTTGTGGTTGTTATAACACACTCTAGGGGAGGCTTGTGGTTTGAATCCACACTAACAATGCAGTCTGCAGAATCTTTAGCTAATTGCTTTAAAGCAGAGCCAACCAGTCAGAATCAAAGACAAATCTTCTCCAGAGATATAAGAACTGATTTAAAATCCAACTAAAAAAAAAGTCTCCCAAATAACTTTCTAAAGAAAATTAGGTTACACAAACCTCAAAGTACAGAAGGAAATGAGACCTCTAGACGGTATGAAAATGTCAAGCTTTGGAGACTTCAGCAAGAAATGGAGCTCAGTTAAGACATGCAACAGATGGTTTCCATGTGTTAAAAAGAAGAATTGAAAATAGAGTAAGAAAATAAGGGAACGGAGTTTCCGGAGGATTTCTCCATCTGGCAATAGAATAATGTGAGAGTCAGTCATCTTTGTCAACCCAGCTGGGTGAAGAGCCACCTGGCACCTTAGTTCACGGTCTAAGTGTGTCTGTGGGGTGTTTGCAGAGACTGCGAATGGGTGTACCAGCAGACTGCTGGGTCGGGACCCACCCTGGCTGTAGATGGCGCTATTCAATAGTCCAGATACAGTGAAAAGGAGAAGGGGATATTCAGCCTGCATTTGGTACTTGATTCCATATGAACTTCTGCCACGGTTTGTGGACATCAAACTCCAGACTCTGCAGGAGTGTTCTGGGCCTTCAGACTGGTGCCGTGTCCTGGATTGCTCTGGCTCTGAGGCTGCCAGCTCCGTGGAGCTCTGGCCCTGCAGTGCACAGACAGACTTCGCGGACTCACCTGCCTTTGAACTTGTATTTCGGCTTCATACAAACGAGGAATATGCTAAGCCCCAGAGGAAGCAAAACCAGCCCATGACATGTAGGATTTCATGTTAATGAGACGTTGAAAATAGAAGCCAGGATGAGTACAGACACACAGACAATGTAAACATTAGGTGCTGCAAATGGTCTAATAAAAACATAACTCAGTAAGGTCAGTTCTTGGAAAAGAGTAGAAATAGAACAACAAGCGAAAAACATTTGCGAGGAACAGAAAAATGGAACAACTATGGATGGGTGTGGGGCTTCTTTGCTAAAAAGTTTTAAAATTAGACTATGGTAAAGGTTTCAAAACTGTAGATATTCTGAAAGTTACTGAATGACACACTTTACATGAAAGGATTGTATAATATGTGAAGCTCCCCTAAGTAGGAGGAAGGAAGGCAGAAAGGAAGGAAGGAAGGAAGGAAGGAAGGAAGGAAGGAAGGAAGGAAGGAAGGAAGGAAGGAAGGAAGGAAGGAAGGAAGGAAAAGTGGAAGGCACTCAGGAAAAGGGGGAGGAAAAAGGTCTGAGTTTGTGTCAGATCGAAGGTATTTTTAGGAAGGCACCATTTTTGAGGTAGAAGCCATTTGTTGTGATGTGGCAATGAAAGGGGAAAAAGAAGTAATTGGAGAAAATTAAAAGTTTAAAAATCAAAAAAGTAATCTGCATTGTATTCTATCTCTCCCTGCGGGCTTGTCTCCTTCTGAGTAATCATACACAAAAGAAACTGGTGTTTCCTTTAACAACAGCAGAGGGCGCAGTGCCAGACCTCAGACCTACACCCCATCTGGCCAGCACTGGCAGGATCTCCCACTGCACCCCTGATGTGCTGTGCTGTGGTCCAGATGTTACCACTCCCTCACAAGACACATCCTGGCCCGGCACGGGGATGGCTGAGGAAAGAGAAGGGGGCAGCACTTCCGTGTAGGCCACTGGTTTCCTTGACCCAGTCATTGCTCTATACAGAACCTAGGACAGCCTGGCTTGTACCAGTTTGGATTGTGGGCTGTCAGGAATGTGTCAGCTGCAAAGACTGAGTCAGTCAGTGCCTGGGGAGAGGCAGAAACCAGGGTCTTCTCCCTCAGCCAAATGGCAAAGCCAGCAGAGGGAGGGCCATGCTGAGATGCTTCAGGACAGCAGCGATCCCCAGAGCTGGCAATGATGATGTGCAGTCGGGATCCCTGCATGTGTTCAACACTTTCAAGTGTGTGTCCCCGCACACATGATCTGCATGTCGACTTCACTGTCTGCCCCTCAACTAGTGGGAAAAAGGGACAGAAGCTGACACCCTCCCCCTCCTGCTGAAGGTGACCTCTCAGAAGAGCCCCAGATGAGGTGGATGCAATCCAGTGTCCCCGAGGGGACAGAATGTTAGCCCCCCTCGCAGGGCATGCAAGCAGGTGTTCCTCCCTTTGACTGTCAGTCACTTCCACGTTTCTCCCTGCAAATGTCTTAGCATCAGTGTCTGAGAGAGACGGAATAACTCTGCAGCTGCTCTGTCCCCAGAATTTCTCCTTGTTCTGAGGGTTCACAACAGGTTATTCCCCTTAACTTTAGGGAAATATTTAAACATTCTGACCATAAGAAAAGTTCCTCTTTGAAGTACACAACAAGCTCTTGCCAATCAATTTTCAATCTACTAGTTCCCATCTACAAAACTAACATCAAAATAATTTTGCTTCTAGTTTACAAGTTGAAAAAAAAAAGGGAGTTGTGCTGCTTGAGGTCAGCAGGAGACAACCTTGACCTCCTCTCCTGCCCTGTTCAGGAGGAAAACCAAAGGCAGAGAGTGAAGCTGAGCCAGGGAGAAGACACACATGTCCGTGGTTTCAAACCACTCAACCTACTTTAATTTATTCTGCAGCAATAGAACACTGATAATCCTCACACAGGCTTCATGTGGCTTCTCTGTGACATCATGCCATCCAAACAGCCTAGCTAATATCCTGGGAAAGACAGTAGGGTTTTATTTTTAGTCTGTTTCATTGAGGAGGCAGTCACTGATCAGCTATTTGTTGCCAGGCACTATTCTAGGCACTCACTGAAAAGTGAATGATGAACAAATCCAATATCAGAGACGCAATGAACACAGTTATCTGCAAGTCACAGTGTGGCGAGGGGTCCTCGTGAGCTTTCAGCAAAGAGGTGTACAGGGTATGATAAAGGTCATTCTGAGAGGCTTGGGAGAGCATAGCAGGGAATCGCCAAGAGCCTCAGGAGGGATTTTGTGCAGCAGTCATATCCCTGTGGGATGACAAGACATGTTTATGAGGTATGATAAATAATCTTCTACTACAGGTTAATTTTTAAAAACTCATTACTCTAAAAGACACACTGCTATTCCCCTGCAAGCCTCCCTTCACTTCGAACGCGCTGATCCCCCGTTTTTGCCACTTTCTGAATCAGCTCTGGAGTCCTCTTTCATGAGTGTGCTGTCTCACTTGCCTCAATGTCCTGGATCGATTGAAAATGTCTACCTTTCAGCTTCAGTATGATGGGGGGGAAAGTCCGGAAGTTCCACGGTGCCAAACCTTATGAATCAGGGCAGGACACTGTGGAAGGCTTTTACCAGTCTGTCTTTCTCCTGGGTGGCCCTTTGCAGCAGCATTTGCTGTTTTGTTTGTTTTTTAATCACACTTTGCAAGGATGCTCAGAATAAATGACTCCAGAACTGCTTCAGAAAGCAGCATGAGTATGTTCAACAGGAAAGGAGGATTTTGAAAGGAACTCCTGGCAATGTGTCCTTAACTACAATATATTTTTTAAAAAATGTAAACATTCACTGTGTTTTGGTCACACCTCATCAGGAGCTAAGCCTACAGCCTGACAATGCTTACAGGTTTCACAACAAAACAGGAGGAAATGTGAGGGTTACTGGCAGGAATCGCAGAGGACGGAGATCTTGAGTTCAGGAATTTGGAAAGGTCTAAAGAGTAAAAGACACAAAATCAAAAATAGATTCAGTGAGAGCTGCAAAATAGGAGAACAGGAAGTTTTTGGCAGTGAGAAATTTTACACTTTGAGGTTTTGGATGTAAGCATTTTCTCCTCATGCTTAGTCATGTGACGTAGGGAAGCGCAGGGTTCTCAGCTGACAGAGAGAGGTCAAAATCGCACACAGCCAGCAGCTCTAGAAAGCATCAACCTAGAGCCATCAGCTATGTCGATCTGGTTGCCATGTGTCACATGCAGGGCCCCTAAACAGAGGAGGGCTAAGGAAGTGGACCTTGAGAAGCCACCACAGGACCTAACTATCACAGGGCAGGAAAGTCAGTCCAGAAGTGTTTGCTGCCTTACTGAACTCAGATCAGCTGGTAACAAGGGAACGTCTCAGCCATACCTAGCAGTGCACGGTTGCCTCTGCACTGCTTTTCCCAACCAGTTTGGATGATATCTTGAGATTTTAATAAAAAATACAACGTGGGTAGTGTCCAGAAAAAAATGCACATATTAGGATTTTTCTTCCTTTCTCTCTGCCTCAGCTGGCAAAGAGAATTTCAATACTGGTTTCATATTTCAGTGCTAATTAATAATTCAATAAAAAAGGATATGTTTGATAACCTACATCTGCCCTCTCCTTTCTCTCCATCCGACTTCCCCAGAGCTTCCTCATCCATGCAGACAGAGCATCTTTCATGGATCTAGAATTCCCTGACTCGCCTATTGGTGGCCTCAGCCCCATCTGGGCTCCAGCTATGCAGCCCTCTGCAGTGATGTTAATCAGGCTTGCCTTGGCCTTGGTGCGACCGCCTATTCCTGAAGTTGAGCTCGCCAGCAAGATGCTCCTGGCATGATCCAGCAAGTCCTGGGTGGTGTTTGCAGTTTTCTCCAGTCACATCATTCTCAGCTCTATTTTAAGGAACAATGAAGCATTGCAATGTCTGAGAGAAGACCCGATACATGGTTCCCAGCAACTCTGCACACTCCTGGTGTCCCTGGTCCCAGAAAGCTCTCTCTTTTTTTTTTTTTTTTTTAAGGAAACTTGTTTAAAGAGACCTAGGGTGGCCTCTCTCAGCAGGCGATATCCCAGCACTGTAGCTTCCCAGAAGAGATGCTGCCCCTCCCAGCACTTGGAGCAGGATCAAAGGAGGAACCCACAGCCAGTACCCTGTGTGGACAGCCACAGCCACCGGACAGATGTGGCTGGGCTCTGCTGTTCTAGGTTTTGCCACACTGGTTTATAGATCCCTTCTAAGGCTGAGAAAAGAAAAAAAAAGTGATTTCAGAGAATACTTTCTCCCATTTACCTTGGGCCCAGTAAAATAAATAAACTTTTACACTTATTTCCAGTGAGCAAACTAGCTACTTATGAGGTGAGACAAAGTCAGCTGTAAGTAGAAGTGCAGTGGCCTGTGATGCTGTGCTTTGTACCACTGTCCCCTGCACTGAGTCCTGTCTCACCCTGATGCTGGCCCCAGCTGCTGGCTACTCTGGGCTTGGTTCCACCATGTGTGTCTCTTTCCAGATCTCTGCTTCTGTCTCCTGATGCAGTCATCCCCCTTTCCTCTGCCTCAGGAATTCCTTTGTGTGAGGCTGACCCCTGCTGCCAGGCCTGTCCTTGTCCATGCCAGTCCCTTCTGCTGCTGCTGAACTGGCCTGTCACTTTCTTCATGCCTGACCCCATTCAAGAAGTCCCGGGAAATCGCTGCTTGCTCCAGCCATTGTGATGGGAGTGGATGGTGCAGGCCCTTCCTCCCTTTCATAATGCCACATCCAGCTGCCTTTTGTTTAAGTTTCTCTTCTCTGCTTTCCCCAAACATCACTGTTAGCAATGGCCACGAGGAGCAGGATGAGGGATTTGGAGGACTGACGGGCAGGTTATGAGTGAATATTCTTGATCCAGGCACCATGTGGCTGGCTCTGTCAACTCAGCTCCGTCAGTGACCAGATCTGTCCAGGGGAAGGCCTAAACTGAGAGCCTAAAGGTAAAATGATGAGCTGGGAAATGGTGGCAGACTATGAGCCATAAACTGTCTGACATCCCCTCCCTAAACTGCATAGTGGTGGAGCTAGTGCGAGAAAGAAACACTGGTTCTGTTCAAAGTAGGCAAGAAAAAGGGTGTGTGTGTGTGCGTGTGTGTGTGTGTGCATGTGTGTGTGTGTGTATTAGAGTAGGAGCCAAAAAAATCTAAGCACTTGAACTATACTCACAGCCCTTTTATTATTATTATTATTATTGTTGTTGTTGTTGTTGTTGTTGTTGTTGTTATTATATTTTAATTTGGAAACAGGATCTCACTGAACTGCTGTAAGTTTCCCAGGCAGGACTCACACTTGTGACCCTTCTGTCTCAGCCCCAGAGGGGTCACAGTGCAGGGTTACAGATGTGCACCTTCACTCCTCGCTGAAAGTCTTTGTTGAAGCAGAGAGGCAGAGAGCAGAAATTATAAAATGCCAGTCTTCCAGTGCTCCATCCTTCACACCACTCACCCTGCAAAAAGGAATTAGAAACCAAAGGTTGTTTGGGGTAGGATTTCTGTTTTGGAAGGAAGATTTAACTGCACACAAACTGTTATATCTGCCAGGTGACCATGACCCCAAGATCAGGCCTGGGAGAGCCCCAGAGCCAAGGCGGAAGGTCTGGAGCTGGGAATGGGAGGAGAGTGTGGTTTTCTGGGTTTCACAGTGGGTGACCAAGCATGAGAAAGGTTGGTGTGGCTGCAGGCGGAGCAGGGATAGCAGCACATTTTTCTCATCTGATACAACTTGAAGAGCTTCCAGTGTCCGTGGGGCATTGCCACCGTCTTTCACAGCCCCAAGATGAAGCCACCAGATCCCGTGGATTGACACTGTAGTCACCTGACACATCTCTCCCTGACACACAAATACATTCAAACTTTCCAAATTGGATATTTAATACATCAAAAGCCAGGCATGTACTGGAGGGAAATCTGGCTCAGGTCAAACAACCAAAGGTTATTTTTGTTTTAAACTCCCTGCCCATAGATCTTCTGAAAAATGAGCTTTATCAGGTATTGTCATACGCTTTTCAAGTCTTCAGGGCGGTCCTAGAGGACTGGGCAGAACCTGATTCAAGTTTCAGCCTTACTAGAACATCTCTGCCTCACGTATGGTAAACTCCTTCAAAACACTATTTTCTCCTCTGAAAATGCATTTAAGAGTGCTTTCCTTTAGGAGAAACTTGGAGGACACTGCAAAATAAAGGGTTCAGGAGAATAATCCAGTGAAAAATATTAGCATCACCCTAAAATGTCAGGCTTTTGAGGAACCCTTTAAGTTCAATTAATTTGCATTCTCCTTTAAATCTTAAATGTTTTCCTTTTCCAGTGTACCATTTCTGAGGTATTTCCACCAATGCCAGCTTACTTCTTCTTTGGAAATCCCTTTTACTTTTGGACTATTGTTTTTCTCTCTGTCCTTCTCTAAAATTTTCACTCATTTATCCTTAGTTGCAACCCTGGGAATCACTCAGGAGAGGTGTATAAAATATCTATTGCTTTACAAAGTCAACTGCTGTTATCTGAAGTTTTTACCTATTCATGGAGCCAAAAACTAGTTTTGGGCTTTGCTGACGCCGAGAATATATTACTGAAAGCAGATCGCTTGACTGGCAATATATAGAGGCAGGGCCAGTGGAGCCAACTCTGCACAAACAAGGCTGGCATCCTCTTTGCCCCTGAGACCTGGCGGCTCTCTGGGACCTGGGGCTCTCTGGGACATCTCACAGCCCACTGGTCACCAGAAGGGACCCAGTGGCACCTATAGGAAAGCTGGGAAGTCTTCCTCTCAAGTTCCAACATGCCCTTCTCTTGGTGCCACTTTCGTATAGCTACACCCAAACCTTATTAGCTCTTTGGTGAAGACCTGTGGTCTAGGTGCTAACAGAGATGAGCCTTGCTCTTGCTCTGAGCATCTGATCTTAGCCATCAGCTGAACACTGAGGTTAAGGTGTTATAGGTGAGTCTGTCCTTCACTCTTCTTTGGACCAGTTACTGCATCCTGGAACCACTGAATAGAAGAAGAGACACCTGGGTAGGGGAGGGTGGGGTCCTGTCCTATGGCTGTGACCTTAACAGCAAGGATGGATATAACCCACTTTGTATTTTACAATTTTGAGAAACTTTCCTTTTTCATTAAGGTTTCTACTATTTATAAATAGACACAGGAAGGAAAAAATGAACCGGCAAACCCCTGTCTTAGTTAACCCCATAATGGCACTTACAGAAGATAGTCTATAAAGATTCAGAAAGCCAAAAAGTTTTTTCCAAAGTTCACATAGTAAAAAGATAGTAGAATTGGATTGGAAACAACATTTTTTTAAATTTTGAACTGGTAATTTTGATATTATTGTAGACTCATGGATGAGTACAATTGTGCATCTGCAGAAAAATTTAAAAATGAAGGGAAACACATCCAAATTGTAATCTTTTTTGGGTCTCCTTTAATTACCTTTGAGGACTCGGGCTTTAGAAATAAAGAGCAGGAATACCCTTGAAGAATAAAATATAGATTCTATCTTTAATTCTGATACCAACCAACTGTAAAACTATTATTTCTTTTGTCTTTAATTTTTATCATCTGAAGTGGAGAAAGTCTAGACTAGCTGGGTTTTAGCTCTGATATTTTATTATTTTAATATTTTAGATATATTATCAGAAGTCTTTGGACATCTATCCAAGTGATAGGTCCAATCACTTGGACCTTAAAATAGGTCCAATCCAGTGATTTTAGGGTTAGATGAAATTTATGGTGTTCTAGAAAGTAACTATTTGATAACAGTTTAAAACAATGAATACAGTATTCACTGGGCATCTGGAATATGCCAGATGCTCTAGTAGAAGCAGAAAAAGTGATCAATGTAAACAACGTATTTCTTTTCCTCATGTTGGTCTTCGTAGGTTTCCTTCACTGTGCCCTACAAAAACATCTCAGCTGCTAATAGATCTTGCACCTCATAATACATCACTTATTTGGAATTCATAATATTAGAGCCTCATTCCTCTTTATCTGTTAAAATGTGTAGATGTGTCAAAGCTGATGATAGATTATAATCCTGTTCGGAATTCGGAATCCAGCTAACCAATCTAGTCTAGACAGTTGGTATGGGAGAAGGATCATATCTATGATGGCTATGCCTCGAGTACAGTCCTACCAGTTGTCCAGACCTATGACCAGATTAACACCCTGATTTTCCTAACCCAGGTGTTTGTAGGCAGCAGATACAATGGACAGTAGACCCTGGGTTCGTGTTTGAAAGACTTGGCACTTTTACTCACTTAATCAGTAATTAACACGACTCTATAAAACTTGGCATAAATTACTTCACGTAATCCTCACAGTCCATGGAGTAATTCTATTATTGCCTCCATGTTCCAGTTGAGGGAAATCACAAGAAGAAATTTAAGAGAGTGGTGTCAAGGCCTTGTAGCCAGCGAAACTTGAGGTAAAGGACTATTCTATGTCAAAACCCTGTTTTGGATGTTCACAAACAGGATAGTGGGTGGAAAAATGCTACAAGAACTCAAAAACAGCATAAAAATATCCGGCGGTGGATCAGGGAAATAAGTACATAGTACTGTTATAAGGAGAGGTAGTATATGCCATGTAATCAGCTCCATATCTTTATATCCAGATGACTCAGGTTGAATTGATCCAATTGTGTAGTAAAGGCGAAAATTCATTGACAGTTAACAGTAATCACACTTTAAAAATATAATAGGATAAACATCACAGATGTGTGGTTGAGGCAGAAAAGAATCACGATGGTCTTGCTAAAATGTGTCTTGGAGGGTAACTGCCAATATGCAGAAGTAAGGGAGGAGGGCACTGCTAGTTGTTTGGCTGTAAAGGCAGTTTCTACTTTCTACACTGCTAACCTCAGGTGAGCATTAGTTTCTAGATCTACTTGTTTGGAATCAAAATGTCATTAATTTTCTTTTGTGGCTTTGGGAGGAAATTTCCTGTCTTTCTTATCAGTTATCTTTTGTTCCCAGTCATCTTTTACTAATCAGCACACATCCATCACTCAGTCATCATCACCCAGTCATCACACATCCATCAATCTTTCGGTTGTTTTATGTTGTTATTTTTATCATACATTTTTTTGACTTGCTACATATTTAAGAACTAGCTCTTTATTTACAAAGAAAGGAACAGAATTTTAAAACAAACAAACAAAAAATAAAATGTTCATGCTTTCCCTCTGGCTAATTGGAGAAAGGTCAAACTCCTTAATATGGGATTTATTCAACAAATATTTGTTGAACATCTGTCATGTGGCTAAGAATGCTTCAGTGCGGGAGAAGCAACTACACCTGAAGCTCTGTGCCTGTGGCCTGGAAATCTGGTGATCCAGCATGGGCCCAGAGAAGAGGCCATGCTCTGAGGCCCCGCCATGAGGGGCAGTGGAGGAGGGAGCATGTGTGAACCACTGCCCCCTAACCTCTTTACCACTACGGAAACATCAGATGGGAGGAACCCAGGTGCCTGCCCAATCCCCTACACGGCAGGATGGGCAGCCAGTACAGGGGACACCAGGGACCAGCAAGGGGATGATTCAGAAGAACACAGGAAAATGTCAAGACAAAGGAGTAAAATACAATCAAAGACCTCCAGCCCACACAGAACAAGTTCAGGAGACATAGACATAGTAGAAATTAGAAGTCACACACCTGAAATTTCTGAAAAGATAACCACTGAAGTAAAGAAGCGACTTATTGCTTGTACTGTTAGGTTAATTTTGCATGCCTATGTCTGATGGTCTGTGATAGGTTCCCCACCGGGGATTTGCCCCATCATCATGGCAACCATCCAATGCTGAGTAATCATGGTGCCTAGCTCCTTCTTCCCCAAAACCCCTGTGGTTTCTTCTCCCCAGCAGTCTTTTCCCAAAGCCTGGAACCCCAAAATTAACCCATTCCTCTTCAACCTCACCAAATTAGGCAGTTTACGTTAGCTGCCCAGTACCCTCCACCTCAGAGTGTATATAAGCCAACCCACACCCTTTGTCGGCAGAGAGTCAGCATAGCCTGTGCTGTGGGGACTCCCTCCATGCCTGCATTCAGCTTTTTCTATCCTGCTACCTATATTTCTCATTTTCTCTGTGTTGCTTCAGATCAAGTGCCAAAATACTCGATCAGTCTGGACAGCTATTTTGAAGATAACAAGAGGCATTATGCAGATATTGTTGACTTGTTGTTATCTTGTCTTGAAGTCCTGAGTCATTTTCATTGTTTTGTTATTTTTGGTGTTATTCTCTTTTTTAAAAATTATAATACTTCAATGAACAAAAGAGGCAGGGGAAAAAGTCCCTACAAATACTTAGTTTTTGTTAAGTCTATGTCCAGTGAAGGGAGAAAAATCAACATGTATGTGGGATCAAAATGCATATACTTAAAAAATTTATCACAGTACAAGAACATTGCCATCAATCCCTGCAAAACACTTCCTTGCACTTTAAACACACTTGTTCCCTGTTCTTGTCCCATTCTTGAAGCAGTTCGAGGAGTCCTCTTAGGAGAAATAAAAAAAAAAAAAAAAAAGAGAGAGAGAGAATGCTGCTGAGTGCCGTTCAGTGAAAAGGCAGACTTACAAAAACACAGAGCTGTGTCCTCACTGACTGTATCTATCAGATCTGGCGCCATGCGACTTCTTGGACTTTTCTCAAAGTCAAAATGACCATGAAAGGTCAATGTTTTGTATTGAGAGAGCCAGGACAGTACAACTGAAGATACTCACAAAAGAGAACTCTCATAACTGATTCAGAAAGTAGCAAGAACCTTGGAGTATACTTAAAGCAAGGGAGAGGATTTTGCGGGGGATTAACAGCAACAAATCTTTCACTGTAGCAAATTTTTAAAATATAAACATTCACTGTATATTTTATCATACCTTATATGTGCAGTGTTATAAATACTATTGAAAAAACAGGGACATTTAAAGAAACAGAAGTCCAGGAGCAGAAAGAAGGACAAAGTTAAACATGAATGTACTAATGTATGCAATTATATATATCTCACTTAAAATTAAATATATACCAGCATACATGAGAAACAAGCAAAACATCTCTGTCATCTTTGTTTTTTAAAAGTTTTTCATAATTTATCTCCTTCCTACTGTCTGGAGCTCCTCTTCCTCTGTCTTCCCCTAAATCTGTTCACCTTGCATTCCTGTCATGTTAATATTTCTTACTTCCTGCGAACACTGCATTCCCCAGTGCCTTTGCACATGATTTCCTTTGTTAACACGAGCCATCTCCTTACCTTCTCATGCACCATCTGTTCCTCCCAGTAAACCCTGGTAACTTCCTTAAACAGGTCTTTCTGAAAATGTCACCTTCTGGGCCCAGATTCCAGGATGTGAATACTTTCTTATGAAGCTTGTCCCGCAGTGCTGATAGTTATGATTTTTTGTCCATTTCATGCATTACACCGAGTATTCTGAATTTAGCCATGTTTCATTAACTCCTACACCACCAGAAGCTGACTCTATCAAACACATAGCATGAGATGATTGATCAGTTATAATATTCACCTGTGAAGAGCACCAGAATTTTTGTGTGGAGTCCTCTTATTCACCTCCTCCTTTAGTCTCTAGTGAGGATGCTAATTTTCCCCAGCACTGTGCTTAGTTCTACCCTTTAAAAGACAAAGTGCTAAGAAATAAACCAAAAACACCCAGATGTTAAGAGTTGTGGTCAGAACAAACTATGACAGGGCACACAAAATTGTCTTCCCAAGAGTTTTGAATTTTCACATATTTCTTCTCATAAAAAACATAAGATACATAGTTTAAATCTAGGGCTGGAGATATAGCTCAGTGGCATACATGCCTTCCTGGCAAGCACGAGGTCCTGAATTTGATTCCCAGTACCAAAAATAAAACAAAACAGAGTCTAGGTCTGAGTGGTTTTATAATGTAGTTGCAATGCCTGGAGCAATTGAAAAGATATTTTAGCCCAAGTTCCATTAATAAATCCCTTTGGTACCACGGCTATGTTGACCACAAAGTGATGCTCCAGATAGTACGAAAATGACAGCCACCTCTGGGGACTTTCACTTTTGTAAGAACAAAGCAATCAAGTCCTGGGGAGGTGATTTCTGTAGAAGATCTAATATTTGCTGTGCAGGTATGCACAGGAAGGATCTGTGCAGAAAATCTAATATGTAGAGAGGAACTGTGCACCAGAGACAGGACGTTGGCTTTAATGTCCGTCTTCTGATCATGGGAGACCAGGATTCAACTGCTGAGTGCCATTCAGTGGAAAGGCAGACTTGTAAAAACACAGAGCTGTGTCCTCACTGGTTGTATCTATCAGATCTGGCACCGTGCGACTTCTTAGGCTTTTCTTAACGTCAAAATGACCACGAAAGTTCAACATTTTGTATGGATTCAGGAAACTGAGGCAGCCAGAACAGTGCAACTGAAGACACTCATGAAAGAGAAATTTCAAAACTGCTTCGGAAAGTAGCTCCAGTTTTTCCTCACCCTAGGAATCTCCCTCTGGTGAACCAAAAGCAGCAGTTGACACATGGCTGCGGAAAGGAACAGCACAAGGATAGCTTTATCCTTTCAGAGTTATCAGAGCACTGGGAGTTGCAGGTTATCCCTTTTGTGGTGTTTCTAGAGGTCCACCTCATGACTCCCATTGTTCTGATTGGCCTAGATCCACACCTCTTCTTCCCCCCATGTACTTCTTCCTTGGAAATTGTCTTTCACTAATATCCCCTATACCTCCTCTGTTGCCCCTCCCTCTTCTGGGAGCAGAGGGCCATCCCTTTCATGGGCCATGCTTCTTCTTCACTGGGGTGGGAGGTGCTGAGTGCTGTCTTCTCGCAGCCATGGCTTAGGAGCAGTGTGCTGCCATCTCCAGCCCCTCCCCAGGCTACACCCCACCCTCATCTCACTAACTCCTGTTTGGGGCTGGCCGTGGCGACATGTGCTGCAGGATTTCTCACTGGATTGGCCCCAACTAGCTCTGTAGTCCGGCTCCATTTCTGTGGGCCATGAGTCATAAACCTCTTTTGCTGTGCTCTGCCACCTCTGCTGGCACTGGCTTGTTCCTGTACCTTTCTCAGCCAGGTAGCAAACTCTCCTGTTGTGTGTGCCACGGGTGGGACAGGCTCTTGTTGCCTTGGTATCCTACGGCTGCATCATTGCTGCCATCATGAAGATCCACTCAACCCAAGGGCAGATAAAGGCTTTCAACATCTGCGCCTCTCACCCGAGCACAGTGATCCTCGTCTGTGGCTCCTGTCTCTCCTCTTACCTCCATGCTGGTGCTGGCTTATCATGGGACCAATATAATGCAGTGTCTGTGATCTACAGAGCCGTGATCCCCGTGCTGAACCTCATTGTCTACAGTCTGCAAAACCAGGAGATCAAAGATGCACTGAAAAAGCTAAAGCGGAGGAAAAAGCACATGTGCTCACCCTGGGTTGTGGTCCCTTAAGTTTAAAATAAACCTTCAGAGTTTCATTAAATGTAAATGACAAGCAGTGGCTTAGAGCATCTGAGTTAGAAATGAACTATTTCAAGCAAGACCCTCGACCTACATGTCTGCTAGAAAATTAGGCTTAGTACGGGTTTATTTTCTTTACCTTGACTGTCATAGACTCCTAGAGTTTAAATTTTAGTCACTTGTCAGATAAAATAGATATGCTTGTCCCATGACATTCTGTAGCTGGAGGGCATTGGGTGCTGCTCCAAGATACTGGGTCTTGGGACCAGATGGGGCAAGGTCCCAAGTCGAGCTTGTTCAGCAAACACCTCCCACCAGCCTCTTTTCATGTGAGCTGAATGTTCTGTTTTTCCTGCCTTGGATCCTGTCTATCCACACACTGGTACTAAGCAGAAAAGCTGGATGTCTTCAGAGGTAGAAGGCCCTCAGATGAGTTCAGCAGTGTCTACACAGAAGCAAAGATTAATAGGGCTCCTGTGAACTCTGCTCAAGAAGAGCCAGGGGTGACATGCGTGCCAACCAGTGCACTGGGACCAGATATTACAGGTCCACAACAGAAGCTCCCAGGGTAAAGTTATAGGGAGCAAAGAGCAGAGATAGGGGCAAGAGTTGGGAAGAATAGGTCATGAGGCTGGGACCTTTTAGGCTGATTTACCCCCAAGATGGAGTGTGAGCCCTTCAGTTTTTGGGGTGGAACCAGGAGGGAAGCTTCCTCGAGTGCTGTTTCCAGGTCAGCTCCTGGGATGGTTGCACACTCTTGGGCAGTATGAGTGTTCAGCTTGCTCTCTCATGGTCCCCACATGGTCCCCACTAGGCTTTCACTTGTGTGTTTCCATCTGTCTCCCTGGATTTGACCAGCAGATCTGCTGTGATTCAGACACCCTCATTTGCATCTTTGTGCGTTCTCTCAGAAACGTCCCTCTCTGTGACAGGGCCTGAAATAAAACAGCCAAGGAGCTAGTGTGCAGCAGGATTGAAAGTGTGCTTGCGGGGGCTGGGGGTGTAGCTCAGCGGCATAAGCGCCTGCCTTGCAAGCAGGCAGTCGTGAGTTCAATCCCCGTTACCAATAAAAAGGCACACACAAAAAAAAAAAAAAAGAAAAAAGAAAGAAAGTGTGCTTGCATTTCTCAAGGTGCCTCTGGCGCAAAAGCCAAATAGTTCTGAAGTCCTGTTTCTGGAAGGCTCTGTGTTTAAACCACAGTGAACTACAGTAAACAATGCTAAGTGTATCTACTTTGGTTGTAACTACTCTGCCTTCCTTCTTTTTGCAACCCATGCTGATTTCATTTAATGTATTCTATGACTACGTGGGCTATGGGCAAAGATATCAGTAAAGGACTGTGACTTAGTCAGCAGATTCCTTGTGACTCTTCCGTATTAAGCACACAGTTTATCCCAGCCCTGCCCTCCACTTTGGGGAGAGAATAAAGAGGAGTTTAGACAAAGATATTAGCAACTCAAGCAGAAAACGGTTAAACAAGAAAAATAGTAACTCTCAGGTGCTTACAGATGAAACAGAGCATTCTATAGGAACTCATTGTGTTAACAGAAGAGGACAGACTGGGCTAAACTACGTGTTTAATCAACATTTGTTTAAGAAATGAATAAATAAATACAAGCTTACTTGGCAGGTAAGTCCAAGATTATATGCCAAAGAAAGGAAATTAACACCTATTGCATGGTTATAACACACCAGATGTTGTGCCTAGCAGTTTTTTAAAGCTTGGATTTCAATTCTGTAATATACATGTAGCCCTTGTTTTAAAAAATTATGAAATCTATAGGTGAAGAAATGTCTTCTTTAACTATAACCCTCAGTTTCAATGGATTTTTCACTCCAAAGGAAGCAAGGACCGTTACATATTGGTGTGTACACTGACATTTTTTCTGCAGTCATTGTAGGAAACAATATGGATGCTCCTCAAAAACAAGCAGAAAAAGACCTACCATATGATCCAGATATTCCCCCACTTAGTATATACACAAAGGAAATGAAAGCAGCTTATATCACAGAGGTGCAGGTACCTGGTGTTTATCGCAGCACTATTCCCCAAAGCAAGACATGCACTGGAACAAAGCACCCACTGAAATGATGAGAGAATAAGCAAAGTGTGGTGTATGCACCTCACAGAAAGTCAGTACACCATGGACTAAATAAAACACCATCGTCTGTAGCAATCCAGATGGAACTGGAGGATACAGTGTTAAGCAAAGCAAGTCAAATAAGAAAAGATAAATATGGCATGTTCTTATTCATATGAAGAGGCTAAAAAGAGATAGAGAATACCAAAATAGTGGGTGCTAGAAGCTTTAAAGGCTTAGAGAAAGCAGAGCCAAGGAAGGTTAGATAATGGAGGCTAAAATAGGAACAGTAAGTTCGTGTCTTCTGCAGGGTGCCTGTATTTTATAACAACTAGGTTTCTAATAGATATACTTTATATTGGACTAGAAGAAAGCATTTCAGAGGTTCCCAACAAACAGGGATGGAAATGCTAGTTACACTGTTTTGACTGTTATACACTATATACAGATATCAAAATATTTTATATCACATCTTATATAACTTATACAACTTACATATCTTATATGTACAATTTTAAGGATATCAATTAATGAAACAAGTAAACAGCATAAATTTAAAATAAACCATTGGCTAGTTATACAAGAAGCTCTAGTAATCACTAGATAATTTTCAAAAACATTAACATCTAATGTATTACCTCCCAACCGCTTACACAATGTCATCAACACAGTATTACACTTATTAAGAAAATTTATGGACAGATTTAATCAATGGCATGTTAGCAGACATATTTCTGAAATAAAAATTATACATTTTTGCATATTTACATTCACATAGGTGTCAATTAAATGTATATAATACTGTCTTGTGTATCTTTTTGTATTTATATAAATGGCATCATAAAAAGGCTCATTCTATGTTTGGCTTTCGAACCCATGCAATCAAATTCAGAACAGGAGATTTTGCCGGATGGGAGAAATGCTAAGGGCAGAGACAGTTCCGAGTTTGAATCGGAAGATAGTTTACCTGAAGAGACTTTACTGCTTCAGGGCCAGGGACCAATTACAGAGGATGAAGGGAGGTATGAACCTTTTTGAAATCTTTCCGCTGTGCTGAAACCTACCTTATCACAGCCTACTGATAAGCCAGGAGAATCTGACTTTTCTCCTTCACCACCTCTAGCGTTCCAGGCCTATCCTGTGATACGATCAGCCCCAATATATGATAAATTTAATCTTTTTCTAGATGCATTTTAGTAAAAACCAGTACCCATAACTGCAGTAATGAAGGCTTTTGTTCAAGCAAAACAAGAGGGTGATTTAGATGCTTGTCAAGCTTTGGCTAAGTATCTGTCACTCTCACTTGAGTGCCAGGAAATCAACAAAATTCCCAGGGATATGTTAGATTTGGATATAAACCATTACCTTTTAAAACTATTAAGAAATTAAAACAACCTTATGTATCTTATGGAGTTTACTCCATATATTGTTGGGTTGATTTTGGGATTAGCTCCATCTGAACATTTGATCTCCTGGGATTGGGAAGTGCTTGGCAAATGGTTCTTGGTTCTATAAATTCTTTCAGTTTAAAACTTGGTGGAGCTGGACATTTGGCTCAGCAGCCTAAATGCCTATCTGGCAAGTGCTAGGTCTTGAGTTTGATCCCAGGTACAAAAGAAGTTGGTGGAGAGATGAGGTGGAATTGACTGCCTAGCACAACAAACATTCTAACCCTCCAGTCCGTATTTCTGCTGATTAACTCGCCCATTCTGTGGACTGGTTTGGAATAAACTGACAGCTATCCTATAATGTTGCTGTTATTATGCAGACAAGAATGTGTTGTTTAAAGGCATGGGAGAAGATTGCTCTTCCTGGTCAGATGGTTCCACTGGTGGTCAAAGCTAATCAACTTTATGCAGAATTTACAGATAGATTAAAAGAAGTACTTCTGTAGACAATGTCTCAACTGGACTTGATGGACCTGCTATTACAAATATTATGCTTGGACAATGCTAATTCAGAAAGCATAACTGTCTTATGGCCATTAAGGTCTCAGGATGTCACTTTACATGAGTATAAAAAAGCCTGTCAGGATACAGGATCAGAAAGTTCTAAGGCCAGATTACTCACAGGCACATTAAAAGGGACAGGGCCATTCTCTTCAAAGACAATTAAACTCTTTGGATGAGGAAAGATTGGTCATATGAAAAAGAAATATAAGGTAGGAAAATCAAAATCAGGAAGCCAAGCAAAACAGAAACCTGACCATGAAGGCAACACTTTATCTTCCAAGAATGGCCAGAGACGCCAAATGGAAAGACACTGGCCCAATCAGTGCCACTCAAAATATCGTAAGGACAGCAGTCTTTTGACTCTCATGGAAACTTCCAATCAGGCCCATCCAAGAGCCCCATGACAAACAACATGGGGATTCATCAAGCCTTTCCTGTCAGCGATGGTCAGGACCACACTCTAGCACAGTCGAAGATCTCCTTGCCATCACCAGGGGTGGTGCAGGCTTAGCTATTCCCTCTGAAAAAGTTATGTTATCTATCATATATATTTTTAAGGATGATTAAATGATATGGAAATATACATATATAAATACTTATATATAAAAGTATTATATATATATATGTGTGTGTGTGTGTGTGTGTGTGTGCGTGTGTGTGTGTGTGTTCTTAAACAATAACAAGGATATGGACACCTGCTAATTTAGAAAGACCATGGCAGCAAACCCCGGCTGCTTACAAAATTATCTAGATAAATTAATAAAATGCAGCAAGAGAACTGTAAATATCCCAAGTGCAGTTCTCATGGAAATTATCAGCATCATGATCACTGGGGCAGTAGCAGGAGTGGCTGTTTGTCAGTCAGTACCAACTCCTCAATTCGTGCAAATGTGGTGTGAACATTCTGATAGACTATGGCAAACTCAACGTTCTATAGATTAAAACCTGGCAACTCAAACAGCAAATATGCAACAAGCAATGGTGCTATTAGGAGATCATAAAATTAATTAGCTTACAAAAACAGTTATGGCTTAAATGTGAGTGGCTCTTTTGTGTTACACCTTGTTGTTATAATCACACACTTTTCCCTTGGGAGGATGTAAAAAACATGTAACGAATCAAGGAAACATCCTTCAGGATTGGAAATCTACAAAGAGAAATATTGGAGACATTTAATGACAAACTAGTACTACAAGGAACTGATTTTGTTACAAGCCAGCTGAGAACAAATAGAACATTTGAATCTTTTAAAATGATTCTATTTTTTCCAAACATCCACCATTGTTCTATGAGGTACTATAATTGTTCTTTGTTGGTTCCTTTTTGTAGTCCAGTGACATTCATCCTGAAGGCACCGTGAAACCAGAAGAGAAATCTCATCCCTCACCTTGACATCTCAGAGACATGTTAGTAAACAAGAAGGGGCAAATGTGGATGTAGATGAACTTATGGCTACCCAGGGGGCTTTGTGTTCTACTAAGCTCTATGATCCCTTGTTCTGCAGGAAGCCTTTCGATGAGTTGTGTTAAAGGAAATGATTGCATGACCTTCGTCTGAGTGGAATGCTGCTGGACAGCATCAGATGCTTTGCTAAGATGCATCCAGAAGAATAGTAAGCATGAAAGCCAGGGATAGCCCAAGATGGTCCCCACAATAAACAACTCAATTCTCACTTCTCTGTACTTCATCCCTGCCAGTTTTTGTTCTTTTATGTAAAGAAAAGACTAATAAAAAGTCAGAAAATATTGTAATTGAGGCTTCAGGCCTGTATTTTTTGTTTGTTTGTTTGTTTGTTTGTCTTTTTCCTTTTTATCGGTACTGGGGATCGAACTCACAATTGCCTGCTTGCAAGGCAGGCGCTTATGCCACTGAGCTAAATCTCCAGCCCCCTCTCTTTTGTTTTCTTGTCATCCACTCCACCTTGTTTTCGGGACCTGTCTCTTTATAGAAACCAACACCCACACACTGAAATAAGCCAATTGATCATAGAAGCTTATTCAGTGTCCAACAATTGTGATAAAGTGAAGGATGAATGAGAACTGGATCAGGAAAGAGATGGCTAAAGCCATGCTCACCCCATTTGATAAGGCTCATGACAAATTCTGCAACACTAGAGGAATTTAAGGTAATCCAGAGAGTACAGAAGCAAGTCAGAGTTTCAAGTGCAAACAAATCAGGTCCTGGGCAAAGAAATGCCCCTAGGAATGCCTAGCCCTTATCAGACATCTCAGAACATGAAAGGAGACCCTTGGCTTTTGAAGAGGGATTGCCCTTGGTCCAGAGAGGACTGAGGTCATCCCTCACTGTGGTGGTATTACAGCTTATATCCCCCCCAAATCTTCATATAGTTATAGGAGAGGCTTTTCTGAGGTAGCTGGATCTAGGGTGTGTCATGCTGGGATTGAGGATGTGATCCTACAATTAAAGGTATGAGTGCTATCTGCCCTAAGAGTGGGTAGCTGGATAAGATATAAATGACAGAAAGAGGATCATCACCTATTGCTTGCTGCTTGGATGCTTTTGCTGCCTCCTGCCTCCCCTGCCATGGACTGTTTCTCCTCTGCAATGCCCCTCTGTTATGCCACCCTGTTGGAGGTTGGACTTGGAGCCAACAGATTATGGACTGAAACATGGTCCCTGTTCTAAATTGTAGCATGATATCTTTTGAGTTTTTACTGTTCCTTTTGGGATCATCCTAGATTATTCAAAGACTTCCTGTAATGGAGATAGTAAACAATGACTACTTACCTCAGATTTTAGAGCTAATCACATCTTGCTCTTATTTGGCCAGCAGCCTTGATGAACTTTTCTGAAGTATGACTTCCTTCAAGACTAGACAGAGTCACAAGCATCAGAGGAGGGGATGAGATCTCCTAACAGCTGAAACAAAGGAGCTATGTTTGTCCTTGATAGAGTTCTAAAATAGGTCTAAAATAGTAAGAGGCACTGCACAAAAACTGGTTAACTATGCTTCCAAGGTCTGTGAAGAGCTACCTGAGTTATGGACATGCTGGGTAAATGTCTGGAAGTGGGGGTTTGGGGTACTGTCCTGGACTGGCCTTGTTAATGCTTCTCATAATCTTACTGTTTAGATCTTACATACTTAATCTCTTAGGCAAATTTGTTTCTTCTTGTCTAACAACTGTCAAACTACTATTGATGATCACAACTCAAGATCAGAGTTCCACATCCCTGCTTCCACATCCGTGGGTCATCAGGAAATCTTGAGAGGAAGGGCTAGGCTCTCTCAAACTCCTAGATCCAGCAGGGAGAGGGCCCCTAGGTCTCTGCATTGGTAGAGCCAACACCCCATTCAGCTGGAAGCAGCTATAGAAGATAGAACCTCCTCTCTCAGCTCCCATGAGAGACTTTTCAAGGAGCAGACCTCTCAGGGGGAATAATACAGTTAGAAATAAAAGAGTTGAGTCATCCTTCCCCTCCATCTAACTCTAAACAGCACCCAGTGATTATTCCTGCTTTGTTATTCCTGCTTCCATTATCCCCACACAGAGAAAATGAGAAATCCTGGGGTCTGGCAGGTTCCTGCCAGCGAGGAGGGGCCGTGGGACCCTCAGAGGGGGCCTTTAAAGCAGAGGTGTCTGGGCTTCAAATTCTGAAAGCTGGAGTTATGGACCTCTTTGTCTTCCTGAGGCTGTTGCTACCTTGAAGTGCTTCTCTGTCACCTGGATCCTTTTTCTGGGCACTGACTGACCCTGGGCACAACTTTCATGATCTTCAATAAACACAGTTGCTCATGACTGAATGTACATTTGGCGGTTCTTTCTTTATCATGCGCAAGAACCTGGACCGTTATTGGCCCTTTTGACGGTAACAGTTATGCTAGTTTGTGCTTTCACTGTCAATGTAGAAACGGTCCTTTTCCCTCAGGATCCAGCCAGCCTCTGTTGTTTTTAGAATTCTGGACAGTAGCCATTCCTACTGGGGTGAGGTAGAATCTCAATGCTGTTTTGATTTGCATTACTCTAATGGCCAAAAACACTAAACATTTTTTCAGGTACTTATTGGCCATTTGTACTTTTTCCCTGGGGAAGTTTGTGTTCATTTCAGTTGCCTGTTTTTTAATCAGGTCTTTTGTTTGGGGTGGTCTGTTTTTCTGAGTTTTTAAAAGAATATATCCTAGGTATTAGTCCTCTGCATGAGGAATAGCTGGCATGATTTCGTAGATTGCTTCAAACACTAATGATAAAAACTCCATTTGAATGTCTCCTAAGTATTCTCACAAAAGTTAGTCACTATATTACAGTAATGGATGCATTCTCATGATTATAGCAGCACAATTCACAATAGCTAAATTTTGGAAGCCGCCCATATGCCCATCAATGAATGAATGGATAAAGAAAATGTAAATATATACGACAGAGAACTTGTCAGGCATTATTAAGAAGGATATATTTGAGTTATTTCAAGGGAAGTGAAATGGGCCTTGATTTTTTTTTTTTTTGCGACATGGTCTTAGTATATAGCCCAAATTGGCCTTGAATTCCCAGCAATCCTCCTGCCTTCTGAGTTCTAGGACTACAGGCTTGTGCCACCATACCTGGAAGGTATGAGACTATAACTGCTGAGCAAAAATCAGACACAGATGATTGACTATTACATGGTTTCTCTGATATGAAAAACCCAAAATATAAATCATTTAAAGAATGAAATGAAAGATCCATGATAGGAAACAAGGAAACAGAATTTGTGGAGATGGGAAATGCCCTGGGAGAGGAAGGTGGGTGCAGAAGGGAAAGGGAAAATGGTATGTACCAGACTGTACCAGACATGTATGTATCTGACATATATATACCAGTGCCCCAAGATGAATGTAATTATTATGTATTGCAAAATATACTAATAATAAAATAAAATAAGTAAAAGAGATGTTTTAAAAATGTAATAGATGTTCCAGTGTCTTAATTTATATAAAATTGATGGTTATTCTTTCATCATATAAATTTCCTCCTTAGGCGTGAGTGATACTCCAACTAAAAAAATTACATAGTTTGTGAAACATTAAGGTGAATGAATTCTAATATATGTAAAATGAACCCATAAGCATATTTTGAATTCTCTGTATTTAGTGATTTCTTTGATTTAATTAGAAGGAAACCATAGAAGCACTACACAACCTAATTAGGAGTAACTTATCCACAGTCGTTGTATTCCCACCATATAATCAGGATTATGCCTGTGGTAATTCTATTTATGACCATTCCAACAAAGACTCAGATGGCTTTTGGCTGTAAAACTGCTAGAACTGCAGAAAAAAAAAAAGAGACAAACCACTAAAATTCTGGGAACTAAGACGGGTAACTCTAAATGGCTACCAACAGACTTGTTTTCTAATTCCTGCTCAGAAATGCTAAGTATAGGAAACCATCTGAAAATCATAGCACAAAATCAAATTGTAATGGAGCCACGCAAGACTGTCTTCACGATCATTTGCTCAAAGTTAGCTCAAGAGGACAAAAAACAAAAGAAAAAAATCTTTGACAGATTTGTTTGGCTACAGAAGACATTCTATTGCCTGGGGAGATGCAGGGCAGAATGGACAAAACAGCGAGACTCAACAAAGAAATGCTTTTCCTAGGTTTCAGCGCGCTGAGAAGTCACCATCGTTGCGCACTGTAGTTCTTCTTGGCAACCTGTGGAGGGAACAGATAAACCCCCAGGAGATTCCTAGTGATAAGGCAGCCTTCTGCACAGTGACCCTGGACAGCAGGGCTCCCTAAACCGGCTCCCATGACTCAGCAGGCTCTAAAAGGTACTTTAAGGAGCCATTCATGTGTCTGCTCACTGTCACGGATCAGCGCTGGTATCTGTAAAGAATCACAGGAAATCTTTCCGGCTCTGCTCCCCCTTAAGTCCTGTAATGCTCGGGTGTTTGGAGCTATGGTCATCACTTAGGACTCGTGATGGTGGTAGATGAAGACGCTGGCCTCCAGCAGTAGGAATGGGTTACTCTGCAGGAAGGAAGGGTCAGTAGTGGGAGAAGTGGGGAAGTGCTGAGGAGGCCGCTGGGATTGCAGCTGGAGCCGCAGGCCAGGAGGGACGTGGTCCTCTCTAGGAGCTGAGGCAGGCAAAGAAAGATTCCACTCTGCAGCCTCAGAGACGCATAGCACTGAAGACATCTTGAGTTTACACTTTTGACTTCTGGCACACGAAGAAAATAATTCCTATTGTTTTAAACCACTAAATTTGTGGCAATTTTCTATGAAGTGATAGGAAACAATTCAATAGTATATAAAATGACCCCAAATTGTCCCCAAGGAGCACCCCAAAGAATCCTTTATAGAGAGAGGTAATTTCCTATCATCTCTCTTTTACCTTGCTCTTTCAAAATATTTATAGTTTGGGTTTCTCACATGAAAGAAACCACCTGTATCTGTATCTTATCTGATCGTTGAGCACTGAAATTGCAAATTAATTGTAAAAGAAACTGCAAAAACTACATAAACACATGGAAATTAAATAACACCCTCCTGAAAAACCAATGGATCACAAATGAAATTAAACAATATCTACAATTAAATGAAAATGGAAATACAACATACCAGAACCTGTAAGACCCAAAGAAAGCAGTCATAGGAGGGAAATATATGGCAGTGAATTCTCAGATCAGGAAAACAGAATGAACACAAATAAACATCCTCAAGCTCCTAGAAAAAGAAGAGCAAGTGAAGCCCAAAGCTCACTGAACAGAGGAAATTATAAAGATCAGAGAAAACATTAACACAATTGAGACTAAGAAAATAATACAAAAAATTAATGAATCAAAAAGCTGGTGCTTTGAAAGAGTAAACAAAATTGATAACCCCCTAGCCAACCTTATCAAGAATAGAAAAAAATCAAATTCATGCAATAAAGAATGAAAGGGCAAAATCACTATAGATCCTATGGAAATTAAAAAGACTGTCAGTACCTATCTTAAAAATCTTTACTCTCATGGGCTGGAAAACACAGGAGAAATAGACAGATTCCTAGAAACTTACAAATTACCAAAGCTAAATCAAGAAGACATAAAAATTTTGAATAACCTGGTATGGGTTACTGAAATTGAAAATATACTTAAAACTTAAATTAAAAATTAAAAATTAATTAAAAAATTAAAACTACCAACAAAGAAAAACCCAAGTCCTGATATATTCGCAGCTGAATTTTATACAAAATTTGGAGAAGATTTAAGTCAATACTCCTCAAATTCTTTAATGAAATTAAAAGAGAAGCAATTCTCCCTAACTCATTCCTTGGAGTCTAGTATTACTGTGATATTAAAACCAGTGAAGACCCAACCAAAAAAAACTACAGGCCAATCTCCCTAAAAACATAAATATAAAAATCCTCAGTAAAATACTGACAAACAGAATGCACCAAATCATCCAGAAGATTATACACCATGACCAAGTGGCATTCATCCCAGGAATGCAGGGATGGTTCAACATATGCAGATCAATAAATGTAATACACCACATCAACAGAGCCAAAGACAAAAATCACATGATCATCTCGGATGCATAAAAAGCTTTTGATAAAGCCCAACACTCATCCATGATAAAAATAAAACCTCCAGAAAATTAGAATAGATGTATCTACCTCAATCTGATAAAAAAATAATCATCTATGACAAACCAATAGCCAGCATTGTACTAAATGGACAAAAATTGAAAACTTTCCCTGTAAAATTAGGAACAACACAAGAATACCCACTACTATCACTCCTATTCTGTATAGTTTAGGAAAAGTTATCCAGAGCATTTGGAAAGAAAGAGAAATAAAAGGAATGACTATAGTAAAGGAAAAAGTGAAATTATCATTACTTGCAGATGACATGATACTCTTCATAGAAACTCCAGTAAAAGACCACTAGAGTTAGTAAGCAAATTCAGCAGTGTAGCTGGATACTCAAAAATCAATAGCATTCCTGAACACAAACAACAAGCTCACTGAGAAGGAAATTGATGGAAATAACACTTTTCATAATAACATTGAAAAGTGCAGTACTTAGGAATCAATCTAAGAAAGGTGTAAAGGATCTTATATTGTAAACCACAGTACTCTGAAAAAAAGAGATTGAGGAGGATATCAGAAAATCGAAAATATCCTTTGTTTTTGGATAGGAAGAACCAACAATGTGAAAATGGCCATACTCCTAAAACCATCATACAGATTTAATACAATTCTCATCAAAATACCAGTAACTTTTGCACAGATTTAGAGAAAAATTCTTATAATTCATTTGGAAACAGAAGAGACCTAGAAAAGCAAAGGCAATCCTGAACAACAAAAGCAAAGCCGGAGACATCACAATTCCAGACTTGAGACTATACTACAAAGCTACTGTGATAAAAATCAGCATGGTACTAGCAAAAAGATAGACCTCAGGATCAGTGGAACAGATTAGAAGATGCAGACACAAGTACAAAGACACTCAGCTACCTTATCTTTGACAAAAGGGCCAAACATGTTCACTAGAAGAAAGATAGCCTCTTTAATAAATGGTTCTGGAAAAACTGAGTTTACACATGCCAGAGACTAAAACTAGACACACATCTATCACCATAAACTAAACTAAATTCAAAATGTATCAAAATTCAAAATGATTTAAATATTAAAACAGAAACATTAAATCTACTGGAAGAAAAGGAGGTAGAAAACCTGCAGACATAGTGGCAGCAAAGACTTTATAAACAAAATGCAAAATGCATGGGAAGTACTTCAAAGAATCAACAACTGGGATCTCATCTTATTAAAAAGTTTTTGCACATCAAAAGAAATCACTAACAGAGTGAAAAGAAAACCCACAGAATGGGAAAAAGAATTAGCCATTTGTCCCTCAGACAACAAACTTATATCTGGAACATATAAAGAGTTGGAAAAAATTAGGCCCCCAAATTCAAAGACCCAATCCAAAAATGGACATCGGAAGTGAATAAGTGCTTCTCAACTGAAGAAAAATAAATTACAAACAAATACATGAGGAAATGTTCAACATCATTGGTCATTCAAAAATGCAAATTAAAACAACACTGATATTCCATCAGGATGGTTATTATCAAGAAATCAACCAATAACAAATGTTAGTGGGGCTGCGGGGAAAAAGAAGAACCCTTCTCTACTGTTAGTGGGAGTGCAGACTGATGCAGTCACTGTGGAAATCACTGTGGAGATTCCTCAAAAAACTAGGATTAGGAGTCCTAGTCAATCCAGCTATTCCCTTTCTAGGTATTTTCCCCAAAGAATTGAAAACATCATGCCACAATGATATATGTGCATGCATATTTATAGCAGAAAAATTTGTAATAGCCAGATCTTGGAAACAACGCAAATTGCTACTGACTTAAGAATGAATAAAAAGCTATGGTATTTTAATACAGCAGAGTATATATTACTCAGCTATAAAGAAGGATAAACTTGAGATTTTATAGATAAGTGGATGCAACTTGAGACCATACTTATAAGTGAAATAAATCAGACTCACATGTGTTAATATTGCATTATCTCCTTGGTGTAAAAAACTGAAAGGGTAAATAAGATTCAAAATGTAGAATAGATAAGATGTTGTGAAAGGGAAAGGGACAGAACAACTGGGATAGGGGAAAGGAGAAAATAAAGAAGGGAAAAGAATACATATATATATATATACACACACACACACACACACACACACACACACATATATATATATATATATATGCAAGTTAGGTAACTACACTATTAATCTCTGTTCATCAAAAAGAATGATTTGTGCTTTCATTGTTCCATGAGCGTTTGTTTCATGCCTATACCTTATATTCTGAGCAATTATTTTGAAGAGAATATGCAATACATTAATCACCAGTGTTAATCTCCTATTGTTTTGTTTTGAAATTTTGTATCATTGTTTTTATTATTTTTTCATTTAAAAATTAAGAGGCCATTTGCAGACTGCGGTGGGAGAAAAGGTTTCACCAGAAAACAAACCCTCCCTGCAAACCAGTGCCACGTGCGTGCTGCCACTGGCAGGAGTACAGGCAGACCCCCAGCCCCTTCTGGCCACCAGGCTGACAAATGAGAAGAGCCAACCCCCGCCCCAACACACACACACACACACACACACACACACCCTATCAGTGACCAACTAATCCAGAGAAACAAAGCTGCGATGAGAGCTACTGAGGTGAAATGCAATCTGAGGCTTGTGGTGTTTCGGTGTTTCACTGACCTTGCAGGTCTGGCACGGGTGGTCTGATCATCTGTTCAGAGGATAGCGGTACACAGTGTGGCATCTAGCAGGGAATCCCCTTTACAGGGTGATAGCCATCGTTGATTCCCTGTTGTTTTGTTTTGAAGTCCTGTATCATTTTCATTGTTTTACTGAGTTGGGTTTTGTTGTCTTTTGTTTCATTTTGTTTGATTTTGTTATATCCAGTGGCATGTGCAAGATAACAAGATATATTATGGTAGCCATTTTGAATTTACTACTGTCTTGTTTTGAAGTCCTTTATTACATAGATTTGTTTTTATTGTTTCTATTCTGTTCTGTTCTGCTTCATTTTTACTGTATCTGAGGATATCTGCAGCTATTTTGAAGACAACAATAGGCATTATGGTAACTATTATTGATTTCATATTGTTTTGAAATCCTGTATCACACTGGTTTGTTTGATTGGTTTTACTATGTTCTGTTTCTCTTGGTTTCATCCTCTTTAAAATAAAATTTTAAATTTTTTTTAAAAAGAAACCATTTGATATTTGATCTTTTGTTTCTGATTTACTTTCCTTAGCGTTAAGTCCTCAGGGTAATGGGAGGAAGAAGCCATGCCCTGAGGCTCAGACCAACAGACCAGAGATCCGGTGAGCCTAGTGCAGGACCTGAGAAGAAGTTACACCTTGAGGCTCCACGCCAGTGGGTCGGAGATCCGGTGAGTCCAGTATGGGTCCGGAGAAGAAGCTATGCCCCAAGGTTCTGCCTCTAGCAGCCCTGGGTTGGAGGAACCCAGGTGCCTAGTCCAACGCACACCTCAGGGTGGGCAGTCAGTGCAGGAAGCACCCAGGATGCAGCAATGGGCTGATTCAGAGGAACACAGGAAAATGTCAAAATGAAGAAGCAAAATACAATCTCAAATCCCCCAGCACCCCTAAAACAAGTTCAGGAGACACAGACACAGTAGAAATTAGAAGTCACACCCTGAAATTTCTGAAAAGATAACAACTGAAGTAAAGAAATGACTTAGTGCTTATACTGTTAGGTTAATTTTGCATACCTACGTATGATGCTCTGGGCTACTATTTCGAAGATAACAAGAGGCATTCTGGTAGTCATTATTGATTTCCTATTATCTTGTTTTGAAGTATCATTTTTATTGTTTTGTTTGGTTCAGATTTATTCTCTTAAAATTAAAAAAATATGATAGGAAACTTTAAGGTTGATTTTGTGGGGATGGGAAAGTAATCTGGGGACAGGAGGAAACAGAAAGGGAGGAGGGAAGTAAAACTAAATGATTAAGGTACAGTATGCATAAGTGCCAATTAACCAAGATAAATGCAATCAAACGTGAACCTCAAACACAAACAAAATGTACTAGAGAAAACAAAGGAAAAAAATTTTTTAAAAGAGCCATTGCATGGTTTTACTGTGTTGAAACCAATTTTTCCCATTCACAAGCCCTTGTCTGAGGTGAGGTTCCCAGCACTGGCAGTGGGTGACCTGCAGTGTGCGGAGAATTCTCTCTGCCACCTGTACCCTCAGTGCAGACCCGTCCACTTGCCCAGTCAGTAGGTGTTCTAAACTTGCTGTCCCCAGCCCCCCACTCTCTCTCTCTCTGTCTCTGTTTGTATGTTTCCCTTTCCCCTGTCTATCTCTGTGTCACAGATTTGATGTGAAGCGGCTCACATTCCTCACATGTTTGGAAAGTGCCTGGACCACGGGTGTGTCATATTCGCCTGTGGGTTAATTCACTAGTGTGTCCGTAGCTGACTGTACTCTTAGGAGGTGGGGTCGGGTCGGCGGAGGTGGGCCGCTGGGGTGGGACCTGGAAAGGTGTATATATCTCAGCTCTCTCCATGCTTCTGACCACCCCAAGAAGAGCAGCTTTGCTCAGAAGGGGTCTTTCCAACACTGCTGTTTTTAACTTGGAGCCAGCCCCCTGTGGATGGTAACCGGTGAGTTAAAATAAACCTATATGCTTTCACGTTTGCAAGAGTGGAACGTTGTGTGCCAAGGGTAAAGAAAGTGGCAAGGTCACTGTTTCTGCCACTCTGCTCCTGGCTCTATCTCTGTCTCTACTCATGTTTGTGAATCTCATCAATCTGTCTGTCACTGTCCCTTTGTGTCTCTGTTTCTGTATTTACCCCTGTCTTCCTAAGTCTGTCTCTGTGTCCTGTCTCTTTCTTTCTCTTTATCTACCTCCATGGAGTTCTCTCTTGGTCTGGCCTCACATCCAGTGTACTCCCCTGTTTACAGATAAAGAATCAAAGCTCCAATAGTACAATAATTTGCTAATGCCTCCCACCTGTGAGTGAAGGACTCCTTTCCAGCCCAGCATTCTTTCCGCTTATCTGTTACACAGCATCTGGCTTCTATGACAGCTTTAATGAGGTGAGAGGGACTAGAAGGAGTAAGGCACTGTGTTCTGAAGACCTTTTCTTTGTGACGGTAACTAACCATCTGTTTTCAGGGAAATCTTGCTTCTTCAGGCTGTCCCACGACTCAGTAGCTGGGGAGGCTTTCCTTCTTCCCATAATTACAGTGCTTCAGCTGAAAAGAAAGTAAGAGGCCACAGGAATGGAAAGGTTTCAAACTGTGTTCCAGGGAAGCCAGGGCTCTGCACAGGCAGTAGGTGAAGAGGCATCGGGCCACTGGGCTGTGGGGTTCCTTCCCTGTGCTACCCAAGGCAGCTCCACTTTCATATGCTTTATCTATAAGTTTTAGATATCTTTGCATTGGAAAGCAGACTCCATTGCTGAGATAGTGTTTTTAGACCACCCAGCCATTTAATCCAGCTCTCTTTGGGAATGAGGACAGCAAGGCCCAGAGAAAGGAGGTGATTTGCAAGAAAATGCCAGAGCTCAGATGCAGACTGAGATCCCAGTGAGATCTCAGGAATCTGAAAGCTTTTCTCTCCAGGAGGAAAACACTCCTGTGATCACAGGCACGCATGCAGGCACAGGACCAGGTGACCTGACAATTGTGATCCTCCTGGGGCTGGTAGTTCCAAGCTCCCTACACCAAAGCCCCAAACCTCTTCCCATTCCGCTCTTGCCTTCACACTGGTCACTCTCCTGCTTTCTTCTCTTGGCTGTTGGGGAAGCCCGGGCTCCCAGGAGAGCCAAGGGCAAAACAGCGATTCTTACGGGGTGCAGGAAAAGCCTTTCACATTTCTAGCAGTGCTCTTCCTGTAGAAGTGGTGCTCTCTAGAAAAAATTTCAGACTCAAGTGAAAGTGCAACATGTGTGCACATACATGCATTTGTGTGTGTGTCTGAGTAATAAGAAAACTTATTTTCCAGAGCCGAGGCCCTATAGTATTTGGCATGATTGAAATATATGGTGAATGTTTAAATTTGAAAACAATTTATCATGATGTCAAAGTGCATCCATTTTCCTACAAATGACTCAAATTTCTTTATAGTGGAATAGTGCTCTGTTTTGCATAAATAACATACTTTCTTTATCCTTCCATCTGCTGATGGACATACAGGATGCTTGCAAGATTTAGCTATTGTGAGTTGTGCTGTTGTAAACATGGGTACACATGGATCACTGTCGTATGATGTCTTTAACTCTTTTGGGAAGCTATCTGAAGGTCACAGTGTTACGTGAAATAAATCAGACACGGGAGCTTAAGTATTACATGCTTTCTCTTATATGAGAAACCCAAATTATAAGACCAAAATAAAACACAGATAATAGGAAACTGGGATAGATCGTTACCAAATGAGAAGGGACCAGGAGATGAAGGGAGGGGGAAGGAAGAAGGAGACCAGAAAGTAGAAAGAATTAAGATGTGCGAAGTGCATGTAATCATCATGCACTGCAAACAGGGTGAGAATTAAAAAATAAAGGGCACAAACATCTTTTGAGGGGAATTCATGGCAATGTGATTTTCATGTCATAATTTAAAAACTTAAAATTTTAACCATATACTTTGATCACCCTTGTACACATGTGCCCTCTCCCCCATTTTATTTATGAAAATGTTAACTGTATCAAAATAGTCATAATGAGAAAATCTGACAGACAGAGGTGACACATGAAAACTTCCCCCACCCACATACAGGCACAGATACATTTGTCCAAGCACAAAGATTTGAGCTCAAAACCAAGAAAAGGAAACATTTGGGTGCTAGAAAGAGAGAACTCAAAATCAGGGCAGTGGGTGGGGGCTGCAGCCCTGTGGCTCAGGGGCTTTCTGAGCCAAACATACACCACAGGACGAAGTCCGGGGTGCTGGGGGCTGCGGTGGGGGAACTGCCAGCCTCTGGTCTGGTGTCCTGTGTCTGAGGGGTGCTGAGACCGCCCATCCTGACACTCCCAAAGAGCTGTGTGCATATGTGCATATGTGTGGGTCTTAGCTCTCATTCTCCCTAAGCAAGACTCACACCCACACCCCATCAGAGTAAATGTGGCTTCCAGCCGCACGAGCTACAAGGCAGAGCAAGCCAGCCCGCGAGGAGGCAAACAACCCTGGAACAAAACTTGCTCAAGCCTCAGGAATCTCAAAGCTTACAGGGCAGCACGTCCCCTCCCAAGGGAAGTATCAGCAGAAACAACCAAAAGGAGAGTGTGCACACCGTGACTCTGTATGTGAGAATATTCTAAAATCCCTTTAGTAAAATGTCCAGCCCTCGTAGCTCGCAGGTAAAACTGTTTGCTGTAAGTGGATTGCGGAATCATGGACAAAGGTCAAGCAGGCACTGGAAAGGAACTCAACAAACTCGTTTTACAGTTGGGGAAATAGAGACACAGAGACAGGAAGTCACTTGCAAAGATCACCGATAGGTTCCTAGTAGAATGAGAATAGACTCTGAGTCTGTGCTGCTTTTTCTAACCAGGAAAAAACCAGAGGAGGAAACCCAGCTCTTATTAGCAAGGCTCTGATTTAGCGCTTTAATAACTTGGAACTGTAAATCAGTGCCCCTTTCATTCGCGCTATACTAACTTGACTCTGTGTCCTGTCATCCCCCCACTTTCCTTAGTTTTTTCCTTGACTGTCAGATGGTGGAAGTGTTACCATAGTTGGGGCGCGCCAGGTTCTATGAAAGCTCCTCCTCCCCAGCCTCTGCCTACCCTTTAGAACAAATGGATGATGATGGACCACATAGATAGTAGTAGTCCTAGATGATTACAATGGGGATGAAACTTCCTGTGGGCTAGAGACGTCCCAACAGTCATGACGTCAGAGTACAGCACATAACTCAAGTGTTTGCATAAATGAACTACTGCAGCGTCAGTCTTATAAACCTATATCACATGTGGTTATACACAGTAGATGAGGCTTGATGGTGAGAATGGATGATCAGGCTGCAGTTTTATGTTCTACTGTCCACTACCACATCAGCAGCCTCATACATCTCATGTTTGCTGGATCTCTTGGTTGCATCTCTGCCTCTTGTGCTAGATTTAATCTCGGAACGTCTTTGGTCATCATGGTCCATTCATGTCTATAACTGATTGCTAATGGTTCCCATTAAGAGATCAAGAAGAGTGACCAGAAGTGAAACTGAAATGAAGGCCTGTAAAGGTTTATGGTAGGCCACACCATCTAAGTTAAATACTCTCTGGTGTACTCACAAAAACTTGGCCTGAGACGCATTTCTCAGGACACGTCCCTGTTGTTAAGTGACATGTGACTGTGAACCTCTGCAGGAGGGTTAGGAAGACAGAGAAGGCTAGACTAGGAAACTTTTGGCCATGCTTCTTCACTGTGAATGCCTGTATAGGACAGGAGTGGTTTGAATTCTCGCAGGCCCAGAGTTTTAAACAGCAGATGAAATGTGAATTAGGGAAAAGCTTTTAGCAAATAGAAGCAATCTCTTGTGCTTTCATCATTTATTTATTATGTAAGATATCAAAGTTACATCACTGAAAGTTTGCCAAGTTCAGATCAGAAAACTAATTCTTCCGTAATAAGAAATACAAATAGCACAAACAGGGGGCTGGGGATTTAGCTCAGCGGCATAAGCACCTGCCTTGCAAGCAAGCGGTCATGAGTTAGAGCCCTAGTACCGATAAAAAGTTAAAAAAAAAAAAAAGAAAGCAAACAAATAGCACAAATACATTCCCACAGAATATATATCCAAAACATTTGACGTAAATTAACAAATCATATTCCTTTTGCTTGGATATCTGTTCACAACCAGGCATGATCTGCTTTTCCAGGGGAATGTTAGAGACAGTCACATTTGTCTGCTTTACTCACTATTTGTCTGTTCAATATTAGCAAATACTGACCGAGTATCTTTCATGTTCCAAACAGGGGTATACTCCAGTATTAAAATGATGAATAGAGATGAATAGAGATGACAGCCCTTATTCTTTGTATAAGGATTCTCCAAATATTGCATGGATGCATTCCTACTTCACAAACTAGGCATTATTTATTTGAAATTCAAATTTGACTGACTCCTCTGTATTGGTATTTGTGAAATCTAGCAACTCGGCTCTTGTGGGAGGTGGTGGGAGCCACTGGGCAGGTGAAGGCTGCTCCAAGTGCAGCCTCTTCCAAGGCAGGGCTGAGGAGGGTCTAGGGTTCACCTAGGGCTTTTTAGAGGAAGCTGCTGAGAACTTGGAGGGTTGGTATTGCTGGGAGTTCAGCAAGACACTGAAATCAATTGGACACGGCATGGGCCTGTGGATTCAGAGAGGCTGCTAGGATGGAATCATGTTTGAACTGAAGCGTGAAGGTCAAGTAAGAATTGGTCTAGAGAATTTAGGAAGCAGCACGGTTGGAATAAGTTGCGTGCGCTGTCCAGCCTCATAGGCAGAGCATTTAGGCTTTGTAACTGCCTACAGTTGTCTCTTTCCCTGCTTCTCCAAGATTCTTCAATAGTTCTTCAATTTGAATTCGATTCTATATACATATAACTCTCCCCAATGCATACTGCAAAAGCTGTCCTCACATACTATGTGGTCCCCAAACTTGTACACATTTGACACTTGTTTGTTTTGAAGAAAGCCCAATCCCTCTCATCGGAGTTTCCTGCTTGCCTTTATGCTGCAAGATGGGACTCTTTTGGGTGTTACAGAAACTCTTCAGAGCCCTCCTTTGTGTATGGAAGGACTAAGGAAATACTGAAATTTTTTTCCCTATAGCTGAGTAGCTGCATAGATTTCTCCAAAATCCCAGTTCCTTCATCCACTTTGATCACTTAATTCTCCACCACCCAATAATAATGGAGTAGCTGGCCCCAGCGGGAGGTCCCCAAAGCCCTGCACTTGGGCCATCAACCATTCCAGCTGATCAGGAGAGGAGATAGGTGGGGCCACCTGCCTACTGGCTCCTGAACACCTAAATGAGCCACCTTCTCTTGCTTGGATCATGGAGCAGATGGTTGTTCAGGGAGGTACAAGGGAACAGACAGTCTGGGGTTAGCTGGAACAAGTTTCTCAAGAATCAGAGCTGCCAGAGACAGGAAGTAGAGAGATGCTAGGCCGTGAAAACATTCAGACAGTGATAACTCTGAGAGACTCGGAGGAGAGGAGTGCAGGCATTGGCTGGAAGGGAAGGCTCCGGCAACCATGGGATTCTGTAATTCTATCATTCCAATTCTAGTATGGTAAACTAAACATACCAGGCAAAACCCAGCCCCTGATTGTTCTTTAAATGATTTATTGGAACATTATCACATGTGTGCATCACTTGCTTTTGCACCATACGAAGAGGTCTAAAAAGCATATGTTTATGAAGACTAAAATAGTTACCATGTGGTCATTTATAGAAAATGCTTGTCTATTTCATCCTAAGGATGCCCAAAATGAATGGGGGTGGGTGAGTGCTGGGGATTTAACTCATGACCTCCCACTTGCCAGACAGACACTTATGCCACTGAACTAAATCCCCATCCCCCTGGAATGAATTCTTTGATAAAGTAATAAATCATTCCTAATTTACTTGCATTATTAATCCAGGTGCCAGTGCAATCAGACTGTTTTCCTTACTAGGATGCAGGCCCTTGCTTAGGATACTAGCAGAAAATATCGAGCTGTCCCTCTGGGGTTATTAACATGGCCTCCCACGAAGAAGACAGGAAACGCCAAGGTTCTGAGATGCTCCAATTTGCTTTTTTCCCATTCCAACCAGA
Organism: Cavia porcellus; assembly: GCF_034190915.1. Lineage (NCBI taxonomy): Eukaryota > Metazoa > Chordata > Mammalia > Rodentia > Caviidae > Cavia > Cavia porcellus. The sequence continues at coordinate 53,327,155 of NW_026947500.1, read as the reverse complement.
ACTACTAATTCAGTCCGGGTTCACACACTAAACTCACTCGGCCATGGTGAAAACTGATACATGCTGAGCTCCTGCCTTCACCCTCAAAAGCTCTCCCTGATGGCTATCATTAGTCCTCTTAGTAGTGTCCTCTCCTGCATTGAGGTAGACAATACTGCTAGTTTCATAGTGGAGGAACTGAAAGCTTAGGGAGACTCCAGAACTTTCCCAGAGTCACATATGGAGAAGGGATGTCACTCTTTTTTCAATTCTGAAACCTCCTTCTCACTCCATATTTGTCAATGCAGTCATTGAGATATTTGAGCAGCCACAGAAAACAGAACAAAATCTCATGACCACATAAAGTCACAGTCCAGCTATAGTTCTTAATCTCCCAATGAGATTACCAAAAAAAATGAGGAGACAATGGGAGTATTTCAATAAGAGCCTGAAACTCCCAACCCCACGCAACCATGTGATAGAAGAACTGCCTCACCAAACTTTTTGGTTTTTACCTTAACATGTTCATTTGGATTTCAAGTAGAAAGAAAAGTGGTAACTTCCACTTTGCTTCAGCTAGAAAAACATCTGGAGATCCAGTGTTAGAAGAAGGAAGGACTGGCCCGGGATTTAGCTCAGTGGCTCAAAGTGCTTGCCTGTAAGCGTGAGGTTGTGTTTGATCCCCAGTACAAAAAAAGAAAAAAAGAACAAGAAAAAGAAGAAGAAGGAAAAAAGAAAAAGAAAGAAAAAAGGAAAGACTGAAGGCTAGGCTGGTTTTGTATTACCCAACCATGAAACAAACATAAAAATTTGAACCCTGCCAACAGTTAGCCCAACCCAGAGGCAGGATGCCACTTAATCACTTCTTTTGCTCAAATCTTCCTCAAAAAGGCAGTTGCAGGCAGGACCAAAAAGACTTGAGGACTGAGAATGGAGGACATGAGAAAAACTCTACTAGATCTGCAGTCCCATTATGATCAGATTGCTCCAGGTTAAAGTGTTTACAGCTGAGGGAGAAATCAAAGTGCACTTTTCCTGTTGTGTGATGTCATTAGCAGTAGGGGGGAAAGGGCTGGCCCTGAATGCTCCAGCCTTGTGGGCTCAGCCTGGAAGGCAGGTGGGTGGGAAGCGGGGCTCCCAGGGCTTGAGCCATCTCCTAGGCTTTTACAATAAAGTTAGAGTTGACACTGGCTACTCCAAAACTGATACCCACAGCAGATTCCTGGCCCATGGCAAGTGTTCATAAGTACTGAGTCCATGGATGGATGAAATAGACATCCGTGAGAATACTGTGGAGAATGGTGTTGAAAACAGTGCTGAAGCAGCCTTGGAGCTCAGTGGGAACCAAGGATGCTGCTCAGCAGTGACATCTGGATTAGGAGGCAGTAGCCAAGACTACATCTGCACTACCCCAGAGTCCCTTCTGGTGCACCAGAGGAAATATTCCTATAATACCAGTCTCACTCCTTCCAAATCTAAATCTGCACAGAGGAAAAAGAACAGAGAGGGAATAGCTGATAAGGATAACAAAGGTGGGGGAGGTTGGAGCAAGAAAGAGAGGGAAAGACTAATGAAGCACAGGAATAAAATAACTTGGACTGCCTGCTTTTTCATTGGGCCTCTGTATCATCTGGATTACAAGAAACCATGAAACTATTGTGTTCTTATTTTCATGGTCAGCAGACTAAGAATTGTGGTGGGCAGGATGAAGTGGACCAATCTGGCACGACAGCTCTCAGAGCACCGGGTTAGGAAGCAATGGTTCCAAAAAGAAAGCACAAGCACTACCCCTTTGCTCTCTGCTACCTCCATCACTCCCAGAACGAGTTTGTTGCTTCCAGGTCTTTGAAAGGCATGGTGCTCAGATCCATTCAGGTTCTAGACACCCCGCTAGATTCCTGCTAAAAATGACAAGGGAACCGTCTTGGCAAATGTGACCATTTTAGACCACAATGCAATGCAGAAGGAGGAAGCACCTGAACCCATTTCCAGCCCACAAAATATCAAGCCTTAGTCACGAGTCCAGATTGAGCTCTTCGTGAGAAGTGGTACACGTTCAGACTGAGACAGAAAGCAGACCTGGGACTTCCCTCTTGCTTATGCTCAGAGGGGAAGTGAAACTGCTTTTCAGCACCGCAGGTGCTCACCTCCAGGAAGAGAACGGCCTGCTTCACTTAAGGGGACAAAGTTCTGAGCGGAGCCCCATCTTACTTTTCCTGAGCGGCCCTCTGGGCAGCTTATGTGATCATACACCCATTTCAGTACAAGAGAAAGCAGAGGAAACAGCTGGGAAGGAGCAGCACCTGAGAGATTCAGGTGAACCTGCAGGTCCAGCTCCGGGCCACTTCCTCACACCTGAGTATTCCCAGGTCGCTTTTTCTGCCCTCAGCACACAAATGTTAGCAGAGGACAAATTCCCACCCTTTGCAGTTCCCCTTTTATTGTTTGCCTTCATTGAAAAGAGAACTTCCTTGACTACAGGAAATTCAGATTTGTACCATTCAAGATCTGCACCATTTCGGACCCATGAAAATGCCAGAAATCATTCGCTTCCTTTTCAAAAATGTGTATTTGTTGGTTATTTTCCTGAGTACAAACAGGGTACCTATTATTATTCAGTACTTACTAGGTTCTCAGTAAATTATTTGTTCAGTGGGTAAGACATGCTCACTTTTGAAAACTGAAAAACTTCAGAAAGCAAAACGGAAAAAAAAATCAAAAGTCATTTGTAAAACCTACCAACCAAATATAGTTACTGTCGAGGGGTTGGAGTAGATCCTGGTTGCATGTATGACAGGCTCATACTGGATGTATTGACCTGTATTCCACATTATAGCATAACAATTGCTCATGTTACTAAATTGGAGTAACTGTTTGGACTATAAAATAGTCACTCGCTCTTTTGGATCTTTTAGTTATTTTCAATTTTTTTCCTATTGTGAAAATGAAGAGGCAGGTTGTAGCCAAAAAGAGGTGGTAGGTGGGTGTTTAGAGTTGCAGGAGATCTTGAACATAGAATCATCTACATTCACCTCACCTGTGTTTTCATTTCAGGAGAGCAAGGAGCTTACAGCAGCCAGGAGAGTGAGAGGAAGAAGAAACTGTCAGCGTGTCTCCGGGACAGTGTAAGTGAGAAGGTTCTCTCTCTCCATGAGCCTGCGGGATAATCCGGAGAGAAGTGTGTGGACAGCCAGTTATTAGAAGCAGTCAAGGGTATTCCACCCTCATTTTCCAACTCTAGGATCCCTCTGCTGATATACACTTGTAGAACCACCTGATTATAAATGAACCAGCATCCTCTGCCCCGGTTTCATTCTTAAGCCAAAAATAGAAAGGAAGCTTGTTCATGAACTGATCCCTTGTGGGAGGTGGGGGTAAGTGCCTTAAAGTGTGACACTGGTGGCCTGAGAGGAGCCAGGGTGTGGCACTGCTGGGTTTACAGGAAGCCACCAGAATCCAGCAGGACTATGAAACAGTCCACGGAGCTGCACCTCTGGCCTTTCTCTCTCTTCTCTCGCTCTCATTAGAATGTTTGCAATACACAACAAATACATTCATAGTGAGAGATCTGCACATAAAATATTGTATCTCAATCATTTTTACTTCCTTCTCTGCCCCATCTCTTCCCACCCACATATTACCTTCCCATCTCTACAAAGTCCACTCCCCTGTTTGCTATCATCTTTTATTTTGCTCTTTAAGCTATTTCAATTTTGGGTTTCTCACATAAAGGAAGCCATGAAATATTTAACTTTTTATGTCTGATTTATTTCACTTAGCATTATGGTTTCAAGCTGCATTGAGTTTCTTATAAATGACTCAAATTTATCTTTATGGCAGAGTAGAACTCCTCGGAGTATATATACCACACTTTCTTTATTCATTTATCTGTTTATGGGCCTATGTGCTGCTTGCAAGATTAAAATATTATGAGCTGTGATACATGAGAGTGCATAAATCACTTTACCTAGTTTCAGTTTTATGAGGAATCTCCATCCTGATTTCCACAGTGGCTGTACTAGTTTGAGTTCCCACCCACAAAGTAGAAGGGTTCCTTTTACCCACAGTCTTGCTGGCAGCCAGCATGTGTTGTTTTGAGTTTTTGATGATAGATAATATTCTTTCTGGACTATTCTTTTGATTTGCATTTCTCTAGTGGGCCATGATACTGAACATTTTTTATGTACCTATCAGCCATCTGTACTTTTACTTCTGACAAGTGTCTATTCATTTCCATAGCCTGTTTTTCTGTTTAAAAATATTTTTTGTATTTGTGCGGAGTACACAACATTTGCATTCCATGTGTGGAGTTGGTACATGTACTTAACTCATCCCAATTCCTTTCTCTCATCTCTTATCCCTTCCCTACTCCACCTCCATTTCTTGATCAAGAAATCAAATTATAGCATATGTTGGAGAGGCTGTGAGGAAAATGGAATCCCTCTACACTGTTGGCATGATTGTAAACTAGTACCATCACTATGGAAACCAGTATGCAGATTCCTCAAAACATTAAAACTAAAAATTCTGTTTGATTAACCAATTCCCTTTCTAGGTATCCTGAAAGAGTTAAAGATATCATAGTACAGTGGTACATGCCTTTTATATAGATAACAGTACAATTTGTAGCAAGTAAATTTTGCTCATGGCCCATAAGTCCATTGCTAGATGAATAGATAAAGAAAATGTGATATCTACACAAAGTGCAGTATTACTGTGCTATAAAAAAGTACAGAGGAGTCATTTGTAGGGAAATGGATGAAGCTTGAGACCATGAGTTTAATCACATACATGAGCTTAAATATTAGGTGGATTCTCTTATACAAATAAAGAGCAAGATAAAAGGTAGATAACAGGAAGTAGAGAGACACATCATTCTTAGCAGGGAAAGCGATCAGTTGCCCATTGTTGAGTTAGTTCTTATTTGGTCTTGTTATTTCTTGAAACACTTCTCACTTGCATAAATGACCATCTGAGGTAACTCAGTTCCTTGGAATGGCCTTTCTGGGATGTACAAGTGATGGTGTAATGAAACCTGTGGATTGAAATATGAATTTCCTCAGCCTCCGCATTGTATCTGCTTCATGGTGTGATCTGTGGGTTGTGAACCATTGCTTTAAAAACTAAACTGGGTGGTGATGAGTCATGTTCCTTTTTACCCACTGTGCTGATTACATGCATGTAACAATTCAGTGACAAAAGTAAAACCACAGGCACTGCTCCTGGTAAACTGCATACATGGAGGAGCTATGTAAATGTGTGTGTATATACACAAGCACCCTTCCAGCAATTTGCATTTTCGAGAAATCAAAATGAAGATTATAGTGAGGCTTTTGTCTTTGCCCAGACATCTGTGTCTGAAAGGAAATAACAGCAGAATATGGGGACGCTCACCTTCACTTGAGAGCATAGGACAGGATAGACTGGGGGTTCCCAGAACACTGCTCAAAGAACTCTTCTCAGTGCCTTTCACCTCCATTCCAGAGAATGCCAGCTCCAAAGCCAGGACCCATCAAGTGTGTAACAGTGAGACCTCCCCATGTGGGTGTCCAAGCTTTTTATCCATGTCTTCTGGAACAGCCTCTGCCCTCAGGCAAATGGGAAGCCCAGGGCTTGGCCTTGACTTCTAGTCAGCCTGGCCACGGTGGAGGCTGGGAATCTCAGGAAAGGCGATGTTGCCATGAACCTCTGCATCTCTAGTGAAAAGGAAATTGTTATCAGAGTTGCAGAAGGGATTGGCCAGGCAAAATTTTAAGACATCAAATCCAAGAAAGCAAATAAACCCAAAGCAATCTGGTGGAGGAAGTGGTCAGGGGCAGGGTCACACTTTCTAGGTGTCACTATTGCTGCTAAGTAACCAGCTGATCATGGGGATGCAGGGTAGACATGTGTTGAGAATGTGAGCCTGGCTTTGCATAGCCACATACCATGACGTTTTCAAGGTTCTAATGCACTTTCATGTTCCAACCAAATCTTATTTCCCCAGTTTGCAATGCGAGCCCCCTAAAGAGGAACTGGTGGTTTTAGGAGAACTGTTGAAATTACTGTTTCTACAACTGCTTTCTTTCCCATCTTTCAGTTTGCACCGAGTGCACCGGCAGCTGTCGAGGCTGGTCTAGAGCTGGGGCTTGCTCTCTGAGCCATGAACACCTTCAGGGTCGCCCTGTTGCTCTGGACTGTGGCAACGTGTGCTGGAGAGGACGATCTTTTGCTGGAGCCGCCAAATGAAACTGGATTTCAAAAATGCAGGGATGCTTTGAAACTCCCCGTCCTGGAAGTCTTACCTGGAGGGGGCTGGGACAATCTGCGGAACATAGACATGGGCCGCGTGATGGAGCTGACATACACTCACTGCAGGACCACTGAGGACGGGCAATACATCATCCCCAATGAAGTGTTCACCATTCCTCAGAAGCAGAGCAACCTGGAGATGAACTCAGAAATCCTGGACTCCTGGATGGATTACAAGAGCAGTACCTCCTCCTCTATTAACTTGGATATCTCCGTGCATTCTATAGTCAATGGTAAATTTTCTGCCGAGTTCCAGAGGATGAAGACCCTTCAGGTAAAGGACCAATCTGTGACAACCCGAGTTCAAGTCAGAAATGTAATCTATACCGTCAAGATCAACCCAGCCTCAGAGCTCAGCTGGGAGTTTAGGAAGGAGCTCATGGACATTTCCGACCGTCTGGAGAACAATCAGACGAGGATGGCCACCTACCTAGCAGAGCTCCTTGTCCTCAACTACGGCACCCACATCATCACCAGTGTGGATGCTGGGGCCGCACTCATCCAGGAGGACCATATCAAGTCCTCCGCTCTCCAGGACAGCCAGAGAAATGCAAAGAGTGTGACTGCATCTGCTGGAGCTGTCTTCTCAAAAATCGTGAATGCCAAGGTGGACATTGGATACTCCACCGAGGACAGCTTGATCAAGGGTTACCTCTCCAATCGGACCAACTCCAGGGTGCTGAGTCTCGGAGGCATTCCATTCCACCCAGGTATCACTCTTGAAGTCTGGCAGCAAGGTATCAACAACCATCTAGTGGCAATGGACCGGACCGGCCTGCCCCTGCACTTCTTCATCAAGCCAAACCTGCTGCCTGAGCTGCCCAGGCCGCTGGTGAAGCAGGTATCTCAGACGGTGGAAGATGCAGTGCGTCGCTATTATGACTTCAATACCTACCCTGGGTGCACAGATGCCAGCTCTCCAAACTTCAATTTTCAGGCCAATATGGATGATGGCTCCTGCAATGGGAAGACACACAACATCTCCTTTGGTGGAATTTATCAGGAATGCACCCAAAACACAGGCAAGGACCTTGCCCTCTGCCCAAAACTGCAGCAGAAGAATCCACTCACAGGTACATTCTCCTGCCCCTCTGGCTACACCCCCATCCGTCTGCTGTCTCAGACCCACGAGGAGGGTTACAACCACCTGGAGTGTAAAAAGAAGTGCACCCTCCACATCTTCTGCAAGACAGTGTGTGAGGATGTTTTCCAGGTGGCAAGGGCTGAATTCAGGGCATTTTGGTGTGCCGCCAAAGGCCAAGCCCCTGGACACTCGGGACTTCTCTTTGGAGGGCTCTACAGCAGTCGGAGTATAAACCCTGTGACAAATCAGCAGTCATGCCCAGCTAGCTACACCACACTGAACCTCTTTGAGAACCTTAAGGTTTGTGTTACTCAAGACTATGAGTTGGGGTACAAGTTTTCCGTCCCCTTTGGTGGGTTCTTCAGCTGTACAGCTGGGAACCCCTTGGTAAATGCTGCCTTATCTGGAGACCATCAGAAAAAGTGTCCTGGGGGCTTCAGCCAGCACTTGGCACTCATCACTGATGGATGCCAAGTGTCCTACTGTGTCAAGGCTGGGGCATTTACAGGGTGGTCCCTGCCCTCAGCCAGGCTCCCACCTTTCACCAGGCCCCCCATCATGAGCCAGGCTGCCACCAACACTGTCATCGTGACCAACAGTGAGGGTTCTAGCTCTTGGATTAGAGATTCCCGAACTCACCGCTGGAGGCTAGGAGAGCCCCAGGAGCTGCGCAGAACCATGAGAATCATGAACGGAGAAAATGGTGGCCTGTCTGGAGGGGCAGCAGTTGGGGTCTCAGTGGCCGTCACCAGCCTCTTGGCAGGGCTTGTCCTTTTGGCTTTCTATGGCATTCGGAAGTACAAGAGTAAAGGATACCAGCCAATAGATGGAGAGCAGAAGAATGTGTTTGTAGAGACCGGAACTGGAAACATCCCTGAGCTACAGCCCCAGAGATTCCCAGCTTAAATCTCTCCTGGATGCCCAGGTTCTGTCATCTCTGACCATAGCTTCAAACACCTCTTTCTTCCCTCCCCTCTCCACTTCTGCCTTCCCAAATGCAAGGAAGTATCTCATCTGACAAAGTCAGGTATAACTTTGAGACTTCTTGTTTAGATCCCGGAGCCAAGAAATTACAGGAGTACCATGGAGTACAAGGTAGGCAGTCAGGAGACTGAGCAACTGTGACTCGTGGTGCACTAAGGCTGAAAGGGTTGTCTTTTCTCACTATGTGCCGTTGTCCTCACTTGGGGCATGTGTGTGGAAAGGAGGCAGGGTGCAGACAGCTGAATCTGGAAATCGTGCCTTTGGTCTGAAGTGCACAGTAGTTTCTCACTTGTCAGCTGTCAGAATTTCTGCCTTTAGGCACCACGTGTCTTGTATTATGCTTTAAAAGCTGTTTGTACTTTATGCTCCTAAACTGGTATAAAGATACAGGAAGTCCCGTGTGGTTGCTGCCTTTTGGTCTTGAAGGTCCATGCTGATCGCCTGGGTTGGGCCTCAGCTTTGGGGAAGATGTTCGTTATCAATTCCATTCTATCCCTTTACCCCACAGTTAGGACTTACTGCAACCAGGCAAATCTGGGACTTCTGATGAGTGTCAACAAGCCCTCAGGAAATATCTTAACTTCTAAGCTTCTATTAGGAGGTCAAGAGCAAAGGGAGAAGTGGAGTAAATGTAAAATTTGGAAGATTGAGGTGCTAACTCCTTTTACCTTACCTCAGCACAAAGCAGGCACCGACAGGATAGGCCAGCCATTCTGGTTCTGTGTTCTGTGTTACCACAGAGAAGCCCTTCTACCTGCAGGCACAGCCCTCACCTCTTCTGCTTTTCATTGCTCATGGGGGTGTCTGAGAAGCTCACATGTGCATACACCTGGATGCCAGCCACAAACTTAGATTTTCCCAGGGGCAAAAAAAGTGAGAAGTCCAAAAAGTCTAGTCCTCAGACAAGCCCATATTTAAGTATTACTTCCTCCCTAAAACCAAAACTGTGCCAAAAGCACCAACAGCACTCCCTCCCCCTACTGCCCCTTACCGCACCTCTCACAGAAAAATCCAGGTCTCTGAATGGAAGGAGGCATCCGGAACAGCTGCAGATATCTGCGTCCCAGGTCAGTTGGGGCATCTGGCAGGATGCTTGGCGGTCAGCACTTGGGCTCTGCTCCATTTTATTACCAGTCACATCTCACTGGAATCTCCTCCGCCACATTTTTAAAAAGTAGCATTTATTTATCCAATCAAACGTCACTAGTGAGCTGGAAGAGTAGTCTGTCTCCTTCATTCATATGCACACTCAAGATCATGGCTCACTGGGAGCAGCTCTTCTGGAGGGGCTAAAGCTGCCCAGTTTGTGGGGAGATGGGACGGGGGAGAGGGGTAACAGCCCACATTCATTTCAGCAGAGACACGAGACAGAGGCCTCTCTCAAGTGTCCAGCCAAGGATACTGATTTCTTCTGTATTTCACCCTCCCCCTATGTATTAACTCTTCTAAAGGTCTGTGTATTTTGTGGCTTCTGGGTGTTCCGTAGGTCTCAGCAAATCTAACCACATTTCTACCAAAGACTGATTCAATTCTTGAATAGGACTATGGAATCAAACAGGCAAAGTAAAGCCAAAGGTTCCCAGACTTTTAATGCATTCACTCACTGCCCAAGGAAATGAAGTTTTTCACTGGTTTCTATTTGTAATAATAAAACTGCACATAAATATGCATTAAAATATGCACCAAGGAACGCTTTGTCTTGCCGTTTATTCATATGACAGAATGTGGATGTCTGCAGCTCACATTCACTGAGTGACTTTACAAGGTCGGGTCCTGGGTGTGGGGCTCACAGGGTCTATTGACCTTTTCCTAACTGAAACCCCAGGCTGGGGTTTGTGGAAAGACCCGTCCTGGCTCCCAAGAAACCACACTCAGAGATGGAGCTATTTTGGGTGACAAAGCCAGCTCGGCATTTGCATTTTATTCTGTGTTCTCATCAATATTGATGATGCATGTAAACATTTATTTGCAAGACAACACCCTACACCTTTTTTTTAAAAGCCTGGATTGTAGATTGGGCGGAGGAACCTTTAAGAGTCAGCGTCTGTGATCTGAGATGATCTCTAGCCCATGAGTTCACTCACGTATTCTCAGGCCTTGTGGTCTCCCCAAGGCCCTCACCAGCTTAGATGTGTAACACAATTACAGACATGCGGTTTCCCCTGTATGTGGTGGTTGGGCCTGTGGCTGGCGGACTCTTGGAAGTAACCCAAATGCCCCTCTCGGGTGGGGCGGCAGCCAAAAACAGAAGGTCACTTGGAAGCCCTGTGGTTGTCAAGTTGCCATTTATTGTTCTGCACGGACACCCCATGAGCACCAGGGGGCGAGGTACCTGACACAGCAACATCAAGGATCCCGGATCACAGCGATTACAAACAGCACAGAGCACGTGGACGCTTGCCTGTCCCTGTGGCGCCCACCTCTTTCTTCTCACACGGGCCTTGCCCGTCCCATCGCGCACACAGCAGTACAGCCACACCAGTCCAAGCACCGTGGCCATGCAGCGAACCACAGAGCCCACGCTCTTCTCGCAAAGGGAGCAAGGAAAACCCGGGCATGCGCGACCACGCAGGCACCAGCCGGCCCCTTGGGCATGCGCATCTGTCCAGGTGCCCATTCTTGCCCGCTCGCCCTCTCTGCAGCCACAGTGCTGGCAGCCCCTTGCCGAGTCCAGCAAGGGCCTCTCCGGGTCGCTCTGTCCTGCCTCCCCCAACCACTTGTCCGGGAAAGGGCTATCCAGGACCTCGCCCCTGTCCAGAAAGCCAGAGGGCAGCAAAGTCAGCAGCCCCAGAGAGGAAGGCCACAGGAGGGTGAGGGCACGTGGTGTCCCCTGATGAAAGATTGGGAGGCCAAGGCCAAGAGTGTAGGGTATGTGTGTTGGGGGGCTTTCCCCACCCTCCAGGGGTGATCCCCCCCCCCCCCGCACCAGGGGCCACAGCTCATCTTCCCTCTCTCTGCCCACAGGCCCGCTGCCCACCCATGAGCCTCTCCAGTAGCCTCGCAGCTGCCGTGGGAGCCGCCAGTAACTCCCCCAGGATGCTCCTCTACTCAGTTCTGCCTACTTCCTGCCCGCACTCGCACCCAGGCGAGGTCAGAGCCCCTGAGCACTGCTGAGAGCCTAAGCTGACAGTGGGGAGCAGGGCCCATCCTGGAGTCCCACTGGGGCCAGTCTGTGTTCCTGGGATTGAATCTGGTGACACTCAGGTGACTCCACCAGCCACACCAACACTAGAATGGCCGCAGGCCTCAGAGCAAGCAGCTCTCAGCGGCCCTGGGGAAAGCCTGGCCTTGCTTCTGACTTCAGTACCACCGCTGGACATGGCCTTGTTTCTATGTCTCCTAGCATCAGAAAACTTCTGCCTCTTAGGGAAATATATGCGTATATATATGTCGAACCCCCAAAACATGAGGTATATAAACTCAAATTAGTACCCAGAGGAACTCTCCCAAACACATAGATCAAAGAACCCACTTTCAGAGGGGGATCTAGGTTTCCCTTCTAGACCCCCAACCTTTTCCTTCATAGGAAAAAAGCTGAGAGGAAACTGAGGGGACAGACAGAGTCTTGGGACACAGCCTAGATGCAAGGTGGCCCTGACCCAGCCAGCAATGGGCTGAAAGTAGGGGCCGAGATCCAGATCCATCATGGTGGAAGAGGGGGCACTAGGCCCAACACCATGCCAGGCCACAGTGCAGACAGCATGCCTCAGACCCAGGCTGCACAGGGCACTGCGCGGCTGGTCCTGGAACACAGTGAGAAGAGCAGGAGTCTGGCTCTCCCCGCCATGCACCTCCCCAAGCACAGTTCTAGCCCCCTTGGTATCCCACTTTATTCTGAGATGGGCTGGGGATGAGGAGGGTCATGGGGCCATTAGGATCTCGCAGGCCCCACAGAGCTGGGGCTTGGCATTTTGTGAAACGGAGGCAAAGGACATCAGGTTCCTTCCACCTTCACAGCCCACTGATGCGTGCATACACACACATGCACACACTCCGATGCATACACACGAGCACACACATACAGGCACACATGCACGCACACACACGGGTGGCGCAGAGCCCGCGTGGGCTCCACTCACAGTGACGAGATGAAACCCACAGACTCTGAGCTGGTCTGGGGTGTACCGGGAAGGCCATGGGCTCCCCCTCCCCGGAGGAGGGCAGTGCTGGGGCTCAGTGGACAGCAGGCTCTGGTCTGATCGCAGGGGCTAGAAACACATCATGAGGTGTTATCCAGAGGTGAGGCCCAGAACCCCCAGCTACCTCAGACAGGCTAAAGGGTGGGCAGGAAGGGAGTCCCCGAGGAAGATGCCGAGGGCAGTGGGGCTCCAGTGGCTTCTGCCTCCCCGGCCCACTTGATGCCGAGTCCACCCCACTCTGCACCAGGGCCTCGGACTCCCAGAGTGACAGAGGTTCAGCGGGTGGCTCCACTTGCTCCCCCCAACCTTGCACAGTGAGAAAAGGAGGAACTCCACTTTTGGAGTAGAGTGGAAGCAGCAAGTAGCCGGCTGAGGCCGAAAACCTCGGCTTCACAAGGCCAGGGTGCAGAGGAGCTCACCTGTCCATACCTCAAGTGCTGACCGTACCCCTACCAGGGCGGGCAAGATGGGAGTATTCATCTACCCAGCACTGAAGACTCCACAGGAATAGCCCTCACCCATGTGCCCCGGGTCAGATGAGGTTTATGAATGATGTCATTGATTCTGTCTGGCTCCCTCTCAGCCCCTGGGGCTGGAGGGACCATGGAATGGAAATGGACAGGCGGGAAGGGCATCATACCAATGTCCACCTCGAATCCCGCCCCCCTCCTGCCCTGCAGTCCTCTGGTGCACCATTCAGAGCCCCTCCAGCCTCAGTCTTTCTCCTGGGCAGTGCTGTCCTCAGAGATGCCCTGGGCAGCCAGTTCTGCCAGCACGTTGTCCAGGTAATTAGCATCCGGGTAGCCATGGCCAGTGAGATTAGAGCCGAATTCTGTTTTATGGTGCACCTCATTCCAGATGACCGTGTCAGACTCGCCCGTAGTGCTGGAGGTACCGATGGCAAAGATGAGGCGGCGATCCCAGGCCACCAGCAGCAGCTTCAGAACCTGGAGGAACCAGGGAAGGGCCAAAGCAGCAGAGTGTTGCTCAGAGGCCTCTGCAAGCACTCTGACCAATTCCAGGCTCTCTCGTGTCTACTTGCTCTGCTGGTCCTCACTGCCCTTCAGCCAGGTAAAGGGCAAGAGCAACTAATGACCCTATTTTACAGGTGAGCAAACTGAGGCCCAGGAGGTATGCAGGAGAATTTCTGAATGTCCTAATTCATCCAAATTCAGCAAAATCTTGACTAAGCGAAAATGATATCTAATGTTCCCTTTGCAGTCTTGGTCAGAGCAGGGTCCCTGATAAAAATGCCACCCTTTCTAGATGGAACTGCTTCAAATACAGTACGGGCTGGTGGGGCAGGGAGATCCTAACTTTAAAATGACAGCCGCTGTTTCCCGAGTAATAACTCACAAGCGCCAGACAATGAGTCATGCAATGGTCACAGCACACAGAGGGCCAAGGATTCTTATCATCACCTACTGACTGGAGTCAGGAGGTTTCAAGCACAAGGCCAGCTCTGAGCAATCTCAGGTCAGGGAGGGGCCAGGGATCCCGGGAGAGAAGGCCGTGCAGACACAGTCAGTAAATACAGACAGGGGTCATTATGGCAATGGAGCAGTCACACCACATCTTACAAACGCTACGTTCGCCTCATCCCTCCCACATTCCATCTATGCAGACAGAAATATCACCACTTTACGGGTTCAAAATCTGTGTGAAGGGCATAAAACTTCACACCAGCTTCCACAGCTGATGAATGGTAAAGCTGAGCCTCAGACCCAGGCTTCTCTGGCTCCAAGGCCCGGGCTCTTTATCAGCCCTCACTCTGCAGTGAAGTCTAGGACTGCAGTCCTGCACCTGGGGAGGGAAGAGGGCTAAATCTCACACCCGCAGATGTTTCTATGTTATGCTGCAGACTGGAAAAAAGGAAGAGTGAAAGCCACCAAAACAGCTTGGGTGATGTTAAATTTCACTTCTCTTAGACAAAGGCATTTGGTGTCAGACGCCATGCTTTGCGTGACTTACACAGAGGCGGACAAGAGATGAAGCAGTGTTCCCCAGGATCATGGAGGGGAGACAGCATGGGAAGGAAGGAGCCGTGAGGATATGGTGGGGACGAACAAGGGTCCGACCTAGGCCCCAGGGACCCAGGCTGCATCAGGGACACAGAGGGGAAGCATGACTCCTGCAGCACCCCCTGAGGTAAACAGACCTAGGCTCCAGCACAGAAATCGGCTCTTCACTGAAAACAGCCATCAGGCTTAGCCCTGGCTCCTAACCCAGGAATGATGTCCTGCGCCTTCACCCTGTGGCTGATTCCCTCACTGTCCCTACCTATCTGCTTCCTCCCTGGAAGAGGAGGACACAGCCAGGCCCAAGGTAGCACCCTGCAGGGGCTTCCCTGTGCCTTCTGCAAGTTTACCACCACTCACAAGGCATCTCTCCTAGACTTGGCTCCCTTCCAATGGGAAGACATGGAGTACAGAGCGCTGCTCTTCTGACCTGGATTCCAGAACAGAAAGGTACCTGCAGCAGCGTGAAGGTGGAAGCTTATGAACGCCTTCATTCATCTGTTAAAATCCCCCCAAGGGTAGCTAGGAGGTGGTAATTTGGAGAGACAGTGGTTGTTATTCAAAGGAATCTCAATGGATGGGAATAATGCTTCCCAGGAGAGCTGAGAGACCGCTTGCTCTTTGCCAGGGAGAACACCAAGAGAAGGGGTCATCTGCAGACAGAAGCAGCCCTTGCTAGACACCAAACTTCCCAGTGCCTTATCCTGGACTATGACAAAGCATAGTCCGGAAACTGACACACAGTATGTGTGAGAACTGAACATTTGCTGACTTAAGGAGCTAAAATCAAGAGAGTGAGCAGATGGGAATGCACCCCTCATTCGCTCCTTTCCCCAGCATTCCACACAGACCAATGGTTCTTTTTGCTTCTTGAGAGCAAGGAAAATTTTTTCTGGTCTCATCCACAGAAAAATAAATGAAAAGTTTTTATTCTAATTAGAGTTCATAGGACCACAGAAGTCTGATTGTGAGTTGCTGGGAATCTAAGAATCCAATCATTAGTCTGAGCTCTGCTCTTTGGGGAAAAGGTCCAAGAATACAAAAATACGCAAAGATAAAATGATCCTAGCTGGGTGTGTAGGTGCTTGCCTGACCAAGAGTTCAGACCAACATTGGGCAACTTAGCAACTAAAAAATAAAAAGCAATATTGATGGGGATATAGCTCAGTAAAAAGGACCTGGGTTCAATCAACAATACTGCAAATAAATAAGATATAAAATAGAATAACCCCCCACTGATGAAGATCTCCCTCCAGGGCAGTGCTTGCTCCTCTAATGTGTGATCCGCCAGGGCTCTCATTAGGATGAAGCGTGTCATGCATGCGTGGTTCTGAGTCTTTTCAAGCTCCTGGGGTCACTGTGAGTAGAGCCCCCAGTACCTGTCTTTAGTAGCAGGACTGCAGACAGAGGGACCATTATTGCTAGAAATACACTGGTGAGGAGAAAAATAAAATTTCTACAGCAAAAAAAAAAAAAAAACAAAAAAAAACAAAAACAAAACCCTATTCTGATCACACTCATCCTTCTCTATGGGTGACTCAGATGTGACCTCACTGCTGTGGGCCTCTAGAATAAAATGAGACCAAGCCATCTCAGATCAGCAGGAAGCAAAACCTCAGGCTCCCCCTTGCTCCCCAGCTAAGCCTCCGGCCTGCCCCAAAGCACGTGCACCGGCCTGCCCCAAAGCACGTGCACCTACCTTTCTCCCCTTCTCGCTGTCTGGAAGGTAGCAGTGTCGCGGGAAGCCGCGGGCACTGAAGCTCTTCCCGGGGTTTGGGTGTTCCGGCCCCTGAAAGCAGAAAGAAAGAAAACAAAAGGTCCTTTATGAAAATCTCTCTGGTAAGTGGAGGAACTGGCACAGTGATGACAATAACAGCCAGTGACTGACATAGCGTGAGCAGCTGCTTCACACACATGCATGGCATCCATGGTATCCGTGGCATCCGAGACCTCAGTCTGACCACATAGCCCGCTGGAGCCTTCTAGATGGATGTGGGCATGTCAACCCACTTAGTGTCATTATCCCCTCCTGCTGCACAGATGGGAAAACTGCACCCCGGAGAAGTTAAGTGGCTTCCGTGATGGTTGCAGCTCTGCTCAGACTTCAGGGCAGGTTCCCGCGGCTCACTCCAGACAACTACACCGAGTAACAGAGCATCCCTGCACTAGGGTCAGTGAGGGCAGGGTCTTCTCAGTGACTTGCAGATTTCCTCTGCATCTCTGGGAGTTCTGAACTGCTGTTCTACTTGGTAATATTGACGAGGATATATTCAGGACTAAAAGTCTCAAGACTAAAAGTCTCGCGATACTTTAGCTAGTGTCACCCACGGCTGCAGAGGCGATCTCAGGCCACTGGTGGGAAAGAAACTAAAAGGAAAACCCAATCAGAATCCAGAATCCCAATGCTGTAGTGGCTGGGGACCTGAGAAGTCTGACTCCACTGCAGCTGTGTTGGCCCCGGGCCTTCAAAACCAACTGGATTACTAGGAGAGGCTGATGCTCTCCTGACGGGGACACACACACACACACACACACACACACACACACACCCCTCCTGCCTATAAGCGTGGATACATTAAGTGAAAGCCACACTTCTGCAAGGTGACACTGCTCCTCATGCTTTCTCTCTTCTGCACACATCTGCTTGTCTTCTGCTTTTTTCACCGGAGCTGAAGTAGCACCAGGCCCTGCGAGATGGTGAACTGTGGGCAACCCATGTGAGAAATGCCCAGCCAGTCAGTTTAGCATGACTTTGGGTGTGGCTGACAGAAACATGGAGGAGGGGAGCCCCACCCTGGCTGTGGCTGGCACCCACCAATCAGCTTGCAGCCTGTATAGAATAAAAAGGGAAAGGAAGAAGTCTGGCAGAAGCTTCTTCACAGGTGCTCCTGTCTCTGCCATTGCCTTTGGGCATCCATCCCTAGACTTCCAGTGCAGCCTCTCTGGATTTCCAATATGTATGCTTGTGGGTTTCTGTGGGGAGTTCCAAACAGGTGACTTCTGACCAAGTCTGCTGGCCCTCCAGCACCCAGATGGCCTTTTTGCAATTTCCACATTGGCCTCTGCAGGCGGCCATCAAAAGCTCACCTTGTACTCCTTTACATATCACATTCGAAGGGTTTCATATGTATGTTATACATATGTTATGTATCTTATGACTAATACACCCTGATCAGATGCAGCTGCTGGTCTGTGACTTCCTAGCCCCTGGAGCCATAAGCCACACAAACCTCTATTCTTTATAAATCGCCCCACCTCAGCTATTCTCCTATAGCAACAAAGAACAGACCAAGACTCCAGACTGCCCATGGATCCACTGGTTCCTTTGAGAAGCTCACGAGAGGCAATGGACTCCAACAATCAATGCCATTACTCTGCACACATACTTATCTAGAATCTCTGAGCAGCATGGACCCCTCAGGGATGGAATCTTGCTTTAAAGAACTTCTGAATACAACTTAGGTAACAGTCATAATCCTATGCCATTGTCAGCAGCCTCTCCTGCAGAGAACTACCAAATGCATCCAGACTATAAATGAATGAGTGACAAAACCTTAAGAAAACATTGGGGTTTTTTATTTGGCTTTGTTTTCATGGTACTTGGGTTTGAACAATGCCCCATACAATGAGCTACATCTCCAGTCCTATGCAAGGACTGGAGAGACAAAATATTGCCAAGTTACCCAGGTTCAATCCTCCTACCTCAGCCTCCCAGAATGCTGGGATTATGGGCATGTGTCACCCTGCTCAGCCCTGAGTTTTCATTTTCTCTTATTATGCACCATGATTTGAAAAGGATGAAAAAGAATACGGTGTTTAAATTTATTGTCTGCAACAGCCTGACTGCAGGGAGTTAGGATCCGGTCTCCCTGCACGGCAGGGCCTGATTGTGCATGTCAGGAGGTCTCGCAGCCACATGTGTCCCTTCTCAGGCGATCACCGCAGGTGTGCATTATTCCCTGGGCTGCACTGTCTCGAGCCAGGCCACCTGCTCCCAGGTCTATTACTGCGCCATCCCAAAACTGTGTGCTGCATCCACTTACACTGGTCAGCCTGGCACTGACTCTCAGGCTAGGACATTCAGGCCAATACGAGGTGTAGCAGTCACAAGTTTTCCTGAGCATCTCCCAGGCAGTGGCTGTCTGCAGGAAGGGTGGCGCTTAGTCTCAAGCCTGTGCCTGAGGCAGCTCGTGCTCTGTGCAGGCAGCAGACAGCAAGCAGCTGCTCTGCTCTGGAGCTCCGGCGGTGAGGTGCTCTGCCTAGCAGATGCCCATCCAGATCCAGTGCATGCCAAGGCTGCCGAAGTCTATCCTGACCCCTGTGCTGACATTCACGATCCTCCTGCCCCACTGGCTACCTCGAGATCTGTTGGGAGCCGCGGCCGAGCCCGGTCGCCTTACTTGGCGGACGTGAGGCCTGTAGGAAAGAGCAAAGCCTGAGCTAGATTACCCCTCCCATCGAGTGTGCTAAGATGGCGCTTATCTCCTGCTTCCTGCTTGGTAAACAACCCGCCCTGTAAGATAGTCTGCCTAGCAACAACTGATGTTAGCCAATCAGCCCGCATCGCGCGCTTTGAACTGATTGGCCACTGTAACCCTATAAAAGTGAGTGCCTCTCCCGCCACGAAAGAAGAAGCAGAAGAAGCACGCAAGGAGCCGCGGAGAGCGGACCGGTAGAGGCTTCGGGACAGACTGTAGGGAGAAGCACGCAAGGAGCCGCGGAGAGCGGACCGGTAGAGGCTTCGGGACAGACTGTAGGGAGAAGCACGCAAGGAGTCGCGGAGAGCGGACCGGTAGAGGCCCTGACTTGGCTGGGCGCAGCAGGCCCTGTGTGCCACCTGTTCATGCTGTTCTTTCACAGGCTTTCACACATTCCATTTTATTCCCTTATCACTTATGAGTACTCTGAAGTTCCTGGTTCATTTCTTTGTCTACTTTAATATGCCCCAGCTCCACTACCATGGGGACTTCAGCTAACTTCTCTGGTACCCAGAACACAGCAGAGCTGTCACATACACTCAAACAACTGTTCTAAGACAGAAGACAAGGAACTGGCTGCGAGAGAAACAGGGAAACCACACCTTTCACAGAAGCAGAAAAAAATGAAATACTTTAAAGAAGACAAACGGGAGGGGGTAACAAGGGTGAAGTAATAAATATCCGCTAAAGAAATGGGTCCAGTCTGCACCCTGGCACATTCAGAAAAGGCTTCGCCGTGGGAAGGAAGGGTCCCATTTGTGTTTACTGTCAGGAACACTGCTCGAACTTGCCCTTAAGGACTTTCTTTCAAAGAGCCAAAGAGGAAAGAAATGCCTGCAAAAATCAAAGCGCCAAGTGTAGCTATCGAATTAGAAATGCAAATCACGGTCCCACAAAGAAATTCCACTTTGACAGGATTCCTGGACAGATATTTTCACATGTGCGCAAGGTTATTCATGACAGCACAATTCGTTGCAGCAAAAGATGGGAAACAATCCATAAGCCCATCAAAGAGAAGCTGCTGAATGAAATTATTCATACGACGGATTATTGTACAGACACAGGAAGCCATGAGGAAGCTCTCTCTAGACGGCCGTGGAGAACTCCACAGAGGACATTGTTCTCGGGAAACCGCAGGGCGTGAAACAAAGCGCCCGAAATGTCACTGTTGGTGTAAAAGCAGGAGGGAGGGGTGGGGCCTGTCCCTGCTTTGTGGGCACAAAGGATCCTGAAGGAGTCATAGGAAAGCAAGGACAATGGAGGCGAAGGAGGGTGTGCGGGGTGAGCCCCACTCAAGGCGGACGGCATGGGAAGGGGCTGCCGAGGAAGGCATGGGGCTCACCTGAATGCCAGGCGGGATGCTGTAGATGATGCGGATGGTCTTGCAGTCTGGGTGGCCGGGCAGGGAGTGCGGGATGAGGTGGTACTCCATCTTCCCCGGTGGCTGCGTCCCCGTCTTCACCCCATAGATGGTCTTGCATGTTGGACACTGCAGGCTCCCGTCCTGAGATGACCAGAGTAGGGAACAAACTTTGGTTACCAGCTCCCCACCTGACTCCAGAAGGTACCAGAGATCGAGGACCCAGGGGCAGAGCAGGGAGGAAGGTGCACTCAGCTGAGTACCAGACCTGAAACCCTGCCCGATGACCTCCACAGAAGCGGGAAAGAAGGTCCAGAGACAGCCCCCAGCTCCATGCTAAGGGACATAAAAAGACGCCCCTGTCCTTAAGTGGGACCAGCATGGGATCTACACAGGAGTCACTGTTTTACCACTAAGTCCCAGGTGGATGGGTCAGACAGCAAGCTTTCAACAGCATCACTCACTTAGGGGGATTCTCTACATAAAGCCACCCGGATCCCAGAAGAAGACTCTGCTGGTGAGAACAGGAAGGCTATAAATTGTAGCAGCTCCATTCTCAAATCACAGTGCCCAAGTTTGAGTTTGAGCTCTCTCACCTACCGGCTCTGTGACCTTGGGCAAATTAATTAACCTCTCTGAGACTCAGTTTCCATGCAGAACAAGAAAATGAATAATATCTGTCTTGCTCATTTGCTGGGGAATTAAAGGCAGTGATCCGCAGGGAGGGCTTAGCACTTGGCATCTCTAAATGTGATCAGCGTATGTGGTTTCCAGCAGCCCAATGCCTGCTCAGCGGGTTTAGAACCCAGCCTCGAGAGAAGACAGAAAGTACATCATGCAGCAGTAAATAAAGCTGGCTTTACAAATGGTCATAACTTGGGTCAGAAGGACAGAGGGGAAGTGCTTCACAAAAAGGAGGGCAGGATGCCATCACTTACAGGATTCCAAATGTACAGCCCTCCTGTCACACAGCCTCACTTTCTGATATTAGATAGGAAGAACTTATAAGCTAAGTCCAATTTATTGACTTTGGTTTTTCAATAGTGAAGGCGGAATCAGAGCCTTCACACTGAGTTACAAGCCCAGCTGATTTTTAATTTTAATTCAATTTTGAGATAGAGTCTTCCTAGGTTACTAAGTTGTCTAGGCTGGGCTCAAATTTTCAATCCTCCTGCCTCAGCCTCTGAGTGCTGGGATAATGGGTGTGAGTCACTACATCCAGCTTTTTATTTTTATTTTTTTAAAGAGATTAAGACAAAACAGGACATAGCAAAGCAGATCAGAGCAGAACAATGTAAGCAACACAGTATTTCACCAGAAGACAACCCGTAATTAACAGTAACAACCATAATGTGTCTTTCTTTGAAATAGTTGAGCATATCAGCTTTTTAAAGAAGGGATTTGAGGCATCACAAGATCAATGTCTACTACTGCTCTCTGGGGCTGGGACCTCAGGGCCACCACTAGCTCTGGACATGGGGACAGGAGCGCCATGGCTTCACTGCAAGATCCAGGGAGGAGTGGCCTGCAGGGATGGGCAGAGCCTGTGGAAGGCTAGGACGCGGAACTCCCAGCTCAGGAACAGAGAACCCTGGCATGAGCACAGCATGGACCCATGCACTCAGAGAGTCCCGTCCCTCTGGGAGGCAGGCTCACTGGGCTAGCCTGGGCGTTTCCAGCCCAGCTGTGCTCATCTAGAGGAACGGCTCAAATTCAGGGTGAGGACGCTTTGGGCCAGGGCCCAGCTCTCTGCCCGGGCCTTCACTTCCTCATGACCACGGGTGAATCACCCGCTTTCCTCCATTGCATTTGATGAGATGAAAATACACGTTTCAGAGCCTTCATACAAAGGAGAACCAAGGCCGCTGCCTTGAGAAAGAATTCTGAAGCATTACGCATGCATGTTCAAAGCCTTACTACGCATTCTTCAATTATTCAGGCATCCAAAAAGCACCAAAAGTGCTAAGCACACTCTTCACATCAAAACAACCTTTGAAAATGCAATGCTGGAAAGAAAACCTTTGGCAGGGGTGGGGACTGAGCATGGGGTCCAGAATGAGGTCCTCCACCACAGACTGGTAATGGCCTGGGTCTGAGTCTACAAACACCAAGAAGAGCCACAAAATAACCCTTTTGGGACCTCAACCCATAGAGAAGGCAAAGATGAGGGAAATGACAGCAGCAATCCAAGCCACCACCATTAGGATTACAGCCTACAAAATGAGTACTGTTTTCTCTTTATTTTCTGGATGGAAAATGAGATCTCAGCAAGGCAGAAAGATCTTTCCCAAGGTCATCAGCTTCTAAGCCAGGATTTACACAGATGGGCTTCTCTCTTGCTGCTACCCCTCCCCATAACAGATTCACAGAGCAGCCTCGAAGGTCAGACAGTTTGCATGAGGGGAACATCAAAAGATAGCAGAGAAACGTTAGACTCAGGAGGAACGAATGGGAGAAAGGCACAGGATTCAGGCTCTGGAGGTGGAGGTGGGAGCAAAGAAAGGAACACAAGGCAGTGACTTAGAAAAGCTTATACAGACATCAAATGGGGGGAATCATCTGTCACCCACGGCAGGGCCCAGAGCCCTGAGGACCAACCGTCTGGGGAAACCTCCCCACTGTCCGGTAATCAGGTCACCAACAGTCTCCCTGTCCTTTATCCACGGGGTCTGCAGCAGCTTTGACAAGGATCTCTAGCCCTCCAGAGGGGACAGTCAGGGCTTCTGAAGCCCTTCAGAGGAAATAAGCTACAATTTAAACTCACTATCCTGGGGGGAAAAGACAATGGAAAACCCCTCGCCCAGGCAGGCGTGAACAGGCCATGAAGAGCCCCTCCAGCCTTCACCAAGAGGGTCCATTTCCCCTAGCAATGGGCCACTTCCCTCCAAACCCCTGGGGAAAGCTGGGGCGTGGAGCCCAGAGACAAAGTGAAGACAACTTGGGGGAGAACCGCTCCTGCTGAGAAGGATGATCACTCTGCCATTGGGAATCCTCTAAGCCTGCCCAGACTTCCTGGGGGAAGAAAAGGGGTGCTCCAGGCCCTGGGTCCCCGCAGCAGCCCCACAGCAGGCACACACCTTGTTCCCGTTGTTGTACATGGCGACCAGGCAGTAGATGTGGTAGACATGGCCACAGCGTGACAGCTTGCCCACCACGTCCGGTTTGACCGTGGGCTGTGGGCCCTTGTAGCCTGAGGGAGCTGTGAGGCGTTCCATGCAGATGGTACAGTCCTGTGGGATGAGGGGTAGAGTGGGGCCGTCACTGCCACCCACCCTGCACATTCAGGGGTCAGGGAGTCGCTTTGGGCCTCTCCTAGAAAACCCAAGAAGCTGGCAGCAGCTGTGGGGTGGCTTTGGGGATTCACATACTATACTCATTGCCCTGCAAAGCAGTCATGCCTGGTATTGGACCATGCTAACTTGGGCTCACATGTGTGTCGTTTGGGTACCCTCAGGATGCACGGTCCATCTTTGCTGGAGTGCTCTGTCAAACTTAACTTAAACCGCACTGTAAAGGGGCCCCTGATCTGAACCAAGACAGCAAGGAAGGGCACAGGAGAGGGGCCAGAAGGGAGGTAAGAAGATACGGAGTGTGCCTGCATCAGCACCCCAAGATGAATTTCATCATCGGTATTGCACATGTGCTCCTAACAATTTTAAGAATTAAAATATTTTTAAAAGAATTTTCAAAGTCCCAGAGGCTGTTGCTTAAATAAATCTGCAATAGTTTTGTCAACATCAGCACTGCTGTTTTAGAAGCATGTATCTGTCGTTCTCCGTGCTGCCTCGCTGCGGCCAGCGCTGGGGGCTGCGCAGCTCCTGGCCTCTCCTGCGAGCGCCCACCTCCTGTTATCACACTCCAGGTGTCTCTGAGGCTAGGCGCTGCCCCAAGATGCTCCGACTCCAGCCAAGTTCATTTAAAGCCAATGTCCTTGGAGTAGCCTGCTGCCTTCCTAAGTTCAGACTGTCCTGGAAAGGAGCTGAAAATCAGCCAGTATCCTGTTAAGTGGGGACAGCTGTGGTCATAGCCAAAGCTCTTAATCATGAACCTCGGAGCCCTGATGCCGCCTGCCCTGACAGCTCTGCTCGTAGAGTCCAGGACAGATCATGCATGCAGGGGAGGGGTGACACCTGTGCTCACCTCCTCGGGTGGGTGCCGGACCTTCTGCAGATACTTCTTCAGCACCTCCTCTGGGGTTTTACCTGTAGGGACAGAGAGATCACAGGTCACCACCAAAAGGCCGGAGTCCAGTGGCCTTCCCAACTCAGGCCTGTGGAGAGGAGAATGAGAGCCACATTCCAGGCAGAAAAGCCTGCCAGCTCATTCTGCAAGTGGATTTGAGAGAGTGAAAGAGAATTCAGGTTGTGGAAGAGCCACTGGGTAAACTGAGGAAGAGTGATGCGTTGGCATCGGCCCACCCCACCTGTGGCTACTTCCCTGACCCACCTCTGCCTATTTCCAGCTAACCCACATCTCAGAGGCGGTAAATGAGGGAGTTTCTTTTCTTCACAAACAGCTGAAATAGAAGAAATGAAAGCAGTCTGCATGCAAAGCTGCTTTCAGCAAACATTTGTACTCCTATAGGAAGCCGGAAAGTCAGGACTCACAGCTCCCAGATGGCAGAGGTGGCCCTGCAGCGCGGAGGGGAGAGGCCCAGGGAATGTCCCGACAGTGGCAGGGATCTGGGGCTCCTCTGGGAGGGACTCTCAGGAAGTGGCAGCCTGCGGGCAGAGAGCTCCAGCTGAGCTTGTCTTTTCACCTATAAAACTCGGGATTGATCGCATTGCCTGGAAGCAGTGCTGTCACAATTCGCAAGCTAATGGACAGGCAGCCCCTGCACTCTGCCAGCTAAAGGCAAGATCTGTGCCATTAATAATAACAGGAAGAGGGCGACAGTGCAAAACCCTGTCCCTTTGGATCAGACTTCAAGCAGGCCAACTGAGTTCACTTGAGCAAGGTAATTTTAATAGATTAGAAAGTAGGACAGGGGTTTGTAGAAGTGGATGGTGAATGGCCCGAAGCTCAGGAGCTGTATCCTGCGTGTCTTGTAAGAATCAAGCACCTATGAACGGAACCTATGACTCGCCCTGCCTGGGCTGAGGCCACATGAAGACAGCTGTACTTAAACCTCACAAGAAGTGTGCAAGGGAGATAACAACAGTGTTCCCCACCCAGAAAGACCTGCTGTGGGGGCTGAGTCAGAGCCTTGGAGGCCAAGGACCAGAACCAACCCTTTGTGTGTCAGGCTAAGGGACAGGGAAGTGTTCCTCAAGGAGGGTTCAAGTGCCAGGGGACCCAGAAGAGCCAGAGGGAGCCAAGATGGTGGCTACTTCCTGACTGTCAGGACAATAACAGGACACACTTGGTTTGATCAAAATACATTGTGAATATTTAAATTAGAAAACAAACTGTTGCAGTCAAAGGCATCATCATTAATCCCTGTCAAAAACTAGACTCCTCTGCTTCAAGCACACATTTTTCTTGCCACTTTCTGAAGTAGTTCCAAAAGTCCTCCTTTCTGAGTGTGTGTATAGGTATGATCAAAAATTTGGTGCATGTGACTGCTGTGTACCATCTAATGAACAAGCTCAGAAAAATGTCAGTGTGTCCCTATTTACCTCATTGATTAGCTCTGGCACCATGCAACTTCAGCTCCCCCTACTGTCAAAACGACTATGAAAGGTAAACATTTTAAACTGATTTGGGGCATACAGGCAGCCATGACAGTGAAGGCAAAGACACCAATAAAAAAGGACTTCCAGAATTGCTCTAGAAAGAAGCAAGACAGACAGGGTAAGTATATCCAAAGCAAGGGCATTCATGCAATGGACCTGGGCCCGTGAGGCATCTTCTATTAATTTAAACATCCACTGCAGTCTGTGACCACACCTGGTTCCTGCTGAGCAGCAAGAGTGGCCATTTTTACCCCACGATGAAGAGAGAAGACACAGGCTCCATGCAGTCACTCAAGTAGCAAATGACAAAGTCAGGATATGAGTCCAATCAGGCCAAAGTATTCTTTCTCTTGTAGTATGCACGTCTGATACCACACATAGTACTTTTGTTCTCTGTATTCTCGCACTGTGCGTTGTTATTTCTGAAGGTGCGACTGTCTGATCCACACACAACCTTGGTATCATCAAAACCTGCTTGCAGGACCCCTGTAGCGCCAAGTTCTTGACCCCAAATCACCTCAGAGCAAGAGGCCCGTACCTTTCTTTGCCTGCTTTTTGGTGGTTTTGCGGCTTGTGTTGGAAACGCCTGGGATGGACTTGATCTCGCTCTTGCTGACAGGTGGCGGGTGGAGGACGAGCTTAGGGGGGCGGGTGAGACACACGGGCAGCCCCGCAGCACTCATCAGGATTCCGGTGATTCCTGCGGGGCAGGGGCGAGGAAGGGCTGAAAGAGGAGCCCTGCATCCCCACACAGCTCCCTCCCTGCCGCAGTCCGGGCTTCCCAGCATATCCCAAGGTCTCTGCTTGCTCTCTATGGTAGCATTCCAGATCTCCCCAGATTCCTCCCGCCCTCTCCGTGCAACTCACAGGGTCTCCCTATGCCGAGAGGCACACCCGTCTCTCCCCCGCCCAAGCCTCAGGCATGTTTCATTTCCGGAATTTTCTCTCTCAGCAAGCCCAGCCCTGGGGGGCCTTACCTGCCAAGGCGGGATTGACGGGACTCGATCCGTTGAGGTTCTTCACGGGGACCGTCGGGACCCTGCAGAAAGGAAAGGAAGGGCAGATCCATCAGGCTTCTGACAGGTGAGATGGCATGAACTGGTATTTCCGCCTCGAAGGCGAAGATCTTCACTCAGCAGCCGGTGAAGGAGGAGGTGGTGACAGGCTTAAGACAGAAGTCAGGCCCCATCGCCCTTTTGCTAACTGCGGTGCTCCAAGTGGCTCTGTTTGCTAGGGGTCATGGTCAAGGTCTAACAGCTCTCAATCCACGTGGCTTTCCGGCCCTCCCACCTCAGGACCTTTGCATGCCCTGGTCCCTCCAGCCATAGTGCTTTCCATAAAGTAACCGCACAGCCCTCTGGCTTAGATCTGACCTCTTCTGTGAAGACCCTGCAACCACTTTATCTGATCCTGCTACCCCTCCACGCTATCCTGGGACTCCCAAACCTTCCTACAGGCGTCATTATCTTTTTCTCATGGAATTTACGATCTTTTAAAATAAGTCCTGGCTTCTTATCTCCTTCTAGAATGTCTGCTCTTCAAGGGCAAATACCTGAGTCTGCAGTGTTCAGTGCCCCGCACAAATCGGCACTCAATCAGTACTCACTGAAGCAAAGAGAAAAGCAAGCAGTCCATACCCGAGTCTCCCACCGCTGCACAGGGCAGGTAGACATGAACCCGCGCCTTCTCTGGGCACACGTAAGCAGCAGACACAGGGTGGCCCCAGCACAGCCTGGGGAACTTGGCTGGAATGGCTGGCCCCTCCCCTTCCAGGCCCCTTCTGTCCTCTGCAATGCGGGCGGGTGGGGCACAGGCACAGCTGTTTGGAAAGCGCTAGGCCACCCACGCAAGGAAGAAGGTTGGGGATCCAGGGGCTCCGTGGGGCGGGGAAGCTGGCTGGCTGGGAGAGGTCTCCAGGAACTGGTGGGCAGTACTGGGAAACCAGACAGACAGAAGGAAAAGAATTTGTAAAGTACCCCAGCCTTGGTTTGTGCCAACCACTGAGCTCCATTCTGGGACGCTGTAGAAAGCATGACACCCCACGGGGCCTCTTGTCTCTGGTTAGGGTCCTCACACGTCCCAGCTTGCCTCCCACCAGCAACCAGCCAGGTGCTTACAACCCAGGCAAGAGGTGTTGTGTCCACCCTGCTTCACAGACACGGAAGCCAGCACCAAGATCACACTGGCAAAGACTAACTCAGGGCTAGATGAATGGGTAAAATGTGGAGTACTACTCTGCCATAAAAAATAATATATTTGAGCCATCCATGCAAAAATGGATGCATGTGGAGACTACAATGCTAAGTGAAATAAATCAGACAGAAGCTAAAATACCACAAGGTTCTCTGATAAGAGATGCCCACAGAATAAAGAGCAAAATGAGACAGATGATAGAAAATGGGTGGTAGCAGGTGTGGAGATGGGAAGGGGAAGGAAATCTGGTTAAGATGCTGTGGCAGTCATACACCAGTTCCCGGAAATGAGCACAATTCCTACAGATCACAAACACGTAGACTAAGACACTAGCCTGCTCCCTGGGCTGAGCTCCTAGGCTACCCCCTACCACCCTGGGTGCAGGCAGAGAATGTGGACTGGAGTGCAGCAGATTCAAACAGAGGGCAGAGCTGGACGGGGCCTGGGGCAGCAGCAGGGTGACTTGTGGCCGAGGGGAGGGGGCCCTTAGAGAAGAGCCTCATACCAGGGCTGGGAGAAGGATGGCAGAAGGTTTGTGTCTGCACCCGGCCACCAAGCGTCCTCTTCCTCCTGAGCTGTCCCCTGGACAAATCTGTCTGTGTTCAGGAAGGGAAGCTAGGCCGAGAATCTAGGAACAGGCTTTGGTCTGGACCTGAAGCCTGCCAGGCAGGGCCAGCCAGGGCTCACCACAGAGGAGCTGCAAGGAACACAGGTTCCATCCCCAGCCCCACCAGCCGCTCCTCTCAGCACCAGTCTCACTTTTCTGAGCCTCAGGGCAGAACTGGGAGCTGCCTTCAGGACAAAGACGGCCCACACCAACTGCCCAGGAGGCTGCCACAGCTAGGCCCTGGGCTTCTCCTCCACCTGCCTGAGAGAATCCTCCTGTGGGCTCCCCTGGCCCAACCCGAGAGCACTGTTCCTCTCTCCAGCCCAGCTGATAAAGGGCAGAGCCCTGGGTGACCAAAGCCACCTTTGTTCCAGCAAACTGGACAGGCAGGTTTCCACACCCTGATCTTATCACCTGGGAAACACCCCTACTGTCAGAGCAGCCTTGAACTGCTGGAGATGGAGACAAGCAGGAACCTCCCCCCCACCAACAGGTGACACTGAAGCTGCTCAGCCTGCCCAGCCCTGGACCCTGGGAGTGCTGCCCAACCTCCGCGCTTTCTCCCCTGTGCTGGGTTCCTGTGACCATTGAGGATCTAGCACAAGTTAGCTGTAGCACAACCTGGGGTGACTGCTCACACCCTCCCGGCCTGGAGATCATACCAGGCCCAACCCTGACATTTAGGCTGGGGTCCTGGGTTCCCCAACTTCTCAAGGACGGGGTCAGGTGGAGAGCAGCCGGCAGGCCCTCGGGGAGTGTCCAGCCCGCAGCAGCGGAGCCCCTCCTCCAAGGCTCCTAGTTAGAGGAAAACCTGCCTTATCTTGCCAGCTGGGGCCCCAGCTCTGCCTGACCAGTGCTGAGAGTCACCTCTCATCCTCCAGGCAACGGGGCCCAAAGAGCCCCCCAAAACGGCCCTTGGGTTGTTCTCAGCAGTGGAGGGCCCACGTTTTATTTGCTGATAAAATAGAAAACTAAGCAGAGAGGAGAGAGGAGAGGCTTCAGGACAGGATGGAGAGGGAGAGCGC
The DNA here is from genome assembly GCF_034190915.1 of Cavia porcellus. Taxonomy (NCBI): domain Eukaryota; kingdom Metazoa; phylum Chordata; class Mammalia; order Rodentia; family Caviidae; genus Cavia; species Cavia porcellus. The sequence continues at coordinate 53,297,322 of NW_026947500.1, read as the reverse complement.
TGCACACACTGGGTTGTGGGGGGAGAGGTAGTTTTCTGGGTTAGTGCCAACACAAGACCCAACGCAGGACACAATGGACCCGTCACTACAACAACCAGCCATGCTGGAGCTAAGGACCAGACGACATGAGGAGCCAGGTGACTCCTGCCCTCCATGGCACCCACCACGGCCTCCTTTGTTCCTCCTTAAACCCCCCTCTTCATCCTGCATCTCCTCCGGTCTTCTCCATGGGAAAGCTGTCTGCAGAGGTCACGGGCAGCCCGGGAGGGGCGAGGCCGAACAGCAACAGAAGGTTGGTGGCAACGCCAAACAAAAGGAATGAACACGCTCATTAAGTGGCTGAGAAAGGCCTTGGAGGGCCAGAGGGGCCGGAAGAGGTAGAAAGGGAAGGACTGCAAGGCAGAGGGGCACCAAACAGAAACGAACCCAGCTCCTCTTTCAAGCCCTCTGACAGTGTACGAGGCATGTCCTCCCGCCTTCTAGTGCTGCAGCCAGTGGTGGATGAGGAGGGAGAGAGGCAGAGATAAAGGCTGTGCCCCCCTCATTGAGATTCAAAGCCCAGCGGGCAGCGCCTCCACTGGCCCAGGGTCACTTGGCATTAGTTAAGGGCATGGGATGAGGAGGCGGAGACTTATCCAGCCTCTGCTTCATTCCATCAGCTACACAGCTCATTTCAATACACAATCTCTAAGGTAATGACCATGCAGCCTTGGGGAGGGGGGCATGCCTGAAGCACTGCACTCCACTCATGAGCCATGGGCCACCTCACTTCCTCCTCCTGCTCGCCTCATGTGGAAGGATGAGGCCACTGTTCCACGTCCACAGAATGCTCGACCAGCCCTGGGGCTGAGCACGAGCCCTAGGCCCCCACCACGAAAGCAGCTGGGCCTTAACCTCTTGTCTGAAACTTGGGCCTATGACCCTCCCAGGGGAGTCAGAGCTGGGCGTGGTGCCTTCACCCTAGTGAAGGAACACAGTAACACCAAGGGCACACACCTTCTCCCTGGGGCCATCTCACAGGGGCTCCAGGGAGTGGCTCAGAGGACCCCCAGTGCTCACCTGGTGCAGAGAGGAAGCACGGACACTAGTCCCCTGACACCTTGGGTGTCCACCCCTTCCTCCCTGGGCAGCCAGCTAGGAGCACAGATTCAGGCTCAGGTACCCAACACTCAGCTCAGTCCATCCTGACCCTCTGCAGGGGGGAGGGGGAGGTGGGGCGGAGGCGGGGCAGAGCCGGGTCCCCAGGGAAAGGGTAGACCGAGTGGGTCACCAGAAGCCAGCTTGAAGCGCTGATGTGGGTCACCCCAAGTCTGTGACCAGGAAGATCAAGAATATGCAAAGCAATGCTAACAGGAGCTGCATCGCCCCTGGGGTGTTACCAGCACAGAGGAGCTGAGGCACAGGGAGAAACCAGTCATCAGGATAGGGACCCTGCAGGGAAGAGCCAGGTGCCCTGGAGCCGCACCCCAGCCTCTGCTGGCTTCCCACTCTGTCCTCTTGAGCAAGTGAATCTGCCCCAGGCATGCTGCCTGCCTCCCAGAGCCACAGCCAACAGGTGATGACAACCAGGCCCCAAAGGGAGCATGGCAGGGCTCTGCCAGTGTGGCTCACAAAGACCTAGTACAGATAGTCGCTTCAACCCTGGCTCAACGGCTGAGGTTGTGTCCTGAGTGCCATGGCAATACCATGCCCACATCTCGATGAAGAGCCTTGTCTGCAGGAGTCCAGGGTGAACCCTCCCCATCTGCCTGCAGCCAGGGGTCAGTGCCCATGACCAAAGCATAGCTCAGCGTCACCGCTGCTGCTGACCTGGGAGGCAGACCAAGGGTTGTACAGCAGGTATGAGGACCTACCCAGAGGCAATCAGCACCCGGGACTGGGCGATGGCCAACCGCTGTAGGTTGTTCCGACTTAGGGTGGCCAGGGCTACCCTCCCAGCCTTGCTGTCAGCTCCCGGGGGGCTGGCCGGAGAGCCCACCACGGTCCCTGCCACTGTACTGGTGGCCTGTCTCCGGATTCCCTGTGCCGGGGTAGTCTTCCCTGGGCCTCGAGTGGTGCCCATGCCATCCAGGGGCTTGGCTGCAGGGCCCGGGGCTGAGGGTAGCTTGACGGTCCCTGAGAGGGGCACAGTGTTCTTGCGGGTCGCTGCTGCGGGCTGGGGCGTAGTGCCCCCCTGGGCCACAGCTGCCTTGACGCTCATGACCAGCACACACTGCGGACAGGCGCACGGTGGCCCAGGGGGAGAGGCTGGTGATGCAGGGCTGACCGGCCAGGACTGCGGCTTGGGTAGGGAGCCGGTGACCATGGGATAGATGAGGTCCAGGCGCCGGCGCACACGGCGCTGCCGCTGGGTCTGCCGGTTGATCTGGCCCATGGTGCCAAAGTCGATGATGTAGCTGAAGCCGATGGACGTGAGGTCCACCCAGGGGTGCTGCTTCTCATAGGCGTGCTGGATGGTGATCCCCACTTCCATGTCATAAGGCGTCCAGGAGCCGCTGTCGTTCTCCCACTCCCACACCACACCCTTTCCGGGGGCTGAGCTCGGGTCGTAGTAATTGCGGCGAACCGGTCGGAGGGTCCCTGCCAGGGAAGGACAGAGTAGAGGTCAGGGTAGAATCACACAGGACCCAGCTGTGTTAATATACAGACGCAAGAGGAGTCCTACTGTGTGCCAGGCCCTACGCAGCCCACTGAGTAACAGTGCTGGACAAGAGTCATTCCTGCCTTTTATTTATTTAAGATTAGAACACCAGGGAGGGAATCTAGAACCTTCCCATGGAGCTATATCCCAAGCCCTTTAAAATTGTTCTAAATTTTGAGACAGGGCATCACTAAGTTGTTAAGTTGGCCAGGCTAGTTTTGAACTTGGAATCCTCCTGCCTCAGCCTCCCAGCGTGCTGGGATCACAGGTATATGCCAGCTGTGTAGCTTCCTTCCTGTGTTTAAGGAGCTTCCACTCAAACCAGGCTAGAACCTGAGAAAACAGCATGCAGCAAGCGGGTGGTGGGGGAGGGAGCAAGTGCCAGAGTGCATGGAGCACGCCTCCTGGCTTGCAGTCAGGACAGAATGGTGTGCAAACAAATTAACTGACTTAGGAGCTGATAAAAGATGCCCGTCTGAGCCAGCTCTCCTGCCTGAGAAACAGAAGGCTCACTCTTTCCCAGGGGTTCTGTAAAACTGGATGTGACTCAATTGTCCGACTCAACAAATGCTTGCACATGTCAAGGGCCAGCTCTCACACACATACCCCAAAGTTTGCACGGAACTCACAAAGCTCTCAACACAGACACCCATTCCTTCTCCCTGTCCCGCTGCTGCCCTGCATCGAGGGGAAAAGGACACAGGGCTGGGGACGCAGGGACAGCTTGGTTTGCCTCTTGGGGGTGTTGCAGCTGGCTGTGGCTTTTTAGGGTATAACTGAACAAAAGGTGTATCATGGTGGGGGTAGGAGTCGGCAAAAAGAACGCATAGTTATGCCCCAAGATTAAATCTTAGGTCAACAACAGTAACATTTGCCATGGACATGAGAAACTTTGGTAAGGATCCTAGGTCTCCCTTTCAAAAGCGCTGACCTCCTGAGGACAGCAGCCATGTTTGGACAGTCTCACCTGGGTATGGAAAGGCTGAGCCAGTCTAACAGCCCAGCAGAAAGGACCCTGCAGAACTGCAAAGGACAATTGCTCCTGTTCCACTGTGCATCCTACACCTGCACCCAGACTCAGACCTAGCCTCCCAGGGCTCTCTCCTGCAAAGGACACCAGGCTGAGGTCAAGCTGAGGAGTGGGCAGGGCTTCGGGGTGCTGGGCTCCCTGCTATCTCAGCCAAGCCTGACCCATGGAGCAGTGGGAAATGGCTCCCCTTCGCTGGCCTCTGACCCACCCCCTCCTGCAACCCAGGGGGGACAGAATCCCATTCAAGAGGGGAAGAAAAGGAACAATGGCTATTCAGGCTTCTGCCAGGGTCACAGCCCACTCCCCAGCCCATCTCCAAGCCCCCTAATGACCCAAAACATCAACATTCAGAGGCACAAGGGAGAAGCAGAACAATCCACTATTCAAGGCCTGGCCTCTGCCAGGAACCAGGGTCTCAGCATAGAAGGAGGGGCGGGGCCTTGCTTCCTTCCTAGGGGCCAGCTTGCTGGGGAACAAGCAGGGCTCTGGGCTGCACAGCAGAGTTCCCAGATCTTCCAACTCTGAGGTTCAGCCTCAGTTTCCCCATGTGTTCTCCTAGGTGGCCACTTCAGCAGGTAGATCTGAGGGTCAGATGAAGATAACGACTCCCAAATCGCACCTGTCACCAGGCAAGGGGGTCAATAAAAAGGTGACTGTTGTTGGAATCTGTTCTATGACAGAAGGTATAGGAAACGTGTGTGTGTGTGTGTGTGTGTGTGTGTGTGTGTATCTGGGGGAGAAATAGGCGGCAGGGAGGACAGGAAGGGGGGAGACTCTAACAAACTTTCCTACATAAAAGGACCCTCGAGTATGTCACCCCACATCATCCTCACAACAGTGTTATGAGCACCCTTCACAGCTGAAGGGATTAAGCCTAGGTCTTAGAAGGCACACTTGATCGGTGCTCACTGATGTGCTCAAAGGGCACTTTTCTTTCAACAGCTGTGCTGAGATCCAGGAGATTCCTGGGAGGTGTCTGGGAATCTTCAGAGGTCACATCACTACCCCGCAACCTCCCTGGGAGCTGGCACCTCTTTGCCATGTGTTCCGCTGGGGTTCCTCCTCCACTGTTCCCCACTGAGACACCTCTTTTGCACTGTTTTCTCTTCCTTCTTCCTTTCTCCTTCCTCCCTCCCTCCCCCTTCCTATTCTTTTTCATTTTCTATGGTACTGAATGGAGGAACTTTATACTCAAACACATTTCCACCTTCCCATTTTTTATTTCTGAGAGAGTCTTGTAAAGTCACAAGGCTGTCCAGGCTGGGCTCAATCTTATGACCCTCCTGCCTCAGCCTTCCAGAGACCTGGGGCTACAGGTATGAGCCCCCATGCCCGGCTCTCTTTTGCCATTTCCACCCACAGAAATCCTCCGTCTCCTTCAGGTCCTCTCTCATTTCCCAGTCATTTCTTGAAACTCTCCCAGCTGAAGCCCCACACTGGAGGGAAGTGTGAGGGGCAGCACTGAGGGTCAGTGCAGCTGCTGGGTGCTGGGAGTGGGGGAAGGGACACTGTCGAGCAGGTCTTTGTACTCCAGGGCCTAATGCAAGGGCCCACAGGCTACACTGGACTGGACCGGAGACTCTAGCTGTCTGCTGCTTAATTGCTGATCACATATCGCTGCGTGCTCATCAGTTACCATGGAGAAGGCAAAATGCAAGCATTCCTAGGGCAGTGCAAGGCTCTGACAGGGTAGAGGACGAGGGTGTGAGTGGCTATGTTTGATGCACAATGTGTCACAATGCCTGCTGGCAGGAAACCGGACCATATCCTCTCCTTGCTAAATCCCTTGTATAGCTTCCCTTCGGATCCCTCTGCCCACCCAACTCTCCAGGCTTCCCAGGGCCTTCCAGGAGCAGGTTGAACTCTGGTCCATAGTTTTTGCAGCAACTATCTGAACATGTAGTCACACATTTATCCGCATCTACTCTAATGACAACCTGCTTCCTTCCAGAGTACAGAAGTGGCTCTCAGTTAATCCCACAGGTAGGCCAGGTCCTAGGGCTCAGAAAGTATGCATGGAATAAATAAGGCCTGGATGGTCTGGGGCACACTGGAAGAAGTAGATGACAAAGTACACAGGCTTTGATGGACAAGAATTCCAATTGGCAGAGCTGGTGAGGAGTGACATTTTTGTTGAAGAGACCTTGTAAATAGCTGGGATGGGGAGAAGGATGGAGAATTCTGGGAAATCACAAGGCAACTTGTAACAAGAGAAACTCCTGCCTGAAGAAGGCTAAGAAGGCACCCAGAGGGAGAGGGGAATTGTCCTACTGCAGGGTGCTTGCAGCTCTTTCATTCAGGGGAAGTCCATGGTTCCCAGCTTTAAACTGGCTTGGGGACAGTGGGAGATTTAATTAAACATTGGGCTGAAGCTGCTCAGGCACTGGTGGCTTTAGGTTCCTCTTCCATACGGGTCTCATCAGTGAGTTGTGCTGAGAGGAGCCACAGGGGTGTTAGTGGGGAAAAGAGGAAGGGGCTTAACCCCAGCCAATGAGCTCCATGGCTCAGCCTCCCTGGGTTCTGAACCCACAGCCCTCAGAGTCACACAGGACACAGCACTCAGAAAAGGAATATCTGCCAGGGGAGAGGAAACACTCCCTGGATGGTCTTGCCAGGGCTAGGCTCAAAACCCTAGCTGAACTGCTAATCAGCAGGCAGTGGCCAGTCAGTCCCTAGAGAAGAGTGACCAGACCCAGGCAGGTAGCTTTTGTGCATTCGGTCAGGCTTCTCTCCAACTGGCCAACCTTAATAGCCAGAAGAGTGCTTTCGGATGGAGAAGGATCTCTCTCAGGTACCATGTTTTTCCTGGTGACTTCCAACCCAGGTGAAGCCTCTGTCCCTCCCCAAATCGCGACAAAAACTGGGGCCTGCACATCATCAGGGTGGTTCTCCATGTGCAGAGACTTAGTCTGAAACAGAAAGGCTAAAGCCCAGCTATTTTCATTTGGAGCAGGACAGGGACTTGCCCTGAGGTGCCTCAGACCTGGCTCCACTCCTCAGCATCAGCACTCGCTCAACTCCAGCAATCTGTGCTGCCACAACCTCTGGGCAAGTTGCAAAACTACCTTCTCTCTTTCCTGGCCACACTTAATCCCTGCCCAATCTCCCCACATTCCTCCTGCTCCTCCTCTCCTCTCCGCCTTCCAGGCCAAGGCTTAAGCCTGCCAGATGCAAACACTTCTGGAATCCTTTCCCCAGAAAGCTGCACTCAATTGGCCAGTGTCTGCAGAATCCTTGGCAAAGAGGCTGCTGGCGTCAGGATGAAAGGGCAGGCTCAGAAAGGAAAGAGACCCTTTCCCATGACAGCCCTCATTAGCACACAGGATGTGCGGCTTTCCTAGGAAGCCAGGCGGGCGCTCCAGCAGCTGTTCTCCCAGCCACAGGGCTCTCCTCACCCTGTCTCCTTGTCACACCTGCTCACTGGGCTCGCAAGCAGGAAGAGGCCTACGTCACACTCCGGGGAAAGCCCAGCCAGAATTGCAAAAACACCCCCTCGCCTCGCAGCCCCAGGAAAGGCAAAGGGAGTCAGATCTGTCCTGGACCAGCGGCTGCGGGGAAGGGACTCAGTCTTCCCGCGTGTCCTCCCTCGGCGACCCCACCTCTGCTACCCGCAGGCTCCCACCTGCCGATGCCCTAGAGCCGGTCCCTGGGAAGGGTGGTCGTGGTGGCCTCAGGGGCAGCCTGGAACTCAGGGAGAGACAGTAAAGCAGCTCCCCGAGAATCCGGCATCCTTGGAAATCCCGCATCCCTGGGCAGGCGCTGGAGCCGGCAGCGCCCCAGGACGGGTCCCCGCAGAATCCGCCGCCACTGCCGCCCCCGGGGGACAAAGGGAGCGGCCTGCGGGCGGGCAACCCCAGCCGGGCACTGCCCCTCGCGCCGCCCGCCCAGGCCTGTCCCTCCGGGCCAGGGCCGCGCCCGGAACCCCGCAACCCCAGCGCTCGCCTCCCCGGAGCACTCTGCCTGTGCCAGCGGCAAGCGGCCAGCGCCGCGGTGTCCCTCTGCCCGGGCCGTGGGGAGGGGAGGATGGGACGACAGGTGGTGGCCGAGGCTCCGCCGAGCCGGGGCAGCCCCAGATGCCCACGGAGGGGCCTGGGCCACGCGCACTGAGCAGGCGCGCGGGCAGCTCACCCGTGTCCTGGCGGAACTGGTTCATGGAGTGCAGGTCGATGATGTAGGGCGCCAGCCTGCTGTCCACCTGGCCCAGCACCACGCTGCCCCCGGCGCGTGGCCCGGCGCGCACCACCGCCTCGATATGGTGGCTCACAGCCGGGCTGTAGGGGCGCCAGCGGCCGTGCTCGTTCAGCCATTCCCAGACCACCACGGCGGAGGCCAGGAGCATGGCGAGGCGAGCCGGCCCGCGCCCGCCCGGCTCAGCGCCGGCCCATGGGCGCTCCGCCCCACACCCGCGGGCTTGGTTCGGCTCGGCTCGAATGGCTCAGCTCAGCTCGGCTCGGCTCGGTTCCACTCGGCTCGGCTCGGCTCAGCTCGGCTCGGCTCGGCTCGGCTCGGGTGGCTCGGCTCGGCCGCCGCCTCCTGCACTGCCCCGGCTTTCACCCGCGGGCGCGTGGCTTGGCACCTCCGCGGCGGGGCGCCTGGGCCACGCTGTACCCGCGCCAGGGACCCTGGGTTCCGGACGGCGGCGAGCGCCGCGCCATGCCTCGGCCGGGCCTCTGCTTAGCAGCTTGGACCCCGGAGCGGAACCGCCTCGTGCTGCTTTATGTCTTGCTACCGCGGCGGGGGGAGGGTCCGCGGCGCCCCGGCTTGAGCACACGCATACCCAGCCCCGCGCCGCCTGGGCCATTACCTCACCCGTGGCGCAGCCCCCGATGTCCATCAAAGCACGCGAGCCACGCCCACCACGCCCCCTGCTGCCGGCGACCTGGAGTAGCCGCGGGGCCGCGCACTTGTCAGCGCCCGGCTCAGGCCTAGGTTGCTGCGCCCCGCCCAAAGGAATGCAGCAGTTTGGTCAGGGATGTGTATGGCAAGTGGTGGTTTTTCTGTCCCATTTTGACAAACTGGAATATCAGAGATTATTCTGCGACGTGTCTATTACCACTATACAAACACCAGCAGGACTTGTTATTTTGATCCTCAATTAAGGGAGTTAATAAGTTAAGGAAAATAACTTCAAATTGGTGTGTCCCGCCAGACAGGAGATGAAAGCCAACGGTAAGCGTGGATCTTGTCTGGGAACATAAACTTCATTCCGTTGAAGCTGCCGCCATCTGGAAATACTGAATTCCTTCCCTAAAGACCCAAGGCAGGATGTAGGTTAAAAAAAAAATTTACCTAGTAGGGAGTGAAACTCCTTGTTAATAATTATTTTCATAATATCACATAATCTTTTGTATGGTTCGAGGATGCTATAGAGAGAAAAAGACAAATGTGAATCAGAAAGAAATGAACTCGTATTTATCATATGGTATCCAGGTGCTCTCGGCTATTTTAATAAATTGTCCAATTTACAGTTCGTGATGACCCACTTGGAAATAATAATTTATAATTACATATCAATCATAATTACATTTTTATATACTATTCTTAGGTCTTCCAAGACAGTTTTAATTTCCAGTAATTGCACATAACACCTCAAAATCTGTAACATTCCATTTTATATTCAAACTGTCTCTCCCTTTATCTTTCTCTCTTTTCCTTCTTTTTGAGACAGGGTCTTGCTATGCAGTTCAGGCTGGCCTTAAAGTCCCTTGTAGCCCAGGCTAGTCTCAAACTTGCAAAGGTCCTCCTGCCTCAGCCTTTCCCATTACCTCAATGATACTTCATGGTGGATTTTCATAGCCACCCCCACTCCTTTCTCCTCACTATCATCCTGCTGATACAGTCTCTGTATCTCAGTGTGTTCCATAAACGAAATCACTTTTAATCTTTCAGGACTGGGCTTTTCTGTTGAACATGATGCTATGAAGCTTCCTTCAATGTTGTGCGGGTCAGGTCCAAAATTGCGAATTCAACGCCTTAGTCTTGGGCTTTCCAGTCTCCAGAACTCTGAGCAGGAAAACATCTGCTGTTCTGAGTAACCCAGTCAGTCTAAAGAGCTTCATTTTGTGATAGTGCCAGAAAAAAATCTACAATTAGATCCAGGTTGGTTTGCTGTTGTCACTGATCTTTTGGAATCTTCTGCACGAAACATAGACAATCATGTTAGCAGCAAAGAAAGACAGTATTATTTCCTCTTTCCTGATTAACGAGTCTTACTGTTTTTTATTTTTATTGCTTTTTTTCACGAGCTAGTATTTTAGTGTGATGGTCAACAGGAGTGGTAAGAATCCTCTCTTAGCAGGAATGCAACCAGTTTACCACTAAGCGTCATATTCACTGTACTGTTTTTTAATGAATGTTCTTTATCAGTGCAGATATTTGCCTTCTATTCCCAGCTTCCTGAGAGATTTTATCAACAGATGTTAAATTTTCGTCAAATACTTCTTTCTGTAGCCACTGATGTGACCCAGCAATTTTTCTTCACTAGCTTGTTGATACAACAAATGACAGTAATAGATTCATTGAGTTCATTTTGCACATCTGAAATCATCCCCACCCTTTCATTGACTTCATCTGTAACCATTCATTACACAAACCACAGCTATAAATAGAAGGATTTTCTAAGTTCTATGAGTGTTTTTGCAAATTATCAGGCTGGAGTAGCCAGTCATAGGGCCACCCAGCTAACCTCCAGAAGGGCTGCCCTCGTTGGCATCTTTATATGCGAGAAATGTCTTCCTTGAAGAATAGGGCTGTGTACCACCCCTCATGCTGAGTCCTGCTTGGATTCCTGGGGAGAACCCAGAAGAGGAGGAAGAGTGGGACAGTGTCCGCGGCAGCAGCTGGCTTGGGGTATGCATCTGTTTCTTAACTCTCTCCATCTGTGATTGCTTCCCTCTTCTTTTAGTGTTTATCCTGCTGTTGACTCCTCCACTGGGAGGCCCAAGTCTTCATCCCTGGAGGGTCTGAGACCCCTGAAACCCTGTTATGCTTTCCTCAGACTAGCATGGATGCAATCATTAGTTTGCAATTGAAGTGAAGCAAGGGAACTGCAAGAAGGTCCCAGGGGACCTCCAGATGGCAAGTACACCCTCCCTCCCCCCCCCACGTGTCCTGCCTCCTGCTGAGCTGGAGTGACTGCCCAAGTCTAGCCAGAAACTCCTCCTCTTGCCTGCAGGCCCTGGATGCAAAGTCCTGGAAGTGACTGGCAGAAAAGCAGCTTGGGGTTCAGTGGACTCCTCCTCTGTCCCGTGGCAGAAGTGTCCCCCACAAGGAATCCAGGCTTCTCGCCCTGCATAGCCCTGCACTGGGAACTGGGAAGAAGGTGGAAGGCGCAGGTGCCCTGCGGTGTTGGGGTTGTGGGGATTAACGTGGTCAGAAATGTGGCCCCGCTCCAGGGGCTCTAGTCAAGATCCTGAGATTTGGGTCCCCTCCTGGAGGCTCTGGAAGGAAGCATGTTTCCTGCATTTCCAGCAGCAACAGTGCCTCCCTCTGTACACTGCCCAGAGTCGCATCGCTCTTGGGCTCCCACCCGACATTTCTCACTTTAAGGATTGTCATGACTCTGATACCCACACAGATATTCAAGACAACCGCACTGACTCAGAGGTAGCCAACAAGCCACATTGATTCCATCTGTAGCCTTTGTCCCTCAGTCCTCTGTAACCCAACTCACTCACAGGTTACAGATTCAGGTGCAGATGTCAGATTCAGGGGCAGATGTCATAGGGTCGCCCCGCCATGCTCCTCACACATCTCACTTAGGAGCTCTTGTTCTGCTCCACAATAGGGCTGAGTGTCTGGCTTCTCCCCTGAGAGACTGTGCTTAGGCCAGAACTGATGCTATGATGGGATGAGTATGATAGAACTTGCTCTAAATGTGTGGATCTGCACAACATCTCTGTGCACACATCTCTCTGTACGCATAAGGAGCTGCTATGTAAAAGACATTGATCCTCCACTACTTTGGAGAGCCTATTGAGAATGCCACATGGTTGATAGGTTGGTTGGTTTCTTTCTTTCTTTCATTTTTGTACTGAAAATTGAACCCAGAACCTTTGCACTGAGCTGCATCCCTGGTCCCTTTTTAATTTTATTCCTTTAATTTTAAAATGGGGTCCAGTCTGGGCTTGAGTTTGCAATCCTCCTACTGAGCCTCTAAAGGTGCTGGAATCACATCCATGTGGCATCACCCATGTGGCTTCTTCAGGTGGTCCGCCTACCCCACCATCTAATACTTCTAACACCTAGGAGTAGCTGAATTTCATGGCCCTGGCAGCAGCACTGTTTTTATCATAGCTTAGGTCACTTGCAAAAGCTTCATTATTTGTGCCTCATTCAAAGCTACTGGCCTTTTGTGTTCACCATGCACAGGTCAGGCAGGATGCTTCGGTGAGGATACTTGATCTTCAGAGCCCCTAGAGCTCCTCTCTGCATGTGCTTCCTTCTTCCTGGCAGGATACGCAAGAAGCGATGATTACCATATCTCTGGCCGGGATGCCCCAGCGTGGCCTGCCTCAGAGCCCTGACCCTGCACAGGCCCTACCTCTCTCCACCTGCAATGCATGCGACTCGGCCTCCAAGGGGTTTCTTTAGTGGCATTCAAATCATCATGAAACAAACTCCTCCAAAAAGCCAGCTGGCATTTTTTCTTGTAGTCAAGGATGCCAAGACCGCAGTGGCTGAGGCCTGAATATTCGGTGTGCAGTGAGTGAGCTACGCAGGCCTTTTGGACACTTCCTTTGTTACAAGTATCCATTAAGCCATTCCCAAAAAGGATGCCAGGTGGAAGAGACTTCCGGCATCCACAGCTTACTGGCCGCCTTTTTGGGAGTGTTGTACTTAGAGGCTGCTTTCGTCAGGTGGCAATGTTGGGCCAGGAAGTGGTGTGTGTGCTCTGGTGGCTTTCAGTGTGGATCCACAGCGGAGCTTTTCCATGCTCCTCAGATCCTCTTAGTCTGCCCAGAGCGGCCAGGGAAATGAGTTTGGGGGATCATCTGCATGTCCTGCATGAAGCATATGCTAAGCAGAAGGAGGCTTTGGAGATGGGAATGTCCAGGCATGCGGGCATCACCTCACAAGGAGTCCACTCCAAGGACCCCACCAAGGAGCTGCCTTTGCTTCTCTTCTGGGCAACAAATTTCACCTAAACCCCATCCATTGAATTCTGAATTGAGGGACACCGGAGAAGATTGCTAGGGGGTGAGGACAGCAGAGACATGAACCCTGGTTGTCACCCACCCTCAGCTCTGTGCCCTAGAGCTGTTGGAAGAGACCCCTTTCTGACCCCGAGCACCCCTCTCTCCAGGTCCACCCTTCCTTCTCCAGTGACTTTGGAATGTGTTCTCTGGAATGGGACCATCCCTTCCCTATCCTGCCCAGAGGAGGGAGAGTAACATGAATAAAATTCAAATAACCATTGGGTGGCTTATTTCTACCTTACCTCTGCACAAGCAGATTGATTAACAGGTAGGTGACTTTCCTACTCCTCCACCCCCATCACCTGGGTGGCAGAATTTGCTACCAGAGGGAAGGGAGTCTTTTTTATATATTGAAACCCATCTCCTGTGGCTATTATCTTTCTTCTACTAAAAAAACACTTTGAAAGATTAGTTAGCCAACCCTTTGGGTACAGAACGTTCCTCCTAGTTGGACTGGCTTACTGCAACACCCTACCAAGGCAGGGGAGCTTACATACAGCAGACATCTGGATCTCAGGCTGGGCACAGTGGCATGGGCCTACAATCACAGCTGCTCAGGAGACAAGCGGATGACAAGTTCAAAGCCAGGCTAGGTAAGTTAGTGAGACACTGTCTCAAAATGAAAAAATAATTCAAGAAAAGACTGAGGATGCATTCCAGTAGTGCAGTGCTCTTGAGTTTAATGTTTAATGCTGAAAAAACCCTCACATTTCTAGAGGCCAAGAAGTCCATGACCAAAGGACCTCAGTATATTTGATGTCTGGAGAGGACCTACCTGTTCTGTTCCCAGGCCTGCTTTCATACAGCACCAAGGCCTTTCATCAGAGGTTCCTCGAATGACCCACTGAGGCTCCCTGAAGCCCTGCCTCTTCATGCAATCGCGCTGGGCTGCGGTCTTCAACACCGGAATATGGAGTGGAAGGCAGAAGAAAGAAACACCGGGGATACGACACAACGGTGCTTTTGCTGGAATAAGCCTTCACACCTAGCATTATTAAACTTTCATTTCAAGAATACCATGAAAAACAAGAGACAGATACGCCTCAGATGGTTGGAAAGGAAACAGAGAGAAGAGAAAAAATTCATCCTGATGTCATTTACTATGAATGGATAAAGTGAGACTAGAAACCTCAAATGCTTTGTTTATTTAGCTTCTTCAGTAGTGTACGTGACCTCTTGCATGAACTTTGCATCATCATTTCCATCTGTAAGCATTCAGAGAACAATGAATTAAAAGCAGCTTGAACAATAGAAACTAAATGAGAAGAGAGCATCTGATCCCTGAATCCTGAAGGAACATGTGCCCTGTCACCATTGTCACGGTATACATGCTAAGCTAAATAACGGCCTCCAAATATCTGTCCATAACTCCAGCCCCAGAACCTGTTCAGCTTGTACTACATGACAGAGACCTTGCAGGTATGACTGAGTTAAGGATGCTGAGGAAAGAGTTGTGCTAGATTATCTGGATGGGCTCTAAATGTCCGGAAAGAGGCAGAGAGAGATTTTATGCAGTTAAAGGGGAGGAGGGCAGGTTGACAATGATGGCAGAGACAGGAGGATGTGGCCACAAGCCATGGAATGCAAGCACACAGAGACCAGGAGCAGTTTCTCCTAGAGTGTCTGCTAACACCTCAACTTCTGGGTACAGACTTCTGATCTTTGAGAACTGGGAAAGAATATATTTATATCATTTTAAGCCACCAAGCTTGTAGCACATTATCACAAATGTGATGGCTTAACACAACAGAATCCTACTCTCTTACAGAGGAGTTCTGAAGTCTGGAAGTCTAAAATCAAGGTGTCAACAGGGTCAGTTACTTCTGGAGGCTTTGGGGCAGTACCTATTGCATACCCCACTCTTGCTTCTGGTGACTGCTGGTAACCCTTGGCTTCTATAGATGGCCCCCTACTGAAGGATGATTTGACCTATGATTCTCTTTGACTTTATGATGGTGGGGGAATACACGTCCATCAGAAATTGTATTTTGAGTTTTGGATTTTGAATTTTGCCCACAGGTTAGCAATATGGGATGCAAGTTCTCTCAAGATATTGGGTAGTGTGTTGAGCTGGTCCTAGTTAATCAGTGTTCAGAACCAAGAGTGTATTCCACAGTATCTGTATTCAATAAATTATTCAAGATATGCAGCACCTAATTGTAAAATAACATCCAGGTTGGGTGATTTTGCCCACATTTAGACTAATGTAAGTGTTCTGAGCACACTGAAAGCAAGCTAAACTATGATGTCCACAGATTATGTATATGAAGTGCATTTTTTGTTTACAACATTTTCAGTTTATGATTGAGATGTAAACCCATTGTAAATTGAGAAGCATGTGCAGATTTATCACTTCATGTGAAGGACCACCTGGACGACTCTCCTTGAACAAAGGACAACTGCCTCCACTCTGGCTAAACCTGGCCCCATCTCCATGTACTGATATGTACAGAGCTGCCTAGGCTGTTCCCTTCAATTGCCTCTAAGGAATGTAAATGGGGCTGACTGAGGTGCTGAAGAGTAATCTTTGAAGCTAGCTGACAGTCTCTGTTTCCTTATGAAACATGACTGAGCTGGGCAGGATGAAGAGGCATGGTTCCAGGGCTGTCACCTGGGTTCCAGTCTCAAGGTAAGAGGCTTCCCAGGGCAGAAACGTTTGCCCAGCAGAGCTGAAGTACTGGCCCATAAACATTAAATGCTACTTCAGTTGTGTTATGAAGATTAGTCTTTTTACATATTCTCCTCTCTCTATAGTGCAGAGATGTTTCAGGCCTCTTACCCAGCCCTGCTCACAGCACTCAGGTATTGCCTACTATTCTCACAGTCTCTCATTTTTAGTCCATCCCTCCTTCATGAATTAATAAAATCTGGGTTAGGCCCTGGGTAAGGCTTTTGTTCCAATGAATCCTTACCTTTATCCTGCCTGGACTTAGGACTCCTTAGTCCTCATAACTATAAATATTTCTTAGCATCTTTATTCTTACCTTACGGTGGGTTGCGCTGGAAGTGGTAGATTGGAATTAACTCAGTACAATTCCCCTAACATTTCCATGGGATTACAAATACAAACTTCCCAGACCATGACAAGGAATAGGACACAAGTCTGTATAATTTCAGTCTCTGCCTTCAGGGGGCCTTTTCTTTGCAAGCTTCTTCTTGGATTTAGAGTCACCTGGTTAACCCAAGATGATCTCACTTACAGACCCTTAGTTTAATCACATTTGCAAAGCCCCTTACCCAATAGATCCATGGTATAGCTGCCCATGGTTGGGCCTTGGACGTGCCTTAGGGAGGGCATGGTTCAGTGCAAGACAATCATATTCAGCCTATCAGCCCATTTTGAAGAGGCATCTGGAGCATCAGGAGAGAGTAGATTAGGAAAGTAATCTGGGAACTGGACAGAAGTGGGTGGAGAGGAATGCAGTTTTATTTATTATTTTTATTTTTTTGAATGTGGTTTTAACCTGGGTTTTCTACGTTCATGGTCTTCAGAGGTAAGACAAAAGAAAGTCCAAAAAAAAAAAAAAAAAAAACTTCTTGTGGTTGTAGTGTTCTGAAATGCTTATAACATTTCCTGAGTGATCTGGGAAGGGCTGTACTTTAGACTCAGTGAGGGACATGGCAGTGTCTTGGTGTGCTGAACCAGCTCAGCTAGTCAACACTGTCTCGTTACTGAAGTCCAAATCTTTTCTCCAAAGTGCCAGAAATTTGGGCAGCAACACAGTTGTCCTTCCTTCTTGCGCAGAAAACAGATAAAATTTCTTCTCTGCCTATATAACAGGTATGGAGCTAACACTTTAGAAACTAGTAAGAGGTAAAGTACAAGGATTTCAGACACTGATGATTGCATCTATATTTGAAATACAATTCGGTTCCTTTCATAACCCAATTCCTGTTGTTTGTGGTGGGCATGTTCTATACAGTTACTAAGAGGATATTGAGTCATAGGTCTTAAGGGTAAGACAGGGTTAAGTGCCTGTTAGATGCTGGTTACATGTTTATCAGTCATACAATATATATTTTATGCATATTAAGCAATTTGTATAACTTTTGTAGTTGATTCATTAACGTTGAACTCACAATCAACAGTGCTGTAACTCACATCTGAACAAAGCTTAGCCAAGATGTGCATTTTCTATAAAGCATGCCGTGGCCTTCTTTTCCTTAGGAATGCCAAGAATAATTTTCGTGTTGTGTACAATGGCCATTGAAGCAAAATTCACCAAAGAAAACATCTCAGAATTCCACAAAAGTCGCTGTGTGTAATAGTAAGTGCATGGGGAAGGGACAGTTGTTTGTGGTATGAGAGATAAGAGCAGACAAAAAAGAAGCTTTGTTCCATCTCTGCTGGGCATGCAAGAGGAAGGTAAAATTTTCACTTGCACAGTTGCAAGCAAAAGAAAGCACCCTGAATTTCTAATTTAGGGTGCTTACAGTGTGTCTATAAAACATTAATTAAACTGCATGCATGGACTCTAAACGAGGGGCTCTAGGCTGAGAAATGATTATTTTGTTCTGTGTTATCCTTCGTAGCCTGGCCAGAACTGTTGTTCCTTTTGGTCCCAAAATGTACCCTCAGGGAATGACACTCAGAACAGGGGATGATCCAGGTAGACAGCAGCACTGGGAGAGGTCACAGGGCTCTGCCTCGGTCTCCCTGCCAACAGTGAGCTGATGCCCAGCGTTCTCAGAGCAAAGGTGCTGTCACTGGTGCCTGCTCCCCATTACGCCCACCGCCTTCCCTCCACTGCTCTAGGCACTATGACCTGTGGCTGGCACAGGATGTGTCCTGTCTCTGTCCAGACTGCCTGGTGTTCATGCCTCTTCAAGCCCAAAGCCTCCCGGAAGCCCACAGGACCTGGCAGCAGCCAGTTGTCCCTCCATGTTCACCAAGCCCTGCAACTCTCCCAGCAGCACTCACACAGGAGCCAGGGCCCAGTAGGAAATAGAAGATTAGTGGGAAAAGAACAGGATGTGAGGGAGGCCTGAGGCCAGTGGAATAGGAACCAGTAGTCTGGTCCATGTTGGCTCCAGTGAGGAGAGAGGGACAAAGACACCCAGGCTCCAGATTCCTGGACACAGGAGGGCTTCTCTGTTCTCACCCCTTGGCTCACCACTCTGCTTTCCTCATTTGGGGCTTTTTCACGTCTTTGCAACCAGCAGACAGGATTGGGCTTAGGGTCCTGGCAGTGCAGATCTGAGGGGCCCTCAAGTGAGCTCCCCGGCTCCGTTCTAGGCACCCAAGCCAGACACCTATGGTCAAAGACCCATTCCCTGCTTCAGATGCCCTGGCAGTTAGGAAGTCTTTTCAGTCACCTGTAACACTGTGTACCCACCTCCTGAGGTGCAGGCAGAGGTCAAACAAGATATTTTATTTCAATGTTTATTGATGTCTTAGAAATCAAACCCCACACAGATATTAGCTGCCATGATAATGTCACCGATGGAAGACAGGGAAGAGAGTGGGAAGAAACAAAGAACTGGAAAGGAGGGTCCCCCTGAAGGAAACCAGAGGTTCCACAAGACTTAGCAGTCATGTGCAGACAAAAAATGAGGAGAGGACAAGAAGTGCTTCCAGGAACTCTAGTGTGGAAGAAACTGTAGTCCAGACAGTGGAATTGTGAACCATAAGGAAGGGAAGTGGAATCAGTCAGTGTAACCCAGATTTAACCAGCTGGGTGTGACAGGGCTGTGTCCAGCAGCTTGACTTGCAGATTGTGTGCTCATGAGACCATGGGGCAAGATGTCCCCATCCTAGGGCGTCACCATCATGGGATGCCACCATCCTACAATGTTACTATCTTGTGATGTTGCTGTCCTAGGATGCACCATACTGGGTTGTCACCTGCATGGGATGCCATCATCCTGGAATGTGTCTGAGAGGGGTAAAGCTGACTACGATTGCTGGGTGGAGAATGAGGAGGCAAAGGACGCCGGCAAGAAGGTTCTCAGGAAACTTGGACATTCAGATAGTATGAGGAGAGAGAGGTGGCTGGGAGGTAACATGAAAAAGCAGGATGCCATTAAAAGGAAAGGGAAAAAACCTCATAACAACCCTTAAAATAAGGGTTGACAGGGATGGGACAGAGAAGGGTCAGACTAGGAAGGCTTACTGGGTGTTCTTAAGGTGGTGCTGTTGTTCCACAGCTTGTGTGTGTTAAAACCCACAGGACTATGCCAACGAAGACCATACAGCACAGTAAATAGATGAGGAGGTACAGGGAAGAGCTAGAAGAAAGAGCACAAGAGTCATTGGCTGCTTTTGCTGGCAGCTGCCTTGAAGTGCTTCCCCTGTGCCATGCCACCCTGCCTTGGAGCCAGCTAATTATGGACTGAAACCTCCACAAACTGTGAGCTAAATAAACCTTTCCTTCCTTCATTTTGGATATTGGGTATTTTGTTCCAGCAGTGAAAGAAAAGTAACCAAGACCTTTTTGATTTCTAACAGAAGCTACTTCCTTTCAGCCATTGCTTGTTTTCCCACAAGGCAATTTTAATTATATGACATTCCTGTAAAGCTAAAGGTATAAAAGGAATAAAAAGATTGGCTTCTGACAGGGTTTTGGGAGAAGGGGAAGAGAGAAGTAGATGAAGTATAGGAGATTTTAGGGTGGAGAAACTCCTCTGTATGATACTATAATGGTAGATGGATGTTATGCACTTGTAAAACCAATAGACTTTTATAGAAAATGGAGGGAATCTGAAGTGAACAAATTTAAGACATCAGTTAGGAGTATTATCAAAGGAAAGAAAGAAAGAAAGAAAGAAAGAAAGAAAGAAAGAAAGAAAGAAAGAAAGTGTAAGACAAAAATCCAAATATATTACATGTATAATTGTGTTGTAAAATCGATGAAACAATCTCACTAAAGAGGATCAGGGGAAAAGTCCTGAGCTAAGGAACTTTTGGAGGAAAAGGAGTGCATAGGATTAAAGAACAAAAGAAACTGCACATAAGCACTGTATTCCAGTTGACTGAAAAAAGTTATCTTGCCTGGCATGGTGGTACATGCCTGTCATTCTAACACTTGGGAGGCTGAGGAAGGAGGATTTCTGAGTTATAGGACAGGCTGGGCTACAAAGTGAGTTCCAGGTCTGCACAGTTAGACCATGCCTCAAAAAGGAAAAAAAAGAAGGGAAAAAGTTATTTCCCATCTGCATACACGTTAGTTAATTCATGACTACTACATATAAATTAAGCAACTAAGTAAATGACTGAGGGATATAACAGCCAGGTTTCCCGCACCTGGAGTACAGATCTACAGATGAGCAGGAGGAGGAAGCTAAGCAATCTGTGTGGTTACTCATTATAGCTTGGGACATCAGCAAGGACTTCTTCATTTATTGAATAAAGACAGGGTTACCTCTACTAGTATTTACAGCTATGTGTATATGTATGCAAGTTCTTACACAGATGTTTTTGTGCTCTGTTTAAACTGATTAATATGGAGCACACACCTTCATTGAATAGGAGAAACAGATGGAAATGAACATTTTATTACTTAAACATCTTGGCCCCAAGGCTGCAGCCCAGTGGTAGAATGTGGGCTGACCCTCCACAGAGGGCTGGAGGGTGGGAGGGTCGTGGTGGGTGGAGAATGTTTGGAGGGCCACACAACAGAAGGTTGCACATGCAGGCTGGGGAAGAGCAGGGAGATTCTGGTTCACATTCAACAAACACTGCAACCCCAGGTGATCAAGGTCAACACCAATGTTCATGAATCATATTACAGTCTGGGCTTTGATAGAGTATGGCCAAATTGGTATTTTGTCTTGTATTCTTGCCTGCCAGAGCCCACTCGAGTCTAATCATCAGCAAATCCTTTGACAAAGTCCAGGAAATGGAGCATCCTACAAAATGCCCCACTGTGCTCTTCCCAGATACCAAGGTCATCGAACACAGACAGCTGAGGAACTGTCAGAGCCAGGATCTTAAGGAGAGTGGACAATGACACTTCATGGGAATGCTGGGTGGGGTCTTGGAGCAGAAAAAACGAAATCAGGGAGAAACAAAGGAAATTTGAATAAAACAGCACATATTTTTTAGTCCCCGCATGGACTATAAACAAAGGAAGAGCAGATATCATCCCAGACATTCAGGACACGTGTATTGTGACCATTTTAGTAAATGGAAGATTTTGGAAATCCTGAAGGATTTTGGTAGTGATCTCTTCTAAACAACTATTTGGTTCTTCAGGAAACAGGAACTGCAGCCCCAAGTGGTGCTTCTGGTGGACCCAAACATTTTTGTAAGCACCCAGATATTAGGGATAATTAGATGAACAAATTTCAGTAGTTCTTCTGAAGTAATGTAGGAAAAGAAACCAACGATGAAAAAATTAAGTTGCATGATATAAAACTAATCATTACTCTTATCACACCTCATATTGCTTATAGTAAGAGGGACAATAACTTTCTTCATGGAGTTGTTAGAATTTATTTATTTATTTATTTTTTGCCAGTGAAAACTAAACAGTATAAGTGGCACAGGACTTCAAAACAAGAAAATAGAAAATCAGCAATGCTAATCATAATGCCTCTTGCTGCGTTCAAAATAGCTGTCCATACCTTCAGACATAGTAAAAATCAAACAAAACAGAACAGAACCAATGAAAACAAAACAATGAACACAATAAAGAAACTTCAAAACAAGTTAATAGTAAGTCCAATATGGCTACCATAGTGTATCTTTTTCTCTTTCAAGTAGCTTCCCACAACATTGGATATAATAAATCAAACAAACAAACAAACAAACAAACAAAAATGAAATAAAACCCAACCCAACAAAATAACGAATACAAAACAGGACTTCAAAACAAGACAATAAGGAATTAACAATGGCCAGCACCCTTAGAGGGAGATACCCCATAGATACTACATTGCATATTGTTATCTTCAGAATAGATGACGAGACTACCAGCTATAGGCCTACAAAGTCAGTGAAACACTGAACACTACAAGCATTAAGCTATATTTACCTCAATAGTTATCATCACAGCTTGTGTTTCTCCAGATCAGCCACTTGATTTTGGGGGTGGGGAAACCTTGTTTCTTCCTGTCTCCTAGCCTCTGCACCAGAAGGGGTTGGCATCTGGTTCTCCCACAGCACCTCAGACATGGAGCCAACTCATAGGGATGGTTTACTTCTTTGGCTTTTTTTTTATTCTTTTCCTCCTTTGCAGTCCATGAGCAGCACTGACTTATGGGAAAACACTGCCATTTAGTTTTTTCCCCCAGCTGCCTGCACATGGTGCAGACTCACAAGGAGGGCTTGCTTTCTGCTGACTTGTTTTAATGTTTTTTTAAAGAAGTAAAGGGATTATGAGGGAGAGTTTTAAAGCACACACTCAAGGAAATAGTGTAAGGCCAGAAAAAGCAGTTGCACAGAACAGGTAATATTTATGTTTTTGGAGTGGAATTTGTGAATTTACAAACCTTGTTTGCAGGAAAAAAGTGATGACTCCCCAACAGGGAAGACAGTAGCTTATTTTACAGAAGAAACAGAGTCAAGTAAACTATTTTGTATTTTTAAAGATTAAACATATTATCTAAAAATATTCTGTGATACTTTTGACAACCTGCCAAGATGTGGAGATGTGGATAACCTGAGATAACTCTGTGTCTTAGTCACATTCTTCTTAAAAGTACCACCTATAAATTATAATCTTCCTTGTCTCCTTCCTATCTTCTGTTTTGCTTCTGTTCTACCTGAATTTCAATTCCAGGGCTGTGATCAAACTCAATGATATGAAAAGTCCTTTCTCTGTAAATTTCAATGAAGCCAGCAGTATGCATGGCCACCAAGGAGCTATGGGAGTCAAACACTGGTGAGCCAGAAGAACCCCAATAAAAAGTGGTGTCATAGGTAACAACATTAGGGTTGTGAAGAATTTCCCTGAAACTGTTTTGAGTGTACATGTGGGCAAACTGAGGCTCAGACACTAATTCTCTCATATTTCTATCACACGTCTCTTTTCGCTCACTCTGAGGAATCATGACACATGCATCAGTGGACTTCCTTTCTCCTGCAGGATGCCCAATAATATACAGCAACCCATTAGCTGGTGCAGGGGCGATCCCACTGTAGAGTCCTGCAGGAACTTGCTGTCCATTTTCCTTGAGTTTCAGGACTGCATAGTCGAGATCTACATCAGATCTCAAACCAAGACTCGATGGAGAAGGAGTTGTGGTCTTTTAATTCAAACTCTTCATAACTGAATGTCACCCGAGCACAGTGGCTGATTATGTCTGCCCACTTACTGGGCTCTACTCCTTTTCCCACGATCTGATCTACCATGTGGTGTCAAGTGAAAATGTACGACCCGGTGAACATGAAGCAGGTGGCTGTACCCATGTAGCCATTATTGTCCCAGTGTAAGAATCCAACTGAGTCATTGAAATGTGAAAGGAGCCTGATTGTTTTAACAGGAGTAGAATTTTTGGTCTGTTTCCCAAAGTTTGTTCTAGGAAACCTAAGTGATGTTGTTCGTTTTTTTTCCCACTTGTTTTCACTTCTTTCTTGAGGTTTTTTTCTGATACTTTCTCTTTTTCTTTTCAAGCAGGAATGCTCTTCCGCAATGTATTCTTTCAATACATGGGTCTTCTTTTCACTAACTCAGAATTCTGTGTGGGCACCCTAGGGCTATTTCTAGTTTCAGCTTCGATCTTGAAGACCTTTCTCTCCACCTGACAGACTACTTGAGTGTTTTCTATAATGGAGTTCTTGTTGCTGATGAGTTTCCAATGGCCATTCTCCAGAAAAGGAAGAAATCTGTGGTCCTTGCACAAAGCCTCCTTGATGGTTTCTCCTTTGAAACTAAAGACACAGAGTTTGTTTCCTTCTTTGTGAAGCTCCTTACATTTAACAGTCCTTTTTATTGTCTACCCAATTGCATGAACATAAAATTTGACACAGTGTTTGATCTGTCTTGTCGGCCACATATTGGATTATCTTCCTTCTGCTCACTTACATGTTTGGAAAAGGTAATGTTCATATTGGCCTCATTAGGAATACAACTGAAGGGCATCCCTAGGTTCAGGAACCCTGTAATCCTTTCTGTGCCACATGCCAGCATTATTTTGCCTTGGTGAGACTTTACCTGTTCTATGATAGCCTCAAGACTATTGAGTGCCTCGTATAAAAAGGCCCTCTGATCTGGCCTGTGGATCAATCTGTGGGGTGTACCTGGAGGGGGAACAGGGATGAATAGAACAGGGGGGAGACAAAGAGAGATTAAAGCAAGTCAAGAGAATCCGATCAAGCCTCGTTTATTCAGGAAGTGGTCTCATCCTTTATGGGCCAAGGGTGGGCTAGTGGGACGGGAAGATGCTATGGGGTAGTTTCTGATAGGTTGTCGTCACGTCCAGTATGTGACATAAGCTGGAGAGGATTATGGTTAATGTAGGCAGGTGCATCATGTGCCCATAGGAGAGAGAGGCAGGGAGGCAGCAATGGGGTGGTCGTGCCACTCCCTACATCTCCTCCCTTTCTATATTATTTAATCAGGAGTATGGCAGGCCCTGTGAGGACAGCACCTGTCTTAGGTCAAGGAACCTAATTACGTGAACCCAACCAGGCCTTACCCGTCATGGGCTTGCAGTTCAGCAGTTAGTCCTGTGCCTGTCTTAGGCGGCCGGTGGGGTAATATGCATGTCCTAGTTGCCCGTCTCTGGCTGCCTGTCCATTGCCCCAGGGCAGTTAGGCCGCAGTGTCATATGGGCCACTCATGGGAATTCCTTCCCGGTAGGTTTGTTGATCGCCATCTCCAGCTGGTGGTAGTATACCTGAATGGGCTTTGCCATAAACACGTCTATCCAGTTATTAATGAGCATCATAATCCTCTGAAAAATACAAGGACCCACAGAAAAGAGAACAGGGCAGCTAGGGGACCCAAGATAGGGGTGCTAGGTAAGGGAAAAGTCCTCCCCACATTGAGGAGAAGGGGTTAGCAGCCATTTGTTGTCATCGCTGTTGAAGTCATTCTTTTATTTCTTGGAGATTGCCTCACACAACACCGGACCAATTGACATAGAAGCAACATTTTTCCTGTAAGGCAAGACAGAGTTTCCCCCTGCTCTGCCATGAGCAGGTTTAGCCCTCGTCTGTTTTGTAAGACCTCTGCCAGTGAGTCTAATTGGTTTTGGAGAGTTTTTATTGTAAAGGATAAAGCTTGAACATCTTTAGACAACTGGTTGGTCAGGTCAGCATATTTATCTAAGGCAACGGTGAGGCCAGCAGTACCCGTGGCTATGGTGCCAGTGATGCCCATTCCCACCAAAAGCAGGATCAGTGTTACTGCTCATTTTTGGTGGCCAGCAATGTAATCAAGTGTTGGCACCAGGACAGGGTTGCCTGAGACAATATCTATGTCGGGCAGGAGGGAAGCAGTTATGCATGTACCTGTCCAATTGGCTGGAATATAGTTATAGGCCCTATTATTACCGCAGTCAAAAATGTGTCCTGTCGGGGGGCACAGGGGACCTGTGTGATTGACAAATTGAACACAGGTGGTGGACAGGAGATGGCTCATATCTATAAGGGTAGAATCATTTTGGAGAGAGCCCGGTAGGCAGGTCATGGATATGTTGGGTGTTATTAATGGCTGGACTAGAAATGATTGGGAAGGTCTACAGGTAAAATTTTGTGGATCACGAGAGGGGTCAATTGTTGAGTTGAAGGGGATGGCTAAGGGCATAGGACTGCCTAAAGCCATGCACAACCAGCAGTCTTGCACTAAAGCAGGGTTAGTGAAGTTAAGTACATGGTGAGTGGCTGAAAGGATATCATAAGTTTGTGGATCTAAATCCACACCCCGTGATTTGGGGACAGCTAACAGATGGTAACTGATCTTTGGGAATAGACTGTCTTCTATTTCTTTTAGTTTTTTCTCAAAATAAAGTTCTCTCATTTTGTCTTGAGGACCTCCCCCATCTGAGACATGGATTGGAGCCCTCTTATACCAACAGACTGGTTTGTTGATTTTGCCTTTGCAGGAGGCTTGGGTGTACATGGGGCTTCCTGATACAGAGGAGTTGAGGCCCCAATCACCTCCAACTGCTGCCATTTTTATTTTTGTAAGTATGGCTGTAAAATAAGTGGCATTATCTAAGCCAGTACATTCTTTCTTTCTTCTTCTTATTATTATTATTTTTGTATTTTTACAGGTACCAGGGATCAAACTCCTGACTGCCTGCTTGCAAGGCAGGCGTTTATGCCACTGAGCTAAATCCCCAGCCCCAGCCAGTAATTCTTGTACAGCATCATAACAGGAGCTATGCATCTCTATCTCATATGACTTACACTCCTGTGGGCAAGGCCTTGGTCAGTTATTTTGTTTGGGTATAATTTGGGGTTTAGTTTTGCATTCCCAATTTTGAGTTAATCCCCCTGTAGAGGAGGGCCTGGCCATGAGAACCACTAAGGGTCGGCTGCCGAACGCAGGCGCCATTTGAAGAGCACCATGAGGCTTGCCAGAGGCAGGCGCCATCTTAGGGGCACTATAAGGCTGTGTAGCTCGGAGGGCCTTGTGTGACAGTCTCCTCAATCTGAGCATCTGCATGCTGCTGGGCAAGCAAGTCAGAGATTAAATTCCAGTATGCAAAGGTGGTCACTGGAACCTTTTGCTGGACCGAAAACCCTATCATACTCTTTTAGAGCATCTCCTACTCTTTTCCACCTCTTGGTATCTATAGAACCCTCTAGGGGGAACCAAGGGCAAACCTTATGAATAAATTGAAAATACTGCAATAATTCTTTTGTCCTAACCCTTAACCCTCTTGTCTTTAATGCCTTGCTAAGGCCTCCCACGAACAATTCATGTTTGCTCAATGCTTGACCCATGTCGGGGAAAGGGAATGAGGTTGCCGTTCACTCACCGTGACTCGGGCGGCACATCGGGCAGTCGTCCGCGTAGGCCTCGGTCCCTGATTCAATTTGCTTTTACTTCTAGCCAGCATTCTTGAACGGCTCCTTGTTGACTCCCCCGTGACAGGAGCCCCCATGCTGGGTGCCACTTGATCCGGCCCGCAGATCAATCTGTGGGGTGTATCTGGAGGGGGAACAGGGATGAATAGAACAGGGGGGAGACAAAGAGAGATTGAAGCAAGTCAAGAGCATCCGATCAAGCCTTGTTTATTCAGGAAGTGGTTGTATCCTTTATGGGCCAAGCGTGGGTTGGTAGGACAGGAAGAGGCTATGAGGTGGTTTCTGATAGGTCATCGTCACGTCCGGGTATGTGACATAAGCAGGAGAGGATTATGGTTAATGTAGGCAGGTGCATCATGTGCCCATAGGAGAGAGAGGCAGGGAGGCAGCAATGGGGTGGTCGTGCCGCTCTCTACAGCCCTCTCACTGTATGAGAGCTCATATTTCATGTGGTCGTTTTTATCCAAAGTAATGTAAATCTTCTTTGAGTGTGTGGTCTTGTCTTCTGGAATTTTCTTAGGAAGATAGCTTTCTTGACCCTGGGTACTGGTTATATCCCTTAGCCATTTCCTAGATTCTGCCTTCTTTTGAGGACGGTGGGTACCATTCTGCTGTTTTCTGGGCACCTAAAATTAAGTATTATGTACTTAAAAAGAGTGAATGCAACCTAGAGTTTTATTTCTCTTTTTACCATGAAATTCCTTAAGACACTTTGGGAAACTTAGAAGCAATCTTAAAAGGCGAGTAGATTGATATAATTATTTTTAATTTGAGATCCAAAATATAAACTGAGTTTCCTGTCACACAGGTCAAATAAATTCTACACAATGCTGAATTTTTCTGACAAAAGGTGGGGAAGAAACACAAGTATTTCCCCTTGTTGCTTAGAAATCCACAAACTTCATTATGGTATTTCAATCATATTTCTTACTTTTAACTATTTAATTTTTACAAATGTCAAGCACACTGATATATTACAATGTTGGCGACCACTACAAAGCTGCTCTGAGCTGGATTTAAATTTTACTAATTGGCTTTCTATGTTTATCTGTGAGTGTATCCTAGGCCTAGGCCCCTTGCCTGGCGACAGGAGCTGAATAATAGTAAGTGAATCTCTATAAATCACGGATCCTAACTGAGGCCTGTAGTGGCCTATGAGGCCAGAGATACTGCAAAGGGCAAGATAAGGCCACAACTGCGGACACTTGGCTCCAACTCCAATTAACAAGGTAGAGACTGTAGCTCCAAAGATTCCGCCTACAGTCTCATTTCTACGATGTCCTCATGATAACAGTGTTACTGAACTGACTTAATTCATTACTTAGAGACATCTTTGAAGCAATTTTGAAGCAAGGTCCTGCTCACTGCCTGCACTTTCCTCAGTTTCTCTGCCCTTTGTCCTTGGTCCTAATATAAGTGGACTGATCCAGAGAATCTTTTGTCTTTACCCTCAAAGCCTTGAGCTTAATTAAAGGGTTTTGACCCTCTTGGAGCCCTAAAAATCATACAATTTGTCTTTTTTTATTCAACCTCTGCTCTACATTCGTTTGGGAGATTGAGTATCTAGGACAGAACCCGATAACTGGTGCCCGAACAGAGAGTTAATATCTTTGGACTGGGAATTTATAGCCTGAATGAGTAACTCAGCCCACAGTGGAAAGTTTTGGATACTGAGGAGGCCGTTGCAGGATGAAAACTTTGCCAGGGATTCCTGGAGACAAGAGAGGGAAGAAAAATGGTAAGTCTTCCCACAGTGAAAAGCCATTTTTTTCTGGGAGTAAAATATGAGCAAGAGGTTTCAGCGGAGGAGCAGAGGTATTTAAAACTGCTTCAAAGCCTGCTTAAATGCTCAGGGGCTCATGTGCCAAAAACTGACTTAACAAACATGTTAAAAGAGGTAACCAAATATAATCCATGGTTTACTCAAACAGGCACTAAAGAGATAAATATACAAATCATTTCCCTTGACATGTTCTCAACTTGGTATCTGGTCAGGTCAGTTTTAAAGAGCTCACAGTCTGCAGGCTCTGATTCAGACACAGAAGGAAGAGCTCCCTGCTGAGGCACTTGCCACCAAAACAAATTCCCTAGAGGGACCTCAGCAGGAGCCAGAACCTTTACAAAAGGCTCTATCCTCATAAGGCTCTGTCCAGAATTGTGCACAGAAGAGGCAGCTGCAAAGGGAGCAAATAATACCATCCCTGCATGTTTCCCAGTTGGAATTGTAACAGATGCTAATGATCAGGAGTCTTTTATTCATAAGCCTTTTGAAATACAACTGCTAAAAAAAGTCTTAAACAAGGTGTGGTTAACAATGGAGTCCAAAGTCCATTGCTCTTACAAAATGTTTTAGATACATATCAATTGACACCTTATGATATCAAACATTTGACACAAACATGCCTGTCTCCCGCTCAATTCCTTCATTTTGATGTAAAGCTGAAAACTCTTGTCTTGGAGCAAGCTCATAAAAATAGAATAGGTCCCAATCCATGTCCAACAATAAATGAGGAAATATTTTCTGGGACAGAAATTTGGGGTCCCCCACCTAAAGGAACAGTTGGTATTGTGCTGGGAAAGGCTGATTTAAATTTAAAAGGAATAACTATTATGCCTAGTGTGCTTGATGGTGATTGTAGAGATGAAATACAAGTTCTTACATGTGCTATTGACATGTGAGTTTTGAACAGGGAGACTATATGGTGCAGTTGATTTTGTTACCTATAGAGAAGCCTTCTTTTGTTAAGTATAGACAGCTCAAGAGGGAGCAGAACAAAACTACAAAAAGAGAAATTTATTTTATACAGGAAGTGACTAAAAACAGACCTATATGTTTTATAAAAATTAATGGGAAATACATTGAGGACCTAATAGACACTGGTGCCAATGTGTCTGTAGTTACATTAGAACAATGGCCTGCCACGTGGCTGACATCCCTTATTGGACTCGGGACCTTGAGCACATTTTACAGAGTGCTTCACCTTTGTCTTATGAGGGACTGAACCAACAAAGGGTTTCTTTTTACCTTATGTGGCACCTATTCCAGTTAACTTGTGGAGAAGAGGTTTATTACAAAAGTGGAAATTAGTGCTGACTAGCAATTGTGATTTTAAAGCTGAACAAATGAATTCCAATTTGGAAACTGAACAAATAGATTCAAATCCTAAAATTAAGAAAATGATTATTAAAATGGGATAACAGAAAGGCAAAGGACTAGGAAAAAACTTACAGGGAATCAAAGAGCCTGTCAAGATTACACCTAAAGATGACAGGCAAAGTATTGGATATCAACAGGTTTTTTGACAAGGGCCATTGAGGCTTCTCCCCCCAAAACAGCTCTGCCTTTACAATGGAAAACTAAAGAGCCTGGTTGGGTAGATCAATGACCCCTTAAAAAAGAAAAGCTAACTCAATTACACAAATTAGCTGAAAAATAATTACAACAAGACCATTTAGAAAGCTCAGTTAGCCCTTAGAATATTCATGTCTCTGTTATTCCAAAGAAGTCAAACAAGTGGAGATTGTTATAAGATTTAAGAGCTGTAAATGCCTGCTTACTTCCTATTAGGGTGCTGCAGCCAGGACTGCCAAATCCAACTGCAGTTCCAAGAGCTTGGCCTCTCATTATAATTGATTTAAAAGGTTGCTTTTTTAACATTCTTATTTTTCCCACAAATAGACCAAGTTTTGCATTTTCCTTGTTTAATTTAAACTTAAAAAGATCAATACAGCTAATAACATGGAAGCGAGGTTATGCTTGTGTCTTAACAGGTGAAAGATCCACAAGATATACACAGCATTGGTGGGAGACACAACCAATGCTGAGGACAGCCTTAGGTGATGGCTCCACCAAACTGGGCCCAGAGACCAGGAAAAAAGACAAAGTGATCCAATGGAACAACATCCAAGAAATGATCTGTGAGGCTAGAGAAATAGTTACCAGAAGGGAGATTCCACCAAACCCTGAAAATCTTTTGGTTGCCTTAAGGCCCTGCTGGGAGTATCAGTATATATGACACCTGTCTCAGGAGTGGAGAAATGGACTTATATCCCTAATCCACTATTACTCAGACCCATTACTTGGGCAGATTCTCCACCTGAGATTTGTCATGAACTAGACTTGACTTCCTAAATTGTGCCATTACTAGGCCACTCGTTTCTGCATAACTCCTTTCCCTTATAATGAATCTATGCATCCTTGGGAGGACATAAAGAAACATATACAAGGAACTATCCATCAAAATGAGAAGGAGATTTTTGTCAATATCCCAACAAACCCAAAAATTTGACAAACAAGTTCAAGATTGAGACAAGTTTTCTGATGCTTTAGATTAAATCCATTCAACTGTCTGAAGGCACATTTCTGGCTTTATGTTGGTATTCTTGGAGTAATCTGTGTGTTTATCCTTATTTTACTCATAGTCTGTCAAAGAAGAGCCAAAACCGGCCGACTCCTAGACAACATTCAACCTTGTCTTACTCTGATCCAGCTGTTGCTACAAAACACAAGGGAAGAGATGTTGGAGACCACTATGAAGCAGCTCTGAGCAAGATTTAAATTTTACTAATTGGTTTTCTATGTTTATCTGTGAGTCTGTCCTAGGCCTAGGCTCCTTGCCTGGCAATGGGAGCTGATTCATAGTAAGTGAACTTTTATGAATCATTGGTGCTGGCTGAGGCCTGTAGTGGCCTGTGAGGCCAGACACACTTCAAAGGGCAAGATAAGGCCACAACTGCGGACACTTGGCTCCAACTCCAATTAATAAGGTAGAAGAGTCTGCAGCTGCAAAGATTCCTCCTACAGTCTCACTTCTACCATGTCTTCATGGGGCTGGGGATTTAGCTCAGCGGCATAAGCACCTGCCTTGCAAGCAGGCGGTCATGAGTTCAATCCCAGGTACCGATTTAAAACAAACAAACAAACAAACAAACAAACAAAAAACCATGTCCTCATGATAAGACAGTGTTACTGAACTGACTTGATTCATTACTTAGAGACTTCCTTGAAGTGACTTCCAAGGTCCTGCTCATTGCCTGCACATTCCTCAGTTTCTCCGCCCTTTGTCCTTGGTTCTAATATAAGTGGACTGATCCAGAAAATCTTTTGTCTTTACCCTTGAATCCTGGAGCTTAATTAAAGGGTTTTTAACCCTCCTGGAGCCCTAAAAATTATACAATGTCTCTTTTTATTTAATCTTCGCCATATACTCATTTGGGAAATCAGGGGTCTAGGACAGAACCCAATATTGCACTATATTTTTTCATGTTAGAACACCAAATTCAGTATGAATAAGTTACAGTGGTTTATTGTCAGGCATTCAAAATTACAAAACTTCATCCCTAAATCCTATGTAAAGGGGAAAATCTCACTCACCCTCTCCATTTTTTGGATGGAGAAACTGAGGGACAGCATACAGTTTTACGCGTGTCTTTTGTGAGATCACACAATACCTAGTAAATAAAGTAAATGCCAATACTCCTGTACTTAGTCTAATATTTTTCCATGTGATTATACACTTTTTTTTCTTAAATTTTGCACCCAGGATTTGCATTTTTATAAGTTGTTATCTTATAAGCCAGGGGTGGAGAGAAGGAATTGAATAATGGCAATTAATTACCTAGCAACAATGTAATGAATAGCTAAGAACCTCTGATTGACAGGTCTGAGAGATACCCTCTCCCTGACACATTGCTCATGGCAAGAGTGGCCCAGGCCTGGGTTTGTCTGCTGGCCATGCTGTTTGCTGGTGATGAGGATCTCAAGGCCAGGGCTGCTGTAGAGATCCGGCCTGAGGTCAGTGTGTGGCAGAGGTCAGCACCATGATGATCATGTATGAGGCTGAATTTCTTTTGTTTTGTAATAATATTAATATTCAGGGTTAGCAAGATAAAAAAAGAACAGAAGGTAATATAAATGTACTCTGGCTAAGCATACATATTCTTAAAGCTTCCTTTCAGCCCACACTGCCAGATGCATCCTGCTTTGCAGCCCTAGGAGTGCTGAGAGGGAACCCAGCTCCTGGGAAGATTCCTGCGACAATGCAGGTGCTGGAGAAAGGGAAAGAGGGGAAGCACAGACAGTTGTGGGCCCACTCAGTCATGGAGCAGGATGCCAGATACAAGCAGACCAAAGCCTGCCTTGCGTATTGCAGATACTGAGATGCTCTAGAGTTCTAGAACCAGATGGAGAGAAGATAGATTAAAAGCTTTGAAACTACCCTTTCAGATGCCTCGAATTTCTCAGTCTTCTTGATAAATTAAGGTGCATTTTAAACTCTGGAAGGGATCAGAAGACCCAGCCCTGATATTAGACACAGCCCTGTGTTCACCTTGGCAAACTTCAAGCCCAAGTCTTCATTCTAGCACTCTAGGACTGCATTGTCCATTCGCTTTTTTTTTTTTTGGTCTTTTTTCATTTTTATCGGTACCGGGGATCGAACTCGCGACCGCCTGCTTGAAAGGCAGGTGCTTATGCCGCTGAGCTAAACCCCCAGCCCCTGTGTCCATTCGCTTTTTGAAAGCAAGGTGGAGACAACATTCCATGTGCTCGCCTAACAGGCTTATGGATGGAACAGACAAAACACAGAGAGTGCTTCATACTTTACAGCGTCCTTCAAATACAGCTTTTTATGATCCAATATGTCAGCCATACTTGGAATGCCGTTTCCAGGCTGTAAAATACTCTCAACTTTCTAGTTTTTTCCAGATTACTCTAATAAGTTTTATTTTTTGTGGTTCTTGAAGAAGTATTGCAACAGTTTTTATTAAAAGCTACTTTGCTCTAGTCCTCATTATTTTTAAATCACAGTTGCCTTCTCTACTGCCACCTTCCAACACAGAAAGAATAAAAGACAGAGAAAAATGCTAATTTGTATAACATTACCAGTAAGCACGGCTATTTCTCAGCAGGAAGGACTATGCAACCCAGGGCCAAGGATGGCCAAGCTAATATCAGCACGTCCTACAGTCTCTGCAGACACACCTGAGGAAAGAAGTCCACGATTATCATATTGTTCTCTGTGTCTACTTTCCGGGACCTGGGCTTCTGACAGCTCATGACGGCTTGACGATGAAACAGATGGTTCAGCTGAAATCCTAATTTCAAAAAGGTCCAAGTGAGAGAACTATCTTTGCAGCTGCCATTAACTATAAAGGAAAACATTAACCAGGGTCCCACCCTTCCTCTGTCCCCTTCAGCTCTGGGCTTACTCTCCCGCATACATTAACTGAGCATGTAGACGGTTTATGTGTCAAGGTTAAACTAACTCCGACAGCAAAATCTCTTTTATGAAGAGCTGTTTCATGTTGGGTAGTACACTAAACACCATTTTAAACACATTTAAGTGTGAATCCTCACACCTACTGTGGACAACAGCTTATATCTGGATTTTTGTTTTTCAAGCAAGTGTGGCACAGAGAAGAGAGGTGACAGACTGAGTCCAGAGCTCAGAGCACAAGCAGACCTTAAATGTGGATGAAAATAACCCTACCTAGTGTTTGCAGTGTTAGGTGAAATAATCCAGACTCATAGGCTTAAAAATCATATGGTTTCTTCTAATGAGAAATCAAAAGAAGAATCAAACCATAGAGTAATAAAAAAGTTACATAATAGGAAATAGGGAGAGAGCTCTTTGGACCACAGAAAAGAGATCAAGAGATAGTGAAAGGAGAGAAGATGATAGAAGAATTAAGAAGTATTAGAGACTTGTGCCAACTCCCCACAAAGAGTGTAATTATTGGTTCCACAGATATGCATAATAAAAATAACAATGTTTGAGAAGTTAAATGTTATGGTTGATACATTGTGTTAATTTGAGAAGTTTAGAAGTTTAACTAAGAGCCTCAGCACAAGCCAGCATCATTTACTTTGTAAATATCCTCATCCTGTTTAAGAAGAGGGCACAGAGATTTTGTGAGGGCGACACCAGCCCTAGAGAGGGGGTGGTGGCCTGTGTGCGACATAAGGCAGGAAACGAGACTTTTGGGCACTTTTTCCTACATTTTGCTCTAGCAGCTGCCTTGAAGTGTTGCCAGGGTGCCACACCACCCTGCCTTGGAGCCAGCTGATTGTGGACTGAAACCTCCACAAACTGTGAGCTAAATAAACCTTTCCTTTCTTCATTTCAAGTGTGCGGTGGTTTTGTCTCAGCAAGGAGAGCAAAGTAACCAAGAAGTTAGGAAAAACAAAAAGTGTGTCACACTGATGTGAAATGCTGGTCTCCATTTAGGACGCAGATGGCACAGTGGTAAAACCACAGGGACATGAAAATCCTTGGATTGTGTCTCCATGTTGTTGTCTGCCTCATGCATTCTCCAGGGCCTCAGAGCCCAGAAGTCCGGGAATTCCCCTCAGCGCCACTGCCCAGGGCTCCCTGCCAGCTGGCTGTGCTTCCCGCGCTTGGGCTCTTGGGAGGTTTCATTTTGGCGCCCAGACTTTCTGCTGTGGGGGGAGGGGTGGCAGGGACCATGGCTGAGTCAGGCCCTTCAAGCTGTCAGCACCTGGAGACTTGGACAGGAAGCCCTGAAATTACATCCGTGTCCCCTTAACCGGCCAGTGCTCAGCTAGGTGCGGCCCAGGCAGCACCTCTAGCCCTGAAACTCTGCTAACCCGTGCACCTCTGTTCTCCCAGAACCCAGAGCTGGAGCAGTGCCACCTCTGCGCCTGGGGAGCATCGCGCGCCCTGGGGCACAAACCTGGAGCCCGGCGCAGCGAGGCTACATCTTACTGACTCAGAGCTCAGCCCTCTGGCCCTCCAGCCATCCGGGAGTCAGCTCCTGGCCTGGATTACTCAAAAAGACGGGTCCCCTTTCCGCCCGGCCCAGTTCTCTTGGTTTTCCCGAAATCGCCCCGGCTCCATTTTGCGGGGACCGCATCCTCACAGACTGGCTGCTTCCTACCAGCCTGCACCTGCCAGTGATTCTCAGGGAAGATTTCTCCCCGAACCCTGAGTCTGCCCAGGGACCGAGGGTCGACTTACCCGGGGGCCTTGAGTACCTGGGGACGCGCTCTTTCAGATGGCGGTGGTTCTGGGGCAGCGCAATGGCCCGAGTGGACTGAGCAAGGCGCGGGCGCAGATGCAGGAAGCCGCGAGGCGGAGTTGGGGCGAGGCGGGGAGCCCGCGCAGCAGCAGCAGGAAATCCGCTCCCGGCTTCTCTGCTTTGGGTTCCCTGAGGGTATCGGGAGGCGGGAAGCGCATAGTGTGGCGGGGCTGGGGCTGAGATTCCGGCATCCCCAGTCACTGGGGAGGGACCAGAACCAGGCCATTCCTCTAATGGGAGAGGCCTGGCAGGAGACAGGGATGCAGCGCCCCAGAGCTGGCAGGTGGAAGATAACAGTATGCAGCCTAACAACCTAACAACTGTTACATTCCTATCACTTTGTTTTAAAATCCTACATGGACGCTGGTTGTTGCCATTGTTGTGGTCGTCATTGTTCTTTTGTTGTGTATTAAATTGTTTGCTTGCTTCTTGATTTTTCTGTTTTTTTTTCTCTATAAAGTAAAATAAAACACAAGAAAATAGATAAGAAATGCGTGCCTCAAAGCTCAGGAGCAGAGACCACAGGAAGCTTGCGAGGCAGCACATTGCTTTCCGGGCAGGGATTGGAGGATCCCTGGCTACATGGGAACCAGGAATCAAACTCACAGGCTATCGCCTCTTATACAGTCCACGAACGACTGGGACCCTGGGGAGCCACAGGTCTGCACACAGTGCGTTAATAATGGGAAAGGTTTGCAGCGCAGACCCTAATGTATACACAAAGTTCCTGGAGGAGACAAAATCACTGTTCTTCCTCCATGGTTTCTCTAGGATTTGACTCGAATAATGTTAAAAAAAAAAAAAAAAAAACGCAAGAAACGCCCCTCCTTCTGTGTTCCCTGAATTACATAATAAAAATATCTGCCTAGCATAGCTTAAGAACCAGTGCAATACACAGCCTTAGAAAACTCCAGGGTTCGGGACTCACTCAGAGGTGGAGAGCTTGCCCCGGAGGTGGGAAACCCTGGGTCCAGTCTCCTTTAACAGAAAATGAAAAGAAACCTCTGGTTGCCTCCAGGCCACTGTAGCTTGAACCCAGGCCTTCTCACTAAGCTACGACCCCAGGCCTGTATTTTATTTTATAACTATTTTAAACTTTATTTTATATTATTACAATATTACAATTACATTGTGTAATATATTACAATATAAATTATATATTATATAATTACATATATAAAATATAGTAGATAACATATTTATTATATATTATTTATTATAATATTTTATTATATTAAACAATATTTTATTTTATATCTTTATTTTAAACAGAGCCTTGCAAAAAATGCCCAGGCAGCTCTAGAACTTGTGGTTCTCCTGCCTCAGCCTCCAGACAGCAGAGATTACAGTGTGTGGGCCTCCTTCATTTTATGTCCCTTTGTCCTTTTGAATGGAAAAACACTAATTGCTAATCTTGAATGTATTTTATTATTACTATGGTCTTACATTTCTTTAAATACTTACACAAATATATACATTAGTACATATAGGATTTATATATATTAAAAGCAACACATTGCTTAATTTTGTGGTTGACTCTTGCTTTATTATTTTTTCCAGTGCCTTATGATGCTAATCCTACATGAAGGAATCCTCCATTCACTGGCATAGTAGACAAAATATATTGAAGAAATTAACCATTTGTGCACATATGTGTGCATTCGTCCATAAACACTAGCACAGGTCCTGGAGGAGGTTCCCACCTGCATGTGTGTCACATCTTCCAGGCACACACTCACACTTGCCCCCCTTGAGTAAATGCTGATTGACCATTTTAGGTACTGTCAGTTTGTATTCCAAAAGGATTGTGTCAATTTGTACTGCTAGCAGTGGGGAATGCAGGACTTCATTACTTAACAAGTTCACTTAGATTTTGTGTTGTCCAATTTTTAGTGTTGCATAATTTATTGGGTGAGCCATAGAATTTTGCTGCTGGATTAAACACTTATTTCCTGAATTTTTTTTTGTCTTTTTTGACATGGGGTCTCACTATGCAGTTCAGGCTGGCCTTGACCTCATTTGGTAGCCCAGGCTGGTCTCAAACTCACAGCAATCCTCCCACCTCAGCCTTTCGAATGCTGGGATTACAGGCGTGAGCCACCACGCCCAGCCTTTATTTCCTAATTATTAATGGAAATGAATGTTTTCTTCTCTGTTTTAGTTACTTTTTCTCACTGATGAGACAAAACACCTAACACTCAAAGATAAAGGACAAAAGGTTTATTTCAGTTACACAGTTTGTAGAGGTTTCAGTCCATGGCCAAGTGGCACAAAAAAACAGGGTTGTATGGCAGAGGTGCAAAGCAGAAAAAGTTCATGGCAGGCAGAAGATGGCAAAAGCAGCAAGATACAGGCAAGAAGGGAGGGCCACAGCTATTTCTGTCCCTTGCATCTTATCCCTTAGGACAGGTAGCACTCCCACCCTTAATCCTGGTGTCACATCGTAAATCAGTCCCAGCATCACATCCTTGATCACAGCAGCTGTTATGGTTTGTGTCTAGATTTCCCCCAAAGCCTCATGAGGTCACAGATTTTTTGGAAGCAGCTGTATCTGGAGCTTGCGATGAGTCATTATGCAATGCTGGGATTAAGGGTGCTGGGATTAAGGGAGGGTGACTGCTGGAGTGGTCCACTAACTCAATTGGTACCACCCTAATCCGAGATAACTCCATATGATATACAGCTATTGGCTCGTCTCACTCTACCTTGTTGCTTTTCTGTCTTCTGCCATGAACTGTTATTCTCTACCATCTGACACCCAGACTCAGAGACAACTGCTTATGGAATACAACCTCTACAAACTGTGAGCTAATCAGTCTTTCCTCCTGTAACTTAGGGTGTCAGAGATTTTTGTCTCAGCAAGTAACAAAAGTAAGACAGAACTATAAACCTTAGAACCAGACTCCAGCATAAAACCCACCTATGACCACACAAGCCTGTGGGGGAAAACAAGACACAAGCTATAACATTCTTCTAATTTTCTCTATTCTTTTTTCCTTCTACCTCCCACCTTCTCTTCCAACCTTTCTTTCCCTTTCCTCCTTCCCTCTTTCCCCTTCTGCCTTCCTTTTTCCATATTGATGATTGAACTCAGGGCCTTCACTGTGACCCATGCAACTCCAGATGTTTTCGAGGGAAGAATGATAAGAGACTGAGAAAAATGAAGAAGAGAGGAAAGCTGAGGTCAAGTGGAGTCCTCACTATCCTGATGGGAGGAAAAGTCCTGCCCTCTCACTGTAGGAGCACTTATTTACATATTTAACAGCTTAACCTGATGCTCTATTGCTTAGTAATCTGCATGCATGGTCACCCAAGGCCCTGCATTTGGGGACCTAGAGTACCTGTTTCTGTAGCTCACGCAGGCAGTCTTTGTGTTCTTATTTGGCTGGTGGCTGCTGCAGATGTGAATTCCCAGCTTCCCTGGCTCCCAAATTTCACACACTTTTTTTTTTTTTTTTTTTTGTGGCATGAGATGGGTGGTCAGATGAAGCTCGAGAAGCTATATTTGGAGAACTCTGTAGATTTTTTCATCTTTGACCCCTTTTCACTTAAAGTGCAGTCCAAGATTTTGAGTTCCTGGGTTTCAAAATGTAAACACTGACAGCCCATTAATCCATAACCTAGTCAGTGACAAGTGTGGCCAGCATTGGTCAGGTTTCAATGCTTTGAGCTTCTTTTATAGCTAACATTTACTATAGGATTGTACTACGCAGAGCAGGTAAAGACGAAACCTGAATTAGATACAGTGATTCCCTTGTTAACTTGTAAGCGCAGTTAAGTCTCCTTAGGAATTAGCCTGGAGGCTTGCATAGCTCCTCTCAGTCCTTCTGTCTGTTTCAGTCCTGGGATGAGGCACTGGGGTGCTTCACCATGTTGCTGTCTATGAAAGATTGAGAGCATTTTTCTCCTGGTGACTCTCCTGAGGCACACCACATACTTACATTCACGTTCATTTGCAGGCTCACAGTCTCCCTGATCAGGAGATCAGGGACTCGCTGAATATTGGATGACACAACAGAGGTTCTCTTATGTTCTACATCCTCACTGACCTCTCAGAGCCAAGACCAAAACATTGGCTTACCTCTCAGCCCATCTATCTTTCTAATTTTTGGTCTCTGAACATCACTGACTGAACATCCAGAAGAAAAGACTGATAATAGTACAGTGTGGTAGAGACAGGAAGCTTAACATTACTATCTTACCTAAATAGGAAGCACCCCAGAACATTAAATGGAAATGATACTTTGTATCAACTGTTGATGTTTTAACATTCTAATACTTAATGGAGTGTTAACAATTAAGTATTTTACAGAGAAAAATTAGAAATTAAAATCATATACAACATTATAGCTGAGGACAGTGACAAATGCCCCACTCCAAGAGAATAGCAAGCTCCAGCTGTCCAGAGTCTCTGATGGGGTGTTTGGAACTGTCCTCTGTTCCCAGCATACACAGCAGGATCCCTAGCTAGACCTGTGTGTGGCCAGTATTGCCTGAGGTTTGTGGCTCTGTTCTGAGAGGACAGAATGTGGGGTCCTTCTACTGCCAGGAAGAAGCACCTCAAGGATCAGATTTGCCCTGTCCCTGCATACCTTCTGGCATTGTTTACTCATTGGTAAACTTGGGAGCTGAGTCGAGATCCAACTCTTGCTTTTGTTGTGAATGTTTTTATGTTGTCTAAAAAGCTTTTAAAAAGTTTTAATGTTGTCTAAAAAGCTAGAAAAAAGGTAATTGATAGGTAATAAACAGAAACAGAAAAACAGAGAAACAAATGTGTTCAGAATTTGACAGTATTGGATCAGTAAACCTTTACTGCAAAATGTTTCCATTAAAATGAGATTATATTCTAAAAAGGGGAGGACAAACTGGAGCCCTTTGTCATCCCAAGTTTATATAATGATAAAAAGTCAGTGTTGACCATATATAAAATATATTTGCCTATGAAAATAAAAATTAAAAAGGACTGTAATTCTTAGTCCCATCCAGACTAGAAGCCATCAGCGTTCAGAATTGCTGGACTTCTCTTCCTCATCCCCCTTTTTCTAAGGACCCTCAGGGCCTTATTTCTCTTTTGGAATTTGTCTTCTCCATTCATCACCCCACTTCGGATGACTGCCAGCAGATTTTTCAGGTTTTGTTTATAGTAAAAGAAAAAAAAATTCATGTTTTGGGATAAAAAGCAAGTGTACATTCCAAATGGTTGTGTTTTTCGTTTATCCCGCCCTGATCGGACAACCAGAGGTAAAAAGGCTCTCGTTCAGTATTGCCAGTTGTTCTCAGAAGCCTTTAAGGGCTGCCAGAAAACCCAGCAATTTGTCCAAGTAGCAGAGGTGAGACAATTAGATGATGAGTCTCCCTCGGGGTTTCTGGAGAGATTGCTAGAGGCCTATTACATTTGTACACCTGTAGACCTGGTAACACCTAAAAAGGCAAGGGCCATTAATAATACCTTTGTAACTGTCAGCCCCTGATATTAAGCAAAAATTGCAAAGGCTTAAGAGATTTAAAAAAAATTAGTTAGTTATTAGTTATTAGAGTTTGCTTAGAACTGACTCTTTCCTCCCAGCTGGTGCAAGCCATTCAACAGATTCCAGTTCCTGTGACTAAAAAGCAAATATGAGAATTTCTAGGAGCCATAGGATATTGCCTGCTTTAGATTACAGACTCACGAGACCAGGCTTTTCAGCAATTAAAATCAGCCTTAACAGAAGCTCCAGTTCTGGCTCTGTCAAAGTTGCAAAAACCTCTTTCTCTCTGTTGATAAAAAACAAGGGATAACAAAAGGAGTCCTGACTCAGAGTTTAGGACCATGGCAAAGGCCTATTGCCTATCTTTCCAAGAGACTTGATAATGTGACAGCCATCGCCTGCAGATGATTGCCTCGGTGGCCCTCCTGGTAAAAATGGCCCAAAAGGTGACATTTGGACAAAAACTTTTAATTATCTCCTCTCATTCACTGGAGACTCATCAAAGCTTCACCGGACGGATAGCTGCCTATCAGGCATTACTTCTGGATCTGACTACCATCAGTTTCAAGGGGATAGTGTCTTTAAACCCAGATACTCAGCTGCCTGATGATGACCTCTCCTTGCCCCTCTGATCATTTCATGGGGCTTCGACCAGACGACAGATGAGCCACTGTCCGGAGTTCCATCATATTTCTCTGATGGAAGCAGTCACATATATCAAGGTAAGCAGGTCGTGGGAGATGCTGTCACAGACTCTCAGATTCTATGGGAATAAACCTTAGAGCCAAAAACATCAGCCCAATGGGCTGAACTCATTGCCCTCACTGAGGCCCTCAAGTTGTCAGACTGATAGCAGATATACATTTGCTACTGCCCAGGTTCATGGGGCCATTTATCAAAAATGAGGTTCATTGACTTAAGGGGGCCAAAAGATAAAAATGCTCCCCAAGTTTTGGATTTGTTAGCTGCCATTTGGATGCCAAGGAATATGGCTATTAAATAATCTAACAGACGCAGCTACCCAAAAAGCAGCCACAAAATCAGTGGGGATTGAGACAATCCCAGCATTGCTACTGATTCTACCCACTCTGTCAAAGCCCTTTTACACTCAAGAAGACTTACATTTGGCAGCTCAACTCCAAGCAAGGTCTGATATCCCTGGGGGCTGGTACCAACTGCCTGATAATCGAGTCCTCCTCCGCGAGGCCTTGAGATAAAAACTCATCCAACAAGCTCATCAGTCCACTCACATGGGAAGATCAAAACTCGCTGCTCTTTTTTGAGATCATTCCTTTATCCCTCAGTTGTCAAAGCTTACTCAGTCTGTGAGCCTTAGAAGACCTCAGTGCCAGTTGGTAAATCCTAAGCAACCACAACAAATGGAAACCACTTGGCATCATGGGACTGTGCCTGAAAAATATTGAGAAATAGAGTTCACAAAAATAAAAAAGCCTGGACTTTAAGGAAATGAGTACTGGTAGATAGCTTTTCCTACTAAGTCTTGAGTCAGCCCTGATAGCAGTTTCCCCAATTTGGCCTCTCTTTATCCATGGGGTCTGACAATGGCCGAGCTTTTATAGCCCAGATAACTAAAAAAGTAACCCAAGCTTTGCAGATTGATTAAAAACTCCATTGTGCTTACCAGCCTTAAAATTCAAGACAAGTAAAAAAGATAAACCAGACTTTAAAAATGGTAATAACTAAGATGACATTAAAAACTGGCGAGAACTGGATGAGTCTCCTTCCTTTGGCCCTCTTGCATGCACAATGTGCCCCCTATGTTACAGTTGTTTCCCCTTTAAAGTTCTATGTGGGAGACCTCCTCCTCTTATTCCTAAGATTTCTGAGAAAAAAAAATTAGCTGATCTGGCTAATCAAGATCTTGTTAAGTTCCTCCAGGCCCTTCAGCTAGCTCTGACTTCCATCCACCAGTTATTCCGAGAAAAACAACCTCTGCCTGCAGCCCATCCTGAGGATGAAAGTGCTGCAGTGAAACCTAGGACACTACTCATCAAGAGACATCACCATGAGTCTCTCAAGCCCTGGTGAGAGACCCTTACACCATGGTCCTCAGCACTCTGACTGCCATCAAAGTCACAAAAAAGCCTGCCTCGATTCATCATTGCCACTTCAAGCCAGTTCTGGCCTCTGACAGCTATCAACCTACAGATAAGT
Organism: Cavia porcellus; assembly: GCF_034190915.1. Classification (NCBI taxonomy): domain Eukaryota; kingdom Metazoa; phylum Chordata; class Mammalia; order Rodentia; family Caviidae; genus Cavia; species Cavia porcellus. Next base: position 53,253,851 of record NW_026947500.1, on the reverse strand, counting down.
GGACTGTTGTTCCCTCCAAGGATTCTTTAAAGCTTAAGATTGCCAAATGTATCTGATAATCTTGTTCTTAAGTGCTATTCCTTATAGAGACCCCAAGGAGATACCTTGTAACCCACTGTTTAAAACTCAGAATTACTGACTATTTCACTGGTAAATTATTGGTAGTCAATGCTACTGTCTATGAGATAATTAAGATAGATTTATGTTCCCTAGTAGATAACATCCCAGCAAAAATTAGACAAAAAATGTTGTTGGGTTTGCATGTCATGCTGTCTGATTGGTTGCTGTTGTACTCTAAGAAAATAGCTTCGTTATATGTGTATTATAGCAAACCTGCAACGTGGCTTACTAAATGTGTTTTTTTTATCCTTTTTCCCTAACTGATATGTTAAGTGACCTAATTGATATGTTGAGCAATACTCTCCTCTGTAAAGAATTGCAAGAATCTCACCTAATTGATATGTTAACCATTGTTGTCCTCTACAAACTACAGAAGTTGTGCTAAAACAAGCTAACAAGGGTTGTTAATCACTGTTAGGCGCTTCTATTCTCCGCTAAAGAGCTAAAGAAAACTAGAATGGCCCATTAATTTACACTTGTTTAAATTAACCTGCTTGTGTCCAGAGAGATTTGCGTATCAGTTTAACCCTTTACCCTGACCTTGACACATAACCGCCGTTTTCTGTTCTGTATGGCGCCTTATTGCCTCCCTCTCCCCTCACCTATCTATCTAGGCCATAAAGAATTTGGGTTTCTGGTGACCTCTTCCCGACCTGGTGGTGATCTGTCATAAAATGAGCCTACCCCAATTTTAAGAACTGTTTAGCTTCAAAGAAATTACCAGGAAATACTATGGCCCAAACCCCAATCAGTGCTTTCCTTTTGTTCTGTATGCATCAAATGAGTTAGATATCAGACCTTTGTAAAACTTAAGTTTCAGCTTCTTGTAACTCTTGACCCCTTCGCACCCACTAGCGAAAATGAGCTGTCCTGGGATAATTAACTTCTCCACTTCCTTCTCCAAATATTGCTACAGATGTGCCACTCCGATATAATGTCAGTCTGTAGGATGGGAGTAATTTGAGAAACACCAGGAACTCCCGAGATTGTCAGAGCTAAGTGGACAGCAATACAGTTTCCAGACTCGGGTCAACAAGTTTGATGGCTCTGCAGGTTTCTTTGCCGCCCCCCCCCTTTTCCTCCAGCCTCTTTTTAAAGTCCTCCCCTTCATTCTCTGGGGGACAGTCTCCAAATTGGCTCCCAGAGACTGGTCGCCAGGCCTGGAAATAAAGCCTTTGCCACCTAAATTTTTGGTCTCTTGCCTCCTTGGATTTTATACCGGGGTCCCGAGTTATAACAGTTGCTAATAGAGACTTACAGGGACCTATGTATTCAAAAAAATTACAGTCCACTGGCTGGTATCTTTGTCCCCAAAAACAACAGCCAGCCTCTGATCATAGGTGTTCACAGTCCATAGAGATAAAATACTTTAATAGACATTGGGGTTGTAAATTTGCATTTCCTTGACAAAAAAATAAAGGGATTCATTACCTTTTTCCTCACTCTGGAGACCCAATCTTCTGTTCTCCTCCACTAGACTTCCTGCTCCTGAGACCTTTTTGCCCTCTGAGATTTCTGTGACATCTCTAGCCCCTTCTTGCCTCTGGACATTGCTTATGACAAATTAACTTTTAAATTCCTGCACAGACACACCTTTTGTTGGTGGGATGCTAAGCCCCTGCTCACACTGGACAATATACAGGGTGCTTCAGGAACCTGTGTTTACTCTGCCTCCTACTCCTTGCACACTTCCCCTTATGCTGCACTCTGTAATCCTACCTCTTCAGCTTTGATTTATACTTTTACTATCCTGCTAACAACACCTTGTTGCTCCCAATGGAGCCTGGTTTGCCTGTACTTCTAATATAACTCCTTGCTCCGTGCATCATCTGTTCACCCCCAGTGTATTGGTACTCTAGCGATAATGGTAGAGTCACTTGTTCCCTAGCTTTGACTTAAAGAGTCCAGTAAGAACAACAACAAAAAAAATCCTGTATTGTTACCTGTATTACTAAAGATTGAGATAACAAGGTAATAGGTTTAAGAGTGTCCAGCCTGATAGTCAAAAGACCAAAATTATAGACACTTACATGCACTCATTGACCAAGATTTAGCAGACCTTAGTGACTCTGTCTCCAAATTAGATGATTCTTTAAGTTCACTGACTGAGATGGTTTTACAAAACCGGTGGGGTCCAGATCTCCTGTTCCTAAAAAATGGAGGCGTCTGTCTGGCATTAGGAAAAAATTGTTGCTTGTATGCCAATCATTCTGGGGTTATCAGACAAAGTATGGCCAGCCTTAAAAGGCAGCTACAGGATCAAGAACAAGCCAGACAAGCTGAACAGAATTGGTTTGAGCGATGGTTTTCTCTAACTCCCTGGTTGACAACATTAATCATAGCAGCCTCCAGACCTCTGTTAATCTTACTTACTTGTTTAACAATTGGACCTTGCATTATAAACAGATTAGTAAATTATGTCAAAGACCAGGTTCAAACAATAAAACTCATGGTTTTAAGGACACAAGTTTATAAACAAATACCACTGCTTGAAAATTCCAAGAGCCAATGATTTGGATCACTGACAAAAATCAGTGGGGAATGTTATACTAAGATGCTAAAAATTAAAATAATTGATCAAAAGATAATTAACAAAAATAGTTACTTAAAGATAGTTATTAGTAACATTGTCATTCTGTACTGAGCTCATTACCCTAGTAACCAAGCACCAACCACATAGTTATAAATTAACTGACTGCGTTGTTCTGCTGTTCTGTAATGCGTCATCCCCTCCCCCCAGTGACCTGTGTGCTATGTCAACTTTTGTTCCTCTTGTAAGAGACAAATGATGCTGTGTCAACCATTGTTCCCTTCATGAGAGACAAATGTTCCTGGAATTGGCAGACCAAGGGCTATGAATTGGCTAACCACCCACTGTGAAATGCCTCTGACCTCAAGCAAAGGGGAACAAAGGCCCACCTTATTTCTGTTTCTCATCACTATGTACTTAATGATCAATGAGCTAATCATAAATGAGCTATAAAAATCAGTCAAAACTCTAACTCAGTTGCACAGCTTTGCAAATTCCATCTGAACTGTGTCGCTGGGCCAGCTAAAATAAAAGCGCTTCTTTTAAAAAAGACGTCTTGCCCTGTTTGTCATCTTGGAGTCTTGCCCCGGTTTTCATCATGGGGCCCTGTTTTTTGAATAGAGTACAACACAGCACAGGCTTAGGTGTGCAGGGGGAGCTGACCAGAGCTGGGAGCTGCTCTGCCTGTTCTGCTTGCCTGGGCACCTGGGGGTGGTGGCGCAGAGCTCTGTGTCCAATACTAGTGTTGGGGAGCAGTCTCTGCGTGAAAGGCAGACTAACGTGGGTCTTGGAACCCAAGATTTTCTGTTTCAGAACAGAGCAGGACCTATGCCTTTGGTATCAGGCGAGTATCGAGAGGTGAGTGAGACGGGGATGAGGTGATCCTGGAGGTGACCAATCTTCAGTATCTCCTGGAAAGGATCTTTGTGACAGCTGAGGAGGTGGGAGGAAGAGGCCTGTGTGCTCTTCCTGAGCAATGTGGGTCTACACAGAGGAGTTGTGCTCACTGCTGTTTTTGACATGCTCAGGCCTTTACTGAAATTAAAGGGGTATTGTGAAAATCCAAAGAAAACTAAAATGAATGGAACAGACAAAGATTACTCAAATCAGAGTTATTTCTTAAATCGTAGGCCCACAGCCTTTTGGCCATGAGGTACTGATATTCCAGAAGAAAGTTTTATCACCATGGGGTGCAAGTTTGGGGGAGAAGTTTTGGTTAGGGGAGTGCTCACCCTGGCTCCCTCCAGCACAGAGCTGGCAGCAGCACTTACCTACTCTGAGAAGTGGGCCCATCATCTGCTGGAGGACAGCTTCTTAAGGGACAGAGCTGGTACTGGTAGGTCCATAGCTGAGGTCAGGTTTCCTGTCTTGAATCTACAACTGTGCCAGGCTCATGAATTTACACAATGCAGAATAAAGCATCATGGCTGAATGGCAGGGAGTTAAAAAAATGAAACTAGAGGTTTGTAATGGAAAGGGGAGTCAGAGAGAGCAGGGAGGGGTAGGGTACAGAAGAAACATTGAGGTGTGTTAGGTCCACGTACCAACTCCACACAACAAAAGAACTTCCTGGGTGTTGCAAACAAGAGCCATTAAAAATTAAAAATAAACACAACACACACAAACAACTTTGCAGCACACACACACACACACACACACACACACACACACACACACACGGTATGACAAAGAAGAGACATGGAGAATGGTGTTACGGAAATGGCCTAGTATGTCCCTTACTATAAGTAAGGAAGATTCGCATCTACTTTCCACCTTGTAGTTCAAAAGAGGGGACTGCATTTCCCTGAAAATGTGCGAAATTTGCTCTAAATGGAGCATCTGAAGCTGGCTAATACACCATGTGCTGTGGTATTGTGGAAATTCACTCAGGCAGCTGCATGAGCAATGTTCTCTGATGCTGCCTGAGTAGAGGGGACATATGTGGGGCTGCCTTGGGAAGTCACAGGGGTGCAGAGTGACCTGGTTGGGTGGGGAGGTGTCACAGATGGTTGGAGTCTGCGTTTGTTTTGAAGGGCAAGTGTGAGAAATTTGCTTAAGTGTGGTTTGCCCCACCCATGAAGAAAAAGAAGGCTCTGCAGTGATTCCTGGCTCCTGACTTGAGTGGATAAAATCTTCCCTTTGGAAGTCTAAGAAAAGACCCTTTGTGTGTGCCAACAGTGGAATGTGTGTGTGTGTGCATGTGTGTCTGTGTGTGTGTATGTGTATAGGTAGTAGGGTTCGTGTGTATATTGTGACTCTGTGATACTTCGGTTTGGAGATATTAATCTGCTCATAGAAAGAAAATAGCAAATATCCTGGGAAGCTCAGGAAGGGAAAAGGCTGGGACACAGTGGAGAAGAACAGAGATCACAGTGAAGCAGAGGACAAAGCCAAAGGGAGACAGGGGTTTGGGATGGTGGCTGTGTTAGCATACCGCTCAGGGCCCACAGGTGGCAGCAGAGCACAGGCCGGCCGAAAAGAGGAGCAAACCTCTTCTCTATTACATTATACAGGGCCATGTCCCTTCCAGAGTTGGTGTAGCACTCTCAAAATCTTGGCCTTCTTTTCTACAGGAAGAGGATATTTAAAAAGTACCATGGCTCCCTACTGAGTCTCTTAAACTTCTAAATTTTTCAAATTGACACAGTGTATCAAAGATAACAAAGGGAAAGGATGAAAGCACATGCTTCTCCAAAATACCTTCAGGTATTAAACACAGGAAAGTGTTTCAGGTGCACAGAAACACTGGATCCCCAGATTTGTTTAGAGCATAACTTCCCTGGGGGATGTGGTCAGTGCAGATGACTTGGTATCAACCATCACAGATAACATGCTAAGTCCTGGGGGGCATCACCATTCAGGTGGAAATAGTTCATGATTATATATGTGGCACCTTTCTCTGTTGTCTTCTGGCTCACTGCTTCTACAGTGGAAAACTGTCTTTCCCAGAGTCCCTGTAAGCTTTGGGTTGGTATTTGGTATTGAAAAGAATGCTTAACAATCTTGGAAGGTGGAGATGCTCAAGTCATACTCACACCTGTTGGAAGGTCATGGCAGTCAGGCAGACAGCCAGGTTCCTCAGGAGCTCTCACTCATCAGAAGTCTGATGTAGAAATTTTCCAGATCCTCTGAAATTCATTTAGCGTGATCATGGTGATGAGACATAGCTTCTCCTCAGAAAGCTGAACGTCAGTCAGCACATTTCTCCTCTTTTCCTCCTGATCTTCCCACATTCATAGAACCCTCAGTTTTTAACTAAGTACTCATTCCTGTAATATTTATAGTAGCTCTAATGTTTTCTGACCCAATGCACGCTGACACTATAACTGTGCGTTTCTTAGGTCATCTAAGACATCCCCAATTTCATCAATAAATCTTAGAATTCCCTGAAAAACCCCAGCATTCCAACAGTATTAAAATAAAACCAAACATGCGCAGCACCAAAGTCTGCTAAGAATAAGGAAATCCATTTTAGATGAATGCAAAATAGTACATTTTTTGGAATGTAGTTTGGAAGAAGACTGTAACAATGATAAATCTTGTCCTTCCACACAGCCAATCAGTTCCACACTTTGGTGTTTACCCAATTGACCTGTCGCATAAAAATCACAATATAAGTTCTTGTAACAATTTTATTCTTAATCACAAAAAATTAGAAGCAACAAAGAGCTCATTCAACATGTGGCAGAACACACAAACTGTGTGAGTCTGTGCAATGGGTTATTATTCAGCGTAGGAAACAAATGAACTGTCAAGCCACAAAAATATCCAAAAAATATGAATTGTATATTAGCCTGTCTGAGGAGATTACATATTATAGGTCTTAGCTATTTTTCTCTTGGCTGACACCATATACCAGACACCCAAAGTTAAGAGAAGTAGTTTACGCTTCAACACATAGTTGACTGGCTCCAAGGCAGGGTAGCATGGTAGTGGGGCACAGCAGAGGAGAAATAGTCCAATGCAGGGCAGGAAGAAAGCAGCAGCCATGAGCTTACTTTTTCCCTTTTATTGAATCCAGGATACAAACCTACTGGTTAGAGTACCCACACCCAAGGGGGACCATCTTTCTTCAATAAATCCATTCAATCAACCCAGAACCATTATAACCCAACTACTGGATAAATTCAGTGCTACACACCTTTAACCCCAGGATTATACACCCATAATCTGGCCATCAGCCGAAAACCCAACTTAGGAGTTCATGACGTTTTGCTGGGGCCATCGAGATACAAGCCATGTCATTATTTGACTACAGTTACATGACATTCTTATAAAGCTAAAGGTACAAAGGTATAAAAGTAGTAAAAAGATCAGCTTCTGTGGGGCATTTCAGAGAAGAGTAAGAGAGAAGCGGATGGAATAGATATTTTAGGGTGGAGAAACTACTCTGTATGATACTATAACGATATGTGTATGTTATCCACTGGCTAAAGCCCATAGGCTTTTACAAGCTATAGAATGGATCTGTTGTACACAAATTTAAGACTTTATTTAAGAGGAGTATTAGGGAAGAATAAATGAATGAATAAATGAATGAATGAATGTAGGATGTGAGAAAAAATCCAAATGTTACATGTATAATTGTGTTAAATCGATGAAACATTTTTTTCTAAAGCGGTTGAGGGAAAATGTCCTGAACCAAGTAACTTTTGGGAGAAATGGAGTGCATAGGAGTAAAGACCAAAAGAAATTGCACACAAGCATGGTATTGCAGTTGACTGAAAAAAGTTATCTTTCCGGCTGTGATAGTACATGTGTACAACCCCTGCACTAGTGAGGCTGGGGAAGGAGTATCCCTGTAGTTTCTAGGCCAGGCTGGCCTACCAAGAGAGTTCAAGGTCTCCCTGAACTGCATAGTTAGAGCCTGTCAGACTCAAAAAGAAAAAAACATTAAAAAGTTATTTGCCATGTGGGTACACTTAACAAATTCCTGACTGATATGCATGTTCTAAATAACCAAAAAAATTGACTGAGGGATGTAGCAGCCAGGCTTCTCACACCTGGAGTGCAGTTACAGAGGAGCAGAGGGCAGAACCTAATTGATCTGTGTGGTTACTGATCAGCATTGGGAGCGTCAGCGAGGACTCCTTCATTTATTGCAGAAAGAGAGGGTTATCTCTATAAGTATTTATAGCTACATGTATATATAGAAGTACATACACAAATGTCTCTGTGCTCTGCTTAAACTGATTAATATGGAGAGCACACCTTCAATGAATAGGAAAAACAGATGGAAATGAACATTTTATTGCTTAAACATCTTGACCCCAGTGCTGCAGCCCAGTGTTAGAATGTGGGCTGATGCTCCACAGAGGGCTGGAGGGGTGGGAGGGTCGTGGTGGGTGGAGGATGTCTGGAGGGCCACACACCAGGTCACACATGCAGGCTGGGGAAGACCAGGGAGACTCTGGCTCACATTGGACAAACACTGCAACCCCAGTAGATCAAGGCTGACACTAATGGTCATGAATCATATTACAGTCTGGGCTTTGATCCATTATGTCCAAAATGGTATTTTATCCCAAGATCTTGAACACCAGAGCCCACTGGTGTGTAATCATCAGCAAATCCTTCGACAAAACCCAGGAAATGGGGCATCCTACAAAACTGTGCTCTTCCCAGATACCAAGGTCATCGAACACAGACAGCTGAGGAACTGTCAGAGCCAGGATCTTAAGGAGAGTGGACAATGACACTTCATGGGAATGCTGGGTGGGGTCTTGGAACAGAAAAAAGGAAATCGGGGAGAAACAAAGGAAATCTGAAGAAAGCAGCACAGGTCTTTAAAGACATCTTCCTTCCGCTCATGGACTATAAGCAAAGAAGAGCAGTTGTGACCCGTGACTTTAGGATACCTGTATTCTGACCATTTTAGTAAATGGAAGATTTTGGAAATCAGGATTTTGATAGTGATCTCCTCCTAACAAAGATTTGGTTCCTCAGGAGGCAAGTTCTACTTCTGGTGGACCCAAACATTTTTGTAAACACCTAGATATTAGGGATAATTAGATTAGCAAATTTCAGTAGTTCTTCTGAAGTAAGTAAATTTAGGAGAAGAAACTGAAGATGAAAAAATTAAGTTACGTGATGTTTACCATATAACTTATCATTCATCTTATCACACCTCATATTGATTATTTTAAGAGGGACAATAACTTTCTTCATAGAAGTGTTAGAATTAATTTTATGTTTGTTTGGTTTTTTTTTTTTGCCAGTGAAAATAACAGTGTGACACAAAACCTCAAAACAAGATAATAGAAAATCAAGAATGGTAATTATAATCCCTCTTCTTGTCTTCAAAATAGCTGTCTTTAACTTCAGGCATAGTAAAAATCAAAGCAAACAGAACAGAAACAATAAAAACAAAACAATGAACATTATAAAGGACTTCAAATCAAGATACTAGTAAGTCCAAAATGGCAACCATAGCATATCTTGTTATCTTTGTATGGTATGGTTGCCATTTTGGACTTACTAGTATCTTTGAAATAACTGCCCACCCATTGGTGTTAATATAACCAAACATGACAAAACAGAGTAACCCTCAACCCAAGAAAACAATGAAAATGATACAAGACTTCAAAATAAGACCATAGGGAATTAACTTGGCTACCACCTTCAGAAAGAGACTCCCATAGATGCTACACTGTGTATTTTCTCCTCTCAGTAGATGAGGAGACTAATAGCTTTAGGCTTACAAAGTAAGCAAAACCCTCAACACTACAAGCATTAAGCTGTATTTTACCTCAATAGCTATCATCACAGCTTGTGTTTCTCCACATCAGCTGCTTGCTTATGAGGCTGGCTCTTCTTGTCTCCCAACCTGTGCCCCAGAAGAAGCTGGTGTCTGGTTGTTCCCCCAGTAGCCCGTGCATGGAGCCAACTCATAGAGAGGGTTTACTTCTCATTGGCTACTTGTTCTCCTCCGCTGCCATCCATGAAAGGCACTGACTCATGGCAGGGAGAAGGATCTGCTTCTCTCCCCCAGCTGAATGCACAAGGTGCTCAGCCACAGGGAGGGTTTGCTTCTTGTTCACCTGATCTAATATTTTTTTTAAAGATGTATAAAGGTATTATGAGGCAGCATTTTAAAGCACCCACTCAAAGAATTAGAGTGTGAAGCCTAAAAAAGGAGGTGCATTACGGTCTACAACGGGGAATGTTTATGTTTTTGCAGTGGAATTTGAGAATCTATATAGATATGGTTTGCAGGCAAAAAGTGATGAATTGCCCACAGGGAAGACAGTGCCTTATTTTAAAGGAGAAAGGCACAGTGTCCAGTATACTACCTATGTATTTTTAAAGATTAAACATATTCCCTAACAGCAATCTATGAAAACTTTGACAGCTCCCAGCGTGTGGAGATGTGGATAACTTTCGGTAACTGTGTCCTGAAGAAACTTAAAAGTACCATCTACAAATTATAATCTTCCTTCTCTCCTTCCTACCATCTTTATTTCTTTTATTCTGCCTGATTCTCAATTCCAGGACTGTGATTACTTATTTGTGAGGGATGCAGAAGGGATTTGGGGCTGTCTTTTTACACTTGCTTCAGGCAGAGATGGGGAACTGACTCGGCCTTGCCAGGGGTCAAACACTTCATGCCAACACAGCCCAGGAGACTAAGCTAGGTGAGTTTTGTTTGGTGAGCTGTTGTCCTTTGACAGTCCAGAAAAGAGGACAAGGACCTTAGCAAGCAATTGACACTTAAGCTTCATTTTACAATGGGACTCATTTCTTTATGGGTTTATAAAAATTGCTGGTCTCCAATATCGACTGCTTTAATGTTTCTACAATTGACCACTTTGGAAGTTAGAAAACCAGCATCATTGCTGTGGAAGGCAACTGCACAAGGCAAGTGCACACCAAGCCTCATTACTCCAGACTCGGCATTTCTACATCCTGTTGATTTACACACTCCTGTTCGTACCACACCAAATACTTCTGCTTAATATCAGAGAGGATGGCTTGCATAGCAGAGCCAAACTCAATGATATGAAAAGTCCCTTCTCCATACTTTTCAGTGCAGCCAGCAGTATGCATGGCCACCAAGGAGCCATGGGAGTCAAACACTGGTGAGCCAGAAGAACCCCAATAAAAAGTGGTGTCATAGGTAACAACATTAGGGTTGTGAAGAATTTCCCTGAAACTGTTTTGAGTGTACATGTGGGCAAACTGAGGCTCGGGCACTAATTCTCTCACATTTCTTTCACACGTCTCTTTTCTCTCACTCTGAGGAATCATGACACATGCATCAGTGGACTTCCTTTCTCCTGCAGGATGCCCAATAATATACACCAACCCATTAGCTGGTGCAGGGGTGATCCGATTGTAGAGTCCTACAGGAACTTCCTGTCCATTTTCCTTGAGTTTCAGGACTGCATAGTCGAGATCTACATCAGATATCTCAAACCAAGACTCGATGGAGAAGGAGTTTTGGTCTTTTGATTCAAACTCCTCATAACTGAATGTCACCCGAGCACAGTGGCTGATTATGTCTGCCCATTTACTGAGCTCCACTCCTCTCCCCACGATCAGATCTACCACGTGGCGACAAGTGAAAATGTAGGGCCCTGTGAACACAAAGCAGGTAGCAGTACCCATGTTGCCATTATTGTCCCAGTGTAAGAATCCAACTGAGTCACTGACACGTGAAAGGTGCTTGATTGTTTTAACAGGAGTAGAATTTTTGGTCTGTTTCCCAAAGTTTGTTCTATGCAAACGAACTAATGTTGTTCGTTCTTTTCCTGTTGCTTTCATTTCTTTCTTGAGGTTTTCTCTGAAGTTTTCCCTTTCTCTTTTCAAGCAGGGATACTCTTCCACAATATATTCTTTCAACACAGGGAACCTGCTTTTCTCTAACTCTGCATTCTGTGTGGCCTTCTTAAGGCTGCTTCTCCTCTTAGCTGAGATGTGAACGACCTTTCCCTCCATGTCGTCGACTACCTGGGTGTTTTCTATAATGGAATCCTTGTTGCTGATGAGTTGCCAATGGCCATTCTCCAGAAAAGGAAGAAATCTGTGGTCCTTGCACACAGCCTCCTTGATTTTTTCACCTTTGAAACCAAAGACACAGAGTTTGTTTCCTTCTTTGTGAAGCTCCTTACATTTAACAATCCTTTTTATTGTCTGCCCAATTGCATAAACATAAAATTTGACACAGTCAGTGTATGGTCTGTCTTGTTGGCCAAATATTGGATTATCTTCCTTCTGCTCACTTGCATGTTTGGAAAAAGTGATGTCCACCGTGCTCTCGTTAGGAATACAACTGAAGGGCATTGCGAGGTTCAGGTACCCCATGATTCCTTTTATGCCCTTCACCAGCATTTGTTTATTTTGGTGAGATTTTACATTTTCTTTGACAGCTTTAAGAGTGTTGAGTGCCTCGTATAAGCTGGCTCTCTCACTGTGTGCAAGCTCATATGTCATGTTGTCATTTTTCCCGAAGGTAATGTAAATCTTCTTTGGGTGTGTGGTCTTATCTTCTGCAATTTTCTTAGGAAGATGGTATTCTTGACCCTGGGTACTAGTTATATCCCTTAGCCGTTTTCTAGATTGTACCTTCTTTTGAGAACTGTGGGTATCATTCTGCTGTTCTCTGGGCACCTAAAAATAAGTATTACATATTTTAAAACTGTGAATACAACCTAGTGTGTTTTGTTTCTCTTTTTGACATGAAACTCCTAGAGATCCTTTGGAAAACTTAGATCCAATCCCAATAGGTAAGTAGATATAATTAGATTTTAATTCGAGATTACAAACATAAGCAGAGCTTCGTATCACACTGCCGATGTTTTCTGACAACTATTAGGGAAGAAATACAACCCTTTCCCCTGATGCTTAAAAATCTACAAACTTCCTCATGTTATTTCAGTTCCAGTTTCTTAATGTTAGCTATTTAATTTTTACATGTGCCAAGCACAGTGATAGATTACACTACGTTTAAACCTTCAAACACGGAATTCACAAAGAATACGCTACAGTGGTTTATTGTCAGGCATTAGACAGTAAACAAAACAATCATTACTAAACTATATGGTCACAAAATTGCAATTATTTGCAATAATAAATATTTCTTCTCACTTATCATCCATTGTGTAGAAATCTGAGATTACTTCTTGTGTTACATTACTTAATGCTTACGTCCCATGAAATGGGAAAAACACAAAAAGCCTTTCCTTTCTTTGGATGGAGAAACTGAGGCACACCATATAGCTTAACCAATGCCTTTCTTGGGATCGCATAATAACCAGTAAATAAAGTAAATGCCAATACTCCTGTAGTTAGTCTAATATTTTTACACGTGACCATACATATTTTTTTAAAATTTTGAACCCAGGATTTCCATTTTTATAAGATGCAATTTTATGAGCCAGGAGTAAGGAGGAGGAATTGAATAATGAAAATTAATTAACTATCAACAATGTAATGAATAGCTAAGCACCTCAGATTGACAGGTCTGAGAGGTACCCTCTCCCTGACACATTGCTCATTGCAAGAGTGGCGCAGGCCTGGGTTTGTCTGCTGGCCATGCTGTTTGCTGGTGATGAGAATCTCAAGGCCAGGGCTGCTGTAGAGATCCAGCCTGAGGTCAGTGTGTGGCAGAGGTCAGCACCATGATGATCATGTATGAGGCTGAATTTATTTTCTTGTTTTGTAATAATATTAATATTCATGGGTACCAACATAAAAAAGAACATAAGGTAATATCAATTTACTCTGACGAAGCATATATATTCTCAAAGCTTCCTTTCAGCCCATGCTGCTAGATGCATCCTTCTTTGTACCCAGAGAGCATTGTGAGAGACCCCAGCTCCTGGGAGGATTCCTGGGACAATGCAGGTGCTGGAGAAAGGGAAAGACGGGAAGCACAGACAGTTGTGGGCTCACTCTGCCATGGAGCAGGATGCCAGAGACAAGCAGAGCAATGCTTGCCTTGGGTTCTCTAGATACTCAGATGTTTTAGAATTCTAGAAAAAGTTGGAGAAAAGCTTTGAAACTGCACTCCTAGATGCCTGGCATTTCTCATCCTTCTTCTTGATTAATTAAGGTGCATTTTCGACTCAGGAAGGGATCTAAGACCAGAGCCCTGATATTAGACGCAGCCCTGTGTTCACCTTGGTAAACTTTAAGCTCACATCTTCACTCCAGCACTATCGAGCCCCGACTGCACTATCTTTTTGCTCTTCAAAAGCAATGTGGAGATAAAATCCCATGTGCCTGCCTAATGCGCTTATGGATAGAAGAGACAAACACACAGAGATTGCCTCATATGCCACAAAGTCCTTCAAACACAACTTATTATGATCTGATATATCAGTCACACTTGCAAAGCCATTTCCAGGCTGTAAAATACTGTCAACTTTTTGGTTTTCTCAGTTAACTCCAATAAGTTTTAATTAATTAATCAATTAATTTTTTGGTACCAGGGATCAAACTCCCAACCTCGCACTTACCAGGCCCACAATTGTGCTCCAGGCACAATTCTCTAGCTAAGTCCCTGGCCCATTCATTGTATTTTTTATGGCTCCTGAAGAAGTATTGCAATAGCTTTTTATTAAAAGCTAGTTTGCTCTGGTTCTCATTTTTTAAAAAATCACAGTTGCCTTCTCTATTGCCATCTGCCAACACAGAAAGAACAAAGGACAGAGAAAGATGTTGAGTTGTGTAATATTACCCATAAACAAGGCTATTTCTCAGCAGGAAGGACTATGCAACACAGGGCCAAGGCTGGCCAAGCTAATATCAGCACGTCCTATAATCTCTGCAGACACACCTGGGAAAAGAAGTCCTCGATTTTCATATTCTTCCCCTTATGCATCTTCCGGAATTTCGGCTTCTGACAGCTCATGATGGCTTGACAATGAAACAGACGGTTCAGCTGCAATCCTAATTTCAAAAAGGTCCAAGTGAGAGCAGTATCTTCACAGTTCTCATGAGTGCTACAAAGGAAAAGATTAAGCAGATTTTGCCCCTAATCTGTCCTCTTCAGCTCTGGGTTTGTTCTCCAGAGGACATTAACTTAGCAAATAGACAGGCTGTGTGTCAAGGGTATGACTCTGACAATAAACTCTCTTTTACAGAGAGCTCTTTCATGTTGGGTAGTGCACTAACCACCATGAAGTTTACTTCTAAGAGTGAATCCTCACACCTACTGTGGATAGAAGCTTACATCTGGATTTTGTTTTCCGAGTGAGTGCAGTACAGAGAAGAGAGGTGATTGTCTAAGTCCAGAGCTCAGAGCACAGGCAGACCTTAAATGAGGATAAAAATATTCTATCTAGTGTTTGCAGTGTTAAGCAAAATAAATCAGACCCATATCTTAAAAATCACATGGTTTCAGGAGTTCTGGTAAAGATAGCAGGTAGTAAGAGCAGATTACAGAGCCCTGAGGCAGACAACTCAGATGCAGAAATAACACAGTGTAGGGAGTCCCAGACAGAGAAAGATGGATCCTCTTGACCCAGGAAGAAAGTAAAGCAAAAAGAACCAGTCATACATGCAGTCCCAGGGCTACTATTGAGGCAGCTAAGATTCTGTGCTCTCGTGCACCCGAACTCCCACCACTTCAACTTGCTGGAACCGCAGTTGCACTGAAGCTGGAGTTCAGTGAGCCCAAAGGAGAATGGAGTTAGCAAGGGCCCTGCATCAACCTGCAGTGAGTGCCGGGAATAAAACCTTCCATGGGAAAGGGGGACCAACAGATTAGGTAGGACTGGCAAGAACAAGGACAGCAGTGACTTCAATCAGTTGTTCCCTTTCCAGAAGAGATTGGTGGGGTATGCTTGGCCTGGGTCACGCCCCTGATTGAGACCCAATAAGTTGTCCCAAACCAATTCCCTAGGCGCGGCACACAGTAAGTCAGTGAAGACCATAGCAGGTTGACTGACGTAGAGGGGAGGAGCCAGCATACGCCACCCCTGTTTGCACTTCAATAACATACTGGAGTGGGCAGGATCACCTAGCCAGCACACTTCAGAAGAACCTCACCAACAAGGAAAGGGACTGGGACCTCCTCTATACGCTTGTATGGAAGAAACAAAAAATATGAGAAGAGCAAGCAACAAGAAAAAGTGCTCAGCCCCCAACCCTGAGACATTGATCCAGGAGAGGTAAATACAAAAGAGATTGAGGACAGCAAACATACAGTATCAGACACCGCATCAGTGGACATAAAGAGATATCTTTGGGACCTCATAGACAAGTTCAAAAATGAAATATTTAACCAAGTAAAGCAAGATATAGGTAGATTAATAAAAAAAAAAAAGGTTAGCACCTCTCAAGAAGACACAGATGGAAGAATGGAGTAGCACAAAAGGAGAGAAATGTTTGATGAAGAATACAAAGACAACATAGAATACATGAAGCGGATTCAAAGTGATTACCAGGAAATAAAATACTGCACTGAAAGCTGGAAAAACAGCTTGAAAGAAACTAAGGACAGATTATCCAAACTGGAAGACAGATTTATAATGTGGGATCATGAAAGGAAAAATTCCTTTAAAATAACAAGGAAACAGGCAGTAACAATATAAAGGCTAGCACATGACAAGAGAATCTATAACTCAAGAATAAAGAATGTGAATGAAGAAGCAGGGGTACAAACAAAGGAACTACAAAGTCTATTCACAGAAATAATCAAGGAAAACTTCCCAAGCATAGGGAAAGGAAATGATAATTCAGATGTTTGAGGCATACAGAACTCCAGCCACCTACAACCAAAACAGAGCCACACCCAGGCTTATAATAATCATAATCCCAGAAATTCAATATAAGAACAGAATATTAAAAGCCATCAGAAGGGCTGGAGATTTAGCTCAGAAGTTTAAGTGCTAACCTGATAAGTGCAAAG
The DNA here is from genome assembly GCF_034190915.1 of Cavia porcellus. Lineage (NCBI taxonomy): Eukaryota > Metazoa > Chordata > Mammalia > Rodentia > Caviidae > Cavia > Cavia porcellus. The sequence continues at coordinate 53,237,346 of NW_026947500.1, read as the reverse complement.
ACCTGAGTTCAGTCTTCAGTACCAAAAATAATAATACAATAAAAGCCATCAGAGAAAATAAACAGATTACCTATAAAGGAAAATCTGTGAAAATCACAGCACACTTCTCAAAACAGACCATCAAATCAAGAAGAGATTGGTGCAGAGTATTCCAAGCCCTGAAAAAAAAAATAACTTCCAGCCCAGATTGATGTACCCCAAAAAACTTTCTCTAGAAATTAACACAGAAACAAGATGCTTCCAAGACAAAGAGGAATTGGGGGAATTCCCGACCACCAATCCAACTCTATAGAGAATACTGAAGGGCATTCTGGAGACAGAAAAGTACCAGGATTCCAGGAATAGTGGCAGAGTTGCCTCCATGAATGGAGCAGAAAACAGAATGAAGAAGATAAGCAGACAACTAATGGCAGAAAAAGAGCACAACAGAAATGAGGCAGAGAAGATTGGCTATAATCAAGAGAGAAATCAGGCAGAGTAGATCAGGAGGTAGGGTCCACCAAGATGCTCTTTATAGGAAACATAATTAAGCTGAAAAAGGGTTTATGGACTGAAAATCAAATATGAGAAAACAGTGTTCTATGTGACAGGGAACCAGAGAGTAATAGGGGCAACTGGACCAGTATTTGTGGATAGGTTGGAAAGACAGGCTTTACTAGGTAAAGGAATCCAACTAGAGATCAAGTCCAGGAGGGAGAAGGTTCGTACTTACATAGTTAAATAGCAGGTTGACCCCCCTCCCCCAATCTAAAACCTGAGGGTGTTTGTGAGACCCAAAAATGCACAGTGCATCCTGGGGGTGTGAAAGGGGAGGAAAAGTCTTAAAAAAGGTGGCAGAAGATATTGTTAATAGTGTATCAGGATTTAAGACCCATATTATTCACACCACTTTGCTTAGATAGATTTTATTCTGTCCCAGTTTGTCTACTTGCATTAGAGCTGAGGGCACAGACAGCTATCCCAAAAATAATAGGATATAGTACAGTAATCATCTTTAATTTCCTATTAACTTAATCTGGAGCCCTGTATAACTTATACTATTTTATCATGACTGATCTTAGTTAAATCTGGTTTGTTTGATTGCTGTTTGGTATCGACAGATTGTATTCAAAACTGTTATGATTGATAGTATCAGGTCTGAGAGTACAGACAACAACACTGAAGATGACAAGATTCACTACAAAACCCATTCTGGTTTGATTACTACCTGTTTTTGAAGTTTTACACAATCTACAAAGTTGTGTATTTATTAATATTGTTTTTTACTGCTATATTCAATTATACTATGATGACATAGACAATTCTGTTTAAGATAACAAGAGGCAATGCAGTAACCATGGTAAAACTCCTTGTATAGTGGTTTTAGATGTCTTTTAGTTTCATGTGTTTATAGGACTATGTTTTGTTTTGTCTTGATTTGTTTTGTTTCTCCCTCTAATATAGAAAGGATAGAAATACATGTTAAGACTCATGCATGTGTAGAACCTATAAACAGCTTAAGAGAACTCGTCCTATAATGCATGATGAAATGAACAACTATTCTGAAGAAAAAGAGACCCTACAGTACCTAGTGCTGATCCCTTAGTGTCATGATATGAAATCCAGAAATAATATTATTCTTTGTTCAGAGTGATTTTAGCCTGCTTTGGTTTGTTTAATCTCAACATAAGTAAAGATATGGATAACTGCAGGTATGTTTAAGAGTATAGGATTGATAATCATATTACCAAGTTATTGTTGGATAGTTGAACAGAACTGATTGCAGTCTCACTGTTTGAATCCCCACTTTGTATGTTTCACTTTTGTATCTTGAACAGCTATTTGTAAGAGGACAATATGTAATCATCAACTAGCGAATTCTTACTGTTTGTTTTCTTTGAAAGTATGTATTATTTCTATCCATTTTCTTTAGTCTTTCATTAAATAAATTTTTTTAAAAAATCACATGGTTTCTTCTATGAGAAATCAAAAGCAGAAACAAATCAAAGAGTAACATTAAAGATACATAATAGGAAATATGGAGTGAGATCTTTGGACCATGGAAAGGGGATCCAGAAATACAGGGAAGGGAGAAGGAGATGAAAAAAGAATTAAGAGGTATTAGCTATTGGTGCCACTGGTTTATACACTGTGTCAATTTGAGAAGTTTAGAAGTTTAACTAAAAGCCTCAGCACAAACCAGCATCATTTACTTTGTACATATCCTCATCCCGTTCAAGAGGAGGGCAAAGAGACTACACCAGTCCTAGAGAAGGGATGGTGGCCTGTGTATGACATAAGACAGGAAAAGAGACTTTTTCCTACCTTTTGCTCTAGCAGCTGCCTTGAAGTGTTGCCATGATGCCACACCACCCTGCCTTGGAGCCAGCTGATTGTGGACTGAAACCTCCACAAACTGTGACCTAATAAACCTTTCCTTCCTTCATTTCAAGTGTGCGGTGGTTTTGTCTCAGCAAGGAGAGCAAAGTAATCAAGAAGTTAGGTAAAACAAAAAGTGTGTCCTACTGATGTGAAATGCTGGTCTCCATTTAGGCCACAGATGGCACAGTGGTAAAATCACAGCGACATGAAAATCCTTGGATTGTGTCTTCATGTTGTTGTCTGCCTCATGCATTCTCCAGGGCCCCAGAGCCCAGAAGTAGTCCGGGAATTCCCCTCAGCGCCACTGCCCAGGGCTCCCTGCCAGCTGGCTGTGCTTCCCTCGCTTGGGCTCATGGGAGGTTTCATTTTGGCGCCCAGACTTTCTGCTGTGGGGGGAGGGGTGGCGGGAACCATGGCTGAGTCAGGCTCCTCAAGCTGTCAGCAGCTGGAGACTGGGACAGGGAGCCCTGAAATGACACCTGTGCCCTCCCAAGCAGCCAGGTGCACAGCCAGATGCGGCCCGGGGCACCCGTTCCAGCCCCTAAAGCCAGCGCACTTGGGCACCTCTGAGCTCTCAGAATCCTGAGCAGGAAAGCAGTGGCGCCACTTTCGTGCCCTGGGAGCATCGGGCGCCCCGAGTCACAAACCTGGAGAGGCTAGGGAAGCTATGTTCTCCTGACTCAGAGCTGGGCCCTCCTGCCCTCAGCCCTGGGCCTGGATCACTGTAAAAGCAGAGCCCCCTTTCCACCTGGCCCCATTCTAATCGGTTTTGTAGAAATCGCCCTGGCTCCCTTCGGAGCGGGCGGCATCCTCATGGACTGGCTCTTCCTACCCGCTTGCGCCTTCCTGAGGTTCCCAGCGAAGGTTTCTCCCTGAACATGGAGTCTGCCCTAGGACCGAGGGGCGACTTACCGGGGGTCTTGGGCAACTGCAGTCGTGCTCTGTGAACAGCCGCGGCTCTGGGGCAGCTGGAGGGCTGGCATGCAAGGCGCGGAAGAAGCGGGCGGAAGAAGCGGGCGGGGAGGGGGGGAGGCGGGGAGGCGGGGAGGCGGGGGGCTGGCTTGGGGGCGGAGCGGGGAGCCCGCGCAGCTGCAGCAAGAAGTCAGCTCCTGGTTTTCCAGATTTTGATGCCCCGAGGGTAAAGGGAGGCGGGAAGTGCGCTGTGTGGCCGGGCTGGGGCCTCACTCCTGGATTCTGAGGTTGCCGGGTGGAATCAGGAGGCCGAGGGACGGGGACCGGGCCGCCTTTGCGCTGGGCGAGATCAGGCAGGAGCTAGTGCTGCAGCGCCCCGGAGCAGCCTGGATTCCAGCCAGCTGGGGCTCTGAGGGTCCCTGGGTGGAGGAGCCAGGGCTCAGGGAAGCAGGACAGGTGCCAGCAGAACAAGCGGTTTCCAGAGGCGCCGCGGTACCCCAGTCTAGTAAGGAAAGAAGACGAGGTGGCACCTCGGGAGCCTGGGCAGTTACTTTGAAGATAACAGTATGCAACAGAACAACCACAATGACATTCCTATCACCTTTTTTGAAATCCTGTACTGACGTTTTTTGTTATGGCTGTTGTGATTTTGATTTTGTTTTTTAAATTGTTTGCTTCCTTCTTGATTTTTCTGTTTTTTCTAAAATAAAATCAAACAAAGTAAAATAAAAAAGGAAATAAACGTGCAGCTCAAAGCCCAGGAGCAGAGACTGCAGGGAGCTTGAAAGGCAGCTTGCTGCATTCAGGCAGGCATTTGAGGATTTCTTGCTGCTTGGGATCCAGGGATCAAGGTCACAGGCCTGATGGTGGTTATACAGTGAACGAAGCACTGGGACCCTGGGGAGCCACAGGTCTGCACAGCGCCTTAATAACGGGAAAGGTTTGCAGCACAGACCCTAATGTATACACAAAGTTGCTGGAGGAGACAGTAATCACTGCTTCTTCCGTCGTGTTTTCTCTGCGATTTGACTCAAATAATGTTTTTTAAAAAACCAAAAAAGCAAGCAATGCCCCTCCTCCTGTGTTCCCTGAATTATGCAGTAAAAATATCTGCCTAGCCTAGCTTTAGAATCAGTGCATTACACAGCCTTAGAAACCTCCAGAGTTGGGGACTCACTCGGAGTTGGAGAGCTTGCCCAGAAGGTGGGAAACCCTGGGTCCAGTCTCCTTTAGCAGAAAATAAAAAGAAACCTCTGGTTCCCTTCTGGCCACTGTAGGTTGAGCAGAGGCCTTTTCACTAAGCTGCAACCCCAGGCCTGTATTTTATTTTTATTTTATTATTTTATTTTATTTTATAAGTATTTTAAACTTTATTTTATATTATATTATTACAATATTACAATTACATTATGTAATATATTAAAATATACATTATATACCATATATTTATTATATATATTATGTATTATTTTATTATATTAAACTATATTTTATTTTTTATCTTCATTTTAAACAGAGCCTCACAAAAATGCCCAGGCAGGTCTAGAACTTGTGGGTCTCCTGCCTAACCCTCCAGACAGCTGAGATTACAGTGTGTGGGCCTCCTTCATTTTATGTCCCTTTGTCCTTTGGAATGGAAAAGCACAGTTACTAATCTTGAATTTGTTTTATCATTACTATGGTCTTACATTTCTTTAAATACTTACACACACATGTATATAAGTACATATAGCATTTATATATATTAAAAGCAACACATTGTTTAGGTTTGTGGTTGACTCTTGCTGTATTATTTTTTCCAGTGCCTTCTGATGCTCCTCCTACTTGAAGGAATTCTCCATTCACTGGCATCAAATCTGTTGAAGAAATTAACCATTTGTGCACATTTGTGGGCGTTCTTCCATAAACACTGACATGGGTCCTGGAGGAAGTTCCCACCTGCATGTGTGCCAAGCTGTCCAGGCACACGCTCACACTTGCTCCCTTTGAGCAAAATTTTAGGTACTGTAAGTTTGTATTGCAAAAGGATTGTGTCAGTTTTCACTGCCAGCAGTGGGAAATGAGGGACTTCATTACTTAACAAGTTCACTTAGATTTTGTGTTGTCCAACTTTTAGTACTGGATAACTTTTAGGTGAGACATAGAATCTTGCTGTTGGATTACACACTTCCTAATTATAATGGAATTGAATGTTTTGTTCTCTATTTTTCTCACTGGTGAGACAAAAAACCTAAAAAGATAAAGGAGGAAAGGTTTATTTCAGTTACACTCTTTGTAGAGGTTTCAGTCCATAGCCAAATGGCACAAAAAACAGGGTGGTATGGCAGAGGCGCAAAGGAGAAAAAGTTCATGGCAGGCAGAAGATGGCAAAAGCAGCAAGATGCAGGCAAGAAGGGAAGGCCATAGCTATTTCTGTCCTTTGCATCTTATCCCTTAGGACAGGTAGCACTCCCACCCTTAATCCTGGTATCACACATTAAATCAATCCCAACATCACATCCTTAATCACAGCAGCTGTTATGGTTTGTGTCTAGATGTCATCCCGAAGCCTCATGAGTTCACAGTTTTTTTGGAAGTAGCTGTATCTAGAGCTTGTGATGAGTCATCACACAATGCTGAGATTAAGGGTGCTGGAATTAAGGGTGGGTGACTAACTGCATTGGCACCACCCTAATCCCAGTAATTCAATATGTTATACAGCTATTGGCTTGTCTCACTCTACCTTGTTGCTTTTCTGTCTTCTGCCATGAACTATTGTCCTCTGCCATCTGGCACCCAGCCTCAGAGCCTTCTGCTTATAGACTAAAACCTCCAAAAACTGTGAGCTAATCAAACTTTCCTTCTTTAACCTTGGGTGTCAGGTATTTTGTCTCAGCAAGAACAAAAGTCACTCAGACAGAATTATAAATCCTAGATCCATACTCCATCAAAAAGCCCACCAATGAGCACGTAAGGCTGCAGAGGGAGAAACAAGACAAGCTATGACATTCTTATAATTTTTTCCTTTCTTTTTTACTTCCTCTGCCTGTCTTCTCTTCCAACTCTCTTTCCCTTTCCTCCTTTCCTCTTCCCCCTTCTGCCTCCCTTTTTCCATATTGACGATTGAACTCAGAGACCTTGCTGCAAATCTTGCAGCTCAAGGTATTTTCCAGGAGGAAAGCTAGTGAGACTTGATAAAAATGAGAAAATGAAGAGGAGATGAAAGCTGGGGTCAGGTGGAGCTCTTACTCTCCAAGAGAATAGCAAGCCCCAGCTGCCCAGAGTCCCTGGTGGGGTGTTTGGAGGTGTCCTCTGTTCCCAGAACTCAGAGCAGGGCTGCAAGTTGGACCTGTGTGTGTCCAGAATTGCCCTGAGTTCTGTGGCTTTTTCTGAGAGGACAGAATGTGGGGACCACCTTCTGTCAGGAGGAAGCACCCCAAGGATGATACCTATCCTATCCCTTCTCTCCTCTCTGGCATCATTTACTTACGGGTATATTGGGCACCTGAGTCCAGATCTAATTCTTGCTTTTGCTGTGATTGTTTCCTTGTGATCCTTAAAATGAAAGGTTATTCTCAGCCCCAACCTCAGTGATTCTGACTCCATTCCTGAGAAGAGCAGGTGAGGAATTCAGGCTTGGATCCTGCTCTGTCCTTCTGTGCAGCCCAGGTGGCCTTATTATGATGGGATCTGCTGCCCCGCACCTGCACCCGAGTCTCCCAGGGACTCTTTAGAGGCTGCACTGTGTGTGTGGACAGGAACCTCAATGGACAGCTGGCCTTCTTCAGCTCACATTGCCCTGGGATGCTGTGTTATGGAGCCTGGTGCTTTAGCCAGGCACACTAAGAACTCTACTACACCTCAGGGCAGGGGCCTCCCAGAGTTGTTTCCCCTGGCTCTTGATGAAGCTCCTCCCCAGCAACCTAGATTCTGAGGAATGGGTGAATTGGGCCAGCACCAACATTTCTCAGGAACAGGGAAGTCAGGACTCTTCAGACTTCAGGTCTCTGGGAAGGTACTGACAGGAAGGCTGGGTGTGGAGGTCAGGCACTCTGGATAGGTGGGAAGAAAAGCAGGGCAGGGCAAACCCATCAGTCCCCTGTCCCCCATGCTTGGCTTGCCCAGCTGACCGGGATCTATTTCCCACCCTCCACCCTGAGTATCCCAATATCTAATCCCTCTTCTCACTACTCTTGAAGTCTCCCTGTCAGCCAGGACAGAGCAGAGCTAGGGCCCAGAGGTCAGCTAAGGCAGGGTCAGGCTCAGGGCCTGGCCTCAGGGTGTACAGCTGCAAGGTGCTAGGAGCTGGGAGCCATGAGCTCCTTGTCCCTGGTCTCCCTTAACAGAATCTCCAGCATACGTCTAGTTGTGCAGAGAGATCTGACCAGAGCTTGTATCTACTCTTACTGTTCTGCTTGCCCAGGCTCCTGGGGATTTGGGGCACAGAGCTCTGACGCTTATGCAGCACTTGGGGAGCAGTCCTGGTATTGAAGGGGGACTCACTTTGAGCTTAGGAAAAGGCTTTACCACTTGAGAACAGAGCAGGACTGTTGCCTTCGATATCCAGGGAGCATTGAGAGGTGGGTGAGAATGGGATTGGGTGATCCTGGAGGTGACCAATCTTCAGTACCTCCTGGAAAGGATCTTGTGACAGCTGAGGAGGTGGGAGGGAGAAGCCTGAGGGCTCATCCTGAGCAATGTGAGATCTACACAGAGGAGCTGAGCTCACTGCTGGTATTTGACATGCCCCATGGCCTGTGCTGAGATGAAAGGGGATACTTGTGAAAATTCAGAGAAAAGAAAAACTAAAGGAGAATGGAGAGCTTGCTCAAATCAGGGTTATTTCTTAAATCAGAGTCCTGTAGCCTTTCCAGCATGAGGGACTGATATCCCAGAGGAGGGTTTTATCACCTTGGGGTTCAAGATTGGGGGAGGAGGCTTGGTTAGGGGAGTGCTCACACTGTGTCCCTCCAGGGCAGACTTGGAAGCTGGGCTCCCCTCTCAGAAGCTGGCGCATCATCTGCTGGGGGCCAGGTTCCTAAGGTACCTCAGCAGGCACAGGTCCATAGCTGTCTGTGCTCCTGCCTTGATCAGCACATGTAGCTGGCTCAGACATGTATATAGCGCAGAATAAAGGGGCCTGGCTGAGCCTTTTTTCACTGGAGAGTGGCAGGAAGTTAAAAGAAAATGGAACGAGGGCTTTTGTAATGGAAAGAAGAGTCAGAGAGAGCATGGAGGGGTAGGAGACAGAAGATTGAAGTGTGTAAGATACATGCACCAACTCCACATACCAAAGAAACTCACTGTGTGTTACAAACAATGGCCACTAAACAGTAAAAATAAACACAAGTGTGTAACAACACACACACACACACACACACACACTCACACACACAAATGGTGGACGGAGAAGAGACATAGAGAATGGTGTTGTGGAAACAGCCTAGAATGTCCCTTACCATAAGTAAGGAGAATTTCCACGTACTTTCTACCTTGTAAGTAACAAGAGGAGATTGGATTTCCCTGAAATTGTGTGAAATTTGCTCTAAATGGAGCATCTGAAGCTGGCTAATAACACCATGAGCTGTGGTATTATAGAAATTCACTCAAGCAACTGTGTGGGAAAAATTCTCTGATGCTGCCTGAATAGAGGGAACATATGTGGGGCAGCCTTGGGAAGTCAGAGGGCTTGTAGAGTGACCTGGTTGGGTGTGAAAGTGTCACAGATGGTTGGAGTCTGGGTTTGTTTTGAAAGGCAAGTGTGAGGAATCTGCTTAAGTGTGGTTTGTCCTACCCACGAGGAAAAAAAGGGCTCTGCAATCATTCCTGGCTCCTGACTTTTTTTTATTTAAAAGGAAAAAGATTAAAAAAAAGCAGAACAAAACAAAACAGTGTAAGGGTACAAGTAATTCAGAGCAACAACAACAAAAAAACTGTAAGCTATCACCAGTTAATAGATTACTCGCTATCATCTTAGAAACGGTGTTTCAGGTCCCAGGATCAAAGCACACAAAGTGAACATGGAAACAGTGAGACTGCGAATGTTATGTTCTGTAATCCAATCAAAAAATATTAATATGGTCTTCTATGTAACACACCTAAACACCCTTGCTCTTGTATCCTTCAGGGCACTTTTCTTTCCCTCTCTTTATTACAACAAAATTTACACATTTTGGGTTTTATTGTTCCCTTAGATCTTATTACTTTTTTTGTAAGAGAATAAAATCAAGCATAATAAAGCAAAGCTGTCAGTCAAAACCAAGGATAGACATAGCGCGTGATGTAAAAATAGAGTACAAGTTTATCAACAATCTTTACCATAATGCCTCTTGCTTCCTTAAGAAGAATTGGCTATCTCATTAGGTATTATAAAGTTAAACAAAGCATTAGAGAACAAGACCAATAAAACCTAAACTTTGTAAATCTTATAGAAGCTCAAAAGAGGATAATAGTCAAACCAGAATGGGCATCAAAGTAGTTGCCTATACTCTGATACTTGATACTTTCATAGAGAGCAGAATAGAGTCTAATCAGTCAAAACAAGATAACGGGGGTATTACAAGACTTCAAGTTGATAGGAAATCAAAAAACTTACTATAATATATCCTGCTAGACTTTTGATTTTTTCCCCTTACTTTAAAAAAGAAATTTAGAAAATTAAGTAATTTTTTAATGAATAAGGGAGAGGTTGAGATAAAAGGGCGCATAACAACATAACAATACAGGTTAAAGCATGACACTTTCAGCAACCTAGTGCTTTACCACCAAATAATCCGACTTAATAGTAGTTACCATAGTGTCTTTTTCCTTGAAATATTTGAATATAACTTTATATGCTAAAGCATCAAACATATCAAGACTGTGTAACACCATTCAAGTGCATGAAAGCATTGTAGAGTATTTAGAACCAGCTAACAGAAAAATGATCAATGGTTTCTGTATTGTCTCTTTGCCTATAACAATTTTTGTTTATACTACCGCATACAAAAAAATCCAGCAAGCTACAACATGATGAAATCAATGGAGACAGAAGAGCCATAGTTTGGTGCGGCATCAAAACAAGATGGTATTAAATCATCACTAGCTATTATGAGGTCTCATTTTCTTCAAAATAGCTGTTCATTGCATCACAGGCCATAATATCAAATAGCCCAAAATAAAGCCATTCCAATTAAAGAGTGAAAACTTTATAAGGATTCAAGACCACATAATGGGGAATCATGGTTACCACATTCTTTTATATATTTGAACCATTTCCTACACTAGGGAAACTATTCGGTGTTCACAGATGCAAGTTTGGTTTAGTTCACTTATGAATATGGTTTTAAGCTGTGCCCATTTATTGATAAATACCTCAATGTGATCCTTCTTTATAGCTTTCTATACCATTGTATAGAAATACCACAGCTTTTTTATCCATTCCTCAGTTGATGGACATTTGGGTTGTTTCCAAGATCTGGCAATTACAAATTGTGCTGCTATAAACATAAGTGCACATATATCACTGTGGTATGATGCTTTCAGTTCTTCTGGGAATATGCCTAGAAGTGGAATAGCTGGAACAAATGGGACTTCCAATCCCAGCATTCTGAGAAATCTCCAGATTGACCTCCACAAAGGTTGTACCAGTCTACACTGCCACCAACAGTGTAGGAGAGATTCTTTTCCCCACAGCCTCTCCAGCACTTGTTGTTGTTGGTTTTCTTGATCCTAGCCATTCTTTCTGGAGTGAGATGGATTCTCAGTGTGGTTTTAATTTGCATTTCCCTAATAAACAATGATAATGAACATTTTTCATGTATTTATTTGCCATTTGTATTTCTTCCTGTGAGAAGTGTGTATTCATCTCAGATGCCCATTTTTGGATTGGGTCTTTGAATTTTGGGGTCTGAGTTTTTTGAATTCTTTATATGTTTTAGACAAAAGTCCCTTCTCTGAGGGGGAGTTCACTAAGATCTTTTCCCAATTTGTGGGTTTTCTTTTCACTATGCTGGAGATTTTTTTTTGACTTATAGAAACTTTTAAATAAGAGGTGGTCTCAGTTATTGATTCTGGGAAGTATTTCCTGTGCAGTTTGAGTCCTATTCATGTATTATCTACCTACCCCTATGTCTTCAAGGTTTCTATCTAATTTCTCTTCCAATAGATTTAATGTTTCTGTTTTAATATTCAGATCTTTGATCCATTTAGATTTTAATTTAGTACATGGTGATAGGGTTGCGTCGAGTTTTAGTTTTCGGCAAATGGAGAGCCAGTTTTTCCAACACCATTTATTAAAAAGACTGTCGTTTTTCCAGTGAACCTGCTTGGCTCCATTATCAAAGATAAGGTGGTTGAGTGTGTTTGTAGTTGTGGTTGTATCTTCTAATCTATTCCATTGATCTTCGGCTCTGTTTTGATTCCAGTACCATGTTGATTTTTTTTTTATTTAAGAGGCAAAAGAGAAAAACACAAAACAAAACAAAGTGGGGGCTGGGGATTTAGCTCAGTGGCATAAGCGCCTGCCTTGCAAGCAGGCAGTCGTGAGTTTGATCCCTGGTACCGATAAAAAGGAAAAAGACAAAAACAAAAACAAAAAACAAACAAACAAACAAAAAAAAAAACAAAACAAAGCGGTGTAAGGGTACACGTAATACAGAACTACAAAAAAAAAAAAAAACATAACAGTAAGAAATCACCTGTTAGTAGATTACACCATGTTGATTTTACTACTGTTGCTTTGTAGTATAACTTCAAGTCAGGGATTGTTATGCCTCCTGCCTTGCCTTTGCTGCTTAGAATTGCCTTTGATATTCTAGGTCTCTTCTGGTTCCAGATGAATTTTAGGAGTGATTTCTCTAGATCTATAAGGTATGTTGATGGTATTTTTAAAGGGATTGCTTTGAATCTGTATAACAGTTTTGGGAGAATGGCCATTTTCACAATGTTTATTTTTCCTATCCATGAACATGGGATGTCTTTCCATTTTCTGAGATCAACTTCAATTTCTTTCAATGTATTATAATTTTCCCTGTATAGGTTTTTCACTTCTTTCGTAAGAGTAATTCCTAAATATGTCATTTCTTTGCTTGCTAGTGTAAAGGGTGTGGCTTCTCTTATTTCTCTCTCTGTGATTTTGTTGTTAGTGTATAGGAATGCTATTGATTTCTGAGTTTTCATTTTGTATCCAGCTACATTATTGAATTTATTTATTATATCTAAGAATCTTTCAATGGAGTTTAGGGGGTCTTGTAAGTAGAGTATCATGTCATCTGCAAACAATGACAATTTAACTTCTTCTTTTCCTGTTTTTACCCCTTTTATTTCTCTCTCTTGTCTAATTGCTCTGGCTAGTATTTCCAGTACTATATTAAATAGGAGAGGTGATAAAGGACATCCTTGTCTTGTGCCTGATTTTAAAGTACAGGCTTTCAATTTTTTGGCCATTCAGTATGATACTGGCTGTTGGTTTGTCGTAGACGGCCTTTATTATATTGAGGTAAAGACCATCTATTCTAATTTTCTGTAAAGTTCTTATCATGAATGAATGTTGGACCTTATCGAAGGCTTTTTCTGCATCTATGGAAATGATCATGTGATTCTTACTTTTGGCTTTATTGATATGTTGGATTACATTTATTGATTTACATATGTTGAACCATCTCTGCATGCTGGGATGAATCCCACTTGGTCATGGTGTATAATCTTCTTGATGATTTGCTGCATCCTATTTGCCAATATTTTATTGAGGATTTTTGTATCTGTGTTCATTAGGGAGATTGGTCTGTAGATCTCTTTTTCAGTTGGGTCTTTCTCAGGTTTTGGTACTAGAGTAATATTTGATTCCAGGAATTACTTGGGAAGGATTGCTTCCCTTTCAATTTCATTGAAGAATTTGAGGAGTGTCGGTATTAGGTCTTCTTTGTATTTCTTGTAGAATTCTGCAGTGAATCTGTCTGGGCCTGTTCTCTTCTTTGTAGGTAAGGACTTAATTACATGTTCAATTTCATTGATAGAGATTGGGTTATTCATCAGTTTTACATCCCCTTGATCTAGCTTTGGTACTTCATATGTTTCTAAGAATCTGTCTATTGCTTCTGTATTATCAAACCTTTGAGAGTAGAGGTTTTCAAAACGGGTGTTGATAATCTTCTGTATTTCTATTGAGTCTGTAGTGACTTCACCTTTTTCATTTCTTATTGCATGGATTTGACCTCTTTCTTCCCTTTTTAAAAATAAGGTTGGCTAGGGGCTTATCGATTTTATTTATTTTTTCAAAGAAACAACTCTTTGATTCATTGATTCTTTGTATTGTTTTCTTAGTCTCTATTGCCTTGATTTCTGCTCTGATTTTTATAATTTACTCTCTTCTTTTGGCTTTGGGCTTGACTTGCTCTTCTCTTTCTAGCTGTTTGATGTGTAGCATCATGCTGTTTATTTGTATTCATTCTGTTTTCCTGATGTGGGAACTCAGTGCAGTAAATTTTCCTCTCAGGACGGCTTTCATTGCATCCCACAGATTCCGGTAAGTTGTACCTGTGTTTTCATTTGTTTGTAGGTATTGTTTAATTTCTTTTTAATTTCCTCTGTGACCCACTGATTACTCAAGAGTGTGCTATTCAGTTTCCATGTGTTTGTGGGGTTTTTGCAGTATCTTTTATTGTTAATTACTAATTTCATAGCGCTATGGTCCGATAGCACGTAAGGGATAATTTCAACTGTTTTGCATTCATTTAAATATGTTCTGTAAGTTAATATATGGTCTATTTTAGAGAAGGACCCATGTACTGCTGAGAAGAATGTGTATTCTATTGTTGTTGGGTGAAATACTCTGTATATGTCTATTAAGTCCATTTGTTCACAGGTGCAATTCAGTTCTTTTATTTCTTGATTTTCTGTTTGGTTGATCTGTTCATTGGTGTCAATGGTGTGTTAAGATCTCCTGTCAGAATTGTGTTACTGCTGATTTGGTTTTTCATTTTTGTTAGTACTTGTTTTATATAACTGGGTGCTCTGGAGTTTGGTGCATATATTTAAGATAATTATCTCTTCCTCTTGGAGTTTTCCCCTAATGAGTATGTAGTGACATTGTTTATCCTTTCTGATCATTATTGGCTTGAAGTTGACTTTGTCTGCAAACAGAATAGTTACCCCCGCTTTTTTTTTGGGTTCCTGTTGCATGAAGTATTGTTTTCCATCCTTTGACTTTCAGTCTGTGAGTATCCTTTTGAGTTAGGTGGGTTTCTTGTAGACAGCATATGTTTGGATTTTGTTTCTTGATCCATTCTGCCAGTCTGTTTCTTTTAATTGGTGTATTGAGACCATTTACATTAATAGTAAGAACTGTTATATATTGGTTTATTGTTGACACATTATCTTTCTGCTGTTGCATGTTTATCTTTCTACTCTGTTTAATTGTCTGCTTTGTTTAGTGGTTTTTTCCCAAATGTATCTAGGCTGTCTTTCAGTACTTTTTGCAGGGTTGGCTTGGGGATTATGAAGTTTTTCAGCTGGTCTTTGTCATGGAAGTATCTTATTTCTCCATCGAATTTGAAGGACAGTTTTGCAGGGTACATCAACCTAGGTTGGAAATCATTTTCCTTTAGGATCTGAAATACATCACTGCATGCTCTTCTCCACTTTGTTGTTTGTGCTGAGAAGTCTGCTGTAATTCTGATAGGTTTTCCTTTGTAGGTTATCTGTCTTTTCTCTCTGACAGCCTTTAATATTCTATACTTTTGTTTAATTTCTGGGATGGTCATAATTATATGTGTGGGTGTAGATTTATTTTGGTTGTGACTATTTGGAGTTCTATATGCTTGATATCAGTTTCCAATCTCGTGTTTGGGAAATTTTCAGCTATTACTTCTCTAAATATCATCTTGACATCCTTTATGTTTTCCCCTTCTTTTTCGTTTATCCTGATCAACCTTATGTTGTTTCTCTTTGCGTCATCCTGTAGGTGTTGAATTATTATTTCCTGATTTCTTGTTATTTTAAAAAATCTTTTCTTTCCTGTTCACTGGCTGCTATCTTGTCTTCGAGGTCTGAGATTCTATCTTCACATTCATTGTGGTGGTTTGTACAACTTTCAGTGTAGTTTTTGATTTCCTGTATATCTCTTTGCATCTGTTTTATGTATTCTGTTTGTTTCTTATATTGTTCATCCAGGGATTCTATCCTTTTGTTTAGTTACTCCAATTTTTAAACTGCATCATCCTTAGCTATGTTTAGCATCAGCTTCATTTATTTTATCAATTCTTCTTTCATCTGGGAGATTATTTCTAGTTTGAATTCCTTTAAGTCTTCCCATACTTGCTTCTTTATTTCAGTTACCATTATTTCAGATATTTCAGACATGTGGCATGTGTTTTCTTCTATGCACATGGCTCCCGGGCTTTCTTGGGTTGGGCTGGATGTTTGAGATTGCATTTTGGTCTTTTGTTTTGTCATTTTCCTGTGTTTTGGAGATTTTATTGTTCCAGGTGTGGGAGAGAGGTCTGCCAGCCTGGGATAGGGTTCCCTGTAATGGCCCCACTCACTGGACCAGGCAGGGAACCACAGCCTGGTCCTCAGGCCAGGAAGAGTATCTCCTCAGGCTGGGGGGGAATCCCAGCCCCCACTGCTACAGTGACTGATCTGGCCTGGTACCTGGTCCGGTAGGGAACTGTCCTGGTCCCCAGGTCAAGGAGAAATTTCCTGCAGGTTGAGTGGAGCTCCCAGCCACTGCTGTTACACTCACCTGCCCGGCCTGGTCTCTGGTCCCTGGCTCCTGACTTGAGTGGATAAAATCTTGCCTTTAGAATCCTAAGGAAAGAGCCCTTCTGTGTGCCAACAGTGGGGTGTGTGTATGTCATGGGGTGGGGTGCATGTGTATATTGTGATTCTAATTGTGACTCTTGGGTTTGGAGGTATTAATCTGCTCATAGACAGCAAATAGGAAATGTCCTCAGAAGCTCAGGAAGGGAAAAGGAAGGGACGTGGTAGGAAAGAACAGAGATCACAGTGCTAGAGAGGAGAAAGCTAAAGCGAAGGGCAGACAGGAGTTTGGGATGGGGCTATGCTGGCCTGGTGTGGCAGTGCCAGGTAAGAGGGAGGGAACTTGACAGCAGGATGTCACAGCAGAGAAAAGCCCGAGTGTCTCCCTGAAGGGCTGTGCCCCAGTGATGTGTGCTTTTGCTCCTGGTGGTCCACATTGAAAGGTTCCTTGGAGCTTCTTCTTAGAGGCTCAAATCTGAAAGTATGCCAAGGGGCTCTTGTGCTGGGTGTCAGGGCCCACAGGTGGCGGCAGAGCGCAGGCCTGCCCAAAAGAGGAGGAGCAAACCTCTTGTCTCTTACATTATATAGGGGCCATGTCCCCTCCAGAGTGGGTGTAGCACTCCCAAAATCTTGTCCTTCTCTTGTGCAGGAAGAAGACGTTTAAAAAGTACCATGGCTCCCTGCTGAGTCTCTTAAACTTCTAAATTTTTCAAATTGACACAGTGTATCAAACATAACAACGGGGAAAGGATGGAAGCATGTGCTTCTCCAAAATACCTTCAGGTATTAAACACAGGAAATTGTTTCAGGTGCACAGAAACACCGGATCCCCAGATTTGTATAGAGCATAACTTCCCTGGGGGATGTGGTCAGTGCAGATGACTTGGTATCAGCCATCACAGATAACATGCTAAGCCCTGGGTGGCATCACCATTCAGATGGAAATAGTTCATGTTTATATATGTGGTACCTTTCTCTGTTGTCCTCTGGCTCACTCCTTCTACAGTGGAGAACTGTCTTTCCCAGAGTCCCTGTAAGCTTTGGGTTGGTATTTGTAATGAAAAGAATGCTTAAAAATCTTGGAAGGTGGAGATGCTCAAGTCAGACTCACACCGGCAGGAAGGTCATGGCAGTCAGGCAGACAGCCAGGTTCCTCAGGAGCTCTCATTCATCAGAAGTCTGATGTAGAAATTTTCCAGATTCTCTGAAATTCATTTAGCGTGATCATGGTGATGAGACATAGCTTCTCTTCAGAAAGCTGAATGTCAGTCAGCACATTTCTCCTCTTTGCTGCCACAGTCTTTTCCTCCTGTTCTTCCCACATTCATAGAACCCTCAGTTTTTACCTAAGTACTCATTCCTGTAATATTTATAGTAGCTCTAATGTTTTCTGACCCAATGCACGCTGACACTATAACTCTGTGCGTTTCTTAGGTCATCTAAGACATCCCCAATTTCATCAATAAATCTTAGAATTCCCTGAAAAACCCCAGTATTCCAACAGTATTAAAATAAAAGCAAACATGCGTGGCACCAAGGTCTGCTGAGAATGAGGAAATCCATTTTGGATGAATGCAAAATAGTACATTCTTTGAAATGTAGTTTGGAAGACTGTAACAATGATAAATCTTGTCCTTCCACACAGCCAATCAGTTCCACACTTTGGTGTTTACCCAATTGACCTGGTCACATAAAAATCACAATACAAGTTCTTATAACAATTTTATTCATAATCACAAGAAATTAGAAGCAACAAAGAGCTCATTCAACATGTGGCAGAATACACAAACTGTGTGAGTCTGTGCAATGGATTATTATTCAGCTTTGGAAACAAATGAACTGTCAAGCCACAAAAACAGCCAAAAAATACAAATTGTGTATTAGCCTGTCTGAAAAGATTAAATATTATATATCTTAGTTATTTTTCTCTTGGCTGACACTACACCACACATCCTAAGTTAAGAGGAACAGTTTATTTTAACCCAGAGTTTGTAGACGTTTCAATACATAGTTGACTGGCTCCAAGGCAGGGTAGCAGAGTAGCAGAGGAGAAACAGTCCAATGCAGGGCAGGCAAAAAGCAGCAGCAATGAGCTTACTTTTTCCCTTTTACTGAATTCAGGATACAAACCTATTGGTTAGAGTACACACACACAGAGGGGCCATCTCTCTTCAATAAATCCATTCAGTCACACCCAGAACTATGATAACCCAACTACTGGACAAATTCAGTGCCACACACCTTTAACCCCAGGATTGTACACCCATGATCTGGCCATCAGCCAAAAACCCAACCTATGAGTTCATGAAGTTTTGAGGGCGTATTGAGATACAAGCCATGGCATTACTTGACTACAATTATATGACATTCTTATAAAGCTAAAAGTATAAAACTAGTAAAAAAGTAAAAAGATCAGCTTCTGTGGGGGGTTTTAGAGAAGTGGAAGAGAGAAGTAGATGACATATAGGAGATTTTAGGGTGGAGAAACTACTATGTATGATACTATAATGATATGTGTATGTTATGCACTTGCTAAAGCCCATAGACTTTTTTAGTTTTTATTTTTTTTAAATTTTATTTAAAAGGAAAAAGAGAAAAAACAAAACAAAACAAAGTGGTGTAAGGGTACAAGTAATACAGAACTACAAAAAAAGTAAGAAATCACCAGTTAATAGATTACATATTATCATCTTAGAGATAGTTGTTCAAATCACAGTATCAAAGCATACAAAGTGGACATTCGAAGAGTGAGACTGCAAACAGTTGTGTTCAATGGTCCAACCAAAAACATTAATATGGTCAGATATTTAACACCCCTAAACATACTTGTTGTTGTATCTTTTTTACAACACAATTTACACATTTTGGGTTTTATTACTCCTTAGTTCTTATTACTTTTTTGGGGGTGGGAGAGAATAAAGTCAAATATGGCAAAACAAAGCTGTCAGTCAAAACCAAGAATAGACATAGCACATGGTGTAGAACAGAGTACAAGGTTATCAACAATGGTTATCAACATTGTCTCTTGTTTCCTTAAAAAGAATTGTCTATCTCATTAGATATTATAAAGTTGAACAATACAGTAGAGAACAAGACCAATAAAACTTAAGCATTGTAAACATTACAGGACTTCCAAAGGAGACAATAGTCAAGCCAGAATGGGCATCTTAGTGAATCTTATTGCCTTCAAAGTAGTTGCCTATAACCTCAAACTCGATACAATCATACAGAATGGAACAGAGTCTAATCAGTCAAAACAAGATAGTGGGAGTATTACAGGACTTCAAAACAAGTTAACAGGAAATCAAAAAAGTTACTATTATATATCCTGCTAATTATTTTAATTTTTCCCCTTAATTAAAAAAAAATAAAAAATAACTAAATAATTTTTTAATGAATAAGTGAGAGATTGAGATAAAACAGGACATAACAATATAACAATATAGGTCAAAGCACGACTGTTTCAGCAACCTAATGCTTAACCACCAAATAACCCAACTTAACAGTAGTTACCATAGTGTCTGTCTTTTTCCTTGAAATATTTGAATAAAACTTCATATACTATAGCTTCAAATATTTCCATATCAAGAAGCCCAGAATATAGCCTTTCCAATTCATAAGTGAAAACCTTAGAAGGCTTCCATGCCACATAATGGGGAATCATGATTACCACATATTTTTATATATTTGAATCATTACCTACATTAGGGAAACTATTCAGTATTCACACATGTGAGATTGATTTATTTCACTTATGCGTATGGTCTCAAGCTGCCCCCATTTATTGATAAATATCTCAATGTGATCCTTCTTTATAGCTGAATAATACTCCATTGTATAGAAATATCACAACTTTTTAATCCATTCCTCAGTTGATGGACACTTGGGTTGTTTCCAAGATCTGGTGATTACAAATTGTGCTGCTATAAACATAGGTGCACATATTCACTGTGGTATGATGCTTTCAGTTCTTCTGGGAATATGCCTAGAAGTGGGGTAGCTGGAATAAATGGGACTTCCAATCCCAGCTTTTTGAGAAATCTCCAGACTGACCTCCACAAAGGCTGCACCAGTCTACACTCCCACCAACAGTGTAGTAGAGTTCCTTTTTCCCCACAGCCTCTCCAGCATTTATTGTTGTTGGTTTTCTTGATCCTGGCCATTGTTTCAGGAGTGAGATGGAATCTCAGTGTGGTTTTAATTTGCATTTCTCTAATGACCAATGAGGATGAACATTTTTTCATGTATTTATGTGCTATTTGTATTTCTTCACCTGAGAAGTGCATATTCTTCTCAGATGCCCATTTTTGAATTCGATCTTTGAAATTTGGGGGTCTGAGTTTTTTAAATTCTTTATATGTTTTAGACAAGAGTCCCTTGTCTGTGAGAGAGTTCACTAAAATCTTTTCCCAGTTTGAGGGTTTTCTTTTCACTGTGCTGGAGATTTCTTTTGACATGCAGAAACTTTTTAATAAGAAGTGGTCCCAGTTATTGATTCTGGGAAGTATTTCCTGTGCGGTTTGAGTCCTGTTCATGAATTCTCTACCTACTCCTATGTCTTCAAGGTTTCTACCCAATTTGTCTTCCAATAGATTTAGTGTTTCTGTTTTAATATTCAGATCTTTGACCCATTTAGATTTTAATTTAGTACATGGTGATAGACATGGGTCTAGCTTTAGTTTTCGGCAAATGGAGAGCCAGTTTTTCCAGCACCAGTGCAATAAATTTTCCTCTGAGGACGGCATTCATTGCATCCCACAAATTCCGGTAAGTTGTATCTGCATTTTCATTTTCTTTTAGGTATTGTTTAATTTCTTCTTCAATTTCTTCTGTGACCCACTGATTACTCGAGTGTGTTATTCAGTTTCCATGTGTTTGCCAGATTTTTGCAGTATCTTTTATCATTAATTTCTAATTTCAGAGCACTATGATCCAATAACATGCAAGGGATGATTTCAACTTTTTTGCATTCATTTAAATATGTTCTGTGAGTTAATATATGGTCTATTTTAGGGAATGATCCATGCACTGCTGAGAAGAATGTGTATTCTGATGTTGTTGGGTGGAACATTCTGTATATGTCTATCAAATCCATTTGTTCGCAGGTGTGATTCAGTTCTGTTATTTCCTTGCTCTTTTCTGTCTGGTTGATCTGTCCCTTGGTGTCCATGGCATATTAAGGTCTCCTGTTACAATTGTGTTCCTGATAATTTGAGTTTTCATTTCTGTTAATAGTTGTTTTATATAACTGGGTGCTCTGGAGTTTGGTGCATATATATTTAAGATAGTTATCTCTTCCTCTTGGAGTTTTCCCCTTACGAGTATGTAGTGACATTCTTTGTCCTTTATCATCATTGTTGGTTTAAAGTTCACGTTGTCTGAAACCAGAATGGCTACTCCTGCCTTTTTTTTGATTCCTGCTGCATGAAGTGTTGTTTTCCATGCTTTGACTTTCAGTCTGTGAGTATCCTTCTGGGTTAGATGGGTTTCCTGTAAACAGCATATGGTTGGATTTTGTTTCTTGATCCATTCCACTAGTGTGTTTCTTTTGATTGGTGCATTGAGACCATTTACATTAGTGGTTATTACTGTTAATTGGTGGTTTATTGTTGACATGTTATCTCTCTGCTGTTGCATCTTTATCTTTCTGTTCTGTTTAATTATCTGCTTTGCTTAGTAGTTTTTTCCTTTGTGTATCTAAACTATCTTTCAATATTTTTTGCAGGGTTGGTTTGGTGTTCATGAAGTTCTTCAGCTGTTCTTTGTCATGGACGTATGGTATTTCACCATCAATTTTGAATGGTGGTTTTGCAGGATACATCAGTCTAGGTTGGACTTCACTCCATTCTCTTCTTGACTTTATTGTTTGTGCTGAGAAGTCTGCTGTGATGGTGATAGGTTTTCCTTTATAAGTGATCTGTCTTTTCTCTCTGACAGCTTTTAATAATCTATTCTTTTCTATCTGACAGCTTTTAATAATCTATTCTTGTGTTGGATTTCTGGGATGGTGATTATTATATGTCTGGGTGTAGTTTTATTTTGGTTATGACTATTTGGAGTTCTGTATGCTTCACTGAACCTGATGTCAGTTTCTGATCCAATGCTTGGGAAGTTTTCAGCTATTACTTCTCTAAATATCCTCTTGACATCCTTTATGTTGTCTCCTTTTTCATTAATCCCTATCATTCTTATGTTATTTTTCTTTGCATCGTCTTGCAGTTGTTGAATTGTTGTTTCCTGGTTCCTTGTTATTTTCAAAAGATCTTTCCTTTCCTGTTCACTAGCTGCAATCCTGTCTTCGAGGTCTGAAATTCTATCTTCACTTTCATTAAGGCGGTTTTTACAACTTTCAGTGGAGCTTTTTATTTCCTGTATATCTCTGTGCATCTGCATTATGTGTTCTGTTTGTTTCTTATATTGCTTGTCTAGGGATTCTATCTTTTTGTTCAGTTCCTGCATTTTTTTTATCTGTGTTTTCTTTAGATATATTCAGAATCTCTCTCATTTCTTTTATCATTTCTTCTTTTACCTGGGAGATTATTTCGAGTTTGAATTTCTTTAAAGCTTCCTGGAGTTGCTTGTTAATTTCAGTAGCTATTGTGTCCGATATTTGAGGTGAATGGCATATATTTTCTTCTATATACATTGCTCCTAGGGTTTCTTGAGATGGGCTGGAGGTTTGAGTTTGTAATTTGGTGTTTCGTTTTGTCATTTTCCTATATTTCTGTGTTTTAAGTGTTATTTGAAAGCTTCCTCAGGGTCTGTTGGAAATGCCCTTCTATGTTCCCAGCTCCTGAGACTCTGGCACCCCGTTACCCCAAGCCACTGGGCCTGCACAACCAATGGCCCTCCTCTGCCTGTTCAGAACTCTGCAGTTCCAGATAAGTTGGTCCTCAGGGTCACTGTGCACCCACCTGCCCGTTGGAAGCTCCACAGCTCTCCAAGCACAGCCGGGATGTGGAGGAGGATGTAGACGCCTCAAACCCACCTCTCCACTTCACTGCACCCAGAAGCCTGGAGGGACACAAACAGTCTGGGCTTTGGGCAGAGTGCGCTGAGCACTCACCACAGGTGGCGGTGCCTCTGGTACCTGCGATCCTCTCTTGCTTGCTGAGATATCCACATTCCTCCAGACACACAGGGAGGCTGATGCAGGCACCCCAGATCTGCCCAGCTCCTCCTCTGCACACCAATGGTGAGGTATGGGAGTCCCAAACAGGCTGGGCTCAGGGGATAGCGTGTGCCTGCCTACTTGTTGGAAGCTCCACAGTTCTCCAAGTGCAGCTGGGATGGGGAGGCAGATGTAGAGGCCTCAAACACACTTCTCCAGTTCACTGCACCCAGAAGCTTGGAGGGTCCTGAACAGTCTGGGCTTTGGTCAGAGCGTGCTCAACACTCACCACAGGCCACAGGGCTTCCAGAACCTGCAATGCTCCACTGCCCGCTGAGACATCCACAGTCCTCCAAACACACGGGGATGCTGATGCAGGTGCCCCAGATCCATCCAGCCCTCCTCTGCACACTGATAGGGAGGTTCGGAAGTGCCAAACTGGCTGGGCTCTGGGAATAGCGTGTGCCCGCCCACCTATTGGAAACTCCACAGTTCTCCAAGTGCAGCCGGGATGGGGAGGTGGATGTAGAGCAAGCCCATAGACTTTTACAAGCTATAGAGTGGATCTGTTGTATACAAATTTAAGATTTTATTTAAGAGGAGTATTAGCAAAGGAAAAATTAGTGAATGAATATAGGATGTAAGACAAAAATCCAAATATATTACATGCATAATTGTGTTGTAAAATCAATGAAACAATCTCACTAAAGAGGATGAGGGAAAGTGTCCTGAGCCAAGTACCTTTGGGAAGAAATGGAGTGCATAGGAGTAAAGACCAAAAGAAATTGCACACAGCATGATATTGCAATTGACTGAGAAAGTTATCTTTCCAGCTGTGATAGTACATGTGTACAACCCTTGCACTAGGGAGGCTGAGGAAGGAGTATCCCTGTAGTTTCTAGGCCAGGCTGGCCTACCAAGAGAGTTCAAGGTCTGCCTGAACTGCATAGTTAGACCCTTTCAGACTCAAAAAGAAAAAACTTTAAAAAAAGTTATTTGCCTTGTGGGTACATTTAACAAATCCCTGACTGATATGCATGTTTTAAATAACACCCCCCCCCAAAATGACTGAGGGATGTAGCAGCCAGGCTTCCCACACCTGGTGTGTAGATTTGCAGATCAGCATGTGGAGGAAGCTAAGTGATCTGTGCGGTTATTGATTATAGTGGAGGACATCAGCGAAGACTCCTTTATTTACTATAGAAACAGAAGGTTACTTCTATGATAGCTATGTGTATATGTATGCAAGTTCATACACAAATGTTCTGTGCTTTGCTTAAACTGATTAATATGGAGAGCACACCTTCAATGAATAGGAAAAACAGATGGAAATGAACATTTTATTGCTTAAACATCTTGGCTCCAGTGCTGCAGCCCAGTGGTAGAATGTGGGCTGACGCTCCACAGAGGGCTGGCGGGTGGGAGGGTCATTGTGGGTGGAGGATGTCTGGAGGGCCACGCACCAGAAGGTCACACATGCAGGCTGGGCAAGACCAGGGAGACTCTGGTTCACATTTGACAAACACTGCAACCCCAGGTGATCAAGATCAACACCAAAGGTCATGAATCATGTTACAGTCTGGGCTTTGATAGGTTATGGCCAATATAGTATTTTATCCCGTATTCTTGCCTGCCAGAGCCCACTGGAGTACAATCGTCAGCAAATCCTTTGACAAAATCCAGAAATGGGGCAGACTACAAACCACCCCACTGTGCTCTTCCCAGATACCAAGGTCATCGAACACAAGACAGCTGAGGAACTGTCAGAGCCAGGATCTTAAGGAGAGTGGACAATGACACTTCATGGGAATGCTGGGTGGGATCTTGGAACAGAAAAAAGGAAATCAGGGAGAAACAAAGGAAATCTGAAGAAAGCAGCACAGGTCTTTAAAGACATCTTCCTTCCGCTCATGGACTATAAGCAAAGAAGAGCAGTTGTGACCCGTGACTTTAGGATACCTGTATTCTGACCATTTTAGTAAATGGAAGATTTTGGAAATCAGGGTTTTGACAGTGATCTCCTCCTAAGAACTATTTGTTTCTTCAGGAGGCAGGAATTTCAGCCCCAAGTTCCACTTCTGGTGGGCCCACACATTTTTGTAAAGACCCAGATATTAGGGATAATTAGATGAGCAAATTTCAGTAGTTCATCTGAAGTAAGTAAATTTAGGAGAAGTAACTGAAGATGAAAAAATTAAATTACATGATGTTTCTTATCATAAAATTGATCATTAATCTTACCACAATTCGTATTGCTTACTTTAAGATGGACAATAACTTACTGATAGAATTGTTAGAATTGATTTTTTTGTTTTATTCCCATGAAAACGTAAGTGATACAGGACTTTAAAAACAAGATACTAGAAAATCAACAATGTTAATCATAATGCCTCTTGTTGTCTTCCAAATAGCTATTCATACCTTCAGATACAGTAAAAATCAAACCAAACAGAACACAAACAAAACAATGAAAACAATAAAGGGCTTCAAAAGAAGACAATAGGGAATTAACAATGGCTACCACCTGCAGAAAGA
Organism: Cavia porcellus; assembly: GCF_034190915.1. Classification (NCBI taxonomy): domain Eukaryota; kingdom Metazoa; phylum Chordata; class Mammalia; order Rodentia; family Caviidae; genus Cavia; species Cavia porcellus. The sequence continues at coordinate 53,211,710 of NW_026947500.1, read as the reverse complement.
TACTCCCATAGATGCTGCACTGCATATGGTTGTCCTCTGAATAGATGAGCTTTAGGTTTACAAAGTAAGCAAAATACTCAACACTACAAGCAGTAAGCTGTATTTTACCTCAATAGCTATCATCACAGTTTGTGTTTCTCCACATCTTATGAGGCTGGCTCTTCTTGTCTCCCAGCCTGTGCACCAGAAGGGGCTGGTGTCTGGTTGTTCCTTCAGTAGCCCATGCATGGAGCTAACTCACAGGGAGGGTTTATTTCTCATTGTGTTCTTGTTCTCCTTCCCTGCAGTCCATGAATGGCACTGACTCACGGGAAAAGGCTGGCATCTGGTTGTTTCCCCCAGCTGCCCGTATTCTTGCCTGCATGGTGTCAGCTCACAAGGAGGACTTGCTTCTTGGGTACATGATTTAACATTTTTTAAAGACAAATAAAGGGATTATGAGGCAGCATTTTAAAGCACAAACTCAAGAAATAGAATGTGGAGCCTCAAAAAGGAGGTGCATTTTAGTCTAGAACAGGGAATATTTATGTTTTTGCAGTGGAATTTGTGATTCTATTGCTTGGATTGCAGGCAAGAAGTGATGACTTGCCCACAGGGAAAACAGTGGCTTATTATACATGAGAAAGATACAGGGTCCAGTATATTACATGTGTTTTAAAAGATTAAACATACTGCCTAAAAACATGAAAACTCTGACAGCTCTCAAGGTGTGCAGGTGTGGATAACCTTGGGTAAATTTGTGTCTTGAAGTCACATTCTTCTTAAAATTATAATCTTCCTTGTCTCCTTCCTATCTTCTTTTTTGTTTCTCTTCTACGTGATTCCCAATTCTAGGACTATGATCCCTTACTTCTGAGGATGCCAAAGGGATTTAGGGCTGTCTTCTTATACCTGCTTCAGGTAGAGATGAGGCATGGACTACGCCCCACTAGGGGTCAAACACTTCACTCAGACTGATCTAAGGAGACAAAGCTAGGTGAGTTTTGTTTGGTGAGCTGTTGTCCTTTGACAGTCCAGAAAAGAGGACAAGGACCTTAGCAAGCAATTGACACTTAAGCTTCATTTTACAATGGGACTCATTTCTTTATGGGTTTATAAAAATTGCTGGTCTCCAATATCGACTGCTTTAATGTTTCTACAACTGACCACTTGGGAAGTTAGTGACCACTTTGGAAGTCATTGCTTTGGAAGGCAACTGCACAAGGTAAGTGCACACCAAGCCTCATTACTCCTGACTCAGCATTTCTTCCTCCTGCTGATCTACGCACGCCTGTTCATACCACACTGGATGCTTCTGCTTAATATCAGAGAGGATGGCTTTCATCGCAGAGCCAAACTCAATGATATGAAAAGTCCTTTCTCTGTAATTTTCAGTGAAGCCAGCAGTATGCATGGCCACGACGGAGCCATGGGAGTCAAACACTGGTGAGCCAGAAGAACCCCAATAAAAAGTGGTGTCATAGGTAACAACATTAGGGTTGTGAAGAATTTCCCTGAAACTGTTTTGAGTGTACATGTGGGCAAACTGAAGCTCAGGCACTAATTCTCTCATATTTCTGTCACAGGTCTCTGATCGCTCACTCTGAGGAATCGTGACACATGCATCAGTGGACTTCCTTTCTCCTTCAGGATGCCCAATAATATACACCAACCCATTAGCTGGTGCAGGGGCGATTCCATTGTAGAGTCCTGCAGGAACTTGCTGTCCATTTTCTTTGAGTTTCAGGACTGCGTAGTCCAGATCTACATCAGATATCTCAAACCAAGACTCGATGGAAAAGGAGTTGTGGTATTTTGATTCAAACTCTTCATAACTGAATGTCACCCGAGCACAGTGGCTGATTATGTCTGCCCATTTCCTGAGCTCCACTCCTCTCCCCACGATCAGATCTACCACGTGGCGACAAGTGAAAATGTACGGCCCTGTGAACACAAAGCAGGTAGCAGTACCCACGTTGCCATTATTGTCCCAGTGTAAGAATCCAACTGAGTCACTGACACGTGAAAGGAGCTTGATTGTTTTAACAGGAGTAGAATTTTTGGTCTGTTTCCCAAAGTTTGTTCTATGCAAATTAACTAATGTTGTTTGTTTTTTTCCTGTTGCTTTCATTTCTTTCTTGAGGTTTTCTCTGAAGTTTTCCCTTTCTCTTTTCAAGCAGGGATACTCCTCCACAATGTATTCTTTCAACACATGGAACCTGCTCTGCTCTAACTCTGAATTCTGTGCGGCCACCCTAGGGCTTCTTCTCTTTTCAATTGTGATCTCAACGACCTTTCCCTCCATGTCGTCGACTACCTGGGTGTTTTCTATAATGGAATCCTTGTTGCTGATGAGTTTCCAGTTGCTATTCTCCAGAAAAGGAAGAAATCTGTGGTCCTTGCACAAAGCCTCCTTGATGGTTTCGCCTTTGAAACCAAAGACACAGAGTTTATTTCCTGCTTCATGAAGCTCCTTATATTTAACAATCCTTTTTATTGTCTTCCCAACTGCATAAACATAAAATTTGACACAGTCAGTATTTGGTCTGTCTTGTTGGCCAAATATTGGATTACCTTCCTTCTGTTCACCTACACGTTTGGAAAAAGTAACGTTCACAGTGGCCTCATTAGGAATACAACTGAAGGGCATTGCGAGGTTCAGGTACCCTGTGATTCTTTTTGTGCCCTTCACCAACATTTCTTTGCTTTGGTGAGATTTTACATTTTCTTTGACAGCCTCAAGAGTGTTGAGTGCCTCGTATAAGCTGGCTCTCTCACTATATGTGAGCTCATATTTCATGTTGTCATTTTTCCCCAAGATAACATAAATCTTCTTTGGCCACATGGTCTTATCTCTTGGAATTTTCTTAGGAAGATGGCTGTCTTGATGCTGGGTACTTTTCTTTTCATTAGATTCTGCTTTCATTTGAGAAGTACCGACACCATGCTGCTGTTCTTTGGGCACCTAAAAATAAGTGTTATGTATTTTAAAAGCGTGAATGCAACCTAGAGTACTATTTCTCTTTTTGATGTGACACTCCTTAAGATACTTTGAGAAACTCAGAAACAATCTTAAAAGGCAAGTAGATAGATATAATTATTTTTAATCTGAGATCCAAAATATAAACCGAGTTTCCTGTCACACAGGTCAAATAAATCAAAGAAAAACTGCCGAATTTTTCTGACAAACATTAGGGAAGAAACACAAGTATTCCCCCTTATTGCTTAAAAATCTACAAACGTCCTTATGGTATTTCAATGCTCTTTCTCAAATTTAACTATGTAATTTTTACATATGTTAAGCACATTGATATATTACACCAAGGTTTTCCATCTTAGAACATGGAATTCACTAAGAATAAGCTATAGCGTTTTTTTGTGAGGCATTCAGCATTAAACAAAACAATCATTACTACACTATTTGGTCACAAAAACATAATTATTTGCAATAATAAATACTTCAATTCACCTGTCATCTATTGTGTAAAATTCTGAGATTACTTCCTGTGTGATATGACTTCATCCCTAAGTCCTATGAGATGGGAAAAAATTCACTCACTCTCTCTACTTTTTGGATGGAGAAACTGAGGCACAGCACAGAGTTTTATCCATGTCTTTTCTGGGATCACACAATGACTAGTAAATAAAGTAAATGCCAATGTTCCTGTACTTAGTCTAATATTTTTCCATGTGACTATACATTTTTTCCTTAAATTTTGAACCCAGAATTTGCATTTGTATAAGATGTTATCTTATAAGCCAGGGGTGGAGAGAAGGAATTGAATAATGGCAATTAATTACCTAGCAACAATGTAATGGATAGCTAAGAACCTCTGATTGACAGGTCTGAGAGGTACCCTCTCCCTGACACATTGCTCATGGCAAGAGTGGCGCAGGCCTGGGTTTGTCTGCTGGCCATGCTGTTTGCTGGTGATGAGAATCTCAAGGCCAGGGGTGCTGTAGAGATCCAGCCTGAGGTCAGTGTGTGGCAGAGGTCAGCACCATCATGATCACATATGAGGCTGAATTTATTTTCTTGTTTTGTAATAATATTAATATTCATGGGTACCAAGATAAAAAAGAACATAAGGTAATATCAATTTACTCTGGCCAAGCATATATATTCTCAAAGCTTCCTTTCAGCCCATGCTGCTAGATGCATCCTTCTTTGCACCCTGAGAGAACTGTGAGACCCCAGCTCCTGGGAGAATTCCTGGGACAATGGAGGTGCGGGAGAAAGGGAAAGAAGGGAAACACAGACAGTTGTGGGTTCACTCTGCCATGGAGCAGGATGCCAGAGACAAGTAGACCAAAGCTTGCCTTGGGTTTTCTAGATACTCAGATGTTTTAGAGTTCTAGAAAAAGATGGAGAGAAGACAGGTTAAAAGCTTTGAAACTGCCCTCCTAGATGCCTGGATGCCTAGATGTCATTTCTCATCCTTCTTCTTGATTAATTAAGGTGCATTTTTGACTCAGGAAAGGACCTACGAGCAGAGCCCTGATATTAGACGCAGCCCTGTGTTCACCTTGGTAAACTTTAAGCTCACCTCTTCACTCCAGCACTGGAACCCTGACTGCATTGTCCCTTTGATTTTCAAAAGCAAGGTGGAGATAAAATCTCATGTGCCTGCCTAATGCGCTTATGGACAGAAGAGACAAACACACAGAGCATGCTTCATACTTCACAAAGTCTTTCAAATACAGCTTATTATGATTTGATATATCAGCTGTAGTTGGAATGCCATTTTTAGGCATTCCTCAAAGTTGAGAGTAAAATACTCTCAACTTTTTCATTTTTTCCAGGTTACTCTAATAACTTTTATTTTTTGTTTTTATTCACAAAGTATTGCAATATCTTTTTGTTAAAAGCTACTTTGCTCTGGTCCTCATTTTTTTTCTAATCACAGTTGCCACCTACCAACACAGAAAGAATAAAGTACAGAGAAAGATGTTAACTTGTGTAATATTACCCATAAACAAGGCCATTTCTCAGCAAGAAGGACTATGCAACCCAGGGCCACCAATGGCCAAGCAAATATCAGCATGTCCTACAGTCTCAGCAGACGCACCTGAGGAAAGAAGTCCACATTTTCCATATTTTTCTCTGTGTCTGCTTTCTGGGATCTGGGCTTCTGACCACTCATGATGGCTTGAAGATGAAACAGATGGTTCAGCTGAAATCCTAATTTCAAAAAGGTCCAAGTGAGAGCAGTATCTTCACAGTTGTCATTAGTGCTACAAAGGAAAAGATTAAGCAAGTTTTGCCCCTGATCTGTCCCCTTCAGCTTTGGCTTTCCTCTCCCAGGGACATTAACTGCAAATAGTTTATGTGTCAAGGGTACTGACTCCGATATTAACATCTCTTAACAGCTCTATAGCTCTTTCATGTTGGGTAGTGCACTGGACACATAAATTTTATTTCTACATGTGAATCCTCACACCTACTGCGGATAGCAGCTGACTTCTGGATTTTGTTTTTCAAGCAAGTGTAGCACAGAAGAGAGAAGTAACTGTGTAAGTCCAGAGCTCAGAGCACAGGTAGACCTTAAATGTGGATGAAAACTCCTTCCTAGTGTTTGCAGTGTAGGCGAAATAAATCAGACCCATGGTCTTAAAAATCACATAGTTTCTTCTATGAGAAATCAAAAGCAGAAACAAACCAAAGAGCAACAGAAAAGATACATAATAGGAAATACAGAGGAGAAGAGAGAGAGAGAGAGAGAGAGAGAGAGAGAGAGAGAGAGAGAGAAAGAGAGAGATCTTCAAACTATGGAAAAAGGATCAGGAGATGGGGGGGGAGAAAGATGTGAAAAAAATTAAGAGGTATTAGGGACTTGTGCCAACTCCTCACAAAGAGTGTAATTATTCCATTCCACAGATATGCACTAATGAAAATAACTATGTTTAAGGAGTTAGATGTCGTGGTTGATATATTGTGTCAAGTTGAAAAGTTTTTTTTTTTTAATTTTATTTAAAAGGAAAAAGAGAAAAAACAAAACAAAGTGGTGTAAGGGTACAAGTAATACTGAACTACAAAAAAAAAAACCAAACAAACAAACAAAAAAAACAATGACAACAACAAAAAACCAAATAATACAACAGTAAGAAATCACCAGTTAATAGATTACACATTCAAGTTGAGAAGTTTAACTGAGAGACTCAGCAGGGAGCCCAGAGTCCTTCTTAAATATCCTCATCCTATTCAAGAGGAGGGCACAGAGAGTTTGTGAGTGCTACACCAGCTTTGGAAGGGGATTGTAAGTCTGCTTACAATACAAAGCAGAAGAGGAGACTTGTTTTGCTCCCTTTTGCTCTGGTTGCTGCCTTGAAGTATTGCCCGGATGCTATGCCACCCTGCCTTGCAGCCAGCTGAATATCGACTGAAACCTCCACAAACAGCTTAATAAACCTTTCCTTCCTTCATTTCGGGTGTGGGTTGGTTTTGTCCCAGCAAGGAGAGAGATGTAACCAAGACATTAGGTAAAACAAAAACTGTGTCACACATTGTAGTCTTCATTTAGGTTGTAGATTGCAGATAGTGATGAAATCACATGTTTTACCTTGCTCTCTGATTCACACACTGTCTGGGAACCAGAGGAAGTCCCCTCAGGCCTCCCTGCCAGCCTGCTCCTTTTCCTGATCTTGAGTTGGTTTCGTTTCCCAGCCTGGTGTCACCCAGAGGGGAGGGAGGAGGGAAGCTCTTCAGGGGCAGACACTTCAAGCACTCCGAGTGGCACAGTATGGACACCTGTGCCCTCTGGCCTGCCAGGTGCTCAGCCAAGTGTGGTCCAGGCTGCCTGCTCCAGCCCAGAACCTCAGCGCACCCAGCTCACTGCCTAGCAGTCAGAACCCCAGCAGCAAAGCAGGGTTGCCACCTTCCCGCCCTAGGGACAGAGAGCACCCCAGAGCACAACTCTGGAGCTGGCTCAGTGAGGCTACGACTCAGAGCTTGGCCTTCCAGGCATCAGCTCCCGGCCTGGATCACTGGAAAAGCGGGGGCCCCATTACTGCCCAGCCCCATTCTCCTCTGTTTCCAGGAAATTGCCCCCGGCACCCTTACGGTCCTCAGGGACTAGCTGCTTCCTACCTGCCTGGGGTTCTGAATGAAGATTTCTCCCTGAACCCCGGGACCGACCGAGGGGCTACTTACGGAAGGCGGGGGCTTGGAGACCTGGAGAAACACTCCTGGACAGCAGCGGCTTTGGGGCAGCGCAAGGACTGTGCAAGGCGCGGTCTGGGAGGCAAAGAGTCCGGCAGGCAGGCTTGGGGATAGGGCCACGCCCCAGCAGCAGGAAGTCCACTTCAGGCTTCTGAGTTTCGGGTTCCCCAGAGGGTATGGGAAAACAGCTCACAGTATGACAAAGCAGGGGCTGAAATCCTCGGATCCCGAGGCCGCGCGGAAGATCCGGAAGCAGAGGGACCAGGATCTGTCCACACCTCTGCTGGGAAAGGCCAGGCAGGAGCAGGGGCTGGGCACCCCAGGGCGACCCCCAACACCAGCAAGCAGGGGCTCCAAGGGCCAAGGGCCGGCGAGTGGAGGAGGCAGGGCATAGGACAAGCAGTTCCCAGAGGCGGCACTGCTTAGGTGTTGGAGCACAGACCCTAATGTACGCACAAAGTTCCTAGAGACAAAAATCACTGCTTCTTCCTCTGGAATTTGACTCAAGTAATTGAAAAAAAAAAAAAAAAAGGCAAGAAACTCCCATCCTTCTGTGTTCCCTGAATTACATAATAAAAATATCTGCCTAGCATAGCTTAAAAACTCGTGCATTACACAGCCTTAGAAACCTCCAGGGTTGGGGACTCGGGTGGAGAGCTTGCCCCGGAGGTGGGAAACCCTGAGTCCAGTCTCCTTTAACAGAAAATAAAAAGAAACCTCTGGTTCCCTGCTGACCATGGTAGGTTCAACCCAGGACTCCTCACTAAGCTGCTACTCTAGGCCTGTATTTTATTTTATAAATTTAGTTTAAACAAAGTCTCACAAGGTTGCAGGCAGGTCTAGAACTTGTGGTTCTCCTCCCTCAGCCTCCAGACAGCAGAGATCACAGTGTGTGGGCCTCCTTCATTTTATGTTCCTTTGTCCTTTTGAATGGAAAAGCACAGTTACTAATCTTGAATTTGTTTTATTTTTATGGTCTTACATTTCTTTTTTATTTTTCTTTTCTTTTATGGATTGAATTTACTGTTCTTTTTAAAAAAAATTTTATTTAAAAGGAAAAAGAGAAAAAACAAAACAAAACAAAGCAAAGCGGTGTAAGGGTACAAGTAATACGGAAGTACAAAAAAAAAAAAAAAAAAACACCCAGTAAGAAATCACCAGTTAATAGATTACTTTTTTTTTTTTTTTTTTTTATTTAAGAGGAAAAAGAGAAAAACACAAAACAAACCAAAGCGGCGTAAGGGTACACGCAATACAGAACTACAAAACAAAACAAAACAAAACAAAACAAAACAAAAAACCATAACAGTAAGAAATTACCTGCTAGTAGATTACACACTATTTTCTTGAAAATAGTTCCTCAAATCACAGTATCAAAGAACACAAGGTGGCCATTCAAACAGGGAGACTGCAAACAGCTGTGTTCAATGTTCCAAAAACATTGATAAAGTCAGCTATTTAACACCCCCAAACACACTTGCTGTTATATCCGTTAGAGCTCCTTTTCTTTTTTTTTTTTTTTTCCCTCTCTTTTTTACAACAAAATTTACACATCTTGGATTTTATTACTCCTTAGTGCTTATTACTTTCTTTGGGGGGGGGGAAGAATACAGTCAAATATGGCAAAACAAAGCTGTCAGTCAATACCAAGGATAGACGTAGCACATGGTATAGAACAGAGTACAAGTTTATCAACAATGGTTATCAACGTTGTCCCTTGTTTCCTTAAAAAGAATTGTCTGTCTTATTAGATATTATAAAGTTGGACAAAACAGTAGAGAACAAGACCAATAAAACTTAGGCGTTGTAAACATTACAGGACGTCCAAAGAAGACAATAGTCAAACCAGAATGGGTATCTTAGTGAATCTTATTGTCTTCAAAGTAGTTGCCTATGTCTTCAAACTTGATACTATCATATAGAATGGAACAGAGTCTAATCAGTCAAAACAAGATCGTGGGAGTACTACAGGACTTCAAAACAAGTTAATAGGAAATCGAAAAGAGTTACTATTTATATATCCTAATTTTTTTGAATTTTTTCTTTAATTAAGACAAACATAAGAAATGACTAAATAATTTTTTTTTGAAACAATAAGGGGGAGATTGAGATAAAACAGGACATAACAATATAACAATAGAGGTCACAGCATGACTGTTTCAATAACCTAGTACTTCACCACCTTATAACCTGACTTAATAGTAGTTACCATAGTGTCTTTTTCCTTGAAATATTTGGGTAAAACTTCATATACTCTAGCTTCAAATATTTTCATATCAAGAAGCCCAGAATAAAGCCTTTCTAATTAATGAGTGAAAACTTTATAAGGCTTCAAGGCCACCTAATGGGGAATCATGATTACCACATATTTTTATATATTTGAATCATTACTTACATTAGGGAAACTATTCGGTATTCACACATGCGAGATTGATTTATTTCACTTATGAGTATGGTCTCAAGCTGCGCCCATTTATTGATAAATATCTCAATGTGATCCTTCTTTATAGCTGAATAATACTCCATTGTATAGAAATACCACAACTTTTTTATCCATTCCTCAGTTGATGGGCACTTGGGTTGTTTCCAAGATCTGGCGATTACAAATTGTGCTGCTATAAACATAGGTGCACATATATCACTGTGGTATGATGCTTTCAGTTCTTCTGGGAATATGCCTAGAAGTGGAATAGCTGGAATAAATGGGATTTCCAGTCCCAACTTTTTGAGAAATCTCCAGACAGATCTCCACAAAGGCTGTACCAGTCTACACTCCCACCAGCAGTGCAGGAGAGTTCCTTTTTCCCCACAGCCTCTCCAGCATTTGTTGTCGGTTTTCTTGATCCTGGCCATTCTTTCAGGAGTGAGATGGTATCTCAGTGTGGTTTTAATTTGCATTTCTCTAATGACCAATGATGATGAGCATTTTTTCATGTATTTATTTGCCATTTGCATTTCTTCATCTGAGAATTGCATATTCATCTCAGATGCCCATTTTTGGATTGGATCTTTGAATTTCGGAGGTCTGAGTTTCTTTAATTCTTTATATGTTTTAGACAAGAGGCCCTTGTCTGAGAGAGAGTTCACTAAAATCTTTTCCCAGTTTGTGGGTTTTCTTTTCACTATGCTGGAGGTTTCTTTTGACATGCAGAAACTTTTTAATAAGAAGTGGTCCCAGTTATTGATTCTGGGAAGTATTTCCCGTGTGGTTTGAGTCCTGTTCATGAATTCTTTACCTACTCCTATGTCTCCAAGGTTTCTACCTATTTTGTCTTCCAATAGATTTAGTGTTTCTGTTTTATTATTCAGATCTTTGACCCATTTAGATTTTAATTTAGTACCTGGTGAGAGACATGGGTCTAGCTTTAGTTTTCGGCAAATGGAGAGCCAGTTTTTCCAGCACCATTTATTAAAGAGACTGTCGTTCTTCCAGTGAACCTGCTTGGCTCCTTTATCAAAAATAAGGTGGTTGAGTGTGTTCGTAGTTGTGGTTGTATCTTCTAATCTATTCCACTGATCTTTGGCTCTGTTTTGATTCCAATACCATGTTGATTTTACTACTGTTGCTTTGTAGTATAACTTCAAGTCAGGGATTGTGATGCCTCCTGCTTTGTCTTTGCTGCTTAGAATTGCCTTTGCGATTCTAGGTGTCTTCTGGTTCCAGATGAAATTTAGGAGTGATTTCTCTAGATCTATAAGGTATGTTGATGGTATTTCTATTGGGATTGCATTGAATCTGTATAACAGTTTTGGGAGAATGGCCATTTTCACAATGTTTGTTCTTCCTATCCATGAGCAAGGGATGTCTTTCCATTTTCTGAGATCATCTTCAATTTCCTTTTTCAGTGTATTATAATTTTCACTGTATAAGTCTTTCACTTCTTTCGTAAGAGTAATTCCTAAATATTTCATTTTTTTGCTTATCGATTTTATTTATTCTTTCAAAGAACCAACTCTTTGATTCGTTGATTCTTTGGATTGTTTTCTTAGTCTCTATTGCATTGATTTCTGCTCTGATTTTTATAATTTCCTCTCTTCTTTTGGCTTTGGGCTTGACTTGCTCTTCTTTTTCTAGCTGTTTGAGGTGTAGCATCAAGTTATTTATTGGTATTCGTTCTGTTTTCCTGATGTGGGAACTCAGTGCAATAAGTTTTCCCCTCAGAACGGCTTTCATTGCATCCCACAGATTCCGGTAAGTTGTATCTGCATTTTCATTTTCTTTTAGGTATTGTTTAATTTCTTCTTTAATTTCTTCTGTGACCCACTGATTACTCAAGAGTGTGTTATTTAGTTTCCATGTGTTTGCGGAATTTTTGCAGTATCCTTTGTCATTAATTTCTAATTTCAGAGCGCTATGATCCGATAATATGCAAGGGATGATTTCAACTCTTTTGCATTTGCTTAAATATGTTCTGTGAGCTAATATATGGTCTATTTTAGAAAATGATCCATGTACTGCTGAGAAGAATGTGTATTCTGATGTTGTTGGGTGGAACATTCTGTATATGTCTATCAAACCCATTTGTTCACAGGTGTGATTCAGTTCTGTTATTTCTTTGCTCATTTTCTGTCTGGTTGATCTGTCCCTTGGTGTCAGTGGTGTATTAAGGTCTCCTGTTACAATTGTTTTACTGATAATTTGAGTTTTCATTTCTGTTAATAATTGTTTTATATAACTGGGTGCTCTGGAGTTTGGTGCGTATATATTTAAGATAGTTATCTCTTCCTCTTGGAGTTTTCCCCTTACGAGTATGTAGTGACCTTCTTTGTCCTTTATGGTCATTGTTGGTTTAAAGTTCACGTTGTCTGCAAACAGAATGGCTACTCCTGCCTTTTTTGGATTCCTGCTGCATGAAGAATTGTTTTCCATCCTTTGACTTTCAGTCTGTGAGTATCTTTCTGGGTTAGATGGGTTTCCTGTAAACAGCATATGGTTGGATTTTGTTTCTTGATCCATTCTGCTAGTCTGTTTCTTTTGATTGGTGCATTGAGACCATTTACATTAATGGTTATTACTGTTAAATGCTGGTTAATTGTAGGAATGTTATCTCTCTGCTGTTGCATCTTTATCTTTCTGTTCTGCTTAATTATTTGCTTTGCTTAGTGGTTTTTTCCTTTGTGTTTCTAAACTGTCTTTCAATATTTTTTGCAGGGTTGGTTTGGTGTTCATGAAGTTCTTCAGCTGTTCTTTGTCATGGAAGTATCGTATTGCACCATCTATTTTGAATGATAGTTTTGCAGGATATATCAGTCTTGGTTGGAAATCATTTTGCTTTAGGATCTGGAATACTTCACTCCATGCTCTTCTTGACTTTATCGTTTGTGCTGAGAAGTCTGCTGTGATTCTGATAGGTTTTCCTTTATAAGTGATTTGTCTTTTCTCTCTGACAGCTTTTAATAATCTATTCTTGTGTTGGATTTCCGGGATGGTGACTATTATATGTCTGGGTGTAGTTTTATTTTGGTTATGACTGTTTGGAGTTCTATATGCTTCACTGATCCTGATGTCAGTTTCTGATCTCATGCTTGGGAAATTTTACTTCTCTAAATATCCTCCTGACATCCTTCATGTTGTCTCCCTCTCTTTCATTAATCCCTATCATTCTTATGTTATTCTTCTTTGCATCGTCTTGCAGTTGTTGAATTGTTGTTTCCTGGTTCCTTGTTATTTTCAAAAGATCTTTCCTTTCCTGTTCACTAGCTGCAATCCTGTCTTCAAGGTCTGAAATTCTATCTTCACTTTCATTAAGGCGGTTTTTACAACTTTCAGTGGAGTTTTTTATTTCCTGTATATCTCTGTGCATCTGCATTATGTATTCTGTTTGTTTCTTATATTGCTCGTCTAGGGATTCTATCTTTTTGTTTAGTTCCTCCAATTTTTTATCTGTGTTTTCTTTAGATATATTTAGAATCTCTTTCATTTCTTTTATCATTTCTTCTTTTATCTGGGAGATTATTTCGAGTTTGAATTTCTTTAAAGCTTCCTGGAGTTGCTTGTCAATTTCAGTGGCTATTGTGTCCGATATATGAGGTGGATGGGATATATTTTCTTCTATATACATTGCTCCTAGGGTTTCTTGAGATGGGCTGGAGGTTTGAGGTTGTAATTTGGTCTTTCGTTTTGTCATTTTCCTATATTTCTGTGTTTCAAGTGTTACTTGAAAGCTTCTTCAGGATCTGATGAAAATCCCCTTCTATGTTTGGAGCTACTGGGACTCTGGCGCCGCGCTACTCCAAGCCATTAGGCCTACAGAACCAGTGGCCCTCCTCTGCCTGCTCAGAACTCCGCAGTTCCAGACAAGCTGGGCCTCAGGGACACTGTGCGCCCACCTGCCCCTTGGAAGCTCCACAGTTCTTCAATCGCAGCCGGGTTAGGGTACTCACCACAGGCCGCAGTGCTTCAGGAACCTGTGGACCCTCCCTGGTTGCAGAGATATCCACAGTCCTCCAGACACACAGAGAGGCCAGTGAGGGCACCCCAGATCTGCCTAGCTCCTCCTCTGCAGACCTGTGGCCAGGCGCGGCAGCTAAACAGGCTGGGCTAGGCTGGTAGTGTGGGCCAGCCCACCTATCAGGAGCTCAGCGGGTCTCCAAATGAAGCCGGGAATGGGGAGGCTGATGAGGAAGCCTTAAACCCACCTCTCTCCTTCACTGCACCTGGAAGCCTGAGGGAACTCCAGCAGTCTGGGCGCAGAAATCCAGAGTCCTCCAGACACGCAGAGAGGCCAGTGAGGGCACCCCAGATCTGTCCAGCTCCTCCTCTGCAGACCTGTGGCCAGGCGTGGCAGCTAAACAGGCTGGGCTAGGCTGGTAGTGTGGGCCAGCCCACCTATCGGGAGCTCAGCGGGTCTCCAAATGAAGCTGGGAATGGGGAGGCTGATGTGGAAGCCTTAAACCCACCTCTCTCCTTCACTGCACCTGGAAGCCTGAGGGAACTCCAGCAGTCTGGGCGCAGAAATCCAGAGTCCTCCAGACACGCAGAGAGGCCAGTGAGGGCACCCCAGATCTGCCCAGCTCCTCCTCTGCAGACCTATGGCCAGGCGCGGCTGCTAAACAGGCTGGGCTAGGCTGGTTGTGTGGGCCAGCCCACCTATCGGGAGCTCAGCAGGTCTCCAAATGAAGCCTGGAATGGGGAGGCTAATGTGGAAGCCTCAAACCCACCTCTCGCCTTCACTGCACCTGGAAGCCTGAGGGAACTCCAGCAGTCTGGGCGCAGAAATCCAGAGTCCTCCAGACACGCAGAGAGGCCAGTGAGGGCACCCCAGATCTGCTCAGCTCCTCCTCTGCAGACCTGTGGCCAGGCGCGGCAGCTAAACAGGCTGGGCTAGGCTGGTAGTGTGGGCCAGCCCACCTATTGGGAGCTCAGCAGGTCTCCAAATGAAGCCGGGAATGGGGAGGCTGATGTGGAAGACTTAAACCCACCTCTCTCCTTCACTGCACCTGGAAGCCTGAGGGAACTCCAGCAGTCTGGGCGCAGAAATCCAGAGTCCTCCAGACACGCAGAGAGGCCAGTGAGGGCACCCCAGATCTGTCCAGCTCCTCCTCTCCAGTTAATAGATTACACATTATGATCTTAGAGATAGTTGCTCAAGTCACAGTATCAAAGCATACAAAGTGGGCATTCAAACAGTGAGACCGCAAACAGTTGTGTTCAATGATCCAACCAAAAACATTAATATGGTCAGCTATTTAACACCCCTAAACACACTTGCAGTTGTATCCTTGAGAGCACCTTTTCCCCCTCTCTTTTTTACAACACAATTTACACATTTTGGGTTTTATTACTCCTTAGTTCTTATTACTTTTTTTTTTTTTTTTGGAAAAGAATAAAGTCAAATATGGCAAAATAAAGCTATCAGTCAAAACCAAGGATAGACATAGCACATTATGTAAAAACAGAGTACAAGGTTATCAACAATGGTTACCATAATGCCTCTTGCTTCCTTAAAAAGAATTGTCTATCTCATTAGGTACTATAAAGTTGAACAAAACAGTAGAGAACAAGACCAATAAAACCTAAACCTTGTAAACATTACAGGACTTCCAAAGAAGATAATAGTCAAACCAAAATGGGCATCCTAGTGAATCTTATTGCCTTCAAAGTAGTTACCTATACCCTCAAACTTGATACTATCATACAGAATGGAACAGAGTTTAAACAGTCAAAACAAGATAGTGGGAGTATTACAGGACTTCAAGTTAATAGGAAATCAAAAAAGTTACTATAATATATCCTGCTAATTTTAAAAATTTTTCCCCTTCATTAAAAATATAAAAAATAACTAAATAATTTTTTTAATGAATAAGGGAGACATTGAGATAGAAGAGGACGTAACAACATAACAATACAGGTCAAAGCATGACAGTTTCAGCAACCTAGTGCTTCACCACCAAATAATCCAACTTAATAGTAGTTACCATAGTGTCTTTTTCCTTTAGTATTTGAATATAACTTCGTATACTATAGCTTCAAATATATCAAGTCAGTGTAAAACATTTCAAGTGGAGGAAAGCATTGTAGGGTATTTAGAACCAGCTAACAGAAAACGAACAATGGTTTCTATATTATCTCTTTGCCTATAATAATTTTTGTTTATACTATCACATATAATAAAACCCAGAAAGACACATCATGATAAAACCAATGGAGACAGAAGAGCCATAGTTTGGTGGGGCTTCAAAACAAAATGATAGTAAATCAGCACTAGCTATTATGATGACTTATTTTCTTCAAAATAGCTATTCATTTCATCACAGGCAATACTATCAAGCAGCCCAGAATAAAGCCATTCCAATTAATAAGTGAAAACTTTATAAGGCTTCAAGGCCACATAATGGGGAATCATGATTACCACATACTTTTATATATTTGAATCATTACTTATATTAGGGAAACTATTCAGTATTCACACATGTGAGATTGGTTTATTTCACTTATGAGTATGGTCTCAAGCTGCGCCCATTTATTGATAAATATCTCAATGTGAACCTTCTTTATAGCTCAGTAATAATCCATTGTATAGAAATACCACAACTTTTTATCCATTCCTCACTTGATGGACACTTGGGTTGTTTCCAAGATCTGGCTATTACAAATTGTGCTGCTATAAACATAGCTGTACAAATTTCACTGTGGTATGATGTTTCAGTTCTTGTGGGAATATGTCTAGAAGTGGAATAGCTGGAATAAATGGGAATTCTAATCCCAGGTTTTGAGAAATCTCCAGACTGACCTCCACAAGTTTAGTGTTGGCCATTTAGTATGATGCTGGCTATTGGTTTGTCATAAATGGCCTTTATTATACTGAGGTAAAGACCATCTATTCCAATTTTCTGTAAAGTTCTTATCATGAATAAATGTTGGACCTTATTGAAGGCTTTTTTGTGGTTGTACCAGTCTACGCTCCCACCAATAGTGTAGGAGAGTTCCTTTTTCCCCACAGCCTCTCCAGCATTTGTTGTTGTTGGTTTTCTTGATCCTGGCCATTCTTTAAGGAGTGAGATGGAATTTCAGTGTGGTTTTAATTTGCATTTCTCTAATGACCAATGAGGATGAACATTTTTTCATGTATTTATTTGCCATTTGTATTTTTTTCATCTGAGAAGTGCGTATTCATCTCAGACGCCCATTTTTGGACTGGATCTTTGAATTTTGGGGGTCTGAGTTTTTTGAATTATTTATATGTTTTAGACAAAAGTCCCTTGTCTGAGGGGGAGTTCACTAAAATCTTTTCCCAGTTTGTGGGTTTTCTTTTCACTATGTTAGAGACTTTTTTTGACATGGAGAAACTTTTTAATAAGAGGTGATCCCAATTATTGATTCTGTGAAGTATTTCCCGTCCCGTTTGAGTCCTGTTCATAAATTCTCTACCTACCCCTATATCTTCAAGATTTCTACCCAATTTGTCTTCCAATAGATTTAGTGTTTCTGTTTTAATATTCAGATCTTTGATCCATTTAGATTTTAATTTAGTACATGGTGATAGGCATGGGTCTAGCTTTAGTTTTCAGCAAATGGAGAGCCAGTTTTTCCAGCACCATTTATTAAAGAGACTGTCATTCTTCCAGTGAACCTGCTTGGCTCCATTATCAAAGATGAGGTGGTTGAGTGTGTTTGTAGTTGTGGTTGTATCTTCTAATCTATTCCATTGATCTTTGGCTCTGTTTTGATTCCAATATCATGTTGATTTTACTACTGTTGCTTTGTAGTATAACTTCAAGTCAGGGATTGTGATGCTTCCTGCCTTGCATTTGCTGCTTAGAATTGCCTTTGCTATTCTAGGTCTCTTCTGGTTCCAGATGAATTTTTGGAATGATTTCTCCAGATCTATAAGGCATGTTGATGGTATTTTTTTGGGATTGCATTGAATTTGTATAACAGTTTTGGGAGAATGGCCATTTTCATAATGTTTGTTCTTTCTATCCATGAGCAAGGGATGTCTTTCCATTTTCTGAGATCATTTTCAATTTCTTTTTTCAGTGTATTATAATTTTCCCTGTATAGGCCTTTCACTTCTTTTGTAAGAGTAATTCCTAAATATTTCATTTTTTTTCTTGCTAGTATGAAGAGTGTGGGTTATCTTATTACCCTCTCTGTGATTTTGTTGTTTGTGTAGAGGAATGCTATTGATTTCTGAGTATTCATTTTGAGTCCAGCTACATTACTGAATTTATTTATTATATCTAAGACTCTTTCAATGGAGTTTAGGGATCTTCTATGTAGAGTATCACATCATCTGCAAGCAATGATAATTTAACTTCTTTGTTTTCCTATCTTTACCACTTTTATTTTTCTCTCTTGCCTAATTGCTTTGGCTAGTACTTCCAGTACCATATTGAATAGGAGTGGTGATACAGGATATCCTTGTCTAGTGCCTGATTTTAAAGTAAAGGCTTTTAATTTTTGGCCATTTAGTATGATGCTGGCTGTTGGTTTCTCATAAATGGCCTTTATTATACTGAGGTAAAGACCATGTATTCCAATTTTCTGTACAGTTCTTATGATGAATAAATGTTGGACCTTATCGAAGGCTTTTTCTGCATTTATAGAAATGAACATGTGATTCTTATTTTTGGATTTATTGATATGTTGGATTACGTTTATTGATTTACGTATGTTGAACCATCCTTGCATTCCTGGGATGAATCCCACTTGGTTATGGTGTATAATCTTCTTGATGATTTGCTGCATCCTATTTGCCAATATTTTATTGAGGATTTTTGCATCTGTGTTCATTAGGGAGATCAGTCTATAGCTCTCTTTTTTAGTTGGGTCTTTCTCAGGTTTTGGTACTAGAGTAATATTTGCTTCCAGGAATGACTTAGGAAGAATTGCTTCCCTTTCCATTTCATTGAATAGTTTGAGGAGTGTCGGCATTAGGTCTTCTTTGTATTTCTTGTAGAATTCTGCAGTGAATCCATCTGGGCCTCGGCTCTTCTTGGTGGGTAAGGACTTAATTAAATTTTCAATTTGATTAATATTATTGGGTTATTCAGCAATTCTACATCCTCTTGATCTAGCTTTGGTACTTCATATGTTTCTAAGAATCTGTCTATTGCTTCTGTGTTATCAAACTTTTGAGAGTAGCGGTTTTCAAAGTTGGTGTTGATGATCTTCTGTATTTCTATTGGGTCTGTAGTGATTTCACGTTTTTCATATCTTGTTGCATCAATTTGAGCTTTTTATTCCCTTTTTTTCTTTTTTTTAAAAAACTATATAAACTTTTTATTGTGTTTTTTTTTAACCTATGCTAGCTTTTTTTTTATTTAAGGAGAAAAGAAAAGAAAGAAAAAAAACAGTGAAGGGGTACAATTTATACAGATTTACAGAAGAAAAAAATGAACAGTAGGAAATCACTAGTTAATGGATTATATATTGCCATCTTAGAAATAATTGTTCAAGTCACAAAATTAAAGCTTGTAGAGTGGACATTCCAACAATGATACTGCAAACAGTTCTGTTCAATGATCCAATAAAACTCTGTGATATCATTTTCTATCTTATACATTTAAATATACATGCAGTTATATAGTTTAGAGCACTTTCTTTTCCTCTCTTTTGTACAGTGACTATTACACATTTTGGGTTTCATTGCTCCCACGGTTCTTATTGCTTTTTTGGAAGAGAGTAAAACCAAATGTGACATAACAGAACAGAATCGGTCAAGTCAAAAGGGTGGACATAATAGATAATATAAAAACATAATACAAGGTGATCAACAATGGTTACCATAATGCCTCCCACTATTTCTAATAGAATTGCCTATATCATTAATTGTAATACAATTGAACAAAACCGTAAAGAATAAAACCGACAAAACCAAAACATTGGAGATATTGTAGGTCTTCAAAAGTAGATAAAAGTCAATGAGAATGGGCGTTATAATGAATCTCATTATCTTCTCAGCTGATGCCTAAACTTTCGAACCTGATACTATCCAGCAAAACAGAATAGAGGAACCTCAGTCAAAAACAAGATGGTGAGAGTAATACAGGGCTTCAAATCTAGATAATAGAAAGTCAAAGTGGGTTACTATATTATATCCTGCTATATTTTTCCCTTTAATTAAATGGATAAAAATAAAAAAGTAAATAATGGAGTGGAGATTGAGAAAAAAGAGGGCATAACAGCAAAACAGCGCAGATCAAAACATAACCATTTAAGCAGAATAGTGTTTCACCACCAGATAATTCTGACCCAAAAATAGTTACCATATTGACTCCCTCCCTGAAGTCCTTGAGTACAACTTCATATACTGTAGCATTAAGTATATCAAAACAATGTAAAACCATTTAAGAGAATGACAGCATTATAGAGTATTTAGAATCGACTAACAGAAAATGAACAATGGTCTCTGTATAATCTCCTTGTCTTTAAAAGGTTTTTGCTTATACTATCATACATAACAAAATCCAATAAGATACAACCTGTTTAGACCATTGGAGACAGAAGAACAAAAGCTAGATGAGACTTCAAAACAAGATGGTACTAAATCAGCATTACCTAATAAGATGTCATTTTCTCCAAAAAAAGCTGTTCCTATCATCCAATCTTCTCTGCCTTATTTCTGTTGAGCTCTTTTTCTGTCAGTAGCTGTCAGTTTGTCTTCTTCATTTTGTTCTCTGCTCCATTCGTTGTGGCCTCCCCGCCACTATTTCTGGGTTCTTTGTATTTTTCTTTTTTTAGAATATCCTGCAATACTTTCTGTAGGGTTGAATTGGTGGTTGCAAATTCCCCCAGTTCCTCTTTATCCTGGAAGCACCTCGTTTTTCCATCAATTTCCAGGGACAGTTGTGCAGGATATCTCAATCTTGGCTGGAGATTATTATCTTTCAAAGCTTGAATTATTTCTCCCCATGCTCTTCGTGATTTGATGGTTTGTGAAGAGAAATCTGCTGTAATTCTGATGGGTATTCCCTTGTAAGTGATCTGTTTCTTGTCTCTTACAGCTTTTAATATTCTGTTCTTGTATTGAATTTCTGGAAGTTTTATTATTATATGCCTGGGTGTTTCTCTGTTAGGGTTGTAGGTAGCTGGGGTCCTGTGTGCCTCATACATCTGAGTATCTTTACCTTTTGCTAAATTAGGAAAATTCTCCTGGATTATTTCTGTGAGTAGCTTTTGTAGTTCACTTGTGTGTGTCCCTACTTCTTCTTTTATGTTCTTAATCCTTAAGTTATGGCTCCTCTTATCATCTTCTTGTTTTTGTATTATTGCTGTTTGTTTCTTTGTTATTTTTAAGAAGTTTTTCATTTCATTCTCCCATGTTTCAAGTCTGCCCTCCAATTCAGATAGTCTGTCCTTAGTTTCTTTCAAGCTGTTATGCCAGTCTTGGATAGACTTCTTAATTTCTTGATAGTCCCTTTGAACCTGCTTCACATACTCAATGCTTTCTCTGTTTTATCCTTCAAGCAATTCTCCCCTCTTTTTCTGTTCTTCCATTCCACCATCTGCTTTTTCCTGGGTGGTGCTTAGCATTTCTCTAACTATTCTGCATACTTCTAGCTTCAGGTCATTGATAACTTCATTCCTGAATTGGTCTATGAGGCTCTCTATATGGCGCTTAATGTATATTGGTGCGGTGTCCACTATTGCCTGATTCTCAGGATTGGGGGCCGAGGAGCCTTTTTTGTTGCTTCCCTTCCCCATATTTTCTGTTCCTTATAAAATGCAATCTTACATAGGAGGCCCGGCTTCCCTGCCTGTCAGCCACAGCCTGATCAAATTGCGCTGGCTAGTTGTTCCCGCCCACCGCTGCGCCCCAGGGAGTTGTGGAGGAGGCAGCCTACGCAGGAGTCGGTCACTCCTCCAGGCCACCGTCAGGCTCTGGGATCTGGGTTAGGCCAGCCTAGGGAGTCCGCCAGCAGCGTCACTCAGGCCAGGCACTTTTCACCAATCCCATCCGAGAGGGGAATGTGTGGCTGGAGTTGCCACCACGCCCTGCTCTTACAGGACTGCCTGAGCCCATAAAAACCTCCGCTGGAGTCAAACTGTGGTAGGGGGACAGTTTCTCGCTCACCTTGCCACCAGTCAGTTTTTGTGTACGCCTCCTTGTCCATCCTGTTTCCGACTCCATTCGCAGACTCCCGTTCCCAGAGCTCGGCTCGTCTCTCCTTGCTGAGCCGCTGTGGAGGCAGCCAGCCGCCGGGCGGCGGGAAACCCAAATCGCGGTTTCCAATGGCGCGGGGTCGAGCCTCCACACCGAGACTTTTCTGTTCCTATTTTAGCGCCAGGACTGTATTCTAAGTTGGATTCTCTCAGCCCAGTTCGTTCCTGAGTCAGCAGAGCATATCTCTACTGGTTCATATCTCCTTAGTCCGCATCATTCCTGGCCTCTGAGCCGAGCCTTTCAGAGAGCCTTCAGTAGTTGCTGTTGTCTGTCCGCCATGTTCTCCCAGAGTCTAGTCCCTTTTTTTCATAAGGTTCGCTAGGGGCTTATCGATTTTATTTATTCTTTCAAAGAACCAACTCTTTGATTCGTTGATTCTTTGGATTGTTTTCTTAGTCTCTATTGCATTGATTTCTGCTCTGATATTTATAATTTCCTCTCTTTTTTTGGCTTTGGGCTTGACTTGCTCTTCTTTTTCTAGCTGTTTGAGGTGTAGCATCAAGTTATTTATTTGTATTCGTTCTGTTTTCCTGATTTGGGAACTCAGTGCAATAAATTTTCCTCTCAGGATGGCTTTCATTGCATCCCACAAATTCTGGTAAGTTGTATCTGCATTTTCATTTTCTTTTAGGTATTGTTTAATTTCTTCTTTAATTTCTTCTGTGATGCACTGATTGCTCAAGAGTGTGTTATTCAGTTTCCATGTGTTTGCCAGATTTTTGCAGTATCTTTTATCATTAATTTCTAATTTCAGAGCGCTATGATCCGATAACATGCTAGGGATTATTTCAACTCTTTTGCATTTGTTTAAATATGTTCTGTGAGCTAATATATGGTCTATTTTAGAAAATGATCCATGTACTGCTGAGAAGAATGTGTATTCTGATGTTGTTGGGTGGAACATTCTGTATATGTCTATCAAGTCCATTTGTTCACAGGTGTGATTCAGTTCTGTTATTTCTTTGATTATTTTCTATCTGGTTGGTCTGTCCCTTGGTGTCGAGGGCGTATTAAGGTCTCCTGTTACAATTGTGTTACTGTTAATTTGAGTTTTCATTTCTGTTAATAGTTGTTTTATATAACTGGGTGCTCTGGAGTTTGGTACCTATATATTTAAGATAGTTATCTCTTCCTCTTGGAGTTTTCCCCTTATGAGTATGTAGTGACATTCTTTGTCCTTTATGGTCATTGTTGGTTTAATGTTCACGTTGTCTGAAAACAGAATGGCTACTCCTGCCTTTTTTTGGATTCCTGCTGCATGAAGTATTGTTTTCCATCCTTTGACTTTCAGTCTGTGAGTATCCTTCTGGGTTAGATGGGTTTCCTGTAAACAGCATATGGTTGGATTTTGTTTCTTGATCCATTCTGCTAGTCTGTTTCTTTTGATTGGTGCATTTAGACCATTTACATTAATGGTTATTACTCTTAAATTCTGGTTTATTGTTGACATGTTATCTAAACTGTCTTTCAATGTTTTTTGCAGGGTTGGTTTGGTGTTCATGAAGTTCTTCAGCTGTTCTTTGTTGTGGAAGTATCATATTTCACCATCAATTTTGAATGATAGTTTTGCAGGATATATCAGTCTAGGTTGGAAATCATTTTGCTTTAAGATCTAGAATACTTCACTCCCTGCTCTCTTGACTTTATTGTTTGTGCTGAGAAGTCTGCTGTGATTGTGATAGGTTTTCCTTTATAAGTGATCTGTCTTTTCTTTCTGACAGCTTTTAATAATCTATTCTTGTGTTGGATTTCTGGGATGCTGATTATTATATGTCTGGGTGTAGTTTTATTTTGGTTATGACTGTTTGGAGTTCTGTATGCTTCACTGATCCTGATGTCGGTTTCTGATCTCATGCTTGGGAAATTTTCAGCTATTACCTCTCTAAATATCCTCTTGACATCCTTTATGATGTCTCCTTCTTTTTCATTAATCCCTATCATTCTTATGTTATTTTTCTTTGCATCATCTTGCAGTTGTTGAATTGTTTCCTGATTCCTTGTTTTTTTTTAAAAAGACCTTTCCTTTCCTGTTCACTAGCTCCAATCCTCTCTTCAAGGTGTGAAATTCTATCTTCACTTTCATTAAGGCGGTTTTTACAACTTTCAGTGGAGTTTTTTATTTCCTGTATATCTCTGTGCATCTGCATTATGTATTCTGTTTGTTTATTATATTGCTCATCCAAGAATTGTATCTTTTTGTTTAGTTCCTCCAATTTTTTATCTGTGTTTTCTTTAGATATATTCAGAATCTCTTTCATTTCTTTTATCATTTCTTCTTTTACCTGGGAGATTACTTCGAGTTTGTATTTCTTTAAAGCTT
Source organism: Cavia porcellus (assembly GCF_034190915.1). Lineage (NCBI taxonomy): Eukaryota > Metazoa > Chordata > Mammalia > Rodentia > Caviidae > Cavia > Cavia porcellus. Next base: position 53,187,643 of record NW_026947500.1, on the reverse strand, counting down.
CCTGGATTTGCTTGTTAATTTCAGTAGCTATTGTGTCTGATATTTGAGTTGAATGGCATATATTTTCTTCTGTATACATTGCTCCTAGGGTTTCCTGAGATGGGCTGGAGGTTTGAGTTTGTAATTTGGTGTTTCATTTTGTCATTTTCCTATATTTCTGTGTTTCAAGTGTTATTTGAAAGCTTCCTCAGGATCTGTTGGAAATCCCCTTCTATGTTTGCAGCTCCTGAGACTCTGGCACCCCATTACCCCAAGCCACTGGGCCTGCAGAACCAATGGCCCTCCTCTTCCTGCTGAGAACTCCGCAGTTCCAGACAAGCTGGGCCTCAGGGACACTGTGCACCCACCTGCTCCTTGGAAGCTCCACAGCTCTCCAATCACAGCCGGAATGTGGAGGCTGATGTAGACGCCTCAAACCCACCTCTTCACTTTGCTGCACATGGAAGCCTTGGGGAACCCAAACAGTCTGGGCTCTGGGCAGAGTGTGCTGAGCACTCACCACAGGCTGCAGGGCCTCTGAAACCCAGGGTGTTCTACCACCCGCCAAGACATCCACAGTCCTCCGGACACAAGGCAAGGCCGATGCAGGCACCCCAGATCCGCCCAGCCCCTGGGAGATTATCTCAAGTTTGAATTCCTTTTGAGTTTGAATTTCCTCCTTACTGGAGTTGCTTGTTTATTTCAGTAGCTATTTTGTCTGATATTTGAGGTGTATGGCATACATTTTGTTCTATATACATCACTCCTAGGGTTTCTTGAGATGGGCTAGAGGTTTGAGGTTGTAATTTGGTCTTTTGTTACGTCACTTTCCTTTATTTCTGTGTTTCAAGTGTTATTTGAAAGCTTCCTCAGGGTGTGTTGGAAATCCACTTGTATATTCACAGCTCCTGGGACTCTGGCACCCAGTTCCCACAGGCTGCTGGCCCTCTAGAACCAGTGGACCTCTTCTGCCTATTTAGAACTCCATAGTTCCAGATAAGCTGGGCTCCAGGGACACTGTGCGCCTACCTGCTTGCTGGAAACTCCACAGTTCTCCGAGCGCAGCCAGAATGGGGAGGCGGATGTAGATGCCTCAGACCTACTTAGCCACTTCACAGTACCTGGAAGCCTGGAGGGTCCCAAACAGTCTGGGCTTAGAGTGCACTGGGCACTTACCGCAGGCCGAGGAGCCTCTGGAACTTGTGATGCTCGCCTGCTTGCTGAGATATCCACAGTCTTCCAGATACATGGTGAGGCAGATGCAGGCACCCCAGATCCACCCAGCCCTTCCTCTGCACCCAGATAGTGTGAGAGTCCCAAATAGGCAGGGATTCGGGGATAGTGTGCGACTGCTTGCTTGCTGGAAACTCCACAGTTCTCTCTGGTCTTACATTTTTTTAAATACACACACACACACACACACACATGTATGTAAGTACATATAGCATTTATATATATTAAAAGCAACACATTGTTCAGTTTTGTGGTTGACTCTTGCTGTATTATTTTTTCCAGTGCCTTCTGATGCTCATCCTACTTGAAGGAATCCTCCATTCACTGGCATCAAATCTGTTGAAGAAATTAACCATTTGTGCACATTTGTGGGCGTTCTTCTATAACCACTGACACGGGTTGTGGAGGAAGTTCCCACCTGCATGTGTGCCAAGCTGTCCAGGCACACACTCACACTTGCTCCCTTTGAGCAAAATTTTAGGTACTGTAAGTTTGTATTGCAAAAGGATTGTGTCAGTTTTCACTGCCAGCAGTGGGAAATGAGGGACTTCATTACTTAACAAGTTCACTTAGATTTTGTGTTGTACAACTCTTAGTGCTAGATAACCTTTTAGGTGAGACATAGAATTTTGCTGGTGGATTAAACACTTGTTTCTTAATCATAATGGAGTTGAATGCTTTGATCTCTGTTTTATTTAATGTTTCTCACTAATGAGGCAAAATACCTCACATTCAAGCTTAACAGAGGAAAGGTTTGTTTCAGTTACATAGTTTGTAGAGGTTTCAGTCCATAGCCAACTGGCACAATAAAGCAAGGTGCTGTAGCAGAGGAGCAAAGGAAAGGCAGTTCAGGGTGGGCAGAAGATCGCAAAAGCAGCAAGATACATGCAAGAAGAGAGGACCACAGCTATTTCTGTCCCTTGCATCTTATCCCTTAGGACAGGTTACACTTCCACCCTTAATCCTGGTGTCACACAGTAAATCAATCCCAGCATCACATCCTTGATAACAGCAGCTGTTATGGTTTGTGTCTGGATGTCCCCCCAAAGCCTCATGAGGTCACATGTTTTTTGGAAGCAGTTGTACCTAGAGCTTGTGATTGAGTCATCATGCAATGCTGGGATTAAGGGTGGGTGACTGCTGGAACAGACCACTGGCTCCATTGGCACCACCCTAATCCCAGTAACTGGATATGATATACAGCAATTGTCTCATTTCACTCTACCTTAATTTTGTTGTCTTCTGCCATGAGCTGTTGTCTTCTGCCATCTGCCACTCTGCCTTGCACTAAAACCTCTACAAACTGTGTGCTAATCAATCTTTCTTCCTTTAACTTTGAGTGTCAGGCATCTTGTCTCAGAAAGAACAAAAATAACTAAGACAGAATTATAAATCCTAGATCCCGACTCCACCAAAAAGCCCTCTTTTGACCACATAAGGCTGTGGGGGGAAATTGACCAAACTTTATCATTTTTCTAATCTTTTTCTTTTCTTTTTTCCTTGCTTCTCTTGTTTTCTGTTCCTACGTTTCTTTCTCTTTCTTTCTTCCCTCTTTCCCCTTCTTCCTTCCCTTTTCCCTGCTGATAATTGATCTCAGGGTCTGTGCTGCAAATCTTGCAGGTCCACATGTTTTTGAGGGGGAAAAATGATGAGACTTGATAAAAATGAGAAAATAAAGAGGAGATGAAAGCTGGGGTCAGGTGGAGCCCTCTCTCCTGATGAGACGAAAGGACCTGCACCCTCACTGTAGGGGCATTTATTTACATATTTGACAATTTAACATGATGCTCCATTACCTAGTAATCTGCATGCATGGCCACTCAAGCGCCTGAATTTGGGGACCCAGAGTCACCTGTTTCTGCAGCTCACCCCAGGCAGTCTTTGTGCTCTCATCTGGCTGGCTGGTCCCTGCAGGTATGAATTTCCAGCTTCCATAGCTCCTAAAGTTCACACTTTTATTTTTATTGTAGCATGGGTTGGGTGGTCAGTTAAAGCTTGAGAAGCTGTATTTGGGGAACTTTGTAGAAGATCTTTTCATTTTTGACCCCTTTTCATTTAAAGTGAAGTCCAAGATTTTGAGCTTCTGGATTTCAACATATAAACACGGACAGTCCATTAATTCATATCCGTAGTCAGTGATGAGTGGAGCCAGCAATGGTCAGGTTTCAATGCTTTCAGCTTCTTTTATAGTTAAATTTTACTATGGCATTGTAGCATGCAGACCAGGTCAAGATGAGACCTGTACTAGATATGGTCAGTCCCTTACTATCTTGTAACTTCAGTTAAGTCTTCTCAGGAATTAGCTTGGAGTCTTGCATAGATTCTCCTAGTTCTTCTGTCTGTGTCAGTCCTGGGATGAGTCACTGGGTTGCTTGTCCAAGTTGCTTTCAATGAAAGCTTGAGAAATATTCTCCTGGCGACTCTCCTTAGGCACTCCACACACTGATGAGCACTTTACTCTGCAGTCTTATGATCTCCTTAATCAGGGACCAGGGACTCACTGAGTATTGGATGACACAGCAGAGGCTCTCTTATGCCCTGGGTCCTCACCGACCTCAGAAGGCCAGGGTCAAAATATTGACTATCCTCTCAGTCCATCTATCTCTCTAATTTTTGGTCAAACCTCAGTTGTTGAACATCCAGAAGAGAAGGTTGATAATAATACAGTGTGGTAGAGTCATTAAGCTTAACATTTCTACCTTACCTAAATAGGAAACACCTCATAAAAATAAATGGAAACACTGCTTCCTATTAACTATGGATGTTTTAACATTCTAATACATATAGGATGTTAACAGTTACATATTTTACAGAGAAAAATTAGAAATTTAAACCATATACAACATTATAGCTGAGTACAGTGAGAAACACCCCATTCCAGGAGAACAGCACACCCAAGCTGCCGAGAATGTCCTTTGGGGTGCGGTGGGGGCATCCTCTGTTCCCAGCACACAAAGCAGGGCCCCCAACTGGACCTGTGTGAGTCCTGCATTTCCCTGAAGTGGATGTGTTCTGAGAGGGCTGAATGAGGGGACCTCCTACTGTCAGAAAGAAGCACCTCACGGATGAGATATGCCCTGTCCCTGTTCTCCTCTCTGACATCATTTACTTGTTGCCAAACCTGGGAAGTGGGTTGAGATCCAACTCTTGCTTTTGCTGTGAATGTTTCCTTGTGATCTCCTTAAAATGAAAGCTGATTCCAGGCCTCAAACTCAGTGATTCTGATTCCATTCCTGAGAGGAGCAGGTAAGGAACACAGGACTAGATCCTGCTCCCCCTACCTCTGTGCACCCTGGGCCTCATTTTGACGTCCCCAATGCCTCCAGGGACTCTTTAGAGGCTGCAGTAGGGGTAGAGACCCCAGTGGACAGCTGGCCTTTTCCCCTTGCATTTTTCTGAGACATTGTGCCACGGAGTCTGGTGCTCTAGCCAGGCACTCTAAGAACTCCACTACACCCTAGGGAGGGGCCCTTCCAGAGGTGGCTCCCCTGGCTCCTGCTGGAACTCATCCCCAGCAAACTGGATTCCCAGGGAGGATGAGCTCAAGGAAAAACACACTGCTCATGAGGAGAGAAGCCAGGGCTCCAAAGACTTTAGGTCTCAAGGAAGGTGCTGCCAGGAAGGCTAGATGTGGAGTCCAGGCACGCTGAGAGGGTGGGTGGAAAGGTGGGGTACTATAAGCCTATCAGCCCTGGCCCAACACTTTTGTCCTGCCCAGAAATCTTGGATGCATTTCCCACCCAACCCCCCAAGGTTGGATCTGTCCCCTCCCCATCCCTGAAGTGTCAGAGCTGGCCAGTGCAGAGCAGAGCCAGGGTTCAGGTGTTTGAGCAAACAGGGTGGGGCTCAGGGCCTGGTCACAATGAGCACAGCAACAAGGTGCTCTGTGCTGGGAACTGGGGGCTCCTTGTCCCTGGGCTCTACTAACAGCAGCTCCAGGACAGGCCTAGGGGTGCAGGGGGAGCTGATCACAGCTGGGACTCTCTGGTAAGTGTATTTCCATCGGTACCCAGGAGTAGGGGCACAGAGCTCTTTGGCCAATGCAGGTCTTGGGGAACAATCCCTGCATGGAAGGTGTACTTGCGTGAGGCTTTGGGAAAAAGGCTTTACTGTTCAGAACAGAGCAGGGCCGATGCCTTTGGTATCAGGGGAGCATTGAGAGGTGTGAAAGAGTGGGGTAGGTTGATCCTGAATGTGACGATCTTCTGTAACTCCTGGAAAGGGTCTTTGTGACAGCTGAGGATTGAAAGGGAGAGGCCTGAATGTTCTTCCTGACCACTGTGAGATCTACACTGTTGTAGTTAGGTTGTGAGGAGAACAATTAGAATCTGGACATGGAGTTTATAATATTGGTTTATGATGGTCACCCAGAATTAACACAAGAAAATGCAGGAAATCTATCCACAACACTAAAGACAGAATATTTAGCCAAGGGCCTGAATCCCACAGCAATGTCCCACAAGAATCCAGATGAAGACCCAGAGCTTATGACAATGCCTCCCATGGGTCCAACTGGAGGTCTAGATCCCACAAGAAGGACTCACACCAGTCTCTTTTATGTAACCATCCTAGGAAGGCCCAAATGTTAATGGTGGACACTAGAAACTCTAGACCAGCAGGGTGAAGGAGCTGCGCTGATAGTTTGAAGGTTCTACACACTGGAGCCAAGAAGTCACACTCACAGCAAGACCAGGGCTGTCCTGATAAAAGCACCACAGCCATCTTAGTAACATGGAGACCCCAAGCTCCTCCTACAAAGTACAGTTGACTATATGCCAGGAAGCCAGCATGATGAGTTCATCCTGGGGGCCAAGCAGCAGACATATTCCTCTCCAGACCCAGGAAACAATGCTCAATGTGAGGACCAGAGCTACTCCAGGAGAACCTAAGGGATCAAACAGCAACACATAGGAGAACCCACAATGTCTCATTGCCTCATAGATAGCTTCTCTTTCTCTAAGTCTGTATTTATGCTGGCAACTTCCCTCAGGTGAAACATCTACACTCAGCAGCATGGTGATGTAATTCAGCTTGCATTAAGTTGATCACCAGTTTTTAATCCATAACATACACAGAGCAGCTGTGCTTACTGCTGGGCTTTGTCATGCCCCATAACTTGTGCTGAGATTAAAGGGGATACTTTTGAAAATCCGAAGAAAACAAAATGAAAGAAGTGGGAAGAGCTTGCTCAAATCAGGGTTATTTTTTAAAATCAGAGTCCCGCAGTGTTTTGGCCACCAGGGACTGATATTCCAGAGGAGAGTTTTCTCACCATGGTGTGCAAATTTGGAGGAGGAGGTTTGGTTTGGAGACTGCTCACCCTGGATACCTCCAGCACAGAGCTGGCAGCGTCACTCACCTCCTCTGAGAAGCAAGCCATCACTTGCTGGTGGACAGGTTCCTAATGGACCCATTCTGCTACCGGTCCACAGTTGAGGTCTGGGCTGCTGCTTTGAATTGGTACCCATGCCTGGCTCAGATGTGTACACATTGCAGAATCAAGGGTCCTGGATGAGCCTCTTTTCACTAGAGACTGGCAGGAAGTTAAAAAAAATGAAATAAGAACTTTTGTAATGGAGAGCAGTCAGAAAGAGCATGGAGGGGTAGGGGCAGAGGAAGGATTGGACATGTTAGGTCCATGCACCACCTCCACACAACAAAGCACTCACTGTGTGTTACAAACAGGGCCACAAAATACCGAAAATAAACACAACTTTGCAACACACACACACACACACACACAGTGGATAGAGAAGAGACATGTAGAATGGTGTTGTGGAGACAGCCTAGTATGTCCCTTACCATAAGTAAGGAGGATTTCCAGGTATTTTCCACATTGTAAGTCACAGTAGGGAACTGGATTTCCCTTAAAATGTGTGAAATTTTCTCTAAATAGAGCATCTGAAGCTGGGTAGTCATACTTGTGATTTGTTATTGTTTAAAATTGCTCAAGCAGTTGCATTGACAAAGGTCCCTGAGGCTGCCTGAGTAGAGAGAAGGCACCTTGGGCTGCCTTGGGACTCCAGAGATGTGAAGTGCAGGCTGGTTGGGTGGGGAGGTGTCACAGAATGGTTGGAGTTTGTGTTTGTTTTGAAGGGTAAGTGTGAGCGATCTGCTTAGGTGTGGTCTGTCCCACCCAGGAGCAAAAAGAGGGCCCCACAGCAATTCTTGACTTCTGATATGAGTGGATAAAATCTTGCCTTTGGAAGCCTAAGGAAAAAGCCCTTCTGTGGGCTAGCAGTGGTGTGTGTGTGTGTGTGTGTGTGTGTGTGTGTGTGTGTGTGTGTGTGGTGGGGTGGGGTGCTTGTGTGTATTGTGATTCTAATTGTGACACTTGGGTTTGGAGATATTAATGTGCTGATTGACAGCAAATAGCAAATGTCCTGGGAAGCTCAGGAAGCGAAAAGGATGGGACACAGTAGGGAAGAACAAAGATCACAGTGAAGCAGAGGAGATAGCCAAGGGGAGACAGAGGTTTGGGATGGTGACTGGTCTGGCAATGCCAGGTAAGAGGGAGAGAACTTGACAGCAGGATGTCACAGCAAATAAAGCAAAAGCCCGAGTGTGTCCCTGAAAGTCTGTGACTGTGCATTGCATGTTTTTGCCCCCGGTGGCCTACATTTATGTGGTTCCGTGGAGTGTCCTCTCTGGGCTCAGAGCTGGCTGGACTCAGGGGGATCGGTGCTGCGAGTCCTCCAGCTCACCACCTAAAGATGGCGCCAGAGGGCAAGCCTGTGGCAAAGGGGAGTAGCCCAGAGGCGGGTCCGGGAAGACTGACACTCATGCGCACCACTGACAGACCGATTCAGCGGGATTGTCCTGGGAGACACCCAGGTGGCTGCCCTGGCCACTCCTGCTCCAGAGTTACTGGGCCGGTAGTGGCCTGACTGCTCTCCTTACAACTTCCTCGTGATGACTTGCAGCGTGATGACCAAAGACCCTGCCCTGGCTCCGTGCAGATCCATTTGAGTAACTCCTTTCCTGTTTCATAAATTAGGAATCAACTAAACCGTTGCCCCAAGAGTGTTTCTGGATGATTTTTCACTCCTGTCAGAAGCCAGATCCTGAGGTCTTTTGTGTGCCCAGGGCTGACTTTGAAGCACCAGGAGTCCTACCACCACCACCACCACCATCCCCCGCCCTCGCCACCGGGGCCAAGGGATTCCTTGTTTTTGCATTCCCAGCTGGTGTCAAATGGCTACTTAAAGACTCAAGACTAAGCTCTCAGATGTAAAGAAAAAGGGATACAAATATTCATGATGAGATCTGTGCTCAGCACGGGTTGAACTTCCTGTCTGTAGTCATTGTATATCCAGGAGAGCCACAGGCATTTAGCTAGAGTAAATCTGGTTGTTCTTCCTACCCAGATGGGGTCCTGATGAGGAATCCTGCAAGGCTGCTGGTAGCACCCTGAGAAACCCACATCTCTGCTTAGACCTGATTTACTCTGTGATACATCTTTAAGGGGCTCCATGTATTCTCTGATAGGACGGGTCACACAACCCCAGAGTGTTCTGCAACCAGCGAGGCCAGCAGGGCAGTGCACAGTGCAGCGGCCTTGGACAGGACCCTGCACTTGGTCTTCAGCAACTGAGGCCCCAGTAAGGTGGTGGGACCTCAGGCCAATGTGGGCTGTTCTGTTGCCCTTTCGTGAAGGCGTGTGTGCTTCCTGTGCTGTTTCTGCAGCTACTCATTTCATAGACTTTAGGGCCGGCCTGACCTTGTTATAGCCTAGTTATAACCTTTGCCCCTCTTTCTTGTTCTGTATGCGTTGCACCCCCCCTCTTTAGGTTAGGTAAATTTCCATTTCCTGTAAAAACCTTAAGTTTCAGTCTTTTGTAAAACCCCCACCCCCTTCTGCCTATCTGTAATAAAATGTGCTGTTCCTTAAGAAATGGTTAACTACAAGGAAATTACAAGATGTTTTTCTAATCTAAACTAGCTTGTTTGGAGGGAAACTTGCTGATTTGCAGAATGTGCTTTCTCCCAGAGGGTGTTTGCCTAATCTAAACTTGCTTGTTAGCCCAACACTTACCTGAACCTTGCTCTTCCCAAGATATGTAATCATCATTTTCCTGTTTTATAGTGCGCCACAAACCCACCCCCTCCTTACATTGTGAGACCAGTAGCTGTTGGCGGTTTTACAAGATAAAAACCCTGCCTGTTAGCTGTCAGGCGTGCAGTCTTCCATATTGGCTCCCACAGGCTGCATCGCCAGGCCTGGCCTAAGAATAAAGCCTTTGTTCTCTAAGTTTTAATTTCTTGCTTCCTTGGATTTTATTCCAGGGTCTGAGCTATCACAACCTGGCTTACTGTCTGATACTGTTACTGCAGTCTGAAAGCCCCTTTGTTTCTCATTCTGTCTAGCTGAGTGCCTTGAGCAGGCTGCCATCCTTCTCTGAGCATCAGGCTTCCCATACTTGAAAGGGAGAAGGTAGAATTTGTTGTTGGGTTAGGATTGTTTTCTCCAGCATTTTCCACAGGTATTGTGTGGCATACATGCCCCACAAACTTTCTAAATCCACGGGTATCTTTCTGTGACCTCCAGGGGATTGGTGCCCAGTGGCCTCTATTACAAACCCAAATATCGAGTTCAGTCATCCAAGTATTGTAATCCTCTTTCTAATTTTCTTCACAATTCAAGAAGTTATATTTGTAATCCCATTGAGATGTGATCGGAATCCCAGCAAGTTAATTCCAATCTACCACCTCCAATGCAACCCACAGCAAGAGAAAAAACACCAAGACATATTCTAAGTTAAGGGCAGCCAAGGGGTCCTAAATCCACTTCCCATAAGGACTTGCATAAGGACTTGTGGACAAAGGCCTTGATCCTCGGCCTCTCCCAGAATTTATTTTCTTGTGAAGAAGGGGATGAGTGACAGTGAGGATGGTGGGAATTATGTAACTTGAACTGGCTGGCCAGGTGCAAGAATGGCATCTCTGTAAATTGCAGAGATAAAGATAAGTAGAAGGATCAATTTACATAATCCAATTAAGGTAGCAATTGAATTGTTTTGAGAGGATCTGCTTCAGTTTCTGATATGCAAACTCTTATGCCTTGGGGAGTCATAGCCTCTTTCTCTCCAGGTTTCTACCCAGTTGATATTCCCCAAGCTATCTGCTCTAACATCTAGCATGCTCAATCCTGTACATATCTGTATTGTGGAGAACACTATGTGAGGAAACAGGACTGTCTGTTGACTATAGAGATTGCATAATAGCACCTCGGCTAGCCTTATTTGCAATGCTTAGAACCAGTTAAAGAGAGAAGGAAATACCCTAGCCAACCTTTTACATGCCAACCTTTTACATGTCAGTATAAGGAAATGAGTCTCCAAATAATCAAAGTCACAGTAATTGTTTTGGATTCAAAGGGAGTAACTGGGGTTGTCTCCCACAGCCTCACCTTGGACTAGCTGAAGTCCTATCTAGTCTGGTATTGATCTTATCACTTTGCTTTCTGCTCAGCATCCACTTGTCATATCATTGTGCATTCTTTCAGGTACCCTGACACATTCACATGTGGACATGTACATACATACACACACACACACACACACACACACACACACACTCCTTTCTGACAACTTCTTTGGCCTCTGATTTGATTGAATTTTATTCATAAGAGCCAGGCTCCAGTGATGGAATCAGTATCCTGAGAAAAGTGAGAGACTGAATTCTGTTCCTCCTCCATCTCTTTCCCCTATCCCAAGTAAGGTGACAGCTGCTAACAAGCAGAGAAGAGGCCTCAGAATGAAAGGCACCTTGCTATTGGCCCTCTCATTCTTTAGGAATAGTGAAAAATGATTGTTTGTTTAAGCTACTCAGTCTGTAGTATTTTACTATGGCAGCATGAGCAGACTAATATGTGCATCTTAGACTTTGTCAGTATGAGACAAAGGTACATATTTGTTTTTGTTTTTAATAAGTGCTCTCATACATTGCCCACTCTGGTCTTGAACTCATGACCCTCCTCTCTCAGCCTTCTGAGAAACTGAGATTACAGGAATGAATCTCCATGCCTAGCTCATATAATTCGGTGCAAAAATTAGTGATCTCATTCTTATTGTGGTCATTGACTATTTTGACATAATTTTGGCAAAAAACCAAAAACCCTCCTTCCTTTTTGACATGTGTTCTTATTTCTTCAGTCAAGGACTGGGTCTCAGTTTGAGAGCTGTTATCTTCACAGAGCCCTTCGTGTTGGAGGTGGGAACCTGGCCTGCAATGGAGAACAAGCCCAGGATGTGTTCAGTGCTCTGGGCCGCTGGCCCTGGTGAAGGTCCTCTTCAGTGCACAGGACCTGCTTAGGGCTCTGTTTTGAAGCAGCAATGTTCAATTTTCTTTCTCTTTCTTCATTTCTTGTGTTTGCATTTGCACATTGAGGCCTAGAATATAGCTATTTTCACACAACCCCAACTTCGTGGTTCCAGTTTTTTCGAAGACTTATCCATCCCTCGAAATCCAAAATAGTGTGTTTCCTTTCTGGCTTTCTCTTCTCCTTCATTTAAATTAACATAGCAGTCTGCTGGGTCTGAGGAGAACCTGCTCCTGTTCTTGTAACCCACAAATTCCAAAGTAAGATTAATATCCTGAGGAAACCATCAGCTAGTTTCAGCAGTGAATGTATTATCTTGGAATTTATATCACTGAATAATGAAATGTAAAGCCAATCATGGCGACATACATAAGCTGAGGCAGGAGGACCCCCAATTCAAAACCAGCCTCGACTATATAGTGGGACTCTGTTCCTCAAAACCAAAATCCTGCCCCCACCAATAGAGCAACTAAGCTTAAGGAAGCTTTCAGTCTTAAAAATGTGAGAGTGATTGTGTAAATGCAGGTTCCTAAATGTGCCCCAAAACGAAACTTTCGTTATCTCAAAATAGTAGGTATCTTAAGAGGCCTGGTTGTAAAAGAATGAGAATAGGCAAAGAAACAGTCAAAAAATTACAAAATGAATTTCAAAAAGGAATCAATAGAAAACAAAGGGAATAATTAATGAAAGTGAAAACTGAAAATACAAATGGGGAACAAGACATAGTGCAGAGTTTAAAGCTTACTTTTAAGCACTACAAAGGAGAGAAAAATGTACTTCTGGTAAGACTTTTTAAGGAAAAAAAAATAGATAAAACATGAAAACAAATCACACAGTGCTGAGGATGAAAAGGAAGATAGACCGTGGTGAAATTGTGGAAGATTATATGTTATGCCAAAGAAATACACTCAAATTCTAGCTGAACCAGAAATTGAAATGGAAAAGGTAAAAGTTAACCTGTTTTAAAAGAAATAGGAAATTATTTGTACAATCTCACAGTAGAAAAAATCTCCCTGGTTAAAAGAAATAAAAAACTCAGCATACAAAATAACATATTGGGTCACATAAAAATTAAAATTCTGCATTTCAAAGTCTCCATCAATAAGGAAAAAGAATTACACACTGGGGAACAGATTTGTAGTAGATGACTCATGTTCATAACTGTAATTTAGAAACTTACAGAATTTTAAATTACATAAACATCCTAGTTTAAAAGGGGTCCAAGAATATGAGTGAAAGTTTAAAAGTAAACTCCACATGATTGATAAGCTTATGAAAATATGTATGTCCAGTCTCACCAGTGAAGGAAATGCAAGTTAAATCTACAGTGACTTGCCATTTTTCATCCATAGTTTTGGTGTAAGTTGCTCTCCAGTGCTGGGTAGAATTTGGGAAATATGGCTTCCATTTTCTGCTAATGGGAATGAAACTGTGCCAACGTTTTGGGAAAGTCATCTGACAGCACCTACCAGAATCTTTTTTGAAAAAGATGTGCTTTGATTTGGGACTGCCTATTTTAGATGTCAGTTATATGAGAGAGGGTCGAAAGTGTAAATGTATCTGGCAAGAATTTTATTAAAGCATTGTCTGTAGTGGCAAAGAACTCTGAGAAATTTGAATTCAGTGATGTGAGTGATAAAGTATTTTTGGCACTCCATAAGAAGTGGAGAAAGTGAGAGAGATAAGGAGGACACAAAAGGAGGAGGCCTTTAATGTGGGCATGGGAGAGCTTCCTGGGGCAGGGGTATACAGGCTCTCAAAGGAGAACAAAGAAATGGGGCTACTGTTAGCAGTTCTGATTGAGGGAGGGGTTTGGGAGGTGGGCAAAATGACACATTAACTGCTGACTTGAAGGAGCATCTGCCTATGTAAGGAAGGAGACAGAAAGGTTTACTGGGGCTAAGGGTGTAGGCTTGGGTGGTTGTAGAGTCTTGGGATTGGAGAGGGCTCCACCCACATGCAAAAGAGAGCAGAAAGTTTATCTCTGGAATTAGGAGAATGAAGAAGTTACTGTTGGAGAGATAAATTGTTTCTCTGGGTCTGGTATCAAGCTGGGAGGATGGAGCTAAACCCCATGCTAGCAGAACCTATCAGGGAGTGTGACTGATGGAATTGCAGGGCACCAGCTCTATCCAATACACAATTATGAGAAAGAGTGAGAAGCTGGGGTTAGGGTTCGGTGCTACAGCACTTTATAGAATGTGTGAGGCCCTGAGTTCAATCCCCAGCCCAAAAATAAGAAAGAAAAAATAGTGCTGTATCAATTGAGCTACAGGGATGTTATAAGTTAAAGGCAAAGTTAAAAAGTTATGAAGAAAAGATAGCAGATTGCCACATGTGTGTTAGTATGAGCAGGGATACTTCTAGAGTTATGAAAGGACAAAAATTTATTAACTTAAAAACAATATTGAGAGAATTGTTTTTGTCTGTCTGGTACTTTGAGCAACTACTTTAAAGATGATGATACAGTGTATTGACCACTGTTATTCTTCTATTATTTTGTTAGGAAATTTTTTTTTCATAAAAGAAAAAAGCAATGCTGGGCATCTTACTTTTATAACCTGTATGTTTACTTTTGTGATTAACAAGTAGCTAAGAAAAAAGTTAAATTTTTTTCTGGATAAATTTTCCTGCATTTCATCCCTAAAAGTTTTTATTCAAATTAAATGGATTTTTAATACTGAAAGAAGCATAGTACATTAAGGCATCAGGTTAGAGGGATGATTTCACTGCAAATTGTATTTATTTTAAACTTTTCATTTTTTGTTTCTGATAGAACTGTGGGGGACCGGTGGCAGCTGAAAAGATAAGAAGTATGAAATGTAAATGGCCTTTATTTTGAGAATGTGGGGAGAGACACCCCTGATCCTCTAGGGCGTGGCATCTCTACCCCAGGGTCAGCGATCTCTCCTTGGAACACGTGGAGTGAGGCACATAAGTAGCCTCGGTTTGGGGTGGAACCTAAGAGTGTATTAGGGATGCACAAGGAGCCCATTGGTCTTTGTTTGGTGCCACAGATAAATTCCTAGGGGTGGGGAAGATGGAGTCACAGGTAAATTCCTAGGGGTGGGGGAGATAGGAGCTCCTTGGTTCCTCCTCTAAGGCTTCACTGTCTATAGTGTCCTGTCTGGGCCAAAACTCTTTCAGTTTCATTTTTACAAGTTTTCTTTTTTTGCTTCATTTTTATTTTTCATTTGTGATTATATATGTATATGTATATATAGTCTCTATACTTTTATTTGGCTAAATTTTTATAAAACAAACTAGGCTTTTTCAATGAAAATATGAAACCATGGATTTGGTTCTATAGTTGTATTACTCACATGTGCATGACAACTACAAAGTTATTGAAGTAAGGAGAAATAGTTAGTAACCTATAGTCATTTGCAGTATCACATTTGAAAATGGTGGGCTATGGAATTTAGTGACCAAAGTATTAATTCTTGAACCCAAATTACCACATGAGCAAATGAGTATCCTTAGGGAAAGTGCCCAGAGTAGAGTCCTGGGTTTACATGATGCTGACCTCTGATTTCCCCTGCCACAGTGTAGGGCTCCTATGACATCCTCTGTACCCGATCCTAAACCAGTTTTGACCTGGGATAGTTTATTGTTGTGTGAAGTCAGTGTTTCTACCCACAGTGCAGCTGGGCTACCTTGAACTCACTGATCCACTTCCACAGCACTGGGCTGTAGGGCGGAAGTGCGCCCAAGTGTGCATTTAACTCAGTCACTTGCTCACTAGTATGGCTGCAGCCAAATGATGGTAGGTAGGATTTACAGTCATGTGCCACGTACTAAATCTTTGCTATAAATCATCCCAATTAAACCTTACATGAGTCCATAAGAAAGGGAATACCCTTACTGTTTTTCAGGTGATGAGATGAATCCAGAGCTGAACAGCTAATGAAATGGGCAGAACCCACAGAATTCAGACTGGTTCACTTTCACATGTGGCCTCTGAGGACAAAGGACTCATGTTTCCAGAGTCATTTAATATCTGCCCCTAGGACAGAACTCACTGCCTGGGAAGCCACTGCTCATGGCTCAGCAGTGGGTGAGTCTTGTTGCTGGCTCCCAAGAGTGGCTCCACCCTGTTCAGAAGTCAAGCTCTAGTGTTCTGGGTGCTTCTCCTTTCCTCTAGAATATCAGACTTTCAGCCCCCGAAATTGCCCTGTCCCCCACACATATACTTGGATCTGCCAGTGTAACCCTACTCTTTTGTCCTCCTCCTCTACTTGCTCCTCTCTCCCACCTTGCTTAATGAGTCTGAGCTGACAGGACAGGTACACGTGTGGAGCCCATCCAAGATGCTGTGTCCTGGGAGTGTCTTTTCCCTGACATCACAGAATTCCCTACTGAGTCTGGCTACTGGACCAAGCTGGCTCCTGCACCCTTTGGAGGTGATTGGCTTCACCTCCTGTTTTGGGAGTCTGCTTGTGACTGTCTCATCCTGTGTCTAGGAGACCCCCAGCACCCCCATGCTGATGGGGTCTCCACAGTTGATATGATATTCGAGGAGGCACAGTGGGGAAGAGTACAGGCTGGGAACCACATCCTCACAGACGGGGTCCTGTATGATGACGAAGACAGTTATGGAGGCTGGCAGGATAACAGCAATGGTGATGATTAGATGGGCCACCATTTTTATGACACTTTGATGTCCTGAATCAATTCAAGATGTTACCTTTCATGGTCATCCTATGGAGAGAAGAGCATATCCGGTGAATAAGATTGTGAGGTCACAGCAGCACATCTTTATGACCCTGCCTTTCCATTGGAAGACACTTGGCAGTGGCATTCACCAGGTTTTGATCACACCTCCTAAAGAAACTCATTAAAAGGACTTTCAG
Organism: Cavia porcellus; assembly: GCF_034190915.1. Lineage (NCBI taxonomy): Eukaryota > Metazoa > Chordata > Mammalia > Rodentia > Caviidae > Cavia > Cavia porcellus. The sequence continues at coordinate 53,171,257 of NW_026947500.1, read as the reverse complement.
AAGCACTTTAGAAAGTGACAGAAAGAAGCGATAGAGAAGGGAATAATGAGGGGAAGTGTGGCAGTGTGTCCTTTTTGGTAATAACTGGAAATGCTCTAACACTCACTGGTATTTCAGTCACACTTGATACTCTGCTTCCTCCTCCTCCCCACACTGACTTTCACACCCCAGCTCCCATGGTTCCAACACTGTTGGTGGACTCAGAGCTGCACCACACTGGGGACCTGTCCAGGGCCCACAGCTCCTGGGACACACACAGCAGCAGCATCTTGGTCTTGCGGATCAAGATAGCCACCATTTGGCTTGGGGAAAGTTTGTAAGCGTGTTTATTGTGGGGGGGGGGAGGTGCTCTACAGGTGAGTCAGGTGCAAGCAGCAGAGTGTGACATTGTCATCAATGGGTACCCTCCTGGACAGGGTTGACTTTTGCAGTTGGAACAGTTCTGGGAAGTTTCTCTTCTTGCAGCCCAAGCATGAACAGGTTGACCACTTGGAAGTTTCTTTTCATGCAACCCAGGTGTAAACAGGCGCCGTGGCAGGCTGACCATTGACTCATGTGTCAGTGCCTTTGGACTCATCTTCTTCCCAAAACATCAAAGTTCAGAGTCCAAGTAAATTCCTTAACTGCTACCAGAAACAAGTGGCAAAATCTGACTTTGAAACCTCATAGGAATGACTGCAAATTCCATGCTCTTCCCCCTGGTGGAATAAAGCCAAGAAATCATGAGATGACAGCAAAGGAAACTTGGTTTGGACGCAGAATAGATCTTCAGATACTTGGAATGTCCACAAAAGGCATATTGAACCACCATCCATGAAAGGAATGTGGTCTTGGGATTTTCAAACAAGCAGTGGGTAGTGCATCTTGGTATTTGGGGGGTAGATAAGCCAGGTTGGAGAAAGTTAAGCCTTGCATCAGGATGATTGTACATTCCCTGGAATGTTCATGTCAAGAAGCAAAATAAACAACCCAGCTTCCCAAATCTTGCAATGCGTTGTAGATTCCACAAACTTTTTGTAGCAGATTCAGTTCCTGATGTGACATCCATGTGGCAGTTTACCCCTGTGAATAAATTCTGTAAGGATCAGAAAAGGACTTTTTCTTTTCGACCATTCTGTGGCCATTTTGTATTTTTATGTTATAAAGAATTCTCTGAAGTTCCCAAATGCCTGTAGTAAAAAACTCTGCCACAGCTCTTTCCTATACTTTGGTCATTGAATACCCAAGAAGACTATGGACATCATCTCCCAAAACACATTTGTGGATGGAAAACTTAAGAACGTGCAAACATTTTCCTAAAAGGCCAACTCACAAATATTTTAAGCCTATGGCTATTTTGGAAGTTGTTCCAATTTCACTACAATAATTAAAAAATAAGGAAAATTTCAGAAACGTAACTGTAAAGTGCAGCTGAAACAACACTGGGAAATGCACCAGCAGTTAAACAACACCTTGAAAGCCCTTGGGCCTAAGTGACATGGCTTAAAGCTCGAGCTGGGCCCAACTTTTCTTCTACCTGCTTTGTGCAGTTGTTTAATCAATCAGCACTCAAGATGTTTCCTCACAAGCAAACTGGAAATTAGAGCACTTGAATTCTAACTAGAATGTGTTCTCAGAGCTAGAGAATTAAGCAATGTAATACACTTATGATGCTTAGCACTGTACCAGGCATAAAGAAAACACAACATTAACATGTTAGTTTGTATTGATGCAGTACTGATCAATTTGTTACTTATGGATAAAGCTCTTATAGCCAATGATGTGAAAAATAATGAAAAGCATGAAGAATGTAGCGAGTTAGTTACTATAAGAGAAACAAGCTGTGGGTCATATAATTGAAAGGCAGTGACACATTACAAAATACTGCTATTTAGAAAGAAAATTCTTTTTAATCAATGGAGGTGAAACTGTTAAATGTGTGTTAATTGATGGGGGAATGAAAGTATTTTTTGTCTTCCCTGGGATCAAAGGCCTTTTACAATAACACTGTGTTCTGTAGCTTGAAGTCACACTTATTTTTTAAATTGCTTATTATATTATAAATATTAACATTAATTATGTGCATTAATAGGCTTGACTACACCTTTGCATCCATCTATGCATCCTACATTAATCGTCTCCACACTCCCTACATCCCTTTCTTGCCTTTCCCTGTTGCCTTTCCTTTCCAAGCCCTTTCTTTTCTCCAGTGGTCCTGTGCTGTGCTCGGGTTTCTTTCTTCTCTTTCTCCCTCCAACCCCTCCTCTTGTCTACTCCCCTGGGCCCGCCTCTCCTTCATTTCTACACAGCATGTAGAAGAATCGTGCTTGTCCTCCACTGATCTCCAGTTCCTTCTGTTTTTCCAAAAATGACATGGTTTTGCTTTCTCAGAGAAACTCAAGTTGATCTTATTACTTGAGCTTCAGTTTTAACTAATCAACTTAAGTAACCTTTTAATGAGTTTATTGTTGGTAGACTCTCACTCCTCTTAGTACATCAGGTAGGGTCTAGAAACCAACCGACAGCAGTATAAAACAATTTTCACACTCATTTTCCTTGAATAGCCCTTAAAAACAGGGTTTTAATTGTCTTCTCATTTTAGGGCTTTATTTACATAAGGATAAATACAGATATGAAGGTACAGATTTCCAGGTAAGAGGGTAAGTTTATTCCAGGGGGGATGATAGCCTGTGACTCAAAGTTGGCTTTCTTCATGTGTGGTTTTTACACACACGCATGCACACATGGAAGCATGGGTTTCAGTCTATGGTTGGCTCCTCCAAGGCAGAAATAATGCACATGGAGGGCAGGAGGAAGGAAAGCTGCTCAATTCATGGCACACAGGAGACAGAAAGTAAGAGGAAGAGCCCAGAAAGGAAGAGACCAGGCACCAGCGACTTGGGATCCTGAGATCATGCCACAAAAAATGAACCAGACACATTCAGATGGTGCTTCTAGGCACCTCTCAAGCCAATTAAATTGAAAATCAAGGGGAACTATGACACACATTTGGCTCACTTAATGTGCCATATTGTATCAAGGCTCATTCGCATTATCACATATAAAAAGTTTAATTATTTAATGGCTGAATAACAATGCACTTTATTTGTATACTCTATTTTTGTTTATCCCGCCTATCTGGTGATAGGCATCCAGGGAATTCCCACCCTTGACTACAGTGACCAGTGCTACTATGCACATATCAGTGTAAATACCTGTTTGACTTTCTGCTCTTCCCAGTATATATCTAGTAGCAGAAATTCTAAATCGTACACTGATTCTGCATTTTACTTCTTTAGGAAATGTCTAACAACTTTCTACAGTTGTTGTATCTTTTACATTCTCTCAAGCAAAGTTCAGTCAGCTCCATTTTTTCTGCAACCTTATTAACTCATTTTCGTCTTTAAAAAAATTAAAACCATCGTACTAAATAGGAACTGTATTTTATTGTGGTTTTAACCTACATTTTTCTAACAACTAGTGCAATTGAGCATTATTTTTGTTGTTTACTGGCCATTTAGAGTCATAGCTCTAAATGCTTCCATTTCTTTCATTTCACGATCTAGAAGTGGTGAAATCTTAGTCTCAGCTCTGAATTAAACTGGGTGGGCTCTGCATGAACCAGCTGGCTGCTTTCTCCTGGCCTACTCACTTATGGCAAGTGTAATAGATATGACTGTCAAATTTTTGTCCATTTATTATTGACAATTTTTCACACTACTGAGTCTTGATAATTTGGATAGTCTGGATTTTTTCAAGGTTTTGATTTGTTTTAATTGTTTTAACAATCCTTTGAGAAGCAGAATTTTTATTTTGATAAATTACATTCATCAATATTTCTTTCTTCCATGAGTCATAGTTTGGGCTTCTTATAAAACACTCGGCCTAATGTCCCAGACTTTTGTCTCATCTTCTTTTAAAAGTTTTATGTGCTTAGGCTTTACCTTTGAACCCATCACTACTCAGAGTTTATATTAGTATATGTGCATGGCAGGGCTTGAAGTTCATTAATTTTGAGAACTACTGTTGAAAATAATAAGATGATTTTGTAACTTTGTAAAAACTCAGTTGTATAACTTTATGAAGATCACATGCCCTGATCAAATTGGTTTCATTCTTCAGATGCAAGGATGGCTCATACAAAAATCAATAAGTGTAATATACCATGTTAATGTAATCAAAGACAAATATCCTGTGATCATCTTTTTTGTCACAGGAAAAGGCCTTTGACAAAATTCAACTTTAGTTCATGATAGAATTCATGCAGTAAGTAGATATGAAAGATCATTCCTCAAAATAATAAAGTTTGTGCATGAAAAAATCAACAGCCAACATCAGTCCAAGTAGAACTATATCTGATCCAGCAATGGTACTCTTTGGGTGTTTATGCCCTGATGCACTAACATTAGTGTACTATAGGGTTATCTGCATAACCTTGTTTACTCTGGCACAATTCACAATAGCCAAAATATGGAACCAGCCTAGGTGCCCATCAACAGAAGAATGGGTAAAGAAAATGTGGTTTATATATATCAGGGGGTATTATTCAGTTATAAAGAATAAGGAAATCGCATCATTTGCAAGAAAATGGCTGGCACTGGAGACGATAATGTCAAGCAAAGTAAGCCAGACTCAGAAAGAAAAGTATCATATGCTTTCCCTGATATGAAAAATCTAAATAGAATGACGTGAAAGTAGGAGAGTGACTATTATTGGATAAGAGCAAGGGAACAGGGAAAGAAAGTAGAGGATGTATAAGGGACTGTGGTGGGTATAGATGTGCTGAAGTGTGCACATGTATCAAAGCACTATACTGAAAACCTATAGTTTGTAAAACTAACAGGCTCTAGTAAAAATATTTTTAAACAATTAACTATTTATAGATGTGTGGTTCTGTTTCTTGTCTGTATTCTTTTCATGGTGATGTATGTCTTACCAAAAATCCCACTCTCTTGATTATTGTAGTTTCATAATAGGTCTTGAAATTAGATAATATTGTCTAATTCCATTCTTATTTTTACTGTTCTTTCTTTGTTCTTCATATATCCAAGTGAATTTTAGAATCAGTGTGAAAAAGAGTTTGCCAATGGGGCTGGGGATTTAGCTCAGTGGCATAAGTACCTGCCTTGCAAGCAGGTGGTCATGAGTTTGATCCCTGGTAAAGAGATCTCCTGATAAAGAGAGAGAGAGAGAGAGAGAGAGAGAGAGAGAGAGAGAGAGAGAGAGAAAGAATTTTCCATGGTTTGATCTCCTGATAGAGAGAGAGAGAGAGAGAGAGAGAGAGAGAGAGAGAGAGAGAGAAAGAATTTGGCATGGTTTCCATTGGAATCATTGATTTGAATTTAGTTTGCAACAATTCCCGAGTTTTAGAGCACTGACACTCACAAAGTATAAAAGTTGGAATAGATCTGCCAAAGTATGATTCATGTAGGAATGCAAGTTTGTTTCCACATTATAAAAATAAATTGAGCCAGGTGTTGTGGTATACAGCTCACAATGTCAACAGTTTGGAGGCTGGACAAAAGGAGTTCAAGGCTGGCCTGTGAAACTTATTAACACAGAGAGAGACATCTCAAAATAAATGCAGAAAACAAGTTGGAGATGTAAATCTGTGTGAAACCTTTGTGTTCACAAATTGGTTCAACTCAGAACACTAACAAATTAAAAAAGCACTGTAAAACTTTACCTCAAAATTTAAGAGAAAATACTTTTAAAAATCTAGTATTTATTTCTGCTAAGATCTCTTTTTTTTTTTTTTTAATTTTTTATTTAAGAGGAAAAAGAGAAAAACACAAAACAAACCAAAGCGGCGTAAGGGTACACGCAATACAGAACTACAAAACAAAACAAAACAAAACAAAACAAAAAACCATAACAGTAAGAAATTACCTGCTAGTAGATTACACACTATTTTCTTGGAAATAGTTCCTCAAATCACAGTATCAAAGAACACAAGGTGGACATTCAAACAGGGAGACTGCAAACAGCTGTGTTCAATGTTCCAAAAACATTGATAAAGTCAGCTATTTAACACCCCCAAACACACTTGCTGTTATATCCGTTAGAGCTCCTTTTCTTTTTTTTTTTTTCCCTCTCTTTTTTACAACAAAATTTACACATCTTGGATTTTATTACTCCTTAGTGCTTATTACTTTCTTTGGGGGGGGGGAAGAATACAGTCAAATATGGCAAAACAAAGCTGTCAGTCAATACCAAGGATAGACATAGCACATGGTATAGAACAGAGTACAAGTTTATCAACAATGGTTATCAACGTTGTCCCTTGTTTCCTTAAAAAGAATTGTCTATCTTATTAGATATTATAAAGTTGGACAAAACAGTAGAGAACAAGACCAATAAAACTTAGGCGTTGTAAACATTACAGGACTTCCAAAGAAGACAATAGTCAAACCAGAATGGGTATCTTAGTGAATCTTATTGTCTTCAAAGTAGTTGCCTATGTCTTCAAACTTGATACTATCATATAGAATGGAACAGAGTCTAATCAGTCAAAACAAGATCGTGGGAGTACTACAGGACTTCAAAACAAGTTAATAGGAAATCGAAAAGAGTTACTATTTATATATCCTAATTTTTTTGAATTTTTTCTTTAATTAAGACAAACATAAGAAATGACTAAATAATTTTTTTTGAAACAATAAGGGGAAGATTGAGATAAAACAGGACATAACAATATAACAATAGAGGTCACAGCATGACTGTTTCAATAACCTAGTACTTCACCACCTTATAACCTGACTTAATAGTAGTTACCATAGTGTCTTTTTCCCTGAAATATTTGGGTAAAACTTCATATACTCTAGCTTCAAATATTTTCATATCAAGAAGCCCAGAATAAAGCCTTTCTAATTAATGAGTGAAAACTTTATAAGGCTTCAAGGCCACCTAATGGGGAATCATGATTACCACATATTTTTATATATTTGAATCATTACTTACATTAGGGAAACTATTCGGTATTCACACATGCGAGATTGATTTATTTCACTTATGAGTATGGTCTCAAGCTGTGCCCATTTATTGATAAATATCTCAATGTGATCCTTCTTTATAGCTGAATAATACTCCATTGTATAGAAATACCACAACTTTTTTATCCATTCCTCAGTTGATGGGCACTTGGGTTGTTTCCAAGATCTGGCGATTACAAATTGTGCTGCTATAAACATAGGTGCACATATATCACTGTGGTATGATGCTTTCAGTTCTTCTGGGAATATGCCTAGAAGTGGAATAGCTGGAATAAATGGGATTTCCAGTCCCAACTTTTTGAGAAATCTCCAGACAGATCTCCACAAAGGCTGTACCAGTCTACACTCCCACCAGCAGTGCAGGAGAGTTCCTTTTTCCCCACAGCCTCTCCAGCATTTGTTGTTGTTGGTTTTCTTGATCCTGGCCATTCTTTCAGGAGTGAGATGGTATCTCAGTGTGGTTTTAATTTGCATTTCTCTAATGACCAATGATGATGAGCATTTTTTCATGTATTTATTTGCCATTTGCATTTCTTCATCTGAGAGTTGCATATTCATCTCAGATGCCCATTTTTGGATTGGATCTTTGAATTTCGGAGGTCTGTGTTTCTTTAATTCTTTGTATGTTTTAGACAAGAGGCCCTTGTCTGAGAGAGAGTTCACTAAAATCTTTTCCCAGTTTGTGGGTTTTCTTTTCACTATGCTGGAGATTTCTTTTGACATGCAGAAACTTTTTAATAAGAAGTGGTCCCAGTTATTGATTCTGGGAAGTATTTCCCGTGCGGTTTGAGTCCTGTTCATGAATTCTTTACCTACTCCTATGTCTCCAAGGTTTCTACCTATTTTGTCTTCCAATAGATTTAGTGTTTCTGTTTTAATATTCAGATCTTTGACCCATTTACATTTTAATTTAGTACATGGTGATAGACATGGGTCTAGCTTTAGTTTTCGGCAAATGGAGAGCCAGTTTTTCCAGCACCATTTATTAAAGAGACTGTCGTTCTTCCAGTGAACCTGCTTGGCTCCTTTATCAAAAATAAGGTGGTTGAGTGTGTTCGTAGTTGTGGTTGTATCTTCTAATCTATTCCACTGATCTTCAGCTCTGTTTTGATTCCAATACCATGTTGATTTTACTACTGTTGCTTTGTAGTATAACTTCAAGTCAGGGATTGTGATGCCTCCTGCTTTGTCTTTGCTGCTTAGAATTGCCTTTGCGATTCTAGGTCTCTTCTGGTTCCAGATGAAATTTAGGAGTGATTTCTCTAGATCTATAAGGTATGTTGATGGTATTTCTATTGGGATTGCATTGAATCTGTATAACAGTTTTGGGAGAATGGCCATTTTCACAATGTTTGTTCTTCCTATCCATGAGCAAGGGATGTCTTTCCATTTTCTGAGATCATCTTCAATTTCCTTTTTCAGTGTATTATAATTTTCACTGTATAAGTCTTTCACTTCTTTCGTAAGAGTAATTCCTAAATATTTCATTTTTTTGCTTGCTAATGTGAATAGTCCAGTTTCTCTTATTTCCCTCTCTGTAATTTTGTTGTTCGTGTATAGGAATGCTATTGATTTCTGAGTATTGATTTTGTATCCAGCCACATTACTGAATTTATTTATTGTATCTAAGAGTATTTCAATGGAGTTTAGGGGGTCTTCTATGTAGAGTATCATGTCATCTGCAAACAATGATAATTTAACTTCTTCTTTTCCTATCTTTACCCCTTTTATTTCTCTTTCTTGCCTAATTGCTCTGGCTAGTACTTCCAGTACTATATTAAATAGGAGTGGTGATAAAGGACATCCTTGTCTTGTACCCGATTTTAAAGTAAAGGCTTTCAATTTTTGGCCATTTAGTATGATGCTGGCTATTGGTTTGTCATAAATGGCCTTTATTATATTGAGGTAAAGACCATTTATTCCAATTTTCTGTAAAGTTCTTATCATGAATAAGTGTTGGACCTTATCGAAGGCTTTTTCTGCATCTATAGAGATGATCATGTGATTCTTATTTTTGGCTTTATTGATATGGTGGATTACATTTATTGATTTGCGTATGTTGAACCATCCTTGCATTCCTGGGATGAATCCCACCTGGTCATGGTGTATAATCTTCTTGATGATTTGCTGGATCCTATTTGCCAATATTTTATTGAGGATTTTTGCATCTGTGTTCATTAGGGAGATCGGTCTATAGTTCTCTTTTATAGTTGGGTCTTTCTCAGGTTTTGGTACTAGAGTAATATTTGCTTCCAGGAATGACTTAGGAAGGATTGCTTCCCTTTCAATTTCATTGAATATTTTGAGGAGTGTTGGCATTAGGTCTTCTTTATATTTCTTGTAGAATTCTGCAGTGAATCCATCTGGGCCTGGGCTCTTCTTGGTGGGCAAGGACCCAATTACATTCTCAATTTCATTAGCAGAGATTGGGTTATTCAACAGTTTTATATCCTCTTGATCTAGCTTTGGTACTTCATATGCTTCTAAGAATCTGTCTATTTCTTCTGTGTTATCAAACTTTTGAGAGTAGAGGTTTTCGAAATAGGTGTTGATGATCCTCTGTATTTCTATTGGGTCTGTAGTGATTTCTCCTTTTTCATTTCTTATTGCATGAATTTGAGCTTTTTCTTTCCTTTTTTTAATAAGGTTGGCTAGGGGCTTATCGATTTTATTTATTCTTTCAAAGAACCAACTCTTTGATTCGTTGATTCTTTGGATTGTTTTCTTAGTCTCTATTGCATTGATTTCTGCTCTGATTTTTATAATTTCCTCTCTTCTTTTGGCTTTGGGCTTGACTTGCTCTTCTTTTTCTAGCTGTTTGAGGTGTAGCATCAAGTTATTTACTTGTATTCGTTCTGTTTTCCTGATGTGGGAACTCAGTGCAATAAATTTTCCTCTCAGAACGGCTTTCATTGCATCCCACAGATTCCGGTAAGTTGTATCTGCATTTTCATTTTCTTTTAGGTATTGTTTAATTTCTTCTTTAATTTCTTCTGTGACCCACTGATTACTCAAGAGTGTGTTATTTAGTTTCCATGTGTTTGCGGAATTTTTGCAGTATCCTTTGTCATTAATTTCTAATTTCAGAGCGCTATGGTCCGATAATATGCAAGGGATGATTTCAACTCTTTTGCATTTGCTTAAATATGTTCTGTGAGCTAATATATGGTCTATTTTAGAAAATGATCCATGTACTGCTGAGAAGAATGTGTATTCTGATGTTGTTGGGTGGAACATTCTGTATATGTCTATCAAACCCATTTGTTCACAGGTGTGATTCAGTTCTGTTATTTCTTTGCTCATTTTCTGTCTGGTTGATCTGTCCCTTGGTGTCAGTGGTGTATTAAGGTCTCCTGTTACAATTGTGTTACTGATAATTTGAGTTTTCATTTCTGTTAATAATTGTTTTATATAACTGGGTGCTCTGGAGTTTGGTGCGTATATATTTAAGATAGTTATCTCTTCCTCTTGGAGTTTTCCCCTTACGAGTATGTAGTGACCTTCTTTGTCCTTTATGGTCATTGTTGGTTTAAAGTTCACGTTGTCTGCAAACAGAATGGCTACTCCTGCCTTTTTTTGGATTCCTGCTGCATGAAGAATTGTTTTCCATCCTTTGACTTTCAGTCTGTGAGTATCTTTCTGGGTTAGATGGGTTTCCTGTAAACAGCATATGGTTGGATTTTGTTTCTTGATCCATTCTGCTAGTCTGTTTCTTTTGATTGGTGCATTGAGACCATTTACATTAATGGTTATTACTGTTAAATGCTGGTTAATTGTAGGAATGTTATCTCTCTGCTGTTGCATCTTTATCTTTCGGTTCTGTTTAATTATTTGCTTTGCTTAGTGGTTTTTTCCTTTGTGAATCTAAACTGTCTTTCAATATTTTTTGCAGGGTTGGTTTGGTGTTCATGAAGTTCTTCAGCTGTTCTTTGTCATGGAAGTATCGTATTGCACCATCTATTTTGAATGATAGTTTTGCAGGATATATCAGTCTTGGTTGGAAATCATTTTGCTTTAGGATCTGGAATACTTCACTCCATGCTCTTCTTGACTTTATCGTTTGTGCTGAGAAGTCTGCTGTGATTCTGATAGGTTTTCCTTTATAAGTGATTTGTCTTTTCTCTCTGACAGCTTTTAATAATCTATTCTTGTGTTGGATTTCTGGGATGGTGACTATTATATGTCTGGGTGTAGTTTTATTTTGGTTATGACTGTTTGGAGTTCTATATGCTTCACTGATCCTGATGTCAGTTTCTGATCTCATGCTTGGGAAATTTTCAGCTATTACTTCTCTAAATATCCTCCTGACATCCTTCATGTTGTCTCCCTCTCTTTCATTAATCCCTATCATTCTTATGTTATTCTTCTTTGCATCATCTTGCAGTTGTTGAATTGTTGTTTCCTGGTTCCTTGTTATTTTCAAAAGATCTTTCCTTTCCTGTTCACTAGCTGCAATCCTGTCTTCAAGGTCTGAAATTCTATCTTCACTTTCATTAAGGCGGTTTTTACAATTTTCAGTGGAGTTTTTTATTTCCTGTATATCTCTGTGCATCTGCATTATGTATTCTGTTTGTTTCTTATATTGCTCGTCTAGGGATTCTATCTTTTTGTTTAGTTCCTCCAATTTTTTATCTGTGTTTTCTTTAGATATATTTAGAATCTCTTTCATTTCTTTTATCATTTCTTCTTTTATCTGGGAGATTATTTCGAGTTTGAATTTCTTTAAAGCTTCCTGGAGTTGCTTGTCAATTTCAGTGGCTATTGTGTCTGATATATGAGGTGGATGGGATATATTTTCTTCTATATACATCGCTCCTAGGGTTTCTTGAGATGGGCTGGAGGTTTGAGGTTGTAATTTGGTCTTTCGTTTTGTCATTTTCCTATATTTCTGTGTTTCAAGTGTTACTTGAAAGCTTCCTCAGGATCTGTTGAAAATCCCCTTCTATGTTTGGAGCTACTGGGACTATGGCGCCGCGCTACTCCAAGCCATTAGGCCTACAGAACCAGTGGCCCTCCTCTGCCTGCTCAGAACTCCGCAGTTCCAGACAAGCTGGGCCTCAGGGACACTGTGCGCCCACCTGCCCCTTGGAAGCTCCACAGTTCTTCAATCGCAGCCGGGTTAGGGTACTCACCACAGGCCGCAGTGCTTCAGGAACCTGTGGACCCTCCCTGGTTGCAGAGATATCCACAGTCCTCCAGACACACAGAGAGGCCAGTGAGGGCACCCCAGATCTGCCCAGCTCCTCCTCTGCAGACCTGTGGCCAGGCGCAGCAGCTAAACAGGCTGGGCTAGGCTGGTAGTGTGGGCCAGCCCACCTATTGGGAGCTCAGCAGGTCTCCAAATGAAGCCGGGAATGGGGAGGCTGATGTGGAAGCCTTAAACCCACCTCTCTCCTTCACTGCACCTGGAAGCCTGAGGGAACTCCAGCAGTCTGGGCGCAGAAATCCAGAGTCCTCCAGACACGCAGAGAGGCCAGTGAGGGCACCCCAGATCTGCCCAGCTCCTCCTCTGCAGACCTGTGGCCAGGCGTGGCAGCTAAACAGGCTGGGCTAGGCTGGTAGTGTGGGCCAGCCCACCTATCGGGAGCTCAGCAGGTCTCCAAATGAAGCCGGGAATGGGGAGGCTGATGTGGAAGCCTCAAACCCACCTCTCGCCTTCACTGCACCTGGAAGCCTGAGGGAACTCCAGCAGTCTGGGCGCAGAAATCCAGAGTCCTCCAGACGCGCAGAGAGGCCAGTGAGGGCACCCCAGATCTGCCCAGCTCCTCCTCTGCAGACCTGTGGCCAGGCGCAGCAGCTAAACAGGCTGGGCTAGGCTGGTAGTGTGGGCCAGCCCACCTATCGGGAGCTCAGCAGGTCTCCAAATGAAGCCGGGAATGGGGAGGCTGATGTGGAAGCCTTAAACCCACCTCTCTCCTTCACTGCACCTGGAAGCCTGAGGGAACTCCAGCAGTCTGGGCGCAGAAATCCAGAGTCCTCCAGACACGCAGAGAGGCCAGTGAGGGCACCCCAGATCTGCCCAGCTCCTCCTCTGCAGACCTGTGGCCAGGCGCAGCAGCTAAACAGGCTGGGCTAGGCTGGTAGTGTGGGCCAGCCCACCTATCGGGAGCTCAGCAGGTCTCCAAATGAAGCCGGGAATGGGGAGGCTGATGTGGAAGCCTCAAACCCACCTCTCGCCTTCACTGCACCTGGAAGCCTGAGGGAACTCCAGCAGTCTGGGCGCAGAAATCCAGAGTCCTCCAGACGCGCAGAGAGGCCAGTGAGGGCACCCCAGATCTGCCCAGCTCCTCCTCTGCAGACCTGTGGCCAGGCGCAGCAGCTAAACAGGCTGGGCTAGGCTGGTAGTGTGGGCCAGCCCACCTATCGGGAGCTCAGCAGGTCTCCAAATGAAGCCGGGAATGGGGAGGCTGATGTGGAAGCCTCAAACCCACCTCTCGCCTTCACTGCACCTGGAAGCCTGAGGGAACTCCAGCAGTCTGGGCGCAGAAATCCAGAGTCCTCCAGACACACAGAGAGGCCAGTGAGGGCACCCCAGATCTGCCCAGCTCCTCCTCTGTCTGCTAAGATCTCTTAGCAAACTAGGAAGAGAGTTAACTTCCTTAGGTTGATAAAAGGCATGTCAAAAGAATCCTACTCCTGACTTCATATATAACTGAATCAAAGTAAAGTGGGCTTTTAGGGAGCTCTAAGAATTGGGAAATTATGCTTCAAGAATCACTGATTTACATTAATCACTACTCACTCTATGGTGCTGGGTTTGTAACTAAAGTTTTTAGGAGATATCAGCAATGAATCTGATAAAGATTCATGTGCTGTCTCAAAATATGCTCTCTCCTCCCCATTTAAGTTCTTGTTAAGTTAAGTGGGCAGAGACATAAAATCCAATATTCCAATATCCTGTTATTTTCAGAAGCATTTGAATACAAATGATTTTTCTTCCCCAATTAAAAAAATCATTTTTTGCCATAGTACAAAATTTTAAACAAATAACCTTAGGCTCAGTTTCACCAACTTTTATAAGCACAAATATTTCTGAAAATCACCCAATTAGCAAAGGCTATAGTTTCTAGATATCATATATATTAACTTTTAGGTTTTTATTCTTCGTATCTGTTTTATAGTTGATAAAGACTAATAATAACAACATGAATGGTTAGCCTATCACACTTAACCTTGGAATCATGTTAAATCATAAGAATGCAGCGACTTCATAATTCCATTTGCTACCTTTTCCTATTGTTGAACAATTTACTTCTACATATGCTGTAACTCTGTGGAATGGTTACTGTATTTGAATTACAATCAAAATGTTAAAAGAAATTTGGGAAAAGAAAAAAAATTAAAAGTATTTTTAGTTAAACTTTCTTTATTAACATTTAAGAATGTTGCACTTACTTCGGTCAAATGGCAGATAGTTGAAGGTTCTCATAAAAGACCTGAAGTCCAGGGAGAGTCGGGGGGAAAGACCCAGCTCCATAGCACCGGGGTGTGGAGGATTTTAGTTCTTCTAGGCTGAGTCACTCTACTAAGCTCTCCAAAGCTCCTAAGCTACACCAGAAACCCTTGTCCTCATCTCTACTAGGAGATAGACTTAACTGCTCCCAAATAAGAAACAGTCCACAGCTCCTGGGCATTGGCTCCTGCTGAGCCGCTGGGAGGTATGTTTGTCCTGTCTTCTGTAGAGGGCTCAGCACCTGCTGGAGCAGGAGTTAGCACTGGGGCAAGGGCCTGGAGACTGAGAGACAACACACAACATAATTTCCCTTCCTTTCAGTGACACTTCATCCCTTTCCTCCATAGCAAGAAGCCTGAAATTGAGAGACGTTCTTAAGAAGCCTGTCCTAGATGCAACCAGAAAGTACTACCAGGGAAGGCTTGGGTTCAGACGATAATTCTAACTACAGTGGACCTCTTCTTTGATAGGGAACAGCCAGAGACAAAGCTGCGGTTGCTGGCACTTCTGTTTCTTCTCTGGGGCCTTATTTTCTTGGGATTTTGTTAATAAATATTTTGGTTCTGGGAGGTCAAAGCAAACTTGATTTTGTTCCTGCACCCGCACTTCTTGTTCCCCACCTGTCCTGGCAGGAGCATGCATTGTGTTCTTCCCGGATGTCTTGATTAATGTTGTTGGCTTCCATTCTTTATTTCCATCCTAACCACTGCCATGATGGTCCCCATGCTCAGTCACAGAATGCTCTGAATGATAGTTTAGATCTTCAGTGTCCTCACTTTGCCACAGAAACTTTTTTCCTGGAAGGTCTGAGGTTAGGTGGGACACATTCACAGAAGACAGTGTCATTAGGAAGATGAAGTTTCTGTGCACTGGCTACTTGGAGGTGAGTCAGTTCTGCTTGAGTCTGCAGAAGCAGCTGATTTTGCTCATACACTTCTTGCACCTTCTCCAGCTCTTCCTGCTGGCACCCCAGGGTGCCCAGCAGTAGCTGTTCCTTTCCACCCCACTGCCTCCTCCAGCTTCTCCTCTATCATGTGGCTTTGCTGTAGCTGGCTGAGGATGTGTGGCGTCTTCTCCGGCTGCTGCTACTCCCGTTTGATGATCTCGGCTTGCAATTCTCCCTCTGTGTTAGCAAAATGATTGTGCTTCTCAGACAAAATCCACTGCATATCGGCCCACCTGGCCTCACTCATTTTATGCTGCTTTTTCTAGCTTATTGACCTTGATTTTGGAGGAGACCAGCTCTCCAAACACACGTTTCAAGACCTATGTGGATTCTGAAGTGTTCTTCTAGCGTTGCTTTGGCTCCTTCACTGTTGGCTCAGAGGGGCTGCTGTTAGGAGTCAGCGATCTGAGCGCTCCTGAGTTTTCTTCCCATCTTCAGGCTTTGCATCTGCTTTGCAGTATAGTCCTCTGACCTCCAACCTTGCACACCTGCATCAACATGTGAGAATGTGTGCCTCTAGAGTTTCAGAGGTAGATATGCCCCCAATTTCTGTTTTTCTTTGAGTTGAGCTAGATCCTAAGCCAGGGTCTTTCTATGTTCAAGAAGGTCATTCAAGTGATGTTTGGTTTCTTCAGTGCTGATCACTACCTCAACTTTATTTCCAAGCCAACTGTTCACTAGAGCTGCAGCATCTCCCACCCCAGGGCCCCGAGTCATTTTCCACTCATCAGTGAGTGTCTGTTGCTTGTAGAGTGCATCCTCAGAACACTTGTTAGCAGTTTCTGCCTCCTCAGTTTGCCTCTTAGCATACCTGACTACTTCTGGAAGTTGCTTTCAAGTTTAAGCTGCTCGAGTTGCCTCTTACTGTCTCCTCCTTTTAACTGGATGACTTCTTGGTCTTTTAGTTGCTTGCACTGTCTAAACTTCTCAGTGTTCTCTCTCATATGACACATTAACTTCCTCCTGTGTATTCATCCTCTGTATTTCCTGAGTCAGTCTGGTGACAGTACCTTGTAGATTCAGAAGTTTGGATTGTTTACCTGGTTTCATCTTAAAATCAGCCATGTGACCCTCCCAGTCCTGGGGAAGTTTGCAATGATACCCACTCAACTTGGCTTACTTGACATTCATTTTGCTGCCTAAAGATAAAGAAATCACTCTTCCATTTCCTTTTGTAGCCTACTGACTTCTAATTCTAGATTTTTTAATGTTATGCTGACATTGGAACTGTATGGCTCATTGCTGGCCATCATTTACTGTCATCTTCCTAGTTAGGGCATCTTTCAGTTCAGCTCAATCAGCCACTCTGATGTCCAAACTTGCTTCAGGAAATGTTGGTTGGTGAAAGCACCAAGAGACCTGCTGGTACCCTGACTAGGTTCTACTCAAGCTTCTGCTTCCACTGCGGTTCTGATGGCATCAACCCCACAACCAACACTGTTGTTCAACAGGACAGGAAATACAGAGGATGAACACACAGCAGGAAGTTAATGCATCCTATGAGAGAGAACACTGAGAAGTTTAGACAGTGGAAGCAACTAAAAGTGAAGGACAGTTATTTGGAGGTTATGGATTATCTCTGCTTTCCTTTTAATTCCTGGTCTTCCAGCCTTTCCACTTGCTTTTAAAGATCCAGTGTGCAGGCTGCCTGAACTGTGCTATCTCAGCATTCAGTTCTTCCTTCTCTTGTTCTTTTAAAATGATTCTGTCCAGTAGCTGAGCAGTGATCAGTGCCATGTACAAACTGTGGCTCAAGTTTTCATTCTCTTCTGCCAGGGACTGATTCTTCTCCCTAATAGATTGCAGATTCCTTGATGGTTCCACATAAATTCATCCAGGAAGGGGACCTTGATGGGCTTGCAGCAATGAGAGCTTCAGCTCTTGTACTTGGTATTTAAGATGATTGAGTTCGGCTGTCTAGGGATTGATACTAACAATGGGTTTCTATTTGATTTTCCTTGCTCTGTCTGCATAGTAAAGTGTATTTACTGCTTCTTCTAGATCGACATCAGCAGGACTCACCCAGCCTGCCATGAGGTTATGACTTTACTGCTTACAACATCTGGAAACAGTTGAGTCAATTGGAATTTTTCCTGGGCCCAAACCATCCCTCTGTCTCATTTCTGAGAATACAGATTATATTTCCCAAGCAAAGGAAGCCTCTGTGAAATCAATAGCTTCCTTTCAATGATCCCTTCTGCCTTGGTTTTCCTCTGTCTTTGTGACCCAGCAAGCCTTACCACGTGGGAGCTTCTACTGAACACTGCTGCTCTTTCTTTGCTTTATGGAGACTGTGCAGATGGCATGAGATCTGGACAGCTGCCAGTTCAGTGCTGTGGAGACCACAGTCTACTCCTATATTTGTTGCCCTGCCTCAGACAGGAAACAGTATCAAAAGCTGCTAAAACAGTCTTCCCAGTGAGCCCCCAAATCTTCATTTTTCCTTCAGGCTCCTCCACGATGTGTGGCTTTCTCTCAAGGTGGTCCCAGAAGATCCAAAATTTCTTCATTGTAAATCTCCCCTGCAAATCTTTCAGAGTAAACTCAGTCACTCTCCTTCCCAGTTTCTTTGAAGAACAGTTGCATTACCCTAAACAACCCTGACTCTTGGTTCCTTCTCTTGCTCTGCAGAGTAAACATGTTTTTACAGAGCCAGGTGGCCTGTGTGCTACACATGCTCTGAACAGGACTTTATGAGTGGGTCTACCACTGTATTGAAGACCTCTTCCTGTTCAGCCAAGGGGTCAAACAACATCAAAGGCAAAGGACTTGTCATTATCCACCACCACCTGAGGCGCATTCCACAACTTTCCCTGATCTCTCCTGGGACTAGAGGGTGACACCATAGCACTTTTACTGGAGTTCCCCTCACCTCTTCATTCATGATCCTAATTCCATGCCATGTCAGAGCAAATGTACCAGCTTCCCTGTGAGCTGCCCCAACCAAAGCTTTAACAGCCAAGATTCAAACTGGTCCTAAAGGTGCCAGCCAATCAGAGCACAGCTTAGGTAGTTACCATGTTCTCCCTCCTACCTGTAGTTCTAACACTCTGTCAAGATTGCTTGATTCATCTGAAAGTATTTACATTTGGCTCCAGTTTGGGAGGAAAAAATCTTGTTTGACATGAAATTTGGGGCTGAGGATTTTTTCCTTGGTATTTAAAAAATGGCACTCGTGTTCTGGACCCTATACACTTTCTGAATGCCAGATGTTATTTGCACCATTATTCCCCTCTGTAATGTGTCTTTCTTCCTCTTCATTTAGGATTTTATCTTTATATTCAATTTTCAGTAGTTTAATAATCATATGTTTGGGTGTAGTTTTCCTTTTCTTTGTTTGTTTTGAAGAAAATAAAACCAAATGAAATAAAACAGAATACAGTGAAACCAAACTACACAAAACACATTCTAAATGTGTCAAAACAAAACTAAACAGATTTGTGGTGCAGGAGTTCAAAATGAGATAAAAAGAAATTAATAAATGCTACCATAATATCTCTTGTTATCTTGAAAAATATCTTCCCATACCACTAGCTGTAGTAAAATCAAACAAAACAGAACAGAATAAAACCAGTCAAAATGAAACAGTGATAGCAATATAGGACTTCAAAACAAGATAATTGGAAAACAACAGTGGCTACCATAATGCGTCTTGTCTTCAGAGTAGCTGCCTATACCATCAGACATAATAAAATAAAAGAAAACATCATAGAATAAAATTAATCAAAGAAAAACAAAGCAATACAGGACTTCAAAACAATATAATAGGAAAACAATAATGGCTACCACAGTATTTTTTGTTATCTTTGAAATAGCTATCCATGCTATAACATATAATAAAACAAAACAAATAAAGACAGATAAATGAAAATAATACAGGGTTTCAAAGCATGATAATAGATTAACAATGGCTACTGCCTTCCCCTTTTAGACACTTCCTCTCCTACACTTTCACACTATCTACTGTGCATTTTGGATGCCACCAACTCCTTTAGTTTTTTTATAATAGGGAGACAACATGATGCTCACCCATGCAACTCTGAACCATTTCATCCATGAGCGTGATGTCAAGTTGTATCGACTTTAGCTACAGGCACCTTGAGATTTTCTTTCTTTCTTTCTTTCTTTCTTTCTTTCTTTCTTTCTTCCTTTCTTTCTGTCTGTCTGTCTGTCTGTCTGTCTTTCTTTCTTTCTTTCTTTCTTTCTTTCTTTCTGTCTGTCTCCTCCTCCTCCTCCTCCTCCTCTTCCTCTTTTTCTTTTTTTCTTTTTTGTGCCAGGGATTGTACTCACAACCTTTCTCTTGTCAGGCAGGCACTTATGTTGCTGAGGTAAATTTATGGCCCCAGGATTATCTTTTTTTATAGTTGAGTGACTTTTCATTGTATAAAAATGCCAGATCTTTCTTATCTATTCTGCAGTTGATGGACAAATTACCCCTACATTTTTTTTTGAGTCTCTGTCACATAAAGCATTGTTCTCTTTCCTTTGACTTTCAGTCTATGAATTTTCTTTCAAGTTAAATGTGTTTCTTGTATAAAGCAATTTGATGGATCCTGTCTTCTGATCCACTCTGCCTGTTTCTTTTTATTGGTGGATTGAAGCCATCTACATTAATGGTTATGGCCAACATGCTCTGCCACATCTCTGCCATACCATTTTCCTGCCATTGGTTGCCTGCTTTTCCCCTCCATTCAACTGTCTGCCCCACTCAGTGACCCCCACCTTCTGCTGTGGTTTCTGGAACCATGGTCTTTTTTTATTCTTCTCTAGAATGTCCTTCAGTATTCTTTGTAGGGTTGGTTTGGTGGTCATTAATTCCTCTGTTGTACTTTGTCATGTACATATCTTGTTTCTCCGTTAAGTGTGAAAGATAGTGTTGAAGGATACATCCATCTGGGTTGGAAGTTGTTTTCTTTTAGGATTTGAAATACTTCCAGATCTACTTGACATGATGGTTCATGTCAAGAAGGTTGGCTTGATTCTGACGGGTTTTCCTTTATAGGTGATCTGTTTTTCTTTCTTTAACGGCTTATAATATTCTGCTCTTGTGCTAAATTTCTGGAATCTTGATTATTATATGTCTATTTGTAGATTTATTTTGGTTATGGCTAGCTGGAATTCTATATGCCTCATTTATATGTGCATAACATCCTTTTCCCATGCTTGAGATGTTTTCTGCTATTACTTCTGTCAATAGATTTCTTAAGTCAATTGTGTTGACCCCTGCTTTTTTGCTGACACCTATTACTATTAAGTTATTTTTCTTTGCATCATTTTACAGCCATTGAATTTTTATTTCCTGGTTCCTTGTTGTTTTTAAGAGATCTTTCCTTTTGCAATTGTTAGCTGCAAACCTGTATTCAAGGTCTGAAAGTCTACAGTTTCATTCAAGCAGTTTTGCCAGGTATCAATGGAGTTTTTAATTTCATGGATATCTCTTTGAATTGTTTCATGTTTTCTACATCTTTTATAATGTTCATTCAAGGTTTCCCTCATTTTCCTATGCTCCACTTTTTTTTAATGTATGCCTTCTTTTGAGGTACTTAGTAATTCTTTTATTATGCTTTTCATTTCTTATTTTACCTGAGATAGCATTTCTGTCCTACTTTCTTTCATAGCCTCATGAAGTTGTTTCTTTACTTTAGTTGCTATCACTTCAGAAATTTCAGGTATCTGACTCCCAACTCTTCCATGTTTCTATCTCCTGGACCTGCTCTGCATGGGTTGTAGCCCAGAGATTGCTTTTTGCTTCTTCGTCTTGACATTTTATTGCATTCTTCAAGACATGTCGGTGGTGAGACCCTGGACACTTCCCTGAAGTTAGCTACAGTTTCTCTGAAGTGTGACTGCTTGGTTCTCCTGGCCAGTACTGGCTATGGGTATCCAGTGGCTGGTGTGGGGCTGGCTGCTGCTTTTCCCAGCCCATGCTAGCTACCCATAGTGGGAAGTCTGCTGAGTGATGATTGGAGTGTGTTCCTATAGTTTTCTTTATGCTCATTCTATATGGATTCCCTAAGCACATTTCAAAAGGTAGCATCTATATTCTTAAGTCCCTTCAGACAAATATTACTAATATTTGAGAATAAAGTTTGATTCTAAACATCTAATAAGAATAGCAGTCAGCTCTTGCTCCACAGCAGGTATCAAGTGGTAGGAAGGGACTCATTTACACAGTAACCTCCTAAGACTAGCTCAGAGTTGCTGAAGAAGGCCAGAGTCTCTGTGAAAGGACCAAAGAATGAATGCTTTTTGTTGAGACATCAGTTGCAAAGCCACATCCCTCCATGTAGAACTCTGAGGGAGGAGCTTGAGTCTATACCCATGTGACACATCTCTGTGGGTGTATTCCACTAGGAACTTCAGCTCAGCACTTTCTGGGAAATCAACGGACACCTTTCTAGGAAATCAAAGGACATCTTTCAAAATTTGTATTCTCAGAACTTTTTTATTAATCATCTGGGAGAGCCTGCTCCCTCTCGACCTAAAGACATCTGTAGAGACGAAGAAGACAGTTTTCAGGTGAGAACACAGACCTATAGATAGCCTGGGGACACTCATTTTTGTTGCCTCACTAGCAAAGTGGAACAAGTCAAAATACTTCTGAGAAATGTGGATAAGAGTGTCTGGGCTTCATTGTGTTGAGAATTATGTCAGAGGAAAGGCAGTTCTCTTGATTTGAAAATCTAGATCAGACCATACAAACTGAAAAGGGAAAGGAAGAAAGGAAAAAGAAAAGAATCTATATGTGTATACAAAATAAAACAGTTATACAACTAGCTCGTTTATTTCATTGAAAAGAAAATCTTGTGCTCATATTGTTTGGTGAGGCAGGAAATTTTGCCTGTATTTTTTACTCTGAATACTTAGTACGAAGATAACCATATGCAATGTATTAATTACTGCAACTGTCCTACTAACCTATTTGAAGCTCTGTTTCATTGTTATGTTTATCTTTTTTCTTTAAAATTTAAAAATGAAAGCAAAATAAAAAACATCAAATAATGACCATATGTGGGGTAGTGTTAGATCTGAGAGAAATTCTTGGCTGAGTAAAGTTCAGTTTTATTATGGATCAGTAAATAAATATGAAGAGATTTGAGTGTGTGCACTTGGAGTTGAGTGATGGAAAATGTAGTAACCCCTATCAAGAATCATTCTGCTTCAGGTGACATTTGACAGAGAGTTACATAGACTGTGCAGATTTTGTCCTGCATGTAGATATTGTCTTGTATAATTCTCTGGAAACATTTGAAAGTAGTCAGCTTGGAAAACTGATGACCAGGGAAATTATGTAACCTATTTGACCACGAAAAGACTAAGCAAATTCTAGCACAGAGGCTAAAATACAAAGGTGATGTGTTAGGTCTGAGAAGGGGGAGGAGAAGAGGAGAAGTCCGTGGGAGGTATGGAGCAGAGTGGACGGCCGTGAAAGTAGTGGTCAGCAGTGACTTTATTCCGGGACTGCGGGGAGGGGGCCCCCCGCCGCCGGCCCCGGGCGCAGCATCTCTGCACCCGGGGCGGGTGGTCTCTCCGGGAACATGGGGAGTGGAGCCTGGCGCGCTGGCCGGCGCTGGCTGCTGGAATCTGGGTCTCTCTCTCTCTGGCGAACTCCCTCTGGTGAATTCCCTCGGACACGTGGCATGGGGGAATCTAAATAGCCTAAGCTTAGGGCAGCACCCTAATGCCATTAGAGATGCACAGGTATCTCACTGGCGCACAGGTCCTTAAGGATGGGGATATAGGGTTACAATCAAGTGCATAGGGGGCAGGGGGGGGGAGGAGTTTAGCTGCAGCCTTTTCTGGTTACAGTGTTCCATCTGGGCCGGCAACTCTTTCATGATGAATCATTTAAATATTTAAAAAGTCATCTATCATGAGGTTTACAGTATGCTTCCTTCTGAGTTTCTTATATGTGGTATATAAAATGTGCACAAATATGATGAAGTAGCTACGCTCAGCACAGTTCTTCCCAGGAGTATTTTCCTCATAGGAATTTTGTTTTTGGCTGAGCACTGGCATGGCTTAGTCAGAAGTTCCAAAGTTCCCCGCCTTGGCCTTTGTACATGGTGAATGCTGGTAACTCTCCAGTATGGGCCAACTCCCCAGGGTTGTTCTGTCCAGGCAGCTGTAGCAGCAGAGCAGCAGGGCTGTGTTCTCTGGGGTCCTGTGCAGCTGTGCTCAGACCGCAGTCCCCTGTATACCTGGCAGTATTTGGATATTACTGCTTCCATATGGATTCTTCAAATTCCACCTTGTTTCTTATTTTCATGTAATGTTCTGAGATGCTTCTAGAAAAAACACCCAATTAGCCTTCACACATGTTGCACTTCTGTCTGGAGACTTTCTAAAACTTTGTTCTGCTCTGGTCTTTATCTCAATGAAGTATCTGACAATAACCACACTTCAATAGTTGGCCTTCAGTATACAGTTAATCCAGATTATTGGGCTGCTGGAATCTAGTATCTTCAATGGCGTGGTTTGTGAACAGCAGAAATGTATTCCTACAGTGTCAGTGTCTGGAGAGGGCTGTTTGCTGATTAATGGTAATACTTTCTTCTGAATTCTCATTTGGTGGACACAGTGTCCTTACGATCTAATCCCTAAGCCTGCATCACCATGGGGGTCTGGATTTCAACATACAAATTCAGAGAGGGCACAGATACTCAGAGAATGGCTTATTTCTTGAATGAATAGGTGAATCTTTACATTCAGCAAGCAAAAGGACTAAATAAATAGCTATGTTGATACACATTCTTCAAACAGGACATCATTAAATGTACATGTCATGAGTCTTTCAAGTGTATCAGACACTGCAATAATTTTTGAGAAAGAAGAATACAACTTGAGGGCTTCTCCTGAGGAACTGAGAAACTAGAAGACCCAGTATAATCCATTGTTCCAGTTTTGTGGTTAAATATATATACATAATCCTAGCAGAGCAAAAAAAGTGCTTGATTCTGTTAGGGTTTCACACCTCAGAGAGAGGAAACTGAGGAAAATCCACTGTGTGTGGAAGGCTTTGTAAGGCAAATAAAAACTAGGCTTTGTGAGTTTCTTGAAGGTAGGATATAAATAAAGACACCTCCAAGGTGCTGAAGTAGATATCCCATTACAGAGATTGTTCTGGGAAAAATCATGCTTCCCAGTCCAGCCATTCCCTTGAATTTTGCAGCAACAAGATCAAAAGGTTGCATGAATGTTGGTAATTTAGAAGCAATAGAAATCAAGAACTACCAGCAACATTAGGGCTAGTTCAGATTCTGTTAGATCATTGCACAACCAGTGTTCCAGAAAGGTCAAACTAATGATGTAATAGTGGAAAGGTCTTGAACATACAAAAGGAGCCTTTGGAAGGCCAGTGACCCTAGAAGGAGCCAGCTGGAGTTAGTATCCTGATATCAACAAGCCAAATTCGCTCCCCCGCAACAGGCTCAGGATCATAACAAAACAATAACTAAGAGGCAGATAGAAGGTAGCAGTGAGTAAAAAAGTTAGGTGAAAGGTGGCTTTGCCCTAACACGGTTTTGCATAACCTCAATTTGTGCCTAGTCACCACTCATATCTAACAAGCACCTTCTTAACAAATACTTCCATAATTATGAATGGGGATGAACAGTTTAGCTCATCATTTATGGAGCAAACAATGATGGTTTATGGGTCCATATTTATCCAGGTCCTGGGTAACCAAAAAGGACATGTGGGAGTCCTGTCTTGGGTGGGGAAGGATGGATTCTTGCAGTAAGCTGTTTCCAGAACAGGATGGGGCAGGAAGGCTTTCCCGATCATTCCTACCTTGCTGACTCACAGAGATGGAGCAGAGTTCAATGCTGTGGGTTCCTCAGAGAACTGCATCTGCTGAGTTCCACATTGGTCTTTACCTTTTGAGAATAAGGTCTGTGAATCTTCTGAAATTCTTATTCAAGTGTATTGTTGAGAATTTCATCCAGTATACCAATGACACCTGACTGTGGCTGCATAGAAAAACTTGTCTACAGAAGTGTGTGAGATCATGGGAAACACATGGGACTTGCATGCATTACAGTGAGAATGTGGAATAGCACATTCACTTTAGAGGAGAGCAAAGCAGTTTTTTAAATCACGTTACACATTCAGTTACCACACCGCTCTGGAAATATTCTCAGAGGGTAATAAACTCATAAATGCATACATATATTAGTATGTTAATCTTTATAATAACATTGATAATTGGCCAAACCTACAGACAACCAAGTGTCCTTCAACACATTAATAGATAAAAAAGCTGATCAATTCACACAATGCCTATAATGGAATATTACCCAGCAATAAAAAGATGTCCCTATTGAAAAATTCAATGAGTAAGATCTGGTAAATAAAAGATGCTAGTCTGAAAAGGCCACATAATAAACAATTAGAGATTTTTGACATTTTGTCAAAGGAAAATTGTAGAGTCAACAGCAAGTTAATGATTACTTTGGTCTCAGAATCAATGGAAGAAAAAGGAGTCGATAATGAAAGGACAGAAAAGGTCTTTAGGAGTTTGTTGGAAAGGGGGTGCCTCCATGTTAGGATACTAGTATTGCCAGTGTGTACAGCTATCAATATTCATGGAAACCATGCACTTAAATTGAATTTTACTGAGCATGAATTATGCCTCAAAGAATAGTGACAGTAGAACAGAAATACACAGAACTGTTTAAATTGCAGATTTCCAAGCCTGGTAAATCCATAAGACTTTCTAAATAAAAATAATAGTGGCATCTTTGAAAAATAATATAATATATGCATACACATATAATGGAAGTGTAAATATAAGCATACCTTACTAATAATCAAATATTTTCTTTGATTGTGTTTTTTTTTTTCAAATTTGAATTACACCACAGAATCATTATGCATTCTATGTAAAGACTCAGAGGAAAAGTTATTGAAATTTCTTTCTTCTTTTGTCTTTGATATCAACACTAACAGCAGTAACAGGTCAGCTGGTTGGCACAAACTGAATATTGTGCAAGCTAGGCACACTGCTGTGGCCTTAAGCCTAGCTGTCTGAAGCACCATGTGCCTATTTGCATTAGTCATGTGTCTTTAATGTTTTCCAGTTGATCTGAAATTCACCAGTGGTTGGTTAATCAGAAAAAACCATTAAGTACACTCCTTTAGATGAGAGTGAGGGCTGACATTTGCTTGTGCTGAAGACAAATGGGAATTATAACCATTGATTTCTTCTCCTGCACTGTATGTGTGGACGGAGCTATCACACTATACCCTATCGATATCTGCAAGTAAAATAGTTAGTGATGGAAAGAAGACCACTAGTCCTCCTAACCATGAGGGCTCGCTCTATCCTGATGCTCAGCTTTACATGCACTGACTTATTTCCTTGTCTCACTCACTCTTCGAACTAAGTGAGCATTTACTGCCATTTTTAGATGAGGAACCAAGGCATCAGCGAGTTGAGTGGCAAGCTGGGGGTCATAGAGTGGCAGAGCTGTCTGGACATGGATGGAAACTGAAACAATGGTCATGCATTCTTTGATAATAGATTCATTAATCCTGGTGTAACTTTACTTGTTGAATTCTGTGTGTTAAAATAAAAGGTGAAAAGAAAAATTACAGAAATAGTTTTGAAAGTTAAGAAAGATGTTGGTGTTGATTTCACAGAGAATCCCTCCTCTGCCTCAACCGATTCTTTCTTAAGGTAAGAAGTTTAGTGCGTGGGCCATCCACGAAACAGCAGGACCATTGCCCAGACTGTTAACCAGAACTGTTTATTGTATTTGCGCCACTTCTCACAATTCCCATTCTTCGATGTTTTTTGCTTGTCTCTTTAGGTTAAGTTACCTATCAAGATGTTCCATGTGCAAAGTCCACAAATGCTACAGATGCTAGAGAAATCTTTAGTGAAGAACCTGCCTGAAGCCATAAAGGTAAGAGTGGAACACACACAAGAGAAAAAAAGGACCACTATATGCCTATAAAAGAAGTTGGGGAAGAAAGCATTCAGCAACTATGTGTTCTGTGCTGTAGATGCTCTCTGTGTGGCATCTAATTTAACTCACATCGCCTTGATTCAAGAAATGTGCATGATACCTATCAGTTCTATAATCAGGATCATAGGCAATGTGCTGACTCTAATCTTGTCTGAGCTTTGGTGTGTGGTGACTCAATACATTCCCTTCTACTTATCTAAGAATGTGTGATATAAATCTTGAAGATTTCCAGAGTTGAAAAGTTTACTAAAACTAACACATTCATGTTTAATTCATTTTCCTAAATAGCCATTAATGTGTTCCTCCTGGATAGAAAGATGAAATCAGTCTGTGTTTTGTCAAATAGCAAATTATTGGTGTAGATCTGGATGAGTAAAATATGTGCTTTAGAGTGAGACCAATAATCTTGTACACAGACACACTTCTCTACTTAGCCACAAAGATTGAAAATTCAAAAACGATCATTGAACAGAACTGTTTGCAGTATCATTGTTGGAATGTCCACTCTACAAGCTTTAATTTTGTGACTTGAAAAATTATTTCTAAGATGGCAATATGTAATCCATTAACTAGTGATTTCCTACTGCTCATATTTTTTTCTTCTGTAAATCTGTATAACTTGTACCCTTTCACTGTTTTTTTTCCTTTCTCCTTAAATAAAATTAAAAAAAAAGAACGTAAAAAAAGAAAATTCAAAAAACAAAAGCTAGTACAACTGAAAGAAAAAACAAAGAATGGAGAAACTCACCAGTATAATTCTTCTTACAGTAATTTATAGAATCAACAGGAAATGTGTATGTATACATATTTAAAAGTCCTGAACAAAGCAAGGTGACACCTTAAACTGACATTTGAGTATCTCCCTCATAACACCAGAATACATGTGCTGTTCATATGCTTAAGGGATAAATCATACATTTTGAGCATTTTAAAATGATTATAATCACATTAAACATGTTCTTAATAACAATGGAATTAAAATTTAAATGTTATCAGGAAGCTTCCTAAATTTCTTCAAATGATATAAACACACTTCTAAACAAACCATCCTACAAGTTTACAAGGCAAATTTGAGTATTTTAAATAAATGAAAATGAAGGTGCAGCATAGGATAATTTGTGAAGGCAGATAAATTCTCGACAGCTAGAAAATATACATTAACTGCTTAGTACAAAAATTTAAGAATGATCTCATCTCAAAAGATTTAAGTTTTCATCCTAGAAACTAGAAAATGAGTACAAATTAACCCCTTAGTGAGTGGAATGAAGGAAACAGGAGAATGAGAAGCAGGAGGAGGAGGAAGAAGAGGAAGGGGAGGAGGAGGAGAAAGTAGTCAATGAGAACACAATAAAATAATAGCAAAATTCTATTCATCATGTATTCATCCAAAATCTGATTCTTGGAAAAGCTCAGTAATGTTGAAAACATTATGATCAAAGTGACCAGGAAAAAGAAAAGTCACATGTGAGTAATATTAAGAATAGAGGAGGAGACATCACCATTAGCTCAATAAAGATTATAAACCTAATAAAGATGTTCTTAACAACACCATGCTTACAAATTTCAAAAATTATTCTGTGAAATACACATATGATGAAAAGTCATTAAAGAAAAATTTACAATCTAAGT
This sequence comes from Cavia porcellus, assembly GCF_034190915.1. Classification (NCBI taxonomy): domain Eukaryota; kingdom Metazoa; phylum Chordata; class Mammalia; order Rodentia; family Caviidae; genus Cavia; species Cavia porcellus. The sequence goes on along the minus strand of NW_026947500.1, from coordinate 53,142,286 downwards.
TGTCCTGTATCTGTAACTTAAAACACTCCTAGAAGAAAACTGCTATCCAGGTGACTTCATTACCAATTTCTACCACATGGGTGATTAAAAAAAATCAATGTACGCAGACTCTTTGAGAAGAGGACAAAGAAGGGAACATTACCCAGCTCATTCTATGAGACCAGAATTTCCCTGATGGCAAAACTGGAAATATATATTATAAGAAAAAGACAGGATATATCCATCAACAACACAGAGGCAAAAATACTAACAAAATACTAGGAAGGTAAATACCGCATTTAGAAAGAATAGCTAATCATAAGTAATGGGAATTTATGTTAAGAATTCAAGGTTCAAAATTCAAAAGTCAACAATGTACGCTGTCTTAGTCATTTTTTACTCATCACTGAGACAAAATACCTGATGCCCAAAGTTGGGAAAGGAAAGTTTATTTTTCATAGTTTTTGGAGATTTTAGTCTATAAACTCAGTTGGCTCGAAAGCAGAGTGGCATGGTGAGGCTGCAGTTCATGGCAACCATAAACAGCAAGGCAGAAACTGGCAAGAGAGAGAGACATGCATTTTTTCTGACATTACATCACATCCTGGTTCCACCCCTGGTTTGAATTGATGTTGTCAGTGGGTATAGCACTGAAACCATCTATCCAAGCACTGGACAATGAACCAATCACAAATGCAAAATGCAAAGGCATGAGGCTTGGGGACAACCAACATAAACCATGACATAAGTTTTCTTATCAATGAACTAAAGAAGAAAACCAGATGATTTTCTCCTGACAGAGAAAAATTATTTAATCAAATTTAATATTTTCAATAAACATAAAACCTCTTCAGCCTAGAATAAAATAATTTCTTTTAAACTGATAAAAAGAAAATATAAAAAGTTTCAACTAATATTTTACTAAATAGTGAATGATGATTTCTCTACCATAAATATTAAGGCAAGAATACTCACCTTATATACTCATATTGAAAGTAACATTGGATGTTCTAAACAATATAATAAAAGGCAGAAAAAGGGAAGAAAAGAATACATACTGGGAAAAATGCAATAAAAGAGTTTTTTCCCTCACAGAGGTCATAATTTTCTAATGTAGAAAATCTTATGAAATATACAAAACAAGCTTTAGGTATTAATAAATTGAGCTAGGTGATAAGATTCAAGGCGAAAATATGGAACAACAAAAATCAATTACATTTATAAGCACTAGCAATACAAAATTGAAAATAAAACTTAAAAAGCAGTGCCATTTACAATAACATCTAAAGAAAAACAAAAACTAAAGTAAAAACAAATCTTTAATTGTAAGACACTGTTATTCTACATTTTTTTTCCTACTGACTCAAGAATTGGGACTATTCAGGGCAACAGGAGGATGGTGTATTTACTGTGGTTCTGACTCCACAGTTAATGGTAACTGTGGTAGGAAAGACACAATATTACATCTTTTGTTACCTTTCCTGTGACCTTGTACCTTGGAGAAAGGGCAGTTACAGATTAAGCCACACGAGCTTTAGGCGACTCTCACAGGGCAACTGTTGAGTGGGCTGAGTCCAGAGGTAGATGTCTTTGACATAACTAATTATTTTCTAAGCAAAATAGCAAAAGTTTAAGCTCAGTCTCAGCATTTTCATGTGAAATTAGTAAAACCAGAAAGTCAACATAGTAGACATTCCCATTCAGTAGTTATTAAATCTCTGGTTAGAGAAAGATTTGGGTATTGTGGCCTGAAGTAATGGGTATTGTGTCTCCAAGGAATAAATACTGAGTAGGTTTGTGACACATGCCAAATCTTATTCAGTCAGGTTGTAGCAAAAAAAGAAAAGAAGTAGTGACTGCAGTTATATTTTTATATTGTGTATCTAAAAATCACCAGTTCTCAGTTCCAATGTTTAGAAAAAAATAATCGTTATTTCCACCAAAACTGGATTTAGTTGCCACATCAAGCTTCCTCAAATAACAGAGTATTTAGTAACTCCATGTAAATGTGGTTAAGTGAAAATTTCGCTTCCCTTGTTCCTTAGTCTGACTTAGAACTATTTTAAAGGAGGGACAGGGACCTTCAGACAGGCTGCACCTTATTTAGTGAAATGGTTTTTGCTCCATCGCCCTTTCTTGTGTGGCATCCTGTGGCTCCATCAGCTGGGAGATCCTGTTTTCCACTTGACCGTGCTGCTGTGCACACTGTGAAGAAAAGCTTGAGCACTTCTAACTTTGGCAAATCATCCTGAACTTATTCAGTGTTCTTCAAGTCTCTGGTGTTTGAAGACCTGATCCTAAACACCAAGAAACAACTCTGAATGAGTGAAGTTCTTTGGAGTTTGGTTGTTGGAGCCCAGGATTATACCACTATGATCTGTTTCTTACTAAGTAGGAAAGAGGCCATGTAAACTTTCCAGAAAGTAATGTGTAAATACTTAGAAGACAAAAATCCTTCTGAGTATATCATGTTTGATTTAGAAATTTTCCTTCTAAAATTTGTACTAACGGTAATATTTTCAAAGACTCAAGCAAAAATTTCCTTTCAAGAATTAGAATAAAATGTCAGATAAAACAGAAAAGGCCTTCAATTAGAGGTAAAAAATTTTAACATAGAGTTAATCTTAAATAATTATGAAGTGAGATTACACAGATTAGTATTTAATGACATGGAAATATGCCCATGCAGAGTATAAGAAGGAAAAATAGGTGTCAAACTAAATATATGAGATAATTTTGTGTAACAATGTAAATACATCAAAGAAAATGAAAAGGAATGAATGGTGCAAGAATGAGTGATTGATAATTTGTTTCACTTATGATTTCATCAAAACTCTGCTTATTTGGGAGATAATAAAATGTAACCTAAGGATTGGACTAAACACTGTAAGCGCTACATACCCTACTTTCAGAGGGGTGAGTCACTTTGTCACAGAAACGGAATATTGACCTTGGGCCCTGTGCTTCTCTTCCCATTGTGTTGAAATGGGACAGGTTTATGGGACCGTCTTTCACATGAACCAGGGGAACCCCTTCAAGGTAAAGGCTCTGGTGGACAAGTGGCCTGATTTTAATACAGTAGTTGTCCGTCCTCAGGAGCAGGTAAGTTGCCATCAATGGTGTGGATATGATGGTGTTTATGCTTACTTTGTAACACCAGTGTGGAAGGTGGGTAAGTCACAGGGAAACACAAATGGAGCAGGTTGATGATTGATTAGCTTTGTCTTCCAGAAGAGTTTGATCACAGCCTGTCTTGGAGAGGGTTTGAGAAATTAGGAGTGAGATTCAGAAAAACAACAAAACACTTGCACTTGAGGCTTCCCAGTGTAACCCTTCCATAATGACTGAGTGTAACAGCCACAAGAGATAGCTGAAGGTAGAGAATGAGCTACACAAATCCCCTGAAAGATTTAAACTCAGGCTGAACCGGACATGGGCCCTCCTGTTCATGCCGAGAAGTCAGCTCATGTTATGTTCAGAAATGGCTGGGTCTGAGAGCACTAGTATTGCCTCTAGTGGGTTTCTTTAACCTCTCCCTGCTGGAACTATTCAGCACAAATGAGAAGTCTGATTTCCTCTCCATCTGCCAAGAATAGAAAGTATATTCCTTGGTTTGGACTGTTGACACACAACATCTGGAGTATGGGGCACCTTAAAAATCAACAGAGCGTAAAGGTAGGTGAAGAAAACTGTGACTTGCTGGATTCTAAAATTGTGGATCACGAAGTGAAACCATTCACTCAAAAATACATTCCCCCTCCCTCTAGTTTTTCAGCTCTTTTTTTTTCTTTCTTCTCTTTCTTTGTTATTGTTTTTAAGAGTTCTATGAATTTTTCTTTTCCCCTTCTTTTTAAAAAACTTTTCTCTCTTGTATTTCCTACTGTTCACTCTTTTTCATTTTCTTGATTTTTGTTATTTGTTCTTTTCCAATACCATTATTCAATTCTATTTTTCTTCTTCTAATCCTTAGTAGGATCTTTTATGTCGCCTTTCTCTCCTCCTTATTTTCCACTGTTCAATTTTTAAAAGTAACCTTTTTCAATCTCCAAATCAACTCCTTTGTATCTTAGTTGTATAACCATTAAACTTTATTAACATTTAGATAGTTAGCTGTACATTACTACTATTGAATTATTTTCTATTGTAAGTGGGGGTGTAAATGTCACTTTTAGTAGATGATTAGACTATGTAGCCAATCCAAGTATGAAATATTAACCAGGCCCAATCATAGTTGGCTTCCAATAGCAAAAAAGTTCAGGAATGTTCAGTGTGGTATGACTATAGTGGTACTGTCCTTGTTTGTGTTGTCTTAGTGTTTATAACATAATTATTGAGTTTTTAAGAACATTCTAAGCAATACATTATTGGCCCTGACAGTATGTCAGCATTGATTTTGTTTTGAACAATATTCATTTTGTTGATATATTTGTTATTGCCTGGGTGGAATAGGTTTCTTTTTTTCTTTTTTATTTTTTTTAAATTTTGCTTAAGGAGCAAAAGAAAAAAAAGCAGAGAAAGGGTACAAGTTATACAGATTTACAGAAAAAAATAAACAGTAGGAAATCACTAGTTATTGGATTACATTTTGTCATCTTAGAAAAAATTTTTCAAGTTACAAAATTAAAGCTTATAAAGTGGATATTCTAACAGTGAGACTGCAAACAGTTCTGTTCAATGATTCAACCAAAGTCATTAATATCATTATCTATCTTATACACTTAAATATACATGCAGTTATATCATTTAGAGCACTTTCTTTTCCTCTCTTTTGTACAATGACAATTACACATTTTGGGTTTTGTTGCTCCCACAGTTCTTATTACGTTTTTGGAAGAGAGTAGAACCAAATGTGACACAACAGAACACTCAGTCACATCAAAAGGGTGGACTTAATAGGTAATGTAAAAGCATAACTCTAGGTGATCAACAATGGTTACTATATGCCTTCCGCTATCTCTAACAGAATTGCCTATATCGTTATTTATAATAAAATTGAACAAAACAGTAAGGAACAAAACCAACAAAACCAAAACAATGGAGACATTATAGGTCTTCAAAAGTAGATAATAGTCAACCAGAATGGGCATCATAATGAATCCCCCTATCTTCACAGCTGTTGCCTAAACTTTCGAACTTGGTACTATCAAGCAAAACAGAATAGAGGAACATCAGTCAATACAAGATGGTGAGAGCAATACAGGGCTTTAAATCAAGATAATGGAAAGTCAAAGTGGGTTACTATAATATATCCTGCTATTTTTAATTTATTTTTCCCTTAAAAGGATAAAAAAGTAAATAATAAAATGGAGATTGAGATAAAAGAGGGCATAACAGCAAATCAGCGCAGATCAAAACATAACCATTTAAGCAAAATAGACTTTTTAGTTTCCTGGTATTGTCTTTGAGCCTGCTTAACGTATTCTATGCTTTCTCTATTTTCTCCATTAAACAATTCTCCCCTCTTTTTCTGTTCTTCCATTCCACCATCTGTTTTTTCTTGGGTGGTGCTTAGCATTTCTCTAACTATTCTGCTTATGTCTACCTTCAGGTCATTAATAACTTCATTCCTGAACTTGTCTATGAGGCTCTCGAGATAGTGCTTTATGTCTATTGGTGCTGTGTCTGATGTTGCTCTTTTTCAGGGTGGGGGGCCAAGGACCCTTTCTTTTGCTGCCTCTTCCCATATTGTTTGTTCCTTATACATGCAAGCTTATATAGGAGGCCCAGCTTCCTTCCCTGTCAATCACAGTCCGATTGAATTGCACAGGCTAGGTGTTCCTGCCAACTGCAGCACACCAGGAAGTTGCAGACCTGGCAGCCTATGCAGGGCCCGCCCCTCCAGGTCACCTTCAGGTGCTGGGAGCAGGGTTGTGCTAGCCTATTGGGTCTCAGCCAGCAGCATACATGGGCTAGGCACTGCTCACCAATCCCGCTTGAGAGGGGGATTGCTGATTGAAGTCACTGCAGTGCTCTGTTCCCACAAGTCTGCCTGGTCCCAGAATGTCCTCTGTTGGAGTCTCCTCGACTGTGGAAGAGTCTCAGTTTTCCCTCACTCACCAGAGGTGGATGCATGGCTCCCCGCCTGTCCCGCTCTCAACTCCATTCACCGATTCCTGTTCTCAGAGCTTCCGCGCATCTCTCTCCCTGCCGAGCCGATGCAGACGCAGCCACAGTGGCAGGAAACCCAAATCGTGGCTTCCAATGGTGTGGGCTCCAGCTTCCATGCTGAGGCTTTATCTGTTTCTGTTATAGCACCAGGATTGCATTCCCAGTTGGTTTCTCTCAGCCCAGTTCATTCTTGGGTCACCGGGGCATATCTCCTCTTGCTTATGATTCCTTACTCAGCACCATACCTGAATTCTAAGCTGGGTCTTTCAGAGAGCCTCCATAGCTGCTGCTATCTGTCTGCCATGTTCTCCTGGAATGGAATAGGTTTCTTTAAACTGATGCTAACATTACATTTGCGTCATTAACAGTACTGAAGTCCATTCACAAATAGATAAAAGTTATGAATGTTAAAATAGAAACAACTTGCTGGAAGATAAAAAAGTTGGAGCTCCTCAAGACAGGCATAACAAAGACTTTTTGGACAGAAAGTTAATGTCACAAATAATCATACCGAGTATCACATAATAAGGTCATATCAAATTAAAAAGCTTCTGCACAGTAAAGCACACAATGGACAGTGAAGAGACAACCTACATAACAGGGGAAAGAGTTTGCAAGCTATTCCTTAGACAGAGTAATATCTAGAAAATATCAAGAGTTCAAGAAAATCCTATGTCTCAACATAAAAGACCCAATCAAAAATGGCTAACAACAACGAATCAACACTTTTCAGAAGAAGAAGAACAAATAGTCAGTGAACATGTGAAAAAGTTCAACCTTCTGGCCTCTAGAGAAATACAAGTTAAAAACAACACTGAGATTTCATCCCACTTTAGGAACTATGTCTGGCATTCCCAATGAAACAATAACAGGTTGGTGAAGTTGTGGGATAAAGAAACAATTCTCTGTTGTTGATGGGAATGCAAACTGGTACAAGCACTATGGAAATCAGTGTGGAGATGGCTCAAAATACTAAAATTAGATATTCCATTCAGCACAACTATTCTCCTGCTAAGTACCCTCCCCATGGATCCGAAGATATTTCAGTGATACCCTGATAGCTATGTTTACAACAATGCAATTTGTATAGCTGAAACTTGGAAGTAACCTGTGTCCATCAAGAAATGCATGAAGAAAATATTGTATTTATACACAGTGGAGTGCTAACATAAACTATAAAACTGAGGATTGTGTGGCAAAATGGATGCTTGTTGAAAACATAATATTGACTGAAATAAATCAGACGCACAAGCTTAAATGTCACATGCTTTTTGTTATATGAGTAGCTCAAAGTAAAAATGAGGAATAAAGTGAAAGATAATAGTAAATAGGGAATTGATGTTTTACAAAAGAGAAAGTGACCAAGTGATAGAGGGAGGTGTATGGGGATAGAAGTGGGGAAAGAGAGGCCCAAAGAGCATTAAGATGTGTCTGTATGCACACCAACTCTACAAAAAGAATGTGATTATCACATTTTTCAAAAACTCACTAATGTAAAATAAAAAATCAAACTATGAAGATCTCATAGAACTCAACATTTGAAATGTTTGAAGTATTTCAAAAGTCCATTAATTGAAAAGCCAAATGATTGAACCATGGCCAATTTTTCCCCAGAGGTTTGAAAAGCATATACATATGCCAAGAGAAATTAGTGAATCATGAAAAGTTAACAATTTTGCACCATCTCACTAATGTTAATTTGTAAAAATTTAAATATGTTGATGCAGAGGGCAAACAGTGGCTAGTTCAGAGGGTGTGAAGATGCAGGTGAAAGGAATCAAAGCAGCATCTAGAGAGGCAAGAAGTCTAAATATCTAATGTGTAGCATGAAGAATAGGGATGGTAACATTTTCATGAATTTGCTACAGATTTGGAGTTCCAGCTGTTTTTCACCCCAAAAAAAGTTTGGTCGTCAATGTGAAGTGATGGACCTGCTAATTTTCTTCAGAGCACCAGTCATTGGTTTGCAGTAGTAACTGTTTTATTAACTGTGTGTGCTTCCTACCATCGTGTCATATACCATATATATATACACACATATAGTAATTAAAATTCATAAACAGAGAATACCAATACGGAGAAATTTACATACATTTTTAAAATCTAAAAATTAAATCATATTTTTAAATATTATGTTTAAAATCTTGGTTGTCAATGGTAGTATTGTAGATTAGTATTTCTATGAAAAATTTTCCAGCTGTTCTACCCTTTCTGGATATTTGTCCTCTGGTCCTCCTTTAAATTACCCCAGCCTCTATTTCTTAAGTCTGCAAGTGTTTACTTGAATAAACTGTGTGTTTTGAATTAGTAGAATTCCAAACTAGTCTTTTAACCAGTGCTGGTTTGTAGTTTTTAAGATATTGTGCATCATCATAGAAGTTCTAGCACTATAAGGTTTTCTGCATCAATATGCACATTGTATGCAGAAAATAATTGGTTCTGGTACAACTTGAAAAGGAATAGTCTTTAGTTTTGCACCCACAGCTTGCCTTGGACAATATAGCTTTTATTCTTTCTCCTGAATAATACAAAATATGGAGGAAGACTTTGTAAAGTAGTGCACTTTTGGTTGATACTAAATTGCAATGCAACCCATAAATGGTTGACCAAGACTTTATAAAACATAAATCAAATTGAGCCCTTGATCTAGTTTTATGTAAATGATTGAGAGATAGTAAAAATGTGAAAACAATCATATTTCACTTAGCAGAGTACCAGTATGACAAAAGCTGGGTAACAAATACTGAAATGACTTGGTAGAGCTGATGTGACTTATTTCATGTTGCCAAACCATACAGGAGATGACCGATGACCTTGATCACTATACCAACACCTACCAAATCTTTTCTAAGGACCCCAAGAACTGTCACGAATTCCTTGAAAAACCAGATGTCATCAATTGGAAACAACATTTGCAAATCCAAAGTAAGGAAAGTGGGGTGTGTCCTGGCTACTAGGGTAGAGTCACCTCCCATCCTGAGCACCTTCCCCTCAAACTTTCACTTTCTTCTAGTGCTTGGTCCTTCTATTTGGCCACCCACACTGCACGGTGTGGGATTTAAATGCTGCAGGTAGGGTTCAGATGCCAGGAACTTTGGATAAGGGACTTTCTCCTTAGCTGAGGATTCATGGTGTACACATGGGCCCTCAGGGTCGCAGGATGTGTGAACAGAGCTTTCCCTCAGGCCTCCCATTCCTGCAGTAGTAACAGCAGCTCATTGTCCCACAGGGCTCCTTAGGGCCATGAAGTACAGCTGCTGAGGCTGTGAGTCTGCTCTCCCTAGTAACTCCCTAGAGGCTTCCTGGTTCAGCCTTTTTCTAAGCATTGGTAACCAAATGACTTAACTATTACTCTGTGTCTTCATTTACAAAAATCAGGATAATAAAAACTAAAACCTTACAAAATAGTGCCTGTGCAAAGATAAATTGAAATAGCATTCAGCTAGTGCCTTGGCAGAGATCATGTACAAAGTCAAGATGGGCTGTTATAATTTCCATATCACTCCTCCTTTGCACAGTAGCTAATAGGAATTCTGGGATTGTTTGTTTTACATAAGAGAAAGCATGCTAAGAGAGTGACCTGATCACATTCTTGGTAAGTGGCAATGAAAGGAGCCAGATTGTCTGGTGCTAACTCCTGCTTCATTCTGTGGGACCTCTCCATAACCTTCTACAGGGAGAGGAAAGGTTGTCCTTGCTTCTGCCCCTCTAGGTGCACAGTCAAGCCTGGATGAGGTGATACAAAGTCTTGCAGCAACTAAATTGGTCAAGGTCAAGAAAACACAGTGCATCCTCTACATGATGCCACCAACAGTAAAGAAACTGGTGCCCTCCTTGCTGGATACACAACATTTACATCCCAAATCAGAGATTCCCCGTATCATGTGAGTTTGACTATAGATGCTCTGCCCACCACACTAACAACTTTCATCAAAGTGGCTTCCTAACCTCATTCCTCGTACCCATTCCTGCCAACCTGCAAGTGATTTCCAGGGTGGTCCTTCAAAGCACCATTTGGATTCTGTTCTTCACCTCCTGGGAGCCATCAAGGCCTCTCCTAGCACCTTGAATGAAACAAAATTCCTTCTCCAGGTGCAGCATCACCTGCACCATCCCCATCCCTCTCACAGCTTCCCAGCAGCAGCTCTGGACATTCCTCTGCCACTCAGTCCCACGTGCTCACACACACAGGGATGTGGGAGATGTACTTGCTGTTTGCCTGCCTACACAGCACTTTCCTGTTATCTTCAGGCATTTCTTCCTTTTTGTGATCGCTGCTCTCAATTTCAAATTTCTGATTTGCTTCCAGATGTCTTTTAGAGTTCCTTACCTATAATGACTTTCCTTTTCATCAGTCCTCACCATAAACTCACATTTTGATTTTAGTTATTGTCCTTTTCCACATCTGAAAGCATCCTGTTTTTCTGCGAATCTATGAATTTGTCCTTTGAAGCCTCCAGAGTATCCTAAAGTCTCTGTAGGTGGAGGCATCTGATCTGAAAGCCTTGCTGATTGCTCTGCATTAGACAAGCACTGCCTCGCATCTCTTAGATTCTTAAAAAATATACATAGTGAAAAAATTCTCCAACAAAGAAAATAAGGTATGTCTCTTCTGTGTATTTCTGGCATAAGTAGGAATAGGGCTGAAAAACGATGTGCATTTGCCCTGCAGATGCTTAATGCCTGTGTATCAGTGTGACAGAAAGACCTTCAGTCTCTTAATGAAGTGTGTCACTGCACATCTTGGAGATGCAGAGTCAGTTAGAGCCTGATTAGTGCCCCTGGTTCTGTCCAGGGGACCATCCAGGAATGAGACATTTTTCTGTCTCCTGCCAGGTCAGGATCTGAAGATGAAGGGGCTGGTGCCCCCCACACACACCATGGCTGTTGAATGGCCTAACTGGGATTTGAATTTGGGTCTAATGCTACCCAGTCGGGCCCCCCCACCCCAGGGGTCTCTGGCAGCTCCATCACCCCATGGTCGGAGCCCTTAGTCTTCCATTTTCTGTTACAGGAGGCGCCTGGACTCCACAGCATTGACGTTGGACTTTAGGCTTTCAGTGTATGCAGCACGATGGCTGAGGATCCGCCGATGCTAATCTTCATGATTCCAAATGCTGACTTTGCTGCTCACTGGCTTTGCTCTGCAGTTCTGACTCATTTTCTGTTGAGCTACTGTTCTCATCTGTACAATGGGGCTGATGTCCTCTGCCTTAGCTTCTGTGCAGCTTCACAGTCAATGTATAAAAAATACTGAAGTTTTACAAATCTTGCCATGCCATTCTGATGAAACACATTGCTTTTAGACTTTTATAAAATTAAATCTATTGTTATGATTTAAATATACATAAAGATTATATTGATAATCAGCGAACAATAGTACTGCTAGAATTTATATCATGATGCTACAAAATTAGCATTGGGTTTCTTAGCATCTCATCTTCAGAGTATCTGTTCATTACATCTTGCATTATATAATCTGTTTCTGTAAATAATTTTTTTTTTGTCTTTTTCCTTTTTATCGGTACCGGGGATCGAACTCACGACTCCCTGCTTTCAAGGCAGGCGCTTATGCCGCTGAGCTAAACCCCCAGCCCCAGTAAATAATTTTTTTAAAAAAATGTTTTGAAACTCACTCATGTGTGAATTTCTACATATATATCTATCCTCTCTGTATTATAGGGAAAACCAAGTCATAACAAGACAGCAAAACAAATTCCTAGAAAAACATGCAATGGATAAGACATATAAGACCACAATATAGGTGATCTTCCATAGTTACTATGTTTATTCTTATTATTTTCAATAGATTTGTCCACAACACCAGCTTAATATAGTTAAACATAGTATTACCTATTTTTATAAAAGCACAACCTTGAAAGCATTGTAGGATTTGAGAGCTGTTATAGTTAATACCAGTGTGGATATCCTTTACATCTTGTCATCTTCAGAGTAGTTGCCTCCACTTTTATGGTTGATACTAACAAGCATACCAAATTAAAATAAAATCAGCCAAGGCCAACCCATGGTCCTATGATTCAGATTCAGTTAAAATCAGTCATAGTAAGACAATGTAAGTAATACAGGATTTCGGTTTAAGTTAATAGGAAAGTAAGGATAGTTACCATGATATAACCTACTATTTTTGGGTCAGATGTCTGTGCCCTCAATCTGATATGAGTGGACAGACCAGAACCAATTAAATTCAAACTAAATATGGTTATAAGACTACTGTGTCTTTACATCCTGATACACTATTAACAATAACCTCTGCCTTTTTAAATAGTGTTTCAGAGCTGTCTATACTAACGACTATAGCTTACCGTCTCTGCCTCATGTCTGCTACTCCACTTTTCTGCTATAATTTATCCACCTTATTCCCTCATTCCACTGTCTGCACCATTCATTGAGGCCTCTCTGCCACTGTTGCTGGAATCCTGGTATCCCTTCCTCTCTTTCTCTGGAATGTCCTTCAGCACTCTCTGTAGGGTTGGATTGGTGGCCACGAACTCCCACAGTTCCTCCTTGTCTTGGAAGCATCTTATTTCTCCATTAATTTTGTGAGAGAGTTTTGACGGGTATATGAGCTTTGATTGCATATTATTTTCCTTCAGGACTTGGAATATTTCTCCCCATTCCCTTCTTGACTTAAGAGTTTGTGTTGATAAGTCTGTTGTTATTTTGATAATTTTCCCATTGTAAGTAATCTTCTTCTTTTCTCTGGCTGCTTTAGATATTCTGTTCTTTTGGTGGATTTCTGGAATCTTGATTATTATATGTCCAGGCATAGATCTGTTTTGGTTGTTCTAGGTATCTGGTGTTCTGTATGCCTCTTTTATCTGGATATCATTTCTTTTTGCTATACATGGGAAATTTTGCTTTAATATATCTGTGAATATTCTTTGTATTTCATTTTTGGTTGCTCCTGCTTCCTCACTCACATTCTTTATTCTTAATTTATGTATCTTTTTGTCATCTTCTAGCCTTTGAATTGTTTCTTTGTGGTTCCTTGTTATTTTTAAGAGGCTTTTTTTTCAGGATTATATGCCATAAATCTTTCTTCAAGTTTCAGAAGCCTGTCTTTAGTTTCTGTCAGGATATTTTGCCAGTGTTCGATGCAGTTTTTAATTTCCTGGTAATCTCTTTGGATCAGTTTCATGTATACTAAGTTATGTTTAAATTCTTCTTCAGAAGTTTCTCTTTCTTTTCTGATTTCCTTAGTTCTTCCATCTGTATTCTCTTGAGTGGGGCTTGTCATTTCTTTAACTAATCTCTTTAGATCTTGCCTTACTTGGATCAGGAGTACAGCTTTAAATTCATCTATGAGGTCATGGAGGTATTTTTTAATTTCAGCAGATGCTGTGTCCAGTATTGGATCGTTACTGTGCTTGTTCTCTTCAGTGTTTACTTCTCCTGGGCTTATTTTCTCATTGGGCAGCTGGAGATTTTTTTAAAAAAATTTTTTTATCTCTTGTCATGTTTCGGGATTCCTTCAGACTGGAGTGTCCTGGGCGTCTCTGGCCCTCTCCTTATTGTTTAGGGTCTTTCAGAAGCATGCTGACATGAGTTTTTGCTGTCCTCCCAAATTTGCTGTTATCTGGGGCTGGCTGGAATGCAGGGGTGGTACAGGCTAGCCTCCACCCTCTGTGCCAGTCAATCGGTAAATTAGGCTGTACTTTCTGGATGTCACTGAGTTTTGCCTATTTTGTATCTGCTTATTGGGCCCCAAGTAGAGGCTTGTTGGAGCCCCAGCAGATCCTGCCATGTCTCTCTTTGCCAGAAGCAGCTGACTAATGTCACCGTGGCACAGGGTTCTGCCCAAATCCCAGCTGTTCTCTTCCAGCCCTCTCTGTGACAGGAGCACCAGGTCAGTGGGTCTGCCCAATTCCAAGATGTCTTCCACTAGTTCTCTGTATGATGCTGAAGCCAACACAGCAACAGGCTCTGCCCAATTTCAAGAAGTCCTCGACCAGACCTCTCTATAGGGGTGACTCGGTGATGTCACCGTGCCGTGGGTTCTGCGCAACTCTAACATGTCTTCCGCCACACTCTCTGTGTTATCTATGCCCCCATGGTGGCGGGCTCTGTCCAGTTCCAAGATGTTCTCTAGCCAACCCCAGTAGCTGTGGGACCCAGTCCCCAGTACTCACCAGGGCTCGGTGCAGGTCCTCCTCTTGAATCTACTGCACACCACGCTGCTTGCCCTCGCTGCGCTCCTGGCACAGTGTGGAATGGTTAGAAAACTGCACAGCGTTCCCCTTCTGAGCTCCAGAGCCTTACACAATCTCCTCTGGTGTAGAAGGGCAGTCCTGTGTGCTTCACTGGGTCCCAGGTCTCAATTTCCTGCAGTCACCAAAAGTCAACACAGCTTTTCCTGTTGGGTCCACAGGTCAGTTTGCTGCATTAAAGGCATGGGATTTGCAGCCTCCCGTTATCAGCCTTCTCAGTTTCAGCACGACTTTAAATCCTCCAGCCACGTTGTCTTGGTTAATAAGAATCCTTATCCATTCGTCTGGCCCTCTTCATGTTGTCATATTCTAGCATCTAATATGTTTTCTCCAGGGAGACTCTCCGCCTGATCCCCTAGAAAGCCTCCATTTTAGGGTCTCCCTCAGGAAACAATGTATTTGATATTATGTGCTGTTCTTTTTCCTTTTTCTCTGCAGTAATCAAGAGATGTTTAAACTCTCATCGCTGGATGTAGCTCACGCTGCCTTAGTGAATAAATTCTGGAGCTTTGGTGGTAATGAGAGGAGCCAGAGATTCATCGAGCGCTGTATCCAGACCTTCCCCAGCTTCTGTTTGCTGGGGCCTGAGAAGACCCCTGTGACCTGGACAATGATGGACTACACTGGAGAGCTGCGAATGGGAGCCACTGTGCCTGAGTACCGGGGCTTGGGTCTCATGTCATATATCTCATACATTGAGACTAAGAGCCTCGAAAAACTTGGATTCCCCATGTATAGCCATGTAGACAAAGCCAACAAAGCTGTACAGAAAATAAGTGATAATCTGCGTCATGTCACTATGCCCTGTGACTGGAACCAGTGGAACTGCATGCCTCTGTGAAGCTGTCTCAAAACACCAGACAGTTTTGGGGGGCTGTGATGTGGCTGGAGTAGAAAGAACAAATAAGTCACAAGCAGAAGGGAAGGGTGGGCATTGTTTTAGCTCTATGAAAAACTGCCAGTGGTCAGTGGGATGTCATGTTCTTGCAGCCATATTACTTTCCAGGTCTAGCATTCCTGGCACGGGCTGCACCTTTCTGAAATCACCACAGTTTTCTGAAGTGGCCAAAGCCTGTGTCCCATGTTCTGTATTTCTGGATCCTATTGCCTCCATTAGTCTCCTAGGTGCTGCTGTAACTCTTTTCCAGGAACTCCTGTCTCATATCTCTTATTGTCAGTTGAAAAAGCGTAATGGTTTGCCAAGATGTGGTGTCTTGTCATCCTTGAGTAGCATATAGTTTGTGTTTCTCTGATCCCTTTATTCACTGGGCCAAGTGTCCTGCCACTTCGGTAGGTATCACGAAGTGATTATTCTACTAGAAGCCCTTCGATTTGCATTCCGGCTTCATAAGCATGTTAATCTATGAAAATATGGCAGGGAAACCTATCATATATGTAAAATAATATGCACTAATAAAAATGAGAAGAAATCATGTTAAATACTTCACAATTATATGATTATAGGTGGGTATGATACAGGAGAAATTTATTTTTCAAAAATAAAATTTATTGTGTATAGTTAAGGCCCATAGTATGAGGCTGTGAAATAAATGGTGATAGGGAAATGGTTACTATAACAAAGCAAATTAAATGGTACATCATTTGCCATAGCTACACAATTTTTTCCATGCTCACAACAGTTAAAAATCTCATTTTGTATAAATGACAATTTCATCAGTTCATACATTAGATCTCTAGAGCTGTGCATTTTGTATACCAGCTGTTCTGTGTCCTCTGATTCACATTTCTCTCTTTTTTCACCTTCTGCCTCTCTTCTAACTAAACCACCCTTTAGTTCTCTGTCTCTAAATCTTTGAATCTTTGAAGATTCTTTTTTTTTATTTAAGAGGAAAAAGAGAAAAACACAAACAAAACAAAGCAGTGTAAGGTTACACATAATACAGAACTACAAAAAAAACCATAACAGTAAGAAATCAACTGTTAATAGATTACATATTATCATCTTGGAAATAGTTACTCAAATCACAGTATCAAAGAATACAAAGTAGACATTCAAACAGAGAGACTGCAAACAGCTGTGTTCAATGATCCAAAAACATTAATATAGTCAGCTATTTAACACCCCTAAACACACTTGCTGTTATATCCGTTAGAGCTCGTAACTACTATTCTTTAAAAAAATTTAGTTATTTCTTATGTTTATTTTAATTAAGGGAAAAATTAAAAAATTAGGATATATAATAGTAACTCTTTTTGATTTCCTATTAACTTGTTTTGAAGATTCTATATATAGTTGGGATCATATGATTTTTCTCTTTTGCTAATTCCACTCACCATCATATCTTCTGTGATCATTCATTTTATACAAGGTGACATGGGTAATTAAAACACATTTCTCCACTGTTTCTTTGACGCTTCTTAAAAAGTACATTTGCTACTTTGAAACTAACAATACACAATGCACTATTGTTACTCTCCTACAATCTTGCTTTGAAATATTGTAGCACTGCTTTTATTGGATTTTTTTTCTTTGAAGTAATGCTGCCCAATAAGAAAAAGTCATGCAATTGCATGTATGTATGGTGATTGTGGTGTAGTGTCCAATTGATGGGCTTTAGACTCGACTTGAGGGTTTGTAAGACACACTTCTGGGTCTGCCTGGGGGAGTCACAGAGGAACGTCCTTGGGGCCTATCTCTGTTGCAGATCCAAAAATGAGAGAAAGCCATGGATAGAGAAGAGGATTTTATTAGGGGCACACCTGCATCACTGGGGACTCTGGCTCCAAGTGGCTGAACATCAGACAAAAGAAAGGTTCCAGTTTCATATACTTAGTCCAAGACTAGGGGTGATCTTCAATCCAGAACTTGTGGCCAATGAAACAGGTTTATACAAAAGAAAACAATGATAGGCCTTCTAAGAAGCCAAATTTCAGCATGTCATAAGAGCCAGGTTATGGTGAATGAATCCAGGAAAACAGTTGTCACCTTTACCTGTATTCTTGAAGGAAAACAGATGATGACATGTCATAGACCTTGCTTACAGTCACATAATAGCAAATGTTATCCTGTAACAGAGTAAGGAATTACAGCTGCTGGGAAGACAGCATTTCTAACAAGAAAATTCATTATTCTGTAAGTCCTGTTTTATCTCTAGTTATCACTCCTTCCTCAGGAGCCCTGTTCTACTCTGACTCTTGGCTACCATGAAACAAGCAGCTGTGCTCTGCCATGCCCTCCTTCCATGATGCTTCTGTCTCAGAGACAGGCACCTCTAGGCTAAGTCACCTCATAAACTGAGCCAAGTGATGTCTCCCTTCTTTGAATTCACGAGTGTCAGGTATTGTGTTTCACCACCAGAAGCTGAGTAGTACACTAAATCTGTACCAAGAATGAGACCTTTGCTGTGAAAGTGTCTGACTCTGTGGGTTAGCAATGGAACTCCCTTGCAGGAGGCACTTGGAAATGTTGAGAGATATGAGCTAGACAAGCCCCAAAATGCTCTACACTGAGCTTGGTGGGAGATTCTGATGGAGAAGAGAGTGCTCATCAGGTGACAGGCAGTAAAGGTCAAGCTCTAAGATGTTTACAGGGGAACAAAGACTCCAGTGGCAGTTGGCAGAGAAATCATTTGCCTGACCATACTCTGGCAGAAACTGCCTACATTGTGCATGTGTCCCAAGGATTTTCTGAGCTTACTGTCTTCTTTACTTTCCTCCTGTTGCTGAGACAATTTTCCCAACACCCAAAAGAGAAACTGTTTATTTGGCTCCCAATTTGTAGAGGCTTCCATTTATAGTTCGCTGGTTTGAAGTTAGTGACATGGCAGAGAGGAATGGCAGAGGGTAAACAGTTCATGGGAGGCAGAGACAGCAAAGCAGCAAGCAGCAAACTGCAAGCAGGCAGCAAGAAGCAGCCACCCTTATTCTGTTCCTTTCAGCATATGCAGGCTTCCCAGCTCTAGAGCGGTGACACTCGCACCCACAGTGGGCCGCTTCATGCTAGCACAGCACTGTGAAACTATCCCAGAATCACATCCTGGATCCCTGAAGCACACACCCCAGATCCATCCACCTTGGAAAGACCCCACTTGTGGCCGCATAAAGGTTTATATGTACATAGAATCCATACCATGGACTACAACAACTGGTGGATAAAATCTCAAGACAACCTAATATTCAGGTTGTGGCATGGGCACTCTGGCTGCTTTAGTAGAGCCCTAGAATGAAAATTCTTTGCTGAAACATCAGGTGAAAAGCCACCTACCTCCATGTACAACTGTGAGGGAGGAGCTTGAGTCTACACCCAGATGGCACTGGTCAGTGGGTGTGTTCCTCTAGGAAGTTTAGCTCACCATGTTCTAAAAAATCAGACCAAAGAACATTTTTCAAAACCTGCATTCTTATAACTTTTATATTAATCTTCTGGGAGAGTGTGCTGCTTCTTGTCCTAGAGACAGCTGTAGAGACGAAGAGAACAGATTTGAGGTGAGAACCAAGAAACACAGAAGCTCTGGGGCTACTCTTTTTCTGTTGCCTTCTTAACAAACTGGAATGCTTCAAAATACTGCTGACAGATGTGGATAAGTATTGCTGGGCTTATGTGTGTTGAGAATTATGTGAGGTGAAAAGGAAGTTCCTTGATTTGAAAATGCAGATCAGACCAGAGAAACCATGATGCAGGAAAAGGTAAAGAAAGAAAGGAAAAAAGAATGTAATATGTACATATATACAAGATAAGACAGCTGTGCAGGGAGGTTTTTTATTTCATTGAAAAGAAAAGGTTGTGCTAATGTTTGGGCAGCAGATCATGCTTATATCTTATACTCTGCACAACTAGTATGAAGACAAAAACAGGCAGTGAATTAATTATTGCAACTGTCTTCATAACTCATTTTGAAGCCCTGATTTATTATATTTTTATTTTTTCTCTTTAAAATAAAAAAGAAAAAGAAATCAGTTAATGAACATGTGTGGGGTAATATTTTAGAAGTGGCAGAAATTCTTGGCTGAGTGAAGTCCCCATTTATTATAAGTCTGTAAATATATATGAATAGATTTGGTTGTGAGCACTTGGTATGTTTGTGAGGGAAAACCTAGGAGACACTGAAAAGAAACATTCTACATCAGGTGACATGTGACACAGAGTTACATATAGTTTCCAAATATTGTCCTGTGTAATTCTTTGTAAACATTTGAAAGTAATGAGCTTACTAACGGATATAACAGCAAGTGTGTTTAGGGGTGTTAAATAGCTGACTATATCAATGTTTTTGGATCATTGAACACAGCTGTTTGCAGTCTCCCTGTTTGAATGTCCACCTTGTATTCTTTGATACTGTGATTTGAGCAACTATTTTCAAGATGATAATATGTAATCTATTAACAGGTGATTTCTTACTGTTATTTTTTTTGTAGTTCTGTATTATGTGTACCCTTACACCCCTTTGTTTTGTTTTGTGTTTTTCTCTTTTTCCTCTTAAAAAAAAAAAAAAAGAAAGTAGTGAGCTTGGATAACTGATGGCCGGGGAAATTATGTGACCTATTTGGTCACAAAAACACTAAGTATATTGTAATATAGAGGTTAAATACAAGTTGACTAAGTACTCATGTAAATTTTTATGAAATCATTGATTTGGAGAATTACTGCATGCTTCCTCCTGAGTTTCAGATATGTGGTATATGAAAATGTACACAAATATGATGAGGTAGCAAAGCTCAGCCAAGTTATTCACAGATTATTTTCCTCATAAAAATTTTGTTTTTGGCTGAGCATTAGCATGACTTGGTCAGAAGTTCCAAACTTCCCCTCCTTGGCCATTGTGAATGGTGAATGCTGGTAACTCTCCAGCGTGCGCCAACTCCCTGGGCCTCTCTGTCCAGGCACCTGCAGCAGAGCAGCCAGGCTGAGTTCTCTGGGTGCCTGTGCAGCTGTGCATAGAATGCAGTCCCCTGTGTACATGGCAGTACTTGGATATTACCATTTCCATATGGAGTTTTCAAACTCCACATTGCTGCTTATTTTCATGTAACGCTCTGAGATGTTTCTAGAAAAAAATATCCAATTCGCTTTCAGACCTGTTAGACTTCTGACTGGAGAATATCAAACACTTGGCCTATGTTCTTTTGTTATGCTCAGGGCTTTATTCCAATGGAGCTTCTGACATAATCGCTGAGGGCCTCACTTCTGGCCTGCATCACCTGGGAGTCAGGATTTCAACCTATGAATTCAGGAAAGACAGATAAGCAGAGAACAGCTTATTTCTTGAATGAATAGGTGAATCTTTGCATTCAGCAAGCAAAAAGACTAAATGGCTGTGTTGATAGTGTTACCTCAAACACGACATCTTTAAATAGACATGTCACACATTCTAAATCTGTGTAAGACACTAGGACAATATTTGCAAATGAAGCACAAATCTTGAGGTCTTGTCCAGATGATTTCTAAAGCTAGAAGACCAATTGTAATCCATTATTCACAAAATTGTGGTTGAAATATGTATGTGATCCTAGAGAAGAAAAGAAAGTGATTGATTGTGCAAGGGTTTCACACCCCAGAGGGAGGAAATTGAGGAAAATCCACTGTGCAGTAAGGCTTTATAGGGGAAATAAAAACTAGGCTTTATGAGCAACATGGAGGCGGGATGTAAAGGAAGATACTTCCGAGGAGCTAAAGTGCATGTTCCACTAAAGGGATTGTTCAGGGAAATATCATATTCAACAGGCCAAGCACTGTTAAGTGTTTTCAAGCAACAAGACCAATAGGTTGAATGGAATATTGGTAATTTAGAACCCATAGAAATGGGTAGCGATCAACAGTATTTTGAAAACTTCAGATTCTATTAGATCAACCCCCACAATCAGTGTTCAAGAAAGATCAAGCTAGTGATGTAACAATAGAAAGTTCTTGAACACATAATAAGAGCATTGGGAAGTGAAATGACCCTAGCAGGAGCCACTTGGAGCCAGCACTCTGACATCAAGGAGCCAAGTACACACACACACACACACACACACACACACACACACACAGGAGCAGGAGCAGTGCAAAACAAAAACTAAGAGGCAGATAGAAGGTAGAAATGAAGTAAACAAGTTGGGTCAAAGTGGATTTGCTCTAACAGGGTTTTGCACAATCTCAATTTGTGCCTAGTCACCACTCACATCTGACAAGAACAACCTTCTTAACATACACTTCCATATTTATGAATGGGGATGAACAGTTTAGCTCATCAACTATGGAGCACAGAATGATGATTTTCAGGTCCATGAGTGGCCGGATCCTGGGTAAGCAAGGAGGAAATGTGGGAATCTGTTGTCAGGTGGGGAAGGATGGATCCTTGCAGCAAGCTGTTTCCAGAACAGGATGGGGCAGGAAGGCTTTCTTCATCTTTCCTATCTTACCGACTCACAGGGGCAAGCAAAGTTCAATGCTGTGTGTTCCTCAGAGAACTGCATTTGCTGAATTCCACATTGGGCTTTACCTTTTGAGAATAAGCTCAGTGAATCTTCTGAAATTCTTATTCAAGTGTATTGATAAGTATTTCATCCAGTATAACAATGAAACCTGAGTGTGGCTGCATCAAAAACCACTGTCTACACAAGTGTGTGAGATCCTGGGAAACATTTGTGACTTGCATGCATTACAGTGAAAATGTGGAATAGCACATTCACTTTGGAGGAGCGTAAGGCAGTTCCTTATTATGGTACACATTCAGTTATCACACAGCTTTGGAAATATTCTCAGTGGTGAATAACATCATACATGCATACATATATTAATACATTAATCTTTATAATAAATTATTGATAATTGTCCAAAATTACAGACAATGAAGTGTCCTCCAACACGTTAATACATAAAAATCTGACCCATCCACAATGCCTATAATGCAATGTTATTCAACAATAAAAAGACCGTCCTAGTGAAAACTTCAGTGACTGAGATCTCATAAATAAAACGTGTTAGTCTGAAAAGGCTACATTATAAATAATTTGAGATTTTTGACATTTTGTCAAAGGAAAATTGTAGAATCAAAAACAAATTAATGATTAGCTTGGGCTCAGAGTAAGAGGAAAAGAAAGGGGGGTTGATGGGGAAAAGGCAGAAAAAGGACTTTTGGGCTCTGTTGGAAAAGTTATGCTTCCCTGTTAGGATACTGGTACTGCTGTATATACAGGTATCAATCTGTATGAGACCATGCACTTTAAATGGTGAATTTTACTGAGCCTGAATTATGCCTCAAACAAGGATTACAACACTAACAGAAATTTATAGGACTATTTATATTACAGATTTCTAAGCCTTATATGTTGATAAGATCTTTTAAATAAAAAGAAATAGTGACTTCCTTTAAAAATATTACAGTATATGTGTGTAACTAGAACATAAATGTAAATTGTATGCATGGTTATCTAATAATCAAATATTTTTGTGATTTTCTTTTTTTCCTTCAAATTTGGATTATACCACAGAAACATTATGCTATCTATGTAAAGACGCAGAGGAAAAGTTTTATACATTTCTTTTGTCTTTAGTCTCTAATGTCAAGACTACTAGCAATACCAATTCAGCTGTTTGGCACAAACTGGCTATTGTAGAAGCCAGGCACATTGCTGTGCCCTAAAAGCCAGCCATCTGAAGTGCTATGTGCCTATTTACATGGGTCACCTGCATTTAGGGTTTTCCAGTTCATCTGAAATTCATCAGTGGTTGGTTAATCAGAAAACCCCATTAAGTACACTCTTTTAGATGACAGTGTGGGCTGACTTTTGCTTGTTTGGAAGACAAATGGGAACTGTAATCATTGATTTCTCTCCTGCACTGTATGTGTGGATGGAGCTATCACACTATACCCTATCAATACATGCAAATAAAATGGTTAATGATGAAAAGAAGACCAGTAGTCATCCTAACCATGAGGACTTGCTCTCTCCTGATGCTCAGCCTTACTTTCACTGACTTATTGCCTAGTCTCATACTGTGAACTAAGTGAGCATTTACTGCCATTGTTAGATAAGGAACCAAGGCATCACAGGGTTGAGTGGCAAGCTGGGGATCCTACAGTAGCTGAGCTGCCTGGATATGAATGGAACCTGTAACAATGGTCATCATTCTCTGAGAATAGACTCTTTAATCCTGGGGCAAATTTATGTGTTGCAAAGCTGTGTGTTAAAAAATGGCAAAAAGAAAAATTACAGTAATATGTTTGAAAGTGAACAAAGATGTTGGGGATGAGAGAGAGAGACCTCTACCCTGCCCCTGCCTTGTCTTTCTTACAGTAAGAAGTTCAGTGAGTGGACCATCCACGAAACAGCAAGACTAGAGCCCAGACAGTTAACCAGAACTGTTTATTGCATCTTCATCACTTCTCACTCTTCTAGTTCTTTGATGTTTTTCAATTGTCTCCTTAGGTTAAGTTACCCACC
Organism: Cavia porcellus; assembly: GCF_034190915.1. NCBI lineage: Eukaryota > Metazoa > Chordata > Mammalia > Rodentia > Caviidae > Cavia > Cavia porcellus. The sequence continues at coordinate 53,118,584 of NW_026947500.1, read as the reverse complement.
AGGATGTTCCATTTGCAAAATCCAGAGATGCTACAGATGCTAGAGAAATCCTTAGTGGAGTACCTGCCTGAATCCATAAAGGTAAGAGTGGAACATGCACAAGAGGAAAAAAAGAGGAGCTTTAGCTGCCTATAAATGAGGTGGAGAAGAAAGCATTCAGCAACCTGTGTGGTAGGTGCTCTGTGTGTAGCATCTCATTTAAATCACGTTGCCTTAATGCAAGAAATGTGTATCATACCCATCAGCTCTATAACCTGACATAGACCAAAGCCAATGTGCTGAATCAAATCTTGTCTGAGCTTTGGGATGTAATGACTCAAAGTATTTCCTGCTACTTCTGAGAAAACTGTATTATATAAATCTGGAAGTTTTCCAGAATTGAAACTTTGACTAAAACTATCATATTCATGTTTAATTGCTTTTCTTAAACATCTATTTATCTGTTCCTTCTTGATGAAAAGTACAAATCAATTTGATTTTGTCCAGTCTCAAATGAATAGTTTTAGATTTGAGTGAGCAAAAATGTCTTTAGAATGAGACCAGTACTCCTGTACTCAGAGACATGTCCTCAACCCGCCCCAGCGCCTGAAAATACAGGAAATAAAATCTCATACAGCTGAAATGAAAAAAGAATAGAATGTAGAACATAGCCCGTATAATTCTTCTTACTGTATTTTATGGAATAGACAGAAAATATGCGTGTACTTAGAAGTCCTAAACAAAGTCAGGAAACAATTTAAACTGACTTTTCCAAAATACCTGCTTTATAACATCAGAATACATATGCTGTTTAGGTGCTTAAGACATTTTTTCCCTGGATGAAGTACATATTTTTAACATTTAAAATGATTATAATGATGTTAAGTATGTTATTCAATAATAATGGAATTAAAATTTAAAACTTTTCTGGAAGTTCCTAAATTTCTGCAAATGATATAAACATACTTCTAAATATATCATCCTTCACTGTCACAAGGAAAATTAGAGTATTTTACTTGAATGTAAATGAGAGTGCAGCATAGTGTAATTTATGAGATGCAAGAACATCATTGACAACTAGAAAAAGCATGGCATTAATTGCTATTGTAAAAAAAAAAAAACAAGGATGCTGTCATCTAACAAGATTTAGACTTCCAACCCAAAATCTAAAAAATTAGTACAAACTAACTGCTTTAGTGTGTGGAATGAAGGAAACAGGCGAATGGGATCAAGGAAACACTGGAAGAGGAGGAAGAGGAGAGGAAGAAGTCTATCAGAAAACAGCAAAATAATAGCTAAATTCCATGCATCATCTGTGCATCCGAAACTGGATTCTCAGAAAAGTTCAATAAGGTTGAAAACACTATGAAAAGTGACCAAGAAATAGAGAGAATAGTCATAATTTATTAATATTAAGAATGAAACAGGAGACATCACTATTAGCTCAATGGAGATTACAAACCTTTAAAGATGTTTTTAACAACACCATGCTTATACATTTCAAATTTGTTGTGTAAAAAATATGAACATTGAAAAGTCACTGAAAAAGAATTTACAATCTAAACCTTTCTATTTCTGGAATTTAAAATACTCTGAGAAGAAAACTGCTCATCCGGATGGCTTTGTGACCAATTTCCACCACATGGGTGAAGAAGAAGTAGTGTCAGTACACACAAAGCATTCTAGAAGAGGGCAAAGGAGGTAATGTTGACCAGCTCATTCTAAGAGATTAGAATTACCCTGATAGCAAAACTGGAAATATACAGTGCAAAAACTACAGAGTATGTCCATCCATGAACACAGATGCAAAAATAGTAACAAGATAGCATGAAGTCAAACACACTATTTAGAAAAACTAGTGTGTCATAAACAACTGGAAATTATCTAAAGAATTCAAGATTCAACATTCAAACATCAATAATGTCACTTTCTAAATCAGCAAACTAAAGGACAAAATCAAGATGATCTTTTCTTGACAGTTATAGAATGATTATTTCACCAAATTTGATATCTGAATAAATGTAAAACCACTGCAGCCTATGAAAACAAAAAGGATTATCCTTAATCTGATAGAAAGGAAATTAATAACATTTTCAGCTATTATTTTACTAAATTCTGAAAGAGGGTTTCTCTACGATGGACATTAAGGCAAGAATACCCACCTTCAATACATATATTCACAGTAACATTGGTTGGTCTAGCCAATATAAAAGGCAAGAAATGAATATATAGCAGGCAAAAAGAAGCAAAAGAGGGTTTTTTCCCCACAGAGATTACGGTTATCTAATGTAGAAAAATCATATGAAAGATACAAAAAGAGCTTTAGCTAGTAATAAGTTCAGCAAGGTGACATGATTCAACTCAAATGTATGAAATAACAAAAATCAGTTCCATTGTTATGAACTATCAATGTTCAACTGAGCATGAAATTTAAAAAGCAGTACCATTTTCACCTAAAGAAAACAAAAACTAAAGGAGAAACAAACCTTTAGTTGTACAACTGTGTTAGTCTACATTTTTTTCTAATGACTCAAGTACCTGGACTTCTCTGGGCAGCAGGAAGTTGATGTGTTTAGTACAGCTCTGACATCAGTCTCTGCAAGAGCAACTCTGGAAATAAAGGCAGAATATTCTACCTTGTGTTAACTTTTGCTACTGATTATGTGCTTTGTTTAAAGGTCATTCATGGATTAAGCCACTTGAGCTTTAGGTAACTCCAAACCACAGGTGAATTGCAGGTAACACAGTGCAACTGTTGAGTGGGCTGGTCCTAGGTAGACATATTTGACATAACAAATTCATTGTTTTCTGAGAAACACTGCAAAATTTTGAGCTCAGTCAAAGCCTTTTCTTGTAAACTTGGTAAAAGCAGAAAGTCAACAAGGTAGATATTTCCATTCAGTAGTTAGTAAACCTCTGGTAAGAGAAAGATTTGTGTATTGTGGCCTGAAGCATTGGGTGTTGTGTCTGCATAGAGTAAATACTGTATAGGCTTGTGTCACACATCAAATCTCATTCAGTCAGGTGGCAGCAACAGAGAGAGAGAGATAGAGAGAGAGAGACAGGGACAGAGAGAGAGACAGAGAGAAAGAGAGACAGAGAAACAGAGACATACAGAGAGAAAAAAGAGACAAGAGACAGAGAGTGAGACAGAGAGACAAACACAGACTCCAGTTTTATTTTTAAATTGGGTATCTAAAAATCACCAATTCCAAATTCTAATGTTTAGAAAAGTAAGCGTGTTTTTCCACAAAACTGGTTACAGTTGCCATATCAAGGTTCCCCAAGTGACAGAGTATTTAATGTGGTGAAGTGAAAATTTTGCTTCCCTTTTTTCTTAGTCTAACTTGAACTATTGCAAGGGAGGGACAGGGAACTTCAGGATCAGGCTGTGCCTTAGTTGGTGACATGGTTTTTGCTCCATCGCCCTTTCTCCTGTGGCATCTTCAGGCTTCATCTGCTGAGGGACCATGCTCTCCACTTTACCGTGCTACCGTGCACACTGAGTGTGCTTTTACTCACAGCTCAAGCACTTCTAACCTTGGAAAATCTTCCTCAACTTATTCCGCGCTCTTCATATCTCTGGTGTTTGAAGACCTGATTCTAGACAGGAATGTAGAACTCTCAAATGCATGATGTTTCTGGAGTTTGGTCACCAGAGACCAGGATTATACCACTATGATCTGTATCTTATTAAGTAGGAGAGAGGCCATGTCAAATTTCTGGAAAGTAATGTGTAAATATTTAGAAGATAAAGAGACTTCTAAACATGTGATATCTGATCTTCAAAGTTTTCTTCTAAAATTTGTAATAACAGTTATATTTTCAAAGACCTAAGGACAAAATTTCGCTTCAGGTATGAGAATAAAATATCTGAAAAAACAAAAAAAAATCTTCAATGCGATGTAAAATATTTGAGGTAACAGGGAAGCTCGATGTGGAAGCTGAAGCCTGCCACAGAGATCCCTACAGAACTGTTCCGCCACAGGACTCTGCCTGGGACCTGGTAGGACCCTGCCCAGAATCCTTGAACACTGCAAGAACTTTTGGTCTTCACCTGGGTCCTGGTTAGGCCTCACCAGGCATCTTCCAGGTAGCTGGGAGATATTGCCTATGAGTTGAAGCTGATGCCAGAAACCTCTACCTAGCTCTGCAGTGGTGAGTCTCTCCTTGGAACCTGGTGGCACCACACACAGGTCACCTAAGAAGCTGGGGAGCTTTTGTGTGTCATGTAGCATGACCTAAAAGCCTTCCCAGTATACTCCACATACCATTCAGATTGCTACACCACTCAGAACATGATAGGGCCCTACCCAGTGACCTCAACCACGTGGGGTAATTCTGTGAGCCATTTGGGGCATGCTGAAGATTCACCCAGTGTACACACCCCTCCATCATGCTTCTAAGTGCCTCTAGGGACCTGGAGAATACAGGAAAATTACATAATGAAAGAACACAATGCAACCTCAAACATTTTGTGCATGCCAAATAAGCCTAGGAGACATGAACATACTAGAAAATGTAAATCATACACCTGAAACTTCTGAAATGATAGGAACTGGAGTAAAGAATGAACTCTAAGAAGCTATAGAGCAATTCAGATCAGAACTAATCTCGCAGGTAAAAGATGAAATGATAAATGTAATGAAAGAAATGCTCAACACATCTAAAGAAGATTAGTTAAAAAATCTAGGAGCACTGCAAAAACATGGAAACCTTGCATGAACAACATACGAAAACAATAGAATACGTGAAACAGATTTAAAAATACATTCAGGAAATAAAAAATACCATCAAAAGCTGGCAAAACCACATTAATGAACATGGTCTTCGGACCTAAAAGAGAAGATTGGAGATAATGAACAGTAAAGAAGTGGTCATTTCAAAATTACAAGGAACTAGGAAATAACAATACAACACTTACCAGATGATGTAAGGAAAAATAATACAAGATTGATAGGTGTGACTGAAAAAGTAAGTGATGACACAAATGAGAGCAAATGGTATTTACAGAAAGAATAGCAGAAAATTTCCCAAACGTGGAAAAGGAAACCAACATACAGATAAATGAAGCATATAGAACTCCAAATAGCCATAACCAAAATAAATCTACACCCAGATATGCAATAGTCTACATCCCAAACGTTCAACATCTCAACAGAATATTAAAAGCTGTTAGAGAAAAAAGACAGATCACCAATAAAGGAAAGCCCTTCAGAATCACAGCAGACTTTCTCAACACAAACAATGAAGTCAAGAAGAGCATGGAGTGAACTATTTCAAATCCTGAAGAAAAATGACTTCCCACCCAGGTTGATGTACCCTGAAAAAATTGTCCTTCAACATTGATGGAGAAATAAAATATTTCCATGACAAAGGCAATTGAAGAATTTCATGACCACCAAATAACCCTGCAAAGAATACTGAGCAATATTCTAGATAGACATAAAAACAAGTACAATTCCAAGAATACCAATAGAAAAAAGTCACTAAGCAGGGCAGACAGTTAAAAAAATACTAAAGCAAGGGGAAAGGTAAAGAACGAACAGTAGAAACATAAAATGACAAAAATGAGTCAATATATATCAGTTATAAACATTAATTTAAGTGGAGGTAATTTATCCACTTAAAGAAACCGCCTGCAAAAATGGATCAAGAAAAAGCATCCAAGAATATTCTTCTACAAGAAATGAATCTAACCCAAAAGGAAGCATATACACTGAAAGTCAAAGGAAGGAAAACAGTACTTCATGCAACAAGAACCAAAAGAACAGCAGGGTAGCTGTACTGTTTACAGCCAATGTGAACTTCAAACCAAGAGTGATCAGAAAAGATAAAGAAGGTCACTATTTAGTGAGAAGAAAACTTCAAAAGGAAGTGAAAACAATCCTAAATATATATGCACTAAATATGGGAGCACCCAGCAATGTAAAATAAATAGTAAAAGAAATGAAAAATAAAACAAGCAATAACACCCCTTTGACACTAAGAGACAGATCAACTAGACAGAAAGTCAGCAAAGAAATAAGAGAATTGAATCAAGCTGGTGAATTAATGGACTTAGAAGGTGTGTACAGAATATTCTACCCAACAACATCAGAATATTCATTTTTCTCAGCTGCACATGAGACATTCTCTAAAATAGAGCATATACTAGCCCACAGAACATGCTTAAGTAAATGCAAAGTTATTGCAATTATTGCACACATATTATCTGATCATAGTGCTATCAAACTGGAAATTAATGACAAAGGAAACTACAAAAAGTCCATAAACGCATGGAAATTAAATAATACACTCTTGAGAAACCAATGGGTCTCAGAAGAAATTAAACAATATTCTACAAGTAAATGAAAATACAAAAACATCTTACCAGAACCTGTGGGACACAAAGAAACCAGACTTCAGAGGAAAATGTATCGTGGTGAACTCGCACATCAGAAAAACAGAACAAAGACAAATAAACAACCTAATGCTACAACTCAAACATCTACAAACAGAAGAGCAAGCCAAGCACAAATTCAAAAGAAGGGCAGAAATTTTAAAGACTGTGGCAGAAATCAACACAGTAAAGACTAGGAAAATAATACAAATAACTAATGAATCAAAGAGTTATTACTTTAAAAATAAATAAAATCAACAAGCCTCTGGGCCACCTTATTTTAAAAGGAAAGAAAAACTCAAATTCAGACAATAAGGAATAAAAAGTGTCAAATCACTACAGATCCTGTGGAAGTACAGAAGAACATCAATACCTACGTCAAAAAGTTTTACACTAATAGGTTTGATAATATAGAAGAAATAGACAAGTGACTACTAACATATAAATTATCAAAGCTGGAGCAAGAAGATATAAAACAGTTTAATAAGCCAATTTTAGTTTATGAATTTGAAAATGTAATTAAAACCTTACCAATAAATAAAATCCCAGCTGTCCTGATGGATTCACAGCTGATGTCTACAAGACATTCAAGGAAGACTTAATGCCAACACTGCTCAAACTCTTCAATGAAATTGAAAGGGAAGCAATTCTTCCAGACTCATTCCTGGAAGCAAAACCAAAAAAACACCCAAGCAAAAAGAGAACTACAGGCCAGTTTGCCTAATGAACATAGATGTAAAAGTCCTGGCAAAGACAATGCAGCAAGTGATCAAGAAGATCATATACCATGATCAGGTGGGTTTCATCACAGGAATGCAAGGAAGGTTGACCAGATGCAAATCAAATAGCATGTTGAATCATATCAATAGAGCCAAAGATAAGGATTACATAATCGTCTCAATAGATGCAAAAAGAAAAAAGCTTCTGATAAAGTGCAATACTCATTCGTGATAAGAACCTTATGGAAAATTGGCAGACTGTCATTATCTGAATCAGATAAAAGCCACCTATGTGCAACAACCAGCATCACATTAAGTGGTCAAAAACTCACAGCTTTCATTCTTAAATCAGGAACAAATAAAGGCTGTCCACTATCACCATTCCTATTAAGTATTGTTCTGGAAGTATTAGCCAGTGCAATTAGACCAGAGAAATAAAACAATTAAGGAGAGTAAAGGAAGAAATTAAACTATCATTATTTGCAGATGGCATGACATGCTATATAGAAGACCCCCAAAACTCCACTGAAAGATTTCTACATATAAGCTGGGCATTGTGGCTCATGCCTGTAACCCCAGCACTCGGGAAGCTGAGGTGGGAGTACCTTGCAAATTTGAGACCAGCCTGGGCTACAAAGTGAGCTCAAGTCCAGCCTGAACTGCATAGTGAGACACCGGCTCAAAAAGAAAAAAAAAAAAAAACCCTTCTACATATAACAACCAAATTCCCTAACATAGCTGGTTACAAAGTCAACATGCAAAAATCAATAACATTCTTGTATACCAACAAACTCACTGGGAGGGAAATAAGAGAAACCACACCCTTCACAGTATCACCCGAAAAATAAAATACCTAGGAATCAATCTAACAAAGGAAGTGAAAGATTCATTCAGTGAAAATCACAGTACTCTGAAAAAAAATTGATGAGGACCTTAGAAAATGGAAAAACATTCCTTGTTCATGGATAGAAAGAAAAAACTTTGTGAAAATGTCAAAATGTCATTCTACTTCCCAGAATCAACAACTGGGATGTCATCTTATTAAAAACGTTTTTGCATGACAAAAAAAAATGTGCAACCGAGTGAAAAGACAACCTATGTATTAGTCAACTGTCCCTCAGACAAAGGACCTTTATCTAGACCATATAAAGAATTTTAAAACATCAGGCCCCCAAAATTCAAAGACACAATCCAAGAATGAGCATGTGAGAACTACATACACTTTTCAGCTGAAGAAATATAAATGGCATATAAATACATGAGGAAATGTTCAACTTGATTGGTCATTAGAAAAATGCAAATTAAAACCTCAGTGAAATTCCATTTTACTCCAAAATGAATAGCCAGGATCAAGGAAACCACCAAGAAAAATTAAAAACTTGGTCCCAGAAAAATTAAAAACATTACGCCACAGTGCACAAACACACACACACACACACACACAATATCTATATCTATGAGTATTGCTAGTTTATCAGATATAGATATTATATATATATATATATATACAATATACACAATTGTATACATATATATACAATTTATAATATCTATCTTGGAAACAATGCCAATGCCCATTAACTGAATAGTGGATCAAAAAAGACCTGGTAGTTTTTTACAATGGAGTACTTCTCAGCTATTAAGAAAGATCACATTGAGGCTTTTATAAATAAAAGGATGTGATATGAGACCTTACTCATAAGTGCAATAAATCAAACTCACATGTGTACATAACATTTTGTCTGCCTAGTGTAAGAAACTGAAAGAGTAAATAAGATACAAAATTTTCAATAAATATTGTGAAAGGGTAAGAAGCTTCTCAAAGAAGAAAAAATAATTCAAACAGGGAAAAAGAAAGCAGAAGGAAGAGAAACAAAATAAGATATAAATTTGTATATACATAAAGATTCCTAAGATGATTGTGCTACTAATTTTGCTAGTTCTTGGAACATAACAGGTAACATCCATAGGATTCGATCAATTTTGCATGCCCATATCTGATAATTCAACAACTCACAAAGATACTACGAAAGGGAACAAAAATTGTGTTCCTACCACCTTGTTTTGAAAGTCTACAATGTTATTGTTTTTGGCTCTTAGACCATGTTATTTATTTGTAGTATTTTGTCTAATACAGAAATGATAGATATACATGTATATGCTCATGCATGGCTAGAATTTCACCTAAAGTGTTACAAGAATTGATTTTAATATGTGTGGTGGTGGAACAACTACACTGAAGAAAACTAGACACGATGGTAGCCATTGATGACTTCTTATCATTTTTATTTGAAAGTTAACAATGCAAGTGTGTCTTGAGATCCATGCCATGTTGAAACTTAGTACTCGGGAAGCCAAGCAAGCAACTCCCGTCCCTGATAAACAGAGGCAGGGTGGCAGACTGCAGCCCTTCCAGGCGCAGAACCAGCAGTGTCTCCTGAGATCCACACCATGTTGGAACTTAGGACTCTGGGAAGCCAAGCAACAACATTCCCTCCCTGGTAAGCAGAGGCAGGGTGGCAGACTGCAGCCCTTCCAGGGGGAGAACAAGCAGTGTCTCCTGAGATCCATGCCACGTTGGAACTTAGGACTCGGAGAAGACAATCAAGCACCTCCCTTCCCTGGTAAGAAGAGGCAGGGTGGCAGACTACAGCCCTTCCAGTGGAAGAACCAGCAGTGTCTCCTGAGATCTGCACCATGTTGGAACTTAGGACTGTGGGAATCCAAGCAAGCACCTCCCCTCCCTGGTAAGCGGAGGCAGGGTGGCAGACTGCAGCCCTTCCAGGGGGAGAACCAGCATTGTCTCCTGAGATCCATACCATGTTGGAACTTAGGACTCTGGGAAGCCAAGCAAGCACTTCCCCTCCCTGGTAGACAGAGGCAGAGTGGCACAGTGCAGCCCTTCCAGGGGGACAACCAGCAGTGTCTGCTGAGATCCACGCCATGTTGGAACTTAGGACACTCGGAAGTCAACCAAGCACTTCCCCTTCCTGGTAAGTGGAGGCAGCGTGCAGACTGCACCCCTTCCACGGGGAGAAGCAGCAGTGTCTCCTGAGATCCAAGTCATGTTTGAACTTAGGACTCTGGGAACCCAAGCAAGCACCTCCCCTCCCTGGTAGGCGAGGCAGGGTGGCAGACTGCAGCCCTTCCAGGGGAAGAACCAGCAGTGTCTCCTGAGATCCACGCCATGTTGGAACTTAGGACTCTGGGAAGCCAAGCAAGCACCTCACCTCCCTGGTAAGCGGAGGCAGGGTGGCAGACTGCAGCCCTTCCAGGGGGGGGGGAACCAGCAGTGTCTCCTGAGATCCAGGCCATGCTGGAACTGAGGTGGCTGTGAAAACAAATGACCATCTTGCATCCCTGCTTAGCAACAGTGAACCTACTGCTACATAGCCTAGAGTCAGATATCCCACATCCCCTATCCCCCCACCCCCACCCATTGGCAAATGGGAACCAGTAATCTGAGTATCTTCTGGCAGGTTGACCATAGCAAATATGGAGGTCTTCCTTCTACCATTTCTTTGAAGGCAAATATTTTTATTACTGTTTTGCTCTTTTCTACTTAATGGTACTGCTGTATTCAATATTCTGTTTTGATAAAGTTCTATAGTGTTGTATATTTCATCTCATTTTGATATACGTGACTGAAAGAACAACTATTTTTTTATTTAAAGAGAAAGACAAAACTAATTGAAGCAAGACAGTAAAAGGCAAGAAGCAACACAGAATTTCAAGAGAAAAAAACATACAGTAAGACTTCACCAGTTAATAGATCACACATTGACAACTTACAAACAGCTGTCCAGATTACAAAATTAAAGCATACAAAGTGGAGATTAATACAGTGAGATTTCAGTCAGTTCTGTTCAATGATCCAAGAAAAACTCAGCAATATGGTTCAGTTTCCTACACACTTAAATAAACTTGCAGTTATATCCTTTAGATCACTTTCCTTCCTCTCTTTTTTACACTAACAATCGCACATTTTAGTTTCCATTACTTCCACAGTTTTTTAAACTTTTTCTTTGAAGATGAAATGGAAAAAGATTGAAAAAAAGGCCAAAAAACAAAAACAAACAAACAAACAAACAAAAAAACAAGACGGACCAAAGAAAAACCCAATGTGACAAAGCAAAACAGAGTCATTTAGATCAGGAGGATGGACATAGCATAAAATGAAAACAAAATAAAAAATAAAAAAAAATAAAGGGGGGATTACTAGGTGATCAACAATGGTTACCATTATGCCTCTTGTTATCCTAAAAAGAGTAGCCTATATCAGCTAGTATAAAAGAATTGAACAAACCGTACATAAGACCAATAAAATCACATTGGAGAGCTTACAGGATTCCAAAGAAGATAATCATCAAATAATAACGGGCATCATAGAATATCTGGTTGCATTCCAAATGGTTGCCTATACCCTCAACTTGATACTATTAAGCAAAACAGAATATAATAAAATCAATCAGAACAAGATATGGAGAACACTACACGGGTTCAAATCAGGTTAATAGGGAAACAAAAAAATTACTATAATCTATCACACTATTTTTAATTTAATTTTCCCTTAGTTAAAAGATACTAAGAAATAAATTAATTTTTTTTAAAAAAAGGAAAGAAAAAGGGGGGGGAGACTGAGATAAAAAAAAAAAAGAACCTATCAATATGACACCGATCAGAATAGAAAAATTTAACCATCATTGTGTTTCACCCCCAGATAGCTTGACATTAATAGTAGTTACCATAGTGACTCTTTCCTTGAAATATTTGAGTGTAACTTCGTATACTATAGCATCAAATTTATCAAGACAGTGTGAGACCGTTCAAGTGAATGAAATTGTTGCAGGCAATTTAGAACCAGCTAGCAGAAACCAAACATCAATTTCTATATTATCTCTTTGTCTATAAAAATCTTGCTTATACTATTGCATGCATTAAGATATAATAAGGTACCACATGTTAGAACCAATGGAAACAAATGAACAAAAACTTGATGGGGCTTCAAAACAGGATGGTATTAAATCAGCGCTAGCTATTACGCTCTTATTCTCTTCAAAATAGTCATTTGTAGTATCACAGACAATAAAATAAAAACAGCTAATTAAAACCATTCATAGAAAGGAGTGAAAACATTATATGGCTTCAAACCAGTGTGGCTGGCAATCATGATTACCACGTACTTTCATGTATTCTTATCGTTTCTTACATGAGAGAAACTATTCAGTATTTATACAGGTGAGTTTGATTTATTTCACTTATAAGTATGGTCTCGAGGTAAGAACAACAACTATTATAAAGATAACAAAATATACTGTAATACCTATTACTGTTATCCCAGTCACCTGCTGTGAAGCTCTGTACCAATTTCACTGTACAATCTTAGTTGGCTTTATTCTGAATTTGGCTGATGTATAATTTAAAAAAAAAGAAAGATAACAATGCTTTTATTTTTGGTTTTGATAGCTTTTAGTCTGTTTTCAATTATTTGCTTCCAATATGTATGAAGTTACGGCAGCTATATTGAAGAAAACAAGAGACATTATGGTAGGCATTATTGATTTCCTAGTGTCTGGTCTTGGAAGCCCTTGAGGCTTTCTTTCTTGTGCTTTGATTGCTTTTATACTATTTTGATGTGTATGAACATATTGTGAGTAAAGGTATGGGCAACTATTTAGAAGAACACAAGTGACATGATAGCCACTGTTGATTTCCTGCTGTCTTTTTCGAAATCCTGTATTATTTGCATTGTTTCACTCTGCTCTACTTGGTTCTGTTCTGTTTGTATTTGCTTTGTTTCATTTCATTCTCTTTGAAATAAAAAAGAGGTAAAAATAGAAATATAGAGTAAATATTATATATTTATGAAGTATGCTTACATACACGAGTATTTAATGACCTGGAAATATGGTCAAGTATAGTGTATGTGGGAATAATAGATGTTAAAGTAATATATGTGAGATCATTTTGTATAACTGTGTGTATGCATGAAAAAATGAAAAAGAATTAATGGTGCAAGAATGAGTGATTGATAATTTATTTCATTTATGATTTCCTCAAAACTCTGCTTATTTGGGGGATAATAAAATGTAACCTAAGGATTGGACTAAACACTCTAAGTGCTGCACAGCCTACTTTCAGAGGGGTGAGTCACTTTGTCACACAAGCACAATATTGACCATGAGCTCTATGCTTCTTCTTCCACTGTGTTGAATTGGGACAGGTTTATGGGACCATCTTCCATATGAACCAGGGGAACCCCTTCAAGGTAAAGGCTCTGGTGGACAAGTGGCCTGATTTTAATACAGTAGTTGTCCGTCCTCAGGAGCAGGTAAGTTTCCAACTATGGTGTCGATATTATAGAGTCTATATTTGCTACATAAAATGAAGGTGGCAGGTGGGTAAATATGAGGGAAACCCAAATGAAGCAGGGTGATAACTGGTTAGCCCTGTCCTCCAGAATCACACAGACCAGAGGAATCATGGGACAGTGGTGAACTTCAGGATACAGTGACAATGTACAGTAGCATTCAGGAACACTTGTGCTCTTGTTATACGAATCTTTTTCTTACTATATTTTATTTGTAAAAAGACTAAACAAAACAGAAAATAAGTAGAAATAATACATATGTTCAGACAAAAAAGTAAACAGTAAGAAATCACTAGTTGATGTTTACATATTGTCATTTTACAAAGAGATGTTCAAGGTACAAGAGTGGAACATGTAAAGTGCAAATTCAAACAGTGAGACTGCAAACAGTTCTGTTCAACTGTGCAGCAAGAACTTAGTAACATGGTTGTCAATCATATACATTTAAACAAACATGCAGTTATCCATATCTTCATTTATATTTAGATTAAACAAACTGAAGCAGATTAAAATCATTCTGAACAAAGAATAATAGTATAGGTATATTTCACATTATGACACTCCGTGATCAGAAATAGGTACTGTAAAGTCTTTTCTTTATTATTTAATTTAAAGAAAGACTAAACAAAACAGAAATAGGGTAGAAATAATACATAATTTCAAAGAAAAAAATAAACAGTGAAAAATCACTAGTTGATCATTACAGATTGTCTTCTTACAAATAGTTATTCAAAATATTAAAGTAGAGCATATAAAGTAGGGATTCAAAGGCTGAGGTTGCACCCAGTTCTGTTCAACTATCCAACAAAAACTTAGAAATATGGTTATCAATTCTATACTCTTAAACATACATGCAGTTATCCATGTCTTCAATTATGTTGAGATTGAATAAACCCAAACAGGCTAAAATCACTCTAAACAAATGGGTTTCACATTATGACACTTCAGGATCAGGAGTGGGTATTTTGGTTTCTCTGTTTCTTCAAAGTATCTGTTCATTTCATCATGTATTATAAAACTAGTTCTCATAAACTGTTTATAGACTTGCACACACATGAATCTTAACATGTATTTCTATCCTTTCTATATTAGATGGAGAAACAAAAAAAGCAAGGCAAAACAAAACATATTCCTTTAAACACAGGAAACAAACAAAACATACAAGAAGACTATACAAATAGTTCTACCATGGTTCCTGTGCTGTCTCTTGTTATGTCCAACATAATTGGCTATATCATCAGACATAGGACAATTGAATATATCAGTACCTGACAGTGTTAATAAAAATACAACTTTGCATATCTTATAGAACTTCAAAAACTGGCAGTTATGAAACCAGAATGTGTATCATAGAGTCTTGTCATCTTCACTGTAGTTGCCTATACTCTCAGACTTGATACTGTCAATTATTTCAGTTTTGAATAAAATATTCTCTGCCTCATTTCTGTTATGCTCTTTTTTCCCATCAATTGTCTGCTCATTTTCTTAATTCTGTTTTCTGCTCCATTCACTGAGGCTTCTCTGCCATTCTTGGAATCCTAGTACTTTTCTATCTCTCTAGAATGAACTGCAGTATTCTCTGTAGTGTTGGATTGGTGGTTGCGAATTTCCCAAGTTCCTCTTTGTCTTAGAAGCATCTTATTAATCAATTAATTTCTAGAGACAGTTTAGCAGGATATATCAATCTGGGATGGAGGTTATTTTCT
Source organism: Cavia porcellus (assembly GCF_034190915.1). Taxonomy (NCBI): domain Eukaryota; kingdom Metazoa; phylum Chordata; class Mammalia; order Rodentia; family Caviidae; genus Cavia; species Cavia porcellus. Next base: position 53,103,428 of record NW_026947500.1, on the reverse strand, counting down.
TTCAGGGCGTAGAATATTTCACTCCAGGATCTTCTTGACTTCACAGTTTGTGTCAAGAAGTCTGCCGTTATTCTGATGGGCCTTCCTTTATAGATTATCTGTTTCTTGTCTCTAACAGCTTTTAATATTCTGTTCTTATATTGAATTTCTGGGATCACGATTCTTATATGCCTGGATATAACTCTGTTTTGGCTGTAGGTGGCTGGATTTCTGTATGCCTCATATATCACTATACTATTTCCTTTTCCTGTTTGTGAAGTTTTCATTAATTTTTTCTGTGAATAACCTGTGTAGTTACTTTGTTTGTACCCCAGCTTCTTCCTTCATATTCTTTATTCTCAAGTTATAGGTCCTTTTGTCGTCTTCTAGCCTTTTACATTTACCACTTGTTTCCTTATTATTTTTAAAAAGTTTTCCCTTTCATACTCCCACATTGCAAAACTGTCCTCCAGTTTGGATCATCTATCCTTAGTTTCTTTCCAGTTGATTTGCCATTTTTCCATAGAGTTTTTAATTTCATTGTGATCTCTTTGGATTTGCCTCATGTATTCTGTATTTTTTTTATATTCTGCATCAAATGGTTGTCTCCTTTGTTTGAGTTCCTCCCTTCTTCCATGTGTGTCTGCTTGAGGGGTGCTTAGTATCTCTTTTATTAATCTTCTTATATCTTGCTTTATTTGACTAAATGTTTCACTTTTGAACTCGTCTATGAGGTCCTGAATAAATCTTATGTCCACTGGTGCTGTGTCAGATATTGCATGTTTGCTGTTCTCATTCTTCTTTGTATTTACCTGTCCTGAGTCCATGTTATCAGGGTTGGGAACTCGGACTTTTTGTTGTTGCTTCCTCTTCCCATCTTTTTTGCTTCTTCCAGGAGGCCTCAGTTTCTTTCTTTGTTTGTTACAATTCTTCTAAAGTGTGCTGGCTAGCTGACCCTTCTCTCTGCCTAGTGCTAATGAGGTTCCGACAGGGACAACATATGCTGGCCCCTTCCTTTCCAAATCATTCAAGTGCTGTGGCATGCACCGTAGTACTTTGTGACACCTCCCTTCCAGGTGGCAGTGGTTGGAGCACAGCAGCAGTGGCAGCGGCGGCACACTTTGTGCCGCCTTCCCTCCAGGTCATCAGCTGTAGCTGGGGCAAGGCTAAGGCAGCCGGTGGGTGAGAATTCACTCCCAGGCCCACAGCAACAGGTCTTGCTGGTGGCCTGGAGGTGACAGAGGCAGTGGCTGGAGTGCAGCAGAGTGGGGATCAGTCAAGTTGCTGTGGTGTGCACTATATTTCTTTGTGCCACCTCCCTTCTGGGTCAGTCAAGCTGCTGTGGCCTGCACTTTCAGTCAAACTTCTATTATAGGACTTTTTATTATTTAAAGACTGTAATATATGGAAATGTGATTGGCCAAGAGATGATTAAAAATAGAGATTTCAGCAAACAAGAGAAAGAATTAAAGTGCCTTCCAGGGGGATATTTCACTTGAATTAAATTTTGCAGTTACGTGGGTTTTGACAGATTGACAAGAGCAGTGGACACATTACAAGCAGGGAAGAATAATGCCTAAAATATAGAAAGATGATTAAGAAGCTTTAGGCAGATATTCATGCAAAAGGAGATATCAGTACTTGGAATATATTTTCAGTTGCATAGTTTTGTTAAAGTGACTAACAGACTCTAAATACAAAATATGTTTTAAGCACGTTGAAAAACATAAGTTAAAAATCCACACAGGTGAGGAATCAAAAGAGCAGAGTAGCAATGAGCAGTGAAACACAGCCTCTCTGAGACTCAGAATCTTGAGCCCAGAAAACAACAACTCAATGAGAGAAATAAAGAACTGGATTACTGGGAATTAAGAAGAATCTAGAGGAAAAAGAAGAAGGTACAGAGAAGTTGGAAAAATGACTCACAATGTAGAGAAGAGAATGAAGCAATCTGGAAGCTTGCCTTGGTTTGAGGAAGAACTCTTTTGCACAGACACAAAGTAAGCTCCTCCTGCACCTGCACAGGGAAACGCCACACATAGGGCAATGGCACTGGCCAGAGGAGGGAGGAGCCCATAGTGCTTGAGAACTTTGAAAGCAGCATAGCAGGCCACTGCTGAAGAGGCGCCTGCTGCCAGTGAGTGTTTGATCAAGTCCTGTTTAAGGAAGGGTTTGAGAAATGAAGAGCGAGATTCAGAAAAAAGACAAAACACCTTCACTTCAGGTTCCCCGGGGCCGCCCCTCCCACAGTGCCTGAGTGCAACAGCCACGGAAGATAGCTGTACATGAACAGTGGGCTAGACATCGATCCCTGAAAAGTTTAAACTCAGGCTGAACAGGACATGGGCCCTCCTGTTCATGCTGAGAAGCCAGCTTACGGTACATTCAGAAATGGCTGGCTCTGAAAGCACTGGTATTACCTCTAGTGGGTTTCTTTAACCTCTCCCTGCTGGATACTATCCAGCACAGATCAGAGGTCTGATTGCCTTCCATCTACCAAGATAAGAAAGTGTATGCCTTGGCTTGGACAGTTGATACAAACTGGGGTCAAACGACAGGGAGGCATCTGGAGGAGGGGCACCTTACAAACCAACAGAGTGTAAAGGTAGGTAAAGAAAACTGTGACCTGCTGGATTCCAAAGTTGTTGGTCACGAAGTGAAACCATTCACTCAAAACACCTTTTTCCCATTTTTGGACTCATTATTTTTGCTGTCCCTTATTTACTGTTTTTTTTTTCGGGTGTGTGTGTGTGGACTTCTTCTTTCTCTTTTTTTCTTTGTTTCTTTTTCTTTCTAACATTTTCCTTTTAGCATTCTGGTCTTTATTTCCTCAGTTTCACTCTTTTATCTTTTATCTTGTTTTAGTTATTTTTTCTTTTTCAACACCTTGAGCTAATTCTTTTATTATCTTTTAAATTCCTAGTAGGGCACTTTTCCTCACCTTTTTCTTCCCCTTCTCATCTTTATTTCTTAAGTTTTCAATCTCTCATCTTGCACTCATCTATCTTACCAGTATAGCCATTAACCTTTGTTAACACTTAGATAGTTAGCTGCATATTATTGCTGTTGAAATTTTTTCTGTTGTGGGTAAAATTATAATGGTTGCTTTTAGTAGATGCTTAGTGTATGTTGCCAGTCCAAGTACTAAATAATAACCAAGCCAAATTCTACTTAGCTTCAGTGGGATGGTCATAGAATGTGATCATCATGTATTTCCAAAATACACTAATGAAAAATAAAAATCTACGTAATGAGTCATCATAGAACTCAAGAGGTTAAATATTTGAATTATTCAAGTAGCCGAGTAATTGAAAATCAACTTGGTTGAAACATATAGGCCATTGTTGCATGCAAGTTATTCTCTTAGCATATAATTATGCTAAGAGAAATAAGTGAAACGCAGAAAGTTGAAAGTTAAATTTTGCACCATATCAGTTACATCAGTTATTAAAAATTGAAATATATAGATAGAGGACAAAAGTAGAGGACAAAATTGTGGCAATATAGGGGGAGGGGTGAAAGAGGCAGTTTAAAGGAACTAAAGTAGCACCTATGAAGTCTGAAGCAGATTAAATAACTAGTGTATAATATGAAGAATATAGGTAGCAACATTTTCCTGAATTTGATACTAAATTTTGAGTTCCAGCTGTTTTTCATATAAAAGCAAGTAGGGTAATAATATGTGATGGATCTTTTAATTTTCTGCACAGTACCAGTAATTATTTTGTAGCAACCTGCTCAGTAACTCTTTTATTACCTGTATGTCCCTTGTGACATCGTGTCATACACTGTATACGTATCATTATTTATTAAAAACTATAAAACAACACAGAGGAACAAATATAGAAATTTACAATAATTGTTAAAATTCAAAAAATGAAAATCATATTGCATTTTTAAAAAATTTTTTTAAATAGAAAAGAAAAAAACAGAAAAAGGTACAAGTAATATAGAATTTCAAAGTGAAAAATCACTACTTGATAGATTACATATTGTCATCTTAGAAATAGTTGTTCAAGTTACAAAATTAAAGCATACAAAGAGGACAAACAGCAAGATTACAAACAGTTCTGTTCAATGATCCAACTAAAACTCAGTAATATGGTTATCTATCTTGTACAGTTAAATATACATGCAGATGTATCCTTTAAGGCATTTTCTTTTCCTCTCCTTTTTACAATAACAATTACACATTTTGGGTTTTATTACTCTCAGTTTTTATTACTGTTTTTGAAAAGCATAAAACCAAATGTGACATAACAAAAAGAGTCATTCAAATCAAAAGGATGGACATAGTACATGATGTAAAAACAGAATAGAAGGTGACAAACAAATGTTGTCATAATGCCTCTTGCTATCTTAAAAAGAATTGCCTATATCATCATTCATAATAAAATTGAACAAAACAGTACAGAACAAAACCAATAAAAGTGAAACAATGGAGACATTACTGGACCTCAAAAGAAGATAATAGTCAAACCTGAATGGGCATCATGGTGAATCTTACTGTCTTCAAAGTAGTTGCCCATACCCTCAAACTTGATACTATCAAGCAAAACAGAATAGAGTAAAATCAGGCAATAGAAGATGGTGAGAGCAATACAGGGCTTCAAATCAAGTTAGAAAGAAGTCAAAGTGGTTACTATAATATATCCTGCTATTTTTAAATTCATTTTTCTCTTAACTAAAGAAATAAAAATACAAATAAATAAATAATAAAAAAGGAGATTGAGATAAAAGAGGAAATAATAACACAACAGCTCAGGTCAGAACATAAAAATTTAAGCAACATAGTGTTTCACCACAAGATATCCTGACATAACAGTAGTTACCATGTTGCCTCTTTCCTTGGAACATTTGAGTATAACTTCATACACTGCAGCATCAAACATATCAAGACAATGTAAAACATTCAAGAGAATGACAGTATTACAGGGTATTTAGAGCCAACTAAAAGAAAATGAACAATGGTTTCTATATTATCTACTTGTCTAGAAAAGTTTTGTTTGTACTATCATACATAATAAAATCGAATAATATACATTTTAAGACCCATGGAGACAGAAGAACAAAAGCTTGAACAAAATCTTGACTTCAAGACAAGATGATATTACATCAGCACTAGCTATTATGATGTCTTGTTTTCTTCAAAACAGCTGCTAATACCATCACAGATAATAAAATCAAACAGCCCAGAATAAAATCATTCCAATTAATGAATGAAAACATTATAAGGTTTAAAACAATATAATGGGGAAGCATGATTATCACACACTTTTATGTATTCTTACCATTTCTTATACTAGGGAAACTATTTGGCATTTAATACATGTGGGTTTGATTTCTTTCACTTATGAGTATTGTCTCAAGCTGTGCCCATTTATTTATAAATATCTCAATGTGATTGTTCTTTATAGCTGAGTTGTACTCCATTCTATAAAAATACCACAAGTTTTTTTTATCCATTCCTCAGTTGATGGACACTTAGGTTGTTTCCAAGATGTGATTATTACAAATTATGCTGCTAAAAACATGGGTGCACATATATCACTGTGGTATGATGCTTTTGGTTCTTCTCAGAACATGCTTAGAAGTGGAATAGCTGGAACAAATGGTACTTCCAATCCCAGCTGTTTGAGACATCCCCAGACTGACTTCCACAATGGTTGCACCAGTCTATACTCCCACCAACAGTGCAGAGGAATTGCTTTTTGCCACAGCCTGTTAAGCATTTGTTGTTGGTAGTTTTCTTGGTCCTGGCCATTCTTTCTGGAGTGAGATGGAATCTCAGTGTGGTTTTAATTTGCATTTCTCTAATGACCAATGGTGGTGAACATTTTTCCATGTATTTATTTAACATTTGTATTTCTTCCTCTGTGAACTGTATATTTATCTCAGATGCCCATTTTTGCAGTGGGTCTGTGAATTTTGGGGATCTGATTTTTTAATTGTCTATATGTTCTGGACATAAGTCTTTTGTCTGATGGAATATGCAGTAATGGTCCCCAGACCATTTTCCCCAATTTTTGGGTTCTCTTTTCTGTATGCCAGAGATTTCTTTCACCATGCAAAACTCTTTAAAAGGACATGATTCCATTTATACATTCTGGGAAGTATTTTTCATACAGTTTGGTTCTTGTTCATGAATTCTCTACTTGCCCCTATGTCTTCAAGATTTTAACCTACTTTGTCTTCCAACAGATTTAGTGTTTCTGTTTTAATATTTAGATCTTTGATCCATTTAGACTAAGTTTAGTACACAGTAATAAGCATAGGTCTAGTTTTAGTTTTCGGCATAGAGGGAGTCAGTATTTCCAGCACCATTTATTGAAGAGACTATATTTCTTCCACTCAAGGCTTTTAACTTTTTCATCAAAGATAAAGTGGCTGAATTGTATGCAGTTGTAGTTGTGTCTTCCAATGTATTCCACTGATCTTCAGGTCTGTTTTGATTCCAGTACCATGTTGATTTTACTACAGATGCTTTGTAGTATAACTTCAAGTCAGGGATTGTGATGCCTCCTGCCTTGCCTTTGCTGCTTAGAACTGTCTTTGCTATTGTACGTTTCTTCTTGCTCCAGATGAATTTTAGGAGTGATTTCTCTAGATATGTGATGTATATTGATGTTATTTTTATTGAGATTGCATTGAATCTGTATAAGAGTTTTGGGAGAATGGCCATTTTCACAGTATTTATTCTTCCTATCCATGAGCAAGGATGTCTTTCCACTTTGTGAGATGCTCTTCAATTTCTTTTTCAGTGTATCATATTTTCCTTGTAAAGGTCTTTCACTTCTTTCATCAGAGTAATTCCTAAATAGTTCACTTTTTGGTTGCTAGTGTGAAGGGTGTGGTTTCTCTTATTTCTCTCACTGTGACCTTGTTGTTAGTGTATAGGAATGTTATTGATTTTTGAGTATTGATTTTGTATCCAGGTACATTGCTGAATTCATGTATTATATCTAAGAGTCTTTCAATGGAATTTAGGGAGTATTCTATGTAGAGTATCGTGTCATCTACAAATAATGATAATTTTACTTCTTCTTTTCCTATCTTTACCACCTTTATTTCTGTCTTGTCTAATTGCTGTGACCAGTATTTCCACTATTATATTAAATAGGAGCGGTGATAAGGGACATCCTTGTGTTGTGCTTGATTTTAAAATAAAGGCCTTCAAATTTTGGCCATTTAGTATGGTACTGCTTGTTGGTTTGTCTTGGGGGCCTTTATTATATTGAGGTAAAGAGCATCTATTCCAATTTTCTGTAAGGTTGTTATCATAAATGAATGTTTGATCTTATCAAAAGCTTTTCTACATCTATGAAAATAGTCATGTGATTGTTACTTTTGGTTTTGTTGATATGTTGGGTTACATTTATTGATTAATGTATTTTTAAAGCATTCTTGCATCCCTGGGATGAGTCCCAGTTGGTCATGGTGTGTAACCTTCTTGACAATTTTCTGCATCCTATTTGCCAATATTTTATTGAAAACTTTTGCATCTGTTTTCATTAGGGAAATTTGTCTGTAGTTTGCTTTATTAGTTGGGTCTTTCTCAGGTTTTATTACTAGAGTATTATCTGCTTCCAGCAATGACTTAGGAAGGATTGCTTCCCTTTCAATTTCACTGAAGAGTTTGAGGAGTGTTGCAGTACAAAATCTTCTTTGCACTTCTTGTAGAATTCTGCCATGAATCCATTTGGGCCTGGGTTCTTCTTTATAGGTAAGGACTTAATTACACTTTCAATTTCATTAATAGAGATTGGCCTGTTCAGCAGTTTTACATCTCCTTGACCTAGCTTTGTTACTTCACATGTTTCTAGGAATCTCTGTTTCTCCTGTGTTATCAAACCTATGAGAGTAGAGGTTTTCAAAATATGTGTTGATGATCTTCTGTATTTCTACGGAGTGTGTAGTGATTTCACCTTTTTCATTTCTTGTTGTGTGAATTAGAGCTTTTTCTTCCCTTTTTAAAAATAAGTTTGGCTAGGGGCTTAACCACTATACTTATCCTTTCAAAGAACCAACTTTTTAATTCATTGATTCTTGGGATTGTTTTCTTAGTCTCTATTGCATTAACTTCTGCTCTGATTTTTATAATTTCCTCTCTTCTTTTGGCCCGGGGCTGGACTTGCTCTTCTTTGTCTAGGTGTTTGAGGTGTAATATCATGTTGTTTATTTATATTCATTCTGTTTTCCTGATATGACAACAGTTTCGGATGTGGAATTGAAGTTCTAATACTACCAAGTCTTCTGCATCAATTTCAATACTGTCATATTTCACAACATAATAATTTGTTGTGAATCTCCTTGAAACAGAATAGTATTTAGTCTTGCAATTAAAGATTTCCCTGGACACTATTATTTTTTTGTTTCTCTGGAAGAATAGAAAATCATGGAGGAATTCTACTTAAACCAGTGCACATTTTTTTCACATTAAATTGTAATGCAACACATAAATAATTAACCAGACAAGATTTTTTAAAACATAAAGCAAATAGAGTAGTTGACATTGTTTTTTTTTTTTGACATAAATGATTTAGTATAAATAAAAATATGTGAACCAAACATAATTTCACTTTGGAAAGTACTACGATCATAAAAGCTACGTAACAAATATTGAAATGTCTTGTTATAACTGGTTTGATTAATACCATGTTGCCAAACCTCACAGGAGATGATCGATGACCTTGATCACTACACCAACACCTACCAAATCTTTTCTAAGGACCCCAAGAACTGTCAAGAATTCCTTGAAAAACCAGATGTCATCAACTGGAAACAACATTTGCAAATCCAAAGTAAGGAAAGTGAGGGGGGTGTTGGCTATTAGGGTAGGGTCACCTCCCATCCTGAGCACCTTCCCCTCAAACTTTCACTTCCTCCTAGTGCTTGGTCCTTCTATTTGGCCACCCACACGAAAGGTGTGGGCTTTAAATGCTGCAGGTAGTGTTCAGATGCCAGAAACTTTGGATAAGGGACTTTCTCCTTAGCTGAGGATTCATGATATACACATGGGCCCCCAGGGTGCCTGGATGTGAGAACAGAGCTCTCCCTCAGGCCTCTCATTCCTGGAGTAGTAACAGCAACTCATTGCTCCACAGGGCTCCTTAGGGCCACGAAGTCCAGCTGCTGGGGCTATGATCCTGCTCTCCCTAGTAACACTGAAAGCTGATTCCTGGTTCAGCCCCTTTTTAAGCACTGGTAACCAAGCGACTTAAATTTTCTTCTGTGTCTTCATTTATAAAAATGAGGATAATAAAAACAAAAACCCTACAGCATAGTGTCTTTAGGAAGATAAAATGAAGTAGTATTTGACCAGTTCCTTAACAGAGATGTACAAAGGTAAGATTGGTTGCTAGGATTTCAACATCAATCTTCCTTTGCCCAGTAACTGAAAGATTTTTCAGGATTGTTTATGTTACATAAAAGAAAGCATGCTCAGAGAGTGAACTGATCACACTCCTAGTAAGTGGCGATGATAGGAGCCAGATTGTCTGTTGCTAAAGCCTGCTTCATTTGGTTATCCTTGCTTCTGCCCCTCTAGGTGCACAGTCAAGCCTGGATGAGGTGATACAAAGTGTTGCAGCTGCTAAATTGGTTGAGGTCAAGAAAACACAGTGCTTCCTTTATATGATACCAATAACAGTAAAGAAACTGTTACCTTCCCTGTTGGGTACACAGCATTTAAAATCTGAGACTCCCAGCATCATGTGAGTTTGACGGTAGAAGCCCCTCCCAGCATGCTGACAGCTTTAAGGAAAGTGATTTACCAGCCTCACTGGCCACAGTCTTTCCTGCCGACCTACAAGTGATTTCTAGTGTGGTCCTTCCAGAGCACCATTTGGGTTCTGTGCTTCACCTGTTGGGAGCCATCAAGGCTTCTCAGCACTTTGAATGAAACTGAATTCCTTCTCCAGGTGCAGCATGACCTGTAGCTTCCCAGCAGCATCTCTGGACTTCCCTCTGCCACTCAGTCCCACATGCTCACTCACATAGGGATGTGGGAGGTGGGCTTGCTGTTTGCCTGCCTACACAGCCCTTTCCTGTTATCTTCATGCATTTTTCCCTTTTTATGAGCCTCCCGAGTGTCCTAAAGGTTCCCTGGGCATAGGCACAGTGAAAAAGTCCTCCAACAAAAAAAAAAAAAAATAAGTTACGTGTCTTCTCTCATTTTTTTCTAGTGTAACAAGGGATAGGGCTGAAAAATGATGTGTGTGTTTGCCTTGCAGATGCTGAATGCCTGTGCATCAGAGAGACAGGAGATATTCGTTCCCTTAGTGAAATGTGTCACTGCACAGACTGGAGGTGCAGTCACTTAGAGCCCCATTAGCACCCCTGGTTCTGTCTAGGAGAACATCCTGGTAGAAGACGTTCCATCTCCTACCAGGGCAGGTTCTTAAGATGAAGGGACTGGTTCCCCATACCTTGGGAACGGTGTAACTGTTGTTTGAATGTGGAATCCCATGCATTGGGTTCCCATGGAGCCCCTGGAAGCCCATGACACCATGGTGGGAGCCCTTACTTCTCCGTATTCTGTTACAGGAGCCGACTGGGCTCCAAAGCGTTAACTTTTGACTTCAGACTCCCCTGTATGCAGCACAATGGCTGAGGACCCGTGGATGCTAATCTTCATGATTCCAAATGCTGGCTGTGCTGCTCACTGGCTTTGCTTTGTGGTTCTGACTCATGTTCTGTTGAGCTACTGTTCTCATCTGTACAATATGGCTGATATCTTCTGCCTTACTTCTAAGCAGCTTCACAGCCAAACTGAAAAAAATCTGAAGTTTAGCAAATTTCACCATGTAATCTGATGAAACACATTGCTGAGATTCTTCTATAAAAATTAAATTGATTGCTATAACTTAGATATATGGAATGATGACATCAAGCTAATGATTTCCTACCTGTGTGTTTGTGCCTTGATTCCTATTTGTTTTTCCCTCCCTTCAGCCCCTCTTCCATTCCTTCTTTATGAAGCTTTATTTTATGCTTCTTTTCTCATTTTTTTTTCTTTTCCATCCCCTCCTCTGACAGGTTCCTTTTTCCTTTGAAACATTCCTTGCTATTTCACAGTGCCTATTTTATACTTTGGTCATTAATTGTTATCTCATTGTCCTATGTTGGAGAAAAGATCTGATATTTAAACATGTGTGACTGATTCAATTCACTTCAGTATGGTCTCATGTTGCATCCATTTATTTAGAAATGTCTCAGATTTATCCTTCTTTGTGGAAGAGTAATGTTCCATTGGATTAAAAAAACAATAGTTTTTTTTTGTTTCTGAAAGGATGAAAAAATTAGATATAATTTGTCCTTTAGAATTCCAAAAAATTGGGTTAATAATATTAACTGCTTCAAAGGTTACAAGGAAACAAACAAGAAAAGAGCAAGAAATTTCAAACTGCCTAGCAGTACCGGGCAATGAATATATTGTATTTAGTCAGTAATAAGAGTAGTATTTGTGCTGTTTATGACAGAAATGAATTTCTTTAGCTGGGATATTGGCACAGTTCCATACACCAGCAATACTTAAGGAGCTGGTCCATGTACCATAATTTTAAAAATTAGGGAAACAAGGAATTTAATGATTTTCATACCTTATATGCATATAATACTGAGATTTAGAAAGCATTTTTACATTTCAATAAGGGATTTGCACTAGAGGAAGCTGGGCTTCAATGGTATAAGAGGCAGGATGTGGCTTTGTTGCTCTCAGTGCTATTCATTCTTTATTTAGTAAAAGTCACTTGACCCAAGTCTTCTTGATCTGTTAGACCTAATATGTATTAAGCCAGTATATTTAGTTTATTTGTGGCATATTAATGCTTGATCCTAATGGTGACAGAGTAGTAAAGATGCTATATTAAAATTTTTCAGAAATGCTTCCATTTACAAAAAATTTCATGACATCCAATATCTTCCAAATGAATGAAAGGGCAGACTCTATATACCAATAAAAGAGGCTTTAAAAAAATCTCTGTAGATCATCATAAATCTGGTTTGGAGAGCATGGATTATTTACTTCTGTCCAGAAAGGTTCACAGACACTTATTCTGCCTCTGTAGCTAAGCCAAAGGTCTAACTGGATAGAAGGAAGACATGATGTTTGGGTTTGAATCTGAAGCATCTTTCAAAGGCTGTTTTGCTGAAGGCTTCCTTTTGGGAAAGAAAGGACTTTTAGGAGATGGGTTGTAGTTGGAGAAGATTAGGTTCTTGGCGGTGGGGATATGGGAACACCAGCCCCTCCTTTTCCTCTCTTTCTCTCTTTGCTTCCTAGTTGCTATGGCATGAACAAATTTACTTTGCTACATAGTTTGCCATGACCTGCTGCTTGGGCATGGGTTAGAAAAGTGGGACGTGGTGGCACATACCTATAAATCCAGCATTTTGCAATTACTCCACTCTGCTTCCCAGTGTTATTTGCAATGTCTTCTGAGCTTCAGCTAATGAGACACACTCCGGGAAAACTAGATGATAGGAGAAGAGAAGCAGCCACTTAATCTCTTTCTTCCTGTTCTGCCCTAGGCTGTGAGTCCTCATGTCACTGTCTTCCTCAGTAGCTGTAACTTCCACTGGACCTCACTGGTCACATTAGATTGCTCCATGCTCTTCTGCACCAATCAGCCTCCTCTGATGGCCTGTAACAGCCGCAGCTCCTCTCATTGGTTCTTTAGCTTTGGATATGGAAATGGTTTTCTGCTTTTGCTTCACTGTTCTCTGGGTGCTTTACCCATAGCTTTTTTTAAAAGTCATTTTTCTGTTGACGGGCATTTGGTTTGTTTCCAAGATTACAAACTGTACTGCTCTAATCATGGGTGCACATATATCACTGTGGTATGATGTTTTCAATTCTTCTGAAGATACAATGGGAAGAGATGGTTCAAATGGGGTCTCTAATTCTACTATTTTAAGGCATGTTCCCACTGATTTCCACAGTGTTTGCACCTGTCTACACACCCACCAAAGGTGCAGAAGGGTTCCGTTTTCCCCACAGCCCCTCCAGCATTTGGTACTGCTTGATGTCTCAATAATAGCCATTCTTTCTGGGGTGAGATGGAATCACAGTGTTGACTAATTTACATCTCTAGAATGGCCCGTGATCTTGAACATGTTTTCATATATTTATCTGCTATTTAATTTCATCCTCTGAAAAATGTGTATTTATCTCAGGTGCCCATTTTTGGATTGCGTCTTTAAATTTGAAGATATAATATTTTTTAATTCTGTATGTGTTTTAGATATCAGTCCCTTGTCTGAGGGACAATTGGCTAGGGTACTTTCCCTCTCTGTGGGCTGTCTTTTCATTCTCTTGGTGATTTCTTTTACTGTGCCAAAGCTTTAGGACAGGATGAGATCTCTGTTGCCTGCAATTTATATTATTTTCCATGTGGTCAGGCTTTTGTTTATGAAATCTTTGCCTCCACCTCTTTCTTTACGAGACCTACCTATTTTCTCTTCCAATAGTTTAGTGTTTCTATTTGCTTGTTTACATCTTTGATACGTTTTGATTTCAGTTTAGTGAATGGAGAGAAATATGGTCTAGTTTTCATGTTCGGCATGAGGGAAGCTAGTTTTTCTGGCACCATTTATTAAACAGGCTTTGTTTCAGTGAATGTGTTTGGAACTTTTCTCAAAGATAAGATGGATCAATCCTAAGCAACAAAGTCAAGGTAGAGGGCATCTTATACTCTGACTTGAAATTATACTACAAAGCTACTGTGATAATAATACTTAAGTTTAATGGAGTTTTTCTTGTGTGTGTGTCTGGGTGCTTGGTATGCCTGTATGCAACAGATCTTATTTCTTCTGTCCCTTTACAGAAATGCAATTAGTATCCTGATTTTAGACCACAAGAAATGGAGGTAGAGAGATTTAAGCTACCTGCCCAAAATCACACAGTTAGTGAGATTATGACTGCTGAGTTTTTCTCATTAGCTGTTTTCCTACTTCTTCTCAATTTGCTTTCTGGGGGAAACAATGTATTTGACATTATGTGCTATTCTTTTTCCTTTTGCTCCGCAGCAATCAAGAGATGTTTAAACTCTCATCGCTGGATGTAGCACACGCTGCCTTAGTGAATAAATTCTGGGCCTTTGGCGGTAATGAGAGGAGCCAGAGATTCATCGAGCGCTGTATCCGGACCTTCCCCACCTTCTGTCTGCTGGGGCCTGAGAAGACTCCTGTGACCTGGGTCCTGATGGACTACACTGGAGAGCTGCGAATGGGAGCCACTGTGCCTCAGTACCGGGGCTTGGGCCTTGGATCTTATCTCGCACACATCCAGATTCAGACTCTAGAAAATGTTGGCTTCCCCCTGTATTGCCATACTGCCAAAAACAACAAAGCTGTACACAAAATAAGTCGCAATCTGAATTATGTCCCTATGCCCTGTGACTGGAACCAGTGGAACTGCATGCCTCTGAGAAGCTGTCTCTGAACATGAGAAAGTGTTGGAGGGCTGTGATGTGACTTAAGTAGACCGAACATATAAATCATAAGCAGCAGGGAAGGATGGGCTTTGTTTTAGCTCTATGGAAACACTGCCAATGGTCAATGGGATGTCTTGTTCTTGAAGCCACATTACTTTTGAGGTCAAGCATTCCTGGCATGGCCTGCACCTTTCTGAAGTCACCACAGTTTTCTGAAGTGGCCAAAGTGTGTGTCCCATGTTCTGTATTTCTGGATCCTATTGCCTCCATTAGTCTCCTAGGGGCTGCCTCAATTCTTTTCCAGGACCTCCTGACTCATATATCTTATTGTCAAGATGTGGTGTCTTTTCATCCTTGAGTAGCATATAATTTGTTTTTCTCTGATCTCTTTATTCAGTGGGCCAAGTGTCCTGCCAGTTCTGTAAGTATTACAAAGTGATTATTCTACTAGAAGCCTTTTATTTACATTCCGGCTTCATAAGCATGTTAATCTATGAAAATATGGCAGTGAAACTGATGATACATGTAAACTAATATGCACTAATAAAAATGAGAAGAAATCATGTTAAATACCTCACAATTATATGATTGTAGGTGTATATGACCTAGGAGAAATTTATTGTGCATACTTAATGCCCACAGCATGAAGTTGTGAAATAAATGGTGATAGGAAAACGATTGCTATAACAATGCAAATTAAGTGGTATATGATTTTGCATAACTACACATTTTTTTCAAGCCCACAATGGCTGAAAACCTCATTTTGTATAAATGACAGTTTCAACACTTTACACATTAGATCACTAGACCTTTTCATTCTATATAACAGCTGTTTGTATCCTCTGATTTACATCTCTGTCCTTTCTCACATCCATCCTCCTCTCTGACTAAACCACACTTTAGTTCTCTGTCTCTATATCTTTGAATCCTTTGATGATTCGATATATTGGGATCATATGATTTTTCTCTCTTTGGATAGTTCCACTCATTATAATATCTTCTGTGATGGAGCATTTTATACAAGGTGACACGAGTCATTAAAAACCATTTCTCCATGATTTCTTTCCCCCTTATTAAAAAGTACTTTTGCTACTTTGAAGGTAACAATACACAATGCGCTACTCTCCCACAATCTTGACTTGAAGCTTTGTAGCATTGCTTTTATTGGATTTTTTTCTTTGCAATAGTGCTGCTAAATAAGAAAAAGTCATGCAGTTGTATGCATGCAGAGTGATTGTGGTGTAGTTTCCAATTGATGGGCTTTAGACTCTACTTGAGGGTTAGGAGGACACACATCTGGATCTGACTGGCTGAGTCACACAGGAAATTCCTTGGTGCCTATCTCTGTTGCAGATACAAATATGAGAGAAAGTAATAGAGAGAAAGGAGGATTTTATTAGGGACACACCTGCATCATTGGGGACTCTGGCCCCAGTGGCTGATTATCAGACAAAGGAAAGGCTCCAGTTTCATTCACATAGTCCAGGAGTAAGTGTGATCTTGAATCAAGAACTTTTAGGCAATGAAACAGATTTATATGAAGGAAGACAATGATAGGCCTTCTAAGAAGCCAAACTTCAGCATGTCATAAGACTCAGCTTATGGTGAATCCAGGAAAACAGTTGTCACCTTTACCTGTATTCTTGAAGGAAAACAGATGATGACAAGTCATAGGCCTTGCTTACAGTCACATAATAGCAAATGATATCCTGTAACAGAGCAAGGAATTATAGCTGCTGGGAAGAGGGCATTTCTAACAGGAAAACTCATTTTTCTGTAAGTCCTGTTTCATCTCTAGTTATCATTCCTTCCTCAGGAGCCCTGTTCTGCTCTGGCTCTTGGCTGCCATGAAATAAGTAGCTGTGCTCTACCATGATCTCCTTCCATGATGCTTCTGTCTCACAGCCAGGCACCTCTAGGTTAAGTCACATCATAAACTAAACCAAATGATGTCTCCCCTCCTTGAGTTCACGAGTGTCAGGTACTGTGTTTCAGCACCAGAAGCTGAGGAGTACACTAAATTTGCACCAAGATTGGGACCTTTGCTGTAAAAGTGTCTGACTCTGTGGGTTAGCAATGGAACTCACTTGCAGGAGGCACTTGGAAATGTTAAGAGATGTGAGCTAGACAAGCCCAACAAGCTCTACATTGAGCTTGATGGGAGGTTCTGACGGAGAGCAGAGCGCTCTTAAGAGTGTGGGGAGTAAAGGCCAGGCTCTAAGATGTCTACAGGGGAACAAAGATTCCAATGGCAGTTGGCAGAGAAATCATCTGCCTGACCATACTCTGGCAGAAACTGCCTACATTGTGCATGTTTCCCAAGGATTTTCTGAGCTTACTATCTTCTTTACTTTCCTCCTGTTGCTGAGATAATATGCCCAATACCCAAAAGAGAAACTGTTTATTTGGCTCCTTATTTTTAGAGGCTTCAGTTTATAATTGGCTGGTTCAAAAGTAGTGACACGGCAGAGAGGAATGGCAGAGGGTAAACAGTTTGGGGCAGGCAGAGGCAGCAAGCAGCAAACTACAAGCAGGCAGCAAGAAGCAGCCTCCCTTATTCTGTTCCCTTCAGCATATGCAGGCTTCCCAGCCCTAGGGTGGTGGCACTCGCACCCATGGTGGGCAGCTTCATGCTAGCACAGCACTGTGATACTATCCCAGAATCACATTCTGGACCCCTGAAGCACACATCCCAGATCCATCCACCTTGAAAAGACCCCACTTGTGACCGCATGAAGGTTTATATGTAGATACAATCCATACCATGGACTACAACAACTGGTGTATAAAATCTCCAGACAACTTAATACTCACGTTGTGGCATGGGCATTCTGGCTGCTTTAGTAGAGCCCTAGAATGAAAATTCTTTGCTGAAACATCAGTTGAAAAGCCACCTACCTCCATGTATAGCTCTGAGGGAGGAGCTTAAGTCTACACCCAGATGGCACTGGTCAGTGGGTGTGTTCCTCTAGAAAGTTTAGCTCAGCATGTTCTAGAAAATCAGACCAAAGAACACCTTTCAAAACCTGCATTCTTAGGCCTTTTATATTAATCTTCTGGGAGAGTGTGCTGCTTCTTGTCCTAGAGACAGCTGTAGAGACAAAGAAGACAGAATTGCAGGTGAGAACCAAGAAACATAGAAGCTCTGGGTCTACTCTTTTACTGTTAGCTTCATAACAAACTAAAATGATTCAAAATACTGCTGACAAATGTGGATAAGAGTTGCTGGGCTTATATGTGTTGAGAATTATGTCAGGTGAAAAGGAAGTTCCTTGATTTGAAAATGCAGATCAGACCAGACAAACCATGATGGAGAAAAAGGTAAAGGAAGAAAGGAAAAAGGAAAGTAATATGTACATATATACAAGATAAGACAGCTGTGCAGGGTGCTTCTTTATTTTATTGAAAAGAAAAGTTCGTGCTAATGTTTGGGGAGGAGATCAGGCTTGTATCTTACACTCTGAACAACTAGTATGAAGAAAACAACAGGCAGTGAATTAATTATTGCAACTGTCTTAGTAACTCATTTTGAAGCTCTGATTTATTATATTTTTATTTTTTTCTCTTTAAAATAAAAAAAAGAAAAACAAATCACATAATGATCATGTTTGGGATAATATATTAGAACTCGTAGAAATTCTTGGCTGAGTGAAGTCCACATTTATTATAAGTCTTTAAATAAATATGAAGATATGTGGTTGTGTGCACTTGGTCGGTTTGTGAGGGAAAAACTAGTAGGCACTGGCAAGAAACATTCTACATCAGGTGACATGTGACACCAAGTTACATATACCTTGCAAATATTTTCCTGTGTAATTCTTTGGAAACATCTGAAAGTAGTGAGGTTGGATAACTGATGGCCAGGGAGATTATGTAACCTATTTGTTCATAAAAGTACTAAGTAGTTTGCAATATAAAGGTTAAATACAAGTTGACCAAGTATTTATGTAAATTTTTATGAAATCACTGACTTGGAGAATTACTGCATGCTTCCTCCTGAGTTTCAGATATGTGGTATATGAAAATGTGCACAAATACGATGAGGTAGCTATCAATGCTCAGCACAGCTATTCACAGATTGTTTTCCTCATCAAAATTTTATTTTTGGCTGAGCATTACCATGACTTGGTCAGAATTCCAAAGTTGCCCTCCTTGGCCTTTGTGCATGGTGAATGCTGGTAACTCTCCACTGTGTGCCAACTCCCTGGGCTTCTCTGTCCAGGCAACTGCAGCAGAGCAGCCAACCTGAGTTCTCCGGGTGCCTGTGCAGCTGTGCATAGAATGCAGTCCCCTGTGTACATGGCAGTACTTGGATATTACCATTTCCATATGGAGTTTTCAAACTCCACATTGCTTCTTATTTTCTTGTAACACTCTGAGATGCTTCTAGAAAAAAATATCCAATTAGCCTTCAGACGTGTTAGACTACTGTCTGGAGACTTTCTAAAACTTGGGCTCTGTTCTTCTATTATGCTCAGGGCTTTGTTCCAATGGAGCTTCTGACATAATCCCTGAGGGCCTCACTTCTGGCCTGCATCACCTGGGAGTCAGGATTTCAACCTATGAATTCAGGGAAGACAGATAAACAGAGAACAGCTTATTTCTTGAATCAATAGGTGAATCTTTGCATTTAGCAAGCAAATAGACTAAATGGCTGTGTTGATAGAATTACCTTAAACACGACATCATTAAATAGACATGTCACACATTCTAAATCTGTGTAAGACACCAGGACAATATTTGAGAATGAAGCACAAATCTTGAGGTCTTGTCCAGACGATTTCTAAAGCTAGAAGACCAATTCTAAGCCATTATTCAAAAATTTGTGGTTGAAATATGTATGTGATCCTAGAGGAGTGAAGAAAGTAATTGATTTTGCAAGGGTTTCACACCCCAGAAGGAGGAAATGGAGGAAAATTCACTGTGGGAGTAAGACTTTGTAAGGGAAATAAAAACATGGAGGCAGGATGTAAAGGAAGACACCTCCGAGGAACTAAAGTACATGTCCCACTAAAGGAATGTTCAGGGAAATATCATATTCCAGAGGCAAAGCACTCTCCAGTATTTTCAAGCAACAAGACCAATAGGCAAAATGGAATATTGTTAATTCAGAACCCATAGAAATGGATAGCAATCAATAATATTTGGAAAATCTCAGATTGTATTAGATCAACCCCCAGAATCAGTATTCAAGAAAGATCAACTAGTGATGTAACAACAGAAAGTTCTTGAACACATGATAAGAGCATTCGGAAGTCAAATGACTCTAGAAGGAGCTAGTTGGAGTCAGCACCCTGACATCAAGGAGCTAAGTACACACACAAACACACACACACATGCATACACACAAAAGACCAGGCGCATTACAAAACAAAAACTAAGAGGCAGACAGAAGGTAGCAGTGAGGCAATCAAGTTAGGTCAAAGGTGGCTTTGCTCTAACAGGGTTTTGCATAACCTCAATTTGTGCCTAGTCACCACTCACATCTGACAAGAAAAACATTCTTAACAAACACTTCCATATTTATGAATGGGGATGAACAGTTTAGCTCATCAATTATGGAGCAAAGAATGAGGATTTGCAGATCCATGAGTGGCCGGATCTTGGATAAGTAAGGAGGACATGTGGGAGTCCTGTCTCAGATTGGGAAGGACGGATCCTTGCAGCAAGCTGTTTCCAGAACAAGATGAAGCCTGAAGGCTTTCCCGATCATTCCTATCTTATCAACTCACAGGGGCAAGCAAATTTCAATGCTGTGTGTTCCTCCGAGAACAGCATCTGCTGAATTTCACATTGGTCTTTACCTTTTGTGAATAAGCTCTGTGAATTTTCTGAAATTCTTATTCAAGGGTATTGTTAAGAATTTCATCCAGTATACCAATGACACCTGAGTGTGGCTGCATAGATAACCTCTGTCTACAGAAGTGTGTGAGATCCTGGGAAATGTATGGGACTTGCATGCATTACATTGAAAATGTGGAATAGCACATTCACTTTGGAGGAGAGTGAGGAGAGTTTCTTAGCATGTTACACATTCAGTTACCACACAGCTCTGGAAATATTCTCAGTGGTAAATAAAACCATGCATGCATACATATATTAGTACATTAATCTTTATAATAACATATTGATAATTGGCCAAAATTACAGGCAATGAATTGTGCTCCAAAACGTTAATACATAAAAATCTGATCCATCGACAATGCCTATACTGCAATGTTATTCAGCAATAAAAAGACCATCCCATTGAAAACTTCAATGACTGCGATCTGGTAAATAAAAGGGGTTAGTCTGAAATGGCTACATAGTAAATAATTTGAGATTTTTGACATTTTGTCAAAGGAAAATTGTAGAATCAAAAACAAGTTAATGAATACCTTGGGCTCAGAGTCAGAGGAAGAGAAAAAGAGGTTGATGGGGAAAAGGCAGAAAAGGACTTTTGGGCTCTGTTTGAAAAAGTAGGCTTCCCTGTTAGGATACTGGTTCTGCTGTATGTACAGGTATCAATCTGTATGAGACCGTGCACTTTAAATTGGTGACTTTTACTGAGCGTGAATTATACCTCAAAGAAGGATTACAACACTAACAGAAATATATAGAACTATTTATATTACATATTTCTAAGCCTTATATGTTGATGAGACCTTTTAAATAAAAAGAAATAGTGACTTCCTTGAAAAATATAACAATATATGTGTGTACATAGAACATAAATGTAAATTGTATGCATGGTTAACTAATAATCAAACTTTTTTCTTTGATTTTCTTTTTTTCTTTTAAATTTGGATTATAACACAGAATCATTATGTCTTCTATGCAAAGACTCAGAGGAAAAGTTTTAAACATTTCTTTTTGTCTTTGGTATCTAATATCAAGACTACTAGCAATAATAGTTCAGCTGCCTCGTACAAACTGGGTATTGCACAAACCAGGCACATTGTTGTGACCTTAAAGCCAGCCATCTGAAGTGCTATGTGCCTATTTACATGGGTCACCTGCATTTAGGGTTTTCCAGTTCATCTGAAATTCACCAGTGGTTGGTCAGAAAAAAACCATTAAGCACAATCATTTAGATGACAGTGTGGGCTCACTTTTGCTTGTTTGGAAGACAAATGGGAACTGTAACCATTGATTTCTCCTCCTGCACTGTATGTGTGGATGAAGCTATCACACTATACCCTATCAATTCATGCAAGTAAAACAGTTACTGATGAAAAGAAGACCAGTAGTCATCTTAACCATGAGGACTTGCTCTCTCCTGATGCTCAGCCTTACATTCACTGACTTATTGCCTTGTCTCATTCTGTGAACTAAGTGAGCATTTACTGCCATTGTTAGATGAGGAACCAAGACATCAGAGAGTTGAGTGGCAAGCTGGGGATCCTAGAGTGGCTGAGCTGCCTGGATATGAATGGAAACTGAAACAATGGTCAGGCATTCTCTGATAATAGACTCATTAATCCTGGGGCAACTTTACGTGTTGCAAATCTGTTTGTTAAAAAAAGGTGGAAAGAAAAATTACAGAAATATGTTTGAAAGTGAAGAAAGATTTTGGTGATGAGAGAGAGAGACCTCAGCCCCGCTCCTGCCTCATCTTTCTTACAGTAGGAAGTTCAGTGAGTGGACCATCCAAGAAACAGCAGGACTAGAGCCCAGACAGTTAACCAGAACTGTTTATTGCATCTTCATCACTTCTCATTCTTCTAGTTCTTTGATGTTTCTCAACTGTCTCTTTAGGTTAAGTTACCCACCAGGATGCTCCATTTGCAAAGTCCCCAGATGCTACAGATGCTAGAGAAATCCTTAGTGAAGCACCTGCCTGAATCCATAAAGGTAAGAGTGGAACATGCACAAGAGAAAAATAAGGACATTTAGCTGCTTATAAAAGAAGTGGGGAAGAAAGCATTCATCAACTTGTGTGCGAGGTACTCTGCGTTTAGCATCTCATTTAAATCATGTTGCCTTGATCCAAGAAATGTGTATCATACCCCTCAGTTCTATAACCTGAACAAGACCATAGCCAATGTGCCAACTCGAATCTTGTCTGAGCTTTGGGGTGTAATGAATCAAAACATTTCCTGCTACTTATCTGAAAAATGTATTATATAAATCTGTAAGTTTTCCATAGTTTGAAACTTTGACTAAAACTATCATATTCATGTTTAATTGCTTTTCTTAAACATCCACTTATCTGTTCCTTCTTGATGAAAAGAACAAATCATTTTGTGTTTTCTTCAGTCTCAAATGAATAGTTTTAGATTTGAGTGAGCAAGAAATGTCTTTAGAATGAGACCAATACTCCTGTACTCAGAGACATGTCCCCAACCAGCCCCAGAGCCTGAAATTACAAGAAATAAAATCTCATAGAGCTGAAATGAAAAAAGAATTGAATGTAGAAAGTAGCCAGTGTAATTCTCCTTACTGTATTTTATGGAATAGACAGAAAATATGCATGTACATAGAAGTCTTAAACAAAGTAAGGAAATAATTTAAACTGAGTTATCCAAAATACTTCTTTTATAACATCAGAATACATATGCTGTTCAAGTGGTGTCATGGTTTATGTTTGTGTCCCCCAGGCCTCATGAGTTTGCATTGTTCATTTGTGATGGTTCATTGTATAGTGCTTGGATTGATGGTGTCAGTGCTCCACCCATATAGGGCTGGAGCCAGGATGTGATGTAATGGCAGGAAGAACGTGTGTTTTTCTCTTTGCTGGTTCGAGTTTGCTGCTGGCGGCCGCCATGAACTGCAGCCCAGCCATGCACGCCTGCCTGGGAGCTGACTGAGTGTGGACTGAAACCTCCCAAAACTGTAAGAAATAAACCTTTCCTTTCTCAACTTGGGCATCAGATATTTTGTCTCAGCGACGAGCATAAAGTAACTAAGACAAGTGGTTAAGACATATTTTTCCCTGGATGAAGTACATATTTTTAACATTTTAAAATGATTATAATCATGTTAATTATGTTCTTCAATAATAATGGAATTAAAATTTAAAACTTTTCTGGAAGGTCCTAAATTTCTGCAAATGATATAAACACACTTCTAAATATATCATCCTTCGCTGTCACAAGGAAAGTTAGTGGAATCAAGGAAAAACTGGAAGAGGAGGAAGAGGAGATCATATACCGTGATCAGGTGGGTTTCATCACAGGAATTCAAGCAAGGTTTACCAGAAGCAAATCAAATATGATGCATCATATCAATAGAGCCAAAGATAAGGATTACATGATCATCTCAATAGATGCAAAAAAAAAAAGCTTCTGATAAAGTGCAATACTCATCAGTGATAAGAACCTTATGGAAAATTGGTAGATAGTCATTATCTGACCCAGATAAAAGCCACCTATGAACAACAACCATCATCATATTAAATGGTCAAAAACTGACAGCTTTCACTCTAAAATCAGGAACAAGACAAGGCTGTCCACTATCACCATTCCTATTTAGTATTGTTCTGGAACTTTAAGCCAGTGCAATTAGACAAGAGAAATAAAAGAATTAAAGATAAGAAAGGAAGAAATTAAGCTATCATTATTTGCAGATGACAGGACATGCTATGTAGAAGATCCCCAAAACTCCACTGAAAGATTTCTACATATAAACTGGGCATGGTGGCTCAATCCTGTATTCCTCAGGAAGCTGAGGTGGGAGTATTGTTGCAAGTTTGAGACCAGCCTGGGCTACAAAGTGAACTCAAGGGCAGACTGAACTGCTTAGTGAGACTCCATCTCACACACACAAAAAAAGACTTCCACATATAACAACCAAATTCAGTAACATACCTGGTTACAAAGTCAACACTCAAAAATCAATAGCATTCTTGTACACCAACAAACTCACTTGGAGGGAAATAAGAGAAGCCACTCCCTTCACAGTAGCATCCAAAAAATAAAATACCTAGGAATCAATCTAACAAAGGAAGTAAAAATTTATTCAATGAAATTCACAGTACTCTGAAAAAAGAAATTGAAGAGGACCTTAGAAAATGGAAAAACATTCCTTGATCATGTATAGGAAGAAAAAACTTTGTGAAAATGTCAAAATGTCATTCTACTTCCCAGAATCAACAATTGGGATCTCATCTGGTTAACAAGTTTTTGCATGACAAAAGAAATGTGCAACCAAGTGAAAAGACAACCTATGTATTAGTCAACTGTCCCTCAGACAAAGCACTTTTATCTAGACAATATAAAGAATTTTAAAACATCAAGCCCCCAAAATTCAAAGACACAATCCAAGAATGTGCATGTGAGATGCATATACACTTCTCAGCTGAAGAAATATAAATGGCAAATAAATACATGAGGAAATGTTCAATACCATTGGTCATTAGAAAAATGCAAATTAAAACCACAGTGAGATCCCATTTTACTCCAAAAAGAATAAATAGGATCAAGAAAACCACCAAGAACAAATACTGGAGAGTCTGTGGGGAAAAGAAACACTTCTTCACTGGTGGTGAGAGTGCAGACTGGTGCAACCACTGTGGAAATCAGTGTGGAGGTTCCTCAAAAGACTGCGATTAGAGGTCCCATTTGACCCAGCTACTCCACTTCTGGGCATATTTCCAGAAAAACTAAAAAACATTATGCCACAGTGATATATATGTGAACACACACACTCTATATCTATATCTATATCTATATCTATATCTATATCTATATCTATATCTATATCTATATATCTATATCTGTATCTATACCTATATCTATATATCTATATCTATATCTATATCTATATCTATATCTATATATATATATATATATAGTGCACAATTTGTAATACCTATCTTGGACACAATGCCAATGCCCATTAACTGAAGAGTGGATAAAAAAAGACCTGGTAGTTTTATACAATGGAGTACTTCTCAGCTATAAAGAAAGATCACATTGAGGCTTTTATAAATAAATGGATGTGATATGAGACTATACTCATAAATGAACTAAATCAAACTCACATATATAAATACCATATTGTCTCCCTAATGTAAGAAACTGAAAGCATAAATAAGATACAAAATCTTCAGTAAATATTGTGAAAGGGTAAGAAGCTGGTCAAAGAGGAAAAAATAATTCATACAGGGAAAAAGAAAACAGAAGGAAGAGAAACAAAATAAGATATAAATTTGTATATATATATATATATATATATATATATATATATATTACTAAGATGATTGTGCTACTAATTCTGCTAGTTCTTGGAAAATAACAAATAACATCCATAGCATTAGATCAATTTTGCATGCCTATATATGATAATTCAAAGACATACAAAGATACTATGAAAGAGAACAAAAATTGTGTTCCTGCCACCTTGTTTTGAAAACTTACAATGTTATTGTTTTTGGTTCTTAGATATAGTTATTTATTTGTTTTTTTTTGTCTAATAGAGAAATGATAGATATACATGTATATGCTTATGTAGGCCTAGAAATTCACCTAAAGAGTTTACAAGAATTGATTTGAATATGTGTGATGGGGGAACAATTACACTGAAGAAAACAAGACACAATGGTAGCAATTGATGACCTCTTATCATTTTTATTGGAAAGTTAACAATGGTTTTATTTTTGGGTTTGATTGCTTTTAGTCTGTTTTCAATTATTTGATTCCAATATGTATGAAGTTATGGCAGCTATTTTGAAGAAAACAAGAGACATTATGGTAGGCATTATTGATTTCCTAGTGTCTGGTCTTGAAAGTCTTTGGGGCTTTCTTTCTTGTGTTTTTATTGCTTTTATACTATTTTGATGTGTATGAACATATTGTGAGTAAAGATATGGGCAACTATTTAGAAGAACACAAGTGACATGATAGCCACTGTTGATTTCCTGCTGTCTTTTTCTGATATCCTGTATTATTTGCATTGTTTCAATCTGCTCTACTTTGTTCTGTTCTGTTTGTATTTGCTTTGTTTCATTTTATTCTCTTTCAAATAAAAAAGAGGTAAAAATTGAAATACAGAGTAAGTATTATATAGTTATGAAGTATGCTTACATACATGAGTGTTTAATGACCTGGAAATATGGTCAAGTATAGTGTATGTGGGAATAATAGATGTTAAACTAATATATGTGAGATCATTTTGTATAATTGTGTGTATGCATGAAAAAATGAAAAAGAATAAGTGGTGCAAGAATGAGTACTTGATAATTTATTTCATTAATGATTTCATCAAAACTCTGCTTATTTGGGGGATAATAAAATGTAACCTAAGGATTGGACTAAACACTCTACGCACTGCACAGCCTACTTTCAGAGGGGTGAGTCACTTTGTCACACAAGCACAACATTGACCGTGAGCTCTATGCTTCTTCTTCTACTATGTTGAATTGGGACAGGTTTATGGGACCATCTTCCATATGAACCAGGGGAACCCCTTCAAGGTAAAGGCTCTGGTGGACAAGTGGCCTGATTTTAATACAGTAGTTTCCATCCTCAGGAGCAGGTAAGTTGCCAACTATGGTATGGATATGATAGTGTCTATTTTGCTACATAAAATGAAGGCGCAAGTGGGTAAATCTCAGGGAAACCCAAATGAAGCAGGGTGCTAACAGTTTAGCCCTCTCTTCCAGAAACTCACAGGCCAGAGGAATCATGGGACAGTGGGGAACTTCAGGATCAAGTGACGATGTACAGTAGCATTCAGGAACACTTGTGCTCTTGTTATAGGAATTTTTATTAATTTTATTTTCAAAAAGACTAAAAAATCAAAATAAGTAGAAATAATACATATGTTCAGAGAACAACATAAACAGTAAGAATTCACTAGTTGATGTTTACATATTGTCGTTTTACAAATAGTTGTTCAAGGTGCAAAAGTGGAACATGTTAAGAGGATATTCATTGAGACTGCAAAAAGATCTGTTCAGCTGTCCAGAAAACATTAGTAACATGGTTGTCAATCATATACATTTAAACAAACATGCAGTTATGCATATCTTCATTTATGTTTAGATTAAACAAACTAAAGCAGGTTAAAGTCATTCTAAACAAACAATAATAGTATTGCTGGATTTCACATCATGACACTCTGTAATCAGCACTGGGTACTGTAGAGTCTTTTCTCTTTAATTTAATTTAAAGAAAAACTAAACAAAACAGAAAACAGGTAGAAATAACACATGATTTCAAAAAAAGTAAGAAATCACTAGTTGATGATTTCAGATTATCTTCTTACAAATAGTTATTCAAGATACTAAAGTGGAGCATATAAAGTAGGGATTCAAAGGCAGAGATTGCACGCAGTTCTGTTCAACTATCGAACAAAAACTTAGAAATATGGTTATCAATTCTATACTCTTAAATATACATGCAGCTATTGATGTCTTCAATTATGTTGAGATTGAATAAACACAGGCAGGCTAATATCACTTTGAACAAAGAATAATACTATTGCTGGGTTTCACATTATGACACTCCAGGATCAGCACTGGGTATTTTAGTGGCTCTCTTTCTTCAAAATATCTGTTCATTTCATCATGTGTCATAAAATCAGTTCTCATAAACTGTTTATAGACTTGCGCACGCATGAATCTTAATGTATTTCTATCCTTTCTATATTATTAGAGGGAGAAACAAAACAAAGCAAGGCAAAAGAAAACATATTCCTATAAACTCATGAAATGAACTAAACGTACAAGAACACTATACAAAGAGTTCTACCATGGTTCCTGTGTTGTCTCTTGTTATGTTCAATATATATTGGCTATATCATCAGGCATAGGATAATTGAATATATCAGTACATAACAGTATTAATATAAATACAACTTTGCATATAGTATAAAACTTCAAAAACTGGCAGTTATCAAACCAGAATGTGTATCAGAGTCTTGTCATCTTCAGTGTAGTTGCCTATACTCTCAGACTTGATACTATCAATAATTTCAGTTTTGAATAAAATCTTCTCTGCCTCATTTCTGTTATGCTCTTTTTTTGCCAGCAGTTGTCTGCTCGTTTTCTTCATTCTGTTTTCTGCTCCATTCATTGAAGCTTCTCTGCCACTCTTCTTGGAATCCTAGTACTTTTCTCTTTCTCTAGAATGCCCTGAAGTATTCTCTGTAGTGTTGGATTGGTTGTTGCAAATTTCTCAAGTTCCTCTTCATCTTGGTAGCATCTTATTTGTCCATTAATTTCTAGAGACAGTTTGTGAGGGTATATCAATGTGGGAAGGAGGTTATTTTCTTTCAGGGCTTGGAATATTTCACTCCAGTCTCTTCTTGACTTGATGGTTTGTGTCGAGAAGTCTGCCATTATTCTGATGGGCCTTCCTTTATAGATTATCTGTTTCCTGTCTCTGACAGCTTTTAATATGCTGTTCTTATATTGAATTTCTGGGATCACGATTATTATATGCCTGGGTATAATTCTGTTTTGGCTATAGGTGGCTGGACTTCTGTATGCCTCGTATATCAGCATATCATTTCCCTTTCCTATGTTTGTGAAGTTTTTCTTAATTATTTCTGTGAATAACCTGTGTAGTTACTTTGTTTGTACCCCAGCTTCTTCCTTCATATACTTTATTCTCAAGTTATAGATCATTTTGTCATCCTCTAGCCTTTATACTGTTACCACTTGTTTCCTTGTTTTTTTTTTTTTTTTAAGTTTTCCCTTTCATACTCCCACATTGCAAAACTGTCCTCCAGTTTGGATAATCTATCCTTAATTTCTTTCAAGTTGATTTGCCGTCTTTCCATAGAGTACTTAATTTCTTCGTGATCTCTTTGGATCTGCCTCATGTACTCTGTATTTTTTTATATTCTGAATCAAATGGTTGTCTCCTTTGTTTGAGTTCCTCCCTTCTTCCATGTGTGTCTGCTTGAGGGGTGCTTAGTATCTCTTTTATTAATCTTCTTATATCTTGCTTTATTTGACTAAATATTTCACTTTTGAACTCGTCTATGAGGTCCCGAATATATATCTCTTTATGTCCACTGGTGCTGTGTCTGATATTGCATGTTTGCTGTTCCCATTCTCCTTTGTATTTACCTGTCCTGGAGCCATGTTCTCATGGTTGGAACCTGGGACTTTTTGTTGTTGCTTCCTCTTCCCATCTTTTTTGCTTCTTCCAGGAGGCCTCAGTTTCTTTCTTTGTTTGTTACAATTCTTCTGAAATGGGCTGGCTAGCTGACCCTTCGCTCTGCCTAGTGCTAGTGAGTTTCAGACAGGGACAACATCTGCTGGCCACTCCCCTCCTTATCATTCAAGTGCTGTGGCCTGTACCATATTACTTTGTGACATCTCCCTTCCAGGTGCCAGTGGCTGGAGCAGAGCAGCAGTGGCAATGGCGGCACACTTTGTGTCACCTCACCTCCAGGTCATCAGCAGTGGCAGGGGTAGGGGATAGGGGCAGCCAGTGGGTACCAATTCACTCCCAGGCCCACAGCAACAGGTCTTGCTTGTGGCCCAGAGGTGACAGAGGCATTAGCTGGAGCGCAACAGAGTAGGAATCAGTCAAGTTGCTGTGGTGTGTACTACATTTCATTATGCCACCTCCCTTCTGGGTCAGTCAAGCTGCTGTGGCCTGCACTGTCAGTCAAAGTTCTCTTTACAGGACTTTTTATTATTTAAAGACTGAAAGATACAGAAATGTGATTGGTCAAGGGATGATTAAAAATAGAAATCACAGCAAGCAAGAAAGAGGATTAAAGTGCTTTCCAGGGTGATATTTAAGTTGAATTAAATTTGCAGTTAAGTGGGTTTTGACATATTGACAAGAGCAGGGGACATATTACAAGCAGGGAAGAATAAGGCCTCAAATATAGAAAGATGTTTAAGATGCTTTAGATAGATATTCAAGCCAAAGGAGGTATCAGTACTTGGAATATATTTTCAGTTGCATACTTTTATTAAAGTGACTAGCAGACTCTAAATACAAAATATATTTTAAGCACGTTGGAAAACATATGGTAAAAATCCACATAGGTGAGGAATCAAAAGGGCAGTGTAGCAATGAGCAGTGAAACACAGCATCTCTGAGACTCAGTATCATGAGCCCAGAAAACAACAATTCAATCAAGAGAAATAAACAACTGGATTACTGAGAATTAAGAAGGATCTAGGGGAAAAGAAGAAGGTACAGAGAAGTTGGAAAAATGACTCAAAATGTAGAGAAGAGAATGTAGCAACCTGGAAGCTTGCCTTGGTTTCAGAAATATCTCTTTTTCACAGACACAAAGTAAGCTACAAGGACCTACACCTGTACGGAGAAATGCCACACATAGGGCAGTGGCACCAGCCAGAGGGGAGAGGAGCCCACAGTGCTTGGGAACTTTGAAAGCAGCATAGCAGGCCACTGCTGGAGAGGCTTCTGCTGTCAGTGAATGTTTGATCAAGTCCCATTTAGGGAAGGGTTTGAGAAATGAAGGGCGAGATTCAGAAAAAAGACAAAATACCTTCACTTCAGGGTCCCCGGGGCCACCGCCTCCTACAGTGACTGAGTGCAACAGCCACAGAAGATAGCTGTCCATAGAGAATGGTTTAGACATCGATCCCTAAAACGTTTAAACTCAGGCCGAACAGGACAAGAGCCCTCCTGTTCATGCTGAAAAGCCAGATTACCTTATGTTCAGACATGCCTGGCTCTGAAAGCACTGCTTTTACCTCTAGTCGGTTTCTTTAAACTTTCCCTGCTGGATACTATCCAACACAGGTCAGAGGTCTGATTGCCTTCCATCTTCCGAGATAAGAAAGTGTATGCCTTAGCTTGGACTGTTGATACAACCTGGGGTCAATGGACAGAGAGGCATCTGGAGGAGGGGCACCTTACAAACCCACAGAGCATAAAGGTAGGTGAAGAAAACTGTGACCTGCTGGATTCCAAAATTGTGGGTCACAAAGTGAAACCATTCACACAAAACACCCTTTTCCCATTTTTGGACTCATTATTTTTGCTGTCCCTTATTTACTGTTTTTTTTTTGGGGGGGGGCGGTGTGGAATTTTTCTTTTTCTTTTTTTCTTTGCTTGCTTTTCTTTCTAACATTTCCTTTTAACATTCTGGTCTTTATTTCCTCAGGTTCACTCTTTTTTTCTTTTATCTTCTTTTGGTTATTTGTTCTTTTCCAACAGCTTGAGCTAATTCTCTTATTATCTTTTAAAGTCTTAGTAGGATCATTTTCCTCACCTTTTTCTTCTGCTTCTCATCTTTATTATTTAAGTTTTCAAACACTCATCTTGCATTCTCCATTTACCACCCATCTATCTTACCATTATAGTCATTAACCTTTGTCAACCCTTTGATAGTTATCTGCATATCATTGTTGTTGAAATTTTTTCTGTTGTGGATAAAAGTATAATTGTTGCTTTTAGTAGATGGTTAGTGTATGCATGTAGCCAATCCAAGTACTAAATAATAACCAAGCCAAATTCTACTTAGCTTCCGTGGGATGGTCATAGAATGTGATCATCATGTATTTGAAAAATACACTAATAAAAAATAAAAATCAAACTAATACGACATCAAAGAACTCAAGAGTTGAAATATTTGAAGTATTCAAGTAGCCCTGTAATCGAAAATTAACTTTGTTGAAACCTATAGGCAATTGTTGCATGTAGGTTGTAAGGTATATAATTATGCTAAGAGAAATAAGTGAAACCCAGAAAGTTGAAAGTTAACTTTGGACCATATCACTTACATCAGTTATTAAATATTGAAATATATAGATAGAAGACAAATGTAGAGGACAAAAGAGTGGCTATCTAGGGGGAGGATGGGAAGAAGCAGGTTAAAGGAATTAAAGTAGCACCTATGAATTCTGAAGCAGTCTAAATAACTAGTGTATAATATGAAGAATATAGGTAGCAACATTTTCCTGAATTTGATACTAAATTTTGAGTTCCAGCTGTTCTTCATACAAAAGCAAGTACGGTAATAATGCAAAGTGATGGATCTTTTAATTTTCTGCATAGTACCAGTCATTGATTTGTAGCAACCTACTCAGTAACTCTTTTATTACCTGTACATCCCTCATGACATCGTGTCATACACTGTATACGTATCATTATTTATTAAAAGCTATAAAACAACACAGATGAACAAATACAGAAATTTACATTAATTGTCAAAAATCAAAAAATAAAAATCATATTGCATTTTAAAAATTTTTATTTTGAGAAAAACCAGGAAAAGTGTACAAGTAATATAGAATTTCAAATGTAAAAAATCACTACTTAATAGATTACATATTGTCATCTTAGAAATAGTTGTTCAAGTTACAAAATTAAAGCATACAAAGAGGACAAACAGTGACATTACAAACAGTTCTGTTCAATGATCAAAAAAACTCAGTAATATAGTTATCTATCTGGTACACTTAAATATACATGCAGTTATATCCTTTAGGGCACTTTCTTTTCTTCTCCTTTTTACAAAAACAATTACATATTTTGGGTTTTATTACTCCCACAGTTCTTATTACTGTTTTTGAAAAGAATAAAACCAAATGTGACATAACAAAACAGAGTCATTAAAATCAAAAGGATGGACATAGTACATGAAGTAAAAACAGAATACAAGGTGATCAACAAAGTTATCGTAATGCCTCTTGCTATCTAAGAATTGCCTATATCATCAGTTATAATAAAATTGAACAATAGCGTACAGAACAAAACCAATAAAACCGCAACATTGGAGACATTACTGGACTTCAAAAGAAGATAATAATCAAACCTGAATGGGCATCATAGTGAATCTTATTGTCTTCAAAGTAGTTGCCTATACCCCCAAACTTGATACTATCAATCAAAACAGAATAGAGTAAAATCATTCAAAACAAGATTGTGAGAGCAATACAGGGCTTCAAATCAATTTAATAAGATGTCAAAGTGGTTGCTATAATGTATCCTGCTATTTTTAAATTTATTTTTCCCTTAACTAAAGAAATAAAAATACAAATAAATAAATAATAAAAACGAGGTTGAGATAAAAGAGGAAATAACAACACAACAGTTCAGGTCAGAACATAACAATTTAAGCAACATAGTGTATCAACACAAGATATCCTGACATAAGAGTAGTTACCATGGTGTCTGTTTCCTTGGAATATTTGAGTATAACTTCATGCACTGCAGCATCAAACATATAAAGACAATGTAAAACCATTCAAGAGAATGACAGTATTACAGGGTATTTAGAGCCAACTAGAAGAAAATGAGCAATGGTTTCTATATTATCTATTTGTCTATAAAAGTTTTGTTTGTACTATCACATGTAATAAAATTGAATAATGTACATGTTAAGACCCATGGAGACAGAAGAACAAAAGCTTGATCGGACTTCAAAACAAGATGTTATTAAATCAGCAGTAGCTATTATGATGTCTTGTTTTCTTCAAAACAGCTGCTAATACCATCACAGATAATAAAATCAAACAGCCCAGAATAAAATCATTCCAATTAATGAATGAAAACATTATAAGGTTTAAAGCAATATAATGGGGAATCATGATTATCACATACTTTTATGTATTCTTTTTAAATTTTATTTAAAAGTAAAAAGAGAAAAAAATGAAACAAAACAAAGCGGTGTAAGGGTACAAGTAATACAGAACTACAAAAAAAACAGTAAGAAATCAGGACTTAATAGATTATATATTATCATCTTAGAGATAGTTGCTCAAATCACAGTATCAAAGCATACAAAGTATACATTCAAACAGTGAGACTGCAAACAGTTGTGCTCAATGATCCAACCAAAAACATTAATATGGTCAGCTATTTAACACCCCTAAACACATTTGCTGTTGTATCCTTTAGAGCTCTTTTTTATAACAAAATTTATGCATTTTCGGTTTTGTTACACCTTAGTTCTTATTAATTTTGGGGGGGGGAGAGAATAAACTCAAACATGGCAAAATAAGCTGTCAGTCAAAACCAAATATAGACATAGCACATGATATAAAAGAGAGTACAAGGTTATCAACAATGGTTATCAACCATGTCTCTTGTTTCCTTAATAAGAATTGTCTATCTCATTAGATATTATAAAGTTGAATAAAACAGTAGAGAACAAGAACAATAAAGCTTAAGCATTGTAAACATTACAGGACTTCCAAAGGAGACAATAGTCAAACCAGAATGGGCATCTTAGAGAATCTTATTGCCTTCAAAGTAGTTGCCTATACCCTCAAACCTGATACTATCATACAGCATGGAACAGAGTCAAATCAGTCAAAACAAGATAGTGGGAGTATTACAGGACTTCAAAACAAGTTAATTGGAAATAAAAAAAAGTTACTATTATATATCCTGCTATTTTTTTTAAATTTTTCCCCTTAATTAAAAAATATATTAAAAAATAACTAAACAATTTTTTAATGAATAAGGAAGAGATTGAGATAAAACAGGACATAACAATATAACAATACAGGTCAAAGCATGACTCTTTCAGCAACCTAGTTCTTCACCACCAAATAACCCGACTTAATAGTAGTTACCATAGTGTCTTTTTCCTTGAAATATTTTAATAAAACTTCATATACTATAGCTTCAAATATTTCCATACCAAGAAGCCCAGAATAAAGCCTATCCAATTAATAAGTGAAAACTTTATAAGGCTTCAAGTCCACATAATGGGGAATCATGATTGCAACATTTGTTTTTATATTTGAATCATTAGTTACATTAGGGAAACTATTCAGTATTCACACATGTGAGATTGATTTATTTCACTTATGAGTATGGTCTCAAGCTGTGCCCATTTATTGATAAATATCTCAATGTGATGCTTCTTTATAGCTGAATAATACTCCATTGTATAGAAATACCACAACTTTTTCATCCATTCCTCAGTTGATGGACACTTGGGTTCTTTCCAAGATCTGGCGATTACAAATTGTGCTGTTATAGGTACACATATATCACTGTGGTATGATGCTTTTAGTTCTTCTGGGAATATGCCTAGAAGTGGAATAGCTGAAATAAATGGGATTTCCAATCCCAGCTTTTTGAGAAATCTCCAGATTGCCCTCCACAAAGGCTGCACCAGTCTACACTCCCACCAACAGTGTAGGAGAGTTCCTTTTTCCCCACAGCCTCTCCAACATCTGTTGTTGTTGGTTTTCTTGATCCTGGCCATTCTTTCAGGAGTAAGATGGTATTTCAGTGTGGTTTTAATTTGCATTTCTCTAATGACCAATGATGATGAACATCTTTTCATGTATTTACTTGCCATTTGCATTTCTTCATCTGAGAATTCATCTCAGATGTCCATTTTTTAGTATTGGATCTTTGAATTTTGTGGGTCTGAGTTTTTTTTTTTTAATTCTTTATATGTTTTAGACAAGAGTCCCTTGTCTGAGAGAGAGTTCACTAAAATCTTTTCCCAGTTTGTGGGTTTACTTTTCACTATGCTGGAGATTTCTTTTGACTTGCAGAAACTTTTTAATAAGAAGTGGTCCCAGTTATTGATTCTGGGAAGTATTTCTCGTGTGGAATGAGTCCTGTTCATGAATTCTCTACCTACTCCTATGTCTTCAAGGTTTCTACCCAATTTGTCTTCCAATAGATTTAGTGTTTCAGTTTTAATATTCAGATCTTTGACCCATTTAGATTTTAATTTAGTACATGGTGATAGACATGGGTCTAGCTTTAGTTTTCGGCGAATGGAGAGCCAGTTGTTCCAGCACCATTTATTAAGGAGACTGTCGTTCTTCCAGTGAACCTGCTTGGCTCCTTTATCAAAGATATGGTGGTTGAGTGTGTTTGTAGCTGTGGTTGTATCTTCTAATCTATTCCACTGATCTTTGGCTCTGTTTTGATTCCAATACTATGTTGATTTTACTACTGTTGCTTTGTAGTATAACTTCAAGTCAGGGATTGTGATGCCTCCTGCTTTGTCTTTGCTGCTTAGAATTGCCTTTGCTATTCTAGGTCTCTTCTGGTTCCAGATGAAATTTCGGAGTGATTTCTCTCGATCTATAAGGTATGTTGATGGTATTTTTTATTGGAATTGCATTGAATCTGTATAACAGTTTTGGGAGAATGGCCATTTTCACAATGTTTGTTCTTCCTATCCATGAGCAAGGGATGTCTTTCCATTGTCTGAGATCATCTTCAATTTCTTTTTTCAATGTATTATAATTTTCACTGTATAAATCTTTCACTTCTTTCATAAGAGTAATTTCTAAATATTTCATTTTTTTGCTTGCTAATGGGAAGAGTGTAGTTTATCTTATTTCCCTCTCTGTGATTTTGTTGTTCATGTATAGGAATGCTATTGATTTCTGAGTATTGATTTTGTATCCAGCCACATTACTGAATTCAAGTATTGTATCTAAGAGTCTTTAAATAGAGTTTAGGGGGTCTTCTGTGTAGAGTATCATGTCATCTACAAACAATGATAATTTAACTTCCTCTTTTCCTATCTTTACTGCTTTTATTTCTCTCTTTTGCCTAATTGCTCTGGCTAGTACTTCCAGTACTATATTAAATATGAGAAGTGGTAAAGGATATCCTTGTCTTGTGCCTGATTTTAAAGTAAAGGCTTTCTTTTTTTTTATTTAAGAGGAAAAAGTGAAAAACACAAAACAAACCAAAGCGGCGTAAGGGTACACGCAATACAGAACTACAAAACAAAACAAAACAAAACAAAAAACCATAACAGTAAGAAATTACCTGCTAGTAGATTACACACTATCTTCTTGAAAATAGTTCCTCAAATCACAGTATCAAAGAACACAAGGTGGACATTCAAACAGGGAGACTGCAAACAGCTGTGTTCAATGTTCCAAAAACATTGATAAAGTCAGCTATTTAACACCCCCAAACACACTTGCTGTTATATCCGCTAGAGCTCTTTTTCTTTTTTTTTCCCTCTCTTTTTTACAACAAAATTTACACATCTTGGATTTTATTACTCCTTAGTGCTTATTACTTTCTTGGGGGGGGGAAGAATACAGTCAAATATGGCAAAACAAAGCTGTCAGTCAATACCAAGGATAGACATAGCACATGGTGTAGAACAGAGTACAAGTTTATCAACAATGGTTATCAACGTTGTCCCTTGTTTCCTTAAAAAGAATTGTCTATCTTATTAGATATTATAAAGTTGGACAAAACAGTAGAGAACAAGACCAATAAAACTTAGGCATTGTAAACATTATAGGACTTCCAAAGAAGACAATAGTCAAACCAGAATGGGTATCTTAGTGAATCTTATTGCCTTCAAAGTAGTTGCCTATGTCTTCAAACTTGATACTATCATATAGAATGGAACAGAGTCTAATCAGTCAAAACAAGATCGTGGGAGTACTACAGGACTTCAAAACAAGTTAATAGGAAATCGAAAAGAGTTGCTATTTATATATCCTAATTTTTTTGAATTTTTTCTTTAATTAAGACAAACATAAGAAATGACTAAATAATTTTTTTGAAACAATAAGGGGGAGATTGAGATAAAACAGGACATAACAATATAACAATAGAGGTCACAGCATGACTGTTTCAATAACCTAGTACTTCACCACGTTATAACCTGACTTAATAGTAGTTACCATAGTGTCTTTTTCCTTGAAATATTTGGGTAAAACTTCATATACTCTAGCTTCAAATATTTTCATATCAAGAAGCCCAGAATAAAGCCTTTCTAATTAATGAGTGAAAACTTTATAAGGCTTCAAGGCCACCTAATGGGGAATCATGATTACCACATATTTTTATATATTTGAATCATTACTTACATTAGGGAAACTATTCGGTATTCACACATGCGAGATTGATTTATTTCACTTATGAGTATGGTCTCAAGCTGCGCCCATTTATTGATAAATATCTCAATGTGATCCTTCTTTATAGCTGAATAATACTCCATTGTATAGAAATACCACAACTTTTTTATCCATTCTTCAGTTGATTGGCACTTGGGTTGTTTCCAAGATCTGGCGATTACAAATTGTGCTGCTATAAACATAGGTGCACATATATCACTGTGGTATGATGCTTTCAGTTCTTCTGGGAATATGCCTAGAAGTGGAATAGCTGGAATAAATGGGATTTCCAGTCCCAACTTTTTGAGAAATCTCCAGACAGATCTCCACAAAGGCTGTACCAGTCTACACTCCCACCAGCAGTGCAGGAGAGTTCCTTTTTCCCCACAGCCTCTCCAGCATTTGTTGTCGGTTTTCTTGATCCTGGCCATTCTTTCAGGAGTGAGAGGGTATCTCAGTGTGGTTTTAATTTGCATTTCTCTAATGACCAATGATGATGAGCATTTTTTCATGTATTTATTTGCCATTTGCATTTCTTCATCTGAGAATTGCATATTCATCTCAGATGCCCATTTTTGGATTGGATCTTTGAATTTCGGAGGTCTGAGTTTCTTTAATTCTTTGTATGTTTTAGACAAGAGGCCCTTGTCTGAGAGAGAGTTCACTAAAATCTTTTCCCAGTTTGTGGGTTTTCTTTTCACTATGCTGGAGATTTCTTTTGACATGCAGAAACTTTTTAATAAGAAGTGGTCCCAGTTATTGATTCTGGGAAGTATTTCCCCTGCGGTTTGAGTCCTGTTCATGAATTCTTTACCTACTCCTATGTCTCCAAGGTTTCTACCTATTTTGTCTTCCAATAGATTTAGTGTTTCTGTTTTAATATTCAGATCTTTGACCCATTTAGATTTTAATTTAGTACATGGTGATAGACATGGGTCTAGCTTTAGTTTTCGGCAAATGGAGAGCCAGTTTTTCCAGCACCATTTATTAAAGAGACTGTCGTTCTTCCAGTGAAACTGCTTGGCTCCTTTATCAAAAATAAGGTGGTTGAGTGTGTTCGTAGTTGTGGTTGTATCTTCTAATCTATTCCACTGATGTTCAGCTCTGTTTTGATTCCTATACCATGTTGATTTTACTACTGTTGCTTTGTAGTATAACTTCAAGTCAGGGATTGTGATGCCTCCTGCTTTGTCTTTGCTGCTTAGAATTGCCTTTGTGATTCTAGGTCTCTTCTGGTTCCAGATGAAATTTCGGAGTGATTTCTCTAGATCTATAAGGTATGTTGATGGTATTTCTATTGGAATTGCATTGAATCTGTATAACAGTTTTGGGAGAATGGCCATTTTCACAATATTTGTTCTTCCTATCCATGAGCAAGGGATGTCTTCCCATTTTCTGAGATCATCTTCAATTCCCTTTTTCAGTGTATTATAATTTTCACTGTATAAGTCTTTCACTTCTTTCGTAAGAGTAATTCCTAAATATTTCATTTTTTTGCTTGCTAATGTGAATAGTCCAGTTTCTCTTATTTCCCTCTCTGTAATTTTGTTGTTCGTGTATAGGAATGCTATTGATTTCTGAGTATTGATTTTGTATCCAGCCACATTACTGAATTTATTTATTGTATCTAAGAGTATTTCAATGGAGTTTAGGGGGTCTTCTATGTAGAGTATCATGTCATCTGCAAACAATGATAATTTAACTTCTTCTTTTCCTATCTTTACCCCTTTTATTTCTCTTTCTTGCCTAATTGCTCTGGCTAGTACTTCCAGTACTATATTAAATAGGAGTGGTGATAAAGGACATCCTTGTCTTGTACCCGATTTTAAAGTAAAGGCTTTCAATTTTTGGCCATTTAGTATGATGCTGGCTGTTGGTTTGTCATAAATGGCCTTTATTATATTGAGGTAAAGACCATTTATTCCAATTTTCTGTAAAGTTCTTATCATGAATAAGTGTTGGAACTTATCGAAGGCTTTTTCTGCATCTATAGAGATGATCATGTGATTCTTATTTTTGGCTTTATTGATATGGTGGATTACATTTATTGATTTGCGTATGTTGAACCATCCTTGCATTCCTGGGATGAATCCCACCTGGTCATGGTGTATAATCTTCTTGATGATTTGCTGGATCCTATTTGCCAATATTTTATTGAGGATTTTTGCATCTGTGTTCATTAGGGAGATCGGTCTATAGTTCTCTTTTATAGTTGGGTCTTTCTCAGGTTTTGGTACTAGAGTAATATTTGCTTCCAGGAATGACTTAGGAAGGATTGCTTCCCTTTCAATTTCATTGAATAGTTTGAGGAGTGTCGGCATTAGGTCTTCTTTATATTTCTTGTAGAATTCTGCAGTGAATCCATCTGGGCCTGGGCTCTTCTTGGTGGGCAAGGACCCAATTACATTCTCAATTTCATTAGCAGAGATTGGGTTATTCAACAGTTTTATATCCTCTTGATCTAGCTTTGGTACTTCATATGCTTCTAAGAATCTAAAGTAAAGGCTTTCAATTTTTGGCCATTTAGTATGATGCTGGCTGTTGGTTTGTCATAAATGGCCTTTATTATATTGAGGTAAAGACCATCTATTCCAATTTTCTGTAAAGTTCTTATCGTGAATAAATGTTGGACCTTATCGAAGGCTTTTTCTACATCTATAGAAATGATCATGTGATTCTTATTTTTGGCTTTATTGATATGGTGGATTACATTTATTGATTTGCGTATGTTGAACCATCCTTGCATTCCTGGGATGAATCCCACTTGGTCATGGTGTATAATCTTCTTGAAGATTTGCTGCATCCTATTTGCCAATATTTTATTGAGGATTTTTGTATCTGTGTTCATTAGGGAGATCGGTCTATAGTTCTCTTTTTTAGTTGGGTCTTTCTCAGGTTTTGGTACTAGAGTAATATTTGATTCCAGGAATGACTTAGAAGGATTGCTTCCCTTTCAATTTCATTGAATAGTTTGAGGAGTGTTGGCATTAGGTCTTCTTTGTATTTCTTGTAGAATTCTTCAGTGAATCCATCTTGACCTGGGCTCTTCTTTGTAGGTAACGACTTAATTACATTTTCAATTTCATTAACAGAGATTGGGTTATTCAACAGTTTTCCATCCTCTTGATCTAGCTTTGGTACTTCATATGTTTCTAAGAATCTGTCTATTTCTTCTGTGTTATCAAACTTTTGAGAGTAGAGGTTTCCGAAATAGGTGTTGTTGATCTGTATTTCTGTAGAGTCTGTAGTGATTTCACCTTTTTCATTTATTATTGCATGAATTTGAGCTTTTTATTCCCTTTTTTTAGTTAGGTTGGCTAGGGGCTTATCAATTTTATTTATTCTTTCAAAGAACCAACTCTTTGATCCGTTGATCCTTTGGATTGTTTTCTTAGTCTCTATTGCATTGATTTCTGCTCTGATTTTTATAATTTCCTCTCTTCTTTTGGCTTAGGGTTTGACTTGCTCTTCTTTTTCTAGCTGTTTGAGGTGTAGCATCAAGTTATTTATTTGTATTCGTTTTGTTTTCCTGATGTGGGAACTCAGTGCAATAAATTTTCCTCTGAGGACAGCTTTCATTGCATCCCACAAATTCCAGTAAGTTGTATCTGCATTTTCATTTTCTTTTAGGTATTAATTTCTTCTGTGACCCACTGATTGCTCAAGAGTGTGTCATTCAGTTTCCATGTGTTTGCAGGATTTTTGCAGTATCTTTTATCATTAATTTCTAATTTCAGAGCGCTATGATCTGATAACATGCAAGCGATGATTTCAACTCTTTTGTATTTGTTTAAATATGTTCTGTGAGGTAATATATGGTCTATTTTAGAGAATGTTCCATGTAGTGCTGTGAAGAATATGTATTCTGATGTTGTTGGGAAGAACATTCTGTATATGTCTATCAAGTCCACTTGTTCTCAGGTGTGAATCTGTTCTGTTATTTCTTTGCTCATTTTCTGTCTGGTTGATCTGTCCCTTGGTGTTAATGGCATATTCAGGTCTCCTGTTACAATTGTGTTACTGATAATTTGAGTTTTCATTTCTGTTAATAATTGTTTTATATAACTGGGCTTTTTTGGAGTTTGGTGCATATATATTTAAGATAGTTATCTCTTCCTCTTGGAGTTTTCCCCTTATGATTATGTAGTGACATTCTTTGTTATTTATGGTCATTGTTGGTTTAAAGTTCATGCTGTCTGCAAACAGAATTGCTACTCCTTATTACTGCTGCATGAAATATTGTTTTCCATCCTTTTACTTTCAGTCTGTGAGTATCCTTCTGGGTTAGATGTGTTTCCTGTAAACAGCATATGGTTGAATTTTGTTTCTTGATCCATTCTGCTAGTCTGTTTCTTTTGATTGGTGCATTGAGACCATTTATATTAATGGTTATTACTGTTAAATGGTGGTTTATTGTTGACATGTTATCTCTCTGCTGTTTCATCTTTATCTTTCTGTTCTGTTCAATTATCTGCTTTGCTTAGTGGTTTTTTCCTTTGTGTATCTAAACTGTCTTTCAATATTTTTTGCAGGGTTGGTTTGGTATTCATGAAGTTCTTCAGCTGCTCTTTGTTTTTGAAGTATCGTATTTCACCATCAATTTTGAATGATACTTTTTCAGGATACATCAGTCAAGGTTGGAAATCATTTTGCTGTAGGATCTGGAATACTTCACTCCATGCTCTTCTTGACTTTATTGTTTGTGCTGAAAGTCTGCTGTGATTCTAATAGGTTTTCCTTTATATGTGATCTGTCTTTTCTCTCTGATAGCTTTTAACAATCTATTCTTGTGTTGGATTTCTGGGATGGTGATTATTATATGTCTGGGTGTAGTTTTATTTTAGTTTTGACTATTTGGACTTCTATATGCTTCACTGAACCTGATGTTGGTTTCTGATCTCATGTTTGGGAAATTTTCAGCTATTGTTTCTCTAAATATCCTCTTGACATCCGTTATGTTGTCTTCTTCTTTTTCATTAATCCCTATCATTCTTATGTTATTTTTCTTTGGATCATCTTGCAGTTGTTGAATGGTTGTTTCCTGATTCCTTGTTATTTTTAAAAGATCTTTCCTTTCCTGTTTACTAGCTCCAATTCTGTCTTCAAGTTCTGAAATTCTATCTTCACTTTCATTAAGGCGGTTTTTACAACTTTCAGTGGAGTTTTTTATTTCCTGTATATCTCTGTGTATCTGCATTATGTATTCTGTTTGTTTCTTATATTGCTCATCCAAGGATTCTATCTTTTTGTTTAGTTCCTCCAATTTTTTATCTGTGTTTTCTTTAGATATATTCAGAATCTCTTTCATTTCTTTTATCATTTCTTCTTTTACCTGGGAGATTATTTCGAGTTTGAATTTCTTTAAAGCTTCCTGGAGTTGCTTGTTAATTTCAGTAGCTATTGTGTCTGATATTTGAAGTGAGTGGCATATATTTTCTTCTATATAAATTGCTCCTAGGGTTTCTTGAGAGGGGCTGGAGGTTTGAGGTTGTAATTTGGTCTTTCATTTTTTCATTTTCCTATATTTCTGTGTTTCACATATTATTTGA
The DNA here is from genome assembly GCF_034190915.1 of Cavia porcellus. Classification (NCBI taxonomy): domain Eukaryota; kingdom Metazoa; phylum Chordata; class Mammalia; order Rodentia; family Caviidae; genus Cavia; species Cavia porcellus. Next base: position 53,059,755 of record NW_026947500.1, on the reverse strand, counting down.
AAGCTTCCTCAGGATCTGTTGGAAATCCACTTCTATGTTTGCAGCTACTGAGACTCTGGCACCCCATTACTCCAAGCCACTGGGCCTGCAGAACCAATGGCCCTCCTCTCCCTGTTCAGAACTCTGCAGTTCCAGATAAGCTTGGCCTCAGGGACACTGTGTGCCCAGCTGCCCATTGGAAGCTCCACAGCTCTCCAAGTGCATCCGCGATGTGGAGGCAGATGCAGAGGCCTCAAAACCACCTCTCCACTTCACTGCATCCAGAAGTCTGGAGAGACTGGAACAGTCTGGGCTTTGGGAAGAGTGTGCTGAGCACTCACCACAGGCTGCAGAGTCTCTGGAACCTGCGATGCTTCACTGCCTGCTGAGACATCCACAGTCCTCCAGAGACACGGGGAGGCTGATGTAGGCGCCCCAGATCCACCCAGCCCTTCCTCTGCACACCGATGGCGAGGTGCAGGAGTCCCAAACAGGCTGGGCTCCGGGGATAGCATGGGCCCGCCCACCCGTTGGAAGCTCCACTGTTCTCCAAGTGCAGCTGGGATAGGGAGGTGGATGTAGAGGCCTCAAACCCACTTCTCCACTTCACTGCATCCGGAAGCCTGGAGGGTCCCGATCGATGTGGACTTTGGGCAGAGTGCGCTGAGCACTCACCACAGTCCACAGTGCCTCTGGAACCTGTGATCCTCCCCTGCTTGCTGAGATATCCACAGTCCTCCAGACACACGGTGCAGCTGATGCAGGCGCCCCAGATCCACCCAGCACACCAATGGCGAGGTGCAGGAGTCCCCACTTTTATGTATTCTTACCATATCTTATACTAGGGAAACTATTTGGCATTTATACATGTGGGTTTGATTTACTTCACTTGTGACTATGGTCTCAACTGCCCCCATTTATTTATAAATATCTCAATGTGATCGTTCTTTACAGCTGAGTTGTACTCCATTGTATAAAAATACCAAAACTTTTTTATCCAGTCCTCAGTTGATGGACACTTAGGTTGTTTCCAAGATGTGGCTATTACAAATTGTGCTGCTACAAACATGGGTGCACTTATATCACTGTGGTATGATGCTTTCAGTTCTTCTCAGAATATGCTCAGAAGTGGAATAGCTGGAACAAATGTGACTTCCCAGCTTTTTGAGACATCTCCAGATTGACTTCCACAATGGTTGCACCAGTCTCCACTCCCACCAACAGGGCAGAGGACTTGCTTTTTCCACAGCCTCTTCAGCATTTGTTGTTGGTAGTTTTCTTGGTCCTGGCCATTCTTTCTGGAGTGAGATGGAATCTCAGTGAGGTTTTAATTTGCATTTCTCTAATGACCAATGATGCTGAACATTTTTCAGTGTATTCATTTGCCATTTGTATTTCTTCATCTGTGAACTGTATATTTGTCTCAGATGCCAATTTTTGCAATGGATCTTTGAATTTTGGGTACCTGATATTTAATTATCTACATGTTCTGGACAGAAGTCCTTTGTCTGAGGGAACATTCACTAGTGGTCCCCAGACCATTTTTCCTCAATTTGTGGGTTCTCTTTTTACTATGCAGGAGATTTCTTTCAACATGCAAAACTCTTTAAAAGGACATGATTCCAGTTAATTATTCTGGGAAGTATTTTTCATGCAGGTTGGTTCTTGTTCATGAATTCTCTACTTCTCCCTATGTCTTCAAGATTTCAACCTACTTTGTCTTCCTACAGATTTAGTGTTTCACTTTTAATATTTAGATCTTTGATCCATTCAGACTCAGTTTAGTTCACAACAATAGGCATGGGTCTAGTTTTAGTTTTTGGCATAGAGAGAGCCCATTTTTCCAGCACCATTTATTGAAGAGACTATCTTTTTTCCACTCAGTGTTTTTAACTCTTTTATCAAAGATAAAGTGGTTGAATTGTCTGCAGTTGTAGTTGTATCTTCTAATCTATTCCACTTATCTTCAGCTCTGTTTTGATTCCAGTACCATGTTGATTTTACTACAGTTGCTTTGTAGTATAACTTCAAGTCAGGGATTGTGATGCCTCCTGCCTTGCCTTTGCTGCTTAGAACTGTCTTTGCTATTGTACGTTTCTTCTTGCTCCAGATGAATTTTAGGAGTGATTTCTCTAGATATGTGATGTATGTTGATGTTATTTTTATTGAGATTGCATTGAATCTGTATAAGAGTTTTGGGAGAATGGCCATTTTCACAGTATTTATTCTTCCTATCCATGAGCAAGAATGTCTTTCCACTTTGTGAGATGCTCTTCAATTTCTTTTTCAGTGTATTATAACTTTTCCTGTATAGGGCTTTCACTTCTTTCATCAGAGTAATTCCTAAATAGTTCATTTTTTGGTTGCTAGTGTGAAGGGTGTGGTTTCTCTTATTTCTCTCACTGTGACCTTGTTGTTAGTGTATAGGAATGTTATTGATTTTTGAGTATTGATCTTGTATCCAGCTACATTGGTGAATTTATTTATTATATCTAAGATCTTTCAATGGAGTTTAGGGAGTCTTCTATGTAGACTATCGTGTCATCTACAAATAATGATAATTTATATTCTTCTTTTACTATCTTTACCACATTTGTTTGTCTCTCTTGCTTAATTGCTCTGGCCAGTATTACCAGTACTATATTAACTAGGAGCGGTGATAAGGGACATCCTTGTGTTGTGCCTGATTTTGAAGTAAAGCCTTCAAATTTTGGCCATTTAGTATGGTACTGGTTGTTGGTTTGTCTTGGGGGCCTTTATTATATTGAGGTAAAGAGCATCTATTCCAATTTTCTGTAAGTTTCTTATCATAAATGAATGTTTGACCTTATCAAAGGCTTTTCTGCATCTATGAAAATAGTCATGTGATTCTTACTTTTCATTTTATTGTTATGTTGGGTTACATTTATTGATTAATGTATGTCTAGTAGTTGATTGATTGTGTCAACTTGAGACAGTTAGAAGCTAACTAAATGGGTTTAGCAATTCTACACCCAAGGATGTAGAAGAAGACCCTCCCTAGGGTGAGTTATCACCTCGAGGTATAAAAGGAGAGGAGAAAGGACAAATCAATTCCATTCTTGGGAGAAGCTCCAGTCTTCGCCTTTAGTTTGGACCTCGCCTCCTGGCTTCCAGTACAGACTCTTCAGCTTCCCAGCGTAGACTCTTCAGCTTTTCATCACAGAGCCTTCGGCCTTCTGTCGCGGACCCATCAGCCTGCTGATGTGGCCTTCCACTAGATACTAGGGTGAACTCCAGAGATCTTGGATTGAACCCTTCGGCCTCCAGTGCATAGACACCCTCTGCACACTTCCTCATCGGACTCTGAGACTGACTATTCGTAAGCCAATCTTGTTGTTTCTATATATTCTGGGTTATATCTGTTCTCTCTAGTAAAACCCTGACCAATACATATGTTAAACCATTCTTGCATGCCTGGGATGAATCTCATTTGGTCATGGTGTATAATCTTCTTGGTGATTTTATGCATCCTATTTGACAATATTTTATTTAGGATTTTTGCACCTGTGTTTGTTAGGGAGATTTGTCTGTAGTTCTCTTTATTAGTTTTGTCTTTCTCAGGTTTTGGAACTAGAGTTGTATTTGCTTCCAGGAATGACTTAGAAAGGATTATTTCCCTTTTAATTTGACTGAAGAGTTTGAGGAGTGTTGCAGTACAAAGTCTTATTTGCACTTCTGGTAGAATTCTGCAGTGAATCCATTTGGGCCTGGGCTCTTCTTTATAGGTAAGGACTTAATTACACTTTCAATTTCATTAATAGAGATTGGGCTGTTCAGCACTTTTACATCTTCTTGACCTAGCTTTATTACATGTTTCTAGGAATCTCTATTTCTTCTGTGTTATGAAACATATGAGAGTAGAGATTTTCAAAATAGGTGTTGATGATCTTCTGTATTTCTACAGAGTCTGTAGTGATTTCACATTTTTCATTTCGTATTGTGTGAATTTGAGCTTTTCCTTCCCTTTTTAAAATAATGTTGCCTGGGGCTTAACAACTATATTTATTCTTTCAAAGAACCAAATCTTTGATTCATTGATTCTTTGGATTGTTTTCTTAGTCTCTATTGCATTAATTTCTGCTCTGATTTTTATAATTTCCTCTCTCTTTTGGCCTTGGGCTTGACTTGCTCTTCTTTGTCTAGGTTTTGAGGGGTAATATCAGGTTGTTTATTTCTCTTCATTCTGTTTTTCTGATATGACAACTGTTTCTGATGTGGAATAGAAATTCTAATACAACCAAGATTTCTGTGTGAATTTTAATATTGTCATGCTCAACATAATTTGTTGTGAAGCTCCTTGAAACAGAATAGTATTTAGTCTTGCAATTAAAGATTTCCCTGGATAATATTATTTTTGTTTTTCTCCTGAAGAATAGAAAATCATGGAGGAATTCTACTTAAAACAGTGCATATTTTTTTCACATTAAATTCCAATGCAACACATAAATAATTGGCCAAACAAGATTTTTTAAAACATGAAGCAAATAGATTAGTTGACATTGGTTTTTTGACATAAATGTTTTAGTATAAATAAAAATATGTGAAACAGTCATACTTCACTTTGGAAAATACTACAGTCATAAAAGCTAGGTAACAAATATTGAAATGTCTTGGTTTAACTGGTTTGATTAATACCACGTTGCTTAAACACACAGGAGATGACTGATGACATTAATCACTACACCAACATCTACCAAATCTTTTTTAAAGACCCCAAGAACTGTCAAGAATTCCTTGAAAAACCAGATGTCATCAACTGGAAACAACATTTGCAAATCTAAAGTAAGGAAAGTGGGATGTGTGCTTGCTACTAGGGTAGGTTCACCTCTCCTCCTGAGCACCTTCCCCTCAAACGTTCACTGCCTCCTAATGCTTGGTCCTTCTATTTGGTCACCCACACTGAAAGGTGTGGGATTTAAATGCTGCAGGTAGGGTTCAGATGCCAGGAACTCTGGAAAAGGGGCTTTCTCCTTAGCTGAGGATTCTTGATATACCCCTGGGTGTGAGAATAGAGCTCTCCTTCTGGCCTCCCATTCCTGGAGTAGTAACAGCAACTCATTGCCCCACAGGGCTCATTAGGGCCATGAAGTCCAGCTGCTGGAGCTATGGTCCTGCTCTCCCTAGTAACACTGAAAGGTGATTCCTGGTTCAGCCCCTTTGTGCACACTGGTAACCAAGCGACTTAACTATTCTTCTGTGTCTTCATTTGTAAAAAGGAGGATAATAAAAACCTAAACCCTACAACATAGTGTCTGTAGGAAGATAAAATGAAAGTATTTGACCAGTGCCTTAACAGATATGTACAAAGCTAAGATTGGTTGCCATAATTTCAATATCACTGTTCCTTTGCACAGTAACTGAAAGGTTTTTTTTCGGATTGTTTATTTTACATAAAAGAAAGCATGCTCAGAGAGTGACCTGATCACACTTCTAGTAAATGGCAATGATAGGAGCCAGATTCTCTGCTACTAAAGCCTGCTTCATTTGGTTATCCTGGCTTCTGCCCCTCTAGGTGCACAGTGAATCCTGGATGAGGTGATTCAAAGTGTTGTGGCTGCTAAATTGGTCAAGGTGAAGAAAACACAGTGCATCCTTTATATGATGCCAATGACAGTAAAGAAACTGGTGCCTTTCCTGTTGGGTACACAGCATTTAAAATCTGAGACTCCCAGGATCGTGTGAGTTTGACTGTAGAAGCACTTTCCAGTATGTTGACATCTTTAATGAAAGTGGTTTACCAGCCTCACTGGCCACAGTCTTTCCTGCTGACCTACAAGTGATTTCTAGGGTGGTCTTACCGAGCACTATTTGGGTTCTGTGCTTCACCTGTTGGGAGCCATCAAGGCCTCTCAGCACTTTGAATGAAACCGAATTCCTTCTCCAGGTGCAGCATGACCTTTTCTTTGAAGTAATGCTGCCCAATAAGAAAAAGTTATGCAATTGCATGTATGTATGGTGATTGTGGTGTAGTGTCCAATTGATGGGCTTTAGACTCAGTTTGAGGGTTTGTAAGACACACTTCTGGGTCTGCCTGGGGGAGTCACAGAGGAATATCCTTGGGGCCTATCTCTGTTGCAGATCCAAAAATGAGAGAAAGCCATGGATAGAGAAGAGGATTTTATTAGGGGCACACCTGCATCATTGGGGACTCTGGCTCCAAGTGGCTGAACATCAGACAAAAGAAAGGTTCCAGTTTCATATACTTAGTCCAAGATTAGGGGTGATCTTCAATCCAGAACTTGTGGCCAATGAAACATGTTTATAAGAAGGAAAACAAAGATAGCCTTCTAAGAAGTCAAATTTGAGCATGTCACAAGACCCAGGTTATGGTGAATCCAGGAATACAGTTGTCACCTTTACCTGTATTCATGAAGGAAAACAGATGATGACATGTCATAGACCTTGCTTACAGTCACATAATAGCAAATGTTATCCTGTAACAGAGCAAGGAATTACAGCTGCTGGGAAGAGGGCATTTCTAACAAGAAAATTCATTATTCTGTAAGTCCTGTTTTATCTCTAGTTATCACTCCTTCCTCAGGAGCCCTGTTCTACTCTGACTCTTGGCTACCATGAAACAAGCAGCTGTGCTCTGCCATGCCCTCCTTCCATGATGCTTCTGTCTCAGAGCCAGGCACCTCTAGGCTAAGTCACCTCATAAACTGAGCCAAGTGATGTCTCCCTTCTTTGAATTCACAAGTGTCAGGTATTGTGTTTCACCACCAGAAGCTGAGTAGTACACTAAATTTGTACCAAGAATGGGACCTTTGCTGTGAAAGTGTCTGACTCTGTGGGTTAGCAATGGAACTCCCTTGCAGGAGGCACTTGGAAATGTTGAGAGATATGAGCTAGACAAGCCCCAAAATGCTCTACACTGAGCTTGGTGGGAGATTCTGATGGAGAGGAGAGTGCTTATCAGGGTACGGGCAGTAAAGGCCAGGCTCTAAGATGTTTGCAGGAGAACAAAGACTCAAATGGCAATTGGCAGAGAAACCATTTGCCTGACCATACTCTGGCAGAAACTGCCTACATTGTGCATGTGTCCCAAGGATTTTCTGAGCTTACTGTCTTCTTTACTTTCCTCCTTTTGCTGAGACAATTTTCCCAACACCCAAAAGAGAAACTGTTTATTTGGCTCCCTATTTGTAGAGGCTTCAGTTTATAGTTGGCTGGTTTGAAGTTAGTGACATGGCAGAGAGGAATGGCAGAGTGTAAACAGTTCATGGCAAGCAGAGGCAGCATAGCAGCAAGCAGCAAACTGCAAGCAGGCAGCAAGAATCAGCCTCCCTTATTCTGTACCTTTCAGCATATGTAGGCTTCCCAGCCCTAGGGCGGTGACACTCGCACCCACAGTGGGCAGCTTCATGCTAGCACAGCACTGTGAAACTATCCCAGAATCACATCATGGATCCCTGAAGCACACACTCTAGATCCCTCCACCTTGGAAAGACCCCACTTGTGACTGCATGAAGGTTTATATGTACGTACAATCCATACCATGGACTAAAACAACTGGTGGATAAAATCTCAAGACAACCTAATATTCAGGTTGTGGCATGGGCACTCTGGCTGCTTTAGTAGAGCCTTAGAATGAAAATTCTTTGCTGAAACATCAGGTGAAAAGCCACCTACCTCCATGTATAGCTCTGAGGGAGGAGCTTGAGTCTACCACCAGATGGCACTGGTCTGTGGCTGTGTTCCTCTAGGAAGTTTAGCTCAGCATGTTCTGGAAAATCAGACCAAAGAACATCTTTCAAAACCTGCATTCCTAGACCTTTTATATTAATCTCCTGGGAGAGTGTGCTGCTTCTTGTCCTAGAGACAGCTGTAGAGATGAAGACAGATTTGAGGTGAGAACCAAGAAACACAGAAGCTCTGGGGCTACTCTTTTTCTGTTGCCTTCTTAACAAACTGGAATGATTCAAAATACTACTGACAAATGTGGATAAGAGTTGTTTGATTTATATGTGTTGAGAATTACGTGAGGTTAAAAGGAAGTTTCTTGATTTGAAAATGCAGATCAGACCAGACAAACCATAATGGAGGAAAAGGTATAGAAAGGAAAGAAGAAAGTAATATGTACATGTATACAAGATAAGACAGCTGTGCAGGGAGATTCTTTATTTCATTGAAAAGAAATGTGCTAATGTTTGGGCAGCAGATCATGCTTATATCTTATACTCTGCACAACTAGTATGAAGACAACAACAGTCAGTGAATTAATTATTGCAACTGTCTTCGTAACTCATTTTGAAGCCCTGATTTATTATATTTTTATTTTTCTCTTTAAAATAAAAAAAGAAAAATAAATCAGGTAATGAACATGTTGGGATAATATTTTAGAACTGGCAGAAATTCCTGCCTGAGTGAAGTCCCCATTTATTATAAGTCTGTAAATATATAAGAAGAGATTTGGTTGTGAGCACTTGGTAGGTTTGTGAGGGAAAACCTAGGAGACACTGGCAAGAAACATTCTACATCCGGAGACATGTGACACAGAGTTACATATAGTTTGCAAATACTGTCCTGTGTAATTCTTTGTAAACATTTGAAAGTAGTGAGCTTGGATAACTGATTGCCTGGGAAATTATGTAACCTATTTGGTCATAAATGCACTAAGTATATTGTAATATAGAGGTTAAATACAAGTTGCCTAAGTACTCATGTAAATTTGTATGAAATCATTGATTTGGAGCTTTACTGCATGCTTCCTCCTGAGTTTCAGATATGTGGTATATGAAAATGTACACAAATATGATGAGGTAGCAAAGCTCAGCCCAGTTATTCACAGATTATTTTCCTCATAAAAATTTTGTTTTTGGCTGAGCATTAGCATGAGTTGTTCAGAAGTTCCAAACTTCCCCTCCTTGGCCTTTGTGCATGGTGAATGCTGGTAACTCTCCAGTGTGCGCCAACTCCCTGGGCCTCTCTGTCCAGGCAGCTGCAGCAGAGCAGCCAAGGTGAGTTCTCTGGGTACCTGTGCAGCTTTGCATAGAACACAGTCCCCTGTGTACAAGGCAGTACTTGGATATTACCATTTCCATATGGAGTTTTCAAACTCCACATTGCTTATTATTTTCACGTAAGGCTCTGAGATGGTTCTAGAAAAAATATCCAATTAGCCTTCAGAGGTGTTAGACTTCTGACTGGAGAATTTCAAACACTTGGTATATATTCTTCTGTTATGCTCAGAGCTTTATTCCATTGGAGCTTTTGACATAATCCCTGAGGGCCTCACTTCTGGCATGCATCACCTGGGAGTCAGGATTTCAACCTATGAATTCAGGGAAGACAGATAAGCAGAGAACAGCTTATTTCTTGAATGAATAGGTGAATCTTTGCATTCAGCAAGCAAAAAGACTAAATGGATGTGTTGATAGAATTACCTCAAACACGACATCTTTAAATAGACATGTCACACATTCTAAATCTGTGTAAGACACTAGGACAATATTTGAGAGTGAAGCACAAATTTTGAGGCCTTTCCCAGATGATTTCTAAAGCTAGAAGACCAATTGTAAGCCATTATTCACAAAATTGTGGTTGAAATATGTATGTGATCCTAGAGAAGAAAAGAAAGTGATTGATTGTGCAAGGGTTTCACACCCCAGAGGGAGGAAATGGAGGAAAATCCACTGTGGCAGTATGGCTTTATATGGGAAACAAAAACTAGGCTTTATGGGCAACATGGAGGTGGGATATAAAGGAACACACTTCTGAGGAGCTAAAATGCATGTCCTACTAAAGGGATTGTTCAGGGAATTATCATATTCCACAGCCCAAACACTTTCCAGTATTGTCAAGCAACAAGACCAATAGGTAGAATGGAATATTGGTAATTTAGAACCTATAGAAATGAATAACAATGAACAGTATTTTGAAAAGTTCAGATTCTATTAGATCAACCCCCACAATCAGTGTTCAAGAAAGATCAAACTAGTAATGTAACAATAGAAAGTTCTTGAACACATAATAAGAGCATTGGGAAGTCAAATGACCCTAGAAGGAGCCATTTGGAGTCAGCACTCTGACATCAAGGAGCCAACGACACACATACACAGACACACACACACACACACACACACACACACACACAAACACACACATACACACACATACACAGAGGCCCAGGAGCAGTGCAAAACAAAATCTAAGAGGCAGATAGAAGGAAAAATGAAGTAAACAAGTTGGAACAAAGGTGGTTTTGTTCTAACAGGGTTTTGCACAACCTCAATTTGTGCCTAGTCACCACTCACACCTAACAAGAACAACCTTCTTAACATACACTTCCATATTTATGAATGGGGATGAACAGTTTAGCTCATCAATTATGGAGCAAAGAATGATGATTTTCAGGTCCATGAGTGGCCGGATCCTGGGTAAGCAAGGAGGAAATGTGGGAATCTGTTGTCAGGTGGGGAAGGATGGATCCTTGCAGCAAGCTATTTCCAGAACAGGATGGGGCAGGAAAGCTTTCTTGATCTTTCCTATCTTACCGACTCACCGGGGCAAGCAAAGTTCAATGCTGTGTGTTCCTCAGAGAACTGCATCTGCTGAATTCCACATGGTCTTTAGCCTTTGAGAATAAGCTCTGTGAATCTTCTGAAATTCTTATTCAAGGGTAGTGATAAGAATTTCATCCATATACCAATGTCACCTGAGTGTGGCTGCATAGAAAACCCCTGTCTACAGAAGTGTGTGAGATACTGGGAAACATTTGTGACTTGCAAGCATTACAGTGAAAATGTGGAATAGCACATTCACTTTGGAGGAGCGTAAGGCAGTTCCTTATTATGGTACACATTCAGTTATCACACAGCTTTGGAAACATTCTCAGTGGTAAATAAAGTCACACATGCATACATATATTAATACATTAATCTTTAATAAATTACTGATAATTGGCCAAAATTACAGGCAATGAAGTGTCCTCAAACACGTTAATACATAAAAATCTGACCCATCCACAATGCCTATTTTGCAATGTTATTCAACAATAAAAAGACCGTCCTATTGAAAACTTCAGTGACTGAGATCTCGTAAATAACAGGTGTTAGTCTGAAAAGGCTATATGATAAATAATTTGAGATTTTTGACATTTTGTCAAAGGAAAATTGTAGAATCAAAAACAAATTAATGATTACCTTGGGCTCAGAGTCAGAGGAAGAGAAAGGAGGGTTGATGGGGAAAAGGCAGAAAAGGACTTTTGGGCTCTGTTGGAAAATGTATGCTTCCCTGTTAAGATACTGGTTCTTCTGTATATACAGGTATCAATCTGCATGAGACCATGCACGTTAAATGGTGAATTTTACTGAGCCTGAATTACGCCTCAAACAAGGATTACAACACTAACAGAAATCTATAGAACTATTTATATTACAGATTTCTAAGCCTTATATGTTGATAAGACCTTTTAAATAAAAAGAAATAATACAGTATATGTGTGTAACTAGATCATAAATGTAAATTGTATTAATGGTTAACTAATAATCAAATATTTTTGTGATTTTCTTTTTTTCCTTCAAATTTGGATTATACCACAGAAACATTATGGCATCTATGTAAAGACGCAGAGGAAAAGTTTTATACATTTCTTTTGTCTTTTGTCTCTAATATCAAGACTACTAGCAATAACAGTTGAGCTGTTTGGCACAAACTGGATATTGCAGAAGCCAGGCACATTGCTGTGCCCTTAAAGCCAGCCATCTGAAGTGCTATGTGACTATTTACATGGGTCACCTGCATTTAGGGTTTTCCAGTTCATCTGAAATTCACCAGTGGTTTGTTAATCAGAAAAACCCATTAAGTACACTCCTTTAGATAACAGTGTGGGCTGACTTTTGCTTGTATGGAAGACAAATGGGAACTGTAACCATTGATTTCTCCTCCTTCACTGTATGTGTGGATGGAGCTGTCACACTATACCCTATCAATACATGCAAATAAAATGGTTAATGATGAAAAGAAGACCAGTAGTCATCCTAACCATGAGGACTTGCTCTTTCTGATGCTCAGCCTTACATTCACTGACTTATTGCCTTGTCTCATACTGTGAACTAAGTGAGCATTTACTGCCATTGTTAGATGAGGAACCAAGGCATCACAGGGTTGAGTGGCAAGCTGGGGATCCTACAGTGGATGAGCTGCCTGGATATAAATGGTACCTGTAACAATGGTCATCATTCTCTGAGAATAGACTCATTAATCCTGTGGCAAATTTATGTGTTGCAAAGCTGTGTGTTAAAAAAATGGTGAAAAGAAAAATTACAGAAATATGTTTGAAAGTGAAGAAAGATGTTGAGGATGAGAGAGAGAGACCTCTGCCCTGCCCCTGCCTCGTCTTTCTTACAGTAAGATGTTCAATGAGTGGACCATCCACGAAACGCAGGACTAGAGCCAAGAGAGTTAACCAGAACTGTTTATTGCCTCTGCATCACTTCTCACTCTTCTAGTTCTTTGATGTTTTTCAATTGTCTCCTTAGGATAAGTTACCCACCAGGATGTTCCATTTGCAAAGTCCATAAATGCTACGGATGATAGAGAAATCCTTAGTGGAGCACCTGCCTGTATCCATAAAGGTCAGCGTGGAACATGCACAAGAGAAAAAAAAAGGACCTTTAGCTGCCTATAAAAGAAGTGGAGAAGAAAGCATTCAGCAACCTGTGTGGTAGGTGCTCTGTGTGTAGCATCTCATTTAAATCACGTTGCCTTAATGCAGGAAATGTGTATCATACCCATCAGTTCTATAACCTGACCAAGAACAAAGCCAATGTGCTGACTCGAATCTTGTCTGAGCTTTGGGATGTTATGACTCAAAATATTTCCTGCTACTTATCAGAAAACTGTATTATATAAATCTGGAAGGTTTCCAGAGTTGAAACTTTGACTAAAACTATCATATTCATGTTTAATTGCTTTTCTTAAACATCTATTTATCTGTCCCTTCTTGATGAAAAGAACAAATCAATTTGTTTTTTGTCCAGTCTCAAATGAATAATTTTAGATTTGAGTGAGCAAGAAATGTCTTTGGAATGAGACCAGTACTCCTGTACTCAGAGACATGTCTTCAAACAGCCCCAGCGCCTGAAAATACAGGAAATAAAATCTCATAGAGTGGAAATGAAAAAAGAATAGAATGTAGAACGTAGCCCATATTGTCCTTCGTACTGTATTTTATGGAATAGACAGAAAATATGCATGTACCTTTAAGTCCTAAACAAAGTCAGGAAACAATTTAAACTGAGTTTTCCAAAATACCTGCTTTATAACATCGGAATACATATGCTGTTCAGGTGCTTAAGACATATTTTTCCCTGGATGAAGCACATATTTTTAACATTTTACAATGATTATAATCATGTTAAGTATGTTATTCAATAATAATGGAATTAAAATTTAAAACTTTTCTGGAAGTTCCTAAATTTCTGCAAATGATATAAACACACTTCTAAATATATCATCCTTCACTGTCACAAGGAAAGTTAGTGTATTTTACTTGAATGTAAATGAGAGTGCATCATAGTGTAATTTATGAGATGCAAGAACATCATTGACAACTAGAAAAAGCGTGGCATTAATTGCTATTGTAAAAAAAAAAAAACAAGGATGCTGTCATCTAACAAGATTTAGACTTGCAACCCTGAATCTAAAAAATTAGTACAAACTAACTGCTTTAGTGTGTGGAATGAAGGAAACAGGAGAGTGGGATCAAGGAAAAACTGGAAGAGCAGGAAGAGGAGAGGAAGAACTCAATCAGAAAGCAGTAAGTAATAGCTATATTCCATGCACCATCTGTGCATCCAAAACTGGATTCTCAGAAAAGTTCAGTAAGTTTGAAAACACTATGACTAAAGGGACCAAGATATAGAGAGAATAGTCATAATTTATTAATATTAAGAATGAAACAGGAGACATTACTATTAGCTCAATGGAGATTATAAACCTTTAAAGATGTTTTTAACAACACCATCCTTATACATTTCAAATTTATTCTGTAAAAAATAGAACGTTGAAAAGTCATTGAAAAAGAATTTCAATTGAAATCTTCCTATTTCTGTAATTTAAAATACTCTGAGAAGAAAACTGCTCATCCAGATGGCTTCATGACCAATTTCCACCACATGGGTGCAGAAGAAGTAGTGTCAGGGCACACAAAGCATTCCAGAAGAGGACAGAAGAGGTAATGTCGACCAGTTCATTCTAAGAGATTGGAATTATCCCGATAGCAAAACTTGAAATATACAGTGCAAAAACTACAGAGTATGTCCGTCCGTGAACACAGATGCCAAAATAGTAACAAGATAGCATGAGGTCAAACACACCATTCAGGAAAAACTAGTGTATCATAAACAACTGGAAATTATCTTAAGAATTCAAGATTCAACATTCAAACATCAATAATGTCACTTTCTAAATCAGCAAACTAAAGGACAAAATCCAGATTATACTATCTTGACAGTTATAGAATGATTATTTCACCAAATTTGATATTCTGAATAAACATAAAACCACTGCACCCTAGGAAAACAAAAAGGATCATCCTTAATCTGATAGAAAGGAAATGAATAACATTTTCAGCTATTATTTTACTAAATCGTGAAAGAGGGTTTCTCTACGATGGACATTAAGGCAAGAATACCCACCTTCAATACATATATGCACAGTAACACTGGTTGGTCTAGCCAATATAAAAGGCAAGAAATGAATATATAGCAGGCAAAAAGAAGCAAAAGAGGGTTTTTTTCCCACAGACTTTATGGTTATCTAATATAGAAAAATCATATGAAAGATACAAAAAGAGCTTTAGCTAGTAATAAGTTCAGCAAGGTGACAGGATTCAACTCTAATGTATGAAATAACAAAAATCAGTTCCATTGTCATAAACTATCAATGCTCAACTGAGCATGAAACTTAAAAAGCAGTACCATTTACACCTAAGGAAAACAAAAACTAAAGGAGAAACAAACCTTTAGTTGTACAACTTTGTTAGTCTACATTTTTTTTTCTAATGACTCAAGTACCTGGACTTCTCTGGGCAGCAGGAAGTTGATGTGTTTAGTACAGCCCTAACATCAGTCTCTGGAAGAGCAACTCTGGAAATAAAGGCAGAATATTCTACCTTGTGTTAACTTTTGCTACTGATTATGTGCTTTGTTTAAAGGTCATTCATGGATTAAGCCACATGAGCTTTAGGTAACTCCAAACCACAGGTGAATTGCAGGTAACACAGTGCAGCTGTTGAGTGGGCTGAGTCCTGAGGTAGACGTCTTTGACATAACAAATTCATTGTTTCCCGAGAAACACTGCAAAATTTTGAGCTCAGTCGCAGCATTTTCTTGTAAACTTGGGAAAAGCAGAAAGTCAACAAGGTAGGTATTTCCATTCAGTAGTTATTAAATCTCTGATAAGAGAAAGATTTGTGTATTGTGGCCTGAAGCATTGGGTGTTGTGTCTGCATAGAGTAAATACTGTATAGGCTTGTGTCACACATCAAATCTCATTCAGTCAGGTTGCAGCAACAGAGAGAGAGAGATAGAGAGAGAGACAGAGACAGAGAGAGAGACAGAGAGAAAGACAGAGAAACAGAGACATACAGAGAGAAAAAAGAGACAAAGAGACAGAGGGTGAGACAGAGAGACAAACACAGACTCCAGTATTATTTTTAAATTGGGTATCTAAAAATCACCAGTTCCAAATTCTAATGTTTAGAAAAGTAATCGTTTTTTTCCACAAAACTGATTTCAGTTGCCATATCAAGGTTCCCCTAGTGACAGAGTATTTAATGTGGTGAAGCAAAATTTTTGCTTCCCTTTTTTCTTAGTCTAACTTGAACTATTGCAAGGGAGGGACAGGGATCTTCAGGAGCAGGCTGTGCCTTAGTTGGTGAAATGGATTTTGCTCCATCACCCATTCTCCTGGGGCATCTTCTGGCTTCATCTGCTGAGGGACCATGCTCTCCACTTGACCGTGCTGCCGTGCACACTGAGTGTCCTTTTCCTAACAGCTCGAGCACGTCTAACCTTGGCAAACCTTCCTCAAATTATTCAGCGCTGTTCATATCTCTGGTGTTTGAAGACCTGATTCTAGACAGGAATGTAGAACTCTCAAATGCATGATGTTTCTGGATTTTGGTCACCAGAGACCAGGATTATACCAATATGATATGTTTCTTATTAAGTAGGAGAGAGGCCATGTCAAATTTCTGGAAAGTAATGTGTAAATATTTAGAAGATAAAGAGAATTCTAAACATGTGACATCTGATCCTCAAAGTTTTCTTCTACAATTTGTAAAAACAGTTAGATTTTCAAAGACCTAAGGACAAAATTTCACTTCAGGTATGAGAATAAAATATCTGAAAAAACAAACAAAAAAAAAATTTCAATACGATGTAAAATATTTGAGGTAACAGGGAAGTTCAATGTGGAAGCTGAAGCCGGCCACAGAGATCCCTACAGAACTGTTCAGCCACAGGACTCTGCCTGGAACCTGGTAGGACCCTGCCCAGAATCCTTGAACACTGCAGGAACTTTGGGTCTTCACCTGGGACCTGGTTAGGCCTCACCAGGCAGCTTCCATGTAGCTGGGAGATATTGCCTATGAGTTGAAGCTGATCACAGCAATATCTACCTAACTGTTCAGTGGTGAGTCTCTGCTTGAAACCTGGTGGCACCACACACAGGTCACCTAAGAAGCTGGGGAGCTTTTGTGTGTCATGTAGCATGACCTAAAAGCCTTCCCAGTATACTCCACATACCATTCAGCTTGCTACACCACTCAGAACATGATAGGGCCCTACCCAGTGACCTCAAGCATGTAGGGTAATTCTGTGAGCCATTTGGGGCATGCTGAAGATTCACCCAGTGTGGACACCCCTCTAGCATGCTTCTAAGTGCCACTAGGGACCTGGAGAATACCGGAAAATGACATAATGAAAGAACACAATGCAACCTCAAACATTTTGTGCATGCCAAATAAGCCTAGGAGACATGAACATACTAGAAAATGTAAATCATACACCTGAAACTTCTGAAGTGATAGGAACTGGAGTAAAGAACGAACTCTAAGAAGCTATAGAGCAATTCAGACCAGAAATAATATCGCAGGTAAAAGATGAAATGATAAATGTAATGAAAGAAATGCTGAACACATCTAAAGAAGATTAGTTAAAAAATCTAGGAGCACTGCAAAAACATGGAACCCTTGCATGAACAACATACGAAAACAATAGAATACGTGAAACAGATTCAAAAATACATTCAGGAAATAAAAAATACCATCAAAAGCTGGTAAAACCACATTAATGAACGTGATCTTCAGACCTAAAAGACAAGATTGCAGATAATGAACAATAAAGAATAGGTCATTTCAAAATAACAAGGAACTAGGAAAGAACAGTACAACACTTACCAGATGATGTAAGGAAAAATAATAAAAGATTCATAGGTGTGATTGAAAAAGTAAGTGATGACACAAATGAGAGCAAAAGGCTATTTCCAGAAAGAATAGCAGAAAATTTCCCAAATGTGAGAAGGGAAACCAACATACAGATAAATGAAGCATATAGAACTCCAAATAGCCATAACCAAAATAAATCTACACCCCAAAAATTCCAGATCTGAACAGAATATTAAAAGCTGTTACAGAAAAAAGACAGATCACCAATAAAGGAAAGCCCATCAGAATCACAGCAGACTTTCTCAACACAAACAATGAAGTCAAGAAGAGCATGGAGTGAACTATTTCAGATCCTGAGGGAAAATGACTTCCCACCCAGGCTGATGTACCCTGAAAAAAAATTGTCCTTCAATATTGATGGAGAAATAAAATATTTCCATGACAAAAAGCAATTGAAGAATTTCATGACCACCAAACAAACCCTGCAAGGAATACTGAGCAATATTCTAGATAGACATAAAAACAACTACAATTCCACGAATACCAATAGAAAAAAGCCCCTAAGAAGGGCAGACAGTTAAAAAATACTAAAGAGAAGGGAAATGTAAAGAACCAACAGCAGAAACATAAAATGACGAAAATGAGTCAATATATATCAGTCATAAACATTAATGTAAATGGAGTAAATTCATCCACTTAAAGAAACAGCCTGCCAAAATGGATCAAGAAAAAACATCCAAGTATATTCTTCTACAAGAAATGAATCTAACCCATAAGGAAGCATATAGACTGAAAGTCAAAGGAAGGAAAACAGTACTTTCTGCAACAAAAACCAAAAGAACAGCAGGGGTAGCTGTACTGTTTGTAGCCAATGTGAACTTCAAACCAAGAGTGATCAGAAGAGATAAAGAAGGCCATTATTTAGTTAGGAGAAAACTTCAAAAGGAACTGAAAACAATCCTAAATATATATGCACTAAATATGGGAGCACCCAGCTATGTAATAGATATGAAAAATAAAACAAGCAATAACACCCCTTTGACAACAAGAGACAGATCAACTAGACAGAAAGTCAGCAAAGAAATAAGAGAATTGAATGAAGCTTATGAACAAATGAACTTGGAAGGTGTGTACAGAATATTGCACCCAACAACATCAGAATATTCATTCTTTTCAGCTGCACATGAGACATTCTCTAAAATAGAGCATATACTAGCCCACAGAACATGCTTAAGTAAATGAAAAGTTATTGCAAACATATCTGATCATAGTGCTATCAAACTGGAAATTAATGACAAAGGAAACTACAAAAACTCTATAAACACATGGAAATTAAATAATACACTGTTGAGCAAACAATGGGCCTCAGAAGAAATTAACCAATATTCTACAAGTAAATGAAAATACAAATACATCTTACCAGAACCTGTCGGACACAAAGAAACCAGACTTGAGAGGAAAATTTATTGTGGTGAACTAGCACATCAGAAAAACAGAACAAAGACAAATAACCTAATGCTACAACTCAAACATCTACAAACAGAAGAGCAAGCCAAGCACAAGCCAAAAGAAGGGCAGAAATTATAAAGATTGCAGCAGAAATCAACACAATAAAGACTAGGAAAATAATACAAACAACAAATGAAATAAAGAGTTAATACTTTAAAGAATATATAAAATCAGTAAGTCTCTGGGACAGCTTATTTTAAAAAGGAAAGAAAAACTCAAATTCAAACAACAAGGAATAAAAAGTGTCAAATCACTACAGAGCCTGTGGAAATACAGAAGAACATCAATACCTACATCAAAAAGTTTTACACTAATAGGTTTGATAATATAGAAGAAATAGACAAGTGACTACTAACATAAATTATCAAAGCTGGAGCAAGAAGATATAAAACAGTTTAATAAGCCAACTTTAGTTTATGAAATTGAAAATGTAATTAAAACCTTACCAATAAATAAAATTCCAGATGTCTGGATGGATTCACAGCTGATTTCTACAAGAAATTCAAGGAAGACTTAATGCCAACACTGCTCAAACTCTTCAATGAAATTGAAAGGGAAGCAATTCTTCCAAACTCATTCCTGGAAGCAAAACCAAAAAAAGACTCAAGCAAAAAGAGAACTACAGGCCAGTTTGCCTAATGAACATAGATGTAAAAGTCCTGGCAAATAGAATGCAGCAAGTGATCAAGAAGATCATATACCATGATCAGGTGGGTTTCATCACAGGAACACAAGGAAGGTTTACCAGATGCAGATCAATTAGCATAATGAATCCTATCAATAGAGCCAAAGATAAGGATTACCTAATCATCTGAATAGGTGCTAAAAAAAGCTTCTGATGAAGTGCAATACTCATTCGTGATAAGAACCTTATGGAAAATCAGCAGACTGTCATTATCTGAATCAGATAAAAGCCACCTATGACCAACAGCCAGCATCACATTAAGTGGTCAAAAGCTGACAGCTTTCATTCTTAAATCAGGAACAAGACAAGGCTGTCCACTATCACCATTCCTATTAATTATTGTTCTGGAACTTTTAGCCAGTGCAATTAAACAAGAGAAATAAAAGAATTAAAGATAGGAAAGGAAGAAATTAAACTATCGTTATTTGCAGATGACATGACATGCTATATAGAAGACCCCCAAAACTCCACTCTACATGTAAGCTGGGTATTGTGGCTCATGCCTGTAATCCCAGCACTCGGGAAGCTGAGGTGGGAGTATCTTGCAAGTTTGAGACCAGCCTGGGCTACAAAGTGAGCTCAAGTCCAGCCTGAACTGCATAGTGAGACACCAGCTCAAAAAAAAAAAAAAAAAAAAAAGACTTCTACATAAAACAACCAAATTCAGTAACATAGCTGGTTGCAAAGTCAACACTCAAAAATGAATAGCATTCTTGTACACCAACAAACTCACTGGGAGGGAAATAAGACAAACCACACCCTACACAGTATCATCCGAAAAATAAAATACCTAGGAATCAATCTAACAGATTCATTCAGTGAAAATCACAGTACTCTGAAAAAAAATTGATGAGGACCTTAGAAAATGGAAAAACATTCCTTGATCATGGATAGGAAGAAAAAACTTTGTGAAAATGTCAAAATATCATTCTACCTCCCAGAATCAACAGCTGGGATGTCATCTTATTAAAAAGCTTTTGCATGACAAAATAAATGTTCAACTGAGTGAAAAGACAACCTATGTATTAGTCAACTGTCCCTCAGACAAAGGACTTTTATTTAGACCATATAAAGAATTTTAAAACATCAGGCCCCCAAAATTCAAAGACACAATCCAAGAATGAGCATGTGAGATGCACATACACTTCTCAGCTGAAGAAATATAAATGGCAAATAAATACATGAGGAAATGTTCAACATGATTGGTCATTAGAAAAATGCAAATTAAAACCACAGTGAAATTCCATTTTACTCCAAAAAGAATAGCCAGGGTCAAGGAAACCACCAAGAACAAAAAACTGGAGAGTCTGTGGGGAAAAGAAACACTTCTTCACTGGTAGTGAGAGTGCAGACTGGTGCAACCACTGTGGAAATCAGTGTTGAGGTGCCTCAAAAGACTGGATTTAGAGGTCCCATTTGACCCAGCTATTCCACTTCTGGGCATATTCCCCAAAAAATTAAAAACTTTATGGCACAGTGATATATATGTGCACACACACACACACACACACACACACACACACACACACTATATCTATGAGTATTGCTACTGTATCAGATATATATTTTATATATATATATATATATATATATATATATAATATACACAATACACACAATTGTATACATAGACATACAATTTGTAATATCTATCTTGGAAACAATGCCAATGACCATTAACTGAATAGTGGGTAAAAAAAGCCCTGGTATTTTTATACAATGGAGTACTTCTCAGCTATAAAGAAAGACCACATTGAGGCTTTTATAAATAAAAGGATGTGATATGAGACCTTACTCATAAGTGCAATAAATCAAACTCACATGTGTACATACCATATTGTCTCCCTAGTGTAAGAAACTGAAAAAGTAAATAAGATACAAAATCTTCAATAAATATTGTGAGACGGTAAGAAGCTGCTCAAAGAAGAAAAAATAATTCAAACAGGGAAAAAGAAAGCAGGAGGAAGAGAAACAAAATAAGATATAAATTTGTATATACATAAAGATTACTAAGATGATTGTGTTACAAATTCTTCTAGTTCTTGGAACATAACAGGTAACATCCATAGGATTAAATCAATTTTGCATGCCCATATCTGATAATTCAAAATCTTACGATGATACAATGAAAGGGAACAAAAATTGTGTTCCTATCACTTTGTTTTGAAAGTCTAGGATGTTATTGTTTTTGGCTCTTAGACCATGTTATTTATTTGTAGTATTTTGTCTAATACAGAAATGATAGATATACATGTATATGCTCATGTATGGTAGCATTTCACCTAAAGTGTTACAAGAATTGATTTTAATATGCTTATTTGGGGGATAATAAAATGTAACCTAAGGATTGGAATAAACACTCTAAGTACTGCACAGCCTACTTTCAGAGGGGCGAGTCACTGTGTCACACAAGCACAATATTGACCGTGAGCTCTATGCTTCTTTTTCTACTGTGTTGAATTGGGACAGGTTTATGGGACCATCTTCCATATGAACCAGGGGAACCCCTTCAAGGTAAAGTCTCTGGTGGACAAGTGGCCTGATTTTAATACAGTAGTTGTCAGTCCTCAGGAGCAGGTAAGTTTCCAACTATGGTGTCGATATGATAGTGTCTATATTTGCTACATAAAATGAAGGTGGCAGGTGGGTAAATATGAGGGAAACACAAATGAAGCAGGGTGATAACTGGTTAGCCCTGTCCTCCAGAAACTCACAGACCAGAGGAATCATGGGACAGTGGTGAACTTCAGGATCAAGTGACGATGTACAGTAGCATTCAGGAACACTTGTGCTCTTGTTATACGAATCTTTTTCTTACAATATTTTATTTGTAAAAAGACTAAACAAAACAGAAAATAAGTAGAAATAATACATACGTTCAGACAAAAAAGTAAACAGTAAGAAATCACTAGTTGATGTTTACATATTGTCATTTCACAAATAGATGTTCAAGGTACAAGTGTGGAACATGTAAAGTGGAAATTCAAACAGTGAGACTGCAAACAATTCTGTTCAACTGTCCAGCAAGAACTTAGTACCATGGTTCTCAATCATATACATTTAAACAAACATGCAGTTATCCATATCTTCATTTATATTTAGATTAAACAAGCTGAAGCAGGTTAAAATCATTCTGAACAAAGAATAATAGTATAGCTGGATTTCACATTATGACACTCCATGATCAAAAATGGGTACTGTAGTGTCTTTTCTTTATAATTTATTTTAAAGAAAGACTAAACAAAACAGAAATCAGGTAGAAATAATACATAATTTCAAAGAAAAAATAAAAAGTGAAAAATCACTAGTTGATCATTACAGATTGTCTTCTTACAAATAGTTATTCAAGATACTAAAGTAGAACATATAAAGTAGGGATTCAAATGCTGAGGTTGCATCCAGTTCTGTTCAACTATCCAACAAAAACTTAGAAATATGGTTATCAATTCTCTTAAACATACATGCAGCTATCCATGTCTTCAATTATGTTGAGATTGAATAAACCCAAACAGGCTAATATCACTCTAAACAAAGAATAATACTATTGGTGGGTTTCACATTATGACACTCCAGGATCAGCACTGGGTATTTTAGCTGCTCTGTTTCTTCAAAATATCTGTTCATTTCATCATGTATTATAAAACTATTTCTCATAAACTGTTTATAGACTTGCACACGCATGAATCTTAACATGTATTTCTATCCTTTCTGTATTAGATGGAGAAACAAAACAAAGCAAGGCAAAACAAAACATATTCCTTTAAACACAGGAAATGAACAAAACATACAAGAAGACTATACAAAGAGTTCTACCATGGTTCCTGTGCTGTCTCTTGTTATGTCCAACATAATTGGCTATATCATCAGACATAGGATAATTGAATATATCAGTACCTGAAAGTGTTAATAATAATACAACTTTGCATATAGTATAGAACTTCAAAAACTGGCAGTTATCAAACCAGAATGTGTATCATAGAGTCTTGTCATCTTCAGTGTAGTTGCCTATACCCTCACACTTGATACTGTCAATCATTTCAGTTTTGAATAAAATATTCTCTGCCTCATTTCTGTTATGCTCTTTTTTCCCATCAATTGTCTGCTCTTTTTCTTCATTCTGTTTTCAGCTCCATTCACTGAGGCTTCTCTGCCATTCTTCTTGGAATCTTAGTACTTTTCTCTCTCTCTAGAATGCCCTGCAGTATTCTCTGCAGTGTTGGATTGGTGGTTGCGAATTTCCCAAGTTCCTCTTTGTCTTGGAAGCATCTTATTTCTCCATTAATTTCTAGAGACAGTTTAGCAGGATATATCAATCTGGGATGGAGGTTATTTTCTTTCAGGGCGTGGAATATTTCACTCCAGGATCTTCTTGACTTCACAGTTTGTGCCAAGAAGTCTGCCGTTATTCTGATTGGCCTTTCTTTATAGATTATCTGTTTCTGGTCTCTAACAGCTTTTAATATTCTGTTCTTATATTGAATTTCTGGGATCACGATTATTATATGCCTGGATATAACTCTGTTTTGGCTGTATGTGGCTGCAGTTCTGTATGCCTCATATATCAGTATATCATTTCCTTTTGCTGTTTGTGAAGTTTTCCTTAATCATTTCTGTGAATAACCTATGTAGTTACTTTGTTTGTACACCAGCTTCTTCATTCATATTCTTTATTCTCAAGTTATAGATCCTTTTGTCATCTTCTAGCCTTTGTACCTTTACACCTTGTTTCCCGTTATTTTTAAAAAGTTTTCCCTTTCGTACTCTCACATTGCAAAACTGTCCTCCAGTTTGGATAATCTATCCTTAGTTTCTTTCAAGTTGATTTGCCATTTTTCCATAGAGTTTTTTATTTCATCGTGATCTCTTTGGATCTGCCTCATGTATTCTGTATTTGTTTATATTCTGCATCAAATGGTTCTCTCCTTTGTTTGAGTTCCTCCCTTCTTCCATTAGTGTCTGCTTGAGGGGTGCTTAGTATCTCTTTTATTAATCTTCTTATATCTTGCTTTATTTGACTAAATGTTTCACTTTCGAACTTGTCTATGAGGTCTCGAATATATCTCTTTATGTCCACTGGTGCTGTGTCTGATATTGCATGTTTGCTGTTCTCATTCTCCTTTGTATTTAGTTTTCTGGGTCAATGTTCTCAGGGTTGGGACCTGGGAATTTTTGTTGTTGCTTCCTCTTCCCATTTTTTTTGCTTCTTCCAGGAGGCCTCAGTTTCCTTCTGTGTTTGTTACAATTCTTCTAAAGTGTGCTGGCTAGCTGACCCTTCTCTCTGCCTTGTGCTAATGAGGTTCCAACAGAGACAACATATGCTGGCCCCTCCCTTGCATATAATTCAAGTGCTGTGGCATTCACCATCTTACTTTGTGACACCTCCCCTCCAGGTGGCAGTGGTTGGATCACAGCAGCAGTGGCAGTGGCGGCACTCTTTGTGCCACATTCCCTCCAGGTCATCAGCTGTGGCTGGGGCAAGGCTGGGGCAGCTGGTGGGTGCCAATTCACTCCCAGGCCCACAGCAACAGGTCTTGCTGGTGGCCTGGAGGTGACAGAGGCAGTGGCTGGAGTGCAGCAGAGTGGGGATCAGTCAAGTTGCTGTGGTGTGCACTATATTTCTTTGTGCCACCTCCCTTCTGGGTCAGTCAAGCTGCTGTGGCCTGCACTGTCAGCCAAAGTTCTATTATAGGACTTTTTATTATTTAAAGACTGTAATATATGGTGTTGGGAGCCGCCGACACCGGTCGCCTTACTTGGCGGACGTAGGGCCTGTGGGTGGGAGCGGAGCCTGAGCTAGATTGCCCCTCCCATCGAGTGAGTCAAGTTGGCGCCTGCTTCCTGCCCCCTGATTGCGCTGGCGACTTAAACAACCCGCTCTGTAAGATAGTCTGCCTAGCAACAACTGATGTTAGCCAATCAGCCCGCATCGCGCGCTTTGAACTGATTGGCCACTGTTACCCTATAAAAGTAAATGCCTCTCCCGCCACAAGAGAGAAGCACAGAGGAAGCACAGAGAGAGATAGAGAAAGTCCACCGGCGAGAAAGGGCTGGTGGCAGAGAGGAGGCCTCGCGGGGCCCACGCGGAGATAAATAAAGGCAAGGTTGCACACTATCAGAATCTGTCGCGTGTTCTTCCTGCAGGCCGGGAGCGACATCGACAATATGGAAATGTAATTGGCCAAGAGATGATTAAAAATAGAGATTTCAGCAAGCAAGAGAGAGGATTAAGGTGTCTTCCAGGGGGATATTTCACTTGAATTAAATTTTGCAGTTAAGTTTGTTTTGACAGATTGAAAGAGCAGGGGACACAATAACAAGCAGGGAAGAATAATGCCTAAAATATAGAAAGATGATTCAGAAACTTTAGGCAGATATTCAAGCAAAAGGAAGTATCAGTACTTGGAATATATTTTCAGTTGCATAGTTTTATTAAAGTGACTAACAGACTCTAAATACAAAATATGTTTTAAGCACGTTGAAAAACATAAGGTAAAAATCCATACAGGTGAGGAATCAAAAGAGCAGAGCAGCAATGAGCAGTGAGCCACAGCCTCTCTGAGACTCAGAATCATGTGCCCAGAAAACAACAACTCAATGAGAGAAATAAAAAACTGGATTACTGGGAATTAAGAAGGATCTAGTGGAAAAAGAGGAACGTACAAGAAGTTGGAAAAATGACTCACAATGTAGAGAAGAGAATGAAGCAATCTGGAAGCTTGCCTTGGTTTCAGGAAGAACTCTTTTTCACAGACACAAAGTAAGCTACAAGGACCTGCACTTGCACAGAGAAACGCCACACATAGGGAAGTGGCACTGGCCAGAGGAGGGAGGAGCCCATAGTGCTTGAGAACTTTGAAAGCAGCATAACAGGCCACTGCTGAAGAGGCGCCTGCTGCCCGTGAGTGTTTGATCAAGTCGCGTTTAGGGAAGGGTTTGAGATATGAAGAGCGAGATTCAGAAAAAAGACAAAACACCTTCACTTCAGGGTCCCCGGGCCACCCCCTCCCACAGTTCCTGAGTGCAACAGCCACAGAAGATAGCTGTCCATAGACAGTGGGCTAGACATCGATCCCTGAAAAGTTTAAACTCAGGCTGAACAGCACATGGGCTCTCCTGTTCATGCTCAGAAGCCAGCTTATGGTACATTCAGAAATGACTGGCTCTGAAAGCACTGCTGTTACCTCTAGTCGGGTTCTTTAACCTCTCCTTGCTGGATACTATCCAGCACAGATCAGAGGTCTGATTGCCTTCCATCTACCAAGATATGAAAGCATATGCCTTGGCTTGGACAGTTGATACAAACTGGGGTCAATGGACAGAGAGGCATCTGGAGGAGGGGCACCTTACAAGTGAACAGAGTGTAAAGGTAGATGAAGAAAACTGTGACCTGATGGATTCCAAAATTTTTGGTCATGAAGTGAAACTATTCACTCAAAACACCTTTTTCCCATTTTTGGACTCATTATTTTTGCTGTCGCTTATTTACTGTTTTTTTTTTTTTGTTTTTTTTTTTTTTTTGAGTGGGGATGTGGACTTCTTTCCCTTTTTTTCTTTGCTTCTTTTTCTTTCTAACATTTTCCTTTTAACATTCTGGTCTTTATTTCCTCAGGTTCACTCTTTTATCTTTTATCTTGTTTTGGTTATCTGTTCTTTTCCAACACCTTGAGCTAATTATTTTATTATCTTTTAAATTCCTAGTAGGGCACTTTTCCTCACCTTTTTCTTCTCCTTCTCATCTTTATTTCTTAAGTTTTCAAACTCTCATCTTGCATTCTCCATTTTATCACCCATCCATCTTACCAGTATAGCTATTAACCTTTGTTAACACTTAGATAGTTAGCTGCATATTATTGTTGTTGAAATTTTTCTCTTGTGGGTAAAAGTATAATGGTTGCTTTTAGTAGATGCTTAGTGTATGTAGCCAATCCAAGTACTAAATAATAACCAATCCAAATTCTACTTAGCTTCAGTGGGATGGTCATAGAATGTGATCATCATGTATTTCCAAATTACACTAATGAAAAGTAACAATCTACCTAATGAGTCATCATAGAACTCGAGTTGAAATATTTGAATTATTCAAGTAGCTAAGTAATCGAAAATCAACTTGGTTGAAACATATAGGCAATTGTTGCATGCAAGTTATTCTCTTAGCATATAATTATGCTAAGAGAAATAAGTGAAACACAAAAAGTTGAAAGTTAAATTTTGCACCATATCACTTCCATCAGTTATTAAAAATTGAAATATATTGATAGAGGACAAAAGTAGAGGAAAAAAAGAGTGGCTATTTAGGGGGAGGTTAGGAAGAGGCAGGTTAAAGGAATTAAAGTAGCACCTATGAAGTTTGAAGCAGTCTAAATAACTAGCATATAATATGAAGAATATTGGTAGCAACATTTTCCTGAATTTGATGGTAAATTTTGAGTTCCAGCTGTTTTTCATACAAAAACAAGTACGGTAATAATGCAAAGTGATGGATCTTTTAATTTTCTGCACAGTACCAGTCATTGTTTTGTAGCAACCTACTCAGTAACTCTTTTATTACCTGTATGTCCCTTGTGAAATTGTGTCATACACTGTATACATATCATTATTTATTAAAAGCTATAAAACAACACAGAAGAACAAATACAGAAATTTATATTAATTATTAAAAATCAATAAATGAAAATCATATTTTTAAAAATTGTATTTAAAGAGAAAAAGAAAAAAACAGAAAAAGGGTACAAGTAATATAGAATTAAAAAGTAAAAAATCACTACTTAATAGATTATATATTGTCATCTTATTAATAGTTGTTCAAGTTACAAAATTAAAGCACACAAAGAGGACAAACAGTGGGATTACAAACAGTTCTGTTAAGTGATCTAACAAAAACTCAGTAATATAGTCATCTATCTTGTACACTTAAATATACATCCAGTTATATCCTTTAGGGCACGTTCTTTTACTCTCCTTTTTACAATACCAGTTGCACATTTTGGGTTTTATTACTCCCACAGTTCTTATTACTGTTTTTGAAAAGAATAAAACCAAATGTGACATAACAAAACAGAGTCATTCAAATCAAAAGGATGGACATAGTATGTGATGTAAAAAACAGAATGCAAGGTGATCAATAAAGGTTATCATAATGCCTCTTGCTATCTTAAAAAGAATTGCCTATATCATCAGTTATAATAAAATTGAACAATAGCGTACAGAACAAAACCAATAAAACCGCAACATTGGAGACATTTCTGGACTTCAAAAGAAGATAATAGTCAAACCTGAATGGGCATCATAGTGAATCTTACTGTCTTCAAAGTAGTTGCCTAAACCCTCAAACTTGATACTATCAAGCAAAGCCGAATAGAGTAAAATCGGTAAAAACAAGATGGTGAGGGCAATACAGGGCTTCAAATCAATTTAATCGGATGTCAAAATGGTTACTATAATATATCCCGTTATTTTAAAATTCATTTTTCCCTTAACTAAAGAAATAAAAATACAAATAAATAAATAATAAAAAGGAGATTGAGATAAAAGAGGAAATAACAACACAACAGCTCAGGTCAGAACATAACTATTTAAGCAACATAGTGTATCTACACAAGATATCCTTACATAACAGTAGTTACCATGTTGTCTCTTTCTTGGAATATTTGAGTATATCTTCATGTACTGCGGCATTAAACATATCAAGACAATGTAAAACCATTCAAGAGAATGACAGTATTACAGGGTATTTAGAGCCAACTAAAAGAAAATGAACAATGGTTTCTATATTATCTACTTGTCTATAAATTTTTGTTTGTACTATCACACATAATAAAATCGAATAATATACATGTTAAGACCCATGGAGACAGAAGAACAAAAGCTTGATGGGACATCAAAACAAGATGATATTAAATCAGCACTAGCTATTATGATGTCTTGTTTTCTTCAAAACAGCTGCTATTACCATCACAGATAATAAAATCAAACAGCCCAGAAAAAAATCATTCCAATTAATGAATGAAAGCATTATAAGTTTTAAGCAATATTATGGGGAATCATGATTATCACATACTTTTATGTACTCTTTCTTTAAAAGGAAAAAGAGAAAAAATAAAACAAAACAAAACGGTGTAAGGGTACAAGTAATACAGAACTACAAAAAAAGAACAGTAAGAAATAACCAATTAATAGATTACATATTATAATGTTTGAGATAGTTGTTCAAATCACAGTATCAAAGCATACAAAGTGGACCTTCAAACAGTGAGACTGCAAACAGTTGTATTCAATGATCCAACCAAAAACATTAATATGGTCAGCTATTTAACACCCCTAAACACTCTTGCTGTTGTATCCTTTGGAGCTCATTTTTACAACAAAATTTACACATTTTTGGTTTTGTTCCTCCTTAGTTCTTATTACTTTATTGGGAGGGAGAGAATATAGTCAAATATGGCAAAAGAAAGATGTGAGTCAAAACCAAGGATAGACATAGCACATGATGTAAAACAGAGTATAAGGTTACCAACAATGGTTATCAACAATGTCTCTTGTTTACTTAAAAAGAATTGTCTATCTCATTAGATGTTATAAAGTTGAACAAAACAGTAGAGAACAAGACCAATAAAACTTAAGCATTGTAAACATTACAGGACTTCCAAAGGAGACAACAGTCAAACCACAATGGGCATCTTAGTGAATCTTATTGCCTTCAAAGTAGTTGCCTATACCCTCAAACTTGATACTACCATACAGAATGGAATGGAGTCTTATCAGTCAAAACAAGATAGTGTCAGTATTACAGTACTTAAAACAAGTTAATAGGAAATCAAAAAAGTTACTATTATATATCCTGCTAAATTTTTAATGTTTCCCCTTAATTAAAAAAAACATAAGAAATAACTAAATGATTTTTTTAAAGAATAAGGGAGAGATTGAGATAAAACAGGAAACAACAATATAACAATACAGGTCAGAGCATGACTGTTGCAGCAATCTAGTGTTTCACCACCAAATAACCCGACTTAATAGTAGTTACCACGGTGTCTGTCTTTTTCCTTGAAATATGTGGATAAAACTTCGTATACTATAGCTTCAAATATTTCCATATCAAGAAGCCCAGAATAAAGCCTTTCCAATTAATAAGTGAAAACTTTATAAGGCTTCAAGGTCACATAATGGGGAATCATGATTGCAACATTTGTTTATATATTTGAATCATTACTTACATTAGGGAAACTATTCGGTATTCACACATGTGAGATTGATTTATTTCACTTATGAGTATGGTCTCAAGCTGCGCCCATTTATTGATAAATATCTCAATGTGATCCTTCTTTATAGTTGAATAATACTCCATTGTATAGAAATACCGAAACTTTTCCATCCGTTCCTCAGTTGATGGACACTTGGGTTCTTTCCAAGATCTGGCGATTACAAATTGTGCTGCCATAGGTGCACATATATCACTGTGGTATGATGCTTTTAGTTCTTCTGGGAATATGCCTAGAAGTGGAATAGCTGAAATAAATGGGACTTCCAATCCCAGCTTTTTGAGAAATCTCCAGACTGACCTCCACAAAGGCTGTACCAGTCTACACTCCCACCAACAGTGTAGGAGAGTTCCTTTTTCCCCACAGCCTCTCCAACACTTTTTTGTTGGTTGTCTTGATCCTGGCCATTCTTTCAGGAGTGAGATGGTATCTCAGTATGGTTTTAATTTGCATTTCTCTAATGACCAATGATGATGAGCATTTTTTCATGTATTTATTTGCCATTTGCATTTCTTCATCTGAGAATTGCATATTCATCTCAGATGCCCATTTTTGGATTGGATCTTTGAATTTTGGGGGTCTGAGTTTTTTTTAATTCTTTATAAGTTTCAGACAAGAGTCCCTTGTCTGCGAGAGAGTTCACTAAAATCTTTTCCCAGTTTGAGGGTTTTCTTTTCACTGTGCTGGAGATTTCTTTTGACTTGCAGAAACTTTTTAATAAGAAGTGGTCCCAGTTATTGATTCTGGGAAGTATTTCCTGTGCGGTTTGAGTCCTGTTCATGAATTCTCTACGTATTCCTAGGTCTTCAAGGTTTCTACCCAATTTGTCTTCCAATAGATTTCGTGTTTCTGTTTTAATATTCAGATCTTTGACCCATTTAGATTTTCATTTGGTACATAGTGATAGACATGGGTCTAGCTTTAGTTTTTGGCAAATGGAGAGCCAATTTTTCCTGCACCATTTACTAAAGAGACTGTCGTTTTTCCAGTTAACCTGCTTGCCTCCTTTATCAAAGATAAGGTGGTTGAGTGTGCTTGTAGTTGTGGTTGTATCTTTTAATCTACTCCATTGATCTTCAGCTCTTTTTTGATTCCAATACCATGTTGATTGTACTACTGTTGCTTTGTAGTATAACTTCAAGTCAGGGATTGTGATGCCTCCTGCTTTGTCTTTGCTGCTTAGAATTGCCTTTGCTATTCTAGGTCTCTTCTGGTGCCAGCTGAATTTTAGGAGTGATTTCTCTAGATCTATAAGGTATGTTGATGGTATTTTTTATTGGAAATTCATTGAATCTGCATAACAGTTTTGGGAGAATGGCCATTTTCACAATCTTTGTTCTTCCTATCCATGAGCAGGGGATGTCTTTCCATTTTCTGAGATCATCTTCAATTTCTTTTTTCAATGTATTATAATTTTCACTGTATAAGTATTTTACTTCTTTTGTAAGAGTAATTCCTAAATATTTCATGTTTTTGCTTGCTAATGGGAAGAGTGTAGTTTCTCTTATTTCCCTCTCTGTGAATTTGTTGTTCGTGTATAGGAATGCTATTGATTTCTGAGTATTGATTTTGTATCCAGCCACATTACTGAATTCATTTATTGTATCTAAGAGTCTTTCAATGGAGTTTAGGGGGTCTTCTAAGTAGAGTATCATGTCATCTGAAAACAATGATAATTTAACTTCCTCTTTTCCTATCTTTACCTCTTTTATTTCTCTCTGGCTCTGGCTTCTAGTTCCAGTGCTTCCAGTACTATACAAAATATGAGTAGTGATAAAGGACATCCTTGTCTTGTGCCTGATTTTAAAGTAAAGGCTTTCAATTTTTGGCCATTTAGTATGATGCTGGCTGTTGGTTTGTCATAAATGGCCTTTATTATATTGAGGTAAAGACCATCTATTCCAATTTTCTATTAAGTTCTTATCATGAAATAATGTTGGACCTTGTTGAAGGCTTTTTCTGCATCTATAGAAATGATCATTTGATTCTTACTTTTGACTTTATTGATATGGTGGATTACATTTATTGATTTACGTATGTTGTACCATCCTTGCAGTCCTGGGATGAATCCCACTTGGTCATGGTGTATAATCTTCTTGAAGATTTGCTGCATTCTATTTGCCAATATTTTATTGAGGATTTTTGCATCTGTGTTCATCAGGGAGATCGGTCTATAGTTCTCTTTTTTAGTTGGGTCTTTCTCAGGTTTTGGTACTAGAGTAATATTTGATTCCAGGAATGACTTAGGAAGGATTGCTTCCCTTTCAATTTCATTGAATAGTTTGAGGAGTGTTGGCATTAGGTCTTCTTTGTATTTCTTGTAGAATTCTTCTGTGAATCCATCTCTGCCTGGGCTCTTCTTTGTAGTTAACGACTTAATTACATTTTCAATTTCATTAACAGAGATTGGGTTATTCAACAGTTTTCCATCCTCTTGATCTAGCTTTGGTACTTCATATATTTCTAAGAATCTGTCTATTTCTTCTCTGTTATCAAACTTTTGAGAGTAGAGGTTTTCAAAATAGGTGTTGACGATCTTCTTTATTTCTATTGGGTCTGTAGTGATTTCACCTTTTTCATTTCTTATTGCATGAATTTGAGCTTTTTCTTCCCCTTTTTTAGTAAGGTTGAATAGGGGCCTATCAATTTTATTTATTCTTTCAAAGAAGCAACTCTTTGATTCGTTGATTCTTTGGATTGTTTTCTTAGTCTCTATTGCATTGATTTCTGCTCTGATTTTTATAATTTCCTCTCTTCTTTTGGCTTTGGGCTTGGCTTACTCTTCTTTTTCTAGTTGTTTGAGGTGTAGCATCAAGTTATTCATTTGTATTCGTTGTTTTCCTGATGTGGGAACTCAGTGCAATAAATTTTCCTCTCAGGATGGCTTTCATTGCATCCCACAAATTCTGGTAAGTTGTATCTGCATTTTCATTTTCTTTTAGGTATTGTTTAATATCATCTTTAATTTCTTCTTAGACCCACTGATTACTCAAGAGTGTGTTATTCAGTTTCCATGTGTTTGCGGGATTTTTGCAGTATCTTTTATCATTAATTTCTAATGTCAGAGTGCTATGATCCGATAACATGCAAGGGATTATTTCAACTCATTTTCATTTGTTTAAATATGTTCTGTGAGCTAATATATGGTCTATTTTAGAGAATGATACATGTACTGCTGAGAAGAATGTGTATTCTGATGTTGTTGTGTGGAACATTCTGTATATGTCTATCAAATCCATTTGTTCACAGTTGTGATTCTGTTCTGTTATTTCTTTGCTCATTTTCTGTCTGGTTGATCTGTCCCTTGGTGTCAATCACATATTAAGGTTTCCTGTTACAATTGTGTTACTGATAATTTGAGTTTTCATTTCTGTTAATAGTTGTTTTATATAAATGGGTGCTCTGGAGTTTGGTGCATATATATTTAAGATAGTTATCTCTTCCTCTTGGAGTTTTCCCCTTATGAGTATGTAGTGAACTTCTTTGTCCATTATGGTCAGTGTTGATAAAAAAACTCCACTGAAAGTTGTAAAAACCATCTTAATGAAAGTGAAGATAGAATTTCAGACCTTGAAGACAGGATTGCAGCTAGCAAACAGCAAGGAAACATCTTTTAAAAATAACAAGGATTCGGGAAACAACTATTCAACAACTGCAAGATGATGCAAAGAAAAATAACATAAGAATGATAGGGATTAATGCAAAAGAAGGAGACAACATAAAGGATGTCAAGAGAATATTTAGAGAAGTAATAGCTGAAAATTTCCCAAGCATGAGATCAGAAACCGACATCAGGATCAGTGAAGCATATAGAACTCCAAATAGTCAAAACCAAAATAAAACTACACCCAGATATATGATAATCACCATCCCAGAAATCCAACACAAGAATAGATTATTAAAAGCTGTCAGAGAGAAAAGACAGATCACTTATAAAGGAAAACCTATCAGAATCACAGCAGACTTCTCATCACAAACAATAAAGTCAAGAAGAGCATGGAGTGAAGTATTCCAGATCCTAAAGCAAAATGATTTCCAACCTAGACTGATGTATCCTGCAAAACTATCATTCAAAATTGATGGTGAAGTATGATACTTCCATGACAAAGAATAGCTGAAGAACTTCATGAACACCAAACCTACCCTGCGAAAAATATTGCAAGACTGTTTAGATACACAAATGAAAAAAACCACTAAGCAAAGCAGATAATTGAGCAGAACAGAAAGATAAAGATGCAACAGCAGAGAGATAACATGTCAACAATAAACCAACATTTAGCTGTTATAACCATTAATGTAAATGGTCTCAATGCACCAATCAAAAGAAACAGACTAGCAGAATGGATCAAGAAACAAAATCCAACCATATGCTGTTTACAGGAAACCATCTAACCCAGAAGAATACTCATAGACTGAAAGTCAAAGGATGGAAAACAATACTTCATGCAGCAGGAATCAAAAAAAAAAAAAAAAGGCAGGAGTAGTCATTCTGTTTGCAGACTACCTGTAATTCTAACACTCTGTCAAGATTGCTTGATTCGGCAAATGGAGAGCCAGTTTTTCCAGCACCATTTATTAAAGAGACTGTCGTTCTTCCAGTGAACCTGCTTCGCTCCTTTATCAAAGATAAGGTGGTTGAGTGTGTTTGTAGTTGTGGTTGTATCTTCTAATCTATTCCATTGATCTTCAGCTCTGTTTTGATTCCAATACCATGTTGATTTTACTACTGTTGCTTTGTAGTATAATTTCAAGTCAGGGATTGTGATGCCTCCTGCTTTGTCTTTGCTGCTTAGAATTGCTTTTGCGATTCTAGGTCTCTTCTGGTTCCAGATGAAATTTAGGAGTGATTTCTCTAGATATATAAGGTATGTTGATGGTATTTCTATTGGGATTGCATTGAATCTGTATAAGAGTTTTGGGAGAGGATCATTGAACACAGCTGTTTGCGGTCTCTCTGTTTGAATGTCTACTTTGTATTCTTTGATACTGTGATTTGAGCAACTATTTCCAAGATGATAATATGTAATCTATTAACAGGTGATTTCTTACTGTTATGTTTTTTTTTTTTGTAGTTCTGTATTATGTGTAACCTTACACTGCTTTGTTTTGTTTTGTGTTTTTCCCTTTTTCCTCTTAAATAAAAAAAAAGATTGCTTGATTCATCTGAAAGTATTTACATTTGGGTCCACTTTGGGAGGAAAAAAATCTTGTTTGACATGAAATTTGGGGCTGAGGATTTTTTTCCTTGGTATTTAAAAAATGCCACTCTTGTGTTCTGGACCTTATACACTTTCTGAATGCCAGATGTTATTTGCACCATTATTCCCCTCTGAAATGTGTCTTGCTTCCTCTCCATTTAGGATTTTGTCTTTATATTGAATTTTCAGTAGTTTAATAATCATATGTTTGGGTTCAGTTTTCCTTGTCTTTGTTTGTTTTGAACAGAATAAAACCAAATGAAATAAAACAGAATACAGTGAAACAAAACAACACAAAACACATTCTAAATGTGTCAAAACAAAACTAAACAGATTTGTGGTGCAGGACTTCAAAATGAGATAAAAAGAAATTAATAATGGCTACCATAATATCTCTTGTCATCTTGAAAAAAAATCTTCCCATACCACTAGGTGTAGTAAAATCCAACAAAATAGAACAGAATAAAACAAGTCAAAATAAAACAGTGAAGCAATATAGGACTTCAAAACAAGAT
Organism: Cavia porcellus; assembly: GCF_034190915.1. Lineage (NCBI taxonomy): Eukaryota > Metazoa > Chordata > Mammalia > Rodentia > Caviidae > Cavia > Cavia porcellus. Next base: position 53,023,195 of record NW_026947500.1, on the reverse strand, counting down.
AATGGGAAAACAACAGTGTCTACCACAACAACTTTGTCTTCAGAGTAGCTGCCTATACCATCAGACATAAAAAAATCAAAGAAAGCAGAATAGAATAAAATCTATCAAAGAAAAACAAAGAAAAACAGTCCTGGGATGAGTCACTGGACTGCTTCTCCAAGTTTCTTTCAATGAAAGCTTGAGAAATATTCTCCTGGTGACTCTTCTTAGGCACTCCACACACTGATGACCACTTTACTCTGCAGTCTTACGATCTCCTTAATCAGGGACCAGGGACTCACTGAGTATTGGATGACACTGCAGAGTCTCTTTAATGTCATGGGTCCCCACTGACCTCAGAAGGCCAGGCTCAAAATATTGGCTATCCTCTCAGCCCATTTATCTCTCTAATTTTTGGTCAAACCTCAGTTGTTGAACATCCAGAAGAGAAGGCTGATAATAATACAGTGTGGTAGAGACATTAAGCTTAACATTGCTACCTTACCTAAATAGGAAACACCTCATAAAACTAAATGGAAACACTGATTCCTGTTAACTATGTATGTTTTAACATTCTAATACAAATAGGGTGTTAACAGTTAAGTATTTTACAGAGAAAAATCAGAGATTTAAACCATATACAACTTTATAGCTGAGTACAGTGAAAAACACCCCATTCCAGGAGAACAGCAAGCCCAAGCTGCCGAGAATGCCCTGTGTGGTGCGGTGGTGGCATCCTCTGTTTCCAACTCATAGAGCAGGGTCCCCAACTGGACCTGTGTGAGTCCTGCATTTCCCTGAATTGTATGTGTTCTGTGAGGGCTGAATGAGGGGACCTCCTACTGTCAGGAAGAAGCACCTCAAGGATGAGATATGCCCTGACCTGTTCCCCGCTCTGACATCATTTACTTGTTGCCAAACCTGGGAGGTGGGTTGAAATCCAACTTTTGCTTTTGCTGTGAATGTTTCCTTGTGATCTCCTTAAAATGAAAGCTGATTCCAGGCCTCAACCTCAGTGATTCTGAGAGGAGCAGGTAAGGAACACAGGACTAGATCCTGCTCCCCCTACCTCTGTGCACCCTGGGCCTCATTTTGATGTCCCCAATGCCTCCAGGGACTCTTTAGAGGCTGCAGGAGGGGTAGAGACCCCAATGGACAGCTGGCCTTTTCCCCTTGTATTGCCGTGAGACACTGTGCCACGGAGTCTGGTGCTCTAGCCAGGCACTCTAAGACCTCCACTACACCCTAGGGAGGGGCCCTTCCAGAGGTGGCGCTCCTGGCTCCTGCTAGAACTCATCCCCAGCAAACTGGATTCCCAGGGAGGATGAGATCAAGGAGAAACACACTGCTCATGAGGAGAGAAGCCAGGGCTCCAAAGACTTTAGGTCTCAAGGAAGGTGCTTGCAGGAAGGCTAGTTGTGGAGTCCAGGCACCCTGAAAGGGTGGTGGAAAGATGGGGTACTATAAGCCTATCAGCCCTGGCCCAACAGTTTTGTCCTGCCCAGAAATCTTGGGTGCATTTCCCACCCAACCCCCCAAGGTTGGATCTGTCCCCTCCCAATCCCTGAAGTGTCAGAGCTGGCCAGTGCAGAGCAAAGCTGGGGTCCAGGTGTTTGAGCAAACAGGGTGGGGCTCAGGGCCTGGTCACAATGAGCACAGCAGCAAGGTCCTCTGTGCTGGGAGGTGTGGGCTCCTTGTCCCTACGCTCTATTAACAGCAGCTCCAGGACAGGGCTAGGTGTGCAGGGGGAGCTGATCCGAACTGGGACTCTCTGGGAAGTGTATTTTCCTGGGTACACAGGAGTAGGGGCACAGAGCTCTTTGGCCAATGCAGGTCTTTGGGAACGATCCCTGCATGGAAAGTGTACTTGCGTGGGGCTTTGGGAAAAGGCTTTACTGTTCAGAACAGAGCAGGACCGATGCCTTTGGTATCAGGGGAGCAATGAGAGGTGTGAAAGATTGGAATAGGGTGATCCTGAAGGTGACAGATCTTCTGTAACTCCTGGAAATGGTCTTTGTGACAGCTGAGGAGTGGAAGGGGGAGGCCTGAATGTTCTTCCTGACCATTGTGAGATATACACTGTTGTAGTCAGGTTGTGAGAAGAACAGTTAGAATCTGGACATGGAGTTTATAATATTGGTTTATGATGGTCACCCAGAATTAACACAAGAAAATGCATGAAATCTATCCACAACACTAAAGACAGAATATTTAGCCAAGGGCCTGAATCCCACAGCAATGTTCCACATGAATCCAGATAAAGACCCAGAATTCATGACAATGCCTCCCATGGGTCCAACTGGAGGTCTAGATCCCACAAAAAGGACTCATACCAGTCTCTTTTATGTATCCATCCTAGGAATGCCCAAATGTTAATTGTGGACACTAGAAACTCTGTACCAGCAGGGTGAAGGAGCTGCACTGATAGGTGAATGTTCTACACTGGATCTGAGAATTGGCACTCACAGCAAGACCTGTGGGGCTGTCCTGATAAAAGCACCTCAGCCATCATGGTAACATGGAGATCCTGAGCTCCTCCTACAACAAGTACAGTTGAGTATATGCCAGGAAGCCAGCATGATGGGTTCATCCTGGGGGCCAAGCAGCAGACATCTTCCTCTCCAGATCCAGGAAGAAATGCTCAATATGAGGACCTGAGCTCCTGCAGGAGAACCTAATGGCTCAAACAGCAACACGTTGGAGAACCCACAATGCCTCAATGCCTCACAGATAGCTTCTCTTTCTCTAAGTCTGTATTTATGCTGGCAACTTCCCTCAGGTGAAACATCTACACTCAGCAGCATGGTGATGTAATCCAGCTTGCATTAAGTTGATCACCAGTTTTTAATCCATAACATACACAGAGCAGCTATGCTTACTGCTGGGCTTTGTCATGCCCCATAACTTGTACTGAGAGGGGATACTTGTGAAAATTCAAAGAAAACGAAAATGAAAGAAGTGGGGAGAGCTTGCTCAAATCGGGATTATTTTTTAAAATCAGAGTCCCGCAGCGTTTTGGCCTCCAGGGACTGATATTCCAGAGGAGAATTTTATCACCGTGGGGTGCAAATTTGGAGGAGGTGGTTTGGTTTGGAGACTGCTCATCCTGGATACCTCCAGCACAGAGTTGGCAGCATCACTCACCTCCTCTGAGAAGCAAGCCATCCCTTGCTGGTGGACAGGTTCCTAAGGGACCCATTCTGCTACTGGTCCACAGTTGAGGTCTGGGCTGCTGCTTTGAATTAGTACCCATGCCTGGCTCAGATGTGTACACAGTGCAGATTCAAGGGTCCTGGATGAGCCTCTTTTCACCAGAGAGTAGCAGGAAATTAAAAAATGGAACGAGAGCTTTTGTAATGGAGAGCAGAGTCAGAAAGAGCATGGAGGGGTAGGGGACAGAAGAAGGATTGGACATTTTAGTTCCCTGCACCACCTCCACACAAGCGCTCAATGTGCTTTACAAACAGGGCCACAAAATACCAAAAAAAAAAAAAAAAATCCACAACTTTGCAACACACACACACACACACACACACACACACACACACACGGTGGACAGAGAAGAGACATGTAGAATAGTGTTGTGGAAACATCCTAGTATGTACCTTACCATAAGTAAGGAGGATTTCCATGTATTTTCCACATTGTAGGTCACAATGGGGAACTGGTTTTCCCTGAAAATGTGTGAAATTTGCTCTAAATGGAGCATCTGAAGCTGAGTAGTTATACTTGTGATTTGCTGTTGTTTAAAATTGCTCAAGCAGTTGCATGGGCAAAGGTCTCTGAGGCTGCCTGAGTAAAGAGTAGGTACCTTGGGCTGCCTTGGGGCTCCAGAGAAGTGAAGTACAGGCTGGTTGGGTGGGGAGGTGTCAGAGAATGGTTGGGGTCTTTGTTTGTTTAGAAGGGTAAGTGTGAGGAATCTGCTTAAGTGTGGTGTGTCCCACCCAGGAGCAAAAAGAGGGCCCCACAGCAATTCTTGGCTTCTGACATGAGTGGATAAAATCTTGCCTTTGGAAGCCTAAGGAAAGAGCACTTCTGTGTGCCAGCAGTGGGGTGTGTGTGTGGGTGGTGGGGTGGGGTGCTTGTGTATATTGTGATTCGAATTGTGACACTTGGGTTTGGAGATATTAATGTGCTGATTGACAGAAAATAGCAAATGTTCTGGGAAGCTCAGAAAGGGAAAAGGATGGGGCACAGTTGGGAAGAACAAAGATCACAGTGAAGCAGAGGAGATCGCCAAGAGGAGACAGAGGTTTGGGATGGTGACTGTGCTGGCCTGGTCTGGCAATGCCAGGTAAGAGGGAGAGAACTTAATAGCAGGATGTCACAGCAAATAAATAAAAATCCCGAGTGTCTCCCTGAAAGTCGGTGACTGTGCATTGCATGTTTTGCCCCCGGTGGCCTCCATTTATATGGTTCCATGGAGTGTCCTCTCTGGGCTCAGAGCTGGTTGGGCTCAGGGGGATCTGTGCTGCGAGTCCTCCCACTCACCACCTACAGATGGCACCAGAGGGCAAGCCTGTGGCAATCCCACTGACAGACCTATGCAGTGGGATTGCCCTGGGAGACACCAGGTGGCTGGCCAGGCCACTCCTGCTCCAGAGTTACTGGGGCGGTACTGGCCGGACTGCTCCCCTTACATGGAACTTCCTCATGATGATTTGCAGCGTGATGACCAAAGACCCTGCCCTGGCTCTGTGCTGATCCATTTGAGTAACTCATTTCCTGTTTCATAAATTAGGAATCAAGTAAACCGTTGCCCCAAGAGTGTTTCTGGATGATTTTTCACTCCTGTCAGAAGCCAGACCCTGAGGTCTGTTGTCTGCCCAGGGCTGACTTTGAAACACCAGGAGTCCTACCACCACCACCACCACCATCCCCCACCCTTGCCAATGGGCCATGAGATTCCTTGTTTGCATTCAGAGCTGGTGTCAAATGGCTACTTAAAGACTCAAGACTAAGCTCTCAGATGTAAAGAAAAAGGGATACAAATATTCATGTTGAGATCTGTGCTCAGCAACTGTCTGATGCTGTTACTGCTGTCTGAAAGTGAATGGAGTGGCTCAGAATGGCTGCTGCTGCCCTGCCCCTCCCACCTGAGGGCATTTTGTGTGTCAGCCTACATTTCCCATGATCCTCCCCTTGCCTAAAATGTGCATGATGCAAGCAACTTCCTGCTTCAGCCTACATTTCCCATGATCCTCATGTCTGACTCCATTACCTATAATCCTCTCCTGCCTACATCATATATCTGGATGAGATGAAGACCTATTAGATAACACTCTGTGCCCTCTTCCTGCCCCATTGGCCCACCTCCACCCTATATAAGTTGTAGAAATTTTAAGAATAAATGAGACTTGAATGGAATCCCACCCTAACCTTAACCCTAACCCTAACCCTAACCCAATTCTCCCTCTCTTTTTTCTCTTGCCCAGCACTTCATCTCCATCTGCTCTCCAGGTGAGGCCCACTGACTGAGTTGCAGGACGGATCATGAAAGCCCCTTTGTTTCTCATTTTGTCTAGCTGAGTTCCTTGAGCAGGCTGCCATCTTTCTCTGAGCATCAGGTTTCCCATTCGTGAAAGGGATAAGGTAAAATTTGTTGTTGGGTTAGGATTGTTTTCTCCAGCATTTTCCACATGCATTGTTCGGCACATATGCCACACAAACTTTCTAAATCCATGGGCATCTTTCTGTGACCTCCAGGGGATTGGTGCCCAGTGGCCTCTATTTTAAACCCAAATATCTAGTTCAGTCATCCAAGTATTGTAATCCTCTTTCTAATTTTTCTCACAATTCAAAAAGTTGTATTTGTAATCCCATTGAGATGTGATTGGACTCCCAGCAAGTTAATTCTATTTACCATCTCCAATGCAACCCATGGCAAGAAAAAAATCACCAAGACATATTCTAAGTTAAGGGCAGCCAAGGGGTCCTAAATCCAGTTCCCATAAGGACTTGCATAAGGACTTGCAGACAAATGCCTTGATCCTAGGCCTCTCCCAAAACTTATTACCTTGTGAAGGGGATGAGTGACAATGAGGATGGTGGAAATTATGTAACTTGAGCTGGCTGGTCAGATGCAAGAATGGCATCTCTGTAAATTGCAGAGATAAAGATATGCAGAAGGATCAATTTACATAATCCAATTAAGGTAGCTATTGATTTGTTTGGAGAGGATCTGCTTCAGTTTATGATATGCAAACTCTTGTGCTTGGGGAGTCATAGCCTCTTTCTCTTGAGGTTTCTACCCAGTTGATGTTCCCCAAGCTATGTGCTCTAATATCTAGCATGCTCAATCCTGTACATATCTGTATTGTGGAGAACACTATGTGAGGAAACAGGACTGTCTGTTGACTGTAGAGATTGCATATTAGCACCTCGGCTAGCCTTATTTGCAATGCTTAGAACCAGTTAAAGAGAGAAGGAAATACCCTAGCCAAGCTTTTACAAGCCAACCTTTTATATGTCAGTATAAGGAAATGAGTCTCCAAATAATCAAAGTCACAGTAATTGTTTTGGATTCAAAGGGAGTCACTGGGGCTGTCTCCCACAGCTTCACCTTGGACTACCTGAGGTCCTATCTAGTCTGGTATTGATCTTATCACTTTGCTTTCAGCTCAGCATCCACTTGTCATATCATTTTGCATTCTTTCAAGTACCCTGACACATTCACATGTAGACATGTGCACACACACACACACACACACACACACACACACACACCTTTCTGTTCACTTCTTTGACCTCTGATTTGATTGAATTTTATTCATAAGAGCCAGGCCCCAGTGATGGAATCAGTATTCTGAGAAAAGTGAGAGGCTGAATTCTGTTCCTCCTCCATCTGCTTCCCCTATCCCGAGTGAGGTGACAGCTGCTAACAAGCAGAGAAGACGCCTCAGAATGAAAGGCACCTTGCTATTGGCCCTCTCATTCTTTAGAATAGTGAAAAATGATTTTTTGTTTAAGCTACTCAGTCTGTAGTATTTTACTATGGCAGCATGAGCAGACTAATATGTGCATCTTAGACTTCATCAGTATGAGACGAAGGTACATATTTGTTTTTATTTTTTTAATAAGTGCTCTCATACATTGCCCAGTCTGGTCTTGAACTCATGACCCTCCTCTCTCAGCCTTCTGAGAAACTGGGATTACAGGAATAAACCTCCATGCCTAGCTCAGATAATAAAGTGCAAAAATTAATGGTCTCATTCTTATTGTGGTCATTTACTATTTTCACTTATTTTTGGATAAAAACCAAAAGCCCTCCTTCCTTTTCGACATGTGTTCTTATTTCTTCAGTCAAGGACTGGGTCTCAGTTTGAGAGCTGTTATCTTCACAGAGCCCTTTGGGTTGGAGGTAGGAACCTGGCCGGTAATGGGGAACAAGCCCAAGATCTGCTCAGTGCTCTGGCCTGCCGGCCCTGGTGAAGGTCCTCTTCAGTGCACAGGACCTGCTTAAGGCTCTGTTTTGAAGCAGCAAAGTTCAATTTTCTTTCTCTTTCTTCAATTCTTGTGTTTGCATTTGCACATTGAAGCCTAGAACATAGCTATTTTCAAACAACCCCAACTTCCTGGTTCCAGTTTTTTCTAAGACTTATCCATCCCTCGGAATCCAAAATAGTGTGTTTCCTCTCTGGCTTTCTCTTCTCCTTCATTTAAATTAACATAGCAGTCTGCTGGGTCTGAGGAGATCCTGCTCCTGTTCTTGTAATCCACAAATTCCAAAGTAAGATTAATATCCTGAGGAAACCATCAGCTAGTTTCAGCAGTGAATGTATTATCCTGGAAGTTATATCACTGAGTAATGAAATGTAAAGACAATCATGGCGACATACATAAGAAGCGGAGGCAGGAGGACCCCCAATTCAAAACCAGCCTTGAGTATATAGTGGGACTCTGTTCCTCAAAACCAAAATCCTGCCTCCACCAATAGAGCAACTAAGCTTAAGGTAGCTTTCAGCCTTAAAAATGTGAGAGTGATTGTGTAAATGCAGGTTCCTAAATGTGCCCAAACTGAAACTTTCGTTATCTCAAAATAGGAGACATGTGATGAGGTCTGGTTTTAAAAGAATGAGAATAAGCAAAGAAACAGTCAAAAAACTACAAAATGAATTTCAAAAAGGAACCAATAGAAAACAAAGGGAATAATTAATGAAAGTGAAAATTGAAAATACAAATGGGGAACAAGACATTGTAGAGTTTAAAGCTTATTTTTAAGCACTACAAAGGAGAGAAAAATGTATTTCTGGTAAGACTTTTTAAGAAAAAAAATAGATAAAACATGAAAACAAAGCACACAGTACTGAGGATGAAAAGGAAGACAGACAAAGTGGTGAAATTGTGGAAGATTATATGCTATGCCAAATAAATACACTCAATTTCTAGTTGAACCAGAAATTGAAATGGGAAAGGTAAAAGTTAACCTGTTTTAAAAGAAATAGGAAACTATTTGTACAATCTCACAGTAGAAAAAATCACCTTGGTTAAAAGAAATAAAAACTCAGCATACAAAATAACATATTGGATCACATAAAAATTAAAATTCTGCCTTTCAAAGACTCCATCAATAACGAAAAAGAATTACACACTGGGGAACAGATTTGTAGTTGATGACTCATGTTCATAACTGTAATTTAGAAACTTACAGAATTTTAAATTACATAAATATCCTACTTTAAAAGGGGTCCAAGAATATGAGTGAAAGTTTAAAAGTAAACTCCACACAATTGATAAGCTTATGAAAGTATGTATGTCCAGTCTCACCAGTGAAGGAAATGCAAGTTAAATCTACAGTGACTTGCCATTTTTCATCCATAGTTTTGGTGTAAGTTGCTCTCCAGTGCTGGGGAGAATTTGGGAAATAGTGCTTCCATTTTCTGCTAATGGGAATGAAACTGTGCCAACGTTTTGGGAAAGTCATCTGACAGCACCTACCAGAATGTTTTTGGAAAAGATGTTCTTTGACTTGGGACTGCCTATTTTAGATGTCAGTTATATGAGGGAGGGTCAAAGGTGTAAATGTATCTGGCAAGGATTTTATTAAAGCATTGTTTGTAGTGGCAAAGAACTCTGAGAAATTTGAATTCAGTGATGTGAGCGATAAAGTATTTTTGGCACTCCATAAGAAGTGGAGAAAGTGAGAGCAATGAGAAGACAAAAGGAGGAGGCCTTTAATGTGGGAATGGGAGAGCTTCCTGGGGCAGGGGAACAGAGGCTCTTAAAGGACAACTAAGAAGTGGGGCTACTGTTAGCAGTTCTGTTTAGGGGAGGAGTTTGGTAGGTGGGCAAAATGACATATTAACTGCTGACTTGAAGGAGCATCTGACTATGTAAGGCAGGAGACAGAAAGGTTTACTGGGGCTAAGGGTGGAGGCTTTGGTGGTTGTAGAGTGTTGGGATTGGAGAGGGCTCCACCCACATGCAAAAGAGAGCAGAAGGTTTATCTCTGGAATTAGGAGAATGGAGAAGTAACTCTTGGAGAGATAAATTGTTTCTCTGGGTCTGGTACCAAGTTGGGAGGATGGAGCTAAACCCCATGCTAGCAGAACGTATCAGGGAGTGTGGCTGATGGAATTGCAGAGCACCCAGTCTATGCAATATACAATTATGAGAACAAATGAGAAGCTGGGGTTAGGGTCCGGTGCTACAGCACTTTCACGAATGTGTAAGGCCCTGAATTCAATCCCCAGCCCAAGAAAAAGAAAAAAAAATAGTGCTGTATTCATTGACCTACAGGGATGTTATAAGTTAAAGGCAAATTTAAAATGTTATGAAGAAAAGATAGCAGATTCCCACATGTGTGTTAGTATGAGCAGGGATACTTCTAGAGTTATGAAAGGATAAAAATTTATTAACTTAAAAACAATATTGAGAGAATTGTTTTTGTCTGTCTGGTACTTTGAGCAACTACTTTAAACATGATGATACAGTGTACTGACCACTGTTATTCTTCTATTATTTTGTTAGGAAATTTTTTTTTCATAAAAGAAAAAAGCAATGCGGGTGTCTTACTTTTATAACCTGTATGTTTACTTTTGTGATTAACAAGTAGCTAAGAAAAAAGTTAAATTTTTTTCTGGATAAATTTCCCTGCATTTCATCCCTAAAAGTTTTTATTCAAATTAAATGGATTTTTAATACTGAAAGAAGCATAGTACACTAAGGCATCAGGTTAGAGGGATGATTTCACTACAAATTGTATTTATTTTACAACTTTTCATTTTTTGTTTCTGATAGAACTGTGGGGGACCAGCAGAGCCTGAAAAGATAAGAAGTATGAAATATAAATGATCTCTATTTTGAGAATGTGGGGAGAGACACCCCTGATCCTCTAGGGCGTGGCATCTCTACCCCAGGGTCGGAGATCTCTCCATAGAACACATGGAGTGAGGCACATAAGTAGCCTTGGTTTTGGGTGGAACATAAGGGGGTATTAGGGATGCACAAGGAGCCCATTGGTCTTTGTTTGGTGCCACAGATAAATTCCTAGGGGCGGGGAAGATGGAGTCACAGGTAAATTCCTAAGGGTGGGGCAGATAGGAGCTCCTTGGTTCCACCTCTAAGGCTTCCTGGGCTACAGTGTCCTGTCTGGGCCAGAACTCTTTCAGTTTCATTTTTACAAGTTTTCTTTTTTTGTTTCATTTTTATTTTTCATTTGTGATTATATATGTATATGTATATATAATCTCTGTACTTTTATTTGGCTAATTTTTTATAAAACAAACTAGGCTTTTTCAATGAAAATATGAAACCATGGATTTGGTTCTATAGTTGTATTACTCACATGTGCATGACAGCTACAAAGTTATTGAAGTAAGGAGAAATAGTTAGTAACCTGTAGTCATTTGCAGTATCACATTTGAAAAAGGTGGGCTGTGGAATTTAATGACCAAAGTATTAATTTTTGAACCCAAATTACCAGATGAGCAAATGAGTATCCTTAGGGAAAGTGCCCAGAGTAGAGTCCTGGGTTTACCTGATGCTGACCTCTGATCTCCCCTGCCACAGTGTAGGGCTCCTATGCCATCCTCTGTACCTGATCCTAAACCAGTTTTGACCTGGGATAGTTTATTCTTTTGTGAAGTCAGTGTCTCTACCCACAGTGCAGCTGGGCTACCTTGGGCTCACTGAGCGACTTCCACAGCACTGGGCTGTAGGGCAGAAGTGCGCCCAAGTTAACTCAATCACTTGCTCGCTGGTGTGGCTGCAGCCACAATGGTGGTAGGTAGGATTTACAGTCATGTGCCACGTACTAAATCTTTGCTATAAATCAACCCAATTAAACCTTACATGAGTCCATAAGAAAGGGAATACACTTACTGTTTTGCAAGTGATGAGATGAATCTAGAGCAATGCCTATGGCTGAACAGCTAGCAAAATGGGCAGAACCCACAGAATTTGGACTCAGTTTGCTTTCACATGTGGCCTCTGGGTACACAGGACTCGAGCTTCCAGAGTCATTTCCTGTCTGCCCCCAGGACAGCACTCAGTGACCGGGGAAGCCACTGCTCATGGCTCAGCAGTGGCTGAGTCCTGTTGCTGGCTCCTGAGTGTGGCTCCAACCTGTTCAGAAGTCAAGCTCTAGTATTCCAGGTGCTTCTCTTTTCCACTAGAATATCAGACTTTCAGCCACCAAAACTGCCTTGTCCCCCACAAATATCCTTGGATCTGCCAGTGTCACCCTCCTCCTTTACCCTCCTCTTCTTGCTCCTCTCTCTCACCTTGCTTAATGAGTCTGGCCTGACAGGACAGGTAGGAGCCTATCTGAGGGGCTGTGGCCTGGGAGTGTCTTTTCTCTGACATCACAGACATCCCTACAGAGCCTGGACCAAGCTGGCTCCCGCATGCTTTGGAGGTGATTGGCTTCACCTTCTGTTTTGGGGGTCTGCTTGTGACCGTCTCATCCTCTGTCCAGGAGTCCCCCGCACCTCCATGCTGAAGTGGTTTCCACGGTTGATATGGTATGCGAGGAGACACAGCGGGAAAGAGTAGAGGCTGGGAACTGCATCCTCAGAGCCAAAGTCCTGTGTGATGAGGAACACAGTTATGGAGGCTGGAGGGACAACAGCAATGGTAACGATTAGATGGGCCACCATTATGGCTGCTTTGATGTCCTGAATCAATTCGAGATGTTACCTTTCATCGTCATCCTATGGAGAGAAGAGCAGATCTGGTGAATATGATTGTGAGGTCACAGCAGCATGTCTTTATGACCCTGCCTTTCCATTGGGAGATACTTGGCAGCAGCATTCACCTTGTTTTTAATCACACCTCCTAAAGAAACTCAGGAAAAGGACTTCCAGAAGCACTTTAGAAAGTGACAGAAGGAAGCAATAGGGGAGGGAATAATGAGGGGAACTGTGGCAGTGTGTCCTTTTCAGTAATAACTGGAAATGCTCTAACACTCACTGGTATTTAAGTCACACTTGATATGCTGCTTCCTCTCCTTCCCCATGCTGACTCACACCCCAGCTCCCATGGTTCCAACACTGTGGGCGGACTCAGAGCCGCACCTGACTGGGGACCTGTCCAGGGCCCACTGCTCCTGGGACACACACAGCAGCAGCATCTTGGTCTTGCGGACCAAGACAGCCACCATTTGACTTGGGGAAAGTTTGTAAGCGTGTTTTTTTGTGGGGGGAGGGTGCTCTGCAGGTGAGTCAGGTGTGAGCAGCAGAGTGTGACACGGTCATCACTGGGTACCCTCCTGGACAGGGTTGACTTTTGCAGTTGGAACAGTTCTGGGAAGTTTCTCTTCTTGCAGCCCAAGCATGAACAGGTTGACCACTTGGAAGTTTCTTTTCATGCAACCCAGGTGTAAACAGGCTCCATGGCAGGCTGACCATTTACTCATGAGTCAGTGCCTTTGGACTCATCTTCCTCCCGAAACATCAAAGTTCAGAGTCCAAGTAAATTCCTTAACTGCTACCAGAAACAAGTGACAAAATCTGACTTTGAAACCTCATTGGAATGACTGCAAATGCCGTGCTCTTCCCCCTGGTGGAATAAAGCCAAGAAATCATGAGACGACCGCAAAGGCAGCTTGGTTTGGGTGCAGAATAGATCTTCAGATATTTGGAATGTCCACAAAAGGCATATTGAACCACCATCTGTGAAAGGAATGTGGACTTGGGATTTTCAAACAAGCAGTGAGGAGTGCAACTTGGTATTTGGGGGGGTAGATAAGCCAGGTTGGAGAAAGTTCAGCCTTTCATCAGGGTGATTGTGCATTCCCTGGAATATCCAGGTCAAGAAGCAAAATAAACAACCCAGCTTAACAAATCTTGCAAAGTGTTGTAAACTCCACAAATTTTTTGTAGCAGATTCAGTTCCTGATGTGACATCCATGTGGCAGTTTACTCCTATGAATAAATTCTGTAAGGATCAGAAAAGGACTTTTCATTTTTGACCATTCTGTGGCCATTTTGTATTTTTATGTTATCAAGAATTCTCTGAAGTTCTCAAGTGCCTGTAGTAAAAAATTCTGCCACAGTTCTTTCCTATACTTTGGTCGTTGAATACCGTAGAAGACTTATGGACATCATCTCCCAAAACACATTTGTGGCAGAAAAACTTAAGAACTTGCAAACATTTTCCTAAAAGCCCAACTCGCAAATATTTTATGCCTATGGCTATTTTGGAAGTTGTTCCAATTTCACTACAATAATTAAAAAATTAAGAAAATTTCAGAAACATAGCTGTAAAGTTCAGCTCAAACAACACTGGGAAATGCACCAGCAGTTAAACAACACCTTGAAAGCCCTTGGGCCTAAGTGACATGGCTTAAAGCTCGAGCTGGGCCCAACTTCTCTTCTACCTGCTTTGTCCAGTTGTTTAATCAATCAGCCCTCAAAATGTTTCCTCACAAGTAAACTGGAAATTAGAGCACTTGAATTCTAACTAGAATGTCTTCTCAGAGCTAGAGAATTAAGCAACGTAATACACATGTGATGCTTAGCTATGTAAAGAAAACACAACATTAATATGTTAGTTTGTATTGATGCACTACTGATCAATTTGTTACTTGTGGATATAGTGATTATAGCCAATGATGCGAAAAATAATGAAAAGCATGAAGAATGTAGTGAGTTAGTTACTATAAGAGAAACAAGCCACGGATCTTATAATTGAAAGGCAGTGACACATTACAAAATACTGCTATTTAGAAAGAAAATTCTTTTTAATCAATGGAGGTAAAACTGTTAAATGTGTATTAATTGATGGGGAAATGAAAGTATTTTTTGTCTTCCCTGGGATCAAAAGATTTTTACAATGACACTGTGTTCTGTAGCTTGAAGTCACATTTATTTTTCAAATTGCTTATTATATTATAAATATTAACATTAATGGGCTTGACTACACCTTTGCATCCATCTATGCATCCTACATTAATCGTCTCCACACTCCCTACATCCCTTTCTTGCCTTTCCCTGTTGCCTTTCCTTTCCAAGCCCTTTCTTTTCTCCAGTGGTCCTGTGCTGTGCTCAGGTTTCTTTCTTTTCTTTCTCCCTCCCACCCCTCCTCCTGTCTACTCCCCCGGGCCTGCCACTCCTTTATTTCTACACAGTATGTAGAAGAATGGTGCTTGTCCTCCATTGATCTCCAGTTCCTTCTGTTTTTCCACAAATGACATGGCTTTGTTTTCTCAGAGAAACTCAAGTTGATCTTATTACTTGAGCTTCAGTTTTAACTAATCAACTTAAGTAAACTTTTAATGAGTTTATTGTTGGTAGATTCTCACTCCTCTTAGTATGTCAGGTAGGGTCTAGAAACAAACCGACAGCAGTACGAAACAATTTTCACACTCATTTTCCTTGTATAGCCCTTAAAAACAGGGTTTTAATTGTCTTCTCATTTTAGGGCTTTATTTACATAAGGATAAATACAGATATAAAGGTATAGATTTCCAGGCAAGAGGGTAAGTGTATTCCAGAGGGGATGATAGCCTGTGACTCAAAGTTGGCTTTCTTCATGTGTGGATTTTACACACACACATGCACACATGGAAGCATGGGTTTCAGTCTATGGTTGGCTACGGTAGAAATAATGCACGTGGAGGGCAGGAGGAAGGAAAGCTGCTCAATTCATGGCACACAGGAGACAGAAAGTAGGAGGAAGAGACCAGAAAGGAAGAGACCAGGCACCAGCGACTTGGGATCCTGAGATCATGCCACAAAGAATGAACCAGACACATTCAGATGGTGCTTCTAGGCACCTCTCAAGCCAATTAAACTGAAAATCAAGGGGAACTATGACACACATTTGGCTCACTTAATGTGTCATATTGTATCAAGGCTCATTCGCATTGTCACATATAAAAAGTTTAATTCTTTAATGGCTGAATAACAATGCCTTTATTTGTATACTCTATTTTTGTTCATCCCGCCTATCTGGTGATAGGCATCCAGGTAATTCCCACCCTTGACTACAGTGACCAGTGCTACTATGCACACATCAGTGTAAATAACTGTTTGACTTTCTGCTCTTCCCAGTATATACCTAGTAGCAGAAATTCTGAATCATACACTGATTCTGCATTTTACTTCTTTAGGAAATATCTAACAACTTTCTACAGTTGTTGTGCCTTTTACATTCTCTCAAGCAAAGTTCAGTTAGCTCCACTTTTTCTGTAACCGTATTAACTCATATTCCTCTTTAAAAAAAATTAAAACCATTGTACTAAATAGGAACTGTATTTTATTGTGGTTGTAACATACATTTTTCTAACAACTAGTGCAATTGAGCATTATTTTTATTGTTTATTGGCCATTTAGAGTCATAGCTCTAAATGCTTCCATTTCTTTCATTTCATGATCTAGAAGTGGTGAAATCTTAGCCTCAGCTCTGAATTCAACTGGGTGCGCTCTGCATGAACCAGCTGGCTGCTTTCTCCTGGCCTACTCATGTATGGCAAGTATAATAGCTATAACTGTCAAATTTTTGTCCGTTTATTATTGACACTTTTTCACACTACTGGGTCTTGATTATTTGGATAGACTGGATTTTTTTCAAGCATTTGACTTGTTTTATTGTTTTAACAATCCTTTAAGAAGCTGAATTTTTTATTTTGATAAATGACATTCATCAGTATTTCTTTCTTCCATGAGTCACGGTTTTGGCTTCTTATAAAACACTTGGCCTAATGTCCCAGACTTTTGTCTCATCTTTTTAAAAAATTTTTATGTGCTTGGGCTTTACCTTTGAACCCATCACTACTCAGAGTTTATAATAGTAAATGTGCATGGCAGGGCTTGAAGTTCATTAATTTTGAGGACTACTGTTGAAAATAATAAGAATATTTTGTAACTTTGTCAAACCTCAGTTGTATAACTTTATGAAGATCACATGCCCTGATCAAATTGGTTTCATTCTTCAGATGCAAGGATGGCTCATACACAAATCAATAAGCGTAATATACCATGTTAATATAATCAAAGACAAATATCCTGTGATCATCTTATTTGACACAGAAAAAGGCCTTTGACAAAATTCAACTTTAGTTCATGATAAAATTCGTAAGGTAAGTAGATATGAAAGATCATTCCTCAACATAGTAAAGTTTGTGCACAAAAAATCGACAGCCAATATCACTTCAAGTAGAACTATACATGCTCCAGCTATGGTACTCTTTGGGTATTTATGCCCTGATGCACTAACATTGGTGTACTATAGGGTATCTGCATAACCTTGTTTACTGTGGCACAATTCACAATAGCCAAAATATGGAACAAGCCTAGGTGCCCATCAACAGAAGAATGGGTAAAGAAAATGTGGTTTATATATACCAGGGGTATTATTCAGTTATAAAGTATAAGGAAATGACATCATTTTCAAGAAAATGGCTGGCACTGGAAACCATCGTGTCAAGCAAAATAAGCCAGACTCAGAAAGAAAAGTATCATATGCTTTCCCTGATATGAAAAGTCTAAATAAAATGATGTGAAAGTAGGAGAGTGACTATTATTGGATAAGAGCAAGGGAACAGGGAAGAAGGTAGAGGATGTATAAGGGACTGTGGTGGGTATAGATGTGCTGAAGTGTGCACATGTATCAAAGCACTATATTGAAAACCTATAGTTTGTAAAACTAACAGGCTCTAGTAAAAATGTTTTTAAACAATTAATTGTTCATAGATGTGTGGTTATGTCTCTGGTCTGTATTTTTTGATGGTGATGTATGTCTTACCAAAAATCCCACTCTCTTGATTACTGTAGTTTCATAATAGGTCTTGAAATTAGATAATATTAATTGTCTAATTCTGTTCTTATTTTTAGTGTTCTTTTTTTCTTCTTCATATATCCAAGTGAATTTTAGAATCAGTGTGAAAAAGAGTTTGCCATTGGGGCTGGGGATTTAGCTCTGTGGCATAAGCCCCTGCCTTGCAAGCAGGCGGTCGTGAGTTTGATCCCTGGTACTGATAAAAAGGAGAGAGAGAGAGAGAGAGAGAGAGAGAGAGAGAGAGAGAGAGAGAGTGAGAGTTTGCCATGGTTTCCATTGGAATCATTGATTTGATTTTAGTTTGCAATAATTCCCGAGTTTAGAGCACTGACACTAAAATAAAAGTTGGAATAAATCTGCCGAAGTATGATTCATGTAGGAATGCAAATTTGTTTCCATGTTATAAAAATAAATTGAGCCAGGTGTTGTGGTATACAGCTCACAATCTCAGCAGTTTGGAGGCTGGGAAAAAGGAGTTCAAGGCTGGCCTGAGGAACTTATTAACACAGGGAGAGACATCTCAAAATAAATGCAGAAAATGAGTTGGAGATGTAAATCTGTGTGAAACCTTTGTGTTCACAAGTTGGTTCAACTCAGAGCACTAACAAATTAAAAAATCACTGGAAAACTTTACCTCAAAATTTAACAGAAAATATTTTTTAAAATCTAGTATTTATTTCTGCTAAGATCTCTTAGCAAACTAGGAAGAGAGTTAACTTCCTGAGGTTGATAAAAGGAATGTCAAGAGAATCCTCCTCCTGACTTCATGTATAACTGAATCAAAGTAAAGTGGGCTTTTAGGGAGCTCTAAGAATTGGGAAATTATACTTCAAGAATCACTGCTTTACATTAATCACTACTCACTCCATGGTGCTGGGTTTGTAACTAAAGTTGTTAGGAGATATCAGCAATGAATCTGATAAAGTTCATGTGCTTCCTCAAAATGTGCTCTCTCCTCCCCATTTAAGTTCTTGGTAAGTTAAGTGGGCAGTGACATAAAATGCAATATTTCAATATCCGGGTTTTCTCAGAAGCATGTGAATACAAATGATTTTTCTTCTCCAATTAAAAAAAAGATCATTTTTTGGCCATAGTAAAAAATTTTAAACAAATAACTCCCAGACTCAGTTTTACCATCTTTTATAGGTACCAATATTTCTGAAAATCACCCAATTAGCAAAGGCCATAGCTTCTAGATATCATATATATTAACTTTTAGGTTTTTATTCTTCGTATCTGTTTTATAGTTGACAAAGACTGATAATAACAACATGAATGCCTAGCCTATCACACTTAACCTTGGAATCATTTTAAACCATAAGAACGCAGTGACTTCATAATTCCATTTGCTACCTTTTCCTATTGTTGAACAATTTACTTCTACATATGCTGTAACTCTGTGGAATGGTTACTGTATTTGAATTACAATCAAAATGTTAAAAGAAATTTGGGAAAAGAAAAAATTTAAAAGTATTTTTAGTTAAACTTTCTTTATTAACTTTTAAAAATGTTGCACTTACTTCGGTCAAATGGCAGACAGTTGAAGGTTCTCATAAAAGACCTAAAGTCCAGGGAGTGTTGGGGGGAAAAGACCCAGCTCCATAGCACCAGGGTGTGGACGATTTTAGTTCTTCTAGGCGGAGTCACTCTACTAATCTCTCCAAAGTTCCTAACTAGACCAGAAACCCTTGTCCTCATCTCTACTAGGAGACAGACTTAACTGCTCCCAAATAAGAAACAGTCCACAGCTCCTGGGCACTGGCTCCTGCTGAGCAGCTGGGAGGTCTGTTGGTTCTGTCTTCTGTAGATGGCTCAGCACCTGCTGGAGCAGGAGTTAGCACTGGGGCAAGGGCCTGGAGACTGAGAGACAATACAACATAATTTCCCTTCCTTTCAGTGACACTTCATCCCTTTCCTCCATAGCAAGAAGCCTGAAATTGAGAGACATTTTTAAGAAAACTCTCCTAGATGCAACCAGAAAGTACTTTCCAGAGAAGGCTCGGGTTCAGAGGATAATTCTAACTACAGTGGACCTCTTCTTTGATAGGGAGCAGCCAGAGACAAAGCTGAGGTTGCTGGCACTTCTGTTTCTTCTCTGGGGCCTAATTTTCTGGGGATTTTGTTACTAAATATTTTGGTTCCTGGAGGTCACAGCAAACCTGATTTTGTTCCTGCATCCACACTGCTTGTTCCCCACCTGTCCTGGTAGGAGCACGCATTGTGTTCTTCTTGGATGACTTGATTAATGTTGTTGGCTTCCATTCCTTATTTCCATCCTCACCACTGCCATGATGGCCCTCATGCTCAGTCACAGAATGCTCTGAATGATAGTTTAGATCTTCAGTGTCCTCACTTTGCCACAGAAACTTTTTTCCTGGAAGGTCTGAGCTTAGGTGGGACACATTCACAGAAGACAATGTCATTAGGAAGATGAAGTTTCTGTGCACTGACTACTGGGAGGTAAGTAAGTTCTCCTGAGTCTGCAGAAGCAGCTGATTTTGCTGGTACACTTCTTGCACCTTCTCCAGCTCTTCCTCCTGGCACCCCAGGGTGCCCAGCAGCAGCTGTTCCTTTCCACTCCACTGCCTCCTCCAGCTGCTCTTCTATCATGTGGCTATGCTGCGGCTGGCTGAGGATGTGTGGCATCTTCTCAGGCTGCTGCTGCTCCCCTTTGATTATCTCAGCTTGCAATTCTCCCTCTGTGTTAGCAAAATGATTGTGCTTCTCAGACAAAATCCACTGCATATCAGCATACCTGGACTCACTCATTTTATGCTGCTTTTTCCAGCTTATTGACCTGGATTTTGGAAGAGACCAGCTCTCCAAGCATATGTTTCAAGACCTGTGTGGCTTCTGACGTGCTCTCCTAGTGTTGCTTTGGCTCCTTCACTGTCAGATTGGAGGGGTTACTGTCAGAAGTCAGCATTCTGAGCACTCCTGCATTTTCTTCCCATCTTCATCCTTTGCATCTGCTTTGCAGTATGGTCCTCTGACCACCACCCTTGCACACACCTGCTTCAACATGTGAGAATGTGTGCCTCTAGATTTTCAGAGGCAGATATGCCCCCAATTACTGTTTTTCTTTGAGTTGAGCTAGATCCTAAGCCAGGGTCTTCCTATGTTCAAGAAGGTCATTCGGAAATATTTGATTTCTTCAGTGCTAACAACTACCTCAACTTTATTTCCAAGCCAACTGTTCACTAGAGCTGCAGCATCTCCCACCCCAGCTCCCTGAGTCATTTTCCACTCATCGGTGAGTGCCTGTTGCTCATAAAGTGCATCCTCAGAACACTTGTTAGCAGTTGCTGCCTCCTCAGTTTGCCTCTTAGCATACCTGACTACTTCTGGAAGTTGCTTTCAAGTTTAAGCTTCTCGAATTGCCTCTTACTGTCTCCTCCTTTTAACTGGATGACTTCTTGGTCTTTTAGTTGCTTCCACTGTCTGAATTTCTCAGTGTTATCTCTCATATGACACATTAACTTCCTGCTGTGTATTCATCCTCTGTATTTCCTGAGTCAGTGTGGTGACAGTACCTTGTAGATTCAGAAGTTTTGATTGTTTACCTGGTTTCATCTTAAAATCAGCTGTGTGACCCTCCCAGTCCTGGGAAGGTTTGCAGTGATACCCATTCAACTTGGCTTGCTTGACATTCATTTTGTGCCTGAAGATCAAGAAACCACTCTTCCATTTCCTTTTGCAGCCTACTGACTTCTAATTCTAGAGTTTTTAATGTTATGCTGACACTGGAACCAGATGGGTCATCACTAGCCATCATTTAGTGTCATCTTCCTTGAGAAGGCATCTTTCAGTGTGAGGACTTTGTTCAGCTCAGTCAGCCATTATGATGTCCAAACTTGCATCAGGGAATGTTGGGTGGTGAAAGCATCAGGAGACTCACTAGAACCCAGACTAGGTTCTACTCAAGCTTTTTTTTCCTCTGTGGTTCTGATGGCATCAACCCCACAACCAACACTGTTGTCCAACAGCAGGGCAATCACTTGGAGGTTATGGATTATCTCTACCTTCCTTTATTTCCTGGTCTTCCAGCCTTTCCACTTGCTTTTAAAGATCCAGTGTGCAGGCTGCCTGAACTGTGCTATCTCAGCATTCAGTTCTTCCTCCTCTTGTTCTTTAAAATGATTCTGTCCAGTAGCTGAGCGGTGTGACCAGTGCCATGTGCACACCATGACTCAAGTTTTCATTCTCCTCTTCCAGGGACTGATACTTCTCCCTAAGGGATTGCAGATTCCCTGATGGTTCCACATAAATTCATCCAGGAATGGGACTTGACAGGCTTGCAGTAATGAGAGCTTCAGCTCTTGGACTTGGTGTTTAAGAGGACTGAGTTCGGCTGTCTGGGGATTGATACTCACAATGGGTTTCATTTGATTTTCCTTGCTCTGTCTGCATAGTGAAGGGTATTTACTGCTTCCTCTAGATCAGCATCAGCAGAACTCACCCAGGCTGCCATGAGGTTATGACTTTACTGCTTACAACATCTGGAAACAGTTGAGACAATTGGAATCTTTCCTGGGCCCAAACCACCACTCTGTCTCATATCTGAGAACACCAATTACAACAAAGGAAGCCTCCGTGAATACCAATAGCTTCCTTTTGATGATTCCTTCTGCCTAGGTTTTCCTCTGTCTTTGTGACTCAGCAAGCCTTACCAGGTGGGAACTTCTACTGAACACTGCTGCTCCTTCTTTGCTTTACAGAGACTGTGCAGATGGCATGAGATCTGGACAGCTGCCATTTCAGTGCTGTGGAGACCACAGTCTGCTCCTATATTTGTTGCCCTGCCTCAGACAGGAAGCAGTATCAAAAGCTGCTAAAACAGTCTTCCCAGTGAGCCCCAAAATCTTCATAATTCCTTCGGGTTCCTCCAAGATGTGTATTTGAGTGGCTTTCTCTCAAGGTGGTCCCAGAAGATCCAAAATTTCTTCATTGTAAATCTCCTTTGCAAATCTTTCAGAGTAAACTCAGTCACTCTCCTTCCCAGTTTCTTTGAAGAACAGTTGCATTACCCTAAAAAACCCTGACTGTTGGTTCCTTCTCTTGCCATACTCTGCAGAGTATGGGCCTTCCAGTCAACATGCTTTTACAGAGCCAGTTGCCCTGTGTGCTGCACATGCTCTGAACAGGACTTTACGAGTGGGGCCACCACTGTATTAGAGATCTCTTCCTGTTCAGCCAAGGGGTCAAACACAGCATCACAGGCAAAGGACTTATCATTATCCACCACCACTGGAGGCACATTCCACAACTTTCCCTGATCTCTCCAGGGACCAGAAGGTGACACCATAGCACTTTTACTGGAGTGCCCCTCACCTCTTCATTCATGATCCTAATTCCATGCCATGTCAGAGCAAATGTACCAGCTTCCCTGTGAGCTGCCCCAACCAAAGCTTTAACAGCCAGGATTCAAACTGGTCCTAAAGGTGCCAGCCAATCAGAGCACAGCTTAGGTAGTTACCATGTTCTCTCTCCTACCTGTAGTTCTAACACTCTGTCAGGATTGCTTGATTCATCTGAAAGTATTTATATTGGGCTCCACTTTGGGAGGAAAATATCTTGTTTGACATGAAATTTGGGGCTGAGGATTTTTTTTCCTTCGTATTTAAAAAATGCCACTCTTGTGTTCTGGACCCTATACACTTTCTGAATGCCAGATGTTATTTGCACCATTATTTCTGTCTGTAATGTGTCTTTCTTCCTCTTCATTTAGGATTTTATCTTTATATTCAATTTTCAGTAGTTTAATAATCATATGTTTGGGTTCAGTTTTCCTTTTCTTTGTTTGTTTTGAAGAGAATAAAACCAAATGAAATAAAACAGAATACAGTGAAGCAAAACTACACAAAACACATTCTAAATGTGTCACAACAAAACTAAACAGATTTGCGGTGCAGGACTTCAAAATGAGATAAAAAGAAATTAATAATGGCTACCATAATATCTCTTGTTATCTTGAAAAAAATTTTCCCATGCCACTAAGTGTAGTAAAATCAAACAAAACAGGACACAATAAAACCAGTCAAAATAAAACAGTGACAGCAATATAGGACTTCAAAACAAAATAATGGGAAAACAACAGTGGCTATCATAATGCCTCTTGACTTCAGAGTAGCTGCCTATACCATCAGACATAATAAAATCAAAGAAAACAAAATAGAATAAAATCAATCAAAGAAAAACAAAGCAGGACTTTGAAACAAGATAATAGGCCATCAATAATGGCTACCACAGTATTTTTTGTTATCTTTGAAATAGCTATCCATGCTATAACATATAATAAAACAAAACAAATAAAGACAGATAAATGAAAATAATACAGAGTTTCAAAGCATGATAATAGATTAACAATGGCTACTGCCTTCCCCTTTTAGACACTTCCTCTCCTACACTTTCACACTATCTACTGTGCAATTTGGATGCCACCAACTCCTTGAGTTTTATATACTAGGGAGACAACATGATGCTCACCCATGCAACTCTGAACCATTTCATCCATGAGTGAGATCTCAAGTTGTATCGACTTAGCTACAGGCACCTGGAGGTTATCTTTCTTTCTGTCTCCTCCTCCTCCTCCTCCTCCTCCTTCTCCTCTTCCTCCTCCTGCTCCTTCTCCTCGTCCTCTTCTTCCTTCTCCTCTTCCTCCTTCTGTTTCTTCTTTTTGTGTGAGGGTTTGATCTCACAACCTTGCTCTTGTCAGGCAGGCACTTAGGCTGCTGAGGTAAATTTATGGCCCCAAGATTATCCTTTTTTATAGCTGAGTGACTTTCCATTGTATAGAAATGCCAGATCTTTCTTATCTATTCTACAGTTGATAGGCAAGTTACCCATACATTTTTTTTGATTCTCTGTCACATAAAGAATTGTTCTCTTTCCTTTGACTTTCAGTCTATGAATTTTATTTCAAGTTAAATATGTTTCTTGTATAAAGTAATTTGATGGATCCTGTCTTCTGATCGACTCTGCCTGTTTCTTTTTATTGGTGGATTGAAGCCATCTACATTAATGGTTATGGCCAACATGCTCTGCCACATCTCTGCCATACCATTTTCCTGCTGTTGGTTGCTTGCTTTCCGCCTCCATTCAACTGTCTTCCCCACTCAGTGACACCCCCTCTGCTGTGGTTTCTGGAACCATGGACTTTTTTTATTTTTCTCTAGAATGTCCTTCAGTATTCTTTTTAAGGTTGGTTTGGTGGTCATTAATTCCTTCTGTTGTACTTTGTCATATAAATATCTTGTTTCTCCATTAAGTGTGAAAGACAGTGATGCAGGATACATACATCTGGGTTGGAAGTTGTTTTCTTTTAGGATTTGAAACACTTCCAGATCTACTTGACGTGATGGTTCATGTCGAGAAGTTTGGCTGGATTCTGATGGGTTTTCCTTTATAGGTGATCTGTTTTTCTTTCTCTAATAGCTTATAATATTCTGCTTTTGTGCTAAATTACTGGAATTTGGATTATTATATGTCTGTTTGTAGATTTATTTTGGTTATGGCTAGCTGGAGTTTTATATGCCTCATTTATGTGTGCATAACATCCTTTTCCGCTGCTTGAGATGTTTTCTGCTATTACTTCTGTCAATAGATTTCTTAAGTCACTTTTGTCGACCCCTGCTTTTTTGCTGACACCTATTACTCTTAAGTTAGTTTTCTTTGTATCATCTTACAGCCACTGAATTTTTATTTCCTGGTTCCTTGTTGTTTTTAAGAGATCTTTCCTTTTGCAATTGTTAGCTGCAAACCTGTATTCAAGGTCTGAAACTCTACAGTTTCATTCAAGCAGTTTTGATAGCTTTCAATGGAGTTTTTGATTTCATGGATATCTCTTTGAATTGTTTCATGTACTCTAAATTTTTTATAATGTTCATTCAAAGTTTCCCTCATTTCTGTCTCACATTCTTTCATAGCCTCATGAAGTTGTTTCTTTACTTTAGTTGCTATCACTTCAGAAATTTCATGTGTGTGACTCCCAACTCTTTCATGTTTCTATCTCCTGGATCTGCTCTGCATGTGTTGGAGCCCAGAGATTGCTTTTTGCTTCTTCATCTTGACATTTTATTGCATTCTTCAAGACATGTCGATGGTGAGACCCCAGACACTTCCCTGAAGTTAGCTACAGTTTCTCTGAAGTGTGACTGCTTGGTTCTCCTGGCCAGTACTGGCTATGGGTATCCAGTGGCTGGTGTGGGCCTGGCTGTTGCTTTTCCCAGCCCATGCTAGCTACCCATAGTGTGAGGTCTACTGAGTGATGATTGGAGTGTGTTCCTATAGTTTTCTTTATGCTTGTTTTATATGGAATTCCCTAAGCACATTTCAAACGGTAGCATCTATATTCCTAAGTCTCTTCAGACAAATATTAGTAATATTTGAGAAAAAAGTTTGATTCTAAATGTCTAATAAGAATAGCAGTCAGCTCTTGCTCCACAGCAGGTATCAAGTGGTAGGAAGGGACTCATTTACACATTAACCTCCTAGGAATAGCTCAGAGTGGCAGAAGAAGGCCAGAGTCTCTGTGAAAGGACCAAAGAATGTATGCTTTTTGTTGAGACATCACTTGCAAAGCCACATCCCTCCATGTAGAACTCTGAGGGAGGAGCTTGAGTCTATACCCATGTGGCACATCTCTGTGGGTGTATTCCACTAGGAACTTCAGCTCAGCACTTTCTGGGAAATCAGCGGACACCTTTCTAGGAAATCAAAGGACACCTTTCAAAATTTGTATTCTCAGAACTTTTTTTTTAATCGTGTTGGAGAACCTGATTCCTCTTGACCTAGAGACATCTTTAGAGATGAAGAAGACAGTTTGCAGGTTAGAACATTGACCTATAGATAGTCTGGGGACACTCATTTTTGTTACCTCCCTAGCAAAGCGGAACAATTCAAAATACTTCTGAGAAATGTGGATAAGAGTTTCTGGGCTTCCTTGTGTTGAGAATTAGGAGGAAAGGAAGTTCACTTGATTTGAAAATCTAGATCAGACCATACAAACTGAAAAGGGAAAGGAAGAAAGGAAAAAGAAAAGATCCTCTATATGTATACAAGATAAAACAGTTATACAACTAGCTCGTTTATTTCATTGAAAAGAAAATCTTGTGCTCATATTGTTTGGTGAGGCAGGCGATCTTGCCTATATTTTTTACTCTGAATACTTAGTATGAAGTTAACCATATGCAATGTATTAATTACTGCAACTGTCCTACTAACCTATTTAAAGCTCTGTTTCATTGTTATGTTTATCTTTTTTCTTTGAAATTTAAAAATAAAAGCAAAATAAAAAACATCAGATAATGACCATATGTGGGGTAGTGTGGTAGCTCTGAGAGAAATTCTTGGCTGAGTAAAGTTCAGTTTTATTATGGATCAGTAAATAAATATGAAGAGATTCTAGTGTGTGCACTTGGAGGTGAGTGATGGAAAATGTAGTAACCCCTGGCAAGAAGCATTCTGCTTCAGGTGACATTTGACAGAGAGTTACATAGACTGTGCAGATTTTGTCCTGCATGTACATATTGTCTTGTGTAATTCTCTGGAAACATTTGAAAGTAGTCAGCTTGGATAACTGATGACCAGGGAAATTATGTAACCTATTTTACCATGAAAAGACTAAGCAGATTCTAGCACAGAGGCTAAAATACAAAGGTGATGAATCATTTAAATATTTAAAAAGTCATCTATCATGAGGTTTACAGTATGCTTCCTTCTGAGTTTCATATATGTGGTATATAAAAATATGCACAAATATGATGAGTAGCTATGCTCAGCACAGTTCTTCCCAGGAGTGTTTTCCTCATAGGAATTTTGTTTTTGGCTGAGCACTGGCATGGCTTAGTCAGAAGTTCCAAAGTTCCCCACCTTGGCCTTTGTACATGGTGAATGCTGGTAACTCTCCAGTATGGGCCAACTCCCCAGGGTTGTTCTGTCCAGGCAGCTGTAGCAGCAGAGCAGCAGAACTGTGTTCTCTGGGGGCCTGTGCAGCTGTGCTCAGACCGCAGTTCCCTGTATACCTGGCAGTACTTGGATATTACTGCTTCCATATGGATTCTTCAAATTCCACCTTGCTGCTTATTTTCATGTAATGTTCTGAAATGCTTCTAGAAAAAAACATCCAATTAGCCTTCACACATGTTGCACTTCTGTCTGGAGACTTTCTAAAACTTTGTTCTGCTCTGGGCTTTATCTCAATGAAGTATCTGACAATAACCACACTTCAATAGTTGGCCTTCAGTATACAGTTAATCCAGATTATTGGGCTGCTGGAATCCAGTGTCTTCAATGGTGTGGTTTGTGAACAGCAGAAATGTATTCCTACAGTGTCAGTGTCTGGAGAGGGCTGTTTGCTCATTAATGGTAATACTTTCTTCTGCATTATCATTTAGTGGACTCAGTGTCCTTATGATCTATTCCCTAAGCCTGCATCACCATGGGGATCTGGATTAAAACATACAAATTCAGAGAGGGCACAGATTCTCAGAGAATGGCTTATTTCTTGAATGAATAGGTGAATCATTACATTCCGCAAGCAAAAGGACTAAATAAATAGCTATGTTGATACACATTCTTCAAACAGTACATCATTAAATGGACATGTCATGAGTCTTTCAAGTGTATCAGAAACTGCAATAATTTTTGAGAAAGAAGAATACAACTTGAGGGCTTGTCCTGAGGAACTGACAAACTAGAAGACCAAGTATAATCCATTGTTCCAGTTTTGTGGTTAAAATACATACATAATCCTAGCAGAGCAAAAAAAGTGCTTGATTCTGTTAGGGTATCACACCTCAGAGAGAGGAAACTGAGGAAAATCCACTGTGTGTGGAAGGCTTTGTAATTCAAATAAAAACTAAGCTTTGTGAGTTTCTTGAAGGTAGGATATAAATAAAGACACCTCCAAGATGCTGAAGTAGATATCCTATTACAGAGATTGTTCTGGGAAAAATCATGCTTCCCATTCCAGCCACTCCCTAGAATTTCGAAGCAACAAGATCAAACAGTTGCATGAATGTTGGTAATTTAGAAGCAATAGAAATCAAGAACTACCAGCAACATTATGGCTAGTTCAGATTCTGTTAGATCATTGCACAACCAGTGTTCCAAAAAGGTCAAACTAATGATGTAATAGTGGAAAGGTCTTGAACATACAAAAAGAGCCTTGGGAAGGCCAGTGACCCTAGAAGGAGGCAGCTGGAGTTAGCATCCTGAAATCAACAAGCCAAATTCGCTCCCCCGCAACAGGCTAAGGATCATAACAAAACAATAACTAAGAGGCAGATAGAAGGTAGCAGTGAGTAAACAAGTTAGGTCAAAGGTGGCTTTGCCCTAACACCGTTTTGCGTAACCTCAATTTGTGCCTAGTCACCACTCATATCTAACGAAAAGAACCTTCTTAACAAATACTTCCATATTTGTGAATGGGGATGAACAGTTTAGCTCATCATTTATGGAGCAAAGAATGAAGGTTTGTCGGTCCATATTTGGCCAGGTCCTGGGTAACCAAAAAGGACATGTGGGAGTCCTGTCTCAGGTGGGGAAGGATGGATTCTTGCAGTAAGTTGTTTCCAGAATGGGATGGCTCAGGAAGTCATTCCCGATCATTCCTATCTTGCTGACTCACAGGGATGGAGCAGAGTTCAATGCTGTGTGTTCCTCAGAGAACTGCATCTGCTGAGTTCCACATTGGTCTTTACATTTTGAGAATAAGCTCTGTGAATCTTCTGAAATTCTTATTCAAGGGTATTGTTGAGAATTTCATCCAGTATACCAATGACACCTGACTGTGGCTGCATAGAAAAACTTTGTCTGGAGAAGTGTGTGAGACCATTGGAAACACATGGGACTTGCGTGCATTACAGTGAAAATGTGGAATAGCATATTCACTTTGGAGGAGAGTAAGGCAGTTTCTTATCATGTTACACATTTAGTTACTGCACATCTCTGGAAATATTCTCAGAGGGGAATAAACTTGTACATGCATACATACATTAGTATGTTAATCTTTATAATAACATTGATAATTGGCAAGACCTATAGACAACCAAGTGTCCTTCAACACATTAATAGATAGAAAGCTGATCCATTCACACAATGCCTATAATGGAATATTACCCAGCAATAAAAAGATGGTCTTATTAAAAAATTCAATGACTAAGATCTGGTAAATAAAATATGCTAGTCTGAAAAGGCTACATAATAAACAATTTGAGATTTTTGACATTTTGTCCAAGGAAAATTGTAGAGTCAAAAGCAAGTTAATGATTACTTTGTGCTCAGAATCAGAGGAAGAAAAAGGAGTCGATGGTGAAAGGGCAGAAAATATCTTTAGGGGTTTGTTGGAAAGGGGGTGCCTCCATGTTAGGATACTAGTATTGTCAGTAAGTACAGCTATCAATATGCATGAAACCACGCACTTAATTTGAATTTACTGAGCATGTCTAATGCCTCAAATAAGAGTGAGAGTAGACCAGAAATACACAGAACTATTTAAATTGCAGATTTCGAAGCCTCGTAAATCCATAAGACTTTCTAAATAAAAATAATAGTGGCATCTTTGAAAAATAATGTAATATATGCATACACATATAATGGAAGTGTAAAAAGAAGCATACCTTACTAATAATCAAATATTTCCTTTGATTTTGTTTTTTTTTAATTTGAATTATACCACAGAATCATTATGCATTCTATGTAAAGACTCAGAGGAAAAGTTATTGAAATTTCTTTCTTCTTTTGTCTTTGATATCAACACTAATGGTGATAGCAGTTCAGCTGCTTGGCACAAACTGAGTATTGGGCAAGCCAGGCACACTGCTGTGGCCTTAAACCTAGCTGTCTGAAGCACCATGTGCTTATTTGCATTAGTCATGTGTCTTTAATATTTTCCAGTTGATCTGAAATTCACCAGTGGTTGGTTAATCAGAAAAACCCACTAAGTGGACTCCTTTAGATGACAGTGAGGACTGACCTTTGCTTGTGCTGAAGACAAATGGGAATTATAACCATTTATTTCCTCTCCTGCACTGTATGTGTGGATGGAGCTATCACACTATACCCTATAGACTTATGCAAGTAAAATGGTTAATGATGAAAAGAAGACCACTAGTCCTCCTAACCATGAGGGCTCGCTCTCTCCTGATGCTCAGCTTTACATGCACTGACTTGTTGCCTTGTCTCACTCACTCTGTGAACTAAGTGAGCATTTACAGCCATTTTTAGATGAGGAACCAAGGCATCAGAGAGTTGACTTGGAAGCTGGGGGTCATAGAGTGGCAGAGCTGCCTGGACATGGATGAAAACTGAAACAATGGTCATGCATTCTTTGATAATAGATTCATTAATCCTGGTGTAACTTTACTTGTTGAATTCTGTGTGTTAAAATTAAAGGTGTAAAGAAAAATTACAGAAATAGTTTGGAAAGTTAAAGAAGATGTTGGTGGTGATTTCACAGAGACCCCTGCTCTGCTTCAACCTATTTTCTCTTACACTAAGAAGTTTAATGAGTGGGCCTTCCATGAAACAGCAGGACCAGAGCCCAGACAGGTCATCTTACTGTTTATTAAGTCTGCACGACTGCTCACAGTGTCCATTCTCTGATGTTTCTTGCTTGTCTCTTTAGGTTAAGTTACCCACCAAGATGTTCCATGTGCAAAGTCCACAGATGCTACAGATGCTAGAGAAATCTTTAGTGAAGAACCTACCTGAAGCCATAAAGGTAAGAGTGGAACACACACAAGAGAAAAAAGGACCATTAGATGCTTATGAAAGAAGTAGGGGAAGAAAGCATTCAGTGACTATGTGTTCTGTGCTGTAGGTGCTGTCTATGTGGCATCTCATTTAATTCACTTTGCCTTGATGCAAGAAATGTGCACGATACCTATCAGTTCTATGATAAGCACCATAGCCAATGTGCTGACTCTAATCTTCTCTGAGCTTTGGAGTGTGGTGACTCAATACATTCCCTTCTGCTTATCTAAGAATTGTGTGATGTAAATCTTTAAGATTTCCAGGGTTGAAAAATTTACTAAAACTATCAGATTCATGTTTAATTCATTTTCCTAAATAGCCATTTATGTGTTCCTTCTGGATAGAAAGATGAAATCAGTCTGTGTTTTGTCAAATAGCAAATTATTGGTTGTAGATTTGGATGAGCAAAATATGTGCTTTAGAACAAGACCAATAATCTTGTACACAGACGCACTTCTCCACCTAGCCACAAAGACTGAAAATTCAAGAAACAAAAGCTAGTACAACTGAAAGAAAAAACAAAGAATGGAGAAACTCACCAGTATAATTTTCTTATAGTGATTCATAGAATTGACAGGAAATGTGTATGTATATATATTTAGAAGTCCTGAACAAAGCAAGGTGACATCTTAAACTGACATTTGAGTATCTCCCTCATAACACCCGGATGCATGTGCTGTTCAAATGCTTAAGGGATAAAACATACATTTTTAGCATTTTAAAATGATTATAATCACATTAAACATGTTCTTAATAACAATGGAATTATAATTTAAATGCTTTCTGGGAGCTCCCTAAATTTCTGCACATGATATAAGCACACTTCTAAATAAACCATCCTACAAGTTCACAAGGGAAATTTGAGTATTTTAAATGAATGAAAATAAAAGTGCAGCATAGCATAATTTGTGAATGCAGGTAAATCCCCGCCAGCTAGAAAATATACATTAACTGCTTAATATAAAAAATTAAGAAGGATCTCATCTCAAAAGATTTAAGTTTTCATCCTAGAAACTAGAAAATTAGTACAAATTATCACCTTAGTGAGTGGAATGAAGCAAACAGAAGAATGAGAAGCAGGAGGAGGAGGAGGAAAAGGGGAGAAGGAGGAGAAAGTAGTCAATGAGAACACAATAAAATAATAGCAAAATTCTATGCATCATATACTCATCCAAACTCTGATTCTTGGGAATGCTCAGTAACGTTGAAAACACTATGATCGAAGTGACCAGGAAATAGAAAAGTCATAGGTGACTAATATTAAGAATAAAGGAGGAGACATCACCATTAGCTCAATGAAGATTATAAATCTAATAAAGATGTTCTTAACAACACCATGCTTATAAATTTCAAAAATTATTCTGTGAAAAACACATATGATGAAAAGTCATTAAAGAAAAATTTACAATCTAAGTTGTCCTGTATCTGTAACTTAAAACACTCCTAGAAGAAAACTGCTATCCAGGTGCCTTCTACCAATTTCTACCACAAGGGCGATGAAAAAAAAAAAATCAATGTACGCAGACTCTTTCAGAAGAGGACAAAGGAGGGAACATTACCCAGCTCACCCTATGAGAACAGAATTTCCCTGATAGCAAAACTGGAAATGTATATTATAAGAAAAACACAGGATATATCCATCAACAACACAGAGGCAAAAATTCTAACAAAATACTAGGAAGATAAATACCACATTTAGAAAGAATAGCTAATAATAGCTAATGGGAATTTAGGTTAAGAATTCAAGGTTCAAAATTCAAAAGTCAATAATGTACGCTGTCTTAGTCATTTTTTATTCATCACTGAGACAAAATAGCTGATGCCCAAACTTGGGAAAGGAAAGCTTATTTCTCATAGTTTTTGGAGGTTTTAGTGTACACTCAGTTGGCTCCAAAGCAGGGTGACATGGTGAGGCTGCAGTTCATGGCAACCGTAAACTGCAAGGTGGAAACCAGCAAGAGAGAGAGAGAGACACGCGTTTTTTCTGCCATTACATCACATCCTGGTTCCACCCCTGGTTTGGATTGATGTTGTCAGTGGGTGTAGCACAGAAACCATCAATCCAAGCACTAGACAATGAACCAATCACAAATGTACAATGCAAAGGCATGAGGCTTGGGGACCATCAACATAAACCATTACATAAGTTTTCTTATCAATAAACTAAAGAAGAATACCAGATGATTTTCTCTTGACAGAGAATGATTATTTGATCAAATTTAATATTTCCAATAAACATAAAACCTCTTCAGCCTAGGAATAACATAATTTCTTTTAAACTGATAAAAAGAAAATATAAAAAGTTCCAACTAATATTTTACTAAATAGTGAAAGATGATTTCTCTACCATAAATATCAAGGCAAGAATACTCACCTTACATACTCACATTTAAAGTAACATTGGTTGTTCTAAACAATATAAAAGGCAGAAAAAGAGAAGACAAGAATACATACTGGGAAAAGGAAATAAAAGAGTTTTTTCCACACAGATCATAATTTTCTAATGTATAAAATCTTACAAAATATACAAAACAAGCTTTATGTATTAATAAGTTGAGGTAAGTGATAAGATTCAGGGCCAAAATATGGAACAACAAAAATCAATTATATTTGCAAGCACTAGCAACACAAAATTGAAAATAAAACTTAAAAAGCAGTACCATTTACAATAACATCTAAAGAAAAACAAAAAACTAAATTAAATACAAATCTTTAATTGTAAGACACTATTATTCTACATTTTTTTCCTGCTCACTCAAGAACCTGGACTATTCAGGGCAACAGTAGGATGGTGTATTTACTGTGGTTCTGACTCCACAATTAATGGTAACTGTGGTAGGAGAGACACAATATTACACCTTTTGTTACCTTGCCTGTGACCTTGTACCTTGGAGAAAGGGCAATTACAGATTAAGCCACATGAGCTTTAGGTGACTCTCACAGGGCAACTGTTGAGTGGGCTGAGTCCAGAGGTAGTTGTCTTTGACATAACCAATTATTTTCTAAGCAAAATAGCAAAAGTTTAAGCTCAGTCTCAGCAATTTCATGTGAAATTAGTAAAACCAGAAAGTCAAAATGGTAGACATCCCCATTCAGTAGTTATTAAATCTCTGGTTAGAGAAACATTTGGGTATTGTGGCCTGAAATAATGGGTATTGTGTCTCCAAGGAATAAATACTGAGTAGGTTTGTGACACATGCCAAATCTCATTCAGTCAGGTTGTAGCAAAAAAAAGAACAGAACAAGTGACTCCAGTTATATTTTTACATTGTGTATCTAAACATTACTTGTTCTCAGTTCCAATGTTTAGAAAAAATAATCGTTATTTCCACCAAACTGGATTTAGTTGCCACATTAAGCTTCCTCAAATAACAGAGTATTTAGTAACTCCATGTCAATGTGGTTAATTGAAATTTTCACTTCCCTTGTTCCTTAGTCTGACTTAAAACTATTTTAAGGGAGGGACAGGGACCTTCATACAGCCTGCATCTTAGTTGGTGAAATGGTTTTTGCTCCATCACCCTTTCTTGTGTGACATCTTCTGGCTCCATC
This sequence comes from Cavia porcellus, assembly GCF_034190915.1. Taxonomy (NCBI): domain Eukaryota; kingdom Metazoa; phylum Chordata; class Mammalia; order Rodentia; family Caviidae; genus Cavia; species Cavia porcellus. The sequence goes on along the minus strand of NW_026947500.1, from coordinate 52,988,689 downwards.
AGCTGAGAGATCGTGGTCTCCACTTGACCGCGCTACTGTGCACACTAAGTGTCCTTTTCCTCACAGCTCGAGCACTTCTAACCTTGGCAAATCTTTCTCAACTTATTCAGTGTTCTTCAAGTCTCTGGTGTTTGAAGACCTGATCCTAAACACCAAGAAACAACTCTGAATGAGTGAAGTTCTTTGGAGTTTGGTTGTTGGAGCCCAGGATTATACCACTATGATCTGTTTCTTACTAAGTAGGAAAGAGGCCATGTAAACTTTTCAGAAAGTAATGTGTAAATACTTAGAAGACAAAGATCCTTCTGAGTATATCATGTTTGATTTAGAAATTTTCCTTCTAAAATTTGTTATAACAGGAATATTTTCAAAGACTCAAGCAAAAATTTCCTTTCAAGAATGAGAATAAAATGTCAGATAAAACAGAAAAGGCCTTCAATAAGAGGTAAAAAATAATTCATATAGAGTTAATCTTATATAATTATGAAATGAGCTTACACAGATTAGTATTTAATGACATGGAAATATGCCAATGCAGAGTATATGTAGGAAAAACAGGTGTCAAACTAGATATATGAGATAATTTTGTGTAACAGTGTAAATACATGAAAGAAAATGAAAAGGAATGAAGGGTGCAAGAATGAGTGATTGATAATTTATTTCACTTATGATTTCATCAAAACTCTGCTTATTTGGGAGATAATGAAATGTAACCTAATGATTGGACTAAACACTGTAAGCCCTACATACCTTACTTTCAGAGGGGTGAGTCACTTTGTCATAGAAGCACAATATTGACCTTGAGCACTGTGCTTCTCTTCCCATTGTGTTGAAATGGGACAGGTTTATGGGACCGTCTTCCACATGAATCAGGGGAACCCCTTCAAGGTAAAGGCTTTGGTGGACAATTGGCCTGATTTTTTTTTTTGTCTTTTCATTTTTATTGGTACCAGGGATCGAACTCACGACTGCCTACTTACAAGGCAGGTGCTGATGCCGCTGAGCTAAATCCCCAGCCCCAAGTGGCCTGATTTTAATACAGTAGTTGTCCGTCCTCAGGAGCAGGTAAGTTGCCATCAATGGTGTGGATATGATGGTGTTTATGCTTACTATGTAACACCAGGGTGGTAGGTGGGTAAATCTCATGGAAACACAAATGAAGCAGGTTGATGATGGATTAGCTTTGTTTTCCAGAAGCTCACAGACTGGAGGAATCATGGGGATGTGGGTCAATTTCAAGATTGTATGAAAAAATACAACAGCACTGTGGAACACTTATGATCTTGTTATAGGAATGTTTATTGTTTAAAGACTGTGAGACACAGAAATGGGAATGACCAAAATATGATTAAAAATAGAGATTTCAGCAGGTGCAGGGAGACTAAAGTGCCTTCCAGGAAGATATTTCACTTATGCTGTTCACACCTTTTGACAGACTGACAAGAGCAGTGGCACATTACTGACAGGGAAGAATAATGCCTAAAATATAAAAAGATGATTAAGAAAGATTTAGGCAAATATTCAAGTAAAAGGAATTATCAGTACTTTGAATATGTTTGCAGTTGAAGAGTTTTATAAATCACTCAATCAAAATGATTAAAGACTCTATCTACAAATGTTTTGAACACGTTGAGAAACAAAAGGTAAAAATCCACATATGCGAAAAACCGAAAGAACCGAATAGTGATTAGTAGCAAAATTTAGCTTCTTAGCGAAAAGTCAGTGCCTCCCGAGAACTGGTCATGCTGGGACTGGGAGGAGATCATCAAGAAGCCAGCCAGCCTTTCTGATAAAGCATGCAAGCCATGGGGGCCCAGGGAGAGAAAAGTCAAATAAGGCCACCCATAAGCCTATAGACACATGAGCTGAGAATCAAATATCCTCTCCCCCTGTAAGCAACCAACTGGTTCTGAAGACAGGCTAACTTGACAGCAGCTAAGGTACAAAAAGCAGCTAAATGTTTACATTGATTGGTAGATATTGCAGGCTTGGGACCTGCAGTCTGGGCATTTATTGGGAGGACGATGGTATGCCATACAGCAGAAACAGGGGATTTCCTTCTATCCTGTCCTTGAAGGTCAATATTGTTCTCACTATGTTGTTTCATTCTGATGAATTGTTTTGCTTCATTCAGTGTTCTGTTGGGACTGGTTTTATTCTGTTTTACTTTGGCTTGATATTGCTATACCTGATGAATGGACAAGTATTATGAAGATAACAAGACATACTGTGGTAGTTATTGTTGTTTTCATAGCATCGTGCTTTGAAGTTCTGTACCAATTTTGCTGCTGTTTTTGACTTTGTTCTATTTTGATTTGTTGGATTTTATTATCTTTAAAAAAATTCAACTTCTCTAAGACCCAGAATCAAGAAAACCAGAAAACAACAGTGTGACCAAGAGAAATAAAGAACTGGGTCACTTGGAATTAGGAAGGAATTAGGACAAAATTAGAAGCTATAGACAAGTTCAAAAACAAATCACCAGGTAGAGAAGACAATAAAGCAATCTGGAAACTTGCAGTGTTTTCTGGCATGCAGAACTTGTTTTCACAGTCACAAAGTAAGCCATGAGGACCTGCACCTCCAGGGAGAAATGGCACATATGGCAGTGGCATTGGCCAGAGGAGGGAGAAGCCACAGTGCCTGTGAACTGCAAAGCATCATGGGGTTTTGCCTCCAAGGCCACTTCACCACACAGCAGGCAACTGCTGGAGAGTGCAGTGCCTGCTGCATTGCCAGTGAGAGTTTGATCACAGCCTGTCTTGGAGAGGGTTTGAGAAATTAGGAGTGAGATTCAGAAAAACAACAAAACACTTGCACTTGAGGGTTCCCAGTGTAACCCTTCCATAACGACTGAGTGTAACAGCCACAAGAGATAGCTGAAGGTAGAGAATGAGCCACACAAACCCCCTGAAAGATTTAAACTCAGGCTGAACTTGACATGGGCCCTCCTGTTCATGCCAAGAAGTCAGCTCATGTTATGTGTTGTCTTAGTGTTTATAACATAATTATAGAGCTTGTAAAAACATTCCAAGTTGTACATTATTGGCCCTGAAAGTATGTCAGCATCGATTTTGTCTTGAACAATATTCGTCTTCTTGATATATTTGTTATTGCCTGGGTGGAATAGGTTTCTTTTTTTTTTTTTTCATTTTTATTGTTTTAAATTTTATTTAAGGAGAAAAAGAAAAAAAAAGCAGAGAAAGGGTACAAGTTATACAAATTTACAGAAAAAATAAACAGTAGGAAATCACTAGTTAGTGGGTTACATTTTGTCATCTTATAAAAAATTGTTCAAGTTACAAAATTAAAGCTTATAAAGTAGACATTCCAATAGTGAGACTGCAAACAGTTCTGTTCAATGATTCAACAAATCTCAGTAATATCATTATCTATCTTTTACACTTAAATATACATGCAGTTATGTCATTTAGAGCACTTTCTTTTCCTCTCTTTTGTACAATGACAATTACACATTTTGGGTTTTGTGGCTCCCACAGTTCTTATTACTTTTTTGGAAGAGAGTAGAACCAAATGTGACAGAACAGTTGGTCAGATCAAAAGGGTGGACGTAATAGTTAATGTAAAAGCATAATACTAGGTGATCAACAATGGTTACCATATGCCTTCCGCTATCTCTAATAGAATTGCCTATATCATTATTTATAATAAAATTGAACAAAACAGTAAAGAACAAAACCAACAAAACCAAAACAATGGAGACATTATAGGTCTTCAAAAGTAGAAAATAGTCAACCAGAATGGGCATTGAAAGGGTTTTGGCCCAGATACGACACTGTAGCCAGGAAAGCCACAACTGGAAGCAGGAAGCCCCATCTCCCCTGCCCCTAGGAAGTTACCTGTGATGCCCTATTCCCGCCCCTGGAAATTTACATATGGCGCCAAACCTAGGACCAATGGGCTACCTGTGCATCCCTAATGCCCGCCTTAGGTTCCACCCCAAACCGAGGCTATTTATAGGCCCCCATGCCACATGTCCGCCGGAGAGATCGCAGGACGCCAGTGGTGGGGGTGCCGGTCATCTCTCTCCATGTTCTCAGAATAAAGGCCGCTTTTTATTTTATATTTCTCATCTTTTGTTAATATTTTTCATCTTTTGGAAATAACCCTAGCATTTGGTGCCATAACTGGATCGGCAGGTGATTGACTCCTGGGACACACACCCAGTTGAGTCCCCTAGCCGATAACCAGATAACATCCTGGATTAATCCTGAGCTTTTTCCTCTCCCAAGACGTTCCTGTTTCAAGCAGCCTGCACTCTGCATCGGCCAGATTGATTTCAGGTGAGCACTCCCCGGGGAACTTTTGGCACTGGGCAGCCCCAGTCAACTGTTCTCCCCGTCTGCATGGGTCTGTGCATTTTCACGACCTTTGGACCACCCAGAGCAGGGTTCTTTCTGGGAAAACCTGTGTCCGCAAAATCTCTCATGTTCTTTGGGTTCGGATAGCCCAAAGCAGAGATTTTTGGGACCGCCCACACTGAAAGAATGCCTCACTTCCCTTAAAGCCTTGCGTTTTCAAGGGGAAAACTGTTACTGACCCCACACAGGCTCCACTGGTAAATCTCTCAGTGACGACCGGAATTTACGAGTTTTTGGAACCGTAGCCGCCGCGTGGTGCCACAAATAAGTGATGGCTTGTTCTGGACCTCCGTTTTTTTTCTTGCCTGAATCAGTCATGGGGAACGTATTTTCTAACTCCCAAAAGACGCCTTTACAATGCCTAATTTCCAATTTACATACTCTAAAAATTAAAGGTACCATAAAAACTGAACAACTAACTTTTTAATGCCAGGAGGTCTGGCCAACCTACCCACTTATTGGCAAGCCTTGGCCCAAACAAGGAATATTTGATCCCTGCATTATCAGGAACTTGTATGATTTTTGTCAAGCTGGCAACAAGTTATTAGAACTCCCTTATATTCAAGCCTTTCTTATTCTGAGAACACACCCATCTCTCATTAAGTCTTGTGCTCCCCCTGAGATACTTTTAGCTGTCTACTGCGCCAGAAACTTTTCTGTCCTGCCCTCTGTTGTTTTCCCGGCCACTGCCTGCCTACCACCAAACTTGTTCCCTTCCGTTACCTCCTGCTGGGCCCCTCTCCCCTCCCTCTATACCTGATTCTCCGAGCAGCTCTAATCCCTCTCTGTCACAGATACCTCCTGCTGTGCGATCATCTCCCTCTCTGCCTTCCGGGACCCAAAACTCTCCTAGCAGCTTTAATCCCTGTTAGCACTTCCTTGCAGTCTCCGACTTCTTCTCCTGAGAATTCTCTATCCCCTACAGCATTCTCACCACCTGCCAACCATACTAGGTCTCAGTCGCTATGTCCTTCCAGCAGGCTGCGTGATTGTTCCAGCTTGTGCCGGGAACAGTTGCCATGTTGCAACCCTCTGCCACATGGTATGGCGCTGCCATGTTCAGGAGGGACACATGGCGACAGGGCGCCGCCATGTTTTGTGTCACGTGACGGCGCCACCATGTTCCCAGGACCCTCACTGTCAACTGGCGCCCCCTTGTGGCTCCTCTTGTGAACTGCAACAGCTGCCCTGTTGCAGTGCACATGATGCTTCATTGTGCTGCCGACAGCAGTCCTCTCACTGCAAGGCACACAGTGAGACGCCATCTGCCTGTGTTTCCCAGGGTGACCAGCAGCAGCTCTGTAGGCCCTTTATAGATGATTGCTCACACGTGTCTACTGGATGGATGGCTGCCCAATGGCCCTCTGCTCTGGAAACTTCTCCTCAGGCTCTGCTACCACTTGGGAAGCAAGCTGGCCCCAAGGGACCTGTCAACATCCATATGCCTTTTCCCCTTTCTGATCTATCTCAGATTACCCTTAAATTAGGTAGCCTCTCTGTTGACCCACAGAATTATATCAGGCAATTTAAATGTATTGCTAATTGTTATGATTTACATTTTAAGGACGTTTATGTGATTCTAAATACCACTCTCAGCTCAGAAGAACAGAACCAGCTGTGGCAAGCAGTTCGAGAAAAAGCTGATCACAGACATAAGGTAAACACCGCTGACAATGATCCTGGGCCTATAGCTGTGCCAGAGCAGGTCAAGCACACTAACTATAACAAACTTTTAAAACAGGTCCAGGAGGCTAATAAAAACTCAGCTGTGTTCCTAAATTGGCTTTCTAATCCTCACGCCCCACAACCAGTTCCAGTTTGCGCACTGTGTTGGGCCGCCTCCCAGCCCCTCCCCCATGCACCATCCCAGCCCCTCCCTCCCCCATGCACCATCATTGCCGCTGCCACCTTAAGCGTTTCCAGGGGCAGTCCCAGCCCGCCCCTTCGCGCTGCATCCCAGCGCTTGCCCCACCCCCACTCTAGGTGTGCTCTGCTGGAGCACTGCGAAACAGCAGCTCAGCGGCTCTGCTCAGGCATGCTTTTTTACAATTTGGCTCTGCTCAAAAGATGCTTTTTAATTACAATTCTCAAAACTTTTAATCGAGGTTGTTGGTCACCTGATAATTTTACCAGCCTTGTGTATCAATCAAATCCTTCACCAATCTCCTGTTTAACCACTAAGGTTATAAATTCCTTTTTGCTGGGAACCACTAGCTCTATTTCAAGACAAGGGTTTTCTTCAAAGTTTTATTTTATTTGTCTTGGTCCATACTACTGCAAATAACAACTTTAAAAGTAAATGTGTTCAGAATTTGACAGTATTAGATCAGTTTTGATAGATTTATTCATAAGATTGCTAAACCTTTACTGAAAAATATTTCCATTAAAGCCTTTTTGGGCAGATTAAAGCTTTTTTTGTTAATTCTACATGTCACCCTATTAGAAAGCGATATGCCATTCAGATAAAGCCTGCTCTCTAATCTAAAATGCCAATATTAAATTCCTACATACTTACTTAATTCTACTATAGTCCAAATCCCAAACAAAAAGGCAAAACTTGACCTTCAAACCTTAGAGAGATCTTAATATGGTTTTTCATATTTTTAACACTTGTGACACTTAGAGTTCTGAGACAGGTAAACCTACACAAGGTGGAGCTGCCTGGCCCCTCCATGGTCCATGCTCAAATGCAGCAGAAGACATTGGGCAACAAAATGCCCCATCCTGGCATTCTTTGAGACCTTACTCCAGGGCTATTGGACTGTCCTAGCCACCAGAGAGTGGGTAAGTCATCCTAAGTTCTAGCCCTCACAGGAAATGTCGACACTTCCAGATTCGACACCGACAGAAAATCACTGCTGAAGACTGAGAAGACTCAGGGCCAGCAGCCCCCATTGTGGGTGTCCATCTCAGAGTCCAAGTTCCACTAAAACTCTCAGGTAAGACATTCTATATATTTGTGGACATAGAGGCCATATATACAGAGTTCTTCCTGAATATTCAGGCTGCTGTATTAAGTCCTCAATCTCTATGACTGGGTATTGATGGTCAACCTATGCCATTTACAAACAGGGCCTATTTTGTGCAGGTCCCAGTCCTAAATCTTAAAATGCCTTTTATACAGGCTGACTTAGACACACTGAGGCCTCAACAACTTCTACCTGTTGTTGCTGGTGGACCCTTCCTCAGTGATATAGACCACCCCCTTCCTTTCTGATTCACCAATTTGTCAGACAACCCTGGTCAAGACTCACAGATACATTTTGTCTTCTCACTTGGTTTATACTTTTTCAGGATACATAAAAGACTTTCTCATACTTGCTTAAGTTCTGTTACAACAAATCATTCCAAGGACTACAACCAGGTTACAGTGACCCATGCCTAAATCTAAATTGCTGGACTGCCATTCTGGTTTCACATCACTCAGGCTAAGAGGTGCCCTTCCAGCCCTAAATCTGATCATTCTGATTGGTCACCTCATCTTCTGTCACTACCCGTCTCCATCTCACAAAGGCTTCACAGCCACAGTTAACAGGCTAAGTCATGTTTTGTTATCCACTTTGGTTCCAAATTTCTTACATTCTATTAATGATTATTTTTACAGCAGGACTCTTTAACAGTATTGCCTACAGACTCCAACATCATGCATACCAGAGACAAGCCTTACCAACCTACCATCTTAACTTTTATGCTTTCAGATGGGGGAGTAATCACCTCTCAAAACTCCACTCCTCCTAACCCCATGTTTAATTTTCAGAATTCTGCCTTACCGTGGAAATGTTTCTACCTCAACATGGTCCTGATAGAATGATATGTCTAAATCAAAGGCACCTTTCCCTCTACCTCACCTGGGTCCTTAAATATGACAGTGCCATGTCTCCTCATAACATCTTGTCTCTTTGTTTTTCCAGTCTGACATACGTGCATTCAACAGTGAAGTTGTCCTGGCTAAAACACCTGGCACCAGAGTCTACCTGGACATCAACCTTCATCCTGTCGACTCCCCGAGGCTCCAGTTCAGTACCCTCTGCCAGCAGGAAGTAGTTAAAGAGAGAAATCTTTGCCCCTTTTCATAATAATAATCATAAGACGGGATATGAAAGGGTTTTGGCCCAGATAGGACACTGTAGCCAGAAAAGCCACAACTGGAAGCATAAAGCCCCATCTTCCATGCCCCTAGGAAGTTACCTGTGATGCCATCTTCCCACCCCTGGAAATTTACATATGGCGCCAAACCTAGGACCAATGGGCTACCTGTGCATCCCTAATGCATGCCTTAGGTTCCACCCCAAACTGAGGCTATTTACAGGCCCCCACACCACGTGTCCACCAGGGAGAGCGCCGGACGCCAGCGGTGGGGGTGCCGGTCATCTCTCTCCATGTTCTCAGATTAAAGGCCACTTTTTATTTTATATTTCTCATCTTTTGTTAATATTTTTCATCTTTTGGAAATAACCCTAGCAGGCATCATAATGAATCCCACTATCTTCACAGCTGTTGCCTAAACTTTCAAACCTGGTACTATCAAGCAAAACAGAATAGAGGAACATCAGTCAAAACAAGATTGTGAGAGCAATACAGGGCTTTAAATCAAGATAATGGAAAGTCAAAGTGGGTTACTATAATATATCCTGCTATTTTAAAATTTATTTTTCCCTTAATTAAAAGGATAAGAAAGTAAATAATAAAATGGAGATTGAGATAAAAGTGGGCATAACAGCAAATCAGCACAGATCAAAACCTAACCATTTAAGCAAAATAGTGTTTCACCACAAGATAATCCTGACATAAATGTAGTTACCATATTGTCTCTTTCCTTGAAATCTTTGAGTATAACTTCATATACCGTAGCATCAAATATATCAAAACAATGTAAAACCATTTAAGAGAATGACAGCATTACAGGGTATTTAGAATCAACTAACATAAAATGAACAATGGTTTCTGTATAATCTCCTTGTCTATAAAAGGTTTTGCTCATACTATCATATATAATAAAATCCAATAAGATACCACCTGTTTAGACCAATGGAGACAGAAGAACAAAAGCTTGATGAGCCTTCAAAACAAGATGATACTAAATCAGTATTACCTCTTAAGACATCATTTTCTCCAAAATAGCTGTTCCTATCATCCAATCTTCTCTGCCTCATTTCTGTTGAGCTCTTTTTCTGTCATTAGTTGTCAGTTTGTCTTCTTCATTTTGTTTTCTGTTACGTTCATTGTGGCCTCTCTGCTGCTACTTCTGGATTCTTCGTATTTTTCTTTTTTAGAATATCTTGCAGTATTCTCTGTAGAGTTGAATTGGTGGTTGCATATTCCCCTAGTTCCTCTTTATCCTGGAAGCACCTTGTTTTTCCATCAATTTCCAGGGATAGTTGTGCAGGATATATCAATCTTGGCTGGAGATTATTACCTTTCAAAGCTTGAATTATTTCCCTCCACGCTCTTCATGATTGATGGTTTGTGCCGAGAAGTCTGCTGTAATTCTGATGGGTGTTCCCTTGTAAGTGATCTGTTTCTTGTCTCTGATGGCTTTTAGTATTCTGTTCCTGTATTGGATTACTGGAATTTTAATTATTATATGCCTGGGTGTTGCTCTGTTTGGGTTGTAGGTGGCTGGGGTCCTGTATGCTTGTATGAAACAACTGAGTATCTTTACCTTTTGCTAAATTAGGAAACTTCTCCTGGATTATTTCTGTGAGTAGCTTTTGTAGTTCATTTGTTTGTGTCCCTACTTCTTTTATGTTCTTAATTCTTAAGTTATAGACCCTCTTATCATCTTCTAGTCTTGTATTATTGCTGTTTGTTTCTTGTTATTTTTAAGAAGTTTTTCATTTCATGCTTCCATATTACAAATCTGCCCTCCTGTTCAGACAATCTGTCCTTAGTTTCTTTCAAGATGTTATGCCAGTTTTCAATTGGCTGTTTAGTTTCCTGGTAATCTCTTTGAACTTGCTTCACATATTCTATGCTTTCTCTATTTTCTCCATTAAACAATTCTCCCCTCTTTTTCTGTTCTTCCATTCCACCATCTGTTTTTTTCTTGGGTGGTGCTTAGCATTTCTCTAACTATTCTGCTTATGTCTAGCTTCAGGTCATTAATACCTTCATTCCTGAACTTGTCTATGAGGCTCTCGAGATAGTGCTTTATATCTATTGATGCTGTGTCTGCTGTTGCCTCTTTCTCAGGATTGGGGACTGAGGACCCTTTCTTGTTGCTGCCTCTTCCCATATTCTTTGTTCCTTATATATGCAAGCATATATAGGAGGCCCAGCTTCCTTCCCTGTCAATCACAATCTAATTGAATTGTGCTGGCTAGGTGTTCCCACCCACTGCAGCACACCAGGAAGTTCCAGACCAGGCAGCCTATGCAGGGCCTGACTCTCCAGGTCACCTTCAGGCTCTGGGACCTGGGTTGTGCTAACCTACTGGGTCTCAGCCAGCAGTGTCACATGGGCTAGGCACTGCTCACCAGTCCCGCTTCAGAAGGGGATTGGTGACTGAAGTCACTGCAGCGCCCTGTTCCCGCAAGTCTGCCTGGTCCCAGAATGTCCTCTGTTGGAGTCACCTAGACTGTGGAAGAGTCCCAGTTTTCCCTCACTCACTGAAGGTGGATGTATGGTTCCCTGCCCATCCTGCTCTCGACTGCATTCACCGATTCCTGCTCTCAGAGCTTCTGTGCATCTCTCTCCCTGCCGAGCTGATGCAGACTCAGCCATGGTGGCAGGAAACCCAAATCGTGGCTTCCAATGGCGCAGGCTCCATCTTCCACGCTGAGGCTTTATCTGTTTCTGTTATAGCACCAGGATTGCATTCCCAGTTGGTTTCTCTCAGCCCAGTTCATTCTTGGGTCACCGGGGCATATCTCCTCTTGCTTATGATTCCCTAGTCAGCACCATTCCTGAATTCTAAGCTGGGTGTTTCAGAGAGCCTCCGTAGCTGCTGCTATCTGTCTGCCATGTTCTCCCGGAAAAGAATAGGTTTCTTTAAAGTGATGCTAACGTTATCTTTGTGTCATTAACAGTACTGAAGTCTATTCACAAATGGATCAAAGTTCTGAATGTTAAAATAGAAACAACTTGCTGGAAGATAAAAAAAGTTGGAGCTCCTCAAGACAGGCATAACAAAGACATTTTGGACAGAAAGTTAATGTCACAAATAATCATACCGAGTATCAGATAATAAGGTCTTATCAAATTAAAAAGCTTCTGCATAGTAAAGCACACAATCAACAGTGAAGAGACAACCTACAAAACAGGGGAAAGAGTTTTCAAGCTATTCCTTAGACAGAGTAACATCTAGAAAATATGAAGAGTTCAAGAAAATCCTATGTTTCAACATAAAAGACCCAATCCAAAATGGCTAACAACAACGAATCGACACTTTTCAGAAGAAGAAGAACAAATAGCCAGTGAACATGTGAAAAAGTTCAACTTTCTGGCCTCTAGAGAAATACACGTTAAAAACAACACTGATATTTCATCCCACTTTAGAAACTACGTCTGGCATTCCACAATGAAACAATAACAGGCTGGTGAAGTTGTGGGATAAAGAAACAATTCTCTAATGTTGATGGGAATGCAAACTAGTACAAGCACTATGGAAATCAGTGTGGAGATGGCTCAAAATACTAAAACTAGATATTCCACTCAGCACAACTATTCTCTTGCTAAGTACCATCCCCGTGGATCTGAAGATATTTCAGTGATACCCAGATAGCTATGTTTACAACAATGCAATTTGCAGAGCTGAATCTTGGAAGTAACCCATGTCCATCATGAAATGCATGAAGAAAATATTGTATTTATACACAGTGGAGTGCTAACATAAACTATAAAACAGGATTGTGTGGCAAAATGGATGCTTGTTGAAAACATAATATTGACTGAAATAAATCAGATGCACAAGCTTAAATGTCACATGCTTTTTGTTATATGAATAACTCAAAGTATAAATGAGGAATAAAGTGAAAGATAATAGTAAATAGAGAATTGATGTTTTACAAAAGAGAAAGGGACCAAGTGATGGAGAAAGGTGTACAGGGGTAGAAGGGGGAAAGAGAGGCCCAAAGACCATTAAGATGTGTGTGTATGTGCACCAACTCTACAAAAAGAATGTGATTATCACATATTTCAATAACTCACTAATGTAAAATAAAAAATCAAACTACGAAGACCTCATAGAACTCAACAATTGAAATGTTTGAAGTATTTCAAAAGTCCAGTAATTGAAAAGCCAAATGATTGAACCATGGCCAATTTTTCCCCAGAGGTTTGAAAAGCATATACGTATGCCAAGACAAATAAGTGAATCATGACAAGTTACAATTTTGCACCATCTCACTAATGTTAATTGTAAAAATTTAAATATGTTGATGCAGAGGACAAACAGTGGCTAGTTCAGAGGGTGTGAAGATGCAGGTTAAAGGAATCAAAGTAGCATCTAGAGAGGCAAGAAGTCTAAATATCTAATGTGTAGCATGAAGAATAGGGATGGTAACATTTTCATGAATTTGCTACAGATTTGGAGTTCCAGCTGTTTTTCATCCAAAAAAAAGGTTGGTTGTCAATGTGAAGTGATGGATCTGCTAATTTTCTTCAGAGCACCAGTCATTGGTTGTGCAGTAGTAACTGTTTTATTAACTGTGTGTGCTTCCTACCATCGTGTCATATACCATATATATATATAGTAATTAAAATTCATAAACATAGAATACCAATAAAGAGAAATTTACATAAATTTTTAAAATCTAAAAATTAAATCAATTTTAAATATTATGTTTAAGATCTTGGTTGTGAATGGTAGTATTGTGGATTAGTAGTTCTATAAAAAATTTTCCAGCTGTTCAACCCTTTCTGGATATTTGTCCTCTGGTCCTTCTTTAAACAACCCAAGCCTCTATTTCTTAAGTCTGCAAGTGTTTACTTGAATAAACTGTGTGTTTTGAATTAGTAGAATTTCAAACTAGTATTTTAACCACTGCTAGTTTTTAGTTTTTAAGATAGAATTTCATCATAGAAATTTTTAAGTTAGAATTTCATCATAGAAATTCTAACACTATAAGGATTTCTGCATCAATATGCACATTGTATGCTGAAAATAATTGGTTCTGGTACACCTTGAAAATGAATAGTATTTAGTTTTGCACCCATAGCTTGCCTTGGACAATATAGCTTTTATTATTTCTCCTGAACAATACAAAATATGGAGGAAGGCTTTGTAAAGTACTGCACTTTTGGTTAATACTAAATTGCAATGCAACCCATAAATAGTTGGTTGAACAAGACTTTATAAAACATAAATCAAATAGAGCCCTTGATCTGGGTTTATGTAAGTGATTGAGAGATAGTAAAATTATGTGAAAACAATCATATTTCAATTAGCAGAGTACCAGTATGAAAAAAGCTGGTAACAAATATTGAAATGACTTGGTAGAGCTGATGTGACTTATTTCATGTTGCCAAACCACACAAGAGATTACCGATGACCATGATCACTACACCAACACTTACCAAATCTTTTCTAAGGACCTCAAGAGCTTTCTAGAATTCCTTGAAAAACCAGATGTCATCAACTCAAACAACATTTGCAAATCCAAAGTAAGGAAAGTGGGGTGTGTGCTGGCTACTAGGGTAGAGTCACCTTCCATCCTGAGCACCTTCCCCTCAAACTTTCTCTTCCTCCTACTGCTTGGTTCTTCTATTTGGCCACCCACACTACAAGGTGTGAGATTTAAATGCTGCAGGTAGGGTTCAGATGTCAGGAACTTTGGATAAGGGACTTTCTCTTAGCTGAGGATTCATGGTTACACATGGGCCCTCAGGTCCCTGGATGTGAGAACAGAGCTCTCCCTCAAGCTTCCTATTCCTGGAGTAGTAACAACAGCTCATTGTCCCACAGTGCTCCTTAGGGCCATGAAGTACAGCTGCTGAGGCTGGGAGTCTGCTCTCCCTAGGAACACTGAAAGGTGCTTCCTGGTTCAGCCTCTTTCTAAGCACTGGTAAACAAATGACTTAACTATTACTCTGTGTCTTCATTTATAAAAATGAGGCTAATAAAAACTAAAACCTTAAAAAATAGTGCCTGTGCAAAGATAAATTGAAGTAGCATTCAGCTAGTGCCTTGGCAGATATCATGTGCAAAGTCAAGATTGGCTGTTATAATTTCCATATCACTCCTCCTTTGCACAGTAACTAATAGGATTTCTGGGACTGTTTGTTTTACATAAGAGAAAGCATGCTCAGAGAGTGACCTGATCACACTCTTGGTAAGTGGCAATGAAAGGAGCCAGATTGTCTGGTGCTAACTCCTGCTTCATTCTGTGGGACCTCTCCATAACCTTCTACAGGGAGAGGAAAGGTTGTTCTTGCTTCTGCCCCTGTCGGTGTACAGTCAAGCCTGGATTAGGTGATACAAAGTCTTTTAGCAACTAAATTGGTCAAGGTCAAGAAAACACAGTGCATCCTCTACATGATGCCACCAACAGAAAAGAAACTGGTGCCTTTGCTGCTGGATACACAGCATTTTACATGCCAAATCAGAGATTCCCCGCGTCATGTGAGTTTGACTATCAATGCTCTGCCAACCACACTAACAACTTTCATCAAACTGGCTTGTTAACCTTACTCCTCATACCCATTCCTGCCAACCTGCATGTGATTTCCAGGGTGGTCCTTCAAAGCACCATGTGGATTCTGTGCTCCACCTGCTGAGATCCATCAAGGCCTCTCCTGCACCTTGAATGAAACAAAATTCCTTCTCCAGGTGCAGCATGACCTGCACCATCCCTATCCCTCTCACAGCTTCCCAGAAACAGCTCTGGACTTTCCTCTGCTACTCAGCCCCACGTGCCCACACACACAGGGATGTGGGAGGTGTACTTGCTGTTTGCCTGCCTACACAGCCCTATCCTGTTATCTTCATGCATTTCTCCCTTTTTGTGATCGCTGCTCTCAATTTCAAATTTCTGATTTGCTTCCAGATTCCTTTTAGAGTTCCTTATCTATAATGACTTTCCTTTTCATCAATCCTCACCATAAACTCACATTTTGATTTTAGTAATTGTCCTTGTCCACATCTGAAAGCCTCTTGTTTGTCTGTGAATCTATGAATTTGTCCTTTGAAGCCTCCTGAGTATCCTAAAATCTCCGTAGGTGGAGGCATCTGATCTGAAAGCTTTGCTGATTGCTCTGCATTAGACAAGCACTGCCTGGCATCTCTTAGGTTCTTAATAAATATACATAGTGAAAAGATTCTCCAACAAAGAAAATAAGATATGTCTCTTCTGTGTATTTCTGGTGTAAGAAGGAATAGGGCTGAAAAACGATGTGTATTTGCCCTGCAGATGCTGAATGCCTGTGTATCAATGTGACAGAAAGACCTTCATTGTCTTAATGAAGTGTGTCACTGCACATCTTGGAGATGCAGAGTCAGTTAGAGCCCTATTAGTGCCCCTGGTTCTGTCCAGGGGACCATCCAGGTATGAGGCATTTTTCTGTCTCCTGCCAGGTTAGGATCTGAAGATGAAGGGACTCCCCTCCCCCACATACACCATGGCTGTTGAATGGCCTAACTGTGGTTCGAATTTGGATCTAATGCTACCCAGTGGGGTCCCCCTAACCTGGTGTCTCTGGCAGCTCCATTACCCCATGTTCAGAATCCTTAGTCCTCCATTTTCTGTTACAGGAGGCACCTGGACTCCACAGCGTTGACGTTGGACTTTAGGCTCTCAGTGTATGCAGCATGATGGCTGAGGATACGCGGATGCTAATCTTCATGATTCCAAATGCTGGCTTTCCTGCTCACTGGCTTGGCTCTGCAGTTCTGACTCATTTTCTGTTGATCTACTGTCCTCATCTGTACAATGGGGCTGATGTTCTCTGCCTTAGCTTCTGTGCAGCTTCACAGTCAATGTGTAAAAATACTGAAGTTTTACAAATCTTGCCATGCAATTCTGATGAAACACATTGCTGTTAGACTTTTAGAAAATTAAACCTATTGTTATGATTTAGATATACATGAAGATTATGTTCATATAGAGAGTTTGTACCCATATATTTGCACCTTGATTCTTCATTTTTCCCACTCTCCTCCCCTCCCTTCAGCCCGTCTTCTACTCCTTATTTACAAAGCTTTGTTTCATTTCATCCCGCTTTTCTCATTTTTTCTTTTCCCTTCCATTCCCTCCTCTCCCAGGTTGCCCTGTCTTTTGAACTATTTCTTCCTATTTCACAATAAGTAGTCAATATTTTGGTGCTTATTTATGATTTCAGTTTCACCACCAGAAATACATGGGATATTTACAAATTTGACTGATTTATTTCACCTCAGTATTATCTTACATTGCATCCATTTACTTAGAAATATCTCAGATTTATCCTTCTCTGTGGATGAGCAATATGCATTGGATTAAAAAAAAAACAAATATTTTTAAAAATCCATTTTTCTGTTGATAGGCATTGTTTTCCAATGGATGTATTTGGAACTTTTGTCAAAGTTCAGTCTTAAGCAACAAAATCAAAGTAGATGGCAGCCTATGCTTTGATTTTAAAATATACTACAAAGCTATTGTGATAACAATAATTACCTTTTATGGAGTTTTTCTTGTGAGTGTGGCCAGGTGCTTGGTATGCCGGTTTGTGAGAGATCTTATTTATTGCTGTCCCTTGACAGAAATGCAATTTTAATATCTCCATTTTAGGCCAGAAGAAAAAGAGGCATGGAGATACAAGTTATCTGCACAAGATCACACAGTTAGTGAGATTATGACTGCTGAATATTTCCCATCACCTGTGTTCCTACTTCCATCTCAATTTGCTCTCTGGAAGGAAACAATGTATTTTTTTTTCTTTAAAGAAAAGGAAACAAAAAAAATACATCGAGATAAGAAAGGGTAGAAATAATACAAAATTACAGAAAAACAAGCGATAAGAAATCGCTGGGTGATAAGTTTCATATTGTCATCTTAGAAATAGCTGTTCATAGCCTTTGTGGAGATCTGTCTGGAGATTTCTCAAAAAGTTGGGACTGGAAATCCCATTTATTCCAGCTATTCCACTTCTAGGCATATTCCCAGAAGAACTGAAAGCATCATACCACAGTGATATATGTGCACCTATGTTTATAGCAGAACAATTTGTAATCGCCAGACCTTGGAAACAACCCAAGTGCCCATCAACTGAGGAATGGATAAAAAAGTTGTGGTATTTCTATACAATGGAGTGTTATTCAGCTATAAAGAAGGATCACATTGAGATATTTATCAATAAATGGGCGCAGCTTGAGACCATACTCATAAGTGAAATAAATCAATCTCGCATGTGTGAATACCGAATAGTTTCCCTAATGTAAATAATGATTCAAATATATAAAAATATGTGGTAATCATGATTCCCCATTAGGTGGCCTTGAAGCCTTATAAAGTTTTCACTCATTAATTAGAAAGGCTTTATTCTGGGCTTCTTGATATGAAAATATTTGAAGCTAGAGTATATGAAGTTTTATCCAAATATTTCAAGGAAAAAGACACTATGGTAACTACTATTAAGTCAGGTTATAAGGTGGTGAAGTACTAGGATGTTGAAACAGTCATGCTGTGACCTCTATTGTTATATTGTTATGTCCTGTTTATCTCAATCTCCCCCTTATTGTTTCAAAAAAAATTATTTAGTCATTTCTTATGTTTGTCTTAATTAAAGAAAAAATTCAAAAAAATTAGGATATATATAGTAACTCTTTTCTATTTCCTATTAACTTGTTTTGAAGTCCTGTAGTACTCCCACAATCTTGTTTTGACTGATTAGACTCTGTTCCATTCTATATGATAGTATCAAGTTTGAAGACATAGGCAACTACTTTGAAGACAATAAGATTCACTAAGATACCCATTCTGGTTTGACTATTGTCTTCTTTGGAAGTCCTGTAATGTTTACAATGCCTAAGTTTTATTGGTCTTGTTCTCTACTGTTTTGTCCAACTTTATAATATCTAATAAGATAGACAATTCTTTTTAAGGAAACAAGGGACAACGTTGATAACCATTGTTGATAAACTTGTACTCTGTTCTACACCATGTGCTATGTCTATCCTTGGTATTGACTGACAGCTTTGTTTTGCCATATTTGACTGTATTCTTCCCCCCCAAAGAAAGTAATAAGCACTAAGGAGTAATAAAATCCAAGATGTGTAAATTTTGTTGTAAAAAAGAGAGGGAAAAAAAAAAAGAAAAAGAGCTCTAACGGATATAACAGCAAGTGTGTTTGGGGGTGTTAAATAGCTGACTTTATCAATGTTTTTGGAACATTGAACACAGCTGTTTGCAGTCTCCCTGTTTGAATGTCCACCTTGTGTTCTTTGATACTGTGATTTGAGGAACTATTTTCAAGAAGATAGTGTGTAATCTACTAGCAGGTAATTTCTTACTGTTATGTTTTTTTGTTTTGTTTTGTTTTGTTTTGTTTTGTTTTGTTTTGTTTTGTAGTTCTGTATTGCGTGTACCCTTACGCCGCTTTGGTTTGTTTTGTGTTTTTCACTTTTTCCTCTTAAATAAAAAAAAAAAAAAGAAATAGCTGTTCAGGTTACAAAATTAAAGTATTTAGAATGACTTTCAAAAAGTGACACTACAAACAGTTCTGCTCAATGATCAAACAAAAACTCAGTAATACGGTTATCAGTCCTCCACACTTGTTTTACATCTCAAAGAGGGTAAGATTAAACATCAAAACAGAACAACACAGTTAAAAAATAATTTAAAGAAATACAGATTTCAAAGCAAGTCCACTGGAGATCTTCACTGTATATCTAACTGTCTCTAGTTTCTTACAAATAGTTGTCCCCATCTTCACCCACTTTGTATACTTATTGCATATTATAGAACTAATCAAATAATTACAGGATGATGAAGGCTTTTTAGGTCTTCAAGATCCAATTTTAGGGAAGACAATAATAACTACCATTGCATCTCTCATTCTTTTCGTGGTAGGCATCCCCATCTCTACATATGCTGAAATTGAAAAGAGACCAGATCAATGTCATTCTAATCAGTGAACAATAGTATTGCTAGAATTTATATCATAATGCTACAAAACTAGCATTAGGTTTCTTAGCATCTCTTCTTCAGAGTATCTGTTCATTACATCTTGCATTAAATAATCTGTTTCCATAAACAATTTTTTAAAAAAAGAACTCATGTGTGAATTTCTACATATATATCTATCCTCTCTGTGTTATAGGGAAAACCAAGTCGTAACAAGACAGCAAAACAAATTCCTAGAAAAACATGCAATGGATAAGATATAAAAGACCACAATATAAGTGATCTTTTGTAGTTACTATGTTTTCTCTTGTTATTTTCAATAGATTTGTCCACAACACTGGCTTAGTATAGTTAAGCATAGTATTGCCTATTTTTATAAAAACACAACTTTGAAAGCATTGTAGGATTTGAGAGCTGTTAATAGTTAATACCAGTGTGGATATCCTTTACATCTTGTCATCTTTAGAGTAGTGGCCTCTACTTTTAGGGGTGATACTGACAAGCATACCAAATTAAAATAAAATCAGCCAAGGCCAACCCATGGTCTTATGATTCAGATTTAATTAAGATCAGTCATAGTAAGACAATGGAAGTAATACAGGATTTCCATTTAAGTTAATAGGAAAGTAAGGATAGTTACCATGGTATAACCTGCTATATTTGGGTCAGATGTCTGTGCCCTCATATCTGACATGAGTGGACAGACCAGAACAAATTAAATTCAAACTAAATATGGCAATAAGACTACTGTGTCTTTTAAATCCTGATACACTATTAACAATGACCTCTGCCTTTTTAAATAGTGTTTCAGAGCTGTCTATACTAAAGACTATAGCTTACCGTCTCTGCCTCATGTCTGCTACTCTACTTTTCTGCTATAATTTGTCCACCTTATTCCCTCATTCCACTGTCTGCCCGTTCATTGAGGCCTCTCTGCCACTGTTGCTAGAATCTTGGTATCCCTTCCTCTCTTTCTCTGGAATGTCCTTCAACACTCTGTAGGGTTGGATTGGTGGCCACGAACTCCCACAGTTCTTCCTCGTCTTGGAAGCATCTTATTTCCCCATTAATTCTGAGAGAGTGTTTTGACGGGTATATGAGCTTTGGTTGCATATTATTTTCTTTCAGGACTTGGAATATTTCTTCTCATTCCCTTCTTGACTTAAGAGTTTTTGTTGATAAGTCTGTTGTTATTTTGATAATTTTCCCATTGTAAGTAATCTGCTTCTTTTCTCTGGCTGCTTTTAATATTCTGTTCTTTTGGTGGATTTCTGGAATCTTGATTATTATATGTCTAGGTATAGATCTGTTTTGGTTGTAGGTAGCTGGTTTTCTGTATGCCTTTTTTATCTGGATATCATTTCCTTTTGCTATACATGGGAAATTTTGCTTTAATATATCTGTGAATATGCTTTGTATTTCATTTTTGGTTGCTCCTTCTTCCTCACTCACATTCTTTATTCTTAAGTTATGTATCTTTTTGTCATCTTCTAGCCTTTGAATTGTTTCTTTCTGGTTCCTTGTTATTTTTAAGAGGCTTTTTCATTCAGGATCATATGCCATAAATCTCTCTTCAAGTTTCAGAAGGCTATCTTTAGTTACTGTCAGGATATTTTGTCAGTGTTCAATGGAGGTTTTAGTTTCCTGGTAATCGCTTTGGATCTGCTTCATGTATTCTAAGTTATGTTTAAATTCTTCAGAAGTTTCTCTTTCTTTTCTGACTTCCTCAGTTCTTCCATCTGTGTTCTCTTGGGCGGGGCTTGTCCTTTCTTTAATTAATCGCTTTATATTTTGCCTCATTTGGATCAGGAGTACAGCTTCAAATTCATCTATGAGGTCATGGAGGTATTTTTTAATTTCGGCAGATGCTGTGTCCAGTATTGGATCTGTTCTCTGTGCTTGTTCTCTTCAGTGTTTACTTCTCCTGGGCTTATTTTTTCATGTTGGGCAGTGGAGATTTTTAAAAAAAATTTTATCTCTTGTCATGTTTCTGAATTCTTTCAGACTGGAGTGTCCTGGGGGTCTCTGGCCCTCTCCTTATTGCTTAGGGCCTTTCAGAAGCATGCTGACATGAGTTTTTGCTGTCCTCCCCAATTTGCTGTTATCTGGAGTAGGCTTGGATGTAGGGGCGGTACAGGCTAGCCTCCAGCCTCTGTGCCAGTCAATCTGTAACTTAGGCTCTACTTTCTGGATGCCACTGAGTTCTGATTATTTTGTGTCTGCTTTATTGGGCCCCAAGCAGAGGCTTGGTTCAGCCCCAGCAGATCCTGCCAGTTCTCTCTGTGCCAGAAGCAGCTGACTAATGTCACCCTGGCACAGGGTTCTGCCCAAATCCCAGCTGTTCTCTTCCAGACCTCTCTGAGACAGGAGCACTGGGTCAGCGGGTCTGCCCAATTTCATGATGTCTTCTACTAGTTCTATGTATGATGCTGAAGCCAACACAGTGTCAGGCTCTGCCCAATTTCAAGATGTCCTCCACCATACCTCTCTACAGGGGTGACTCGGTGATGTCACCAAGCCACAGGTTCTGCACAACTCTAAGGTGTTTTCCACCAGACTCTCTGTGTTATTGATGTCCCCATGTTGGCGGGCTCTGCCCAGTTCCAAGATGTTCTCTGGCCAACCCCAGCAGCTCTGGGACCCAGTCTCCAGTACTCACCAGGGCTCTGTGAATGTCCTCCTTTTGAGTCTACTGGCCACCACGCTGCTCGCCCTCATTGCACTCCCGGCACAACATGGAATTGTCAGAAAACTGCACAGTGCTCGGCTTCAGAGCTCCAGAGCCTTTCACAACCACCTCTGGTGCAGCGGGGCAGTCCTGGCTGCTTCTTGGGGTCCAGGGTCTCAATTTCCAGCAGTCACCAAAAGCCAACACAGCTTTTCTTGTTGGGTCCACAGGTCAGTTCACTGCATTAAAGGCATGGGATTTGCAGCCTCCCGTTATCAACCTTCTCAGTCTCTGCATGACTTTAAATCCTGTAGACATGCTGTCTTGGTTAATAAGAATCATTATCCATTCATCTGGCCCTCTCCATGTTGTCATATTCTAGCATCTAATATGATTTCTCCAGGGAGACTCTCCGCCTGATCCCCTAGCAAGGTGCCATTTTAGGGTCTCTCACAGGAAACAATGTATTTGATATTATGTGCTGTTCTTTTTCCTTTTTCTCTGTAGTAATCAGGTGATGTTTAAACTCTCATCGCTGGATGTAGCTCATACTGCCTTAGTGAATAAATTCTGGAGCTTTGGTGGTAATGAGAGGAGCCAGAGATTCATGGAGTGCTGTATCTGAACCTTCCCGAGCTTCTGTTTGCTGGGGCCTGAGAAGACCCCTGTGACCTGGACCATGATAGACTACACTGGAGAGCCAGGGAAATTATGTAACCTATTTGGTCATAAAAGCACTAAGTTGATTGTAATATAGAGGTTAAATACAAGTTGACTAAGTATTCATGTAAATTTTTATGAAAACATTGATTTGGAGAATTACTGCATGCTTCCTCCTGAGTTTCAGATATGTGGTATATGAAAATGTACACAAATGTGATGAGGGAGCAAAGCTCAGCACAGTTATTCACAGATTATTTTCCTCATAAAATTTTTGTTTTTGGCTGAGCATTAGCATGAGTTGTTCAGAAGTTCCAAACTTCCCCTCCTTGGCCTTTGTGCATGGTGAATGCTGGTAACTCTCCAGTGTGCACCAACTCCCCAGGTCTCTCCCTCCAGGCAGCTACAGCAGAGCAGCCAAGCTGAGTTCTCTGGGTGCCTGTGCAGCTGTGCCTAGAACGCAGTCCCCTGTGTACATGGCAGTACTTGTATATTACCGTTTCCATATGGAGTTTTCAAACTCCACATTGCTTCTTATTTTCATGTAACACTCTGAGATGAGTCTAGAAAAAAAACTATCTCATTAGCCTTCAGACGTGTTAGACTTCTTACTGGAGACTTTCAAACACTTGGACTCTGTTCTTCTGTTATGCTCAGGACTTTATTGCAATGGAGCTTCTGACATAATCCCTGAGGGCCTCACTTCTGGCCTGCATCACCTGGGAGTCAGGATTTCAACCTATGAATTCAGGGAAGACAGATAAGCAGAGAACAGCTTATTTCTTGAATGAATCCGTTAATCTTTGCATTCAGCAAGCAAAAAGACTAAATGGCTGTGTTGATAGAATTACCTCAAACATGACATCATTAAATAGACATGTGACACTTTCTAAATCTGTGTCGACACTAGGACAATATTTGAGAATGAAGCACAAAACTTGAGGTCTTATCAAGACAATTTCTAAAGCTAGAAGACCAATTGTAAGCCATGATTCACAAATTTAAGGTTGAAATACGTATGTGATCTTAGAAAAGAAAAGAAAGTGATTGATTATGCAAGGGTTTCATAACCCAGAGGGAGGAAATGCAGGAAAATCCACTGTGGCAGTAAGGCATTATATGGGAAATAAAAACTAGGCTTTATGGGATACATGGAGGCATGATATAAAGGAAGACACTTCGAGGAGCTAAAGTGCATGTCTCACTAAAGAGATTGTTCAGGGAAATATCATATTCCACAGGCCAAGCACTGTCCAGTATTTTCAAGCAACAAGAGCAATAGGTTGATTGGAATATTGATAATTTAGAACCTATAGAAATGAAAAACGATTGACAGTATTTTGAAAAGTTCAGATTCTATTAGATCAACCCCCACAATCAGTGTTCAAGAAAGATCAAACTAGTGATGTAACAATAGAAGGTTCTTGAACACATAATAAGAGCATTGGGAAGTCAAATGAACCTAGAAGGAGCCATTTGCAGTCAGCACTCTGACATCAAGGAGCCAAGTACACACACACACACACACACACACACACACACACACACACACACACACATACACAGGACCAGGAGCAGTGCAAAACCAAAACTGAGAGGCAGATAGAAGGTAGCAATGAGGTTAACAAGTTAGGTCAAAGGTGGCTTTGCTCTAACAGGGTTTTACACAACCTCAATTTGTGCCTAGTCATCACTCACATCTGACAAGAACAACCTTCTTAACATACACTTCCATATTTATGAATGGGAATGAACAGTTTAGCTCATCAATTATAGAGCAAAGAATGAAGATTTGCAGGTCCATGAGTGGCCGGATCCTGGGTAAGCAAGGAGGACATGTGAGAGTCCTGTCTCTGTTGGAGAAGGACGGATCCTTGCAGCAAGGTGTTTCCAGAACAGGATGGGGCAGGAAGGCTTTTTGATCATTCCTATCTTACCGACTCACAGGAGCAAGCAAATTTCAATGCTGTGTGTTCCTCTGAGAACTGCATCTGCTGAATTCCACATTGGTCTTTACCTTTTGAGAATAAGCTCTGTGAATCTTCTGAAATTCTTATTCAAGGGTATTGTTAAGAATTTCATCCAGTATACCACTGACACCTGAGTGTGGCTGCATAGAAAACCCCTGTCTACAGAAGTGTGTGAGTTCCTGGGAAACATTTGTGACTTGCATGCATTACTGTGAAAATGTGGAATAGCACATTCACTTTGGAGGAGTGGAAGGCAGTTCCTTATTATGTTACACATTCAGTTACCACCCAGCTTTGGAAATATTCTCAGTGGTAAATAAAGTCATACATGCACACATATATTAGTGCATTAATCTTTATAATAAATTATTTATAATTGTCCAAAATTACAGTCAATGAAGTGTCCTCCAACACATTAATACGTAAAAATATGACCCATCAACAATGCCTATAATGCAATGTTATTCAACAATAAAAAGTTGAAAACTTCAGTGACTGAGATCTCGTAAATAAAAGATGTTAATCTGAAAAGGCTACATAATAAATAATGTGATATTTTTGACATTTTGTCAAAGGAAAATTGTAGAATCAAAAACAAATTAATGATTACCCTGGGCTCAGAGTCAGGGGAAGAGAAAGGGTGGTTGATGGGGAAAATTCAGAAAAGGACTTTTGGGCTTTGTTGGAAAGGGCGGGCTTCACTGTTAGGATACTGGTTCTGCTGTATGTACAGGTATCAATCTGCATGAGACCATGGACATTAAATTGTGAATTTTACTGAGCCTGAATTATGCCTCAAACAAGGATTACAACATTAACAGAAATCTATATAACTATTTCTGTTACAGATTTCTAAGCCTTATATGTTGATAAGACCTTTTAAATAAAAAGAAATAGTGACTTCCCTTAAAAATAATACAGTATATGTGTGTCGTTAGAACATAAATGTAAATTGTGTGCATGGTTAACTAATAATCAATTTTTTTGTGATTTTCTTTTTTTCTTTCAAATTTGGATTATACCACAGAAACAATATGCCTTCTATGTAAAGACTCAGAGGAAAAGTTTTATACATATCTTCTGTCTTTTGTCTCTAATATCAAGACTATTAGCAATAACAGTTCAGCTGTTTGGCACAAACTGGGTATTGCAGAAGCCAGGCATGTTGCTTGTCCCCTTAAAGCCAGCCATCTGAAGTGCTATGTGCCTATTTACATGGGTCACCTGCATTTAGGGTTTTCCAGTTCATCTGAAATTAACCAGTGGTTTGTTAATCAGAAAAACTTATTAAGTACACTCCTTTAGATAACAGTGTGGGCTGACTTTTGCTTGTATGGAAGACAAATGGGAACTGTAACCATTGATTTCTTCTCCTGCACTGTATGTGTGGATGGAGCTATCACACTCTACCCTATTGATACATGCAAATAAAATGGTTAATGATGAAAGGAAGACCAGTAGTCATCCTAACCATGAGGACTTGCTCTTTCCAGATGCTCAGCCTTACATTCACTGACTTATTGTCTTGTTTCATTCTGTGAACTAAGTGAGCATTTACTGCCTTTGTTAGATGAGGAACCAAAGCATCAGAGAGTTGAGTGTCATGCTGGGGATCCTAGAGTGGCTGAGCTGCTTGGATATGAATGGAAACTGTAACAATGGTCATCATTCTCCGAGAATAGACTCATTAATCCTGGGGCAACTTTTTGTGTTGCAAAGCTGTGTGTTAAAAAAAGGTGAAAAGAAAAATTACATACATATGTTTGAAGGTGAAGAAAGATGTTGCGGATGAGAGACAGAGACCTCTGCCCTGCCCCTGCCTCATCTTTCTTACAGTAAGAAGTTCATTGAGTGGACCATTCGCGAAAGAGCAGGACTACAGCCCAGACAGTTAACCAGAACTGTTTATTGCATTTGCATCACTTCTCACTCTTCTAGTTCTTTGATGTTTCTCAATTGTCTCTTTAGGTTAAGTTACCAAACAGGATGTTCCATTTGCAAAATTCATGGATGCTACAGATGCTAGAGAAATACCTAGTGGAGCACATGCCTGAATCCATAAAGGTACGAGTGGAACATGCACAAGACAAAAAATAAAGGACCTTCAGCTGCCAATAAAAGAGGTGGAGAAGAAAGCATTTAGCAACCTGTGTGGTAGGTGCTCTGCATGTAGCATCTCTTTTAAATCATGTTGCCTTAATGCAAGAAATGTGTATCATACCCATCAATTCTATAACCTGACAAAGACCATTGCCAATGTGCTGATTCAAATCTTGTCTGAGCTTTGGGAGGTAATGGCTCAAAACATTTCCTGCTACTTATCAGAAAACTGTATTATATAAATCTGGAGGTTTTCCAGAGTTGAAACTTTGACTAAAAGTATCGTATTCATGTTTAATTGCTTTTCTTAAACATCCATTTATCTGTTCCTTCTTGATGAAAAGAACAAATCAGTTTGTGTTTTATCCAGTCTGCAATGAATAGTTTAAATTTGAGTGAGCAAGAAATGTCTTTAGAATGAGACCAATACTCCTGTACTCAGAGGCATGTCCTCAACCAGCCCCAGTGCCTGAAAATACAGGAAATAAAATCTCTTAGAGCTGAAATGAAAAAAAAAAAATAGAATGTAGAACATAGCCCGTATAATTCTTCTTACTGTATTTTATGGAATAGACAGAAAATATGCGTGTACTTAGAAGTCCTAAAGAAAGTTAGGAAACAATTTAAACTGAGTTTTCCAAAATACCTGCTTTATAACATCAGAATACTTATGCTGTTCAGGTGCTTAAGACATAATTTTCCCTGGATGAAGTACATATTTTTAACATTTTAAAATGATTATAATCATGTTAAGTATGTTATTCAATAATAATGGAATTAAAATTTAAAACTTTTCTGGAAGTTCCTAAATTTCTGCAAATGATATAAACACACTTCTAAATATATCATCCTTCACTGTCACAAGGAAAATTAGAGTATTTTACTTGAATATAAATGAGAGTGCAGCATAGTGTAATTTATGAGACGCAAGAACATCATTGACAAATAGAAAAAGCATGGCATTAGTTGCTATTGTAAAAAAGCAAGGATGGTGTCATCTAACAAGACTTAGACTTCCAACCCAAAATCTAAAAAATTAATACAAACTAACTGCTTTAGTGTGTGGAATGAAGGAAACAGGTGAATGGGATCAAGGAAACACTGGACGAGGAGAAAGAGGAGAGGAAGAACTCAATGAGAAAACAGTAAAATAATAGCTAAATTCCATGCATCATCTGTGCATCTGAAACTGGATTCTCAGAAAAGTTCAATAATGTTGAAAACTCTATGACCAAAGTTACCAAGAAATGGAGAGAATAGTCATAATTTATTAAGAATGAAACAGCAGACATCACTATTAGCTCAATGGAGATTATAAACCTTTAAAGATGTTTTTAACAACACCATACTTATACTTTTCAAATTTATTCTGTAAAAAATATGAAAGTTGAAAAGTCACTGAAAAAGAATTTACAATATAAATCTTCCTATTTCTGGAATTTAAAATACTCTGAGAGGAAAATTGCTCATCTGGATGGTTTCATGACCAATTTCCACCACATGGATGAAGAAGAAGTAATGTCAGGGCACACAAAGCATTCCAGAAGAGGGCAAAGGAGTTAATGTTGACCAGCTCATTCTACGATATTAGAATTACCCTGATAGCAAAACTGGAAATATACAGTGCAAAAACTACAGAGTATGTCTGTCTGTGAACACAGATGCAAAAATAGTAACAAGATAACATGAGGTCAAAAACACTATTTAGAAAAACTAGTGTATCATAAAAAACTGGAAATTATCTTAAGAATTCAAGATTCAACATTCAAACATCAATAATATCACTTTCTAAATGAGCAAACTAAAGGACAAAATCAAGATGATCTTCTCTTGACAGTTATAGAATGATTATTTCACCAAATTTGATGTTCTGAATAAACATAAAACCACTGCAGTCTAGGGAAAAAAAGGATTATCCTTAAGCTGATAGAAAGAAGAGGAATAACATTTTCAGTTGTATTTTACTAAATAGTGAAAAGGGTTTCTCTACGATGGACATTAAGGCAAGAATACCCACCTTCAATACTTATGTTCACAGTAACACTGGTTGGTCTAGCCTATATACAAGGCAAGAAATGAATATATAGCAGGCAAAAAGAAGCAAAAGAGGTTTTTTTCCCCACAGACATTATGGTTATCTAATGTAGAAAAATCATATGAAAAATACAAAAAGAGCTTTAGATAGTAATAAGTTCAGCAAGGTGACAGGATTCAAATTAATGTATGAAATAACAAAAATCAATTCTATTGTTATGAACTATCAATGCTCAACTGAGCATGAAACTTAAAAAGCAGTACCATTTACACCTAAGGAAAACAAAAACTAAAGGACAAACAAACCTTTAGTAGTACAACTTTGTTAGTCTCCATTTTTTCTAATGACTCAAGTACCTGGACTTCTCTGGACAGCAGGAAGTTGATGTGTTTAGTACAGCTCTGACATCAGTCTCTGCAAAAGCAACTCTGGAAAGAAAGGCAGAATATTCTACCTTGTGTTAACTTTTGCTACTGATTATGTGCTTTGTTTAAAGGTCATTTATGGATAAAGCCACATGAGCTTTAGGTAACTCCAAACCACAGGTCAACAGCAGGTAACACAGTGCAGCTCTTGAGTGGGCTGTCCTGAAGTAGACGTCTTTGACATAACAAATTCATTGTTTTCCGAGAAACACTGCAAAATTTTGAGCTCAGTCGCAGCATTTTCTTGTAAAATTGGTAAAAGCAGAAAGTCAACAAGGTAGATATTTCCATTCAGTAGTTATTAAATCTCTGGTAAGAGAAAGATTTATGTTTTGTGGCCTGAAGCATTGGGTGTTGTGTCTGCAAAGAGTAAATACTGTATAGGCTTTTATCACACATAAAATCTCATTCAGTCAGGTTGCAGCAACAGAGAGAAAGAGATAGAGAGAGAGACAGAGACAGAGATACAGAGAGAAAGAGCGACAGAGAAACAGAGACATACAGAGAGAAAAAAGAGACAAAGAGACAGAGAGTGAGACAGAGAGGCAAAACAGATTTCAGTTTTATTTTTAAATTGGGTATCTAAAAATCACCCGTTCCAAATTCTAATGTTTAGAAAAGTAATCGTTTTTTTCCACAAAACTGGTTTCAGTTGCCATATCAAGGTTCCCCAAGTGACAGAGTATTTAATGTGGTGAAGTGAAAATTTTGCTTCCCTTTTTTCTTAGTCTAACTTGAACTATTGCAAGAGAGGGACAGGGAACTTCAGGATCAGGCTGTGCCTTAGTTGGTGAAATGGTTTTTGCTCCATCGCCCTTTCTCCTGTGGCATCTTCTGGCTTCATCTGCTGAGGGACCATGCTCTCCACTTTACCGTGCTACCGTGCACACTGAGTGTGCTTTTACTCACAGCTCGAGCACTTCTAACATTAGCAAATATTCCTCAACTTATTCAGCGTTCTTCACATCTTTGGTGTTTGAAGACCTGATTCTAGACAGGAATGTAGAACACTAAAATGCATGATGCTTCAGGAGTTTGGTCACCAGAACCCAGGATTATACCATTATGATCTGTTTCTTATTAAGTAGGAGAGAGGCCATGTCAAATTTCTGGAAAGTAATGTGTAAATATTTAGAAGATAAAGAGACTTCTAAACATGTGATATCTGGTCTTCAAAGTTTTCTTCTAAAATTTGTAATAACAGTTATATTTTCAAAGACCTAAGGACAAAATTTCGCTTCAGGTATGGGAAAAAAATATCTGAAAAAAGAAAAAAAAGCTTCAATATGATGTAAAATATTTGAAGTTACAGGGAAGCTCGACGTGGAAGCAGAAGCCTCCCACAGAGATCCCTACAGAACTGTGTAGCCATAGGACTCTGCCTGGAACCTGGTAGGACCCTGCCCAGTATCCTTGAACACTGCAGTAACTTTGGGTCTTCATCTGGGTCCTGGTTAGGCCTCACCAGGCATCTTACAGATAGCTCAGAGCTATTTCCTATGAGCTGAAGATGTTCATAGCAATATCTACCTAGCTGTGCAGTGGTGAGTCTATGCTTGGAACCTGGTGGCACCACACACAGGTCAACTAAGAAGCTGGCGAGCTTTTGTGTGTCATGTAGCATGACCTAAAACCCTTCCCAGTATATTCCACATACCATTCACCTTGCTACACCTCTCAGAACATGACAGGGCTCTACCCAGTGACCTCAAGCACGTGGGGTAATTCTGTGAGCCATTTGGGGCATGCTGAAGATCCACCCAGTGTGCACACCCCTCCAGCATGCTTCAAAGTGCCATTAGGGACCTGGAGAATACAGGAAAATAACATAATGAAAGAACACAATGCAACCTCAAACATTTTGCCCATCACAGACAAGCCTAGGAGACATGAACATACTATAAAATGTAGATCATACACTTGAAACTTGTGAAATGATAGTAACTGGAGTAAAGAACCAACTCTAAGAAGCTATAGAGGACCTCAGATCAGAAATAATCTACCAGGTAAAAGATGAAATGATAAATGTAATGAAAGAAATGTTGAACACATGTAAAGAAGATTAGTTAAAAAATCTAGGAGCACTGAAAAAAAATGGAAACCTTGCCTGAACACCATAAGAAAACAATAGAATACATGAAACAGATTCAAGAAATTCAGGAAATAAAATATACCAAAAAAGCTGGCAAAACCACATTAATGAACGTGGTCTCCAGACCTTAAAGACAAGATTGCAGATAATGAACAATAAAGAATAGGTCATTTCAAAATAACAAGGTACTAGGAAATAACAATACAACACTTACCAGATGATGTAAGGAAAAATAATACAAGATTGATAGGTGTGACTGAAAAAGTAAGTGATGACACAAATGAGAGCAAAAGGCTATTTCCAGAAAGAATAGCAGAAATGTGGGAAAGGAAACCAACACACAGATAAATGAAGCATATAGAACTCCAAATAGCCATAACCAAAATAAATCTACATCCAGATATGCAATAGTCAACATCCCAAAAATTCCAGATCTGAACTAAATATTAAAAGCTGTTAGAGAAAAAAGATAGATCGCCAATAAAGGAAATCCCATCAGAATCACAGCAGACTTTCTCAACACAAACAATGAAGTCAAGAAGTGCATGGTATGAACTATTTCAAATCATGAAGGAAAATGACTTCCCACCCAGACTGATGTACCCTGAAAAAACTGTCTTTCAATATTGATGGAGAAATAAAATATTTCCATGACAAAGGGCAATTGAATAATTTCATGACCACCAAACAAACCCTGCAAAGAATACTGAGCAATATTCTAGATAGACATAAAAACAACTACAATTCCAAGAATACAAATAGATAAAAGCCACTAAGCACAGCAGACAGTTAAAAAATACTAAAGAGAGGGGAAAGGTAAACAACCAACAGCAGAAACACAAAATGACAAAAATGAGTCAATATATATATCAGTTATAAACATTAATGTAAATGGAGTCAATTCATCCACTTAAAGAAACAGCCTGGCAGGATGGATCAAGACAAAACATCAAATTATATTCTACATACATGAAATGAATCTAACCCAAAAGGAAGCATATAGACTGAAAGTCAAAGGAAGGAAAACAGAACTTCATGCAACAAGAACCAAAAGAACAGCAGGGGTAGCTGTATGGTTTATAGCCAATGTGAACTTCAAACCAAGAGTGATCAGAAGAGATAAAGAAGGTCACTATTGAGGTAGGGGAAATCTTCAAAAGGAAGTGAAAACAATCCTAAATATATATGCACTAAATATGGGAGCACCCACTACGTAAAACAAATACTAATAGAAATGAAAAATAAAACAAGCAATTAAACCCCTTTGACACCAAGAGACAGATAAACTAGAAAGAAAGTCTGCAAAGAAATAAGAGAATTGAATCAAGCTTGTGAACAAATGGACTTAGAATGTGTATACAGAATATTCCACCCAACATCAGAATATTCATTCTTCTCAGCTGCACATGGGATATTCTCTAAAAAAGTACATACACTAGCCCAAGAACATGCTTAAGTAAATGCAAAATAATTGCAATTATTGCACACATATTATCTGATCATAGTGCTATTAAAATGGAAATTAATGACAAAGGAAACTACAAGAACTCCATAAATGCTTGGAAATTAAATAACACCCTCTTGAGCAACCAATGGGCCTCAGAAGAAATTAAACAATATTCCACAAGTAAATGAAAATAGAAATGCATCTTACCAGAACCTGTGGGACACAAAGAAATCAGACTTCAGAGGAAAATTTATTGCTGTGAACTGGCACATCAGAAAAACAGAACAAAGACAAATAAACAACGTGATGCTACAACTCAAATATCTAGAAACAGAAGAGCAAGCCAAGCACAGCACCAAAAGAAGGGCAGAAATTATAAAGATTGCAGCAGAAATCAACACAGTAAAGACTAGGAAAATAACACAAACAACCAATGAATTAAAGAGTTAATGCTTTAAAGAATAAATAAAATCAGTAAGCCTCTGGGCCAGCTCATTTTAAAAAGGAAAGAATAACTCAAATTCAGACCATAAGGAATAAAAAGGGTCAAATCACTACAGAGCCTGTGGAAGTACAGAAAAACATCAATACCTACTTCAAAAACTTTTACGCTAATAATTTTGATAATATAGAAGAAATAGACAAATGCCTACTAACACATAAATTATCAAAGCTGGAGCAAGAAGATATAAAACAGTTTAATAAACCAATTTTAGTTTATGAAATTGAAAATGTAATTAAAACCTTACCAATAAATACAATCCCAGAAGTCCTGATGGGTTCACAGCTGATTTCTACAAGAAATTCAAGGAAGACTTAATGCCAACACTTCTCATACTATTCACTGAAATTGAAAGGCAAGCACTTCTTCCAAACTCATTCCTGGAAGCAAAACTAGAGAAAGACACAAACAAAAAAGAGAACTACAGGCCAGTTTGCCTTATGAACATAGATGTACAAATCCTGGCAAGTAGAATGCAGCAAGCGATCAACAAGATTATATACCATGATCAGGTGGGTTGCATCACAGGAATTCAAGCAAGGTTTACCAGATGCAAATCAAATAGCATGATGCATCATATCAATAGAGCCAAAGATAAGGATTACATGATCATCTCAATAGATGCAAAAAAAAAAAGCTTCTGATAAAGTGCCATACTAATTCATGATAAGAACATTATGGAAAATTGGTAGAGTGTCATTATCTGAACCAGATAAAAGCCACCTATGACCAACAACCATCATCATATTAAACGGTCAAAAAAAAATCTTTCACTCTGAAGTCAGGAACAAGACAAGGCAGTCCACTAACACCATTCCTATTAAGTATTTTTCTGGAACTTTTAGCCACTGCAATTAGACAAGAGAAATAAAATAATTAAAGATAAGAAAGGAAGAAATTAAACTACCATTATTTGCAGATGACATGACATGCTATATAGAAGATCCCCAAAACTCCACTGAAAGATTTCTACATATAAGCTGGGCATGTTGGCTCATGCCTGTAATCCCAGCACTCAGGAAGCTGAGGTGGGAGTATCGTTCCAAGTTTGAGACCAGCCGGGGCTACAAAGTGAACTCAAGGGCAGCCTGAACTGCATAGAGAGACACCAGCTCAAAAAAAAAAAAAAAAAAAAAAAAAAAAAAAAAAAAAAAGACTTCTACATATAACAACCAAATTCAGTAACATACCTAGTTACAAAGTCAACACTCACAAATCAATAGCATTCTTGTACACCAACAAACTCACTGGGAGGGAAACAAGAGAAACCAGAACCTTCACAATAGCATTCAAAAAATAAAATACCTAGGAATCAATTTAACAAAGGAAGCAAAACATTTATTCAGTGAAATTCACAGTACTCTGAAAAAATAAATTAAAGAGAACCTTAGAAAATGGAAAAACTTTCCTTGATCATGGATAGGAAGAAAAAACTTTGTGAAAATATCAAAATGTCATTCTACTTCCCAGAATCAACACCTGGGATCTCATCTTGTTAATAAGTTTTTGCATGACAAAAGAAATGTGCAACTGAGTGAAAAGACAACCTATGTATTAGTCAACTGTCCCTCAGACAAAGCACTTTTATCTAGACCATATGAAGAATTTTACAACATCAAGCCCCCAAAATTCAACGACACTGTCCAAGAATGAGCATGTGAGATGAATATACACTTGTTAGCTGAAGAAATATAAATGGCAAATAAATACATGAGGAAATGTTCAATATCATTGGTCATTAGAAAAATGCAAATTAAAACCACAGTGAGATCCAATTTTACTCCAAATAGAATAGCCAGTATCAAGAAAACCACCAAGTAGGAATACTGGAGAGTCTGTGGGGAAAAGAAACACTTCTTCACTGGTGGTGAGAGTGCAGATTGGTGCAACCACTGTGGAAATCAGTGTGGAGGTTCCTCAAAAGACCAGGATTAGAGGTCCCATTTGACCCAACTACTCCACTTCAGGGCATATTTCCAGAAAAATTAAAAAACATTATGCCACAGTGATATATATGTGCACACACACACACACTCATCTATATCTATATCTAAATCTATATCTATATCTATATCTATATCTATCTCTATCTATATCTTTACCTATATCTTTATCTATATCGATATCGATATCGATATCGATATCTATATCTATATCTATACCTACATCTATATATAGTGCACAATTTGTAATGGCTATCTTGGACACAACGCCACTGCCCATTAACTGAAGAGTGGATAAAAAAGACCTGGTAGTTTTATACAATGGAGTACTTCTCAGCTATAAAGAAAGATCACACTGAGGCTTTTATAAATAAATGGATGTGATATGAGACAATACTCATAAATGAAATAAATCAAACTCACATGTGTACATACCATATTTTTTCCCTAACGTAAGAAACTGAAAGAATAAATAAGACACCAAATCTTCAATAAATATTGTGAAATGGTAAGAAGCTGGTCAAAGAGGAAAAAATAATTCAGACAGGAAAAAAGAAAACAGAAGGAAGAGAAACAAAATAAGATATAAATTTGTATATATATATATATATATATATATTACTAAGATGATTGTGCTACTAATTCTGCTAGTTCTTGGAAAATAACAAATAACATCCATAGGATTAGATCAATTTTGCATGCCTATATATGATAATTCAAAGACTTCCAAAGATACTATGAAAGAGAACAAAATTTGTATTCCTGGCACTTTGATTTGAAAGCCTACAATGTTATTGTTTTTGTTTCTTAGATATAGATATTTATTTGTTGTTTGTTTCTAATAGAGAAATGATAGATACGCATGTATATGCTTATGTAGGCCTAGAAATTCACCTAAAGAGTTTACAAAAATTGATTTGAATATGTGTGATGGGGGAACAATTACACTGAAGAAAACAAGACACAATGGTAGCCATTGATGACCTCTTATCATTTTTATTGGAAAGTTAACAATGCTTTTATTTTTGGTTTTGATCGCTTTTAGTCTGTTTTCAATTATTTGATTCCAATATGTATGAAGTTATGGCAGCTATTTTGAAGAAAATGAGAGACTTTATGGTAGGCATTATTGATTTCCTAGTGTCTGGTCTTGAAAGCCCTTGAGGCTTTCTTTGTTATGTTTTGATTGCTTTTATATTATTTTGATGTGTATGAACATATTGTGAGTAAAGGTATGGGCAACTATTTAAAAGAACACAAGTGACATGATAGCCACTGTTGATTTCCTGCTGTCTTTTTCG
This sequence comes from Cavia porcellus, assembly GCF_034190915.1. Classification (NCBI taxonomy): domain Eukaryota; kingdom Metazoa; phylum Chordata; class Mammalia; order Rodentia; family Caviidae; genus Cavia; species Cavia porcellus. Next base: position 52,952,126 of record NW_026947500.1, on the reverse strand, counting down.
AAATCCTGTATTATTTGCATTGTTTCACTCTGCTCTACTTTGTTCTGTTCTGTTTGGATTTGCTTTCTTTCATTTTATTCTCTTTAAAATGAAAAGAGGTAAAAATTGAAATATAGAATAAGTATTACATAGTTATGAAGTATGCTTACATACATGAGTGTTTAATGACCTGGAAATATGGTCAAGTATAGTGTATGTGGCAATAATAGATGTTAAAGTAATATATGTGAGATCATTTTGTATAACTGTGTGTGTGCATGAAAAAATGAAAAAGAATAAGTGGTGCAAGAATGAGTAATTGATAATTTATTTCATTTATGATTTCATCAAAACTCTGCTTATTTGGGGGATAATAAAATGTAACCTAAGGATTGGAATAAACACTCTAAGCACTGCACAGCCTACTTTCAGAGGGGTGAGTAACTTTGTCACACAAGCACAATATTGACCTTGAGCTCTATGCTTCTTCTTCCACTGTGTTGAATTGGGACAGGTTTATGGGACCATCTTCCATATGAACCACGGGAACCCCTTCAAGGTAAAGGCTCTGGTGGACAAGTGGCCTGATTTTAATACAGTAGTTGTCCTTCCTCAGGATCAATTAAGTTGCCAACTATGGTATGGATATGATAGTGTCTATATTTGCTATATAAAATGAAGGAGCAGGCAGGTAATCTCAGGGAAACACAAATGAAGCAGGGTGATAACTGTTTAGCCCTCTCTTTCAGAAACTCACAGACCAGAGGAATCATGGGACAGTGGTGAACTTCAGAATTAAGTGACGATATAAAGGAGCATTCAGGAACACTTGTGCTCTTGTTATACGAATTTTTTTTTAAATTTTATTTTTAAAAAGTCTAAGCAAAACAAAATAAGTAGAAATAATACATATGTTCAGAGAAAAACCTAAACAGTAAGAAATCACTTGTTGCTGTTTACATATTGTCATTTTACAAATAGTTGTTCAAGGTACAAGAGTGGAACATGTTAAGTGGATATTCAGGGAGACTTAAAAAAGATCTGTTCAACAGTCCAGCAAACCTTAGTAACACGGTTGTCAATCATATACATTTAAACATACATGCAGTTATGCATATCTTCTTTTATGTTTAGATTAAACAAACTAAAGCAGGTTAAAATCATTCTGAACAAACAATAATAGTATTACTGGATTTCACATCATGACACTCTGTGATCAGCACTGGGTACTGTAGTGTCTTTTCTCTTTAATTTAATTTAAAGAAAGACTAAACAAAACAGAATCCACGTAGAAATAACACATGATTTCAAAGAAAAAAACAGTAAGAAATCACTAGTTGATGATTACAGATTATCTTATTACAAATAGTTATTCAAGTTACTAAAGTGGAGCGTATAAAGTAGGGATTCAAAGGCTGAGATTGCACCCAGTTCTGTTCAAATATCCAACAAAAACTTGGAAATGTGGTTATCAATTCTATACTCTTAAACATACATGCAGCTATTTATGTCTTCAATTATGTTGAGATTGAATAAACACAAGCAGGCTAATACCACTTTGAACAAAGATTAATACTATTGATGGGTTTCACATTATGACACTCCAGTATCAGCACTGGGTATTTTAGTGGCTCTCTTTCTTCAAAACATCTGTTGATTTCATCATGTGTCATAAAATCAGTTCTCATATACTGTTTATAGACTTGCACACACATGAATCTTAACATGTATTTCTATCCTTTCTATATTATTAGAGGGAGAAACAAAACAAAGCAAGGCAAAAGAAAACATATTCCTATAAACACATGAAAAGAACTAAATGTAAAAGAACACTATACAAAGAGATCTACCATGGTTCCTGTGTTGTCTCTTGTTATGTCCAATATATATTGGCTATATCATCAGACATAGGATAATTGAATGTATCAGTACATAACAGTACTAATAAAAATACAACTTTGCATATAGTATAAAACTTCAAAAACTTGCCGTTATCAAACCAGAATGTGTATCAGAGAGTCTTGTCATCTTCACTGTAGTTGCCTATACTCTCAGACTTGATACTATCAATCATTTCAGTTTTGAATACAATCTTTACTGCCTCATTTCTGTTTGCTCTTTTTTTGCCAGCAGTTGTCTGCTCATTTTCTTCATTCTGTTTTCTGCTCCATTCATTGAAGCTTCTCTGCCACTCTTCTTGGAATCCTAATACTTTTCTCTCTCTCTAGAATGCCCTGCAGTATTCTCTGTAGTGTTGGATTGGTTGCAAATTTCCTAAGTTCCTCTTCGTCTTGGTAGCATCTTATTTGTTCATTAATTTCTAGCGACAGTTTATCAGGTATATCAATGTGGGAGGGAGGTTATTTTCTTTCAGTGCTTGGAATATTTCACTCCAGGCTCTTCTTGACTTGATGGTTTGTGTAGAGAAGTCTACCATTATTCTGATGGGCCTTCCTTTATAGATTATCTGTTTCTTGTCTCTAACAGCTATTAATATGCTGTTCTTATATTGAATTTCTGGGATCACGATTATTATATGCCTGGGTACAACTCTCTTTTGGCTATAGGTGGCTGGACTTCTGTATGTCTCATATATCAGCATATCATTTCCCTTTCCTATGTTTGTGAAGTTTTCCTTAATTTTTCTGTGAATAACCTGTGTAGTTACTTTGTTTGTACCCCAGCTTCTTCCTTCATATACTTTATTCTCAAGTTATAGATCCTTTTGTCATCCTCTAGCCTTTGAACACTTATCTTCTGAAGTGCACTGGCTAGCTGACCCTTCTCTCTCCTTAGTGCTAGTGAGTTTCAGACAGGGACAACATATGCTGGCCCCTCCCCTCCATATCATTCAAGTGCTGTGGCCTGTACCATATTACTTTGTGACATCTCCCTTCCAGGTGGAAGTGGCTGGAGCAGAGCAGCTGTGGCAATGGTGCACACTTTGTGTCACCACACCTCCAGGTCTTCAGCAGTGGCAGGGGCAGGAGTGGGGCAGCCAGTGGGTACCAATTCACTCCCAGGCCCACAGCAACAGGTCTTGCTGGTGGCCTGGAGGTGACAGAGGCATTGGCTGGACGAAACAGTGGGAATCAGTCCAGTTGCTGTGGTGTGCACTATATTTCCTTTCGCCACCTCCCTTCTTGTTCAGTGAAGCTGCTGTGCTCTGCATTGTCAGTCAAACTTCTCATTACAGGACTTTTTATTATTTAAAGACTGAAAGATACAGAAATGCGATTGGTCAAGGGATGATTAAAAATAGAAATCACAGCAAGCAAGAAAGAGGATTAAAGTGCTTTCCAGGGTGATATTTAAGTTGAATTAAATTTGCAGTTAAGTGGGTTTTGACAGATTGACAAGAGCAGGGGACACCTTACAAGCATGGAAGAATAAGGCCTAAATATAGAAAGATGTGTAAGAAGTTTAGATAGATATACAAGCAAAAGGAGGTATCAGTACTTCGAATATATTTTCAGTTGCATACTTTTATTAAAGTGACTAGCAGACTCTAAATACAAAATATATTTTAAGCACGTTGGAAAACATAACGTAAAAATCCACATAGATGAGGAATCAAAAGAGCAGTGTAGCAATGAACAGTGAAATACAGCGTCTCTGAGACTCAGAATGATGAGCCCAGAAAACAAGTCAATCAAGAGAAATAAACAAATGGATTACTGAGAATGAAGAAGGATCTAGGGGGAAAAGAAGAAGGTACAGACAATTTGGAAAAATAACTCAAAATGTAGAGAAGAGACTGAAGCAATCTGGAAGCTTGCCTTGGTTTCAGAAATAACTCTTTTTCACAGACACAAAGTAAGCTACAAGGACCTGCACCTGCATGGAGAAACGCCACACATCGGGCAGTGGCACCGGCCAGAGGAGGGAGGAGCCCACAGTGCTTGGGAACTTTGAAAGCAGCATAGCAGGCCATTGCTGGAGAGGCTTCTGCTGCCAGTGAGTGTTTGATCAAGTCCCATTTAGGGAAGGGTTTGAGAAATGAAGAGCGAGATTCTGAAAAAAGACAAAACACCTTCACTTCAGGGTCCCCGGGGCCACCGCCCCCCACAGTGCCTGAGTGCAACAGCCACAGAAGATAGCTGTCCATAGAGAATGCGTTAAACATCGATCCCTGAAACGGTGAAACTCAGGCTGAACAGGACATGGGCACCCTCCTGTTCATGCTGAGAAGCCAGCTTACCTTATGTTCAGAAATGGCTGGCTCTGAAAACACTGCATTTACCTCTAGTCGGTTTCTTTAACCTCTCCTTGCTGGATACTATCCAGCACAGGTCAATGGTCTGATTGCCTTCTACCTACCAAGATTAGAAAGTGTATGCCTTGGCTTGGACAGTTGATACAACCTGAGGTCAATGGACAGAGAGGCATTTGGAGGAGGGGCACCTTACAAACCAAAAGAGCACAAAGGTAGGTGAAAAAAAATGTGACCTGCTGGATTCCAAAATTGTGGGTCACGAAGTGAAACCATTCACTCAAAGCACCTTTTTCCCATTTTTGGACTCATTATTTTTGTTGTCCCTTCTTTACTGGTTTTTTTTGGGGGGGGTATGGAATTTTTCTTTCTCTTTTTTTTCTTTGCTTGTTTTTCTTTCTAACATTTTCCTTTTAACATTCTGGTCTTTACTTCCTCAGGTTCACTCCTTTTTTCTTTTATCTTCTTTTAGTTATTTGTTCTTTTTGAACGCTTTGAGCTAATTCTCTTATCTTTTAAAGTCTTAGTAGGATCTTTTTCCTCACCTTTTTCTTCTCCTTCTCATCTTTATTCCTTAAGTTTTCAAACTCTCATCTTGAATTCTCCATTTACCACCTATCTATCTTACCAGTATAGTCATTAACTTTTGTAAACCCTTAGATAGTTAGCTGCATATCATTGTTGTTGAAATTTTTTCTGTTGTGGGTAAAAGTATAATTGTTGCTCTTAGTAGATGGTTAGTGTATGCATGTAGACAATCCAAGTACTAAATAATAACCAAGCCAAATTCTACTTAGCTTCATTGGGATGGTCATAGAATGTGATCATCATGTATTTGAAAAATACACTAATAAAAATAAAAATCAAACTAATACGACATCAAAGAACTCAAGAGTTGAAATATTTGAAGTATTCAAGTAGCCCTGTAATCGAAAATTAACTTGGTTGAAACATATAGCTTATTGTTGCACACAAGTTGTAAGGTATATAATTATGCGAAGAGAAATAAGTGAAACACAGAAAGTTGAAAGTTAAATTTTGCATCATATCACTTACATCAGTTATTAAAAATTGAAATGTATAGATAGAAGACAAAAGTAGAGAACAAATTAGTGGCTATTTAGGGGGAGTGTGGGAAGAGGCAGATTAAAGGAATTAAAGTAGCACCTATGAAGTTTGAAGCAGTCTAAATAACTAATGTATAATATGAAGAATGTAGGTAGCAACATTTTCCTGAATTTGATACTAAATTTTGAGTTCCAGCTGTTTTTCATACAAAAGCAAGTACGGTAATAATGCAAAGTGATGGATCTTTTAGTTTTCTGCACAGTACCAGTCATTATTTTGTAGCAACCTACTCAGTAACTCTTTTATTATGTGTACATCCCTCGTGACATCGTGTCATACACTGTATACATATCATTATTTATTAAAAGCTATAAAACAACACAGATGAACAAATACAGAAATTTACATTAATTGTTAAAAATCAAAAAATGAAAATCATATTGCATTTTTTAAAATTTTATTTAAAGAGAAAAAGAAAAAAAACAGAAAGAGTGTACAAGTAATATAGAATTTCAAAAATAAAAAATCACTACTTAATAGATTACATATTGTCATCTTAGAAATAGTTGTTCAAATTACAAAACTAAAGCATACAAAGAGGACAAACAGACTACAAAGAGTTCTATTCAATGATAAAAAAAGCTCAGTAAATGGTTATCTATCTTGTACACTTAAATATACATGCAGTTATATCCTTGAGGGCTCTTTCTTTTCCTCTGCTTTTTACAATAGCAATTACACATTTTGAATTTCATTACTCCCACAGTTCTTATTATTGTTTTTGAAAAGAATAAAACCAAATGTGACATAACAAAACAGCGTCATTCAAATCAAAATGATGGACATAGTACATGATGTAAAAACGGAATACAAGGTGATCAACAAAGGTCATCATAATGCCTTTTGCTATCTTAAAAAGAATTGCCTGCATCATCAGTTATAATAAAATTGAACAAAATGGTACAGAACAGAAACAATAAAATCGCAACATTGGAGACATTCCTGGACTTCAAAAGAAGATAACAGTCAAACCAAATTCCATCATAGTGTATCTTATTGTCTTCAAAGTAGTTGCCTATACCCTCAAACTTGATACTATCAAGCAAAACAGAATAGAGTAAAATCAGTCAAAACAACATGGTGAGAGCAATACAGGGCTTCAAATCATTTTAATAATATGTCAAAGTGGTTACTATAATATATCCTGCTACTTTTAAATTCATTTTTCTCTTAACTAAAGAAATAAAAATAGAAATAAATAAAAAATAAAAAAGGAGATTGAGATAAAAGAGGAAATAACAACACAACAGCTCAGGTCAGAACATAACAACTTAAGCAACATAGTGTATCAACACAAGATATCCTGAAATAACAGTAGTTACCATGGTGTCTCTTTCCTTGGAATATTTGAGTATAACTTCATACACTGCAGCATCAAACGTATCAAGACAATGTAAAACCATTCAAGAGAATGACAGTATCACAGGGTATTTAGAGCCAACTAAAAGAAAATGAACAATGGTTTCTATGTTACTTATTTGTCTATAAAAGTTTTTTTGTACTATCACACATAATAAAATCGAATAATATACATGTTAAGACCCATGGAGACAGAAGAACAAAAGCCTGATGGGACTTCAAAACAAGATGATATTAAATCAGCACTAGCTATTATGATGTCTTGTTTCCTTCAAAACAGCAGCTAATACCATCACAGATAATAAAATCAAACAGCCCAGAATAAAATCATTCCAATTAATGAATAAAACCTTATAAGGCTTAAAGCAATATATTGGGGAAGCATGATTATCACATACTTTTATATATTCTTATCATTTCTTATACTAGGGAAATTATTTGGCATTTATACATGTGAGTTGGATTTCATTCGCTTATGAATATTGTCTCAAGCTGTGCCCATTTATTTATAAGTATTCAATGTGATCGTTCTTCATAGCTGAGTAGTACTCCGTTGTATAAAAATACCACAACTTTTTATCCATTTCTCAGTTGATGGACACTTAGGTTGTTTCCAAGATGTAACTATTACATGTTATGCTGCTACAAACATGGGTGCACATATATCACTGTGGTATAATGCTTTCAGTTCTTCTCAGAATATGCTTAGAAGTGGAATAGCTGGAACAAATGGGACTTCCAATCCCAGCTTTTTGAGACATCTCCAGAGAGACTTCCACAATGGATGCGCAGTCTACACTCCCACCAACAGTGCAGAGGAGCTGCTTTTTGCCACAGCCTGTTAAGCAATTGTTGCTGGGAGTTTTCTTGGTCCTGGACATCCTTTCTGGAGTGAGATGAAATCTCAGTGTGGTTTTAATTTGCTTTTCTCTAATGACCAATGATGATGAACATTTTTCTATGTATTTATTTACCATTTGTATTTCTTCATCTGTGAACTATATATTTATCTCAGATGCCCATTTTTGCAATGGGTCTTTGAATTTGGGGATCTGATTTTTTAATTGTCTATATGTTCTTGAATAAATCCTTTTTTCTGAGGGAATATTCACTAATGGTCCCCAGACCATTTTTCCCCAATTTGTGGGTTCTCTTTTCACTATGCAGGAGATTTCTTTCAACATGCAAAACTCTTTAAAAGGACATGATTCCAGTTATTTATTCTTGGAAACATTTTTCATGCAATTTGGTTCTTATTCTGAATCCTCTACTTGACCCTATGTCTTCAAGATTTCAACCTACTTTGTCTTCCAACCGATTTAGTATTTCTGCTTTAATATTCAGATCTTTGATCCATTTACACTTAGTTTAGTACACAGTAATAGGCATGGGTCTAGTTTTAGTTTTCGGCATACAGAGAGCTAGTTTTTCTGGCACCATTTATTGAAGAGACTACCTGAGGTTGCACCCAGTTCTGTTCAACTATCCAACAAAAACTTAGAAATATGGTTATCAATTCAATACTCTTAAACATACATGCAGCTATCCATGTCTTCAATTATGTTGAGATTGAATAAACACAAACAGGCTAATATCACTCCAAACAAAGAATAATACTATTGATGGGTTTCACTTATGACACTCCAGGATCAGCACTGGGTATGTTAGTGGCTCTGTTTCTTCAAAGTATCTGTTCATTTCATCATGTATTATAAAACCATTTCTCATAAACTGTTTATAGACTTGCACATGCATGAATCTTAACATGTATTTCTATCCTTTCTATATTAGAGGGAGAAAAAAAACAAAGCAAGGCAGAAGAAAACATATACCTTTAAACACAGGAAATGAACAAAACATACAAGAAGACTATACAAAGAGTTCTACCATGGTTCCTGTGCTGTCTCTTGTTATGTCCAACATAATTGGCTATACCATCAGACATAGGATAATTGAATATATCAGTACCTGACAGTATTAATAAAATACAACTTTGCATATAGTATAGAACTTCAAAAACTGGCAGTTATCAAACCAGAATGTGTATCATAGAGTCTTGTCATCTTCAGTGTAGTTGCCTATACTCTCAGACTTGATACTATCAATCATTTCTGTTTTGAATAAAATCTTCTTTGCCTCATTTCTGTTATGCTCTTTTTTTGCCATCAGTTGTCTGCTCGTTTACTTCATTCTGTTTTCTGCTTCATTTATTGAGGCTTCTCTGCCACTCTTGGAATCCTAGTACTTTTCTCTCTCTCTCTAGAATGCCCTGCAGTATTCTCTGTAGTGATGGGTTGGTGGTTGCAAATTTCCCAATTTCCTCTTTGTCTTGGAAGTATCTTATTTATCCATTAATTTCTAGAGACAGTTTAGCAGGGTATATCAATCTGAGATGGAGATTATTTTCTTTCAGGGCTTGGAATATTTCACTCCACGCTCTTCTTGACTTGATGGTTTGTGTCGAGAACTCGGCCGTTATTCTGATAGGCCTTCCTTTATAGATTATCTGTTTCTTGTCTCTAACAGATTTTAATATTCTGTTCTTATATTGAATTTCTGGGATCACGATTATTTTATGCCTGGGTATAACTCTGTTTTGTCTATAGGTGGCTGTACTTCTGTATGCTTCATTTATTAGTGTATCATTTCCTTTTCCTATGTTTGTGAAATTTTCCTTAATTATTTCTGTTAATAACCTGTGTAGTTACTTTGTTTGTACCCCAGCTTCTTCCTTCATATCCTTTATTCTCAAGTTATAGATCCTTTTGTCATCTTCTAGCCTTTGTACTGTTACTGCTTGTTTCCTTGTTATTTTTGAAAAGTTTTCCCTTTAATACTCCCACATTGCAAAACTGTCCTCCAGTTTGGATAATCTATCCTTAGTTTATTTCAAGTTGATTTGCCATCTTTCCATAGAGTTTTTACTTTCTTCATGATCTCTTCGGATCTGCCTCATGTATTCTGTACTTTTTTACATTCTTCATCAAATGGTTCTCTCCTTTGTTTGAGTCCCTCCCTTTTTCCATTTGTGTCTGCTTTAGGGGTGCTTAGGATCTCTTTTATTAATCTTCTTATACCTTTATTTGACTAAATATTTCATTTTTGAACTCGCCTATGATTACAGAATATATTTGTTTATGTCCACTGGTACTGTGTCAGATATTGCATGTTTGCTGTTCCCATTCTCCTTTGTGTTTACCTGTCCCAGGACCATGTTCTCAGGGTTGGAACCTGGGACTTTTTGTTGTTGCTTCCTCTGCTCATCTTTTTTGTTCTTCCAGGAGGCCTTAGTTTCTTTCTTTGTTTGTTACAATTCTTCTGAAGTGTGATGGCTAGCTGACCCTTCGCTTTGCCTAGTGCTAGTGAGTTTCAGACAGGGACAACATATGCTGGCCCCTCCCCTCTATATCATTTAAGTGCTGTGGCCTGTGCCATATTACATTGTGACATCTACCTTCCAGGTGGCAGTGGCTGGAGCACAGCAGCAGTGGCAGTGGTGGCACACATTGTGTCACTTCCCCTCTGGGTACTCAGCAGCAGCAGCAGGGGCAGGGGTAGGGGCAGCCAATGTGTACCAATTCACTCCCAGGCCCACAGCAAGAGGTCTTGCTGGTGGCCCGGAGGTGACAGAGGCAGTGGCTGGAGTGCAATAGAGTGGAGATCAGTCAAGTTTCTTTGGTGTGCACTATATTTCCTTACGCCACCGCACTTCTTGTTCAGTGAAGCTGCTGTGTTCTGCACTGTCAGTCAAACTTCTCTTTATAGGACTTTTTGTTATTTAAAGACTGTAAGATATGGAAATGTGATTGGTCAAGACATGATTAATAATAGAGATTTCAGCAAGCAAGAGAGAGGATTAAAGTGCTTTCCAGGGGGATATTTCAGTTGAATTAAATTTTGAAATTAAGTGGGTTTTGACAGAATGACAAGAGCACGGGACACATTACAAGCAGGGAAGATTAAGGCCTAAAGTATAGAAAGATGGTTAAGAATCTTTAGATAGATATTCAAGCAAAAGGAGGTATGAGTACTTTGAATACATTTTCAGTTGCATACTTTTATTAAAGTGACTAGCTGACTCTAAATACAAAATATAAGCACATAAGCAAACAAAAGGTAAAAATCCACATAGGTGAGGAATCAAAAGAGCAGTGTAGCAATGAGCAGTGAAACACAGCATCTCTGAGACTCAGAATCATGAGCCCAGGAAACAACAATCAAATCAAGAGAAATAAACAACTGGATTACTGAGAATTAAGAAGGATCTAGGGGAAAAAGAAGAAGGTACAGAAAAGTTGGAAAAATGACTCACAATGCAGAGAAAAGAAGGAACCAATCTGGAAGCTTGCCTTGGTTTCAGAAAGAACTCTTTTTCACAGACACAAAGTAAGCTACAAGGACCTGCACCTGCACGGAGAAACGCTACACTTAGGGCAGTGACACCGGCCAGAGGAGAGAGGAGCCCACAGTGCTTGGGATCTTTGAAAGCAGCATAGCAGGCCACTGCTGGAGAGGCTTCTGCTGTCAGTGAGTGTTTGATCAAGTCCCATTTAAGGAAGGGCTTGAGAAATGAAGAGTGAGATTCAGAAAAAAGCCAAAACACCGTCACTTCTGGGTCCCTGGGGCCACCCCCTCCCACAGTGCCTGAGAGCAACAGCCACAGAAGATAGCTGTCCATAGAGAATGGGCTAGACATTTATCCCTGAAAAGTTTAAACTCAAGCTGAACAGGAAATGGGCCCTGCTGTTCATGCTGAGAAGCCAGCTTACCTTATCTTCAGAAATGGCTGGCTCTGAAAGCACTGGTATTGCCTCTAGCCGTTTTTTTTAACCTCTCCCTGCTGGATACTATGCAGTACAGGTTAGAGGTCTGATTGCCTTCCATCTACCAAGATAAGAAACTGTATGCCTTGGCTTGGACAGTTGATACAACCTGGAGTCAATGGACAGAGAGGCATCTGGAGGAGGGGCACCTTATAAACCAACAGAGCATAAAGGTAGGTGAAGAAAACTGTGACCTGCTGGATTCCAAAATTGTGGGTCACGAAGTGAAACCATTCACTCAAAGCACCTTTATCCCATTTTTGGACTCATTATTTTTGCTGTCCCGTCTTTACCAGTTTTTTTTGGAGGGGGGGGGTTATGGAATTTTTCTTTCTCTTTTTTTCTTTGCTTCTTTTTCTTTCTAACATTTTCCTTTTAACATTCTGGTCTTTATTTCCTCAGGTTCACTCTTTTTTTCCTTTATCTTCTTTTGGTTGTTTGTTCTTTTCCAACACTTTGAGCTAATTCTCTTATTATCTTTTAAAGTCTTAGTAGGATCCTTTTCCTCACCTTTTTCTTCTCCTTCTCATCTTTATTCCTGAAGTTTTCAAACTCTCATCTTGCATTCTCCATTTTACCACCCATCTATCTTACCAATATGGTAAGTTTAATAACTTGGTTAACCCTTAGATAGTTAGCTGCATATTATTGTTGTTGAAATTTTGTCTGTTGTGGGTAAAAATATAATTGTTGCTTTTAGTAGATGTTTACTGTATGTATGTAGCCAATCCAAGTACTAAATAATAACCAAGCCAAATTTTAACTAGCTTCAGTGGGATGGTCATAGAATGTGATCATCACGTATTTCAAAAATACTCTAATGAAAAATAAAAATCAAACTAAGAAGACATCAAAGAACTCAAGCGTTGAAATATTTGAAGTAGTCAAGTAGCCCCGTAATCGAATATTAACTTGGTTGAAATATATAGGCTATTGTTGCACGCAAGTTGTAAGGTATATAATTATGCTAAGAGAAATAAGTGAAACACAGAAAGTCGAAAGTTAAATTTTGCACCATCTAACATCAGTTATTAAAAATTGAAATATATAGGTAGAGGACAAAAGTAGAGGACAAAAGAGTGGCTATTTAGGGGGAGGGTGGAAAGAGGTAGGTTAAAGGAATTAAAGTAGCACCTATCAAGTTTGAAGCAGTCTAAATAACTAGTGTACAATATGAAGAATATAGGTAGCAACATTTTCCTGAATTTGATACTAAATTTTGTGTTCCAGCTGTTTTTCATACAAGAGCAAGTAGGGTAATAAGGCAAAGTGATTGATCTTTAAATTTTCTGCACAGTAGCAGTCAATGTTTTGCAGCAACCTGCTCAGTAACTCTGTATGTCCCTCGTGACATCGTGTCATACACTGTATACATATCATTATTTATTAAAAGCTATAAAACAACACAGAAGAACAAATACAGAAATTTACATTAATTTTAAAAAATCAAAAAAATGAAAATCATATTTTATTTTTTTAAATTTTATTTAAAGAGAAAAAAAACCAGAAAAAGTGTACAAGAAATATAGAATCTGAAAGGTAAAAAATCACTACTTAATAGATTACATATATTCATCTTAGATATAGTTGTTCAAGTTACTAAATTAAAGCATACAAAGAGGACAAACAGTGACATTACAAACAGTTCTGTTCAATGATCAAAAAAACCTCAGTAATATGGTTATCTATCTTGTACACTTAAATATACATGCAGTTATATACTTTAGGGCAATTTCTTTTCCTTTCCTTTTTACAATAACAATTACACATATTGGGTTGTACTACTCGCACATTTCTTATAACTGTTTTTGAAAAGAATAAAACCAAATGTGACATAACAAAACAGAGTCATTCAAATCAAAAGGATGGACATAGTACATGATGTAAAAACAGAATTCAAGGTGATCAACAAAGGTTATCATAATGCCTCTTGCTATCTTAAAAAGAATTGCCTATATCATCATTTATAATAAAATTGAACAAAACTGTACAGAACAAAACCAATAAAACTGAAACAATGGAGACATTATTGTACCTCAAAAGAATATAATAGTCAAACCTGAATGGGCATCATAGTGAATCTTATTGTCTTCAAAGTAGTTGCCTATACCCTCAAACTTGATACTATCAAGCAAAACAGAATAGAGTAAAATCAGTCAAAACAAGATGATGAGAGAAATACAGGGCTTCAAATCATTTTAATAAGATGTCAAAGTGGTTACTATAATATATCCTGCTACTTTTAAGTTCGTTTTTCTCTTAACTAAAGAAATACAAATAGAAATAAATAAAAAATAAAAAAGGAGATTGAGATAAAAGAGGAAATAACAACACAACAGCTCAGGTCAGAACATAACAACTTAAGCAACATAGTGTATCAACACAAGATATCCTGAAATAACAGTAGTTACCATGGTGTCTCTTTCCTTGGAATATGTGAGTATAACTTCATACACTGCTGCATCAAACATATCAAGACAATGTAAAACCATTCAAGAGAATGACAGTATTACAGGGTATATAGAGCCAACTAAAAGAAAATGAACAATGGTTTCTATATTATCTACTTGTCTATAAAAGTTTTGTTTGTACTATCACAAATAAGAAAATCTATTAATATGCATGTTAAGACCCATGGAGACAGAAGAACAAAAGCTTGATGGGATGTCAAAACAAGATGATATTAAATCAGCACTAGCTATTATGATGTCTTCTTTTCTTCAAAACAGCTGCTAATAGCATCACAGATAATAAAATCAAACAACCCAGAATAAAATAATTCCAGTTAATGAATGAAAATATAATAAGGCTTAAAGCAATAAAATGGGGAATCGAGATTATCACATACTTTTACATATTCTTACCATTTCTTATACTAGGGAAGCTATTTGGCATTTATAAATGTGGGTTGGATTTCTTTCACTTATGAGTATTATCTCAAGCTGCACACATTTATTTATAAATATCTCAATGTGATCATTCTTTATAGCTGAGTAGTACTCCATTGTATAGAAATACCACAACTTTTTTATCCATTCATGTTGATGGACACTTAGGTTGTTTCCAAGATGTGGCTATTATACATTGTGCTGCTACAAACATGGGTGCACATATATCACCGTGGTATGATGCTTTCAGTTCTTCTCAGAATATGCTTAGAAGTGGAATAGCTGGAACAAATGGGACTGCCAATCCTAGGTTTTGAGACATCTCCAGACTGACTTCCACAGTGGCTGCACCAGTCTACATTTCCACCAACAGGGCAGAGGAGTTGCTTTTTGCCACAGCCTCTTCAGCATTTGTTGTTGCTAGTTTTCTTGGTCCTGGACATCCTTTCTGGAGTGAAATGGAATCTCAGTGTGGTTTTAATTTGCATTTCTCTAATGACCAATGGTGGTGAACATTTTTCCATGTATTTATTTAACATTTGTATTTCTTCCTCTGTGAACTGTATATTTATCTCAGATGCCCATTTTTGCAATAGGTATTTGAATCTTGGGGATCAGATATTTAATTATCTATATGTTCTGGCTAGAGGTCCTTTGTCTGAGGGAACATTCACTAATGGTCCCCAGACCATTTTCCCCCAATTTGTGGGTTCCCTTTACACTATGCAGGAGATTTCTTTTAACATGCAAAACTGTTCAAAAGGACATGATTCCAGTTATTTATTCTGGGAAGTATTTTTCATGCAGTTTGGTTCTTGTTCATGAATTCTCTACTTGCCCCTATGTCTTCAAGATTTCAACCTACTTTGTCTTCCAACAGATTTAGTGTTTCTGTTTTAATATTTAGAACTTTGATCCATTTAGACTTAGTTTAGTTCACAATAATACGCATGGTTCTACTTTTACTTTTCAGCATAGGTGGAACCAGTTTTTGCAGCACCATTTATTGAAAAGACTATCTTTCTTCCACTCAATGATTTTAAGTTTTTATCAAAGATAAAGTGGCTGAATTGTATGCAGTTTTAGTTGTATCATCTTATCTATATAACTGATCTTCAGCTCTGTTTTGATTCAAGTATCATTTTGATTTTACTACAGTTGCTTTGTAGTATAACTTCAAGTCAGGGATTGTGATGCTTCCTGCCTTGCCTTTGTTGTTTAGAACTGTATTTGCTATTCTACGTTTCTTCATGTTCCAGATGAATTTTAGCAGTGATTTCTCTAGATATCTGATGTATGTTGTTGGTATTTTCATCAGGATTGCATTGAATCTATATAACAGTTTTGGGAGAATGGCCATTTTCACAGTATTTATTCTTCCTATCCATGAGCAAGGATGTCTTTCCACTTTGTGAGATGGTCTTCAATTTCTCTTTCAGTGTATCATAATTCTCCTTGTAAAGGTCTTTCACTTCTTTCATTAGAGTATTTCCTAAATAGTTCATTTTTTTGGTTACTAGTGTGAAAGGTGTGGTTTCTCTTATTTGTCTCACTGTGACCTTGTTGTTAGTGTGTAGGAATGTTACTGATTTTTGAGTATGGATTTTGTCTTCAACTACATTGCTGAACTTATTTATTATATCTAAGAGTCTTTCAATGGAGTTTAGGGGGTCTTCTATGTAGAGTATCGTGTCATTTACAAATAATGATAATTTAGATTCTTCTTTTCATATCTTTACCATATTTATTTGTCTCTCTTGTCCCATTGCTTTGGCCAGTATTACCCGTACTATATTAAATAGGAGTGGTGATAAGGGAAATCCTTGTGTTGTGCTTGATTTTAAAGTAAAGGCCTTCAAATTTTGGCCATTTAGTATGGTACTGGTTGTTCGTTTTTCTTGGGGGCCTTTATTATATTAAGGTAAAGAGCATCTATTCCAATTTTCTGTAAGGTTCTTATCATAAATGAATGTTTGACATTATCAAAAGCTTTTCTGCATCTATGAAAATAGTCATGTGATTCTTACTTTTGGTTTTATTGATATGTTGGGTTCCATTTATTGATTAATGTATGTTAAACCATTCTTGTATGCCTGGGATGAATCCCAGTTGGTCATGGTGTATAATCTTCTTGGTGATTTTTCTGCATCCTATTTGCCAATATTTTATTGAGGATTTTTGCATCTGTGTTCGATAGGGAGATTTGTCTCTAGTTCTCTTTATTAGTTGGGTCTTTCTCAGGTTCTGGGTCTAGAGCAATATTTGTCCAGGAATGACTTAGGAAGGATTGCTTCCCTTTCAATTTCACTGAAGAGTTTGAGGAATGTTGCATTTCAAACTCTTCTTGGCACTTTTGTAGAATGCTGCAGTGAATCCATTTGGGCCTGGGCTCTGCTTTATAGGTAGGGACTTAATTACATTTTCAATTTCATTAATAGAGATTGGGCTGCTCAGCAGTTTTACATCTTCTTGACCTAGCTTTGTGACTTCACATGTTTCTAGGAATCTCTGTTTCTTCTGTGTTATCAAACCTTTGAGAGTAGAGGTTTTCAAAAAGTGTTGATGATCTTCTGTATTTCTACAGATTCTGTAGTGATTTAACCTTATTCATTTCTTATTGCATGAATTTGAGCTTTTTCTTCCCTTTTTAAAATAAGGTTGGCTGGGGCTTAACAACTATATTTATTCTTTCAAAGAATCAAATCTTTGATTCACTGATTCTTTGGATTGTTTCTTAGTCTCTATTGCATTAATTTCTGCTCTGATTTTTATAATTTCCTCTCTTCTTTTGACCTTGGTCTTGACTTGCTTTTCTTTGTGTAGGTGTTTGATGTGTAATATGAGGTTGTTTATTTGTATTCATTCTGTTTTCCTAATATGACAACTGTTTCTGATGTGGAATAGAAGTTCTAATACTACCAAGTCTTCTGCATCAGTTTCAATACTGTCATATTTCACCACAAAATAATTTGTTTTGAAACTCCTTGAAACAGAATAGTATTAATCTTGCATTTAAAGATTTCCCTGGACAATATTATGTTTTTTGTTTCTCTGGAAGAATAGAAAATCATGGAGGAATTCTACTTAAGCCAGTGCACATTTTTTTCACATTAAATTGTAATGCAACACATAAATAATTGGCCAGACAAGATTTTTTAAAACATAAAGGAAATAGAGTAGTTCACATTGGGTTTTTTGACATAAATGATTTAGTATAAATAAAAATATGTGAAACAGACATATTTCACTTTGGAAAATACTACAATCATAAAAGCTAGGTAACAAATATTGAAATGTCTGGGTATAACTGGTTTGATTAACACCATGTTGCCAAACCACACAGGAGATGAACGATGACCTTGACCACTACCCCAAAACCTACCAAATCTTTTCTAAGGAGCCCAAGAACTGTCAAGAATTCCTTGATAAACCAGATGATATCAACTGGAAACAACATTTGCAGATCCAAAGTAAGGAAAGTGGGGTGTGTGCTGGAGACTAGGGTAGGGTCACCTCCCATCCTGATCACCTTCCCTCAAACTTTCACTTCCTCCTAGTGCTTGGTCCTTCTATTTGGTCACCCACACTGAAAGGTGTGGGATTTAAATGCTGCAGGTAGGGTTCAGATGCCAGGAACTCTGGATAAGGGACTTTCTCCTTAGCTGAGGATTCATGAAATTCACATGGGCCCTCAGGCTCCCTGGATGTGAGAACAGAGCTCTCCCTTAGGCCTCTCATTCGTGGAGTAGTAACAGCAACTCCTTGCTCCACAGGACTCCTTAGGGCCATGAAGTCCAGCTGCTGGGGCTATGATCCTGCTCTCCCTAGTAACACCAAAAGCTGCTTCCTGGTTCAGCCTCTTTGTAAGCACTTGTAACCAAGCAACTTAACTGTTCTTCTGTGTCTTCATTTGTAAAAATGAGGATAGTAAAAATGCAAACCCTACAACATAGTGTCTGTAGAAAGAAAAAAATGAAGTCGTATTTGACGAGTGCCTTAATAGATATGTACAAAGCTAAATTTTCAATATCACTCTTCCTTTGCACAGTAACTGAAAGATTTTTTAGGATTGTTTATTTTACATAAGAGAAAGCATGCTCAGAGAGTGACCTGAACACACTCCTAGTAAGTGGCAATGATAGGAGCCAGATTCTCTTCTACTAAAGCATGCTTCATTTGATTATCCTTGCTTCTGCCCCTCTAAGTGCACAGTCAAGCTTGAATGAGGTGATACAAAGTGTTGCGGCTGCTAAATTGGTCAAGGTCAAGAAAACACAGTGCATCCTTTATATGATGCCAATGACAGTAAAGAAACTGGTGCCTTCCCTGTTGGGTACACAGCATTTAAAATCTGAGAGTCCCAGGATTGTGTGAGTTTGACTGTAGAAGCTTTTCCCAGCATGCTGACATCTTTAATGAAAGTGGTTTACCAGCTTCATGGGCCACAGTCTTTTCTGCTGACTTACAAGTGATTTCTAGGGTGGACTTCCAGAGCACCATTTGGGTTCTGTGCTTCACCTGTTGGGAGCCATCAAGGCCTCTCAGCACTTTGAATGAAACCGAATTCCTTCTCCAGGTGCAGCATGACCTGCAGCTTCCCAGCAGCATCTCTGGACTTTCCTCTGCCACTCAGTCCCACATGCTGACTCACACAGGGATGTGGGAACTGTGCTTACTGTTTGCCTGCCTACAGAGCCCTTTCCTGTTATCTTCATGCATTTCTTCCTTTTTATGAGCCTCACGAGTATCCTAAAGTTTCTCTAGGCATAGGCACAGAGAATAAGTTCTCCAACAAAGAAAATAATGGAAACAACTTTTGCAAATCCAAAGTAAGGAAAGTGGAGTGTGTGCTGGCGACTAGGGTAGGGTCACCTCCCATCCTGAGCACCTTCCCTCAAACTTTCACTTACTCCTAGTGCTTGTTCCTTCTGTCTGGTCACCCACATTGAAAGGTGTGGGATTTAAATGCTGCAGGTGTCCTCTCTCATTTTGTTCAAGTGTAGGAAGGGATAGAGCTGAAAAATGATGTGTGTGTTTGCCTTGCAGATGCTGAATGCTTGTGCATCAGAGCAACAGGAGACCTTCGTTCACTTAGTGAAATGTGTCACTGCACAGACCGGAGGAGCAGAGTCACTTAGAGCCCCATTAGCACCCCTGGTTCTGTCCATGAGACCATCCAGGTAGAAGACGTTCCAAGTCCTGCCATGGCAGGTTCTGAAGATGAAGGGACTGGTACCCCATAGCTGATGAATGGCATAACTGTGGTTTGAAAATGAAAAGCCAGGCAGAGGGTTCCCGTGGAGCCCCTGGAAGACAATGACAGCATGGTGGGAACCCTTACTTCTTGGTATTCTATTACAGGTGCTGCCTGGGCTCCAAAGCATTGACTTTCGACTTCAGACTCCCCCTGTATGCAGCACAATGGCTGAGGACCCGTGGATGCTAATCTTCATGATTCCAACGGCTGGCTTTGCTGCTCACTGGCTTTGCCTTGTTGTTCTGACTCATGTTCTTTTGAGATACTGTTCTCATCTGTACAATGGGGCTGATATCTTCTGCCTTACTTCTAAGCAGCTTCACAGCCAAACTGAAAAATATCTGAAGCTTAGCCAATTTCACCTTGTAATCTCATGAAACAAGTTGCTGTGATTCATCTATAAAATTAATTTGATTGCTATATCTTAGATATACGGAATGATCACATCAAGCTAAAGATTTCCTACCTGTGTGTTTGTGTCTTGATTCCTATTTGTTTTTCCTTCCCTTCAGCCCTTCTTCCACTCCTTCTCTATGAAGCTTTATTTTATCATTCTTTTCTCATTTTTTCTTTTCTTTTCCATCCCCTCCTCTGCCAGGTTCCCTTTTATTTTGAAACATTTCTTCCTATTTCACAGTGCCTATTCTATACTTTGGTCATTAATTATTATTTCATTGTCCTATGTTGGAGAAAAAATGGGATATTTATACATGTGTGACTGATTCAATTCACTTCAATATGGTCTCATGTTGCATCCATTTACTTACAAATGGCTCAGATTTATCCTTCTTTGTGGAAGAGTAATATTGCATTGGATTAAAAAAAAACATACTTTTTTTGTTTGTTTGTTTCTGGAAGGCTGAAAAAATTAGACATAATTTGCCCTTTAGAATTCCATAAAATTGGGTTAAAAATATTAACTGCTTTAAAGGTTACAAGGAAACAAACAAGAAAAGAGCAAGAAATTTCAAACTGCCTAGCAGTAACGTGGAATGAATATGTTGTATTTAGTCAGTAATAAGAGTAGTAATTGTGCTGTGGATGACAGAAATGAATTTCTTTAGCTGGGATATTGGCACAGTTCCATACACCAGCAATACTTAAGGAGCTGGTCCATGTACCATAATTTTAAAAATTAGGGAAACAAGGAACTTAATGATTTTCATACCTTATATGATTATAATACTGAGATTTAGAAAGCACTTTTACATTTCAATAAGGGATTTGCACTGGAGGAAGCAGGGCTTCGACGGTATAAGTGGCAGGATGTGGCTTTGCTGCTCTCAGTGCTATTCATTCTTTATTCAATAAAAGTCAATTGACCCAAGTCTTCTTGTTCTGTTAGACCTAATATGTACTAAGCCAGCATATTTAGTTTATTTGTGGCATATGGATTCTTGATGCTAATGGAGACAGTGTAATAAAGATGCTATATTAAAATTTTTCAGAGATGCTTCCATTTACAAAAATTTTCATGACATCCAATATCTTCCAAATGAATGAAAGGGCAGACTCTATATACCAATAAAAGGGGCTTTTAAAAATATCTGTAGATCGCCAAGAATCTGGTTTGGAGAGCATGGATTATTTACTTATGTCCAGAAAGGTCCACAGATTCTTATTCTGCCTCTGTAGCTAAGCCAAAGTTCTAACTGGATAGAAGGAAGACATGATGTTTGGGTTTGAATCTGAAGCATCTTTCAAAGGCTGTTTTGCTGAAGGCTTCCTTTTGGGAAAGTAACAACTTTTAGGTGATGGGTTGTAGTTGGAGAAGATTAGGTTCTTGGGGGTGGGGATATGGGAACACCAGCCCCTCCTTTTCCTCTCTTTCTCTCTTTGCTTCCTAGTTGCCATGGCATGAACAAATTTACTTTGCTACATACTTTGCCATGACCTGCTGCTTGGGCATGGGTTAAAAAAGTGGGACGTGGTGGCACATACCTATAAATCCAGCATTTTTTAATTACTCCACTATGCTTCCCAGTGTTATTTGCAATGTCTTCTGAGCTTCAGCTAATGAGACACACTACAGGAAAACTAGATGATAGGAGAAGAGAAGCAGCCACTTAATCTCTTTCTTCCTGTTCTGCCCTAGGCTGTGAGTCCTCATGTCACTTTCTTCCTCAGTAGCTGTAACTTCCACTGGACCTCACTGGTCACATTGCATTGCTCCATGCTCTTCTGCACCAATCAGCCTCCTCTGAGGTTCATGTTCCACCTGGTAGACAGGGCCTGTGGACCATAACAGCAGCAGGTCCTCTCATTGGTTCTTTAGCTATGGATATGGAAATTGTTTTGTGCTTTTGGTTCACTGTGCTCTGGGTGCTGTAACCATAGCTTTTTTAAAGTCATTTTTCTGTTTACGGGCATTTGGTTTGTTTCCAAGATTACAAACTGTACTGCTATAGTCATGGGTGCACATATATCACTGTGGTATGATGTTTTCAATTCTTCTGAAGATACAATGGGAAGAGATGGTTCGAATGGGGTCTCTAATTCTACTATTTTAAGGCATGTTCACACTGATTTCCACAGTGTTTGCACCTGTCTACACACCCACCAAGGGTGCAGAAGAGTTCCTTTTTCCCCACAGCCCCAGTGCCTCCAGCATTTGTTATTGCTTGATGTTTCTATAATAGCCATTCTTTCTGGGGTGAGATGGAATCACAGTGTTGATTAATTTACATGTCTAGAATGGCCCATGATCTTGAACATGTTTTCATATATTTATTTGCTATTTATTTCATCCTCTGAAAAATGTGTATTTAACTCAGATGCCCATTTTTGGATAGCATCTTTAAATTTGAAGATATAATATTTTTTAATTCTGTATGTGTTTTAGATATCAGTCCCTTGTCTGAGGGACAATTGGCTAGGGTACTTTCCCTTTCCATGGGCTGTCTTTTCACTCTCTTGATGATTTCTTTTGCTGTGCCAAAGCTTTAGGACAGGACGAGATCTCTGTTGCCCATAATTTATATTATTTTCCATGTGGGCAGGCTTTTGTTTATGAAATGTTTGCCTCCACCTCTTTCTTTACGAGACCTACCTATTGTCCCTTCCAACAGTTTAGTGTTTTTATTTGCTTCTTACATCTTTGATACATTTTGATTTCATTTAGTGAATGGAGAGAAATATGGTCTAGTTTTCATGTTTGGCATGAGGGAATCCAGTTTTTCTGGCACCATTTATTAAAGAGGCTTTGTTTTACTGAGAGTTTTTGAAACTTTTGTCAAAGACAAGATAGATCAATCCTAAGCAACAAAGTCAAGGTAGAGGGCATCTCATACTCCGACTTGGAATTATACCACAAATCTACTGTGATAATAATACTTAGTTTTAATGGAGTTTTTCTTGTATGTGTGAGTCTGGGTGCTTGGTATGCCTGTATGCAACAGATCTTATTTTTTCTGTCCCTTCACAGAAAGGCAATTATTATCCTTATTTTAGACCACAAGAAATGGAGGTAGAGAGATATAAGCTACCTGTCCAAAAGCACAAAGTTATTGAGATTATGATTGCTGAGTTTTTCTCATTACCTGTATTCCTACTTGTTCTCAATTTGCTTCCTGGGGGAAACAATGATTTTGATATTATATTCTGTTCTTTTTCCTTTTTCTCAGCAGCAATCAAGAGATGTTTAAACTCTCATTGCTGGATGTAGCACACGCTGCCTTAGTGAATAAGTTCTGGGGTTTTGGTGGTAATGAGAGGAGCCAGAGATTCATCGAGCGCTGTATCCGGACCTTCCCCACCTTCTGTCTGCTGGGGCCTGAGAAGACTCCTGTGACCTGGGTCCTGATGGACTATACCGGAGAGCTGCGAGTGGGAGCCACTGTGCCCGAGTACCATGGCTTGGGCCTTGGATCTTATCTTTCACACATCCAGATTCAGACTCTAGAAAATGGCTTCCCCTTGTATTGCCATACTGCCAAAGACAACAAAGCTGTACACAAAATAAGTCTCAAGCTGAATTATGTCACTGTGCCCTGTGACTGGAACCAGTGGAACTGCATGCCTCTGAGCAGCTGTCTCTCAACACAAGAAAGTGTTGGAGGGCTGTGATGTGGCTTGAGTAGGCATGGAATAAGTCACAAGCAGCAGGGAAGGGTGGGTATTGTTTTAGCTCTATGGAAACACTGCCAATGTTCCATGGGATGTTTTGTTCTTGAAGCCACATTACTTTCCTGGCCAAGGATTCCTGGCACTGGCTGCACCTTTCTGAAGTCACCAAAGTTTTCTGAAGTGGCCAAAGTCTGTGTCCCATGTTCTGTATTTCTGGATCCTATTGCCTCCATTAGTCTCCTAGGGGCTGCCTCAATTCTTTTCCAGGACCTCCTGACTCATATATCTTATTGTCAAGATGTGGTGTCTTTTCATCCTTGAGTAGCATATAATTTGTTTTTCTCTGATCTCTTTATTCAGTGGGCCAAGTGTCCTGCCAGTTCTGTAAGTATTACAAAGTGATTATTCTACTAGAAGACCTTTGATTTGTATTCTGGCTTCATAAGCATGTTAATCTATGAAAATATGGCAGTGAAACTTATCATACATGTAAACTAATATGCACTAATAAAAATGAGAAGAAATCATGTTAAATACTTCACAATTATATGATTGTGGGTGTATATGACCAAGGAGAAATGTATTGTGCATACTTAATGCCCACAGCATGAGGTTGTGAAATAAATGGTAATAGCAAAATGGTTACTATAACAATGCAAATTAACTGGTATATGATTTCCCATAACTACACATTTTTTTCAAGCCCACAATGGCTGAAAATCTCATTTTGTATAAATGACAGTTTCAACAATTTACAAATTAGATCGCTAGAGCTTTTCATTCTATGTAACAGCTGTTTGTATCCTCTGATTTCCATCTCTGTCCTTTCTCACCTCCATTCTCCTCTCTGAGTAAACCACACTTTAGTTCTCTGTCTCTATATCTTTGAATCCTTTGATGATTCCATATATTGGGATCATATGATTTTTCTCTCTTTGGATAGTTCCACTCATTATAATATCTTCTGTGATGGAGCATTTTATACAAGTTGACACGAGTCATTAAAACCACTTCTCCGTGGTTTCTTTCCCCCTTATTAAAAAGTATATTTGCTACTTCAAAGCTAACAATACACAATGCACTACAGTTACTCTCCCACAATCTTGCCTTTAAGTTTTGTAGCATTGCTTTTACTGGATTTTTTTCTTTGCAATAATGCTGCCAAATAAGAAAATGTCATGCAGTTGTATGTATGCATAGTGATTGTGGTGTAGTGTCCAATTGATGAGCTTTAGACTTGATTTGAGGGTTAGGAGGACACACTTCTGGATCTGCCTGGGAGAGGCACACAGGAAATTGGTTGGTGCCTATATCTGTTGCAGATACAAATATGAGAGAAAGTAATGGAGAGAAAGGAGGATTTTATTAGGGACACACCTGCATCATTGGGGACTCTGGCCCAAAATGGCTGATTATCAGACAAAGGAAAGGCTCCAGTTTCATTCACATAGTCCAGGAATAAGTGTGATCTTGAATCCAGAACTTGTAGGCAATGAAACAGGTTTATATGAAGGAAGACAATGGTAGGCCTTTTAGGAAGGAAAATTTCAGCATGTAATAAGACCCAGCTTATGGTGAATCCAGGAAAACCGTTGTCACCTTTACCTGTATTCTTGAAGGAAAATGGACGAGGACATGTCATAGGCCTTGCTTACAGTCACATAATAGCAAATGATATCCTGTAACAGAACCAGGAATTATAGCTGCTGGGAAGACGGCCTTTCTAACAGGAAAACTCATTTTTCTGTAAGCCCTGTTTCAACTCTAGTTATCACTCCTTCCTCAGGAGCCCTGTTCTGCTCTGGCGCTTACCTACCATGAAATAAGCAGCTGTGCTCTGCCATGCCCTCCTTCCAAGATGTTTCTGTCTCAGAGCCAGGCACCTCTAGGTTAAGTCACCTCATAAACGGAACCAAATGATGTCTCCCCTCCTTGAATTCACGAGTGTCAGGCATTGTGTTTCAGCACCAGAATCTGAGTAGTACACTAAATTTGACAAAGAATGGCACCTTTGCTGTTAAAGTGTCTGACTCTGTGGGTTAGCAATGGAACTCACTTGCAGGAGGCACTTGGAAATCTTAAGAGATGAGAGCATGACAAGCCCCAAAATGCTCTACACTGAGCTTGATGGGAGATTCTGATGGAGAACATAGTGTTCCTAAGAGTGTGGGCAGTAAAGGCCAAGCTCTAAGATGTTTACAGGGGAACAAAGACTCCAATAGCAGTTGGCAGAGAAATCATCTGCCTGACCATACTCTGGCAGAATCTGCCTACATTGTGCATGTGTCCGAAGGATTTTCTGAGTTTACTTTGTTCTTTACTTCCCTCCTGCTGCTGAGACAATTTGCCTAACACCCAAAAGAGAAACTGTTTATTTGGCTCCCTATTTGTAGAGGCTTCAGTTTATAGTTGGCTGGTTTGAAGGTAGTGACATGGTAGAGAGGAATTGCAGAGGATAAACAGTTCATGGCAGGCAGAGGCAGCAATGCAGCAATCAGCGAACTACAAGCAGGCAGCAAGAATCAGCCTCCCTTATTCTGTTCCTTTCAGCATATGCAGGCTTCCCAGGCCTAGGGTGGTGACACTCGCACCCAAGTTGGGCAGCTTCATGCTAGCACAGCACTGTGAAACTATCCCAGAATCACATTATGGATCCCTGAAGCACACACCCCAGATCCATCTAACTTGGAAAGACCCCACTTGTAACCACATGAAGGTTTATATGTAGATAAAACCCATACCATGAACTACAACAACTGGTGGATAAAATCTCAAGACAACCTAATATTCACGTGGTGGCATGGGTACTCTGGCTGCTTTAGTAGAGCCCTAGAATGAAAATTCTTTGCTGAAACATCAGGTGAAAAGCCACCTACATCCATGTACAACACTGAGGCAGGAGCTTGAGTCTACACCCAGATGACACAGCTCAGTGGGTGTGTTCCATTAGGAACTTTAGGTCAGCATGTTCTAGAAAATCAGACCAAAGAACACCTTTCAAAACCTGCATTCTTAGACCTTTTATATTAATCTTCTGGGAGAGTGTGCTGCTTCTTGTCCTAGAGACAGCTGTAGAGACAAAAAAGACAGATTTTTAGGTGAGAACCAAGAAACATAGAAGCTCTGGGGCTGCTCTTTTTCTGTTGCCTTCATAACAAGTTGGAATGATTCAAAATACTGCTGACAAATGTGAATAGGAGTTGCTAGGTTTATATGTGTTGAGAATTATGTCAGGTGAAAAGGAAGTTCCTTGATTCAAAAAGGGAGATCAGACCAGACAAACCATGATCGAGCAAAAGGTAAAGGAAGAAAGGAAAAAAGAAAATAAGACGTACATATATACAAGATAAGACAGTTGTGCAGGGTGCTTCTTTATTTCATTGAAAAGAAATGATTGTGCTAATGTTTGGGCAGGACATCATGCTTGTATCTTATACTCTGAACAACTAGTAGGAATACAACAACAGGCAGTGAATTAATTATTGCAACTATCTTAGTAACTCATTTTGAAGCCCAGATTTATTATATTTTTATTTTTCTTCTCTTTAAAATAAAAAAAAAAGAATAGCAAATCAGGTCATGATCACATGTGGGGAAATATTTTAGAACTGGGAGAAATTCTTGGCTGAGTGAAGTCCACATTTATTATAAGTCTGTAAATAAATATGAAGAGATTTGGTTGTGTGCAATTGGTAGGTTTGTGAGGGAAAAGCTAGGAGACACTGGCAAGAAACATTCTACATCAGGTGACATGTGACACAGAGTTACATATACTTTGCAAATATTGTCCTGTGTAGTTCTTTGGAAACATTTGAAAGTAGTGAGTTTGGATAACTGATGGCCAGGGAAATTATGTAACCTATTTGGTCATAAAAGCACTAAGTTTATTGTAATATAGATGTTAAATACAAGTTGACTAAGTATTCATGTAAATTTTTATAAAATCATTGGTTTGGAGAATTACTGAATGCTTCCTCCTGAGTTTCAGATATGTGGTATATGAAAATGTACACTAATGTGATGAGGGAGCAAAGCTCAGCACAGTTATTCACAGATTATTTTCCTCATAAAATTTTTGTTTTTGGCTGAGCATTATCATGACTTGTTCAGAATTCCAAAGTTGCCCTCCTTGGCCTTTGTGCATGGTGAATGCTGGTAACTCTCCAGTGTGCGCCAACTCCCCAGACTCTCTGTCCAGGCAACTGCAGCAGAGCCGCCAAGCTGAGGTATCCAGGTGCCTGTGCAGCTGTGCATAGAATGCAGTACCCTGTGTACATGGCAGTACTTGGATATTACTGTTTCCATATGGAGTTTTCAAACTCCACATTGCTTCTTATTTTCATGTAACACTCTGAGATGCTTCTAGAAAAAAAATATCCAATTAGCCTTCAGACGTGTTAGACCACTGTCTGGAGACTTTCTAACACTTGGGCTCTGTTCTTCTGTCATGCTCATGGCTTTATTCCAATGTAGCTTCTGACATAATCCCTGAGGGCTTCACTTCTGGCCTACATCACCTAGGAGTCAAGATTTCAAAATATGAATTCAGGGAAGACAGATAAGTGGAGAACAGCTTATTTCTTGAATGAATAGGTGAATCTTTGCATTTAGCAAGCAAAAAGACTAAATGGCTGTGTTGATAGAATTACCTCAAACACAAAATCATTACATAGACATGTCACACATTATAAATCTGTGTAAGACACTACAACAATATTTGAGAATGAAGCACAAATCTTGAGGTCTTGTACCGACGATTTCTAAAGCTAGAAGACCAATTCTAAGCCCTGATTCACAAATTTGTGGTTGAAATATGTATGTGATCCTAGATGAGCGAGGAAAGCGATTGATTGTGCAAGGTTTCACCCCTCAGAGGCAGGAAATGGAGGAAAATCCACTGTGGGAGTAAGACATGGTAAGGGAAATAAAAACTAGACTTTATGGGCAACATGGAGGCTGGATGTAAAGGAAATCATCTCCGAGGAGCTAAAGTATGTGTCCCACTAAAGGAATTGTTCAGGGAAATACAATATTCCACAGGCAAAGCACTATCCAGTATTTTCAAGTACAAGACTAATAGGTAGAATAGAATATTGGTAATTTAGAACCCATGGACATGGATAGCGATCAACAGTATTTTGAAAAGTTCAGATTCTATTTGATCAACTCCCAGAATCAGTGTTCAAGAAAGATCAAACTAGTGATATAAGAATAGAAAGTTCTTAAACACATGATAAGAGCATTGGGAAGTCAAATGACTCTAGAAGGAGCCAGTTGGAGTCAGCACCCTGACATCAAGGAGATAAGTATACACACACACATACACGAGCGCGCGCGCGCATACACACAAAGGACAAGGAGCATTACAATACAAAAACTAAGAGGCAGATAGAAGGTAGCAGTGAGGCAATCAAGTTAGGGCAAAGGTGGCTTTGCTCTAACAGGGTTTTGCATAACCTCAATTTGTGCCTAGTCACCACTCACATCTGATGAGAAGAACCTTCTTAACAAACACTTCCATATTTATGAATGGGGATGAACAGTTTAGCTCATTCATTATGGAGCAAAGAATGAGTATTTGCAGGTCTATGAGTGGCCAGATCCTGGGTAAGCAAGGAGGACATGTGGGAGTCCTGTCTCAGGTGGGGAAGGATGGATCCTTGCAGCAAGCTGTTTCAAGAACAAGATGGAGCCTGAAGGCTTTCTTGATCATTCGTATCTTATCAACTCACAGGGGCAAGCAAATTTCAATGCTGTGTGTTCCTCAGAGAACTGCATCTGCTGAATTCCACATTGGTCTTTACCTTTTGAGAATAAGCTCTGTGAATCTTCTGAAATTCTTATTCAAGGGTATTGTTAAGAATTTCATCCAGCATGCCAATGACACCTGATTGTAGCTGCATAGATAACCTCTGTCTACAGAAGTGTGTGAGATCCTGGGAAACGTATGGGACTTGCATGCATTACTGTGAATATGTGGAATAGCACATTCACTTTGGAGGAGAGTAAGGAGAGTTTCTTATCATGTTACACATTCAGTTACCACACAGCTCTGGAAATATTCTCAGTGGTAAATAAAATCATACATACGTACATATATTAGTACATTAATCTTTATAATAACTTATTGATAATTGGCCAAAATTACAGGCAATGAAGTGTCCTCCAACACAATAATAGATAAAAATCTGATCCATCCACAATGCCTATACTGAAATGCTATTCAGCAATAAATAGACCATCCTATTGAAAACCTCAATGACTGAGATCTGGTAAATAAAATGTGTTAGTCTGAAATGGCTACATAATAAATAATTTGAGATTTTTGACATTTTTTCAAAGGATAATTGTAGAATCAAATACAAGTTAATGATTACCTTGGCCTAGAGTCAGATGAAGAGAAAGGGGGGATGAAGGGGAAAAGGCAGAAAAGGACTTTTGGGCTCTGTTGGAAAAGGTAGGCTTCCCCTTTAGGATACTGGTTCTGCTGTATGTACACGTATAAAGAAAGATCACATAGAGGCTTTTATAAGTAAAAGGATGTGATATGAGACCATACACATAAGTGAAATAAATCAAACTCGTATGTGTAAATACCATACTGTCTCCCTATTGTAAGAAACTGAAAGAGTAAATACAACACAAAATCTTCAATAAATATTGTTAAAGGGTAAGAAGCTGGTCGAAGAGGAAAAATAATTCACACAGGGAAAAAGAAAACAAAAGGAAGAGAAACAAATTAAGATATGAATTTGTATATATGTAAAGATTACTAAGATAATTGTGCTACTAATTCTGCTGGTTTTTGGAAAATAACAGGTAATATCCATAGGATTAGATCAGTTTTGCATGCCTGTATCTGGTAATTCAAAAACTTACGAAGGTACTACGAAAGAGAACAAAAATTGTGTTCTTACCACCTTGTTTTGAAAGCCTACAATGTTATTGCTTTTGGCTCTTAGATATAGTTACTTATTTGTTGTTTTTGTCTAATACAGAAATGATAGATATACATGTATGTGTTTATGTTTGCCTAGAAATTCACCTAAACAGTTTACAAGAATTGATTTTAATATGTGTGATGCTGGAACAATTACACTGAAGAAAAGAAGACACAATGGTAGCCATTGATGACCTCTTATCATTTTTATTGGAAAGTTAACAATGCTTTTATTTTTGGTTTTGATTGCTTTTAGTCTGTTTTCAATTATTTGATTCCAATATGTATGAAGTTATGGCAGCTATTTTGAAGAAAATGAGAGACTTTATGGTAGGCATTATTGATTACCTAGTGTCTGGTCTTCAAAGCCCTTGAGGCTTTCTTTCTTGTGTTTTGATTGGTTTTATACTATTTTGATGTGTATGAACATATTGTGAGTAAAGGTATGGGCAACTATTTAGAAGAACACAAGTGACATGATAGCCACTGTTGATTTCCTGCTGTCTTTTTCTGAAATCCTATATTATTTGCATTGTTTCACTCTGCTCTACTTTGTTCTGTTCCATTTGGATTTTCTTTGTTTCATTTTATACTCCTTGAAATAAAAAGAGGTTAAAAATTGAAATATATAGTTGGAGAACTGTGGAGCTTCCAACAAGTAGGCGGGTACATGCTATCCCTAGAGTCCAGCCTATTTAGAACTTCTGCACCTCACCATCGGTGTGGAGAGGAGGGGCTGGGCAGATCTGGGGCACCTGCTTCCGCCTCTCCATTTGTCTGGAGGACTCTGTATATCTCAGTAGGCAGGGGAGCTTGGGAGGTTCCAGGGGCCCCACGGCCTGTGGTAAGTGCTCACCACATTCTGCCCAAATCCCAGACTGTTTGGGACCCTCCAGGCTTCCGGGTGCAGTGAAGTGGAGAAGGGGATTTGAGGCATCTACATCCACCTCCCAATCCCGGCTGTGCTTGGAGAACTATAGAGCTTCCAACAAGCAGGTGGGTGTACACTGTCCGTGAAGCCCAGCTTAGCTGGAACTACAGAGTTCTAAACAGGCAGAAGAGGGCCATTGGTTCTACAGGCCGAGTGACTTGGCGTAATGGGGTGGCAAATCTCAGGAGCAGTGAACAAGGAAGGGGATTTCCAACAGACCCTGAGGAAGATTTGAAATAACACTTGAAACAGAGAAATATAGAAAAATAACAAACACGAGACCAAATTACAACCTCAAACCTCCAGTCCATCTCAAGAAACCCTAGGAACAATATATATAGAAGAAAACATATGCCATTCACCACAAATATTGGACACAATAGCTACTGAAATTAATAAGCAAATCCAGGAAGCTTTAAAAAATTCAAACTCAAAATAATCTCCCAGGTAAAAGAAAAAATGTTAAAAGAAATGAAAGAGATTCTGAATATATCTAAAGAAAACACAGATAAAAATTGGAGGAACTAAACAAAAAGATGGAATCCCTAGATGAGCAATATAAGAAACAAACAGAATACATAATGCAGATGCACAGAGATATACAGGAAATAAAAAACTCCACTGAAAGTTGTAAAAACTGCCTTAATGAAAGTGAAGATAGAATTTCAGACCTTGAAGACAGGATTGCAGCTAGTGAACAGGAAAGGAAAGATCTTTTAAAAATAACAAGGAAATAGGAAACAACAGTTCAACAACTGCAAGATGATGCAAAGAAAAATAACATAAGAATGATAGGGATTAATGAAAAAGAAGGAGACAACATAAAGGATGTCAAGAGGATATTTAGAGAAGTAATAGCTGAAAATTTCCCAAGCATGAGATCAGAAACCGACATCAGGATCAGTGAAGCATATAGAACTCCAAATAGTCATAACCAAAATGAAACTACACCCAGACATATAATAATCACCATGCCAGAAATCCAACAAAGGAATATATTATTAAAAGCTATCAGAGAGAAAAGACAGATCACTTATAAAGGAAAACCTATCAGAATCACAGCAGACTTCTCAGCACAAACAATAAAGTCAAGAAGAGCATGGAGTGAAGTATTCCAGATTCTAAAGCAAAATGATTTCCAACCTAGACTGTTGTATCCTGAAAAACTATCATTCAAAATTGATGGGGAAATATGATACTTCCATGACAAAGAACAGCTGAAGAACTTCATGAACACCAAACCAATCCTGCAAAAATCATTGAAAGACAGTTTAGATACACAAAGGAATAAACCACTAAGCAAAGTGGAAAATTGAACAGAACAGAAAGATAAAGATGCAACAGCAGAGACATAATATGTCAACAATAAACCAGCATTTAACAGTAATAACCATTAATGTAAATGGTCTCAATGCACCAATCAAAAGAAACAGACTAGCAGAATGGATCAAGAAACAAAATCCAACCATATTCTGTCTACAGGAAACCCATCTAACCCAGAAGGATACTCACAGACTGAAAGTCAAAGGATGGAAAACAATACTTCATGCAGCAGGAATTCAAAAAAAGGCAGGTTTAGACATTCTGCTTGTAGACAATGTGAACTTTAAACCAAAAATGACCATAAAGGACAAAGAAGGTCACTACATACTTGTAAGGGGAAAACTCCAAGAGGAAGATATAACTATCTTAAATATATATGCACCAAATTCCAGAGCACCCAATTATATAAAACAACTATTAACAGAAATCAAAACTCAAATTATCAGTAACACAATTGTAACAGGAGACCTGAATACGCCATTGACACCAAGGGAGAGATCAAGCAGACAGAAAATGAGTAATGAAATAACAGAACTGAATTACACCTGCAAACAAATGGATTTGATAGACACATACAGAATGTTCCACCCAAAAACTTCAGAATACACATTCTTTCAGCAGTACATGGATCATTCTCTGAAATAGACCATATATTAGCTCACAGAACTTATTTATACAAATGCAAAAGAGTTGAAATCATCCCTTGCATGTTATCGGATCATAGCACTCTTAAATTAGAAATTAATGTAAAAGATATTGCAAAAATCCCGCAAACACATGGAAACTGAATAACACACTCTTGAGTAATAAGTGGGTCAAAGAAGAAATTAAACAATACCTAAAAGAAAATGAAAATGCAGATAGAGCTTACTGGAATTTGTGGGATGCAATGAAAGCCGTCTTCAGAGCAAAATTTATTGCACTGAGTTCCCACATCACAAAAACAGAATGAATACAAATAAATAACGATGCTACACTCAAACAGCTAGAAAAAGAATATCGAGTCAAGCACAAAGCCAAAGGAAGAGTGGAAATTATAAAAATCAGGGTAGAAATCAATGCAATAGAGACTAAGAAAACAATCCAAAGAATCAATGAATCAAAGAGTTGCTTCTTTGAAAGAATAAATAAAATTGATAAGCCCCTAGCCAACCTTATTTAAAAAGGGGAAGAAAAAGCTCAAATTCATGCAATAAGAAATGAAAAAGGTGAAATCACTACAGACCCAATAGACATACAGAAAATCATCAACACTTATTTCAAAAACCTCTACTCTCAAAAGTTTGATAACACAGAAAAAATAGACAGATTCTTAGAAACATATGAAATACCAAAGCTAGATCAAGAGGATGTAAAACTGTTGAATAACTGAATATCTGTTAATGAAATTGAAAATATAATTAAGTCTTTACCTACAAAGAAGAGCCCAGGCCCAGAAGGATTCACTGCAGAATTCTACAAGAAATACAAAGAAGACCTAATTTCAACATTCCTCAAACTATTCAATGAAATTGAAAGGGAAGCAATCCTTCCTAAGTCATTCCTGGAAGCAAATATTACTCTAGTACCAAAACCTGAGAAAGACCCAACTAAAAGAGGATTATAGACTGAGCTCCTTAATGAAAACACATGCAAAAATCCTCAATAAAATATTGTCAAATGGGATGCAGAAATGATCAAGAAGATTATACACCATGACCAAGTTGGATTCATCCCAGGAATGCAAGGATGGTTCAACATATGCAAATCAATGAATATAATCCACCATATCAATAAAGCCAAAAGCAAGAAACACATGATCATTTCTACAGATGCACAAAAAGCCTTCAATAAGGTCCAACATTTATTCATGATAAGAACTTTACAGAAAATTGGAATAGATGGTCTTTACCTCAATATAATAAAGGCCATTTATGAGAAACCAACAGCCAGTATCATACTAAATGGCCAAAAATTGAAAGTCTTTACTTTAGAATCAGGTGCAAGACAAGGATGTCCTTTATCACCACTCCTATTTAATATAGTACTGGAAATACTAGCCAGAGCAATTAGGCAGGAGAGAGAAATAAAAGTGGTAAAGATAGGAAAACAAGGAGTTAAATTATCATTGTTTGCAGAGGGCATGATACTCTACATAGAAGACGCCCTAACCTCCATTGAAATACTCTTAGATACAATAAATGAATACAGTAATGTGGCTGGATACAAAATCAATACTCAGAAATCAATTGCTTTCTGATACATGAAGAACAAAATCACAGAGAGGGAAATAAGGGAAACTACACTCTTCACATAAGCAAGCAAAAACATGAAATATTTAGGAATTACTCTTAGGTAAGAAGTAAAAAGACATATACTGTGAAAATTATAATACACTGAAGAAAGAAATAGAAGATGATCTCAGAAAATGGAAAGACATCCCTTGCTCATGGATAGGAAGAACAAACATTGTGAAAATGGCCATTCTCCCAAAACTGTTATACAGACTCCATGCAATCCCAATAAAATACCATCAACATAGCCTATAGATCTAGAGAAATCACTCCTAAATTTCATCTGGAACCAGAAGAGACCTAGAATAGCAAAGGCAATTCTAAGCAGCAAAGACAAAGCAGGAGGCATCACAATCCCTGACTTGAAGTTATACTACAAAGCAACAGTAGTAAAATCAGCATGGTATTGGAATAAAAACAGAGCCAAAGATCAATAGAATAGATTAGAAGATACAACCAGAACTACAAACACACTCAACAACCTTATGTTTGATAAACGAGGCAAGCAGGTTCCCTGGAAGAACGACAGTCTCTTTAATAAATGGTGTTGGAAAAACTGCCTCTCCATTTGCGGAAAACTAAAGCTAGACCCATGTCTGTCACCATGTACTAAATTAAAATCTAAATCGGTCAATGATCTGAATATTAAAACAGAAACACTAAATCTATTGGAAGACAAATTGGGTAGAAACCTTGAAGACATAGGAGTAGGTAGAGAATTCATTAACGAGACTCAAACCGCATGGGAAATACATCCCAGAATCAATAACTGGGACCACTTCTTATTAAAAAGTTTCTGCATGTCAAAAGAAATCTCCAGCTTAGTGAAAAGAAAACCCACAAACTGGGAAAAGATTTTAGTGAACTCTCTCTCAGTCAAGGGACTCTTGTCTAAAACATATAAAGAATTAAAAAAACTCAGACCCCAAAATTCAAAGATCCAATCCAAAAATGAGCATCTGAGATGAATACGCACTTCTCAGATGAAGAAATGCAAATGGCCAATAAATACATGAAAAAATATTCATCATCATTGGTCATTAGAGAAATGCAAATTAAAATCACACTGAGATTCCATCTCACTCCTGAAAGAATGGCCAGGATCAAGAAAACCAACAACAACAAATGCTGGAGAGGATGTGGGGAAAAAGGAACTCTCTTGCACTGTTGGTGGGCGTGCAGACTGGTTCAGCCTTTGTGGAGGTCAGTCTGGAGATTTCTCAAAAAGCTGGGCTTGGAAGTCCCATTTATTCCAGATATTCCACTTCTAGGTATATTCCCAGAACAACTGAATGCATCATACTACAGTGATATATGTGCTCCTATGTTTATAGCAGCACAGTTTGTAATTGCCATATCATGGAAACAACCCAAGTGTCCATCAACTGAGGAATGGATGAAAAAGTGTGGTATTTCTATAAAATGGAGTATTATTCATCTGTAAAGATGGATCACATTGAGATATATATTAATAAGTGGGCGCAGCCTGAGACCATACTCATAAGTGAAATAAATCAATCTTCCATGTGTGAATACCGAATAGTTCCCCTAATGTAAGTAATGATTCAAATATATTAAAAAATGTGGTAATCATGATTCCCCATTATGTGGCCTTGAAGCCTTATAAAGTTTTTGCTTATTAATTGGAAAGGCTTTATTCTGGGCTTCTTGATATGGAAATATTTGAAGCTATAGTATATGAAGTTTTATTCAAATATATCAAGGAAAAAGACAGACACTATGGTAACTACTATTAAGTTGGGTTATTGGTGGTGAAGCACTAGGTTGTTGAAACAGTCATGCTTTGACATGTATTGTTATATTGCCATGTCGTGTTTTATCTGAATCTCTCCCTTATTCATTAAAAAAATTATTAAGTTATTTTTTATGTTTTTTTAATTAAGGGGAAAATTAAAAATAATTAGCAGGATATATAATAGTAATGTTTTTTGATTTCCTATTAACTTGTTTTGAAGTCCCATAATACTCCCACTATATTGCTTTGACTGATTAGACTCTGTTCCATTCTGTATGATAGTATCAAGTTTGAGTTTATAGGCAACTACTTTAAAGGCACTAAGATTCACTAAGATGCCCATTCTGGTTTGACTATTGTCTCCTTTGGAAGTCCTGCAATGTTTACAATGCTCAAGTTTTATTGGTCTTGTTCTCTTCTGTTTTGTTAAACTTTATAATAACTAATGAGATAGACAATTGTTTTTAAGTAACAAGAGACATTGTTGATAACCATTGTTGATAACCTTGTACTCTGTTTTACATTATGTGCTATGTCTATCCTTGGTTTTGACTGACAGCTTTGTTTTGCCATATTTGACTTTATTCTCTCCCCCACAAAAAAGTAATAAGAACTAAGGAGTTATAAAACCCAAAATGTGTAAAATTTGTTGCAAAAAAGAGAGGGAAAAAAGAGCTCTAAAGGATACAACAGCAAGTGTGTTTAGGGGTGTTAAATAGCTGACCATATTGTTTTTGGTTGCATCATTGAACACAACAGTTTGCAGTCTCACTGTTTGAGTGTCCACATAGTATGCTTTGATACTGTGACTTGAGCAACTATCTCGAAGATGATAATATGTAATCCATTAACAAGTGATTTCTTACTGTTTTGTTGTTGTCGTTCTGTATTAGTACCCTTACACCACTTTGTTTTGTTTTGGTTTTTCTCTTTTTAATTTTAAATAAAATTTTAAAAATTGAATCATATAGTACATATTATATAGGTATGAAGTATGCTTACGTACATGAGTGTTTAATGACCTAGAAATATGGTCAAGTATAGTGTATGTGGCAATAATAGATGTTAAACTAATATATGTGAGATCATTTTGTATAACTGTGTGTATGCATGAAAAAATGAAAAAGAATGAGTGATTGATAATTTATTGCATTTATGATTTCATCAAAACTCTGCTTATTTGGGAGAAATAAAATGTAACCTTAGGATTGGACTAAACAATATAAGTGCTGCACAGCCTAGTTTAAGAGGGATGAGTCACTTTGTCACACAAGCAGAATATTGATTTTGATCTCTATGCTTCTTCTTCCACTGTGTTGAAATGGGACAGGTTTATGGGACCATCTTCCATATGAACCACGGGAACCCCTTCAAGGTAAAGGCTCTGGTGGACAAGTGGCCTGATTTT
The DNA here is from genome assembly GCF_034190915.1 of Cavia porcellus. Lineage (NCBI taxonomy): Eukaryota > Metazoa > Chordata > Mammalia > Rodentia > Caviidae > Cavia > Cavia porcellus. Next base: position 52,913,783 of record NW_026947500.1, on the reverse strand, counting down.
AATACAGTAGTTGTCCGTCCTCAGGAGCAGGTAAGTTGCCACCTATGATGTGGATATGATAGTGTCTACATTTGCTACATAAAATGAAGGGAGCAGGCGGGTAAATCTCAGGGAAAGACAAATGATAACTGGGTGGCCCTGTCTTCCAGAAACTCTCAGACCAGAGGAATCAGGGACAGTGGTGAACTTCACAGTAAAGTGACGATGTACAGGAGCATTCATGAACACTTGTGCTTTTGTTATACGAATTTTTCTTTATTTTATTTTATTTTATTTTATTTTTAAAAAGACTAAACAAAACAAAAATAAGTAGAAATAATACATACGTTCAGAGAAAAATATAAACAGTTAGAAATCACTAATTGATGTTTACATATTATCATTTTACAAATAGTTGTTCAAGGTACAAGAGTGGAACATGTAAAGTGGGACTTCAAACAGTGAGACTGCCAACAGTTCTGTTCAACTGTGCAGCAAAACTTAGTAACATGGTTGTCAATCATACACATTTAAACATACATGCAGTTATCCATATCTTCATTTATGTTTAGAATAAACAAACTAAAGCAGGTTAAAATCATTCTGAACAAAGAATAATAGTATTGCTGGATTTCACATCATGACACTCCGTGATCAGCACAAGGTACTGCTGTGTCTTTTCTTTTTAATTTAATTTAAAGAAAGACTAAACAAAACAGAGAACAGGTAGAAATAATAAATAATTTCAAAGAAAAAATAAACAGTAATAAATCACTAGTTGATGATTACAGATTGTCTTCTTACAAAGAGTTATTCAAGACACTAAAGTGGAAAATATAAAGTAGGGATTCAAAGGCTGAGATTGCACACAGTTCTGTTCAAATATCCAACAAAAACTTAGAAATATGGTTATCAATTCTATACTCTTAAACATACATGCAGTTATCCATGGCTTCAATTATGCTCAGATTGAATAAACACAAGCAGGCTAATATCACTCTGAACAAAGAATAATACTATTGATGGGTTTCACATTATGACACCCCAGGATCAGCACTGGGTATGTTAGTGGCTCTGTTTCTTCAAAGTATCTGTTCATTTCATCATGTGTCATAAAATCAGTTCTCATAAACTGTTTATATACTTGCATACGCATGAACCTTAACATGTATTTCTATCCTTTCTATATTGGAGAAGCAAAATAAAGCCACCAAAACAAAATATATTCCTATAAACACATGAAATGAAGTTAATGTACGAGAAGACTATACAAAAAGTTCTACCATGATTCCTGTGTTGTCTCTTTTTATGTCCAATATAATTAGCTATATCATCAGACATAGGATAATTGAATATATCAGTACATAACAGTATTAATAAAAATACAACTTTGCATATAGTATAGAACTTCAAAAACTGGCAGTTATCAAACCAGAATGTGAATCAGAGTGTCTTGTCATCTTCAGTGTAGTTGCCTATACTCTCAGACTTGATACTATCAATAATTTCAGTTTTGAATAAAATCTTCTCTGCCTCATTTCTGTTATGCTCTTTTTTTGCCACAGTTGTCTGCTCATTTTCTTCATTCTGTTTTCTGCTCCATTCGTTGAGGTTTCTCTACCACTCTTGGAATCCTAGTACTTTTCTCTCTCTCTAGAATGCCCTGCAGTATTCTCTGTAGTGTTGGATTGGTGGTTGCAAATTTCCAAAGTTCCTCTTTGTCTTGGAAGCATCTTATTTCTCCATTAATTTCTAGAGACAGTTTGGCAGTGTATATCAATGTGGGATGGAGGTTATTTTCTTTCAGGGCTTGGGATATTTCACTCCACGCTCTTCTTGACTTGATGGTTTGTGTCGAGGACTCTGCCGTTATTCTGATGGGCCTTCCTTTATAGATTATCTGTTTCTTGTCTCTACCAGCTTTTAATATTCTGTTCTTATATTGAATTTCTGGGATCATGATTATTATATGCCTGGGTATAACTCTGTTTTGTCTATAGGTGGCTATACTTCTGAGTGCCTCATATATTAGCATATCATTTCCTTTTCCTATGTTTGTGAAGTTTTCTTTAATTATTTCTGTGAGTAACCTGTTTAGTTACATTATTTGTACCTCAGTTTCTTCCTTCATATTCTTTATTCTCAAGATATACATCCTTTTGTCATCTTCTAGCCTTTGTACTGTTACTGCATGTTTCCTTATTATTTTTAAAAAGTTTTCCCTTTAATACTCCCAGGTTGCAAAACTGTCCTCCAGTTTGGATAACCTATCCTTAGTTTCTTTAAAGTTGATTTGCCATCTTTCCATAGAGTTTTTTAATTTCTTCGTGATCTCTTTGGATCTGCCTCATATATTCTGTATTTGTTCATATTCTTCATCAAATGTTTCTCTCCTTTGTTTGAGCTCCTCCCTTCTTCCATTTGTGTCTTCTTGAGGGGTGCTTAGTATCTCTTTTATTAATATTCTTATATCTTGCTTTATTTGACTAAATATTTCACATTTGAACTCGTCTATGATGTCCCAAATATATCTTTTTATGTCCCCTGGTGCTGTGTCTGATATTGCATGTTTGCTGTGCTCATTCCTCTTTGTTTTTAGCTCTTCTGGGTCAATGTTCTCAGGGTTGGAACCTGGGACTTTTTGTTGTTGCTTCTTCTTCCAATCATTTTTGCTTCTTCCAAGAGGCCTGTTTCTTTCTTTCTTTGTTACAATTCTTCTGAATTGTGCTGGCTAGCTGGCCCTTGACTCTGCCTAGTGCTAGTGAGTTTCAGACAGGGACAATGTATGCTGGCCCCTCCCCTCCTTATCATTCAACTGTTGGGGCCTGCACCATATTAGTTTGTGACACCTCCCCTCCAGGTGGCAGTGACTGGATCACAGCAGCATGGCAGCGGTGGCACACTTTGTGCCACCTCCACTACAGGTAATTGGCCGCAGCAGGAGCAGGGTTGGGTGCAGCCAGTGGATGCCAATTCACTCCCAGGCCTACAGCAACAGGCCTTGCTGGTGGCCCGGAGGTGAGAGAGGCAGTGGCTGGAGCACAGCAGAGTCGGGATCAGTCAAGTTGCTGTGGTGTGCACTACATTTCTTTGTGCCACCTCCCTTCTGGGTCAGTCAAGCTGCTGTGGCTTGCTCTGTCAGTCAAACTTCTCATTATAGGACTTTTGTTATTTAAAGACTGTAATATATGGAAATGTGATTGGTTAAGACATGATTAAAAATAGAGTTTCAGCAAGCAAGAGAGAGGATTAAAGTGCCTTCTAGGGGGATATTTCACTTAAACTAAATTTTGCAGTTAAATGGGTTTTGACAGATTGACAAGAGCAGGGGACACATTACAAGCAGGCAAGAATAATGCTTAAAATATAGAAAGATGATTAAGAAGCTTTAGGCAGATATTCCAGCAAAAGGAGGTATCATCACTTCGAATATTTTTTCAGTTGCATACTTATATTAAAGTGACTAACAGACTCTAAATACAAAATATGTTTTAAGCAGTTGGAAAACAAAAGGTAAAAATCAACATAGGTGAGGAATCAAAAGAGCAGAGGAACAATGATCAGTGAAACACAGCATCTCTGAGACTCAGAATCATGAGCCCAGAAAACAACAATAAAATTAACAGAAATAAAGAACTGGATTACTGGGAATTAAGAAGGATCTAGGGGAAAAAGAAGAAGGCACAGAGAAGTTGGAAAAATGACTCAATGTGTAGAGAAGAGAATGAAGCAATCTGGAAGCTTGCCTTGGTTTCAGGAAGAACTCTTTTTCACAGACACAAAGTAAGCTACAAAGACCAGCACCTGCACAGAGAAACATCACACATAAGGCATTGGCACATGCCAGAGGATGGAGGAGCCCACAGTGGTTGGGAACTTTGAAAGCAGCATAGCAGGCCACTGCTGGAGAGGCTTCTGCTGCCAGTGAGTGTTTGATCAATGCCCGTTTAGGGAAGGGTTTGAGAAATGAAGAGTGAGATTCAGAAAAAAGACAAAATACCTTTACTTCAGGGTACCCGAGGTCACCCCATCCCATAGTGCCTGAGTGCAACAGCCACAGAAGTTAGCTGTCCATAGAGAATGGGTTAGACATCGATCCCTGAAAAGTTTAATCTCAGGCTGAACAGAACATGGGCCCTCCTGTTCATGCTGAGAAGCCAGCTTACCTTATGTTCAGAAATGGCTGGCTCTGAAAGCACTGGTATTACCTCTAGTGGGTTTCTTTAACCTCTCCCCGCTGGATACTATCCAGCACAGGTCAGAGGTCTGATTGCCTTCCATATACCAAGATAAGAAACTGTATGCCTTGGCTTGGACAGTTGATACAACCTGGGGTCAATGGACAGAGAGGCATCTGGAGGAGGGGCACCTTACAAACCAACAGAGCATAAAGGTAGGTGAAGAAAACTGTGACCTGCTGGATTCCAAAATTGTGGGTCACGAAGTGAAACCATTCACTCAAAACACCTTTTTCCCATTTTTGGACTCATTATTTTTGCTGTCCCGTCTTTACTGTTTTTTTTTTTTAGTGGGAGGGTGCAATGTGGAATTTTTCTTTCTCTTTTTTTCTTTGCTTCTTTTTCTTTCCAACATTTTCCTTTTAACATTCTGGTCTTTATTTCCTCAGGTTCACACTTTTTTTCTTTTATACTCTTTTGGTTACTTGTTCTTTTCCAAAACCTTGAGCTAATTCTCTTATCGTCTTTTAAAGTCTTAGTAGGATCCTTTTCCTCATCTTTTTCTTCTCCTTCTCATTTTTATTCCTGAAGTTTTCAAACTCTCATCTTGCATTCTCTATTTTACCACCCATCTATCTTACCAGTATGGTAAGTTTAATAACTTGGTTAACCCTTAGATAGTTAGCTGCATATTATTGTTGTTGAATTTTTTTTTGTTGTGGGTAAAAGTATAATTGTTGCTTTTAGTCGATGGTTAGTGTATGCATGTAGCCAATCAAAGTACTAAATAATAATCAAGCCAAATTCTACTTAGCTTCTGTGGGATAGTCATAGAATGTGATCATCATGTATTTGAAAAATACACTAATAAAAAATAAAAATCAAACTAATACGATATCAAAGAACTCAAGAGTTGAAATATTAGAAGTATTCAAGTAGCCTGGTAATCAAAAATTAACTTGGTTGAAACATATAGGCTCTTGTTGCACGCAAGTTGTAAGGTGTATAATTATGCTAAGAGAAACAAGTGAAACACAGAAAGTTGAAAGTTGTATTTTGCATCGTCTCACATCAGTTATTAAAAATTGTAACATATAGAGAGAGGATAAAAGTAGAGGACAAAAGAGTGGCTCTTTAGGGGGAGGGTGGGAAGAGGCAAGTTAAAGGAATTAAAGTAGCACCTATGAAGTTTGAAGCAGTCTAAATAACTAGTGTATAACATGAAAAATATAGGTAGCAACATTTCCCTGAATTTGATACTAAATTTTGACTTCCAGCTATTTTTCATATAAAAGCAAGTACGGTAATAATGCACAGTGATGGATCTTTAATTTTCTGCACAGTACCAGTCATTGTTTTGTAGCAACCTGCCCAGTAACTCTTTTATTACTTGTATGTCCCTCGTGACATTGTGTCATACACTGTATACATATTAAAAGCTAGAAAACAACACAGAAGAACAAATACAGAAATTTATATTAATTATTAAAAATCAAAAAATGAAAATCATATTTTATTTTTTTAAATTGAATTTAAAGAGAAAAAGAAAAAACAGAAAAAGTGTACAAGTAATATAGAATTTCAAAAGTAAAAAATCCCTACTTAATACATTATATATTGTCATCTTAGAATAGTTGTTCAAGTTACAAAATTAAAGCACACAAAGAGGACAAACAGTGGGATTACAAACAGTTCTGTTCAGTGATCCAACAAAAACTCAGTAATATAGTCATCTATCTTGCACACTTAAATATACATCCAGTTATATCCTTTAGGGCACATTATTTCCTCTCCTTTTTACAATACCAATTACATATTTTGGGTTTTATTACTCCCACAGTTCTTATTACTGCTTTTGAAAAGAATAAAACCAAAGGTGACATAACAAAACAGAGTCATTCAAATCAAAAGGATGGACATAGTACGTGATGTAAAAACAGAATACAAGGTGATCAACAAAGGTTATTATAATGCCTCTTGCTATCTTAAAAAGAATTGCCTATATCAGCAGTTATAATAAAATTGAACAATAGCGTACAGAACAAAACCAATAAAACCGCAACATTGGAGACATTACTGGACTTCAAAAGAAGATAATATTCAAACCTGAATGGGCATCATAGTGAATCTTACTGTCTTCGAAATAGTTGCCTATACCCTCAAACTTGATACTATCAAGCAAAACAGAATAGAGTAAAATCAGTAAAAACAAGATGGTGAGAGGAATGCAGGGCTTCAAATCAATTTAATCAGAAGTCAAAATGGTGACTATAATATATCATGCTATTTTTAAATTCATTTTTCTCTTAACTAAAAAATAAAAATACAAATAAATAAATAATAAAAAGGAGATTGAGATAAAAGTGGAAATAACACAACAGCTCAGGTCAGAACATAACAACTTAAGCAACAGAGTGTATCAACACAAGATATCCTGACATAAGAGTAGTTACCATGGTGTCTGTTTCCTTGGAATATTTGAGTATAACTTCATGTACTGCAGCATTAAACATATCAAGACAATGTAAAACCATTCAAGAGAATGACAGTATTACAGGGTATTTAGAGCCAACTAAAAGAAAATGAACAATGGTTTCTATATTATCTACTTGTCTATAAATTTTTGTTTGTACTATCACAAATAATAAAATCTAATAGTATACATGTTAGGACCCATGGAGACAGGAGAACAAAAGCTTGATGGGACTTCAAAACAAGATGATATTAAATCAGCACTAGCTATTATGATGTCTTGTTTTCTTCAAAACAGCTGCTAATACCATCACAGATAATTAAATCAAACAGCCAGAATAACATCATTCCACTTAATGAATGAAAACATTATAAGGCTTAAAGCCATATAATGGGGAATCGTGATTATCACATACTTTTATGTATTCTTACCATTTCTTACACTAGGGAAACTATTTGGCATTTATACATATAGGTTTGATTTATTTCACTTATGACTATGGTCTCAAGCTTTGGCCCTTTATTTATAAATATCTCAATGTGATCATTCTTTATAGCTGAGTATACTCCATTGTATAAAATACCACAACTTTTTTTATCCATTTCTCAGTTGATAGACACTTAGGTTGTTTCCAAGATGTAGCTCTTACAAATTGTGCTGGTACAAATATGGGTGCACATATATCACTGTGGTATGATGCTTTCAGTTCTTCTCAGAATATGCTTAGAAGTGGATTAGCTGGAACAAATGTGACTGCCAATCCCTGCTTTTTGAGACATCTCCACACTGACTTCCACAATGGTTGCACCAGTCTACACTCCCATCAACAGGGCAGAGGAGTTGCTTTTTGCCACAGCCTCTTCAGCATTTATTGTTGCTAGTTTTCTTGGTCCTGGCCATTCTTTCTTGAGTAAGATGGAATCTCACTGTGGCTTTAATTTGCATTTCTCTAATGACCAATGATGATGAACATTTTTCCATGTATTCATTTGCCATTTGTATTTCTTCATCTATGAACTGTATATTTATCTCAGATGCCCATTTTTGCAATGAGTATTTGAATTTTGGGGATCTGATATTTAATTATCTATATGTTCTGGACAGAAGTCCTTTGTCTGAGGGAATATTCACTAATGGTCCCCAGAGCATTTTTCCCCAATTTTTGGGTTCTCTTTTCACTATGCAGGAGATTTCTTTCAACATGCAAAGCTCTTTAAAAGGACATGATTCCAGTTTTTTATTCTGGGAAGTATTTTTCATGCAGTTTGGTTCTTGTTCATGAATTCTCTATTTGCCCCTATGTCTTCAAGATTTCAACCTTCTTTGTCTTCCAACAGATTTTGTGTTTCTGTTTTAATATTTAGATCTTTGATCCATTTAGATTTAGTTTAGTTCACGATAATAGGCATGGTTCTAGTTTTAGTTTTTGGCATAGTGAGAGCCAGTTTTTCCAGCACAATTTATTGAATTATCTTTCTTCCACTCAATGTTTTTAATTCTTTTATCAAAGATAAAGTGGCTGAATTGAATGCAGTTGTAGTTGTATCTTCTAATCTATTCCACTGATCTTCAGCTCTGTTTTGATTGCAGTACTATTTTACTACAGTTGCTTTGTAGTATAACTTCAAGTCAGAGATTGTGATGCCTCCTGACTTGCCTTTGCTGCTTAGAACTTTCTTTGCTATTCTACATTTCTTCTTGCTCCAGAAGAATTTTAGGAGTGATTTCTCTAGATATGTGATGTATGTTAATGGTATCTTTATTGGGATTGCATTGAATCTGTATAAGAGTTTTGGGAGAATGGCCATTTTCACAGTATTTATTCTTCCTATCCATGAACAAGGATGTCTTTTCAATTTGTGAGACACTCTTCAATTTCTTTTTCAGTGTATCATAACTTTCCTTATAAAGGTCTTTTATTTCTTTCATCAGAGTAATTCCTAAATAGGTAATTTTTTTGCTTGCTAGTGTGAAGGGTGTGGTTTCCCTTATTTCTATCACTGTGACCTTGTTGTTAGTGTATAGGAATGTTACTGATTTTTGAGTATTGATTTTGTATCTAGCTACATTGCTGAATTTATTTATTATATCTAAGAGTCTTTCAATGGAGTTTAGGGGGTCTTCTATGTAGAGTATCGTGTCATCTACAAATAATGATAATTTAAATTCTTCTTTTCCTATCTTTACCACATTTATTTGTCTCTCATGTCCAATTGCTCTGGCCAGTATTACCAGTACTATATTAAATAGGAGCAGTGATAAGTGACATCCTTGTGTTGTGCTTGATTTTAAAATAAAGGCCTTCAAATTTTGGCCTTTTAGTATGGTACTGGTTGTTGGTTTGTCTTGGGGGCCTTTATTATATTGAGGTAAAGAACATCTATTCCAATTTTCTGTAAGGTTCTTTTCATAAATGAATGTTTGACCTTATCAAAAGCTTTTCTGCATCTATGAAAAGAGTCATGTGATTCTTACTTTTGGTTTTATTGATATGTTGGGTTACATTTATGGATTAATGTCTATTAAAACATTCTTGCATTCCTGGGATGAATCCCAGTTGGTCATGGTGTATAATCTTCTTGGTGAATTTCTGCATCCTATTTGCCAATATTTAATTGAGGATTTTTGCGTATCTGTTCATTATGGAGATTTGTCTGTAGTTCTCTTTATTAGTTGGGTCTTTTTCAGGTTTTGGTACTAGAGTAATATATGCTTCCAGGAATAACTTCGGAAGGATACTTCCCTTTCAATTTCAATGAAGAGTTTGAGGAGAGTTGCAGTACAAAGTCTTATTTGTACTTCTTGTACAATTCTGCAGTGAATCCATGTGGGCCTGGGCTCTTCTTTGTAGGTAAGGACTTAATTACATTTTTAATTTCATTAATAGAGATTGGGCTGTTAAAAACTTTTACATCTTCTTGACCTAGTTTTGTGACCTCACATTTTTTAAGGAATCTCTGTTCCTTCTGTGTTATCAAACTTATGAGAGTAGAGGTTTTCGAAATAGGTGTTGATGACATTCTGTATTTCCATTGGGTCTGTAGTGATGTCACCTTTTTCATTTCTTATTGCGTGAATTTGAGCTTTTTTTCCCCTTTTTAAAATAAGGTGGGCTGGGGCTTAACAACTATATTTACTCTTTCAAAGAACTTACTCTTTGATTCTTTGGTTCTTTGGATTGTTTTCTTTGTCTCTATTGCGTTAATTTCTGCTCTGATTTTTATAATTTCCTCTTTTCTTTTGGCGTTGGGATTCACTTGCTCTTTTTTTCTAAGTTTTTGAGGTGTAATATCAGGTTGTTTATTTGTACTCATTCTGTTTTCTTGATATGACAAGTGTTTCTGATGTGGAATAGAAATTCTAATACAACCAAGATTTCTGCATCAATTTCAATACTGTCATGCTCAGAATAATTTGTTGTGAAACTCCTTGAAACTGAATAATATTTTGTCTTTCAATTAAAGATTTCCCTGTATAATATTGTTTTTGTTGTTTCTCCTGAAGAATAGAATATAATGGAGGAATTCTACTTAAAACAGTGCACCTTTTTTCACATTAGATTGTAATGCAACACATAAATAATTGGCCAAACAAGATTTTTTAAAACATGAAGCAAATCGAGTAGTTGACATTGTTTTTTTATTTGAAAAAAAAATGATTTAGTATAAATAAAAATATGTGAAACAGTCATATTTCACTTTGGAAAATACTACAATCATAAAAGCTAGGAAACAAATATTGAAATGTCTTGGTATAACTGGTTTGATTAATACCATTTTGCTAAACCACACAGGAGATGACCGATGACCTTGATCACTACACCAACACTTACCAAATCTTTTCTAAGGACCCCAAGAACTGTCAAGAATTCCTTGAAAAACCAGATGTCATCAACTGGAAACAACATTTGCAAATCCAAAGTAAGGAAGGTGGGGTGTGTGCTGGCTACTAGGGTGGGGTCACCTCCCATCCTGAGCACCATCCCCTCAAACTTTCACTTCCTCCTAGTGCTTTGTCCTTCTATTTGGCCACCCACACTGAAAGGTATGGGATTTAAATGCCATAAGTAGGGTTCAGATGCCAGGAACTCTGAATAAGGGGCTTTCTCCTTAGCTGAGGATTTATGATATACCCCTCTATGTGAGAACAGAGCTCTCCCTCAGGTCTGCTATTCCTGGAATAGTAACAGCAACTCATTGCCCCACAGGGCTCCTTAGGGCCATGAAGTCCAGCTGCTGGGGCTATGATCCTGCTCTCCCTAGTAACACTGAAAGCTACTTCCTGGTTCAGCCTCTTTGTAAGCACTGGTAACCAAGCGACTTAACTATTCTTCTGTGTCTTCATTTGTAAAAATTAGGATAATAAAAACATAAACCCTAAAATCCTGTCTGTAGGAAGATAAAATGAAGTAGTATTTGACCAGTGCCTTAACAGATATGTACAAAGCTAAGATTGATTTCTAAAATTTCAATATCACTCTTCCTTTTGCACAGTAACTGAAAGGTTTTTTAGGATTGTTTATTTTACATAAGAGAAAGCATGCTCAGAGAGTGACCTGATCACACTCCTAGTAAGGGGCAATTATAGGAGCCAGATTCTCTTCTACTAAAGCCTGCTTCATTTGATTATCTTTGCTTCTGCCCCTCTAGGTGCACAGTCAAGCCTGGATGAGGTGATACAAAGTGTTGTGGCTGCTAAATTGGTCAAGGTCAAGAAAACACAGTGCAACCTTTACATGATGCCAAAGACAGTAAAGAAACTGGTGCCTTCCCTGTTGGGTACACAGCATTTAAAATCTGAGACTCCCAGGATTGTGTGAGTTTGACTGTAGAAGCTCTTCCAGCATGCTGACATCTTTAATTAAAGTGGTTTACCAGCCTCACTGGCCACAGTCTTTCCTGCTGACCTACAAGTGATTTCTGAAAAATGTGTATTTATCTCAGATGCCTATTTTTGGATTGCATTTTTAAATTTGAAGATATAGAATTTTTGAATTCTGTATGTGTTTTAGATATCAGTCCCTTGTCTGAGGGACAACTGGCGAGTGTAATTTCCCTCCCTGTGGGCTGTCTTTTCATTCTCTTGGTGATTTCTTTCGCTGTTCAAAAGCTTTAGGACAGGATGAGATCTCTGTTGTCCTTAATTTATACTATTTTCCATGTGATCAGGCTTTCGTTTATGAAATCTTTGCCTGCACCTCTTTCTTTAAGAAACCTACCTAATATCCCCTCCAATAGTTTAGTGTTTTTATTTGCGTGTTTACATCTTTGGTACATTTTGATTTCAGTGTAGTGAATGGAGAGAAATATGATCTAGTTTTCGTGTTTGACATGGGAAGCCAGTTTTTCTGGCACCATTTATTAAAGAGGCTCTGTTACAGTGAATATGTTTGGAACTTTTGTCAAAGATAAGATGGATCAATCCTAAGCAACAAAATCAAGGTAGAGGGCATCTCACACTCTGACTTTAAATTATACTACAAAGCTACTGTGATAATAATACTTAGTTTTAATGAAGTTTTTCTTGTATGTGTGAGTCTGGGTGCTTGGTATGCCTGTATGCAACAGATCTTATTTTTTCTGTCCCTTCACAGAAAGGCAATTATTATCCTTATTTTAGACCACAAGAAATGGTGGTAGAGAGATATAAGCTACCTGCCCAAAAGCACAAAGTTATTGAGATTATGATTGCTGAGTTTTTCTCATTACCTGTTTTCCTACTTGTTCTCAATTTGCTTCCTGGGGGAAACAATGTATTTGGTATTACGTGCTGTTCTTTTTCCTTTTTCTCGGCAGCAATCAAGAGATGTTTAAACTCTCATCGCTGGATGTAGCACAAGCTGCCTTAGTGAATAAGGTCTGGGGCTTTGGTGGTAATGAGAGGAGCCAGAGATTCATTGAGCGCTGTATTCAGAACTTACCCAGCTTCTGTCTGCTGGGGCCTGAGAAGACACCTGTGACCTGGGTCCTGATGGACTACACCAGAGAGCTGTGAATACGAGTCACTGTGCCCGAGTACCGTGGCTTGGGCCTTGGATCTTATCTTTCACACATCCAGATTCAGACTCTAGAAAATGGCTTCCCCTTATATTGCCATACTGCCAAAGACAACAAAGCTGTACACAAAATAAGTCTCAAGCTGAATTATGTCACTATGCCCTGTGACTGGAACCAGTGGAACTGCATGCCTCTGAGAAGCTGTCTCTCAACACGAGAAAGTGTTGGAGGGCTGTGATGTGGCTTGAGTAGGCATCGAATAAGTCAAAAGCAGCAGGGAAGGGTAGGCTTTGTTTTAGCTCTATAGAAACACTGCCAGTGGTGAATGGGATGTCTTGTTCTTAAAGCCACATTACTTTCCTGGTCTAGAATTCCTGGCACAGGCTGCACCTTTCTGAAGTCACCACAGTTTTCCGAAGTGGCCAAATTAAGTGTCCCATGCTCTGTATTTCTGGATCCTATTGCCTCCATTAGTCTCCTAGGTGCTGCTGTATTTCTTTTCCAGGAATTCCTGTCTCATATCTCTTACTGTCAGTTGAAAAAGCTCAATGGTTTGCCAAGATGTGGTGTCTTGTCATCCTTAAGTAGCATATGGTTTGTTTTTCTCTGATCCCTTTATTCAGTGGGCCAAATGTCCTGCCACTTCTGAAGTATTACAAAGTGATTATTCTACTAGAAGCCCTTTGATTTGCATTCTGGCTTCATAAGCATGTTAATCTATGAAAATATGGCAGTGAAACTGATCATACATGTAAACTAATATGCACTAATAAAAATGAGAAGAAATCATGTTAAATACTTCACAATTATATGATTGTAGGTGTGTATGACCCAGCAGAAATTTATTGTGCATAGTTAATGCCCACAGTATGAGGTTGTAAAATAAATGGTGATAAGAAAACTGTTACTATAACAATGCAAAATAAGTGGTACATGATTTCCCATAACTACACATTTTTTGCAAGCCCACAATATCTGAAAATCTCATTTTGTATAATTGACAATTTCAACACTTTACACATTAGATTGCTAGAGCTTTTCATTGTATATAACATCTGTTGGTGTCCTCTGATTTACATCTCTTTTTTTCCTCACCTCCATCCTCCTCTCTGAATAAACCACACTTTAGTTCTCTGTCTCTATATCTTTGAATCCTTTGATGATTCCATATATTGGGATCATACAATTTTTCTCTCTTTGGATAATCCCACTCATTATAATATCTTCTGGAATGGAGCATTTTATTCAAGGTGACACGAGTCATTAAAAACCATTTTTCCACAGATTCTTTCCCCCTTATTAAAAAGTACATTTGCTACTTCGAAGCTAACAATGCACAATACACTACTGTTACTCTCCCACAATCTTGCCTTGAAGTTTTGTAGCATTGCTTTTATTGGACGTTTGTCTTTGTAATAATGCTGCCAAATAACAAAAAGTTATGCAGTTGTATGTATGTATAGTGATTGTGGAGTAGTGTCCAACTGATGGGCTTTAGAATCTATTTGAGGGTTAGGAGGACACACTTCTGGATCTGCCTGGGTGAGTCACAGAGGGAATACCTTGGTGCCTATCTCTGTTGCAGATACAAAAACTCAGAGAAAGTAATGGGAAGAAAGGAGGATTTTATTAGGGGCCACCTGCATCATCAGGGACTCTGGCCCAAAATTGCTGATTATCAGACAAAGGAAAGGCTCCACTTTCATTCACATAGTCTAAGAGTAGGTGTGATCCTTGAATCCAGAACTTGTAGGCAATGAAACAGGTTTATATGAAGGAAGACAAAGATAGGCCTTCTATGAAGCCAAATTTCAGCATGTCACAAGACCCAGCTTATGGTGAATCCTGGAAAACAGTTGTCACCTTTACCCCCATTCTTGAAGGAAAAGAGATTATAACATGTCATGGGCCTTGCTTACAGTCACGTAATAGCAAATGATATCCTGTAACAGAACAAGGAATTATAGCTGCTGGGAAGAGGGCATTTTAAACAGGAAAACTCATTTTTCTGTAAGCCCTGTTTCAACTCTAGTTATCACTCCTTCCTCAGGAGCCTCTGCCTCTTCGCTGCCATGAAATAAACAGCTGTGCTCTGCCATGCCCTCCTTCCATGTTGCTTGTGTCTTAGAGCCAGTCACCTCTAGGCTGTCACCTCATAAACTGAACCAAATGATGTCTCCCCTCCCTGAATTCACCAGTGTCAGATATTGTGTTTCAGCACGAGAAGTTGAGTAGTACACAAAATTGGCACCAAGAATGGGACGTTTGCTGTGAAAGCATCTGACTCTGTGGTTTAGCAATGGAACTGACTTGAAGAAGGCACTTGGAAATGTTAAGAGATGTGAGGTAGACAAGCCCCAAAATTCTCTACACTGAGCTCGACGGGAGATTCTGACAGAGAGCAGAGAGCTCATAAGAGTGTGGGCAGTAAAGGCAAGGCTCTAAGATGTTTACAGGGGAACAAAGACTCCAGTGGCAGTTGGCAGAGAAATAATCTGCCTGACCATACTCTGGCAGAAACTGCCTACATTGTGCATGTTTCCCAAGGATTTTCTGAGCTTGCTGTGTTCTTTACTTTCCTCCTGTTGCTGAGAAAATTTGCCCAACACCCAAAACAGAAACTGTTTATTTGGCTCCGTATTTTTAGAGGCTTCAATTTGTAGTTGGCTGGTTCGAAGGTAGTGACAGGGCAGAGAGGAATGGCAGAGGATAAACAACTCATGGCATGCAGAGGCAGCAAGGCAGAAAGCAGCGAACTACAAGCAGGCAGCAAGAAGCAGCCACCCTTATTCTGTTCCTTTCACCATATGCAGGCTTTCCAGCTCTAGGGTGGTGACCATCGCTCCCACGGTTTGCAGCTTCATGCTAGCACAGCACTGTGAAACTATGCCAGAATCACGTCCTATATCCGTGAAGCACACACTCCATATCCTTCCACTTTGGATACACCCCACTTGTGACTGCATGAAGGTTTATATGTAGATACAATCCATACCATGGACTAAAACAACTGGTGGATAAAATTTCAAGATAACCCAATATTCAGGTTGTGGAATGGGCACTATGGCTGCTATAGTAGAGCCCTAGAATGAAAATTCTTTGCTGAAACATCAGTTGAAAATCCACCTATCTCCATGTACAACTCTGAGGGAAGAGCTTGAGTCTACACCCAGATGGCACATCTCAGTGGGTTTGTTTCACTAGGAACTTTAGCTCAGCATGTTCTAGAATATCAGGCCAAAGAACACCTTTCAAAACCTGCATTCTTAGACCTTTTATGTTAATCTCCTGGGAGAGTGTGCTGCTTCTTGTCCTAGAGACAGCTGTAGAGACGAAGAAGACAGATTTGTCGTGAGAACCAAGAAACATAGAAGCTCTGGGGCTACTCTTTTCTGTTACCTTCATAACAAACTGGAATGATTCAAAATACTGCTGACAAATGTGGATAAGAGTTGCTGGGCTTCTATGTGTTGAGAATTATGTCAGGTGAAAAAGAAGTTCCTTCATTTGAAAACACAGATCAGACCAGACAAACCATGATGGAGGAAAAAGTAAAAGAAGAAAGGAAAAAAGCAAATAATATGTACATATATACAAGATAAGACAGCGATGCAGGGTGCTTCTTTATTTCACTGAAAAGAAAATATTGTGCTAATGTTTGGGCAGGAGATCATGCTTATGTCTTATACTCTGAACAACTAGTATGAAGACAACAGGTAGTGAATTAATTATTGCAACTGTCTTAGTAACTCATTTTGAAGCCCTGATTTATTATATTTTTATTTTTCTTCTCTTGAAAATAAAAAAAGAAAAACAGATCAGGTGATGATCACGTGTGGGGTAATATTTTAGAACTGGGAGAAATTCTTGGCTGAGTGAAATTCACATTTATTATAAGCCTGTAAATAAATATGAAGAGATTTGGTTGTGTGCACTTGGTAGGTTTCTGAGGGAAAATCTAGTAGACACTGGCAAGAAACATTCTACATCAGGTGACATGTGACACAGAGTTACATATACTTTGCAAATATTGTTCTGTGTAATTATTTGGAAACATTTGAAAGTAGTGAGGTGGGATAACTGATGGACAAGAAAATTATGTAACCTATTTGGTCATAAAAGCACTAAGTAGATGGTAATAGAGAGGTTAAATACAAGTTGACTAAGTATTCATGTAAATTTTTATAGAATCATTGATTTGGAGGATTACTGCATGCTTCCTCCTGAGTTTCATATATGTGGTGCATGAAAATGCGCACAAATATGATGAGGTAGCAACACTCAGTACAATTATTCACAGATTGTTCTCCTCACAGGAATTTTTTTTTTGGCTGAGCCTTAGCATGACTTGGTCAGAAGTTCCAAGGTTCCCCTACTTGGCCTTTGTGCATGGTGAATGCTGGTAACTCTCCAGCGTGCGCCAATTCCCCGGGCCTCTCTGTCCAGGCAGCTGCAGTAGCAGAACAGCCAAGCTGAGTTCTCCAGGTGCCTGTGCAGCTGTGCATATAATGCAGTCCCTTGTGTACAAGGCAGTACTTGGATATTACCTTTTCCACATGGAGTTTCCAAACTCCACATTGCTTCTTATTTTCACATAACGCTCTGAGATGCTTTTAGAAAAAAAATATCCAATTAGCCTTCAGACGTGTTAGACTTCTGTCTGGATACTTTCTGACACTTGGTCTCTGTTCTTCTGTTATGCTCAGGGCTTTATTCCAATGGAGCTTCTGACATAATCCCTAAGGGCCTCACTTCTGGCCTGCATCACCTGGGAGTCAGGATTTCAACATATGAATTCAGGGAAGACAGATAAGCAGAGAACAGCTTATTTCTTGAATTAATATGTGAATCTTTACATTCAGTAGGCAAAAAAAAGAAATGGCTGTGTTGATAGAATTACCTCAAACACAACATCATTAAGTAGACATGTCACACATTGTAAATCTGTGTAAGGTACTACAATATTTGAGAATAAAGCACAAACCTTGAGGTCTTCTCCAGATGATTTCTAAAGCTAGAAGACCAATTGTAAGCCATTATTCACAAATTTGTTGTTGAAATATTGTGTGATCCTAGAGGAGCAAAGAAAGCGATTGATTGTGCAAGGGTTTCAGACCCCAGAGGGAGGAAAGGGAGGAAAATCAACTGTGCAAGTAATGTTTTATAAGGGAAGTAAAAACTAGGCTTTATGGGCAACATGGAGGCAGGATGTTAAGGAAGACAACTCTGAGGAGCTAAAGTACGTGTCCCACTAAAGGATTGTTCAGGGAAATATCATATTCCACAGGCCAAGCACTTCCCAGTATTTTCAAGCAACAAGACCAATAGGTAGAATGGAATATTGGTAATTGAGAACCTAGAGAAAGGAATAATGATCTACAGTATTTTGACAATTTCAGATTCTATTGGATCAAAAACCAGAATTAGTGTTCAAGAAAGATCAAACTAGTGATGTAACAATAGAAAGTTCTTGAACACATAATGAGAGCATTAGGAAGTCAAATGACTCAAGAAGGAGCCAGTAGGAGTCAGCACCCTGACATCAAGGAAGAAGTACACACACACACACACACTCACACACACACACACACACACAGACACACACACAGACAAACACACACACACACACACACACACACACACACACACATAGAACCAGGAGCATTGCAAAACAAAAACTAAGAGGCAGATAGAAGGTAGCAATTAGGTAAACAAGTTAGTTCAAAGGTGGCTTTGTCCTAACAGGGTTTTGCATAACCTCAATTTGTGCCTAGTCACCACTCATGTCTGACAAGAAGAACCTTCTTAACAAACACTTGCATACTTATGAATGGGGATGAACAGTTTAGCTTATCCATTATGGAGCAAAGAATGAGGATTTGCAGGTCCATGAGTGGCCAGATCCTGGATATGCAAGGAGGACATGTGACAGTCCTGTGTCAGGTGGGGAAGGATGGATGCTTGCTGCAAACTGTTCCCAGAACAAGATGGAGCTGGAAGGCTTTTCAGGTCATTCCTATCTTACTGACTCACAGGAGCAAGCAAAGTTCAACGCAGTGTGTTCCTCTGAGAACTGGATCTGCTGAATTCCACATTGGTCTTTACCTTTTGAGAATAAGCTCCGTGAATCTTCTGAAATTCTTATTCAAGGATATTGTTAAGAATTTCATTCAGTATACCAATGACACCTGAGTGTGGCTGCATAGAAAACCCCTGTCTACAGAAGTGTGTGAGATCCTGGGAAACATTTGTGACTTGCATGCATTACAGTGAAAATGTGGAATAGCACATTCACTTTGGAGGAGCGTAAGGCAGTTCTTTATATATGTTACACATTCAGTTACCACACAGCTCTGGAAATATTCTCAGTGCTCAATAAAATCAAACATGCATACATATATTAGTATTTATCTTTATAATAACTTATTTATAACTGGTCAAAATTACAGGCAATGAAGTGTCCTCCAACACGTTAATACATAAAAATCTGATCCACGCACAACGCCTATAATGCAATGTTATTCAACAATAAAAAGACCATCCTATTGTGTTTGGGAGTGTTAAATGGCTGACTATATTAATGTTTTTGGATCATTGAACGCAGCTGTTTGCAGTCTCTCTGTTTGAATGTCCACTTTGTGTTCCTTGAAACTGTGATTTGAGCAACTATTTCCAAGATGATAATATGTAATCTATTAACAGGTGATTTCTTACTCTTACTTTTTTTTTTGTAGTTCTGTATTAAGTGTATCCTTACACCGCTTTGTTATGTTTTGTGTTTTTCTCTTTTTCCTCTTAAATAAAATTTTAAAAAAAACAATAAAAAGACCATCCTATTAAAAACTTCAATGACTGAGATCTGGTAAATAAAAGGTGTTAGTCTGAAAAGGCTACATAATAAATGATTTGAGATTTTTAACATTTGTCAAAGGAAAATTGTAGAATCAAGAACAAGTTAATGATTACCTTGGGCTCAGAATCTGAGGAAGAGAAAGGGAGGTGGATGGGGAAAAAGCAGAAAAGTACTTTTGGAAAGGGCAGGGTTCCCTGTTAGGATACTGGTTCTGCTGTATGTACAGGTATCAATCTGCATGAGACCATGCATTTTAAATTGGTGAATTTTACTGAGCCTGAATTATGCCTCAAACAAGGATTACAACACTAACAGAAATATATAGCACTATTTATGTCACAGATTTCTAAGCCTTATATGTTGATAAGACCTTTAAATAAAAAGAAATAGTGACTTCCTTGAAAAATAATACAGTATATGTGTGTAGAACATAAATGTAAATTGTATGCATTGTTAACTAATAATCAAACTTTTATTTAATTTTCCTTTTTTTGTTTCAAATTTGGATTATACCACAGAGTCATTATGCCTTCCATGTAAAGACTCAGAGGAAAAGTTTTAAAAATTTCTTTTCTCTTTTGTCTCTAATATCAACACTATTAGCAATAACAGTTCAGCTGTTTGGCACAAACTGGGTATTGCAGAAGCCAGGCACGTTGCTGTGCCCTGAAAGCCAGCCATCTGAAGTGCTATGTGCCTATTTACATGGGTCACTTGCATTTAGGGTTTTCCAGTTCATCTGAAAATCACCAGTGGTTTGTTAATCAGAAAAACCCATTAAGTACACTCCTTTAGATGACAGTGTGGGCTGACTTTTGCTTGTTTGGAAGTCAAATGGGAACTGTAACCATTGATTTCTCCTCCTGCACTGTATGTGTGGATGGAGCTATCACACTATACCCTATCAATTTATGCAAGTAAAATGGTTAATGATGAAAAGAAGACCAGTAGTCATCCTAACCATGAGGACTTCCTCTCCCGTGATGCTCAACTTTACATTCACTGACTTATTGCCTTGTCTCACTCTGTGAACTAAGTGATCATTTACTGCCATTGTTAGATGAGGAAGCCAGGCATCAGAAAGTTGAGTGGCAAGCTGGGGATCCTAGAGTGGCTGACCTGCCTGGATATGAATGGAAACTGAAACAATGCTCATGCATTCTCCAATAATAGACTCATTAATCCTGGTGCAACTTTATGTGTTGCAAAGCTGTGGGTTTTAAAAAAGGTGAAAAGAAAAATTACAGAAATATGTAGGAAAGTGAATAAAGAGGTTGGGTATAATTTTGTAGAGACAGAGAGACCCTGGCACTGCCCCTGCCTAGTCTTTCTTACAATAAGAATTTCAGTGAGTAGGCCGTCCATGAAACAGCAGGACTAGAGGCCAGAGAGTTAACCAGAACTGTTTATTGCATCTGCATCACTTCCCACTCTTTCAGTTCATTTACGCTTTTCACTTGTATCTTTAGATTAAGTTACTCACCAGGATGTTCCATTTGTAAAGTCCAGAGATGCTACAGATGCTAGAGAAATCCTTAGTGAAGCTCCTGCCTGAAGCCATAAAGGTAAGATTGGAACATGCAAAAGAGAAAAAAAGGACTTTTAGCTGCCTATGAAAGAAGTGGGGAAGAAAGCATTCAGCAACCTGTGTGGTAGGTGCTCTGCGTGCAGCATCTCATTTAACTCACATTGCCTTGATGCAAGAAATGTGTATCATACTCATCAGTTCTATAAACTGACCAAGACCATAGCCAATGTGCTGACTCTAACCTTGTCTGAGCTTTGGGGTGTAATGACTCAACCCATTTCCTGCTAGTTATCACAAAACTGTATTCTACAAATCTGGAAAGTTTCCAGAGTTGAAACTTAGACTAAAACTATCACATTCATGTTTAAATGCTTTTCTTAAACATCCATTTATCTGTTCTTTCTTGATGAAAAGAATAAATAAATTTGTTTTTTGTCCAGTCTCAAATGAATAGTTTTAGATTTGAGTGAGCAAGAAATGTCTTTAGAATGAGACCAATACTCCTGTATTCAGAGGCATGTCCCCAACCACCCACTGTGCCTGAAAATACAGGAAATAAAATCTCATATAGCTGAAATCAAAAAAGAATAGAATGTAGAAAGTAGCCAGTATAATTCTTTTTACTGTATTTTATGGAATAGACAGAAATATGCAAATACTTAGAAGTCATAAACAAAGTAAGGAAATAATTTAAACTGAGTTTTGCAAAATAATGCCTTTATAACATCAGAATACATATACTGTTTAAGTGCTGAAGACATATTTTTCTCTTGATGAAGTACATATTTGTTTAAATTTTATTTAAAAGGAAAAAGAGAAAAACACAAACCAAAAAAAAGTGGTGTAAGAGTACAAGTAATACAGAACTACAAAAATAAAAATAAAAAAGAAAGAAATCACCAGTTAATACATTACATATAATCATCTTAGAAATAGTAGCTCAAATCACAGTATCAAAAAATACTAAGTGGACATTCAAACAGTGAGACTGCAAACAGTTGTGTTCAATGATCCAACCAAAACATTAATATGGTCAGCTATTTAATAGCCCTAAACACTCTTGCTGTTGTATCATTTAGAGCTCTTTTTTTACCTCTCTTTTTTACAACGAAATTTACACATTTTGGGTTTTATTACTAGTTAGTTCTTATTACTTTTTTGGCGGGGAAAGAATAAAGTCAAATAGGGCAAAACAAAGCTGTCAGTCAAAACCAAGGATAGACATAGCACATGATGCAAAACAGAGTACAAGGTTATCAACAATGGTTATCAACGATGTCTCTTGTTTCCTTAAAAAGAATTGTCTATCTCATTAGATATTATAAAGTTGAACAAAACAGTAGAGAACAAGACCAATAAAACTTAAGCATTGTAAACATTACAGGACTTCCAAAGGAGACAATAGTCAAACCAGAATGGGCAACTTAGTGAATCTTATTGCCTTCAAAGTAGTTGCCTGTACCTTCAAATTTGATACTATCATACAGAATGGAACAAAGTCTAATCAGTCAAAACAAGATCATGGGAGTATTACAGTACTTCAAAGCAAGTTAATAAGAAATCAAAAAATGTTACTATTATACCTCCTGCTAATTTTTTTAATTTTTCCCCTTAATTAAAACAAACATAAGAAATAACTATATATATAATTTTTTTTAAAGAATGAGGGAGAGATTGAGATAAAACAGGACATAGCAATATAACAATAGAGGTCAAAGCATGACTGTTTCAGCAACCTAGTGCTTCACCACCAAATAACCCGACTTAATAGTAGTTACCATAGTGTCTGGTTTTTTTCCTTGAAATATTTGAATAAAACTTCATATAATATAGCTTCAAATATTTCTATATCAAGAAGCCCAGAATAAAGCCTTTCCAATTAATAAGTGAAAACTTTATAAGGCTTCAAGGCCAAATAATGGGGAATCAAGATTACCACATATTTTTATATGTTTGAACCATTACTTACATTAGGGAATCTATTCAGTATTCACACATTCAAGATTGATTTATTTGACTTATGAGTATGGTCTCAAGCTGCGCCCATTTATTGATAAATATCTCAATTTGATTCTTCTTTATAGCTGAATAATACTCCATTGTATAGAAATGCCACAACTCTTTTATCCATTACTCAGTTGATGGACACTTGGGTTATTTCCAAGGTCTGGTGATTAAAAATTGTGCTACTATAAACATAAGTCCACGTATATCACTGTGGTATGATGCTTTCAGTTCTTCTGGAAATATGCCTAGAAGTGGAATACCTGGAATAAATGGAACTTCCAATCCCAGATTCTTGAGAAATCTCCAGACTGGCCTCCATGAAGGCTGTACCAGTCTACACTCCCGCCAACAGTGCAGCAGAGTTACTTTTTCCCCACATCCTCTCCAGCATTTGTTGTTGTTGGTTTTCTTGATCCTGGCCATTCTTTCAGGAGTGAGATGGTATCTCAGTGTGGTTTTAATTTGCATTTCTCTAATGACCAATGATGATGAACATTTTTTCATGTATTTATTTTCCATTTGCATTTCTTCATCTGAGAAATATGTATTCATCTCAGATGCCCATTTTTGGAATGAATCTTTGAATTTTGGGGTGTGAGTTTTTTTTAATTCTTTATATGTTTTAGACAAGAGACCCTTGTCTGAGAGAGAGTTCACTAAAACCTTTTCCCAGTTTGTGGGTTTTCTTTTCACTATGCTGGAAATTTCTTTTGACATGCAAAACCTTGTAAATAAGAAGTGCTCCCAGTTATTGATTCTGGGAAGTATTTCCCATGTGGTTTGAGTCCTGTTCATGAATTCTTTACCTACTCTTTTGTCTTCAAGTTTTCTACCCAATTTGTCTTCCAATAGATTTAGTGTTTGTTTCTGTTTCAATATTCAGATCTTTGACCCATTTAGATTTTAATTTAGTACATGGTGATAGACATGGGTCTAGCTTTAGTTTTCCGCAAATGGAGAGCCAATTTTTCCAGCACCATTTATTAAAGAGACTGTCATTCTTCCAGTGAACCTGCTTGGCTCCTTTACCAAAGATAAGGTGTTTGAGTATGTTTATAGTTGTGGTTATATCATCTAATCTATTCCATTGATCTTCGGCTCTGTTTTGATTCCAATACCATCTTGTTTTTACTACTGTTGCTTTGTAGTATAACTTCAAGTCAGGGATTGTGATGCCTCCTGCTTTGTCTTTGTTGCTTAGAATTTCCTTTGCTATTCTAGGTCTCTTCTGGTTCCAGATGAAATTTAGGAGTGATTTCTCTAGATCTAAAAGGTATGTTGATGGTATTTTTATTGGGATTGAATTGAATCTATATAACAGTTTTGGGAGAATGGCCATTTTCACAATGTTTTTTCTTCCTATCCATGAGCAAGGGATGTCTTTCCATTTTCTGAGATCATCTTCAATTTCTTTTTTCAGTGTATTACAATTTTCCCTGTACATGTCTTTCACTTCTTTCATAAGAGTAATTCCTAAATATTTCATTATTTTGTTTGCTAATGTGAATAGTCCAGTTTCTCTTATATACCTCTCTGTGATTTTGTTGTTCGTGTATAGGAATGCAATTGATTTCTGAGTATTGATTTTGTATCCAGCCACATTACTGAATTTATTTATTGTATCTAAGAGTCTTTCAATGGAGTTTAGGGGGTCTTCTTTGTAGAGTATCATGTCATCTGCAAACAATGGTAATTTAACTTCTTCTTTTCCTATCTTTACCCCTTTTATTTCTCTCTCTTACCTAATAGCTCTGACTAGTACTTCCAGTATTGTATTAAATAGGAGTGGTGATAAAGGACATCCTTGTCTTTTACCTGATTTGAAAGTAAAGGCTTTCAATTTTTGGCCATTTAGTATGATGCTGGCTGTTAGTTTGTCACAAATGGCCTTTATTATATTGAGGTAAAGACCATCTATTCCAATTTTCTGTAAAGTTCTTATCATGAAATAATTTTGGATCTTATCGAAGGCTTTTTCTGCATCTATAGAAATGATCATGTGATTGCTATTTTTTGCTTTATTGATATGGTGGATTACATTTATTGATTTACGTATGTTGAACCATCCCTGCATGCCTGGGATGAATCCTACTTGGTCATGATGTATAATCTTCTTGATGATTTGCTGCATCCTATTTGCCAATATTTTATTGAGGATTTTTGCATCTGTGTTCATTAGGGAGATCAGTCTATTGTTCTCTTTTTTATTTGGGTCTTTCTCAGGTTTTGGTCCTAGAGTAATATTTTCTTCCAGGAATGATTTAGGAAGGATTGCTTCCCTTTCAATTTCATTTAATAGTTTGGGGAGTGTCGGCATTAGGTCTTCTTTGTATTTATTTTAGAATTCTGCAGTGAATCCATCTGGGCCTGGGCTCTTCTTGATGGGTAAGGACTTAATTACATTTTCAATTTCATTAACAGAGATTGGGTTATTCAACAGTTTTACATCGTCTTGATCTAGCTTTGGTACCTCATATGTTTCCAAGAATCTGTCTATTTCTTCTGTGTTATCAAACTTTTGAGAGTAGAGGTTTTCGAAATAGGTGTTGATGATCTTCTGTATTTCCTTTGGGTCTCTAGTGATCTCACCTTTTTCATTTCTTATTGCATGAATTTGAGCTTTTTCTTCCCTTTTGTTAATAAGGTTGACTAGGGGCTTGTCGATTTTATTTATTCTTTCAAAGAACCAACTCTTTGATTCGTTGATTCTTTGGATTGTTTTCTTAGTCTCTATTGCATTGATTTCTGCTCTGATTTTTTAATTTCCTCTCTTCTTTTGACTTTGGGCTTGACTTGGTCTTCTTTTTCTAGCTGTTTGAGGTGTAACCTCAAGTTATTTATTTGTGTTCGTTCCGTTTTCGTGATGTGGGAACTCAGTGCAATAAAATTTCCTCTCAGGATGGCTTTCATTGCATCCCACAGATTCCGGTAAGTTGTATCTGCATTTTCATTTTCTTTTAGGTATTGTTTAATTTCTTCTTTAATTTCTTCTGTGACCCACTGATTACTCAAGAGTGTGTTATTCAGTTTCCTTGTGTTTGCGAGATTTTTGCAGTATCTCTGAACATGAATATCTAATTTCAGAGCAGTATGATCCGATAACATGCAAGGGATGATTTCAACTCTTTTGCATTTGTTTAAATATGTTCTGTGAGCTAATATATGGTCCATTTTAGAGAATGATCCATGGACTGCTGAGAAGAATGTGTATTCTGATGTTGTTGGGTGGAACATTCTGTATATGTCTATCAAATCCATTTGTTCGCATGTGTGATTCAGTTCTGTTATTTCTTTGCTCATTTGCTGTCTGGTTGATCTCTCCCTTGGTTCAATGTTCTCCCTTGGTGTCAATGGCATATTAAGATCTCCTGTTACAATTGTGTTACTGATAATTTGAGTTTTCATTTCTGTTAATAGTTGTTTTATATAACTGGTGCTCTGGAGTTTGGTGTGTATATGTTTAAGATAGATATCTCTTCCTCTTGGAGTTTTCCCCTTACAAGTATGTAGTGACCTTCTTTGTCCTTTTTGGTCATTGTTGGCTTAAAGTTCACGTTGTCTGCAAACAGAATTGCTAAACCTGCCTTTTTTTGGTTTCCTGGTGCATGAAGTATTGTTTTCCATCCTTTGACTTTCAGTCTGTGAGTATGCTTCTGGGTTAGATGGGTTTCCTGTAAACAGCATACGGTTGGATTTTGCTGTAAATAGCATATGGTTTCTTGATCCATTCTGCTACTCTGTTTCTTTTGATTGGTGCATTGAGACCATTTACATTAATGGTTATTATTGTTAAATGCTGGTTTATCGTTGGCATGTCGTCTCTCTGCTGTTGCATCTTTATCTTTCTGTTCTGTTCAATTATCTGCTTTGCTTAGTAGTTTTTTTCCTTTGTATATCTAAACTGTCTTTCAATATTTTTGCAGGGTTGGTTTGGTGTTCATGAAGTTCTTCAGCTGTTCTTTGTCATGGAAGTATCATATTTCACCATCAATTTTGAATGATAGTTTTGCTGGATATGTAAGTCTAGGTTGGAAATCATTTTGCTTTAGGATCTGGAATACTTAACTCCATGCTCTTATTGACCTCATTGTGCTGAGAAGTCTGCTGTGATTCTGATAGGATTTCCTTTATAAGTGATCTGTCTTTTCTCTCTGACAGCTTTTAATAATCTATTCTTGTGTTGGATTTCTGGGATGGTGATATTATATGTCTGGGTGTAGTTGTATTTTGGTTATTACTATTTGGAGTTCTATAGGCTTCACTGAGCATGATGTCGTTTTCTGATCTCATGCTTGGAAAATTTTTCAGCTATTACTTCTCTAAATATCCTCTTGACATCCTTTATGTTGTCTCCTTCTTTTAATTAATCCCTATTATTCTTATGTTATTTTTCTTTGCATCGTCTTGCAGTTGTTGAATTGTTGTTTCCTGATTCCTTGTTATTTTTAAAAGATATTTCCTTTCCTGTTCACTAGCTGCAATCCTGTCTTCAAGGTCTGAAATTCTATCTTCACTTTCATTAAGGCGGTTTTTATAACTTTCATTGGTGTTTTTTATTTCCTGTATATCTCTGTGCATCTGCATTATGTATTCTGCTTGTTTGTGATATTGCTTGTCTAGGGATTCTATGTTTTTGTTTAGTTCCTCCAATTTTTTATCTGTGTTTTCTTTAGATATATTCAGAATCTCTTTCATTTCTTTTATCATTTATTCTTTTACCTAGGAGATGATTTTGAGTTTGAATTTCTTTAGAGCTACCTGGAGTTGCTTGTTAATTTCAGCAGCTATTGTGTCCGATATTTGAGTTGAATGGCATATATTTTCTTCTATATACATTGCTCCTAGGGTTTCTTGAGATGGGCTGGAGGTTTGAGGTTGTAATTTGGTCTTTCATTTTGTCATTTTCCTATATTTCTGTGTTTCAAGTGTTATTTGAAAGCTTCCTCAGCATCTGTTGGAAATCCCCTTCTATGTTTGCAGCTACTGAGACTCTGGCACCACGCTACCCCACACCCCTGGGCCTGCAGAACCAATGGGCCTCCTCTGACTGCTCAGAACTCTGCAGTTCCAGACAAGCTGGGCCTCAGGGACCCTGTGCCCCCACCTGCCCCTTGGAAGCTCCAGAGCTCTCCAATTGCAGCCGAGATGTGGAGGCAGATGTAAATGCCTCAAACCCACCTCTCCACTTCACTGCACCTGGAAACCTGGAGGGACCCAAACAGTCTGGGCTCTGCGCAGAGTGCCCTTAGCACTCACCACAGGCTGCAGGGCCTCCGGAACCCACGATGCTCCACCGCCTGCCGAGACATCGACAGTCCTCCAGACACACAGGGAAGCCGAAGCAGGCACCCCAGATCCACCCAGCTCCTACTCTGCACATGGATGGCTAGGTGTGGGAGGCTGAAACAGGCTGGGCTCAGGGGATAGTGTGGGCCTGCCCATCCGTCTGAAGCTCAGCAGTTCTCCAAGTGCAGCTGAGATGGGGAGGTGGATGTAGAGGACTCAAACCCACTTCTCCACTTCACTCCACCCCAAAGAATGGAGGGTCCAGAACAGTCTGGGATTTGGGCTGAGTGCACTGAGCACTCACCTCAGGCCTCGGTGCCTCAGGAACCTGCAATCCCTCCCTGCTTGCTGAGGTATCCACAGTCCTCCAGACACACGGGGAGGCTGATGCAGGCGCCCCAGATCCGCCCAGCAGCTCCTCTGCACACCAATGGCTAGGCACAGCAGTCTGAAACACACTGGGGCCCTGGGATAGTGTGGGCCCGCCAACCTGTTGGAAGCTCAGCAGTTCTCCAAGTGCAGCCTGCATGGGGAGGCAGATGTAGAGGCCTCAAACCCATGAAGTATATATTTTTTAACATTTTACAATGATTATAATCATGTTAACTACGTTCTTCAGTAATAATGAAAATTTAAAACTTTTCTGTAAGTTCCTAAATTTCTGTAAATGATATAAACACATTTCTAAATATATCATCCTTCACTGTCACAAGGAAAATTAGAGTATTTTACTTGAATGTAAATGAGAGTGCAGCATAGTGTAATTTATGAGACACAAGTCCACCATTGACAACTAGAAAAAGCATGGCATTAATTGTTATTGTAAAATAAAACAAGGATGGTGTCATCTAACAAGATTTAGGTTTCCAACCTAAAATCTAGAAAATTCATACAAAGTAACTGCTTTAGTGAGTGGAATGAAGGAAATAGGGAATGGGATCAAAGAAATACAGGAAGAGGAGGAAGAGGAGAGGAAGAAGTCAACAAGAAAACCATAAAGTAATAGCTAAACTCTATGCATCATTTGTGCATCCAAAACTGGATCTCAGAAAAGTTCAATAATGTTGAAAACACTATGACCAAAGTGACCAAGAAATGGAGAGAATAGTCATAATTTATTAAGAATGAAACAGGAGACATCACTATTAGCTCAATGGAGATTATAAACCTTTAAAGATGTTTTTAACAACACCATTTCAAATTTATTCTTATACATTTCAAATTTATTCTGTAAAAAATATGAACGTTGAAAAGTCACTGAAAAAGAATTTACAATATAAATCTTCCTATTTCTGGAATTTAAAATACTCTGAGAGGAAAATTGCTCATCTGGATGGTTTCATGACCAATTTCCACCACATAGGTGAAGAAGTAGTAGTGTCAGGGCACACAGAGCCTTCCAGAAGAGGGCAAGGGAGGTAATATTGACCAGCTCATTCTAAGAGATTAGAATTACCCTGAGAGCAAAACTGGGAATATATAGTACAAAAACTACAGATCATGTCCATCCATGAACACAGATGCAAAAAAAAAAAAAAAAAGTATCAAAATATCATGAGGTCAAACACACCATTTAGAAACACTAGTGTATCATAAACAATTGGGAATTATCTTAAGAACTTCAGATTCAACATTCAAATATCAATAATGTCACTTTCTATATCAGCAAACTAAAGGACAAAATCAAGATGATTTTCTCTTGACAGTTATAAAACCAAATTTGACTATTTGACCAAATTTGATATTCTGAATGAACATAAAACCACTGCAGCCTAGGAAAAAAAAGGATTTTCCTTAATGTGATAGAAAGAAAATGAATACCATTTTCAGCTACTATTTTCCTAAATAGTGAAAGAGGTTTTCTCTACCGTGGACATCAAGGCAATACCTACATTCAATACTAATATTCACAGTAACACTGGATGGTCTAGCCAATATAAAAGGTAAGAAATGATTACATAGTGGGCAAAAAGAAGCAAAATAGAGTATTTTCCCACAGAGATTATGATTTTCTAATGTAGAAAATCATATGAAAGATACAAAAAGATCTTTAGGTAGTAATAAGTTCAGGAAGGTGACAGGATTCAACTCTAATATATGAAATAACAAATTTAAGTTCCATTGTTATGCACTACCAATGCTCAACTGAGCATGAAACTTAAGAAGGAGTACCATTTACACCTAAGGAAAACAAAAACTAAAGGAGAAACAAACCTTTAGTTGTACGACCTTGTTAGACTGCATTTTTTTTCTACAAACTCAAGTACATGGACTTCTCTGGACAGCAGGAAGTTGATGTGTTTAGTACAGCTCTGACATCAGTCTCTTCAACAGGAACTCTGGAAAGAAAGGCACAATATTCTACCTTGTGTTAACTTTTGCTTCTGATCATGTGCTTTGCTTAAAGATCATTTATGGATTAAGCCACATGAGCTTTATGTAACTCCCAAGCTCTGGTCAATTGCAGGTAGCACAGGGCAGCTGTTGAGTGGGCTGAGTCCTGAGGTAGACGTCTTTGACATAACAAATTCAGTGTTTTCTGAGAAGCACTGCAAAATTTTGAGCTCAGTTTCAGCATTGCCTTGTAAAATTAGTAAAACCAGAAAGTCAATATGGTAGATATTTCCATTCAGCAGTTATTAAATCTCTGTTAAGAGAAAGACTTGTGTATTGTGACCTGAAGCACTGGGTGTTGTGTCTGCAAAGAGTAAATACGGTATAGGCTTGTGTCACACATCAAATCTCATTCAGTCAAATTGCAGCAAGAGTGACAGACAGAGACAGAGATACAGAGAGACAGAGACATTGAGAGAGACAGATAGAAAGACAGAGAGACAGAAAGAGGACAGATACAAAGACAGAGAGAGAAAGAAAGAGACAGACAGAGAATGAGACAGAGAAAGAGAGAAACACACACTCCAGTTATATTTTTAAATTGTGTAGTTAAAAATCACCAGTTCCAAATACCAGTGTTTAGAAAAGTAATCCTTATTTCCATAAAAACTGGTTTCAGGTGCCATATCAAGCTTCCGCAAGTGACAGAGTACTTAAGAACTCCACATGAATGTGGTGAAGTGAAAATGTTGCTTCCCTTTTTTCTTAGTCTAACTTAGAACTGTTGCACGGGAGGGACAGCGAACTTTCAGGATCAGGCTGTGCCTTAGTTGGTGAATTTTTTTTTCTCAATCGCCCTTTCTCCTGTGGTATCTTCTGGCTTCATCAGCTGAGAGATCTTTCTCTCCACTTGACTTTGCTGCTGTGCACACTGAGTTTCTTTTCCTCACAGCTCAAGCACTTCTAACCTTGGCAAATCTTCCTCCACTAATTCAGCGCTCTTCATATCTCTGGTGTTTGAAGACCTGATTCTAGACAAGAATGTAGAACTCCTGAATGCATGATGTTTCTGGAGTTTGTTCACAAGAGCCCAGGATTATACCTCTATGATCTGTTTCTTATTAAGTAGGAGAGAGGCCATGTTAAATTTCTGGAAAGTAATGTGTTAATATTTAGAAGATAAAGAGACTTCTAAATATGTGATATCTGGTCTTCAAAGTTTTCTTCTAAAATTTGTAATAGCAGTTATATTTTCAAAGACGTAAGGAAAAAATTTCCCTTCAGGAATGAGAAGAAAATATCTGAAAAAACAGAAAAAGTCTGCAATAAGATGGAAAATATTTCAGGTAACAAGGAGCCATTATGTGGAAGGAGAAGCCTGGCACAGAGATCCCTCCATAACTGTTCAGCCACAGGACTCCTCCTGGAGCTTGTTAGTACCCTGCCCAGCATCCTTGAACACTGTAGCACCTTTGGGATATCACCTGGATCCTGGTTAGGACCCACCAGGCATCTGGCAGTTAGCTGTGAGCTATTGCCTATCTGCTGAATCTGATCACAGCAATTTCTACCTAACTGTGCAGTGGTGAGTCTCTGTTTGGAACCTGGTGGCACCACACACAGGTAACCCAAGAAGCTGAGTAGCTTTTGTGTGTCATGTAGCATGACCTAAAACCCTTCCCATTATAATCCACATACTATTCAGCCTTGTTACACCACTCAGAACATGATAGGGCCCTACCCAGTGACCTCAAGCACGTGGGGGTAATTTTGTAAGACATGTGAGGCATGCTGAAGATCCACCCATTGTGCACCACCCTCACACAAGCTTCTCAGTGCCACTAGGGACCTGGGGAATACAGGAAAATAACATAATGAAAGAACACAATGAAACTCAAACTTTTTGCCCATCACAAACAAGGCTAGGAGACATGGACATACTAGAAAATGTAAATCATATACCTGAAACTTCTGAAATGATAGCAACTGGAGTAAAGAACGAACTAGAGCAAGCTATAGAAAAACTCGGATCAGTAATAATCTCTCAGGTAAAAGAAGAAATGATAAATGTAATGAAAGAAATGCTGAACACATCTAAAGAAGACCAAGTTAAAAAATCTAGGAGCAGTGCAAAAAGATGGAAACCTTGCATGAACAACATAAGAAAACAATAGAATACATGAAACAGATTCCAGAAGACATTCAGAAAACTAAAAATACCATCAAAAACTGGCAAAACCACATTAATGAACGTGGTCTTCAGACCTAGAAGACAGGATTGCAGCTAATGCACAAGAAAGGATATGTCATTTCAAAATAACAAGGAACTGGGAAATAACAATACAACACTTACCAGATGATGTAAATGAAAATAATACAAGATTGATAGAGTGATTGAAAAAAGAAAGTGATGACACAAATGATAGCAAAAGGCTGTTTACAGAAAGAATAGCAGAAAATTTCAAAAACGTGGAAAAGGATACCGACATACACATAAATAACGCATATAGAACTCAAAATAGCCATAACCAAAATAAATCTACACCCAGATATGCAATAGTCAACATCCCAAAAATTCAACATAAGAACAGAATATTAAAAGCTCTTAGAGAAAAAAGACCGATCACCAATAAAGGAAAGCCCATCAGAATCACAGCAGACTTTCTCAACACAAACAATGAAGTCAAGAAGAGCATGGAGTGAACTATTTCAAATCCTGAAGGAAAATGACTTCCCACCCAGACTGATGTACCCTGAAAAAACTGTCCTTCAATATTGATGGAGAAATAAAGTATTTCCATGACAAAGGGCAATTGAAGAATTTCATGACCACCAAACAAACCCTGCAAAGAATACTGAGAAATATTCTAGGTAGATATAAAAACAACTACAATTCCAAGAATACCAATAGAAAAAAGCCACTAAGCAGGGCAGACAGTTTAAAAATGATAAAGAGAGGGGAAATGTAAAGAACCAACATCAAAAACATAAAATGACAAAAATGAGTCAATACATATCAGTTATAAACATTAATGTAAATGGAGTCCATTCATTCACTTAAAGAAACAGCCTGGCAGAATGGTTCAAGAAAATACATCCAAATATATTCTGCATAAAAGAAAATAATCTGGAAGTGGGTTTGAGGCCTCTACATCCACCTCCCATCCCGGCTGCACTTGGAGAACAGTGGAGCTTCCAACGGGTGGGTGGGCCCATGCTATCCCAGGAGCCCAGGCTGTTTGGGACTCTCACAACTCGCCATCGGTGTGCTGGGTGGATCTGGGGTGCCTGCATCAGCCTCCCTGTTTGTGTGGAGGACTGTGGATAGATCAGCAAGCAGGGGAGGATCGAAGGTTCCAGAGTCACCACGGCCTTTGGTGAGTGCTCAGCGCACTCTGCCCAAAGCCCAGACTGTTCGGGTCCCTCCAGTCTTCTGGGTGCAGTGAAGTGGAGAGGTGGGTTTCAGGCCTTTACATCCACTTAGGCATCCCTGCAGCGCTTGGAGAGCTGTGGAGCTTCCAAGGGGCAGGTGGGCACACAGGGTCACTCAGGCAAGAGCTTATCTGGAACTGCAGAGTTCTGAGCAGGCAGAGGAGGCCCATTGGTTCTGCAGGCCCAGTGGCTTGGGGTAACGGGGTGCCAGAGACTTAGGAGCTGCAAAAATAGAAGGGGATTTCCAACAGACCCTGAGGAAGCTTTCAAATAACACTTGAAATACAGAAATATAGGAAAAAGACAAAACAAAAGACCAAATTACAATCTCAAACTTCAAGCCCATTTCAAGAAACCCTAGGAGCGATATATATAGAAGAAAATATATGCCATTCACCTCAAATATCGGACACAATAGCTACTGAAATTAACAAACAACTCCAGGAAGCTTTAAAGGAATTAAAACTTGAAATAATCTCCCAAGTAAAAGAAGAAATGATAAAAGAAATGAAAGAGATTCTGAATATATCTAAAGAAAACACAGTTTAAAAATTGGAGGAACTAAACAAATAGATAGAATCCCTAGATGAGCAATATAAGAAACAAACAATACATAATGCATATGAACAGAGATATACAGGAAATAAAAACTCCACTGAAAGGTGTAAAAACTGCCTTAATGAAAGTGAAGATAGAATTTCAGACCTGGAAGACAGGATTGCAGCTAGTGAACACGAAAGGAAAGATCATTTATAAATAACAAGGAAACACGAAACAACAATTCAACAACTGCAAGATGATGCAAAGAAAAATAACATAAGAATGATAGCAATTAATGAAAAAGAAGGGGACAACATAAAGGATGTCAAGAGGATATTTAGAGAAGTAATAGCTGAAAATTTCCCAAGCATGAGATCGGAAACCGACATCAGGATCAGTGAAGCGTATAGAACTCCAAATAGTCATAACCAAAATAAAGCTACACCGAGACATATAATAATCACCATCCCAGAAATCCAACACAAGAATAGAT
The DNA here is from genome assembly GCF_034190915.1 of Cavia porcellus. Lineage (NCBI taxonomy): Eukaryota > Metazoa > Chordata > Mammalia > Rodentia > Caviidae > Cavia > Cavia porcellus. The sequence continues at coordinate 52,878,684 of NW_026947500.1, read as the reverse complement.
TATTAAAAGCTGTCAGAGAGAAAAGACAGATCACTTATAAAGGAAAACCTATCAGAATCCCAGCAGACTTCTCAGCACAAAAAATAAAGTCAAGAAGATCATGGAGTGAAGTATTCCAGATCCTAAAGCAAAATGATTTCCAGCCTAGACTGATGTATCCTGCAAAACTATCATTCAACATTGATGGTGAAATATTATCCATGACAAAGAACAGTTAAAGAACTTCATGAACACCAAACCAACCCTGCAAAAAATATTGAAAAACAGTTTAGATACACAAAGAAAAAAACCACTAAGCAAAGCAGATAATTGAACAGAACAGAAAGATAAAGATGCAACAGCAGAGAGATAACATGTCAACAATAAACCACCATTTAACAGTAATAACCATTAATGTAAATGGTCTCAATGCACCAATCAAAAGAAACAGACTAGCAGAATGGATCAAGAAACAAAATCCAACTATATGCTGTCTACAGGAAACCCATCTAACCCAGAAGGATCCTCACAGACTGAAAGCCAAACGATGGAAAACAATACTTCATGCAGCAGGAGTCCAAAAAAAAGGCAGGAGTAGCCATTCTGTTTGCAGACTACGTGAACTTTAAACCAACAAGGACCATAAAGGACAAAGAAGGTCACTACATACTTGTAAGGGGAAAACTCCAAGAGGAAGAGATAACTATCTTAAACATATATGCACCAAACTCCAGAGCACCCAGTTATATAAAACAACTATTAACAGAAATGAAAACTCAAATTCTCAGGAACACAAGTGTAACGGGAGACCTTAATACACTACTGACAACAAGGGACAGATCAACCAGACAGAAAATGCGCAACGAAACACACAACTGAATCACACTTGTGAACAAATGGATTTGATAGACATATACAGAATTTTCCACCCAACAACATCAGAATACACATTCTTCTCAGCAGTACATGGATCTTTCTCTAAAATGGACCATATATTAACTCACAGAACATATTTAAACAAATGCAAAAGAGTTGAAATCATCCCTTGCATGTTATCGGATCATAGCGCTCTGAAATTAGATATTAATGTTAAGAGATACTGCAAAAATCTCGCAAACACATGGAAACTGAATAACACACTCTTGACTAATCAGTGCGTCACAGAAGAAATTAAAGAATACCTAAATGAAAATGAAAATGCAGATACAACTTACCAGAATTTGTGGGATGCAATGAAAGCCGTCCTCAGAGGAAAATTTATTGCACTGAGCTCCCACATCAGAAAAACTGAACGAATACAAATAAAAAACTTGACGCTACACCGCAAACAGGTACAAAAAGAAGAGCAAGTGGACTCCAAAGCCAAAAGAAGAGAGGAAATTATAAAAATCAGAGCAGAAATCAATGCAATACAGACTAAGAAAACAATCCAAAGAATTATTGAATCAAAGAGTTGGTTCTTTGAAAGAGTAAATAAAATTGATGATCCCTTAGCCAACCTTACCATAAAAGGGAAGAAAAAGCTCAAATTCATGCAATAAGAAATGAAAAAATTGGAATCACTACACACGCAATAGAAATACAGGAGATCATCAACACCTGTTTTGAAAACCTCTACTCTCAAAAGTTTGATAACACAGAAGAAATAGACAGATTCTTGCAAACATATGAAGTACCAAAGCTAGATAAAGACGATGTAAAATTGTTGAATAACCCCATCTCTGTTCATGAAATTGAAAGTGTAATTAGTCCTGATCTACAAAGAAGAGCCCAGGCCCAGATCGATTCACTGCAGAATTCTACAATATATGCAAAGAAGACCTAATGCCAACACTCCTCAATATATTCAATGAAATTGAAAGGGAAGAAATCCTTCCTAAGTCATTCCTGGAAGTAAGTATTAATCTAGTATCAAAACCTGAGAAAGACCCAACTACAAAAGAGAACTATAGACCGATCTCCCTAATGAACACAGATGCAAAAATCCTCAATAAAATATTAGCAAATAGGATGCAGCAAATCATCAAGAAGATTATACACAATGACCAAGTGGGATTCGTTCTAGGAATGCAAGTATGGTTCAACATACGTAAATCAATAAATGTAATCCACCATATCAAGATGCAGAAAAAGCCAAAAGTAAGAATCACATGATCATTTCTATAGCTGCAGAAAAAGCCTTCGATAACGTCCAACATTAATTCATGATAAGAACTTTATAGAAAATTGGAATAGATGGTCTTTACCTCAATATAATAAAGGCCATTTATGACAAACCAACAACCAGTATCATACTAAATGGCCAAAGAGTGAAAGCCTTTACTTTAAAATCAGGCACAAGACAAGGATGTCCTTTATCACCACTCCTATTTAATATAGTACTGGAAGTACTAGCCAGAGCAACTAGGCAAGAGAGAGAAATAAAAGGGGTAAAGATAGGAAAAGAAGAAGGTAAATTATCATTGTTTGTAGATGGCATGATACTCTACATAGAAGACCCCCTAAACTCCATTGGAAGACTCTTAGATACAATAAATAAATTCAATAATGTGGCTGGATAAAAATCAATACTAAGAAATCAATAGCATTCCTATACATGAACAACAAAATGACAGAGAGGGAAATAAGAGAAACTATACCCTTCCCATTAGCAAGCAAAAAAATGAAATATTTAGGAATTACTGTTATGAAAGAAGTGAAAGACTTATACAGTGAAAAGTATAATACACTGAAAAAAGAAATTCAAGATGATCTCACAAATTGGAAAGACATCCCTTCCTCATGGATAGGAAGAACAAACATTGTGAAAATGGCCATTCTCCCAAAACTTTTATACAGATTCAATGCAATCCCAATAAAAATACCATCAACATACCTTTTAGATCTAGAGAAATCACTCCTAAATTTCATCTGGAACCAGAAGAGACCTAGAATAGCAAAGGCAATTCTAAGCAGCAAAGACAAAGCAGGAGGCATCACAATCCTTGGCTTGAAGTTTTACTACAAAGCAACAGTAGTAAAAACAAGATGGTATTGGAATCAAAACAGAGCCGAAGATCAATGGAATAGGTTAGAAGATACAACCACAACTACAAACTCACTCAACCACCTTATCTTTGGTAAAGGAGCCAAGCAGGTTCACTGGAAGAATGACAGTCTCTTTAATAAATGGTGCTGGAAAAACTGGCTCTCCATTTGCCAAAAAGTAAAGCTAGACCCATGTCTATCACCATGTACTAAATTAAAATCTAAATCGGTCAATGATCTGAATATTAAAACAGAAACACTAAATCTATTGGAAGACAAATTGGGTAGAATCCTTGAAGACATAGGAGTAGGTAGAGAATTCATGAATATGATGCAAACTGCACGGGACATTTTTACCACAATCAATAACTGGGACCACTGCTTATTAAAATTTTTCTTCATGTCAAAAGAAATCTCCAGCTTAGTGAAAAGAAAACCCACAAACTGGGAAAAGATTTTACTGAACTCTCTCTTAGACAAGGCACACTTGTCTAAAACATATAAAGAATTTAAAAACTCAGACCCCAAAATTCAAAGATCAAATCCAAAAATGGGCATCTGCGATGAATACGCACTTCTCAGATGAAGAAATGCAAATGGCCAATAAATACATGAAAAAAATGTTCATCATCATTGGTCATTAGAGAAATGCAAATTAAAATCACACTGAGATTCCATCTCACTCCTGAAAGAATGGCCAGGATCAAGAAAACCAACAACAACAAATGCTGAAGAGGCTGTGGGGAAAAAGGAACTCTCCTACACTGTTGGTGGGAGTGTAGACTGGTGCAGCCTTTTTGGAGGTCATTCTGGAGATTTCTCCAAAAGCTAGGATTGGAAGTACCATTTATTCCAGGTATTCCACTTATAGGAATATTCCCAGAAGAACTGAAAACATCATACCACAGTGATATATGTGCACCTATGTTTATAGCATCACAATTTGTAATCGCCAGACCTTGGAAACAATCCAAGTGTCCATCAACTGAGGAATGGATAAAAAGTTGTGGTATTTCTATACAATGGAGTATTATTCAGCTATAAAGAAGGATCACATTGAGATATTTATCAATAAATGGGCGCAGCTTGAGACCATACTCATAAGTGAAATAAATAAACCTCACATGTGTGAATACCGAATAGTTTCCCTAATGTAAGTAATGACTCAAATATATTAAAAAATGTGATAGTCTTGATTCCCCATTAAGTGGCATTGAATCCTTATAAAGTTTTCACTTATTAATTGTAAATGCTTTATTCTGGGCTTCTTGATATGGAAACATTTGAAGCTATATTATATGAAGTTTTATTCAAATATTTCAAGGAAAAAGACAGACACTATGGTAACTACTATTAAGTTGGGTTATTTGGTGGTGAAGCACTAGGTTGCTGAAACAGTCATGCTTTGACCTGTATTGTTATATTGTTATATCCTCTTTTATCTCAGTCTCTCCCTTATTCATTAAAAAATTATTACTTATTTTTATTTTTTTAATTAAAGGGAAAATTTTTAAAAATTAGCAGGTTATATAATAGTAACTTTTTGATTTCCTATTAACTTTTTTTGAAGTCCTGTAATACTCCCACTATCTTGTTTTGACTGACTAGACTCTGTTCCATTCTGTATGATAGTATCAAGTTTGAGGGTATAGGCAACTACTTTGTAGGCAATAAGATTCACTAACATGCCCATTCTGGCTTCACAATTTTCTCCTATGGAAGTCCTTCAATGTTTACAATGCTTAAGTTTTATTGGTCTTGTTCTCTACTGTTTTGTTCAACTTTATAATATCTATTGAGATAGGCAATTCTTTTTAAGGAAACAAGAGACATTGTTGATAACCATTGTTGATAACCTTGTACTCTGTTTTACATCATGTGCTATGTCTATCCTTGGTTTTGACTTACAGCTTTGTTTTGCCATATTTGACTTTATTCTCTCCCACCCCAAAAGTAATAAGAAGTAAGGAGTAATAAAACCCAAAATGTGTAAATTTTGTTGTAAAAAAAGAGAGGGATAAAAGTGCTGTAAAGGATACAACAGCAAGTGTGTTTAGGGGTGTTAAATAGCTGACCATATTAATGTTTTTGATTGGATCATTGAACACAACTGTTTGCAGTCTCACTGTTTGAATGTCCATTTTGTATGCTTTGATACTGTGATTTGAGCAACTATCTCTAAGATGATAATATGTAATCTATTAACTGGTGTTTTCTTACTGTTTTTTTTTTTTGCCAGTTGTGTATTATTTGTACCCTTACACTGGTTTGTTTTGTTTTTTCTCTTTCTCCTTTTTAATAAAATTTTAAAAAATACAAGAAACTCATCTAACCCAAAAGGAAACATATAGACTGAAGTCAAATGATGGAAAACAGTACTTCATGCAACAAGAACCAAAAAAACAGCTGGGGTAGCTGTACAGTTTATAGCCAATGTGAACTTCAAACCAAGAGTGATCAGAAGAGATAAAGAAGGTCACTATTTAGTTAGGGCAAAACTTCAAAAGGAAGTGAAAACAATCCTAATTATATATGCAGTAAATATGGGAGCACCCAGCTATGTAAAACAAATACTAATAGGAAGGAAAAATAAAACAAGCTTGAATCAAGCTTGTGAACAAATGGACTTAGAAGGTGTGTACAGACTATTCTAGGTCACCTTATTTTAAAAAGGAAAGAAAAACTCAAATTCAGACAATAAGGAATAAAAAAGGTGAAATCACTACAGAGCCTGTGGAAGTACAGAAGAACATCAATACCTACTTCAAAAAATTTTACACTAATAGGTTTGATAATAAAGAAGAAATAGACAAATGACTACTAACATAGAAATAACCAAAGCTGTAGCAAGAAGATATATAAAATGGTTTAATAAGCCAATTTTAGTTTATGAAATTGAACATGTAATTAAAACCTTACCAATAAATAAAATCCCAGCTGTCCTGATGGATTCACAGCTGATTTCTACAAGAAAATCAAGGAAGACTTAATGGCATCACTGCTCAAACTCTTCAATGAAATTGAAAGGGAAGTAATTCTTCCAAACTCATCCCTAGAAGCAAAATCAGAGAAAGACCAAGCCAAAAGAGAACTACAGGCCTGTTTGCCTAATGAACATAGATGTAAAAATCCTGGCAAATAGAATGCATCAAGTGATCAAGAAGGTCATATACCATGATAAGGTGGGTTTCATCACAGGAATGCAAGGAAGTTTGACCAGATGCAAATCAAATAGCATGATGAATCATATCAATAGAGCCAAAGATAAGGATTACATAATCGTCTCAATAGATGGGAAAAAAAAAAGCTTCGGGTAAAGTGCAATATTCATTCGTGATAAGAACCTTATAGAAAATTGGCAGACTGTCATTATCTGAATCAGATACAAGCCACCTATGACCAACAACCAGCATCACATTAAATGGTCAAAAACTGACAGCTTTCACTCTAAAATCAGGAACAAGACAAGGCTCTCCACTATCAACATTCCTCTTAAGTATTGTTCTGGAAGTACTAGCCAGTGCAATTAGACAAGAGAAATAAAAGAATTAAAGATAGGAAAGGAAGAAATTAAACTATCATTATTTGCAGATGACATGACATGCTATATAGAAGACCCCCAAACTCCACTAAAAGATTTCTACATGTAAGCTGGGCATGGTGGCTCATGCCTGTAATCCCAGCACTCAGGAAGCTGAGGTGGGTGTACCATTGCAACTTTGAGACCAGCCTGGGCTACAAAGTGAGCTCAAGCCCAGGCTGAACTGCATAGTGAGACCCCGTCTCACACAAAAAAATAAATAAATAAATAAAAAATAAAAAATAAAAGACTTCTACATATAACAACCAAATTCAGTAACATAGCTGGTTACAAAGTCTACATTCAAAAAGCAATAGCATTCTTGTACACCACCAAACTCACTGGGAGGGAAATAAGAGAAACCACACCCTTCACAGTAGCATCCAAAAATAAAATACCTAGGAATCAATGCAACAAAGGAAGTGAAAGATTTAATGAGTGAAATTCACAGTACTCTGAAAAAAGAAATTGAAGAGGACCTTAGAAAATGGAAAAACATTCCGTGATCATGGATAGGAAGAAAAAACTTTGTGAAAATGTCAAAATGTCATTCTACTTCCCAGAATAAACAACTGGGATCTCATCTTATTAAAAAGTTTTTGCATTACAAAAGAAATGTGCACCCGAGTGAAAAGACAACCTATGTATTAGTCAACTGTCCCTCAGACAAAGGACTTTTATCTAGATCATATAAAGAATTTTAAAATGTGAGGCCCCCAAAGTTCAAAGACACAGTCCAAAATGAGCATGTGAGACGAATATACACTTCTCAGCTGAAGAATCTCAGTGTGGTTTTAATTTGCATTTCTCTAATGACCAATGATGATGAACATTTTTCGGGTATTTATTTGCCATTTGTATTTCTTCATCTGAGAAGAGCATATTCATCTCATATGCCCATTTTTGGATTGGTTCTTTGAATTTTGGGGGTCTGAGGTTTTTGAATTCTTTATAAGTTTTAGACAAAATTCCTTTGTCTGAGGGGAAGTTCAACAAGATCTTTTCCCAGTTTGTCTGTTTTCTTTTCACTATGTTGGAGATTTCTTTTGACATCCAGAAACATTTTAATAAGAGGTGGTCCCAGTTATTGATTCTGGGAAGTATTTCATGTACCTTTTGAGTCCTGTTCATGAGTTCTCTACCTACCCCTGTGTCTTCAAGGTTTCTACCCAATTTGTCTTCCAATAGATTTAGTGTTTCTGTTTTAATATTCAGATCTTTGATCCATTTAGATTTTAATTTAGTATATCATGATAGGCATGGGTCTAGCTTCAGTTTTTGGCAAATGGAGAGCCAATTTTTCCAGCATCATTTACTAAAGAGACAGTCATTCTTCTAATGAACCTGGTTGGCTCCTTTATCAAAGATAAGTTGGTTGAGTGTGTTTGTAGTTGTGGTTGAATCTTCTAATCTATTCCATTGATCTTCGGCACTGTTTTGATTCCAACACCATGTTTATTTTACTATTGTTGCTTTGTAGTATAACTTCAAGTAAGGGATTGTGATGCCTCCTGCCTTGCCTTTGCTGCTTAGAATTGCTTTTGCTTTTCTAGGTCTCTTCTGGATCCAGATGAATTTTCAGAATGATTTCTCCATATCTGTAAGGTATGTTTATGGTATTTTTACTGGGATTGCATTGAATCTGCATAAAAGTTTTGGGAGAATGGCCATTTCACAATGTTTGTTCTTTCTATCCATGAGTAAGGGATGTCTTTCCATTTTCTGAGATCATCTTCAATTTTTTTCCAGTGTTTTATAATTTTCTCTGTACAGGTCTTTCACTTCTTTTGTAAGAGTAATTCCTAAACATTTCATTTTTTGCTTCCTAGTGTGAAGAACGTGGTTTCTCTTATTTCATTCTCTGTGATTTTGTTGTTAGTGTATAGGAATGCTATTGATTTCTTAGTATTGATTTTTTATCCAGCTACATTACTGAATTTATTTATTATATGTAAGATTTTTTCAATGGAGTTTAGGGGGTCTTCTATGTAGAGTATCATGTCATCTGCAAACAATGATAATTTAACTTCTTCTTTTCCTATATTTACCCCCTTTATTTCTCCATCTTGCCTAATTGCTCTGGCTAGTACTTCCAGTACTATATTAAATAGGAGTGGTGATAAAGGACAGCCTTGTCTTGTGCCTGATTTTAAAGTAAAGGTTTTCGATTTTTGGCCATTTAGTATGATGCTGGCTGTTAGATTGCCATAAATGGCCTTTATTATATTGAGATAAAGGCCATCTATTCCAATTTTCTGTAAAGTTCTTATCATGAATGAATGTTGGACCTTATTAAAAGCTTTTTTTGCATCTATAGAAATGATCATGTGATTCTTACTTTTGGCTTTATTGATATGGTGGATTATATTTATTGATTTACGTATGTTGAAACAACCCCTGTATTCCTTGCATGAATCCCACTTGGTCATGATGTCTAATCTTCTTGATGATTTGCTGCATCCTATTTGCCAATATTTTATGTTTGCATCTGTGTTCATTAGGGAGATCAGTCTATAGTTCTCTTTTTTATTTGGGTTTTTCTCAGGTTTTGGTACTAGTGATATTTGCTTTCAGGAACGACTTAAGAAGCATTGCACCCCTTTCAATTTCATTGAATATTTTGAGGATTGTCGGCATTAGGTCTTCTATTTATTATAGAATTAGGTCTTCTATTTATTATAGAATTCTGCAGTGAATCCATCTGGGCCTGGGCTCTTATTTGTATGTAAGGACTTAATTACATTTTCAATTTGATTAATAGAGATTGGGTTATTCAGCAGTTTTACATCCTCTTGACCTAGCTTTGGTACTTCATATGTTTATAGGAATCTGTCTATTTCTTCTGTGTTATCAAACCTTTGAGAGTAGAGGTTTTCAAAATAGGTGTTGATGATGTTCTATATTTCTGTAGAGTCCGTAGTGATTTCACTACAGAAATGCCTTTCTTATTGCATGAATTTGAGCTTCTTCTTCCCCTTTTTAAATAAGTTTGGTTAGGGGCTTATCAATTTTATTTATTCTTTCAAAGAACCAACTCTTTGATTCAATAATTCTTTGGATTGTTTTCTTAGTCTGTATTGCATTGATTTCTCCTCTGAATTTCATAATTTCCTCTCTTCTTTTGGCTTTGGGTTTGACTTGCTCTTCTTTTTCTAGCTGTTTGAGGTGTGGCATCAGGTTATTTATTTGTATTCATTCTGTTTTCCTGATGTGGGAATTCAGTGCAATAAATTTTCTTCTCAGGACGGCTTTCATTGCATCCCACAGATTCCAGTAAGTTGTATCTGCATTTTCATTTTCTGGTAGGTATTTTTAATTTCTTCTTTAATTTCTTCTGTGGCCCACTGATTACTCAAGAGTATGTTATTCAGTTTCCCTGTGTTTGTTGGATTTTTGCAGTATTTTTTATCAGTAATTGCTAATTTCAATGCGCTATGATCCGATAACATGCAAGGGATAATTTCAACTCTTTTGCATTTGTTTAAATATGTTCTGTGAGCTAATATATGGTCAATTTTAGAGAATGACCCATGTACTGCTGAGAAGAATGTGTATTCTGATGTTTTTGGGTGGAGCATTCTGTATATGTCTATCAAATCCATTTGTTTGCAGGTGTGATTCAGTTGTGTTATTTCTTTGCTCATTTTCTGTCTGGTTCATCTGTCCCTTGGTGTCAATAGCACATTAAGGTCTCCCGTTACAATTGTGTTACTGATAATTTGAGTTTTCATTTCTGTTAATAGTTGTTTTATATAACTGTGTGCCCTGGAGTTTGGTGCATATATATTTAAGATAGTTATCTCTTCTTCTTGGAGTTTTCCCCTTGCAAGTATGTAATGATCTTGTTTGTCCTTTATGATCGTTAAATTTTACATTGTCTGCAAACCAAATGGCAACTCCTGCTTTTTTTTTTTTTTTTTTTGGATTCCTATTGAGTGAAGTATTGTTTTCCATCCTTTGACTTTCAGTCTGTGAGTATCCTTCTGGGTTAGATGGTTTTCCTGTAGACAGCATATGGTTGGATTTTGTTTCTTGATCCATTCTGCTAGTCTGTTTCTTTTGATTGGTGCATTGAGACCATTTACATTAATGGTTATTACTGTTAAATGCTGGTTTATTGTTGGCATGTTATCTCTCTGCTGTTGCATGTTTATCTTTCTGTTCTATTTAATTATCTGCTTTGCTTAGTGGTTCTGTCCTTTGTGTATCTAAACTGCCTCTCAATATTTTTTGCAGGGTTGGTTTGGTGTGCATGAAGTTCTTCAGCTGTTCTTTGTCCTGGAAGAATTGTATTTCACCATCACTTTTGAATGACAGTTTCTCAGGTTACAGCTGTCTAGGTTGGAAATCATTTTGCTTTAGGATCTGGAATACTTCACTCCATGCTCTTCTTGACTTTATTGTTTGTGCTGAGAAGCATGCTGTGATTCTGATAGCTTTTCCTTTATATGTGATCTGTCTTTTCTCTCTGACAGCTTTTAATAATCTATTCTTGTGTTGGATTTCTGGGATGGTGATTATTATATGTCTCAGTGTAGCTTTATTTTGGTTATGACTATTTGGAGTTCTATACGCTTCACTGATCCTGATGTCGGTTTCTGATCTGATGCTTGGGAAATTTTCAGCTATTACTTCTCTAAATATCCTCTTGACATCCTTTATGTTGTCTCCTTCTTTTTCATTAATCCGTATCAATCTTATGTTGTTTTTCTTTGCATCATCTTGCAGTTGTTGAATTGTTATTTCCTGATTCCATGTTATTTTTAAAAGATCTTTCCTTTCCTGTTCACTAGCTGCAATCCTGTCTTCCAGGTCTGAAATTCTATCTTCACTTTCATTAAGGCAGTTTTTACAACTTTCAGTGGAGTTTTTATTTCCTGTATATCTCTGTTCATCTGCATTATGTATTGTTTGTTTCTTATATTACTCATCTAGGGATTCTATCTATTTGTTTAGTTCCTCCAATTTTTAAACTGTGTTTTCTTTAGATATATTCAGAATATCTTTCATTTATTTTGTCATTTCTTCTTTTACCTGGGAGATTATTTCGATTTTGAATTCCTTTAAAGCTTCCTGGAGTTGTGTGTTTATTTCAGTAGCTGTTTTGTCCGATATTTGAGGTGTATGTCATATATTTTCTTCTATATACATCGCTCCTAGGGTTTCTTGAGATGGGCTGGAGGTTTGAGGTTGTAATTCGGTCTTTCGTTTTGTCATTTTCCTTTATTTCTGTGTTTCAAGTGTTATTTGAAAGCTCCCTTGGGTTCTGTTGGAAATCGACTTCTGTGTTTGCAGCTCCTGGGACTCTGGCACCCAGTTCCCACAGACTGCTGGGCCTCTAGAACCAGTGGCCCTTTTCTGCCTGTTTAGAACTTCGTAGTTCCAGGTCAGCTGGGCTCCAGGGACACTGTGCACCCACCTGCTTGCTGGAAACTCCCCTGTTCTCCCAGCACAGCCAGAATGGGGAGGCAGATGTAGATGCCTCAGACCTACTTAGCCACTTCACTGCACCTGGAAGCCTGGAGGGTCCCAAACAGACAGGGCTTAGGGCAGAGTGCACTGGGCAGTTTCCACAGGACACAGGACCTCTGAAACTGGTGATGCTCGCCTGCTTGCTGAGATATCCACAGTCTTCCGGACACACGTGGAGGCGAATACAGGTGCCCCAAATCCGCCCAGCACTTTCTCTGCTCCCAGATGGTGCAAGAGTCCCAAATAGACTAGGCTCCAGGGATAGTGTGCGACTGCTTGCTTGCTGGAATCTCCACAGTTCTCTCTGGTCTTACATTTTTTTAAATACACACACACACACACACACACACACACACACTCTCTCTCTCTCACACACATGTATACAAGTACATATAGCCTTTATATATATTAAAAGCGACACGTTGCTTAGTTTTGTGGTTGACTCTTGCTGTACTATTTTTTCCAGTGCCTTCTGATGCTCATCCTACTTGAAGGAATGCTCCATTCACTGGCATCAAATCTATTGAAGAAATTAACCATTTGTGTACATTTGTGGGCATTCTTCCATAAACACTGGCATGGGTCCTGGAACAGGATCTCACCTGCATGTGTGCCAAGCCATCCCACCACACACTCACACTTGCTCCCCTTGAGCAAATGCTGATTGACCATTTTAGGTACTGTGAGTTTGTATTCCAAAAGGATTGTGTCAGTTTGCACTGCTAGGTTGTGGGAAATGAGGGACTTCATTATTTAACAAGTTCACTTAGATTTTGTGTTGTCCAACTTTTAGTGCTGGATAACCTTTTAGGTGGTACATAGAATTTTGCTGGTGGATTAAACACTTGTTTCCTAATCATAATGGAATTGAATGCTTTGATCTGTGTTTTATTTAATGTTTCTCTGTTTTATTTAATTTAATGCAAAATACCTCACATTCAAGCTTAACAGAGGAAAGGTTTGTTTCAGTTACACAGTTTGTAGAGGTTTCAGTCCATAGCCAACTGGCACAAAAAGGCAAGGTGCTGTCACAGAGGAGCAAAGGAAAAGCAGAAGATGATGGGCAGAAGATCGCAAATGCAGCAAGATACAGGCAAGAAGGGAGGACCACAGCTGTTTCTGTCCGTTGCATCTTATACCTTAGGACAGGTTGCACTCCCACCCTTAATCCTGGTGTCACACAGTAAATCAATCCCAGCATCACATCCTTGATAACAGCAGCTGTTATGGTTTGTGTCTGGGTGTCCCCCCAAAGCCTCATGAGGTCACAGGTTTTTTGGAAGCAGTTGTATCTAGAACTTGTAGTTGAGTCATCATGCAATCCTGGGAATAAGGGTGGGTGACTGCTGGAACAGGCCACTGGCTCCATTGGCACCACCCTAATCCCAGTTACTGGATATGATATACAGCAATTGTCTCATTTCACTCTACCTTAAATTTGTTGTCTTCTGTCATGAGCTGTTGTCTTCTGCCATCTGTCACTCTGCCTTGCACTAAAACCTCTACAAACTGTGTGCTAATCAATCTTTCTTCCTTTAACTTTGAGTGTCAGGTATCTTGTCTCAGAAAGAACAAAAATAACTAAGACACAATTATAAATCCTAGATCCAGACTCCACCAAAAAGCCCTCTTTGACCACATACCGCTGTGGGGGGAAATTGAGCAAACTCTATCATTTTTCTAATCCTTTTCTTTTCTTCTTTCCTTGCTCCTCTTGTTTTCTGTTCCTACTTTTCTTTCTCTTTCTTCCTTCCTTTTTCAACTTCTTTCTTCATTTTTCCCTGCTGATAATTGATCTCAGGGCCTGTCCTGCAATTCCTGCAGGTCCACATGTTTTCGAGGAGGAAAAATGATGAGACTTGATAAAAATGAGAAAATAAAGAGGAGATGAAAGCTGGGGTCAGGTGGAGCCCTCTCTCCTGATGAGAGGAAAGGACCTGCCCCCTCACTGTAGGGGCATTTATTTACATATTTAATAATTCAACATGATGCTCCATTGCCTAGTAATCTGCATGCATGGCCACCCAAGGGCCTGAATTTGGGGGCCCAGAGTCACCTGTTTCTGCAACTCGCCCCAGGCAGTCTTTGTGCTCTCATCTGGCTGGCTGGTCTCTACAGGTGTGAATTCCCAGCTTCCATAGCTCCTAAAGTTCACACTTTTATTTTTATTGTAGCATGGGTTCGGTGGTCAGTTAAAGCTTGAGAAGCTATATTTGAAAAACTTTGTAGAAGATCTTTTCATTTTGACCCCTTTTCATTTAAAGTGCAGTCCAGGATTTTGAGTATCTGGATTTCAACATGTAAACACTGACAGTCCATTAATCCGTAACCGTAGTCGGTGATTAGTGGAGCCAGCAATGGTCAGAAGCTTTCAGCTTCTTTTATAGTTAAATTTTACTATGCCATTGTAGCATGCAGACCAGGTCAAGATGAGACTTGTACTAGATACGGTCAGTCTCTTACTATCGTGTAACTTCAGTGAAGTGTTCTCAGGTATTAGCTTGGAGACTTGAATAGATCCTCCTAGTTCTTCTGTCTGTGTCAGTCCTGGGATGAGTCACTGGGTTGCTTTTCCAAGTTGCTCTCAATGAAAGCTTGAGAAATATTCTCCTGGTTACTCTCCTTAGGCACTCCACACACTGATGACCACTTTCCTCTGCAGTCTTATGATCTCCTTAATCAGGGGCCAGGGACTCACTGAGTATTGGATGACACAGCAGAGGCTCTCTTATGTCCTGGGTCCTCACTGACCTCAGAAGGCCAGGGTCAAAATATTGGCTATCCTCTCAGCCATCTAACTCTCTAATATTTGGTCAAACTTCAGAGGTTGAACATCCAGAAGAGAAAGTTGATAATAATACAGTGTGGTAAAGATATCAAGCTTAACATTCCTACCTTACCTAAATAGGAAACACCTCATAAAACTAAATGGAAACACTGCTTCCTATTAACTATGGATGTTTTAACATTCTAATACAAATAGGATGCTAACAGTTATGTATTTTCCAGAGAAAAATTAGAAATTTAAACCATATACAACATTATAGCTGAGTACAGTGAAAAACACCCCATTCCAGGAGAACAGCAAGCCCAAGCTGCTATGAATGCCCTTTGGGGTGCGGTGGGGCATCCTGTTTCCAGCACACAGAGCAGGGCCCCCAATTGGACCTGTGTGAGTCCTGCATTTTCCTTAAGTGGATGTGTTCTGAGAGGGCTGAATGAGGGGACCTCCTACTGTCAGGAAGAAGCACCTCAAGGGTGAGATATGCCCTGTCCCTGTTCCCCTCTGTGACATCATTTACTTGTTGCCAAACCTGGGAGGTGGGTTGAGAGCCAACTCTTGCTTTTGCTGTGAATGTTTCCTTGTGATCTCCTTAAAATGAAAGCTGATTCCAGGCCACAACCTCAGGGATTCTGATTCCATTCCTGAGAGGAGCAGGTAAGGAACACAGGACTAGATCCTGTTCCCCTACCTCTCTGCACCCTGGGCCTCATTTTGATGTCCCCAATGCTTCCAGGCACTTTTTAGAGGCTGTGGTAGGGGTAGAGATCCCAGTGGACAGCTGGCCTTTTCCCCTTGCATTGCCCTGAGACACTGTGCCACGGAGTCTGGTGCTCTAGCCAGGCACTCTAAGAACTCCACTACAACCTAGGGAGGGACCCTTCCAGAGGTGGCTCTCCTGGCTCCTGCTGGAACTCATCCCCACTAAAATGGATTCCTAAGGAGGATGAGCTCAAGGAAAAACACACTGCTCAGGAGGAGAGAAGCCAGGGCTCCAAAGACTTTAGGTCTCAGGGAAGGTGCTGGCAGGAAGCCTAGTTGTAGAGCCCAGGCACCCTGAGAGGTTGAGTGGAAAGGTGGGACAGTATAAGCCTGTCAGCCCTGGCCCAACACTTTTGTCCTGCCCAGAAGTCTGGGGTGCATTTCCCACCCAACCCCCAAGGTTGGATCTGTCCCCTCCCCATCCCTGAAGTGTCAGAGCTAGCCAGTACAGAGCAGAGCTGGGGTCAGGTGTTTGTGCAAACAGGGTGGGGCCCAGGGCCTGGTCACAATGAGCACCGCAGCAAGGTGCTCTGTGCTCAAAGCTGGGGGCTCCTTGTCCCTGGGCTCTCTTAACAGCAGCTCCAGGACAGGGCTAGGTGTGCAGGGGGAGCTGACCAGAGCTGGGACTCTCTGGTAAGTGTATTTCCCCGGGCACCCAGGAGTAGGTGCACAGAGCTCTTTGGCCAATGCAGGTCCTGGGGAGCAATCCCTGCATGGAAGGTGTACTTGTGTGGGGCTTCGGAAAAGGCTTTACTGTTCAGAACACAGCAGGCCCGATGCCTTTGGTATCAGGGAGCAATGAGAGGTGTGAAAGATTGGGATAGGGTGATCCTAGATCTTCCGTAACTCCTGGAAATGGTCTTTGTGACAGCTGAGGAATGGAAGGGAGAGGCCTGAATGTTCTTCCTGACCATTGTGAGATCTACACTGTTGTAGTCAGGTTATGAGAAGAACAATTGGAATCTGGACATAGAGTTTATAATATTGGTTTATGATGGTCATCCAGAATTAACACAAGAAAATGCAGGAAATCTATCCACAACATTAAAGACAGAATATTTAGCCAAGAGCCTGAATCCCACAACAATGTCCCACATGAATCCAGATGAAGACCCAGAGCTCATGACAATGCCTCACATGGGTCCAACCGGAGGTCTAGATCCCACAAGAAGGACTCATACAAGTCTCTTTTATGTATCCATCCTAGGAAGGCCCAAATGTTAATGGTGGACACTAGAAACTCTATACCAGCAGGGTGCAGGAACTGCGCTGATAGGTTGAAGGTTCTACACACTGGAGCTGAGAAGTCACACTAACAGCAAGACCAGGGCTGTCCTGATAAAAGCACCACAGCCATCTGAGTAACATGGAGACCCCGAGCTCCTCCTACAAAGTACAATTGAGTATATGCCAGGAAGCCAGCATGATGAGTTCATCCTGCGTGCCAAGCAGCAGACATCTTCCTCTCCAGACCCAGGAAGCAATGCTCAATATGAGGACCAGAGCTCCTCCAGGAGAACCTAATGGCTCAAACAGCAACACGTAGGAGAACCCACAATGCCTCAATGCCTCACAGATAGCTTCTCTTTCTCTAAGTCTGTATTTGTGCTGGCAACTTCCCTCAGGTGAAACATCTACACTCAGCAGCATGGTGATGTAATCCAGCTTGTATTAAGTTGATCACCAGTTTTTAATCCATAACATACACAGAGCAGCTATGCTTACTGCTGGGCTTTGTCATGCCCCATAACTTGTGCTGAAATTAAAGGGGATACTTGTGAAAATTTGAAGAAAACTAAAATGAAAGAAGTGGGGAGAGCTTGCTCAAATCTGGGTTATTTTTTAAAATCTGAGTCCCACAGTGTTTTGGCCTCCAGGGACTGACATTCCAGAGGAGAATTTTATCACCCTGGGGTGCAAATTTGGAGGAGGTGGTTTGGTTTGGAGACTGATCACCCTGGATCCCTCCAACAGAGAGTTGGCAGCAGCACTCACCTCATCTGAGAAACAAGCCATCACTTGCCTGGGGACAGGTTCCTAAGGGACCCATTCTGCTACTGGTCTACAGCTGAGGTCTGGGATGCTACTTTGAATTGTTACCCATGCCTGGCTCAGATGTGTACACAGTGCAGAATCAAGGGTCCTTGATGAGCGTCTTTTCACTAAAGAGTAGCAGGAAGTTAAAAAAATGGAATGAGAGCTTTTCAAATTGAGAGCAGAGTCAGAAAGAGCATGGAGGGGTAGGGGACAGAAGAAGGATTGGACATGTTAGGTCCATGAACCACCTCCACACAAGTGCTCACTGTGTGTTACAAACAGGGCCACAAAATACTAAAAATAAACACAATTTTGCAACACACACACACACACACGCAGTGGACAGAGAAGAGACATGTAGAATCATGTTGTGGAAACATCCTTGTATGTCTCTTACCATAAGGAAGGAGGATTTCCATGTATTTTCCACATTGTAGGTCACAATAGGGAACTGGATTTCCCTGAAAATGTGTGAAATTTGCTCTAAATGGAGGATCTGAATCTGGTAGTCATACTTGTGATTTGCTATTGTTTAAAATTACTCAAACAGTTGCATGGACAAAGGTCCTTGAGGCAACCGGAGTAGAGAGAAGGCACCTTGGGCTGCCTTGGGACTCCAGAGAATTGAAGGGCAGGCTGGTTGGGTGGGGAAGTGTCACAGAATGGTTGGGGTCTGTGTTTGTTTTGAAGGGTAAGTGTGAGGAATCTGCTTAAGTATGGTCTTTCCCACCCAGGAGCAAAAAGAGGGCCTCACAGCAATTCTTGGCTTCTGACATGAGTGGATGGGGAGTGGACGGAAGCCTAAGGAAAGAGCCCTTCTGTGTGCCAGCAGTGGGGTGTGTGTGTGGGTGGTGGGGTAGGATGATTGTGTATATTGTGATTCGAATTGTGACACTTGGGTTTGGAGACATTAATGTGCTGATTTACAGCAAATAGCAAATGTTCTGGGAAGCTCAGGGAGGGAAAAGGATGGGACACAGTAGGGAAGAACAAAGATCACAGTGAAGCAGAGGAGATAGCCAAGGGGAGACAGGGGTTTGGGATGGTGACTGTGCTGGCCTGGTCTGGCAAGGCCAGGTAAGAAGGAGAGAACTTAATAGCAGGATGCCACAGCAAATAAAGCAAAAGCCCGAGTGTCTCCCTGAAAATCTGTAACTGTGCATTGCATGTTTTTGCCCCCAGTGGCCTACATTTATATGATTCCATGGAGTGTCCTCTCTGGGCTCAGAGCTGGTTGGGCTCAGGGGGATCGGTGCTGCGAGTCCTCATACTCACCACCTAAAGATGGCAAGAGAGGGCAAGCCTGCGGCAAAGGGGAGTAGCCCGGAGGCGGGACCAAGAAGACTGACACTCATGTGCACCACTGACAGACCGATGCAGCGGGATTGCCCCAGGAGACACCCAGGTGGCTGCCCATGCCACTCCTGCTCCAGAGTTACTGGGGCAGGACTGGCCGAACCCCGCTCCCTTACACGGAACTTCCTCATGATGACTTGCAGTGTGATGACCAAAGACTGCCCTGGCTCCATGCTGATCCATTTGAGTAACTCATTTCCTGTTTCATAAATTAGGAATCAACTAAACCATTGCCCCAAGAGTGTTACTCCGATGATTTTTCACTCCTGCGAGAAGCTAGACCCTGAGGTGTTTTGTCTGCCCAGGGCTGACTTTGAAGCACCAGGATTCCTACCACCACCACCACCACCATCCCCCATCCTCACCAATGGGCCACGAGATTCCTTGTTTGTGCATTCAGAGCTGGTGTCAAATGGCTACTTAAAGACTCAAGACTAAGCTCTCAGACATAAAGAAAAAGGGATACAAATATTCATGTTGAGATCTGTGCTCAGCACAGGTTGAATTTCCTGTCTGTACTCATAGTATATCCAGGAGAGCCACAGGCATTTAGCTAGAGTAAATCTGATTGTTCTTCCTACCCAGATCCGGATGAGGAATGCTGCAAGGCTGCTGGTAGCACCCTGAGAAACCCACCTCTCTGCTTAGACCTGATTTACTCTGTGATATATCTTTAAGGGGCTCCATGTATTCTCCGTTAGGAGGGGTCACACAGCGCCAGAGTGTTCTGCAACCAGCGAGGCCATCAGGGCAGTGCACAGTGCAGCGGCCTTGGACTGGACCCTGCACTTGATCTTCAGCAACCAAGGCCCCAGTAAGGCGATGGGACCTGAGGCTGATGTAGGCTGCTCTGTTGCCTTTCTTGAGGTCCTGGGTGCTTCCTGTGCTGTTTCTGCAGCTACTCAATTCAGAGACTTTAGGGCAGGCCTGACCTTGTTATAGCCTAGTTACAACAATTGCACCTCTTTCTTGTTCTGTATGCGCTGCACCCCTCCTTCCTTTAGGTTAGGTAAGTTTCCATTTCCCATAAAAACCTTAAGTTTCAGTCTTTTGTAACCCCACCCCACCCCCTTCTGCCTATCTGTAATAAAATGTACTGTTCCTTAAGAAATGGTTTAACTACAAGGAATTTACAGGATGTCTTTCTAATCTAAACTAGCTTGTTTGGAGGGAAACTTGCTGGTTTGCAAGATGTGCTTTACCCTAAAGGGTGTTTGCCTAATCTAAACTTGCTTGTTAGCCCAACCCTTACCTGCACCTTGCTCTTCCCAAGATATGTATTTTCCTGTTCTGTAGTGTGCCACAAACCCACCCCCTCCTTCAATTGTGAGACCAGCAGCTGTTTGTGGTTTTACAAGATAAAAACCCTGCCCCTTAGCTGTCAGACACACAGTCTTCCATATTGGTTCCCAGAGGCTCTGTCACCAGGCCTGGCCTAAAATAAAGCCTTTGCTCTCTCAATTTTAATTTCTTGCTTCCTTGGATTTTATTCCGGGGTCCGAGCTATCACAACCTGGCTTACTGTCTGATGCTGTTACTGCAGTCTGAAAGTGAAGGGAATGGCTCAGAATGGCTGCTGCTGCCTTGCCCCTCCCAACTGAGGGCATTTTATGTGTCAGCCTACGTTTCCCATGATCCTCCCCTTGCCTACAATGTGCATGATGTAAGCAACTTCCTGCTTCAGCCTACATTTCCCATGATCCTTATGTCTTCCTACATTACCCATAATCCTCTCCGGCTTACATCATATATCCGAATGTCATGATGATCAGATAACACTCTGTGCCCTCTTCCTGCCCCTTTGGCCCTCCTCCACCCTATATAAGTTGTAGCCATTTTAAGAATAAATGAGACTTGAATGGAATACCGACAAGTGTCCATGTCTCTTTTCTCTTGCCCAGCCCTTCATCTCCGTCCCCTCTCCAGGTGAGGCCCATGGACTGATCTGCAGGACGGATCATGAAAGCCACTTTGTTTCTCATTCTCTCTAGCTGAGTGCCTTGAGCAGACTGCCATCCTTCTCTGAGCATCAGGTTTCTTATGCGTGAAAGGGAGAAGGTAAAATGTGTTGTTGGGTTAGGACTTTTTTCTCCAGCATGTTCCACATGCATTGTGTGGCACATATGCCACATGAACTTTCTAAATCCATGGGCATCTTTCTGTGACCTCCAGGGGATTGGTGCACAGTGGCCTCTATTATAAACCCAAATATGGAGTTCAGTCATCCAAGTATTGTAATCCTCTTTCTAATTTTCCTGACAATTCAAAAATTTATATTTATAATCCCATTGAGATGTGATTGGAATCCCAGCAAGTTAATTCCAATCTACCACCTCTAATGCAACCCACGGCAAGAAAAAAATCACCAAGACATATTCTAAGTTAAGGGCAGCCAAGGGGTCCTAAATCCGGTTCCCATAAGGACTTGCATAAGGACTTTCGGACAAAGGCCTTGATCCTAGGCCTCTCCCAGAATTTATTATCTGAAGAAGGGGATGAGTGACAAAGAGGATGGTGGGAATTATGTAACTTGAGCTGGCTGGCCAGGTGCAAGAATGGCATCTCTGTAATTGCAGAGATAAAGATATGCAGAAGGATCAATTCACATAATACAATTAAGGTAGCAATTGATTTGTTTTGAGAGGATCTGCTTCAGTTTCTGATATGCAAACTCTTGTGCTTGGGGAGTCATAGCCTCTTTCTCTTGAGGTTTCTACCCAGTTGATATTCCCCAAGCTATCTGCTCTAACATCTAGCATGCTCAATGCTGTACATATTTGTATTGTGGAGAACACTATGTTCTGTAGTGCGCCACATGTGAGGAAAACACTATGTTCTGTAGTGTGCCTATGTGAGGAAACAGGACTGTCTGTTGACTATAGAGTTTGCATATTAGCACCTTGGCTAGCCTTATTTGCAATGCTTAGAACCAGTAAAGAAAGAAGGAAATACCCTAGCGAAACTTTTACATGCCAACCTTTTACATGTCAGTATAAGGAAATGAGTCTCCAAATAATCAAAGTCACAGTAATTGTTTTGGATTCAAAGGGAGTCACTGGGGGTGTCTCCCACAGCCTCACCTTGGACTAGCTGAAGTCCTATCTAGTCTGGTATTGATCTTATCACTTTGCTTTCAGCTCAGCCTCCACTTTTCATATCATTTTGCGTTCTTTCAGGTACCCTGACACATTCACATGTGGACATGTGCGTACACACACACACACACACACACACACACACACACACACCTTTCTGTCAACTTCTTTGACCTCTGATTTGATTGAATTTTATTCATAAGAGCCAGGCCCCAGTGATGGAATCAGTATCCTCAGAAAAGTGAGAGGCTGAATTCTGTTCCTCCTCCATCTCCTTCCCCTATCCCGAGTGAGGTGACAACTGCTAACAAGCAGAGAAGAGGCCTCAGAATAAAAGGCACCTTGCTATTGGCCCTCTCATTCTTTAGAATAGTGAAAAATGATTTTTTGTTTAAGCTACTCAGTCGGTAGTATTTTACTATGGCAGCATTAGCAGACTAATATGTGCATCTTAGACTTCGTCAGTATGAGACAAAGGTACACATTTGTTTTTGTTTTTTTAATAAGTGCTCTCATACATTGCCCAGTCTGGTCTTGAACTCATGACCCTCCTCTCTCAGCCTTCTGAGAAATTGGGATTAGAGGAATGAACCTTGATGCCTAGCTCAGATAATTCAGTGCAAAAATTAATGGTCTCATTCTTATTGTGGTCTCATTCTTATTGTGGTCATTGACTATTTTGACTTATTTTTGGCAAAAAACCAAAAAACCTCCTTCCTTTTTGACATGTGTTCTTATTTCTTCAGTCAAGGACTGGGTCGCAGTTTGAGAACTGTTATCTTCTCAGAGCCCTTCGGGTTGGAGGTGGGAACCAGGCCGGCAATGGGGAACAAGCCCAAGATGTGCTGATTGCTCTGGGCCGCCAGCCCTGGCAAAGGTCCTCTTCAGTTCACAGGACCTACTTAGGGCTCTGTTTTGAAGCAGCAAAGTTCAATTTTCTTTCTCTTTCTTCAATTCTTGTGTTTGCATTTGCACATTGAGGCCTAGAACATAGCTATTTTCACACAACCCCAACTTCCTGGTTCCAGTTTTTTATAAGACTTATCGATCCCTTGAATCCAAAATAGTGTGTTTCCTCTCTGGCTTTCTCTTCTCCTTCATTTAAATTAACATAGCAATCTGCTGGGTCTGAGGAGATCCTGCTCCTGTTCTTGTAATCCACAAATTCCAAAGTAAGATTAATATCCTGAGGAAACCATCAGCTAGTTTCAGCAGTGAATGTATTATCCTGGAAGTTATATCACTGAATAATGAAATGTAAAGCCAATCATGGTGACATACATAAGAAGCTGAGGCAGGAAGACCCCCAATTCAAAACCAGCCTTGACTATATAGTGGGACTCTGTTCCTCAAAACCAAAATCCTGCCCCCACCAATAGAGCAACTAAGCATAAAGAAGCTTTCAGCCTTAAAAATGTGAGAGTGAGTGTGTAAATGCAGGTTCCTAAATGTGACCAAAAACAAAACTTTCGATATCTCAAAATAGTAGATATCTTAAGAGGCCTGGTTTTAAAAGAATGAAAATAATCAAAGAAACAGTCAAAAAACTACAAAATGAATTTCAAAAAGGAACCAATAGAAAACAAAGGGAATAATTAATGAAAGTGAAAACTGAAAATACAAATGGGGAACAAGACATATTATAGAGTTTAAAGCTTATTTTTAAGCACTACAAAGGAGAGAAAAATGTACCTCTGGTAAGACTTTTTAAGGAAAAAAATAGATAAAACATGAAAACAAAGCACACAGTGCTGAGGATGAAAAGGAAGACAGACAAAGTGGTGAAATTGTGGAAGATTACATGCTATGCCAAAGAAATACACTCAAATTCTAGCTGAACCAGAAATTGAAATGGAAAAGGTAAAAATTAACCTGTGTTAAAAGAAATAGGAAACTATTTGTACAATCTCACAGTAGAAAAAATCACCCTGGTTAAAAGAAATAAAAACTCAGCATACAAAATAACATATTGGGTCACATAAAAATTAAAATTCTGCATTTCAAAGTCTCCATCAATAAGGAAAAAGAATTACACACTGGGGAACAGATTTGTAGCAGATGACTCATGTTCATAACTGTAATTTAGAAACTTACAGAATTTTAAATTACATAAACATCCTAGTTTAAAAGGGGTCCAAGAATATCAGTGAAAGTTTAAAAGTAAACTCCACACAATTGATAAGCTTATGAAAGTATGTATGTCCAGTCTCACCAGTGAAGGAAATGCAAGTTAAATCTACAGTGACTTGCCATTTTTCATCCATAGTTTTGGTGTAAGTTGCTCTCCAGTGCTGGGGAGAATTTGGGAAATAGCGCTTTCATTTTCTGCTAATGGGAATGAAACTGTGCCAACGTTTTGGGAAAGTCATCTGACAGCACCTACCAGAATCTTTTTTGAAAAAGATATGCTTTGATTTGGGACTGCCTATTTTAGATGTCAGTTATATGAGAGAGGGTCGAAAGTGTAAATGTATCTGGCAAGAATTTTATTAAAGCATTGTTTGTAGTGGCAAAGAACTCTGAAAAATTTGAATTCAGTGATGTGAGTGATAAAGTATTTTTGGCACTCCATAAGAAGTGGAGAAGTGAGAGAGATAAGGAGGACACAAAAGGAGGAGACCTTTAATGTGGGCATGGGAGAGCTTCCTGGGGCAGGGGTATACAGGCTCTCAAAGGAGAACAAAGAAATGGGGCTACTGTTACCAGTTCTGATTGAGGGAGGAGTTTGGGAGGTGGGCAAAATGACATATTAACTGCTGACTTGAAGGAGCATCTGCCTATGTAAGACAGGAAACAGAAATGTTTACTGGGGGCTAGGGGTGGAGGCTTGGGTGGTTGTGGGATTGGAGAGGGCTCCACCCACATGCAAAAGGGAGCAGAATGTTACCTCTGGAATTAGGAGAATGGAGAAGTTACTCTTGGAGAGATAAATTGTTTCTCTGGGTCTGGTACCAAGTTGAGAGGATGGAGCTAAACCCCATGCTAGCAGAACCTAGCAGGGAGTGTGACTGATGGAATTGCAGGGCACCCACTCTATCCAATATACAATTATGAGAAAGAGTGAGAAGCTGGGGTTAGGGTTCGGTGCTACAGCACTTTCTAGAATGTGTGAGGCCCTGAGTTCAATCCCCAGCCCAAGAAAAAGAAAGAAAAATTGTGCTGTATCAATTGAGCTACAGGGATAATATAAGTTAAAGGCAAAGTTTAAAAGTTATGAAGAAAAGATAGCAGATTCCCACATGTGTGTTAGTATGAGCAGGGATACTTCTAGAGTTATGAAAGGACAAAAATTTATTAACTTAAAAACAATGTTGAGAGAATTGTTTTTGTCTGTCTGGTACTTTGAGCAACTACTTTAAAGATAATAATACAGTGTATTGACCACTGTTATTCTTCTATTATTTTGTTAGGAAATTTTTTTTCATAAAAGAAAAAAAGCAATGCTGGGCATCTTACTTTTATAACCTGTATGTTTACTTTTGTGATTAACAAGTAGCTAAGAAAAAAGTTAAAATTTTTTCTGGATAAATTTTCCTGCATTTCATCCCTAAAAGGTTTTATTCAAATTAAATGGATTTTTTAATACTGAAAGAAGCATAGTATGCTAAGGCATCAGGTTAGAGGAATGATTTCACTGCAAATTGTATTTATTTTATAACTTTTCATTTTTTGTTTCTGATAGAACTGTGGGGGACCGGCGGTGGCTGAAAAGATAAGAAGTATGAAATATAAATGACCTTTATTTTGAGAAAGCGGGGAGAGATACCCCTGATCCTCCAGGGCATGGCATCTCTACCCCAGGGTCAGGGATCTCTCCATGGAACACATGGAATGAGGCACATAGGTAGCCTCGGTTTGGGGTGGAACCTAAGGGGGCATTAGGGATGCACAAGTAGCCCACTGGTCTTTGTTGGGCGCCACAGATAAATTCCTAGGGGTGGGGAAGATGGAGTCACAGGTAAATCCCTAGGGGTGGGGGAGATAGGAGCTCCTTGGTTCTGCCTTTAAGCCTCACCGGCTATAGTGTCCTGTTGGGGCCAAAACTCTTTCAGTTTCATTTTTACAAGTTTTCTTTTTTTGTTTCATTTTTATTTTTCATTTGTGATTATATATGTATATGTATATATAATCTCTATACTTTTATTTGGCTAAATTTTTATAAAACAAACTAGACTTTTTCAATGAAAATATGAAACCATGGATTTGGTTCTATTGTTGTATTACTCACATGTGCATGACAGCTACAAAGTTATTGAAGTAAGGAGAAATAGTTAGTAACCTGTAGTCATTTGCAGTATCACATTTGAAAATGGTGGGCTGTGGAATTTAGTGACCAAAGTATTAATTCTTGAACCCAAATTACCAGATGAGCAAATGAGTATCCTTAGGGAAAGTGCCCAGAGTAGAGTCCTGGGTTTACCTGATGCTGACCTCTGATCTCCCCTGCCACAGTGTAGGGCTCCTCTCTGTATCCGATCCTAAACCAGTTTTGACCTGGGATAGTTTATTGTTGTGTGAAGTCAGTGTCTCTACCCACTGTGCTGCTGGACTACCTTGGACTCACTGATTGAGTTCCACAGCACTGGGCTGTAGGGTGGAAGTGTGCCCAAGTGTGCGTTTAACTCAATCGCTTGCTCCCTAGTATGGCTGCAGCCAAATGATGGTAGGTAGGATTTACAGTCATGTGCCATGTACTAAATCTTTGCTATAAATCATCCCAATTAAACCTTACATGAGTCCATAAGAAAAGGAATACACTTACTGTTTTGCAAGTGATGAGATGAATCCAGAGCAATTCCCATGGCTAAACAGCTAGCGAAATGGGCCACAGAATTCGGACTCGGTTGGCTTTCATATGTGGCCTCTGAGGACACAAGACTCGTGCTTCCAGCGTCATTTAATATCTGCCCCTAGGATAGAACTCACTGCCTGGGAAGCCACTGCTCATGGCTCAGCAGTGGGTGAGTCCTGTTGCTGACTCCCAAGAGCGGCTCCACCCTGTTCAGAAGTCAAGCTCTAGTGTACTGGGTGCTTCTCTTTTCCTCTAGAATATCAGACTTTCAGACTCTGAAACTGCCCTGTCCCCCACAAATATCCTTGGATCTGCCAGTGTCACCCTCCTCCTTTGCCCTCCTCCTCCTCTTGCTCCTCTCTCCCACCTTGCTTAATGAGTCTGGGCTGACAGGACGAGTACACATGTGGAGCCCATCCAAGATGCTGTGTCATGGGAGTGTCTTTTCTCTGACATCACAGAATTCCCTACTGAGTCTGGCTACTGGACCAAGCTGGCTCCTGCACCCTTTGGAGGTGATTGGTTTCACCTCCTATTTTGGGGGTCTGCTTGTGACTGTCTCATCCTCTGTCCAGGAGACCCCCAGCACCCCCATGCTGAAGGGGTTTCCACAGTTGATATGATATTTGAGGAGGCACAGCGGGGAAGAGTAGTGGCTAGGAACCACATCCTCACAGATGGGGTCCTGTATGATGACGAAGACAGTTATGGAAGCTGGCAGGACAACAGCAATGGCGATGATTAGATGGGCCACCATTTTTATGACACTTTGATGTCCTGAATCAATTCAAGATGTTACGTTTCATCCTCATCCTATGGAGAGAAGATCATATCCGGTGAATGAGATTGTGAGGTCACAGCAGAACATCTTTATGACCCTGCCTTTCCATTGGAAGATACTTGGCAGTGGCATTCACCATGTTTTTGATCACACCTACTAAAGAAACTCATTAAAAGGTCTTTCAGAAGCACTTTAGAAAGTGACAGAAAGAAGCGATAGAGAAGGGAATAATGAGGGGAAGTGTGGCAGTGTGTCCTTTTTGGTAATAACTGGAAATGCTCTAACACTCACTGGTATTTCAGTCACACTTGATACTCTGCTTCCTCCTCCTCCCCACACTGACTTTCACACCCCAGCTCCCATGGTTCCAACACTGTTGGTGGACTCAGAGCTGCACCACACTGGGGACCTGTCCAGGGCCCACAGCTCCTGGGACACACACAGCAGCAGCATCTTGGTCTTGCGGATCAAGATAGCCACCATTTGGCTTGGGGAAAGTTTGTAAGCGTGTTTATTGTGGGGGGGGGGAGGTGCTCTACAGGTGCAAGCAGCAGAGTGTGACATTGTCATCACTGGGTACCCTCCTGGACAGGGTTGACTTTTGCAGTTGGAACAGTTCTGGGAAGTTTCTCTTCTTGCAGCCCAAGCATGAACAGGTTGACCACTTGGAAGTTTCTTTTCATGCAACCCAGGTGTAAACAGGCTCCATGGCAGGCTGACCATTTACTCATGTGTCAGTGCCTTTGGACTCATCTTCTTCCCAAAACATCAAAGTTCAGAGTCCAAGTAAATTCCTTAACTGCTACCAGAAACAAGTGGCAAAATCTGACTTTGAAACCTCATAGGAAGGACTGCAAATTCCATGCTCTTCCCCCTGGTGGAATAAAGCCAAGAAATCATGAGATGATAGCAAAGGAAACTTGGTTTGGGTGCAGAATAGATCTTCAGATACTTGGAATGTCCAAAAAAGGCATATTGACCCACCATCCATGAAAGGAATGTGGACTTGGGATTTTCAAACAAGCAGTGGTTAGTGCATCTTGGTATTTGGGTGGTAGTTAACCAGGTTGGGGAAAGTTCAGCCTTGCATCAGTATGATTGTACATTCCCTGGAATGTTCAGGTCAAGAAGCAAAATAAACAACCCAGCTTCCCAAATCTTGCAATGTGTTGTAGATTCCACAAACTTTTTGTAGCAGATTCAGTTCCTGATGTGACATCCATGTGGCAGTTTACCCCTGTGAATAAATTCTGTAAGGATCAGAAAAGGACTTTTTCTTTTTGACCATTCTGTGGCCATTTTGTATTTTTATGGTATCAAGAATTCTCTGAAGTTCTCAAATGCCTGCAGTAAAAAACTCTGCCACAGTTCTTTCCTATACTTTGGTCGTTGAATACCGTAGAAGACTTATGGACATCATCTCCCAAAACACATTTGTGGATGGAAAACTTAAGAACGTGCAAACATTTTCCTAAAAGGCCAACTCACAAATATTTTAAGCCCCTGGCTATTTTGGAAGTTGTTCCAATTTCACTACAATAATTAAAAAATAAGGAAAATTTCAGAAACGTAACTGTAAAGTGCAGCTGAAACAACACTGGGAAATGCACCAGCAGTTAAACAACACCTTGAAAGTGACATGGCTGAAAGCTCAAGCTGGGCCCAACTTCTCTTCTACCTGCTTTGTCCAGTTGTTTAATGAATCAGCACTCGAAATGTTTCCTCACAAGTAAACTGGAAATTAAAGCATTTGAATTCTAACTAGAATGTGTTCTCAGAGCTAGAGAATTAAGCAATGTAATACACTTGTGATGCTTAGCACTGTACCTGGCATAAAGAAAACACAACATTAACGTGTTAACTTGTATTGATGCAGCACTGATCAGTTTGTTACTTATGGATAAAGCTCTTATAGCCAATGATGCAAAAAATAATGAAAAGCATGAAGAATGTAGCGAGTTAGTTACTATAAGAGAAACAAGCTGTGGGTCATATAATTGAAAGGCAGTGACACATTACAAAATACTACTATTTAGAAAGAAAATTCTTTTTAATCAATGGAGGTAAAACTGTTAAATGTGTGTTAATTGATCGGGAAATGAAAGTATTTTTTGTCTTCCTTGGGATCAAAGGCCTTTTACAATGACACTGTGTTCTGTAGCTTGAAGCCACACTTGTTTTTTAAATTGCTTATTATATTATAAATATTAACATTAATTATGTACATTAATAGGCTTGAGTACACCTTTGCATCCATCTATGCATCCTACATTAATCGTCTCCACACTCCCTACATCCCTTTCTTGCCTTTCCCTGTTGCCTTTCCTTTCCAAGCCCTTTCTTTTCTCTAGTGGTCCTGTGCTGTGCTCAGGTTTCTTTCTTCTCTTTCTCCCCCCCCCACCCCTCCTCCCGTCTACTCCCCTGGGCCCGCCTCTCCTTCATTTCTACACAGTATGTAGAAGAATGGTGCTTGTCCTCCATTGATCGCCAGTTCCTTCTGTTTTTCCACAAATGACATGGTTTTGTTTTCTCAGAGAAACTCAAGTTGATCTTATTACTTGAGCTTTAGTTTTAACTAATCAACTTAAGTAAACTTTTAATGAGTTTATTGTTGGTAGACGCTCACTCGTCTTAGTATGTCAGATAGGGTCTAGAAACCAACTGACAGCAGTACAAAACAATTGTCACACTCATTTCCCTTGTATAGCCCTTAAAACAGGGTTTTAATTGTCTTCTCATTTTAGGGCTTTATTTACATAAGGATAAATACAGATATGAAGGTATAGATTTCTAGGTAAGAGGGTAAGTTTATTCCAGTGGGGATGATAGCCTGTGACTCAAAGTTGGCTTTCTTCATGTGTGGTTTTTACCCACACTCATGCACACATGGAAGCATGGCTTTCAGTCTATGGTTGGCTCCTCCAAGGCAGAAATAATGCACATGGAGGGCAGGAGGAAGGAAAGCTGCTCAATTCATGGCACACAGGAGACAAAAAGTAGGAGGAAGAGCCCAGAAAGGAAGAGACCAGGCACCAGCGACTTGGGATCCTGAGATCATGCCACAAAGAATGAACCAGACACATTCAGATGGTGCTTCTAGGCACCTCTCAAGCCAATTAAACTGAAAATCAAGGGGAACTATGACACACATTTGGCTCACTTAATGTGTCATATTGTATCAAGGCTCATTCGCATTGTCACATATAAAAAGTTTAATTCTTTAATGGCTGAATAACAATGCCTTTATTTGTATACTCTATTTTTGTTTATCCCGCCTATCTGGTGATAGGCATCCAGGGAATTCCCACGCTTGACTACAGTGACCAGTGCTACTATGCACATATCAGTGTCAATACCTGTTTGACTTTCTGCACTTCCCAGTATATACCTAGTAGCAGAAATTCTAAATCGTACACTGATTCTGCATTTTACTTCTTTAGGAAATGTCTAACAACTTTCTACAGTTGTTGTACCTTTTACATTCTCTCAAGCAAAGTTCAGTTAGCTCCATTTTTTCTGCAACCTTATTAACTCATTTTCCTCTTTAAAAAATTAAAACCATCGTACTAAATAGGAACTGTATTTTATTGTGGTTTTAACCTACATTTTTCTAACAACTAGTGCAATTGAGCATTATTTTTGTTGTTTACTGGCCATTTAGAGTCATAGCTCTAAATGCTTCCATTTCTTTCATTTCACTATCTAGAAGTGGTAAAATCTTAGTCTCAGCTCTGAATTCAACTGGGTGCGCTCTGCATGAACCAGCTGGCTGCTTTCTCCTGGCCTACTCACTTGTGGCAAGTGTAATAGCTATAACTGTCAAATTTTTGTCCATTTATTATTGACAATTTTTCACACTACTGAGTCTTGATAATTTGGATAGTCTGGATTTTTTAAGGTTTTGACTTGTTTTAATTGTTTTAACAATCCTTTGAGAAGCAGAATTTCTATTTTGATAAATGACATTCATCAATATTTCTTTCTTCCATGAGTCATGGTTTTGGCTTATAAAACCCTCGGCCTAATGTCCCAGACGTTTGTCTCATCTTCTTTTAAAAGTTTTATGTGCTTAGGCTTTACCTTTGAACCCATCACTACTCAGAGTTTATATTAGTAAATGTGCATGGCAGGGCTTGAAGTTCATTAATTTTGAGAACTACTGCTGAAAATAATATGATTTTGTAACTTTGTCAAAACTCAGTTGTATAACTTTATGATCACCTGCCCTGATCAAATTGATTTCATTCTTCAGATGCAAGGATGGCTCATATACAAATCAATAAGTGTAATATACCATGTTAATATAATCAAAGACAAATATCCTGTGATCATCTTTTTTGTCACAGGAAAAGGCCTTTGACAAAATTCAACTTTAGTTCATGATAGAATTCATGCAGTAAGTAGATATGAAAGATCATTCCTCAAAATAATAAAGTTTGTGCATGAAAAAATCAACAGCCAACATCAGTCCAAGTAGAACTATATCTGATCCAGCAATGGTACTCTTTGGGTGTTTATGCCCTGATGCACTAACATTAGTGTACTATAGGGTTATCTGCATAACCTTGTTTACTCTGGCACTAATTCACAATAGCCAAAATATGGAACCAGCCTAGGTGCCCATCAACAGAAGAATGGGTAAAGAAAATGTGGTTTATATATATCAGGGGGTATTATTCAGTTATAAAGAATAAGGAAATCGCATCATTTGCAAGAAAATGGCTGGCACTGGAGACGATAATGTCAAGCAAAGTAAGCCAGACTCAGAAAGAAAAGTATCATATGCTTTCCCTGATATGAAAAATCTAAATAGAATGACGTGAAAGTAGGAGAGTGACTATTATTGGATAAGAGCAAGGGAACAGGGAAGAAGGTAGAGGATGTATAAGGGACTGTGGTGGGTATAGATGTGCTGAAGTGTGCACATGTATCAAAGCACTATACTGAAAACCTATAGTTTGTAAAACTAACAGGCTCTAGTAAAAACATTTTTAAACAATTAACTATTTATAGATGTGTGGTTCTGTTTCTTGTCTGTATTCTTTTCATGGTGATGTATGTCTTACCAAAAATCCCACTCTCTTGATTATTGTAGTTTCATAATAGGTCTTGAAATTAGATAATATTGTCTAATTCCATTCTTATTTTTACTGTTCTTTCTTTGTTCTTCATATATCCAAGTGAATTTTAGAATCAGTGTGAAAAAGAGTTTGCCAATGGGGCTGGGGATTTAGCTCAGTGGCATAAGTACCTGCCTTGCAAGCAGGTGGTCATGAGTTTGATCCCTGGTAAAGAGATCTCCTGATAAAGAGAGAGAGAGAGAGAGAGAGAGAGAGAGAGAGAGAGAGAGAGAGAGAGAGAGAGAGAGAGAGAGAATTTTCCATGGTTTGATCTCCTGATAGAGAGAGAGAGAGAGAGAGAGAGAGAGAGAGAGAGAGAGAAAGAATTTGGCATGGTTTCCATTGGAATCATTGATTTGAATTTAGTTTGCAACAATTCCCGAGTTTTAGAGCACTGACACTCACAAAGTATAAAAGTTGGAATAGATCTGCCAAAGTATGATTCATGTAGGAATGCAAGTTTGTTTCCATATTATAAAAATAAATTGAGCCAGGTGTTGTGGTATACAGCTCACAATGTCAACAGTTTGGAGGCTGGACAAAAGGAGTTCAAGGCTGGCCTGTGAAACTTATTAACACAGAGAGAGACATCTCAAAATAAATGCAGAAAACAAGTTGGAGATGTAAATCTGTGTGAAACCTTTGTGTTCACAAATTGGTTCAACTCAGAACACTAACAAATTAAAAAAGCACTGTAAAACTTTACCTCAAAATTTAAGAGAAAATACTTTTAAAAATCTAGTATTTATTTCTGCTAAGATCTCTTAGCAAACTAGGAAGAGAGTTAACTTCCTTAGGTTGATAAAAGGCATGTCAAAAGAATCCTACTCCTGACTTCATATATAACTGAATCAAAGTAAAGTGGGCTTTTAGGGAGCTCTAAGAATTGGGAAATTATGCTTCAAGAATCACTGATTTACATTAATCACTACTCACTCTATGGTGCTGGGTTTGTAACTAAAGTTTTTAGGAGATATCAGCAATGAATCTGATAAAGATTCATGTGCTGTCTCAAAATATGCTCTCTCCTCCCCATTTAAGTTCTTGTTAAGTTAAGTGGGCAGAGACATAAAATCCAATATTCCAATATCCTGTTATTTTCAGAAGCATTTGAATACAAATGATTTTTCTTCCCCAATTAAAAAAATCATTTTTTGCCATAGTACAAAATTTTAAACAAATAACCTTAGGCTCAGTTTCACCAACTTTTATAAGCACAAATATTTCTGAAAATCACCCAATTAGCAAAGGCTATAGTTTCTAGATATCATATATATTAACTTTTAGGTTTTTATTCTTCGTATCTGTTTTATAGTTGATAAAGACTAATAATAACAACATGAATGGTTAGCCTATCACACTTAACCTTGGAATCATGTTAAATCATAAGAATGCAGCGACTTCATAATTCCATTTGCTACCTTTTCCTATTGTTGAACAATTTACTTCTACATATGCTGTAACTGTGGAATGGTTACTGTATTTGAATTACAATCAAAATGTTAAAAGAAATTTGGGAAAAGAAAAAAAATTAAAAGTATTTTTAGTTAAACTTTCTTTATTAACATTTAAGAATGTTGCACTTACTTCGGTCAAATGGCAGATAGTTGAAGGTTCTCATAAAAGACCTGAAGTCCAGGGAGAGTCGGGGGGAAAGACCCAGCTCCATAGCACCGGGGTGTGGAGGATTTTAGTTCTTCTAGGCTGAGTCACTCTACTAAGCTCTCCAAAGCTCCTAAGCTACACCAGAAACCCTTGTCCTCATCTCTACTAGGAGATAGACTTAACTGCTCCCAAATAAGAAACAGTCCACAGCTCCGGGGCATTGGCTCCTGCTGAGCCGCTGGGAGGTATGTTTGTCCTGTCTTCTGTAGAGGGCTCAGCACCTGCTGGAGCAGGAGTTAGCACTGGGGCAAGGGCCTGGAGACTGAGAGACAACACACAACATAATTTCCCTTCCTTTCAGTGACACTTCATCCCTTTCCTCCATAGCAAGAAGCCTGAAATTGAGAGACGTTCTTAAGAAGCCTGTCCTAGATGCAACCAGAAAGTACTACCAGGGAAGGCTTGGGTTCAGACGATAATTCTAACTACAGTGGACCTCTTCTTTGATAGGGAACAGCCAGAGACAAAGCTGCGGTTGCTGGCACTTCTGTTTCTTCTCTGGGGCCTTATTTTCTTGGGATTTTGTTAATAAATATTTTGGTTCTGGGAGGTCAAAGCAAACTTGATTTTGTTCCTGCACCCGCACTTCTTGTTCCCCACCTGTCCTGGCAGGAGCATGCATTGTGTTCTTCCCGGATGTCTTGATTAATGTTGTTGGCTTCCATTCTTTATTTCCATCCTAACCACTGCCATGATGGTCCCCATGCTCAGTCACAGAATGCTCTGAATGATAGTTTAGATCTTCAGTGTCCTCACTTTGCCACAGAAACTTTTTTCCTGGAAGGTCTGAGGTTAGGTGGGACACATTCACAGAAGACAGTGTCATTAGGAAGATGAAGTTTCTGTGCACTGGCTACTTGGAGGTGAGTCAGTTCTGCTTGAGTCTGCAGAAGCAGCTGATTTTGCTCATACACTTCTTGCACCTTCTCCAGCTCTTCCTGCTGGCACCCCAGGGTGCCCAGCAGTAGCTGTTCCTTTCCACCCCACTGCCTCCTCCAGCTTCTCCTCTATCATGTGGCTTTGCTGTAGCTGGCTGAGGATGTGTGGCGTCTTCTCCGGCTGCTGCTACTCCCGTTTGATGATCTCGGCTTGCAATTCTCCCTCTGTGTTAGCAAAATGATTGTGCTTCTCAGACAAAATCCACTGCATATCGGCCCACCTGGCCTCACTCATTTTATGCTGCTTTTTCTAGCTTATTGACCTTGATTTTGGAGGAGACCAGCTCTCCAAACACACGTTTCAAGACCTATGTGGATTCTGAAGTGTTCTTCTAGCGTTGCTTTGGCTCCTTCACTGTTGGCTCAGAGGGGCTGCTGTTAGGAGTCAGCGATCTGAGCGCTCCTGAGTTTTCTTCCCATCTTCAGGCTTTGCATCTGCTTTGCAGTATAGTCCTCTGACCTCCAACCTTGCACACCTGCATCAACATGTGAGAATGTGTGCCTCTAGAGTTTCAGAGGTAGATATGCCCCCAATTTCTGTTTTTCTTTGAGTTGAGCTAGATCCTAAGCCAGGGTCTTTCTATGTTCAAGAAGGTCATTCAAGTGATGTTTGGTTTCTTCAGTGCTGATCACTACCTCAACTTTATTTCCAAGCCAACTGTTCACTAGAGCTGCAGCATCTCCCACCCCAGGGCCCCGAGTCATTTTCCACTCATCAGTGAGTGTCTGTTGCTTGTAGAGTGCATCCTCAGAACACTTGTTAGCAGTTTCTGCCTCCTCAGTTTGCCTCTTAGCATACCTGACTACTTCTGGAAGTTGCTTTCAAGTTTAAGCTGCTCGAGTTGCCTCTTACTGTCTCCTCCTTTTAACTGGATGACTTCTTGGTCTTTTAGTTGCTTGCACTGTCTAAACTTCTCAGTGTTCTCTCTCATATGACACATTAACTTCCTCCTGTGTATTCATCCTCTGTATTTCCTGAGTCAGTCTGGTGACAGTACCTTGTAGATTCAGAAGTTTGGATTGTTTACCTGGTTTCATCTTAAAATCAGCCATGTGACCCTCCCAGTCCTGGGGAAGTTTGCAATGATACCCACTCAACTTGGCTTACTTGACATTCATTTTGCTGCCTAAAGATAAAGAAATCACTCTTCCATTTCCTTTTGTAGCCTACTGACTTCTAATTCTAGATTTTTTAATGTTATGCTGACATTGGAACTGTATGGCTCATTGCTGGCCATCATTTACTGTCATCTTCCTAGTTAGGGCATCTTTCAGTTCAGCTCAATCAGCCACTCTGATGTCCAAACTTGCTTCAGGAAATGTTGGTTGGTGAAAGCACCAAGAGACCTGCTGGTACCCTGACTAGGTTCTACTCAAGCTTCTGCTTCCACTGCGGTTCTGATGGCATCAACCCCACAACCAACACTGTTGTTCAACAGGACAGGAAATACAGAGGATGAACACACAGCAGGAAGTTAATGCATCCTATGAGAGAGAACACTGAGAAGTTTAGACAGTGGAAGCAACTAAAAGTGAAGGACAGTTATTTGGAGGTTATGGATTATCTCTGCTTTCCTTTTAATTCCTGGTCTTCCAGCCTTTCCACTTGCTTTTAAAGATCCAGTGTGCAGGCTGCCTGAACTGTGCTATCTCAGCATTCAGTTCTTCCTTCTCTTGTTCTTTTAAAATGATTCTGTCCAGTAGCTGAGCAGTGATCAGTGCCATGTGCAAACTGTGGCTCAAGTTTTCATTCTCTTCTGCCAGGGACTGATTCTTCTCCCTAATAGATTGCAGATTCCTTGATGGTTCCACATAAATTCATCCAGGAAGGGGACCTTGATGGGCTTGCAGCAATGAGAGCTTCAGCTCTTGTACTTGGTATTTAAGATGATTGAGTTCGGCTGTCTAGGGATTGATACTAACAATGGGTTTCTATTTGATTTTCCTTGCTCTGTCTGCATAGTAAAGTGTATTTACTGCTTCTTCTAGATCGGCATCAGCAGGACTCACCCAGCCTGCCATGAGGTTATGACTTTACTGCTTACAACATCTGGAAACAGTTGAGTCAATTGGAATTTTTCCTGGGCCCAAACCATCCCTCTGTCTCATTTCTGAGAATACAGATTATATTTCCCAAGCAAAGGAAGCCTCTGTGAAATCAATAGCTTCCTTTCAATGATCCCTTCTGCCTTGGTTTTCCTCTGTCTTTGTGACCCAGCAAGCCTTACCACGTGGGAGCTTCTACTGAACACTGCTGCTCTTTCTTTGCTTTATGGAGACTGTGCAGATGGCATGAGATCTGGACAGCTGCCAGTTCAGTGCTGTGGAGACCACAGTCTACTCCTATATTTGTTGCCCTGCCTCAGACAGGAAACAGTATCAAAAGCTGCTAAAACAGTCTTCCCAGTGAGCCCCCAAATCTTCATTTTTCCTTCAGGCTCCTCCACGATGTGTGGCTTTCTCTCAAGGTGGTCCCAGAAGATCCAAAATTTCTTCATTGTAAATCTCCCCTGCAAATCTTTCAGAGTAAACTCAGTCACTGTCCTTCCCAGTTTCTTTGAAGAACAGTTGCATTACCCTAAACAACCCTGACTCTTGGTTCCTTCTCTTGCTCTGCAGAGTAAACATGTTTTTACAGAGCCAGGTGGCCTGTGTGCTACACATGCTCTGAACAGGACTTTATGAGTGGGTCTACCACTGTATTGAAGACCTCTTCCTGTTCAGCCAAGGGGTCAAACAGCATCAAAGGCAAAGGACTTGTCATTATCCACCACCACCTGAGGCGCATTCCACAACTTTCCCTGATCTCTCCTGGGACTAGAGGGTGACACCATAGCACTTTTACTGGAGTTCCCCTCACCTCTTCATTCATGATCCTAATTCCATTCCATGTCAGAGCAAATGTACCAGCTTCCCTGTGAGCTGCCCCAACCAAAGCTTTAACAGCCAAGATTCAAACTGGTCCTAAAGGTGCCAGCCAATCAGAGCACAGCTTAGGTAGTTACCATGTTCTCCCTCCTACCTGTAGTTCTAACACTCTGTCAAGATTGCTTGATTCATCTGAAAGTATTTACATTTGGCTCCAGTTTGGGAGGAAAAAATCTTGTTTGACATGAAATTTGGGGCTGAGGATTTTTTCCTTGGTATTTAAAAAATGGCACTCTTGTGTTCTGGACCCTATACACTTTCTGAATGCCAGATGTTATTTGCACCATTATTCCCCTCTGTAATGTGTCTTTCTTCCTCTTCATTTAGGATTTTATCTTTATATTCAATTTTCAGTAGTTTAATAATCATATGTTTGGGTGTAGTTTTCCTTTTCTTTGTTTGTTTTGAAGAAAATAAAACCAAATGAAATAAAACAGAATACAGTGAAACCAAACTACACAAAACACATTCTAAATGTGTCAAAACAAAACTAAACAGATTTGTGGTGCAGGAGTTCAAAATGAGATAAAAAGAAATTAATAAATGCTACCATAATATCTCTTGTTATCTTGAAAAATATCTTCCCATACCACTAGCTGTAGTAAAATCAAACAAAACAGAACAGAATAAAACCAGTCAAAATGAAACAGTGATAGCAATATAGGACTTCAAAACAAGATAATTGGAAAACAACAGTGGCTACCATAATGCGTCTTGTCTTCAGAGTAGCTGCCTATACCATCAGACATAATAAAATAAAAGAAAACATCATAGAATAAAATTAATCAAAGAAAAACAAAGCAATACAGGACTTCAAAACAATATAATAGGAAAACAATAATGGCTACCACAGTATTTTTTGTTATCTTTGAAATAGCTATCCATGCTATAACATATAATAAAACAAAACAAATAAAGACAGATAAATGAAAATAATACAGGGTTTCAAAGCATGATAATAGATTAACAATGGCTACTGCCTTCCCCTTTTAGACACTTCCTCTCCTACACTTTCACACTATCTACTGTGCATTTTGGATGCCACCAACTCCTTTAGTTTTTTTATAATAGGGAGACAACATGATGCTCACCCATGCAACTCTGAACCATTTCATCCATGAGCGTGATCTCAAGTTGTATCGACTTTAGCTACAGGCACCTTGAGATTTTCTTTCTTTCTTTCTTTCTTTCTTTCTTTCTTTCTTTCTTTCTTTCTTTCTTTCTTCCTTCCTTCCTTCCTTTCTTTCTTTCTTTCTTTCTTTCTTTCTTTCTTTCTTTCTTTCTTTCTTTCTTTCTTTCGTCTGTCTCCTCCTCCTCCTCCTCCTCTTCCTCTTTTTCTTTTTTTCTTTTTTGTGCCAGGGATTGTACTCACAACCTTTCTCTTGTCAGGCAGGCACTTATGTTGCTGAGCTAAATTTATGGCCCCAGGATTATCTTTTTTTATAGTTGAGTGACTTTTCATTGTATAAAAATGCCAGATCTTTCTTATCTATTCTGCAGTTGATGGACAAATTACCCCTACATTTTTTTTTGAGTCTCTGTCACATAAAGCATTGTTCTCTTTCCTTTGACTTTCAGTCTATGAATTTTCTTTCAAGTTAAATGTGTTTCTTGTATAAAGCAATTTGATGGATCCTGTCTTCTGATCCACTCTGCCTGTTTCTTTTTATTGGTGGATTGAAGCCATCTACATTAATGGTTATGGCCAACATGCTCTGCCACATCTCTGCCATACCATTTTCCTGCCATTGGTTGCCTGCTTTTCCCCTCCATTCAACTGTCTGCCCCACTCAGTGACCCCCACCTTCTGCTGTGGTTTCTGGAACCATGGTCTTTTTTTATTCTTCTCTAGAATGTCCTTCAGTATTCTTTGTAGGGTTGGTTTGGTGGTCATTAATTCCTCTGTTGTACTTTGTCATGTACATATCTTGTTTCTCCGTTAAGTGTGAAAGATAGTGTTGAAGGATACATCCATCTGGGTTGGAAGTTGTTTTCTTTTAGGATTTGAAATACTTCCAAATCTACTTGACATGATGGTTCATGTCAAGAAGGTTGGCTTGATTCTGACGGGTTTTCCTTTATAGGTGATCTGTTTTTCTTTCTTTAACGGCTTATAATATTCTGCTCTTGTGCTAAATTTCTGGAATCTTGATTATTATATGTCTATTTGTAGATTTATTTTGGTTATGGCTAGCTGGAATTCTATATGCCTCATTTATATGTGCATAACATCCTTTTCCCATGCTTGAGATGTTTTCTGCTATTACTTCTGTCAATAGATTTCTTAAGTCAATTGTGTTGACCCCTGCTTTTTTGCTGACACCTATTACTATTAAGTTATTTTTCTTTGCATCATTTTACAGCCATTGAATTTTTATTTCCTGGTTCCTTGTTGTTTTTAA
The DNA here is from genome assembly GCF_034190915.1 of Cavia porcellus. NCBI lineage: Eukaryota > Metazoa > Chordata > Mammalia > Rodentia > Caviidae > Cavia > Cavia porcellus. The sequence goes on along the minus strand of NW_026947500.1, from coordinate 52,837,968 downwards.
GAGATCTTTCCTTTTGCAATTGTTAGCTGCAAACCTGTATTCAAGGTCTGAAAGTCTACAGTTTCATTCAAGCAGTTTTGCCAGGTATCAATGGAGTTTTTAATTTCATGGATATCTCTTTGAATTGTTTCATGTTTTCTACATCTTTTATAATGTTCATTCAAGGTTTCCCTCATTTTCCTATGCTCCACTTTTTTTTAATGTATGCCTTCTTTTGAGGTACTTAGTAATTCTTTTATTATGCTTTTCATTTCTTATTTTACCTGAGATAGCATTTCTGTCCTACTTTCTTTCATAGCCTCATGAAGTTGTTTCTTTACTTTAGTTGCTATCACTTCAGAAATTTCAGGTATCTGACTCCCAACTCTTCCATGTTTCTATCTCCTGGACCTGCTCTGCATGGGTTGTAGCCCAGAGATTGCTTTTTGCTTCTTCGTCTTGACATTTTATTGCATTCTTCAAGACATGTCGGTGGTGAGACCCTGGACACTTCCCTGAAGTTAGCTACAGTTTCTCTAAAGTGTGACTGCTTGGTTCTCCTGGCCAGTACTGGCTATGGGTATCCAGTGGCTGGTGTGGGGCTGGCTGCTGCTTTTCCCAGCCCATGCTAGCTACCCATAGTGGGAAGTCTACTGAGTGATGATTGGAGTGTGTTCCTATAGTTTTCTTTATGCTCATTCTATATGGATTCCCTAAGCACATTTCAAAAGGTAGCATCTATATTCTTAAGTCCCTTCAGACAAATATTACTAATATTTGAGAATAAAGTTTGATTCTAAACATCTAATAAGAATAGCAGTCAGCTCTTGCTCCACAGCAGGTATCAAGTGGTAGGAAGGGACTCATTTACACAGTAACCTCCTAAGACTAGCTCAGAGTTGCTGAAGAAGGCCAGAGTCTCTGTGAAAGGACCAAAGAATGAATGCTTTTTGTTGAGACATCAGTTGCAAAGCCACATCCCTCCATGTAGAACTCTGAGGGAGGAGCTTGAGTCTATACCCATGTGACACATCTCTGTGGGTGTATTCCACTAGGAACTTCAGCTCAGCACTTTCTGGGAAATCAACGGACACCTTTCTAGGAAATCAAAGGACATCTTTCAAAATTTGTATTCTCAGAACTTTTTTATTAATCATCTGGGAGAGCCTGCTCCCTCTCGACCTAAAGACATCTGTAGAGACGAAGAAGACAGTTTTCAGGTGAGAACACAGACCTATAGATAGCCTGGGAACACTCATTTTTGTTGCCTCACTAGCAAAGTGGAACAAGTCAAAATACTTCTGAGAAATGTGGATAAGAGTGTCTGGGCTTCATTGTGTTGAGAATTATGTCAGAGGAAAGGCAGTTCTCTTGATTTGAAAATCTAGATCAGACCATACAAACTGAAAAGGGAAAGGAAGAAAGGAAAAAGAAAAGAATCTATATGTGTATACAAAATAAAACAGTTATACAACTAGCTCGTTTATTTCATTGAAAAGAAAATCTTGTGCTCATATTGTTTGGTGAGGCAGGAAATTTTGCCTGTATTTTTTACTCTGAATACTTAGTACGAAGATAACCATATGCAATGTATTAATTACTGCAACTGTCCTACTAACCTATTTGAAGCTCTGTTTCATTGTTATGTTTATCTTTTTTCTTTAAAATTTAAAAATGAAAGCAAAATAAAAAACATCAAATAATGACCATATGTGGGGTAGTGTTAGATCTGAGAGAAATTCTTGGCTGAGTAAAGTTTAGTTTTATTATGGATCAGTAAATAAATATGAAGAGATTTGAGTGTGTGCACTTGGAGTTGAGTGATGGAAAATGTAGTAACCCCTATCAAGAATCATTCTGCTTCAGGTGACATTTGACAGAGAGTTACATAGACTGTGCAGATTTTGTCCTGCATGTAGATATTGTCTTGTATAATTCTCTGGAAACATTTGAAAGTAGTCAGCTTGGAAAACTGATGACCAGGGAAATTATGTAACCTATTTGACCACGAAAAGACTAAGCAAATTCTAGCACAGAGGCTAAAATACAAAGGTGATGTGTTAGGTCTGAGAAGGGGGAGGAGAAGAGGAGAAGTCCGTGGGAGGTATGGAGCAGAGTGGACGGCCGTGAAAGTAGTGGTCAGCAGTGACTTTATTCCGGGACTGCGGGGAGGGGCCCCCCCGCCGCCGGCCCCGGGCGCAGCATCTCTGCACCCGGGGCGGGTGGTCTCTCCGGGAACATGGGGAGTGGAGCCTGGCGCGCTGGCCGGCGCTGGCCGCTGGAATCTGGGTCTCTCTCTCTCTGGCGAACTCCCTCTGGTGAATTCCCTCGGACACGTGGCATGGGGGAATCTAAATAGCCTAAGCTTAGGGCAGCACCCTAATGCCATTAGAGATGCACAGGTATCTCACTGGCGCACAGGTCCTTAAGGATGGGGATATAGGGTTACAATCAAGTGCATAGGGGGCAGGGGGGGGGGAGGAGTTTAGCTGCAGCCTTTTCTGGTTACAGTGTTCCATCTGGGCCGGCAACTCTTTCATGATGAATCATTTAAATATTTAAAAAGTCATCTATCATGAGGTTTACAGTATGCTTCCTTCTGAGTTTCTTATATGTGGTATATAAAATGTGCACAAATATGATGAAGTAGCTACGCTCAGCACAGTTCTTCCCAGGAGTATTTTCCTCATAGGAATTTTGTTTTTGGCTGAGCACTGGCATGGCTTAGTCAGAAGTTCCAAAGTTCCCCGCCTTGGCCTTTGTACATGGTGAATGCTGGTAACTCTCCAGTATGGGCCAACTCCCCAGGGTTGTTCTGTCCAGGCAGCTGTAGCAGCAGAGCAGCAGGGCTGTGTTCTCTGGGGTCCTGTGCAGCTGTGCTCAGACCGCAGTCCCCTGTATACCTGGCAGTACTTGGATATTACTGCTTCCATATGGATTCTTCAAATTCCACCTTGTTTCTTATTTTCATGTAATGTTCTGAGATGCTTCTAGAAAAAACACCCAATTAGCCTTCACACATGTTGCACTTCTGTCTGGAGACTTTCTAAAACTTTGTTCTGCTCTGGTCTTTATCTCAATGAAGTATCTGACAATAACCACACTTCAATAGTTGGCCTTCAGTATACAGTTAATCCAGATTATTGGGCTGCTGGAATCTAGTATCTTCAATGGCGTGGTTTGTGAACAGCAGAAATGTATTCCTACAGTGTCAGTGTCTGGAGAGGGCTGTTTGCTGATTAATGGTAATACTTTCTTCTGAATTCTCATTTGGTGGACACAGTGTCCTTACGATCTAATCCCTAAGCCTGCATCACCATGGGGGTCTGGATTTCAACATACAAATTCAGAGAGGGCACAGATACTCAGAGAATGGCTTATTTCTTGAATGAATAGGTGAATCTTTACATTCAGCAAGCAAAAGGACTAAATAAATAGCTATGTTGATACACATTCTTCAAACAGGACATCATTAAATGTACATGTCATGAGTCTTTCAAGTGTATCAGACACTGCAATAATTTTTGAGAAAGAAGAATACAACTTGAGGGCTTCTCCTGAGGAACTGAGAAACTAGAAGACCCAGTATAATCCATTGTTCCAGTTTTGTGGTTAAATATATATACATAATCCTAGCAGAGCAAAAAAAGTGCTTGATTCTGTTAGGGTTTCACACCTCAGAGAGAGGAAACTGAGGAAAATCCACTGTGTGTGGAAGGCTTTGTAAGGCAAATAAAAACTAGGCTTTGTGAGTTTCTTGAAGGTAGGATATAAATAAAGACACCTCCAAGGTGCTGAAGTAGATATCCCATTACAGAGATTGTTCTGGGAAAAATCATGCTTCCCAGTCCAGCCATTCCCTTGAATTTTGCAGCAACAAGATCAAAAGGTTGCATGAATGTTGGTAATTTAGAAGCAATAGAAATCAAGAACTACCAGCAACATTAGGGCTAGTTCAGATTCTGTTAGATCATTGCACAACCAGTGTTCCAGAAAGGTCAAACTAATGATGTAATAGTGGAAAGGTCTTGAACATACAAAAGGAGCCTTTGGAAGGCCAGTGACCCTAGAAGGAGCCAGCTGGAGTTAGTATCCTGATATCAACAAGCCAAATTCGCTCCCCCGCAACAGGCTCAGGATCATAACAAAACAATAACTAAGAGGCAGATAGAAGGTAGCAGTGAGTAAAAAAGTTAGGTGAAAGGTGGCTTTGCCCTAACACGGTTTTGCATAACCTCAATTTGTGCCTAGTCACCACTCATATCTAACAAGCACCTTCTTAACAAATACTTCCATAATTATGAATGGGGATGAACAGTTTAGCTCATCATTTATGGAGCAAACAATGATGGTTTATGGGTCCATATTTATCCAGGTCCTGGGTAACCAAAAAGGACATGTGGGAGTCCTGTCTCGGGTGGGGAAGGATGGATTCTTGCAGTAAGCTGTTTCCAGAACAGGATGGGGCAGGAAGGCTTTCCCGATCATTCCTACCTTGCTGACTCACAGAGATGGAGCAGAGTTCAATGCTGTGGGTTCCTCAGAGAACTGCATCTGCTGAGTTCCACATTGGTCTTTACCTTTTGAGAATAAGGTCTGTGAATCTTCTGAAATTCTTATTCAAGTGTATTGTTGAGAATTTCATCCAGTATACCAATGACACCTGACTGTGGCTGCATAGAAAAACTTGTCTACAGAAGTGTGTGAGATCATGGGAAACACATGGGACTTGCATGCATTACAGTGAGAATGTGGAATAGCACATTCACTTTAGAGGAGAGCAAAGCAGTTTTTTAAATCACGTTACACATTCAGTTACCACACCGCTCTGGAAATATTCTCAGAGGGTAATAAACTCATAAATGCATACATATATTAGTATGTTAATCTTTATAATAACATTGATAATTGGCCAAACCTACAGACAACCAAGTGTCCTTCAACACATTAATAGATAAAAAAGCTGATCAATTCACACAATGCCTATAATGGAATATTACCCAGCAATAAAAAGATGTCCCTATTGAAAAATTCAATGAGTAAGATCTGGTAAATAAAAGATGCTAGTCTGAAAAGGCCACGTAATAAACAATTAGAGATTTTTGACATTTTGTCAAAGGAAAATTGTAGAGTCAACAGCAAGTTAATGATTACTTTGGTCTCAGAATCAATGGAAGAAAAAGGAGTCGATGATGAAAGGACAGAAAAGGTCTTTAGGAGTTTGTTGGAAAGGGGGTGCCTCCATGTTAGGATACTAGTATTGCCAGTAAGTGCAGCTATCAATATTCATGGAAACCATGCACTTAAATTGAATTTTACTGAGCATGAATTATGCCTCAAAGAATAGTGACAGTATAACAGAAATACACAGAACTGTTTAAATTGCAGATTTCCAAGCCTGGTAAATCCATAAGACTTTCTAAATAAAAATAATAGTGGCATCTTTGAAAAATAATATAATATATGCATACACATATAATGGAAGTGTAAATATAAGCATACCTTACTAATAATCAAATATTTTCTTTGATTGTGTTTTTTTTTTCAAATTTGAATTACACCACAGAATCATTATGCATTCTATGTAAAGACTCAGAGGAAAAGTTATTGAAATTTCTTTCTTCTTTTGTCTTTGATATCAACACTAACAGCAGTAACAGGTCAGCTGGTTGGCACAAACTGAATATTGTGCAAGCTAGGCACACTGCTGTGGCCTTAAGCCTAGCTGTCTGAAGCACCATGTGCCTATTTGCATTAGTCATGTGTCTTTAATGTTTTCCAGTTGATCTGAAATTCACCAGTGGTTGGTTAATCAGAAAAAACCATTAAGTACACTCCTTTAGATGACAGTGAGGGCTGACATTTGCTTGTGCTGAAGACAAATGGGAATTATAACCATTGATTTCTTCTCCTGCACTGTATGTGTGGACGGAGCTATCACACTATACCCTATCGATATCTGCAAGTAAAATAGTTAGTGATGGAAAGAAGACCACTAGTCCTCCTAACCATGAGGGCTCGCTCTATCCTGATGCTCAGCTTTACATGCACTGACTTATTTCCTTGTCTCACTCACTCTTCGAACTAAGTGAGCATTTACTGCCATTTTTAGATGAGGAACCAAGGCATCAGAGAGTTGAGTGGCAAGCTGGGGGTCATAGAGTGGCAGAGCTGTCTGGACATGGATGGAAACTGAAACAATGGTCATGCATTCTTTGATAATAGATTCATTAATCCTGGTGTAACTTTACTTGTTGAATTCTGTGTGTTAAAATAAAAGGTGAAAAGAAAAATTACAGAAATAGTTTTGAAAGTTAAGAAAGATGTTGGTGTTGATTTCACAGAGAATCCCTCCTCTGCCTCAACCGATTTTTTCTTAAGGTAAGAAGTTTAGTGCGTGGGCCATCCACGAAACAGCAGGACCATTGCCCAGACTGTTAACCAGAACTGTTTATTGTATTTGCGCCACTTCTCACAATTCCCATTCTTCGATGTTTTTTGCTTGTCTCTTTAGGTTAAGTTACCTATCAAGATGTTCCATGTGCAAAGTCCACAAATGCTACAGATGCTAGAGAAATCTTTAGTGAAGAACCTGCCTGAAGCCATAAAGGTAAGAGTGGAACACACACAAGAGAAAAAAAGGACCACTATATGCCTATAAAAGAAGTTGGGGAAGAAAGCATTCAGCAACTATGTGTTCTGTGCTGTAGATGCTCTCTGTGTGGCATCTAATTTAACTCACATCGCCTTGATTCAAGAAATGTGCATGATACCTATCAGTTCTATAATCAGGATCATAGGCAATGTGCTGACTCTAATCTTGTCTGAGCTTTGGTGTGTGGTGACTCAATACATTCCCTTCTACTTATCTAAGAATGTGTGATATAAATCTTGAAGATTTCCAGAGTTGAAAAGTTTACTAAAACTAACACATTCATGTTTAATTCATTTTCCTAAATAGCCATTAATGTGTTCCTCCTGGATAGAAAGATGAAATCAGTCTGTGTTTTGTCAAATAGCAAATTATTGGTGTAGATCTGGATGAGTAAAATATGTGCTTTAGAGTGAGACCAATAATCTTGTACACAGACACACTTCTCTACTTAGCCACAAAGATTGAAAATTCAAAAACGATCATTGAACAGAACTGTTTGCAGTATCATTGTTGGAATGTCCACTCTACAAGCTTTAATTTTGTGACTTGAAAAATTATTTCTAAGATGGCAATATGTAATCCATTAACTAGTGATTTCCTACTGCTCATATTTTTTTCTTCTGTAAATCTGTATAACTTGTACCCTTTCACTGTTTTTTTTCCTTTCTCCTTAAATAAAATTAAAAAAAAAGAACGTAAAAAAAGAAAATTCAAAAAACAAAAGCTAGTACAACTGAAAGAAAAAACAAAGAATGGAGAAACTCACCAGTATAATTCTTCTTACAGTAATTTATAGAATTAACAGGAAATGTGTATGTATACATATTTAAAAGTCCTGAACAAAGCAAGGTGACACCTTAAACTGACATTTGAGTATCTCCCTCATAACACCAGAATACATGTGCTGTTCATATGCTTAAGGGATAAATCATACATTTTGAGCATTTTAAAATGATTATAATCACATTAAACATGTTCTTAATAACAATGGAATTAAAATTTAAATGTTATCAGGAAGCTTCCTAAATTTCTTCAAATGATATAAACACACTTCTAAACAAACCATCCTACAAGTTTACAAGGCAAATTTGAGTATTTTAAATAAATGAAAATGAAGGTGCAGCATAGGATAATTTGTGAAGGCAGATAAATTCTCGACAGCTAGAAAATATACATTAACTGCTTAGTACAAAAATTTAAGAATGATCTCATCTCAAAAGATTTAAGTTTTCATCCTAGAAACTAGAAAATGAGTACAAATTAACCCCTTAGTGACTGGAATGAAGGAAACAGGAGAATGAGAAGCAGGAGGAGGAGGAGGAAGAGGAAGAGGAGGAGGAGGAGAAAGTAGTCAATGAGAACACAATAAAATAATAGCAAAATTCTATTCATCATGTATTCATCCAAAATCTGATTCTTGGAAAAGCTCAGTAATGTTGAAAACATTATGATCAAAGTGACCAGGAAAAAGAAAAGTCACATGTGAGTAATATTAAGAATAGAGGAGGAGACATCACCATTAGCTCAATAAAGATTATAAACCTAATAAAGATGTTCTTAACAACACCATGCTTACAAATTTCAAAAATTATTCTGTGAAATACACATATGATGAAAAGTCATTAAAGAAAAATTTACAATCTAAGTTGTCCTGTATCTGTAACTTAAAACACTCCTAGAAGAAAACTGCTATCCAGGTGACTTCATTACCAATTTCTACCACATGGGTGATTAAAAAAAATCAATGTACGCAGACTCTTTGAGAAGAGGACAAAGAAGGGAACATTACCCAGCTCATTCTATGAGACCAGAATTTCCCTGATGGCAAAACTGGAAATATATATTATAAGAAAAAGACAGGATATATCCATCAACAACACAGAGGCAAAAATACTAACAAAATACTAGGAAGGTAAATACCGCATTTAGAAAGAATAGCTAATCATAAGTAATGGGAATTTATGTTAAGAATTCAAGGTTCAAAATTCAAAAGTCAACAATGTACGCTGTCTTAGTCATTTTTTACTCATCACTGAGACAAAATACCTGATGCCCAAAGTTGGGAAAGGAAAGTTTATTTTTCATAGTTTTTGGAGATTTTAGTCTATAAACTCAGTTGGCTCGAAAGCAGAGTGGCATGGTGAGGCTGCAGTTCATGGTGACCATAAACAGCAAGGCAGAAACTGGCAAGAGAGAGAGACATGCATTTTTTCTGACATTACATCACATCCTGGTTCCACCCCTGGTTTGAATTGATGTTGTCAGTGGGTATAGCACTGAAACCATCTATCCAAGCACTGGACAATGAACCAATCACAAATGCAAAATGCAAAGGCATGAGGCTTGGGGACAACCAACATAAACCATGACATAAGTTTTCTTATCAATGAACTAAAGAAGAAAACCAGATGATTTTCTCCTGACAGAGAAAAATTATTTGATCAAATTTAATATTTTCAATAAACATAAAACCTCTTCAGCCTAGAATAAAATAATTTCTTTTAAACTGATAAAAAGAAAATATAAAAAGTTTCAACTAATATTTTACTAAATAGTGAATGATGATTTCTCTACCATAAATATTAAGGCAAGAATACTCACCTTATATACTCATATTGAAAGTAACATTGGATGTTCTAAACAATATAATAAAAGGCAGAAAAAGGGAAGAAAAGAATACATACTGGGAAAAATGCAATAAAAGAGTTTTTTCCCTCACAGAGGTCATAATTTTCTAATGTAGAAAATCTTATGAAATATACAAAACAAGCTTTAGGTATTAATAAATTGAGCTAGGTGATAAGATTCAAGGCGAAAATATGGAACAACAAAAATCAATTACATTTATAAGCACTAGCAATACAAAATTGAAAATAAAATTTAAAAAGCAGTGCCATTTACAATAACATCTAAAGAAAAACAAAAACTAAAGTAAAAACAAATCTTTAATTGTAAGACACTGTTATTCTACATTTTTTTTCCTACTGACTCAAGAATTGGGACTATTCAGGGCAACAGGAGGATGGTGTATTTACTGTGGTTCTGACTCCACAGTTAATGGTAACTGTGGTAGGAAAGACACAATATTACATCTTTTGTTACCTTTCCTGTGACCTTGTACCTTGGAGAAAGGGCAGTTACAGATTAAGCCACACGAGCTTTAGGCGACTCTCACAGGGCAGCTGTTGAGTGGGCTGAGTCCAGAGGTAGATGTCTTTGACATAACTAATTATTTTCTAAGCAAAATAGCAAAAGTTTAAGCTCAGTCTCAGCATTTTCATGTGAAATTAGTAAAACCAGAAAGTCAACATAGTAGACATTCCCATTCAGTAGTTATTAAATCTCTGGTTAGAGAAAGATTTGGGTATTGTGGCCTGAAGTAATGGGTATTGTGTCTCCAAGGAATAAATACTGAGTAGGTTTGTGACACATGCCAAATCTCATTCAGTCAGGTTGTAGCAAAAAAAGAAAAGAAGTAGTGACTGCAGTTATATTTTTATATTGTGTATCTAAAAATCACCAGTTCTCAGTTCCAATGTTTAGAAAAAAATAATCGTTATTTCCACCAAAACTGGATTTAGTTGCCACATCAAGCTTCCTCAAATAACAGAGTATTTAGTAACTCCATGTAAATGTGGTTAAGTGAAAATTTCGCTTCCCTTGTTCCTTAGTCTGACTTAGAACTATTTTAAAGGAGGGACAGGGACCTTCAGACAGGCTGCACCTTATTTAGTGAAATGGTTTTTGCTCCATCGCCCTTTCTTGTGTGGCATCCTGTGGCTCCATCAGCTGGGAGATCCTGTTTTCCACTTGACCGTGCTGCTGTGCACACTGTGAGGAAAAGCTTGAGCACTTCTAACTTTGGCAAATCATCCTGAACTTATTCAGTGTTCTTCAAGTCTCTGGTGTTTGAAGACCTGATCCTAAACACCAAGAAACAACTCTGAATGAGTGAAGTTCTTTGGAGTTTGGTTGTTGGAGCCCAGGATTATACCACTATGATCTGTTTCTTACTAAGTAGGAAAGAGGCCATGTAAACTTTCCAGAAAGTAATGTGTAAATACTTAGAAGACAAAAATCCTTCTGAGTATATCATGTTTGATTTAGAAATTTTCCTTCTAAAATTTGTACTAACGGTAATATTTTCAAAGACTCAAGCAAAAATTTCCTTTCAAGAATTAGAATAAAATGTCAGATAAAACAGAAAAGGCCTTCAATTAGAGGTAAAAAATTTTAACATAGAGTTAATCTTAAATAATTATGAAGTGAGATTACACAGATTAGTATTTAATGACATGGAAATATGCCCATGCAGAGTATAAGAAGGAAAAATAGGTGTCAAACTAAATATATGAGATAATTTTGTGTAACAATGTAAATACATCAAAGAAAATGAAAAGGAATGAATGGTGCAAGAATGAGTGATTGATAATTTGTTTCACTTATGATTTCATCAAAACTCTGCTTATTTGGGAGATAATAAAATGTAACCTAAGGATTGGACTAAACACTGTAAGCGCTACATACCCTACTTTCAGAGGGGTGAGTCACTTTGTCACAGAAACGGAATATTGACCTTGGGCCCTGTGCTTCTCTTCCCATTGTGTTGAAATGGGACAGGTTTATGGGACCGTCTTTCACATGAACCAGGGGAACCCCTTCAAGGTAAAGGCTCTGGTGGACAAGTGGCCTGATTTTAATACAGTAGTTGTCCGTCCTCAGGAGCAGGTAAGTTGCCATCAATGGTGTGGATATGATGGTGTTTATGCTTACTTTGTAACACCAGTGTGGAAGGTGGGTAAGTCACAGGGAAACACAAATGGAGCAGGTTGATGATTGATTAGCTTTGTCTTCCAGAAGAGTTTGATCACAGCCTGTCTTGGAGAGGGTTTGAGAAATTAGGAGTGAGATTCAGAAAAACAACAAAACACTTGCACTTGAGGCTTCCCAGTGTAACCCTTCCATAATGACTGAGTGTAACAGCCACAAGAGATAGCTGAAGGTAGAGAATGAGCTACACAAATCCCCTGAAAGATTTAAACTCAGGCTGAACCGGACATGGGCCCTCCTGTTCATGCCGAGAAGTCAGCTCATGTTATGTTCAGAAATGGCTGGGTCTGAGAGCACTAGTATTGCCTCTAGTGGGTTTCTTTAACCTCTCCCTGCTGGAACTATTCAGCACAAATGAGAAGTCTGATTTCCTCTCCATCTGCCAAGAATAGAAAGTATATTCCTTGGTTTGGACTGTTGACACACAACATCTGGAGTATGGGGCACCTTAAAAATCAACAGAGCGTAAAGGTAGGTGAAGAAAACTGTGACTTGCTGGATTCTAAAATTGTGGATCACGAAGTGAAACCATTCACTCAAAAATACATTCCCCCTCCCTCTAGTTTTTCAGCTCTTTTTTTTTCTTTCTTCTCTTTCTTTGTTATTGTTTTTAAGAGTTCTATGAATTTTTCTTTTCCCCTTCTTTTTAAAAAACTTTTCTCTCTTGTATTTCCTACTGTTCACTCTTTTTCATTTTCTTGATTTTTGTTATTTGTTTTTTCCAATACCATTATTCAATTCTATTTTTCTTCTTCTAATCCTTAGTAGGATCTTTTATGTCGCCTTTCTCTCCTCCTTATTTTCCACTGTTCAATTTTTAAAAGTAACCTTTTTCAATCTCCAAATCAACTCCTTTGTATCTTAGTTGTATAACCATTAAACTTTATTAACATTTAGATAGTTAGCTGTACATTACTACTATTGAATTATTTTCTATTGTAAGTGGGGGTGTAAATGTCACTTTTAGTAGATGATTAGACTATGTAGCCAATCCAAGTATGAAATATTAACCAGGCCCAATCATAGTTGGCTTCCAATAGCAAAAAAGTTCAGGAATGTTCAGTGTGGTATGACTATAGTGGTACTGTCCTTGTTTGTGTTGTCTTAGTGTTTATAACATAATTATTGAGCTTTTAAGAACATTCTAAGCAATACATTATTGGCCCTGACAGTATGTCAGCATTGATTTTGTTTTGAACAATATTCATTTTGTTGATATATTTGTTATTGCCTGGGTGGAATAGGTTTCTTTTTTTCTTTTTTATTTTTTTTAAATTTTGCTTAAGGAGCAAAAGAAAAAAAAGCAGAGAAAGGGTACAAGTTATACAGATTTACAGAAAAAAATAAACAGTAGGAAATCACTAGTTATTGGATTACATTTTGTCATCTTAGAAAAAATTTTTCAAGTTACAAAATTAAAGCTTATAAAGTGGATATTCCAACAGTGAGACTGCAAACAGTTCTGTTCAATGATTCAACCAAAGTCATTAATATCATTATCTATTTTATACACTTAAATATACATGCAGTTATATCATTTAGAGCACTTTCTTTTCCTCTCTTTTGTACAATGACAATTACACATTTTGGGTTTTGTTGCTCCCACAGTTCTTATTACGTTTTTGGAAGAGAGTAGAACCAAATGTGACACAACAGAACACTCAGTCACATCAAAAGGGTGGACTTAATAGGTAATGTAAAAGCATAACTCTAGGTGATCAACAATGGTTACTATATGCCTTCCGCTATCTCTAACAGAATTGCCTATATCGTTATTTATAATAAAATTGAACAAAACAGTAAAGAACAAAACCAACAAAACCAAAACAATGGAGACATTATAGGTCTTCAAAAGTAGATAATAGTCAACCAGAATGGGCATCATAATGAATCCCCCTATCTTCACAGCTGTTGCCTAAACTTTCGAACTTGGTACTATCAAGCAAAACAGAATAGAGGAACATCAGTCAATACAAGATGGTGAGAGCAATACAGGGCTTTAAATCAAGATAATGGAAAGTCAAAGTGGGTTACTATAATATATCCTGCTATTTTTAATTTATTTTTCCCTTAAAAGGATAAAAAAGTAAATAATAAAATGGAGATTGAGATAAAAGAGGGCATAACAGCAAATCAGCGCAGATCAAAACATAACCATTTAAGCAAAATAGACTTTTTAGTTTCCTGGTATTGTCTTTGAGCCTGCTTAACGTATTCTATGCTTTCTCTATTTTCTCCATTAAACAATTCTCCCCTCTTTTTCTGTTCTTCCATTCCACCATCTGTTTTTTCTTGGGTGGTGCTTAGCATTTCTCTAACTATTCTGCTTATGTCTACCTTCAGGTCATTAATAACTTCATTCCTGAACTTGTCTATGAGGCTCTCGAGATAGTGCTTTATGTCTATTGGTGCTGTGTCTGATGTTGCTCTTTTTCAGGGTGGGGGGCCAAGGACTCTTTCTTTTGCTGCCTCTTCCCATATTGTTTGTTCCTTATACATGCAAGCTTATATAGGAGGCCCAGCTTCCTTCCCTGTCAATCACAGTCCGATTGAATTGCACAGGCTAGGTGTTCCTGCCAACTGCAGCACACCAGGAAGTTGCAGACCTGGCAGCCTATGCAGGGCCCGCCCCTCCAGGTCACCTTCAGGTGCTGGGAGCAGGGTTGTGCTAGCCTATTGGGTCTCAGCCAGCAGCATACATGGGCTAGGCACTGCTCACCAATCCCGCTTGAGAGGGGGATTGCTGATTGAAGTCACTGCAGTGCTCTGTTCCCACAAGTCTGCCTGGTCCCAGAATGTCCTCTGTTGGAGTCTCCTCGACTGTGGAAGAGTCTCAGTTTTCCCTCACTCACCAGAGGTGGATGCATGGCTCCCCGCCTGTCCCGCTCTCAACTCCATTCACCGATTCCTGTTCTCAGAGCTTCCGCGCATCTCTCTCCCTGCCGAGCCGATGCAGACGCAGCCACAGTGGCAGGAAACCCAAATCGTGGCTTCCAATGGTGTGGGCTCCAGCTTCCATGCTGAGGCTTTATCTGTTTCTGTTATAGCACCAGGATTGCATTCCCAGTTGGTTTCTCTCAGCCCAGTTCATTCTTGGGTCACCGGGGCATATCTCCTCTTGCTTATGATTCCTTACTCAGCACCATACCTGAATTCTAAGCTGGGTCTTTCAGAGAGCCTCCATAGCTGCTGCTATCTGTCTGCCATGTTCTCCTGGAATGGAATAGGTTTCTTTAAACTGATGCTAACATTACATTTGCGTCATTAACAGTACTGAAGTCCATTCACAAATAGATAAAAGTTATGAATGTTAAAATAGAAACAACTTGCTGGAAGATAAAAAAGTTGGAGCTCCTCAAGACAGGCATAACAAAGACTTTTTGGACAGAAAGTTAATGTCACAAATAATCATACCGAGTATCACATAATAAGGTCATATCAAATTAAAAAGCTTCTGCACAGTAAAGCACACAATGGACAGTGAAGAGACAACCTACATAACAGGGGAAAGAGTTTGCAAGCTATTCCTTAGACAGAGTAATATCTAGAAAATATCAAGAGTTCAAGAAAATCCTATGTCTCAACATAAAAGACCCAATCAAAAATGGCTAACAACAACGAATCAACACTTTTCAGAAAAAGAAGAACAAATAGTCAGTGAACATGTGAAAAAGTTCAACCTTCTGGCCTCTAGAGAAATACAAGTTAAAAACAACACTGAGATTTCATCCCACTTTAGGAACTATGTCTGGCATTCCCAATGAAACAATAACAGGTTGGTGAAGTTGTGGGATAAAGAAACAATTCTCTGTTGTTGATGGGAATGCAAACTGGTACAAGCACTATGGAAATCAGTGTGGAGATGGCTCAAAATACTAAAATTAGATATTCCATTCAGCACAACTATTCTCCTGCTAAGTACCCTCCCCATGGATCCGAAGATATTTCAGTGATACCCTGATAGCTATGTTTACAACAATGCAATTTGTATAGCTGAAACTTGGAAGTAACCTGTGTCCATCAAGAAATGCATGAAGAAAATATTGTATTTATACACAGTGGAGTGCTAACATAAACTATAAAACTGAGGATTGTGTGGCAAAATGGATGCTTGTTGAAAACATAATATTGACTGAAATAAATCAGACGCACAAGCTTAAATGTCACATGCTTTTTGTTATATGAGTAGCTCAAAGTAAAAATGAGGAATAAAGTGAAAGATAATAGTAAATAGGGAATTGATGTTTTACAAAAGAGAAAGTGACCAAGTGATAGAGGGAGGTGTATGGGGATAGAAGTGGGGAAAGAGAGGCCCAAAGAGCATTAAGATGTGTCTGTATGCACACCAACTCTACAAAAAGAATGTGATTATCACATTTTTCAAAAACTCACTAATGTAAAATAAAAAATCAAACTATGAAGATCTCATAGAACTCAACATTTGAAATGTTTGAAGTATTTCAAAAGTCCATTAATTGAAAAGCCAAATGATTGAACCATGGCCAATTTTTCCCCAGAGGTTTGAAAAGCATATACATATGCCAAGAGAAATTAGTGAATCATGAAAAGTTAACAATTTTGCACCATCTCACTAATGTTAATTTGTAAAAATTTAAATATGTTGATGCAGAGGGCAAACAGTGGCTAGTTCAGAGGGTGTGAAGATGCAGGTGAAAGGAATCAAAGCAGCATCTAGAGAGGCAAGAAGTCTAAATATCTAATGTGTAGCATGAAGAATAGGGATGGTAACATTTTCATGAATTTGCTACAGATTTGGAGTTCCAGCTGTTTTTCACCCCAAAAAAAGTTTGGTCGTCAATGTGAAGTGATGGACCTGCTAATTTTCTTCAGAGCACCAGTCATTGGTTTGCAGTAGTAACTGTTTTATTAACTGTGTGTGCTTCCTACCATCGTGTCATATACCATATATATATACACACATATAGTAATTAAAATTCATAAACAGAGAATACCAATACGGAGAAATTTACATACATTTTTAAAATCTAAAAATTAAATCATATTTTTAAATATTATGTTTAAAATCTTGGTTGTCAATGGTAGTATTGTAGATTAGTATTTCTATGAAAAATTTTCCAGCTCTTCTACCCTTTCTGGATATTTGTCCTCTGGTCCTCCTTTAAATTACCCCAGCCTCTATTTCTTAAGTCTGCAAGTGTTTACTTGAATAAACTGTGTGTTTTGAATTAGTAGAATTCCAAACTAGTCTTTTAACCAGTGCTGATTTGTAGTTTTTAAGATATTGTGCATCATCATAGAAGTTCTAGCACTATAAGGTTTTCTGCATCAATATGCACATTGTATGCAGAAAATAATTGGTTCTGGTACAACTTGAAAAGGAATAGTCTTTAGTTTTGCACCCATAGCTTGCCTTGGACAATATAGCTTTTATTCTTTCTCCTGAATAATACAAAATATGGAGGAAGACTTTGTAAAGTAGTGCACTTTTGGTTGATACTAAATTGCAATGCAACCCATAAATGGTTGACCAAGACTTTATAAAACATAAATCAAATTGAGCCCTTGATCTAGTTTTATGTAAATGATTGAGAGATAGTAAAAATGTGAAAACAATCATATTTCACTTAGCAGAGTACCAGTATGACAAAAGCTGGGTAACAAATACTGAAATGACTTGGTAGAGCTGATGTGACTTATTTCATGTTGCCAAACCATACAGGAGATGACCGATGACCTTGATCACTATACCAACACCTACCAAATCTTTTCTAAGGACCCCAAGAACTGTCACGAATTCCTTGAAAAACCAGATGTCATCAATTGGAAACAACATTTGCAAATCCAAAGTAAGGAAAGTGGGGTGTGTCCTGGCTACTAGGGTAGAGTCACCTCCCATCCTGAGCACCTTCCCCTCAAACTTTCACTTTCTTCTAGTGCTTGGTCCTTCTATTTGGCCACCCACACTGCACGGTGTGGGATTTAAATGCTGCAGGTAGGGTTCAGATGCCAGGAACTTTGGATAAGGGACTTTCTCCTTAGCTGAGGATTCATGGTGTACACATGGGCCCTCAGGGTCGCAGGATGTGTGAACAGAGCTTTCCCTCAGGCCTCCCATTCCTGCAGTAGTAACAGCAGCTCATTGTCCCACAGGGCTCCTTAGGGCCATGAAGTACAGCTGCTGAGGCTGTGAGTCTGCTCTCCCTAGTAACTCCCTAGAGGCTTCCTGGTTCAGCCTTTTTCTAAGCATTGGTAACCAAATGACTTAACTATTACTCTGTGTCTTCATTTACAAAAATCAGGATAATAAAAACTAAAACCTTACAAAATAGTGCCTGTGCAAAGATAAATTGAAATAGCATTCAGCTAGTGCCTTGGCAGAGATCATGTACAAAGTCAAGATGGGCTGTTATAATTTCCATATCACTCCTCCTTTGCACAGTAGCTAATAGGAATTCTGGGATTGTTTGTTTTACATAAGAGAAAGCATGCTAAGAGAGTGACCTGATCACATTCTTGGTAAGTGGCAATGAAAGGAGCCAGATTGTCTGGTGCTAACTCCTGCTTCATTCTGTGGGACCTCTCCATAACCTTCTACAGGGAGAGGAAAGGTTGTCCTTGCTTCTGCCCCTCTAGGTGCACAGTCAAGCCTGGATGAGGTGATACAAAGTCTTGCAGCAACTAAATTGGTCAAGGTCAAGAAAACACAGTGCATCCTCTACATGATGCCACCAACAGTAAAGAAACTGGTGCCCTCCTTGCTGGATACACAACATTTACATCCCAAATCAGAGATTCCCCGTATCATGTGAGTTTGACTATAGATGCTCTGCCCACCACACTAACAACTTTCATCAAAGTGGCTTCCTAACCTCATTCCTCGTACCCATTCCTGCCAACCTGCAAGTGATTTCCAGGGTGGTCCTTCAAAGCACCATTTGGATTCTGTTCTTCACCTCCTGGGAGCCATCAAGGCCTCTCCTAGCACCTTGAATGAAACAAAATTCCTTCTCCAGGTGCAGCATCACCTGCACCATCCCCATCCCTCTCACAGCTTCCCAGCAGCAGCTCTGGACATTCCTCTGCCACTCAGTCCCACGTGCTCACACACACAGGGATGTGGGAGATGTACTTGCTGTTTGCCTGCCTACACAGCACTTTCCTGTTATCTTCAGGCATTTCTCCCTTTTTGTGATCGCTGCTCTCAATTTCAAATTTCTGATTTGCTTCCAGATGTCTTTTAGAGTTCCTTACCTATAATGACTTTCCTTTTCATCAGTCCTCACCATAAACTCACATTTTGATTTTAGTTATTGTCCTTTTCCACATCTGAAAGCATCCTGTTTTTCTGCGAATCTATGAATTTGTCCTTTGAAGCCTCCAGAGTATCCTAAAGTCTCTGTAGGTGGAGGCATCTGATCTGAAAGCCTTGCTGATTGCTCTGCATTAGACAAGCACTGCCTCGCATCTCTTAGATTCTTAAAAAATATACATAGTGAAAAAATTCTCCAACAAAGAAAATAAGGTATGTCTCTTCTGTGTATTTCTGGCATAAGTAGGAATAGGGCTGAAAAACGATGTGCATTTACCCTGCAGATGCTTAATGCCTGTGTATCAGTGTGACAGAAAGACCTTCAGTCTCTTAATGAAGTGTGTCACTGCACATCTTGGAGATGCAGAGTCAGTTAGAGCCTGATTAGTGCCCCTGGTTCTGTCCAGGGGACCATCCAGGAATGAGACATTTTTCTGTCTCCTGCCAGGTCAGGATCTGAAGATGAAGGGGCTGGTGCCCCCCACACACACCATGGCTGTTGAATGGCCTAACTGGGATTTGAATTTGGGTCTAATGCTACCCAGTCGGGCCCCCCCACCCCAGGGGTCTCTGGCAGCTCCATCACCCCATGGTCGGAGCCCTTAGTCTTCCATTTTCTGTTACAGGAGGCGCCTGGACTCCACAGCATTGACGTTGGACTTTAGGCTTTCAGTGTATGCAGCACGATGGCTGAGGATCCGCCGATGCTAATCTTCATGATTCCAAATGCTGACTTTGCTGCTCACTGGCTTTGCTCTGCAGTTCTGACTCATTTTCTGTTGAGCTACTGTTCTCATCTGTACAATGGGGCTGATGTCCTCTGCCTTAGCTTCTGTGCAGCTTCACAGTCAATGTATAAAAAATACTGAAGTTTTACAAATCTTGCCATGCCATTCTGATGAAACACATTGCTTTTAGACTTTTATAAAATTAAATCTATTGTTATGATTTAAATATACATAAAGATTATATTGATAATCAGCGAACAATAGTACTGCTAGAATTTATATCATGATGCTACAAAATTAGCATTGGGTTTCTTAGCATCTCATCTTCAGAGTATCTGTTCATTACATCTTGCATTATATAATCTGTTTCTGTAAATAAATTTTTTTTTGTCTTTTTCCTTTTTATCGGTACCGGGGATCGAACTCACGACTCCCTGCTTTCAAGGCAGGCGCTTATGCCGCTGAGCTAAACCCCCAGCCCCAGTAAATAATTTTTTTAAAAAAATGTTTTGAAACTCACTCATGTGTGAATTTCTACATATATATCTATCCTCTCTGTATTATAGGGAAAACCAAGTCATAACAAGACAGCAAAACAAATTCCTAGAAAAACATGCAATGGATAAGACATATAAGACCACAATATAGGTGATCTTCCATAGTTACTATGTTTATTCTTATTATTTTCAATAGATTTGTCCACAACACCAGCTTAATATAGTTAAACATAGTATTACCTATTTTTATAAAAGCACAACCTTGAAAGCATTGTAGGATTTGAGAGCTGTTATAGTTAATACCAGTGTGGATATCCTTTACATCTTGTCATCTTCAGAGTAGTTGCCTCCACTTTTATGGTTGATACTAACAAGCATACCAAATTAAAATAAAATCAGCCAAGGCCAACCCATGGTCCTATGATTCAGATTCAGTTAAGATCAGTCATAGTAAGACAATGTAAGTAATACAGGATTTCGGTTTAAGTTAATAGGAAAGTAAGGATAGTTACCATGATATAACCTACTATTTTTGGGTCAGATGTCTGTGCCCTCAATCTGATATGAGTGGACAGACCAGAACCAATTAAATTCAAACTAAATATGGTTATAAGACTACTGTGTCTTTACATCCTGATACACTATTAACAATAACCTCTGCCTTTTTAAATAGTGTTTCAGAGCTGTCTATACTAACGACTATAGCTTACCGTCTCTGCCTCATGTCTGCTACTCCACTTTTCTGCTATAATTTATCCACCTTATTCCCTCATTCCACTGTCTGCACCATTCATTGAGGCCTCTCTGCCACTGTTGCTGGAATCCTGGTATCCCTTCCTCTCTTTCTCTGGAATGTCCTTCAGCACTCTCTGTAGGGTTGGATTGGTGGCCACGAACTCCCACAGTTCCTCCTTGTCTTGGAAGCATCTTATTTCTCCATTAATTTTGTGAGAGAGTTTTGACGGGTATATGAGCTTTGATTGCATATTATTTTCCTTCAGGACTTGGAATATTTCTCCCCATTCCCTTCTTGACTTAAGAGTTTGTGTTGATAAGTCTGTTGTTATTTTGATAATTTTCCCATTGTAAGTAATCTTCTTCTTTTCTCTGGCTGCTTTAGATATTCTGTTCTTTTGGTGGATTTCTGGAATCTTGATTATTATATGTCCAGGCATAGATCTGTTTTGGTTGTTCTAGGTATCTGGTGTTCTGTATGCCTCTTTTATCTGGATATCATTTCTTTTTGCTATACATGGGAAATTTTGCTTTAATATATCTGTGAATATTCTTTGTATTTCATTTTTGGTTGCTCCTGCTTCCTCACTCACATTCTTTATTCTTAATTTATGTATCTTTTTGTCATCTTCTAGCCTTTGAATTGTTTCTTTGTGGTTCCTTGTTATTTTTAAGAGGCTTTTTTTCAGGATTATATGCCATAAATCTTTCTTCAAGTTTCAGAAGCCTGTCTTTAGTTTCTGTCAGGATATTTTGCCAGTGTTCGATGCAGTTTTTAATTTCCTGGTAATCTCTTTGGATCAGTTTCATGTATACTAAGTTATGTTTAAATTCTTCTTCAGAAGTTTCTCTTTCTTTTCTGATTTCCTTAGTTCTTCCATCTGTATTCTCTTGAGTGGGGCTTGTCATTTCTTTAACTAATCTCTTTAGATCTTGCCTTACTTGGATCAGGAGTACAGCTTTAAATTCATCTATGAGGTCATGGAGGTATTTTTTAATTTCAGCAGATGCTGTGTCCAGTATTGGATCGTTACTGTGCTTGTTCTCTTCAGTGTTTACTTCTCCTGGGCTTATTTTCTCATTGGGCAGCTGGAGATTTTTTTAAAAAAATTTTTTTATCTCTTGTCATGTTTCGGGATTCCTTCAGACTGGAGTGTCCTGGGCGTCTCTGGCCCTCTCCTTATTGTTTAGGGTCTTTCAGAA
The DNA here is from genome assembly GCF_034190915.1 of Cavia porcellus. Taxonomy (NCBI): domain Eukaryota; kingdom Metazoa; phylum Chordata; class Mammalia; order Rodentia; family Caviidae; genus Cavia; species Cavia porcellus. Next base: position 52,816,050 of record NW_026947500.1, on the reverse strand, counting down.
GCATGCTGACATGAGTTTTTGCTGTCCTCCCAAATTTGCTGTTATCTGGGGCTGGCTGGAATGCAGGGGTGGTACAGGCTAGCCTCCACCCTCTGTGCCAGTCAATCGGTAAATTAGGCTGTACTTTCTGGATGTCACTGAGTTTTGCCTATTTTGTATCTGCTTATTGGGCCCCAAGTAGAGGCTTGTTGGAGCCCCAGCAGATCCTGCCATGTCTCTCTTTGCCAGAAGCAGCTGACTAATGTCACCGTGGCACAGGGTTCTGCCCAAATCCCAGCTGTTCTCTTCCAGCCCTCTCTGTGACAGGAGCACCAGGTCAGTGGGTCTGCCCAATTCCAAGATGTCTTCCACTAGTTCTCTGTATGATGCTGAAGCCAACACAGCAACAGGCTCTGCCCAATTTCAAGAAGTCCTCGACCAGACCTCTCTATAGGGGTGACTCGGTGATGTCACCGTGCCGTGGGTTCTGCGCAACTCTAACATGTCTTCCGCCACACTCTCTGTGTTATCTATGCCCCCATGGTGGCGGGCTCTGTCCAGTTCCAAGATGTTCTCTAGCCAACCCCAGTAGCTGTGGGACCCAGTCCCCAGTACTCACCAGGGCTCGGTGCAGGTCCTCCTCTTGAATCTACTGCACACCACGCTGCTTGCCCTCGCTGCGCTCCTGGCACAGTGTGGAATGGTTAGAAAACTGCACAGCGTTCCCCTTCTGAGCTCCAGAGCCTTACACAATCTCCTCTGGTGTAGAAGGGCAGTCCTGTGTGCTTCACTGGGTCCCAGGTCTCAATTTCCTGCAGTCACCAAAAGTCAACACAGCTTTTCCTGTTGGGTCCACAGGTCAGTTTGCTGCATTAAAGGCATGGGATTTGCAGCCTCCCGTTATCAGCCTTCTCAGTTTCAGCACGACTTTAAATCCTCCAGCCACGTTGTCTTGGTTAATAAGAATCCTTATCCATTCGTCTGGCCCTCTTCATGTTGTCATATTCTAGCATCTAATATGTTTTCTCCAGGGAGACTCTCCGCCTGATCCCCTAGAAAGCCTCCATTTTAGGGTCTCCCTCAGGAAACAATGTATTTGATATTATGTGCTGTTCTTTTTCCTTTTTCTCTGCAGTAATCAAGAGATGTTTAAACTCTCATCGCTGGATGTAGCTCACGCTGCCTTAGTGAATAAATTCTGGAGCTTTGGTGGTAATGAGAGGAGCCAGAGATTCATCGAGCGCTGTATCCAGACCTTCCCCAGCTTCTGTTTGCTGGGGCCTGAGAAGACCCCTGTGACCTGGACAATGATGGACTACACTGGAGAGCTGCGAATGGGAGCCACTGTACCTGAGTACCGGGGCTTGGGTCTCATGTCATATATCTCATACATTGAGACTAAGAGCCTCGAAAAACTTGGATTCCCCATGTATAGCCATGTAGACAAAGCCAACAAAGCTGTACAGAAAATAAGTGATAATCTGCGTCATGTCACTATGCCCTGTGACTGGAACCAGTGGAACTGCATGCCTCTGTGAAGCTGTCTCAAAACACCAGACAGTTTTGGGGGGCTGTGATGTGGCTGGAGTAGAAAGAACAAATAAGTCACAAGCAGAAGGGAAGGGTGGGCATTGTTTTAGCTCTATGAAAAACTGCCAGTGGTCAGTGGGATGTCATGTTCTTGCAGCCATATTACTTTCCAGGTCTAGCATTCCTGGCACGGGCTGCACCTTTCTGAAATCACCACAGTTTTCTGAAGTGGCCAAAGCCTGTGTCCCATGTTCTGTATTTCTGGATCCTATTGCCTCCATTAGTCTCCTAGGTGCTGCTGTAACTCTTTTCCAGGAACTCCTGTCTCATATCTCTTATTGTCAGTTGAAAAAGCGTAATGGTTTGCCAAGATGTGGTGTCTTGTCATCCTTGAGTAGCATATAGTTTGTGCTTCTCTGATCCCTTTATTCACTGGGCCAAGTGTCCTGCCACTTCGGTAGGTATCACGAAGTGATTATTCTACTAGAAGCCCTTCGATTTGCATTCCGGCTTCATAAGCATGTTAATCTATGAAAATATGGCAGGGAAACCTATCATATATGTAAAATAATATGCACTAATAAAAATGAGAAGAAATCATGTTAAATACTTCACAATTATATGATTATAGGTGGGTATGATACAGGAGAAATTTATTTTTCAAAAATAAAATTTATTGTGTATAGTTAAGGCCCATAGTATGAGGCTGTGAAATAAATGGTGATAGGGAAATGGTTACTATAACAAAGCAAATTAAATGGTACATCATTTGCCATAGCTACACAATTTTTTCCATGCTCACAACAGTTAAAAATCTCATTTTGTATAAATGACAATTTCATCAGTTCATACATTAGATCTCTAGAGCTGTGCATTTTGTATACCAGCTGTTCTGTGTCCTCTGATTCACATTTCTCTCTTTTTTCACCTTCTGCCTCTCTTCTAACTAAACCACCCTTTAGTTCTCTGTCTCTAAATCTTTGAATCTTTGAAGATCCTTTTTTTTTATTTAAGAGGAAAAAGAGAAAAACACAAACAAAACAAAGCAGTGTAAGGTTACACATAATACAGAACTACAAAAAAAACCATAACAGTAAGAAATCAACTGTTAATAGATTACATATTATCATCTTGGAAATAGTTACTCAAATCACAGTATCAAAGAATACAAAGTAGACATTCAAACAGAGAGACTGCAAACAGCTGTGTTCAATGATCCAAAAACATTAATATAGTCAGCTATTTAACACCCCTAAACACACTTGCTGTTATATCCGTTAGAGCTCGTAACTACTATTCTTTAAAAAATTTAGTTATTTCTTATGTTTATTTTAATTAAGGGAAAAATTAAAAAATTAGGATATATAATAGTAACTCTTTTTGATTTCCTATTAACTTGTTTTGAAGATTCTATATATAGTTGGGATCATATGATTTTTCTCTTTTGCTAATTCCACTCACCATCATATCTTCTGTGATCATTCATTTTATACAAGGTGACATGGGTAATTAAAACACATTTCTCCACTGTTTCTTTGACGCTTCTTAAAAAGTACATTTGCTACTTTGAAACTAACAATACACAATGCACTATTGTTACTCTCCTACAATCTTGCTTTGAAATATTGTAGCACTGCTTTTATTGGATTTTTTTCTTTGAAGTAATGCTGCCCAATAAGAAAAAGTCATGCAATTGCATGTATGTATGGTGATTGTGGTGTAGTGTCCAATTGATGGGCTTTAGACTCGACTTGAGGGTTTGTAAGACACACTTCTGGGTCTGCCTGGGGGAGTCACAGAGGAACGTCCTTGGGGCCTATCTCTGTTGCAGATCCAAAAATGAGAGAAAGCCATGGATAGAGAAGAGGATTTTATTAGGGGCACACCTGCATCACTGGGGACTCTGGCTCCAAGTGGCTGAACATCAGACAAAAGAAAGGTTCCAGTTTCATATACTTAGTCCAAGACTAGGGGTGATCTTCAATCCAGAACTTGTGGCCAATGAAACAGGTTTATACAAAAGAAAACAATGATAGGCCTTCTAAGAAGCCAAATTTCAGCATGTCATAAGAGCCAGGTTATGGTGAATGAATCCAGGAAAACAGTTGTCACCTTTACCTGTATTCTTGAAGGAAAACAGATGATGACATGTCATAGACCTTGCTTACAGTCACATAATAGCAAATGTTATCCTGTAACAGAGTAAGGAATTACAGCTGCTGGGAAGACAGCATTTCTAACAAGAAAATTCATTATTCTGTAAGTCCTGTTTTATCTCTAGTTATCACTCCTTCCTCAGGAGCCCTGTTCTACTCTGACTCTTGGCTACCATGAAACAAGCAGCTGTGCTCTGCCATGCCCTCCTTCCATGATGCTTCTGTCTCAGAGACAGGCACCTCTAGGCTAAGTCACCTCATAAACTGAGCCAAGTGATGTCTCCCTTCTTTGAATTCACGAGTGTCAGGTATTGTGTTTCACCACCAGAAGCTGAGTAGTACACTAAATCTGTACCAAGAATGAGACCTTTGCTGTGAAAGTGTCTGACTCTGTGGGTTAGCAATGGAACTCCCTTGCAGGAGGCACTTGGAAATGTTGAGAGATATGAGCTAGACAAGCCACAAAATGCTCTACACTGAGCTTGGTGGGAGATTCTGATGGAGAAGAGAGTGCTCATCAGGTGACAGGCAGTAAAGGTCAAGCTCTAAGATGTTTACAGGGGAACAAAGACTCCAGTGGCAGTTGGCAGAGAAATCATTTGCCTGACCATACTCTGGCAGAAACTGCCTACATTGTGCATGTGTCCCAAGGATTTTCTGAGCTTACTGTCTTCTTTACTTTCCTCCTGTTGCTGAGACAATTTTCCCAACACCCAAAAGAGAAACTGTTTATTTGGCTCCCAATTTGTAGAGGCTTCCATTTATAGTTCGCTGGTTTGAAGTTAGTGACATGGCAGAGAGGAATGGCAGAGGGTAAACAGTTCATGGGAGGCAGAGACAGCAAAGCAGCAAGCAGCAAACTGCAAGCAGGCAGCAAGAAGCAGCCACCCTTATTCTGTTCCTTTCAGCATATGCAGGCTTCCCAGCTCTAGAGCGGTGACACTCGCACCCACAGTGGGCCGCTTCATGCTAGCACAGCACTGTGAAACTATCCCAGAATCACATCCTGGATCCCTGAAGCACACACCCCAGATCCATCCACCTTGGAAAGACCCCACTTGTGGCCGCATAAAGGTTTATATGTACATAGAATCCATACCATGGACTACAACAACTGGTGGATAAAATCTCAAGACAACCTAATATTCAGGTTGTGGCATGGGCACTCTGGCTGCTTTAGTAGAGCCCTAGAATGAAAATTCTTTGCTGAAACATCAGGTGAAAAGCCACCTACCTCCATGTACAACTGTGAGGGAGGAGCTTGAGTCTACACCCAGATGGCACTGGTCAGTGGGTGTGTTCCTCTAGGAAGTTTAGCTCACCATGTTCTAAAAAATCAGACCAAAGAACATTTTTCAAAACCTGCATTCTTATAACTTTTATATTAATCTTCTGGGAGAGTGTGCTGCTTCTTGTCCTAGAGACAGCTGTAGAGACGAAGAGAACAGATTTGAGGTGAGAACCAAGAAACACAGAAGCTCTGGGGCTACTCTTTTTCTGTTGCCTTCTTAACAAACTGGAATGCTTCAAAATACTGCTGACAGATGTGGATAAGTATTGCTGGGCTTATGTGTGTTGAGAATTATGTGAGGTGAAAAGGAAGTTCCTTGATTTGAAAATGCAGATCAGACCAGAGAAACCATGATGCAGGAAAAGGTAAAGAAAGAAAGGAAAAAAGAATGTAATATGTACATATATACAAGATAAGACAGCTGTGCAGGGAGGTTTTTTATTTCATTGAAAAGAAAAGGTTGTGCTAATGTTTGGGCAGCAGATCATGCTTATATCTTATACTCTGCACAACTAGTATGAAGACAAAAACAGGCAGTGAATTAATTATTGCAACTGTCTTCATAACTCATTTTGAAGCCCTGATTTATTATATTTTTATTTTTTCTCTTTAAAATAAAAAAGAAAAACAAATCAGTTAATGAACATGTGTGGGGTAATATTTTAGAAGTGGCAGAAATTCTTGGCTGAGTGAAGTCCCCATTTATTATAAGTCTGTAAATATATATGAATAGATTTGGTTGTGAGCACTTGGTATGTTTGTGAGGGAAAACCTAGGAGACACTGAAAAGAAACATTCTACATCAGGTGACATGTGACACAGAGTTACATATAGTTTCCAAATATTGTCCTGTGTAATTCTTTGTAAACATTTGAAAGTAATGAGCTTACTAACGGATATAACAGCAAGTGTGTTTAGGGGTGTTAAATAGCTGACTATATCAATGTTTTTGGATCATTGAACACAGCTGTTTGCAGTCTCCCTGTTTGAATGTCCACCTTGTATTCTTTGATACTGTGATTTGAGCAACTATTTTCAAGATGATAATATGTAATCTATTAACAGGTGATTTCTTACTGTTATTTTTTTTGTAGTTCTGTATTATGTGTACCCTTACACCCCTTTGTTTTGTTTTGTGTTTTTCTCTTTTTCCTCTTAAAAAAAAAAAAGAAAGTAGTGAGCTTGGATAACTGATGGCCGGGGAAATTATGTAACCTATTTGGTCACAAAAACACTAAGTATATTGTAATATAGAGGTTAAATACAAGTTGACTAAGTACTCATGTAAATTTTTATGAAATCATTGATTTGGAGAATTACTGCATGCTTCCTCCTGAGTTTCAGATATGTGGTATATGAAAATGTACACAATATGATGAGGTAGCAAAGCTCAGCCAAGTTATTCACAGATTATTTTCCTCATAAAAATTTTGTTTTTGGCTGAGCATTAGCATGACTTGGTCAGAAGTTCCAAACTTCCCCTCCTTGGCCATTGTGAATGGTGAATGCTGGTAACTCTCCAGTGTGCGCCAACTCCCTGGGCCTCTCTGTCCAGGCACCTGCAGCAGAGCAGCCAGGCTGAGTTCTCTGGGTGCCTGTGCAGCTGTGCATAGAATGCAGTCCCCTGTGTACATGGCAGTACTTGGATATTACCATTTCCATATGGAGTTTTCAAACTCCACATTGCTGCTTATTTTCATGTAACGCTCTGAGATGTTTCTAGAAAAAAATATCCAATTCGCTTTCAGACCTGTTAGACTTCTGACTGGAGAATATCAAACACTTGGCCTATGTTCTTTTGTTATGCTCAGGGCTTTATTCCAATGGAGCTTCTGACATAATCGCTGAGGGCCTCACTTCTGGCCTGCATCACCTGGGAGTCAGGATTTCAACCTATGAATTCAGGAAAGACAGATAAGCAGAGAACAGCTTATTTCTTGAATGAATAGGTGAATCTTTGCATTCAGCAAGCAAAAAGACTAAATGGCTGTGTTGATAGTGTTACCTCAAACACGACATCTTTAAATAGACATGTCACACATTCTAAATCTGTGTAAGACACTAGGACAATATTTGCAAATGAAGCACAAATCTTGAGGTCTTGTCCAGATGATTTCTAAAGCTAGAAGACCAATTGTAATCCATTATTCACAAAATTGTGGTTGAAATATGTATGTGATCCTAGAGAAGAAAAGAAAGTGATTGATTGTGCAAGGGTTTCACACCCCAGAGGGAGGAAATTGAGGAAAATCCACTGTGCAGTAAGGCTTTATAGGGGAAATAAAAACTAGGCTTTATGAGCAACATGGAGGCGGGATGTAAAGGAAGATACTTCCGAGGAGCTAAAGTGCATGTTCCACTAAAGGGATTGTTCAGGGAAATATCATATTCAACAGGCCAAGCACTGTTAAGTGTTTTCAAGCAACAAGACCAATAGGTTGAATGGAATATTGGTAATTTAGAACCCATAGAAATGGGTAGCGATCAACAGTATTTTGAAAACTTCAGATTCTATTGATCAACCCCCACAATCAGTGTTCAAGAAAGATCAAGCTAGTGATGTAACAATAGAAAGTTCTTGAACACATAATAAGAGCATTGGGAAGTGAAATGACCCTAGCAGGAGCCACTTGGAGCCAGCACTCTGACATCAAGGAGCCAAGTACACACACACACACACACACACACACACACACACACACACAGGAGCAGGAGCAGTGCAAAACAAAAACTAAGAGGCAGATAGAAGGTAGAAATGAAGTAAACAAGTTGGGTCAAAGGTGGATTTGCTCTAACAGGGTTTTGCACAATCTCAATTTGTGCCTAGTCACCACTCACATCTGACAAGAACAACCTTCTTAACATACACTTCCATATTTATGAATGGGGATGAACAGTTTAGCTCATCAACTATGGAGCACAGAATGATGATTTTCAGGTCCATGAGTGGCCGGATCCTGGGTAAGCAAGGAGGAAATGTGGGAATCTGTTGTCAGGTGGGGAAGGATGGATCCTTGCAGCAAGCTGTTTCCAGAACAGGATGGGGCAGGAAGGCTTTCTTCATCTTTCCTATCTTACCGACTCACAGGGGCAAGCAAAGTTCAATGCTGTGTGTTCCTCAGAGAACTGCATTTGCTGAATTCCACATTGGGCTTTACCTTTTGAGAATAAGCTCAGTGAATCTTCTGAAATTCTTATTCAAGTGTATTGATAAGTATTTCATCCAGTATAACAATGAAACCTGAGTGTGGCTGCATCAAAAACCACTGTCTACACAAGTGTGTGAGATCCTGGGAAACATTTGTGACTTGCATGCATTACAGTGAAAATGTGGAATAGCACATTCACTTTGGAGGAGCGTAAGGCAGTTCCTTATTATGGTACACATTCAGTTATCACACAGCTTTGGAAATATTCTCAGTGGTGAATAACATCATACATGCATACATATATTAATACATTAATCTTTATAATAAATTATTGATAATTGTCCAAAATTACAGACAATGAAGTGTCCTCCAACACGTTAATACATAAAAATCTGACCCATCCACCATGCCTATAATGCAATGTTATTCAACAATAAAAAGACCGTCCTAGTGAAAACTTCAGTGACTGAGATCTCGTAAATAAAACGTGTTAGTCTGAAAAGGCTACATTATAAATAATTTGAGATTTTTGACATTTTGTCAAAGGAAAATTGTAGAATCAAAAACAAATTAATGATTAGCTTGGGCTCAGAGTAAGAGGAAAAGAAAGGGGGGTTGATGGGGAAAAGGCAGAAAAAGGACTTTTGGGCTCTGTTGGAAAAGTTATGCTTCCCTGTTAGGATACTGGTACAGCTGTATATACAGGTATCAATCTGTATGAGACCATGCACTTTAAATGGTGAATTTTACTGAGCCTGAATTATGCCTCAAACAAGGATTACAACACTAACAGAAATTTATAGGACTATTTATATTACAGATTTCTAAGCATTATATGTTGATAAGATCTTTTAAATAAAAAGAAATAGTGACTTCCTTTAAAAATATTACAGTATATGTGTGTAACTAGAACATAAATGTAAATTGTATGCATGGTTATCTAATAATCAAATATTTTTGTGATTTTCTTTTTTTCCTTCAAATTTGGATTATACCACAGAAACATTATGCTATCTATGTAAAGACGCAGAGGAAAAGTTTTATACATTTCTTTTGTCTTTAGTCTCTAATGTCAAGACTACTAGCAATACCAGTTCAGCTGTTTGGCACAAACTGGCTATTGTAGAAGCCAGGCACATTGCTGTGCCCTAAAAGCCAGCCATCTGAAGTGCTATGTGCCTATTTACATGGGTCACCTGCATTTAGGGTTTTCCAGTTCATCTGAAATTCATCAGTGGTTGGTTAATCAGAAAAACCCATTAAGTACACTCTTTTAGATGACAGTGTGGGCTGACTTTTGCTTGTTTGGAAGACAAATGGGAACTGTAATCATTGATTTCTCTCCTGCACTGTATGTGTGGATGGAGCTATCACACTATACCCTATCAATACATGCAAATAAAATGGTTACTGATGAAAAGAAGACCAGTAGTCATCCTAACCATGAGGACTTGCTCTCTCCTGATGCTCAGCCTTACTTTCACTGACTTATTGCCTAGTCTCATACTGTGAACTAAGTGAGCATTTACTGCCATTGTTAGATAAGGAACCAAGGCATCACAGGGTTGAGTGGCAAGCTGGGGATCCTACAGTAGCTGAGCTGCCTGGATATAAATGGAACCTGTAACAATGGTCATCATTCTCTGAGAATAGACTCTTTAATCCTGGGGCAAATTTATGTGTTGCAAAGCTGTGTGTTAAAAAATGGCAAAAAGAAAAATTACAGTAATATGTTTGAAAGTGAACAAAGATGTTGGGGATGAGAGAGAGAGACCTCTACCCTGCCCCTGCCTTGTCTTTCTTACAGTAAGAAGTTCAGTGAGTGGACCATCCACGAAACAGCAAGACTAGAGCCCAGACAGTTAACCAGAACTGTTTATTGCATCTTCATCACTTCTCACTCTTCTAGTTCTTTGATGTTTTTCAATTGTCTCCTTAGGTTAAGTTACCCACCAGGATGTTCCATTTGCAAAATCCAGAGATGCTACAGATGCTAGAGAAATCCTTAGTGGAGTACCTGCCTGAATCCATAAAGGTAAGAGTGGAACATGCACAAGAGGAAAAAAAGAGGAGCTTTAGCTGCCTATAAATGAGGTGGAGAAGAAAGCATTCAGCAACCTGTGTGGTAGGTGCTCTGTGTGTAGCATCTCATTTAAATCACGTTGCCTTAATGCAAGAAATGTGTATCATACCCATCAGCTCTATAACCTGACATAGACCAAAGCCAATGTGCTGAATCAAATCTTGTCTGAGCTTTGGGATGTAATGACTCAAAGTATTTCCTGCTACTTCTGAGAAAACTGTATTATATAAATCTGGAAGTTTTCCAGAATTGAAACTTTGACTAAAACTATCATATTCATGTTTAATTGCTTTTCTTAAACATCTATTTATCTGTTCCTTCTTGATGAAAAGTACAAATCAATTTGATTTTGTCCAGTCTCAAATGAATAGTTTTAGATTTGAGTGAGCAAAAATGTCTTTAGAATGAGACCAGTACTCCTGTACTCAGAGACATGTCCTCAACCCGCCCCAGCGCCTGAAAATACAGGAAATAAAATCTCATACAGCTGAAATGAAAAAAGAATAGAATGTAGAACATAGCCCGTATAATTCTTCTTACTGTATTTTATGGAATAGACAGAAAATATGCGTGTACTTAGAAGTCCTAAACAAAGTCAGGAAACAATTTAAACTGACTTTTCCAAAATACCTGCTTTATAACATCAGAATACATATGCTGTTTAGGTGCTTAAGACATTTTTTCCCTGGATGAAGTACATATATTTAACATTTAAAATGATTATAATGATGTTAAGTATGTTATTCAATAATAATGGAATTAAAATTTAAAACTTTTCTGGAAGTTCCTAAATTTCTGCAAATGATATAAACATACTTCTAAATATATCATCCTTCACTGTCACAAGGAAAATTAGAGTATTTTACTTGAATGTAAATGAGAGTGCAGCATAGTGTAATTTATGAGATGCAAGAACATCATTGACAACTAGAAAAAGCATGGCATTAATTGCTATTGTAAAAAAAAACAACAACAACAATGGTGTCATCTAACAAGATTTAGACTTCCAACCCAAAATCTAAAGAATTAGTACAAACTAACTGCTTTAGTGTGTGGAATGAAGGAAACAGGCGAATGGGATCAAGGAAACACTGGAAGAGGAGGAAGAGGAGAGGAAGAAGTCAATCAGAAAACAGCAAAATAATACCTAAATTCCATGCATCATCTGTGCATCCGAAACTGGATTCTCAGAAAAGTTCAATAAGGTTGAAAACACTATGAAAAGTGACCAAGAAATAGAGAGAATAGTCATAATTTATTAATATTAAGAATGAAACAGGAGACATCACTATTAGCTCAATGGAGATTACAAACCTTTAAAGATGTTTTTAACAACACCATGCTTATACATTTCAAATTTGTTGTGTAAAAAATATGAACATTGAAAAGTCACTGAAAAAGAATTTACAATCTAAACCTTTCTATTTCTGGAATTTAAAATACTCTGAGAAGAAAACTGCTCATCCGGATGGCTTTGTGACCAATTTCCACCACATGGGTGAAGAAGAAGTAGTGTCAGGACACACAAAGCATTCTAGAAGAGGGCAAAGGAGGTAATGTTGACCAGCTCATTCTAAGAGATTAGAATTACCCTGATAGCAAAACTGGAAATATACAGTGCAAAAACTACAGAGTATGTCCATCCATGAACACAGATGCAAAAATAGTAACAAGATACCATGAAGTCAAACACACTATTTAGAAAAACTAGTGTATCATAAACAACTGGAAATTATCTAAAGAATTCAAGATTCAACATTCAAACATCAATAATGTCACTTTCTAAATCAGCAAACTAAAGGACAAAATCAAGATGATCTTTTCTTGACAGTTATAGAATGATTATTTCACCAAATTTGATATCTGAATAAATGTAAAACCACTGCAGCCTATGAAAACAAAAAGGATTATCCTTAATCTGATAGAAAGGAAATTAATAACATTTTCAGCTATTATTTTACTAAATTCTGAAAGAGGGTTTCTCTACGATGGACATTAAGGCAAGAATACCCACCTTCAATACATATATTCACAGTAACATTGGTTGGTCTAGCCAATATAAAAGGCAAGAAATGAATATATAGCAGGCAAAAAGAAGCAAAAGAGGGTTTTTTCCCCACAGAGATTACGGTTATCTAATGTAGAAAAATCATATGAAAGATACAAAAAGAGCTTTAGCTAGTAATAAGTTCAGCAAGGTGACATGATTCAACTCAAATGTATGAAATAACAAAAATCAGTTCCATTGTTATGAACTATCAATGTTCAACTGAGCATGAAATTTAAAAAGCAGTACCATTTTCACCTAAAGAAAACAAAAACTAAAGGAGAAACAAACCTTTAGTTGTACAACTGTGTTAGTCTACATTTTTTTCTAATGACTCAAGTACCTGGACTTCTCTGGGCAGCAGGAAGTTGATGTGTTTAGTACAGCTCTGACATCAGTCTCTGCAAGAGCAACTCTGGAAATAAAGGCAGAATATTCTACCTTGTGTTAACTTTTGCTACTGATTATGTGCTTTGTTTAAAGGTCATTCATGGATTAAGCCACTTGAGCTTTAGGTAACTCCAAACCACAGGTGAATTGCAGGTAACACAGTGCAACTGTTGAGTGGGCTGGTCCTAGGTAGACATATTTGACATAACAAATTCATTGTTTTCCGAGAAACACTGCAAAATTTTGAGCTCAGTCAAAGCCTTTTCTTGTAAACTTGGTAAAAGCAGAAAGTCAACAAGGTAGATATTTCCATTCAGTAGTTAGTAAACCTCTGGTAAGAGAAAGATTTGTGTATTGTGGCCTGAAGCATTGGGTGTTGTGTCTGCATAGAGTAAATACTGTATAGGCTTGTGTCACACATCAAATCTCATTCAGTCAGGTGGCAGCAACAGAGAGAGAGAGATAGAGAGAGAGAGACAGAGACAGAGAGAGAGACAGAGAGAAAGAGAGACAGAGAAACAGAGACATACAGAGAGAAAAAAGAGACAAGAGACAGAGAGTGAGACAGAGAGACAAACACAGACTCCAGTTTTATTTTTAAATTGGGTATCTAAAAATCACCAATTCCAAATTCTAATGTTTAGAAAAGTAAGCGTGTTTTTCCACAAAACTGGTTACAGTTGCCATATCAAGGTTCCCCAAGTGACAGAGTATTTAATGTGGTGAAGTGAAAATTTTGCTTCCCTTTTTTCTTAGTCTAACTTGAACTATTGCAAGGGAGGGACAGGGAACTTCAGGATCAGGCTGTGCCTTAGTTGGTGACATGGTTTTTGCTCCATCGCCCTTTCTCCTGTGGCATCTTCAGGCTTCATCTGCTGAGGGACCATGCTCTCCACTTTACCGTGCTACCGTGCACACTGAGTGTGCTTTTACTCACAGCTCAAGCACTTCTAACCTTGGAAAATCTTCCTCAACTTATTCCGCACTCTTCAAATCTCTGGTGTTTGAAGACCTGATTCTAGACAGGAATGTAGAACTCTCAAATGCATGATGTTTCTGGAGTTTGGTCACCAGAGACCAGGATTATACCACTATGATCTGTATCTTATTAAGTAGGAGAGAGGCCATGTCAAATTTCTGGAAAGTAATGTGTAAATATTTAGAAGATAAAGAGACTTCTAAACATGTGATATCTGATCTTCAAAGTTTTCTTCTAAAATTTGTAATAACAGTTATATTTTCAAAGACCTAAGGACAAAATTTCGCTTCAGGTATGAGAATAAAATATCTGAAAAAACAAAAAAAATCTTCAATGCGATGTAAAATATTTGAGGTAACAGGGAAGCTCGATGTGGAAGCTGAAGCCTGCCACAGAGATCCCTACAGAACTGTTCCGCCACAGGACTCTGCCTGGGACCTGGTAGGACCCTGCCCAGAATCCTTGAACACTGCAAGAACTTTTGGTCTTCACCTGGGTCCTGGTTAGGCCTCACCAGGCATCTTCCAGGTAGCTGGGAGATATTGCCTATGAGTTGAAGCTGATGCCAGAAACCTCTACCTAGCTCTGCAGTGGTGAGTCTCTCCTTGGAACCTGGTGGCACCACACACAGGTCACCTAAGAAGCTGGGGAGCTTTTGTGTGTCATGTAGCATGACCTAAAAGCCTTCCCAGTATACTCCACATACCATTCAGATTGCTACAACACTCAGAACATGATAGGGCCCTACCCAGTGACCTCAACCACGTGGGGTAATTCTGTGAGCCATTTGGGGCATGCTGAAGATTCACCCAGTGTACACACCCCTCCATCATGCTTCTAAGTGCCTCTAGGGACCTGGAGAATACAGGAAAATTACATAATGAAAGAACACAATGCAACCTCAAACATTTTGTGCATGCCAAATAAGCCTAGGAGACATGAACATACTAGAAAATGTAAATCATACACCTGAAACTTCTGAAATGATAGGAACTGGAGTAAAGAATGAACTCTAAGAAGCTATAGAGCAATTCAGATCAGAACTAATCTCGCAGGTAAAAGATGAAATGATAAATGTAATGAAAGAAATGCTGAACACATCTAAAGAAGATTAGTTAAAAAATCTAGGAGCACTGCAAAAACATGGAAACCTTGCATGAACAACATACGAAAACAATAGAATACGTGAAACAGATTTAAAAATACATTCAGGAAATAAAAAATACCATCAAAAGCTGGCAAAACCACATTAATGAACATGGTCTTCGGACCTAAAAGAGAAGATTGGAGATAATGAACAGTAAAGAAGTGGTCATTTCAAAATTACAAGGAACTAGGAAATAACAATACAACACTTACCAGATGATGTAAGGAAAAATAATACAAGATTGATAGGTGTGACTGAAAAAGTAAGTGATGACACAAATGAGAGCAAATGGTATTTACAGAAAGAATAGCAGAAAATTTCCCAAACGTGGAAAAGGAAACCAACATACAGATAAATGAAGCATATAGAACTCCAAATAGCCATAACCAAAATAAATCTACACCCAGATATGCAATAGTCTACATCCCAAACGTTCAACATCTCAACAGAATATTAAAAGCTGTTAGAGAAAAAAGACAGATCACCAATAAAGGAAAGCCCTTCAGAATCACAGCAGACTTTCTCAACACAAACAATGAAGTCAAGAAGAGCATGGAGTGAACTATTTCAAATCCTGAAGAAAAATGACTTCCCACCCAGGTTGATGTACCCTAAAAAAATTGTCCTTCAACATTGATGGAGAAATAAAATATTTCCATGACAAAAGGCAATTGAAGAATTTCATGACCACCAAATAACCCTGCAAAGAATACTGAGCAATATTCTAGATAGACATAAAAACAAGTACAATTCCAAGAATACCAATAGAAAAAAGTCACTAAGCAGGGCAGACAGTTAAAAAAATACTAAAGCGAGGGGAAAGGTAAAGAACGAACAGTAGAAACATAAAATGACAAAAATGAGTCAATATATATCAGTTATAAACATTAATTTAAGTGGAGGTAATTTATCCACTTAAAGAAACCGCCTGCAAAAATGGATCAAGAAAAAGCATCCAAGTATATTCTTCTACAAGAAATGAATCTAACCCAAAAGGAAGCATATACACTGAAAGTCAAAGGAAGGAAAACAGTACTTCATGCAACAAGAACCAAAAGAACAGCAGGGTAGCTGTACTGTTTACAGCCAATGTGAACTTCAAACCAAGAGTGATCAGAAAAGATAAAGAAGGTCACTATTTAGTGAGAAGAAAACTTCAAAAGGAAGTGAAAACAATCCTAAATATATATGCACTAAATATGGGAGCACCCAGCAATGTAAAATAAATAGTAAAAGAAATGAAAAATAAAACAAGCAATAACACCCCTTTGACACTAAGAGACAGATCAACTAGACAGAAAGTCAGCAAAGAAATAAGAGAATTGAATCAAGCTGGTGAATTAATGGACTTAGAAGGTGTGTACAGAATATTCTACCCAACAACATCAGAATATTCATTTTTCTCAGCTGCACATGAGACATTCTCTAAAATAGAGCATATACTAGCCCACAGAACATGCTTAAGTAAATGCAAAGTTATTGCAATTATTGCACACATATTATCTGATCATAGTGCTATCAAACTGGAAATTAATGACAAAGGAAACTACAAAAAGTCCATAAACGCATGGAAATTAAATAATACACTCTTGAGCAACCAATGGGTCTCAGAAGAAATTAAACAATATTCTACAAGTAAATGAAAATACAAAAACATCTTACCAGAACCTGTGGGACACAAAGAAACCAGACTTCAGAGGAAAATGTATCGTGGTGAACTCGCACATCAGAAAAACAGAACAAAGACAAATAAACAACCTAATGCTACAACTCAAACATCTACAAACAGAAGAGCAAGCCAAGCACAAATTCAAAAGAAGGGCAGAAATTTTAAAGACTGTGGCAGAAATCAACACAGTAAAGACTAGGAAAATAATACAAATAACTAATGAATCAAAGAGTTATTACTTTAAAAATAAATAAAATCAACAAGCCTCTGGGCCACCTTATTTTAAAAGGAAAGAAAAACTCAAATTCAGACAATAAGGAATAAAAAGTGTCAAATCACTACAGATCCTGTGGAAGTACAGAAGAACATCAATACCTACGTCAAAAAGTTTTACACTAATAGGTTTGATAATATAGAAGAAATAGACAAGTGACTACTAACATATAAATTATCAAAGCTGGAGCAAGAAGATATAAAACAGTTTAATAAGCCAATTTTAGTTTATGAATTTGAAAATGTAATTAAAACCTTACCAATAAATAAAATCCCAGCTGTCCTGATGGATTCACAGCTGATGTCTACAAGACATTCAAGGAAGACTTAATGCCAACACTGCTCAAACTCTTCAATGAAATTGAAAGGGAAGCAATTCTTCCAGACTCATTCCTGGAAGCAAAACCAAAAAAACACCCAAGCAAAAAGAGAACTACAGGCCAGTTTGCCTAATGAACATAGATGTAAAAGTCCTGGCAAAGACAATGCAGCAAGTGATCAAGAAGATCATATACCATGATCAGGTGGGTTTCATCACAGGAATGCAAGGAAGGTTGACCAGATGCAAATCAAATAGCATGTTGAATCATATCAATAGAGCCAAAGATAAGGATTACATAATCGTCTCAATAGATGCAAAAAAAAAAAAAAGCTTCTGATAAAGTGCAATACTCATTCGTGATAAGAACCTTATGGAAAATTGGCAGACTGTCATTATCTGAATCAGATAAAAGCCACCTATGTGCAACAACCAGCATCACATTAAGTGGTCAAAAACTCACAGCTTTCATTCTTAAATCAGGAACAAATAAAGGCTGTCCACTATCACCATTCCTATTAAGTATTGTTCTGGAAGTATTAGCCAGTGCAATTAGACCAGAGAAATAAAACAATTAAGGAGAGTAAAGGAAGAAATTAAACTATCATTATTTGCAGATGGCATGACATGCTATATAGAAGACCCCCAAAACTCCACTGAAAGATTTCTACATGTAAGCTGGGCATTGTGGCTCATGCCTGTAACCCCAGCACTCGGGAAGCTGAGGTGGGAGTACCTTGCAAATTTGAGACCAGCCTGGGCTACAAAGTGAGCTCAAGTCCAGCCTGAACTGCATAGTGAGACACCGGCTCAAAAAGAAAAAAAAAAAAAAAAAACCCTTCTACATATAACAACCAAATTCCCTAACATAGCTGGTTACAAAGTCAACATGCAAAAATCAATAACATTCTTGTATACCAACAAACTCACTGGGAGGGAAATAAGAGAAACCACACCCTTCACAGTATCACCCGAAAAATAAAATACCTAGGAATCAATCTAACAAAGGAAGTGAAAGATTCATTCAGTGAAAATCACAGTACTCTGAAAAAAAATTGATGAGGACCTTAGAAAATGGAAAAACATTCCTTGTTCATGGATAGAAAGAAAAAACTTTGTGAAAATGTCAAAATGTCATTCTACTTCCCAGAATCAACAACTGGGATGTCATCTTATTAAAAACGTTTTTGCATGACAAAAAAAAAAATGTGCAACCGAGTGAAAAGACAACCTATGTATTAGTCAACTGTCCCTCAGACAAAGGACCTTTATCTAGACCATATAAAGAATTTTAAAACATCAGGCCCCCAAAATTCAAAGACACAATCCAAGAATGAGCATGTGAGAACTACATACACTTTTCAGCTGAAGAAATATAAATGGCATATAAATACATGAGGAAATGTTCAACTTGATTGGTCATTAGAAAAATGCAAATTAAAACCTCAGTGAAATTCCATTTTACTCCAAAATGAATAGCCAGGATCAAGGAAACCACCAAGAAAAATTAAAAACTTGGTCCCAGAAAAATTAAAAACATTACGCCACAGTGCACAAACACACACACACACACACACACACACACACACACACACACACACACAATATCTATATCTATGAGTATTGCTAGTTTATCAGATATAGATATTATATATATATATATATATATATATATACAATATACACAATTGTATACATATATATACAATTTATAATATCTATCTTGGAAACAATGCCAATGCCCATTAACTGAATAGTGGATCAAAAAAGACCTGGTAGTTTTTTACAATGGAGTACTTCTCAGCTATTAAGAAAGATCACATTGAGGCTTTTATAAATAAAAGGATGTGATATGAGACCTTACTCATAAGTGCAATAAATCAAACTCACATGTGTACATAACATTTTGTCTGCCTAGTGTAAGAAACTGAAAGAGTAAATAAGATACAAAATCTTCAATAAATATTGTGAAAGGGTAAGAAGCTGCTCAAAGAAGAAAAAATAATTCAAACAGGGAAAAAGAAAGCAGAAGGAAGAGAAACAAAATAAGATATAAATTTGTATATACATAAAGATTCCTAAGATGATTGTGCTACTAATTTTGCTAGTTCTTGGAACATAACAGGTAACATCCATAGGATTCGATCAATTTTGCATGCCCATATCTGATAATTCAACAACTCACAAAGATACTACGAAAGGGAACAAAAATTGTGTTCCTACCACCTTGTTTTGAAAGTCTACAATGTTATTGTTTTTGGCTCTTAGACCATGTTATTTATTTGTAGTATTTTGTCTAATACAGAAATGATAGATATACATGTATATGCTCATGCATGGCTAGAATTTCACCTAAAGTGTTACAAGAATTGATTTTAATATGTGTGGTGGTGGAACAACTACACTGAAGAAAACTAGACACGATGGTAGCCATTGATGACTTCTTATCATTTTTATTTGAAAGTTAACAATGCAAGTGTGTCTTGAGATCCATGCCATGTTGAAACTTAGTACTCGGGAAGCCAAGCAAGCAACTCCCCTCCCTGATAAACAGAGGCAGGGTGGCAGACTGCAGCCCTTCCAGGCGCAGAACCAGCAGTGTCTCCTGAGATCCACACCATGTTGGAACTTAGGACTCTGGGAAGCCAAGCAACAACATTCCCTCCCTGGTAAGCAGAGGCAGGGTGGCAGACTGCAGCCCTTCCAGGGGGAGAACAAGCAGTGTCTCCTGAGATCCATGCCACGTTGGAACTTAGGACTCGGAGAAGACAATCAAGCACCTCCCTTCCCTGGTAAGAAGAGGCAGGGTGGCAGACTACAGCCCTTCCAATGGAAGAACCAGCAGTGTCTCCTGAGATCTGCACCATGTTGGAACTTAGGACTGTGGGAATCCAAGCAAGCACCTCCCCTCCCTGGTAAGCGGAGGCAGGGTGGCAGACTGCAGCCCTTCCAGGGGGAGAACCAGCATTGTCTCCTGAGATCCATACCATGTTGGAACTTAGGACTCTGGGAAGCCAAGCAAGCACTTCCCCTCCCTGGTAGACAGAGGCAGAGTGGCACAGTGCAGCCCTTCCAGGGGGACAACCAGCAGTGTCTGCTGAGATCCACGCCATGTTGGAACTTAGGACACTCGGAAGTCAACCAAGCACTTCCCCTTCCTGGTAAGTGGAGGCAGCGTGCAGACTGCACCCCTTCCACGGGGAGAAGCAGCAGTGTCTCCTGAGATACAAGTCATGTTTGAACTTAGGACTCTGGGAACCCAAGCAAGCACCTCCCCTCCCTGGTAGGCGAGGCAGGGTGGCAGACTGCAGCCCTTCCAGGGGAAGAACCAGCAGTGTCTCCTGAGATCCATGCCATGTTGGAACTTAGGACTCTGGGAAGCCAAGCAAGCACCTCACCTCCCTGGTAAGCGGAGGCAGGGTGGCAGACTGCAGCCCTTCCAGGGGGGGGGAACCAGCAGTGTCTCCTGAGATCCAGGCCATGCTGGAACTGAGGTGGCTGTGAAAACAAATGACCATCTTGCATCCCTGCTTAGCAATAGTGAACCTACTGCTACATAGCCTAGAGTCAGATATCCCACATCCCCTATCCTCCCACCCCCACCCATTGGCAAATGGGAACCAGTAATCTGAGTATCTTCTGGCAGGTTGACCATAGCAAATATGGAGGTCTTCCTTCTACCATTTCTTTGAAGGCAAATATTTTTATTACTGTTTTGCTCTTTTCTACTTAATGGTACTGCTGTATTCAATATTCTGTTTTGATAAAGTTCTATAGTGTTGTATATTTCATCTCATTTTGATATACGTGACTGAAAGAACAACTATTTTTTTATTTAAAGAGAAAGACAAAACTAATTGAAGCAAGACAGTAAAAGGCTAGAAGCAACACAGAATTTCAAGAGAAAAAAACATACAGTAAGACTTCACCAGTTAATAGATCACACATTGACAACTTACAAACAGCTGTCCAGATTACAAAATTAAAGCATACAAAGTGGAGATTAATACAGTGAGATTTCAGTCAGTTCTGTTCAATGATCCAAGAGAAACTCAGCAATATGGTTCAGTTTCCTACACACTTAAATAAACTTGCAGTTATATCCTTTAGATCACTTTCCTTCCTCTCTTTTTTACACTAACAATCGCACATTTTAGTTTCCATTACTTCCACAGTTTTTTAAACTTTTTCTTTGAAGATGAAATGGAAAAAGATTGAAAAAAAGGCCAAAAAACAAAAACAAACAAACAAACAAACAAAAAAACAAGACGGACCAAAGAAAAACCCAATGTGACAAAGCAAAACAGAGTCATTTAGATCAGGAGGATGGACATAGCATAAAATGAAAACAAAATAAAAAATAAAAAAAAATAAAGGGGGGATTACTAGGTGATCAACAATGGTTACCATTATGCCTCTTGTTATCCTAAAAAGAGTAGCCTATATCAGCTAGTATAAAAGAATTGAACAAACCGTACATAAGACCAATAAAATCACATTGGAGAGCTTACAGGATTCCAAAGAAGATAATCATCAAATAATAACGGGCATCATAGAATATCTGGTTGCATTCCAAATGGTTGCCTATACCCTCAACTTGATACTATTAAGCAAAACAGAATATAATAAAATCAATCAGAACAAGATATGGAGAACACTACACGGGTTCAAATCAGGTTAATAGGGAAACAAAAAAATTACTATAATCTATCACACTATTTTTAATTTAATTTTCCCTTAGTTAAAAGATACTAAGAAATAAATTAATTTTTTTTAAAAAAAGGAAAGAAAAAGGGGGGGGAGACTGAGATAAAAAAAAAAGAACCTATCAATATGACACCGATCAGAATAGAAAAATTTAACCATCATTGTGTTTCACCCCCAGATAGCTTGACATTAATAGTAGTTACCATAGTGACTCTTTCCTTGAAATATTTGAGTGTAACTTCGTATACTATAGCATCAAATTTATCAAGACAGTGTGAGACCGTTCAAGTGAATGAAATTGTTGCAGGCAATTTAGAACCAGCTAGCAGAAACCAAACATCAATTTCTATATTATCTCTTTGTCTATAAAAATCTTGCTTATACTATTGCATGCATTAAGATATAATAAGGTACCACATGTTAGAACCAATGGAAACAAATGAACAAAAACTTGATGGGGCTTCAAAACAGGATGGTATTAAATCAGCGCTAGCTATTACGCTCTTATTCTCTTCAAAATAGTCATTTGTAGTATCACAGA
Source organism: Cavia porcellus (assembly GCF_034190915.1). Lineage (NCBI taxonomy): Eukaryota > Metazoa > Chordata > Mammalia > Rodentia > Caviidae > Cavia > Cavia porcellus. The sequence continues at coordinate 52,793,790 of NW_026947500.1, read as the reverse complement.
CAATAAAATAAAAACAGCTAATTAAAACCATTCATAGAAAGGAGTGAAAACATTATATAGCTTCAAACCAGTGTGGCTGGCAATCATGATTACCACGTACTTTCATGTATTCTTATCGTTTCTTACATGAGAGAAACTATTCAGTATTTATACAGGTGAGTTTGATTTATTTCACTTATAAGTATGGTCTCGAGGTAAGAACAACAACTATTATAAAGATAACAAAATATACTGTAATACCTATTACTGTTATCCCAGTCACCTGCTGTGAAGCTCTGTACCAATTTCACTGTACGATCTTAGTTGGCTTTATTCAGAATTTGACTGATGTATAATTTCAAAAAAAAAAAAGAAAGATAACGATGCTTTTAGTTTTGGTTTTGATTGCTTTTAGTCTGTTTTCAACTATTTGATTCCAATATGTATGAAGTTATGGCAGCTATTTTGAAGAAAATGAGAGACATTATGGTAGGCATTATTGATTTCCTAGCATCTGGTCTTGAAAGCCCTTGAGGCTTTCTTTCTTGTGTTTTGATTGCTTTTATACTATTTTGATGTGTATGAACATATTGTGAGTAAAGGTATGGGCAACTATTTAGAAGAACACAAGTGACATGATAGCCACTGTTGATTTCCTGCTGTCTTTTTCGAAATCCTGTATTATTTGCATTGTTTCACTCTGCTCTACTTTGTTCTGTTCCGTTTGGATTTGCTTTGTTTCATTTTATTCTCTTTAAAACAAAAAAGAGGTAAAAATTGAAATATAGAGTAAGTATTATATAGTTATGAAGTATGCTTACATACACGAGTGTTTAATGACCTGGAAATATGGTCAAGTATAGTGTATGTGGGAATAATAAATGTTAAAGTAATATATGTGAGATCATTTTGTATAACTGTGTGTATGCATGAAAAAATGAAAAAGAATTAGTGGTGCAAGAATGAGTGATTGATAATTTATTTCATTTATGATTTCCTCAAAACTCTGCTTATTTGGGGGATAATAAAATGTAACCTAAGGATTGGACTAAACACTCTAAGTGCTGCACAGCCTACTTTCAGAGGGGTGAGTCACTTTGTCACACAAGCACAATATTGACCGTGAGCTCTATGCTTCTTCTTCCACTGTGTTGAATTGGGACAGGTTTATGGGACCATCTTCCATATGAACCAGGAGAACCCCTTCAACGGAAAGGCTCTGGTGGACAAGTGGCCTGATTTTAATACAGTAGTTGTCCGTCCTCAGGAGCAGGTAAGTTTCCAACTATGGTGTCGATATTATAGAGTCTATATTTGCTACATAAAATGAAGGTGGCAGGTGGGTAAATATGAGGGAAACCCAAATGAAGCAGGGTGATAACTGGTTAGCCCTGTCCTCCAGAATCACACAGACCAGAGGAATCATGGGACAGTGGTGAACTTCAGGATACAGTGACAATGTACAGTAGCATTCAGGAACACTTGTGCTCTTGTTATATGAATCTTTTTCTTACTATATTTTATTTGTAAAAAGACTAAACAAAACAGAAAATAAGTAGAAATAATACATATGTTCAGACAAAAAAGTAAACAGTAAGAAATCACTAGTTGATGTTTACATATTGTCATTTTACAAAGAGATGTTCAAGGTACAAGAGTGGAACATGTAAAGTGCAAATTCAAACAGTGAGACTGCAAACAGTTCTGTTCAACTGTGCAGCAAGAACTTAGTAACATGGTTGTCAATCATATACATTTAAACAAACATGCAGTTATCCATATCTTCATTTATATTTAGATTAAACAAACTGAAGCAGATTAAAATCATTCTGAACAAAGAATAATAGTATAGGTATATTTCACATTATGACACTCCGTGATCAGAAATAGGTACTGTAAAGTCTTTTCTTTATTATTTAATTTAAAGAAAGACTAAACAAAACAGAAATAGGGTAGAAATAATACATAATTTCAAAGAAAAAAATAAACAGTGAAAAATCACTAGTTGATCATTACAGATTGTCTTCTTACAAATAGTTATTCAAAATATTAAAGTAGAGCATATAAAGTAGGGATTCAAAGGCTGAGGTTGCACCCAGTTCTGTTCAACTATCCAACAAAAACTTAGAAATATGGTTATCAATTCTATACTCTTAAACATACATGCAGTTATCCATGTCTTCAATTATGTTGAGATTGAATAAACCCAAACAGGCTAAAATCACTCTAAACAAATGGGTTTCACATTATGACACTTCAGGATCAGGAGTGGGTATTTTGGTTTCTCTGTTTCTTCAAAGTATCTGTTCATTTCATCATGTATTATAAAACTAGTTCTCATAAACTGTTTATAGACTTGCACACACATGAATCTTAACATGTATTTCTATCCTTTCTATATTAGATGGAGAAACAAAAAAAGCAAGGCAAAACAAAACATATTCCTTTAAACACAGGAAACAAACAAAACATACAAGAAGACTATACAAATAGTTCTACCATGGTTCCTGTGCTGTCTCTTGTTATGTCCAACATAATTGGCTATATCATCAGACATAGGACAATTGAATATATCAGTACCTGACAGTGTTAATAAAAATACAACTTTGCATATCTTATAGAACTTCAAAAACTGGCAGTTATGAAACCAGAATGTGTATCATAGAGTCTTGTCATCTTCACTGTAGTTGCCTATACTCTCAGACTTGATACTGTCAATTATTTCAGTTTTGAATAAAATATTCTCTGCCTCATTTCTGTTATGCTCTTTTTTCCCATCAATTGTCTGCTCATTTTCTTAATTCTGTTTTCTGCTCCATTCACTGAGGCTTCTCTGCCATTCTTGGAATCCTAGTACTTTTCTATCTCTCTAGAATGAACTGCAGTATTCTCTGTAGTGTTGGATTGGTGGTTGCGAATTTCCCAAGTTCCTCTTTGTCTTAGAAGCATCTTATTAATCAATTAATTTCTAGAGACAGTTTAGCAGGATATATCAATCTGGGATGGAGGTTATTTTCTTTCAGGGCGTAGAATATTTCACTCCAGGATCTTCTTGACTTCACAGTTTGTGTCAAGAAGTCTGCCGTTATTCTGATGGGCCTTCCTTTATAGATTATCTGTTTCTTGTCTCCAACAGCTTTTAATATTCTGTTCTTATATTGAATTTCTGGGATCACGATTCTTATATGCCTGGATATAACTCTGTTTTGGCTGTAGGTGGCTGGATTTCTGTATGCCTCATATATCACGATACTATTTCCTTTTCCTGTTTGTGAAGTTTTCATTAATTTTTTCTGTGAATAACCTGTGTAGTTACTTTGTTTGTACCCCAGCTTCTTCCTTCATATTCTTTATTCTCAAGTTATAGATCCTTTTGTCATCTTCTAGCCTTTTACATTTACCACTTGTTTCCTTATTATTTTTAAAAAGTTTTCCCTTTCATACTCCCACATTGCAAAACTGTCCTCCAGTTTGGATCATCTATCCTTAGTTTCTTTCCAGTTGATTTGCCATTTTTCCATAGAGTTTTTAATTTCATTGTGATCTCTTTGGATTTGCCTCATGTATTCTGTATTTTTTTTATATTCTGCATCAAATGGTTGTCTCCTTTGTTTGAGTTCCTCCCTTCTTCCATGTGTGTCTGCTTGAGGGGTGCTTAGTATCTCTTTTATTAATCTTCTTATATCTTGCTTTATTTGACTAAATGTTTCACTTTTGAACTCGTCTATGAGGTCCTGAATAAATCTTATGTCCACTGGTGCTGTGTCAGATATTGCATGTTTGCTGTTCTCATTCTTCTTTGTATTTACCTGTCCTGAGTCCATGTTATCAGGGTTGGGAACTCGGACTTTTTGTTGTTGCTTCCTCTTCCCATCTTTTTTGCTTCTTCCAGGAGGCCTCAGTTTCTTTCTTTGTTTGTTACAATTCTTCTAAAGTGTGCTGGCTAGCTGACCCTTCTCTCTGCCTAGTGCTAATGAGGTTCCGACAGGGACAACATATGCTGGCCCCTTCCTTTCCAAATCATTCAAGTGCTGTGGCATGCACCGTAGTACTTTGTGACACCTCCCTTCCAGGTGGCAGTGGTTGGAGCACAGCAGCAGTGGCAGCGGCGGCACACTTTGTGCCGCCTTCCCTCCAGGTCATCAGCTGTAGCTGGGGCAAGGCTAAGGCAGCCGGTGGGTGAGAATTCACTCCCAGGCCCACAGCAACAGGTCTTGCTGGTGGCCTGGAGGTGACAGAGGCAGTGGCTGGAGTGCAGCAGAGTGGGGATCAGTCAAGTTGCTGTGGTGTGCACTATATTTCTTTGTGCCACCTCCCTTCTGGGTCAGTCAAGCTGCTGTGGCCTGCACTTTCAGTCAAACTTCTATTATAGGACTTTTTATTATTTAAAGACTGTAATATATGGAAATGTGATTGGCCAAGAGATGATTAAAAATAGAGATTTCAGCAAACAAGAGAAAGAATTAAAGTGCCTTCCAGGGGGATATTTCACTTGAATTAAATTTTGCAGTTACGTGGGTTTTGACAGATTGACAAGAGCAGTGGACACATTACAAGCAGGGAAGAATAATGCCTAAAATATAGAAAGATGATTAAGAAGCTTTAGGCAGATATTCATGCAAAAGGAGATATCAGTACTTGGAATATATTTTCAGTTGCATAGTTTTGTTAAAGTGACTAACAGACTCTAAATACAAAATATGTTTTAAGCACGTTGAAAAACATAAGTTAAAAATCCACACAGGTGAGGAATCAAAAGAGCAGAGTAGCAATGAGCAGTGAAACACAGCCTCTCTGAGACTCAGAATCTTGAGCCCAGAAAACAACAACTCAGTGAGAGAAATAAAGAACTGGATTACTGGGAATTAAGAAGAATCTAGAGGAAAAAGAAGAAGGTACAGAGAAGTTGGAAAAATGACTCACAATGTAGAGAAGAGAATGAAGCAATCTGGAAGCTTGCCTTGGTTTGAGGAAGAACTCTTTTGCACAGACACAAAGTAAGCTCCTCCTGCACCTGCACAGGGAAACGCCACACATAGGGCAATGGCACTGGCCAGAGGAGGGAGGAGCCCATAGTGCTTGAGAACTTTGAAAGCAGCATAGCAGGCCACTGCTGAAGAGGCGCCTGCTGCCAGTGAGTGTTTGATCAAGTCCTGTTTAAGGAAGGGTTTGAGAAATGAAGAGCGAGATTCAGAAAAAAGACAAAACACCTTCACTTCAGGTTCCCCGGGGCCAGCCCCTCCCACAGTGCCTGAGTGCAACAGCCACGGAAGATAGCTGTACATGAACAGTGGGCTAGACATCGATCCCTGAAAAGTTTAAACTCAGGCTGAACAGGACATGGGCCCTCCTGTTCATGCTGAGAAGCCAGCTTACGGTACATTCAGAAATGGCTGGCTCTGAAAGCACTGGTATTACCTCTAGTGGGTTTCTTTAACCTCTCCCTGCTGGATACTATCCAGCACAGATCAGAGGTCTGATTGCCTTCCATCTACCAAGATAAGAAAGTGTATGCCTTGGCTTGGACAGTTGATACAAACTGGGGTCAAACGACAGGGAGGCATCTGGAGGAGGGGCACCTTACAAACCAACAGAGTGTAAAGGTAGGTAAAGAAAACTGTGACCTGCTGGATTCCAAAGTTGTTGGTCACGAAGTGAAACCATTCACTCAAAACACCTTTTTCCCATTTTTGGACTCATTATTTTTGCTGTCCCTTATTTACTGTTTTTTTTTTCGGGTGTGTGTGTGTGTGGACTTCTTCTTTCTCTTTTTTTCTTTGTTTCTTTTTCTTTCTAACATTTTCCTTTTAGCATTCTGGTCTTTATTTCCTCAGTTTCACTCTTTTATCTTTTATCTTGTTTTAGTTATTTTTTCTTTTTCAACACCTTGAGCTAATTCTTTTATTATCTTTTAAATTCCTAGTAGGGCACTTTTCCTCACCTTTTTCTTCCCCTTCTCATCTTTATTTCTTAAGTTTTCAATCTCTCATCTTGCACTCATCTATCTTACCAGTATAGCCATTAACCTTTGTTAACACTTAGATAGTTAGCTGCATATTATTGCTGTTGAAATTTTTTCTGTTGTGGGTAAAATTATAATGGTTGCTTTTAGTAGATGCTTAGTGTATGTTGCCAGTCCAAGTACTAAATAATAACCAAGCCAAATTCTACTTAGCTTCAGTGGGATGGTCATAGAATGTGATCATCATGTATTTCCAAAATACACTAATGAAAAATAAAAATCTACGTAATGAGTCATCATAGAACTCAAGAGGTTAAATATTTGAATTATTCAAGTAGCCGAGTAATTGAAAATCAACTTGGTTGAAACATATAGGCCATTGTTGCATGCAAGTTATTCTCTTAGCATATAATTATGCTAAGAGAAATAAGTGAAACGCAGAAAGTTGAAAGTTAAATTTTGCACCATATCAGTTACATCAGTTATTAAAAATTGAAATATATAGATAGAGGACAAAAGTAGAGGACAAAATTGTGGCAATATAGGGGGAGGGGTGAAAGAGGCAGTTTAAAGGAACTAAAGTAGCACCTATGAAGTCTGAAGCAGATTAAATAACTAGTGTATAATATGAAGAATATAGGTAGCAACATTTTCCTGAATTTGATACTAAATTTTGAGTTCCAGCTGTTTTTCATATAAAAGCAAGTAGGGTAATAATATGTGATGGATCTTTTAATTTTCTGCACAGTACCAGTAATTATTTTGTAGCAACCTGCTCAGTAACTCTTTTATTACCTGTATGTCCCTTGTGACATCGTGTCATACACTGTATACGTATCATTATTTATTAAAAACTATAAAACAACACAGAGGAACAAATATAGAAATTTACATTAATTGTTAAAATTCAAAAAATGAAAATCATATTGCATTTTTAAAAATTTTTTTTAAAGAGAAAAGAAAAAAACAGAAAAAGGTACAAGTAATATAGAATTTCAAAAGTGAAAAATCACTACTTGATAGATTACATATTGTCATCTTAGAAATAGTTGTTCAAGTTACAAAATTAAAGCATACAAAGAGGACAAACAGCGAGATTACAAACAGTTCTGTTCACTGATCCAACAAAAACTCAGTAATATGGTTATCTATCTTGTACAGTTAAATATACATGCAGATGTATCCTTTAAGGCATTTTCTTTTCCTCTCCTTTTTACAATAACAATTACACATTTTGGGTTTTATTACTCTCAGTTTTTATTACTGTTTTTGAAAAGCATAAAACCAAATGTGACATAACAAAAAGAGTCATTCAAATCAAAAGGATGGACATAGTACATGATGTAAAAACAGAATAGAAGGTGACAAACAAATGTTGTCATAATGCCTCTTGCTATCTTAAAAAGAATTGCCTATATCATCATTCATAATAAAATTGAACAAAACAGCACAGAACAAAACCAATAAAAGTGAAACAATGGAGACATTACTGGACTTCAAAAGAAGATAATAGTCAAACCTGAATGGGCATCATAGTGAATCTTACTGTCTTCAAAGTAGTTGCCCGTACCCTCAAACTTGATACTATCAAGCAAAACAGAATAGAGTAAAATCAGGCAATAGAAGATGGTGAGAGCAATACAGGGCTTCAAATCAAGTTAGAAAGAAGTCAAAGTGGTTACTATAATATATCCTGCTATTTTTAAATTCATTTTTCTCTTAACTAAAGAAATAAAAATACAAATAAATAAATAATAAAAAAGGAGATTGAGATAAAAGAGGAAATAATAACACAACAGCTCAGGTCAGAACATAAAAATTTAAGCAACATAGTGTTTCACCACAAGATATCCTGACATAACAGTAGTTACCATGTTGCCTCTTTCCTTGGAACATTTGAGTATAACTTCATACACTGCAGCATCAAACATATCAAGACAATGTAAAACATTCAAGAGAATGACAGTATTACAGGGTATTTAGAGCCAACTAAAAGAAAATGAACAATGGTTTCTATATTATCTACTTGTCTAGAAAAGTTTTGTTTGTACTATCATACATAATAAAATCGAATAATATACATTTTAAGACCCATGGAGACAGAAGAACAAAAGCTTGAACAAAATCTTGACTTCAAGACAAGATGATATTACATCAGCACTAGCTATTATGATGTCTTGTTTTCTTCAAAACAGCTGCTAATACCATCACAGATAATAAAATCAAACAGCCCAGAATAAAATCATTCCAATTAATGAATGAAAACATTATAAGGTTTAAAACAATATAATGGGGAAGCATGATTATCACACACTTTTATGTATTCTTACCATTTCTTATACTAGGGAAACTATTTGGCATTTAATACATGTGGGTTTGATTTCTTTCACTTATGAGTATTGTCTCAAGCTGTGCCCATTTATGTATAAATATCTCAATGTGATTGTTCTTTATAGCTGAGTTGTACTCCATTCTATAAAAATACCACAAGTTTTTTTTATCCATTCCTCAGTTGATGGACACTTAGGTTGTTTCCAAGATGTGATTATTACAAATTATGCTGCTAAAAACATGGGTGCACATATATCACTGTGGTATGATGCTTTTGGTTCTTCTCAGAACATGCTTAGAAGTGGAATAGCTGGAACAAATGGTACTTCCAATCCCAGCTGTTTGAGACATCCCCAGACTGACTTCCACAATGGTTGCACCAGTCTATACTCCCACCAACAGTGCAGAGGAATTGCTTTTTGCCACAGCCTGTTAAGCATTTGTTGTTGGTAGTTTTCTTGGTCCTGGCCATTCTTTCTGGAGTGAGATGGAATCTCAGTGTGGTTTTAATTTGCATTTCTCTAATGACCAATGGTGGTGAACATTTTTCCATGTATTTATTTAACATTTGTATTTCTTCCTCTGTGAACTGTATATTTATCTCAGATGCCCATTTTTGCAGTGGGTCTGTGAATTTTGGGGATCTGATTTTTTAATTGTCTATATGTTCTGGACATAAGTCTTTTGTCTGATGGAATATGCAGTAATGGTCCCCAGACCATTTTCCCCAATTTTTGGGTTCTCTTTTCTGTATGCCAGAGATTTCTTTCACCATGCAAAACTCTTTAAAAGGACATGATTCCATTTATACATTCTGGGAAGTATTTTTCATACAGTTTGGTTCTTGTTCATGAATTCTCTACTTGCCCCTATGTCTTCAAGATTTTAACCTACTTTGTCTTCCAACAGATTTAGTGTTTCTCTTTTAATATTTAGATCTTTGATCCATTTAGACTAAGTTTAGTACACAGTAATAAGCATAGGTCTAGTTTTAGTTTTCGGCATAGAGGGAGTCAGTATTTCCAGCACCATTTATTGAAGAGACTATATTTCTTCCACTCAAGGCTTTTAACTTTTTCATCAAAGATAAAGTGGCTGAATTGTATGCAGTTGTAGTTGTGTCTTCCAATGTATTCCACTGATCTTCAGCTCTGTTTTGATTCCAGTACCATGTTGATTTTACTACAGATGCTTTGTAGTATAACTTCAAGTCAGGGATTGTGATGCCTCCTGCCTTGCCTTTGCTGCTTAGAACTGTCTTTGCTATTGTATGTTTCTTCTTGCTCCAGATGAATTTTAGGAGTGATTTCTCTAGATATGTGATGTATATTGATGTTATTTTTATTGAGATTGCATTGAATCTGTATAAGAGTTTTGGGAGAATGGCCATTTTCACAGTATTTATTCTTCCTATCCATGAGCAAGGATGTCTTTCCACTTTGTGAGATGCTCTTCAATTTCTTTTTCAGTGTATCATATTTTCCTTGTAAAGGTCTTTCACTTCTTTCATCAGAGTAATTCCTAAATAGTTCACTTTTTGGTTGCTAGTGTGAAGGGTGTGGTTTCTCTTATTTCTCTCACTGTGACCTTGTTGTTAGTGTATAGGAATGTTATTGATTTTTGAGTATTGATTTTGTATCCAGGTACATTGCTGAATTCATGTATTATATCTAAGAGTCTTTCAATGGAATTTAGGGAGTATTCTATGTAGAGTATCGTGTCATCTACAAATAATGATAATTTTACTTCTTCTTTTCCTATCTTTACCACCTTTATTTCTGTCTTGTCTAATTGCTGTGACCAGTATTTCCACTATTATATTAAATAGGAGCGGTGATAAGGGACATCCTTGTGTTGTGCTTGATTTTAAAATAAAGGCCTTCAAATTTTGGCCATTTAGTATGGTACTGCTTGTTGGTTTGTCTTGGGGGCCTTTATTATATTGAGGTAAAGAGCATCTATTCCAATTTTCTGTAAGGTTGTTATCATAAATGAATGTTTGATCTTATCAAAAGCTTTTCTACATCTATGAAAATAGTCATGTGATTGTTACATTTGGTTTTGTTGATATGTTGGGTTACATTTATTGATTAATGTATTTTTAAAGCATTCTTGCATCCCTGGGATGAGTCCCAGTTGGTCATGGTGTGTAACCTTCTTGACAATTTTCTGCATCCTATTTGCCAATATTTTATTGAAAACTTTTGCATCTGTTTTCATTAGGGAAATTTGTCTGTAGTTTGCTTTATTAGTTGGGTCTTTCTCAGGTTTTATTACTAGAGTATTATCTGCTTCCAGCAATGACTTAGGAAGGATTGCTTCCCTTTCAATTTCACTGAAGAGTTTGAGGAGTGTTGCAGTACAAAATCTTCTTTGCACTTCTTGTAGAATTCTGCCATGAATCCATTTGGGCCTGGGTTCTTCTTTATAGGTAAGGACTTAATTACACTTTCAATTTCATTAATAGAGATTGGCCTGTTCAGCAGTTTTACATCTCCTTGACCTAGCTTTGTTACTTCACATGTTTCTAGGAATCTCTGTTTCTCCTGTGTTATCAAACCTATGAGAGTAGAGGTTTTCAAAATATGTGTTGATGATCTTCTGTATTTCTACGGAGTGTGTAGTGATTTCACCTTTTTCATTTCTTGTTGCGTGAATTAGAGCTTTTTCTTCCCTTTTTAAAAATAAGTTTGGCTAGGGGCTTAACCACTATACTTATCCTTTCAAAGAACCAACTTTTTGATTCATTGATTCTTTGGATTGTTTTCTTAGTCTCTATTGCATTAACTTCTGCTCTGATTTTTATAATTTCCTCTCTTCTTTTGGCCCGGGGCTGGACTTGCTCTTCTTTGTCTAGGTGTTTGAGGTGTAATATCATGTTGTTTATTTATATTCATTCTGTTTTCCTGATATGACAACAGTTTCGGATGTGGAATTGAAGTTCTAATACTACCAAGTCTTCTGCATCAATTTCAATACTGTCATATTTCACAACATAATAATTTGTTGTGAATCTCCTTGAAACAGAATAGTATTTAGTCTTGCAATTAAAGATTTCCCTGGACACTATTATTTTTTTGTTTCTCTGGAAGAATAGAAAATCATGGAGGAATTCTACTTAAACCAGTGCACATTTTTTTCACATTAAATTGTAATGCAACACATAAATAATTAACCAGACAAGATTTTTTAAAACATAAAGCAAATAGAGTAGTTGACATTGTTTTTTTTTTTTTGACATAAATGATTTAGTATAAATAAAAATATGTGAACCAAACATAATTTCACTTTGGAAAGTACTACGATCATAAAAGCTACGTAACAAATATTGAAATGTCTTGTTATAACTGGTTTGATTAATACCATGTTGCCAAACCTCACAGGAGATGATCGATGACCTTGATCACTACACCAACACCTACCAAATCTTTTCTAAGGACCCCAAGAACTGTCAAGAATTCCTTGAAAAACCAGATGTCATCAACTGGAAACAACATTTGCAAATCCAAAGTAAGGAAAGTGAGGGGGGTGTTGGCTATTAGGGTAGGGTCACCTCCCATCCTGAGCACCTTCCCCTCAAACTTTCACTTCCTCCTAGTGCTTGGTCCTTCTATTTGGCCACCCACACGAAAGGTGTGGGCTTTAAATGCTGCAGGTAGTGTTCAGATGCCAGAAACTTTGGATAAGGGACTTTCTCCTTAGCTGAGGATTCATGATATACACATGGGCCCCCAAGGTGCCTGGATGTGAGAACAGAGCTCTCCCTCAGGCCTCTCATTCCTGGAGTAGTAACAGCAACTCATTGCTCCACAGGGCTCCTTAGGGCCACGAAGTCCAGCTGCTGGGGCTATGATCCTGCTCTCCCTAGTAACACTGAAAGCTGATTCCTGGTTCAGCCCCTTTTTAAGCACTGGCAACCAAGCGACTTAAATTTTCTTCTGTGTCTTCATTTATAAAAATGAGGATAATAAAAACAAAAACCCTACAGCATAGTGTCTTTAGGAAGATAAAATGAAGTAGTATTTGACCAGTTCCTTAACAGAGATGTACAAAGGTAAGATTGGTTGCTAGGATTTCAACATCAATCTTCCTTTGCCCAGTAACTGAAAGATTTTTCAGGATTGTTTATGTTACATAAAAGAAAGCATGCTCAGAGAGTGAACTGATCACACTCCTAGTAAGTGGCGATGATAGGAGCCAGATTGTCTGTTGCTAAAGCCTGCTTCATTTGGTTATCCTTGCTTCTGCCCCTCTAGGTGCACAGTCAAGCCTGGATGAGGTGATACAAAGTGTTGCAGCTGCTAAATTGGTTGAGGTCAAGAAAACACAGTGCTTCCTTTATATGATGCCAATAACAGTAAAGAAACTGTTACCTTCCCTGTTGGGTACACAGCATTTAAAATCTGAGACTCCCAGCATCATGTGAGTTTGACGGTAGAAGCCCCTCCCAGCATGCTGACAGCTTTAAGGAAAGTGATTTACCAGCCTCACTGGCCACAGTCTTTCCTGCCGACCTACAAGTGATTTCTAGTGTGGTCCTTCCAGAGCACCATTTGGGTTCTGTGCTTCACCTGTTGGGAGCCATCAAGGCTTCTCAGCACTTTGAATGAAACAGAATTCCTTCTCCAGGTGCAGCATGACCTGTAGCTTCCCAGCAGCATCTCTGGACTTCCCTCTGCCACTCAGTCCCACATGCTCACTCACATAGGGATGTGGGAGGTGGGCTTGCTGTTTGCCTGCCTACACAACCCTTTCCTGTTATCTTCATGCATTTTTCCCTTTTTATGAGCCTCCCGAGTGTCCTAAAGGTTCCCTGGGCATAGGCACAGTGAAAAAGTCCTCCAACAAAAAAAAAAAAAAATAAGTTACGTGTCTTCTCTCATTTTTTTCTAGTGTAACAAGGGATAGGGCTGAAAAATGATGTGTGTGTTTGCCTTGCAGATGCTGAATGCCTGTGCATCAGAGAGACAGGAGATCTTCGTTCCCTTAGTGAAATGCGTCACTGCACAGACTGGAGGTGCAGTCACTTAGAGCCCCATTAGCACCCCTGGTTCTATCTAGGAGAACATCCTGGTAGAAGACGTTCCAGGGCAGGTTCTTAAGATGAAGGGACTGGTTCCCCATACCTTGGGAACGGTGTAACTGTTGTTTGAATGTGGAATCCCATGCATTGGGTTCCCATGGAGCCCCTGGAAGCCCATGACACCATGGTGGGAGCCCTTACTTCTCCGTATTCTGTTACAGGAGCCGACTGGGCTCCAAAGCGTTAACTTTTGACTTCAGACTCCCCTGTATGCAGCACAATGGCTGAGGACCCGTGGATGCTAATCTTCATGATTCCAAATGCTGGCTGTGCTGCTCACTGGCTTTGCTTTGTGGTTCTGACTCATGTTCTGTTGAGCTACTGTTCTCATCTGTACAATATGGCTGATATCTTCTGCCTTACTTCTAAGCAGCTTCACAGCCAAACTGAAAAAAATCTGAAGTTTAGCAAATTTCACCATGTAATCTGATGAAACACATTGCTGAGATTCTTCTATAAAAATTAAATTGATTGCTATAACTTAGATATATGGAATGATGACATCAAGCTAATGATTTCCTACCTGTGTGTTTGTGCCTTGATTCCTATTTGTTTTTCCCTCCCTTCAGCCCCTCTTCCATTCCTTCTTTATGAAGCTTTATTTTATGCTTCTTTTCTCATTTTTTTTTTCTTTTCCATCCCCTCCTCTGACAGGTTCCTTTTTCCTTTGAAACATTCCTTGCTATTTCACAGTGCCTATTTTATACTTTGGTCATTAATTGTTATCTCATTGTCCTATGTTGGAGAAAAGATCTGATATTTAAACATGTGTGACTGATTCAATTCACTTCAGTATGGTCTCATGTTGCATCCATTTATTTAGAAATGTCTCAGATTTATCCTTCTTTGTGGAAGAGTAATGTTCCATTGGATTAAAAAAACAATAGTTTTTTTTTGTTTCTGAAAGGCTGAAAAAATTAGATATAATTTTTCCTTTAGAATTCCAAAAAAATTGGGTTAATAATATTAACTGCTTTAAAGGTTACAAGGAAACAAACAAGAAAAGAGCAAGAAATTTCAAACTGCCTAGCAGTACCGGGCAATGAATATATTGTATTTAGTCAGTAATAAGAGTAGTATTTGTGCTGTTTATGACAGAAATGAATTTCTTTAGCTGGGATATTGGCACAGTTCCATACACCAGCAATACTTAAGGAGCTGGTCCATGTACCATAATTTTAAAAATTAGGGAAACAAGGAATTTAATGATTTTCATACCTTATATGCATATAATACTGAGATTTAGAAAGCATTTTTACATTTCAATAAGGGATTTGCACTAGAGGAAGCTGGGCTTCAATGGTATAAGAGGCAGGATGTGGCTTTGTTGCTCTCAGTGCTATTCATTCCTTATTTAGTAAAAGTCACTTGACCCAAGTCTTCTTGATCTGTTAGACCTAATATGTATTAAGCCAGTATATTTAGTTTATTTGTGGCATATTAATGCTTGATCCTAATGGTGACAGAGTAGTAAAGATGCTATATTAAAATTTTTCAGAAATGCTTCCATTTACAAAAATTTTCATGACATCCAATATCTTCCAAATGAATGAAAGGGCAGACTCTATATACCAATAAAAGAGGCTTTAAAAAAATCTCTGTAGATCATCATAAATCTGGTTTGGAGAGCATGGATTATTTACTTCTGTCCAGAAAGGTTCACAGACACTTATTCTGCCTCTGTAGCTAAGCCAAAGGTCTAACTGGATAGAAGGAAGACATGATGTTTGGGTTTGAATCTGAAGCATCTTTCAAAGGCTGTTTTGCTGAAGGCTTCCTTTTGGGAAAGGAAGGACTTTTAGGAGATGGGTTGTAGTTGGAGAAGATTAGGTTCTTGGGGGTGGGGATATGGGAACACCAGCCCCTCCTTTTCCTCTCTTTCTCTCTTTGCTTCCTAGTTGCTATGGCATGAACAAATTTACTTTGCTACATAGTTTGCCATGACCTGCTGCTTGGGCATGGGTTAGAAAAGTGGGACGTGGTGGCACATACCTATAAATCCAGCATTTTGCAATTACTCCACTCTGCTTCCCAGTGTTATTTGCAATGTCTTCTGAGCTTCAGCTAATGAGACACACTCCGGGAAAACTAGATGATAGGAGAAGAGAAGCAGCCACTTAATCTCTTTCTTCCTGTTCTGCCCTAGGCTGTGAGTCCTCATGTCACTGTCTTCCTCAGTAGCTGTAACTTCCACTGGACCTCACTGGTCACATTAGATTGCTCCATGCTCTTCTGCACCAATCAGCCTCCTCTGAGGTGCATGTTCCACCTGGTAGCCATGGCCTGTGGCCTGTAACAGCCGCAGCTCCTCTCATTGGTTCTTTAGCTTTGGATATGGAAATGGTTTTCTGCTTTTGCTTCACTGTTCTCTGGGTGCTTTACCCATAGCTTTTTTTAAAAGTCATTTTTCTGTTGACGGGCATTTGGTTTGTTTCCAAGATTACAAACTGTACTGCTCTAATCATGGGTGCACATATATCACTGTGGTATGATGTTTTCAATTCTTCTGAAGATACAATGGGAAGAGATGGTTCAAATGGGGTCTCTAATTCTACTATTTTAAGGCATGTTCCCACTGATTTCCACAGTGTTTGCACCTGTCTACACACCCACCAAAGGTGCAGAAGGGTTCCGTTTTCCCCACAGCCCCTCCAGCATTTGGTACTGCTTGATGTCTCAATAATAGCCATTCTTTCTGGGGTGAGATGGAATCACAGTGTTGACTAATTTACATCTCTAGAATGGCCCGTGATCTTGAACATGTTTTCATATATTTATCTGCTATTTAATTTCATCCTCTGAAAAATGTGTATTTATCTCAGGTGCCCATTTTTGGATTGCGTCTTTAAATTTGAAGATATAATATTTTTGAATTCTGTATGTGTTTTAGATATCAGTCCCTTGTCTGAGGGACAATTGGCTAGGGTACTTTCCCTCTCTGTGGGCTGTCTTTTCATTCTCTTGGTGATTTCTTTTACTGTGCCAAAGCTTTAGGACAGGATGAGATCTCTGTTGCCTGCAATTTATATTATTTTCCATGTGGTCAGGCTTTTGTTTATGAAATCTTTGCCTCCACCTCTTTCTTTACGAGACCTACCTATTTTCTCTTCCAATAGTTTAGTGTTTCTATTTGCTTGTTTACATCTTTGATACGTTTTGATTTCAGTTTAGTGAATGGAGAGAAATATGGTCTAGTTTTCATGTTCGGCATGAGGGAAGCTAGTTTTTCTGGCACCATTTATTAAACAGGCTTTGTTTCAGTGAATGTGTTTGGAACTTTTCTCAAAGATAAGATGGATCAATCCTAAGCAACAAAGTCAAGGTAGAGGGCATCTTATACTCTGACTTGAAATTATACTACAAAGCTACTGTGATAATAATACTTAAGTTTAATGGAGTTTTTCTTGTGTGTGTGTCTGGGTGCTTGGTATGCCTGTATGCAACAGATCTTATTTCTTCTGTCCCTTTACAGAAATGCAATTAGTATCCTGATTTTAGACCACAAGAAATGGAGGTAGAGAGATTTAAGCTACCTGCCCAAAATCACACAGTTAGTGAGATTATGACTGCTGAGTTTTTCTCATTAGCTGTTTTCCTACTTCTTCTCAATTTACTTTCTGGGGGAAACAATGTATTTGACATTATGTGCTATTCTTTTTCCTTTTGCTCCGCAGCAATCAAGAGATGTTTAAACTCTCATCGCTGGATTTAGCACACGCTGCCTTAGTGAATAAATTCTGGGCCTTTGGCGGTAATGAGAGGAGCCAGAGATTCATCGAGCGCTGTATCCGGACCTTCCCCACCTTCTGTTTGCTGGGGCCTGAGAAGACCCCTGTGACCCGGATCTTGATGGACTACACTGGAGAGCTGCGAATGGGAGCCACTGTGCCTGAGTACCGGGGCTTGGGCCTTGGATCTTATCTCGCACACATCCAGATTCAGACTCTAGAAAATGTTGGCTTCCCCCTGTATAGCAATACTGCCAAAAACAACAAAGCTGTACACAAAATAAGTCGCAATCTGAATTATGTCCCTATGCCCTGTGACTGGAACCAGTGGAACTGCATGCCTCTGAGAAGCTGTCTCTGAACACGAGAAAGTGTTGGAGGGCTGTGATGTGACTTAAGTAGACCGAACATATAAATCATAAGCAGCAGGGAAGGATGGGCTTTGTTTTAGCTCTATGGAAACACTGCCAATGGTCAATGGGATGTCTTGTTCTTGAAGCCACATTACTTTTGAGGTCAAGCATTCCTGGCATGGCCTGCACCTTTCTGAAGTCACCACAGTTTTCTGAAGTGGCCAAAGTGTGTGTCCCATGTTCTGTATTTCTGGATCCTATTGCCTCCATTAGTCTCCTAGGGGCTGCCTCAATTCTTTTCCAGGACCTCCTGACTCATATATCTTATTGTCAAGATGTGGTGTCTTTTCATCCTTGAGTAGCATATAATTTGTTTTTCTCTGATCTCTTTATTCAGTGGGCCAAGTGTCCTGCCAGTTCTGTAAGTATTACAAAGTGATTATTCTACTAGAAGCCTTTTATTTACATTCCGGCTTCATAAGCATGTTAATCTATGAAAATATGGCAGTGAAACTGATGATACATGTAAACTAATATGCACTAATAAAAATGAGAAGAAATCATGTTAAATACCTCACAATTATATGATTGTAGGTGTATATGACCTAGGAGAAATTTATTGTGCATACTTAATGCCCACAGCATGAAGTTGTGAAATAAATGGTGATAGGAAAACGATTGCTATAACAATGCAAATTAAGTGGTATATGATTTTGCATAACTACACATTTTTTTCAAGCCCACAATGGCTGAAAACCTCATTTTGTATAAATGACAGTTTCAACACTTTACACATTAGATCGCTAGACCTTTTCATTCTATATAACAGCTGTTTGTATCCTCTGATTTACATCTCTGTCCTTTCTCACCTCCATCCTCCTCTCTGACTAAACCACACTTTAGTTCTCTGTCTCTATATCTTTGAATCCTTTTATGATTCGATATATTGGGATCATATGATTTTTCTCTCTTTGGATAGTTCCACTCATTATAATATCTTCTGTGATGGAGCATTTTATACAAGGTGACACGAGTCATTAAAAACCATTTCTCCATGATTTCTTTCCCCCTTATTAAAAAGTACTTTTGCTACTTTGAAGGTAACAATACACAATGCACTACTCTCCCACAATCTTGACTTGAAGCTTTGTAGCATTGCTTTTATTGGATTTTTTTTCTTTGCAATAGTGCTGCTAAATAAGAAAAAGTCATGCAGTTGTATGCATGCAGAGTGATTGTGGTGTAGTTTCCAATTGATGGGCTTTAGACTCTACTTGAGGGTTAGGAGGACACACTTCTGGATCTGACTGGCTGAGTCACACAGGAAATTCCTTGGTGCCTATCTCTGTTGCAGATACAAATATGAGAGAAAGTAATAGAGAGAAAGGAGGATTTTATTAGGGACACACCTGCATCATTGGGGACTCTGGCCCCAGTGGCTGATTATCAGACAAAGGAAAGGCTCCAGTTTCATTCACATAGTCCAGGAGTAAGTGTGATCTTGAATCAAGAACTTTTAGGCAATGAAACAGATTTATATGAAGGAAGACAATGATAGGCCTTCTAAGAAGCCAAACTTCAGCATGTCATAAGACTCAGCTTATGGTGAATCCAGGAAAACACATGTCACCTTTACCTGTATTCTTGAAGGAAAACAGATGATGACAAGTCATAGGCCTTGCTTACAGTCACATAATAGCAAATGATATCCTGTAACAGAGCAAGGAATTATAGCTGCTGGGAAGAGGGCATTTCTAACAGGAAAACTCATTTTTCTGTAAGTCCTGTTTCATCTCTAGTTATCATTCCTTCCTCAGGAGCCCTGTTCTGCTCTGGCTCTTGGCTGCCATGAAATAAGTAGCTGTGCTCTACCATGATCTCCTTCCATGATGCTTCTGTCTCACAGCCAGGCACCTCTAGGTTAAGTCACATCATAAACTAAACCAAATGATGTCTCCCCTCCTTGAGTTCACGAGTGTCAGGTACTGTGTTTCAGCACCAGAAGCTGAGGAGTACACTAAATTTGCACCAAGATTGGGACCTTTGCTGTAAAAGTGTCTGACTCTGTGGGTTAGCAATGGAACTCACTTGCAGGAGGCACTTGGAAATGTTAAGAGATGTGAGCTAGACAAGCCCAACAAGCTCTACATTGAGCTTGATGGGAGGTTCTGACGGAGAGCAGAGCGCTCTTAAGAGTGTGGGGAGTAAAGGCCAGGCTCTAAGATGTCTACAGGGGAACAAAGATTCCAATGGCAGTTGGCAGAGAAATCATCTGCCTGACCATACTCTGGCAGAAACTGCCTACATTGTGCATGTTTCCCAAGGATTTTCTGAGCTTACTATCTTCTTTACTTTCCTCCTGTTGCTGAGATAATATGCCCAATACCCAAAAGAGAAACTGTTTATTTGGCTCCTTATTTTTAGAGGCTTCAGTTTATAATTGGCTGGTTCAAAAGTAGTGACACGGCAGAGAGGAATGGCAGAGGGTAAACAGTTTGTGGCAGGCAGAGGCAGCAAGCAGCAAACTACAAGCAGGCAGCAAGAAGCAGCCTCCCTTATTCTGTTCCCTTCAGCATATGCAGGCTTCCCAGCCCTAGGGCGGTGGCACTCGCACCCATGGTGGGCAGCTTCATGCTAGCACAGCACTGTGATACTATCCCAGAATCACATTCTGGACCCCTGAATCACACATCCCAGATCCATCCACCTTGAAAAGACCCCACTTGTGACCGCATGAAGGTTTATATGTAGATACAATCCATACCATGGACTACAACAACTGGTGTATAAAATCTCCAGACAACTTAATACTCACGTTGTGGCATGGGCATTCTGGCTGCTTTAGTAGAGCCCTAGAATGAAAATTCTTTGCTGAAACATCAGTTGAAAAGCCACCTACCTCCATGTATAGCTCTGAGGGAGGAGCTTAAGTCTACACCCAGATGGCACTGGTCAGTGGGTGTGTTCCTCTAGGAAGTTGAGCTCAGCATGTTCTAGAAAATCAGACCAAAGAACACCTTTCAAAACCTGCATTCTTAGGCCTTTTATATTAATCTTCTGGGAGAGTGTGCTGCTTCTTGTCCTAGAGACAGCTGTAGAGACAAAGAAGACAGAATTGCAGGTGAGAACCAAGAAACATAGAAGCTCTGGGTCTACTCTTTTACTGTTAGCTTCATAACAAACTAAAATGATTCAAAATACTGCTGACAAATGTGGATAAGAGTTGCTGGGCTTATATGTGTTGAGAATTATGTGAGGTGAAAAGGAAGTTCCTTGATTTGAAAATGCAGATCAGACCAGACAAACCATGATGGAGAAAAAGGTAAAGGAAGAAAGGAAAAAGGAAAGTAATATGTACATATATACAAGATAAGACAGCTGTGCAGGGTGCTTCTTTATTTTATTGAAAAGAAAAGTTCGTGCTAATGTTTGGGGAGGAGATCAGGCTTGTATCTTACACTCTGAACAACTAGTATGAAGAAAACAACAGGCAGTGAATTAATTATTGCAACTGTCTTAGTAACTCATTTTGAAGCTCTGATTTATTATATTTTTATTTTTTTCTCTTTAAAATAAAAAAAAGAAAAACAAATCACATAATGATCATGTTTGGGATAATATATTAGAACTCGTAGAAATTCTTGGCTGAGTGAAGTCCACATTTATTATAAGTCTTTAAATAAATATGAAGATATGTGGTTGTGTGCACTTGGTCGGTTTGTGAGGGAAAAACTAGTAGGCACTGGCAAGAAACATTCTACATCAGGTGACATGTGACACCAAGTTACATATACCTTGCAAATATTTTCCTGTGTAATTCTTTGGAAACATCTGAAAGTAGTGAGGTTGGATAACTGATGGCCAGGGAGATTATGTAACCTATTTGTTCATAAAAGTACTAAGTAGTTTGCAATATAAAGGTTAAATACAAGTTGACCAAGTATTTATGTAAATTTTTATGAAATCACTGACTTGGAGAATTACTGCATGCTTCCTCCTGAGTTTCAGATATGTGGTATATGAAAATGTGCACAAATATGATGAGGTAGCTATCAATGCTCAGCACAGCTATTCACAGATTGTTTTCCTCATCAAAATTTTATTTTTGGCTGAGCATTACCATGACTTGGTCAGAATTCCAAAGTTGCCCTCCTTGGCCTTTGTGCATGGTGAATGCTGGTAACTCTCCACTGTGTGCCAACTCCCTGGGCTTCTCTGTCCAGGCAACTGCAGCAGAGCAGCCAACCTGAGTTCTCCGGGTGCCTGTGCAGCTGTGCATAGAATGCAGTCCCCTGTGTACATGGCAGTACTTGGATATTACCATTTCCATATGGAGTTTTCAAACTCCACATTGCTTCTTATTTTCTTGTAACACTCTGAGATGCTTCTAGAAAAAAATATCCAATTAGCCTTCAGACGTGTTAGACTACTGTCTGGAGACTTTCTAAAACTTGGGCTCTGTTCTTCTATTATGCTCAGGGCTTTGTTCCAGTGGAGCTTCTGACATAATCCCTGAGGGCCTCACTTCTGGCCTGCATCACCTGGGAGTCAGGATTTCAACCTATGAATTCAGGGAAGACAGATAAACAGAGAACAGCTTATTTCTTAAATGAATAGGTGAATCTTTGCATTTAGCAAGCAAAAAGACTAAATGGCTGTGTTGATAGAATTACCTCAAACACGACATCATTAAATAGACATGTCACACATTCTAAATCTGTGTAAGACACTAGGACAATATTTGAGAATGAAGCACAAATCTTGAGGTCTTGTCCAGACGATTTCTAAAGCTAGAAGACCAATTCTAAGCCATTATTCAAAAATTTGTGGTTGAAATATGTATGTGATCCTAGAGGAGTGAAGAAAGTAATTGATTTTGCAAGGGTTTCACACCCCAGAAGGAGGAAATGGAGGAAAATTCACTGTGGGAGTAAGACTTTGTAAGGGAAATAAAAACATGGAGGCAGGATGTAAAGGAAGACACCTCCGAGGAACTAAAGTACATGTCCCACTAAAGGAATGTTCAGGGAAATATCATATTCCAGAGGCAAAGCACTCTCCAGTATTTTCAAGCAACAAGACCAATAGGCAAAATGGAATATTGTTAATTCAGAACCCATAGAAATGGATAGCAATCAATAGTATTTGGAAAATCTCAGATTGTATTAGATCAACCCCCAGAATCAGTATTCAAGAAAGATCAACTAGTGATGTAACAACAGAAAGTTCTTGAACACATGATAAGAGCATTCGGAAGTCAAATGACTCTAGAAGGAGCTAGTTGGAGTCAGCACCCTGACATCAAGGAGCTAAGTACACACACAAACACACACACACATGCATACACACAAAAGACCAGGCGCATTACAAAACAAAAACTAAGAGGCAGACAGAAGGTAGCAGTGAGGCAATCAAGTTAGGTCAAAGGTGGCTTTGCTCTAACAGGGTTTTGCATAACCTCAATTTGTGCCTAGTCACCACTCACATCTGACAAGAAAAACATTCTTAACAAACACTTCCATATTTATGAATGGGGATGAACAGTTTAGCTCATCAATTATGGAGCAAAGAATGAGGATTTGCAGATCCATGAGTGGCCGGATCTTGGATAAGTAAGGAGGACATGTGGGAGTCCTGTCTCAGATTGGGAAGGACGGATCCTTGCAGCAAGCTGTTTCCAGAACAAGATGAAGCCTGAAGGCTTTCCCGATCATTCCTATCTTATCAACTCACAGGGGCAAGCAAATTTCAATGCTGTGTGTTCCTCCGAGAACAGCATCTGCTGAATTTCACATTGGTCTTTACCTTTTGTGAATAAGCTCTGTGAATTTTCTGAAATTCTTATTCAAGGGTATTGTTAAGAATTTCATCCAGTATACCAATGACACCTGAGTGTGGCTGCATAGATAACCTCTGTCTACAGAAGTGTGTGAGATCCTGGGAAATGTATGGGACTTGCATGCGTTACATTGAAAATGTGGAATAGCACATTCACTTTGGAGGAGAGTGAGGAGAGTTTCTTAGCATGTTACACATTCAGTTACCACACAGCTCTGGAAATATTCTCAGTGGTAAATAAAACCATGCATGCATACATATATTAGTACATTAATCTTTATAATAACATATTGATAATTGGCCAAAATTACAGGCAATGAATTGTGCTCCAAAACGTTAATACATAAAAATCTGATCCATCGACAATGCCTATACTGCAATGTTATTCAGCAATAAAAAGACCATCCCATTGAAAACTTCAATGACTGCGATCTGGTAAATAAAAGGGGTTAGTCTGAAATGGCTACATAGTAAATAATTTGAGATTTTTGACATTTTGTCAAAGGAAAATTGTAGAATCAAAAACAAGTTAATGAATACCTTGGGCTCAGAGTCAGAGGAAGAGAAAAAGAGGTTGATGGGGAAAAGGCAGAAAAGGACTTTTGGGCTCTGTTTGAAAAAGTAGGCTTCCCTGTTAGGATACTGGTTCTGCTGTATGTACAGGTATCAATCTGTATGAGACCGTGCACTTTAAATTGGTGACTTTTACTGAGCGTGAATTATACCTCAAAGAAGGATTACAACACTAACAGAAATATATAGAACTATTTATATTACATATTTCTAAGCCTTATATGTTGATGAGACCTTTTAAATAAAAAGAAATAGTGACTTCCTTGAAAAATATAACAATATATGTGTGTACATAGAACATAAATGTAAATTGTATGCATGGTTAACTAATAATCAAACTTTTTTCTTTGATTTTCTTTTTTTCTTTTAAATTTGGATTATAACACAGAATCATTATGTCTTCTATGCAAAGACTCAGAGGAAAAGTTTTAAACATTTCTTTTTGTCTTTGGTATCTAATATCAAGACTACTAGCAATAATAGTTCAGCTGCCTCGTACAAACTGGGTATTGCACAAACCAGGCACATTGTTGTGACCTTAAAGCCAGCCATCTGAAGTGCTATGTGCCTATTTACATGGGTCACCTGCATTTAGGGTTTTCCAGTTCATCTGAAATTCACCAGTGGTTGGTCAGAAAAAAACCATTAAGCACAATCATTTAGATGACAGTGTGGGCTCACTTTTGCTTGTTTGGAAGACAAATGGGAACTGTAACCATTGATTTCTCCTCCTGCACTGTATGTGTGGATGAAGCTATCACACTATACCCTATCAATTCATGCAAGTAAAACAGTTACTGATGAAAAGAAGACCAGTAGTCATCTTAACCATGAGGACTTGCTCTCTCCTGATGCTCAGCCTTACATTCACTGACTTATTGCCTTGTCTCATTCTGTGAACTAAGTGAGCATTTACTGCCATTGTTAGATGAGGAACCAAGACATCAGAGAGTTGAGTGGCAAGCTGGGGATCCTAGAGTGGCTGAGCTGCCTGGATATGAATGGAAACTGAAACAATGGTCAGGCATTCTCTGATAATAGACTCATTAATTGGGGCAACTTTACGTGTTGCAAATCTGTTTGTTAAAAAAAGGTGGAAAGAAAAATTACAGAAATATGTTTGAAAGTGAAGAAAGATTTTGGTGATGAGAGAGAGAGACCTCAGCCCCGCTCCTGCCTCATCTTTCTTACAGTAGGAAGTTCAGTGAGTGGACCATCCAAGAAACAGCAGGACTAGAGCCCAGACAGTTAACCAGAACTGTTTATTGCATTTTCATCACTTCTCATTCTTCTAGTTCTTTGATGTTTCTCAACTGTCTCTTTAGGTTAAGTTACCCACCAGGATGCTCCATTTGCAAAGTCCCCAGATGCTACAGATGCTAGAGAAATCCTTAGTGAAGCACCTGCCTGAATCCATAAAGGTAAGAGTGGAACATGCACAAGAGAAAAATAAGGACATTTAGCTGCCTATAAAAGAAGTGGGGAAGAAAGCATTCATCAACTTGTGTGCGAGGTACTCTGCGTTTAGCATCTCATTTAAATCATGTTGCCTTGATCCAAGAAATGTGTATCATACCCCTCAGTTCTATAACCTGACCAAGACCATAGCCAATGTGCCAACTCGAATCTTGTCTGAGCTTTGGGGTGTAATGAATCAAAACATTTCCTGCTACTTATCTGAAAAATGTATTATATAAATCTGTAAGTTTTCCATAGTTTGAAACTTTGACTAAAACTATCATATTCATGTTTAATTGCTTTTCTTAAACATCCACTTATCTGTTCCTTCTTGATGAAAAGAACAAATCATTTTGTGTTTTCTTCAGTCTCAAATGAATAGTTTTAGATTTGAGTGAGCAAGAAATGTCTTTAGAATGAGACCAATACTCCTGTACTCAGAGACATGTCCCCAACCAGCCCCAGAGCCTGAAATTACAAGAAATAAAATCTCATAGAGCTGAAATGAAAAAAGAATTGAATGTAGAAAGTAGCCAGTGTAATTCTCCTTACTGTATTTTATGGAATAGACAGAAAATATGCATGTACATAGAAGTCTTAAACAAAGTAAGGAAATAATTTAAACTGAGTTATCCAAAATACTTCTTTTATAACATCAGAATACATATGCTGTTCAAGTGGTGTCATGGTTTATGTTTGTGTCCCCCAGGCCTCATGAGTTTGCATTGTTCATTTGTGATGGTTCATTGTATAGTGCTTGGATTGATGGTGTCAGTGCTCCACCCATATAGGGCTGGAGCCAGGATGTGATGTAATGGCAGGAAGAACGTGTGTTTTTCTCTTTGCTGGTTCGAGTTTGCTGCTGGCGGCCGCCATGAACTGCAGCCCAGCCATGCACGCCTGCCTGGGAGCTGACTGAGTGTGGACTGAAACCTCCCAAAACTGTAAGAAATAAACCTTTCCTTTCTCAACTTGGGCATCAGATATTTTGTCTCAGCGACGAGCATAAAGTAACTAAGACAAGTGGTTAAGACATATTTTTCCCTGGATGAAGTACATATTTTTAACATTTTAAAATGATTATAATCATGTTAATTATGTTCTTCAATAATAATGGAATTAAAATTTAAAACTTTTCTGGAAGGTCCTAAATTTCTGCAAATGATATAAACACACTTCTAAATATATCATCCTTCGCTGTCACAAGGAAAGTTAGTGGAATCAAGGAAAAACTGGAAGAGGAGGAAGAGGAGATCATATACCGTGATCAGGTGGGTTTCATCACAGGAATTCAAGCAAGGTTTACCAGAAGCAAATCAAATATGATGCATCATATCAATAGAGCCAAAGATAAGGATTACATGATCATCTCAATAGATGCAAAAAAAAAGGTTCTGATAAAGTGCAATACTCATCAGTGATAAGAACCTTATGGAAAATTGGTAGATAGTCATTATCTGACCCAGATAAAAGCCACCTATGAACAACAACCATCATCATATTAAATGGTCAAAAACTGACAGCTTTCACTCTAAAATCAGGAACAAGACAAGGCTGTCCACTATCACCATTCCTATTTAGTATTGTTCTGGAACTTTAAGCCAGTGCAATTAGACAAGAGAAATAAAAGAATTAAAGATAAGAAAGGAAGAAATTAAGCTATCATTATTTGCAGATGACAGGACATGCTATGTAGAAGATCCCCAAAACTCCACTGAAAGATTTCTACATATAAACTGGGCATGGTGGCTCAATCCTGTATTCCTCAGGAAGCTGAGGTGGGAGTATTGTTGCAAGTTTGAGACCAGCCTGGGCTACAAAGTGAACTCAAGGGCAGCCTGAACTGCTTAGTGAGACTCCATCTCACACACACAAAAAAAGACTTCCACATATAACAACCAAATTCAGTAACATACCTGGTTACAAAGTCAACACTCAAAAATCAATAGCATTCTTGTACACCAACAAACTCACTTGGAGGGAAATAAGAGAAGCCACTCCCTTCACAGTAGCATCCAAAAAATAAAATACCTAGGAATCAATCTAACAAAGGAAGTAAAAATTTATTCAATGAAATTCACAGTACTCTGAAAAACGAAATTGAAGAGGACCTTAGAAAATGGAAAAACATTCCTTGATCATGTATAGGAAGAAAAAACTTTGTGAAAATGTCAAAATGTCATTCTACTTCCCAGAATCAACAATTGGGATCTCATCTGGTTAACAAGTTTTTGCATGACAAAAGAAATGTGCAACCAAGTGAAAAGACAACCTATGTATTAGTCAACTGTCCCTCAGACAAAGCACTTTTATCTAGACAATATAAAGAATTTTAAAACATCAAGCCCCCAAAATTCAAAGACACAATCCAAGAATGTGCATGTGAGATGCATATACACTTCTCAGCTGAAGAAATATAAATGGCAAATAAATACATGAGGAAATGTTCAATATCATTGGTCATTAGAAAAATGCAAATTAAAACCACAGTGAGATCCCATTTTACTCCAAAAAGAATAAATAGGATCAAGAAAACCACCAAGAACAAATACTGGAGAGTCTGTGGGGAAAAGAAACACTTCTTCACTGGTGGTGAGAGTGCAGACTGGTGCAACCACTGTGGAAATCAGTGTGGAGGTTCCTCAAAAGACTGCGATTAGAGGTCCCATTTGACCCAGCTACTCCACTTCTGGGCATATTTCCAGAAAAACTAAAAAACATTATGCCACAGTGATATATATGTGAACACACACACACACACACACTCTATATCTATATCTATATCTATATCTATATCTATATATCTATATCTGTATCTATATCTATATATATATATATATATATATATATATATATATATATATAGTGCACAATTTGTAATACCTATCTTGGACACAATGCCAATGCCCATTAACTGAAGAGTGGATAAAAAAAGACCTGGTAGTTTTATACAATGGAGTACTTCTCAGCTATAAAGAAAGATCACATTGAGGCTTTTATAAATAAATGGATGTGATATGAGACTATACTCATAAATAAACTAAATCAAACTCACATATGTAAATACCATATTGTCTCCCTAATGTAAGAAACTGAAAGCATAAATAAGATACAAAATCTTCAGTAAATATTGTGAAAGGGTAAGAAGCTGGTCAAAGAGGAAAAAATAATTCATACAGGGAAAAAGAAAACAGAAGGAAGAGAAACAAAATAAGATATAAATTTGTATATATATATATATATAGATAGATAGATTACTAAGATGATTGTGCTACTAATTCTGCTAGTTCTTGGAAAATAACAAATAACATCCATAGCATTAGATCAATTTTGCATGCCTATATATGATAATTCAAAGACATACAAAGATACTATGAAAGAGAACAAAAATTGTGTTCCTGCCACCTTGTTTTGAAAACTTACAATGTTATTGTTTTTGGTTCTTAGATATAGTTATTTATTTGTTTTTTTTGTCTAATAGAGAAATGATAGATATACATGTATATGCTTATGTAGGCCTAGAAATTCACCTAAAGAGTTTACAAGAATTGATTTGAATATGTGTGATGGGGGAACAATTACACTGAAGAAAACAAGACACAATGGTAGCAATTGATGACCTCTTATCATTTTTATTGGAAAGTTAACAATGGTTTTATTTTTGGGTTTGATTGCTTTTAGTCTGTTTTCAATTATTTGATTCCAATATGTATGAAGTTATGGCAGCTATTTTGAAGAAAACAAGAGACATTATGGTAGGCATTATTGATTTCCTAGTGTCTGGTCTTGAAAGTCTTTGGGGCTTTCTTTCTTGTGTTTTTATTGCTTTTATACTATTTTGATGTGTATGAACATATTGTGAGTAAAGATATGGGCAACTATTTAGAAGAACACAAGTGACATGATAGCCACTGTTGATTTCCTGCTGTCTTTTTCTGATATCCTGTATTATTTGCATTGTTTCAATCTGCTCTACTTTGTTCTGTTCTGTTTATATTTGCTTTGTTTCATTTTATTCTCTTTCAAATAAAAAAGAGGTAAAAATTGAAATACAGAGTAAGTATTATATAGTTATGAAGTATGCTTACATTCATGAGTGTTTAATGACCTGGAAATATGGTCAAGTATAGTGTATGTGGGAATAATAGATGTTAAACTAATATATGTGAGATCATTTTGTATAACTGTGTGTATGCATGAAAAAATGAAAAAGAATAAGTGGTGCAAGAATGAGTACTTGATAATTTATTTCATTAATGATTTCATCAAAACTCTGCTTATTTGGGGGATAATAAAATGTAACCTAAGGATTGGACTAAACACTCTACGCACTGCACAGCCTACTTTCAGAGGGGTGAGTCACTTTGTCACACAAGCACAACATTGACCGTGAGCTCTATGCTTCTTCTTCTACTATGTTGAATTGGGACAGGTTTATGGGACCATCTTCCATATGAACCAGGGGAACCCCTTCAAGGTAAAGGCTCTGGTGGACAAGTGGCCTGATTTTAATACAGTAGTTTCCATCCTCAGGAGCAGGTAAGTTGCCAACTATGGTATGGATATGATAGTGTCTATTTTGCTACATAAAATGAAGGCGCAAGTGGGTAAATCTCAGGGAAACCCAAATGAAGCAGGGTGATAACAGTTTAGCCCTCTCTTCCAGAAACTCACAGGCCAGAGGAATCATGGGACAGTGGGGAACTTCAGGATCAAGTGACGATGTACAGTAGCATTCAGGAACACTTATGCTCTTGTTATAGGAATTTTTATTAATTTTATTTTCAAAAAGACTAAAAAATCAAAATAAGTAGAAATAATACATATGTTCAGAGAACAACATAAACAGTAAGAATTCACTAGTTGATGTTTACATATTGTCGTTTTACAAATAGTTGTTCAAGGTGCAAAAGTGGAACATGTTAAGAGGATATTCACTGAGACTGCAAAAAGATCTGTTCAACTGTCCAGAAAACATTAGTAACATGGTTGTCAATCATATACATTTAAACAAACATGCAGTTATGCATATCTTCATTTATGTTTAGATTAAACAAACTAAAGCAGGTTAAAGTCATTCTAAACAAACAATAATAGTATTGCTGGATTTCACATCATGACACTCTGTAATCAGCACTGGGTACTGTAGAGTCTTTTCTCTTTAATTTAATTTAAAGAAAAACTAAACAAAACAGAAAACAGGTAGAAATAACACATGATTTCAAAAAAAGTAAGAAATCACTAGTTGATGATTTCAGATTATCTTCTTACAAATAGTTATTCAAGATACTAAAGTGGAGCATATAAAGTAGGGATTCAAAGGCAGAGATTGCACGCAGTTCTGTTCAACTATCGAACAAAAACTTAGAAATATGGTTATCAATTCTATACTCTTAAATATACATGCAGCTATTGATGTCTTCAATTATGTTGAGATTGAATAAACACAGGCAGGCTAATATCACTTTGAACAAAGAATAATACTATTGCTGGGTTTCACATTATGACACTCCAGGATCAGCACTGGGTATTTTAGTGGCTCTCTTTCTTCAAAATATCTGTTCATTTCATCATGTGTCATAAAATCAGTTCTCATAAACTGTTTATAGACTTGCGCACGCATGAATCTTAATGTATTTCTATCCTTTCTATATTATTAGAGGGAGAAACAAAACAAAGCAAGGCAAAAGAAAACATATTCCTATAAACTCATGAAATGAACTAAACGTACAAGAACACTATACAAAGAGTTCTACCATGGTTCCTGTGTTGTCTCTTGTTATGTTCAATATATATTGGCTATATCATCAGGCATAGGATAATTGAATATATCAGTACATAACAGTATTAATATAAATACAACTTTGCATATAGTATAAAACTTCAAAAACTGGCAGTTATCAAACCAGAATGTGTATCAGAGTCTTGTCATCTTCAGTGTAGTTGCCTATACTCTCAGACTTGATACTATCAATAATTTCAGTTTTGAATAAAATCTTCTCTGCCTCATTTCTGTTATGCTCTTTTTTTGCCAGCAGTTGTCTGCTCGTTTTCTTCATTCTGTTTTCTGCTCCATTCATTGAAGCTTCTCTGCCACTCTTCTTGGAATCCTAGTACTTTTCTCTTTCTCTAGAATGCCCTGAAGTATTCTCTGTAGTGTTGGATTGGTTGTTGCAAATTTCTCAAGTTCCTCTTCATCTTGGTAGCATCTTATTTGTCCATTAATTTCTAGAGACAGTTTGTGAGGGTATATCAATGTGGGAAGGAGGTTATTTTCTTTCAGGGCTTGGAATATTTCACTCCAGTCTCTTCTTGACTTGATGGTTTGTGTCGAGAAGTCTGCCATTATTCTGATGGGCCTTCCTTTATAGATTATCTGTTTCCTGTCTCTGACAGCTTTTAATATGCTGTTCTTATATTGAATTTCTGGGATCACGATTATTATATGCCTGGGTATAATTCTGTTTTGGCTATAGGTGGCTGGACTTCTGTATGCCTCGTATATCAGCATATCATTTCCCTTTCCTATGTTTGTGAAGTTTTTCTTAATTATTTCTGTGAATAACCTGTGTAGTTACTTTGTTTGTACCCCAGCTTCTTCCTTCATATACTTTATTCTCAAGTTATAGATCATTTTGTCATCCTCTAGCCTTTATACTGTTACCACTTGTTTCCTTGTTTTTTTTTTTTTTAAGTTTTCCCTTTCATACTCCCACATTGCAAAACTGTCCTCCAGTTTGGATAATCTATCCTTAATTTCTTTCAAGTTGATTTGCCGTCTTTCCATAGAGTTCTTAATTTCTTCGTGATCTCTTTGGATCTGCCTCATGTACTCTGTATTTTTTTATATTCTGAATCAAATGGTTGTCTCCTTTGAGTTCCTCCCTTCTTCCATGTGTGTCTGCTTGAGGGGTGCTTAGTATCTCTTTTATTAATCTTCTTATATCTTGCTTTATTTGACTAAATATTTCACTTTTGAACTCGTCTATGAGGTCCCGAATATATATCTCTTTATGTCCACTGGTGCTGTGTCTGATATTGCATGTTTGCTGTTCCCATTCTCCTTTGTATTTACCTGTCCTGGAGCCATGTTCTCATGGTTGGAACCTGGGACTTTTTGTTGTTGCTTCCTCTTCCCATCTTTTTTGCTTCTTCCAGGAGGCCTCAGTTTCTTTCTTTGTTTGTTACAATTCTTCTGAAATGGGCTGGCTAGCTGACCCTTCGCTCTGCCTAGTGCTAGTGAGTTTCAGACAGGGACAACATCTGCTGGCCACTCCCCTCCTTATCATTCAAGTGCTGTGGCCTGTACCATATTACTTTGTGACATCTCCCTTCCAGGTGCCAGTGGCTGGAGCAGAGCAGCAGTGGCAATGGCGGCACACTTTGTGTCACCTCACCTCCAGGTCATCAGCAGTTGCAGGGGCAGGGGATAGGGGCAGCCAGTGGGTACCAATTCACTCCCAGGCCCACAGCAACAGGTCTTGCTTGTGGCCCAGAGGTGACAGAGGCATTAGCTGGAGCGCAACAGAGTAGGAATCAGTCAAGTTGCTGTGGTGTGTACTACATTTCATTATGCCACCTCCCTTCTGGGTCAGTCAAGCTGCTGTGGCCTGCACTGTCAGTCAAAGTTCTCTTTACAGGACTTTTTATTATTTAAAGACTGAAAGATACAGAAATGCGATTGGTCAAGGGATGATTAAAAATAGAAATCACAGCAAGCAAGAAAGAGGATTAAAGTGCTTTCCAGGGTGATATTTAAGTTGAATTAAATTTGCAGTTAAGTGGGTTTTGACATATTGACAAGAGCAGGGGACATATTACAAGCAGGGAAGAATAAGGCCTCAAATATAGAAAGATGTTTAAGATGCTTTAGATAGATATTCAAGCCAAAGGAGGTATCAGTACTTGGAATATATTTTCAGTTGCATACTTTTATTAAAGTGACTAGCAGACTCTAAATACAAAATATATTTTAAGCACGTTGGAAAACATATGGTAAAAATCCACATAGGTGAGGAATCAAAAGGGCAGTGTAGCAATGAGCAGTGAAACACAGCATCTCTGAGACTCAGTATCATGAGCCCAGAAAACAACAATTCAATCAAGAGAAATAAACAACTGGATTACTGAGAATTAAGAAGGATCTAGGGGAAAAGAAGAAGGTACAGAGAAGTTGGAAAAATGACTCAAAATGTAGAGAAGAGAATGTAGCAACCTGGAAGCTTGCCTTGGTTTCAGAAATATCTCTTTTTCACAGACACAAAGTAAGGTACAAGGACCTACACCTGTACGGAGAAATGCCACACATAGGGCAGTGGCACCAGCCAGAGGATAGAGGAGCCCACAGTGCTTGGGAACTTTGAAAGCAGCATAGCAGGCCACTGCTGGAGAGGCTTCTGCTGTCAGTGAATGTTTGATCAAGTCCCATTTAGGGAAGGGTTTGAGAAATGAAGAGCGAGATTCAGAAAAAAGACAAAATACCTTCACTTCAGGGTCCCCGGGGCCACCGCCTCCTACAGTGACTGAGTGCAACAGCCACAGAAGATAGCTGTCCATAGAGAATGGTTTAGACATCGATCCCTAAAACGTTTAAACTCAGGCTGAACAGGACAAGGGCCCTCCTGTTCATGCTGAAAAGCCAGATTACCTTATGTTCAGACATGCCTGGCTCTGAAAGCACTGCTTTTACCTCTAGTCGGTTTCTTTAACCTCTCCCTGCTGGATACTATCCAACACAGGTCAGAGGTCTGGTTGCCTTCCATCTTCCGAGATAAGAAAGTGTATGCCTTAGCTTGGACTGTTGATACAACCTGGGGTCAATGGACAGAGAGGCATCTGGAGGAGGGGCACCTTACAAACCCACAGAGCATAAAGGTAGGTGAAGAAAACTGTGACCTGCTGGATTCCAAAATTGTGGGTCACAAAGTGAAACCATTCACACAAAACACCCTTTTCCCATTTTTGGACTCATTATTTTTGCTGTCCCTTATTTACTGTTTTTTTTGGAGGGGCGGTGTGGAATTTTTCTTTTTCTTTTTTGCTTTGTTTCTTTTTCTTTCTAACATTTTCCTTTTAACATTCTGGTCTTTATTTCCTCAGGTTCACTCTTTTTTTCTTTTATCTTCTTTTGGTTATTTGTTCTTTTCCAACACCTTGAGCTAATTCTCTTATCTTTTAAAGTCTTAGTAGGATCATTTTCCTCACCTTTTTCTTCTCCTTCTCATCTTTATTCTTTAAGTTTTCAAACTCTCATCTTGCATTCTCCATTTACCACCCATCTATCTTACCATTATAGTCATTAACCTTTGTCAACCCTTTGATAGTTATCTGCATATCATTGTTGTTGAAATTTTTTATGTTGTGGATAAAAGTATAATTGTTGCTTTTAGTAGATGGTTAGTGTATGCATGTACCCAATCCAAGTACTAAATAATAACCAAGCCAAATTCTACTTAGCTTCTGTGGGATGGTCATAGAATGTGATCATCATGTATTTGAAAAATACACTAATAAAAAATAAAAATCAAACTAATATAACATCAAAGAACTCAAGAGTTGAAATATTTGAAGTATTCAAGTAGCCCTGTAATCGAAAATTAACTTTGTTGAAACCTATAGGCCATTGTTGCACGCAGGTTGTAAGGTATATAATTATGCTAAGAGAAATAAGTGAAACCCAGAAAGTTGAAAGTTAACTTTGGACCATATCACTTACATCAGTTATAAAATATTGAAATATATAGATAGAAGACAAAAGTAGAGGACAAAAGAGTGGCTATCTAGGGGGAGGATGGGAAGAAGCAGGTTAAAGGAATTAAAGTAGCACCTATGAAGTATGAAGCAGTCTAAATAACTAGTGTATAATATGAAGAATATAGGTAGCAACATTTTCCTGAATTTGATACTAAATTTTGAGTTCCAGCTATTCTTCATACAAAAGCAAGTACGGTAATAATGCAAAGTGATGGATCTTTTAATTTTCTGCATAGTACCAGTCATTGTTTTGTAGCAACCTACTCAGTAACTATTTTATTACCTGTACATCCCTCATGACATCGTGTCATACACTGTATACATATCATTATTTATTAAAAGCTATAAAACAACACAGATGAACAAATACAGAAATTTACATTAATTGTCAAAAATCAAAAAATAAAAATCATATTGCATTTTTAAAAAATTTATTTTAAGAGAAAAAAACAGTAAAAGTGTACAAGTAATATAGAATTTCAAATGTAAAAAATCACTACTTAATAGATTACATATTGTCATCTTAGAAATAGTTGTTCAAGTTACAAAATTAAAGCATACAAAGAGGACAAACAGTGACATTACAAACAGTTCTGTTCAATGATCAAAAAAACTCAATAGTATAGTTCTCTATCTGGTACACTTAAATATACATGCAGTTATATCCTTTAGGGCACTTTCTTTTCTTCTCCTTTTTACAGTAACAATTACATATTTTGGGTTTTATTACTCCCACATTTCTTATTACTGTTTTTGAAAAGAATAAAACCAAATGTGACATAACAAAACAGAGTCATTCGAATCAAAAGGATGGACATAGTACATGAAGTAAAAACAGAATACAAGGTGATCAACAAAGTTATCATAATGCCCCTTGCTATCTAAGAATTGCCTATATCATCAGTTATAATGAAATTGAACAAAACAGTACAGAACAAATCCCATAAAACTGAAACATTGGAGACATTACTGGACTTCAAAAGAAGATAATAATCAAACCTGAATGGGCATCATAGTGAATCTTATTGTCTTCAAAGTAGTTGCCTATACCCCCAAA
Organism: Cavia porcellus; assembly: GCF_034190915.1. Lineage (NCBI taxonomy): Eukaryota > Metazoa > Chordata > Mammalia > Rodentia > Caviidae > Cavia > Cavia porcellus. The sequence goes on along the minus strand of NW_026947500.1, from coordinate 52,757,675 downwards.
CTTGATACTATCAATCAAAACAGAATAGAGTAAAATCATTCAAAACAAGATTGTAAGAGCAATACAGGGCTTCAAATCAATTTAATAAGATGTCAAAGTGGTTGCTATAATGTATCCTGCTATTTTTAAATTTATTTTTCCCTTAACTAAAGAAATAAAAATACAAATAAATAAATAATAAAAACGAGGTTGAGATAAAAGAGGAAATAACAACACAACAGTTCAGGTCAGAACATAACAATTTAAGCAACATAGTGTATCAACACAAGATATACTGACATAAGAGTAGTTACCATTGTGTCTGTTTCCTTGGAATATTTGAGTATAACTTCATGCACTGCAGAATCAAACATATCAAGACAATGTAAAACCATTCAAGAGAATGACAGTATTACAGGGTATTTAGAGCCAACTAGAAGAAAATGAGCAATGGTTTCTATATTATCTATTTGTCTTTAAAAGTTTTGTTTGTACTATCACATGTAATAAAATCGAATAATGTACATGTTAAGACCCATGGAGACAGAAGAACAAAAGCTTGATCGGACTTCAAAACAAGATGATATTAAATCAGCACTAGCTATTATGATGTCTTGTTTTCTTCAAAACAGCTGCTAATACCATCACAGATAATAAAATCAAACAGCCAGAATAAAATCATTCCAATTAATGAATGAAAACATTCAAGGTTTAGAGCAATATAATGGGGAATCATGATTATCACATACTTTTATGTATTCTTTTTTTAAATTTTACTTAAAAGTAAAACGAGAAAAAAATGAAACAAAACAAAGTGGTGTAAGGATACAAGTAATACAGAACTACAAAAAAAAACAGTAAGAAATCAGGACTTACTAGATTACATATTATCATCTTAGAGATAGTTGCTCAAATCACAGTATCAAAGCATACAAAGTATACATTCAAACAGTGAGACTGCAAACAGTTGTGTTCAATGATCCAACCAAAAACATTAATATGGTCAGCTATTTAACACCCCTAAACACACTTGCTGTTGTATCCTTTAGAGCTCTTTTTTATAACAAAATTTATGCATTTGGGGTTTTGTTACACCTTAGTTCTTATTACTTTTGGGGGGGAGAGAGAATAAACTCAAACATGGCAAAACAAGCTGTCAGTCAAAACCAAAGATAGACATAGCACATGATGTAAAAGAGAGTACAAGGTTATCAACAATGGTTATCAACCATGTCTCTTGTTTCCTTAATAAGAATTATCTATCTCATTAGATATTATAAAGTTGAATAAAACAGTATCAAACAAGAAAAATAAAACTTAAGCATTGTAAACATTACAGGACTTCCAAAGGAGACAATAGTCAAACCAGAATGGGCATCTTAGAGAATCTTATTGCCTTCAAACTAGTTGCCTATACCCTCAAACTTGATACTTTCATACAGCATGGAACAGAGTCAAATCAGTCAAAACAAGATAGTGGGAGTATTACAGGACTTCAAAACAAGTTAATTGGAAATCAAAAAAAAGTTACTATTATATATCCTGCTAATTTTTAAAAAAATTTTCCCCTTAATTAAAAAATATATTAAAAATAACTAAACACTTTTTTAATGAATAAGGAAGAGATTGAGATAAAACAGGACATAATAATATAACAATACAGGTCAAAGCATGACTCTTTCAGCAACCTAGTTCTTCACCACCAAATAACCCGACTTAATAGTAGTTACCATAGTGTCTTTTTCCTTGAAATATTTGAATAAAACTTCATATACTATAGCTTCAAATATTTCCATATCAAGAAGCCCAGAATAAAGCCTATCCAATTAATAAGTGAAAACTTTATAAGGCTTCAAGGCCACATAATGGGGAATCATGATTGCAACATTTGTTTTTATATTTGAATCATTACTTATATTAGGGAAACTATTCAGTATTCACACATGTGAGATTGATTTATTTCACTTATGAGTATGGTCTCAAGCTGCGCCCATTTATTGATAAATATCTCAATGTGATGCTTCTTTATAGCTGAATAATACTCCATTGTATAGAAATACCACAACTTTTTCATCCATTCCTCAGTTGATGGACACTTGGGTTCTTTCCAAGATCTGGCAATTACAAATTGTGCTGCTATAGGTGCACATATATCACTGTGGTATGATGCTTTTAGTTCTTCTGGGAATATGCCTAGAAGTGGAATAGCTGGAATAAATGGGACTTCAAATCCCAGCTTTTTGAGAAATCTCCAGATTGCCCTCCACAAAGGCTGCACCAGTCTACACTCCCACCAACAGTGTAGGAGAGTTCCTTTTTCCCCACAGCCTCTCCAACATCTGTTGTTGTTGGTTTTCTTGATCCTGGCCATTCTTTCAGGAGTAAGATGGTATCTCAGTGTGGTTTTAATTTGCATTTCTCTAATGACCAATGATGATGAACATCTTTTCATGTATTTACTTGCCATTTGCATTTCTTTATCTGAGAATTCATCTCAGATGTCCATTTTTTAGTATTGGATCTTTGAATTTTGTGGGTCTGAGTTTTTTTTTTTAATTCTTTATATGTTTTAGACAAGAGTCCCTTGTCTGAGAGAGAGTTCACTAAAATCTTTTCCCAGTTTGTGGGTTTACTTTTCACTATGCTGGAGATTTCTTTTGACTTGCAGAAACTTTTTAATAAGAAGTGTTCCCAGTTATTGATTCTGGGAAGTATTTCCCGTGCGGAATGAGTCCTGTTCATGAATTCTCTACCTACTCCTATGTCTTCAAGGTTTCTACCCAATTTGTCTTCCAATAGATTTAGTGTTTCTGTTTTAATATTCAGATCTTTGACCCATTTAGATTTTAATTTAGTACATGGTGATAGACATGGGTCTAGCTTTAGTTTTTGGCAAATGGAGAGCCAGTTGTTCCAGCACCATTTATTAAGGAGACTGTCGTTCTTCCAGTGAACCTGCTTGGCTCCTTTATCAAAGATAAGGTGTTTGAGTGTGTTTGTAGCTGTGGTTGTATCTTCTAATCTATTCCACTGATCTTTGGCTCTGTTTTGATTCCAATACTATGTTGATTTTACTACTGTTGCTTTGTAGTATAACTTCAAGTCAGGGATTGTGATGCGTCCTGCTTTGTCTTTGCTGCTTAGAATTGCCTTTGCTATTCTAGGTCTCTTCTGGTTCCAGATGAAATTTCGGAGTGATTTCTCTCGATCTATAAGGTATGTTGATGGTATTTTTTATTGGAATTGCATTGAATCTGTATAACAGTTTTGGGAGAATGGCCATTTTCACAATGTTTGTTCTTCCTATCCATGAGCAAGGGATGTCTTTCCATTGTCTGAGATCATCTTCAATTTCTTTTTTCAATGTATTATAATTTTCACTGTATAAGTCTTTCACTTCTTTCGTAAGAGTAATTTCTAAATATTTCATTTTTTTGCTTGCTAATGGGAAGAGTGTAGTTAATCTTATTTCCCTCTCTGTGATTTTGTTGTTCGCGTATAGGAATGCTATTGATTTCTGAGTATTGATTTTGTATCCAGCCACATTACTGAATTCAGTTATTGTATCTAAGAGTCTTTAAATAGAGTTTAGGGGGTCTTCTATGTAGAGTTCATGTCATCTACAAACAATGATAATTTAACTTCCTCTTTTCCTATCTTTATTGCTTTTACTTCTCTCTTTTGCTTAATTGCTCTGGCTAGTACTTCCAGTACTATATTAAATATGAGAAGTGGTAAAGGATATCCTTGTCTTGTGCCTGATTTTAAAGTAAAGGCTTTCAGTTTTTGGCCATTTAGTATGATGCTGGCTGTTGGTTTGTCATAAATGGCCTTTATTATATTGAGGTAAAGACCATCTATTCCAATTTTCTGTAAAGTTCTTATCATGAATAAATGTTGGACCTTATCGAAGGCTTTTTCTAAATCTATAGAAATGATCATGTGATTCTTATTTTTGGCTTTATTGATATGGTGGATTACATTTATTGATTTACATATGTTGTACCATCCTTGCATTCCTGGGATAAATCCCACTTGGTCATGGTGTATAATCTTCTTGAAGATTTCTGCATCCTATTTGCCAATATTTTATTGAGGATTTTTGCATCTGTGTTCATTAGGGAGACCGGTCTATAGTTCTCTTTTTTAGTTGGGTCTTTCTCAGATTTTGGTACTAGAGTAATATTTGCTTCCAGGAATGATTTAGGAAGGATTGCTTCCCTTTCCATTTCATTGAATAGTTTGAAGAGTGTTGGCATTAGGTCTTCTTTGTATTTCTTGTAGAATTCTGCAGTGAATCCCTCTGGACCTGGGCTCTTGTTTGTAGGTAACGACTTAATTACATTTTCAATTTCATTAACAGAGATTGGGTTATTCAACAGTTTTCCATCCTCTTGATATAGCTTTGGTACTTCATATGTTTCTAGGAATCTGTCTATTTCTTCTCTGTTATCAAACTTTTGAGAGTAGAGGTTTCTGAAATAGGTGTTGTTGATCTGTATTTCTGTAGAGTCTGTAGTGATTTCACCTTTTTCATTTATTATTGCATGAATTTGATCTTTTTCTTCCCTTTTTTTAGTTAGGTTGGCTAGGGGCTTATCGATTTTATTTATTCTTTCAAGGAACCAACTCTTTGATCCGTTGATTCTTTGGATTGTTTTCTTAGTCTCTATTGTATTGATTTCTGCTCTGATTTTTATAATTTCCTCTCTTCTTTTGGCTTTGGGCTTGACTTGCTCTTCTTTTTCTAGCTGTTTGAGGTGTGGCATCAAGTTATTTATTTGTATTCGTTCTGTTTTCCTGATGTGGGAACTCAGTGCAATAAATTTTCCTCTGAGGACAGCTTTCATTGCATCCCACAAATTCCTGTAAGTTGTATCTGCATTTTCATTTTCTTTTAGGTATTACTTTCTTCTGTGACCCACTGATTGCTCAAGAGTGTGTCATTCAGTTTCCATGTGTTTGCGGGATTTTTGCAGTAACTTTTATCAATAATTTCTAATTTCAGAGCGCTATGATCTGATAACATGCAAGGGATGATTTCAACTCTTTTGCATTTGTTTAAATATGTTCTGTGAGGTAATATATGGTCTATTTTAGAGAATGTTCCATGTACTGCTGAGAAGAATGTGTATTCTGATGTTGTTGGGTAGAACATTCTGTATATGTCTATCAAGTCCATTTGTTCTCAGGTGTGAATCTGTTCTGTTATTTCTTTGCTCATTTTCTGTCTGGTTGATCTGTCCCTTGGTGTTAATGGCGTATTCAGGTCTCCTGTTACAATTGTGTTACTGATAATTTGAGTTTTCATTTCTGTTAATAATTGTTTTATATAACTGGGCTTTTTGGAGTTTGGTGCATATATATTTAAGATAGTTTTCTCTTCCTGTTGGAGTTTTCCCCTTATGATTATGTAGTGACATTCTTTGTTCTTTATGGTCATTGTTGGTTTAAAGTTCATGCTGTCTGCAAACAGAATTGCTACTCCTTATTACTGCTGCATGAAATATTGTTTTCCATCCTTTGACTTTCAGTCTGTGAGTATCCTTCTGGGTTAGATGGGTTTCCTGTAAACAGCATATTGTTGGATTTTGTTTCTTGATCCATTCTGCTAGTCTGTTTATTTTGATTGGTGCATTGAGACCATTTATATTAATGGTTATTACTGTTAAATGGTGGTTTATTGTTGACATGTTATCTCTCTGCTGTTTCATCTTTATCTTTCTGTTCTGTTCAATTATCTGCTTTGCTTAGTGGTTTTTTTCCTTTGTGTATCTAAACTGTCTTTCAATATTTTTTGCAGGGTTGGTTTGGTGTTCATGAAGTTCTTCAGCTGTTCTTTGTCATGGAAGTATCGTATTTCATCATCAATTTTGAATGATAGTTTTTCAGGATACATCAGTCAAGGTTGGAAATCATTTTGCTGTAGGATCTGGAATACTTCACTCCATGCTCTTCTTGACTTTATTGTTTGTGCTGAAAGTCTGCTGTGATTCTAATAGGTTTTCCTTTATATGTGACCTGTATTTTCTCTCTGATAGCTTTTAATAATCTATTCTTGTGTTGGATTTCTGGGATGCTGATTATTATATGTCTGGGTGTAGTTTTATTTTAGTTTTGACTATTTGGACTTCTATATGCTTCACTGAACCTGATGTTGGTTTCTGATCTCATGCTTGGGAAATTTTCAGCTATTATTTCTCTAAATATCCTCTTGACATCCGTTATGTTGTCTTCTTGTTTTTCATTAATCCTTATCATTCTTATGTTATTTTTCTTTGGATCATCTTGCAGTTGTTGAATGGTTGTTTCCTGATTCCTTGTTATTTTTAAAAGATCTTTCCTTTCCTGTTCACTAGCTCCAATTCTGTCTTCAAGTTCTGAAATTCTATCTTCACTTTCATTAAGGCGGTTTTTACAACTTTCAGTGGAGTTTTTTATTTCCTGTGTATCTCTGTGCATCTGCATTATGTATTCTGTTTGTTTCTTATATTGCTCATCCAAGGATTCTATCTTTTTGTTTAGTTCCTCCAATTTTTTATCTGTGTTTTCTTTAGATATATTCAGAATCTCTTTCATTTCTTTTATCATTTCTTCTTTTACCTGGGAGATTATTTTGAGTTTGAATTTCTTTAAAGCTTCCTGGAGTTGCTTGTTAATTTCAGTAGCTATTGTGTCTGATATTTGAGGTGAGTGGCATATATTTTCTTCTATATAAATTGCTCCTAGGGTTTCTTGAGATGGGCTGGAGGTTTGAGGTTGTGATTTGGTCTTTTGTTTTGTCATTTTCCTATATTTCTGTGTTTCAAGTATTATTTGAAAGCTTCCTCAGGATCTGTTGGAAATCCACTTCTATGTTTGCAGCTACTGAGACTCTGGCACCCCATTACTCCAAGCCACTGGGCCTGCAGAACCAATGGCCCTCCTCTCCCTGTTCAGAACTCTGCAGTTCCAGATAAGCTTGGCCTCAGGGACACTGTGTGCCCAGCTGCCCATTGGAAGCTCCACAGCTCTCCAAGTGCAGCCACGATGTGGAGGTGGATGCAGAGGCCTCAAACCCACCTCTCCACTTCACTGCACCCAGAAGTCTGGAGAGACTGGAACAGTCTGTGCTTTGGGCAGAGTGTGCTGAGCATCCACCACAGGCTGCAGAGTCTCTGGAACCTGCGATGCTGCACTGCCTGCTGAGACATCCACAGTCCTCCAGAGACACGGGGAGGCTGATGTAGGCGCCCCAGATCCACCCAGCCCTTCCTCTGCACACCGATGGCGAAGTGCAGGAGTCCCAAACAGGCTGGGCTCCGGGGATAGCATGGGCCCGCCCACCAGTTGGTAGCTCCACTGTTCTCCAAGTGCAGATGGGATGGGGAGGTGGATGTAGAGGCCTCAAACCCACTTCTCCACTTCACTGCACCCGGAAGCCTGGAGGGTCCCGATCGATGTGGACTTTGGGCAGAGTGCGCTGAGCACTCACCACAGTCCACAGTGCCTCTGGAACCTGCGATCCTCCCCTGCTTGCTGAGATATCTACAGTCATCCAGACACATGGTGCAGCTGATGCAGGCGCCCCAGATCCGCCCAGCACACCAATGGCGAGGTGCGGGAGTCCCCACTTTTACGTATTCTTACCATATCTTATACTAGGGAAACTATTTGGCATTTATACATGTGGGTTTGATTTACTTCACTTGTGAGTATGGTCTCAACTGCCCCCATTTATTTATAAATATCTCAATGTGATTGTTCTTTATAGCTGAGTTGTACTCCATTGTATAAAAATACCACAACCTTTTTATCCATTCCTCAGTTGATGGACACTTAGGTTGTTTCCAAGATGTGGCTATTACAAATTGTGCTGCTACAAACATGGGTGCACATATATCACTGTGGTATGATGCTTTCAGTTCTTCTCAGAATATGCTCAGAAGTGGAATAGCTGGAACAAATGGGACTTCCCAGCTTTTTGAGACATCTCCAGATTGACTTCCACAACGGTTGCAATAGTCTCCACTCCCACCAACAGGGCAGAGGACTTGCTTTTTGCCACAGCCTCTTCAGCATTTGTTGTTGGTAGTTTTCTTGGTCCTGGCCATTCTTTCTGGAGTGAGATGGAATCTCAGTGTGGTTTTAATTTGCATTTCTCTAATGACCAATGATGCTGAACATTTTTCAATGTATTCATTTGCCATTTTTATTTCTTCATCTGTGAACTGTATATTTATCTCAGATGCCAATTTTTGCAATGGAACTTTGAATTTTGGGGATCTGATATTTAATTATCTACATGTTCTGGACAGAATTCCTTTGTCTGAGGGAAAATTCACTAGTGGTCCCCAGACCATTTTTCCTCAATTTGTGGGTTCTCTTTTTACTATGCAGGAGATTTCTTTCAACATGCAAAACTCTTTAAAAGGACATGATTCCAGTTAATTTTTCTGGGAAGTATTTTTCATTCAGGTTGGTTCTTGTTCATGAATTCTCTACTTGTTCCTATGTCTTCAATATTTCAACCTACTTTGTCTTCCTACAGATTTAGTGTTTCTGTTTTAATATTTAGATCTTTGATCCATTTAGACTAAGTTTAGTACACAGTAATATGCATGGGTCTAGTTTTAGTTTTAGGCATTGAGGGAGCCAGTTTTTCTAGCACCATTTATTGAAGAGACTATCTTTCTTCCACTCAAGGTTTTTAAGTCTTTCATCTATGATAAAGTGGTTGTACTGTATGCAGTTGTAGTTGTATCTTCTAATCTATTCCACTGATCTTCAAGTCTGGTTTGATTCCAGTACCATGTTGATTTTACTACAGTTGCTTTGTAGTATAACTTCAAGTCAGGGATTGTGATGCCTCCTGCCTTGCCTTTGCTGCTTAGAACTGTCTTTGCTATTGTACGTTTCTTCTTGCTCCAGATGAATTTTAGGAGTGATTTCTCTAGATATGTGATGTATGTTGGTGGTATTTTTATCGGGATTGCATTGAATCTGTATAAGAGTTTTGGGAGAATGGCCATTTTCACAGTATTTATTCTTCCTATCCATGAGCAAGGATGTCTTTCCACTTTGTGAGATGCTCTTCAATTTCTTTTTCAGTGTATTATAATTTTTCCTGTATAGGTCTTTCACTTCTTTCATCAGAGTAATTCCTAAATAGTTCATTTTTTGGTTGCTAGTGTGAAGGGTGTGGTTTCTCTTATTTCTCTTACTGTGCTCTTTGTTAGTGTATAGAAATGTTACTGATTTTTGAGTATTGATTTTGTATCCAACTACATTGGTGAATTTATTTATTATATCTAAGATCTTTCAATGGAGTTTAGGGAGTCTTCTATGTAGACTATCATGTCATCTACAAATAATGATAATTTATATTCTTCTTTTCCTATCTTTACCACATTTATTTGTCTCTCTTGCTTAATTGCTGTGGCCAGTATTACCAGTACTATATTAACTAGGAGCGGTGATAAGGCACATCCTTGTGTTGTGCCTGATTTTGAAGTAAAGCCTTCAAATTTTGGCCATTTAGTATGCTACTGGTTGTTGGTTTGTCTTGGGGGCCTTTATTATATTGAGGTAAAGAGCATCTATTCCAATTTTCTGTAAGTTTCTTATCATAAATGAATGTTTGACCTTATCAAAAGCTTTTCTGCATCTATGAAAATAGTCATGTGATTCTTACTTTTCGTTTTATTGTTATGTTGAGTTATATTTATTGATTAATGTATGTCTAGTGGTTGATTGATTGTGTCAACTTGAGACAGTTAGAAGCTAACTAAATGGGTTTAGCAATTCTACACCCAAGGATGTAGAAGAAGACCCTCCCTAGGGTGAGTTATCACCTCGAGGTATAAAAGGAGAGGAGGAAGGACAAATCAATTCCATTCTTGGGAGAGGCTCCAGTCTTCGCTTTAGTTTGGACCTCGCCTCCTGGCTTCCAGTACAGACTCTTCAGCTTCCCAGCGTAGACTTCAGCTTTTCATCACAGAGCCTTCGGCCTTCTGTCGCGGACCCATCAGCCTGCTGGTGTGGACTTCCACTAGATACTAGGGTGAACTCCAGAGATCTTGGATTGAACCCTTCGGCCTCCCATGCATAGACACCCTCTGCACGCTTCCTCATCGGACTCTGAGACTGACTATTCATAAGCCAATCTTGTTGTTTCTATATATTCCGGGTTATATCTGTTCTCTCTAATAAAACCCTGACCAATACATATGTTAAACCATTCTTGCATGCCTGGGATGAATCTCATTTGGTCATGGTGTATAATCTTCTTGGTGATTTTCTGCATCCTATTTGACAATATTTTATTTAGGATTTTTGCACCTGTGTTCGTTAGGGAGATTTGTCTGTAGTTCTCTTTATTAGTTTTGTCTTTCTCAGGTTTTGGAACTAGAGTTGTATTTGCTTCCAGGAATGACTTAGAAAGGATTATTTCCCTTTTAATTTGACTGAAGAGTTTGAGGAGTGTTGCAGTACAAAGTCTTATTTGCACTTCTTGTAGAATTCTGCAGTGAATCCATTTGGGCCTGGGCTCTTCTTTGTAGGTAAGGACTTAATTACATTTTCAATTTCATTAATAGAGATTGGGCTGTTCAGCACTTTTACATCTTCTTGACCTAGCTTTATTACATGTTTCTAGGAATCTCTATTTCTTCTGTGTTATGAAACATATGAGAGTAGAGATTTTCAAAATAGGTGTTGATGATCTTCTGTATTTCTACAGAGTCTGTAGTGATTTCACATTTTTCATTTCGTATTGTGTGAATTTGAGCTTTTTCTTCCCTTTTTAAAATAATGTTGCCTGGCGCTTAACAACTATATTTATTCTTTCAAAGAACCAAATCTTTGATTCATTGATTCTTTGGATTGTTTTCTTAGTCTCTATTGCATTAATTTCTGCTCTGATTTTTATAATTTCCTCTCTCTTTTGGCCTTGGGCTTGACTTGCTCTTCTTTGTCTTGGTTTTTGAGGTGTAATATCAGGTTGTTTATTTCTCTTCATTCTGTTTTTCTGATATGACAACTGTTTCTGATGTGGAATAGAAATTCTAATACAACCAAGATTTCTGCGTGAATTTTAATATTGTCATGCTCAACATAATTTGTTGTGAAACTCCTTGAAACAGAATAGTATTTAGTCTTGCAATTAAAGATTTCTCTGGATAATATTATTTTTGTTTTTCTCCTGAAGAATAGAAAATCATGGAGGAATTCTACTTAAAACAGTGCATATTTTTTCACATTAAATTCCAATGCAACACATAAATAATTGGCCAAACAAGATTTTTAAAAACATGAAGCAAATAGATTAGTTGACATTGGTTTTTTTGACATAAATGTTTTAGTATAAATAAAAATATGTGAAACAGTCATACTTCACTTTGGAAAATACTACAATCATAAAAGCTAGGTAACAAATATTGAAATGTCTTGGTATAACTGGTTTGATTAATACCATGTTGCTTAAACACACAGGAGATGACTGATGACATTGATCACTACACCAACACCTACCAAATCTTTTTTAAAGACCCCAAGAACTGTCAAGAATTCCTTGAAAAACCAGATGTCATCAACTGGAAACAACATTTGCAAATCTAAAGTAAGGAAAGTGGGATGTGTGCTTGCTACTAGGGTAGGTTCACCTCTCCTCCTGAGCACCTTCCCCTCAAACGTTCACTGCCTCCTAATGCTTGGTCCTTCTATTTGGTCACCCACACTGAGAGGTGTGGGATTTAAATGCTGCAGGTAGGGTTCAGATGCCAGGAACTCTGGAAAAGGGGCTTTCTCCTTAGCTGAGGATTCATGATATACCCCTGGGTGTGAGAATAGAGCTCTCTTTCTGGCCTCCCATTCCTGGAGTAGTAACAGCAACTCATTGCCCCACAGGGCTCATTAGGGCCATGAAGTCCAGCTGCTGGAGCTATGGTCCTGCTCTCCCTAGTAACACTGAAAGGTGATTCCTGGTTCAGCCCCTTTGTACACACTGGTAACCAAGTGACTTAACTATTCTTCTGTGTCTTCATTTGTTAAAAGGAGGATAATAAAAACCTAAACCCTACAACATAGTGTCTGTAGGAAGATAAAATGAAAGTATTTGACCAGTGCCTTAACAGATATGTACAAAGCTAAGATTGGTTGCCATAATTTCAATATCACTGTTCCTTTGCACAGTAACTGAAAGGTTTTTTTCGGATTGTTTATTTTACATAAAAGAAAGCATGCTCAGAAAGTGACCTGATCACACTTCTAGTAAATGGCAATGATAGGAGCCAGATTCTCTGCTACTAAAGCCTGCTTCATTTGGTTATCCTGGCTTCTGCCCCTCTAGGTGCACAGTGAATCCTGGATGAGGTGATACAAAGTGTTGCGGCTGCTAAATTGGTCAAGGTGAAGAAAACACAGTGCATCCTTTATATGATGCCAATGACAGTAAAGAAACTGTTACCTTCCCTGTTGGGTACACAGCATTTAAAATCTGAGACTCCCAGGATCGTGTGAGTTTGACTGTAGAAGCTCTTCCCAGTATGCTGACATCTTTAATGAAAGTGGTTTACCAGCCTCACTGGCTACAGTCTTTCCTGCTGACCTACAAGTGATTTCTAGGGTGGTTTTACAGAGCACTATTTGGGTTCTGTGCTTCACCTGTTGGGAGCCATCAAGGCCTCTCAGCACTTTGAATGAAACTGAATTCCTTCTCCAGGTGCAGCATGACCTTTTCTTTGAAGTAATGCTGCCCAATAAGAAAAAGTCATGCAATTGCATGCATGTATGGTGATTGTGGTGTAGTGTCCAATTGATGGGCTTTAGACTCGACTTGAGGGTTTGTAAGACACACTTCTGTGTCTGCCTGGGGGCGTCACAGAGGAATATCCTTCGGGCCTATCTCTGTTGCAGATCCAAAAATGAGAGAAAGCCATGGATAGAGAAGAGGATTTTATTAGGGGCACACCTGCATCATTGGGGACTCTTGCTCCAAGTGGCTGAACATCAGACAAAAGAAAGGTTCCAGTTTCATATACTTAGTCCAAGATTAGGGATGATCTTCAATCCAGAACTTGTGGCCAATGAAACATGTTTATAAGAAGGAAAACAATGATAGCCTTCTAAGAAGTCAAATTTCAGCATGTCACAAGAACCAGGTTATGGTGAATCCAGGAATACAGTTGTCACCTTTACCTGTATTCATGAAGGAAAACAGATGATGACATGTCATAGACCTTGCTTACAGTCACATAATAGCAAATGTTATCCTGTAACAGAGCAAGGAATTACAGCTGCTGTTAAGAGGGCATTTCTAACAAGAAAATTCATTATTCTGTAAGTCCTGTTTTATCTCTAGTTATCACTCCTTCCTCAGGAGCCCTGTTCTACTCTGGCTCTTGGCTACCATGAAACAAGCAGCTGTGCTCTGCCATACCCTCCTTCCATGATGCTTCTCTCTCAGAGCCAGGCACCTCTAGGCTAAGTCACCTCATAACCTGAGCCAAGCGATGTCTCCTTTCTTTGAATTCACAAGTGTCAGGTATTGTGTTTCACCACCAGAAGCTGAGTAGTACACTAAATTTGTATGAAGAATGGGACCTTTGCTGTGAAAGTGTCTGACTCTGTGGGTTAGCAATGGAACTCACTTGCAGGAGGCACTTGGAAATGTTGAGAAATATGAGCTAGACAAGCCCCAAAATGCTCTACGCTGAGCTTGGTGGGAGATTCTGATGGAGAGGAGAGTGCTTATCAGGGTACGGGCAGTAAAGGCCAGGCTCTAAGATGTTTGCAGGGGAACAAAGACTCAAATGGCAGTTGGCAGAGAAACCATTTGCCTGACCATACTCTGGCAGAAACTGCCTACATTGTGCATGTGTCCCAAGGATTTTCTGAGCTTACTGTCTTCTTTACTTTCCTCCTGTTGCTGAGACAATTTTCCCAACACCCAAAAGAGACACTGTTTATTTGGCTCCCTATTTGTAGAGGCTTCAGTTTATAGTTGGCTGGTTTGAAGGTAGTGACATGGTAGAGAGGAATGGCAGAGTGTAACCAGTTCATGGCAGGCAGAGGCAGCAAAGCAGCAAGCAGCAAACTGCAAGCAGGCAGCAAGAATCAGCCTCCCTTATTCTGTTCCTTTCCGCATATGCAGGCTTCCCAGCCCTAGGGCAGTGACACTCGCACCCACAGTGGGCAGCTTCATGCTAGCACAGCACTGTGAAACTATCCCAGAATCACATCCTGGATCCCTGAAGCACACACTCTAGATCCCTCCACCTTGGAAAGACTCCACTTGTGACTGCATGAAGGTTTATATGTACGTACAATCCATACCATGGACTAAAACAACTGGTGGATAAAATCTCAAGACAACCTAATATTCAGGTTGTGGCATGGGCACTCTGGCTGCTTTAGCAGAGCCCTAGAATGAAAATTCTTTGCTGAAACATCAGGTGAAAAGCCACCTACCTCCATGTATAGCTCTGAGGGAGGAGCTTGAGTCTACACCCAGATGGCACTGGTCAGTGGCTGTGTTCCTCTAGGAAGTTTAGCTCAGCATGTTCTGGAAAATCAGACCAAAGAACATCTTTCAAAACTTGCATTCCTAGACCTTTTATATTAATCTCCTGGGAGAGTGTGCTGCTTCTTGTCCTAGAGACAGCTGTAGAGATGAAGAAGACAGATTTGAGGTGAGAACCAAGAAACACAGAATCTCTGGGGCTACTCTTTTTCTGTTGCCTTCTTAACAAACTGGAATGATTCAAAATACTGCTGACAAATGTGGATAAGAGTTGTTGGATTTATATGTGTTGAGAATTATGTGAGGTGAAAAGGAAGTTTCTTGATTTGAAAATGCAGATCAGACCAGACAAACCATAATGGAGGAAAAGGTATAGAAAGGAAAGAAGAAAGTAACATGTACACGTATACAAGATAAGACAGCTGTGCAGGGAGATTCTTTATTTCATTGAAAAGAAATGTGCTAATGTTTGGGCAGCAGATCATGCTTATATCTTATACTCTGCACAACTAGTATGAAGACAACAACAGTCAGTGAATTAATTATTGCAACTGTCTTCGTAACTCATTTTGAAGCCCTGATTTATTATATTTTTATTTTTCTGTTTAAAATAAAAAAAGAAAAATAAATCAGGTAATGAACACGTGTGGGATAATATTTTAGAACTGGCAGAAATTCCTGGCTGAGTGAAGTCCCCATTTATTATAAGTCTTTAAATATATAAGAATAGATTTGGTTGTGAGCACTTGGTAGGTTTGTGAGGGAAAACCTAGGAGACACTGGCAAGAAACATTCTACATCAGGAGACATGTGACACCGAGTTACATATAGTTTGCAAATATTGTCCTGTGTAATTCTTGGTAAACATTTGAAAGTAGTGAGCTTGTATAACTGATGGCCTGGGAAATTATGTAACCTATTTGGTCATAAATGCACTAAGTATATTGTAATATAGAGGTTAAATACAAGTTGAGTAAGTACTCATGTAAATTTGTATGAAATCATTGATTTGGAGCTTTACTGCATGCTTCCTCCTGAGTTTTAGATATGTGGTATATGAAAATGTACACAAATATGATGAGGTAGCAAAGCTTAGCCCAGTTATTCACAGATTATTTTACTCATAAAAATTTTGTTTTTGGCTGAGCATTAGCATGAGTTGTTCAGAAGTTCCAAACTTCCCCTCCTTGGCCTTTGTGCATGATGAATGCTGGTAACTCTCCAGTGTGCGCCAACTCCGTGGGCCTCTCTGTCCAGGCAGCTGCAGCAGAGCAGCCAAGGTGAGTTCTCCGGGTACCTGTGCAGCTGTGCATAGAACGCAGTCCCCTGTGTACATGGCAGTACTTGGATATTACCATTTCCATATGGAGTTTTCAAACTCCACATTGCTTCTTATTTTCATGTAAGGCTCTGAGATGCTTCTAGAAAAAAAATCCAATTAGCCTTCAGAGGTGTTAGACTTCTGAGTGGAGAATTTCAAACACTTGGTATATATTCTTCGGTTATGCTCAGAGCTTTATTCCAATGGAGCTTCTGACATAATCCCTGAGGGCCTCACTTCTGGCCTGCATCACCTGGGAGTCAGGATTTCAACCTATGAATTCAGGGAAGACAGATAAGCAGAGAACAGCTTATTTCTTGAATGAATAGGTGAATCTTTGCATTCAGCAAGCAAAAGAACTAAATGGCTGTGTTGATAGAATTACCTCAAACACGACATCTTTAAATAGACATGTCACACATTCTAAATCTGTGTAAGACACTAGGACAATATTTGAGAATGAAGCACAAATTTTGAAGCCTTTCCCAGATGATTTCTAAAGCTAGAAGACCAATTGTAAGCCATTATTCACAAAATTGTGGTTGAAATATGTATGTGATCCTAGAGAAGAAAAGAAAGTGATTGATTGTGCAAGGGTTTCACACCCCAGAGGGAGGAAATGGAGGAATATCCACTGTGGCAGTAAGCCTTTATACGGGAAACAAAAAGTAGGCTTTATGGGCAACATGGAAGTGGGATATAAAGGAACACACTTCTGAGGAGCTAAAGTGCATGTCCTACTAAAGGGATTGTTCAGGGAATTATCATATTCCACAGCCCAAACACTTTCCAGTATTGTCAAGCAACAAGACCAATAGGTAGAATGGAATATTGGTAATTTAGAACCTATAGAAATGAATAACAATGAACAGTATTTTGAAAAGTTCAGATTCTATTAGATCAACCCCCACAATCAGTGTTCAAGAAAGATCAAACTAGTAATGTAACAATAGAAAGTTCTTGAACACATAATAAGATCATTGGGAAGTCAAATGACCCTAGAAGGAGCCATTTGGAGTCAGCACTCTGACATCAAGGAGCCAACGACACACACACACACACACACACACACACATACACACAGGACCAGGAGCAGTGCAAAACAAAATCTAAGAGGCAGATAGAAGGTAGAAATGAAGTAAACAAGTTGGGACAAAGGTGGTTTTGTTCTAACAGGGTTTTGCACAACCTCAATTTGTGCCTAGTCACCACTCACACCTAACAAGAACAACCTTCTTAACATACACTTCCATATTTTTGAATGGGGATGAACAGTTTAGCTCATCAATTATGGAGCAAAGAATGATGATTTTCAGGTCCATGAGTGGCCGGATCCTGGGTAAGCAAGGAGGAAATGTGGGAATCTGTTGTCAGGTGGGGAAGGATGGATCCTTGCAGCAAGCTGTTTCCAGAACAGGATGGGGCAGGAAAGCTTTCTTGATCTTTCCTATCTTACCGACTCACAGGGGCAAGCAAAGTTCAATGCTGTGTGTTCCTCAGAGAGCTGCATCTGCTGAATTCCACATGGTCTTTAGCCTTTGAGAATAAGCTCTGTGAATCTTCTGAAATTCTTATTCAAGGGTATTGATAAGAATTTCATCCATATACCAATGTCACCTGAATGTGGCTGCATAGAAAACCCCTGTCTACAGAAGTGTGTGAGATACTGGGAAACATTTGTGACTTGCAAGCATTACAGTGAAAATGTGGAATAGCACATTCACTTTGGAGGAGCGTAAGGCAGTTCCTTATTATGGTACACATTCAGTTATCACACAGCTTTGGAAACATTCTCAGTGGTAAATAAAGTCACACATGCATACATATATTAATACATTAATCTTTAATAAATTATTGATAATTGGCCAAAATTACAGGCAATGAAGTGTCCTCAAACACGTTAATACATAAAAATCTGACCCATCCACAATGCCTATTTTGCAATGTTATTCAAAAATAAAAAGACCGTCCTATTGAAAACTTCAGTGACTGAGATCTCGTAAATAACAGGTGTTAGTTTGAAAAGGCTACATAATAAATAATTTGAGATTTTTGACATTTTGTCAAAGGAAAATTGTAGAATCAAAAACAAATTAATGATTACCTTGGGCTCAGAGTCAGAGGAAGAGAAAGGAGGGTTGATGGGGAAAAGGCAGAAAAGGACTTTTGGGCTCTGTTGGAAAATGTATGCTTTCCTGTTAAGATACTGGTTCTTCTGTATGTACAGGTATCAATCTGCATGAGACCATGCACATTAAATGGTGAATTTTACTGAGCCTGAATTATGCCTCAAACAAGGATTACAACACTAACAGAAATCTATAGAACTATTTATATTACAGATTTCTAAGCCTTATATGTTGATAAGACCTTTTAAATAAAAAGAAATAATACAGTATATGTGTGTAACTAGATCATAAATGTAAATTGTATTAATGGTTAACTAATAATCAAATATTTTTGTGATTTTCTTTTTTTCCTTCAAATTTGGATTATACCACAGAAACATTACGGCATCTATGTAAAGACGCAGAGGAAAAGTTTTATACATTTCTTTTGTCTTTTGTCTCTAATATCAAGACTACTAGCAATAACAGTTTTGCTGTTTGGCACAAACTGGATATTGCAGAAGCCAGGCACATTGCTGTGCCCTTAAAGCCAGCCATCTGAAGTGCTATGTGACTATTTACATGGGTCACCTGCATTTAGGGTTTTCCAGTTCATCTGAAATTCACCAGTGGTTTGTTAATCAGAAAAACCCATTAAGTACACTCCTTTAGATAACAGTGTGGGCTGACTTTTGCTTGTATGGAAGACAAATGGGAACTGTAACCATTGATTTCTCCTCCTGCACTGTATGTGTGGATGGAGCTATCACACTATACCCTATCAATACATGCAAATAAAATGGTTAATGATGAAAAGAAGACCAGTAGTCATCCTAACCATGAGGACTTGCTCTTCCTGATGCTCAGCCTTACATTCACTGACTTATTGCCTTGTCTCATACTGTGAACTAAGTGAGCATTTACTGCCATTGTTAGATGATGTACCAAGGCATCAGAGAGTTGAGTGGCAAGCTGGGGATCCTACAGTGGCTGAGCTGCCTGGATATAAATGGAAACTGTAACAATGTTCATCATTCTCTGAGAATAGACTCATTAATCCTGTGGCAAATTTATGTGTTGCAAAGCTGTTTGTTAAAAAATTGGTGAAAAGAAAAATTACAGAAATATGTTTGAAAGTGAAGAAAGATGTTGGGGATGAGAGAGAGAGACCTCTGCCCTGCCCCTGCCTCATCTTTCTTACAGTAAGATGTTCAATGAGTGGACCATCCACGAAACGCAGGACTAGAGCCAAGAGAGTTAACCAGAACTGTTTATTGCCTCTGCATCACTTCTCACTCTTCTAGTTCTTTGATGTTTTTCAATTGTCTCCTTAGGTTAAGTTACCCACCAGGATGTTCCATTTGCAAATTCCAGAGATGCTACAGATGATAGAGAAATCCTTAGTGGAGCACCTGCCTGCATCCATAAAGGTCAGTGTGGAACATGCACAAGAGAAAAAAAAAGTACCTTTAGCTGCCTATAAAAGAAGTGGAGAAGAAAGCATTCAGCAACCTGTGTGGTAGGTGCTCTGTGTGTAGCATCTCATTTAAATCACGTTGCCTTAATGCAAGAAATGTGTATCATACCCATCAGCTCTATAACCTGACCAAGAACAAAGCCAATGTGCTGACTCGAATCTTGTCTGAGCTTTGGGATGTTATGACTCAAAATATTTCCTGGTACTTATCAGAAAACTGTATTTTATAAATCTGGAAGGTTTCCAGAGTTGAAACTTTGACTAAAACTATCATATTCATGTTTAATTGCTTTTCTTCAACATCTATTTATCTGTCCCTTCTTGATGAAAAGAACAAATCAATTTGTTTTTTGTCCAGTCTCAAATGAATAATTTTATATTTGAGTGAGCAAGAAATGTCTTTAGAATGAGACCAGTACTCCTGTACTCAGAGACATGTCTTCAAACAGCCCCAGCGCCTGAAAATACAGGAAATAAAATCTCATAGAGCGGAAATGAAAAAAGAATAGAATGTAGAACTTAGCCCGTATAGTCCTTCGTACTGTATTTTATGGAATAGACAGAAAATATGCATGTACCTATAAGTCCTAAACAAAGTCAAGAAACAATTTAAACTGAGTTTTCCAAAATACCTGCTTTATAACATCGGAATACATATGCTGTTCAGGTGCTTAAGACATATTTTTCCCTGGATGAAGCACATATTTTTAACATTTTTACAATGATTATAATCATGTTAAGTATGTTATTCAATAATAATGGAATTAAAATTTAAAACTTTTCTGGAAGTTCCTAAATTTCTGCAAATGATATAAACACACTTCTAAATATATCATCCTTCACTGTCACAAGGAAAGTTAGTGTATTTTACTTGAATGTAAATGAGAGTGCATCATAGTGTAATTTATGAGATGCAAGAACATCATTGACAACTAGAAAAAGCATGGCATTAATTGCTATTGTAAAAAAAAAAAACAAGGATGGTGTCATCTAACAAGATTTAGACTTGCAACCCTGAATCTAAAAAATTAGTACAAACTAACTGCTTTAGTGTGTGGAATGAAGGAAACAGGAGAGTGGGATCAAGGAAAAACTGGAAGAGCAGGAAGAGGAGAGGAAGAACTCAATCAGAAAACAGTAAGTAATAGCTATATTCCATGCACCATCTGTGCATCCGAAACTGGATTCTCAGAAAAGTTCAGTAAGGTTGAAAACACTATGACTAAAGTGACCAAGATATAGAGAGAATAGTCATAATTTATTAATATTAAGAATGAAACAGGAGACATCACTATTAGCTCAATGGAGATTATAAACCTTTAAAGATGTTTTTAACAACACCATACTTATACATTTCAAATTTATTCTGTAAAAAATAGAACGTTGAAAAGTCACTGAAAAAGAATTTCAATTGAAATCTTCCTATTTCTGTAATTTAAAATACTCTGAGAAGAAAACTGCTCATCCAGATGGCTTCATGACCAATTTCCACCACATGGGTGCAGAAGAAGTAGTGTCAGGGCACACAAAGCATTCCAGAAGAGGGCAGAAGAGGTAATGTCGACCAGTTAATTCTAAGACATTGGAATTATCCTGATAGCAAAACTTGAAATATACAGTGCAAAAACTACAGAGTATGTCCGTCCGTGAACACAGATGCCAAAATAGTAACAAGATAGCATGAGGTCAAACACACCATTCAGGAAAAACTAGTGTATCATAAACAACTGGAAATTATCTTAAGAATTCAAGATTCAACATTCAAACATCAATAATGTCACTTTCTAAATCAGCAAACTAAAGGAAAAAATCCAGATTATACTATCTTGACAGTTATAGAATGATTATTTCACCAAATTTGATATTCTGAATAAACATAAAACCACTGCACCCTAGGAAAACAAAAAGGATCATCCTTAATCTGATAGAAAGGAAATGAATAACATTTTCAGCTATTATTTTACTAAATCGTGAAAGAGGGTTTCTCTACGATGGACATTAAGGCAAGAATACCCACCTTCAATACATATATGCACAGTAACACTGGTTGGTCTAGCCAATATAAAAGGCAAGAAATGAATATATAGCAGGCAAAAAGAAGCAAAAGAGGGTTTTTTCCCACAGACTTTATGGTTATCTAATATAGAAAAATCATATGAAAGATACAAAAAGAGCTTTAGCTAGTAATAAGTTCAGCAAGATGACAGGATTCAACTCTAATGTATGAAATAACAAAAATCAGTTCCATTGTCATAAACTATCAATGCTCAACTGAGCATGAAACTTAAAAAGCAGTACCATTTACACCTAAGGAAAACAAAAACTAAAGGAGAAACAAACCTTTAGTTGTACAACTTTGTTAGTCTACATTTTTTTTTATTTTTTTATTTTATTTTAATTTTTTTTTAAATTTTTTTTAAATTTTATTTAAGGAGAAAAGAAAAAAAAAGCAGGGAAAGGGTACAAGTTATACAGATTTACAGGAAAAAAAATGAACAGTAGGAAATCACTAGTTAATGGATTACATATTGTCATCTTAGAAATAATTGTTCAAGTCACAAAATTAGAGCTTGTAAAGTGGACATTCCATCAATGATACTGCAAACAGTTCTGTTCATTGATCCAATAAAACTCTGTGATATCATTTTCTATCTTATACACTTAAATATACATGCAGTTATATAGTTTGGAGCACTTTCTTTTCTTCTCTTTTGTACCATGACTATTACACATTTTGGGTTTCATTGCTCCCACGGTTCTTATTACTTTTTTGGAAGAGAGTAAAACCAAATGTGACATAACAGAACAGAATCGGTCAAGTCAAAAGGGTGGACATAATAGATAATGTAAAAACATAATACATTTTTTTTCTAATGACTCAAGTACCTGGACTTCTCTGGGCAGCAGGAAGTTGATGTGTTTAGTACAGCCCTAACATCAGTCTCTGCAAGAGCAACTCTGGAAATAAAGGCAGAATTTTATACCTTGTGTTAACTTTTGCTACTGATTATGTGCTTTGTTTAAAGGTCATTCATGGATTAAGCCACATGAGCTTTAGGTAACTCCAAACCACAGGTGAATTGCAGGTAACACAGTGCAGCTGTTGAGTGGGCTGAGTCCTGAGGTAGACGTCTTTGACATAACAAATTCATTGTTTTCCGAGAAACACTGCAAAATTTTGAGCTCAGTCGCAGCATTTTCTTGTAAACCTGGGAAAAGCAGAAAGTCAACAAGGTAGGTGTTTCCATTCAGTAGTTATTAAATCTCTGATAAGAGAAAGATTTGTGTATTGTGGCCTGAAGCATTGGGTGTTGTGTCTGCATAGAGTAAATACTGTATAGGCTTGTGTCACACATCAAATCTCATTCAGTCAGGTTGCAGCAACAGAGAGAGAGAGATAGAGAGAGAGACAGAGACAGAGAGAGAGACAGAGAGAAAGAGAGACAGATAAACAGAGACATACAGAGAGAAAAAAGAGACAAAGAGACAGAGGGTGAGACAGAGAGACAAACACAGACTCCAGTTTTATTTTTAAATTGGGTATCTAAAAATCACCCGTTCCAAATTCTAATGTTTAGAAAAGTAATCGTTTTTTTCCACAAAACTGATTTCAGTTGCCATATCAAGGTTCCCCTAGTGACAGAGTATTTAATGTGGTGAAGTAAAAATTTTGCTTCCCTTTTTTCTTAGTCTAACTTGAACAATTGCAAGGGAGGGACAGGGATCTTCAGGAGCAGGCTGTGCCTTAGTTGGTGAAATGGATTTTGCTCCATCTCCCGTTCTCCTGGGGCATCTTCTGGCTTCATCTGCTGAGGGACCATGCTCTCCACTTGACCGTGCTGCCGTGCACACTGAGTGTCCTTCTCCTAACAGCTCGAGCACGTCTAACCTTGGCAAACATTCCTCAAATTATTCATTGCTCTTCATATCTCTGGTGTTTGAAGACCTGATTCTAGACTTGAATGTAGAACTCTCAAATGCATGATGTTTCTGGAGTTTGGTCACCAGAGACCAGGATTATACCACTATGATCTGTATCTTATTAAGTAGGAGAGAGGCCATGTCAAATTTCTGGAAAGTAATGTGTAAATATTTAGAAGATAAAGAGAAATCTAAACATATGACATCTGATCCTCAAAGTTTTCTTCTAAAATTTGTAAAAACATTTATATTTTCAAAGACCTAAGGACAAAATTTCACTTCAGGTATGAGAATAAAATATCTGAAAAAACAAACAACAACAACAAAAAAACTTCAATACGATGTAAAATATTTGAGGAAACAGGGAAGTTCAATGTGGAAGCTGAAGCCGGCCACAGAGATCCCTACAGAACTGTGCAGCCACAGGACTCTGCCTGGAACCTGGTAGGACCCTGCCCAGAATCCTTGAACACTGCAGGAACTTTGGGTCTTCACCTGGGACCTGGTTAGGCCTCACCAGGCAGCTTCCATGTAGCTGGGAGATATTGCCTATGAGTTGAAGCTGATCACAGCAATCTCTACCTAACTGTTCAGTGGTGAGTCTCTGCTTGAAACCTGGTGGCACCACAAACAGGTCACCTAAGAAGCTGGGGAGCTTTTGTGTGTCATGTAGCATGACCTAAAAGCCTTCCCAGTATACTCCACATACCATTCAGCTTGCTACACCACTCAGAACATGATAGGGCCCTACCCAGTGACCTCAAGCATGTGGGGTAATTCTGTGAGCCATTTGGGGCATGCTGAAGATTCACCCAGTGTGGACAACCCTCTAGCATGCTTCTAAGTGCCACTAGGGACCTGGAGAATACTGGAAAATGACATAATGAAAGAACACAATGCAACCTCAAGCATTTTGTGCATGCCAAATAAGCCTAGGAGACATGAACATACTAGAAAATGTAAATCATACACCTGAAACTTCTGAAGTGATAGGAACTGGAGTAAAGAACAAACTCTAAGAAGCTATAGAGCAATTCAGATCAGAAACAATATCGCAGGTAAAAGATGAAATGATAAATGTAATGAAGGAAATGCTGAACACATCTAAAGAAGATTAGTTAAAAAATCTAGGAGCACTGCAAAAACATGGAAACCTTGCATGAACAACATACAAAAACAATAGAATACGTGAAACAGATTCAAAAATACATTCAGGAAATAAAAAATACCATCAAAAGCTGGTAAAACCACATTAGTGAACGTGATCTTCAGACCTAAAAGACAAGATTGCAGATAATGAACAATAAAGAATAGGTCATTTCAAAATAACAAGGAACTAGGACAGAACAATACAACACTTACCAGATGATGTAAGGAAAAATAATAAAAGATTCATAGGTGTGATTGAAAAAGTAAGTGATGACACAAATGAGAGCAAAAGGCTATTTACAGAAAGAATAGCAGAAAATTTCCCAAATGTGGGAAAGGAAACCAACATACAGATAAA
Organism: Cavia porcellus; assembly: GCF_034190915.1. Taxonomy (NCBI): domain Eukaryota; kingdom Metazoa; phylum Chordata; class Mammalia; order Rodentia; family Caviidae; genus Cavia; species Cavia porcellus. The sequence goes on along the minus strand of NW_026947500.1, from coordinate 52,732,862 downwards.
TGAAGCATATAGAACTCCAAATAGCCATAACCAAAATAAATCTACACCCCAAAAATTCCAGATCTGAACAGAATATTAAAAGCTGTTACAGAAAAAAGACAGATCACCAATAAAGGAAAGCCCATCAGAATCACAGCAGACTTTCTCAACACAAACAATGAAGTCAAGAAGAGCATGGAGTGAACTATTTCAGATCCTGAGGGAAAATGACTTCCCACCCAGGCTGATGTACCCTGAAAAAAAATTGTCCTTCAATATTGATGGAGAAATAAAATATTTCCATGACAAAAAGCAATTGAAGAATTTCATGACCACCAAACAAACCCTGCAAGGAATACTGAGCAATATTCTAGATAGACATAAAAACAACTACAATTCCACGAATACCAATAGAAAAAAGCCCCTAAGCAGGGCAGACAGTTAAAAAATACTAAAGAGAAGGGAAATGTAAAGAACCAACAGCAGAAACATAAAATGACGAAAATAAGCCAATATATATCAGTTATAAACATTAATGTAAATGGAGTCAATTCATCCACTTAAAGAAACAGCCTGCCAAAATGGATCAAGAAAAAACATCCAAGTATATTCTTCTACAAGAAATGAATCTAACACATAAGGAAGCATATAGACTGAAAGTCAAAGGAAGGAAAACAGTACTTCCTGCAACAAGAACCAAAAGAACAGCAGGGGTAGCTGTACTGTTTGTAGCCAATGTGAACTTCAAACCAAGAGTGATCAGAAGAGATAAAGAAGGCCATTATTTAGTTAGGAGAAAACTTCAAAAGGAACTGAAAACAATCCTAAATATATATGCACTAAATATGGGAGCACCCAGCTATGTAATAGATATGAAAAATAAAACAAGCAATAACACCCCTTTGACAACAAGAGACAGATCAACTAGACAGAAAGTCAGCAAAGAAATAAGAGAATTGAATGAAGCTTATGAACAAATGAACTTGGAAGGTGTGTACAGAATATTGCACCCAACAACATCAGAATATTCATTCTTTTCAGCTGCACACGAGACATTCTCTAAAATAGAGCATATACTAGCCCACAGAACATGCTTAAGTAAATGAAAAGTTATTGCAAACATATTATCTGATCATAGTGCTATCAAACTGGAAATTAATGACAAAGGAAACTACAAAAACTCTATAAACACATGGAAATTAAATAATACACTGTTGAGCAAACAATGGGCCTCAGAAGAAACTAACCAATATTCTACAAGTAAATGAAAATACAAATACATCTTACCAGAACCTGTGGGACACAAAGAAACCAGACTTGAGAGGAAAATTTATTGTGGTGAACTCGCACATCAGAAAAACAGAACAAAGACAAATAACCTAATGCTACAACTCAAACATCTACAAACAGAAGAGCAAGCCAAGCACAAGCCAAAAGAAGGGCAGAAATTATAAAGATTGCAGCAGAAATCAACACAATAAAGACTAGGAAAATAATACAAACAACAAATGAAATAAAGAGTTAATACTTTAAAGAATATATAAAATCAGTAAGTCTCTGGGACAGCTTATTTTAAAAAGGAAAGAAAAACTCAAATTCAAACAACAAGGAATAAAAAGTGTCAAATCACTACAGAGCCTGTGGAAATACAGAAGAACATCAATACCTACGTCAAAAAGTTTTACACTAATAGGTTTGATAATATAGAAGAAATAGACAAGTGACTACTAACATATAAATTATCAAAGCTGGAGCAAGAAGATATAAAACAGTTTAATAAGCCAATTTTAGTTTATGAAATTGAAAATGTAATTAAAACCTACCAATAAATAAAATCCCAGATGTCTGGATGGATTCACAGCTGATTTCTACAAGAAATTCAAGGAAGACTTAATGCCAACACTGCTCAAACTCTTCAGTGAAATTGAAAGGGAAGCAATTCTTCCAAACTCATTCCTGGAAGCAAAACCAAAAAAAAGACTCAAGCAAAAAGAGAACTACAGGCCAGTTTGCCTAATGAACATAGATGTAAAAGTCCTGGCAAAGACAATGCAGCAAGTGATCAAGAAGATCATATACCATGATCAGGTGGGTTTCATCACAGGAACACAAGGAAGGTTGACCAGATGCAAATCAAATAGCATAATGAATCCTATCAATAGAGCCAAAGATAAGGATTACCTAATCATCTGAATAGATGCTAAAAAAAGCTTCTGATGAAGTACAATACTCATTCGTGATAAGAACCTTATGGAAAATCAGCAGACTGTCATTATCTGAATCAGATAAAAGCCACCTATGACCAACAGCCAGCATCACATTAAGTGGTCAAAAGCTGACAGCTTTCATTCTTAAATCAGGAACAAGACAAGGCTGTCCACTATCACCATTCCTATTAATTATTGTTCTGGAACTTTTAGCCAGTGCAATTAAACAAGAGAAATAAAAGAATTAAAGATAGGAAAGGAAGAAATTAAACTATCGTTATTTGCAGATGACATGACATGCTATATAGAAGACCCCCAAAACTCCACTCTACATGTAAGCTGGGTATTGTGGCTCAAGCCTGTAATCCCAGCACTCGGGAAGCTGAGGTGGGAGTATCTTGCAAGTTTGAGACCAGCCTGGGCTACAAAGTGAGCTCAAGTCCAGCCTGAACTGCATAGTGAGACACCAGCTCAAAAAAAAAAAAAAAAAAAAAAAAGACTTCTACATAAAACAACCAAATTCCCTAACATAGCTGGTTGCAAAGTCAACACTCAAAAATGAATAGCATTCTTGTACACCAACAAACTCACTGGGAGGGAAATAAGACAAACCACACCCTACACAGTATCACCCGAAAAATAAAATACCTAGGAATCAATCTAACAGATTCATTCAGTGAAAATCACAGTACTCTGAAAAAAAATTGATGAGGACCTTAGAAAATGGAAAAACATTCCTTGATGATGGATAGGAAGAAAAAACTTTGTGAAATTGTCAAAATATCATTCTACCTCCCAGAATCAACAGCTGGGATGTCATCTTATTAAAAAGCTTTTGCATGACAAAATAAATGTTCAACCGAGTGAAAAGACAACCTATGTATTAGTCAACTGTCCCTCAAACAAAGGAGTTTTATTTAGACCATATAAAGAATTTTAAAACATCAGGCCCCCAAAATTCAAAGACACAATCCAAGAATGAGCATGTGAGATGAACATACACTTCTCAGCTGAAGAAATATAAATGGCAAATAAATACATGAGGAAATGTTAAACATGATTGGTCATTAGAAAAATGCAAATTAAAACCACAGTGAAATTCCATTTTACTCCAAAAAGAATAGCCAGGGTCAAGGAAACCACCAAGAACAAAAAACTGGAGAGTCTGTGGGGAAAAGAAACACTTCTTCACTGGTAGTGAGAGTGCAGACTGGTGCAACCACTGTGGAAATCAGTGTTGAGGTTCCTCAAAAGACTGGATTTAGAGGTCCCATTTGACCCAGCTATTCCACTTCTGGGCATATTTCCAAAAAAATTAAAAACTTTATGGCACAGTGATATATATGTGCACACACACACACACACACTATATCTATGAGTATTGCTACTTTATCAGATATATTATATATGTATATATATATATATATATACACAATATACACAATACACACAATTGTATACATAGACATACAATTTGTAATATCTATCTTGGAAACAATGCCAATGACCATTAACTGAATAGTGGGTAAAAAAAGCCCTGGTATTTTTATACAATGGAGTACTTCTCAGCTATAAAGAAAGATCACATTGAGGCTTTTATAAATAAAAGGATGTGATATGAGACCTTACTCATAAGTGCAATAAATCAAACTCACATGTGTACATACCATATTGTCTCCCTAGTGTAAGAAACTGAAAAAGTAAATAAGATACAAAATCTTCAATAAATATTGTGAGAGGGTAAGAAGCTGCTCAAGAAGAAAAAATAATTCAAACATGGAAAAAGAAAGCAGGAGGAAGAGAAACAAAATAAGATATAAATTTGTATATACATAAAGATTACTAAGATGATTGTATTACAAATTCTTCTAGTTCTTGGAACATAACAGGTAACATCCATAGGATTAAATCAATTTTGCATGCCCATATCTGATAATTCAAAATCTTACGATGATAGAATGAAAGGGAACAAAAATTGTGTTACTATCACTTTGTTTTGAAAGTCTAGGATGTTATTGTTTTTGGCTCTTAAACCATGTTATTTATTTGTAGTATTTTGTCTAATACAGAAATGATAGATATACATGTATATGCTCATGTATGGTAGCATTTCACCTAAAGTGTTACAAGAATTGATTTTAATATGCTTATTTGGGGGATAATAAAATGTAACCTAAGGATTTGTATAAACACTCTAAGTACTGCACAGCCTACTTTCAGAGGGGTGAGTCACTGTGTCACACAAGCACAATATTGACCGTGAGCTCTATGCTTCTTCTTCTACTGTGTTGAATTGGGACAGGTTTATGGGACCATCTTCCGTATGAACCAGGGGAACCCCTTCAAGGTAAAGTCTCTGGTGGACAAGTGGCCTGATTTTAATACAGTAGTTGTCAGTCCTCAGGAGCAGGTAAGTTTCCAACTATGGTGTCGATATGATAGTGTCTATATTTGCTACATAAAATGAAGGTGGCAGGTCGGTAAATATGAGGGAAACACAAATGAAGCAGGGTGATAACTGGTTAGCCCTGTCCTCCAGAAACTCACAGACCAGAGGAATCATGGGACAGTGGTGAACTTCAGGATCAAGTGACGATGTACAGTAGCATTCAGGAACACTTGTGCTCTTGTTATACGAATCTTTTTCTTACAATATTTTATTTGTAAAAAGACTAAACAAAACAGAAAATAAGTAGAAATAATACACACGTTCAGACAAAAAAGTAAACAGTAAGAAATCACTAGTTGATGTTTACATATTGTCATTTCACAAATAGATGTTCAAGGTACAAGTGTGGAAAATGTAAAGTGGAAATTCAAACAGTGAGACTGCAAACAATTCTGTTCAACTGTCCAGCAAGAACTTAGTACCATGGTTCTCAATCATATACATTTAAACAAACATGCAGTTATCCATATCTTCATTTATATTTAGATTAAACAAACTGAAGCAGGTTAAAATCATTCTGAACAAAGAATAATAGTATAGCTGGATTTCACATTATGACACTCCATGATCAAAAATGGGTACTGTAGTGTCTTTTCTTTATAATTTATTTTAAAGAAAGACTAAACAAAACAGAAATCAGGTAGAAATAATACATAATTTCAAAGAAAAAATAAACAGTGAAAAATCACTAGTTGATCATTACAGATTGTCTTCTTACAAATAGTTATTCAAGATACTAAAGTAGAACATATAAAGTAGGGATTCAAATGCTGAGGTTGCATCCAGTTCTGTTCAACTATCCAACAAAAACTTAGAAATATGGTTATCAATTCTCTTAAACATACATGCAGCTATCCATGTCTTCAATTATGTTGAGATTGAATAAACCCAAACAGGCTAATATCACTCTAAACAAAGAATAATACTATTGGTGGGTTTCACATTATGACACTCCAGGATCAGCACTGGGTATTTTAGCTGCTCTGTTTCTTCAAAATATCTGTTCATTTCATCATGTATTATAAAACTATTTCTCATAAACTGTTTATAGACTTGCACACGCATGAATCTTAACATGAATTTCTATCCTTTCTTTATTAGATGGAGAAACAAAACAAAGCAAGGCAAAACAAAACATATTCCTTTAAACACAGGAAATGAACAAAACATACAAGAAGACTATACAAAGAGTTCTACCATGGTTCCTGTGCTGTCTCTTGTTATGTCCAACATAATTGGCTATATCATCAGACATAGGATAATTGAATATATCAGTACCTGAAAGTGTTAATAAAAATACAACTTTGCATATAGTATAGAACTTCAAAAACTGGCAGTTATCAAACCAGAATGTGTATCATAGAGTCTTGTCATCTTCAGTGTAGTTGCCTATACCCTCACACTTGATACTGTCAATCATTTCAGTTTTGAATAAAATCTTCTCTGCCTCATTTCTGTTATGCTCTTTTTTCCCATCAATTGTCTGCTCTTTTTCTTCATTCTGTTTTCAGCTCCATTCACTGAGGCTTCTCTGCCATTCTTCTTGGAATCTTAGTACTTTTCTCTCTCTCTAGAATGCCCTGCAGTATTCTCCGCAGTGTTGGATTGGTGGTTGCGAATTTCCCAAGTTCCTCTTTGTCTTGGAAGCATCTTATTTCTCCACTAATTTCTAGAGACAGTTTAGCAGGATATATCAATCTGGGATGGAGGTTATTTTCTTTCAGGGCTTGGAATATTTCACTCCAGGATCTTCTTGACTTCACAGTTTGTGTCAAGAAGTCTGCCGTTATTCTGATTGGCCTTCCTTTATAGATTATCTGTTTCTTGTCTCTAACAGCTTTTAATATTCTGTTCTTATATTGAATTTCTGGGATCATGATTATTATATGCCTGGATATAACTCTGTTTTGGCTGTATGTGGCTGCAGTTCTGTATGCCTCATATATCAGTATATCATTTCCTTTTGCTGTTTGTGAAGTTTTCCTTAATTATTTCTGTGAATAACCTGTGTAGTTACTTTGTTTGTACCCCAGCTTCTTCATTCATATTCTTTATTCTCAAGTTATAGATCCTTTTGTCATCTTCTAGCCTTTGTACATTTACCACTTGTTTCCTTGTTATTTTTAAAAAGTTTTCCCTTTCGTACTCTCACATTGCAAAACTGTCCTCCAGTTTGGATAATCTATCCTTAGTTTCTTTCAAGTTGATTTGCCATTTTTCCATAGAGTTTTTTATTTCATCGTGATCTCTTTGGATCTGCCTCATGTATTCTGTATTTGTTTATATTCTGCATCAAATGGTTCTCTCCTTTGTTTGAGTTCCTCCCTTCTTCCATTAGTGTCTGGTGAGGGGTGCTTAGTATCTCTTTTATTAATCTTCTTATATCTTGCTTTATTTGACTAAATGTTTCGCTTTCGAACTTGTCTATGAGGTCTCGAATATATCTCTTTATGTCCACTGGTGCTGTGTCTGATATTGCATGTTTGCTGTTCTCATTCTCCTTTGTATTTACTTTTCTGGGTCAATGTTCTCAGGGTTGGGACCTGGGACATTTTGTTGTTGCTTCCTCTTCCCATTTTTTTTTTGCTTCTTCCAGGAGGCCTCAGTTTCCTTCTGTGTTTGTTACAATTCTTCTAAAGTGTGCTGGCTAGCTGACCCTTCTCTCTGCCTTGTGCTAATGAGGTTCCAACAGGGACAACATATGCTGGCCCCTCCCTTCCATATCATTCAAGTGCTGTGGCATTCACCATCTTACTTTGTGACACCTCCCCTCCAGGTGGCAGTGGTTGGAGCACAGCAGCAGTGGCAGCGGCGGCACACTTTGTGCCGCCTTCCCTCCAGGTCATCAGCTGTAGCTGGGGCAAGGCTAAGGCAGCCGGTGGGTGAGAATTCACTCCCAGGCCCACAGCAACAGGTCTTGCTGGTGGCCTGGAGGTGACAGAGGCAGTGGCTGGAGTGCAGCAGAGTGGGGATCAGTCAAGTTGCTGTGGTGTGCACTATATTTCTTTGTGCCACCTCCCTTCTGGGTCAGTCAAGCTGCTGTGGCCTGCACTGTCAGCCAAAGTTCTATTATAGGACTTTTTATTATTTAAAGACTGTAATATATGGAAATGTAATTGGCCAAGAGATGATTAAAAATAGAGATTTCAGCAAGCAAGAGAGAGGATTAAGGTGTCTTCCAGGGGGATATTTCACTTGAATTAAATTTTGCAGTTGTTTGTTTTGACAGATTGAAAGAGCAGGGGACACATTACAAGCAGGGAAGAATAATGCCTAAAATATAGAAAGATGATTCAGAAGCTTTAGGCAGATATTCAAGCAAAAGGAAGTATCAGTACTTGGAATATATTTTCAGTTGCATAGTTTTATTAAAGTGACTAACAGACTGTAAATACAAAATATGTTTTAAGCACGTTGAAAAACATAAGGTAAAAATCCATACAGGTGAGGAATCAAAAGAGCAGAGCAGCAATGAGCAGTGAGCCACAGCCTCTCTGAGACTCAGAATCATGTGCCCAGAAAACAACAACTCAATGAGAGAAATAAAGAACTGGATTACTGGGAATTAAGAAGGATCTAGTGGAAAAAGAGGAACGTACAAGAAGTTGGAAAAATGACTCACAATGTAGAGAAGAGAATGAAGCAATCTGGAAGCTTGCCTTGGTTTCAGGAAGAACTCTTTTTCACAGACACAAAGTAAGCTACAAGGACCTGCACCTGCACAGAGAAACGCCACACATAGGGAAGTGGCACTGGCCAGAGGAGGGAGGAGCCCATAGTGCTTGAGAACTTTGAAAGCAGCATAACAGGCCACTGCTGAAGAGGCGCCTGCTGCCCGTGAGTGTTTGATCAAGTCGCGTTTAGGGAAGGGTTTGAGATATGAAGAGCGAGATTCAGAAAAAAGACAAAACAGCTTCACTTCAGGGTCCCCGGGCCACCCCCTCCCACAGTGCCTGAGTGCAACAGCCACAGAACTTAGCTGTCCGTAGAGAATAGGTTAGACATCGATCCCTGAAAAGTTTAAACTCAGGCTGAACAGGACATGGGCCCTCCTGTTCATGCTCAGAAGCCAGCTTATGGTACATTCAGAAATGGCTGGCTCTGAAAGCACTGCTGTTAACTCTAGTCGGGTTCTTTAACCTCTCCTTGCTGGATACTATCCAGCACAGATCAGAGGTCTGATTTGCCTTCCATCTACCAAGATAAGAAAGCATATGCCTTGGCTTGGACAGTTGATACAAACTGGGGTCAATGGACAGAGAGGAATCTGGAGGAGGGGCACCTTACAAACGAACAGAGTGTAAAGGTAGATGAAGAAAACTGTGACCTGCTGGATTCCAAAATTTTGGGTCATGAAGTGAAACTATTCACTCAAAACACCTTTTTCCCATTTTTGGACTCATTATTTTTGCTGTCGCTTATTTACTGTTTTTTTTTTTTTTTTTTTTTTTTTTTTTTTTTGAGTGGGGATGTGGACTTCTTTCCCTTTTTTTCTTTGCTTCTTTTTCTTTCTAACATTTTCCTTTTAACATTCTGGTCTTTATTTCCTCAGGTTCACTTTTTTATCTTTTATCTTGTTTTGGTTATCTGTTCTTTTCCAACACCTTGAGCTAATTCTTTTATTATCTTTTAAATTCCTAGTAGGGCACTTTTCCTCACCTTTTTCTTCTCCTTCTCATCTTTATTTCTTAAGTTTTCAAACTCTCATCTTGCATTCTCCATTTTATCACCCATCTATCTTACCAGTATAGCTATTAACCTTTGTTAACACTTAGATAGTTAGCTGCATATTATTGTTGTTGAAATTTTTCTCTTGTGGGTAAAAGTATAATGGTTGCTTTTAGTAGATGCTTAGTGTATGTAGCCAATCCAAGTACTAAATAATAACCAATCCAAATTCTACTTAGCTTCAGTGGGATGGTCATAGAATGTGATCATCATGTATTTCCAAATTACACTAATGAAAAGTAACAATCTACCTAATGAGTCATCATAGAACTCAAGAGTTGAAATATTTGAATTATTCAAGTAGCTAAGTAATCGAAAATCAACTTGGTTGAAACATATAGGCAATTTTTGCATGCAAGTTATTCTCTTAGCATATAATTATGCTAAGAGAAATAAGTGAAACACAGAAAGTTGAAAGTTAAATTTTGCACCATATCACTTCCATCAGTTATTAAAAATTGAAATATATTGATAGAGGACAAAAGTAGAGGAAAAAAAGAGTGGCTATTTAGGGGGAGGTTAGGAAGAGGCAGGTTAAAGGAATTAAAGTAGCACCTATGAAGTTTGAAGCAGTCTAAATAACTAGCATATAATATGAAGAATATTGGTAGCAACATTTCCCTGAATTTGATGGTAAATTTTGAGTTCCAGCTGTTTTTCATACAAAAACAAGTACGGTAATAATGCAAAGTGATGGATCTTTTAATTTTCTGCACAGTACCAGTCGTTGTTTTGTAGCAACCTACTCAGTAACTCTTTTATTACCTGTATGTCCCTTGTGAAATTGTGTCATACACTGTATACATATCATTATTTATTAAAAGCTATAAAACAACACAGAAGAACAAATACAGAAATTTATATTAATTATTAAAAATCAATAAATGAAAATCATATTTTTAAGAATTGTATTTAAAGAGAAAAAGAAAAAAAAACAGAAAAAGGGTACAAGTAATATAGAATTAAAAAGTAAAAAATCACTACTTAATAGATTATATATTGTCATCTTATTAATAGTTGTTCAAGTTACAAAATTAAAGCACACAAAGAGGACAAACAGTGGGATTACAAACAGTTCTGTTAAGTGATCTAACAAAAACTCAGTAATATAGTCATCTATCTTGTACACTTAAATATACATCCAGTTATATCCTTTAGGGCACGTTCTTTTCTTCTCCTTTTTACAATACCAGTTGCACATTTTGGGTTTTATTACTCCCACAGTTCTTATTATTGTTTTTGAAAAGAATAAAACCAAATGTGACATAACAAAACAGAGTCATTCAAATCAAAAGGATGGACATAGTATGTGATGTAAAAAACAGAATACTAGGTGATCAATAAAGGTTATCATAATGCCTCTTGCTGTCTTAAAAAGAATTGCCTATATCATCAGTTATAATAAAATTGAACAATAGCGTACAGAACAAAACCAATAAAACCGCAACATTGGAGACATTACTGGACTTCAAAAGAAGATAATAGTCAAACCTGAATGGGCATCATAGTGAATCTTACTGTCTTCAAAGTAGTTGCCTAAACCCTCAAACTTGATACTATCAAGCAAAGCAGAATAGAGTAAAATCGGTAAAAACAAGATGGTGAGGGCAATACAGGGCTTCAAATCAATTTAATCGGATGTCAAAATGGTTACTATAATATATCCCGTTATTTTAAAATTCATTTTTCCCTTAACTAAAGAAATAAAAATACAAATAAATAAATAATAAAAAGGAGATTGAGATAAAAGAGGAAATAACAACACAACAGCTCAGGTCAGAACATAACTATTTAAGCAACATAGTGTATCTACACAAGATATCCTTACATAACAGTAGTTACCATGTTGTCTCTTTTCTTGGAATATTTGAGTATATCTTCATGTACTGCGGCATTAAACATATCAAGACAATGTAAAACCATTCAAGAGAATGACAGTATTACAGGGTATTTAGAGCCAACTAGAAGAAAATGAACAATGGTTTCTATATTATCTACTTGTCTATACATTTTTGTTTGTACTATCACACATAATAAAATCGAATAATATACATGTTAAGACCCATGGAGACAGAAGAACAAAAGCTTGATGGGACATTAAAACAAGATGATATTAAATCAGCACTAGCTATTATGATGTCTTGTTTTCTTCAAAACAGCTGCTATTACCATCACAGATAATAAAATCAAACAGCCCAGAAAAAAATCATTCCAATTAATGAATGAAAGCATTATAAGTTTTAAGCAATATTATGGGGAATCATGATTATCACATACATTTATGTACTCTTTCTTTAAAAGGAAAAAGAGAAAAAATAAAACAAAACAAAGCGGTGTAAGGGTACAAGTAATACAGAACTACAAAAAAAGAACAGTAAGAAATCACCAATTAATAGAGTACATATTATAATGTTTGAGATAGTTGCTCAAATCACAGTATCAAAGCATACAAAGTGGACCTTCAAACAGTGAGACTGCAAACAGTTGTATTCAATGATCCAACCAAAAACATTAATATGGTCAGCTATTTAACACCCCTAAACACTCTTGCTGTTGTATCCTTTGGAGCTCATTTTTACAACAAAATTTACACATTTTTGGTTTTATTCCTCCTTAGTTCTTATTACTTTATCGGGAGGGAGAGAATATAGTCAAATATGGCAAAAGAAAGCTGTCAGTCAAAACCAAGGATAGACATAGCACATGATGTAAAACAGAGTATAAGGTTATCAACAATGGTTATCAACAATGTCTCTTGTTTACTTAAAAAGAATTGTCTATCTCATTAGATGTTATAAAGTTGAACAAAACAGTAGAGAACAAGACCAATAAAACTTAAGCATTGTAAACATTACAGGACTTCCAAAGGAGACAACAGTCAAACCACAATGGGCATCTTAGTGAATCTTATTGCCTTCAAAGTAGTTGCCTATACCCTCAAACTTGATACTACCATATAGAATGGAATGGAGTCTTATCAGTCAAAACAAGATAGTGTCAGTATTACAGTACTTCAAAACAAGTTAATAGGAAATCAAAAAAGTTACTATTATATATCCTGCTAAATTTTTAATGTTTCCCCTTAATTAAAACAAACATAAGAAATAACTAAATGATTTTTTTTAAAGAATAAGGGAGAGATTGAGATAAAACAGGAAATAACAATATAACAATACAGGTCAGAGCATGACTGTTGCAGCAATCTAGTGTTTCACCACCAAATAACCCGACTTACTAGTAGTTACCATGGTGTCTGTCTTTTTCCTTGAAATATTTGGATAAAACTTCATATACTATAGCTTCAAATATTTCCATATCAAGAAGCCCAGAATAAAGCCTTTCCAATTAATAAGTGAAAACTTTATAAGGCTTCAAGGTCACATAATGGGGAATCATGATTGCAACATTTGTTTATATATTTGAACCATTACTTACATTAGGGAAACTATTCGGTATTCACACATGTGAGATTGATTTATTTCACTTATGAGTATGGTCTCAAGCTGCGCCCATTTATTGATAAATATCTCAATGTGATCCTTCTTTATAGTTGAATAATACTCCATTGTATAGAAATACCGAAACTTTTCCATCCGTTCCTCAGTTGATGGACACTTGGGTTCTTTCCAAGATCTGGCGATTACAAATTGTGCTGCCATAGGTGCACATATATCACTGTGGTATGATGCTTTTAGTACTTCTGGGAATATGCCTAGAAGTGGAATAGCTGAAATAAATGGGACTTCCAATCCCAGCTTTTTGAGAAATCTCCAGACTGACCTCCACAAAGGCTGTACCAGTCTACACTCCTACCAACAGTGTAGGAGAGTTCCTTTTTCCCCACAGCCTCTCCAACACTTTTTTGTTGGTTGTCTTGATCCTGGCCATTCTTTCAGGAGTGAGATGGTATCTCAGTGTGGTTTTAATTTGCATTTCTCTAATGACCAATGATGATGAGCATTTTTTCATGTATTTATTTGCCATTTGCATTTCTTCATCTGAGAACTGCGTATTCATCTCAGATGCCCATTTTTGGATTGGATCTTTGAATTTTGGGGGTCTGAGTTTTTTTAATTCTTTATAAGTTTCAGACAAGAGTCCCTTGTCTGCGAGAGAGTTCACTAAAATCTTTTCCCAGTTTGAGGGTTTTCTTTTCACTGTGCTGTAGATTTCTTTTGACTTGCAGAAACTTTTTAATAAGAAGTGGTCCCAGTTATTGATTCTGGGAAGTATTTCCTGTGCGGTTTGAGTCCTGTTCATGAATTCTCTACCTACTCCTATGTCTTCAAGGTTTCTACCCAATTTGTCTTCCAATGGATTTCGTGTTTCTGTTTTAATATTCAGATCTTTGACCCATTTAGATTTTCATTTGGTACATAGTGATAGACATGGGTCTAGCTTTAGTTTTCGGCAAATGGAGAGCCAATTTTTCCTGCACCATTTACTAAAGAGACTGTCGTTTTTCCAGTGAACCTGCTTGCCTCCTTTATCAAAGATAAGGTGGTTGAGTGTGCTTGTAGTTGTGGTTGTATCTTTCAATCTATTCCATTGATCTTCAGCTCTTTTTTGATTCCAATACCATGTTGATTGTACTACTGTTGCTTTGTAGTATAACTTCAAGTCAGGGATTGTGATGCCTCCTGCTTTGTCTTTGCTGCTTAGAATTGCCTTTGCTATTCTAGGTCTCTTCTGGTGCCAGCTGAATTTTAGGAGTGATTTCTCTAGATCTATAAGGTATGTTGATGGTATTTTTTATTGCAAATTCATTGAATCTGCATAACAGTTTTGGGAGAATGGCCATTTTCACAATGTTTGTTCTTCCTATCCATGAGCAGGGGATGTCTTTCCATTTTCTGAGATCATCTTCAATTTCTTTTTTCAGTGTATTATAATTTTCACTGTATAAGTATTTCACTTCTTTTGTAAGAGTAATTCCTAAATATTTCATGTTTTTGCTTGCTAATGGGAAGAGTGTAGTTAATCTTATTTCCCTCTCTGTGAATTTGTTGTTCGTGTATAGGAATGTTATTGATTTCTGAGTATTGATTTTGTATCCAGACACATTACTGAATTCATTTATTGTATCTAAGGGTCTTTCAATGGAGTTTAGGGGTTCTTCTATGTAGAGTATCATGTCATCTGAAAACAATGATAATTTAACTTCCTCTTTTCCTATCTTTACCACTTTTATTTCTCTCTGCCTCTGGCTTCTAGTTCCAGTGCTTCCAGTACTATACAAAATATGAGTAGTGATAAAGGACATCCTTGTCTTGTGCCTGATTTTAAAGTAAAGGCTTTCAATTTTTGGCCATTTAGTATGATGCTGGCTGTTGGTTTGTCATAAATGGCCTTTATTATATTGAGGTAAAGACCATCTATTCCAATTTTCTATTAAGTTCTTATCATGAAATAATGTTGGACCTTGTCGAAGGCTTTTTCTGCATCTATAGAAATGATCATGTGATTCTTACTTTTGACTTTATTGATATGGTGGATTACATTTATTGATTTACGTATGTTGTACCATCCTTGCAGTCCTGGGATCAATCCCACTTGGTCATGGTGTATAATCTTCTTGAAGATTTGCTGCATTCTATTTGCCAATATTTTATTGAGGATTTTTGCATCTGTGTTCATCAGGGAGATCGGTCTATAGTTCTCTTTTTCAGTTGGGTCTTTCTCAGGTTTTGGTACTAGAGTAATATTTGATTCCAGGAATGACTTAGGAAGGATTCCTTCCCTTTCAATTTCATTGAATAGTTTGAGGAGTGTTGGCATTAGGTCTTCTTTGTATTTCTTGTAGAATTCTTCAGTGAATCCATCTCTGCCTGGGTTCTTCTTTGTAGTTAACGACTTAATTACATTTTCAATTTCATTAACAGAGATAGGGTTATTCAACAGTTTTCCATCCTCTTGATCTAGCTTTGGTACTTCATATATTTCTAAGAATCTGTCTATTTCTTCTCTGTTATCAAACTTTTGAGAGTAGAGGTTTTCAAAATAGGTGTTGACGATCTTCTTTATTTCTATTGGGTCTGTAGTGATTTCACCTTTTTCATTTCTTATTGCATGAATTTGAGCTTTTTCTTCCCTTTTTTTAGTAAGGTTGAATAGGGGCCTATCAATTTTATTTATTCTTTCAAAGAAGCAACTCTTTGATTCGTTGATTCTTTCGATTGTTTTCTTAGTCTCTATTGCATTGATTTCTGCTCTGATTTTTATAATTTCCTCTCTTCTTTTGGCTTTGGGCTTGACTTACTCTTCTTTTTCTAGTTGTTTGAGGTGTAGCATCAAGTTATTCATTTGTATTCGTTGTTTTCCTGATGTGGGAACTCAGTGCAATATATTTTCTCTCAGGATGGCTTTCATTGCGTCCCACAAATTCTGGTAAGTTGTATCTGCATTTTCATTTTCTTTTAGGTATTGTTTAATATCATCTTTAATTTCTTCTTAGACCCACTGATTACTCAAGAGTGTGTTATTCAGTTTCCATGTGTTTGCGGGATTTTTGCAGTATCTTTTATCATTAATTTCTAATGTCAGAGTGCTATGATCCGATAACATGCAAGGGATTATTTCAACTCATTTTCATTTGTTTAAATATGTTCTGTGAGCTATTATATGGTCTATTTTAGAGAAAGATACATGTACTGCTGAGAATAATGTGTATTCTGATGTTGTTGTGTGGAACGTTCTGTATATGTCTATCAAATCCATTTGTTCACAGGTGTGATTCTGTTCTGTTATTTCTTTGCTCGTTTTCTGTCTGGTTGATCTGTCCCTTGGTGTCAATCACATATTAAGGTTTCCTGTTACAATTGTGTTACTGATAATTTGAGTTTTCATTTCTGTTAATAGTTGTTTTATATAAATGGGTGCTCTGGAGTTTGGTGCATATATATTTAAGATAGTTATCTCTTCCTCTTGGAGTTTTCCCCTTATGAGTATGTAGTGACCTTCTTTGTCCATTATGGTCAGTGTTGATAAAAAAACTCCACTGAAAGTTGTAAAAACCATCTTAATGAAAGTGAAGATAGAATTTCAGACCTTGAAGACAGGATTGCAGCTAGCAAACAGCAAGGAAACATCTTTTAAAAATAACAAGGAATCAGGAAACAACTATTCAACAACTGCAAGATGATGCAAAGAAAAATAACATAAGAATGATAGGGATTAATGAAAAAGAAGGAGACAACATAAAGGATGTCAAGAGAATATTTAGAGAAGTAATAGCTGAAAATTTCCCAAGCATGAGATCAGAAACTGACATCAGGATCAGTGAAGCATATAGAACTCCAAATAGTCAAAACCAAAATAAAACTACACCCAGATATATGATAATCACCATCCCAGAAATCCAACACAAGAATAGATTATTTAAAGCTGTCAGAGATAAAAGACAGATCACTTATAAAGGAAAACCTATCAGAATCACAGCAGACTTCTCATCACAAACAATAAAGTCAAGAGGAGCATGGAGTGAAGTATTCCAGATCCTAAAGCAAAATGATTTCCAACCTAGACTGATGTATCCCGCAAAACTATCATTCAAAATTGATGGTGAAGTATGATACTTCCATGACAAAGAATAGCTGAAGAACTTCATGAACACCAAACCTACCCTGCGAAAAATATTGCAAGACTGTTTAGATACACAAATGAAAAAACCACTAAGCAAAGCAGATAATTGAGCAGAACAGAAAGATAAAGATGCAACAGCAGAGAGATAACATGTCAACAATAAACCAACATTTAGCTGTTATAACCATTAATGTAAATGGTCTCAATGCACCAGTCAAAAGAAACAGACTAGCAGAATGGATCAAGAAACAAAATCCAACCATATGCTGTTTACAGGAAACCCATCTAACCCAGAAGAATACTCATAGACTGAAAGTCAAAGGATGGAAAACAATACTTCATGCAGCAGGAATCCAAAAAAAAAAAAAAGGCAGGAGTAGTCATTCTGTTTGCAGACTACCTGTAATTCTAACACTCTGTCAAGATTGCTTGATTCGGCAAATGGAGAGCCCGTTTTTCCAGCACCATTTATTAAAGAGACTGTCGTTCTTCCAGTGAACCTGCTTGGCTCCTTTATCAAAGATAAGGTGGTTGAGTGTGTTTGTAGCTGTGGTTGTATCTTCTAATCTATTCCATTTATCTTCAGCTCTATTTTGATTCCAATACCATGTTGATTTTACTACTGTTGCTTTGTAGTATAATTTCATGTCAGGGATTGTGATGCCTCCTGCTTTGTCTTTGCTGCTTAGAATTGCTTTTGCGATTCTAGGTCTCTTCTGGTTCCAGATGAAATTTAGGAGTGATTTCTCTAGATCTATAAGGTATGTTGATGGTATTTCTATTGGGATTGCATTGAATCTGTATAAGAGTTTTGGGAGAGGATCATTGAACACAGCTGTTTGCAGTCTCTCTGTTTGAATGTCTACTTTGTATTCTTTGATACTGTGATTTGAGCAACTATTTCCAAGATGATAATATGTAATCTATTAACAGGTGATTTCTTACTGTTATGTTTTTTTTTGTAGTTCTGTATTATATGTAACCTTACACTGCTTTGTTTTGTTTTGTGTTTTTCTCTTTTTCCTCTTAAATAAAAAAAAAAGATTGCTTGATTCATCTGAAAGTATTTACATTTGGCTCCACTTTGGGAGGAAAAAAATCTTGTTTGACATGAAATTTGGGGCTGAGGATTTTTTTCCTTGGTATTTAAAAAATGTCACTATTGTGTTCTGGACCCTATACACTTTCTGAATGCCAGATGTTATTTGCACCATTATTCCCCTCTGAAATGTGTCTTTCTTCCTCTCCATTTAGGATTTTGTCTTTATATTCAATTTTCAGTAGTTTAATAATCATATGTTTGGGTTCAGTTTTCCTTGTCTTTTTTGTTTTGAAGAGAATAAAACCAAATGAAATAAAACAGAATACAGTGAAACAAAACAACACAAAACACATTCTAAATGTGTCAAAACAAAACTAAACAGATTTGTGGTGCAGGACTTCAAAATGAGATAAAAAGAAATTAATAATGGCTACCATAATATCTCTTGTCATCTTGAAAAAAATCTTCCCATACCAGTAGGTGTAGTAAAATCCAACAAAACAGAACAGAATAAAACCAGTCAAAATAAAACAGTGAAGCAATATAGGACTTCAAAACAAGATAATGGGAAAGCAACAGTGGCTACCACAATACCTTCTGTCTTCAGAGTAGCTGCCTATACCATCAGACATAAAAAAATCAAAGAAAGCAGAATAGAATAAAATCTATCAAAGATAAACAAAGCAAAACAGTCCTGGGATGAGTCACTGGACTGCTTCTCCAAGTTTCTTTCAATGAAAGCTTGAGAAATATTCTCCTGGTGACTCTTCTTAGGCACTCCACACACTGATGACCACTTTACTCTGCAGTCTTACGATCTCCTTAATCAGGGACCAGGGACTCACTGAGTATTGGATGACACAGCAGAGTCTCTTTAATGTCCTGGGTCCCCACTGACCTCAGAAGGCCAGGCTCAAAATATTGGCTATCCTCTCAGCCCATCTATCTCTCTAATTTTTGGTCAAACCTCAGTTGTTGAACATCCAGAAGAGAAGGTTGATAATAATACAGTGTGGTAGAGTCATTAAGCTTAACATTTCTACCTTACCTAAATAGGAAACACCTCATAAAACTAAATGGAAACACTGCTTCCTGTTAACTATGTATGTTTTAACATTCTAATACAAATAGGGTGTTAACAGTTAAGTATTTTACAGAGAAAAATCAGAGATTTAAACCATATACAACTTTATAGCTGAGTACAGTGAAAAACACCCCATTCCAGGAGAACAGCAAGCCCAAGCTGCCGAGAATGCCCTGTGTGGTGCGGTGGTGGCATCCTCTGTTTCCAACTCATAGAGCAGGGTCCCCAACTGGACCTGTGTGAGTCCTGCATTTCCCTGAAGTGTATGTGTTCTGTGAGGGCTGAATGAGGGGACCTCCTACTGTGAGGAAGAAGCACCTCAAGGATGAGATATGCCCTGACCTGTTCCCCGCGCTGACATCATTTACTTGTTGCCAAACCTGGGAGGTGGGTTGAAATCCAACTTTTGCTTTTGCTGTGAATGTTTCCTTGTGATCTCCTTAAAATGAAAGCTGATTCCAGGCCTCAACCTCAGTGATTCTGAGAGGAGCAGGTAAGGAACACAGGACTAGATCCTGCTCCCCCTACCTCTGTGCACCCTGGGCCTCATTTTGATGTCCCCAATGCCTCCAGGGACTGTTTAGAGGCTGCAGGAGGGGTAGAGACCCCAGTGGACAGCTGGCCTTTTCCCCTTGTATTGCCGTGAGACACTGTGCCACTGAGTCTGGTGCTCTAGCCAGGCACTCTAAGAACTCCACTACACCCTAGGGAGGGGCCCTTCCAGAGGTGACTCTCCTGGCTCCTGCTAGAACTCATCCCCAGCAAACTGGATTCCCAGGGAGGATGAGATCAAGGAGAAACACACTGCTCATGAGGAGAGAAGCCAGGGCTCCAAAGACTTTAGGTCTCAAGGAAGGTGCTTGCAGGAAGGCTAGTTGTGGAGTCCAGGCACCCTGAAAGGGTGGTGGAAAGGTGGGGTACTATAAGCCTATCAGCCCTGGCCCAACAGTTTTGTCCTGCCCAGAAATCTTGGGTGCATTTCCCACCCAACCCCCCAAGGTTGGATCTGTCCCCTCCCAATCCCTGAAGTGTCAGAGCTGGCCAGTGCAGAGCAAAGCTGGGGTCCAGGTGTTTGAGCAAACAGGGTGGGGCTCAGGGCCTGGTCACAATGAGCACAGCAGCAAGGTGCTCTGTGCTGGGAGGTGCGGGCTCCTTGTCCCTACGCTCTATTAACAGCAGCTCCAGGACAGGGCTAGGTGTGCAGGGGGAGCTGATCAGAACTGGGACTCTCTGGTAAGTGTATTTTCCTGGGTACACAGGAGTAGGGGCACAGAGCTCTTTGGCCAATGCAGGTCAAATCCCTGCATGGAAAGTGTACTTGCGTGGGGCTTTGGGAAAAGGCTTTACTGTTCAGAACAGAGCAGGACCAATGCCTTTGGTATCAGGGGAGCAATGAGAGGTGTGAAAGATTGGGATAGGGTGATCCTGAAGGTGACAGATCTGCCGTAACTCCTGGAAATGGTCTTTGTGACAGCTGAGGAGTGGAAGGGAGAGGCCTGAATGTTCTTCCTGACCATTGTGAGATCTACACTGTTGTAGTCAGGTTGTGAGAAGAATAGTTAGAATCTGGACATGGAGTTTATAATATTGGTTTATGATGGTCACCCAGAATTAACACAAGAAAATGCAGGAAATCTATCCACAACACTAAAGACAGAATATTTAGCCAAGGGCCTGAATCCCACAGCAATGTCCCACATGAATCCAGATAAAGACCCAGAATTCATGACAATGCCTCCCATGGGTCCAACTGGAGGTCTAGATCCCACAAGAAGGACTCATACCAGTCTCTTTTATGTATCCTTCCTAGGAATGCCCAAATGTTAATTGTGGACACTAGAAACTCTGTACCAGCAGGGTGAAGGAGCTGCACTGATAGGTGAATGTTCTACACTGGATCTGAGAATTGGCACTCACAGCAAGACCTGTGGGGCTGTCCTGATAAAAGCACCTCAGCCGTCTTGGTAACATGGAGATCCTGAGCTCCTCCTACAACAAGTACAGTTGAGTATATGCCAGGAAGCCAGCATGATGGGTTCATCCTGGGGGCCAAGCAGCAGACATCTTCCTCTACAGACCCAGGAAGAAATGCTCAATATGAGGACCTGAGCTCCTCCAGGAGAACCTAATGGCTCAAACAGCAACACGTAGGAGAACCCACAATGCCTCAATTCCTCACAGATAGCTTCTCTTTCTCTAAGTCTGTATTTATGCTGGCAACTTCCCTCAGGTGAAACATCTACACTCAGCAGCATGGTGATGTAATCCAGCTTGCATTAAGTTGATCACCAGTTTTTAATCCATAACATACACAGAGCAGCTATGCTTACTGCTGGGCTTTGTCATGCCCCATAACTTGTACTGAGAGGGGATACTTGTGAAAATTCAAAGAAAACTAAAATGAAAGAAGTGGGGAGAGCTTGCTCAAATCGGGATTATTTTTTAAAATCAGAGTCCCGCAGCGTTTTGGCCTCCAGGGACTGATATTCCAGAGGAGAATTTTATCACCGTGGGGTACAAATTTGGAGGAGGTGGTTTGGTTTGGAGACTGCTCATCCTGGATACCTCCAGCACAGAGTTGGCAGCATCACTCACCTCCTCTGAGAAGCAAGCCATCACTTGCTGGTGGACAGGTTCCTAAGGGACCCATTCTGCTACTGGTCCACAGTTGAGGTCTGGGCTGCTGCTTTGAATTGGTACCCATGCCTGGCTCAGATGTGTACACAGTGCAGATTCAAGGGTCCTGGATGAACCTCTTTTCACCAGAGAGTAGCAGGAAATTAAAAAATGGAACGAGAGCTTTTGTAATGGAGAGCAGAGTCAGAAAGAGCATGGAGGGGTAGGGGACAGAAGAAGGATTGGACATTTTAGGTCCCTGCACCACCTCCACACAAGCGCTCAATGTGCTTTACAAACAGGGCCACAAAATACCAAAAAAAACCCCCACAACTTTGCAACACACACACACACACACACACACACACACACACACACACACACGGTGGACAGAGAAGAGACATGTAGAATAGTGTTGTGGAAACATCCTAGTATGTACCTTACCATAAGTAAGGAGGATTTCCATGTATTTTCCACATTGTAGGTCACAATGGGGGACTGGTTTTCCCTGAAAATGTGTGAAATTTGCTCTAAATGGAGCATCTGAAGCTGAGTAGTTATACTTGTGATTTGCTGTTGTTTAAAATTGCTCAAGCAGTTGCATGGGCAAAGGTCTCTGAGGCTGCCTGAGTAAAGAGTAGGTAACTTGGGCTGCCTTGGGATTCCAGAGAAGTGAAGTACAGGCTGGTTGGGTGGGGAGGTGTCAGAGAATGGTTGGGGTCTTTGTTTGTTTAGAAGGGTAAGTGTGAGGAATCTGCTTAAGTGTGGTGTGTCCCACCCAGGAGCAAAAAGAGGGCCCCACAGCAATTCTTGGCTTCTGACATGAGTGGATAAAATCTTGCCTTTTGAAGCCTAAGGAAAGAGCACTTCTGTGTGCCAGCAGTGGGGTGTGTGTGTGGGTGGTGGGGTGGGGTGCTTGTGTATATTGTGATTCGAATTGTGACACTTGGGTTTGGAGATATTAATGTGCTGATTGACAGAAAATAGCAAATGTTCTGGGAAGCTCAGAAAGGGAAAAGGATGGGACACAGTTGGGAAGAACAAAGATCACAGTGAAGCAGAGGAGATCGCCAAGAGGAGACAGAGGTTTGGGATGGTGACTGTGCTGGCCTGGTCTGGCAATGCCAGGTAAGAGGGAGAGAACTTAATAGCAGGATGTCACAGCGAATAAATAAAAATCCCAAGTGTCTCCCTGAAAGTCGGTGACTGTGCATTGCATGTTTTGCCCCCGGTGGCCTACATTTATATGGTTCCATGGAGTGTCCTCTCTGGGCTCAGAGCTGTTTGGGCTCAGGGGGATCGGTGCTGCGAGTCCTCCCACTCACCACCTAAAGATGGCACCAGAGGGCAAGCCTGTGGCAAAGGGGAGTAGCCCGGATGCGGGCCGAAAAGATTGACACTCATGTGCACCACTGACAGACCTATGCAGTGGGATTGCCCTGGGAGACACCAGGTGGCTGGCCGGGCCACTCCTGCTCCAGAGTTACTGGGGCGGTACTGGCCGGACTGCTCCCCTTACATGGAACTTCCTCATGATGATTTGCAGCGTGATGACCAAAGACCCTGCCCTGGCTCTGTGCTGATCCATTTGAGTAACTCATTTCCTGTTTCATAAATTAGGAATCAAGTAAACCATTGCCCCAAGAGTGTTTCTGGATGATTTTTCACTCCTGTCAGAAGCCAGACCCTGAGGTCTGTTGTCTGCCCAGGGCTGACTTTGAAACACCAGGAGTCCTACCACCACCACCACCACCATCCCCCACCCTTGCCAATGGGCCATGAGATTCCTTGTTTGCATTCGGAGCTGGTGTCAAATGGCTACTTAAAGACTCAAGACTAAGCTCTCAGATGTAAAGAAAAAGGGATACAAATATTCATGTTGAGATCTGTGCTCAGCAACTGTCTGATGCTGTTACTGCTGTCTGAAAGTGAATGGAGTGGCTCAGAATGGCTGCTGCTGCCCTGCCCCTCCCACCTGAGGGCATTTTGTGTGTCAGCCTACATTTCCCATGATCCTCCCCTTGCCTAAAATGTGCATGATGCAAGCAACTTCCTGCTTCAGCCTACATTTCCCATGATCCTCATGTCTGACTCCATTACCCATAATCCTCTCCTGCCTACATCATATATCTGGATGAGATGTAGACCTATTAGATAACACTGTGTGCCCTCTTCCTGCCCCATTGGCCCACCTCCACCCTATATAAGTTGTAGAAATTTTAAGAATAAATGAGACTTGAATGGAATCCCACCCTAACCTTAACCCTAACCCTAACCCTAACCCAATTCTCCCTCTCTTTTTCTCTTGCCCAGCACTTCATCTCCATCTGCTCTCCAGGTGAGGCCCACTGACTGAGTTGCAGGACTGATCATGAAAGCCCCTTTGTTTCTCATTTTGTCTAGCTGAGTTCCTTGAGCAGGCTGCCATCTTTCTCTGAGCATCAGGTTTCCCATTCGTGAAAGGGATAAGGTAAAATTTGTTGTTGGGTTAGGATTGTTTTCTCCAGCATTTTCCACATGCATTGTGTGGCACATATGCCACATGAACTTTCTAAATCCAAGGGCATCTTTCTGTGACCTCCAGGGTATTGGTGCCCAGTGGCCTCTATTTTAAACCCAAATATCTAGTTCAGTCATCCAAGTATTGTAATCCTCTTTCTAATTTTTCTCACAATTCAAAAAGTTATATTTGTAATCCCATTGATGTGATTGGACTCCCAGCAAGTTAATTCTATTTACCATCTCCAATGCAACCCATGGCAAGAAAAAAATCACCAAGACATTTTCTAAGTTAAGGGCAGCCAAGGGGTCCTAAATCCAGTTCCCATAAGGACTTGCATAAGGACTTGCAGACAAATGCCTTGATCCTAGGCCTCTCCCAAAACTTATTACCTTGTGAAGGGGATGAGTGACAATGAGAATGGTGGGAATTATGTAACTTGAGCTGGCTGGCCAGATGCAAGAATGGCATCTCTGTAAATTGCAGAGATAAAGATATGCAGAAGGATCAATTTACATAATCCAATTAAGGTAGCTATTGATTTGTTTGGAGAGGATCTGCTTCAGTTTATGATATGCAAACTCTTGTGCTTGGGGAGTCATAGCCTCTTTCTCTTGAGGTTTCTACCCAGTTGATGTTCCCCAAGCTATGTGCTCTAATATCTAGCATGCTCAATCCTGTACATATCTGTATTGTGGAGAACACTATGTGAGGAAACAGAACTGTCTGTTGACTGTAGAGATTGCATATTAGCACCTCGGCTAGCCTTATTTGCAATGCTTAGAACCAGTTAAAGAGAGAAGGAAATACCCTAGCCAAGCTTTTACAAGCCAACCTTTTATATGTCAGTATAAGGAAATGAGTCTCCAAATAATCAAAGTCACAGTAATTGTTTTGGATTCAAAGGGAGTCATTGGGGCTGTCTCCCACAGCTTCACCTTGGACTACCTGAAGTCCTATCTAGTCTGGTATTGATCTTATCACTTTGCTTTCAGCTCAGCATCCACTTGTCATATCATTTTGCATTCTTTCAAGTACCCTGACACATTCACATGTAGACATGTGCACACACACACACACACACACACACACACACACACCTTTCTGTTCACTTCTTTGACCTCTGATTTGATTGAATTTTATTCATAAGAGCCAGGCCCCAGTGATGGAATCAGTATCCTGAGAAAAGTGAGAGGCTGAATTCTGTTCCTCCTCCATCTCCTTCCCCTATCCCGAGTGAGGTGACAGCTGCTAACAAGCAGAGAAGACGCCTCAGAAGGAAAGGCACCTTGCTATTGGCCCTCTCATTCTTTAGAATAGTGAAAAATGATTTTTTGTTTAAGCTACTCAGTCTGTAGTATTTTACTATGGCAGCATGAGCAGACTAATATATGCATCTTAGACTTCATCAGTATGAGACGAAGGTACATATTTGTTTTTATTTTTTTAATAAGTGCTCTCATACATTGCCCAGTCTGGTCTTGAACTCATGACCCTCCTCTCTCAGCCTTCTGAGAAACTGGGATTACAGGAATAAACCTCCATGCCTAGCTCAGATAATAAAGTGCAAAAATTAATGGTCTCATTCTTATTGTGGTCATTGACTATTTTCACTTATTTTTGGATAAAAACCAAAAGCCCTCCTTCCTTTTCAACATGTGTTCTTATTTCTTCAGTCAAGGACTGGGTCTCAGTTTGAGAGCTGTTATCTTCACAGAGCCCTTTGGGTTGGAGGTAGGAACCTGGCCGGCAATGGGGAACAAGCCCAAGATCTGCTCAGTGCTCTGGCCTGCCGGCCCTGGTGAAGGTCCTCTTCAGTGCACAGGACATGCTTAAGGCTCTGTTTTGAAGCAGCAAAGTTCAATTTTCTTTCTCTTTCTTCAATTCTTGTGTTTGCATTTGCACATTGAAGCCTAGAACATAGCTATTTTCAAACAACCCCAACTTCCTGGTTCCAGTTTTTTCTAAGACTTATCCATCCCTCGGAATCCAAAATAGTGTGTTTCCTCTCTGGCTTTCTCTTCTCCTTCATTTAAATTAACATAGCAGTCTGCTGGGTCTGAGGAGATCCTGTTCCTGTTCTTGTAATCCACAAATTCCAAAGTAAGATTAATATCCTGAGGAAACCATCAGCTAGTTTCAGCAGTGAATGTATTATCCTGGAAGTTATATCACTGAGTAATGAAATGTAAAGACAATCATGGCGACATACATAAGAAGCAGAGGCAGGAGGACCCCCAATTCAAAACCAGCCTTGAGTATATAGTGGGACTCTGTTCCTCAAAACCAAAATCCTGCCTCCACCAATAGAGCAACTAAGCTTAAGGTAGCTTTCAGCCTTAAAAATGTGAGAGTGATTGTGTAAATGCAGGTTCCTAAATGTGCCCAAACTGAAACTTTCGTTATCTCAAAATAGGAGACATGTGATGAGGTCTGGTTTTAAAAGAATGAGAATAAGCAAAGAAACAGTCAAAAAACTACAAAATGAATTTCAAAAAGGAACCAACAAAGGGAATAATTAATGAAAGTGAAAATTGAAAATACAAATGGGGAACAAGACATATTGTAGAGTTTAAAGCTTATTTTTAAGCACTACAAAGGAGAGAAAAATGTATTTCTGGTAAGACTTTTTAAGAAAAAAAATAGATAAAACATGAAAACAAAGCACACAGTGCTGAGGATGAAAAGGAAGACAGACAAAGTGGTGAAATTGTGGAAGATTATATGCTATGCCAAATAAATACACTCAATTTCTAGTTGAACCAGAAATTGAAATGGGAAAGGTAAAAGTTAACCTGTTTTAAAAGAAATAGGAAACTATTTGTACAATCTCGCAGTAGAAAAAATCACCTTGGTTAAAAGAAATAAAAACTCAGCATACAAAATAACATATTGGATCACATAAAAATTAAAATTCTGCCTTTCAAAGACTCCATCAATAACGAAAAAGAATTACACACTGGGGAACAGATTTGTAGTTGATGACTCATGTTCATAACTGTAATTTAGAAACTTACAGAATTTTAAATTACATAAATATCCTACTTTAAAAGGGGTCCAAGAATATGAGTGAAAGTTTAAAAGTAAACTCCACACAATTGATAAGCTTATGAAAGTATGTATGTCCAGTCTCACCAGTGAAGGAAATGCAAGTTAAATCTATAGTGACTTGCCATTTGTCATCCATAGTTTTGGTGTAAGTTGCTCTCCAGTGCTGGGGAGAATTTGGGAAATAGTGCTTCCATTTTCTGCTAATGGGAATGAAACTGTGCCAACGTTTTGGGAAAGTCATCTGACAGCACCTACCAGAATGTTTTTGGAAAAGATGTTCTTTGACTTGGGACTGCCTATTTTAGATGTCAGTTATATGAGGGAGGGTCAAAGGTGTAAATGTATCTGGGAAGGATTTTATTAAAGCATTGTTTGTAGTGGCAAAGAACTCTGAGAAATTTGAATTCAGTGATGTGAGCGATAAAGTATTTTTGGCACTCCATAAGAAGTGGAGAAAGTGAGAGCAATGAGAAGACAAAAGGAGGAGGCCTTTAATGTGGGAATGGGAGAGCTTCCTGGGGCAGGGGAACAGAGGTTCTTAAAGGACAACTAAGAAGTGGGGCTACTGTTAGCAGTTCTGTTTAGGGGAGGAGTTTGGTAGGTGGGCAAAATGACATATTAACTGCTGACTTGAAGGAGCATCTGACTATGTAAGGCAGGAGACAGAAAGGTTTACTGGGGCTAAGGGTGGAGGCTTTGGTGGTTGTAGAGTGTTGGGATTGGAGAGG
This sequence comes from Cavia porcellus, assembly GCF_034190915.1. Lineage (NCBI taxonomy): Eukaryota > Metazoa > Chordata > Mammalia > Rodentia > Caviidae > Cavia > Cavia porcellus. The sequence continues at coordinate 52,704,897 of NW_026947500.1, read as the reverse complement.
GCTCTACCCACATGCAAAAGAGAGCAGAAGGTTTATCTCTGGAATTAGGAGAATGGAGAAGTAACTCTTGGAGAGATAAATTGTTTCTCTGGGTCTGGTACCAAGTTGGGAGGATGGAGCTAAACCCCATGCTAGCAGAACCTATCAGGGAGTGTGGCTGATGGAATTGCAGAGCACCCAGTCTATCCAATATACAATTATGAGAACAAATGAGAAGCTGGGGTTAGGGTCCGGTGCTACAGCACTTTCTCGAATGTGTAAGGCCCTGAATTCAATCCCCAGCCCAAGAAAAAGAAAAAAAAAAATAGTGCTGTATTCATTGACCTACAGGGATGTTATAAGTTAAAGGCAAATTTAAAATGTTAGGAAGAAAAGATAGCAGATTCCCACATGTGTGTTAGTATGAGCAGGGATACTTCTAGAGTTATGAAAGGATAAAAATTTATTAACTTAAAAACAATATTGAGAGAATTGTTTTTGTCTGTCTGGTACTTTGAGCAACTACTTTAAACATGATGATACAGTGTACTGACCACTGTTATTCTTCTATTATTTTGTTAGGAAATTTTTTTTTCATAAAAGAAAAAAGCAATGCGGGTGTCTTACTTTTATAACCTGTATGTTTACTTTTGTGATTAACAAGTAGCTAAGAAAAAAGTTAAATTTTTTTCTGGATAAATTTTCCTGCATTTCATCCCTAAAAGTTTTTATTCAAATTAAATGGATTTTTAATACTGAAAGAAGCATAGTATGCTAAGGCATCAGGTTAGAGGAATGGTTTCACTGCAAATTGTATTTATTTTTTAACTTTTCATTTTTTGTTTCTGATAGAACTGTGGGGGACCAGCGGCGGCTGAAAAGATAAGAAGTATGAAATATAAATGATCTCTATTTTGAGAATGTGGGGAGAGACATCCCTGATCCTCTAGGGCGTGGCATCTCTACCCCAGGGTCGGAGATCTCTCCATGGAACACATGGAGTGAGGCACATAAGTAGTCTTGGTTTTGGGTGGAACATAAGGGGGTATTAGGGATGCACAAGGAGCCCATTGGTCTTTGTTTGGTGCCACAGATAAATTCCTAGGGGCGGGGAAGATGGAGTCACAGGTAAATTCCTAGGGGTGGGGGAGATAGGAGCTCCTTGGTTCCACCTCTAAGGCTTCCTGGGCTACAGTGTCCTGTCTGGGCCAGAACTCTTTCAGTTTCATTTTTACAAGTTTTCTTTTTTTGTTTCATTTTTATTTTTCATTTGTGATTATATATGTATATGTATATATAATCTCTGTACTTTTATTTGGCTAATTTTTTATAAAACAAACTAGGCTTTTTCAATGAAAATATGAAGCCATGGATTTGGTTCTATAGTTGTATTATTCACATGTGCATGACAGCTACAAAGTTATTGAAGTAAGGAGAAATAGTTAGTAACCTGTAGTCATTTGCAGTATCACATTTGAAAAAGGTGGGCTGTGGAATTTAATGACCAAAGTATTAATTTTTGAACCCAAATTACCAGATGAGCAAATGAGTATCCTTAGGGAAAGTGCCCAGAGTAGAGTCCTGGGTTTACCTGATGCTGACCTCTGATCTCCCCTGCCACAGTGTAGGGCTCCTATGCCATCCTCTGTACCTGATCCTAAACCAGTTTTGACCTGGGATAGTTTATTCTTTTGTGAAGTCAGTGTCTCTACCCACAGTGCAGCTGGGCTACCTTGGGCTCACTGAGCGACTTCCACAGCACTGGGCTGTAGGGCAGAAGTGCGCCCAAGTTAATTCAATCACTTGCTCGCTGGTGTGGCTGCAGCCACAATGGTGGTAGGTAGGATTTACAGTCATGTGCCACGTACTAAATCTTTGCTATAAATCAACCCAATTAAACCTTACATGAGTCCATAAGAAAGGGAATACACTTACTGTTTTGCAGGTGATGAGATGAATCTAGAGCAATGCCTATGGCTGAACAGCTAGCAAAATGGGCAGAACCCACAGAATTTGGACTCAGTTTGCTTTCACATGTGGCCTCTGGGGACACAGGACTCGAGCTTCCAGAGTCATTTCCTGTCTGCCCCCAGGACAGCACTCAGTGGCAGGGGAAGCCACTGCTCATGGCTCAGCAGTGGCTGAGTCCTGTTGCTGGCTCCTGAGTGTGGCTCCAACCTGTTCAGAAGTCAAGCTCTAGTATTCCAGGTGCTTCTCTTTTCCACTAGAATATCAGACTTTCAGCCACCAAAACTGCCCTGTCCCCCACAAATATCCTTGGATCTGCCAGTGTCACCCTCCTCCTTTACCCTCCTCTTCTTGCTCCTCTCTCTCACCTTGCTTAATGAGTCTGGGCTGACAGGACAGGTAGGAGCCTATCTGAGGGGCTGTGGCCTGGGAGTGTCTTTTCTCTGACATCACAGACATCCCTACAGAGCCTGGACCAAGCTGGCTCCCGCATGCTTTGGAGGTGATTGGCTTCACCTTCTGTTTTGGGGGTCTGCTTGTGACCGTCTCATCCTCTGTCCAGGAGTCCCCCGCACCTCCATGCTGAAGTGGTTTCCACGGTTGATATGGTATGCGAGGAGACACAGCAGGAAAGAGTAGAGGCTGGGAACCGCATCCTCAGAGACAAAGTCCTGTGTGATGAGGAACACAGTTATGGAGGCTGGAGGGACAACAGCAACGGTAACGATTAGATGGGCCACCATTATGGCTGCTTTGATGTCCTGAATCAATTCGAGATGTTACCTTTCATCGTCATCCTATGGAGAGAAGAGCAGATCTGGTGAATATGATTGTGAGGTCACAGCAGCATGTCTTTACGACCCTGCCTTTCCATTGGGAGATACTTGGCAGCAGCATTCACCTTGTTTTTAATCACACCTCCTAAAGAAACTCAGGAAAAGGACTTCCAGAAGCACTTTAGAAAGTGACAGAAGGAAGCAATAGGGGAGGGAATAATGAGGGGAAGTGTGGCAGTGTGTCCTTTTCAGTAATAACTGGAAATGCTGTAACACTCACTGGTATTTAAGTCACACTTGATATGCTGCTTCCTCTCCTTCCCCATGCTGACTCACACCCCAGCTCCCATGGTTCCAACACTGTGGGCGGACTCAGAGCCGCACCTGACTGGGGACCTGTCCAGGGCCCACTGCTCCTGGGACACACACAGCAGCAGCATCTTGGTCTTGCGGACCAAGACAGCCACCATTTGACTTGGGGAAAGTTTGTAAGCGTGTTTTTTGTGGGGGGAGGGTGCTCTGCAGGTGAGTCAGGTGTGAGCAGCAGAGTGTGACACGGTCATCACTGGGTACCCTCCTGGACAGGGTTGACTTTTGCAGTTGGAACAGTTCTGGGAAGTTTCTCTTCTTGCAGCCCAAGCATGAACAGGTTGACCACTTGGAAGTTTCTTTTCATGCAACCCAGGTGTAAACAGGCTCCATGGCAGGCTGACCATTTACTCATGAGTCAGTGCCTTTGGACTCATCTTCCTCCCGAAACATCAAAGTTCAGAGTCAAAGTAAATTCCTTAACTGCTACCAGAAACAAGTGACAAAATCTGACTTTGAAACCTCATTGGAATGACTGCAAATGCCGTGCTCTTCCCCCTTGGTGGAATAAAGCCAAGAAATCATGAGACGACCGCAAAGGCAGCTTGGTTTGGGTGCAGAATAGATCTTCAGATATTTGGAATGTCCACAAAAGGCATATTGAACCACCATCTGTGAAAGGAATGTGGACTTGGGATTTTCAAACAAGCAGTGGGGAGTGCAACTTGGTATTTGGGGGGTAGATAAGCCAGGTTGGAGAAAGTTCAGCCTTTCATCAGGGTGATTGTGCATTCCCTGGAATATCCAGGTCAAGAAGCAAAATAAACAAACCAGCTTCCCAAATCTTGCAAAGTGTTGTAAACTCCACAAACTTTTTGTAGCAGATTCAGTTCCTGATGTGACATCCATGTGGCAGTTTACTCCTATGAATAAATTCTGTAAGGATCAGAAAAGGACTTTTCATTTTTGACCATTCTGTGGCCATTTTGTATTTTTATGTTATCAAGAATTCTCTGAAGTTCTCAAGGGCCTGTAGTAAAAAACTCTGCCACAGTTCTTTCCTATACTTTGGTCGTTGAATACCGTAGAAGACTTATGGACATCATCTCCCAAAACACATTTGTGGCAGAAAAACTTAAGAACTTGCAAACATTTTCCTAAAAGGCCAACTCGCAAATATTTTATGCCTATGGCTATTTTGGAAGTTGTTCCAATTTCACTACAATAATTAAAAAATTAGGAAAATTTCAGAAACATAGCTGTAAAGTTCAGCTCAAACAACACTGGGAAATGCACCAGCAGTTAAACAACACCTTGAAAGCCCTTGGGCCTAAGTGACATGGTTTAAAGCTCGAGCTGGGCCCAACTTCTCTTCTACCTGCTTTGTACAGTTGTTTAATCAATCAGCCCTCAAAATGTTTCCTCACAAGTAAACTGGAAATTAGAGCACTTGAATTCTAACTAGAATGTCTTCTCAGAGCTAGAGAATTAAGCAATGTAATACACATGTGATGCTTAGCTATGTACCTGGCATAAAGAAAACACAACATTAATATGTTAGTTTGTATTGATGCACTACTGATCAATTTGTTACTTGTGGATATAGTGATTATAGCCAATGATGCGAAAAATAATGAAAAGCATGAAGAATGTAGTGAGTTAGTTACTATAAGAGAAACAAGCCACGGATCATATAATTGAAAGGTAGTGACACATTACAAAATACTGCTATTTAGAAAGAAAATTCTTTTTAATCAATGGAGGTAAAACTGTTAAATGTGTATTAATTGATGGGGAAATGAAAGTATTTTTTGTCTTCCCTGGGATCAAAAGATTTTTACAATGACACTGTGTTCTGTAGCTTGAAGTCACATTTATTTTTCAAATTGCTTATTATATTATAAATATTAACATAATGGGCTTGACTACACCTTTGCATCCATCTATGCATCCTACATTAATCGTCTCCACACTCCCTACATCCCTTTCTTGCCTTTCCCTGTTGCCTTTCCTTTCCAAGCCCTTTCTTTTCTCCAGTGGTCCTGTGCTGTGCTCAGGTTTCTTTCTTTTCTTTCTCCCTCCCACCCCTCCTCCCGTCTACTCCCCCAGGCCTGCCACTCCTTTATTTCTACACAGTATGTAGAAGAATGGTGCTTGTCCTCCATTGATCTCCAGTTCCTTCTGTTTTTCCACAAATGACATGGCTTTGTTTTCTCAGAGAAACTCAAGTTGATCTTATTACTTGAGCTTCAGTTTTAACTAATCAACTTAAGTAAACTTTTAATGAGTTTATTGTTGGTAGATTCTCACTCCTCTTAGTATGTCAGGTAGGGTCTAGAAACAAACCGACAGCAGTACGAAACAATTTTCACACTCATTTTCCTTGTATAGCCCTTAAAAACAGGGTTTTAATTGTCTTCTCATTTTAGGGCTTTATTTACATAAGGATAAATACAGATATAAAGGTATAGATTTCCAGGCAAGAGGGTAAGTGTATTCCAGAGGGGATGATAGCCTGTGACTCAAAGTTGACTTTCTTCATGTGTGGATTTTACACACACACATGCACACATGGAAGCATGGGTTTCAGTCTATGGTTGGCTATGGTAGAAATAATGCACGTGGAGGGCAGGAGGAAGGAAAGCTGCTCAATTCATGGCACACAGGAGACAGAAAGTAGGAGGAAGAGACCAGAAAGGAAGAGACCAGGCACCAGCGACTTGGGATCCTGAGATCATGCCACAAAGAATGAACCAGACACATTCAGATGTTGCTTCTAGGCACCTCTCAAGCCAATTAAACTGAAAATCAAGGGGAACTATGACACACATTTGGCTCACTTAATGTGTCATATTGTATCAAAGCTCATTCGCATTGTCACATATAAAAAGTTTAATTATTTAATGGCTGAATAACAATGCACTTTATTTGTATACTCTATTTTTGTTCATCCCGCCTATCTGGTGATAGGCATCCAGGGAATTCCCACCCTTGACTACAGTGACCAGTGCTACTATGCACACATCAGTGTAAATAACTGTTTGACTTTCTGCTCTTCCCAGTATATACCTAGTAGCAGAAATTCTGAATCATACACTGATTCTGCATTTTACTTCTTTAGGAAATGTCTAACAACTTTCTACAGTTGTTGTACCTTTTACATTCTCTCAAGCAAAGTTCAGTTAGCTCCACTTTTTCTGTAACCGTATTAACTCATATTCCTCTTTAAAAAAAAATTAAAACCATTGTACTAAATAGGAACTGTATTTTATTGTGGTTGTAACATACATTTTTCTAACAACTAGTGCAATTGAGCATTATTTTTGTTGTTTACTGGCCATTTAGAGTCATAGCTCTAAATGCTTCCATTTCTTTCATTTCACTATCTAGAAGTGGTAAAATCTTAGTCTCAGCTCTGAATTCAACTGGGTGCGCTCTGCATGAACCAGCTGGCTGCTTTCTCCTGGCCTACTCACTTGTGGCAAGTGTAATAGCTATAACTGTCAAATTTTTGTCCATTTATTATTGACAATTTTTCACACTACTGAGTCTTGATAATTTGGATAGTCTGGATTTTTTAAGGTTTTGACTTGTTTTAATTGTTTTAACAATCCTTTGAGAAGCAGAATTTCTATTTTGATAAATGACATTCATCAATATTTCTTTCTTCCATGAGTCATGGTTTTGGCTTATAAAACCCTCGGCCTAATGTCCCAGACGTTTGTCTCATCTTCTTTTAAAAGTTTTATGTGCTTAGGCTTTACCTTTGAACCCATCACTACTCAGAGTTTATAATAGTAAATGTGCATGGCAGGGCTTGAAGTTCATTAATTTTGAGGACTACTGTTGAAAATAATAAGAATATTTTGTAACTTTGTCAAACCTCAGTTGTATAACTTTATGAAGATCACATGCCCTGATCAAATTGGTTTCATTCTTCAGATGCAAGGATGGCTCATACACAAATCAATAAGCATAATATACCATGTTAATATAATCGAAGACAAATATCCTGTGATCATCTTATTTGACACAGAAAAAGGCCTTTGACAAAATTCAACTTTAGTTCATGATAAAATTCGTGAGGTAAGTAGATATGAAAGATCATTCCTCAACATAGTAAAGTTTGTGCACAAAAAATCAACAGCCAATATCACTTCAAGTAGAACTATACATGCTCCAGCTATGGTACTCTTTGGGTGTTTATGCCCTGATGCACTAACATTGGTGTACTATAGGGTATCTGCATAAACTTGTTTACTGTGGCACAATTCACAATAGCCAAAATATGGAACAAGCCTAGGTGCCCATCAACAGAAGAATGGGTAAAGAAAATGTGGTTTATATATACCAGGGGTATTATTCAGTTATAAAGTATAAGGAAATGACATCATTTTCAAGAAAATGGCTGGCACTGGAAACCATCGTGTCAAGCAAAATAAGCCAGACTCAGAAAGAAAAGTATCATATGCTTTCCCTGATATGAAAAGTCTAAATAAAATGATGTGAAAGTAGGAGAGTGACTATTATTGGATAAGAGCAAGGGAACAGGGAAGAAGGTAGAGGATGTATAAGGGACTGTGGTGGGTATAGATGTGCTGAAGTGTGCACATGTATCAAAGCACTATATTGAAAACCTATAGTTTGTAAAACTAACAGGCTCTAGTAAAAATGTTTTTAAACAATTAATTGTTCATAGATGTGTGGTTATGTCTCTGGTCTGTATTTTTTGATGGTGATGTATGTCTTACCAAAAATCCCACTCTCTTGATTACTGTAGTTTCATAATAGGTCTTGAAATTAGATAATATTAATTGTCTAATTCTGTTCTTATTTTTAGTGTTCTTTTTTTCTTCTTCATATATCCAAGTGAATTTTAGAATCAGTGTGAAAAAGAGTTTGCCATTGGGGCTGGGGATTTAGCTCTGTGGCATAAGCCCCTGCCTTGCAAGCAGGCGGTCGTGAGTTTGATCCCTGGTACTGATAAAAAGGAGAGAGAGAGAGAGAGAGAGAGAGAGAGAGAGAGAGAGAGAGAGAGAGAGAGAGAGTTTGCCATGGTTTCCATTGGAATCATTGATTTGATTTTAGTTTGCAATAATTCCCGAGTTTAGAGCACTGACACTAAAATAAAAGTTGGAATAAATCTGCCGAAGTATGATTCATGTAGGAATGCAAATTTGTTTCCATGTTATAAAAATAAATTGAGCCAGGTGTTGTGGTATACAGCTCACAATCTCAGCAGTTTGGAGGCTGGGAAAAAGGAGTTCAAGGCTGGCCTGAGGAACTTATTAACACAGGGAGAGACATCTCAAAATAAATGCAGAAAATGAGTTGGAGATGTAAATCTGTGTGAAACCTTTGTGTTCACAAGTTGGTTCAACTCAGAGCACTAACAAATTAAAAAATCACTGGAAAACTTTACCTCAAAATTTAACAGAAAATATTTTTTAAAATCTAGTATTTATTTCTGCTAAGATCTCTTAGCAAACTAGGAAGAGAGTTAACTTCCTGAGGTTGATAAAAGGAATGTCAAGAGAATCCTCCTCCTGACTTCATGTATAACTGAATCAAAGTAAAGTGGGCTTTTAGGGAGCTCTAAGAATTGGGAAATTATACTTCAAGAATCACTGCTTTACATTAATCACTACTCACTCCATGGTGCTGGGTTTGTAACTAAAGTTGTTAGGAGATATCAGCAATGAATCTGATAAAGTTCATGTGCTTCCTCAAAATGTGCTCTCTCCTCCCCATTTAAGTTCTTGGTAAGTTAAGTGGGCAGTGACATAAAATGCAATATTTCAATATCCGGGTTTTCTCAGAAGCATGTGAATACAAATGATTTTTCTTCTCCAATTAAAAAAAAGATCATTTTTTGGCCATAGTAAAAAATTTTAAACAAATAACTCCCAGACTCAGTTTTACCATCTTTTATAAGTACCAATATTTCTGAAAATCACCCAATTAGCAAAGGCCATAGCTTCTAGATATCATATATATTAACTTTTAGGTTTTTATTCTTCGTATCTGTTTTATAGTTGACAAAGACTGATAATAACAACATGAATGCCTAGCCTATCACACTTAACCTTGGAATCATTTTAAACCATAAGAACGCAGTGACTTCATAATTCCATTTGCTACCTTTTCCTATTGTTGAACAATTTACTTCTACATATGCTGTAACTCTGTGGAATGGTTACTGTATTTGAATTACAATCAAAATGTTAAAAGAAATTTGGGAAAAGAAAAAATTTAAAAGTATTTTTAGTTAAACTTTCTTTATTAACTTTTAAAAATGTTGCACTTACTTCGGTCAAATGGCAGACAGTTGAAGGTTCTCATAAAAGACCTAAAGTCCAGGGAGTGTTGGGGGGAAAAGACCCAGCTCCATAGCACCAGGGTGTGGACGATTTTAGTTCTTCTAGGCGGAGTCACTCTACTAATCTCTCCAAAGTTCCTAACTAGACCAGAAACCCTTGTCCTCATCTCTACTAGGAGACAGACTTAACTGCTCCCAAATAAGAAACAGTCCACAGCTCCTGGGCACTGGCTCCTGCTGAGCAGCTGGGAGGTCTGTTGGTTCTGTCTTCTGTAGATGGCTCAGCACCTGCTGGAGCAGGAGTTAGCACTGGGGCAAGGGCCTGGAGACTGAGAGACAATACAACATAATTTCCCTTCCTTTCAGTGACACTTCATCCCTTTCCTCCATAGCAAGAAGCCTGAAATTGAGAGACATTTTTAAGAAAACTCTCCTAGATGCAACCAGAAAGTACTTTCCAGAGAAGGCTCGGGTTCAGAGGATAATTCTAACTACAGTGGACCTCTTCTTTGATAGGGAGCAGCCAGAGACAAAGCTGAGGTTGCTGGCACTTCTGTTTCTTCTCTGGGGCCTAATTTTCTGGGGATTTTGTTACTAAATATTTTGGTTCCTGGAGGTCACAGCAAACCTGATTTTGTTCCTGCATCCACACTGCTTGTTCCCCACCTGTCCTGGTAGGAGCACGCATTGTGTTCTTCTTGGATGACTTGATTAATGTTGTTGGCTTCCATTCCTTATTTCCATCCTCACCACTGCCATGATGGCCCTCATGCTCAGTCACAGAATGCTCTGAATGATAGTTTAGATCTTCAGTGTCCTCACTTTGCCACAGAAACTTTTTTCCTGGAAAGTCTGAGCTTAGGTGGGACACATTCACAGAAGACAATGTCATTAGGAAGATGAAGTTTCTGTGCACTGACTACTGGGAGGTAAGTAAGTTCTCCTGAGTCTGCAGAAGCAGCTGATTTTGCTGGTACACTTCTTGCACCTTCTCCAGCTCTTCCTCCTGGCACCCCAGGGTGCCCAGCAGCAGCTGTTCCTTTCCACTCCACTGCCTCCTCCAGCTGCTCTTCTATCATGTGGCTATGCTGCGGCTGGCTGAGGATGTGTGGCATCTTCTCAGGCTGCTGCTGCTCCCCTTTGATTATCTCAGCTTGCAATTCTCCCTCTGTGTTAGCAAAATGATTGTGCTTCTCAGACAAAATCCACTGCATATCAGCATACCTGGACTCACTCATTTTATGCTGCTTTTTCCAGCTTATTGACCTGGATTTTGGAAGAGACCAGCTCTCCAAGCATATGTTTCAAGACCTGTGTGGCTTCTGATGTGCTCTCCTAGTGTTGCTTTGGCTCCTTCACTGTCAGATTGGAGGGGTTACTGTCAGAAGTCAGCATTCTGAGCACTCCTGCATTTTCTTCCCATCTTCATCCTTTGCATCTGCTTTGCAGTATGGTCCTCTGACCACCACCCTTGCACACACCTGCTTCAACATGTGAGAATGTGTGCCTCTAGATTTTCAGAGGCAGATATGCCCCCAATTACTGTTTTTCTTTGAGTTGAGCTAGATCCTAAGCCAGGGTCTTCCTATGTTCAAGAAGGTCATTCGGAAATATTTGATTTCTTCAGTGCTAACAACTACCTCAACTTTATTTCCAAGCCAACTGTTCACTAGAGCTGCAGCATCTCCCACCCCAGCTCCCTGAGTCATTTTCCACTCATCGGTGAGTGCCTGTTGCTCATAAAGTGCATCCTCAGAACACTTGTTAGCAGTTGCTGCCTCCTCAGTTTGCATCTTAGCATACCTGACTACTTCTGGAAGTTGCTTTCAAGTTTAAGCTTCTCGAATTGCCTCTTACTGTCTCCTCCTTTTAACTGGATGACTTCTTGGTCTTTTAGTTGCTTCCACTGTCTGAATTTCTCAGTGTTATCTCTCATATGACACATTAACTTCCTGATGTGTATTCATCCTCTGTATTTCCTGAGTCAGTGTGGTGACAGTACCTTGTAGATTCAGAAGTTTTGATTGTTTACCTGGTTTCATCTTAAAATCAGCTGTGTGACCCTCCCAGTCCTGGGAAGGTTTGCAGTGATACCCATTCAACTTGGCTTGCTTGACATTCATTTTGTGCCTGAAGATCAAGAAACCACTCTTCCATTTCCTTTTGCAGCCTACTGACTTCTAATTCTAGAGTTTTTAATGTTATGCTGACACTGGAACCAGATGGGTCATCACTAGCCATCATTTAGTGTCATCTTCCTTGAGAAGGCATCTTTCAGTGTGAGGACTTTGTTCAGCTCAGTCAGCCATTATGATGTCCAAACTTGCTTCAGGGAATGTTGGGTGGTGAAAGCATCAGGAGACTCACTAGAACCCAGACTAGGTTCTACTCAAGCTTTTTTTTCCTCTGTGGTTCTGATGGCATCAACCCCACAACCAACACTGTTGTCCAACAGCAGGGCAATCACTTGGAGGTTATGGATTATCTCTACCTTCCTTTATTTCCTGGTCTTCCAGCCTTTCCACTTGCTTTTAAAGATCCAGTGTGCAGGCTGCCTGAACTGTGCTATCTCAGCATTCAGTTCTTCCTCCTCTTGTTCTTTAAAATGATTCTGTCCAGTAGCTGAGCGGTGTGACCAGTGCCATGTGCACACCATGACTCAAGTTTTCATTCTCCTCTTCCAGGGACTGATACTTCTCCCTAAGGGATTGCAGATTCCCTGATGGTTCCACATAAATTCATCCAGGAATGGGACTTGACAGGCTTGCAGTAATGAGAGCTTCAGCTCTTGGACTTGGTGTTTAAGAGGACTGAGTTCGGCTGTCTGGGGATTGATACTCACAATGGGTTTCATTTGATTTTCCTTGCTCTGTCTGCATAGTGAAGGGTATTTACTGCTTCCTCTAGATCAGCATCAGCAGAACTCACCCAGGCTGCCATGAGGTTATGACTTTACTGCTTACAACATCTGGAAACAGTTGAGACAATTGGAATCTTTCCTGGGCCCAAACCACCACTCTGTCTCATATCTGAGAACACCAATTACAACAAAGGAAGCCTCCGTGAATACCAATAGCTTCCTTTTGATGATTCCTTCTGCCTAGGTTTTCCTCTGTCTTTGTGACTCAGCAAGCCTTACCAGGTGGGAACTTCTACTGAACACTGCTGCTCCTTCTTTGCTTTACAGAGACTGTGCAGATGGCATGAGATCTGGACAGCTGCCATTTCAGTGCTGTGGAGACCACAGTCTGCTCCTATATTTGTTGCCCTGCCTCAGACAGGAAGCAGTATCAAAAGCTGCTAAAACAGTCTTCCCAGTGAGCCCCAAAATCTTCATAATTCCTTCGGGTTCCTCCAAGATGTGTATTTGAGTGGCTTTCTCTCAAGGTGGTCCCAGAAGATCCAAAATTTCTTCATTGTAAATCTCCTTTGCAAATCTTTCAGAGTAAACTCAGTCACTCTCCTTCCCAGTTTCTTTGAAGAACAGTTGCATTACCCTAAAAAACCCTGACTGTTGGTTCCTTCTCTTGCCATACTCTGCAGAGTATGGGCCTTCCAGTCAACATGCTTTTACAGAGCCAGTTGCCCTGTGTGCTGCACATGCTCTGAACAGGACTTTACGAGTGGGGCCACCACTGTATTAGAGATCTCTTCCTGTTCAGCCAAGGGGTCAAACACAGCATCACAGGCAAAGGACTTATCATTATCCACCACCACTGGAGGCACATTCCACAACTTTCCCTGATCTCTCCAGGGACCAGAAGGTGACACCATAGCACTTTTACTGGAGTGCCCCTCACCTCTTCATTCATGATCCTAATTCCATGCCATGTCAGAGCAAATGTACCAGCTTCCCTGTGAGCTGCCCCAACCAAAGCTTTAACAGCCAGGATTCAAACTGGTCCTAAAGGTGCCAGCCAATCAGAGCACAGCTTAGGTAGTTACCATGTTCTCTCTCCTACCTGTAGTTCTAACACTCTGTCAGGATTGCTTGATTCATCTGAAAGTATTTATATTGGGCTCCACTTTGGGAGGAAAATATCTTGTTTGACATGAAATTTGGGGCTGAGGATTTTTTTTCCTTCGTATTTAAAAAATGCCACTCTTGTGTTCTGGACCCTATACACTTTCTGAATGCCAGATGTTATTTGCACCATTATTTCTGTCTGTAATGTGTCTTTCTTCCTCTTCATTTAGGATTTTATCTTTATATTGAATTTTCAGTAGTTTAATAATCATATGTTTGGGTTCAGTTTTCCTTTTCTTTGTTTGTTTTGAAGAGAATAAAACCAAATGAAATAAAACAGAATACAGTGAAGCAAAACTACACAAAACACATTCTAAATGTGTCACAACAAAACTAAACAGATTTGCGGTGCAGGACTTCAAAATGAGATAAAAAGAAATTAATAATGGCTACCATAATATCTCTTGTTATCTTGAAAAAAATTTTCCCATGCCACTAAGTGTAGTAAAATCAAACAAAACAGGACACAATAAAACCAGTCAAAATAAAACAGTGACAGCAATATAGAACTTCAAAACAAAATAATGGGAAAACAACAGTGGCTATCATAATGCCTCTTGACTTCAGAGTAGCTGCCTATACCATCAGACATAATAAAATCAAAGAAAACAAAATAGAATAAAATCAATCAAAGAAAAACAAAGCAGGACTTTGAAACAAGATAATAGGCCATCAATAATGGCTACCACAGTATTTTTTGTTATCTTTGAAATAGCTATCCATGCTATAACATATAATAAAACAAAACAAATAAAGACAGATAAATGAAAATAATACAGAGTTTCAAAGCATGATAATAGATTAACAATGGCTACTGCCTTCCCCTTTTAGACACTTCCTCTCCTACACTTTCACACTATCTACTGTGCAATTTGGATGCCACCAACTCCTTGAGTTTTATATACTAGGGAGACAACATGATGCTCACCCATGCAACTCTGAACCATTTCATCCATGAGTGAGATCTCAAGTTGTATCGACTTAGCTACAGGCACCTGGAGGTTATCTTTCTTTCTGTCTCCTCCTCCTCCTCCTCCTCCTCCTTCTCCTCTTCCTCCTCCTGCTCCTTCTCCTCGTCCTCTTCTTCCTTCTCCTCTTCCTCCTTCTGTTTCTTCTTTTTGTGTGAGGGTTTGATCTCACAACCTTGCTCTTGTCAGGCAGGCACTTAGGCTGCTGAGGTAAATTTATGGCCCCAAGATTATCCTTTTTTATAGCTGAGTGACTTTCCATTGTATAGAAATGCCAGATCTTTCTTATCTATTCTACAGTTGATAGGCAAGTTACCCATACATTTTTTTTGATTCTCTGTCACATAAAGAATTGTTCTCTTTCCTTTGACTTTCAGTCTATGAATTTTATTTCAAGTTAAATATGTTTCTTGTATAAAGTAATTTGATGGATCCTGTCTTCTGATCGACTCTGCCTGTTTCTTTTTATTGGTGGATTGAAGCCATCTACATTAATGGTTATGGCCAACATGCTCTGCCACATCTCTGCCATACCATTTTCCTGCTGTTGGTTGCTTGCTTTCCGCCTCCATTCAACTGTCTTCCCCACTCAGTGACACCCCCTCTGCTGTGGTTTCTGGAACCATGGACTTTTTTTATTTTTCTCTAGAATGTCCTTCAGTATTCTTTTTAAGGTTGGTTTGGTGGTCATTAATTCCTTCTGTTGTACTTTGTCATATAAATATCTTGTTTCTCCATTAAGTGTGAAAGACAGTGATGCAGGATACATACATCTGGGTTGGAAGTTGTTTTCTTTTAGGATTTGAAACACTTCCAGATCTACTTGACGTGATGGTTCATGTCGAGAAGTTTGGCTGGATTCTGATGGGTTTTCCTTTATAGGTGATCTGTTTTTCTTTCTCTAATAGCTTATAATATTCTGCTTTTGTGCTAAATTACTGGAATTTGGATTATTATATGTCTGTTTGTAGATTTATTTTGGTTATGGCTAGCTGGAGTTTTATATGCCTCATTTATGTGTGCATAACATCCTTTTCCGCTGCTTGAGATGTTTTCTGCTATTACTTCTGTCAATAGATTTCTTAAGTCACTTTTGTCGACCCCTGCTTTTTTGCTGACACCTATTACTCTTAAGTTAGTTTTCTTTGTATCATCTTACAGCCACTGAATTTTTATTTCCTGGTTCCTTGTTGTTTTTAAGAGATCTTTCCTTTTGCAATTGTTAGCTGCAAACCTGTATTCAAGGTCTGAAACTCTACAGTTTCATTCAAGCAGTTTTGATAGCTTTCAATGGAGTTTTTGATTTCATGGATATCTCTTTGAATTGTTTCATGTACTCTAAATTTTTTATAATGTTCATTCAAAGTTTCCCTCATTTCTGTCTCACATTCTTTCATAGCCTCATGAAGTTGTTTCTTTACTTTAGTTGCTATCACTTCAGAAATTTCATGTGTGTGACTCCCAACTCTTTCATGTTTCTATCTCCTGGATCTGCTCTGCATGTGTTGGAGCCCAGAGATTGCTTTTTGCTTCTTCATCTTGACATTTTATTGCATTCTTCAAGACATGTCGATGGTGAGACCCCAGACACTTCCCTGAAGTTAGCTACAGTTTCTCTGAAGTGTGACTGCTTGGTTCTCCTGGCCAGTACTGGCTATGGGTATCCAGTGGCTGGTGTGGGCCTGGCTGTTGCTTTTCCCAGCCCATGCTAGCTACCCATAGTGTGAGGTCTACTGAGTGATGATTGGAGTGTGTTCCTATAGTTTTCTTTATGCTTGTTTTATATGGAATTCCCTAAGCACATTTCAAACGGTAGCATCTATATTCCTAAGTCTCTTCAGACAAATATTAGTAATATTTGAGAAAAAAGTTTGATTCTAAATGTCTAATAAGAATAGCAGTCAGCTCTTGCTCCACAGCAGGTATCAAGTGGTAGGAAGGGACTCATTTACACATTAACCTCCTAGGAATAGCTCAGAGTGGCAGAAGAAGGCCAGAGTCTCTGTGAAAGGACCAAAGAATGTATGCTTTTTGTTGAGACATCACTTGCAAAGCCACATCCCTCCATGTAGAACTCTGAGGGAGGAGCTTGAGTCTATACCCATGTGGCACATCTCTGTGGGTGTATTCCACTAGGAACTTCAGCTCAGCACTTTCTGGGAAATCAGCGGACACCTTTCTAGGAAATCAAAGGACATCTTTCAAAATTTGTATTCTCAGAACTTTTTTTTTAATCGTGTTGGAGAACCTGATTCCTCTTGACCTAGAGACATCTTTAGAGATGAAGAAGACAGTTTGCAGGTTAGAACATTGACCTATAGATAGTCTGGGGACACTCATTTTTGTTACCTCCCTAGCAAAGCGGAACAATTCAAAATACTTCTGAGAAATGTGGATAAGAGTTTCTGGGCTTCCTTGTGTTGAGAATTAGGAGGAAAGGAAGTTCACTTGATTTGAAAATCTAGATCAGACCATACAAACTGAAAAGGGAAAGGAAGAAAGGAAAAAGAAAAGATCCTCTATATGTATACAAGATAAAACAGTTATACAACTAGCTCGTTTATTTCATTGAAAAGAAAATCTTGTGCTCATATTGTTTGGTGAGGCAGGCGATCTTGCCTATATTTTTTACTCTGAATACTTAGTATGAAGTTAACCATATGCAATGTATTAATTACTGCAACTGTCCTACTAACCTATTTAAAGCTCTGTTTCATTGTTATGTTTATCTTTTTTCTTTGAAATTTAAAAATAAAAGCAAAATAAAAAACATCAGATAATGACCATATGTGGGGTAGTGTGGTAGCTCTGAGAGAAATTCTTGGCTGAGTAAAGTTCAGTTTTATTATGGATCAGTAAATAAATATGAAGAGATTCTAGTGTGTGCACTTGGAGGTGAGTGATGGAAAATGTAGTAACCCCTGGCAAGAAGCATTCTGCTTCAGGTGACATTTGACAGAGAGTTACATAGACTGTGCAGATTTTGTCCTGCATGTACATATTGTCTTGTGTAATTCTCTGGAAACATTTGAAAGTAGTCAGCTTGGATAACTGATGACCAGGGAAATTATGTAACCTATTTTACCATGAAAAGACTAAGCAGATTCTAGCACAGAGGCTAAAATACAAAGGTGATGAATCATTTAAATATTTAAAAAGTCATCTATCATGAGGTTTACAGTATGCTTCCTTCTGAGTTTCATATATGTGGTATATAAAAATATGCACAAATATGATGAGTAGCTATGCTCAGCACAGTTCTTCCCAGGAGTGTTTTCCTCATAGGAATTTTGTTTTTGGCTGAGCACTGGCATGGCTTAGTCAGAAGTTCCAAAGTTCCCCACCTTGGCCTTTGTACATGGTGAATGCTGGTAACTCTCCAGTATGGGCCAACTCCCCAGGGTTGTTCTGTCCAGGCAGCTGTAGCAGCAGAGCAGCAGAACTGTGTTCTCTGGGGGCCTGTGCAGCTGTGCTCAGACCGCAGTTCCCTGTATACCTGGCAGTACTTGGATATTACTGCTTCCATATGGATTCTTCAAATTCCACCTTGCTGCTTATTTTCATGTAATGTTCTGAAATGCTTCTAGAAAAAAACATCCAATTAGCCTTCACACATGTTGCACTTCTGTCTGGAGACTTTCTAAAACTTTGTTCTGCTCTGGGCTTTATCTCAATGAAGTATCTGACAATAACCACACTTCAATAGTTGGCCTTCAGTATACAGTTAATCCAGATTATTGGGCTGCTGGAATCCAGTGTCTTCAATGGTGTGGTTTGTGAACAGCAGAAATGTATTCCTACAGTGTCAGTGTCTGGAGAGGGCTGTTTGCTCAGTAATGGTAATACTTTCTTCTGCATTATCATTTAGTGGACTCAGTGTCCTTATGATCTATTCCCTAAGCCTGCATCACCATGGGGATCTGGATTAAAACATACAAATTCAGAGAGGGCACAGATTCTCAGAGAATGGCTTATTTCTTGAATGAATAGGTGAATCATTACATTCCGCAAGCAAAAGGACTAAATAAATAGCTATGTTGATACACATTCTTCAAACAGTACATCATTAAATGGACATGTCATGAGTCTTTCAAGTGTATCAGAAACTGCAATAATTTTTGAGAAAGAAGAATACAACTTGAGGGCTTGTCCTGAGGAACTGACAAACTAGAAGACCAAGTATAATCCATTGTTCCAGTTTTGTGGTTAAAATACATACATAATCCTAGCAGAGCAAAAAAAGTGCTTGATTCTGTTAGGGTATCACACCTCAGAGAGAGGAAACTGAGGAAAATCCACTGTGTGTGGAAGGCTTTGTAATTCAAATAAAAACTAAGCTTTGTGAGTTTCTTGAAGGTAGGATATAAATAAAGACACCTCCAAGATGCTGAAGTAGATATCCTATTACAGAGATTGTTCTGGGAAAAATCATGCTTCCCATTCCAGCCACTCCCTAGAATTTCGAAGCAACAAGATCAAACAGTTGCATGAATGTTGGTAATTTAGAAGCAATAGAAATCAAGAACTACCAGCAACATTATGGCTAGTTCAGATTCTGTTAGATCATTGCACAACCAGTGTTCCAAAAAGGTCAAACTAATGATGTAATAGTGGAAAGGTCTTGAACATACAAAAAGAGCCTTGGGAAGGCCAGTGACCCTAGAAGGAGGCAGCTGGAGTTAGCATCCTGAAATCAACAAGCCAAATTCGCTCCCCCGCAACAGGCTAAGGATCATAACAAAACAATAACTAAGAGGCAGATAGAAGGTAGCAGTGAGTAAACAAGTTAGGTCAAAGGTGGCTTTGCCCTAACACCGTTTTGCGTAACCTCAATTTGTGCCTAGTCACCACTCATATCTAACGAAAAGAACCTTCTTAACAAATACTTCCATATTTGTGAATGGGGATGAACAGTTTAGCTCATCATTTATGGAGCAAAGAATGAAGGTTTGTCGGTCCATATTTGGCCAGGTCCTGGGTAACCAAAAAGGACATGTGGGAGTCCTGTCTCAGGTGGGGAAGGATGGATTCTTGCAGTAAGTTGTTTCCAGAATGGGATGGCTCAGGAAGTCATTCCCGATCATTCCTATCTTGCTGACTCACAGGGATGGAGCAGAGTTCAATGCTGTGTGTTCCTCAGAGAACTGCATCTGCTGAGTTCCACATTGGTCTTTACATTTTGAGAATAAGCTCTGTGAATCTTCTGAAATTCTTATTCAAGGGTATTGTTGAGAATTTCATCCAGTATACCAATGACACCTGACTGTGGCTGCATAGAAAAACTTTGTCTGGAGAAGTGTGTGAGACCATTGGAAACACATGGGACTTGCGTGCATTACAGTGAAAATGTGGAATAGCATATTCACTTTGGAGGAGAGTAAGGCAGTTTCTTATCATGTTACACATTTAGTTACTGCACATCTCTGGAAATATTCTCAGAGGGGAATAAACTTGTACATGCATACATACATTAGTATGTTAATCTTTATAATAACATTGATAATTGGCAAGACCTATAGACAACCAAGTGTCCTTCAACACATTAATAGATAGAAAGCTGATCCATTCACACAATGCCTATAATGGAATATTACCCAGCAATAAAAAGATGGTCTTATTAAAAAATTCAATGACTAAGATCTGGTAAATAAAATATGCTAGTCTGAAAAGGCTACATAATAAACAATTTGAGATTTTTGACATTTTGTCCAAGGAAAATTGTAGAGTCAAAAGCAAGTTAATGATTACTTTGTGCTCAGAATCAGAGGAAGAAAAAGGAGTCGATGGTGAAAGGGCAGAAAATATCTTTAGGGGTTTGTTGGAAAGGGGGTGCCTCCATGTTAGGATACTAGTATTGTCAGTAAGTACAGCTATCAATATGCATGAAACCACGCACTTAATTTGAATTTACTGAGCATGTCTAATGCCTCAAATAAGAGTGAGAGTAGACCAGAAATACACAGAACTATTTAAATTGCAGATTTCGAAGCCTCGTAAATCCATAAGACTTTCTAAATAAAAATAATAGTGGCATCTTTGAAAAATAATGTAATATATGCATACACATATAATGGAAGTGTAAAAAGAAGCATACCTTACTAATAATCAAATATTTCCTTTGATTTTGTTTTTTTTTAATTTGAATTATACCACAGAATCATTATGCATTCTATGTAAAGACTCAGAGGAAAAGTTATTGAAATTTCTTTCTTCTTTTGTCTTTGATATCAACACTAATGGTGATAGCAGTTCAGCTGCTTGGCACAAACTGAGTATTGGGCAAGCCAGGCACACTGCTGTGGCCTTAAACCTAGCTGTCTGAAGCACCATGTGCTTATTTGCATTAGTCATGTGTCTTTAATATTTTCCAGTTGATCTGAAATTCACCAGTGGTTGGTTAATCAGAAAAACCCACTAAGTGGACTCCTTTAGATGACAGTGAGGACTGACCTTTGCTTGTGCTGAAGACAAATGGGAATTATAACCATTTATTTCCTCTCCTGCACTGTATGTGTGGATGGAGCTATCACACTATACCCTATAGACTTATGCAAGTAAAATGGTTAATGATGAAAAGAAGACCACTAGTCCTCCTAACCATGAGGGCTCGCTCTCTCCTGATGCTCAGCTTTACATGCACTGACTTGTTGCCTTGTCTCACTCACTCTGTGAACTAAGTGAGCATTTACAGCCATTTTTAGATGAGGAACCAAGGCATCAGAGAGTTGACTTGGAAGCTGGGGGTCATAGAGTGGCAGAGCTGCCTGGACATGGATGAAAACTGAAACAATGGTCATGCATTCTTTGATAATAGATTCATTAATCCTGGTGTAACTTTACTTGTTGAATTCTGTGTGTTAAAATTAAAGGTGTAAAGAAAAATTACAGAAATAGTTTGGAAAGTTAAAGAAGATGTTGGTGGTGATTTCACAGAGACCCCTGCTCTGCTTCAACCTATTTTCTCTTACACTAAGAAGTTTAATGAGTGGGCCTTCCATGAAACAGCAGGACCAGAGCCCAGACAGGTCATCTTACTGTTTATTAAGTCTGCACGACTGCTCACAGTGTCCATTCTCTGATGTTTCTTGCTTGTCTCTTTAGGTTAAGTTACCCACCAAGATGTTCCATGTGCAAAGTCCACAGATGCTACAGATGCTAGAGAAATCTTTAGTGAAGAACCTACCTGAAGCCATAAAGGTAAGAGTGGAACACACACAAGAGAAAAAAGGACCATTAGATGCTTATGAAAGAAGTAGGGGAAGAAAGCATTCAGTGACTATGTGTTCTGTGCTGTAGGTGCTGTCTATGTGGCATCTCATTTAATTCACTTTGCCTTGATGCAAGAAATGTGCACGATACCTATCAGTTCTATGATAAGCACCATAGCCAATGTGCTGACTCTAATCTTCTCTGAGCTTTGGAGTGTGGTGACTCAATACATTCCCTTCTGCTTATCTAAGAATTGTGTGATGTAAATCTTTAAGATTTCCAGGGTTGAAAAATTTACTAAAACTATCAGATTCATGTTTAATTCATTTTCCTAAATAGCCATTTATGTGTTCCTTCTGGATAGAAAGATGAAATCAGTCTGTGTTTTGTCAAATAGCAAATTATTGGTTGTAGATTTGGATGAGCAAAATATGTGCTTTAGAACAAGACCAATAATCTTGTACACAGACGCACTTCTCCACCTAGCCACAAAGACTGAAAATTCAAGAAACAAAAGCTAGTACAACTGAAAGAAAAAACAAAGAATGGAGAAACTCACCAGTATAATTTTCTTATAGTGATTCATAGAATTGACAGGAAATGTGTATGTATATATATTTAGAAGTCCTGAACAAAGCAAGGTGACATCTTAAACTGACATTTGAGTATCTCCCTCATAACACCCGGATGCATGTGCTGTTCAAATGCTTAAGGGATAAAACATACATTTTTAGCATTTTAAAATGATTATAATCACATTAAACATGTTCTTAATAACAATGGAATTATAATTTAAATGCTTTCTGGGAGCTCCCTAAATTTCTGCACATGATATAAGCACACTTCTAAATAAACCATCCTACAAGTTCACAAGGGAAATTTGAGTATTTTAAATGAATGAAAATAAAAGTGCAGCATAGCATAATTTGTGAATGCAGGTAAATCCCCGCCAGCTAGAAAATATACATTAACTGCTTAATATAAAAAATTAAGAAGGATCTCATCTCAAAAGATTTAAGTTTTCATCCTAGAAACTAGAAAATTAGTACAAATTATCACCTTAGTGAGTGGAATGAAGCAAACAGAAGAATGAGAAGCAGGAGGAGGAGGAGGAAAAGGGGAGAAGGAGGAGAAAGTAGTCAATGAGAACACAATAAAATAATAGCAAAATTCTATGCATCATATACTCATCCAAACTCTGATTCTTGGGAATGCTCAGTAACGTTGAAAACACTATGATCGAAGTGACCAGGAAATAGAAAAGTCATAGGTGACTAATATTAAGAATAAAGGAGGAGACATCACCATTAGCTCAATGAAGATTATAAATCTAATAAAGATGTTCTTAACAACACCATGCTTATAAATTTCAAAAATTATTCTGTGAAAAACACATATGATGAAAAGTCATTAAAGAAAAATTTACAATCTAAGTTGTCCTGTATCTGTAACTTAAAACACTCCTAGAAGAAAACTGCTATCCAGGTGCCTTCTACCAATTTCTACCACAAGGGCGATGAAAAAAAAAAAATCAATGTACGCAGACTCTTTCAGAAGAGGACAAAGGAGGGAACATTACCCAGCTCACCCTATGAGAACAGAATTTCCCTGATAGCAAAACTGGAAATGTATATTATAAGAAAAACACAGGATATATCCATCAACAACACAGAGGCAAAAATTCTAACAAAATACTAGGAAGATAAATACCACATTTAGAAAGAATAGCTAATAATAGCTAATGGGAATTTAGGTTAAGAATTCAAGGTTCAAAATTCAAAAGTCAATAATGTACGCTGTCTTAGTCATTTTTTATTCATCACTGAGACAAAATAGCTGATGCCCAAACTTGGGAAAGGAAAGCTTATTTCTCATAGTTTTTGGAGGTTTTAGTGTACACTCAGTTGGCTCCAAAGCAGGGTGACATGGTGAGGCTGCAGTTCATGGCAACCGTAAACTGCAAGGTGGAAACCAGCAAGAGAGAGAGAGAGACACGCGTTTTTTCTGCCATTACATCACATCCTGGTTCCACCCCTGGTTTGGATTGATGTTGTCAGTGGGTGTAGCACAGAAACCATCAATCCAAGCACTAGACAATGAACCAATCACAAATGTACAATGCAAAGGCATGAGGCTTGGGGACCATCAACATAAACCATTACATAAGTTTTCTTATCAATAAACTAAAGAAGAATACCAGATGATTTTCTCTTGACAGAGAATGATTATTTGATCAAATTTAATATTTCCAATAAACATAAAACCTCTTCAGCCTAGGAATAACATAATTTCTTTTAAACTGATAAAAAGAAAATATAAAAAGTTCCAACTAATATTTTACTAAATAGTGAAAGATGATTTCTCTACCATAAATATCAAGGCAAGAATACTCACCTTACATACTCACATTTAAAGTAACATTGGTTGTTCTAAACAATATAAAAGGCAGAAAAAGAGAAGACAAGAATACATACTGGGAAAAGGAAATAAAAGAGTTTTTTCCACACAGATCATAATTTTCTAATGTATAAAATCTTACAAAATATACAAAACAAGCTTTATGTATTAATAAGTTGAGGTAAGTGATAAGATTCAGGGCCAAAATATGGAACAACAAAAATCAATTATATTTGCAAGCACTAGCAACACAAAATTGAAAATAAAACTTAAAAAGCAGTACCATTTACAATAACATCTAAAGAAAAACAAAAAACTAAATTAAATACAAATCTTTAATTGTAAGACACTATTATTCTACATTTTTTTCCTGCTCACTCAAGAACCTGGACTATTCAGGGCAACAGTAGGATGGTGTATTTACTGTGGTTCTGACTCCACAATTAATGGTAACTGTGGTAGGAGAGACACAATATTACACCTTTTGTTACCTTGCCTGTGACCTTGTACCTTGGAGAAAGGGCAATTACAGATTAAGCCACATGAGCTTTAGGTGACTCTCACAGGGCAACTGTTGAGTGGGCTGAGTCCAGAGGTAGTTGTCTTTGACATAACCAATTATTTTCTAAGCAAAATAGCAAAAGTTTAAGCTCAGTCTCAGCAATTTCATGTGAAATTAGTAAAACCAGAAAGTCAAAATGGTAGACATCCCCATTCAGTAGTTATTAAATCTCTGGTTAGAGAAACATTTGGGTATTGTGGCCTGAAATAATGGGTATTGTGTCTCCAAGGAATAAATACTGAGTAGGTTTGTGACACATGCCAAATCTCATTCAGTCAGGTTGTAGCAAAAAAAAGAACAGAACAAGTGACTCCAGTTATATTTTTACATTGTGTATCTAAACATTACTTGTTCTCAGTTCCAATGTTTAGAAAAAATAATCGTTATTTCCACCAAACTGGATTTAGTTGCCACATTAAGCTTCCTCAAATAACAGAGTATTTAGTAACTCCATGTCAATGTGGTTAATTGAAATTTTCACTTCCCTTGTTCCTTAGTCTGACTTAAAACTATTTTAAGGGAGGGACAGGGACCTTCATACAGCCTGCATCTTAGTTGGTGAAATGGTTTTTGCTCCATCACCCTTTCTTGTGTGACATCTTCTGGCTCCATCAGCTGAGAGATCGTGGTCTCCACTTGACCGCGCTACTGTGCACACTAAGTGTCCTTTTCCTCACAGCTCGAGCACTTCTAACCTTGGCAAATCTTTCTCAACTTATTCAGTGTTCTTCAAGTCTCTGGTGTTTGAAGACCTGATCCTAAACACCAAGAAACAACTCTGAATGAGTGAAGTTCTTTGGAGTTTGGTTGTTGGAGCCCAGGATTATACCACTATGATCTGTTTCTTACTAAGTAGGAAAGAGGCCATGTAAACTTTTCAGAAAGTAATGTGTAAATACTTAGAAGACAAAGATCCTTCTGAGTATATCATGTTTGATTTAGAAATTTTCCTTCTAAAATTTGTTATAACAGGAATATTTTCAAAGACTCAAGCAAAAATTTCCTTTCAAGAATGAGAATAAAATGTCAGATAAAACAGAAAAGGCCTTCAATAAGAGGTAAAAAATAATTCATATAGAGTTAATCTTATATAATTATGAAATGAGCTTACACAGATTAGTATTTAATGACATGGAAATATGCCAATGCAGAGTATATGTAGGAAAAACAGGTGTCAAACTAGATATATGAGATAATTTTGTGTAACAGTGTAAATACATGAAAGAAAATGAAAAGGAATGAAGGGTGCAAGAATGAGTGATTGATAATTTATTTCACTTATGATTTCATCAAAACTCTGCTTATTTGGGAGATAATGAAATGTAACCTAATGATTGGACTAAACACTGTAAGCCCTACATACCTTACTTTCAGAGGGGTGAGTCACTTTGTCATAGAAGCACAATATTGACCTTGAGCACTGTGCTTCTCTTCCCATTGTGTTGAAATGGGACAGGTTTATGGGACCGTCTTCCACATGAATCAGGGGAACCCCTTCAAGGTAAAGGCTTTGGTGGACAATTGGCCTGATTTTTTTTTTTGTCTTTTCATTTTTATTGGTACCAGGGATCGAACTCACGACTGCCTACTTACAAGGCAGGTGCTGATGCCGCTGAGCTAAATCCCCAGCCCCAAGTGGCCTGATTTTAATACAGTAGTTGTCCGTCCTCAGGAGCAGGTAAGTTGCCATCAATGGTGTGGATATGATGGTGTTTATGCTTACTATGTAACACCAGGGTGGTAGGTGGGTAAATCTCATGGAAACACAAATGAAGCAGGTTGATGATGGATTAGCTTTGTTTTCCAGAAGCTCACAGACTGGAGGAATCATGGGGATGTGGGTCAATTTCAAGATTGTATGAAAAAATACAACAGCACTGTGGAACACTTATGATCTTGTTATAGGAATGTTTATTGTTTAAAGACTGTGAGACACAGAAATGGGAATGACCAAAATATGATTAAAAATAGAGATTTCAGCAGGTGCAGGGAGACTAAAGTGCCTTCCAGGAAGATATTTCACTTATGCTGTTCACACCTTTTGACAGACTGACAAGAGCAGTGGCACATTACTGACAGGGAAGAATAATGCCTAAAATATAAAAAGATGATTAAGAAAGATTTAGGCAAATATTCAAGTAAAAGGAATTATCAGTACTTTGAATATGTTTGCAGTTGAAGAGTTTTATAAATCACTCAATCAAAATGATTAAAGACTCTATCTACAAATGTTTTGAACACGTTGAGAAACAAAAGGTAAAAATCCACATATGCGAAAAACCGAAAGAACCGAATAGTGATTAGTAGCAAAATTTAGCTTCTTAGCGAAAAGTCAGTGCCTCCCGAGAACTGGTCATGCTGGGACTGGGAGGAGATCATCAAGAAGCCAGCCAGCCTTTCTGATAAAGCATGCAAGCCATGGGGGCCCAGGGAGAGAAAAGTCAAATAAGGCCACCCATAAGCCTATAGACACATGAGCTGAGAATCAAATATCCTCTCCCCCTGTAAGCAACCAACTGGTTCTGAAGACAGGCTAACTTGACAGCAGCTAAGGTACAAAAAGCAGCTAAATGTTTACATTGATTGGTAGATATTGCAGGCTTGGGACCTGCAGTCTGGGCATTTATTGGGAGGACGATGGTATGCCATACAGCAGAAACAGGGGATTTCCTTCTATCCTGTCCTTGAAGGTCAATATTGTTCTCACTATGTTGTTTCATTCTGATGAATTGTTTTGCTTCATTCAGTGTTCTGTTGGGACTGGTTTTATTCTGTTTTACTTTGGCTTGATATTGCTATACCTGATGAATGGACAAGTATTATGAAGATAACAAGACATACTGTGGTAGTTATTGTTGTTTTCATAGCATCGTGCTTTGAAGTTCTGTACCAATTTTGCTGCTGTTTTTGACTTTGTTCTATTTTGATTTGTTGGATTTTATTATCTTTAAAAAAATTCAACTTCTCTAAGACCCAGAATCAAGAAAACCAGAAAACAACAGTGTGACCAAGAGAAATAAAGAACTGGGTCACTTGGAATTAGGAAGGAATTAGGACAAAATTAGAAGCTATAGACAAGTTCAAAAACAAATCACCAGGTAGAGAAGACAATAAAGCAATCTGGAAACTTGCAGTGTTTTCTGGCATGCAGAACTTGTTTTCACAGTCACAAAGTAAGCCATGAGGACCTGCACCTCCAGGGAGAAATGGCACATATGGCAGTGGCATTGGCCAGAGGAGGGAGAAGCCACAGTGCCTGTGAACTGCAAAGCATCATGGGGTTTTGCCTCCAAGGCCACTTCACCACACAGCAGGCAACTGCTGGAGAGTGCAGTGCCTGCTGCATTGCCAGTGAGAGTTTGATCACAGCCTGTCTTGGAGAGGGTTTGAGAAATTAGGAGTGAGATTCAGAAAAACAACAAAACACTTGCACTTGAGGGTTCCCAGTGTAACCCTTCCATAACGACTGAGTGTAACAGCCACAAGAGATAGCTGAAGGTAGAGAATGAGCCACACAAACCCCCTGAAAGATTTAAACTCAGGCTGAACTTGACATGGGCCCTCCTGTTCATGCCAAGAAGTCAGCTCATGTTATGTGTTGTCTTAGTGTTTATAACATAATTATAGAGCTTGTAAAAACATTCCAAGTTGTACATTATTGGCCCTGAAAGTATGTCAGCATCGATTTTGTCTTGAACAATATTCGTCTTCTTGATATATTTGTTATTGCCTGGGTGGAATAGGTTTCTTTTTTTTTTTTTTTCATTTTTATTGTTTTAAATTTTATTTAAGGAGAAAAAGAAAAAAAAAGCAGAGAAAGGGTACAAGTTATACAAATTTACAGAAAAAATAAACAGTAGGAAATCACTAGTTAGTGGGTTACATTTTGTCATCTTATAAAAAATTGTTCAAGTTACAAAATTAAAGCTTATAAAGTAGACATTCCAATAGTGAGACTGCAAACAGTTCTGTTCAATGATTCAACAAATCTCAGTAATATCATTATCTATCTTTTACACTTAAATATACATGCAGTTATGTCATTTAGAGCACTTTCTTTTCCTCTCTTTTGTACAATGACAATTACACATTTTGGGTTTTGTGGCTCCCACAGTTCTTATTACTTTTTTGGAAGAGAGTAGAACCAAATGTGACAGAACAGTTGGTCAGATCAAAAGGGTGGACGTAATAGTTAATGTAAAAGCATAATACTAGGTGATCAACAATGGTTACCATATGCCTTCCGCTATCTCTAATAGAATTGCCTATATCATTATTTATAATAAAATTGAACAAAACAGTAAAGAACAAAACCAACAAAACCAAAACAATGGAGACATTATAGGTCTTCAAAAGTAGAAAATAGTCAACCAGAATGGGCATTGAAAGGGTTTTGGCCCAGATACGACACTGTAGCCAGGAAAGCCACAACTGGAAGCAGGAAGCCCCATCTCCCCTGCCCCTAGGAAGTTACCTGTGATGCCCTATTCCCGCCCCTGGAAATTTACATATGGCGCCAAACCTAGGACCAATGGGCTACCTGTGCATCCCTAATGCCCGCCTTAGGTTCCACCCCAAACCGAGGCTATTTATAGGCCCCCATGCCACATGTCCGCCGGAGAGATCGCAGGACGCCAGTGGTGGGGGTGCCGGTCATCTCTCTCCATGTTCTCAGAATAAAGGCCGCTTTTTATTTTATATTTCTCATCTTTTGTTAATATTTTTCATCTTTTGGAAATAACCCTAGCATTTGGTGCCATAACTGGATCGGCAGGTGATTGACTCCTGGGACACACACCCAGTTGAGTCCCCTAGCCGATAACCAGATAACATCCTGGATTAATCCTGAGCTTTTTCCTCTCCCAAGACGTTCCTGTTTCAAGCAGCCTGCACTCTGCATCGGCCAGATTGATTTCAGGTGAGCACTCCCCGGGGAACTTTTGGCACTGGGCAGCCCCAGTCAACTGTTCTCCCCGTCTGCATGGGTCTGTGCATTTTCACGACCTTTGGACCACCCAGAGCAGGGTTCTTTCTGGGAAAACCTGTGTCCGCAAAATCTCTCATGTTCTTTGGGTTCGGATAGCCCAAAGCAGAGATTTTTGGGACCGCCCACACTGAAAGAATGCCTCACTTCCCTTAAAGCCTTGCGTTTTCAAGGGGAAAACTGTTACTGACCCCACACAGGCTCCACTGGTAAATCTCTCAGTGACGACCGGAATTTACGAGTTTTTGGAACCGTAGCCGCCGCGTGGTGCCACAAATAAGTGATGGCTTGTTCTGGACCTCCGTTTTTTTTCTTGCCTGAATCAGTCATGGGGAACGTATTTTCTAACTCCCAAAAGACGCCTTTACAATGCCTAATTTCCAATTTACATACTCTAAAAATTAAAGGTACCATAAAAACTGAACAACTAACTTTTTAATGCCAGGAGGTCTGGCCAACCTACCCACTTATTGGCAAGCCTTGGCCCAAACAAGGAATATTTGATCCCTGCATTATCAGGAACTTGTATGATTTTTGTCAAGCTGGCAACAAGTTATTAGAACTCCCTTATATTCAAGCCTTTCTTATTCTGAGAACACACCCATCTCTCATTAAGTCTTGTGCTCCCCCTGAGATACTTTTAGCTGTCTACTGCGCCAGAAACTTTTCTGTCCTGCCCTCTGTTGTTTTCCCGGCCACTGCCTGCCTACCACCAAACTTGTTCCCTTCCGTTACCTCCTGCTGGGCCCCTCTCCCCTCCCTCTATACCTGATTCTCCGAGCAGCTCTAATCCCTCTCTGTCACAGATACCTCCTGCTGTGCGATCATCTCCCTCTCTGCCTTCCGGGACCCAAAACTCTCCTAGCAGCTTTAATCCCTGTTAGCACTTCCTTGCAGTCTCCGACTTCTTCTCCTGAGAATTCTCTATCCCCTACAGCATTCTCACCACCTGCCAACCATACTAGGTCTCAGTCGCTATGTCCTTCCAGCAGGCTGCGTGATTGTTCCAGCTTGTGCCGGGAACAGTTGCCATGTTGCAACCCTCTGCCACATGGTATGGCGCTGCCATGTTCAGGAGGGACACATGGCGACAGGGCGCCGCCATGTTTTGTGTCACGTGACGGCGCCACCATGTTCCCAGGACCCTCACTGTCAACTGGTGCCCCCTTGTGGCTCCTCTTGTGAACTGCAACAGCTGCCCTGTTGCAGTGCACATGATGCTTCATTGTGCTGCCGACAGCAGTCCTCTCACTGCAAGGCACACAGTGAGACGCCATCTGCCTGTGTTTCCCAGGGTGACCAGCAGCAGCTCTGTAGGCCCTTTATAGATGATTGCTCACACGTGTCTACTGGATGGATGGCTGCCCAATGGCCCTCTGCTCTGGAAACTTCTCCTCAGGCTCTGCTACCACTTGGGAAGCAAGCTGGCCCCAAGGGACCTGTCAACATCCATATGCCTTTTCCCCTTTCTGATCTATCTCAGATTACCCTTAAATTAGGTAGCCTCTCTGTTGACCCACAGAATTATATCAGGCAATTTAAATGTATTGCTAATTGTTATGATTTACATTTTAAGGACGTTTATGTGATTCTAAATACCACTCTCAGCTCAGAAGAACAGAACCAGCTGTGGCAAGCAGTTCGAGAAAAAGCTGATCACAGACATAAGGTAAACACCGCTGACAATGATCCTGGGCCTATAGCTGTGCCAGAGCAGGTCAAGCACACTAACTATAACAAACTTTTAAAACAGGTCCAGGAGGCTAATAAAAACTCAGCTGTGTTCCTAAATTGGCTTTCTAATCCTCACGCCCCACAACCAGTTCCAGTTTGCGCACTGTGTTGGGCCGCCTCCCAGCCCCTCCCCCATGCACCATCCCAGCCCCTCCCTCCCCCATGCACCATCATTGCCGCTGCCACCTTAAGCGTTTCCAGGGGCAGTCCCAGCCCGCCCCTTCGCGCTGCATCCCAGCGCTTGCCCCACCCCCACTCTAGGTGTGCTCTGCTGGAGCACTGCGAAACAGCAGCTCAGCGGCTCTGCTCAGGCATGCTTTTTTACAATTTGGCTCTGCTCAAAAGATGCTTTTTAATTACAATTCTCAAAACTTTTAATCGAGGTTGTTGGTCACCTGATAATTTTACCAGCCTTGTGTATCAATCAAATCCTTCACCAATCTCCTGTTTAACCACTAAGGTTATAAATTCCTTTTTGCTGGGAACCACTAGCTCTATTTCAAGACAAGGGTTTTCTTCAAAGTTTTATTTTATTTGTCTTGGTCCATACTACTGCAAATAACAACTTTAAAAGTAAATGTGTTCAGAATTTGACAGTATTAGATCAGTTTTGATAGATTTATTCATAAGATTGCTAAACCTTTACTGAAAAATATTTCCATTAAAGCCTTTTTGGGCAGATTAAAGCTTTTTTTGTTAATTCTACATGTCACCCTATTAGAAAGCGATATGCCATTCAGATAAAGCCTGCTCTCTAATCTAAAATGCCAATATTAAATTCCTACATACTTACTTAATTCTACTATAGTCCAAATCCCAAACAAAAAGGCAAAACTTGACCTTCAAACCTTAGAGAGATCTTAATATGGTTTTTCATATTTTTAACACTTGTGACACTTAGAGTTCTGAGACAGGTAAACCTACACAAGGTGGAGCTGCCTGGCCCCTCCATGGTCCATGCTCAAATGCAGCAGAAGACATTGGGCAACAAAATGCCCCATCCTGGCATTCTTTGAGACCTTACTCCAGGGCTATTGGACTGTCCTAGCCACCAGAGAGTGGGTAAGTCATCCTAAGTTCTAGCCCTCACAGGAAATGTCGACACTTCCAGATTCGACACCGACAGAAAATCACTGCTGAAGACTGAGAAGACTCAGGGCCAGCAGCCCCCATTGTGGGTGTCCATCTCAGAGTCCAAGTTCCACTAAAACTCTCAGGTAAGACATTCTATATATTTGTGGACATAGAGGCCATATATACAGAGTTCTTCCTGAATATTCAGGCTGCTGTATTAAGTCCTCAATCTCTATGACTGGGTATTGATGGTCAACCTATGCCATTTACAAACAGGGCCTATTTTGTGCAGGTCCCAGTCCTAAATCTTAAAATGCCTTTTATACAGGCTGACTTAGACACACTGAGGCCTCAACAACTTCTACCTGTTGTTGCTGGTGGACCCTTCCTCAGTGATATAGACCACCCCCTTCCTTTCTGATTCACCAATTTGTCAGACAACCCTGGTCAAGACTCACAGATACATTTTGTCTTCTCACTTGGTTTATACTTTTTCAGGATACATAAAAGACTTTCTCATACTTGCTTAAGTTCTGTTACAACAAATCATTCCAAGGACTACAACCAGGTTACAGTGACCCATGCCTAAATCTAAATTGCTGGACTGCCATTCTGGTTTCACATCACTCAGGCTAAGAGGTGCCCTTCCAGCCCTAAATCTGATCATTCTGATTGGTCACCTCATCTTCTGTCACTACCCGTCTCCATCTCACAAAGGCTTCACAGCCACAGTTAACAGGCTAAGTCATGTTTTGTTATCCACTTTGGTTCCAAATTTCTTACATTCTATTAATGATTATTTTTACAGCAGGACTCTTTAACAGTATTGCCTACAGACTCCAACATCATGCATACCAGAGACAAGCCTTACCAACCTACCATCTTAACTTTTATGCTTTCAGATGGGGGAGTAATCACCTCTCAAAACTCCACTCCTCCTAACCCCATGTTTAATTTTCAGAATTCTGCCTTACCGTGGAAATGTTTCTACCTCAACATGGTCCTGATAGAATGATATGTCTAAATCAAAGGCACCTTTCCCTCTACCTCACCTGGGTCCTTAAATATGACAGTGCCATGTCTCCTCATAACATCTTGTCTCTTTGTTTTTCCAGTCTGACATACGTGCATTCAACAGTGAAGTTGTCCTGGCTAAAACACCTGGCACCAGAGTCTACCTGGACATCAACCTTCATCCTGTCGACTCCCCGAGGCTCCAGTTCAGTACCCTCTGCCAGCAGGAAGTAGTTAAAGAGAGAAATCTTTGCCCCTTTTCATAATAATAATCATAAGACGGGATATGAAAGGGTTTTGGCCCAGATAGGACACTGTA
Source organism: Cavia porcellus (assembly GCF_034190915.1). Taxonomy (NCBI): domain Eukaryota; kingdom Metazoa; phylum Chordata; class Mammalia; order Rodentia; family Caviidae; genus Cavia; species Cavia porcellus. The sequence continues at coordinate 52,671,258 of NW_026947500.1, read as the reverse complement.
GCCAGAAAAGCCACAACTGGAAGCATAAAGCCCCATCTTCCATGCCCCTAGGAAGTTACCTGTGATGCCATCTTCCCACCCCTGGAAATTTACATATGGCGCCAAACCTAGGACCAATGGGCTACCTGTGCATCCCTAATGCATGCCTTAGGTTCCACCCCAAACTGAGGCTATTTACAGGCCCCCACACCACGTGTCCACCAGGGAGAGCGCCGGACGCCAGCGGTGGGGGTGCCGGTCATCTCTCTCCATGTTCTCAGATTAAAGGCCACTTTTTATTTTATATTTCTCATCTTTTGTTAATATTTTTCATCTTTTGGAAATAACCCTAGCAGGCATCATAATGAATCCCACTATCTTCACAGCTGTTGCCTAAACTTTCAAACCTGGTACTATCAAGCAAAACAGAATAGAGGAACATCAGTCAAAACAAGATTGTGAGAGCAATACAGGGCTTTAAATCAAGATAATGGAAAGTCAAAGTGGGTTACTATAATATATCCTGCTATTTTAAAATTTATTTTTCCCTTAATTAAAAGGATAAAAAAGTAAATAATAAAATGGAGATTGAGATAAAAGTGGGCATAACAGCAAATCAGCACAGATCAAAACCTAACCATTTAAGCAAAATAGTGTTTCACCACAAGATAATCCTGACATAAATGTAGTTACCATATTGTCTCTTTCCTTGAAATCTTTGAGTATAACTTCATATACCGTAGCATCAAATATATCAAAACAATGTAAAACCATTTAAGAGAATGACAGCATTACAGGGTATTTAGAATCAACTAACATAAAATGAACAATGGTTTCTGTATAATCTCCTTGTCTATAAAAGGTTTTGCTCATACTATCATATATAATAAAATCCAATAAGATACCACCTGTTTAGACCAATGGAGACAGAAGAACAAAAGCTTGATGAGCCTTCAAAACAAGATGATACTAAATCAGTATTACCTCTTAAGACATCATTTTCTCCAAAATAGCTGTTCCTATCATCCAATCTTCTCTGCCTCATTTCTGTTGAGCTCTTTTTCTGTCATTAGTTGTCAGTTTGTCTTCTTCATTTTGTTTTCTGTTACGTTCATTGTGGCCTCTCTGCTGCTACTTCTGGATTCTTCGTATTTTTCTTTTTTAGAATATCTTGCAGTATTCTCTGTAGAGTTGAATTGGTGGTTGCATATTCCCCTAGTTCCTCTTTATCCTGGAAGCACCTTGTTTTTCCATCAATTTCCAGGGATAGTTGTGCAGGATATATCAATCTTGGCTGGAGATTATTACCTTTCAAAGCTTGAATTATTTCCCTCCACGCTCTTCATGATTGATGGTTTGTGCCGAGAAGTCTGCTGTAATTCTGATGGGTGTTCCCTTGTAAGTGATCTGATTCTTGTCTCTGATGGCTTTTAGTATTCTGTTCCTGTATTGGATTACTGGAATTTTAATTATTATATGCCTGGGTGTTGCTCTGTTTGGGTTGTAGGTGGCTGGGGTCCTGTATGCTTGTATGAAACAACTGAGTATCTTTACCTTTTGCTAAATTAGGAAACTTCTCCTGGATTATTTCTGTGAGTAGCTTTTGTAGTTCATTTGTTTGTGTCCCTACTTCTTTTATGTTCTTAATTCTTAAGTTATAGACCCTCTTATCATCTTCTAGTCTTGTATTATTGCTGTTTGTTTCTTGTTATTTTTAAGAAGTTTTTCATTTCATGCTTCCATATTACAAATCTGCCCTCCTGTTCAGACAATCTGTCCTTAGTTTCTTTCAAGATGTTATGCCAGTTTTCAATTGGCTGTTTAGTTTCCTGGTAATCTCTTTGAACTTGCTTCACATATTCTATGCTTTCTCTATTTTCTCCATTAAACAATTCTCCCCTCTTTTTCTGTTCTTCCATTCCACCATCTGTTTTTTTCTTGGGTGGTGCTTAGCATTTCTCTAACTATTCTGCTTATGTCTAGCTTCAGGTCATTAATACCTTCATTCCTGAACTTGTCTATGAGGCTCTCGAGATAGTGCTTTATATCTATTGATGCTGTGTCTGCTGTTGCCTCTTTCTCAGGATTGGGGACTGAGGACCCTTTCTTGTTGCTGCCTCTTTCCATATTCTTTGTTCCTTATATATGCAAGCATATATAGGAGGCCCAGCTTCCTTCCCTGTCAATCACAATCTAATTGAATTGTGCTGGCTAGGTGTTCCCACCCACTGCAGCACACCAGGAAGTTCCAGACCAGGCAGCCTATGCAGGGCCTGACTCTCCAGGTCACCTTCAGGCTCTGGGACCTGGGTTGTGCTAACCTACTGGGTCTCAGCCAGCAGTGTCACATGGGCTAGGCACTGCTCACCAGTCCCGCTTCAGAAGGGGATTGGTGACTGAAGTCACTGCAGCGCCCTGTTCCCGCAAGTCTGCCTGGTCCCAGAATGTCCTCTGTTGGAGTCACCTAGACTGTGGAAGAGTCCCAGTTTTCCCTCACTCACTGAAGGTGGATGTATGGTTCCCTGCCCATCCTGCTCTCGACTGCATTCACCGATTCCTGCTCTCAGAGCTTCTGTGCATCTCTCTCCCTGCCGAGCTGATGCAGACGCAGCCATGGTGGCAGGAAACCCAAATCGTGGCTTCCAATGGCGCAGGCTCCATCTTCCACGCTGAGGCTTTATCTGTTTCTGTTATAGCACCAGGATTGCATTCCCAGTTGGTTTCTCTCAGCCCAGTTCATTCTTGGGTCACCGGGGCATATCTCCTCTTGCTTATGATTCCCTAGTCAGCACCATTCCTGAATTCTAAGCTGGGTGTTTCAGAGAGCCTCCGTAGCTGCTGCTATCTGTCTGCCATGTTCTCCCGGAAAAGAATAGGTTTCTTTAAAGTGATGCTAACGTTATCTTTGTGTCATTAACAGTACTGAAGTCTATTCACAAATGGATCAAAGTTCTGAATGTTAAAATAGAAACAACTTGCTGGAAGATAAAAAAAGTTGGAGCTCCTCAAGACAGGCATAACAAAGACATTTTGGACAGAAAGTTAATGTCACAAATAATCATACCGAGTATCAGATAATAAGGTCTTATCAAATTAAAAAGCTTCTGCATAGTAAAGCACACAATCAACAGTGAAGAGACAACCTACAAAACAGGGGAAAGAGTTTTCAAGCTATTCCTTAGACAGAGTAACATCTAGAAAATATGAAGAGTTCAAGAAAATCCTATGTTTCAACATAAAAGACCCAATCCAAAATGGCTAACAACAACGAATCGACACTTTTCAGAAGAAGAAGAACAAATAGCCAGTGAACATGTGAAAAAGTTCAACTTTCTGGCCTCTAGAGAAATACACGTTAAAAACAACACTGATATTTCATCCCACTTTAGAAACTACGTCTGGCATTCCACAATGAAACAATAACAGGCTGGTGAAGTTGTGGGATAAAGAAACAATTCTCTAATGTTGATGGGAATGCAAACTAGTACAAGCACTATGGAAATCAGTGTGGAGATGGCTCAAAATACTAAAACTAGATATTCCACTCAGCACAACTATTCTCTTGCTAAGTACCATCCCCGTGGATCTGAAGATATTTCAGTGATACCCAGATAGCTATGTTTACAACAATGCAATTTGCAGAGCTGAATCTTGGAAGTAACCCATGTCCATCATGAAATGCATGAAGAAAATATTGTATTTATACACAGTGGAGTGCTAACATAAACTATAAAACAGGATTGTGTGGCAAAATGGATGCTTGTTGAAAACATAATATTGACTGAAATAAATCAGATGCACAAGCTTAAATGTCACATGCTTTTTGTTATATGAATAACTCAAAGTATAAATGAGGAATAAAGTGAAAGATAATAGTAAATAGAGAATTGATGTTTTACAAAAGAGAAAGGGACCAAGTGATGGAGAAAGGTGTACAGGGGTAGAAGGGGGAAAGAGAGGCCCAAAGACCATTAAGATGTGTGTGTATGTGCACCAACTCTACAAAAAGAATGTGATTATCACATATTTCAATAACTCACTAATGTAAAATAAAAAATCAAACTACGAAGACCTCATAGAACTCAACAATTGAAATGTTTGAAGTATTTCAAAAGTCCAGTAATTGAAAAGCCAAATGATTGAACCATGGCCAATTTTTCCCCAGAGGTTTGAAAAGCATATACGTATGCCAAGACAAATAAGTGAATCATGACAAGTTACAATTTTGCACCATCTCACTAATGTTAATTGTAAAAATTTAAATATGTTGATGCAGAGGACAAACAGTGGCTAGTTCAGAGGGTGTGAAGATGCAGGTTAAAGGAATCAAAGTAGCATCTAGAGAGGCAAGAAGTCTAAATATCTAATGTGTAGCATGAAGAATAGGGATGGTAACATTTTCATGAATTTGCTACAGATTTGGAGTTCCAGCTGTTTTTCATCCAAAAAAAAGGTTGGTTGTCAATGTGAAGTGATGGATCTGCTAATTTTCTTCAGAGCACCAGTCATTGGTTGTGCAGTAGTAACTGTTTTATTAACTGTGTGTGCTTCCTACCATCGTGTCATATACCATATATATATATATAGTAATTAAAATTCATAAACATAGAATACCAATAAAGAGAAATTTACATAAATTTTTAAAATCTAAAAATTAAATCAATTTTAAATATTATGTTTAAGATCTTGGTTGTGAATGGTAGTATTGTGGATTAGTAGTTCTATAAAAAATTTTCCAGCTGTTCAACCCTTTCTGGATATTTGTCCTCTGGTCCTTCTTTAAACAACCCAAGCCTCTATTTCTTAAGTCTGCAAGTGTTTACTTGAATAAACTGTGTGTTTTGAATTAGTAGAATTTCAAACTAGTATTTTAACCACTGCTAGTTTTTAGTTTTTAAGATAGAATTTCATCATAGAAATTTTTAAGTTAGAATTTCATCATAGAAATTCTAACACTATAAGGATTTCTGCATCAATATGCACATTGTATGCTGAAAATAATTGGTTCTGGTACACCTTGAAAATGAATAGTATTTAGTTTTGCACCCATAGCTTGCCTTGGACAATATAGCTTTTATTATTTCTCCTGAACAATACAAAATATGGAGGAAGGCTTTGTAAAGTACTGCACTTTTGGTTAATACTAAATTGCAATGCAACCCATAAATAGTTGGTTGAACAAGACTTTATAAAACATAAATCAAATAGAGCCCTTGATCTGGGTTTATGTAAGTGATTGAGAGATAGTAAAATTATGTGAAAACAATCATATTTCAATTAGCAGAGTACCAGTATGAAAAAAGCTGGTAACAAATATTGAAATGACTTGGTAGAGCTGATGTGACTTATTTCATGTTGCCAAACCACACAAGAGATTACCGATGACCATGATCACTACACCAACACTTACCAAATCTTTTCTAAGGACCTCAAGAGCTTTCTAGAATTCCTTGAAAAACCAGATGTCATCAACTCAAACAACATTTGCAAATCCAAAGTAAGGAAAGTGGGGTGTGTGCTGGCTACTAGGGTAGAGTCACCTTCCATCCTGAGCACCTTCCCCTCAAACTTTCTCTTCCTCCTACTGCTTGGTTCTTCTATTTGGCCACCCACACTACAAGGTGTGAGATTTAAATGCTGCAGGTAGGGTTCAGATGTCAGGAACTTTGGATAAGGGACTTTCTCTTAGCTGAGGATTCATGGTTACACATGGGCCCTCAGGTCCCTGGATGTGAGAACAGAGCTCTCCCTCAAGCTTCCTATTCCTGGAGTAGTAACAACAGCTCATTGTCCCACAGTGCTCCTTAGGGCCATGAAGTACAGCTGCTGAGGCTGGGAGTCTGCTCTCCCTAGGAACACTGAAAGGTGCTTCCTGGTTCAGCCTCTTTCTAAGCACTGGTAAACAAATGACTTAACTATTACTCTGTGTCTTCATTTATAAAAATGAGGCTAATAAAAACTAAAACCTTAAAAAATAGTGCCTGTGCAAAGATAAATTGAAGTAGCATTCAGCTAGTGCCTTGGCAGATATCATGTGCAAAGTCAAGATTGGCTGTTATAATTTCCATATCACTCCTCCTTTGCACAGTAACTAATAGGATTTCTGGGACTGTTTGTTTTACATAAGAGAAAGCATGCTCAGAGAGTGACCTGATCACACTCTTGGTAAGTGGCAATGAAAGGAGCCAGATTGTCTGGTGCTAACTCCTGCTTCATTCTGTGGGACCTCTCCATAACCTTCTACAGGGAGAGGAAAGGTTGTTCTTGCTTCTGCCCCTGTCGGTGTACAGTCAAGCCTGGATGAGGTGATACAAAGTCTTTTAGCAACTAAATTGGTCAAGGTCAAGAAAACACAGTGCATCCTCTACATGATGCCACCAACAGAAAAGAAACTGGTGCCTTTGCTGCTGGATACACAGCATTTTACATGCCAAATCAGAGATTCCCCGCGTCATGTGAGTTTGACTATCAATGCTCTGCCAACCACACTAACAACTTTCATCAAACTGGCTTGTTAACCTTACTCCTCATACCCATTCCTGCCAACCTGCATGTGATTTCCAGGGTGGTCCTTCAAAGCACCATGTGGATTCTGTGCTCCACCTGCTGAGATCCATCAAGGCCTCTCCTGCACCTTGAATGAAACAAAATTCCTTCTCCAGGTGCAGCATGACCTGCACCATCCCTATCCCTCTCACAGCTTCCCAGAAACAGCTCTGGACTTTCCTCTGCTACTCAGCCCCACGTGCCCACACACACAGGGATGTGGGAGGTGTACTTGCTGTTTGCCTGCCTACACAGCCCTATCCTGTTATCTTCATGCATTTCTCCCTTTTTGTGATCGCTGCTCTCAATTTCAAATTTCTGATTTGCTTCCAGATTCCTTTTAGAGTTCCTTATCTATAATGACTTTCCTTTTCATCAATCCTCACCATAAACTCACATTTTGATTTTAGTAATTGTCCTTGTCCACATCTGAAAGCCTCTTGTTTGTCTGTGAATCTATGAATTTGTCCTTTGAAGCCTCCTGAGTATCCTAAAATCTCCGTAGGTGGAGGCATCTGATCTGAAAGCTTTGCTGATTGCTCTGCATTAGACAAGCACTGCCTGGCATCTCTTAGGTTCTTAATAAATATACATAGTGAAAAGATTCTCCAACAAAGAAAATAAGATATGTCTCTTCTGTGTATTTCTGGTGTAAGAAGGAATAGGGCTGAAAAACGATGTGTATTTGCCCTGCAGATGCTGAATGCCTGTGTATCAATGTGACAGAAAGACCTTCATTGTCTTAATGAAGTGTGTCACTGCACATCTTGGAGATGCAGAGTCAGTTAGAGCCCTATTAGTGCCCCTGGTTCTGTCCAGGGGACCATCCAGGTATGAGGCATTTTTCTGTCTCCTGCCAGGTTAGGATCTGAAGATGAAGGGACTCCCCTCCCCCACATACACCATGGCTGTTGAATGGCCTAACTGTGGTTCGAATTTGGATCTAATGCTACCCAGTGGGGTCCCCCTAACCTGGTGTCTCTGGCAGCTCCATTACCCCATGTTCAGAATCCTTAGTCCTCCATTTTCTGTTACAGGAGGCACCTGGACTCCACAGCGTTGACGTTGGACTTTAGGCTCTCAGTGTATGCAGCATGATGGCTGAGGATACGCGGATGCTAATCTTCATGATTCCAAATGCTGGCTTTCCTGCTCACTGGCTTGGCTCTGCAGTTCTGACTCATTTTCTGTTGAGCTACTGTCCTCATCTGTACAATGGGGCTGATGTTCTCTGCCTTAGCTTCTGTGCAGCTTCACAGTCAATGTGTAAAAATACTGAAGTTTTACAAATCTTGCCATGCAATTCTGATGAAACACATTGCTGTTAGACTTTTAGAAAATTAAACCTATTGTTATGATTTAGATATACATGAAGATTATGTTCATATAGAGAGTTTGTACCCATATATTTGCACCTTGATTCTTCATTTTTCCCACTCTCCTCCCCTCCCTTCAGCCCCTCTTCTACTCCTTATTTACAAAGCTTTGTTTCATTTCATCCCGCTTTTCTCATTTTTTCTTTTCCCTTCCATTCCCTCCTCTCCCAGGTTGCCCTGTCTTTTGAACTATTTCTTCCTATTTCACAATAAGTAGTCAATATTTTGGTGCTTATTTATGATTTCAGTTTCACCACCAGAAATACATGGGATATTTACAAATTTGACTGATTTATTTCACCTCAGTATTATCTTACATTGCATCCATTTACTTAGAAATATCTCAGATTTATCCTTCTCTGTGGATGAGCAATATGCATTGGATTAAAAAAAAACAAATATTTTTAAAAATCCATTTTTCTGTTGATAGGCATTGTTTTCCAATGGATGTATTTGGAACTTTTGTCAAAGTTCAGTCTTAAGCAACAAAATCAAAGTAGATGGCAGCCTATGCTTTGATTTTAAAATATACTACAAAGCTATTGTGATAACAATAATTACCTTTTATGGAGTTTTTCTTGTGAGTGTGGCCAGGTGCTTGGTATGCCGGTTTGTGAGAGATCTTATTTATTGCTGTCCCTTGACAGAAATGCAATTTTAATATCTCCATTTTAGGCCAGAAGAAAAAGAGGCATGGAGATACAAGTTATCTGCACAAGATCACACAGTTAGTGAGATTATGACTGCTGAATATTTCCCATCACCTGTGTTCCTACTTCCATCTCAATTTGCTCTCTGGAAGGAAACAATGTATTTTTTTTTCTTTAAAGAAAAGGAAACAAAAAAAATACATCGAGATAAGAAAGGGTAGAAATAATACAAAATTACAGAAAAACAAGCGATAAGAAATCGCTGGGTGATAAGTTTCATATTGTCATCTTAGAAATAGCTGTTCATAGCCTTTGTGGAGATCTGTCTGGAGATTTCTCAAAAAGTTGGGACTGGAAATCCCATTTATTCCAGCTATTCCACTTCTAGGCATATTCCCAGAAGAACTGAAAGCATCATACCACAGTGATATATGTGCACCTATGTTTATAGCAGAACAATTTGTAATCGCCAGATCTTGGAAACAACCCAAGTGCCCATCAACTGAGGAATGGATAAAAAAGTTGTGGTATTTCTATACAATGGAGTGTTATTCAGCTATAAAGAAGGATCACATTGAGATATTTATCAATAAATGGGCGCAGCTTGAGACCATACTCATAAGTGAAATAAATCAATCTCGCATGTGTGAATACCGAATAGTTTCCCTAATGTAAATAATGATTCAAATATATAAAAATATGTGGTAATCATGATTCCCCATTAGGTGGCCTTGAAGCCTTATAAAGTTTTCACTCATTAATTAGAAAGGCTTTATTCTGGGCTTCTTGATATGAAAATATTTGAAGCTAGAGTATATGAAGTTTTATCCAAATATTTCAAGGAAAAAGACACTATGGTAACTACTATTAAGTCAGGTTATAAGGTGGTGAAGTACTAGGATGTTGAAACAGTCATGCTGTGACCTCTATTGTTATATTGTTATGTCCTGTTTATCTCAATCTCCCCCTTATTGTTTCAAAAAAAATTATTTAGTCATTTCTTATGTTTGTCTTAATTAAAGAAAAAATTCAAAAAAATTAGGATATATATAGTAACTCTTTTCTATTTCCTATTAACTTGTTTTGAAGTCCTGTAGTACTCCCACAATCTTGTTTTGACTGATTAGACTCTGTTCCATTCTATATGATAGTATCAAGTTTGAAGACATAGGCAACTACTTTGAAGACAATAAGATTCACTAAGATACCCATTCTGGTTTGACTATTGTCTTCTTTGGAAGTCCTGTAATGTTTACAATGCCTAAGTTTTATTGGTCTTGTTCTCTACTGTTTTGTCCAACTTTATAATATCTAATAAGATAGACAATTCTTTTTAAGGAAACAAGGGACAACGTTGATAACCATTGTTGATAAACTTGTACTCTGTTCTACACCATGTGCTATGTCTATCCTTGGTATTGACTGACAGCTTTGTTTTGCCATATTTGACTGTATTCTTCCCCCCCAAAGAAAGTAATAAGCACTAAGGAGTAATAAAATCCAAGATGTGTAAATTTTGTTGTAAAAAAGAGAGGGAAAAAAAAAAGAAAAAGAGCTCTAACGGATATAACAGCAAGTGTGTTTGGGGGTGTTAAATAGCTGACTTTATCAATGTTTTTGGAACATTGAACACAGCTGTTTGCAGTCTCCCTGTTTGAATGTCCACCTTGTGTTCTTTGATACTGTGATTTGAGGAACTATTTTCAAGAAGATAGTGTGTAATCTACTAGCAGGTAATTTCTTACTGTTATGTTTTTTTGTTTTGTTTTGTTTTGTTTTGTTTTGTTTTGTAGTTCTGTATTGCGTGTACCCTTACGCCGCTTTGGTTTGTTTTGTGTTTTTCACTTTTTCCTCTTAAATAAAAAAAAAAAAAAAGAAATAGCTGTTCAGGTTACAAAATTAAAGTATTTAGAATGACTTTCAAAAAGTGACACTACAAACAGTTCTGCTCAATGATCAAACAAAAACTCAGTAATACGGTTATCAGTCCTCCACACTTGTTTTACATCTCAAAGAGGGTAAGATTAAACATCAAAACAGAACAACACAGTTAAAAAATAATTTAAAGAAATACAGATTTCAAAGCAAGTCCACTGGAGATCTTCACTGTATATCTAACTGTCTCTAGTTTCTTACAAATAGTTGTCCCCATCTTCACCCACTTTGTATACTTATTGCATATTATAGAACTAATCAAATAATTACAGGATGATGAAGGCTTTTTAGGTCTTCAAGATCCAATTTTAGGGAAGACAATAATAACTACCATTGCATCTCTCATTCTTTTCGTGGTAGGCATCCCCATCTCTACATATGCTGAAATTGAAAAGAGACCAGATCAATGTCATTCTAATCAGTGAACAATAGTATTGCTAGAATTTATATCATAATGCTACAAAACTAGCATTAGGTTTCTTAGCATCTCTTCTTCAGAGTATCTGTTCATTACATCTTGCATTAAATAATCTGTTTCCATAAACAATTTTTTAAAAAAAGAACTCATGTGTGAATTTCTACATATATATCTATCCTCTCTGTGTTATAGGGAAAACCAAGTCGTAACAAGACAGCAAAACAAATTCCTAGAAAAACATGCAATGGATAAGATATAAAAGACCACAATATAAGTGATCTTTTGTAGTTACTATGTTTTCTCTTGTTATTTTCAATAGATTTGTCCACAACACTGGCTTAGTATAGTTAAGCATAGTATTGCCTATTTTTATAAAAACACAACTTTGAAAGCATTGTAGGATTTGAGAGCTGTTAATAGTTAATACCAGTGTGGATATCCTTTACATCTTGTCATCTTTAGAGTAGTGGCCTCTACTTTTAGGGGTGATACTGACAAGCATACCAAATTAAAATAAAATCAGCCAAGGCCAACCCATGGTCTTATGATTCAGATTTAATTAAGATCAGTCATAGTAAGACAATGGAAGTAATACAGGATTTCCATTTAAGTTAATAGGAAAGTAAGGATAGTTACCATGGTATAACCTGCTATATTTGGGTCAGATGTCTGTGCCCTCATATCTGACATGAGTGGACAGACCAGAACAAATTAAATTCAAACTAAATATGGCAATAAGACTACTGTGTCTTTTAAATCCTGATACACTATTAACAATGACCTCTGCCTTTTTAAATAGTGTTTCAGAGCTGTCTATACTAAAGACTATAGCTTACCGTCTCTGCCTCATGTCTGCTACTCTACTTTTCTGCTATAATTTGTCCACCTTATTCCCTCATTCCACTGTCTGCCCGTTCATTGAGGCCTCTCTGCCACTGTTGCTAGAATCTTGGTATCCCTTCCTCTCTTTCTCTGGAATGTCCTTCAACACTCTGTAGGGTTGGATTGGTGGCCACGAACTCCCACAGTTCTTCCTCGTCTTGGAAGCATCTTATTTCCCCATTAATTCTGAGAGAGTGTTTTGACGGGTATATGAGCTTTGGTTGCATATTATTTTCTTTCAGGACTTGGAATATTTCTTCTCATTCCCTTCTTGACTTAAGAGTTTTTGTTGATAAGTCTGTTGTTATTTTGATAATTTTCCCATTGTAAGTAATCTGCTTCTTTTCTCTGGCTGCTTTTAATATTCTGTTCTTTTGGTGGATTTCTGGAATCTTGATTATTATATGTCTAGGTATAGATCTGTTTTGGTTGTAGGTAGCTGGTTTTCTGTATGCCTTTTTTATCTGGATATCATTTCCTTTTGCTATACATGGGAAATTTTGCTTTAATATATCTGTGAATATGCTTTGTATTTCATTTTTGGTTGCTCCTTCTTCCTCACTCACATTCTTTATTCTTAAGTTATGTATCTTTTTGTCATCTTCTAGCCTTTGAATTGTTTCTTTCTGGTTCCTTGTTATTTTTAAGAGGCTTTTTCATTCAGGATCATATGCCATAAATCTCTCTTCAAGTTTCAGAAGGCTATCTTTAGTTTCTGTCAGGATATTTTGTCAGTGTTCAATGGAGGTTTTAGTTTCCTGGTAATCGCTTTGGATCTGCTTCATGTATTCTAAGTTATGTTTAAATTCTTCAGAAGTTTCTCTTTCTTTTCTGACTTCCTCAGTTCTTCCATCTGTGTTCTCTTGGGCGGGGCTTGTCCTTTCTTTAATTAATCGCTTTATATTTTGCCTCATTTGGATCAGGAGTACAGCTTCAAATTCATCTATGAGGTCATGGAGGTATTTTTTAATTTCGGCAGATGCTGTGTCCAGTATTGGATCTGTTCTCTGTGCTTGTTCTCTTCAGTGTTTACTTCTCCTGGGCTTATTTTTTCATGTTGGGCAGTGGAGATTTTTAAAAAAAATTTTATCTCTTGTCATGTTTCTGAATTCTTTCAGACTGGAGTGTCCTGGGGGTCTCTGGCCCTCTCCTTATTGCTTAGGGCCTTTCAGAAGCATGCTGACATGAGTTTTTGCTGTCCTCCCCAATTTGCTGTTATCTGGAGTAGGCTTGGATGTAGGGGCGGTACAGGCTAGCCTCCAGCCTCTGTGCCAGTCAATCTGTAACTTAGGCTCTACTTTCTGGATGCCACTGAGTTCTGATTATTTTGTGTCTGCTTATTGGGCCCCAAGCAGAGGCTTGGTTCAGCCCCAGCAGATCCTGCCAGTTCTCTCTGTGCCAGAAGCAGCTGACTAATGTCACCCTGGCACAGGGTTCTGCCCAAATCCCAGATGTTCTCTTCCAGACCTCTCTGAGACAGGAGCACTGGGTCAGCGGGTCTGCCCAATTTCATGATGTCTTCTACTAGTTCTATGCATGATGCTGAAGCCAACACAGTGTCAGGCTCTGCCCAATTTCAAGATGTCCTCCACCATACCTCTCTACAGGGGTGACTCGGTGATGTCACCAAGCCACAGGTTCTGCACAACTCTAAGGTGTTTTCCACCAGACTCTCTGTGTTATTGATGTCCCCATGTTGGCGGGCTCTGCCCAGTTCCAAGATGTTCTCTGGCCAACCCCAGCAGCTCTGGGACCCAGTCTCCAGTACTCACCAGGGCTCTGTGAATGTCCTCCTTTTGAGTCTACTGGCCACCACGCTGCTCGCCCTCATTGCACTCCCGGCACAACATGGAATTGTCAGAAAACTGCACAGTGCTCGGCTTCAGAGCTCCAGAGCCTTTCACAACCACCTCTGGTGCAGCGGGGCAGTCCTGGCTGCTTCTTGGGGTCCAGGGTCTCAATTTCCAGCAGTCACCAAAAGCCAACACAGCTTTTCTTGTTGGGTCCACAGGTCAGTTCACTGCATTAAAGGCATGGGATTTGCAGCCTCCCGTTATCAACCTTCTCAGTCTCTGCATGACTTTAAATCCTGTAGACATGCTGTCTTGGTTAATAAGAATCATTATCCATTCATCTGGCCCTCTCCATGTTGTCATATTCTAGCATCTAATATGATTTCTCCAGGGAGACTCTCCGCCTGATCCCCTAGCAAGGTGCCATTTTAGGGTCTCTCACAGGAAACAATGTATTTGATATTATGTGCTGTTCTTTTTCCTTTTTCTCTGTAGTAATCAGGTGATGTTTAAACTCTCATCGCTGGATGTAGCTCATACTGCCTTAGTGAATAAATTCTGGAGCTTTGGTGGTAATGAGAGGAGCCAGAGATTCATGGAGTGCTGTATCTGGACCTTCCCGAGCTTCTGTTTGCTGGGGCCTGAGAAGACCCCTGTGACCTGGACCATGATAGACTACACTGGAGAGCCAGGGAAATTATGTAACCTATTTGGTCATAAAAGCACTAAGTTGATTGTAATATAGAGGTTAAATACAAGTTGACTAAGTATTCATGTAAATTTTTATGAAAACATTGATTTGGAGAATTACTGCATGCTTCCTCCTGAGTTTCAGATATGTGGTATATGAAAATGTACACAAATGTGATGAGGGAGCAAAGCTCAGCACAGTTATTCACAGATTATTTTCCTCATAAAATTTTTGTTTTTGGCTGAGCATTAGCATGAGTTGTTCAGAAGTTCCAAACTTCCCCTCCTTGGCCTTTGTGCATGGTGAATGCTGGTAACTCTCCAGTGTGCACCAACTCCCCAGGTCTCTCCCTCCAGGCAGCTACAGCAGAGCAGCCAAGCTGAGTTCTCTGGGTGCCTGTGCAGCTGTGCCTAGAACGCAGTCCCCTGTGTACATGGCAGTACTTGTATATTACCGTTTCCATATGGAGTTTTCAAACTCCACATTGCTTCTTATTTTCATGTAACACTCTGAGATGAGTCTAGAAAAAAAACTATCTCATTAGCCTTCAGACGTGTTAGACTTCTTACTGGAGACTTTCAAACACTTGGACTCTGTTCTTCTGTTATGCTCAGGACTTTATTGCAATGGAGCTTCTGACATAATCCCTGAGGGCCTCACTTCTGGCCTGCATCACCTGGGAGTCAGGATTTCAACCTATGAATTCAGGGAAGACAGATAAGCAGAGAACAGCTTATTTCTTGAATGAATCCGTTAATCTTTGCATTCAGCAAGCAAAAAGACTAAATGGCTGTGTTGATAGAATTACCTCAAACATGACATCATTAAATAGACATGTGACACTTTCTAAATCTGTGTCGACACTAGGACAATATTTGAGAATGAAGCACAAAACTTGAGGTCTTATCAAGACAATTTCTAAAGCTAGAAGACCAATTGTAAGCCATGATTCACAAATTTAAGGTTGAAATACGTATGTGATCTTAGAAAAGAAAAGAAAGTGATTGATTATGCAAGGGTTTCATAACCCAGAGGGAGGAAATGCAGGAAAATCCACTGTGGCAGTAAGGCATTATATGGGAAATAAAAACTAGGCTTTATGGGATACATGGAGGCATGATATAAAGGAAGACACTTCGAGGAGCTAAAGTGCATGTCTCACTAAAGAGATTGTTCAGGGAAATATCATATTCCACAGGCCAAGCACTGTCCAGTATTTTCAAGCAACAAGAGCAATAGGTTGATTGGAATATTGATAATTTAGAACCTATAGAAATGAAAAACGATTGACAGTATTTTGAAAAGTTCAGATTCTATTAGATCAACCCCCACAATCAGTGTTCAAGAAAGATCAAACTAGTGATGTAACAATAGAAGGTTCTTGAACACATAATAAGAGCATTGGGAAGTCAAATGAACCTAGAAGGAGCCATTTGCAGTCAGCACTCTGACATCAAGGAGCCAAGTACACACACACACACACACACACACACACACACACACACACACAGGACCAGGAGCAGTGCAAAACCAAAACTGAGAGGCAGATAGAAGGTAGCAATGAGGTTAACAAGTTAGGTCAAAGGTGGCTTTGCTCTAACAGGGTTTTACACAACCTCAATTTGTGCCTAGTCATCACTCACATCTGACAAGAACAACCTTCTTAACATACACTTCCATATTTATGAATGGGAATGAACAGTTTAGCTCATCAATTATAGAGCAAAGAATGAAGATTTGCAGGTCCATGAGTGGCCGGATCCTGGGTAAGCAAGGAGGACATGTGAGAGTCCTGTCTCTGTTGGAGAAGGACGGATCCTTGCAGCAAGGTGTTTCCAGAACAGGATGGGGCAGGAAGGCTTTTTGATCATTCCTATCTTACCGACTCACAGGAGCAAGCAAATTTCAATGCTGTGTGTTCCTCTGAGAACTGCATCTGCTGAATTCCACATTGGTCTTTACCTTTTGAGAATAAGCTCTGTGAATCTTCTGAAATTCTTATTCAAGGGTATTGTTAAGAATTTCATCCAGTATACCACTGACACCTGAGTGTGGCTGCATAGAAAACCCCTGTCTACAGAAGTGTGTGAGTTCCTGGGAAACATTTGTGACTTGCATGCATTACTGTGAAAATGTGGAATAGCACATTCACTTTGGAGGAGTGGAAGGCAGTTCCTTATTATGTTACACATTCAGTTACCACCCAGCTTTGGAAATATTCTCAGTGGTAAATAAAGTCATACATGCACACATATATTAGTGCATTAATCTTTATAATAAATTATTTATAATTGTCCAAAATTACAGTCAATGAAGTGTCCTCCAACACATTAATACGTAAAAATATGACCCATCAACAATGCCTATAATGCAATGTTATTCAACAATAAAAAGTTGAAAACTTCAGTGACTGAGATCTCGTAAATAAAAGATGTTAATCTGAAAAGGCTACATAATAAATAATGTGATATTTTTGACATTTTGTCAAAGGAAAATTGTAGAATCAAAAACAAATTAATGATTACCCTGGGCTCAGAGTCAGGGGAAGAGAAAGGGTGGTTGATGGGGAAAATTCAGAAAAGGACTTTTGGGCTTTGTTGGAAAGGGCGGGCTTCACTGTTAGGATACTGGTTCTGCTGTATGTACAGGTATCAATCTGCATGAGACCATGGACATTAAATTGTGAATTTTACTGAGCCTGAATTATGCCTCAAACAAGGATTACAACATTAACAGAAATCTATATAACTATTTCTGTTACAGATTTCTAAGCCTTATATGTTGATAAGACCTTTTAAATAAAAAGAAATAGTGACTTCCCTTAAAAATAATACAGTATATGTGTGTCGTTAGAACATAAATGTAAATTGTGTGCATGGTTAACTAATAATCAATTTTTTTGTGATTTTCTTTTTTTCTTTCAAATTTGGATTATACCACAGAAACAATATGCCTTCTATGTAAAGACTCAGAGGAAAAGTTTTATACATATCTTCTGTCTTTTGTCTCTAATATCAAGACTATTAGCAATAACAGTTCAGCTGTTTGGCACAAACTGGGTATTGCAGAAGCCAGGCATGTTGCTTGTCCCCTTAAAGCCAGCCATCTGAAGTGCTATGTGCCTATTTACATGGGTCACCTGCATTTAGGGTTTTCCAGTTCATCTGAAATTAACCAGTGGTTTGTTAATCAGAAAAACCCATTAAGTACACTCCTTTAGATAACAGTGTGGGCTGACTTTTGCTTGTATGGAAGACAAATGGGAACTGTAACCATTGATTTCTTCTCCTGCACTGTATGTGTGGATGGAGCTATCACACTCTACCCTATTGATACATGCAAATAAAATGGTTAATGATGAAAGGAAGACCAGTAGTCATCCTAACCATGAGGACTTGCTCTTTCCAGATGCTCAGCCTTACATTCACTGACTTATTGTCTTGTTTCATTCTGTGAACTAAGTGAGCATTTACTGCCTTTGTTAGATGAGGAACCAAAGCATCAGAGAGTTGAGTGTCATGCTGGGGATCCTAGAGTGGCTGAGCTGCTTGGATATGAATGGAAACTGTAACAATGGTCATCATTCTCCGAGAATAGACTCATTAATCCTGGGGCAACTTTTTGTGTTGCAAAGCTGTGTGTTAAAAAAAGGTGAAAAGAAAAATTACATACATATGTTTGAAGGTGAAGAAAGATGTTGCGGATGAGAGACAGAGACCTCTGCCCTGCCCCTGCCTCATCTTTCTTACAGTAAGAAGTTCAGTGAGTGGACCATTCGCGAAAGAGCAGGACTACAGCCCAGACAGTTAACCAGAACTGTTTATTGCATTTGCATCACTTCTCACTCTTCTAGTTCTTTGATGTTTCTCAATTGTCTCTTTAGGTTAAGTTACCAAACAGGATGTTCCATTTGCAAAATTCATGGATGCTACAGATGCTAGAGAAATACCTAGTGGAGCACATGCCTGAATCCATAAAGGTACGAGTGGAACATGCACAAGACAAAAAATAAAGGACCTTCAGCTGCCAATAAAAGAGGTGGAGAAGAAAGCATTTAGCAACCTGTGTGGTAGGTGCTCTGCATGTAGCATCTCTTTTAAATCATGTTGCCTTAATGCAAGAAATGTGTATCATACCCATCAATTCTATAACCTGACAAAGACCATTGCCAATGTGCTGATTCAAATCTTGTCTGAGCTTTGGGAGGTAATGGCTCAAAACATTTCCTGCTACTTATCAGAAAACTGTATTATATAAATCTGGAGGTTTTCCAGAGTTGAAACTTTGACTAAAAGTATCGTATTCATGTTTAATTGCTTTTCTTAAACATCCATTTATCTGTTCCTTCTTGATGAAAAGAACAAATCAGTTTGTGTTTTATCCAGTCTGCAATGAATAGTTTAAATTTGAGTGAGCAAGAAATGTCTTTAGAATGAGACCAATACTCCTGTACTCAGAGGCATGTCCTCAACCAGCCCCAGTGCCTGAAAATACAGGAAATAAAATCTCTTAGAGCTGAAATGAAAAAAAAAAAATAGAATGTAGAACATAGCCCGTATAATTCTTCTTACTGTATTTTATGGAATAGACAGAAAATATGCGTGTACTTAGAAGTCCTAAAGAAAGTTAGGAAACAATTTAAACTGAGTTTTCCAAAATACCTGCTTTATAACATCAGAATACTTATGCTGTTCAGGTGCTTAAGACATATTTTTCCCTGGATGAAGTACATATTTTTAACATTTTAAAATGATTATAATCATGTTAAGTATGTTATTCAATAATAATGGAATTAAAATTTAAAACTTTTCTGGAAGTTCCTAAATTTCTGCAAATGATATAAACACACTTCTAAATATATCATCCTTCACTGTCACAAGGAAAATTAGAGTATTTTACTTGAATATAAATGAGAGTGCAGCATAGTGTAATTTATGAGACGCAAGAACATCATTGACAAATAGAAAAAGCATGGCATTAGTTGCTATTGTAAAAAAGCAAGGATGGTGTCATCTAACAAGACTTAGACTTCCAACCCAAAATCTAAAAAATTAATACAAACTAACTGCTTTAGTGTGTGGAATGAAGGAAACAGGTGAATGGGATCAAGGAAACACTGGACGAGGAGAAAGAGGAGAGGAAGAACTCAATGAGAAAACAGTAAAATAATAGCTAAATTCCATGCATCATCTGTGCATCTGAAACTGGATTCTCAGAAAAGTTCAATAATGTTGAAAACTCTATGACCAAAGTTACCAAGAAATGGAGAGAATAGTCATAATTTATTAAGAATGAAACAGCAGACATCACTATTAGCTCAATGGAGATTATAAACCTTTAAAGATGTTTTTAACAACACCATACTTATACTTTTCAAATTTATTCTGTAAAAAATATGAAAGTTGAAAAGTCACTGAAAAAGAATTTACAATATAAATCTTCCTATTTCTGGAATTTAAAATACTCTGAGAGGAAAATTGCTCATCTGGATGGTTTCATGACCAATTTCCACCACATGGATGAAGAAGAAGTAATGTCAGGGCACACAAAGCATTCCAGAAGAGGGCAAAGGAGTTAATGTTGACCAGCTCATTCTACGATATTAGAATTACCCTGATAGCAAAACTGGAAATATACAGTGCAAAAACTACAGAGTATGTCTGTCTGTGAACACAGATGCAAAAATAGTAACAAGATAACATGAGGTCAAAAACACTATTTAGAAAAACTAGTGTATCATAAAAAACTGGAAATTATCTTAAGAATTCAAGATTCAACATTCAAACATCAATAATATCACTTTCTAAATGAGCAAACTAAAGGACAAAATCAAGATGATCTTCTCTTGACAGTTATAGAATGATTATTTCACCAAATTTGATGTTCTGAATAAACATAAAACCACTGCAGTCTAGGGAAAAAAAGGATTATCCTTAAGCTGATAGAAAGAAGAGGAATAACATTTTCAGTTGTATTTTACTAAATAGTGAAAAGGGTTTCTCTACGATGGACATTAAGGCAAGAATACCCACCTTCAATACTTATGTTCACAGTAACACTGGTTGGTCTAGCCTATATACAAGGCAAGAAATGAATATATAGCAGGCAAAAAGAAGCAAAAGAGGTTTTTTTCCCCACAGACATTATGGTTATCTAATGTAGAAAAATCATATGAAAAATACAAAAAGAGCTTTAGATAGTAATAAGTTCAGCAAGGTGACAGGATTCAAATTAATGTATGAAATAACAAAAATCAATTCTATTGTTATGAACTATCAATGCTCAACTGAGCATGAAACTTAAAAAGCAGTACCATTTACACCTAAGGAAAACAAAAACTAAAGGACAAACAAACCTTTAGTAGTACAACTTTGTTAGTCTCCATTTTTTCTAATGACTCAAGTACCTGGACTTCTCTGGACAGCAGGAAGTTGATGTGTTTAGTACAGCTCTGACATCAGTCTCTGCAAAAGCAACTCTGGAAAGAAAGGCAGAATATTCTACCTTGTGTTAACTTTTGCTACTGATTATGTGCTTTGTTTAAAGGTCATTTATGGATAAAGCCACATGAGCTTTAGGTAACTCCAAACCACAGGTCAACAGCAGGTAACACAGTGCAGCTCTTGAGTGGGCTGTCCTGAAGTAGACGTCTTTGACATAACAAATTCATTGTTTTCCGAGAAACACTGCAAAATTTTGAGCTCAGTCGCAGCATTTTCTTGTAAAATTGGTAAAAGCAGAAAGTCAACAAGGTAGATATTTCCATTCAGTAGTTATTAAATCTCTGGTAAGAGAAAGATTTATGTTTTGTGGCCTGAAGCATTGGGTGTTGTGTCTGCAAAGAGTAAATACTGTATAGGCTTTTATCACACATAAAATCTCATTCAGTCAGGTTGCAGCAACAGAGAGAAAGAGATAGAGAGAGAGACAGAGACAGAGATACAGAGAGAAAGAGCGACAGAGAAACAGAGACATACAGAGAGAAAAAAGAGACAAAGAGACAGAGAGTGAGACAGAGAGGCAAAACAGATTTCAGTTTTATTTTTAAATTGGGTATCTAAAAATCACCCGTTCCAAATTCTAATGTTTAGAAAAGTAATCGTTTTTTTCCACAAAACTGGTTTCAGTTGCCATATCAAGGTTCCCCAAGTGACAGAGTATTTAATGTGGTGAAGTGAAAATTTTGCTTCCCTTTTTTCTTAGTCTAACTTGAACTATTGCAAGAGAGGGACAGGGAACTTCAGGATCAGGCTGTGCCTTAGTTGGTGAAATGGTTTTTGCTCCATCGCCCTTTCTCCTGTGGCATCTTCTGGCTTCATCTGCTGAGGGACCATGCTCTCCACTTTACCGTGCTACCGTGCACACTGAGTGTGCTTTTACTCACAGCTCGAGCACTTCTAACATTAGCAAATATTCCTCAACTTATTCAGCGTTCTTCACATCTTTGGTGTTTGAAGACCTGATTCTAGACAGGAATGTAGAACACTAAAATGCATGATGCTTCAGGAGTTTGGTCACCAGAACCCAGGATTATACCATTATGATCTGTTTCTTATTAAGTAGGAGAGAGGCCATGTCAAATTTCTGGAAAGTAATGTGTAAATATTTAGAAGATAAAGAGACTTCTAAACATGTGATATCTGGTCTTCAAAGTTTTCTTCTAAAATTTGTAATAACAGTTATATTTTCAAAGACCTAAGGACAAAATTTCGCTTCAGGTATGGGAAAAAAATATCTGAAAAAAGAAAAAAAAGCTTCAATATGATGTAAAATATTTGAAGTTACAGGGAAGCTCGACGTGGAAGCAGAAGCCTCCCACAGAGATCCCTACAGAACTGTGTAGCCACAGGACTCTGCCTGGAACCTGGTAGGACCCTGCCCAGTATCCTTGAACACTGCAGTAACTTTGGGTCTTCATCTGGGTCCTGGTTAGGCCTCACCAGGCATCTTACAGATAGCTCAGAGCTATTTCCTATGAGCTGAAGATGTTCATAGCAATATCTACCTAGCTGTGCAGTGGTGAGTCTATGCTTGGAACCTGGTGGCACCACACACAGGTCAACTAAGAAGCTGGCGAGCTTTTGTGTGTCATGTAGCATGACCTAAAACCCTTCCCAGTATATTCCACATACCATTCACCTTGCTACACCTCTCAGAACATGACAGGGCTCTACCCAGTGACCTCAAGCACGTGGGGTAATTCTGTGAGCCATTTGGGGCATGCTGAAGATCCACCCAGTGTGCACACCCCTCCAGCATGCTTCAAAGTGCCATTAGGGACCTGGAGAATACAGGAAAATAACATAATGAAAGAACACAATGCAACCTCAAACATTTTGCCCATCACAGACAAGCCTAGGAGACATGAACGTACTATAAAATGTAGATCATACACTTGAAACTTGTGAAATGATAGTAACTGGAGTAAAGAACCAACTCTAAGAAGCTATAGAGGACCTCAGATCAGAAATAATCTACCAGGTAAAAGATGAAATGATAAATGTAATGAAAGAAATGTTGAACACATGTAAAGAAGATTAGTTAAAAAATCTAGGAGCACTGAAAAAAAATGGAAACCTTGCCTGAACACCATAAGAAAACAATAGAATACATGAAACAGATTCAAGAAATTCAGGAAATAAAATATACCAAAAAAGCTGGCAAAACCACATTAATGAACGTGGTCTCCAGACCTTAAAGACAAGATTGCAGATAATGAACAATAAAGAATAGGTCATTTCAAAATAACAAGGTACTAGGAAATAACAATACAACACTTACCAGATGATGTAAGGAAAAATAATACAAGATTGATAGGTGTGACTGAAAAAGTAAGTGATGACACAAATGAGAGCAAAAGGCTATTTCCAGAAAGAATAGCAGAAATGTGGGAAAGGAAACCAACACACAGATAAATGAAGCATATAGAACTCCAAATAGCCATAACCAAAATAAATCTACATCCAGATATGCAATAGTCAACATCCCAAAAATTCCAGATCTGAACTAAATATTAAAAGCTGTTAGAGAAAAAAGATAGATCGCCAATAAAGGAAATCCCATCAGAATCACAGCAGACTTTCTCAACACAAACAATGAAGTCAAGAAGTGCATGGTATGAACTATTTCAAATCATGAAGGAAAATGACTTCCCACCCAGACTGATGTACCCTGAAAAAACTGTCTTTCAATATTGATGGAGAAATAAAATATTTCCATGACAAAGGGCAATTGAATAATTTCATGACCACCAAACAAACCCTGCAAAGAATACTGAGCAATATTCTAGATAGACATAAAAACAACTACAATTCCAAGAATACAAATAGATAAAAGCCACTAAGCACAGCAGACAGTTAAAAAATACTAAAGAGAGGGGAAAGGTAAACAACCAACAGCAGAAACACAAAATGACAAAAATGAGTCAATATATATATCAGTTATAAACATTAATGTAAATGGAGTCAATTCATCCACTTAAAGAAACAGCCTGGCAGGATGGATCAAGACAAAACATCAAATTATATTCTACATACATGAAATGAATCTAACCCAAAAGGAAGCATATAGACTGAAAGTCAAAGGAAGGAAAACAGAACTTCATGCAACAAGAACCAAAAGAACAGCAGGGGTAGCTGTATGGTTTATAGCCAATGTGAACTTCAAACCAAGAGTGATCAGAAGAGATAAAGAAGGTCACTATTGAGGTAGGGGAAATCTTCAAAAGGAAGTGAAAACAATCCTAAATATATATGCACTAAATATGGGAGCACCCACTACGTAAAACAAATACTAATAGAAATGAAAAATAAAACAAGCAATTAAACCCCTTTGACACCAAGAGACAGATAAACTAGAAAGAAAGTCTGCAAAGAAATAAGAGAATTGAATCAAGCTTGTGAACAAATGGACTTAGAATGTGTATACAGAATATTCCACCCAACATCAGAATATTCATTCTTCTCAGCTGCACATGGGATATTCTCTAAAAAAGTACATACACTAGCCCAAGAACATGCTTAAGTAAATGCAAAATAATTGCAATTATTGCACACATATTATCTGATCATAGTGCTATTAAAATGGAAATTAATGACAAAGGAAACTACAAGAACTCCATAAATGCTTGGAAATTAAATAACACCCTCTTGAGCAACCAATGGGCCTCAGAAGAAATTAAACAATATTCCACAAGTAAATGAAAATAGAAATGCATCTTACCAGAACCTGTGGGACACAAAGAAATCAGACTTCAGAGGAAAATTTATTGCTGTGAACTGGCACATCAGAAAAACAGAACAAAGACAAATAAACAACGTGATGCTACAACTCAAATATCTAGAAACAGAAGAGCAAGCCAAGCACAGCACCAAAAGAAGGGCAGAAATTATAAAGATTGCAGCAGAAATCAACACAGTAAAGACTAGGAAAATAACACAAACAACCAATGAATTAAAGAGTTAATGCTTTAAAGAATAAATAAAATCAGTAAGCCTCTGGGCCAGCTCATTTTAAAAAGGAAAGAATAACTCAAATTCAGACCATAAGGAATAAAACGGGTCAAATCACTACAGAGCCTGTGGAAGTACAGAAAAACATCAATACCTACTTCAAAAACTTTTACGCTAATAATTTTGATAATATAGAAGAAATAGACAAATGCCTACTAACACATAAATTATCAAAGCTGGAGCAAGAAGATATAAAACAGTTTAATAAACCAATTTTAGTTTATGAAATTGAAAATGTAATTAAAACCTTACCAATAAATACAATCCCAGAAGTCCTGATGGGTTCACAGCTGATTTCTACAAGAAATTCAAGGAAGACTTAATGCCAACACTTCTCATACTATTCACTGAAATTGAAAGGCAAGCACTTCTTCCAAACTCATTCCTGGAAGCAAAACTAGAGAAAGACACAAACAAAAAAGAGAACTACAGGCCAGTTTGCCTTATGAACATAGATGTACAAATCCTGGCAAGTAGAATGCAGCAAGCGATCAACAAGATTATATACCATGATCAGGTGGGTTGCATCACAGGAATTCAAGCAAGGTTTACCAGATGCAAATCAAATAGCATGATGCATCATATCAATAGAGCCAAAGATAAGGATTACATGATCATCTCAATAGATGCAAAAAAAAAAAGCTTCTGATAAAGTGCCATACTAATTCATGATAAGAACATTATGGAAAATTGGTAGAGTGTCATTATCTGAACCAGATAAAAGCCACCTATGACCAACAACCATCATCATATTAAACGGTCAAAAAAAAATCTTTCACTCTGAAGTCAGGAACAAGACAAGGCAGTCCACTAACACCATTCCTATTAAGTATTTTTCTGGAACTTTTAGCCACTGCAATTAGACAAGAGAAATAAAATAATTAAAGATAAGAAAGGAAGAAATTAAACTACCATTATTTGCAGATGACATGACATGCTATATAGAAGATCCCCAAAACTCCACTGAAAGATTTCTACATATAAGCTGGGCATGTTGGCTCATGCCTGTAATCCCAGCACTCAGGAAGCTGAGGTGGGAGTATCGTTCCAAGTTTGAGACCAGCCGGGGCTACAAAGTGAACTCAAGGGCAGCCTGAACTGCATAGAGAGACACCAGCTCAAAAAAAAAAAAAAAAAAAAAAAAAAAGACTTCTACATATAACAACCAAATTCAGTAACATACCTAGTTACAAAGTCAACACTCACAAATCAATAGCATTCTTGTACACCAACAAACTCACTGGGAGGGAAACAAGAGAAACCAGAACCTTCACAATAGCATTCAAAAAATAAAATACCTAGGAATCAATTTAACAAAGGAAGCAAAACATTTATTCAGTGAAATTCACAGTACTCTGAAAAAATAAATTAAAGAGAACCTTAGAAAATGGAAAAACTTTCCTTGATCATGGATAGGAAGAAAAAACTTTGTGAAAATATCAAAATGTCATTCTACTTCCCAGAATCAACACCTGGGATCTCATCTTGTTAATAAGTTTTTGCATGACAAAAGAAATGTGCAACTGAGTGAAAAGACAACCTATGTATTAGTCAACTGTCCCTCAGACAAAGCACTTTTATCTAGACCATATGAAGAATTTTACAACATCAAGCCCCCAAAATTCAACGACACTGTCCAAGAATGAGCATGTGAGATGAATATACACTTGTTAGCTGAAGAAATATAAATGGCAAATAAATACATGAGGAAATGTTCAATATCATTGGTCATTAGAAAAATGCAAATTAAAACCACAGTGAGATCCAATTTTACTCCAAATAGAATAGCCAGTATCAAGAAAACCACCAAGTAGGAATACTGGAGAGTCTGTGGGGAAAAGAAACACTTCTTCACTGGTGGTGAGAGTGCAGATTGGTGCAACCACTGTGGAAATCAGTGTGGAGGTTCCTCAAAAGACCAGGATTAGAGGTCCCATTTGACCCAACTACTCCACTTCAGGGCATATTTCCAGAAAAATTAAAAAACATTATGCCACAGTGATATATATGTGCACACACACACACACTCATCTATATCTATATCTAAATCTATATCTATATCTATATCTATCTCTATCTATATCTTTACCTATATCTTTATCTATATCGATATCGATATCGATATCGATATCTATATCTATATCTATACCTACATCTATATATAGTGCACAATTTGTAATGGCTATCTTGGACACAACGCCACTGCCCATTAACTGAAGAGTGGATAAAAAAGACCTGGTAGTTTTATACAATGGAGTACTTCTCAGCTATAAAGAAAGATCACACTGAGGCTTTTATAAATAAATGGATGTGATATGAGACAATACTCATAAATGAAATAAATCAAACTCACATGTGTACATACCATATTTTTTCCCTAACGTAAGAAACTGAAAGAATAAATAAGACACCAAATCTTCAATAAATATTGTGAAATGGTAAGAAGCTGGTCAAAGAGGAAAAAATAATTCAGACAGGAAAAAAGAAAACAGAAGGAAGAGAAACAAAATAAGATATAAATTTGTATATATATATATATATATATATATATATATATATATAGATTACTAAGATGATTGTGCTACTAATTCTGCTAGTTCTTGGAAAATAACAAATAACATCCATAGGATTAGATCAATTTTGCATGCCTATATATGATAATTCAAAGACTTCCAAAGATACTATGAAAGAGAACAAAATTTGTATTCCTGGCACTTTGATTTGAAAGCCTACAATGTTATTGTTTTTGTTTCTTAGATATAGATATTTATTTGTTGTTTGTTTCTAATAGAGAAATGATAGATACGCATGTATATGCTTATGTAGGCCTAGAAATTCACCTAAAGAGTTTACAAAAATTGATTTGAATATGTGTGATGGGGGAACAATTACACTGAAGAAAACAAGACACAATGGTAGCCATTGATGACCTCTTATCATTTTTATTGGAAAGTTAACAATGCTTTTATTTTTGGTTTTGATCGCTTTTAGTCTGTTTTCAATTATTTGATTCCAATATGTATGAAGTTATGGCAGCTATTTTGAAGAAAATGAGAGACTTTATGGTAGGCATTATTGATTTCCTAGTGTCTGGTCTTGAAAGCCCTTGAGGCTTTCTTTGTTATGTTTTGATTGCTTTTATATTATTTTGATGTGTATGAACATATTGTGAGTAAAGGTATGGGCAACTATTTAAAAGAACACAAGTGACATGATAGCCACTGTTGATTTCCTGCTGTCTTTTTCGAAATCCTGTATTATTTGCATTGTTTCACTCTGCTCTACTTTGTTCTGTTCTGTTTGGATTTGCTTTCTTTCATTTTATTCTCTTTAAAATGAAAAGAGGTAAAAATTGAAATATAGAATAAGTATTACATAGTTATGAAGTATGCTTACATACATGAGTGTTTAATGACCTGGAAATATGGTCAAGTATAGTGTATGTGGCAATAATAGATGTTAAAGTAATATATGTGAGATCATTTTGTATAACTGTGTGTATGCATGAAAAAATGAAAAAGAATAAGTGGTGCAAGAATGAGTAATTGATAATTTATTTCATTTATGATTTCATCAAAACTCTGCTTATTTGGGGGATAATAAAATGTAACCTAAGGATTGGAATAAACACTCTAAGCACTGCACAGCCTACTTTCAGAGGGGTGAGTAACTTTGTCACACAAGCACAATATTGACCTTGAGCTCTATGCTTCTTCTTCCACTGTGTTGAATTGGGACAGGTTTATGGGACCATCTTCCATATGAACCACGGGAACCCCTTCAAGGTAAAGGCTCTGGTGGACAAGTGGCCTGATTTTAATACAGTAGTTGTCCTTCCTCAGGATCAATTAAGTTGCCAACTATGGTATGGATATGATAGTGTCTATATTTGCTATATAAAATGAAGGAGCAGGCAGGTAATCTCAGGGAAACACAAATGAAGCAGGGTGATAACTGTTTAGCCCTCTCTTTCAGAAACTCACAGACCAGAGGAATCATGGGACAGTGGTGAACTTCAGAATTAAGTGACGATATAAAGGAGCATTCAGGAACACTTGTGCTCTTGTTATACGAATTTTTTTTTAAATTTTATTTTTAAAAAGTCTAAGCAAAACAAAATAAGTAGAAATAATACATATGTTCAGAGAAAAACCTAAACAGTAAGAAATCACTTGTTGCTGTTTACATATTGTCATTTTACAAATAGTTGTTCAAGGTACAAGAGTGGAACATGTTAAGTGGATATTCAGGGAGACTTAAAAAAGATCTGTTCAACAGTCCAGCAAACCTTAGTAACACGGTTGTCAATCATATACATTTAAACATACATGCAGTTATGCATATCTTCTTTTATGTTTAGATTAAACAAACTAAAGCAGGTTAAAATCATTCTGAACAAACAATAATAGTATTACTGGATTTCACATCATGACACTCTGTGATCAGCACTGGGTACTGTAGTGTCTTTTCTCTTTAATTTAATTTAAAGAAAGACTAAACAAAACAGAATCCACGTAGAAATAACACATGATTTCAAAGAAAAAAACAGTAAGAAATCACTAGTTGATGATTACAGATTATCTTATTACAAATAGTTATTCAAGTTACTAAAGTGGAGCGTATAAAGTAGGGATTCAAAGGCTGAGATTGCACCCAGTTCTGTTCAAATATCCAACAAAAACTTGGAAATGTGGTTATCAATTCTATACTCTTAAACATACATGCAGCTATTTATGTCTTCAATTATGTTGAGATTGAATAAACACAAGCAGGCTAATACCACTTTGAACAAAGATTAATACTATTGATGGGTTTCACATTATGACACTCCAGTATCAGCACTGGGTATTTTAGTGGCTCTCTTTCTTCAAAACATCTGTTGATTTCATCATGTGTCATAAAATCAGTTCTCATATACTGTTTATAGACTTGCACACACATGAATCTTAACATGTATTTCTATCCTTTCTATATTATTAGAGGGAGAAACAAAACAAAGCAAGGCAAAAGAAAACATATTCCTATAAACACATGAAAAGAACTAAATGTAAAAGAACACTATACAAAGAGATCTACCATGGTTCCTGTGTTGTCTCTTGTTATGTCCAATATATATTGGCTATATCATCAGACATAGGATAATTGAATGTATCAGTACATAACAGTACTAATAAAAATACAACTTTGCATATAGTATAAAACTTCAAAAACTTGCCGTTATCAAACCAGAATGTGTATCAGAGAGTCTTGTCATCTTCACTGTAGTTGCCTATACTCTCAGACTTGATACTATCAATCATTTCAGTTTTGAATACAATCTTTACTGCCTCATTTCTGTTTGCTCTTTTTTTGCCAGCAGTTGTCTGCTCATTTTCTTCATTCTGTTTTCTGCTCCATTCATTGAAGCTTCTCTGCCACTCTTCTTGGAATCCTAATACTTTTCTCTCTCTCTAGAATGCCCTGCAGTATTCTCTGTAGTGTTGGATTGGTTGCAAATTTCCTAAGTTCCTCTTCGTCTTGGTAGCATCTTATTTGTTCATTAATTTCTAGCGACAGTTTATCAGGGATATCAATGTGGGAGGGAGGTTATTTTCTTTCAGTGCTTGGAATATTTCACTCCAGGCTCTTCTTGACTTGATGGTTTGTGTAGAGAAGTCTACCATTATTCTGATGGGCCTTCCTTTATAGATTATCTGTTTCTTGTCTCTAACAGCTATTAATATGCTGTTCTTATATTGAATTTCTGGGATCACGATTATTATATGCCTGGGTACAACTCTCTTTTGGCTATAGGTGGCTGGACTTCTGTATGTCTCATATATCAGCATATCATTTCCCTTTCCTATGTTTGTGAAGTTTTCCTTAATTTTTCTGTGAATAACCTGTGTAGTTACTTTGTTTGTACCCCAGCTTCTTCCTTCATATACTTTATTCTCAAGTTATAGATCCTTTTGTCATCCTCTAGCCTTTGAACACTTATCTTCTGAAGTGCACTGGCTAGCTGACCCTTCTCTCTCCTTAGTGCTAGTGAGTTTCAGACAGGGACAACATATGCTGGCCCCTCCCCTCCATATCATTCAAGTGCTGTGGCCTGTACCATATTACTTTGTGACATCTCCCTTCCAGGTGGAAGTGGCTGGAGCAGAGCAGCTGTGGCAATGGTGCACACTTTGTGTCACCACACCTCCAGGTCTTCAGCAGTGGCAGGGGCAGGAGTGGGGCAGCCAGTGGGTACCAATTCACTCCCAGGCCCACAGCAACAGGTCTTGCTGGTGGCCTGGAGGTGACAGAGGCATTGGCTGGACGAAACAGTGGGAATCAGTCCAGTTGCTGTGGTGTGCACTATATTTCCTTTCGCCACCTCCCTTCTTGTTCAGTGAAGCTGCTGTGCTCTGCATTGTCAGTCAAACTTCTCATTACAGGACTTTTTATTATTTAAAGACTGAAAGATACAGAAATGCGATTGGTCAAGGGATGATTAAAAATAGAAATCACAGCAAGCAAGAAAGAGGATTAAAGTGCTTTCCAGGGTGATATTTAAGTTGAATTAAATTTGCAGTTAAGTGGGTTTTGACAGATTGACAAGAGCAGGGGACACCTTACAAGCATGGAAGAATAAGGCCTAAATATAGAAAGATGTGTAAGAAGTTTAGATAGATATACAAGCAAAAGGAGGTATCAGTACTTCGAATATATTTTCAGTTGCATACTTTTATTAAAGTGACTAGCAGACTCTAAATACAAAATATATTTTAAGCACGTTGGAAAACATAACGTAAAAATCCACATAGATGAGGAATCAAAAGAGCAGTGTAGCAATGAACAGTGAAATACAGCGTCTCTGAGACTCAGAATGATGAGCCCAGAAAACAAGTCAATCAAGAGAAATAAACAAATGGATTACTGAGAATGAAGAAGGATCTAGGGGGAAAAGAAGAAGGTACAGACAATTTGGAAAAATAACTCAAAATGTAGAGAAGAGACTGAAGCAATCTGGAAGCTTGCCTTGGTTTCAGAAATAACTCTTTTTCACAGACACAAAGTAAGCTACAAGGACCTGCACCTGCATGGAGAAACGCCACACATCGGGCAGTGGCACCGGCCAGAGGAGGGAGGAGCCCACAGTGCTTGGGAACTTTGAAAGCAGCATAGCAGGCCATTGCTGGAGAGGCTTCTGCTGCCAGTGAGTGTTTGATCAAGTCCCATTTAGGGAAGGGTTTGAGAAATGAAGAGCGAGATTCTGAAAAAAGACAAAACACCTTCACTTCAGGGTCCCCGGGGCCACCGCCTCCCACAGTGCCTGAGTGCAACAGCCACAGAAGATAGCTGTCCATAGAGAATGCGTTAAACATCGATCCCTGAAACGGTGAAACTCAGGCTGAACAGGACATGGGCACCCTCCTGTTCATGCTGAGAAGCCAGCTTACCTTATGTTCAGAAATGGCTGGCTCTGAAAACACTGCATTTACCTCTAGTCGGTTTCTTTAACCTCTCCTTGCTGGATACTATCCAGCACAGGTCAATGGTCTGATTGCCTTCTACCTACCAAGATTAGAAAGTGTATGCCTTGGCTTGGACAGTTGATACAACCTGAGGTCAATGGACAGAGAGGCATTTGGAGGAGGGGCACCTTACAAACCAAAAGAGCACAAAGGTAGGTGAAAAAAAATGTGACCTGCTGGATTCCAAAATTGTGGGTCACGAAGTGAAACCATTCACTCAAAGCACCTTTTTCCCATTTTTGGACTCATTATTTTTGTTGTCCCTTCTTTACTGGTTTTTTTTTGGGGGGGTATGGAATTTTTCTTTCTCTTTTTTTTCTTTGCTTGTTTTTCTTTCTAACATTTTCCTTTTAACATTCTGGTCTTTACTTCCTCAGGTTCACTCCTTTTTTCTTTTATCTTCTTTTAGTTATTTGTTCTTTTTGAACGCTTTGAGCTAATTCTCTTATCTTTTAAAGTCTTAGTAGGATCTTTTTCCTCACCTTTTTCTTCTCCTTCTCATCTTTATTCCTTAAGTTTTCAAACTCTCATCTTGAATTCTCCATTTACCACCTATCTATCTTACCAGTATAGTCATTAACTTTTGTAAACCCTTAGATAGTTAGCTGCATATCATTGTTGTTGAAATTTTTTCTGTTGTGGGTAAAAGTATAATTGTTGCTCTTAGTAGATGGTTAGTGTATGCATGTAGATAATCCAAGTACTAAATAATAACCAAGCCAAATTCTACTTAGCTTCATTGGGATGGTCATAGAATGTGATCATCATGTATTTGAAAAATACACTAATAAAAATAAAAATCAAACTAATACGACATCAAAGAACTCAAGAGTTGAAATATTTGAAGTATTCAAGTAGCCCTGTAATCGAAAATTAACTTGGTTGAAACATATAGCTTATTGTTGCACACAAGTTGTAAGGTATATAATTATGCGAAGAGAAATAAGTGAAACACAGAAAGTTGAAAGTTAAATTTTGCATCATATCACTTACATCAGTTATTAAAAATTGAAATGTATAGATAGAAGACAAAAGTAGAGAACAAATTAGTGGCTATTTAGGGGGAGTGTGGGAAGAGGCAGATTAAAGGAATTAAAGTAGCACCTATGAAGTTTGAAGCAGTCTAAATAACTAATGTATAATATGAAGAATGTAGGTAGCAACATTTTCCTGAATTTGATACTAAATTTTGAGTTCCAGCTGTTTTTCATACAAAAGCAAGTACGGTAATAATGCAAAGTGATGGATCTTTTAGTTTTCTGCACAGTACCAGTCATTATTTTGTAGCAACCTACTCAGTAACTCTTTTATTATGTGTACATCCCTCGTGACATCGTGTCATACACTGTATACATATCATTATTTATTAAAAGCTATAAAACAACACAGATGAACAAATACAGAAATTTACATTAATTGTTAAAAATCAAAAAATGAAAATCATATTGCATTTTTTAAAATTTTATTTAAAGAGAAAAAGAAAAAAAACAGAAAGAGTGTACAAGTAATATAGAATTTCAAAAATAAAAAATCACTACTTAATAGATTACATATTGTCATCTTAGAAATAGTTGTTCAAATTACAAAACTAAAGCATACAAAGAGGACAAACAGACTACAAAGAGTTCTATTCAATGATAAAAAAAGCTCAGTAAATGGTTATCTATCTTGTACACTTAAATATACATGCAGTTATATCCTTGAGGGCTCTTTCTTTTCCTCTGCTTTTTACAATAGCAATTACACATTTTGAATTTCATTACTCCCACAGTTCTTATTATTGTTTTTGAAAAGAATAAAACCAAATGTGACATAACAAAACAGCGTCATTCAAATCAAAATGATGGACATAGTACATGATGTAAAAACGGAATACAAGGTGATCAACAAAGGTCATCATAATGCCTTTTGCTATCTTAAAAAGAATTGCCTGCATCATCAGTTATAATAAAATTGAACAAAATGGTACAGAACAGAAACAATAAAATCGCAACATTGGAGACATTCCTGGACTTCAAAAGAAGATAACAGTCAAACCAAATTCCATCATAGTGTATCTTATTGTCTTCAAAGTAGTTGCCTATACCCTCAAACTTGATACTATCAAGCAAAACAGAATAGAGTAAAATCAGTCAAAACAACATGGTGAGAGCAATACAGGGCTTCAAATCATTTTAATAATATGTCAAAGTGGTTACTATAATATATCCTGCTACTTTTAAATTCATTTTTCTCTTAACTAAAGAAATAAAAATAGAAATAAATAAAAAATAAAAAAGGAGATTGAGATAAAAGAGGAAATAACAACACAACAGCTCAGGTCAGAACATAACAACTTAAGCAACATAGTGTATCAACACAAGATATCCTGAAATAACAGTAGTTACCATGGTGTCTCTTTCCTTGGAATATTTGAGTATAACTTCATACACTGCAGCATCAAACGTATCAAGACAATGTAAAACCATTCAAGAGAATGACAGTATCACAGGGTATTTAGAGCCAACTAAAAGAAAATGAACAATGGTTTCTATGTTACTTATTTGTCTATAAAAGTTTTTTTGTACTATCACACATAATAAAATCGAATAATATACATGTTAAGACCCATGGAGACAGAAGAACAAAAGCCTGATGGGACTTCAAAACAAGATGATATTAAATCAGCACTAGCTATTATGATGTCTTGTTTCCTTCAAAACAGCAGCTAATACCATCACAGATAATAAAATCAAACAGCCCAGAATAAAATCATTCCAATTAATGAATAAAACCTTATAAGGCTTAAAGCAATATATTGGGGAAGCATGATTATCACATACTTTTATATATTCTTATCATTTCTTATACTAGGGAAATTATTTGGCATTTATACATGTGAGTTGGATTTCATTCGCTTATGAATATTGTCTCAAGCTGTGCCCATTTATTTATAAGTATTCAATGTGATCGTTCTTCATAGCTGAGTAGTACTCCGTTGTATAAAAATACCACAACTTTTTATCCATTTCTCAGTTGATGGACACTTAGGTTGTTTCCAAGATGTAACTATTACATGTTATGCTGCTACAAACATGGGTGCACATATATCACTGTGGTATAATGCTTTCAGTTCTTCTCAGAATATGCTTAGAAGTGGAATAGCTGGAACAAATGGGACTTCCAATCCCAGCTTTTTGAGACATCTCCAGAGAGACTTCCACAATGGATGCGCAGTCTACACTCCCACCAACAGTGCAGAGGAGCTGCTTTTTGCCACAGCCTGTTAAGCAATTGTTGCTGGGAGTTTTCTTGGTCCTGGACATCCTTTCTGGAGTGAGATGAAATCTCAGTGTGGTTTTAATTTGCTTTTCTCTAATGACCAATGATGATGAACATTTTTCTATGTATTTATTTACCATTTGTATTTCTTCATCTGTGAACTATATATTTATCTCAGATGCCCATTTTTGCAATGGGTCTTTGAATTTGGGGATCTGATTTTTTAATTGTCTATATGTTCTTGAATAAATCCTTTTTTCTGAGGGAATATTCACTAATGGTCCCCAGACCATTTTTCCCCAATTTGTGGGTTCTCTTTTCACTATGCAGGAGATTTCTTTCAACATGCAAAACTCTTTAAAAGGACATGATTCCAGTTATTTATTCTTGGAAACATTTTTCATGCAATTTGGTTCTTATTCTGAATCCTCTACTTGACCCTATGTCTTCAAGATTTCAACCTACTTTGTCTTCCAACCGATTTAGTATTTCTGCTTTAATATTCAGATCTTTGATCCATTTACACTTAGTTTAGTACACAGTAATAGGCATGGGTCTAGTTTTAGTTTTCGGCATACAGAGAGCTAGTTTTTCTGGCACCATTTATTGAAGAGACTACCTGAGGTTGCACCCAGTTCTGTTCAACTATCCAACAAAAACTTAGAAATATGGTTATCAATTCAATACTCTTAAACATACATGCAGCTATCCATGTCTTCAATTATGTTGAGATTGAATAAACACAAACAGGCTAATATCACTCCAAACAAAGAATAATACTATTGATGGGTTTCACTTATGACACTCCAGGATCAGCACTGGGTATGTTAGTGGCTCTGTTTCTTCAAAGTATCTGTTCATTTCATCATGTATTATAAAACCATTTCTCATAAACTGTTTATAGACTTGCACATGCATGAATCTTAACATGTATTTCTATCCTTTCTATATTAGAGGGAGAAAAAAAACAAAGCAAGGCAGAAGAAAACATATACCTTTAAACACAGGAAATGAACAAAACATACAAGAAGACTATACAAAGAGTTCTACCATGGTTCCTGTGCTGTCTCTTGTTATGTCCAACATAATTGGCTATACCATCAGACATAGGATAATTGAATATATCAGTACCTGACAGTATTAATAAAATACAACTTTGCATATAGTATAGAACTTCAAAAACTGGCAGTTATCAAACCAGAATGTGTATCATAGAGTCTTGTCATCTTCAGTGTAGTTGCCTATACTCTCAGACTTGATACTATCAATCATTTCTGTTTTGAATAAAATCTTCTTTGCCTCATTTCTGTTATGCTCTTTTTTTGCCATCAGTTGTCTGCTCGTTTACTTCATTCTGTTTTCTGCTTCATTTATTGAGGCTTCTCTGCCACTCTTGGAATCCTAGTACTTTTCTCTCTCTCTCTAGAATGCCCTGCAGTATTCTCTGTAGTGATGGGTTGGTGGTTGCAAATTTCCCAATTTCCTCTTTGTCTTGGAAGTATCTTATTTATCCATTAATTTCTAGAGACAGTTTAGCAGGGTATATCAATCTGAGATGGAGATTATTTTCTTTCAGGGCTTGGAATATTTCACTCCACGCTCTTCTTGACTTGATGGTTTGTGTCGAGAACTCGGCCGTTATTCTGATAGGCCTTCCTTTATAGATTATCTGTTTCTTGTCTCTAACAGATTTTAATATTCTGTTCTTATATTGAATTTCTGGGATCACGATTATTTTATGCCTGGGTATAACTCTGTTTTGTCTATAGGTGGCTGTACTTCTGTATGCTTCATTTATTAGTGTATCATTTCCTTTTCCTATGTTTGTGAAATTTTCCTTAATTATTTCTGTTAATAACCTGTGTAGTTACTTTGTTTGTACCCCAGCTTCTTCCTTCATATCCTTTATTCTCAAGTTATAGATCCTTTTGTCATCTTCTAGCCTTTGTACTGTTACTGCTTGTTTCCTTGTTATTTTTGAAAAGTTTTCCCTTTAATACTCCCACATTGCAAAACTGTCCTCCAGTTTGGATAATCTATCCTTAGTTTATTTCAAGTTGATTTGCCATCTTTCCATAGAGTTTTTACTTTCTTCATGATCTCTTCGGATCTGCCTCATGTATTCTGTACTTTTTTACATTCTTCATCAAATGGTTCTCTCCTTTGTTTGAGTCCCTCCCTTTTTCCATTTGTGTCTGCTTTAGGGGTGCTTAGGATCTCTTTTATTAATCTTCTTATACCTTTATTTGACTAAATATTTCATTTTTGAACTCGCCTATGATTACAGAATATATTTGTTTATGTCCACTGGTACTGTGTCAGATATTGCATGTTTGCTGTTCCCATTCTCCTTTGTGTTTACCTGTCCCAGGACCATGTTCTCAGGGTTGGAACCTGGGACTTTTTGTTGTTGCTTCCTCTGCTCATCTTTTTTGTTCTTCCAGGAGGCCTTAGTTTCTTTCTTTGTTTGTTACAATTCTTCTGAAGTGTGATGGCTAGCTGACCCTTCGCTTTGCCTAGTGCTAGTGAGTTTCAGACAGGGACAACATATGCTGGCCCCTCCCCTCTATATCATTTAAGTGCTGTGGCCTGTGCCATATTACATTGTGACATCTACCTTCCAGGTGGCAGTGGCTGGAGCACAGCAGCAGTGGCAGTGGTGGCACACATTGTGTCACTTCCCCTCTGGGTACTCAGCAGCAGCAGCAGGGGCAGGGGTAGGGGCAGCCAATGTGTACCAATTCACTCCCAGGCCCACAGCAAGAGGTCTTGCTGGTGGCCCGGAGGTGACAGAGGCAGTGGCTGGAGTGCAATAGAGTGGAGATCAGTCAAGTTTCTTTGGTGTGCACTATATTTCCTTACGCCACCGCACTTCTTGTTCAGTGAAGCTGCTGTGTTCTGCACTGTCAGTCAAACTTCTCTTTATAGGACTTTTTGTTATTTAAAGACTGTAAGATATGGAAATGTGATTGGTCAAGACATGATTAATAATAGAGATTTCAGCAAGCAAGAGAGAGGATTAAAGTGCTTTCCAGGGGGATATTTCAGTTGAATTAAATTTTGAAATTAAGTGGGTTTTGACAGAATGACAAGAGCACGGGACACATTACAAGCAGGGAAGATTAAGGCCTAAAGTATAGAAAGATGGTTAAGAATCTTTAGATAGATATTCAAGCAAAAGGAGGTATGAGTACTTTGAATACATTTTCAGTTGCATACTTTTATTAAAGTGACTAGCTGACTCTAAATACAAAATATAAGCACATAAGCAAACAAAAGGTAAAAATCCACATAGGTGAGGAATCAAAAGAGCAGTGTAGCAATGAGCAGTGAAACACAGCATCTCTGAGACTCAGAATCATGAGCCCAGGAAACAACAATCAAATCAAGAGAAATAAACAACTGGATTACTGAGAATTAAGAAGGATCTAGGGGAAAAAGAAGAAGGTACAGAAAAGTTGGAAAAATGACTCACAATGCAGAGAAAAGAAGGAACCAATCTGGAAGCTTGCCTTGGTTTCAGAAAGAACTCTTTTTCACAGACACAAAGTAAGCTACAAGGACCTGCACCTGCACGGAGAAACGCTACACTTAGGGCAGTGACACCGGCCAGAGGAGAGAGGAGCCCACAGTGCTTGGGATCTTTGAAAGCAGCATAGCAGGCCACTGCTGGAGAGGCTTCTGCTGTCAGTGAGTGTTTGATCAAGTCCCATTTAAGGAAGGGCTTGAGAAATGAAGAGTGAGATTCAGAAAAAAGCCAAAACACCGTCACTTCTGGGTCCCTGGGGCCACCCCCTCCCACAGTGCCTGAGAGCAACAGCCACAGAAGATAGCTGTCCATAGAGAATGGGCTAGACATTTATCCCTGAAAAGTTTAAACTCAAGCTGAACAGGAAATGGGCCCTGCTGTTCATGCTGAGAAGCCAGCTTACCTTATCTTCAGAAATGGCTGGCTCTGAAAGCACTGGTATTGCCTCTAGCCGTTTTTTTTAACCTCTCCCTGCTGGATACTATGCAGTACAGGTTAGAGGTCTGATTGCCTTCCATCTACCAAGATAAGAAACTGTATGCCTTGGCTTGGACAGTTGATACAACCTGGAGTCAATGGACAGAGAGGCATCTGGAGGAGGGGCACCTTATAAACCAACAGAGCATAAAGGTAGGTGAAGAAAACTGTGACCTGCTGGATTCCAAAATTGTGGGTCACGAAGTGAAACCATTCACTCAAAGCACCTTTATCCCATTTTTGGACTCATTATTTTTGCTGTCCCGTCTTTACCAGTTTTTTTTGGAGGGGGGGGGGTTATGGAATTTTTCTTTCTCTTTTTTTCTTTGCTTCTTTTTCTTTCTAACATTTTCCTTTTAACATTCTGGTCTTTATTTCCTCAGGTTCACTCTTTTTTTCCTTTATCTTCTTTTGGTTGTTTGTTCTTTTCCAACACTTTGAGCTAATTCTCTTATTATCTTTTAAAGTCTTAGTAGGATCCTTTTCCTCACCTTTTTCTTCTCCTTCTCATCTTTATTCCTGAAGTTTTCAAACTCTCATCTTGCATTCTCCATTTTACCACCCATCTATCTTACCAATATGGTAAGTTTAATAACTTGGTTAACCCTTAGATAGTTAGCTGCATATTATTGTTGTTGAAATTTTGTCTGTTGTGGGTAAAAATATAATTGTTGCTTTTAGTAGATGTTTACTGTATGTATGTAGCCAATCCAAGTACTAAATAATAACCAAGCCAAATTTTAACTAGCTTCAGTGGGATGGTCATAGAATGTGATCATCACGTATTTCAAAAATACTCTAATGAAAAATAAAAATCAAACTAAGAAGACATCAAAGAACTCAAGCGTTGAAATATTTGAAGTAGTCAAGTAGCCCCGTAATCGAATATTAACTTGGTTGAAATATATAGGCTATTGTTGCACGCAAGTTGTAAGGTATATAATTATGCTAAGAGAAATAAGTGAAACACAGAAAGTCGAAAGTTAAATTTTGCACCATCTAACATCAGTTATTAAAAATTGAAATATATAGGTAGAGGACAAAAGTAGAGGACAAAAGAGTGGCTATTTAGGGGGAGGGTGGAAAGAGGTAGGTTAAAGGAATTAAAGTAGCACCTATCAAGTTTGAAGCAGTCTAAATAACTAGTGTACAATATGAAGAATATAGGTAGCAACATTTTCCTGAATTTGATACTAAATTTTGTGTTCCAGCTGTTTTTCATACAAGAGCAAGTAGGGTAATAAGGCAAAGTGATTGATCTTTAAATTTTCTGCACAGTAGCAGTCAATGTTTTGCAGCAACCTGCTCAGTAACTCTGTATGTCCCTCGTGACATCGTGTCATACACTGTATACATATCATTATTTATTAAAAGCTATAAAACAACACAGAAGAACAAATACAGAAATTTACATTAATTTTAAAAAATCAAAAAAATGAAAATCATATTTTATTTTTTTAAATTTTATTTAAAGAGAAAAAAAACCAGAAAAAGTGTACAAGAAATATAGAATCTGAAAGGTAAAAAATCACTACTTAATAGATTACATATATTCATCTTAGATATAGTTGTTCAAGTTACTAAATTAAAGCATACAAAGAGGACAAACAGTGACATTACAAACAGTTCTGTTCAATGATCAAAAAAACCTCAGTAATATGGTTATCTATCTTGTACACTTAAATATACATGCAGTTATATACTTTAGGGCAATTTCTTTTCCTTTCCTTTTTACAATAACAATTACACATATTGGGTTGTACTACTCGCACATTTCTTATAACTGTTTTTGAAAAGAATAAAACCAAATGTGACATAACAAAACAGAGTCATTCAAATCAAAAGGATGGACATAGTACATGATGTAAAAACAGAATTCAAGGTGATCAACAAAGGTTATCATAATGCCTCTTGCTATCTTAAAAAGAATTGCCTATATCATCATTTATAATAAAATTGAACAAAACTGTACAGAACAAAACCAATAAAACTGAAACAATGGAGACATTATTGTACCTCAAAAGAATATAATAGTCAAACCTGAATGGGCATCATAGTGAATCTTATTGTCTTCAAAGTAGTTGCCTATACCCTCAAACTTGATACTATCAAGCAAAACAGAATAGAGTAAAATCAGTCAAAACAAGATGATGAGAGAAATACAGGGCTTCAAATCATTTTAATAAGATGTCAAAGTGGTTACTATAATATATCCTGCTACTTTTAAGTTCGTTTTTCTCTTAACTAAAGAAATACAAATAGAAATAAATAAAAAATAAAAAAGGAGATTGAGATAAAAGAGGAAATAACAACACAACAGCTCAGGTCAGAACATAACAACTTAAGCAACATAGTGTATCAACACAAGATATCCTGAAATAACAGTAGTTACCATGGTGTCTCTTTCCTTGGAATATGTGAGTATAACTTCATACACTGCTGCATCAAACATATCAAGACAATGTAAAACCATTCAAGAGAATGACAGTATTACAGGGTATATAGAGCCAACTAAAAGAAAATGAACAATGGTTTCTATATTATCTACTTGTCTATAAAAGTTTTGTTTGTACTATCACAAATAAGAAAATCTATTAATATGCATGTTAAGACCCATGGAGACAGAAGAACAAAAGCTTGATGGGATGTCAAAACAAGATGATATTAAATCAGCACTAGCTATTATGATGTCTTCTTTTCTTCAAAACAGCTGCTAATAGCATCACAGATAATAAAATCAAACAACCCAGAATAAAATAATTCCAATTAATGAATGAAAATATAATAAGGCTTAAAGCAATAAAATGGGGAATCGAGATTATCACATACTTTTACATATTCTTACCATTTCTTATACTAGGGAAGCTATTTGGCATTTATAAATGTGGGTTGGATTTCTTTCACTTATGAGTATTATCTCAAGCTGCACACATTTATTTATAAATATCTCAATGTGATCATTCTTTATAGCTGAGTAGTACTCCATTGTATAGAAATACCACAACTTTTTTATCCATTCATGTTGATGGACACTTAGGTTGTTTCCAAGATGTGGCTATTATACATTGTGCTGCTACAAACATGGGTGCACATATATCACCGTGGTATGATGCTTTCAGTTCTTCTCAGAATATGCTTAGAAGTGGAATAGCTGGAACAAATGGGACTGCCAATCCTAGGTTTTGAGACATCTCCAGACTGACTTCCACAGTGGCTGCACCAGTCTACATTTCCACCAACAGGGCAGAGGAGTTGCTTTTTGCCACAGCCTCTTCAGCATTTGTTGTTGCTAGTTTTCTTGGTCCTGGACATCCTTTCTGGAGTGAAATGGAATCTCAGTGTGGTTTTAATTTGCATTTCTCTAATGACCAATGGTGGTGAACATTTTTCCATGTATTTATTTAACATTTGTATTTCTTCCTCTGTGAACTGTATATTTATCTCAGATGCCCATTTTTGCAATAGGTATTTGAATCTTGGGGATCAGATATTTAATTATCTATATGTTCTGGCTAGAGGTCCTTTGTCTGAGGGAACATTCACTAATGGTCCCCAGACCATTTTCCCCCAATTTGTGGGTTCCCTTTACACTATGCA
Source organism: Cavia porcellus (assembly GCF_034190915.1). Classification (NCBI taxonomy): domain Eukaryota; kingdom Metazoa; phylum Chordata; class Mammalia; order Rodentia; family Caviidae; genus Cavia; species Cavia porcellus. The sequence continues at coordinate 52,628,111 of NW_026947500.1, read as the reverse complement.
GGAGATTTCTTTTAACATGCAAAACTGTTCAAAAGGACATGATTCCAGTTATTTATTCTGGGAAGTATTTTTCATGCAGTTTGGTTCTTGTTCATGAATTCTCTACTTGCCCCTATGTCTTCAAGATTTCAACCTACTTTGTCTTCCAACAGATTTAGTGTTTCTGTTTTAATATTTAGAACTTTGATCCATTTAGACTTAGTTTAGTTCACAATAATACGCATGGTTCTACTTTTACTTTTCAGCATAGGTGGAACCAGTTTTTGCAGCACCATTTATTGAAAAGACTATCTTTCTTCCACTCAATGATTTTAAGTTTTTATCAAAGATAAAGTGGCTGAATTGTATGCAGTTTTAGTTGTATCATCTTATCTATATAACTGATCTTCAGCTCTGTTTTGATTCAAGTATCATTTTGATTTTACTACAGTTGCTTTGTAGTATAACTTCAAGTCAGGGATTGTGATGCTTCCTGCCTTGCCTTTGTTGTTTAGAACTGTATTTGCTATTCTACGTTTCTTCATGTTCCAGATGAATTTTAGCAGTGATTTCTCTAGATATCTGATGTATGTTGTTGGTATTTTCATCAGGATTGCATTGAATCTATATAACAGTTTTGGGAGAATGGCCATTTTCACAGTATTTATTCTTCCTATCCATGAGCAAGGATGTCTTTCCACTTTGTGAGATGGTCTTCAATTTCTCTTTCAGTGTATCATAATTCTCCTTGTAAAGGTCTTTCACTTCTTTCATTAGAGTATTTCCTAAATAGTTCATTTTTTTGGTTACTAGTGTGAAAGGTGTGGTTTCTCTTATTTGTCTCACTGTGACCTTGTTGTTAGTGTGTAGGAATGTTACTGATTTTTGAGTATGGATTTTGTCTTCAACTACATTGCTGAACTTATTTATTATATCTAAGAGTCTTTCAATGGAGTTTAGGGGGTCTTCTATGTAGAGTATCGTGTCATTTACAAATAATGATAATTTAGATTCTTCTTTTCATATCTTTACCATATTTATTTGTCTCTCTTGTCCCATTGCTTTGGCCAGTATTACCCGTACTATATTAAATAGGAGTGGTGATAAGGGAAATCCTTGTGTTGTGCTTGATTTTAAAGTAAAGGCCTTCAAATTTTGGCCATTTAGTATGGTACTGGTTGTTCGTTTTTCTTGGGGGCCTTTATTATATTAAGGTAAAGAGCATCTATTCCAATTTTCTGTAAGGTTCTTATCATAAATGAATGTTTGACATTATCAAAAGCTTTTCTGCATCTATGAAAATAGTCATGTGATTCTTACTTTTGGTTTTATTGATATGTTGGGTTCCATTTATTGATTAATGTATGTTAAACCATTCTTGTATGCCTGGGATGAATCCCAGTTGGTCATGGTGTATAATCTTCTTGGTGATTTTTCTGCATCCTATTTGCCAATATTTTATTGAGGATTTTTGCATCTGTGTTCGATAGGGAGATTTGTCTCTAGTTCTCTTTATTAGTTGGGTCTTTCTCAGGTTCTGGGTCTAGAGCAATATTTGTCCAGGAATGACTTAGGAAGGATTGCTTCCCTTTCAATTTCACTGAAGAGTTTGAGGAATGTTGCATTTCAAACTCTTCTTGGCACTTTTGTAGAATGCTGCAGTGAATCCATTTGGGCCTGGGCTCTGCTTTATAGGTAGGGACTTAATTACATTTTCAATTTCATTAATAGAGATTGGGCTGCTCAGCAGTTTTACATCTTCTTGACCTAGCTTTGTGACTTCACATGTTTCTAGGAATCTCTGTTTCTTCTGTGTTATCAAACCTTTGAGAGTAGAGGTTTTCAAAAAGTGTTGATGATCTTCTGTATTTCTACAGATTCTGTAGTGATTTAACCTTATTCATTTCTTATTGCATGAATTTGAGCTTTTTCTTCCCTTTTTAAAATAAGGTTGGCTGGGGCTTAACAACTATATTTATTCTTTCAAAGAATCAAATCTTTGATTCACTGATTCTTTGGATTGTTTCTTAGTCTCTATTGCATTAATTTCTGCTCTGATTTTTATAATTTCCTCTCTTCTTTTGACCTTGGTCTTGACTTGCTTTTCTTTGTGTAGGTGTTTGATGTGTAATATGAGGTTGTTTATTTGTATTCATTCTGTTTTCCTAATATGACAACTGTTTCTGATGTGGAATAGAAGTTCTAATACTACCAAGTCTTCTGCATCAGTTTCAATACTGTCATATTTCACCACAAAATAATTTGTTTTGAAACTCCTTGAAACAGAATAGTATTAATCTTGCATTTAAAGATTTCCCTGGACAATATTATGTTTTTTGTTTCTCTGGAAGAATAGAAAATCATGGAGGAATTCTACTTAAGCCAGTGCACATTTTTTTCACATTAAATTGTAATGCAACACATAAATAATTGGCCAGACAAGATTTTTTAAAACATAAAGGAAATAGAGTAGTTCACATTGGGTTTTTTGACATAAATGATTTAGTATAAATAAAAATATGTGAAACAGACATATTTCACTTTGGAAAATACTACAATCATAAAAGCTAGGTAACAAATATTGAAATGTCTGGGTATAACTGGTTTGATTAACACCATGTTGCCAAACCACACAGGAGATGAACGATGACCTTGACCACTACCCCAAAACCTACCAAATCTTTTCTAAGGAGCCCAAGAACTGTCAAGAATTCCTTGATAAACCAGATGATATCAACTGGAAACAACATTTGCAGATCCAAAGTAAGGAAAGTGGGGTGTGTGCTGGAGACTAGGGTAGGGTCACCTCCCATCCTGATCACCTTCCCTCAAACTTTCACTTCCTCCTAGTGCTTGGTCCTTCTATTTGGTCACCCACACTGAAAGGTGTGGGATTTAAATGCTGCAGGTAGGGTTCAGATGCCAGGAACTCTGGATAAGGGACTTTCTCCTTAGCTGAGGATTCATGAAATTCACATGGGCCCTCAGGCTCCCTGGATGTGAGAACAGAGCTCTCCCTTAGGCCTCTCATTCGTGGAGTAGTAACAGCAACTCCTTGCTCCACAGGACTCCTTAGGGCCATGAAGTCCAGCTGCTGGGGCTATGATCCTGCTCTCCCTAGTAACACCAAAAGCTGCTTCCTGGTTCAGCCTCTTTGTAAGCACTTGTAACCAAGCAACTTAACTGTTCTTCTGTGTCTTCATTTGTAAAAATGAGGATAGTAAAAATGCAAACCCTACAACATAGTGTCTGTAGAAAGAAAAAAATGAAGTCGTATTTGACGAGTGCCTTAATAGATATGTACAAAGCTAAATTTTCAATATCACTCTTCCTTTGCACAGTAACTGAAAGATTTTTTAGGATTGTTTATTTTACATAAGAGAAAGCATGCTCAGAGAGTGACCTGAACACACTCCTAGTAAGTGGCAATGATAGGAGCCAGATTCTCTTCTACTAAAGCATGCTTCATTTGATTATCCTTGCTTCTGCCCCTCTAAGTGCACAGTCAAGCTTGAATGAGGTGATACAAAGTGTTGCGGCTGCTAAATTGGTCAAGGTCAAGAAAACACAGTGCATCCTTTATATGATGCCAATGACAGTAAAGAAACTGGTGCCTTCCCTGTTGGGTACACAGCATTTAAAATCTGAGAGTCCCAGGATTGTGTGAGTTTGACTGTAGAAGCTCTTCCCAGCATGCTGACATCTTTAATGAAAGTGGTTTACCAGCTTCATGGGCCACAGTCTTTTCTGCTGACTTACAAGTGATTTCTAGGGTGGACTTCCAGAGCACCATTTGGGTTCTGTGCTTCACCTGTTGGGAGCCATCAAGGCCTCTCAGCACTTTGAATGAAACCGAATTCCTTCTCCAGGTGCAGCATGACCTGCAGCTTCCCAGCAGCATCTCTGGACTTTCCTCTGCCACTCAGTCCCACATGCTGACTCACACAGGGATGTGGGAACTGTGCTTACTGTTTGCCTGCCTACAGAGCCCTTTCCTGTTATCTTCATGCATTTCTTCCTTTTTATGAGCCTCACGAGTATCCTAAAGTTTCTCTAGGCATAGGCACAGAGAATAAGTTCTCCAACAAAGAAAATAATGGAAACAACTTTTGCAAATCCAAAGTAAGGAAAGTGGAGTGTGTGCTGGCGACTAGGGTAGGGTCACCTCCCATCCTGAGCACCTTCCCTCAAACTTTCACTTACTCCTAGTGCTTGTTCCTTCTGTCTGGTCACCCACATTGAAAGGTGTGGGATTTAAATGCTGCAGGTGTCCTCTCTCATTTTGTTCAAGTGTAGGAAGGGATAGAGCTGAAAAATGATGTGTGTGTTTGCCTTGCAGATGCTGAATGCTTGTGCATCAGAGCAACAGGAGACCTTCGTTCACTTAGTGAAATGTGTCACTGCACAGACCGGAGGAGCAGAGTCACTTAGAGCCCCATTAGCACCCCTGGTTCTGTCCATGAGACCATCCAGGTAGAAGACGTTCCAAGTCCTGCCATGGCAGGTTCTGAAGATGAAGGGACTGGTACCCCATAGCTGATGAATGGCATAACTGTGGTTTGAAAATGAAAAGCCAGGCAGAGGGTTCCCGTGGAGCCCCTGGAAGACAATGACAGCATGGTGGGAACCCTTACTTCTTGGTATTCTATTACAGGTGCTGCCTGGGCTCCAAAGCATTGACTTTCGACTTCAGACTCCCCCTGTATGCAGCACAATGGCTGAGGACCCGTGGATGCTAATCTTCATGATTCCAACGGCTGGCTTTGCTGCTCACTGGCTTTGCCTTGTTGTTCTGACTCATGTTCTTTTGAGATACTGTTCTCATCTGTACAATGGGGCTGATATCTTCTGCCTTACTTCTAAGCAGCTTCACAGCCAAACTGAAAAATATCTGAAGCTTAGCCAATTTCACCTTGTAATCTCATGAAACAAGTTGCTGTGATTCATCTATAAAATTAATTTGATTGCTATATCTTAGATATACGGAATGATCACATCAAGCTAAAGATTTCCTACCTGTGTGTTTGTGTCTTGATTCCTATTTGTTTTTCCTTCCCTTCAGCCCTTCTTCCACTCCTTCTCTATGAAGCTTTATTTTATCATTCTTTTCTCATTTTTTCTTTTCTTTTCCATCCCCTCCTCTGCCAGGTTCCCTTTTATTTTGAAACATTTCTTCCTATTTCACAGTGCCTATTCTATACTTTTGTCATTAATTATTATTTCATTGTCCTATGTTGGAGAAAAAATGGGATATTTATACATGTGTGACTGATTCAATTCACTTCAATATGGTCTCATGTTGCATCCATTTACTTACAAATGGCTCAGATTTATCCTTCTTTGTGGAAGAGTAATATTGCATTGGATTAAAAAAAAACATACTTTTTTTGTTTGTTTGTTTCTGGAAGGCTGAAAAAATTAGACATAATTTGCCCTTTAGAATTCCATAAAATTGGGTTAAAAATATTAACTGCTTTAAAGGTTACAAGGAAACAAACAAGAAAAGAGCAAGAAATTTCAAACTGCCTAGCAGTAACGTGGAATGAATATGTTGTATTTAGTCAGTAATAAGAGTAGTAATTGTGCTGTGGATGACAGAAATGAATTTCTTTAGCTGGGATATTGGCACAGTTCCATACACCAGCAATACTTAAGGAGCTGGTCCATGTACCATAATTTTAAAAATTAGGGAAACAAGGAACTTAATGATTTTCATACCTTATATGATTATAATACTGAGATTTAGAAAGCACTTTTACATTTCAATAAGGGATTTGCACTGGAGGAAGCAGGGCTTCGATGGTATAAGTGGCAGGATGTGGCTTTGCTGCTCTCAGTGCTATTCATTCTTTATTCAATAAAAGTCAATTGACCCAAGTCTTCTTGTTCTGTTAGACCTAATATGTACTAAGCCAGCATATTTAGTTTATTTGTGGCATATGGATTCTTGATGCTAATGGAGACAGTGTAATAAAGATGCTATATTAAAATTTTTCAGAGATGCTTCCATTTACAAAAATTTTCATGACATCCAATATCTTCCAAATGAATGAAAGGGCAGACTCTATATACCAATAAAAGGGGCTTTTAAAAATATCTGTAGATCGCCAAGAATCTGGTTTGGAGAGCATGGATTATTTACTTATGTCCAGAAAGGTCCACAGATTCTTATTCTGCCTCTGTAGCTAAGCCAAAGTTCTAACTGGATAGAAGGAAGACATGATGTTTGGGTTTGAATCTGAAGCATCTTTCAAAGGCTGTTTTGCTGAAGGCTTCCTTTTGGGAAAGTAACAACTTTTAGGTGATGGGTTGTAGTTGGAGAAGATTAGGTTCTTGGGGGTGGGGATATGGGAACACCAGCCCCTCCTTTTCCTCTCTTTCTCTCTTTGCTTCCTAGTTGCCATGGCATGAACAAATTTACTTTGCTACATACTTTGCCATGACCTGCTGCTTGGGCATGGGTTAAAAAAGTGGGACGTGGTGGCACATACCTATAAATCCAGCATTTTTTAATTACTCCACTATGCTTCCCAGTGTTATTTGCAATGTCTTCTGAGCTTCAGCTAATGAGACACACTACAGGAAAACTAGATGATAGGAGAAGAGAAGCAGCCACTTAATCTCTTTCTTCCTGTTCTGCCCTAGGCTGTGAGTCCTCATGTCACTTTCTTCCTCAGTAGCTGTAACTTCCACTGGACCTCACTGGTCACATTGCATTGCTCCATGCTCTTCTGCACCAATCAGCCTCCTCTGAGGTTCATGTTCCACCTGGTAGACAGGGCCTGTGGACCATAACAGCAGCAGGTCCTCTCATTGGTTCTTTAGCTATGGATATGGAAATTGTTTTGTGCTTTTGGTTCACTGTGCTCTGGGTGCTGTAACCATAGCTTTTTTAAAGTCATTTTTCTGTTTACGGGCATTTGGTTTGTTTCCAAGATTACAAACTGTACTGCTATAGTCATGGGTGCACATATATCACTGTGGTATGATGTTTTCAATTCTTCTGAAGATACAATGGGAAGAGATGGTTCGAATGGGGTCTCTAATTCTACTATTTTAAGGCATGTTCACACTGATTTCCACAGTGTTTGCACCTGTCTACACACCCACCAAGGGTGCAGAAGAGTTCCTTTTTCCCCACAGCCCCAGTGCCTCCAGCATTTGTTATTGCTTGATGTTTCTATAATAGCCATTCTTTCTGGGGTGAGATGGAATCACAGTGTTGATTAATTTACATGTCTAGAATGGCCCATGATCTTGAACATGTTTTCATATATTTATTTGCTATTTATTTCATCCTCTGAAAAATGTGTATTTAACTCAGATGCCCATTTTTGGATAGCATCTTTAAATTTGAAGATATAATATTTTTTAATTCTGTATGTGTTTTAGATATCAGTCCCTTGTCTGAGGGACAATTGGCTAGGGTACTTTCCCTTTCCATGGGCTGTCTTTTCACTCTCTTGATGATTTCTTTTGCTGTGCCAAAGCTTTAGGACAGGACGAGATCTCTGTTGCCCATAATTTATATTATTTTCCATGTGGGCAGGCTTTTGTTTATGAAATGTTTGCCTCCACCTCTTTCTTTACGAGACCTACCTATTGTCCCTTCCAACAGTTTAGTGTTTTTATTTGCTTCTTACATCTTTGATACATTTTGATTTCATTTAGTGAATGGAGAGAAATATGGTCTAGTTTTCATGTTTGGCATGAGGGAATCCAGTTTTTCTGGCACCATTTATTAAAGAGGCTTTGTTTTACTGAGAGTTTTTGAAACTTTTGTCAAAGACAAGATAGATCAATCCTAAGCAACAAAGTCAAGGTAGAGGGCATCTCATACTCCGACTTGGAATTATACCACAAATCTACTGTGATAATAATACTTAGTTTTAATGGAGTTTTTCTTGTATGTGTGAGTCTGGGTGCTTGGTATGCCTGTATGCAACAGATCTTATTTTTTCTGTCCCTTCACAGAAAGGCAATTATTATCCTTATTTTAGACCACAAGAAATGGAGGTAGAGCGATATAAGCTACCTGTCCAAAAGCACAAAGTTATTGAGATTATGATTGCTGAGTTTTTCTCATTACCTGTATTCCTACTTGTTCTCAATTTGCTTCCTGGGGGAAACAATGATTTTGATATTATATTCTGTTCTTTTTCCTTTTTCTCAGCAGCAATCAAGAGATGTTTAAACTCTCATTGCTGGATGTAGCACACGCTGCCTTAGTGAATAAGTTCTGGGGTTTTGGTGGTAATGAGAGGAGCCAGAGATTCATCGAGCGCTGTATCCGGACCTTCCCCACCTTCTGTCTGCTGGGGCCTGAGAAGACTCCTGTGACCTGGGTCCTGATGGACTATACCGGAGAGCTGCGAGTGGGAGCCACTGTGCCCGAGTACCATGGCTTGGGCCTTGGATCTTATCTTTCACACATCCAGATTCAGACTCTAGAAAATGGCTTCCCCTTGTATTGCCATACTGCCAAAGACAACAAAGCTGTACACAAAATAAGTCTCAAGCTGAATTATGTCACTGTGCCCTGTGACTGGAACCAGTGGAACTGCATGCCTCTGAGCAGCTGTCTCTCAACACAAGAAAGTGTTGGAGGGCTGTGATGTGGCTTGAGTAGGCATGGAATAAGTCACAAGCAGCAGGGAAGGGTGGGTATTGTTTTAGCTCTATGGAAACACTGCCAATGTTCCATGGGATGTTTTGTTCTTGAAGCCACATTACTTTCCTGGCCAAGGATTCCTGGCACTGGCTGCACCTTTCTGAAGTCACCAAAGTTTTCTGAAGTGGCCAAAGTCTGTGTCCCATGTTCTGTATTTCTGGATCCTATTGCCTCCATTAGTCTCCTAGGGGCTGCCTCAATTCTTTTCCAGGACCTCCTGACTCATATATCTTATTGTCAAGATGTGGTGTCTTTTCATCCTTGAGTAGCATATAATTTGTTTTTCTCTGATCTCTTTATTCAGTGGGCCAAGTGTCCTGCCAGTTCTGTAAGTATTACAAAGTGATTATTCTACTAGAAGACCTTTGATTTGTATTCTGGCTTCATAAGCATGTTAATCTATGAAAATATGGCAGTGAAACTTATCATACATGTAAACTAATATGCACTAATAAAAATGAGAAGAAATCATGTTAAATACTTCACAATTATATGATTGTGGGTGTATATGACCAAGGAGAAATGTATTGTGCATACTTAATGCCCACAGCATGAGGTTGTGAAATAAATGGTAATAGCAAAATGGTTACTATAACAATGCAAATTAACTGGTATATGATTTCCCATAACTACACATTTTTTTCAAGCCCACAATGGCTGAAAATCTCATTTTGTATAAATGACAGTTTCAACAATTTACAAATTAGATCGCTAGAGCTTTTCATTCTATGTAACAGCTGTTTGTATCCTCTGATTTCCATCTCTGTCCTTTCTCACCTCCATTCTCCTCTCTGAGTAAACCACACTTTAGTTCTCTGTCTCTATATCTTTGAATCCTTTGATGATTCCATATATTGGGATCATATGATTTTTCTCTCTTTGGATAGTTCCACTCATTATAATATCTTCTGTGATGGAGCATTTTATACAAGTTGACACGAGTCATTAAAACCACTTCTCCGTGGTTTCTTTCCCCCTTATTAAAAAGTATATTTGCTACTTCAAAGCTAACAATACACAATGCACTACAGTTACTCTCCCACAATCTTGCCTTTAAGTTTTGTAGCATTGCTTTTACTGGATTTTTTTCTTTGCAATAATGCTGCCAAATAAGAAAATGTCATGCAGTTGTATGTATGCATAGTGATTGTGGTGTAGTGTCCAATTGATGAGCTTTAGACTTGATTTGAGGGTTAGGAGGACACACTTCTGGATCTGCCTGGGAGAGGCACACAGGAAATTGGTTGGTGCCTATATCTGTTGCAGATACAAATATGAGAGAAAGTAATGGAGAGAAAGGAGGATTTTATTAGGGACACACCTGCATCATTGGGGACTCTGGCCCAAAATGGCTGATTATCAGACAAAGGAAAGGCTCCAGTTTCATTCACATAGTCCAGGAATAAGTGTGATCTTGAATCCAGAACTTGTAGGCAATGAAACAGGTTTATATGAAGGAAGACAATGGTAGGCCTTTTAGGAAGGAAAATTTCAGCATGTAATAAGACCCAGCTTATGGTGAATCCAGGAAAACCGTTGTCACCTTTACCTGTATTCTTGAAGGAAAATGGACGAGGACATGTCATAGGCCTTGCTTACAGTCACATAATAGCAAATGATATCCTGTAACAGAACCAGGAATTATAGCTGCTGGGAAGACGGCCTTTCTAACAGGAAAACTCATTTTTCTGTAAGCCCTGTTTCAACTCTAGTTATCACTCCTTCCTCAGGAGCCCTGTTCTGCTCTGGCGCTTACCTACCATGAAATAAGCAGCTGTGCTCTGCCATGCCCTCCTTCCAAGATGTTTCTGTCTCAGAGCCAGGCACCTCTAGGTTAAGTCACCTCATAAACGGAACCAAATGATGTCTCCCCTCCTTGAATTCACAAGTGTCAGGCATTGTGTTTCAGCACCAGAATCTGAGTAGTACACTAAATTTGACAAAGAATGGCACCTTTGCTGTTAAAGTGTCTGACTCTGTGGGTTAGCAATGGAACTCACTTGCAGGAGGCACTTGGAAATCTTAAGAGATGAGAGCATGACAAGCCCCAAAATGCTCTACACTGAGCTTGATGGGAGATTCTGATGGAGAACATAGTGTTCCTAAGAGTGTGGGCAGTAAAGGCCAAGCTCTAAGATGTTTACAGGGGAACAAAGACTCCAATAGCAGTTGGCAGAGAAATCATCTGCCTGACCATACTCTGGCAGAATCTGCCTACATTGTGCATGTGTCCGAAGGATTTTCTGAGTTTACTTTGTTCTTTACTTCCCTCCTGCTGCTGAGACAATTTGCCTAACACCCAAAAGAGAAACTGTTTATTTGGCTCCCTATTTGTAGAGGCTTCAGTTTATAGTTGGCTGGTTTGAAGGTAGTGACATGGTAGAGAGGAATTGCAGAGGATAAACAGTTCATGGCAGGCAGAGGCAGCAATGCAGCAATCAGCGAACTACAAGCAGGCAGCAAGAATCAGCCTCCCTTATTCTGTTCCTTTCAGCATATGCAGGCTTCCCAGGCCTAGGGTGGTGACACTCGCACCCAAGTTGGGCAGCTTCATGCTAGCACAGCACTGTGAAACTATCCCAGAATCACATTATGGATCCCTGAAGCACACACCCCAGATCCATCTAACTTGGAAAGACCCCACTTGTAACCACATGAAGGTTTATATGTAGATAAAACCCATACCATGAACTACAACAACTGGTGGATAAAATCTCAAGACAACCTAATATTCACGTGGTGGCATGGGTACTCTGGCTGCTTTAGTAGAGCCCTAGAATGAAAATTCTTTGCTGAAACATCAGGTGAAAAGCCACCTACATCCATGTACAACACTGAGGCAGGAGCTTGAGTCTACACCCAGATGACACAGCTCAGTGGGTGTGTTCCATTAGGAACTTTAGGTCAGCATGTTCTAGAAAATCAGACCAAAGAACACCTTTCAAAACCTGCATTCTTAGACCTTTTATATTAATCTTCTGGGAGAGTGTGCTGCTTCTTGTCCTAGAGACAGCTGTAGAGACAAAAAAGACAGATTTTTAGGTGAGAACCAAGAAACATAGAAGCTCTGGGGCTGCTCTTTTTCTGTTGCCTTCATAACAAGTTGGAATGATTCAAAATACTGCTGACAAATGTGAATAGGAGTTGCTAGGTTTATATGTGTTGAGAATTATGTCAGGTGAAAAGGAAGTTCCTTGATTCAAAAAGGGAGATCAGACCAGACAAACCATGATCGAGCAAAAGGTAAAGGAAGAAAGGAAAAAAGAAAATAAGACGTACATATATACAAGATAAGACAGTTGTGCAGGGTGCTTCTTTATTTCATTGAAAAGAAATGATTGTGCTAATGTTTGGGCAGGACATCATGCTTGTATCTTATACTCTGAACAACTAGTAGGAATACAACAACAGGCAGTGAATTAATTATTGCAACTATCTTAGTAACTCATTTTGAAGCCCAGATTTATTATATTTTTATTTTTCTTCTCTTTAAAATAAAAAAAAAAAGAATAGCAAATCAGGTCATGATCACATGTGGGGAAATATTTTAGAACTGGGAGAAATTCTTGGCTGAGTGAAGTCCACATTTATTATAAGTCTGTAAATAAATATGAAGAGATTTGGTTGTGTGCAATTGGTAGGTTTGTGAGGGAAAAGCTAGGAGACACTGGCAAGAAACATTCTACATCAGGTGACATGTGACACAGAGTTACATATACTTTGCAAATATTGTCCTGTGTAGTTCTTTGGAAACATTTGAAAGTAGTGAGTTTGGATAACTGATGGCCAGGGAAATTATGTAACCTATTTGGTCATAAAAGCACTAAGTTTATTGTAATATAGATGTTAAATACAAGTTGACTAAGTATTCATGTAAATTTTTATAAAATCATTGGTTTGGAGAATTACTGAATGCTTCCTCCTGAGTTTCAGATATGTGGTATATGAAAATGTACACTAATGTGATGAGGGAGCAAAGCTCAGCACAGTTATTCACAGATTATTTTCCTCATAAAATTTTTGTTTTTGGCTGAGCATTATCATGACTTGTTCAGAATTCCAAAGTTGCCCTCCTTGGCCTTTGTGCATGGTGAATGCTGGTAACTCTCCAGTGTGCGCCAACTCCCCAGACTCTCTGTCCAGGCAACTGCAGCAGAGCCGCCAAGCTGAGGTATCCAGGTGCCTGTGCAGCTGTGCATAGAATGCAGTACCCTGTGTACATGGCAGTACTTGGATATTACTGTTTCCATATGGAGTTTTCAAACTCCACATTGCTTCTTATTTTCATGTAACACTCTGAGATGCTTCTAGAAAAAAAATATCCAATTAGCCTTCAGACGTGTTAGACCACTGTCTGGAGACTTTCTAACACTTGGGCTCTGTTCTTCTGTCATGCTCATGGCTTTATTCCAATGTAGCTTCTGACATAATCCCTGAGGGCTTCACTTCTGGCCTACATCACCTAGGAGTCAAGATTTCAAAATATGAATTCAGGGAAGACAGATAAGTGGAGAACAGCTTATTTCTTGAATGAATAGGTGAATCTTTGCATTTAGCAAGCAAAAAGACTAAATGGCTGTGTTGATAGAATTACCTCAAACACAAAATCATTACATAGACATGTCACACATTATAAATCTGTGTAAGACACTACAACAATATTTGAGAATGAAGCACAAATCTTGAGGTCTTGTACCGACGATTTCTAAAGCTAGAAGACCAATTCTAAGCCCTGATTCACAAATTTGTGGTTGAAATATGTATGTGATCCTAGATGAGCGAGGAAAGCGATTGATTGTGCAAGGTTTCACCCCTCAGAGGCAGGAAATGGAGGAAAATCCACTGTGGGAGTAAGACATGGTAAGGGAAATAAAAACTAGACTTTATGGGCAACATGGAGGCTGGATGTAAAGGAAATCATCTCCGAGGAGCTAAAGTATGTGTCCCACTAAAGGAATTGTTCAGGGAAATACAATATTCCACAGGCAAAGCACTATCCAGTATTTTCAAGTACAAGACTAATAGGTAGAATAGAATATTGGTAATTTAGAACCCATGGACATGGATAGCGATCAACAGTATTTTGAAAAGTTCAGATTCTATTTGATCAACTCCCAGAATCAGTGTTCAAGAAAGATCAAACTAGTGATATAAGAATAGAAAGTTCTTAAACACATGATAAGAGCATTGGGAAGTCAAATGACTCTAGAAGGAGCCAGTTGGAGTCAGCACCCTGACATCAAGGAGATAAGTATACACACACACATACACGAGCGCGCGCGCGCATACACACAAAGGACAAGGAGCATTACAATACAAAAACTAAGAGGCAGATAGAAGGTAGCAGTGAGGCAATCAAGTTAGGGCAAAGGTGGCTTTGCTCTAACAGGGTTTTGCATAACCTCAATTTGTGCCTAGTCACCACTCACATCTGATGAGAAGAACCTTCTTAACAAACACTTCCATATTTATGAATGGGGATGAACAGTTTAGCTCATTCATTATGGAGCAAAGAATGAGTATTTGCAGGTCTATGAGTGGCCAGATCCTGGGTAAGCAAGGAGGACATGTGGGAGTCCTGTCTCAGGTGGGGAAGGATGGATCCTTGCAGCAAGCTGTTTCAAGAACAAGATGGAGCCTGAAGGCTTTCTTGATCATTCGTATCTTATCAACTCACAGGGGCAAGCAAATTTCAATGCTGTGTGTTCCTCAGAGAACTGCATCTGCTGAATTCCACATTGGTCTTTACCTTTTGAGAATAAGCTCTGTGAATCTTCTGAAATTCTTATTCAAGGGTATTGTTAAGAATTTCATCCAGCATGCCAATGACACCTGATTGTAGCTGCATAGATAACCTCTGTCTACAGAAGTGTGTGAGATCCTGGGAAACGTATGGGACTTGCATGCATTACTGTGAATATGTGGAATAGCACATTCACTTTGGAGGAGAGTAAGGAGAGTTTCTTATCATGTTACACATTCAGTTACCACACAGCTCTGGAAATATTCTCAGTGGTAAATAAAATCATACATACGTACATATATTAGTACATTAATCTTTATAATAACTTATTGATAATTGGCCAAAATTACAGGCAATGAAGTGTCCTCCAACACAATAATAGATAAAAATCTGATCCATCCACAATGCCTATACTGAAATGCTATTCAGCAATAAATAGACCATCCTATTGAAAACCTCAATGACTGAGATCTGGTAAATAAAATGTGTTAGTCTGAAATGGCTACATAATAAATAATTTGAGATTTTTGACATTTTTTCAAAGGATAATTGTAGAATCAAATACAAGTTAATGATTACCTTGGCCTAGAGTCAGATGAAGAGAAAGGGGGGATGAAGGGGAAAAGGCAGAAAAGGACTTTTGGGCTCTGTTGGAAAAGGTAGGCTTCCCCTTTAGGATACTGGTTCTGCTGTATGTACACGTATAAAGAAAGATCACATAGAGGCTTTTATAAGTAAAAGGATGTGATATGAGACCATACACATAAGTGAAATAAATCAAACTCGTATGTGTAAATACCATACTGTCTCCCTATTGTAAGAAACTGAAAGAGTAAATACAACACAAAATCTTCAATAAATATTGTTAAAGGGTAAGAAGCTGGTCGAAGAGGAAAAATAATTCACACAGGGAAAAAGAAAACAAAAGGAAGAGAAACAAATTAAGATATGAATTTGTATATATGTAAAGATTACTAAGATAATTGTGCTACTAATTCTGCTGGTTTTTGGAAAATAACAGGTAATATCCATAGGATTAGATCAGTTTTGCATGCCTGTATCTGGTAATTCAAAAACTTACGAAGGTACTACGAAAGAGAACAAAAATTGTGTTCTTACCACCTTGTTTTGAAAGCCTACAATGTTATTGCTTTTGGCTCTTAGATATAGTTACTTATTTGTTGTTTTTGTCTAATACAGAAATGATAGATATACATGTATGTGTTTATGTTTGCCTAGAAATTCACCTAAACAGTTTACAAGAATTGATTTTAATATGTGTGATGCTGGAACAATTACACTGAAGAAAAGAAGACACAATGGTAGCCATTGATGACCTCTTATCATTTTTATTGGAAAGTTAACAATGCTTTTATTTTTGGTTTTGATTGCTTTTAGTCTGTTTTCAATTATTTGATTCCAATATGTATGAAGTTATGGCAGCTATTTTGAAGAAAATGAGAGACTTTATGGTAGGCATTATTGATTACCTAGTGTCTGGTCTTCAAAGCCCTTGAGGCTTTCTTTCTTGTGTTTTGATTGGTTTTATACTATTTTGATGTGTATGAACATATTGTGAGTAAAGGTATGGGCAACTATTTAGAAGAACACAAGTGACATGATAGCCACTGTTGATTTCCTGCTGTCTTTTTCTGAAATCCTATATTATTTGCATTGTTTCACTCTGCTCTACTTTGTTCTGTTCCATTTGGATTTTCTTTGTTTCATTTTATACTCCTTGAAATAAAAAGAGGTTAAAAATTGAAATATATAGTTGGAGAACTGTGGAGCTTCCAACAAGTAGGCGGGTACATGCTATCCCTAGAGTCCAGCCTATTTAGAACTTCTGCACCTCACCATCGGTGTGGAGAGGAGGGGCTGGGCAGATCTGGGGCACCTGCTTCCGCCTCTCCATTTGTCTGGAGGACTCTGGATATCTCAGTAGGCAGGGGAGCTTGGGAGGTTCCAGGGGCCCCACGGCCTGTGGTAAGTGCTCACCACATTCTGCCCAAATCCCAGACTGTTTGGGACCCTCCAGGCTTCCGGGTGCAGTGAAGTGGAGAAGGGGATTTGAGGCATCTACATCCACCTCCCAATCCCGGCTGTGCTTGGAGAACTATAGAGCTTCCAACAAGCAGGTGGGTGTACACTGTCCGTGAAGCCCAGCTTAGCTGGAACTACAGAGTTCTAAACAGGCAGAAGAGGGCCATTGGTTCTACAGGCCGAGTGACTTGGCGTAATGGGGTGGCAAATCTCAGGAGCAGTGAACAAGGAAGGGGATTTCCAACAGACCCTGAGGAAGATTTGAAATAACACTTGAAACAGAGAAATATAGAAAAATAACAAACACGAGACCAAATTACAACCTCAAACCTCCAGTCCATCTCAAGAAACCCTAGGAACAATATATATAGAAGAAAACATATGCCATTCACCACAAATATTGGACACAATAGCTACTGAAATTAATAAGCAAATCCAGGAAGCTTTAAAAAATTCAAACTCAAAATAATCTCCCAGGTAAAAGAAAAAATGTTAAAAGAAATGAAAGAGATTCTGAATATATCTAAAGAAAACACAGATAAAAATTGGAGGAACTAAACAAAAAGATGGAATCCCTAGATGAGCAATATAAGAAACAAACAGAATACATAATGCAGATGCACAGAGATATACAGGAAATAAAAAACTCCACTGAAAGTTGTAAAAACTGCCTTAATGAAAGTGAAGATAGAATTTCAGACCTTGAAGACAGGATTGCAGCTAGTGAACAGGAAAGGAAAGATCTTTTAAAAATAACAAGGAAATAGGAAACAACAGTTCAACAACTGCAAGATGATGCAAAGAAAAATAACATAAGAATGATAGGGATTAATGAAAAAGAAGGAGACAACATAAAGGATGTCAAGAGGATATTTAGAGAAGTAATAGCTGAAAATTTCCCAAGCATGAGATCAGAAACCGACATCAGGATCAGTGAAGCATATAGAACTCCAAATAGTCATAACCAAAATGAAACTACACCCAGACATATAATAATCACCATGCCAGAAATCCAACAAAGGAATATATTATTAAAAGCTATCAGAGAGAAAAGACAGATCACTTATAAAGGAAAACCTATCAGAATCACAGCAGACTTCTCAGCACAAACAATAAAGTCAAGAAGAGCATGGAGTGAAGTATTCCAGATTCTAAAGCAAAATGATTTCCAACCTAGACTGTTGTATCCTGAAAAACTATCATTCAAAATTGATGGGGAAATATGATACTTCCATGACAAAGAACAGCTGAAGAACTTCATGAACACCAAACCAATCCTGCAAAAATCATTGAAAGACAGTTTAGATACACAAAGGAATAAACCACTAAGCAAAGTGGAAAATTGAACAGAACAGAAAGATAAAGATGCAACAGCAGAGACATAATATGTCAACAATAAACCAGCATTTAACAGTAATAACCATTAATGTAAATGGTCTCAATGCACCAATCAAAAGAAACAGACTAGCAGAATGGATCAAGAAACAAAATCCAACCATATTCTGTCTACAGGAAACCCATCTAACCCAGAAGGATACTCACAGACTGAAAGTCAAAGGATGGAAAACAATACTTCATGCAGCAGGAATTCAAAAAAAGGCAGGTTTAGACATTCTGCTTGTAGACAATGTGAACTTTAAACCAAAAATGACCATAAAGGACAAAGAAGGTCACTACATACTTGTAAGGGGAAAACTCCAAGAGGAAGATATAACTATCTTAAATATATATGCACCAAATTCCAGAGCACCCAATTATATAAAACAACTATTAACAGAAATCAAAACTCAAATTATCAGTAACACAATTGTAACAGGAGACCTGAATACGCCATTGACACCAAGGGAGAGATCAAGCAGACAGAAAATGAGTAATGAAATAACAGAACTGAATTACACCTGCAAACAAATGGATTTGATATACACATACAGAATGTTCCACCCAAAAACTTCAGAATACACATTCTTTCAGCAGTACATGGATCATTCTCTGAAATAGACCATATATTAGCTCACAGAACTTATTTATACAAATGCAAAAGAGTTGAAATCATCCCTTGCATGTTATCGGATCATAGCACTCTTAAATTAGAAATTAATGTAAAAGATATTGCAAAAATCCCGCAAACACATGGAAACTGAATAACACACTCTTGAGTAATAAGTGGGTCAAAGAAGAAATTAAACAATACCTAAAAGAAAATGAAAATGCAGATAGAGCTTACTGGAATTTGTGGGATGCAATGAAAGCCGTCTTCAGAGCAAAATTTATTGCACTGAGTTCCCACATCACAAAAACAGAATGAATACAAATAAATAACGATGCTACACTCAAACAGCTAGAAAAAGAATATCAAGTCAAGCACAAAGCCAAAGGAAGAGTGGAAATTATAAAAATCAGGGTAGAAATCAATGCAATAGAGACTAAGAAAACAATCCAAAGAATCAATGAATCAAAGAGTTGCTTCTTTGAAAGAATAAATAAAATTGATAAGCCCCTAGCCAACCTTATTTAAAAAGGGGAAGAAAAAGCTCAAATTCATGCAATAAGAAATGAAAAAGGTGAAATCACTACAGACCCAATAGACATACAGAAAATCATCAACACTTATTTCAAAAACCTCTACTCTCAAAAGTTTGATAACACAGAAAAAATAGACAGATTCTTAGAAACATATGAAATACCAAAGCTAGATCAAGAGGATGTAAAACTGTTGAATAACTGAATATCTGTTAATGAAATTGAAAATATAATTAAGTCTTTACCTACAAAGAAGAGCCCAGGCCCAGAAGGATTCACTGCAGAATTCTACAAGAAATACAAAGAAGACCTAATTTCAACATTCCTCAAACTATTCAATGAAATTGAAAGGGAAGCAATCCTTCCTAAGTCATTCCTGGAAGCAAATATTACTCTAGTACCAAAACCTGAGAAAGACCCAACTAAAAGAGGATTATAGACTGAGCTCCTTAATGAAAACACATGCAAAAATCCTCAATAAAATATTGTCAAATGGGATGCAGAAATGATCAAGAAGATTATACACCATGACCAAGTTGGATTCATCCCAGGAATGCAAGGATGGTTCAACATATGCAAATCAATGAATATAATCCACCATATCAATAAAGCCAAAAGCAAGAAACACATGATCATTTCTACAGATGCACAAAAAGCCTTCAATAAGGTCCAACATTTATTCATGATAAGAACTTTACAGAAAATTGGAATAGATGGTCTTTACCTCAATATAATAAAGGCCATTTATGAGAAACCAACAGCCAGTATCATACTAAATGGCCAAAAATTGAAAGTCTTTACTTTAGAATCAGGTGCAAGACAAGGATGTCCTTTATCACCACTCCTATTTAATATAGTACTGGAAATACTAGCCAGAGCAATTAGGCAGGAGAGAGAAATAAAAGTGGTAAAGATAGGAAAACAAGGAGTTAAATTATCATTGTTTGCAGAGGGCATGATACTCTACATAGAAGACGCCCTAACCTCCATTGAAATACTCTTAGATACAATAAATGAATACAGTAATGTGGCTGGATACAAAATCAATACTCAGAAATCAATTGCTTTCTGATACATGAAGAACAAAATCACAGAGAGGGAAATAAGGGAAACTACACTCTTCACATAAGCAAGCAAAAACATGAAATATTTAGGAATTACTCTTAGGTAAGAAGTAAAAAGACATATACTGTGAAAATTATAATACACTGAAGAAAGAAATAGAAGATGATCTCAGAAAATGGAAAGACATCCCTTGCTCATGGATAGGAAGAACAAACATTGTGAAAATGGCCATTCTCCCAAAACTGTTATACAGACTCCATGCAATCCCAATAAAATACCATCAACATAGCCTATAGATCTAGAGAAATCACTCCTAAATTTCATCTGGAACCAGAAGAGACCTAGAATAGCAAAGGCAATTCTAAGCAGCAAAGACAAAGCAGGAGGCATCACAATCCCTGACTTGAAGTTATACTACAAAGCAACAGTAGTAAAATCAGCATGGTATTGGAATAAAAACAGAGCCAAAGATCAATAGAATAGATTAGAAGATACAACCAGAACTACAAACACACTCAACAACCTTATGTTTGATAAACGAGGCAAGCAGGTTCCCTGGAAGAACGACAGTCTCTTTAATAAATGGTGTTGGAAAAACTGCCTCTCCATTTGCGGAAAACTAAAGCTAGACCCATGTCTGTCACCATGTACTAAATTAAAATCTAAATCGGTCAATGATCTGAATATTAAAACAGAAACACTAAATCTATTGGAAGACAAATTGGGTAGAAACCTTGAAGACATAGGAGTAGGTAGAGAATTCATTAACGAGACTCAAACCGCATGGGAAATACATCCCAGAATCAATAACTGGGACCACTTCTTATTAAAAAGTTTCTGCATGTCAAAAGAAATCTCCAGCTTAGTGAAAAGAAAACCCACAAACTGGGAAAAGATTTTAGTGAACTCTCTCTCAGTCAAGGGACTCTTGTCTAAAACATATAAAGAATTAAAAAAACTCAGACCCCAAAATTCAAAGATCCAATCCAAAAATGAGCATCTGAGATGAATACGCACTTCTCAGATGAAGAAATGCAAATGGCCAATAAATACATGAAAAAATATTCATCATCATTGGTCATTAGAGAAATGCAAATTAAAATCACACTGAGATTCCATCTCACTCCTGAAAGAATGGCCAGGATCAAGAAAACCAACAACAACAAATGCTGGAGAGGATGTGGGGAAAAAGGAACTCTCTTGCACTGTTGGTGGGCGTGCAGACTGGTTCAGCCTTTGTGGAGGTCAGTCTGGAGATTTCTCAAAAAGCTGGGCTTGGAAGTCCCATTTATTCCAGATATTCCACTTCTAGGTATATTCCCAGAACAACTGAATGCATCATACTACAGTGATATATGTGCTCCTATGTTTATAGCAGCACAGTTTGTAATTGCCATATCATGGAAACAACCCAAGTGTCCATCAACTGAGGAATGGATGAAAAAGTGTGGTATTTCTATAAAATGGAGTATTATTCATCTGTAAAGATGGATCACATTGAGATATATATTAATAAGTGGGCGCAGCCTGAGACCATACTCATAAGTGAAATAAATCAATCTTCCATGTGTGAATACCGAATAGTTCCCCTAATGTAAGTAATGATTCAAATATATTAAAAAATGTGGTAATCATGATTCCCCATTATGTGGCCTTGAAGCCTTATAAAGTTTTTGCTTATTAATTGGAAAGGCTTTATTCTGGGCTTCTTGATATGGAAATATTTGAAGCTATAGTATATGAAGTTTTATTCAAATATATCAAGGAAAAAGACAGACACTATGGTAACTACTATTAAG
This sequence comes from Cavia porcellus, assembly GCF_034190915.1. Taxonomy (NCBI): domain Eukaryota; kingdom Metazoa; phylum Chordata; class Mammalia; order Rodentia; family Caviidae; genus Cavia; species Cavia porcellus. The sequence continues at coordinate 52,606,291 of NW_026947500.1, read as the reverse complement.
TTGGGTTATTGGTGGTGAAGCACTAGGTTGTTGAAACAGTCATGCTTTGACATGTATTGTTATATTGCCATGTCGTGTTTTATCTGAATCTCTCCCTTATTCATTAAAAAAATTATTAAGTTATTTTTTATGTTTTTTTAATTAAGGGGAAAATTAAAAATAATTAGCAGGATATATAATAGTAATGTTTTTTGATTTCCTATTAACTTGTTTTGAAGTCCCATAATACTCCCACTATATTGCTTTGACTGATTAGACTCTGTTCCATTCTGTATGATAGTATCAAGTTTGAGTTTATAGGCAACTACTTTAAAGGCACTAAGATTCACTAAGATGCCCATTCTGGTTTGACTATTGTCTCCTTTGGAAGTCCTGCAATGTTTACAATGCTCAAGTTTTATTGGTCTTGTTCTCTTCTGTTTTGTTCAACTTTATAATAACTAATGAGATAGACAATTGTTTTTAAGTAACAAGAGACATTGTTGATAACCATTGTTGATAACCTTGTACTCTGTTTTACATTATGTGCTATGTCTATCCTTGGTTTTGACTGACAGCTTTGTTTTGCCATATTTGACTTTATTCTCTCCCCCACAAAAAAGTAATAAGAACTAAGGAGTTATAAAACCCAAAATGTGTAAAATTTGTTGCAAAAAAGAGAGGGAAAAAAGAGCTCTAAAGGATACAACAGCAAGTGTGTTTAGGGGTGTTAAATAGCTGACCATATTGTTTTTGGTTGCATCATTGAACACAACAGTTTGCAGTCTCACTGTTTGAGTGTCCACATAGTATGCTTTGATACTGTGACTTGAGCAACTATCTCGAAGATGATAATATGTAATCCATTAACAAGTGATTTCTTACTGTTTTGTTGTTGTCGTTCTGTATTAGTACCCTTACACCACTTTGTTTTGTTTTGGTTTTTCTCTTTTTAATTTTAAATAAAATTTTAAAAATTGAATCATATAGTACATATTATATAGGTATGAAGTATGCTTACGTACATGAGTGTTTAATGACCTAGAAATATGGTCAAGTATAGTGTATGTGGCAATAATAGATGTTAAACTAATATATGTGAGATCATTTTGTATAACTGTGTGTATGCATGAAAAAATGAAAAAGAATGAGTGATTGATAATTTATTGCATTTATGATTTCATCAAAACTCTGCTTATTTGGGAGAAATAAAATGTAACCTTAGGATTGGACTAAACAATATAAGTGCTGCACAGCCTAGTTTAAGAGGGATGAGTCACTTTGTCACACAAGCAGAATATTGATTTTGATCTCTATGCTTCTTCTTCCACTGTGTTGAAATGGGACAGGTTTATGGGACCATCTTCCATATGAACCACGGGAACCCCTTCAAGGTAAAGGCTCTGGTGGACAAGTGGCCTGATTTTAATACAGTAGTTGTCCGTCCTCAGGAGCAGGTAAGTTGCCACCTATGATGTGGATATGATAGTGTCTACATTTGCTACATAAAATGAAGGGAGCAGGCGGGTAAATCTCAGGGAAAGACAAATGATAACTGGGTGGCCCTGTCTTCCAGAAACTCTCAGACCAGAGGAATCAGGGACAGTGGTGAACTTCACAGTAAAGTGACGATGTACAGGAGCATTCATGAACACTTGTGCTTTTGTTATACGAATTTTTCTTTATTTTATTTTATTTTATTTTATTTTATTTTTAAAAAGACTAAACAAAACAAAAATAAGTAGAAATAATACATACGTTCAGAGAAAAATATAAACAGTTAGAAATCACTAATTGATGTTTACATATTATCATTTTACAAATAGTTGTTCAAGGTACAAGAGTGGAACATGTAAAGTGGGACTTCAAACAGTGAGACTGCCAACAGTTCTGTTCAACTGTGCAGCAAAACTTAGTAACATGGTTGTCAATCATACACATTTAAACATACATGCAGTTATCCATATCTTCATTTATGTTTAGAATAAACAAACTAAAGCAGGTTAAAATCATTCTGAACAAAGAATAATAGTATTGCTGGATTTCACATCATGACACTCCGTGATCAGCACAAGGTACTGCTGTGTCTTTTCTTTTTAATTTAATTTAAAGAAAGACTAAACAAAACAGAGAACAGGTAGAAATAATAAATAATTTCAAAGAAAAAATAAACAGTAATAAATCACTAGTTGATGATTACAGATTGTCTTCTTACAAAGAGTTATTCAAGACACTAAAGTGGAAAATATAAAGTAGGGATTCAAAGGCTGAGATTGCACACAGTTCTGTTCAAATATCCAACAAAAACTTAGAAATATGGTTATCAATTCTATACTCTTAAACATACATGCAGTTATCCATGGCTTCAATTATGCTCAGATTGAATAAACACAAGCAGGCTAATATCACTCTGAACAAAGAATAATACTATTGATGGGTTTCACATTATGACACCCCAGGATCAGCACTGGGTATGTTAGTGGCTCTGTTTCTTCAAAGTATCTGTTCATTTCATCATGTGTCATAAAATCAGTTCTCATAAACTGTTTATATACTTGCATACGCATGAACCTTAACATGTATTTCTATCCTTTCTATATTGGAGAAGCAAAATAAAGCCACCAAAACAAAATATATTCCTATAAACACATGAAATGAAGTTAATGTACGAGAAGACTATACAAAAAGTTCTACCATGATTCCTGTGTTGTCTCTTTTTATGTCCAATATAATTAGCTATATCATCAGACATAGGATAATTGAATATATCAGTACATAACAGTATTAATAAAAATACAACTTTGCATATAGTATAGAACTTCAAAAACTGGCAGTTATCAAACCAGAATGTGAATCAGAGTGTCTTGTCATCTTCAGTGTAGTTGCCTATACTCTCAGACTTGATACTATCAATAATTTCAGTTTTGAATAAAATCTTCTCTGCCTCATTTCTGTTATGCTCTTTTTTTGCCACAGTTGTCTGCTCATTTTCTTCATTCTGTTTTCTGCTCCATTCGTTGAGGTTTCTCTACCACTCTTGGAATCCTAGTACTTTTCTCTCTCTCTAGAATGCCCTGCAGTATTCTCTGTAGTGTTGGATTGGTGGTTGCAAATTTCCAAAGTTCCTCTTTGTCTTGGAAGCATCTTATTTCTCCATTAATTTCTAGAGACAGTTTGGCAGTGTATATCAATGTGGGATGGAGGTTATTTTCTTTCAGGGCTTGGGATATTTCACTCCACGCTCTTCTTGACTTGATGGTTTGTGTCGAGGACTCTGCCGTTATTCTGATGGGCCTTCCTTTATAGATTATCTGTTTCTTGTCTCTACCAGCTTTTAATATTCTGTTCTTATATTGAATTTCTGGGATCATGATTATTATATGCCTGGGTATAACTCTGTTTTGTCTATAGGTGGCTATACTTCTGAGTGCCTCATATATTAGCATATCATTTCCTTTTCCTATGTTTGTGAAGTTTTCTTTAATTATTTCTGTGAGTAACCTGTTTAGTTACATTATTTGTACCTCAGTTTCTTCCTTCATATTCTTTATTCTCAAGATATACATCCTTTTGTCATCTTCTAGCCTTTGTACTGTTACTGCATGTTTCCTTATTATTTTTAAAAAGTTTTCCCTTTAATACTCCCAGGTTGCAAAACTGTCCTCCAGTTTGGATAACCTATCCTTAGTTTCTTTAAAGTTGATTTGCCATCTTTCCATAGAGTTTTTTAATTTCTTCGTGATCTCTTTGGATCTGCCTCATATATTCTGTATTTGTTTATATTCTTCATCAAATGTTTCTCTCCTTTGTTTGAGCTCCTCCCTTCTTCCATTTGTGTCTTCTTGAGGGGTGCTTAGTATCTCTTTTATTAATATTCTTATATCTTGCTTTATTTGACTAAATATTTCACATTTGAACTCGTCTATGATGTCCCAAATATATCTTTTTATGTCCCCTGGTGCTGTGTCTGATATTGCATGTTTGCTGTGCTCATTCCTCTTTGTTTTTAGCTCTTCTGGGTCAATGTTCTCAGGGTTGGAACCTGGGACTTTTTGTTGTTGCTTCTTCTTCCAATCATTTTTGCTTCTTCCAAGAGGCCTGTTTCTTTCTTTCTTTGTTACAATTCTTCTGAATTGTGCTGGCTAGCTGGCCCTTGACTCTGCCTAGTGCTAGTGAGTTTCAGACAGGGACAATGTATGCTGGCCCCTCCCCTCCCTATCATTCAACTGTTGGGGCCTGCACCATATTAGTTTGTGACACCTCCCCTCCAGGTGGCAGTGACTGGATCACAGCAGCATGGCAGCGGTGGCACACTTTGTGCCACCTCCACTACAGGTAATTGGCCGCAGCAGGAGCAGGGTTGGGTGCAGCCAGTGGATGCCAATTCACTCCCAGGCCTACAGCAACAGGCCTTGCTGGTGGCCCGGAGGTGAGAGAGGCAGTGGCTGGAGCACAGCAGAGTCGGGATCAGTCAAGTTGCTGTGGTGTGCACTACATTTCTTTGTGCCACCTCCCTTCTGGGTCAGTCAAGCTGCTGTGGCTTGCTCTGTCAGTCAAACTTCTCATTATAGGACTTTTGTTATTTAAAGACTGTAATATATGGAAATGTGATTGGTTAAGACATGATTAAAAATAGAGTTTCAGCAAGCAAGAGAGAGGATTAAAGTGCCTTCTAGGGGGATATTTCACTTAAACTAAATTTTGCAGTTAAATGGGTTTTGACAGATTGACAAGAGCAGGGGACACATTACAAGCAGGCAAGAATAATGCTTAAAATATAGAAAGATGATTAAGAAGCTTTAGGCAGATATTCCAGCAAAAGGAGGTATCATCACTTCGAATATTTTTTCAGTTGCATACTTATATTAAAGTGACTAACAGACTCTAAATACAAAATATGTTTTAAGCAGTTGGAAAACAAAAGGTAAAAATCAACATAGGTGAGGAATCAAAAGAGCAGAGGAACAATGATCAGTGAAACACAGCATCTCTGAGACTCAGAATCATGAGCCCAGAAAACAACAATAAAATTAACAGAAATAAAGAACTGGATTACTGGGAATTAAGAAGGATCTAGGGGAAAAAGAAGAAGGCACAGAGAAGTTGGAAAAATGACTCAATGTGTAGAGAAGAGAATGAAGCAATCTGGAAGCTTGCCTTGGTTTCAGGAAGAACTCTTTTTCACAGACACAAAGTAAGCTACAAAGACCAGCACCTGCACAGAGAAACATCACACATAAGGCATTGGCACATGCCAGAGGATGGAGGAGCCCACAGTGGTTGGGAACTTTGAAAGCAGCATAGCAGGCCACTGCTGGAGAGGCTTCTGCTGCCAGTGAGTGTTTGATCAATGCCCGTTTAGGGAAGGGTTTGAGAAATGAAGAGTGAGATTCAGAAAAAAGACAAAATACCTTCACTTCAGGGTACCCGAGGTCACCCCATCCCATAGTGCCTGAGTGCAACAGCCACAGAAGTTAGCTGTCCATAGAGAATGGGTTAGACATCGATCCCTGAAAAGTTTAATCTCAGGCTGAACAGAACATGGGCCCTCCTGTTCATGCTGAGAAGCCAGCTTACCTTATGTTCAGAAATGGCTGGCTCTGAAAGCACTGGTATTACCTCTAGTGGGTTTCTTTAACCTCTCCCCGCTGGATACTATCCAGCACAGGTCAGAGGTCTGATTGCCTTCCATATACCAAGATAAGAAACTGTATGCCTTGGCTTGGACAGTTGATACAACCTGGGGTCAATGGACAGAGAGGCATCTGGAGGAGGGGCACCTTACAAACCAACAGAGCATAAAGGTAGGTGAAGAAAACTGTGACCTGCTGGATTCCAAAATTGTGGGTCACGAAGTGAAACCATTCACTCAAAACACCTTTTTCCCATTTTTGGACTCATTATTTTTGCTGTCCCGTCTTTACTGTTTTTTTTTTTTAGTGGGAGGGTGCAATGTGGAATTTTTCTTTCTCTTTTTTTCTTTGCTTCTTTTTCTTTCCAACATTTTCCTTTTAACATTCTGGTCTTTATTTCCTCAGGTTCACACTTTTTTTCTTTTATACTCTTTTGGTTACTTGTTCTTTTCCAAAACCTTGAGCTAATTCTCTTATCATCTTTTAAAGTCTTAGTAGGATCCTTTTCCTCATCTTTTTCTTCTCCTTCTCATTTTTATTCCTGAAGTTTTCAAACTCTCATCTTGCATTCTCTATTTTACCACCCATCTATCTTACCAGTATGGTAAGTTTAATAACTTGGTTAACCCTTAGATAGTTAGCTGCATATTATTGTTGTTGAATTTTTTTTTTGTTGTGGGTAAAAGTATAATTGTTGCTTTTAGTCGATGGTTAGTGTATGCATGTAGCCAATCAAAGTACTAAATAATAATCAAGCCAAATTCTACTTAGCTTCTGTGGGATAGTCATAGAATGTGATCATCATGTATTTGAAAAATACACTAATAAAAAATAAAAATCAAACTAATACGATATCAAAGAACTCAAGAGTTGAAATATTAGAAGTATTCAAGTAGCCCGGTAATCAAAAATTAACTTGGTTGAAACATATAGGCTCTTGTTGCACGCAAGTTGTAAGGTGTATAATTATGCTAAGAGAAACAAGTGAAACACAGAAAGTTGAAAGTTGTATTTTGCATCGTCTCACATCAGTTATTAAAAATTGTAACATATAGAGAGAGGATAAAAGTAGAGGACAAAAGAGTGGCTCTTTAGGGGGAGGGTGGGAAGAGGCAAGTTAAAGGAATTAAAGTAGCACCTATGAAGTTTGAAGCAGTCTAAATAACTAGTGTATAACATGAAAAATATAGGTAGCAACATTTCCCTGAATTTGATACTAAATTTTGACTTCCAGCTATTTTTCATATAAAAGCAAGTACGGTAATAATGCACAGTGATGGATCTTTAATTTTCTGCACAGTACCAGTCATTGTTTTGTAGCAACCTGCCCAGTAACTCTTTTATTACTTGTATGTCCCTCGTGACATTGTGTCATACACTGTATACATATTAAAAGCTAGAAAACAACACAGAAGAACAAATACAGAAATTTATATTAATTATTAAAAATCAAAAAATGAAAATCATATTTTATTTTTTTAAATTGAATTTAAAGAGAAAAAGAAAAAACAGAAAAAGTGTACAAGTAATATAGAATTTCAAAAGTAAAAAATCCCTACTTAATACATTATATATTGTCATCTTAGAATAGTTGTTCAAGTTACAAAATTAAAGCACACAAAGAGGACAAACAGTGGGATTACAAACAGTTCTGTTCAGTGATCCAACAAAAACTCAGTAATATAGTCATCTATCTTGCACACTTAAATATACATCCAGTTATATCCTTTAGGGCACATTATTTCCTCTCCTTTTTACAATACCAATTACATATTTTGGGTTTTATTACTCCCACAGTTCTTATTACTGCTTTTGAAAAGAATAAAACCAAAGGTGACATAACAAAACAGAGTCATTCAAATCAAAAGGATGGACATAGTACGTGATGTAAAAACAGAATACAAGGTGATCAACAAAGGTTATTATAATGCCTCTTGCTATCTTAAAAAGAATTGCCTATATCAGCAGTTATAATAAAATTGAACAATAGCGTACAGAACAAAACCAATAAAACCGCAACATTGGAGACATTACTGGACTTCAAAAGAAGATAATATTCAAACCTGAATGGGCATCATAGTGAATCTTACTGTCTTCGAAATAGTTGCCTATACCCTCAAACTTGATACTATCAAGCAAAACAGAATAGAGTAAAATCAGTAAAAACAAGATGGTGAGAGGAATGCAGGGCTTCAAATCAATTTAATCAGAAGTCAAAATGGTGACTATAATATATCATGCTATTTTTAAATTCATTTTTCTCTTAACTAAAAAATAAAAATACAAATAAATAAATAATAAAAAGGAGATTGAGATAAAAGTGGAAATAACACAACAGCTCAGGTCAGAACATAACAACTTAAGCAACAGAGTGTATCAACACAAGATATCCTGACATAAGAGTAGTTACCATGGTGTCTGTTTCCTTGGAATATTTGAGTATAACTTCATGTACTGCAGCATTAAACATATCAAGACAATGTAAAACCATTCAAGAGAATGACAGTATTACAGGGTATTTAGAGCCAACTAAAAGAAAATGAACAATGGTTTCTATATTATCTACTTGTCTATAAATTTTTGTTTGTACTATCACAAATAATAAAATCTAATAGTATACATGTTAGGACCCATGGAGACAGGAGAACAAAAGCTTGATGGGACTTCAAAACAAGATGATATTAAATCAGCACTAGCTATTATGATGTCTTGTTTTCTTCAAAACAGCTGCTAATACCATCACAGATAATTAAATCAAACAGCCAGAATAACATCATTCCACTTAATGAATGAAAACATTATAAGGCTTAAAGCCATATAATGGGGAATCGTGATTATCACATACTTTTATGTATTCTTACCATTTCTTACACTAGGGAAACTATTTGGCATTTATACATATAGGTTTGATTTATTTCACTTATGACTATGGTCTCAAGCTTTGGCCCTTTATTTATAAATATCTCAATGTGATCATTCTTTATAGCTGAGTATACTCCATTGTATAAAATACCACAACTTTTTTTATCCATTTCTCAGTTGATAGACACTTAGGTTGTTTCCAAGATGTAGCTCTTACAAATTGTGCTGGTACAAATATGGGTGCACATATATCACTGTGGTATGATGCTTTCAGTTCTTCTCAGAATATGCTTAGAAGTGGATTAGCTGGAACAAATGTGACTGCCAATCCCTGCTTTTTGAGACATCTCCACACTGACTTCCACAATGGTTGCACCAGTCTACACTCCCATCAACAGGGCAGAGGAGTTGCTTTTTGCCACAGCCTCTTCAGCATTTATTGTTGCTAGTTTTCTTGGTCCTGGCCATTCTTTCTTGAGTAAGATGGAATCTCACTGTGGCTTTAATTTGCATTTCTCTAATGACCAATGATGATGAACATTTTTCCATGTATTCATTTGCCATTTGTATTTCTTCATCTATGAACTGTATATTTATCTCAGATGCCCATTTTTGCAATGAGTATTTGAATTTTGGGGATCTGATATTTAATTATCTATATGTTCTGGACAGAAGTCCTTTGTCTGAGGGAATATTCACTAATGGTCCCCAGAGCATTTTTCCCCAATTTTTGGGTTCTCTTTTCACTATGCAGGAGATTTCTTTCAACATGCAAAGCTCTTTAGAAGGACATGATTCCAGTTTTTTATTCTGGGAAGTATTTTTCATGCAGTTTGGTTCTTGTTCATGAATTCTCTATTTGCCCCTATGTCTTCAAGATTTCAACCTTCTTTGTCTTCCAACAGATTTTGTGTTTCTGTTTTAATATTTAGATCTTTGATCCATTTAGATTTAGTTTAGTTCACGATAATAGGCATGGTTCTAGTTTTAGTTTTTGGCATAGTGAGAGCCAGTTTTTCCAGCACAATTTATTGAATTATCTTTCTTCCACTCAATGTTTTTAATTCTTTTATCAAAGATAAAGTGGCTGAATTGAATGCAGTTGTAGTTGTATCTTCTAATCTATTCCACTGATCTTCAGCTCTGTTTTGATTGCAGTACTATTTTACTACAGTTGCTTTGTAGTATAACTTCAAGTCAGAGATTGTGATGCCTCCTGACTTGCCTTTGCTGCTTAGAACTTTCTTTGCTATTCTACATTTCTTCTTGCTCCAGAAGAATTTTAGGAGTGATTTCTCTAGATATGTGATGTATGTTAATGGTATCTTTATTGGGATTGCATTGAATCTGTATAAGAGTTTTGGGAGAATGGCCATTTTCACAGTATTTATTCTTCCTATCCATGAACAAGGATGTCTTTTCAATTTGTGAGACACTCTTCAATTTCTTTTTCAGTGTATCATAACTTTCCTTATAAAGGTCTTTTATTTCTTTCATCAGAGTAATTCCTAAATAGGTAATTTTTTTGCTTGCTAGTGTGAAGGGTGTGGTTTCCCTTATTTCTATCACTGTGACCTTGTTGTTAGTGTATAGGAATGTTACTGATTTTTGAGTATTGATTTTGTATCTAGCTACATTGCTGAATTTATTTATTATATCTAAGAGTCTTTCAATGGAGTTTAGGGGGTCTTCTATGTAGAGTATCGTGTCATCTACAAATAATGATAATTTAAATTCTTCTTTTCCTATCTTTACCACATTTATTTGTCTCTCATGTCCAATTGCTCTGGCCAGTATTACCAGTACTATATTAAATAGGAGCAGTGATAAGTGACATCCTTGTGTTGTGCTTGATTTTAAAATAAAGGCCTTCAAATTTTGGCCTTTTAGTATGGTACTGGTTGTTGGTTTGTCTTGGGGGCCTTTATTATATTGAGGTAAAGAACATCTATTCCAATTTTCTGTAAGGTTCTTTTCATAAATGAATGTTTGACCTTATCAAAAGCTTTTCTGCATCTATGAAAAGAGTCATGTGATTCTTACTTTTGGTTTTATTGATATGTTGGGTTACATTTATGGATTAATATCTATTAAAACATTCTTGCATTCCTGGGATGAATCCCAGTTGGTCATGGTGTATAATCTTCTTGGTGAATTTCTGCATCCTATTTGCCAATATTTAATTGAGGATTTTTGCGTATCTGTTCATTATGGAGATTTGTCTGTAGTTCTCTTTATTAGTTGGGTCTTTTTCAGGTTTTGGTACTAGAGTAATATATGCTTCCAGGAATAACTTTGGAAGGATACTTCCCTTTCAATTTCAATGAAGAGTTTGAGGAGAGTTGCAGTACAAAGTCTTATTTGTACTTCTTGTACAATTCTGCAGTGAATCCATGTGGGCCTGGGCTCTTCTTTGTAGGTAAGGACTTAATTACATTTTTAATTTCATTAATAGAGATTGGGCTGTTAAAAACTTTTACATCTTCTTGACCTAGTTTTGTGACCTCACATTTTTTAAGGAATCTCTGTTCCTTCTGTGTTATCAAACTTATGAGAGTAGAGGTTTTCGAAATAGGTGTTGATGACATTCTGTATTTCCATTGGGTCTGTAGTGATGTCACCTTTTTCATTTCTTATTGCGTGAATTTGAGCTTTTTTTCCCCTTTTTAAAATAAGGTGGGCTGGGGCTTAACAACTATATTTACTCTTTCAAAGAACTTACTCTTTGATTCTTTGGTTCTTTGGATTGTTTTCTTTGTCTCTATTGCGTTAATTTCTGCTCTGATTTTTATAATTTCCTCTTTTCTTTTGGCGTTGGGATTCACTTGCTCTTTTTTTCTAAGTTTTTGAGGTGTAATATCAGGTTGTTTATTTGTACTCATTCTGTTTTCTTGATATGACAAGTGTTTCTGATGTGGAATAGAAATTCTAATACAACCAAGATTTCTGCATCAATTTCAATACTGTCATGCTCAGAATAATTTGTTGTGAAACTCCTTGAAACTGAATAATATTTTGTCTTTCAATTAAAGATTTCCCTGTATAATATTGTTTTTGTTGTTTCTCCTGAAGAATAGAATATAATGGAGGAATTCTACTTAAAACAGTGCACCTTTTTTCACATTAGATTGTAATGCAACACATAAATAATTGGCCAAACAAGATTTTTTAAAACATGAAGCAAATCGAGTAGTTGACATTGTTTTTTTATTTGAAAAAAAAATGATTTAGTATAAATAAAAATATGTGAAACAGTCATATTTCACTTTGGAAAATACTACAATCATAAAAGCTAGGAAACAAATATTGAAATGTCTTGGTATAACTGGTTTGATTAATACCATTTTGCTAAACCACACAGGAGATGACCGATGACCTTGATCACTACACCAACACTTACCAAATCTTTTCTAAGGACCCCAAGAACTGTCAAGAATTCCTTGAAAAACCAGATGTCATCAACTGGAAACAACATTTGCAAATCCAAAGTAAGGAAGGTGGGGTGTGTGCTGGCTACTAGGGTGGGGTCACCTCCCATCCTGAGCACCATCCCCTCAAACTTTCACTTCCTCCTAGTGCTTTGTCCTTCTATTTGGCCACCCACACTGAAAGGTATGGGATTTAAATGCCATAAGTAGGGTTCAGATGCCAGGAACTCTGAATAAGGGGCTTTCTCCTTAGCTGAGGATTTATGATATACCCCTCTATGTGAGAACAGAGCTCTCCCTCAGGTCTGCTATTCCTGGAATAGTAACAGCAACTCATTGCCCCACAGGGCTCCTTAGGGCCATGAAGTCCAGCTGCTGGGGCTATGATCCTGCTCTCCCTAGTAACACTGAAAGCTACTTCCTGGTTCAGCCTCTTTGTAAGCACTGGTAACCAAGCGACTTAACTATTCTTCTGTGTCTTCATTTGTAAAAATTAGGATAATAAAAACATAAACCCTAAAATCCTGTCTGTAGGAAGATAAAATGAAGTAGTATTTGACCAGTGCCTTAACAGATATGTACAAAGCTAAGATTGATTTCTAAAATTTCAATATCACTCTTCCTTTTGCACAGTAACTGAAAGGTTTTTTAGGATTGTTTATTTTACATAAGAGAAAGCATGCTCAGAGAGTGACCTGATCACACTCCTAGTAAGGGGCAATTATAGGAGCCAGATTCTCTTCTACTAAAGCCTGCTTCATTTGATTATCTTTGCTTCTGCCCCTCTAGGTGCACAGTCAAGCCTGGATGAGGTGATACAAAGTGTTGTGGCTGCTAAATTGGTCAAGGTCAAGAAAACACAGTGCAACCTTTACATGATGCCAAAGACAGTAAAGAAACTGGTGCCTTCCCTGTTGGGTACACAGCATTTAAAATCTGAGACTCCCAGGATTGTGTGAGTTTGACTGTAGAAGCTCTTCCAGCATGCTGACATCTTTAATTAAAGTGGTTTACCAGCCTCACTGGCCACAGTCTTTCCTGCTGACCTACAAGTGATTTCTGAAAAATGTGTATTTATCTCAGATGCCTATTTTTGGATTGCATTTTTAAATTTGAAGATATAGAATTTTTGAATTCTGTATGTGTTTTAGATATCAGTCCCTTGTCTGAGGGACAACTGGCGAGTGTAATTTCCCTCCCTGTGGGCTGTCTTTTCATTCTCTTGGTGATTTCTTTCGCTGTTCAAAAGCTTTAGGACAGGATGAGATCTCTGTTGTCCTTAATTTATACTATTTTCCATGTGATCAGGCTTTCGTTTATGAAATCTTTGCCTGCACCTCTTTCTTTAAGAAACCTACCTAATATCCCCTCCAATAGTTTAGTGTTTTTATTTGCGTGTTTACATCTTTGGTACATTTTGATTTCAGTGTAGTGAATGGAGAGAAATATGATCTAGTTTTCGTGTTTGACATGGGAAGCCAGTTTTTCTGGCACCATTTATTAAAGAGGCTCTGTTACAGTGAATATGTTTGGAACTTTTGTCAAAGATAAGATGGATCAATCCTAAGCAACAAAATCAAGGTAGAGGGCATCTCACACTCTGACTTTAAATTATACTACAAAGCTACTGTGATAATAATACTTAGTTTTAATGAAGTTTTTCTTGTATGTGTGAGTCTGGGTGCTTGGTATGCCTGTATGCAACAGATCTTATTTTTTCTGTCCCTTCACAGAAAGGCAATTATTATCCTTATTTTAGACCACAAGAAATGGTGGTAGAGAGATATAAGCTACCTGCCCAAAAGCACAAAGTTATTGAGATTATGATTGCTGAGTTTTTCTCATTACCTGTTTTCCTACTTGTTCTCAATTTGCTTCCTGGGGGAAACAATGTATTTGGTATTACGTGCTGTTCTTTTTCCTTTTTCTCGGCAGCAATCAAGAGATGTTTAAACTCTCATCGCTGGATGTAGCACAAGCTGCCTTAGTGAATAAGGTCTGGGGCTTTGGTGGTAATGAGAGGAGCCAGAGATTCATTGAGCGCTGTATTCAGAACTTACCCAGCTTCTGTCTGCTGGGGCCTGAGAAGACACCTGTGACCTGGGTCCTGATGGACTACACCAGAGAGCTGTGAATACGAGTCACTGTGCCCGAGTACCGTGGCTTGGGCCTTGGATCTTATCTTTCACACATCCAGATTCAGACTCTAGAAAATGGCTTCCCCTTATATTGCCATACTGCCAAAGACAACAAAGCTGTACACAAAATAAGTCTCAAGCTGAATTATGTCACTATGCCCTGTGACTGGAACCAGTGGAACTGCATGCCTCTGAGAAGCTGTCTCTCAACACGAGAAAGTGTTGGAGGGCTGTGATGTGGCTTGAGTAGGCATCGAATAAGTCAAAAGCAGCAGGGAAGGGTAGGCTTTGTTTTAGCTCTATAGAAACACTGCCAGTGGTGAATGGGATGTCTTGTTCTTAAAGCCACATTACTTTCCTGGTCTAGAATTCCTGGCACAGGCTGCACCTTTCTGAAGTCACCACAGTTTTCCGAAGTGGCCAAATTAAGTGTCCCATGCTCTGTATTTCTGGATCCTATTGCCTCCATTAGTCTCCTAGGTGCTGCTGTATTTCTTTTCCAGGAATTCCTGTCTCATATCTCTTACTGTCAGTTGAAAAAGCTCAATGGTTTGCCAAGATGTGGTGTCTTGTCATCCTTAAGTAGCATATGGTTTGTTTTTCTCTGATCCCTTTATTCAGTGGGCCAAATGTCCTGCCACTTCTGAAGTATTACAAAGTGATTATTCTACTAGAAGCCCTTTGATTTGCATTCTGGCTTCATAAGCATGTTAATCTATGAAAATATGGCAGTGAAACTGATCATACATGTAAACTAATATGCACTAATAAAAATGAGAAGAAATCATGTTAAATACTTCACAATTATATGATTGTAGGTGTGTATGACCCAGCAGAAATTTATTGTGCATAGTTAATGCCCACAGTATGAGGTTGTAAAATAAATGGTGATAAGAAAACTGTTACTATAACAATGCAAAATAAGTGGTACATGATTTCCCATAACTACACATTTTTTGCAAGCCCACAATATCTGAAAATCTCATTTTGTATAATTGACAATTTCAACACTTTACACATTAGATTGCTAGAGCTTTTCATTGTATATAACATCTGTTGGTGTCCTCTGATTTACATCTCTTTTTTTCCTCACCTCCATCCTCCTCTCTGAATAAACCACACTTTAGTTCTCTGTCTCTATATCTTTGAATCCTTTGATGATTCCATATATTGGGATCATACAATTTTTCTCTCTTTGGATAATCCCACTCATTATAATATCTTCTGGAATGGAGCATTTTATTCAAGGTGACACGAGTCATTAAAAACCATTTTTCCACAGATTCTTTCCCCCTTATTAAAAAGTACATTTGCTACTTCGAAGCTAACAATGCACAATACACTACTGTTACTCTCCCACAATCTTGCCTTGAAGTTTTGTAGCATTGCTTTTATTGGACGTTTGTCTTTGTAATAATGCTGCCAAATAACAAAAAGTTATGCAGTTGTATGTATGTATAGTGATTGTGGAGTAGTGTCCAACTGATGGGCTTTAGAATCTATTTGAGGGTTAGGAGGACACACTTCTGGATCTGCCTGGGTGAGTCACAGAGGGAATACCTTGGTGCCTATCTCTGTTGCAGATACAAAAACTCAGAGAAAGTAATGGGAAGAAAGGAGGATTTTATTAGGGGCCACCTGCATCATCAGGGACTCTGGCCCAAAATTGCTGATTATCAGACAAAGGAAAGGCTCCACTTTCATTCACATAGTCTAAGAGTAGGTGTGATCCTTGAATCCAGAACTTGTAGGCAATGAAACAGGTTTATATGAAGGAAGACAAAGATAGGCCTTCTATGAAGCCAAATTTCAGCATGTCACAAGACCCAGCTTATGGTGAATCCTGGAAAACAGTTGTCACCTTTACCCCCATTCTTGAAGGAAAAGAGATTATAACATGTCATGGGCCTTGCTTACAGTCACGTAATAGCAAATGATATCCTGTAACAGAACAAGGAATTATAGCTGCTGGGAAGAGGGCATTTTAAACAGGAAAACTCATTTTTCTGTAAGCCCTGTTTCAACTCTAGTTATCACTCCTTCCTCAGGAGCCTCTGCCTCTTCGCTGCCATGAAATAAACAGCTGTGCTCTGCCATGCCCTCCTTCCATGTTGCTTGTGTCTTAGAGCCAGTCACCTCTAGGCTGTCACCTCATAAACTGAACCAAATGATGTCTCCCCTCCCTGAATTCACCAGTGTCAGATATTGTGTTTCAGCACGAGAAGTTGAGTAGTACACAAAATTGGCACCAAGAATGGGACGTTTGCTGTGAAAGCATCTGACTCTGTGGTTTAGCAATGGAACTGACTTGAAGAAGGCACTTGGAAATGTTAAGAGATGTGAGGTAGACAAGCCCCAAAATTCTCTACACTGAGCTCGACGGGAGATTCTGACAGAGAGCAGAGAGCTCATAAGAGTGTGGGCAGTAAAGGCAAGGCTCTAAGATGTTTACAGGGGAACAAAGACTCCAGTGGCAGTTGGCAGAGAAATAATCTGCCTGACCATACTCTGGCAGAAACTGCCTACA
This sequence comes from Cavia porcellus, assembly GCF_034190915.1. Taxonomy (NCBI): domain Eukaryota; kingdom Metazoa; phylum Chordata; class Mammalia; order Rodentia; family Caviidae; genus Cavia; species Cavia porcellus. The sequence continues at coordinate 52,589,724 of NW_026947500.1, read as the reverse complement.
TTGTGCATGTTTCCCAAGGATTTTCTGAGCTTGCTGTGTTCTTTACTTTCCTCCTGTTGCTGAGAAAATTTGCCCAACACCCAAAACAGAAACTGTTTATTTGGCTCCGTATTTTTAGAGGCTTCAATTTGTAGTTGGCTGGTTCGAAGGTAGTGACAGGGCAGAGAGGAATGGCAGAGGATAAACAACTCATGGCATGCAGAGGCAGCAAGGCAGAAAGCAGCGAACTACAAGCAGGCAGCAAGAAGCAGCCACCCTTATTCTGTTCCTTTCACCATATGCAGGCTTTCCAGCTCTAGGGTGGTGACCATCGCTCCCACGGTTTGCAGCTTCATGCTAGCACAGCACTGTGAAACTATGCCAGAATCACGTCCTATATCCGTGAAGCACACACTCCATATCCTTCCACTTTGGATACACCCCACTTGTGACTGCATGAAGGTTTATATGTAGATACAATCCATACCATGGACTAAAACAACTGGTGGATAAAATTTCAAGATAACCCAATATTCAGGTTGTGGAATGGGCACTATGGCTGCTATAGTAGAGCCCTAGAATGAAAATTCTTTGCTGAAACATCAGTTGAAAATCCACCTATCTCCATGTACAACTCTGAGGGAAGAGCTTGAGTCTACACCCAGATGGCACATCTCAGTGGGTTTGTTTCACTAGGAACTTTAGCTCAGCATGTTCTAGAATATCAGGCCAAAGAACACCTTTCAAAACCTGCATTCTTAGACCTTTTATGTTAATCTCCTGGGAGAGTGTGCTGCTTCTTGTCCTAGAGACAGCTGTAGAGACGAAGAAGACAGATTTGTCGTGAGAACCAAGAAACATAGAAGCTCTGGGGCTACTCTTTTCTGTTACCTTCATAACAAACTGGAATGATTCAAAATACTGCTGACAAATGTGGATAAGAGTTGCTGGGCTTCTATGTGTTGAGAATTATGTCAGGTGAAAAAGAAGTTCCTTCATTTGAAAACACAGATCAGACCAGACAAACCATGATGGAGGAAAAAGTAAAAGAAGAAAGGAAAAAAGCAAATAATATGTACATATATACAAGATAAGACAGCGATGCAGGGTGCTTCTTTATTTCACTGAAAAGAAAATATTGTGCTAATGTTTGGGCAGGAGATCATGCTTATGTCTTATACTCTGAACAACTAGTATGAAGACAACAGGTAGTGAATTAATTATTGCAACTGTCTTAGTAACTCATTTTGAAGCCCTGATTTATTATATTTTTATTTTTCTTCTCTTGAAAATAAAAAAAGAAAAACAGATCAGGTGATGATCACGTGTGGGGTAATATTTTAGAACTGGGAGAAATTCTTGGCTGAGTGAAATTCACATTTATTATAAGCCTGTAAATAAATATGAAGAGATTTGGTTGTGTGCACTTGGTAGGTTTCTGAGGGAAAATCTAGTAGACACTGGCAAGAAACATTCTACATCAGGTGACATGTGACACAGAGTTACATATACTTTGCAAATATTGTTCTGTGTAATTATTTGGAAACATTTGAAAGTAGTGAGGTGGGATAACTGATGGACAAGAAAATTATGTAACCTATTTGGTCATAAAAGCACTAAGTAGATGGTAATAGAGAGGTTAAATACAAGTTGACTAAGTATTCATGTAAATTTTTATAGAATCATTGATTTGGAGGATTACTGCATGCTTCCTCCTGAGTTTCATATATGTGGTGCATGAAAATGCGCACAAATATGATGAGGTAGCAACACTCAGTACAATTATTCACAGATTGTTCTCCTCACAGGAATTTTTTTTTTGGCTGAGCCTTAGCATGACTTGGTCAGAAGTTCCAAGGTTCCCCTACTTGGCCTTTGTGCATGGTGAATGCTGGTAACTCTCCAGCGTGCGCCAATTCCCCGGGCCTCTCTGTCCAGGCAGCTGCAGTAGCAGAACAGCCAAGCTGAGTTCTCCAGGTGCCTGTGCAGCTGTGCATATAATGCAGTCCCTTGTGTACAAGGCAGTACTTGGATATTACCTTTTCCACATGGAGTTTCCAAACTCCACATTGCTTCTTATTTTCACATAACGCTCTGAGATGCTTTTAGAAAAAAAATATCCAATTAGCCTTCAGACGTGTTAGACTTCTGTCTGGATACTTTCTGACACTTGGTCTCTGTTCTTCTGTTATGCTCAGGGCTTTATTCCAATGGAGCTTCTGACATAATCCCTAAGGGCCTCACTTCTGGCCTGCATCACCTGGGAGTCAGGATTTCAACATATGAATTCAGGGAAGACAGATAAGCAGAGAACAGCTTATTTCTTGAATTAATATGTGAATCTTTACATTCAGTAGGCAAAAAAAAGAAATGGCTGTGTTGATAGAATTACCTCAAACACAACATCATTAAGTAGACATGTCACACATTGTAAATCTGTGTAAGGTACTACAATATTTGAGAATAAAGCACAAACCTTGAGGTCTTCTCCAGATGATTTCTAAAGCTAGAAGACCAATTGTAAGCCATTATTCACAAATTTGTTGTTGAAATATTGTGTGATCCTAGAGGAGCAAAGAAAGCGATTGATTGTGCAAGGGTTTCAGACCCCAGAGGGAGGAAAGGGAGGAAAATCAACTGTGCAAGTAATGTTTTATAAGGGAAGTAAAAACTAGGCTTTATGGGCAACATGGAGGCAGGATGTTAAGGAAGACAACTCTGAGGAGCTAAAGTACGTGTCCCACTAAAGGATTGTTCAGGGAAATATCATATTCCACAGGCCAAGCACTTCCCAGTATTTTCAAGCAACAAGACCAATAGGTAGAATGGAATATTGGTAATTGAGAACCTAGAGAAAGGAATAATGATCTACAGTATTTTGACAATTTCAGATTCTATTGGATCAAAAACCAGAATTAGTGTTCAAGAAAGATCAAACTAGTGATGTAACAATAGAAAGTTCTTGAACACATAATGAGAGCATTAGGAAGTCAAATGACTCAAGAAGGAGCCAGTAGGAGTCAGCACCCTGACATCAAGGAAGAAGTACACACACACACACACACTCACACACACACACACACACACAGACACACACACAGACAAACACACACACACACACACACACACACACACACACACACACACATAGAACCAGGAGCATTGCAAAACAAAAACTAAGAGGCAGATAGAAGGTAGCAATTAGGTAAACAAGTTAGTTCAAAGGTGGCTTTGTCCTAACAGGGTTTTGCATAACCTCAATTTGTGCCTAGTCACCACTCATGTCTGACAAGAAGAACCTTCTTAACAAACACTTGCATACTTATGAATGGGGATGAACAGTTTAGCTTATCCATTATGGAGCAAAGAATGAGGATTTGCAGGTCCATGAGTGGCCAGATCCTGGATATGCAAGGAGGACATGTGACAGTCCTGTGTCAGGTGGGGAAGGATGGATGCTTGCTGCAAACTGTTCCCAGAACAAGATGGAGCTGGAAGGCTTTTCAGGTCATTCCTATCTTACTGACTCACAGGAGCAAGCAAAGTTCAATGCAGTGTGTTCCTCTGAGAACTGGATCTGCTGAATTCCACATTGGTCTTTACCTTTTGAGAATAAGCTCCGTGAATCTTCTGAAATTCTTATTCAAGGATATTGTTAAGAATTTCATTCAGTATACCAATGACACCTGAGTGTGGCTGCATAGAAAACCCCTGTCTACAGAAGTGTGTGAGATCCTGGGAAACATTTGTGACTTGCATGCATTACAGTGAAAATGTGGAATAGCACATTCACTTTGGAGGAGCGTAAGGCAGTTCTTTATATATGTTACACATTCAGTTACCACACAGCTCTGGAAATATTCTCAGTGCTCAATAAAATCAAACATGCATACATATATTAGTATTTATCTTTATAATAACTTATTTATAACTGGTCAAAATTACAGGCAATGAAGTGTCCTCCAACACGTTAATACATAAAAATCTGATCCACGCACAACGCCTATAATGCAATGTTATTCAACAATAAAAAGACCATCCTATTGTGTTTGGGAGTGTTAAATGGCTGACTATATTAATGTTTTTGGATCATTGAACGCAGCTGTTTGCAGTCTCTCTGTTTGAATGTCCACTTTGTGTTCCTTGAAACTGTGATTTGAGCAACTATTTCCAAGATGATAATATGTAATCTATTAACAGGTGATTTCTTACTCTTACTTTTTTTTTTTGTAGTTCTGTATTAAGTGTATCCTTACACCGCTTTGTTATGTTTTGTGTTTTTCTCTTTTTCCTCTTAAATAAAATTTTAAAAAAAACAATAAAAAGACCATCCTATTAAAAACTTCAATGACTGAGATCTGGTAAATAAAAGGTGTTAGTCTGAAAAGGCTACATAATAAATGATTTGAGATTTTTAACATTTGTCAAAGGAAAATTGTAGAATCAAGAACAAGTTAATGATTACCTTGGGCTCAGAATCTGAGGAAGAGAAAGGGAGGTGGATGGGGAAAAAGCAGAAAAGTACTTTTGGAAAGGGCAGGGTTCCCTGTTAGGATACTGGTTCTGCTGTATGTACAGGTATCAATCTGCATGAGACCATGCATTTTAAATTGGTGAATTTTACTGAGCCTGAATTATGCCTCAAACAAGGATTACAACACTAACAGAAATATATAGCACTATTTATGTCACAGATTTCTAAGCCTTATATGTTGATAAGACCTTTAAATAAAAAGAAATAGTGACTTCCTTGAAAAATAATACAGTATATGTGTGTAGAACATAAATGTAAATTGTATGCATTGTTAACTAATAATCAAACTTTTATTTAATTTTCCTTTTTTTGTTTCAAATTTGGATTATACCACAGAGTCATTATGCCTTCCATGTAAAGACTCAGAGGAAAAGTTTTAAAAATTTCTTTTCTCTTTTGTCTCTAATATCAACACTATTAGCAATAACAGTTCAGCTGTTTGGCACAAACTGGGTATTGCAGAAGCCAGGCACGTTGCTGTGCCCTGAAAGCCAGCCATCTGAAGTGCTATGTGCCTATTTACATGGGTCACTTGCATTTAGGGTTTTCCAGTTCATCTGAAAATCACCAGTGGTTTGTTAATCAGAAAAACCCATTAAGTACACTCCTTTAGATGACAGTGTGGGCTGACTTTTGCTTGTTTGGAAGTCAAATGGGAACTGTAACCATTGATTTCTCCTCCTGCACTGTATGTGTGGATGGAGCTATCACACTATACCCTATCAATTTATGCAAGTAAAATGGTTAATGATGAAAAGAAGACCAGTAGTCATCCTAACCATGAGGACTTCCTCTCCCGTGATGCTCAACTTTACATTCACTGACTTATTGCCTTGTCTCACTCTGTGAACTAAGTGATCATTTACTGCCATTGTTAGATGAGGAAGCCAGGCATCAGAAAGTTGAGTGGCAAGCTGGGGATCCTAGAGTGGCTGACCTGCCTGGATATGAATGGAAACTGAAACAATGCTCATGCATTCTCCAATAATAGACTCATTAATCCTGGTGCAACTTTATGTGTTGCAAAGCTGTGGGTTTTAAAAAAGGTGAAAAGAAAAATTACAGAAATATGTAGGAAAGTGAATAAAGAGGTTGGGTATAATTTTGTAGAGACAGAGAGACCCTGGCACTGCCCCTGCCTAGTCTTTCTTACAATAAGAATTTCAGTGAGTAGGCCGTCCATGAAACAGCAGGACTAGAGGCCAGAGAGTTAACCAGAACTGTTTATTGCATCTGCATCACTTCCCACTCTTTCAGTTCATTTATGCTTTTCACTTGTATCTTTAGATTAAGTTACTCACCAGGATGTTCCATTTGTAAAGTCCAGAGATGCTACAGATGCTAGAGAAATCCTTAGTGAAGCTCCTGCCTGAAGCCATAAAGGTAAGATTGGAACATGCAAAAGAGAAAAAAAGGACTTTTAGCTGCCTATGAAAGAAGTGGGGAAGAAAGCATTCAGCAACCTGTGTGGTAGGTGCTCTGCGTGCAGCATCTCATTTAACTCACATTGCCTTGATGCAAGAAATGTGTATCATACTCATCAGTTCTATAAACTGACCAAGACCATAGCCAATGTGCTGACTCTAACCTTGTCTGAGCTTTGGGGTGTAATGACTCAACCCATTTCCTGCTAGTTATCACAAAACTGTATTCTACAAATCTGGAAAGTTTCCAGAGTTGAAACTTAGACTAAAACTATCACATTCATGTTTAAATGCTTTTCTTAAACATCCATTTATCTGTTCTTTCTTGATGAAAAGAATAAATAAATTTGTTTTTTGTCCAGTCTCAAATGAATAGTTTTAGATTTGAGTGAGCAAGAAATGTCTTTAGAATGAGACCAATACTCCTGTATTCAGAGGCATGTCCCCAACCACCCACTGTGCCTGAAAATACAGGAAATAAAATCTCATATAGCTGAAATCAAAAAAGAATAGAATGTAGAAAGTAGCCAGTATAATTCTTTTTACTGTATTTTATGGAATAGACAGAAATATGCAAATACTTAGAAGTCATAAACAAAGTAAGGAAATAATTTAAACTGAGTTTTGCAAAATAATGCCTTTATAACATCAGAATACATATACTGTTTAAGTGCTGAAGACATATTTTTCTCTTGATGAAGTACATATTTGTTTAAATTTTATTTAAAAGGAAAAAGAGAAAAACACAAACCAAAAAAAAGTGGTGTAAGAGTACAAGTAATACAGAACTACAAAAATAAAAATAAAAAAGAAAGAAATCACCAGTTAATACATTACATATAATCATCTTAGAAATAGTAGCTCAAATCACAGTATCAAAAAATACTAAGTGGACATTCAAACAGTGAGACTGCAAACAGTTGTGTTCAATGATCCAACCAAAACATTAATATGGTCAGCTATTTAATAGCCCTAAACACTCTTGCTGTTGTATCATTTAGAGCTCTTTTTTTACCTCTCTTTTTTACAACGAAATTTACACATTTTGGGTTTTATTACTAGTTAGTTCTTATTACTTTTTTGGCGGGGAAAGAATAAAGTCAAATAGGGCAAAACAAAGCTGTCAGTCAAAACCAAGGATAGACATAGCACATGATGCAAAACAGAGTACAAGGTTATCAACAATGGTTATCAACGATGTCTCTTGTTTCCTTAAAAAGAATTGTCTATCTCATTAGATATTATAAAGTTGAACAAAACAGTAGAGAACAAGACCAATAAAACTTAAGCATTGTAAACATTACAGGACTTCCAAAGGAGACAATAGTCAAACCAGAATGGGCAACTTAGTGAATCTTATTGCCTTCAAAGTAGTTGCCTGTACCTTCAAATTTGATACTATCATACAGAATGGAACAAAGTCTAATCAGTCAAAACAAGATCATGGGAGTATTACAGTACTTCAAAGCAAGTTAATAAGAAATCAAAAAATGTTACTATTATACCTCCTGCTAATTTTTTTAATTTTTCCCCTTAATTAAAACAAACATAAGAAATAACTATATATATAATTTTTTTTAAAGAATGAGGGAGAGATTGAGATAAAACAGGACATAGCAATATAACAATAGAGGTCAAAGCATGACTGTTTCAGCAACCTAGTGCTTCACCACCAAATAACCCGACTTAATAGTAGTTACCATAGTGTCTGGTTTTTTTCCTTGAAATATTTGAATAAAACTTCATATAATATAGCTTCAAATATTTCTATATCAAGAAGCCCAGAATAAAGCCTTTCCAATTAATAAGTGAAAACTTTATAAGGCTTCAAGGCCAAATAATGGGGAATCAAGATTACCACATATTTTTATATGTTTGAACCATTACTTACATTAGGGAATCTATTCAGTATTCACACATTCAAGATTGATTTATTTGACTTATGAGTATGGTCTCAAGCTGCGCCCATTTATTGATAAATATCTCAATTTGATTCTTCTTTATAGCTGAATAATACTCCATTGTATAGAAATGCCACAACTCTTTTATCCATTACTCAGTTGATGGACACTTGGGTTATTTCCAAGGTCTGGTGATTAAAAATTGTGCTACTATAAACATAAGTCCACGTATATCACTGTGGTATGATGCTTTCAGTTCTTCTGGAAATATGCCTAGAAGTGGAATACCTGGAATAAATGGAACTTCCAATCCCAGATTCTTGAGAAATCTCCAGACTGGCCTCCATGAAGGCTGTACCAGTCTACACTCCCGCCAACAGTGCAGCAGAGTTACTTTTTCCCCACATCCTCTCCAGCATTTGTTGTTGTTGGTTTTCTTGATCCTGGCCATTCTTTCAGGAGTGAGATGGTATCTCAGTGTGGTTTTAATTTGCATTTCTCTAATGACCAATGATGATGAACATTTTTTCATGTATTTATTTTCCATTTGCATTTCTTCATCTGAGAAATATGTATTCATCTCAGATGCCCATTTTTGGAATGAATCTTTGAATTTTGGGGTGTGAGTTTTTTTTAATTCTTTATATGTTTTAGACAAGAGACCCTTGTCTGAGAGAGAGTTCACTAAAACCTTTTCCCAGTTTGTGGGTTTTCTTTTCACTATGCTGGAAATTTCTTTTGACATGCAAAACCTTGTAAATAAGAAGTGCTCCCAGTTATTGATTCTGGGAAGTATTTCCCATGCGGTTTGAGTCCTGTTCATGAATTCTTTACCTACTCTTTTGTCTTCAAGTTTTCTACCCAATTTGTCTTCCAATAGATTTAGTGTTTGTTTCTGTTTCAATATTCAGATCTTTGACCCATTTAGATTTTAATTTAGTACATGGTGATAGACATGGGTCTAGCTTTAGTTTTCCGCAAATGGAGAGCCAATTTTTCCAGCACCATTTATTAAAGAGACTGTCATTCTTCCAGTGAACCTGCTTGGCTCCTTTACCAAAGATAAGGTGTTTGAGTATGTTTATAGTTGTGGTTATATCATCTAATCTATTCCATTGATCTTCGGCTCTGTTTTGATTCCAATACCATCTTGTTTTTACTACTGTTGCTTTGTAGTATAACTTCAAGTCAGGGATTGTGATGCCTCCTGCTTTGTCTTTGTTGCTTAGAATTTCCTTTGCTATTCTAGGTCTCTTCTGGTTCCAGATGAAATTTAGGAGTGATTTCTCTAGATCTAAAAGGTATGTTGATGGTATTTTTATTGGGATTGAATTGAATCTATATAACAGTTTTGGGAGAATGGCCATTTTCACAATGTTTTTTCTTCCTATCCATGAGCAAGGGATGTCTTTCCATTTTCTGAGATCATCTTCAATTTCTTTTTTCAGTGTATTACAATTTTCCCTGTACATGTCTTTCACTTCTTTCATAAGAGTAATTCCTAAATATTTCATTATTTTGTTTGCTAATGTGAATAGTCCAGTTTCTCTTATATACCTCTCTGTGATTTTGTTGTTCGTGTATAGGAATGCAATTGATTTCTGAGTATTGATTTTGTATCCAGCCACATTACTGAATTTATTTATTGTATCTAAGAGTCTTTCAATGGAGTTTAGGGGGTCTTCTTTGTAGAGTATCATGTCATCTGCAAACAATGGTAATTTAACTTCTTCTTTTCCTATCTTTACCCCTTTTATTTCTCTCTCTTACCTAATAGCTCTGACTAGTACTTCCAGTATTGTATTAAATAGGAGTGGTGATAAAGGACATCCTTGTCTTTTACCTGATTTGAAAGTAAAGGCTTTCAATTTTTGGCCATTTAGTATGATGCTGGCTGTTAGTTTGTCACAAATGGCCTTTATTATATTGAGGTAAAGACCATCTATTCCAATTTTCTGTAAAGTTCTTATCATGAAATAATTTTGGACCTTATCGAAGGCTTTTTCTGCATCTATAGAAATGATCATGTGATTGCTATTTTTTGCTTTATTGATATGGTGGATTACATTTATTGATTTACGTATGTTGAACCATCCCTGCATGCCTGGGATGAATCCTACTTGGTCATGATGTATAATCTTCTTGATGATTTGCTGCATCCTATTTGCCAATATTTTATTGAGGATTTTTGCATCTGTGTTCATTAGGGAGATCAGTCTATTGTTCTCTTTTTTATTTGGGTCTTTCTCAGGTTTTGGTCCTAGAGTAATATTTTCTTCCAGGAATGATTTAGGAAGGATTGCTTCCCTTTCAATTTCATTTAATAGTTTGGGGAGTGTCGGCATTAGGTCTTCTTTGTATTTATTTTAGAATTCTGCAGTGAATCCATCTGGGCCTGGGCTCTTCTTGATGGGTAAGGACTTAATTACATTTTCAATTTCATTAACAGAGATTGGGTTATTCAACAGTTTTACATCATCTTGATCTAGCTTTGGTACCTCATATGTTTCCAAGAATCTGTCTATTTCTTCTGTGTTATCAAACTTTTGAGAGTAGAGGTTTTCGAAATAGGTGTTGATGATCTTCTGTATTTCCTTTGGGTCTCTAGTGATCTCACCTTTTTCATTTCTTATTGCATGAATTTGAGCTTTTTCTTCCCTTTTGTTAATAAGGTTGACTAGGGGCTTGTCGATTTTATTTATTCTTTCAAAGAACCAACTCTTTGATTCGTTGATTCTTTGGATTGTTTTCTTAGTCTCTATTGCATTGATTTCTGCTCTGATTTTTTAATTTCCTCTCTTCTTTTGACTTTGGGCTTGACTTGGTCTTCTTTTTCTAGCTGTTTGAGGTGTAACCTCAAGTTATTTATTTGTGTTCGTTCCGTTTTCGTGATGTGGGAACTCAGTGCAATAAAATTTCCTCTCAGGATGGCTTTCATTGCATCCCACAGATTCCGGTAAGTTGTATCTGCATTTTCATTTTCTTTTAGGTATTGTTTAATTTCTTCTTTAATTTCTTCTGTGACCCACTGATTACTCAAGAGTGTGTTATTCAGTTTCCTTGTGTTTGCGAGATTTTTGCAGTATCTCTGAACATGAATATCTAATTTCAGAGCAGTATGATCCGATAACATGCAAGGGATGATTTCAACTCTTTTGCATTTGTTTAAATATGTTCTGTGAGCTAATATATGATCCATTTTAGAGAATGATCCATGGACTGCTGAGAAGAATGTGTATTCTGATGTTGTTGGGTGGAACATTCTGTATATGTCTATCAAATCCATTTGTTCGCATGTGTGATTCAGTTCTGTTATTTCTTTGCTCATTTGCTGTCTGGTTGATCTCTCCCTTGGTTCAATGTTCTCCCTTGGTGTCAATGGCATATTAAGATCTCCTGTTACAATTGTGTTACTGATAATTTGAGTTTTCATTTCTGTTAATAGTTGTTTTATATAACTGGTGCTCTGGAGTTTGGTGTGTATATGTTTAAGATAGATATCTCTTCCTCTTGGAGTTTTCCCCTTACAAGTATGTAGTGACCTTCTTTGTCCTTTTTGGTCATTGTTGGCTTAAAGTTCACGTTGTCTGCAAACAGAATTGCTAAACCTGCCTTTTTTTGGTTGAAGTATTTGGCATGAAGTATTGTTTTCCATCCTTTGACTTTCAGTCTGTGAGTATGCTTCTGGGTTAGATGGGTTTCCTGTAAACAGCATACGGTTGGATTTTGCTGTAAATAGCATATGGTTTCTTGATCCATTCTGCTACTCTGTTTCTTTTGATTGGTGCATTGAGACCATTTACATTAATGGTTATTATTGTTAAATGCTGGTTTATCGTTGGCATGTCGTCTCTCTGCTGTTGCATCTTTATCTTTCTGTTCTGTTCAATTATCTGCTTTGCTTAGTAGTTTTTTTCCTTTGTATATCTAAACTGTCTTTCAATATTTTTGCAGGGTTGGTTTGGTGTTCATGAAGTTCTTCAGCTGTTCTTTGTCATGGAAGTATCATATTTCACCATCAATTTTGAATGATAGTTTTGCTGGATATGTAAGTCTAGGTTGGAAATCATTTTGCTTTAGGATCTGGAATACTTAACTCCATGCTCTTCTTGACCTCATTGTGCTGAGAAGTCTGCTGTGATTCTGATAGGATTTCCTTTATAAGTGATCTGTCTTTTCTCTCTGACAGCTTTTAATAATCTATTCTTGTGTTGGATTTCTGGGATGGTGATATTATATGTCTGGGTGTAGTTGTATTTTGGTTATTACTATTTGGAGTTCTATAGGCTTCACTGAGCATGATGTCGTTTTCTGATCTCATGCTTGGAAAATTTTTCAGCTATTACTTCTCTAAATATCCTCTTGACATCCTTTATGTTGTCTCCTTCTTTTAATTAATCCCTATTATTCTTATGTTATTTTTCTTTGCATCGTCTTGCAGTTGTTGAATTGTTGTTTCCTGATTCCTTGTTATTTTTAAAAGATATTTCCTTTCCTGTTCACTAGCTGCAATCCTGTCTTCAAGGTCTGAAATTCTATCTTCACTTTCATTAAGGCGGTTTTTATAACTTTCATTGGTGTTTTTTATTTCCTGTATATCTCTGTGCATCTGCATTATGTATTCTGCTTGTTTGTGATATTGCTTGTCTAGGGATTCTATGTTTTTGTTTAGTTCCTCCAATTTTTTATCTGTGTTTTCTTTAGATATATTCAGAATCTCTTTCATTTCTTTTATCATTTATTCTTTTACCTAGGAGATGATTTTGAGTTTGAATTTCTTTAGAGCTACCTGGAGTTGCTTGTTAATTTCAGCAGCTATTGTGTCCGATATTTGAGTTGAATGGCATATATTTTCTTCTATATACATTGCTCCTAGGGTTTCTTGAGATGGGCTGGAGGTTTGAGGTTGTAATTTGGTCTTTCATTTTGTCATTTTCCTATATTTCTGTGTTTCAAGTGTTATTTGAAAGCTTCCTCAGCATCTGTTGGAAATCCCCTTCTATGTTTGCAGCTACTGAGACTCTGGCACCACGCTACCCCACACCCCTGGGCCTGCAGAACCAATGGGCCTCCTCTGACTGCTCAGAACTCTGCAGTTCCAGACAAGCTGGGCCTCAGGGACCCTGTGCCCCCACCTGCCCCTTGGAAGCTCCAGAGCTCTCCAATTGCAGCCGAGATGTGGAGGCAGATGTAAATGCCTCAAACCCACCTCTCCACTTCACTGCACCTGGAAACCTGGAGGGACCCAAACAGTCTGGGCTCTGCGCAGAGTGCCCTTAGCACTCACCACAGGCTGCAGGGCCTCCGGAACCCACGATGCTCCACCGCCTGCCGAGACATCGACAGTCCTCCAGACACACAGGGAAGCCGAAGCAGGCACCCCAGATCCACCCAGCTCCTACTCTGCACATGGATGGCTAGGTGTGGGAGGCTGAAACAGGCTGGGCTCAGGGGATAGTGTGGGCCTGCCCATCCGTCTGAAGCTCAGCAGTTCTCCAAGTGCAGCTGAGATGGGGAGGTGGATGTAGAGGACTCAAACCCACTTCTCCACTTCACTCCACCCCAAAGAATGGAGGGTCCAGAACAGTCTGGGATTTGGGCTGAGTGCACTGAGCACTCACCTCAGGCCTCGGTGCCTCAGGAACCTGCAATCCCTCCCTGCTTGCTGAGGTATCCACAGTCCTCCAGACACACGGGGAGGCTGATGCAGGCGCCCCAGATCCGCCCAGCAGCTCCTCTGCACACCAATGGCTAGGCACAGCAGTCTGAAACACACTGGGGCCCTGGGATAGTGTGGGCCCGCCAACCTGTTGGAAGCTCAGCAGTTCTCCAAGTGCAGCCTGCATGGGGAGGCAGATGTAGAGGCCTCAAACCCATGAAGTATATATTTTTTAACATTTTACAATGATTATAATCATGTTAACTACGTTCTTCAGTAATAATGAAAATTTAAAACTTTTCTGTAAGTTCCTAAATTTCTGTAAATGATATAAACACATTTCTAAATATATCATCCTTCACTGTCACAAGGAAAATTAGAGTATTTTACTTGAATGTAAATGAGAGTGCAGCATAGTGTAATTTATGAGACACAAGTCCACCACTGACAACTAGAAAAAGCATGGCATTAATTGTTATTGTAAAATAAAACAAGGATGGTGTCATCTAACAAGATTTAGGTTTCCAACCTAAAATCTAGAAAATTCATACAAAGTAACTGCTTTAGTGAGTGGAATGAAGGAAATAGGGAATGGGATCAAAGAAATACAGGAAGAGGAGGAAGAGGAGAGGAAGAAGTCAACAAGAAAACCATAAAGTAATAGCTAAACTCTATGCATCATTTGTGCATCCAAAACTGGATCTCAGAAAAGTTCAATAATGTTGAAAACACTATGACCAAAGTGACCAAGAAATGGAGAGAATAGTCATAATTTATTAAGAATGAAACAGGAGACATCACTATTAGCTCAATGGAGATTATAAACCTTTAAAGATGTTTTTAACAACACCATTTCAAATTTATTCTTATACATTTCAAATTTATTCTGTAAAAAATATGAACGTTGAAAAGTCACTGAAAAAGAATTTACAATATAAATCTTCCTATTTCTGGAATTTAAAATACTCTGAGAGGAAAATTGCTCATCTGGATGGTTTCATGACCAATTTCCACCACATAGGTGAAGAAGTAGTAGTGTCAGGGCACACAGAGCCTTCCAGAAGAGGGCAAGGGAGGTAATATTGACCAGCTCATTCTAAGAGATTAGAATTACCCTGAGAGCAAAACTGGGAATATATAGTACAAAAACTACAGATCATGTCCATCCATGAACACAGATGCAAAAAAAAAAAAAAGTATCAAAATATCATGAGGTCAAACACACCATTTAGAAACACTAGTGTATCATAAACAATTGGGAATTATCTTAAGAACTTCAGATTCAACATTCAAATATCAATAATGTCACTTTCTATATCAGCAAACTAAAGGACAAAATCAAGATGATTTTCTCTTGACAGTTATAAAACCAAATTTGACTATTTGACCAAATTTGATATTCTGAATGAACATAAAACCACTGCAGCCTAGGAAAAAAAAGGATTTTCCTTAATGTGATAGAAAGAAAATGAATACCATTTTCAGCTACTATTTTCCTAAATAGTGAAAGAGGTTTTCTCTACCGTGGACATCAAGGCAATACCTACATTCAATACTAATATTCACAGTAACACTGGATGGTCTAGCCAATATAAAAGGTAAGAAATGATTACATAGTGGGCAAAAAGAAGCAAAATAGAGTATTTTCCCACAGAGATTATGATTTTCTAATGTAGAAAATCATATGAAAGATACAAAAAGATCTTTAGGTAGTAATAAGTTCAGGAAGGTGACAGGATTCAACTCTAATATATGAAATAACAAATTTAAGTTCCATTGTTATGCACTACCAATGCTCAACTGAGCATGAAACTTAAGAAGGAGTACCATTTACACCTAAGGAAAACAAAAACTAAAGGAGAAACAAACCTTTAGTTGTACGACCTTGTTAGACTGCATTTTTTTTCTACAAACTCAAGTACATGGACTTCTCTGGACAGCAGGAAGTTGATGTGTTTAGTACAGCTCTGACATCAGTCTCTTCAACAGGAACTCTGGAAAGAAAGGCACAATATTCTACCTTGTGTTAACTTTTGCTTCTGATCATGTGCTTTGCTTAAAGATCATTTATGGATTAAGCCACATGAGCTTTATGTAACTCCCAAGCTCTGGTCAATTGCAGGTAGCACAGGGCAGCTGTTGAGTGGGCTGAGTCCTGAGGTAGACGTCTTTGACATAACAAATTCAGTGTTTTCTGAGAAGCACTGCAAAATTTTGAGCTCAGTTTCAGCATTGCCTTGTAAAATTAGTAAAACCAGAAAGTCAATATGGTAGATATTTCCATTCAGCAGTTATTAAATCTCTGTTAAGAGAAAGACTTGTGTATTGTGACCTGAAGCACTGGGTGTTGTGTCTGCAAAGAGTAAATACGGTATAGGCTTGTGTCACACATCAAATCTCATTCAGTCAAATTGCAGCAAGAGTGACAGACAGAGACAGAGATACAGAGAGACAGAGACATTGAGAGAGACAGATAGAAAGACAGAGAGACAGAAAGAGGACAGATACAAAGACAGAGAGAGAAAGAAAGAGACAGACAGAGAATGAGACAGAGAAAGAGAGAAACACACACTCCAGTTATATTTTTAAATTGTGTAGTTAAAAATCACCAGTTCCAAATACCAGTGTTTAGAAAAGTAATCCTTATTTCCATAAAAACTGGTTTCAGGTGCCATATCAAGCTTCCGCAAGTGACAGAGTACTTAAGAACTCCACATGAATGTGGTGAAGTGAAAATGTTGCTTCCCTTTTTTCTTAGTCTAACTTAGAACTGTTGCACGGGAGGGACAGCGAACTTTCAGGATCAGGCTGTGCCTTAGTTGGTGAATTTTTTTTTCTCAATCGCCCTTTCTCCTGTGGTATCTTCTGGCTTCATCAGCTGAGAGATCTTTCTCTCCACTTGACTTTGCTGCTGTGCACACTGAGTTTCTTTTCCTCACAGCTCAAGCACTTCTAACCTTGGCAAATCTTCCTCCACTAATTCAGCGCTCTTCATATCTCTGGTGTTTGAAGACCTGATTCTAGACAAGAATGTAGAACTCCTGAATGCATGATGTTTCTGGAGTTTGTTCACAAGAGCCCAGGATTATACCTCTATGATCTGTTTCTTATTAAGTAGGAGAGAGGCCATGTTAAATTTCTGGAAAGTAATGTGTTAATATTTAGAAGATAAAGAGACTTCTAAATATGTGATATCTGGTCTTCAAAGTTTTCTTCTAAAATTTGTAATAGCAGTTATATTTTCAAAGACGTAAGGAAAAAATTTCCCTTCAGGAATGAGAAGAAAATATCTGAAAAAACAGAAAAAGTCTGCAATAAGATGGAAAATATTTCAGGTAACAAGGAGCCATTATGTGGAAGGAGAAGCCTGGCACAGAGATCCCTCCATAACTGTTCAGCCACAGGACTCCTCCTGGAGCTTGTTAGTACCCTGCCCAGCATCCTTGAACACTGTAGCACCTTTGGGATATCACCTGGATCCTGGTTAGGACCCACCAGGCATCTGGCAGTTAGCTGTGAGCTATTGCCTATCTGCTGAATCTGATCACAGCAATTTCTACCTAACTGTGCAGTGGTGAGTCTCTGTTTGGAACCTGGTGGCACCACACACAGGTAACCCAAGAAGCTGAGTAGCTTTTGTGTGTCATGTAGCATGACCTAAAACCCTTCCCATTATAATCCACATACTATTCAGCCTTGTTACACCACTCAGAACATGATAGGGCCCTACCCAGTGACCTCAAGCACGTGGGGGTAATTTTGTAAGACATGTGAGGCATGCTGAAGATCCACCCATTGTGCACCACCCTCACACAAGCTTCTCAGTGCCACTAGGGACCTGGGGAATACAGGAAAATAACATAATGAAAGAACACAATGAAACTCAAACTTTTTGCCCATCACAAACAAGGCTAGGAGACATGGACATACTAGAAAATGTAAATCATATACCTGAAACTTCTGAAATGATAGCAACTGGAGTAAAGAACGAACTAGAGCAAGCTATAGAAAAACTCGGATCAGTAATAATCTCTCAGGTAAAAGAAGAAATGATAAATGTAATGAAAGAAATGCTGAACACATCTAAAGAAGACCAAGTTAAAAAATCTAGGAGCAGTGCAAAAAGATGGAAACCTTGCATGAACAACATAAGAAAACAATAGAATACATGAAACAGATTCCAGAAGACATTCAGAAAACTAAAAATACCATCAAAAACTGGCAAAACCACATTAATGAACGTGGTCTTCAGACCTAGAAGACAGGATTGCAGCTAATGCACAAGAAAGGATATGTCATTTCAAAATAACAAGGAACTGGGAAATAACAATACAACACTTACCAGATGATGTAAATGAAAATAATACAAGATTGATAGAGTGATTGAAAAAAGAAAGTGATGACACAAATGATAGCAAAAGGCTGTTTACAGAAAGAATAGCAGAAAATTTCAAAAACGTGGAAAAGGATACCGACATACACATAAATAACGCATATAGAACTCAAAATAGCCATAACCAAAATAAATCTACACCCAGATATGCAATAGTCAACATCCCAAAAATTCAACATAAGAACAGAATATTAAAAGCTCTTAGAGAAAAAAGACCGATCACCAATAAAGGAAAGCCCATCAGAATCACAGCAGACTTTCTCAACACAAACAATGAAGTCAAGAAGAGCATGGAGTGAACTATTTCAAATCCTGAAGGAAAATGACTTCCCACCCAGACTGATGTACCCTGAAAAAACTGTCCTTCAATATTGATGGAGAAATAAAGTATTTCCATGACAAAGGGCAATTGAAGAATTTCATGACCACCAAACAAACCCTGCAAAGAATACTGAGAAATATTCTAGGTAGATATAAAAACAACTACAATTCCAAGAATACCAATAGAAAAAAGCCACTAAGCAGGGCAGACAGTTTAAAAATGATAAAGAGAGGGGAAATGTAAAGAACCAACATCAAAAACATAAAATGACAAAAATGAGTCAATACATATCAGTTATAAACATTAATGTAAATGGAGTCCATTCATTCACTTAAAGAAACAGCCTGGCAGAATGGTTCAAGAAAATACATCCAAATATATTCTGCATAAAAGAAAATAATCTGGAAGTGGGTTTGAGGCCTCTACATCCACCTCCCATCCCGGCTGCACTTGGAGAACAGTGGAGCTTCCAACGGGTGGGTGGGCCCATGCTATCCCAGGAGCCCAGGCTGTTTGGGACTCTCACAACTCGCCATCGGTGTGCTGGGTGGATCTGGGGTGCCTGCATCAGCCTCCCTGTTTGTGTGGAGGACTGTGGATAGATCAGCAAGCAGGGGAGGATCGAAGGTTCCAGAGTCACCACGGCCTTTGGTGAGTGCTCAGCGCACTCTGCCCAAAGCCCAGACTGTTCGGGTCCCTCCAGTCTTCTGGGTGCAGTGAAGTGGAGAGGTGGGTTTCAGGCCTTTACATCCACTTAGGCATCCCTGCAGCGCTTGGAGAGCTGTGGAGCTTCCAAGGGGCAGGTGGGCACACAGGGTCACTCAGGCAAGAGCTTATCTGGAACTGCAGAGTTCTGAGCAGGCAGAGGAGGCCCATTGGTTCTGCAGGCCCAGTGGCTTGGGGTAACGGGGTGCCAGAGACTTAGGAGCTGCAAAAATAGAAGGGGATTTCCAACAGACCCTGAGGAAGCTTTCAAATAACACTTGAAATACAGAAATATAGGAAAAAGACAAAACAAAAGACCAAATTACAATCTCAAACTTCAAGCCCATTTCAAGAAACCCTAGGAGCGATATATATAGAAGAAAATATATGCCATTCACCTCAAATATCGGACACAATAGCTACTGAAATTAACAAACAACTCCAGGAAGCTTTAAAGGAATTAAAACTTGAAATAATCTCCCAAGTAAAAGAAGAAATGATAAAAGAAATGAAAGAGATTCTGAATATATCTAAAGAAAACACAGTTTAAAAATTGGAGGAACTAAACAAATAGATAGAATCCCTAGATGAGCAATATAAGAAACAAACAATACATAATGCATATGAACAGAGATATACAGGAAATAAAAACTCCACTGAAAGGTGTAAAAACTGCCTTAATGAAAGTGAAGATAGAATTTCAGACCTGGAAGACAGGATTGCAGCTAGTGAACACGAAAGGAAAGATCATTTATAAATAACAAGGAAACACGAAACAACAATTCAACAACTGCAAGATGATGCAAAGAAAAATAACATAAGAATGATAGCAATTAATGAAAAAGAAGGGGACAACATAAAGGATGTCAAGAGGATATTTAGAGAAGTAATAGCTGAAAATTTCCCAAGCATGAGATCGGAAACCGACATCAGGATCAGTGAAGCGTATAGAACTCCAAATAGTCATAACCAAAATAAAGCTACACCGAGACATATAATAATCACCATCCCAGAAATCCAACACAAGAATAGATTATTAAAAGCTGTCAGAGAGAAAAGACAGATCACTTATAAAGGAAAACCTATCAGAATCCCAGCAGACTTCTCAGCACAAAAAATAAAGTCAAGAAGATCATGGAGTGAAGTATTCCAGATCCTAAAGCAAAATGATTTCCAGCCTAGACTGATGTATCCTGCAAAACTATCATTCAACATTGATGGTGAAATATTATCCATGACAAAGAACAGTTAAAGAACTTCATGAACACCAAACCAACCCTGCAAAAAATATTGAAAAACAGTTTAGATACACAAAGAAAAAAACCACTAAGCAAAGCAGATAATTGAACAGAACAGAAAGATAAAGATGCAACAGCAGAGAGATAACATGTCAACAATAAACCACCATTTAACAGTAATAACCATTAATGTAAATGGTCTCAATGCACCAATCAAAAGAAACAGACTAGCAGAATGGATCAAGAAACAAAATCCAACTATATGCTGTCTACAGGAAACCCATCTAACCCAGAAGGATCCTCACAGACTGAAAGCCAAACGATGGAAAACAATACTTCATGCAGCAGGAGTCCAAAAAAAAGGCAGGAGTAGCCATTCTGTTTGCAGACTACGTGAACTTTAAACCAACAAGGACCATAAAGGACAAAGAAGTTCACTACATACTTGTAAGGGGAAAACTCCAAGAGGAAGAGATAACTATCTTAAACATATATGCACCAAACTCCAGAGCACCCAGTTATATAAAACAACTATTAACAGAAATGAAAACTCAAATTCTCAGGAACACAAGTGTAACGGGAGACCTTAATACACTACTGACAACAAGGGACAGATCAACCAGACAGAAAATGCGCAACGAAACACACAACTGAATCACACTTGTGAACAAATGGATTTGATAGACATATACAGAATTTTCCACCCAACAACATCAGAATACACATTCTTCTCAGCAGTACATGGATCTTTCTCTAAAATGGACCATATATTAACTCACAGAACATATTTAAACAAATGCAAAAGAGTTGAAATCATCCCTTGCATGTTATCGGATCATAGCGCTCTGAAATTAGATATTAATGTTAAGAGATACTGCAAAAATCTCGCAAACACATGGAAACTGAATAACACACTCTTGACTAATCAGTGCGTCACAGAAGAAATTAAAGAATACCTAAATGAAAATGAAAATGCAGATACAACTTACCAGAATTTGTGGGATGCAATGAAAGCCGTCCTCAGAGGAAAATTTATTGCACTGAGCTCCCACATCAGAAAAACTGAACGAATACAAATAAAAAACTTGACGCTACACCGCAAACAGGTACAAAAAGAAGAGCAAGTGGACTCCAAAGCCAAAAGAAGAGAGGAAATTATAAAAATCAGAGCAGAAATCAATGCAATACAGACTAAGAAAACAATCCAAAGAATTATTGAATCAAAGAGTTGGTTCTTTGAAAGAGTAAATAAAATTGATGATCCCTTAGCCAACCTTACCATAAAAGGGAAGAAAAAGCTCAAATTCATGCAATAAGAAATGAAAAAATTGGAATCACTACACACGCAATAGAAATACAGGAGATCATCAACACCTGTTTTGAAAACCTCTACTCTCAAAAGTTTGATAACACAGAAGAAATAGACAGATTCTTGCAAACATATGAAGTACCAAAGCTAGATAAAGACGATGTAAAATTGTTGAATAACCCCATCTCTGTTCATGAAATTGAAAGTGTAATTAGTCCTGATCTACAAAGAAGAGCCCAGGCCCAGATCGATTCACTGCAGAATTCTACAATATATGCAAAGAAGACCTAATGCCAACACTCCTCAATATATTCAATGAAATTGAAAGGGAAGAAATCCTTCCTAAGTCATTCCTGGAAGTAAGTATTAATCTAGTATCAAAACCTGAGAAAGACCCAACTACAAAAGAGAACTATAGACCGATCTCCCTAATGAACACAGATGCAAAAATCCTCAATAAAATATTAGCAAATAGGATGCAGCAAATCATCAAGAAGATTATACACAATGACCAAGTGGGATTCGTTCTAGGAATGCAAGTATGGTTCAACATACGTAAATCAATAAATGTAATCCACCATATCAAGATGCAGAAAAAGCCAAAAGTAAGAATCACATGATCATTTCTATAGCTGCAGAAAAAGCCTTCGATAACGTCCAACATTAATTCATGATAAGAACTTTATAGAAAATTGGAATAGATGGTCTTTACCTCAATATAATAAAGGCCATTTATGACAAACCAACAACCAGTATCATACTAAATGGCCAAAGAGTGAAAGCCTTTACTTTAAAATCAGGCACAAGACAAGGATGTCCTTTATCACCACTCCTATTTAATATAGTACTGGAAGTACTAGCCAGAGCAACTAGGCAAGAGAGAGAAATAAAAGGGGTAAAGATAGGAAAAGAAGAAGGTAAATTATCATTGTTTGTAGATGGCATGATACTCTACATAGAAGACCCCCTAAACTCCATTGGAAGACTCTTAGATACAATAAATAAATTCAATAATGTGGCTGGATAAAAATCAATACTAAGAAATCAATAGCATTCCTATACATGAACAACAAAATGACAGAGAGGGAAATAAGAGAAACTATACCCTTCCCATTAGCAAGCAAAAAAATGAAATATTTAGGAATTACTGTTATGAAAGAAGTGAAAGACTTATACAGTGAAAAGTATAATACACTGAAAAAAGAAATTCAAGATGATCTCACAAATTGGAAAGACATCCCTTCCTCATGGATAGGAAGAACAAACATTGTGAAAATGGCCATTCTCCCAAAACTTTTATACAGATTCAATGCAATCCCAATAAAAATACCATCAACATACCTTTTAGATCTAGAGAAATCACTCCTAAATTTCATCTGGAACCAGAAGAGACCTAGAATAGCAAAGGCAATTCTAAGCAGCAAAGACAAAGCAGGAGGCATCACAATCCTTGGCTTGAAGTTTTACTACAAAGCAACAGTAGTAAAAACAAGATGGTATTGGAATCAAAACAGAGCCGAAGATCAATGGAATAGGTTAGAAGATACAACCACAACTACAAACTCACTCAACCACCTTATCTTTGGTAAAGGAGCCAAGCAGGTTCACTGGAAGAATGACAGTCTCTTTAATAAATGGTGCTGGAAAAACTGGCTCTCCATTTGCCAAAAAGTAAAGCTAGACCCATGTCTATCACCATGTACTAAATTAAAATCTAAATCGGTCAATGATCTGAATATTAAAACAGAAACACTAAATCTATTGGAAGACAAATTGGGTAGAATCCTTGAAGACATAGGAGTAGGTAGAGAATTCATGAATATGATGCAAACTGCACGGGACATTTTTACCACAATCAATAACTGGGACCACTGCTTATTAAAATTTTTCTTCATGTCAAAAGAAATCTCCAGCTTAGTGAAAAGAAAACCCACAAACTGGGAAAAGATTTTACTGAACTCTCTCTTAGACAAGGCACACTTGTCTAAAACATATAAAGAATTTAAAAACTCAGACCCCAAAATTCAAAGATCAAATCCAAAAATGGGCATCTGCGATGAATACGCACTTCTCAGATGAAGAAATGCAAATGGCCAATAAATACATGAAAAAAATGTTCATCATCATTGGTCATTAGAGAAATGCAAATTAAAATCACACTGAGATTCCATCTCACTCCTGAAAGAATGGCCAGGATCAAGAAAACCAACAACAACAAATGCTGAAGAGGCTGTGGGGAAAAAGGAACTCTCCTACACTGTTGGTGGGAGTGTAGACTGGTGCAGCCTTTTTGGAGGTCATTCTGGAGATTTCTCCAAAAGCTAGGATTGGAAGTACCATTTATTCCAGGTATTCCACTTATAGGAATATTCCCAGAAGAACTGAAAACATCATACCACAGTGATATATGTGCACCTATGTTTATAGCATCACAATTTGTAATCGCCAGACCTTGGAAACAATCCAAGTGTCCATCAACTGAGGAATGGATAAAAAGTTGTGGTATTTCTATACAATGGAGTATTATTCAGCTATAAAGAAGGATCACATTGAGATATTTATCAATAAATGGGCGCAGCTTGAGACCATACTCATAAGTGAAATAAATAAACCTCACATGTGTGAATACCGAATAGTTTCCCTAATGTAAGTAATGACTCAAATATATTAAAAAATGTGATAGTCTTGATTCCCCATTAAGTGGCATTGAATCCTTATAAAGTTTTCACTTATTAATTGTAAATGCTTTATTCTGGGCTTCTTGATATGGAAACATTTGAAGCTATATTATATGAAGTTTTATTCAAATATTTCAAGGAAAAAGACAGACACTATGGTAACTACTATTAAGTTGGGTTATTTGGTGGTGAAGCACTAGGTTGCTGAAACAGTCATGCTTTGACCTGTATTGTTATATTGTTATATCCTCTTTTATCTCAGTCTCTCCCTTATTCATTAAAAAATTATTACTTATTTTTATTTTTTTAATTAAAGGGAAAATTTTTAAAAATTAGCAGGTTATATAATAGTAACTTTTTGATTTCCTATTAACTTTTTTTGAAGTCCTGTAATACTCCCACTATCTTGTTTTGACTGACTAGACTCTGTTCCATTCTGTATGATAGTATCAAGTTTGAGGGTATAGGCAACTACTTTGTAGGCAATAAGATTCACTAACATGCCCATTCTGGCTTCACAATTTTCTCCTATGGAAGTCCTTCAATGTTTACAATGCTTAAGTTTTATTGGTCTTGTTCTCTACTGTTTTGTTCAACTTTATAATATCTATTGAGATAGGCAATTCTTTTTAAGGAAACAAGAGACATTGTTGATAACCATTGTTGATAACCTTGTACTCTGTTTTACATCATGTGCTATGTCTATCCTTGGTTTTGACTTACAGCTTTGTTTTGCCATATTTGACTTTATTCTCTCCCACCCCAAAAGTAATAAGAAGTAAGGAGTAATAAAACCCAAAATGTGTAAATTTTGTTGTAAAAAAGAGAGGGATAAAAGTGCTGTAAAGGATACAACAGCAAGTGTGTTTAGGGGTGTTAAATAGCTGACCATATTAATGTTTTTGATTGGATCATTGAACACAACTGTTTGCAGTCTCACTGTTTGAATGTCCATTTTGTATGCTTTGATACTGTGATTTGAGCAACTATCTCTAAGATGATAATATGTAATCTATTAACTGGTGTTTTCTTACTGTTTTTTTTTTTGCCAGTTGTGTATTATTTGTACCCTTACACTGGTTTGTTTTGTTTTTTCTCTTTCTCCTTTTTAATAAAATTTTAAAAAATACAAGAAACTCATCTAACCCAAAAGGAAACATATAGACTGAAGTCAAATGATGGAAAACAGTACTTCATGCAACAAGAACCAAAAAAACAGCTGGGGTAGCTGTACAGTTTATAGCCAATGTGAACTTCAAACCAAGAGTGATCAGAAGAGATAAAGAAGGTCACTATTTAGTTAGGGCAAAACTTCAAAAGGAAGTGAAAACAATCCTAATTATATATGCAGTAAATATGGGAGCACCCAGCTATGTAAAACAAATACTAATAGGAAGGAAAAATAAAACAAGCTTGAATCAAGCTTGTGAACAAATGGACTTAGAAGGTGTGTACAGACTATTCTAGGTCACCTTATTTTAAAAAGGAAAGAAAAACTCAAATTCAGACAATAAGGAATAAAAAAGGTGAAATCACTACAGAGCCTGTGGAAGTACAGAAGAACATCAATACCTACTTCAAAAAATTTTACACTAATAGGTTTGATAATAAAGAAGAAATAGACAAATGACTACTAACATAGAAATAACCAAAGCTGTAGCAAGAAGATATATAAAATGGTTTAATAAGCCAATTTTAGTTTATGAAATTGAACATGTAATTAAAACCTTACCAATAAATAAAATCCCAGCTGTCCTGATGGATTCACAGCTGATTTCTACAAGAAAATCAAGGAAGACTTAATGGCATCACTGCTCAAACTCTTCAATGAAATTGAAAGGGAAGTAATTCTTCCAAACTCATCCCTAGAAGCAAAATCAGAGAAAGACCAAGCCAAAAGAGAACTACAGGCCTGTTTGCCTAATGAACATAGATGTAAAAATCCTGGCAAATAGAATGCATCAAGTGATCAAGAAGGTCATATACCATGATAAGGTGGGTTTCATCACAGGAATGCAAGGAAGTTTGACCAGATGCAAATCAAATAGCATGATGAATCATATCAATAGAGCCAAAGATAAGGATTACATAATCGTCTCAATAGATGGGAAAAAAAAAAGCTTCGGGTAAAGTGCAATATTCATTCGTGATAAGAACCTTATAGAAAATTGGCAGACTGTCATTATCTGAATCAGATACAAGCCACCTATGACCAACAACCAGCATCACATTAAATGGTCAAAAACTGACAGCTTTCACTCTAAAATCAGGAACAAGACAAGGCTCTCCACTATCAACATTCCTCTTAAGTATTGTTCTGGAAGTACTAGCCAGTGCAATTAGACAAGAGAAATAAAAGAATTAAAGATAGGAAAGGAAGAAATTAAACTATCATTATTTGCAGATGACATGACATGCTATATAGAAGACCCCCAAACTCCACTAAAAGATTTCTACATGTAAGCTGGGCATGGTGGCTCATGCCTGTAATCCCAGCACTCAGGAAGCTGAGGTGGGTGTACCATTGCAACTTTGAGACCAGCCTGGGCTACAAAGTGAGCTCAAGCCCAGGCTGAACTGCATAGTGAGACCCCGTCTCACACAAAAAAATAAATAAATAAATAAAAAATAAAAAAATAAAAGACTTCTACATATAACAACCAAATTCAGTAACATAGCTGGTTACAAAGTCTACATTCAAAAAGCAATAGCATTCTTGTACACCACCAAACTCACTGGGAGGGAAATAAGAGAAACCACACCCTTCACAGTAGCATCCAAAAATAAAATACCTAGGAATCAATGCAACAAAGGAAGTGAAAGATTTAATGAGTGAAATTCACAGTACTCTGAAAAAAGAAATTGAAGAGGACCTTAGAAAATGGAAAAACATTCCGTGATCATGGATAGGAAGAAAAAACTTTGTGAAAATGTCAAAATGTCATTCTACTTCCCAGAATAAACAACTGGGATCTCATCTTATTAAAAAGTTTTTGCATTACAAAAGAAATGTGCACCCGAGTGAAAAGACAACCTATGTATTAGTCAACTGTCCCTCAGACAAAGGACTTTTATCTAGATCATATAAAGAATTTTAAAATGTGAGGCCCCCAAAGTTCAAAGACACAGTCCAAAATGAGCATGTGAGACGAATATACACTTCTCAGCTGAAGAATCTCAGTGTGGTTTTAATTTGCATTTCTCTAATGACCAATGATGATGAACATTTTTCGGGTATTTATTTGCCATTTGTATTTCTTCATCTGAGAAGAGCATATTCATCTCATATGCCCATTTTTGGATTGGTTCTTTGAATTTTGGGGGTCTGAGGTTTTTGAATTCTTTATAAGTTTTAGACAAAATTCCTTTGTCTGAGGGGAAGTTCAACAAGATCTTTTCCCAGTTTGTCTGTTTTCTTTTCACTATGTTGGAGATTTCTTTTGACATCCAGAAACATTTTAATAAGAGGTGGTCCCAGTTATTGATTCTGGGAAGTATTTCATGTACCTTTTGAGTCCTGTTCATGAGTTCTCTACCTACCCCTGTGTCTTCAAGGTTTCTACCCAATTTGTCTTCCAATAGATTTAGTGTTTCTGTTTTAATATTCAGATCTTTGATCCATTTAGATTTTAATTTAGTATATCATGATAGGCATGGGTCTAGCTTCAGTTTTTGGCAAATGGAGAGCCAATTTTTCCAGCATCATTTACTAAAGAGACAGTCATTCTTCTAATGAACCTGGTTGGCTCCTTTATCAAAGATAAGTTGGTTGAGTGTGTTTGTAGTTGTGGTTGAATCTTCTAATCTATTCCATTGATCTTCGGCACTGTTTTGATTCCAACACCATGTTTATTTTACTATTGTTGCTTTGTAGTATAACTTCAAGTAAGGGATTGTGATGCCTCCTGCCTTGCCTTTGCTGCTTAGAATTGCTTTTGCTTTTCTAGGTCTCTTCTGGATCCAGATGAATTTTCAGAATGATTTCTCCATATCTGTAAGGTATGTTTATGGTATTTTTACTGGGATTGCATTGAATCTGCATAAAAGTTTTGGGAGAATGGCCATTTCACAATGTTTGTTCTTTCTATCCATGAGTAAGGGATGTCTTTCCATTTTCTGAGATCATCTTCAATTTTTTTCCAGTGTTTTATAATTTTCTCTGTACAGGTCTTTCACTTCTTTTGTAAGAGTAATTCCTAAACATTTCATTTTTTGCTTCCTAGTGTGAAGAACGTGGTTTCTCTTATTTCATTCTCTGTGATTTTGTTGTTAGTGTATAGGAATGCTATTGATTTCTTAGTATTGATTTTTTATCCAGCTACATTACTGAATTTATTTATTATATGTAAGATTTTTTCAATGGAGTTTAGGGGGTCTTCTATGTAGAGTATCATGTCATCTGCAAACAATGATAATTTAACTTCTTCTTTTCCTATATTTACCCCCTTTATTTCTCCATCTTGCCTAATTGCTCTGGCTAGTACTTCCAGTACTATATTAAATAGGAGTGGTGATAAAGGACAGCCTTGTCTTGTGCCTGATTTTAAAGTAAAGGTTTTCGATTTTTGGCCATTTAGTATGATGCTGGCTGTTAGATTGCCATAAATGGCCTTTATTATATTGAGATAAAGGCCATCTATTCCAATTTTCTGTAAAGTTCTTATCATGAATGAATGTTGGACCTTATTAAAAGCTTTTTTTGCATCTATAGAAATGATCATGTGATTCTTACTTTTGGCTTTATTGATATGGTGGATTATATTTATTGATTTACGTATGTTGAAACAACCCCTGTATTCCTTGCATGAATCCCACTTGGTCATGATGTCTAATCTTCTTGATGATTTGCTGCATCCTATTTGCCAATATTTTATGTTTGCATCTGTGTTCATTAGGGAGATCAGTCTATAGTTCTCTTTTTTATTTGGGTTTTTCTCAGGTTTTGGTACTAGTGATATTTGCTTTCAGGAACGACTTAAGAAGCATTGCACCCCTTTCAATTTCATTGAATATTTTGAGGATTGTCGGCATTAGGTCTTCTATTTATTATAGAATTAGGTCTTCTATTTATTATAGAATTCTGCAGTGAATCTATCTGGGCCTGGGCTCTTATTTGTATGTAAGGACTTAATTACATTTTCAATTTGATTAATAGAGATTGGGTTATTCAGCAGTTTTACATCCTCTTGACCTAGCTTTGGTACTTCATATGTTTATAGGAATCTGTCTATTTCTTCTGTGTTATCAAACCTTTGAGAGTAGAGGTTTTCAAAATAGGTGTTGATGATGTTCTATATTTCTGTAGAGTCCGTAGTGATTTCACTACAGAAATGCCTTTCTTATTGCATGAATTTGAGCTTCTTCTTCCCCTTTTTAAATAAGTTTGGTTAGGGGCTTATCAATTTTATTTATTCTTTCAAAGAACCAACTCTTTGATTCAATAATTCTTTGGATTGTTTTCTTAGTCTGTATTGCATTGATTTCTCCTCTGAATTTCATAATTTCCTCTCTTCTTTTGGCTTTGGGTTTGACTTGCTCTTCTTTTTCTCGCTGTTTGAGGTGTGGCATCAGGTTATTTATTTGTATTCATTCTGTTTTCCTGATGTGGGAATTCAGTGCAATAAATTTTCTTCTCAGGACGGCTTTCATTGCATCCCACAGATTCCAGTAAGTTGTATCTGCATTTTCATTTTCTGGTAGGTATTTTTAATTTCTTCTTTAATTTCTTCTGTGGCCCACTGATTACTCAAGAGTATGTTATTCAGTTTCCCTGTGTTTGTTGGATTTTTGCAGTATTTTTTATCAGTAATTGCTAATTTCAATGCGCTATGATCCGATAACATGCAAGGGATAATTTCAACTCTTTTGCATTTGTTTAAATATGTTCTGTGAGCTAATATATGGTCAATTTTAGAGAATGACCCATGTACTGCTGAGAAGAATGTGTATTCTGATGTTTTTGGGTGGAGCATTCTGTATATGTCTATCAAATCCATTTGTTTGCAGGTGTGATTCAGTTGTGTTATTTCTTTGCTCATTTTCTGTCTGGTTCATCTGTCCCTTGGTGTCAATAGCACATTAAGGTCTCCCGTTACAATTGTGTTACTGATAATTTGAGTTTTCATTTCTGTTAATAGTTGTTTTATATAACTGTGTGCCCTGGAGTTTGGTGCATATATATTTAAGATAGTTATCTCTTCTTCTTGGAGTTTTCCCCTTGCAAGTATGTAATGATCTTGTTTGTCCTTTATGATCGTTAAATTTTACATTGTCTGCAAACCAAATGGCAACTCCTGCTTTTTTTTTTTTTTTTTTGGATTCCTATTGAGTGAAGTATTGTTTTCCATCCTTTGACTTTCAGTCTGTGAGTATCCTTCTGGGTTAGATGGTTTTCCTGTAGACAGCATATGGTTGGATTTTGTTTCTTGATCCATTCTGCTAGTCTGTTTCTTTTGATTGGTGCATTGAGACCATTTACATTAATGGTTATTACTGTTAAATGCTGGTTTATTGTTGGCATGTTATCTCTCTGCTGTTGCATGTTTATCTTTCTGTTCTATTTAATTATCTGCTTTGCTTAGTGGTTCTGTCCTTTGTGTATCTAAACTGCCTCTCAATATTTTTTGCAGGGTTGGTTTGGTGTGCATGAAGTTCTTCAGCTGTTCTTTGTCCTGGAAGAATTGTATTTCACCATCACTTTTGAATGACAGTTTCTCAGGTTACAGCTGTCTAGGTTGGAAATCATTTTGCTTTAGGATCTGGAATACTTCACTCCATGCTCTTCTTGACTTTATTGTTTGTGCTGAGAAGCATGCTGTGATTCTGATAGCTTTTCCTTTATATGTGATCTGTCTTTTCTCTCTGACAGCTTTTAATAATCTATTCTTGTGTTGGATTTCTGGGATGGTGATTATTATATGTCTCAGTGTAGCTTTATTTTGGTTATGACTATTTGGAGTTCTATACGCTTCACTGATCCTGATGTCGGTTTCTGATCTGATGCTTGGGAAATTTTCAGCTATTACTTCTCTAAATATCCTCTTGACATCCTTTATGTTGTCTCCTTCTTTTTCATTAATCCGTATCAATCTTATGTTGTTTTTCTTTGCATCATCTTGCAGTTGTTGAATTGTTATTTCCTGATTCCATGTTATTTTTAAAAGATCTTTCCTTTCCTGTTCACTAGCTGCAATCCTGTCTTCCAGGTCTGAAATTCTATCTTCACTTTCATTAAGGCAGTTTTTACAACTTTCAGTGGAGTTTTTATTTCCTGTATATCTTTGTTCATCTGCATTATGTATTGTTTGTTTCTTATATTACTCATCTAGGGATTCTATCTATTTGTTTAGTTCCTCCAATTTTTAAACTGTGTTTTCTTTAGATATATTCAGAATATCTTTCATTTATTTTGTCATTTCTTCTTTTACCTGGGAGATTATTTCGATTTTGAATTCCTTTAAAGCTTCCTGGAGTTGTGTGTTTATTTCAGTAGCTGTTTTGTCCGATATTTGAGGTGTATGTCATATATTTTCTTCTATATACATCGCTCCTAGGGTTTCTTGAGATGGGCTGGAGGTTTGAGGTTGTAATTCGGTCTTTCGTTTTGTCATTTTCCTTTATTTCTGTGTTTCAAGTGTTATTTGAAAGCTCCCTTGGGTTCTGTTGGAAATCGACTTCTGTGTTTGCAGCTCCTGGGACTATGGCACCCAGTTCCCACAGACTGCTGGGCCTCTAGAACCAGTGGCCCTTTTCTGCCTGTTTAGAACTTCGTAGTTCCAGGTCAGCTGGGCTCCAGGGACACTGTGCACCCACCTGCTTGCTGGAAACTCCCCTGTTCTCCCAGCACAGCCAGAATGGGGAGGCAGATGTAGATGCCTCAGACCTACTTAGCCACTTCACTGCACCTGGAAGCCTGGAGGGTCCCAAACAGACAGGGCTTAGGGCAGAGTGCACTGGGCAGTTTCCACAGGACACAGGACCTCTGAAACTGGTGATGCTCGCCTGCTTGCTGAGATATCCACAGTCTTCCGGACACACGTGGAGGCGAATACAGGTGCCCCAAATCCGCCCAGCACTTTCTCTGCTCCCAGATGGTGCAAGAGTCCCAAATAGACTAGGCTCCAGGGATAGTGTGCGACTGCTTGCTTGCTGGAATCTCCACAGTTCTCTCTGGTCTTACATTTTTTTAAATACACACACACACACACACACACACACACACACTCTCTCTCTCTCACACACATGTATACAAGTACATATAGCCTTTATATATATTAAAAGCGACACGTTGCTTAGTTTTGTGGTTGACTCTTGCTGTACTATTTTTTCCAGTGCCTTCTGATGCTCATCCTACTTGAAGGAATGCTCCATTCACTGGCATCAAATCTATTGAAGAAATTAACCATTTGTGTACATTTGTGGGCATTCTTCCATAAACACTGGCATGGGTCCTGGAACAGGATCTCACCTGCATGTGTGCCAAGCCATCCCACCACACACTCACACTTGCTCCCCTTGAGCAAATGCTGATTGACCATTTTAGGTACTGTGAGTTTGTATTCCAAAAGGATTGTGTCAGTTTGCACTGCTAGGTTGTGGGAAATGAGGGACTTCATTATTTAACAAGTTCACTTAGATTTTGTGTTGTCCAACTTTTAGTGCTGGATAACCTTTTAGGTGGTACATAGAATTTTGCTGGTGGATTAAACACTTGTTTCCTAATCATAATGGAATTGAATGCTTTGATCTGTGTTTTATTTAATGTTTCTCTGTTTTATTTAATTTAATGCAAAATACCTCACATTCAAGCTTAACAGAGGAAAGGTTTGTTTCAGTTACACAGTTTGTAGAGGTTTCAGTCCATAGCCAACTGGCACAAAAAGGCAAGGTGCTGTCACAGAGGAGCAAAGGAAAAGCAGAAGATGATGGGCAGAAGATCGCAAATGCAGCAAGATACAGGCAAGAAGGGAGGACCACAGCTGTTTCTGTCCGTTGCATCTTATACCTTAGGACAGGTTGCACTCCCACCCTTAATCCTGGTGTCACACAGTAAATCAATCCCAGCATCACATCCTTGATAACAGCAGCTGTTATGGTTTGTGTCTGGGTGTCCCCCCAAAGCCTCATGAGGTCACAGGTTTTTTGGAAGCAGTTGTATCTAGAACTTGTAGTTGAGTCATCATGCAATCCTGGGAATAAGGGTGGGTGACTGCTGGAACAGGCCACTGGCTCCATTGGCACCACCCTAATCCCAGTTACTGGATATGATATACAGCAATTGTCTCATTTCACTCTACCTTAAATTTGTTGTCTTCTGTCATGAGCTGTTGTCTTCTGCCATCTGTCACTCTGCCTTGCACTAAAACCTCTACAAACTGTGTGCTAATCAATCTTTCTTCCTTTAACTTTGAGTGTCAGGTATCTTGTCTCAGAAAGAACAAAAATAACTAAGACACAATTATAAATCCTAGATCCAGACTCCACCAAAAAGCCCTCTTTGACCACATACCGCTGTGGGGGGAAATTGAGCAAACTCTATCATTTTTCTAATCCTTTTCTTTTCTTCTTTCCTTGCTCCTCTTGTTTTCTGTTCCTACTTTTCTTTCTCTTTCTTCCTTCCTTTTTCAACTTCTTTCTTCATTTTTCCCTGCTGATAATTGATCTCAGGGCCTGTCCTGCAATTCCTGCAGGTCCACATGTTTTCGAGGAGGAAAAATGATGAGACTTGATAAAAATGAGAAAATAAAGAGGAGATGAAAGCTGGGGTCAGGTGGAGCCCTCTCTCCTGATGAGAGGAAAGGACCTGCCCCCTCACTGTAGGGGCATTTATTTACATATTTAATAATTCAACATGATGCTCCATTGCCTAGTAATCTGCATGCATGGCCACCCAAGGGCCTGAATTTGGGGGCCCAGAGTCACCTGTTTCTGCAACTCGCCCCAGGCAGTCTTTGTGCTCTCATCTGGCTGGCTGGTCTCTGCAGGTGTGAATTCCCAGCTTCCATAGCTCCTAAAGTTCACACTTTTATTTTTATTGTAGCATGGGTTCGGTGGTCAGTTAAAGCTTGAGAAGCTATATTTGAAAAACTTTGTAGAAGATCTTTTCATTTTGACCCCTTTTCATTTAAAGTGCAGTCCAGGATTTTGAGTATCTGGATTTCAACATGTAAACACTGACAGTCCATTAATCCGTAACCGTAGTCGGTGATTAGTGGAGCCAGCAATGGTCAGAAGCTTTCAGCTTCTTTTATAGTTAAATTTTACTATGCCATTGTAGCATGCAGACCAGGTCAAGATGAGACTTGTACTAGATACGGTCAGTCTCTTACTATCGTGTAACTTCAGTGAAGTGTTCTCAGGTATTAGCTTGGAGACTTGAATAGATCCTCCTAGTTCTTCTGTCTGTGTCAGTCCTGGGATGAGTCACTGGGTTGCTTTTCCAAGTTGCTCTCAATGAAAGCTTGAGAAATATTCTCCTGGTTACTCTCCTTAGGCACTCCACACACTGATGACCACTTTCCTCTGCAGTCTTATGATCTCCTTAATCAGGGGCCAGGGACTCACTGAGTATTGGATGACACAGCAGAGGCTCTCTTATGTCCTGGGTCCTCACTGACCTCAGAAGGCCAGGGTCAAAATATTGGCTATCCTCTCAGCCATCTAACTCTCTAATATTTGGTCAAACTTCAGAGGTTGAACA
Source organism: Cavia porcellus (assembly GCF_034190915.1). Classification (NCBI taxonomy): domain Eukaryota; kingdom Metazoa; phylum Chordata; class Mammalia; order Rodentia; family Caviidae; genus Cavia; species Cavia porcellus. Next base: position 52,554,883 of record NW_026947500.1, on the reverse strand, counting down.
TCCAGAAGAGAAAGTTGATAATAATACAGTGTGGTAAAGATATCAAGCTTAACATTCCTACCTTACCTAAATAGGAAACACCTCATAAAACTAAATGGAAACACTGCTTCCTATTAACTATGGATGTTTTAACATTCTAATACAAATAGGATGCTAACAGTTATGTATTTTCCAGAGAAAAATTAGAAATTTAAACCATATACAACATTATAGCTGAGTACAGTGAAAAACACCCCATTCCAGGAGAACAGCAAGCCCAAGCTGCTATGAATGCCCTTTGGGGTGCGGTGGGGCATCCTGTTTCCAGCACACAGAGCAGGGCCCCCAATTGGACCTGTGTGAGTCCTGCATTTTCCTTAAGTGGATGTGTTCTGAGAGGGCTGAATGAGGGGACCTCCTACTGTCAGGAAGAAGCACCTCAAGGGTGAGATATGCCCTGTCCCTGTTCCCCTCTGTGACATCATTTACTTGTTGCCAAACCTGGGAGGTGGGTTGAGAGCCAACTCTTGCTTTTGCTGTGAATGTTTCCTTGTGATCTCCTTAAAATGAAAGCTGATTCCAGGCCACAACCTCAGGGATTCTGATTCCATTCCTGAGAGGAGCAGGTAAGGAACACAGGACTAGATCCTGTTCCCCTACCTCTCTGCACCCTGGGCCTCATTTTGATGTCCCCAATGCTTCCAGGCACTTTTTAGAGGCTGTGGTAGGGGTAGAGATCCCAGTGGACAGCTGGCCTTTTCCCCTTGCATTGCCCTGAGACACTGTGCCACGGAGTCTGGTGCTCTAGCCAGGCACTCTAAGAACTCCACTACAACCTAGGGAGGGGCCCTTCCAGAGGTGGCTCTCCTGGCTCCTGCTGGAACTCATCCCCACTAAAATGGATTCCTAAGGAGGATGAGCTCAAGGAAAAACACACTGCTCAGGAGGAGAGAAGCCAGGGCTCCAAAGACTTTAGGTCTCAGGGAAGGTGCTGGCAGGAAGCCTAGTTGTAGAGCCCAGGCACCCTGAGAGGTTGAGTGGAAAGGTGGGACAGTATAAGCCTGTCAGCCCTGGCCCAACACTTTTGTCCTGCCCAGAAGTCTGGGGTGCATTTCCCACCCAACCCCCAAGGTTGGATCTGTCCCCTCCCCATCCCTGAAGTGTCAGAGCTAGCCAGTACAGAGCAGAGCTGGGGTCAGGTGTTTGTGCAAACAGGGTGGGGCCCAGGGCCTGGTCACAATGAGCACCGCAGCAAGGTGCTCTGTGCTCAAAGCTGGGGGCTCCTTGTCCCTGGGCTCTCTTAACAGCAGCTCCAGGACAGGGCTAGGTGTGCAGGGGGAGCTGACCAGAGCTGGGACTCTCTGGTAAGTGTATTTCCCCGGGCACCCAGGAGTAGGTGCACAGAGCTCTTTGGCCAATGCAGGTCCTGGGGAGCAATCCCTGCATGGAAGGTGTACTTGTGTGGGGCTTCGGAAAAGGCTTTACTGTTCAGAACACAGCAGGCCCGATGCCTTTGGTATCAGGGAGCAATGAGAGGTGTGAAAGATTGGGATAGGGTGATCCTAGATCTTCCGTAACTCCTGGAAATGGTCTTTGTGACAGCTGAGGAATGGAAGGGAGAGGCCTGAATGTTCTTCCTGACCATTGTGAGATCTACACTGTTGTAGTCAGGTTATGAGAAGAACAATTGGAATCTGGACATAGAGTTTATAATATTGGTTTATGATGGTCATCCAGAATTAACACAAGAAAATGCAGGAAATCTATCCACAACATTAAAGACAGAATATTTAGCCAAGAGCCTGAATCCCACAACAATGTCCCACATGAATCCAGATGAAGACCCAGAGCTCATGACAATGCCTCACATGGGTCCAACCGGAGGTCTAGATCCCACAAGAAGGACTCATACAAGTCTCTTTTATGTATCCATCCTAGGAAGGCCCAAATGTTAATGGTGGACACTAGAAACTCTATACCAGCAGGGTGCAGGAACTGCGCTGATAGGTTGAAGGTTCTACACACTGGAGCTGAGAAGTCACACTAACAGCAAGACCAGGGCTGTCCTGATAAAAGCACCACAGCCATCTGAGTAACATGGAGACCCCGAGCTCCTCCTACAAAGTACAATTGAGTATATGCCAGGAAGCCAGCATGATGAGTTCATCCTGCGTGCCAAGCAGCAGACATCTTCCTCTCCAGACCCAGGAAGCAATGCTCAATATGAGGACCAGAGCTCCTCCAGGAGAACCTAATGGCTCAAACAGCAACACGTAGGAGAACCCACAATGCCTCAATGCCTCACAGATAGCTTCTCTTTCTCTAAGTCTGTATTTGTGCTGGCAACTTCCCTCAGGTGAAACATCTACACTCAGCAGCATGGTGATGTAATCCAGCTTGTATTAAGTTGATCACCAGTTTTTAATCCATAACATACACAGAGCAGCTATGCTTACTGCTGGGCTTTGTCATGCCCCATAACTTGTGCTGAAATTAAAGGGGATACTTGTGAAAATTTGAAGAAAACTAAAATGAAAGAAGTGGGGAGAGCTTGCTCAAATCTGGGTTATTTTTTAAAATCTGAGTCCCACAGTGTTTTGGCCTCCAGGGACTGACATTCCAGAGGAGAATTTTATCACCCTGGGGTGCAAATTTGGAGGAGGTGGTTTGGTTTGGAGACTGATCACCCTGGATCCCTCCAACAGAGAGTTGGCAGCAGCACTCACCTCATCTGAGAAACAAGCCATCACTTGCCTGGGGACAGGTTCCTAAGGGACCCATTCTGCTACTGGTCTACAGCTGAGGTCTGGGATGCTACTTTGAATTGTTACCCATGCCTGGCTCAGATGTGTACACAGTGCAGAATCAAGGGTCCTTGATGAGCGTCTTTTCACTAAAGAGTAGCAGGAAGTTAAAAAAATGGAATGAGAGCTTTTCAAATTGAGAGCAGAGTCAGAAAGAGCATGGAGGGGTAGGGGACAGAAGAAGGATTGGACATGTTAGGTCCATGAACCACCTCCACACAAGTGCTCACTGTGTGTTACAAACAGGGCCACAAAATACTAAAAATAAACACAATTTTGCAACACACACACACACACACGCAGTGGACAGAGAAGAGACATGTAGAATCATGTTGTGGAAACATCCTTGTATGTCTCTTACCATAAGGAAGGAGGATTTCCATGTATTTTCCACATTGTAGGTCACAATAGGGAACGGGATTTCCCTGAAAATGTGTGAAATTTGCTCTAAATGGAGGATCTGAATCTGGTAGTCATACTTGTGATTTGCTATTGTTTAAAATTACTCAAACAGTTGCATGGACAAAGGTCCTTGAGGCAACCGGAGTAGAGAGAAGGCACCTTGGGCTGCCTTGGGACTCCAGAGAATTGAAGGGCAGGCTGGTTGGGTGGGGAAGTGTCACAGAATGGTTGGGGTCTGTGTTTGTTTTGAAGGGTAAGTGTGAGGAATCTGCTTAAGTATGGTCTTTCCCACCCAGGAGCAAAAAGAGGGCCTCACAGCAATTCTTGGCTTCTGACATGAGTGGATGGGGAGTGGACGGAAGCCTAAGGAAAGAGCCCTTCTGTGTGCCAGCAGTGGGGTGTGTGTGTGGGTGGTGGGGTAGGATGATTGTGTATATTGTGATTCGAATTGTGACACTTGGGTTTGGAGACATTAATGTGCTGATTTACAGCAAATAGCAAATGTTCTGGGAAGCTCAGGGAGGGAAAAGGATGGGACACAGTAGGGAAGAACAAAGATCACAGTGAAGCAGAGGAGATAGCCAAGGGGAGACAGGGGTTTGGGATGGTGACTGTGCTGGCCTGGTCTGGCAAGGCCAGGTAAGAAGGAGAGAACTTAATAGCAGGATGCCACAGCAAATAAAGCAAAAGCCCGAGTGTCTCCCTGAAAATCTGTAACTGTGCATTGCATGTTTTTGCCCCCAGTGGCCTACATTTATATGATTCCATGGAGTGTCCTCTCTGGGCTCAGAGCTGGTTGGGCTCAGGGGGATCGGTGCTGCGAGTCCTCACACTCACCACCTAAAGATGGCAAGAGAGGGCAAGCCTGCGGCAAAGGGGAGTAGCCCGGAGGCGGGACCAAGAAGACTGACACTCATGTGCACCACTGACAGACCGATGCAGCGGGATTGCCCCAGGAGACACCCAGGTGGCTGCCCATGCCACTCCTGCTCCAGAGTTACTGGGGCAGGACTGGCCGAACCCCGCTCCCTTACACGGAACTTCCTCATGATGACTTGCAGTGTGATGACCAAAGACTGCCCTGGCTCCATGCTGATCCATTTGAGTAACTCATTTCCTGTTTCATAAATTAGGAATCAACTAAACCATTGCCCCAAGAGTGTTACTCCGATGATTTTTCACTCCTGCGAGAAGCTAGACCCTGAGGTGTTTTGTCTGCCCAGGGCTGACTTTGAAGCACCAGGATTCCTACCACCACCACCACCACCATCCCCCATCCTCACCAATGGGCCACGAGATTCCTTGTTTGTGCATTCAGAGCTGGTGTCAAATGGCTACTTAAAGACTCAAGACTAAGCTCTCAGACATAAAGAAAAAGGGATACAAATATTCATGTTGAGATCTGTGCTCAGCACAGGTTGAATTTCCTGTCTGTACTCATAGTATATCCAGGAGAGCCACAGGCATTTAGCTAGAGTAAATCTGATTGTTCTTCCTACCCAGATCCGGATGAGGAATGCTGCAAGGCTGCTGGTAGCACCCTGAGAAACCCACCTCTCTGCTTAGACCTGATTTACTCTGTGATATATCTTTAAGGGGCTCCATGTATTCTCCGTTAGGAGGGGTCACACAGCGCCAGAGTGTTCTGCAACCAGCGAGGCCATCAGGGCAGTGCACAGTGCAGCGGCCTTGGACTGGACCCTGCACTTGATCTTCAGCAACCAAGGCCCCAGTAAGGCGATGGGACCTGAGGCTGATGTAGGCTGCTCTGTTGCCTTTCTTGAGGTCCTGGGTGCTTCCTGTGCTGTTTCTGCAGCTACTCAATTCAGAGACTTTAGGGCAGGCCTGACCTTGTTATAGCCTAGTTACAACAATTGCACCTCTTTCTTGTTCTGTATGCGCTGCACCCCTCCTTCCTTTAGGTTAGGTAAGTTTCCATTTCCCATAAAAACCTTAAGTTTCAGTCTTTTGTAACCCCACCCCACCCCCTTCTGCCTATCTGTAATAAAATGTACTGTTCCTTAAGAAATGGTTTAACTACAAGGAATTTACAGGATGTCTTTCTAATCTAAACTAGCTTGTTTGGAGGGAAACTTGCTGGTTTGCAAGATGTGCTTTACCCTAAAGGGTGTTTGCCTAATCTAAACTTGCTTGTTAGCCCAACCCTTACCTGCACCTTGCTCTTCCCAAGATATGTATTTTCCTGTTCTGTAGTGTGCCACAAACCCACCCCCTCCTTCAATTGTGAGACCAGCAGCTGTTTGTGGTTTTACAAGATAAAAACCCTGCCCCTTAGCTGTCAGACACACAGTCTTCCATATTGGTTCCCAGAGGCTCTGTCACCAGGCCTGGCCTAAAATAAAGCCTTTGCTCTCTCAATTTTAATTTCTTGCTTCCTTGGATTTTATTCCGGGGTCCGAGCTATCACAACCTGGCTTACTGTCTGATGCTGTTACTGCAGTCTGAAAGTGAAGGGAATGGCTCAGAATGGCTGCTGCTGCCTTGCCCCTCCCAACTGAGGGCATTTTATGTGTCAGCCTACGTTTCCCATGATCCTCCCCTTGCCTACAATGTGCATGATGTAAGCAACTTCCTGCTTCAGCCTACATTTCCCATGATCCTTATGTCTTCCTACATTACCCATAATCCTCTCCGGCTTACATCATATATCCGAATGTCATGATGATCAGATAACACTCTGTGCCCTCTTCCTGCCCCTTTGGCCCTCCTCCACCCTATATAAGTTGTAGCCATTTTAAGAATAAATGAGACTTGAATGGAATACCGACAAGTGTCCATGTCTCTTTTCTCTTGCCCAGCCCTTCATCTCCGTCCCCTCTCCAGGTGAGGCCCATGGACTGATCTGCAGGACGGATCATGAAAGCCACTTTGTTTCTCATTCTCTCTAGCTGAGTGCCTTGAGCAGACTGCCATCCTTCTCTGAGCATCAGGTTTCTTATGCGTGAAAGGGAGAAGGTAAAATGTGTTGTTGGGTTAGGACTTTTTTCTCCAGCATGTTCCACATGCATTGTGTGGCACATATGCCACATGAACTTTCTAAATCCATGGGCATCTTTCTGTGACCTCCAGGGGATTGGTGCACAGTGGCCTCTATTATAAACCCAAATATGGAGTTCAGTCATCCAAGTATTGTAATCCTCTTTCTAATTTTCCTGACAATTCAAAAATTTATATTTATAATCCCATTGAGATGTGATTGGAATCCCAGCAAGTTAATTCCAATCTACCACCTCTAATGCAACCCACGGCAAGAAAAAAATCACCAAGACATATTCTAAGTTAAGGGCAGCCAAGGGGTCCTAAATCCGGTTCCCATAAGGACTTGCATAAGGACTTTCGGACAAAGGCCTTGATCCTAGGCCTCTCCCAGAATTTATTATCTGAAGAAGGGGATGAGTGACAAAGAGGATGGTGGGAATTATGTAACTTGAGCTGGCTGGCCAGGTGCAAGAATGGCATCTCTGTAATTGCAGAGATAAAGATATGCAGAAGGATCAATTCACATAATACAATTAAGGTAGCAATTGATTTGTTTTGAGAGGATCTGCTTCAGTTTCTGATATGCAAACTCTTGTGCTTGGGGAGTCATAGCCTCTTTCTCTTGAGGTTTCTACCCAGTTGATATTCCCCAAGCTATCTGCTCTAACATCTAGCATGCTCAATGCTGTACATATTTGTATTGTGGAGAACACTATGTTCTGTAGTGCGCCACATGTGAGGAAAACACTATGTTCTGTAGTGTGCCTATGTGAGGAAACAGGACTGTCTGTTGACTATAGAGTTTGCATATTAGCACCTTGGCTAGCCTTATTTGCAATGCTTAGAACCAGTAAAGAAAGAAGGAAATACCCTAGCGAAACTTTTACATGCCAACCTTTTACATGTCAGTATAAGGAAATGAGTCTCCAAATAATCAAAGTCACAGTAATTGTTTTGGATTCAAAGGGAGTCACTGGGGGTGTCTCCCACAGCCTCACCTTGGACTAGCTGAAGTCCTATCTAGTCTGGTATTGATCTTATCACTTTGCTTTCAGCTCAGCCTCCACTTTTCATATCATTTTGCGTTCTTTCAGGTACCCTGACACATTCACATGTGGACATGTGCGTACACACACACACACACACACACACACACACACACACCTTTCTGTCAACTTCTTTGACCTCTGATTTGATTGAATTTTATTCATAAGAGCCAGGCCCCAGTGATGGAATCAGTATCCTCAGAAAAGTGAGAGGCTGAATTCTGTTCCTCCTCCATCTCCTTCCCCTATCCCGAGTGAGGTGACAACTGCTAACAAGCAGAGAAGAGGCCTCAGAATAAAAGGCACCTTGCTATTGGCCCTCTCATTCTTTAGAATAGTGAAAAATGATTTTTTGTTTAAGCTACTCAGTCGGTAGTATTTTACTATGGCAGCATTAGCAGACTAATATGTGCATCTTAGACTTCGTCAGTATGAGACAAAGGTACACATTTGTTTTTGTTTTTTTAATAAGTGCTCTCATACATTGCCCAGTCTGGTCTTGAACTCATGACCCTCCTCTCTCAGCCTTCTGAGAAATTGGGATTAGAGGAATGAACCTTGATGCCTAGCTCAGATAATTCAGTGCAAAAATTAATGGTCTCATTCTTATTGTGGTCTCATTCTTATTGTGGTCATTGACTATTTTGACTTATTTTTGGCAAAAAACCAAAAAACCTCCTTCCTTTTTGACATGTGTTCTTATTTCTTCAGTCAAGGACTGGGTCGCAGTTTGAGAACTGTTATCTTCTCAGAGCCCTTCGGGTTGGAGGTGGGAACCAGGCCGGCAATGGGGAACAAGCCCAAGATGTGCTGATTGCTCTGGGCCGCCAGCCCTGGCAAAGGTCCTCTTCAGTTCACAGGACCTACTTAGGGCTCTGTTTTGAAGCAGCAAAGTTCAATTTTCTTTCTCTTTCTTCAATTCTTGTGTTTGCATTTGCACATTGAGGCCTAGAACATAGCTATTTTCACACAACCCCAACTTCCTGGTTCCAGTTTTTTATAAGACTTATCGATCCCTTGAATCCAAAATAGTGTGTTTCCTCTCTGGCTTTCTCTTCTCCTTCATTTAAATGAACATAGCAGTCTGCTGGGTCTGAGGAGATCCTGCTCCTGTTCTTGTAATCCACAAATTCCAAAGTAAGATTAATATCCTGAGGAAACCATCAGCTAGTTTCAGCAGTGAATGTATTATCCTGGAAGTTATATCACTGAATAATGAAATGTAAAGCCAATCATGGTGACATACATAAGAAGCTGAGGCAGGAAGACCCCCAATTCAAAACCAGCCTTGACTATATAGTGGGACTCTGTTCCTCAAAACCAAAATCCTGCCCCCACCAATAGAGCAACTAAGCATAAAGAAGCTTTCAGCCTTAAAAATGTGAGAGTGAGTGTGTAAATGCAGGTTCCTAAATGTGACCAAAAACAAAACTTTCGATATCTCAAAATAGTAGATATCTTAAGAGGCCTGGTTGTAAAAGAATGAAAATAATCAAAGAAACAGTCAAAAAACTACAAAATGAATTTCAAAAAGGAACCAATAGAAAACAAAGGGAATAATTAATGAAAGTGAAAACTGAAAATACAAATGGGGAACAAGACATATTATAGAGTTTAAAGCTTATTTTTAAGCACTACAAAGGAGAGAAAAATGTACCTCTGGTAAGACTTTTTAAGGAAAAAAATAGATAAAACATGAAAACAAAGCACACAGTGCTGAGGATGAAAAGGAAGACAGACAAAGTGGTGAAATTGTGGAAGATTACATGCTATGCCAAAGAAATACACTCAAATTCTAGCTGAACCAGAAATTGAAATGGAAAAGGTAAATATTAACCTGTGTTAAAAGAAATAGGAAACTATTTGTACAATCTCACAGTAGAAAAAATCACCCTGGTTAAAAGAAATAAAAACTCAGCATACAAAATAACATATTGGGTCACATAAAAATTAAAATTCTGCATTTCAAAGTCTCCATCAATAAGGAAAAAGAATTACACACTGGGGAACAGATTTGTAGCAGATGACTCATGTTCATAACTGTAATTTAGAAACTTACAGAATTTTAAATTACATAAACATCCTAGTTTAAAAGGGGTCCAAGAATATCAGTGAAAGTTTAAAAGTAAACTCCACACAATTGATAAGCTTATGAAAGTATGTATGTCCAGTCTCACCAGTGAAGGAAATGCAAGTTAAATCTACAGTGACTTGCCATTTTTCATCCATAGTTTTGGTGTAAGTTGCTCTCCAGTGCTGGGGAGAATTTGGGAAATAGCGCTTTCATTTTCTGCTAATGGGAATGAAACTGTGCCAACGTTTTGGGAAAGTCATCTGACAGCACCTACCAGAATCTTTTTTGAAAAAGATATGCTTTGATTTGGGACTGCCTATTTTAGATGTCAGTTATATGAGAGAGGGTCGAAAGTGTAAATGTATCTGGCAAGAATTTTATTAAAGCATTGTTTGTAGTGGCAAAGAACTCTGAAAAATTTGAATTCAGTGATGTGAGTGATAAAGTATTTTTGGCACTCCATAAGAAGTGGAGAAGTGAGAGAGATAAGGAGGACACAAAAGGAGGAGACCTTTAATGTGGGCATGGGAGAGCTTCCTGGGGCAGGGGTATACAGGCTCTCAAAGGAGAACAAAGAAATGGGGCTACTGTTACCAGTTCTGATTGAGGGAGGAGTTTGGGAGGTGGGCAAAATGACATATTAACTGCTGACTTGAAGGAGCATCTGCCTATGTAAGACAGGAAACAGAAATGTTTACTGGGGGCTAGGGGTGGAGGCTTGGGTGGTTGTGGGATTGGAGAGGGCTCCACCCACATGCAAAAGGGAGCAGAATGTTACCTCTGGAATTAGGAGAATGGAGAAGTTACTCTTGGAGAGATAAATTGTTTCTCTGGGTCTGGTACCAAGTTGAGAGGATGGAGCTAAACCCCATGCTAGCAGAACCTAGCAGGGAGTGTGACTGATGGAATTGCAGGGCACCCACTCTATCCAATATACAATTATGAGAAAGAGTGAGAAGCTGGGGTTAGGGTTCGGTGCTACAGCACTTTCTAGAATGTGTGAGGCCCTGAGTTCAATCCCCAGCCCAAGAAAAAGAAAGAAAAATTGTGCTGTATCAATTGAGCTACAGGGATAATATAAGTTAAAGGCAAAGTTTAAAAGTTATGAAGAAAAGATAGCAGATTCCCACATGTGTGTTAGTATGAGCAGGGATACTTCTAGAGTTATGAAAGGACAAAAATTTATTAACTTAAAAACAATGTTGAGAGAATTGTTTTTGTCTGTCTGGTACTTTGAGCAACTACTTTAAAGATAATAATACAGTGTATTGACCACTGTTATTCTTCTATTATTTTGTTAGGAAATTTTTTTTCATAAAAGAAAAAAAGCAATGCTGGGCATCTTACTTTTATAACCTGTATGTTTACTTTTGTGATTAACAAGTAGCTAATAAAAAAGTTAAAATTTTTTCTGGATAAATTTTCCTGCATTTCATCCCTAAAAGGTTTTATTCAAATTAAATGGATTTTTTAATACTGAAAGAAGCATAGTATGCTAAGGCATCAGGTTAGAGGAATGATTTCACTGCAAATTGTATTTATTTTATAACTTTTCATTTTTTGTTTCTGATAGAACTGTGGGGGACCGGCGGTGGCTGAAAAGATAAGAAGTATGAAATATAAATGACCTTTATTTTGAGAAAGCGGGGAGAGATACCCCTGATCCTCCAGGGCATGGCATCTCTACCCCAGGGTCAGGGATCTCTCCATGGAACACATGGAATGAGGCACATAGGTAGCCTCGGTTTGGGGTGGAACCTAAGGGGGCATTAGGGATGCACAAGTAGCCCACTGGTCTTTGTTGGGCGCCACAGATAAATTCCTAGGGGTGGGGAAGATGGAGTCACAGGTAAATCCCTAGGGGTGGGGGAGATAGGAGCTCCTTGGTTCTGCCTTTAAGCCTCACCGGCTATAGTGTCCTGTTGGGGCCAAAACTCTTTCAGTTTCATTTTTACAAGTTTTCTTTTTTTGTTTCATTTTTATTTTTCATTTGTGATTATATATGTATATGTATATATAATCTCTATACTTTTATTTGGCTAAATTTTTATAAAACAAACTAGACTTTTTCAATGAAAATATGAAACCATGGATTTGGTTCTATTGTTGTATTACTCACATGTGCATGACAGCTACAAAGTTATTGAAGTAAGGAGAAATAGTTAGTAACCTGTAGTCATTTGCAGTATCACATTTGAAAATGGTGGGCTGTGGAATTTAGTGACCAAAGTATTAATTCTTGAACCCAAATTACCAGATGAGCAAATGAGTATCCTTAGGGAAAGTGCCCAGAGTAGAGTCCTGGGTTTACCTGATGCTGACCTCTGATCTCCCCTGCCACAGTGTAGGGCTCCTCTCTGTATCCGATCCTAAACCAGTTTTGACCTGGGATAGTTTATTGTTGTGTGAAGTCAGTGTCTCTACCCACTGTGCAGCTGGACTACCTTGGACTCACTGATTGAGTTCGACAGCACTGGGCTGTAGGGTGGAAGTGTGCCCAAGTGTGCGTTTAACTCAATCGCTTGCTCCCTAGTATGGCTGCAGCCAAATGATGGTAGGTAGGATTTACAGTCATGTGCCATGTACTAAATCTTTGCTATAAATCATCCCAATTAAACCTTACATGAGTCCATAAGAAAAGGAATACACTTACTGTTTTGCAAGTGATGAGATGAATCCAGAGCAATTCCCATGGCTAAACAGCTAGCGAAATGGGCCACAGAATTCGGACTCGGTTGGCTTTCATATGTGGCCTCTGAGGACACAAGACTCGTGCTTCCAGCGTCATTTAATATCTGCCCCTAGGATAGAACTCACTGCCTGGGAAGCCACTGCTCATGGCTCAGCAGTGGGTGAGTCCTGTTGCTGACTCCCAAGAGCGGCTCCACCCTGTTCAGAAGTCAAGCTCTAGTGTACTGGGTGCTTCTCTTTTCCTCTAGAATATCAGACTTTCAGACTCTGAAACTGCCCTGTCCCCCACAAATATCCTTGGATCTGCCAGTGTCACCCTCCTCCTTTGCCCTCCTCCTCCTCTTGCTCCTCTCTCCCACCTTGCTTAATGAGTCTGGGCTGACAGGACGAGTACACATGTGGAGCCCATCCAAGATGCTGTGTCATGGGAGTGTCTTTTCTCTGACATCACAGAATTCCCTACTGAGTCTGGCTACTGGACCAAGCTGGCTCCTGCACCCTTTGGAGGTGATTGGTTTCACCTCCTATTTTGGGGGTCTGCTTGTAACTGTCTCATCCTCTGTCCAGGAGACCCCCAGCACCCCCATGCTGAAGGGGTTTCCACAGTTGATATGATATTTGAGGAGGCACAGCGGGGAAGAGTAGTGGCTAGGAACCACATCCTCACAGATGGGGTCCTGTATGATGACGAAGACAGTTATGGAAGCTGGCAGGACAACAGCAATGGCGATGATTAGATGGGCCACCATTTTTATGACACTTTGATGTCCTGAATCAATTCAAGATGTTACGTTTCATCCTCATCCTATGGAGAGAAGATCATATCCGGTGAATGAGATTGTGAGGTCACAGCAGAACATCTTTATGACCCTGCCTTTCCATTGGAAGATACTTGGCAGTGGCATTCACCATGTTTTTGATCACACCTCCTAAAGAAACTCAGGAAAAGGACTTTCAGAAGCACTTTAGAAAGTGACAGAAAGAAGCGATAGAGAAGGGAATAATGAGGGGAAGTGTGGCAGTGTGTCCTTTTTGGTAATAACTGGAAATGCTCTAACATTCACCGGTATTTCAGTCACACTTGATACGCTGCTTCCTCCTCCTCCCCACACTGACTTTCACACCCCAGCTCCCATGGTTCCAACACTGTGGGCGGACTCAGAGCTGCACCACACTGGGGACCTGTCCAGGGCCCACAGCTCCTGGGACACACACAGCAGCAGCATCATGGTCTTGCGGATCAAGATAGCCACCATTTGGCTGGGGGAAAATTTGTAAGCATGTTTTTTTTGAGGGGGGGGGGGAGGAGAAGAGGGTGCTCTACAGGTGAGTCAGGTGCAAGCAGCAGAGTGTGACGTTGTCATCACTGGGTACCCTCCTGGACAGGGTTGACTTTTGCAGTTGGAACAGTTCTGGGAAGTTTCCCCTCTTGCAGCCCAAGCATGAGCAGGTTGACCACTTGGAAGTTTCTTTTCATGCAACCCAGGTGTAAACAGGCTCCGTAGCAGGCTGATCATTTACTCATGTGTCAGTGCCTTTGGACTCATCTTCTTCCCAAAACATCAAAGTTCAGAGTCCAAGTAAATTCCTTAACTGCTACCAGAAACAAGTGGCAAAATCGGACTTTGAAACCTCATAGGAATGACTGCAAATTCCATGCTCTTCCCCCTGGTGGAATAAAGCCAAGAAATCATGAGATGACAGCAAAGCAAGCTTGGTTTGGGTGCAGAATAGATCTTCAGATACTTAGAATGTCCACAAAAGGCATATTGAACCACCATCCATGAAAGGAATGTGGACTTGGGATTTTCAAACAAGCAGTGGGTAGTGCATCTTGGTATTTGGGGGGTAGATAAGCCAGGTTGGAGAAAGTTCAGCCTTGCATCAGGATGATTGTACATTCCCTGGAATGTTCAGGTCAAGAAGCAAAATAAACAACCCAGCTTCCCAAATCTTGCAATGTGTTGTAGATTCCACAAAGTTTTTGTAGCAGATTCAGTTCCTGGTGTGACATCCATGTGGCAGTTTACCCCTGTGAATAAATTCTGTAAGGATCAGAAAAGGACTTTTTCTTTTTGACCATTCTGTGGCCATTTTGTATTTTTATGTTATCAAGAATTCTCTGAAGTTCTCAAATGCCTGTAGTAAAAAACTCTGCCACAGCTCTTTGCTATACTTTGGTCATTGAATACCCAAGAAGACTATGGACATCATCTCCCAAAACACATTTGTGGATGGAAAACTTAAGAACGTGCAAACATTTTCCTAAAAGGCCAACTCGCAAATATTTTAAGCCTATGGCTATTTTGGAAGTTGTTCCAATTTCACTATGATAATTAAAAAATAATCAATGGAGGTAAAACTGTTAGATGTGTGTTAATTGATGGGGAAATGAAAGTATTTTTTGTCTTCCCTGGGATCAAAGGCCTTTTACAATGACACTGTGTTCTGTAGCTTGAAGTCACACTTATTTTTTAAATTGCTTATTATATTATAAATATTAACATTAATTATTTCCATAATAGGCTAGACTACACCTTTGCATCCATCTATGCATCCTACATTAATCGTCTCCACACTCCCTACATCCCTTTCTTGCCTTTCCCTGTTGCCTTTCCTTTCCAAGCCCTTTCTTTTCTCCAGTGGTCCGGTGCTGTGCTCAGGTTTCTTTCTTCTCTTTCTCCCTCCCACCCCTCCTCCTGTCTACTCCTCCGGGCCTGCCTCTCCTTCATTTCTACACAGTATGTAGAAGAATGGTGCTTGTCCTCCATTGATCTCCAGTTCCTTCTGTTTTTCCACAAATGACATGGTTTTGTTTTCTCAGAGAAACTCAAGTTGATCTTATTACTTCAGTTTTAACTAATCAACTTAAGTAAACTTTTAATGAGTTTATTGTTGGTATGCTCTCACTCCTCTTGGTATGTCAGATAGGGTCTAGAAACCAACTGACAGCAGTACAAAAAAATTTTCAGACTCATTTTCCTTGTATAGCCCTTAACAACAGGGTTTTAATTGTCTTCTCATTTTAGGGCTTTATTTACATAAGGATAAATACAGATACAAAGGTATAGATTTCCAGGTAAAAGGGTAAGTTTATTCCAGGGGGGATGATAGCCTGTGACTCAAAGTTGGCTTTCTTCATGTGTGGTTTTTACACATACGCATGCACACATGGAAGCATGGGTTTCAGTCTATGGTTGGCTCCTCCAAGGCAGAAATAATGCACATGGAGGGCAGGAGGAAGGAAAGCTGCTCAATTCATGGCACACAGGAGACAGAAAGTAAGAGGAAGAGCCCAGAAAGGAAGAGACCAGGCACCAGCAACCTGGGATCCTGAGATCATTCCACAATGAACCAGACACATTCAGATGGTGCTCTCAAGCCAATTAAACTGAAAATCAAGGGGAACTATGACACACATTTGGCTCACTTAATGTGTCATATTGTATCAAGGCTCATTCGCATTGTCACATATAAAAAGTTTAATTCTTTAATGGCTAAATAACAATGCATTTTATTTGTATACTCTATTTTTGTTTATCCCACCTATCTGGTGATAGGCATCCAGGGAATTCCCACCCTTGACTACAGTGACCAGTGCTACGATGCACATATCAGTGTAGATACCTGTTTGACTTTCTGCACTTCCCAGTATACACCTAGTAGCAGAAATTCTAAATCGTACACTGATTCTGCATTTTACTTCCTTAGGAAATGTCTGACAACTTTCTACAGTTATTGTACCTTTTACATTCTCTCAAGCAAAGTTCAGTTAGCTCCATTTTTTCTGCAACCTTATTAACTCATTTTCCTCTTTAAAAAAATTAAAACCATTGTACTAAATAGAAACTGTACTTTATTGTGGTTTTAACCTACATTTTTCTAACAACTAGTGCAATTGAGCATTATTTTTGTTGTTTACTGGCCATTTAGAGTCATAGCTCTAAATGCTTCCATTTCTTTCATTTCACTATCTAGAAGTGGTAAAATCTTAGTCTCAGCTCTGAATTCAACTGGGTGGGCTCTCCATGAACCAGCTGGCTGCTTTCTCCTGGCCTACTCACTTATGGCAAGTGTAATAGATATGACTGTCAAATTTTTGTCCATTTATTATTGAGAATTTTTCACACTACTGAGTCTTGATAATTTGGATAGTCTGGATTTTTTCAAGGTTTTGACTTGTTTTAATTGTTTTAACAATCCTTTGAGAAGCAGAATTTTTATTTTGATAAATGACATTCATCAATATTTCTTTCTTCCATGAGTCATGGTTTTGGCTTCTTATAAAACACTCGGCCTAATGTCCCAGACTTTTGTCTCATCTTCTTTTAAAAGTTTTATGTGCTTAGGCTTTACCTTTGAACCCATCACTACTCAGAGTTTATATTAGTATATGTGCATGGCAGGGCTTGAAGTTCATTAATTTTGAGAACTACTCTTGAAAATAATAAGATGATTTTGTAACTTTGTCAAAACTCAGTTGTATAACTTTATGAAGATCACATGCCCTGATCAAATTGGTTTCATTCTTCAGATGCAAGGATGACTCATACACAAATCAATAAGTGTAATATACCATGTTAATGTAATCAAAGACAAATATCCTGTGATCATCTTTTTTGTCACAGGAAAAGGCCTTTGACAAAATTCAACTTTAGTTCATGATAGAATTCATGCAGTAAGTAGATATGAAAGATCATTCCTCAATGTAATAAAGTTTGTGCATAAAAAAATCAACAGCCAACATCAGTCCAAGTAGAACTATACCTGATCCAGCTATGGTACTCTTTGGGTGTTTATGCCCTGATGCACTAACATTGGTGTACCATAGGGTTATCTGCATAACCTTGTTTACTCTGGCACAATTCACAATAGCCAAAATATGGAAGCAGCCTAGGTGCCCATCAACAGAAGAATGGGTAAAGAAAATGTGGTTTAAATATACCAGGGAGTATTATCCAGTTACAAAGAATAAGGAAATCGCATCATTTGCAAGAAAATGGCTGGCACTGGAGACCATCATGTCAAGCAAATAAGCCAGACTCAGAAAGAAAAGTATCATATGCTTTCCCTGATATGAAAAATCTAAATAGAATGACGTGAAAGTAGGAGAGTGACTATTATTGGATAAGAGCAAGGGAACAGGGAAAGAAAGTAGAGGATGTATAAGGGACTGTGGTGGGTATAGACGTGCTGAAGTGTGCACATGTATCAAAGCACTATATTGAAAACCTATAGTTTGTAAAACTAACAGGCACTAGTAAAAATGTTTTTAAACAATTGACTATTCATAGATGTGTGGTTTTGTTTCTTGTCTGTATTCTTTTCATGGTGATGTATGTCTTACCAAAAATCCCACTCTCTTGATTACTGTAGTTTCATAATAGGTCTTGAAATTAGATAATATTGTCTAGATTCCATTCTTATTTTTACTGTTCTTTCTTTGTTTTTCATATATCCAAGTGAATTTTAGACTCAGTGTGAAAAAGAGTTTGCCAATGGGGCTGGGGATTTTGCTCAGCGGCATAAGCACCTGCCTTGCAAGCAGGTGGTCATGAGTTTGATCCCGATATGGATAATGAGAGAGAGAGAGAGAGAGAGAGAGAGAGAGAGAGAGAGAGAGAGAGAGAGAGAAAGAGAGAGAGAATTTGCCATCGTTTCCATTGGAATCCTGAGTTTTAGAGCACTGACACAAAGAATAAAAGTTGGAATAAATCTGCCCAAGTATGATTCATGTTGGAATGCAAGTTTGTTTCCATATTATAGAAGTAAATTGAGCCAGGTGTTGTGGTATACAGCTCACAATCTCAGCAGTTTGGAGGCTGGGCAAAAGGAGTTCAAGGCTGGCCTGGGAAACTTATTAACACAGGGAGAGACATCTCAAAATAAATGCAGAAAACAAGTAGGAGATGTAAATCTGTGTGAAACCTTTTTGTTCACAAATTGGTTCAACTCAGAGCACTAACAAATTTAAAAAGCACTGTAAAGCTTTACCTCCAAATTTAAGAGAAAATACTTTTAAAAATCTAGTATTTATTTCTGCTAAGATCTCTTAGCAAGCTAGGAAGAGAGTTAACTTCCTTAGGTTGATAAAAGGCATGTCAAAAAATCCTACTCCTGACTTCATACATAATTGAATCAAAGTAAAGTGGGCTTTTAGGGAGCTCTAAGAATTGGGAAATTATACTTCAAAAATCACTGATTTACATTAATCACTACTCACTCTATGGTGCTGGGTTTGTAGCTAAAGTTTTTAGGAGATATCAGCAATGAATCTGATAAAGATTCGTGCGCTGCCTCAAAATATGCTCTCTCCTCCCCATTTAAGTTCTTGGTAAGTTAAGTGGACAGAGACATAAAATCCAATATTTCAATATCCTGTTTTTTTCAGAAGCATTTGAATACAAATGATTTTTCTTCCCCAATTAAAAAAAATCATTTTTTGCCATAGTACAAAATTTTAAACAAATAACCTCAGACTCAGGTTCACCAACTTTTATAAGTACAAATATTTCTGAAAATCACCCAATTAGCAAAGGCTATATTTTCTAGATATCATATATATTAACTTTTAGGTTTTTATTCTTCGTATCTGTTTTATAGTTGATAAAGACTAATAATAACACCATGAATGGTTAGCCTATCACACTTAACCTTGGAATCATGTTAAATCATAAGAATGCAGCGACTTCATAATTCCATTTGCTACCTTTTCCTATTGTTGAACAATTTACTTCTACATATGCTGTAACTGTGGAATGGTTACTGTATTTGAATTACAATCAAAATGTTAAAAGAAATTTGGGAAAGAAAAAAATTTAAAAGTATTTTTAGTTAAACTTTCTTTATTAACATTTAAGAATGTTGCACTTACTTCAGTCAAATGGCAGATAGTTGAAGGTTCTCATAAAAGACCTGAAGTCCAGGGAGAGTTGGGGGGAAAAGACCCAGCTCCATAGCACTGGGGTGCGGAGGATTTTAGTTCTTCTAGGCTGAGTCACTTTACTAAGATCTCCAAAGCTCCTAAGCTAGACCAGAAACCCTTGTCCTTATCTCTACTAGGAGACAGACCTAACTGCTCCCAAATAAGAAACAGTCCACAGCTCCTGGGCACTGGCTCCTGCTGAGCCGCTGGGAGGTCTGTTGGTTCTGTCTTCTGTAGACAGCTCAGCACCTGCTGGAGCAGGAGTTAGCACTGGGGCAAGGGCCTGGAGACTGAGAGACAACACACAACATAATTTCCCTTCCTTTCAGTGACACTTCATCCCTTTCCTCCATAGCAAGAAGCCTGAAATTGAGAGACGTTCTTAAGAAGCCTCTCCTAGATGCAACCAGAAAGTACTTTCCAGGGAAGACTCGGGTTCAGACGATAATTCTAACTACAGTGGACCTCTTCTTTGATAGGGAACAGCCAGAGACAAAGCTGCAGTTGCTGGCAGTTCTGTTTCTTCTCTGGGGCCTTATTTTCTTGGGATTTTGTTACTAAATTTTTTGGTTCTGGGAGGTCAAAGAAAACCTGATTTTGTTCCTGCACCTGCACTTCTTGTTCCCCACCTGTCCTGGTAGGAGCATGCATTGTGTTCTTCCTGGATGTCTTGATTAATATTGTTGGCTCCCATTCCTTATTTCCATCGTCACCACTGCCATGATGGTCCTCATGCTCAGTCACAGAATGCTCTGAATGATAGTTTAGATCTTCAGTGTCCTCACTTTGCCACAGAAACTTTTTTCCTGGAAGGTCTGAGCTTAGGTGGGACACATTCACAGAAGACAGTGTCATTAGGAAGATGAAGTTTCTGTCCACTGGCTACTTGGAGGTGAGTCAGTTCTGCTTGAGTCTGCAGAAGCAGCTGATTTTGCTCATACACTTCTTGCACCTTCTCCAGCTCTTCCTGCTGCCCCCCCCCCGGGGTGCCCAGCAGCAGCTATTCCTTTCCACCGCACTGCCTCCTCCAGCTGCTCCTCTATCATGTGGCTTTGCTGTAGCTGGCTGAGGATGTGTGGCATCTTCTCAGGCTGCTGCTGCTCCCATTTGATGATCTCGGCTTGCAATTCTCCCTCTGTGTTAGCAAAACGATTGTGCTTCTCAGACAAAATCCACTGCATATCGGCCCACCTGGCCTCACTCATTTTATGCTGCTTTTTCCAGTTTATTGACCTGGATTTTGGAGGAGACCAGCTCTCCAAGCACACATTTCAAGACCTATGTGGCTTCTGAAGTGTTCTTCTAGCGTTGCTTTGGCTCCTTCACTGCTGGCTCAGAGGGGCTGCTGTTAGGAGTCAGCGATCTGAGCGCTCCTGAGTTTTCTTCCCATCTTCAGGCTTTGCATCTGCTTTGCAGTATAGTCCTCTAACCTCCAACCTTGCACACCTGCAACAACATGTGAGAATGTGTGCCTCTAGAGTTTCAAAGGTTCATATGCCCCCAAATCATGTTTTTCTTTGAGTTGAGCTAGATCCTAAACCAGGGTCTTCCTATGTTCAAGAAGGTCATTCAGGTGATGTTTGGTTTCTTCAGTGCTGATCACTACCTCAACTTTATTTCCAAGCCAACTGTTCACTAGAGCTGCAGCATCTCCCACCCCAGCGCCCCAAGTCATTTTCCACTCATCGGTGAGTGTCTGTTGCTTGTAGAGTGCATCCTCAGAACACTTGTTAGCAGTTGCTGCCTCTTCAGTTTGCATCTTAGCATACCTGACTACTTCTGGAAGTTGCTTTCAAGTTTAAGCTGCTTGAATTGCCTCTTACTGTCTCCTCCTTTTAACTGGATGGCTTCTTGGTGTTTTGGTTGCTTCCACTGTCTAAACTTCTCAGTGTTCTCTCTCATATGACACATTAACTTCCTCCTGTGTATTCGTCCTCTGTATTTCCTGAGTCAGTCTGGTGACAGTACCTTGTAGATTCAGAAGTTTGGATTGTTTACCTGGTTTCATCTTAAAATCAGCTTTGTGACCCTCCCAGTCCTGGGGAGGTTTGCAATGATACCCACTCAACTTGGCTTGCTTGACATTCATTTTGCTGCCTGAAGATCAAGAAAGTATTCTTCCGTTTCCTTTTGCAGCCTACTGACTTCTAATTCTAGATTTTTTTCATGTTATGCTGACACTGGAACTGTATGGCTGATTTCTGGCCATCATTTAGTGTCATCTTCATAGTTAGGGCATCTTTCAGTGTGAGGACTTTGTTCAGCTCAATCAGCCACTCTGAAGTCCAAACTTGCTTCAGGGAATGTTAGTTGGTGAAAGCACCAAGAGACCTGCTGGTACCCAGACTAGGTTCTACTCAAACTTCTGCTTCCATGGCGGTTCTGATGGCATCAACCCCACAACCAACACTGTTGTTCAACAGGACAGGAAATACAGAGGATGAACACACAGCAGGAAGTTAATGCATCCTATGAGAGAGAACACTGAGAAGTTTAGACAGTGGAAGCAACTAAAAGTGAAGGACAGTCACTTGGAGGTTATGGATTATCTCTGCTTTCCTTTTAATTCCTGATCTTCCAGCCTTTCCACTTGCTTTTAAAGATCCAGTGTGCAGGCTGCCTGAACTGTGCTATCTCAGCATTCAGTTCTTCCTTCTCTTGTTCTTTAAAATGATTCTGTCCAGTAGCTGAGCGGTGTGACCAGTGCCATGTGCACACCATGACTCAAGTTTTCATTCTCCTCTTCCAGGGACTGATACTTCTCCCTAAGGGATTGCAGATTCCCTGATGGTTCCACATAAATTCATCCAGGAATGGGACTTGACAGGCTTGCAGTAATGAGAGCTTCCGCTCTTGGACTTGGTATTTAAGATGACTGAGTTCGGCTGTCTGAGGATTGATACTCACAATGGGTTTCATTTGATTTTCCTTGCTCTGTCTGCATAGTGAAGGGTATTTACTGCTTCCTCTAGATTGGCATCAGCAGAACTCACCCAGGCTGCCATGAGGTTATGACTTTACTGCTTACAACATCTGGAAACAGTTGAGACAATTGGAATCTTTCCTGGGCCCAAACCACCACTCTGTCTCATATCTGAGAACACCAATTACAACAAAGGAAGCCTCCTTGAATACCAATAGCTTCCTTTTGATGATCCCTTCTGCCTTGGTTTTCCTCTGTCTTTGTGACTCAGCAAGCCTTACCAGGTGGGAGCTTCTACTGAACACTGCTGCTCCTTCTTTGCTTTACAGAGACTGTGCAGATGGCATGAGATCTGGACAGCTGCCAGTTCAGTGCTGTGGAGACCACAGTCTGCTCTTATATTTGTTGCCCTGCCTCAGACAGAAAACAGTATCAAAAGCTGCTAAAACAGTCTTCCCAGTGAGCCCCAAAATCTTCACGATTCCTTCAGGTTCCTCCAAGATGTGTATTTGAGTGGCTTTCTCTCAAGGTGGTCCCAGAAGATCCAAAATTTCTTCATTGTAAATCTCCTTTGCAAATCTTTCAGAGTAAACTCAGTCACTCTCCTTCCCAGTTTCTTTGAAGAACAGTTGCATTACCCTAAAAAACCCTGACTGTTGGTTCCTTCTCTTGCCATACTCTGCAGAGTATGGGCCTTCCAGTGAACATGCTTTTACAGAGCCAGTTGCCCTGTGTGCTGCACATGCTCTGAACAGGACTTTACGAGTGGGGCCACCACTGTATTAAATATCTCTTCCTGTTCAGCCAAGGCGTCAAACACAGCATCACAGGCAAAGGACTTATCATTATCCACCACCACCCGAGGCACATTCCACAACTTTCCCTGATCTCTCCAGGGACCAGAAGGTGACACCATAGCACTTTTACTGGAGTGCCCCTCACCTCTTCATTCATGATCCTAATTCCATGCCATGTCAGAGCAAATGTACCAGCTTCCCTGTGAGCTGCCCCAACCAAAGCTTTAACAGCCAGGATTCAAACTGGTCCTAAAGGTGCCAGCCAACCAGAGCACAGCTTAGGTAGTTACCATGTTCTCCCTCCTACCTGTAGTTCTAACACTCTGTCAGGATTGCTTGATTCATCTGAAAGTATTTATATTTGGCTCCAGTTTGGTAGGAAAACATCTTGTTTGACATGAAATTTGGGGCTGAGGAATTTTTTCCTTGGTATTTAAAAAATGCCATTCTTGTGTTCTGGACCCTATACACTTTCTGAATGACAGATGTTATTTGCACCATTATTCCTGTCTGTAATGTGTCTTTCTTCCTCTTCATTTAGGATTTTATCTTTATATTCAATTTTCAGTAGTTTAATAATCATATGTTTGGGTTAAGTTTTCCTTTTCTTTGTTTGTTTTGAAGAGAATAAAACCAAATGAAATAAAACAGAATACAGTGAAGCAAAACTACACAAAACACATTCTAAATGTGTCACAACAAAACTAAACAGATTTGTGGTGCAGGATTTCAAAATGAGATAAAAAGAAATTAATAATGGCTACCATAATATCTCTTGTTATCTTGAAAAAAATCTTCCCATGCCACTAGGTGTAGTAAAATCAAACAAAACAGGACACAATAAAATCAGTCAAAATAAAACAGTGACAGCACTATAGGACTTCAAAACAAGATAATGGGAAAACAACAGTGGCTACCATAATGCCTCTTGTCTTCAGAGTAGCTGCCTATACCATCAGACATAATAAAATAAAAGAAAACAAAATAGAATAAAATCAATCAAAGAAAAACAAAGCAGGAAATCAATAATGGCTACCACAGTATTTTTTGTTATCTTTGAAATAGATATCCATGCTATAACATATAATAAAACCAAACAAATAAAGACAGATAAATGAAAATAATACAGGGTTTCAAAGCATGATAATAGATTAACAATGGCTACTGCCTTCCCCTTTTAGACACTTCCTCTCCTACACTTTCACAGTATCTATTGTACAATTTGGATGCCACCAACTCCTTGAGTTTTATATACTAGGGAGACAACATGATGCTCACCCATGCAACTCTGAACCATTTCATCCATGAGCGTGATCTCAAGTTGTATCGACTTAGCTACAGGCACCTTGAGATTATCTTTCTTTCTGTCTCCTCCTCCTCCTCCTCCTCCTGCTTCTTCTCCTTCTCCTCCTCCTCCTTCTCCTCTTCCTCCTTCTGTTTCTTCTTTTTGTGCGAGGGATTGATCTCATAACCTTGCTCTTGTCAGGCAGGCACTTATGCTGCTGAGCTAAATTTATGGCCCCAAGATTATCTTTTTTTTATAGCTGAGTGACTTTCCATTGTATAAAAATGCCAGATCTTTCTTATCTATTCTACACGTGATAGGCAAGTTACCCCTACATTTTTTTTGATTCTCTGTCACATAAAGAATTGTTCTCTTTCCTTTGACTTTCAGTCTATGAATTTTATTTCAAGTTAAATATGTTTCTTGTATAAAGCAATTTGATGGATCCTGTCTTCTGATCCACTCTGCCTGTTTCTTTTTATTGGTGGATTAAAGCCATCTACATTAATGATTATGGCCAACATGCTCTGCCACATCTCTGCCATACCATTTTCCTGCTGTTGGTTGCTTGCTTTCCGCCTCCATTCAACTGTCTGCCCCACTCAGTGAGACCCCCTCTGCTGTGGTTTCTGGAACCATGGACTTTTTTTATTTTTCTCTAGAATGTCCTTCAGTATTCTTTGTAGGGTTGGTTTGCTGGTCATTAATTCCTTCTGTTGTACTTTGTCATGTACATATCTTGTTTCTCCATTAAGTGTGAAAGATAGTGTTGCAGGATACATCCATCTGGGTTGGAAGTTGTTTTCTTTTAGGATTTGAAATACTTCCAGATCTACTTAACGTGATGGTTCATGTCGGAAGATTGGCTGGATTCTGATGGGTTTTCCTTTATAGGTGATCTGTTTTTCTTTCTCTAACAGCTTATAATATTCTGTTCTTGTGCTAAATTCCTGGAATCTTGATTATTATATGTCTGTTTGTAGATTTATTTTGGTTATGGCTAGCTGGAGTTTTATATGCCTCATTTATGTGTATAACATCCTTTTCCGCTGCTTGAGGTGTTTTCTGCTATTACTTCTGTCAATAGATTTCTTAAGTCACTTTTGTTGACCCCTGCTTTTTTGCTGACACCTATTACTCTTAAGCTATTTTTCTTTGTACCATCTTACAGCAATTGAGTTTTCATTTCCTGGTTCCTTGTTGTTTTTAAGAGATCTTTCCTTTTGCAATTGTTAGCTGCAAACCTGTATTCAAGGTCTGAAACTCTACAGTTTCATTCAAGCAGTTTTGGTAGCTTTCAATGGAGTTTTTGATTTCATGGATATCTCTTTGAATTGTTTCATGAACTAAATTTTTTATAATGTTCATTCAAGGTTTCCCTCATTTTCCTATGCTCCTATTTTTTATGTATGCCTTCTTTTGAGGTACTTACTAATTCTTTTATTATGCTTTTCATTTCTTATTTTACCTGAGATAGCATTTCTGTCCTACTTTCTTTCATAGCCTCATGAAGTTGTTTCTTTACTTTAGTTGCTATCACTTCAGAAATTTCAGGTGTGTGACTCCCAACTCTTCCATGTTTCTATCTCCTGGACCTGCTCTGTGTGGGTTGGAGCACAGAGATTGCTTTTTGCTTCTTCATCTTGACATTTTATTGCATTCTTCAAGACAAGTCAGTGGTGAGATCCCATACACTTCCCTGAAGTTAGCTACGGTTTCTCTGAAGTGTGACTGGCCAGTACTGGCTATGGGTATCCAGTGGCTGGTGTGGGCTTGGCTGCTGCTTTTCCCAGCCCATGCTAGCTACCTATAGTGGGAGGTCTACTGAGTGATGATTGGAGTGTGTTCCTATAGTTTTCTTCATGCTTGTTTTATATGGAATTCCCTAAGCACATTTCAAAAGTTAGCATCTATATTTGTAAGTCTCTTCAGACAAATATTACTAATATTTGAGAAAAAAGTTTGATTCTAAATATCTAATAAGAATAGCAGTCAGCTCTTGCTTCACAGAAGGTATCAAGTGGTAGGAAGGGACTCATTTACACATTAACCTCCTAGGAGTAGCTCAGAGTGGCTGAAGAAGGCCAGAGTCTCTGTGAAAGGACCGAAGAATGAATGCTTTTTGTTGAGACATCACTTGCAAAGCCACATCCCTCCATGTAGAACTCTGAGGGAGGAGCTTGAGTCTATACCCATGTGGCACATCTCTGTGGGTGTATTCCACTAGGAACTTCAGCTCAGCACTTTCTGTGAAATCAGCGGACACCTTTATAGGAAATCAAAGGACATCTTTCAAAATTTGTATTCTCAGAACTTTTTTATTAATCATCTGGGAGAACCTCCTGCCTCTTGACCTAGAGACATCTGTAGAGACAAAGAAGACAGTTTGCAGGTGAGAACACAGACCTATAGATAGTCTGGGGACACTCATTTTTGTTGCCTCCCTAGCAAAGCGGAACAATTCAAAATACTTCTGAGAAATGTGGATAAGTGTTTCTGGGCTTCCTTGTGTTGAGAATTAGGAGGAAAGGAAGTTCACTTGATTTGAAAATCTAGATCAAACCGTGAAAAGGGAAAGGAAGAAAGGAAAAAAGAAAAGAACATATATGTGTATACAAGATAAAACAGTTATACAACTAGCTCCTTTATTTCACTGAAAAGAAAATCTTGTGCTCATATTGTTTGGTGAGGCAGGCAATCTTGCCTATATTTTTTACTCTGAATACTTAGTACGAAGATAACCATATGCAATGTATTAATTACTGCAACTGTCCTACTAACCTATTTAAAGCTGTGTTTCATTGTTATGTTTATCTTTTTTTCTTTAAAATTTAAAAATAAAAGCAAAATAAAAAACATCAGATAATGACCATATGTGGGGTAGTGTGGTAGGTCTGAGAGAAATTCTTGGCTGAGTAAAGTTCAGTTTTATTATGGATCAGTAAATAAATATGAAGAGATTCTAGTGTGTGCACTTGGAGGTGAGTGATGGAAAATGTAGTAACCCCTGGCAAGAAGCATTCTGCTTCAGGTGATATTTGACAGAGAGTTACATAGACTGTGCAGATTTTGTCCTGTATGTAGATATTTTCTTGTGTAATTCTCTGGAAACATTTGAAAGTAGTCAGCTTGGATAACTAATGACCAGGGAAATTATGTAACCTATTTGACCATGAAAAGTCTAAGCAGATTCTAGCACAGAGGCTAAAATACAAAGGTGATGAATCATTTAAATATTTAAAAAGTCATCTATCATGAGGTTTACAATATGCTTCCTTCTGAGTTTCGTATATGTGGTATATAAAAATGTGCACAAATATGATGAGTAGCTATGCTCAGCACAGTTCTTCCCAGGAGTATTTTCCTCATAGGCATTTTGTTTTTGGCTGAGCACTGGCATGGCTTAGTCAGAAGTTCCAAAGTTCCCTGCCTTGGCCTTTGTACATGGTGAATGCTGTTAACTCTCCAGTATGGGCCGACTCCCCAGGGTTGTTCTGTCCAGGCAGCTGTAGCAGCAGAGCAGCAGAACTGTGTTCTCTGGGTGCCTGTGCAGTTGTGCTCCGACTGCAGTCCCCTTTATACCTAGCAGTACTTGGATACTATTGCTTCCATATGGAGTCTTCAAATTCCACCTTGCTTCTTATTTTCATGTAATGTTCTGAGATGCTTCTAGAAATAACATCCAATTAGCCTTCACACATCTTACACTTCTGTCTGGATTCTTTCTAAAACTTTGTTCTGCTCTGGGCTTTATCTCAATAAAGTATCTGACAATAACCACACTAATAGTTGGCCTTCAGTATACAGTTAATCCAGATTATTGGGCTGCTGGAATCCAGTGTCTTCAATGGTGTGGTTTGTGAACAGCAGAAATGTATTCCTACAGTGTCAGTGTCTGGAGAGGGCTGTTTGCTGATTAATGGTAATACTTTCTTCTGCATTCTCGTTTGGTGGACACAGTGTCCTTACGATCTAATCCCTAAGCCTGCATCACCATGGGGGTCTGGATTTCAACATACAAATTCAGAGAGGGCACAGATACTCAGAGAATGGCTTATTTCTTGAATGAATAGGCGATTCTTTACATTCCACAAGCAAAAGGACTAAATAAATAGCTATCTTGATACACATTCTTCAAACAGTACATCATTAAATGGACATGTCATGAGTCTTTCAAGTGTATCAGAAACTGCAATAATTTTTGAGAAAGAAGAATACACCTTGAGGGCTTGTCCTGAGGAACTGACAAACTAGAAGACCAAGTATAATCCATTGTTCCAGTTTTGTGGTTAAAATACATACATAATCCTAGCAGAGCAAAGAATGTGCTTGATTCTGTTAGGGTATCACACCTCAGAGAGAGGAAACTGAGGAAAATCCACTATGTGTGGAAGGCTTTGTAAGGCAAATAAAAACTAAGCTTTGTGAGTTTCTTGAAGGTAGGATATAAATAAAGACACCTCCAAGATGCTGAAGTAGATATCCCATTACAGAGATTGTTTTGGGAAAAATCATGCTTCCCAGTCCAGCCATTCCCTAGAATTTTGAAGCAACAAGATCCAAAAGTTGCATGAATGTTGGTAATTTAGAAGCAATAGAAATCAAGAACTACCAGCAACATTATGGCTAGTTCAGATTCTGTTAGATCATTGCACAATCAGTGTTCCAGAAAGGTCACACTAATGATGTAATAGTGGAAAGGTCTTGAACATACAAAAAGAGCCTTGGGAAGGCCAGTGACCCTAGAAGGAGCCAGCTGGAGTTAGCACCCTGACATCAACAAGCCAAATTCGATCCCCTGCAACAGTCTCAGGATCATAACAAAACAATAACTAAGAGGCAGATAGAAGGTAGCAGTGAGTAAACAAGTTAGGTGAAAGGTGGCTTTGCCCTAACACGGTTTTGCATAACCTCAATTTGTGCCTAGTCACCACTCATATCTAACAAGAAGAACCTTCTTAACAAATACTTCCATATTTATGAATGGGGATGAACAGTTTAGCTCATCATTTATGGAGCAAAGAATGAAGGTTTGTAGGTCCATATTTGGCCAGGTCCTGGGTAACCAAAAAGGACATGTGGGAGTCCTGTCTCAGGTGAGGAATGATGGATTGTTGCAGTAACCTGTTTCCAGAACGAGATGGGGCAGGCAGGCTTTCCGGATCATTCCTATCTTGCTGACTCACAGGGATGGAGCAGAGTTCAATGCTCTGTGTTCCTCAGAGAACTGCATCTGCTGAGTTCCACATTGGTCTTTACCTTTTGAGAATAAGCTCTGTGAATCTTCTGAAATTCTTATTCAAGGGTATTGTTGAGAATTTCATCCAGTATACCAATGACACCTAACTGTGGCTGCATAGAAAAACTTTGTCTACAGAAGTGTGTGAGACCATTGGAAACACATGGGACTTGCATGCATTACAGTGAAAATGTGGAATAGCACATTCACTTTGGAGGAGAGTAAGGCAGTTTTTTATCATGTTACACATTCAGTTACCACACAGCTCTAAATATATTCTCAGAGGGGAATAAACTCATAAATGCATACATACATTAGTACGTTAGTCTTTATAATAACATTGATAATTGGCCAAATCTACAGACAACCAAGTGTCCTTCAACACATTAATAGATAAAAAGCTGATCCATTCACACAATGCCTATAATGGAATATTATCCAGCAATAAAAAGATGGTTCTATTGAAAAATTCAATGACTAAGATATAAATAAAAGATGCTAGTCTGAAAAGGCTACATAATAAACAATTTGAGATTTTTGACATTTTGTCGAAGGAAAATTGTAGAGTCAAAAGCAAGTTAATGATTACTTTGGGCTCAGAATAAGAGGAAGAAAAAGGAGTCGATGGTGAAAGGGCAGGAAAGTTCTTTAGGGGTTTGTTAGAAGGGGGTGCCTCCATGTTAGGATACTAGTATTGCCAGTAAGTACAGCTATCAATATGCATGAAACCATACACAAATTTAAATTTACTGAGCGTGTATTATGCCTCAAAGACGAGTGACAGTAGAACAGAAATACACAGAACTATTTAAATTACAGATTTCCAAGCCTGGTAAATCCAGAAGACTTTCTAAATAAAAATAATAGTGGCATCTTTGAAAAATAATATAATATATGCATACACATATAATGGAAGTGTAAATATAAGCATACCTTACTAATAATCAAATATTTTCTTTGATTGTGTTTTTTTTCAAATTTGAATTACACCACAGAATCATTTTGCATTCTATGTAAAGACTCAGAGGAAAAGTTATTGAAATTTCTTTCTTCTTTTGTCATTGATATCAACACTAACGGCAGTAACAGTTCAGCTGGTTGGCACAAACTGAGTATTGTGCAAGCTAGGCACACTGCTGTGGTCTGAAACCTAGCTGTCTGAAGCACCGTGTGCCTATTTGCATTAGTCATGTGCCTTTAATGTTTTCCAGTTGATCTGAAATTCACCAGTGGTTGGTTAATCAGAAAAAACCATTAAGTACACTCCTTTAGATGACAGTGAGGGCTGACCTTTGCTTGTGCTGAAGACAAATGGGAATTATAACCATTGATTTCTTCTCCTGCACTGTATGTGTGGACGGAGCTATCACACTATACCCTATCGATATCTGCAAGTAAAATGGTTAGTGATGGAAAGAAGACCACTAGTCCTCCTAACCATGAGCGCTCGCTCTATCTTGATGCTCAGCTTTACATGCACTGACTTATTGCCTTGTCTCACTCACTCTGTGAACCAAGTGAGAATTTACTGCCATTTTTAGATGAGGAACCAAGGCATCAGAGAGTTGAGTTGGAAGCTGGGGGTCATAGAGTGGCAGAGCTGCCTGGACATGGATGGAAACTGAAACAATGGTCATGCATTCTTTGATAATAGATTCATTAATCCTGGTGTAACTTGTTGAATTCTGTGTGTTAAAATAAAAGGTGAAAAGAAAAATTACAGAAATAGTTTTGAAAGTTAAGAAAGATGTTGGTGTTGATTTCACAGAGAATCCCTCCTCTGCCTCAACCTATTCTTTCTTTAGGTAAGAAGTTTAGTGCGTGGGCCATCCACGAAACAGCAGGACCATTGCCCAGACTGTTAACCAGAACTGTTTATTGTATTTGCACAACTTCTCACAATTCCCATTCTTTGATGTTTTTTGCTTGTCTCTTTAGGTTAAGTTACCTACCAAGATGTTCCATGTGCAAAGTCCACAAATGCTACAGATGCTAGATAAATCTTTAGTGAAGAACCTGCCTGAAGCCATAAAGGTAAGAGTGGAACACACACAAGAGAAAAAAAGGACCACTATATGCCTATAAAAGAAGTTGGGGAAGAAAGCATTCAGCAACTATGTGTTCTGTGCTGTAGATGCTCTCTGTGTGGCATCTAATTTAACTCACATCACCTTGATTCAAGAAATGTGCATGATACCTATCAGTTCTATAATCAGGACCATAGCCAATATGCTGACCCTAAACTTGTCTGAGCTTTGGTGTGTGGTGACTCAATACATTCCTTTCTACTTATCTAAGAATGTGTGATATGAATCTTAAAGATTTTCAGAGTTGAAAAGTTTACTAAAACTAACACATTCATGTTTAATTCATTTTCCTAAATAGCCATTAATGTGTTCCTCCTGGATAGAAAGATGAAATCAGTCTGTGTTTTGTCAAATAGCAAATTATTGGGTGTAGATCTGGATGAGTAAAATTATGTGCCTTAGAATGAGACCAATAATCTTGTACACAGACGCACTTCTCTACTTAGCCACAAAGATTGAAAATTCAAGAAACAAAAGCTAGTACAACTGAAAGAAAAAACAAAGAATGGAGAAACTCACCAGTATAATTCTTCTTACAGTAATTTATAGAATCAACAGGAAATGTGTATGTATATATATTTAAAAGTCCTGAACAAAGAAAGGTGACACCTTAAACTGACATTTGAGTATCTCCCTCATAATACCAGAATATATGTGCTGTTCATATGCTTAAGGGATAAATCATACATTTTGAGCATTTTAAAATGATTATAATCACTTTAAACATGTTCTTAATAACAATGGAATTAAAATTTAAATGCTATCTGGAAGCTTCCTAAATTTCTTCAAATGATATAAGCACACTTCTAAACGAACCGTCCTACAAGTTTACAAGGCAAATTTGAGTATTTTAAATAAATGAAAATGAAGGTGCAGCATAGGATAATTTGTGAAGGCAGGTAAATCCTCGACAGCTAGAAAATATACATTAACTGCTTAGTACAAAAAATTAAGAATGATCTCATCTCAAAAGATTTAAGTTTTCATCCTAGAAACTAGAAAATGAGTACAAATTAACCTCTTAGTGAGTGGAATGAAGGAAACAGAAGAATGAGAAGCAGGAGGAGGAGGAAGAAGAGGAAGGGGAGGAGGAGGAGAAAGTAGTCAATGAGAACACAATAAAATAATAGCAAAATTCTATGTATCATGTATTCATCCAAAATCTGATTCTTGGGAAAGCTCAGTAATGTTGAAAACACTATGATCAAAGTGACCAGAAAAAGAAAAGTCACAGGTGACTAATATTAAGAATAGAGGATGAGACATCACCATTAGCTCAATGAAGATTATAAACCTAATAAACATGTTCTTAACAACACCATGCTTATAAATTTCAAAAATTATTCTGTGAAAAACACATATGATGAAAAGTCATTAAAGAAAAATTTACAATCTAAGTTGTCCTGTATCTGTAACTTAAAACACTCCTAGAAGAAAACTGCTATCCAGGTGACTTCATTACCAATTTCTACCACATGGGTGATTAAAAAAAAAATCAATGTACTCTTTGAGAAGAGGACAAAGAAGGGAACATTACCCAGTTCATTCTATGAGACCAGAATTTCCCTGATAGCAAAACTGGAAATAATTTTTTAAGAAAAACACAGGATATATCCATCAACAACACAGAAGCAAAAATACTAACAAAATACTAGGAAGATAAATACCACATTTAAAAACAATAGCTAATCATAACTAATGGGAATTTATGTTAAGAATTCAAGGTTCAAAATTCAAAAGTCAATAATGTATGCTGTCTTAGTCATTTTTTACTCATCACTGAGACAAAATACCTGATGCCCAAAGTTGGGAAAGGAAAGTTTATTTTTCATAGTTTTTGGAGATTTTAGTCTATAAACTCAGTTGGCTCCAAAGCAGAGTGGCATGGTGAGGCTGCAGTTCATGGTGACCATAAACAGCAAGGCAGAAACTGGCAAGAGAGAGAGACATGCATTTTTTCTGCCATTACATCACATCCTGGTTCCACCTCTGGTTTGAATTGATGTTGTCAGTGGGTATAGCACTGAAACCATCAATCCAAGCACTGGACAATGAACAAATCACAAATGCACAATGCAAAGGCATGAGGCTTAGGGACCACCAACATAAACCATGACCTAAGTTTTCTTATCAATAAACTAAAGAAGAAAACCAGATGATTTTCTCCTGACAGAGAACAATTATTTGATCAAATTTAATATTTTCAATAAACATAAAACCTCTTCAGCCTAGAATAAAATAATTTCTTCTAAACTGATAAAAAGAAAATATAAAAAGTTTCAACTAATATTTACTAAATAGTGAAAGATGATTTCTGTACCATAAATATTAAGGCAAGAATACTCATATTGAATATTGAATACTTATATACTCATATTGAACGTAACATTGGTTGTTCTAAACAATATAATAAAAGGCAGAAAAAGGAAAGAAAAGAATACATACTGGCAAAAAGGAAATAAAAAGAGTTTTTTTCCCCCACAGAGGTCATAATTTTGTAATGTAGAAAATCTTATGAAATATACAAAACAAGCTTTAGGTATTAATAAATTGAGCTAGGTGATAAGATTCAAGGCGAAAATATGGAACAACAAAAATCAATTATATTTATAAGCACTAGCAATACAAAATTGAAAATAAAACTTAAAAAGCAGTACCATTTACAATAACATCTAAAGAAAAACAAAAACTAAAGTAAAAACAAATCTTTAAGTGTAAGACACTGTTATTCTACATTTTTTTCCTGCTGACTCAAGAACCGGGACTATTCAGGGCAACAGAAGGATGGTGTATTTACTGTGGTTCTGACTCCACAGTTAATGGTAACTGTGGTAGGAAAGACACAATATTACATCTTTTGTTACCTTTCCTGTGACCTTGTACCTTGGAGAAAGGGCAGTTACAGATTAAGCCACACGAGCTTTAGGTGACTCTCACAGGGCAGCTGTTGAGTGGGCTGAGTCCAGAGGTAGATGTCTTTGACATAACCAATTATTTTCTAAGCAAAATAGCAAAAGTTTAAGCTCAGTCTCAGAATTATCATGTGAAATTAGTAAAACCAGGGATGTCAACATGGTAGACATTCCCATTCAGTAGTTATTAAATCTCTGGTTAGAGAAAGATTTGGGTATTGTGGCCTGAAGTAATGGGTATTGTGTCTCCAAGGAATAAATACTGAGTAGGTTTGTGACACATGCCAAATCTCATTCAGTCAGGTTGTAGCAAAAAAAGAAAAGAAGTAGTGACTCCAGTTATATTTTTATATTGTGTATCTAAAAATCACCAGTTCTCAGTTCCAATGTTTAGAAAAAATAATCGTTATTTCCACCAAAACTGGATTTAGTTGCCACATCAAGCTTCCTCAAATAACAGAGTATTTAGTAACTCCATGTAAATGTGGTTAAGTGAAAACTGTGCTTCCCTTTTTCCTTAGTCTGACTTAGAACTATTTTAAGGGAGGGACAGGGACCTTCAGACAGGCTGCGCCTTAGTTGGTGAAATGGTTTTTCTCCATCGCCCTTTCTTGTGTGGCATATTCTGGCTCCATCAGCTGAGAGATCCTGCTCTCCACTTGACCGTGCTGCTGTGCACACTGTGAGGAAAAGCTTGAGCACTTCTAATCTTGGCAAATCGTTCTCAACTTATTCAGTGTTCTGCAAGTCTCTGGTGTTTGAAGACCTGTTCCTAAACACCAAGAAACAACTCTGAATGAGTGAAGTTCTTTGGAGTTTGGCCATTGGAGCCCAGGATTATACCACTATGATCTGTTTCTTACTAAGTAGGAAAGAGGCCATGTAAACTTTCCAGAAAGTAATGTGTAAATACTTAGAAGACAAAAATCCTTCTGAGTATATCATGTTTGATTTAGAAATTTTCCTTCTAAAATTTGTACCAACAGGAATATTTTCAAAGACTCAAGCAAAAATTTCCTTTCAAGAATTATAATAAAATGTCAGATAAAACAGAAAAGGTCTTCAATAAGAGGTAAAAAAATTTAACATAGAGTTAATCTTAATTATGAAGTGAGATTACACAGATTAGTATTTAATGACATGGAAATATGCCCATGCAGAGTATAGAAAGGAAAAATAGGTGTCAAACTAAATATATGAGATAATTTTTTGTAATTACATGAAATTACAATGTAAGTTTCAATTAATTACAATGTAAATACATGAAAGAAAATGAAAAGGAATGAATGGTGCAAAAATGAGTGATTGATAATTTATTTCACTTATGATTTCATCAAAACTCTGCTTATTTGGGAGATAACAAAATGTAACCTAAGGATTGGACTAAACACTATAAGCACTACATACCCTACTTTCAGAGGGACGAGTCATTTTGTCACAGAAACACAATACTGACCTTGAGCCCTGTGCTTCTCTTCCCATTGTGTTGAAATAGGACAGGTTTATGGAACCATCTTTCACATGAACCAGGGGAACCCCTTCAAGGTAAAGGCTCTGGTGGACAAGTGGCCTGATTTTAATACAGTAGTTGTCCGTCCTCCGGAGCAAGTAAGTTGACATCAATGGTGTGGATATGATGGTGTTTATGCTTACTATGTAACATCAGGGTGGAAGGTGGGTAAATCTCAGGGAAACACAAATGAAGCAGGTTGATGATTGATTAGCTTTGTCTTCCAGAAGCTCACAGACTGGAGGAATCATGGGGATGTGGGTGAATTTCAAGATTGTATGAAAAAATACAACAGCACTGAGGAACACTTATGATCTTGTTATAGGAATCTTTATTATTTAAAGAGTATGAGACACAGAAATGGGAATGACCAAAATATGATTAAAAATAGAGATTTCAGCAGGTGCAGGGAGACTAAAGTGCCTTCCAGGAAGATATTTCACTTGACTTGAATTATGCTGTTCACACATTTTGACAGACTGACAACAGCAGTGGACACATTACTAACAGGGAAGAATAATGCCTAAAATATAAAAAGATGATTAAGAAAGATTTAGGCAAATATTCAAGTAAAAGGAATTATCAGTACTTTAAACATGTTTGCAGTTGAAGACTTTTATAAATCACTCAATCAAAATGATTAAAGACTCTATCTACAAATGTTTTGAACACGTTGAGAAACAAAAATTAAAAATCCACATATGCGAAAAACCGAAAGAACAGAATAGTGATTAGTAGCAAAATTTAGCTTCTTAGAGAAAAGTCAGTGCCTCCTGAGAACTGGTCATGCTGGGACTGGGAGGAGATCATCAAGAAGCCAGCCAGCCTTTCTGATAAAGCATGCAAGCCATGGGGGCCCAGGGAGAGAAAAATCAAATAAGGCCACCCATAAGCCTATAGACACATGAGCTGAGAATCAAGTATCCTCTCCCCCTGTAAGCAACCAACTGGTTCTGAAGACAGGCTAACTTGACAGCAGCTAAGGTACAAAAACCATCTAAATGTTTACATTTATTGGTAGATATTGCACGCTTGGGACCTGCAGTCTGGGCATTTATTGGGAGAATGATGGTATGCCATACAGCAGAAACAGGGGATTTCCTTCTATCCTGTCTTTGAAGGCCAATATTGTTCTCACTATTTTGTTTCATTCTGATGAATTGATTTGCTTTATTCAGTGTTCTGTTGGGACTGGTTTTATTCTGTTTTACTTTGGCTTGATATTGCTATACCTGATGAGTGGACAAGTATTATGAAGATAACAAGACATACTGTGGTAGTTATTGTTGTTTTCATAGCATCGTGCTTTGAAGTTCTGTACCAATTTTGCTGCTTTTTTAAAAAACTTTGTTCTGTTTTGATTTGTTGGATTTTATTATCTTTTAAAAAATTCAACTTCTGTAACACCCAGAATCAAGAAAACCAGGAAACAACAGTTTGACCAAGAGAAATAAAGAACTGGATCACTTGTAATTAAAAAGGAACTAGGAGAAATTTAGAAGGTAGAGACAAGTAGAAAAAAAAAGAATCACCATGTAGAGAAGATAATGAAGCAATCTGGAAACTTGCAATATTTCTGGCAAGCAGAATTTGTTTTCACGGTCACAAAGTAAGCCATGAGGACTTGCACCTCCAGGGAGAAATGGCACATATGGCAGTGGCATTGGCCAGAGGAGGGAGGAGCCACAGTGCCTGTGAACTGCAAAGCATCATGGGGTTTTGCCTTCAAGGCCACTTCACCACAACAGGCAACTGCTGGAGAGTGCAGCGCCTGCTGCATTGCCAGTGAGAGTTTGATCACAGCCTGTCTCAGAGAGGGTTTGAGAAATTAGGAGTGAGATTCAGAAAAACAACAAAACACTTGCACTTGAGGGTTCCCAGTCTAACCCTTCCATAATGACTGAGTGTAACAGCCACAAGAGATAGCTGAAGGTAGAGAATCAGCTACACAAATCTCCTGAGAGATTTAAACTCAGGCTGAACCGGACATGGGCCCTCCTGTTCATGCCAAGAAGTCAGCTCATGTTATGTTCAGAAATGGCTGGATCTGAGAGCACTAGTATTGCCTCTAGTGGGTTTCTTTAACCTCTCCATGCTGGAACGATTCAGCACAAATCTGAAGTATGATTTCCTCTCCATCTGCCAAGAATAGAAAGTATATGCCTTGGTTTGGACAGTTGACACACGGCATCTGGAGGATGGGGCACCTTAAAAACCAACAGAGCATAAAGGTAGGTGAAGAAAACTGTGACTTGCTGGATTCTAAAATTGTGGATCACGAAGTGAAACCATTCACTCAAAAATACATTCCCCCTCCCTCTAGTTTTTCAGCTCATTTTTTTTTCTCTCTTTTTTGTTATTGTTCTTAAGAGTTCTGGGAATTTTTCTTTTTCCCTTCTTTTTTTAAAACTTTTCTCTCCTGTATTTCTTAATGTTCACTCTTTTGCATTTTCTTGATTTTTGTTATTTGTTCTTTTCCAATACCATTATTCAATTCTATTTTTCTTCTTCTAATCCTTAGCAGGATCTTTTATGTCACCTTTCTCTCCTCCTTATTTTCCACTGTTCAATTTTTAAAATTAACCTGTTTCAATCTCCAAATCAACTCATTCATATCTTAGTTGTATAACCATTAAACTTTATTAACATTTAGATAGTTAGCTGTACATTACTACTGTTGAATTATTTTCTATTGTGAGTGGGGGTGTAAATGTCGCTTTTAGTAGATGATTAGAGTATGTAGCCAATCCAAGTACCAAATATTAACCAGGCCCAATCACAGTTGACTTCCAATATCAAAAGAGCTCAGGAATGTTCAGTGTGGTTTGACCATAGTGGTACTGTCCTTGTCTGTGTTTTCTTAGTGTTTATAACATAATTATAGAGCTTTTAAAAACATTCCAAGTGGTACATTATTGGCCCTGACAGTATGTCAGCATTGATTTTGTCTTGAACAATATTCATTTTGTTGATATATTTGTTATTACCTGGGTGGAATAGGTTTCTTTTTTATTATTATTATTATTAATTTTGTTTAAGGAGAAAAAGAAAAAAAAAGCAGAGAAAGGGTACAAGTTATACAGATTTACAGAAACAAATAAACAGTAGGATATCACTAGTTAATGGATTACATTTTGTCATCTTAGAAAAAATTGTTCAAGTTACAAAATTAAAGCTTATAAAGTCAACATTCCAACAGTGAGACTGCAAACAGTTCTGTTCAATGATTCAACAAAACTCAGTAATATCATTATCTATCTTATACACTTAAATATACATGCAGTTATATCATTTAGAGCACTTTCTTTGCCTCTCTTTTGTACAATGACAATTACACATTTTGGGTTTTGTTGCTCCCACAGTTCTTATTACTTTTTTGGAAGAGAGTAGAACCAAATGTGACATAACAGAACACTCAGTCAAATCAAAAGGGTGGACTTAATAGATAATGTAAAAGCATAACACTAGGTGATCAACAATGGTTACCATATGCCTTCCACTATCTCTAATAGAATTTCCTATATCATTATTTACAATAAAATTGAACAAAACAGTAAAGAACAAAACCAACAAAACCAAAACATTGGAGACATTATAGGTCTTCAAAAGTAGATAATAGTCAGCCAAAATGGGTGTCATAATGAATCCCACTATCTTCACAGTGGTTGCCTAAACTTTCGAACCTGGTACTATCAAGCAAAACAGAATAGAGGAACATCAGTCAAAACAAGATTGTGAGAGCAATACAGGGCTTTAAATCAAGATAATGGAAAGTCAAAGTGGGTTACTATAATATATCCTGCTATTTTTAAATTTATTTTTCCCTTAATTAAAAGGACAAAAAAGTAAATAATAAAATGGAGATTGAGATAAAAGAGGGCATAACAACAAATCAGCGCAGAACAAAACATAACCATTTAAGCAAAATAGTGTTTCACCACAAGATAATCCCGACATAAAAGTAGTTACCATATTGTCTCTTTCCTTGAAATCTTTGAGCATAACTTCGTATACTGTAGAATCAAATATATCAAAACAATGTAAAACCATTTAAGAGAATGACAGCATTACAGGGTATTTAGAATCAACTAATAGAAAATGAACAATGGTTTCTGTATAATCTCCTTGTCTATAAAAGGTTTGCTTATACTATCATATATAATAAAATCCAATAAGATACCACCTGTTTAGACTAATGGAGACAGAAAAACAAAAGCTTGATGAGACTTCAAAACAAGATGATACTAAATCAGTATTACCTCTTAAGATGTCATTTTCTCCAAAGCAGCTGTTCCTATCATCCAATCTTCTCTGCCTCATTTCTGTTGAGCTCTTTTTCTGTCATTAGTTGTCAGTTTGTCTTCTTCATTTTGTTTTTTGCTCCATTCGTTGTGGCCTCTCTGCTGCTACTTCTGGATTCTTCGTATTTTTCTTTTTTAGAATATCTTGCAGTATTCTCTGTAGAGTTGAATTGGTGGTTGCATATTCCACTAGTTCCTCTTTATCCTAGAAGCACCTTGTTTTTCCATCAATTTCCAGGGATAGTTGTGCAGGATATATCAATCTTGGCTGGAGATTATTATCTTTCAAAGCTTGAATTATTTCCCCCCACGCTCTTCATGATTTGATGGTTTGTGCCGAGAAGTCTGCTGTAATTCTGATGGGTGTTCCCTTGTAAGTGATCTGTTTCTTGTCTCTGACGGCTTTTAATATTCTGTTCTTGTATTGGATTTCTGAAATTTTAATTATTATATGCCTGGGTGTTGCTCTGTTTGGATTGTAGGTGGCTGGGGACCTGTATGCTTCATACAACTGAGTATCTTTACCTTTTGCTAAATTAGGAAATTTCTCCTGGATTATTTCTGTGAGTAGCTTTTGTAGTTCATTTGTTTGTGTCCCTACTTCTTCTTTTCTGTTCTTAATTCTTAAGTTATAGACCCTCTTATCTTCTAGTCTTTGTATTATTGCTGTTTATTTCTTTGCTATTTTTAAGAAGTTTTTCATTTCATGCTCCCATATTACAAATCTGCCCTCCAGTTCAGATAATCTGTCCTTAGTTTCTTTCAAGCTGTTATGCCAGTTTTCGAGACTTTTTAGTTTCCTGGTATTCTCTTTGAACCTGCTTCATGTATTCTATGCTTTCTCTATTTTCTCCATTAAACAATTCTCCCCTCTTTTTCTGTTCTTCCATTCCACCATCTGTTTTTTCTTGGGTAGTGCTTAGCATTTCTCTAACTATTCTGCTTATATCTACCTTCAAGTCATTAATAACTTCATTCCTGAACTTGTCTATGAGGCTCTCAAGATAGTGCTTTATGTCTATTGGTTCTGTGTCTGCTGTTGCTCTTTCTCAGGATTGGGGGTCAAGGACCCTTTCTTGTTGTTGCCTCTTCCCATATTCTTTGTTCCTTATATATGCAAATGTATATAGGAGGCCCAGCTTCCTTCCCTGTCAATCACAGTCCAATTGAATTGCGCTGACTAGGTGTTCCTGCCCAATGCAGCACAGCAGGAAGTTGCAGACCAGGCAGCCTATGCAGGGCCCGCCCCTCCAGGTCACCTTCAGGTGCTGGGAGCACAGTTGTGCTAGCCTACTGGGTCTCAACCAGCAGCATCACATGGGCTAGGCACTGCTCACCAATCCCGCTTGAGAAGGGGATTGGTGACTGAAGTCACTGCAACGCCCTGTTCCCACAAGTCTACCTGGTCCCAGAATGTCCTCCGTTGGAGTCTCCTAGACCGTGGAAGAGTCCCAGTTTTCCGTCACCTCCCAGAGGTTGATGCATGGCTCCCCGCCTGTCCCGCTCTCAACTCCATTCACCGATTCCTGTTCTCAGAGCTTCCGCGCATCTCTCTCCCTTCTGAGCCCATGCAGACGCAGCCGCAGTGGCGGGAAACCCAAATCACGGCTTCCGATGGCACAGGCTCCAGCTTCCAAGCTGAGGCTTTATCTGTTTCTGTTATAGCACCAGGATTGCATTCCCAGTTGGTTTCTCTCAGCCCAGTTCGTTCTTGGGTCACGGGGGCATATCTCCTCTTGCTTATGATTCCTTACTCAGCACCATTCCTGAATTCTAAGCTGGGTCTTTCAGAGAGCCTCCATAGGTGCTGCTATCTGTCTGCCA
Organism: Cavia porcellus; assembly: GCF_034190915.1. NCBI lineage: Eukaryota > Metazoa > Chordata > Mammalia > Rodentia > Caviidae > Cavia > Cavia porcellus. The sequence continues at coordinate 52,513,084 of NW_026947500.1, read as the reverse complement.
TGTTCTCCCAGAATGGAATAGGTTTCTTTAAACTGATGCTAACATTACCTTTGTGTCATCAACAGTACTGAAGTCCATTCACAAATGGATCAAAGTTCCGAATGTTAAAATAGAAAGAACTTGCTGGAAGATAAAAAAGTTGGAGCTCCTCAAGACAGGCAAGACAAAGACTTTTTGGACACAAAGTTAATGTCACAAATAATCATACCAAGTATCACATAATAAGGTCATATCAAATTAAAAAGATTCTGCACAGTAAAGCACACAATCGACAGTGAAGAGACAACCTACAAAACAGGGGAAAGAGTTTGCAAGCTATTCCTTAGACAGAGCAATATCTAGAAAATATCAAGAGTTCAAGAAAATCCTATGTCTCAACATAAAAGACCCAATCAAAAATGGCTAACAACAACGAATCCACACTTTTCAGAAGAAGAAGAACAAATAGCCAGTGAACATGTGAAAAAGTTCAACCTTCTGGCCTCTAGAGAAATACACGTTAAAAACAACACTGAGATTTCATCCCACTTTAGAAACTACATCTGGCATTCCACAATGAAACAATAACAGGCTGGTGAAGTTGCGGGATAAAGAAACAATTCTCCATTGGTGATGGGAATGCAAACTGGTACAAGCACTATGGAAATCAGTGTGGAGATGGCTCAAAATACTAAAACTAGATATTCCATTCAGCACAACTATTCTCCTGCTAAATACCCTCCCCATGGATCTGAAGATATTTCACTCATACCCTGATAGCTATGTTTACAACAATGCAATTTGTATAGCTGAATCTTGGAAGTAACCTGTGTCCATCAAGAAATGCATGAAGAAAATATTGTATTTATACACAATGGAGTGCTACTGTAAACTATAAAATTGAGGATTGTGTGGCAAAATGGATGCGTGTCGAAAACATAATATTGACTGAAATAAATCAGACACACAACCTTAAATGTCACATGCTTTTTGTTATATGAGTAGCTCAAAATATAAATGAGGAATAAAGTGAAAGATAATACTAAATAGGGAATTGATGTTTTACAAAAGAGAAAGGGACCAAGTGATAGAGGGAGGTGTACGGGGGTAGAAGTGGGGAAAGAGAGGCCCAAAGATCATTAAGATGTGTCTGTATGTGCACCAACTCTACAAAAAGAATGTGATTATCACATTTTTCAAAAACTCACTAATGTAAAATAAAAAATCAAACTATGAAGACCTCATAGAACTCAACATTTGAAATGTTTGAAGTATTTCAAAAGTCCAGTAATTGTAAAGCCAAATGATTGGACCATGGCCAATTTTTCCCCAGAGGTTTGAAAAACATATATGTATGCCAAGAGAAATAAGTGAATCATGACAAGTTACAATTTTGCACCATCTCACTAATGTTAATTTGTAAAAATTTAAATATGTTGATGCAGAGGACAAACAGTGGCTAGTTGAGAGGGTGTGAAGATGCGGGTTAAAGGAATCAAAGCAGCATCTAGAGAGGCAAGAAGTCTAAATATCTAATGTGTACCATGGAGAATAGGGATGGTAACATTTTCATGAATTTGCTACAGATTTGGAGTTCCAGCTGTTTTTCACCCAAAAAAAAAGGTTGGTTGTCAATGTGAAGTGATGGATCTGCTAATTTTCTTCAGAGCACCAGTCATTGGTTTGCAGTAGTAACTGTTTTATTAACTGTGTGTGCTTCCTACCATCGTGTCATATACCATATAGTAATTAAAGTATATACACATATAGTAATTAAAATTCATAAACAGAGAATACCAATACAGAGAAATTTACATACATTTTAAAAATCTAAAAATTAAATCATATTTTTAAATATTATGTTTAAAATCTTGATTGTCAATGGTAGTATTGTGGATTAGTATTTCTATGAAAAATTTTCCAGCTGTTCTACCCTTTCTGGATATTTGTCCTCTGGTCCTTCTTTAAATAACCCCAGCCTCTATTTCTTAAGTCTGCAAGTGTTTACTTGAATAAACTGTGTGTTTTGAAATAGTAGAATATCAAACTAGTCTTTTAACCAGTGCTAGTTTGTAGTTTTTAAGATATTGTGCATCATCATAGAAGTTCTAGCACTATAAGGGTTTCTGCATCAATATGCACATTGTATGCAGAAAATAATTGGTTCTGGTACACCTTGAAAAGGAATAGTCTTTAGTTTTGCACCCATAGCTTGCCTTGGACAATATAGCTTTTATTCTTTCTCCTGAACAATACAAAATATGGAGGAAGACTTTGTAAAGTAGTGCACTTTTGGTTAATACTAAATTGCAATGCAACCCATAAATAGTTGGTTGACCAAGACTTTATAAAACATAAATCAAATAGAGCCCTTGATCTGGTTTTATGTAAATGATTGAGAGATAGTAAAAATATGTGAAAACAATCATATTTCACTTAGCAGAGTACCAGTATGACAAAAGGTGGGTAACAAATACTGAAATGACTTGGTAGAGCTGATGTGACTTATTTCATGTTGCCAAACCATACAGGAGATGACCGATGACCTTGATCACTACACCAACACCTACCAAATCTTTTCTAAGGACCCCAAGAACTGTCAAGAATTCCTTGAAAAACCAGATGTCATCAATTGGAAACAACATTTGCAAATCCAAATTAAGAAAAGTGGGGTGTGTGCTGGCTACTAGGGTAGAGTCACCTCCCATCCTGAGCACCTTCCCCTCAAACTTTCACTTTCTCCTAGTGCTTGGTCCTTCTATTTGGCCACCCACACTGCACAGTGTGGGATTTAAATTCTGCAGGTAGGGTTCAGATGCCAGGAACTTTGGATAAGGGACTTTCTCCTTAGCTGAGGATTCATGGTGTACACATGGGCCCTCAGTGTCGCAGGAGGTGTGAACAGAGCTTTCCCTCAGGCCTCCCATTCCTGCAGTAGTAACAGCAGCTCATTGTCCCACAGGGCTCCTTAGGGCCATGAAGTACAGCTGCTGAGGCTGTGAGTCCGCTCTCCCTAGTAACACTGAAAGGTGCTTCCTGGTTCAGCCTCTTTCTAAGCACTGGTAACCAAATGACTTAACTATTACTCTGTGTCTTCATTTACACAAATGAAGATAATAAAAACTAAAACCTTACAAAATAGTGCCTGTGCAAAAGTAAATTGAAGTAGCATTCAGCTAGTGCCTTGGCAGATATCATGTGCAAAGTCAAGATGGGCTGTTATAATTTCCATATCACTCCTCCTTTGCACAGTAATTAATAGGATTTCTGGGATTGTTTGTTTTACATAAGAGAAAGCATGCTCAGAGAGTGACCTGTTCACATTCTTGGTAAGTGGCAATGAACGGAGCCAGATTGTCTGGTGCTAACTCCTGCTTCATTCTGTGGAACCTCTCCATAACCTTCTACAAGGAGCGGAATGGTTGTCCTTGCTTCTGCCCCTCTAAGTGCACAGTCAAGCCTGGATGAAGTGATACAATGTCTTGCAGCAACTAAATTGGTCAAGGTCAAGAAAATACAGTGCATCCTCTACATGATGCCACCAACAGTAAAGAAACTGGTGCCTTCCCTGCTGGATACACAACAGTTACATCCCAAATCAGAGATTCCTCGTATCATGTGAGTTTGACTATAGATGTTCTGCCCACCACACTAACAACTTTCATCAAAGTGGCTTCCTAACCTCACTCCTGGTACCCATTCCTGCCAACCTGCAAGTGATTTCCAGGGTGGTCCTTCAAAGCACCATGTGGATTTTGTGCTTCACCTGCTGGGAGCCATCAAGGCCTCTGCTAGCACCTTGAATGAAACAAAATTCCTTCTCCAGGTGCAGCATAACCTGCACCATCCCCATCCCTCTCACAGCTTCCCAGCAGCAGCTCTGGACTTTCCTCTGCCACTCAGTCCCACGTGCTCACACACACAGGGATGTGGGAGATGTACTTGCTGTTTGCCTGCCTACACAGCCCTTTCCTGTTATCTTCATGCATTTCTCCCTTTTTGTGATCACTGCCCTCAATTTCAAATTTCTGATTTGCTTCCAGATGCCTTTTAGAGTTCCTTACCTATAATGACTTTCATTTTCATCAATCCTCACCATAAACTCACATTTTGATTTTAGTTATTGTCCTTGTCCACATCTGAAAGCATCCTGTTTGTCTGTGAATCTATGAATTTGTCCTTTGAAGCCTCCTGAGTATCCTAAAGTCTCCGTAGGTGGAGGCATCTGATCTGAAAGCCTTGCTGATTGCTCTGCATTAGACAAGCACTGCCTGGCATCTCTTAGATTCTTAATAAATATACATAGTGAAAAGATTCTCCAACAAAGAAAATAAGGTGTGTCTCTTCTGTGTATTTCTGGCATAAGAAGGAATAGGGCTGAAAAACGATGTGCATTTGCCCTGCAGATGCTGAATGCCTGTGTATCTGTGTGACAGAAAGACCTTCATTCTCTTAATGAAGTGTGTCACTGCACATCTTGGAGATGCAGAGTCAGTTAGAGCCCTATTAGTGCCCCTGGTTCTGTCCAGGGGACCATCCAGGTATGAGACATGTTTCTGTCTCCTCCCAGGTCAGGATCTGAAGATGAAGGGACTGGTGCCCCACACACACACACACACCACGGCTGTTGAATGGCCTAACTGGGGCTCGAATTTGGATCTAATGCTACCCAGTGGGGTCCCCCTAACCAGGTGTCTCTGGTAGCTCCATCACCCCATGTTCGGAGCCCTTAGTCCTCCATTTTCTGTTACAGGAGGCGCCTGGACTCCACAGCATTGACGTTGGACTTTAGGTTCTCAGTGTATGCAGCATGATGGCTGAGGATACGCGGATGCTAATCTTCATGATTCCAAATGCTGGCTTTGCTGTTCACTGGCTTTGCTCTGTGGTTCTGCCTCATTTTCTGTTGAGCTACTGTCCTCATCTGTACAATAGGGCTGATGTCTTCTGCCTTAGCTTCTGTGCAGCTTCACAGTCAATGCGTAAAAAATACTGAAGTTTTACAAATCTTGCCATGCAATTCTGATGAAACACATTGCTGTTAGACTTTTAGAAAATTAAATCTATTGTTATGATTTAGATATACATAAAGATTATATTCATATAGAGAGTTTGTACCCATATATTTGCACCTTGATTCTTTATTTTTCCCACTCTCCCCCACCTTCAGCCTGTCTTCTACTCCATATTTACAAAGCTTTGTTTCATTTCATCCCACTTTTCTCATTTTTTTCTTTTCCCTTCCATTCCCTCCTCTCCCAGGTTGCCCTGTCTTTTGAACCATTTCTTCCTATTTCACAATAAGTAGTCAAAATTTTGGTGCTTATTTATGATTTCAGCTTCACCACCAGAAATACATGGGATATTTACAAGTTTGACTGAATTATTTCACCTCAGTATGATCTTACATTGCATCCATTTACTAGACATGTCTCAGATTTATACTTCTCTGTGGATGAGCAACATGCATAGAGTAAAAAAAAACAAAGATTTTTAAAAATCCACTTTACTGTTGATAGGCATTTGGTTTGTTTCCAAGATCTGGCTATTACAAATTTTGCTGCTACAAACGTGGTGCACTTATATCACTGTGATATGATATTTTCAATTCTTCTGAAGATACCCACAATGGGAAGAGATGGTTGAATGGGGCCTCTAATCCTCATATTTATGGCATGTCCACATCAATTTCCACAGAGGTTGCACCAGTCTAGATTCCCCCCAAAAGTGCAGAAGGGTTCCCTTTTCCCCACAGCCCCTCCAGCACTTGTGATTGCTTGATTTTCAATAATAGCCATTGCTTCTGGAGTGAAATGGAATCTCAGTGCTGTTTTAATTGGCATCCCTAGAATGACCACTAATGGTGAACATTTTCCAAATAATTATTTGCTATTTTATTTCTTCTTCTGAGAGACACGTATTTACTCTGATGTTTATTTCTGGATTGCATCTTGAAATCTGAGGGTCTGATTCTTTTTTACTGCTTTATATGTTCTAGATATAAATCTCTTGTCTGAGGGTCAAGAGGAAAAGATTTTTTCCCACTCTGTGGGTAATCTTTTCACTCTCTTGAGGATTTCTTTTGGTGTGCAAAACTTTGGAATAGGATGAGATCTCTGTTGTCAGTCCTAGATATTATTTCCATGTGGTCAGGCTTTTGTTCATGAAATCTTTGACTGCCTAGTCTTCCAGAGTCCTAGCTATTCTCTCCTCCAATTCTCTCTCTTTTAATGTTTAGGTCTTTGATCCATTTGATTTTGGTTTACTGAATGGTGAAACAGATGGTCTAGTTTTCACGATTGGCATGTGGGAAGCCAGTTTTCCTGGCACATTTTTTTGAAAGGCTATCTTTTTCCAATGAATGTATTTGGAACTTTTGTCAAAGTTCAGTCCTAAGCAACAAAATCAAAGTAGATGGCATCCCATGCTCTGATTTTAAAATATACTACAAAGCTATTGTGATAACAATAATTAACTTTTATGGAGTTTTTCTTGTGTGTGTGTGGCCGGGTGCTTGTTATGCCGGTTTGTGAGAGATCTTATTTATTGCTGTCCCTTCACAGAAATGCAATTTTAATATCTCTATTTTAGGCCAGAAGAAAAAGAGGCATAGAGATACAAGTTATCTGCACAAAATCACACAGTTAGTGAGATTATGACTGCTGAGGTTTCTCATCACCTGTCTTCCTACTTCCATCTCAATTTGCTCTCTGGAAGGAAACAATGTATTTTTTTTCTTTAAAGAAAAGGAAACAAAAAAATACATGGAGATAAGAAAGGGTAGAAATAATACAAAATTACAAAAAAAAACAAATGGTAAGAAATCGCTGGGTGATAAGTTACATACTGTCATCTTAGAAATAGCTGTTCAGGTTACAAAATTAAAGTATTTAGAATGACATTCAAAAAATGACACTACAAACAGTTCTGCTCAATGATCAAACAAAAACTCAGTAATACGGTTATCAGTCCTCCACACTTGTTTTACATCTCAAAGAGGGTAAGATTAAACACATCAAAACAGAACAAAGCAGTTAAAAAATAATTTAAAGAAATACAGATTTCAAAGCAAGTCCACTGGAGATCTTCACTGTATATCTAACTGTCTCTAGTTTCTTACAAATAGTTGTCCCCATCTTCACCCACTTTATATACTTATTGCATATTATAGAACCAATTGAATAATTACAGGATGATGAAGGCTTTTTAGGTCTTCAAGATCCAACACTAGGGAAGACAATAATAACTACCATCGCATCTCTCATTCTCTTCGTGGTAGCTGTCCCCATCTCTACATATGCTGAAATTGAACTCAAGAGACCAGACCAATGTCATTCTAATCAGCGAACAATAGTAATGCTAGAATTTATATCATAATGCTACAAAACTAGCATTGTGTTTCTTAGCATCTCTTATTCAGAGTATCTGTTCATTACATCTTGCATTATATAATCTGTTTCTGTAAATAATTTTTTAAAAAGAACTCATGTGTGAATTTCTACATATATATCTATCCTCTCTGTGTTATAGGGAAAATCAAGTCGTAACAAGACAGCAAAACAAATTCCTAGAAAAACATGCAATGGATAAGACATATAAGACCACAATATAAGTGATCTTCTATAGTTACTATGTTTTCTCTTGTTATTTTCAATAGATTTGTCCACAACACCGGCTTAGAATAGTTAAACATAGTATTGCCTATTTTTATAAAAACACAACTTTGAAAGCATTGTAGGATTTGAGAGCTGTTAATAGTTAATACCAGTGTGGATATCCTTTACATCTTGTCATCTTCAGAGTAGTTGCCTCTACTTTTATGGTTGATACTAACAAGCATACCAAATTCAAATAAAATCCGCCAAGGCCAACCCATGGTCTTATGATTCAGATTCAGTTAAGATCAGTCATAGTAAGACAATGTAAGTAATACAGGATTTCAGTTTAAGTTAGTAGGAAAGTAAGGATAGTTACCATGGTATAACCTGCTATTTTTGGGTCAGATGTCTGTGCCCTCAAATCTGACATGAGTGAACAGATCAGAACCAACTAAATTCAAACTAAATATGGCGATAAGACTACTGTGTCTTTTAAATCCTGATACACTATTAACAATGACCACTGCCTTTATTTATAATGTTTCAGAGCTGTCTGTACTAAAGACTATAGCTTGCCATCTCTGCCTCATGTCTGCTACTCCACTTTTCTGCTATAATTTGTCCACCTTATTCCCTCATTCCACTGTCTGCCCCCTTTCATTGAGGCCTCTCTGCCACTGTTGCTGGAATCTTGGTATCCCTTCCTCTCTTTCTCTGGAATGTCCTTCTGCACTCTCTGTAAGGTTGGATTGGTGGCCACGAACTCCCACAGTTCCTCCTTGTCTTGGAAGCATCTTATTTCTCCATTAATTTTGAGAGAGAATTTTGACGGGTATTTAAGCCTTGGTTGTATATTATTTTTTTTCAGGACTTGGAATATTTCTACCCATTCCCTTCTTGACTTAAGAGTTTGTGTGGATAAGTCTGTTGTTATTTTGATAATTTTCCCATTGTAAGTAATCTGCTTCTTTTCTCTGGCTGCTTTTAATATTCTGTTCTTTTGGTGGATTTCTGGAATCTTGATTATTATATGTCTAGGCATAGATCGGTTTTGGTTGTTGTAGGTAGCTGGTTTTCTGTATGCCTCTTTTATCTGGATATCATTTCTTTTTGCTATACGTGGGAAATTTTGCTTTAATATATCTGTGAATATTCTTTTTATTTCATTTTTGGTTGCTCCTACTTCCTCACTCACATTCTTTATTCTTAAGTTATGTATCTTTTTGTCATCTTCTAGCCTTTGAATTGCTTCTTTCTGGTTCCTTGTTATTTTTAAGAGGCTTTTTCTTTCACAATCATATGCCATAAATCTCTCTTCAAGTTTCAGAAGGCTGTCTTTAGTTTCTGTCAGGATGTTTTGCCAGTGTTCAATGGAGTTTTTAGTTTCCTGGTAATCTCTTTGGATCAGTTTCATGTATTCTGTTATATTTAAATTCTTCTTCAGAAGTTTCTCTTTCTTTTCTGATTTCCTTAGTTCTTCCATCTGTATTCTCTTGAGTGGGGCTTGTCATTTCTTTAACTAATCTCTTTATAACTTGCCTCACTTGGATCAGGAGTACAGCTTTAAATTCATCTATGAAGTCATGGAGGTATTTTTTAATTTCGGCAGATGCTGTGTCCAGTATTGGATGGTTACTGTGCTTGTTCTCTTCAGTGTTTACTTCTCCTTGGCTTATTTTCTCATGTTGGGCAGCTGGAGATTTTTTTTTTTAATTTTTATCTCTTGTCATGTTTCTGGATTCATTCAGACTGGAGTGTCCTGGGCGTCTCTGGCCCTCTCCTTATTGCTTAGGGCCTTTCATAAGCATGCTGACATGAGTTTTTGCTGTCCTCCCCAATTTGCTGTTATCTGGGGCAGCCTGGGATGCAGGGGTGGTACAGGCTAGCCTCCAGCCTCTGTTCCAGTCAATCCATAAATTAGGCTGTACTTTCTGGATGTCACTGAGATTTGACTATTTTGTATCTGCTTACTGGGCCTGAAGTAGAGGCTTGGTCAGCCCCAGCAGATCCTGCCAGTTCTCTCTGTGCCAGAAGCAGCTGACTAATGTCACCATGGCACAGGGTTCTGCCCAAATCCCAGCTGTTTTCTTCCAGACCTCTTTGTGACAGGATCACCAGGACAGCGGGTCTGCCCAATTCCAAGATGTCTTCCATTAGTTCTCTGTATGACGCTGAAGCCAACACAGCGTCAGGCTCTGCCCAATTTCAAGATGTCCTCCACCAGACCTCTCTACAGGGGTGACTCGGTGATGTCACCAAGCCGCAGTTTCTGCCCAACTCTAAGATGTCTTCCGCCATACTCTGTGTTATTGATATCCCCGTGGTGGCGGGCGCTGCCCAGTTCCAAGATGTTCTCTGGCCAACCCCAGCAGCTGTGGGACCCAGTCCCCAGTACTCACTAGGGCTCCGTGCAGGTCCTCCTCTTGAATCTACTGCACACCATGCTGCTTGCCCTCACTGCGCTCCTGGCACAGTGTGGAATGGTCAGAAAACTGCACAGTGTTCAGCTTCAGAGTTCCAGAGCCTCTCACAATCTCCTCTGGTGCAGCGGGGCAGTCCTGGCTGCTTCTCAGTGTCCCGGGTCTCAATTTCCAGCAGTCACCAAAAGCCAACACAGCTTTTCTTGTTGGGTCCACAGGTCAGTTTGCTGCATTAAAGGCACGGGATTTGCAGCCTCCCTTTATCAGCCTTCTCAGTCTCAGCACGCCTTTAAATCCTCCAGCCACGCTGTCTTGGTTAATAAGAATCATTATCCATTCATCTGGCCCTCTCGATGTTGTCTAGCATCTAATATGATTCTAGCATCTAATATGATTTCTAGCATCTAATATGATTTTTCCAGGGAGACTTTCCGCCTGATCCCCTAGCAAGCTGCCATTTTAGGGTCTCCCTCAGGAAACAATGTATTTGATATTATGTGCTGTTCTTTTTCCTTTTTCTCGGCAGCAATCAAGAGAAGTTTAAACTCTCATCACTGGATGTAGCTCATGCTGCCTTAGTGAATAAATTCTGGAGCTTTGGTGGTAATGAGAGGAGCAAGAGATTTATCAAGTGCTGTATCCGGACCTTCCCCAGCTTCTGTTTGCTGGGGCCTGAGAAGACCCCTGTGACCTGGACCATGATGGGTAACACTGGAGAGCTGCGAATGGGAGCCACTGTGCCTGAGTACCAGTGCTTGGGTCTCATGTCATATATCTCATACATTGAGACTAAGAGCCTTGAAAAACTTGGATTCCCCATGTATAGTCATGTAGACAAATGCAACAAAGCTGTATAGAAAATAAGTGACAATCTGCGTCATGTCACTATGCCCTGTTACTCAAGCCAGTGGAACTGCATGCCTCTGAGAAGCTGTCTCTGAACACCAGACAGTGTTGGGGGGCTGTGATGTGGCTGCAGTAGACAGAACAAATAAGTCACAAGCAGCAGGGAAGGGTTGGCATTGTTTTAGCTCTATGGAAAACTGCCAGTGGTCAGTGGGATGTCATGTTCTTGCAGCCATATTACTTTCCAGGTCTAGCATTCCTGACACGGGCTGCACCTTTCTGAAATCACCACAGTTTTCTGAAGTGGCCAAAGTCTGTGTCCCATGTTCTGTATTTCTGGATCCTATTGCCTCCATTATTCTCCTAGGTGCTGCTGTAATTCTTTTCCAGGAACTGTCTCATATCTCATTGTTAGTTGAAAAAGCTTAACGGTTTGCCAAGATGTGGTGTCTTGTCATCCTTAAGTAGCAGATAGTTTGTTTTTCTCTGGTCCCTTTATCCAGTGGGCCAAGTGTCCTGCCACTTCTGTAGGTATCACAAAATGATTATTCTACTAGAAGCCCTTTGATTTGCATTCCGGCTTCATAAGCATGTTAATCCATGAAAATATGGCAGTGAAACCTATCATATATGTAAAATAATATGCACTAATAAAAATGAGAAGAAATCATGTTAAATACTTCACAATTATGTGATTATAGGTAGGTATGATACAGGAGAAATTTCTTTTTCAAAAATAAAATTTATTAAGTATAGTTAAGGCCCATAGTATGAGGCTGTGAAACAAATGATGATAGGGAAATGGTTACTATAACAAAGCAAATTAAATGGCACATCATTTGTCATATCTACACAATTTTTTCCACACTCACAACAGTTAAAAATCTCATTTTGTATAAATGACAATGTCATCAGTTCATACATTAGATCTCTAGAGCTGTGCATTCTATATATGAGCTGTTCTGTCTGCTCTGATTCATATTTCTCTCTTTTTTCACCACCAGCCTCACTTCTGACAAAACCACCCTTTAGGTCTCTGTCTCTAAATCTTTGAATCTTTGAAGATTCTATATATAGTTGGGATCATATGATTTTTCTCTTTCGCTAATTCCACTCACCATCATAGCTTCTGTGATCTTTCATTTTATACAAGGTGACATGGGTAATTAAAACACATTTCTCCGCTGTTTCTTTCCCCCTCCTTAAAAAGTACATTTGCTACTTTGAAACTAACAATACACAAAGCACTATTGTTACTCTCCTACAATCTTGCTTTGAAATATTTTAGCATTGCTTTTATTGGATTTTTTTCTTTGAAGTAATGCTGCCCAATTAGAAAAAGTCATGCAATTGCATGTATGTGTAGTGATTGTGGTGTAGTGTCCAATTGATGGGCTTTAGACTCAACTTAAGGGTCTGTAGAACACACTTCTGGGTCTGCCTGGCGGAGTTACGGAGGAATGTCCATGGGGCCTATCTCTGTTCCAGATCAAAAAATGAGAGAAAGCAATGGATAGAAAAGAGGATTTTATTAGGGGCACACCTGCATCATTGGGGACTCTGGCTCCAAGTGGCAGAACATCAGACAAAAGAAAGGTTCCAGTTTCATATACTTAGTCCAAGAATAGGGGTGATCTTCAAAGAAGAAATTGTGGCCAATGAAACAGGTTTATATGAAGGAAAACAATGATAGGCCTTCTAAGATGCCAAATTTCAGCATGTCACAAGACACAGCTTATGGTGAATCCAGGAAAACAGTTGTCACCTTTACCTGTATTCTTGAAGGAAAACAGATGATGACATGTCATAGACCTTGCTTACAGTCACATAATAGCAAATGTTATCCTGTAACAGAGCAAGGAATTACAGCTACTGGGAAGAGGGCATTTCTAACAAGAAAACTCATTATTCTGTAAGTCCTGTTTTATCTCTAGTTATCACTCCTTCCTCAGGAGCCCTTTTCTACTCTGGCTCTTGGCTACCATGAAACAAGCAGCTGTGCTCTGCCATGCCCTCCTTCCATGATGCTTCTGTCTCAGAGCCAGGCACCTCTAGGCTAAGTCACCTCATAAACTGAGCCAAGTGATATCTCCCTTCTTTGAATTAATGAGTGTCAGGTATTGTGTTTCATCACCAGAAGCTCAGTAGTACAATAAATTTACACCAAGAATGGGACCTTTGCTGTGAAAGTGTCTGACTCTGTGGGTTACCAATGGAACTCACTTACAGGAGGCACTTGGAAATGTTAAGAGATGTGAGCTAGACAAGCCCCAAAATGCTCTACACTGAGCTTGGTGGAAGATTCTGATGGAGAGGAGAGTGCTCATCATGTCACGGGCAGTAAGGCCAGGCTCTAAGATGTTTACAGGGGAACAAAGACTCCAGTGGCAGTTGGCAGAGAAATCATATGCCTGCCCACACTCTGGCAGAAACTGCCTACATTGTGCATGTTTCCCATGGATTTTCTGAGCTTACTGTCTTCTTTACTTTCCTCCTGTTGCTGAGAAAATTTGCCCAACACCCAAAAGAGAAACCGTTTTTTTGGCTCCCTATTGTTAGAGGCTTCAGTTTATAGTTGACTGGTTCGAAGGTAGTGACATGGCAGAGAGGAATGGCAGAGGATAAACAGTTCATGGCAGGCAGAGGCAGCAAGGCAGCAAGCAGCCAACTGCAAGCAGGCAGCAAGAAGCACATTGCCATGGCCTTAAATCCAGCCATCTGAAGTGGTATGTGCCTATTTACATGGGTCACCTGTATTTAGGGTTTTCCAGTTCATCTGAAATTCACCAGTGGTTGGTCAGAAAAAACCATTAAGCACAATCCTTTAGATGACAGTATGGGCTGACTTTTGCTTGTTTGGAAGACAAATGGGAACTGTAAACATTGATTTCTCCTCCTGCACTGTATGTGTGGATGAAGCTATCACACTATACCCTATCGATATATGCAAATAAAATGCTTAATGATGAAAAGAAGACCAGTAGTCATCCTAACCATGAGGACTTGCCCTCTCCTGATGCTCAGCCTTACATTCACTGACTTATTGCCTTGTCTCATTCTGTGAACTAAGTGAGCATATACTGCCATTGTTAGATGAGGAACCCAGGCATCACAGAGTTGAGTGGCAAGCTGGGGATCCTAGAGTGGCTGACCTGCCTGGATATGAATGGAAACTGAAACAATGCTCATGCATTCTCTGAGAATAGACTCATTAATCCTGGTGCAACTTTATGTGTTGCAAATCTGTTTCTTAAAAAATAAGCTTAAAAGAAAAATTACAGAAATATGTTTGAAATTAAAGAAAGATGTTGGGGATGAGAGAGAGAGACTTCTGCCCTGCCCTGCCTCATCGTTCTTACAGTAAGAAGTTCAGTGAGTGGACCATTCACGAAACAGCAGGACTACAGCCCAGACAGTTAACCAGAACTGTTTATTGCATCTGCATCACTTCCACTCTTCTAGTTCTGTGATGTTTTTCAATTGTCTCTTTAGGTTAAGTTACCCACCACAATGTTCCTTTTGCAAAGTCCAGGGATGCTACAGATGTTAGAGAAATCCTTAGTGGAGCACCTGCCGGAATCCATAAAAGTAAGAGTGGAACATGCACAAGAGAAAAAAAGGACCTTTAGCTGCCTATAAAAGAAGTGGGGAAGAAAGCATTCATCAACTTGTGTGTGAGGTACTCTACATTTAGCATCTCATTTAAATCATGTTGCCTTGATTGAAGAAATGTGTATCATACCCCTCAGTTCTATAACCTGACCAAGACCATAGCCAATGTGCCAACTCAAATCTTGTCTGAGCTTTGGGGTGTAATGAATCAAAACATTTCCTGCTACTTATCTGAAAACTGTATTATATAAATCTGTAAGTTTTCCATAGTTGAAACTTTGACTAAAACTATCATATTCATGTTTAATTGCTTTTCTTAAACATCCACTTATCTGTTCCTTCTTGATGAACAGAACAAATCAATTTGTGTTTTTTCCAGTCTCAAATGAATAGTTTTAGATTTGAGTGAGCAAGAAATGTCTTTAGAATGAGACCAATACTCCTGTACTCAGAGACATGTCCCCAACTAGCCCCAGCGCCTGAAATTACAGGAAATAAAATCTCATAGAGCTGAAATGAAAAAGAATCGAATGTAGAAAGTAGCCAGTATAATTCTTCTTACTGTATTTTATGGAACTGACAGAAAATATGCATGTACATAGAAGTCTTAAACAAAGTAAGGAAATAATTCAAACTGACTTTTCCAAAATACTTCCTTTATAACATCAGAATACATATGATGTTCAAGTGCTTAAGACATATTTTTCCCTGGATGAAGTACATATTTTTAACATTTTAAAATGATTATAATCATCTTAATAATGTCCTTCAATAATAATGGAATTAAAATTTAAAACTTTTCTGGAAGGTCCTAAACTTCTGCAAATGATATAAACACACTTCTAAATATATCATCCTTTACTGTCACAAGGAAAATGAGAGTATTTTACCTGAATATAAATGAGAGTGCAGCATAATACAATTTATGAGACCTAAGTCCATCATTGACAACTAGAAAAAGCACGGCATTAAATGCTATTTTTAAAAAAATTAAAAAACGGATAGTGTCATCTAACATGATTTAGGTTTCCAGCCTAAAATCTAAAAAATTAGTACGAACTAACTGCTTTAGTGAGTGAAATGAAGGAAACAGGAGAATGGGGTGAAGGAAAAACTGGAAGAGGAGGAAGAGGAAAGGAAGAAGTCAATGAGAAAACAGTAAAATAATAGCTAAATTCTATGCATCATCTGTTCATCCAAAACTGGATTCTCAGAAAAGTTTAATAATGTTGAAAACACTTTGACCAAAGTGACCAAGAAATAGAGAGAATAGTCATAATTTATTAATATTAAGAATGAAACAGGAGACAACACTATTAGCTCAATGGAAATTATAAACCTTTAAAGATGTTCTTAACAACACCATGCTTACACATTTCAAATTTATCCTGTAAAAAATATGAACATTGAAAAGTCACTGAAAAAGAATTTACAATTGAAATCTTCCTATTTCTGTAACTTAAAATACTCTGAGAAGAAAACTGCTCATCCAGATGGCTTCATGACCAATTTCCACCACATGGGTGAAGAACAAATAGTGCCAGGGCACACAAAGTCTTCCAGAAGAGGGGAAGGTAGGTAATGTTGACTAGCTCATTCTAAGAGATTAGAATTACCCTGATAGCAAGACT
Source organism: Cavia porcellus (assembly GCF_034190915.1). Lineage (NCBI taxonomy): Eukaryota > Metazoa > Chordata > Mammalia > Rodentia > Caviidae > Cavia > Cavia porcellus. The sequence continues at coordinate 52,496,998 of NW_026947500.1, read as the reverse complement.
GGAGATATACAGTGTAAAAACTACACAGTACATCTGTCCGTGAACACAGATGCAAAAATAGTAACAAGATAGCATGAGGTCAAACACACTATTTACGAAAACTAGTGTATCACAAACAACTGGAAATTATCTTAAGAATTGAAGACTCAACATTCAAAAATCAATAATGTCACTTTCTATATCAGCAAACTAAAGGAAAAAATCAAGATGATCTTCTTGACAGTTATACAACTATTATTTGACCAAATTTGATATTCTGAATAAACATAAAACCACTGTAGCCTAGGGAAAAAAAGGATTTTCCTTAATCTGATAGAAAGAAAATGAATAACATTTACAGCTACTATTTAACTAAATAGTGAAAGAGGGTTTCTCTACCATGGACATCAAGGCAATACCTACCTTCAATACTAATATTCACAGTAACAGTGGTTGGTCTAGCCAATATAAAAGGCAGGAAATGAATACACTGTGGGAAAAAAGAAGCAAAATAGAGAGAAGAAGCACACAGATTATGATTTTCTAAGCTAGAAAATCATATGAAAGATACAAAAAGAGCTTTAGGTAGTAATAAGTTCAGCAAGGTGACAGGATTCAAATCTAATATATGAAATAACAAAAATCAGTTCCATTGTTATGAACTATCAATGCTCAACTAAGCATGAAACTTAAGAAGCAGTACCATTTACACCTAAGGAAAACAAAAACTAAAGGAGAAACAAACCTTTAGTTGTACAACTTTGTTAGTCTACATTTTTTTCTAATGACTCAAGTACCTGGACTTCTCTGGGCAGCAGGAAGTTGATGTGTTTAGTACAGCTCTGACATCAGTCTCTTCAACAGGAACTCTGGAAAGAAAGGCAAAATATTCTACCTTGTGTTAACTTTGGCTACGGATTATGTGCTTTGTTTAAAGGTCATTCATGGATCAAGCCACATGAGCTTTAGGTAACTCCAAACCACAGGTGAATTGCAGTTAACACAGTGCAGCTGTTGAGTGGGCTGAGTCATGAGGTAGACATCTTTGACATAACAAATTCATTGTTTTCTGAGAAACACTGCAAAATTTGGAGCTCAGTCGCAGCATTTTCTTGTAAAATTCGTAAAAGCAGAAAGTCAACAAGGTAGATATTTCCATTCAGTAGTTATTAAATCTCTGGTAAGGGAAAGATTTGTGTATTGTGGCCTGACGCACTGGTTGTTGTGTCTGCAAAGAGTAAACACTATATAGGCTTGTGTCACACATCAAATATCATTCAGTCAGGTTGCAGCAACAGAGAGAGAGAGAGATAGAGAAACAGAGACAGAGAGAGAGAGACAGAGAGAAGACAGAGAAACAGAGACATACAGAGAGAAAAAAGAGACAAAGAGACAGAGAGAGATACAGAGAGACAAACACAGATTCCAGTTTTATTTTTAAATTGAGTATCTAAAAATCACCCATTCCAAATTCTAATGTTTAGAAAAGTAATCGTTTTTTCCACAAAACAGGTTTCAGTTGCCATATCAAGGTTCCCCAAGTGACAGAGTATTTAATGTGGTGAAGTGAAAATTTTGCTTCCCTTTTTTCTTAGTCTAACTTGAACTATTGGAAGGGAGGGACAGGGAACTTCAGGAGCAGGCTGTGCCTTAGTTGGTGAAATGGTTATTGCTCCATCGCCCTTTCTCAGTGGCATTTTCTGGCTTCATCTGCTGAGGGACCATGCTCTCCACTTGACCATGCTGCCGTGCACACTGAGTGTCCTTTTCCTCACAGCTTAAGCACTTCTACCCTTGGCAAATCTTTTTTTTTTTTTTTTTTTTTTTAATTTAAGAGGAAAAAGAGAAAAACACAAAACAGAACAAAGCAGTGTAAGGTTACACATAATACATAACTACAAAAAAAAACATAACAGTAAGAAATCACCTGTTAATAGATTACATAATATCATCTTGGAAATAGTTGCTCAAATCACAGTATCAAAGAATACAAAGTAGACATTCAAACGGAGAGACTGCAAACAGCTGTGTTCAATGATCCAAGATAAGATTCACAAAGATGCCCATTCTGGTTTGACTACCCTTGGCAAATCTTTTTTTTTTTTTTTTTTTTTTTTTTTTATTTAAGAGGAAAAAGAGAAAAACACAAAACAGAACAAAGCAGTGTAAGGTTACACATAATACATAACTACAAAAAAAAACATAACAGTAAGAAATCACCTGTTAATAGATTACATAATATCATCTTGGAAATAGTTGCTCAAATCACAGTATCAAAGAATACAAAGTAGACATTCAAACGGAGAGACTGCAAACAGCTGTGTTCAATGATCCAAGATAAGATTCACAAAGATGCCCATTCTGGTTTGACTACCCTTGGCAAATCTTCCTCAACTCATTCAGTGCTCTTCATATCTCTGGTGTTTGAAGACCTGATTCTAGACAGGAAAGTAGAATTCTCAAATGCATGATGTTTCTGGAATTTGGTCACCAGAGCCCAGGATTATACCACTATGATTTGTTTCTTATTAAGTAGGAGAGAGGTCATGTCAAATTTCTGGAAAGTAATATGTAAATATTTAGGAGATAAAGAGACTTCTAAACATGTGATATCTGATCTTCAAAGTTTTCTTCTAAAATTTGTAATAACAGTTATATTTTCAAAGACCTAAGGACAAAATTTTGCTTCAAGTATGAGAATAAAATATCTGAAAAAACAGAAAAAGTCTTCAATAAGATGTAAAATATTTGAGGTAACAGGGAGGCTCAATGTGGAGGCTGAAGCCTGCCACAGAGATCCCTACATAACTGTGTAGCCACAGGACTCTGCCTAGAACCTGGTAGGACACTTCCCAGCATCTTTGAACACTGCAGGGCCTTTGGGTCTTCACCTATGTCCTGGTTAAGCCTCACCAGGCATCTTCCAGATAGCTGGGAGCTATTGCCTATGAGCTGAAGCTAATCACAGCAATATCTACCTAGCTGTGCAGTGGTGAGTCTCTGCTTGGAACCTGGTGGTGCCACACACAGGTCATCTAAGAAGCTGGGGAGTTTTGTGTGTCATATAGCATGACCTAAAAGCCTTCCCAGTATACGCCACATACCATTCAGCTTGCTACACCACTCAGAACATGATGGGGCCCTACCCAGTGACCTCAAGCACGTGGGGTAATTCTGTGAGCCATTTGGGGCATGCTGAAGATCCACCCAGTGTGCCCAACCCTCCAGCAAGCTTCTAAGTGCCACTAGGGACATGGAGAATACAGGAAAATAACATAATGAAAGAACACAATGCAACCTCAAACATTATGCCCATGCCAAACAAGTCTAGGAGACATAAACATACTAGAAAATGTGAATCATACACCTGAAACTTCTGAAATGATAGGAACTGGAGTAAAGAACCAACTTTTAAGAAGCTATAGAGGAATTAAGATCAGAATTAATCTCCCAGGTAAAAGATGAAATGATAAATGTAATGAAAGAAATGCTGAACACATCTAAACAAGATTAGTTAAAAAATCTAGGAGCATGGCAAGAACATGGAAACCTTGCATGAACAACATAAGAAAACAATAGAATATGTGAAACAGATTAAGAATACATTCAGGAAATAAAAAATACCATCAGAAGCTGGTAAAACCACATTAATGAATGTGGTCTTCAAACCTAAAAGACAAGATTGCAGATAATGAACAAGAAACAATAGGTCATTTCAAAATAACAAGGAACTAGGAAATAACAATACAACACTTACCAGATGATGTAAGGAAAAAAAATACAAGATTGATAGGTGTGATTGAAAAAGAAAGTAATGACACAAATGATAGCAACAGGCTATTTACAGAAAGAATAGCAGAAAATTGCCCAAATGTGGAAAAGGAAACCGACATACAGATAAATGAAGCATATAGAACTCCAAAAAGCCATAACCAAAATAAATCTACACCCAGATATGCAATAGTCAACATGCCAAAAATTCAACATCTGAACAGAATATTAAAAGCTGGTAGAGAAAAAAGACAGATAACCAATAAAGGAAAGCCCATCAGAATCACAGCAGACTTTCTCAACACAAACAATGAAGTCAAGAACAGCATGGAGTGAACTATTTCAAATCCTGAAGGAAAATGGCTTCCCACCCAGATTGATGTACCCTGAAAAAACTGTCCTTCAATATTGATGGACAAATAAAATATTTCCATGAAAAAGGGCAATTGAAGAATTTCATGACCACCAAACAAACCCTGCAAAGAATACTGAGCAATATTCTAGATAGAGATAAAAACAACTACAATTCTAAGAATAGCATTAGAAAAAAGCCACTAAGCACAGCAGACAGTTAAAAAATACTAAAGAGAGGGGAAAGATAAAGAACCAACAGCAGAAACATAAAATGACAAAAATGAGTCAATATATATCAGTTATAAACATTAATGTAAATGGAGTCAATTCATCCACTTAAAGAAACAGCCTGGCAGAATGGATCAAGAAAAAACATCCAAGTATATTCTGCATACAAGAAAAAAATCTCACCCAAAAGGAAGCATATAGACTGAAAGTCAAACGAAGGAAAACAGTACTTCATGCAACAAGAACCAAAAGAACAGCAGGGGTAGCTGTACGGTTTATAGCCAATGTGAACTTCAAACCAAGAGTGATCAGAAGAGATAAAGAAGGTCACAATTTAGGTAGGAGAAAACTTCAAAAGGAAGTGAAAACAATCCTAAATATATATGCACTAAATATGGGAGCACCCAGCTACGTAAAACAAATACTAATAGAAATGAAAAATAAAACAAGCAATAACACCCCATTGACACCAAGAGACAGATCAACTAGACAGAAAGTCAGCAAAGAAATAAGAGAATTGAATCAAGCTTGTGAACAAATGGACTTACAAGGTGTGTACAGAATATACCACCCAACAACATCAGAATATTCATTCTTCTCAGCTGCACATGGGACATTCTCTAAAATAGACCATATACTAGCCCACAGAACATGCTTAAGTAAATGCAAAATTATTGCAATTATTGCACACATATTATCTGATGATAGTGCTATCAAACTGGAAATTAATGACAAAGGAAACTACAAAAACTCCATAAATGCATAGAAATTAAATAATACACTCTTGAGCAACCAATGGGCCTCAGAAGAAATTAAACAATATTCTACAAGTAAATTAAAATACAAATACATCTTACCAGAACCTGTGGGACACAAAGAAACCAGACTTCAGAGGAAAATTTATTGTGGTGAACTAGCACATCAGAAAAACAGAACAAAGACAAGTAAACAACCTAATGCTACAACTCAAACATCTAGAAACAGAAGAGCAAACCAAGCACAAAGCCAAAAGAAGGGCAGAAATTTTAAAGACTGCAGCAGACATCAACACAGAAAAGACTACGAAAATAATACAAAAAACTAATGAATCAAAGAGTTAGTACTTTTAAGAATAAATAAAATCAATAAGCCTCTGAGCCACCTTATTTTAAAAAAGGAAAGGAAAAATTAAATTCAGACAATAAGGAATAAAAAGGGTGAAATCACTACAGAGCCTGTGGAAGTACAGAAGATCATCAATACCTACGCTTGAGAGGCTGTGGGGAAAAAGGAACTCTCCTGCACTGCTGGTGGGAGTGTAGACTGGTACAGCCTTTGTGGAGATCTGTCTGGAGATTTCTCAAAAAGTTGGGACTGGAAATCCCATTTATTCCAGCTATTCCACTTCTACGCATATTCCCAGAAGAACTGAAAGCATCATACCACAGTGATATATGTGCACCTATGTTTATAGCAGCACAATTTGTAATCGCCAGATCTTGGAAACAACCCAAGTGTCCATCAACTGAGGAATGGATAAAAAAAGTTGTGGTATTTCTATACAATGGAGTATTATTCAGCTATAAAGAAGGATCACATTGAGATATTTATTAATAAATGGGCGCAGCTTGAGACCATACTCATAAGTGAAATAAATCAATCTCGCATGTGTGAATACCGAATAGTTTCCCTAATGTAAGTAATGATTCAAATATATAAAAATATGTGGTAATCATGATTCCCCATTAGGTGGCCTTGAAGCCTTTAAAGTTTTCACTCATTAATTAGAAAGGCTTTATTCTGGGCTTCTTGATATGGAAATATTTGAAGCTACAGTATATGAAGTTTTATCCAAATATTTCAAGGAAAAAGACAGACTATTAAATCGGGTTATTTGGTGGTGAAGCACGAGGTTGCTGAAACAGTCATGCTTTGACCTCTATTGTTATATTGTTATGTCCTGTTTTATCTCAATCTCCCCCTTATTCTTTTAAAAAAATTATTTAGTCATTTCTTATGTTTGTCTTAATTAAAGAAAAAATTTTAAAAATTAGGATATATAAATAGTAACTCTTTTTGATTTCCTATTAACTTGTTTTGAAGTCCTGTAATACTCCCATGATCTTGTTTTGACTGATTAGACTCTGTTCCATTCTGTATGATAGTATCAAGTTTGAAGATATAGGCAACTACTTTGAAGGCAATAAGATTCACTAGGATACCCATTCTGGTTTAACTATTGTCTTCTTTGGAAGTCCTGTAATGTTTTCAATGCCTAAGTTTTATTGGTCTTGTTCTCTACTGTTTTGTCCAACTTTATAATATCTAATGAGATAGACAATTCTTTTTAAGGAAACAAGAGACAACGTTGATAACCATTGTTGATAACCTTGTACTCTGTTCTACATCATGTGCTATGTCTATACTTGGTTTTGACTGACAGCTTTGTTTTGCCATATTTGACTGTATTCTCTCCCCCCCAAAAAAGTAATAAGCACTAAGGAGTAATAAAATCCAAAATGTGTAAATTTTGTTGTAAAAAAGAGAGGGGAAAAAAAGAAAAAAAAAGAAAAAGCTCTAACGGATATAACAGCAAGTGTGTTTAGGGGTGTTAAATAGCTGACTATATCAATGTTTTTGGATCATTGAGCACAGCTGTTTGCAGTCTCCCTGTTTGAATGTCCACCTTGTATTCTTTGATACTGTGATTTGAGCAACTATTTTCAAGATGATAATATGTAATCTATTAACAGGTGATTTCTTACTGCTATGTTTTTTTTTTTGTAGTTCTGTATTACGTGTACCCTTACACCACTTTGTTTTGTTTTGTGTTTTTCTCTTTTTCCTCTTAAATAAAAAAAAAACCTACGTCAAAAAGTTTTACACTGATAATTTTGATAATATAGAAGAAATAGACAAATGACTACTAACATATAAATTATCAAAGCTGGAGCAAGAAGATATAAAACAGTTTAATAAGCCAATTTTAGTTTATGAAATTGAAAATGTAATTAAAATTTTACCAATAAATAAAATCCCAGATGTCCTGATGGATTCACAGCTGATTTCTGCAAGAAATTAAAGGAAGACTTAATGACAACACTGTTCAAACTCTTCAATGAAATTGAAAGGGAAGCAATTCTTCCAAACTCATTCCTGGAAGCAAAACCAAAAAAAGACCCAAGCAAAAAGAGAACTACAGGACAATTTGCCTAATGAATATAGATGTAAAAATCCTGGCAAATAGAATTCAACAAGTGATCAAGAAGATCATATACCATGATCAGGTGGGTTTCATCAAAAGAATGCAAGGAAGGTTGACCAGATGCAAATCAAATAGCATGATGAATCATATCAATAGAGCCAAAGATAAGGATTACATAATTGTCTCAATAGATGCAAAAAAGCTTCTGATAAAGTGCAATACTCATTCGTGATAAGAACCTTATGGAAAATTGGCAGACTGTCATTATCTGAATCAGATAAAAGCCACCTATGACCAACAACCGGCATCATATTAACTGGTCAAAAACTGACAGCTCTCATTCTAAAACCAGGAACAAGACAAGGCTGTCCACTATCAACATTCCTATTTATTATTGTTCTGGAAGTGCTAGCCAGTGCAATTAGACAAGAGAAATAAAAGAATTAAATATAGGAAAGGAAGAAATTAAACTATCATTATTTGCAGATGACATGACATGCTATATAGAAGACCCCCAAAACTCCACTGAAAGATTTCGACATGTAAGCTTGGCATCGTGGCTCATGCCTGTAATACCAGCACTCGGGAAGCTGAGGTGGGAGTATCTTGCAAGTTTGAGACCAGCCTGAGCTACAAAGTGAGCTCAAGTCCATCCTGAATTGCATAGTGAGACACCGGCTCAAAAAAAAAAATTAAAAAAGCCTTCTACATATAACAACCAAATTCAGTAACATAGCTGATTACAAAGTCAACACTCAAAAATCAATAGCATTCTTGTATACCAACAAACTCACTGGGATGGAAATAAGAGAAACCACACCCTTCACAGTAGCATCCAGAAAATAAAATACCTAGGAATCAATCTAACAAAGGAAGTGAAAGATTTATTCAGTGAAAATCACAGTACTCTGAAAAAAATTGAAGAGGACCAAAGAAAATGGAAAAACATTCCTTGATCATGGATAGGAAGAAAAAACTTTGTGAAAATGTCAAAATGTCATTCTACTTCCCAGAATCAACAACTGGGATCTCATCTTATTAAAAAGTTTTTGCATGACAAAAGAAATGTGCAACCGAGTGAAAAGACAACCTGTGTATTAGTCAACTGTCCCTCAGACAAAGGACTTTTATCTAGACCATATAAAGAATTTTAAAACATCAGACCCCCAAAATTAAAGACACAATCCAAGAATGAGCATGTGAGATGAACATACACTTCTCAGCTGAAGAAATATAAATGGCAAATAAATACATGAGGAAATGTTCAACATGATTGGTCATTAGAAAAATACAAATTAAAACCACAGTGAAATTCCATTTTACTCCAAGAGGAATAGCCAGAATCAAGGAAACCACCAAGAACAAAGAAGTGGAGAGTCTGTGGGGAAAAGAAACACTTCTTCACTGGTTGATAGAATGCAGACTGGTGCAACCACTGTGGAAATCAGTGTGGAGGTGCCTCAAAAGACTGGAATTAGAGGTCCCATTTGACCCAGCTATTCCACTTCTGGGCATATTCCCAGAAAAATTAAAAGCATTATACCACAGTGATATATATGTGCGCACACACACACACACACACACACACACACACACACACTATATCTATATCTATGAGTATTGCTACTTTATCAGATATAAATATTGTGTGTGTATATATATATACAATATACATATATATACAATATACACAATTGTATACATATATATACAACTTGTAATATCTATCTTGGAAAAAATGCCAATGCCCACTAACTGAAGAGTGGATAAAAAAAGACCTGGTATTTTTATACAATGGAGTACTTCTCAGCTATAAAGAAAGATCACATTGAGGCTTTTATAAATAAAAGGATGTGATATGAGACCTTACTCATAAGTGCAATAAATCAAACTCACATGTGTAAATACCATATAGTCTCCCTAGTGTAAGAAACTGAAAGAATAAATAAGATACAAAATCTTCAATAAATATTGTGAAAGGGTAAGAAGCTGCTCAAAGAAGAAAAAATAATTCAAACAGGGAAAAAGAAAGCAGAAGGAAGAGAAACAAAATAAGATATAAATTTGTATATATACAAAGATTACTAAGATGATTGTGCTACTCATTCTGCTAGTTCTTGGAAAATAACAGGTAACATCCATAGGATTAGATCAATTTTGCATGCCCATATCTGATAATTCAAAAACTTATGAAGATACTATGAAAGGGAACAAAAATTGTGTTCCTACCACCTTGTTTTGAAAGTCTACAATGTTATTGTTTTTGGCTCTTAGACATAGTTATTTATTTGTCGTATTTTGTCTAATACAGAAATGATAGATATACATGTATATGCTCATGTATGCCTAGAATTTCACCTAAAGTGTTTACAAGAATTGATTTGAATATGTGTGATGGTGGAACAACTACACTGAAGAAAACTAGACACAATAGTAGCCATTGATGACCGCTTATCATTTTTATTTTAAAGTTAACAATGCGAGTGTGTCCTGAGTTCCATGCCATGTTGGAACTTAGGACTCTGGGAAGCCAAGCAAGCAACTCCCCTCCCTGGTAAACGGAGGCAGGGTGGCAGACTGCAGCCCTTCCAGGGGGAGAACAAGCAGTGTCTCCTGATATCCGCACCACGTTGGAACTTAGGACTCGGAGAAGACATGCAAGCACCTCCCTTCCTTGGTAAGGAGAGGCAGGGTGGCAGACTACAGCCCTTCCAGGGGGAGAACCACCAGTGTCTCCCGATATCTGAACCATGTTGGAACTTAGGACTCTGGGAATCCAAGCAAGCACCTCCCCTCCCTGGTAAGCAGAGGCAGCCCTTCCAGGGGGGGAACCAGCAGTGTCTCCTGAGATCTACACCATGTTGGAACTGAGGAGGCTGTGAAAACAAATGACCATCCTGCCTCCCTGCTTAGCAATAGTGAACCTACTGCTACATAGCCTAGAGTCAGATATCCCACTTTCCCTATCCTCCTTCTCCTCCCCCGCCCCCCACCCGCCCATTGGCAAATGGGAACCAGAAATCTGTGTATGTTCTGGCAGGTTGACCATAGCAAATATGGAGGTTTTTGTTCCACCATTTCTTTGAACGCAAATATTTTTATTACTGTTTTGTTCTTTTCTACTTAATGGTACTGCTCTATTCAATATTCTGTTTTGATAAGTTCTATAGTGTTCTACATTTCATCTCATTTTGATATACGTGACTGAAAGAACAAATATTATAAAGATAACAAAATATACTGTAATACCTATTACTGTTATCCCAGTAACATGCTGTGAAGCCCTGTACCAATTTCACTGTATGATCTAAGTTGGCTTTATTCTGAATTTGACTGTTGTATAATTTCAAAAAAAAGAAAGATAACAATACTTTTATTTTTGGTTTTGATTGATTTAGTCTGTTTCCAATTATTTGATTCCAATATGTATGAAGTTATGGCAGCTATTTTGAAGAAAACAAGAGACATTGTGGTAGGCATTATTGATTTCCTAGTGTCTTCTTGAAAGCTCTTGAGGGATTCTTCTTGGGTTTTGATTCATTGCTTTTATACTATTTTGATGTATATGAACATATTGTGAGTAAAGATATGGGCAACTACTAAGAAAAACACAAGTGACATGATAGCCACTGTTGATTTCCTGCTGTCTTTTTCTTAAATCCTGTATTATTTGCATTGTTTCACTCTGCTCTACTTTGTTCTGTTCCGTTTGGATTTGCTTTGTTTCATTTTATTCTCTTTGAAATAAAAAAGAGGTAAAAATTGAAATATAGAGTAAGCATTATATAGTTATGAAGTATGCTTACATACATGAGTGTTTAATGACCTGGAAATATGGTCAAGTATAGTGTATGTGGGAATAATAGATGTTAAACTAATATATGTGAGATCATTTTGTATAACTGTGTGTATGCATGAAAAAATGAAAAAGAATTAGTGGTGCAAGAATGAGTGATTGATAATTTATTTCATTTATGATTTCATCAAAATTCTGCCTATTTGGGGGATAATAAAATGTAACCTAAGGATTGGACTAAACACTCTAAGCGCTGCACAGCCTACTTTCAGAGGGGTGAGTCAATTTGTCACACAAGCACAATATTGACCGTGAGCTCTATGCTTTTTCTTCCACTGTGTTGAAATGGGACAGGTTTATGGGACCATCTTCCATATGAACCAGGAGAACCCCTTCAACGGAAAGGCTCTGGTGGACAAGTGGCTTGATTTTAATACAATAGTTGTCGGTCCTCAGGATCGGGTAAGTTTCCAATTATGGTGTGGATATGATAGTGTCTATATTTGCTACATAAAATAAAGATGGCAGGTGGGTAAATCTCAGGTAAACCCAAATGAAGCAGGGTGATAACTGGTTAGCCCTGTCCTCCAGAAACTCACAGACCAGAGGAATCATGGGACAGTGGTGAACTTCAGGATCAAGTGATGATGTACAGTAGCATTCAGGAACACTTGTGCTCTTGTTATAAGAATTTTTTTCTTACTATATTTTATTTGTAAAAAGACTAAACAAAGCAGAAAATAAGGAGAAACAATACATACATTCAGAGAAAAAAGTAAACAGTAAGAAATCACTAGTTGATCTTTACATATTGTCATTTTACAAATAGTTGTTCAAGGTATAAGAGTGGAACATGTAAAGTGGAAATTCAAACAGTGAGACAGCAAACAGTTCTGTTCAACTGTCCAGCAAGAACTTAGAAACATGGTTGTCAATCATATACATTTAAACAAACATACAGTTATCCATATCTTCATTTATATTTAGATTAAACAAACTGAAGCAGGTTAAAAATCATTCTGAACAAAGGATGATAGTATAGCTGGATTTAACATTATGACACTCCGTGATCACCACTGGGTACGGAAGTGTCTTTTCTTTATAATTTAATTTAAAGAAAGACTAAACAAAACAGAAAACAGGTAGAAAGAACACATAACTTCAAAGAAAAAATAAACAGTAAAAAATCACTAGTTGATGATTACAGGTTGTCTTCTTAAAAATAGTTATACAAGATACTAAAGTAGAGCATATAAAGTAGGGATTCAAAGGCTGAGGTTGCACCCAGTTCTGTTCAACTATTCAACAAAAACTTAGAAATATGGTTATCAATTCTATACTCTTAAACATATATGCAGTTATCCATGTCTTCAATTATGTTGAGATTGAATAAACCCAAACAGGCTAATATCACTCTAAACAAAGAATAATACTATTGATGGGTTTCACATTATGACACTCTAGGATCAGCAGTGGGTATTTTAGTTGCTCTGTTCCTTCAAAGTATCTGTTCATTTCATCATGTGTCATAAAACCAGTTCTCATAAACAGTTTATAGACTTGCACACGCATGAATCTTAACATGTATTTTTATCCTTTCTATGTTAGAGGGAGAAACAAAACAAAGCAAGGTAAACAAAACATATTCTTTAAACACATGAAATGAACAAAACATACAAGAAGACTATACAAAGAGTTCTACCATGGTTCCTGTGCTGTCTCTTGTTATGTCCAACATAATTGGCTATATCATCAGACATAGGATAATTGAATATATCAGTACCTGACAGTATTAATAAAATACAACTTTGCATATAGTATAGAACTTCAAAAACTGGCAGTTATCAAACCAGAATGTGTATCATAGAGTCTTGTCGTCTTCAGTGTAGTTGCCTATACTCTCAGACTTGATACTATCAATCATTTCAGTTTTGAATAAAATCTTCTCTTCCTCATTTCGGTTATGCTCTTTTTTGCCGTCAATTGTCTGCTCATTTTCTTCATTCTGTTTTCTGCTCCATTCATTGAGGCTTCTCTGCCACTCTTCTTGGAATCCTAGTACTTTTCTCTCTCTCTAGAATGCCCTGCAGTCTTCTCTGTAGTGTTGTAGTGCAGTATTCTCTGGTGGTTGCGAATTTCCCAAGTTCCTCTTTGTCTTGTAAGCATCTTATTAATCCATTAATTTCTAGAGACAGTTTAGCAGGATATATCAATCTGGGATGGAGGTTATTTTCTTTCAGGGCTTGGAATATTTCACACCAGGATCTTCTTGACTTCACGGTTGTGTCAAGAAGTCTGCCGTTATTCTGATGGGCCTTCCTTTATAGATTATCTGTTTCTTGTCTCTAACAGCTTTTAATATTCTGTCCTTATATTGAGTTTCTGGGATCTTGATTATTATATGCCTGAATATAACTCTGCTTTGGCTGTAGGTGGCTGGAGTTCTGTATGCCTCATATATCAGTATATCATTTCCTTTTCCTGTTTGTGAAGTTTTCCTTAATTATTTCTGTGAATAACCTGTGTAGTTACTTTGTTTGTACCCCAGCTTCTTCATTCATATTCTTTATTCTCAAGTTATAGATCCTTTTGTCATCTTCTAGCCTTTGTACTTTTACCACTTGTTTACTTGTTATTTTTAAAAAGTTTTCCCTTTCATACTCCCATATTACAAAACTGTCCTCCAGTTTGGATAATCTATCCTTAGTTTCTTTCAAGTTGATTTGCCATCTTTCCATAGAGTTTTTAATTTTGTCATGATCTCTTTGGATCTGCCTCATGTATTCTGTATTTTTTTATATTCTGAATCAAATGGTTCTCTCCTTTGTTTGAGTTCCTCCCTTCTTCCATTTGTGTCTGCTAGAGGGGTGCTTAGTATCTCTTTTATTTATCTTCTTATATCTTGCTTTATTTGACTAAATGTTTCACTTTTGAACTCCTCTATGAGGTCCTGAATTTATCTCTTTATGTCCACTGGTGCTGTGTCTGATATTGCATGTTTGCTGTTCTCATTCCCCTTTGTATTTACTTATTCTGGGTCAGTGTTCTCAGGGTTGGCACCTGGGACTCTCTGTTGTTGCTTCCTCTTCCCATATTTTTGCTTCATCCAGGAAGCCTCAGTTTCTTTCTCTGTTTGTTACAATTCTTCTAAAGTGTGCTGGCTAGTGGACCCTTCTCTCTGCCTAGTGCTCCTGAGGTTCAGACAGGGACAACATATGCTGGCCCCTCCCTTCCATATCATTCAAGTGCTGTGGGCTGCAATGTATTACTTTGTGACACTTCCCCTCCAGGTGGCAGTGGTTGGAGTACAACAGTGGCAGCAGCGGCACACTTTGTGCCATGTTCCCTCCAGGTCCTCAGCTGTGGCTGGGGCAAGGCTGGGGCAGCCGGTGGGTGAGAATTCACTCCCAGGCCCACAACAACAGGTCTTGCTGTTGGCCCGGAGGTGACAGAGGCAATGGCTGGAGTGCAGAAGAAGTGGGATCAGTCAAGTTGCTGTGGTGTGCACTATATTTCTTTGTGCCACCTCCCTTCTGGGTCAGTCAAGCTGCTGTGGCCTACACTGTCAGTCAAATTTCTGTTATAGGACTTTTTATTATTTAAAGACGGTAATATATGGAAATGTGATTGGCCAAGAGATGATTAAAAATAGAGATTTCAGCAAGCAAGAGAGAGGATTAAAGTGCCTTCCAGGGGGATATTTCACTTGAACTAAATTTTGCAGTTAAGTGGGTTTTGACAGATTGATAAGAGAAGGTGACACATTACAAGCAGGGAAGAAGAATGCCTAAAATATAGAGAGAGATGATTAAGAAGCTTTAGGGAGATATTCAAGCAAAAGAAGGTATCACTACTTTGAATACATTTTCAGTTGCATGGTTTTATTAAAGTGACTAACAGACTCTAAATACAAAATATATTTTAAGCAAGTTGAAAAACATAAGATAAAAATCTACACAGGTGAGGAATCAAAAAAGCAGAATAGCAATGAGCAGTGAAATACAGCCTCTCTGAGACTCAGAATCAGGAGCCCAGAAAACAACAATTCAATCAGAGAAAAAAAGAACTGGATTACTGGGAATTAAGAAGGATCTAGGGGAAAAAGAAGAACGTACAGAGAAGTTGGAAAAATGACACAATGTAGACAAGAGAATGAAGCAATTGGGAAGTTTGCCTTGGTTTCAGAAATAACTCTTTTTCACAGACACAAAGTAAGGTACAAGGACCTGCACCTGCAGGGAGAAACGCCACACATAGGGCAGTGGCACCGGCCAGAGGAGGGAGGAGCCCACAGTGCTTGAGAACTTTGAAAGCAGCATAGCAGGCCACTGCTGGAGAGGCTTCTGCTGCCAGTGAGTGTTTGATCAAGTCCTGTTTAGGGAAGGGTTTGAGAAATGAAGAGCAAGATTCAGAAAAAAGACAAAACACCTTCACTTCAGGGTCCCCGGGGCCACCCCCTCCAACAGTGCCTGAGTACAACAGCCACAGAAGATAGCTGTCCATAGAGAATGGGCTAGACATCGATCCCTGAAAAGTTTAAACTCAGGCTGAACAGGACATGGGCCCTCTCGTTCATGCTGAAAAGCCAGCTTACCTTATGTTCAGAAATGGCTGGCTCTGAAAGAACTGGTATTACCTTTAGTGGGTTTCTTTAACCTCTCCCTGCTGGATACTATCCAGCATAGATCAGAGGTCAGATTGCCTTCCATCTACCAAGATAAGAAAGTGTATGCCTTGGCTTGGACAGTTGATACAACCTGGGGTCAATGGACAGAGAGGCATCTGGAGGAGGGGCACCTTAAAAACCCACAGAGTGCAAAGGTAGGTGAAAAAAACTGTGACCTGCTGGATTCCAAAATTATGGGTCACGAAGTGAAACCATTCACTCAAAACACCTTTTTCGCATTTTTGGACTAAGTATTTTTGCTGTCCCTTATTTACTGGTTTTTTTTTTTTTGGAGGGGGGGTGGACTTGTTCTTTCTCTTCTTTTCTTTGGTTCTTTTTCTTTCTAACATTTTCCTTTTAATATTCTGGTCTTTATTTTCTCAGGTTCACTCTTTTTTCTTTTATCTTGTTTTAGTTATTTGTTCTTTTCCAACACCTTGAGCTAATTCTCTTATTATTTTTAAAATTCCTAGTAGGGCCCTTTTCCTCACCTTTTTCTTCTCCTTCTCATCTTAATTTCTTAAATTTTCAAACTCTCATCTTGCATTCTCCATTTTATCACCCATCTATCTTACCAGTATAGCCATTAACCTTTGTTAACCATTAGATAGTTAGCTGCATATTATTGTTGTTGAAATTTTGTCTGTTGTGGGTAAAAGTATAATGGTTGATTTTAGTAGATGCTTAGTGTATGTAGCCAATCCAAGTACTAAATAATAACCAAGCCAAATTCTACTTAGCTTCAGTGGGATGGTCATAGAATGTGATCATCATGTATTTCCAAAATACACTAATGAAAAATAAAAAATCTACCTAATGAGTCATCATAGAACTCAAGGGTTGAAATATTTGAATTATTCAAGTAGCCAAATAATCGAAAATCAATTTGGTTGAAACATATAGGCAATTGTTGCATGCAAGTTGTTCTCCTAGCATATAATTATGTAAAGAGAAATAAGTGAAAAACAGAAAGTTGAAAGTTCAATTTTGCACCATATCATTTATATCAGTTATTAAAAATTGAAATATATTGATAGAGGACAAAACTAGAGGACAAAAGAGTGGCTATATAGGGGGAGGGTTGGAAGAGGCAGGTTAAAGGAATTGAAGTGGCACCTATGAAGTTTGAAGCAGTCTAAACAACTAGTGTATAATATGAAGAATATAGGTAGCAACATTTTCCTGAATTTTATACTAAATTTTGAGTTCCAGCCATTTCTCATATAAAAGAAAGTAGGGTAATAATGTAAAGTGATGGATCTTTTAATTTTCTAAACAGTACTAGTCATTGTTTTGC
The DNA here is from genome assembly GCF_034190915.1 of Cavia porcellus. NCBI lineage: Eukaryota > Metazoa > Chordata > Mammalia > Rodentia > Caviidae > Cavia > Cavia porcellus. The sequence continues at coordinate 52,479,723 of NW_026947500.1, read as the reverse complement.
AGCAGCCTGCTCAGTAACTCTTTTATTACCTGTACGTCCCTCGTGACATCATGTCATACACTGTATACATATCAATATTTATTAAAAGCTGTAACTCAACACAGAGGAACAAATATAGGAATTTACATTAATTGCTAAAATTCAAAAAATGAAAATCATATTGTATTTTTTAAAATTTTAATTAAAGAGAAAAAGAAAAAATAGAAAAGTGTACAAGTAATATAGAATTTCAAAAGTAAAAAATCACTGCTTAATAGATTACAAATTGTCATCTTAGAAATAGTTGTTCAAGTTACAAAATTAAAGCATACAAAGAGGACAAACAGTGAGATTACAAACAGTTCTGTTCAATGATCCAACAAAAACTCAGTAATATGGTTATCTATCTTGTACTCTTAAATATACATGCAGATACATCCTTTAGGGCACTTTCTTTTCCTCTCATTTTTACAATAACAATTACACATTCTGGGTTTTATGACTCCCACAGTTTTTATTACTGTTTTTGAAAAGAATAAAACCAAACGTGACATAACAAAACAGAGTCATTCAAATCAAAAGGATGGACATAGTACATGATGTAAAAACAGAATACAAGGTGATCAACAAAGGTTGTCATAATGCCTCTTGCTATCTTAAAAAGAATTGCCTATATCATCATTTATAATAAAATTGAACAAAATAGTACAGAACAATCCAATAAAACTGAAACAATGGAGACATTACTGGACTTCAAAAGAAGATAATAGTCAAACCTGAATGGGCATTATAGTGAATCTTACTGTCTTCAGAGTAGTTGTCTGTACCCTCCAACTTGTTACTATCAAGCAAAACAGAATAGAGTAAAATCAGTCAAAACAACATGGTGAGAGCAATACAGGGCTTCAAATCAAGTGAGAAAGAAGTCAAAGTGGTTACTATAATATATCCTGCTATTTGTAAATTCATTTTTCCCTTAACTAAATAAATAAAAATACAAATAAATAAATAATAAAAATGGAGATTGAGATAAAAGAGGAAATAACAACACAACAGCTCAGGTCACAACATAAAAATTTAAGCAACATAGTGTTTCACCACAAGATATCCTGAAAAAACAGTAGTTACCATGTTGTCTCTTTCCTTGGAATATTTGAGTATAACTTCATACACTGCAGCATCAAACATATGAAGACAATGTAAAACCATTCAAGAGAATGACAGTATTACAGGGTATTTAGAGCCAACTGAAAGAAAATGAACAATGGTTTCTATATTGTATGCTTGTTTATAAAAGTTTTGTTCGTACTATCACAAATAATAAAATATATTAATATACATGGTAAGACCCATGGCGACAGAAGAACAACAGCTTGATGAGACTTCAAAACAAGATGATATTAAATCAGCACTAGCTATTATGATGTCTTGTTGCTTCAAAACAGCTGCTAATACCATCACAGATAATAAAATCAAACAGCCCAGAATAAAATCATTCCAATTAATGAATGAAAACATTATAAGGCTTAAAGCAATATGATGGGGAAGGATGATTATCACATACTTTTATGTATTCTTACCATTTCTTATACTAGGGAAACTATTTGGCATTTACATATGTGGGTTTGATTTCTTTCACTTATGAGTATGGTCTCAAGCTGTGTCCATTTATTTATAAATGTCTCAATGTGATCATTCTTTATAGCTGAGTTGTACTCCATTCTATAAAAATACCACAGTTTTCTATCCATTCCTCAGTTGATGGGCACTTAGGTTGTTTCCAAGATGTGACTATTACAAATTATGCTGCTACAAACATGGGTGCACATATATCACTGTGGTATGATGCTTTCAGTTCTTCTCAGAATATGCTTTGAAGTGGAATAGCTGGAACAAATGGGACTTCCAATACCGGCTTTTTGAGACATCTCCAGACTGACTTCCACAATGGTTGCACCAGTCTACACTCCCACCAACAGTGCAGAGGATTTGCTTTTTGCCACAGCCTCTTCAGCATTTGCTGTTGGTAGTATTCTTGGGCCTGGCCATTCTTTCTGGAGTGAAATGGAATTTCAGTGTGGTTTTAATATGCATTTCTCTAATGCCCAATGTTGCTGAACATTTTTCCATGTATTTATTTGCCATTTGTATTTCTTCCTCTGTGAAGTGTATATTTATCTCAGATGCCCATTTTTGCAATGGGTCTTTGAATTTTGGGGATCTGATTTTTTAATTGTCTATATGTTATGGACATAAGTCCTTTGTCTGACGGAATATCTACTAATGGTCCCCAGACCATTTCCCCCCAATTTGTGGGTTCTCTTTTCACTATGCCGGAGATTTCTTTCAACATGCAAAACTCTTTAAAAGGACATGATTCCAGTTATTTATTCTGGGAAGTATTTTTCATGCAGTTTGGTTCTTGTTCATGAATTCTCTACTTGCCCCTATGGCTTCAAGATTTCAACCTACTTTGTCTTCCAACAGATTTAGTGTTTCTGTTTTAATATTTAGATCTTTGATCCATTTAGACTAAGTTTAGTACACAGTAACAGGCATGGGTCTAGTTTTAGTTTTCAGCATAGAGAGAGCCAGTTTTTCCAGCATCATTTATTGAAGAGACTATTTTCTCCATTCAATGTTTTTAACTCTCTTATCAAAGATAAAGTGGCTGAACTGTATGCAGTTGTAGTTGTATCTTCTAATCTATTCCACTGATCTTCAGCTCTGTTTTGATTCCAGTACCATGTTGATTTTACTACAGTTGCTTTGTAGTATAACTTCAAGTCAGGGATTGTGATGCCTCCTGCCTTGCCTTTGCTGCTTAGAACTGTCTTTGCTATTCTACGTTTCTTCTTGCTCCAGATGAATTTTAGGAGTGATTTCTCTAGATATGTGATGTATTTTGATGTTATTTTTATTGAGATTGCATTGAATCTGTATAAGAGTTTTGGGAGAATGGCCATTTTCACAGTATTTATTCTTCCTATCCGTGAGCAAGGATGTCTTTCCATTTTGAGAGATGCTCTTCAATTTCCTTTTCAGTGTATCATAACTTTCTTGTAAAGGTCTTTCACTTCTTTCATCAGGGTAATTCCTAAATAGGTCATTTTTTTGGTTGCTAGTGTGAGGGATGTGGTTTCTCTTATTTCTCTCACTGTGACCTTGTTGTTAGTGTATAGAAATGTTATTCATTTTGAGTATTGATTTTGTATCCAGGTACATTTCTGAATTTATTTATTATATCTAAGTGTCTTTCAATGGAGTTTAGGGGGTCTTCTATGTAGAGTATCGTGTCATCTACAAATAATGATAATTTAAATTCATTTTTTCCTATCTTTACCATCTTTATTTCTCTCTCTTGTCTAATTGGTGTGGCCAGTATTTTCACCAGTAGATTAAATAGGAGCAGTGATAAGGGACATCCTTGTGTTGTGCTTGATTTTAAAGTAAAGGCCTTCAACTTTCGGCCATTTAGTATGGTACTGGTTGTTTGTCTTGGGGGCCTTTATTATATTGAGGTAAAGAGCATCTATTCCAATTTTCTGTAAGGTTCTTATCATAAATGAATGTTTGACATTATCAAAAGCTTTTCTGCATCTATGAAATAGTCATGTGATTCTTACTTTTGGTTTTATTGACATGTTGGGTTACATTTATTGATTAATGTATGTTAAAACATTCTTGCATGCCTGGGATGAATCCCAGTTGGTCATGATGTGTAACCTTCTTGATGATTTTCTGCATCCTATTTGCCAATATTTTATTGAAAATTTTTGTGTCGGTTTTCATTAGGGAAATTTGTCTGTAGTTCGCATTATTAATTGGGTCTTTCTCAGGTTTTGGTAATATTTGCTAACAGGAATGACTTAGGAAGGATTGCTTCCCTTTCAATTTCCCTGAAAAGTTTGAGGAGTGTTGCAGTACAAAGTCTTCTTTGCACTTCTTGTAGAATTCTGCAGTGAATCCATTTGGGCCTGGACTCTTCTTTATAGGTAAGGACTTAATTACACTTTCAATTTCATTAATAGAGATTGGCCTGGTGAGCAGTTTTACATCTCCTTGACCTAGCTTTGTTACTTCACATGTTTCTAGGAATCTCTGTTTCTCCTGTGTTATCAAACCTATGAGAGTAGAGGTTTTCAAATTAGGTGTTGATGATCTGTATTTCTACAGAGTCTGTAGTGATTTCACCTTTTTCATTTCTTGTTGCATGAATTTGAGCTTTTTCTTCCCTTTTTAAAATAAGTTTGGCTAGGGGCTTAACCACTATACTTACACTTTCAAAGAACCAACCTTTGGATTCACTGATTCTTTGGATTGTTTTCTTAGTCTCTATTGCATTAATTTCTGCTCTGATTTTTATAATTTCCTCTCTTCTTTTGGCCTAGGGCTGGACTTGCTCTTCTTTGTCTAGGTGTTTGAGGTGTAATATCAGGTTGTTTATTTGTATTCATTCTGTTTTCCTGATATGACAACTGTTTCTGATTTGGAATAGAAGTTCTAATACTACAAAGTCTTCTACATCAATTATTTTATTATTTTTTGAAATTTTATTTAAAAGGAAAAAGAGAAAAAAACAAAACAAAACAAAGCAGTGTAAGGGCATAATTAATACAGAACTACAAAAAAACCAGTAAGAAATCACCAGTTAATAGATTACATATTATCATCCTAGAGACAGTTGCTCAAGTCACACTATCAAAGCATACAAAGTGGACAATCAAACATTGAGACTGCAAACAGTTGTGTTCAATGATCCAAGCAAAAACATGAATATGGGCATCTATTTAACACCCCTAAACACACTTGCAGTTGTATACATTAGAGCACTTTTTTTCCTCTCTTTTTTACAACAAAATTTACACATTTTGATTTTTATTACTCCTTAGTTCTTATTAATTTTTTTGGAGGAGAATAAAGTCAAATATGGCAAAACAAAGCTGTCAGTCAAAACCAAGGATAGACATAGCACATGATGTAAAAACAGAGTACAAGGTTATCGACAATGGTTACCATAATGCCTCTTGCTTTCTTAAAAAGAATTGTCTATCTCATTAGGTATTATAAAGGTGAACAAAACAGTAGAGAACAAGACCAATAAAACCTAAACCTTGTATACACTACAGGACTTCCAAAGAAGATAATAGTCAAACCAGAATGGGCATCATAGTGAATCTTCTTGCCTTCAAAGTAGTTGCCTATACGTTCAAAATTGATACTATCATACAGAACGGAACAGTGTCTAATCTGTCAAAACAAGATAGTGGGACTATTACAGGACTTCAAATCAAGTCAGTAGGAAATCAAATAAGTTACTATAATATATCCTGCTAGTTTTTTTTATATTTTCCCCTTAATTAAAAAAATCATTAAAAATAACTAACTTTTTAATGAATAAGGAAGAGATTGAGATAAAAGAGGACATAATATCATAACAGTACATATCAAAGCATGACAGTTTCAGCAACCTAGTGCTTCACCACCAAATAACCCGGTTTAATAGTAGTTACCATAGTGTCTTTTTCCTTGAAATATTTGAATATAACTTCATATATTATAGCTTCAAACATATCAAGTCAGTGTAAAACCATCCAAGTGGATGAAAGAATTGTAGGGTTTTTAGAACCAACTAACAGAAACTAAACAATGGTTTCTATATTATATCTTTGCCTATAACAATTTTTGTTTATACTATCACATATAATAAAATCCAGCAAGATACATCATGATAAAACCAATGGAGACAGAAGAGCCATGGTTTGGTGGGGCTTCAAAACAATATGATAGTAAATCAGCACTAGCTATTATGATGACTTATTTTCTTCAAAATAGCTATCCATTTCATCACAGGCAATAACATCAAGCAGCCCAGAATAAAGCCTTTCCAATTAATAAGTGAAAACTTTGTAAGGATTCAAGGCCACATAATGGGGAATCATGATTACCACCTACTTTTATATATTTGAATCATTACTTACATTAGGGAAACTATTCAGTATTCACACATGTGAGATTGATTTATTTCACTTATGAGTATGGCCTCAAGCTGCACCCGTTTATTGATAAATATTTCAATGTGATCCTTCTTTATAGCTGAGTAATACTCCTTTGTATAGAAATAATACAACTTTTTATCCATTCCTCAGTTGATGGACACTTGGGTTGTTTCCAAGACTGGGCGATTACAAATTGTGCGGCTATAAACATGGGTGCACATATATCACTGTGGTATGATGCTTTCAGTTCCTCTGGGAATATGCCTAGAAGTGGAATAGCTGGAACACATGGGACTTTCAATCCCAGCTTTTTGAGAAATCTCCAGACTGACCTCCACAAAGGTTGCACCAGTCTACACTCCCACCAACAGTGTAGGAGAGTTCCTTTTTCCCCACAGCCTCTCCAGCGTTTGTTGTTGTTGGTTTTCTTGATCCTGGCCATTCTTTCAGGAGTGAGATGGAATCTCAGTGTGGTTTTAATTTGCATTTCTCTAATGACCAATGATGATGAACATTTTTTCATGTATTTATTTGCCATTTGTATTTCTTCATCTGAGAATTACGTTTTCATTTCAGATGCCCATTTTTGGATTGGATCTTTGAATTTTGGGGGTCTGAGTTTTTTTAATTCTTTATATGATTTAGACAGAAGTCCCTTGTCTGAGGGGGTGTTCACTAAGATCTTTTCCCAGTTTGTGGGTTTTCTTTTCACTATGCTAGAGATTTCTTTTGACATGCAGAAACTTTTTTTAAATTTTATTTAAAAGGAAAAAGAGAAAAACACACACAAAAAAACAAAGTGGTGAAAGGGTACAAGTAATACAGAACTACAAAAAAAAAAGTAAGAAATCACCAGTTAATAGATTACATATTATCATCTTAGAAATAGTTGCTCAAATCACAGTATCAAAGAATACAAAGTGGGCAGTCAAACAGTGAGACTGCAAACAGTTGTGTTCAATGATCCAAACAAAAGCATTAATATGGTCAGCTATTTAACACCCCTAAACACACTTGCTGTTGTATCATTTAGAGCTCTTTTTTCCCTCTCTTTTTTGCAACAAAATTTACACATTTTGGGTTTTATTACTCCTTAGTTCTTATTACTTTTTTGGGGGGGAGAGAATAAAGTCAAATATGGCAAAACAAAGCTGTCAGTCAAAACCAAGGATAGACATAGCACATGATGTAAAACAGAGTACAAGGTTATCAACAATGGTTATAAACGATGTCTCTTGTTTCCTTAAAAAAATTGTCTATCTCATTAGATATTATAAACTTGAACAAAACAGTAGAGAACAAGACCAATAAAACTTAGGCATTGTAAACATTACAGGACTTCCAAAGGAGACAATAGTCAAACCAGAATGGGTATCTTAGTGAATCTTATTGCCTTCAAAGTAGTTGCCTATACCCTCAAACTTGATACTATCATACAGAAGGGAACAGAGTCTAATCAGTCAAAACAAGATCGTGGGAGTATTACAGGATTTCAAAACAAGTTAATAAGAAATCAAAAAAAGTTACTCTTATATATCCTGCTAATTTTTTTTAATTTTGCTCCTTAATTAAAACAAACCTAAGAAATAACTAATTTTTTTAAAGAATAAGGGAGAGATTGAGATAAAACAGGACATAATATAACAATACAGGTCAAAGCATGACTGTTTCAGCAACCTAGTGCTTCACCACCAAATAACCCGACTTAATAGTAGTTACCATAGTGTCTGTCTTTTTCCTTGAAATATTTGAATAAAACTTCATATACTATAGCTTCAAATATTTCCATATCAAGAAGCCCAGAATAAAGCATTTACAATTAATAAGTGAAAGCTTTATAAGGCTTCAGGGCCACATAATGGGGAATCATGATTACCACATATTTTTATATATTTGAATCGTTACTTACATTAGGGAAACTATTTGGTATTCACACATGTGAGATTGATTTATTTCACTTATGAGTATGGTCTCAAGCTGTGCCCATTTATTGATAAATATCTCAAGGTGATCCTTCTTTATAGCTGAATAATACTCCATTGTATAGAAATACCACAAATTTTTTCTCCATTCCTCAGTTGATGGACACTTGGGTTGTTTCCAACATCTGGCGATTACAAATTGTGCTGTATAAACATAGGTGAACATATATCACTGTGGCATGATGCTTTCAGTTGTTCTGGAAATATGCCTAGAAGTGGAATAGCTGGAATAAATGGGACTTCCAATCCCAGCTTTTTGAGAAATATCCAGACTGACCTCCACAAAGGCTGCACCAGTCTACACTCCCACCAACAGTGTAGGAGAGTTCCTTTTTCCCCACAGCCTCTCCAGCATTTGTTGTTGTTGGTTTTCTTGATCCTGGCCATTCTTTCAGAAGAGAGATGGTATCTCAGTGTGGTTTTAATTTGCATTTCTCTAATGACCAATGATGATGAGCATTTTTTCATGTATTTATTTGCCATTTGCATTTCTTTATCTGAGAAGTGCGTATTCATCTCAGATGCCCATTTTTGGATTGGATGTTTGAATTTTGGGGGTCTGAGTTTTTTTTTTTTAATTCTTTATATGTTTTAGACAAGAGTACCTCGTCTGAGAGAGAGTTCACTAAAATCTTTTCCCAGTTTGTGGGTTTTCTTTTCACTATGCTGGAAATTTCTTTTGACATGCAGAAACTTTTTAATAAGAAGTGGTCCCAGTTATTGATTCTGGGAAGTATTTCCTGTGTGGTTTGAGTCCTGTTCATGAACTCTCTACCTACTCCTATGTCTTCAAGGTTTCTATCCAATTTGTCTTCCAAATTTAGTGTTTCTGTTTTAATATTCAGATCTTTGACCCATTTAGATTTTAATTTAGTACATGGTGATAGACATGGGTCTAGCTTTAGTTTTTGGCAAATGGAGAGCCAGTTTTTCTAGCACCATTTATTAAAGAGACTGTCGTTCTTCCAGTGAACCTGCTTGGCTCCTTTATCAAAGATAAGGTGGTTGAGTATGTTTGTAGTTGTGGTTGTATCTTCTAATCTATTCCATTGATCTTCGGCTCTGTTCTGATTCCAATACCATGTTGATTTTACTACTGTTGCTTTGTAGTATAACTTCAAGTCAGGGATTGTGATGCCTCCTGCTTTGTCTTTGCTGCTTAGAATTGCCTTTGCTATTCTAGGTCGCTTCTGTTTCCAGATGAAATTTAGGAGTGATTTCTCTAGATCTATAAGGTATGTTGACAGTATTTTTATTGGGATTGCTTTGAATCTGTATAACAGTTTTGGGAGAATGGCCATTTTCACAATGTTTGTTCTCCCTATCCATGAGCAAGGCATGTCTTTCCATTTTGTGAGATCATCTTCAATTTCTTTTTTCAGTGTATTATAATTTTCACTGTATAAGTCCTTCACTTCTTTTGCAAGAGTAATTCCTAAATATTTCTTTTTTTTTTTTTTTTTTGCTTGCTAATGTGAAGAGTGCAGTTTCTCTTATTTCCCTCTCTGTGATTTTGTTGTTCAGGTATAGGAATGCTATTGATTTCTGAGTATTGATTTTGTATCCAGCCACATTACTGGATTTATTTATTGTATCTAAGAGTCTTTCAATGCAGTTTAGGGGATCAATTTCAATACTGTCATATTTCACAACAAAATAATTTGTTGTGAAACTCCTTGAAACAGAAAAGTATTTAGTCTTGCAATTAAAGATTTCCATGGACAATATTATTTTTGTTGTTTCTCCGGAAGAATAAAATCATGGAGGAATTCTACTTAAACCAGTGCAACTTTTTTCACATTAAATTGTAATGCAACACATAAATAATTGGCCAGACGATATTTTTTAAAACATAAAGCAAGTAGAATAGTTGACATTGGTTTTTTTGACATAAATGATTTAGTATAAATAAAAATATGTGAAACAGACATATTTCACTTAGGAAAATACTACAATCATAAAAGCTAAGTAACAAATATTGAAATGTCTTGGTATAACTGGTTTAATTAACCATGTTGGTTTAATTAACCAATTAACCATGTTGCCAAACCACACAGGAGATGACCGATGACCTTGATCACTACACCAACACCTACCAAATCTTTTCTAAGGACCCCAAACTGTCAAGAACTCCTTGAAAAACCAGATGTCATCAACTGGAAACAACATTTGCAAATCCAAAATAAGGAAAGTGGGGTGTGTGCTGGCTACTAGGGTAGAGTCACCTCCCATCCTGAGCACCTTCCCCACAAACTTTCACTTCTTCCTAGTGCTTGATCCTTCTATTTGGCCACCCACACTGAAAGGTGTGGGATTTAAATGCTGCAGGTAGGGTTCAGATGCCAGGAACATTGGATAAGGGACTTTCTCCTTAGCTGAGGATTCATGATATACACATGGGCCCCCAGGGTGCCTGGATGTGAGAACAGAGCTCTCCCTCAGGCCTCTCATTCCTGGAGTAGTAACAGGAACTCATTGCTCCACAGGGCTCCTTAGGGCCATGAAGTCCAGCTGCTGGGGCTATAATCCTGCTCTCCCTAGTAACACTGAATGCTGCTTCCTGGTTCAGCCTTTTTGTAAGCACTGGTAACCAAGGAACTTAACTATTCTTCTGTGTCTTCATTTGTAAAAATGAGGATAGTAAAAACATAAACCCTACAACATAGTGTCTGTAGGAAGATAAAATGAAGTAGTATTTGACCAGTGCCCTAACAGTTATGTACAAAAATAAGATTGGTTGCTAAAATTTCAATATCACTCTTCCTTTGCACAGTAACTGAAAGGTTTTTTAAGATTGCGTATTTTACATAAGAGAAAGCATGCTCAGAGAGTGACCTGAACACACTCCTAGTAAGTGGCAATGATAGGAGCCAGATTCTCTGATGCTAAAGCGTGCTTCATTTGGTTATCCTTACTTCTGCCCCTCTAGGTGCACAGTCAAGCCTGGATGAGGTGATACAAAGTGTTGAGGCTGCTAAATTGGTCAAGGTCAAGAAAACACAGTGCATCCTTTATATGATGCCAATGACAGTAAAGAAACTGGTGCCTTCCCTGTTGGGTACACAGCATTTAAAATCTGAGACTCCCAGCATCATGTGAGTTTGACTGTAGTAGCACTTTCCAGTATGCTGACATCCTTAATGAAAGTGGTTTACCAGCCTCACTGGCCACAGTCTTTCCTGCTGACCTACAAGTGATTTCTAGGGTGGTCTTTCCAGAGCACCATTTTGGTTCTGTGCTTCACCTGTTGGGAGCCATCAAGGCCTCTCAGCACTTTGAATGAAACCGAATTCCTTCTCCAGGTGCAGCATGACCTGCAGCTTCCCAGCAGCATCTCTGGACTTTCCTCTGCCACTCAGTTCCACATGCTCACTCACACAGGGATGTGGGAGGTGGGCTTGCTGTTTGCCTGCCTACACAGCACTTTCCTGTTATCTTCATGCATTTCTCCCGCTTTATGAGCCTCCCACTCATCCTAAAGGTTCCCTAGGCATAGGCACAGTGAAAAAGTTCTCCAACAAAGAAAATAAGTTATGTGTCTTCTCTTGTTTTTTTCTAGTGTAAGAAGGAATAGGTCTGAAAAATGATGTGTGTGTTTGCCTTGCAGCTGCTGAATACCTGTGCATCAGTGTGACAGGAAGACCTTCATTCCCTTAGGGAAATGTGTCACTGCACAGACTGGAGGTGCAGAGTCACTTAGAGCCCCATTAGTACTTCTGGTTCGGTCCAGGAGACCATCCAGGTAGAAGACATTCCATCTCCTGCCAGGGCAGGTTCTGAAGATGAAGGGACTGGTTCCCCATAGTTGGTGAATGGCATAACTGTGGTTTGAATGTGGATCTAATGCCACGCAGTGGGTTCCCGTGGAGCCCCTGGAAGCCCATGACACCATTTTGCGAGCCCTTACTCCTCCGTGTTCTGTTTCAGGAGCTGCCTGGGCTCCAAAGCGTTGACTTTCAACTTCAGACTCACCCTGTATGCAGCACAATGGCTGAGGACCCATGGATGCTAACCTTCATGATTCCAAATGCTGGCTCTGCTGCTCACTGGCTTTGCCTTGTGGTTCTGACTCACGTTCTGATGAGTTACTCTTCTCATCTGTACAATGAAGCTGATATCTTCTGCCTTAGCTTCTAAGCAGCTTCACAGCCAAACTGAAAATAATCTGAAGTTTAACAAATTTCACCATGTAATCTGATGAAACACTTTGCTGTGATTCTTCTATAAAATTAAATTGATTGCTCTAACTTAGCTATACAGAATGATCACATCAAGCTAAAGATTTTCTACCTGTGTGTTTGTGTCTTGATTCCTCTTTGTTTTTCCCTCCGTTTGGTCCCACTTCCACTCCTTCTTTATGAAGCTTTATTTTATCCTTCTTTTCTCATTTTTTCTTTTCTTTTCCATCCCCTCCTGTGCCAGGTTCCCTTTTCCTTTGAAACATTTCTTCCTATTTCACAGTGCCTATTCTATACTTTGGTCATTAATTATTATTTCATTGTCCTATGCTGGAGAAAATGTGGGATATTTACACATGTGTGATTGATTCAGTTCACTTCAGTATGGTCTCATGTTGCATCCATTTACTTAGAAATGTCTCAGATTTATCCTTGTTTGTGGAAGAGTAATATTCGATTGGATTAAAAAATCCATAGCTTTTTTTTTTTGGAAGGTTGAAAAACTTAGATATAATTTGTCCTTTAGAATTCCATAAAATTGGGTTAAAAATATTAACTGCTTTACAGGTTACAAGGAAACAAACAAAAAAAGAGCAGGAAATTTTAAACTGCCTAGCAGTAACAGGGAATGAATATATTGTATTTAGTCAGTAATAACAGTAGTAACTGTGCTGTGGATGACAGAAATGAATTTCTTTAGCTGGGAAAATTGGCACAGTTCCATACACCAGCAATACTTAAGAAGCTGGTCCATTTACCATAATTTTTTTTTTGTCTTTTTCCTTTTCATCGATACCGGGGATCAAACACACGACTGCCTGCTACAAGACAGGCACTTATGCCGTTGAGATAAATCCCCAGCCCCCATTTACCATAATTTTAAAAATCAGGGAAACAAGGAATTTAATGATTTTCATACCTTATATGCATATAATACTGAGATTTAGAAAGCACTTTTACATTTCAATAAGAGATTTGCACTGGAGGAAGCAGGGCTTAGATGGTATAGGTGGCAGGATGTGGCTTTGCTGCTCTCAGTGCTATTCATCATTTATTCAGTAAAAGTCATTTGACCTGAGTCTTCTTGATCTGTTAGACCTAATATATATTAAGCCAGTATATCTAGTTTATTTGTGGCATGTGGATTCTTGATCCTAACGGTGACAGAGTAATAAAGATGATATATTAAAATTTTTCAGAGATGCTTCCAACTACAAAAATTTTCATGATATCCAATATCTTCCAAATGAATGAAAGGGAAGACTCTATAGACCAATAAAAGAGGCTTTAAAAAAATCTCTGTAGATCATCAAGAATCTGGTTTGGAGAGCGTGGATTATTTACTTTTGTCCAGAAAGGTTCACAGATTCTTATTCTGCCTCTGTGGCTAAGACAAAGGTCTTACTGGATACAAGGAAGACATGATGTTTGGGTTTGAATCTGAAGCATCTTTCAAAGGCTGTTTTGCTGAAGGCTTCCTTTGTGGAAAGGAAGGATTGTAAGTGATGGGTTTTAGTGGGAGAAGGTTAGATTCCTGGGGGTGGGGATATGGGAACACCAAGCCCTCCTTTTCCTCTCTTTCTCTCTTTGCTTCCCAGTTGCCATGGCATGAACAAATTTACTTTGCCACATACTTTGCCATGACCTGCTGCTTGGGCGTGGGTTAAAAAAGTGGAACGTGGTGGCACATACCTATAAATCCAGCATTTTGCAATTACTCCACTATGCTTTCCAGTGTTATTTTCAATGTCTTCTGGGCTTCAGCTAATGAGAGACGCTACAGGAAATCTAGATGATAGGAGAAGAGAAGAAGCCAGTTAATCTCTTTCTTCCTGTTCTGCCCTAGGCTCTGAGTCCTCATGTGACAGTCTTCCTCAGTAGCTGTAACTTCCACTGGACCTCAGTAGTCACATTGGATTGCTTCATGCTCTTCTGCACCAATCAGCCTCCTCTGAGGTGCATGCTCCACCTGGTAGCCATGGCCTGTGGACTGTAACAGCAGTGCTCCTCTCATTGGTCCTTTAGCTATGAATATGGAAATGGTTTTTTGCTTTTGGTTCACTGTTCTCTGGGTGCTTTTACCATAGCTTTTTTTAAAAGTCATTTTTCTGTATGACGGGCCTTTGGTTTGTTTCCAAGATTACAAACTGTGCTGCTATAATCATGGGTGCACATATATCACTGTGGTATGATGTTTTCAATTCTTCTGAAGATACAATGGGAAGAGATGGTTCGAATGGGGTCTCTAATTGTAGTATTTTAAGGCATGTTCACACTGATTAACACAGTGTTTGCACCTGTCTACACACCCACCAAGTGTGCAGAAGGGTTCCGTTTTCCCCACAGTCCCTCCAGCATTTGGTATTGCTTGATGTCTCAATAATAGCCATTCTTTTGGGGTGAGATGGAATCACAGTGTTGATTAATTTACATGTCTAGAATGGCCCGTGATCTTGAACATGTTTTCATATATTTATTTGCTATTTAATTTCATCCTCTGAAAAATGTGTATTTATCTCAGATGCCCATTTTTGGACTGCGTCTTTAAATTTGAAGATATAGTATTTTTGAATTCTGTATGTGTTTTAGATATCAGTCCCTTGTCTGATGGACAATTGGCTAGGGTATTTTCCCTCTCTGTGAGCTGCCTTTTCATTCTCTTGGTGATTTCTTTTGTGTGCCAAAGCTTTAGGACAGGACGAGATCTCTGTTGTCTGTAATTTATATTATTTTCCATGTGGTCAGGCTTTTGTTTACGAAATCTTTGCCTCCACCTCTTTGTTTAAGAGACCTACCTATTGTCTCTTCCAATAGTTTAATGTTCTTTTTTTTTTTTTTGCTTGTTTACATCTTTGATACATTTTGATTTCAGTTTAGTGAATGGAGAGAAATATGGTCTAGTTTTTGTGTTTGGCATGAGGGAAGCCAGTTTTACTGGCACCATTTATTAAAGAGGCTTTGTTTCAGTGAATATGTTTGGAACTTTTGTCAAAGATAAGATGGATCAGTCTAAGCAACAAAGTCAAGGTAGAGGGCATCGCATACTCTGACTTGAAATTATACTACAAAGCTACTATGATAATAATACTTAAGTTTAATGGAGTTTTTTCTTGTGTGTGTGTCTGGGTGCTTGGTATGCCTGTATGCAACAGATCTTATTTTTTCTGTCAGTTCACAGAAATGCAATTAGTATCCTTATTTTAGACCACAAGAAATAGAGATACAGAGATATAAGCTACCTGCCCCAAAGCATACAGTTAGTGAGATTATGACTGCTGAGATTTTCTCATTACCTGTTTTCCTACTTCTTCTCAATTTGCTTCCTGGGGGAAACAATGTATTTGGTATTACATGCCGTTAGTTTTCCTTTTTCTCTGCAGCAATCAAGAGATGTTTAAACTCTCATCGCTGGATGTAGTTCATGCTGCCTTAGTGAATAATTCTGGAGCTTTGATGGTAATGAGAGGAGCAAGAGATTTATCGAGCACTGTATCCGGACCTTCCCCACCTTCTGTCTGCTGGGGCCTGAGAAGACTCCTGTGACCTGGGTCCTGATGGACTACACTGGAGAGCTGCGAATGGGAGCCACTGTGCCTGAGTACCGGGGCTTGGGCCTTGGATCTTATCTCGCACACATCCAGATTCAGACTCTAGAAAATGTTAGCTTCCCCCTGTATAGCCATACTGCCAAAAACAACAAAGCTGTACACAAAATAAGTAGCAATCTGAATTATGACACTATGCCCTGTGACTGGAACCAGTGGAACTGCATGCCTCTGAGAAGCTGTCTCTGAATACGAAAAAGTGTTGGAGGGCTGTGATGTGACTTAAATAGACAGAATGAATAAGTCACAAGCAGCAGGGAAGGGTGGGCATTGTTTGAGCTCTATGGAAACACTGCCAATGGTCAATGGGATGTCTTGTTCTTGAAGCCACATTACTTTTGAGGTCTAGCATTCCTGGCATGGCCTGCACCTTTCTGAAGTCACCACAGTTTTCTGAAGTGGCCAAAGTCTGTGTCCCATGTTCTGTATTTCTGGATCCTATTGCCTCCATTAGTCTCCTAGGGGCTGCCTCATTTCTTTTCCAGGAACTCCTGTCTCATATCTCTTAATTGTCAAGATGTGGTGTCTTGTCATCCTTGAGTAGCATATAGTTTGTTTTTCTCTGATCTCTTTATTCAGTGGGCCAAGTGTCCTGCCAGTTCTGCAAGTATTACAAAGTGATTATTCTACTAGAAGCCCTTTATTTACATTCCGGCTTCATAAGCATGTTAATTTATGAAAATATGGCAGTGAAACTGATCATACACGTAAACTAACATGCACTACTAAAAATGAGAAGAAATCATGTTAGATACTTCACAATTATATGATTGTAGGTGTATATGACCCAGGAGAAGCTTATTCTGCATACTTAATGCCCATAGTATGAGGTTGGGAAATCAATGGTGATAGGAAAATGGTTACTGTAACAATGCAAATTAAGTGGTACATGATTTCCGATAACTGCACATTTTTTTCAAGCCCACAATGTCTGAAAATCTCATTTTGTATAAATGACAGTTTCAACACTTTACCCATTAGATCGCTAGAACTTTTCATTCTATGTAACAGCTGTTTGTATCCTCTGATTTACATCTCTGTCATTTCTCACCTCCATCCTCCTCTCTGAGTAAAGCACACTTTAGTTCTCTGTATCTATATCTTTGAATCCTTTGATGATTCCATATACTGGGATCATATGATTTTTCTCTCTTTGAATAATTCCACTGATTATAATATCTTCTGTGATGGAGCATTTTATGCAAGGTCACACGAGTCATTAAAAACCATTTCTCCCCGGTTTCTTTCCCCCTTATTAAAAAGTACATTTGCTACTTTAAAGCTAACAATACACAATGCACTATAGTTACTCTCCCACAATATTGCCTTGAAGTTTTGTAGCATTGCTTTTATTGGATTTTTTTTCTTTGCAGTAACGCTGCCAAATAAGAAAAAGTCATGCAGTTGTATGTATGCATAGTGATTGTGGTGTAGTGTCCAATTGATGGGCTGTAGACTCGATTTGAGGGTTAGGAGGACACACTTCTGGATCTGCCTGGATGAGTCACACAGGAAATTCTTTGGTGCCTATCTCTGTTGCCGATACAAATATGAGAGAAAATAATGGAGAGAAAGGAGGATTTTATTAGGGACACACCTGCATCATCGGGGACTCTGGCCCCAGTGACTGATTATCAGACAAAGGAAAGGCTCCAGTTTCATTCACATAGTCCAGGAGTAAGTGTGATCTTGAATCAAGAACTTGTAGGCAATGAAACAGGTTTATATGAAGGAAGACAATGATAGGCCTTCTAAGAAGCCAAACTTCAGCATGTCATAAGACTCAGCTTATGGTGAATACAGGAAAACACATGTCACCTTTACCTGTATTATTGAAGGAAAACAGATGATGACAAGTCATAGGCCTTGCTTACAGTCACACAATAGCAAATGATATACTGTAACAGAACAAGGAATTATAGCTGCTGGGAAGAGGGGATTTCTAACAGGAAAACTCATTTTTCTGTAAGTCCTGTTTCATCTCTAGTTATCATTCCTTCCTCAGGAGCCCTGTTCTGCTCTGGCTCTTGGCTGCCATGAAATAAGTAGCTGTGCTCTACCATGATCTCCTTCCATGATGCTTCTGTCTCACAGCCAGGCACCTCTAGGTTAAGTCACATCATAAACTAAACCAAATGATGTCTCCCCTCCTTGAGTTCACGAGTGTCAGGTACTGTGTTTCAGCACCAGAAGCTGAGGAGTACACTAAATTTGCACCAAGATTGGGACCTTTGCTGTAAAAGTGTCTGACTCTGTGGGTTAGCAATGGAACTCACTTGCAGGAGGCACTTGGAAATGTTAAGAGATGTGAGCTAGACAAGCCCAACAAGCTCTACATTGAGCTTGATGGGAGGTTCTGACGGAGAGCAGAGCGCTCTTAAGAGTGTGGGGAGTAAAGGCCAGGCTCTAAGATGTCTACAGGGGAACAAAGATTCCAATGGCAGTTGGCAGAGAAATCATCTGCCTGACCATACTCTGGCAGAAACTGCCTACATTGTGCATGTTTCCCAAGGATTTTCTGAGCTTACTATCTTCTTTACTTTCCTCCTGTTGCTGAGATAATATGCCCAATACCCAAAAGAGAAACTGTTTATTTGGCTCCTTATTTTTAGAGGCTTCAGTTTATAATTGGCTGGTTCAAAAGTAGTGACACGGCAGAGAGGAATGGCAGAGGGTAAACAGTTCATGGCAGGCAGAGGCAGCAAGGCAGCAAGCAGCAAACTGCAAGCAGCCAGCAAGAAGCAGCCACCTTATTCTGTTCCCTTCAGCATATGCAGGCTTCCCAGCCCTAGGGCGGTGGCACTAGCACCCATGGTGGGCAGCTTCATGCTAGCACAGCAATGTGAAACTATCCCAGAATCACATTCTGGACCCCTGAAGCACACATCCCAGATCCATCCACCTTGAAAAGACCCCACTTGTGACCGCATGAAGGTTTATATGTAGATACAATCCATACCATGGACTACAACAACTGGTGGATAAAATCTCCAGACAACTTAATACTCACGTTGTGGCATGGGCATTCTGGCTGCTTTACTAGAGCCCTAGAATGAAAGTTCTTTGCTGAAACATCAGTTGAAAAGCCACCTACGTCCATGTACAACTCTGAGGGAGGAGCTTGAGTCTACACCCAGATGGCACTGGTCAGTGGGTGTGTTCCTCTAGGAAGTTGAGCTCAGCATGTTCTAGAAAATCAGATCAAAGAACATCTTTCAAAACCTGCATTCTTAGGCCTTTTATATTAATCTTCTGGGAGAGTGTGCTGCTTCTTGTCCTAGAGACAGCTGTAGAGACAAAGAAGACAGAATTGCAGGTGAGAACCAAGAAACATAGAAGCTCTGGGTCTACTCTTTTACTGTTAGCTTCATAACAAACTGAAATGATTCAAAATACTGCTGACAAATGTGGATAAGAGTTGCTGGGCTTATATGTGTTGAGAATTATATCAGGTGAAAAGGAAGTTCCTTGATTTGAAAATGCAGATCAGACCAGACAAACCATGATGGAGAAAAAGGTAAAGGAAGAAAGGAAAAAAGAAAGTAATATGTACATATATACAAGATAAGACAGCTGTGCAGGGTGCTTCTTTATTTCATTGAAAAGAAAAGTTTGTGCTAATGTTTGGGGAGAAGATCAGGCTTGTATCTTACACTCTGAACAACTAGTATGAAGAAAACAACAGGCAATGAATTAATTATTGCAACTGTCTTAGTAACTCATTTTGAAGCTCTGATTTATTATATTTTTATTTTTTTCTCTTTAAAATAAAAAAAGAAAAACAAATCACGTAATGATCATGTTTGGGATAATATTTTAGAACTCGTAGAAATTCTTGGCTGAGTGAAGTCCACATTTATTATAAGTCTTTAAATAAATATGAAGATATGTGGTTGTGTGCACTTGGTCGGTTTGTGAGGGAAAAACTAGTAGACACTGGCAAGAAACATTCTACATCAGGTGACATGTGACACAGAGTTACATATACCTTGCAAATATTTTCCTGTGTAATTCTTTGGAAACATCTGAAAGTAGTGAGGTTGGTAACTGATGGCCAGGGAGATTATGTAACCTATTTGTTCATAAAAGTACTAAGTAGTTTGCAATATAAAGGTTAAATACAAGTTGACCAAGTAATTATGTAAATTTTTATGAAATCATTGACTTGGAGAATTACTGCATGCTTCCTCCTGAGTTTCAGATATGTGGTATATGAAAATGTGCACAAATATGATGAGGTAGCTATCAATGCTCAGCACAGTTATTCACAGATTGTTTTCCTCATCAAAATTTTGGTTTTGGCTGAGCATTACCCTGACTTGGTCAGAATTCCAAAGTTGCCCTCCTTGGCCTTTGTGCATGGTGAATGCTGGTAACTCTCCACTGTGTGCCAACTCCCTGGGCTTCTCTGTCCAGGCAACTGCAGCAGAGCAGCCAACGTGAGTTCTCTGGGTGCCTGTGCAGCTGTGCATAGAACGCAGTCCCCTGTGTACATGGCAGTACTTGGATATTACCATTTCCATATGGAGTTTTCAAACTCCACATTGCTTCTTATTTTCTTGTAACGCTCTGAGATGCTTCTAGAAAAAAATATCCAATTAGCCTTCAGACGTGTTAGACTATTGTCTGGAGACTTTCTAAAACTTGGGCTCTGTTCTTCTGTTATGCTCAGGGCTTTATTCCAATGGAGCTTCTGACATAATCCCTGAAGGCCTCACTTCTGGCCTGTGTCACCTGGGAGTCAGGATTTCAACCTATGAATTCAGGGAAAATAGATAAGCAGAGAACAGCTTCTTTCTTGAATGAATAGGTGAATCTTTGCATTTAGCAAGCAAAAAGACTAAATGGCTGTGTTGATAGAATTACCTCAAACATGACATCATTAAATAGACATATCACACATTCTAAATCTGTGTAAGACACTACAACAATATTGGAGAATGAAGCACAAATCTTGAGGTCTTGTCCAGACGATTTCTAAAGCTAGAAGACCAATTCTAAGCCATTATTCAAAAATTTGTGGTTGAAATATGTATGTGATCCTAGAGGAGCGAAGAAAGTAATTGATTGTGCAAGCGTTTCACACCCCAGAAGGAGGAAATGGAGGAAAATTCACTGTGGGAGTAAGACTTTGTAAGGGAAATAAAAACTAGGTTTTATGGCAACATGGAGGCAGGATGTAAAGGAAGACACCTCCGAGGAGCTAAAGTACATGTCCCACTAAAGGAATGTTCAGGGAAATATCATATTCCAGAGGCAAAGCACTCTCCAGTATTTTCAAGCAACAAGACCAATAGGTAAAATGGAATATTGTTAATTCAGAACCCATAGAAATGGATAGCAATCAACAGTATTTTGAAAATCTCAGATTGTATTAGATCAACCCCCAGAATCAGTGTTCAAGAAAGATCAACTAGTGATGTAACAATAGAAAGTTCTTGAACACATGACAAGAGCATTTGGAAGTCAAATGACTCTAGAAGGAGCTAGTTGGAGTCAGCACCTTGACATCAAGGAGCTAAGTACACACACAAACACACACACACATGCATACACACAAAAGACCAGGCGCATTACAAAACAAAAACTAAGAGGCAGACAGAAGGTAGCAGTGAGGCAATCAAGTTAGGTCAAAGGTGGCTTTGCTCTAACAGGGTTTTGCATCACCTCAATTTGTGCCTAGTCACCACTCATGTCTGACAAGAAGAACGTTCTTAACAAACACTTCCATATTTATGAATGAGGATGAACAGTTTAGCTCATCAATTATGGAGCAAAGAATGAGGATTTGCAGATCCATGAGTGGCCGGATCTTGGATAAGTAAGGAGGACATGTGGGAGTCCTGTCTCAGATTGGGAAGGACGGATCCTTGCAGCAAGCTGTTTCCAGAACAAGATGAAGCCTGAAGGCTTTCCTGATCATTCCTATCTTATCAACTCACAGGGGCAAGCAAATTTCAATGCTGTGTGTTCCTCCGAGAACAGCATCTGCTGAATTCCACATTGGTCTTTACCTTTTGTGAATAAGCTCTGTGAATTTTCTGAAATTCTTATTCAAGGGTATTGTTAAGAATTTCATCCAGTATACCAATGACACCTGAGTGTGGCTGCATAGATAACCTCTGTCTACAGAAGTGTGTGAGATCCTGGGAAATGTATGGGACTTGCATGCATTACTGTGAAAATGTGGAATAGCACATTCACTTTGGAGGAGAGTGAGGAGAGTTTCTTATCATGTTACACATTCAGTTACCACACAGCTCTGGAAATATTCTCAGTGGTAAATAAAACCATGCATGCATACATATATTAGTACATTAATCTTTATAATAACATATTGATAATTGGCCAAAATTACAGGCAATGAATTGTGCTCCAAAACGTTAATACATAAAAATCTGATCCATCGACAATGCCTATACTGCAATGCTATTCAGCAATAAAAAGACCATCCCATTGAAAACTTCAATGACTGCGATCTGGTAAATAAAAGGGGTTAGTCTGAAATGGCTACATAATAAATAATTTGAGATTTTTGACATTTTGTCAAAGGAAAATTGTAGAATCAAAAACAAGTTAATGAATACCTTGGGCTCAGAGTCAGAGGAAGAGAAAAGGAGGTTGATGGGGAAAAGGCAGAAAAGGACTTTTGGGCTCTGTTTGAAAAGGTAGGCTTCCCTGTTAGGATACTGGTTCTGCTGTATGTACACGTATCAGTCTGTATGAGACTGTGCACTTTAAATTGGTGACTTTTACTGAGCGTGAATTATACCTCAAAGAAGGATTACAACACTAACAGAAATATATAGAACTATTTATATTACATATTTCTAAGCCTTATATGTTGATGAGACCTTTTAAATAAAAAGAAATAGTGACTTCCTTGAAAAATATAACAATATATGTGTGTACATAGAACATAAATGTAAATTGTATGCATGGTTAACTAATAATCAAACTTTTTTCTTTGATTTTCTTTTTTTCTTTTAAATTTGAATTATACCACAGAATCATTATGTCTTCTATGCAAAGACTCAGAGGAAAAGTTTTAAACATATCTTTTTGTCTTTGGTATCTAATATCAAGACTACTAGCAATAATAGTTCAGCTGCCTCGTACAAACTGGGTATTGCACAAACCAGGCACATTGTTGTGGCCTTAAATCCAGCCATCTGAAGTGCTATGTGCCTATTTACATGGGTCACCTGCATTTAGGGTTTACCAGTTCATCTGAAATTCACCATGGTTGGTCAGAAAAAAAACCATTAAGCACAATCATTTAGATGACAGTGTGAGCTCACTTTTGCTTGTTTGGAAGACAAATGGGAACTGTAAACATTGATTTCTCCTCCTGCACTGTATGTGTGGATGAAGCTATCACACTCTACCCTATTGATACATGCAAATAAAATGGTTAATGATGAAAAGAAGACCAGTAGTCATCCTAACCATGAGGACTTGCTCTCTCCTGATGCTCAGCCTTACATTCACTGGCTTATTGCCTTGTCTCATTCTGTGAACTAAGTGACCATTTACTGCCATTGTTAGATGAGGAACCAAGACATCAGAGAGTTGAGTGGCAAGCTGGGGATCCTAGAGTGGCTGAGCTGCCTGGATATGAATGGAAACTGAAACAATGGTCAGGCATTCTCTGATAATAGACTCATTAATCCTGGGGCAACTTTACGTGTTGCAAATCTGTTTGTTAAAAAAAGGTGGAAAGAAAAATTACAGAAATATGTTTGAAAGTGAAGAAAGATTTTGGTGATGAGAGAGAGAGACCTCAGCCCTGCTCCTGCTTCATCTTTCTTACAGTAGGAAGTTCAGTGAGTGGACCATCCAAGAAACAGCAGGACTAGAGCCCAGACAGTTAACCAGAACTGTTTCTTGCATCTTCATCACTTCTCAGTCTTCTAGTTCTTTGATGTTTCTCAACTGTCTCTTTAGGTTAAGTTACCCACCAGGATGCTCCATTTGCAAAGTCCCCAGATGCTACAGATGCTAGAGAAATCCTTAGTGAAGCACCTGCCTGAATCCATAAAGGTAAGAGTGGAACATGCACAAGAGAAAAATAAGGACATTTAGCTGCCTATAAAAGAAGTGGGGAAGAAAGCATTCAGCAACCTGTGTGGTAGGTGCTCTGCATGTACTATCTCATTTAAATCGCATTGCCTTGATCCAAGAAATGTGTATCATACCCCTCAGTTCTATAACCTGACCAAGACCATAGCCAATGTGCCAACTCGAATCTTATCTGAGCTTTGGGGTGTAATGAATCAAAACATTTCCTGCTACTTATCTGAAAACTGTATTATATAAATCTGGAAGTTTTCAAAGGTTCAAACTTTGACTAAAACTATCATATTCATGTTTAATTGCTTTTCTTAAACATCCACTTATCTGTTCCTTCTTGATGAACAGAACAAATCAATTTGTGTTTTTTCCAGTCTCAAATGAATAGTTTTAGATTTGAGTGAGCAAGAAATGTCTTTAGAATGAGACCAATACTCCTGTACTCAGAGACATGTCCCCAACCAGCCCCAGCGCCTGAAATTACAGGAAATAAAATCTCATAGAGCTGAAATGAAAAAGAATCGAATGTAGAAAGTAGCCAGTATAATTCTTCTTACTGTATTTTATGGAACTGACAGAAAATATGCATGTACATAGAAGTCTTAAACAAAGTAAGGAAATAATTCAAACTGACTTTTCCAAAATATTTCCTTTATAACATCAGAATACATATGCTGTTCAAGTGCTTAAGACATACTTTTCCCTGGATGAAGTACATATTTTTAACATTTTAAAATGATTATAATCATCTTAATAATGTCCTTCAATAATAATGGAATTAAAATTTAAAACTTTTCTGGAAGGTCCTAAACTTCTGCAAATGATATAAACACACTTCTAAATATATCATCCTTTACTGTCACAAGGAAAATTAGAGTATTTTACCTGAATATAAATGAGAGTGCAGCATAATACAATTTATGAGACCTAAGTCCATCATTGACAACTAGAAAAAGCACGGCATTAAATGCTATTTTAAAAAAAAATTAAAAAATGGATAGTGTCATCTAACATGATTTAGGTTTCCAGCCTAAAATCTAAAAAATTAGTACGAACTAACTGCTTTAGTGAGTGAAATGAAGGAAACAGGAGAATGGGGTGAAGGAAAAACTGGAAGAGGAGGAAGAGGAAAGGAAGAAGTCAATGAGAAAACAGTAAAATAATAGCTAAATTCTATGCATCATCTGTTCATCCAAAACTGGATTCTCAGAAAAGTTTAATAATGTTGAAAACACTTTGACCAAAGTGACCAAGAAATAGAGAGAATAGTCATAATTTATTAATATTAAGAATGAAACAGGAGACAACACTATTAGCTCAATGGAAATTATAAACCTTTAAAGATGTTCTTAACAACACCATGCTTACACATTTCAAATTTATCCTGTAAAAAATATGAACATTGAAAAGTCACTGAAAAAGAATTTACAATTGAAATCTTCCTATTTCTGTAACTTAAAATACTCTGAGAAGAAAACTGCTCATCCAGATGGCTTCATGACCAATTTCCACCACATGGGTGAAGAACAAATAGTGCCAGGGCACACAAAGTCTTCCAGAAGAGGGGAAGGTAGGTAATGTTGACTAGCTCATTCTAAGAGATTAGAATTACCCTGATAGCAAGACTGGAGATATACAGTGTAAAAACTACACAGTACGTCCATCCGTGAACACAGATGCAAAAATAGTAACAAGATAGCATGAGGTCAAACACACTATTTACGAAAACTAGTGTATCACAAACAACTGGAAATTATCTTAAGAATTGAAGACTCAACATTCAAAAATCAATAATGTCACTTTCTATATCAGCAAACTAAAGGAAAAAATCAAGATGATCTACTTGACAGTTATACAACTATTATTTGACCAAATTTGATATTCTGAATAAACATAAAACCACTGTAGCCTAGGAAAAAAAAGGATTTTCCTTAATCTGATAGAAAGAAAATGAATAACATTTACAGCTACTATTTAACTAAATAGTGAAAGAGGGTTTCTCTACCATGGACATCAAGGCAATACCTACCTTCAATACTAATATTCACAGTAACAGTAGTTGGTCTAGCCAATATAAAAGGCAGGAAATGAATACACTGTGGGCAAAAAGAAGCAAAATAGAGAGAAGAAGCACACAGAGATTATGATTTTCTAAGCTACAAAATCATATGAAAGATACAAAAAGAGCTTTAGGTAGTAATAAGTTCAGCAAGGTGACAGGAGTCAATTCTAATATATTAAATAACAAAAATCAGTTCCATTGTTATGCACTATCAATGCTCACCTGAGCATGAAAGTTAAAAAGCAGTACCATTTACACCTAAGCAAAACAAAAACTAAAGGAGAAACAAACCTTTAGTTGTACAACCTTGTTAGTCTACATTTTTTTTCTAATGACTCAACTACCTGGACTTCTATGGGCAGCAGGAAGTTGATTTGTCTAGTATAGCTCTGACATCAGTCTCTTCAACAGGAACTCTGGTAAGAAAGGCAAAATATTCTACCTTGTGTTAACTTTTGCCACTGATCATGTGCTTTGTTTAAAGGTCATTTATGGATTAAGCCACATGAGCTTTAGGTAACTACCAACCACTGATCAATTGCAGGTAACACAAGGGAGCTGTTGAGCGGGCTGAGTCCTGAGGTAGATGTCTTTGACATAACAAATTCAGTGTTTTATGAGAAGCACTGCAAAATTTTGAGCTCAGTCTCAGCAATTTCATGTAAAATTAGTAAAACCAGAAAGTCAAAATGGTAGATATTTCCATTCAGCAGTTATTAAATCTCTGTTAAGAGAAAGATTTGTGTATTGTGGCCTGAAGCACTGGGTGTTGTGTCTGCAAAGAGTAAATACTGAAAAGAGTATAAGCTTGTGTCACACATCAAATCTCATTCAGTCAGATGGCAACAAGGAGACAGAGAGAGACAGAGACAGAGATACAGAGATACAGAGACAGAGAGAGACAGAGAGATAGAGACAAAGACAGGCAGAGAGAAAGACACAGACTGAGAATGAGACAGAGAGAGAGAGAAACACAGACTCCAGTTCTATTTTTAAATTGTGTATCTAAAAATCACCAGTTCCAAATTCCAGTGTTTGGAAAAGTAATCATTATTTCGACAAAAACTGGCTTCAGTTGCCATATCAAGCTTCCCCAGTGACAGAGTACTTAAGAACTCCGTATAAATGTGGTGAAGTGAAAATTTTGCTTCCCTTTTTTCTTAGTCTAACTTGCACTATTGCAAAGGAGGGACAGGGAACTTCAGGAGCAGGCTGTGGCTTAGTTGGTAAAATGGTTTTTGCTCCATCGCCCTTTCTCCTATGGCATCTTCTGGCTCCATCAGTTGAGAGATCGTGCTCTCCACTTGACCGTGCTGCTGTGCACACTGAGTGTCCTTTTCCTCACAGCTCAAGCGCTTCTAACCTTGGCAAATCTTCCTCAACTTATTCAGCACTCTTCATATCTCTGGTCTTTGAAGACCTCATTCTAGACAGGAATGTGGAACTCTCAAATGCATGATGTTTCTGGAGTTTGGTCACCAGAGCCCAGGATTATACCACTGTGATCTGTTTCTTATTAAGTAGGAGAGAGGCCATGTCAAATTTCTGGAAAGTAATGTGTAAATATTTAGGAGATAAAGAGACTTCTAAACATGTGATATCTGATCTTCAAAGTTTTCTTCTAAAATTTGTAAAAACAGTTATATTTTCAAAGATCTAAGGAAAAATTTCGCTTCAGGTATGAGAATAAAATATCTGAAAAAACAGAAAAAGTCTTCAATAAGATGTAAAATATTTGAGGTAACAGGGAGCCTCGACGTGGAAGCTGAAGCCTGCCACAGAGATTAACTGTGCAGCCACAGGACTCTGCCTGGAACCTGTTAGGATCCTGCCCAGCATCTTGAACACTGCAGGACATTTGGGTCATCACCTGATCCTGGTTAGGCCCCATAAGGCATCTTCCAGGTATCTGGGAGCCATGGCTTATGAACTGAAGCTGATTGCAGCAATCTCTACCTAACTGTGCAGTGGTGAGTCTCTGCTTGGAACCTGGTGGCACCACACACAGGTAACCCAAGAAACTGGGGAGCTTTTGTGTGTCATGTATCATGACCTAAAAGCCTTCCCAGTATACTCCACATGCCATTCAGCCTTTGTACACCACTCAGAACCTGATAGGGCCCTGCCCATTGATGTCAAGCATGTGGGGTAATTCTGCGAGCCATGAGAGGCATGCTGAAGATCCACCCATTGTGACCCCCCACACACAAGCTTCTAAGAGCCACTAGAGACCTGGAGAATACAGGAAAATGACATAATGAAAGATCACAATGCAATCTCAAACTTTTTGCCCATCCCAAACAAGCTTAGGAGACATGGACATATTAGAAAATGTAAATCATACACCTGAAACTTCTGAAATGATAGTAACTGGAGTAAAGAACCAACTCTAGGAAGCTATAGAAGAATTAAGATCAGAAACAACCTCCCAGGTAAAAGATGAAATGATAAATGTAATGAAAGAAATGCTGAACACATCTAAAGAAGACCTAGTTTAAAAATCTAGGAGCACTGCAAAAACATGGACACCTTGCATGAACAACATAAGAAAACAATAGAATATGTGAAACAGATTCAAGAAGACATTCAGGAAATTAAAAAGACCATCAAAAGCTGGCAAAACCACATTAATGAACGTGGTCTGCAGACCTAGAAGACAAGATAGCAGATAATGCACAAGAAAGGATAGGTCATTTCAAAATAACAAGGAACTAGGAAATAACAGTACAACATTTACCAGATGATGTAAGGAAAAATAATACAAGATTGATAGGTGTGATTGAAAAAAGAAAGTGATGACACAAATGGTAGCAAAAGGCTATTTACAGAAAGAATAGCAGAAAATTTCCCAAACGTGGAAAAGGAAACAGACATACACATAAATAAAGCATACAGAACTCAAAAATAGCCATAACCAAAATGAATCTGCACCCAGTTATACAATAGTCAACATCTCAAAAATTCAACATAAGAACAGAATATTAAAAGCTGTTAGAGAAAAAAGAACACCAATAAAGTAAAGCCTATCAGAATCACAGCAGACTTTCTCAACACAAACAATGAAGTCAAGAACAGCATGGAATGAACTATTTCAAATTCTGAAGCAAAATGACTTCCCAAACAGACTGATGTACCCTGAAAAAATTGTCCTTCAATATTGATGAAAAAATAAAATATTTTCATGACAAAAGGCAATTAAATAATTTCATGACCACCAAACAAACCCTGTAAAGAATACTGAGCAATATTCTAGATAGAGATAAAAACAACTACAATTCCAAGAATGTCAATAGAAAAAAAAAGCCACTAAGCAGGGCAGACATTTAAAAAATACTAAAGAGAGGGGAAAGGTAAACAACCAACAACAGAAACATAAAATGATAAAAATGAGTCAATATATATCAGCTATAAACATTAATGTAAATGGAGTCAATTCATCCACTTAAATATACAGGCTGGCAGAATGGATCAAGAAAAAATATCCAACTATATTCTGCATACAAGAATGGATCTAACCCAAAAGGAAACATATAGACTGAAAGTCAAAGGATAGAAAAAAAGTACTTCATGCAACAAGAACCAAAAGAACAGCATGGGTAGCTGTACTGTTTATAGCCAATGTGAACTTCACACCAAGAGTGATCAGAAGAGATAAAGAAGGTCACTATTTAGTTAGGGGAAAACTTCAAAAGGAAGTGAAAACAATCCTAAATATATATGCACCAAATATGGGAGCACCCAGCTATGTAAAACAAATACTAATAGAAATGAAAAATAAAACAAGCAATAACACCCCTTTGACACCAAGAGACAGATCAACTAGACAGAAAGTCAGCAAAGAAATAAGAGAATTGAATCAAGATTGTGAACAAATGGACTTACAAGGTGTGTACAGAATATACCACCCAACAACGTCAGAATATATATTCTTCTCAGCTGCATGTGGGACATTCTCTAAAATAGACCATATACTAACCCACAGAACATGCTTAAGTAAATGCAAAATAATTGTAATTATTGCACACATATTATCTTATCATAGTGCTATCAAACTGGAAATTAAAGACAAAGGAAACTACAAAAACTCCATAAACACATAGAAATTAAATAATACACTCTTCAGCAACCAATGGGCCTCAGAAGAAATTAAACAATAATCTACAAGTAAATGAAAATACAAATACATCTTGCCAGAACCTCTGGGACACAAAGAAGCCAGACTTCAGAGGAAAATTTATTGTGGTGAACTCACACATCAGATAAACAGAACAAAGACAAACAACCTAATGCTACAACTCAAACATCTAGAAACATAAGAGCAAACCAAGCACAGTGCCAAAAGAAGGGCAGAAATTATAAAGATTGCAGCAGAAATCAACACAATAAAGACCAGGAGAATAATACAAACAACTAATGAATTAAAGAGTTAGTACTTTAAAGAATAAATAAAATCAATAAGCCTCTGGGCCACCTTATTTTAAAAAGGAAAGAAAAACTCAAATTCAGACAATAAGGAATAAAAAGGGTCAAATCACTATAGAGCCTGTGGAAGTACAGAAGCACATCAATACCTACGTCAAAAAGTTTTACACTAATAGGTTTGATAATATAGAAGAAATAGACAAATGCCTACTAAAACATAAATTATCAGAGCTGGAGCAAGAAGATACAAAACAGTTTAATAAGCCAATTTTAGTTTATGAAATTGAAAATGTAATTAGAACCATACCAATAAATAAAATCCCAGATGTCCTGATGGATTCACAGCTGATTTCTACAAGAAATTCAAGGAAGACTTAATGCTAACACTGCTCAAACTCTTCAATGAAACTGAAAGGGAAGCAATTCTTCCAAACTCATTCCTGGAAGCAAAACCAGAGAAAGACACAAACAAAAAGAGAACTACAGACCAGTTTGCCTAATGAACATAGATGTAAAAATTCTGTCAAATAGAATGCAGCAAACGATCAAGAAGATCATATAACATGATCAGGTGGGTTTCATCACAGGAATTCAAGCAAGGTTTACTAGATGCAAATCAAATAGCGTGATTCATCATATCAATAGAGCCAAAGATAAGGATTACATGATCATCTCAATAGATGCAAAAAAAAAAGCTTTTGATAAATTCAATACTAATTCATGATAAGAACCTTATGGAAAATTGGTAGACTGTCATTATCAGAACCAGATAAAAGCCACCTATGACCAACAACCATCATCATGTTAAATGGTCAAAAACTCACAGCTTTCACTCTAAAATCAAGAACAAGACAAGGCTGTCCACTATCACCATTCCTATTAAGTATTGTTCTGGAAGTATTAGCCAGAGCAATTAGACAAGAGAAATAAAAGAATTAAAGATAAGGAAGGAAGACATTAAACCATCATTATTTGCAGATGACATGACATGCTATATAGAAGATCCCCAAAACTCCACTGAAAGATTTCTACATGTAAGCTGGGCATGGTGGCTTATGCCTGTAATCCCAGCACTCAGGAAGCTGAGGTGGGAGTATCGTTGCAAGTTTGAGACCAGCTTGGGCTACAAAGTGAAATCAAGGGCAGCCTGAACTGCATAGTGAGACCCCATCTCAAAAAAAAAAAAAAAAAGACTTCAACATATAACAACCAAATTCAGTAACATAGCTGGTTACAAAGTCAACACTCAAAAATCAATAGCATTCTTGTACACCAACAAACTCACTGGGAGGAAAATAAGAGAAACAAGACCCTTCTCAGTAGCATCCAAAAAATAAAATACCTAGGAATCAATCTAACAAAGGAAGTAAAAGATTTATTCAGTGAAATTCACAGTACTCTGAAAAAAGTAATTGAAGAGGACCTCAGAAAATGGAAAAACATTCCTTGATCATGGATAGGAAGAAAAAATTTTGTGAAAATGTCAAAATGTCATTCTACTTCCCAGAATCAACAACTGGGATCTCATCTTGTTAACAAGTTTTTGCATGACAAAAGAAATGTGCAACCCAGTGAAAAGACAACCTATGCATTAATCAACTGTCCCTCAGACAAAGCAATTTTATCTAGACCATATAATGAATATTAAAACATCAAGCCCCCAAAATTCAAAGACACAATCCAAGAATGAGCATGTGAGATGAATATACACTTCTCAGCTGAAGAAATATAAATGGCAAATAAATACATGAGGAAATGTTCAATATCATTGGTCATTAGAAAAATGCAAATTAAAACCACAGTGGGATTCCATTTTACTCAAAAAGAATAGCCAGCATCAAGAAAACCACCAAGAACGAATACTGGAGAGTCTGTGGGAAAAGAAACACTTTTTCACTGGTGGTGAGAGTGCAGACTGGTACAACCACTGTGGAAATAAGTGTGGAGGTGCCTCAAAAGACCAGGATTAGAGATCCCATTTGACCCAGCTAGTCCACTTCTGGGCATATTTCCAGAAAAATTAAAAAACATTATGCCACAGTGATATATATGTGCACACACACACACACACTCTATATCTATATCTATATCTATATCTATATCTATATCTATATCTATATCTATATCTATATCATCTATATTTATATTTATTGCACAATTTGTAATAGCTATCTTGGACACAGCTCCAATGCCCATTAACTGAAGAGTGGATAAACAAAGACCTGGTATTTTTATACAATGGACTACTTCTCAGCTATAAAGAAAGATCACATTGAGGCTTTTATAAATAAATGGATGTAATATGAGACCATACTTATAAATGAAATAAATAAAACTCACATGTGTAAATACCATATTGTCTCCCTAGTGTAAGAAACTGAAAGAGTAAATAAGACACAAAATCTTCAATAAATATTGTGAAAGGGTAAGAAGCTGGTCAAAGAGGAAAAATAATTCAGACAGGGAAAAA
Organism: Cavia porcellus; assembly: GCF_034190915.1. Lineage (NCBI taxonomy): Eukaryota > Metazoa > Chordata > Mammalia > Rodentia > Caviidae > Cavia > Cavia porcellus. The sequence goes on along the minus strand of NW_026947500.1, from coordinate 52,446,953 downwards.
GAAAACAGAAGGAAGAGAAACAAAATAAGATATAAATTTGTATATATATAAAGATTACTAAGATGACTGTGCTATTAATTCTGCTAGTTCTTGGAAAATAACAAGTAACATCCATAGGATTAGATCAATTTTGCATGCCTGTATCTGATAATTCAAAGACTTACAAAGATACTTTGAAAGAGAACAAAAATTGTGTTCCTGCCACCTTGTTTTGAAAGCCTACAATGTTATTGTTTTGGGCTCTTAGATATAGTTATTTATTTGTTGTTTTTTGTCTAATAGAGAAAGGATAGATACACATGTATATGCTTATGTATACCTAGAAATTCATCTAAAGAGTTTACAAGAATTGATTTTAATATGTGTGATAGGGAAACAATTACACTGAAGAAAACAAGACTCAATGGTAGACATTGATGACCTCTTATCATTTTTATTTGAAAGTTAACAATGCTTTTATTTTTAGTTTTAATTGCTTTTATTCAGTTTTCAATTATTTGATTCCAATATGTATGAAGTTATGGCAGCTATTTTGAAGAAAATGAGAGACATTATGGTAGGCATTATTGATTTCCTAGCATCTGGTCTTGAAAGCCCTTGAGGCATTCTTTCTTGTGTTTTGATTGCTTTTATACTATTTTGATGTGTATGAACATATTGTGAGTAAAGGTATGGGCAACTATTTAGAAGAACACAAGTGACATGATAGCCACTGTTGATTTCCTGCTGTCTTTTTCTGAAATCCTGTATTATTTGCATTGTTTCACTCTGATCTACTTTGCTCTGTTCTCTTTGGATTTACTTTGTTTCATTTTATTCTCTTTAAAACAAAAAAGAGGTAAAAATTGAAATATAGAGTAAGTATTATATAGTTATGAAGTATGCTTTACATACATGAGTGTTTAATGACCTGGAAATATGGTCAAGTATAGTGTATGTGGGAATAATAGATGTTAAACAAATATATGTAAGATAATTTTGTATAACTGTGTGTATGCATGAAAAAATGAAAAACAATAAGTGGTGCAAGAATGAGTGATTGATAATTTATTTCATTTATGATTTCATCAAAACTCTGCTTATTTGGGGGATAATAAAATGTAACCTAAGGATTGGAATAAACACTCTAATCGCTGCACAGCCTACTTTCAGAGGGGTGAGTCACTTTTTCACACAAGCACAATATTGACTTTGGCTCTGTGCTTCTTCTTCCACTGTGTTGAAATGGGACAGGTTTATGGGACCATCTTCCACATGAACCAGGGGAACCCCTTCAAGTTAAAGGCTCTGGTGGACAAGTGGCCTGATTTTAATACAGTAGTTGTCCATCCTCAGGATCAGGTAAGTTGCCAACTATGGTATAGATATGATAGTGTCCATATTTGCTACATAAAATGAAGGGGCAGGCGGGTAAATCTCAGGGAAACACAAATGAAGCAGGGTGATAACTGTTTAGCCTTCTCTTCCAGAAACTCACAGACCAGAGGAATCATGGGACAGTGGTGAACTTCAGGATCGGGTGAAGATATATAGGAGCATTCAGGAACACTTGTGCTCTTGTTATAGGAATTTTTTTTAATTTTATTTTTAAAAAGACTAAACAAAACAAAATAAGTAGAAATAATACATATGTTCAGAGAAAAATTAAGAGTAAGAAAGCACTAGTTGATGTTTACATATTGTCATTTTACAAATAGGTGTTCAAGGTACAAGAGTGGAACATGTTAAGTGGATATTCAGTGAGACTGCAAACAGATCTGTTCAACTCTCCAGCAAACCTTAGTAACATGGTTGTCAATCATATACATTTAAACATACATGCAGTTATCCATATCTTCATTTATGTTTAGATTAAACAAACTAAAGCAGGTTAAAATCATTCGGAACAAAGAATAATAGTATTGCTGGATTTCACAACATGACACTCTGTGATCAGCACTGGGTACTGTAGTGTCTTTTCTCTTTAATTTAAAGAAAGACTAAACAAAACAGAAAACAGGTAGAAATAACACATAATTTCAAAGAAAAAAAACAGTAAGAAATCATTAGTTGATGATTACAGATTATCTTCTTACAAATATTTATTCAAGATACTAAAGTGTAGCATATAAAGTAGGGATTCAAAGGCTGAGATTGCACCCAGTTCTGTTCAACTATCCAACAAAAACTTAGAAATATGTTTATCAATTCTATACTCTTAAACACGCATGCAGCTATCCATGTCTTCAATTATGTTGAGATTGAATAAACACAAGCAGGCTAATATCACTCTAAACAAAGAATAATACTATTGCTGGCTTTCACATTATGACACTCCAGGATCAGCACTGGGTATTTTAGTGGCTCTCTTTCTTCAAAATATCTGTTCATTTCATCATGTGTCATATAATCAGTTCTCATAAGCTGTTTATAGACTTGCACACGCACGAATCTTAACATGTATTTCTATCCTTTCTATATTATTAGAGGGAGAAACAAAACAAAGCAAGGCAAAAGAAAACATATTCCTATAAACACATGAAATGAACTAAACATACAAGAAGACTATACAAAGAGTTCTACCATGGTTCCTGTGTTGTCTCTTGTTATGTCCAATATAATTGGCTATATCATCAGACATAGGACAAGTGAAATGTACTGATATATTCACAGTATCAATAAAAATACAACTTTGCATATAGTATAGAACTTCAAAAACCGGCAGTTATCAAACCAGAATGTGTATCGGACAGTCTCCTCATCTTCAGTGTAGTTGCCTATACACTCAGACTTGATACTATCAATCATTTCAGTTTTGAATAAAATCTTCTCTGCCTCATTTCTGTTATGCTCTTTTTTGCCATCAGTTGTCTGCTCATTTTCTTCATTCTGTTTTCTGCTCCATTCACTGAGGCTTCTCTGCCACTCTTCTTGGAATCCTAGTACTTTTCTCTCTCTCTAGAATGCCCTGCAGTATTCTGTTTAGAGTTGGATTGGTGGTTGCAAATTTCCCAAGTTCATCTTCATCTTGGAAGCATCTTATTTCTCCATTAATTTCTAGAGACAGTTTGGCAGGGTAGGTATATCAATGTGGGATGGAGGTTATTTTCTTTCAGGGCTTGGAATATTTCACTCCAGGCCATTCGTGACTTGTTGTTTTGTGTCGAGAAGTCTGCTGTTATTCTGATGGGCCTTCCTTTATAGATTATCTGTTTCTTGTCTCTAACAGCTTTTAATATTCTGACCTTATATTGAATTTCTGGGATCTTGATTATTATATGCCTGGATATAACTCTGCTTTGGCTGTAGGTGGCTGGAGTTCTGTAGGCCTCATATATCAGTATATCATTTCCTTTTCCTATGTTTGTGAAGTTTTCCTTAATTATTTCTGTGAATAATCTTTGTAGTTATTTTGTTTGTACCCCAGCTTCTTCCTTCATATTCTTTATTCTCAAGTTATAGATCCTTTTGTCATCTTCTAGCCTTTGTACTGTTACTGCTTGTTTACTTGTTATTTTTAAAAGGTTTTCCCTTTCCTACTCCCACATTGCAAAACTGTCCTCCAGTTTGGATAATCTATCCTTAGTTTCTTTCAAGTTGATTTGCCATCTTTCCATAGAGTTTTTAATTTCTTCATGATCTCTTTGGATCTGCCTCATGTATTCTGTATTTTTTATATTATGTATCAAATGGTTGTCTCCATTGTTTGAGTTCCTCCCTTCTTCCATTTGTGTCTGCTTGAGGGGTGCTTAGTATCTCTTTTATTAATTTTCTTATATCTTGCTTTATTTGACTAAATATTTCACTTTTGAACTCATCTATGAGGTCCCAAATATATCTCTTTATGTCCACTGGTGCTGTGTCTGATATTGTATGTTTGCTGTTCTCATTCTCCTTTGTATTTACCTGTCCTGAGTCCATGTTCTCAAGGGTGGAACCTGGGACTTTTGTTGTTGCTTCTTCTTCTCATCTTTTTTGCTTCTCCAGGAGCCCTCAGTTTCTTTCTTTGTTTGTCCCAATTCTTCTGAAGTGTGCTGGCTAGCTGACCCTTCTCTCTGCCTAGTGCTAGTGAGTTTCAGACAGGGACAACATATGCTGGCCCCTCCCCTCCATATCATTCAAGTGCTGTGGCCTGTACCTTATTACATTGTGACATCTCCCTTCCAGGTGGCAGTGGCTGGAGCAGAGCAGCAGTGGCAATGGCAGCACATTTTGTGTCACCTCCCCTCCAGGTCATCAGCAGTGGCAGGGGCAGGTGTGGGGGCAGCCAGTGGGTACCAATTCACTCCCAGGCCCACAGCAACAGGTCTTGCTGGTGGCCCGGGGGTGACAGAGGCATTGGCTGGAGCGCAACAGACTGGGAATCAGTCAAGTTGCTATGGTGTGCACTGTATCTCTTTGTGCCACCTCACTTCTGGGTCAGTAAAGATGCTGTGGCCTGCACTGTCAGTCAAACTTCTCTTTACAGGACTTTTTATTATTTAAAGACTGTAAGATACAGAAATGTGATTGGTCAAGAGACGATTAAAAATAGAAATTTTAGCAAGCAAGAGAGAGGATTAAAGTGCTTTCCAGAGTGATATTTCAGTAGAATTAAATTTGCAGTTACATGGGTTTTGACAGATTTGACAAGAGCAGGGGACACATTACAAGCAGGGAAGAATAAGGCCTAAATATAGAAAGATGATTAAGAAGCTTTAGATAGATATTCAAGCAAAAGGAGGTATCAGTACTTCAAATATATTTTCAGTTGCATACTTTTATTAAAGTGACTAGCAGACTCTAAATACAAAATATATTTTAAGCACGTTGGAAAACATAAGATCAAAATCCACATAGGTGAGGAATCAAAAGAGCAGTGTAGCAATGAGCAGTGAAACACAGCGTCTCTGAGACTCACCATCATGAGCCCAGAAAACAGCAGTTCAATCAAGAGAAATAAACAACTAGATTACTGAGAATTAAGAAGGATCTAGGGGGAAAAGAGGAAGGTACAGAGAAGTTGGAAAAATGACTCACAATGTAGAGAAGAGACTGAAGCAATCTGGAAGCTTGCCTTGGTTTCAGAAATAACTCTTTTTCACAGACACAAAGCAAGCTACAAGGACCTGCACCTGCATGGAGAAAAGCCACACATAGGGCAGTGGCACTGGCCAAAGGAGGGAGGAGCCCACAGTGCTTGGGAATTTTGAAAGCAGCATAGCAGGCCACTGATGAAGAGGCTTCTGCTGCCAGTGAGAGTTTGATCAAGTCCCAGTTAGGGAAGTGTTTGAGAAATGAAGAGCGAGATTCAGAAAAAAGCCAAAACACCTTCACTTCAGGGTCCCTGGGGCCACCCCCTCCCACAGTGCCTGAGAGCAACAGCCACAGAAGATAGCTGTCCATAGAGAATAGGTTAGACATCGATCTCTGAAACGTTTAAACTCAGGCTGAAAAGGCACCTTGAGTTAATTCTCTTATTATCTTTTAAAGTCTTAGTATAATCCTTTACCTCACCTTTTTCTTCTCCTTCTCATCTTTATTCCTTAAGTTTTCAAACTCTCATCTTGCATTCTCCATTTACCACCCATCTATCTTACCAGTATAGTCATTAACCTTTGTTAACCCTTAGATAGTTAGCTGCATATCATTGTTGTTGAAATTTTTTCTGTTGTAGGTAAAAGTATAATTGTTGCTTTCAGTAAATGCTTAGTGTATGCATGTAGCCAATCCAAGTACTAAATAATAACCAAGCCAAATTCTACTTAGCTTCAATGGGATGGTCATAGAATGTGATCAACATGTATTTGAAAAACACACTAATAAAAAATAAAAATAATATGACATCAAAGAACTCAAGAGTTGAAATATTTGAAGTATTCAAGTAGCCTTCCAATCAAAAATTAACTTGGTTGAAACATATAGTCCATTGTTGCACGCAAGTTGTAAAGTATACAATTATGCTAAGAGAAATAAGTGAAACAGAAAGTTGAAAGTTAAATTTTGTACCACATCACTTACATCAGTTATTAAAAATTGAAATAAATAGATAGAATACAAAAGTAGAGGACAAAAGTGTGGCTATTTAGGGAGAGGGTGGGAAGAGGCAGGTTAAAGGAATTAAAGCACCTATTAAGTTTGAAGCAGTCTAAATAACTAGTGTATAATACGAACAATATAGGTAGCAATGTTTTCCTGAATTTGATACTAAATTTTGAGTTGCAGCTGTTTTTCATACAAAATCAAGTAGGGTAATAATGCAAAGTGATGGATCTATTAAATTTCTGCACAGTAGAAGTCATTGTTTTGTAACAACCTACTCAGTAACTCTTTTATTACCTGTACATCCCTCGTGACATTGTGTCATACACTGTATACATATCATTATTTATTAAAAGCTATAAAACAACACAGAGGAACAAATACAGAAATTTACATTAATTGTTAAAAATCAAAAAATGAAAATCATATTTTATTTTTTTAAATTTTATTTAAAGAGTAAAAAACAGAAAAATTGTACAAGAAATATAGAATTTCAAAAGTAAAAAATCACTACTTAATAGATTACATATTGTCATCTTAGAAATAGTTGTTCAAGTTACAAAATTACAGCATACAAAGAGGACAAACAGTGAGATTAAAAACAGTTCTGTTCAATGATCCAACAAAAACTCAGTAATATGATTATCTATCTTGTACACTTAAATATACATGCAGTTATATCCTTTAGGGCTCTTTCTTTTCCTTTCCTTTTTACAATAACAATTACACATTTTGGGTTTTATTACTCCCAAGGTTTTTATTACTGTTTTTGAAAAGAATAAAACCAAATGTGACATAACAAAAGAGAGTCATTCAAATCAAAAGGATGGACACAGTACATGTTGTAAAAACAGAATACAAGGTGATCAACAAAGGTTGTCATAATGCTTCTTGCTATCTTAAAAAGAATCGCCTATATCATCAGTTATAATAAAATTGAACAAAACAGTACAGACAAAACCAATGAAACCAAAACATTGGAGACATTACTGGACTTCCAAAGAAGATAATAGTCAAACCTGAATGGGCATCATAGTAAATCTTATTGTCTTCAAAGTAGTTGCCTATACCATCAAACTTGATACTATCAAGCAAAACAGAAAAGAGTAAAATCGGTCAAAACAAGATGGGGAGAGTAATACAGGGTTTCAAATCAATTTAGTAAGATGTCAAAGTGATTGCTATGATATATCCTGCTATTTTTAATTCATTTTTCTCTTAACTAAAGAAATAAAATTACAAATAAATAAATAATAAACAGGAGATTGAGATAAAAGAGGAAATAACAACACAACAGCTCAGGTCAGAACATAACAATTTAAGTAACATAGTGTATCAACACAAGATATCCTGACATAAGAGTAGTTACCATGGTGTCTGTTTCCTTGGAATATTTGAGTATAACTTCATACACTGCAGCATCAAACATATCAAGACAATGTAAAACCATTCCAGAGAATGACAGGATTACAGGGTATTTAGAGCCAACTAAAAGAAAATGAACAATGGTTTCTATATTATCTATTTGTCTATAAAAGTTTCATTTGTACAATCACACATAATAAAATCGAATAATATACATGTTAAGACCCATGGAGACAGAAGAACAAAAGCTTGATGGGACTTCAAAACAAGATGATATTAAATCAGCACTAGCTATTATGATGTTTTCTTCAAAACAGTTGCTAATATCATCACAGATAATAAAATCAAACAGCCCAGAATAAAATCATTGCAATTAATGAATGAAAACATTATAAGTTTAAAGCTGTACATCCATAAAATGGGGAATCATGATTATCACATACTTTTACATATTCTTACAATTTCTTATGCTAGGGAAACTATTTGGCATTTATACATGTAGGTTTCATTTACTTCACTTATGAGTATGGTCTCAAGCTGTGCCCATTTATTTATAAATATCTCAATGTGATCATTCTTTATAGTTGAGTAGTACTCCATTGTATAACAATACCACAAGTTTTTTATCCATTCCTCAGTTGATGGACATTTAGGTTGTTTCCAAATGTGGCTATTACAAATTGTGCTGCTACAAACATGGGTGCACATATATCACTGTGGTATGATGCTTTCAGTTCTTCTGAGAATATGCTTAGAAGTGGAATAGCTGGAACAAATGGGACTTCCATTCCCAGCTTTTTGAGACATCTCCAGACTGACTTCCACAATGGTTGTACCAGTCTACACTCCCACCAATAGGGCAGAGGATTTGCTTTTTTCCACAGCCTCTTCAGCATTTGTTGTTGGTAGTTTTCTTGGGCCTGGCCATTCTTTCTGGAGTCATAAAATTACGGTGTGGTTCTAATTTGCATTTCTCTAATGATCAATGATGCTGAACATTTTTCAATGTATTCATTTGCCATTTGTATTTCTTCAACTGTGAACTGTATATTTCTCTCAGATGCCCATTTTTGCAATAGAACTTTGAATTTGGGAGGTCTGCAGAGGAGGAGCTGGGCAGATCTGGGGTGCCCTCACTGGCCTCTCTGCGTGTCTGGAGGACTCTGGATATCTGCGCCCAGACTGCTGGAGTTCCCTCAGGCTTCCAGGTGCAGTGAAGGAGAGAGGTGGGTTTGAGGCTTCCGCATCAGCCTCCCCATTCCGGCTTCATTTGGAGACCTGCTGAGCTCCCCATAGGTGGGCTGGCCCACACTACCAGCCTAGCCCAGCCTGTTTAGCTGCTGCGCCTGGCCATAGGTCTGCAGAGGAGGAGCTGGGCAGATCTGGGGTGCCCTCACTGGCCTCTCTGCGTGTCTGGAGGACTCTGGATATCTGCGCCCAGACTGCTGGAGTTCCCTCAGGCTTCCAGGTGCAGTGAAGGAGAGAGGTGGGTTTGAGGCTTCCACATCAGCCTCCCCATTCCCGGCTTCACTTGGAGACCTGCTGAGCTCCCCATAGGTGGGCTGGCCCACACTACCAGCCTAGCCCAGCCTGTTTAGCTGCCGCGCCTGGCCATAGGCCTGCAGAGGAGGAGCTGGGCAGATCTGCGGTGCCCTCACCAGCCTCTCTGCGTGTCTGGAGGACTCTGGATATCTGCACCCAGACTGCTGGAGTTCCCTCAGGCTTCCAGGTGCAATGAAGGGGAGAGGTGGGTTTGAGGCTTCCACATCAGCCTCCCCATTCCCGGCTTCATTTGGAGACCTGCTGAGCTCCCGATAGGTGGGCTGGCCCACACTACCAGCCTAGCCCAGCCTGTTTAGCTGCCGCGCCTGGCCATTGGTCTGCAGAGGAGGAGCTGGGCAGATTTGGGGTGCCTGCATCGGCCTCTCCATGTGTCTGGAGGACTGTGGATATCTCTGCAGCCAGGGAGGGTCCACAGGTTCCTGAAGCACTGCGGCCTGTGGTGAGTACCCTAATCCGGCTGCAATTGAAGAACTGTGGAGCTTCCAAGGGGCAGGTGGGCGCACAGTGTCCCTGAGGCCCAGCTTGTCTGGAACTGCGGAGTTCCGAGCAGGCAGAGGAGGGCCACTGGTTCTGTAGGCCTAATGGCTTGGGGTAGCGTGGCGCCAGAGTCTTAGTAGCTCCAAACATAGAAGGGGATTTTCAACAGATCCTGAGGAAGCTTTCAAATAACACTTGAAACACAGAAATATAGGAAAATGACAAAACGAAAGACCAAATTACAACCTCAAACCTCCAGCCCATCTCAAGAAACCCTAGGAGCGATGTATATAGAAGAAAATATATCCCATCCACCTCATATATCGGACACAATAGCTACTGAAATTGACAAGCAACTCCAGGAAGCTTTAAAGAAATTCAAACTCGAAATAATCTCCCAGATAAAAGAAGAAATGATAAAAGAAATGAAAGAGATTCTAAATATATCTAAAGAAAACACAGATAAAAAATTGGAGGAACTAAACAAAAAGATAGATTCCCTAGACGAGCAATATAAGAAACAAACAGAATACATAATGCAGATGCACAGAGATATACAGGAAATAAAAAACTACACTGAAAGTTGTAAAAACCGCCTTAATGAAAGTGAAGATAGAATTTCAGACCTTGAAGACAGGATTGCAGCTAGTGAACAGGAAAGGAAAGATCTTTTGAAAATAACAAGGAACCAGGAAACAACAATTCAACAACTGCAAGACGATGCAAAGAAAAATAACATAAGAATGATAGGGATTAATGAAAGAGAGGGAGACAACATGAAGGATGTCAGGAGGATATTTAGAGAAGTAATAGCTGAAAATTTCCCAAGCATGAGATCAGAAACTGACATCAGGATCAGTGAAGCATATAGAACTCCAAACAGTCATAACCAAAATAAAACTACACCCAGACATATAATAATCACCATCCCAGAAATCCAACACAAGAATAGATTATTAAAAGCTGTCAGAGAGAAAAGACAAATCACTTATAAAGGAAAACCTATCAGAATCACAGCAGACTTCTCAGCACAAATGATAAAGTCAAGAAGAGCATGGAGTGAAGTATTCCAGATCCTAAAGCAAAACGATTTCCAACCAAGACTGATATATCCTGCAAAACTATCATTCAAAATAGATGGTGCAATACGATACTTCCATGACAAAGAACAGCTGAACAACTTCATGAACACCAAACCAACCCTTCAAAAAATATTGAAAGACAGTTTAGATACACAAAGGAGAAAACCACTAAGCAAAGCAAATGTTTAAACAGAACAGAAAGATAAAGATGCAACAGCAGAGAGACAACATGCCAACAATAAACCAGCATTTCACAGTAATAACCATTAATGTAAATGGTCTCAATGCACCAATCAAAAGAAACAGACTAGCAGAATGGATCAAGAAACAAAATCCAACCATATGCTGTTTACAGGAAACCCATCTAACCCAGAAGGATACTCACAGACTGAAAGTCAAAGGATGGAAAACAATTCTTCATGCAGCAGGAATCCAAAAAAAGGCAGGAGTAGCCATTCTGTTTGCAGACAACGTGAACTTTAAACCAACAATGACCATAAAAGACAAAGAAGGTCACTACATACTCGTAAGGGGAAAACTCCAAGAGGAAGAGATAACTATCTTAAATATATACGCACCAAACTCCAGAGCACCCAGTTATATAAAACAATTATTAACAGAAATGAAAACTCAAATTATCAGTAACACAATTGTAACAGGAGACCTTAATACACCACTGACACCAAGGGACAGATCAACCAGACAGAAAATGAGCAAAGAAATACCAGAACTGAATCACACCTGTGAACAAATGGGTTTGATAGACATACACAGAATGTTCCACCCAACAACATCAGAATACACATTCTTCTCAGCAGTACATGGATCATGTTCTAACATAGACCATGTATTAGCTCACAGAACATATTTAAGCAAATGCAAAAGAGTTGAAATCATCCCTTGCATAATATCGGATCATAGCACTCTGAAATTAGAAATTAATGATAAAAGATACTGCAAAAATTCCACAAACACATGGAAACTGAATAACACACTCTTGAGTAATCTGTGGGTCACAGAAGAAATTAAAGAAGAAATTAAACAATACCTAAAAGAAAATGAAAATGCAGATACAACTTACCAGAATCTGTGGGATGCAATGAAAGCCGTCCTGAGAGGAAAATTTATTGCACTGAGTTCCCACATCAGGAAAACAGAACGAATACAAATAAATAACTTGATGCTACACCTCAAACAGCTAGAAAAAGAAGAGCAAGTCAAGCCCAAAGCCAAAAGAAGAGAGGAAATTATAAAAATCAGAGCAGAAATCAATGTAATAGAGACTAAGAAAACAATCCAAAGAATCAACGAATCAAAGAGTTGGTTCTTTGAAAGAATAAATAAAATCAATAAGCCCCTAGCCAACCTTATTTAAAAAAGGGAAGAAAAAGCTCAAATTCATGCAATAAGGAATGAAAAAGGAGAAATCACTACAGACCCAATAGAAATACAGAGGATCATCAACACCTATTTCGAAAACCTCTACTCTCAAAAGTATGATAACACCGAAGAAATAGACAGATTTTTAGAAGCATATGAAATACCAAAGCTAGATCAAGAGGATATAAAACTGTTGAATAACCCAATCTCTGCTAATGAAATTGAAAATGTAATTAAGTCCTTACCCACCAAGAAGAGCCCAGGCCCAGATGGATTCACTGCAGAATTCTACAAGAAATATAAAGAAGACCGCTGCAGAGGAGGAGCTGGGCGGATCCGGAGTCCCTGCAGAAGCCCGTTCCGTTGTCTGAAGGACTGAATACTTCTGCAAGCAGAGAGGCATCGCAGCTTCCTGAGGCACCTCAGCCTGTGGTGAGTGCCCAGCACAGTCTGCCCAAATCTCAGACTGTTCCGGACCCCCCAGGCTTCTGGGTGCAGAGAAGTGGAACAGTGGGTTAGAGGCCACTACAGCTGCCTCCCCATCCCCCCCGGCTACACTTGGAAGTCTGCTGAGCTCCTGACGGATGGGCGGGCCTACACTAACCCCGGAGCCCAGCCGCACCTAGCCATCTCCTGCAGAGGAGGAGCTGGGCGGATCTGGAGTGCCTGCAGAAGTCCCTTCCTTTGTCTGAAGGACTGAATACTTCTGCAAGCAGGGAGGCATCGTGTCGATGTCCGCTCCCGGCCGGCAGGAAGGACACACGACAAAGTCTGGTAGTGGACAACCTTTTCTTTTTATTTTTCTTCTCCGTACAGCCTGCCCTGGGTTCTCCCAGCTGAAGCCTCCTCTGGTCCGCTCCCCGCGGCTCCTTTTGTGCTTCAGTCTGCCCCAAAGCCTCTACCGGTCCGCTCTCCGCGGCTCCTTTTGGGCTTCTACTTCCGGGCTTCTACCTGGCTTCTTCTTCCGCCCAGGGGTGGCACCGGTATATATACGGGTACAGTGTCCAATCATGTTAAAGTAAGCAAGGCAAGCTGATTGGCTAACATCATCAGTTGCCAGGCAGACTATATTGTTGAGCGGGTTGTTTACGCGGTAAGCAGGAAACTAACGTGCTCGATGGGAGGGGCAATCTACCTCAGGCTTCACTCTTTACTACAGGCCTCACGTCCGCCAAGTGAGGCGACCGGGCTCGGGGCTGCGGCTCCCAACATCTCCCCCTATTTTATTTTTTATGAATGTGCGCATCGTAGCCCTTCCTGGACTGGGTGCAGAGGCTTATGCCCTATGTGTAGGCCCACCGTAGGTCCTTGGCTTAGACCCTGGTTGGCCATGCCATGGTCTGCCAAGGCCCTGAGGCCCTCGTCCTTTTTCTAGGGCCAGGCACAAACTGGACGGAACCTGGATGCACACAAGCTTGCACTCATTTCCTCTCCGTAAAGAAATCCCCTCGGAGAGAAATTTAGACCTGGGCAGCATCTAACAGTCCAGCGGCTTACGTGCAGGATGGGGTAGGGCCTGGCTTAGGTCGAGTCGTGCTGGGGAGGCACGCTCTTACCCGTCATTGACTCACCTACCCTGCTGTGTATTGTCACCTTATGGAGGAGAATGAGGGATGCCCGCCATATCTAGACTCGGTCGTGGGCCAATTGAGCAAGCCATGCATATGCCTGAGGATCTTCTTGTCCATTTCGGGCTACCGCTATTTCTATTCATCTTATTGGTTGGTCTGTGATGGATCTCCAGTAGGGCAGGTCTGATCTTCAGTCGAGGGCTTTGTTGCCCGTGTCAGTCTCTCCGGTATCCACAGTGGTTCTCGTCCCGATTCCTGTGGGAAAACACAAACCGCGCCTCGGTTCCAGCTGATTACCGGATCCGGGCCCATCCATTGTCATGCCATAGATAACCGCGCCTTTGGAGGCAGGCCTTGGCTTACTCCCCCTTTTTGTTTTTTATTTTTTTATTTTTATTTTTATCTTTTTCGGTTTTTTTTTTTTTTTTTTTTTTTTTTATTGGTACCAGGGATCGAACTGGCGATTGCCTGCTTACAAGGCAGGCGCTTATGCCGCTAAGCTAAATCCCTAGCCCATTTTTCCTCGACCGGCGTTTTTCTCAGCCTGCTCGGCAGAGTAGCCGCCCATGAAAATCATAGGACTGCGGTCGAGACAGAGTGGAACGGGGCGTCACTTCCTGTGCCGGCTGAGAGAAGGGAGGGTTCCCTGTAGCGGCCTCTCGGTGGGGAGCCGCTTCTGGAGAACAGCTCCAGGGCGGAGCGGATGGCTCTCTATCTCCTCCCCGCCAGAGAGCGCCGGGGAACTGGGTCTGGTCATCAGCGTGCCGACCTTCTCCCATAAGCATTTCCTTGTTCCACCCCCGGTTTCCCCGATTGGCGTTTCTCTCAGCCTGCTCTGCAGAGAACTCTGCGTACCAGGCTCGCCAATCCAGGTAACTGCCCGAGGGCAGACAGGCCTTTGCCAGCTGAATCCAGTCCGCGGGGGTGAGGGGCCCAGAAGACAGGTTCTCCAGCATGGCAATGGTGTAAGGCGCAGTCGGCCCAAAGGTTGTAACTGCATTTTTAAGTTCTCTAATCTGCTTTATCTCAAAAGGCTCCCATGCATTGCGTCTCTGGCCCATAGCTACTTGTACAGGAAATATCCCGTAGGGGCCACTATCTATCCCAGGTGGATGTACCTCATGAGACAAGCGTCCCCCCTGCCAAAGCCGCCTGTAAAAATACCGACCCGCCGGCGGCGGAGCATAAGACGGCGGCCGTGATTGGGCGGAAAATGGGGGCCCGTGCATCACTTCCTGTTCTGGCGAAAGGGGAGGGAGCTCCCAGGCGGCCGCCTCGTGGCGAGGGACCGCCTCCCTCTCGCGCCGGGGCGCACTCAGGAGCTCTCTACTCCTCCGCAGACCAGGTTGAGCAGAGCGCAATTCGCGGCGTGACGCTGGAAAAGAACCCTGCGACTCCTTATTGAGCGACTTAGGCTCCTGACAGCTGGTCTCTTTGGCCTCCCTGCCATTCAACTTTCCCTCGTCCTCGGAGTCAGACGACTCCGAGGCTAGAGCCCCGTCCTCCTCCTTAGCATCCTTGTTCCCCTTAACGGACCCCTCTCGGGAGCTCCCTGACTGGGCCTGCTCAGATACCCTGCGTACTTTTGTAAGCTCTTGAGAGCTTTCTCCACAACCACCCTCGCTCTTAGTGTTGCTACCTAACATGTTTCCCATCTTTTAATATGTTACTCACCGCGTGAGGCCCAAGGAATCCGCCACTTACGCGTGAGCCTGAGGGGAGTCTAAAAGCCCTGTAGGTGCGCGCCACCCAGAGCCCAGGCTTATCCCCAACTCACCTGTCTCGCAGCTCTGTACTGGAGCGTTGTCCACTTCCACGTCGCGGGGGTGATCAGTCCCCGGGCGGGCCTCCAAATGTCGATGTCCGCTCCCGGCCGGCAGGAAGGACACACGACAAAGTCTGGTAGTGGACAACCTTTTCTTTTTATTTTTCTTCTCCGTACAGCCTGCCCTGGGTTCTCCCAGCTGAAGCCTCCTCTGGTCCGCTCCCCGCGGCTCCTTTTGTGCTTCAGTCTGCCCCAAAGCCTCTACCGGTCCGCTCTCCGCGGCTCCTTTTGGGCTTCTACTTCCGGGCTTCTACCTGGCTTCTTCTTCCGCCCAGGGGTGGCACCGGTATATATACGGGTACAGTGTCCAATCATGTTAAAGTAAGCAAGGCAAGCTGATTGGCTAACATCATCAGTTGCCAGGCAGACTATATTGTTGAGCGGGTTGTTTACGCGGTAAGCAGGAAACTAACGTGCTCGATGGGAGGGGCAATCTACCTCAGGCTTCACTCTTTACTACAGGCCTCACGTCCGCCAAGTGAGGCGACCGGGCTCGGGGCTGCGGCTCCCAACAGCATCGCAGCTTCCTGAGGCACCTCAGCCTGTGGTGAGTGCCCAGCACAGTCTGCCCAAATCTCAGACTGTTCCGGACCCCCCAGGCTTCTGGGTGCAGTGAAGTGGAGCAGTGGGTTAGAGGCCACTACAGCTGCCTCCCCATCCCCCCCCCCCGCTACACTTGGAAGTCTGCTGAGCTCCTGACAGATGGGCGGGCCTACACTAACCCCCGAGCCCAGCCGCACCTAGCCATCTGCCTGCAGAGGAAGAGCTGGGCGGATCTGGAGTGCCTGCAGAAGTCCCTTCCTTTGCCTAGAGGACTGTGGATATCTCTGCAAGCAGGGAGGGATCACAGGCTCCTGAGGCACTGTGGCCTGTGGAGAGCAACCTAACCTGGCTGCAATTGAAGAGCTGTGGATCTTCCAAGGGGCAGATGGGCGCACAGTGTCCCTGAGGCCCAGCTTGTCTGGAACTGCGGAGTTCTGTGCAGGCAGAGGAGGGACACTGGTTCTGCAGGCCCAATGGTTTGGGGTAGTGCGGTGTCAGAGGCTCAGTAGCTCCAAGCATACAAGGGGATTTTCAACAGATCCTGAGGAAGCTTTAAAATAACACTTGAAACACAGAAATATACAAAATGACAAAACGAAAGACCAAATTACAACCTCAAACCTCCAGCCCATCTCAGGAAACCCTAGGAGCAATGTATATAGAAGAAAATATATCCCATCCACCTCATATATCGGACATAATAGCTACTGAAGTTGACAAACAACTCCAGGAAGCTTTAAAGAAATTCAAACTCGAAATAATCTCCCAGATAAAAGAAGAAATGATAAAAGAAATGAAAGAGATTCTAAATATATCTAAAGAAAACACAGATAAAAAATTGGAGGAACTAAACAAAAAGATAGAATCCCTAGACGAGCAATATAAGAAACAAACAGAATACATAATGCAGATGCACAGAGATATACAGGAAATAAAAAACACCACTGAAAGTTGTAAAAACCGCCTTAATGAAAGTGAAGATAGAATTTCAGACCTTGAAGACAGGATTGCAGCTAGTGAACAGGAAAGGAAAGATCTTTTGAAAATAACAAGGAATCAGGAAACAACAATTCAACAACTGCAAGACGATGCAAAGAAGAATAACATAAGAATGATAGGGATTAATGAAAGAGAGGGAGACAACATAAAGCATGTCAAGCGGATATTTAGAGAAGTAATAGCTGAAAATTTCCCAAGCATGAGATCAGAAACTGACATCAAGATCAGTGGAGCATATAGAACTCCAAACACTCATAACCAAAATAAAACTACACCCAGACATATAATAATCACCATCCCAGAAATCCAACACAAGAATAGATTACTAAAAGCTGTCAGAGAGAAAAGACAGATCACTTATAAAGGAAAACCTATCAGAATCACAGCAGACTTCTCAGCACAAACGATAAAGTCAAGAAGAGCATGGAGTGAAGTATTCCAGATCCTAAAGCAAAATGATTTCCAACCAAGACTGATATATCCTGCAAAACTATCATTCAAAATAGATGGTGCAATACGATACTTCCATGACAAAGAACAGCTGAAGAACTTCATGAACACCAAACCGAACCTGCAAAAAATATTGAAAGACAGTTTAGATACACAAAGGAAAAAACCACTAAGCAAAGCAAATAATTAAACAGAACAGAAAGATAAAGATGCAACAGCAGAGAGATAACATTCCTACAATTAACCAGCATTTAACAGTAATAACCATTAATGTAAATGGTCTCAATGCACCAATCAAAAGAAACAGACTAGCAGAATGGATCAAGAAACAAAATCCAACCATATGCTGTTTACAGGAAACCCATCTAACCCAGAAGGATACTCACAGACTGAAAGTCAAAGGATGGAAAACAATTCTTCATGCAGCAGGAATCCAGAAAAAGGCAGGAGTAGCCATTCTGTTTGCAGACAACGTGAACTTTAAACCAACAATGACCATAAAGGACAAAGAAGGTCACTACATACTTGTAAGGGGAAAACTCCAAGAGGAAGAGATAACTATCTTAAATATATACGCACCAAACTCCAGAGCACCAAGTTATATAAAACAATTATTAACAGAAATGAAAACTCAAATTATCAGTAACACAATTGTAACAGGAGACCTTAATACGCCATTGACACCAAGGGACAGATCAACCAGACAGAAAATGAGCAAAGAAATAACAGAACTGAATCATACCTGTGAACAAATGGGTTTGATAGACATATACAGGATGTTCCACCCAACAACATCAGAATACACATTCTTCTCAGCAGTACATGGATCATTTTCTAAAATAGACCATATATTAGCTCACAGAACATATTTAAACAAGTGAAAAGAGCTGAAATCATCCCTTGCATGTTATCGGATCATAGCGCTCTGAAATTAGAAATTAATGATAAAAGATACTGCAAAAATCCCACAAACACATGGAAACTGAATAACACACTCTTGAGTAATCAGTGGGTCACAGAGGAAATTAAAGAAGAAATTAAACAATACCTAAAAGAAAATGAAAATACAGATACAACTTACCGGAACCTGTGGGATGCAATGAAAGCCGTCCTGAGAGGAAAATTTATTGCACTGAGTTCCCACATCAGGAAAACAGAACGAATACAAATAAATAACTTGATGCTACACCTCAAACAGCTAGAAAAAGAAGAGCAAGTCAAGCCCAAAGCCAAAAGAAGAGAGGAAATTATAAAAATCAGAGCAGAAATCAATGCAATAGAGACTAAGAAAACAATCCAAAGAATCAACAAATCAAAGAGTTGGTTCTTTGAAAGAATAAATAAAATCGATAAGCCCCTAGCCAACCTTATTTAAAAAAGGGAAGAAAAAGCTCAAATTCATGCAATAAGAAATGAAAAAGGAGAAATCACTACAGACCCAATAGAAATACAGAAGATCATCAACACCTACTTCGAAAACCTCTACTCTCAAAAGTTTGATAACACAGAAGAAATAGACAGATTCTTAGAAGCATATGAAGTGCCAAAGCTAGATCAAGAGGATATAAAACTGTTGAATAACCCAATCTCTGTTACTGAAATTGAAAATGTAATTAAGTCCTTACCCACCAAGAAGAGCCCAGGCCCAGATGGATTCACTGCAGAATTCTACAAGAAATAAAAAGAAGACCTAATGCCGACACTCCTCAAACTGTTCAATGAAATTGAAAGGGAAGCAATCCTTCTTAAGTCGTTCCTGGAAGCAAATATTACTCTAGTACCAAAACCTGAGAAAGACCCAACTAAAAAAGAGAACTATAGACCGATCTCCCTAATGAACACAGATGCAAAAATCCTCAATAAAATATTGGCAAATAGGAACCAGCAAATCATCAAGAAGATTATACACCATGACCAAGTGGGATTCATCCCAGGAATGCAAGGATGGTTCAACATACGCAAATCAATAAATGTAATCCACCATATCAATAAAGCCAAAAATAAGAATCACATGATCATTTCTATAGATGCAGAAAAAGCCTTCGATAAGGTCCAACATTTATTCATGATAAAAACTCTACAGAAAATTGGAATAGATGGTCTTTACCTCAATATAATAAAGGCCATTTATGACAAACCAACAGCCAGCATCATTCTAAATGGCCAAAAATTGAAAGCCTTTACTTTAAAATCAGGCACAAGACAAGGATGTCCTTTATCACCACTCCTATTTAATATAGTACTGGAAGTACTAGCCAGAGCAATTAGGCAAGAAAGAGAAATAAAAGGGGTAAAGATATGAAAAGAAGAAGTTATCATTGTTTGCAGATGACATGATACTCTACATAGAAGACCCCCTAAACTCCATTGAAATACTCTTAGATACAATAAATAAATTTAGTAATGTGGCTGGATACAAAATCAATACTCAGAAATCAATAGCATTCCTATACACGAACAACAAAATTACAGAGAGGGAAATAAGAGAAACTGGACTATTCACATTAGCAAGCAAAAAAATGAAATATTTAGGAATTACTCTTATGAAAGAAGTGAAAGACTTATACAGTGAAAACTATAATACACTGAAAAAGGAAATTGAAGATGATCTCAGAAAATGGAAAGACATCCCTTGCTCATGGATAGGAAGAACAAACATTGTGAAGATGGCCATTCTCCCAAAACTCTTATACAGATTCAATGCAATCCCAATAGAAATACCATCAACATACCTTATAGATCTAGAGAAATCACTCCTAAATTTCATCTGGAACCAGAAGAGACCTAGAATCGCAAAGGCAATTCTAAGCAGCAAAGGCAAAGCAGGAGGCATCACAATCCCTGACTTGAAATTATACTACAAAGCAACAGTAGTAAAATCAACATGGTATTGGAATCAAAACAGAGGCGAAGATCAATGGAATAGATTAGAAGATACAACCACAACTACAAACACACTCAACCACCTTATCTTTGATAAAGGAGCCAGGCAGGTTCACTGGAAGAACGATAGTCTCTTTAATAAATGGTGCTGGAAAAACTGGCTCTCCATTTGCCGAAAACTAAAGCTAGACCCATGTCTATCACCATGTACTAAATTAAAATCTAAATGGGTCAAAGATCTGAATATTAAAACAAAAACACTAAATCTATTGGAAGACAAAGTGGGTAGAAACCTTGGAGACATAGGAGTAGGTAGAGAATTCATGAACAGGACTCAAACCGCACGGGAAACACTTCCCAGAATCAATAACTGGGACCACATCTTATTAAAAAGTTTCTGCATGTCAAAAGAAATCTCCAGCATAGTGAAAAGAAAACCCACAAACTGGGAAAAGATTTTAGTGAACTGTCTCTCAGACAAGGGACTCTTGTCTAAAACATATAAAGAATTAAAAAAAACTCAGACCTGCAAAATTCAAAGATCCAATCCAAAAATGGGCATCTGAGATGAATACGCAATTCTCAGATGAAGAAATGCAAATGGCAAATAAATATATGAAAACATGCTCATCATCATTGGTCATCAGAGAAATGCAAATTAAAACCACACTGAGATTCCATCTCACTCCTGAAAGAATGGCCAGGATCAAGAAAACCAACAACAACAAATGCTGGAGAGGATGTGGGGAAAAAGGAACTCTCCTGCACTGTTGGTGGGAGTGTAGACTGGTACAGCCTTTGTGGAGGTCTGTCTGGAGGTTTCTCAAAAAGTTGGGATTGGAAATCCCATTTATTCCAGCTATTCCACTTCTAGGCATATTCCCAGAAGAACTGAAAGCATCATACCACAGTGATTTATGTGCACCTATGTTTATAGCAGCACAATTTGTAATCGCCAGATCTTGGAAACAACCCAAGTGTCCATCAACTGAGGAATGGATAAAAAAGTTGTGGTATTTCTATACAATGGAATATTATTCAGCTATAAAGAAGGATCACATTGAGATATTTATCAATAAATGGGTGCAGCTTGAGACCATACTCATTAGTGAAATAAATCAATCTCGCATGTATGAATACCGAATAGTTTCCCTAATGTAAGTAATGATTCAAATATATGAAAATATGTGGCAATCATGATTCCCCATTATGTGGCCTTGAAGCCTTATAAAATTTTCACTTATTAATTAGAAAGGCTTTATTCCGGGCTTCTTGATATGGAAATATTTGAAGCTATAGTATATGAAGTTTTATCCAAATATCTCAAGGAAAAAGACAGACACTATGGTAACTATTATTCTTTAAAAAAATTATTTAGTTATTTCTTATGTTTATTTTAATTAAGGGAAAAATTTTAAAAATTAGGATATATAATAGTAACTCTTTTCGATTTCCTATTAACTTGTTTTGAAGTCCTGTAATGCTCCCACGATCTTGTTTTGACTGATTAGACTCTGTTCCATTCTGTGGGATAGTATCAGGTCTGAAGGTATAGGCAACTACTTTGAAGGCAGTAAGATTCACTAAGATGCCCATTCTGGTTTGACTATTGTCTCCTTTGGAAGTCCTGTAATGTTTACAATGTCTAAGTTTTATTGGTCTTGTTCTCTACTGTTTTGTCCAACTTTATAATATCTAATGAGATAGACAAATCTTTTTAAGGAAACAAGAGATAACGTTGATAACTATTGTTAATAACCGTATACTCTGTTCTACATCATGTGCTAAGTCTATCCTTGGTTTTCACTGACAGCTTGGTTCTGCCATATTTGACTTTATTCTCCCCCCCCAAAAAAGTAATAAGGACTAAGGAGTAATAAAATCTAAAATGTGTAAATTTTGTTGTAAAAAGAGAGGAAGGGGAAAAAAGAGCTCTAACGGATATAACAGCAAGTGTGTATAGGGATGTTGAATAGCTGACTATATTAATGTTTTTGGATCATTGAACACAGCTGTTTGTAGTCTCTCTGTTTGAATGTCTACTTTGTATTCTTTGATACTGTGATTTGAGCAACTATTTCCAAGATGATAATATGTAATCTATTAACAGGTGGTTTCTTACTGTTATGCTTTTTTTTGTAGTTCTGTATTATATGTAACCTTACACTGCTTTGTTTTGTTTTGTGTTTTTCTCTTTTTCCTCTTAAATACAAAAAAAAAAAAAAGAAATATAAAGAAGACCTAATGCTGACACTCCTCAAACTATTCAATGAAATTGAAAGGGAAGCAATCCTTCCTAAGTCATTCCTGGAAGCAAATATTACTCTAGTACCAAAACCTGAGAAAGACCCAACTATAAAAGAGAACTATAGACCAATCTCCCTAATGAAGACAGATGCAAAAATCCTCAATAAAATATTGGCAAATAGGATCCACCAAATCATCAAGAAGATTATACACCATGACCAAGTGGGATTCATCCCAGGAATGCAAGGATGGTTCAACATACACAAATCAATAAATGTAATCCACCTTATCAATAAAGCCAAAAATAAGAATCACATGATCATTTCTATAGATGCAGAAAAAGCCTTTGATAAGGTCCAACACTTATTCATGATAAGAACTTTACAGAAAATTGGAATAAATGGTCTTTACCTCAATAAAATAAAGGCCATTTATGACAAACCAACAGCCAGCATCACACTAAATGGCCAAAAATTGAAAGCCTTTACTTTAAAATCGGGCACAAGACAAGGATGTCCTTTATCACCACTCCTATTTAATATAGTACTGGAAGTACTAGCCAGAGCAATTAGGCAAGAAAGAGAAATAAAAGGGGTAAAGATAGGAAAAGAAGAAGTTAAATTATCATTGTTTGCAGATGACATGATACTCTACATAGAAGACCCCCTAAACTCCAAGGGCTCTTCTTGGTGGCTTGAAAGACTCTTAGATACAATAAATAAATTCAGTAATGTGGCTGGATACAAAATCAGTACTCAGAAATCAATAGCATTAGTATACATGAACAACAAAATTACAGAGAGGGAAATAAGAGAAACTGGACTATTCACATTAGCAAGCAAAAAAATGAAATATTTAGAAATTACTCTTACAAAAGAAGTGAAAGAGTTATACAGTGAAAATTATAATACACTGAAAAAGGAAATTGAAGATGATCTCTGAAAATGGAAAGACATCCCTTGCTCATGGATAGGAAGAACAAACATTGTGAAAATGGCCATTCTCCAAAAACTGTTATACAGATTCAATGCAATCCCAATAGAAATACCATCAACATACCTTATAGATCTAGAGAAATCACTCCTGAATTTCGTCTGGAATGAGAAGAGACCTAGAATCGCAAAGGCAATTCTAAGCAGCAAAGACAAAGCAGGAGGCATCACAATCCCTGACTTGAAGTTATACTACAAAGCAACAGTAGTAAATTAACATGGTATTGGAATCAAAACAGAGCCGAAGATCAGTGGAATAGATTAGAAGATACAACTACAACTACAAACACACTCAACCACCTTATCTTTGATAAAGGAACCAAGCATGTTCACTGGAAGAATGACAGTCTCTTTAATAAATGGTGCTGGAAAAACTGGCTCTCCATTTGCCAAAAACTAAAGCTAGACCCATGTCTATCACCATGTACTAAATTAAAATCTAAATGGGTCAAAGATCTGAATATTAAAACAGAAACACTAAATCTATTGGAAGACAAATTAGGTAATATTTGGACTCAAACCGCACGGGAAATACTTCCGAGAATGAATAACTGGGACCACTTCTTATTAAAAAGTTTCTGCATGTCAAAAGAAATCTCCAGCATAGTGAAAAGAAAACCCACAAACTGGGAAAAGATTTTAGTGAACTCTTTCTCAGACAAGGGCCTCTTGTCTAAAACATATAAAGAATTAAAGAAACTCAGACCTCCAAAATTCAAAATCCAACCCAAAAATGGGCATCTGAGATGAATACGCAATTCTCAGATGAAGAAATGCAAATGGCAAATAAATACATGAAAAAATGCTCATCATCATTGGTCATTAGAGAAATGCAAATTAAAACCACACTGAGATACCATCTCACTCCTGAAAGAATGGCCAGGATCAAGAAAACCAACAACAAAAAATGCTGGAGAGACTGTGGGGAAAAAGGAACTCTCCTGCACTGCTGATGGGAGTGTAGACTGGTACAGCCTTTGTGGAGATCTGTCTGGAGATTTCTCAAAAAGTTGGGACTGGAAATCCCATTTATTCCAGCTATTCCACTTCTAGGCATATTCCCAGAAGAACTGAAAGCATCATACCACAGTGATATATGTGCACCTATGTTTATAGCAGCACAATTTGTAATCGCCAGATCTTGGAAACAACCCAAGTGTCCATCAACTGAGGAATGGATAAAAAAGTAGTGGTATTTCTATACAATGGAGTATTATTCAGCTATAAAGAAGGATCACATTGAGATATTTATCAATAAATGGGCGCAGCTTGAGACCATACTCATAAGTGAAATAAATCAATCTCGCATGTGTGAATACCGAATAGTTTCCCTAATGTAAGTAATGATTCAGATATTTAAAAATATGTGGTAATCCTGATTCCCGATTAGGTGGCCTTGAAGCCTTATAAAGGTTTCACTCATTAATTAGAAAGGCTTTATTCTGGGCTTCTTGATATGGAAATATTTGAAGCTAGAGTATATGAAGTTTTATCCAAATATTTCAAGGAAAAAGACAGACACTATGGTAACTACTATTAAGTCGGGTTATATGGTGGTGAAGTACTAGGTTGCTGAAACAGTCATGCTTTGACCTCTATTGTTACATTGTTATGTCCTGTTTTATCTCAATCTCCCCCTTATTCTTTTAAAAAAAATTATTTAGTCATTTCTCATGTTTGTCTTAATTAAAGAAAAAATTTAAAAAATTAGGATATATAAATAGTAACTCTTTTTGATTTCCTATTAACTTGTTTTGAAGTCCTGTAATACTCCCACGATCTTGTTTGACTGATTAGACTCTGTTCCATTCTATATGATAGTATCAAGTTTGAAGACATAGGCAACTACTTTGAAGGCAATAAGATTCACTAAGAAACCCATTCTGGTTTGACTATTGTCTTCTTTGGAAGTCCTGTAATGTTTACAATGCCTAAGTTTTATTGGTCTTGTTCTCTACTGTTTTGTCCAACTTTATAATATCTAATGAGATAGACAATTCTTTTTAAGGAAACAAGAGACAACGTTGATAACCATTGTTGATAACCTTGTACTCTGTTCCACACCATGTTCTATGTCTATCCTTGGTTTTGACTGACAGCTTTGTTTTGCCATATTTGACTGTATTCTCTCCCCCCCAAAAAAGTAATAAGCACTAAGGAGTAATAAAATCCAAAATGTGTAAATTTTGTTGTAAAAAAGAGAGGGAAAAAAAAGAAAAAAGAAAAAGAGCTCTACCGGATATAACAGCAAGTTTGTTTAGGGGTGTTAAATAGCTGACTATATCAATGTTTTTGGATCATTGAACACAGCTGTTTGCAGTCTCCCTGTTTGAATGTCCACCTTGTATTCTTTGATACTGTGATTTGAGCAACTATTTTCAAGATGATAATATGTAATCTACTAACAGGTGATTTCTTACTGTTATGTTTTTTTGTTTTTTTGTTTTTTGTAGTTCTGTATTACGTGTACCCTTACACCACTTTGTTTTGTTTTGTGTTGTTCTCTTTTTCCTCTTAAATAAAAAAAAAGAAAGTGAATAAAGAGGTTGGGTATAATTTTGTAGAGACAGAGAGACCCCGGCACTGCCCCTCCCTAGTCTTTCTTACAATAAGAATTTCAGTGAGTGGGCCATCCACAAAACAGCAGAACTAGAGGCCAGACTGTTAACCAGAACTGTTTATTGCATCTGCATCATGTCCCACTCTTCCAGTTCATTTATGTTTTTCATTTGTCTCTTTAGATTAAGTTACCCACTGAGATGTTCCATTTGCAAAGTCCACAGATGCTACAGATGCTAGAGAAATCCTTAGTGAAGCACCTGCCTGAATCCATAAAGGTAAGAGTGGAACATGCACAAGAGAAAAATAAGGACATTTAGCTGCCTATAAAAGAAGTGGGGAAGAAAGCATTCAGCAACCTCTGTGGTAGGTGCTCTGCATGTACTATCTCATTTAAATTGTGTTGCCTTGATGTAAGAAATGTGTATCATAGCCCTCAGTTCTATAACCTAACCAAGACCATAGCCAATGTGCTGACTCGAATCTTGTCTGAGCTTTGGGGTATAATGTTTCACACCATTTCCTGCTACTTATAAGAAAACTGTATTATATAAATCTGGAAGTTTTCCAGAGTTGAAACTTTGACTAAAACTATCATATTCATGTTTAATTGCTTTTCTTAAACATCCATTTATCTGTTCCTTCTTGATGGAAAGAACAAATCAATTTGCATTTTTTCCAGTCTCAAATGAATAGTTTTAGATTTGAATGAGCAAGAAATGTCTTTAGAATGAGACCAATACTCTTGTATTCAGAGGCATGTCCACAACCAGCCACTGCGCCTGAAAATACAGGAAACATAATCTCATAGAGCTGAAATGAAAAAAGAATAGAATGTAGAAAGTAGCCAGTATAATACTTCTTACTGTATTTTATGGAATAGACAAAAATATGCATGTATTTAGAAGTCCTAAAAAAAGTAAGGAAATAATTTAAACTGAGTTTTCCAAAATACCTCCTTTATAACATCAGAATACATATGCTGTTCAACTACTTAAGACATTTATTTCGCTGGATAAAGTACATATTTTTAACATTTTAAAATGATTATAATCGGTGGATATCTCAGCAAGCAGGGGAGGATCGCAGGTTCCAGAGGCCCCGCGGCCTGTGGTGAGTGCTCAGCACACTCTGACCCAAGCCCAGACTGTTTGGGACCCTCCAGGCTTCCGGGTGCAGTGAAGTGGAGAACTGCGTTTGAGGCCTCTGCATCTGCCTCCCCATCCTGGCTGCGCTTGGAGAACTGTGGAGCTTCCATGAAGCAGGTAGGCGCACAGTATCCCTGAAGCCCCAGCTTATATGGAACTATGGAGTTCTAAACAGGCAGAAGAGGGCCACTGGTTCTGCAGGACCAGTGGCTTGGGGTAACGGGGTGCCAGAGTCTCAGCAGCTGCAAACATAGAAGTGGATTTCCAACAGACCCTGAGGAAGCTTTCAAATAACACTTGAAACACAGAAATATAGGAAAATGACAAAACAAAAGACCAAATTACAACCTCAAACCTCCAGCCCATCTCAAGAAACCCTAGGAGCAATGTATATAGAAGAAAATATATGCCATTCACCTCAAATATCGGACACAATAGCTACTGAAATTAACAAGCAACTCCAGGAAGCATTAAAGAAATTCAAACTCAAAATAATCTCCCAGGTAAAAGAAGAAATGATAAAAGAAATGAAAGAGATTCTGAATATATCTAAAGAAAACACAGTTTAAAAATTGGAGGAACTAAACAAAAAGATAGAATCCCTAGATGAGCAATATAAGAAACAAACAATACATAATGCAGATGCACAGAGATATACAGGAAATAAAAAACTCCACTGAAAGTTGTAAAAACCACCTCAATTAAAGTGAAGATAGAATTTCAGACCTTGAAGACAGGATTGCAGCTAGTGAACAGGAAAGGAAAGATCTTTTAAAAATAACAAGTTAAATAGCTGACTATATTAATGTTTTTGGATCACTGAACACAGCTGTTTGCAGTCTCTCTGTTTGAATGTCCACTTTGTATTCTTTGATATGGTGATTTGAGCAACTATTTTCAAGATGATAATATGTAATCTATTAACATGTGATTTCTTACTGTTATGGTTTTTTTTTTTTTTGTAGTTCTATATTACATGTACCCTTACATCGCTTTGTTTTGTTTTGTGTTTTTCTCTTTTTCCTCTTAAATAAAATTGAAAAAAAATATTAACAAGAAATCAGGAAACAACAATTCAACAACTGTTAGACAATGCAAAGAAAAATAACATAAGAATGATAGGGATTAATGAAAAAGAAGGAGACAACATAAAGGATGTCAAGAGGATATTTTAGAGAAGAAATAGCTGAAAATTTCCCAAGCATGAGATCAGAAACCGACATCAGGATCAATGAAGCATATAGAACTCCAAATAGTCATAACGAAAATAAAACTACACCCAGATATATAATAATCACCATCCCAGAAATCCAACATGAATATATATAAAGATTACTAAGATGACTGTGCTATTAATTCTGCTAGTTCTTGGAAAATAACAGGTAATATCCATAGGATTAGATCAATTTTGCATGCGTATGTCTAATAATTCAAAGACTTATGAAAAAGAACAAAAATTGTGTTCCTACCACCTTGTTTTGAAAGCCTACAATGTTATTGTTTTAGGCTCTTGGATATACTTATTTATTTGGGTTTTTTTTTGTCTAATACAGAAATGATAGATATACATGTATGAGCTTATGTATGCCTAGAAATTCACCTAAAGAGTTTACAAGAATTGATTTGAATATGTGTGATGGTGAAACAACTACACTGAAGAAAACTAGACACAATGGTAGACATTTATGACCTCTTATCATTTTTATTTGAAAGTTAACAATGCTTTTATTTTTGGTTTTGATTGCTTTTAGTCTGTTTTCAATTATTTGATTCCAATATGTATGAAGTTATGGCAGCTATTTTGAAGAAAATGAGAGACATTATGGTAGGCATTACTGATTTCCTAGTGTCTGGTCATGAAAGCCCTTGAGGCTTTCTTTCTTGTGTTTTGATTGCTTTTATACTGTTTTGATGTGTATGAACATATTGTGAGTAAAGGTATGGGCAACTATTTAGAAGAACACAAGTGACATGATAGCCACTGTTGATTTCCTGCTGTCTTTTTCTGAAATCCTGTATTATTTGCATTGTTTCACTCTGATCTACTTTGTTCTGTTCCGTTTGGATTTGCTTTGTTTCATTTTATCCTCTTTGAAATAAAAAAAGAAATATATAGTAAGTAAAAGTGAAATATATAATAAGTATTATATAGCTATGAAGTATGGTTGCATACATAAGTGTTTAATGACCTGGAAATATGGTCAAGTATAGCATATGGGGGAATAATAGATGTTAAACTAATATAGGTGAGATCATTTTGTATAACTGTGTGTATGCATGAAAAAATGAAAAAGAATAAGTGGTGCAAGAATGACTGATTGATAATTTATTGCATTTATGATTTCATCAAAACTCTGCTTATTGGGGGATAATAAAATGTAACCTAAGGATTGGAATAAACACTCTAATCACTGCACAGCCTACTTTCAGAAGGGTGAGTCACTTTGTCACACAAGCACAATATTGACCTTGAGCTCTATGCTTCTTCTTGCTCTGTGTTGAAATGGGAGAGCTATATGGGACCATCTTCCATATGAACCATGGGAACCCCTTCAAGGTAAAGGCTCTGGTGGACAAGTGGCCTGACTTTAATACAGTAGTTATCCGTCCTCAGGAGCAGGTAAGTTACCAACTATGGTATGGATATGATAGTGTCTATATTTGCTACATAAAATGAAGGTGGCAGGTGGGTAAATCTCAGGGAAACACAAATGAAGCAGGGTGATAACTGGTTAGCCCTCTCTTCCAGAAACTCACAGACCAGAGGAGTCATGGGACAGTGGTGATCTTCAGGATCAAGTGACGATGTACAGGAGCATTCAGGAATACTTGTGCTTTTGTTAGAGGAATTTTTTTTCTTTTTTATTTGATTTGTAAAAAGACTAAAAAAAATAAGTAGAAATAATAGATACGTTCAGAGAAAAAAATAGTAAGAAATCACTTGTTGATGTTTACATATTGTCATTTTACAAATAGTTATTCAAGGTACAAGAGTGCAACATGTAAAGTGGATATTCAGTGAGACTGCAAACAGATCTGTTCAACTCTCAAGCAAACCTTAGTAACATGGTTGTCAATCATATAGATTTAAACATACATGCAGTTATCCATATCTTCTTTTATGTTTAGATTAAACAAATTAAAGCAGGTTAAAATCATTCTGAACAAAGAATAATAGTATTGCTGGATTTCACATCATGACACTCTGTGATCAGCACTGGGTACTGTAGTGTCTTTTCTCTTTAATTTAAAGAAAGACTAAACAAAACAGAAAACAGGTAGAAACAACACATAATTTCAAATAAAAAAACAGTAAGAAATCACTAGTTGATGATTACAGATTGTCTTCTTACAAATAGTTATTCAAGATACTAAAGTGTAGCATATAAAGTAGGGATTCAAAGGCTGAGATTGCACCCAGTTCTGTCAAAACTGTCCAACAAAAACTTAGAAATATGTTTATCAATTCTATACTCTTAAATATACATGCAGCTATCCATGTCTTCAATTATGTTGAGATTGAATAAACACAAGCAGGCTAATATCACTCTGAACAACGAATAATACTATTGCTGGCTTTCACATTATGACACTCCAGGATCAGCACTGGGTATTTTAGTGGCTCTCTTTCTTCAAAATATCTGTTCATTTCATCATGTGTCATAAAATCAGTTCTCATAAACTGTTTATAGACTTGCACACACATGAATCTTAACATGTATTTCTATCCTTTCTATATTATTAGAGGGAGAAACAAAACAAAGCAAGGCAAAAGAAAACATATTCCTATAAACACATGAAATGAACTGAACATACAAGAACACTATACAAAGAGTTCTACCATGGTTCCTGTGTTGTCTCTTGCTATGTCCAATATAATTGGCTATATCATCAGACATAGGATAATTTAATATATCAGTACATAACAGTATTAATAAAAATACAACTTTGCATATAGTATAGGACTTCAAAAACCAGCAGTTATCAAACGAGAATGTGTATTGGACAGTCTCGTCATCTTCAGTGTAGTTGCCTATACTCTCAGAGTTCATACTATCAATCATTTCAGTTTTGAATAAAATCTTCTCTGCCTCATTTCTGTTATGCTATTTTTTGCCATCAGATGTCTGCTCGTTTTTTTTTTTTCATTCCATTTTCTGCTCCATTCCTTGAGGCTTCTCTGCCACTCTTCTTGGAATCCTAGTACTTTTCTCTCTAGAATGCCCTGCAGTATTCTCTGTAGTGTTGGATTGGTGGTTGCAAATTTCCCAAGTTCATCTTTGTCTTGGAAGCATCTTATTAATCCATTAATTTCTAGAGACAGTTTGGCAGGGTATATCAATGTGGGATGGAGGTTATTTTCTTTCAGGGCTTGGAATATTTCACTCCAGGCTCTTCTTGACTTGACGGTTTGTGTTGAGAAGTCTGCCATTATTCTGGTGGGCCTTCCTTTACAGATTATCAGTTTTTTGTCTCTAACAGCTTTTAATATTCTGTTCTTATATTGAATCTCTGGGATCACAAATATCATATGCCTGGATATATCTCTGTTTTGGCTGTAGGTGGCTGGAGTTCTGTATGCCTCATATATCAGCATATCATTTCCTTTTCCTATGTATGTGAAGTTTTCCTTAATTATTTCTGTGAATAACCTGTGTAGTTACTTTGTTTGTACCACAGCTTCTTCCTTCATATTCTTTATTCTCAAGTTATAGATCCTTTTGTCATCTTCTAGCCTTTGTACTGTTACCGCTTGTTTCCTTGTTATTTTTAAAATGTTTTCCCTTTCATACTCCCACATTGCAAAACTGTCCTCCAGTTTGGATAATCTATCCTTAGTTTCTTTCAAGTTGATTGGCCATCTTTCCATAGAGTTTTTAATTTCTTCATGATCTCTTTGGATATCCCTCATGTATTCTGAAATTTTTTATATTCTTCATCAAATGGTTCTCTCCTTTTGATTTTGAGTTCCTCCCTTCTTCCGTTTGTGTCTGCTTGAGGGGTGATTAGAATCTCTTTTATTAATCTTCTTATATCTTGCTTTATTTGACTAAATGTTTCACTTTTGAACTCATCTATGAGGTCCCGAATATATCACTTTATGTCCACTGGTGCTGTGTCTGACATTGCATGTTTGCTGTTCTCATTCTCCTTTGTATTTACCTGTCCTGGTTCAATGTTCTCAGTGTTGGGACCTGGGGACTTTTTGTTGTTGCTTCCTCTTCCCATCTTTTTTGCTTCTTCCAGGAGGCCTCAGTTTCTTTTTTTGTTTCTTACAATTCTTCTGAAGCCTGCTAGCTTGATGACCCATCACTCTGCCAAGTGCTACTAACTTTCAGACAGGGACAGTATATTCTAGCCCGTCCTCTCTGAATCAGTCTAGGGCTGTGGCCTGCACTGTATTACATTGTGACACCTCCCCTCCAGGTGGCAGTGGCTGGAGCACAGCAGCACTGGCAGCAGTGGCAGACTTTGTGCCGCCTCCCCTCCAGGTCATTAGTGGCAGCAGGGGCAGGGGTAGGCAAAGCCAGTGGGTGCCCATTCACTCCCAGGTCGACAGCAACAGGTCTTCCCAGAGGCCTGGAGGTGGTGCCTGGAGCACAGCGGGGTGGGGATCAGTCAAGTTGCTATGGTGTGCACTGTATTTCTTTGTGCCACCTCTCTTCCGGATCAGTCAAGCTGCTGTTGCCTACACTGTCAGTCAAACTTCTCATTATAGGACTTTTTGTTATTTAAATACTGTAAGATATAGAAATGCGACTGCTCAAGAGATGATTAAAAATAGAGATTTCAGCAAGCAAGGGAGAGGTTTAAAGTGCCTTCCAGGGGGATATTTCACTTGAACTAAATTTTGCAGTTAAGTGGGTTTTGACAGATTGACAAGAGCAAGGGACACATTACAAGCAGGGAAGAAGAATGCCTAAAATATAGAGAGATAATTAAGAAGCTTTAGGGAGATATTCAAGCAAAAGAAGGTATCACTACTTCGAATATATTTTCAGTTACATACTTTTATTAAAGTGACTAGCAGACTCTAAATACAAAATATGTTTTAAGCACGTTGAAAAACATAAGGTAAAAATCCACATAGGTGAGGAATCAAAAGAGCAGAGTAACAATGAACAGTGAAACACAGCCTCTCTGAGACTCAGAATCATGAGCCCAGAAAACAACAATTCAATCAAGAGAAATAAAGAACTGGATTACTGGGAATTAAGAAGGATGTGGGGGGAAAAGAAGGAGGTACAGAGAAGTTGGCAAAATGACTCACAAGAGACAGAGAAGAGAATGAAGCAATCTTGAAGCTTGCCTTGGTTTCAGGAAGAACTCTTTTTCACAGACAAAAAGTAAGGTAGAAAGACCTGCACCTGCAGGGAGAAACGCCACACATATGGCAGTGACACTGGCCAGAGGAGAAAGGAGCCCACAGTGCAGGGAACTTTGAAAGCAGCATAGCAGGCCACTGCTGGAGAGGCTTCTGCTGCCAGTGAGTGTTTGATCAAGTCCCGCTTAGGGAAGGGTTTGAGAAATGGAGAGCAAGATTCAGAAAAAAGATAAAACACCTTCACTTCAGGGTCCCCGGGGCCACCCCCTCCCACAGTGCCTGAGTGCAACAGCCACAGAAGATAGCTGTCCATAGAGAATGGGCTAGACATCTATCCCTGAAAAGTTTAACCTCAGGCTGAACAGGACATGGACCCTCCTCTTCATGCTGAGAAGCTAGCTTATATTATATTCAGAAATGGCTGGCTCTGAAAGCACTGGTATGACCTCTAGGGGGTTTCTTTAACCTCTCTCTGTTGGATACTATCTGGCATAGATCAGAGGTCTGATTGCCTTTCCATCTACCAAGATAAGAAAGTGTATGCCTTGGCATGGACAGTTGACTCACCCTGGGGTCAATGAACAGAGAGGCATCTGGAGGAGGGGCATCTTAAAAACCCACAGAGTGTAAAGGTAGGTGAAGAAAACTGTGACCTGCTGGATTCCAAAATTGTGGGTCATGAAGTGAAACCATTCACTCAAAACCCCTTTTTCCCATTTTTGGACTAATTATTTTTGCTGTCCCTTCTTTACTGATTTTTTGGGGGCAGGTTGTGGAGTTTTTCTTTCTCTTTTTTTCTTTGCTTCTTTTTCTTTCTAACATTTTCCTCTAACATTGTGGTCTTTATTTCCTCAGGTTCATACTTTTTTTCTTTTATCTTGTTTTAGTTATTAGTTCTTTTCCAACACTTTGAGCTAATTCTCTTATTATCTTTTAAATTCCTAGTAGGATCCTTTTCCTCACCTTTTTCTTCTCCTTCTCATCTTTATTTCTTAAATTTTCAAACTCTCATCTTGCATTCTCCATTTTACGACACATCTATCTTGCCAGTATAGCCATTAACCTTTGTTAACCCTTAGATAGTTAGCTGCATATTATTGTTGTTGAAATTTTTTCTGTTGTGGGTAAAAGTATAATTGTTGCTTTTAGTAGATGCGTAGTGTATGCAGCAAATCCAAGTACTAAATAATAACCAAGCCAAATTCTACTTAGCTTCAGTGAGATGGTCATAGAATGTGATCATCATGTACTTCAAAAATACACTAATGAAAAATAAAAATCGAACTAATGAGTCATCATAGAACTCAAGAGTTGAAATATTTGAAGTATTCAAGTAGCCCAGTAATCGAAAATCAACTTAGTTGAAACATATAGGCAATTGTTGCACACAAGTTGTAAGGTATATAATTATGCTAAGAGAAATAAGTGAAACACAGAAAGTTGAAAGTTAAATTTTGCCCCATCTCACTTACATAAGTTATTAAAAATTGAAATATATAGATAGAGGACAAAAGTAGAGGGAAAAAGAGTGGCTATTTAGGGGGAGAATGGGAAGAGGCAGGTTAAAGGAATTAAAGTAGCACTTATGAAGTTTGAAACAGTCTAAATAACTATTGTATAATATGAAGAATATAGGTAGCAACATTTTCCTGAATTTGATACTAAATTTTGAGACCCAGCTGTTTTTCATACAAAAGCAAGTAGGGTAATAATACAAAGTGATGGATCTTTTAATTTTCTGCAAAGTAGCAGTCATTATTTTCTAGCAACCGGTTCAGTAACTCTGTTATGACCCGTATGTCCCTCATGACATCGTGTCATACACTGTATACCTATCATTATTTATTAAAAGCTATAAAACAACACAGAGGAACAAATACAGAAATTTACATTAATTGTTAAAAATCAAAAAATGAAAATGATATTCTATTTTTTTTAATTTTAAGAGAAACAGAAAAAGTGTACAAGTAATATAGAATTTCAAAAGTAAAAAATCACTACTTAATAGATTACATATTGTCATCTTAGAAATAGTTGTTCAAGTTGCAAAATTAAAGCATACAAAGAGGACAAACAGTGAGATTACAAACAGTCTTGTTCAATGATCCAACAAAAACTCAGTAACATGGTTATCTATCTTGTACACTTAAATATACAGGCAGTAATATCATTTAGGGCACTTCCTTTTTCTCTCCTTTTTACAATAACAATTACACATTTTGGGTTTTATTACTCCCACAGTTTTTATTACTGTTTTTGAAAAGAATAAAACCAAATATGACATAAAAAAAGAGTCATTCAAATCAAAAGGATGGACATAGTACATGATGTAAAAATAGAATACAAGGTGATCAACAAAGGTTATCATAATGCCTCTTGCTATCTTAAAAAGAATTGCCTATATCATCAGTTATAATAAAATTGAACAAAACAGTACAGAACAAAACCAATAAAACTGAAACATTGGAGACATTACTGGACTTCAAAAGAAGATGATAGTCAAACCTGAGTGGGCATCATAGTGAATCTTACTGTCTTCAAAGTAGTTGCCTATACCCTCAAACTTGATACTATCAAGTAAAACAGAATAGAGTAAAATCAGTCAAAACAAGATGGTGAGAGCAATACAGGGCTTCAAATCAAGTGAGAAAGAAGTCAAAGTGGTTACTATAATATATCCTGCTATTTTTAACTACATTTTCCCTTAATTAAAGAAATAAAAAATACAAATGAATAAATAATAAAAAAGGAGATTGAGATAAGAGAGGAAATAACAGCACAACAGCTCAGGTCACAACATAAAAATTTAAGCAACATAGTGTTTCACCACAAGATATCCTGACATAACAGTAGTTACCATGTCGTCTGTTTCCTTGGAATATGTGAGTATAACTTCATACACTGCAGCATCAAACCTGTCAAGACAGTGTAAAACCATTCAAGAGAATGACAGTATTACAGGGTATTTAGAGCCAGCTGAAAGAAAATGAACAATGGTTTCTATATTGTATGCTTGTTTATAAAAGTTTTGTTCGTACTATCACAAATAATAAAATCTAATAATATACATGTTAAGATCCATGGAGACAGAAGAACAAAAGCTTGATGGGACTTCAAAACAAGATGATATTAAATCAGCACTAGCTATTATAATGTCTTGTTTTCTTCACAACAGCTGCCAATACCATCACAGATAATAAAATCAAATAGCCCAGAATAAAATCATTCCAATTAATGAATGAAAACATTATAAGGCTTAACGCGACACAATGGGGAAACACAATCATCACATAATTTTACGTATTCTTACCATTACTTATACTAGGGAAACTATTTGGCATTTATACATGTGGGTTTGATTTATTTCACTTATGAGTATGGTCTCAAGCTGCGCCCATTTATTTATAAATATCTCAATGTGATCATTTTTTATAGCTGAGTAGTACTCCATTATATACAAATACCACAAATTTTTTATCCATTCCTCAGTTGATGGACACTTAGGTTGTTTCCAAGGTGTGGCTATTACAAATTGTGCTGCTACAAACATGGGTTCACATATATCACTGTGGTATAATGCTTTCAGTTCTTCTCAGAATATGCTTGGACGTGGAATAACTGGAACAAATCCTACTTCCAATCCAGGCTTTTTGAGATATCTCCAGACTGACTTCCACAATGGTTGCACCAGTCTACACTCCCACCAACAGTGCAGAGGATTTGCTTTTTGCCACAGCCTCTTCAGCATTTGTTGTTGGTAGTTTTCTTGGTCCTTGGCATTCTTTCTGGAGTGAAATGAAATCTCCGTGTGGTTTTAATTTGCATTTCTCTAATGACCAATGTTGCTGAACATTTTTCCATGTATTTATTTGCCATTTGTATTTCTTCATCTGAGAACTGCATATTTATCTCAGATGCCCATTTTTGCAATGGGTCTTGAATTTTGGGGATCTGATTTTTTAATTGTCTATATGTTCTGGACAGAAGTCCTTTGTCTGAGGGAACATTCACTAATGGTCCCCAGACCAATTTTCCCCAATTTGTGGGTTCTCTTTTCACTATGCAGGAGATTTCTTTCAACATGCAAAACTCTTTAAAAGGACATGATTCCAGTTATTTATTCTGGGAAGCATTTTTCATGCAGTTTGGTTCTTGTTCATGAATTCTCTACTTGCCCCTATGGCTTCAAGATTTCAACCTACTTTGTCTTCCAACAGATTTAGTGTTTCTGTTTTAATATTTAGATCTTTGATCCATTTAGACTTAGTTTAGTACACAGTAATAGGCATGGTTCTAGTTTTAGTTTTCGGCATAGAGAGAGCCAGTTTTTCCAGCACCGTTTATTGAAGAGACTATCTTTCTTCCACTCAATGTTTTTAAATCTTTTATCAAAGATAAAGTGGCTGAATTGTATGCAGTTGTAGTTGTATCTTCTAATCTATTCCACTGATCTTCAGCTCTGTTTTGATTCCAGTACCATGTTGATTTTACTACAGTTGCTTTGTAGTATAACTTCAAGTCAGGGATTGTGATGCCTCCTGCCTTGCCTTTGCTGCTTAGAACCTTCTTTGCTATTTTATGTTTCTTCTTGCTCCAGATGAATTTTAGGAGTGATTTCTCTAGATATGTGATGTATGATGATGTTATTTTTATTGAGATTGCATTGAATCTGTATAGCAGTTTTGGGAGAATGGCCATTTTCACAGTATTTATTCTTCCTATCCATGAGCAAGGGTGTCTTTCCACTATGTGAGATGCTCTTCAATTTCTTTTTCAGTGTATCATAATTTTCCTTGTAAAGGTCATTTACTTCTTTCATCAGAGTAATTCCTAAATAGTTCATTTTTTTGGTTGCTAGTGTGAAGGGTGTGGTTTTTCTTATTTCTCTCACTGTGACCTTGTTGTTAGTGTATAGAAATGTTACTGATTTTTGAGTATTGATTTTGTACCCAGGTATATTGTTGAATTCATTTATTATATCTAAGTCTTTCAATGGAGTTCAGGGGGTCTTCTATGTAGAGTATCGTGTCATCTACAAATAATGATAATTTAACTTCTTCTTTTCCTATCTTTACCACCTTTATTTCTCTCTCTTGTCTAATTGCTCTGGCCAGTATTTCCACTAGTATATTAAATAGGAGCAGTGATAAGGGACATCCTTGTGTTGTGCTTGATTTTAAAGTAAAGGCCTTCAATTTTCGGCCATTTAGTATGGTACTTGTTGTTGGTTTGTCTTGGGGGCCTTTATTATATTGAGGTTAAGAGCATCTATTCCAATTTTCTGTAAAGTTCTTATCATAAATGAATGTTTGACCTTATCAAAAGCTTTTCTGCATCTATGAAAATAGTCATGTGATTCTTACTTTTGGTTTTATTGATATGTTGGGTTACATTTATTGATTAATGTATGTTGAACCATTCTTGCATGCCTGGGATGAGTCCCAGTTGGTCATGGTGTATAATCTTCTTGATTTTCTGCATCCTATTTGCCAATATTTTATTGAGGATTTTTGCATATGTGTTCATTAGGGAGATTTGTCTGTAGTTCTCTTTATTAGTTGGGTCTTTTTCAGATTTTGGTACTAGAGTAATATTTGCTAACAGGAATGACTTAGGAAGGATTGCTTCCCTTTCAATTTCACTGAAGAGTTTGAGGAGTGTTGCAGTACAAAGTCTTCTTTGTACTTATAGAGTTCTGCAGTGACCATCTGGGTCTGGGCTCTTCTTGGTAGGTAAGGACTTAATTACATTTTCAATTTCATTAATAGAGATTGGGTTGTTCAGCAGTTTTACATCTTCTTGGCATAGCTTTGTTACTTCACATGTTTCTAGGAATCTCTGTTCCTTCTGTGTTGTCAAACCTATGAGAGTAGAGCTTTTCAAAATATGTGTTGATGATCTTCTGTATTTCTACAGAGTCTGTAGTGATTTCACCTTTTTCATTTCTTATTGTGTGAATTTGAGCTTTTTCTTCCCTTTTTAAAATAAGGTTGGCTAGGGGCTTAACAACTGTATTTACTCTTTCAAAGAACCAACTCTTTGATTCATTGATTCTTTGGATTGTTTTCTTAGTCTCTATTGCATTAATTTCTGCTCTGATTTTTATAATTTCCTCTCTTCTTTTGGCCTTGGGCTTGACTTGCTCTTCTTTGTCTAGGTGTTTGAGGTGTAATATCAGGTTGTTTATTTGTATGTCTTCTGTTTTCCTGATATGACAACTCAGTACAATAAATTTTCCTGTGAAGACAGCTTTCATTGTATCCCAAAGATTCTGCTAAGTTGTATTTGTATTTTCATTTGCTTTTAGGTATTGTTTAATTTCTTCTTTAATCTCCCCTGTGTCCCACTGATTATTCCACAGTGTGGCATTCAGTTTCCATGAGTTTGTGGGATTTTTGAAATATCTTTTATCATTAATTTTTAATTTCATGGCTGATAAATGCAAGGGATAATTTCAACTCATTTGTATTTATTTAAATATGTTCTGTGAGCTAATATATGGTCTGTTTTAGAGAATGACCCATGCACTGGTAAGAAGAGCTCTTATTCTAATGCTGTTGGATGGAACACTCTGTATATGTCTGTCAAGTCCATTTGTTCACAGGTGTGATTCAGTTCTGTTATTTCTTTGCTGATTTTCTGTCTGGGAGATCTCTCCCTTGGTGTAAATGGTGTGTGAAGGTCTTCTATTATAATTGTGTTACTGCTAATTTGGTTTATCATTTCTGTTAATACTTGTTTTATATAACTGGGTGCTCTGGAATTTGGTGCATGTATATTTAAGATTGTTATCTTTTCCTCCTGACATTTTCC
Source organism: Cavia porcellus (assembly GCF_034190915.1). Classification (NCBI taxonomy): domain Eukaryota; kingdom Metazoa; phylum Chordata; class Mammalia; order Rodentia; family Caviidae; genus Cavia; species Cavia porcellus. Next base: position 52,406,731 of record NW_026947500.1, on the reverse strand, counting down.
CTAACCAGTATGTAGTGACCTTCTTTATCTCTTGTGATCATTACTGGTTTGAAATTCGGATTGTCTGCAAACAGAATAGATACCTCCACTTTGGGGGGGGGGTTCTGTTGCATGAAATATTGTTTTCCATCCTTTGATTTTCAGTCTGTGAGTATCCTTTTGGGTTAGATGTGTTTCTTATAGACAGCATATGGTTGGATTTTGTTTCTTGATCCATTCTGCCAGTCTGTTTCTTTAAATGGGTGCATTGAGTCCATTTACAAGGTTAAAGCAGTTATATGTTGGTTTGTCATTGACATGTTATCTTTCTGCTGTTGCATCTTCATTTTTCTGTTCTATTTAATTGTCAGCTTTGACTAGTGGTTTTTTCCTAAGTGTGTCTAAACTGTCTTTCAATATTCTTTGCAGGGTTGGCTTGGTGATCATGAAGTTCCTCAGCTGTTCTTTGTCATGGAAGTATCTTATTTCTCCATCGATTTTGAAGGACAGTTTTTCAGGGTACCTCAGTCTAGGTTGGAAATCAGTTTCCTTTAGGATATGAAATACTTCACTCTATGCACCTCTTGACTTTATTGTTTGAGCTGAGAAGCCTGCTGTGACTCTGATAGGTTTTTCTTTATAGGTGATTGGTCTTTTCTCTCTGACAGCTTTTAATATTCAATTCTTTTGTTGGATTTCTGGGATGGTGATTTTTATGTGTCTGGGTGGAGTTTTATTTTGATTATGGCTATTTGGAGTTCTGTATGCTTCACTGATCCTGATAGGAGTTTCCAATCTCATTTTTGGGAAATTTTCAGCTCTTACTTCTCTACATAGCCTCGTGACATCCTTTACATTGTGCGGGGGGCTGGGGATTTAGCTCAGCGGCATAAGCACCTGCCTTGCAAGCAGGCGGCCATGAGTTCGATCCCTGGTACCGATAAAAAAATGAAAAAAGACCAAAAAAAAAAACCCTTTACATTGTCCCCTTCTTTTTCATTTATCCATATCAATCTTATGTTGTTTTTCTATGCATCATCTTACAGCTGTTGAATTGTTATTTTCTGATTTCTTATTATTTTTAAAAGATCTTTCCTTTCCTGTTCACTAGCTGCAGTCTTGTCTTTGAGGTCTGAAAATCTATCTTCTCTTTCACTGAGATAGTTTTTACAGCTTTCATTGGAATTTTTGATTTCCTGTATATCTCTTCGCATCTGCTTTATGTATTCTGTTTGTTTATTATTTTGTTCATCCAGGGATTCTATCTTTTTGTTTAGTTCCTCCAATTTTTAACTGTGTCTTCTTTAGATATGTTCACATCACTTTCATTTCTTTTATCACTTCTTCTTTTACCTGGGAGATTATTATAGTTTGAATTCCTTTAAAGCTTCCCAGAGTTACTTCTTTATTTCAGTTGCTATTATGTCTAGTATTTCAGGTGTATGGCGTATATTTCCTTCTAAGTACATAGCTCCTAAGGTTTCTCGTGATGGACCAGATGTTTGAGATTTCATTGTGGTCTTTTGTTTTGTCATTTTCCTATATTTCCCTGTTTCAAGTGTTGTTCCAAAGCTTCCCTGATGGAAATTGTTTCCTATGTCCTGGACTCCTGGGATTTCTCTGGTAGCATAGCTCCCTCCTTGAGTAGCGAGATCCCCGGGTTAAAAGAAGGTTGCCAGGCTCCTCTCAGGTAAGCCTAAAGCCTCCTCAAGCTGCACAACTCCCCACTCTGGCAACAAAGCTCCCTTGATGGAATGAAGAACACCAGGCATGGTCCAGGCAGGGCCAAATCTTGCTAAGCCCAATCTAGTGTGGCCACAAGCCCAGCGGGCTCCCAACCACCTACAGCAAAGATCTCATACTCTCCCGGGGATTGGACGTTGTGTAACCATCCAATTCCTTGGATGGCAAAGCTCTCTGGGCTGATAGAAGGCATCCCTATGGCCTAGGACCTCCGCAGGGCTGCTCTCTCCTCCAGGAGGTGGCAGTAGTGCTGGTGCTCTCCAGGACAAAAGAAGGTCTCAGGCAAGGCTGGAGCAGGTTTTTCTGGCTCAACCCAGCTCCCTCCTCCTGGCAGGGAAGCTGCAGCATGACCTCCGGGGTGGAGAGAAAATCATATTTTAAATGTTATGTTGAAAACATTGCTTGTCAATGGTAGTACTAATGAGCTATATTTCTGTAAAAGCTTTTCTAGCTGTTCTACCCTGTCTTCATATCTGTGCTCTGGTCCTTGTTCAAATAATCTTGCTCCTTATTTCTGAGCTCTGAGAATGTATCTTTAATAAGTATTGTGTTTTGATTTTGCTAAGGATTCAAACTAGATTTTCAAACAATTGACATTTGTGGATTTTAAGACATTGTGTATCATTATTTTTATATGTTTCTGATGCAGAATACAAATTCTAATACTACCAAGTATTCTGCATCAATTTCAATACTGTCATGCCCAAAATAATATGTTGTGAAACTCCTTGAAACAAAATAGTGTTTAGTCTTGCAATTAAAGATTTCCCTGGACAATATTTTTATTGTTTCTCCTGAAGAATAGAAAATCATGGAGGAATTCAACTTAAACCAGTGCACCTTTTTTTCACATTAAATTGTAAAGCAAAACATAAATAACTGGCCAAATGAGATTTTTTAAAACATAAAGCAAATAGAGTAATTGCCATTGGTTTTTTGACACAAATGATTTAGTACAAATAAAAATATGTGAAACAGTCATATTTCACTTTGGAAAATACTACGATCATAAAAGCTAGGTAACAAATATTGAAATGTCTTGGTATAACTGGTTTGATTAATACCATGTTGCCAAACCACACAGGAGATGACGGATGATCTTGATCACTACACCAACACCTACCAAATCTTTTCTAAGGACCCCAAGAATCAGCAAGAATTCCTTGAAAAACCAGATGTCATCAACTGGAAACAACATTTGCAAATCCAAAGTAAAGAAAGTGGGGAGAGAGGTGTTTACTATTAGGGTAGGGTCACCTCCCATCCTGAGCACCTTCCCTCAAACTTTCACTTCCTCCTAGTGCTTTGTCCTTCTGTTTGGCCACCCACACTGCAAGATGTGGGATGTAAATGCTGCAGGTAGAGTTCAGATGCCAGGAACTCTGGATAAGGGACTTTCTCCTTAGCTGTGGATTCATGGTGTACACAAGGGCCCCCAGGTCCCTGGATGTGAGAACAGAGCTCTCCCTCAGGCCTCCCATTCTTGGAGTAGTAACAGCAATTCATTGCCCCACAGGGCTCCTTAGGGCCACCAAGTCAAGCCACGGGGGTTATGATCCTGCTCTCCCTAGTAACACTGAAAGCTGCTTCCTGGTTCAGCGGCTTTCTAAGCACTGGTAACCAAGGAACTTAACTATTCTTCTGTGTCTTCATTTGTAAAAATGAGGATAGTAAAAACATAAACCCTACAACATAGTGTCTGTAGGAAGATAAAATGAAGTAGTATTTGACCAGTGCCTTAACAGATATGTACAAAGCTAAGATTGGTTGCTATAATTTCAGCATCACTCTTCCTTTGCACAGTAACTGAAAGGTTTTTTAGGACTGTTTATTTTAGATAAGAGAAAGCATGCTCAGAGAGTGACCTGATCACACTCATAGTAAGTGGCAATGATAGGAGCCAGATTGTCTGGTACTAAATCCTGCTTCATTTGATTAACCTTGCTTCTGCCCCTCTAGGTGGACAGTCAAGCCTGGACAGAGTGATACAAAGTGTTACAGCTGCTAAATTTTTCAAGGTCAAGAAAACACAGTGCTTCCTTTATATGATACCAATGACAGTAAAGAAACTGGTGCCTTCCCTGTTGGGTACACAGCATTTAAAATCTGAGACTCCCAGCATCATGTGAGTTTGACTGTAGTAGCTCTTCCCAGTATGCTGACATCCTTAATGAAAGTGGTTTACCAGCCTCACTGGCCACAGTCATTCCTGCTGACCTACAAGTGATTTCTAGGGTGGTCCTTCCAGAGCACCATTTGGGTTCTGTGCTTCACCTGTTGGGAGCCATCAAGGCCTCTCAGCACTTTGAATGAAACCGAATTCCTTCTCCAGGTGCAGCATGACCTGCAGCTTCCCAGCAGCATCTCTGGACTTGCCTCTGCCACTCAGTCCCACATACTCACTCACACAGGGATGTGGGAGGTGGGCTTGCTGTTTGCCTGCCTACACAGCCCTTTCCTGTTATCTTCATGCATTTCTCCCATTTTATGAGCCTCCCACTCATCCTAAAGGTTCCCTAGGCATAGGCACAGTGAAAAAGTTCTCCAACAAAGAAAATAAGTTATGTGTCTTCTCTTGTTTTTTTCTAGTGTAAGAAGGAATAGGTCTGAAAAATGATGTGTGTGTTTGCCGGGCTGCTGAATGCCTGTGCATCAGAGTGACAGGAAGACCTTCATTCCCTTAGGGAAATGTGTCACTGCACAGACTGGAGGTGCAGAGTCACTTAGAGCCCCATTAGCACTTCTGGTTCTGTACAGGAGACCATCCAGGTAGAAGACATTCCATCTCCTGCCAGGGCAGGTTCTGAAGATGAAGGGACTGGTTCCCCATAGCTGGTGAATGGCATAACTGTGGTTTGAATGTGGATCTAATGCCACGCAGTGGGTTCCCGTGGAGCCCCAAAAGCCCATGACACCATGGTGGGAGCCTTTACTCCTCCGTGTTCTGTTACAGTAGCTGCCTGGGCTCCAAAGCCTTGACTTTCGACTTCAGACTTGCCCTGTATGCAGCACAATGGCTGAGGACCCGTGGATGCTAATCTTCATGATTCCAAATGCTGGCTCTGCTGCTCACTGGCTTTGCCTTGTGGTTCTGACTCATGTTCTGTTGAGATACTGTTCTCATCTGTACAATGAGGCTGATGTCTTCTGCCTTAGCTTCTAAGCAGCTTCACAGCCAAACTGAAAAAAATCTGAAGTTTAGCAAATTTCAGCATGTAATCTGATGAAACACTTTGCTGTGATTCTTCTATAAAATTAAATTGATTGCTCTAACTTAGCTATACAGAATGATCACATCAAGCTAAAGATTTTCTACCTGTGTGTTTGTGTCTTGATTCCTCTTTCTTTTTCCCTCCGTTCGGTCCCTCTTCCACTCCTTCTTTATGAAGCTTTATTTTATCCTTTTTTTCTCATTTTTTCTTTTCTTTTCCATCCCCTTCTCTGCCAGGTTACCTTTTCCTTTGAAACATTTCTTCCTATTTCACAGTGCCTATTCTATACTTTGGTCATTAATTATTATTTCATTGTCCTATGCTGGAGAAAAGATGGGATATTTACACATGTGTGACTGATTCAGTTCACTTCAGTATGGTCTCATGTTGCATCCATTTACTTAGAAATGTCTCAGATTTATCCTTGTTTGTGGAAGAGTAATATTCCATTGGATTAAAAAAATCCATAGCTTTTTTTTTTTTTTTTTGGAAGGTTGAAAAATTAGGTTAATTTGTCCTTTAGAATTCCATAAAATTGGGTTAAAAAATATTAACTGCTTTACAGGTTACAAGGAAACAAACAAAAAAAGAGCAAGAAATTTTAAACTGCCTAGCATTAACAGGGAATGAATATATTGTATTTAGTCAGTAATAACAGTAGTAACTGTGCTGTGGATGACAGAAATGAATTTCTTTAGTGGGGAAAATTGGCACAGTTCCATACACCAGCAATACTTAAGAAGCTGGTCCATTTACCATAATTTTTTTTTTTTTTGTCTTTTTCCTTTTTATCAGTCCCGGGGATCAAACTCACGACTGTCTGCTTGCAAGACAGGCACTTATGCCGCTGAGATAAATCCCCAGCCCCCATTTACCATAATTTTAAAAATCAGGGAAACAAGGAATTTAATGATTTTCATACCTTATATGCATATAATACTGAGATTTAGAAAGCACTTTTACATTTCAATAAGAGATTTGCACTAGAGGAAGCAGGGCTTAGATGGTATAAGTGGCAGGATGTGGCTTTGCTGCTCTCAGTGCTATTCATCATTTATTCAGTAAAAGTCACTTGACCTGAGTCTTCTTGATCTGTTAGACCTAATATATATTAAGCCAGTATATCTAGTTTATTTGTGGCATGTGGATTCTTGATCCTAACGGTGACAGAGTAATAAAGATGATATATTAAAATTTTTCAGAGATGCTTCCAACTACAAAAATTTTCATGATATCCAATATCTTCCAAATGAATGAAAGGGAAGACTGTATAGACCAATAAAAGAGGCTTTAAAAAAATCTCTGTAGGTCATCAAGAATCTGGTTTGGAGAGCGTGGATTGTTTACTTTTGTCCAGAAAGGTTCACAGATTCTTATTCTGCCTCTGTGGCTAAGACAAAGGTCTTACTGGATACAAGGAAGACATGATGTTTGGGTTTGAATCTGAAGCATCTTTCAAAGGCTGTTTTGCTGAAGGCTTCCTTTGGGGAAAGGAAGGATTTTAGGTGATGGGTTGTAGTGGGAGAAGGTTAGATTCCTGGGGGTGGGGATATGGGAACACCAGCCCCTCCTTTTCCTCTCTTTCTCTCTTTGCTTCCCAGTTGCCATGGCATGAACAAATTTACTTTGCCATGACCTGCTGCTTGGGCATGGGTTAAAAAAGTGGGTCGTGGTGGCACATACCTATAAATCCAGCATTTTGCAATTACTCCACTATGCTTCCCAGTGTTTTTAGCAATGTCTTCTGGGCTTCAGCTAATGAGAGACACTACAGGAAATCTAGATGATAGGAGAAAAGAAGAAGCCAGTTAATCTCTTTCTTCCTGTCCTGCCCTAGGCTGCGAGTCCTCAAGTGACTGTCTTTCTCAGTAGCTGTAACTTCCAGTGGACCTCAGCGGTCCCACTGGATTGCTCCATGCTCTTCTGTTGGATTGCGTCTTTAAATTTGAAGATACAGTATTTTTGAATTCTCTATGTGTTTTAGATATCAGTCCCTTGTCTGAGGGACAACTAGCTAGGGTACTTTCCCTCTCTGTGGGTTGTCTTTTTCATTCTCTTGGTGATTTCTTCTGCTGTGCAAAAGCTTTAGGACAGGATAAGATCTCTGTTGTCAGTACTTTATATTATTTTCCACGTGGTCAGGCTTTTGTTTATGAAATATTTGTCTGCACCTCTTTCTTTAAGAGACCTACCTAATGTCCCTTCCAATAGCTTAGTGTTTTTATTTGCTTCTTTACATCTTTGATACATTTTGATTTCTCTCCATTAGTGAATGGAGAGAAATATGGTCTAGTTTTCGTGTTTGGCATGAGGGAAGCCAGTTTTTCTGGCACCATTTATTAAAGAGGCTTTTTTTTCAGTGAATGTGTTTGGAACTTTTGTCAAAGATAAGATGGATCAATCCTAAGCAACAAAGTCAAGGTAGAGGGCATCTCATATTCTGACTTGAAATTATACTACAAAGCTACTGTGATAATAATACTTAAGTTTAATGGAGTTTTTCTTGTGTGTGTGTCTGGGTGCTTGGTATGCCTGTATGCAACAGATCTTATTTTTTCTGTCCCTTCACAGAAATTCAATTAGTATCCTTATTTTAGACCACAAGAAATGGAGGTAGAGATATAAGCTACCTGCCCAAAATCACACAGTTAGTGAGATTATGACTGCTGAGTTTCTCTCATTACCTGTTTTCTTACTTCTTCTCAATTTGCTTTCTGGAAGAAACAATGTATTTGATATTATGTGCTGTTCTTTTTCCTTTCTCTCGGCAGCAATCAAGAGATGTTTAAACTCTCATCGCTGGATGTAGCACACGCTGCCTTAGTGAATAAATTCTGGGGCTTTGGTGGTAATGAGAGGAGCCAGAGATTCATTGAGCACTGTATTCGGACCTTCCCCAGCTTTTCTGCTGGAGGCTGAGAAGACGCCTGTGACCTGGGCCCTGATGGACTACACCAGAGAGCTGTGAATGGGAGCCACTGTGCCTGAGTACCAGGGCTTGGGCCTTGTATCTTATATCTCACATATTCAGGTTCAGACTCTAGAAAATGTTGGCTTCCCCTTGTATTGCCATACTGCCAAAGCCAACAAAGCTGTACACAAAAAAGTCACAAGCTGAATTATGTCACTATGCCCTGTGACTGGAACCAGTGGAACTGCATGCCTCTGAGAAGCTGTCTCTGAACACAAGAAAGTGTTGGAGGGCTGTGATGTGGTGCAATAGACAGAATGAATAAGTCACAAGCTGCAGTGATTAGCCCTGTTTTAGTTCTATGGAAACACTGCCGATGATCAATGAGATGCCATTGTCTTGCACCCACATTTCTTTTGAGGTCTAGCATTTCTGGCATGGGATACACCTTTCTGAAGTCACCACAGCTTTCTGGTGGCCCCTGCACTTGTCCCATGTTCTGTACTTCTGTACTGCATTGCCTGTATTAGTTTGATAAGTGCTGCTGTAACTCTTCTCAAGGAACTCCTGTCTCATACAGTTTATTGCCATTGCAGAAAGCTTAACAGTTTGCCAAAATGTGGGTCATCTTAGCATAACATGTAGTTTGCTTTACTATAATCTCTTTAGTGAGTGGGCCATGTGTACTATTCCTTCTGCAGGTCTCTAGAAATGATTATTCTATTGGAAGCCCTTTGATCTGCATCCACCCTTGATAACTATATTAATGTGAGATAATACTGCAGTGAAACTCAACATATGTATGACTATCATGTACTAATAAAAATAAAAAGAAATCATGTTAAATGCTTCACAGTTATATGACAGTAGGTTGGTGTGATAACTGAGAAGTTTATTTTTAAAGTTAAAACTTATTGTGTATGTTTTATCCATATATTATAGTGTAAAATAAATAGAGATAGTAAAATGTTTAGTGATAGTATAATGAAACAAATTAGGCAGTACATCATCTCACATACTTACACAATTATTTTGTGGGGGGGGGGGTTGTACCAGGGATCGGAATCACAACCTTGTGCTTGCCAGACGGGCACTTATGCCACTGAGCTAAACCTTCAGCCCACAGTTTTATTTTCATAGTCACAGAAGCTAAAATTTCATTTTGTATAAATGGTACAGCTTGATCACTTTATACATTAGATCTCTAGATTTGTTCATTCTATATATGTTATTTTGTATCCTCTAATTTACATCTCTCTCTTTTCTCACCTACATCCTTAATTCTGACTAAACCATACTTTAGTTCTCTGTCTCTGCATTTTTTAATTCTTTAAAGATTTAGTATATAAGTAAGATCATACATTTTTGTCTCACTGATTAATTCCACTTATAATATCTTCCATAATCATGCATTTCATAGAAAATGACAGGGGTCATTAAAACCTTTTTTCCTGTTTCTCTCCTACTTCTTTAAAAAGCACATTGGTTACCTCAAAAATAACAATGCACAATGCACTAACCATTGTTACTTTCCTACAATCTTGTTTTGAAATTTTGTAGCATTGTTATTTTTTTCTTTAAAATAATTCAGCTAAATAAAAAAGCTGCAGCTGTATATATCTGTAATGGTTGTGGTATCATGTCAAGTTGACTTGCTTTAGCATGTACATAGGGGTTTGGAGGACACACTTCTTGGCCTGTCTGGCAAAGTCATAGAGGAATGGCTTACAGACCTATCTCTGTAGCAGATCCAAGAAATCAGAGAAAGCAATTTGGAGCCAGGAAGGTTTATTAGGATCACAGCTGGGTCAGTGTGGACTCTGGCCAAGATAGCTTAGCATCAGACAAAGGAAAGGATCCAGTTTTATGCATTTGGAGGGAGGGTAGGGGTTGTTGTCAGCCCAGGACTTGTAGGCAGTTAAGCAAGTTTACATGAAGCAGGACAAAGATAGTTTCTTAATTTAGCCTTGTGCCACAAGCAGACAAATTTCAGGATGTCACAAGACTCATCTTACAGTGTTTACAGGAGCCCAGTTGTCACCCTTATCTGAATTGTTAAAGGAAGACAAAATGCCAGGATGTCATATACCTTGTTTACAGGCAAATGAAAACAAATATTATCTTGTAACAGAACAAGAAATTATAGCCTCAGGGGGGAGGACAGTTTGAATTGGAAGCTCATTTTTCTGTAAGCCCGATTTCATCTCTAGTTTTCACTCCTTTCTCAAAAGCCCTATTCTGCTCTGGCTCCTGGCTGCCATGAAATAAGCAGCTGTGCTCTGGCATGCCCTCCTGCCATGATGCTTCCGTCTCAGAGCCAAGCAACTCCAGGCTAAATCACCTCAAACTAAGCCAAATTAATATCTCCCCTCCTTAAATTCATGAGTATCAGGTACTGTGTCTCAGCAATGGGAAGTTGAGTAGTACACAAAATTTGTACCAAGAATGCGACCTTTGCTGTGACTGTGTCTGACTCTGGGTTAGCAGTGAAACTCACTTGCACGAGGCACTTGGAAATGTCAAGAGATATGGACTAGAGAAGCCCCAAAATGCTCTACACTGCACTTGACAGGAGATTCTGACTGAGTTCAGAAGAGCAGAGTGCTGATAAGAGTGTGGGCAGTAAAGGACAAAGACGTTTATTTGGGAAAAAGACTCTACTGGCATTTGGCTGAGAGACTATCTGGTGGACCATACTCTGCCAGAATCCTTGCCTACACTGTGATTACTGGAAGATGGCAGATCAATAAGCAGCAAAGTAAAAAGTGTCTGAGGGAAACAGCTCAGATGCTGGAATATAGCATCCTGGACAAGACCAGATGAAAGAAAATGGATCTTCTCAAGCCAGGAAGAAACTAAAGTGAAAAAAAAAATGAAAGAAAGAAAGAAAGAAAGAAAGAAAGAAAGAAAGAAAGAAAGAAAGAAAGAAAGAAAGAAAGAAGGAAGGAAGGAAGGAAGGAAAGAAAGAAAGAAAGAAAGAAAGAAAGAAAGAAAAGAAAAGAATGTATGTGGACAGAAGGCTGTAGCCAGACACACTTTCACTGGAGCTGGTCCCACTGTATGCAGAATGCCATTGGAATCAGAAAATACATGGTCATGGTGAAGTTGGGGGTTGACAGGCCCAAGGGTCTCAGCGGGAGAATGTGGTTTTTGGGGAGAGCAGGGGACGGGAGATCTGCACAGGCTTGTGGTGAGTGTAGGGAATGCAGTCCTCCTGGGGGAGTGGGCAATTTTCTGGGTGACATTTTGGAGTTGGGCAGGAGCTTTATTCAGTCACTCCTGGCACAGAGAAGCTTGGTGAGAATTGCTTAAACTGAGTCCCACCCCTGTGCATGATCCAATAGCCAAGGAAAAGGTTTCCCTGAAGCTATCCCTAACCAGCCCCATTCGCATATCACGCACTAATGTAGTGAACACTTCCCCTGGTTGACCAGCTCAAAAGGGAGGGTCCAGGCTGCCCCACCTTTGCTTGTACTCCAGTGGTCCCTAGCAGACCTGGGAGGGCAGTAATGTCTAGCCAGCATGCTTCAGAGTAATGGTAACCAAGACAGGAAGTGTTAGAGACCCCCACAATCCACTTGTCTGGAAGAAACCGGAAACCTGTGAAGAGGAAGAAAGGAAAGGAAGTCTCCAGCCTCCAAACCAAGCAGTACTGGCCCAGGAGAGGTAAACACAGAAGAGATCAGGGGTTTCACACCTGCAGTTTCTGAAGAAACAGCGTCTGACATAAAGACATATCTTCATGAAATTATAAGAAAAACTTAAAACAAATACTATTACATGTAAATGAAGATATAAGAAAAATAATAAAAGAAATGCTAAGAACCTCTCAAGAAGACACAGATGGAAGAATGGAGGGGCATAGAAAAAGGAGAGAAACCTTTGATGAAGAACGTAAAAGAAAATCTACAATTCATGAAACAGATTCAAAGAGATTACCAGGAAATTAAAAACTCCATTGAAAGCTGGCAAAATTGCTTGAAAGAAACTAAAGATAGTCTATCAAACCTTGAAGACAGGTTTGCAACATATAGCTGTGAGTGGAAAGATCTCTTAAAAATAACAAGGAGCCAGGAAGTAACAATACAAAGCTAGAAGATGACAAGAGGATCTATAACATAACAATAAAAAATATGAAAGAAATATCAGGGTTAAACACAAGTGAAATACAAAGGCTATTTACAGAAATAATTAAAGAAAATTTCCCAAGCATAGGAAAAAGAAATGATACTCAGATATATGAGGCATACAGAACTCCAGCCAGCTATAAATCTACACCCTGACATATAATAATCAAGATCCCAGAAATTCAACACAAGAACAGAATGCTAAAAGCTGCTAGAGAAAAGAAGCAGATCACCTAAAAGGAAAACCTATCAGAATCATGACAGACTTCTCAACACAAACCATCAAATCAAGAAAAGCTTGGAATGAAGTACTCCAAATCCTGAAAGAAAATAATGTTCAACCCATACTGATGTACTCTGAAAAACTATCTCTCAAAATTAATGGAGAAACAAGGTGCTTCCATGACAAAGAGGAACTGGGGTAATTCATGACCACCAAACCAACCCTACAAAAAATACTGAAGGACATTCTAAAGAAAGAGAAAAAACAAAAAACCATGGCTTCAGGAACAATTGCAGAAAATGAGGTAGACATTGAAATGAAGGGGGAAAATAGACAAACAATGACAGAAAAATAGCATGGCAGAGATGAGGCAGAGAAGGTGGGCCAAAATTGCTAACATGGATGGCCACAATACACTAATAAAAAGAAATACAGGGAGAGTGGATCAGGAGATAGAGTCCATCAAAATGCTCTATACAAGAAATATAATTAACCTGGAAGGTTTATGGACTGAAAGTCAAAGATGAGAAAATAATGATCTATGTGACAGAGAACCAGAAAAAAGTGGGGGTGGCTCGCAATTTAGCTGCAGATTGGTTGGAAAGACATAAAGTGTTATTTTTTTTTTTTGTCTTTTTCCTTTTCATCGGTACCAGGGATCAAACTCACGACTGCCTGCTTGCAAGGCAGGTGCTTATGCCGCTGAGCTAAACCTCCAGCCCGGTTGGAAAGACATAATACTTTTTATACAATGGAGAACTACTTAGCTACAACTTGAGATCAAGCTCAAGGTAAAAAGGTTCAGAACCACTTAGGTAAATAGGGGGATTCTTCCCTAATCTAAAAACTAAAGGAGTTAGTGGGATACAAAATGTACAGTGCACGCTGTAAAAGTGAAAGGGGGGAAATTGTCTAAAAAGGGAAGGCAGATAACATTGTTAATCTCATCATGATTTGAAACCCATATTGTTTTCATCACTCTGTTTAGTTTGTTTATATTCTGTTCCAGTGTGTCTACTTGTACTTGATTTGAGGGCATGGACAGCTATTCCAAAAACAGCAGGATATACTATGGTAAACATTTTTAATTTGCTATTAATTTAATCTGAAGCCCTGTATTGCTTTCAATGTTTTGTTTTGACTGATTGTATTTGAATCTATTTTGTTTGATCTCTGCCTTGTCTTGACTGATATTAGAATCTGTTATGTTTGATAGTATCAACTCTGAGGGTATAAGCAAATACTCTGAAGACAGTAAGATTCGGTGCAGAGGAGGGGCTGGGTGGATCTGGGGCGCCTGCATCTGTCTCCCTGTGTGTCTGGAGGACTGTTGATATCTCAGCAAGCAGGGGAGCATCGCAGGTTCCAGAGGCCCCACGGCCTGTGGTAAGTGCTCAGTGCACTCTGCCCAAAGCCCAGACTGTACAGGACCCTCCAGGCTTCCGGGTGCAATGAAGTGGATAAGTGGGTTTGAGGCATCTATATCTGCCTCCCCAGCCTGGCTGTGCTTGGAGAACTGTGGAGCTTCCAATAAGCAGGTGGGCACATAGTGTCCCTGAAGCCCAGCTTATCTGTAACTACGGAGTTCTAAGCAGGCAGAAGAGGGCCATTGGTTCTGCAGGCCCAGTGGTTTGGGGTAAGGGGGGGCAGAATCTCAGGAGATGCGAACATAAAAGGGGATTTCCAACAGACCCTGAGGAAGCTTTTAAATAACACCTGAAACACAGAAATATAGGAAAATGACAAAACAAAAGACCAAATTACAACCTCAAACCTCCAGCCCATCTCAAGAAACCCTAGGGGCAGTGTATATAGAAGAAAATATATGCCATTCACCTCAAATATCGGACACAATAGCTACTGAAATTAACAAGCAACTCCAGGAAGCGTTAAAGAAATTCAAACTTGAAATAATCCCCCAGGTAAAAGAAGAAATGATAAAAGAAAAGAAAGAGATTCTGAATATATCTAAAGAAAACACAGTTAAAAATTAGAGGAACTAAACAAAAAGATAGAATCTCTAGATGAGCAACATAAGAAAAAAACAGAATACATAATGCAGATGCACAGAGATATATAGGAAATAAAAAACTCCACTGAAAGTTGTAAAAACCATCTCAATGAAAGTAAATATAGAATTTCAGACCTTGAAGACAGGATTGCAGCTAGTGAACAGGAAAGGAAAGATCTTTTAAAAATAACAAGGAATCAGGAAACAACAATTCAACAACTGCAAGACAATGTAAAGAAAAATAACATAAGAATGATAGGGATTAATGAAAAAGAAGGAGATAACATAAAGGATGTCAAGAGGATATTTAGAGAAGTAATAGCTGAAAATTTCCCAAGCATGAGAAACCGACATCAGGATCAGTGAAGCATTTAGAACTCAAATAGTCATAACCAAAATAAAACTACACCCAGATATATAATAATCACCGCCCCAGAAATCCAACACAAGAATAGATTATTAAAAGCTGTCAGAGAGAAAAGACAGATCACTTATAAAGGAAAAGCTATCAGAATCACGGCAGACTTCTCAGCACAAACAATAAAGTCAAGAAGAGCATGGAATGAAGTATTCCAGATCCTAAAGCAAAATGATTTGCAACCTAAACTGATGTATCCTGAAAAACTATAATTCAGAATTGATGGTGAAATATGATACTTCCATGACAAAGAACAGCTGAAGAACTTCATGACCACCAAACCAACCCTGCAAAAAATATTGAAAGACAGTTTAGATACACAAAAGAAAAAACCACTAAGCAAAGCAGATAATTAAACAGAGCAGAAAGATAAACATGCAACAGCAGAGAGATAACATGTCAACAATAAACCAGCATTTAACAGTAATAACCATTATGTAAATGGTCTCAATGCACCAATCAAAAGAAACAGACTAGCAGAATGGATCAAGAAACAAAATCCAACCACATGCTGTTTATAGGAAACCCACCTAACCCAGAAGGATACTCACAGACTGAAAGTCAAAGGATGGAAAACAATACTTCATGCAGCAGGAATCCAAAAAAAAGCAGGAGTAGCCATTCTGTTTGCAGACAACGTGAACTTTAAAGCAACAATGACCATAAAGGACAAAGAAGGTCACTACATACTCGTTAAGGGAAAACTCCAAGAGGAAGAGATAACTAGCTTAAATATATATGCACCAAACTCCAGAGCACCCAGTTATATAAAACAAGTATTAACAGAAATGAAAACTCAAATTATCAGTAACACAATTGTAACAGGAGACCTTAATATGCCATTGACACCAAGGGACAGATCAACCAGAGAGAAAATGAGCAAAGAAATAACAGAACTGAATCACACCTGTGAACAAATGGATTTGATAGACATATACAGAATGTTCCACCCAACAACATCAGAATACACATTCTTCTCAGCAGTACATGGAACATTCTCTAAAATGACCATATATTAGCTCACAGAACATATTTAAACAAATACAAAAGAGTTGAAATCATCCCTTGCATGTTATCGAATCATAGCGCTCTGAAATTAGATATTAATGTTAAGAGATACTGCAAAAATCTCGCAAACACATGGAAACTGAATAACACACTCTTGAGTAATCAGTGGGTCACAGAAGGAATTAAGCAATACCTAAAAGAAAATGAAAATGCAGATAAAACTTACTGGAATTTATGGTATGCAATGAAAGCTGTCCTCAGAGGAAAATTTATTGCACTGAGTTCCCACATCAGGAAAACAGAACGAATACAAATAAATAACTTGATGCTACACCTCAAGCAGCTAGAAAAAGAAGAGCAAGTCAAGCCCAAAGGCAAAAGAAGAGAGGAAATTATAAAAATCAGGGCAGAAATCAATGCAATAGAGACTAAGGAAACAATCCAAAAAATCAACAAATCAAAGAGTTGGTTCTTTGAAAGAATAAATAAAATCAATAAGCCCCTACCCAACCTTATTTTTAAAAGCTCAAATTCATGCAATAAGAAATGAAAAAGGTGAAATCACTACAGACCCAATAGAAATACAGAATATCATCAACACCTATTTCAAAAAACTCTACTCTCAAAGGTTTGATAACACAGAAGAAATAGACAGATTCTTAGAAACATATGAAGTACCAAAGCTAGATCAAGAGGATGTAAAACTGTTGAATAACCCAATCTCCATTAATGAAATTGAAAATGTAATTAAGTCCTTACCCACAAAGAAGAGCCCTGGCCCAGATGGATTCACTGCAGAATTCTACAAGAAATACAAAGAAGACCTAATGCTGACACTCCTCAAACTATTCAATGAAATTGTTTGGGAAGCAATCCTTCCTAAGTCATTCCTCTTAGCAAATATTACTCTAGTACCAAAAACTGAGAAAGACCCAACTAAAAAAGAGAACTATAAACCGATCTCCCTAATGAACACAGATGCAAAAATCCTCAATAAAATATTGGTAAATAGGATGCAGCAAATCATCAAGAAGATTATACACCATGACCAAGTGGGATTCATCCCAGGAATGCAAGGATGGGTCAACATACGCAAATCAATAAATGTAATCCACCATATCAATAAAGCCAAAAGTAAGAATCACATGATCATTTCTATAGATGCAGAAAAAGCCTTTGAAAAAGTCCAACATTCATTCATGATAAGAACTTTAAAGAAAATTGGAATAGATGGTCTTTACTTCAATATAATGAAGGCCATTTATGACAAACCAACAGCCAGCATCATACTAAATGGCCAAAAATTGAAAGCCTTCATTTAAAATCAGGCACAAGACAAGGATGTCCTTTATCACCACTCCTATTTAATATAGTACTGGAAGTACTAGCCAGAGCAATTAGGCAAGAGAGAGAAATAAAAGGGGTAAAGATAGGAAAAGAACAAGTTAAGTCATCATTGTTTGCAGATGACATGATACTCTACATAGAAGACCCCTAAACTCCATTGAAAGACTCTTAGATACAATAAATATAATCAGTAATGTAGCTGGATACAAAATCAATACTCAGAAATCAATAGCATTCCTATACACGATCAACAAAATCACAAAGAGGGAAATGAGAGAAACCACACTCTTCATATTAGCAAGCAAAAAAATGAAATATTTAGGAATTACTCTTAGGAAAGAAGTGGAAGACCTATACAAGGAAAATTATAATACACTGAAAAAAGAAATTGAAGATGATCTCAGAAAATGGAAAGACATCCCTTGCTCATGGATAGGAAGAACAAACATTGTGAAAATGGTCATTCTCCCAAAACTGTTATACAGATTCAATGTAATCCCAACAAAAATACCATCAACATACCATATATATCCAGAAAAATCACTCCTAAAATTCCTCTGGAACCAGAAGAGACCTAGAATAGCAAAGGCAATTCTAAGCAGCAAAGGCAAGGTAAGAGGCATCACAATCCCTGACTTGAAGTTATACTACAAAGCAACAGTAGTAAAAGCAACATGGTATTGGAATCAAAACAGAGGCGAAGATCAATGGAATAGATTAGAAGATACAACCACAACTACAAACACACTCAACCACCTTATCTTTGATAAAGGAACCAAGCAGGTTCACTGGAAGAACGACAGTCTCTTTAATAAATGGTGCTGGAAAAACTGGCTCTCCATTTGCCGAAAACTAAAGCTAGACCCATATCTATCACCATGTACTAAATTAAGATCTAAATGGGTCAAAGATCTGAATATTAAAAGAGAAACACTAAATCTATTGGAAGACAAATTGGGTAGAAACCTTGAAGACATAGGAGTAGGGAGAGAATTCATGAACAGGATCCAAACCGCACAGGAAATACTTCCCAGAATCAATAACTGGGACCACTTCTTATTAAAAAGTTTCTGCATGTCAAAAGAAATTTCCAGCATAGTGAAAAGAAAACCGACAAACTGGGAAAAGATTTTAGTGAACTCTCTCTCAGACAAGTGACTCTTGTCTAAAACATACAAAGAATTAAAAAAAAAACTCAGACCCCCAAAATTCAAAGATCCAATCCAAAAATGGGCATCTGAGATGAATACGCACTTCTCAGATGAAGAAATACAAATGGCAAATAAATACATGAAAAAATGTTCATCATCATTGGTCATTAGAGAAATGCAAATTAAAACCACACTGAGATACCATCTCACTCCTGAAAGAATGGCCAGGATCAAGAAAACCAACAACAACAAATGCTGGAGAGGCTGTGGGGGAAAAGGAACTCTCCTACACTGTTGGTGGGTGTGTAGACTGGTACAACCTTTGTGGAGGTCAGTCTGGAGATTTCTCAAAAAGCTGGGATTGGAAGTCCCATTTATTCCAGTTATTCCCTTTTAGGCACATTCCCAGAAGAACTGAAAACATCATACCACAGTGATATATGTGCACCTATGTTTATAGCAGCACGATTTGTAATTGCCAGATCTTGGAAACAACCCAAGTGTCCATCAACTGAGGAATGGATAAAAAAAGTTGTGGTATTTCTATACAATGGAGTATTACTCAGCTATAAAGAAGGATCACATTAAGATATTTATCAATAAATGGTCGCAGCTTGAGACCATACTCATAAGTGAAATAAATCAATCTCGCATGTGTGAATACCGAATAGTTTCCCTAATGTAAGTAATGATTCAGATATATAAAAATATGTGGTTATCATGATTCCCCATTATGTGGCCTTGAAGCCTTATAAAGTTTTCACTTATTAATTAGAAAGGCTTTATTCTGGGCTTCTTGATATGGAAATATTTGAAGCTATAGTATATAAAGTTTTATTCAAATATTTCAAGGAAAAAGACAGACACTATGGTAACTACTATTAAGTTGGGTTATTTGGTGATGAAGCACTAGGTTGCTGGAACAGTCATAATTTGACCTCTATTGTTATATTGTTATCCCCTGTTTTATCTCAATCTCTCCCTTATTCTTTAAAAAAATTATTTAGTTATTTTTTATGGCTTTTTTTAATTAAGGGGAAAAATTTTAAAAATTAGCAGGATATATAATAGTAACTTTTTTGATTTCCTATTAACTTGTTTTGAAGTCCTGTAATACTCCCACAATCTTGTTTTGACTGATGAGACTCTCTTCTATTCTGTATGATAGTACCAAGTTTGAGGGTATAGGCAACTACTTTGAAGGCAATAAGATTCACTAAGATGCCCATTCTGGTTTGACTATTGTCTCCTTTGGAAGTCCTGTAATGTTTACAATGCTTAAGTTTTATTGGTCTTGTTCTCTACTGTTTTGTTCAACTTTATAATGTCTAATGAGATAGACAATTCTTTTTAAGGAAACAAGAGACATCGTTGATAACCATTGTTGAAAACGTTGTACTCTGTTTTACACCATGTGCTATGTCTATTCTTGGTTTTGACTGACAGCTTTGTTTTGCCATATTTGACTTTATTCTCTCCCCCCCAAAAAAGTAATAAGGACTAAGGAGTAATAAAGCCCAAAATGTGTAAATTTTGTTGTAAAAAAGAGAGGGGAAAAAAGTGCTGTAAAGGATACAACAGCAAGTGTGTTTAGGGGTGTTAAATAGTTGACCATATTAATGTTTTTGGTTGGATCATTGAACACAACTGTTTGCAGTCTCACTGTTTGAATGTCTACTTTGTATTCTTTGATACTCTGACTTGAGCCACTATCTCTAAGATGATAATATGTAATCTATTAACTGGTGATTTCTTACTGTTTTTTTTTTTTTTTTTTTTTTTTGTAGTTCTGTATTACTTGTACCCTTACACCACTTTGTTTTGTTTTGTTTTTTCTCTTTTTCCTTTTAAATAAAATTTTTTATAAAAAAGACAGTAGGATTCACTATGATACCCATTCTGGTTTGGCTATTACCTTCTTTTGAAGTCCTAAATGTCTCCAATGTTTTGTTTTTATTGATTTTGTTCTGTACTGCTATATTCAATTTTATTGTGCCTGATGATATGGGCAATTCTATTGAAGATAACAAGAGGCATCATGGTAACCACTTTAGATCACCTTGTATTTTGGTTGTAAATCGTACTATGTTCATTCTTTTGTTTTGACTGGCCCCATTTTTTTTCTCTCATTTGCTTTTATTCTCCTCAAAATAAAAATAAATTTTAAAAAGAAACCTTGTCTACATTATGCCTGTGTCCCAAGTCTTTTCTGAGATTACTGTCTTACTTCCTTTCTTCTTGTTGCTGAGACAATTTGCCCAAAACCCAAAGAAGAAGCAGTTTATTTGGCTTCCTGTATTTAGAGGCTTCAGTTCCTAGTTGGCTGGTTTGAAGGCAGGTGAGATGGCAGAGAAGAACTGCAGAGGACAAGCAGTTCGTGGCAGGCAGAAGGCAGCGAGGCAGCAAATAGCAAATTACAAGCAGAGAGCAAGAAGCAGCCACCCTCATTATGTTCCTTTCAGCTTATCCAGGCTTCCCAGCCCGAGAGTGGGTAACACTCACACCCACAGTAGGCAACCTTAATCCCAGCATGGCACTGTGAATCTGTCCCAGAATCACATCCCTGATCCCTGACGCACACACCCCAGGTCCAGCCACCCCGGGAAGACCCCACTTGTGATCACATGAGAGTTTACATCCAAATACAATCCATACTGTGGACTGAAACATCTGGTGGGGAAATCTCAACACGGCCTGAAATTCAGGCTGTGGCATGGGCACTCTGGCGGTTTTAAATTCTTATCATCTTATCATGTTAAATTCTTATCATCTTGTTTTGAAAACCTATATCACTATTGATTTTTGTTATTTTTTTCATTTTGCTTTTGTTGTTTTTTTGTTTTGTTTTGTTTTGTTTTTTGTTTTGACTGTTTGCTTCTTGGTTTTTCTGGGGTTTTTTTCTTTAAAAAAAAAAAAAACAGGCAGGAATCAATGCACAACTTATCGTCAAAAAAAGAGGCTCCTGCTAGCTTCTGCCACTCCCTGGAAGTAATATCCTCTTTTTGCATATGTGTAAGAAAAGTAATTAGAGATTAAATCTTGCACATCAGATTTCATTTGTATCTCTTCCTCTGCCTTGTTTTTATTGAAGACTATATAAAGTAAATAGAAGATTAAAGCATGTCTTATGTAACCTGACCTTTGTTCCTGTTTCCAAGCTGTTTATTTTATGCATCATTCATTTGTAAAGCAGTCACAGCACCTACTGGGACAAAGGGTAGTGTGTTGTTTGGGAAAGAGAAGTTCAGAAAAAACACATCAACCTTCTGATTCTGCAGAGCCAATTCTTTCAATGTGAGACTGTGAGAGGAAGGAAAAAGCTGAAACCTTGAAAATTTTGCCATCTGGGTGCAAAGTCCATACTGAAGCTTCAGCTCAGCAGTCTCTACACAGAGACACACCAAACTCTCACTCTTCAGTATCCTACTGACCTGGCTGTATCAGAGGGACTTTCATCTCCCAGAAGTCAAGCCTAGGAGCATCTGTGAAACTAGGTGTGGACACAGCATTTCAGGTGAGCACTCATCCCAAAGCAGGAACCAACTGTTCCTGCTATAGTTAGTAAAATACAGGATTTATGCTAAACAAGTAGATTTTACTTGCTTTGGGTATACACAAAGAGGAATGGCATGCTGGGGTATGTTAACATGCTTAAAATTATAACTTTTTCACTATCTATATGTTTTCCATAAGATCATGTGCTATATCCTAAATATATGTATCACAGATATATCTGTCTGTACAGAGTTTTCTGTGTAGTTTAGGCCAACCTAGACTTACTTTGTACCCCAGATTGGCCTCAAACTCATGGCAATCTTCCTACTCCAGCCTATTGAGTGCTGGTTTATGGGCATGCACCCACCACCATGCCCAGTGATAATGTTTATTTTAGAAAAGATTTAAGTCCTGCTTTTTGGCATGCCATTCATCTTAAGAAAGTCAAATCACCGTGCTTGTTGCTGCAGATACAGCTCTGTGACACACTGCCTGCCTGGCAAGTGCAAGGTCCTGATTGTCAGCACATAAGATGAAACAAAACAAAAATACACAATGCTTATACTGTGTTATATGCAGAACATGCAGATAAATATGCTGTTGGAAAAGGATTAACTTCAGTTTAAGAAACAAGGAGGGACATGATTGAAACCCAACAGAGGCAGGTAGGGAAATATCACAGCAAAGCTCATTAATATGTTCAATTAATAGGAATCAATGTGCAATTGTTCAAAGGGAAAGGGGAGTTAGGAGGATGAAAGGAAAAGATGAGAAAACATGAGAAAATGGAAACAAAATCTTGTAAATGAGGAAAAGGGAGGTTGAAGAGAAGGGGATGGGGGAAAAAAAGAAACTAAGATATATCATGTACAAGTACAAATTCCCTGTGATGAGTGTGATCATTATACCTATCTATTGTATCAAGAAACAATTTAAAGAAGAAAAATGGGTTAATAGTTATATGAAGTGCATTTTCTAATTAAAAAACATAAAATATGTATCTGACATCTAATTTGTCCAGGGAAGCTAGTGAAGTGCAAAGAAACACTCTGTGAAGCATCTTTTGTCAACTAGGGAAAGAGTAAGGAGAGATTTGGGTTCTTTTCCAGAGGCACACGGGGGGAGTGGAGAGCACTGCAAACCGGACAGCCTCTTACCCTTCCGGTTACCTTGCTGGCAGGCAGTCCTTTCCTTGATTGGAAAGATGATTCTCCTTAAAGTCAGGAAAGCATTAACAATGATACAGACCAGACTGTTTAATAAAATCATACAGCAAACAAGTGTTACTTGAAATATTTCACCTGTAATGCTACTAACACAGGCTATTTGCCTATGTTGTTTCAGATTTGTGCTTAAACTCTGTAGGTACATGTGAGCTCTTTCCTGTCTTGCATTTTCTAATTTTATTTTAACATCCTCTTGTACAGCTCCATGTATGATGTGTTATACCAGTGTGTATTCTGTCAAAGCCTTAGAGTGGCATTGCCCTGCTAGATTTTATTACTGTTTCCTACTTCTGGCATTAGAATTTTGCTTAGCACGTGTTATGTTAGTGTCCCTTTATAAACTTTATTTTTCTCTGTTTATTTTTCTTTGGATTTGTTTCCACTTCTAGAATGGTGGGGTCAAATATTCTGGGGTTCACTCCTGAGTTGTCACCCCGGCCTTGTGTCGCTGGCTATGGCGGCAGTGTCAGATTCTCTGAAAAATCTCACTGTTCCATCTATTGGGCACTGCACTTAGTTGTTTATGTGCATAGCTTTAGAGGCCAGGTCCAAACTGTGCAGTTCAAGAAATGCAAGCAGCATGACATCCTCTGGGTTTAACATCTCACATAGCAGCCTCATGCAGCCTCTTGTCCCGGGGGTGGGCTCTTGAAGGAGATGAGCTTGAGATCTGGGGAACTGAAGGCAGCAGAGAACAAGGCAGCAGGAACTTAAACCTCAGAGACCAGCAGTTATGTTTCATGGAAACCTCAAGTCAAAAGCCAACAGAATATCACTCTTCATCTGACAAAATTGGGAGCCTTAGCTGTCAGGGTTAGGAAAATCGCATTCCGTGGAGAAATGTGATGCCTTCACTGCAAGCTGATGAGAGGTGCTTCAGGAAATGATTAGGGAAAGACTTCAAGGAAACAAGGTTCCATCTGGCTTGGATCCTGCCAGAGAGCAGGATGAATTCTGGGGACTGCTGTCATCAAAGGAGCAGAAGGGGAGGAGCAGAGTGAAGCCAGTAACACTGGCACGTGGACCAGGCAGAGGACATCTGGGCCTTTTTTCATTTTCTTGCTTGCTTTTGTCTCTACATCCACATGATTATGGAGTTGTTTGAGTTTTTAAGTATTTTTCATACAATTCCACTATGATCACAAAGTGGCCTTTTGAGGCTGATTTTCTAATGCTGCTTTTCTGTGAAAATACTATGTTTTCAGGGCTGCTTGTATTACTTTCTCAGATTCCTAATGGCTTCAAGTGGCGCAGTGAGCTGCTTCAGATAAGCGAGCTGTGGTGAGAACAGCAGCAGAAAGGGAAATACACGCAGTAAGCAATGAGTTTCTCCTAATACCTGTGGTCAAAACTTTACAATTGCTTGAATCTGTTAGTAAGGCATCTGGGGTATGTAATAATAAAATCAGCACCATTTGTTGAAAGGACTCATTGTCTATCCAACCCTGAGCTGCCTAACCACCTTTGTGGGAAATGTGTTGATTTTGCACTTTGATCTGCCCAAACTAGTTTGTGTATTCCAGTTAGAGAGAGATAGCCCTGGCAAGGGTCCCAGCTGCAGCCTACAGCGCCTCCAGTCAGCCGAGACAGTTTCAGCACTCACCAAAAAATTCTTTGTCATCTGCAAAGTAATCGTTCAAATAACACGATAAGGGCATGAAAAAAAAATGATCACACAATGGAACAATAAAGCACAAACTGTTCTTTTCAGTGAATTAATAGAGACAACTAGTATAGCTATCTATATGCAATGTATTAACCAGCTTTTATCTCCTATTATTTTGTTTTGAAACTCTGTACCATTGTTTTTTTTTTTTTTTCTTTTCATTTTTAAGATAATGTTTTGCTTCCTTTTTGTGGTGCTGGTGATGGGACCAGCAAACTTGCACATGTGAAATGAGTGTTCTACCGGGAGCCACATTTCTGTTTCTGTTTTTTCTTTTCTCAGAGACCACACTGCTGGATGTTAGGCATGATCCATCATTATTCCAGGTGGGAAGATTAATCCAGGCCCCATTACCTCATATCAGCTAAAAGCAGATTCTGTCTGCCTTTTAGAAATCCCAGGGTTATCCGGTGCTGGTCCAGAGCCTGACCTCTCATTTGGAGCCAGGCTTAGGACAGCGCTCTCAGCACTTTCTCTCTACTGTCACTTCAAGCTACTTTTCTGTCCACCAAAGGCCACACTTGCGTGACAGCCCATGGTGACGCAGGTTCTTTTTATGTAGTTGAGATGTTACAGATTTAGAAAAGCCAGATTTGATGCAGTGAATCCAATTTGCAAACACGTTGCTTTCCTACCACCTAGTAAAGCTACCAAGAGTCACAGACCCAAGAGTGAGGCTGAGAGGTGAAGACAGTCTCAAAAACGGTGTGAGGCTCAGTGACAGGACAAGAGTATCAGCACTGAACATGACTGGGCCATAATAATTTTCAAAAATATTGTATGTGCTTAAACAATGTGAAAATGCCCTGCAATACAATAAATGCATAAAAACATCATACACTGTAGTAACTCAAGTGGGGAGAAGCGACAGAAAGAAAGGGAAGTGAGTAATAGTAGTATTAGTAGCAATCAACACATTCAGTACTTTTCATATGACCATTGCTCTACTCAGCACATTGTGTGTATCTCATATGTAATCATTGCAAACATTATGTGTTAGCTAATTTATTATCTCATCTAGCTTTGGGGAAATAAAGCCACAACAGGTTAAGTCACTTTTCCAAAGTTACGTAGCTTGTTTCTGGAAGAACCGGAAGGATTACTGACAGCAGGTGAAATTCATAAGACGTTCTATGCTTCAAAATGTGCTTGGTAATATAAAGTGAAACTAATGGCTAGAATTTAAGTAAGGATAAGAAAGGTAACTGGAAATTTCACAAAGAGACTAGATTCTTATGCCTTCAACCAGTCTTGTGTTTCCGTAGAGTTGATGAGGACTTCAATGAAGTCTTGACAATCACTAAAGAACTTTCTACTTCTGTTTCCGAGCCTCGTCCTGCTCCTCTCATTCGTGGGTATTTCCTGATTATCTCTCCAGGCCAAGCCGTTCTCCAAGATGTTTCCACTGCAAGGTGCACAGATGTTGCAGATGCTGGAGAAATCCCTGATTAAGCGCATTCCGGCATCCTTAAAGGTGACAAAGGGAAATGCCCAGGGGAGGGAGCGAGACCTGCTGTGAAAGAGGAGAGAAGGCACCTGTCTTGAGCCAGGCACTATTTTATATTTATCCCATGTAATGTGTATGGTTTATCTGCAAGACATTTGTTAGTATGTGTGTTTCATGGAGGATGAAGAGGAGGCTCAGGCATTCACACTGACTGAGAAAATCATTCTCTTGCTTCTTTCCAATTAATTTTTAACAATAACCTTTGAAATGTTCCTAGAGTTTTATTCCAGAATGAGCTGAGATTACATATTAACATTTAATTACTCGTTAATGTCTACTTTTGAAGTACATTTGCCAAGTGAGAGGTGGACCCTCACGAGTTAATGATCATGAGTCTCTTTGCTGTTACTAACAGATCAGTTCCTATTTCAACTTAAATTTTTTGATTTCCCAATTCCTCTGAGCGTGATCCCTATCGGGTGCCTTTGGTACCTTCCTTATCCTTATACAATTGATTTGAAACCTTAAGATTAAATGAAATGAATGTACATAAATATTTACATCCAGAACTGTGTGAGAACAACTCTAATTATACATTTGGATATTTGCTCTTATTTTACATCAACTTTGTAAATGTTGGAGGATTCCACTCTAGTGTGTATTGTGTGTGTGTCTTTTTAGCAGAAAATTACTTATAAATTTGTGTACCTTAGAAATTATTTATAGGACATCCTTTCCTATACAATGTTATATATAATTCCTATGTAAGATTTTAGATAAGATGAGTTCATTAAACTTCATCATTCTCTAATAGACTTGTTATTCCCTTATTACAAAGGAGAAAATGTAGCATTCTTTTATTTATAGATCAAATGGTTTTAACGTTCATTCAGTGGAAACAGTTTAATAAGGCACTTTGCTGTATTCTTTAATTATTACCCAAATGATATCACATCTACTGAAGTCATCTACTTTCATGGAACTCACTAATATTACATACTATATAATCACTTCCATCCTACAATTCTTAATACTCAGGCAAATCCTGGAACAATAGCTCATTTTTCTTGGCTGTTATGTCAGGTAGACTCTACTGACTGTAATCTGAGATATTTTATTGGGATTGATGATTTTTAAAAATTCTCTAACCTAAAAGCTTTTATTCAATGTTTTATGATATAGAATTTTATAATATAAATTTCCCTTTATCTCTGTGTTACATGTACTCCAAACATTTTGAGAAAACACGTGATGATTCCCTGTGGTCTTTTCTTGGAATACCTGTGTGGTGAGAGTGTCTCTCTGGGCTCCTCAGCTTTCAGGAAGGCTGACCTCGACTCTTTGGTTGTAAACTGAATACGTGCATTTTTCCCTACTGGTAATACAGAACACTTGTATGCTAGGTACTTTTAATGGAGATGTAACCTAGAACTCACGATTATGCAACACTTACTTGAAACCTCATTGAGAAAATATCTCCATTCTTTAAGTACTAGATGCTAAATATATTTCATTAAAGTTATCAACTACAACTGATTCAAATGGTAGTAATTACTCTCCTATGCTTTGCTCACTATGTTCTGAGTTCAGTAGAAAAAATAGCTTAATTAGAACTTATTATTAATTCCAATTAGCTTTAATTAACTTAGAAATAGTGTCTATCTTCTTTTTCCTCTTGGTCTCACATCAGTAGTTGATGTGGGTGAGGATGTTGACATCATCCTTAAATCCTTTGTTTGCATGATGGGCATTATCACAGTGCACAACATCTATTCAGTCTTTGGTCCCTGGCATATTTTCATGCCGGTATCTGATGCTCCTTTATGTTTGTAGCTTTCATGAGGTCCATGATGGTAGCCACTACTGCGTTCCTCAGTCTCACAACAATACAGACTTTTACCATCCACAGGTTTGCTCTCTCTCATTCATGCTTATTCTCTCATCTCTCTTCCTTTCTCTCTCTCCCAACACCCAGTACAGTGTGGTGGAGGTGGGAATCCAAGACTGGATCCAGGCCATGAGATCCAAGATTATTCCCTTAGCACTAGTTTAAGGCCTCTGCCAGCAGATAGGAATTTATTTAATTCTCTAGAGGGTAATGGGGAATATTGGTGAAGGTGTTTTAAATATGCATATGACTTTTGAATCAAAAATTATCCTTTTGGATAGTCTAAGGAACTAGTAGATACCCATGCAAAGATTTTTATCCAAACATGTAGGAGGAATTATTTCATAAAATGAAAAGTTGAATACATTTAAATGGTAATTGATTGCTAAGTAACTAAGTGAACTGTGAAATGCCCATATAGTGGAACCATATTCAACCATTAGTAAGTAAAAATGAATTTTTATGTTTGCCAAAATAGAAACATTCAGTGGGGGAAGAGGAACAACTATTGCTCGTTTTGTTTTTATAAAGTTTTTCACTGTGCCTGAATGGAAGAAAGTCTGGAGAAAAATAATATTAAATTCCAAAATAAAGAAAAATGCTCCTAGAAATCATTAATTTTATCTGCCTGAGTGCTTTGTGCATTATGATTCACATTTGATGGAAAGGAAAAGTCTTGGAACTGAGTTTTAAAAAGCAAAGAAGTACATGGAAGGGGCTGGGGATTTAGCTCAGTGGCATAAGCACCTGCCTTGCAAGCAGGCAGTCGTGAGTTCGATCCCTGGTACCGGAAAAAAAAAAAAAAGAAGAAGAAGAAGTACGTGGAGCTTGTTGACCTAAATTATCTATTTGGTTATTTATTATAGAAGTGATCTTTGTCCTGATGAAACAAAGCATTCTGCCATTCTTTCTTACTAAACTGCCTTTCTCACTTTCTTGGCATCCTGCAGGTTTATGGGACTGTCTTTCACATTAACCATGGAAATCCATTCAATCTAAAAGCCTTGGTGGACAAGTGGCCTGATTTTAATACAGTAGTTATCCGCCCTCATGAGCAAGTAAGTGCCAGATATGGAACAAATATTCTTCCATGTTCAGATTTGCTGTTTGTCTATTATGTACCTAGCAAAGCAGTAAAATCTAGAGATACAGCGATAAATCACAGCAGGGGTTAACAAGTCCCTGAACTCAGGAAGTAACCTTGCCAAGAACCTATAAGTAATTGATTTAGTGCAATCTCTGTCAAAATCGTCAAGATATAGGGTCAACCCAAGTGATCATCAATGACTGAATGGATTTTTAAAATATGATATATAAAACCTGGAATACTGCTTAGCCATAAAAATAAAGGAATTTTGCAATTTGTGATAACATGAATGTACATGGAAGCTATTATGTTAAGCAAGATAAATCAGGCATCAAAAGACACATCATATGTGAAAATCTACAGCAGTGAATCTCGTGGAAGCAGAGACAGAATGGCAGTTTCCTGTGGTTGGGTGATTATTGAAGTTGGGATAATGTTGGCCAAAGGATACAAGTTAGAAATGAGGAGTAAGTTCTAGAGGGCTACTGCACAGCATGGTGATTATAGATAATGACTTTAATTATCAAAAAATGCAGAGATAATGAATTGTTCTCACCACAAAATTGTGAAGTGTGAGGTAATGCACATGTTAATTAGCTAGATTTGTTCATTCCACAACGTATATACAGAATCATGCATTGCATAATCACTTTTTAGTCAATAAGGGATGGTATAGATGACATTGGTATCACGAGATCATGTCACCTAGGGACACTGTCTTCATTTCAGTTTCTGCAAACACAGTCTATGACATTTTTACAGAGACAAAATCACCTAGACTGCATTTCTAAGAACACATCCCCGGTGTTAAGCCACGCATGACTTCTACTCCAACAGACACTGCGTATAAAAACCATCACAATTGATGTGATTTAAAAAGTCAACTAGCATTTAAAAATATGATACAAGACAAAAACAATGGAACATAAAATATATACAGAATTATATTTTAAACGCAATGCAAAATATTTTAAAAGACTAAATCAATATATAAAATGGAGAAGTACAGGTTAGTATTATAATGGAACTGAAATAAATATTTGATCTTTTATGCCTAATCTTAAACAATAAATGACATCTCTAGTGTCTTTCCTGACTTGCGAGTATATTTTTGTTCACTATTTCCACTACTGAAAAATATTCTCTAATTCTACCCTGTATAGTAATATTTTTTTCTGTCTCCTTTTTCCAAGTAGTCTGTTATTTAGTAATTTGAAGAGGACTTTCTGAATGTGTTTTGTTTCTTCAAATTATAATTGGTTTGACCATAGTATTTTAAAGGCAGCATTTCTGGTGGCTTTCATCTTGTATGGTTTTATTATGCACCAATAGAGGCTTTAAATCTAGAGTTACCTGCATCAGCTTTAACAATGCCATGTGCGTAGCTTGCGTTCTGCAAGGATTGAGTTGTGGTCAAATCTATTCTAGCAAAAGAAACTTTCCTTCATCCATTGCTTTTATCTTCCCTATGTTGGGAACAATTGAGATATAAAATACTGACAAAATAGGTGGGCCTTTCATTTGAAACGTTACTGTAGTATATGCGTAGAGGATGAGCATTGTTCTGGAATTTTCTGTTATTAGTTGAATATTTGAATCTCTTACTTTGATCTTAACATTTGAGTGATTCAGAAAAAGTAGGTTGCAGCAAAGAAATACTAATATTTCACTACGTAAAACATATTACAGAATGATAGAACTAGCATTACAACCACAACCTATAACTGATATTTTATTTCATAACAGGAGATGACAGATGACCTTGATCACTATACCAATACTTACCAAGTATACTCCAGGGACCCTCAAAACGCTCAGGAATTCCTTGCCTCTCCAGAAGTCATCAATTGGAAGCAACATTTCCAAATTCAAAGTAAGTAAGTGATGGGATGCATACTGACTGACGTTTGTGTCCTGGTAAATTCACAGGTACTTAGCTCCCTTCCTCTGACCTCCAGACCCTCAGCCCACTGCAAAGGAAGAAAAAAGACAAAGCCATTAACTATCGCAAAGAAATTCTGGCATATTTCGCAGCTATCCTGAGAAATCTTAGAGTGATGGGTGCCAGTAGCAGAGCTTTGCTGCTGCCCTCCCTGGACTATGAAAAGCCTGCTGTTTGCTGCATAGCAAAACTCATAATTAAGGGAACCAACAATGAGGGCTCATCTTTGCGAGGTGGATCCTCTGATGGGAGAACTCTTCCTCCCTCTTTTGGCTTGGCCTCACATAAATATGGAGGATGGAGGATGGTGTCTGCTACCTGTGATGACAGCAGCATAGCAGAGTATTTCACCTGCAAGCCAGCCTGGGTCTGTGTTTGTGATGTTAGTCTCAAAACAACCAGGAACAAAGAGAAAGAGAAGCCCAAGGTACAAGCACCATTAATCCCCTCCTTGCACTGAATTTGCTTTTTGCATTGGTGAATGCAAACAGGTAGCCCAGGCCAGATGCATTGGTAGGAAAGGACTGTTCCGGGGAATGAATACCAGGTGACAAGGTCGATCAAAAGTCATTTCTGTAAGAATCTATCACATTACAATCATAGCTCAGTAGATGTTGGCTACCATTTTTGTATCTCATCACCTTTGATTATCAAAACTACATAATTACATAGTCCAGAAAATGTAGTTCCAGTCTTAATACTGACACTGTGAACACAACCATGAAAGAATTCAGGACTGAATATGCTTTCATTTATATCAAACAGGAAATTACACAAATTCTTTCCAAGTAACTAGACACCCAACAGCAGCGTTACATCCAGTACTAAGGTTTTCTGATATTTCCTGCTCTCCTGCAAGCTTCTCCCTAGAATGCACTTAAACCTATCATGACTCTTTATAAACCCATCTAGGTTCACAATCGGACCTGAACGAAGTGATACAAAATCTTGCAAAGTCAAAATCTTACCAAGTCAAACACTCACAAAACTTCCTCTATCTGGCATCTCAGACAGCTAAGAAACTGGCCCCTTCCCTCCTGGATACAAAGAATTTATCCCCGAGTGGTGGCAAGCCCAAGGCTATGTGAGTTTGATTACTATCTCTCTGTACTGTTCCAACTTTCCACTAAAGCACCCTTTCCTCCTTCTCTCCCTGTTTTTACTTTAGCCTCCCTAAAATGCATTCTACAGAGCACTTGATATTTTTTAAGTGCAGCTCAGAGCATGTCCCCACTCTGCTTTAAATAAGCCACTATCTCCACACTTACCAGAAACAAATCAAACCTTGGTCTCCCACGTGGACCTTCCTCCCCCTTGCCCACTCCTCTGACCACATTGGCTTTCTTCCTCTTCCTCACTCATTGCAAGCTCATCCATACTCCTGCACTCTGTT
The DNA here is from genome assembly GCF_034190915.1 of Cavia porcellus. Classification (NCBI taxonomy): domain Eukaryota; kingdom Metazoa; phylum Chordata; class Mammalia; order Rodentia; family Caviidae; genus Cavia; species Cavia porcellus. The sequence continues at coordinate 52,374,457 of NW_026947500.1, read as the reverse complement.
ACTGCTATTTCCTCAGCAGTTTCTCAGGGGACAGAGGTAAGGACAAACCCGTATCTTTATATGCATGGACTTTGCTTTTTTCTTTGTCTCTCCACAGCAATGAAGACATGTTTAGGCTCTCACCCCTAAATGTTACCCATGCTGCCTTTTTGAATACATTTTGGGCCTTTGGTGGTAATGAGAGGAGCCAGAGATTCATCGAGCGCTGTATCCAGACTTTCCCCAGCTTCTGTCTGCTGGGGCCTGACGGTAAACTTGCATCCTGGTGTCTAATGGACCAGACTGGAGAAACGCGGGTAGCAGGCACCTTGCCTGAGTACCGGAGCCAGGGTCTTGTCTCCTATGTTGTCTACACACTAGGCCAGACTATGGACAAGCTTGGTTTTCCTGTCTACTCTCACACAGACAAGAGCAACAAGGCCATGCAGAAAATGAGTTACACTTTGCATCATATCCCCATGTCCTGTGACTGGAACCAGTGGCACTGTACTCCTCTGTGAGGCTGGTGGTGTTGGGTGGGCCTGGACAGTCAATGGTGGACACAAAGAAAGAATACACTCTAATAAGAAAAAAAGGATGGGGGCTCTTTTGGGTTGTTTTTTTGTTTGTTTTTTTTGTTTTGTTTTGTTTTGTTTTGTAACAGGGATCAAACTCACAACTTCCTGCTTGCCAGGCAGGCCCTTATGCCACTGAGCTAAAAGCCGGCCCTCTTTTGGCTTTGAGTAAGTAATGTGAATGGTCAACCCAAGCACCATATTCACATGGTCAGATCACTTATGGACCTCCCTTAGGTTGCTCAACTTAAAGTAAGCCTTGATCTTGTACGAAGCCCAGTGGAATTGAGCTTCCCGCATTTCTAGGATGTCGGCTGCTGCAAGTGACAAGAGAAAAAGGGCAAAAAGGAAAAGCACACCTCCTTCCTACCCTTATATTGTATGCTAGTTCTACCCCCCCCCCGGGGGAGGGGCAGCACTCACTCAGCCAATCCCAGGGCCAGACAACAAACTAGACTCAGCCACCTCCATTGACTACAAGAGGCCTCAGTGGGGGGATCACTCAGACACAAACCATCACATTCCACCCCTGGACCTCCAAAGACTCATGCACATCCTTTATGCAAAAGACATTTAATCCATCTCCAAGAGTTGCCGAAGTACAAACACTTTCAGTATTGCTAAAAAGTCCAAATTCCAAAACCCCTCCAAGAGCTAAAGTCTTAGCTATAACATCCTATACAAATGAAAACAAAATTAAACCCTTCCAACATACAAGGATACAACATAAATATTACCTCTTAAAAAGGTACAAATGGTGATACAAATGATTGGAATCAAAACAAGTCCAAAATCCCGCAGTGCCAACTAAATCCTGGAGCTAAGTCCATTGTCAGTATTTGAAGCAATCTGGTTGTGAGCTCCCAAAGTCTTGAGTGACTCCACCCCATGGTATTTCTGGTGGTTTTAGCTTCCACAGCTTCTTTTCTCTTAGGCTTGTTCTTATAGGTTTTCTTAGAAGGTCCCACTGCTAGGTTTTCCAAATTTCTGTGATCTCCACTGCACATTTGGTTTCTCACTCACAGCTTCACACACTGGCCTCTCAAGGTCACACTGCCTGGCCTCTCAGATTCTTTGAAATCCAGCTGGAAGCCTTTTACAACTCAGAACTTGTGCATTCTCCATGCATCTAAAACCAGTGTCATGTGGATGATGCCAAGATCTGCTGCCAGTTGGAGTGGTAGACAAGCTTTCCTCTCTCTTAGCTGTAGAGGTTGAGTACCTGGATCACTGAGTATTCTCAACCTGATTGTGAGGAACAGCTTCTCTATGCTGCTGCCATTCTGAGACCTGGTGTGGCCTCTGCTGCCCCTCTGAAACACAGTGCTCTGTGGGTTTCTCCTTGAAGTACAATCCTTCACTTTTGCAGTTTTGAGGCTGCAAAGCTTGTGGACCCACTTTTGCTTGTGATGCCCTAGTGCCGTGCTTTATATTTCCTCTTCTTTCTCAGCAATAGAGATCTCAGCTCTGTCATTGCAGTCTACAACCTTATTGAAGCTTCATTCCTGGAAGAACTCACAATGTTTTAAATTACGCTGCTGGGCTCTCTGTTCTTGGTTCATAACATAAATCTGGCTAAAATCCTCCAGAAATAGTGATACCACCACATCAGTGTTTGACTACGTAGATATTTCTTCTGTAAGATTAATCTGCTGCCCTTAATCTTAGTCTCAGGCAAGGTCTCTTGACACAAGCAAAATGCAAGCAAACTTTCTACCAAGCCATAACATACATTTTCTGGAATCCAACAAATAATGCAGTCCTTTCCAGCAGAAACTTTCTGAACTTGGTCTTTGCTGATTTTCTGGTATTCTGTGCTCTGACCAGAATCTCCCATACAAAACAGCCTAAGACATTCCAGCTCTACTCCTTCAGGCAACATCTCCAAACCTTCCCAAATTCTTCCCACAGGCCGTTCCCAATCTTGAACCACATGGTCAGGTACCATCATGACAACTATGCCACTCTACTCGTACCAAATTGGCTCAGCGAGCAGAGTGGTGTGGCTAAAAGACAAACATTCATGGCAGTCACAAGCTGCAAGCACAAAAAGGACAAAAGAGGAAACCATGACTCCTTCCCTCCCTTAAATAGTATGTTGACTACCTGCCCCTGGATGGGGGCAGCACCCCTACAGCCAATCCTAGTGCTAGGCAATGAACCAATCACAAATGCTAGACTCAGCCACCTCCATGACTGCTTGAGGCTTTGGGAGGACACCCAGACACAAATCATAACAGGGGAAAAGAAAGCAAGACAGCAGATTCAGCATTGAAGACTCTGGATGCAGCATCTAAACCAGCAGTGTTGCAGACAGGTAAGAGGAGTGTATTAATCACCAAGTGGAGGCCAACAGTCCAAAGTTCAGTGTCTTAATATCAAAATAGCAGGCTGCCATTTCTATGAGTGGCTGGGAGGCCTGCCCTTCTCCCTGCAGGGATTCCCTGTGGCAGTGGCAGTGGGGAGGGGAGAGGTGGAAGAGGCAGGGTCACAGTGAGTCTGAAATAGGAAGAGGGGACTCAGGTATAGAAAACGGGCTCATTAGACCAGCATGAGGAGAGAGACCTGAAGATTTTTTGAGATGGAGAGGACAGCAAAATGCGCAGGGAAAGGACACTGCTCTGCACTCCTAAACCAGTTGATTTCACAAACGTGGCCTAACAGAGGAGCCTGCCCTGCAGACCCCCAAGGGAACATGGCATCATCGCACCTCAGCTGGCTGAGCCTCTGCTATGTCTCACCACTGACACACGTGGTGTGGTCTAACCACAGGATCACTGTTTCCCTCGTGAAATTCCTCCTCTACCAAGCTGCAATCTATACTTATACTTATCTATTTAGCTATAAGTCATCTGTCTTTTCTTTTTCTTTTGATGTTATCCCCAGGATCAAGAATTTTTATCTATATTTTTTTCTAGTAGTATTTTGGCTTCGACTCTTATACATAAGCCACAGATACTTCTGTGGCTTATGTGTTATCTGAGGAATGCGTTCACCTTCATTCTTTTTGCACATGGATTTACCCTTGTCCCAGAACAATTTGCACAAGAGAACAGTTTCCTCATTGAATGAACTTGATGTACTTGTCAACAGTCCAGCCAAAAGTATAGATCCTTTTTTCTGTGCATTTAATTTGTTCATGACTATAATTACTTTGGCTTTATAAAAAACTAGGAAATCAGAAAGCATGAGTCACCCTACTTTATTTTTTTTTTGTCAAGATTATTTTGGCTAGTAAAAGTCCTTTGCAGTTCAATATGTATTTTTGGAGTGGATTTTCTATTTAGGTAAATAAGCCCATCAGAAGTTTGATGCCAGCTTTATTACCTGTACATGTCACAATGGATGGATGTGTTGTCACTTAATGTTGTTAAGTTTTCCAATCCCTAAACAAAGAACATTTTTCAGTTATCTAAAAATTTAAAACTTTTTGCAACTTACTGCAGCTTTCAAAGAGAAGTCTTGGCTAAACTTACTACTGTGTATTTGATTCATTTAAATGCTGCTATAAGTGAAATTATTTTAATTTTATTTTTGAATTATTTATTACCAGTAAGTTGAAATAACTGGATTTTATTCAAAGATCTTGGATCACATCACTTTTCTGAGGAAGACTATTAGTTAACAGTAAGACTATTAGTTAATAGATTTTTATGTTTAGAATTTTTATATTTAAAGTCATATGTAAGTGTAGTTATAATCTTAGTTCTGCTTTTCTGATTAGATATTTTTAATTTATATTTTCTTCCCTACTTGCTCTGGATAAAATTTCTGGCACAACTTTAAAAGGTATGGTAAAATTCCACTTTATCTGATCTTATGTGGGAATTATGTATGTATGTATGTATGCACTTATGTATTTGTGACTCATTATGAATCACAGGCTGATCTTGAAGTTGCAGGAATTTTTCTGCCTCAGCCTCTAAGTACTAGGATGACAGGCATGTGCCACCACACCAAGCTTTGTGGGAAATTTTTACTTTCACTTTAGAGTATATCAGCTGTGGGTTTTCATAAATAGTCCTTATAGGTTGCAGACCTTCAGTTCTATTCCTAGCTTTCTAAATACTTTTACCATGAATGAATGCAAAAGTTTGACAGAAGTTTATCTTGTACTGATGAAATGACAACTTTTATCATTATAATAATTTTTGTATATCTACTAATTTTCATACATTAAGTAATGTTATACTCCTGAAATAAATTCTATAGAGCAACAGTTTACAATTATGTTGCTGGATTTCATTTAATAGCATTTTCTAGTATTGTTGTGTATATGTTCAAGAAGTATATTGGTCTGTATTTTTTATTCCTTCATGTTTTCTTCAAACTTTGGTGTCATGCAATTCTAGCTGCCCAGAAAGAGAAAGAGTTGCAGGCTATTATCTGAGTGTACACACACACACACACAAACACATTGAAGAAAATGAAGAAACAAAACTGAAGGAAAGTATTTCATTAGGCCATCTCTTTTTGTGGCCAACAAATAGTGAAAATAACACAAATGTTTCTCAAATGAGGAGAAAGACAATAATGGGTAAAGAGTATGTAATGGAACCTAACTTTACAATAAGAGCTTTCATTAGAGGCACAGGTAATAATAGGACTGATCCTCAGAAATAGTATTCTAGGTACTAGGTGCAAAACCAGAGTCTACATATTCTAGGACATACAGAGAGAGAGACAGAGAGAGAGAGAGGAGAGAGAGAGAGAGACAGAGTCAGAGAGAGACAGAGAGAGAGAGAGACAGAGAGACAGAGAGACAGAGACAGAGACAGAGAGAGAGAGAGACAGAGAGACAGAGACAGAGATGGAGACAGAGACACAGAGAGAGAGACTCAGAGAGAGAGGGCATTTAGAGTTGCCAAGTACTGTGGATGGGAAAAGGATCTGCCTATGAAGAAGTTTCATAAAGATTAACTACAGGTGACCACAGCAGTGGTGACATGAATATATAATTGACTCTGTTTTTACAGCAATATCCTAACTTGTATACACATTATTATTTGCAAAGGATGTACCAATTAAAACATGTAGAAACATATATGGGAATATTCTAAATACACAGCTAAGTCAAACACATAACTTACCTGTTTCTTCCTTAGAAAAAAACAGGATGAGGAACTACAGATGCCCTCATGGGAAACTTCTCCAGAGGGCTGTATTGCTGTTATTCCTTCCAGCTCCCCTGTGTACCTTCTGACATCCAATGGGCAGCCAGGTGATTCTTTTAAAAAAGATGAGACTGCCTGCTGGCAGTGCTGGTCATCATCTGTTCCAGTGTTAATATTCGTTAGTATGCACAGGCTTTCTTCTGAACTAAAGATCCACTAGGAATATGCAACCATGGATAATGAAAGTAACCAAGATAAAAAAAATTGTATCGACTGACCTCAAAGAAGTCACCAGTTACCAAGCTGTTTTGTGCACCTTCCTTTCCTTGCAACTCACAAACACAGCTCCGTGAACTACATGGAAGGGAACTTACTTCACAAACAAAGAGGGAGCAAATGAGTTGTTCAAAGGTATAGGATGACAGACTCATGGCCTGAATGCATATTGGCATTTTTTCCTCTAGTTTTTTGCTGGCTTAGCATTTGCTGAACTTTTTACCTGCAAGAAAGCTTCTCTAACAGTATTTGTGCATTAGTCAGTGGAACAATTTCTGACTTTAAACTCACTGCTCAGAATCCGCCATTACTTTGGTTCAAGAAGTGAGGTAAGCTTCCATAGTCAACATACAATTTCGGTGAAAAGTGTAGTTCGTGAAAAAACAGTAATAACATAACTACTACAGGCTATTTGAGCACAAAGATAGACTTCGAACAATTTTTCTAAATCCCTGAAATAAAGCCACACCATAGATACTAAAATTCCATCATTAGAGAGTTTAGTGTACTTGTGAAACATTCTCATGCTGCTCACTAAAATTATTAACAAAACATCATCATAGATGAGGCTCTGATTTACCACAAAGGGAATTTGGTTTTTTTCACTGTCAGCTGTTTTCTCATAGGAAAAACTGAGCAAAATGACTTCTTTCTGTTAAAAAGGCATCTATATGAATTATCAGATTTGATTTGTTTTAATGTTTCCACTCCAAATTCTGTAACTTCATTTTTAATATTATGGGTAAATCTACCCTAGGATACAATAATATGGCTAAAAGCAAGGGCTTTTGATTAGGGTGAGACTGGGTTTAAATAATGAAGTTAGAATCTTCCTCACTCTGATTTTGGAATTTTACAATATGACTGAACCTCACAAATAATCAATTGCCATCACAGAAGAAGGAAATAATAATGCTCATTTTATGCACATACAGACAGGTATAAATATGCAGTCACACATGTGTCTTATTGTATGCTGTAGAATGTAGAACCAAAGGTGGGTGTGTGTATCGTTATGGGCTAGCTTGTCAGCTATACAAAAGGAACAGGAGAAAAAACCAAAACATGGTATTGGGCAGAACATGAATTCACTCCAAAAAAAAGTCTACAATTCAAATAAAAGTATGTAAAAGGACTGTTGCTGCATTAGACAAGATTCAAATGAAACTCTTCAACACAGCCTTTTCAACAAAATAGATCTTAGTGCTAAAAGTAACCTACAAACTATGACCTTTCAACTCTCACTAATTGTGATTCAGCTATGACATGAAAGTAGTGAAAAACATTCTTTCAGTCAAGCTGAGATACAGATTTGAAGTATGATGTTCGCAAAATAACAGCTCCAGGAAATGAACCAAGCCTCCAGTCAGCTGGGGCATGTGTGACGGTGTGTATTATACATGGGTATATAAAATCTCAGTGACTCTAGGGTGGAAAAGAAGCAATTTGAAGTGTGAGGTTTCAGAAGCAAACTTGCTGTGCACCTCTGTCATCTCCTGAGCCATCACTGCACCCCTGCAATGATAGGACAGATAATGATCATCCAGCTTTGCCAAACACAGAGCATGTGACTATTTTTAAAAACTAGATTATTTTATTCAGTGCTCACAAGAATACCTTGAGGTAAGGTCACTACCATATTAATTTTGTCTGTGAATAAAGCCTAGTTTAGAGAACACTAGTTAGGACTGTAGGCTCTCAATTCTTCAGCGTGGAGCTGAACTGTACCTCATCCCAGAACCTCAGCTCTGTGCATAAGATTGTACTCTGGGTATTTCCAGCCAGCTAGTCATCTAGACCCTGCTGTCCCAGTATCGTCCATATCTGCAGTCACTGTGAACTCCAAACACTGAGCTTGGATCATCAGAGATAATCAATAACTAAAATGCAGCTTCATTTAAAATTTAGTTTAGACCATAACACTAACCATTCTGTCCAGCACCACAGTTCCACAGATTAGTCTGCCAATTAATGGAAGTGAGTATATTACTCATCTTCCTGTGCTTCACAATCTAAGAGAAACTAGCAGTTCCTCTCTTTTATAAATTTGTTGATGAATCAGGGAACATAGTTGTCAAAGAGTCTAGCGATGTTCTAGTTAGAAAAAGGTCTATGAATTCACTAGGGTAGGAAAAGATAGTGAGATCAGCATACCAGGTAATTTTTTGAATTTTCAAAATCTCAATTTGCACTTATCTAAGAATTTAAAAATGGAAAGTGGATCTCATTTAATAGTTTGAGGCTCTGTGGATAATATGCTAAATTTTGTTATTAAATTCATGTTTAGTTATGGAAAATCTTGAAATGCATATCAGTGCTGTAGTAGAATAATGCCTGTGAAATAAAAGCATTTCAATCGTGCAGTCAACACACGTTTAATGCTCTGTTCCTTTATTTATCTTTTCTACAGATGTCTCCTGATTCCCAAATAACACTGATGGAGAACAGGACAGAAGTGGCAGAGTTCATTCTCCTGGGCCTAACCAATGCCCCAGACCTCCAAGTCCTTCTCTTTGTAATGTTTCTTCTCATCTACCTCATCAATGTGGTTGGAAATCTGGGGATGATCGTGTTTATTCTCTGGGACACTCGCTTGCACACTCCCATGTACTTTTTCCTTGGCAACCTGTCCCTGGTGGACATCTGTTACTCCTCAGCTGTCACTCCCACAGTCTTAGCTGGGCTCCTGATGGGAAACAAGGTCATTACCTACAGTGCCTGTGCAGCTCAGATGTTTCTGTTTGCGTCCTTCGCCACTGCGGAAAATTTCCTGTTGGCAGCTATGGCCTATGACCGCTACGTGGCAGTGTGCAAACCCTTGCACTATAACAGCACCATGACCACAAGCATGTGTGCATGCCTGACCCTGGGCTGCTACATCGGTGGTTTCCTGAATGCCTCCATCCACACTGGGGACACATTCAGTCTCTCCTTCTGTGAGTCCAGTGTGGTCCATCACTTTTTCTGTGATGTTCCAGCAGTCATGGTTCTCTCCTGCTCTGACAGACACATCAGTGAAATGATTCTTGTTTATGCAGCGAGCTTTGTTATTTGCTCTGCCCTCCTTGTTATCTTGGTATCTTACATGTTCATTTTTATCAGCATCCTAAAGATGCATTCAGCTGCAGGATACCAGAAGGCTCTGTCCACCTGTGTTTCTCACTTCACTGCTGTCTCCATCTTCTATGGGACTCTCATCTTCATGTACCTGCAGCCCAGCTCCAGTCACTCCATGGACACGGACAAAATTGTGTCTGTGTTCTACACCATAGTCATTCCCATGCTGAACCCCATGGTCTACAGCCTGAGGAACAAGGAGGTCAAGAGTGCATTCAAAAAGGTGGTGGAGAAGGCAAAATATTTTCTAGGCATGTGAATTTAACGTTGTAGAAGTCTGGAATACTCTAGCTTTATTCTTGTTTGATTTTCTTCAAGCACTTAGTGACATTTGAAGAACCATATTGACATGAATTTCCAGAATAGAGGCCTTTCCCTCTTTAAATATTTTTTTAGAACAGGGAAACACTGTCAGAGATGTATTACATAAAGAAGAACACAGAAGAGGCAGTACTAAGTGTATGAATTCTGCTTGTTGAAATACTGATTAAGGAGGTAATTTTTCACTCTTCCTGCATGGATTTCTTTGGCTATATGTCACTAGAGACACATATGTAAAATAGAGATGGATGCATCCCATGAACAGAAACCATCCAGGGATCCATGTGAGCACATACATGTGGGACCAGAAGGTTATCCAGAGGTAAAGGGAAGGTGGATAAGATTTAACAAAAATAATTTACATATTTAATCCAGACAGTAAAATATAAAATTGTGACTCATGGTTATGCTTTGTTGAATAACTTCTAAGGATTCTCATTTGATATACTAATAGCCTTAAATGTGTGTTCACATATTTTATGAAGAGATACAGAATTTAAGTAAACCTTAAATGAATTTAAGTATATCTTAAATTTCCTGTCTTGGCTGCAGTCATTTTGTAGAGTATCCATTTTCACTTTGTACTTGTCAGAAGGATGAATTAGCCATAGCATAACGAAGTGGGTGGGAGAGAGACAAAGGTATTTTAAGATCTATGACTATGTGATTACTGACATCTACACTATTTAAAAATTCTTTAAGATATTAGCAGTTTCTATATTTCCCCTCTTTGCAGGTACTTGGAGGTACCTAACATTGTTCCTTACTTCTACATTTGGTTGAGTTATGTCACCTTACTGTCATACCCACTGTTTTTTGCCTCATGCCATCCACACTGATCTTGATACTTTTTCACAGCCCCGTACACTTTCCTGCCATGGAGCCCTTGTGGGGAAAGTAACCCCTCTGGAAAAGGGCTCCTTGTTTCATCCAGGTCTCTACTTCAGGTATGATTCTATCGTGCCAACCTTCCTGACATCCGACAGGACACTCACTTTCCCTCCCCAGGCATGAGTCAGTGTGATTCTGGGCGTGGAAACCCACCAGAGGGTTGTTGCCAAAATGACATAAAAGGAGAATGGGAAGGGAACATAGGTGCTTCTGGTTTTCCTGGAGAAACTCGCCGAGGCTGGTTCTCCTGATGTCCTTGTCAATGGGGTTCAGAGAAGGCTGGTGTTTCTTTGGGGAGCTCTGGTCTTTGTCTTGTGCATTGGCTTCTTGCCACCAGTGCAGATCCCTCAGTCTGCTGGCACAGATCCTTCATCCCACAAGTGCAAACTTTCTAGCTTCCTTCCCTGGTATTGGGGTCTTTCCAGGGAAAATCCTTGATGCGGACTTGCATGAGACATTGCTGCCGGCTCTTGGCCTCTGGCTGGTCTTCTGCCAGTTTCTTTGTGTCTGTAGCATGTGGGCAGATCTTTTGTACTCTTCTGCACTTGATTTTGTGAGTGAATAACATGAAAGAATCCTATAAATTTTGTGTCCTGTATTTACATGTGTTCCCTTAAGTCACTGACTACAACATATAGGATAAGCAATGCATGGGCTGAGGCTATAAAAGGCAGATAGAAAAATTCCCACACATATGTAGATATACATGTGTGCAAACTATTGCTTATTTCAATGTCTCATTATCATGCTGATATTAAGATAAACGTGACTTCATGCTAACCCCTCTCTGTAAGCCAGTTCCAAGCAAAATCTGTAACTTCCTTCTCTGAGATTTAGAAACTGGGCACTTGACACCTCCTATTCATAGATACTGGAATCATATATACAAATAAAGCAATTTGACAGCTGTTAACTAATATTTGATGAGAACCACTTCTAGCCATGTAAGTGTTAGATTCATGCATAACTTCCTTTATTTTCAGATTTAAATTTCCTGATCACCATATTTTCTAACATTACTTACGTTAACCATCCCCTCCTGTTTCTCTTCACTAAGGTAAAGTGATACATCTGTAAAACACTTAGATTCTACATCATGATTTTAGAAGGGAAGCTTTCATTTTTTGTCATTTAATATGCTGGCAGTGGGTTTGATCTAAGTGAGCTTTATCACATTGAGATAAGGTCCCTCTAAATCTATTTTCTTCAGGATTTGCTTTTTCTTTCATCATGAATGGATATTGAGTTTTGTCTAAGACTTATTCTGTGTCTATTGAGATGATCATGTGATTTTTGCCCTTGTTTTTATTTATGCAATGTATCATTTTTTACATAATTAGAGAATTTCATCCATTCACATAACTTGCATTCAAGGTTATTAACAATAGTTAAGAACTCAGTAATGCCACTTTTTCATTCTTTTTCTTTTCTTTTTTTCTTTTTTTTTTTTTTTGGATGTACATTGTTTACTCCTTATTGTCTTCGAAATCAGGTGATTTTTCTGTATCATCATTTTTGGAAGAGACTATTCTTTTCCAGTGTATGTTTTGTTGGCCTTTTCACTAATCAATTGGCTGTAAATGTGTAGAATTATTACTGGAGGCTCCATTTTTGTTCCGTTGTCTATTGTTGCTTTGTACACTAGTACAGTAGTATGTTCTTAGATATGATAACCATAATGTGCTGACACTTTTTGCATTGATTTTCTCTCCTACTGTTTTTCTTTTGGTCTATTGTCTTTCTTGATGAAAAGATTTTCTTGTCAGTAGTGTATTGTCAAGTCTCTCTCTTTTTTAAAAATCCATTCAGTTTACCTGTATCTTTTAATTGGTGAATTTAATCTATTTTACATTGCAGATTAGTACTGACATGGGAAGACTTACTCCTTGCATTTCAGGTTGTTAGTTTTGATAATCTTGGAGATTTTGAGTATCCTTTGTTCTTTTTTTTTTTCTGTCTTGTCTCTGACTTTGTGGGCTGGGTGGTTTCAGTGTTGATAGGGTTTATTATTTTTCTCTTTTGTTTGTTTGCCCTTTCACTGGGCTCTAGCCATCTGTGCATTTTCAGAGTGATGGGAATTGTTCTTTTCCTATATTTCTTAGTTTCAAGTAATGCTCCAAAGCTTCCTCCGGGCATATTGGAAATCATCTCATGCACCTTCAGCTCTTGGGATTGAATGGAGGTCATTGAACATGGCTCAGTCAGGCCTGCAGGATCTCCCATGCCTCCTCTATTGGTTGAGGTAGCTCTGTGGGCTACTAACTGCTGGGAGTGATGGTCCAAATCTCTCCCAGAGCCAGTGCAAGCATGCTGGAACTCACCTCACACTCCCTCAGCTCCCTGGATTGAAAGAAGGTCACTAGCTGTGTTTCAGTCCTGCCCGTGGCACCTCCTGTGCCATCACAATGTTTCAGGTACTGCAGGGAGAATCTAAATACTGGGAGCGATGATCCAAAGCTCTCCTGAGCAAATGCAGGTGCACTGGAACTCACCTCACATGCCCTCAGTTCCCCAGATTGTAAGAAGTTTGCTAGGGGTGATCCAGTTAGGCCCGCAGGACCTCCCATGCCACCTCCGGTCTACCACATCTTTTTTATCCATTCTTCAGTCAGTGGGAATTTGGGTTGTTTCCAAGATCTAACTATTACAAATTGTGCTGCTATAAACATGCGTGCACATATATCAGTGCAGTATGATGTTTTTAAGTTTTCTGGAAAGATATCTAGAAGGAATAGCTGGATCAAATGTGACCTCTAACTCTACTTTTTTGAGGAATCTCCACCATAATTTCCACAGTGATTGCACCAGTCTACACTCCTGCCAACAATGAAGACTCCTTTTTCCCGACAGCCCCTCCAGCAATTGTCATTTGTTGATTTCTTGATGGTAGCCATTCTTTCATCAGGAACCTCAGTGTTGTTTCATTTGCATCATTCAAATGACTGGTAATGTTGAACACTTTTTCATATATTTGTTTGCTGCTTGTATTTCATCTGAGAAGTGTGTGTTCATCACAGATGACCATTTTTGAACTGGGTCTTTAACTTTGGGAGAATTGATTTTTTTTTTTTTAGTTCTTTCTATGTTCTCGATAGTAATCCTTTTTCTCAGGGACAGCTGACAAACATTTTCTCTCATGTTGTGGGTTGTCTCTTTACTCTCTTTACTCTTTCTCTTGCTGCACAAAATCTTTTTAATAAGATGAGATTCCAGTTGTTGATTCTTTGTGATAGTTCCTTTTCATTAGGGATTTTGTTCACAAAGTCTTTGCCTACACCAATGTTTTTAAGAGTTTTACCTACTCTACCTTCCAGAAGATTTATTGTTTCTATTTTAATATTTAGATCTTTGGTCAATTCAAACTCACTTTAGTGCATGATATGGGTGCAAATTTAGTGTTTGGCATGTGTACAGCCAGTTTATCTAGCACCATTTCTTTAAGAGACTGTCCTATTAGTGAATGTGTCTGGAATCTTTGTCAAGGATAAAGTGGTTTAGTGTGTCTGGAGCTGTATTGCATCTTCTAATGTCTTCCATTGGTCCTCGGGTCTTTTTTTTTTTTTTTTTTTTTTTTTTGCTAGTACCACAGTGTTTTTTATCACAGTAGCTTTATAGCATAATTTCAAATTAAGGATTGTGATGCCCCCTGTCTTATCTTTGTTGCAAAGGATTGCCTTTGCTAGTCTAGGTCTCTTCTGGTTCCAAATGAATTTTAGAATTGCTTTTTCTAGTTCTGTGAGGTAAGTTATTGGAATTTTGATTTGGAATCTGTGCAACAGTTTTGGAAGAATGGCCATTTTCACTATATTTGTTCTTCCTATTGAAGATCACAGGATATAACTTCATTTTCTAATGTTCTTCAGTCTATGGCCATAACACCCTGAACACACCTGATCTCATCTAATATATTCTTCCATCTCCTTTTTCAGAATATTGTAGTTTTCAATGTAGAGATCTTTTACATCCTTCATTAAATCAATTCCTAGGTATTTCATTTTGGGGATGTTAATGTGAAAGGTATTGTTTCCTTGATTTCTGTCTCAGTGAGTTTTTTATTCATGTATAGGAAAGTTTTTGATTTTTGAGTGTTGACTTTGTATCCAGCTAGGCAACGAAATTTTCTTATTAAATCTATTAGTTTTTAGTGGAGACTTTGGGGTCTTCTATGTAAAGTACCAACTCATCTACAAATAATGATAGTTTAAGTTCTTCTTTTCCTGTCGTTATTTCTTTCACTTCTTTCTCTTGTCTAATTGCTCTGGCTAAATTTTCCAGGGCTAAGAGGAAGAGTTCAAGCTAGTGGAGTGCTAAGCAGCAGAGAAGATAGCTTCTCTGAGAGTTACCACTCAGGCCTGGAATATAGCAATGTGAGGAAGACAAGAAGGAATGTAGTGGGTTTCCTGATCCCAGGAAGGATCTGAAGCACGAATTGAAGCTCACAGAAAGAGTAAATGGAGAAACTTCAGTGAAGAAGAAGAAGGAAGTAGCTGGCAACTCCTTATTCCTGAGAATAGACTTTCTGCTCAAGAAGAGCAGTTTCAGCTGCAGTTGTGTGGTGATGGTGACAGCTAAAAACCCCAGAGGTCTCTACAGAGAGACCTGGCAGTAGAGGGAGCAGTGGACATGGAGGGAAGCAGTGGCTTTTGGTGAGTGCAAAGGCCTCAGTCTTCCTGTAGGAGAGAGCAATTAGAGCCATCCTGGAGATGGCAGACCAAGAGCACAACTCAGATCTGTGGCTGTCTCCATCTAGTGGCCCCAGCAGGGCTCAGGCCCATGGGAGGTGCTCAGGAGGCAGTAAGCCAAATGCAACTGACTGGTCTTCATGAGAAAGTACAGGCTTACTGAAATTATTCACTACTTTGCCAGAAAGTTACTGCTGGCTTGCTGAGATATATCAGCACAGTCAGGACTCTATCTCTACAGGCTGTCTGCTAGTGAAAGCAGAGATAAACTTGGATGAAACTGGAAGTGGACTTTTTTTCTTCTCTTTCCTCTCTCTCAGATTTGTTTTTATTTTTAGTTTTTCTTTTCTTTTGTTTTCTTTCTCCTTCACGATTTGATCTTTTTATGTAAGTATAAATATGGCTTCTAGCTTCTCTGTGGTTATGGTTCTTTTCTGCTCTTTTTATCTCTTTCTCTCCAGTCTTCTACACTAGTTTCCCAAAGGTAGCGTGATCCACTTTGTCCTCCAACTTTACTTCTAATTTCTTCCTTTTCTTCTAATTCTTTATTATCTCCTTAATCTATTTAAAATTTTGACCTTTGCGGGCATAATTGACATAATTATTCTAAACAGCTGTTGCCTGTAGTATTCCATAACTGAGATTTAGTCAATTTCAGTTATGGAATACTACAGGCAGTTGTAGGGACACAGAAAATATTATGGCACAGTGCCAAAGAACCAGAGACTGGGCCAAACCAAAAATAAATAAATAAATAAATAATAACCCTTCTCATCTCCAACAAAATGAAGAGATATATCTTCCAACAGACTCAAAAATCCAAAAACCATACTTAGAAGACACTTCAGAGAAGTAGTCATCACCTAAAGGTCCTAAGATACTAGCAATAAAGCAACCCACCATAGGCAAGTTACAAGCATCACTCCAGGAACTAGACTAAAGAAAAAAGAGGGAAAAAAGAAAAGAAAATGCAGCCTCAGATATCTAGTTTGCTGAAGGCAAATCCAGAGGCAGTGAAGTGAGACAATCCAAAAGCCTCTCACTAGGTCTCTGAAGTGATAACAAAAAGCAATTGAAGGAGGCTCAGGAAAAACTGAAATCAAAAATAATCTCACATATTCTGTCCTCAGATTGTTTCAATATGCTGCCAATGCTTTCAAAAGAGTTTTTATTCTCCTGGATATCTGCTTGAATCTGTCTAATGGATTCTATTTCTTTTTTATTTTATTTAAGGAGAAAAAGAAAAAAAGCAGAGAAAGGGTACAAGTTATACAGATTTACAGAAAAAAATAAACAGTAGGAAATCACTAGTTAATGGATTACATTTTGTCATCTCAGAAACAATTGTTCAAGTTACAAAATTAAAGCTTATAAAGTGGACATTCCAACAGTGAGACTGCAAACAGTTCTGTTCAATGATCCAACAAAACTCAGTAATATCATTATCTATCTTATACACTTAAATATACATGCAGTTATATCGTTTAGAGCACTTTCTTTGCCTCTCTTTTGTACAATGACAATTACACATTTTAGGTTTTGTTGCTCCCACAGTTCTTATTACTTTTTTGGAAGAGAGTAGAACCAAATGTGACATAACAGAACAGTCAGTCAAATCAAAAGGGTGGACGTAATAGATAATGTAAAAGCATAATACTAGGTGATCAACAATGGTTACCATAATGCCTCCCGCTATCTCTAATAGAATTGCCTATATCATCAGTTATAATAAAATTGAACAAAACAGTAAAGAACAAAACCAACAAAACCAAAACATTGAGACATTATAGGTCTTCAAAAGTAGATAATAGCCAGAATGGGCGTCATAATGAACCCCACTATCTTCACAGCTGTTGCCTAAACTTTCGAACCTGGTACTATCAAGCAAAACAGAATAGAGGAACATCAGTCAAAACAAGATGGTGAGAGCAATACAGGGCTTTAAATCAAGATAATGGAAAGTCAAAGTGGGTTACTATAATATATCCTGCTATTTTTAAATTTATTTTTTCCTTAATTAAAAGGATAAAAAAGTAAATAATAAAATGGAGATTGAGATAAAAGAGGGCATAACAGCAAATCAGCACAGATCAAAACATAACCATTTAGGCAAAATAGTATTTCACCACAAGATTAATGGATTCTATTTCTTTCATGTGCTAAGAATTCATAGCTTCCAGAATTTCAAGTTCTACTATTTTTTTTAAAAAAATCTGTATCTGCTCTAGAGTCACTAAGCATTGTTTTCATTGTGGACATCATCTCTGTATTTATCTCAGAAACTATTTCTGATTTGATTTTCCTAGATCTTTATTGAATTGCTTTGTTGTTACCACTTTAGAGAGGTCAGGTGGGAGGTTTTCAGATTGTCCCATCTCACTGACTTCTGGGTTTGCCTTTGGTAAACTGGACGTCTAAGGTTGCATCTTGTTTAAGTGTCTTCTCTTTAAGTTTAATTCCTATGGTGATGCTTGTAAATTCCCTGTGGTGACTTTCTTTGTTGCTTGTATTTAGGACACTTAGGTGATGACTACTTCTCTGAGGTGTCTTCCAGGTGTAGCTGAGTTTTGAGTTTGAGTCTGTTGCAAGATTTTACCTCTTCCATTTGTAGAAGATGAGAAGTTACTGCTGGGTTGGCCCAGTCCCTGGATCTTTGTCACTGTGACACAGTGTTTTCTATGACCCCCAGTCAATCTCAGTCTTGGAATACCAAGAAGAATAACTATTTAGAACAGTTATGTCACATTATTGCTAACATGGTACCAATAGCAAACATAACAGCATCAGACACAGCTTGGAAAATTATAAACTAGGTAATCATTAATTTTTCATCTTTAATCATTGAGCTAGATTTGTTTTATATAATAAAATCTAAAACAAACCAGAAAATTATATGCAGTATGTAAGAATTTAATATGGCAATTTTACTCTTTATTTTTAAAATTTGAAGGGGTTAGGAATAAAGTAGAGAAGTGGAAAGGGAGTAAGAAATTAGAGGTAAGGTTGGAGCACAAAGGGGAATCAGGCTAACTTTGGGAACCTGGTACAGAATACTGGACAAAAAAAGAGAAGGAAGAGATAAAAATAACAATAGAACAGAACCACAACCACAAAGAGGCTAGAAACCATGTTCACACTCATAGAAAAACAAGATGAAACAATGCATGAGGGAGAAAAAAGCAGAAGACAAAAACAAAACCACCACCACAACAACAAGAACAAAAAATAAACAAGAGAGAGACAAAATGTCCACTTCTGGATTTCTCTCTACTATCACTGGTTGACAGTGATCCATGACAGAATCCAGATCTGTATTGATTTAGGCCAGAAAACCAAAAGTAGCTTTTTGATGGGATCCTGGATAATCTCTGTGAGTCTGCACTTTCTGGCCAAGACCAGACTCATCCCATCTGCAGCCATCTGCACATGTTCCACAGGCCCAAGAACAGTTGGGAACCACAAGATGGGGCCAGCAGCTGCTCTGGGCCTAAGTTCAGCTGGCCGCTCTCCAAGATGGCTATTGGCCGGTCACTCTCCATTGTGTGGGGCAACTGAGCCCTCAGCAATCACTGCCAGATAGTGCAGTCCTGTACATCAACTGCTTCCCTCCATTACTGTGTCCCTCTGTGGAGGGCTCTGGGGCTGCCAGCAGTCACCGTGTCCACAGGTTTGAGTCCCTCGTCTTACACCGTGGATCCTGTCTCAGGCAGAAGGCACCACCGGGTACCTCCTTCTTTGCTGAAGTTTCTCTCTTCACTCTCTCCATGGGCTTCAGTTCACACTTCAGATCTTTCCTGAGTTCCGGTGACGCACTTCCTCCCTTCTTGCCTTCCTTGCATTCCAGCATCTGGAAGGTGGCTCTCAGTGGACTCCTTCTCTGCTGTTTACCACTTTGCCATCTTGGTGCTTCCTCCCTCAGGTATTTCTGTCTTCAAGTTCTGAAATCTTTTCTTTTGCTTGGTTCACCCTGATGTTCTCATCTGAATTTTTATTTTGATTTACCAAGTTTCTCATTTCCAAAATTTCCTATGATTTCTATCTCTAGTGAAATTTCTATTATCATGAATGTTTTCTCAGTTTTGTTGAAGTGTCTATCTGAAGTCTCTTGCATATCACTGAATTTCCTTGTAATCATTCTTTTGAATTCTTTATGATGCATTTTTATCTATGTTATCTCTTTTGGGGATCACAGTTAAAGAGCTGTTATATTCCTCTGAAGATGTCATTGGACTTTCCTTTTTGTATTGCTTGTGCATACATTGATATCTGCACACCTGGAAGATCAGTTCTTTGTACCAATTTTGTAATGTGACTTTTGAAGAAGGCTCTTATGGCTCCAGTTAGGAGCCAAGTGTAGATTTTCCAGTTTCTTCAGCTGTAGATAATGACCTTGGATACAAGCTTTAGAAGAGTTCAGTGTCTTCAAGGGATATGCAGAGGTGACTAAGCTCAGCATCCCAGAGGGACACAATACACATAAAGAGATATTGGGTGTATAGGAGCTGGCTGGGGGGAAGGCAGTTCTGGTGGGGGAGCATACACAACAAATCTCAGTCCCAGTGACGGTGTGTCTCTAAGGCAAGTGGCCACAAAGGGGCAACAGGGGAGGTGAAGCCCCAGTTCTCAGCAGTGGCCTAAGCTTAAGTTTAAAAGGTGAATCAAAGTTTAAGAAGAGATAAGATTAGGGAACCAGCCCTACCTATCAATTGGTAGTAAGAAAAGCTTAAAAAATGACACTTTAATGCAAATAAAAATGGCCACATTAGAAAGATAACTTGGCATATGTTAATTAATTTGTCATAATCATTTCACAGTGTGTATAGTGAAAACACCAAATAGTACACCTTTAATATATAGTTTTCTGTTTTTGAAAAATTGTAATGGATATGTGGAAATTGTACATATTTATAGGGTACCCTGTGATGTTTCAATATATGTGTGTATTTCATAATGCTTGAAACAATGTTATAAATTTTTGTCAGTTATATCTCAATAAAGCTGGAAGAATAGAATTTCTAAAAAAGAGTATTTACAAATGTCATGAAATCTATAGCACTGTTTTGAACATATATAAAATAATTTAGTTCTAATTTAACTGCCATTTTGTTATGTTTTATTTTCCTTATCAGATTATGAATTCTTAGACCATAGGAAAGATGTCTATTATACTTTAGTCATAGCTCCTGTTACCAGAGACCTGATCAGGTTAAGTGTATTAATCAGGGTCAAAACAGAAACAAAGCAGATTTATTGTAAGGAGATGATCTTGTACAAATGAGTATGCTATTTAAGCAGTTTCTGTGAGGTTGTTTGCTCCCTTCTAATGCTGCAGACTGAAGCAAGGCCCTGGGAATGCAAAATGAATTTCCAGCAGGGGAGAGAATAGGCCAAGGCCCCCTGGATCTGAAGATAACTGAGGATCAGTTCGTGTTGACTTTGGCTTAGGAGATTGGGGTGCTCCCAGTTTCTTCCATTACAGAACTGAATCCACAGTCTTGGTCAGAATGACAGAAAATGAGATCAACACAACACTAGGCAACCCAAGCACTATCTCTGTCCAGTTGGGGTGTCGCAAAAGTGGCCACCACTTCAACTCTGCCTCCAAATCTCTCATAAAAATCTCTTTTGGGGCCTCCCCTCACTGCAAATGTGAAAGGAAGGACATTGTAGGAAATGCTCTTCCTAGGTGAGCTGCGATCTCACAAAACCACTGGAGTAAGTTCTGAAGATCAGTTAGAGTAATTTTAAATTTAAAAACATAGGGAAAGATTTGTAGTAAAGAAAATACACTTGATGAAAACATTCATACTCAGATTTGTAGGCTAGTCACAGAGGTCAGTTTAACTCATAGCAAAGCTATGCCAAATATTTTTTAAAAGAACTCCATATTTGGAAAAGAGAAAATTTCAGTTAAAATAAACATGAGGAAAGAAACTGTTGCAATAGGGAGACCATTTCAATAAGGAGATTATGAGATTACACCATATTCAAAGAACTGAAAGATAGGAAAGAATAGATAGTGGTTATATAAGGAGGAACAAGTTGATAGATAGGCTTCCTATTGGAGAGTCTCTTTCATGCTGGTTCTGGCCCATGCTGAGGTAATGCTTCAAAGTTCAGTTGATGTTAACTTTGGTCAAGTTGACTGACAAAGCTTTGTTCTGATGAGTTATTGTATTGAACCATTTAGTTATTAATTTATGAAGGCTAGGATAGTAGTGTGGATAGCATGTCAGAGAGCACCCTGAGCTCAGCAAATTCCTGGTAAGGGTCTTTAAGGAGGAATTGCGTGCTGACTCAGGCTGAGTGGAAATAGAATTGTCCAAAGTCTAGTTAATAAGTGTTTTCTTTGGGGCTGGGGATTTAGCTCAGCAGCATAAGCGCCTGCCTTGCAAACAGGCAGTTGTGAGTTTGATCCCTGCTACAGATAAAGAGGAAAAAGACAAAAAAAAAAGTAAGTGTTTTCTTCTCATTTATCATTGGAAATTGAGCATTTACCTTTTAATTATGAGGCAAATAAAATTCATGTTAACCCTTGTCCTTGGTAAAAAAGGAGAACACCTGTAGTCTTAAGCCATGGTGGGGGGGGAAGCTGGGTCTTGCAGCAAGCCTTTTCCAGGACATAAAGAGTGGGGGAGGAATTTCATTGACCATTACAGTTTTGATGGATTGCAGAATGTGGGTAAAATTAAACATTTACAGTTCCTCAAACCATTACATTTCTTAAAATGCCTTTTAACCTTGATCTTTTGGCCTGCCTCAAGAATCAGCTCTGTAAATGTTCTTTAACATGGATTTGAAGGGTATTGTTGAAGACTTTTTTCTGCCATATCAATGATTCCTGATTACGGTTTCACAGGGTAAATCATCTGCACGTGTTAGAGATACTGTGGAGACCTCCCATGCAGTACCACGAGAATGTAAAGTAATGCAGCAACCTTAGAAGAAAGCTAAATAGTTTCTCAAGTTAAGCATACACATCACGCAGCTCTGGAAATGCACTCCAACAGAAATAAAAACATATGTCTGCACAAAGACTTGTACACTCATAATAATAGCAATAGTGTTTATAATCACATAAAACTAGAAACAGCCCAAGTGGCCTTCAACAGATTCACAGGTAAATATACTCAGCCATTGCATTAAAAATTATTTAGTAATATGATGTCATGAAATCTTATGGGAATACACCTACAAGGGAGATAACTGAGCTGAATGAAATTTCTAATTTTAGTTACTCCAGAAATTTCATACTGATTTCCATAGTTGTAGTATTTTGCACTGCCACAAACAAGGTAGAAAAGTTCTTATTCCTCAGATCCTCATCAGCATTTGAAGTTATTTGATTTCTTGAGCCACTCTTTCTAGAGTAAGATGGAATTTCAGTGTTGTAATTTGCATTTCTGTAATGACTAGAGATGCTAAAAATGGTTTTTCTTGCATTTGTTGGTCACTTGTACTTATCCTTCCGAGAAATCCATATTAATTTTAGTTACCCATCTTTTCACTGTTTTTTTTTTATTTTGGGGAGTGTAATTGTTTAATTCTTTATGTATTTTAAATATTAATTCTCTGTCCAAAGACTACCTGGTAAATTTTTTCCCATCCTGTAGGTTTTCCTTTACTCAGTTGATTATTTATTCACTGTTTGCTTTCTTTGCTGTACAGAAAAGCCTTAATTTGATATGCTCGATTTGTTGATTTTTGATAATATATCTTATACAATTGAGATTTTGTTCAAGAATTATTTTGTTTACCAATGACAGTGTCTTCCTGAGTTTTATTTTATCTGCCATAAGATTAAATCTTTCTGCTTTAACATGTAGATCTTGATTCAGCTTTATTTTACTTTAGTAGATGTGAGTGATGTGGGCCTATATCCAATATTCTGCCCATAGAAAGCCAGTTTTCCCAGCACCATTTGTTAAAGGTTATCTTTCTTCTAGCATACGTTTTTGGCCCCTTTGTACCTGCTGTTGTTTCAACATTCTCTCTTCTGAATTATATACCATGCTGCTTCTATCACTGTAGTTTTGTAACATAACTTGAAAATTGGGATTTAGATGCTTTCTTCTTTGCTCTTGTTGCCCAGGATCGCCTTTGCTATTCTGGATCTCTTCTGGTTCCATACAAATTTTAGGGTGGTTTTTCCTAGTCCTATGAAAAACAATGTTGGTACTTTGATTGGGGTTACATTAAATCTATACATCAGTTTTGGTAATATGTACACTTTAACAGTACTGGTTTTGTCTATTCAGGATCAGAGGTTATCTACCATTTTCAGATGTCTTCCCCAATCTCTTTTCTAAGAATATTAAGATTTGCTTGATAGAAATTTTTAGGTTAATTCTTAGATATTTAATTTTTCTTGATGCTACTGTGAATGGTATTGCTTATCTAATTTCTTTTTCAATAGGTTCTTTATTGGTGTACAAGAATGCTATTAAATTTCCTGTGTTGACTTTGTATCCTGCTATTGCTAGATTTGATTATTAGTTCTAGCAATTTTTCTTAGAATTTTTGGGGTCCTTTCTATGTAAAGTATTGTATCATTTATAAAAAATGATATTTTTATTCTTTCTTTTATATGTTTTTATTACTTTCTCATGCTTGATTGTTCCAGGTAATATTTTTAGAACTATATTGAACAAAATTAGTGATGGTGGACATCCTTAAAGAAAAGGAAAAGCTCCTGTTTTTTAAAGGAAAAGCTTTCAGTTTTTCCCCCTTCATGTTTGTGATAGGTTTGTCACAAATGGTTTTTGTCATATGAAGATTCTTTAATACCTATTTTCTTCAAGTTGTTTGCTATGAGTTTATGAGTGCTATGAGTGTGTGTTGGATTTTGTCAAGGTCTTTTTCTTGCATCTATGAAGACAATTTAATTTTTGTTCCATATTCTGTTAGTGATATATTTCTTGATTTATATATATTAATCCCTCCTTGAATTCCTATGGTGAAGCTTATTAGGTCATGATTTTTTAAAGGATGCATTTCTGATGTCCTTTTGAGGGTTTCTGCATCTATATTTATTAAAGGGATTGGCCTGTAGTTTTCTTTTTTAGTTGGGTCCTTGTCTGGTTATGAAATCAAACCAATGCTACCTTCCAAGAATGAGCATATTTCTTCCATCTCAAATTCATTAATGAGTTTGAGAAGTAGTGGCATGAAATCTTCCCTGAAATTCTTAAAGAATACACTAGTGAATTCACTGAGCCCTGAACTATTCTTGGTAGGATTTTTTAAAATAACTGCCTCAATTTCATTGCCTGTTATATATTTGTTGAGAGTTTTATATCCTCTTACTTTAGTCTTGTTAATTAATATGTGTCTTGGAATCTATTTTTCTTCTTGTTCTTCAATTTATTGGAGCACAGGTTTTTTAACATAGCTATTAATAATATTTTGGATTTTGATTATGTCAATTGCAATTTTAATTTTTAAATTTCTAATGCTTTGGTATGGATCTTGTCTCTCCTTTTGTTAAGTTTGGATGTGAATTTATCTATTTTGTTTATTCTTTTGAAGAAACATGACTTTGATACATTGTATTTCTTAAGTCTCAATTTCATTAATTTTTTTCTCAACAAAATCAAATCCCCCAAATTTAAAGACCCGATCAAAAAATGGGGATCTGAGATGAATACATATTTCTCAACTGAAAAAGTAGAAATGGAAAATAATATATGGAAAAATGTTCAGCATTACTGGTCTTTTGAGTGATGCAAATTAAAACAGTGCTGACATTCCACTCCAGAAACAATGGCTATCATTAAGAAATCAATCAATAACAAATGTTTGAGGAGCTGTGTGAAAAAAGAAATACTTCTCCATTGTTGGTGAGAATGTAGACTGGTGCAACTACTGAAGAAATCAGTGTGCAAACTCTTCAAAAACTAGGATTGGAGGTTTCATTTGACATGACTATTCCCCTCCTGGGCATCTTCCCAAAAGAATTAAAAGCATCATATTACAGTGGTATATGTGCATCCATGTTTATAGCAGCACAGTTTGTAATAGATAAATATGGGAAAGAGCTAAATCCCCATCAACAGATGAATGGATGAAGAAGATGATTTTTTAAATACAATGGACTATTACTCTGCCATATTAAAGGATAAACTTGAGACATTTCTAGGCAAATGAATGCTCTTTGAGAATATACTCAAGTGAAATAAATAGGACATATGTGTAAATATTGCATTGTTTCTCTGGTACAAGAAACCAAAAGGGTAAATATGAATCAAAGTATATAACAGATTTTGTGAAATAGGAAGAAGATGTTCAAATGGGAAGATAAACAAGGGAGGGGACAGGATAGAAAAGAATAGAAGGAGAAAATGGAAACAAAGCTTTTGTAAATAAGGGAGGGGAAAAGAGTTGAAGGGAAAGAAATGGGAGAAAAAAAGAAGCAAGACGTATCATGTACAGGTACAAACTTCCTATGATGAATGTGATCCTTATGTGTATCTGAAATGTACCAGTAAGATATACAAGAAACTAATAAACAAGAAAAGAATCAAAGCATCTTAAGATGGAATCTTAAAAGGCCACACATCATTTAATATGAGTATTCCCTTCACAGATGAGGAATTACTCTGGTTCTATGACTTGCCCAGCCCCAAAAGAAAGTGGACATTTGAATTTTAACCATTCATACTGCAAGCTGTGTGATGTATCCTCTACTAATGACTGATGACAGGGAGTTCAAGGAGTGTGAGTGAAGAAGCAGTGGTCTTGGGAATTGTGGGAAAATTTTGCATAATGGAAGCTATATCCAGGCAAGGAGACTGTAGCAGAGAACTGTCAGAAGCTTCTTAGGAAATGCATAAAGGCTAATTCAAAGATAAAATACAGGATTTCTACCGATTTTCTGTTCCAGTGTAGGCAGAAACTTCATGAACAAGCCCAAATCCCAGGGGAAATACTTCAAAGAATCAACAGCTAGAACCTCATCTTATTTAAAAAGCTTTGCACAACAAAAAAAATTACCAATCCAGTGAAAAGAAAACCCACAGAATGCAAAAAAAATTTTTATCTAGTTGTCCCTCAAACAAAGGACTTATATTTAGAAAACATAAAAAATTGATGTAATTAAATACTCCGAATTCAAGGACCCAATTCAGAAATGGGCATCTGAGAGGAATACACCCTTCTCAGACAAAGAAATGAAAGCAGCAAATAAATACATGAAAAACCATTCAACATCACTGGTCATTCAAGAGATGCAAATTAAACAACACTGAGATTCCACCTCAACCCAGAAAAAAAAAATGGCTGTCATCAAAATTTCAAATGCTGGAGGGGAAAAATGAGCCCTTTTCCACTATAGATGAGTGTAGACTGGTACAAACACTGTGGAAATCAGTATGTAGATTCCTCAAAAAGCCAGGATTAGAGGTCCTATTTGACCTAGCCCTTCCATTTCTGTGCATCTTCCTGGAAGAATTAAAAACATCATATCACAGCAATATATGTACACCCATGTTTTTAGCAACAAAATTTATAATAGTTAAATCTTGGAAACAACTCAAATGCCCATCAACCACGGAATGAATAAAAATTATGTGGTCATTTTAACAATGAAGTACCGCTAAGCCATAAAAAAGGACAAATTTGAGTCTTATAGGTAAAGGGATGCAACTGGAGACCATACTCGTAAGTGAAATAAGTCAGATTCACGTGTGTAAACAAGGTAGTGTCTCCCTGCTGTGAGAAACTAAAAGAGCAAATAAGATCTAAAATGTACAATAGATATTGTGAAATGGGAAGAAATTGTTCAAAAAAAAAAGAGGAAGTAAGGTGAAGAAAAGATGAAGGGAAAAGAAAAAAGTACAAGACCCTTATGCAACTAGTTTCTCTTAGTTTGAGAGAAAATTTTGCTCTAATATCATTTGGAGAATTTTTTAATGCCCATGTCTTGTACTCTGAGGAACTACTTTGAAGATTACAATATGCAAGGTGTTAATTATTGTTATTCTTCTATTATTTCATTTTGAAACTTTTACTTTTCTTCATAAAAAAGAATAAACTACAGGAGGGGAATTGGGAGCTCAAGTTCTAAGGCATCAGGAAGTAAATGGTTTTTAAGGACTCAGATGGTAAACATTTTAGATGTGAAGATCTAAACATCTCTCAGAAGAAGCCTAGCAAATACTTAACGAATTAAGTGGCTGTTTTCCAGGGCACATTTACTTACAGAAACGTGCTACACTTGAGAGACCACTACTCTAGCACCAGGGCAGCTGGGAGTACAGAGAAAATCCTCTGGGAACCTGCACTTATCTGCCGTGTGTAGGCACCATTCAGCTGCCTGGATCCTGGTCCTTCTACCTCCATAAGGAGAGTATTAATAGGAACACAAAGGAGAATTGACACTTTCATGACAAGGACTGAGAGTGACTTCTCTTCTTGGTTATCTCACACAGTACAGCTGTTATCAAAAATACTTTCTTATTGACTCATCCATTCCAAATAGGACAGCAAATGGTTGTTTGAGGACACTAATGCCAGTGTGACTATTGCAGGTCGTTTGAGACTGTGCTCATCTCATCATTTTGTCACTTGTGCAGTCAGCAGGGAGACAGTCTATTTCCTTGGCTATTCAGATCAGGACTGAAAAATACCTAGGGAAATTCACTGCTGTGATACGTGAGGGAAGCACATGAAAGCCATGGGCTATGTATGGTCTTTAGAAATGAGAGAAAATCTTCAGAAACTCCAAACATTAGGTCTTCTGCTCTGCTTATGTACCAGCTCTGGTTTGGAGGACTCTTTTTACTCAGCACTCTTGGCTTTCACCTTATTTCCACAGGAAGCAGGTGACTGAGCAGGGAAGAATCAGGAAGATGTGTTTCCTATACAAGCACATCTTCCTTCCAGCCAGGGCCTGCTGGGGGCACAAGGGAGGCTGAAGGAAGGCTACCCTGGGAAACAAGGTTGAGAGGATTCCCACAGTTGGACTCCCAGTTTTCCACGATCCCTGGCTGCCGGGATATGACCCTTCCAGGAAGAATGGGACGCTGTCAAAGCCTACCTCCCCAAGCACTTGTTTTAATTAAAGAGACTGATGTCCATGAAAAGATCTTCAGATTAGTGACCTCTGTAAAAAATTTACAAATTTCACTCAGCAAGTCCAAGCTGTGTGTGCTAGGATAAAGAAAATATCATATTGTGGGAAAATCTGCTGCTTATCATTTGTCTCTGGAATTCTGTCTTCATTGGTTCAGTTTTCCAGGTAAGGGCTATTTCACAAGGTAGAACCATTGGTTTGTGACTTCCTGCCCTTTTTTCCTGCCATGGAAAAATCAAATGTTCTTGTCAGTTTGTGATAGGAAGCACTAAGATGCTTTACTAATATTTGTGGCATGGTAAAATGGGTTTATTCAACCTGGGAAGTATATATTTGTACCCAGAAGTACCTTTCAAAGAGCTAAGATTGCTTCTCCTTCTGTGGAGAGAATGTGGAAGTTGATAAGTTCATGGAGCAATAGCAACATTTGTGATGAAGAATGCAGTTTTAAATAACATTTACTTACCATATATTGCATACAAATGATGCCCAGAGTTATTGTCCTTACTTCTGGAGGATACATGCTAAGAAGTGCAGGACTTTGGACCTGGGATTTAGCTAAGTGGCACAAGCACCTGCTTGATAAGTGTGAGGTTGTGAATTCAGTCCCTGGTTAAAAGACAAACAGAAGGGCAGAACTTTTATTTGATAAATATTCAATAAGAAAGTGAAGTATCTGTCCTCCTCAAAACAGAGAGAAAATATGCGTGCAGAGAAATATGTTACAAAATACTGGTCAGATTTACTGATTTTTTAATTTTAGCTTTTATTTTTTTTAACACCAAGTACATTTATTAGAAAAGAAGACAGTGATGAAATATTCTCATATCTTTCTTAGAGAAAGTAAAAACAAAATACAGAATAAAACCAAAAATGAATAGAAGAAAATAACAAAGATCAGAAAACACAATCCCTTATCAAACTGCCAACACCATTTTTTAATATGGATTTACACTTTGATTCTTATGTTTCTGTAAAAACATAAAAGACTCAGACTAGTTTAAACACATTTGATAAAAGAACAGAATTAGAGCTCCAACCCTCCCCAATCTCATGACTTATCACAAAGTTACACCAATCGTGACAAAATAACATTGATATCAAGATAGACAAACCACCAAAGCACCAATATAAAGTCCCAAAATAAATACCCACATACCAGACAACTGATTTCCTGCAAACATGAAAAAGTAAGTGGACAAAGGATTGTGCCCTCGATAAGTATAGTGGAACAACTGGATACCCACATGCAAAAACCCCAAACCTCATAGCGAATTAAAGACTTCCAAAAGTCAATTCAAAATGACTTACAGTGGGTTAATTAAAGTAAAGGCAGGTGTGGCCTGAGTCATAGCTTGGCTGAAGTCATTCTCTGTAGGACAAAATATATGTATTTTTCTTATCATGCTAATGAAACAATATAATAACTATACATGTGTGACATTTATTTCACTAACAAGTATGTTTTTAAGATTCATTCATTTACCTATAAAAATGTCCAACTTATCAGTCTTTATAGCTGAATAGTATTTCATTATATAGAAACATCAGATCTTTTTTATACATTGCCCAGTCAATGAGCATTTAGGTTATTTCCAAGATCTGGCTATTATAAACTGTGCTGCTATAAATATGGGTGCACATATTTTGCTGTGGTATGATGTTATTAATTGTTTTAGGAAGATACTCAGCAGGTATCTCCCCAAAATAGTGGTGTTATGTCTTCACTAAATTTCTTGTAGAATTTAGCAGTGAATCCATCAGAACCTGGACTTTTCTTTGTTGGTAGGTGTTGTAGTCAGGGGTGGTACACAGAGAACAATTAGGTTCAGGACATGGAGTTTATAATATTTTTATAATGGTCACCGGGAGTTAACACAGGAAAATGCAGGAAATCTATCTGCAACACCAAAGACATAGATTATTTAGTCAAGAGCCTAAACCCCACAGCACATGTCCCACATGAGTCCAGATAAAAACCCAGAGCTCAATACATTACCTCCCATGAGTCCAACTGGAGGCCCAAAGCCCACAAGAAGGACTCACACCAGTCTCTTTTACGGACCCGTGCCAGGAAGACTCAAGGGTCAGCAGTGGAAGCCAGAAAGTCTATGTTAGCAGGATGAAGGAGCTGTGCTAGTGGGATGAGGGTTCTACGCTGGAGCCGAGAAGTCACACTCACAACAAAGACCAGGTTATCCTGAAAGGCACCACAGCTGTCCTCAGCGACACGGAGGCCCCGAGCTCCTCCAATGATAAGCACAGTCAGGTACATCCCAGGAAGCAGTGTGACGAGCTCATCCTGGAGACCAAGCAGCACGTCTTCCCCTCCGGAGCCAGGAAGCAATGCTCGATGGGAGGACCAAGGCTTCTCCAGGAGAACCAACAGCTCAGACAGCAACTTGTAGGAGAACCCACAATGCCTCCTTAACCCCTTAACACCTCCCTTCTTCTCCACCTATTTATCCTGGCAACTTTCCTCAGGTGGAGCATCTTCACTCAATGCCATGCTGATGCAATCCAGCTGGTGTTAAGTTGACCACCAGTTCTTAATCCATAACAATAGGTTTTTAATTATGTCTTTAATTTCATTCATTGATATTTGGTTATTCAGGATATTTATATCTTCTTGATTCAGCTTTGGTAATTCATATGTATCTAGGAATTCATCCTTTACATCTATATTTTCCATGTTTTTAGAATACAAATTTTCAAGGTAAGTATAGATGGTTTTCTGGATTTCTGTAGGGTCTGTTATAATTTCATCCTTTTCATTCCTAATTACATATATTTGAGTCTTTTCTTTCCTTTCTTGATAAAGTTGGCTAAGGGTTTGTCAATTTTATTTAACCTTTCAAGGAACCAACTCTTTGATTCATTAATTCTTTGTGTGTGTGTGTGTGTGTGTGTGTGTGTGTGTGTGTGTGTGCTGAGGATTGAACTCATGACCTCGCACTTGCCAGGCAGGCACTTATGCCATTGAGCTAAACCCCCAGCCCCTGATTCATTAATTCTTTGTATTTTTTTTAGTCCCCAGTGTGTTAATTTCTTTCTCTGATCCTTATAATTTGCTGCTTTGTTTGAGCTTTTGGTTTAGCCTGCTCTTCTTTTTCTAGAAATTTAAGTTTTGACATTAAGTTGTTAATATGTGTTTGCTCTGTTTTCCTGATATGGGTATTTACTGCTATAAATTTCCCTTTTAATACTGCTTTCACTGTGTCCTACAAGTCCTGTTATGTTGTATTGTCATTATCATTCAACTGTAAAATCTGTCTAACTTCTTTAATTTCATCTGTGACCCATTGGTTGTTCAGTAGGATGCTATTTAATTTCCATGTGCTGATGAAGTTCTAGTGGTTTCCTTTGGCACAGATTTCCAATTTCATTGCATTTTGACCTGATAGTATGCATTGGATAATTTCAATTCCTTTGCATTTACTTAAGCATGTTCTGTGAGCCAGTATATGGTCTATTTTGAAGAATGTCCCACGTTCAGCCAAGAAGAATGTGTATTCTGATGTTGTAGGGTGGAAAGTTCTACAGACCTTTACTAAGTCCATTTGATCAAAAGTTTGATTTAGTTCTAATATTTCATTATTTTTTTGTCTAGTTGATCTGTCTTTTTGTGACAGTGGGGTAGTGAGGTCTCCCAATACAACTGTGCTAAGGCTTATTTGATTTTTCATGTCCATTAACAATTATTTTATATAACTGGGCACACAAACATTTGTTGCATATATATTTATGATTGTTATTTCTTCCTCTTAGATTGTTCCCTTTACCATGATGCAGTGACCTTTATCTCTCTTAATCAATCTTGGCTTGAAATACACTTTATCAGCACATAGAATAGCAACCCCTGCTTTTTTTCTGGATTCCTATTGCATAGAGTATTGTTTTCCATCCTTTAACTTTCAGTCTATGAATTTCTTTTTGGATTAAATGTGTTTCTTGTATACAGCATATTGTTGGAACTTGCTTCTTAATCCATTCTGCCAGTCTGTCTTTTGACTGGTGACCTGAAACTATTAATTGAAACTATTAACATTAATGGTTAAAACTGATATGTATTGATTTATACAAGTTATTTTTCTATTATTGGCTCCCCCCTTTTTTTCCTTCCAATTGTTTACATTTCCTGGTGGATTCCTTCTGTTGGGGTTCGTGGAGCTGTAGTCTTTATTACCTCTTTCTAGAATTGCCTTCAGAACACTTTGGAGTGGTGGTCATGAATTTCTTCAGATGTTCCTTGTCATTGGAATTATCTTATTTCTCCCTCAACGTAAAAGGTAGTTTTGCAGGATACTTCAATCTGGTTGAAAGTTGTTTTCCTTTAGAACTTTGAGCACTTTAGTCCAAGCTTTGCTTGACTTAAGGGTTTGTGCTGAGAAGTCAGCTGTGATTCTGATGGGCTTTCCTTTGTAAGTTATTTGTTTCTTTAACAGCTTTTAAAATTCTATTCTTGTGTTGAATTTCTGGAATTTTCAGTATGATATGCTTGGATATAGATTTTTTGATCATTGCTGATTGGAGTTCTAAATGCCTCACTTATTTGTATGTCAAATTCTTTCACTCTACCAGGAGTTTTCTGTCATGATGTCTGTGAAGATTTTTAAATGTCATTTGTGGTATCTCCTGCTTGTTTGTTGACTCCAATTAATCTTAAGTTATTCTTCTTTGTCTCATCTAGCAGCTGCTGAACTTATTTCTCATGTTCCCTTATTAGTTTTGAGAAATATTTCTTTTCCTGGTTACTAACTGCAATCTTATCTTCAATATCTGTGATCTTGTCCTCACATTGGCCTAATCTGCTTTGATTACTTTCAATGAAGTTTTTATCCTCCTGGATATCTGTTTGAATCTGCTTTATGGGTTCCATTTGTTTCCTATGTTGTGCTTCCATAATTTTCTTAAACTCATCTATTTTTTTGTCTGTGTCTGCACTAACATACTAAGTATGGTATGTATCTTGGTAATCTCTGAAGTTATTTGAGAGATTATTTCTGATTTCATTTTTTTCAGAGCCTCATTAAATTGCTTTGTTACCACTTTGGAGAGCCCTAATAGGGGGCTTTTGGATTTTCCAACTTCATTGCCCCCTGGGTTTGTCCTAGGTGAATTTGGTGTCTGAGATTGCATCTTGTTTGATTGTCTTCTCATACCTTTTCAACCTAATGCAAAACAGTTATATACAATACATAAGACTGTAATATATCAATTCTGCCTTCAAGGGTTAAGATTCAAAATGGATTAAAAAGAAAACAAAAAAGTGGGAAAAGAGAAAAAGATTGTAAGTAAGTTGGAGAACAAAGATGTATCCCAGAAACTTGGGGAAACTGATAGAAAAAACTGAAGGAAAAGACAGCTGGATGATATAAAAGGTAGAACAGAACAAAACCACACCCACAAGGATGTTGAGAACCACACTCATGCTCAAAAAAAAAAATCAGAAAGAAGTAAAAGACAAGCTGAGTAAAACAAACAAGCAAGAAAAAAAACAACAAGAAAACAAAAGAAAAAAAATTTAAA
Source organism: Cavia porcellus (assembly GCF_034190915.1). NCBI lineage: Eukaryota > Metazoa > Chordata > Mammalia > Rodentia > Caviidae > Cavia > Cavia porcellus. The sequence goes on along the minus strand of NW_026947500.1, from coordinate 52,340,901 downwards.
AATAGTCCACTTCCACAATTGTCTTTGGATTCACTAGTAGACAGTCTAGAGAGGCAGCATCCCAAATCTTGCCACTGTATCCCTGTGAGCCAGGAACTGCTTTATGGTGAAGTAGCAGACAAACTTAGTAGGCCTGCCCCAAGACCAGACACATTAGGCTCACTGCAATCCAAGCACTTCGACTGAGTCTGCCCCCAGCTAGGATCTGCTGGAGGAAGCCGGCAACAGTTCTGGTTCTGGGTTTATCCAGCCCCACTCCCAGATGGCTCCCAGCTAATTGCTCCCTCCTGCAGGAGGATGGAATCCTCTGCACTCACCACCAGCCAGTACAGTCCTCCATGTCTGCCGCTCCCCTCCACTGCCAAATCCATGCGGAGAGGCCTCCAGAGTTGCCGGCCATCACCTTCACTGTGACTGCGTGTCTCCGAATTCCAACAGATGCCCTCAAACAGTGGGTCTGGCTCTGGGTGCAGGAGCCACCAGCTGCATCCTTCTTCGTTGAAGATTTTCTTTTTACTCTCTCTATGGCCTTTGATTCAGACTTCAGGCTCTTCCTGGGCCCGAGGGACCCGCTTCCTTCTTGTCTTCCTCATGATGGTGTATCCCGGCATCTGGATGGTGTCTCTCACAGAGGCTGTTTTCTCTGCTGCTTACTACTCCGCCATCTTCCCGGAAGTCTGTAATGTCGATTTAAATTATCAGAAAAGAAAATTAGTTTAAAATACTTTATCTATATTTCTGTGATATTAAAACTGTATCGATGTTTTGTTTTTAAACTTAATGTCTTTAAACTGAACATTCCATATCCTTATGTTTTTATGTTTTGCATATTGAATATGGCTAATCAAAAATTTATAAAACTTATTCAAGGACTGACTATACACTAATGAGTATATTTTCTTCTCTTGTTAATATTTTTCAAATGCATGTGTGTGTCGTGTGTGAGTGAGTGTGTGCATGTGTGTGTGTGTTGTAGTTCTTTGGTTCATGGTTCCTTAGAACTGTGACAGGCTGTGAACTTATAAATTTTATTTTGTCCTCCTTGTGCTGGGCATGGGTACTGCATCATGTACTTTCCTGTTGTTATTATTCCTTTATAATATTCCCAACACTCATTTTCTCTGTTTGAATTGTTCTCCATAGATACATTTCTGTTAATGGGAAACCTAGATGCAGTATCCTCATCATGGACTTTGTCCATTGCTGCTGTTGAAATGTCTCATTTGCATGGCTTCTTTGAGTGTCAGTCTACCTCACCAAGGAACATCATATTTTTGCTGTTGTTTTTAGTTCTCACTGTATGCACGGATGCAACCATGCTTGTAGCAAAGGCTCACAGTATGCAGTATTGTGATAACACTGAGCTTTGTCCCCAAATTCCATTTTCCTCTTGTGTTCTTGTAACCTCCTTGAAAGAGGCTTCTCAATAGGTCAGATTTGCCTCTGAGGATGTTTGACTGACACTGTGTTTTGAATCTTAGGAACACGGCAGTCTGCAAAGGAGATATTACTACTTGCATCTATGCATCTATATCTATGGCCAGGGATGCTGTAGGTTCTTTAAGCACAGGATGTTCTCTCTGGAGTCCTGTGAAAATCTAAATAGGGCTGGATATCTGGAACTGTTGATTGGGACACAAATGAGGTAATCTCTGTGGAAAATAATATGGAGGTTTCTCAAAATACTAAAAATATTGTAGTTTCTTAGTGGTGGTACAGGGAGAGTCACCACCAGCAATGTGGCCCCAGAATGTACACTTGCATAAAAATATATCAGTTAAAATAAATGTGCCTTTAAAGAATGAAATGCTCTGAAGCTGGAAAGATGGTGCTATGGTACCCATTTTTAATTTCCTATTAACTTAATCTGAAACCCTATATTGCTTTTACTGCCTTGTTTTGATTGATTGTATTTGAATCTGTCTTTTTTTATTGCTATCTTGTCTTGACTGATTTTATTAGAATCCATTATGTTTGATAGTATCAAGTCTGAGAGTTCAGGCAACTACTCTGAAGACAATAAAATTCACTATGATACCCATTCTGGTTTGGCTATTACCTTCTTTTGAAGTCCTAAGTGTCTCCAATGTTTTATTTTTATTGATTTTGTTCTGTACTGCTATGTTCAATTTTATTGTGCCTATGGGCAATTCTATTGAAGAGAACAAGAGACATCATGGTAACCATTGTAGATCACCATGTATTATGATTTTAAATTATTTACTATGCCCATCCTTTTGTTTTGAAAGACACCATTTTGTTTGCTTGTTTTTCTCATTTGGTTTTGTTTTTTTTTTCAAAATAAAAAATGAAATACTGAAAGGTGAGCAAAAATGAAGTGAAAACTTTAGAAATCCCTTAGATTTTGGCCCATCTTATCCATCCTTGGAGCTGCTGAGGACTTTTTTGTGACACCAATTAAAGTCCCTGAAGACACAAGCTCAGCACCTGCTACTCCCATGTCACAGTGGTTTGTCAGATTGGTCCCACAGATCTTGCATGGCTCCTTTCCAGAGTCCTGCCCTTCCCAGTAAGTCTACAAATCGAAAGTGACTATGCCCGCTTTCTCCCTTCATAGCCACATATTTTAAAAGTAGCAAGTGATTTCCACTGGTTACTTATTAATGTTACACTGCATCATGCAAATATGGATCCTATTGGTTTAGCATTGCTGTGGTTTGAAGGTTTGATTTCACCCAAATACATGAGTTGAAAGATATACCCCAAGGAGGTACTATTCAGAGTTGGGGCCATGAGAAGGTGAGTAGGTCACAAGGGTGCATCCCTTATAAGTGGTATTAGCACCCTCATAAAATAATTCCAGAGGGTTAGCTTGTCCTTTCCACTACTGAGAACACAGTCAGAAGGTGCCATCCATGACCCAGAAGGCAGCTCTTGCCCAGACGCTGTGTCTGCTGGAGCAAGGCTCCAGAACTGTGAGGCATGAATTCTTGTTTACACAGTAAACACTTATGGTGTTTTATCAAAACAAAGGGAAGCCTCTTCTCACGTTTGGCTGTTTTCCCTGTCTCTGCAGGCTGAGGTACTGGCCAAAATGTTCCATTTGCAAAGTCCACAGAAGCTGCTGATGCTGGAGAAATCTTTGCGGATGGCCCTCCCTGAGTCCTTAAAGGTGAGACTGGAATGTTCTTCAGAAAAAAAGGACCATTGAGTGCCTACTACAGAATGGGAATGAGAAGAAGCTTAAACTGCACACCTGTGCCATGGCAGGTGCTCTCTCATATGGTGACAATGTGGTCCACATTGACTCTTTCAAAGCAGGGCAATTACCAGAAAAGAAAACAGGTCTCAAAATGAGACCTGGTAAATACCAAACAATGGCAAAATAGTGTTTTAATGTCAATCATTATTTATATTAAGAAATGTTTCACAACAACAGTGAAAATTTCCCCATTTATACATTTCAAAGGTTGATTTCAATACACACTAATTTTAAAACATGTGTATCCATGAGAGGTTAATTATACATATGTAATTACACATATGTAAAGTCAAATCCTATTTCATAAAACTCAACAGATCCTATGTTATTTGCAAAAGAGACCCAGAAATGACTATAACCTACTCATTATATCACTGCAGCAACATTTACTGGAGAAAGATTGGATTTATGCATATCTTTTGCTTATTTTCCATTTTTAACTTTTGGGCAATTGCTGAAACTAGCAGCCAATGTTTTATTTTAAAGAGAATAAAACAAAACAGAGGAAAGCTAATCAGAACAGAGCATGAATGAATGAAAGCTAATCAGAATAGAGCATGAATGAAAGCATTACAGGTCTTCAAAACAAGATAATAGGAAATCAACAATGGCTGCCATAATGTTACCTGTTTTCTTCAAAATAGCCTTCCATACCATTCAACATAATAAAATCAAACCAAACAAAACAGAATAAGGCCAATCAAAGCAAAAGAATGAAAGTACATTTTAAAGAGAATAAAACTAAACAAAATAAAACAGAATAAAGCCAATCAAAAAAAAACAGTGAAAGTGATTCAAGATTTCAAAACAGGATAATAGAAAATCAACAATGACTACCATAATGCCTTTTGGCACTATCTTCAAAATCGCTGCCCATACCACCTGATATAATAAAATCAAACAAAACAGAACACTGAATAAAACACAACAATAAAATGGAATGAAGCAAAACAGTGAGAACAATATTAGATTTCAAAAACAAGACAGATGGAAATCTCCCATAGTTGCTATATTGCCTATTGTTATCCTCTTAATAGATGTTCAAACTACCAGCCTTAGGCCTGTAAAGTTAATCAAACAATACAAGCATTAACTGTTTTGGTACCTCAGTGGCTATCAACTCAGTCTGTCCTCTGATTCAGCTGGTTGCTAATGGAGGATTAAGGAAGTTTCCTTGTCTCCCAGCCTGTGCACTGGTTGGCTCATAGGAAGGAGAAATTGGCTTCTTGTTACTCATCCCAAACCTAGCATGGCTTCTGCTGAGTCATGGGAAGGGCAAATTAGTTTGCTTCTCCACCTAGGCACCACATGGTTTGTAATGGCTCATGGGAAGTGTTAATTGGCTTCTTGTTACTCCTCCAAGGCCCAGCATGGCTTGATTTTTTAAAAGTATATTTCCACAAAATGAAGATGACCTGATCATTATTCTCCCTATGTCACAAATGATGGATCTAAGGCAGAGAGAACCTGATTACTATGTCCAACTAGTTACTGATAGGGCCAGGAATACCCATAATTCACATCAGCCCCCAAACTACCCTTAATGCACCTGCATGGTTAGAACAAAAAAGAGTTGAAAACCAAAACACTGGCAGTAACACATAGTAACTGTATCACTACATGTTGCTGCATGGAGTATGAATTGGCTCAGTCACACTATAAAATAATGTACAATTTACATCACAAACTATATATGTAAGTGCTGTACAACTAACAATCACCCACATGAATATTTACCTCTGAAAAATGCAAGTTTATTTTTACACAAAAATATATGCAGATAAAAGTGTCAAGAAGTTTTATATGAGTTAGCAGAAAACTGGAAATAGCCCTGATGTCCTTCAGGAGCTGCAGGGTTAAACACATGCTATTAGTCGAAGATATGGAATGACACTATTAAGTGCCACTGTTGAGTATATCAACCTGAGTGACCTGAGATCTGTGCAGGGTACTTGTGGAGCTCTCGGTGTATGTGTGGAGTGGTCCTGGAGCCACAACATTAGATATTATATCTGGTCCCTAACCCTTCCTCTTTTGTGTTCCCTCAACCCTCTCCTTCTACTGCTTCTTCATCACCATAAACTGAGCTCCTTTGCTCAGCTATGCTCTTCTATCATGATGCTTTAAAGCTATTGCCATTGACTAAATTCCTGAAAGCCATGAACCAAAACAAGCCTCTCTTTCTTTAAGCTGTGGGTATTGGGTAATTTATCCCAGTGACAGAAAACTGACTAATACAAACACTAAGTAGTAAACAAAATTAACTATTGATATTTTCAGCCATCTGGATTAATCTCCAGAGAACTATATAGAGTGAAAAAAAAACCCCAAATGTATACAGATGGCACAATTCAATTTCTATAAAATTTCTGAAATGGCAATATTACTGTGATGGAAGATGGATTAATGCTGGTCAGTGGTGAAGAATGGAGTGAGTACAACTATAAGGAGGCAATGTGAGCGCTTTTTATGATTTTGAAAATATTCTACATCTTAACCTATCAGTCTCAGTAGTTTGTACTATTATATTATAGTTTTGCAAAAATGTTTCCATGGGAGGAACTCAGGAAATGGTAGACAAGACTTCTCTGGCTTAATTTCACCAATTGCACATGCATTTCTACTTATCTCAGAATTATCAGTGTGACTGAATCACAAAAGAGTATACTGTAAGAGCAGCACACGATGTTCATTTTAAATAATGGGTTACAAAGAGAATAAATAAAGAACAGTGCTTCTCATTTTGGCAGAAAGAATTGGGGGTTCTACTATTGGCTGAGGAGAAAAGAAATGAAAGAACTAGAAAAAAGGCAGACTAGCAGAGGTCTGCCTGGGCCTATACTAGCATACAGAGGAAAGAGATTAGGTCCTGAAAGTCTCTCTAAATTACATCCATGCAGGGCCACCCTGGTGACCATCAGGAAGCCATGGAAAGTCCAGACCAAGGCTGGGGCATCCGAGATGGTCTATGAAGGATGTACCTTGCTCTGTGGAGGAGCTTAGTGAGCTTCTCTTCCTGCTGCAGACCTACAATGCGATGTCCCCACAGCAAACCTTATTCCTATGATAGGAGCGGGGGAAAGAGTCTACACCATGATGGTGTATTCTTTTCTTCTGTTTACCTGCTCACTTCTCCAGCCAGAGGCACCGCACACTCTGCTGATGTCCTCTATGCAAGCCAGGTTTTTGCAGGCACACATTTCCACTTGCAGGGAATGAGCACATGATGTAGCTTGCTGCTGGCTGTATCTACATGGCCGTTCATGGGGAAGCTATATCTTGCTAGGCCCTGGATCTAGCAAAAACTGGTGTGGTAAATGAGGGCCTAGCTCAAGTGCCCAGTCATAATAGCTCCCATTTGCAGCTCTCCAATCTGGTCCAATAGAATCCAGGTTACTAGTGTTCTCCTCAGTTGTGGTTTGTTTAAACATCTCCCAAAGTCTAATGCAATCTCGGAGGGGACTGAGTATAGCGTCTGTGATTGGTTTGTTGTCTAGTGCTGGTATTGGCAGTGTAAGTGCTACCCCTGCCCAGAGGCAGGTGAACAGCATTCAGTATAAAGGAGGGAAGCAGGCATGCTTTCCCATTTTTGCCCTTTTTGCTGTTACCATTTGCTACCACATGAATGGCTGCCCCAGTACCATGCCACCCTGCCTTGGAGGAATGTGAATACAAACTGAAAACTCCAAAAACTGTAAGATAAATAAACCTCTCCTTGCCTAATTTTGGGGATCAGGTATTTTGTCTCAACAATGACAAAAAGGGTAACCAAGACACCCTGAGACCTCGGCAGACAAAAGCTGGAGAAGGTCCAGATCCAATGTTTGATGAATCTTTGGCTTTTCTCAGCATGATAAAAATATCAGATTCTATTCACCAAGGCAGCATGGGTAACAGCTAAGGATGAGAGTTTAATCATTTTCTGGTGGCTGTAGTAAACAAAGTATCTTAGTTACTTTTCTCATTGATGAGACAAAATACTTGACACCTAAAGCTAAAAGAGGGAAGATTTATTGTAGTTTATAGTTTGTAAAGGTTTCAGTTCATAGTTGGCTGTCTCTAAGGCAAGGTGCCATTGCAGAGGAGAAATAGTTCATGGTGGGCATAAGGCAGCAAAGTCAGCAAAGAAGCAACAAGCAACATGTGATGAGAGCAGCCCTCCTTCTGCCCCTCATATTCTATCCAGGCTACATGCCCTTAGGCAGGCAGCACTCACACTCAACTGTGGGCCTTCCCACCCAGAACTATGCCAAGCCAATCAGTGGACTGGTTTAATAATCACACACACTTAAGTATCACACACTCTAGATCTAGTCACCTCTGAAGAAACTTTACCCGAGTCCACTTGAGGCTTTGGGGGATGTCCAGGAACAAGTCATAACAGAAAGGACAAGATTATTTTGCATGAGGAAACTGAAGCCCTGAGAGCACATTAGACAAAGTGCAGGAATTTGACACAAAAGATGTCATGTGTCAACTTCACTTTTTAGTAATAATAAGAGCAGGAATGTGCATGTTTGGTTAACACTGTGCAGTGCCTGTATCAAGTAGGTGAGCAGAATGGTTAGTATGTGACTTCACCACCAGGAAAAACGGAGGTCATGAGAACTCCTAGCTCTTCGAGTGGTTATTACCATGAAGGATTGTGTGTTGGTACTAACACTGCCTGATATGCAGAAAATCCATGCAAGTGTTAGCTATTATCAGAATACACATTAGGTGAATTGCGGGAACATCTATCTTTTACTTTTGCCACTGACATCTTGAAAGCCCTGACACAATGGGTAAACTGAACCCATCTACTTCCTGGAGTGAAGGAGGCATCTCTCACCCTTTCCTGTCAGTGGTATCAGAGGAGGCCCTAGTGAGGATTCAGGACTCTCATGACATCACATCCTGAGGGAGCCACACAGACCCAGGATGGCATCAGGGGACAGTACATGGTGAGCATAACAAGAAGCAGCTTTGTTCCCACCAGTGAAGGGCAAGTGGAGGAGTTGGAATCTGGCCCTATAATAGTGGGGACCCCATTTACCCTTAGGTGTCAAAAGCCAGTGGATCCAGTGGAAAATCTGGATTGCTGGCCACATTGCATCTCTAAGGAATCACACTTCTCTTATTCCTTTGCCAGACTAACACCAGAGAAATCCCCTATAACAAAATTGAAATAAGACTACGGTCTCAATATGTACATTCAATAAGTCAATGAGTCAATTGCATGGTAACTTTTTATTTAATAACCAGGAAAATTTGATTTTGAAAGAGAAGCAATAAACAAACATCATGAGTGACATGAGAAAGATTTTAGAATAATCTGGGAAAGATTTTAAAGCCAAATGATAAAAATACTTTATGAGTACTCCTAAAAATACTTGCAATGAATAAAAAAGTATCCAAAGTTTGTTATTTTTGCAATATTTGTTTTGTGTACATGACAGATGGAAATCTGTGAAAGATGTTACTAATTATACAGTGGTAGAATGCATTCATATGTTTTTATTATAATATTTTAAAATATATCTCTTAATTGGAACAGGATGGACATAAAAGCCATTTGACATAGATGTTTATTAGATATTTTTGAATTACTTTATTTTTAAAAATCTCTGTTTGGGTCAAATAGGAGGCACTTCAGAATCTTTCTGTGATGAGATGACCCTCTTGCTTTGTTGGAATGTTGTAGGTTTATGGAACCATCTTCCACATGAACCAGGGAAACCCATTCAAGCTAAAGGCCCTGGTGGATTCCTGGCCTAATTTTAATACTCTGGTTGTTCGTCCTCAGGAGCAGGTAAGTTACCAGCTGTGGGATGAATATGCCACTGTGTTTGTGTATGTTGTGTTAGTGCTTTGTGCCAGGCAACATAGTTTAATTCAGGAAGACAGAAATGATTCACAGTGTTTCCACGAGGCCAAGTGTTCAGTTGGTCCAGTTTTCAGGTGAATCTAGAGAAAATTATAGCATTGTGTGAGAGGAGCAGGCACAGAACTACAGAAAACATACTATAATAGTTCAGAGAGAAAGCAACTAAAAGCTTACACAGCATACATACTCATTATTTCATTTCTGCTTAAAATCCAGTCCCCCAACACATATTTGGTGATGCTTTGTTACTTATAGTATAAGGTCCATGAGATTTATTGACAACAATGACAAGTTTTGTGCCCATGTATCATCCACCATATTGATACAGAGGAGTCTGATTGTTTGTTACAGTCACTGAAAGATCATTTCCCAGGCAAGGCTTCTATAGTACAATAAATCAGACCCCAGTTACATTTTCAGTTACTGGTCTAATACAAAAAAAAAGTTACTTGCCATTTAAAAACTCTGACTTATGCAAGATTGGTGCAACAAAATTTAATCCTAGCAGGTGTATGAGGCAGGAGAGTAGCAAGTTCAGAACTAGCCTGGGAAATTCAGACATTTAGCAAAACTGTCTCAAAAAAAAAAGTGTCAGTGACTGGGAAAGTAGCTCGGTGAGAAAGTCTTGAGCTTAATTCAAGTACTGAAAAAAGTTTAAAAATCTCACTGGCCTTGAAACCATATGGACTTGTTGCTACTCCACTATGATATTAGAATACTGTCTTCCCATTGAGACTTGCGACTGCACTGTAAAAAACTGTCCACAAGAAAGCCAGTAAAACCAGGCAGAAGACAAATAACAACACGTGGTGGATGTTACACAGATAGATTTAGAATTGCTGCTTTATAAAAATTTTATCAAAACTAATGTTACAGATAAATATAATTTTTATTAGACAAAAGAGGTAAATTTCTAGTTTGAACCACAGTGTTATTACTGAGTAAAAGTGTATTTTTAATATAATTTTAATATTGTAGTTTAAAAAAAGTTTTTGATTCTAAGATGTGGTAATTTCCTCTTGTCTGTTCCTTAAAATTCAAATAATCTCCTCTTCAGCTTGAGAAATTTGCTAGATGTATTTAAATGTATATGTCAATGAATATGCTTATGTGTTGTTGTTTGGTAGAATTACAGTTCAATTAACTATTGTTAGTCATTTTTTGAAAGAAAGCATTACTTAGTTAATTATCTTTTTACTTGATTTCACCACTGATAGATAAATACTCTAATCCTATGATCTGGATGAATTTTAATACGGACATATGCCTAGCCCAGTACCGGGATTATCCCTTTGGGTTATTATTTTGATTTTCAACTATTATTTTGACTGTTCCACTTGAGGTTCCTAGAGGTATCAAAAATGACTTTAAGAGGATTCTCCTTAAAATTTCAAAGAATTAGCCAAGGTAGAAAGAGTTTTTGTGTGGGAAAATTTTTCATTATAAATGAATAAAAGATCTTGAATTTCACCACACAGTATAAATAATTCTAGGACAACTCCCCCAACAAAACATACTAGTTTAGCATGTAAAACAATGGCAATATAACAGAATGTTGACTACCATGTTAGCAATCACCAATTAAAAGCACTCTGTTTGATTCCTCTTTCCTCAAACAGGAAATGACTGATGACCTAGATCACTACACCAACACTTACCTAATCTACTCCAAGGATCTCAAGAAGTGCCAGGAATTCCTTGGCTCCCCAGAAGTCATCAACTGGAAGCAGCATTTGCAGATTCAAAGTAAGAGAACTGGAGCGGGTCCCTGGTGCTGAGTTCTCCTGGTACATGTTTCCGAGCTATCGATTTTGAACAGCACCCTATGCCCAGTGCACCTGCCCTCCCTAAACCTTAGATGCTCAGCCTCCTGTCTGTTCATATTCTCAGCAATCTCTGTGTCCAAAGGGAAAACCCAAAGATAGCATGGGCAAGTTTTACATAGGAAACTGTGAATGATGTTACTACTAAGCCTCATAATTTATCCACTGCTGTGCCTGGGACCAGTCAGAGAGTACAGGTAAAGGAAGAAAGCTGCCTCTCTGTCTCATTTCTGTTTGTCACACTGTCAAATTCATGAAGGTGTATTTTTGTAAATAAGAATACGCTGCCTGGGATTAGACTACCTAAGGTTGCAGCCTGACTGGGCTTCTTATTAACTGTGATGTAGGGAAAGTAACAACCTCTCTGTGGGCTGGTTTCCACTTGTGTAAGATGATTACAGTAGTACCTGAAGTATGCAGTTCTTCAGGGTCAAATGGGGTTTTGAATGGGAAATGGATAGCAGTATTCTGGCTGTATCAGTCAGCTATCCAAACTACCTTGAAGCATCTATTTAGAGCAACTATTTATCAGTTTATACTGTGTGGGTCAGTACTTTGGAACAGACTTAGGTTGTTTGCTCATCTCTCCAGATCAAACATTTGCATGTGAATGGAGGCTTGCATGAGGACTGGAAGAACCAGATTAGTCAGGGTCTCAGTCTTGGGCCCCGTTGTTGATCCGAACTTTGCACAAACTGCTGACTGCAGTGATGAAAGCGGCTTGGGCAAATGTAAAAGCTACAAGGTCCTCAGGAGCAAAATGACAAGGCAAGACCCAGAGCACACTTTTAGTGCCCACGAGGGAGCTGTTTATGGCCAAGGCACATTGCCAGGATAAGCCTACAGATACCTCCAAAGAGAAAGTCATGTCAGTGATATAAGAACAATATGGAGACATTATAATGAACATCTGAACACTTAGCACATAGAATTCATTGAAGAAATTTTGCTTATTAGGTCTATGCCCTATTCTCTTTGATAGTCATTACTGTACCATAATGTATACAGGACTTGTAGTGTTATCCAAATTTGAAACTTTAGAAAATGGGAAAGTAATATACCCAGTGCCATATAAAACTTCTATTATGATTAAACACAAAGCATGTGTGTGTATGTGTGTGTGTGTCTGTGTGTATCTGCATGTTCACATACTTTCCAGTGACATTGTACAACACTTCCAAAAACTGAAATGAACAATGAAATGTGATTCCTCATTTTTCCCATCTAGGTACACAGTCCAGCCTACATGAGGTGATAGAGAACCTTGCATCCATCCATTATGGCCAGGTCAAGCACACACAATGCAATCTCTACATGCCACTGGATACTGCAAAGAAACTGGTTCCTACCCTTGTGGACACAAATAACTTATCATCCAATGCCAACAAGCCCAAGTCCCTGTAAGTTTGATAAGAGTCACTCCCCACCATCCACACGTGAAAACCGCTGAAGCTGTCTTTAATGTTAGTTTTCAAGCCCTGTCACAAAAATTTATTTAAAACTAGAAATGACTTGTCTCACAGCTTTTGAGTCTACAAATCCAAAGTCAAAGTGGGGATTCCTTTCAATGTCTGTGGAGCCTTGGAATTAACACTCTGCACCCATCTAAAATCCATCTCTCCCAATCCTACAGTGTGTAAATGAAGGAGAGATGGTAGGAAATAGGGAGATGGACTCTGTGGAGATGGGATAGGGCCCAGGGATGGGAGGGCAAGAGAAGGCAAAAGAAGAGGATGTAGAAAACACCAAGATAAGTATACTTTAATTTCCCCAGAACAAATGCAATTATTATAAATCACAAACATATACCAACAGTTACAGTGCTCATACAAATGATGTCTTGTTACTGGAGACTGTTGAGATCTTACCTCACCAGGGTCCTGGGCAATTCAGCCTACCCAGAGTCTCTTCCTTGGTACTCCCATATGTGACCATTTTGGTTTTCTTCATTACAGTTATGATTATTTGAAATTAGCTAATTTATTTTACCTACTTATTTGGTGTTTGAATCCTCCTAGAAATAGCATTAGATACCAAAGGGCTGTGCTAAGTACCAGCAACCACTGACCCAACGAAGCCCTTTGAGGGGAATCCTAGGGAGCTGTGTCAAGCACCTCTCTGGTCACTCTATGGAGAAGATGAGAGGTTAACTGGCAAGAGAGCCAAAGTCACACAAACAGGGCTGATCCAAACCCAGGTCACTGAGTTTCAGAGCACATGTCCTTCATATGCTCCCATTTGCCCCTAAGATGTTATATAAGGGGCTATTCTTTTGCTTTTTTCTTATAGCAACCAAGAGATGTTTAAACTCTCATCGCTGGATGTAGCACACGCTGCCTTAGTGAATAAATTCTGGAGCTTTGGTGGTAATGAGAGGAGCCAGAGATTCATCGAGCGCTGTATCCGGACCTTCCCCAGCTTCTGTCTGCTGGGGCCTGAGAAGACGCCTGTGTCCTGGACCCTGATGGACTACACTGGAGAGCTGCGAATGGGAGCCACTGTGCCCAAGTACCGGGGCCAGGCTCTCATTTATCATGTCAGCCATTGCCAGATCCAGAGTCTGGGGAAACTTGGCTTCCCAATGTATGGGCATGTGGATAGAGCCAACCACAGCATGCAAAGATCAGTCACCAGGCTGCTTTGGGTCTCCTTGCCCTGTCAGTGGAATCAGTGGAACAGCATGCCTGTGTGAGGCTGGCCCTGAACTGAGTACACTGAGAGTGGGCAGGACATGTGTCCAGTGTTGTTCATGGGGAAGTGGAGAAGAGGATAAATTATAATGTGTGGTAGACTGTGAGCTCAGGGAACAGGGACCAGTGACAAACAGCTCACCCCGACCCTTGTCATCAAATCATTCCCAGGCTGTCCTTGGTTTTCTTGGGTGGAAGTGGCCAGGCACTTCTGTCCCCTCAGTGCCAGGTTCCTGTGTTGTGCTTTTAACTGGCTACATGATTTCTCCTTTTCTCTCCCAATGTTTGGCTCTTTTTCACTTGCCAGGACAGTTTTCTGACGTTTTTCCTTCTGGCCTTGTTGGCTTTTATTTATTTTTTTTTTTTTTCTTTTACCGCTTGGAGAATTGTCTTTCCTTAACAATAACAACAAAAAAATAGTTTTCCCAGATAACTTCCTACATCTTCTATGAAAACAATGTAAAATAGATTGCATGCCTATGTGAGTATAAATATTATATACAATAAAATATTTGATGCAATAATAATTTGTTATTCAGACGCAAAGGAGTTGGTAATATTTTTCTAACTGGTATTAATATCTTTTGCAAAGAGCTATCTTTTGCAACTCATACCCTGGAAAAAGACTTCAGCATTACTTCTAAAGGTTGAGTGTCATTAACTCCCTCTAGAATCCCCTCACCATGAAGACACTGTTTGTGGAACCTTAGCAAGAACACTGGGAAATGGTGCATATGATTTGAGACAGGGGCTGTGGCAAGCTTCCTACAGGGCTGGAGATTAGTTGACACCTCTTAGTGGCACGTGCTATGAGATGTCTTCAGTGCAAGGAGGGTTGTGGGAGTCTGATGGATAAGTCTCCAGAAGGAGACTTCTGGAGGAGTCAGTCCTGAGTCTTCCAAAGACCACCCCAACAGAGCTAGAGGAATAGTGGGTACTCAAAGGAGGAAAGAAGGAAAGGTAGTGTCCCTGAGATAAGGCTTAGGATCATCACAACCCAGTTCCTCAATCAGTGAGAAAAATGGGTGAGATTCTTATACTTGAACACTGGGTAGTAGATAACTTGCAGACTTGTCCACACACAGAATTGCAGAGACACAGAGAGAGACAGAGAGAAATAGAGAAAAAGAGGGAGAGGAAGGAAGAGAGAGAGACCAAGACCTAATCTGGTTAAAGAAAAATCTTATTTGGTAAGGAAGAGAAATATTTATTTTGTCTTAACAAATGAAGCTATCTCAAAGCAGAGCTGATAATAACATATAAAACCACCTGTGATAGGGATTGACCCATTAGTTCTTGGAGCTCAAACTCAACAGCCCAAGGTAAATTGTCATATGGCTTTAAGTCATTATTTGGAATTTCTTCAAGACTTCAGTAAGAATAATAAGAATCTACTAAAAATATTTTGTGAATAATAAGAATATTTTCTTTCCAGCCTTGGCTAAAGTGGCCACAAGATGATGTGAATGCAGAGCTCCATTCAGCTGTTTTAAATAGATTAATTTTTATTCTTTTTAAAACATTACTAGGTCATATTAAATTTTATTCCATAGTGGGTTTCATTATGACATTCTTATGCAGGCATTTAATATACCTTGATAATATCCACCCTCCCTAAAACCTCTTTTTTCCTCCTCTTTCCTTCTAGTTCCTTCTCTAATGTTATCCTTCTAATTTCATTCCATCTTTCCTTCTTTGATTCCACACATGAAAGGAAACACGTGATATCTATCTTTCTGAGTCTAGCCTATCTGCTTAATATGATGATCTTCTGTTCCAATCATTATGCTGAAATTTACCTGAATGCCTTCTGTTTAGCTAATATCCTTATACGATGTTTTCTTTATCCTTTAATCCACTGGTGGTCATCTAGGCTGCTTTTGGAACTCAGTTCTTATAAATTGGGCCATGAAAACACTGGGTGTGTCAATCTCTATAATATGTTACCTTTCATTCCTTTGGGTATGTGCCAAGGAGTGCTAGGATGGGACCATACTTTGCTTTATGTTTATTTTTTTTTTTTTGAGAAGCCTCTGTACCCTTTTCCACAGTGGCTATATTTATTTCTATTCTAACCAACAGTGTATAGATGATGCTTTTACCTCAGAGCCTCATCAGCACTTGCTGTTTACTTGGTTTTATTGATAATGGACACCCTAAGGAAGATGAAATAGATTCTCAATGTAGATTTAATTCACCTCCCCCATGTATAAAGATATTGAGCATTCTTTCATGCTTTTATTGGCTATTTGTATTTCCTTGAAAGCTCAGTTGTCCATTTATTGATTATATTACTTGTCCTTTCATTGGTAAATTTTGTGATTTTATATATTCTTTTTTTAATTTTATTTAAGGAGAAAAAAACAAAAAAAGGGTACAAGTTATACAGACTTTCAGAAAAAATAAACAGTAGGAAATCACTAGTTAATTACATATTGTCATCTTAGAAATAGTTGTTGGAGTTACAAAATTAAAGCATATTGAGGGGACATTCAAACAGTGATACTGCAAACAGTTTTGTTCAATGATCCAACAAAACTCAGCAATACGGTTATCTATTTTATACACTTAAATATATATGTAGTTATATCTTTTAGAGAACTTTCTTTTGTACAATGACAATTACACATTTTGGGTTTTATTACTCCCACAGTTCTTACTACTTTTTTTTTTTTTTGAAGAAAGTAAAACCAACTGTGACATACCAGGACAGAGTCAGTCAAATAAAAAGGATGGACATAATACATAATGTAAAAACAAAATATAAGGTGATCAACAATGGTTACCACACTGCCTCTTGCTATCTTAAGAAGAATTGCCTAAATCATCAGTTATAATAAAATTGAACAAAACAGTAAAGAATAAGACCAATAAAACCAAAATATTGGAGACATTAGAGGACTTCAAAACAAGATAATAGTCAACCAGAATGGGCATCACAATGAATCTTATTGTCTTCATAGTTGTTGCCTATACTTTCAAACTTGGTACTATCAAGCATAACAGAATAGAGGAAAATCAGGCAAAACAAGCCGGTGAAAGCAATATAGAGTTTCAAATCAAGTTAACAGGAAATCAAAATAGGTATATCCTGCTAATTTTTATTTATTTTTCCCTTAATTAAAGTATTAAAAATGAAAAAGTAGATAATAAAAAGGAGATTGAGATTTAAAAAAAAGAGGGCATAACAACAAAACAGCGCAGGTCAAAATATAGCGATTTAAGCAAAATACTGTTTCACCACAAGATAATCTCGACATAATACTAGTTACCATAGTGTCTCTTCCCTTAAAATCTTTGGGTATAACTTCATATACTGTAGTATCAAACATATCAAGACAATGTAAAGCCGTTCAAGAGAATGACAGTATTACAGGGTATTTAGATTCAACTAACAGAAAATGAACAATGGTTTCTGTATAATTTCCTTGTCTATAAAAGTTTTTGTTTATATTATCACATATAATAAAATCCAATAACATACAACACGTTAAAACCAATGGAGACAGAAGAACAAAAGCTTGATGGGACTTCAAAACAAGATGATACTAAATCAGCACTACCTATTATGATGTCTTGTTTTCTCCAAAATAGCTGTTCCTATCATCCGATCTTCTCTGCCTCATTTCTGTTGAACTCTTTTTCTGTCATTAGTTGTCAGTTTGACCTCTTCATTTTGCTTTCTGCTCTATTCATTGTGGCCGCTCTGCCACTGTTTCTGGAATCTTGGTATTTTTATTTTTTAGAATATCCTGCCATATTCTCTGTAGAGTTGAAGTGGTGGTTGCAAATTCCCCTAGTTCTTCTTTATCCTGGAAGTACCTTGTTTTTCCATCGATTTCTAGGGACAGTTGTGCAGGATATATCCATCTTGGCTGGAGGTTATTATCTTTCAAAGCTTGAATTATTTCTCCCCACGCTCTTTGTGATTTGATGGTTTTTGCTGAGAAGTCTGCAGTAATTCTGATGGGTGTTCCCTTGTAAGTGATCTGTTTCTTGTCTTTGATGGCTTTTAATATTCTGTTCTTATATTGGATTTCTGGAATTTTGATTATTATATGCCTGGGTGTAGCTCTGTTTGAGTTGTAGGTGGCTGGGGTCCTGTATGCCTCATACATCTGAGTATCTTTACCTTTTGCTAAATTAGGGAAATTCTCCTGGATTATTTCTGTGAATTGCTTTTATAGGTCATTTGAGTCCTTACTTCTTATTTTATGTTCTTAATTCTTAAGTTATAGATCCTCTTATCATCTTCTAGTCTTTGTATTATTGCCGTTTATTTTCTTGTTATTTTTAAGAAGTTTTTCATTTCATGCTCCCACATTACAAATCTGTCCTCCAGTCCTGATAATCTATCCTTAGTTTCTTTCAAGCTGTTATGCCAGCTTTCAATAGAGTTTTTAGTTTCCTGGTAATCTCTTTCAACCTGCTTCACGTATTCTATGTTTTCTCTATTTTCTCCATCAAACAATTCTCCCCTTTTTTTCTGTTCTTCCATTCCACCATCTGTTTTTTCTTGGGCAGTGCTTAGCATTTCTCTAAGTATTCTACTTATTTCTTGCTTTATTTCATTAAATACTTCATTTTTGAACTCGTCTATGAGGCTCCAGAGATAGCGCTTTATGTCTATAGGTGCCTTGTTTGATATTGCATGTTTTCTGTCTTCATTCTCCTTTGCATTTACCTTTTCTGCATAAGTGTTCTCAGGATTGAGGACTGAGGACCCTTTCTTGTTGCTCCCTTTTCCCATACTTTTTGTTCCTTCCATACAAGCATATATAGGAGGCCCAGTTTTTTTTTTTTTTCTCTTTGTCTGTTACAGTTTGTTTAAATCTGTTGGCTAGGTGTTCCTGCCCACTGCAGTGTACTAGGGAGACACTGACCTGGGCAGCCTCTGCTGGGCCTGCCCCTCCAGTTCAACCTACTGAATGCTTCACTGCTAGGGTGCACCGCCAGGCACAGGGACCTGATTTGGGCTAGCCTACTGGATCTTAGTCTGCAGCATCACCAGGCCAAGTGCTCCCCACCACTCCCGCTTGAGAGGGGAATATGTGACTAAAGTCACTGCAGTGCCCTGTTCTGGCTAGTCTGCTCATTCCCAGAATGTCCTCTGTTGGAGCTTCCTAGTCTATGAAAGGGTCCCCATTTCTCTCACTCACCACAGGTCGATGCAGGGCTCCCTGCCAGTCCCGCTCTCAATGCCATTTGGTTCGCCGGTCCCAGCTGTCAGAGCTTTCGCACGTCTCTCTCCCTGCCGTGCGGACTGGGATGCAGTATCGGCAGCAGGAAATTCAAATCGTGACTTCCAATGGTGCAGGATCCAGCTTCCACACTG
This sequence comes from Cavia porcellus, assembly GCF_034190915.1. Classification (NCBI taxonomy): domain Eukaryota; kingdom Metazoa; phylum Chordata; class Mammalia; order Rodentia; family Caviidae; genus Cavia; species Cavia porcellus. Next base: position 52,321,964 of record NW_026947500.1, on the reverse strand, counting down.
AGATTTTACCTGTTCCTGTTATAGCATCAGGATTGCATTTCCAGTTGGTTTCTCTCAGCTTAGTTCATTCCTGGGTCGGCAGGGTACATCTTCCCTCATGTAGGACTCCTCACACGGCACCGCTCCTGGATTCTAAACTGATAATCTCAGAGAGCCTCCGTGGCTGCTGTTATTTGTCCACCATGTTCTCCCAGAAGTCGATTTTATATATTCTTGAGCTAATTCTGTATCAAATTAATAGTTCTCAATGATTTTCTCCCAATAAATTCATTTTTAAAAATTCATTTTGATATGAATTTCTTATTATATTTCCCAGTCAGAGATCTGAAATGCAAGCAATTTCTTTTTAAGAATCCATAAATGTCAATAGATCAACTTATCAATCTAGTATATTAAATACACTTAATGATCCAAACTATATTTATACTTTTCCTTTTGAAGACAAATTATCAGTAACAAATAAAATCATCCTAAATAGCAAATAATTCTTAAAACTTAGTAATTAAACTTACAATAAAATTAGTGAATTAAAAGTTGCAGTAGGTCTTCTAAACTTCTAATTATATCAAAATTCACATTATAATCCAACTTATGACTCTAAATCAATTATTCTTTTATGGATTATAGTTAAAAGACTAATTTTAATGGATAAAATTCTGCTGCAGGTTATAAAAATACAGACTATTATACACATTGATCTTCCTTTTTATACTAGAATATTAGTATTATAGGTCTGATTCTTTAAAGATTTGCATAGGTAACTCATTTCTAGAAGATTAGAGAGATCCATGCTTATAAAACAAGATCTTGTCATCTTGGACTACTGAAGCTATTGACACCAGCTACACAGAAGCCTGGTAATCACACCCGAAGCAGAACACTCGGCCTCCCAACTCCCTTAATGAACTGTGATTCCTGCCGCTGCCTGAAGGTGTTGAGTTCAACTAATATCATAAGTGGATGGGCATGGGATCCTTCCTGAGAGCTGGAACTGGACAGCTCCGGGTCATCATCTGTCACCATCCCTCATACCGATTATTGTGCAGCTCAACACATTTCAACCCATTTGCCCACATCAAATGAATTTATATTCTTTACTTTGCTTAGTTCAGAGTGATGGGCCCAGTGTTGCATCACCTCCATCCAATTGCCACCAATCTATGCCACTGGAATCATCTCAGAACATACATGGACCAGTATCAAAGGTGAATTGGAACCATTTATGTCTTAGTATTATAAAACAGGTGTCTGCACCTGTAAAACAAATTAGTACCCTGTTAAGATGTAGGTAATTTAGGGCAATAGTTTAATCTGTGATTTTGAAATACACATCTTTGCTATCTGGCTACATTTTGGGAAATGGTTTAACATCATTGTTTCATCAACAGAAGGCATTCCAAAAACACTCAAAGCATTTTGTAAGACTGAGAATGAGCCATATCCACTCACACAGCGAACTGCCAGTCAGGACTGTCCACAAGGAGTGGACACAGCCAAACTAAATGAAGCTTTTGGAAAAGCAGGCACAGTTATCTGGATTGTGCAGATCTGTGTACTGTGCAAATATATCACCTCTCTCATGTTTTTCTTCAGCAGTGTATCTCATTACATTAGTATATCAAAACAGAAAGGTCTACAGTAATACACAAATTATATGATTCCATATTTTAAGAGACATGCTTACAGATGCATCTTGCCCTGCATTTGGGTGATTTTTGTTTCTGCCTCATTTAAGAAACACTAGTATACATTTTCTGTTTCCTGGGTACTCTTCTAAGAATTCCATAAATGCTAAATCATTTAACTTTTTTAAACCCCTGTTTTAAATATAATATATGAACTTTGCTTTAAAGATATAAAAATAATTGATTCTGAGCCTAATAAAAGGGGCCAAGGCCTCAGAACACAGATTCAAGGTCATCTGGATGACACGTTACACATGGAGAGGAGTTAGATGAACTTTTTAGTTACCATCAGCAAGAGCAACGACAAAAAAGAGGTCACAAAACCAAACAGCAAAAAAAGTCATACATTAGTACATTCAACAATATACCCCTGGGGCATTAGGAAGGCAGGATACAGCCAGGTTAGGATATCCTTCCTAAGGGTTTCTTTGGGTGTTATTTTAGGTCCTATGTTTGAAGAAAGATGGGAGTTATCTGAACCTAACAATAAACTGCGAGTTTCCCTTGTCTAACATAAGGGCACTGTTTCACACATGGGGAACTGTGCTGAAGAAGATAAATGACTTGTCCAATACAAAAGGGAGCAGACCTCTGAATCAGGTCCAAGCCAGCTGGAGATTCTTCGATTACATGGTCACACTTGGGAGTGCAGGGAGGGAAACTGAGGCAGTAGTACTCAGGCATCGGTAAAGAGGGGAGTAAATTCATCTCAGCAAAGTTCAGTCAGCACCCTGAGACAGCAGCTACACTGTCCTTGAGGAACTGTCTCAGTGTTCTCAGGAAAAAGATCATAATTTTTAATCCATGGTAAAGATGAAACTACAGGAGGTACGCAGAAAATGAATGTTTCAGATTGGGGGCAGGAAAATGATTTGTAAAGGGTCAGCTAGGAAGTATTGTATACTTGCAAACAAAACCACCTCTGAGAGAAGCAGTACAGATGATATGTCAGTAGCTGAGGTGGACGTGATCCAGTGCACTTTCACACACCGGATTATGTCACGTTTTCTTATCCATCGTGGGAGAGCCAGGGCTGCTTGGCACTGTACAGAAAAACCTTAGAATACTGTGCACTTTTTCTTCATGTAGACACAGTGGCTAGGGTCTTGATCTAAATAAATCTCTTCATCCATAAATAAAGTATCAGTTCATATGGAAAACAAAAAACCAAAGCATTCAAAGACCAGGACACTAGAAGCTTCCTTTCTTTGGTTGTTTTCACACAATGGGCCTCAGATGAGAAATTCTCCTATTTCCTCATTCATTTCAGTAGGAAAACACACCCTTGTTTTAGGACGGTAGCACTGCCTAGGAGAGTGGGGCTGCCCTGCACAGTAGGGCCCTGGGATGAAATCCTGCTGCCCACATGGAGTAGCTGTGCAACCCACAGGGAGACGCGAGCTCCCAGCCACGGTTTTCTTGTCTATAACAGTTGTAATGGAGACTGCCTGGGCGGAATCATTCTGCAGTGTTTAAGTGAAGCGCAGGAAAGCAATGGAGAGCATGGTGTTTCAGAAACGAGGCGAAACCTTCAGCACACCACACAGGCAGCAGGTTTTCTGTCGGCTTGTGTGCCAGTGAAGAGCTCTGGTTCCAAAGCCTTATTTCCCTGGGTGCTTCTGCTCCCTGCAGGCCTCTGAGGCAGGTAACCAGGAAGGCAGGAGGGAAGCAGAGAGGGGTTTCCCTCACAGGCAGATCTCCTAGGACTTGCAGTTGTCTTTAGACAGGACACAAAGAAAGCTGATTTTCTGGGTGGAGGCACACAGTCAGACTTCTAGTTCTCCAAAATCAATTCCTGGAAGGATGAGAGGTAGAAGAAAGGATGCATGCCACGGAACACCATGGGAAGCAGCACTTTTTATTGTTTTTCTTAAAAGAGTAAGGTCCACAAAACATCTTCTGTGAAAAGTTTACATGTTCTGGGTCTATGTGCCAGAATAAAGAGACCAACATATTGCAACATATTGTGGAAAGTTTACCCCTTGTCAAGTAATCCTGGAATCTGTGTGTGTGTGTGTGTGTGTGTGTGTGTGTGTGTGTGTGTGTGTGTGTGTGTGAGTGTGTGTGTGTGTGTGTCCCTCTCTGTCTCTCTGCCTCTCTTTCTCTGTCTCTGTCTCCCTATCCCCCCTTTCCTCTCTTTCTCTCTGTCTCTTTCTCTCTCTCTCTCTCTCTCTCTCTCTCTCTCTCTCTCTCTGGCCACAACTTGCCAGGAAAGCACACATTTCACAAGGTAAAAAGACCACCCTTTTCATCTCATAGCAAAGTAGGAAAAATCAAATATTCTTGTTGATTTTTCAAAGCAAATCTATTGCATTGATCCTTACTGGAAGAGAAGGAAGGTTTATTTACCTTGAAAGCTATGAGTAACCAGCGGAAGGTAGCCTAGAAAAATTCAGAGAACTAAGCTTTGTTTATCTTCTGAAGAGATAATAACGATGGTGAGAGTTTTCAAGTTGGTGGGTGTGTGAAGAAACTATACTGGCAAAGAAGAATACTGATCCAGTGACATTTACTCAGCATTTGTTATATGCTGATGCTGTTTAGACATTATTCTCTTGCTGCTTTAGGAAAACTTCTGTGAAACACAGCTTTTCCACTGGGTAAATTTTAACCAAGGAAGTGAAACACTCACTCACACCTGAGAAGAAATATGTAGAAAGAATGGAAAAGAACATAGGCCAGATTTACTGCTGATTGAAATAATCTGAAAAAGAAAGATAGTTCAAAATATTTTATTTATAATACTATGGCAAAGAAATAGCATCTGATATTTTGTTTTTCCCTCAAGACTTACTGTTTGCTTATTGAATATGTATAATCAAAGACTGATGCAATCTAACCAAGGACTGTACACTAATTTCTATATTTCTTCTCAGCACTCCTCAGTGTGTGCATCTGTGTGTACTGTGCTTACTTGGTTCATGATTCCTTAGACTCTGACACACTGTGACTTCATAATTTATATTTTTCTGCACCTTGTGATAGACATGTGGATTGTGTCATGTATTTTCTGTCAATATTGCTTTATAAAACCATGCCATCCTCTTATTTTCTCTATTTGAATTGCTCCCCCTTTCTATTAATGAGAAGCCAGAGTTCAAAGTCATTGTGGAGGAGGGCAGCAAAGATGGTGGATAGATAACAGCAGGCTACAGAGGCTCCCTGAGATAGTGAACTTAGAATTCAACATAATACAGCATGGGGAGCCCCAGACAGAGGGAGATGAATTCTCTCATCACAAGAAGAAATTAAGGTGAGAAGAACCAACCAAACAGTCCTTGTGCTATCACTGGAACAGCTAAAGGTTCAGTGTTCCTGCCACAGCAGGTGACTTGCTGAGCCATCCAAGGTCCTGCCACTTTGACTTATTGGAGGTGCAGTTACACTAAGATCAGGGGTCAGTGAGCCTAACGGAGAATTGAGTTGGCAAGGTACCTACATCGACCTGTGGTGAGTGATGGGAGTGGAGCCATTCCACGGAAATGGGGGCTCTGGCAGACAATATTCTGGGACCAGGCAGGACTGACAAGTACAAGAGGCAGCAGTGACTTCACTCAATTGTTCCCTCCCCAAATGGGATTGGTGGAGTGAGCTAGGTCTGGGACATGTGACCTGGCTGGGAAGCAATAGGTTATCTGAAATCAAGTCTGCTGGCACACACTAACCCAATGAAGCCTCAGAAGTTTGACTGACCAGGAGGGGAGGTGGCACAGAGTAATACAGTGCAGGCCACAGCAGGTTGACAGACCTAGAGAAGAGGGGCCAGCATACTCAGTCCTTGTCTGCAACTCATTAGCACGTGACATTGGGAAGGGTCATCTAGCCAGCATGCTTCAGAAGAATCGTAACCAACAAAGAAAGAAACTGGGGCCTCCTAGAAGAAGCAAAAATGATGGGAAGAGGAAGCAACAACAAAAAGTCCCAGGTCCCAGCACTGAGAACATTGAACCAGGACAGGTAAATACAAAGGAGAATGAGAACAGTAAACATGCAATATCAGACATGGCACCAGAGGACATAAAGAGATATATTCAGGACCTCATAGACAAGTTCAAAAGTGAAATATTTAGCCAAGTAAAGCAAAATATAAGAAGATTAATAAAAGACATAGTAAGCACTCCTCAAGAAGACACAGATGGAAGAAGGGAGGAACTCAAAGGAGAGAACCATTTGATGAAGAATATTAAAAAAATAGAATACATGAAGCAGATTCAAAGAGATTACCAGGAAATTAAAAACCCTATGGAAAGATGACAAATCAGTTTGAAAGAAACTAAGGATAGTTTATCTAAACTGGAGGACAGTTTTACAATGTGTGAGTACGAAAGGGAAAAGTTTTTAAAAATAACAAGGAAACAAGCAGTAACAATACAAAGGCTAAAGGATGACAAGAGAATCTATAACTTGCTAATAAAGAATGTGAATGAAGAAGCAGGAGTACAAAGAAAGGAACTACAAAGGCTATCCACAGAAATAATTAAGGAAAACTTCCCAAACATAGGAAAAGGAAATGATATACTGATATATGAGGCATACCGAACTCCAGCCACCTACAACCAAAACAGAGTTACACCCAGGCATATAATAATCAAGATCCCAGAAATTTAATATAAGAATAGAATATTAAAAGCTATTAGAGACAAGAAACAGATAACCTAGAAAGGGAGGCCCATCAGAATAATGGCAGACTTCTTGACACAAACTATCAAGTCAAGAAGAGCCTGGAGTGAAATATTCCAAGCCCTGAAAGAAAGTAACCTCCATTCCAGATAGATATACCCTGATAAACCATCTCTAGAAATTAATGGAGAAACAAGATGCTTCCAAGACAAAGAGGAACTTGGGAAATTCACAACCACCAATCCAACTCTACAGAGAATACTGCAGGGTGTTCTAGAGAGAGAAAAGTACTAGGATTCCAGGAACAGTGGCAGATAGGCCTCAATGAATGGAGCAGAAAACAGAAGAAAGAAGATAAGCAGACAACTGATGGCAAAAAAAGAGCATAACAGAAATGAGGCAGAGAAGGTTGGTTATAATCTCTAATATAGGTGGCTTTGATACACTACATTTAAAAAAAAGAACCACATGTGGAGTAGAGCAAGAGGCAGGGTCCACCGAGATGTGATTTGTAGGAAATATAATTAACAAGAAAAAGAGTACATAGACTGAAAATCAAATGTGAGAAAACAATGGTCTATGTGATAGAGAACCAGAGAGTTATAGGGGCAACTAGACAAGTATTTGTGGGTAGGTTGGAAAGACAGGCTTTAATAGGTAAAGGAATACAATTAGAGATCAAGTCCAGGAGAGAGAAGGTTCGGAACCACTTAGGTAAACAGCAGGTTGCCCTTCTCCCCCACTTAAAACCAAGGGTCTTGGTTAAACCCAAAAATGCATGGTGTACCCTGGGGAAGTGAAAGGGGACGGAAAGTCTTTAAAAAGATGGCAGATGATATTGTTAACAGTGTATCAGGATTTAAAACCCACATTACTCCCACAACTCTGCTTGGATAGATTTTATTCTATTTTTTTCTGATAGATTTTATTTTGTCCCAGTTTGTCTACTTGCATTAGATTTGAGGGCACAGACAGCTATCCCAAAAATATCAGAATATAGCACAGTAATCATCTTTAACTTCCTATTATTTTAATCTGGAGCCCTGTATGACTTATACTGTTTTATCGTGACTGATCTTAGGTAAACTGGTTTGTTTGATTGCTGTTTGGTATCTAGAGATTTTATTCAAAATTGATATGACAGATAGTATCAATTCTGAGAGTATAGGCAACTATACTGAAGATGACAAGACTCTACAATACACATTTTGGTTTGATAACTGCCTGTTTTTGAAGTTCTATACTATATACAAAGTTGTGTTTTTGTTAATACTCATGTGCTGATATATTCAATTATGCTATCTGTGATGATATAGCCAGTTCTATTGGAGATAACAAGAGACAACACAGGAACCATGATAGAACTCTTCGTACAATGGTCTTATATTTTTTTTTCATTTCCTGTGTTGACAGGAATATGTTCTGTTTTGTTTTGCTTTGCTTTGCTTTGGATAGAAATACATGTTAAGACTCATGCATGTGTAGAATCTATAAACAGTTTATGAGAACTGATCTTATGACACATGATGAAATGAACAGATACTTTGAAGAAAAAGAGCAGTGCTGATCCTGGAGTGTCATGATGTGAAATCCAGCAATACTATTATTCTTTGTTCAGAATGATTTTAACCTGCTTTAGTTTGTTAAACATAAATGAAGATATGGATAACTGCATGTATGTTTAAGTGTATAGGATTGACAACCGTGTTACTAAGTTTTTGTTGGACAGTTGAACAGAACTGTTTGCAGTCTCATTGTTTGAATTCCCACTTTCCATGTTCCACTTTTGTATCTTGAACAACTATTTGTAAAATGACAATATGTAAACACAAACTAGTGATTTCTTACTGTTCATTTTTTCTCTGAACGTTTGTATTATTTCTACCTATTTTCTGTTTTATTTAGTCTTTCTTTAAATAAAATTTTAGAAAAAACAAAGTCATTGTGGACTTTGTCTCTTGAAACTGCTGAAATGTCCTATTCACATGGCCTCTTTGGTTTTCACTCTGCCTTTTTAAGTGAACATCAGACTTTTGCAGTCGCTGTTATTGTGAGCTTCTGACCAAGTGCATGCATGCTTCCACGAAAGACTCCCAGTATGGTTTGCAAGTATTATTATTATATCAAGACCAGGTAAAGAAATGTATAGCCCACATAGCTCAGAAACATAAGTGAAGAAATCTTCAATGTATCTACTATTGTATAAAAAGCTGCATGTGTCATGATCAATGAGATTTATCCTGGGAATAGAAAATTCATCTTACATTCATAATGTTATCTTGTTTTTAAGACCCCAAAAAAATTCCTAACTTACTTTAATGAATGAAGTTCAGAATGGTAGAAAAAATCGAAGGAAATTTTTAGAAAGAAAGACCTTATATTTTGGGCATCCTCAATGGTCCTTGAGGTTAGTGAGGCCTTTAGTGTACATAACACCAACTAAAGGCTCTGAAGAAAAACCTGGGCTCTGACACCAGCCCACCACCTGCTGCTCCTGTGTCATAGTAGCTCCTTACAGTGGCCCCACAAAACTTCTAAGGTGCCATTACACAGTCCTGTCTTTCACAGTAAGACTAGAAATCTAAAATGATTATGGAAGCTCTACCTTTTCCAAGGCATACAATGGGCTGCTACTTTGCCATACACAGGGATGGCTTGACTCATCTGTAGGAAGATGAATGCATCTTGAGACCATAATGCTGAGACTAAGCACAAATATCATATGGCTTCTCTCATACAAAAAGCACCAAAATAGAAATAATTTAAAATGCACACTGAAAGGTAGATAATAGGAAAACAAGGAGGTAGACTCTGTGGAGCTGGGAGGGAAATATGGGGTGAGGGAAGACAGTAGGGAGGGGAGGACAAGGGAAGTAACACGGTTAAGATGTGACATGGATGTAAACAAGTACAATCTCAAAGTGAATGCAATTATTATGTGTTGCACACACAACTAATTAAAATGAAAATAACAAAAGAGCACTTAGTATATAACTTAGAAGGAAAAAAGAACCATACTCCTTCTATAAGGTACTTGTTATTATATTGATGTCTTACATGCAAAGGGCTTATAATTGTAAGTGCTCTATTTGAACTTCAGTTAGCTCTTATTATAGATGGAGTCAGTTTATGACGTTGCTTGCTTATATTGTCTGGATTTGGTATAAATTTCATTATACAAGAATCATTTAAAATAAAGAGGGCAACTTGTTCTCATTAGTGTTACCAATGCTCAGGTAAATCAGCCATTGGAAGGTAAATAGGTCACAAGGGTGCATCCCTTATTAATGGGATTATCACCCTCATAAAATAATTCCAGAGGGTTAGCTTGTCCTTTCCACTACTGAGAACACAGTCAGAACGTGCCATCTGTGAACCAGAAGGAAGCTCTTGCCCAGACACTGTGTCTGCTGGAGCAGGGATCCAGAACTGTGAGGCACAAATTCTTGTTGTTTACACAGTAAACACTTATGGTGTTTTATCAAAACAAATGGAAGCCTCTTCTCATGTCTGGCTGTTTTCCCTGTCTCTGCAGGCTGAGGTACTGGCCACAATGTTCCATTAGCAAAGTCCACAGAAACTGCAGATACTGGAAAAATCTTTGTGGATGGCCCCCCCTGAGTCCTGAAAGATGAGACCGGAACTTTTTCAGGAAAAAAAAAAGAGCAACAAGTGCCCATGAGAGAGTGAGCATCTGACACTGGGCATCTAAGCAGTGGCAGAAACTCTTTCATGCTGGGTCACTTGATGTCCTCCTCATTTCTCGGATGTCACATACACCAAGTGCTTTATGCTCACATTCCAGAAAAGGAAACAGGTCTCCGTGATGTGACCTATCCAATACCTCAAAACGGCAAAATAGTGCTCTCTGCTCTTTTGTTATATACTTTCAGAAATGATTCACAATAGTGGACACTTTCCCAGTTATATCTTTAATTGGTTTAATAATACTAATTTTAAAATGTGTATCAATAAGAGGTTAACTATTATGCATCTCCTTGCATCATGTAATTGATCAAATCTTATTAAACAAAAACACGAATGCAGACCCCATATTATCCATGCAAGAGAACCAGAACTAATTTTAAACTATTCAGTATATTACTGCATTAACAATTATTACAAAATTTTTTGTTTATGTGTATTTTTAAAACCTACTTTTGACTTCTGGGAGAACATGGCAGGCAGATAACAGCAGCTACAGAGGCTCTCTAAGGTTGCCAGCTTAGAATCTAGGAATGTTGCGATGTGAGGAGTCCTAAGGCAGGGGAGATATACCCTGCCGACCCAAGAATGAACTAAGCTGAGAGAAACCAACTGGAAATGCAATCCCAGTGCTATAACCGGAACAGATAAAATCTCAGAGCAGAAGCTGGAACCTGCACAACTGGAAGCCACAATTTGAATTTTCTGCTGCTGCTGCTGCTGCATCCCAATTGGCACAGCAGGAGAGAGACGTGTGAAAGCTCTGAGAGCAGGAATCCATGAACAGAGTTGCAAGTGGGACTGGCGGGGAGCCCTGCATAGACTTGCGGTGAGTGAGAGGAACGGGAACCCTTTCATAGAGTAGGAGGCTCCAGCAAAGGACATACTGGGACCGGGTAGACTTGCTGGAACAGGACACTGCAGTGATTTTAGTCGCATATTCCCCCCTCAAGCAGGATTGGTGGGGAGCACTTGACCTGGGTGACGCTGAGAACTAAGATCCAGTAGGCTAGCCGAACAAGGTCCTAGCACCTGGCGGTGCACCCTAGCAGTGAATCCATCAGTAGGTTGACCTGGAGGGGTGGGCCCAGCAGAGGCTGCCCAAGTCTATGTCTCCCTAGTACACTGCAGTGGGCAGGAACACCTGGCCAGTGCAATTCAAACAAACTGTAACTGACAAAGAAAGAAACTGTGCCTCCTATATATGCTTGTATGGAAGGAACAAAAAGTATGGGAAGAGGGAACAACAAGAAAGGGTCCTCAGTCCCCAATTCTGAGAACACTGATCCAGAAAAGGTAAATGCAAAGGAGAATGAGGACAGAAAACATGCAATATCAGACTTGACACCGATAGACATAAAGCGATATCTCCGGAGCCTCATAGACAAGTTCAAAAGTGAAGTATTTAATGAAATAAAGCAAGAAATAAGTAGAATAGCTAGAGAAATGCTAAGCACTGCCCAAGGAAAAACAGATGGTAGAATGGAAGAACAGAAAAAAGGGGGAGAATTGTTTGATGGAGAAAATAGAAAAAACATAGAATACATGAAGCAGGTTCAAAGAGATTACCAGGAAACTAAAAATTCTACTGAAAGCTGGCATAACAGCTTGAAAGAAACTAAGGATAGATTATCAGAACTGGAGGACAGATTTGTAATGTGGGAGCATGAAATGAAAAACTTCTTAAAAATAACAAGGAAACAAACAGCAATAATACAAAGACTAGAAGATGATAAGAGGATCTATAACTTAAGAATTAAGAACATAAAAGAAGAAGTAGGGACTCAAACAAATGAACTACAAAATTTCTGCTATTCACAGAAATAATCCAGGAGAATTTCCCTAATTTAGCAAAAGGTAAAGATACTCAGATGTATGAGGCATACAGGACCCCAGCCACCTACAACCCAAACAGAGCTACACCCAGGCATATAATAATCAAAATTCCAGAAATCCAATATAAGAACAGAATATTAAAAGCCATCAAAGACAAGAAACAGATCACTTACAAGGGAACACCCATCAGAATTACTGCAGACTTCTCAGCAAAAACCATCAAATCACAAAGAGTGTGGGGAGAAATAATTCAAGCTTTGAAAAATAATAACCTCCAGCCAAGATTTATACATCCTGCACCACTGTCCCTAGAAATCGATGGAAAAACAAGGTACTTCCAGGATAAAGAGGAACTAGGGGAATTTGCAACCACCACTTCAACTCTACAGAGAATACGGCAGGATATTCTAAAAAAGAAAAATACCAAGATTCCAAAAACAGTGGTAAAGAGGCCACAATGAATGGAGCAGAAAGTGAAATGAAGAAGACAAACTGACAACTAATGACAGAAAAAGAGTTCAACAGAAATGAGGCAGAGAAGATTGCATGGTAGGAACAGCTCTTTTGGAGTAAACAAGACATCATAATAGCTAGTGCTGATTTAATATCCTCTTGTTTTGAAGTCCCATCAAGCTTTTGTTCTTCTGTCTCCATCGGTCTTAACATGTTGTATCTTATTGGATTTTATTATATGTGATAATATGAACAAAAACTTTTATAAACAAGGAGATTATACAGAAACCATTGTTCATTTTTTGCTAGGTGATTCTAAATACCTTGTACTACTGTCATTCTCTTGAAATGTTTTACATTGTCTTGATATGTTTGATGCTACAGTACACAAAGTTATACTCAAAGATTTCAAGGAAAGAGACACTATGGTAACTACTTTTATGTTGGGACTATCTTGTGGTGAAACTGTTTTTCTTAAGTGGCTATGTTTTGACCTGCACTGTTTTGTTGTTATGCCCTCTTTTTTATCTCAATCTCCTTTTTATTATCTACTTTTTCATTTTTATCCTTTTAAGGGAAAAATAAATAAAAAGTAGCAGGATATATTATAGTAACCCACTTTGATTTCCTATTAACTTGATTTGAAACCCTGTATTGCTCTCATCATCTTGTTTTGAGTGATTTTCCTCTATTCTATTTTTCTTTTTGTTTTGTTTGTTTGTTTGTTTGTTTTTTGTCCTTTTCCTTTTTATCGGTACCGGGGATCAAACTCATGACTGCCTGCTCACAAGGCAGGCACTTATGCCGCTGAGCTAAATCCCCAGCCCCTATTCTATTTTTCTTGATAGTACCAAATTTGAAAGTACAGGCAACAACTGTGAAGATAATAAGATTCATTATGATGCCCATTCTGGTTGACTATTATCTTCTTTTGAAAACCAGTAATGTCTCCAATGTTTTGGTTTTATTGGTTTTGTACTTTACTGTTTTGTTCAATTTTATTATAACTGATGATATAGGCAATTCTTTTTAAGATAGCAAGAGGCAGTGTGGTAACCATTGTCGATCACCTTATATTTTATTTATACATTATGTATTATGTCCATCCTTTTGATTTGACTGACTCTGTTCTGTTATGTCACATTTAGTTTTACTGTCTTCAAAAAAAATTAATAAGAACTGTGGGAGTAATAAAACCCAAAATGTGTAATTGTCATTGTACAAAAAAGAGGAAAAGAAAGTGCTCTAAAGGACATAACTGCATGTATATTTAAGTGTATAAGATAGATAACCATATTACTGACTGTTGTTGGTTCATTGAACAGAACGGTCTGCAGTCTCACTGTTTGAATGTCCACTTTATATGATTTAATTTTGTAACTTGAACAGCTATTTCTAAGATGATAATATGTAATCTATTAATTAGTGATTTCCTACTGTTTAAATTTTCTGAAATTCTGTATAACTTGGTACCCTTTTCTGCTTTTTTTTTCTTTTTCTCCTTAAATAAAATTTTTAAAAAATTATTTTAAAAAACCTACTTTGTATTTTACATTTTGGTCAATCACTGAATGTAGTAATTGTTTATTTAAGTAGGATTTTATTTTTCATATTTATTTCCAAAAACATCAGAATTTTAATAAGAAGAGGACAGTACAGCTTCAGTCCATTGGGAATTTCATACTTAGAAATAAGAGTGGGGGTAGCAACATCAAGCATCTATCAGCGTAACCTTTTACTTCTCACTGAGACATATCAATTAAGCAATATATGTACACCCACATTTACAGCAGCACAATTTGCAATAACTAGATCTTGGAAACAACCCAATTCCATCAATCAAGGAATGGATAAAAAAGATAGTCTTTTAATACAATGGAGTACTACTCAGCCATAAAGAATGATAAACTTGAAACATTTATAGGTAAATGGATGCAATTGGACATCATATCCAAGGTAAAATTAATCAGACTCACATGTATAAACATCATATTGTGTCCATGGCGTGAGAAACTTAAATAGTAAAAAAGGACTGATGAACTGATACAGCCTCAAAAATTGTGGAAGGAAATCACTGTTCTACAGATGGTATAGATGATTATCAAAGAATCTGGATAACATGGACAGCTACTTAGTGCTGGGGCTGGGATATAACTCAGATACCTGATTCAACTGCCCCAAAGACACCTGCTTGCTTAGAACACAGAATAAGTTTGAGGCAAGCCTGGGCTACACAATAAGTTTGAGGCCAACCTGAACTACACAGTGAGACCCTGTCTCAAATAAACAAGCAATAACAACTTTCATTTAAAAAATAAGAATTGGCATATTTTCAGACAAAGAGATTGCCTATGGCCTGGAAACACAGACCCAGTTTACCTGCATGATTAGTTCCACAGGGGAAGAGATCACATGAACTTCTATGGCAAAAGAATAAAAGAAGATAAAAATCAGTACATTCAACAAACATCTTAGAGGAGATGCTTAAAGGGTGAGACATTGTCTAGCACAACTATCCTGTTTCACAGATAAGGAACCATCCTGGTGAAGTTGAAAGACATGCCCACATAAAAGGAACAGATTTGAATGTAGACCTCTGCATTGCAAGCTCAATTAGAGTTCCCTTATTTTATGACTGAGTGTGTAGGATGGGAGAGAGTGTGTGGGAAGGTATCCAGGGTCAGGGAAACGAATCAGCACTTTATATGATAGAAGCTCTATCAAAGCAAGGAAACTATACTGGAGGGACTGTCACAGCCCTCTTTTTAGAAGAACTTTTTGATCCATGTCAAGGATTAAATGATAGGAGGTAAACATAGAGAATGTTATTAGTGAAGTGACTTTTAAAGTATCGTGGTAAATATTTCAGTCTTGAAGATAAAACTCTCTCTGCAAGAAGCAGCATAGCCAATATTAAATAAGTGGTATATCTGTGTCCCAATACACCTTTATTTATAGAAATATGCTGAACCTAACTGATCATTGTGGCAGAGCTAGTTGTGTTGGGACCACAGAGAAAAGAAAACCCTGAAAATAGTGTACCTGTCAACCATCTCTAAGTACAATTGAGATGCCTGGGTCCCTGTTCTTCTAATTAAAACTTTTTCAACCAAGATGAGATTATGAATTAGAATGGAAAACACAAAAGGACCAACATATGCAAATTTCAGGACAGTGACAAACCTCCATTCTTTTTTTTTTTTTTTTTTTTTTTTTTTGTCTTTTTCCTTTTTATCTGTACCGGGGATCGAACTCATGACTGCCTGTTTCCAAGGCAGGTGCTTATGCCACTGAGCTAAACCTCCAGCCCCCAAACTTCCATTCTTGATTATTTCACACAGTAGAGCTTGGATTGAAAATACTTTTCTATTAACTTATCCACTTCAGATTTTCAAAAAGTGCATTCTTTGTTGAACATCACAGTGCCTTCATGAGTGTGAGGTATGCTTTGAGTCGCAGGACTCCGAGATAAAGCGCTGTCCACCACTGAGAACCTTCTGTGACAGATAGGGTTCAAACTCTCAGAGCTGCTGTTTCCTTGACTTTCAAGATTGTTACTGATAAATGCCTAGGGTGAGTCATTCTTTGTGAAATTTAACTGAGGTGCACAAAAGCAAGAGAGAACAGTTTACATCAGATAACTGGGAAAGTAGATTGAAGAAAGATGTCTTTCTTATGAAATCACATTTCATCACTGAGGCCCTGGCCTGTTGGTTTTCTGGAGGTAGAAGGGAAAACAAACATGCTCAGCAAAGAAAGGTTGAGAGGACACAGTGTCAGCCCCTATATCTGCATAATCAGCACCTTGGATAATGCCTTAGAGGGGAGGATGCAGATGCCTTTGACTCTCACACCAAACAGCAATTACTTTTAGCTGAGAAGAGCAGGATCCACAATGAGTCCTCTGGCTTAGTGACCTCTGTAAAAATAATTGTTTTTTTACTAAAACACATCCTTCAGAACTTAGCTGTATGTGTTAGGATAAAGAGCATATCATATCCAGGAAAATTTTCCTGCTTCTCATTTGCTCCTGGGAACAACTCTCCATCCACACAGCTTTTCAGGTAAGGACTCATCACACAGTGTGGTGCTTTGGCCTCACAAAAGATGAAAATCAGACATGGTCCAGTTTCCCAAATTAAAACAGAGGTTTATCATAGGAAGGAAAGACAGTAGAGCTGCCACCTCCTTGGCAGAGCAGACCTGCACAAAGGAGGCATTTATTTTTATTGTGTCTCAAAGCAATGACCACTACGTATTCAGGTGTTCTTTAAAAGTGGGGAGAAATCTTTGGACAGGGTACTTACTAGCATGATCTCTTCTGGTTTGCCCAAGAATCCCATTTCCCTAATTCAAGGAACACAGCAGCTTGGCAATGTGCCATTCGGTTTTCTTTCCCTCCTTGTCACCCACAATTGCCCCTGTTTCCTCATTTCTTCTCAAGGACAGTATTCCAAAGTTGTCAGCTCCCCGCCTCAGTTCCATGCATGAATTCTGGAGTCAAACCGCCTCTATCCTAGAGGGCCAACATATGCAAATTTCAGGACAGTGACAAACCTCCATTCTTTTTTTTTTTTTTTTTTTTTTTTGTCTTTTTCTTTTTTATCGGTACCGGGGATCGAACTCACGACTGCCTGCTTCCAAGGCAGGTGCTTATGCCTCTCCATAACTTCCTCAGGACCTATTTGCTGCTTTCCCAGAGCAAATAATTTAACCTTCTCTGCCCTAGCTCGCTGCCCTAGCTCTCTGCTCTAGCATCACTGCTTTGTGATCACATGACATTTTTCTCCCACATGAAGGTAAGAAAAAAACCAAGAGTTCTTTTTGATTTTATGTGGGAAGTGCTGAAGTTCTTTGCATTTTGCTTTGAACTGATGCTTATACTATAGGAAGTGGAGTTCTTTTCAGTCTGAGAAATATTTCCACCAAGGAATGTATATCATGGAAAACTATTCTTTTTAGTACTGCTACAATTTCCATTCTAAACACAGAAAAAATATAGAGACAATTTGTAAGTGGATGAATGCAAAAAATGTAGCAACATCATCAAAGCCAAATACTGGTCAAAATAGCATCATTTAGCACCTACTGTATAGAGAGGTTGGAGAGATTATAGTCTCCCCATCTTTCAGGGAGCATCCTAAAGGAGCAGCTCTTCCTTGGACAAATGTTAACCAATGTAGTGAAGTACACACTTCAAGTCTAAAAGAAACCAAAGAGAAATGTGGTAGAGACTGTAGGTCATATTTACTATTTATATTTTCTGAAAAGAAAACCATTTTAAAAGATTTTTTCAATAATGCTATGATGATGTTTGTAATACTTTTCCCTCCTAATCTTACCTTTTTATACCTTTACCTATTCTCACAAATATCACATACTAAGTATGTATAAAAGAAGGCTGTCATGACCCAGCCAAATACTACACAGCATTTGTTTTCTTTTTATATTAACAATCTTCTCTGTGTATGCCGAGTGTACCACAGTTACTGTTAGTAGTTCCTTACAGTGTGACAGATCTTTCTTCTATAATCTCTTTAAAGTGCTAGAGAGTATTGTCATTTTTTTACTATTTGTTGTTGCATAAACTGTTTTATAATAAATTTCTGACTTTGCTGTTTCCTCCTTGAATACATTGCTAGTAATGGTCAAACGGGATCTAACATATTCTTTGGTAGATTTTGTCCATTGCTACTGCTGAGCTGTCCTATTTATACAGCCTCTGCCCACTGTCATCTTCTCTATTATTAATGGAGCATCAGTCTTGCTTGTTTTTCTCAGTATGTGTTTGCATGTGCATACAATTGTGAGTAGCTTCTCATGGTGCTATGTCAGGTCCTGAGATAAAACCTGAGATTTCGCACCGAACTCACTTTCCTCTTCTGCTCATGTCAAGTTCTTCAAAGATGTGCTTGCTAAAAACTCAGGTTTGGCCTCAAAGGATGTTAGGCTTTCACATTTTGAGACATTCAAGGATATGGCACAATTACCCAGGTAAAGTATCTTTGTTTTGGACAGCTGAAGCAAAAGGTTGCACTGTGATCTTCTACTAGAACTGGACCTAGGATGCTGTCAGATGGTCTACAGCGCACAGGGTTGTCTCACATGACAGAGTTATCTGAGCCAAAATATAAACCCAACTGAATTTCAGGCTCTCTGTTAAAAACTGATGAAGAATTAGAAAGACAGGGCACAATAATCATTACAAGAAATGAGAGTGTAGATATCACTGAGAACACAAACCATAAAAGAAGTTATCAATAACAGCTTTGTGCTATACATTGAACAACTCAGATAAAATGCATAAATACTTCTACCAAAAGCAGTAACCAGAGGTACTCTCCCTAAAATATGAAAAGATATAAGTGCATTGAGCAAAGTGAGTCTTTATTTATAAATAATTCAACAGTGAAATTTAAGTACAAGTAAAATATTTTTCTGGGGAAATTGGATACAAAATGCTGGGTTAAGTTACTTTTTGATAAACTACTATTTCAGCATCTATGTCTCTCATGTTCTCCCTCTGTTTCTGCTCTGTCCTCCCTACAATCTATGTCCTACAATGTAGTCTCAGTACTTTTTAAATTTGAATTCAAAAAATACCTGTTCCTGCTTAAAAGATTTCAGTGCTTCCCACCTTGGAATATTTCTAAATTCCTTCTCAACTTGGAAGAGCATTCATGCATCTTTTAGAATTCATATCTTCTCCTACTTATTTCCTCCTAAATCTCTGACCTTCACTTGTCAAAAAATTATAATAAAGTAAGATATTAACTGGCTATTCTGCGATTCAAGAATTACATACCAGAGAGTGGTGGTGGTGCAGGCCTGTAATCTCAGCACATGGGAGGCTGAGGCAGGTGGATAGCATTGCAAGTTCGAGACTAACCTGGGCTACAAAGTGAGCCCAAGGCCAGTCTGAACCACATAGTGAGACCCTGTCTCAAAAAAGACCAAAAAAAAAAAAAATATTACATACCATCTCATTCTATTAGTCTATAAGTATTCAAATGGGCTAGACTGAAGACAGAAGGGTTGAAAGAAGCAGAAACAGAGAACATAAAGGAGACTAATCATTTCAAGGATTTACTTTCCTTATAAGAAGGGCATACAGAGACAGAATATGAGAGAAAAAACTTATTGGTTAACATCCCCCTTTTTGTAGGATTAAAGCTTAGGGAAGTTCATTAACATGACTTTAAAATTGGGCCGTTTGAAAATTGTTGATCAGCTCCTTTTCTATCTTGATTGCTCATAAGGTCAGGTAACAATTCATGTGTGGTTTATTGACCTGAAACTTTAGTATAAGTGATTTCACTTTGGTGTTTAGACTGGTCTTCTGGACCCCAATGTAGATCTCAGTACACAATGCTAACCCTTTTTATTTAGCACTCTTATCATCACAAATCCAGGCCCTTGGAATTAGCACCCATTTGACCAATATGTACTCAGGGCTGTTAAAGTGTTGTCTCATAGCACCCAACTAAGTCACTTCGCAGTTATTCCCCATCACATGAATCCTTTTTGTTTACTTCACTTCCTTTAGCTAATCTAG
Organism: Cavia porcellus; assembly: GCF_034190915.1. NCBI lineage: Eukaryota > Metazoa > Chordata > Mammalia > Rodentia > Caviidae > Cavia > Cavia porcellus. The sequence continues at coordinate 52,302,110 of NW_026947500.1, read as the reverse complement.
TTTATTTACTGGATATCCGAGAGTCACTCCACAATATTACAAACCCAACAAGAGCAAGGACCCTCTCCCTGATGTTCACTGACAAGATATTCAAAAAACAAACAGTGTGCGGCACTGTGTAGGTGCTTAATAAATACGTGAGTGATCTATTTATTTCACACAGAGGGGTCGCCGTGGGCGGAGGTGTCGCCCCTGTCTGAGCGCTCCCCAATTCCCTGTGCACCTAGAGACCCTGCGAACACCACTCTTTCAGAGCAGCCCCTGAGTCTTGCGTCAACAGCCTGCTTGCGTCATCAGCCTGCGACGCCAAAGACTGGAGCCTGAGGCAGCCTAACAGTGTGCCCCACTTCCGGAACTGAGGACCACCTGAAGAGCGCTGGAAATTATTGCTTCGGGCCTAGACTGGTGTTGCAGACTCATGTTGTGCTCCTTCGTCATCAATCCATGTGCAGCCAGCGGTGTCTGGTGCTCCTGGTGTGGTTTCTTCTGTCTCAGGACCGGTGGCTGTGGCAGTTGTGCAGGGTTGAGTGATGACTCGGTTTCTGGCACAGGGAGGGTTGGGCAGCAGCGCCCCCAGGGCTCCGCTCCAAGCTGACCTCTGGGCAGGGACAGGCACCCCAGTATTCTCTACACCTTACGCAGCTCAGAACCTGGAGTAGAGGAGGTGGCAGGCCCAGGTGCTCTAGGAACCAAACCTTGTAGTGCAACCCATACTTCACTTTACGTAACTGAAGCTGCAGAACTAGTAGCCTAGCCACAGTGTTTTAACTCAAGTGGTTGATGAAAATGACTCTTGGAAAGTGAAAAATTTCAATGGAACTCTCCAAAAAGAGAAAGGAAGGAACAAGCTGACAAAGCAGAAATAAAACGCGTGAAAAATAAGCCTTCTTCAGTGAAGGTCTTTCGTATTTCCAGATGTCACTCTGATGACCAGGACACCAAATGGGATTCCTTTGAGGAAAGGTAGCTGAGCGATTACTACGTAGAAATCACAATCAGGAACCACCATACTTGTCTTCTGAGGAAAACAGGAGAGAAGATGATTCTCTGATTGTCAAAATACCCCACCAAATGTCTGGGTAGGGGAGGCCTCTCACAAGAAAACTGAAAAGAGAAAGGAAAAACATTGGCATTTTATCCATTCATCAGGAGGGAAGCATGCCAGAAGGAAATAGAAAGACAGAAAACACAAATGTTGGAAGCATCACAGAGAAGAACTGAACAAAGCACCCCAGGAATGGGAGAGGCAGAGGCGGAGGCAGCTGAAGGTGCAAAGGTGCGGAGGGGGCACTCCAGGAGAGAGCTAAATCACTAGGAGCAGCTAAAAAAGTGAGAGCTGCGCAAGATAAGGGAGCAGCAGAGGGCAGAGAAGAAGTGCAAGGGACATAAATTTCTCAGGGAAGTCTGTGCATTACTGCTCCCTGGGGGAGGGCTATGGTGACAAAGACAAGGCCAGCCACTGGAGTCACAGCCTTGTGGAGCCACACAGGGGCACTTTGAAGTGGGAGAGAGCTGGAGGTCAGTAAATTAAGAAAAGCTTGAAAAACATGACCTGCTGTCTAACTTGCAGGACATCAGAGACAAGAGGAAAACCAGCTCAGCAGAGTTGGGCTCAGATGTGGAGAAGAAGTGATCACTAGTGAGGAGGAAGAAGAGATAAGGAGGAAGTCTGAGGCCTCAGAAGACTCTTGAGAGGAAATGAGTAATGGAGAAATGGGTGGAGATGAAGAATAAGAGAGTGAAAACCACATCCTGATTTTTTTCAAAGTTGCAATTTGACAGAAACTCCAATGATGGTGAAGAAAGGGAGGAAGAAGTGGGTGAGGAGACTGCAGAGCAATGCCCAGACCAAAGGTACATAGGGACCTGAATCCCTGGTCCTATCACCTAATGAGCTCAAGCAAAAGCTGCCCAAGTACCTGCCAGTTCTGCAGGGCTGTGGAAGCACGGGGGAATTTTAGTGTCTGAACAGGATGGAGAAAGATGTGTACAAGTGGTCTACAAATCAAAAGCAAGAAGACATCAAATTCTGGCTCTAAATCAGTTGAAAATGGAGAAGAACTTCTCAGTCACATCTCTAAGATAAGCACTATTCTCAAGGTCCAGCACCCCAACATCCTCACTGTCAGGGAGGTTGTGGGTAGCAACATGTATAAAATTTACATTGTGATGAACTGCATGGAATATGATCTCAAGAGCCTGATAGAGTCAATGAAGTAGCCCTTCCTTCCAGGGGGAGTGAAGACCCTGATGATCCAGCTGCTTCATGGGGTGAAACACCTGCATGACAACTGGATCCTTCACTAGGACCTCAAGACATCCAACCTGCTGCTGAGCCATGATTTTATTCCCAAAGTAGATAAATTTGGGCTAGCATTAAGAATGACTCATCCCTGAAGGCTTACACCCCTGTTATAGTGACCCATGGTATCATGCCCCCAGACTGCTGCTGGGTGCCGAGGAATACTCCCCAGCTACTGGCATGTGATCAGTGGGCTGCATCCTTGAGAAGCTGCAGATGTGGAAACTGCTGTTCTCTGAGAAATTGGGTATCAATTAGATAAACATAATGTTTAAGATCCTGGGGACCCTCAGTAAGAAAATCTAGCCTAGTTATAATGACCTCCTTGCAGTGAAGTAGATGACCTGTAAGAGACCCTATAACAACCACTTCAAGTGTTTCTGGACTTTGCTGTCAGGCCAGGGCTTTGAACTTGGCCCCGATTTTACTTCCCTAGGATCAATGCAGAGGGTGGCCTCTAACCCCACTCCCTACTGATGCCCTCCGTGTTACCCACATGACTGGCCAAGAGAGAGCAGCATGGGTAAAGCGTGGCACAATCTGGTGAACCCTGGAGAGCAGCCTGGACTACAGTAATCTGTGCAATGAGGACCTCAAGGAGATGTGCTTCCAACCAGAGCACCTTGGCCATGGGCCCTAGCTTCAGCCTAAAGTTCTCACATGGTGATCTGGCCAGCCAGCCACCAATATCATGTGCAGACCCCAACTCTTACCTGCCTGGATTGGGCTACTGGGGCTCAAGTTGACCAGACATCCAAGTCTTAGAAGTTAACTTGATTTTCCACTTTTTTATTAAGATTTTCATTTGTAAGTTTGTATAATTGTATTTTCCTTGTTGTGGGAGCAAACTGTACTGTATAGAACAAAAAGGTTCCAATAAAAGGAATTTGAACAAATTGTACACTTTCCTCAATTGATTTGTAGGATAATGGCATATAAATTAAAAGTTAGTAGTGAGGATTTGATCTGAAGATGCTCAGTCCCATGACCTTCATGTGTTAGTGTGCCTGTAACAGCTTTATTTATTTATGTAGTGAAATGTGTTACAACCTGGAAAGCTCCACATCTGAAAACTCACTTAACCCTCTTATGCACCCTCTGAGAGGAGACAGAACTCATTTTCTTCACCTTCCTAATAGAAGGCTCTGATGATGGAGTGGCTTGCTTGCCACATGCATTGTGAAAAGCTTAACTGGCACATGAGAAGAGATGTTCTAGTTTCACTTCCTAATCTCTTCTTAGAGCTTCTTTACAGTATTCTGAGTATTAAGACTTCAGTGCTTTGCAACTGGGCCATCTATTTACACACTGCTGCCTTCTCTTCCTTCTGAACTTAGCTTCCTCATTTCCACATAGTAGCAAAAGATCCTCAAACACCAAGATTTGAAGATACAAGGATGCTATGCTTTAGCTTTCCCACTTACTAGCACATTTTAGCTTACTTCCTGTCAAACGTTTTCCATGTCTGTGTAATGAGAAGTATCACATCTTAGCTGTCTAACTTGGATGTCTATAGCCAAAGGCAAATAAATCAATTTAAAATAGTTTCTATATAGTGCCCACTCTATGCCAGGTCCTGTTCTAAGTGCCAACAAGCCAAAGAGGCCTCTCAGTGATTCTTTCAGGGAGTCCTGCTAGGCATCTCTGTTCGCTCAATGATGAAATGGAGAGAGGAGCGATTAATCACTCCAGATCACATAAGCAGGGTGAAAACAAAGCCATCCTTATGTATATTCCTGTTTGCCTCTTAAGACAATTTTGGGGAAACCAAGTATAATACTTCATAGCATACGTGAAGTTCTTTCCCCTTGTTTCTAGTAACAACTCCAGACATTCAAACTGATTGCTGGATGTTAGCCACACTGCATTTTGAATTTCAGAAGTCTTTTTCTGTTTGCAACCTGCCTGTACTGATGTTAAGTCAGATAAACTTAAGAAAATCTTCACAGATGATAAAAGAGAGGCTTTAAACAGCAATTGATTTATCTCAATTGCATACAGAAGTCTTGCAGAAAACAGAACTTGTGACTCTTTTGCAAGACCAGTGAGCAAAAGTTTCAATATTCAGAGTTTTCTGCCTTTCTTACAATGTCCTGGAACCTCTTACATTAGTCCTATAATGAAAAACTATAACTGCTGAAGATCTGAAGAATTAGAAGCCAAAAGTAATCTTTCCACTCCTACTTTAAGAAGCACTCAAGCTGTCATATGAACGATCCCCCACCCACCCAGAGTATCCCTTTATGGCCATGAGAAACAGTGTCCTAACAATTTCATTGTTTAGAGCCAGCTGGTGTAGACGGAACAGGTACGGAACCCTGGCTTACTGTGGCATAACTGCCAGGGATTTCACTACCAGGATGTCGCACTTCAGGTTAGTCTTTTAAAGCAGGGAGTTCGGATCTGCAGGCTGGGGACAGGCCAGTCAGAACTGGGTCACACAACAGGCGGGGAGCAGCAGCAGGTAAGCAAAACTTCCTCTGTACTTCCCTGCACTCCCCATAGCTTTTGTCGAGCCCTGGATTCTCCCAGAAGTGAGGATCCTCCTGAGAACTGCATGTGAAAGGGTTCCTGGCTGGGCACTTCTTAGGAGAATCTAACTCCTGATGATCTGCCCTGGAGCAAAGGCAGTGTGGCACTGGCTAAGTAGTAACAGTATTTTATTATCTCTTACAGTGTAACAAGGATGGAAATAAAGTGCTCAGCAAATATAACGAACTGAAATCACCCTGAAGCCATTCCACTCCATCCCTAGTCTACGGGAGAACTGTCTTCCTGGAAGCTGGTCCTCCGGGGACTGCTGGTGTAAAGGTGTGTGGTCCTCTCTACCTTTCATAGCTCTTCCCTGGCAGCAGACATTTTAGTTTTGTAGTTTTTACAGAAATGTTAACCAGCAATATCTGTCAACAAATAGGAGCCTACTGCCTCTCTAGCCTGCCATAGAAATTGCTGATGGCGCCTCATGCATTGTTAGACTGAGAGATGGTGAGGTCCACCTACAGAGAGGACTGCCGGCAGCCGGTGCAGACACCTCCCTCCACTTTCTCCTGGGAGCACGCATCCCGGTTCCCACCTCTCTGTTTTGGGGTTCTGCAGCCTACTTTGGAGACCAAGAAGATTTTGAAAGGACTGAGAGGAAACAATAAGGGAACAGTAGCTATGGTGCAGAAATATGTAGCAAACTTATCAGAAACTGCATTAAATGGAAACTAACCAACACAAGTATTTAAAATAGAATTCATTTTAACAGGAAGGAGAAATATTTAGTATTATAACAAGATTTTACAATCACATAAAATAAGGATAAGGTTTTTTTAAGTGAAATAACAGAAGCAATGTATATTTCTAACAATAACAAAAATACTCAGCTTATATGTTGGATTTGGAGATTACATAATAGTTTCAGGAAGTGAGACATTTCAGCCCAATTTGGTGAAAATAAAATTGTGATTTTTTTTTCATACTATCCATGTTTATTATCGCTCTGAATTCCACCCGCGCATAGTTTCTTTAGTCCATGTTTGCAGTCTGTAATGATCACATTCCTCATGGAGAGTTGGTGTTTGGAAACCACACACTGATTCTCTTTCCAGCCCTACCCTCCCAATCTGAGTTCTGCTTTAGGAATCCCTGATAGCGAGCTTTACTTCTCATCTGTGCAATCTCTCCCCATTAAAAAGTGAGATTCTTTTTAAAAATGAAATACTTACAAAAGGTTTCTAGATAAAGAAACTTCTTTGGTCTCTTACAATGCCTATTTCCACTCATTCATTCATTTGTTTATTCAGAGGAAGAGGGCTGACTCCAAACTGCAATCATCTGTTGATTCCACTTAAACTATCTGTGTCTCTGCTCCTTCCTCCTCTCCAAGTGAGAGTGTTCGTTTCCTTTCAACACACTTCTCTCGGCACACCTGAAACCCTTGTGTCAGAGATCTCTGATATATAGTCACTTTTAAAGAACACTATCGGTTTCAGACCCAGTTCTGAGAACAAGTCCCTGCCCCCTCACAAGGGTTGTAATGCTAGCGTCCCAAGGTCTCAGTGCATCCAGGAGCAGGGCTATAGTAAAAAGTGTGCAGGTCCAATTAGAATCATGTGCAGAACTGGTCTCTATGGCTCAACTGCCTTTTCTGCTTTCTGCTGGGTGTACAAAGTCCACACAGTCTTAAGCATAGTTGCTTGGAGATCCTGGTGACCATCAGCACAATGGGCCACTTACAGTAACTGCTCTGCAAAGCCACCCAGGCTGGAACTGTCTGACCACCCTCAAATGAATGAGCAGGTGTGGGGAGATGACTCATGGGTTTGACTCTTGGCTTTCAGCATGTAATATCTTTATATCTCTAGTTTCTCAGACTAAAAATCTTCATGTCATTTGTAAGTGTTTCTTTCACCTTCAGTATCTTCCCACTTCTTATCATGTCCACTGGTAGCCCATAGTCCAAGCTAAAATCATGTTATCTGGGTATTACAATTGCCCCCTAGTAGATTTCCCTGTATATGATAAATGCAGCACAGCCACTGTAGTGATCAGGTTAAAACAAACATCAGGTTGTATTATTCAGTTTTTCACAACCTTTCAAGAGCTTACTCAAGGCAGTAATCAAGGATCATGGTGCAGTAGCTGCCCTGGCAATTCTGTGTCATTTACTTCTGTGATACTGACTTGGAAGGAAACTTCAGTTGGTGTCATTCTCAGTGAGGGTAATATAATGAAGCTGCTGGGACACTTCATCTAGGTTCTTTACAGGCTTACAAAGCTCCCATGATTTAAACGAAGTGTTAGCACAGGTGATGAGAAATGAGCCTTAGGCCAATAATGGTAGACCTTTTAGAGACCCAGTGCCCAGAACACCAAAGCTAAAATTCACCGTGAGTCCTGAGTGGCTGGCGTGATGCCAGGAGGACTTGGTCTGTGCACCAGCAGAGAGGAACCTGCGGGCCCTCTGTGGCATGAGTGCCATGGTTTTTCCACCCCTGCATCAGACCCACAGGAAGATAGAAGTTGTAGTGGGTTTCATCCTGCAGTAAAGGATGCTTTTACCATAAGACATGAAAATAATGATTCTGGTTGATGACTACTATTATCTCAAGAGACTGAACATTCTCCATACGGCTAGAACAGACTAACAGAAGTTGAGTCATCTGTGACACCCCCAGCGGCCTTAGGAAAGAAGGGAAGCAGAGACTGGGAGGGAAAGGGAAACCAGTGAAGAAACTCGCAATTCTAGAGATGACTTGGGCAATTAGCAAAACAGGAGCCTGTCCACCCTGGAGTTGAGCAAGAGCTGTGTTGAAAGAGAGACACTGTTTGTCAATGTCTCCAGCTCAAAACAGTTCACACAGTACACGAGGAGGACTGTGCTCCAAGCCTGCAGCAGCCCAGGGCAGTGACCTATTCCACAGGGGAAAGATTCTGTTTTGATTTAAATTACATCTGGTCATTTGGTCTGTTGAGGTACAGTCGCACACAGTGGCCTTGTTCATCTCTGCTCCCACACCTGAGTTCGCTCTCATCCTGTCCTCACTGGGTTCACTCTCGCCCCGTCCGCACTCGCCCCATCCTCACTGAGGGCTTATTCATCATTGCTCAAAGCCACAAATGCCTGGAAATGCATCTCTTCCTCAAGCAGCTCGTTGCAGCTTTGAACCTCCCATTTGTGGACAAGTCTGCCACCTTGTGAAGAGTTGGTATCTGTCTCCTTGAGGTGGCCTGGTAATTCACCCTCATGTCCAAGCCTTCTCAGGTTGAGAACAGGCTCAATTTCTCTTCAGTAGGACAGTTGATTTTTTTTAAGGGTAGATTTGTGGTGATAGTACAAAGATGGATGCAGGGAAAAACAAAAACTATTGAAGGAAAAAATAGAAACAGATGGGCAGAGGAGACTTGGAGAGGCTACGAAAGAAGAGGCACCACTAGCACATAAGTTACCCATTTACTCCCTCACTCATTCACTAATTCACCAGCGATTGTTGTGCACTTACCGTGTGTGGAGAGGAGTAGTACAAGGTAAATAACAGCTGGCTTGTATGGGAGCCAATAAAACACTAGTGCAAGCTGGGGTGGTGGCACAGCCCTGTAATCCTAGCACTCAGGAGGCAGAGGCAACAGGATCATTGCAAGTTCGAGACCAGCCTGGGCTACAGAGTGAGCTCACAGCCAGCTTGAACTACAGAGAAATCAGGAAATGCATACTGTATTTGCTCTTAAGCTCAAGTGCTATCAAGAAAGATTTGAAAGATAAGTGGAAGCAATCCAGGCAAAGAAAGGTAAGGTGAGAGCATGCTCTAGATAAAGGAAATAGAAAATAGACTTTTGAATTGAAGCAAAATAAAACTTAACCTAAAAAGTATGCACAAAGTACAGAGAAATTCGCAGTCCATGCAGGGGGCAGGAAAAGGTGAGAGATGGGCCTGGCTTGTCCAGAAGAGAGCAAGTCCCACCCAGGCCTGCAGGTCACACCACGGGCAGGAGTTTCTGCCCCCCGAAGGCTAACAGGGAGCCACTGCTAAGCTTTGGGGCAGTGGGAGGTTTAGCCATCAGTAGAATCCGGTTTTCCCACAGTAAGAACTTCCAAATCTGTGCCTTCCAAATGACAAAGGTGATTGCTCATTGATCTTCATGGTCTTTGACATTGACCAGGATGCTATTACAGGTTTCACAGTCCAGGGAGGACTTCAGACATAACTGCCCTTAGTGCTAAGATGGCCCTCAGGCAGGATGAATCGTATCCAATTGCTGAAGGCTTCTACTCAGAGACAGCATGAATTGCTTCTCATGCACGTCGTGGGATGATATAAGCCATACAGCTCCACGAAGTAGAGAAATGCAATCATACAATCACACGTGCATAGAAAATTCCATTTGACCCAGCTATTCCCTTTCTAGGCATCTTCCTGAAAGAGTTACAAATATCGCATTACAGCCAACCACATATAGCCATGTTGACAACACCTATTATGACAGTGCATAATAGTTAAATCTTGGAAGTGACCTACATGTCCACCAACAGAGGAATGGACAATGAAAATGTCATGTTTATGCACCATGGAGTACTACTCTGCCATAAAGAAGGATAAACTCGTCACTTGTAGGAAAATGGATGCACTTTGGAACCTTAACGTTAACTTAATCAGAAGCTGAAATACTGCATGGCATCTCTTACCTGAGAAGCTAAAAATATAAATAAATTAAAGAGCAAAATAAATATAATAGGAAACAGAGATCAATCTTGTACAAAAGGAAAAGGAATTGAGAGGTGGAGTAAGGGATAGAAGAAAGGAATTAGGCAGTGTGTTTCTTTGTACTGAGGCTTGAATTCAGGACCTTGCACTTTCCAGGCAGGCTATATCACTGAACTACACCCCTGGCCTGTGCGGTGTTCTGTTGCTGCACCAATCCCTCACAATGAATGCAATCATGTACTGCAAAGAGGCATTGATAAAAATTAAACAGAATGAAAGCTGTTTGTTGGAATTTGTAGTTTACCAGTCTGTTCTTCTGTTCATCAACTTAGTCCGTCCCCTCCCTTCTGGTGGGATACACAGAACCTCTCCTTAGGGTGACATCAAAGATCCCGTTGGTCACAAGTGTGTTGTTACTTCCTCCGCTGGGCAGTTTACACCCTGAGACTGAGCCAGCGCTGTCCTGGGTGCTGCTGTGAAGGCATCTTGTTGTTGTGGTCACAAGTTGTTGACATTACTCACATCCTCTGGATAACACGAATGGAACCTCGTTCAATCATCTTCAGAGAACTTAAGAGAAAAATCAAACCCTGGGGTTTCCTAGAAAGTAAGAGAAAACTCTCCCTCAAAATGCAGCTGTAACACCTCTCTCAGTCTCTGGCCTGCTCACCACCCCAAAATATAAGTCTAGACAACTCCTCAATCTTGTGAGCTAATTCTTAAAGTATATGCATGTATATTTATTACAAAAACATGCAATTTCATAAATCTATGTATACATACAAACTTGTAATGACTATATTCCATATATTTATAGTAAATATTATATATAAATATTTTCTATTATATACAAATCTTACATATCTTATTATTCCTGTTTCTCTGGAGAACCTCGAAATATAAACTACACTGCCTGGAAAAGTATCTTCAAGTCTGGATATGGTCCCTCTTACCCTTCTCATAAGATGGATAAACAGCCTGGCATGGAGGTGCATTCTTGTCACCCCAGCATTTGGGAGGCTGAGGCAGGAGGATTGCACTGGGTTTAAGCCTCCTGGGCTCCATAGTGAATTCAAGGCTGATTTGAACTACATAGTGAGATCTGGCTCAAAGAGGGAGAGAGACAGACAGAGAGACAGAAACAGACAGAGAGACAGAGACAGAGACACAGAGAGAAAGAGAGAGGGAGGGAGAGAGGTGAACAAGCAAGTTGTTTGCTCCTACAAACCTGTGTTACAGATAAAATAGTTGCAACAAAAACTCCTACTCAGCAAGGAGAAATGGGAAACATATTCCTGTCCCTGGGAACCTAGGACACTCTTACCCTGAGTGGAGAATATGACCTCATCCTATCCTGACTTTTCTCGCGTGTAGCTCTGACATCTCCTGTTCCCAATTTTCCCTTTCTGTTATTCTCTTTGACCACATCTTAAGTGGACATGCAGAGTCAGTGTAAACTCACAGTCACAACTATTTTTTAATCCAAGCTCTGTAGAAAGCCCAAGGCCTTCGTGGACATTGCTCGACCAGCAGGGGGCAGCAGAGGAAGCTGAGGCCTGTGGGATTCCGGTATCTCCCCCCACTGTGGGTGCAGAGGACGCTGGGTGTCTCTCTCCCAGGCTGTTTTACTGGGCTTCGGGGGACTTGAAACTGCTGCACAGGACCTAATAACTGGGGTTCCCTGCCTTTCAGTACAACTCAATGTCCTTTCGGGACACTGCAGGCAGAACATTTGGCTGATGAGGATGAGGAGGGAGGGGCGCCGTGTCCTGAAAGGATCTCAAAGTGGGCACACAAGAAATGAAGCTGTCCTTCCCAAAGGTGAGGGACATCGCTGCCTAAGAGCTGCATACAGACAGGGAGCAGAAATGAGGTTTTAAACAGCGCCTCACTCAGCTGGGGAATGAAAAGGAGAGGCAAGGTGGGAGATCTCATTAGAAATGTCTGAAAACCGTAGCCTGAGGTGAAAGTCTCCTCTTGTTTTATTTTTTTATTTATTTTATTTTATTTTATTTACTTATTTATGTATTTTTGGTCTTTTTCTTTTTTATCGGTACCGGGGATCGAACTCACAGTACTTCCCTGGCTTTCTAACTGGGGATTGGCGAAACCGACTCCTTAGGGCCGGTCAGCAGGCAAGGAGAACCACGGGAGAGTTAAGGCTGTATTCTGAAGCAGAATGTCTTATTTTGTAGGAAACCTCGTTCTTTGCTTGTGAGGCTTTCAGCTGATTGTATGGGGCCCCGGGCCACCTTAACAGGGGACACAGAGGACATCCACAACTGGTGACCGCACCTGCACAGCCCCTGCACAACAGTACACAGGTGAGTGTATGAATCAGTTTCGGGGCTCTGTCGCCTATGTGAAAAAAAACTCATTCAAATGGGACCTGGGGCACCGTGTATACAGGTTTTCACCCTCCTGAGGGTTTCTGTGTGTTGTGTATGCAGCTAGGAATACTCAGTAAGCATCAGGTAAAGATAAACACCTATCACAGGAATGACTATGTCAAAATAAAGAGCATCCAGACATGCTGGTGCACCCCTGTAATCCCAGGAAGTTTACCATGAGTTTGAGGCCAGACTGGGGTACACAGTGAGTTCAAGGTCAGCCTGCTCTACATAGCAGATCCTGCCTCAAAAAGATAATAATAAAATAAAGTAATACATAGGACTCTTGTAGCTTCCTTTTTTACTCTTTTGTATAAAATCACAAATTTGGCAAATGTGACACTTACCACCTGTGAAATGTACTAGCTTCCTATAATATGCATGTTGTAGTACAAATTCTTCTATGAGTAATGAAAAATAAAAATAAAGCTGCAGTGAAATCTCCCTTTTCCTCCTTCTCCTTTCAGCTTGGTAAGGTGTGAATGCACGTGACATCATCTGTCATTGGGAAGAAGATGGATAAAGGGGTCCTTAACAAGGATTATTAAAAAACAAAATTAGATGGGGAACAGTTTTGCTGAGGAGAAGCAAGGCTTTCTAGATTATTAACTTTCTATCTGGATCCACAGACTTCCCAGGGGTTTATTTAGGTCATTTATGAACTTGAAAAAAATGACTTCTTCATTTTCATTAACTTCTAACCATAAGTCAGCATTTTCCTTAATTATGAATGCATGCACCAAACTACAGTAAATTTGCAGTTTCTCTAACTATCATGAATAGTGATGAGATAATTTCATGTCTGATTACCATTGCTTGAAGATAACTAAAATATCATTTACTCTTATTAAAACAAACAACTCAATTTATAATGATGTAATGAATACTTATATTCATTATTAGTACTTGCAGCCAGATTTTTATTTGAAGAATTAGTTCTTGGTTTGCATCCAGATAATTATATTTCTGTATAATTTTGCTTTCTCCATAATCTGTGTGTTTTATTTATTCAGTATTTTAAGGCTCATGATCCTGGGGAAAAGGCTGGTGCTTCATTGGATTTCTGAGAAGTTTTTAAACTGTGTCATGTTGTGAGGGGTTCAGTGGGTTTTTGATGACCACCTTTTAATTACTGAAGGAAATTTTCAGGAAGGAAAAACTGAGAAATAACGAGAAGGGAAAGAAAAGGACTCTAATGCAGGCCCTCCATTTGAGTGTCCTTAGCCCTCTCTGGGTCTGGCGTAACCTGCAAGCAGCGATTCTGGGCCAGAACCAGCAGGACAGCCCCTGAGGACATCAGGTCAGTCTTCTCCACACTCTTCCCAGTGAGCCAAGAATAGCCAAGACCATGGCCATGCTGCGTGGAGCTTTGAGACCAAATGCTGGCACCAGGAATGTGACTGATCCTGTGGTATTAACTTTAGTTAAACAAAGTCTGTTCCAGCTTGGATGAAGTCATTTTCATCCTGACCAATACATCCATCCTGACCTCGGACCCAGGTCTCAGATCCACTGTTAGTGAGAGTCCTGTTCTGTCACTGTGCCCCTGACAAATCCACTCTGTGTAATCCCAGATCTGTCTGCCTCCTTCTTCAGCACCTTGGGAACAGCTCTTCCAGACCACACTGTCTGCTATTTTGTTTAACAGTATCTTTAAAGGGTGTGTGCCTTTCATTATGAAGGTAAAAAGTTCAGAAGCATCTGCTGAAGCTCCTACACCCAGAAACGTGCTTTACTAGTTTCCCAGCACTTCTCCATACAGGCAAGCCCACGATCACACTCATCTCTGCTGTGATTTGCCAGTCCTTATCTGCTTACTTAGACTCATTTCTCATTTCACTGAACCATGCCATTCCTCGGGCATCACATAGCTGCGTCGGGGATCTGCTTCCAGAACTTAGATGTGTTTGAATAGTCTTTCTGAAAATACCACACAGGAGCAACAGCTTGGCTATAATATTTTTATATCATATCCTTTACCCTCAGAATTTTGTCAGTTGCCTCCTTGACTTCTTGTGCACTTTTGGAAACACTGTCTTCCAGCAGTGGAAGCCTGATGTTTTTGTCCTTTCGCAGCAAATGATCTGTCCAAATGATTTGGAGCTTAATCCTTGCAACTCTAACCGAATCTTCTGACACTCCATAAATCTTTCAAAGCATTCCTTATTGAATTATCCTTACCAAAATTTAATTTCCTCATTCTTGATACATTTTTCACCTACTTTCTTCAGAAATATGTCCATTTGTTTTTGTTTTTCATTTCTTTTAAAATCAAATCACAGATTTGATCAGGTGAGGCTTCTCTGCCCCTTGCCCCTCACGCTGTGTGACAGTGAAAGGTCACATATGTGGATCTGGGTGTCCAATGAGTCAGCTAAGTCAGCACCAGGTGTGGACTCACTCCTCCCCCCTCCTGATTAGACCCCAGCCTCATCCACTAGCTGTCACCATCATCTTGTCTGAGAGCTTTGCTGTCAACCTGGGCCCATTTGAGGATCAACCAGCTCCCCAGTCCCTTTTCTTCTAATTGCTCAGATGTTCACTTGACCCTTCTGCAGATGGGCAGCCATTCCCTCCGGCTGTAAATACCTGGGCTGTCACAGGGCACAGACCTGCATCCGTCCTGTTCAGCCTGCTGGACAGGGTGCAGCTGTTTTGGGCTCTGCTCCCAGGGACCCCCTGCAAAAAAGACTGAGTCATCAGCATCCAAGATGAAGAGGCAGGTAGCCAAGTGAGAAGCTCAGGGCTCCCCACCAAGTCCGACTTCGGGAAATGATATTCTGTGATCTCCACAGTTCATCTTTTTTCCTGAGGGGTTAGTCAGGAAACTCCTTATAGATACATAGTCTTATATATCACTTCTTTTATTGTCTTTTTTGTTGGTGGTGGTGCCAGTTTTGAATGATTTTCACCTCAACTACTTCATACCTTTTTTAATGCAGTACTAGGAATGGAACCTAAGGCCATCTCACTGAGCTACATCCCTAGATCCCTTTTTATGTTTTATTTTGAGACAAGATCGAGGTAAGTCACCAAGTTGCCCAGCCTGGACTAAGATTTGTGGTCCTCCTGCCTTAGCTTTCCAGGGTGCAGGGATATATTTGGTTCATTGTAATTACATTATGAATAAGGATGTTTTTAACTTTTATTACTCCATGTTTACCATGCATTACTTTCGGGATCCCCATGTGGAGTTGGAGGATGGAGGTAACTCACCCTCGGTCCTTTTTTATCCCCTCTCCCTCTGCTCCCCTCCTCCCCCCATCTCTGGATCCCCAAGCCTCTGAGAAGAAGCTATTGCCCCACTTCCTATCATCAATTATTTCACTCTTTTTAACAGTCTTTTTACTTTACTGGTTTCACAATTTTTCTTTTACAATTTTACCATCAGTAAATTTTTAAAAAATTTTACTTCATGAAAAATTCTTTCCTCCTAATCTTGGATGTACATAACTACAACTTTAAGTGTCATCTACTTAATGTGGGTTGTCTGTTTTATGGTAGTTCCTGGTTTTATACTCTATCTGGCCTAACTAACCACTCGTGTTCTGATGGATTCCAGTTTAGACTTTTTTTTTTTTTTTTTTTGGTACTAGAGATCAAACTTACGACCTCACACTTGGCAGGCAGGCACTTACGCTGTTGAGCTAAATCT
This sequence comes from Cavia porcellus, assembly GCF_034190915.1. Taxonomy (NCBI): domain Eukaryota; kingdom Metazoa; phylum Chordata; class Mammalia; order Rodentia; family Caviidae; genus Cavia; species Cavia porcellus. The sequence continues at coordinate 52,286,576 of NW_026947500.1, read as the reverse complement.
CCAGCCCTGGTTTAGACATTTTTGTTACTGATTTCTGCAGTGACTCAGAGAGCACAAGCACACGGAAGCAGAAGACATCTGAGAGTCCATAAACCCACATCTGAGAGAACATGAACCCACACTCCCTGGGCCCTGACCACAGCACCCTGATCATGAGGCCAGCACAGGGAAGGCTGGATTCATGGGGAAAGACTGCAGGCAGCACTTTGGCCAACAACTTCTGCTGTCCAGTGCACTCCAAGCTTTGCTCTGATGGGGAGTTACATGGGAAACCTAAAACCAGCTGCAAATTGGCTTCAGAGACATTCTAGAGCACCATATGGTAGAGGGAGGCCCAGGGCTCTTTCTTTACTCCAGCCTGTTTCCAGCCACAGGTCACGGGGTTTCCTGTATGTGTCAGGGTCTGTGGTGGATGCTCTGGGGTGTGAGTCTGCTGAGCTCCCCCCTCGCTTCCCACACCTTGTGAGGGCTGAAAGTCCTACGTGAATGAAACCTTCAGGTCCTGCACCTGGCAACTGAAGGCTGAGAAGAAAGGTGAATCAAATGGTAGTGAACAAGCTGAGTCCTGTGTCATGATTAGAAAGCATAGCCCCTGATTTCAGGGAAGATGGTGGAGGTGGTAAGCAGCAGAGAAAACAACCTCCCTGACAGTCACCGTCCAGACACTACAATATACATCATGAGGAAGACAAGAAGGTAGGAAGTGGGTCCCCTGGACCCCAGAAGAATCTGAAGCGTGAACTGAAGCCCACAGAGAGAGTAAAAAGAAAAATTCCAATGAAAAAGAAGGTGGTAGCCTGTTGTACCTTGTCCCTGATGAGATTCACTGTGAGAGAGGATCTTTCAAACCTGAGGATGCACAGTCACAGTCACAGTGACAGCTGGCAACCCTGAGCCTCTGCAGAGAGACACGGCAGTGGAGGGGAGCAGAGGACATGGAGGGCTGCAGTGGCTGGTGGTGAGTACAGAGGGTTTATTCTTCGCATGACGGGAGCGCAATTAGCTGGGAGATATTTTAGAGATGGGTCAGCTGAGTTTGGAATCCAGAGCTGCTGCCAGCTTCCTCCAGCAGCTCCTAGCAGGGTGAAGACCCATGGAAACTACTTGGGCTGCAACAAGCTCAGTGAGTCTGATCTTGGGAGAGGCCTGAGATTATCCAGTGTCCTGCTAATAAGCTGCTGCTGGCGTGCTGGAATAGATTGGCACAATTTGGGACTCTATGTCCACAGGTTATCCAGTAGTAAAACCAGAGAAAATCCTGGAAGTAGACTATTTGTTTTTCTTTTTTTGTTTTATTTTTCTTTCTTGCCTTCATTGTTTTTATATGAGTGAGAAAGCGGTTCCTAACCTCTTCTGAGTGTGGTTCTGTTCTGTTCTTCCTTTTATCTCTTCTGTCTCTCTTTTCCTTCAGTGTTCTGCATCATTTTCCCAAAGTTGGCATGATCCTCCTTTGTCTTCCAAACTGACTTCTAAACTCTTTCTCTTCTTCCACTTCTTTAATTTCTCCTCAATCCACTTTAAATTTTAACCCCAGAGGGCAAAATTGACACATTACAGACCTATATATTGCATATAGTTATCTGGTTTGTTTTACAATTTGTTATATAATCACAAATCCAGTTGAAACAGTTAAAAGTTGTAAATTAAAGGTCAGCTCTGTTGTTTTCTAGGCTGTGTTTCTAGCTATCAGTACCACTATAGCTAAAATTGACATGATTGTTCTAAACAGATGATGGTCCTGGTATTCCATGACTGACATTGACTAAGGATCACATAAAATATAGTGGGGTGGTGCCAAAGAACCAGGGACTGAGCCAAACAAGCAACAACTTCTCATCACCAATAAACTGAAGAGGTAGGATCTTCCAACAGACTCAAAAACCAAATATAAATCGAAGATACCTCAGAGAAGTATTCATCATCTAAGGGTCTTAATACTACCAATAAAGCAACCCACCATGGGCAATTTACAAGCATCTTCCCAGAAATTAACTAAAAAGAAAAGAACATGATAAGACACTTAAGCAAAATGCATCCCCAGACATCCAGTACACCAAAGGTAAATTCAGGGGGTAATGAGTTTGGACAATCTGAAAGTCCCCCACCTGGCTCTCTGAAGTGGTAACAATGAAGCAATTGAATGAGGCTCTGGAAAAATGAAATCAGATACAAGCTGTCAGATAACACCAGAGACTACCAATATTCACACTATGCTTAGCGACATTAGAGCACAGACCAAAAACAAAACAAAACAAAAAGATAAGCTGAAGAACATTATGGAAACTCAGCATAGGAAAGAAATAGAATCCATAAAATAGACCCAAGTAGATACCTAGAATAATAAAACTCCACTGAAAGGATTCAAAGCAGATTGGGCCAATGTGAGGACAGGATCTCAGATATTGAAGACAGGCTTGCAGTTAGGGACCAGGAAAAGAAAGATTTCTCAAAAATAACATGGTACAAAGAAAAATTAATCTAGCAGATGCTAGATGAGACAGGGAAGAGTATCTTAAGATTAATTGTAGTCAGTGGAAAAGCAGAAGATATCACAAATGACATTTTAAAAAATGTTCATAGACATCATGACAGAAAACTTTCCTGGTTAAAAAAAAATTTCCATAGAGAAGATAAATGAAGCATTCAGAACTCCAATTAGCAATGACCAAAAAAAAAAATCTACAGTCATCTATCATAGTTAAGATTAGAATCTTAAAAGTTTTTAGGGAAAAGAAACAAATCATATATAAAGGAAAGCCCATCAGAATTACAGCTGACTTCTCAGCACACACTCTCAAGTCAAGGAGAGCATGGACTGAAGTACTTCAAGTTCTAAAAGAAAGCATAATCCCCTCTCTGTGTCCACCGTTTGTTAAAAATCCTAAACAATGACTCTTGGCAATTATTTCTCCTGAATGTTTTTGAGCAGCTCACACACATTCCTTCAGTTTCTATATCATTATCAAAAATTAAATAATCCAATGTGCGTGAAAGGAAGTTTGTAACCTGACACAGGAACTTTGCCACCTGAAACAGAATTCAGTGTAGTTTCTCTTGTCTGGCCAGTGTACCCCCACGTTTCTGTGGATAAAAGTACCCAGGTGCAGCTTGGCAGTGAATTTGGTGAAGGTTTTTTCATGTGTATGTTTTCAATACATGCAACCATCTTATGGAGAGGGTGGTGTGCATAATACAGCTCGTTGCTTTTTTAAATTCCCTCCTCTCCCCCCTCCCTCCCTCCTCTAAATCCCCTTTTACTATTTTCATTCTTGTTGATATTTAAACTTAGCCCATGTTTGTGACGTATAACGTTTCCATTCAGTGGCATCTTTGTTCTGCTTGTTTTCCCTTCCCCTCCCACCTCCTCTCACCCATGTTCTCTTGGACCCCTTCCCATTTGCAAATGATCTATCCTCTTTTCTCCTTCTGTCTGTCCTTTATCATGCCCTTTGTCTATATTTTGCCTTATTCAAATGAGAGATATCCTATGGTATTTAAGCTTCTGTATCTCAGTTACTTCACTCAACATTAAATGTTCCAACTATATCTATTTTCCTACAGATCTTTTGAATTCATCTTTCTTTATAGCAGAGTAGTATTCCATTACATATACATATCACATTTTCTTTATGTGATCATCTACTGATGATTATATAGGCTGTTTATGGGATTTTGCCATTATAAATTGTGCTGCTGTAAACATTGGCATGCATGTATCACCATAGCATGATGTCTTTAGCTCTTTGGGGATGACTTGAATGGGGAATGGTTGGGCCATACAGAATTTCTAACTTTAGTGTTCTGAGGAATCTCCATACTGATTTCCATAGTGGTTTTACTAATTTACTTTCCCAACAAAAATGTACAAGAGTTCCTTTTTCACTTTAGCTTCTCCAGAATTTGTTCCTTTTTTACTTCTTCTTGATGGTAGCTACTTTACCTAGTATAAGATGGAATCAATTTTTGTACAGCAATAATGAATTCAGTGAAACTCAACTTATGAAAACAATACCATTCATGGCGATGAGTTCTTGCATATGACATCAAAAGCCCAAACAATGAAAGAAAAATAAATAAATTATATCATAAAATTTTAATAGTTCTATTTACTATCAGATAATCAGCAGTGTCAAAAGGTAATCCACAAATGGGAGAACATATCTACAGATCACCAATCTGATAGTGGGCTCATATTCAGAATGTACAAAGAATCACAACTACTGAGCAGCAAAAAGGAATGATTAAGTTTTAAAATGGCAAAGGACTTAAATAGACATTATTCAAAAAATATATACAAGCAAGCACATGAAAACCTGCTCAGTATTAGTAATCATTAGGGAAATATAACCAAAACCACAATGAGAGATATCTCAGATGCATTAAAACTGCTTCTGTCAAAAAAATAACATGGATTTCTAAGAATGTAGACAACCCAGAACACTTGTACACTCTGTGAGAATGCAGAATGTTGCTGTTGCTGCTGCTGCTGTGGCTCTGGAAAACAGTACATATGTTCCCTCCCAAAATTAAAATTAGATCTAGCATATGATCCAGCAAATTCACCTCTGGGTATAGATCCCAGATCATTGGAGTCAAGGTCTTAAAGAGATGTGAATATCCACATTCATGGCAGCACTACTGACAGGGACTGAAAGATGGACACAACCCAAGTGTCCCTCAATGGATTGATGGCTATAAAAATGTAGCAGATACAAAAAATGATGTTGTCCAGCTCTAAAATGGAGGGAGCTCTGGGACCTGCTCTGACATGGGTGCATATTGAGGACGCTATGCTAACTAAAAAAAAACATTCATAAAGAAACAAAGGTACACGTTTTCACATGTTGAAGAGTCTAGGGTAGTCAAATTTATAGAAACACAAATTACAATAGTGGTCTCCAAGGATAGGGAAGCAGGTGTGAAATTTAACACAGTGCCCCTTTTTGGCATCAGGGGACAGTTTTGTGGAAGATAGTTTTTTCTTCAGACCAAGGAAAGTGGGATGATTCAAGCCCATTATGTTTATTATGTACTTCCTATTGTTTTTGTGTTGTTATATATAGTAAAATAATTATATAACTCACTATGATGCAGAATCAGTGGGAGCCCTGAGGTGGTTTTCCTGTAACTATATGGTTTCATTGCAGGGTGATGGGAAACAATGACATCAAAGTGCATTAGGTCTAGGCAACTCTGTAATCTCCTGTTGGCCTCATGTGAGATATAGCTTAGTTGCTCCATTGCTGATCACTGAAAAAGTTTTGAATTGTATTTGCAAATAACTGATTTATTAAGTTCTCTGTTCAGTGTTAATGTTGTGCTGATGTTAATCTGTATTTGCGGCTATTCTCCAGCACTCACATCACCACCTCAGCTCCACCTCAGATCATCATGATCAGATAGATTCTCAGAGAGTATGAAACCAAAATCCTTTTGCATGGACTGTTCACAATAAGATTCAGTTTCCTATGAGGATCTAATGTTTCATTGTTGTGACAGAAGGCAGCGTGGGGTCAGAAACAGAAAGAGGCTGAAATACAGAAGAAGCATTGTTTACTCACCTGCCATTCACCTCCTGCCATGCCGCCTGGTTGGAAACAGGCCACAGACCAGGCCTCAGCTGGGGGTTTGGAGACCCCTGGTTTAATGTGTACAGAGTCTCCCTTTTGGAAAATGAAAAGTGTTCCAAAGTTTATTTGTATAACAATGTTATGTTTCTGTATTTAACACTGCTAACTTGTATGCTTAAATTGGCTTAATGATGAATGTTATAAACATTTTGCCATAATTAAAAAGATTTTAAAATGTCAGAATATAACACCTAACATAAACAAAGATACTCATGAAGGGACTTCTGGAACTTCTTCAGAAAGTGGCAACGGTGATGGAGGAGACTGAAGTGGTAGAGGATACTCAGAGCCGGGTAGATGGTGACAGGTCTTCTACTGTAATACTTTTTTTAAAAAAGTTTAAACATTCACTGTACTTTTAGTGCATCTCATATTTACCTACTCATCCCCCAAAAGCATTAAACTTAGGTTCTCAACCCCACCTCGCTGTCCTACTCACTTGAGCAGTCAGCAACGATACTAGCTAGCATTTATAGTGTGCATGCACATGTGAATACCATTTTAAATGTGTTCTCTCATTTTGTGCTTACAACAAAAAGTGATTGATTTCACTTTCATAGGTCAGGATACTGGGGCAAAGGAAGATTAGTAAGCTGCTTGTGCCTAGGCACTCCTTGTCTGAGCACGTCTTGATCATTATTCAAGGTCCATTTCGTCTGATTTTGGGAGGTGGGGGTAGGTACGGGATTGAATCTAAGGCTCTTACACCAAGCTACAACCCCAGCCCTTTATTAATTGTTTTACTTCAAGTGGGCTTGAAGTTGCAGCTCCTATCTTATCCTCCTAGAGTGCTGGTATTATAGACAGCTAAGTTAGCTAGAAATTGCCATGCAGTCCAAGAGGGAAAAATTAGGCCCTCTAGGAAGTCAGCACAAAAGATGAAGCCCACAAAGACTGTGGTTGGAGGCAAATGTGAAGAAAGCCAGGCCTTGAGATGGAGATGCAATAGCCAGACCCTCAGGCCTCCCTGCAGCAATTTAAGCTTATACTGTGATTTGCACCATCTGGTCCAGTGAGCCCAGCTAGGCATCAGACACAGGTGGGTCAGGAGAATATCTGGACCATTGCTTTCCAAAACAGCCTTTGTTCTTTCCGTAGTCACTTGGCCATGTGGCTCACTTACCCACTGGACCAGTCCTAGCTAAGCCAGTGATACTTGTCAACAAAGAACCTCAATGGCTACCCACTGGGTACCCCTCCTGGAAGCCTATGAGCTATTCTCCTCCTCTGCATTGCTGATAAACCTCTCCTAATGTCTCTTTTGGTTCCCAGCTTCATTTCTTGGTGTTGTGGGTTCACAAACTCAGCACACCTGACATCTAGCGTGTTGAGAGTTATTTTCCCAAGCACTGGGATCACAGGTGGGCCCCACTGCTCAGGCTTACCCTTCCAGTGCTCTGCAAGTATCAGGAAAGCAACCCCTGGGGCTGCCCAACAGGACCAGCAGGGGGAGGCGTTGGCTAAGGGGCAGAGAGACCGGAGCAGAGCTTCACGCAAAATCCTTGACTCTCAGGTTTTCCTCTTCCTTTCCCTCTTTCCACTTCTTTTGAATGATTTCCGGACACAGAAAGCCAGGTTAGAATAGCAATGTGGACAGAGCTATGGCTCCTGCACTGGTAGACAGCTCATCCTGCACAGGACCTTGGCCTGAAGGCAGTGCACTGGTTTTCCTGGTCCTTAGGTCCTTTGATTAGACCCAGATTGCAAGCAGGATGGGAGCGACAGAGTGATACAAATGCATAGGACAAGCCAGACAGCAGGTGTGTGACCAAGGACAGCAGTCCCACGTGACCCTTTCCATGTCACAGTGTCCTCTGTGCCCCTCCTGCTTCCAGAGGAATTAGTTTCTCAGGCTGTCAACTCCTGAGACTGTCCTGCCCTCTGCTGGCCAGTGGGGCGCTCAATGCCGGAATGCAGTCTGCTGTTTACCACAAGGGGGAATTTACCTTCCCATGACTATTACATTTTAAAACAGGTACAAAGCCAGGTGTGGGGGTGCACACCTGTGATTCCAGCACTCAGGAGGCTGAGGCACCCCCTGACCTTCTCCCCACAACCTCAGCCTCCACGAACGCTGCCCAGGTTGGGAACAAAACCTCCTCACCGTCTTCTTGCCTTCCTCCTGCTGGTGTCTCATCCCAGTCAGCAAATGTTTTACTAGTGTTCAGTCAAAACACAGTTATTTTTCCTTGTCTCCATTGCTAAGAATTTCCACCAGCCTGCTCCAGGCCTGAGGGAGCTGTGACAGGGTAAGAGGAGTTCCCAGGCTCCTCTACTGTGTGATGCTCCTGAGTCACTAAATGAGGGGCGTGGGCAGCACAAGGGGCCACAGCCATGGGAAAGGACTGCAGGAGTGGGGGGCTTCAAGGTGATCATGTCCCTGAGAATAACTGTGCCCTAGCAAGTCCCCCACTTCCAGTTACCTTGGATAAATCCATCAAACATTTAAATAAGAACACAAAAGTCCTTACTTTCAAAGAAAACAGAGGTCAGAAGGACCCACTTGTTGAGAAAGCATGAGGCTTTAAGTCCAGACAAACTTGGGTCAAATCCCAACGCAGCACGAGTGCCTCAGCCTCTCCACCCACAGCTCCAACCCAGAGAGATCTGCAAGTTGAATCTGCACCCGTGATGGTAGCAGGAAACCAAGGCAGGAGGGGGCTCAGCCCTGAGACTGGAGAGCTGCACTTCCAGTTCAGAGCTTCAGGGGTCGAGCTCTCCCCAAATGTGTGGGGAAAAGGCCTGGGCTCCTGCAGCCGGGTCCACTGGGTCAACCTGGAATGCTCCCAGAGCCACTGGGTCCACCCAGAATACTCCGAGAGCCACCAGGTCCACCAGGAATATTCCCAGAGCCACTAGGGTGGGACAGAGTGCAGCACCCTGCTCCTGGATGGGAAGTAGAAACACCGAGTACTGGCCAGCTAAGGGACTGCACTTCACATTGAAGGCTCCTGGGGTCCAGTGCTGGCCTGGAGGCAGAGGCGAATGTACTCATTGTGCTTTCAGGCCCTTTGCCTGACTTTTCTAGGGTTTGGTTTCTGAATGTGCAAAAGGAAAATGGTAAGAGGGTAAAGTGGTACCATAAAGCACAAAGCCCGGGATTACTCATTGCAATTATTAGTCTCTGGAAGAGGCACTGCGTCCAGAGAGCTCCAGCAGAAGGAGCAGGATAAGGAAGATCCTTGGAGTATCCCTGAGATGCTCCGGCTGGTCCAGCACTGGTGGACCTGGGTGTAAACACCCCATGCTTTACCTGGCACTTCCCTGAGCCCTGTTCTGGAGACCCAGAGTGAGGGTGCACTTCATGCCTGTGCCTCTCAGGTTGGCCCATGGGGAGGGTGGGCCTCTGCTTTCCAGGCTTGGGAAGGAAGCTCCTTCCTGGCTGTGCCCTGAGCCAGTTCACTGCCAGCAATTTGACATTTACCAATTGCAACAGCAGGATGTTGCCTGAAGCCCGTGGCCAGGAGCAAGTGTGAGACCAAGAATATTAGGTATTCAGCAGCAGGCCTCAGGCTGTGTCCAGCTTTGCAGCCTGCACCCAAAAGCCTGGGCCCGTCTGGAAGTGTCTTTGTTGTCTTTCCTCTGGGGGCAGGTGGCTGGGGCAGGAACTGCTCCCTGAGGAGGGAGGTCAGCTGGGTCCTGCTGACCGCTCCCCCAAGGCTGGGCACATTACTATCACCAGCCATGGCTGTGGGCCTCCAAGGAGCTAAAGAATGTCTGCTGGTGAATTCTCCCAGCCCCACACCTGGGTCCTAGTAGGTCTCGCTTTCTTTGGTTGTTTTGTTTTTTGTTTTTGTACTAGGGACCAAACTTGGGGCCTTAGCTACATGCCACAGCCCTTTCTTTTATTTATTTATTTTTTTATTTTGAGGCAGGGTCTTACTAAGTTGCCCAAACTGAACTGGAATTTGAACTCGTCCTGCGTCCGCCTCCCAAAGAACTGGGATTACAGGTATGTAGCACCACGCCTGACCTCTGTGCTTGATTGAGCGTGGCAAAGGAGGAGTCTGAGGTGCCAGGCTGGAAAGGCTGCAAGCAGGCACTGAGTTGCAGGTGCTGTGAACACTGCATGGTGGCCCTGGGGCAGCCTGCCTACTGTGGAGCTGTGGCTGAGGCTGCCACATAACTACTGAAAGTGTCTGCTGTGGAGGACGACCATGTACGCCTGGTGTCACAGGGGGACAGCCTGGAGGTTGCCTGTGTGTGGCTCACTGAGCACCAATACTCAGGGCTGTTTCCACTGACTATAGAAAGCATGGTGTATGACAGGAGGGTCAGGTCTTCATGACCAGGCACAGAACCACCGTGACACATATCCTGAGCAGGCCAGAGCCCACCCTGATCTCCAACCACCTTTGGCAGGGTGGGGGCCAGCAGTGTGGCACATAGTAGCACAGTAGTGGCACAATCTGTACACCAAGGTCAAGGCCGGGGCCATACCACAGAGCAGAAGGACCAGGGGGGCCACTGCCACAGAGTGGGAGGACCAGGCGAGGCCACCAGGACACAATAGCATCAGTGCAGTTAGCTGGGCGACATCTGTCCCCCAGCTCGCTAGCAGCTCATCTTGTGGGCAGCTACAGCCTGAGCCCAGCAGTGCACACCTTAACCCTAACCCCGCCCCTCCAAGACCCTGTCCTAGTGCTCCATGCTGTGTGAGACAACCTGGCTCTCATCCAGGATTTCCTGATGGGCTTCCCTAGGCTGCCATGTGGGCAGTCCCTGGGCTCATTTCCCAAGAAGTCAGAACCCGGGGTCCCTGAAGGAAGTGCTCTACCAGACGGGCACCAGCCACATGGTGCACAGCAGGCCTAGCCTGCACAGGCTTTCCTGGCTAGCAGCTGTCAGAGTCCCTGCCCTGTCCTCTGCTTGCAATTCTCCCCTGCCCAGCCTCGCCCACTGGCAGCTCCCACAGGCTGTGTCCTGGTGGGCCGAAGTGGTCAGGGGTCTCCCAGAGGCTCTCAAGCCCTGACCAAGCTGATGCCCCGCTTGCTGGCCAGGCTAGCTCAGGACCCAGCCGTGGGGCCATTGCTGCACCCACCTGGACGCCCCAGCAAGCTGTGGGGTGTTTCTCTGCAAAGGCAAAGGGGAGCTGTGGGAGGCTGCAAGGTGCACACAGCTACAGAGCTACAGAATGATCCTGAGCCCTGCTAGGTCTGAACAGACAGACAGACAATGCAGGAATTCTGTTCAAATCGTAAAAATAAGCAAATGGAGCTGCTGCCTCATTACTCTTTACAGCTTTACATCCTGCCACCTAAAGTAAAGCACCCATGCCAGAATCAGCACCTTCAAACCCTCCTCGAAAGCAGCCAAAGCCACTCAGGCCCTCAACGGGCCCAACTCACACCTGGTGCCCAGGGGCCCCTGCTGCTCCTTGGAGTGTGTCCCCAAGCCAGGCCACTGTCCCACTTGTAAAGGAACCAATAAGCCCAGCTTTGCTCAAATACCAGTGTGTTACTGATGTGTAACAAGGGTGTAACTGTAGTCCTCGGCATGGGAGGGATCAACAGAGAAGGCAGGACTGGTACTGACCCTGAGACCTTCGCTGTAACTTTGAACTTGGGATTTTTTTCTTTGTTTTTGTAATTGATATAAAGTTCATAATATCCATGTGTCGCCCCATAATCACTCCTTGATATCCAGGGACCCAAAAGTTTTCTCTGTTGCTTGGTCTACATTAGAGCAGTTAAAATAAACCCTCATCTATCTGTAAACCATGGGATAAATTGGGTTGTGATCAGCCTTCTAAAAAAGTGCTTTAGAAAATATAGTGCACTGCAGGAAATAAACATAAGACTTTTGTTCCAATTGAGTTGCTTCGTTCATACAAAACTGCCCAATGTACAATCATTACTTATCCACCAAAAATGGCACTGTTACTTATTTTGAATTAATATGTTGTTATGGATTAAGAACTGATGGTCAACTTAATGCCAGCTGGATTACATCAGCATGGCACTGAGTGAAGATGCTCCACCTGAGGAAAGTTGCCAGGTAAATAGGTGGAGAAGGGAGGTGTTGAGACACTGGGGCATTAATGCGTTGTTGCATTGAGGCATTGTGGGTTGTCCTATGAGTTGCTGTTTGAGCTGTTAGATTCTCCTAGAGAAGCTCTGGTCCTCACATCGAGCATTGCTTCCTGGCTCCAGAGGGGAAGACGTGTGCCTCTTGCTCTCCAGGATGAACTTGTCACGCTGGATTCCTGGCATGAACCCGACTGTGCTTGTCGGAGGTGCTCGGGCCTCCGTGTCACTGAGGATGGCTGCGGTGCCTTTCAGGACAGCCCCGTCTTTGTGTGACTTCTCGGCTCCAGCATAGAACCCTCATCCCACCAGCACAGCTCCTTCACCCTACTGGCATTGACTGTCTGGTTTCCACTACTGATTTTTGGGCTTCTCAGCACAGATCCATAAAGAGACTGGTGTGAGTCCTTCTTGTGGGCTCTGGACCTCCAGTTGGACTTGTGGGAGGCATTGTCATGAGCTCTGGGTTTTTATGTGGGCTCATGTGAGACATTGCTGTGAGATTTAGGCCCTTGACTAAATATTCTATGTCTTTGGCGTTGCAGATAGATTTCCTGCATTTTCTTGTGTGACTTCCCAGTGACCATTGTTCTGTGTACTACAGACTGACTACATGTGTGTATCAATATTCTGTTCTCTCTCCTCTTTTCTGTCTCTCTCTGTCTCTCTTTATCTCTCTGCCTCTTTGTCGCTGTCTCTCTCTCTGTCTTTGTCTCTCTCTGTCTCGGTCTCTGTCTCAGTCTCTCTCTCTCTCTCTCTCTCTCTCTCTCTCTCTCTCTCTGTCTCAATCTCCAGTTAAAACCTTTGAAAGCCACTGTTTTCAGTACATGCTCCATGCTACTACCTTCAGAAAGCCTGGTTATGTTTCCCAGCCCCTCCTCTAGCTCACTGCATCCCACATTCACAGGAAATTTCCCTTGGAGGTCCTGTTTCACTCACTCACTCAGTGGGTTGCCTTCTCTAATCTCAGGCAGGAATCTTAGGGGAGGTGGCTCAGTTTTGCAAAGGTCTTGGACCAGAGACCATGTTACAGTCATCTCCAAGTGAGCCGCAGGTCACAAGAACACATGGTAGATACTTGGTGACTTTGGACTCATGGGGCATACAGTCTAATACGAGTGAGCCTCAGAAGGTGTGAAATTTTGGAGCCAATTCTGCCAGTGTGGAGAAGCCCCAGGCACTAGTGGTGGGAAAGCCTAGCTTTATGGGGTTGGTGGGACCTCCTACAACTTCCGCCATCACTTTTAAGTGGGCTACATGTGTCATTCACATCAATGTTTCAACAACTCCAGCTGCAACACTGGAACATCCGAGAGGCTGCCTCAGGACCCTGAGGACATAACTGGTACAAATTCTGATGCTAGAAAATGAGAGATGATGAAATGCAAACCCCATGGGAGCATTTAGGGTTATTTCTCCCCTGATCTGATGCAGCACTCAGGAACTGATGGCTAAGGACTGCCTGATGGCAGCTTTCCGGAGGCTTTGCTTGACTTGCTGTTCCTCTAGCTGCCACTTAAAGACCCTTTCTCTAACAGTTTGCACTTACTCTTCACAAAACCCAAGGGAAATTCCCATTTTGTGGATGATAAGACTGAGGCCCACAAAAGTTTAACTGACTTGCCCATTGTCACATAATGCATTGAAATGTTTCTGACTCAGTTATTGAGAGCAATAATGTCCAGTGCTCACTAAGTATCTAAAATTTGCCTTTGGGTGCTGGTGCTGAGTGGAGCAAAGAGTTGAGAAAATAAGCTGTGGAGAATGCTGAAAACTCTGTATGCAACATCCATTAAAAATTTAGAAACAAAGATCGTACATGGAAGCAAATCAATGGACTCCGGAATATTTTTGGACAATAGATACAAAATGGATTATCCTGGAATGGGTTTATATTGAGTAATTAATAATAATAATGTTCATAAAAGCTCTGGATGGCAGCTCAGTCCGGTACAGACATAGATGCAGCAAGCATCAGAGAAACATTTATGAACTGGAAATACAAAGAGAGGGATAAAAATGATCTTACATGTGAAGAAATAGTGGAATTGGTATGCAAGATGTCTAAAGAAGATCATAGCAAAAAGGAGCAGGTTGGTTTGTGTAATTCTAAGCCATGGTGAAGAAGGAAAATCTTCTGGAACAAATGGACCTGTTGACCTGAAAAGAGTAACAAAGTCCTTCAGAGGGATCTTTGTGGAAGGCTAGCTGGAAAATCCAAATTTTCATTATTCAGTCTTGCTGGGGCAGGGAACTGCACTGTGGCATTGAGACAGTGGTGTGGATGGTGACATGGCATGCTGGGAAATACCGGTAGAGGCCACCTTTTTGTAAGCATATTTCACAGCACCAGGTTACTATTCCTGGCGAAATTCAAAGGATGGCTCCTAGTTCATTCAGTCACTCTGCACACAAACTGGAGTTTGCATCTTCTTAGTCAGGTGAACAGAAATGTAGCAAAAGACTTTGAGTCTTTTTCTTATGACTCCACTATTCATGCAAAGAAATAAATTCCATATATTGTGTCCAGGCTCACAAAATAGCTGTATTTTTATCACTAAAATGCAGTTGATTTTGTGTTTGTATGTATGCCAAGTTAGGAAACAGTATAAATGATACTGTATTTCCTTCTCTAACTGAATACTGAAGAAACATGTCACTTCCCTAGCAAAAGACCCACAGTGAAGCTACCTCAAACTTAGAATCAGGTACTTGAAACTGAAACTAATTAGGAATAAATAAATACGAATATTGGCATAATCATTATGAAGTTACTATAAGTTTATGTCCTTCATAATTAGCAACATTTTGATGTACACTATGAATTTTCAAATAATGATGAGGAACATTGCAGTAGTGAGTTTTAATGACACTCCCTACATGCTTAAGACTGTGCACTCTAGTTTTTGCTGGACTGTAGAAATGATGTTGTGGACTAATGTATCTTAGACCTCGAAGATCCGTGGGCATGGTAAAGGCTTGAACCCTTATGCTAGAAGTGATATATGAAAAGAAATGAAGTGCATTTTTAAGTTACTTATGATAGCTCATGATTTTGGGGATATTTGTTCTGAGCATGTGTTTTTTGTAAAATAAAAAAAGTCATGCCGACAGTTGATAAAGAAAGAATATATTTAAGAGAGAGTACGAGTAAATTGAATTGATTCTTTTAAGGCTAACACGCAGTATCAATGGAGAGTCATAACTATAATGTGCTGAGATCTATGTAAAACCCTCAAACTTTTACTAGAAAGGGATGGAGAATTTCTATAGAAACATACTAAAATATCATCTGTATAAGAAGCAGTGGAATGTAAGGAAAGAACAATAAATGGATCCACTGGACAATCTAAAAATTGAGAGATGGTTCTAACCTGACTAGAGGCTCTGTCCAAACTAGGCAGAGCTACAGATGCCAGTTTAGAAAAGCCCCACCAGATGATTTCTTCAGGAGCACAGTGTTGGAAGTGTTGGAAGATACTCCCAAGCCATGTGAAAAGTGAACCAAGTGAGGAATTCCTAAAATGGAGCTTTTCCAAAGAGCTACAAAACTTGTAGCATTGTTTGTAGTATAATTTGTAAGCATGCTATATTCTGTTGAAGTTTATAGTCAGAGGAAAATGGTAGTTACATTTTGTGCTGTCACCGGCAATGAAAGGACACAGCAACAGGGCTGTAGAAGCATCCAATCTGAGCACTCTCACGCATCCCTGCAAATGGAGCTCAGCCCCAGCAGGGGAGGCCAGGCCCCCAGGTTCCTTCGCATGGAGGTGGTCGTCCACGGCTGACCACGTCTGTGTGCTTCACAGACATTCAGTCTGATATTTCACGTGCACTTCCTTTTGGCTCAAAGAAAGGACTTTCTATTTACAATCGACAGCTATTTGTTTTGATAAGATCTATGAACTTTTCCTAAGTAAATGTAGCATGCAATAATATTCTTTGTGTGACAATTTTGTAAAAGTTTTTTAATTTGTTTTTATTTCCCAACATAAATTCAAGATTAAATTGAAAATAAAATTTACCTGTGAAATCAGTATTTTATTCCATTATTTGAGAAATAACTTTAGGCACTGAGGCTATCTTTAATTCATCAGAGAGGAAACAGGCTCAGAGAAGTCGAGTAGCCTTTATAAGATACTGCAGCTCCGCCTAAAACCCATCTCTGGTAATTCCCTGACCCTCGGTGTAGTCTTTATAAAATGGAGTTAGCATGGCAGTCTTAGGTTATATGAGAACATTAAATGAATTAGTGGATAAAAAGCATTTTGGAATAGTGCCTAGATTTTCTACATGTAAAAATTCAAATCTACACTCCTTTTTTTCATGAGGTCAACTTAAAACTGAGAGCCCAGAACCAAATCAGAGAGACTTGTGCTCATGTCCCTGTATAGCAGCTTCGTAGCTCTGTGACCCTGAGCAAATTGTGTCTCCTTCATGGTCTCATTCATAAAGTGCATACAATAGTTTTGATCTAGGACGTACCTCAAAGATCCAATTCCCAGAGTGGTGTCACCGGGAAGTGGTGGAACCTTTAAGAGGTGGAGCCTGGTGGGAGGTCTTTAAATCAGTGGGGACATGGCCTTTGAAGAGCATTGTGGGACCTCTTCTTCCTCCTCCTCACTCCTTTTGCTTGCCAGCCAGGTGGTATGTAGTTTGATTCTACCATGTACTTCTGCCTTGATGTTCCTTCTGCTTTTCCCAAAGCAACCAGGCCAACCATCGATGGGTTGCAATCTTTAACCATATGAGCCAAAAAAAAGAAACTTTTTCTCTTGATAAGTTGATTATTGCACATATTCACTGTAGTAACAGAAAACTGACTAACACCATGGGCATAGTTGTAAGACTCCTGACATAAGATTATTGCAGTGATGAAAGGGGATACCACAGGGAATTCCCCTTTGCACAGCTGATCATTTCCCTTTGGGTTGTCCTGATCATTCTGGTAATATTATGGTTTATATCTGGTGGTATCCCCAAAGCCTCATGTGCTCTTAAGTGAGGCTTTGGGGGTGTAATACTCACTAGTGGACTGGTCCACTGATTAGTTTATAGCTAAATGTGATGTGATGCTGGGAGGTTAGACCTGGAGGAAGAGGTGGGAGCTTGGCCTAAAATGGTCTATCTCCCTCCCTGCTCCCTTGAGCTCTCTCTCTCTCTCTCTCTCTCTCTCTCTCTCTCTCTCTCTCTCTCTGTCTCTCTCTCTCTATCTCTTTCTGTCGCTCCGCTTCCTCTTGCTCATGCCATGAGGACATTTTCCCTCTGACATTCAGCCCTGCCTTGGAGCCAGCAGACTACTGATGGAAACCTCTACAAACTATGAGCCACATAAACATTTGCTTTTTTGAGCTGTGGGTGGTCAGGGATTGAGTATCCATGTGAGAAAGTAGCTAAGACAGGGGGCCATATGTGTCGCTGAACAGCTGCACTCTGGATACCTCAGTGAGCATAGAGGGTGTGATCACACTTACCCTGATGGGCAGATATACACAGGCGCCACGTTGCTCCTCATGAAGACACAACATCACTTCAAAAAAGACCCTGATTAGGGGGATGAACAGGGGACACAAACAGGAGAGAAGTCTGATACAGCTTCTTAGAGGGCAGGGAAAGCGATGTCCATGGACCTTAGAGAAATGTCAAGAAAAAAAGGAGGCTTTCCCAGAAAAGACCCAGAGTTTGACCCAGGGCTGAAGAAGGCAGTACCAGACTCCTGGCCTCAGCTGAGTCCATGTTCAGATCTGTTGACGATTCTTTCAGCAGCCACTAAATGCTCCTTCCTGGCAGTGTCAGTTGGATTCCAGAAAGAGATCCTCCTGCCCCCAAGCTCCAAACCTCCTGCACTAAGCATGGTGAGATGGGGACCCAGGTTAAGACAGAGGAATGGGGAGATCTGATCACCACACAAGTAGGAGGATCGTAGAATTTATTATGCAAATCTAGACTCTGGCTGAGACTCAAAGGAGGCTGTTAATAATTCCATGGGATAACAACAGGACACACACTGGTCCACCGTTTATGTGACTGTTTATTATTGGCACTGACCTACCTGTCACCCTGATCTCCTGCTGGCCTCCAGGGTCCCCTGTGCTCACGATGCATGTCCACTGTCCTTCACACAGGGGTCCCTCATCACTTCCTGTTGATTCCTGGCTGTGCCGCTGCTTGATGAAATCTTATTCATCGATCAGCATTAGGTCCCGATGTCACCACCTAGAATAGGTCTCTCTTGGGGACCCCCTGCACACTGGCACACTCTGCAGGTCCTAGGCAGCCCACCCCAAAGCCCTCCTAATCATCTTCGCAGCATCTTAGCAGGAACATGTCACTTCACCTGAGTTCCACGGTAGACCTTCCACAGTGGGTGGTTTCCTGAAAAACTAGGTTTCCTTTTCAGCTCTGCTTATTCCCAGCCAGCCAGGCTCTGCACTTGGATTTAGATGAGATCCTTTCAAGTACCCTTCAGGAAGAACTGAGCTAACTTATCCTTTCCTTTTTTCTTGTCTCTGTCTCCTAAATGCTGATTTTAAGAGGGTCTTGGATCCACCTCTACAAACTGAAACCCAAACTCCTCACCATGATGCTGAAGGCCCTTTGGGGCTGAGCCCCAATCTTTCCAACCAGCTTCATCCCCAGGAATTCATTCCCCACTCCTTTCCCCATTCCTTGAGTCTGCATACTCACCCCAACATATTGAAAAGCTGGATCAATAGCGTCTCACGCTGCACGCAGTACCCAGACACCTTGCCTGTTCCCTGTCTCACTCACCCACTGTCCTCCATGTTGGAGGGCTGGAGGGTTGGAGGGTTGGAGGGTTGGAGGTTAGGTGTTCTTCAGTTCCTGCCTCTCCTCTTCTCGGCGCTCACCCACCTAGCCCTCCCCTTCGCCTGCCAAATCCTCTCATGCATCTCAGATCTGTTCTCCTGCCACTGGGCCCTGTCACTGTCTCAGTTCAGGTTCTCAGCATTGGAGTTTTTGCTTCTACCCACTGCGCTACATAAGCCCATCACCCCGGATCAGCTGGTGTGCTCATTTTTAAAACACAGTGTAAACTCCGCTGTTGCTTTCCTGTAAGAGTAATTCTATCATGGGGTTCTGACATATATTTTCATTGAGGAGGAGCCCTCTTTGTTACCCAGGTAGTCTGGTATCCATCCCGAACTAGTCTCACCTTGACGTCTGTTAGTCAGTCTTTTTCCTCTTACCTGTGCTCAACAGTGAGAAGAGAAATCCTGATTCCTTTCTACACATAATCTTGTCACTGGTGAGAAAGCAAAATGTGGTCCCTGGTGTCCAAACTGATCAGATGCCATGGCCAGGCTGTGGCCCTGTTTACACGCTGGCCAGGACTCCCAGCCCAGGAGTAGAAACCACCTATATAACTGCAAAGCAGGGCAGCGCAAGCTACCCGCGGCCCTGACCACGTGAAGCTGCCTACACCAACAGCCCAGTGTAGAATTCCCCTATAATTTTTTCCTACTTTTTGAGGACCATGAGCCAAGGTTGCACTTTGTTCTTTTCTTGCTCATGAAACGCGGCTCAGTGCCATCCACACCAAGCCTGGGAGTTTTGCTGTGATGGCTGCAGTTTGCAGCCAAGCGCTTTCCAGGGTTTTCCCCTAGGATGTGGGCCATGCAGGGGCCTGCCCTTCCCCTAGCATCTGGTGGCTGACCTTAATCACAGTCACACTTAGCGATTGCAGTCATCTATCCAGGGTGTGGCACACAGGGCCTCCACTGGTGTGACACACACGGAGGGCACCAACACACAAGCTGGGCTTGGTGCTGCTCTGGGATGTGACAGCCTTTCAGATCCCCCTGCCGGATTACCGTGGGTGAGGGTGAGCCTTGGCACTCTCTGGAGAGTGATGCACCAGGCAAACCTGCAGCAGCCCTCTGTGACTCAGAAGCAGCAGTGAAAGAGCTGCCCTGGCTTCTGCAGCTGCTGATGTAGAACAAAGCTCTGCTCCCTGGGGCCTCGCGTGAATCCCGTCTCCGCAGACCTCTGCTATCTGCACAAACTGCTCACCACACTGGACTTGTCTCCTTGTATCTCCCTGTGGGTGGGCTCATGTCTTTCCCAGGAGGCTGTGTTTCAGATGCAGGAAACTGTCTCTTCATTTGTCGAATAAGCACCTTTCCGTTTACCTTACAGAGCTCTAGTATGGATAAAGGACTCCACACATGGAAAGCAGTACTTTGGCACACACTGAATACCATGTAAATATGTGCTATCACTGCCTACAAGCAATATGGATATGTATAGCTGTTGAATTTGGTTGTAGTGGGGCACGCAACTTCCTAAAACCACCGAGATCTAACTTAGAATGGGGTTGGGAGTATTGACATTATTTTTTCCAGTAACTTCCCAATTACTGGTATAGCCCTCAACGCACCTGCTGCTCCAGACCTCTGGGCGTCAGAGCCCAGTCCTGTTAAGTAAGAGAAGCCAGGCCTGATTCCTTCCCCTGCCGTACGGCATATAGATCCAACCCCAGACCTCTGCCTCGGAATACTGTTTTTGAGAACCTTCACTGAGTGGCTTGCTCAAAGGACACTTATGTTCGACAATTCTAAGCATAAATGTGTGCTTTTGCATTCATTTCTGGGTGATGCCTTGGGTTGCCAAGTTTCCCTGGCTTCCTATGGAGCCAGCCAGGTTTTCCAGGACTTGTCTGACCCCACCTGCAGTGAAGCTACCTTCCGGACACTGAACGGCTGGGTCTCACCCTCCAGAGGAAGATGATTTCTGGAGGCTCTGAGTGAGCGTGGGTCAGTCTTTCATGGTCAGAGGTCAGCAGGGTGAAGGCTAGGGTGTAATCAGATCCACCTAAAAAGCCAATGGTAGTCTGACATAGTTACAGAATCCAGATTCCTCCTCATCCCAGTGTCACATGAATCCAGGCAACTGGAGATATTGAATGTACTTGGTGTTTGTGTGTCAGTCATAAGTACTTTCAGATACTTGATTTGCCCACACCACACAAAACCACCCAGAAAGTTGGTTATCAGCATTTCCTAAGAGAGGAAGCACAGAAAGACAACTGGTCCTAGTTTGGGAACTGGCATGGTTTTGCTGGAGGAAGGTTCAGTACAAGCCTGTACTGGCTTTGTCCAAGGAGAGTTACTCACAGAGACGGAGAATGGGTTTTAGAACAAGAATGATCCCATGGCTTAAGGGGTAGCAAGTTGAGCTTTAGCCTTACCACCTGCTAGAGGAATGACCTTAGGCAAATTCATGTTCATTGTCATTTACTCAGCTATGATGGGAGTATCTGAAAGGATTAAATGATTTAAAATAGTTTAGAACTGTCTGACATGGCCAGTAAATAAATGGCCTTGACAATATAGATAGAAATATAAAACCTCTCAGCACTTTTTCAAATTTTCCTGGTATAATTTCTGACAACTTAGTTGCTACCTCCAAACTGACCTGAAATGAGCTAGTCAGCATTCTTGTCAAGCCCCAAGGCTGGACTAGGGGTCCAGTTCTTGGAATGAAGCCCTGTAAAAGCGATTCTCCTCCCCGGAGCTGGCCGATGGGGTGCACAGCAGAGGGTAACACAGGGAGCTGGCGCCGTGTGGCTCTCAGCTTTTTCTAGGCCACTGGTCCCGGGAATTCTGCCCAGCGGCCTGGCATCTCGGAGATTCACCCAGCACGCTCGAGTGAGTCCAGCCTAGGCCGGGAGGATCACATTTCATCCAGTGCTAAAATCACTTGAAATTCCCCTTGTTTATCCAAAGACACAGCCTTAAAAGAAGCCACTCGTGGTCTTGCTGAGTAGAGAACTTCATTGTTAGCCATTTCTCCATCTTTTGTGTTCTATGGGCCCAAAATAGAGGAATCCCAAGAAATCTATTTGGTGTGAAGAATCACATGCATCACATGCACAGATTTTGTCTTACAGCCCACAACCACTTTACCAGGGGACCAAATTCTCTCTCATCTGCCTTTATGTGCAGTATCCAGAACTCGACTGAAGCTTCTGGGCCCGGATCACACTGTGCATGGCTTTTCCAGTGCCCCAGCATTCAGGAGGCTCATTCTCCAGCGGCCGCGGGAGGAGTGAGGCACGGGGCCAGGCCATTCTTTTTAAGGAATGCCCTGGATCATTCTTTTTAAAGAATGTCCTGGCCCAAACACTGCAGTGCACTCTCCCACCCACTGCCCCCCCACCACCACCACCAAATCTACAGCAGCCCAGAGTTTCTCTCTGCCCCTTCCTTTCCACCAGTCCCTCTCCTCCCCACACGGAGGCCTCTGCTCCCCGAGTGTCTATCTCCATCCTGAACGGAGAGGAGAGAGCGAACACTGGTAACTTCAAGGCTGGGAGTTCACCCACAAGTCCCTCTAAGCCGCTTTTCAGAGATGTCTCCCCAAAACACTGGCGTGCCTGTCCCTGTGTGACCAGTGTGCAGGGTGAGTCATCTGTGGGCGTTGGTCCACAGCAGCTCGAATAACGGCTGTGCCAAGGCTATGACCTTGCACTTTCCACTGTCACTAACACCCTCCCTTCACTACAGCCTCACCGTCTTCACAGTTCACGTTTGGTGTTCGAGTTTGTGACAGTTGGCGAGCATTTTTCAAATCATCCTCTTAATATAAGACACATCTGTGAACTGTCAGCAATGTCATTTCTTAACAGACTCAGAACACAGAATCAGACTCTGCAGAAACGAACCTTTTGGAGGCTGTGAGACACAAAACAAATTTTTTCTACAAAGCCAGGGTTAGAGGGTGAAAGTAAATTTATGAGACATGTTCCATAGGACTTCCCAGAGACCCTTTCCATAACACAGTCCTACGCACCAAGCGAATAAAATCTGAACAATAAAAACAACTTTTTTGGGTCATGGATCCTTAAAAAAACACATGCATTTCTAGAGTGTTTTCCTTACTGTTACCTGCGTCATGCATGACACACACCGCTGGAGCCCTGGCCCAGCTCAGTCCCTTATTCATTTGATCTATCCACTTCAGCGAACCTGATGCAGTGTGCACACCCGGCCCCACCTCTTTGTCACAGAGGGCAGGGCTCATTTCCCCCAGGCCCACTTCTTTCGAGGCCCATGGGAAGAATCTGGAAGGAAAAGTTGAAACACGGCTTTGAACAGCGCTGGGTAGAGCTGGGTAGAGCTCACGTCCTGCAAGCGCCTTGCAATCGGCAGTCGGTGCTTGTACCTTTCCTGGACCCTCTGCCTCCTTCGTGAATGTTCTCCATGCCCTCCAGGAGCACAGAGCTCCCGTGGGGGTTTGCCCTGTCACATCCATGGGGCCCCTCACAACCAGATACCCTTCCTCTTCCTCCATTAAACAGTATTCTAAGAGCTTTTCATCTGTACACAGGTATTTACTGATAGGAAAATGCTGCTATTAAAGAGAGGAAAGGGCTGGGGATTTAGCTCAGTGGCATAAGCGCCTGCCTGGCAAGCGTGAAGTCATGAGTTCAATCCCTGGAAACAAAAATAAATACATAAATAATGTGAGGAAAAACTTGAGTAAAATAAGCTTCAATATCTTTAGTGGAAAACTGTACTGAAATTATAAGTAAAATAAAAACCAAACTATAATCCTTTAATGAGAGCTAGGCCCGAATATATATTAATATCCTGTTTTTAAAGTGGCCAACTCTTCACCATTTCTTGCATCATTTTTTTCTACCTATCTCTTAGATATGACTACTCTGTCCTCTAAGAAACAGATAAAAAGGAAAAAGACAAAAAAAAAAAAAAAAAAAAAGAAACCATTTTGGGCCTCATGAATCTCATTTCTTTAACACCGGAACCCAGGCCTTCTAACTCCCAATTTACTATTGACATTTGTATTTTCATATATGTTTCCCCACTTAAAGCCTTCTTCCCTGTATCTGCCACAGTGCCAAACCCAGGTCCTGTCAAAATACTGACCTCGTTGAGTCCTGGACAGGAACCACATGAGGAAGCACATAAATTAAGTCATCTCCACTTTATGTGACCTGTGAAGGCGAGCCCTTTCTGAATCATGGGTCATTAATAAAGATACCTTGGTTAGTTGAACTAAATTTATTGCACCCTTAATCCAAGATCTTGAGCTTTAATTACAGGTTAAATGTAAAGTAAATGACACTTGAAAACATCTGCATTCATGCCATACCACTAGGACATGACCAGGCCACTAACGACCCTTCCACCCTTCCAGGGACCATGCTTGGGGGCCAGCCTTGAACCATGCAGGGCTCTCTTTTTCATTTGTTTGTTTTGTTTTGTTTCTTTTTTTATCGGTACCAGGGATTGAACTCATGACTGCCTGCTTGCAAGGCAGGTGCTTATGCAGCTGAGCTAAATCCCCAGCCCCAAGGGCTCTCTTGAGAACAGCTCTGGTCCTTTGCCGTGCAGTGCAGAAGCCTCACTGCCCATCATGTCAGAATCTCTGGCATTCCCAGGGGGAAGGAGCTGGCCTCTGCCCGTCGTCCTCATGAATAAGTCTGGGGAACATGAGCTGATTGGATTGAGGCCTGACTTTTTAACCTGGGTAAGATTCCACCCATCGCTCCTCCAAGCTTGGCTTGCAGGGCCTCTGATCACCGGAAGAATGAGTCCAGTGCTGAGAGGCCCTGGAGATATGCTGTACCACGCTGCATCACTGCGCTGTTGCTTCCGAGTCTGGCGGGCCTCAAAATTGAAGCCCTTCAGCTGTTCTCTTCGTCAGGTGTGGGTAACCAATACTGCCTTCTTACACTAAACTCTGCTACTGACTCCAGAGGAGCTGTGACAGATTTCCTTCCATGCCGGGAGAGTCCATGGCTGCATCCTCCAAGCCAGTGTGACTGTGAGTACACCTCCCAGTGAGTGCCCTGCCAGGACAGCTCCTCAGAACACACATCATTAGTCTCAAGACCTGAAAGTCTTGAACAGCAAGAGTGCATCATTCTTTACTTACTGGTTCAATCTTCTTGGAAGTCATCTGGCACTGGCATGTAAGTATTTACCTTCAGATCCTAAGGCTGCTGCGGTAAAGGTCATTTAGTGGGTGGAAAGGTTAGAGCGCGGGGTGGGAGGCTGCACAGCCCCTCCTTGTCTCCAGCCCCACTCGACCAGGTCTTAAAGCTTTTCACAGCCAAAGACAGGTGAATTGGGCCGCACAGAACGTTGCACATCCCATCAGAAGGGACGCTCAGACTCAGGAGGACTGCTTTCTACATCTTCTGGCTCTCGAGGGCGAGGACCCCTGCCTGCCGAGAGGAGATGAAACGCAGGTCGTGGATGGACCGCACAGTCCACTGGGCAAGCTCCTGCAGCACCTTCAAGCCCCACAGCTTCTTCTCAAAGAGACCGCCGTCACCCACAGGCATCTCGTGGGCCTCATTTGGAGGGACCTTGTGCTCCAGGAGTGCCATCAGCTCCTCCAGCTGGTAGGTGAAGGCAGAAACCTGGAGCCCGAGAGTGTGGATGGCTTGATGGAAGTCGCCCTCGGCTGGGGTGAAGTGCACCCGCTGGTCCTCCAAGAGTCGGCCCAGCAGGATGTGGAAGGTGCGGTAAGCCCGGAGGTTCTCCTGCAGCCGCTCTGCCTCGCTCAGCTCACCCCACCGGGCAGCGCTCGCTGTCGGCACACCGATCACAGAGTCCAGGCTGACATCCTTGTTCAGGCCCTGATGCTTCACCTGGCCGAGAAGATGGGAGAACATGACATCCACCCTGCCACCCTGGGTGCCGGACTTAAAATTGTACATAAGGTCTCGTTCACCTTTGAGCAAAGAGCCACAGAGCAAATGAAATGCCCAGAAGAAAATCTTAGCTTGGGATTCAGGCCCAGACTCTAGGAAGATGGTAGCTTGCTGAAACTGACTAGCTGGGCATTTTCCCTATAGGAATATTCAACGTTCGTTAAGTTGTAAGGATTGAAAACCACTGATTCAAACTATCTCCTGAAATATTCTAATCACACGGGAGGTTAAGTGTTTTAAACTTGCAGAAAGATGCTGGCTACCCTGGCACATCCCGAGTAGCCACTGTAGTCTTCCTGAACCTCCCCCATCCCATCCCCATTGCTCACTCTCACTGGTGAATTCAGCACAGCAGGAACTGAGCTTTTAAAGCACCAGTCTAGTCTCACTTCTGACTGGCAGGCTGCTCAAAGCTAAAGCAATTTTCAGAGAACCTAAGAACCTGAGTGCAGCACTGACCTAAGGAACCTGGAGTATTTCTACCACAGGCCTGACAGAGACACCAAAGGTATCCCCACTTTCAGAAAACCAACCTCGAAGTCTGTGCAAGGCCCCTCAGGAACCTGACACTTGCCTACATCCCCAAGGGACTCTTTTGATAGCTTAGGGGATCTTTCTATGGACACACTTAATGGAATACTAAGAAGTGGGTCACTCATACTGTACAAGTTAGTTGGATTTGCAAATTTTCCCCTAGTTCTCATTGCTTTTCCTCCTAATCCTACAAATCTTTCATTTATGCAGCTCAAAATTTGGAACAGTGCCTATAGAACAGTACCCTTACAGAGTTACCATGGTTAATCTCTGCTGGTCAAATTCAGAATACAGGATATTAAGGAATCACCTCCAAGAGATATTTAGCCAATTGACTAAAACCCCACTAATCTCTCACTGAAGGAATAATGTGTCCCACACAAGAAACGAAGGTCACTTGAGTTTCCACATCAAGTAACAGGTGTCCATGACAGACAGGACTGGACTGAGCTTTCTAAGCGGTTACAGGGCTGGGATGGGACAGCACTAGCTAGGTCTGAAGAGATGCAGGGAAGTGGAGAGCTGTAACACAGGCAACTCACATAAGACTCCGTAAGACTAGTCAGGTCTGAACGAATCTTCCGCACCAGCCAGATGGAACGGCTGCAGAGGTCCCGTCGCCGAGGGGTCCCAGGTGAACGCTCTGCAAAAGCCATTCTCTACTTGAGTCCTGTGCTAGGTCCACACTGGTCCCAATCAGAAATGGGACTGTCGCAGTCTAAAGCCACTGGGCATTCTTTGATGGGGCCCTGCACCCCCACCTCCCACCCCTGCCTGACTCAGAGGTGGCAGCAAATTCCTGGCTGTGGATTTTTATGCCTGTGGAATCAAAGGGCCCTTTTTAATCAGCTTTTTTCCCCTGCAGCGTCTGTCTGCATCTCTCTCCTCCACTCAGTACTTAGCACACTTGTTTTTATGTCACTGTTTTGCTTCTGTACTTAGCAACAAGGTCACTATCACATCAGTCCTTGCAACACCCTTGCCTAATGCACTCTATTTAATATATACACCGAATCAGTTCATTCTCTGATCACCTGATTCATGCTTCCCGTGTCTGGTTTTGCCTTAGCCTGACATTGTTACCATTACTGATACAGGTAATTATTAAATACCTATCATGAATCAGAACTAAAGGCTTTAAAACATTGGATTCTTAAGATTAACTCTAAATTAAGGGTTGGTTTTCCCATTTCATATAAAAAGCTTGAGGACTGTGCACAAAATCCAGTAAGCTAGCTTCAAATTTATATAGTAGTCTTTGGATTTTCAGTTGTTTCCCCCACCAACTTTACTTTTCTTGCGTGCAAGAAAGTCAGTTTATGTGAAAATGATCCCTAAGAATGCAACATCTTCTCACTTCCAACCTTCTGATTCCTAAAGTTGCTCAGTAGAGTTTGGACTTCATTACAAGTCATCTACAGCAGCATCTCTAATCTCACTCAGGGTGCCTTCCTGCTTACCACAGACCTAGAAGGTTCTGTTTAGGCTTGTTCTCTTCCAGAGGAAACACCCAACTCTAACGTGATAATGTTTCTCAAGTGATACGCTTCTCGTTCCCTGTCCCCAGCACTACACGCACTTACTCATATAAGAGAATGAGGTGAGCTTTGAAAACAAGGACGAAGAGTTAACAGGTAACTGGAGAATTGTCGTGTTATTGCATTTAACCTAGAGGATGCTACTGACTGATTGATCAGCTCTGACAATTTCATAGCATAGCTGTTGCCATCCCAGGAGTAAATTAACATGTGTAAACAAAAGGAGAAAGAAAAAATGGTTTGGGCATCTGTCACAGGCAGACTTCATAAAGTAGGAGGATTCCAGATTCAAGGTTGATACTGTGGATGTTGAGTCTGATTGATAACTGATATTAAATGCTGACATGATTGTCATTATCAGAGTGACATTAACTTCACGGCATTCTTAACATACCCTCTCCTAGATCCTTTTGCTAGGTTATTGAAATCATCAAACAGGTTTCTGAGGCTCACAGAATCCCACAGCATCTCTGCATCAAAAACCAAGAACCACACTGAATCAAGAGTAAACAACAGCACACAAAACATGACACCTGCCAAGGAACCTTGTTCTTATTTAACAGCACTAATTTTTTCTCCCCTGGAAACTGCAATTCAGTACAACCAAGGAAGACAAGTTGCTTCCATGAGGACAACTTTTATTTTTTCTTTACATATTTATTTTGGATATGATAGGCCTTATCTAGATTAAGAAAAAACAAGGATCTGAAAAGCAAAGTATCCCTTTTATTATAATTTCTTTTTACATAACCTTTTCAACCTACGTTCAGGTAATTACCCATCTCTCCCATCAAAGGAGAGGGTTCCCACACATTACAATAGGCCAAAAAGGCTTTTAGGAAATAAAATATTTTAAATTGATCCATTACAACTTTTTCATTTGCTTGAGTACACTGGCAAGTGGGAAAAGACAGAAGGGAAAAATGGTGCTTGAACAGTGAGGCCCTAATAACCTTATTCAGGTTTGTAGTGTATTTTTATAAGGTTTTTCCTCTGGACAGGTATGAAGGAGGCTCAAGTGCTCTATGCTCGGTACAGAAGCTGCTGTCTCCACCGTCCTCTCTGCACTCTAGCCAGCATCTGCCCAAGCTCCCTGAAACAACCCTGGGCCACCAGGGACCAGGGACAGGGACAGCAAGAAATGCTCAACAGCTGTACCCCAGCCACCCCGGTGAGGCTTCCAATGTCCGACTCAAAATGAGACTGAGAGAAGTCACTAACACAGTGACAAACTCGGACTAAGGGGAGGAAATGGACTTTCAAGATGAGAAGAGTTCGCGGGAAGGACAATGCAACTACAGCATGGGGGCAGAAAGCTGAGGGGCTTAGTCTAAGCACACTGACTGCTGGCTATGCTAGGACCCCTTTCTCAAAAAGAAAAATAGGAAGTCCATGAGGAATTTACTGCAAACATCTAAAATAATGTATTATCTGCAAATGGCAGCTGTGAAAAGGTAAAAAAATAAAAAGGAAAGATGAGAAGTTTCTAACTACTAGAGGTAACCAAGTGCTTTCCACAGGGAGGGGAGTGTGATACAGGCAGGGAACATGTATTGTCCCCTCTCCCAGAAAGAAAGTTCTTATTTTTTAATGCTGTTTGCTTTTAAAATACATCGCTAAAATATCTAATGACATGAAATTGAGAGATTAAGTCTGAGTGTAACAAAGGCAAAGGTAAGCACAGTATCGATGCCAGGCAGTGAGGCAGCTCAAAATGGGACAGCCTGCAGACCCACCCACAGGTTACTGGCTCCACACTGGTTTCCACACTGGTTACCTGGAGCCTTTCCTGCGGACAGGAAAGCACACCCCACACCCCTCCACCCCTGCTCCACTGTCTACCCTCACGATGGAAACTACAGAGAGCCAACTGGGCATTTCAGACTGTCCCTTGTAGGGGTTTCCCTGATATTTGCTCACCCATCTTTTTGAGAAAAAATAAATCAAAAAGCAATGGACAGACTTTTACTAGTTTTAGTGTTTATGAAAAACTAGCTGTTGTTTTATTCTCACCGGCAGCCCCACACACTTCTGACACAGACAATACCCGGGGTAAGGCTCTTGCTTCTGAGGTATACAGCACAGGTGCTACCCTTCCACCTCTCCACCATCAGCCAATGGATGGGCTGTGTGCCTTCTGGGAGCCAGGGATTTGTACACAGCATTACCTGTGTCTTCCGTGGAATTATACAAGCAATCCACACTCCGAGAAAACCCCTCCCAAAGAAGTGGTAATTCCCTGGACTGCTGGTAGAAGCCAAAGCTATTACAGATTGTTAACTCTGTCTAGCGTGCCCTTTTCTGAGGTGTTACTAGAAGGGAAACTGGTTTTCCTGACTTTAGGACTTCTGGCCACTGTTTCTTCACTAACAGAGTCACAGTGAATCAACAGAAAACAAAGCAGAACACTAAGACAAACAAGGGGCAGGAGACAGGCAGAGGTAAGGAAATGGTGAGGAGAAAAACAATTCACGAAAAAAATCAACTGTAATTCAGACCATGAACCACCTTCCTCATCCCCTTCAAACTCCATCTCAGTGCTCTCAAAATCTAAGGAGCACACAAGTCACCACAAACCCCCGCCCCCACCAAGAAGGCTTCCTTCCCAACAAGCACGAGGCTGCTGTAGTGATTCTGTTAAGTGCCGCAGAGCAGCTTTCTTTAAAGGCCACGGGAGAGCTGAGTTTAGAGGCTGGCTGTGCTTCAACTCTATGCCTTGCCTTCAAAGGACCTCTTGCAGTAAGGATCCTACATCTGTCCATCTACTTTCTCCCAGCCCCACAAAACACAGCAATGAGGACCCCACCCCCGCAAAAATCAGACTTTTCGTTAATAAATAAGGAATCTCAGGTTCCACAACACAAAAACACACATGTTCAAAGTGCAAATTTCTGCCATTGGCCTGGGACTTTTCTGTCTCAAGGACAGAGCCCTGTGTTACAGCCACAGACCGAAAATAGGCAGCCTCCTCCCTTCTGGGAGCTTGCTTCCCAGCCAGCCAACAACAGTACGACCATGTGGAGGTCTGGGAGGGGACTGAGGTGCTGGGACCAAAGAGCAGGAGGGTGGTCCACTTGTAACCTTTCCAAAACCCAGAGGCCACCAGAAGAGGGGTGACAGTAGTGTGCTGTTTTAACAGCACATGCTATGAAGGGGCCTTAAAGTGCCAAGTCAAGCTGCCAGCCTCCAGAGATTAGAATTCCGTATTACTTTAAGTGTGCTGCAGTGGGTAGAAGCCAGAACCATAGGGCAGCAGGAGAAGGACAAAGAATTTGGAAGTGAGTAATATACTACAGGAGTTAAATGCTGACCCAGGGTGTATTAAGAATTACGAGTAGGAAACGGGGATCTGCGATGAGCAGGAAATCTGCTGCTGGCTGGAACCGAGCGTGAGGAAAACTCTCACTTTCAGAACTGCTGCTGCTTTTGCTGTCTACCTTTCTGGAAAAGGTGACATCAATTTGATAGGGGAAAAGGAGTAGTTCTGGGGCTGGGGCTGGGGCTGGGGTGTGTGTGTGCTGTGATCCACAATGGAAAGAGCAGGCTCTTCAGTTATTTTACTAGATTTTAAATGCTTTAAATTTTTTTTCTCCTTTTTATCTTTTAAATACAAAGTCCGAACTGTCCCAGTGCCCAGAGTTCTCCTTTCCACTAAGGTCCGGCAGAGTCTGAGTCTTCGATCAGAACCTCTGTGGTAGCACCGAGTATATCCGAGTTCATGACCAGCCCTTCCGGGCCCCCACTGCTGCCGCCGCTTCCCACAAAGAGCTTCCCGTCAGCCATGAGGCTCACCCGCTCGGCCCCGCCGCAGTAGGATTTAGACATCCCCTCCGCTTCGAGCAGTAGGCACTCTCCGGAGGCCGAGTTCCCCAGGGGCTCAGAAAGAAGAGGAAGACCCTGAGCGTCTGCAGGCTGTGCCAGAGACTCTGGGTTAGGGCCCAAGATATCTGTGCTGGTGATGAGGGCACCTGCATTGGCGGCCAGAGCTTCTGCGATCAGCACCTCAGGGTGGCTTTTTGCTTTGTGTGCCACTACACTGTCCTTCTTTTCAAATTTTTTGCCACAGATATTGCAAGAAAACTGGTAGAAGGAGTCTGCATCATGCTTCTTCATGTGCCAATTGAGGGATGCCTTCTGTCGACAAGTAAATCCACAGATCTCACATCTAAGGAGAGCAGGAGAGGAAAGGGGAGATCAAACACAAGCAGAGCGCTACTCAGCAAGGGTTAGTTGAGGACTCAGGATCCACACAGCTCTCCAGTCACTAATCAGTGAAGGAAACCACTAGGTACAAATCTGATGCTTTTCTTTTGTTTAATTGAAAAATAATAAAAAGCAACAAGAAAGGTTACAAAGTAGCTCCTCCAATCAACATACACTATATAATCTGGCAGAACTGAATAGTGGCAACTGCAATGACTGTAAGGGGCAAACTTTCTGGGGGGTCAGCCAGAAACCACCAGGAAATACTCACTGTAATGGTTTCTCGCCGGTGTGAATCATCCGGTGCACAGCCAGGTTATGGGAACTCTTGAAGGCCCGGGCACAATATTCACAGATGTAATCCCTTTGATCTAAGGGGAAATAATGTGGTTAAAGTCCCACTTAGACACACTCTCTGTACCATCCGTAACATCCAAGCATGCAGGTGGTCAGGCAAGTCAATCTGGACTCCAGGTATTAATACTGTTCTCAGTGTATGAATACAAAAAAACCTGTTTTGATCTTTTAGTCTATACATTCAGCAGCAGAAGGACTCACTTAAAAACAAACATGAAAACTTAGAAATATGAGAACTGGAATCCTAATCTCAATCAGAACTATTAATTCTGACCTTGGGTAAATTGGTTAGAAGGTAAACAACTACATTTCCTATGGATTTTATTCTTTAAAACAATTTTGTCATAAAAGTCTGAAAGATGAAAAGAATGCTTACACAAAAAGAATCTAACATTCAAACAAAGCCAAAAGAATAATTTGGCATTCCCATCTAGGTGTGGCGATACACATCTGGAATCCCAGCACTCTGGGGTCAATGCAAGAGAATCTCAAGTTTGAGCCTAGCTTGGGCAACTTGGTAAGGCCCTGTTTCAAAACAAAAAACAGCCAGGGACATGCTCAGTGCAAAGATTTCAGGTTCATCCTTAGTATTACAAAAAAAAAAAAAAAAAAAAAGGCATTCCCCCAGAACTCATCTTCATCTAAAATAATCGTATCTGTTTCAGGATTTAAAAATGTTAATAAAATAAACAAATCCCTCACATGCAAATATATGCAGATAGATTTTTATCCCCTCTACCCAATACCTTTTGCTTCCTTCTGTCACTTCATCCCCCCCTTCCTCTGATTCTACAGAGTTCTAATGAACTTGGTGACACAGCAGGGAACCCACATGACACACAAACTCACTTCATATTTATTACTTGAGGAGGGAGTACAAAGTCAAACAGGTACAAAATATTTGATGAATGATCACATTTTCTACTGCATGTGAAACTGCTATATGTAAGTTACAATGAAAATGTGAATGTAGGTTAAGTAGGTAGTACTCCTTCTCAAAATAGCTTCAAAACCAAGTGTGAGATAAGAGTTGTATTTTTTTTCAAACATACAAAAGATCACCTGCAGATCTTACTAATGCATGCATTCATTCATCACGCCTGAGGTAGGGCTGAGATGCTGCATTTGCTAAGAAAGTCCAAGCGATACCAACGCTGGCTGGTTTGTTGTGTAGCATTACACAGCAAGATCTCAACATATGTAACCCTAACAGGGTTGACTCTTGGCATCAACTACATGGTGCTCTCTTGTTCTCCTTTGTAAAGGCATGGGAAATCTGGGTGGGGTACCAACACTAAACAGTTCGTTTCTGTAAAGGAAGCCCACACCTACTACTCTGCAAAGGAAAACTAATACCACATAAGTGTGGTGGGAACAGAAAAGTTCTTCACAGTACATTTCTGATACTTAGCAAAACTTTAAACTGTTTGTCAGAAAACATCTCCACAGGCTGAACAGTGTAACTAGGAAAAAGGGAGAGAAGAACCAGAGAGAAGCTACTGAGAAGCAGGAAAGACAACATACTCTTCTTTCAAGAAGCATGGCATACAAAAAAAAAAAAAAAAAAAAAAAACCAAACTGTAGACCTTTGGGTAATTAAACACAAATTCAAATATCTTGTTTGAAAACAGTGTATCATGTGCACTTTCTATGTTATCTCATCCCCTACTTCCACAAACTCTGTGACACTTCCCTCAGTCACACACAGCCGCTGGAGGAGAGAGTATATGTATCATCTTGGGGAATGGATGCATTTCTACAACTGGAATTCCTAGTATTATACACAATGACCAAGAAGAAAACATAATAGTGTCTGAAACATATCCAATTAGTGCCAGTAAGACCCAGCCCAATCCGTCTTGATATGCTGCACCTCATTAAAATCACCAGTGATTATTAATGAATTGAACTTGAGTCTACAATGCGTACTGCACAAGCTTTTGTTCAGTTCCTATACAAACTGGCATGCAAAATCAATAGCTTGTGTTCATGATTTCAACAGCAGCAGAAGCCCCTGGAGCTATGTAACAGTTAACCACAATTACCAGCAAGCTCCCTTGCCAGTTCAGGTTTTCTCTCTCCACTATTCCCCACCTTTAGTCCACAACAGCTACTATAGGAATCTATCTGATGCAAATTTATATCCTGCCTCTACTAACTACTAGTAGATGACTGTGGTGAAGTTACATAATGCTGCTGAATTTCTGGTCTCTAAGGTAGAAAGTAAGCCTAAAGCAAACTAAATCAGTGTGTTGAGTGGACAGATTAGTAAGAATATAGAACTGATACACAATATATGCTCAATAAAAGATCATTATTCTGGTTAGAGGAGTTCTCAAAGTCAAAGTCAAAATTCAAAAGCCCTAGTTTGATCATACCTTATAAAATTTATTAAATTTTATTTTTACATCTTTCTCCTACACCTGAGGCTCTCAGGATGACTTATATAAGAAAAACGTGTACCAGAACCAATTTGTACACCTACAATACAAGGCATCTGGCCATTTGATAAACACCTTATTTTAAGCAGTACCTGTATGGTGTTTGGCATGCCGCAGAAGCTGCTTCTGGAGCCGGAAGAGTCGTCCACAGGAAGGATGTGGACAAACATATTTCTTCTTCAGCAAATGCTGGTATTTAATGTGGTGCTAAAAGAGTGATGAGAAATGAAAGGGATAAAATTAAGTTCTCTGATAAGTCCTAAGTGTCAATAGAAAACCAGATACTTTGTAAGTGGATGGGGAGGCAACTGAGAAGATAAAGAGACTATATATTTTACAGTGTTTAGCGTAGCAATTGATAAACAGTGAAATAGCAGAAACTATCATTAGAGTCACAATCAAAAGCAAGGCCTTAGTTTCATGCCATGCTTCTGCTGAAGGGCAAACAGACCTTCCCTCAGCAGTATTGCAGGTTCATATTTTCTGTCAAGTGCAAATAGAAGGTATGCCACTGTTCTTTTAAAAACAAACCATTTTCACTTAAGAAAAACAAAAACCATACTTATTCTTGCTATTAAATTCACTTTTTAAAAAATACACGTTAGGGCCGGGATTTAAGTGCCTGCCTAGCAAGTGCAATGTCGTCAATTAGATCTCCGTACCAAAAAAACAAAAAGCCACATTAAAATCTGTTACTCTGTGCCCTGGTGTATTGTAACAATCACCTCTCCTCTCTGCAGTATTTATGACATTTTGGGGAACACTGCCAACTCCCAAGATCCCAAGCAAAGCCCATACCTTGAGCTTGGGTTCTTGCCCTCTTAGTTTTAAAACACAATGTGCTGTGAACCCACTCCCAGGGTCCACACACTGAACATTAACCTCCCAGGCCAAGCCGCTGGGAGGTGTTAATGCTCCGCTCCTTAAATGAATTATAATTATTAAGGTGGGAAGAGATCTGCTGTCCTCGCACACTCCACTCCCTCTCGCCCCTTCACATTCTGCTAGAAGCTGCGGTGTGATGGTAAGGACCACATCACACAGTTCCATGCACCAGAAATGGGTGAGCCCAGACACTGTCCTCTGTATCAGTCACCCAACCTCTGGGTAGCAGTACTCTGCTGCAGTAGAGTAGGTGGGCTAAGATAGGATGACTCAAGTAGTGGTAGGAGGACTTGCCTTGACTCTGTGCCAGTGATAAAACCTATGCAAGCCCACCAAGTCTCAGTGAGGTGGAGGTGAGGAAAGTGGCAAAACCTAACCTGAAAGGCCATCTGATATCTGACCTAACAACGCCACTGACCTGTAAATAGCGAGGATGAGCAAGGACGGTTCCACAACCTTCCATCTCACAACGCACGTATTGGATTGGAGGCTTTTTCCTAGTAGCAAAATACAGGAGAACAGTTAACAGAAAAGTGGAAATCTGTACTATAAAGCAGAGCTATTTTATTACAATACAAGGAATTAATTGCTTTTCTACAGGATTTGTTAGAAGTAACCACAAACTGACAAATACTTGAGCTTTCAAAAACAGCAAGAATAAACACAAGAATTTCTATGAAAGTACAAATTACTAAGGCTTTTAGAAACTATTCTGCAATGAATATAAAAATATAGTACCTACCTAGCATGGACACTAATAAACTACTTTTATGGACTTTTAAATAAGGCACCTTGCAGGATTACTGAAAGCTAAGTAAGTGAGTAAAATGCCTTAGTACTAGGGTAAGGT
Source organism: Cavia porcellus (assembly GCF_034190915.1). Classification (NCBI taxonomy): domain Eukaryota; kingdom Metazoa; phylum Chordata; class Mammalia; order Rodentia; family Caviidae; genus Cavia; species Cavia porcellus. The sequence goes on along the minus strand of NW_026947500.1, from coordinate 52,250,407 downwards.
GTGAGACAGTAGGATAATGACTTCCTCACCTCCTTTTGGGTAACCGAGGACTTTTATCATCTTTTCGCCTTCGTCCTCTCCTACAGTTAAAGAAAGAGTAGTGACCATGTATTTCAGATTGAAGTTTAAAGAAGTGAAGGATGGCTGGAAAGGCATATATTCAAGGCCAAAGAGCGTACAGCAGACACAAAGGATAATTATATAAACTATGTAAAAGTCAATATGCACTTAGCAAATCAAGCAAGATTTAACTGAATTAATTTCACCTTCAAACCCACCTATGCCCCAGATTAAACACTCTATACACTTTCTATAAACTAAGCACTGCCACTGAGGAGTTGGATAAATCCCAATGCCACTGAGTCATCAAAATGAAAAGTATCACCAAATAAAAGGTAGATCAACAAATTATTACCTAAAAACCCTAAACATATAAATTCTCCTCTCCTTGCAATAAATTTAAAAAGCAGGAAATTTTTACCCAATCACACTACACTGTTTGTCTTATACATGCTTCTTTTAAGTACCTGTATTTCCCTTTTTCTTGTCTCTGTTTCCTCTGTATCCCTAGAGCCAATCTCTCCCCTGCAAATCATTTGGACTTAAATACTGCTTTAAATGAAAATGAAAACTTCAAGCCTCTGAGTGGATTTTTGCAAGGAAACTGTCAGCTGCTTGAGGCTAGCACTTCAGGTAAAAACACACGTCCTAAAGGTAAAAACACACTCTCTCACTCTATCCCTCATGCATACTTTCAGTTATCACTAGGGGCTTCAAGTTCTGTCAATTTCCATTTTCAGCAGAAATTTGTTACTAACTTCCTAGGAGGTTCCTCATCTTCTCTAATTTCATTCTCCTCTTCTTTCACCTCCACTTCTACTTCCACTTTAATTTCTTTCTTTTCTTTCTCTTCCTTCACCTTTCCCGATTTTCTCCGTGGCTTTGGAGTTTCCCTGAAAACACAAATGCAGTTCAACACTGGTATTCTGCTAAAGGTCCTCTCAAGGAAGACAGTGACAGAAAGTTAAAAGTGGTTAGCATTGATTTACTATAAAATTCTAATTCTTAGCTAACGAACTGATTTCCTACCCACTGTTCCAGACATGCATGGTAATGCTGTACATATCTGACACCTATGGGATGAATATTTGGGCTTCAGTCTTAAAAATCAAATTTCACTACAGCTATTAAAAAAGAAGTATCCTGGCAAATCAATATAAAATATACATAAATCTCTAGTAATTGTGATATGATCAAATTAAACTCCTATAAACAGAAGATTACATCAGATCTGAAACACAGTGCATAGTATATCTTTAACTCTCAAGATTGGCAACAAGACACAGGAAGAGCATGCAACAGTGCCTCCCCATTTCTCACTCCGACTTGGCCCGGGAGCCCGAGACATGCCTTTCTAAGTGTGGTTTGTAGGTCTCATCTCTGGGGTCGTCTTTGAAAGGTATTTCCTCTTCACTAATTAGCATCTCTTCTTCTTCCTCTTCCTCCTCCTCATCACTACTAAAGAAAAACAGAAGTAATTCTGATTGTAAGGATCATGTCTGACTGGGTGATATTTGGCAATTTTTTAGAGGTGGCCAAAATTCACGCTAAGTTATCTAAATGTTCATCCATATGATCTAGTTGCTTTATTCTAATTAATAACGCAAACCACAAAAACCTTAGAAATACTATCTCTTGATTAAATAAGGACAGAGGAATGACTGTTCAATGGCACTAAGAATAAAAAACAATTGACTTTACAATAGTACTATATGTCTAGAAATCAGCTGTAGCACAAAAAGGTCTATCAGCAGATAAAAACCACAGCTTATCATGATTATTTCCAAAACCCTGGCCAGAACACCACTGTTCACTTTAGAGCCAAAGAAGTAAGCTCAATCATGGTATGGTTTCCATACCACATAACCAAAGGCTACATGGTTTAAAGAGCTTTAAGAAAAATCAATGTGGAATCCAAATACCGCTTCTTTTCTAGTTCAGTCTTAAGTAAAAGCAACTTCCACATCATTTAATGTCCTTGTGCTATGTTCCCAACATATAAATATGAAAGCTTTTACCTAATGCCACCGGGAGACTGAGACTGATGTTCATCTGCAACTTCTAGAAAAATAAAGCCACAATCAAAACTTTATGCACAGATAAGTTCTTTCCTCTATGCAACCAAAAGATATAAGCACCTTATCTAAAGGAAAGCTTCTTGGAAACTGTCCAAGAAAAATCTTATGTTGCCATACCTGCCCCTGAAACTTAAACTACTCAGGTAAAGTTCAATGTTACATTTAAAATTAAAAAATCAGTAGAAAGCAACCACACTCTACATCCACGGTACCATAATCGAGCTGATCTGTGATTGGTTCTGACTTGCAGATGAGCTGCAATGAACCAGTCTTGGATCGAGAACTGCGGGTATTCTCTGTGTCTCGAACACGGGAGCCCGATGTCCTGCTGCTACTGCGCCAGCCGCGGCCGGGTCTGGTTGCAACACCAGAAACTTCCTGAGCGAGGGCAGAGCTGTCTTCCTCCTCTCTCTCCTCCTTGGGATCTAGATGAAACAGATACCATTCTAGGTTTATAGGTAGCCAACATCCATCCCTGTACATCTGCTAACCACAAATGCAGTTACTAAATAGAAGTCAAACATTTCTTAATGGAAAAAAACAAAACAAAACAAAAGACCTCAGTTTCACTAAAATAACTGAAACAAAGTAAAACATTTAGGTAAAATCTATCCTTAATGTCGTTACTATAAAGACAATCCTTCAAATCCCACAAATAGTAATTTTATATTACCTCATCTACAAAAAAATACACTATATAACATAGAGAAATATACACAACATGCCTAAGTAAATTAATGCACTACATTCTAATCATTAGTGCTAAAGTAGAGAGAAACCAAATTTAGAAAGTAGTCTAAGAAAAGTAACCACAACTGAAGGAAACAAACAAAATTTGTGTTTACATGCTGTAACAACCCAACCACATTGCAAGGAATTGGTAAAGGGGAAATTTCCTAACAGAATACCTTTCCTTAATGCAAGTTTTATTTAGAATCATGCCATGAGTTAATCCCATGGTAAAGTTCAGCTCCAGGACTGCTGGCTCCATTGCACTGTCCTAGTTTAGCTGTCCTATGAGACTCCACACACAGGCGCACACAGACATCTACTACTCTCATCCTCTACTGAATGGTAAGAATAAAAAGTTAACATCATAGACAAGCTTTTAAATCCACAGTATTCCCCACCTAGATAATGGTAGGCATGCATCAGAAGTCCATCTTGACAATGGAAGAATCTTTTAATACCCTCAGAATGGAAAAGGTCTTTCTAAAAGCAATGTAAAATTTGAAGTCACATGATGACAACTTGACATAAACAAAACATAAAAACAATCTCCTGTATGACAAAACCAATCAGAAGCAAAGCTAACACTCAATGAAAATGTGGTACCTCAATGAAAACACGACTTTCAAATATACAAATAAAAAGCAGCCAGAGACTCCACAGAAAACAATGGTGTGCTAGCATGACTCGCTGATGTTTGACTGTCAGAGTCCACATGTCTGACAGCACATTGTCCAGGGGAGGCTGCAGGAACACAGGCATTCCAACACAGTGCACCAGCAAAGCAAGTGTCTTCAGATTTTATTTTTTTAATTTTTTTTTTTTAATCAGTACCGGGGATCGAACTCATGACCACGTGCTTGCAAGGCAGGCGCTTATGCCCCTGAGCTAAATCCCCAGACCGTCTTCAGATTTTAAATCCTAACAATAATCCTTGGGATCAATGTGAGATCAGCTGGCCCTCAGATTTTGAGAATTCTCCAATCCCTGGGGCTCTGCATTTGTGGTTCTTTCCTCACCCTGTGTCTGTCCTTTTCAGGTTAGTCTATCAGTGTTTAGCTGAACATAATTCTTGACATCCTGTCAGTCTTGTATCACTCACGTGGTCCATGCCATGAAACGAGGAGCCTCCACAGATCTTTTCTTGATTACTGCACTTCCACTTCAGGTTCTGCTGTGAGGGTTGATATGACCCAGCAGTCACACACCTAATGCCTTACAATACACTGAAACCTCCCCAAATTATCATCCACACATTCTTTTTTGATTTAACTCATTCTTTCTCTTCCAACTTTTTAGTGTAAGTGGCAAGATATCAGGCTATATCTTCTGCAATTCGCTTAGAAATCTCAGATCCAAGTTCATTCCACACAAGTTCTACTTTCTACCCAACAGTAAAACACAATTTAGTCATCTTCTTTTTAAACTTTTTAACAAAGACTGCCTTTTTCCCATTGCCCAACATGCTCAACATCTCCTTTGAAGGCCTTCTCAGACTGCCTTCAACATAAACTTTTATGTCAGCCGTCTTTTCAAGGCAGTCTGGACTGCTCTTCCCATCACACTCCTCAACTCACTGCCACCGACAAGCCATTCCCAGGCTCATAGCTCTTTCCACAATTCCAGGCATTTGTTCAACTTCACCCACAATATCCTAGAGCTGCCTAAACAAATGATCACAAAGACCTATTTCTATGCAAAGACCCTATATCCAAATTCCATGACATTCACAAGTATCTCTGCGAGGTTTTCAGTATCTTTTGGGGGAGGCAATTTAGCCCATAAAAATGGCCTACTAATGTTAGCAAATATACATTTCAATTCAAAAATTGTTACAAGACACAAAGAAAGAAACTATAGAGCCGATCAAGAAGACTTAACACTTGAACAGAAAAACAGGTAATATAACAAGTCTTCAACTTAAGATGGTTTAACTTATCATTTTTTCAAGCTCAGTATGGTGGGAAAGTAATACACATGCAGTAAAAATCTTAGTTCAAAACTTGGCTGTTTCCCCCCAAGCTGGTGATGCGTGGTACACTGTCTCTTTTCAGTGATGGGAAGTGGGGGCAAAGCCACAGCTTCCAGGCAGCTACACAAGGGCAGACAAGGACTACAGTGCACCACTGTGTTACTGAGAAGGCTGGCAGCCTGGGTGCAATGATTGTGTAAATTCCATCGTAAGTTAAAGACTTACACAGTAAAATAGTTGAACATTTCAATACTCTACTTTCAATGGAGAAAACCAGTCCAAAGCACAATAGGGAAATACAGGACTTGGGTCAAACTAATAGTTGGAGGATCCTCAATGAAAAACTTTAATACTGCTTCACCACATGATTCAGCAATTCTGCAGCTAGGTATATGTGACAAAAATTCAAAGTGGGCCTTCAAACACTTACATAGACGTCCCATCACCAAAACTCACAATGGAGAAAATGTCCACTGCCAATGAATGGCTTAACAGTTATCTACACAATGGGACTTTCCTAGCCACAAAAAGGAATACTAGCACATGCTACAGGTATGAATCTTAAATGTCTGCTACATGACACACAACAGATACAAAAGTCCCTCATTCTATCATTTCATTTATGTGAAATATCCAAGAAAGGTTAGGTCCAGAGACAGAAAGCAGGTTAATATTTTGGAGGCTGAAAGAGGGGATTCATGGGGTACAAATGCTCTTAAAGTTGCACAAGTGTCTGGTGGTCATGAAAACATTTAGAACCAGAGAGATGACAGCTATAAAACACAGAAAATGTACTAATGTCACTGTTATGTGATTTACACACACACACACACACACACACACACACACACACACACACATACACACACAGAGCCTAAAAAACAGGAAGAGGAAAACTCATGTATTAGCATGAACCATGACCAGACTGGAAAAGAATCAAGTTTGTTTTGCCTTGTTCAAAGACAACTCAAGGTGTTTTTCATAATGGCAGCTGGCTTTAGGTTCCATGATTTATAAGTAATAAGAAAAAAGGGAGAAACTCTTGCAAGAGGAAGGAATAATCTCTCCTAATTCCTCTTGATAGCAAATGATCTAATAATGCTCAGTATGACTCACCTCAATCTTACAACCAAAGGTAACTCTTTCCAAACAAATTAACTCACCCATCTAAATAGTTACTTATCAGCTCTCTGATCCTTAAGTGGCCTCATTTTTCTAACTGAAGCTTAAAGAAGTTAAAGCTAACTGTTGGATGGTTGGGTTGACAGTGTGGTTGGCTGACAGGCTGGAGGAAAACCTGGAGCAAAGGTCTTCTCATCTCTATGTAAATATTTAAGTATTTTCTATGAAGCTAGCAAACTAATTAAGTATCAATAATATTTTTCATTTCTCTAAATTTAGTTTTTACCAGCACTGTCAAATAATCCTTTTTACAGATGAAAACAGCAGGAAACTGATTTCTCTAGGCTCACATATTAAGTTGTGGGGCTTGGACCTGAACTCAGACACAGATCAGTCCAAAGTCTGTATCCATATCCTTCCCACTCTACCACACCTAACCATATAAACAGGAAGAAGAGTGTGCCAGTCCAAGGGCTCCATTCACATCTGGCTCATTTCCATCAGCCTTGGTTTAAGCACCCAAGGATCCCACATGCATACTGACTTTAAAGACCTACGAAGAGAATCAGTCCATGAAAGTAAACTTGAAGTTCAAAAATTACCTGCAATCTCAAAAAATTAAATAATAATTTAAAAAATTCAAATTTGAGAAATAGCAAATGTCCTTCAAGTCAATACTGGTTAAACAAAGTGCAGAATACACAGAAATACTGGGCATGGGTGGATACCTATTTACTACCTATGCTCCTCTCCCTTTCTTAGGGAAAAAAGAAATCAATCCTACTCTCAAAAACATAATGGTAATCATATTTAGTCTAAACTAATAGTTTTCAAATGTAGTTTACAAAATTAACAGCCCCAACAATTTTTCCCTTTGGGGGAAACCTATATAACTTCTGACTAGAATTACAATAAATTAGCAAGTGCCTCCCTCTGGTCCAAGCCAGGAGATCCAGTCTGCAGCCTCTGAGTATCGGCCATGGTGGAACCCAGCTGGCTGCAGAAGGCAACTCGCCGCCCTCTTGGTGGGTGTCTCCCTCTGGTGCAAGCCAGGAGTCAGGCTATAAATCAAACATCCCAAACAACTCCCCCTCATTAGCAACTGGGGACAGAGGTCTAAATATGATTTGAAAGGATGACCATATGCAATATAGCAAATATGGGGGGATTTACTTCCATCTTCTGTTTGAAGGCAAATGTTTTTTCACTGTTTTGTTTCATTACAATTAATTGTATTACATTATTCAATATGCTCTTTTGAATGGTTGTATAATTTTCTGTTTTTGATTTGATTTTGCTATACCTAACTGACTGGACAACTACTGTGAAGATACCGGGATAAACTATGATATCTATTACTATTATCCCTGGCATTCTGCTGTGTAGTTCTGTACCAATTGCACTGCACTGTCTAGATTGGCTTTTTTATGTCTTGTTCTGTTGTTTTACTACCTTCAAAAAAAAAAAAAAAAAAAAAGGAGAGACTTCCAAAGCCTGGGGCGTAGTTAGCTGGTAATTACTAACTTGATATGCACAAGTCTTGTGTTAAATTCCCAGCAGTCCTTTCTGGGAAGACTTAAAGAGACTAGGACTCTCCTTTGTCCTCCTGCAAAGTGAGGCACAGTTTTTGTCCTGAGCCCCTATGATGGCAGAGATAAATCAACATCTTAGAAGCAGAGGCTAGGCATTCAACCAACAAACACTTAATGTATAGAGATGTCTTGATCTTGAGCGCTCTAGGCGGCAGGATGTTGAAAAATAAATGTCCATTGTTTAGAATTACAATAGTGATAAAGGCATGTGGGTAGAAATGACATCTTGAGTTTTCAAACCTGAACAAGATACATTATATTTTGGTTCATTCTGTTAGTTCTTCAATTTTATTCAGCAAAGTTTTAGAGTTCTGTTATAAGTGTCTCAAGTATTTTATCTAGTTCATTCCCAAGTTCATTTTTTGGTTGACAACAGTTCATAATTTATGGATTTCCTAACTTCTCAAATTTAAATTTACCTTTTGACTGACATACAAAAACAAAAATTAGCTGGGTATAGTGGCACATACCTGTAATCCCAGCACTGGGGAGGCTGAGGCATTGCAAGTTTGAGACCAGCTTGGGCTACAAAGTGAGCTCAAGCCCAGCCTGAACTGCATGGCGAGACCCTGTCTCAAAAAGACACACACACACACAAAAAAATTGCCCACATTCATAGAGTAGTGCCATGTGATTTTCAGGACTGTACATATACACTGTTTAAATCATGTAAACAGGGTTATGATAAAAAAGATGCAACATCTTCCTTCCAGTTTTTAAAACTATACAGTGCACAGTACTTAGTCACTACTGTCCAAGAGCGAACCATAACTTCTTGCTCTTAATTGTAATTTAGTATTCCTCTCCCCACTTTCCCTAACTTCCAGTAACCACCATTCTACCATGTAGTGAACCCGTCTTTCTGTGCCTGGCACAACGATCTCCAGTTCCACCCAGACTGTCACAAATGAAGGTTCAGTTCTTTCCTCGTCTTGCAGAGGACTATCCACTTAATAGGCCTACTTCTTTATCATTGTTTCTATTTCCTGGCTACTGTGAACAGTACTGAAAGTGACAGGAGTGCACACCTCCAACCTAGGGCTTTCATTTATTTACAGTAATGGGATTGCTGGTCTGTACAGTGGTTCTATTTTTAAATTTCTGAGTAATCACTGTAGTGATTTCCATAATGGCTATCTATACCACTTTCCATAAGGGTTTCCACTTCTCCATATCCTCACTAGAAAGTTACTTTTTTTATACCATGCATCCTGAGATGGTAAGTTGATTTGCATCTTGTGATGCCTGATATTAAGTACTTTTAAAAATATATTTTCTATCTGTACTTTTACTTTTGAGAAGTGTGTACTGCAATCATCTGCCCTCTTTTAAACTAATTTTTTGAATTCCTTATATATTAACCCCTAGACATTAACCCTTTGTCATATGGATAATTGTGCACTGCAATCATCTGCCCTCTTTTAAACTAGTTTTTTGAATTCCTTATATATTAACCCCTAGGCATTAACCCTTTGTCATATGGATAATTGTGCACTGCAATCATCTGCCCTCTTTTAAACTAGTTTTTTGAATTCCTTATATATTAACCCCTAGGCATTAACCCTTTGTCATATGGATAATTGTTGGCCAGCACCGTGTTCCACTCTGTAGGCTACTCTTCGCCATGACTGTCCTTTGCTGTGCTAAAAACTTTTCAGTTTGCTATAATCTCACACTTACTTCTGCTTTTATTTCCAATAAAAGTGTCAGGGCCATTGATTTTCTCAGGGGAACCGTGCCTAGAGTCCATGCCCATTTCAACACCCAGAAGTGTTTCTCCTACACCATGCAACAACAGCTTCAGGTCTTACATTCCAATGTCTCCAGTCCATTGAGTTAAATTTTGCAACTAATCAGAGTCAGTGGTCTAGTTTCATTCTTCTCTATGTGGTCAGTCTTCCCAATATCACTTACTGACAGGCCTGTCCTGTTTTCAATGTGTTCTCAGCAGTATTTCATATTTTGTACTACTACAAATGGTACTTTTTAATAACTTTATACTTGTGTTGATAATAAAAACAACTGGTTTTTTGAATTAGCTAATTCTCTTGAATTAGCTTGATCTTACACTACTGGAGTAGCTTCCAGATTGAGCACTGGGAATGCTGTCCAAGACAATGGTGACCTGGAAGTCTGGACTGAAGGATCAGTGAGGCAGTCCAACCAAGAAATAAACACTCAGGTACCTTATGTCACTAAGCTTTTGCAGTTTTTTACAACAGCAATTATCCACAGATAACATGACTTAGGGAACGTTATTGTGAAGAAACAATGAGATTTAGAAATTGTCAGAGGCCTTGGCAAACACAAGGTCCTGAGTTCAATGCCCAGTACCAAAAAAAAAGGAAAAGAAAAGAAATTGTCAGAGGCAAAATTATAAACGGGACCAATAAAGCCATGGTTAATATTACAAATTGGAGTTCAGACCAAAGAAGCCTGAGAGGACTTAGGGATTTAGCTCAAGCGGCACAACACCCTACCTGGCAAGCACAAGGTCATGAGTACAATCCCCGTACCAATAAAAAAAAAAAAAAAGTGGCCTGATGTAATGAAACGGGCAGGCAGAAGACAGGCACGGTTCCCCTGAGAAAATCAATGGCCCTGACACTAAAGCGGCCTCTGCCTGGGTATTGACTCATGGCGAGTTTTAATTCACAAGAGTAAAAGACAAGTAGCACTAAGTGAGAGTTCCCTGTCCACTCAGGATTATTTCAGTGTGAGACACTGCTATGCCCTCACCCATAGGTGGGTCTCAAAGGGGCTGCAGTTTCTCACTGTTTGGATGAGTTTTCCCACAAGGATGTTACGTTTCCCTTGCTTTAGTTGTCTTCTATCCAGGCATTCTGCTGTAACTCTCAAGTGGTATTTGGTCAAAAAAGATCTCAACATAAAATAACTATGCATAACAGAATAATGATACTGTGTCAGAGACAGCTCCTATAGCAGTTGAACTATACTAGGAAAGCTGTTGTACAAATTTCTTTGTATATAGGGGATGGAAGATTCATTTACCCGACTGATAAAACATCCCATAACTGAAATATTTGACAACGCTTATTTCTAAGCCTGTATTATAATTCTACATATCATGAGTGTACCAGTTCTTGTAGGAAATTAAAACAGGAAGAGTTGCAGGAGATCTGTAAGTTTGAACTAGAAAAGATTAAAGGACCTGAGCAATTCCCAAAAGAGTAATATGATATCTAAGAATGTTCTTAGATATTGAGAGAGAAATCCATTCCCTGTTACTTTAAAATAAAGGGATGGGGCCACGCTCTAACAGGAGGCTAAAGCAAGAAGGTCTGTGAATTCAAATCTTACCTAGTTAGCAAGGCAGAGACCCTATCTCAAAAACTGGGGGCAATATATGACTCAGTGTTAAAGATCTGGTTCCCTTCCCAGTAATTCAAACCTCGCCATGCATACACCCGAAATGAAATTTCTACAGGAATTCTAAGGCTTCAGCTTTACTCTAAGAATCAAAACTTGAGTTTCTGAAACCCAGACTACTCATTCGCTCCACTGTTTTTCACCAATTAGCAAAATCTACTTTGAAATATTAGTACTTTTATATTAAGAGAAACCAAAAGCTCTTCAAAAAATGTTTAATCTGACTTTAGAAGAAAAAGCATCACTTGATTTGCAAAGAGTATTTCAACTAAACTAAAAGCACCTGTGAGGGTTGGGGCTGGGATTATTTCCATCTGCCTTTCTCACCCGGAGAGATCCTTACATAGCTTCCCCACCCTGCTTGGTTTTTCTGTGATAGGAGCTCGCAATGTAGTCTAGGCTTGGCTCAGAGTTGAGGACCTCCTGCCTCAGTCTCCTTAGCCTTTCAAGTTCTGGGGTTACAGGTATGCTGCCACCACACCTGACCATCACAGATGTTTCATGTTTAAAATATATAGGATTTACTTTTTAAAATCCAAGTCATTACAAAAAGATTCAAAATCTTTAGAGAAAGAACCCTAATGACAGCATCCTGTGTATATTGCCATATCACATACGTCCTTGTACAGAAACTCAACAGTAAAAACTGCTAACATTAAATGGAAATTAAATTGGAATTCCTCCTCTACAGATGTAGGAAAAATACAAATATGGATTAAGGATATTGGAATATGATATAAGAGATTGACCTGAGAGGGTAAGAAATAACTGTATTCCAGTGAAGTAACAATAAAATTACAATTTTAAAAACTTAAAAATAAACTAATCCTAGTTTTTTTAGAACTCTGGAGCAGAGGCATAATCAATAAATTAGCACCACATCAACAGAAGACAAAAACCAAGTATGTGCTTCGCTGCAGAGAAAAAATATCAAGACAAGTTAATAGTTCAGCAGTAATTCCAGACATTACAGTGATTTCAACAAGACAGGGTCAACATTTAATAGTTAAGCTCCAAACAATCTAAGCAAGCTCCCTGATGTTAGGACCTCATCTGAGGACTACATAAGCTTTGCCAACAGTGCCTATACAACAGTAAAGCATGCTGAGAACACTCACGCTAGAAGCTGAACACCATATAATTCCCAAGCATTAAGAATTCCAAAGTATATTTTCCATAAATTGAAGCTTTATAAGATGTACTTAAAAGGGGATCTTTTTAGTAAAGCAAGTCAGTTGCTGCATATTTTGGTATTGACACTGCACAGCTTTGAAAATCAAAGTTCCCTGAAAGTGCTGAGATAACTATCCTAGCACTTATGACTCAAACACTCTCCAAATGTGACTCTATGAATGAAATGTACTCTAGTAAGCATTAAAAGCAGTTTTTAAAAGTTTTATGTTTTGAAAGAACTTAAGTAGCTTTATCTGTGATTCTAGAATTTAGCAATGAGTAACTCCATAAAACAGACAAGCACTCCAGTAAGCTGGGCAGGAGTTCAGTTCCCCTGCTGCTATGGTGCTGGGGATCAAAGCCAGGGCCTCCTTGTGCATACCAGGCCAGAGCTCAAACACTGAACCACAACCCCAGACCTCTTATTTAAGACAGGTTCTTGCTAAGTAGCCAGGGCTGACTCAGAACTTCTGTCCCCCAGGCTCAGCCTCCTGAGTACCTGGGGCTGCATGCAGGTACACACCAGAGCCCAGCAGAAATGTTTCTCTGTCTTGAGCATTAATCTTCACTAAAGGTCCAACAAACAAGAGACAAAAGACAAGTTCTATGATATATCTATTTAGAATTTAGAAAACAGAAGATATTAAAAGTATGGCAAAGAATATTAATAAATTATACATACAAACCATCCTCTCGTCTTATTATCACAAGGAAACTAACAGCTCAAAACACCTAAAGTCAGGAGATGAGAGCACTGAGCATCCAGAACTAAAGCCGTTTTTTTATTTTGTGTCACTTAAGGACACCCAATGGGTGAGTTAAAGGGAGACAGGTATACAGACTGAACTACGCAGAATGAGTTTTACTCTTTCCACAGCTGTACAACTACACAGCATGGCACATTCCGGTTTAAGATTACCTACACGAGAATTATTCATTTCCAAAAAGGGCTTAAACTTTTTCTTTCCCCATCCCCCATTTTGAGACAAGGATCCCTCAATTGCTAAGTTGTCCAGGTTAGGCTTGAATTCCCCATTTTCCTGCCTTAGCTGCCAGGAAGGCTGGGATGGCAAGCCTGCACCACCACACACATCTCAGAATGAGGCTCAACATTTCTACCAATTCCTGTTCCAAGCCAAGCACAGTGGTGCACACCTGGAATCCCAGCACTCAGGAGGCTGAGGCAGAGGATCACGAGTTCGAGGTCACCCTGGGCTACACAGTGAATTCTAGGCCAGCTTGAACTATACTACTAAGACATTGTCTCGAAAAAAATAAAGAAAAATAATTTTTTTAAAAAACACCAAAAAATATAAAATTGAAGTTCCAAGTTTTCCTTGAGCCAACTCATTAGATACATAAATTTTGACATAATCCCATTATTCTCATTAGATACATATTCTCATTAGATACATAATTTTGACTCTGGAAGGCAAGTTGTTTTTTATCTTAATCAGAATTGGTCTGGCAACTTGTTTGTTAATGGTTTTTACATTTTCTTCACCTCAAAAAACCTACAAAGTAATCTCTGAGTAAGAAACATAAACCTCCCAGCCTCAGTAGACATAACACTATATTCCAAGTAGCAACAGCAACAAAAAATTTGCTGTTCTGTCAAAATAAAAATATTCTGCTAGACAAAATAACCATACAGATGCATGCGTACACACACATGCTTGTTAGAAGAATAATTCTACTTGGTATACAATGCGATATTAGCCTCCAATTCCAACATTCACCTAAGAACCTGAGTATTATGTTAATCGCAAAACAGACACTGACACAATTTAATGGCTCCTAATCACGCTGTCACCCTTCTAAATGGCTTTTAATCTTTTCTCATATTGTGTCAAATCATTCTTTATAAAGAATACAAAACCCTTGCTTATGAAACTGTACGTACAGAAAAATACACACTCACACTCAATTTTACAAAAGAGTAGCAGGCTACCAAAAAAACTGTCGGCCAAAAACTACCAAAAAAACAACTCTCGACCTTTAAGTGGACTCCAGGAGTTGGAAACTGGCTATGTTAAGGCCAGGTTAAGAGCATACACAATACATAAAGTATGATCAATAGCACATTTGCTCATTTTAAGGAAGATGTGTCTTTGAATTTAGCATCAAAAAACACTGCCAAGGACTACAAAAAGAAAAATGTAATGAATAACTGGTTCAACAAGACAGAGGCACTTTTAATAGTTCAATCTGTAATGCCTGAATGAAATCTTAGTAAATGTAAAACTAAAAAAACTAAACACTGGCTTCCCTTCATAATTCAGATAAGCAAAAAATCACTAGTTTTGTCTACTAGAACTCTAAATGGAAATGACTTAACTCCACTTAATTATTCACCATTTCAAATCTTAGCACCTTTCCTACATTCTTCAAACTGTAATTATAATTTGAGTCTCCACCAGTATCAAGATTTTGCCTACATGTTACATTGTATATTGCATATCATTCTTCTCAGTATTTGTTTTTAAAAATATCAAACACTTTAAAAATTAGGTTAAATTTTCATCAAATTATAATTTCCCCATTACTGGTCTTTTAAATAAAGTCAAAGCATCCTTCTGTCCCAATATGCTTGTCATCATATAGTTTTACCAACTCCAGCAATGTTTTATGAGTCCCTTTTATATTACCTATTTTTGTGGTCCTGGAAATTGAACCCAGGACCTTCACACTGAGCTACAACCCTGCCCCCCAATCTTTTAGTTTTTAGTCAGAGACAGGAGCTAAGTTGTTAAATTGCCCAGACTCAAATTTATTATGACCCCTCTGCATCAGCTACTCCGAAGCTGGCATTATGGCTGTGCACCACCAGGCCTGCTCAAGTATTCAGTTTTGAGACAGGGTCTGCTGTGTGCCACACCACCCCTGCAAGTCCCAGTTAAACAGCAACTATTCTGACTGGGCTGAAGCTTATTCTGTCCTATTACACTGCCACATAACCAGTGGAATGTATACACAAAAGAGCCAAGAATGACCAAGGCTTACCTTTATCAGTTGTTATTTTTTCTACACATCTGAAAAACAGAAGAATCAAACATTAAATGAGCAATCTTGTACATTTCCTTAAAATGCAAGTTTCTATCTCTTCCAGGTTCACTTTCAGAGCAATGCAGAGTATATCAGCAGCTCGGTCCACAGAGAAGTCTAATCTCAGAACTGAGGCCACACTGAGTCTGCACTGTCTGGTAAGTTAAGTGGGTCACAGCTGCAATTGCTCCTGTAGCTGAGGAACTGACTTTTACCTAGTGTAAATATAAGTGTGGCTGCCATAACTTACAGCAGAGGGCTAGAATACTATAGAAAACAACTTCTGAATTATAAAAAAGATTATACAAGGAAAATACTGTTAGTTTTGTTCTGTGAAGTGCCTACGTAAGGAAATGAATGCCATCACTGGGATGAAATTGCATCTGAGGCATGCTCTAACCACGGCTGGCAGGAGGCTGGGTGCTGCATCACAGATGTATCAGTAGCTACTGATCTAGGTGACAAGCGAGGGTTCATTACAAAGTTTTCTTTATTTTGGTATATTCAATACAAATTTTCTTAATAAATACTTAAAGAACCTTAACCAACCCTATAATTATGTTTGCTTAACTCAAAAATATCTGAAAAGGGAACATGCCTCACTAACACATGTACTTTTTACAGGTAGATTGCAACAGTAAAATGCTTAAAATGTTACCACCTTAGTAAAAAAAAGTATTCCCGCTTTTTAACTTGGGGAATTTCTATCACACATTATAGTTGGGAACAGAGTAATGAAATCACCCAGACCATTACTCAAATTCAAGAGTAAATAGGCATTAGATCTTTATCATAAAAATGCCATACTGTATCTCAGTATGCATAGTATGTATAGATTTTTCTTATTTCAGAAGAAAAACATACATCTCAACATTCGTGTTATTAAAATACTTGAAGTTACAACATATTACATTATCTATTCTCTTTAGAAAGCACAGGAATCATTTTCGTTTTTTGTAGCATTACAACTTTATTCTAAATTATACAGCTACTATCCCAAGAATCTTAACTATGTAATTTATTGGCTACAGCAGAGCAAGGGGTCAGTCTACTTTCTCAAAAGTGAGAACATATAAACTGTCAAATTTGGCTTATCTTTCCCTGCTATTTTCTATTTAGGAAAATTCACTAAAAAACTTTATATCCCCCTCCTAAGTATTTCCTACTCTTTGGTTAATTCCTGTAATATTTCAATGTGAATTAAAAGAGTTGCTATAAACTTAAGTTTATGAAGAAGTACCTTAATTATATCCAGGTTTACTAAGCTCATTAAAAATCAATTATAGCTGAAGTCCATCTAGAGAGATTAAGTGACTTGTCTAAGGTCACTTGGTGAGCAGAAACAAGGCTGGGGTTTGAAACTGACTCTAAAGGAGTGTTTTCCTCACTATATAATTTGGCTTCTAACAGGAAACAGGAAATCTATGTTTTTATTGACCTTTTAAATTAAAAGTGTGCACTTTGCTGCCTCTTTAATCAACAAAAACAAACATAGGTTGACAGCTCAATACTTAGGCTTTTGTAAGGAAAAGACTGGGATACAGAAAAAGGATCCCAATGGAACAAATACAAGGATGGTATTTCTTACCTCCTTGTAAAACTGGCCACAATGGTATTTGGAAGACAGACGAACCAAGGTCAGGGTTCAGTAAGGCTGTTACTCCAAACTTCTCAACATGTCCTGTTTCTAAACTAAACAGTCTAAAAATCCGTTCTGTCCCTGAAGTCTAGATATAAACCATGCACACCTGTGTAACAACTCCTCACTATCCCGCTTAGCTTTCATTTTCCTGCTAGGGTTCTTGATGGCAGAGCTTCTTGGCCCTGGCTACAATGAAAATGGGAAATACTGTGATAAAAATTTACTCTAGCAGTCTTACTACCATTACATAATCTAAAATACACTACCTAGAGACACATGATAGTGAAATAAAGTAAAAGGAAGCCATCACTGCTGTTATCTTTCACAACAGTGGATGACAGAGGGACAATAACTCACTCTTTCCTCTGGAGGAAAACACTGAAGGAATTTAAGAAACCTTCATCAAGTGTATTAACACAGATTGTGATACTAAAGAGAGTTGTAAATACTTTTTGTCAAGTTAGGGAAAAAATAAATTTCGGTAAGAGGTAAAACTACTACTTCAGGCATAACTGTCTGAAAAAACAGGTAGTTAACCCTCAACTGACAGGTGATAATGAGAACATCTATTTCAAAACTTTGACATGTGGGAGGCCCTAAGTTCAAACCTCAGTACAGAGAAATAGAAAGAGACAGAAGACAAATGATCAAACACTAGGGTGGCATAGGCTGAAATCCCAGCAGTCTGGGAGGCTGAGGCAGGACGATCTCAAATTGGAGCCCAGCTCCAACAATTTAGCAACTTTGTAAGAGACTCTAAATAAACAAAAAGGCTGAGGTTATAGTTCAGTGCAAAGACCCTGGGTTCAATTACCAGAACCATGGAAGAAAAAATACTTTTAAATATTAGCATCATTATGTATGATTAGTCATATTTTGCAGAATCCACGTGACAAACAAGATTACAAAACACTTCTACCTCCCCATGCTAAATTACACAAAATGACAAGTTTCACTCAGCGTTTACTACAACAAGTCAAACATATAGTATGTGAAGTGGGTCACAAAATGTACATTTAATTCACACACACCCATGTCACTGGTATTATCTCCAATGTATAAGCGCCTTTAAACAACAGGCACAGTTGTGTTAAGGAATCTGTACAAGAAACTTATATAAAATGCTATCTCTTCAAATTTGTGAAAAATTAACTTAAAATTCTGGGAATATGGGCCCGGGGATGTAGCTCTGCGGCACATCACCTTCCTGGCAAGCTTGAGGTCCTGAGTTCAACTCCTGGTACAAAAAATAAGTAAGATAATTGGGAATATGAAATACATCTATGGCAATTAGAATTCTAATTGCAGCTGAAAAATGTGTTTACGAGTTTACTGTCCACAGAACTACAGATCATACAGTAAACTGGAGTACCACAGGGCGACAGCTTTGTTTTTTATTCCTCTGAGAGACTTCTGAGGCTGTGTCTTAATTGTGGAACAGATCTCTTTCAAACTTAAGTACCAGATATAGTGTGGGCCAGACCTTGCCACTACAACCACTGAAGAATAAAACTGACACCCTCCCCTTTTCGGGTAACTCTGTTTTCGTTATTTCTTCCCACTTGTAAGGCGAATATCACAAAAGATGTTTCCTGTCATAAATTCAAGAGCAAGTGAAACTACTCTCCACAGCTTACGGACCTGCGTGCTTCACAATCCGCACGGGAGCCTGAGAGCAAGACGTTACCCAGCACCCGGAAACCACCACGCTCCCGGCCTCCAGTCCCGGCTCTTTTCCTCGCCTCCTCTAACAGGGACGTCCCCGCTTTAAGACGCCGAAAACCTGCTGCTGGGCAAAAAGCTGACTCTGGTGTGTGAGAGGTCCCAGTTCCGACGCCCGCCTCCACGCTTCCCCGCTTCCCGCAGAAGGCGAGCGTTGACCCGGCAGGAGCAGCCGGGAGGGGCGCGCGCGGCCGGGACGTGCTACGGGGCGCCGCGAGGGCCAAGTCGGGCCCGGCGCCGCAAAGGGCGCGGACAGACGCGCGGCTCCGGGACCACCGCGCGGCGACCCCGGCGCTGAGACGCAGAGGCAGCGCGGCGCGTCACGTGGGGCGGTCGCTACGGGAGCCGAGAGGGGCGCGGGCGCGGGGTCTGCGCGGCTGGGGACGCGCGGTACTCACACGAGTCGCGGACTCCTCTTTCCCTGAGCTGGCGACGGCGGCTTCGTGGCCGCAGGCTGCTGCCCGTGGCCGTCGGCGGGCCTGGCGCTGGGGCTGCTCCTCCGCCGGCGCGGGTACTCGGCCTTCCTCCGGCGGGACACAGCGGCGGCGGCGGCCCGGCCCCGATCCCGGCCGCCCCTCAGCACGCGGCTGCTCGTGGTCCCCGCGGAAGCCGCCTCTGAGGGCGGTTGCTGGGGCTCCTCCGGACGCGCCTCGGCCGCCTCTCCCCCTTCTTGGTCCTGCTGCTCCGGGGGGCTCGGCTCTTCCGTCTCCCCCGGCATCAGGGCTTGTCCGTCCCCCACCCCCTCGTCCCGGGCGGCGGAGGCGGAGGCCGCCGCGCCGCTGCACCCCCCGCCCCCCTCGCTTCCCGGAGCGTCCGGCTCTCTTACCCCGAGCGCCTCTCCCCCCTCCCCTCCGCCCGCGCCGAGGGCGCCCCCCCCGCCCCCTGCCACTCAAGGCCCGCGACCGCCGGCCGAGCGCGCGCGCGCCCGCCGCAAACGCTCGGCGGACCAATGGGCAAAGAGGAACGGTCACCTAGCCCCGCCCCTCACGGGCTCACACGCAGCGACGTACTAGGTCCCTCCCCCACCCTCCTTCGGCCAATCAGGAAACGGCTCCTAGGGAGCGCGCGAGGTTTCCTTCCCCGCGCACCCGTTCTCACCGTTAAACGGCTGCGTCTCGCGACAATCCCAAAGTGACCTTTTCCCCTCCTCCGGAGTTAAACGCGCGCTAGGGGCAGTGGGAGGGGCAGGACTGGCGAGGGAAAGGGGTGGGAAGGAAACGCACCTCTTTGCCCGCCTCGTGCACGCCCTGGGCCGGATGCGCGCGCACCTGCCTCCCTAAAGAGCCGCTATTACCACAGGGGCTCTTTCTACGCTTCTTTAGGCCGCAGAAGTAGCCTGAGCGTTCTTCCGCTTCCAACCCGACCCCACTTCCCTGTCTCTGGCCGTTATGTCCCCAGCGCCGCCAGGACATGCGGGGAGAAGGGGGGAATATTTTTGAGCTGTCGCTTCTCCTTTAAGAAAAAAAGCTCCGTGGGCCGCCGGATGAAAGTCTCTGAAAAAATGGCGGCGGTGGGACGGAGGCGGGGTTGTGGGGGCCGCTAGGGCCCGCCTTTTGGCGCATGCGCGCGGGCAGCCCAGCCTAGAGCTTCCTGGGATGTGAAGTCTTGTTTATTGACCAAAAGCAAAGGCAGAGAGGACGCTGGGGATTTGGGGCCACTTGCTTCACGGGAAATGTAGTTCCTCCCTGCAGTCGGGAGGGTGGAAAACGCTTTTCAGGGAGGCGGTGTTTCCGTATTAGGCCGCTACGCTGCGCACGTCGGTCCCAAATGTTGAGCCAATTGCGGGCTTGCGTGGCCTGCAGAGGTTTCTGAGATTTTTTTTTTTTTCTGGTTTTTACTTGGCTTCGTGGGTGCTTTCCCGGCGTGGCTACATCATAGTCCTCATTGACCTTGGTAGTGAGGGGTGACACCTCTCTGCGACTTTTCGCCCTGTGTCTGGCCCCCTCCCCGGAGCTGGGAGCCCGGGACCTGAGTCTGTTCCGTGGTTCTTCGGGCCGAGCTGACCCCTCACCCTCCCGCCGCCGGATGCCGGGCAGCCGGGGCCTGGCTGTGGTCCCCGATCCCTAGCATGGTGAAGGATGTTAGTGCGACTTGTGTGACCACCCCCGGGAGGCCGGAAAACCGCTCTAGTGTTGCCCGCTCCCTGGCCCCCGCCCCAGTCAGCTTCTGAGGTTTACAGGTTTCTGCAGCGCAGAAAGCGCGGTCGAGGGGGGGGGGGCAGTATTGTTAAGGATCACTTTTCTGTCCTCAGCCCCAGCGTGTGCATTGAGCTTGTCTAGCTGATGTGTCAAAGGCAGTTTCCATCTGCTAGTCTTGTTCCGGCGGGCCGTGGTCTGGGTCTCTCCCATAGCTTTCTCATAATAAGCGATGATGTGAAAATAGTGTTCTCTACACCCACAGGCTGAACCGTCTGGGGCTAAAGCCTCCAGAAGAAAACAGATGGAACTAAGATCTGGGGAACCAATTTTGAATTTTACATTAATCATGAAACTGAACAAGTGCTGAAGTACATTTTTCTTTCCAGTATTTTGACGCAATTACCACTTCAGATTAGACAAATATTTTATATTCTTTACTGCGTTTTGCACTTTCGTAAGACTAATGTCATTTTTAGTTACAAAAATTGGCACGGTGTAATTGGGAATTTTTCCAAACTTTGCTATGACCAGATTTGAAACAGCACTGACATCCAATGGCTGCTTAAAGTAATACAAAAGAGAAATCTCAAAAAAAAGTCTTAGAATACTTAATGGACTTAATATAATGGAAAAAATGCAAGATTCAAGGGAAACATCAATTTTTTGTAGAGAAAAGACTATAGGCTTTCATATTCAATTAAAGCAAGGATTATAGTGCTAGCGAGGCTATTTTGTTATTTTAGTAAATTACTCAAACCTACTTCAGCACTGCTAAAAACAGGATAAAATTTATTTAGTGGGCTGTTAGTACAGTCCTTTATATACTACCTGCTCATACAGGCCTTTTGTAAATGCTTTATTTCACTCAAGATGAATAAACTCAGTGGTAAAGTGAATTAACCTCAGTCATTTTTTTTACAGGAACTGCTACAAGGTCATGTAAACGGGAAAGGTATACGCTTAAGCAGCTTAGCATGTAGGATTTTTATCTTTCCAGCTTTATTTTTTTTAGGCCACAGATGTTTTTATTTTGGACCACTGAATAAACCAGTGCCTATGAATCTGGATGTTATGCTATTTCCACCCTGCTTTTCAGGCGCTTGCAGTTTATACAGGAAAGCAAGTGAGCATGATTTCTGAATAAGTAAGCAAAGATGCTAAATGAACTGGATGCCGGTTAGCCATCATGGGAAGTTTAAGGGGAGCTACTTCCATGGGCCTCCACTTTATAGGAATAAAGAAGACTCAAGCTTAGTCACAGTGTAATAACTATGCTTGGGAAAAACCACAGGTGAAAGTCTGGCCTTTCCATGAGTTCAACATGAATTCTAGAATGTGATAAGTGCTAAATTTTGTAAAATTAATTTTAAATCTTTAATTTTTAATTTTGAACCCCAGCCAACGCACTACCACAATTTAAATCTTACAGCCTGCCTTTGTATATGGGTCCCATCTTAACAACTGTAACACATCAGAAAAAAAAAGTTCAAGAGAGGAAGTGATAAGCAAATACAGGAACCAAAAAGGGTTCTAGAGGCTGCTTTAGGCTGTCTCACTCAGTTCCTTTGGACCGTCATCCACACTGCATTTTAAAGCAGTTCTTCCCCGTGGCGCGTGGTACCAGAGCATCTTGGGCCCTGCGTGATGGAAGAGTTGGGTGAGTGAGGAGCTTGCTGAAGAAACAGAGAATGAAGGCAGGGCAACCATCTCCCTGTGGGGTGGGATGTACTTAGACAGACTGAGGATCACGCTGAAAGCTTTTATTTTTACTTCTATCCTCAGCCCAGCCTGAGTGAGGCATAATGAACTGAGTTCACTGCGGTGGCACAGGGGGCAGAGAGCATGGTACTAACCACAGAACACATTCTCCAGCAGTTACCCTGGCAGTGACCTGGCTGTTTTACTATGGTCATTTGTATTTGCCTTCCTGGGGGCTACTGGAAATCACAGGATGACGACACATGTCTCCAGCTGTGATTTGGGGAGAACCATAAGAAAGGAGAAGAGAAAGGGTGTCAAGAGGAAGAGAAATGTGGTGGAAGTGCAAAAGTAAAGGCTCTGCAGAGGCTGCAGGAAGGCGAGGGTGGTTTCATTTGTTCTACCCTCTAGGTCTAGGATTAAATCAAAGAGACATGGTACTAGGCTTCTAGTGATTATTTGCTGAGTCTTTTTATTCAGAATACTGAAGGAGCAGATTGTTATGGCCTGAAAATATAATACTTACTTCCACGTCGAGGCAATTTTGAAACCAGTAGTAGGATTATTGGGAACGTTATGCCAAACTTCGAAGTAAAGTTTGCTATTCTTGGGACTCATATTGAGTAACTTTCACTTGGTTTTCTTTTGGTTAGCCGTGTTAATTCCACAATGTTCCAGAGTTGTGTATATTCCTAGATCAGTCAAGGATGCAAACAATAGCAGTAACGAAGACCTATCTGCATTTTGTCGTCTTGTTTTGATTGGAGAGCTAGAGAAAGGGGAAAGAAGGCAAATCGGGGAAAGAGCTGTTGTGAATCAGAAGAAAGAGTTGGTGTTTAATAAACACTGAACTGGTTTGGAAGTGAAATTTGCTTCTGTGTTAGGATAAATTCTATTTTGGACTTTGGGTAAAATCTGAAATCTTACCCTTACTGAGTTGGGGGAATTTGTATCTGACTTTCACCAGAATCTAACTCTTCTCTTTTATTTTAGGAATACCACATTTCATGCAAATAATACTGATAGTTATTTAATGACATAATCTAAAACTAGTTTTTACATGTTAATCATTTTAATATTTGCAGCAGTCTTATAAGTAGATATTGTCCTCCTTTTTTTTTTAACATGAAACAAAAACAGCAAAAAAGAACAAGCAAAAATCACGTGTCCAGTGTTAACTCTCAGGAGTAGCTGAGAACAAGCCCAGTTATACTACAAGGTGATCTCCTTAATTAAAAGTATGTTTGTTCAGGGGTTCTGGGCAACGAAGTAACACGTTTTTAAAAAGTTGAGTTCATTTACATTTTCTGAACAGGATGCATGTCACAGAAATCTTGTCCAGAAATGCAGGAAGTACCAAACACCCTGGAAGCTAACATTTGTGTGGATTATCCAGTTGGCTACATCCTTCAAATGGTTAGCCCATTGGCCACTGTCAAGGGTTTCTCTTCCTACCTACACAGACATACTTTGGAGGAGAGGTTGGCTTGGGTGCACAAACTTTTCCTCTCCACAGTATTGCTTTGGAGGTTAATAGACCGAATCTACTCACATTTCAAATGAATGTGCCTGAGGGGAGGATGAGAGATAAGAAAGACCAGGAGGGGCTCCAGCTCTAAGTGAAATCCTTACCCCCCAATCAGTGGAGACCTTCAAGAGTGCTCACTAGCTTCTTTCTTGGGAAGGGAGGTTTGATTTTCATAAGTGAAGCAGTAAGGACAGTAGTTTTCTGTGGAGTAGTACCCCACCCCCATGCTTTCATGGGTCACACTGGGATTAGTCATCTTCAAATTACAGAATCTGGCAGAAGACATAACCCCAGTGTGCTGATGATGTGTGCTCCTTGAAGCAGGAAAGGAAGACTGGGGAACCCATGAGCTTGGAAAAGAGAGTTTTAATAACTTTGGTTAGCTGATGATTCTATGGGAAACTGCATACTCTTCGTGGTATGAGCTCCCTCTTGCCACAATTTTTTTTTTAAATTACTTTTTATTAGGCCAGGAGGATCTGTGATGTCTAGTTAGAAAGAAACCTAGAAAAACAGAAAAAGAATACAGAATAAAAATTTAGAATTTTAAATTTTAGAACTGACTGTGGCTACTAAAATTCTGAGATAAAAGTTTTACTTGGCTTAGTTTGCTTTTTACTTCCTTAAACTTTATACAGTTTTAAAACATAAAATATTAGAGAAAATAGTTCAGTGAAATATGACACACTCCTTGTCACTTTCGAACAATCTTGACTAATTTTATTTTATATACCTATTACTTCCATCCTTGTACTGTTTTAAACAATGTCAGATATTACATTATTTATCTGTAAATACTTTAGCATTAATTGTCACATAAATATATATTTATACAAGTAACCATAATACAGCATCACACCCAGAACACCCTTAGTAGAAATTCCTCAATATCATGAAATGCCCTTACCGCACCTAAAAACTACCAAGATTATAGTATTTTCAAATATCACTTCTAAAATGCATTAACTGTAGTTAATATTATCGACTTGTCAATGTTTTTTTTTTTTACTTTTTTTTTTTTTTTTTTTTGTCTTTCTCATTTTTATCGGTACCAGGGATCGAACTCACGACCGCCTGCTTACAAGGCAGGTGCTTATGCCACTGAGCTAAATCCCCAGCCCCGACTTGTCAATGTTTAATATTCTTTTTTTTTTTTTTTTTTTTTTTTTCTTGAGACAGAGTCTTACTTTGCAATTCACCCGGGCCTTTAGCTTACTTTGTAGCCCAGGCTGGTCTCTAATTTGCAACAATCTTCCTACCTCAGCCTCCTGAGTGCTGGAATTACAGGCAGGTGCTACCACACCAGCTCTAGGTTTAATATTCTTGATCCTTTCATGTTAATGATCTAAATAAGCCTCATACATTGAAATTAGTCTGCTAAGTATATCAACCTGTAGGCATTCTCTCTTACTCAACAGTTTATTCATTCAAGGGTAATTGGATCTGAACAATGTAGCTCAAATTGCTTAACTATAAAATGGTGCATAAAAGTCACATTTTTGTGGTATGGATGAGTGAGAATGTTCTACAGAAGATTTGATTTGTAAATATGATTAGGTCTTATACCAATAAGAAATGTCCTCCCTCCAAAATTCTGAAATAAATGAAGTTCATTTTCCTTAACTGGGATCTTCAGAGTCAGGCAGGTCCTTAGACATGATAAAAGCCAGGGTTTTGTAAACTTTAAAAATCTGTAATCTGTGGTAAAAAATTCAGTAGAGATCCAGTTTTGGATCCTGACTCATAGTTGAAAATACTGCCCTACTAGGAGAGCAGTCATTCTTAAGGTGGCCCCGAGAATCCATGTAACAGGGATGGCTACTTTTTTTTTATTATCGGCACCAGGGATTGAACTCATGACTGTGTGCTTGTAAGGCAGGTGCATATGCCACTCAGCTAAATCCCTAGCCCCTAGGGGACAGCTACTTCTAACTTTCAGTTATTCAGGGGCAGGGATCAGATAGCCTAGACTTACATCCTAGGTCTACTGTCAGGAGCCTATGCACATTGATTTTCATCTCTTTTTCAGAACAATAGTATCATTTGTCTCAAAATGTTAGGATAATTCAGTGAAATGTGTAAACTCCTGAGCACTACAGTTGGTATTATCGATTTTTGTATTAATTTTATTACAACAGAAAAGGAGGTCGTAGCATATCTGTAAAGTCCATGAACATTTTCAAAGAAAACTACAAGAGAAACATACCAACTATTTCAATTTTGACATCTTACTTTGTTTTGCAATATCTCTGTTCTCTAACTCCCTTTTCCCTCTCCACATTAAAACTCAAAATACTTACATATTGTTTTGAGAATTTGAGTACGTACTTAGGATAATACTTGAGATGTCTGAAAAAATACCAAGTTTAAGAATGTGCTATTTCTGGGCAGAGGATTTAGCTCAGCGGCATAAGCGCCTGTCTTGAAAGAAGGCAATAGTGAGTTTGATCCCTGGTACCGTTAAAAACGAAAAAGACAAAAAAAAAAAGAATGTGCTATTTCTCTGATATGGCTGGAAAAAATGGAAACAAAATTGCTTATATTTCTCTGATAGGAACTATATTTAGGATTTACCTTTTTTTCTAATTGGAGAGCTCTAATTGGAGATCTTTGAGTGAAATGCTAGAAATGATTGATGAAAATTAATGCCTGCAACATAGAAGTTAAATTATAGACTGAATGTGTGACATTGAATACAACCACAGAAAAACAAAAACAGAGACACTAAACACCTCTGAGTATAATTGATCATGTTCTTGAAGTAAAATAAAAAGGGAATAAAATAGAAGAAGGGATTGAAAATAACGTTAGTGTACAAGGAGTCAAATGGCGGCCCAGTGGGGATGATTAAGGGAAAATGATTGTGGAGATTCACATAGTGTGATTCTTGTGCTTCTTATGATACAGATGCACTATTGGAGGAACTGGAACGCTCCACCCTGCAGGACAGTGATGAATATTCTAACCCAGCTCCTCCCCTGAACCAGCATTCCAAAATGGATAGCAACCTTGGCAAGACTTCAGATCTCCCACCACTTCAAAGTGACACAGGTCCCTCCACGGTAACTTTTCATTTATTGCAATACCTTCGAGAGAGATGTTTGAACATGTTTCTGAAAACTAATTTGGACTGTGCATAAAATGATATGAAAAGAGAATCATATTTTCAAGAGAAAGGACAAATAACTTTTCAGTGTCAATTTAGAGATGGTTCTCCTTAAAAAGAGAGGTACATTGAAGAAATAATAGAAAAGTCCAAGGATGTAGCTCAATGACACAGGTGCCTGCCTGGCAAATGTGAGCTCATGAGTTTGATCCCTGGTACAAAAAAAAAAAAAAAATCACAGAAAAATAAGCCTTTGAGAATCACTTATTTTTTCCTAATGAGGGTATGGTACAGGTAAATAACTGGGGGCTCACTTGGTGTATTCTGACGGGATTATCTAGGGGTCAGAGATGCCACGATGCCGTTTGACCATACTCAGCCAGCCAAGAAGTCACCGGGGAAGGACCAACAGCAGCTCAGATGAGTCTTTGTGGTTGATCACCCCTTTCTAGGGCTCATTTTCTGTTGAATAGTTGAGGAGATGCCATGGTTTAGTATACACAGAGATGACAAAGCTCTAAGGAGACGATTCAAACTAAATCAGAAAATATAATGTATTTGAAAAAAAAAACCCAGAACTCATTTTTAACAATTCATGATGAAGTTAAAATCGTCAAGTACTATTAGTGATGTGTGTGTTCTCTTCCTGTGGCCCAGTCAACACACCCTACGTTATAATGTGAAGTTGTTTTGAGGGAAACGGAGTTATGTGAGAGGACTGAGGAGGCGCTCTTCCTGTGTGGAGTTTGTGAACTATGATGTTCTTATTTATCCTTGTTTACTATATGGAACAGCATGGATGTGGAGTCTGAGATCGTGAGCAGGTTCCCTCTGGAACTGCGTTTTCCTGGACGCTGCTCATTTGTCTATCTACCAGCTGCCGCCTTTGTTCTCACTATTAGATTACAGTCTCCAGCTCCTAACTGCTCTTTCCCTGGTCTGCCTTCTGTTCTCAGCTGAGTTCTACGATGATTCTTTAAAACCTAAGCCAGGCCATGCTATTCTTATCTCAAGACTTTTGTGAGAGCTCTGGTTTACCCCGGGAAGAATTTTCCTGCACCCTAAGACTTCCTTTTACTCCAAATTTGCAGTTAAAAAAACCAGAAGTTTTCTTAGTAATATCTGCAACCACATAAGCCAACATGGCTTAACCTCCACTGGGTTCTTCTTGCTTCTTCTGTGGTTTTACCTAGTCA
The DNA here is from genome assembly GCF_034190915.1 of Cavia porcellus. Classification (NCBI taxonomy): domain Eukaryota; kingdom Metazoa; phylum Chordata; class Mammalia; order Rodentia; family Caviidae; genus Cavia; species Cavia porcellus. The sequence goes on along the minus strand of NW_026947500.1, from coordinate 52,222,216 downwards.
CCGAGTAGGATGCAAGTACGTAGTGAACAGAGCTTTCCTTTTATGATGGCCGATTGGCAGATGTGACTCGGGGCATTTTGTCTCCTTTCCTGATCTTGCTTGAACAAAACCTAAGAAGTGATTCCCTTCCTCAGAGAACACACAGAAGGCTGGCCCAGAGCTGGGTGCCAACCCCTCTACCCCCAGGTGGGAGCGGAAGCCAGTGTAAGCTCTTTCTGTTGCTGGCCTCCTGGGTGCCCCACCCATGGCTCTCAGGACCTGGGTGATGCTGTCATGACCACATTTTCCCCGCCCCTGCCAGGGTCCTGGGAAATACGAAAAACGAGGCATAATGTCATTCCCACAATGTTAGGGAACAGAGGACCCACACTTGTCAGAGATTCGCACATATTTGACCCTTCCAGCTAAAGCTGTCTGATTATTATTTGTGTGTGTAAAGTCATAAGAAGCTGTTTGACTTTGTAATACTTCAGACTTTACAATCAACCCTTTCAGTGACTGGCTACAACCCAAACCAAAACTTTACGTTTTACTTTCTTAAAGACTTTTGATGATGCCCCACAGAGGCAAGCAGAGAGAGGCAGGCCACTGAAAACCGGCTTGCAGGGACGGCCTCGCGGTGAGGGTTGCACTTTAGAGGACTGCGCCAGGGCCGTAATTCCAGTGCACAGCTCAGGGCTCAAGACTTGCCCTGCACCGTGAAGAGCGCTCTCTACTTCTGTCAGGATACTCCTCCCATCACCATTAACTGCACCTTGGATTCCAGATTTGCCTGGGCTTGGAAATTCAGTGCTTGAGTTGTTTCTTTCATCAAAGCATCACAGAATGGCAGAATTTCATTTTCTTTTTCTTTTTGGTCTTTTTGAGATTGGGTTTCGCAATTCAGTTCAGGGAGGCCGTGATCTTACTTTGTAGACCACGCTGACCTCGAGCTGGCAGCAATACTCCTGCCTCAGTCTCCGGAGTGCTGGAATTACAGACGTGCGCCACCACGCCCAGCTAAGAATGACAATTTTATTTCCACATCATCAGAGGTCTCAATTTGAAGATTCACTTCTAAAATAGTGTTTTTTCATCTAGTTGAAAGGGTTCAATTATTTATAGGTTCATTCAGATGAAAAATAAATAACCTGAGGTTGCCAATATCATTATAAATTTAGCTTAAAAGGTCAACATTAAGGATAATTTGTGTGTGTGTTTGTGTGTGTGTGTAATGAGAAACGTGAATACATTGGAGTGCACAGTGTTCTTATCAACTTAGGAACTTGTGGAGCAGAAATTGGAATTGATTGTGATGTGTATAAAATCTGTATCTAAACAAGTTGCAGTAATCTACAATCAAAATGGAAATGGTGATGTCAGAATTTACAAGGATTTCTGCATATACACAGAGTCTAATAAGTAACTGATTATATAGACTTTTCTGGGACAGAAGCTGATATCCAATACAAAGCATGTCAGCATGATTGCATATTCTTTCTGTCATTCTTGAATTTTTGAAGTGCTTGAGCCTTTGCAAAACACTCTTTTGTAAAGCAGCCCAAATTTAGGTGGTGATGATGTGCAAAATCAGTTGGAAATCTTTAATCATATTGTTCAGTGAATATGGCATGGAAATACAGCTTTTGAAACTTTTAGCAAGTTACTATTATGTACAACAAAACTTCTGAAAAGGAAGTAGCTCAGATATCTCTCTACAAAAGCCAAAAGGAACAAACAGAACAAATCAGAAGATGAGTGCTTACAGGGTTTAATTTCCTCAGTTGAAAATTGTGCTTCGGTCAAGTCTTGACTTTGAAGAATTTTGATCCCTCTTTTTAATTAGATTAATTTACACAGGCTCTACCAGAATGAAATGAAATCATGCAACTCCATGATTTCAGAGAATCTGTATTTGGTGAAATGAAAAAGACTTGCGAATAGAGACAACTTGAAAGTTTTGGCTTATGGGAATATTATTGAATAAAAGAGCTCTGAACAGAAGCAGACAGAGCCTGTGAAGATGTTGCCCTAAAATATTTATGCAATTTAATGTGAAAAAAAGAATACAGGAGGCTTTCCATATACCAGAATTTGTTTTGAACACACACACTCTTACAAGGCAGAGAATATTTTCTCAACTAAAAACCTATGGCCTTCTGGGAAGCATAAATTAAAACTATTAATAATATCTTATTATTAAAAGTATTAATTCAGATATAATAACTTCAGCTTCACAGTAGACTGTAGTGTTATGGAAATAATAGCATCCTATGGAGAAAACAGGAAAATTCAAGAACATCTGAGTATCAAAGTGTCACAGCCACTGATAGCTGAGTAACTAGGTATCAAGAATAATTAATTTCAAAAAAAAAACAAAAAAACAAAAAAAACAACAAAAAAAACAAAACAAAAAACAAAACAAAACAACAACAACAAAAAGAATAATTAATTTATTTGTGCTATTTTTAAACACTTTGACTGTTAAAATTTGTTTTAATGTTCATAGCTATATGTTATTTAAAATATATTAGAATTTTTTATTTAAAAAATAAAATTAGAGGCTGGGATTATGGTGCATGCCTGTAATCCCGAAATGGGAGCTAAGACAGGAGAATCATTGCAAGTTTGAGACCAGCCTGGGGTACATAGTGAGCTCAAGACCAGATTGAACTGCATAGTGAGACCCTATCTCAAAAAGACAAAATAATTAATTGATTAATTAATTAAATTAGAACTACAATAGTAACTTGGTTCCTGATGTTCTAGAGTTCTGGGGAAGATGGCTGGGGTCCTGTTTGCCACCCAGTGTAAAATTTGCCAAGAGAAGCACCATTTTGCCAAAGGCTTCTGGTGGTGAACCGAGGCACTGCTGTGTAATCAAATCAAGTTTACGGGTAACACATATTTCTTTCAAAGGGTTACATGACTTATCTTTAGAATCTCATTTATCCTAAAAAAAATCCTAAAGCAAATTAGCTGGACGCACTACAGTGTGGTCTGGCCCCTTCCTCCCAGGCTGGGGCTGACTGTTTACAGGACACACCAGTCCACTGGCTGCTCCACCGAGGCTTCGGCCCTTCTTTCTGGAAGGATCGATGGCCTTACCCTGCTGTTGATGTCCTTTTCTAGCTGCTTGGGGCACTTGCTCAGGTACCCTTTTTAACAGCTGCTGTCTCCCTTAGTGTCTCAGCTTCCAGCCGCTGAATCGTTCCAGTTTTAAATTGTTCCTTGCTCCTCACCCCCAGAGTGTGAGCTTCAGGGCAGCCCATTTTTATGTGGTCTCTCGTTTTGGGTTTTGCCTGCTGCATCCCCTGCCTAGCACACAACAGCATTCAGTATTTGTTCAGTGAATAAATGAAGTGCTGGTCAACTGTGTTTTAAAGTTACGCATTCTTTCTTTCCATGGGTCAAGTGTAATCCTGTCACTGCCTTCCCTGAGGGACCTGCTGACTCTTTTTAAAACTTCCATTGTGCTTAGTCCCTGTTTGCAGTGCACAGTGGCCATATTCCTGGGCAGCCAGTACAAGTACACAACACATCTTCATTCTTTCTTCGCCCACTTCCCTTCCACTCCTCTCCTTCTAGCGCTGGTCTCCTCCCTGTTTCTTTTATTTTGCTCTTTCTGTAGAGTTTGGGTTTCTCATATGAGGGAAATCATGTGATATTGAAACTCATGTGTGTCTGATTTAGTTCACTTAATATTTTGATCTCAGCTGTATCCATTTTCCTATGAGTTTCTCAGTTTACCCTTCTTTATGGCACAGTAGTACAGCACCCCTGAATGGTTGAAAGGGCTTCACTCCGATGCATTTTGTTTGCCCTGTGTTTCCTCTCTGAGGACCTCGGACTTCACTCCACCTTTGTTTTTCTGGCAGGGAGGAGCTGCTATGCCTGATCAAATGCCAGCTTTTTTAGAATTCGGCCTTTTTCTGCAGTGTGGCTGGTGATTCTTCTGTCTTAGGAAGGGAATCTCAGAGATGTTCTCATCCTCCTCCTTCAAAGCTAAACACATCTTGATGTTGATAAGCACCACCATTCTAAAAACAAAAGTTAACCTTGACTCCTCTCTGTCCCCATTTGTCTTAGGTGCAGCTCAGATCTACTACCAATATCCACGAGCCCAATGTCAACAGGTACGCTTTTGATTTTGTTTAGTATTTTTAAAAATTAAAGTCATTAGAAAATTTTTATCAAAATTTGGACAGCAGCTTGGTTTGTCATTATTTATTATTGGAACTACTCCTCTTCCTCCTCTTTCTCCTTCTCCTCCTCCTCCTCTTTCTCTTCTTTCTCCTCCTCCTCTTCCTGTCCTCTTTGGCAGAGGAAGAACTCTGCTCAACTTGCAGCAGTTTCACAAGGCACCTGGCTTCCAGATGGGCTGTGCAGGCTGGGGGGCTCTGCTATTTCCTTTTCCACCTGAGAAAGTGTTAACAGCTCAGAGTCTCCCCCAAGCACTGGTGCCTCTATTCCTGATATCATGCTCCAGTTTGCAAAGGAGAAAACACACCTGAAGAAATTTGTGCACGATTCCAGCTACATCAGAGGTAGGACGAAAGCCACACGTAGGCAGCGAGCTTCACAGGCTATTGAGCGTGTGCTACTTTCGTATTTGCTCGGAAGTCACGTAGGCGGCCAAGCGATTTCCTTTCTGTAAAAGTTACACACAGCAGCAGAATCACTTGTTGCTCAATTCCCTTTAGCCAAAACCGAACTGACATGGGAAAAAAAAAATCTCTTTTCTGGTTCTCTTCTCAGCAATAGCTTTCAGCTGCAGACACTAGACAATGAAAGGGTTTGCAGGGTGGACAGTAAGGATGCTTGCGTGCCTGGAGAAGGGCGTCCTCCGCACTGTCGGGTTTCAGAATGACAGCCAGCAGTGCAGATGCACGAGAAAAAAATAGGGGAAGGACTTTTACAGAAGTCTTTTTTAAAAACTTTCCACTTGAGGGCACTTTCTACTTTGGTGAGAGTGAGACCAGTTTAGTAAGACAGTGCACATGAGACCAGTTTGTCCCAAGTCCAGGAAGTTTCCGATGAGGATTTCCCCCTGGTGGTCTGTCCCAGTGAAAAAATCAAAGCAAAATAAAATGGCAAGAAATCAGTGCCTAGTACACGCGGGGCTCTCTGTGAACACTGGTTTCTTAAACCCAGGAAGCCAAGCCTTCAGATTACAGTACAAGTGAACATATATCTCACAAAACTAGCCAGGGCGCCCCCCCTGTGGTCCATCTGGCACTGTAATCAGCTAGTGGCCATTGCCGGTCAGCACAAACAGCGCCTGCTGCCTTCCCTACTGGACGCTGGCCCATTTCCTCGAGTTTCCTCCCTTCCCTCTACTCTGCATTCCAGAGAAGCCACCCTGCAGCTGGGGTCTCCAAGCTTGGGGGTGGAGGGTGGGGGGTTGGAGGGCTGGCTCTCTGGGGGTAGCTCTAGTGGAGGCCCTGCAGAAAGCCTGGAGGGAAAGGGAAAGACAGCATCTCCGCTGGCTGCAGTCTTTCCAGCCAGGAAAGACTTTAAGACCACTGCTGTGCAGGGCAGCTCTGCTGCGGCTTGGACCACTTTGCCTCTTCGCTGTGTCCCTTAGGTCAGGGATAGTGATGACTTCTTGGGGTGGCGAATCTCTGGGTTATCTGATGACTGTTTCGCTTTTGAGCTGTTCCCATCACGTGTGTAATCATCAAGCTCTGGGGTAAATTCTTTTTGTTTGTGTTTCTCTGTCTGGACCTTGCCAAACATTTTTTCCCTTACTGAACTATACCTGCTCTGTCGGGGTGTGTGAGAGAGCAATGTAAATCATTTGAAAAGACACTTGGAACCCTGAGGCTGGTGTACCTCAGAGCCAGGAAAGCGGGTGTGCACAGAGAGAAGACGACTCTGGCCTGCTCAAAGTAACTGAACTCTGCTTCCGTTATATCTTGAACATAGTCAGTGCCAGCTGAATATAGCAGGGAAGTATAATTTTTTTTGTACAGGGAATTGAACTCAGGGCCTCATGCTTGCCAGGCAGGTACTATGCTGCTGAGCTACATCCTGGTCCTGGGAATAGTATATTTAACAGTTATTGGGGCTGGGGATTTAGCTCAGCAGCATAAGCACCTGTCTTGCAAGCAGGCGGTTGTGAGTTCAATCCCCGGTACCGATAAAAAGAGAAAAAGAAAAAAAAATGTTAAAAAAACAGTTATATATTAATAGCAATGCGAGAAGTAATTTAGAAGTGTATCTAAATGAACATGAATGAAAATAGTAATTTTAGAAACAGGAAAAATGCATAAAAATGTAAGATAAATAAATGGGGAAATATCTAGCACAGTGCATCTGATTGCGTAAGCTGTCTAGATTGTTTTCAGTACACATCTTGTGATTTTTATTATTAAAAATCTCTTAAGTAATGAAATTATTGCTGATGGCATTGCAAAACACTTTTTTAAAAAGTCAGGGGACCTCTGTTTTGAGGTTTTTCTCTTTTCAGGCACATTTCCTGTATTGGCATATTAGTTTGTTATCAACTCTGCAAGGTCTTATTTCTTAGTTAGAATATTAGAGGGTTTGTTCAATTACTATTAGAGTATTATACAAGGATCTATTTCTCTGCCCATGCTGCAAGGAGAGTACTCCTTAAAAACCAAAGGGGAGTCTTCGAATAAGTACAAGTGTGCCCCAAGTGTCACATGAGATGGGACTAAGATGCTGCATTTATTCTAGGGGTGGTCTCACATGTCTGCCAAGGAGCAGGCGGCAGAGCAGCAATTACTAAGGTACCACGGCTAAAAGGGTTTGAGAGAGACCTGGAGCTCCGTCCAGCTAGCAGCTTCCAAGAAGTGAGTCAGTTACTTGAATATCTGACCACTTGTTCTCAGATTAAAAACAAACAAAAAGAATCTACTGGCATATGGGAGAGCACTGCTCTATACTTTAAAGACAAATTGTTTTTATCTTCAGGGAGAAAGATGGCCCATTTGCCTTTTACATTTTCCTTTTGTCAAAAATTAAAAAATAAGTAAGTGCTCAGAAGACTATCCTTTTTTTTTTTTTTTTTAGGAGAGTACTTCTTTGTACTTCCTTTGTACTTTTTTCCTGGCTGATAAACATTTAGAATTATTTCTCTTTTGTGACTTTGCATCTGTGTGTACGTGTGTGTACGTGTGTGTGTGTGTGTGTGTGCGTGCGTGTGTGTGTGTGTGTGTGTGTGTGTGTGTGTGTGTGTGGAGAGAGAGAGAGAGAGAGAGAGAGAGAGAGAGAGAGAGAGACATTGCAAGACTGCTGTTTGGTTCAGTGAGAGGTTAACTCCATTCTCCTTCCATTCTCCTGATTCACACTGACACCTGATTCCAGAGTTAGTTGCCTGTCATATCCTTTGACCTAATGATTCCACTTCTTAAAATTTGCGCCATGGAAATAATCACATATAGATGTAAACATTTGTTTAGAAGTACTGATTTCAATAATAAAAATTAGAAGTCTGCATGCCCACCAATAAATTTGCTTCGATGAATTAGCACACATTATATATTTGAGAACAGTATAACATTTTGGAAGATAAGAAAACATGAACTTGGCTGCCTACAGGCCCAGTCTCTGTGATTTGCCTCCTGTATTATGTAGATAAAAGATTTAACTTCTGTCAGGCCCAGTGTTGTCATCCAAGGTGATGGTACCCAGCTCTCAAGATTCTTACGAAGACTTAAAGAGGAGCTATGTGAAGCTTTTCATGGAAGATCAGTCATTCTGTAGCTATACTGTAAGCACTAGCTGTTACATTTGCCCAGCTGTATGTACAAGCTATGAAAAAGTCATCTAAAATTTCTAAAATTGGGGCCAGGGATTTGGCTCAGTGGCATAAGTGCCTGTCTTGCAAGTGCATGGTCATGAGTTCAATCTCCAGTACAAAAAAACTTTTTTTTTCTAAAATTGTACATACTTATAAAAGACTATAATGATGTCAGCCAAAATATGCAAACAGTTGCCTCCTGAGACAGAGATTATGTATGGTTCAATTTGTTTCTTTCCATATCTGCAATCTTCACACTCTTTGTTTAACACGTATAATGTTATATTTAAAAACAATTTTACCTAAGTATCGCTATACTTCCTTTTTACAAAGATCGCTGGTAGTGGTCTGTAGAATCATATATGGGCTTGTGTACACACACATACGATAGATGAGGTAACCATGGGATTTTACCGCTGACTCCTCTGGCCACCTCACACTTCATGCCTTGGCATGGACTGTCTCTTTTTCTAGAATAGATGACCCTTGTCTTGGTTTGAAAAGGCAACTTAAGATACAAAGTTATTTCGTAAACTCATTCATATGAGTAAAAGTCAAAGAACTCAGAAATACAAAGGAGAAAAAGACACCATCTCTTTCTGAAATCAACTGCCAGAGGATATTTTTCATACTGTTCTGGGCCTTACTATTTTGATTTAATAATATATCCTAGAAGTCTTTTCATTACACACAATCTATGTTTGTATTTAATTTTTAGAGGTTGTATTTTATTCTCTATCTTTGGAAAACTATGTAATTTATTTGGCTACAATTCCATTTAGTTTATTTTCAATTTGCTCAAAAAATTGTAATGAACTTCTTGCAGTATATCTATATCTATATTTGTATATGTGTCTAATTTTTCTGTAGGATAGAGAATTGCTGAATCAAGGGGTATATATGCATTTGAAATATTGGTAGATGATGCTTTGAAAAGTATTTGATAAATCTACATAACTAACTATGGTAATATAAATATGAATGTATAAGTAGAATCCTGACTTTTGCCAACACTGTATGCTGTCAAAATTTTAAAATTTTAACTAATATGTAAAAATTGATATCTCATTGCCTTAAATTGCTTACTTAAATATTAACGAGATTCAACATATTTTCTATAATTGGTTTCATCTTTTGTTTTGTTTTTGAGATACAGTCTTACTCTGTAATTCAATCTGGCCTTGAAATCACTATGTGCCCAGGCTGGCCTGGAACTCATGGCAATCAATCCTCCTCCCTCAGTCTCCTGAATGCTAGGATTAGAGGCATCCTTTTATCATTGACTTATAGATGTTTTACAAAAATTTTGAATATTCTTTGTTTCAAATATTTAATCAAGTTTAAAATTTTGAGATGTGCTCTATCATTTGTCTTTACTTCAGTTCAAAGTTTTTTTCCTTAAGCTTCCATCACTCTAAATTTTGAAAAAAAACCCACCTTTTTCTTCTAATATTTTTGTTTAAAAATATTTGTATGTTTTTTATATTTAATTCACCTCAAATTACTTTGTCTGTGTCATATGTAAAGTTTTTAAATTTATGATGTTCCACCTAGATTATTACTCACAGTCTGATAATCTGTTTCTGATGACACAGCAGGGATCCCTGACCAGGTGATCTTTCATATCTTCCAGTGTATGCTCAGAAGACAGATGGCTGGTCACATGGCAGTTCTCATTTTAATTTGTTTAGAAACTGCCTTACTGTTTTTCACAATGGCTACACCAATCTGCATTCCTTTCACTAGTGTGCCCAGGTTCCCTTTTCCTACAGTGTGCCAACATCGTCCTTTGACTTGTTGGTAATCACCATCCTGATGGATCTGAGGCAGCACTTCCTAGTAGTTTTGATTTACATTTCTCTGATGATAATTATGTTGAATCTTTTTATTCACCTGTTGGCCATTCATCCACCGTCTTTGGAGTGTGTCTTCACATCCCTTTCCCATTTTCAGTTAAGTGTGTTTATCTTCATGTCTGTCAGTGATTTTTCTTCATAGAAATCCTAATTTTTGTCAGGATTATGGAAAAGTTATTCTAATCTACGGAATTTTTTAGTTGCTTTTATATTGGAAAGATATTGTTTCATTGTATTCTCGTCACCATTGATCATATATGTCACATTTTCTAGTTTGATGATTGCATCATCCATTTTAAAAGAAAATAAAACTGAGAGTGTTTTGTCTTCTTAAAAATTATATAATTTTCTTATTTTACTTTAACTATGTTTAATAATATATTCTAGAATATATTGAAGATTAAAATAAGTAGTAGCCTCTATATCTGCTTATCTCTTAATTAGAAATATGTTTACTATTTGACTATTAAGTGTGGGCATTGGCATAGATTTTCTTTCTTTCTTTTTGTTTTTTGGCATATATTTCTGTAGATACATTGTACCAGGTCATGACATCTTTCTTTTTCTCCTCAATTTTCAACAATAGGACTGATAGTTAAATTTGCTTTCTATTATTTTTTCAGCACCTGTCAATATATTTATAAAGTATTTCAATCATTAGTATAATGAATTATATTAATCCTTTCCCTAATGTTGAACCAGTTTTTGGACAATTGATATAAACACCAGTCAGCCATCAGTTTTTAAAGAACATATTTCTGCTATTTTTATTTCAGCTTCTCTCCCTTTTCTTAACTCAGTCTCCCTTTACATCTGTATCCATATATCACACCCATGCACACATGCACACTGTTTCTATGCACACACATGCAGTTCATATATACACATACACACTGTTCCTATGCACACACAGTTCCTATGCGCGCGCACACACACACTGTTCCTGTGTGCACACACACACTGATCCTTTCTAGTATTAATTTTCTATGATATTTACAAGACTAGTGGAATAATTTTCTGTGTTTTTCTATGTACTTGCAAGGTTTTTTTATTGCTGCACGTTAATGATACAGAATAATGAAATTCCTTTTGGTATATTGGTGCATGTGTATAGTGTATTTTGATTATTTTCATCCCTGTTATGCCTCCCTTTTCACCTGCTTTGCTCAACCTCCTCCTCTTCCCCATCGCTGAAGGACTACTTTCTAGCTTCCTGTCAACTCTGCTTAATTAATTAATTCATTCATTGTAGTGCTAGATTGATTGCATAAGAGAACACATGTAATATTTAACTGAGAGTGGCTTATTTTGCTTAACATCGTTTCCAACCAATCATTTGCCTGAATAAGACATGATTCTGTTTTTATTTATGGCTGAATAATACCTATATATGTATACATATCATTTGTTTTGTTTTGTTTTTTTTTGTCTTTTTCCTTTTTATCGGTACCGGGGATCGAACTCACGACTGCCTGCTTTCAAGGCAGGTGCTTATGCCGCTGAGCTAAACCCCCAGCCCCATGTATACATATCATAATGCATGTATTCCATGTATTATAATTCATATGTAAGAATAAATGTGATATATGTCACATTTTCTTTGTGTATTCATGTTTTAATGTGTATCCAAGCCATTTCTACACTTAGCTATTGAGAATTTATTGCTGTAATATGGGTATGCATATATCACCATAATATGCTCTTACAATTCTTCAGAAGTTTACTAGTGGGTGGTGCAACTGTGTCAAATAATATGGTTTTTACTTTTTTGGGGATGTAATTTTAGGTTTTTGAGGCACCTCCATGCTGATTCCCATAGTGGCTGTACTGATTGGCATTCACACCTGGGTAGAACCCACCCACCTCAGCCCCCTGGCCAGCATGGTTCTTTCGGTTCCCCATGACAGCCATCCTGCCTGGGGGAAATGGATGTCCTAGGTAATTTTGCTTTGTGGTCCCTAATGGCTAAAAATGTTGAACATTTTTTCATTCACTTCTTGGCCATTTGGTACTTGCATGTTTTCTGTGATGCCTCCTAAAAGCTGTCATTTTTTCCCCCTTTGTGTTCTGCTCCATTACCTTATTATTTTATTACTATTTGGGAAAGAGTTGTTTTAGATTCTTGAGCTGTAAGTTTTGCTTTTTTATTGGTCTTATTTTCCATATTGTCTATGTATATATTTTTCTTTCAACGATATATTGCTGTCAACTCCAAGAGTGTATGTGTGTGTATGCATGTGTTTTCTCATTGCTACTTCTGAAATAGTTTAAAACTCAGTTTAGCTTTTTAAAACTCCCAGTAATTATTTAGAAAATGCTTTCTCTTTTGTAAGTGGGTATTTCTAAAGGTCGATTTATACTTTTATTCACTGCAACCTACGAATATGATCTATATGATTTACTTTCTAGAATTTATTGAGCTTTAATTCTGCAAGCATGCGCAGTTAATTTTGCTAATGGTTATACAGGTACTCAAAATGTATATTTATTGGCTGAGCCCAAAGTTTTATTTATTCATAATTTATTTACAATTATATAAATATGAGGCTAACATCATATACATCATCTAAACTTTACACACCAGGTGTTTGCAAAGCTCTTCTACTAAGGACCAAGGAATAACAACGTGAGGCTCTCAGGGTGATGAGAGCCGTGTGGGAAAGCAGTGGCAGATGGAGGGGAAATGGGCAGACAGGGAACTGGCTCTAGGACCTTAGGCTGGTGGTTCTTACTCAATATTGTCAATATTTTAGAAAAACAATTTTTTCCTGATAGTAAATGAGAGGAGATATAGTTTGTTACACTTTAGCAACAATGCTATTAAAACTTAAAACACAGCGCCATGGCTTCAAAGTATTTTTCAGAGTACTTGGAAGTCAGAGAAGAAAGGCTTCACAACTGCATAGCCAGGAGCTTCCTGCATGCACTTGAGAACATTGGTTATTTTTTGAGATAACCAGGAAGAAATGGAGATAAAAGACCTAGTAACAGATATTTAAATACTGCCCGTCTAAGGTTAATAGTTAAAGTTGCATTGTCTAGTGATTTATATGTGACTTGACATTGATCTGAGTTTGGATATACTAGTAAGATTGTTTTCCTCAAAGGCCAAAGGAATCACCAACACCTCCTAAAACCCTGGCAGCTGCTCAGTTGGATGAGCTCATGGCCCACCTGAATGACATGCAGGAAGAGGTGAGTATGAGGTGATCAGAGACCATCTGGGGTCAAAGGGGTACTGGTGCACTTCCCAGCCCGAGAATGCCAAGTGATTGTTCATTTCCTCAGACTAAATTTTACTCAGTGGAGGAATTCAGCTTTGTGACATGTGTTATTTGGACACAACTGAAGTGTGCTTGGGAAACTGAGGCATAAGCCTCTCTAACATTTACAGGGTACAGGGCAGGGGGCTGGCTATATTTTATACAGAGCAAACATTAAGGCTTCGGAGAAGTGATTCAGACTGCAGCAGAGTGGGGAGGAGGTAGGGATTCAGGTTGAAGAATGCACAGGTTTAAACATAAGGAGATAAGAGAAGTGCTTTTAGTTGGAGAGAGAAAGCCCAGAGGCTTGTGATACAGAAAGACTGTCACAGAGACCTGGCCGAGCAGGACAGAGGGGCTGATGGACAGGTAGAGGCCCAAGGAGGGGGAATAGGTGCTTGGATCCCAGACCGAGATGCAATCGACTTCTTTGCTGTTGCTTCAGAACATGAAAGACAAGCTCCCAGGACCTGCAGGAGATGGCAGTCAGATAAGTGGGTTCATGGATTTATCAAGGAAATGACATTTAGATTTCTTGAGAAAGAGCACACAATTTTTCTAAATCTGGTTGGAAGATCTGATGTACACTGGTGAACTATGAAATAACTGTAAGGCAGAATATAACACTGTGTGATTGGGGAAGGCAGGAATCTCACCTCCATGGCCTCTGGAAGCCTGCCCCTGTCCAGCATGACTGTGAGACACACGTGAGTCACAGGAGTAAACACATAAACCTGTTTTCTCTCATGGCTCACGTGCTCTGATTAGCTCCTGTCTGCAATAAAGCTGGGTGAACTGGTCATGGTGCTCTGTGTCTGAAAGTGGCAGAAAAAATTTAGGTAATGAAATTTACATTGTGTTTTCTAATTGGTTTAGCTTATAACCTGGCATTGTTAAATCTTAATGTAATGTATCTTTTTTGTTTTTAAATGAATATTGTGTAACAGAGGAGAAAAAAAAAAAAAACCTGTCAGAGGGCCAGAGTTGCTTGAAGGGAAATGAGGATTATGCCTGGTGAGATACCTGGGGTTACTCCAGGCAGTAACAAGAGTGAGCAGAGGCCCAAGGTAGACAGTGACAGATCACCTTCCTTCTGGGAGGGTGGGGGCTCCTGGGCTTTAAACAATGAGGCCTTGTACAGCATAACAAAAGATGAAGCTGGAAAGGGAAAGTGGGGACAGTGGGCCGGAGACAGTGCAAGTCTGGCTGCGCATACGGAGGACATGGAGAGCCATAGTAGCTTTCTGGGCATCGGAGCATGAAGTGGATGGCAGCACAAAAAGAGCTGCAGTGAGGACCTGAAGTGATGGGGAGCGGGGGGGGGGGGGGGGGGGGAGCAGGCGTCTTTGTTTTGTAATCTGAGGATCTTCCTTTGAGTGGCTTGTAATAGTTATGTGAAGTTTTGCTCAAAGATGTCGGACCCATCAGCAGCTCTTATCTATTTCCCTTCACACACACACACACACACACACACACCCCAACAGTCACTGTTTCCTGATTCCACCAGTGGTTCCTGTCACCTTGGGAAACAAGCTTTTACCACCACGAGGGCCCAGTGTGATCCCTGCCTTTCTCTTCATGCCTTCTCTGTCAAGGTCCCTCTGTCCTGGTCCCACTGAAGTCTCAGCTGCTCTAATGTGCCAATCACTTCCTTTCTCCCCCTGGAATGCTTTTCCTACAAACATCAGTATTTTTGGGTCCCCAGGTATCACCCATAGTTCTGCTCAAGTATCTCTTCTTCAGAGGGGCCTGTTCTGGTCACCTCCACCTAAATCAAGTCACCCTCATCATCTTGCCCTCTCCCACTTCTTTCTTCACTTATGAGGCATAGTTTTCTTTACCTGCCACTGCAGCACATTTCTTTAGTCATGGTCTGTTATCCACAGAAAGCAAAGTCCAGCAGAGGAGAAACTTGCTCTTGGCTTTATTCCTGGTGCCTAGAGTAGTGACTAGCACAGAGCAGGTGTTGGACAAATATGGAAGAATAATTGCATAAAAGGAAGACGTCAAATGGCGGTGGGGGATCATTATGAGAGGGAGGAAGGTATCATCTTCATAAACTCAGTTTTCCACTAGTAGAAGAATGTTGGTTAAATTTCATTTGGGCTGAGGCACTGAGAATGAAAAGGAAGTGAAAGTACTTCTACAGGTGTTAAAACGTTGGATTCCTTCAGTGCCTTGGAGGAGGTGAGGAGGACAGGGGCTGGGTCAGCAGCGATGAGCATGTGAAACTGTTGCTGCCAGTGAGAAAACAGAGCTTGAAGGTCATTCTTTCCTTCTAACAGACTGCAGTGAAAATAGATACCAGCAGGAAACACTTGCCAGACAAGAAAGATCAGAAAGCTTCCCTGGACTCCATGCTTGGAGGTTTGGAGCAGGAACTTCAGGACCTTGGCATTGCCACCGTGCCCAAGGGCTATTGTGCTTCTTGCCGGAAGCCAATTGCTGGAAAGGTGGGTTGAGCCTAGGTACTGATGGAACAGCATTTGTGTCTCTGTATTTGTCCCAGTTCCACGGCTCTTCTCCTTATATTCTAAGGCATTATAGTAATCATTAATAATCAATGACCACTCACAGAGCTCTGGGCACTAACTTTTCAACTCTAACCCTAACACCAATGCTAATTCTTCAACCCTAACCCTGTAATCCTAACCCTAATTCTAAGCACCTGTAAACAAGTACTTCCTCCTTTAATGGTCCCATTGGCCCTTAAGGGAGACTCTGCAACTGTTCACTTTGTAAAGAGGAGGAAACAGAGCTCAGAGACTTTTCACTGATGCCAGAGGTCTAGAAATAAATAGATGCAGGATTTGACACTAGCGGGATCTTAACTCCTGGATTTGAGCTCTTATTCATTTTCTGCCCTGCCTTTACTGGGGTGACCTTTCTCCCTGCTCCCTTGTTCAAACATTTCTGATCTAAATTGATCGGTTACATTTTTTTAGCCTTATGTAGCTTCCTATCATAGCAGCATACTCTTGCTCTATACCACCCTTCACCAAATCCATGAAAAGGGGCACTGAGAGATGAGGGCCATGGGAGGATAGATGAGCGCCAGAGCAAGGGAGCAAAAAACTCCTGTGGTCTCTTCCTCTCCCAGGATCCCTTTTGCACCAGGCCGCAGTTACTTCCGGTTCCTCCCCAGTGGGCGCCTTGTTTTTTCTCCTCCAATGCCCGGTGCAGGAGAGAGGTAGAGAGCACTGGCAGGCTTGATGAGAGACCCACCCAGAAACCATTTTCTACAGACAGTGGCCACCTGGGGGGAATCTGGGGCTGGACCTCTGTGCTGTGGCAGGGCAAGGGTGCTGCCTGGATAGAGGGTGGTATGGAGAGCGCCCTCTGGGTTGTGCGCCCCCTGGGTCTTGGGCATCTACCAGCTCTCAGGTCGGGCTCTGCCACCCCTATGCCAGGTGATCCATGCGCTGGGGCAGTCGTGGCATCCGGAGCACTTCATCTGTACTCACTGCAAAAAAGAGCTGGGCTCCAATCCTTTCTTCGAGCGGAGCGGCTCGGCCTACTGCCCCGAGGACTACCACCACCTGTTCTCGCCGCGTTGTGCCTACTGCGCAGCTCCCATCCTGGACGTAAGTGCCTTGGTGTAGGGCTGCATCGGCCACCCAAGCAGAAGCCAGGACCTCTGGCAGCTTCTAATGTCTCTCTGTGTGTGCCTGTTCCAGAGAGTGCTGACGGCAATGAACCAGACCTGGCACCCGGAGCACTTCTTCTGCGCGCACTGTGGGGAGGTGTTTGGCTCGGAAGGTAGGACAGGGGCGGTGGAGAGGGGCTTCGTCCCAAACCATGCTATGACCTTGCTTAACTGTCTCCCGGCTCGCATAATCAACGCATATCTACGAATGTTGCATTCTTATTCTGGATCATTTCTTCGTGGCCTGCTTTTCACTCTTTGCAAGTTTTTTTTTTTTTTTTTTTTTTTTTTTGTCTCAGTTTTATTCTGACTTCTCTTTATGCTCTCTTCGAATAAATATAACTCATGCACAACGCGAAAAAACTTCGTCTGTGTTTTCCTGTTCTTTTAGAATAAAAAAGACTACATATATTTCTCTTTCCTAAATAATAGCTTGGGCAGTCTTCTGATTGCGCTTAATAAAGAGTTCTGAATATGTACTTAATTTAAGATTAAAAGTACAAAAACTAAGTCTTTAGGTGGTTCAATGTCACAGCAACCTTTTTGGTAGTAGATAAATTACATAAAGTGGAAAAGCCACTCTCACCCTGGCAGGACCTCACAGCTCTGGGAAGTAACTAAGAGGTGTGACCTCTTGCCTTTCCAAGGCCTTGGGGGTTGGGGGACCTCCCCCATAGGCTTCCAAGGCTGACAGAAGGCAGATGAGGAAGGAGGCAGGAAAGTGCTGACTTCCCCAGCAGAGCTGCCAGCTTGCTTTGAAGCTCTCCAGATCTGACCATGTTCAACTATGTCCTGTGTGTGTTGAGTGGCAAACTCCTAACTGTCCTGTACGTCCTGGCTGGCTGTTCTCCCTGTGTCATGTTTCTCTGAGGATCAGTTACCCAGATCTTTATTCATGGTTTCCTTCATTCCTCCCAGGCGACCCCTTAGGTATGATCAAAGTGGTTTTATATCATCTTTCCTTCCGTGGAAACTTGCACTTTCCTCTTACAGCCAGGGGTGTTCTGCTGATTTGTGCCTGTTTTCACAGTCCCAGGTCCCTGCAGCCAGGCTTCAGCTGCAGACTTCTCCAGGAATGCGTCAGAGATCATCCACTGTGTCCCACTGATGGCAGACCATACAGATATGGGTGGATGCCCCCCTTCTTTTTGGTATTTGAGTTTGAACTCAGAGCCTTAACACTGAGCCATCCCCCTCCCTTTTTGAGACAGGATCTTGGTAAGTTGCCAAGTTGCCCAGGCTGGGCTCTTCTAATCTTCCTGCCTCCACCTCCCAGAGTGCTGCGATTATAGGCCAGGCCTGCATCACTGTGCCTGGCTGGAAGTCCTTCTCCTGATGTAAAGTTATCAGGAGCCATTTCTCATCTCTCCAAGTACTAGTGCAACACACATAGATTTTTTTTTAAACAAAATCTCTTGATTGTCCTTTCTCTTTACCTGTTTTATATCCCCAGTGTGAGTGAGGATTTGATCTCTGTAGTTAGTTCTTGTCTACCTGTTTTAGGGATGCCTTGAAGTCCAACATGGAATTTGAAGTTTATTATGCCTTGGCACCTTACGTATTTTGCACTGGTCTTTGTGAGATGCTAGTGGGCCCTGGTTGTTTGTTCCTAGTTAATAATGACAATTTGAAATCCTAATCAGAAGACTTTGTGAGTACAGATGAAGTTGCTGATTGGCAGACCCAGCTATGCACTGCGCAGGTGGGATGCTCTTGGCCTGCTGTTGTAGGACCTCTGAGTATTACAGTCATAGGTCTTTTATCATGAGTCCGTTTACTAAAGAGATGCTCTCTGCTCTCTTTTAAAAAAGGTAAAGGAAATGAAGTTTTTACCATTCAGGATATCAATATTTCATTAACCTCCATTTTTTAGTTAGAGGGCTTGACTTCTTTCTTTTTCATACCTAATATCGCTGAGTCCTGAGAGTCTTGGGCTCAGTATTTCCTAGAATGATCTCTGCGTTTTATGATCTCAGTATTTCCTAGAATGATCTCTGCATTTAGCGTGAGACATCTGGTCTTTCATTGGCTCCTCAAACTTCAAACCAATCTTGTTTCTAGCCTTGAAGGATCCCTGAGCCCATCTGATACTAGCTCAGGGTGGCTGATTTTTATTGACATTACCCATTTGTGATGATATGGGTCCCAGTTTTTTTTTTATATAAAATTAGTTCCGAGTCTTATAGCCTAGGTACAGTTTCGAAAACTTTATTGATATCTGCATAGTGATATCTGCTTTCCTTGTCTCTTTTTCCTTATGGATCTTTATATTTTAATAAATCTCTAACTGTGTTATTAGTGATGGTGTGGGAGGGAGTCCAGATAATCCCATGCATTCAGGCTTTTTGCCAAGGCAGAAGCTCTCATGTACTTGTCACTATTATTCATTTAACCCTGCCACGCTCTAGAGAGAATGATTTGTTTCCATATTTAATCAAGTTTTAGATGAAAACACTGACCCTCAAGGAACTAAAGTTATTTTCTTAAAGTCATACAACAAAAAGACTAAAGAGGTGAGATTTAAGTTCTGTTCTCATTTCTACAAATTCCAAGTTTTTTCTGTAGCACCCTAACTTCCTCTTGACAGAGAGTCAATTCCTCTTCTCCTACTGAATCTCTTCACTTTCTTTGCACCAACATGTGCTTTAGTCAACCTAGAAGGCCCAGGTGTGGTAGCACTGACGTAACCCACAGGCAAAGTGAGAAAATGTACAACAGATACTGTGATAATGAAAGGGAAAGAAAATGGCCAAAAGGAAAAAACAGTGGGGTTAGGGAAGAGGAGAAAAGGAAGAAGGGAAAAGATTATATGTACAAATATATATATTTGTACGTATATATATATACAAGATAGATAACTATGCTACCCATGTCTGGTAGTTCATCCAAAAGAACAGATTGTGCTATGATTGTTTGTTTGATCATTTTTTTCTGTGCATAAATCTTGTAACCTGTACAATTACTTCTAAGATAACAATAGGCCATATAGTGTTAATTGCCTACTATTTCTTTTAAATTCTCTAACATTTGTATCCTTTTTTCTGTTTTTCTTTTTAAAATAAAAAAAAAATTACAGGTGAGCATAGACGTCTGAGTTGGGTGGAGCAGTTGGCAAGTCAGTACTGACTGTAGGTTATGACTGGAAAATGCCAAGAAGCAGAACAAAGAGCCACAGACGCATTTTAGGCAGAAACGAACCAGATATGAAGAAAGAATACCCAATCCACAAAATGACAGATGCTTCTGCATAATAAAGTTGGCTAGTTTTCACTGTTCCTGACGTGAGCCCTTTTAACCAGATAAGGTTGAGGGCTCATTTGTGTGACTATGTAAACATGAAACTGTGCTGAAAACGTATTTATAATGGAGTCACCTGGCAGAAAGGGCCACTTGTTAACCAGCAGCTCCTCCTAGGTCCCATTTCCGTTTCAACCCTGGCTGTCTCACAGTGGCTCTCCCTACTGTAGGACCAGCCCGCTAATTAGGCAGCTTCCTGCCTTTTCCCCCAAGTCACATAGTAGTACAAAGAGTTTCAGTAATGACAGTTTAATCATGGGGCCTCCTGGGAAATTAAGCTCATCTCCATGTTTTCTTCAGCTCGCTGAAATTCCTCTTTAAGTCTCAAGTTTCTAAGCACACTGGACCTTAGAATCCTCCGCAGGGATGAGGTTCTGGGTGCCTACCTGTCTTTCTAATTGTTCATTACCCGGGCTGTGCAGGCACTCCTTGATTTCTCCTGGGGCTCCGGGGCTCACCAGAGTACAAACACCTTCCTGCTCCTCCTGATATCTTTAATTGCCAGTGTTTCTTGTTTATCCTCCAGAGGGAATCAGCCCTGAGGGAACCCTCAGGAAAGTAAGTGCTGAAACTTTCCCAATTTACTAAATACAGGGGTATGGCAGCAAGTTCTGCTGATTGCACTAGATTCATCTCCTGAGGCGCACCCAACTTAGAAACAGAGGCCGTTACTTCCCTGCTCACTCACCTTGGGGACCACCTGCTCGGTAGATGCCTACATGAGGGTCATCCGTAGGTCAGCTGGGTATCTCAGGCTCTGAGTCACCCCCACCTGTAGGTGTTTACTTTAGCAGCATCAGGCTCACAGTGGGGGCTGAGGGCTCTGCACAAATGCAGACTCTTGGGCTCCACCCCAGACGGGGTGAGCAGAGGACCCTGTAGTTTGCACTGTGACCAGTGCTCAAGTAGGTGATGCACACAAAATTTTAAGAATAATGCGTCACATAAGAGCAAGAAAGATAGTCACGTTTGTTTTCCTTAAGCAGCAGAACTTCCTGTATTTGTCTTCCTGGCGCAGAGTGTAGAAATCCTTTGAAAAAGTAAAAAGAAAAGTACAGCGAGCTCCTCCGTGTCTCAGGGGTTTAGTGGAAGAACACACAATAGCATATAAAATTACTAGTTAGGATTCTTGGATCTGTGGGCCTCAAAATTCTGCCAAATGATCTGCTTTTCAAAGAAAGCATAGTAGAACAAAGCAAGGCATGTCAAAAAGTGACAGGATACTGAAAAAAAAAAATCAATAGCTACACAATGTGGGTCCCAAACTCCGGTGGCTTCTACTGTAATTTTGTGATCTGGGCCCTGCTATCAAGGTAGATTTCTGAGAAAACTGTTATTTTTTTTTTTAATTTTATTTAAGGAGAAAAAGAAAAAAAAAAAGCAGAGAAAGGGTACAAGTTATACAGATTTACAGAAAAAAATAAACAGGAAATCACTAGTTAATGGATTACATATTGTCATCTTAGAAATAATTGTTCAAGTTACAAAATTAAAGCTTATAAAGTGGACATTCCAACAGTGAGACTGCAAGCAGTTCTGTTCAATGATCCAACAAAACTCAGTAATATCATTATCTTATACACTTAAATATACACGCAGTTATATCATTGAGAAAACTGTTCTTGAAGAGACTGTTTTGCAGGCCACTGTGCGTGCTATTTCAGTTGGGCGTGCAAAACCCTCCCGTTTACACAGCCAGTGGGCAGGTTTCTCTGGGGCTCTAGTGGTGGCTCAGGTCTGAGAGAGGTTAAGGCCAGGATGGATTTATGTCACGGTGTGGCCTGAAATTAGGCCTCCTCTGTTTCTAGCTAGTTATGGGTAACTTTTCTGAGCTTCCCTTTGTCCCTCTGTAAAATACAGTGAATATCTCCTGCAAAGAGTTGTTTTGAAAAGTTAATTTTAATTGAGTTCTGTGGATAGAGCCCTAGAGGAAATAGCACAGTGCTGGAGCTGTAGATGTTACTGATAATTCCACTTTCATTTTAGGCTGCCTCATCAGCAGCATCCCTTAGGGGAGCATTCACCTGTTTAGACGTGTTTTAGTCAGTGGCGAGATGAATATTTTTGTAGCTGATGGTCACACTTTGCTTTGCTATTGTGATATCATTCACATCTACCCATCTGATAAATATTTACAATGAAACTATCATAGGTACCAGGGATATAGTGACAGCAAGAGAGTTCTTGCTCTCATCGTCAGTATAATCCACTGAGAAAGAGGTAAATGGTCATTAATTACTAACCCACTGTGTATATGAAAGAAGACTGGCTAGGTCTTACTTTGGGTGCTTGCACATGAATTAATTTATTCTGTTTTGGGGGGGCTGGGGATTTAGCTCAGCGGCATAAGCGTCTGCCTTGCAAGCAGGCAGTCGTGAGTTCGATCCCTGATACCAATAAAAACGAAAAATACAAAAAAAAATTAGATATTGTATTTTTGTACCAGGGATTTAACTGCAGAGCTTGTATTTGCCAGGCAGGCACTTACGCTACTGAGCTTCCTCAACAGCCCTGTTTTTCTTTTTCTTTTGTTTTATTTTGGTACCAGGGTTCAAACTCACAACCTTGCACATTGTTTTCCTTTTTTCAGTGTAAAGACAGCATAAAGAGATTATGGAAAATTTCATGCATAATTTATTATCCTATTGAAGCAAAAAAAAAAAAACAATTTTGCTTATGAATATTTTTCTGCATTTACTTATATTTAAGTGCATGCCTAAGCTACAATATACCACAAATTCTTTTTAATCAAGCATTTCTCCATATTATTTTATATTTTTAGAGTAATTTAAAAAATAGCAATCTTTGCAAATTATGAAAGGTAAAATGGGGGCTGGGGATTTAGCTCAGCGGCATAAGCGCCTGCCTTGCAAGCGCGTGGTCGTGAGTTTGATCCCTGGTACCGGTAAAAATATAAAAATATAAAAAAAAAAAAGAAAAGAAAAAAAATTGGGGGGCTGGGGATTTAGCCCAGCGGCATAAGCGCCTGCCTTGCAAGCAGGCAGTCATGAGTTCAATCCCTGGTACCGATAAAAAGGAAAAAAAAAGAAAGAAAGAAAGAAAGAAAGAAAGAAAGAAAGAAAGAAAGAAAGAAAGGTAAAATGGTATGTGCTGAAAGATGTTCCCTGGAGCTTTATTTATGGTTCCAGGTATTTGAGACAGCTAAATGTGTTTCATATTTAGATTATTTCTGATGTTTTAGTGGTGTTGCAATGAATATCTTTAAAGGTGTCTTCATCTTTTAAACAATTTGTGTGGATTTAATACCCAGGACTGAGGTATCTATTTAATTCTTCATGTGCACTACCAAATAACTTTCTAAAGAGTGATTGTCAGTTAACTTTACTATCATTAATATATGATTATGTGGATCATCCCATGTATTTCCCAACAATGGTTTTATATATATATATATAATATATATATATATATATTTTAGCATATTTACCTAAAATTATCAACTAAACTACTAGCAAAAATTAGAACTTCATTTTCCCCACTCTAGTTTCATGGCTTATTTGTGATGACCAACACATTACAGTGAAGAGCGTTTCTCCTTGCACGTTGTCTATTTGTGAAATGTACTTACTTTGAAAGGGTAAGAGAAATAATTACTATAGGTTTTTCACATTTGATGCTGTTTCCTTATCTGGACATGGGTTCAGTAAGACCAGAATGTTCTAGTGTGCTAATGGGAAAGTTTTTATACATTACCGAGAAAGTGCTTATACCTCAACACATTGCTGCTGAAACTTGTTTATTATGGAAAAATTGAGGCTCAAATAATCCTTCCTTACCTAACTGCAGTAGGTTTCTTCTAAAAACTGACTTCTTCTATTCCCACCCATTCACACTTTTTCTTGCTGGGATATCAAAAACCAAATCTGAGCAATCATGTCATTCCATCATAAGTTGCAGATACATCATCGTTAATCAACAAGGACTTAAAAATAAATTGCCTTTGTACCTAACAAAATTAATAGTTTTTATTACCCTTTAAAATATGCTTTCACGTTTCTCAAAATTCAAAAAACATTTCAATGGCTTGATTTGTTTGAATCAGGCTCCAAGCAAGGGCTATTTTCCATTTGGCTCTTTTGTGTCTCAAATATTTAAAATTCTGTAACAGCGCTGTTTTCCCAAGTCTGTTATACTATTGAGTTTTACTCCTAACACATTCCATGTTAACATTTTATACTCAGAACATGTTCCATAAGTGCCAAAGCTTCTTGGTTTGACTGGCTCTTTCCTCACAAGACTGTGGACTTTCCTTCCTCCCTTTCTTTTCCTTTCTTCTCTGTAATTATTTAGACCTACAGACTTGATCGAGTTTAAGTGCAGTTTGGGAAGGTTAGGGAGGGCACAAGTCTGGTACGGGTGGTAAGTATGCTGTGCTTATTGAATCATATCAAGCAGCTTAGGGTCCCTTTTATGGATGCTGAGATTGAACACTGGCTTGAGCCATGTCAGTTTGATCCCTCCATTTTGTGTATTCTAAAATTTTAATTAATTAATTAATTTGCTTGCTTTGTTGAGAATTGAGCCTTATCTCTCCAATGAAAAATTCTCCATTGCATTGAAAAGAAAGGTTTGTGCTAGTATGGTTTGGAGAATTTTTAAAGCCTGTGTTTTGTGTGCTGATTACTTTAAAGACAACGCTCAATGTATTGACTATTGTTATTCCTCTATTATTTTGTAATGAAGTTTTTTCTTACTTTTTTCCATAAAAATGCTCCATAGATGATTATCACTTAGTCCAATGTTCTGAGTAGCAAAATGCTGAAAATTTCATCATTCTTTCTGTATTTATTAGTTGGGCTTCTATAAAAGCCTCCTATCATCGACCATTTCATTATATTGAAATATATTTCATTCTGGGAAGGTAGGATATATATTTGATCCTTTCCCATTATATAAGAATTTGTAACAACATTGAGTCTGTGTTTGCAACACTCAATTAGAGACTTGAGTTTTTAGTTAAAAAAAAAATTGTGAACTTATGCAGTTATATGAACTTCTTTGATTTGATCAGTGTTTTGTGTTTTGTTGTTTTGACACTTTTTAGGTGGTTTTATCTGAGACCAGAGGTGGCCCTTCACGTTGGTTACCATGTCCTTTCCACGCAACCCAGGAGTGTATGATATGGTCCGCATTTCCTGGGTGTGTTGCGAGACGCCTTAGCCTCATCACTGTTGGTGTCAGCACTGACCCGTGCTCACAGCCCTGCATTTTCCCTGGGAGAGTGCTGCAGTATGTGCCCAGAAACATCCTGAACGGGCAGGGCTTAGAAACAACCCTCCCTTGTTTTCTTAAGGAGAGAAGAAATGAATTGTGACTTGATAGTGATTATTATTTTGGTGAAACATTAAAACATTTTTCTTATTTATTAGATTTTATACTCATATTTTTACACTGGAAATCTTGCTTTCCAAAGGCACTAATGTAATTTGCCTTATCATGCAACCTATCTATAATCATTTTGAAAAAATACTATAAGTATTGCAAGTAACCAGATTACTTTTACTGTATATATTGAAGGCACAGCATGTGATGTTTTTGTTGTGAGCTTTGTGTGCATGTGTGTGTGTGCACGTGTATGTTTGTTTGTTTTTGTCTTTTTGAGACAGGGTCTTGCTGTGCAGTTCAGGCTGGCCTTGAGCTCACTTTGTAGCCCAGGCTGGTCTTGAACTCACAGTGATCCTCCTGCCTCAGCCTCCTGAGTGCTGGGATTACAGGTATGAGCCACCACACCCAGCTCTATGTGTGTGTCTTTGTACTGAGGACTCAGCCTCCAGCATCTGCACTGAGTTACACTGTCAGTACTAAGGCTTGAACTCAGGACCTCATATATTGCTAGATAAGAGCTCTACCACTGAGCTACATCTCCAGCCTGTCCCCCCTTCTTTCCTTCCTTTCCTTCTCCATCTTTCTCCCTTTTCCTTCTTTTTTTCTTTTTCTTTTTCTTTCTTTCTTTCTTTTTCTTTTTGTCTTTCTTTCTTTCTTTCTTTCTTTCTTTCTTTCTTTCTTTCTTTCTTTCTTTCTTGAGACAAATTCTTTCTGAATTGTCCAGGTTGGCTTTGGATTTGGGATCCTTCTGCCTCAGCCTCCTGAATAACTGAGATTACAGACATATGTCAGGGGCCCCAGCTACCACATGTTTTGATAGATGTAATGAACTAAGTCACTAAAGCTAAGCACACTGACATAGCTGTCTTCTAGTGTGGTAAAAGCATAGCAATTTTACTCTCTTAGAAAGTTTCCAGTGTACATGGAAACAATTGAATGTTTCTTGTAGCCACCTTTGTTTTTAGAATATATTCATTAGCATTGGTCAAAATGCTATATTCTAAAGTCATTGAAGTGATTAATTTTCTTTCTTTGGTCCTGTCATTTGTTTGATTTACAGTTAATTTGTTCCTGGATTCAATCTTGGGGAGCTTTTAGTTTTTTCACTTTTTAGTTTTATACTACAATAATGGAAATCATACACATATTTAGAACCTCTTTGTATTAGCATCTTTTTCAAGATAGTATTAATAAGTATTCTCCTCAGCTCGTCCTTTGTCTTTGACTTTGTTTATGGCATTTTTAAACATGTTAAGTCATTCACTTTTCATATAATTAATTTTATCAGTCAACTTAGTTTTGAAATTTGACACATTTGTGCAGTTTCTCCTTTCCAGAAGGATAACCCCTTCCATTTTCACCTGAAGTATATATGTGGTTTAAATTATTACATTTAGATCTTGCATCCATTTGGAAGTTATAATTTAGCAGTATTTCTTTTTTTTTTTTTTGGTCTTTTTTCGTTTTTATCGGTACCAGGGATCGAACTCACGACTGCCTGCTTGCAAGGCAGGCGCTTATGCCGCTGAGCTAAATCCCCAGCCCCCTATTTAGCAGTATTTCTTCATAAAATATCAGACATTTTCCCCTCAGATGCTGTGCCAGATACAGGGGTTTAGTGGTCACAAGACCAACGCTATCTAGGGCTCACATGCAGTAGGCGAAGAGAGACCATCAAGGTGATTTTAGATAATGGAAAATGTTAGAAAACAGGGCTATAAAAACAGTGAAAAAGAGGAAGGGAAAGAGAGGAACTGAAGGGCTGGCTCTCTGATGAACTGGAGCTGACCCTCAGTCAGAAGAAAAGGCAGGGGTGTCAGGGTCAGGGCAGAGCTGTGCAGGCCTAGGAAGAGGAGTTGCCCCCGGGCTTGTCCAGGGCTCACTGCTATCCAAGCGCAGTGCTGAGGCCCTTTATCTGTGCACCCTGCTGCCCTGTCTCCCCTCCGTGCTTGGGTGCAGGCTGGTGGACCTTAGACCCCGACCTCCTCTGTGCATACACGAGGGTGGAAGGCCCCCGCCCTGCAGCCTTGTGCCCTCGGTCTTCTCTCCGCAGGCTTCCACGAGAAGGACAAGAAGCCATACTGCCGGAAGGACTTCTTGGCCATGTTCTCGCCCAGGTGCAGTGGCTGTAACCACCCGGTGCTGGAAAACTACCTGTCGGCGATGGATACAGTGTGGCACCCAGAGTGCTTCGTGTGCGCGGTTGGTACCCTCAGTTGCCTTTGGGTTTGGAGTAGAGGATCCCCTCTGTGGTGGGCGAGGCATTCTCCAAGTCGACGGGGTGGGCTTCCTCTGGCTAAGACCTACAGGGGACTCCTGCAAATGGCAGGCCTTGGCGGGAGACCTGAGGTGGACAGTTGGACTTGCTGACCTTCCCCGTCTTCTCTCCACGCGCAGGACTGCTTTAGCAGCTTCTCCTCCGGCTCCTTCTTCGAGCTGGATGGGCGTCCGTTCTGCGAGCTGCATTACCACCAGCGACGGGGCACCCTGTGTCGAGGGTGTGGGCAGCCGATCACTGGCCGCTGCGTCAGCGCCATGGGGCACAGGTTCCACCCCGAGCACTTCGTGTGTGCCTTCTGCCTGACTCAGCTGTCCAAGGGCGTCTTCCGGGAGCAGAATGACAAGACCTACTGCCAGCCCTGCTTCAACAAGCTCTTTTCGCTCTAATCCCAGGCGCCCCCGTCTCTTTAGACAGCCAGTGAGGCCTAAGCCAAGACAGGGAGAAGGGGCGTAGCTCTTCCAACTTTCCTGCTTAATGGGACGGAAGGTGGTGGGCAGCCAGCTTTAGATGATGAGGCTTTTATGTTCTACTCTTTCCTGAAACCCCGCACTTGGATTAGTCCCGGAATTTCCCATCTAGTTCTTCTGTAGATGTATCTTTCATGCGCATGATTCATCCCAACACCGAGCTTTTATTTGCGCTGATGGCTAGACTCCTATCTTCTTTGGCTCTGAGAGCTATTCTGCCTCAGCCTTCTCTCACTTCCCAATTCATCATCACTGCCATTACTATCTCCTTGCTGCTGGAAATCACGCTGCCACCCCTAAGCTCTCCGTATCTCACTTCAGTGTTGTTCTCTTTTTCAAGACGGAGTCAATTTTAATCAGTATTTTTGACAAATAAAATATCTTGCAGTCTTTATGGTTCATTGCCATATTCGTTTGGTAGCTTAGCTTTCTGCTTCCCACGTTGTACACGAGGCATTATTTGCAATTGAATTTATATCCTGGTTCTTGTTTCCTTTCATATACTTTTTTAAGACAAAAGAAATTAATGCAAAAGCAGAGCCTTAATTTAGTCATCCTTATTTTAAAAAGATATCAGTGATATCTTAAAATAATTGTTATCAGTATTTGTTTTAACAACAACAAGAACAACCAAAAACCCAGATTTTTAAAAATCTTTGATTCAGAATTAAGTTACCGATGAAAACTCACTGGAGATATTTTAAAAAGTAGGACCAAATCTGTTATCCTTAGATTGTTCTGGGAATAGTACTTCTTGGAGGACTGAAATGGATTAAGTGATTCTTGTCAGGATTTATTATATGCATCTCCTATGTTGGAACAGATAGAGAAGCAGTTTTGAGAGTCAGAAGAAATAATGATGGTTAATTCTGTAAAATAGGAACTCCAAATGTGCATACGATTTGTGTGAGGCTGCGGCTATACAGCCATCTGGCCCTGTGTCCTGGCTGGCTGATTGCGCCAAGCTAAGCCAAGTATGCTTTCCGCTTGGAATCATCCTGGCACTACATGGCTTGTGCTGTGATGTCACGAACAGGTGTTAAAGTGTAAGGCTCCCATTGCCTTGGCGATTTGACAAAGTAAAGTAGAAATTTTATCCCTGAAGAAGAAATGTTCAGAATATTCAGGTATGAAAGTTGTTTTTTTCCTCTCTTCTCCACCCCCAAACTAGCGACTCTGAAATTTCTTTTGAATCCAAATATTTAAGAATGCCAGAGAAAAGCCAGAGCTCAATAAGAAGCAATTAAGACATGAAAACATTTTCTTCTCATCCTAAAAGTAAGTGGTTTCACTCCCCTCTCCCCCGCAAAAAAGAGAGATACTTAAGGGTCAGCGCTTCAGTAACAAGAAAACCACTACCATGTAAAACGTTCTCCTTGGTTTTAAAAACTCAAAAATACTTTTGCTCAGACTGATCTCCTACCTATTTAGTCTTGGTTCTGAGTAACCTCTGGGTTTTGGGGAAAATAAAACCCACGCTTGCAGGCCAGGGCTTTTCCACTGGTGAGTGTGTGTGGGTAGAAAGGAGCATACTGCAGACACAGAGCTCTGTTCTCGAAGGAAAGTCCCTCAGCTAGCTCGATCAGAGACTCTCTAACAGGAACAGGAGTCCTCCAAGGTGACACTTGGATAACAAGGACAACTGTCATGGCCTCCTCCATGGCTATGGGAGCTGACAGACAGAGGATCCTGTTCTCTTGACCAGTAGGGGGAGAAAACGTGCTTTTTTCTGCTTTTACAACCAAACCCCCAGCGATTGATCCTAACTGGACTAGCTTAGGGCTATACCTTGTCTGTAATGTTTTTGGCTGGAGCAACTGACCCTGCCTGCAGCTTGGCTTCAACCAAACTGGACTGCTCCCCAGATTGGGCAGGATGCAGTGTCCTAAGCACATAAGGGCTCTGGAAGAGATGCAAGTGCTTGTAAGTGTAGCCATTGTGAAAGAGGATGTGAGTAAAAAGTCTTGAATTAACAGCCTCGGAGGTGAAAGTCTTAGAGGCCCTGAGTTTCAAAGCAACTCAAAAGATAAGAAAGCAGGGGTTGCCAGTGGCTCTGATAGAATTTTCGGCGTGGAAAGGAACCATCAGATATACAATTTTCGGCATGGCTAAAAAGATAAGAAGTATGAAATAAAAGTAGCCTTTATTTTAAGAATGTGGAGAGAGACTTCATGACCCTCCGGGGTCTGGCATTCTTTCTGCCAGACATGTGGTGTGGGGGCATACATGTAGCTTAGGTTTGGGGTGGTGCCTAAGGGGCATTAGTGATGCACTGGTAGCCCATTTGTATTCATTTGGCACCACAGGTAAATTGCCTAGGGGCGGGAAGATGACCTCAAGATAGAGCCCCTTTGTTCCACCTCCCAGGCTCCCACCAGCTACAGGGTGTCCCATCTGGGGCAAAAGCCTTTCAGGCTCCAAGGAACAGGTCTGAGAACGTTGCAGAATTAGAAGCAGGGAAGAGCAAGAAGGATGGTGTCACAGGCACACGAAGCAGAGATACTGGTTTCTTCCAGGAGCGTGGCACTGAGAAGCATCACAAAGGCTTCAGCCTGGAAATGTGAAAAAGGAGTTTCTCCAACTGAAGTAAAAATGAGGACATGTGGTGGCTTACTTCAGAGGTCCATCTTAGACACAAGCAGAGAGACAGTATCAGGGGCCACTGGAAAAGTCCCCAGGGCTGCAGCCACCCACATGCTGGGTACCTGGAACTCAAAGGGGAAGAGGAAATCCACTAGGATCCACAGTGTGGAAACTGAAAGGGCTCTCAGATGAGAGCTGGTGTTTGGATTGTTCTTATTACAAATGTATGGTTTTTCCAGAAGGCAGTATTATCTCAAACCTATTTTGTAGGAAAGGAGGTTGATGTAGGAGGTTCCCCCCACATATGATGGATCCATAGTGTGCAACTTAATATCCCAAGTGAGTTTAGGTTCACAGGCCATGAATTCTGGTACCTGCATGTGTTTTCTGGCATCTGGATGAGGTAAATCTGTCTTCCCTGCTGGTACCGGATATCACTAAAACTTGACAGTGGTGGATTTGGGGAATAACTTTTATGCATGACATACTCTGCCTTATGATGGAGAAAAACCCATAGTTGAGAATGAACCAGCCAAGAAAAAAGTACAAATTTCTCTCAACTTTAATTCAGCGGAGAGTTGCACTTTGGGTTTGCATATTTTGGATCTCAATAGGGTTGGTGAAGCAACATGAACCTAAGGCAGGCAGAGATGTGAACTAGGGTGGGAGGGAATTTCTCAGCCCCTCTCCCCACTACCCCTAGAGTCCAGTTTCTCTGCAAGGAACCCTTTGTGCTCGTATTTGAGGAAGGCTGATCTGAAGCTGCACTCCCAGGATGGACACAGTGTCACATCTGAGCCACTAGGGTTCTTTGTTCACCTGGACTAAGTTGTTGCGGTAGGGTTGACCTGGACCATTGGGCCCAGGGCCCTTGCTGTGTTTATTTGCAGAAAAGTACATTCATATTTTGGGATTCTAACTGTGAGAATAATAAAATAACTTATCACTGCAGAGAAACAGCCTTAAAAAGAAAAAATACAGAAACTCCACACTGAGTTATATCCCCATCCCCAGCCCTTTTTTATTTTTTTGTTTTTAAATTTTGAGACAGGGTCTTCATAGCCACTAAATTGTCCAGGCTGGGCTCGATCTTGTGATCCTCCTGCTTCAGCTTCCCAGAGTGCTGGGATCACAGGTTGGTACCACCAGGCCAGGTTTGAGAAGTATTTTATCGTTATTTAAAGGGAGCCTCCCCGAGGAAGAAGTCAACACAAAGAAGCAGAACCGAGGAGAGGATGGCCTGCATTTTCTTTTTAATGCCACTCCATCTCATCTATCCTATCAGTACTTTCTCCCTCAGCTGAGAAATTATGTTAGCATATAAATTTTTTTTAAATTTATGCTTATTTATTTTAGATTTAACCTGGCTTGAGTTGGGATTCTGTCATGGGTTCTGTAGATAAAACCTTTTATCTCTTGTCAATTTAAAATATTGCAGAAGAGTGAATAAATGTAAATGAAAAGAATAAATTCAGTAAACTCAGTGTGGGCATAGAATGTACCTCACAGGTCATTACCAACAATCCGATAGACAAAACAGTATGTGATCATTTCTCAGTGCTTTTTACAACCGAGCACTGAAATGCTTTGGATTTTAAGTTTAAGATGTCCTGAGAGTTTATGTGTGTAGAACAGAGCCTCTTCCTGTTCAGCTTGCCAATAAACTGAGAAATATGTGTCAACTAAAGGGAAAGAAAGGAAGGTACTGTCATTTCTCATATTCAAAAATGTTGCAGAAATGATGTAGTTTATCTAGTTCTCTTTATTAGAAAACTGTTAAGTATTTAATATTTTTTGAAGGCCATATGCTTGTAGTGAAAATAATTTTAAAACTTTTGATACAGTGCCTTGCTTTTAAACATAAAGAAAATTGCAAGAGAAACCGATTTATTTTCATACTGGGTCTTGGTCTGCTTGGTCTCCATGACAATAATGTCATGGGCTGAGTGTCTTGAAGGATGGATATTTATTTTCTCACAGATCCGGAAACCCCATGTCAAATTCTGGCAGGGTTCTGTCTGGTGTGGGCTGTCTTCTTGCCTGGCAGACCACTGCCTCTGGCTGTGCTCTCACCTGAGGAGACAGGAAGGGAGAAGAGAGGGACAGACACACACAGAGAATGAGCTCCAGGTGTCCCTGCTAAGGACATTAATGCTATCAAGTCAGAGCCCCCCTCTTATGAACTGCTTTTCTTTGTCACATTCCTTATCCATGGGGCAAAATCCCAAACACTCCCAACCTAATGGAGGGGAGGTTTATTTTGGTTCACACTTCAGTCCAAAGTCACTTGCTCTAAAGAAATAAGAAGAGGAAGAGCTCCCAGGGGTCATCCAAATAGAAACCACTCCTTAGGCATGCTACTTCATGATTCCAAATGCAATCACGATGACCATACCATCCTCAGAGGTTGCTGCCTAAGGAAAATGTGGCTGACAGAGAATGAGGAAGATGTTCCTGGCGATTCTGAGATACCTTTGGGTGACTTGGCCAGGGTTTAGGGTGTTGGAGGCAATGATTTTCATTATGTTCGGTGACACTTGAAAAATATGGCTTTCTCTCTCCAGGTGATCTTTCATTTCTCAGATATAAGTTTAGAAATTCTGAAGACTCAAAAACATAAGAGGAGCTTAGAGGGGGATTTTCCTGAGATAATATAAAACTTGTGAGGGCAACAGAAAGTAACAAAGTCAGGGGCAGAGTGAGAGAACTTGTGAATCTGCATGGTGAAATGTCCAGAGATTTCAGTAAGGGAGAAACACAGGAAATTAAAAGAGCAACAAATATCATGCTTTTGTGAGGAAAAACAAAACAAGGCAGTGAGGTCTGTCACTCAGATCTGGTACACAAGAGCTTGTGAAAGCTATCGCTTCTTATTTGGGTTTTCCCAAGTCAGTCCTGGGCCTAGGTCTGTGCTCAGCAGCCTGCCTAGGAGGTAACCTCTGGAAGCGGAGATTCAGGAGGGATGGCAGTCAACTCGTGTGTGTTTGTGACCATGTGGGCAGCCACAGCTCAGCTCAGGACTTTGGAGGACCCCATAACTTATGATAGGACACAAGAGAGTCAGCCAACCTGCCCTCCATGCTACCATCTTCTCTGGCCTTTTCTGTGTGCAACCTGCATGTGCTTCTGTGGCCAACGACAGTCCTTCTTACTCACAGACACTGCGAGCTGGAAGCCTTGGTGTGAACCTACGAGTGAGTGTAGTAATGTGGAGCTGCCGGTGTCAGCTGACAGAAGCACACACACACACACAAAGTTTTTCAGATCACTAGTAATCAGCATGTACTTTGAAGGTGCGGTTAACCATGCATTTACAAAGCCTTACAGTATTCCCAGCTTACTGTTTTTCATCTAGCACAGTGGTGGTAGAGTGAACTGAAGAGGAGAAAGGACGGGAAGGATTATTATTTCAATTTGCCTGTGGAAAAAGTGATTGATTGCTTGAGTAGACTGAGGTCATTTGATTTAGTATAGAGCTAGACCCAGGGCCACTGTTTTCTAATTTTTTGCTTCAGGTGCTTTCTCTTAGGCCCAGATCAACAATGTGAATGCCTCTAAGAGATGTGGACCTCCAGGCAAATTTCCAAGGGAAAGCAAGGACACATGGGCATCCAGGTGACCCACAGCTCTGGGCTGTGCCACTCTGTGTACTGCACTGAGGACAGGAGATTTCTGTAAGCCAACTTCCTACAAACTGCAGAAAGTTGGTTAAGCCACTTATCTTCTCTAAATTCCAGTTGGATAATATTCTAAATGTGGGTAGTAATACTTCCCACGAAGGTTTGCTGTGAGGATTAACCAAGATAATAAGTGAGAAAGGGCTTTGTAAAGTGCCAAGTACCACAAGTAAAGGCATTAAAAAATAGTCCACGAGCTATGTGGAGACATCAACCCAGCATCCATCTCTGGCATTGCCATGGAGACCGAGAAACAGTGGCAGACTTTCCGTTGTTTTCATGTGGTTTTAGAAATCATTTTTTAAAGCTCAAGATGAAAGCTGATGGAATTGAAAATGCTGGGAGATTAAGAGAAGAGTTTGAATTTGAGCTCATAATCTTCCTTTGTAGCAACATACTGACAAAATAATACTCAAGGTGACTAATTTCTGTGGCACAGGAAATCCACCCAGTTAGCTGTTTCCTATAGATAGAAAACAGCAAACCCAGGTCAAGGACACATGGTTGCAGGAGAAGAGTTTAGGGGCCTCTAACTCTCAGGCTTGCCACTGCCTGCCATCTGTCTAACCACGGTCTAGAGGAAATTCCCAGGAAACCTTTGTGATCGCTGTTAGTTAAAATAATTCAGCAGAAAAGGTACACGTCCCTGCTCTGGAGCCTTCTGGTTACATGGTGGTGTCATTCTGTTAAGCCAGTCCCGACTTAACAGCGAGAAAACTGTGGGCTTTTGGTGTGTAGCTCACTTGAAACCCACACATTTGAGATGAAACATAAAAGTGGGAAGGATTTCATTGTGTGACTCCTGACCTCAAATGTGAGGTTCCACCCTGGCTCGATCATTTACTACTTCATGAGTATCTTTTAGTGTTCGATCATTTTTTTTTTTTTTAATTTCTCAAGGAATGTGAACATTTCTTTGGAGATGTTTTGTGGAAATGAAAGGTGGGTTAGAAGATAACTCTCAGGAAGACTGGCATTGAAAAATGTTTTCTTGGGGCTGGGGGTTTAGCTCAGTGGCATAAGCGCCTGCCTTGCAAGCAGGCAGTCGTGAGTTCGATCCCTGGTACCGATAAAAAAAAAAAAAAAAAAAAAAGAAAAATGTTTTCTGAATGTGACTAGAAAGAGAGGAAAGTGATGAAGAGAGAGATATTGGAGGTTGAAGACTTTTAAGATTAAGTAACTCATCTGGGCTCTCTAATCTTCATTCAGATGACTCGTTTTTATCTTTCTTTAACAAATAGCCTTTCAGGTTTATCAATCTATGAATCAACAATTTTCCATTTTTGTTCCGAGGAGAAGCACACATGACTATTTTAAGCTGGTGGTTGGTGATATGAAAGTTAGTTTGCTAAGTTAGGAATAAATAAATTTTCCTGAAGTAGGCTTCTCAGCTCACATCTCTTTGCCTCCAATTTACTAAGTAGAGAATCAGATGGGATTTGGAGCATCAGTGGGCCGCTGCTACAGGCACTGTTCTAGATCCTAAGGAGGGCTCCAGAGAACAGTAGAACATGTATAAGATACAGGGGGGATGGAGGAGCCAGCAGAGACCGTCAGACCTGTGTAAAAGCAATATGCCATGGAATTTATCATGCCTGGGTGCAGGCAGGCAAGAGTATAATAAACTGGCTGCCATGAATAAAGAGAAGTGTGTCCTTTTCGTGAGTGTAGAAATGAAGGCAGGGGACATTAGGCTGGATTAACATCTGCAGTCAAAGTTCCCTAGCAGTCTCCTACCTCAGTGGACAAAATCCTTGAAATATCCGGTGGTGTCTCCAGATGTCCCCCGCTGTCTCAAGCCTTGCAAGATTCCTTGTCCTATCTAATTTCCTTTTGATATAGGGGAATGAAACTCCCAAATGAATTTCCTATTGATATAGGGGAATGAAACTACTATACATATGAGTTCGTGTTCTCTAAAATTGAAGAATGAATTTTAGGAACAACGGAGGTTATGAACAGAATATATTTACTGAGAAAAAGAAAGCTTCTGTCTGAGAGAGAGAGAGAGAGACAGAAGGGATCCAGGGTGGGTTGCCAAAGACTGTCTTTTTTAGGGACTTTTATAGAGTAAAATCATGGAATGCAATGGGTTTAAGGTAGGAAAAAATGGAACTTGCAAGGGAACAGAACTGTGGTCAACCAACAAGATTAATTGCTCAGGTAAAATTGATTAATAGGACCAAATGGGGAGCAAGTGTTGTACTAAGCGGGCATGCTTTACAGCAGTGACTCTTCCTGAAGTGGCCTGGGATACTGACTCCTGACTTCCTCAGGGTGATAGAGAACTACTTGGACTCTGGATCCTTAGGATGTGGGTGTATTTGCTTTGCCTTTTGTCTTAAGACCTGGCTCACAGCAAGTGGTGATTGTCTCTTCCAAGGCTGCAAGGTATCTGAACTGCTTTGGCTCCTCTGAGGGCCCAGCCATGCCTATAATATTTCTACCTAGCCCAGCTGCCTGTGACACTATCACTGGACAGCCTCAGGTGCTAAGCTGAGTTCCCTGCAGAGTGTAGTGCTTCTGCTGGTTGGTAGTCATGCTACTATGGAGCTTACATTTCCATCTTTGAGTTATTGTAGAAAAGGAAAAAGGAGGAGGAGGAGGAGGAGAAAGAGGAAAAGGGAAATGGGCATTGGTTTTCATGGCTATGTGACACATGGGCTGAGTGGGCAACCTAGTGGGAGAGAAATCTTGAGGAACGGGGCTGTATCAAAGAGAAGCAAGCACCAGCATTTGACTGTTGGTAATCACTTGTACAAGACCCTATAAAACACTGAGAGAAAAGTCTGAGCAGACATGGAAATCCAGGCGTGCAGAGGGACCAGGAATGGCTCTACAGGTTGCTGCTGATATCAAAATGCAGAGCCACCAATCTTTGCCTAGGGTAGGACTGGAGCAGTTTAGTAAATAGTGAAGTGATGTTAGGGTTTTTTAAAGGTGCTTTGGATCAGGTTTTGAGTGAAGCTGCCAGTCATATAAATTGGATCAAAGTTCATAGGTAAGGGAAGGGTGGCTAATTAGGGTCATGGTAAGTACAAAGGAGAGGGGGGAGTATGTTATCATTGAGGTAAAAGACTAGTGAATTGGAATTACAGTAATGTTTGGAACTAAGATCTACAGAAAATGTCTAATAGAAAGGCCTATTTGTCACATAGGCAGAGAGTAATAAAAAGGCATTTGGGTGTTTTTTGGTCTGGTCAGACTGACACAGATGTGCAGGAGATTGTGATTTTTACAAAGGGGAGAGGTCAAGTGAGAGATAATTTGCTTTAGTCCTCTCAGAGCCTCACTAAGGACTGGGTACTGGTGCTGGGAGGGATGGATGATCTACTTTAGTGGGATGGCAAGGGGTGCTTGGCTGAGAGCTAGGGAAGGGTAGAGGTGTTCCAGGCCCCAGGGTCTAGGTCTGGAGAGGCAGTGGGAGCTTCTGGTGAGGCCAGAGAAGGAAAGAGGGACAGGCTGAACTGACAGATGGGAATCTGATCCCGTGAACTGTTTAGGTAATAGAGAGTTAATGGGAAGTAAGTC
Organism: Cavia porcellus; assembly: GCF_034190915.1. Taxonomy (NCBI): domain Eukaryota; kingdom Metazoa; phylum Chordata; class Mammalia; order Rodentia; family Caviidae; genus Cavia; species Cavia porcellus. The sequence continues at coordinate 52,184,519 of NW_026947500.1, read as the reverse complement.
ACCTAATGAGCAGGCATGGAAAGATCAGAGAACTTTTCAGATAGGTGAAGATATGGGGTTGTGGTTGTCTACCAAGGTGACTAATGGCTATGTAGACTTTATTTAACCAGGTGTTATTTTTACAGGCAACTTAGTTAGATAGAAGTATTATAGGCAGTCAGTCAAGGCTAGGTTCTGGAAGGAGCCAGTACCAGAGGCCAGATACATTGCAACTGGGGGGAGACAAACACCCCTGCTGTGGGCAAGATCTCAAGACAAAAGATCAAGCAGACACACCCACATCCTAAGGATTGATAATCTAAATAGGTCTCTGTCACCCTGAGGAAGTCAGAAGTCACCATCCCAACTCCCTAAGGGAAGAGTCAGTGTTCTGTATTCATGCCCACTTGCTATCATGACTTGCTTCCACATTTGTCCTGACTTAATCAATTTTACCTGAGCAATTAATCTCATTGCTTGACTAGTTCTGTCCCACCTCATGTCCAACTTGTGAGTTCCCATGTTTTCCCCACTTTAGACCTGCCTCGCTTGTTCTACACTAGAAAAAAGAGCTTCGTTATATTTGTATTATACCAAAATACCTGTAAAGTGACCCTAACTGTTCTGTATACATTTTTCTTCTCCCTTCTCCCTCTGGGTGACCTAATTGATATGTTAACCATTGCTGCCCTCTACAAATAACAGATGTGGTGCTAAAATAAGGTAGCAAAAGGTTGTTAATTGCTGCTAGACTCCTCTGTTCTCTGCTGAGAAAAACAAGGAACTTCCCCATTAGCCTACCTCCTGATCCACGCCCAAACCCCTTACCTTGGTGGGGCGAGACACACATAGCTTTTGCAATCTCCAACTGCACTGTGTCACCGTGCCCAGGATAAAATAAATCAGTGCTGCTTTTTAAAATATGTTTTTGCCTCTTTTTTTTAAACTCGAGTTTGGGGGCTCATTTGTGGATTACAAAGAGCTTTGTGGTTTTACTCTATAAAAGTCCCTAGAAAAGACAGTCTTCGGCAACCTGCTCAGGACCCCTTCTGTCTCTTAGACAGAGCTTTTTCCTCTCAGTAAATATACTCTGCTCTTAACCTCCATTGTTCCTAAAATTCAGTCTTTGATTTTAGAGAACATGAACTCATACTGGACTTATAGTAGGTTGGGAGCTTCACTCCCCTACATCATTATCATTTATCTCATCTGTTGGGGAATAAGCCATAGTCTCTGCTCTCTGCAGCCCAAGCAGGTCACACAGGCAGTAGGTACTGCCTTGTCCGTATCAGATGGTTTCTTTCCTGGAAGCAGAAGTCAAGGTACTGGATTAAGAAGGAATATGGGAGCCTATAGGTTCTGGGAGAAAAAATGAAAGTAAGAACTAATAAGACAGTTTGGGAAAGCATTATAAAGGGAAGGGCACACATATGTTGTTCATGACCTCAGAGGACAATTTCACAATGGAGTTGGCTTTAACTGAATTTCTAAGTGAAAGAGATAAAAGAAGGAGATAAAGCTAGGCATGGAAAGATTAGAGAACTTTTCAGAAAGGTGATGATTTGGAGTCGTAGTGCAGCTTCACTGTAACCAGAGGGAGCAGCATGAAGGAAGGTAGAAGAAAGAACACGCAGTGCATGGCTGGTGGAGAAATCAGGTATATCAGGGTCTTCTCCTCTGCCTGCCAGATCTGTGGAACAGACGCCTGGGCATGGGCAAATAGAAAGTGAGATGCTTCATGGTTAGAAAGAGACAAAAGCTGACATGCATTTCAAAGTTAGATTATTGAGCATGTTAGGGGAGAAGAGATGAGATAAGAAGCCACCAATGGTTTCAGCACAGTGGGTTGCAAGTCAGGGTTGACAGCAAGCAGGGGCTGCCTAAGCCAAGTCTCCCAGCGTTAGGCGCTCCCTGCGCTTCCATCGCATCTGGCGCTTCCTGCGCATGCTCCACGTTCAGTTCAGTTCAAGGTGACACCAAGACAGCAAGTAACCCAATCAATAAGTGAACAGATGAATCGAGCAGCTATTACTCAAATGAAGTACACATGGTCAATAAATATATGAAAAAGTTCAAAATGTTTAGCTACCAGGGAAATGCAAATCTGGACTATATTTGAGACCTCGTCTTGTCCCAGGTAGAGGGCGTATCACGGAGAATACCAAAAATCAGCAAATGCTAGTGGGGATGTGGAAAGAAAGGAATTCTTTACCACTGCTGATGGAAACATCAATTAGTAAGGCATTATGGAAATCAGCGGGGATTTTCTCAAAACAAAAGAAAACAGAACAAACTAAAAATAGAGCTACTACTTCAAAGGAACCACCCAAAGGAAAATTAGCATACTGTGGAGATATCCTCAATACTTATGCAGCACAATCGTGGGGCTTAAGCTATAGAAGCAACCTAGGTGCCTGTCAACAGATGTTTGGACAAAGAAAAGTCTATATATGATGGAATACTATTCAACCACGAATAAAATGAAATCATGCCATTTGCAGGAAAATGGGTAGAACTGGAGACCATCTTGTTAAGTGAATTAAATCAGACTCAGAAAGTCAAATGTCACAGGTTTTCTCACATAAGAGAAGACTAGAAAAAACTTTTAAAGTGGGAAATTGATATAGGGGAATGAAACTTCTGACTTACTATATGTCTGGTACAAGTCCGTCTTCTCTAAAATCAAAGAATGAATTTTTGGAACAATGGAGGTTAAGAGCAGTATATATTTATTGAGAGAAAGAAAGCTTCTGTCTGGGAGAGAGACAGAAGGGATCCTGAGTGGGTTAACAAAGACTGTCTTTTCTAGGGGCTTTTATAGAGCAAAATTATGGGGTGAGAAGGGTTCAAGGTGGAGAAAAAGGGAACTTGTGAGGTGGGCATAAGGTGAGACGGAACTATGGTTAACCAATAAAGTCAATTGCTCAGGTAAAATTGATTAAATCAGGCACAAATGGGGAACAGATATTCTTAAGGATATTCTTAAGTAGATATTCTTGGGGGTTGGGATGGTGACTGCTGAGTACCTCAGGGTGATAGAAACCTATTTAGAATACCAATCTTAGGATGTGAGTGTGTTTGTTTGGGCTTTTGTCTTGAGGCCTGGCCCACAGTAGGAGGTGCCTGTCTCCTCTAAGGTCACAAGGCATTTGATCCTCTGTGCGGGCTCCTTTGAGGACCCAGACCTGTCTGACTGCCTGTGATATTTCTATCTAACTCAGCTGCCTGTAACAAAATGACATAAAAGTAGAAGAAAAACTTTTAGAGAAGAGGAAGGAGATTGAAGAGAGGGAGTAAAGGCAGGGAGGAATGATCAAACTCTGTTTTCTGCATCTATGACTATGTCAACACTAAATCGACTATTTCGTCTAACTAATGTACACTAGTCAAGAAGGATATTGTTTCAAAATATTCTTTCAATGGGGTGGGAATGGAAATAGTTGAGGCCATGACCCAGCAGACTGGGAAGAGACTGGGAGGTTATATGACCATTACTGATCATTTTAAAGAAGAACACTGACATAGCAGAAGGGGTGTTAGGGTAGGAGACAGATTTTTGAGAATTTTTGCGGGAAGGATGGGAACAAAAGTGTGGATTTTGGACAGCTAGGCTAGGAGTGAGGAAACGGGTAGTGAACACAAGGATAATTGTTCTAGTCAAGTCTCACAAAGTAATAGAGCCAGAATTAGCAGTGTGGAGGGCAGGGAAAGATGAGAAAAGTAGCAGGGCCTGCTCTGAGACAAGAAGGCAGAGGAGGGCAGGACGGCCCACGTGGGGAGGGGGAAGTGGGCTTAGTACTAGGCAGCCCTGCCCTTGGTGAAGGATATGAAGATGTTACCTGTAGACAGTGCAGAAGCTTGGGTGGAGCCAAAGAGTCAACAGACCCTCAGGAAAGTCTGGAGAAATCGGTGGACGGAAATATCAGAAAACTTGGAGCCTTGGATTTCAGTTAGACTGTTAACTTCCCATGTGGTGTTAGACAGATTCTTCACTTCTATGAGTCTCAGGTTAGTTGCTGGTAAAATTAGGTGCTCAGCATCGTACCCTGGGCTGTGATTCCTTGAGGACGGTACCAGCTCGGCAGTCAAATCTGAGAGGTGCTGACGGGGAATACGATCCTGAAATGAACTCTTCAGACAGACTGCCAGCTTCTCGTTCCTCTTGTGATCTCGTAGTAGTTTTCCTTTGCAAAGTTACTGAGCAGCGGTGCAGGAAGGCAAACTTTTCTTTCTCCAGCCCCACCGCTGAGTGGGACGCCATGAAAAGCTTGAAATAGCCTCAAGGTGGCAGCATTAACTCAAGGATGGATGGACAGATGCTGGTACCTAGCCTTGAACTCCCCTAAGTCAGAATAACTGCCCTCTCTTGTTGCATCCCCAACCTCAAGTGTAACTATTTAGAAGCCAAGAGCTATGTACAACGTGTGAGGAGATCAACAGCGACGGAATCAAATGCATCAAATCACAAGTATCCCCCAGGAGTTGAGAGCCTTTAGGAGGGAAAAGAAAGCAAGCATATTCGGTGCCGGAAGGAACTGAAGACATTCAAATAGATTAATAATTTATCTAAGTCAGTGCATTCAGTCAGTGGTGGATTCTAGGTTTCTCACTTGTCAAAACCCAAAGTCATTGTATTTTACAATATTAATAGTTGTCAGTTTAAGTTGCTCAGGTTATTACAATATTAATTTCCATATAGCAGAGAGCTAAATTATTCCATAGAGCCAAATGTCTAGCTTGTCTCAATTGTTAGGGTGTCAAATTTATGGGTGAAGTTTTCTCTTCTCATTCCGCTTCCTACTCTTTTTTAAAACCCTCTCTTTCTCCTTTTTTCTTTTCATCTCTTTATCTGTGTATCTTCTTTTCCTATTTTCTGTTTTTGTACTCATAAAATTAAATAACAAGGAGGAAATCCTCATAGATCTTCAAAGCTGAACATGTGTGTCAGGAGGTGAACTGCTGCAGAAAGCTAAAATATAAATAAGGAAGAAAGAGATGACAGGAACTAAAGGCAGACATCTGAGATAGGGAAGGTGATTGAGGAAAGATAGATCCAAAACGATTAAGCTATGTTCTATACCTGTACCAATTCCCCAAAACAAGTCTAACTATTATATATTAAAAGCACACAGTAATAAGAATGGGCATTGGATTGCTCATAACCTTTTCTCTGTCTACTGAAATGATTTTCATACTTCGTTATGCCTTGCTTGGTTGATTTTGGATGTACTTGCATTGGTGAGATTACCCACTTAAACACAATGTCTAACAAATTTGTTGTTTCACCTTTGGTTTGCCAGTGGTTTGAACTGTCAATATCTATGTTCAAAATAGAAGATAATCTATCACTGTGTTTCTCATGATGTTTCTATTATCTGATAAAACTAGTCTCATAAAAAGAACTGGTAGATTGTTCCTATTCTATGTTTTTGGAAGCGATCATGAATAATTGGTATTAATTTCTAATTAAATGTTTGGTAGAAAAATAATTTTAACAGAGGTGGAAAATATCCTTGGGCTCATGTCATCTAGCTTATTATGACATTATCATTAATTTTATAAAAATTAATTTATCCAAACAATAATTTTTTGCATGAAAATCTTTTCATAAGAAAGGAGAAAAAGTTGGTAAATAAGCTTTCCTGTTGCAGCTTACTGTACAGCAATATGTGCTGGCAAGAATCTGAGAGAAACAGGACCTTTCTCTGGATTCTGAGAGTCCCCTTGTGTTTCCATATCGATCCCCAAAAGAGAAGTAAGCAGTGAAAAGATATAGAGACCTTGAGTTAGAGAAACTTTGGCACTTCCTTCCTGAAACTATGAGGCTCTAATGGACTTGTCTGGTTCATTCCTTCTTCCAGTCCTAAAATCATCCAGGAGCCCTGCCTTATTTCACTGGAGAATACTATTTGAAAAAAAGCCAGATGTGAGGCATAGGCTGAAGTTTTCACATCTGTAAAACTGGAGACATAATTTCTCATAGAGTTGTGTGAAATTTAAGGGAAAGACTGCATACATATAACAAAGAGCTTGAAATGCAGGAGGTAGCTGGTGTGTTTTAATTCAGTAAATTAATATTAATGAAATAGACAGAATCCTTTGATTCTTGTGAGCTCCATGCTTAAACGTATCCCAAACCACGTTGATTGGAAAGCAATTTCCTGAAAGCGTTTTGTGTCACAAAGCTCTTTGAATTTGGAGCTCTGTAGTTAAAGCTAGATTAAACAAAGTGGAGATTTTGATACAGCTCATTATCTATGAATGGGCCATTTAATAATTCCTCCAACTGAGGACCAGTGCAGGCCATCATCCTAGGACTGAATGTAGCACGGCTGCATCTCATACTCCTTTGAGAGTAGTTTGCATGAAAATTTCTCATGAATAATCTTAGACTGTGACCTGAGGAATGGAGGGTCATTTTGCCCCTTGAGGGAAGGTTCTTTGGGATTTGTTCCTGTCACAGTAATGTTTCAGTTCCCTCAGGAAAGTACTGTTTTGATTGCTTGTTTACATGTCACTGAGCCCTGGATTGCAGTTAAGGCCTTAGGGAACTTCTCTCCAGAGGAACGTAAATCTATGTAAGTCCCATCTTCTCATGCACTTCAGGCTGCTCACACAGGTTGGTATGACTCACTTTGGGTCTCATGAAAATCCTAACGGCAGCAGAACTGCCTGCATACTTTTATCACAGAGCCTCAGGAAATTTCTTACTATATGAAATCTAAGGCCTTCAGAGACCAAACAGATTTTCTTGTCTTTTCAGACTTCAAAAAGTTCAGTCCTTGAAGGCTGTTCTGAATTAAGATATCATAAGTCCTGCAGGACATAGGTATGTTTGCCCTGACTTTCTTTTAAAGGCACATTCTTCACACTGTAGGTAGAAATAATACACTTAGCTCAGGGAAAGGGTTTTAGGTGTAGGTTTAAAGGATCTGAATTTTATTTTCTCCAAGTTCCTCGGCCACATCTCGTGAGAACAGAGTAACAGGAGATTCCTGTAGGTGATTTTGAGTCATTGTTACCTAGGCAGCCATTGACATAGTCATTGCTGGACGGAATATTGCTACCAACTGATGATAAAGTCTGGGAAATAAGTTTGTATGACTGAATTACAGTTTAATAGAAATAAATTTGTTTGCATTTTGGAATTACCATGAATCACATGATAGCTGGAATTTCTCTTCTTTTATCTTACTTCATGTTCTTGATACAGGGAAACTTCTATGGTTCCAAAGCAAGCACCATTAAAGCTATTACACTAACTCAACTTCTTCTTTTTTTGTTTTTTTGTCTTTTTCCTTTTTATCGGTACCAGGGATCCAACTCACAGCTGCCTGCTTGCAAGGCAGACGCTTATGTTGCTGAGCTAAACCTCCAGCCCCTAACTCAACTTCTGAGACACTAATTCATTCATTTAACAGGCATTTCAGCTTACTATGTGTCTGCCACTATGTGGCCAGTGGATAATAAAGCAAAAAACACTAACAGAGACAATCAGATTCTCTTCTTCCTTCACGGAATTTAGTAATTCTACTGATGATCTCATTTGGATTTCCTCAAAAGAGGCGTGGTGGTTGGAAGTGATTTTTCCAGTCTCTTTAGAAGAATTTTTGATGAAACATTTCTACTTCCAGACATTTGAATGGTTTATTCTCTTTCTATCTTTATAGCAATAAAAACTTTGTAAATCTTAATTTTTTTTCAGTTTAATGTATTTTTGTTAGACATTTTTCAGTGTTGTTTCCTTTTCAGGGCTCCTTGTGATGTTAATCTCAGGTACCTGTGCACTAGAGGGAAAATAACAGCAGAAATGCAGCAGCACCTCAGTTCATGAACGCTTCTATTCATGAGCAGTTTGGTTGGCAAACAGAAGTGTTTGGGGAATTTGGTTTCCAGTTGTGAACTATACATTGGGTCAGGATCATGCCCATGGTCTGCCATCTTTCTTAGAACTGTGGAAGAGCTCGCTTTGTGAACCGAGGTACCACTGTACAGTATTAGGCTTTAGATTCAGGCCCTGTGATGCTTCTGGAATGATGTTAGGCAAATGAAGCCTTTTTTCCACATTCTAACTCCAGAATTCTCCCTGCTGCTCTGAATCTGGACACATTTACCAACAGCAAATGCCTGCATAAAGGGAAAGGGTTGCTCATCGAGAGTACACAAAAGTGTCTTGAATAGTAGTTGTAAGTAGATGAAGAACTGCCAGTCAATGGTGAGAAATCTGGCCCTAAAAAGTATACACATGCACAGTTAAGGAGTTATGTGACTCTTGAGTGATGCTGCCTATGTATGATTAGATTATAGTACATTGTTCCTGCTAAATTAGGGACTATATGAATGTGTCAAAAGATAAAAGAAAAAGGGTGAGAAAGGTTGGATAAAAGTAAGGGAAAATGCTGCTGCTCAGTTGGAAATCTATGAACAAGTGAAAGAGAAAAAGGCTGACAGACATAAAATTCTAGGCCTTTGTTCTATGAGCATGAGAGGGCACTTGAAGCATTGTTTATAGAGGTGAAAACTGGAAATGGAGGTGAGGTTCGAGCAGGGATCTCATACAGCTTTCCACAATGGCTCAGATGGCTCCTGTGAAACCAGCCACGTGGACCAGCTAAGCCACCCGCAGGGCTCCTCACCAGTCCTGTGCGTAGCTGCTCTCCAAGGCAAAGTGAGGCCGAGATGGGTTAAAGCTACTCATTCCTCCAGTGCCTGTTTCTCACTCTCCCCTCTCTCTTCACACTTTTCCTCTCTTCCCTGAGACTGAGCCTGCTCCCACCCACTCTGTTACAGAGCCTGGGAAAGCCTGTGAGCCCTTAGATGGAGGAAAGGCAGGAGGAGGGAGAGAGTGCTCTAAAGTTAGAACATAGCCTTTCTCCCAGCCTGACCACCTGCACACACACTGTTACTGCTGAGTATTTTCCGTGTCATGAATCTAAGCTGATCTATTAGCAGAAAGTGTGGACTCATAAACAGACAACAATAGCTTGCTTGTTGTGTTTGTCATTGGTGTTCTATTCAGGTCACCAAACATTTATTTTTGTGTGCTGGGTGTCCACGGTGGGCAGGTGAGGCAAGAAGGAGAGAAGAAGCTGTCCCAGGAGTCTTACAGCAGGTGAGGTAGCTGGGTGCTTGTCCAGCTAATTGTGTGACAATCAGCCAAACTTCGGGGCTTGGCACATGCAGAGAAGGGAGAACCTAACTGTAACCAGATCACAAATCTATATTTATGTGCTACTGTACTCCTTTTCAGCTGAGCCAAGGAATAAACTTGCAAATACACTAGAAATTGTGATTAAGATTTCTGGCTTGAGTATCAAACAGACCAAATTTTTTATTTTATCTTCAACAGTTTGATGTTATGTGACTCCTGTCAATATTCATTTAACTGTTACTATTTTATAGCTCTCTGGTCTCCACAAAAATGCTCAATTTTAGAAGAAAATAGTACTTAGGAAAAGGAGACTAGGTGTAAAACAGACTGCCAGTGGAGGTGTTACTTACAGTATGAAGAAAAAATATTCTATTCACATGTCTTAAATTATGGAACATGGTGTAGAGAGATAAAGTAAAAACTGGGGAAAAAGAGTAGATATATATACAGTTTTTACTTCTGTAAAATGAGAAAAAGGACAGAATTATTCTCCAAGTGCTGAAGGGAAGATTGTGTTAAATGCAGCTAGAGTCATTGGAGTAGTATCTAGTATACAATATGATATTATGATTTCTTTAATTAACATTATTTATGCATAGAAAATTTCAAGAAATTTTTAGTGAAGTTATATTATCGAAGTAGAATGAAAAAGATAAGGCATGATGGATTCATTTTTTACTTAATAGTTTTAGATGCTTAAAAACTGAGTAAAATCTTAGCAACGATGTTGCTAGGCACATCTACATTATAATACATAATTATATCATATATGCAAGTAGAATCTGTGAGTGTGTGAACTTTGGATTAAAAATACAAGGATCCCCAGTACCAAAAATACAAAGGGATGAACTTTGATTTTGAACTCTAGCAATGAGACAACCTTTTTCAAGATTCGGGTTCTCCAATCTGAACTTTCTCATCTATAAAGCACGCATAAGAGCAACTATCTCGTAGGAGTGAGTGTTCTAATAAAGTGCAGGGGTCTCGCGTGTGTCTTGCATGTGGTACATGAACAGTATATGTTAGTCTCTGGCTTTATACTGTTGCATCTTCCTCTTGTAGTTCCATCTGCTTTTTGTTGTCTTTTTTCTTTAGTTACCAGGTGAGGCGCAAGTTGACACTAATGGAGAACAGCTCGGAAGTGACAGAATTCATTCTCTTGGGTTTAACAGATGACCCCAGGCTGCAGGCACCTCTCCTCCTGGTATTTTTGCTCATCTATCTCATCACCGTGGCTGGGAATGGGGGGATGATAATGATCATCCTCTCAGACCCCCACCTCCACACCCCCATGTACTTCTTCCTCAGTAACCTCTCCTTTGTAGACCTGGGTTACTCTTCAGCTGTGGCTCCCAAAATGGTGGCTGCCTTGCAATCAGGGGACAAGGTCATCTCCTACAATGGGTGTGCCGCTCAGTTTTTCTTCTTCGTGGGGTTTGCCACTGTCGAGTGCTACCTTCTGGCTTCTATGGCTTATGACCGCCACGCAGCAGTGTGTAAACCTCTTCATTACACCACCACCATGATGGCATCAGTGTGCTCCTTCCTGACAGTTGGCTCTTATATCTGTGGCTTCCTCAATGCCTCAATCCACACAGCAGACACCTTCAGACTTTCCTTCTGTGGGTCCAATGAAGTGAATCATTTTTTTTGCGACATGCCCCCACTCCTGGCTCTTGCATGCTCCGACACTCGCATCAGCAAGCTGGTTATGTTCTTCGTCGTGAGCTTTAATGTCTTCTCTACTCTCCTGGTTATCGTCATCTCTTATCTCTTCATAGGCATTGCTGTTCAAAGCATGCGCTCTGCCCAGGGCCGAAAGAAGGCTGTCTCCACCTGTGCCTCCCATCTCACTGCCGTGTCCATCTTCTATGGCACGATCATCTTCATGTACCTGCAGCCTGGCTCTGGGCAGTCCATGGACACTGATAAAATTGCCTCTGTGTTCTACACTGTGGTCATCCCAATGCTCAACCCCCTGATTTACAGCCTGAGGAACAAAGAAGTGAAAAGTGCTCTTTGGAGAACACTCCACAGACTGCGCCCTTAACCTCTGCGTCCTTAATCTTTGAGTAGAAAGTGGGAGAGGATAAACTTTCTTTTGGATCCCAGTGATTCATGACTCTTGCGTTCTGGCAGATTCCCATTGTTTCCATCCCTGAGAATGGTGTTTGTTTCTGCTGTTAGAATTTGTGAAAGCAACACTTTGAAATGTCTCATTTGGGAAAAGACTTTACAAACAACAGCATGGAACACTGTGCTGGCCTGGGTCGTTGATGAGGTTTAAAGCAGATGCTCAAAGCAGAGAGTTGAACGTGCTGAATTTTCTCCTCCCTCTTTTTAAGTGGGAGAAAACTTCCATTTACTATTAAATGAGGTATAAGAGTCACACCTTTATGTTTGATATTTGTCAACTAGAATACATAACATTGTGTTCTGCATTTTTTTGGTTTTTGGCTTTGAAAGTCAGACTTTTTTTTTTTTATAAGTGGTTATTATAGTAGTACATATTTAAGGCTTACCATGTGATACTTTTGTATATAGATGCAATATTTGCGGAATGATGAAATCAGAGAGGTAGTACTTCCATCTCCTTAACATTAGAATGTTTAAACAATGAATGAAAATTCTTTTATGAACACATAATTTTCTCATATTGGCAAAGGACGTTTCAATATTTTTAATCATGTTTCCGTGAAGATTACAATTTCAAGCATAGTGCTCTGGACCAAGACCCAGGCAATGTTGGATTAAATCCCCGCAACTCTCTGCCCCATCCCCTCCCACAGTCTCACTGCACTGACCTACCATGCACCTTTGCGCTCTCTATCTCCTTCTGCTAACGTGCTGGGATAACTTTAGTGGAAAAACAATAAAGCCGTCTTACACACAGAAGAATGGAACTGCTCACAGTTTAACCTGAATTAACATACCTTTCAGTAGGGAGCCTGCCCCCTCTTCTGTACTTTTGGCTCCTTCTAACATAATTACCAGCTTGTAAAAGTTCAGAGAATGGCAGTGATTTTTTTCCGAGGGTTATGAGAGGAGATATTTGTCTTCGGGATTAAATGATTGCATTTTTCAGCACCCTTAAGTTTGGCGAATCTATTATTTTTTCAACAGTTCAGCTCATTTGTGGGTTCTTGTTGAAATCTGATGCTCTGTAATTGGGTGTTATCAGAAATTAAAAAAAAAGATCTGCCAGGAAATTTACTTCTTAAGGTAGGAACAGTGCAGTGACGTACATTGGTAGTCAGCCTACTGGTCTCATTTCCTGTCTGAAACTGTTTATGTGTGGGAAGTGAGTGGTGATGGATTTTGCTGCTTGATGGTGTTTATAGCTACAGTTAATCTAAGGAACCAAGTACAGTTCATGATTTCAAAAACCTCAAAAAATACACAAAAGCAATCAAATTTGTACTTTAAATGTGAAACTAAAAACTTAGTTATCTAAATCAGATAGCTTAGGATATGAATTCAGTTTTGAGTACCATCATGTGTGGGCAGCCTGTGTCTGAGGAGAGTAGATCACAGGTCTTCTAGAGAAAGCAACCCAGAGCGGGTTTTGGAAGAAGAGGCCAACCTGTAGGAAGGGTTTTCCATGGCATATGGCGCCATCACCTGGAAAGATCAGGAGCTGCCGTATTCCAGCCAGGACGGCTTCTCCCTCCCTCATCAACCTCTAGCAGTGCACTGAATGACAGCCTATCCAGGCCAGGATCCACAACACACAGATCTCTGCAACTTCTGAAAAGTGCCAGACTTGACGCGTCTAGCAAGTAGCAACGAGGAAAGATTGTGTGCCAGGTGCCACGTTGCTTTTTCCAATCCATATGGCTTCCTGTTTTCCTTTCTCCTCCTGCCTTTCCCCTTTCCCTTTGTCTCCTCTTTTTCTTCCTTATCTATTCCACCTTTTAAAATTGTGGCCCAGTGAGGATTTTCTCACCACTAAGCCATTAGATCTCTATAGAAGATACAAGTATATTCTGTGTTCATTGTGACTGTTGCAGTGCACAGTAGGTGAGCTCCTGAGTATGTTTCTTTGTGCCCCACACCTCAGTTTAAATGGAAAGTGTGAGTCTTCTAAGCACAGATGAATTCAGGCTTCCATAATTCAATTTTTTGTTGAATTTACCTCTAATAAGTGCCACCTATGACTGCAGGTGGGCAGAGCAAAGAACTAGTTCCAGCAGCATCAGCAGGATGAAAATCCTTACTCTTCCCATCATTTACATGACGTCAAGGAAGTTAGGTCATCTCTTTGGACCCAACAAACAGTCCAGCTTTACAAAGTCACCTTTACAGAGGGTAATCTGAAAAGATCATGTGAAATTTAGTCCATCAACATGTCTGTCACAAGACTGTGTGCTTCACGCAGTTGGAGGTCTCTACTTCTGCTCTCCCTGGCTGACTATGTGTTTCCCACTTTACCTGCTCAGCCCCAGCCTGGTCTCCCCTTCTGTCCCGCTCAAGCCTTTGCTCTCAACTCTGTTTAGCTCTCTGTGCTCACATCTCTCATATCTAGTGTACACATGTTCCAAGTTGATGTTACAGGTATTTGTTTTCAGAAACTACTCTCGTTGTCTGTGAGATGTCAGTGTGTGGAATAGACGTTGCAGTGGGAAACATTTCATTTTCACAGGGAAACTCCATCAGAGATTTACTGCCAACTTTGGTATTAGCCATGCCTACCCTCTTCAGGCCAAATGGCACAGAAAGACTTCTTGCTGGAGGTGTCCAGAGCAGAATGTGAAGGCATGTTTTATTGGGGCCATTATTTCTTTCAGGCAGAATCACTGATCTGAAAGAGGATTATGGTTGAATTAATTTAAATATGAGCCCCCCTTTGTGCATTGGATAATTTGTTTAGCTTTATGTACATGGAATTCAAAATTAAAACATCAGTTTCTTGGCTGAAGCTGGAGTTGCAATCCTGGACTCTTTCATCTTCGAAGTAAAACAGTGTAATCATTATGTGTCAATGAAAAAGAATAGTTGAAAAGAAAACAACACACCTAACTTAAATGAATCTTCTCATTATGTAAATGCAAAACCCAGGTCTTACTCTTGAAGTCACACTCAAAGAGAACCAAATCTTGCTGGAATCCTTTTCATATTTTCTATTCCATACAGGTCTTGATATGTCAAAAGACATTCTTACATCTTTATCCTTATTTTTTCCTCCATAAGATAGCCTTTTATCTCCATCAGATAGTTTTATGGGGGCAGGGGATTTAGCTCAGTGGCATAAGCGCCTGCCTTGCAAGCAGGCAGTAGTGAGTTCGATCCCTGGTACCGATAAAAATCAAAAAGAAGAAAAAAAAAGATAGTTTTTATGGTTGAGGAAACCAAGCTTTAAAAAATTAGCTTACAGCCTACTGTTAAAAAGAGAAGCAAAGAATTCTACCTGAGTCTTTGCCCTTCTTGCTCCAGTGCCCTGAGAGGACAGCAAGCAGCCTTGTACTTTGGTAGATTTCAGGGGGGATCCGATGTGCTGTACAAATAACTTCCAGAGATTATTCCTGTTGAGTCCCCTTGTCCGGCAGGCAGTCTGGAAAACACAATAAATGCAAGACTCTCAGAGCTAATTCCTACTTGAACAAAGTAAAATCTCCCCCATGTATTTTGACTGATGTAATAAACTTGGAGATTAATGACTTACCAGTGCCCAAGAACTTTGCCAGTAGGGATTTTTTCCAGGACTCTACAGAAAATGAATGGGCCGGGGCATATATTCTTTCAGTCTTGACAGTTGGAGTCAGAGTTGACATCTTCAGTGGTGCAGCACAGGAAGATAACCTAAGCCCAGCCTGACCACTGGCTCAAACTGCAGGGAAGGTGTGGTGTGAGGTGTGGGAAGGAGCCAGGTGGTGAGAGACATCTTTCCCTCTTCAGGAGCAGTTTACAAAAACTCAATGGAGCAGGGTACACACTGCTAGGGATAAGATAATTCAAGGTCTTTGTGTCCACTATCAAATGCAGAAAGTAACAGTGAAACCGAGTAGGGATAAGAAACGTGTTAACAGAGAAGGCTCCCAGGAGGAGGTGGGGCTTAAGCCAGACATAAAGGGATAAAGTGGAAAGACCTTGGAATTCCAATCTACTAGACTCCTCTGTGAGACTGGCCTAAGCCTCTTATCTCTGAGCCAATTTCCTCTTCATCCAAGGGGAAAAGATAGCCCAGGCATACTCTCATCAAGGCTGTTCTGAATGTCAAATGGAATAAGGGGGTTTGTGTGTGCATTTTCAAAGTTGCTACCCTCTTTCTGCCTGTGGTAGAGCAGTTGGCAATGAAGTTATAAGCACAGGTGAGGAGGAGTTCTTAACTGGTGACCTGAACCCAAGTACAGAGATGGATTGCCCGTGGCATGTTGGGAGGAGTTTGTAAGAAAGTAGATAATCCGGATACTTCAGTGTGGATACACATGTGGGTGGAGATAGAAAGAATATATCTTCACTTTCTCTCTCTATTTCTCTTTCTTTCTCTTGACAGAAATGGAGAGACAGAAGCAGGGAGAGAGAGAGAGCAAGAGAGAGAGAGAGAGCGAGAGAGAGAGAGAGAGAGAGAGAGAGAGAGAGAGAGAGAGAGAGACAGAGACAGAGAAACAGAGACAGTAAGAGAGACACACAGAGAGAAAAGTTTTCTATAGACCCATGAGAAAAAGACAGACATTCAAATAGACCAGGATAAAATTTAATTATTCTATTTTTTCACATTCATGTGCTGGTTTATTTTCACTTTGGAGTAGCAATGGACAATGAAGCTGTGAACATTTTAATTTTGTATCTTGGGGCCCCTGCACATTTAGTTCCTTGAAGCATATATACCTGGAAGGGGGACTGCTGAAACATAGGGTTTACACATTTTTAAGTTTACTAAATAGTTCGACACTGTTTTCCAAAGCTGTTTTACCTATTTACACATCAGCAAAAATGTCACAGTTCTATGAACACTTAAAGGGTTTTAAAATTTTGCCAATTTAGTAAAAAGATATTGTGTTTTACTGTCTTAATTTGCATTTCTTTGATTGCTGAGGGAGTTCAGCAAATCTTTGTTTTCTTCTTTTAAGTATTGTGTGAAAATAAAGCAAATCACAAATGGATGCAACAGAGTGTACACAAACAGATATATGGGAGCTTTTGTTCTATTTATGGTTTGAGTTGTGACTGTACTGGTGCTAAATGGAACCTAGATATTTTATGCAACCTTTTTTTATACTGAATATTTATATGTATGCATATATGTTCATTTCAAATATACATACCACAATAAAAGGTATTTATCTTGGTTACTTCTCTCTCATTGTTGAGATAAAATACTCAACACCCAAAATGAAGGAAGGAAAGGTTTGTTTAGCTCATAGTTTGTGGAGGTTTCAGTCCATACTCAGCAGGCTCCAAGGCAGGGTAGCATGGCCCTGAGGCAACACTTCAAGGCAGCAGCCAGAAAAAGCAGTCAGAGCAAAAGGGGCAGAGCAAGCCTCTTTTCCTCCCTTATATTTTATGCAGGCCACCCCTTACGCCCAGGGCTGGTGTGGCACAAAATCTCTTGCCCTTCTCTTGCACAAGATGAGGAAATGTACAAAGTAAGAACCCTGGCTGGCTGCTGAGTTTCTTAGTTAAACTTCTTAACTTCTCAAATTGGCACAATGTATCAACCATAACAACAATTTAAGAAGTTAAACCAAATATAGCTTCTATATGTAAAGCATTTATATAAATCTCTGCTATTATATTCCATAACAGAAATGCTTTAAAAAGCATACCCAGAAGAGTTTCTGTATTCTAGTATTCCAGTTTATGGTATAATCTGAAGGGAGGTGAGACCTATATATAAGTAACTTTACTTTTATGTAGCAAATGGTAAAGGCTAAAACTGGGGGAACACATAAAATGGTAAATAGAAGAAGCATAGATGATAGGGTGGGGAACTGAAAAAGATATTTATTTCAGCCAAAACTGATACATACCATAAAGCCAGGGGTGGAGGATGATGAAGATATATTCGGTAAAGAGCATTATGTAAAATTTGTGAAGAGAAGTAACAGAAGTAAGTTTAAAATGGTATGCTGGTGACCAATGGTGGCAGGTATTTTCTTTTTCTTTTTCAGATTAAAGTTTCCATGTTTAAATTACATAGTTAAACTAAGAAAATTATAATATCAGTCAGATAGCTGTCAGAGCCAAAGACAGAGTAACTACTGCAGAGGAATACTGAGAACAGTTGTGCTTACAGATTTGCGTGTAATCCTTGCGCAGGGTTCCTGCTAATCTTCTCTGTATGGTTCCAATTTTAGTGCATGTGCTGCCGAAGTGAGCACTAGCATGGCTGTGCTTACACACCTTGGGTGAAATGCTTTCTGCAGGGAAATTGTTCAGCATTTATTGAGTCAGTGGATAACCTTGCAAAAATTTACTTCAGCGCCCACCACAGCAGTCCTTGTTCATCATTTCCTGCATCCAGAATCCATTTTTCTTCTTGGAAACATTCTGACTTCCTTGGAGAGTGATTCATCCCCGCTGAGCCAGTGAGAGTTGAGTTGCAGGTTTGCTCAAGTCAGTGGAAAGGTGAACTTTCTTTCCCTGCCCCTTGGAGACAACCACTGTGTAGAGAAGCGCAGGGAGGAACAGAGGCAGGTCCAAATCAAATTCAGGCAGTGAAGGTTCTCGCTCCCCTCTCTGAATCCCAGAGAGAGCAATGTCTCAGAGTAGGAGACCTGGAGGTTCCTGGTGGCAGTGGTTAGAGACCAAGGGTACTCTCTGGGTGGGAGGGAGACAGTTGCTTTTCTTCTGAATTTTGTGCCTTGCTCCCATTAAATGTTTCTGGTTTCCAACTCTTGGTGTTTCCCTTTGATTCTATGACCTTTACTATCCTCTCAGTTCCCTCACCTCTTTCCTTGCAGTTAATCTGAGTTGGAGTCAGTAACAAAGCATAACTGATACCACCATTATGTGAGAGAGTCTTTTCCAAAGACTGCATGAAGAGAGGATACCGACTGCAAGATGTTGATAAAAGAAAAAAGAAAGAAAACAGCAGAAATGCAAATGTTAGAGAGGGGCAAACCCTTCAGTAATTCAGGAGTGGTCTATCAACATAAGCAGCAGCTCAGCAGGAAAGTGAGTGATGTAGAGAGAGCATCACTGCGACATTTAACTTAGCAGCAAATGAAGTAATTATCAAGGCACCTGTTTGTGATCATGCTTTTCTTGCTAACCATGCTAATAAAGACCTCAACTGATCGGTGCGTACAGACGAGAGAGACATGACGGCCATCCTCGTTCCACAGGACACGTTATTGGCAGGCTGAGGTCTGTGGAGGAAAGGTGGCACCTCACAGCCCCCTGTCCAGGAAGCGGCTGGACCAGTCTTTGCACCTTGTTCCTGCCTTGTCTCCTACTGCTACCCTGGCCAGTGACCACAGACTGCTTTGTGCCTGTGACCACTCCTTCCACGTGCTTCTCCCTTGCTGTTTCTGTGGAGTTGCCATTTGTCCTTGTGAGCACGTTGCTGATTCTCTGTACATATAACTTACTCTTAGAGTGACACCGTGAGGCCAGCACTGCAGAGCAAGTCATCTGCAGGGGCCAGAGCGTTGTCCTTCAAGTAAACTGTAGAGATCTTCCTTCTGCAGCCCTGCCCATTCACTCCTCACGTTTCCCTTCTTGTCTCCTGTGAAGACATGGGGTGAGTCCTGGACCCCACTCCTTTCAGGCACTGCATTCAAATAACACCATTTGTCTTATTCAGGATTGAACCTGAAATTGCTTATAATCTTCAGAAAGAAAATCTTACATCTCCAGGATTTGGAAGCAGGCAGAAAGCAGTGAGTGTACCTGAGGTCATTGTCCGCAAGGACCTCATTTCCTGCAGATGGGAGACTCCTCAGAGCTGAGCTCTTCACACAGACCTCCTAGGGTTCCCCTGTGCAGTGAACACTGGGAGGCTTCCTGGCCTTTGTTACTCCCTCAGCTAGTCTGCTAACCTTTAGATTAATTATCCTAGTTTTACAGTTGGTAAAATCAAGGCTCAGAGATGGAAATCACTGAATGGAGATCAAACAGTTGGAGAACTATCACAAACTCTTACTGGCTGGAGACCTGCCTCCTGCCATTTGTGAATCAAACTTCCCATCTTATACACGGTGGAGGTAAGGTCCAGAAACACAAGTGCTAAGTGGTAGAAGGAAGCTTCCTTTCCAGCCTTGCAGGCTCTGTTTTTCTCTGCCTCCTCTACCATCTCCTGGCTTTCCTATGAAGAAAGCGAGACAACAATGCACAAAAGAAATGATTAAAAAGAGTTTGCCTGGCTGTCCCGTGTTGCATTGTTAGAGCAACAGCATTGGACTGTATTCCAGACTTTCTATTCCCCTCTCCACAGTCGCAGCCAGTGCACCTGCTTTGCAGGACCAGAATCTGTAGGACTCCACTGCTGTTTCCAAACACAGTTGGTGGAACGGCATTCTCACTTAGATCACAAAACTCCTAGCTGCGCCTGAGACTGAAAATGTGGGGCACCCCGCCACGTGACCGTATTTCATAACGTGGAGCTAAACATAGCTCTCAGCTTGCTCGGCCTGCGTATAACATTAAAATCTCACATGCAAATTCACTCACTTCTTGGATTAATGTGAAGGTTAAGGCTTTCAGACAGGCTTCTTTCTTCCACTTCTATCTCTCCCAGCAGGAAGTGGATTATTCTCCAACCCATTATTTCCTACGCAAATAAGTGAACTCTATTTTCAGAGAGGAGTTTTAGGACTTTGCGCTCTCTGCTCCAGCTGCAGGATTTGTGTGGAAGGCAGGAAGGCAGCAGGCTTCACACCTGGCCATGGAGTGAGGCCGTGGACCCCTGGGAAGATGTGAAACCTGCCTTCATGCTCTCATTTGTGAAATGCAGGGGAATCATCCCAGTTTTATGCAAGTGTTATGAGGATCACACAAAATAATGGCCAGTGTTTTGTGTTATACACACACACACACACACACACACACACACACACAGCACAGATAGTGTAATTGAAAGCAAAAATCAACAACTATGAAAAAGTCACCACCACCTAACATGAACAATTTGTCTTGCTTGGCCTGTGATTCTTCTGGCTGTGGCAGCTGGTAATGTCAAGTCCTTAGACACCCTTACTCTGGACAAATCAGACTAGTTGGTTAATTATTCACTATGCTTGAAACAAACAAGAGTTCTCAATTATTCGTTTGTTCAAGAAATATTTACTTATCACTAATACATTCCATGCAGTTGGGAGATATTCTAAAGGTAAATGTGACAAAAATGTGACCTGGCAGAGTACTCCAGTGCCCGAGTGAGAAACAAGAAAAGGAACAGATTATATGTGGTTGGCAGCAAATGTTCAAAGGGCGGGAGTGACTTTAAGATGCATTGCTTTTTGGGGAGGGGACACATCGAGTTCATGGCTTACGTGCCTTTGGCTAGTACTGGATTTTCCCAAGCACTGATGTCATGGGAGTGAGTAGAGATGCACAGGAAAAAGAGTGTCTCTCAGCAAGTGAATCACACAGCTCAGTGACTTTTCTTTTCTTTCTTTCTTTTTTTTTTGTCTTTTTCATTTTTATCGGTACCAGGGATCAAACTCACGACTGCCTGCTTGCAAGGCAGGCACTTATGCCGCTGAGCTAAATCCCCAGCCCCTCACTGACTTTTCAGCTGCACTCTTCTCTGTCTCCTTGGTAGATCAGCAAACACACGATGCTCCAGGATGAGGATGTGTTAAACTCTGTATTATTTTTAAACTTCAAAACATTTTTGACAATGCAGAATTCTTCTGGGGACTCAAAATGGTACCAAAGTTCCATGGAACTTTCACAGGAAGAAAATTTAAGTGGTACCTTAACTACTGCCATTGCACACCAAGGCTTAGACCAGGGAGAAAGACAATAATCCAAAACTTCTCATAAATAGGGTCCTGAGAGCTAAGCTCTCTGCACCTCTTCAGGGCTCCCAAGCCTCCTCCAGAATTGGACTGACACACAGACACACAGGGAAGCATAGGCGTTAGTCCAGCTGTGTGAACTGGGCTGGGCGTGTTCTGAGACATTAAGTCTTCATAGGGATGGAATGAAAATCTTCTTTGCTAAGTGGATTTTGAGCCTTTGTGTCAGCAGAGATGGAAAACATCTGCCAACACTGAAATAAATCCTGACTGGAGAGTGAAGTGTGGGGCTGAGGCTGAGCACGGACAGAGGTATCTTAGGATGCACAAAAGTACCAGTGAGATGAAAGGTCACCCGCCGCTTTCCTACACTGAGTGCTCCCCAGTACCTGGGTGATCTTCAAGCCAAGCAGTTTGGGCTGTGATTTAGGAAGCCAGACTTCGTGAGTTTGGATGCTATGTTTTATGTTATCATTTCCTGGTTGATGCAATCCTGGAGACACTGTTACATTCTATCTAAGTCTTATAATTCCTGTATGGAGAGTGGCAATCCTTATCCTATCTTTTTCACGAGGTTTATGGAAGTTAGGTGGCAAAGCTGTGATTGCTGAAGCCTCACTGCTAATTCATAGCAGCGTTCAGCTCGCACTAGTGAAGATCGTTAGTATTATTAGTGTGGGGGGTGGTCGCGATCACTTTTGTTCCCCTGAAGAGGTAAAGGAGTGGTTCACCCTATCAACGCCACATTTACCTTGGAATAGCCCTGGCTCATTCCTGAGGAGGAACGAGAAAGCGGTGGTGGGTAGTTTAGCATTATTTTTTATATTCATATGAAATGTTGGATAAAAAAGTAGTGTCCGTGGGTGGTTTCAAAATTATTTTTGTCTGAGTCATCACTTATGTATGTGGGTGAAATTTATATATTTTTGAATTGTACATTTATCTGTTTGAATCACACCTGGGCTTGTGTGAGTTCCTTCTTTGCCTCAGCTGAGCTGTACGTGTGTATGTGGAGGGGCACTGGGGTCTGAACCCTGGGCTTTCGCACTGAGTTACATCTCTAATTCTTTTTTTCTTTTTCTTTTATTTTTAGACAAGTTCTTACTGAGTCGCTAAGTTGGTCAAGCTGGGCTTGAACTTGCAATCCTCCTGTCTCTGCTTCCCAGAGTGCTAGAATTACAGGCATGCACTATCACACCCAGCCAGAGACAAGAGATACACAACCTGAAGGCTCTATTTTCTTACTTAGAAGATATTTTTCTGGTTTCAGGACAGCTAAAATCATTCCTTCCAGTCTCTCTGTCTGTCTGATCTATATAACTGCAGGCTTGCGTGTGTGCATGCATACATGCGTGTGTGTGTGTGTGTGTGTGTGTGTGTGTGTGTGTGTGTGTGTGCATAAGAGAGAAAATGACCATTAAAACATTGGTATTCTCTATTTTTTTTACCGCAGAAGTATTTTTTCTTTCTTTTATCAGGGCACCCACATTTCTAACAGTTTTAAGCACACTGCTCTGTTAACTCCGGATGCGAATATCTGGCTGATCTGTGGAAATTATTCATGCTGAATAACAGAAACCTGTGCCCACTGAACACCTTCCCTTCCCTGCTCTACAACTCCAACTTCTGCTGCTCGTTTTCTCCTTCTGAGCCTGACTGTGTTGGTTTCCTCAGGTCAGTTCAACCCTGCAGACTTCGTCCTGTGTCTGGTTATTTCACTTAGCACTCCGTCTCTCAGGCTCACAATGCCCATAGCATAAGGCAAGATTTCCTTCTTTTTAAAGGCTAAACGACCTTTCTTACAGGTTTCAGCTTCTGCTAGTCTCTTCTCTAGAAATTTCACAAGACAGGGGCAAAGGAAAGAGTAAATGGGGAGACAAGAGCCACTGAAACAGGAGCATTCCTTGAATATTTAGTGCATATTTTAAAATCAGAAGCAAATAATTTAGTAAAACAGAAAAAAAAAAACCCTTAAAACACATAGCAGGCACATAATGACTTGAAGATTAGCGAGTCAGTCCACACCCAGGAAAACTCTTGTTAGTGGCACTTCATGCCATGTACAAACTTTTGCAGGAGAGAGTTTAGCCAGCTTGGGCGACGGCTTAATGTTATGTGTGGCTGCGGGATAAGTTAGCCTGTGTTCTTGGCAATAACACATTGAACATCTCAAAGCAAGGAAGAGAATAATTTGAATGTACTTACAGGAAGGAAATGAAAATGTGTAGGACAAGAGATATGCTAATTACCCTCATCTGATCATTGTACAATGTATCCATGGACCAAAAACGTCCCATTGTACCCAGGTGTTATGGATTAAAACGAGTGGTCAACTTAATGCTAGCTGGATTACATCAGCATGGTGCTGAGCATAGATGTCCCACCTGAGGAAAGTTGCCAGCATAAATAGAGACATGGAGAAGGAGAAGGAGAAGCTAGTTACTGAGGTGCGTTGAGGCATTGAGCCATTGTGGGTTCTCTTACATGTTGCTGTTTGAGCCGCTGGTTCTCCTGGAGGAACTCTGGTCCTCACATCGAGCACTGATGGAGAGGAAGACGTATGCCACTTGGTCTCCAGGATGAACTCATCACACTGGATTCCTGGCGTGTACTCTACTGTGCTTGTTTCTGGAGAAGCTCGGGGCCTCCATGTGGATGAGGATGGCTATGGTGCTTTTCAGGACAGCCCTGGTCTTTGTTGTGAGTGTGACTTCTTGGCTCCAGCATAGAACCCTCAACCCACCAGCACAGCTCCTTCACCCTGCTGTCATAGACTTCCTAGCTTCCACCGCGACCTTTAGGCCTTCCCAGTATGGATCCATAAGAGACTGGTGTGAGTCCTTCTTGTGGGCTGTAGTCCTCTAGTTGGATTCATGGGAGGGATTGTCATAAGCTCTGGATCTTCATCTGGACTCATGTGGGACATTGCTGTGGGATTCAGGCTTTTGGTTAAGTATTCTATGTCTTTAGTATTGTGGATAGATTTCTTGCATTTTTTTTGTGTTAACTCTGGGTGACCATCGTAAAAATATTATAAACTCCATGTCCTGATTCTAATTGCTCTCTACACAACCTCGACTACAACACCAGGAATCTGTAATTATGTGTCAAAAGTATAAAAATAATGAAGGCATAATTGGCTAACAATTCCATTGATGTAATGATTGATAGTTATGTTATTCCAGGGTGTTGATTACCTGCTCAGAGCTAGACACCAACAGGCATATTGATTATTTTGAAGTCTGCACTGCTGGTATGCTATGGTATGATACAATATGATACCATATGATACAATATGCAGAGGCTGAGTCACAGTGGTCACGCTCCTTGCAGATCCCTGCTCTCTCCAGCTCAGGTCTCCCAGGCTGCAGGAGGAGCACTGTGTGGGTTCTGTCACCTGGGTTCCTTTCCTTGTGGCCTCTTGTTGGATTCTCACAGTAGATGATCAAAGGTGATCGAGGAAAGAGGGGTGAAATACTCCCTAAACTTCCAGTTGGAGACTGACGTGGGCTGGAGATTGAAAGAGCTCTTAAACCTACTGCCTTTGTAGGCATCTCCCTCCCAGGGATACCTCTTGCTTCATGAAGAACAGATAGTTATGTATAAAAATGATGAGGTTATTTAAATTTTCATTTTACATAATGAAAATAAACTTAAATTAAAATTCAATTATGAACTCTTTTTTTAAGGTACAGAGGATTAAACAGAGAATGCTCAGCCTGAGCTGTATCTCTGGCCCTTTTATTTCTTATTTTGAGCCAAGTTCTTGCTAAATCACTAAGTTGTCCAAAATGAACTTGAACATGGGTTCCTCCTGCCACAGTCTTTCAGACTGCTGAGATTATAGGCATCACCCACCATACACTTCCTTTATTTTATTTAACTTTATACTTTATATTCTTTGACATTTTATATAGAGGTAAAGGACTTTCTCTTTTTTTCTTTTTTCCTTTCTCTTTGTACTGGGGATCGAACTCACAACCTCTCACTTGCCAGGCAGGTGCTTACACTGCTGAGCTAAATCCCTAGTCAAAGAGGTAAAGGGCTTTAATGGTAAAGTCAAATGCATAACTAGGGGCTGAGAAATTTTTGAAACTTATTTTTCATTAAAAGATAATAATCATGTATGCATATTGATAGGGTTCCGGTGTATGGGATGATTAAAATCAGGCAAGTTAACAATTTCATTATCTCACAGGGGCATCATTGTTTGGCTGAAAATCACCCCACAGACTTACTTTTTGTATTTAAAAGCACTGAAAATATATCCTTTCAGTAATTTTGAAGTATAAAATTCATTACTGTGGTTTCCTTCATGTGAAAGAGGCCACTCAAGCTTTCTTCTTCCTGTGTAATCAGAACTTTGTAACTTTGGGCCACCGTGGTCCTTTTCTCCAACCTGTCTCCCTCCACTCCAGCCCCCGATAACTGTTGGTTTACTTCTATGAATTCAACATTTTTAGGTTCCTCAGAGGCAAGGTCGTGCTCTATTTGTCTTTTTGTGCTTGGTTTATTTAGTATAATATCCTCTGTATTCATCTGTGCCACAAACGATAGGATTTATCTCCTTTTAACAGGTTACTAGTATTCCACAGAGTATAAAATTACCAAGAAGAAGAATAAATGTTGCTGAGGGCATGGGGAGAAGGATACACTCATGCTTTGCTGGTGGGAATATTAAATTAATACATGGATTACTGAATTGAGGTTTCCTTAGAAAACTTAAAGTAGAGTTACCATCAAAATGCTGGGTGTTTTATTTTGCACTCTGTGTTTTGAGACCTGTATTTGTGAGTTAATCTTCTTTGTGATGGATTTCAGTGGATGTCCTACTATTTTAGGTTTCATAATCGTATGCCTGATTCTATTATTTGATCTCCTCATGGTGCTCCCAGGTGACTAATACTGAAGGGACAACTCTCCATGTGCTGCTGGGTCAAGGCAGCATTCATCTTCTATAAAGCCATCACCTCTGTGACTCCACAGCTCAGAGGTAGTTCTTCCAAGGACACAGACAAAATGGCACCCACATGCTTTGTCTTCTTGAGATGGCAAAACCTTGGTTAGGGCAGGAAACTCTTCATCCTGGAAGAATCAGGA
Source organism: Cavia porcellus (assembly GCF_034190915.1). Taxonomy (NCBI): domain Eukaryota; kingdom Metazoa; phylum Chordata; class Mammalia; order Rodentia; family Caviidae; genus Cavia; species Cavia porcellus. The sequence continues at coordinate 52,158,383 of NW_026947500.1, read as the reverse complement.
CACAGCTGATGTCACTCTTCCACATCTCTCGTGTACAGTGGGCATCCTTCAGGAATACACATCACTTCCCTCTTAGCCAAGGAAAGGAGGAGGAGAAGGGAACCTTGCATTTGCCAAGCATAGACTCTGGCCATGAAGCACTATCAGTGATTTATACTTTCCATTACATTTATCTTTCTTAAAATATTTACCAAGTTCTTTTAAAAGGGGAAGTAAAATTTAAAGGGACCAAATGACTTGCTAAATAGTTGATAGTGGCAGAACCACTACTCAAACTCTCTGGTTCAATATTTGTGCTCTCTGGAAACTGTATTTTTCCACTTCTTCTGAATGGTAATCGCAGGCTGACGCTAGAAGCTCCTTGATGTTAGGGAAAATCTAATCTATCCCTTTATCTCTAACATTTGGCTGGGTAGGGAAGAACAATGAGTGTTTGGATGACTGTGCGCAGTTGCGTACCAGTCTGGAAAATACCCATTCTCAGTTGAAATGTTTTGGAACAGCCACTTTGCCAAATCTACTAATGTCTGCCAAGGTAAATATGCATGACTGCTTCTGCTGAAATCCATCACACGGTATAATCCAAAAGGACAGGGAAGGATAAAATGTAAATGAATTTATTACAGTCAAGGACACTTCTCCCATCTTCTTGCCACTTCCTGCAGCAGTTCTGGAAGTCCTCTTTCATGAGTAACCTCTTTCATTAACCAACATCTTTTGTTGTGTTGTTATGGCTGCCTCTCTGTCCTGAATCCATTCCACCCATCAACTGAATCAATCTTGTTGCTAGAAATCCTCAATGTCAGCCAGAGATAAGAGAACAGGGAATTTTCAGATTTTTTCCTGGATGGATACCTCTCTGCATATATGTATATTCTGAACAATTTGTTTTTTAAATTACTTTTTAATATTTGTCCTATTTCATTTTATATCCAATAGTACTAACAAACCATAAATATTGGCTCATGTGTTTATGGAGCCTGAGAAGCCTCAGGATCTTCTGTCCTGAAAAATTGGAGGCTCAGGAAAGCCCATGGTATAATACAAAAGCCAGAGAGCTAAAGAGCTGACATTGCAGGTTCCAGAGTAAGTCTGAGTGTGTTAGGGCTACAAATACCAAAGGTAAGGAAAGACTGATTTTCTAGCTCAAACAATCATCATTGCTAACTTTAATACAATTAGAAAACTAATTCCAGAAAAACCAAAAGCATTTCAGAAAGCTCATCTTACAATTCGGATCTTTCAGAACCAATTTTGGCCCCCAAGTCAGTGTTCATCTGGGTTTTCTGGAGCAATAGAACCATTAGGATGGATGAATTTATGGACAGGGAGATGATTACAAAGCATTGGTTCACATGGTTATGGAGGCAGAAATGTCCCAATAATTTCCCTGTATGAACTGGAGAAAGAAAACCAGTGGTACAGTTTGAAGTCTAAAAATTAGAAGTACCAGAGACAGGGAAAAAAATGATGTCCACGATCAAGCAGAGCTCAAATGTACCCTTTTATGTCTCCAGGGATTCGAAAGTCTCTGTGTTATGTTCTAGGGTCCATCAACCATCACTTCTTTGATATTCCCGGACTGGTGGTGGGAGAAAGAGGCAGCAGTTTTTTGTTTGAATTTTGTCCTAAATATTTACTTTAATCTCTCAAGCATTTTGTGATAAACTTAAGAAATGCCATGATGTTTAAGAGTACAAAATTTTGTGAAGTAAAAACTATAAAACAAGAAACTACTCTGTTGGGAGCCACCACATTGCCGAGCCGCCGCATATAGCAATCATGCGGCCTGTGGTAAAGAGTAAAGCCTGAGTTAGATTACCCCTCCCATCGAGCATGCTAAGATGGCTTCCTGGTTGATCTTACCGCGTAAACAACCTGCTCAACAATATAGTCTGCCTAGTAACAAATGATGTTAGCCAATCAGCTTGCATTGCCGGCTTTAACATGATTGGGCGCTGTATCTGCATATATACTAGTGCCTCTTCCGCGAGAGGAGAGAAGCACGGAAGGAGCCGCGGGGAGCGGACCAACAGAGGCTTCGGCCGGGAGAGATCCCGGGGCAGGCTGTACGGAGAGAAAATAAAAGAAAAGGTTGTCCACTGCCAGACTTTGTCGTGTGTTCTTCCTGCCGGCCGGGAGCGACACCGACACTATTCACTTTAGGTTAAACATTTGTATGTAACATATTTATGCTATAGATCATAATATCTCAATTTATAAATTAGACACCATTAGAACAAAGTCCTGTGGGAATTCCTTCCCAGTTTGAAAGAGGTTCTAGGAAGAAGGCATTGGAAAATTATGTAATAGTTCAACACATGTTACAAAAATCCTGGTTACTGACCAAAAAATCATGTTACTTTCAAGGTAGGAATGCCTGGGGCATGGGCAGGATCTGGAAAATGTTTAGGATCTGGAAGCAAATCAGTAGCAAAACAATTCTCATAATCCAAGCAGTCTGGGAAACTAAGGTAGGAGGATCACAAATGTGAGCCCAGCCTGGGCAATTCAGTGTCTCAGCGAGACTCTGTGTCAAAATAGAAGGTAAAAAGGGGCCGGGATGTAGCTCAGTGAGAAGGCCCTGTGTTCCCTCCCCTGGACCACGAACCAAAACCTCATCTTTGAATGCAATCTACAGTAAGAGTGAGAATTAAGTGAATTTATTGTCTACTTAATTTCCATTGAAAGAGACTCTTCCAGACCAAAAAAAGAAAGATATAATCGATAAACTAGTGGAAAGTTTGAAGACATATGAGTTCAAGTGCCAACTTAAATTGATATATCATTTGTCGGTGCTTATTCTTGTTATAGCTTTCCAAAACTCTATTTAGGGCTCTGCACATGGAAGTCTTTTTAGGTCTATGAGGATTTCTCAAATAAGATGCAAGTTTCTTCACAGAATAGCAGCAAAAGAATTTGGCTAATTCAACCATTTTCAATGAGTACTGTTCAGTCAGAGACTGTGTAAGGATACGAGGTGTTCTCAGCACTCTCAGACAGGAATGCTGTGGTGTGTCCCATGTCACACTGGACAACTTGATAAATATTCCTGCTCTTCTGAAGCTTCCCTTCTAGTGATAAGAGGAAGACAACAAAACCAGAAAAAATAAAGAATGCTAGTGAGGAAGGAGTACCTACTATTGATATTGAGATCAATAAAAAAGAAGGATGGGAGTGCTGAATGATGGTAGGTTTCCAATTTCAACTTGGTCAGAGTAAAACTAGAGAGCCATCTCATCTGATGCTAATGGGAAAAATCAAACATTCATATCTTTATGAATGATATTTGCCATTGGATTTTAAAGATTAAACTATCAGATGTAAGAGATCTTCCTTTTACTCTTAGTATGATTTAAAGTAAATACAAAAATAGATACTGAGTGTTATTTTTATCTATTGAAGTGACTGTGAGTTTTTTTTATTACTCTCATGAGTTATACTGATTGATTTTCTAATGACAAACCAAACAGCAGTATTGATGGGCATAATCTGACTGTGGCATGGTGCACTGCCATTTTCATTTATTGATGGAATTCATTCTTTAATATTTTATTTAGCTTTTTAACATCTAGTTTCATAAGAAAAATTGATTTGTATTTTTCCTTTCTTGTGATGTCCTTGATGGGTCTTATTTTCAAGGTATGTTGATCTCATAAAATGATATGAAGAATATGTCTTTATTAAAATTCTATGAAATTGTTATTTTTTTTCTTTTCTGTGGTGTGCATGTTTTGAAACATGTATGCACTGTGGAATAGTTAAACCTAACAACTGTATTACCTCACCCAGTTAATATTTTTGTGGTTAGAGTACTTAACATTCACTGTCTTTATGCTTCCTCAAGAGTATAATATCTCACCATCAATTATAGCCACCTTGCTGAACAATAGGTCTCTTGAAAGGCATTCCTTCTATCTATGGTGATTATATGCCCTTTGACCATATTGTACTTTCATCAGTCCTCTGGTAACAATTCTAATTTATATTCTCTGCTTTAATAAGATCATTAAAAATAATTTCCCATGTCAATGAAACCATGTGATAATTCTTCCTATGCCAGATTCTCTCACTTAACACAATGCTCTCCAAGTTTCTCCATGTTGTTTCAAGTAGTAGGATTTCATTCTTTTTTATGGCTGACTGATATTCCATTCTGTATGTATAACACATTTCTTTTTTTCCATTTACTTGATGAGGGACATCTAGACTGAATATATGTCTTGTCTATTGAGAATAGTGCTGCCATGAACATAGGCATAGAGACATTTTCTTGAGATGGGATAATTTCCTTTTGATATATATATATATATATATATATATATATATATATATATAAATATATATTGTATTGAGAAGTGGAATTGCTGGATCATATAGCAGTTATGTTTTTAGATTTTGAGGCACCACCCTGTTGCATTTGTAGTTTGCAAAGCCACTCAGTGTAAAAGAATTCCCTTGGATCCACTTCCTGGCCAACACTCACCTTGACTTTTTGATTACATCTGTTTTAACAGGTGTGAGACGATTCTTCTTATTGTGGTTTTAATTGGATTTTACAGATGACTAGTGATTTTGAACATGTTTTTGAATATTCACTGGCTGCTTTATGTCTTCTTTGGAAAGATGCCTGTTTAGGTCTTTTGTTCATCTATATATTTTCTTGTTTTGTAATTCAGTTGTATGATTTTCTTGTATATTTTGGCTGTGAAATATTTATCAGACATATGGCTTACAAAAACCTTTTCCCATTTTGTTAACTGTTTGCTGTGCAGAGATTTTCTATACTGATGTAATCTTACTTGGTTTTATTTTTTTGTTTCATTGCCTATGCTTTTGATGTCACATGAAAAGCATTACTGACAGGGCTGGGGATTTAGCTCAGTGGCATAAACACCTGCCTGGCAAATGAGAGGTCATGATTTCAATCACCAATAGGAAAAAAAAAAAAGAAGAGCATTACTGACAATATCAATGTCAAGAAACTTTTCCTTTTTAGGAGTTTTAGATTTCAGATCTTTTACTTAGAGCTTTGAGGAGTTTATTTCTTTGTGAGTGCTATGAGCTGAATTTTTTCCTATTGTATGTGGTTTTATAGTTTTCCTAACATGATTTACTAGTGACTTTCCAATTTGATTTTTCCCTATTGTGTGTTCTTATTGCTTCTGTAAAATATGAGTTGACTGTAAGTGTGGGTCTTTCTCTAGGGTCTCTTCTTTTTGATTGGCCTATTTGTGTGGTTTTGTGCTAACTTCATAGTGTTCTGGTCCCTGTAGCTTTGTAATATGCAGTCATGTATAACTTAATGCTGGCCATATGTACTGAGAAATTAATTGACAGGCAGTTTAATTAAATGAGCATCACAGAATACACTTACATAATATAAGATGGCTAGGACTTCACTAGGTGAACTGTATGTGGATGTGGTCTGACACTGTGTAAAATATTGCTGTACTGCACACACTATAATGTGAAAGCATAAATTATGATGCCTCAAACTTTGTCCTGCTTCCAAAGGATTGCTTCAGTTATTCAAGGTCTTTCATGATTTTATAGGAATTTGAGGATTTTTTTTCTATTTCTGTGAAAAGGAAAACTAAAATTTTGATAGCAATTTCAGGAAATCTGTAGACCTCTTTGATAGGAGTGTCATGGAATCTGTAGACCTCTTTGAGTACTATGGACTTTTTAACAATATTAATCCTCCCAGCCCATGAACGCTGGCTAGCATTCCATTTTTTCTTTCAATTTCTTTTACCAGTGACCTATAGTTTTCAGTGTTCAGAATTCTTTTCTTAATTTCTTTCTAGGCATTTTTGTTATTTTAACTGGAATTTAAAACTTTCTTTTTCAGCTTCTTTTGCTTCTAGTATTCTTCTAAAATATGGAGATATTTTAGAGTTTTGTATATTGATTTTGTATCTTACAACTCTGTTGAATTCTCTTACTTTTCTAAAGTCATTAACTGTGAGGTTGTCATATGGAGCCTTTGTTATGTTGAGATACAATTCTTTTATATCCTACTCATTGAGAGCTTTTAAATCATAAAAGAATGCTTAGTTTTTCAATAGTTCTTCATAGCTGCAGTGATCATATTACTTTCATTCTGTTAAATTTTTCTGATTATGTGATGCAGATATACAACATTTACTTTTGCATATATGGAAACATTTATGAATTACAGCAATGATCTGATTTAATTGTAGATGAACATTTTACTTTGTTGTTAAATTTGAAGTGTTTTGTTGAGGATTTTTACATTTCATTTGCATGAATCGTAATTTTCTTTTCTTGTTTGGCTTTGGTATGAGGGTAATTATAGCCTTGTAAAATAAATTTTTAAATGTTTCCATCTTTTCAATTGTTTGGAAGAATTTGAGAACTGGCATTAATTCTTCCTGAAATGTCTGTTATAGTTCACAAGTGAAGTGGTCTCTTGGTAGGCCTGTTTATGTTTAATGTCCTTACTTAGGCTGATCTGTTCAGGTTTTCTATTTTTTTCTGAGCTAGTGCAGGTAAATTTTGTGTTTATAGTAATTCACCTGTAAGTCCAGGTTATCTGATATGTTGGCATATGATTGTTCCTCACTGTCTTTTGTTATCTTTTATATTTCTAAGTTACCAACTGTAATATTTGTTTTCATTTATAAATTTACACAAATCCTCCCTATTTTTTCTTAATTTGCCCAACATTGTGTCAATTTAGTTTATCTTTTCCTAAAACAAATGCTTAGGGTCATTAATATATATTTTGTAGTCTCTTTATTTTAATTCTGCTCTAATAATTATTTTGAACTGTTCATCAGACAATTTGCTGATCTGTATTTCTTTGTCGTTTGCAACTGGGACATAATTGTGTTCTTTTTGTAGTGATTTTTTTTTTAATTAATGCTTGTACTTTTGGTGCCCTGGTCACCTGTTACAGACTTTGTGGACCAGCGTGGTGGGGAGAGGGCTTCCCTTACAGGATGGCATCAAGGCATGGACTGGGTGGGTTGTGGCAGTTTGGACCCTGATGAAGGTGGAATAGCATAGACTTTGTCAGCTCTCTCAGCTTGGGTTGGCAGTGGTGACAATGACAAGGGTTCTCAGCAGCCTGGAGTGCCATGAGGTAGCACACAGGTGCTCCTTCTTGGTAGCTGGGATGGGATGGTCTCTCTCTCTTTCTCTCTCTCTCTGTGGCGGGGATGGATGTTGGCTGCCTCAGTGGCAACCCCAGTGTTCTCTGCACAGCAGATTACTGACCCCTCATATGTCGGGGTCCATAGCTCCTGCCTTTCTCTGTCCCGTGCCATCTCTAGACATCTCAGATATGCTCACCATGCTCGTAGGGCTTACAGTGCAGTTTTCTGTATGACTACTTCCTGTATTTTGACTTTACTATGCTGCATAGATTCTTTCATGGTCCCCTGAGTCCTTGAAAAGGTTCTTTTATGAATGATTATCTAATTAGTTATTTTTGTTGAGGACAAAAGACTTGTGTCTCCTACCCTACCACCTCACTGATGCCATTGTATTGTTGCGTGGTTTTTTTCAGGCTTTGTGCTGAGAGAATGATTATGGAAAGGCACCAGTGAAGTGCTCTAACTGTGACGTTACATTGCTGTCTCTTAGGTTTCACTGTCCTGGCCCACTTCTTCCTACTATAACAGAGTAGCGTGGGCAGGTCCTTTATGGAGAGAATGTTTGCTTCTCACACTCGGGAGGCCAGGAAGACTGCATGGATGTACTTGGTGAGATCTCTTTTGACTGTGTCAGACATTGTGGAAGGCATCTCACATGGAACTGAGCAAGAAGGTATTTGCACCCAGTCAGCAGAGGAGTCACTTTTGTAAGCCTAGTTTAAAATGATGATAGTGATGACAGTAACCCAACCTATCACCTCTTCAAGTTGTCCTCTTAACATGGTCACTGCACTTGATCTTCGCCAGAGGCCTGAGAAGTAGTCAGCAGGATTGCTAAGTTTCAGTTTGAGTTCTGGAGAGGCCATGCAGACCCCTGCATGTCCCTTCTGTGAGACTTGGTTCCTTTATCACACGCTTCTCATTTTATTGGCAGCAATCTTTCGCATGCTGTTCTTTGGAACACACTTTCTGAGAAAATATTTAGGTCAATCCATGTCAATTTCTTCTTTTGTCTCTCATTTTCCTAGCTGTAGTTATGCGGCTTATATATGTTCTACCTATAATTATGTTTTTTATGGTGTTTAGTGTCTGTCTTTCCCACTAGACTTAAACACCACAAGTTCAAAACTGATATTTATTTTTCTTGCATCTGTGTCTGGGTCTTATTGTTATGCTGAAACCCATTGGCATCAATCAACGTTTGGATGAATTGACATTTTTTTTCCAGTGGTTTAAATCTTTAAAATGAATTATGGGAAGGACTATTTCCTGGTATCTACTTGCTTTATTTAATGACAGAATCTAGGTCATTATCTCCTAATACTTATCTCTTAATACTTATATGAAATTACAGTCCCAGAGGTCATGATTTGAGTTGTTTGCGTATTTTCAAGGATGATTATTTTCTAGTAATGTAAGAGCACCCGTGATCTTCCACACATGCAGAGCTGGGGCCCACAAATAGGATAACCACCTGGTGCCTTGTTAGGTGATATCGAGGTTTATAGCTCCCAGAGAGTATTCATCCTCTGAGAGCATAGAGCCACATAACTACAAGATTAACCTTCTGGTTTGCATTCTTCAACTGTTGAACTACTGACCTGACTCTATTTATCTTCATATTGGAGGGATCATTCCAAGAACTGGAGTCACTTTGGCTGTTATTTGCTCATCCTAATATTAATAAGCATCTATTGTCAACACTGGCCTTCCCCCACATTGATATATTACCTAGAGCCTCCAACAAATCCACAGGAAAAAAATCCCAGTAATGATAACCCTGATTGATGTTATAATTTATCATTCTTAACCAACTATAAGGCATTGTAGAGATTCTCTTATTTTCTTATCATAGCAATCATCTTCAGGCTGAACATTGTGGGGCCACCTTTCAATACTTCTGTTTTACTTCAGAAAAATATCAAGTTTAAAATGGGATAAGTGGTACATAAGAAGAAACCAGAAGATCCAAGATAGGAGTTTGTGAGTTGATTTTGAGACCAACAGTCTTTATTTTTTCATAGAACATTAAGTTTTTTGGCCAAAATTCCAGTCTTCAATTGAAAGTTGTTTTTCTTCCTTCGAAGAATGCATTTGTGAGCTGATCATACACGAAGGTGCTGGACTTGCCTGCTGTGCTGCTGAGGGAGGAAGGTAAGACTGGATCACATCCATGGTCTGCATGAGCTGGTAAGGGCAACCAGGGAAATGCATGAAAGCAGGTGGTTTTCCTTTAGCTTGTCCAGAGCTTTGGCTTGAATATTTTGAATTGTAAAAATCTGTTTCACAGATCCAGAACATCTAAACCCCAATGAATTCTTACTAGAACATGAAACTTTGAATAGGTTAAACTATTTCAATCTCAGTTTTCTTTTTTCAGAGAATATGATGATATGAATTAACTTGATGAATCCCAGAGTTGTTGGAAAGTTCAAACAAGGTATGTTATGTTAGTGTGGGAAAAAAAGAAACAAGAAACAAAAGGAGGAATAGAAAGTAATAAATGAGAAAGAAATCATGCTTAAAATCTAGTTATAAAGTGCACAGAAATGAAGAGGTATAATTTAAGACAAACAGGAGAAGGATGAGTCTTGATCTTGAGTTCAATTCTGTCACTGTGGACTTATCTAATGTTTGCCTTGGGGTCTTTTAATGATCAATGGATTGATGGGCTAAAGTGCCCACATGAGATTAGCCACCATTGGGTAGTTCTGAGAACATGAGAAAATTGTGTTCCTTACCTGGGAATGGAAAGTGAGAGTAATACATCCTAACCATCAGATGAGAAGTCTGTCTCAATTTTCCAAGCATGAGGTGCGCTTGAGGTCATAGATGTGTCCTATGCATCAGTGTAGGCCTGGAAATTTGCACACAGGATAGGTGGCCCCAGGAAACCACTTGGTGTCTACAGAGAGGTCTGAGGGGTTAGTGGTGTCCAGTGCTTTCTGTGGCCTTTCAGTTGTGCTACTAAAGAAACATGTTCAGAGATAACTGCAATGATTTTTTTTGGAAGAGCTGGAAATAGTAAAAATCTATGAATTCAGTCTTTGTCATTCAGCTGAAACTTAGAAGTACGGTTTATTTTTTACCAAATCATACAAGTTGGCAAGCATGTTTGATTCCCAAGTTCACGTACACCAATTGTCCATATTGACTTCCAGTGATAGAATCACTCACCCGAAAATCAGTCGATTCAATGAGTTACTTTCTTGTGCCAGGTGAGGTTAAATGTAAAAGAGTTTAAATTTCTTCATGATAAAGAGCTAAGACCAGAATCAAGGTGTTTTGGCTTCAAATTTGACTTCTGCCATTCAGCCCTCCGTAAGTTTCCATTTCCATGTTCCTGTGCTGGGACTTGTGAGGATCTGTTATGGTATTGTGAGACAGCCTCTAGTTTAGTGATGGGCACATAGCAAATAACAAATCACCTCTGAGCCTGCGAAGGTCATAGTAATGACTTCTATGTTCATAAAGTGATAGGTAAAGCCTTTAAGGTTTAGAATAAAAAGGTAATATGTTCTCATGTACTGGCATAGTCATGTCTGTAAGGGAAAGTGTGGAGGAGACTACAAGGGAGCTGTGGAATATATTTTTCTTTGAATGCATGACATTTGCGTTAGCAGAAAAGAGCGCCTTGTCAAGAAGAATGAATTTTAATTATTTTGCCCCAAGAACTAACTATACATTTCAGGCAAGAGAATACTTCCCATCTGTGGAACAAAAAAGGTAAAAGATCAGCAAATATCTCAAAAAACGTATGTAGCTCTTCCTTTCTTTTCCATAGACTAAATTAATTTTTGTTTGTTTTGCTCCATGAAGATGTTGGAGTCAAATGTAGAATTTCATAAGTGGAAAAAATAGTAAAAAAGGTTTTTTAAAAATATTTTTTCTTTTTTCTTTTAAAAAGCAAAACAGAAAAATGGATAGAAATGGCAGAGAATTTAAAAAATAGAAGGAAATTAACACTAGTTAATAATATATTGCATACTGTTATCTTAGAAGTAGTTGTTCAGGTTACAAGATCTTGGCATAAAAATGATCAATCAGTCAATGACAGTACAAACTGCTCTTTTTGATGAACTAACAGAGATTAGTAGTATAGATACCTAGGAAGTAAAGAAGTTTTAAAATGATTCTTACACCTTTTTTTTTTTTTTTTTTTTTTAATTTGAGGAATCCTTGTCTGGTGTATTTATTCAAGTGGGTGACTTTTGAAGAAAGAAGTTATCTTAGTCATACTACTCTGGGTAAGTTTTCTTGAGATTAGGGATCCCAGGATGCAAAGCCTGAAAATTGGACTAACATAAGATTAAAAACTAGTATTATCTAAGTGTGCTTTTTACTCATGTATGAATTTCTATACTCTTCCCTCTCTGTGGTAAATTGTACACTCTGAGTACCAGATTAGACCATAGGAGAATTTTAGGCTAATGACACATTTTGCTTAACAATCTTTCAGTATCATAACAGTGAATAATAACATTGCTCTTGAAACAATGGAAATGAGGAAAATGTCTGTAAAAGTAAGATTCACTCAATTTTACACGGATTTTGGTATGGTCTGATGTGTCTCTCATAAATTCATATACTGAAATGGTAACCTCCAATGGGATGGTATTAGGAAGGGCAACCCAGGAAGGTGGTTAGATCATGAGGAAACAACCTCTATGAATGGGACTAGTGTTTTTATATGAGGGAGCTTGGAGGAATAGGTAGCTTCTTCAAGCAGGTGAACACAGCAAAAAAGTGCAATCTATACATTAAGAAACAGGTCCTCCGGAGACAATGAGTTTGCCAGCACCTTATTCTTCAGTTTCTCCACATTACAGACAGTGAGAAATAAGTGTTGTTTTTTATCTACCAAGTGCATGGCATTTTCCTGTGTTACGTAGACAGGACTAAGACGTTAGGCTCTTTTAGTGTATTGTAAAAGGTTAGTTTTGGTTATTTTAAAAGGTATTCAGAACTTTGGCTTTTCCAGGAAGCAATGAACATGTGATTTTTTGAACTGGGAAGATGGCGGAACAGTAAGCAGCAAAGTAAAAAGCCTCTCTGAGAGAAACTGCCCAGATGCTGGAGTATCGCATTCTGGAGAAGGAAAAGCAGGAAAGACGCAGATCCCCTTGACCAAGTGAGAATTGAAGCCCACAGAAAGAATTTTAAAAAAGAAAATCTTGAACAGAAGAAGGCAGTAGCTGGTGGCGCTCTCACCAGAGCCGGTCTCACTGTGCCAGAAACAGTGTTGGAACCTGGAGAAGCATGGGCACAGTGAAGCTGGTGGCTGGTAAGCCCGAAGGCCTTGGTGAGGAGATGTGATGACAGAAGGGAGCAGCACACCAGAGAACTGCACTGGCTGGCACGTCCCAACTCATGGGGCTGTGACTCAGCAAACTGCCTGGGTTCCCACCACTTAGACTCGCCTGAGCCACGGTTGCGCTGGGCTGCTGGCGCACTGAGGTCAGGGACCAGCAAGACCAACAGAAAGCAGAGCCAGTAGGGGACCTGCATTGACCTGCTGTAAGTGTTGGGAATAAAACCTTTCCACGGGAAAGGGAACAACATCTTGGAACCAGGCAGGACTGGCAGAAACAAAGTACTGCAGAGACTTCAGTCAGTTCTTCCCTTCCCAGACGGGATTGGTCAGATGTGCTTGGCCTGGGTTATGCCCCTGGCTGGGAACTAAACCAATTCCCTATGCACTGTGCACACTAAGACAGTGAGGCCAGTGAAGGCCTCAATGGGCTGGCTGACCTGCAGGAGAGGGGCCAAAATGTGCTGTCCCTATTTGCACTTCAATAGCACACTGGAGTACGCAGGGTCACCTATCCAGTTCACTTCAGAAGAACCAGAATCAACAAAAATAAAGGGATTAGGGCCTTCTTTATATACTTGTATGGAAGAAACAAAAAATACGAGAAGAGGAAACAATAAGAAAAATTCCCCAGCCCCCAACCCTGAGAACATTGATCCAAGAAAGGTAAATACAAAAGGGATTGAGGACAGCAAACATGCAATATCAGACACTGCACCAGTGACATAAAGAAATATATTCAGGGCCTCATAGATGAGTTCAAAAGTGAAATTTAACCATGTAAAGCAAGATATAAATAGATTAATAAAAGAAATGCTAAACACCTCTCAAGAAGACACAGACGGAAGAATGGAGGAACACAAAGGAGAGAACCATTTGATGAAGAATATAAAGAAAATGTAGAATACATGAAGCAGTTTCAAAGAGATTGCCAGGAAATTAAAAACTCCATTGAAAAGCTGGCAAAACTGCTTGAAAGAAACTAAGGATAGATTATCCAAACTGGAGGGCAGGTTTGCAATGTGGCATTATGAAAGGAAAAACTTTTTAAAAATAACAAGGATACAAGAAGTAACAATACAAAGGTGAGAAGATGACTCTTAAGAGGATCTATAACTTGAGAATAAAGAATATGAATGAAGAAGCAGGGGTACAAACAAAGGAGCTACAAAGGCTATTCACAGAAATAATTAAGGAACACGGTGATTTTGCATAAAACTTTCTATCATTTAGATCAGTCGTCTATGAAGTGAGAGGACAGGGAGTCTCCGGAATACCTTCATCTGGGGCACTGTATGCTCTACAAATTATCTGAAGCTGCAGTTCTATGTATCATGTCATGTTTTAGGTCAGCACTCCTGAAAACAATGACAGCAATGCTGTAACAGGTGGCCGTGTGGGGAGGCTGTCAGGGCTCAGCAGGTCCTCCCACCTACCACTCTGATCCTTTTTTCTCATTGCTCCAGGCACCACGTGACTCCCAATGGAGAACAGCACAGAGGTGACTGAGTTCCTTCTGGCGGGCTTAACTGATGACCCAGGACTGCGGCTCCCACTCTTCATGATCTTCTTCCTTGTTTACCTCAGCACTCTGCTTGGGAACCTGGGCATGACTGGCTTGATCCTGCTGGACTCACATCTCCACACCCCCATGTACTTCTTCCTCAGCAACCTGTCCCTGGTGGACTTTGGGTACTCCTCAGCTGTCACTCCCAAGGTGATGACTGGACTCCTCTCAGAGGACAAGATGATGTCCTACAATGCATGTGCCATCCAGTTCTTCTTCTTTGTAGCCTTTATCACGGTAGAAAATTTCCTGTTGGCCTCCATGGCTTATGATCGCTATGCAGCAGTGTGTAAACCTCTTCACTACAGCACCACCATGACCACCAGCAAGTGTGTTTGTCTGAACACAGCCTGCTATGTCTGTGGCTTCTTGAATTCTGCCATCCATACAGGCAACATCTTCAGCCTGTCCTTCTGCAGGTCCAATCTGGTTAATCACTTTTTCTGTGATGCTCCCCCTCTTCTGGCTCTCTCCTGCTCTGACAGCTATGTCAGTGAGATGGTCATCTTTTTAGTGGTGGGTTTCAATGACTTCTTTGCTATCCTGGTCATCATGGTCTCCTATCTGTTTATATTAATCACCATCCTGAGGATGCAGTCTTCTGAAGGACGCCAGAAAGCTTTTTCCACCTGTGCCTCCCACCTTACCGCAGTCTCTATCTTCTATGGGTCAGGCATCTTCATGTACCTGCAGCCCAGCTCCAGTCACTCTATGGGCTCAGACAAGATGGCATCTGTGTTTTACACCATGGTCATCCCCATGCTGAATCCACTGGTCTACAGCCTGAGGAACAAGGAGGTGAAGAGTGCCTTTAAGAAGGCTGTGTGGAAAGCAAAGTCATCTGTAGGATTCATATTTTAGTTATGCAGAGTCTGTCTTTAGACAGTTCCATCTACCTCAGTTACTCTTTGTCTATTAAGTCTAATGTATAAATTCCTTCCAAAAATGGTTTCCATTGACTTTTCCCTCAAACCTTGTGTTTTTCACACTTTCCTTTTTCTTTGGGTGACATATATTTTTGGTAAAATCTGGCCTTTTTAAATAATAAAAAGCATATTTTAGAATTCATGTTATTCTTTCTGAATAAGGTTTGGCAACAGAGTTGGTGATATTTGTTTACTTAGTGGTTTTACTGGATCACTTATATTATTTCTGTATTCCTTGCTGAATATGGCCATTGAAATTTTAATTAACTGTCGGGTCAATTAACAATTGGGTGTGGTTTCTTAAATGCTCTAAATCTTAATTCTCATTCTTTTCTGCATCATATTTTGGAGCATATTTTCAACATTCCAGAAGTTTAGATTTTTAATCTTGTTTCCCTTTTTTGTCTAGCTTCAGACTGAGGCAAAAATGAGAGATTAAGACATTTTCAGGCTTGTTCTAGGAGCATAAAGTTTTGATCAAGTTCATAGTTTTTACAGTCTGTAGGTATACATTAAGATTTTCAAAGCCTATTATGTTTTTCAAATTTCTTTAAAAAATCCATGGAAAGTGTGATCAAACTCTCATTTGCTCCAATTTTGTTTGTATCTTCAGAAAACCATAATGATGTATTATAAAATCATTGTTGCTCAATTCTTCAACAGTGGCTTAGGAATACAGCTTTTTATGCTTGAGTGAAATCCAGGGTGCCGTAAAAGCAAATCGCTAAGTGAGGCTGCTAAGTAGGTAAAACAGTGATATTTCTCTGTAGATGGCTCATTTGACAATGATCCTAATACACGTTTTTCTCAAGTAACTGTTAAGCTATTTTTTTCTCAGCTGCATGGCTTCAAGTCTGCTTTCACTGCTGCTTGTTGGTGAATACAGCAAGTTAAGCCACACAGAGCAAGATGGTTGATAAGGCTTTGAAACCATGATCTCACTGCAGAAACATCAATTTCAACTGCTCTTCACAGTCCAGATTTCCTTCAAGACTTCTATAACTTCCACATGAGCGATCACATTACTTGGTTTACAGTAGTAATAAGAAAAGACACATTGGTGATTGTGGGCAGGAAAGAATTGCCCATGTCACTAACAGCTAAGCAAAACACCATGGAAGAAACAACACCTGCTGGGGGCAGGGAGTGGGCATTAAGCTTGGCTCTTAGACTTGAAATTGGTGTCTGCCCTGCCACAGTGAAACCCAGTACCAAGCCAAACTCCATGGGCCCTCTCCACAGGCCAATGCCAGTAGACCAAGCCTTCAGACTCATATTTGCCAGACAGTCAAGGGATTGCCTCCATCTTCCCTCCCCCACTCATAGCACAGAGCAAGACTCCTTCTGTTGGGAGTAAGACAGAAAGTTAGGCAAAATATTTTGCTTCATAACTTAGATCTAGATGGGTGAAAACTCAGTACTGAGTGAATTTTTATGGCCTGTGTACCCAAGTCAGTGCCAAAGGATGAAGTCTCTGGACCTAGCCCAGTGCCAGGAGGAGAGCAGTGACCCCAGATGCATATCCTTCATTCTGATCAGGGTCACCTGTCACTTGTGTGTAGCAGTGTTGAGCTACGTATAAAGCACAGCAGAAAGTAGGCTATCGCATCATGGCCTTGGTCCTGCCCCTTCAGTGTACTGATCTCTGCACTGTGGGCTCCATGTCATTAGTGTTGGTGGCCATGGACTGCCTACCTCACCCTCTTCGCAGCCTCAGGTAGCACAGCATGAAGAAAGTAGTCATCTGCTTAGGGAAAGAAGAGAAAATTTGTTGCCAAGTCATGGTATAGGAGCCTTGACCTTGGTGAGGGCTAGAATTAAGCAGAATCTTACAGTACCTGACCACAAGATGGCAACCATGGCCAAAGTATCTGGACTTAACCTGATCCTAGGTCAAGACTGAGGATAAACTACCTTGTTTAAAAAAATTTTTATTTGTACATGTTTGTAGTGCACATACTTTACATCTACCTTGAATAATGGTTACAGGTACATATTACAGCATCTTTCCTTTTTTTTAATACCTCCCCTTCCTACCCTTTGTCCTCCTCCAGTTTCTCTATTCCATTTTTCATTCCTGTTATCATAATTTGTTTTAGTTCATGTTGTGGCCTATAATGTTTTTATAACTGGGGTTATTAGGTTCCCACACATGATATATCTTTATTCTTCTTGTTTCTCCTCATCCTTCACCTTTTTTCCCTTGGGCCACTACCATATTGCAAGAGATTCATCCTCTTTAGCTTTCTATCCATCCTTTATTGTGAACTATCTTTTTTGGGTACTCCTCCAGTTCATTCTAAGCAACATGGAAACTGAAAGTTTTATACAAACTTAGGCTTGGGGGACCTTCTATTGCCGTAACAGTAACAGCACATTGACTGTGGACTCATAGTAAAATGGTAACCAGGAGTACCATCTAGAGCTCAAATGATAGAAATGACTACAGGCTCAGAAAATAATTAGCATGCTTAGGATTTCTGGAAAGGCAGGCCCAAAAGTACCAGATTATGAAGTCTGGGACAACTATTTAATATTTCAGTTTACATTTGATGTTGCACACCAACAAGGATTAGGAACTTTCATGGAAGTCAGACTTCAACTAATCACCAAAATAAGATGCTACAAATTGATTCTATGGCAACCAATATGTGTGAACTCTTGAAATGAGAATTCAAAATAGGTGCTTGAAAGAAAATTAACAGGCTTCATAAAGGCACAGACAAACAACTGAATCCTTCACCTGACAAATTTAACAGAGATACTAAAGCAACTAAAATATCAAACAAAAATCCTTGAGATAAAAATGACACTAAACCAAACAAAAACACAGTGAAGGTATCAAGAGCAGAATAAACAAAGAAGCATTGGTGACCTCAAATACAGGATATTTGAAAATATACAATCAAAAGAGAAAGAAAAACAAGAAAAAGAGGAGTGAACAAAGTGTATGGGAATAGCAGAACAACATTAAAAGAACAAATATTCAGGTTCTTTGGGTTCAAGAGGGGTTTGAGAATGCCAAAGGTAGAGATCTTCTTTAAAAAGATGACAGAAAATGTATTAAACCAAGACAAAGACTCAGCAGATAGGTCACCACTCAAACTCAACCCTACCAGGACTACCTCAGTAATATAGTGAAGCTCTATAAAGCTAAAGGTAAGCATACTTTTGGAGTAGCAAGAGAAAGGAAACACATAATATATAAACAGCATCCAATATACCCGAAACCAAGTTTGTCTGCTGAACTCTTATTGGCCACAAGGAATTAGCAAATGATTATCACAGCATCAAAGAAAAAAAGATCAACCAACAATACAATACTCAGAAAGCTATCCTTCATAAATGAAGAAGTGATAGAGATACTTCCACACTAAAAAATGCTGAGAAAATTTATCACCACTAGACTTGTTCTTTAGAAATGCTAACAGAGCTCTTCAACAGGAAAGAATTGTTAGCAAAAGAAAATAGGGAAAGATATGTGTCATACTTGGCCTGTTATAAAAATAACTAAATAGGCAAATTTACGAAGCTCTGATTATGTAAAAATGATGCATACAGCATTTATATCTTTATACCAAGACGAAAAATGAAACAATGGAAATAATACCTATATTAATATGTTAGAGATACATGGTATATAAATATGTAAAATAGGACTTCAAAAATTCAAAATATGGGAAGTACAAGTGTAGTGTTCTATTAGCATATAAACTCTCTCTAAAAACTTTTCTTATCATTGTGACCATGCTATGTTGCTAGCATTTCAAGACAATTTATAATTAAGAGATATTTTTTGGTAAGCTTCATGGTAACCATGTAGCTGAATTCCATAATAGACATACCAAAATTAACAAGCAAACAATGAAGAAATTTAGCTTAGTTTCTTGTTGTGTGTAAGCAATTAAATTCCCCTCTAAGGACAGGCATAGACAAAAAGTGAAATAATGATAAAAAAATACTCCATGCAAATGGAATCTAAAAGAAATCAGAAGTAACCACACTCATAACAGGCAAATAGATTTTAAGTCAAATTAAAACAAGAGCATTACACATGATAAGTGAATCAATTAATTCTGAGGAAATAATAATTATATTCACCAAATATTAGAACATTTACATCTATGAAGCAAATATTAATAGACATATAAGGAGAGAGTAGTCAGGTTTGGTGGCACATTCCTGTAGTGCCAGCACTGGGAGACAGAAGCAGGAGGATTGCAATAAGTTCAAGGCCAACCCAGGCTACATAAGTGAATTCAAGGTTGGCTGCATTATGCAGTAAGATCTTGCCTGAAAACAAAACAAAACAACATTAAAAGGCATATTTAAATCAGGCATAGTGACATATGCACATAATCCCAGCACTTGGTAGGCTGGGACAGGAAGATCACCATGAGTTTGAGGCCAGTCTGAGCTACATAGTGAGTTCAAGACCAGCCTGAATTACATACTGAGGCCCTATCTCAAAACAAAAAAAATCATAAAGCGATAACAAAGAGAAATTTCAATACAATAATACCAGAGAACTTTGACATTCTACTTTCAGTAGCGGAAGGATCAGAAAATATATCAAAACATTAACAGGATTAAAGTATATGCTAGATCAAATGGATTACAATGATATTTATAGAACAGTACATCCCAAAATGAAGAATGCATAGTCTTCTCAGCCACATATGAAACATTGTCTAGAATAGAGTTTGTTTAAGCACTTGTCTGATAAGCATGAGATCATGAGTTCGATCCCCAGTACCAGAAAAAAAAAGTTTAGCATAGAGTATGTGGTGGGTCACAAAACACATCTTAGTAAATTTTTAAAAATTGAAATTGTATCATGTATCTTTCCATTTGAATGAAATAAATTGGAAACCAGTAACAAGAAAAACAAAATTTATTCCTGTATATCAAATCAGTAAAAAAGAAAATTTAAAATTTCTTGATAAAAATGAAAATAAAAAATACTATAATCTGAAATGTATGGGAAAATCAAAAACAAAAATAAGAGAGATATGTACAGCAATCAATGACCAGAAAAAACATCAAATAAGCATTCAAAGAACTTGAAAATAAGAAAATATTAAATCTAAAATTAGTAGGAAAAAACCCCAAAAATCAGAATGGAAATAAATTAGACACTATAAAGCAAAATAAATTATTTTTGAAAAGATAACATTGATGAAACTAGATGAAACATTGATGAAAATAGAGAAAACTCAGATAAATGAAATCAAAGAAAGGAGAAAGTATAACATATTATGAACTACTGAAGGTGATTAGAGGCTATTATTAATAATTGTATGTCAAAATATGGATTATCTTGAAGAAATGGACAAACTTCTGGACACAGATCTTACCATGATTGAATCATGAGAATAGGAAGAGAAATTTGGGCATATAAGTAATAAGTTGCAAGATGGTGTGTGTGCTACTGAAGTGAGCGTATAAGAAACAATATTGAGTTGACAATTTAAAGTCTTTTATGTACAGAAGACCATAACTTAATTAATGAGCTTTACCAATATTTAATGAAAAGCTAATACTGATCCTTCTTATATTGTTCCTAAAAATTTAACAGGAGAGAATTTTTCCATCATCATCCTACAGGAACATCACTGTGATACCCAAATCAGACAAACAGAATAAAAATAAAGAAATCTACAGCTCAGTTTCCTTCATTAACAGAGATACAAAAATCTTCAGCAAAATGCTAGAAAACCAAATCCAGTAGCATAGTATGAAGACTATTTTTCATGATAAAAATGGGATTCATCCCAGGAGTTCAAGGATGGTTTGCCATATAAAAACCAATAAATGTGATATATAACATAAAAAATGAAGAAAAATCATATATGTGTGTGTTTCTCTGTATGTTGTCATATATTTCCAACTGAAAACATTATGTAAATACTTAACATTTTTTAGATAATGATTTCTTAGTATGTCAATTTACAAATATAATGTTAGGGCACAAACATCAATTGTAAATGTTTGTAGTGCCATGTAGTCTAGAAAAGATAAAAGGACCAGAGAGAGACTGTTTAGATTCCTAGTTGTTTTTGCTACATTGTGGGTGCCATAAACTGTTCTTAACTCTGAAGCTTGTCTGACATATTCCACTCTGCATGGAGTCAGTCAGTGATAGTCTAAAATCTCTACAAACTGTGAGCTAAATAAACCTTTTCTCTTTTAATATTGGGTGTTATGTATTTTATCTTAGAAAAGAGAAAAAAATAACTGAGATGGAATTTGGTACCAGGAGTTGAGTTGTTGCTATGACTATACCTAACCATGCAGGTCAGGAACATTTGGGAATGGCTTAGGAAAGGTTTGGAGATGCCAGCTGAAAAAGTGGCATTAGTATGCTTTAGGTAATACTTGATGGGAGATTTTGATCAGAACTCAGAAGACCACAATGCTGGTAGAAATGATACCAGTAAAGATCAGACTGGGGAGGTTTCTGCTGGGGAAAAGAACTGCACTGGTTGTTGGACTCCAGACAATGTGTGCTATACCTTGGCAGAATGTTTCTATGCATTTTTCTCATGTCCAGAGAGTTTGAGACTGAGAGTAAGGGGAAAGGACTAATTAACCTTGCAGAAGAAATTTCAAGGCAGTCTAATGTTGAGGTGATGGTACAGCTATTGTGGGAAGCTGTTGACCAGATTTGTGCTGAGAATAAAGAGCAAAGAACCAAGTAGAATGATTTAACATGTGCATTTGAATAAAATAGAAGCTCTAGTAAAGATGTGGACCACTGAGATGGAGCAAAAATCTTGATTACTGAGAAGGAACAAAAGCATAAAGAAGATGGCCTGAGGGCATCAGAAAAAGCAACAGGACAACACCCTTTTTAGCCTCAAAATTGCAAAAGTGAAAGACTTTACTTTGAGAAGATTCCCAGAGCACCATGTTCCAGAGTGATGGTGCCTTAGAGAACTTGTTTCTTGGGACTGGGTTCAGAGTGTTCAGCAATTCAGGCACTTGACTCCTATAGCTAAAGGAAAAAGAAGCTTGGCTGCTGTTCCAGCTGGTGGCAGATCTTGCCATTGTCCATATGGTCCCAGTTTTAGGTGCATACAGAATGAAAGAGTTGTGGAGTCAGGAAAGCTTCCATTAATATTTCAGAAGGCCTGGGAGGCCAGGCAGAGTGCCCCTGAGAATGCTGCTTGTGAAGCTGTAAGTGTAAGGCTAAAGGTGCAGTGGAGACCCTAGATGGTTGGAGAATCCAGGAAAATGGATCATACAAGGAAATCTGCAAGGAGTGAGCAAAGTCGGTCACAGAAAAAGCCATGAGAGCTACAACCGCCAGAAGTGCTACAGAGGCAGAGCCACCTTTGGAGTTCACAGGTTGTCACAGAGTACTGGTGTTACTGGAAGTGGAACTGTGGGATTTAAGGTTTGTCCTGCTACATTTTTTGTCTTTGTTTCCAATTTTTGCTCTCCTCTTGTTTGTAGCTTTTGGAACTGAAATGTCTATCTTGTGTAATTAAATGTTGAAAGTGTTTAACTTTCTTTTCATTTATACAGGGGCTTCCAGCTAAGAGTTTCCCTTAAATCTCAGAGGAGATTTAGACTTAGACTTTTCAACAATGCTAAAACTCCCAAGACTTCAGCAACTCTCAGACTAAATTCCTTTTTACATAAAGTGAAACGGATGAGTCTTTTGGAGGGTCAAGAATGGAATTCTATGGTTTGTGTTTAGATATCCCCAAAAGCCTCATGCTGTCATACATGGGGCTTTTTCAGATTTGGTTGGATCTAAAGTGTGTGATACTAAAATTAATTCATGGTATAATGCTAGGCTCAAGAGCACGAAGATTAAGGATGTGATGGTTGATTGTGTCAATTTGAGTAAAAGATTAACTAAATTGGCTCAGCACTTCCACACCTTAAGGTATGGAAAACTCACCCAAGGGTGATTTGTAATCTGTGTGGTATAAAGGAAAAATAAAGAAGGAGGGTTCTGCTTCTGTTTCATCAGAGGATCTCCATTCTTTGTCTTCTCCTTGGATGTTGTCTCTTGGATTGAAGTGCAGACTCTTCGGCTTCTGGTACAGCTCCTTCAGCCTTCCAGCATAGACTCTTCAGCCTTCATTGCAGACCCACTGACCTCCTACCTCAGACTTGTATGTGACACTGCAATGAGCTCCGGGCCTTGAACTGAAGCCTTCTGTCTCCAGTGTGCAGACACTCTCTGCACTCTTCTTCCTCCAACTCTGCTGTGGCCATCGTAAGTCAACCCTTTAATTCCTTATACATGTTTATCTTGTATTACATGTTTCTCTAATAAATATTGATTGATAAAAAGGGTGTATTATCCACTCTAAGTAGTCTAGATAAGATAAAAGGGAGAGAAAGTCACTGTTAAGTTTTCTTGTTGTTTTTGCCACCTGTGGATGCCATGAACTGTGACACTTCTTTGCCATATACCACTCTGCCTTGATGCCAGGCAATCATGGACTAACATCTCTGTGAACTGTGAGCTAAATAAATCTTTCCTTCTTTAACTTTGGGAGTCAGATATTTTGTCTCAGCAATGAGGATAAAAACAACTAAGACACTTAATATGGACGTTTACTTTACCAAACAAATACCTACTTATTGTCAAGGAAAACATAAACAAAGAAAAATGTAATAATAAAACTGTACTTGAAATCTTTTGAAATACTTTAATAAAGGCTAATTATCAACTTTTATAAAAATTTGTATTACTAAAGACTAAATTTGTAAATTTTATAAATATTAAATATTCCCCAAACACAGATATAAGAAATAAATTCTATTGTCCTATAGTGTAGGAAGATGATTATTGTTTTCAATAAACTATTGTATATTGTATGAAATCTATAAGTAAAGAGCCCAAAGGCAGAAAACACAGAAATGAAAGAAGAGGAAGTGACAACTGCCTTGTTTTGATCAGTGCATGTTCCTTACTTGTGTGGAAATACACACTGTACTCAGTTAATAGGTACTGTTAATGCTTATTTAATTTCAATTAATTATAAGTATTCCCATTGTAGCTGGAGTCACTAAAGTTAAATTAATAGTATATTTAATTTTTTTATACTCTCTCTCCTAAACAAGTGAAATTCTTACTATTAAGAATGTGGCCTTAGACACGAAAATAATCGCTTTAGATTCTACTACAACAACAAACCCATACCCCCCTTGAATATGCATCTCTATCTGTAGGTGTAGAGTTTCTTTATTTCTCATGGATTATATGTGTTGGTAGTGCTTAAAAGTACTGTGCCTGTGCTTGTGAGCTTTGAGAGTGTATTAAAAAGGAGATTAAAAAATCAGAACTCCGCATTCATAGGTAAGTCTAACCTGTTATTTCCAAGTCTCTTGTTCTTTAAGACTTTTGGTCTATAGACTTATATATACAATAAAAATGGAATTAATTAATGGACAAATTTATCATCTATCTATGTAAGGTGAATGAAATTGTCTTGTGACAGATTCTGCATAGCTAAAATAAGAATCCTACAGATGACTTTGCTTTCCACACAGCCTTCTTAAAGGCACTCTTCACCTCCTTGTTCCTCAGGCTGTAGACCAGTGGATTCAGCATGGGGATGACCATGGTGTAGAACACAGATGCCATCTTGTCTGAGCCCATAGAGTGACTGGAGCTGGGCTGCAGGTACATGAAGATGACAGTGCCATAGAAGATGGAGACTGCGGTGAGGTGGGAGGCACAGGTGGAAAAAGCTTTCTGGCGTCCTTCAGAAGACTGCATCCTCAGGATGGTGATGAATATAAACAGATAGGAGACCAAGATGATCAGGATAGCAAAAAGGGCATTGAAACCCACCACTAAAAAGATGACCATCTCACTGACATAGCTGTCTGTGCAGGAGAGAGCCAGGAGAGGGGGAGCATCACAGAAAAAGTGATCAACCAGATTAGACCTGCAGAAGGACAGGCTGAAGATGTTGCCTGTATGGATGGCAGAATTCAAGAAGCCACAGACATAGCAGGCTGTGTTCAGACAAACACACTTGCTGGTGGTCATGATGGTGGTGTAGTGAAGGGGTTTACACACAGCTGCATAGCGGTCATAGGCCATGGAGGCCAACAGGAAACTTTCTGCAGTGATGAAGCCTACAAAGAAGAAGAACTGGAGGGCACATGCATTGTAGGATATCATCTTGTCCTCTGAGAGGAGTCCAGTCATCACCTTGGGAGTGACAGCTGAGGAGTACCCAAAGTCCACCAGGGACAGGTTGCTGAGGAAGAAGTACATGGGGGTGTGGAGATGTGAGTCCAGCAGGATCAAGCCAGTCATGCCCAGGTTCCCAAGCAGAGTGCTGAGGTAAACAAGGAAGAAGATCATGAAGAGTGGGAGCCGCAGTCCTGGGTCATCAGTTAAGCCCGCCAGAAGGAACTCAGTCACCTCTGTGCTGTTCTCCATTGGGAGTCACGTGGTACCTGGAGCAATGAGAAAGAAGGATCAGAGTGGTAGTTGCAAGGACCTGCTGAGCCCTGGCAGCCTCTCCACAGGGTCACCTATTTCATTGCTGTAACTGAGTCCAAAATATGCCATAAGTAATATAAATGCAACTTTTAAGTTACTAGTATATTGTATGGTGTCTCAGATGAAAGAAGTTTGAATATTCCAATATCCTCACTTCTTAGAAGATGGAACTAAAATACAGATAAGAAAAATTTTATTCAAGATTGTCATGTTAATTACTAATCAAAAAGATCAAATGTCCCTTTCCAAATTGCCAAAGGATACACCAGTTAATGTTTTGTGCTAAAGTAAAATAACTTATTATCTTAGTCTACTGAGGCTGTTGTAAGAAAGTACCATGGTGTAGTTAACTTCTCTTTGATTTTAGTTTTCTGTTTTGATTTTGTTTTTTGGTATTGAATATCAAACTTAGGGTCTCTTTCAGGTTAGGCAAGCTCTTTACCATGAAGTTTCACTCCCATACCATGAATAGCTTCTAAGCATCACTTCATTTTCCACAGGTTTAGATGTTAGAACATACAAGAATAGTGCCTACAGTTGGGATATCTGGTGACGTCCCACTCTCTGGTTTGTGCCTGCACATTTTTATTATGTTCTTATGTGGTGGAAGATGCTACCTAGTTCTCTGAGATCTCTTTTACAAGAGCACTGATTCTGGTCCCAAAGGCTCTTCTTTCATTAACCAGTCACCTTCCAAAGGCCTCACACTGTGATACTGTCATCCTTGATGTTAGGATTCAAGTGTAAGGATTTTGGCATTATACAAACATTTAGACAATGGCACTTCTTAAGATTAATGTAAAATTGAATTTATGTTTCCTGTCATGATGTTTATGTAAAACATCATCCTGAAGCAATCTCGTGGAATAGTATGGTATACAGGAGTATGATTTACCACTGGGAAAACAATAGAAATTAATGTGCAAGAAATAACCATGTTTATAAAAGAAGAGTTGTAACTTTATCACCTTAAAGCATTTTTAAATGTAACATTTATGAGTCCTTGATGCCACGCCTTTACCATGGCTCAGATCAGGGAGCATGGCTCAGAGCAGGGATGCATACTCAACTCCACCTGTGTGATATGCAATGCCACACGGCCACCAGCTTCTCCATCAACTCATTATCAATAATAATGTTGTGGTGCAAATTGGGGTTGTCTAACTTTTTAGATGTTATGATTTAGTCGCAGGGTTTGATGTACCATTAGGGTTCCTCACAGATCTAGAGAAAACATTCCTAAAATTCAGTTGATAACAGAAGAGGCCTAGAGTAGCAAAAACATTTCTGGGTAACAAGTCAGAAGCCAGCACAATCCCAGACCTGCAATTATACTACAAAGCTGCTGTGATAAAAATCCTTAAGAACTTGATTTAAACTGCAGCATGAGAGAACTGATCAAACCACGCACAATATCTAATAGGTTTTATCGTGTTTACCATGAATAAGACATTGCTCCAGGTACAGAAATAAAAGGGAAAACCACACTTTCTATGGAAACTAAATTTTAAAAAAGGAAAGCCAATTTAAAATAAAATGAGTGGTGAAAATACATAGTATGTAGAGAAGAATTTTTAAAAGCTGGTTAAGTGGAAAGCGAGGTCAGAGATGAGTGAGGATAGTTTTAAACATGTTGGTGTGGGAAAGTGTCATGAACAAAATTGACTTCAAAACAAAAACCAGGGCAAAGCAGGAATACAGACCCTCGCTGTATCACAGGAAGAGCACTCTAGGCAGTGATTATGTTTTTCTGGGGCTTGAGCATGTCAAGAATATACTCTAGAGACAACAAGAAAATCAATGTGATTTCCTTGTAGTGAGGAAGACAGTTCAAATGAGAGATGTACGGCCACGGAAGCCAGCGTGATCTCATCCTCTATTTTGAACTCTTAACCTTTTATTTTGAGTCAGAATAGGAGTATAATAGGATTGGGACCAAGATGTTATATAATCTAATTTATCTTTTAAAAATATCACTCTAGAAAATCTGTTGATAATTGAATTTACCTGGGTAAGGATGATAGGTACTAAACAAAAAGGAGCACATTGCACTATTTTAGGTAAAAGATGATGATGGTTCATCCCCATGCAGAGCAAAGTTAGTATATATTTCAGAAGTGGAGCTGACTAGATTTCTTGATATACTGAGTAAGGGTATGAGAGAAAGAATGGGCTCGATGCTAACTGAAGTTTTTGTGTTTTTACAGAATGATGAAGAAGCAGGCGTTCGAGGGGAAAGGGGAATATAAATCTTTGCATTGAGTTTGAAATTTCTTTTGGCCATATGAGAAGCTGTGCATAAACAATTAGACATACAGGTCCAGAGTTCAAGGCAGAAGGTCTGGATTATATTAAATTAATTCAAGCTATGTTGTGAAGTTCGTATGATATATATCCATATATACAACATATATAACAAACATATATCTGTTAAACCCACATGACGAAGGCCATCAGAGGAGGTTATACAGACAAAAGTTGGCTTATTCTAATATTACAAGTTCAGAAAGATACAGAGATCTGGCAGAAAGACAGACATAAAAAGAGAAAGTTGCCACCATTAGAGGTGGTATCAGGGAAAGCTTTCTGCAGGACACAGATTGTGGTAAGAACAAGCAGGTGAAGGTAACTTTTGGAGAGAGGGTTAAGTGTACCTGGGGTTATGCTGATTTCTGACTGGGAGTTCTAGAAGGCACAGTGGAAAGTTTAGGAGCTACTGGGAAGGCAGTGAAGCCAGCACCAGTGCAGAGGATGCATAGAGACCTCTGAGCATTGTCCTCTATGGAGTATGGGGCCATAAGAAGGTGCTCTGCTTCATGGTGAGTGACTATAACTAATGATATAGGCAATTATATTAGAGATAGCGGGAGGCATTATGGTAACCATTGTTGATCACCTTGTATTATGTTTTTACATTATCTATTATGTCCACCCTTTTGACTTGACCGATTCTGTTCTGTTATGTCACATTTGGTTTTACTCTCTTCCAAAAAAGTAATAAGAA
Source organism: Cavia porcellus (assembly GCF_034190915.1). NCBI lineage: Eukaryota > Metazoa > Chordata > Mammalia > Rodentia > Caviidae > Cavia > Cavia porcellus. The sequence goes on along the minus strand of NW_026947500.1, from coordinate 52,129,968 downwards.
CCGTGGGAGCAATGAAACCCAAAATGTGTAATAGTCACAGTACAAAAGAGAGGAAAAGAAAGTGCTCTAAACTATATAACTGCATGTATATTTAAGTGTATAAGATAGAAAATGATATCACAGAGTTTTATTGGATCATTGAACAGAACTGTTTGCAGTATCATTGATGGAATGTCCACTTTACAAGCTTTAATTTTGTGACTTGAACAATTATTTCTAAGATGACAATATGTAATCCATTAACTAGTGATTTCCTACTGTTCATTTTTTTTCCTGTAAATCTGTATAACTTGTACCCTTTCCCTGCTTTTTTTTTCTTTTCTCCTTAAATAAAATTAAAAAAAAAAAGAAATTAACAGAATACTGACATGAGTTCTATGCATCTCAGGCTGAGGGCAGTGTTGGAAAGGTGATTGCATTAGAGAGTGTGACAGATCATGCAGAGCTCTAAGCAGAATTCCCTCTTCTTCTAAATTGTATACAGGTCATTGTCTACAGCTAAAGACTCCTTCATTAATTAAAAGAACTACTCCTCTGAATCACTATACAGACATGGAATCCTCAGGTTCCAGAAATAACAGTGCCACAGGAATCATGTCAAAACATTTACCAACTTTTTGTCCATATGTCAAATTGTGTTTCTTTTTTTTTTCTTAATTCATTGTCTTCCTGGAGAAAGAAGAAAATGAAAATTTGCTTAAGTCAAGAGAAAGTAAAAAGCTTTGCCAAGCAGATGGCAAAGTTCTTATGGATTGAGAAGCCATATAGTTGGTGGTTGGGACAGACTAAAAAATTCAATCTTTCTGGCATAATATTCTCCTTTCCTACTACAGATCTCATGTCTTTTTTATTTTATTTTTTTATCGGTACCAGGGGTCGAACTCATGACTGCCTGCTTGCAAGGCAGGTGCTTATGCCACTGAGCTAAATCCCCAGCCCCTAGATCTCATGTCTTAAAAGAATAACACAAAATTCCAAAGCTTCCTTCACGTCTTCCTCAAACCATCTTCAGACACCACTGTGCTGTTATGATCAGTGTACTATCTCACTTTGCTGCTCTAAACTGTTTTACATTTCTTTCTCATTACAAATTTGTAGAAACAGAATTTGTGATTAATTATGAATTAAGCAGCAATAGACATAAATTATCAAGTATTTGCTATGTTCTCATCACCCAGCTAGATACTGTTACTCTACCGATAATCTTCACACATCCTGTGAGATATTATGTCCAACACACAAACATGGAAACTTTCACCTCTACAGGGCTGAAAAAGTAACAGAGGTGAGATTTTAAAGACAAATCACTTTTAAGTCTTAGCTTTAAATCATGAAGAAATATTATTTTAATCCTGTTACATTTAAACTGAACCAGGTGTACGAAAGCAACTCATTTAATTGACAGATCATTTGACTAAGGGACTACATCTACAATTGGAAGTCAATATGGATAGTTGAAAACTCTGATGTTGGGAATCAAAAATGTCTACCAGTTCATATGACTATGAAAATAACCTGTGAGTTTCAGTCGAGTGACATGAACTGGATCCACAGATTTTTACAACCCAACATACTCCTGCTCTAAAATATTTAGAATCATTAAAATTGGATACAACTCTTTAGGAATGATCAGCAAGCCACACACAGTGCTGGGCGTCATTTATTCCTCACTCTCTGGGTGAGCACAGTACACAGATGTGTTGCTAATTTCTCAGTCTCCAGTGATTCACAGAACACATTTCCTGACATTTGGATGCCTCACAGACTGGGATAAACATGTAAACTAATAAATATGTGCTAGTCTTCATTATGGGGGGGTGAGAGAGAGAGTGGAGAGAGAGAGAGGGTAAGAGAGAAAAGGAGCATTCTTAGTTGCTCTTAATGCTGGGTGATTGATCTGTTTATAATCAATCCGTGCAGTAGTTTATAAACTTGGTTTCCAATACCAGGTACATCTTCAGTGGCAGAATTAGCACTGATATCTCCTCATCATAATTAGTTGGGTCTTGTGTAATTTCATATCTGTTCAGTGCCTCTTATAACTGGCTTTTCAGGTTGATTTCTCTATTTATTAATATCGATTCTTTTTTATACAGTTAACAGTATGATTACCCAGGATACAATAAGATTCTATATTGAAGCTCCATTTGAGCCTGTTGGCAAGCCTGGGATTTGTTCAGACATTTAATTCTGCTACATTCCCTGAACGAGAAAACTGAGATTGCAGCAAATTAAGCAACTTTTAAATCATACAAGTTCATATTTAGCCAAGCTCTGAATAAAGACTCTTGTGCTTTTACTTTGTGTCACATGCCAAAGATGTGTTGTGACAGGAACTCCAAAGTGTTTGGACATAAAACTTCTGATTGTACGACAGAATATAAGAGATACTCAAACTATTCAAGTGCATGCTCTGACTAAGCCGTGGGAGAGACAGCTTCCTTGATGCATTCCTCTGTTACCTCTGCCTAGTAATGTTTTGCAGGTAGTGAATCTGACCTACACACTTACCTTCCTTTCTGAGCGATATGACATCTGAGTCCAGCACTTACAGAAAGGATCAAGATTCAGGTCAGGAATGCCTCTTTTGAAAGAAGGAACATGCGCTGTCTTCTTTAGAGTTTTCAAAATATTTAGTATTCTTCAGAGGCAGGGAGAGATTACAGGAAAAAATGCCTTTGGCTTTGGAGTCAGCTAACACAAGTTCTAGTTCTAGATCCACTAATCACTTTTCTTAGATTGATCACTTAAGTTCTTTGAACTTCAATATCTTCACTTGCAAAAAGGAAAGACCAGAAAGATAGCTCCAATATTATCTTTGCTGAAGTACTGCTGATGCGATGAGAAGATAAGAAATCCATGATGTATATATTGTAAAGGCTGATCATCATACTCATAATCAATAGCATTAATGCTCTCCCCTACTCCTGCCACACATTGATATAAACTTCCCATAACTTACCATTTGGGAAAAAGGCCCTTGTTGGTATGAGACAGCTATTAATAATCACATGACTAAGGAATATTCAAAGGGGCTCCTGTTCCCACACTACTCCCTCCAAAATGAGGCCAGATGTACTCACTGGGGACTTAGAATGGTAAACCAGGGTAACCAGGAGAGTCATGCAGTCACAACGCTCTTGTGAGACAAGTACCCCATGAGGACTGCAAGTTCTTATGCTGTATGCCTAGGGAACAGGTGAGTGTATAAGGGAATCCTGCTGTGCTGGCAGAGGAAGATCATGGGATTACTTTTACTCCTTTAAGTAACTCTGAGAGATAGTGAACAAATCAAGCCATGGTATGACCTCTGCAACTGAACATAGACACTGGAAGACAGAAACACAGGCTCTGTCATTAAACAAGAGACAAGCATGCCCCATAGACCAGTGCTTCCTTTAACTCACCTTAAATATCTGAAATACAGACATTTACTGTTTCACTGTTCAATCTACTGTTCTGTGTTGATCTCAAATGGGTTTAAATTGCATATTGTTGGGAACAGAAAACTGCAAAATAAACATTGTTCTTGGTTTTACTCATGACACTTAAACTCATGGAGATAATACACACTAAACAAACACACTAAGGCATACACAAGTATGTGTACAAAAATCACACATGACATAAAATAGGCAAATAATTATACATAGAAAAATTAGAGGGAAAAAAAGAAATCTACTTTACACCTATTGGTGAGTGTGTTTTCTCAGGAAGTCATCCAGGCTTAAAAATAGGCACCAGCATGGAAACGCTTGTTTCCAGTGAAGAAGAAAGTGCACAACAAAGGCTCTGAGTTTCGGGGGGTCGTAAAATTTCACAGAAGCCATGCTGCAGTGCAGTCCAGCACAGTCTAGATAACAGCTTCCTGGGCAGTTTCCATTCAGTATCCTCCAAGAAAAAGCCTGTAAACAATGCAGAACCAAATTACCAGCAATCAGCACTCAACTGTCCTTAGCGACGTGGGTCTGGATCACATAGTCAGGAGTGATGGCCACCGGGGCTCACCGCCAACTTCGAATCAAAAGCCATTTGTTAGCACACATCTCGGGAGCCTGCGTCACAGTGAGAAAAGGCGTCACCATTTTGTAAGCTATAGTCATTAAATCCAAGATTAATTACCTGCATCGTGTGGGTTAAAAAGCATATGAAGGAAGGGGGATTAGCAGTAAGGAGGGGAAGAGGGAGAAGGGCGGGGAGAAGTATCAGTGATGAAAATAATCAAAGTATGCTACGTGTTGTACAGCAGCCAAAATGAAACCCATTATGTTGTATAATTAATATGCACTAGAATAAAAAAGGAAACATCTGTGAGGGTGAGAGTAATTTTTATGAGGCACCCATTTTAATGATTTCCGTGATCCTACTCTGCTGTGCTGAGTCGTGGCTGAGTGTTGTACTTCTATGCCAAGGTATTCAGCCCACTCTTGCCTCATCCATTGTCTCGGCATCTCCTCCTGCAGGAACAGCTGCTGCTTTAAGTACTGTTTGTGAACAGACCCTTTCCTCTAGGTTCTCCGTGACATCAGGACCTAGAGTGTGGCAGCTGTGAGACACATCTGGATTCCACACAATTTTTCTCTCCACTACCCACTATGTCTTTGGAAAGCATTTGTGAGAAAGGTGATAGAGCAGTGCTACCTGTATTACTAAATAATGATGTAGTTTAGTATATGTGGGAAGGTTGAATTAAAAGTGATGAGGTATAGTAGATCCACAAGATATTTACATATTACACACACATACTAGCATTGTTAGATAATTACTTGGGTTTACTTTAGAAAATTTATATCTACTAAAGAAAAGTCGTGATAATCTGGAACACTTATCCTGTGAGTTAATAAAATGTGTCTCATTGCCTTCTGTCAGACTAAGAGAATTTTCTTTTTTTTTATTTAAAGAGAAAAAAAAGAAAGGACATGAAAAAACAAAGCAGTAAAAGGGTACAAGTAATAGAGAATTTCAAGAAAAATATACAGTAAGAAATCAACAGTTAATAGGTTACATAATATCTTCCCAGAAACAGTTGTCCAAATTACAAAATTAAAGCATATAAAGTGGACATTCATACAGTGACATTGTAGACAGTTCTGTTCAATGATCCAACAAAAGCTCAGTAATATGGTTTTCCATCCTACACACTCGAACATACCCGCGGTTATATCCCTTAGTCCACCTTCCTTTCCTCTCTTTTTTATAATAGCAATTAGACTTTTTGGGTTTTATTATTCCAATGGTTCTTATTACTTTTTTTTGGAAGAGAATAAAACCAAATGTGACTAAGCAAAACAGAATGAGTTAGAACAGAAGGATGGACATAGTACATGAGGCAAAAGTAGAATACCAGGTGATCAAAAGTGGTTACCATTGTGCCTCTTGCTATATTTAAATTGAGTTGCCTATTTCATCAGGTATAATAGAATTGATCAAAACAGTACAGAACAAGATCAATAAAACCTACACTGGAGACCTTACAGGACTTCAAAAAAAGGAGAATAGTCAAACCATAATGGGCATCATAGTATATCTTATTGCCTTCAAAGTGGTTGCTTATACCCTCAAACGTAATACTATCAAAATAGAATATAGAATAAGCAGACAGAACTAGATGGGGAGAGCAATACTGAGATTCAAATCAGGTTAATAGGAAAACCAAGAAAGTTACTATAATATATCCTGCTATTTTTTAATTTAGTTTTTCCATTTTCTAAGATCATCTTCAATTTCATTTTTCAGTGTGTTATAATTTTTCCTGTAGAAGTCTTTCACTTCTTTCATGAGAGCAATTCCTAGATATTTTCATTTTTTTGGTTGCTAGTGTGAAGGATGTGGCTTCTCTTATTTCTCTCTGTGTGACTTTCTTGTTAGTGTATAGGAATGCTATTGATTTTTGAGTATTGATTTTATATCCAGCTACATTACTGAATTTATTTATATATGTAGCAGTTTTTCAATGGAGTTTTGGGGATCTTCTATATAGTGTATCATGTCATCTGCAAATAATGATAGCTTAAAGTTCTTCTTTTCCTATCTTTATGCCTTTTATTTCTCTCTTGTCTAATTGCTTTGGCTAGTATTTCCAGTACTATATTAAATAGGAGCGGTGACAAGGGATATCCTTGTCTTGTGCCTGATTTTAAAGTAAAGGCCTCCAATTTTTGGCCATTTAGTATGATATTGGCTGTTGGTTTGTCATAGACAGCCTTTATTATATTGAGGTAAAGACCATCTATTCTAATTTTCTTCAAGTTTCTTATCATAAATGAATGTTGGACCTTATCAAAAGCTTTTTCTGCATCTATAGAAATGATCATGTGGTTCTTACTTTTGGCTCTATTGATATGGTGTATTACGTTTATTGATTTACTTATATTGAACCATCCCTACATGCCTAGGATGAATCCCACTTGGTCATGGTGTATGATCTTCTGGATGATTTGCTGCTTCCTATTTGCCAATATTTTATTGAGGATTTTTGCCTCTGTGTTGATTAGGGAGATTGGTCTGTAATTCTCTTTTTCAGTTGGGTCCTTTTCAGGTTTTGGTACTAGAGTAATATTTGCTTCTAGGGCTGATTTAGGAAGGATTATTTTCCGTTCAATTTCATTGAAGAGTTTGAGGAGTGTTGGCATTAAGTCTTCTTTGTATTTCTTGTAGAATTCTGCAGTGAATCCGTCTTGGCCTGGGCTCTTCTTTGTAGGTAAGGATTTAATTATGTTTTCAATTTCATTAATATAAATTGGGTTATTCATAGTTTTACATCTTAATGATCTAGTTTTGGTACTTCATATGCTTTTAGGAATCTGTCCATTTCCTCTGTGTTATCAAACCTTTGAGAGTAGAGTTTTCAAAACAGGTGTTGATGATTTTCTGTATTTCTATAGGGTCTTTAGTGATTTCTCCTCTTTCATTCCTTATTGCATGAATTTGAGCTTTTTCTTCCCTTTTTAAAATAAGGTTGGCTAAGGGCTTGTCAATTTTATTTATTCTTTCAGAGAACCAACTCTTTGATTCATTGATTTTTTTGGTTGGTTTTTTAGTCTCTATTGCATTGATTTCTGCTCTGATTTTTATAATTTCTTCTCTTCTTTTGGCTTTGGGGTTGACTTGCTCTCTTTTTTAGATGTTTGAGGTATAACATCAGGTTATTTATTTGTATCATTCTGTTTTCCTGATGTATGAACTCAGTGCAATAAATTTTCCTCTGAGGACAGCTTTCATTGCATCCCACAGATTCCGGTAAGTTGTATTTGTGTTTTCATTTTCTTGTAGGTAGTGTTTAATTTCTTCTTTAATTTCCCTTGTGACCCACTGATCACTCAAGAGTACGTTATTCAGTTTCCATGTGTTTGAGGTAATTTTGTAGTATCTTTTATCATTAATTTCTAATTTCATAACACTATGGTCCAATAGCATGCAAGGGGTAATTTCAAACCTTTTGCATTTATTTAGATATGTTTTGTGAATTAATATATGGTCTATTTTAGAGAATGACCCATGCACTGCTGAGAAGAATGTGTATTCTGTTTTTGTTGGGTGGAATACTTTCTATATGTCTATTAAGTCCATTTGTTCACAGGTGCAATGCAGTTCTTTTATTTCTTTGCTGATTTTCTGTCTGGTTGATCTGTCCATTGGTGTCAATGGTGGGTTAAGATCTCCTGTTAGAGTCGTGTTAGTGTTAACTTGGTTTTTCATTTCTGTTAATACTTGTTTTATATAACTGGGTGCTCTGGGATTTGGTGCATATATATTTAAGATAGTTATCTCTTCCTCTTGGAGTTTTCCCCTAAGCATTATGTAGTGACCTTCTTTATCCCTTCTGATCATTATTGGCTTGAAGTTCACATTGTCTGCAAATAGAATCACCACTCCCGCATTTTTGTGTGTGTGTTCCTGTTGCATAAATTATTGTTTTCCATCCTTTAACTTTCACTCTGTGGGTATCCTTTTGGGTTAGATGGGTTTCTTGTAGACAATATATGGTTGGATTTTGTTTCTTGATCCATTCTGCCAGTCTGTTTCTTTTAGTTGGTGCATTGAGACCATTTACATTAATGGTTGTAACTGTTATATATTGGTTTATTGTTGAAATGTTATCTTTATCTTTCAGTTCTGTTTAATTGTCTGCTTTGTTTAGTGGTTTTTTTCCTAAATGTATCTAAGCTGTCTTTCAGTATTCTTTGCAGGGTTGGCTTGGTGATCATGTAGTTTTTCAGATGTTCTTTGTCATGCAAGTATTTTATTTCTCCATCCATTTTGAAGGACAGTTTTGCAGGGTACATCATCCTAGCTTGGAAATCATTTTCCTTTAGGATCTGAAATACTTCACTCCATGCTCTTCTTGACTTTATTGTTTGTGCTGAGAAGTCTGCTGTGATTCTGATAGGTTTTTCTTTATAGGTGATATGTCTTTTCTCTCTGACAGCTTTTAATATTCCATTCTTTTGTTCGGTTTCGGGGATGGCCATTATTATGTGTCTGGGTGTAGTTTTATTTTGATTATCCTATTTGGAGTTCTATATGCTTCATTGATCTTGATATCAGTTTCCAATCTCATGTTTGGGAAATTTTCAGCTATTACTTCTCTAAATATCCTCTTGACATCCTTTATGTTGTCCCCTTCTTTTTCATTTATCCCTATCAACCTTATGTTGTTCTTCTTTGCGTCATCTCGCAGGTGTTGAATTGTTATTTCCTGATTTCTTGTTATTTAAAAAGATCTTTCCTTTCCTGTTCACTGGCTGCAATCTTGTCTTCGAGGTCTGAAATTCTGTCTTCACATTCACTGAGGCAGGTTTTACAACTTTCGATGGAGTTTTTGATTTCCTGTATATCTCTTTGCATCTGCTTTATATATTCTGTTTGTTTCTTATTTTGTTCATCTAGGGATTCTATCTTTTTGTTTAGTTCCTCCAATTTTTTAATTGTGTCTTCTTTAGATATGTGCAGCATCTCCTTCATTTCTTTTATCTTTTCTTCTTTTACCTGAGAGATTATTTCTCATTTGAATTCCTTAAAGGCTACCCAAAGTAGCTTCTTTATTTCAGTTACTATTATTTCAGATATTTCAGGTATGTGGCATATATTTTCTTCTATGTACATGGCTCTTAGCTTTCTTGGGATGGGCTGGATGTTAGAGATTGCATTTTGGTCTTTCGTTTTGTCATTTTCCTATATTTTTGAGCTTCAAGTGTTGTTCCAAGTGAGGAAGAGAGGCAAGCCAGGCTGGGATGGAATTCCGTGTCCCCTCCTGACTCACTGATCTTGACAGGAAGCCAAGGCCTGGTCCCCAGGTGAAGAAGAGAGTTCTGCCAGGCCAGGCCGGGGTTCCCTGCCTCCGCTGGATTTACTTGTCCATAAAGGAAGCCAGGGCCTGGCCTTGCCCCTAGGCAAGGAAGAGAGCTTCTCCGGGGTGGTGCGGGGTTCCCTGCCTCCAGTGGACTTCCTCATCCGACAGGAAGCCGGGGCCTGGCCCCCAGGCCAAGAAAGAGTTCTGCGCCTTTGCTGGACTTACTCTTCCCGACAGGGAGGGCAATCGAATTTTCAAAGTAACGCATTCCAAAAGCCAACAGAAAAGCAAATGAAGTAACTGCCCTTATGCAACATTTTATAATCTAATTTTGATGATTTAGCAAGAGAAGTCACATAGTAAATAGCGTTATGTATTTGGAGGCATACGTCATGATCTTAGCTCATTCATACACATTGAGAGTGCCATGTCTAAGAGATTCAGGACAGAGTTTAATAAAAACACCTTTGGAGCTTATTAGCACTAGACAGAAATAGAAGTACCTGGCTTCTACTTGGCTGCTAATAATTCACTGAATTTGTGGCTTGGTCTCCCTAACAGTTATATGGCCTCTGATATCTCCTGGGCTGGTTAGGATAATGGGCAGGGGCCAGGCCATCCTGATCACACACTCCTCTTTCCAGATTTTGGAAGATATAATCATAGTTCTCCAGTGGGTCCTTTCTCTGAATGAGGAACTGACATTCAGAAGCGTTGTGCAACCTCTAGCCTCCTAGATGTGGATTTTGGGAAGTTATGCTGCCAGAGCGGGACACAGTCAACATAAAGAGCAGGCTTCGTTTCCATTATTCCTCTTCACATGACTCATCGCATAGATGCTGGAAAAGTTCATGCTGAATCTCTTCTGAAGATGTTCTGAATTAGCAAGAAGTAACAACCCCAGGCGAAGTCAGTACACCAACACTCTTCCTGCACAAATTAAATGAAGTCTCTGCGGATGATTTAATTGTGGCTTCTCTGGGTGACTGGAGTGAGAATCTGTGGCTGTCCTCATGGGCATCTAATCCCTAGAGGACCTGACATTTGCAGAAACCCCTCTGGATACTGACAATTGGTCTCCAATATCCCAGCCTAACTCTACTTGGCATAATTTTAGAGGGACCAGTCTAAGTGTCAACTTTGGTTGTTGGTTTATTGCTTTTAAAGTAAAAATTGCCCGTTTTGTTAAATGGCTCTCCTTCCTACTAATATATCACTACCCTGCAACTGTGTCCAGGAGGAAAAAAACAAAAGAATCCTCAGTTAAATCAATGCCACAAGCAATAGGATGTTCCTTTCTTAGAACTGTTCATCACTTTGCAAGTATTCAGTCTTCCTCTCAGCCATGTGTGACGGGTCAGAGAATATTTTATAATCTCCACCTAATGAGTCTAGTAAATGCCAGAAAACTTCTCTGTTTATTTCTGCCTCTAGAGAACTTCAAAGAATAACTTCAGCTGGAGCCTCTCCTCCTTCGTGGGGGAGACTTACTCTTTGGAGATCTGAAGTGAAACTGTGTGATCTCAAAAGCACAAGGTGAGTTCCTAGCTCTGCTCCGTCGATGGTCTGCTCAGACTGTGCTCTTTATATTCTCTTGCTTCCTTTCATATTCTTTAGAGCTCTGATATCAGGACCGTGTGCATTAGTAAGGAAAATGGTACTTTATCCAAACAAGAGAAGACGGAATTATTGTCATGTTTTAACATCTTAGCAGACCGCACAGTACTTAGCAAATGTGTGTTGAGACAATGCCCAGACAAAAAAATGAATGAGTGAAAGAAAGAACGAATGAAGTGAATCAGGGAGTGGACAGGACAGGGCTATGTCTAAGAGCATGTTATGAACACACGGTCGTAGGTTACTGAGCTCAGTCTCATGCAGAACTTTGGTCTATTTAGAGGCTCTTTATCAAAGCGTTTAGACTTAGTCCAAGGAACCCCCATGCAAATTTCCTTGTGACCATCACATGCACACACTTAGAGCAAAACAAAGCTGCTCACCAAGCACTGCTTACACTTTCGCTCGAAGTTCATCTCTACTTTCAGTTGTTTTCTATGTATCTGAGTTAATATTTGTGAATACACAACAGAGCAGCTGTAAATTTGATCTTCTCCCTGTGTTAGGAGATAGAACTAATAACAGCAATAGTCGTTAATATAATATAGTTTTTTTAAATATTGGGTTTGACTCACCGTTCATTTCAACATCCATTAATAAATCATCACCCGCCTTTTGTAAACTACTGTGGTAGATCAATTTGTTTACTTAATTAATTTAAAAACCTCCTCTAAAATAAATTCATGGAAGCTTACTTGCTGGAGATTTAAGGAATACAACAACTTAAATTACTAATATATAATAAATATAATTTTTTTTAAAGACAAAACAAACAAAATAGAATAAAAATGATACAGAATTTAAGAAAAAATAGTAGGAAATCAACACTAGTCAGTGCATTATATATTGTTGTCTTTAAAGTGTTTAGATTAAAATGTTCAGGCATTTAAAAATAATGAAATAATCAAATGATGAAAACAAAAACTTTTCTTTTTGATGAACTTAAAAGAGATTATAAACTGTTATCTACTTATATATATATATATATATGTGTGTACATACAGGCATATATGTAATACCTATATATAGTATAATCTTTTCCCCTTACCACTATCCAAGTTTTTCTTTCATCCTGAGCATTTTCTTTCCCTTTCATTTTCGCAATATCTATTGTGCACTTTGGGTCTTATTACACTTTATTACACTTATTACACTTTCAGTTTTTTTAGGGAGACAATATGATATTTTTACATGTGAATTTGACTTATTTCACTTATGAGTATGGTCTCGAATTGCATCCATTTACCTATGAAAACCTCAAGTTTAGCTTTCTTTTAAAAACTTTGTTCATTTTTATTAATGAGGAGTATATCAACAGAATGTTATCTTTTAATATAATCAAGTGACAAACTGTCACTATTCAGTAAACCATGTTCACTTGACTTTTCTCTAGTTTATCCTTCTTTACAGCTGAGTAATATTGCATTGTATAAAAATACAATATCTTTTTTATTCATTTCTTGGTTTACAGGCATTTGTGTTGTTTCCAAGATTTAGCTATTACAAATTATGCTGTTATAAACATGGGTGCACATATATCACTGTGGTATCATGTTTTTAATTTTCCTAGGAAAGCACCCAGAAGGGGAATATCTGGGTTGAATGAAATCTCTAATCATAGTTTTTGAGGATTCTTTACACTGATTCCCACAGTGGTTGAACCAGTCTACACTCTCACAAACAGTGGAGAAGAATTCCTTTTTCCCCACAGCCTTGCCAAATTTTGTTACTGGCTGATTTCTTGATGACAGCCATTCTTTCTGAAGTGAGATGAAATATCAATGTTGTATTAATTTACACCTCTCTAATGACAACTTATGTTGAATATTTCTTCATGTATTTATTTGCAATTTGTATTTCTTTGGCTGGAAAATATTTATTCATCTCAGATGCACATTTTTGGGCTGGGTCTTTGATATTTTGTTCAATTCTTTATATGTTCTAGATATAAACCTTTTGTCTGAGGGACAGCGGCCTAAAATTTATTCCCATTCTGTGGGTTTTCTTTTCACTCCGTTGGTGATTTCTTTCAATGAGGAAAAGCTTCTTAGTAAGATGAGATCCCAGTTATTGATTCATTGAAGTAGTTCCCATGTGGTTTATGTTTTGTTTATTACTTCTTTGCCTACCCGTATATCTTCAAGATTTATGCCTACCTTGTCTTCCATTAGGTTTAGTGTTTCTGATTTAATATTTAGATCTTTGATCCATTTTGATTTAAGTTTCATGCATGTTGATAGGTATGTGTCTAGTTTTAGTCTTCAACATATGAAAAGTCAATTTTTCCAGCACCATTTATTAAAAAAGCTATCTTTCTTCCTGTGAGCCTGTTTGGTCCCTTGTCAAAGATAAAGTGACTGAATGTCTTTGTCTTTGCATCTTCTAATCTGTCCAGCTGATCTTCAGGTCTGTTTTTTGCCAGTACCATGCTGATTTTTACCACAGTAGTTTTGTAGTGTAATTTCACATCAGGGATTGTGAAGCCTCCTGTCTTGCCTTTGTAGCCCAGTATTGCCTTTGCTATTCTAGGTCTCTTCTATTTCCAATTGAATTTTAATAATCTTTTCTGTAGATCTGTGAGGTACATTAATGTTATTTTGATCAGGATTGCTAAAATCTGTATCAGTTTTGGGAGTATGACCATTTTCACAATGTTGGTTCTTCCTATCTAAAAGTGAGGGGTATCTTTCCTGATATCTTCTTCAATCTCCTTCTTTTACAGTACTGTAAGTTTCAATGTATAGATCTTTTTATATCCTTTGTTAGATTGATTCCTAATTATTTCATCTTTTGGATGCCATTGTGAAAGGTATTATTTCCATAATTTTTCTCTCAGTGATTTTGTTGTTTGTGTACAGGAATGCCATAGATATTTGAATATTGACTTTGTATACAGCTATACTGTTGAATTTGCTTGTTAACTCTAGTAGTCATTTGTTGGAAGTTTTTGGGGTCTCCTATGTACAGTATAATGTTATCTGCAAATAATGATATTTTAACTTCTTTTTCTATCTTTATTCCTTTTATTTCTCTCTCATCTAGTTGCTCTGGCTAATGTTTTCAGAACTATATTGAGTATGAGTGGTGATAGTTGACATCTTTGTCCTCTTCCTGATTTTAGAGTGAGAGTTCTATTTTTCTCCATTTAGTAATGTTGCTCTTGATTTGTCATAGATGTCTTTTATCAGATTGAGATAGAGACAATCTATTCTGATTTTCAATAGGTTTTTTTTATAAATTATGCATGAGTGTTGGACTTTATCAAGTGCTTTCTCTGCATCTATTGAGATGAACATGTGATTTCAGTCTTTGGCTCAGTTTATGTGGTGCATTAAACTTATTGATTTGTATATGTTGAACCAACCCTGAATTCTTGGGATGAATTCTACTTGGTCATGGTGTATAATCTTTAGGTTTTTTACTTATATTTAAAAGTGTGTTTCAAATGCTTTTCTTCTGATTATGTTCCAATAAGTATGTTTCTCTGTGACATCAATATAATTTTCACTGAGAATATTTTCAGGGTCATTTTAAGAAAACTATTGAAACTGACTATGTTGAATTCAATATGGAAGGTACTGAATAACACAATATTATTAAAATGTATGCTCTTACAGAAATATCAATGAAATGTATAAAAATCTGTTCCCTCTTAGGTTCTTCATGAAGAGTGACAGAAGAGTTATCTGTGGACATGTTAATTTCTCATTAAGGATTGCTCTGTACAGAGTTGCTTTTGTACTAGAATTACAACTATTTCTTATACTAGCTCATCCAACCAGAAAATTGAATTGAGTGTACACTATGGTAGGTGGGCTCTGTGCTAGGCCCAATGATGTGGAGATAAATCAGTTCAGACTTCTCTGAGTTTCAAGTATGTACTATAAGTTTTCCCTAGTAATTATAAAGTAGATATTATCTCCATGTCACAGAGGATAAAAATGACCTTTAGAGAATTTAGAAATCATATTCAAATTATTATGCAAAAAAGTTACAGTCCAAACACAGTTTTCCAACCCGAAAATTCAGATACCTTTTTACTATTGCTGATCGCCCTGCATTTAGGGAATTATTTAATCATTCTGTGCCTTATTATCATCAGTGATCAGCTCAGCTGTATGCTAGGTACAGTGTGTCCTACAGAAACAACATTTAAAGCAACCACATTTATTATTAATACAGGCATTTGATCTTGGATCCAGCCTCTCTGGGAATTGAATCTGCATGAGTTAGGATAACAGCACCTGACATAGAGTTACGTCCTGATATTGTTCCAGTTAACAGGACAGTGTCTCTAGTGTACTTCCTCTCTGAGTGAGGAGCCAAAACTTAAATATTCTTCCATATCTATCACTTGTCCCACTCTGTCCCCAGGCCCTATCTTTATCTCACCTCAGCTCTATTCTTAATGTTCCTGGGCTCATTGGGAACTCAGTTCCTTCCATATATGGCTGGGATGGCGACGTGGCATGAAGTGGTTGCTCTACTGCACAGATGGGGGCCACATTCTGAGGAGGGAGTAACAGTATGTGCCTTTGGATTACGTGAAGAGTGTAAGGGAAGGGGAACCACACTGAATAATTCTCACGTAAAACCATTATTTGTTGAAGACTTTGCAAGGTTTGACTAGATATTTAACATAGATTTTGAAAACTGAAGAAGCTGTTTCATAATGAGATTGCACAAACCGGTATAGATTGTCCTTGCAATAAAATATGACATCCATTGTACAAAAGAGAGGAAAAGAAAGTGCTCTAAACGATATAACTGCATGTATATATAAGTGTATAAGATAGATAATGATATCACTGAATTTTGTTGGATCATTGAACAGAACTGTTTGCAGTCTCACTGTTGGAATGTCCACTTTACAAGCTTTAATTTTGTGACTTGAACAATTATTTCTAAGATGATAATATGCAATCCATTAATTAGTGATTTCCTAGTGTTTATTTTTTTCTGTAAATCTGTATAACTTGTACCCTTTTGCTGCTTTTTTTCCTCCATAAATAAAATTAAAAAAATATGACGTCACAAAATGCATATCTGCTGTTATTGCTAGAGCTTAACTCTAAGTTTTTTGTTGCAAGTATTGTATAAGTGGTACCTTTGCTTAGAAGACTTTGAACTTACATTATGAAACAATCCACAGAAGTGGTAGTGTTGTGGTTCAAATACTGTTGTTGGGTTTCATTCATATATTTGTGTGTGTTTTCTCTCAGCAATTATATATACCACCGTTATTACTACTACTACTACTAATATTTATTAGTATACTAACACCTATGCTTTATTGTAGGTTGTGTATCAGGAAATATTTTGAATGATTAAATGTATCAATTCATTGCAATCTCCAGACAGTCTGTGAGATACTGTCATCATGAAGTGGCTCACCTAAGGGTACCCCACCAGTCAGTGGAAGGGTCAGGTTTTAAGTGAAGATAGGTCATTACCAGATACCACAGCATGCTGCTTCTCCAAATATTTGTATGGTCTCAAATCACCACTCTCCTTTTTATGAAATTGGGAATAGATTGAACTCAGACAGATGGGTACCAGGGATCAAACTCACCACCTCGTGTTTGCAAGGCAGCAGCTTATCCCACTGAGCTAAATCCCAGGCTCCCAGACACTTCGGAATAAGATTTATCTCCAGCCATTTAAAAAATTGTTTTCAGTTTCTAAATTCTCAGACAGGATTGAACTAAATAACTAAATTGTCTCGGGTGTGCTTGAACTTGTGTCAGCCTCCCAGGTTGCTGTGATTAGAGGTGTGTACCACACACTTTTGTAAATTGCTGTAAAATTTTTATAATATAGTAAAAGTAGTATTATGATTTATGTATGGATGTCTCCACCAAAACCTCATGCAGTCATGGAGGATTGGCTTTTCAGAGGTAGTTGGATCTAGAGTTTATGACTGATTCATAGTCTAATGCTGGAATTAAGAATGTAAGTCTACACCTACTCTAGGGTGGGTAGCTTATCAAAGGGATAGAAAAAGTCTTGCCTCTTCCTTGTTGCTTTTTGTGTTTTCCACTTGCATGGACTGTTGTCCCAGTGCCAAGCCACTCTGCCTTGGAGCAAGCAGACTATGGACTGAAACCTCCACAAACTGAGCCAAATAAGCCTTTCCTCCCTTAACTTGTGGGTATTGAGTATTTTGTCTCAGAAATGAGAAAAGTAACTAAGACAAGCAGGAAACACAGTGCTCACTTTCTGTTTTCAGTGTGGAGGTCAAATCCCAGGCATGTCTAGTGTTGTTGCCCAGGAGATAAACAAGGGTGAGCCCTTCCTTCCTGTATCCTGTGTTGCTTCTCTGGAGAGGTGGAGCGAGGCGCAGCCTGAGCAGTGCAGAGTGCCCTGAATGGGCCCTGGCTTTGAGGTTGTTGCACTTTTCTTTGGTGAGTCCTTCAAGGAGTGTTTGTTCTGAGAAGTGAGAGGGCAATCATCTTTTCTTCAGCCTTAGGTGGCTCACAACTGCTTGGATGATAATCTCAGACTTCACAGTATATCACATCTACAAAAGCGAGGATGCAACATTAATCCAGTCACTTATCTGACAGCATGGCTGGGAAGATTAAATGGGATAATATTTATTTGTTTCAATCTACTCCATGCCAGGTGCTTAGTTAATGTAGGTGTTGTCTGGCTCTGAATATTTTAATGTACAGAGGAATCACAAACTTTCAACTCAAATGAAAATATGCAATAGTTGAAAACTCAGTGGTCCTTTGGAATATCTGAGGGGGACTGGGAACTAGCAGTTAAAATACAAACTTCTACATATGAAGGCCTGAATGCATCTGAGAGTGTGCTGTGGGTCATTTTCTATGAGTATCATTTGTCCATTTCACTCTATTTGCATAGGTGAAATACAGTTTCCGTATGGCACTCATGGAGAACAGTACTGAGGTGAATGGTTTTAAACTCCTGGGACTGACCGGCATCCCAGAGCTGCGAGCCCCTCTCTTCGTAATGTTCACCCTCATCTATCTCATCACTCTCCTTGGGAACCTGGGCATGGTTGCGTTGATCCTGCTGGATTCCCATCTGTACACTCCCATGTATTTTTTCCTCAGCAATCTCTCCGTGGTGGACTGCATTTACTCTTCAGCTGTGACTCCCAAGGTAATGGCTGGGCTTCTAACGGGGGATCTAAGTATCTCCTATGGTGGCTGTGCTGCTCAGATGTTCTTCTTTGTGACTTTCGCCAGCATTGACTGCTTCCTGCTTGCTGCCATGGCCTATGACCGCTATGTCGCAGTCTGCAAGCCCTTACAGTACACCACCACCATGACCGCGAGCGTGTGCACCCACATGGTGCTCAGCTGCTATGCTTGGGGCTTTGCAGAATCCGCCACCTACACGGGGATCACCTTCTCCCGCTCCTTCTGCCAATCTAATGTAGTCCATCACTTTTTCTGTGATATTCTCCCAATTTTGGCCCTGTCCTGCTCTGCCGTCTATGTGAATGAAATTTTGCTCTTTATCATAGCAGCATTCAATGTCTCCTTTGCCTTGGTAGTGATCTTGACCTCATATCTGTTCATACTCATTGCCATTCTGAAGATGCACTCTGCAGAAGGACAGAAGAAAGCGTTCTTCACCTGCGCCTCTCACCTCACTGCAGTGACCATGTTCTATGGGACCATCATCTTCATGTACCTGCAGCCCAGCTCTACACATTCCATGGACAATGACCAAATGGCCTCTGTGTTCTATACAATCATAGTTCCCATGTTGAATCCGATTGTCTACAGTTTAAGGAATAAAGAGGTTAACAAGGCTCTAAAGAAAGCCATGGAGAAATCTAAGGCTATGCTTAGCACATAATTTTAACTAGTGAGATTGAATAATCTGTGTAGTTAATCAGTTATCTATTGCTGTGCCACAAACTAACCCAAAATTTATTGGCTTAATACAATGGTTTCTTATTTATCAATCTTCCATGGCCAGGGAACTTCCTTTGCTGTTTGTGTCTGGGCTTTCTCATGATGTACATAGGTTCTCCAAGGACAACTGACCTGTAAAGTCCAAGGGAGTCTCATTTATATTTCTGAGTGTTGCTCCTGGAGATTTGCTAGGTTGCTTTGGGTCACTGTATTTTATCGTTCAGAGGTTGGACCATCAGAGCTTTTACATATGCCATCTTTAGTTCAGTATTATCACAGTCTAGAAGAAACACAGAGAATCTTCCTAAAGTTAACAGACTCATTTCTTCCACCACAACATGAGAGCAAGTGAAATTCTGACCATGATTCAGTGATGAAAAAAGAGGGCACCTCTCAATTAGATGAGATACAAAGAATTTGTGGCCAAACGCTTGATCCTGTACAATGAGAAAGTGGGCAGAGCTGCTATAATAAACAAAATATAGTGGCCCAAAAATAATGTATTTCTCCAATAACATAGCTAAAGTAGCTAATGTAGCTGTGTGAAAGCGAACCATTTAGACCGCTGTGCGATCCTTCTATGGTGGAGTTTCCTTTCACATTGTCTCTTTCTACCACTTCCTAGAGTGTTAAAAACCTATTGTCATCATCACTGCAAAGATGGAGAAAGAGATGGAAGAATAACAATTTCTTCTTTAGCCAGTAATGCAGTAGCTGTATGCATTACTTTTTAGAACCTTCTATTATCTAGAATTCAGTCTTATGGCCACAATCATCTATAAAGCTGACCTTTAGGGCTGGGGATTTAGCTCAGCAGCATAAGGGCCTGCCTTGAAAGCAGGCAGTCGTGAGTTCGATCCCCGGTACAGACAAAAAGGAAAAAGACAAAAAAAAAAAAAAAAAAAAAAAAAAAGCTGACCTTTAAATTAAATCTGTAGCTGAGTGGCAGTGTGTCTAACTGAGATCTCAGCACTCTGAAGGAAAAAGAGAATCAAGTTGAGCAGGAGAAAAAAGTAATCTGACTAAAAATTTGTGTCTTAATCTGAATTGCTACATTTGTTTCCAGACATTGTTCTCTAGCTTAATGTTTTCCCCTCCTGAAAACTCTATTCCTTGCCATTGCATCACTTCTTTAGTAAAAACTCCTTGCTTATCATTCCATTTGAATAGCTGTCCTAAAAAATTGTTTGTCCTCTTTTACATTTGCCATAGTAGTATAGTCTTGGAAATTATATATCATTGTAATTACTTAATTTCTTTATGTAAATCATGTGTAACATTAACATTCACAGCCTGGATTCTAATTTAGCTTGATTATTTTAGCACACTCGAAATGCAGAGACTGTGAATTGCTCATGGACTGGATAGTACATACAAGTAGAATTAACTTCAGTGCCCACATAACTGGGACAGTCAGTGCCCTCTATGTAAGAAGTGGAAGGAGCTGGTAGTAGGTTTGCAGCGGAAGGACATCACAATTTTCCTAAGCAAGCAAAGCCCGCGTGTGTCCCTTGGAAACCACAGTAAAAGTCTAGCTCTAAAATAAACACATTTGAAGTCATCAGCATGTGGGTGGTGTTCAATGCTGTGAGAATGGGTGCAGTGTAGAAGGCGGCACAGGTCGGAGAGGGCTGAGACTGGAACTTAGTGAGCAAGACGTCATATGGATTAGCTGTCAGGAGACACAAATGGTGTCTGTCCTCAAAACTAACAATGAGACGTCTCTCAAGAGGAACAAGTGTGTAGAAGCTGTTGACAGATGAAATACATGAAGACTGAGAACTGACTATAGGCTATGGCCACAAGAAGTTGCTTAATGAATTTCAGTAGTTGTTGATTTGTAGGGAAAAAATTTCACTGATCTGTAGTCTTCTACAATGTATTCAGTGAATTGAAAGCCAACACTCAAAAATCAGCAGCATTCCTATTCTCACACAGTAATCTTAGGGAAATTAGGAAAACCACACCTTTCACAATAGCATCCCCAAAATGAAACACTTAGGAATCAGTCTAACAAAAAAGTGCCTGGGGTTTTTCACAGTGGCATAATTGCCTGCCTGGCAAGTGCAAGGTTGTGAGTTCAATCCCTAGTACCAAAATAATAATAATAATAATAATAATAATAATAATAATAATAAACAAAGAATGTAAAAGAGCTATATATTGAAAATTACGCTACTCTGAAAAATGAAATTGAAGAGGATTTTAGAAAATTGAAGGAATCTCTTGCTCATGCGTAGGAAGAACCAATCTTGTGAAAATGGTCATAATTCCCAAACTGTTATACAAATTTAATGCCATCCTCATCAAAATATTGCCAGCATGTATCACATATCTAAATAAAATATTCCTAAAATTTAGATGGAACCATAGCATACCTAGAATAGCAAAGGCAGTCCTCAGCAAGGCAGGAGGCATCACATTCCCTGACCTGAAATTATACTACAAAGCTACTGTGATAAAATCAGCATGTTACTGTAAAAACAAAACCAGACCTGAAGATCAATGGAATGAATAAATTAGAAGATACAACCACAACTACCAACACATTCAACCACCTTATCTTTGACAAAGGGACCATGTTCACTGAAAGAAAGACAGACTTTTTAATAAGTGGTGCTGCAAAAACTGACCTTTATGCAGAAGACTAAAACTAGACACATGTCTCTCACCATGCACTAAACTAAAATCAAAATGAATCAAAGATCTAAGTACCAAAACAGAAACACTAAATCAACTGCAAGACAAATTTGGTAAAAATCTTCAAGATACACGGTTAAGCAGAGAGTGCAAGAAAAAATACAAACTGCATGGGAAGTACTTCAAAGAATTAACAACTAGGATCTCACCTTATTAAAAAATTTTTGCCCATTGAAAGAAATGACCAACAGAGTGAAAAGAAAACCCACAGACAGGGCAAAAAATTTAGCCAACTGTCCCTCAGACAAAGGAGCATTTACATGCACACAAAAGAATATAGCTCAACTGTTACACAGGGATTTCTAGAACAGACAAAGAATTGAAAAACATCAGGCCCTACAAATTAAAAGACCCAACTGAAATATGGATGTCTGATATGTATACACACTTCTTAGATGAGGAAATAGAAGTGACAAATAAAATACATGAAAAAATCTTTACCATATTGGTCATTCAAGACACACAAACTATAGCAACACGAGATTCCATCTTAACCCAGTAAGAATGGCTATCATCAAGAAATTAACAAATAGCAAATGCTGGTGGGGCTTTGGGGGAAAAAGGAACCCTTCTCCTTAGTAGGAATGTACACAGGTGCAACCACTGTGGAAATCAGTGTGGACATTCCTCAAAAATCTAGGATTGGAGGTCTCATTCAATGTAGCTATTCTCCTTCTGGGTATTTCCCCAGAAGTACAGAAAACATCATTCCACAGTGATATATCTGCACCCGTGTTTATAGCAGCACAATTATTTTTTATTTAAAGAGAAAGCAAAACAAAACAAAACAGTAAAGGGGTACAAGTAATACAGAATTTCAAGAAAAAAACATACAGTAAGAAATCACTAGTTAATAGATTACATATTGTCATCTTAGAAACAGTTGTCCAAATTACAAAATTAAAGCATATAAAGTGGACATTCATACAGTGAGACTGCAGACAGTTCTGTTCAATGATCCAACAAAAACTCAGTAATATGGTTTTCTACCCTACACACTTAAATATATATGCAGTTATATTCTTTAGATCATTTTCTTTTCCTCTCTTTTTTCAATAATAATTACATTTTTTGGGTTTTATTACTCCCATGCTTCTTATTACTTTTTTTTGAAGAGAATAAAACCAAACATGAAAAGCAAAACAGAGTCAGTTAGAACAGAAGGATGGACATAGTACATGATGCAAAATTAGAATACCAGGTGATCAAAAGTGGTTACCATTGTGCCTCTTGCTATTTTTAAATTGAGTTGCCTATATCATCAGGTATAATAGAATTGATCAAAACAGTACAGAACAAGACCAGTAAAACCTACACTGGAGACTGTACAGGACTTCAAAAAAAGGATAATAGTCAAAGCATAATGGGCATCATAGTATATCTTATTGCCTTCAAAGTGGTTGCCTATACCCTCAAACTTACTACTATCAAATAAAATAGAATATAGAATAATCAGACAGAACAAGATGGGGAAAACAATACTGGGGTTCAAATCAGATTAATAGGAAAACCAAGAAAGTTACTCTAATATGTCCCGCTATTTTTAAATTTAGTTTTCCCTTAATTAAAAAAGTGAGAGAAAATAGATTAATTTTAAAAAAGGGTGGAGATTGAGATAACAGAGGACATTGTAACAGAACAACGCAGGTCAGAACTGAACAATTCAAGTGTCATTGTGTTTCACCACCTGATAATCTAACATAATAGTAGTAGCCATAGAGCCTCTTTCCTTGAATTATTTGAGTGTAACTTCGTATGCTATAACATCAAGCATATCAAGACAGTGTGAAGCCATTCAAGAGAATGCAAGAATTACAGGGTATTTAGAACCAACTAATAGAAAACAAACAACGGTTTCTATATTATCTCTCTGCCTATAAAGAAGTTTGTTTATACTATAGGATATAGTGAAATATAGTAAGTTACATCATGTTAAAACCAGTGGAAACAGATGTACCACAGCTTGATGGGACTTCAAAACAAGTTGATATTAAATCAGCACTAGCTTTTATGTTGTGTTGTTTTCTTCAAAATTGCTATTTGTTCTCTCATAGATACTAAAATAAAACAACCAGGTTAAAACCATTGCAATTAATGAGTGAAAACATTACGTGACTTCAAACCAATATGACTGGGAATCATGATTACCACATACTTTTATGTATTCTTATCATTTCTTACATTAGGGGAACTATTTGGTATTTATACGTGTGAGTTTGATTTATTTCACTTATGAGTATGGTCTCAAGCTGTGTCCATTTATTTATAAATGTCTCAATGTGATTGTTCTTTATAGCTGAGTAGTACTCCATTGTATAAAAATACCACAACTTTTTTATCCATTCCTCGGTTGATGGACACTTAGGTTGTTTTCAAGATCTGGCTCTTACAAATTGTGCTGCTATAAACATAGGTGCACATATATCACTGTGATATGATGCTTTCAGCTCTTTTGGGAATATGCCTAGAAGTGGTATAGCTGGGTCAAATGGGGCTTCCAGTCCCAGTTTTCGGAGAAATCTCCCGACCGAACTCTACAATGGTTGCACCAGTCTACACTCCCACCAACAGTGCAGGAGAGTTCCTTTTTCCCCATAGCCCCTCCAGCATTTGTTGTTGGTGGTTTTCTTGATCTTGGCCATTCTTTCAGGAGTGAGATGAAATCTCAGTGTGGTTTTAATTTGCATTTCTCTAATGACTAATGATGATGAACATTTTTTCATATATTTATTTGCCGTTTGTATTTCTTCATCTGAGAACTGTTTATTCATCTCAGATGCCCACTTTTGGATTGGGTCTTTGAATTTTGGGGTCTGATTTTTTATAATTCTTTGTATGTTTTAGACAGAAGTCCTTTGTCTGAGGGGCAGTTCACGAAGATTTTTTCCCAGTTTGTTGGTTTACTCTTTACTATCTTGGGGCTTTCTTTTTACATGCAGAAACTTTTAAATAAGAGGTGATACGAGTTATTGACTCTGGGAAGTATTTCCCATGCGGTTTGAGTCCTATTCATGAATTCTCTACGTATTCCTATGTCTTCAAGGATTTTACCCAATTTGTCTTCCAATAAATTTACTGTTTTTGTTTTAATATTTAGATCTTTGATCCATTTAGATTTTATTTTAGTACATAGTGATAGGCATGAGTTTAGTTTTAGTTAAAGGCATATGGAGAGCCAGTTTTTCCAGCACCATTTATTAAAGCGACTGTCGTTTTCCCAGTGAGCATGTTTGGCCCCTTTATCGAAGATAAGATGGTTGAGTGTGTTTGTAGTTGTGGTTGTATCTTCTAATCTATTCCACTGATCTCCAGCTCTGTTTTGGTTCCAGTACCATGTCGATTTCACTACGGTTGCTTTGTAGTATAACTTCAAGTCAGGGATTGTGATACCTCCTGCCTTGCCTTTGCTGCTTAGAACTGTCCTAGCTATTCTACGTCTCTTCTCACTCCAGATGAATTTTAGAAGTGCTTTCTCAAGTTCTATGTGGAATGTTGATGGTATTTTTATAGGTATTGCATTGAATCTGTATAAAAGTTTTGGGAGAATGGCCATTTTCACAATACGTATTCTTCCTATCCATGAGCAAAGGATGTTTTTCCATTTTCTGAGATCATCTTCAATTTCATTTTTCAGTTTGTTATAATTTTCCCTGTAGAGGTCTTTCACTTCTTTCCTGAGAGCAATTCCTAGATATTTCATTTTTTTGGTTGCTAGTATGAAAGATGTGGCATCTCTTATTTCTCTCTGTGTGACTGTGTTGTTAGTGTATAGGAATGCTATTGATTTTTGAGTATTGATTTTATATACAGCTACATTACTAAATTTATTTATTATATCTAGCAGTCTTTGAATGGAGTTTTGGGGATCTTCTATATAGTGTATCATGTCATCTGCAAATAATGATAGCTTAAGTTCTTGTTTTCCTATCTTTATGCCTTTTATTTCTCTCTTGTCTAATTGCTTTGGCTAGTATTTCCAGTACTATATTAAATAGGAGTGGTGACAGGGGACATCCTTGTCTTGTGCCTGATTTTAAAGTAAAGGCCTCCAATTTTTGGCCATTTAGTATGATATTGGCTGTTGGTTTGTCATAGACGGCCTTTATTATATTGAGGTAAAGACCATCTATTCTAATTTTGTTCAGGTTTCTTATCATAAATGAATGTTGGACCTTATCAAAGGCTTTTTCTGCATCTATAGAAATGATCATGTGGTTCTTACTTTTGGCTCTATTGATATAGTGTATTACGTTTCTTGATTTACATATATTGAACCATCCCTGCATGCCTAGGATGAATCCCACTTGGTCATGGTGTATTGGCTTCTGGATGATTTGCTGCTTCCTATTCACCAATATTTTAATGTGGATTTTTGCCTCTGGGTTGATTAGGGAGATTGGTCTGTAGTTCTCTTTTTCAGTTGGGTCCTTTTCAGGTTTTGGTACTAGAGTAATATTTGCTTCTAGGAACGATTTAGGAAGGATTACTTTCCATTCAATTTCATTGAAGAGTTTGAGAAGTCTTGGCATTAGGTCTTCTTTGTATTTCTTGTAGAATTCTGCAGTGAATCCGTCTTGGCCTGGGCTCTTCTTTGTAGGTAAGGATTTAATTATGTTTTCAATTTCATTAATAGAAATTGGGTTATTCAGTAGTTTTACATCTTCATGACATAGCCTTGGTACTTTGTATGCTTTTAGGAATCTGTCCATTTCCTCTGTGTTATCAAACCTTTGAGGGTAGAGGTTTTCAAAATAGGTGTTGATGATTTTTTGTATTTCTATAGGGTCTGTAGTGATTTATCCTCTTTCATTCCTCATTGCATGAATTTGAGATTTTTCTTCCCTTTTAAAAATAAGATTGGCTAGGAGCTTGTCAATTTTATTTATTCTTTCAGAGAACCAACTCTTTGATTCATTGATTTTTTGATTGCTTTTTTTAGTCTCTATTGCATTGATTTCTGCTCTGATTTTTATAATTTCTTCTCTTCTTTTGGCTTTGGGGCTACCTGCTATTCTTTTTCTACATGTTTGAGGTGTAATATCAGGTTATTAATTTGTATTAGTTCTGTTTTCCTGATGTATGAACTCAGTGCAATAAATTTTCCTCTGAGGACAGATTTCATTGCATCCCACAGATTCCGCTAAGTTGTATTTGTGTTTTCATTTTCTTGTAGGTAGTGTTTAATTTCTTCTTTAATTTCCCTTGTGACCCACTGATCACTCAAGAGTGTGTTATTCAGTTTCCATGTGTTTGAGGTAATTTTGTAGTATCTTTTATCATTAATTTCTAATTTCATAGCGCTATGGTCCAATAGCACGCAAGGGGTAATTTCAACCCCTTTGCATTTATTTAGATATGTTTTGTGAATTAATATATGGTCTATTTTAGAGAATGACCCACGCACTGTTGAGAAGAATGTGTATTCTGTTGTTGTTGCGTGGAATACTCTCTATATGTCTATTAAGTCCATTTGTTCACAGGTGCAATGCAGTTCTTTTATTTGTTTGCTGATTTTCTGTCTGGTTGATCTGTCCATTGGTGTCAATGGTGTGTTAAGATCTCCTGTTAGAGTCGTGTTAGTGTTAACTTGGTTTTTCATTTCTGTTAATACTTGTTTTATATAACTGGGTGCTCTGGGATTTGGTGCATATATATTTAAGATAGTTATCTCTTCCTCTTGGAGTTTTCCCCTAAGCAGTATGTAGTGACCTTCTTTATCCCTTCTGATCATTATTGGCTGGAAGTTCACATTGTCTGCAAACAGAAGCACCACTCCCGCATTTTTGTGTGTGTGTGTGTGTTCCTGTTGCATGAATTATTGTTTTCCATCCTTTAACTTTCAGTCTGTGGGTATCCTTTTGAGTTAGATGGGTTTCTTGTAGACAACATAAGGTTGGATTTTGTTTATTGATCCATTCTGCCAGTCTGTTTCTTTTAATTGGTGCATTGAGACCATTTGCCATAATGGTTGTAACTGTTATATATTGGTTTATTGTTGACATGTTATCTTTCTGCTGTTGCATCTTTATCTTTTGGTTCTGTTTAATTGTCTGCTTTGTTTAGTGGTTTTTTTCCTAAATGTATCTAAGCTGTCTTTCAGTATTCTTTGCAGGGTTGGCTTGGTGATCATGTAGTTTTTCAGCTGTTTTTTGTCATGGAAGTATCTTATTTCTCCATCCATTTTGAAGGACGGTTTTGCAGGGTACATCAGCCTAGGTTGGACATCGTTTTCTTTAGGATCTGAAATACTTCACTCCATGCTCTTCTTGACTTTATTGTTTGTGCTGAGAAGTCTGCTGTGATTCTGATAGGTTTTCCTTTATAGGTGATACGTCTTTCCTCTCTGAAAACTTTTATTATTCCATTGTTTTGTTTGATTTCTGGGATGGTCATTATTATGTGTCTGGTTGTAGTTTTATTTTGATAATCCTATTTAGAGTTCTATATGCTTCATTGATCTCGATATCAGTTTGCAATCTCATGTTTGGGAAATTTTCAGCTATTACTTCTCTAAATATCCTCTTGACATCCTTTATGTTGTCCCCTTCTTTTTCATTTATCCATATCAACCTTATGTTGTTCCTCTTTGCATCATCTTGCAGGTGTTGAATACTAATTTCCTGATTTCTTGTTATTTTAAAAAGATCTTTCCTTTCCTGTTCACTGGCTACAATGTTGTCTTCGAGGTCTGAAATTCTATCTTCACATTCACTGAGGCAGTTTTTACAACTTTCCATGGAGTTTTTGATTTCCTGTATATCTCTTTACATCTGCTTTATATATTCTGTTTGTTTCTTATATTGTTCATCCCGGGATTCTATCTTTTTGTTTAGTTCCTCCAATTTTTTAATTGTGTCTTCTTTATATATGTTCAGCATCTCCTTCATTTATTTTATGATTTCTTCTTTTACCTGAGAAATTATTTCTGGTTTGAATACCTTTAAGGCTTCCCAGAGTTGCTTCTTCATTTCAGTTACTATTATTTCAGGTATTTCAGGTATGTGGCATATATTTTCTTGTATGCACATGGCTCCTAGGCTTTCTTGGGATGGGCTGGATATTTGAGATTGCATTTTGGTCTTTTGTTTTGTCATTTTCCTATATTTTCCAGCTTCAAGTGTTGTTCCAAGTGAGGGAGAGAGGTCAGCCAGGATGGGATGGAATTCCCTGTGCCCTCCTGACTCACTGATCTTGACAGGAAGCTGGGGCCTGGTCCCCAGGCGAAGAAGAGAGTTCTGCTGGGGTGGGGTGGGGTTCCTTGCCTCTGCTCCATTTAATCCTTATCACAGGAAGCCTGGGTCTGGCCCCTAGGAAACAAAGAGAGCTCCACCAGGCTGATGTAGGGTCTCTGCCTCCACTGGACTTACTTGTCCAACAGGAAGCTGGTTCCTGGCCCCCAGGCCAAGAAGAGGGTTCCGCGCCTGTGCTAGACTTACTGGTCCTGACATGGAGGGCAAGAGAATTTTCAAAGTAACTCATTCCAAAACCCAAAAGAAAGGCAAATGAAGTAACTGCCCTTATCGAACATTTTATGATCTAATTTTGATGATTTAGCAAGAGACGTCACATAGTAACTAGTGTTATGTATTTGGAGGCATACGTCATGACCTTAGCTCATTCGTACACACTGCGAGTGCCATGTCTAAGAGATTCAGGACAGAGTTTAATAAAAACACCTTTGGAGCTTATTAGCACTAGACAGAAATAGAAGTAGCTGGCTTCTACTTGGCTGCTAATAACTCACTGAATTTGTGGCTTGGTCTCCCTAACAGTTATATGGCCTCTGATATCTCCTGGGCTGGTTAGGATAATGGGCAGTGGCCAGGCCTTTCTGACCACACACTCCTCTTTCCAGATTTTGGAAGATATAGTTATAGTTCTCCAGTGAGTCCATACTCTGAATGAGGAACTGACATTCAGAAGCGCTGTGCAACCTCTAGCCTCCTAGGTGTGGATTGTGGGAAGTTATGCTGCCACAGTGGGACACAGTTAACATAACGAGCAGGCTTCGTTTCCATTATTCCTCTTCAAATGACTCCATCTCATAAATGCTGGGAAAGTTTATGCTGAATCTCTTCTGAAGATTTTCTGAATTAGCAAGAAGAAACAACCCCAGGCGAAGTCAGCACACCAACACTCTTCCTGCACAAATTAAACGAAGTCTCTGTGGATGATTTAATTGTGGCTTCTCTGGGTGACTGGAGTGAGAATCTGTGGCTGTCCCCATGGGCATCTAATCCCTAGAGGACCTGAAATCTGCAGAAACCCCTCTGGATACTGACAATTGGTCTCCAATATCCCAACCTAACTCTGGCATAATTTTCGAGGGACCAGTCTAAGTGTCAACCTCGGTTGTTGGTTTATTGCTTTTAAAGTAAAAATTGCCCTTTTTATTAAATGACTTTCCTTTCTACTAATATATCACTAACCTGCAACTGTGTCCATGAGGAAAAAAACCAAAAGAATCCCCAGTTAAAACTATGCCACAGGCAACAGGATATTCCTTTCTTAGAACTGTTCATCACTTTGCAAGTATTCAGTCTTCCTGTCTTCCTCCTGTTTGTCTTCCCCTCAGTGTGTGGCGGGTCAGAGAATATTTTATAATCTCCACCTAATGAGTCCTTTCTTCTAGTGAATTCCAGAAAGCTTCTCTGTTTAGTTCTGCCTCTAGAGATCTTCAAAGAAGAACTTCACCAATAGCCTCTGCTCCTTCATGGGCGAGACTTGCTCTTTGGAGATCTGAAGTGAAACTGTGTGATATCGAAAGCACAAGGTGAGTTCCTGGCTCTGCTCTGTCGATGTTCTGCTCAGACTGTGCTCTTTATATTCTCTTGCTTCCTTTCATATTCTTTAGAGCTCTGATATCATGACCGTGTACATTAGTAAGGAAAAGGGTACTTTATCCAAATAAGAGAAGATGGGATTAATGCCATGGTTTAACATCTCTGCAGACCACACAGTACTTAGCAAATGTGTGTTGAGACAATCCCCATACAAAAAATGAATGAATGAAAGAAAGAATGAATGAAATGAATCAGGGAGTGGACAGGACAGGACTCTGTCTAAGAGCATGTTATGAACACATGGTTGTAGGTTACTGAGCTCAGTCTCATGCTGAACTTTGGTCTATTTAGAGGCTCTTTATCAAAGTGTTTAGACTTAGTCCGAGGAACCCACATGCAAATTTCCTTGTGACCATCACATGCACACACTTAGAGCAAAACAAAGCTGCTCACCAAGCACTGCTTACACTTTCACTTGAAGTTCATCTCTACTTTCAGTTGTTTTCTATGTATCTGAGTTAATATTTGTGAATACACAACAGAGCAGCTGTAAATTTGATCTTCTACCTGTGTTAGGAGATGGAACTAATAACGGCAATAGTAGTTAATATAATTTTTTTAAAAATGCTTGTTTTGACTCACCATTCATTTCAACATCCATTAATAAATCATGACCTGCTTTTTGTGAACTACTGTGGTTGATCAATTTGTTTAGTTAATTAATTTTTAAAACCTTCTCTAAAATAAATTCATGGAAGACTTACTTGCTGGAGATTTGAGGAATACAACAACTTAAATTACTAATATGTATAATAAATATAATTTTTATTTTAAAGCAAAACACACAAAAAAGGATAAAAATGATACAGAATTTAAGAAAAAATAGCAGGAAATCAACACTAGTTAGTGTATATTAGATATTGTTATCTTAAAAGTGTTTAAATTACAAGGTGCAGGCATTT
This sequence comes from Cavia porcellus, assembly GCF_034190915.1. NCBI lineage: Eukaryota > Metazoa > Chordata > Mammalia > Rodentia > Caviidae > Cavia > Cavia porcellus. Next base: position 52,098,719 of record NW_026947500.1, on the reverse strand, counting down.
AAATATCATGAAATAATTGAACAATGAAAACAAAAACTTTTTTTTTGATGAACTTACCAAGAGTAGTAAATTGTTATCTATCTTACATATATGTACATACGGGCATATATGTGTACCTACATATAATATAATCTTTTCCCTTCTTCCTTTTCCCCTTACCACTATCTAGAAGGAGAATAGCTGAGTTGAATGAAATCTCTAATCCTAGTTTTGGACGAGTCTTCACACTGAATCCCACAGTCGTTGAACCAGTCTACACTCCCACCAACAGTGGAGAAGAATTCCTTTTTCCCCACAGTTTTGCCAAGTTTTATTACTGGTTGATTTCTTGATGACAGCCATTCTTTCTAAAGTGAGATGAAATCTCAATGTTGTATTAATTTACATCTCTCTAATGACAACTTACTTTGAATATGTCTTCATATATTTATTTGCCATTTGTATTTCTTTGGCTGCAAAATATTTATTCATCTCAGATGCACATTTTTGGGCTGAGTCTTTGAATTTGAGGTCCTGATATTTTGTTCAATTCTTTATATGTTCTAGATATAAATCTTTTGTCTGAGGGACAGCGATCTAAAATTTATTCCCATTCTGTGGGTTTTCTTTTTACTCTCTTGGTGATTTCTTTCAATGAGGAAAAGCTTTTCAATAAGATGAGATCCCATTAAGGATTTCTCTATACAGAGGTGCTTTTGTACTAGAATTGCAACGATTCCTTATACTAGCTTATCAAACCAGAAAATTGAATTGACTGTAAACTATGGTAGATGGGCTCTGTGCTAGGCCCCTGTGGAGATAAATCAGTTCAGAGTTCTCTGAGTTTCAAGTATGCACTATAAGTTTTACCTAGTAATTATAAAGTAGATATTATCTCTATGTCACAGAGGATAAAAATGACCTTTAGAGAATTTAGAAATCATATTCAAATTATTAAGTAAAAATGTTACAGTCCAAACACAGTTGTCCAACCTGAAAATTCAGATACCTTTTTACTACTGCTGATCGCCCTGCATTTAGGGAATTATTTAATCATTCTGTGTCTTATTATCATCAGTGATCAGCTCAGCTATATGCTAGGTACAGTGTGTCCTACAGAAACAACATTTAAAGCAACCACATTTATTATTAATACAGGCATTTGATCTTGGAACCAGCCTGTCTGGGAATTGAATCTGCATGAGTTAGGATAACAGCACCTGACACAGAGTTACGTCCTGATATTGTTCCAGTTAACAGGACAGTGTCTCTAGTGTACTTCCTCTCTGAGTGAGAAGCCAAAACTTAAATATTCTTGCATATCTATCACTTGTCCCACCCTGTCCCCAGGCCCTATCTTTATCTCACCTCAGCTCTATTCTTAATGTTCCTGGGCTCATTGGGAACTCAGTTCCTTCCATATATGGCTGGGATGGCGACGTGGCATGAAGTGGTTGCTCTATTGGACAGATGGGGGCCACATTCTGAGGAGGGAGTAACAGTATGTGCCGTTGGATTACGTGAAGAGTGTAAGGGAAGGGGAACCACACTGAATTATTCTCACGTCAAACCATTATTTGTTGAAGACTTTGCAAGGTTTGACTACATATTTAACATAGATTTTAAAACTGAAGAAGCTGTTTCATAAGGAGATTGTACAAACCAGTACAGATTGTCCTTGCAATAAAATATGAAGTCTCATATCACATATCTGCTGTTATTGCTAGAGCTTAACTCCAAGTTTTTTGTTGAGAGTATTGTATAAATGGTACCTTGCTTAGAAGTCTTTGAACTTACATTACGAAGCAATCCACAGAAGTTTCTTTAGTGTTGTGGTTCAAATATTGTTGTTGGTTTTCTTTCATTTTTATGTGTGTGTGTTTTCTCCCAGCAATTATATATACCACCGTTGCTACTACTACTACTACTACTATTTATTAAACAGTGTACTAACACCTATGCTTTATTGTAGGTTGTGTATCAGGAAATATTTTGATTGATTAAATGTTTCAATTAATTGCATTCTTCACACAGTCGGTGAGATACTGTCATCATGAAGTGGCTCACCTAAGGTTACCCCACCAATCAGTGGAAGGATCAGAATTTAAGTATAGAAAGGTCATTACCAGAGACCACAGCATGTTGCCTCTCCAAATATTTGTACGGTCTCAAATCACCACTCTCGTTTTTATGAAATTGGGAATAGATTGAACTCAGACAGATGGGTACCAGGGATCAAACTCACCACCTCATGCTTGCTAGCCAGCAGCTTATCCCACTGAGCTAAATCCCAGGCTCCCAGACACTTCGTAATAAGATTTATCTCCAGCCATTTAAAAAATTGTTTTCAGTTTCTAAATTTTCAGACAGGATTGAGCTAAATAACTAAATTGTCTAGAGTGTGCTTGAACTTGTGTCAGCCTCCCAGGTTGCTGTGATTACAGATGTGTGCCACATACTTTTGTAAATTACTGTAAAAATTTTATAATATAGTTAAAGTAGTATTATGATTTGTGTATGAATGTCTCCCCCAAAGCCTCATGCAGTCAGAGAGGATGGGCTTTTCACAGGTAGCTGGATCTAGAGTTTATGACTGATTCATAGTCTAATGCTGGAATTAAGAATGTAAGTCTACACCTACTCTAGGGTGGGTAGCTTATCAAAGGGATAGAAAAAGTCTTGCCTCTTCTTTGTTGCTTTTTGTGTTTTCCACTAGCATGGACTGTTGTCCCAGTGCCATGCCACCCTGCCTTGAAGCCAGCAGACTATGGACTGAAACCTCCACAAACTGAGCCAAATAAGCCTTTCCTCTCTTAACTTGTGGGTATTGAGTATTTTGTCTCAGAAATGAGAAAAATAACTAAGACAAGCAGGAAACACAGTGCTCACTTTCTGTTTTCAGTGTGGAGGTCAAATCCCAGGGATGTCTAGTGTTGTTGTCCAGGAGATAAACAAGGGTGAGCCCTTCCTTCCTGTATCCTGTGTTGCTTCTCTGGAGAGGTGGAGTGAGGCGCAGCCTGAGCAGTGCAGTGTGCCCTGAATGGGCCCTGGCTTTGAGTTTTCTCTCGTGAGGCCTACAAGGAGTGTTTCTTTTGAGAAGTGAGAGGGCAATCATCTTTTCTATGGCCTTAGTTGGCTCACAACTGCATGGATGATAATCTCAGACTTCACAGTATTTCACATCTACAAAATCAAGGATGCAACATTAATCTAGTCACTTATCTGAAGGCATGGCTGGGAAGATTAAATGGGATATTATTTATGTGTTTCAGTCTACTCCATGCCAGGTGCTTAGTTAATGTAGGGGTTGTCTGGCTCTGGATATTTTAATATACAGAGGAATCACATACTTTCAACCCAAATGATAATATGCAATAGTTGAAAATTCAGTTGTCCTTCTGAATATCTGAGGGGGACTGGGAACTAGCAGTTAACATGCAAACTTCTACATATGGAGGCCTGAATGCATCTGAGAGTGTGCTCTGGGTCATTTTGTATGAGTATCATTTGTCCATTTCATTCTATTTGCATAGGTGAAACACAGTTTCCATATGGCGCTCGTGGAGAACAGTACTGAGGTGAATGGTTTTAAACTCCTGGGACTGACCGGCATCCCAGAGCTGCGAGCCCCCCTCTTCGTAATGTTCACCCTCGTGTATCTCATCACTCTCCTTGGGAACCTGGGCATGGTTGTGTTGATCCTGCTGGATTCCCATCTGCACACTCCCATGTACTTTTTCCTCAGCAATCTCTCCCTGGTGGACTGCATTTACTCTTCAGCCGTGACTCCCAAGGTAATGGCTGGACTTCTAACGGGGGATCTAAGTATCTCCTATGGTGGCTGTGCTGCTCAGATGTTCTTCTTTGTGGCTTTTGCCATTGTTGACTGCTTCCTGCTTGCTGCCATGGCCTATGACCGCTATGTCGCAGTCTGCAAGCCCTTACAGTATACTACTATCATGACCATGAGCGTATGCACCCACATGGTGCTTGGCTGCTACACCTGGGGCATTGTAGAATCCACCACTCACACGGGGCTCACCTTCTCCTGCTCCTTCTGCCAATCTAATGTAATCCATCACTTTTTCTGTGATATTCCCCCAATCTTGGCCCTGTCCTGCTCTGCCATCTATGTGAATGAAGTTGTGCTGTTTATCTTAGCAGCATTCAATGTCTCCTTTGCCTTGGTAGTCGTCTTGACCTCCTACCTCTTCATACTGATTGCCATTCTGAGGATGCACTCTGCAGAAGGACGAAAGAAAGCCTTCTCCACCTGTGCCTCTCACCTCACTGCAGTGACCATGTTCTATGGGACCGTCATCTTCATGTACCTGCAGCCCAGCTCTACACATTCCATGGACAATGACCAAATGGCCTCTGTGTTCTATACAATCATAGTTCCCATGTTGAATCCGATTGTCTACAGTTTAAGGAATAAAGAAGTTAACAAGGTTCTCGAGAAAGCTGTGGCGAGGTCTAAGGCTTTACTTAGCACATAATTTTAATTAATGTATTGAATAATCTGTGTAGTTAATCAGTTATCTATTGCCGTGCCACAAACTAACCCAAAATTTATTGGCTTAATACAATGGTTTCTTATTCATCAATCTTCCATGGCCAGGGAACTTCCTTTGCTGTTTGCGTCTGGGCTTACTCATGATGTACATAGGTTCTCCAAGGGCAGCTGAGCTGAAAGTCCAAGGTGGTCTCATTTATATTTATGAGTGTTGCTACTGGAGATTTGCTAGGTTGCTCTGGTTCACTGTATTTTATCCTTCAGAGGTTGGACCTTCAGAGCTTTTACATATGCCATCTTTAGGCCAGTATTCTCACAGTCTAGAAGAAACACAGAGAGTCTTCCTAGAGTTAACAGACTCATTTCTTCCACCACAACATGAGAGCAAGTGAAAATTCTGACCCTGATTCAGTGATGAAAAAAGACAGCACCTCTCAATTAGAAGACATACAAAGAATTTGTGGCCATACGGGTGAACCTGTACAATGAGAAAGTGGCCAGAGCTGCTATAATAAACAAAATACAGTGGCCCAAAAATAATGTATTTCTCCAATAACATAGCTGAATAGCTAATGTAGCTGTGTGAAAGTGAACCATTTATACTGCTGTGCGGTCCTTCTATGGTGGAGTTTCCTTTCACATTGTCTCTTTCTACCACTTCATAGAGTGTTAATAACCTATTGTCATCATCACTGCAAAGATGGAGAAAGAGATGGAAGAATAACAATTTCTTCTTTAGCCAGTAATGCAGTAGCTGTATGCATTACTTTTTAGAACCTTCTGTTATCTAGAATTCAGTCTTATGGCCACATCCATCTATAAAGCTGACTTTTAAATTAAATCTCTAGCTGAGTGGCAGTGTGTCTAACTGAAATCTCAGTACCCTGAAGGAAAAAGAGAATCAGGTTGAGCAGGAGAAAAAAGTAGTCTGACTAAAAATTTGTATCTTAATCTGAATTGCTAGATTTGTTTCCAGAAATTAGTCTCTAGCTTAATCTTTTCCCCTCCTGAAAATTCTATTCCTTGACTTTGCATCAGTTCCTTAGTAAAAACTCCTTGCTTATCATTCCATTTGAATAGCTGTCTTAAATAATTCTTTGTCCTCTTTTACATTTGCCATAGAATTAAAGTCTTGTAAATTATATATCATTGTAATTACTTAATTTCTTTATGTGAATCATGTGTAGTATGAACATTCATAGCCTGGACTCTAATTTAGCTTGATTATTTTAGCACACTTGAAAGGCAGGGACTGTGAATTGCTCATGGACTGGATACTAAGTGTGAGGAGCTGTAACTTCAGTGCCCAAGTAACTGGGAAAGTCAGTGCCCTCAGTGTGAGAAGTGGAAGGAGCTTCGTAGTAGGTTTGCAGCAGAAGGACATCACAATTTTTATCCTAAGCAAGCAAAGCATGATGTGTCCCTTGGAAACCACAGTAAAAGTTAGCTCTAAAATAAACACATTTGAAGTCATCAGCGTGTGGGTGGTGTTCAATGCTGTGAGATTGGGTGCAGTCTAGAAGGGGGCACAGGTCGGAGAGGGCTGAGACTGGAACTTAGTGAGGAAGAGGCCATATGGATTAGCTGTCAGGAGACACAAGTGGTGTATGTCCTCAAAACTACCAATGAGAAGTCTCTCAAGGGGAACAACTGTGTAGAAGCTGTTGACAGATGAAATACATAAAGCCTGAGAACGGATTATAGGCTATGGACACAAGAAGTTGCTTAACGAATTTGAGTAGTTCTTGTTGATTTGTAGGGATAAAAATTTCACTGATCTGTACTCTTCTACAATGTATTCAGTGAATTGAAAGTCAACACTCAAAAATCAGCAGCATTCCTATTCACACACAGTAATCTTAGGGAAATTAGGAAAACCACACCTTTCACAATAGCATCCCCAAAATGAAACAGGAATCAGTCTAACAAAGAAGTGCCTGGGGTTTTCCACAGTGGCATAATTGCCTGCCTGGCAAGTGCAAGGTTGTGAGTTCAATCCCTAGTACCAAAATAATAATAATAATAATAATAATAATAATAATAATAATAGAATGTAAAAGAGCTATATATTGCAAATTACACTACTCTGAAAAATGAAATTGAAGAGGATTTTGAAAATTGAAGAAATCTCTTGCTCTTGCATAGGAAGAACCAATCTTGTGAAAATGGTCATAATTCCCAAACTGTTATACAAATTTAATGCCATCCTCATCAAAATATTGCCAGCATATATCACATATCGAAATAAAATATTCCTAAAATTTAGATGGAACCATAGCATACCTAGAATAGCAAAGGCAATCCTGAGCAAGGCAGGAGGCATCACAATCCCTGACTTGAAATTATACTACAAAGCTACTGTGATAAAATCAGCATCTTACTGTAAAACAAAACCAGACCTGAAGATCAATGGAATAAATAAATTAGAAGATACAACCACAACTACCAACACATTCAACCACCTTATCTTTGACAAAGGGACCATGTTCACTGAAAGAAAGACAGACGTTTTAATGATTGGTGCTACAAAAACGGACCTTTATGCAGAAGACTAAAACTAGACACATGTCTCTCACCATGCACTAAACTAAAATCAAAATGAATCAAAGATCTAAGTACCAAAACAGAAACACTAAATCAACTGCAAGACAAATTTGGTAAAAATCTTGAAGATACACAGATAAGCAAAGAGTGCAAGAAAAAAATACAAACTGCCTGGGAAGTACTTCAAAGAATTAACAACTAGGATCTCACCTTATTAAAAAATTTTTGCCCATTGAAAGAAATGACCAACAGAGTGAAAAGAAAACCCACAGACAGGGCAAAAAATTTAGCCAACTGTCTCTCAGACAAAGGAGCATTTACATGCACACAAAAGAATATAGCTCAACCCTTACACAGGGATTTCTAGAACAGACAAAGAATTGAAAAACATCAGGCACTACAAATTAAAAGACCCAACTGAAATATGGATGTCTGATATGTATACACACTTCTTAGATGAAGAAATAGAAGTGACAAATAAAATACATGAAAAAATCTTTACCATATTGGTCATTCAAGACACACAAACTATAGCAACATGAGATTCCATCTTACCCCAGTAAGAATGGCTATCATCAAGAAATCAACAAATAACAAATGCTGTTGGGGCTTTGGGGGGAAAAGGAACCCTTCTCCTTAGTAGGAATGTACACAGGTGCAACCACTGTGGAAATCAGTGTGGCGATTCCTCTAAAATCAGAATTGGAGGTCTAATTCAATGTAGTTATTCTCCTTCTGGGTATTTTCCCAGAAGAACAGAAAACATCATCCCACAGTGATATATCTGCACCCGTGTTTATAGCAGCACAATTTTTTTTTATTTAAAGAGAAAACAAAACAAAACAGTAAAGGGGTACAAGTAATACAGAATTTCAAGAAAAAAACATACAGTAAGAAATCACTAGTTAATAGATTACATATTGTCATCTTAGAAACAGTTGTCCAAATTACAAAATTAAAGCAAAAAAAGTGGACATTCATACAGTGAGACTGCAAACAGTTCTGTTCAGTGATCCAACAAAAACTCAGTAATATGGTTTTCTACCCTACACACTTAAATATATATGCAGTTATATCCTTTAGATCATTTTCTTTTCTTCTCTTTTTACAATAATAATTACACTTTTTGGGTTTTATTACTCCCATGCTTCTTATTACTTTTTTTTGAAGAGAATAAAACCAAACATGACAAAGCAAAACAGAGTCAGTTAGAACAGAAGGATGGACATAGTACATGATGCAAAAATAGAATACCAGGTGATCAAAAGTGGTTACCATTGTGCCTCTTGCTATTTTTAAATTGAGTTGCCTATATCATTAGGTATAATAGAATTGATCAAAACAGTACAGAACAAGACCAATAAACCCTACACTGGAGACCTTACAGGACTTCAAAAAAGGATAATAGTCAAAGCATAATGGGCATCATAGTATATCTTACTGCCTTCAAAGTGGTTGCTTATACCCTCAAACTTACTGCTATCAAATAAAATAGAATATAGAATAATCAGACAGAACAAGATGTGGAAAACAATACTGGGGTTCAAATCAGATTAATAGGAAAACCAAGAAAGTTACTCTACTATATCCCGCTATTGTTTAATTTAGTTTTCCCTTCATTAAAAAAGTGAGAGAAAATAGATTAATTTTAAAAAAGGGTGGAGATTGAGATAACAGAGGACATTGTAACAGAACAACGCAGGTCAGAACTGAATAATTCAAGTGTCATTGTGTTTCACCACCTGATAATCTAACATAATAGTAGTCACCATAGAGCCTCTTTCCTTGAATTATTTGAGTGTAACTTCGTATGCTATAACATCAAGCATATCAAGACAGTGTGAAGCCATTCAAGAGAATGCAAGAATTACAGGGTATTTAGAACCAACTAATAGAAAATGAACAATGGTCTCTAAATTATCTCTCTGCCTATAAAGAAGTTTGTTTATCCTATAGGGTATAGTGAAATATAGTAAGTTACATCATGTTTAAACCAGTGGAAACAGATGTACCACAGCTTGATGGGACTTCAAAACAAGTTGATATTAAATCAGCACTAGCTTTTATGTTGTGTTGTTTTCTTCAAAATAGGTATTCGTTCTCTCATAGATACTGAAATCAAACAACCAGGTTAAAACCATTGCAATTAATGAGTGAAAACATTACGTGACTTCAAACCAATATGACTGGGAATCATGATTACCACATACTTTTATGTATTCTTATCATTTCTTACACTAGGGAAACTATTGGGTATTTATACATGTGAGTTTGATTTATTTCACTTATGAGTATGGTCTCAAGCTGTGTCCATTTATTTATAAATGTCTCAATGTGATTGTTCTTTATAGCTGAGTAATACTCCATTGTGTAAAAATACCACAACTTTTTTATCCATTCCTCAGTTGAGGAACACTTAGGTTGTTTCCAAGATATGGCTCTTACAAATTGTGCTGTTATAAACATAGGTGCACATATATCACTGTGGTATGATGCTTTCAGCTCTTCTGGGAATATGCCTAGAAGTGGTATAGCTGGGTCAAATGGGGCTTCCAGTCCCAGTTTTCGGAGAAATCTCCAGACTGACCTCCACAATGGTTGCACCAGTCTACACTCCCACCAACAGTGAAGGAGAGCTCCTTTTTTCCCCATTGCCCCTCCAGCATTTGTTGTTGGTGGTTTTCTTGATCTTGGCCATTCTTTCAGGAGTGAGATGGTATCTCAGTGTGGTTTTAATTTGCATTTCTCTAATGACTAATGATGATGAACATTTTTTCATATATTTATTTGCCATTTGTATTTCTTCATCTGAGAATTGTTTATTCATCTCAGATGCCCACATTTGGATTGGGTCTTTGAATTTTGGGGTTTGATTTTTTATAATTCTTTATATGTTTTAGACAGAAGTCCTTTGTCTGAGGGGCAGTTCACAAAAATTTTTTCTGTTTGTGGATTTTCTCTTCACTATGCTGGGGCTTTCTTTTGACGTGCAGAAACTTTTAAATAAGAGGTGATACGAGTTATTGACTCTGAGAAGTATTTCCCATGCTTCCCATGGTTTGAGTCCTATTCATGAATTCTCTACGTACTCCTATGTCTTCAAGGATTTTACCCAATTTGTCTTCCAATAAATTTACTGTTTTTGTTTTAATATTTAGATCTTTGACCCATTTAGATTTTATTTTAGTACATAGTGATAGGAATGGGTCTAGTTTTAGTTTAGGGCATATGGAGAGCCAGTTTTTCCAGCACCATTTTTTCTTATTATTATTTTTTAAATTTTATTTAAGAGGAAAAAGAGAAAAACACAAAACAAAACAAAGCGGTATAAGGGTACACGTAATACAGACATACCAAAAAAAAAAAAAAAACCAGTAAGAAATCACCTGTTAACAGATTATATATTGTCATCTTAGAAATAGTTGCTCAAATCACAGTATCAAAGAATACAAAGTGGACATTCAAACAGAGAGACTGCAGACAGCTGTGTTCAATGATCCAAAAACATTAATATAGTCAGCTATTTAACACCCCTAAACACACTTGCTGTTATATCCGTTAGAGCTCTTTTTTTTCCCCCTCTCTTTTTTACAACAAAATTTACACATTTTGGATTTACTTTATCTCTCTGCCTATAAAGAAGTTTGTTTACACTATAGGGTATAGTGAAATATAGTAAGTTACATCATGTTAAAACCAGTGGAAACAGATGTACCATAGCTTATTACTTTTTGGGGGGGGGAGAGAATAAAGTCAAATATGGCAAAACAAAACTGTCAGTCAAAACCAAGGATAGACATGCACATGATGTAGAACAGAGTACAAGGTTATCAACAATGGTTATCAACGTTGTCTCTTGTTTCCTTAAAAAGAATTGTCTATCTCATTAGATAGTATAAAGTTGGACAAAACAGTAGAGAACAAGACCAATAAAACTTAGGCATTGTAAACATTACAGGACTTCCAAAGGAGACAATAGTCAAACCAGAATGGGCATCTTAGTGAATCTTATTGCCTTCAAAGTAGTTTCCTATACCCTCAAACTTGATACTATCATACAGAATGGAACAGAGTCTAATCAGTCAAAACAAGATCGTGGGAGTATTACAGGACTTCAAAACAAGTTAATAGGAAATCACAAAAAGTTACTATTATATATCCTGCTAATTTTTTTAATTTTTCCCCTTAATTAAAACAAACATAAGAAATAACTAAATAATTTTTTTAAAGAATAAGGGAGAGATTGAGATAAAACAGCACATAACAATATAACAATACAGGTCAAAGCATGACTGTTGCAGCAACCTAGTGCTTCACCACCAAATAACCCAATTTAATAGTAGTTACCATAGTGTCTGTCTTTTTCCCTGAAATATTTGGATAAAACTTCATATACTATAGCTTCAAATATTTCCATATCAAGAAGCCCAGAATAAAGCCTTTCTAATTAATAAGTGAAAGCTTTATAAGGCTTCAAGGCCACATAATGGGGAATCATGATTACCACATATTTTTATATATTTGAATCATTACTTACATTAGGGAAACTATTCGGTATTCACACATGCGAGATTGATTTATTTCACTTATGAGTATGGTCTCAAGCTGCGCCCATTTATTGATAAATATCTCAATGTGATCCTTCTTTATAGCTGAATAATACTCCATTGTATAGAAATACCACAACTTTTTTATCCATTCCTCAGTTGATGGATATTTGGGTTGTTTTCAAGATCTGGCGATTACAAATTGTGCTGCTATAAACATAGGTGCACATATATCACTGTGGTATGATGCTTTCCGTTCTTCTGGGAATATGCCTAGAAGTGGAATAGCTGGAATAAATGGGATTTCCAATCCCAACTTTTTGAGAAATCTCCAGACAGAACTCCACAAAGGCTGTACCAGTCTACACTCCCACCAACAGTGCAGGAGTGTTCCTTTTTCCCCACAGCCTCTCCAGCATTTGTTGTTGTTGGTTTTCTTGATCCTGGCCATTCTTTCAGGAGTGAGATGGTATCTCAGTGTGGTTTTAATTTGCATTTCTCTAATGACCAATGATGATGAGCAATTTTTCATGTATTTATTTTCCATTTGCATTTCTTCATCTGAGAATTGCGTATTCATCTCAGATGCCCATTTTTGGATTGTATCTATGTTTTTTTTTTTATTGAAGAGGAAAAAGAGAAAAACACAAAACAAAACAAAGCAGTGTAAGGTTACACATAATACAGAACTACAAAAAAATCATAACTGTAAGAAATCACCTGTTAATAGATTACATATTATCATCTTGGAAATAGTTGCTCAAATCACAGTATCAAAGAATACAAAGTAGACATTCAAACAGAGAGACTGCATACAGCTGTGTTCAATGATCCAAAAACATTAATATAGTCAGCTATTTAACACCCCTAAACACACTTGCTGTTATATCCGTTAGAGCTGTTTTTTTTTTCCTTCCTTTCTTTTTTACAACAGATTTTACACATTTTGGATTTTATTACTCCTTAGTTCTTATTAATTTTTTTTTGGGGGGGGAGAGAATAAAGTGAAATATGGCAAAACAAAGCTGTCAGTCAAAACCAAGGATAGACATAGCACATGATGTAGAACAGAGTACAAGGTTATTAACAATGGTTATCAACGTTGTCTCTTGTTTCCTTAAAAAGATTTGTCTATCTCATTAGATATTATAAAGTTGGACAAAACAGTAGAGAACAAGACCAATAAAATTTACGCATTGTAAACATTACAGGACTTTCAAAGGAGACAATAGTCAAACCAGAATGGGCATCTTAGTGAATCTTATTGCCTTCAAAGTAGTTGCCTATACCCTCAGACTTGATACTATCGCACAGAATGGAACAGAGTCTAATCAGTCAAAACAAGATCATGGGAGTATTACAGGACTTCAAAACAAGTTAATAGGAAATCGAAAAGAGTTACTATAATATATCCTAATTTTTTAAATTTTTCCCTTAATTAAAATAAACATAAGAAATAACTAAATAATTTTTTTAAAGAAGAGTAGTTACCATAGTGTCTGTCTTTTTCCTTGAAATATTTGGATAAAACTTCATATACTATAGCTTCAAATATTTCCATATCAAGAAGCCCAGAATAAAGCCTTTCTAATTAATAAGTGAAAATTTTATAAGGCTTCAAAGCCACATAATAGGGATTCATGATTACCACATATTTTTATATATTTGAATCATTACTTACATTAGGGAAACTTTTCAGTATTCATACATGCGAGATTGATTTGTTTCACTTATGAGTATGGTCTCAAGCTGCGCTCATTTATTGATAAATATCTCAATGTGATCCTTCTTTATAGCTGAATAATACTCCATTGTATAGAAATACCACAACTTTTTTATCCATTCCTCAGTTGATGGACACTTGGGTTGTTTCCAAGATCTGGCGATTACAAATTGTGCTGCTATAAACATAGGTGCACATATATCACTGTGGTATGATGCTTTCAGTTCTTCTGGGAATATGCCTAGAAGTGGAATAGCTGGAATAAATGGGATTTCCAATCCCAACTTTTTGAGAAACCTCCAGACAGACCTCCACAAAGGCTGTACCAGTATACACTCCCACCAACAGTGCAGGAGAGTTCCTTTTTCCCCACAGCCTCTCCAGCATTTGTTGTTGTTGGTTTTCTTGATCCTGGCCATTCTTTCAGGAGTGAGATGGTATCTCAGTGTGGTTTTAATTTGCATTTCTCTAATGTCCAATGATGATGAGCATTTTTTCATGTATTTATTTGCCATTTGCATTTCTTCATCTCAGAAGCGTGTATTCATCTCAGATGCACATTTTTGGATTGGATCTTTGAATTTTGGAGGTCTGAGTTTTTTTAATTCTTTATATGTTTTAGACAAGAGTCCCTTGTCTGAGAGAGAGTTCACTAAAATCTTCTCCCAGTTTGAGGGTTTTCTTTTCACTATGCTGGAGATTTCTTTTGACATGCAGAAACTTTTTAATCAGAAGTGGTCCCAGTTATTGATTCTGGGAAGTATTTCCCGTGCGGTTGGAGTCCTGTTCTTGAATTCTCTACCTACTCCTATGTCTCCAAGGTTTATACCCAATTTGTTTTCCAATAGAGTTAGGGTTTCTGTTTTAATATTCAGATCTTTGACTCATTTAGATTTTAATTTAGTACGTGGTGATAGACATGGGTCTAGCTTTAGTTTTCGGCAAATGGAGAGCCAGTTTTTCCAGCACCATTTATTAAAGAGACTGTCGTTCTTCCAGTGAACCTGCTGGGCTCCTTTATCAAAGATAAGGTGGTTGAGTGTGTTTGTAGTTGTGGTTGTATCTTCTAATCTATTCTATTGATCTTCGGCTCTGTTTTGATTCCAATACCATGTTGATTTTACTACTGTTGCTTTGTAGTATAATTTCAAGTCAGGGATTGTGATGCCTCCTGCTTTGTCTTTGCTGCTTAGAATTGCCTTTGCGATTCTAGGTCTCTTCTGGTTCCAGATGAAATTTAGGAGTGATTTCTCTAGATCTATAAGGTATGTTGATGGTATTTCTATTGGGATTGCATTGAATCTGTATAAGAGTTTTGGGAGAATGGCCATCTTCACAATGTTTGTTCTTCCTATCCATGAGCAAGTGATGTCTTTCCATTTTCTGAGATCATCTTCAATTTCCTTTTTCAGTGTATTATAGTTTTCACTGTACAAGTCTTTCACTTCTTTCGTAAGAGTAATTCCTAAATATTTCATTTTTTGGCTTGCTAATGTGAATAGTCCAGTTTCTCTTATTTCCCTCTCTGTGATTTTGCTGTTTGAGTATAGGAATGCTATTGATTTCTGAGTATTGATTTTGTATCCAGCCACATTACTGAATTTATTTATTGTATCTAAGAGTCTTTCAATGGAGTTTAGGGGGTCTTCTATGTAGAGTATCATGTCATCTGAAAACAATGACAACTTAACTTCTTCTTTTCCTATCTTTACCCCTTTTATTTCTCTCTCTTGCCTAATTGCTCTGGCTAGTACTTCCAGTACTATATTAAATAGGAGTGGTGATAAAGGACATCCTTGTCTTGTGCCTGATTTTAATGTAAAGGCTTTCAATTTTTGGCCATTTAGTATGATGCTGGCTGTTGGTTTGTCATAAATGGCCTTTCTTATATTGAGGTAAAGACCATCTATTCCAATTTTCTGTAGAGTTTTTATCATGAATAAATGTTGGACCTTATCGAAGGCTTTTTCTGCATCTATAGAAATGATCATGTGATTCTTATTTTTGGCTTTATTGATATGGTGGATTACATTTATTGATTTGCATATGTTGAACCATCCTTGCATTCTGGGATGAATCCCACTTGGTCATGGTGTATAATCTTCTTGATGATTTGCTGCATCCTATTTGCCAATATTTTATTGAGGATTTTTGCCTCTGTGTTCATTAGGGAGATAGGTCTATAGTTCTCTTTTTCAGTTGGGTCTTTCTCAGGTTTTGGTACTAGAGTAATATTTGCTTCCAGGAATGACTTAGGAAGGAATGCTTCCCTTTCAATTTCATTGAATAGTTTGAGGAGTGTCGGCGTTAGGTCTTCTTTGTATTTCTTGTAGAATTCTGCAGTGAATCCATCAGGGCCTGGGCTCTTCTTGGTGGGTAAGGACTTAATTACATTTTCAATTTCAGTAACAGAGATTGGGTTATTCAACAGTTTTACATCCTCTTGATCTAGCTTTGGCACTTCATATGCTTCTAAGAAACTGTCTATTTCTTCTGTGTTATCAAACTTTTGAGAGTAGAGTTTTTCGAAATATGTGTTGATGATCTTCTGTATTTCTATTGGGTCTGTAGTGATTTCACCTTTTTCATTTCTTATTGCATGAATTTGAGCTTTTCCTTCCCTTTTTTTAAATAAGGTTGGCTAGGGACTTATCGATTTTATTTATTCTTTCAAAGAACCAACTCTTTGATTTGTTGATTCTTTGGATTGTTTTCTTAGTCTCTATTGCATTGATTTCTGCTCTGATTTTTATAATTTCCTCTCTTCTTTTGGCTTTGGGCTTGACTTGCTCTTCTTTTTCTAGCTGTTTGAGGTGTAGCATCAAGTTATTTATTTGTATTCGTTCTGTTTTCCTGATGTGGGAACTCAGTGCAATAAATTTTCCTCTCAGGACGGCTTTCATTGCATCCCACAAATTCTGGTAAGTTGTATCTGCATTTTCATTTTCTTTTAGGTATTGTTTGATTTCTTCTTTAATTTCCTCTGTGACCCACTGATTACTCAAGAGTGTGTTATTCAGTTTCCATGTGTTTGTGGGATTTTTGCAGTATCTTTTATCATTAATTTCTAATTTCAGAGTGCTATGATCCGATAACATGCAAGGGATGATTTCAGCTCTTTTGCACTTGTTAACATATGTTCTGTGAGCTAATATATGGTCTATTTTAGAAAATGATCCATGTACTGCTGAGAAGAATGTGTATTCTGATGTTGTTGGGTGGAACATTCTGTATATGTCTATCAAACCCATTTGTTCACAGGTGTGATTCAGTTCTGTTATTTCTTTGCTCATTTTCTGTCTGGTTGATCTGTCCCTTGGTGTCAGTGGCGTATTAAGGTCTCCTGTTACAATTGTGTTACTGATAATATGAGTTTTCATTTCTGTTAATAATTGTTTTATATAACTGGGTGCTCTGGAGTTTGGTGCGTATATATTTAAGATAGTTATCTCTTCCTCTTGGAGTTTTCCCCTTATGAGTATGTAGTGACCCTCTTTGTCCTTTATGGTCATTGTTGGTTTAAAGTTCACGTTGTTTGCAAACAGAATGGCTACTCCTGCCTTTTTTTTGATTCCTGCTGCATGAAGAATTATTTTCCATCCTTTGACTTTCAGTCTGTGAGTATCCTTCTGGGTTAGATGGGTTTCCTGTAAACAGCATATGGTTGGATTTTGTTTCTTGATCCATTCTGCTAGTCTGTTTCTTTTGATTGGTGCATTGAGACCATTTACATTAATGGTTATTACTGTTAAATGCTGGTTTATTGTTGACATGTTATCTCTCTGCTGTTGCATCTTTATCTTTCTGTTCTGTTTAATTATTTGCTTTGCTTAGTGGTTTTTTCCTTTGTGTATCTAAACTGTCTTTCAATATTTTTGCAGGGTCGGTTTGGTGTTCATGAAGTTCTTCAGCTGTTCTTTGTCATGGAAGTATCGTATTGCACCATCTATTTTGAATGATAGTTTTGCAGGATATATCAGTCTTGATTGGAAATCATTTTGCTTTAGGATCTGGAATACTTCACTCCATGCTCTTCTTGACTTTATCGTTTGTGCTGAGAAGTCTGCTGTGATTCTGATAGGTTTTCCTTTATAAGTGATCTGTCCTTTCTCTCTGACAGCTTTTAATAATCTATTCTTGTGTTGGATTTCTGGGATGGTGATTATTATATGTCTGGGTGTAGTTTTATTTTGGTTATGACTGTTTGGAGTTCTATATGCTTCACTGATCCTGATGTCAGTTTCTGATCTCATGCTTGGGAAATTTTCAGCTATTACTTCTCTAAATATCCTCCTGACATCCTTTATGTTGTCTCCCTCTCTTTCATTAATCCCTATCATTCTTATGTTATTCTTCTTTGCATCGTCTTGCAGTTGTTGAATTGTTGTTTCCTGATTCCTTGTTATTTTCAAAAGATCTTTCCTTTCCTGTTCACTAGCTGCAATCCTGTCTTCAAGGTCTGAAATTCTATCTTCACTTTCATTAAGGCGGTTTTTACAACTTTCAGTGGAGTTTTTTATTTCCTGTATATCTCTGTGCATCTGCATTATGTATTCTGTTTGTTTCTTATATTGCTCGTCTAGGGATTCTATCTTTTTGTTTAGTTCCTCCACTTTTTATCTGTGTTTTCTTTAGATATATTTAGGATCTCTTTCATTTCTTTTATCATTTCTTCTTTTACCTGGGAGATTATTTCGAGTTTGAATTTCTTTAAAGCTTCCTGGAGTTGCTTGTCAACTTCAGTAGCTATTGTGTCCGATATATGAGGTGGATGGGATATATTTTCTTCTATATACATTGCTCCTAGGGTTTCCTGAGATGGGCTGGAGGTTTGAGGTTGTAATTTGGTCTTTCGTTTTGTCATTTTCCTATATTTCTGTGTTTCAAGTGTTATTTGACAGCTTCCTCCGGATCACAGGCTGAGGTGCCTCAGGAACCTGCGATCCCTCCCTGCTTGCAGAAATATTCAGTCCTTCAGACAAAGGAAGTGGCTTCTGCAGGCACTCCGGGTCTGCCCAGCTCCTCCTCTGCACGCAGATGGCTAGGCGCCGCTGGCCTCGGGGGATAGTGTAGGCCCGCCCATCCGTGGGAGCTCAGCAGACCTCCAAGCATAGCTGGGAGGGATGGGGAGGCAGCTGTAGTGGCCTCTAACCCACTGCTCCACTTCACTGCACCCAGAAGCCTGGGGGGTCCAGAACAGTCTGAGATTTGGGTAGACTGTGCTGGGCACTCACCACAGGCTGAGGTGCCTCAGGAACCTGTGATCCCTCCCTGCTTGCAGAAATATTCAGTCCTTCAGACAACGGAAGGGGCTTCTGCAGGCACTCCGGATCCGCCCAGCTCCTCCTCTGCATGCAGATGGTTCTGGATTGGATCTTTGAATTTTGGAGGTCTGAGTTTTTTTAATTCTATATATGTTTTAGACAAAAGTCCCTTGTCTGAGAGAGAGTTCACTAAAATCTTTTCCCAGTTTGTGGGTTTTCTTTTCACTATGCTGGAGATTTCTTTTGACATGCAGAAACTTTTTAATAAGAAGTGGTCCTAGTTATTGATTCTGGAAAGTATTTCCTGTGCGGTTTGAGTCCTGTTCATGAATTCTCTACCTACTCCTATGTCTCCAAGGTTTATACCCAATTTGTTTTCCAATAGATTTAGTGTTTCTCTTTTAATATTCAGATCTTTGATCAGTTTAGATTTTAATTTAGTACATGGTGATAGACATGGGTCTAGCTTTAGTTTTCAGCAAATGGAGATCCGGTTATTCCAGCACCATTTATTAAAGAGACTGTCGTTCTTCCAATGAACCTGCTTCGCTCCTTTATCAAAGATAAGGTGGTTGAGTGTGTTTGTAGTTGTGGTTGTATCTTCTAATCTATTCTATTGATCTTCGGCTCTGTTTTGATTCCAATACCATGTTGATTTTACTACTGTTGCTTTGTAGTATAATTTCAAGTCAGGGATTGTGATGCCTCCTGCTTTGTCTTTGCTGCTTAGAATTGCCTTTGCGATTCTAGGTCTCTTCTGGTTCCAGATGAAATTTAGGAGTGATTTCTCTAGATCTATAAGGTATGTTGATGGTATTTCTATTGGGATTGCACTGAATCTGTATAACAGTTTTGGGAGAATGGCCACCTTCACAATGTTTGTTCTTCCTATCCATGAGCAAGGGATGTTTTTCCATTTTCTGAGATCATCTTCAATTTCCTTTTTCAGTGTATTATAGTTTTCACTGTATAAGTCTTTCACTTCTTTCGTAAGAGTAATTCCTAAATATTTCATTTTTTTTGCTTGCTAATGTGAATAGTGCAGTTTCTCTTATTTCCCTCTCTGTGATTTTGTTGTTCGTGTATAGGAATGCTATTGATTTCTGAGTATTGATTTTGTATCCAGCCACATTACTGAATTTGTTTATTGTATCTAAGAGTCTTTCAATGGAGTTTAGGGGGTCTTCTATGTAGAGTATCATGTCATCTGCAAACAATGATAATTTAACTTCTTCTTTTCCTATCTTTACCCCTTTTATTTCTCTCTCTTGCCTAATTGCTCTGGCTAGTACTTCCAGTACTATATTAAATAGGAGTGGTGATAAAGGACATCCTTGTCTTGTGCCTGATTTTAAAGTAAAGGCTTTCAAATTTGGCCATTTAGTATGATGCTGGCTGTTGGTTTGTCATAAATGGCCTTTCTTATATTGAGGTAAAGACCATCTATTGCAATTTTCTGTAAAGTTCTTATCATGAATGAATGTTGGACCTCATCGAAGGCTTTTTCTGCGTCTATAGAAATGATCATGTGATTCTTATTTTTGGCTTTATTGATATGGTGGATTACATTTATTGATTTGCATATGTTGAACCATCCTTGCATTCCTGGGATGAATCCCACTTGTTTATGGTGTATAATCTTCTTGATGATTTGCTGCATCCTATTTGCCAATATTTTATTGAGGATTTTTGCCTCTGTGTTCATTAGGGAGATCGGTCTATAGTTCCCTTTTTTAGTTGGGTCTTTCTCAGGTTTTGGTACTAGAGTAATATTTGCTTCCAGGAATGACTTCGGAAGGATTGCTTCCGTTTCAATTTCATTGAATAATTTGAGGAGTGTCGGCATTAGGTCTTCTTTGTATTTCTTGTAGAATTCTGCAGTGAATCCATCTGGGCCTGGGCTCTTCTTGGTGGGTAAGGACTTAATTATGTTTTCAATTTCATTAATAGAAATTGGCTTATTCAGTAGTTTTACATCTTCATGACATAGCCTTGGTACTTTGTATGCTTCTAGGAATCTGTCCATTTTCTCTGTGTTATCAAACCTTTGAGAGTAGAGTTTTCAAAACAGGTGTTGATGATTTTCTGTATTTCTATAGGGTCTGTAGTGATTTCTCCTCTTTTATTCCTTATTGCATGAATTTGAGATTTTTCTTCCCTTTTTAAAATAAGGTTGGCTAGGGGCTTGTCAATTTTATTTATTCTTTCAGAGAACCAACTCTTTGATTCATTGATTTTTTTGATTGCTTTTTTAGTCTCTATTGCATTGATTTCTGCTCTGATTTTTATAATTTCTTCTCTTCTTTTGGCTTTGGGGTTACTTGCTATTCTTTTTCTATATGTTTGAGGTGTAACATCAGGTTATTTATTTGTATTCGTTCTGTTTTCCTGATGTATGAACTCAGTGCAATAAATTTTCCTCTGAGGACAGATTTCATTGCATCCCACAGATTCCGCTAAGTTGTATTTGTGTTTTCATTTTCTTGTAGATAGTGTTTAATTTCTTCTTTAATTTCCTCTGTGACCCACTGATCACTCAAGAGTGTGTTATTCAGTTTCCATGTGTTTGAGGTAATTTTGTAGTATCTTTTATCATTAATTTCTAATTTCATAGCGCTATGGTCCAATAGCACGCAAGGGGTAATTTCAACCCCTTTGCATATATTTAGATATGTTTTGTGAATTAATATATGGTCTATTTTAGAGAATGACCCATGAGAAGAATGTGTATTCTGTTGTTGGGTGGAATTCTCTGTATATGTCTATTAAGGCCATTTGTTCACAGGTGCAATGCAGTTCTTTTACTTCTTTGCTGATTTTCTGTCTGGTTGATCTGTCCATTGGTGTCAATGGTGTGTTAAGATCTCCTGTTAGAGTCTTGTTAGTATTAACTTGGTTTTTCATTTCCGTTAGTACTTGTTTTATAACTGGGTGCTCTGGGATTTGGTCCTTTTATATTTAAGATAGTCATCTCTTCCTCGTAGAGTTTTCCCCTAACCAGTATGTAGTGTTCTTCTTTATCTCTTCTGATCATTATTGGCTTGAAGTTCACATTGTCTGCAAACAGAATCACCACTCCCACTTTTGTGTGTGTGTTCCTGTTGCATGAATTATTGTTTTCCATCCTTTAACTTTCAGTCTGTGGGTATCCTTTTGGGTTAGATGGGTTTCTTGTAGACAACATATGGTTGGATTTTGTTTCTTGATCCAATTCTACCATTCTGTTTCTTTTAATTGGTGCATTGAGACCATTTACATTAATGGTTGTAACTGTTATATATTGGTTTATTGTTGAAATGTTATCTTTCTTCTGTTGCATCTTTATCTTTTGGTTCTGTTTAATTGTCTGATTTGTTTAGTGGTTTTTTTCTTAAATGTATCTAAGCTGTCTTTCAGTATTCTTTGCAGGGTTGGCTTGGTGATCATGTAGTTTTTCAGATCTTTGTCATGGAAGTATCTTATTTCTCCATCCATTTTGAAGGACAGTTTTGCAGGGTACATCAGCCTAGGTTGGACATCATTTTCTTTAGGATCTGAAATATTTCTCTCCATGCTCTTCTTGCCTTTATTGTTTGTGCTGAGAAGTCTGCTGTGATTCTGATAGGTTTTCCTTTATAGGTGATGTGTCTTTCCTCTCTGAAAGCTTTTATTATTCCATTGTTTTGTTTGATTTCTGGGATGGCCATTATTATGTATCTGGTTGTAGTTTCATTTTGATAATCCTATTTAGAGTTCTATATGCTTCATTGATCTTGATATCAGTTTCCAATCTCATGTTTGGGAAATTTTCAGCTGTTACTTCTCTAAATATCCTCTTGACATCCTTTATGTTGTCCCCTTCTTTTTCATTTATCCATATCAACCTTATGTTGTTCCTCTTTGCATCATCTTGCAGGTGTTGAATTCTTACTTCCTGATTTCTTGTTATTTTAAAAAGATTTTTCCTTTCCTGTTCACTGGCTGCAATCTTCTCTTCGAAGTCTGAAATTCTATCTTCACATTCACTGAGGCAGTTTTTACAACTTTCGATGGAGTTTTTGATTCCTGTATATCTCTTTGCATCTGCTTTATATATTCTGTTTGTTTCTTATTTTGTTCATCCAGGGATTCTATCTTTTTGTTTAGTTCCTCCAAATTTTTAACTGTGTATTCTTTAGATATGTTCAGCATCTCCTTCATTTCTTTTATGATTTCTTCTTTTACCTGAGAAATTATTTCTGGTTTGAATACCTTTAAGGCTTCCCAGAGTTGCTTCTTTATTTCAGTTACTATTATTTCAGGTATTTCAGGTATGTGGCATATATTTTCTTGTATGGGCATGGCTTCTAGGCTTTCTTGGGATGGGCTGGATGTTTGAGATTGCATTTTGGTCTTTCGTTTTGTCATTTTCCTATATTTTCGAGCTTCAAGTGTTGTTCTAAGTGAGGAAGAGAGGTCAGCCAGGCTGGGATGGAATTCCCTGTTCCCTCCTGACTCACTGATCTTGACAGGAAGCTGGGGCCTGGTCCCCAGGTGAAGAAGAGAGTTCCGCAGGAGTGTGGTGGGGTTCCTTGCCTCTGCTCCATTTAATCCTTATCCCAGGAAACCAGGGCCTGGCCCCTAGGCACGGAAGAGAGCTCCACCAGACTGGTGCAGGGTTCTCTGCCTCCACTGGACTTACTTGTCCAACAGGAAGCTGCGGCCTGTCCCCCAGGCCAACAAGAGGGTTCCGCGCCTCTGCTGGACTTACTGGTCCCGACAGGGAGGGCAAGAGAATTTTCAAAGTAACTCATTCCAAAGGCCAACAGAAAGGCAAATGAAGTAACTGCCCTTATGCAACATTTTATAATCTAATTTTGATAATTTAGCAAGAGAAGTCACATAGTAAATAGCGTTATGTATTTGGAGGCATACGTCATGACCTTAGCTCATTTGTTCACGCTGAGAGTGCCATGTCTAAGAGATTCAGGAGAGTTTAATAAAAACACCTTTGGAGCTTATTAGCACTAGACAGAAACAGAAGTAGCTGGCTTCTACTTGGCTGCTAATAACTCACTGAATTTGTGGCTTGGTCTCCCTAACAGTTAAATGGCATCTTATGTCTCCTGGACTGGTTAGGATAATGGGCAGGGGCCAGGCCATCCTGATCACACATTCCTGTTTCCAGATTTTCGAAGATAGAATCATAGTTCTCCAGTGGGTCCATTCTCTGAACGAGGAACTGACATTTAGAAGCATTGTGCAACCTCTAGCCTCTTAGATGTGGATTTTGGGAAGTTATGCTGCCACAGTGGGACACAGTTAACATAAAGAACAGGCTTCGTTTCCATTATTCCTCTTCAAATGACTCCATCTCAAAGATGCTGGCAAAGTTTATGCTGAATCTCTTCTGAAGATGTTCTGAATTATCAAGAAGTAACAATCCCAGGCGAAGTCAGTACACCAACACTCTTCCGGCACAAATTAAACGAAGTCTCTGTGGATGATTTAATTGTGGCTTCTCTGGGTGACTGGAGTGAGAATCTGTGGCTGTCCCCACGGGCATCTAATCCCTAGAGGACCTGAAATCTGCAGAAACCCCTCTGGATACTGACAATTGGTCTCCAATATCCCAACCTAACTCTGGCATCATTTTAGAGAGACCAGTCTAAGTGTGAACTTCGGTTGTTGGTTTATTGCTTTTAAACTAAAAATTGCCCGTTTTATTAAATGACTCTCCTTCCTACTAATATATCACTACCCTGCAACTGTGTCCAGGAGGAAAAAAACCAAAAGAATCCCCAGTTAAAACGATGCCACAGGCAACAGGATATTCCTTTCTTAGGACTGTTCGTCACTTTGCAAGTATTCAGTCTTCCTCCTGTTTGTCTTCCCCTCAGCCGTGTGTGGCAGGTCAGAGAATATTTTATAATCTCCACCTAATGAGTCCTTTCTTCTAGTGAATTCCAGAAAGCTTCTCTGTTTAGTTCTGCCTCTAGAGATCTTCAGAGAAGAACTTCAGCAAGAGCCTCTGCTCCTTCATGTGCGAGACTTGCTCTTTGGAGATCTGAAGCGAAACTGTGTGATCTCGAAAGCACAAGGTGAGTTCCTAGCTCTGCTCTGTTGATTTTCTGCTCAGACTGTGCTCTTTATATTCTCTTGCTTCCTTTCATATTCTTTAGAGCTCTGATATCATTACCGTGTACATTAGTAAGGAAAAGGGTACTTTATTCAAACAAGAGAAGATGGGATTATTGTCATGGTTTAACATCTCTGCAGACCACACAGTACTTAGCAAATGTGTGTTGAGACAATACCCATACGAAAATATGAATGAGTGAAAGAAAGAATGCATGAAATGAATCAGGGAGTGGACAGGACAGGACTCTGTCTAAGAGCATTTTATGAACACACGGTCGTAGATTACTGAGCTCAGTCTCATGCTGAACTTTGGTCTATTTAGAGGCTCTTTATCAAAGCGTTTAGACTTAGTCCAAGGAACCCACATGCAAATTTCCTTGTGACCATCACATGCACACACTTAGAGCAAAACAAAGCTGCTCACCAAGCACTGCTTACACTTTCACTTGAAGTTCATCTCTACTTTTAGTTCTTCTCTCTCTATCTGAGTTATTATTTGTGAATACACAACAGAACAGCTGTAAATTTGATCTTCTACCTGTGTTAGGAGATGGAACTAATAATGGCAATAGTAGTTAATATAATTTTTTTAAAATGCTGGTTTTGACTCACCATTCATTTCAACATCCATTAATAAATCATGACCTGCTTTTTGTAAAATACTGTGGTCGATCAATTTAGTTAATTAATTTTTAAAACCTTCTCTAAAATAAATTCATGGAAGACTTACTTGCTGGAGATTTGAGGAATACAACAACTTAAATTACTAATATGTATAATAAATATAATTTTTATTTTAAAGCAAAACAAACAAAAAAGGATAAAAATGATACAGAATTTAAGAAAAAATAGCAGGAAATCAACACTAGTTAGTGTATATTAGATATTGTTATCTTAAAAGTGTTTATATTACAAGGTTCAGGCATTTAAATATCAGGAAATAATCGAACAATGAAAACAAAAACTTTTCTTTTTGATGAACTTACCAAGAGTAGTAAATTGTTATCTATCTTACATATATGTACATACGGGCATATATGTGTACCTACATATAATATAATCTTTTCCCTTCTTCCTTTTCCCCTTACCACTATCCAGAAGGAGAATAGCTGGGTTGAATGAAATCTCTAATCCTACTTTTGGAGGAGTCTTCACACTGATTCCCACAGTCGTTGAACCAGTCTACACTCCCACCAACAGTGGAGAAGAATTCCTTTTTCCCCACAGTTTTGCCAAGTTTTATTACTGGTTGATTTCTTGATGACAGCCATTCTTTCTAAAGTGAGATGAAATCTCAATGTTGTATTAATTTACATCTCTCTAATGACAACTTACTTTGAATATGTCTTCATATATTTATTTGCCATTTGTATTTCTTTGGCTGCAAAATATTTATTCATCTCAGATGCACATTTTTGGGCTGAGTCTTTGAATTTGAGGTCCTGATATTTTGTTCAATTCTTTATATGTTCTAGATATAAATCTTTTGTCTGAGGGACAGCGATCTAAAATTTATTCCCATTCTGTGGGTTTTCTTTTCACTCTCTTGGTGATTTCTTTCAATGAGGAAAAGCTTTTTAATAAGATGAGATCCCATTAAGGATTTCTCTGTACAGAGGTGCTTTTGTACTAGAATTGCAATGATTCCTTATACTAGCTCATCAAACCAGAAAATTGGATTGACTGTAAACTATGGTAGATGGGCTCTGTGCTAGGCCCCTGTGGAGATAAATCAGTTCAGAGTTCTCTGAGTTTCAAGTATGCACTATAAGTTTTATCTAGTAATTATAAAGTAGATATTATCTCTATGTCACAGAGGATAAAAATGACCTTTAGAGAATTTAGAAATCATATTCAAATTATTAAGTAAAAATGTTACAGTCCAAACACAGTTGTCCAACCTGAAAATTCAGATACCTTTTTACTACTGCTGATCGCCCTGCATTTAGGGAATTATTTAATCATTCTGTGTCTTATTATCATCAGTGATCAGCTCAGCTATACGCTAGGTACAGAATGTCCTACAGAAACAACATTTAAAACAACCACATTTATTATTAATACAGGCATTTGACCTTGGAACCAGCCTCTCTGGGAATTGAATCTGCATGAGTTAGGATAACAGCACCTGACATAGAGTTACGTCCTGATATTGTTCCAGTTAACAGGACAGTGTCTCTAGTGTACTTCCTCTCTGAGTGAGGAGCCAAAACTTAAATATTCTTGCATATCTATCACTTGTCCCACTCTGTCCCCAGGCCCTATCTTTATCTCACCTCAGCTCTATTCTTAATGTTCCTGGGCTCATTGGGAACTCAGTTCCTTCCATATATGGCTGGGATGGCGACGTGGCATGAAGTGGTTGCTCTATTGGACAGATGGGGGCCACATTCTGAGGAGGGAGTAACAGTATGTGCCGTTGGATTACGTGAAGAGTGTAAGGGAAGGGGAACCACACTGAATTATTCTCACGTCAAACCATTATTTGTTGAAGACTTTGCAAGGTTTGACTAGATATTTAACATAGATTTTGATAACTGAAGAAGCTGTTTCATAAGGAGATTGTACAAACCATTATAGATTGTCCTTGCAATAAAATATGAAGTCTCAAAACACATATCTGCTGTTATTGCTAGAGCTTAACTCTAAGTTTTTTGTTGAGAGTATTGTACAAACGGTACCTTGCTTAGAAGTTTTTGAACTTACGTTATGAAACAATCCACAGAAGTTTCTTTAGTGTTGTGGTTCAAATATTGTTGTTGGTTTTCTTTCATTTTTATGTGTGTGTGTTTTCTCCCAGCAATTATATATACCACTGTAGCTACTACTACTACTAATATTTATTAAATAGTGTACCAACGCCTATGTAGTTAGGAAATAACTTGTAGGTTGTAGGTTGTGTATCAGGAAATA
The DNA here is from genome assembly GCF_034190915.1 of Cavia porcellus. Taxonomy (NCBI): domain Eukaryota; kingdom Metazoa; phylum Chordata; class Mammalia; order Rodentia; family Caviidae; genus Cavia; species Cavia porcellus. Next base: position 52,071,134 of record NW_026947500.1, on the reverse strand, counting down.
TTGTGATTGATTAAATGTATCAATTAATTGCATTCTTCACACAGTTGGTGAGATACTGTCATCATGAAGTGGCTCACCTAAGGCTACCCCACCAATCAGTGGAAGGGTCAGGATTTAAGTGTAGAAAGGTCATTACCAGAGACCACAGCAGGCTGCTTCTCCAAATATTTGTACGGTCTCAAATCACCACTCTCGTTTTTATGAAATTGGGAATAGATTGAACTCAGACAGATGGGTACCAGGGATCAAACTCACCACCTTATGCTTGCTAGCCAGCAGCTTATCCCACTGAGCTAAATCCCAGGCTCCCAGACACTTCGTAATAAGATTTATCTCCAGCCATTTAAAAAATTGTTTTCAGTTTCTGGATTTTCAGACAGGATTGAGCTAAATAACTAAATTGTCTCGGGTGTGCTTGAACTTGTGTCAGCCTCCCAGGTTGCTGTGATTACAGATGTGTGCCACATACTTTTGTAAATTGCTGTAAAAATTTTACAATATAGTTAAAGTAGTATTATGATTTGTGTATGGATGTCTCCCCCAAAGCCTCATGCAGTCAGGAAGGATGGGCTTTTCACAGGTAGCTGGATCTAGAGTTTATGACTGATTCATAGTCTAATGCTGGAATTAAGAATGTAAGTCTATACCTACTCTAGGGTGGGTAGCTTATCAAAGGGATAGAAAATGTCTTGCCTCTTCTTTGTTGCTTTTTGTGTTTTCCACTAGCATGGACTGTTGTCCCACTGCCATGCCACCCTGCCTTGGAGCCAGCAGACTATGGACTGAAACCTCCACAAACTGAGCCAAATAAACCTTTCTTCCCTTAACTTGTGGGTATTGAGTATTTTGTCTCAAAAATGAGAAAAGTAACTAAGACAAGCAGGAAACACAGTGCTCACTTTCTGTTTTCAGTGTAGAAGTCAAATCCCATGGATGTCTAGTGTTGTTGTCCAGGAGATAAACAAGGGTGAGCCCTTCCTTCCTGTATCCTGTGTTGCTTCTCTGGAGAGGTGGAGCGAGGCGCAGCCTGAGCAGTGCAGTGTGCCCTGAATGGGCCCTGGCTTTGAGGTTGTTGCACTTTTCTTTGGTGAGTCCTTCAAGGAGTGTTTCTTCTGAGAAGTGAGAGGGCAATCATCTTTTCTTCGGCCTTAGGTGGCTCACAACTGCATGGATGATAATCTCAGATTTCACAGTATTTCACATCTACAAAAGCGAGGATGCAACATTAATCTAGTCACTTATCTGACAGCATGGCTGGGAAGATTAAAAGGGATAATATTTATTTGTTTCAGTCTACTCCATGCCAGGTGCTTAGCTAATGTAGGTGTTGTCTGGCTCTGAATATTTAATGTACAGAGGAATCACAAACTTTCAACCCAAATGAAAATATGCAATAGTTGAAAACTCAGTGGTCCTTTGGAATATCTGAGGGGGACTGGGAACTAACAGTTAACATACAAACTTCTACAGATGGAGGTCTGATTGCCATCTGAGAGTGTGCTGTGGGTCATTTTGTATGAGTATCACTTGTCCATTTCACTCTATTTGTATAGGTGAAACACAGTTTCCATATGGCGCTCATGGAGAACAGTACTGAGGTGAATGGTTTTAAACTCCTGGGACTGACCAGCATCCCAGAGCTGCAAATCCCCCTTTTTGTAATGTTCACCCTCATCTATCTCATCACTCTCCTTGGGAACCTGGGCATGGTTGCGTTGATCCTGCTGGATTTCCATCTGCACACTCCCATGTACTTTTTCCTCAGCAATCTCTCCCTGGTGGACTGCATTTACTCTTCAGCCGTGACACCCAAGGTAATGGCTGGACTTCTAACGGGGGATCTAAGTATCTCCTATGGTGGCTGTGCTGCTCAGATGTTCTTCTTTGTGGCTTTCGCCAGTGTTGACTGCTTCCTGCTTGCTGCCATGGCCTATGACCGCTATGTCGCAGTCTGCAAGCCCTTACAGTACAGCACTACCATGACCAAGAGCGTGTGCACCCACATGGTGCTTGGCTGCTACACCTGGGGCTTTGTAGAATCCACCACCCACACGGGGCTCACCTTCTCCTGCTCCTTCTGCCAATCTAATGTAGTCCATCACTTTTTCTGTGATATTCCCCCAATCTTGGCCCTGTCCTGCTCTGCCATCTATGTGAATGAAGTTGTGTTGTTTATCTTAGCAGCATTCAATGTCTCCTTTGCCTTGGTAGTGATCTTGATCTCCTACCTCTTCATACTGATTGCCATTCTGAGGATGCACTCTGCAGAAGGACGAAAGAAAGCCTTCTCCACCTGTGCCTCTCACCTCACTGCAGTGACCATGTTCTATGGGACCGTCATCTTCATGTACCTGCAGCCCAGCTCTACACATTCCATGGACAATGACCAAATGGCCTCTGTGTTCTATACAATCATAGTTCCCATGTTGAATCCGATTGTCTACAGTTTAAGGAATAAAGAGGTTAACAAGGCTCTCGAGAAAGCTGTGGCGAGGTCTAAGGCTTTACTTAGCACATAATTTTAATTAATGTATTGAATAATCTGTGTAGTTATTCAGTTATCTATTGCCGTGCCACAAACTAACCCAAAATTTATTGGCTTAATACAATGGTTTCTTATTCATCAATCTTCCATGGCCAGGGAACTTTCTTTGCTGTTTGAGTCTGGGCTTACTCATGATGTACATAGGTTCTCCAAGGGCAGCTGAGCTGAAAGTCCAAGGTGGTCTCATTTATATTTATGAGTGTTGCTACTGGAGATTTGCTAGGTTGCTCTGGTTCACTGTATTTTATCCTTCAGAGGTTGGACCTTCAGAGCTTTTACATATGCCATCTTTAGGCCAGTATTCTCACAGTCTAGAAGAAACACAGAGAGTCTTCCTAGAGTTAACAGACTCATTTTTTCCACCACAACATGAGAGCAAGTGAAAATTCTGACCCTGATTCAGTGATGAAAAAAGACAGCACCTCTCAATTAGAAGACATACAAAGAAATTGTGGCCATACGGGTGAACCTGTACAATGAGAAAGTGGCCAGAGCTGCTATAATAAACAAAATACAGTGGCCCAAAAATAATGTATTTCTCCAATAACATAGCTGAATAGCTAATGTAGCTGTGTGAAAGAGAACCATTTAGACCGCTGTGCGGTCCTTCTTTGGTGGAGTTTCCTTTCACATTGTCTCTTTCTACCACTTCCTAGAGTGTTAATAACCTATTGTCATCATCACTGCAAAGACGGAGAAAGAGATGGAAGAATAACAATTTCTTCTTTAGCCAGTAATGCAGTAGCTGTATGCATTACTTTTTAGAACCTTCTCTTATGTAGAATTCAGTCGTACGGCCACATCCATCTATAAAGCTGACTTTTAAATTAAATCTCTAGCTGAGTGGCGGTGTGTCTAACTGAAATCTCAGTACTCTGGAGGAAAAAGAGAATCAGGTTGAGCAGGAAAAAAACAGTAGTCTGACTAAAAATTTGTATCTTAATCTGAAATGCTAGATTTGTTTCCAGAAATTAGTCTCTAGTTTAATCTTTTCACTTCCTGAAAATTCTATTCCTTGACTTTGCATCAGTTCTTTAGTTAAAAACTCCTTGCTTATCATTGCATTTGAATAGCTGTCCTAAATAATGCTTTGTCCTCTTTTACATTTGCCATAGAATTAAAATCTTGGAAATTATATATCATTGTAATTACTTAATTTTTTTATGTGAATCATGTGTAGCATTAACATTCATAACCTGGACTCTAATTTAGCTTGATTATTTTAGCACACTTGAAAGGCAGGGACTGTGAATTTCTCATGGACTGGATACTAAGTGTGAGGAACTGTAACTTCAGTGCCCATATAACTGGGAAAGTCCGTGCCCTCTGTGTGAGTATGCAGAAGACTAAAACTAGACACATCTCTCTCCATGCACTAAACTAAAATCAAAATGAATCAAAGATCTAAGTACTAAAACAGAAACACTAAATCAACTGGAAGACAAATTAGGTAAAAATCTTGAAGATACACGATTAAGCAGAGAGTGCAAGAACAAGTACAAACTGCATGGGAACTACTTCAAAGAAGTGACAACTAGGATCTCATCTTATTAAAAGGTTGTTACCCATTGAAAGAAGTCACCAACAGAGTGAAAAGACAATCCACAGACTGGGGAAAAAATTTAGCCAACTGTCCCTCATACAAAGAAGCATTTGCATGCACACAAAAGGATGCAGCTCAACTGTTACACAGGGATTTCTAGAACAGACAAAGAATTGAAAAACATCAGGCCCTATAAATTAAAAGACCCAACTGAAATATGGGTGTCTGAGATGTATACACACTCCTCAGATGAAGAAATAGAAGTGGCGAATAAAATACATGAAATAAAATACATGAAAAAATCTTTAACATATTGGTAATTCAAGACACACAAACTACAGCAACACGAGATTCCATCTTACCCAGTAAGAATGGCTATCATCAAGAAATCAACAAATAGCAAATGCTGGTGGGGCTTTGGGGGGAAAAGGAACCCTTCTCCTTAGTACGAATGTAGACTGATGCAACCACTGTAGAAATCAGTGTGGAGATTCCTCAAAAATCTAGGATTGGAGATCTCATTCAATGTAGCTATTCTCCTTCTGGGTATTTTCCCAGAAAAACTGAAAACATCATTCCACAGTGATATATCTGCACCTGTGTTTATAGCAGCACAATTTTTTTATTTAGAGAGAAAACAAAACAAAACGGTAAAAGGGTACGAGTAATACAGAATTTCAAGAAAAAAATATACAGTAAGAAATCACTAGTTAATAGATTACATATTGTCATCTTAGAAACAGTTGTCCAAATTGTAAAATTAAAGCATACAATGTGGTCATTCATACAGTGAGACTGCAGACAGTTCTGTTCAATGATCCAACAAAAACTCAGTAATATGGTTTTCTATCCTCCACACTTAAATATACATGCAGTTATATCCTTTAGATCATTTTCTTTTCCTCTCTTTTTTACAGTAAGAGTTATACATTTGGGGTTTTATTACTCCCACAGTTCTTATTACTTTTTTTTTGAAGAGAGAAAAAACCCAAAATGTGACAAAGCAAAACAGAGTCAGAACAGAAGGATGCACATAGTACATGATGCAAAAACAGAACACCAGTTGATCAACAATGGTTGCCATTATGCCACTTGATATCTTAAAAAGAGTTGCCTATATCATCAGGTATAATAGAATTGAACAAAACGGTACAGAACAAGACCAATGAAACCTACTTTGGAGACCTTACAGGACTTCAAAAGAAGATAATAGTCAAACTATCATGGGCATCATAGTAATTCTTATTGCCTTTAAAGTGGTTTCCTATACCCTCAAAATTGATACTATCAAATAAAACAGAATATAGTAAAATCAGTCAGTACAGGATGGGGAGAGCAATACAGTGGTTCAAATCAGGTTAATAGGAAAACAAAAATGCCACTATAATATATCCTGCTATTTTTAATTTAGTTTTCCCTTAATTAAAAAAATAAGAATAATAAATTAATTTTTAAAAAGGGGGGAGGGGGAGATTGAGATAAAAGAGGACATAGCAACAAAACAACACAGGTCAGAATCAAACAATTTAAGTATCATTTTGTTTCACCACCAGATAACCTGACATAATAGTAGTTACCATAGTGTCTCTTTCTTTGAAATATTTGAGTATGACTTCATATACTATAGCATTAAACATATCAAGACAGTGTGAAGCCATTCAAGAGAATGAAAGTATTACAGGGTATTTACAACCAGCTAACAGAAAATGAACAATGATTTCTATATTATCTCTTTGCCTATAAAAAATTGTGTTTACACTATTGCATATATTAAGATATAATAAGATACAGCATTTTAAAACCAATGGAATATAGCAGCACAATTTGTGATAGCTAAATCTTGGAAAAAGCCCAAATGCTCTTCAATCACGGAATGGTTAATAAAGATGTGGTGTTTTTATGCAATGGAGTATTATTCAGTTATAAAGAAGGACACGCTTGGGGCTTTTACAGATAAATGAACGCGACATGAGACCGTCATCATAACTGAAGTAAATTAGACTTGCAAGTGTAAACATCATATTGTCTCCCTAGTATAAAATGCTGAAAGAGTGAATAGGAGCCAAAATGTACAGTAGGTATTGTGGAAGTGAAAGGGGAGGAAACTGCTCAAAAGGAAGCAACAACTGAGATGGGGATAAAGGAAGAAAGAAAAAAGGGAAACCATCCTCCCCCCACCCCTCTCTGTATGTGTAATGCTAGACAATCATACTTCTGATCTCTTAGTTTATCTAAAAGGATAGTTTGTGCTTTCATTGTTTGATCATTTTTTCATACATATGTCTTATACTCTGAGCAGCTACTTTGAATATAACAATATGCAATATGTAAACCATTGTTAATTTGCTTTTACTTTGTTTTGAAATTCTGTATCATCACCATCTTTTTTTCATTTCAAAATTTAAGAAGAATGCTGGAGAAAAAAATAAAAGCATTTCCATTGTGTTCACTATGACAACTAAGTCACACATGGCTGAAGAATACACTGGCAATATTTTATTGTAGGGATTTTTGCAAAAAGAGTAAACCTTAGGTGCTCTTGGAAAATAAAGGAGAGTAGTTATGTGAGATAATAAATATGTTGGTTTCTTTGATTTTAATAAATATTTCACTAAGGAAATCTATGTCAAACTGGCTTACTGCCCATTTTAAACTATATACAATAAAAATATACAGCAAATGCCCACAACATGTTTCTGCCTTCAGACGCTTTGAAGTTGTTAATGCTCCGAATTTGCACATAGTTTTCTCTTCTTCTCGATCTTTATTCATCCTGAGGAGATGCCGCATCACAGTACAAAGGTTCCTCTACTGATAAGGACAGTCGCAGTGACGGAGCCCAAATCCATCCCCTAAGGAAGAGAAGCCAGACTCAAGGGCTGCAGGAGCCGAGTTTCTTTCAGAGGCCAAACAGACCGGACAGAGGCTGTCAGGGGTTTCCAGGGACGTGGTGGCGGAGGGTTAACCACAGTCTCGGGTGTTCATAGGGATGGGGGAATGGACCGCCTCTCGCTTGTAGTAGTAGTGACATCACTATGCACATTTGACCAGATTCGTACAAATGTGTGCCGGAAAGCATGGATCTTCCTGTTCGTCAGTTGTGCATGAATTAGGTGACAAGTGAAAAACAAGCAACTGGAAGACCCCTGTGCATTAGGGAACGTATTTGTGAGGTTCCTGGGACCCGTGTACTGTGTCTCTAGGGGCAGGGTGAGGAGCTGGAGATGCTCTCACACGAGGGGCCTCTGGAGAGCTCTGTCCCCTAGGTCCCCTAAGTTCCCGTGCACTGGGCCCTCAAATCCCAAGAGCACCCGTGCGCTGTATTTTAAGGGACCAGCGTATGCCCTGCAGTTCTGAGAACAAACGATTGATTTGGGACTCGAGTCCGGCTCTGGGCCCCAAGTAGAGTTTCCTCCCGGCTTCCTTTGGAAAACACGAAACCTTTTAACCCGAGTGCATGTGAGAAGCTTCTCCAGCTTCTTGGTGTTGTTCCATGGTTGCGTTTCTGTTTTTAGGGTACCTCGGATCGATCTCGGATTCTCTAGCCGCAAGGAGACTTTGTGTGCTTCCATCCACACATCCAGCTAAGTTTTCAAAGCCACTTGATCATGGTATGATTAGCATATAAATCACTGGGCTTCCATGTTTACTGAAAAGCATAATTCATACAAAAGCAGAGTGACAGCTACATGGCGCCTTGTTATGTAAACACAGAAATAGATGTTGTAAATATTTTGTTGTTGTTGTTGTATAGCTGTAAGGTGAGTCTGCGAACATGAATGTCAAAACTTGCAGTAGCAGGGAGTGTGGTGAGACTTAGGAAACATTATACTGCTTTCCTAGAGAAGATGAACAGAAACCAGTTGAGGCTTTGAGTTTTTTGGTGTGCATGTGTATATATGCATTTATTTATTATTTTTGATATAGGGTCTCTTGTGTAGTCCTTGACCTTATTATATACCCCAGGCTGATCTCAAACTCATGGATATCCTCCTGCCTCAGCCTCCTGAATGCTGGGATTACAGGCACGCACACTACACCTAGCTCTAAATTTTAATTTCAGCTTTGTTTACTGTTATTCTCCTACTAGAGGTAAAACAGACATAGTACCAGTCGTGTGAATTGATAGCTGTTTAACCTTCAAAGGTAACTAAATGAATTAACAAGATCTGAACTGCATTTTAATCTTTTGTCCATTACTCATGCCCACAATCACTAAAACGTCTAACCACACTGACAGTGCCATAAGTGGTGAATGGTGCAAACTTTGATTAGATTAGAGCTGGTTTTCAACCTTCAATCAGGGATGTTTCTTATGAGTTGCAAAGTTGTAAAATATCACCTAACTTTTCAAACCGTTAATTAACATAATTAAATAATAATACCCACCACAGAATTTGCACATTTATATCTAAAGCTCTTTACATTTTAATTGTAGAACAAGATTTTCTAGAAGTGATTGTGTGTATTCAGGCTGGCAAATGCAGAGCTTTTAGGGGTTATGCTGACAAACTGCAGCTTGGAGAGATGATGGAGGATGGTAGGGTGGTTAGCAGAGAGTGGACAACTTTTCAGATTTAAAATACTATTCCTACACAAGAACTAATTCAAATCATAATTTTTCAAGTGGAGCTTTCTACAAGCACAGAGCTTCAGGCAGAAGGTAACCCAGGAACAAGGCACTTTAAGTCCAAAGCAACTATATTCAGCCCAGTTTTGAAAATTACAAGTGGATGAATGAGTTTAAGAAAAGAAGGCTCTTTTTAAAGCCAGGTTGAAAATCGAATTTCCTGAAAGTAATTAAACACATGGGCTCCCAGAGCAGCCGATCACATGGGCAGAATAAAGACAGAATGAGAATAGTAATTGATCGCTCAGAGGTGCTCCTGTGAAGGAAAAAGCAAACTGCAAATGATGCTTCCAGGTTGACCCACATATGAAACCATCCACACTTACCAAGCAAGCACGGAGACAACTAGTCCATCTCATAGGACGACCACAGCCCACACTCATCAGGCTGTGCCAAATATCCAGTACTTTACTTCTTGCTCTTAAAATGTATTATTTCATTAGTTCTCAAAGTAATACCTTAAGACTAGGTCTTATCAGTAGTTTCATTTTGTAGCTGGAATAAGTGAGGTTCAGGGAAGTTGGGTGATGGGCATCTATTCCTTGGTTGATGAGCATTTGGGATGTTTCCAAGATTTAGCTATTAAAAAGTATGCTGCTATAAATATAGGTGCTTATGTATTGCTGTGGTACGACGTTTTTAACTTTTCTGGCAAGATAATGAGACGGGGAATAGCTGGGTCGAATAGGAGCTCCAATCCTAATTTTTTGAGGCATCTCCAGACTGATCTCCACAGTGGTTGCACCAGTCTATACTCCCACCAACAGTGGAGAAGGGTTCCTTTCCCTCAGCATCCACTCCAGCATTTGTTATTGGTTGATTTCTTGATGGCAGCCACATTTTCTGTGGTAAAATGAAATCTCAGTTTTGTTTTAACTTGCATTTCTTGAACTACCAATCATGTTGGAAATTTTTACTTATATTAATTTGTCATTTGTATTTCCTTATCTGAGAAGTGTGTATTGATCTCAGATGGCCATTTTTCAATTGGGTTTTTGAATTTTAGGGTTTTGAATTTTTAAATTTTTTATGTTTTAGATAGAACTACTTTGAGGGACAATCTACTAAAATATTTTCTGACTCTGTGGGTTGTCTTTTCGCACTGTTGGTGATTTCTTTTGACCCGCAAAAGCTTTTTAATTAGACAAGATCCAAATTGATCATCCTTTGGACTATTTCCTGTGCAGTTTGGGTTTTGTTCATGAGCTCTCTGCCAGGGGCCAAACACATTCACTGGAAAAAGATGGCCTCTTCAATAAATGATGCTGGAAAAACTAGTGTCTACAAAGAAAAACGAAAATTAGGCCCACTTCTATCCCCATGCACTAAACTAAAGTCAGAATGGATCAAAGATCTAAATATTAGAACAGAAGTATTAAGTCTACTGGGAGAGAAAGTATGTAGAAATATTGAAGACTTAGATGTAGACAAGTATTTTCTTTCTGGAGTTGAAAAGTTTTGTTTCAAGCCCTCCTGGCCTCTAATGTTTCTGTTGGGAAATCTGTAATTATTATTCTGGGCACACTCCTGTGAGATGGTGCTTCCTCTAATGGCTTCTAATATTGACTATTTGACCTGAATTTCTGGCATTTCAAGCATGATGTGTTCTGCAAAGATCTACTCTGGTCTATGTGTTTGAGTTCTGGTTGCTGGCCTTATCTGGGAATCCATCTCATTCTTCAGTTTTGTGAAATTTTCTATAATAACATCAGTGTCTGTATTTTTTAGCCATTGACCTGTGTTTCAATGCTTTATTTTGATCAATGAACCTCAAGTTGTTTCTTTTAGATTTTCCCAAGTACTTTTGTTCAGTAGTTCTTGTTCTCTCTCTTTCCTTGATCCTCTCTGCATGTTCTAGCACTTCCATCTCATCTTCAGTTCTTTGCTCTGACTGTTCTTTTCTAGGTCAACTGCTTATATGGTTCTTCTCTGATGTTACTAATCCTTGTATCTATCATTTTTTTAACTTCTTCATGTGGAGTTTCATCTATTTCTGCATCTGTGGGTTCAGCTTTTGGAGAGTTTATATGCATTTGGAGACCTGTTTTCCATGGCTCCTGGGTCTCTGTGAATGGGGAGCTGTCTCGTGTTAGTTTCTCCAGCTCTGACCTGATCTGGGCTGGCCCTTGAGGGTCACATGGACTGGGGTAAGTACCATGTGACATCTACATTCCTGGCTTTTTCTCTTGAGGATTTTGTGTGTTTCACAGAATAGCTTGGTCTCCAATTGGCTGGGGCAGGTGCAGTGAATGGGGAAATTCTTCTCTGTTAGGATAGCAGGCTCTGGGCCGTGCCCTCATGGAGAACTTCATGACTCAGATAGCACTGAGGATTATTTTATTAATTCTCAAAATAATACCTTGTGGGTGAGGTCTTGTGTTTTCATTTTGCAGATGGAGTGAATGAGGCTTGGAGTAAACAACATCTGGGGTGAAAGCCAAGCTACTGCCTCTGCCCTGGCTTCTTCCGTTCAAGGTTCTGTGCATTTCATGAATGGCTCCATCTCCAAACCTGTGCCTGGAGCAGAGCCTGGCCTGGTGGATGGTTCCACTTCTTAATGGAGTTCGCCCTTGTGTATCTCACCTGTGTGCTCTCCTGTCTGAGCCTGTGCCAGTGTCCTTGTGTGCACCTCCTGGCAGTCACCCCTGAGTGAACTTGGGCAGGCCTTGGAGCTCTCTGTAAGTGCTGCTTCCTTTCTGCTGCCTCCAGGATCCAGTTCTTCCCAAAGCACACAGTGGATGACAGTGAACTGTAGTCCCCCTACTGTGCTGCAGGAGTTCACAAATTTCCCCCTTGACTGTGCTCTGGGTTCTCTTTATCCAGTCATTATGTCCTCCCTCCTGGCCTCAAGAAATCAGAACTCTACATTAAGATCACATTTTTAGCTTCCATATACGAGTAGGATCATGGAGTATTTATGTTTTTGTGTCTGATTTACTTCACTCTGTGTAATGTTTTCAATTCCGTCTGTTTTCTTTGGTACATCTCATAAATGGTGATGCTGAATCACAGGAAATATTCAGTTTTAGCTTCCTGAGCCTCTTTCATACTGCTTTTCATAATGGACACATTAACTTACTCTCAACCAAAATACATGAGTTCCTTCTTCTTAACATCATTACCAACGTTTGTTAGTTTTTTAATAATGCCAGTATAACTTGAGTCATATGAAATCTCACTGTGATTTAGATTTAACTAAGTGCCTTTATTGTGTCTTACTCCATTTATTTCTTGTTGCTATAGCACCGTGATTTCCAACTAATAGATGGGGAACTGTACAGAAGTGACACAATTCATTCTCCTGGGACTAACTGATGTCCCAGAACTGCAGGCCCCTCTCTTTACCCTGTTTACTCTCATTTACCTCTGTGATGTGATTGGAAACCTATGGATGGTCATGTTGATTCTGATGGACACTCGTCTGCACACTCCCATGTACTTCTTTCTTAGTAATCTGTCTCTGGTGGACATTGGATACTCCTCGGCTGTCACCTCCACAGTCATGGCTGAGTTTCTCACAGGGTACAAGGTTGTGTCCTACAATGCTTGTGCCGCTCAGATGTTCTTTTTTGTATCCTTTGCCACTGTGGAAAATTACCTCCTGGCTTCAATGGCCTATGACCGCTACGCTGCAGTGTGCAAGCCCCTGCATTACTCCAGCACAATGACCCCAAGGGTGTGTGCCTGTCTGGCCACAGGCTCCTACATCTGTGGTTTCCTGAATTCTGTTTTTCACACTGGAGATGTGTTCAGTCTTTCGTTTGGTAAATCCAATGTGGTCCATCACTTTTTCTGTGATGTTCCGGCAGTCATGGCTCTGTCTTGCTCTGATACACACCTTAGTGAAGGGATTCTGGTTTTTATGTCAAGCTTTAATGTGAGTTTTGCTCTTCTAATTATCTTGACATCCTATCTACTCATATTTGTCACCATCTTGAAGATGCACTCAGCTCAGGGACACCAAAAGGCTCTGTCCACCTGTGCCTCCCACCTCACCACAGTCTCCATCTTCTACGGGACTGTCATCTTCATGTACCTGCAGCCCAGCTCCAGTCACTCCATGGACACTGATAAAATCGCATCTGTGTTCTACACTATGGTCATCCCCATGCTGAACCCCATGGTCTACAGCCTGAGGAACAAGGAGGTCAAGAGTGCATTCAAGAAGGTGATGGAGAAAGCAAAAATTTCTACATAAGGCTGTCATTTCAGCTTTGTATTGTGCATTGTGATTGTAATTCATGACTCTCAGACCTTCGTGCAATGAGTTATATTTAAGCTTAACAATGCAGAAAAATTTCCAAATTAATATCTTTACAACTTTGGAAGTCTGTCATCTATATGAAGAAGGCTTAGATAAGTTGTTAGAAGTTTTGGGGCTTGCTTGTCAGATCTTCAAAACGAAATTTGTCTTATTTCTTTGTTTCATTTATATTTTCCCTTTTGCATTTCAAAACAAACATCTATATTAAACAAGGACTAAAAACACGTGTGTGCCTGTTGTGGGCACACACACATTGCAATGGGACATTGGTCAGAGGTAAATGCAGTGTGACTAGTTTTTAATAAAAAATAATTTAAGCAATTGATTGGATTTTAGGTACCTAGATTTGTTTTCTAAAAATCAACATTAGTTTTATGGCAGTTTTAGGCTCACAATGAAGTTGAAATGGAGGAACAGATATTTTTCACATGCCCTCTGCCTCCGCATACACATGGACTCCCCCCATTACCAGTGTTCCCCGCTTACACAGAGGTATACTGAGGTACATCTCCCCAAGACTTTCATCTATACTCTTGGTGGTGTGCATGTTATCAGTTTAGACAAATGTATAGGGTATGATAAAATATGGTGGATGTTTAAAATTTTTATTAAAGCAGAAGACACAGAGCCATGAACCCCACTCAGGACATCCCTCACTTCAAGAGACGCGCTAACCCCGTCCTTCTCGCTGCCTCCTGCAGCAGGTCCTTTGTCCTCTTCCCTGAGCATCCGTCATGTGTCGCTGTGGCTGCCTCAGTGTCCAGAATGCACTCAGCGCGCGTCCCTTCGCCATCATTTCGACTGAGGTGGAGGAGCCAGAGGCTGCAGTGCTGCTCTGCAGAATTAGGTGAAGGAGGATGCACCCTTTCGTTTCTATTGGGCAGAGGTTGCTGTAAAAACTTAAACCACTTTGGGTTGACTCAGCATTATGGCAGCCACACAAAACACACTTGGGGTATTAGGGTGCTCTAAACTAATTCAGAAAGTAGTGAGAATAATGGGATGGATGGGCTTAAAATCAGAGGAAGAATTTGGAGGAGGATCAATAGCAGTGTGTCTTTTACTGTAAATACTTGTTTTTAAATTACACATTCACCACTTATTCAGATCCTACCTTGTAAGACAGGTGCCCCTCACTGCGGTACCATTGAGTCTCAGCACTCTAAAAGCCCTGAGCATTTTTCCTGCTCATTGCTCCCTTTCCTTGACCCCCTGGTAACAACCGAGGTACAGCTGGAATCAAACATCAGTGGCCCGATTTCACACCGCATTCTTTCTCTCAGGGATATGCATTTCCTTTCCCCATGGCTTTTCATAACCTAACAGCAGCTCATTGATGTTTGGCTCTGAACAATACCGTACTGCCTGGACACACTGCCTGCGATCTGTTCACCCACCAAGGAACGTTTTGGTCGATTTCAAGAGTTCTGACCATCACAAGTACAGCTTTTGTGACATGAGTGTTTTAACTGTTTTTTTTCTTCAGCATCACTGAATTTTTTGCTCATTTGCACTATTCATTTTTTATTTTTAAATAGGGTAAAATTAAACATAACAAAACAGATTATAACAATGTAAGAGACAGATTTCAAAGCAAGACAACCAGAGATCTTCACTATCATATTGTCTCGTTTTCTTCCAAATAATTGTCTACATCTTCACAAACAATTGTATGAATTCATACAAAACAAAATAGTATAGAACTCATCAGAACAGGATGATGAAGGCATTTTAGGCCTTCATAACCAGACAATAAAGAAGTCAACAATGGCTGCCATAGTGCCTCTCATTCTCTTCAAAATAGCTGTCCATACCTTCATGTTTGTTGAAATTAAACAATACAAAACAGACTAAAATCACTCTGAACAAGGAATAATAGTATTGCCGGATCTCATATCTTGATGTTATGGAATCAGCACTGAGTACCTTAGTGCCTCTTTTTCTTCAAAGTAGCTGCAGTATATGTTGTTATCTTCATAATAGCTGTCCATTCCATCAGTTATAACAAAATCAATCAAAACAGAACATTAAATAAAGCTAAACAATTAACTGGAAATAAACAAAGCAGTGAGGTTTCAAAAACAAGACAGAAGGAAAATCCCTCGTACTTGCTATATTGCATACTGTTTTCCTCCCAATAGATGCTCAGACCACTGGTCCCAAGCCTCAGTTGCTATCAACTCAGCCTTTCTTCCCAACCAGCTAGTTATTTATAGGGCATGGGGAGAGTTGGTGATTCTCAACCCACATGCCAGTAGGCTCACAGGAGTTTCTATTTGACTTTTCTCTTTCAGGGCCCCTCGTAGCTTGCATGGTTTACCAGAAAGTCTGGCTGGTTGGATTCTTGGTGTTCTCTTCCCAGTCCCAGCGTGGCTAATTCTTGGGAGTCAGCCTTACTTTTTAATGTGACCCGAAAGGACTATGTGGATGTGATTAAGGATATTAAAATTTTTAAAAATCAGGATTATCTAAATGTACCACAAGGCCTATATAATATACTCCTATAAATGGACTTAAGGATATTTAAATGTAGAACAGATTTGGCAACGTGACC
The DNA here is from genome assembly GCF_034190915.1 of Cavia porcellus. NCBI lineage: Eukaryota > Metazoa > Chordata > Mammalia > Rodentia > Caviidae > Cavia > Cavia porcellus. The sequence continues at coordinate 52,055,598 of NW_026947500.1, read as the reverse complement.
ACAGAAACCACACTGAAATGATGTGACCATCAGAGTGTGGGGCCAGATGCAGCAGAGGGAGGAAAAAGGATAGAGGAGGAGGGGCCCCTGGAATCTGTGAGGAGGCTGTGTCCTGACGATCTGCTGCTTTCAGCCCAGTGAAACTTATGTTGGGCTTCTGCTTTTAAGAATTGTGGAAATCAACATAAGAACTGGGAAGTTCTAAATCTGTAGTAGTGACAGTGGTCCAAGAGAACCAAGACAAACTGTCATCTGTTCTCTGCCCTAATCAGGTATCACTATTTTATATTTGGTAAAATTGGCCCATGAAGGGCTTTTCTTTCCTGAATTTTTTTTCCTTTTCCTGAAAATTTATTTATTGCTAATTGAATATCTACACATGAACGTATACTCATGCTTTTCTCTTTCTCTAGAGTCAGTTTTGGCAGTATGCACATTTCCAGGAATTCATAAAATTATCTAATGTTATCCAATATTTTGATGTACAGTCATTAATTGAGTTCTGTTGTAGTCTTTATTATGAGAACATTATGATGACAGTAAAATTATTTGGATGAAAACTGTGCCTGTGTTTTTAGTGGCAGTAGTCTGGAGACATGAAATAAAAACTCATATCAATTGGTTGAGATGGTCATGTAATATTTATGTGACATAGTTGACAAAATGCTGAGAACTTTAGTCTTAAAAATGAGAATATTATTGTTATCTTCACAATAAATTAAGTGTTAAAATGTGCCATTTTCAGTGCATCTACCAACTACCACAATTAATGTAATTAATATGTGACACAAACATGAACAAAAAAATAAAGAAAAGGAAGTGGGGGAGGGGGTCTGGAGATGGAGTGAAGGGGGGATGGGAAGGGGAATAAAAATAAAGATACATTAACTATATGCAGATACTCCCTAAGGTGAGGACAAACACTATGTACTCTAAGCATACACTAATAAAAGTTTAAAAAGAGATAAGAATATTTGTGCACATTAAAGTAATCAGCATGATCTCCACAGACAGTTTAATTTCTTCTTCCCCAGAAAGCAGGATGAGGAGCTCTATGCAGTCCCATAGGTTAACTCCCCAGAGTCTCAGAGTCTCCCTAATCCTCTCTGGATTCCCATGCACTGGCCCCATGTCTGTCATGTGGCTAGAAAAGGGGTCCTGCCCACCTGCTTCCTGGGCATTACTTCTACCTCTGAATGACAGTCTTGTTGTGAGCCTTCAAACTGGGGATCTGGAAAACACCCAAAGATAAAAATCACATCAGTAGAGGTTTAGATGACAACCTCTTCATGGATTGTTTTGTAGACATCTTTTATTTGTTATTTATAGACATAATTCTGTAAATTATGTGAGAGACATAATTTTGTCATGTTACTATGTGCAAATAAGGAAGAAATAAGAAACTCTTCTAAGGAAACAGAGTTAATAGGAAGTTTGGAACTTTGTGATAATTTTCTTTCCTTTGCTTTTTCTTGCCTTTAAGTACTTGGAACACTTTGACCACTCTAATAAAATTTGTGCAATCTTTCTTGGTTGATTACAGAATTTCAGGTTCAATGTTCTGCACTAACTATTGTTTCTCTTTTAGAAAACTGGTAAGTTTCTTTATTCTGTAATTTAGGGATAAATATAATTTGTGAAAACAGTGGGGTCAGTTATTCTTACTGTGAGTTATTTAAAAAGAGAAATAGAAAGCATCAACATATTTCCAAAAATATGATGCCACTCTGGGGCATTAATTGGGAAAACATTCATTAGAGACAATTTAGAGACTATAATGAAACATTACATTTATTTCTTAAGGAAATATAAACCAAAACAAGACAAGATTGTTAGGATGATAATTTGTCTTGTTCACTACTATTTGCCTCTCATTGGAGATAAAAGAAACAAACTCAGAAATGTGAAAGGAGCTTACTTTAAGCTACACAATAGTCCTAAGCAAACTGAGGTGTTGTGCATTGCACTTTCCTCTTTCTCCTGCAATCTCATACTTGTAATTACTGGTGCATCTACAGAGGCCGGATGGGAGGTAGATAAAAGTGCAGATCGAGATTACTGAGAACGTGGCTCTAACTCTTGAGCCTTGCATCTTTCTTCTACTAGCTGGACAATTTTAGAGTGGTCTATACTTCTCAAATTTTCAGTTTCTTAATGATAAAGCAAGATTGCTTGAGATACACACACATACATACACGCAGACATTAGTATATAAAGTCCTTATTTTAGGTTTCAGAACACAGTACATCTAAAATCAGTCATGTGTGTTAACGGTGTTAAACAGTATGTTCAGAGACACAGTGCCCAATGGTTAGGAGAAAGGGAATTTATGAATAGATGAATGTCTTCCCAAATCTTCAATTAAAAAAATACAAAATGAAAATTTTAAAAATTAAAATATTCTTCCTACACAAGAACAGATTTAAATAAAAGATCTTCCCACATGGAAGTCGACATTGAAACAATTCTGCAAGTTAAAGACTGTGGTTAAATGGAAATTTTCTACCCTTGGTATCAGAGATTTGGCTATGGAATGAAACTAATGAAAAACAGGGACTACACTTAAGAAAAATATGTTCATTTACTCCAAGTAAATCATGAGTTAAAAAAGGGATTTTTTAAAAAAAATGGCTCACATAGAACTGCAGAAGGACTAATCATATGTTTGAACCAAACACAGAAACTTCACTGGCTCAGGTGTGGCGTAAAAGGCAAATTGGGAAAAGAGAATTCCAGACCACAGCACTCACCTGCATAAACTAAGATGAAGACCATTCTTCTATTCCTTTTAATAGCCAAACACCTAGTATTTGACAAGCTGAGCTTAACTCCAGTATCTTATTGGTATTTTCATTAATTACCTTTTTTCATCGATTATCTTATTACTGCCCTGGTTTAGCAGGTAGAAATAAGATGTTCAAGGGATTGGTTAGGACCAGTGACTCGTAGGTGGCACAGGGCAGGTCTCTCACACATCTCTTTTAGGAATGTAAGCTCTCCACATTTTCTGATGTTCTGTCTTCTCTCACGATCACCTCTGCCTGTGAAGCGCTCTATTCCAGTTATCCAACCGCCTCTACCAGGCAAGCAGTCATGCTGCAGGACATCACAGAAACCTGGTGCCAAACTGAAAGGAAGATGCCTTGCACCAAGGAGTTGGAAGGCAAGCTATTTATTTTGCTGGAGGGTTGGTGGGAAATCCATTGCCAAGTCATCAGCCCTTAGTCTGCATTGGATTCAGCTTATATAGAATTTGCAAGCAGGAAATACCTAAACTAATATCAGGTTATTATATACTTCGTTAACTGAATGAAGTCATATGCTGTCAGGTTGAGTTGTTCTAGGCAAGTTTACTTCAAAGGAATTGTTTATCAAAGGCAGGAAGATTCTGGGATGGTCACTGAGTGGAATGGGTAGAGGTAAATACATCTTTAACGGAGCCTCTGTGTCCTGCATAGAAAGTCCTTGAGACGTGTTGCTAAAACAGGATATATTTTAAGATGGGGAAACACAAACATTGCTACTGCTCAGGGTCAGGTGGACCTGGAAGCTATTTGATTTTTAAATTTCTGTTAATTTTCTATTATATTCAAATTTCTATCACAGTGACTCAGAGCTAAATGTGTTTTGATCTGAGTCAAAAGTTTGTTCTTTTGATCAGCACGTCAAGAGCTGTGGCAGTGCTGGTGGAATATCGCAAGACTGTGTGGGCAGGGAGATTAAAATGCAGTTCTGAGCTTGTTCACTCATTCAGGACACTTCTGTAGTAGAGAAAGGATCTTTGCACTCTGCTCCACTTGTCTGTTTTCTGGTTTACCAGGGAAGTAGATATGTAGTAAACAAGATAAAATTATCACTCCTCATGCAGTTCATTATGAAAACACAAACCCTGAGATTGAACCAGAACAGAGAAGGAATAACTGTTAAATGCATTAAATTCGACTTGATTTCTATTTTTCTTAAACCGTTAGACTTAGGAATGGTTCAACATAGGGTTGAAGGCTGGCATGGGTCTGGAGCAAACACTAACAAATCATGTTCACCCAACTATGAATACACTTCTCAGGGCCTTGCACCTCATGATTCACGTGGATGTAACAACCAGTGAGCTCACAGTGTCCCTGAGTAGAGACAGCAAACACACGTCTCAGGTGAACAGCAGTTCCTGCAGTGAGCAATGCAGTAGTGCCAGCTTCTATTCACTCCAGGGAGTGAGGCCCAGACGGGTTCATCTACTCAATTGGTTTCGCCAAGTTATTAACTTGTCTACACTTCAGTAACAAATAAACTTTAAAACTGAGCACCTAGCGCATGAAAATACAATTCATGTGTCAAATCTGCTTTTCACTTAGGCATTTTCTGGGGACTCTGAAAACACAACTTGTTGCTACAATAAAAAAATGCACGTGGTGCACACACTTCTCCAGTTCAGTCCATTTGTTTCATTATAGGTTGCTTTTTCTCATTACTACACAGCTTCCAGTGATTCCCAGACAGCACTGGTAGAAAACAGGACAGAGGTGACAGAGTTCCTGCTGCTGGGACTGACCGATGACCCGCACCTGCAGCTTCCCCTCTTCATCACCTTCCTCCTCATCTACACCATCACTGTGGCTGGGAACCTGGGGATGATCCTGCTCATTCTCCTGGACTCTCGTCTGCAGAGTCCCATGTATTTTTTCCTGGGAAATCTGTCCCTGGTGGATTTCTGCTACTCTTCCGCTGTCATGCCCACAGCGGTCACTGGGCTCCTCATTGAAAACCAGCTGATCTCCTACAATGCTTGTGCTGCTCAGATGTTCTTTTTTACAGCCTTTGCTACTGTGGAAAATTACCTCCTGGCCTCCATGGCCTATGACCGCTATGCCGCAGTGTGCAGGCCCCTGCACTACACCACCACCATGACCACAAAGGTGTGTGTAGGTCTCAGCACAGGCTGCTATGTCTGTGCTTTTCTGAGTGCCTCCTTCTATACTGCTGACACGTTTAGTCTCTCCTTCTGCAAGTTCAATGCAATCCATCACTTTTTCTGTGATATTCCAGTAGTCATGGCTCTTTCTTGTTCTGACAGACATGTTAATGAGCTGGTTCTTATTGATGTAGCCAGCTTTGTTATCTTGTTAGCCCTCCTAATTATCTTAATATCCTACACATTGATTTTTATCTCTATCCTGAAGATGCATTCGGGTGCAGGACATCGCAAGGCTCTGTCCACCTGTGCCTCCCACTTCACTGCCGTCTCCATCTTCTATGGGACTACAATCTTCATGTATCTGCAGCCCAGCTCCAGTCACTCCATGGACACTGATAAAATTGCATCTGTGTTCTACACCATGGTCATCCCCATGCTGAACCCCATGGTCTACAGCCTGAGGAACAAGGAGGTCAAGAGTGCCTTCTCAAAAATTATTTTGGAAAGAAAATAATCTGTAGAGTTTTGTGCTTATTGTTTTGGGAACCCAGGCCATCCATCCTCATTTGTTACAGATACCCTTCATGCACATCCCCCAAAGTTAGTGTCCACATTGACAGCAAGTGTTTGAAGCGATGTTTGCCTATAGTCTAGAAAGAAGGAACCCTTATGTACAGAAATATAATGTGGGGTGAAGGTGCCTGCAGTTTCTTTTTGCTGTGTTCAAAATACTTATTCAAGATCCTAGTGCTCGTTTTCCATGTCAGTGCAAATGTGTGTAAAAGAAGGACACAACGAAGCCCAGGAACATAAGTGCAAGAAGACATCACCAGAAGACAGATGCACAGGGTTTTGGCAAGCCAGTTGTGTTGGTTCACTGCGTGCATCAATTTGACAGGATTTAGGGATGCCCAGACAACTAGTAACATATTTTGTTTGTGTGTATCTGGCAGAAAGTTTCCAAAACAGTAGCATTTGAATCAGTCAACTAGCAAAGATCTTTCCTCATCAATGTAAGAGACAATCGTCCAAACTGTATAGGGTTTTTCTGAAGAGAACAAGGAGCTTTCTCTCTGTCTCTGTCTGTCTCTGTCTGAAGCATCTGTCTTAGTCACCTATGCCTGATACATACAGGAGGAAATGGTTGCTTGAGGCTCTTGCATCCTGACATCTCAGTGTGTGGTCGATTTGCTCCAAAGCAGAAAGATCAGGTGCAGGGCTCAGTGGAGCAAAGCTGTTCACCTCAAGGCTGCCAAAACTCAGAGAGACCAGGAAAGAGCCCTAGAGAAAGGGGTCAAATGTATTTTCCAACACTGCGTCCCTGAAACCAGCCCAGGTGTGCACTTTCCTAATCTCCTAGGCATCTGTCATCTCATCTCACTGGCAGTCAGGATGACCTGTCCCAGCATCCACCTTCTTTCCTTCTTGAACCTCAGGGCTTCTGGCCCTGGGGCCCTCAGTCTCCAGACTCACACCATGAAAACCTCCCCTGTGTTTCCCAGTGCTGCACGCTGGGCTGTGCAGGTCCCACAGCCCCCATCTCCAGCTCAGAGCACACAGCCTGGTCCAGGTCACTTGCAGTTGCATAGGATCTCCTGCTTAGGGTGATTGCCCAGTTCCTGCTGGGTGTGCAATGTTGGATTGCTCTATTAGTGGATAACATGAACAGCATAGGTTGGAACATGACATGTAATATTTTATTGGTGCGTTAGAACCTAAATGTGTATATACTGTTTTTCTATCTTTCACTGCTGTTCTCAGAGGCAGGACATGGCAAATGTCCTCAACCTGTGGAGAGACCATGTTGAGTTCCACGGGGAGACAGATTTCAGACTGCTTTGCATAACCGTGAAGGAATCAGCAGGCATTGCTATAAACCTCCAACTGTGTGGAATTGTTTTAGGACTACAGGAACCAAAAGTTCCCTCACCTGGTGTCTTTTCTCTCATAAACTTATAATACCATTTTATAGGATATTTTTAGGAGAAATCACCAGGACAGTCACCTGTTCCTGGGATTTCTTGGTTGCAAAATTATTTATTAATAATTCCATTTCTACACTTGTTATAAACACATTCACTTTTTCTCTTTTTCTGGAGTCAGTTTTGGAAGTGCGTATTTTCAGAAATCCATGATTTCTCTGTGCTATCTAACATGATGTCATTTTCATCTCTAATCGTACTTATTTCTCTAAGGTCAGTAGAATAGCCCTAGCTTTATTCATGATTTTGGTAAATTAGCTTTCTCTTTTGTCATAGACTGGAAAATTCTCTCGTCTACACTGATATTGTTGCACAAATGTGATTTTACGATTGTTTTATTATTTTTTTTAAATTTTTATTTAAGGAGAAAAAAGAAAAAGAACAGAAAAAGGGTACATGTAATATAGAATTTAAAAAAAATCAACAGTAGGAAATCACTAGTTAATAGATTACTTATTGTCACCTTAGAAATAGTTGTTCAAGTTACAAAATTAAAGCATATAAAGTGGACATTCAAACAGTGAGACTGCAAACAGTTCTGTTCAATGATCCAACAAAAACTCAGTAATATGGTTATCTATTTTATACACTTAAAAACACATGCAGTTATATCCTTTAGAGCACTTTCTTTTCCTCTCTTTTTTATAATGACGACTACACATTTTGGGTTTTATTACTCCCACAGTTCCTATTACTTTTTTTTTTGAAGAGAATAAAACCAAATCGACATAACAAAACAGCGTCATTCAAATAAAAAAGATGGACATAGTACATGATGTAAATACAGAATACAAGGTGATTAACAATGGTAACCATAATGCCTCTTGCTATCTTAAAAACAATTGCCTGTGTCATCAGTTATAATAAAATTGAACAAAACAGTAAAGAACAAAACCAATAAAACCAAAACATTGGAGACATTACAGGACTTCAAAAGAACGTAATAGTCAAACCAGAATGGGCATTATAGTAAATCTTAATATCTTCAAAGTTGTTGCCTATACTCTCAAACTTGGTACTATCAAGCAAAACAAAATAGAGTAAAATCAGTCAAAACAAGATGTGAGAATAATACAGGGTTTCAAATCAAGTTAATAGGAAATCAAAGTGGGTTACTGTAATATATTCTGCTATTTTGTTTTTTCCCTAATTAAAAAGATAAAAATTAAAAAAAATAATAAAAAAGGAGGTTGAGATAAAAGAGGACATAACAACAAAACAGCACAGGTCAAAACATAACCATTTAAGCAACATAGTGTTTCACCACAAGATATCCTGACATAAAAGTAGTTACCGCAGTGTCTCTTTCCTTGAAATATTTGAGTATAACTTCATATACTGTAGTATCAAACATATCAAGACAATGTAAAATCATTCAAGAGAATGACAGTATTACAAGGTATTTAGAACTGATTAACAGAAAATGAACAATGATTTCTACATTATCTCCTGGTCTATAAAAGTTTTGTTTATATTATCTCATATAATAAAATTGAATGAGATAAAACATGTTAAGACTGATGGAGACAGAAGAACAAAAGCTTGATGGGACTTCAAAACAAGATGATATTAAATCATCACTAGCTATTACGATGTCTTATTTTCTCCAAAATAGCTGTTCATACCATCACAGACAATAAAAACAAACAGCCCAGAATAAAACTATTACAATTAAGAATGAAAACATTATAAGGCTACAAAGCAATATAATGGGGAATCATGATTACCACATACTTTTAGGTATTGTTATCATTTCTTACACTAGGGAAACTCTATTCAGTATTTACACATGTGGTATTGATTTATTTCACTTATGAGTATGGTCTCAAGCTGTGCCCATTTATTTATAAATATCTCAATGTTATCACTTTTTATAGCTGAGTAGTACTTCGTTGTATAAAAATATCACATCTTTTTTATCCATTCCTCAGTTTATGGACACTTTGGTTGTTTCCAAGATCTGGCTATTACAAATTGTGCTGCTATAAACATGGGTGCACATATATCTCAGTGGTACGATGCTTTCAGTTCTTCTGGGAATATGCCTAGAAGTGGGATAGCTGGAATAAATGGGACTTCCAATCCCAACTTTTTGAGAAATCTCCAGAGTGACCTCCACAATGGTTGCACTCCCACCAACACTCCTACCAACAGTGGAGGAGAGTTCCTTTTCCCCCACAGCCTCTTCAGCATTTGTTGTTGGTGGTTTTCTTGAGCCTGACTATTCTTTCAGCAGTGAGATGGAATCTCAGTGTGGTTTTAATTTGCATTTCTCTAATGAGTAATGATGATGAACACTTTTTCATGTATCTGTCATTTGTATTTCTTCATCCTAGAAGTGTATCCATGTAATATGCCCATTTTTGGATTGGATTTTTTAATTTTGGGGGTCTGATTTTTTAAAATTCTTTGTATGTTTTAGACATAAGCCCTTTGTCTGAGGGAAAGTTCACCAGGACTTTTTTTTAACCAGTTTGTCGGTTTTCTTTTCACTATGCTGGAGATTTCTTTTGACATGCAGAAACTTTTTAATAAGAGGTGATCTCAGTTATTGATTTTGGGAAGTATTTCCCATGTGGTTTGAGTCCTGTTCATGAATTCTCTACCTACTCCTATGTCTTCAAGGTTTTTACCCAATTTGTCTTCCAATAGATTTAGTGTTTCTGTTTTAATATTCAGATCTTTGACCCATTTAGATTTTAATTTAGTACCTGGTGATAGGCATGGGTCTAGTTTTAGTTTCTGGCATATGGAGAGCCAGTTTTTCCAACACCATTTATTAAAGAGACTGTCCTTCCAATGAACTTGTTTTGCTCCTTTATCAAAGATAAGGTGGTTGAGTATGTTTGTAGTTGTCCTTGAATCTTCTAATCTATTCTATTGACCTTCAGCTTTGTTTTGATTCCAGTACAATGTTGATTTTACTACAGTTGTTTTGCAGTATAACTTCAAGTCAGGAATTGTGATGCCTCCTGCCTTGCCTTCTCTGCTTAGAAATGTCTTTGGTATTTTAGGTCTCTGCTCACTCCAGATGAATTTTATAAGAGATTTGTCTAGGTCTATGAGGTATATTGATGGTATTTTTATTGGGATTGCATTGAATCTGTATAACAGTTTTAGGAGAATGGCCATTTTCACAATATTTATTCTTCCTACCCATGAGCACGGGATGTCTTTCCAATTTCTGAGATCCTCTTCAGTTTCTTTTTTCAGTGTATTATAATTTTCCTTATATAGATCTTTCACTTCTTTCATGAGAGTAATTGCTAAATATTTCATTTTTTTTGGTTACTAGTGTGAAGAGTGTGGCTACTCATTTCTCTCTATGTGATCTTGTTAGTGTATAGGAATGCTATTGATTTTTAAGTACTGATTTTGTATCCATCTGCCTTGCTGAATTTATTTTTTATATCTAAGAGTCTTTCAATGGAGTTTTGAGGGTCTTCTATGTAGAGTATCATGTCATCTGCAAATAATGATAATTTAACTTCTTCTTTTCCTATCTTTAACCCTTTTATTTCTCTTGCTTGTCTAATTGCTCTGGCTAGTACTTACAGTACTATATTAAATGAGAACAGTGATAAGGGACATCCTTAACCTGTGCCTGATTTCAAAGTAAATGCCTTCAATATTTTGGTAATTTAATATGATACTGGCTGTTGGTTTTTTCATAGGTGGCCTTTATTATGTTGAGGTAAATACCATCTATTCCAATTTTCTGTAACGTTCTCATCATAAATGAACACTGGACCTTGTCAAAAGCTTTTTCTGCACCTATAGAAATGATCATGTGGTTGTTACTTTTGGTTTTATTAATATGGTGAACTACATATGTTGATTTACATATGTTGAACCATTCCTGCATGCCTGGGAAGAATTCCACTTGGTCATGGTGTATAATCTTGATAATTTGCTGCATTCTAGTTGCCAATATTTTATTGAGGATTTTTGCATCTGTGTTCATTAGGGAGATTGGTCTGTAGTTCTCTTTTTTAGTTGAGTCTTTCTCAGGTTTTGGTACTAGAGTAATATTTGCTTCCAAGAATGATTTAGGAAGGATTGCTTCCGTTTCAATTTCATTGAACAGTTTGAGGAATGTTTGCATTAAGTCTTCTTTGTACTTCTTGTAGAATTCTGCAGTGAATCCGTCTGGGCCTGGTCTCTTCTGTATAGGTAAAAACTTAATTACATTTTCAATTTCATTAATAAAAATTAGGTTATTCAGCAGATTTACATCTTCTCGACCTAGCTTTGATACTTCATATGTTTCTAGGAATCTGTCTATTTCTTCTGTGTTATCAAAAGGTTTTTGAAATAGGTATTGATGATCTTCTGTATTTCTATAGAGTCTGGAGTGATTTCACCTTTTTCATTTCTTATTGCATGAATTTGAGCTTTTTCTTCCATTTTTTAAACAAGATTGGCTAGGGGCTTATCAATTTTGTTTATTCTTTCAAAGAACCAACTCTTTGATTCATTGATTCTTTGGATTGTTTTCTTCATCTCTATTACATTAGTATCTGCTCTGATTTTTATAATTTACTTTCTTCTTTTGGCTTTGGGCTTGACTTGCTCTTCTTTTTCTTGATGTTTGAGGTGTAACATCAGGTTGTTTATTTGTATTCATTCTGTTTTCCTGATGTGGGAACTCAGTGCAATAAATTTTCCTCTGATGACAGCTTTCATTGCATCTCACAGATTCTGATAAGTTGTATTTGTATTTTTGTTTGCTTATAGGTATTGTTTAATTTACTCTTTAATTTCCCCTGTGACCCACTGATTACTCAAGAGTGTGTTATTCATTTTCCATGTGTTTGTGGGATTTTTGCTGTATCTTTTATCATTAATTTCTAATTTCATGGCACTATCATCTGATAGCATGCAAGGGATAATTTCAACTCTTTTGCATTTATTTAAATATCCTCTGTGGGCTAGTATAAAGCATGACCCCTGTACTATTGAAAAGAATGTGCATTTTAATGTTTTTTGGGTGGAACACTTTGTATATGTCTATCAAGTCAATTTGTTCACAGATGTGATTCAGTTCTGTTATTTCTTTGCTGATTTTCTGTCTGGTTGATCTGTCCCTTGGTGTCAATGGGGTGTTAAGGTCTCCTGTTATAATTGTATCACTGCTAATTTAGTTTTTCATTTCTGTTAATACTTGTTTTATATAACTGGGTGCTCTGGAACTTGGTGCATATGTATTTAAGATAATTATCTCTTCATCTTGAAGGTTTCCCCTAACCAGTACGTAATGACCTTCTTTATGTCTTCTGATCGTTATTGGTTTGAAGTTCACATTGTCTGCATACAGAATAGCTACCCCTACATTTTTTGGGTTCCCGTTACATGATATATTTTTTCCATCTATTGATTTTAAATCTGTGAGTATCCTTTTGGGTTAGATGAGTTTCTTGTATACAGCATATGTTTGGATTTTGTTTCTTGATCCATTCTGCCAGTCTGTTTCTTTTCATTGGTGCACTGAGTCCATTTACATTAATGGTTATAACTGTTACAGGTTGGCTTATTTTTGACTTGTCTTTCTGCTGTTGCATCTTTATCTTTCTGTTCTGTTTAATTGTCTGCTTTGCTTAGTGGTTTTTTGCTAAGTATATCTACACTGTCTTTCAGTATTCTTTGCAGGGTTGGCTTGGTGATCATGTACTTCTTCAGATGTTCTTTGTCATGGAAGTATCGTATTTCTCCATCCTTTTTGTAGGACAGTTTTTCAGGGTATATCTGTCTAGATTGAAAATCATTTTCCTTTGGGATCTTAAATACTTCACTCCATGCTCTTCTTGACTTTATTGTTTGTGTTGAGAAGTCTGCTGTGTTTCTGATAGGCTTTCCTTTATATGTGATCTGTCTTTTCTCCCTCACAGCTTTTAGTATTCTATTCTTATGTTGGATTTCTGGGATGATGATTATTATATGCCTGAGTGTAGCTTTATTTTGGTTATGGCTATTTGGAGTTCTATATGGTTCACTAATCCTAATGTTAGTTTCCATTCTTATGTTTGGGAAATTTTCATCTGTGACTTCTCTGAATATCCTTTTGATATCATTTGTGCTGTTCCCTTTTCATTTATCCCTGTTAATCTTATGTTGTTTTTCTTTGCATCATCTTGCATCTGTTGAATTGTTATTTCCTGATTCCTTGTTACTTTTAAAAGATCTTTCCTTTCCTGTTCACTAGCTGCAATCCTGTCTTCAAGGTCTGAAATTCTATCTTCACTTTCGTTGAGTCTGTTTGACAACTTTCAGTGGAATTTTTTTTAAAATTTTATTTAAAAGGAAAAAGAGAAAAACACAAAACAAAACAAAGTGGTGTAAGGGTACACGTAATACAGAACTACAAAAAAAAAAACAGTAAGAAATCACCAGTTAATAGATTACATATTATCATCTTAGAAATAGTTGCTCAAATCACAGTATCAAAGAATACAAAGTAGACATTCAAACAGTGAGACTGCAAACAGCTGTGTTCAATGATCCAACCAAAAACATTAATATGGTCAGCCATTTAACACCCCTAAACACACTTGCTGTTGTATTCTTTAGAGCTCTTTTTTCCCTCTGTTTTTTACAACAAAATTTACACATTTTGGGCTTTATTACTCCTTAGTTCTTATTACTTTTTGGGGGGGGGGAGAGAATAAAGTCAAATATGGCAAAACAAAGCTGTCAGTCAAAACCAAGGAAAGACATAGCACATGATGTAAAACAGAGTGCAAGGTTATCAACAATGGTTATCAACAATGTCTCTTGTTTCCTTAAAAAGAATTGTCTATCTCATTAGATATTATAAAGTTGAACAAAACAGTAGAGAACAAGACCAATAAAACTTAAGCATTGTAAACATTACAGGACTTCCAAAGGAGACAATAGTCAAACCAGAATGGGCATCTTAGTGAATCTTATTGCCTTCAAAGTAGTTGCCTATATCCTCAAACTTGATACTATCATACAGAATGGAACAGAGTCTAATAAGTCAAAACAAGATCATGGGAGTATTACAGGATTTCAAAGCAAGTTAATAGGAAATCACAAAAAGTTACTATTATATATCCTGCTAATTTTTGTAATTTTTCCCCTTAATTAAAACAAACATAAGAAATAACTAAATAATTTTTTTTAAAGAATAAGAGAGAGATTGAGATAAAACAGGACGTAACAATATAACAATACAGGTCAAAGCATGACAGTTTCAGCAACCTGGTGCTTCACCACCAATTAACCCGACTTAATAGTAGTTACCATAGTGTATGTCTTTTTCCTTGAAATATTTGAATAAAACTTCATATACTGTAGCTTCAAATATTTCTATATCAAGAAGCCCAGAATAAAGCCTTTCCAATTAATAAGTGAAAACTTTATAAGGCTTCAAGGCCACATAATGGGGAATCATGATTATGACATATTTTTATATATTTGAATCATTACTTATATTAGGGAAACTATTCGGTATTCACACATGCGAGATTTGTTTGTTTCACTTATGAGTATGGTCTCAAGCTGCGCCCATTTATTGATAAATATCTCAATGTGATCCTTCTTTATAGCTGAATAATACTCCATTGTATAGAAATACCACAACTCTTTTATCCATTCCTCAGTTGATGGACACTTGGGTTGTTTCCAAGATCTGGCGATTACAAATTGTGCTGCTATAAACATAGGTGCACATATATCACTGTGGTATGATGCTTTCAGTTCTTCTGGGAATATGCCTAGAAGTGGAATAGCTGGAATAAATGGGACTTCCAATACCAACTTTTTGAGAAATCTCCAGACTGACCTCCACAAAGGCTGCACCAGTCTACACTCCCACCAACAGTGTAGGAGAGTTCCTTTTTCCCCACAGCCTCTCTAGCATTTGTTGTTGTTGGTTTTCTTGATCCTGGCCATTCTTTCAGGAGTGAGATGGTATCTCAGTGTGGTTTTAATTTGCATTTTTCTAATGACCAATGATGATGAACATTTTTTCATGTATTTATTTTCCATTTGCATTTCTTCATCTGAGAAGTGTGTATTCATCTCAGATGCCCATTTTTGGATTGGATCTTTGAATTTTGGGGGTCTGAGTTTTTTTAATTCTTTATATGTTTTAGACAAGAGACCCTTGTCTGAGAGAGAGTTCACTAAAATCTTCTCCCAGTTTGTGGGTTTTCTTTTCACTATGCTGGAGAATTATTTTGACATGCAGAAACTTTTTAATAAGAAGTGGTCCCAGTTATTGATTCTGGGAAGTATTTCCTGTGCGGTTTGGATCCTGTTCATGAATTCTCTACCTACTCCTATGTGTTCCAGGTTTCTACCCAATTTGTCTTCCAATAGATTTAGTGTTTCTGTTTTAGTATTCAGATCTTTGACCCATTTAGATTTTAATTTAGTACATGGTGATAGACATGGTTCTAGCTTTAGTTTTTGGCAAATGGAGAGCCAGTTTTTCCAACACCATTTATTAAAGAGTCTGTCGTTCTTCCAGTGAACCTGCTTGGCTCCTTTATCAAAGATAAGGTAGTTGAGTGTGTTTGTAGTTGTGGTTGTATCTTCTAATCTACATTGATCTTTGCCTCTGTTTTGATTCCAGTACCATGTTGATTTTACTACTGTTGCTTTGTAGTATAGCTTCAAGTCAGGGATTGTGATGCCTCCTGCTTTGTCTTTGCTGCTTAGAATTGCCTTTGCTATTCTAGGTCTCTTCTGGTTCCAGATGAAATTTAGGAGTGATTTCTCTAGATCTATAAGGTATGTTGATGGTATTTCTATTGGGATTGCATTTAATCTGTATAACAGTTTTGGGAGAATGGCCATTTTCACAATGTTTATTCTTCCTATCCATGAGCAAGGGATGTCTTTCCATTTTCTGAGGTCATCTTTAATTTCTTTTTTCAGTGTTTTATAATTTGCACTGTGTAAGTCTTTCACTTCTTTTGTAAGAGTAATTCCTAAATATTTCATTTTTTTGCTTGCTAATGTAAAGAGTGTAGTTTCTCTCATTTCCCGCTCTGTGATTTTGTTTTTCGTGTATAGGAATGCTATTGATTTCTGAGTAATGATTTTGTATCCAGCCACATTACTGAATTTATTTATTGTACCTAAGAGTCCTTCCATGGAGTTTAGGGGGTCTTCTATGTAGAGTATCATGTCATCTGCAAACAATGATAATTTAACTTCTTCTTTTCCTATCTTTATCCCTTTCATTTCTCTCTCTTGCCTAATTGCTCTGGCTAGTACTTCCAGTACTATATTAAATAGGAGTGGTGATAAAGGACATCCTTGTCTTGTGCCTGATTTTAAAGTAAAGGCTTTCAATTTTTGGCCATTTAGTATGATGCTGGCTGTTGGTTTGTCATAAATGGCCTTTATGATATTGAGGTAAAGACCATCTATTCCAATTTTCTGTAAAGTTCTTATCATGAATAAATGTTGGACCTTATTGAAGGCTTTTTCTGCATCTATAGAAATGATCATGTGATTCTTATTTTTGGCTTTATTGATATGGTGGATTACATTTATTGATTTACATATATTGAACCATCCCTGCATGCCTAGGATGAATCCCACTTGGTCATGATGTATAATCTTTTTGATGATTTGCTGCCTCCTATTTGCCAATATTTTATTGAGGATTTTTGCATCTGTGTTCATTAGGGAAATCGGTCTATAGTTCTCTTTTTTAGTTGGGTCTTTCTCAGGTTTTGGTACTAGAGAAATATTTGCTTCCAGGAATGACTTAGGAAGGATTGCTTCCCTTTCAATTTCATTGAATAGTTTGAGGAGTGTCGGCATTAGGTCTTCTTTGTATTTCTTGTAGAATTCTGCAGTGACCCCATCTGGGCCTGGGCTTTTCTTGGTGGGTAAGGACTTAATTACATTTTCAATTTCAGTAACAGAGATTGGGTTATTCAACAGTTTTACATCCTCTTGATCTAGCTTTGGTATTTCATATGTTTCTAAGAATCTGTCTATTTCTTCTGTGTTATCAATCTTTTGAGAGTAGAGGTTTTCGAAATAGGTGTTGATGATCTTTTGTATTTCTATTGGGTCTGTAGTGATTTCACCTTTTTCATTTCTTATTGCATGAATTTGAGCTTTTTCTTCCCCTTTTAAAATAAGGTTGGCTAGGGGCTTATCAATTTCATTTATTCTTTCAAAGAACCAACTCTTTGATTCGTTGATTCTTTGGATTGTTTTCTTAGTCTCTATTGCATTGATTTCTGCTCTGATTTTTATAATTTCCTCTCTTCTTTTGGCTTTGGGCTTGACTTGCTCTTCTTTTTCTAGCTGTTTGAGATGTAGCATAAAGTTATTTATTTGTATTCGTTCTGTTTTCCTGATGTGGGAACTCAGTGCAATAAATTTTCCTCTGAGGACGGCTTTCATTGCATCCCACAAATTCCAGTAAGTTGTATCTGCATTTTCATTTTCTTTTAGGTATTGTTTGATTTCTTCTTTAATTTCTTCTGTGACCCACTGATTACTCAAGAGTGTGTTATTCAGTTTCCACGTGTTTGCAGGATTTTTGCAGTATCTTTTATCATTAATTTCTAATTTCAGAGCACTATGATCCGATAACATGCAAGGGATGATTTCAACTCTTTTGCATTTGTTTAAATATGTTCTGTGAGCTAATATATGGTCTATTTTAGAAAACGATCCATGTACTGCTGAGAAGAATGTGTATTCTGATATTTTTGGGTGGAACATTCTGTATATGTCTATCAAATCCATTTGTTCCCAGGTGTGATTCAGTTCTGTTATTTCTTTGCTCATTTTCTGTCTGGTTGATTTGTCCCTTGGTGTCAATGGCATATTGAGGTCTCCTGTTACAATTGTGTTACTGATAATTTGAGTTTTCATTTCTGTTAATAGTTGTTTTATATAACTGGGTGCTCTGGAGTTTGGTGCATATATATTTAAGATAGTTATCTCTTCCTCTTGGAGTTTTCCCCTTACAAGTATGTAGTGACCTTCTTTGTCCTTTATGGTCATTGTTGGTTTAAAGTTCACGTTGTCTGCAAACAAATGGCTACTCCTGCCTTTTTTGGATTCCTGCTGCATGAAGTATTGTTTTCCATCCTTTGACTTTCAGTCTGTGAGTATCCTTCTGGGTTAGATGGGTTTCCTGTAAACAGCATATGGTTGGATTTTGTTTCTTGATCCATTCTGCTAGTCTGTTTCTTTTGATTGGTGCATTGAGACCATTTACATTAATGGTTATTACTGTTAAATGCTAGTTTATTGTAGGAATGTTATCTCTCTGCTGTTGCATCTTTCTGTTCTGTTTAATTATCTGCTTTGCTTAGTGGTTTTTTCCTTTGTGTATCTAAACTGTCTTTCAATATTTTTTGCAGGGTTGGTTTGGTGTTCATGAAGTTCTTCAGCTGTTCTTTGTCATGGAAGTATCGGATTTCACCATCAATTTTGACTGATAGTTTTTCAGGATACATCAGTCTAGGTTGGAAATCATTTTGCTTTAGGATCTGGAATACTTTACTCCATGCTCTTCTTGACTTTATTGTTTGTGCTGAGAAGTCTGCTGTGATTTTGATAGGTTTTCCTTTTTAAGTGATCTGTCTTTTCTCTCTGACAGCTTTTAATAATCTATTCTCGTGCTGGATTTCTGGGATGGTGATTATTATATGTCTGGGTGTAGTTTTATTTTGGTTATGACTATTTGGAGTTCTATATGCTTCACTGATCCTGATGTGGGTTTCTGATCTCATGCTTGGGAAATTTTCAACTATTACTTCTCTAAATATCCTCTTGACATTCTTTATGTTGTCTCCTTCTTTTTTATTTATCCCTATCATTCTTATGTTATTCTTCTTTGCATCATCTTGCAGTTGTTGAATTGTTGTTTCCTGATTCCTTGTTACTTTTAAAAGATCTTTCCTTTCCTGTTCAGTAGCTGCAATCCTGTCTTCAAGGTCTGAAATTCTATCTTCACTTTCATTAAGGCGGTTTTTACAACTTTCAGTGGAGTTTTTTATTTCCTGTATATCTCTGTGCATCTGCATTATGTATTCTGTTTGTTTCTTATATTGCTCGTCTAGGGATTCTATCTTTTTGTTTAGTTCCTCCAATTTTTTATCTGTGTTTTCTTTAGATATATTCAGAATTTCTTTCATTTCTTTTATCATTTCTTTTTTTACCTGGGAGATTATTTTGAGTTTGAATTTCTTTAAAGCTTCCTGGAGTTGCTTGTTAATTTCAGTAGCTATTGTGTCTGATAGTTGAGGTGAATGGCATATATTTTCTTCTATATACATTGCTCCTAGGGTTTCTTGAGATGGGCTGGAGGTTTCAGGATGTAATTTGGTCTTTCATTTTGTCATTTTCCTATATTTCTCTGTTTCAAGTGTTATTTGAAAGCTTCCTCAGGATCTGTTGAAAATCTTCTTCTATGTTTGCAGCTACTGAGACTCTGACACCACACTACCCCAAGCCACTGGGCCTGCAGAACCAATGGCCCTTCTCTGCCTGCTCAGAACTCCACAGTTCCAGACAAGCTGGGCCTCAGGCACACTGTGCACCCACCTGCCCGTTGGAAGCTCCAGAGCTCTCCAATTGCAGCCAGGATGTGGAGGCAGATGTAGACGCCTCAAACCCACCTCTCCACTTCACTGCACCTGGAAGCCTGGAGGGACCCAAACAATCTGGGCTCTGGGCAGAGTGCACTGAGCACTCACCACAGGCTGCAGTGCTTCCAAAATCTGTGATGCTCCACCCATTTTTATACTTATTCCTTTTTATATCTCTCTAACTGCTCTGGCTAATGTTTCCAGAATTCTTTTGTATAGCAGTGATGATAGTGGACAATCTTGGCTTATCCTTGGTTTTAGAGTTAAAACTTTCACTTTTTATTCATTTCATATAATGTTGGTTTGTCACAGATGGTTTTTATCAGATTGAGATAAAGATCATCTATCCCAATTTGTGTAGGCTTTTTTTTTTTTTTTTTTTTTTTTACCATGAATGAGTGTTGGATTTTATCAAAACCTTTTTCTGCATCTTTCAAGCTGATCATGCTTTTTATCTTTGGCAGCCTTTGGTGAATGGGGGAGGCAGGAAAGAGAGTCCTTTGGAGAGGAAGATGGGGCCATGGCCCTGACAGCCCACAGATGTCCGCTCCCTGAGATTATACACACTTCTGTTTCATACTACAGTGACAGAATCAGGTTGCATTTTTGTAACCTCCCAGTTTACAAGAACTGATAGTAACAGTCATAGAAACCTAATTAAAAGCCTTGCTTGTTCTGTCTGTTATGACCTTATTTGATTATGCAACATTTTTTGGGCGGGGGGGGGGTGGTAAATTCCCTAGTAAAACCATTGGAGTTTGTGAGTCAGGAAGTTATCTTTACTGTTTTTCAATCTAAACTTGTTTTGGTTTTACCTTTTGTGGTTGTTTTGACTTTAAGGCAGAGCCAAAAGTTAGAATGTGACTGATGTGGCACATAGGGTGAATATGAGGAGACATTATAATCACTTGATAGAAATTACCATAAACATTTTGAATCAGACAAGCACTTTGAGACCAGCAGAAGAAGACAGGCATTATGGAGGACTTCCATAATGTTTTCAAAAGTTGGCAAAAGGAATAATACAGTAAAAAGCCAAAATGTACCAAGTGTGGATTGAAGTATGGATTAAATAATTTTTTCCAGAGCTATTGGTTATTAATATTTCAAGCCACATTCCTCTTTGCCCTTTTTTATATGAACTGTACTCAGTTGAAGAGGACCTCTCTCCTTAACCTTCTGTTTCTGGGAGCTGATAAATACTGTGACATCAGACCAGGGAAGATGAGGGACCTGGTTCTGAGGTTCCTAAGGCTTCTGATGGCTGGAGGCCAATTCTGGTGACCCAATGTGTATTCAAGTGTGCGTAACTGTGGGTTGGACTCCTAGCAACAAATGGAGTCTCACGTGGACTCAGCACTCCCAGAAGAAAACTAAATCTGCCCAAGTCAAACATAGGGAGACTTCTGCAGAACCAGTGAAGTTGTAAGACTTTGGGTAGTGTCTCACAGGCATCCAAAGTACTAGCAAAATGGGCACACCCTTATCCCTTGTTGCTTAATCAGGCAGAGGACTGGCCCCTTGTAGTAGGCAGGGATTATTCCTGGGGGTCTGGCAGTCTATAAAGTGGATATTCTGGCATACTCAAAATGGATGTAGTGTAGCTTGGTACTCAGTGGATGCTGCCACAGTCCAGTTGTACCTAGCATAGATTCACACAGCTTAGAACATCCCAAGTAAGCCCAAGTTGCCTAGTTGATCGATGTTGGACAGAGTCACTGGCAGATCTTGGATTGGAGCAGGGAAGTGAGAACTAGTTGTAGGCTGAAGCAATCTGAGCGTACTAAGTTTAAAGTCAGACTAGGCCAGAATTGGCTCTATCTTCAGGATGAATGTCCCAGGAGGCATGGGATATATTACAGGATCTTGGCTTTGGTGATGCTTGGGTTCCAATATGGAAGACTGCTAACTCAGACACAGATTTGTGAGAACAAGTGAGGAGGAGGGAGCAGTTTTCATCCCTCTTACTCCTGGATGTGTATCCTGGTGAAAACACTGCCAGGCTTCAGCCTCTTCAGTGTTTGGACAAAGACCATGAGATAAGGGACCTTTATAATCTAAGTCTGTCTTGTGAGGTTTGACTCTGCTGCATTGCTGGGACCTAGAGCTGGCTAACAACTTCTCAAAGTGGTGATTTCCATGGAGAACAGGGGTAGTGGTCATGCTGGCCAGGCCTCTTTCCCTCCTCCAAACTCCTATGCTTATGTTTTTCTTGCTCTACAAGTTTCTTCTTTGAATCTTTCTTTCCTTCCTTCCTTCTTTCTTTTCTTTTTTCTTTTTTTTTTTTTGTCTTTTTCGTTTTTATCGGTACCAGGGATCGAACTCACGACTGCCTGCTTGCAAGGCAGGCACTTATGCCGCTGAGCTAAATCCCCAGCCCCCCCTTCTTTCTTTCTTTACATCAGGGTATATGTCTCTTCCTCTCTTTCAATTATCTGTGTTTTTAGTTAGTCTTCTCTAAGTCTCTCAGAGGTTAATCCTTTTCTACCCTGTCATATCTCTCGGATTAAAATGAAAAGAAGCAAATTTGGGGATTGGATCACAAAATAAGGTCCAATAGACTGTTGCATTCAAGAAACTCATCTAATGCAAAAAAAGATATTCAGAAATGAAAATCAATACATGGAAATAATATTTCATGGAAAGCTAGCAGGAGTACCAAATTTAATGTCAGGTGATGTAAAAATCAACCTAAAATTAATCAGAAGGGGCGAGAAGTCACAATATACTAGTTAAGGAAAAAAATTCAATGGTAAAAATAATACTTTTAAATATTTATTTAAATATTTAGTTTTCTCCATGTTTGCTGCCAGATCACTGTAAAATTAAAATTGAAATCAACTTCAAAATGAACCACACAAAACATGAACATTTAATTACAGACTTCTGAACACAATGGGTCAGAGAAGAAATCAAGCAAAACTTGAACAATTTCTAGAAGTTACTGACAATACTTGTGCAACATCTTGGAAACTTTGAAAATCATGGAGTACGGTCCTATGAGGGAAGTTTGTTGTAATCAGTGGTCAGATTTGCAAAACAGTAATCTCAAACAAATAACCTAATGAAGAACCTTAAGATACTTGCAAAGAAAAATCCCCTACTCAAATCAAAAGTACAGAGAAAAATCATTAACTTTAGAGAGAAAATAAATGAAATTGAGACTAGAAATCAAAACAAAGAATCAACAAACTGAAGGACTGATCCTTTGAAAGAATTAAAGAAAATGGGTAAACTCTTAGACAAACTTACCATGAGAAAGAGAGAAAAGACTCCCGTTAGGCAATTAGACATGAAAAAGACACATAGCCAGGCCCCTCTTATTGTGGCTTTTGGGGTCCAGGTGAACAGCTTGGGAAGGCCCAGAGACAAGCTCTTCCCTTCTATACTGCTGGGATCCAGGTGAACTGTGCAGGAAGATCAGAGATCAACAGGTGCACAGAATGGACAGGAGGAACTAGACACATAAAATTGTCAGAAGTAACAGTAGGAGACAACAGGTGGTAAGTTAGTTGAACCAGCATTGTGCTTGGGATCAAAGACACACAGAATAAAAGCAGGCTGGTGGGCCTTCCTCCTCCTCCTCCTCCTCCTCTTCCTCCTCCTCCTCCTCTCTCTCTCTATTTCTTTTTCTTTTTTGTTATCTTCTTTCTCTTTTCTAAATGGACAGGGAGAAATCCAGTCACAGAAAACTAATTCCATCCCCCAAACCCAGAGAACAAGCTCAGATAATCCCTTGCTTACTCCTTCATTCTTTGTTTTCTGCTTTCTTCTCTAGTTTCTCAAATTTTGAGGGATGATCCTTTGTCTTCCAGCCAGAATTCTACTTTCTTTCCAGCTACCTTTATTTTCCCCACCACAGGATAAAACCATTCTACCAAGTGGGAACACTTTGCATACAAGCTCCCAATTTATGGTTTGTCCTGTAATAAAATTATAGACTTTGCTCCTATGGTTAAAGGTAAAAAATTAACAGTTGCTACAGTTTGTCAGTTTCTAAACTGTGCTTGATGCTATTGCTAAATATACTATTTTAGCTAGGATGTCATATCTGTTTCAATCAGTTGTTTTCACTTCTGTAACCATAACAGAAATTCTGGGTTAATAACCTCATCATATCCCAATACCAAAGGACTAGGGACATAAGCCAAATAGATACTGACATCTCACTCTTAATTAATTGGAAAGGTAGAATCTTGGAACAGATACAAACCAAGAACATCATGCACATGGGAGTCATCCTAGAAAAACAAACAAACAAACAAAAAAAAAAAGAAACAGATCACCTATAAAATAAAGCTCACTAGAATCATGGCAGAATTCTCAATAAAACCCTCAATTTGAAAGAGCTTGGAATGAAATATTTCAAGTCTTTAAAGAAACAACTTGTAACTCAGATTGGATTACCCTGCAAAACTAGTTCTAAAGAGTCACCTAATATTGCACTGTGAAGACCCAGAAAAACAAGAATAATCCAAATTCATACCTGATATGCAGAAGGAAATTATAAATACAAGGGCAGAAATTAACAATGTTGAGACTAAAGAAACAATACAAAGAGTCAATGAATTAAAGAGTTGGTTTTTTTAAAGATTAAGCAAAGTAGACAAGTTCATAATTAATCTTACCAAAAAAGGGGGGAAATCCAAAATTCATGCAACTAGAAATGAAAGAGCTGATTCTGCTGAAATCCAGAAAATTCGAGAAACTATACTGTATTAAAATGAAAAATTCAGAGAAAATAGATAAATTTCTGGATACATATGAAATAACAAAGTGAACCAAGAAGATATACAGATCCTGAATAAGTCAATGTCAGTCAGTGAAACTGAAGATGTAATAAAAAAATCACCAAGAAAAGACCAGAGCCTCACAGAATCACTCCTTAATTCTACAAGAACTTTAGAGACAATATAACACTATTACTCCTCAAACTATTTAATAAATTTGAAAGGGAAGTTGTGCTTCCAAAGTCATTATTAGAAGCAAGCTTAACCCTGACTTCAAAATCACAAAAATAACTACAGGCCAATCTCTGTAGTTAATGAACAAAAAGAACTATCAGCCAATCTCTTTAATGGACATAGATGCAAAATTCCTCAATAAAATAGCAACAAACAAAATGTAGCAAATTTATTAAAATTGTCATATACTTTGACCTGGTAGGATTCATTCCAGGGATGCAGGGGTGGTTCAACATACGAAAATCAATAAATGTAATACACCAATAGAAATACATCAATAGAAAAAATCCGCATTACCATCTCAATAGATGCAGAAAAAACTTTTGACAAAGTCCAATATCCATTTTTGATTTTAAAAACTGATGAAAAGAGGAAAATAAGGACTATCTCAATATGATAAAAGCTATCTGTGACAAGCAAACCTTCCATTAAATGGAGAGAAGCTGTGGGTTTTTCCACTAAAATCAGGAAGAAGACAAGGATGTACATTGTCATCATTTCTCTTTAACATAATTCTCAAAACATTAGCTAGAGAAGTAAGAGAAAGAAATAAAAGTTTATGGATCATGAAGGAAGAAGGAAAAGTATAAGCATTCTGCTGGTGATTTGATCCTCATACAAGGCTCCAAAACTCCACCAAAAGACTCCTGAAACTCGTAGCCAAATTCAGCTGTGTAGCAGGATTCAGAATCAGGATTCCAAAGTCAATAGCATTCCTATACAGCAATAACAAGTTCACTGAGACAGAAATTAGTGAAATAATATTCTTCACAATAACATCAGCAAAAATGAAACGCATAGGAATTAACTTAACCAAGGAAGTGAAAAATCTCTATGATGAGACTATTGCTCTCTGAGAAAAGAGACTGAAGGGGGTATTATAAAGTGAAAAGCTAAACTGCCATACTTCCAAAGCTGTTATACAGACTTAATGCAATCTCAATTAAAGTATCAACAATATCCCTAGTTCATTAATGAACTAGAGAAAATGCTCCTAAAATTCACGTAGAATCAAAAGAGAGCTACAATAGCAAAAGTTATTCTGGCCAACAACACCAAGGCAGAGAACTTCATAATTATTGACTTCAAGTTATAGTACAAAGATATAGTGATACAAACAACATAGTATTGGGGGAAAATTCTTGTGGCTCAGTGAAACAGAATGGAATATTAAGAAACAACTCCAATCACTATCAGCAATATATATCATTTTTGACAAAAGTGTCAAATCCCCTGTTCTGGAAGAAAATAGTCATTTCAACAAATGATGCTGGGAAAATAGTCTAGCTACATGCCAAATGTTGAAATTAAACCCATATCTCTCACCATGCACTAAAGTAAAATAAAAATGAATCAATAATTGGAAGAGTGAAAGAGAAACAATCTGCTGGAAGATAAAACAGATAAAATTTTTGAAAACATAAGTGTAGGCTGACTTTAGGAATGAAAGCCCAGTTGCACAAGAAATAATTCTGAGAACCAACAAATGGGGTCACATCAAATTTAAAATCTTTTGCACAGCTAAGTAAATGATAATTTACGCTGAAGTGATAATTTACAGATAGGAAAAAAAATTACTAGCTACCTCTCAAAGAACTAATATCTCGAGTGTATAAATAATTCAGAAACTTGGACCGCCCCCAATTTTAAAGACTCAGTTTGAAAAGGGGCATCTGAAATGAATAGATCCTTTTCAGATGAAAAAATATAGACTGTCAATAAATACATGAAAAAGATGTTCAGAATAGCTGCCCACTCAAGAAATGTAAATTATAACAACCACAAGTTTCCATCTCACTCCAGAAAGAATTGCACCCTTCAAAAAATCAACCAGTAACACACGCTGGCAAGGCTGTAGGGGAAAGACATCTTTCTGCACTCTTGGTGAGAGTGTAAACTTGTTACAACCACTATGAAAACCAATATGAAGAGTCCTCAAAAACTAAAAGTAGTAATTGCATTTCACCCAGGTATTCCCCTTCTACATATCTTCCCAAAAAATTAAATACATCATGCCACAGTGATATATATACAATCTCACTTATATATTAGTATATATATATATATATATATATACACTTAGTATTATTAATATATATATATATATATACATACACTTAGTTATTATTGCAGTGCAATTCATAATAGCTAAGTCTTGAAAACTGCTTATATTTCCATCAACAAATGAAACTATAAAAAATGTAATATTGTGTACACCATGGAGTACTACTTTTCCATAAAAAGGATAAAATTAAATCATTCTTAGAAAAATGGATCCACCTTCAGGCCATATTAATTGAAGTAATTCAGACACAAAAGCTTAAATAACACATAATCTTTTATATGAAAAACTTATATATAGTAATAAATATACACTCAATTTATGACATATATGAAATAAGTATACATGCTCTCAAATATATATGAAATAAAAGACATAATGGGAAAAATTGGTACAAATATATATGAATAAATATGCACTCAATATATGACATATATATTAATTAAGTATATATAGTCCCACATATATTATATATTTTATATATATATATATATATATATATATATATATATATATATTAAATAGATAATAGGGGAAAAAGTGAAAGTAAAAGTGCCTTGAACTCATTCAATCATCTTAAATGTTTTAGGACTATTAGTTTGGGGTTTTGATATGTATATATTACACACTAATTAACTTTTTAAAGTCTTATAAGATAAATGACTAAATCTGACACTGGAAAAATAAAAGAGCATGGGAGAAGAGAATTGAAACTCATTACACACTTATCTCAATCCTCTACAAAGAATATAAACAATATATACTGCAAACATGAACAAATAAAAGTCAAAAAGAGAAAAAAGTACTAGAAAAGATTAAAAACAATAAAAACCATCAACTGGAGGACAGATCAAGGAGGAAAAAACAAAAGTGAACTCAAAAATGAGCTCAATGACAGGCCACAGAGGGAGAAGAAGGAAGATGAAAGAACAAAATGTACGGGAACACTTGACAGTAGGAAAGCAAACATTCAAGCTACAAATACTTGACAGATTATTCAAAGAAACAATAACAGAAAACTTCCAAAAGTGGGTAAAGACACAAGGTATGGGGAGTCGAACCTACATTGCACCTACATTGCTGGATGCATGGCAACCACATTGTTGCACATACATACAGCATGATAAAAACTTTAAAAAAATGTCAAAAGGAATTCAACACATTGAAAGAAACACTGATGAATAAAAGTAGGAAAATATAATAAACTCACTGTTATGACTAGTTCTATAAGTTTTAAACTGTAGTATTTTATGCATATTGCAAAAATTATTCATATCTTTCTAATAGAGGTTGAAGAAACAAAAAATAAGGCTAATTGTATTACTGTGTTAAAAGATAGAAAATGTGCAAAGATGTACAGGGTTGAAAGATTTCACTGTAAAGAAAGGAATATTTTAAGAAATAGACTCATAACTTAAGAATCTCAGAAGGTATGCATATACACATATGCCTCAGTGCCTCTTTAATATGTAAAATATGTATGTTTTCATCTATCAGTGTTAAAACACATTTAAATTAAAAATGTAACTCTCTTGGTCCCTATAGGCAGTTTAATGACTTCTTCCCTAAGAGACTGGGAAGAGGAACCTTAGCTATACTCAGAGGAAATCTCCTGAGAGCACAGCAGACTCCATAATCATCTCCAGATCTCCAGGTAAAGCCTCTGGGATCCAGATAAAGCTCGAAGTGATAACAGTTCAGAGGGGACGCGTGGCTGTCTTTGCTATTGAATGTCATTAACCCATCCTAGTGGGAGTCACCGTTCCCACTTGCAGGAGAGCTTCTGACCTGAGGACTGGCTGTGAGCTTGCAGCCATGGCAGGGGGAACCCCCCAAAGGTAGGTTTCATTCATGGACTTTGGAAAGAGAAGCTCTTTGAGAAGTGAAACAGAGGCTTCTCATTATTTACATATGCACCTTTGTGAATTATGTGAGATTAATCACATCATGTTTATCTTATAGATGAGGGCAAGTTCATTCTTCCAGTGGAAGAGAAGGAATTCATGGTGCACAGAGACTTGATCTGTGTGAATGTCTCTTGGATTTTCTTTCCTTGCTCTAGAGATGCTGGAATATTAGACTACTTGAGACAGAGAGAGCTCCTCTAGTAGGAGTTCAACAATTTTTCCTGGATATTTTTATGATTTTACATTACTATTTTGTACTCACTGTTGCTCATCCTTTAGCAAACTGGTAAGTTCCTGCATCCCACAAGCATTTTAATAAAAATTACAAGATGCAAAATCAGGGACTTATGCGTACAATGAGCTATTTTACATTGAGAAATGTTTTCTCAATTTTTTAAATAAAGAAGTGAGCTTTTGGCATAAATGTCATTCAAAACACTTTTGAAAGACATTCATATGACAAATAATGCTTCTTACCCACAAAATATGAACAAAAAATTAAGAAAACTGATGCCTTAAATGATTAGTGATATTATTTTTTCACCATATATTTGTATCCCATTTGAAGTTTCAAAAACACAAACATAAACTCAGAATACAGAAATAGTTCTTTAAATTATAAATTGTTCCTAAAGAAATTAATGTAGTACAGATTGCTAATTCTTGGAAAGTGATTCAATTTCTTGTATCTCTACTATTTTTTTATTGCTTAATATAATCCTGCAGCATAATATGACTTCTCTGCTTTGTGGTTTACTTATAGATAATTTAAAAATGCAGCACATAGCACAATACTGTGTAAATTACATATCGCAGTTAGATAGCATAGTATATGTGAACAATATGACATGTGATAAGTTTGACAAATGCAATATCTCATGGAGCTGCTTCGTAAGTTTAAGTTATCAACAGTTTAGAAAAAATGGTAGGAACTGACACGAACATTTGGGTAAATATCCTTCAAAGATTGCAACTTAAAGTAGTTTTTAAGTACACTCACTACTCAAGAAGAGATTCAGATAAGATGTGCAGCACAGAAATGTGCTGCTAAAACATATTTGGTGAAATAAGCATGAGCAGTGAACTGGACACTGTGAACACATGCGATCAGTGAGTTTTCTATGGGATGAGAGTAATGACCCCAAACTCGAATATGGGTATCAAAGAAGCAGTTTTGACAAAGAATATCCCAAATGAAGCCTCAATCACACATGTGGAGCTGAGTGAGACTGAAGCACTGGAGAGCACAGAACATCATAGAAGTCCTCATGGAGGGGGGACTGAGGACAGAAATCTCAAGACTTCAAGGTGACCTTCAGCCGAAGCTCTAGGTGTCACAGTCCACCTGGGTCAAAATTCTTCAAAACCATCATTGCATGCTAATAATAACGGGATAGCTGGCCCTCATTAGGGTGAGCCTAATACCCCAATTTTACTTTCCTTTGGTTATTATTCTCACATAAATGCCTAAAAGTCAGCCTTATTGCTGTGTCTGTTTTGTGGATGGCAATGCCATGCACCTTGCAGATCGTGGAGGACTAACAATTGCTGGGTGTCATGTATGGTCTGACACGAGTCCCTCCAGGAATCCTAAACCCTCTGGTCTGCTGTGCCTGCTGCTCTGCCTCTCTCAGAGTTCCTGTGCCAGTGAGCGCACTGCACCACTGCTATCTTACACCTGCTATGTACAGCAGGAGAGCAAGGCTCAGGCTTAGCCTCAACCTCACCTGAATCAACAGCTGGTACTGATGAGAAGTGGAGATGGCCGGTGGGAACGAGGGTGAGACAGGGAGGAGAGCCTGGCAGGTTCATTCACAACTTGTTAACTCATCGAAACAGTCGTCATTGAAGAAATGATGTTTATTCTTTTGAGGGCTTTAGAGGTTCGTTATGGTTTTGTGGTATCTCCCATGCAATTGGAAATCTTTGCTTACATCTGCATTCAGGAATTCTTTTACCTGATTTAGAGTTTCAGCTTTAATATTTAGATCTTTATTTATTTTATTGCATGGGAAAACATGGGTCTAGTTTTAGTCTTCAGCACGTGGAGAGCCAGTTTTCCCAGCACCATTTATTAAAGATGCTGTCTTTCCTCCAGTGAACATGATGGGCCCCTTTGTCAAAGATAAGGCAGCCAAATGTGCTTGGAGTTCTTTCTGCATCTTCTAATCTGTTCCACTGACCCTCAAGTCTGTTTTTTTATTTTTTAATTATAGTACATTTGTAGTATAATTTCAAGTCAGATATTTGGATGTCCCCTGCCTTGCCTCTGTTGCCTAGACTTGTACTTTCTATTCTAGGACTCTTGGTTCCAAATGAATTTTAAGAATGTTTTCTCCAGTTCTATGAGGAACACTAATTGTAATTTGACTGAGATTGCATTATATCTGTGTAGCAATTTGGAAGTATGGCCATTTCACTGTGTGAGACCTTCCCAACCATAATAAGGGATATCTTTCCTTTTCAGGGGACAGCAATTTTTGATGTACAGATCTTTTACTTCCTTTGTTATATTGATTCCTAAGTATTTCCTTTTTTTTGATGCTATTGTTAAAGGTGTTATTTCTCCAATTTCTCTCCTAGTGTATTTGCTATTTGTTTACAGAAATGCTCATTTATGAATGTTGATTTTGTAACCAGTTATGTTACTGAATTTGGTTATTAAATACAGAAGGTTTTTGGTGAAGTTTTTGGTGTCTTCTATGTAGAGTATCATGTCATCTGCAAATAATGATAATTTAGCTATTTGTTTACCTATTCTTATTTGTTTTATTTCTTTTTCTTTTCTAAACGCTCCAGGTAATGTTTCCAAATATACATATACAACTATATATCTTGTTCCTGATTTTAGTGTGAAAACTTTCTTTTTTTGATCTTTCAGTATGATGCTGGCTGTTGGTTTGTCACACATGGCTTTTATCATACTGAGATAAAGTTCATCTATTCCAGTTTTCTGTAGGATTTTTATTATAAATAGCTGTTGGACTTTGTCAAATGCTTTTTCTGCATCTGAGAGACTTCCCTAGGAAATTTTTATTCCTCAGAGATGTCATCTAGGTATAGGTGATTCTCCATCTTTGGGTCTAGCCAAGAACCTGCCTTCTCAATTTATTAAGGAGGAAAAATTGCTCTCTGTTTGGCTCAGTACTAAGTCCTTTGGTACTGGACTATGGCGATGGTTACTAGTCCAAGCAGTCACAGTGTTGTCATACGATGGAGGAAAACTGATTGGAATGTGTATGACATCCTGGCTAAAGAATATAACTAGCAGTAACAATAGAACCAAGCACAGCCTTGCAACCGACAAACTGTGATGACTATTAATTTGCTACATTTAATCATAGGAGCAGCCTCATAGTTATATAAGAAAATCTAACATATATCAGGAACTTGTACTAATAGTTTCCACTAGGAGAATGATTTTATCCTGGGAGGGGATTTAAGAAGGGCAGGGGATAAAACAGAGAGATGAATGAGGAGAAATAGAGTGGAAAGAACTCTGTAGAGGAAGGATGATCACCCAGATTTTGGGAAACTGGAGAAAAGTATAGGAGAAAAAGAATGAGAGAATGCAAAAGCTATTGAAGCAAGCAGAGTGAGACAATGTTCATTCAAGTGAAAATGTCATAAAATCAAGAGAGATCATTGAGGAAGGGAGAAAGGCGCATAGTACAAAAGAAAACTAAAAGTAACAAACCTAAATAGAAAAAACCCTCAACTGCATAGAAAAAAGAAAACCATTCTAACAACAACAACAAAAAAATAACAAAATTCCTCTGGTGTTCACAGTTCTGTGGTAGTGTCCAAATTGGATCCCAGAAATGTGTTAACCCCCCAAGTGTGCAGTAGGATTTGCACTGGGTGAGGGACTGATCTCAGCCTCTGAATGTGGGCATTGGGATTTGTTTTCGGCTGATAACGTTCTGGACGTCCACTTCTTACCGTGACTGTATGTACAGCACTCTCCCAGTTCCCCTGGAGCCCTCTGGGAAAGCTCAGGGCAACTCCCAGCCCCAGATACAGTTGGCTCCTTCTAGACTTCACACAGCTTCTTCTGTTCTGCACCACTGACCTCTGTCACGTGCTGACCACAGGGCCAGGAAAGTGTCCTTGTCCTGCTGTAGGGGCAGGTTGTTTGCCTGCTTGTTCCATTGGCCCAAGGTTGCTCAGCTGGTCATAGATGAGAGGGATGCATCTAGTCCATTGTATTTAGGACTAAGACCAGCTTTGCTGGCCTCAGAGAGGAATCTAAGTGTCTCAGCAGAATTGCCCATCTGCTTCCTCACTGCTAGCAGTT
Source organism: Cavia porcellus (assembly GCF_034190915.1). NCBI lineage: Eukaryota > Metazoa > Chordata > Mammalia > Rodentia > Caviidae > Cavia > Cavia porcellus. The sequence continues at coordinate 52,022,878 of NW_026947500.1, read as the reverse complement.
TACTGTGACTGGATGGCTCTTCCACTCCAGGACTTTGGCAGTCAAGTGACCAGGGACCATTCTGCTGCTGGAGCTCACCCCGGTCCCTTTGAAATACAATCTTAGTTCCCAGTGTCTGCTTTTGTTCTGCATGCATGTGTGCTGGCACACAGTGCCAGGTCACCTCCCTCACCAACCTGTTATTTGCAAGGCCCCTCAGGAAACAATGGCTGAATAACCTCCTGCAGCTTCTTACGTTTTCCTGTCACCACACCGGTACCCCAAGCCACTGTGCCAATCTGCTGGTCCATTGCATCAATCCACCACACCCTCGAGTTCTCTTAAGATCCTTCGAATTAGGAGCCACTTAGAATCGGATAAATTTTAGCATGGTACACAGTAGAGACTACCGTTTAATATCTGTACCAATATGAATGAATCACTCAACCTGTTGTGATCCGTAATTTCCATCAATGTGGCAACAAAAAGCTGGAAAACACTGAATGGAAATCTTAGGTGTCAATTTTTGCTGTCTTATTTATTTCAGCATCCTACATTATTTGAGAAATGACCGGTTTGTAATTGTTAGTTTTTACTGTAATTTGTAGGAGGAAATATACTGATAGTGGCATCTACAAAGTCTTCTGCATTGCCAAACTATTTATATCTCTATAAATTTATAATGTTTAAAATTACTTAGATGATGGGTTACAGTTCTTAAGAACTGAAAGAATGTAAATATTCACACAATTAATAGAATCAGTTTGGTTTTCAAGGAAATAATTACTCTGGAGAATTTTCCAGAATACATATGGCACTTTATGATTTCAGTTCAGTTTCTTTAGGCCTCTGTCTCTTCCTTATCTTTGCTACAGAATAGTTAGAGCTTCTGGGAAGCCCTGATGGAGAACAGAACAGGGGTGACAGAGTTCCTCCTGCTGGGACTGACTGATGATCCACACTTGCAGCTTCCCCTCTTCCTCACCTTCTTCCTCATCTACACCATCACTGTGGCTGGGAACCTGGGGATGATCCTGCTCATCCTCCTGGACTCTCGTCTGCACAGCCCAATGTACTTTTTCCTTGGTCACCTGTCCCTGGTGGATTTCTGTTCCTCCTCAGTTGTCACTCCAACAGTCATGGCTGGACTACTTACAGGAAATAAGGTCATTTCCTACAATGCCTGTGTTGCTCAGATGTTCCTATTTGCAGTTTTCATTTGTGTTGAAAATTATCTCTTTGCTGTAATGGCCTATGACCGCTATGCTGCAGTATGCAAGCCCCTGCACTACACCACCATCATGACCACCAAGGTGTGTGTAGGTCTTGTCCTAGGCTGCTATATCTGCTCACTCCTGAATGCCTGCATCCAAATTGGGGACACATTCAGCCTCTCCTTTTGCAACTACAATTTGGTGCATCACTTTTTCTGTGATATTCCAGCACTCATGGTTCTGTCCTGCTCTGACAAGCATGTTAGTGAACTGGTTCTTGTTTATCTTGTGAGCTTCCATATCTTTTTTGCCTTCTTGGTTATTTCAGCATCCTACATCTTCATTTTTGGCACCATCCTAAGGATGCACTCAGATACAGGTTATAGGAAGGCTCTGTCCACCTGTGCCTCCCACTTCACTGCTGTCTCCATCTTCTACGGGACTAATATCTTCATGTACTTACGGCCCACATCCAGTTACTCCATGGACACTGATAAAATTTCCTCTGTGTTCTATACAATAGTCATTCCCATGCTGAACCCCATGGTCTACAGCCTGAGGAACAAGGAGGTCCATAATGCATTCTTAAAAATCAAGCATTTGTTCATTTTATCAAAGCTAAATAAGATATAGAACTTTGCTTGGAACTTTATAGAATGCACCATCCCTACTGCTTTAGATACTTCTTCTGATCCTTGCCGGGTGCTGAGTTACATTTTGAAGGCCACATTGACAATAATACTCTCACTTGTATAAAAGTTTTTTGGCATGAAAAAAATACTGTGTCTGAATTAAATACAGAGTTAGAATGGTTACGATATCTTGGGTTTTGATGTCTGCACCCTTTTTAAGGATATTGATGTATGTGTGCATAGTAGAGGTATTTATTATCATACCTCATGTTAATATAAATATACACATGACAGGTCAAACGTATCCATAAAGAGAAAAAAATGTCTTCATGATGACAAATGAATTTGTACATTTTGCCAGACTTGAATAAAATGTGTTAATGTGGCAGTTGCTTTTATGTATTTATTTGACTGTATTAAGATATTTGCTAGCTAAGAGATGACCAGAAAATAATGCTATCCTGTGTCTGTTATTTTTGTCTGTAATATGTGTCCGTAATTTTGTTTCCAGAAGAGCCTCGCTGAAGTAGAAGAAAGATCTGTCCTCTTCATTGTCTAAGTCATTTATTTTTCTCTTGCTCTCTCTCTCTGATCTTTTGGACAGCCTCTTCTGACACTCAGAGACATCATTTAATGGTCTGTTCCTCATCTTTGCCCTCTGGCCTCTAATACACCAGTAAAAAGTCCCCTCCTTTGTCTCAGGTTTTTGTGTTAGACTCATGGAGTCCCTGCCACCATTGTTTTAAGGATTGACAATAAAACGTAAGTGTACTTTACAAACTTCCTGTCATGTACAAGGAAGCCCTTAACAAATACCCTCTTACACACTTGTATGTGTTCTGTTGAGTCTTTTCACTTGAAGTGCCTTATTAAAACATACTCATTTAAAAGTTGTAACTTTGATTTGTGTTAGACAGTACAATTTTTGGTAAGAGTTTTATTTTTGATAATTGTATTAGTGTCTTATTTGATAAAGTATGATACATTATAAAATGAAAGTTTCTCTTTCTGTATTCGAATGAGCAATTTATAAATCTTGAATCTTACATGAATTAATATGTATTTTTTACTATGTTATTTGATACATCTGACATGTTAAGTTTCTAATTTTCAAAACAATAAACTGGAACAAGAAAACCCAGGAAGTATAGTGATCTTTTAAGTATATTCATATATTGCTATATCCAGTTTAAAAATTAAATCTAGAAACCAATATAGTATTGTATATTTTTCTGCAAATGCTTCAAAGTGTAATGCTTACCATTATTTTCTACTTTTGTTTAGTGGCATTCTCCCTTCCCTTCTCCTGTCCTTTTTTCTCTTTTTATTTTATTTTATCGGTACCAGGGATTGAACTCATGACTACCTGTTTGCAAGGCAGGTGCTTATGCTGCTGAGCTAAATCCCCAGCCCCGTCCTGTCCTTTTTTGCTCTTCTTTTGTATTGAGTTTTTTTTGCCATTGCTTCATGAACCCTACCACTCTCATTCCTCAAGCTCCTTGCACTCACTATTCCTCGTTGCATTCAGAGCTCTGACTCAATTGAATCGCACCATGGAGTCCTTCTCTGACCACATTCATCAGCTAGACATCCAGTCATCAAGTTTATTGTCCCTACCATGATGGCTTGTGTCTGTTTGTCCTCCTAAAGACCCATGCAGTCATAAGTGGGTCTTCTCAGAGGTGGCTGGATCTGGGGTATGTGATTCTGAGATCCTGGATATGATGGTGGGATTGATTCATGGTGTAATGCTAGAATGAGGCTTCGCCACTCTGAGTGTGAGTGTTACCTGCTTTAAGGGTGGGTAGCCTACACAACGTATAGTGTACACAAAGAACACTGTTGTTTGTTCATTGTTTGCTGCTTCACTAGATTACTGCCTTCTTTCAGTCATGAACTGTTTCTCTTTGTGATGCCCCTCTGCCTTGGGTCCTGCTATGAACTAAATTTCTATAATGAGCTACAGTAAACCTTTCTTCCATTAACTTTGGGTATTGAATATTTTGTCTCAGCAATGAGAAAAGTAACTAATACAGAATTTTGTGTCATTATTTTTACTATTTTTCCACTTTAAAATAAAATAACAAAAAAGCATTTGGTTCTGAGAGTGGGGTTATTGCTCTGAATATACTTGACAATGTGGTCCAGCCTTTGTAACTAGCTTACTGGCACGGCTTGGAAAGATTTGGAGATGCTGAATGAAGAAGCAGCTCTAGGATGCCTTAAGCTGTACTCAGTGGGAGATTCTTGTCAGAGTTCAGAAGACAAGAAGTCTGATAGAAATGCTGCCAGTAAAGAGCATGCTAAGGAAATTTCTACTTGGAAGTACTTCACTGGTTGTTGCACTACAGACTGTCTGGGTCATACATTAGCAGACCATTTTTCTGCATTTTTCTGGTGTCCAGAGAGTTTAGCTAAGACTGAAATAAAGAGCAATGGCCTAAGTAATCTTGCAGAAATAATTTCAGGGAAGTCTAATGCTGGGCCAGTGGCATGGCTAATGTAAGGGGCATTAGTCAGATCTATGTTGAGAATCAAAAGTGAAAACTCCAACAGAATGATTTAAAACACTAGAAACTTGGATAAAAAAGAAGATCCAGGAAATCTATGGACTGTAAAGATAGAGTAGGGGACAATGTACTTGCTGAGAGATAACAGAACAGTGGGAATGGTGGCCAGAGGACATCACAGGAACTAGCACGATTCCAGCCTTTTCAGCATCGAGGTTGCAAAGTCAATAGAATTTGCTTTGTAAAGGGAGTTCTAAAACCTTGCTCCAGAATGGCAGCAACCTAGGGAAATTGTTTCTTGGGATTTGTCTCATTAGGCACTTGACCCCTACAGCCGAGAGAGAAGAAAGCCTGGCTACTGCCCCAGCTGGCCCCAGATCTTGCCAACATCCACATGCTGCTGACTTTACATGCATGCAAAATGCAGAGCTGTGGGATCAGGAAGGCTTTCACCAAGATTTCAAAAAAGGACTGGTAAGCCAGGTAGTGTGTGATGCTGTGAGTGTGAAGTCAAAGATGCAGAGGAGACCCCAGATATTTGGAGAATCCAGGAGGAAAATTGCAAGGAGGAAGCAGAGCTGGACCAAGAGAGAAGTCCTCTGAGTTACAAACCAACAGTGCCATGAGCTTGGATTCATCCCAAACTCTTTGGAATTCACTATATGTCACAGATTGCCTCAGATGTTGAACCTAGAACTACAGGACTTAATGTCTGTTCTGCTGGATTTCAGACTTGCTTTAGTCCTGCTTTTTTCTATCCCCCTATTTGTACTTTATTTAGTGGTAATGGTTATCTTGTGCTATTACATGTTGGAAGTGTTTAACTATTTTCATTTCTATAGGAGCTCACAGTTAAGAGTTTGATTTCAATCTCAGGAGACACTGGACTTGGACTTTACAGCAATGCTGAAACTGTCAGAACTTTGGCAACTCTTCCAGATGGACCAAATGCCTTTTCCATAAAGGGTGGGCATGGGTAACCAAGGGAAAAGTGTTATGCTTTTGTACCTAGGTGTCCCTCAAAGATTCATATGGTTGTAGAGGAAATTTCCAGAGGTGGCTTGGTTTAGAATGTGTAATGCTGAGATTAAGGGTGTGTAATTGCTAAATTAGTCCATTGGTTGGTTTGATGAAATTTAGAGTGTAGAGGATTCAAAGGCCCACCTTGGGTCTGAGTACTATCTGCCCCAAGGGTGTAATATTCTGGTTATAACACAAAAGATATAAGGAGGACTGCTATGGTCACTTGTAGCTTTCTTCCTTGTAGCCTTGTTGTCTTCTTCCTGCCATGAACTATTTGTCCTGTGATGCTCCTCTGCAATGCCATCCTGCCTTTGAGCTGAATGAATATGAACTGAAATATCTGCAAGCTATGAATGAAATAAACCTTTCTTCCTTTAACTTTGGGTGTTGTTCTCAGCAAAGAGTAAAGAAATCAAATGCAAATGAATTAGATACACAAGCTTAAATACCACGTTCTCTCTCATGTGAGTAAGGCAAAGTGCAAACAAAAAGCATCGTAAAGGATCCCTAGAAGTAACTGAGGGGATTTATCCCTCACCAGAGAACTACGGGTGAAGAGAGTGGGAAAGGAAGTGAAAGTTGAAGGAGTAAGATACGCCATGTACAGGAACCCAAACACCTCAATTAATGAAAACATTATATGTCACAAACATGAGCTAAGAAAAATAATAGCAGAATTAATGAAAATGAGAAAAGATGATTGAGACACAGAGGGAGAGAGGTGGTGGGAATTAAAAAAGAGATAAGCTTCATTATGTTTGTGGATCTAATAGATGAAAGTAAACCTCATGTGCTATAAACATGTACTAAGAAAATAACATTCAATTTTAATTAAAAAATAATTTAATTTGAATTAGCATTTAACATTTAATTCATATTTGACCTTTGGAGTCCTGATTGATAGTAGTAATTGCATTACACTTTGTATATATGTCATGTAAAAATTTTTGTGAAAATTGTCTATGGGTGATTAACTATCATTTTATCACTTTTGTTACAGAACAGAAGCTCAAGATTAAAGCAGATACAAGTCCTATGTAAATATGAAGTGAAGCAACTTTGATGTATGGAACAAATATTTAAACATGATATTTCAAAGCAAAGATGGCAGATAGATAAGAGCTGGCTACAGAGGCTTCCTGAGATAGTCAACTTAGAATGCAGCATGGGGAGTCCCAAACAGAGGAAGATAAATTCTCTCATCCCAAGAAGACACTAACGTGAGAAGAACCAATCAAACATACAGTCCTGGTGCTACTATTGGAACAGCTAAAGGTTCAAGTGCTCCTGCTGCAGCTCCCGAACCCGAGTGGTGGCAACTTACTGAGCAGTCCAAAATCTCGTTGCTTCGACTCACTGGAAATGCACTTGCACTGAGGACAGGGTTCAGCAAGCCGAACAGAGAGCTGAGCTAGTAGGAAACCTGCATCGACCTGTGATGAGTGACGGGAATAAAACCATTCCACAGAGAAGGGAGCTCCAATAGACAACATTCTGGGACTGGGAAGACTGCAGGAACAAGGGGCAGCAGTGACTTCAGTCAGTGTTTCCCTTCCCAAACGGGAATGGTGGAGTGAGCTTGACCTGAGAAACACGACCTGGCTGAGACCCAATAGGCTATTCGAAATCAATTCCCTACAGCAGCAGTGCACACTAATGCAGTGAAGACCTCAGTAGTTTGACTGATCCTGGGGGGGGCAACATATGCCGCTCCTGTTTGCAACTCACTGGCACACTGTAGTGGGAAGGGTCACCTAGCCAGCTTGCTTCAGAAGAAATGTAACCAACAAAGAAAGAAACTGGGGCCTCCTGGAAGAAACAAAAAAGATGGGAAGAGGAAGCAACAACAAAAAGTCCTCAGGTTCCAACCCTGAGAACATTGACCTAGGACAGGTAAATACAAAGGAGAACAAGGACAGCAAACATGCAATATCAGACGTGGCACCAGTGGACATAAAGAGATATATTCTGGACCTCATAGATGAGTTCAAAAGGGAAATATTTAGCCAAGTAAAGCAAGATATAAGAAGATTAATAAAAGTGATGCTAAGCACCCCTCAAGAAGACACAGACAGAAGAATTGGAGGAATCCAAACAAAGGAGAGAACCATTTGATGAAGAATATAAAGAAAATACAGAATATATGAAGCAGATTCAACAAGATTACCAGGAAATTTAAAACTCTATGGAAATATGACAAAACAGCTTGAAAGAAACTAAGGATAGATTATCCAAACTGGAAGACAGGTTTGCAATATGAGATTATGAAAGGGAAAGCTTTTGAAAAATAACAAGGAAACAAGCACTAACAATACAAAGGCTAGAAGATGACAAGAGCGTCTATAACTTGAGAATAAAGAATGTGAATGAAGAATCAGGGGTACATACAAAGGAACTACAAAGGCTATTCACAGAAATAATTAAGGAAAACTTCCTAAACATAGGAAAAGGAAGTGATATTCGGATGTATGAAGCATACAGAACTCCAGCCACCTACAACCAAAACAGAGCCATATCCAGGCATTTAATAATCAAGATCCCAGAAATTCAATATAAGAACAGAATATTAAAAGCTGTTAGAGACACAAAACAAATCACCTATAAAGGAAGGCCCATCAGAATCATGGCAGACTTCTTGACACAAACCATCAAGTCAAGAAGAGCCTGGAGTGAAATATTCAAAGCCTTGAAAGAAAATAACCTCCATTCCAGATTGATATACCCTGAAAATCTGTCTCTAGAAATTAATGGAGAAACAAGATGCTTCCAAGACAAAGAAGAACTTGGGAAATTTGCGACCACCAATCCAACTCTACAGAGAATACTGCAGAGAATTGTAGAGAGAGAGAAAAGTACTATGATTCCAGGAACAGTAGCAGAGAGACCTCAATGAATGGAGCAGAAAACAGAATGAAGAAGACAAGCAGACCACTGATGGCAAAAAAAAAAAAATAGCATAACAGAAATGAAGCAGAGAAGGTTGGTTATAATCTCTAATATAGATAGCTTTGATACTCTAAATTAAGAAAAAAGAACCACATGTAGAGTAGATCAGGAGGTAGGGTCTGCTGAGATGCTATTTTAAGGAAATATAATTAACACAAAAGAGAGTACATGGACTGAAAATCAAATATGAGAAAACAATGCTCTATGTGACAGACAACCAGAGAGTAATAGGGGCGACTAGACCAGTATTTTTGGATAGGTTAGAAAGACAGACTTTAATAGAAAAAGGAATACAATTAGAGATCAAGTCCAGGAGAGAGAAGGTTCGGAACCACTTAAGCAAATAGCAGGTTGCTCCCTCACCACCACCAATTTAAAACCAGGGTCTTGGTCAGACCCAAAAATGCACAGTGTAGCCTGGGGAAATGAAAGGGGAGGGAGAGTCTTAAAAAAGATGGCAGAAGATATTGTTAATAGTGTATCAGGATTTAAAATCCACATTACTTACACTACTCTGCTTAGACAGATTTCATTCTGTCCCAGTTTGTCTACATGCATTTGATTTGAGGGCACAGACAGCTATCCCCAAAACATCAGGATATAGCACAGTAATCATCTTTAATTTCTTATTAACTTAATCTGGAGCGTTTATGACTTATACTGTTTTATCATGACTCATCTTAGTTAAATCTGGTTTGTTTGATTGCTGTTTGGTATCGACAGATTTTATTCAAACCTGATGATTGATAGTATCAAGTCTGAGAGTATAGGCAACTACACTGAAGATGACAAGACTCACTATGATACACATTCTGGATTGATTACTCTTTTTGAAGATTTATACTATATACAAAGTTTTGTTTTTATTAATACTGTTATGTACTAATATATCCAATTATACTATGTCTGATGATATAGCCAATTCTATTGAAGATAACAAGAGACAACACAGGAACTATGGTAGAACTCCTTGTACAACAGTCTTATATGTCTTTTTCTTTTCATGTGTTTGTAGGAATATGTTTTGTTTTGCCTTGATTTTTTTTGTTTCTCCTAATATAGAAAGAATAGAAATACATGTTAAGACTCATGCATGTGTAGAACCTATAAACAGTTTATGAGAATGAAATGAACAGATACTTTGAAGAAAAAGAGACACTAAAGTATCCAGTGCTAATCCTGGAGTATCATAATGTGATACCCAGCAATGATATTATTCTTTGTTCAGAGGGATATTAGCCTGCTTGGGTTTGTTCAATCTCAACATAATTGAAGATATGGATAACTGCATGTATGTTTAAGTGTATAGGATTGATAACCATATTTATAAGCTTTTGTTGGGTGGCTGAACAGAACTAGGTGCAGTCTCACCTTTTGAATCCCCACTTTAGATGCTCCACTTAAATATCTTGAATATCTATTTGTAACAGGGCAATCTGTAATCATCAATTAGTGATTTCCTACTGTTTATTTTTTTGAAAGTATGTATTATTTGTACCCATTTTCTTTTTTTTTTTTAATTTTTATTTAAGGAGAAAAGAAAAGAAAGAAAAAAAACAGTGAAGGGGTACAAGTTATACAGATTTACAGAATAAAAAAATGCGCAGTAGGAAATCACTAGTTAATGGATTACATATTGCCATCTTAGAAATAATTGTTCAAGTCACAAAATTAAAGCTTGTAGAGTGGACATTCCAACAATGATACTGCAGACAGTTCTGTTCAATGATCCAATAAAACTCTGTGATATCATTTTCTATCTTATACACTTAAATATACATGCAGTTATATAGTTTAGAGCACTTTCTTTTCCTCTCTTTTGTACAGTGACTATTACATATTTTGGGTTTCATTGCTCCCACGGTTCTTGTTGCTTTTTTGGAAGAGAGTAAAACCAAATGTGACATAACAGAACAGAATCGGTCAAGTCAAAAGGGTGGACATAATAGATAGTATAAAAACATAATACAAGGTGATCAACAATGGTTACCATAATGCCTCCCGCTATTTCTAATAGAATTGCCTATATCATTAGTTGTAATACAATTGAACAAAACCGTAAAGAATAAAACCGACAAAACCAAAACATTGGAGATATTGTAGGTCTTCAAAAGTAGATAAGTCAATGAGAATGGACGTTATAATGGATCTCATTATCTTCTCAGCTGATGCCTAAACTTTCGAACCTGATACTATCCAGCAAAACAGAATAGAGGAACCTCAGTCAAAAACAAGATGGTGAGAGTAACACAGGGCTTCAAATCGAGATAATAGAAAGTCAAAGTGGGTTACTATATTATATCCTGCTATATTTTTCCCTTTAATTAAATGGATAAAAATAAAAAAGTAAATAATGGAGTGGAGATTGAGAAAAAAGAGGGCATAACAGCGAAACAGGGCAGATCAAAACATAACCATTTAAGCAGAATAGTGTTTCACCACCAGATAATCCTGACCCAAAAATAGTTACCATATTGACTCCCTCCCTGAAGTCCTTGAGTACAACTTCATATACTGTAGCATTAAGTATATCAAAACAATGTAAATCCATTTAAGAGAATGACAGCATTATAGAGTATTTAGAATCGACTAACAGAAAATGAACAATGGTCTCTGTATAATCTCCTTGTCTTTAAAAGGTTTTTTCTTATACTATCGTACTTAACAAAATCCAATAAGATACAACCTGTTTAGACCATTGGAGACAGAAGAACAAAAGCTAGATGAGACTTCAAAACAAGATGGTACTAAATCAGCATTACCTATTAAGATGTCATTTTCTCCAAAAAAAGCTGTTCCTATCATCCAATCTTCTCTGTCTCATTTCTGTTGAGCTCTTTTTCTGTCAGTAGCTGTCAGTTTGTCTTCTTCATTTTGTTCTCTGCTCCATTCGTTGTGGCCTCCCCGCCCCTATTTCTGGGTTCTTTGTATTTTTCTTTTTTTTAGAATATCCTGCAATACTTTCTGTAGGGTTGAATTGGTGGTTGCAAATTCCCCCAGTTCCTCTTTATCCTGGAAGCACCTCGTTTTTCCATCAATTTCCAGGGACAGTTGTGCAGGATATCTCAATCTTGGCTGTAGATTATTATCTTTCAAAGCTTGAATTATTTCTCCCCATGCTCTTCGTGATTTGATGGTTTGTGAAGAGAAATCTGCTGTAATTCTGATGGGTCTTCCCTTGTAAGTGATCTGTTTCTTGTCTCTTACAGCTTTTAATATTCTGTTCTTGTATTGAATTTCTGGAATTTTTATTATTATATGCCTGGGTGTTTCTCTGTTAGGGTTGTAGGTAGCTGGGGTCCTGTATGCCTCATACATTTGAGTATCTTTACCTTTTGCTAAATTAGGAAAATTCTCCTGGATTATTTCTGTGAGTAGCTTTTGTAGTTCACTTGTTTGTGTCCCTACTTCTTCTTTTATGTTCTTAATCCTTAAGTTATGGCTCCTCTTATCATCTTCTTGTCTTTGTATTATTGCTGTGTGTTTCTTTGTTATTTTTAAGAAGTTTTTCATTTCATTCTCCCATGTTTCAAGTCTGCCCTCCAATTCAGATAGTCTGTCCTTAGTTTCTTTCAAGCTGTTATGCCAGTCTTGGGTAGACTTCTTAATTTCTTGATAGTCCCTTTGCACCTGCTTCACATACTCAATGCTTTCTCTGTTTTCTCCATCAAGCAATTCTCCCCTCTTTTTCTGTTCTTCCATTCCACCATCTGCTTTTTCCTGGGTGGTGCTTAGCATTTCTCTAACTATTCTGCATACTTCTAGCTTCAGGTCATTGATAACTTCATTCCTGAATTGGTCTATGAGGCTCTCTAAATGGCGCTTAATGTATATTGGTGCAGTGTCCACTGCCTGATTCTCAGGATTGGGGGTCGAGGAGCCTTTTTTGTTGCTTCCCTTCCCCATATTTTCTGTTCCTTATAAAATGTAATCTTACACAGGAGGCCCGGCTTCCCTGCCTGTCAGCCACAGCTTGATCAAATTGTGCTGGCTAGTTGTTCCCGCTCACCGCTGCGCCCCAGGGAGTTGCAGAGGAGGCAGCCTACGCGGGAGTCGGTCGCTCCTCCGGGCCACCGTCAGGCTCTGGGATCTGGGTTAGGCCAGCCTAGGGAGTCCGCCAGCAGCGTCCCTCCGGTCAGGCACCTTTCACCAATCCCGTCCGAGAGGGAAACATGCGGCTGCAGTTGCCACCGCGCCCTGCTCTTACAGGACTGCCCGCGCCCAGAAAAACCTCCGCTGGAGTCAACCTGCGGTAGGGAGTCAGTTCCTCGCTCACCTCGCCACCAGTCAGCCTTCCTCCCTGTCCGTCGCGTTTCCAACTCCGTTCGCAGACTCCCGTTCTCAAGCCTCTGCGTGTCTCTCCTTGCCGAGCCGCTATGGAGGCAGCCAGCCGCCGGGCAGCGGGAAATCCAAACCGCGGTTTCCAATGGCGCGGAGTCGAGCCTCCACACCGAGATTTTTCTGTTCCTATTTTAGCGCCAGGACTGTATTCCAAGTTGGATTCTCTCAGCCCAGTTCGTTCCTGAGTCAGCAGAGCATATCTCTACTGGTTCGTATCTCCTTACTCCGCATCATTCCTGGCCTCTGAGCCGAGCCTTTAGAGAGCGTTCAGTAGTTGCTGTTGTCTGTCCGCCATGTTCTCCCCAGTCTCTGTACCCATTTTCTGTTTTGTTTAGTCTTTAAATAAAATTTTTAAAAAAGACACTACAGTATCCAGTGCTGATCCTGGAGTGTCATGATGTGAAATCCAGCAATACTATTATTCTTTGCTCAGAATGATTTTAGCTTGCTTTAGTTCACTTAATCTCAACATAAATTAAGATATGGATAACTGCATGTATGTTTAAGTGTATAAGATTGATAACCATATTACTGAGTTTTTGTTGGATAGTTGAACAGAATTGTTTGCGGTCTTGCTGTTTAAATTCCCACTTTATATGTTCCACTTTTGTATCTCAAGTAACTATTTGAAAGAGGACAGTATGTAAACATCAACTAGTGATTTCTTACAGTTTATTTTTCCTTTGAATGTATGTATTATTTCTACCCATTTTCTATCTTGTTGAGTCTTTCTTTAAATTTAAAAAAAAAACATGATATTTCCTTTCCCTGTTTCAAGAAAGTACTGATTACCGTGGGAAACACACTATCCAGAATACTAATGCTCATAGACAAACTCTGAGGAGTGCTGGGGAGCAGGCAGAATCTAGTGCTTTGCTCAGCATCATCACTGGCTGGTCTGTGTGCTCCTGCTACACTGCCTGTCCTCACAGTTGTAACATTAAGAAACAACCAAGTTTAGTGAGTGTCCAGGGGGATACCTTTACCAACACGATCCTTTCCACAGAAAGAATGGTGTGAAGCAAGATCCTATCATGAAGCCTATCTATGGACAGTAGATCTGAAACAATCGCAATGTTAGGAGAAGAAATGTGACCCAAATGTCTCTGTTGTAGCCACCATAACCAATGACTGACGGTATTGGTCTTGGACATAAGTCCAAATCAGCAGTAGGCAATCAACAGCAGAATGAACTTTTGCTCCTTCCTAGTGCTTTGATCCTTTGGGGGGCTGCAAGCTCTGGGTGTGACATGGAATTGTATTGTTGGTAGCAACGTGCTTTGGCTTAAATGCTTCAGTGCTTTAACAGTGAGAACCCTGAAGGGCCTGAGTGTGATGGACTGATGAGTATGAAAAGTGTATTTCTCCCTAAATTATCCCCATTGAGAGGGTTGTGAAGACGGACTAAGCTTTCTTGGTGATCCCCTGGCTAGGCTGAAAATGAAAGCTGTGTGAGTTGGTGCAAACCTGAGCTTGCCTTGCCTTCTAGTGCTAAAAGAGTAACAACACATCAATAGTATGCCTCAGGCAGAACTGAATTTTGGTGGCAGTAAGAGGTGAAATGTTGGAAATGCATACAAGTTGAGAGGAAAAAAGCAGTTTAGAATGATTAGAGACAGAAACAACACAGGTCAGATTGGGAATCGTGGAATAAATACTCAATCCATGAGTGCCATACGACAATGCATAACAGAACAAGAAATTTGAGGACTCTGTGATCTCACCATGTAACAGTTGAAATCAGCTACCAGGAATGAATGTGATAGTGATCAGTATAGATGAAATCTCAGAGAGATTAAAGTGGAGATTAACAGTCAGACTTTTCAGAAAACTGAATTATCTCAAAGCAAAGAAATGATTTAAGACTAAAATTTCACAGGGATTGAAGCAATTTTTAAATAAAGCAAAAACTAACAAATTAAAATTATGTTTCAATGAGTTAAAAGTGACCCTAAAAATCAATTGGAGGACATATCAAGCGGGAAAAAAGAAACAAATTAACTCGGTGACAGGCAACAGAAGAAAAAGAATAAAGATGAGAGAATAACACAGAGGAACGTTATACAGTAGCAGAGAACAAGTATTGAATGTATTGGGGTTTAGACTCTGGAAAAACATGAAAGAGTCCAAAAATTATTTAAAGAAATAATAACAATATCTTCTAGAAGTGGAGAAAGATACAAGACACCAGGAGTCAAAGGACACTGGTCAACTTAACCAATTTATCTGGAAATAAGTTCTCAGGAAAAGCAATAGAATGTGCTCAAGATAAGGGAGAAGAAAAGAGTACTGTCCTGATTTTCTTGAGAAAACATTTCTCAGAGGAATTCTTACAGGTAGGTGTCAGGAGAGTGACAAGAGATTGGCACTGTAATAAAGGGAAAAAGCAGCATTCAGGAATCTGACACCCAGAAAATCTATCCCACAGAAATGAATCTGTAAAGATAGTGCCTGAGAGATGAATGCTGAGAGAATATGTCTCGAATTGGTCTGTACTGAAAGAAATGCTGAGTGAAACAAATCAGACACACAAGGCTTAGTAACATTCGGTATCCCTCATTTGAGTGAGACAAACCACAGAGTGCAAAATAAGAGACAGAAGGAGTTGAGGTGGTAGATCTTTTGCATGAGACAGGATCTAGGAGACCACAGGTGAGGGAAGAAGGGGAGAGGAAGAGTAAGTCATTCCGAATACAGACACCAAATACTCACAGTGACTGTGAACATTGTGTGCCTCAAACATGAGCGAAGGCCATTGAGGACAACAAGAATGAAAACTGGGGAAGGAGAGTTGGTGACAAAGGGAGGGAGAGGGCGGAAGAGTGGACTAAAAATAGCCATGAGCATGTACCCATAATGCAAACTGGAAATTTTCAAAAAAGAAAAAATATTAAAGTGAATTCTTCACTTCTTTTTTTACCATCTTCCCCTTCCCTATCTCATTTTTATTTTTTAAATTTTACTTAAAAGGAAAAAAGAAAAAAACAAAACAGTGTAAGGGTACAAGTAATACAGAACTACAAAAAAAAATGGTAAGAAATCACCAGTTAATAGATTACACATTGTCATCTTAGAAATAGTTGCTCAAGTCACAGGATCAAAGCATACAAAGTGGACAAACAGTGAGACTGCAACAGTTGTGTTCAATGGTCCAACAAAAACTCAATAAAATGGTCATCTATCCTAACACACCCATACACATTTGCAGTTGTATACTTTAGAGCACTTTTTTCCCCTCTCTTTTTTTACAACAAAATTTACACATTTTGGGTTTTACTACTCTCATGGTTCTTATAACTTTTTTGGAAGAGAATAAAACCAAATACGACAAAACAAAGCAGTCAGTCAAAACCAAGGATAGATATAGCACATGATGTAAAAACAGAGTACAAGGTTATCAACAATGGTTATCATAATGCCTCTTGCTTCCTTAAAAAGAATTGCCTATATCTTTAATTATAATAAAGTTGAACAAAACAGTACAGGACAAGACCAATAAAACCTAAACATTGTTAACATTACAGGACTTCAAAAGAAAATAATAGCCAAACTGGAATGGGCATCATAGTGAATCTTATTACCTTCAAAGTAGTTGCCTGTACTCTGATACTTGATACTATCATACAGAATGGAACAGAGTCTAATCAATCAAAACAAGATAGTGGGAGTATTACAGTACATCAAATCAAGTTAACAAGAAATAAAAAGTTACTATAATATATCCTGCTAATTGTTTGATTTCCCCTTAATTAAAAAAATCATAAAAATAATTTTTTAATGAATAAGGGAGAGATTGAGATAAAAGAGGGCATAACAACATGACAATACAGGTCAAAGCATGACAATTTCAGCAACCTAGTGCTTCACCACCAAATAACCCAACTTAATAGTAGTTACCATAGTGTCTTTTTCCTTGAAATATTTGAATGTAACTTCATATACTATAGCATCAAACATATCAAGACATTCAAGTGGATGAAAGTATTACAGTACTCAGAACCAGCTAACAGAAAACAATGGTTTCTATATTATCTCTTTGCCTATAAAAACTTTTGTTTATACTATCACATATAATAAAATCCAGTAAGGGGGCTGGGGGTTTAGCTCAGCGGCATAAGCGCCTGCCTTGCAAGCAGGTGGTCGTGAGTTCGATCTCCGGTACCGATAAAAAGGAAAAAGACAAAAAAAAAATAATAAAATAAAATCCAGTAAGATACAACATGATAAAACCAATGGAGAGAGAAAAGCAATAGTTTGGTGGGGCTTCAAAACAAGATGATATTAAATCAGCACTAGCTATTATGATGTCTTGTTTTCTTCAAGAAAGCTGTTCATTTCATCACAGGCAATAATATCAAGCAGCCCAGAATAAAGCTATTCCAATTAATGAGTGAAAACTTTATAAGGCTTCAAGGGCATATAATGGGGAATCATGATTACCACATACTTTTATATATTTGTATCATTACTTACATTAGGGAAACTATTTGGTATTCACACATGTGAGATTGATTTATTTCACTTATGAGTATAGTCTCAAGCTGTGCCCATTTATTGATAAATATCTCAATGTGATCATTCTTTATAGCTGAATAATACTCCATTGTATAGAAATACCACAATTTTTTATCCATTCCTCAGTTGATGGACACTTGGGTTGTTTCCAAGATCTGGCTATTACAAATTGTGCTGCTATAAACATAGGTGCACATATAACACTGTGGTATGATGCTTTCAGTTCTTCTAGGAGTATGCCTAGAAGTGTAATAGCTGGGATAAATGGGACTTCCAATCCCAGCTTTTTGAGAAATCTCCAGACTGACCTCCACAAAGATTGTAACAGTCTATACTCCCACCAACAGTGTAGGAGAGTTCCTTTTACCCACAGCCTCTCCAGCATTTGTTGTTGTTGGTTTTCTTGATCCTGGCCATTCTTTCAGGAGTGAGATGGAATCTCAGTGTAGTTTTAATTTGCATTTCTCCAATGACCAATGATGATGAACATTTTTTCATGTATTTATTTGCCATTTATATTTCTTCATGTGAGAAGTGCGTATTCATCTCAGATGCCCATTTTTGGATTTGGATCTTTGAATTTTGGGGGTGTGAGTTTTCTTAATTCTTTATATGTTTTAGACAAGAGTCCCTTGTCTGAGGGGCAGTTCACTAAGATCTTTTCCCAGTTTGTGGGTTTTCTTTTCACTACGCTGGAGATTTTTTTTTGACATGCAGAAACTTTTTAATAAGAGGTGGTTCCAGTTATTGATTCTGGGAAGTATTTCCCGTGTGGTTTGAGTCCTGTTCATGAATTCTCTACCTACCCCTATATCTTCAAGGTTTCTACCCACATTGTCTTCCAATAGATTTAGTGTTTCTGTTTTAATATTCAGACTTTTGATCAGTGTAGATTTTAATTTAGTACATGGTGATAGGCATGGGTCTAGTTTTTATTTTTGGTGTATGGAGAGCCAGTATTTTGGCAAATGGAGAGCCAGTTTTTCCAACACCATTTATTAAAGAGACTGTAATTTTTCCAGTGAAACTGCTTGGCTCCTTTATCAAAGATAAGGTGGTTGAGTGTGTTTGTAATTGTGGTTGTATCTTCTAATCTATTCCACTAATCTTCGGTTCTGTTTTGATTCCAGTACCATGTTGATTTTACTAGTTGCTTTGTAGTATAATTTCAACTCTGGAATTGTGATGCCTCCTGCCTTCCCTTTGTTGCTTAAAACTGTCTTTGCTATTCTAGGTCTCTTCTCACTGCAGATGAATTTTAGGAGTGGTTTGTCTAGATCTATGATGTATGTTGATGGTATTTTTATTGGGATTGCATCTGTACAAGAGTTTTGGGAGAATGGCCATTTTCACAATGTTTATTCTTCCTATCCATGAACACAGGATATCTTTCCATTTTCTGAGACCACCTTGAATTTCTTTTTTCAGTGTATTAGAATTTTCCTTGTATAGGGCTATCTCTTCTTTCATAAGAGTAATTCCTAAATATTTCATTTTTTTGGTTGCTAGTGTGAAGAGTGTGGCTTCTCTTATTTCCTTCTCTGTGATTTTCTTATTAGTGTATAGGGATGCTATTGATTACTGAGTATTGATTTTGTATCCAGCTACATTACTGAATTTATTTATTATATCTAAGAGTCTTCCAATGGAGTTTAGGGGGTCTTCTATGTAGAGTATCATGTCATCTGCAAATAATGATAGTTTAACTTCTTCTTTTTGTACCTTTACCCCTTTTATTTCTCTGTCTTGTCTAATTGCTCTGGCTAGTATTTCCAGTACTATATTACATGGGAGTGGTGATAAAGGATATCCTTATCTTGTGCTTGATTTTAAAGTAAAGGCCTTCAATTTTTGGCCATTTAGTATGATACTGGCTGTTGGTTTGTTGTAGATGGGCTTTATTATATGGAGGTAAAGACCATCTATTCCAATTTTCTGTAAAGTTCTTATCATGAATGAATGTTGGACCTTATCGAAACCTTTTTCTGCATCTATAGAAATGATCATGTGATTCTTACTTTTGGCTTTATTGATATGGTGGATGACGTTTATTCATTTACATATGTTGAACCATCCCTGCATGCCTGGGATGAATCCCACTTGGTCATGGTGTATAATCTTCTTGATGATTTGCTGCATCCTATTTGCCAATATTTTATTGAGGATTTTTGCATTTATGTTCATTATGGAGACTGGCCTGTAGTTCTCTTTTTTAGCTGGGTCTTTCTCAGGTTTTGGTACTAGAGTAATATTTGCTTCCAGGAATAACTTAGGAAGGATTGCTTCCCTTTTAATTTCATTGAAGAGTTTGAGGAGTGTTGGCATTAAATCTTCTTTGTATTTCTTATAGAATTCTGCAATGAATTCATCTGGGTCTGAGCTCTTCTTTGTAGGTAAGGACTTAATTACATGACCAATTTAATTAATCAAAATTAGGTTATTCAGTAGTTTTACATCTTCTTCACCTAGCTTTGTTACTTCATATGTTTCTAAGGATCTATCTATTTCTTCTGTGTTATCAATCCTATTAGAGTAGAGGTTTTTGGAATAGTTGTCCAAATTATAAAATTAAAACATGTAAAGTGAACATTCATACAATGAGATTGCAGACAGTGCCAATCAGTGATCCAATAAAAGTTCAGTAATATGGATTTCCATACTACGCACTCAAACATGCATGCAGTTATACCCCTTAGACCACCTTCCATTCCTCTCTTTTTAATAACCATTACACTTTTGGGGGTTTGTTTTTACTCCCACAATTCTTATTATTTGTTTGGAGAGAATAAAACCTAATGTGGCTAACCAAAACAGAGTTGGTTAGAGAAAAAGGATGGACATAGTACATGATGTAAAAATAGAATATCAGGTGATCTAAAATGATTACCATTGTGCCTCTTGCTATTTTTTTTAAAAGTTGCCTCTATTATCAGGTATAATGGAATTGATCAAAACAGTATAGAACAAGACCAATAAAACCTACACTGGGGGTTTCAGAAAATGGCGGCTAACTAGAGGATCGGGCGGAGAGTCTCTCCGGAGAAATCATATTAAAAGCTAGAATATCACAACATGGAGAGGGCCAGACAAATGGATAACGATTCTTATTAACCAAGACAGTGCAGCTGGAGGATTTAAAGTCGTGCTGAAACTGTGAAGGCTGAAAACGGGAAGATGCAAATCCCGCGCCTTTAAATCAACAGTTTAACCCATGGACGCAACAGGAAAAGCTGTGTTGGCTTTTGACTGCCTAGCTACACCAGAGGAGATTGTGAAAGACTCTCGAGCTCCAAAGCCAAACGCTGCTCCGCACTGTGCTGGGAGGGCACGCCGCACGGGTTTCTGACCCTTCCACACCGTACCGGGAGTGCACGCTGCGCGGGTTTCCGACGGTTCCGCACTGAGCCGGGGCTGCACGCAGCGCGGATTTCTGACCCCTCCACGCCGTACAGGGAGTGCACGCAGCGCGGATTTCTGACTGCTCCGCACCGTGCCGCAAGTGCACGCCGCGCGGGTTTCCGACGGTTCCGCACTGAGCCGGGAGTGCACGCAGCGCGGATTCCTGACCGTTCCACCCTGTACCGGGAATGCACGCAGCGCGGATTTCTGACCACTCCGCACTGTACCAGGCGCTGCGCGGATTTCTGACTGTTCTGTGCTGTACCGGGAGTGCACGCTGCGCGGATCTCTGACCGATCCGCGCTGTGCCGGGAACGTGGGAAAGGTGGGCGGCGTGGACCCTGGTGAGTACTGGAGACCCTGCGACTGCCAGGGTTGGCCAGAGAACATCTTGGAACGGGACAGTGCCCGCCACCACGGGGACATCAATAACACAGAGTCTGGTGGCAGCCATTTTACAGTTGGGCAGAACCTACAGCTCAATGGCGTCACTGAGCCCCCTGTAGGGAGGGCTAGTGGAAGGCATCTTGGAATTGGGCAGAGCCTGAGTACATGTTGGCTTCAGTCTCATACAGAGAACTGGTGGGAGACATCTTGAGTTTTGGCAGTTCTGCTGTGCTGGTGCTCCTGACACAGAGAGGTCTGGAAGAGAACAGCTGAGATTTGGGCAGGACCCTGTGCCATAGTGACATTAGTCAGCTGCTTCTGGTACAAAGAGAACTGGCAGGAGATACTGGGGCTAATCCAAGCCTCTGCTTGGGGCCCAAAGAGCGGATACAAAACAGTCACAACTCAGTGACAACCAGAAAGTACAGCCTAATTTAGGAACTAACTGGCACAGAGGCTAGAGACTAGCCTGCACTGCCCCTGCATCCCAGCCTACCCCAGATAACAGTAAATTGGGGAGGACAGCAAAAACTCAAGCCAGCACGCTTCTGAAAGGCCCTAAGCAATTCAGAGAGGGCCAGAGAACTCCAGGACAGTCTGAAAGAAACCAGAAACATGACAAGAGATAAAAATAAAAAAAAATCTCCAGCTGCCCAAAAGGAGAAAATAAGCCCAGGAGAACTAAACACTGAAGAGAACAAGCACAGTAACCATCCACTACTCGACACAGCATCAGCCAAAATTAAAAAGTACCTACATGATCTCATAGAGGAATTTAAAGCTGTACTCCTGATCCAAGTGAGGCAAGATATAAAGAGATTAATTAAAGAAATGACAAGCCCCACCCAAGAGAACACAGATGGAAGAACTGAGGAAATCAGAAAAGAAAGAGAAGCATCTGAAGAAGAATTTAAGCGTAACCTAGAATACATGAAACAGATCCAAAGAGAATATCAGGAAACTAAAAACTCCATTGAACATTGGCAAAATGCCTTGACAGAAACTAAAGACAGCCTTCTGAAACTTGAAGAGAGATTTAGGACATATGAACGTGAAAGAAAAAGCCTCTTAAAAATAACAAGGAACCTGAAAGAAGCAATTCTAAAACTGGAAGATGACAAAAAGATACATAACCTAAGAATAAAGAATGTGAGTGAGGAAGCAGGAACATCCAAAAATGAAATACAAAAAATATTCACAGAGATATTAAAGCAAAATTTCCCATGTATAGCAAAAAGAAATGATATCCAGATAAAAGAAGCATACAGAACACCAGCTACCTACAACCAAAACAGATCTACCCCTAGACATATAATAATCGAGATCCCAGAAATCCACCAAAAAAACAGAATATTAAAAGCAGCCAGAGAAAAGATGCAAGTTACCTATAACGGGAAATCTATCAAAATAACAGCAGACTTATCAACACAAACTCTTAAGTCAAGAAGGGAGTGGGGAGAAATATTCCAAGTCCTGAAAGAAAAAAATATGCAACCAAAGTTCATATATCCATCAAAACTCTCTCTAAAAATTAATGAAGAAATAAGATACTTTCAAGACAAGGAGGAACTGTGGGAGTTCGTGGCCACCAATCCAACCCTACAGAGAGCGCTGAAGGACATTACAGAGAAAGAGAGGAAGAGATACCAGGATTCCAGCAACAGTGGCAGAGAGGCCTCAGTGAACGGGGCAGACAATGGAATGAGGGAATAAGGTGGACAAATTATAGCAGAAAAGTGGAGTAGCAGACATGAGGCAGGGACGGTAAGCTAGTCTTTAGTATAGACAGCTCTGAAACTATATTTAAAAAAAAAAGCAGAGGTCATTGCTAATGGTGTATAATGATTTAAAAGACACAGTAGCCCTAGTGCCATATTTAGATTGAATTTAATTTGTTCTGGTCTGTCCGATCATGTCAGATTTGAGGACACAGACATCTTGACCCAAAAATAGCAGGCTATACCATGGTAACTATCCTTACTTTCCTATTAACTTAAACTGAAATCCTATAATACTTACATTGTCTTACTATGACTGATCTTAATTGAATCTGAATCGTAAGACTATGGGTTGGCCATGGCTGATTTTATTTGAAATTGGTATGCTTGTCAGTATCAACCCTAAAAGTACAGGCAACTACTCTGAGGATGACAAGTTGTAAAGAATATCCATACTGGTATTAATTAGTAATAGCTTCCAAACCCTACAATGCTGCCAAAGTTAAGTTTTTATAAAAATAGGTGATACTATATTTAACTATAATAAGCCAGTGTGGTGGTCAAATCTATTGAAAATAACAAGAGGAAACATAGTAACTATGGAAGATCATCTATATTGTGGTCTTAAATGTTTTATCCATTGCATGTTTTTCTAGGAAATTGCTTTGCTGTCTTGCTATGACTTGGTATTCCCTATAACACAGAGAGGATAGATATATATGTAGAAATTCACACATGGGTTCTTTTTTTCTTTTTAATTATTTATGGGAACAGATTATATAATGTAAGATGTAATGAACAGATACTCTGAGGAAGAGACACTAAGAAACACGAGGCTAATTTAGTAGCATTATGATAGAAATTCTAGCAATACTAATGTTTGCTGATTAGAATGACATTGGACTGGTTTCTTGAGTTCAATTTCAGCATATGTAGAGATGGGGACAGCTATCACAAAGAGAAGGAGAGATGAGTTGGTAGTTACTATTGTCTTCCCTAATTTGGTACTTGAGGACCTAAAAAGTCTTCAATGATTAGATTAGTTCTATAATATACACTAAGTATATAAGGTGGATGAAGATGGGGACAACTATTTGTAAAAAACTAGAGACAGTTAGATAGACAATCAAGATCTCCAGTGGGCTTCCTATGAAATCTGTATTTCTTTAAATTGTTTTTTTTAACTGCTATGTTCTGTTTTGATATGTTTAATCTTACCCTCTTTGAGAAGTAAAACAAATGTGTAGGACTGATAACCATGTTACTGAGCTCTTGTTCGATCATAGAGCAGAAGGGTTTGTAGTGTCACTTTATGAATGTCATTCTAAATGCTTTAATTCCATAACATGAACAGCTACTTCTAAGATGACAATGTGTAACTTATCAACCAGCAATTTCTTACTGTTTGTTTTTCTGTAAGTTTGTATCATTTCTACCCTTTTTAAAAATCTCCATGTATTCTTTTGTTTCCTTTTCTTTAAATAAAAAATTAAAAAAAAAAAAAACCTACACTGGGGACCTTACAGGATTTCAAAAGAAGATAATGATCAAACCATAATGGGCATCTTAGTGAATCTTATTGCCTTCAAAGTGGTTGCCTATACCCTCAAACTTGATACTATCAAACAAAATAGAATATAGCAAAATCTGACAGAACAAAATGGGGAGAGCAATACTGGGATCATATCAGGTTAACAGGAAAACAAAAAATTTACTATAATATATCCCGCTAATTTTTAATTTAGTTTTCCCTTAACTGAAAAAAAAGTAAGAAAATATAGATTAATTTTTTTAAAGGATGGGATTGAGGTAAAAGAATACATTGTATTAGAACAACAGGTCAGAACCGAACAATTTAAGCATCATTGTGTTTCACCCCCAGATAATCTAACATAATAGTAGTCACCGTAGCGCCTCCTTCCTTGAATTATTTGAGTATAACTTCATATACTATAGCATCAAGCATATCAAGTCAGTCCGAAGCTATTCAAGAGAATGAAGAAATTACAGGGTATTTAGAACCAGTTAACAGAAAACAAACAATGGTTTCTATATTATCTCTTTGCCTATAAAAATTTTTGTTTATACTATCACATATAGTAAAATATAGTAAGATACCACATGTTAAAACCAGTGGAAGCAAGTGTACAACAGCTTGATGGGACTTCAAAACAAGATATTAAATCAGCACTAGCTTTTATGATGTGTTGTTTTCTTCAGAATAGCTATTCATACTTTCATGCTGGAGATTTCTTTTGATGTGCAGCAACTTTTTATAAGAGGAGATCGCAGTTATTGATTTCAGGAAGTCTTCCCCATGATTCCTGTTTGATTCCTGTTCATGAATTCTCTGCCTACCACTATGTCTTCAAGGTTTTTACCCAATTTTTCTTCCAATATATTTAGTGTTTGTGTTTTAATATTCAGATCTTTGACCCATTTAGATTTTAATTTAGTACATGGTGATCGGCATGATCTAGTTTTAGTTTTCGGCATGTGGAAAGCCAGTTTTTCCAACACCATTTATCAAACAGATTGTCATTCTTCCAGTGAACCTGTTTGGCCCCTTTATCAAAGATAAGGTGGTTGAGTGTGTTGGTATTTGTGGTTGTATCTTCTAATCTATTTCATTGGTCTTTGGCTCTGTTTTGACTCCAGCACCATGTTGATTTTATTTACAATTGCTTTATAGTATAACTTCAAGTCAAGGATTGTGATGCCTCCTGCCTTGCCTTTGCATCTTAGAATTGTCTTTGATATTCTAGGTATCTTCTGGTTCCAGATGAATTTTAAGAGTAATTTCTCTAGATCCATGAGGTATGTTCATGGTATTTTTATTAGAATTGCATTGAATCTCTATAGCAGTTTTGGGAGAATGACCACTTTCACAATATTTATTCTTCCTATCCATGAGCAAGGGATGTCATTCCATTTTTTGAGATTGTCTTCGATTTCTTTTTTCAGTGTATTATAATTTTCCTTATATAAGTCTTTCAATTCTTTCAGGGGAATAATTCTTAAATATTTTATTTTATTTTATTTTATTTGGTTGCTAGTGTGAAGGATGTGGCTTATTTCTTTTATTTTTCTCTCTGTGATTTTGTTGTTAGTATATAGAAATGCTATTGATTTTTGAGTACTGATTTTGTATACAGCTACATTGCTGAATTTATTAATTATATCCAGGTGTCTTTCAATGGAGTTTTGGGGGTCTTCTATGTAGAATATCATGTCATCTGCAAATAATGATAATTTAGATTCTTCGTTGCCTATCTTTACTGCTTTTTATTTCTCTATCTTGTCTAATTGCTGTGGCTAGTATTTCCAGTACTATATTAAATAGGAGTGGTGATAAGGGGCATCCTTGTCTTTTACCTGATTTTAAAGTAAAGGCCTTCAGTTTTTGGCCATTTAGCATGATACTGGCTGTTGGTTTGTCATAGATGGCCTTTACTATATTGCAGTAAAGACCATGTATTCCAATTTTCTGTAAGGTTCTTATCATAAATGAATGTTGGACCTTATCAAAAGCTTTTTCTGCATCTATAGAAATGATCAAGTGATTCTTATTTTTGGCTTTATTGAGATGGAGGATTACTTTTATTGATTTACGTATGTTCAATCATCCCTGCATGCCTGGGAAGAATCCCACTTGGTCATGGTGTATAATCTTCTTGATGATTTGTTGCATCCTATTTGCCAATATTTTACTGAGGATTTTTGCATCTGTGTTCATTAGGGAGACTGGTCTGTAGTTCTGTGTTTTTAGTTGGGTCTCTCTCAGGTTTTGGTACTAGAGTAATATTTGCTTCCAGGAATGACTTAGAAAGGATTGCTTCTCTTTCAATTTCATTGAAGAGTTTGAGAAGTGTTGGCATTAATTGTTCTTTGTACTTCTTGTAGAATTCTGCAGTGAATCCATCTGGGCCTGGGCTCTTCTTTGTAGGTAAGGACTTAATTACATTACCAATTTCACTAATCAAAATTGGGTTATTCAGTAGTTTTACATCTTCTTCACCTAGTTTTGTTACTGCATATGTTTTAAGAATCTATTTTTCTTCTGTGTTATCAAAACTACAGGAGTAGAGGTTTTCAAAATAGGTGTTGATGATCTTCTGTCTTTCTACAGAGTCTGTAATGATTTTACCTTTTTCATTTCTTATTTCATGAATTTGAGCTTTTTCTTCCCTTTTTTAGTAAGGTTGGCGAGGAGCCTATTAATTTTAGCTATTCTTTTAAAGAACCAACTCTTTGATTCATTGATTCTTTGGATTGTTTTCTTAGTCTCTGTTGCATTAATTTTGGCTCTGATTTTTATAATTTCCTCCCTTCTTTTGTCTTTGGGCTTGACTTGCTAGATGTTTGACTTTCCTAGATGTTTGAGGTATAGCATTGGGTTATTTATTTGTATTTGTTCTGCTTTCCTGATATGGGAACTCAGTGCAATAAATTTTCCTCTGATGACAGCTTTCATTACATCCCACAGATTCTGGTAAGTTTTATTTGTATTTTTTTTCCTGTAGGCATTGTTTAATTTCTTCTTTAATATCCTTTGTGACCCACTGATTACTCAACAGTGTGTTATGCTGTTTCCATGTGTTTGTGAAATTTTTGCTATATATTTTATCATTAATTTCCAATTTCATGGTGTTATATTCTGATATCATGCATGGGAAAATTTCAACTATTTGCATTTATTTAAACATGTTGTGTGAGCTAATATATGGTCTATTTTAGAGAATGACCCATGTACTGCTGAGAAAAATATGTATTTTGATGCTGTTGGATGGGACACTCTGTATATTTCTATGAAGCCCATTTGTTCACATGTGTGATTCAGTTCTGTTCTTTCTTTGCTGATTTTCTGTCTAGTTGATCTGTCCCATAGTGTCAATGGTGTGTTAAGGTCTCCTGTTATAATTGTGTTACTGCTAATTTGGTTTTTCATTTTTGTTAATACTTGCTTTATATACATGGATGCTCTGGAATTTGGTGCATATATTTTTAGGGTTGTTATCACTTCCTCTTGAAGTTTTCCCCTAACCAATATACAATGACCGTCTTTGTCTCTTCTGATCATTATTGATTTGAAGTTCACATTGTCTGCAAACAGAATAGCTACTCCTGCTTTTTTGGGGGTTCCTGTTGCATGAAGTATTGTTTCCCATCCTTTGACTTTCAGTTTGTGAGTGTCCTTTTGAGTTATATGAGTTTCTTATAAACAGCATATGGTTGGATTTTGTTTCTTGATCCATTCTGCTAGTCTGTTTCTTTTAATTGGTGCATTGAGACCATTTACATTAATGGTTATAAGTGTTATGTGTTGGTTTATTATTGACATGTCATCTTTATGCTGTTGAATCTTTTGCTTTTCTTCCTGTTTAATTGTCTGCTTTGCTTAGTGGTTTTTTCCTAAGTGTATCTAAACTGTCTTTCAGTATTCTTTGCAGGGTAGGCTTGGTGATCATGAAGTTATTCAGCTGTTCTTTGTCATGGAAGTATTTTATTTCTCCATCCATTTTGAAGGACAGTTTTCAGGGCCCATCAGTCTAGGTTGGAAATAATTTTCCGTTAGGACCTGAAATACTTCACTCCATGCTCTTCTTGACTTTATTGTTTGTGCTGAGAAGTCTGCTGTGAGTCTGATAGGTTTTCATTTATAGGTGATTTGTCTTTTGTCTCTGACAGCTTTTACTATTCTATTGTTATGTTAGATTCCTAAGATGGTGATTATTATATGTCTGGGTATAGTTTTACTTTGGTTATGAATATTTGCAGTTCTATATGCTTCACTGATCCTGATGTCAGTTTCCGTTCTCATGTTTGGGAAATTTCCAGCTATTACTTCTCTAAATATCCTCTTGACATCCTTTATGTTGTCCCCTTCTTTTTCGTTGATCCATATGAATAGTTTATTGTTCTTCTTTGCATCATCTTGCAGCTGTTCAACTGTTATTTCCTGATTCCTTGTTATTTTTAAAAGATCTTGCCTTTCCTGTTCACTAGCTCCAATCTTGTCTTCAAGGTCTGAAATTCTATCTTCACTTTCATTGAGGCAGTTTTTACAACTGTCAATGGAATTTTTCATTTCCAATATATCTCTTTGCATGTGCTTTATGTATTCTGTTTGTTTCTTATATTGTTCATCCAAGGATTCTACCTTTTGGTTTAGTTCCTCTAATTTTTTTTATCTGTGTCTTCTTTAGATATGTTCAGCATCTCTTTCATTTCTTCTTTTACCTAAGAGATTATTTCTAGTTTGAATTCCTTTAGAGCTTCCCCAAGTTGCTTCTTTATTTTAGTTGCTATTATTTCAGTTATTTCAGGTATATGGCATGTATTTTCTTCTATGTACATAGCTCCTGACGTTTCTTGGGATGGGCTGGAGGTTTGAGATTGCATTTTGATCTTTCATTTTGTCATTTTCCTATATTTCTGTGCTTCAAGTGTTGTTCCAAGGCTTCCCCTGGATGTGTTGAATATCATCATCTGTGTTCTAGGCCCCTGGGACTGAATGGAAGTTGCTGATCCTGTTCCAGTTAGGCCTTTATGCCCTCTTGTGCCACTTTCAACGTTCCAGATAGCTGGGCAGGCACCTAACCACTGTGGATGATGTGTTAAAGCTCTCCCCAGGTGAAGACCAATGCCCTGGAACTCACTTAATCTACTCTCAAATCCCGTAATTGAACAAGGTCACTGGCCATAATATACTTGGTCCACAAAACCTCCTAATGCTAGTCTATTGTGCCTGGGCTCTGGACGGTCCTTGAACTCTGGAAGAGATGATCTTAAAGTCTCCCAGGGCTCAGGGTAGTGAGCAAATTTACTCTAGTCACCGGCTGTGTTTTCCAGTTTGGGGGAAGGTCACTGGGCATGTCATGCGCAGGCCTGAAACTTGCCAAGCACAGCCCAGTGTGGCTGGGCTCTGGGCAGGTCCTTTACCTCCAGAAGAGGTGATTTTATAGACTCTCCAGGGCTTGAGATGGCATGCGGACTCACTCCAGCTGCCAGCTGAGTTTTCCAGTTTGGGAGAAGGTCACTGGACATGTCCTGGGAAGGCCTGAAACCTGCCAAGGGCAGCCCAGTGTGGTTGGGCTCTGGGTGGGTCCTTGAGCTCCAGAAGAGATGTTCTTAAAGTCTCCCCGGGTCTCAGAATGGCATGAGGACTCTGGAGTTCACATTCTTTTGGGAGAAATACATAAGCATCACATAAGCATATACAGCATCTAAGGGTTGATAAGGGCTACAGAGACTGATGTAAGCATAAAGGAAAGTGCACACTGGGGGAGGAGACTGGGCAGCTGACTAAAGTGGTCAGGAAGGACTCCATGACAGGGGTGCCCTAAGTTTAAGGTCGAAATGGAGTGAGGCCATTTATATAGGGAACAGCAAGCATGAAAGGGCAGTGGCATATTTGCTTGATTTTGTGAAGGAATGGCAAGAAAATTAATGCAAAAGATAAGTGACCCAGACAAAAGAGTGCAAGATGGAATGTCCCTAAGTAAGAAATGAGTGGTAAGCATTACAATTTCAAGGACTTGCTGAAGGAATAATGTCCAGTATTGTTAGGTTTTAGTTGTAACCCTCTTAAAAATTTCATTTTTACTTGTATATATTTGAAATACACAATTATTACAATTATTTTGGAAGCTAGTCCATGTAATAAGCACTCTTAATTCATTCTAAGATTTCTTTCCCTCCCCTTCCACTTTTTCTCTCCATCTCTTGCTCTTCTCATTTGGAGAAAATTTATGCCCTTTTATCTGTTTTCTAATATGTCACTGTGTTATTAGCTTATACTTTGGGTTTCTCATAGAGTAGAAGCCATGCAATACTCAAAATCATGTGTCCAATTTATTTCATTTGAAAGTATAGTCACAGGAGGCATCTACTTTCTTACAAAAGTCTCAAGCTTAGCCTTTGTTATAGCACATTGGCACTGCACTGTGTATTAACATCACATTTCCTTTTCTACTCATCTATTGATTGGCGTAGACACCCAGTCTACAGCTATTATGAATGTGCTGCTATAAACACGAGTATTTGTGTATCACTGTAATATGATGTCTCTTACAACAAGGCAATTACTGGGTCAAACGGAATTTCTGTTTTTAAATTTCAAAGATTCCACAAACTGATATCCATAATACCTGCAGCAGTTTACCTTCCCACCAACACTCCAGAAGGGTTTCTTTTTCCAATATACCCTTGCTAGGCTTTGTTATTATTTAATTTCGTGATGATGATTGTTCATTCTGAAGTATAATGGAATCACAGAATTGTTTTAATTTGCATTTACTAATAATCACAGATTTTGTATATTTTTTAATGCACATTTTGGCCATTGATATTTCTTTTTGTGAAAAACATCTATTCAACTCTGCTGACCATTTCTGGTTGAGTCTTTTATTTGAGGGGCATTAATATTTTAGGTTCTTTATATATTATAGGTATTAGTCCTTCATTTGAGATATGCCTGGTAGAATCTGTTTCCCAATCTATAGACTTTCATTCACTTTGTTGGTAGTTTCCTTTAATATGAAGGAGCTTTTAACTTGATGCAATCCTATTCATAGATTCTCCATATTATTTTTTGTACCACTGGATTTCAGCTTAAAAGTCCTTGCCTATGTTCATTTGTCCAACACCAATAAAAGCAGCTCTAATAGGCAATATATTGCTCGGAATGCTCAAACTGGAATAACTGAATGAGCTCAAGTAATAACAATAATGCAACTCCAGACCCTTGGAAAACAAGAACAGTCCAAAGCCAAACAAGAAGGAAATCATCAAAATCAGAACTGAAGTTAATGAAATTGAGAGTAAAAATAAAATACAAAAAATTAGTAAAATAAAGAGCTGCTTATTTGAAAGAAAAACAAAACAAGATAAATCTTGAAAAAGCTTAGTTGCAGTACAGAGAAACTCACATCCATGGAATTAGGAAGGAAAAACAGGAAACTGCAGTGAACACTGCAGAAATCTAACAGGTTGTTAGCAATTACTATGAGAAACTGCATTCAATCAGATCAGAGAACTTTGAAGAAAAAGATATAACCCTACACATGTATGATTACCAAAGATGAAAGAAGATCTAAAACCACAGAAAATGCCAATAATATTGTATATCTGTTTATTTTCCTGGTTATTTGTGGTGTTTATTTTGAAAATTAAGGTATGAATATATTGGTTTTATTAAATGAATATTAACTCCTTGATGAGTCATATTTATGGATTCTCAAAACATTACACATGTTTCCCGACATAATATCTCTTTTTTTAATGTGGAAGATTTTGAAAAGCTAAAAGAATCACTACAAATATTTTATTTCAACATTGGTCTCAAAGGGTAATGAAGTATTTGGAGAAGATCTGAGAAGAATGAATTCAGGTATAATATAATTCACAAGGCTAGAAGCAAACTTTTAAATATTTTTTTGGCTCCAAAAAGTGAATGCTCTCTTGACTTTTAAAAAGGCACTCTTGACCTCCTTGTTCCTCAGGCTGTAGACCACAGGGTTCAGCATGGGGATGACCATGGTGTAGAACACAGAGGAGATTTTGTCCGTGTCCATGGAGTGACTGGAGCTGGGCTGCAGGTACATGAAGATGCCGGTCCCATAGAAAATGGAGACTGCCGTAAAATGAGAAGCACAGGTTGTCAGAGCCTTCTGAGCTCCTGTGCCTGAGTACTTACTTAGGATTGTGACAAAAATGAAGAGATAGGATATCCAGATAATAAAGAAGGCAAAAAAGGTATGGAAGCTCACAACGTAAATAAGAACCAGCTCCCTGACCTGTTTCTCTGAACAAGAAAGAACCATGACTGCTGGAATATCACAGAAAAAGTGGTGGACCACGTTGGAATTGCAAAAGGAGAGACTGAATGTGTTCCCAATGTGGAGGACGGCATTGAGGAAGCCACAGGCATAGGAACCTAGGATGACACCTGTGCACACATTTGTGGTCATGGTGGTGGTGTAATGCAACGGTTTACACACTGCGGCATAGCGGTCATAGGCCATGGCGGACAGGAGGTAATTTTCCACAGTAACAAGGGCTGCAAACAGGAACATCTGAGCAGCACAGGCATTGTAGGAAATGATCTTCTCTCCTACAAGGAGCCCAGCCATGACTGTGGGAGTGACAGCAGAAGAGGAACAGAAATCCACCAGGGACAGGTTACCCAGGAAAAAGTACATGGGGGTGTGCAGACAGGAGTCCAGGAGGATGAGCAGGATCATCCCCAGGTTCCCAGCCACAGTGATGGTGTAGATGAGGAAGAAGGTGATGAAGAGGGGAAGCTGCAGGTGTGGATCATCGGTCAGTCCCAGCAGCAGGAACTCTGTCACCTCTGTCCTGTTCTCCATCAGTGCTGGCTGGCTCTTTGTACTTACCATAGTTCATGAGAAAAAAAAAAAGAAATAAAAAGACAAATACATTGAATAGAAATTGGGAAGTCTGAGTACAGTAAATTTTCTGTCATTGTGACAATACACTAATTTTACTTGAAACTTGAAGATTAAAAATAAAAAATATTTCTTGAAGACCAAATGATAAGCTGTAAAATAAGTATTGTAATAGATCATGTAAGTAATTGTTTCTATATTAGTAAATTTATAAATTGAGTTGGCGATCACTTAACAACTTAAACATAACTGTAAGAAGCATCTAGCAGACCACGCACCTCTTTGGCCACAGTAAACACTGACTTCCACATTGTTCATCCACGGATAGACGTTATGGCCCACAGGACAGATGTGAGCTCCTGACTCTTATCATCAAGGCTTGAGTTGGCCTTCTATCACGTTTACTTAATCATTGATCACAGAAAGATTGGTGATTTATTCTCTTTGCACAAGTGTTAAATAGCAATCTCTATTCTGGATCCAGATGGAACTTTAGTCTATACCGAGTGATTCCTAATTATGATTCTTAAGTGAAATCAGATCAAATGGAATATAACCAAAGGTATAATTTTCCTTGTGTATTTCTTTCAGTCTCAGAGTTTGAGGCTTCACAGTGAAGTAAGTGACAACTTCATTATGTAATAATTTCTTTTTGCTCATACATTTGTCTGTCCAATAGGTAAAACTAACAACCAAAAATCAGAATAAAATGATCACTCCATCAATTACTGGAGGTACTTTAAAAAGTAAATAACCAGTTTTTCCAATACCATTTGTTGAATAAAATCAAAATGAATCTAAAGTCTAAACATTAAAACAGAGGAAATAGACTGTCTTGAATATAAAACAGAAAAAACTCTTGAACACATAGGTGTAGAAATTGGTTTTTTGGACAGAACCTTATGCAAAGAAGAAATAGCAGCAAGAAACAAATGAAATTAGATGAGTCTAAAAGTGTCTGTAGAACAAAAGGATCAACCAGTAGAGTGAAGAGTCAACCTATTGGATGGGAGATTTTTCCAGATACTACTCAGACAAAGGACCAATATCTAGAATATTCAAAGAATTCAAAAAAAATGAAATCATGTAAGTTAAAGACCCAGTCAAGAAATGGGCAGGAGAAATTAACAGGCACTACGCTGAGAAAGAAATACAAATGGTCAAGAAATATATGGAAAAATGTCAACTTCTCTGGCTATTAGTGAAATGCAAATTAAAAAAATCAGGATTCCACCTTAGGCTGAGAAGAATGACAGTCACTAGGAAATTAAACAACGGTGAAAAAGGAACTCTCCTGGATGGTTGGTGGAAATAAACGAATACAATCATTATAGAAATTAGTGTGGAGTTAATCAAAGAATTGAAATAAGAAAATTCTACATGCCGGAGGTATCCCCTGCTAAGTATCTTCAGCAAAGAGGCTGTCATCACACTACAGTAATACATGGGTATTTATAGCTGCATGGTTTTTGTTGGCTAAGTCCTGGTCAAAGCCTGTATACCTGACAGCAGATGTTTGGATAAAGAAAATGAGATATCTGTGCATAATGGAATATTACTGGCTATAATGATCAATAATTTTGAGACATTTGTAGGAAAATGGATGCATCTTGAAATAAACTAGACACACACAAGGTTATATATTATAAGGCACCTCTCACTTATGTGAGACAAAGTACAAACAAACAAAATATGATAAAGGTTGAATGGAAAGGAACAGGTGGACAGAAGTCTTGCCACCGAAAAAGAAGCCCAAGGGCATAAAGGAGTGAGATGAGGAGACAGGGGGATGGAGAAGTGAGGATATACACAGGAAACTGCTAAGCCCAATTAATGTAAAGATCAGATACCACAACACGATCTGGGACAAATACTATCAACAGCAAGGAAAGGGGAGAGAGGAACCAGAGGACGAGGGGGAGGTAGAGAAGAAGGGAAGGGCAATAAAAAAAGAAACATAAAAGAGCTGTAATATGTCATGTAACCCCTCCCTAAGAAGACTGTAAACTGAATGAATTGCAAACATGTCCTAATAAAATTTAAAAATTGTACAATATACAATTCATTGTTGAACATAAAATTGTCTTTGATTGAAAAAGAGCTAAAGAACTTGGAATTACCCTGGAAGCTTCCTGCTTCTGTTTCACACTTCTCACCAATCTCTACAGATAGCAACAAAGATGTGGTGAAATACCTGAGGAGTGAAGTGCCTGCTGGCAGAGTCCTTGTGAGGGGTGGGGAAGCAGAGCAGAAGCTGTGTCAGCGAGTTCAGAATCCTGGAAGGTGGATAGCAGGCCTGACACTTAGCTAGCAATTGTTACTCATACACCAGCTCCAACGACCATAACAAAACATGAACTTCTTTTATGGAAAAATAAAACATAATTTCATATCAAAATAAAAGGAGAATAACAATAATGAACACATTGCCTATTGTTATCTTCAAAGTACTTCCTCAGAGGACACAATATGGGCATGAAAAAATTCTCCCAACAATATTTGCAGAAAACTTTCTTGTCAATGAATTAAGAGAGACTAGTAACACGTTGTATTTTTCCCTGTATCTGTCCTTTCTGGTTTTCCCTTTTCTAGTATCTCTTTCCTTTTGAGCAGTTTCTTCCCATTTCACAAAATCTATTGGCATTTTGGTTCTTATTTACTCGTTCAATTTCTTGGATCAGGGAGACAATGTGATGTTTAAACATCTGAGCCTGATTTATTTCACTTATGAGTCTGACCTCAAGTTGCATCCATTTGCCTACACACTTCTCAAGGTTATCCTTCTTTAGAGTTGAGAGTGCTCCATTGCATAAAATGATCACATCATTTTTTATCCATTCCTCAGCTGATGGGCATTAAGGTTGTTTCCAAGATTTAGCTGTTACAAATTATGCTGTAGCTCAGTTGTGCAGTGGCTACCTAGTAAACATAAGGACCTGGGTTCCATTCCTGGTACTCCCTCATCAAAAAAAATTGTGCTACTATAAACATGTGTGCACATGTGATAATATGGTGTTTTAATTCTTCTGGGAAGATATCCTCAAGAGGAATAGCTGGTTTGCATGGGACTTCTGATTTCAGTTTTCCGAAGAAGCTCCATACTGATTTCCACAGTGGCTGAATTGCAGGAATGGTTTAACACATGCAAATCAATAAATGTAGTTCACTATGTTAACAAAGCCAAACTCACAATCACATGAGCATCTCAATAGATGCAGAATAAGCTTTTGACAAAATCCAACACCTACTCATGATAAAAAACCCCTATAGAAAATTGGAATAGATGGTCTCTGTCTCAAACTGAAAAAAATCACCTGTTACAAAACTCCTAACTTCATACTAAGTGGTCAAAACTGAAAACTTTCACTCTATAATCAGCAACAACATAAAAATGACTACTATCACTATTTAATACAGTTCTGGAAACGTTAGCCATATCAATGGGACAAGAGAAAAAAGAAAAGGAATCGGGATGAGAAATAAAGAAGTTAAATTATTATCATTTTCAGATGACGTGATGCTCTACATAGAACACTTCAAAAACTCCACCAAAAGACTTGTAGATTGAATAGGGAAATTCAGTTGTGTAGCTAAATACAAAGTCAACACTCAAAACTCAATATCATTCTTGTTACACAAACAACAAACTCACAGAGAGGGAAATTAGGGAAACTACACTTTGCACAATAGTATCCAAAGAAAAGAAATACTTAGCAAGCTGGGACTGGGGGGACCCACCAAGAAGGCAATCAGCCAGCTTTTAGGGCTTGAGGCCAGTGTTCTGAGCATCCTTTGAGAGGATGACAAATGCAATATAGCAAATATGGGGATTCTCTCTATCTTGTCTTTGAAATCTAATGTTGTTCTCACTGTTTTGCTTTGTTCTGGTTAATTGTTTTGCTTTTATTCAATATTTTGTTTTGATTGATTTTATTCTGTTTTGCTTTGGTTTGATTTTGCTATACCTGATGCAATGGATAACTACTGTGAAGATAACAAGATACACTATGGTAGCTATTGTTGTTTCCTAGTATTCTGCCTTGAAATATTGTATCAATTTTGCTGCTTTGTTGGATTGGCTGTTACTGTTTTGTTTTTTGGATTTTACTATCTTTAAAATAAAAAATAAATAAAATTACAGTACTCTGGAAAAGGAAATTAGAGAGAACATCAGAAAAAGGAAACATATCCTTTGCTCATGGCTAGGAAGAACCAACATTGTGAAAATTGCCATACTCCCGAAATTGTTAACAGATTTAATGCAATTCCAATTAAAATATCATTAGCATGGCTCACAAAGCTAGAGCATTCATTCATAAAATTTATTTGGAACCAGAAGTGTCATAAAATATCAAAAGCAATTCTGGACAATAAAGGCAGGTCAGGATACATCACAATCCCAGACCTGAAATCATATTACAAACCTACTGTAATAAAATCAGTATTATACTGGCAAAAATAAACATACCTGGGAATCAGAGGAACAGATAAGAATATGCAGAAAAAACTCCCCACACACTCAGCCACCTGATCTTTGACAAATTTAACAAAAACTTCTCATTGGAAGAAAATTTCTTTCATAAATAGTGTTGGAAAAACTGGCTCTCCTCATGCCAAAAACTAAAACTCACACATGGCTTTCACCATGAACTAAAATCTAAATGGATCAAAGGTCTAAATATTAAAACAGAAACACTAAATCTTCTAAATGGGCAAATAGATAGAACTTTGGAAGACATAGGCGTAGGCAGAGGTGTCATGAGCAAAAACCTGATGACACAGGAATCACTAAAAAGAATCAACAGCTGGGAACTCATCCTATCAGAAAGCTTTGCCCAGCAAAAGAAATCACCAAAAGAGCAGAAAGGCAACACACAGAGT
Organism: Cavia porcellus; assembly: GCF_034190915.1. Classification (NCBI taxonomy): domain Eukaryota; kingdom Metazoa; phylum Chordata; class Mammalia; order Rodentia; family Caviidae; genus Cavia; species Cavia porcellus. Next base: position 51,984,924 of record NW_026947500.1, on the reverse strand, counting down.
GGGAAAAATGTTAGGTAGTTGTCCCTCAGTCAAAGGAGTAGAACATGTGAATAACTGAAAAATTCAGACCTCTCCCCAGTTCAAAGATATAACCTAAAAATGAGCATCTGAGATGAATATGCAATTCTCAGATGAACAAATACAAAGAGCAAATAATTATATGGAAAACTGTTCAACATCATTTGTCATTCGAGAGATGTGAATTAGAAAACACTGAGAGTTCCTGTCAGTCCTGTAAGAATGCTATCATCAAGATCACGTTTCTCTATTCGTGTGAAAATTAAGTAGGACAATAAATAAAACAGTAAAATCATGTGCCTTGAACACATTGTGGGGTGTGGTGGTGGTGCTCTGATTTGTAGGGATCATAGTGCGGACCAAACAGATGCTGGCATGCAGAGCTCTAGCTCAACTCAATAAAAATTCTTGGGTATTCTCTGCCATTTGCTTTGTATCTCACACAAGGTCTTTTGAGAGTTTCTCTGCACTCTAGTGATCATCAGTCTCCCTTTTCTCCAAGAATATGATTGCAGCTCTTGCAATTCCATTTAGCATATTTTTTTTCAACACTGTATTTTGGAAATCCATGTTTTAATTGAGATAAAAGACTCTATTGTTCTCAAACTCATGCTTTCACTTACTATTATCAACATAAACCAAATTCACAGAAAGCAAAAGATGACACTTTGCAGTTTAGGGCTACGGTTAGCTCACAGCCATAATATGGGAATGAGTTGCAGATTTTAAATGTTTTATTTAAATGTTGTGTGTAGTAACAAAATTTAAAATTCTCATATAAGTTTCAGAATTATATATGTACAAACTAGCAATTATTTCCTGCTCCCTTTCTTCTAAATTATTCTAAATTATTCATCAGTTCAAATTAATTCATAAATTAAATTAGCAATTTTAATTTATGAATCATCCCCAAGGAGATATTGGGTTCACCAATCTTAGTACAGGCAACTCTTTTTAACACTTGCTGTGTTTAGTTAACTAAGGAAAAGTTATTTACATAGCAGTGGCATATGTATGTGTGTATGTATGATGTTCTTACGTTGCCATTGAGGAAACTGCAAAATTGAGTAGACTTGTTATGCTGCAAGAGATCCTTTGAGAAACTCTCAAGATCCAAGGGTTAAGACAACCTTGCTCAAACTATGAGCATGGTTGCATTTTTAAATGCATTAGATCATGTTGCATTTTTAAAAAGAATCATCTGGGATTATATGTATTTGTGTTGGAAATACAAAGTGAAATCCTGATGTCTCTAATCATTCAAAGCATCATCTTACTTTGGATTAAGAAATATGTTTTCTCATAAATCACAGAAAACTTTATGATAGGCATCTTGATATTTATATAGCATGCTCACCTCGCCTTCTTCTTGAAGATATCCTGAGGTTTAAATAACTCATCATAACTACAGTTAGGCTGCTGCTTTTGTGTAAATTACATTTCTGGTGAAAAGGTTATACAATGTGGAAGCTTACCAGTCTCCTGGAAGAGAAACAAGAGTAAATGTAAAGTAGCAACTATGAAATCTTAACAAATTCCAAAGTAGAAGACTTTCTCTTAGAGGAAAGGACTTTCTCAAGTGGTAGAGAATATGTTCCCATTAGACGAGAACTGGGGGGAAAATAGAGAAACTTAACATGGATCTAGTTCTAATCTGCCATCAATTATTTCTGTACCATTGGAAGAGTCACTCCTCACTTCTTAATATATTTACAATAAATATCACAGGATTCCTCCTCTCATATAATGCACTGCAATGTATCTGTAAATGATGAGCAGACTACAGAACTTTTTCAAAGAACTTATCATTTAAGATCATTTAATATAATATTTACATTTAAGTGTTCCCTCCTATGTAGCACACTCCCTCGTTGTAAATCCTCAGATCAGAGAAAAGCCTTCATGTACTGACAATGACTCTCTAACACGATAGATGGTGCCTATGACTCAAGAAATATAACCTGTGTCTTCTAAAAAGAAGAATCCTATTTGCTATTGGGATCCCAGACACTTCCAGAAGAATGTCTGGAGACAGTTGCAAAGATGTCAGGCTCCCTTGAGAATATTCTGTGGTAATAACTGCAGATTATCATTTCTCTCTTCTAAGGAAGACAGATTGAACTGTCCACTGGGGCCAACATAATCACTGGATTTGAAAAATTCAATGTTCTTTTAGCTAAGAAATGAAAATTTTAACATTTTATAATTGAAGAAATTATGCTGAGATGAATGTGTACATACATAAGTCCTGTAAATTTTAAATGAGTTTAGAAAAACTGTGTCTCCTAAAATATTTTTCATTTATTTACAGTAAAGTCTTTCAGTATCCTGTCAATCTAGTTTGGAATTATATGTCATTGAGATAAGCCACTTAAAATGCAACAGAGTGGGCCCAAACCATTGTATAATAATCCACCAGTCATTTTTCTACCTTGAAAGTGCCATCAATTTTCTTTCTGTGAATAAAACCTAAACTTTTTATTGATTCCCAAATTTCTCAGGTGTGCACTCCCAAAGCACAGAAATAGCCCGAGCTCCAGACTGTGCCCTACAGCTCAGTCAAAGTCCCATGCTCTGTGTTCTTCAGGTGCTAAAGTCTGCCTGGTCAATCCCTTAGTCTTGGTTTATTGTTACCTATAGCTCTCCTACTCTGCAACAGAATCTGATAGCTTCCTGTTCCCATCTAACAATATCTTAGAACTAATTGCACAACACTGCCCCCTCCCTCCTTCCCTGCTCCTATAGTCTCTGGTAACCACTGCTCAGCACCCTGAGCTGTGGTCTCTTGTTCCTCCCTTCTGGCTGTGCTCCCAGCTTCCACTTTGTGAGCAGCTGTTCTCTACCCAGACCCTTTCACTGTGTGTTTCCTGCCTTGCAAACAGCTGATTATGGACTGAGTCCTCCAAAAATGTAAACCACTCACTAAAACCTCCTGTCAGTCAGTGCATTGAGCAGACTACTCTGGGAGAGCTACACTCCAGCCCTCTCCTGTGAGTCTGCACCCTTTGCAGCCTGCAGGGGAGGAGAGCAAGAAGTCAACAAGAAGCTAAGATCTTCTGTGAGTTGGCACCATGAGCAGGCTGTCTAGGTGAGAGCCAGACAGCAGCCCCTTTCAGTCCATGGGCAGGGAGAGGACAAGAGCCAATGTTCCTCCCTCCCACTTCCTCCCCTATAAGTGATCAGCTGATCCAGAGAAACACAGGCTGCAGTGTTGTCTATTGAGGTAAAACACAACTTACTGTTTGCAGTGTTTAATGATTGTTTTACTGACTTTGTAGGCCTAACGCCAGTAGTCTGATCATTTATTTGGAGTATAACAATATGCAGTGTAGCATCTATGGGGGATCCCCTTCTGAAGGTGGTAGCCATTTTTACTTCCTATTATCTTGTTTTGAAGTCCTTATCATTCTCTTTGTTTTGTTTGGTCAGGTTTTATTCATTATATCTTGTTTGACATTGTTGTATCTGATGTTATGAGCACTGTTTTGAAGATAACAAGGTATATTCTGGTAGCCATTTTAGATTAGCTATTATCTTGTTTTGAAGGCCTGTATTGCATTCATTATTTTGTTTTTATTCATTCTTTTCTGTTTTGGTTAATTTTACTATGTCTGAAGATATTGGCAGTTATTTTGAAGACAACAAGAGACATTATAGTAGCTATTGTTGATTTTCTATGATCCTGTTTTGAAATTCTGTGTCACACTCTCTTATTTTGATTGACTTTATTCTGTTTTATTTTGCTTGGTTTTGTTCTCTATAAAATAAAACAAAAAATAAAACCATAATCCAGGAAACCACTCTTCTTTCAGTTTGGGTGTCAGGTATGTCATTCTAATCCTATAAAGAGTGACTAAGACAAAATCATGTTATATGCAGAGCTGAAAAACACAGAGTAAAAACTGAAGTTCCCTAGGAGGTATAAATAGTGATTTGAGGGGGAAAAGAATGATTTAAGGAATTTGAACATAAATCAGTTCCTGTGGTACTTATAAACAGCACAGAACATGAAAAGAAAGGGGAAAACCTTCATGGACCTCAGGGCCACATTGCACATCACCAAGTGACCAACAGATGCATGATTTGAGAACCTCAACAAGCTGTTAGCGATGAAGAAAACGGATGAAAATTTAACAGTAAATCCATAAACCCAAATTTGATAAAACACATGAACATCTCCTTGCAAAATACTCACAGTTCTCAGGAAAGAAACACACAAAAAATTGACACATGCCTTGTATTTAAAAAACTTGCTATGTGAGAGAGATGATCACAAATACAACAAGAACACAACAGCATGCTTCTTCCTAGACTCACAGGCACTGCTGGGCAGAGTGACAAGGGACCTCATGAAGGCCAGATGTGCTAAGAAGCCTTAGTCTAAAGAATGTCATTAAAATAAACACAAAAAGCCAAAGAGTAGCCTGTCAAAGATAAGTCTCTTTCAGTGAAACTACCCTTCCTGAAATATGGGCAGCATGAAACCTCTGAGGTTAAACTAATTGGAGGACCAGTCACTGTTAGAACTACCATGTAAGAAACGGCAAAAAATTACCCAAATGGAAATTAATGCATCCCAAAGCACAAATAGATTCCAAATGAATGCTGCACTGTATAGCACAAGCATATAGAATTATATTTTATCAGCAGAAAATAAAACAAATTAAATAAATACACATTTAAAGAAAAAATATTGAAAACTGGCAAGGATTATTTCATAAGCATTACATAACTGTATAATATTTTTTAGATTTGCGATTTCACTATTATTCTTATATAGTTTTATAACACATAGGAAATTAAATAGTAAATCTGTGTAATGGAGACAAAGTATATAAAATGTACTTGGTGTTGAAATTAACACGACCTGAGGAATGTAGCTGGATCAGAGTGGAGATTTGGTATGGCATTGAAGAATCTTTGTCATCACACTGTTATACCAGAAAGGGAACCCTCAATATTTCTAGGTCTTAAATATGCTGGTAAGCTGTGTGTGTGTGCATTTGTACATTCCCAAGTCAAAGGGGCCAGGTCATCATGTGAATTAAACATATTCCAAGAAGGGATACCTTGTATATACAATTCTATTCATTCTGACCATCTGCAAAACCTGTAGACCAGGTTTGGCCCTAGAGGACAGTGCTTTAAGGATGAATTTCTGAACTGATTCTTGAGTTTCAAGATTTGACTCTTTAAACTGATCGGGTTTGAATGTATTAATGAGTCTGTTTTCTTTAGTGAGCAGAGACTCATGGTCCATGGTGTGATCTGACAATATAGGTACATGAAGTACCACCTTGGAAATTCCTAATGAAATCCTGCAGACAAAACAAAACAAAAAAAAAAAAACCAAAACAAACAAACAAACAAAAAACGATTCAGGAGAAATTGTGTCTCAATATGAAATGGTGTGTCCCCTGAAGTATTCCCAGTTTGAAATGTAGGGCCAAGGTGATTCTATTAAAAGGTGGGACCCCACAAGGTGATAAAGACATAGCAGGGAACTGTGGGCTGCCCCTGATAAGAAATTAGAGCCCTCATAGAAGGAGTAGCAGGAAGGAGCCTGGCCTTCCAGGCTTTTTACATTACACTCTCATGCACAGCATCGACCTCTCTGCCCTGGTGAATCTGGCTGCTCTGCTGTGTCCTCTCCTCCATAGAAAATGAAAGCATGTTCCCCTTGAAGGGACAGGACCTCACCAGTCTAAATCTGCTGCCTTCACCCTCTGAACACTGAGAAACAAATGTCTGTTGTTTGTGAATTATCACTTTTAAGGAGTCTTGTATTCATATCCTAGCATTACTAATACACTATGTCCATGATTGTTTTAAACTTTGCTGTCAAATTCCTGAATGTTATGAGATTGACTTGTTTCCTCCTAATCTCACTGTTAACACGGAGGAAAGTAGTATAAACTCAGAGTGTTGAATTACCAACTTAATGTTTAAGTAATAAAAACCCTCCAGTCTGTCCAAGAGATACTTTTATCTCCTCTAGCTATGTGGTGCAATCAAAGTATGCAGTGTGTGCTTACAAATACTACAGAAAAGTTACTTTGCTAATAGTCTCCCTCCAAACACCCTCTGTCTCACTTTGAACACATTCATTCCATCAAATCTGTCAACTTCGAAACAATGATTATGATTTTATGATTATCTTTTCATGCCTACCTTGATGTGCTGAATAGATCACAACATTTCCAGCAATTTCAATCCAAGGAAAACACAGTGTGTCCTCATTTAGCTTAGTCAAAGGATTTGGAACTTGTCTCTCTTCACCCAAATCAAGATAACCATGAAAGATAAATGTACATCACATATACAGCTACAAAATGAAAATTTCTTGTAAGAGAATCCCAGTTTAGAGGTTTCAGTGATGAATTTTTCCAAAAAAATATTTCACAGTAACGTAAGATTACAACACAGAGGAAAACATTGAGGGTTTTTATTATATTGCTGTAACAGCTGTCATAAATCCTTGCAAATATTAGGTCTGTCAGTGTCATGGGCGCTTCATAATGTTCACGGGAGTCTCCATGTTTCAACAGAAGGTGCCAGCATTCCATGGCTTTTGGTCACATCATTCGGGATCAGATTCAGCAGTAACTTCAGAGACACTATCTCTGTCTATAGCTACTTTTAACTCCTTCAGATAAGGACACATTGGATTGCTTAAGCCTGGAAGATCTCTCATTATGAAAATCCTGAATTTAATCATGCTTGCATAGTGCTTTTGGAATTTTTAGAATTTTACTGAAACTTCTCAGAAACAATACTTTGTGGAAAAGTACGCTATCACAGACTGGCTATAAGACCACATGGCAACATTCTACACTTAATGTACTTGTCTTTGAAAAATTTCACAAAACAAAATAATCCTACATTTAAATGATTGTACGTAATAATTAAAAAGGGTTGCAACAGAAGAACTATCACCACCTACACAAAAGTGAGTATTTATATAACAGCAAGGAAGTCAATTACTCAACATATGATACAATTATTGTGAAAACCCAGTTACTGTAATCCTGCATTTGAGAAATATTTATGGAGAATCTTGAAACAACATATTTTTTTGCCTAATGTTCATCATGTCATGAAAAAACTGACTAAAGTCACTGTTCTCATGAAGTGCACATTCTTTTTTTAAAATTTTATTAAAAAATTAAAAGAATGAAGGAGATTAAGATAAAAGAGGACATAAGAACATAACAACACAGGTCAGAACAGAACAATTTAAGCATCACAGTGTTTCACCACTAGATAACCCGACATATCAGTAGCTACCATAGTGTTTCTTTCCTTGAAATATTTGAGTATAACTTATACTATAGCATCAAACACCACACACCAGGGTAAAACCATTAAAGAGAATGAAAGTATTACAGGGTATTTAGAACCAACTAATAGAAAATGAACAATGGTTTCTATATTCTTTCTTTGCCTATAAAAATTTTGTTTATACTATCACATATAACAAAATCCAATAAGATACAACATGATAAACCAATGGAGACAGAACAAAAGTTTCATAAGACATCAAAACCAGATAATATTAAATCAGCACTAGCTATTATATTGTCTGTTTTCTACAAAATAACCCTTCATACCGTCAGAGACAATAAAATCAAACAACCCAGAATAAAACCATTCCAATTAATGAATGAAAACATTATAAGTCTTCAAAGCAATATAATGAGGAAACATGTTTCTCACATACTTTTACGTATTCAAACCATTTCTTACACTATGGAAACTATTCGATATTTGTATATGTGAGTTTGATTTATTTCACTTATGTATATGGTCTCAAGCTATACCCATTTATTTATAAATATCTCAGTGTGATCATTCTTTATAGCTGAAGTACTCCATTGTATAAAATACCAAAACTTTTTTATTCATTCCTCAGTTGATGGACACTTAGGTTGTTTCCAGGATCTGGCTATTACAAATTGTGCTGCTATAAACATGGGTGCACATATATCACTGTGGTATGATGTTTTCAGTTCTTCCAGGAATATGACTAGATGTAGAATAGATGGAACAAATGGATTTCCAATCCCAGCTTTTTGAGAAATCTCCAAAGTGACCTCCACAATGGTTGCACCAGTCTACACTCCCACTGACAGTGCAGGACAGTTCCTTTTTCCCCACAGCCTCTCCAGCTTTTGTTGTTGGTAGTTTTCTTGATCCTGGCCATTCTTTCAAGAGTGAGATGGAATCTCAGTGTGGCTTTAATTTGCATTTCTCTAATGAGTAATGATGATGAACACTTCTACGTATATGGATTTGTCATTTGTATTTCTTCATCTGAGAAGTGTGTATCCATCTCAGATTTGGGTTGGATTGGATTTTAGGATTGGATCTTTGAATTTTGGGGGTCTGATTTTTTTAAATTCTTTATATACTTTACACAGAAGTCCTTTGTCTGAGGGACAGTTCACTAAGGATTTTTTCCCCCAGTTTGTCGGTTTTCTTTCACTATGCTGGAGATGTCTTTTGATGTGCAGAAACTTTTTAATAAGAGGTGGTTCCAGTTATTGATTCTGGGAAGTATTTCCCGCACGGTTTGATTCCTGTTCATGAATTCTTACCTACCCCTATGTCTTCAAGGTTTTTACCCAATTTTTCTTCCAATAGATTTAGTATTTCTGTTTTAATATTCAGATCTGTGATCCATTTAGATTTCAATTTAGTTCATGGTGATAGGCATGGGTCTAGATTGAGTGTTCAGCATATGGAGAGCCAGTGTTTCCAACACCATTTATTAAAGAAACTGTCATTCTTCCATTGAAAATGTTTGGCTCCTTTATCAAAGATAAGGTGGTTGTCCAAGGGGCAGATCAACCAGACAGAAAATGAACAAAGAAATAACAGAACTGAATCACACCTGTGAACAAATGGGATTGATAGACATATACAGAATGTTCCACCCAACAACATCAGAATACATATTCTTCTCAGCAGTACATGGATCATTTTCTAAAATAGACCATATATTAGCTCACAGAACATATTTAAGCAAATGCAAAAGAGTTGAAATCATCCCTTGCATGTTATCGAATCATAGCGCTCTGAACTTAGAAATTAATGATAAAAGATACTGCAAAAATTCCTCAAACACATGGAAACTGAATAACACACTCTTGAGCAATCAGTGGGTCACAGAAGAAATTAAAGAAGAAATTAAACAATACCTAAAAGAAAATGAAAATGCAGATACAACTTACTGGAATCTGTGGGATGCAATGAAAGCCGTCCTGAGAGGAAAATTTATTGCACTGAGTTCCCACATCAGGAAAACAGAACGAATACAAATAAATAACTTGATGCTACACCTCAAACAGCTAGAAAAAGAAGAGCAAGTCAAGCCCAAAGCCAAAAGAAGAGAGGAAATTATAAAAATCAGAGCAGAAATCAATGCAATAGAGACTAAGAAAACAATCCAAAGAATCAATGAATCAAAGAGTTGGTTCTTTGAAAGAATAAAAAAAATCGATAAGTCCCTAGCCAACCTTATTAAAAATAGGGAAGAAAAAGCTCAAATTCATGCAATAAGAAATGAAAAAGGAGAAATCACTACAGACCCAATAGAAATACAGAAGATCATCAACACCTATTTCGAAAACCTCTACTCTCAAAAGTTTGATAACACAGAACAAATAGACAGATTCATAGAAACATATGAAGTACCAAAGCTAGATCAAGAGGATGTAAAACTGTTGAATAACCCAATCTCTGCTAATGAAATTGAAAATGTAATTAAGTCCTTACCCACCAAGAAGAGCCCAGGCCCAGATGGAGTCACTGCAGAATTCTACAAGAAATACAAAGAAGACCTAATGCCGACACTCCTCAAACTATTCAATGAAATTGAAAGGGAAGCAATCCTTCCTAAGTCATTCCTGGAAGCAAATATTACTCTAGTACCAAAAACTGAGAAAGACCCAGCTAAAAAAGAGAACTATAGACCGATCTCCCTAATGAACACAGATGCAAAAATCCTCAATAAAATATTGGCGAATAGGATCCAGCAAATCATCAAGAAGATTATACACCATGACCAAGTGGGATTCATCCCAGGAATGCAAGGATGGTTCAACATACGCAAATCAATAAATGTAATCCACCATATCAATAAAGCCAAAAATAAGAATCACATGATCATTTCTATAGATGCAGAAAATGCCTTCCATAAGGTCCAACACTTATTCATGATAAGAACTTTACAGAAAATTGGAATAGATGGTCTTTACCTCAATATAATAAAGGCCATTTGTGACAAACCAACAGCCAGCATCATACTAAATGGCCAAATATTGAAAGCCTTTACTTTAAAATCAGGCACAAGACAAGGATGTCCTTTATCACCACTCCTATTTAATATAGTACTGGAAGTACTAGCCAGAGCAATTAGGCAAGAAAGGGAAATAAAAGGGGTAAAGATAGGAAAAGAAGAAGTTAAATTATCATTGTTTGCAGATGACATGATACTCTACATAGAAGACCCCCTAAACTCCATTGAAAGACTCTTAGATACAATAAATAAATTCAGTAATGTGGCTGGATACAAAATCAATACTCAGAAATCAATAGCATTCCTATACATGAACAACAAAATAACAGAGAGGGAAATAAGAGAAACTGGACTATTCACATTAGCAACCAAAAAAATGAAATATTTATGAATTACTCTTACGAAAGAAGTGAAAGACTTATACAGTGAAAATTATAATACACTGAAAAAGGAAATTGAAGATGATCTCAGAAAATGGAAAGACATCCCTTGCTCATGGATAGGAAGAACAAACATTGTCAAGATGGCCATTCTCCCAAAACTGTTATACAGATTCAATGCAATTCCAATAGAAATACCATCAACATATCTTATAAATCTAGAGAAATCACTCCTAAATTTCATCTGGAACCAGAAGAGACCTAGAATCGCAAAGGCAATTCTAAGCAGCAAAGACAAAGCAGGAGGCATCACAATCCCTGACTTGAAGTTATACTACAAAGCAACAGTAGTAAAATCAACATGGTATTGGAATCAAAACAGAACCAAAGATCAATGGAATAGATTAGAAGATACAACCACAACTACAAACACACTCAACCACCTTATCTTTGATAAAGGAGCCAAGCAGGTTCACTGGAAGAACGACATTCTCTTTAATAAATGGTGCTGGAAAAACTGGCTCTCCATTTGCCAAAAACTAAAGCTAAACCCATGTCTATCACCATGTACTAAATTAAAATCTAAATGGGTCAAAGATCTGAATATTAAAACAGAAACACTATATCTATTGGAAGACAAATTAGGCAGAAACCTTGGAGACATAGGAGTAGGTAAAGAATTCATGAACAGGACTCAAACCTCACAGGAAATACTTCCCAGAATCAATAACTGGGACCATTTCTTATTAAAAAGTTTCTGCATGTCAAAAGAAATCTCCAGCATAGTGAAAAGAAAACCCACAAACTGGGAAAAGATTTTAGTGAACTCTCTCTCAGACAATGGCCTCTTGTCTAAAACATAAAGAATTAAAAAAACTCAGACCTCCAAAATTCAAAGCTCCAATCCAAAAATGGGCATCTGAGATGAATACGCAATTCTCAGATGAAGAAATGCAAATGGCAAATAAATACATGAAAAAATGCTCATCATCATTGGTCATTAGAGAAATGCAAATTAAAACCACACTGAGATACCATCTCACTCCTGAAAGAATGGCCAGGATCAAGAAAACCAACAACAACAAATGCTGGAGGGGCTGTGGGGAAAAAGGAACTCTCTTGCACTGTTCGTGGGAGTGTAGACTGGTGCAGCTTTTGTGGAGGTCTGTCTGGAGATTTCTCAAAAAGTTGGGATTGGAAATCCCATTTATTCCAGCTATTCCACTTCTAGGCATATTCCCAGAAGAGCTGAAAGCATCATACCACAGTGATATATGTGCACCTACGTTTATAGCAGCACAATTTGTAATCGCCAGATCTTGGAAACAACCCAAGTGTCCATCAACTGAGGAATGGATAAAAAAGTTGTGGTATGTCTATACAATGGAGTATTATTCAGCTATAAAGAAGGATCACATTGAGATATTTATCAATAAATGGGCACAGCTTGAGACCATACTCATAAGTGAAATAAATCAATCTCGCATGTGTGAATACCGAATAGTTTCCCTAATGTAAGTAATGATTCAAATATATAAAAATATGTGGTAATCATGATTTCCCATTAGGTGGCCTTGAAGCCTTATAAAGTTTTCACTCATTAATTAGAAAGGCTTTATTCTGGGCCTCTTGATACGGAAATATTTGAAGCTAGAGTATATGAAGTTTTATCCAAATATTTCAAGGAAAAAGACAGACACTATGGTAACTACTATTAAGTCGGGTTATATGGTGGTGAAGTACTAGGTTGCTGAAACAGTCATGCTTTGACCTCTATTGTTATATTGTTATGTCCTGTTTTATCTCAATCTCCCCCTTATTCTTTTAAAAAAATTATTTAGTCATTTCTTATGTTTGTCTTACTTAAGGCAAAAAATTTAAAAAATTAGGATATATATATATAGTAACTCTTTTTGATTTCCTATTAACTTGTTTTGAAGTCCTGTAGTACTCCCACGATCTTGTTTTGACTGATTAGACTCCGTTCCATTCTGTATGATAGTATCAAGTTTGAGGATATAGGCAACTACTTTGAAGGCAATAAGATTCACTAAGATGCCCATTCTGGTTTGACTATTGTCTTCTTTGGAAGTCCTGTAATGTTTACAATGCCTAAGTTTTATTGGTCTTGTTTTCTACTGTTTTGTCCAACTGTATAATATCTAATGAGATAGAGAATTCTTTTTAAGGAAACAAGAGACAACGTTAATAACCATTGTTGATAACCTTGTGCTCTGTTCTACACCATGTGCTGTGTCTATCCTTAGTTTTGACTGACAGCTTTGTTTTGCCATATTTGACTGTATTTTCTCCCCCCCCCAAAAAAAGTAATAAGCACTAAGGAGTAATAAAATCCAAAATGTGTAAATTTTGTTGTAAAAAAGAGAGGGAAAAAAGAGCTCTAATTGCCTTTGCTATTCTATGTCTCTTCTCATTCCATATGAATGTTAAGAGTGATTTCTCTAGATCCATGAGGTTTATTGATGTTATTTTTATTGGGATTGCACTGAATCTGTATAGAAGTTTTATGAGAACAGCCATTTTCACAACATTGATCCTTTCTATCCATGAGCAAGGGATGTTTTTCCATTTTCTGAGATCCTATTCAGTTTCTTTTTTTAGAGTATTGTAATTTTCCCTATATAATTCTTTCACTTCTTTCATGAGAATAACTCCTAAATATTTCAGGTTTTTGGTCGCTAGTGTGAAAGATGTGGCTTCACTTATTTCTCTCTCATTGATTTTGTTGTTAGTGTATAGAAGTACTATTAATTTTTGAGTATTGATTTTGTATCCAGCTACATTGCTGAATTTACTGATTATGTCTAGGAGTCTTTCAATAGAGTTTTGGGGATCTGTTATATAGAATATCATATCATCTGCAAATAATGATAATTTGACTTCTTCTCTTCCTATGTTTACCCCTTTTATTTCTCTCTCTTGTCTAATTGCTCTGGCTAGTATTTCCAGTACTATTAAATAGGAGTGGTGACAGAGGACATTCTTGTCTTGTGCCTGATTGTAAGGTAAAGGCCTTCATTTTTTTGGCATTTAGTATGACACTGGCTGTTAGTTTGTCATAGATGGCCTTTATTATATTGAGGTAATGACCATCTATTCAAATTTTCTGTAAGGTTCTTATCATAAATGAATGTTGGACCTTATCAAAAGCTTTTTCTGCATCTATAGAAATGATCATGTGATTCTTACTTTTGGATTTATTGATATGGTGGATGACATTTATTCATTTACATATGCTGAACCATCCCTGCATGCCTGGGATGAATCCTACTTGGTCATGGTGTATAATCTTCTTGATGATATGCTGCGTCCTATTTGCCAATATTATATTGAGAATTTTTGCATCTGTGTTCATTAGATTGGCAGGTAGTTTTCTTTTTTTAGTTGGGTCTCTCTCAGGTGTTGGTACTAGAGTATATTTGCTTCTAGTAGTAACTTAGGAAGGATTGCTTCCCTTTCAATTTCATTGAAGGGTTTGAGGAGTGTTGGCATTAAATCGTCTTTGTATTACTTACAGAATTTTGCAGTGGATTCGTCTGGGCCTGGGCTCTTCTTTGTGGGTAAGGAGTTAATTACATTATCAAATTCATTAATAGAAATTGGGTTATTCAGTAGTTTTACATCTTCTTCTCCTAGCTTGGTACTTCATATGTTTCCAGGAATCTATCTATTTCTTCTGTGTTATCAAACCAATGAGAGTAGAGGTTTTCAAAATAGGTGTTGATGATCTTCTGTATTTGTACAGAGTCTGTAGTGAGTTTGTCTTTTTCATTTCTTATTGCATGAATTTGAGCTTTTTCTTTCCTTTTTTAGTAAGATTGGCTAGGGGCCTATTAATTTTAGTTATTCTTTTAAAGAACCAACTCTTTGATTCATTGATTCTTTGGATTGTTTTCTTAGTCTCCATTGCATTAATTTCAGCTCTGATTTTTATAATTTCCTCTCTTCTTTGGCTTTGGGCTTTACTTGCTCTTCTTTTTCTAGATGTTTGAGGTGTAGCATCAGGTTATTTATTTGTATTCGTTATGTTTTCCTGATATGGGAATTCAGTGTAATAAATTTTCCTCTGAGGACAGCTTTCATTGCATCCCGCAGATTCCGTTAAGGTGTAATTGTATTTTTGTTTGCTTGTAGGTATTGTTTAATTTCTTCTTTAAGTTCCACTATGACCCACTGATTACTCAAGAGTGTATTATTCAATTTTCATTTATTTGTTGTATTTTTGCTGTATCTTTTACAATTAATTTCTAATTACATGCCACTCTGATTCGGTAACATGCATGGGATAATTTCAACTCTTTTGCATTTATTTAAATATGTTCTGTGGGCTAATATATGATCTATTTTAGAGAATGTCCATTGTACTGATGAGAAAAACGTCTATTTTGATTTTGCTGTATGGAACACTCTGTATATATCTATCAAGTCCATTTGTTCACATGTGTGATTCAGTTCTGTTATTTCTTTGCTGATTTTCTGCTGGTTGATCTTTCCCTTGCTGTCAATGGTTTGTTAAGGTCTCCTGTTACAATTGTGTTAATGATAATTTGATTTTTCATTTCTGTTAATACTTGTTTTATATAATTGGATGCTCTGGAATTTGGTACATATATATTTAAGTTAGTTATCTCTTCCTCTTGGAGTTTTCCCCTTATGAGTATGTAGTGACCTTCTTTGTCTTTTCTGATCATTGTTGGTTTAAAGTTCACAGTGTCTGCAAACAGAATGGCTATTCCTGCTTTTTTTTGGATTCCTGTTGCATGAAGATTTATTTTCCATCCTTTGACTTTCAGCCTGTGAGTATCCTTCAGGGTTAGATGGGTTTCCTGTAAGCAGGGTTGGATTTTGTTTCTTGATCCATTCTGCCAGTCTGTTTCTTTTAATTAGTGCATTGAGACCTTTTACATTAATGGTTGTAACTGTTCTATGTTGGTTTATTGTTGACATGTTATCTTTCTGCTGTTGCATTTTTATCTTTCTGTTCTGTTTAATTATCTGTTTTGCTTAGTGGTTTTTTCCTTTGTGTATTTAAACTGTCTTTCAATATTTTTTGCAGGGTTGGTTTGGTGTTCATGAAGCTCTTCAGCTGTTCTTTGTCATGGAAGTATCTTATTTCACCATTAATTCTGAATGATAGTTATGAAGGGTACATCAGTCTAGGTTTGAAATCATTTTGCTTTAGGATCTGGAATACTTCACTCCATGCTCTTCTTTACTTTATTGTTTGTGCTGAGAAGTCTGCTGTGATTCTGATAGTTTGTCCTTTATAAGTGATCTGTCTTTTCTCTCTCACAGTTTGTAATAATCTATTCTTGTGTTGGTTTCCTGGGATGGTGATTATTATATGTCTGGGTGTAGTTTTATTTTGGTTATGACTATTTGGAGTTCTATATACTTCACTGAACCTGATGTCGGTTTCTGATCCCATGCTTGGGAAATTTTCAGCTATTACTTCTCTAAATATCCTCTTTACATATTTTATGTTGTCCCCTTCTTTTTCATTAGTCTCTATCATTCTTATGTTGTTTTTCTTTGCATCATCTTGCAGTTGTTGAATTGTTATTTCCTGATTCTTTGTTATTTTTAAAAATCCTTCCTTTCATGTTCACTAGCTGCAATCCTGTCTTCAGTTCTGAAATTCTATCTTCAATTTCATTGAGGTGGTTTTTACAGCTTTCAGTGGAATTTTTGATTTCTTGCATATCTCTGTGCATCTGCTTTATGTATTCTGTTTGTTTCTTAATATTGCTCATCTAGGTATTCTTTTGGTTTAGTTCCTCCAGTTTTTTAACTGTGTTTTCTTTAGATATATTCAGCATCTCTTTCATTTCTTTTATCATTTCTTCTTTTACCTGGGAGATTATTTCTAGTTTGAATTCCTTTAAAGCTTCCTGGAGTTGCTTGTTTATTTCAGTAGCTATTGTGTCTGATACTTGAGGTGTATGGCATATATTCTCTTCTATATACATCACTCCTAGGGTTTCTTGAGATGGGCTGGAGGTTTGAGGTTATAATTTGGTCTTTTGTTTTGTCATTTTCTTATATTTCTGTGTTTCAAGTGTTATGCACCCACCTGCTTGCTTGGAACTCCACAGTTCTCCAAGCACAGCCTGAACAGGGAGGTGGATGTAGGTGCCTCTCACCCGCCTATTGTTTCACTGCACCCAAAAGGCTCTAGGGCTCACTGCACAAGCTGAGCTGCGTGGAGAGTGCTCAGGGCACTTACCCCAGGACTCAGGGCCTCTGGAACTGGTGATGCTCACCTGCTTGCTTACAAATCCACAGACCTCCAGAAACACAGGGAGCAGGATCCAGGTGCCCCAGACCCACCCAACTGTTCCATTGCACCCAGATGGTGCGAGTGTCCAAAACAGGCTGGGCTCCGGGGACGGTGTGCGCCTGCCTGCTTGCTTGGAACTCTATAGTTCTTTGTGCAGCCGGATTGGGGAGGTGGATGTAGGTGCCTCTGACCAGTCTAGTTTTTTCACTGCCCCCAGAAGGCTCAACAAAAGCTAAGAACAAGCTGGGCTGGGGGAGAGTGCGCGGGGCACTTACCCCAGGAAGCAGGGCCTCTGGAACTCGAATTCTTCACTTTGAGAGAGACAGTCATCATGATTAGAAAAAAAAAATAAGAGATTATGACAATCTCACTGTTTTGATAATTATTGAGAAGAACTAAGCATGCTGTAATGCATACATACTGAAAACACTCTTCATAACACTGGTAGGATGGCTGAAGAGTGAGAACCTATAAATAATGCTAATCACCTCATTGTAACAGATAGAAAATGTGGAAAAGTGAAAAGCACTGAAAGATATCACTGTAAAGAAACAACAAATATTTGAAGAAGCAGCCTTAAACATCTCAGAAGGTATACACATGCACATGTACCTCAGTACCCTTAAATATGCAAAACATTTGTTTTCATTCATCAGTGTAAAATACAGTTAATTCAAAACTGTAACTGGCTTGGTCCCTGCAGGCAGCTTAAGAACTTCTTTCCTAAGAGACTTGGAGGAGGAACCATAGCTAGTCTCAGGAAGAAATCTCTGGAGAGCACAATGTCTCCATAACCATCTCCAGATCTCCAGGTAGAAGCCTCTGGGACCCCATAGGACTGGAGCTCACAACAGTTCAGAAAGGATGCGTGGCTGAACGTCATTGGCCCTTCTGAATGGGAGTTAATGTCCCCACCTTGAGGAGAGCTTCTGACCTGAGGACTGACTGTGAGCGTGCAGCCATGGTCAGGGGAATCCTCCAAAGGTAGGTTTCATTCATGGACATTTAAATAAGTAATAAGCTCTTTGAGATAAGTCAGAGTCAGACACTTCTCACTATTTACAGATGTACTTTTGTTATGAGAAGAGTAATCACATCACATTTGTTTTACAGATAAGAGGAAGATCATTCTTTCATTGACATAGAATAAATTCAGGTGCATGTGGAACTAGACCCATGGAAATATACTCTTTGCCCCTTTTCCTACTTGGTCTTTGAGATTTGGAAATAGTAGAACATTACTGGAGATACTCAGAGTTCCTTCTATAGGACTTGAGCAACATAGAGTGGACATATCTACAATTTCACAGCATTGTTCTATTGACTGCTGCTTTTCAAGTAGCAAACTGGTAAGATTACATAACATCATAATCAGAAATGGATGCAATGGATTCGTGGGGGTGGATTCATAAAATGATGTAACAAAAGCTAAGAAAAAACATGGTAGGGGAAAAGAGTTACTTTTGGTAAATATCTTTAAAATTTTCAATTTAAGGACATTTTAAATACTGTCACTGAACAAGAGGTTCACATAGAATATTTAAATCCTGTAACAAGCTTCTAAGGCATACTTGTGAATTAACCATAGCCATTAAACTGGATAGGTTCAGTACTGTTCTCTGAATTTGCTCTGTGATGACAGCAGTGAGTGAAGCAGTGAGCTGAGGAACACAGATTTTCTCCAAACTCAAATATGGATTTCCAGAAAGTGGTTTGTACATCAAAGGCCCCAGGTGGTGCTGCAGCAGCCCCGGTCACTCACGTGGAGCAGTACGAGACTGAAGCAATGGAGAGCTTGGAAAATCACAACAGCCCTCGTGTGGGGAAAAGGGAATCTAAGGACAGAAACTTCAAGACTTCACGGTCACCTGCAATCGAAGTCCTGGGTGTCACAGTCCACCTGGGTCAAAATTCTTCCAAACCATCATTGCATCCTAATAATGACGGGGTAGCTGGCCCTCATCAGGGTGAGCCTAACATCCCAATTTTGCCTTCCTTTGGTTATTATTATTCTCACATAGATGCCTAAAAGTCACCCTCATTGCCATGTCTGTTATGCAGATGGCAAGGTCATGTCCCCTGCAGATTGTGGAGGATTAACAATTGCTTGGTGTAAATATATGATCTGACAGGAGTCCCTTCAGAGCCCCTAAACCTTCTGGTCTGCTGTGCCTGCTGCTGTGCCTCCCTCAGAATTCCCTGTGCCAGTGAGTGCGCTGCAGGGCACACGGAGGAGCAGGGAGGGCAGGGGTCAGACTCAGCCTCACCTGAATCAATGGCTGGTGCTGATGAAAAGTGGAGATGGCTGGTGGGAATGAGGGTGAGACTGGGAGGAGAGCCTGGCAGGTTCATTCAGAACTTAACTCATCGAAACAGTTCATCATTGAAGTAATGATTAGTTTATTCTTTTGAGGATTTTTTTTTGGTTAGTTGTAGTACCAGATGACATTAACACATGATCAATAACTCAGTTCCCTACAAAGCATGGAACACTGAGTTGGAAAGAAAGGAGACAATGAGTAATTATGCATTCAGTCATATTTATTCACAAGAATTCACTTAAATCCCTCATAATTACTAACCTCACAGTCTAGGTTTAAGTTAGCAAAGGGACACAGTAGAGACTGCCATTTAATATCTCTACATATTAATGAATCACCCAGTTGTTGTGATCATTACTTAATTTAATAACAAAAGAAAACTGCATTAGTGCTGAAAGGGGACAATGAATGCACACTTAAGACATCTGCTGAAGTTTCTGATAGGTGAGCACTTTGAAGTGTCAGTTTTCACCGTGGTCCAGAGGGGCAGATTTCCCGGTGCAGACATCCAACAGTCTATTCACCTAGTTAACAAATTATCTGTATATCATTTCAAAAATTAAAGTTGCTTACAGTCCGTAGGTGACATACGAAAATATGTAAGATTCGAAACCACATAAATATGCATACACTTAGAAAAAGCTTGCTTTCCAAGATAATGCCTTATGTGGAGAATCTGAAGTGTAAAACCTTCTACACTAACAGAATACATATGATGCTTATACTTTTCTATTTCAGTTTGGATTTTTATGATTCTATTTCTTTTTTTCTGCTATAGAGCATGTAGAGATTTTGGACAGCACTGATGGAGAACAGGACAGAGGTGACAGAGTTCCTCCTGCTGGGACTGACCGATGATCCACACCTGCAGCTTCCCCTCTTCATCACCTTCCTCCTCATCTACACCATCACTGTGGCTGGGAACCTGGGGATGATCCTGCTCATCCTCCTGGACCCCGTCTGCACAGCCCCATGTACTTTTTCCTTGGCAACCTGTCCCTGGTGGACTTCTGTTCCTCCTCAGTTGTCACTCCCACAGTCATAGCTGGGTTTCTCACAGGAAACAAGGTCATTTCCTACAATGCCTGTGCTGCTCAGATGTTCCTGTTTGTAGCCCTTATTGGTGTGGAAAATTATCTCTTGGCCGCAATGGCCTATGACCGCTATGTTGCAGTGTGCAAACCCCTGCACTACACCACCACCATGACCACCAAGGTGTGTATAGGGCTCGTCCTAGGATGCTATACCTGCTCACTCCTGAATGCCTGCATCCAAATTGGGAACACATTCAGCCTCTCCTTTTGTAGCTCCAATATGATTCATCATTTTTTCTGTGATATCCCACCAGTCATGGCCTTATCATGCTCTGACAAGCACGTTGGTGAACTGATTCTTGTCTACCTTGTGAGCTTTCATATCTTTTTTGCCATCTCGGTTATCTCAGCTTCCTACATCCTCATTTTTATCACCATTCTAAGGATGCACTCAGATGCAGGACATCGCAAGGCTCTGTCCACCTGTGCCTCCCACTTCACTGCTGTCTCCATCTTCTATGGGACTTCGATGTTCATGTACCTGCAGCCCACATCGAGTCACTCCATGGACACTGATAAAATCTCCTCTGTGTTCTATACGATAGTCATTCCCATGCTGAACCCCATGGTCTACAGCCTGAGGAACAAAGAGGTCAGTAATGCCTTCTTTAAAGTCAAGAGCTCATTCATTTGTTGAAAGCCAAATTATGTGTAAAAATTTCACTTTATCTTTTTGAGTCAAGTCATACCTGGATTTCTTCCTGCCAGAGCTTCTTTGAGCACTGTGTTATATTTTGAGACCCATATTATCATTAAATTATTGAAGTAATCATCACTGGGTAGAAGTCTTTTGACATCAAAAATTAAAAGAAATACTGTTTCCAGAATAAAATACAAGGTGAGAATGCTGAACATGTCCTATGATCAGCTGTCAAAACGATATGCAAGGATATTGAAGTGTATGTACACAGTACGTACAGGTCTTGTCCATTCCCAATGCCAATGCAAATATGTATCCTGGAGGCTCAAAATTGTCCATAAATAGGAAAAATGTCCAATGATTACAGGTACAAATATGTTGTAGGTTTTACAGACTTGAAGATAGCGTAGTATTTGTAGAAGTTATTTGGTTGGATTAAGAGATACTCAGAAATTATGGAAATAATGGCATGCTCTGTCTGCGAGTGTGTTTCCAGAAGAATGTGTTAGTTAAAGCAGTGGACTAGTAAGGAAGGTCTATCCTAGTTGTTAAAAAAAATCAAGAGAGGACAAGTGCTCTCTCTGTCTTCTCTCTGTCTCTGTCTCTGTCTCTGTCTCTCTGTCTGTCTCTGTCTCTCTCTCTCTCTCTCTCTCTCTCTCTCTCTCTCTCTCTCTCTCTCTCTGTCTCCCTCTCCCTCCCTCCCTCTTTCACCTTTAGGACATCTATCTTCAAATGCTGCAGACATCAGGTGATCTGTGCCTCTTTTGGTCCTTCTGTCTCCCACACTCACAGCAGGCCCTTGTTTCAGGCTCAGTGAACCCTGAGCCAGTTTTTTCCTTAGAATTGCCGAAAGAACATCCAAGGACTTGACAAGCTCTCTGTCTTATTCCCCAATACCCTTAACAAATGGTCTCCCACTTTTCTATACCTCTTCCATTGATCCTGTTTTGCTTGAGATCTCTGAATAAAACACTAATGTTTAAAAATTATAATTTAACATTAGAATTGGGTGATAGAATATGAATTTTGCTAAGATTTCTTTAACTTATCAGTATAATTCTGAGAATCATAATTTGAGAATATGATGTATATCACAAAATGCAAGTGATTCTCTTTTCAGATTTTTTTCTAAGATTATTTCTACAATATAAGTATACATAATGAACATGTTTATTATAGGGAATTTGTATTTGTGCGTGATATATCTTGATACCTCTCCCCCCACTCCCATTTCCATTTCTTCCTTTCAAAACTCTTTCACTCCCAGTAACAAAGCTTGGTTTTGGTTTTCATTTTATCCTTCTTTGCTCATATTTTTGTTTGCCTCCTTTCCTTTCCTCTTTCCCCTTCCTATTTCCCTTTTCTTTTTTTTTTTAATGACTTCTATGTGTCTAAGAATTTGTGCAGTTCTTCTGTGTTTTTCACCTTATTAGAGAAATGCTTCTCATCAGTACTGGTGGTACTGATGATCTTACAGAGAATCCACTGTAATTTCACATTTTTTGTTCTTAACTGTGTGAATTTGATTCCTTTCTTTCCTTTTTTTGATAAAGTTAGCTAATGGATTAAATTATCTTATTTTTATTTTATTTAATCTTTCATATAACCAGCTGTTTGATTCATTGAAGCATGGAGAGGAAAGGATTGATCAATCTGAAGATGAATCTAATGATATTTCCTTTGAAGAGAAGGGGAAATGTCTATGTACATTAAAATACCCTTAAGAATGATACTCAAATGAAAAGAGAAACACTTCTTCAGTTTTGGTGGGAGTGTAGACTAGTGTGACCACTGTAAAAATCAGTGTAGATTTTCCTCAAAAAACTAGGATTGGAAGTTCCATTCAACCCAGCTAATCCTCTTTTGGGTATTTTCCCAAAAAAACTGAAAATGTCATTCCACAGTGATATATGCACACCCATGTTTATAGCAGCACAATTTGTAATAGCTAAATCTTGGAAATAACCAAAATACCCATCAACTACATCATGGATAAAAAAAAGATGTGGTATTTTTATACAATGGAATATGACTCTGATATAAAAAGGACAATCTTCAGGCTTTTATAGGTAAATGGATGCAATTTAAGACGATACTCATAAGTGAAATAAATGAAACTCACATCTATAAATATTGTACTGTCTTCTTAATGTAAAAAAAAACTGAAAGTAATAAGATTCAAAATGTGCAATAAATATCATAATAATGAAAGGGAAAGAAAGTGCTCAAAGGGAAAGAACAACTGGGATAGAGGAAAGGAGAAAAGGAAGAAAGGAAAAGACCATAGGCATGTAGGTGTGAATACATAAATGTATGTATGTATATGTATACAAGATAGATAACTATACTACTAATCCCTGTTAGTCCATCCAAAAGAACAAACAGGTTGTGCTATCCCTGTTTGTTTGATCATCTTTATGCTTAGATCTTGTAAACTGATTGACTACCTCCAAGATAACAATATGAAATACATTAACTAGTGTTAATTTCCTATTTTTTTTGAAATTTTGTATTATTTCTATCCCGTTTTTTGGTTTTTGCTTTATAAATAAAAAAGAATGAAAAACAAAATAAAAACCTTCTATGGTTGATACATTGTGTCATCTTGAGCAATTTAGAAATTTAACTAAGAGACTCAGCAGGGAGCCAGGATCCTGACTTTGTAAATATCATCATTCTATGCAAGAGAAGGGCAAGGAGATTTTGTGAGTGCAACACTGGTCCTGGAGGCTGGGTTTCCTGTGTAAAATATGAGAGAAAATAGAGGCTTGCTTTTCCCTTCTTTTGTTCCTGCTGCTTTTTGCTCGTGGCTGCTTTAAAGTGTTGCCCCTAAGCCATGCCACTTTGCCATGGAGCCAGGTGATTATAGGCTGACACCTCCACAAACAGTGCACTAAGTAAACCTTTCCTTCCCTCATTTTTGATGTTGGATATTTTGCTCCATTACTGAGATAAAAGTAACCAAGACAGAGTTCTGTATCAGGAATGGGGGCATGGCTGTGACTGTACCTCATCAAATGGTTCAAGAGCTTTTGAGAATGCTTCGTGGGAAGAGTTTGGAAAGGTTCAGAGATGTTAACTGAGTGTAGAACTGAAATGACTTAGGTTGTTCTATATGAGACATTCTGGTCAGAACTCAGAAGACTAGAAAACTGGCAAAGACCAGGCTTGGAAGGTTTCTTCTGGGAAAAAGAACTACACTGGTTGTTGAACTCCAGATGATATATGCTATGGCTTGACAAAAGTTTGTCTGTATTTTGCTTATACCCAAAGACTTTGCCTGAGACTAATTAAAAACAGTGGACTAATTGAACTAAGAAAATAAATTCCAAGGCAGTTGAATGTTAAGAGTGCAGCACAGCTATTGTTGGAGACTTCTAGCTAGATCTATGCTGCAAATCAAAAGCAAAGAGCCCAACAGGATGATGTAAAACATTGTGAGTTTGGTCACAAAGAAAGCTCCATTAAAGCTGTGGACTACAAAGACAGAGATGAAGAAATGTGGATTGTTGAGAAAGAACAGGAAAATAGAAAAGATGGCTTGAAAAGCAGGAAGTCTTTGACCATTTGAGCCTCCAAACTGCAAAAGTGGAAGACTTTGCTTTGAGAGGAAAGCTGTAGAGCACCATGTTCTAGAATGGCAGGAGCAAAAGAAATTTGTTCCTCAGAACTGGATTCAGAGTGCCCAATGTTCCAGATAATCGGTCCCTATAACCAAGAGAGAGTAAAATCTGGCTAGTGCTGCAACTGGCAGTGGACCTCAGCATCATCCATGTGGTGCTGGGTTTAGGTGCATACAGAACGCAAGAGTTCTGAGGTTAAAAAGGCTTCCACCCTAAATTGAGAAGGCCTGGGAGGCCAGGCGGTGTGCTATAAAAAGCTGTGAGTGTGAAGCCAAATGTGCAATAGGGATCCCAGAAGTTTAAAGCCAGGAACGTGGACTGTCTAAGGAAAGCTGCAAGGAGACAGCAAAGCAGGCATAAGAGAGAAGCTGTTGGAGCTACAACCACCAGAAGTGTCATAGGGGTGGAATCACACAAGTCCTTTGGAGCTCACAATTTGTCAGAGTTCTTCAGTTTCTTGGATGTGCAACTGTAGGACTTAACATTTGCCCTGCTGGATTTTGGACTTGTTTTGGTTCCAATCCTGTGTATCCTCTAGCTTGTAACTTTTGGAATAGGAATGTTTATCTTGTGCCATTGAGGCTATTGGAAGTGTTTAACTTTATTTTCATTTGTACAGGAGCTTGCAGCTAAGAGTTTGCCTTACATCTCAGAGGGGACTTGGGACTTCAAGTTTTCACCAGTGGGCGAAACTGTTAAAACGCATGCAATTCTTGCAGATGGACTTTTGCATGAAGAGTTGTGCGTGAGTCTTTGGGGCTCCCAGGACAAAATGTTATGCTTCTCATGTAATATAATGTTGATAAACTTAATGCTGGTTCTTAAGGATTGTTAAACCTGTGTTATAATGTTCAAGCTGTGAAACCATAACAACAAATATGACTTTGTAACTGGAGAACTATTTTAAACAAATGTGTCTGCTTGCCATGTTGACAAGGGGTGGAAGGTTATGATTGAAACATTGTGTCAGCTTGAGCAATTTAAAAGTTTAAGAGACTCAGCAGGGACCCAAGATTCTTACTTTGTAAATATCCTCACCCTGTGCAAGAGGAGGGTAATAACATTGTGTGACTGCTACACCCTTCCTGGGGTGGGGTGGGGCTGGGGGGTAGGGAGTGGGGGAATAGGGGGTTGGAGGGTGACTTGTATAAAATGTAAAGGAGGAAAAGAAGCTTGTTCTCCCCTCTTTTTGCTTCTGTTGCTTTTGCTGGTTGCTGCTGTGAAGTGTTGCCCCTCAGCCACACCACCCTGTCTTGGAGCCAACTGATTATGGACTAATACCTCTACACAGTGTGAGCTAAATAAATCTTTCATTTCTCCATTTTGGATGTGTTATTTTGCCCCTGCAGTGAGAGAAAAGTAACCAAGATACCTTCCAAAATGATTGACAAATGAAAGTTGATCACTGGTAGGGCCGCCCTTCATATGCAAAAATGTTCTTTATCCTAAAATTTAACAACTCCAGAAAGTAACTAAATAGCATCAACAGCCACATCGTACCCTGTAAACATCCATTGATACCATTGGCAAAATAATAAAAGAATAACTAAAATAAATTTTAAAATAAATATTGAAAAACAGAGAAAAGTGATCATTTTGAAAGAATGCAATGAAATGAAAAAGCCAAGTTTTATTTCATTTTGTAAATTCTCAGTTTTTACATATTTTTAAAAATGCCTAAAACATTAATTTTAAAATTATGTAAGAATATGATGTAAGAGTGCAATCTGTGGCAAAATACGATGCAGTAGCAGGTGCAGGTGCATAGGGCTGTTGTGGTTTATTTTT
This sequence comes from Cavia porcellus, assembly GCF_034190915.1. Classification (NCBI taxonomy): domain Eukaryota; kingdom Metazoa; phylum Chordata; class Mammalia; order Rodentia; family Caviidae; genus Cavia; species Cavia porcellus. Next base: position 51,958,459 of record NW_026947500.1, on the reverse strand, counting down.
ACTATTAAAGCACCATTGCATCTCCAGGGTCTTCAGTATTCCTGCCCACCAGCACTCTGGACCTCTCTTGCTTCACAATCACATAAACAAAATCCATACAATAAACACAGACAAGGACCCGTGTAAGACACACATAGACATAATATACATTTGAATACATAGTTTGCTATATTAAAAGATATATGTTATATAATATTATTATAAGATAGATTGATAGATATTTTGTTCTAATTGTCTGCAGCACACTGCTAATCAGGTTTTGCTACTAAGATTTCCTGTAGAGTAATAAAATCCTAGAGATGAGTTCTTAATTGTTTCTGCACTTTCTAGCATTGACCATCCAAATTGATTCCCTTTAGTGACACCCATAAGTCTACTTTCAGCAACAGAGTTCAGGATGTCATTGTCAATAGTGATGAGCGATATGTCACCACAGAATATTCCTAAGAAAACACTAAAATCAGTGATCTGTACATCTATGTCCTATGGTTCAAAGGACACATCCTTCAAAAATCCATGTCAGGACCTAACAGTCAATATAACCACATCACCATATGAAGTGTTTAGATGGTGACTGAGTCTTACGATGTGATTCACCTCTGCCTCATGATTGGGGCCAGGGTCCTTGAACAAGTTTTAAGGGAACTAGCAAGACTTTTTCCTTTCTGTTTGCCATCATACGAGGACACAATCACCTCTGCTCTTTTTCTCTCACATCCTTCTCTTCTCCAACAGATGAAATTTTAGCAAGTATCTGCTAGGAGGAGCAGATTCATACTGGTCACCAAATCTGGACACTCAGCCTTGAGCTTCACCTCCTTCATAACTGTACAAAAACAAATTTCCCTTCCTTATAAACTGCCACATCTGAGGCATTTTGTCCTAAGTATAGAAATAGACTAAAATACCGTATGTGTGATCCTTTTAAACATTTCATCATACTAATGAGAATCATTAGCTAGTTTCTCTCGATGTTGTAGGAGGAAAGGAAAGGGAAAAAGGATGGGTTGGTAATTTTAATTACCATATTAACACAGAACTGAATGTTTGTCCACTTATCTCCTGTAACTAAGCAACTGAGACCACTCCTACCCAAGACAGCCCTATGAGTGGCTGAGCTCAAGGGCAAAGTAAACTCCTAATCAAGCTTCATGCCCTCTGTAACAGTGGGGGCATTGGTAGCAAATATATAAGATTCTGATATGTGAGATGACACTAATCAAACTGCAGACACTGATACTTAAATTTTGGTACATCTTCTTGGACAAAAAAACTTACTGTTCCTCCCTCCACAGAATTCCACTTTGTATGAAGAGATTATATCTACACTGCCCAGGGAAATTTAATGAGCAATCCAGATACAATAACCTTATGAGATAAAGGTGATTTTCTAGGGACATTTTTTTTTCTGTTTCCTTCTTGATTTCCAGCTAACATAAGTCCCAGAAGGCCTCTCAGGAGCATGTGATGTGTGAAGAAGTTTACTGATACCTAACAGATCTCCCTGAGTTTTCTACTTTGCACAGAAAGAAATCTCAAGCATATACCTGATATTATATGCATATATATATTAAGTGTAAATATTGTGAAAGGAAGGTAAATTTGAATCAGGTCAAAAATAATGAAAAAAGCTTACAAAGTAGAGATTTTGTATTAAGTAGATTTCAGAATATTAGAAAGAATGCATGTTGTTTATTTGTTTGGTTGAACTGCAGCATAAAAAGTAGGCAATAACACGTGACCTGGAAATCCTAGATATCACAATAGAGAAGGCTTCAAAGCCTTAGAGAACTTAGAATGTTAGAATACACTTTTTATTTTTAGCCTGCATAATACATGGCCTGTGAGGAAAACACTGCTTTCTACCACAGGCATAAGGAATGATTTTGTGAGGGGAACCCTGGCATCGTTAAAGAGCCCCATGGTCACAGTTCTCTGTAGGCTGCTTCTTGCACTGAGAACTGAGGTCACTGAATGGGGAAACTTTATAATGGAAAGGCTTGGATTCCACATGGTGGGGCCACCTGGCTGCACTCGACTGTCAAAAGCAGAGTGGGTGAATTTGTGCTAATGGACAGCAGACTCTAAGCAGGGCTCAGAGTAAGGATAATGCAATGCTGAGATACCAGCTAGATGGTTATGGGGTTGCTGGAAGGAGGCAGGAAACAAGCCTGCTGAGTTATTTTTTAATGACTATTAGTGAATACCATCTATACAAATCAATGAGTTTCACTGTGACATTTCAGGCATGCCTTAGTGCACAATTCTTTAACCATATTCATCCAATCGATTGAAGGTCTAAATATAGTAAAACTCCATTTTCCCTTATAAGAAGGATTCTCCAAATGAGTGCCTTTGGGCCCACTGCATCATCATCTCCTCTAGAGCTCTTCAAGCGTTCCTCCAAAATGCACATCAGCTCCTATGGGTCTGATCTGCTGGCTAATACTGCAGATCCAGAACTGCAACTGGAGGAACCTATTTCTGAGAATAATCTCTCTGTCTCCCTCTGCCTCTCTGTCTCTCTCTCTGTCTCTGTCTCTCTCTCTCTCTCCATATAGATATTTATGTACAGTTTCTATAGGGCACTCTAACACAATCATTACTAAAACTTGCAGAAATCAAGAGGTGCACATGAAAAGCGAACAATGATTTGCAAAGGAAAAATGATACTTTAAGCTTTAAGGGATATGACACATAAAATGTACAGGAAACAAATTGTAAAGTGGCATAAATATCTTCATATGATCATTACTTGTGATTATATGATAGATAGCATGTAAGTGAAAGGTGGAAAAATCAGCATTCCGTGATACCAAAAGTGACAGGTTATTAGACAAAACAGACTATGAATTTTAAAAATCATTATTAAATAAATAAGTATATATTGATAGAGACATCAGATATTGAAGAGGATATATTTGAAAACACAGTCATCTAACAACAGGTTTCCAAAATATATTAAATAATTGTCAATATAACTGAAGAGATGAATAGATGGTTTGACAGTATTAAATGAGGACTTCTGTGCCTCATTTCCATACTGAATAGAATGGCTAGGAAGAAAATGAAAAGAAGCAGTGGACAAAGCAACACCATCACCCAGCAATACGTGTGTCTTAATAGACAGCACTGAGCACCTTGCCCAGGAACTGTATTTTGCTCCTGAAATATCCTCTAGGATAAATCATATTCTAGACCATGAATCTGGTCTGAATAAATTTGCAAATATAAAAATAAAAAAGTATCTTCACTGGTTATGAGATAAAAACAAAAATTTGAGTAATCACAGTATTGAAATATCACTAATGCCAATGATCAGAAACTAATTTAAGAAAAATCTACATAGTAAATTTATAAATGTAACTTCAAAGTTTAACAATAAGAAAGACCTCAATAAAAAACCTAAATTTGAACTTTAAGTAAATAATCTAAAAGTGAAAATTTAAACTAGAAGTAGCAGCAGAAGAAAGAAAAAAATAAAACACAGAAAATGAAATATAGAAAGACAATGAGGAAAATCAATGAACTTAAGGTTGACTCTCTGGAATAGTTGCCTTTAAAAAAAAACTTTCAGGATACAAAAAAGAAAAAAATTCTCAAGTTTCTATAACAAATGAAAATGAAGATATAACTACTTGAGAAGGGATATAACAGAATATAAAAAATATACCTATATGTGCTATATTATATACAAAACACAAATTTTAGGGAAAACAAACACTAATAAAACTAACACAAAGGAAAAAAATTCTAATTATACCTATAACAAGTATAGAGGTCAAAGTAATAATAATAATAATAATAATAATAATAATAATAATAATAAAACTTTCCAAGAAAGAAAAGCACAGAACTAGATGGATTCCTTTGTGAATTCTTTGAAACAAAGAATCACAGTGCGTGAATAAGACAGAGAAGAAACCATAGTGTTTTTATTAATTTGCTATGGTTCTTGTAACAAATTCCTATACATTTGGAAGTTTACAAACTGTTGTAGTCAGGATTTGCAATGCCACAGACTAACACAGGACACACAATTTATAGATTATAGTAGACATCCAAAAAGTCAAATCCAGAAGGCGAGGAATCTGAACACACACTACAGACTCCAGGAATTCAGCTGAAGTCCTGGATCCCACCACAATGTCCTGCATGAGTCCAGCTGCAGACCTAGAGCCCCTGGCAATGTCCTCCACTAGTGCAGCTGGAGGCCTAGAGCCCACGACGATGTCTCACACCAGTCTGTATCAAGAGAAGGCCCAAAAGTCAGTGGCAGAAGCTAGAAAGTCTACACCACTGGAACTGTGCCTGTAGGTAGAAGATCTGCACTGGAGCAAAGAAGCCATGATCAAGAAAAGTACCAGGGCCAACCCCAAGAAAGAACCACAGCCATCCTCAGCAACAGCAAGGATATAAGCTCATCTGATGATGAGAACAGCTGAGTTCATACCAGAAAAACCAGAGCAACAAGATACTCCAAGAGGATCAGCACCACACAATCCCCCACTCCAGTTCTCTCATAGGTGTAGGTGATTCTACCTCTCCGTGAGTTCCTCCACAAGGTCTTATAACGTCCAGTTCCTAAGTGGAGAGTGACTCCTTTATACATATCTTCAGGCACAGAGTGTGTGACATGATGGAATGGCTTCAGAGACATGAATGGGAACAGAATGTTTGAACCAAGGTGCAAAGATCCTGAAGCTTGGACATGGTACCATAAGGAAATAAGACAGAATCAGTGAGGTAAAACACCAGGGAAGCAACAATAAGGAATTTAACTCAATTCAAGATTGGATAGTCAGCGTTAATAATTTCAAAGTATTTGCCAAAATATGTAACATCTTGAAGTGATAAAAAGAAAACCCTAAAGGTTATTTTGCCTCCAAAACAATTTTTGTGAATGCACTCTTGACATCTTTGTTCCTCAAGCTGTAGACCATAGGATTTAACATGGGGATGACCATGGTGTAGAACACAGAGGCGATTTTGTCCGTGTCCATGGAGTGACTGGAGCTGGGCTGCAGGTACATGAAGATGACAGTGCCGTAGAAGATGGAGACGGCAGTGAAGTGGGAGGTGCAAGTGGACAGAGCTTTGCGATGTCCACCACCTGAGCGCATCTTCAAGATAGAGGTAAAAATCAGTCCATAGGATGTTAAGATAACAACAAGAGCAGAAAAGATGTTGAAGGCTGCTACAAATAAAAGGACCAGATCATTAGCATGCCTGTTAGAGCAAGAGAGAGCCATGACTGCTGGAATATCACAGAAAAAATGGTGGACCACATTGGAGCCACAGAAGGAGAGACTGAACGTGTTCCCAGTGTAGATGGAAGCGCTCAGGAAGCCACAGGTGTAGCAGCCCACAGCCAGCCCTGCACACACGCCTGCTGTAACAGTGCTGGTATAGCGCAGGGGCTTACACACTGCTGCGTACCGATCATAGGCCATGGAGGCTAGGAGGTAATTTTCCACAGTAGCGAAGCCTGTGACAAAGAACATCTGAGCAGCACAAGCATTGTAGGAGATTACTTCCTCCATGAAAATAAAGCTGGCCCAAATGGTGGGAATGACAGATGAAGAGTAGAGGAAATCCACCAGGGACAGGTTTCCCAGGAAAAAGTACATAGGGCTGTGCAGACGGGAGTCCAGGAGGATGAGCAGGATCATCCCCAGGTTCCCAGCCACAGTGATGGTGTAGATGAGGAGGAAGGTGATGAAGAGGGGAAGCTGCAGGTGGGGGTCAGAGGTCAGTCCCAGCAGCAGGAACTCTGTCACCTCTGTCCTGTTCCTCATCAGTGCTGTCTGAAAATTTCAAGATATTGCATAGGCTTAGGGAAAAAAAAGAAAATAATAAAGACATGAATTGAAATTGGAAAATATGAATCATAATAATAACTTGTGCTTCAAAGATTCTTCACAATAGAACCAGCTCGAAAATCATCTTTGCTCACACATGCTGTAGAATGTGAGGAGTGTTAATGAATCACCTACCAAAGTTTTAAATTTCACATATTTGTCCACTGAGGTGAGGAATAAAATGAAATGTACGTACGTGTGTCTTCCATCTCACTCCTGAACTCTGTAAATTAGGAAGTACAGGAGATTGAGCAGTATATCCATATTCACACAAAGCTTATTTGTCCATCTCTGCTCTGTACCCAGGCCATGCTGGGGCACTTCTAATGGTAATGATGCACAGTGAATTTAAATCAAGATTAACTTAACTCAATTTATGATTACGCCTTGTTTGCTTTGGCTCAATCTCAGTGTTTGAGATTTCATGATGAACTGAGTGATTATTTACTTGTTCAGCATTTCATTCACTATGTTTGCCTCTGACTAAAGGTAAAGCAAACGGTCCAAACTGTGAGAGAAATGACCTTATTTCAATCTCAACTGTCCTAAAGGAGTGACTAAGCTTGGAATTATATAGTAACCTGTCTGACACTCATGCTCATGTCCACATTTGGTAGTGGCACAGTTAAGAACATGAACAGTTGAATAGCTGGAAAAAAGTTTGAACTCTGAAATCAATGGGATGCAGCACTCAGTAGAGTGAATTATGAGGTGGGTACCCGGGTGGGCGGGAGCATGTGGTTTGCAGAGGAGCAGTGAATAAGACTTAGCAGACAGAGCTCAGGTCCTGGAGGACACACAGATCAGACCTACCTTACACCACTGAGGAATCGCTGCTGCTAACAAGACTCCTCAGAGCTCCATATTTCCACCTGCAGGAGGAAGCAGCAATGAGACCTGCTCTGAGGTGTCCCTGTGAGAAGAAAGGAAGATCACACACAAGACACAAGGAAAGGCCGGGAACTCCCAGTCCCCTGAGTGCTGGCTATCATGCTATAGTTAGGATGAAAGCACCATCTTTATGCTGGTTTGATCCAGATGCTGACACGTGGGCTTCCATTGTGGGGATTTGTAGTCTTGGACCTTCTTTCATATCACTTTTTGTTCCTCCTGCCCACTGAGATGCTCTGTGCTCTTCACTATTTCTCCATTGGATGTTACCTCAAGCACATGACCATTGCTCCTACAATCCTATGTGGATTTTTCCTAATTTCATCCTTGAAATCTATATTGGAGCTGCAGAAAAAGGTTGTGTTCTTACTCAAACATGTTCTTTCCTTTCTGACTGTTAGGTTATATTAAAATTACAGGCACTGAGGATTACAATTTCCCAAGTAATGAGTTCTTATTCCTTTGAAGATCTGTTTGGAGGACAAATTTCATGTTTTATATTAATTGAAATGTCTTTTTTATGTAATAGAAGTGCTTAACATTTCTTTTTAGCATTAAACCTTTATAAGGGAATCATACGGAGCTAACAAATATCGTCTCCTGTTTTTCTCCAAAGCTTTTTGACACCTGCAATTTATGATGCTTCCGGGAAAGCATTATGGTTGCCCATCTTATGATACATGGTCATGTTTTATCATATATTGTGTTCTAGGGAGAATCATAATGGATATACACAGAAATTGTGTGTATGCATGTATATGTGTGTGCACACATGCATGCAGTTGGTAGTATTATTCTTACTTTCTCAGTAAGGATTCAAGAATTGGAGAAATGATGTAGAGCTCTAAAATTGTGCAGGTAGTATATAAAAGACTGGACTCAAGTATTAAATGCACCTCCCAGGAATAAACGCGAGTGTTGATCTAACGACCTAACTGAACTTAAGGGCCTCTACAACTTGCTTTGCTGTTCAAAGAAAGACTATCTCACTATAAAAGATTTTTGTCTGTCTAGTTTTTAATCTCCGATGAGATTAAAATATGTTCTGAATAAAATAAAATTGCCAATAAAACATTTGTTTTATTGTCATTCACATTTTTTTTGGGAAAGAAAGTATTTCATATAGATAAAGTCCTTGTATTAGTCACTATGTCCTGAATCATTTCAGTTTTTTAAAATATTGCAAAAGTGTCTATTTCTATTTGCAAATAACTTGTAATAGGTGTAGGCAGTGCACTACTTTTACTGAATTGTGATTTAAAACAAAAACTATAAAATAAAGAAGTTTACCAGTGTGCCAGAGAAAGAGTAGTAATCAATACAGAACAATGCTTTTGAAATCATACACCATTCATGGGAGATTACATACATTCTGTTAAAGGAATCCCCTCACTTACAAAAAATTCTCCCACTTTCAGTCAGATAAAAAAAATGGAGACAAGGTCGTTAATGTAGATCAAGTTCCAAATCCACCGTTATTTCTATGTCCAGAGAAGAATCACTTACCTCCTCTGCAGCTAAAAAAACTAAATATAGGTTGTTTGTCTTAGATAATCCACTGATTGTGTCTGTAACAGAAATGAAAAAGGTGATGACACAGGTGTGTAGTGTCATCACTGAGCCCTGCCTGGGCAGTTTAAAGACTTAGCAATACGCCCAGTATCAAAATAAAAAATAAAAATGAGTAGGGATATAGTTCCATGTAGAGGCCCTGGATTCAATACCCAGAAATGCAAAAACAAACAAACAAACAATCAAGTGAACAAAACCTGGTGAGGTGGTCATTTCAGGTTATCGTATTATATCAGGTATTTTCCTGATCATAGTAGCAAGCCCCTGAGAAAGTCTTAGGACAGAAGAAACTTCAGTGTTAAAAATGACTATCACCCACAGGACTAAGCTGTTTCCATGGGGCGTGGTGTACACGGAGTTTCTCCTGAAAGGCAATGGTGCTGGGTCACAGGGAGACCACAGGTCTACACATGGGGATTGGGGGATCATTGCACAGGCTTGAGGAGCTCTGGAGATTTTCCCCATCAGTATCTATACCTCCCCCTCCTGCTTTCCCAGGGTGCAAGCAATTAAAATGTCTGTAGAGATCAACCTGGCTATTATATTTTCAAAGTTAATTTACTTTTAGTGATAAATGAAAATATAAATGTTCTACAAATCAATTATTTACTATGTTACGTGTCTATCCAGGTATATATTGCATATGGTTCAAATCAGATGAAATATGTTTGTCTCCTAAACACTTAACATTTCTTTAGGATGTAAGCCGATCTATTTGCCATTAACACCCCTCAAAATACACCTCCTCATCTCAAACACACTTACGCCAGAAGCCATTGGGTGGAATTCCAGTAAATAGGGTGGATGCAGGCATACCAATATGCTTTTTATTTTATTATGACAAGGAAAAAAAAGAAACACATTGATATAAAATTTCAAAACAAGGTTATAGGAGAATACAATGGTTGATACATTCTGTACTGTTATTTGCAAAGTATTTGCTGAGATTACAAATTGTAGGCATGCAAACTGGATCAATATAATATAAGCACTAACTTTTCAGTGAATTAATAGAAAACTGTATGATAATTATATGGTCTTACATTGTATTCACTTACCTATAAAAGCCTCAAGTTTATCCTTCTTTGTGGCTAAGTAGTACTCAGTTGCACAAACATCACAAATCTATCCATTCCTTGGTTGATGGACATTTGGACTGTTTCCAGGATTTAACTGCTACAAATTGTGCTGCCACACACCAGTGCACATATATTGCTGGGGTACAATGATTTTAATTCTTCTGGGAAAATATCCAGAAGGGGAATAGCTGAGTCAAAGAGGAACTCTGTCTAGTTTTTTGAAGAATCTTCACATTGACTTCCAAAATAGTAGCACCAATCTAAACAATCACCTACAGTGGAGAAGGGTTCACTTTTTCCCACAGTCCTGTGAGAATTGGTTCTTGTGTGATTTCTTGATGATGGAAGCTCAGGATTGTTTTCATTTGCATCTCTCACATGACCAATTATGCTGAACATTTTTTCACATATTTATTTGCTGTTTGTATTTCTTCATCTGAGAAGTGTGTAATCATCTCAGATGCCCATTTTTGGATTGGGTCTTTCATTTTGAGAGTTCTGACTTTTTTCAATTCTTTATATGCTCTAAATGTGTTTGTCTGAGGGACAAGGGTTAAGATTTTTTCCAACAGTGTGCGCTGCCTTTTCACTCTGTTGGTGATTTCTTTTGAAGTGAAAAGCTTTTCAACAGATGTGATCTCAACGGTTGATTCTTTGAAGTGTTTCTTGTGTAGTCTGGGTTTTGTTTATGAACTCTCGGCCTACAGCTATATCTTCAAGATTTCCACCAACATTCTCATCCAGTATATTTAGTGTTTCCTTTTTTGGTACTTAGATTCATGTTGACTTTAGTTTGTTGCATGATGATAGACATGGGTCTAGTTTTAGTCTTTTCCATGTATAGAGTCAGTCTTTCCAGCACCATTTATCATACAGCCTATCTTTCTTCCAGGGAAAGTGCTTAGCATCTTTGTCAAAGATAGGGTGGATGAGTTATTTGCACCTGTGTCTGCGTTTTCTAATCCATTACACTGATCCTCAGGTCTTTTATTTTAACAGTACCAATGCTGATTTTATCTTAGTAGTTTTGTGGTATAATGTTGAATCAAGGATTGTGATGTCTCCTCCCTTGACTTTGTTGCTCAGAAATTCCTTTGCTATTCTAGGTCTCTTTTGCTGCCAAATGAATTTTAGGAATGTTTTTTCTAGTATTGTAAGGTATGCCTATGTTTCTTTTTATTGAGATTTCATTAAATTAGTACAACAATTTTGGGAGTCTGCCCATTTTGACTGTTTTGTTTCTTCCTATTCATGAGCAAGGAATATCCTTAAATTTTCTGATATCTTCTTCAATCTCCTCTTTCAGAAGACTGTAATGTCCAGTGTATAGATCTTTTATTTCCTTTGTTAGATTAGTTCCTACGTGTTTCATTTTTTGGATGCTATTGTGAAAGATGTGGTTTCCTTAATTTCTCTGTCAGTGAGTTTGTTGTTTATTACAGGAATGCTATTGATTTTTGAGTGCCGATTTTTTGCCCAGCTACATGACTGAATTTGCTTATTAAATGTAGAAGTCTTTTGGTGGAGTTTTGGAGTCATCTATGTAGACTATCACATCATCTGTGAATATTATAATTTAACTTATTCCCTTCCTATCCTTATTCCTTTTATTTCTCTCTGTTGTCTAATTGCTCTGGCTAATGTGCCCAGAACTGTGTTGAGTAGGAGTTGTGGTAGTGGACACCCTTATATTGTGTCAGGTTTCACAGTGAAAGTTTTCAGACTTTGTCCATTCAGTATGATTTTGCCTGTTGGTTTGCCATAAACATCTTTTATCAGGCTGAGGTAAAGACCATCTATTTCAGTTTTCTGTAGGTTTTTTATTATGAGTGGCTGTTGAACTTTGTAGAAACATTTTCTGCATCTGTTGAGATGGTCATTTGATGTTTGTCTTTGGCTCTTTTAATATGGTGTATTACATTTTTTGATTTTCATATGTTAATCCATCTTTTCATGCCTGGGATGAATTCCACTTGGTCATGGTGTGTAATCTTGGTAATTTCCTGCAATCTGTTTTCTAGTATCTTATTGAAGATCTTTGCATCTATTTTCATTAGGGAGATTGGCCTGTAGTTCCCTTTGTTGGTTGGGTCTTTCTCTGGTTTTGATATCAGAGTAATACTTGCCTCCAGGAATGAATTAGGGAGCATTGCTTCCTTTTCAATTTTATTAAAGGGTTTGAAGAGTACTGGTATTAAATCATGTTTAAATTGATTCCATTAGGCCCTGGGCTTTTCTTTGTTGGTAAGATTTTAATTACATTTTCAATCTCATTTACTGATATTGGATTGTTCACAATTTTTATATCTTCTTGATTCAGTTTTGGTAATTCATACATTTCCGGGATTCTCTATATTTGTTTTGTGCTTTCCATTCAATGATAGCAAAGATTTTCAAAGTAAATATTAATGATCTTAGGAATTTTACAGGATCTGTAGTGATTTCACCCTTTTAACTCCTCAGTGCATGAATTTGGATCCTTTATTTCTTTTTAAAATAAGATTGGCTAAGGATTTATCAATTATATGTATTGTTTCAAAGAACCATCTCTTCAATTCTTTAATTCTCGTATTGTTTTCTTAGTCTGAATTGCACTAATTTCTGCTCTGATCTTTACAACTTTGGCTTGTCTTGCTGTTCATTTATAGAAGCCTGGGGTGCATCATTAGATTGTTTATTTGTGTTCATTCTGTTTTCCTGATGTGAGACTTCACCACCATAAATTTCTGTCTTAGGACTGCTTTCATTGTGCCCCACAAATTCCAGTACGTTGTATCTGCATTTTCATTTAATTGTAGCTATTACTTAATTTCTACTTTAATTTCATCTGTAACATATTGCTTGCTCAAGCCAGTGATACATAATTTCCATGTTTATGGACTTGTTGCAGTTTATCTTTTACCATTAATTTCCAATTTCATTGTACTGTGATCAGAGAGTGTGCATGGATAATTTCAGTTCTTTTGCATTTACTTAAGCATGCTTTGAGGGCTAGTATATAGTCTATTTTAGAGAATGTCCCATGTGCAGCTGAGCAGAATGTGTATTCTGATATTGTGAGGTGTAACATTCTGTTAACATCTACTAGGTACATTTGTTCACCAGTTTGGCTCAGTTGTGATATTTCTTTGCTGAATTTTTCTCTAATTGATCTATCCATTTGTAAAAATGGCTATCATGGCCCCCCTCTTACAATGGTGTTGATGCTTATTTGCTTTTTCATGTCTATTAATATTTGTATTTTGGGTGCTCCTATATTTGATGCACTTTTATTTATGATTGTCATCTCTTTCTCTTGAAGTTTTACTCTAATATGTATGTGGTGACCTTCTTTATCTCTTTTGATCATTCTTGGTTTGAAATTTATACTGTTTACTCATCGTGTTATTATGTGACACAAATTTTCCTAAACATTTTAAAAGAGTTTGTGACATTGAAGCAGTCGTGACAATGTAAGTGGAGACACATAAAAGAAAACTTTGCTCCACTTCAATAATTTTTTTCCTATCCAATAGAAAACACAGAATAAATGATTGCTAGATACTTATAAATTGCCAATGTTAACTCAAGAGTGTTGTAAATAGTCTAAATAATACAGTATCAGTCAGTAAAAATGAAGATATAGTTAAAACTTACCAGCAAAAGAAAGCTTAAGTCCTAATGGAATAACTGCTGAATTTTACAAGAAATTTATCTAAAGCCATTTCTCTTAAAACTCTTTATTGAAATTGCAAGAAAAGCAATGCCTCCAAGTCATTCCTGGAAACAAATATCACCCTCATACAAAAAACAGAGAAGGTCCAACCATAAAAGAGTGCTACAATCCAATCTCCTTGATGAACATAGATGCCAAAATCCTGAATAAGATACTAGCAACAGAATTTAAAAAATTATACAGCATTACTAAGCAGGATTCATTCCAGGGGATGCAGATTCAACATATGGAAATCAATAAACATAATACATCATATAAACAGAGCAAAATAAAAAAAATCACCTGATCAACTCAATACATCAGAAAACTCACTTGAGAAAATCTAGCCCCCATTCATAGTAAATACCCTACAGAAGATCAGAATAGATGGCCTTTATCTTAAACTGAAAAAAAAATCAATGACAAACCAGTAGCCAACATCATACTAACTGGACAAAAACTAAAAGGTTTTGCTCTAAAATCAGGAACAAGAAAAGCATGTCCACTGTCACCACTCTTGTTCAATATACTTCTGGAAATATTAGCCAGAGCAATCAGGCAAGAGAAACAAAAGGAATAAAGACAGTAAAAGAGGAAGATAAATTATCATTATTTGCTGATGACATGATACTATACATAGAAGACCCCAAAATCTCCACAAAGTATTATTCGACTTATTGAACAGACTCAGCAGCATAGCTGGGTACAAAGTCAACACTCAAAAACCAATAGCATTCCTGTACACAACCAACAAATTCACTGAGAGAAAAATTAGCAGTAGTACACAGTTTATAATAGCATCAAAAATACTTATTAATCAGTCTAACAAAGGAAACAAAAGAAATTTACAGTGAAATACAGAGTGTTCTAAATACGAGACAGATGAGGATATCAGAAAACTGAAAGATAACCCTTTCTCATGGATAGGAAAAACCAACATAGTGAAAATGGCCATACTCCCCACACTGTCATACAAGTTTAATGTAATCTCAATCAAAAATATCATTAAGATAACTCACAAAACTAGAGAAAAATTTCTAAAATTCATTGGTAGCAGAAGTGACTTATAAAAGCATAAACATCTCTGGACAACAAAGGCAAGGCAGGAGATTACACAGTCCCTGACTTGAAATTATGCTACAAAGCTGTGATAAAAACATTATGATCCAGGCAAAAATAAATAAATAAATCAGACCTGAGGATGAATGGAACAGATTAGAAGATGCAGTAACAACTCCAGACACACTCATCTTATCTGTGACAAAAGGGGCCAAACACCTTCACTGAGATAAGCTTAGGCTCTTTAATAAATGGTACTGGAAAAAAATGGCTTTCTGTATGCCAAAGACTGAAACTAGACCCATGTCTCAAATGCACTAAATTAAATCAAAATGGATCAAAGATCTAAACATTAAAACACAAACACTAAATCTGCAGGAAGATACAATGCATAGAATTCTTGAAGGCAGAGGTTCAGACAAAGACATTATGAACAAAACACTGATCACACAGGAAATACTAGAAAAATAAACACTTGGGATCTAATCTTATTAAACAGCTTTTACACAGCATAGAAATCACCAACTGAGTGAGAACACAACCCACAGAGTGGGAAATTTTTTTTTCAGCTGTTCCTCAGACAAAGATCTAGTATCTTGAATGTATGAAGGACTCAAAATAATCAGACTTCCCAAATATAAAGACAAAAACAAAAAAAAATGGGCATCTGAAATGAATAGACACTTCTCAGATGAAGAAGTACAAACAGCTGATAAATACATGAAAAACTGTTCAAAGTCGCTGGTCATTCAAGAGATGCAAATTAAAACAACACTAAAATTCCACCTTGCTCCAGAAAGAATGGTTATTTTCAAGGGGTCAACCAATAACAAATGCTTGAGGGTCTGTGAGGAAAAAGGAACTCTTTGTCACTGTAGATGAGAGTATAGAATGGTGCTACCACTGTGGAAATCAGTGTGGAAATTCCTCAAAAAGCTGAAACTAAAGAGTTCATTTGAGTCAGCTATTGCCCTTCTTGGTATTTTCCCAAAAGAATTGAAAACATCATGCCACAGCAATATATCAGCATCCAGCACAGTTTGTAATAGCTAAGTCTTGGAAACTATTGTCCAACTATTGTCCAATTGTCCATCAACTAATGAATAGATAAACACATGGGTTTTTAATGCAAGGGAGAACTATTCAGCTATACGGAAGGATTTCCAAGTACTTGGATGCACCTCGAGTCCATATTCTTAAGTGAAATAATTCAAACATTTATTTGTGAATATTGCATTGTTTCTCTGGCATGAGAAACCAAGATCTGAAGAAGCACAAAAATATATAATAGGTATTATCTAATAAGAAGAAAATACTGAAATGATAAAGAAACTAGTGAGGAAGGAGGGGAAAAGAGAGGGAACACAAAAACGAGGAACGAAGGAAAAATGGAAACAATGCTTTGCAAACAAGGAGGTGAAGAGGGGGTGAAAGGAGGAAGGGAGGATGCAAAAAAAAAAAAAAAAAAAAAACCCAAGAATTAAAACACATCATGTACAGGCATAGATTCCTAAGACGAATTTGATCATTATGTATATCTAAATCGTACCAAAACACTTAAGTAACAAAAATAATTAGAAAGTGGTAACAGCAATAGTATATGTCAGTTCAAAGTGAGGGTTATTATGAGTGCAGCCTTTTAGAATTAATTGCAGTGTTAACTGTGATTTTACAAAACATATACACAGCCTGTCTTCTCTGGTCAGTCCTTGTGTTCTCTTCCCTCTCTTACTGCACTCCTGGAGAACACGGGCGGTGTTGACTCTCGAATGCAGTCCGTGCTGTATCCTGATTCCCCGTGGTTGTCAGTTCCAGGATACCCAGAGAGTCTATGACATCAGCTTACTCCCTTGCAACTGCAGTGAGGAAATAGCAGTGGGTTTCCATTTTCACTCAGGTCAGCTGTGCCGTGCATGGTGGATAAGGAACTTTTACCCGGTCCTGGCTGGGATGTGAAGCCTGGTATAAGCTATGTGCACCAGCGCCACGCTGGCCAAGGATGAGAAACGTGAGGATGAATTTTGTGTGAACTGTAATGTTAGTGCTTAAAGCACAGCAGGTCATACTGAGGAGACTGCACTGATGCAGATGGGCTTCTTCCACCAGCTGAAGGCCTGAGAGGAACTCGAGCACCACCAGCTCCTCTGCATCCCTGCCTGTGTCCTTCTGCCTGGAGCTGCAGTGCCTGTGCATCTTAGTGTGTGGCCAGCAGTGCAGAGACTGACCTGCCATTCTTTATAATCGCTAGTCATTTCTTAGCAGTAAATCTGACTCTGGTTCTTGCTGTCTCTACACATGTATATACTGCACACACACACACATGCACACGTGCACACACATGCACACATACACATGCATCTTACTGTATTTCGTGAAGACCCTGACTAGCGCAGTCATTAAGAAGATTAACTCACATGTGGAAAGACAATCAGAAGGTGCCCAACGAGCACTGCACCACACAGAAAATCTGAGAACACAGCGTGCAGGATGCACTGAAACACAGTAAACGTCAGGAAGAAAGTCCTCTAATGTCATAAATGCTTAACTGGAAGTAAGGAAAATTCTCTGAATAATTTAAATGGAAGAACGGATACAAAGCAACATTAAACTGTGTGCTCTCTACGGAAGACCAACTGATAGCCAGAGACACCAACAGTGAGAAAGTACAGGACCATCTGTACTTCAAGCTCTAGATAACTGAAAATAGATTCAAATGCTGTTGGAAGAGAAAAATAAAAACATTATATATTAATAAAGAATCAACTAAAAGAATGTAATGAAAAACATAGTCCTTTAACAACAGACATCAAAACATGGAAAAGATGACAACACTGGAGAAACAGCTCTACAACACTGATGGAGGCTCCAATATTTCGTTTGCAGTCATGATTTTATAGCAGGTGGCTAGGGCAGCAGTGAGGACAGCGACTTGTACAGGAATACAGATGATTACAGCACAGTAGTGTGAATAAATGTTAAAAATAGAGGTTATAAACAGTACCAAAATCTAACAGAGTTTAACAGACATGTATGGAACATCCTGCCCAAGAACTGGGGGAGTATAAAATATTTCTAGGGCAAACCATGTATGAGGCCACATATTTAGTTTAAATAAACCTAAAAATGCTGCAATCATATAAACCATCTTTGCCATCCCCAATAAAAGTGAACTAAAAATCACTAACTAAGGAAATCTTGAATATTCACCCATATCTAACATAGTCAAATAATGAATGGGCTAAACAGGACACAAAAAGAAAGCATACTTGGAGATTATTACTGGCTTGAAATGAAAACACAGCCTAAGCCAGACCACTCTGAATGCAACTGATTTCATCTGATCTGCAAAGAAAACACAGCAAACTAAATATTGTAGAATAAAGATGATCTCAAGAAAAATAACAACTTTAAAATTTGAGGAAACAATATTACCAAGGAAAAACAAACTAAAAGCAGTAAAGAAAGAAAAAATGTATCAGAGAATAAACAAGAGAGAATATGCCTTAAGAATAAGACAATCGCAAAATCACATTTGTGCAACAGTAACAGTGTAGATGAGAGAACTTTCCAGTCTATGACAAAAGAGAAAACTAATTTACCAAAATCATGAATAAAGCTAGGACCACTCTACTGTAGAGAAATAAGTACGATTAGAGCTGATCATGACATCATGTTAGTTAGCACAGAGAAATCATGGAGTTCTGAAAATACACACTTTCAAAACTGACTCCAGAAAAAGAGAAAAAGTGAATGTGTTTATAACAAGTGTAGAAATGGAAAGAAAACTTCCTTCTAATAATAAATAATTTTGCAACAAAGGAAGCCCAGGAACAGATGACTGTCCTTGTGATTTCTCCTAAGAATACCCTATAAAATAGTACTACAAGTTTATGAGAGAAAGGACACCAGGTGAGGGAACTTTTGGCTCCTGTAACCGTAAAACAATTCCACACACTTGGAGGTTTATAGCAATGCCTGCTGATTCCTTCACGGTTATGCAATGCGGAGTCTGAAATCTGTCTTCCTGTGGGACTCAGCATGGTCTCTCCACAGGCTGAGGACATTCGCCGTGTCCTGCCTCTGAGACCAGCACTGAAAGACAGAAAAACAGTAGATACACATTTAGGTTCTAATATACCAATAAAATATTACATTGCGTTGCTTCAACCTGTGCTGTTCACGTCATTCCACTGATAGAGCAATCCATGGCTGCGCACCCAGCAGGAACTGGACAGTCACCCTAAGCAAGGTCTCTTACGCCTGCACAGGTGACCTACGCCAGGCTATATGCTCTGAGCTGGAGACAGGGGCTGCAGGGCCTGCACAACCCAGCCTGCAGCACTGGGAAACGCACGGGAGGTGTTCATGGTGTGAGTTTGGAGACCAAAGGCCCCAGGGCCAGAAGCCCTGAGTTTCACGCAGAGGGAAAAAGGCAGATGCTGGGATGAGTCATCCTGACTGCCAGCAAGGTCAGCTGATAGATGCCTAGGAGATTAGGAAAGCGCACACCTGGGCTGGTTGCAGGGGTGCGGCCTTGGGAAATACATTTGGCTACTTCCTCTGGGGCCCTTTCCTAGTCTCTCTGAGTTTTGAGAGCCATGAGGTGAACAGCTTTGCTCCACTGAGCCCTGCAGCTGATCTTTCTGCTTTGGAGCAAATCGACCACATACTGAGATCTCAGGATGCAGGAACCACAAGCAACCATTTCCTCCTGCATGTGTCAGGCATTGCTAAGACAGATGCTTCAGACAGAGATAGAGGCAGAGACAGAGAAACAGACAGAGAGAAAGAGAAAGAGAGAGACACAGAGAGCTTGCCTTTCCTCCGTCCTTTTGTTCTCTTCAGAAAAGCCCTAAATAGTTTGGATGATGGTCTCTTACACTGATGAGGAGAGATCTTTGCTAGTCTACAGATTTAAATTCTATTCTGTCTTGAAAACTTCCTTCCAAATACACAGAGAAAAATGTTTTACTAGTTGTCTAGCATCTCTTAATCCAGTTAAACTGACACATACACTGAACCAACACAAGCCGCTTGCCACACCAATGTGCAGGTGTCCTCTGGTGATGTCTTCTTGAAGTTCTATTCCTGGGCTTCTTTGTGCACTTCCATTACACACATTTGCACTGACATGGTGTTTTTTACTTTAAAAACAAATAAAAGGATAAAAAGGATACAGAATTACAAAAAATAGGAAATTAACATTAGTCAATATATTGCATATTATTATCTTAAAAGCAGTCCACCTTACAAGATTGAATAAGGACTTAGAAAGTAGACCCAAAGAAACCACAGGCACCTTCAGCCCCACACTATATTTCTGTCCATAATGCTTCCTTCTTCCTAGACCGCAGGCAAACATCACTTCAAACACTTGCTGTCAACGTGGACACTAACTTTGGGGGATGTGCATGAAGGATATCTGTGACAAATGAGGATGGGTGCCCTGGGTTCCCAAAACAATAAGCACAAAACTCTACAGATTATTTTCTTTCCAAAATAATTTTTGAGAATGTGCTCTTGATCTCCTTGTTCCTCAGGTTGTAGACCATAGGGTTCAGCATGGGGATGACCATGGTGTAGAACACAGAAGCAGTTTTATCAGTGTCCATGGAGCGATTGGAGCCAGGCTGCAGGTACACGAAGATTGTAGTCCCATAGAAGATGGAGACGGCAGTGAAGTGGGAGGCACAGGTGGACAGAGCCTTGCGATGTCCTGCACCCGAATGCATCTTCAGGATAGAGATAGAAATCAATGTGTAGGATATTAAGGTAATTAGGAGGGCTAACAAGATAACAAAGCTGACTATATCAATAAGAACCAGCTCATTAACATGTCTGTCAGAACAAGAAAGAGCCTTGACTACTGGAGTATCACAGAAAAAGTGATGGATTGCATTGAACTTGCAGAAGGAGACACTAAATGTGTCAGCAGTATAGAAGGAGGCACTCAGAAAAACACAGACATAGCAGCCTGTGATGAGACCTGCACACCTTTGTGGTCATGGTGGTGGTGTAGTGCAGGGGCCTGCACACTGCGGCATAGCAGCCATAGGCCATGGAGGCCAGGAGGTAGCAAAGGCTGTAAAAAAGAACATCTGAGCAGCACAGGCACTGTAGGAGATCACCTGATTTCCAATGAGGAGCCCAGCCACAGTTGTAAGCGTGACAGTGGAAGAGGAACAGAAATCCACCAGGGACAGGTTACCCAGGAAAAAGTACATGGGGCTGTGCAGACGGGGTCCAGGAGGATGAGCAGGATCATCCCCAGGTTCCCAGCCACAGTGATGGTGTAGATGAGGAGGAAGGTGATGAAGAGGGGAAGCTGCAGGTGCGGGTCAGAGGTCAGCCCCAGCAGCAGAAACTCTGTCACCTCTGTCCTGTTCTCCACCAGTGCTGTATGGGAATCACTAGAGCTTGTGTAGCAATGAGGAAAAAAGCAACTCAATAATGAAACAAATGGACTGAACTGGGGAAGTGTGTGTGCCACATGCAATTTTTTCACTGTAGCAACAAGTTGTATTTTCAGAGTCCCCAGAAAATGCCTAACTGAAAACCAGGTTTGACCGGTGAATTGTACTCATGCGTTAGGTGTCCAATTTTAACGTTTATTTGTTACTGAAGTGTAGACAAGTTCATAACTTGGTGAAGCGAATTGTGTAGGTGAACCTGTGTGGACCTCACTCCCCTGGAGCAGGGCAGAAGTAGGCACTTCTGCGTTGCTCACTGCAGAAACTGCTGCACGCACTGCGACCTTCGCTCGGTGTCTTCACTCAGGGCCACTGTGAGCTCACTGGTTGTTACATCCTCGTGAATCATGAGGCACAAGGTCCTGAGAAGTATATTCACAATCACACAAACGTGATTTGTCAGTCTCTGCTCCAGACCCATGGCAGCTTTCAATGCCATGCTGAAGCACTTCTACATCTAACATTTTAAAAAGAATAGAAATGAAATTGAATTTAATGAAGTTTACAATTATTCCTTGTCTGCTTCGATTCAATCTCAAGGTTTGCATTTTTGTAATGAATTGCATGAGGAATGATGTGGTAATTTTACCTGGCTTACTACATATCTGCTTCCCGGTAGAGGTAAACCAGAAAAGAGACAAGTGGAGCAGAGTGCAGAGATCCTTTCTCAACTACAGAAGTGTCCTGAATGAGTGAACAAGCTCAGAACCACATTTTAATCTCCCCGCCCACAGTCTCGCAATATTCCGCAGCACTGCCACAGCTCTTGACCTGCTGATCAAAAGCATAAACTTTTGACTCAGATTAAAACACTTTTAGCTCCTGAGTCACTTTGACACAAATTTGAATGTAATTGAAAATTAGCAGAAATTTAAAAGTCAGTAGCCTGTTGCTATACTGAGACAGGATAGGCTCATCCTGCCCATCATATAGTTGGACCACTAAGCTTGGTTAACCTTGACTGCTTGGTTAACCTTGACTGTGTCCAGAGGCTTCTCACAGGTAGCCACCAGGTCAACCCAACCCTGTGCAGTAGCAGTGTTCCTGTTTACCCATCTAAAAATATGTGCTGTTTTTGCAACAGGTCTCAAGGATCTTCTACCCAGAACACAGAGGCTTTGTGAAGGGTGTGTTTACCTCTACCCATTCCAATCAATGCCCCTCCTAGAATTTTCCTGCCTTTGACAAACAATTTCTTTGAAGTAAACCTGCCTAGAACAATTCTGCCTGATAGCATACGACTTCATTCATGTAACCAATTGTATAATCACCGGCTATCAGCTTATGTATTTCCTTGCAAATTCTTTATAAGCTGAATCCAATGCAGACCCAGGGCTGATGATTTGGAAATAATCAGCAGCCCTCCAGCAAAATAAATAGTTTGCCTTCCAACTCCTTGGTGCAAGAAGTCTTCCTTTCAGTTTGGTACCAGGTTTTTGCAATATCCCGCAGAATGACTGTTTGCCTTGTAGAGGTGGTTGGATAACTGGGATAGAGCGCATCACAGACAGAGGTGATCGTGAGAGAAGACAGAACATCAGAAAACATGGAGAGCTTAGATTCTTAAAAGAGATGTGTGAGAGACCTGCTCTGTGCGACCTATGAGTCACTGGTCCTAACCAATGCCTTGAACATCTTATTTCCGCTTGGCAAACAAGAACAGTAATAAGATAATCAGTGAAAGTACGTAATTAATAAAAATACCAATAAGATGCTGGGAGTTAAGCTCAGCCTGTCAGTGCTAGGTTTTACATCATTATGGGGATAGAAGAATTTGACTGAAATGGTTTGACTGGTTTGTGCGAGGTGGATGCTAAGAAGCGGCCTTTAATCCTGGGTGAGTGCTGTGGTCTAGAAGCCCTTTCCAAGTTTGTCATTTATCCCACCCTAGAGCCACTGAAGTTTCTGTGCTTTGCACCATGTCGGTCCTTGTTTCAAACATATTCCTTCTGTAATTTCATGTGAGCCATGTCTTTTTAAAAATTCCCCCTTTAAATTCATGATTTATTTTGAATATATTAATGCATTTTTCTTAAATGTGTTTTTTTCTCATTAGTTTCCCTCCATAGCCAAATCTCTGAGATCAAGGGTAGAAAATTCCCCACTGTCTTAACTTAAGGAATTGTTTTCATGGCAAGTTTAAGATACTTAATTAAATCTTGTGTAGGAAGTGTATTTTAATTTTTTAAACTTTTATTTTGTATTTTTTTATTTTTGTATTTGGAAAGATATTTTGTATTTTTTATTTTTGTATTTGGAAAGATAATCATCTAACACTTTAATTCTCTGTGATCTTCTTTTGAAGCACTGAGTGGTATGACCCTGAACACACTGTTGAACCCCTTTAATAAACCTTTAGGATGTACTGTGTTCTGAAACCTGAAATAAGGATTTTCTCTATGAATGTGTGTGTGTGTGTGTGTGTGTGTGTATCTCAAGTTGCACTATTAGTTGTGCTGTATCATTAGGAAACTGAAAGTCTGAGAAGTACAGACCACTCTAAAATTGTCCAGCTAGTAGTAGAAAGAAGCAAGACTCAAGAGTTAGAGCCACATTCTCAGTAATCTCAATCTGCACTTTTATCCACCTCCCATCTGGCCTCTGTAAATACACCAGAAATTACAAGTGCGGGTTGCAGGGGAAAGAGGAAAGTGCAATGCACAGCACCTCAGTTTAGGATTATTATGTAGTTTAAAGCAAGCTCCTTTCACGCTTCTGAGTTTGTTTCTTTCATCTCCAATGAGAGGCAAATACATAGCAAACAAGATGAAGTTATCACCCATGTAAGCTTGTGTCTTATTTTGGTTTATATTTCTTTAAGAAATAAACTTAATGTGTCATCATAACCTCTAAATTCTCTCTAGTGGAAGTTTTCCCATTTATGCCCCAGAGTGACATCAGATTTTTGGAAAGGTGTTGATACTTTCTATTTCTCTTTTTAAATAGCTCATAGTAAGAATAATTGACCCATTGTTTTCACACAAATTATACTTCTCCCCGAATTACCGAATAAAGGACTTCATTAGTTTCCTAGAAGAGAAACAACAGTCAGTGAAGAATATTGAACCTGAAATTCTATAATCAACCAAGAAATATTGCATAAATTTTATTAGAGGAGCTCTTTCCCTGGTAGTAGTGAAAAGGTTCCAAGTTCTCAAAGGCAAGGAAAAGTAAAGAAAACTAACACAGACAAAGTTCCAAAACTCCTATTAACTCTTTCTGTTTCCTTAGAAGAGTCTCTTATTTCCTCCTTATTTGTGGAATAAGTATGATAAAATTATCTCTCGCACATATTTCACAAAATTACGTCTAACATAACAAAAACAACCCTTGAAAGGGTTGTCATTTAAACCTTTTCTGATGCAGTTTGTATCTTTGGGTGTTTGCCAGACCACAGTTGAGGGCTCATGGCAAGACTGTCTTTCAGAGGTATAAGTAATGCCCAGGAAGCAGGTGGGCAGGACCCCTTCTACAGTGACGTGGCACACATGGAGCCAGTGCACTGGTACCTGGAGGGGATTAGGGAGACTCTGAGATTCTGGGGAGTTAACCTATGGGACCTCATAGAGCTCCTCATCCCGATTTCCGGGGGAAGAAGCAATTAAACTGTCTGTGGAGATCATGCCGATTACTTTGATGTGCACAAATATTATCTCTTTTTAAACTTTTATTAATATATGCTTAGAGTACATAGTGTTTGTCCTCACCTTAGGGAGTGTCTGCATATAGTTAATGTATCTTTATTTTTTTATTCCCCTTCCCATCCCCCCTTCACTCCATCTCCAAACCCCCTCCCCCACTTCCTTTTCTTTATTTTTTTGTTCATGTTTGTGTTGCATATTAATTACATTCATTGTGGGTAGTTGGTAGATGCACTGAAAATGGCACATCTTAACTCTTAATTTATATACGATGATATTCTCACTTTTAAGTGTGCAATTTTCAGAATTTTGTCAATTACATGGTCACATAAATATTACAATAATCACCTAAAGAGTTCCTCTTTCATGAGGTCTCCAAACTACTGCCACTAAAAACACAGCCATAGTTTGTACCCAAGTAATTTTGCTGTCATTAGAATGTTTTCATAATAAAGACTACAACAGAATTCAATTGATAATTGTATATCAAAATACTAGATAACATAGATATGATACAAATTCCTGGAAATGCATATAGTGCCAAAATTAACTCCAGAGAAGAAGAAAAGCGTGATGATACACTCAAGTGTAGATATTCAATTAATAATAAGTAAATTTCCTGGAAAGAATGTCCAGGAACACATACCTTCACAGGCCAGTTTTCCAAACATAAAATAGTGATATCTGTATGATAGAGAACAGATGAGTTTGTCTTGGTTCTCTAGGGCCACTGTCACTATTGTGTTCCCAGTGTGTGTACTGATTCTTTCACAGCTCTTGAAACCAGAAGTCCAGCATTGGTCCCACTGGGCAGAAATCAGCAGGTCTTCAGGGCACAGCCTCCCCGCAGATTCTAGGGGCCCCTCTTCCTCTTACCTTGGGTGTATCTGGCCTCATGCAAGTGGTCACATCATTTCAGTATTGTTTCTGTGGTCACATTGCCAACTCTGCCCCACATTTAAATATCCCTAAAGCCATTTATAGGGATACGTTAGATAGGCTTTGTGGCACATGTAGATAATCTTGATGACTTTTCATGCTTTTTAAAATTTTAATATCTTTAATCACATCGGCATAGCCCTTCCATGTCATGTTAAAAAGTAAGGCTGAAAAGTTTAAGAATTCAACAGTGGATCTTTTGTGGGTCATTACTGAACCTGTTATATGGCTACATTCTGCATTATCTGAAATTTTTCAGTTAATCCAAAATAATTCTAGATTAAATCATTTAAATATTAATTACGAATGTTTCCAACTGGAAACCTACCATCATAAACTTAGAAGTGAGTATGTCTGTTATTCTACAGTTCTCCAAAGGACAGCAATCATCTTAGGACATTCAAGTCCAATATTATAAATGCTGAAGTGTTTAAACCTTCAACTGAATAATGATAACAGATTAGACCAGGAAGCACATTTCCATGTGTAGACTTTATCCAGTGTGGGTACTCCTTGTGGGACAAATTGAAAGAATAAAGATTGTAATGACAAAGAAGGGCATGGTGAGGCACATCTGTAATTCTAGCACCCTGAAAGGATGAGGCAGGGGTTCAAACCCAGCCTGAGAAAGTTAGTGACATAGTGAGACCGTGTCTCAAGATATACAGGTAGATAGATAGTCTGAAAATGTATCTCAGTGCAAACACACTGAATTTAAACCCCTAGTACTAAAAAAACAAAATAAAAAATTTACATTAGAATAGCATTTGGAAAGTGATTTTCCTCTATTGTATTTTTTATATTATATTGTATTCTACATGGAGAGTTAAATTCATTCCAATTAGTTGTAGAATGCAGATATGTGAAATAAATCAAACATTTAATCTGTAAGTAATCTGTCTTTATTTTTATTTCCTACTAATTAGTATTTACTAGATACATTTCTTTCCACTTTGAGCAACATCACTTTTTGAGCAACATCACTTTTAAAGTAAAAATTATGAGATGGTTTCAGATGATCTACTTGTTTCTAAGATCCAAGATTGTTGCCAAGAGTGATAGTAGCAAAGTCAGAGTTTGGGCACCATTGCGAACATTTCACTGGAGCAGAAAGTGAGGCTCACCTCTTTAAATGCTCTGAAATCCTACCTAGCTTATCTATAGTGTGTATGCTGCAATGATTTTCATTGGTTCAAAGATTCAACATATGAATACGTTTGGACTCAACACTTATTTATTTCATTCACAAATGTTTAGCGATCATCTACTGTACAACAGTGTTTGCAATGCTGAGAATCACGTCCTGAATGAAATGGAACCTTACTGTCCTCATGGACTTTGCATTCTAGCTGCAGAGAGAGATTCTCAAATAGCAAACAAATAACTACAAACTAGGTAATGGCTGACAGGACTATGGGGAATGACGTAGAGTGCGAGGACAACTTATTAGGTGGGTGGAGAATGAACATTTTAATAAGGGAGGTTAGGGAATGTATTCATGGCACAGTGACACTGAAGCAGAAAAGTGACGGAGGTAAGAAAGCTCCTCACAGAGGATAGCAGTGTCAAGGCTCTGTGGCAGGAGCACACTTGGAGTCAGGAATAAATAGCAAGGAGACCAGAGCAGAGGAGTGAGCCTGACATGACTCTCCACAGGGTGTATAAAGAATGAATGTTAATCACCTCGAAGTATTTCAGAAGAAAAATCTTTAGTGTGTTTTTAGGCAGCATGAAAATTGGTAACACTACAAAAAATTGAAAATGTATTTTTCCATCATTTTTTTATCGTACTCTCGCTGGTTTATCCTTTTAAAAATTGTAACAGGAACATCATGGTTCTGTAAAAATGACATGATCAAAGCAAAAATATTCATTCTTTTAAGATGCTAGTTATACATATCAGTAGATAAAACAGTAGCATGAAAGCAAATGCTTCCACTTGTATGTATTTCATTTTTTAATTTTGATTTTTTTCCTCTTTTTTATTGGTACTGGGGATCGAACTCATGACCGTCTGCTTGCATGGCAGATGCTTATGCCGCTGAGCTAAATCCCCAGCCCATACACTTGTATGTATTTCATGATTTCTCAAGTTTGGACCTACAGAATAATATTCAACTAAGGTTATCACTTCAAGAATCAACTTCAATGTGAACCTTAATATATGACCAGGAGAGGAACTGTCCCAGATATTTCATATCTTACAACATGAAAACTACAGCCCTACAGACACTGTTGCTTCCAAAACAACCTTTCTGAGTGCATTCCTCACTCCCTCATTCCTCACGCTGTAGATCACATATTTTAGAGAGGGGGTGACCATAAGGTAGAACACAGACATGATTTTGCCTGAGCCCAGGGCATGATGAAAGCTGGGCGGTAAGTTCCTGATGACGGTTGTTGTTTAGAATGTGGAGCCTGCAGGGAGCTTGAATGCAAAGGTAGATGCAGCTTCTTCACGTGCTGAAACTGAGTGCATCTTAAGGATGATGATGAAATGAATATGCAGGGTACCAAAATAACCAGGGGAGAAAAAATACTGAAAAATACTGAAGCTTACAACATAAGCAAGAACTAGCTCACTAAGGTGTGTTTCAGCAAGAAAGAATCCTGAAGTGATGGGCCGTGTGGAGTGGCAGGAGAGACGGAACCTGTCCCCATTGTGCATTGAGGCATTCAGGATACCAGAGATGGAGAAACCTGTGGGTGGACAAACATACACACCTCCCATCATGAGGACGGCCTATGGTAGGGGCTTCCACTCATGGCCCAATCAAGCCAAGAGGAAGTTTTCTACCTTGGCAAAAGCTACAAAGATGAACATCTGAAAAGCACAGGCATGGTAGAAATGGCGTTGTGTCCTGTAAGGAGGCAGCCATGACCTTGGGAGCGATGCCTGAAGAGTAAGAAAAATCAACCAGAGCCAAGTTATCAAGAAAAAGTACATCGGTATGAGGAGGTGAAATTCCAAGAGAATTAATACTTGAATTTTCAAGTTCCTAAGCCAAAGAGCTGACTTGTAAGAGGATAAATGCTGTAGAGGGGAACCTGTAGTTTGGGGGTATTCAATGAACTGTTTCTGTGTTAGAGAATCAAGAGGCATCTTATAACAATGAGAAGTAAAAGAACAGTGTTTAAAAGAGACTAAAGTGAAAATAAAACTAAAAATGCAATACATATCATTTTGAAAACTATAATTTGTATTTCAAAGTTCAATAGATAAAAAAGAGGCTGACAAAATTTAGTTCATTGTACTTTAGTGCCTTATAATCATGCTCAGGATGGCAAACTATTAAATGTGAGAAATCTTCAAAAATATTCTTCACAGTTTTAAATTTTATGAATTCAAAACTGTGATTTAGAAAATTAAACAGTCCAAGATGGTGTTTCTGTGATGACTCTTATCTACATATTTACTTTTCCTGAGTCTAATAAAGTCTTACACTTTCACTTTGTTAGCCTGCCAAAAAAACTCTCTGGATGGCTTACATTCACCTACTCCTCTCAACCATGTAATGGAGATAATTAGCTGTTTCATTCATTTGTCAATATCTAATAGATGTGCTAGTAATAATGAAGATGAGAACATTGAGGAAATGTGCAAGTGTGCTTTGACATTATTAGCTCACTTATAAATCTATTTTTGCTCCAAACTCAGTTGTTCAACTCTTCTTTTAATTTTGTTTTTCTTTTTAACCTCCAATGAGAGGATGACAGAGAACAGGAAAAAACACCACATATCGAAGAGTAGGTGCCCCTTCCATATACATTGTTCATTTTAGTTTGAAAGCATCAGAATATCTCATGAGAAACAAAAAACTATTAATAAAAGTTTTACTTTTATACCCCAGGATCTTATCGATCTTTTAAAAAAGGTTTTAAGACTTTTTTTTTCCTCTTCACAAATAATTCATAGGAAATATAGCTACCCCAAAGTTTTGCATGAGTTTCACTTTTTACTAAAAAAAAAAAGTGAATGTTTTTTTACTTGTCTTCTAAAATAGCAGAAATAATCAGTCCTGAATGGTGAGTCATGAATCTGAAGTTAACCATAATACAATATAGAAATATTACCAGAGAACTGTGTCTTGGGCAGTGGTTAAAAGATTTCAAAGCCTCGAAGGTAGGAAAAGTTGGAAGCAAGAACATTAACAGCAGTCAAACCCCATATCTGCAATTCGTTCTTTGTGTGATCACAGTGGAGTCACTTCTCTCCTGCTTTAGCTATAAAATAAACACGATCAGATGGTATGTCTCAAGTGATTCATAAAATGGGCTACAGAACAGTGAAAGGCCTGAGAAGCACCTTACTACAGTTATCATTTGAAAGTCAGTCTGTGTAGCTTTTACTTGGAGGTCTTTTGCTTGACTAGGGTTGAAGGCTTTAGCAGGCTCTTGGGTTGGGAGAACCCTGCATGTACTAATGCATAACTGTTCGCATCCTGATGAATAAATGACAGCCGGAAGGGATCGGCATGCAGTGTGATGTCAGTCAGCCTGGGGTTTCAGGTGCTTGCACGTGAGCACCAAGAGAGGCACAGAGACACGGAGGTCTGCAGCTTCTCACTCTCCTCTCCCAGGGCAGAAGCGAACTGCCTGAGCCCAGGACAGAACTGGCTATTTTCCATGCATACACATGTTGTTCTACTACGTGTTATTATTTCTTTTTTCTCCCCATTTTTTGAGTCATGCATAATTTGCATACAGAAACATCTATACTTTTTTCCTCTTCTTCTCCTTCTTCTTTTCTTCTCCTCCTTCTCCTTTTTCTCTTCCTCTTCCTCTTTCTCCTCCTCATCCTCCTCATCCTTCTCCTTTTCCTTCTGCTTCTCCTTCTTGATTTGCTGGTTTCTATGAGGAGACAGGCCCCCAAAACGAGGTTCAGTGCATGAAAAGAAAACAAGCACATGACAAGTTATGGGATTGAGTGGGGCAGGGTGGGGAGCACAGGGTAAGACTGAAGCCTGGATCAATTTTTTCTCTGGCTATTTATTAAAGCCCTTTCTTTAACAAAAGCAGAAGTGGGAAATACGAGGGGTAAAGTACAGATAAGTAAGGATTGAATTGTTTAACTACCCCAGGGACTAACTTTGGCTAATCTTACCATGCATTAATGAGACGTTGAAAAGTTATATGATGTCCTAAAATTATGCAGCTAGTGTGAAGGGTCAAAACTCAAGAATTAACCTCATTTTCTACCCCATGGGAAGTCTGGGCTGTTAACTACATCACTGTCAGCTTCTATGGATGTGCCTGTAACACTGCAGCTATAGGGGAACCTCTAATTCCTCAAGACCACAGACTGTGAGCAGAGTTGATACATTGTTTGAGAAATCACCATGGATCTTACTTGTTTCCTTTTTTATCATAATAAATGAGGAAGCTTAATATTCATGTAGGTGACAGTGAAGGCTTCACAAGCTTGGATCTTGGTTTGTAGTTTTAAGAATGTTTTCAAACCAGTTGTTCAGCCCTGCTGCAATCACCTAAGAAACATCTCCACGCTTAAGTTTTGATATACCCTTTCTACAACATATTGTCTTTGGGAACCCTTAATGATTTTTTAAATTATTTTTGTTCAGTTATCTTCCAAATAATTTTTCCTGTGCATGAATGTTCTTAACCATCATCCTAAAATAAGTGGTCACTGAGTTTGGCATCTTTCATTTAGTATTTTATTTCTAATGGAATCTTCTTACTGCAGAGTTGGACCCCATTGTAAGTGTCTGACAAATTTACGTTCACTTTTAACACTGCAGAACATTTTCATTGGTCCTAATATTTGGTTTTAATAGATAAAAATGATGCAGATATTTCTTTAAAGATTTTTGTGTAAACACATCTAATTAAGTATATAACAAAGGTTATCTGGTCGTATGGTATATGCATGTTTATTTGAATAAGAGCTGTCCAATTGTTTTCTGAAATTGCTTACTATTTTGAATTCGCATCAGAAACTGATTTAAATTATTCCATTCATTGTTAGAACATGGTATTTCAAAGTTTTTGTTATTTACTTTTATTTTATTATTATTATTATTATTTTAGTCTTTCTCAAAATGCCTCAAGAAATCACCTTCGCAGTTCATTTTTGTGCATCTCCACTTACATAGCTACAACAGTTCTGGCTTGGAAACTCTTTTTTTTTTAAACAAAGGAGATGAATCTATCCTTTCATTGCATGTTTTCCTGAACTTACCCACCTAAGCAGAACAACTACATAGGGCAGACTAGTACTGCGGTCAAAAATTCACTCCGTGTATTTAGGTTGCTTCCTCTAAATTCTGGTAAGTGATTTAGGCCCATCAAAATTCAGCTTCTCTTCTGTGACAAGGAAGGTAATCATATATGTTATCTTAGTAAGGTCATCAAGACTATTTCAAAAAACATAGAATAAAGGCAGGGCACAATATCTATCACCTCCCAGTAGTTGAATTGGGTTAAATGCTAGCAGGTATGAAGTGTGAAGCTTGATATAGCATGGTGCATGGAATAACGGCTGGCTCAGGCTGTTCATTTGCTTCTCTACATGTGCACCACTGCAGTGGGCTGCAGGAGGAATGGATATATTGTTTGAAGAATTTGCAGCACCCTTTACTCATTTCTTCTTTTGTCATGATAAACAGGGAGGCATATTGTTCCTGTGGGTAACAGTAAAGTCTTCAGCTTGTGACTCTGAGTGACTACACAGGGCCCCCCTTCACGAGAAACCTGTGTGATGGACATGAAGCAGCATAAATGAAAAATAAGCCTGCAGGAAACTGAATAAAGATCTCCTCCCAATGTTAGATCCTATTACTTGGAATCTGTCAATAATATCTGTATGGCAATGTTTTACCCTGCTATTAAGAATGTAGAAAAGGGACCTGAATCTGGAATATTCATTTTGCCTTAGGTAATAACCAGACTCTTCTATGACAATAGTAGGAAAAATGGTAGATGAGATTATTCCAAATCCTTGTGACTACATGGAAACAATGAAAAACAAAAACTATTAGAATTAAATCTCTTAAGTCTTTCAGAAATTGTGAAAGACTTACAGAAGCAAAGTGCTAAAACAAGAATAACATGATAACATAACACTGAAGAAGTATCCACAAAGCCACCAGTAAAGAAATAGAGACCTACAGCAAGAGATTCATCCCCCTGCCCACCACTATCCATCTTTTACCATTTTCTTCATTTGTACTTTGTATCATGCAAATTAGAGGTCAAATGTGGTATTTAAACTTCTGTGTCTGATTTATCCCACTCAACATTATATTTCCCAGGTGCTTCCATTTTCCTACAAATGTGCCACAATTGTGATTCCTTCATATCTTAATATTATTCCATCATTTAGTAATCAAGGGCAAGGAGTGAGGGAGAAGAGAAAGGGAAATAAGTAGAATAAAGATACGCCATGTTCAGAAACGTAACAACCTCAATTAATGCAAACATTATATGCCACAACATGATCTGAGATTAATAGTATCAAAAGAATAAAAATATGATAGAATAGGAGGAAGAGGGGAAGCAGGAGAAGAAAGGGAAAGGGTTTAAAAAAAACAAGCCTTAGTATGTACATGTAACCACTCTCCAAAATGATTGTAAACTGCATGAACTACCAACATGTACAATAAAATTTTCAAAGGAAATCAAGACCTTAGAGGCCAGATCTGACAACACAAGAGCAAACTACTTTGAGAAACAAAGAAGACTGATACAGAAAACTATATAGGTAAACATAAAATCCAGAATTATATTTTTTGCCGTGTCACTTCCCTATTTTCCCGGTTATTTAAAATTATAAAATGTTACTTATAAATTTATGTTAATGGGTATAAAGTATATGAAGATGTAATATGTGATCAGAACAAACTAAAAGGAGAAGATAGTACTATGTAGGATCAGAGTTTTTATATACTACAGGAATTACTTTAGGATTAGTAAAATAATTGGTATGCACTTATATGTTAACTGAAACTTCCAAGATGATCACCAAGATAGATAACATGGAATTAACATGGACATAAGAAGAAAATCAAAGGTTATACTATGAAAAAATAATTAAGCCAGAAAAAGAAGCAGTAAAATGTGATCATGAAATAATATGTGAGCATAAGTGTGTGTGTGTGTGTGTGTGTGTGTATAGGAAAATGGCAGAGGCAAATCTTTTCATCCACATTACTGAAACTTTATATATATCAGTTGGAAAACAACTCCTCATTTCCCTCTAACTAGGCCCTGTCAACTACCATTGCTCACTATATTTCTGTAATTTGTTTGTTTTAGTTATCTCACATGAGTTATGAGTCAGGGACAAGAGATACTTGTCATTGTTATTGAGTTATTTCAAGTATAATATTCAGTTGTTTCCATGTCCAATTCCTTTCCCTTCTTGCTGAAGGTCAGATTTGAGAATCATGCACCCTGAGTTAGTGTCTCAAGGTCATGCAGCCATTGTATATTATCACTCCTTTTTCCTAAGCAGTGCACAGAAGGATAAGATCTTCGATTCGTGTTCTATTTTCTTTACCTTGAGGCCAAGGTGATACTTACTAGAGTTAGACTGCTCTGGCTCAGGATACAGGCTTAGGTAAGTGAAATGAAACTGCTCTTCCTGTTCATTTGAATGTGCCATTAGATTTGCACTCATCTAGATTCCACAATCTCATAACTAGATCATGGAGTTCTCATACATGTCACTATTAAATCAGCTTTTCTGTGGAAGGATGGAGGATGAAACTTTCTATTCTTCAATGTTGCTGATTTAACTCTACCAAACCAGCTTCATAGAATAATGAATAGAAAGAAAACCAGAGTCCTGTCATTAAACTAAAAAAGGTAGTCATAAAATTTTTTAAAGACAAATAGGCAGAGCATAATTGAATGGTAGAGTCTTTTCTACTACATGTCCTAACTTTATCCCCAGCACCACACAAAATAAATGAAGTACAAAATGCAAATAACTATTCATAGAAGGGAAAAAGAAAATTTTCTGTTTTAAAAAAACCCAAAACAAATGATATTCAAAAGTGGAAGACTCCATGCTTAAAATTGTACAAGATGTTCTACGCAGAGTAAGTAGTCACAAAAAATGAAATAAAATTTATCCAAACTGGAAAAGAACTAGGTTTTCAGATGATATGGTCTTACATAAAACAAATCATAGAAAATGTACAAAACACCTGTTAGTTAGTGTACTTACTCAGCAAAGTGATTCAAGATCACCAAACAAAATCAGCCATAGGTCTGAATAGTAACAATTGACCACCTAAAAACTAAAAAAATTAATTCCATTTACAGTAGTATCTAATAATACCAACTTTAACCAAGGGTGTATAAGTTTTATATTAAGAAACTCAAAAATGTGCTGTAATGAAAGGAAATCTAAATAAATATAAAGACATTCTCTATTATGAATTTTAAGACTTAATCTTTGTAAGTGACGATACTTCATGATGATCTAAAGATTTAATGAGATCTCTGTCAGATTACCAATGATTTGTGTGCAGAAAAATAAAAGAATAGCAAAAATTTGTGTGAAATTTTAAGGTACCCTGCAATCAAGAAAATCTTGAACACAACAATAAAAAAGTAGAGGTTAGGTCTTCCAATTGCAAAATGTATTGCACATACAGATGCAATATGAGATTTGAAGTACATTAGTAATGGAGTAGAAGCAAAAACCTAAAAAAAATTATACATCGCTAATTAGATAACTTTTGACTTGGATACCAAATCTATTTAATAGGGAAAGAATAGTTTTTCCAAAAATTGTATTACAGTTGAATATCCATATATAAAAGAGTGACATTTGACTCCTGCTTCATGCAGAAAATGAGCATCAATCAAAATGCATTAACAACGTAAAACCATAAATTAAATAAATATGGCCTTGAATTGCTTGGATTTGATGCCAAAAGAAAAACTGATAAACTGGATTTGATTAAAGACGAGGAAACAGTGAAAAGATGTGTCATTGGAGTTGGCAATGTTTTCTTTAGGTCCAAAACAAAAGGCACAAGAATCAAAACAAAAATTAGAAAGTGAGATTATTCAAACTATAATGCTCAGTATGGAAAAGGAAGCAACCAGTAAAAAAGCAATCCATTAAATGGGAGAAAACATATGCAAGCCATATGTGTGAGAAGAGATTAATAACCAAAATACATTACGAACTCCTACAACTCCATAGAAAAATCCAATTTTAAAATAGGAAAAAACTAAAATGAACAATTCCTCAAAGAAGACAACAGACAGAAGGTTTAGATAATGATATTCAGCATCTCTAATCACGAGAGAATGCAAACAAATCCATAAAGACCTGTAAATTCTTTTTTTTTTTCTTTGTCTTTTTTTGGTACCAGGGTTCGATCTCATGACCTCGCACTTCCCAGGCAGGCACTTGTGTCACTGAGCTACGCCAGTCCAAGAACTGTGATTTTATACCCATGATAAAAACTTCTTAAAAGGTAACCAAGATTGGTGAAAACTCAGAGAAATCAGAGCTTTAAGATGCTGGTGTGGGTGGGAATGGCACAATTGCTATAGAATACTGTAATTTAGTTCCTCAAAAAACCAACCAGAATTACCAGGAAATCCAGCCATGATATGTGTTTAATTTTTTC
Source organism: Cavia porcellus (assembly GCF_034190915.1). NCBI lineage: Eukaryota > Metazoa > Chordata > Mammalia > Rodentia > Caviidae > Cavia > Cavia porcellus. The sequence continues at coordinate 51,922,640 of NW_026947500.1, read as the reverse complement.
TGCAATTTTTGTGATGGAACATTCAATAAAAACAATAGAAACAACCCAGGATGAGACACTGAAGAACAACTACATTCAGAGTAAAAATGGAGGGTTAAAATTTAACAGTGCAAATGAGCAGAAAATTCAGCGATGTTGAAGAAAAAAACAGTTAATATATTGATGGCACAAAAGCTTTACTCTTGATGGTCAGAACTCTTGAAAGCAACCCAAACGTTCCTCAGTGGGTGAACAGATCGCAGGCAGTGCGTCCAGACAGTGCGGTATTGTCCAGAGTCAATCATCAATGAACTGCTGTTAGGTTATGAAAAGCCATGGAGGAAGCAAATGCATATCCCTGAGAGAAAGAATGCGGTGTGAAATCGGGCCACTGCTGTTTGATTCCAGCTGTACCTCAGTTGTTACCAGGGGGTCAAGGAAAGGGAGCAATGAGCAGGAAAAATGCTCAGGGCTTTTAGAGCGCTGAATGGTACCTGACTATGTGGTGAATGTGTAATTTAAAAACAAATATTTACAGTAAAAGACACACTGCTATTGATCCTCTTCCAAATTCTTCCCCTAGTTTTGAGCCCATTATTCTCACCACTTTCTGAATCGGTTTAGAGCACCCTAATACCCCAAGTATGTTTTGTGTGGCTGCCGTGATGCTGAGTCAAACCAAAGTGTTTAAGTTTTTATAGAAACCTCTGCCCAATAGAAACGAGCTTCACTTCATTCTGTAGAGCACCCTGCAGCCTTTGGCTCCGCCCCCACAGTCGAAATGACCGCCAAGGAACGCGTGCTGAGTGCATTCAGGACACTGAGGCAGCCACAGCCGCACATAACGGATGCTCAGGAAAGAACATAGAAGGACCTGCTGCAGGAGGCAGCGAGAAGGCCAGGTCAGCACGTCTGAAGCGAGGGCTGTCCTGAGCGGGGTTCATGGCTGTGTGTCTTCTACTTTAATAAAAATTTTTAACATCCACCATATTTTATCATACCTGTACACTTGTCTAAACTGATAACATACACACCACCAAGAGTATAGATGAAAGTCTTGGGGAGATGTACCTCAGTGTATCTCTGTGTAAGCAGGAACATTGCTAATGGGGGAGCCCACGAGTATGCGAAGGCAGAGGGCATGTCAAAATATCTGTACATCCATTTCAACTTCTCTGTGAGCCTAAAACTAATGTTGATTTTTAGAAAATAAATCTAGGTATCAATCAATTTGTCAGGTTTTTTTATTAAAAACTATTCACAATGCTGACCAATATCTCACTGCAATGTGTGTGTGCCCACAAAGGGCACACACATTTTTATTCCTTGTTTACCACATATTTGTTTTGAAATGAAAAAGAGAAAATATAAATGGAGCAAAGAAATAACACAAATTTCATTTTGAAGATTTGACAAGCAAATTCCAAAACTTCTAACAATTTATTTCAGCCTTCCTCACATAGATAACACATTTCTGAAACATTTCCTTTTTATTAGATAACAGATTTCCAAAGCTGTAAATACATTAATTTACAATTTTTTCTGCATTGTGAAGCCTAAATATAACTCACTAGGTGAGGGTCTGAGAGCAATAAACTAAAATTACAATGCACAATATAAAGCTGAAATGCAAGCCTTATGTAGTAACTTTTGCTTTCTCCATCACCTTCTTGAAAGCATTTTTGACCTCCTTGTTCCTCAGGCTGTAGACCATGGGGTTCAGCATGGGGATGACCATGGTGTAGAACACAGATGCGATTTTATCAGTGTCCATGGAATGACTGGAGCTGGGCTGCAGGTACACGAAAATGGCAGTGCCATAGAAGATGGAGACTGTGGTGAGGTGGGAGGCACAGGTGGACAGAACCTTCTGGTGTCCCTGAGCTGAGTGCATCTTCAAAATGGTGATAAATATGAGTAGATAGGAAGTCAAGATAATTAGCAGAGCAAAACTCACATTAAAGCTTGACATAAAAACCAGAATCCCTTCACTAAGGTGTGTGTCAGAGCAAGACAGAGCCATGATTGCCAGAACATCACAGAAAAAGTGATGGACCACATTGGATTTACCAAACGAAAGGCTGAATATATCTCCAGTGTGAAAAACAGAATTCACGAAACCACAGATGTAGGAGCCTGTGGCCAGACAAGTACATACACTTGGGGTCATCATGCTGGAGTAATGCAGGGGCTTGCACACTGCAGCGTAGCGGTCATAGGCCATTGAAGCCAGGAGGTAATTTTCTACAGTGACAAAGAATACAAAGAAGAACATCTGAGCGGCACAAGCATTGTAGGACACGACCTTGTACCCTGTGAGAAACTCAGCCATGACTGTGGAGGTGACAGCCGAGGAGTATCCAATGTCCACCAGAGACAGGTTACTAAGGAAGAAGTACATGGGAATGTGCAGATGAGTGTCCATCAGAATCAACATGACCATCCCAAGGTTTCCAATCACATCACAGAGGTAAATGAGAGTAAACAGGGTAAAGAGAGGGGCCTGCAGTTCTGGGACATCAGTTAGTCCCAGGAGAACGAATTGTGTCACTTCTGTACAGTTCCTCATCTATTAGTTGGAAATCATGGGATGTCCTATAGCAACAAGAAATAAATGGAGTAAGACACAATAAAGGTACTTAGTTAAATCTAAATCACAGTGAGATTTCATATGACTCAAGTTATACTGGCATTATTAAAAAACTAACAAACGCTGGTAATGATGCTAAGAAGAAGGAACTCATGTATTTTGGTTGAGAGTAAGTTAATGTGTCCATTATGAAAAGCAGTATGAAAGGCTCAGGAAGTTAAAACTGAATATTTCCTGTGATTCAACATCACCATTTATGAGATGTACCAAAGAAAACAGACAGAATTGAAAACATTACACGGAGTGAAGTAAATCAGACACAAAAACATAAATACTCCATGATCCTACTCTTATATGGAAGCTAAAAAATTTGATCTTAATGTACATTTGCAATTTCTTGAGATCAAGAGAGTATAGAAGGAGGGCATAACAATTGGATAAAGAGAACCCAGAGCACAGTCAAAGGGGTAATTTGTGAACTCCTGCAGCACAGTAGGGGGACTACAGTTCACTGTCATCTGCTGGGTGCTTTGGGAATAACTGGATCTTGGAGGCAGCAGAAAGGAAGCAGCACTTACAGAGACTCCAAGGCCTGCCTAAGTTCACTCAGGTGTGACTGTCAGGAGGTGCACACAAGGACACTGGCACAGGCTCAGACAGGAGAGCACACAGGTGAAATACAGAAGGGCGAGCTCCATTAAGAAGTGGAACCACCCACCTGGCCAGGCTCTGCTCCAGGCACAGGTTTGGAGACGGAGCAATTCATGAAATGCACAGAACCTTGCACGGAAGAAGCCGGGGCAGGGGCAGCAGCTTGGCTCTCACCCCAGATGTTGTTTACTCCAAGCCTCATTCACTCCGTCTGCAGAATGAAAACACAAGACCTCACCCGCAAGGTATTATTTTGAGAATTAATAAACCAATCCTCAGTGCTTTCTGAGTCATGAGGTTCTCCCCCTAGGGCATTACCCAAAGCCTGTTATCCTAACAGGGAAGGAGTTCCTCATTCACTGCACCTGCTCCAGCCAATCTGGAGATCAAGCTATTCTGTGAAACATGCAAGATCCTCTAGAGAAGAAGCCAGGAATGTGGATGTCACATGGTACTTACCTCGGTCCACTGATCCTCAGGGCCAGCACAAATCAGGTCAGAGCTGGAGAAAAGAACAGGAGACAGCTCCCCATTCACGCAGATCCAGGAGCCATAGAAAAGAGGCCTCCAAAAGCACATAAACTCTCCAAAAGCTGAACACACAGATGCAGAAATAGATGAAACTCCACATGAAGAAGTTAAAAAAACTGATAGATACAAGGATTAGTAACATCAGAGAAGAACCATATAAGCAGTTGACCTAGAAAAGAACAGTCAGAGCAAAGAACTGAAGATGAGATGGAAGTGCTAGAACATGCAGAGAGGATCAAGGAAAGAGAGAGAACAAGAACTACTGAACAAAAGTTCTTGGAAAAATCTAAAACAACTTGAGGTTCATTGGTCAAAAGAAAGCATTGAAACATAGGTCAATGGCTTAAAAATACAGACATTGATGTTATGATAGAAAATTTCACAAAACTGAAGAATGAGATGGATTCCCAGATAAGGCCGGCAACCAGAACTCAAACACGTACGACCAGAGTAGATCTTTGCAGAACACATCATGCTTGAAATGCCAGAAATTCAGGTCAAATAATCAATATTAGAAGCCATTAGAGGAAGCACCATCTCATGGGAGTGTGCCCAGAATAATAATTACAGATTTCCCAACAGAAACATTAGAGGCCAGGAGGGCTTGAAACAAAACTTTTCAACCCCAGAAAGAAAATACTTGTCTACATCTAAGTCTTCAATATTTATACCTGCTTTCTCTCCCAGTAGACTTAATACTTCTGTTCTAGTATTTAGATCTTTGATCCATTCTGACTGTAGTTTAGCGCATGGTGATAGAAGTGGGTCTAATTTTAGTCTTTGTAGACAGCCAGTTTTTCCAGCGTCATTTATTAAAAGGGCTATCTTTTTCTAGTGAATGTATTTGGCCCCTGGCACAGAGCTCATGAACCAACCCAAACTGCACGGGAAATAGTCCAAAGAATGATCAGTTTGGGTCTATCTAATTAAAATGCTTTTGTGCATCAAAAAGAAATCACCAACACTGAAAATACAACCCACAGAGTCAGAAAAAATTTTAGCGAATTGTCCCTCAAAGGATTTATATCTAAAACACATAAAAAATTTAAAAATTGAACCCCCAAATTCAAAAACCCAATTGAAAAATGGCCATCTGATATCAATACACACTTCTCAGATAAAGGAATACAGATTGAAGATTAATATAAAAAACATTCAACATGATTGCTAATTCAAGAAATGCAAGTTAAAACATCACTGCAATTACCTTTTACCGCGGAAAAAGTGGCTGCCATCAAGAAATCAACCAATAACAAATGCTGGAGAGACTGACAGGGGCTTCTCCACTGTTGGTGGGAGTGTAGACTCACGAAACCACTGTAAAAATCAGTCTGTAGATTCCTCAAAAAACTAGAATTAGAGGTACCAATTGACGAAGCTATTCCCCTTCTCGTTATCTTGCCAGAAAAGTTTAAAACATCATACCACGGCAATATATAAGCACCTATATTTATAGCAGCACAATTTGTAATAGCTAAATCTTGGAAACAACCCAAATATCTATCAACAAAAGAATAGATTAAAGTTTTACAATGGAGCACTACTCACCCATAAAGAAGGATAAACTTGAGGCTTTTATATGTAAAGGGAAGCATACTTGAGACCAAAATCACAAGTGCAATAAATGAGGCTCATATGTGTAAACATCGTATTATCTCCCTGATGTGAGAAACTGTAAGAGTAAATGTGATTTAAAATATACAACAGGTACTGTGAAATAGAAAGAAATTGTTCAAAAGGAAAAAAGAACTAGAATGAGGGAAAGTAAGGAAAGAAAAATGCAAGTTAGCTGTACTATTAGTGTCTCTGAAAAGGAAGGTTTGTGCTAATATCGACTGGAGAATTCTTTATGCCCATATTTTTATGAATTTCATATATATATTTCATATATATACTCATATATATATAGCCATATACATATATATGGATAAAATCATAAAAAAGAAATTATTAGTCAATTATTACCACATCCTACAAGACCTTCTCTTCAAGGTTAACGAAGAGAAGCAGCCCTTCTGGGTTAGGATAATGGTGGCCCTGAGGTGAGCTCAGCCCTCAGAGACAGTTCTGAGAGAAAGACGCAGAATCTGCTACAGAGTCTGCGCACTGGGAGGAGAGGCACAGAGCCCCACCGTTACTACCTGGGCACCACTGGTCCCACCCCACTTCTCTGAGCTCATTTATTCTATCTGCAAAATGAAACTGCTGATGAGACCTACCCTCAAGGTATTACTTTGAGAACTAATGAAAAAATAAATTTTAAGAGCAAGGAATAAAGGACTGGATATTTAGCACAGTCTGATGAGTGTGGGCTGTGGTCATCCTATGGGATGGACTAGTGGCCTCTGTGCTTGCTTGGTAAATGTGGATAGTTTCATACGTGGGTAAACCTGGAAGCATCATCTGCAGCTTGCTTTTTTCTTCACAGGAGCACCTCTGAGACGATAAATTACTATTCTTGTTCTGTCCTTTTTCTACTCAGATGATCGGCTGCTCTGGGAGCCCATGTGTTAATTACTTTCAGGAAATCCACTTTTCAGCCCTCCCTGAGAGAGCCTTCTTTTCTTAAACTCATCCATCCACTTGTAATTTTCAATATTGGGCTGAATATAGTTGCTTTGGATTTAAAGTGCCTTGTTCCTGGGTTACCTTCTGCCTGAAGCTCTGTGTTTGTAGAAAGCGCCACTTGAAAAATTATGATTTGAATTAGTTCTTGTGTAGGAATAATATTTTAAATCTGAAAAGTTGTCCACTCTCTGCTAACCACCCTACCATCCTCCATCATCTCTCCAAGCTGCAGTTGGTCAGCATAACCCTTAAAACTTTGCATTTGCCAGCCTGAATACACACAATCACTTCTAGAAAATCTTGTTCTACAATTAAAATGTAAAGAGCTTTAGATATAAATGTGCAAATTTCTGTGGTGGGTATTATTATTTAATTATGTTAATTAAAGGGTTGAAAAGCCAGGTGATATTTTACAACTTTGCAACTCATAAGAAACATCCAGAATTCAAGGTTGAAAACCAGCTTTAATCTAATCAAAGTTTGCACCATTCACCACTTATGGCACTGTCAGTGTGGTTAGACGTTTTAGTGATCGTGGGCATGAGTGATGGACAAAAGATTAAAATGCAGTTCAGATCTTGTTAATTCATTTAGTTACCTTTGAAGGTTAAACAGCTATCAATTCACACGACTGGTACTATGTCTGTTTTACCTCTAGTAGGAGAATAACAGTAAACAAAGCTGAAATTAAAATTTAGAGCCAGATGTAGTGTGTGTGCCTGTAATCCCAGCATTTAGGAGGCTGATGCAAGAGGATTTCCATGAGTTTGAGACCAGCCTGGAGTATATAATAAGGTCAAGGACTACACAAGAGACCCTATATCAAAAATAAATAAATAAATGCATGTATACATATACATACCAAAAAACTCAAAGCCTCAACTTGTTTCTGTTCATCTTCTCTAGGAAAGCAGTATAATGTTTCCTAAGTCTCACCACACTCCCTGCTACTGCAAGTTTTGACATTCATATCCCCAGACTCAACTTATAGCTATACAACAACAACATCAACAAAATATTTACAACATCTATTTCTGTGTTTACATAACAAGGGGCCGTGTAGCTGTCACTCTGCTTTTGCATGAATTATGCTTTTCAGTAAACATGGAAGCCCAGTGATTTATATGCTAATCATACCGTGATCAAGTGGCTTTGAAAACGTAGCTGGATGTGTGGATGGAAGCAAAGAAGGTCCCCTTGCTGCTGGAGAAGAAGCAATGATCAATCCGAGGTAGAGAGTCTAAAAACAGAAACGCAACCATGGAACAACACCAAGTCCTGGTGGAGAAGCTTCTCACATGCACTTGGGTTAAAAGGTTTCGTGTTTTCCAAAGGAATCACAGAGGAAACTCTACTTGGGGCCCAGAGCCGGACTCGAGTCCCAAATCAATCGCCTGTTCTCAGAACTGCAGGGCATATGCTGGTCCCTTAAAATACAGCACACAGGTGCTGTTGGGATTTGAGGGCCCAGTGCACGGGAACTTAGGGGAACCGTAGGGGACAGAGCTCTCCAGAGGCCCCTCATGTGAGAGCATCTCCAGCTCCTCACCCTGCCCCTAGAGACACAGGGCAAGGGCCCCAGGGACCTCGCAAATAGGTTCCCTAATGCACAGGGGTCTTCCAGTTGCTTGTTTTTCACTTGTCACCTAATTCATGCATAACTGACAAACAGGAAGATCCACGCTTTCCGGCACACATTTGTACGAATCTGCTCAAATGTGCATAGTGATGTCACTACTACTACAAGCGAGAGGCGGTCCATTCCCCCATCCCTATGAACACCCGAGACTGTGGTTAACCCTCTGCCACCACGTCCCTGGAAACCCCTGACAGCCTCTGTCCGGTCTGTTTGGCCTCTGAAAGAAACTCGGCTCCTGCAGCCCTTGAGTCTGGCTTCTCTTCCTTAGGGGATGGATTTGGGCTCCATCACTGTGACTGTCCTTATCAGTAGAGGAACCTTTGTATTGTGGTGTGGTATCTCCTCAGAATGAATGAAGATCCAGAAGATGAGAAAACTTTATGTGCAAATTCGGAGCATTAACAACTTCAAAGCATCTGAAGGCAGAAACATGTTGTGGGCATTTGCTGTATATTTTTATTGCATATAGTTTAAAATGGGCAGTAAGCCGGTTTGACATAGATTTCCTTAGTGAAATATTTACTAAAATCAAAGAAACCAACATATCTGTCATCTCATATAACTACTCTCCTTTATTTTCCAAGAGCACCTAAGGTTCATTCTGTTTGCAAAAATCCCTACAATAAAATATTGCCAGCGTATTCTTCAGCCATGTGTGACTTAACTGTCATAGTGAGCACAATGGAAATGCTTTTATTTGTTTCTCCAGCATTCTTCTTAAATTTTGAAATGAAAAAAAGAATAATGATGATGATACATAATTTCAAAACAAAGAAAAAGCAAATTAACAATGGTTTACATATTTCATATTGTTATATTCAAAGTAGCTGCTAGAGTATAAGACATATGTATGAAAAAATGATCAAATGATGAAAGCACAAACTATTCTTTTAGATAAACTAAGAGATCAGAAGTATGATTGTCTAGCATTACACATACAGAGAGGGGTGAAGGGGAGGATTGTTTCCCTTCTTTCTTCCTTTATCCCCATCTCAGTTGTTACTTCCTTTTGAGCAGTTTCCTCCCCTTTCTCTTCTATAATATCTATTGTACATTTTGGTTCTTATTCACTCATTCAGCATTTTATACTAGGGAGACAATATGATGTTTACACATGCAAGTCTAATTTACTTCAGTTATGATGATGGTCTCATGTTGCATTCACTTATCTGTAAAAGCCCCAGCGTGTCCTTCTTTATAACTGAATAATACTCCATTTCATAAAAATACCACATCTTTATTAACCATTCCATGATTGAAGGGCATTTGGGCTTTTTCTAAGATTTAGCTATCACAAATTGTGCTGCTATATTCCATTGGTTTTAACATGTTGTATCTTATTATATTTTAATATATGTGATAGTGCAAACAAAATTTTTTATAGGCAAAGAGATATAGAAATCATTGTTCGTTTTCTGTTAGCTGGTTCTAAATATCCTGTAATACTTTCATTCTCTTGAATGGCTTCACACTGTCTCGACTGTCTCAATATGTTTAATGCTATAGTATATGAAGTTATACTCAAATATTTCAAGGAAAGAGACACTATGGTAACTACTATTATGTCAGGTTATCTGGTGGTGAAACACAGTGATGCTTAAATTGTTCGGTTCTGACCTGTGTTGTTCTGTTGCTATGTCCTCTTTTATCTCAATTTCCCTTTTTTTCTTTTTTAAAAATTATTTTATTTATTCTTATTTTTTTTAATTAAGGGAAAACTAACTTAAAAAATAGCGGGATATATTATAGTGACTTTTTTGTTTTTCTATTAACATGATTTGAACCCCTGTATTGCTCTCCCCATCCTGTTCTGACTGATTTTACTGTATTCTGTTTTGTTTGATAGTATCAAGTTTGAGGGTATAGCCAACCACTTTGAAGGCAATAAGATTTACTATGATGCCCATTATAGTTTGAGTATTATCTTCTTTTGAAGTCCCATAAGCTCTCCAATTTAGGTTTTATTGGTCTTGCTCTGTACCGTTTTGTTCAATTCTATTATACCTGATGATATAGGCAACTCTTTTTAAGATAGTAAGAGGCATAATGGTACCCATTGTTGATCACCTGGTATTCTGTTTTTGCATCATGTACTATGTCCATCCTTCTGTTCTAACTGACTCTGTTTTGCTTTGTCACATTTGGGGTTTTTTTTTTCTCTCTTCAAAATAAGTAATAAGAACTGTGGGAGTAATAAAACCCAAAATGTGTAATTGTTAATGAAAAAAAGAGAGGAAAAGAAAATGATCTAAAGGATATAACTGCATGTATATTTAAGTGTGTAGGACAGGAAATCATAGTACTGAGTTTTCGTTGGATCACTGAACAGAACTGTCTGCAATCTCACTGTATGAATGCCCATTTTGTATGCTTTAATTTTGTAATTTGGACAACTGTTTCTAAGATGACTATACAGTGAGACTGTATCTCAAAACAAAACTAAACAACCTGTTAGATGTGTTTTGTTTACTTTTCTCTCCTGGCTTGGACAAAATACCTGACACCCAAAGTGAAGGAAGGAAAGGCTTATTTACTTCACTGTTTGTGGAGGTTTCAGTCCATAATCAGTTAGCTCCAAGGCAGGGTGCCATGGCACAGAGGCCACACTTCAAGGCAGCAGCCAGCAAAAACAGCCAGAGCAAAAAAGGGGAAGAGAAATTCTCTTTTCTTCTCTTATATGGTACACCAGCATCTGCCTGCAGGGCCAGTGTAGCACTCACAAAATCTCCTTGTCCTCCTTTGCACAGGATGAGGATATTTATAAAGAATCCTGACTTCCTGCTGAGTCTCTTAGTTAAATTTCTAAATTGTTCAAGTTGACACAGTGTATCAACCATAACAACAGTTACCCAACTAAAGAAATAAGGGCAGATGTTAGTCACGATCTAATGTAATGTGCATGCATCCTCATGGATCATACATATATACTTGGACTTCTATTCGTGGAATTGTTTGTATTGCTATTTTAAACATATGTTTGTAATGCCATGTGATAGAGAAAATATGTGTAGAACAATTAACAACAATAAGAGAGGAATGCAACTTTTCAATGGTAAATAATCCAACTAGGACTAGATCATCTTTAAAAAAAAGTACAAATGGAAAGAAATACATTTTTAAAAATGATCAGTATCATTAGCTATCAGGAAAAGGCAAATTACTTCAATGAAATATGATCTCATCCCAATGACCATAGCTTACTATTTAAAAACCACAAATAAAAATGAAAAAGAGAAAGGACCTGGTATATATTATTGATAGAAATGTAAATTAGTACAATGGTTTTACACAAGAGTGGAAAGCTACCACGATAAAACTAAACTTTTCTTTTGATTTTGTATTATAGGGATTCAGGGTGAATCAAGCACTTACCACTGAACTACATTCATCAAAGTAGGTCTTCTATGTGATTCAGCAATCCATCTTTTGTTTATAGAGACAAAAGGGAAGGAAATCACTGGGCCAACAAAACACCTGCACTCCCCTGTTTATGATTGCACCATCCACAATGATAAGACACGAAGTCAATGTGGGTGCCCATCAACAGATGAAGGGGTGAAAAAGTGCACATATATGTAATGGAATACACAAATCCACAAAAAGTAATTACGCAGTGTCATTTGCAGCAAAATGGATGAAACTGGAAAGTGTTTTGTTAAAAGAAATATAAGCTTTAAAAGAAGCTTTAAAATACAGAATACTACACACAGAATAGCGATTGCTAAAGCGTGAGAATGGGTCGGGAGAGAGTAGGGAAAGGAAAGCTGGATTTGATCAGTGAATCCTGTATGTTTGTGTTGAAAATTCACACTGAATCCAATTCATATGTGAAATTCATGCATGTAAATCAAAATTTTTAAACGAACTTAGTAAGGTTTTTGACAAGCAAAACCTAAAGCATCTTATGGTGTCACTGAACCATCATCATTCTGATATTAGTTTTTTACTAGACAATAGAATGAAGCAATAAGAATATGACCAAGGAAATAAACATAATTTGAAGATTAAAATTTGAATGAAAATGAACCCAAGGCACCCCAAACTAGTTTACTGTGCATCACACATCATTAAAATCTCAATACTAGAGATGATTTAGCCTTCTCAAAAATCTTTTTGAGTGCACTCTTCACCTCTTTGTTCCTCAGGCTGTAGACCAGGGGGTTCAGCATGGGGATGACCATGGTGTAGAACACAGATGCCATCTTGTCTGTATCCATGGAGTGACTGGAGCTGGGCTGTATGTACATGAAGATGATCGTTCCATAGAAGATGGAGACAGCAGTGAAGTGGGAGGCACAGGTAGACAGAGCCTTCTGATATCCCTTAGCAGAGCGCATCTTCAAGATGGTGATAAATATGAACATGTAGGAAATGAGCACAACTAGAAGAGCACCAAAGACATTGAAACTTGTAAGGAAGATAAGAACCATCTCAATAACGTGTTTGTCTGAACAAGAGAGAACCCTGACTGCTGGAACATCACAGAAAAAGTGGTGGACCACATTGGCCTTACAGAAGGAGAGACTGAATGTGCCCCCAGTATGGAAGGAGGCATCCAGGAAACCACAGAAGTAGGAGCCTAGGACCAGACACACACACACACTCTTCGACATGATCGTGGGGTAATGCAAGGGTTTGCACACTGCTGCACAGCGATCATAAGCCATTAATGCCAACGTGGCATTTTCCACAGAAACAAAGACCACAAAGAAAAACATCTGAGCAGCACATGCAGTGTAAGAGATGACCTTGTCTTTCATAAGGAGCCCAGCCATCGCTGTGGGAGAGACAGCTGAAGAGTATCCAAAATCTGCCAAAGAAAGATTACCGAGGAAAAAATACATGGGCGTATGGAGGCAGGAGTCCAGGACGATCAGGAAGGCCATCCCCAGGTTCCCCAAAACACTGATGAGGTAGATGAGGGTGAACAAGGTGAAGAGGGGAATGTGTAGCTCTGTAGAGCTGGTCAGACCATCCAGGATGAAATATTTCACCTCAGTATTATTAGCCATGGGAAATTCAAGTTTTCTACAGTAATGGGGGAAAAAAAAACAATGGTTGGTAAGAGACTGCACTGAAATATAAAATTTTTTTTATCATCTTCTTCGTCATTCACAGTCCTCTAAGGCAAAAATCTGAACAGAAAAATATCCAAGAAATAAATGATCTGTTAATTATACTGTTGAAGCTAAAGGGTCCTCATCAATGGCACAGCCTAAATGGCACCAGTTAAACAAACAAAATGAGGTTAGAAAGATGGAATATTTGTCTGAGGTTATGTGTTTGCAATAAATTCATCTCCTGAATCAGATTACCTGAGTCTATTAGAAGTTTCCATCTATCTCATGCTTATTACAAATATACACTTATGTTTAATATGTGAATAGCTTAAGCTTCTCAACAAGACTATGAGAGGTTAAATATTTTGTGTGGTTTACATTTGAGTATACACTGCTGAAGGCAAGACTGTTGACTCATACAGGCTGATGCATACACTCTTAGAAGATGTTTAAGCTGCTTTAAATTGGATCAGTTAATATTTACTCACTGCATGCACTGGCCCAAGCTCTGTGCTTGGAGAATGCAGCAATGCAACAGAGATGCTAGTAAAGCAAAGGAAGTATGGTGAACGTATCTCTAAAGATTTGCACACCAAGCAAAGAGATTCTGAAAATATTTGTGCTGGAGTTGAGGGACTGGAAAGTGTACACCGAGTGTTTAAGTAATTACCTTAACTTTTACTACCTGGAAAGCGTGAGCCCTACGTCAACTTCCTTGTGCCTGACTTTCTCTATTATTAAAATGAAGATGATAATGAGATCTCTCAAAAGGGGATATTATAAGAGCTAAAATAACATGGATTTTAAAAAGACCACACAACGTAGGTGTTCAGCACACTCTGATGAGTGTATTCCACAGAAGGGTTGGGGGGATGGTGATCTCCATCGTAGCACTGGAAGCTGAGTATTATCACAGCACCTCGGCACCCACTTCAGCTGGAAGTCTGGTAGGCTTTCTTTTGATTTTATTCTCCCTGCTTGCTAGGGGTACTCAAGGACTTCTCTGCCTTCCAGTGAGGCACTGGCCACCTGTGTGAGAATCTAAGTCAGCGATAGCAAAACTTTTAGAGACTGAGTGAGCTCAAACTGCAGCCCAAAACCCATTTATGTTCACAAATTTCTAATGTACAAGATAATAATAGCATATACTGTGTTCTATGAACATGAATAAAAGAATTATAGATTTAAATAAGTATTTTTCACTTACTTTTCACAACATAAATTTTCAGTTTCATATGAAGCAGAGTCAGAATTTCTGTGCAGATCCAATTGATCTTACAAGGGGTTTTGCAAACAACTGGTCTGTCTACTTTTCTGAATATAATAAGGATGTAATCATGAAGTAAAGGATATTGAGAAAGAATATGACTGCAAAGAAATTCATGAGGACCCTTCTGGAGTCTAAAGAACTGTGGCTCCAACAATTTTCATTAGTTTCTCTCATAATTACAAAGAGAGATAGTGCAAAAGATGAAAGACCCCCCAGCCGATAAGAGTTTCATCTGTCTGATGATCTTTTCCATCTTGTCTGGGAACACAGCCCAGTAATACACATGATCCCTGAACTTCCCACTGAAGGAAGTATTTTGCCATTAAGAATTTCATGTTTCAAAAGCTGCTCTCAGAATTTTTTGCTGAGCTCATACAATCCCTAATACCAATTTCTCGATTGCTTTACATGTATTACAATTCTCACTAAAAAAAAGTTGGGGATGTAAAAGCTTACCTTATTCAGAAACATAAAGCTTCCTCAGGAAACAAGGAGCAAACCCTCTTCACAAAGCTGTTTTTTTAGGAACCAGGCAAAAAGTGTTCCTCTACTTGCTACTTACCTTATTAGAATCTCAGTTGTTTTAAATTGTAAAATAAATATAATGTCATGAACAGGCCTGTATATCTCAAAGGAATGTGTCTGTGAATAGTAAATATAAGAACCTCTACAATGAAGTTGAGGAAAGAGTTATAATGTTAACCACATTCAACATAGTTTTTATGATCGGGTGTTTTTCTTGTTAGTGGGCACAGCCCCACAAAAAACCCTGATCGGGGAAGACTGTTCTGTGTTCTAAAATTCCTGCCTCTGCACACAGCCTGGTCCTGCTAAAGTGATCCCAAAGAACCAGGCAGGGATTTTAGTGTCAGGGACGGTACCAGGAGGGTGTTTCAGAGACGTGAAGATCACAGGGGAATAGGTCCTCTGTGCAAGCCATCCCAGGGTCTTGTTCCACTAACTTAATGAATAAATGATTAAGATACCTGTGGGACCTACCTGAATTAGTATCTGCTTTGTTTTCGTTTGATTTTTGGTTCTTTGCTTTCTTGGTTGATAATGTGTATACTGTAAAAGTCACACATTTATAGTACAGATCTGAGCCTGCACAAATGTGTATAATAGTGTAAGCACTGCCACATGCCGAACAAAGAACAAACCTGTCCGGCCAAACACTTCATATACTTATTTGTAATCAAACCACTTTGCCACAGTGAGCTCCTAAAGTCTACGATTTTATTGATTTTATTGATGATCATATCATCAATATTTCATTTAATGAAATCGTAAAATGCAACCTCAAGTCTGCTTTCTTTCACCTTCCTGAAGGCATACATGGGGTTTTCCACTTACGCCTTCTCAGTGGGTTGCTTCTTGATGTTCTGGTTCTCGCTATTCCTGAACTAACGTTCATTACCTGGTCCATCCAGAATGTTTGCTGCTAATCTTTAGTAATTGCAATTAAATTTATTTTGAATATTCACACATAGTTCTCTATAGGATAGGCTTGTATTTGAATGAGTACATTAAATTGAAATTGTGGGCTGACACAGTACAGTCACGTTTAACATGATAGAACCTTTCCAATATTTTTTTCTCATTAAACTTTGTTTTAAAGGGTCTCAAAACTCTGTGACAGATATTTGGTCAAGTTGTTTCCATTAAAAAGTGTTGATTTTAAAAACTAATAACTTAAAAACTACCACACACACACACACACACACGCACACACACACACACACACACACACACACACACACACACACACGGTCCACAAAGCATTTTCCTTTCCCTCTGAAGGTTTTATGATACATTTTTCTCATTAACCTGTCTTTCACTATGAAACTTAAATGGCCAATTGGGAGAAACATTTCTGAGACCAGTCTTCTAACACTGATTAAGGCTGGGGTGGCAGGAGTTAGGGGTAATCTTCATTGCACCTTCTGAGCTTTCTGGGCAGACTTGGTGACCTCGCCAGTTCCAGCAACCTCCTTGTGCTTTGATGACACCAGAGCAACTGTCTATCTCATATTAAAAACAGCGAAACAACCCAGAGGTGGGTGGTCAGAGAAGCACTCAATATACATGGGCTTTCCTGGAACCATTTCTACAATGGCAGCATCACCAAATTTCAAAAATCTAGGCCCGTCTGCCAGCTTCTTACCATATCAGTGATCAGTCTGTTCCTTTAGCTCAGCAAACTTGCAGGCAATGTGAGCTGTGTGACAGTGCAGTACAGAGGTCCAGCTGGTACTGACCTGGCCTGGACAGGATGGTTCAGCATAATCACCTGAGTGGTAAAACCAGCTGCTTCCACTGGTGGGTCATTTTTTCTGTCATCAGCAATACTGTCACTTCAAACATCTTGGACAAACACGTTCTTGCCTTTGAAGTCCACATTGTCCCCAGGACAAGCTGCATTCAAAGCTTCATGGTGCATTTCAGCAGACTTTCCTTCAGTTGGGTCACTGGCTGAAGAGAAGGTGACCAACCACCATGCCAGATCTGAGGAGACCATCTCCACTCGGCCCATAGAGACAGCACCAATGCCACCAATCCTAGAGATGTCCTGAAGGCTGCCACAAAGGCTTGTCAGCAGGGTGTGTGGAAGGAAGCAATCTGGAGCATCAAGCAGTGTGGATCCACTGGTGTTGCCTTCTGTACCAGTGACTTTCCATCCCTTGAATCCAGGCATTTTAGCACCTGGTTCCGGGATGTTGTCACCATTCTAACCAGAGACTGGCAGCAAAGCTACCATATCAGAGTTGTAGCCCATTTTCTCAATGTAGTTGCTGACTTCCTTAAATTTCCTTGTATCTTTTCTGTCTGAAGGGTGGCTCAGTGGAATCCATTTTGTCAACACCGATGGTTAGTTCTTTTACACCCAGCATGTAAGCCAGAAGGATGTGCTCATGGATCTGCCTGTTACTAGAGACACCAACTTCAAATTCACCAACACCAGCAGTGACAATGAGGACAGCACAGTCATTCTAAGATGTGCCTGTAATAATGTCTTTGATAAGGTCTCTGTGTCCAGGTACAGTCACATAATACTTGCTGGTCTTAAATTCCACAGGGAGACGTCAATGGTGATACCCCAACACCCAGGCATATTTGAAGGAACGCTTCCCCATCTCAGCAGCCTCCTTCTCAAATTTTTCATTGGGGGGCTGGGGATTTACCTCAGAGGCATAAGCGCCTGCCTTGCAAGCAGGCAGTCGTGAGTTCGATCCCTGGTACCGATAAAAAAATGAAAAAGACAAAAAAAATTTTCAATGGTTATTTTGTTGATGCCACCACATTTGTAAATCAGAGGGCCAGCAGTGTTGGACTTGCTGGAATCCACATGTGCAATGACAACAATATTAATGTGAGTCTTTTCTCTTCCATGTTGGCTTTGATTTAGTGGTGGTTTTCACTATACCTGCACTTTCACAGCAAACCCATCATGAAAACCTCCAAATACTACTTTTAAAAAAATATACCATCTTGCTTTCCACTGGTAGTGCGTGATAAATTCAGTCCCTTCATGTGGCTGCTGACCTTTATCTGGCTGAGAAAAGAAAATATGTTCTTAACAGAATTGTGACCCTGAAAGTCTTAAGGCTTTAAAGAATTTATGCTGCTTCGGGAATTTAGAGTTCACTGGCCCTAACAATTAATCTAGCAAAGACTAAGTCACAGATATATGATACACTTGCAAACTCAAGAGACCACTCAAAAGTTTAGGAGTTATGTAAGGAATGATATAGGCATATGGATTTTCCACAGCTATGAAATACCCAAAAGAAATGATGTGAGCATATCAAAAAGATACCTGAATTCCTGTATTTACTGCTACACAGGTTGCAATAGCTAAGATTCAGTCAGCCTAGATATTAATCAATGCATAAGTGGATTTTTAAAAAGTAATATATATATGAAATATTATTCAGTCATAAAAATGAGTTATATTCTATCATCTGCAGCAAAATTGATGAAACTGGAGATCATTTATCAAGTGAAATAATTCAGACAATAAGAAAACTCCACATGTTCTTTCTCAAATTTAGGTGTTAAAGTTTATTGGAATACAAGATAGTGATCACTAGGAGTTTGGAAAGGGGTAAGGAGGAAGGATGTTAAAGGGAGATTGGGTGACAGGTACTAAAGTGCAGATAAAGTAATAGATTCTAGTGTTGTGTAACATAAAGGGTGATGAGAGGTCATCACAACCTATTACATATTTTGTGGATAATTAAAAGAACAGTTCAGAGCATTCATACATAAAGTAATAAAGAGATGGAAACATTACTTGCCTTAATTTAATTAATGCACCTTACATATTGAAATACCACGCTGTGTACCATATAGATGTACAGTTATTACATGTTAACAAAGGAATTTTTAAAAACATTCAAAGAGAGATACATGTTAAGTACCCTGATTTATTATTATTGGTGCTGTATATGCATATCAAATTATGCATTTTTCCCTTTAAAGTTAGCAATTAATATTTTAATAAATACATAAAACAATTCTGATTTAAAAATAAGTAACAATGTGTATATGTTCACAGCTGTTCCAGTGATTAGTACAGAACAACAAAAAAGTTCTTTTCCTTTAACTTCCAGTTAATTTAGAGACCAAGAGCAAGTAGAAAGCAAAATCCAAGGCATATTTGTCAATAGCCAAAACTTTGAATGCATGTGCAAGCCCATATGCAGATCCCCTCAGCAAATGCTATCCAGGAAACATTTCTGTCAAATCATGGCTGAAAAATGATTCAGTGGAAAACCCAAAAAGAACGGGCAGTGATTCACACACGATCAAGAGCCTGCGCACAGACTCCAGGGTCCATGCACCTCAGAGAAGAGACATCAGTGAGGCCACTCAACAAACAACACACAAGAATAAATATGAAACAACAGCAGCTCAACACACAGATATGCTGCTCTGCTTTGTTGCCCAGAGTCTCATTTTCAGTCCTTAAGACTGTCACCGAAAGACAGGAGCCAGGATACTATCAAGTGTGGTCTAGGTACATGACGGTGATCCTGACCAGAAGACACTGTACAGAGGCATGGCTCAGTGCTAAAGATTCATCTGTGAGAACAAAGCTCTGAGGAAAGAAATGAGAAAACATCCTTTCTTCTGGGTTTACTGCTAAGCAGATGCACGTTATGGTCTCAGTGTGTCCCCTTTGACCTTCAAGCATTGCCAGTATGACAGTAGTCAGAGATGAGCCTCGAGCAGCCAGTCAGATCACAAGGGTTCCTCGTTGATGAGTGGGATAAAGCCCTCGTGGCATCACCTCCTCAGCTGCCTCCTTCCTTCCACCGTGTATGCACACAGCGCTCCTCCCTTCTGCAGGAAGAAGTCCTCGTTAGAAAACGAGTCTAGATCTTGGACATCTTAACCTTCCAAACTTAGAAGAAATAAACTCCTTTTCTTCACAAATTACCCCACGTCAGGTGTCCTGTTATTATAGCACAAATGAACTGAGAGCGATTGGCACCAGAGAAGCTGGTGTTGCTATAACAAGTACCTGAAAACGAGAAAGCGGCCCATAGCTAAGTCATGGGTAGAGGTCAGTATGTTTATGCTGGACAAAGCCTAAATTGCCATGAATAAAGCATTAACTGCCATTCTGGAAAGAACCTTAGACATCTTAGCAATGATGTAAGTGGTTGTGATTAGAAAGCTAGTAGAAATATGGACAGCAAATCTCATTCAGATGCGGTTTCAGAAATTAACCAGGGATGTCTCACGGGAAACTCAAGGAGAGACCATGCTTGTTACAAAGTGGCAAAGAACTTGGATGAGTTAAGTCTGTCTCCCATGGCCTCGAGGAAGGCAGAATTTTAAAATGATGAACGAACATACTTGAGAGGATAAATTGCTAAGTGTAAAAGTGTTCAGGGTGCTACATGGCTTCTCTGAACTGTTCGCTGTGAAATATAAGAAAAGAAAATGGTTTCAAGATGGAATTTACAATTAAAAGCGAAGCAGAATGTAAAGACCGAAAGTTTTCAGCCTGGTCATGTAATGAATAAAAAGCTTGCTTAGGAGGAAGAACAAGAGTGGGACCCAAAGACCTCTTGACAGGGAAGTTGATATGGAGAGAAGAAAGCCAAGTGCTACTCATCAATACCACAGGATCATCCTGCTGGAGGCATCGTGGTGCTCTTTGAGCTAATTTATGCCTCTCAAACCTGCAATGTTAGGTCTGAGAGTTGGGGTGGAGCACTCTTGAGACAGGGGCTATTGTGCCAACTGAACCTGCAAACGTGGTGCCCAGGGAGACCTCGAGAGTCTCTGCTGTCCATCCCTGCACACTATTCTCTGGCTGTCCCAGCTGTGGCTCAGGTAAGCCCAGGACAGCACAGACCACCACTTTCAGGGTACAAGCCATGGGCCTCGGCAGCATCAATGTGGTGCTACTCCCACTGGACTGTAGCATGCATGCGATGGCAGGGCCACATCCAACTAGCTTTCTGAGCATGTCTTGCACAGGTTTGGGGTCAATTTAGAGGCCTGTGACAGAGGCAGGACAGCTGAAAAGCTGAAAAGCAGCCAACCCCCAACATGAGCATGATTTCGCAGAACCATGGGGTCCTTAGCAAAACCCTAAGATACCAGAACTATAGAACCAAGCATGCAAACAAATCCTGGGGGAGTCACAACGAACCATCTACAAACCATCAGAGATGCTGTGTGACAGCTTTGACCCAGCAAAGCCATGGAGGTGACACTAGGTCTTAGGAGCCACGGTGTCAGAGGTCAGGAACTAAGAGTCAAAGATCATCATTCTGGAGCCTTGTGAGCTCATGTGCGCCTTTTGTTTTTAACCAGCTTCTCCTTTCCTCATGCCTGCTTTTCTTTTCTGGAATAGTTATGTAGTCCATGCCTGCCCCACCATGGTAACTCAAAGTGAATAACTTGTTATGCATTGCCAGCGCCAGCTGAAGGAGAATCCACTGTAGGAAGGACTGCACTTAGCGCCATCCCTGTCTGATGCTGATGAGCCTCAGGACCTTTGACTTTCCAGTAGGTGCTGTACAAGTCAAGGCAATCTAGGCTTTATCAGTTGGGCTGAAATGAACGTACTTGCATGTGAGAACATGAGCCCTGAAGGCTGGGGAGAATGTTATGCTTTGAGTACCCTCCCTCTGAAAGCCAGATGCTGTGATGTGGTAGCTCCAGGAGAGACAACCTCCTTCATGGATGGAGGTAAGGCCCTTGCAGAGAATGTTCCCGTGCATCTGCCTACATTGCCCTCCTCCCCATGAAGACAGAGCGTTCTGTCCAGAGGATTGCAGCCTTGCAGACCCCCGAATCTGCCAGTGCCTTGATAGGAAATAAATTGACATTTTATATGAATCACTTAGTCTCAAAGATTCTTCTATATCAGTACAAATGGCACAAGGTAGTATTCACTAAAACTTAGTCATTTTAACTTCTCTTTTTTGATATTCTAATTATTTGGGTCATTGGTTCTAAATAGAAGAAAATTTATCTCCCCTTGGGCTGTTCAGTGTTGGCCGCAGACATTTTCATTTCTCACATTGGGGAAGGGAGTGCTAATGATGATTGGTAGATGGAGGGCAAGGTGCCAAACAGCCTGCGATGTCAGGACTGCACCGCATGGTAATTATCCAGCCTGGACTCTCCATGGTTCCCGTGTTGCTCAATGGGCGCAGTGGATCTGCCTCACCCACCTGACAGCCGGCAGCAGGATGTGCCTGCTGCTGGAGTTTACCTCCTGCCAGGGGACTTCCTCTTGGGTATCATAGCCTAGGCAATGAGTTCAGTAGACATAGGATGTTTAAATCATGCCAGATATCTTTTCCTACTGGAGAATTTTGAAACTAGAAATTAATAGCAAGAGTGATTTTTTTTTTTTTTTTTTTGGTCTTTTTCCTTTTTACCGGTACCGGGGATCGAACTCATGACTGCCTGCATGCAAGGCAGGCACTTATGCCACTGAGCTAAATCCCCAGTCCCCAGGAGTGATGTTTTTTAAGATGTGATTTTAAAATGTCATCCTACTAAGCGTCAAACAAGTCAGACATGAAATTTTAAAAGAAATTTAAAATATCTTTTGATAAATAAACATAGAAACAACCCAAATAGGATGTGATGCAGTAAGAGCAGTTTTGAATGTTTTTGTTTTCTTTTTCGTTTTTATTGGTACCAGGGATCGAACTCACGACTGCCTGCTTGCAAGGCAGGCGCTTATGCCACTGAGCTAAATCCCCAGCCCCAAAGCAGTTTTGAATGTTAATAGCAACAAACTTCTGCATTAAAAGGAAAACAGCCTCAAATAAATAACGTAATGGTACATATCAAGGACTCATTACAAAACAGCAAACTCAGTCTGATGATAGCAGAATAAAGGAAATACAGATCAGAGCAAAAATGAATTAAACAGGAACTAGAGAAACGATTTAAAAGATAAATAAAATGAAATTTTTTTGGAAAAGAACAAAATCTACAAACTTTTAGCTACATGAAATAAAAAAGATTGCAGATAAAGGAAATTGTAAATGAAAGAGGATACACAATGTATAATGTCACAGAAATGCAAAGGATCATGGGAGAGTACTACAAAAACTTTGAACCAGTAGAAATGGGCAAATCCTTGGAATGTACAACTTAAAAAAACTGAATTAGGAGGAAATGTAAAATCTAAACTAACCAATAAGAGGTAATGAGATTGAATCCATAATACAAAATTTCTCATCAAAGAAAAGCCCAAGATCTAATGCTTTCACTGCTAAATCCAGCAAAACTTTTTTCTATTTTTTATTTTTGTCAAGCCCTTTTTGCAGTACATAATGGTACTGCATGTTCCTCATGAGGAGTTGGCTGATATACATACCATCTAATTCTTTCTATATCCTCCTAGACTCCTTTCTTACCAACACTTTTTAAATACTCTCCAAAAAGTTGAAGATATACTACTTCCAGACTCATTTTGCAAGGCCAACATTGTCTTTTTACCAAATCTAGAAAAATACTCTACAAAAAGGGAAAAGATTTTAGGCCATGCAACATACCTGGTGCATATAGGCACAAAGCTCATCCATAAAGTGTTTGCAAATCAAATTCAGTAATGCATAAAAAGATCATTCACCATAACCAAGGGCGATTTCTACTTGGGACTCAAGGGTGATTCCACATACATACATCAATAAATGTGAGAGACCAGCCCACTAGTAGAATGAAGGAGAAGAAAACATAATTTACTTTATTTTAAAGAGATTAAGACAAAAGACATAACAAAGCAGATCAGATCAGAACAATGCAAGCAACACAGCATTTCACCACAAGACAACCCGTAATTAACAGTAATTACCATAATGTCTCTTTATTTGAAATAGTTGAGCATAAATGCATATACAATAGTATCAAACATAACAAAACAGTATAAAACCATTCAAGAGAACAAAAGCATTACAGGGCATTCAGAACAAGTAACAGAGAATGAACAATGGCTACTACATTATTCATTTTCCATAGCAAATTTGTTTGTGCTATCACACATAATAAAATCCAATAAGATATAATAGTGATAGAACCAATGGAAACAGAAGAACAAAAGCATAGTAGGACTTCAGAATAAGATGATATTAAATCAGCAATGGCTATTATGATGTCTTGTTTTCTTCAAAATAACTGTTCATACCATCACAGATAATGAAATCAAACACATCAGGATAAAACCATTCCAATTAATGAATGCCAACATTATTAGGCTTCAAAGAAATGTAATGGGGAATCATGATTATCATAAACTCTTATGTACTCTTACCAATTCTTACACTAGGGAGACTACATGATATTTATACACGTGAGTTTGATTTATTTCGCTTATGAGTATGGTCTCAAGTTGTGTCCATTTATTTATAAATATCTCAATGTGATCATTCTTTATAGTTGAGTAGTACTCCATTGTATAAAAATACCACATCTTTTTTATCCATTTCTCAGTTGATAGACACTTAGGTTGTTTCCAAGATCTGGCTATTACAAATTGTGCTGCTATAAACATGGGTGCACATATATCACTGTGGTATGATGCTTTCAGTTCTCCTGGGAATATGCCTAGAAGTAGAATAGCTGGGTCAAATGGGACTTCCAATCCCAACTTTTTGAGAAATATCCAGACTGACCTCCACAATGGTTGCACTAGTCTACACTCCCACCAACAGTGCAGGAGTGTTCCTTTTCCCCTACAGCCTCTGTAGTATTTGTTATTGGTAGTTTTCTTGATCCTGGCCATTCTTTCAAGACTGATATGGAATCTCAGTGTGGTTTTAATATGCATTTCTCTAATGACCAATGATGATGAACATTTTTTCATGTATTTATTTGCTATTTGTGTTTCTTCATCTGATAACTGTGTATTCATCTCAGATGGCAATTTTTGGACTGGGTCTTTGAATTTTGGGGGTCTGATTTTTTAAAATTCCTTATATGTTTTAGACAGAAGTCCTTTGTCTGAGGGACAGTTCGCTAAGATTTTTTCCCAGTTTGTAAGTTTTCTTTTCACTGTGCTGGAGATTTCTTTTGACATGCAGAAACTTTTTAATAAGATGTGATCCCAGTTATTGATTCTGGGAAGTATTTCCCATGCAGTTTGACTCTTGTTTATGAATTCTCCTCCTACCCCTAAGTCTTCAAGATTTTTACCTAATTTGTCTTCCAACAGATTTAGTGTTTCTGTTTTATTAATATTCAGATCTTTGATCCATTTAGATTTTAATTTAGGCATGGGTCTAGTTTTAGTTTTCAGCATGTGGAGAGCCAGTTTTTCCAGCACCATTTATTAGAATCACTGTCGTTCTCCCAGTGAACAAGTTTGGCCCCTTTGTCAAGTATAAGGTGGTTGGGTGTGTTTGTAGTTGTGGTTCTATCTTCTAATCTATTCCATTGCTCTTCAGATCTGTTTTTATTCCAGAACCATGTTGACTGATTTTATTTCAATAGCTTTGTAGTATAACTTGAAGTCAGGAATTGTGATGCCTCCTGCCTTGCCTTTGCTGCTTAGAATTGCCTTTGCTATTCTAAGTCTCTTCTGGCTCCAGATGAATTTGAGGGGTGAGTTCTCTAGATTTATGAGATATGTTGATGGTATTTTTATTGGGATTGCATTGAATCTGTATAGCAGTTTTGGGAGAATGGCCGTTTTTACAACATTCATTCTTCCTGTCCATGAACAAGGGATGTCTTTCCATTTTCTGAGATCCTCTGTGATTTCTTTTTTCAGGGCATTATAATTTTCTGTGTATAGATATTTTACTTCTTTTTCATTTTTCATTTTTATTAGTACCAGGGATTGAACTCATGACCGCCTGCTTGCAAGGTAAGTGCTTATGCCACTGAGCTAAATCCCCAGCCCCCAGATGTTTTACTTCTTTTATGAGATTAATTTCTAAGTATTTCATTTTTTTGAACGCTAGTGCGAATGGTGTGGCTTCTCTTATTTCTCTTTCTGTGATTTTGTTGTTAGTGTATAGAAATGCTATTGAGTTTTGAATATTGATTTTGTATCCAGCTACATTGCTGAATTTATTTATTATATCTAAGATCTTTCAATGGAGTTTTGGGGGTTGTCTATGTAGAGTATCATGTCATCTGCAAATAATGATAATTTACTTCCTCTTTTCCTATATTTACCCCTTTTATTTCTTTCTCTTGTCTAATTGCTCTGGCTAGTATTTCCAGTACTATGTTTAATAGGAGCAGTGATAAGGGACATCTTTGTCTTGAGCCTGATTTTAAGGTAAAGGCCTTCATTTTTTGGCCATTGAGTATGATACTGGCTGTTGGTTTCTCAGAGATGGCCTTTATCATACTGAGGTAAGGACAATCTATTCCAATTTTCTGTAAGGTTCTATCATGAATGAGTGTTGGACCTTTCAAAAGCTTTTTCTGCATCTATAGAAATGATCATGTGATTCTTACTTTTGGGTTTATTGATATTGTGGATTTATTGATTTATATATGTTGAACCATCCCTACATGCCTGGAAAGAATTCCACTTGTTTGTGGTATATAATCTTCTTGATGATTTGTTGCATCCTATTTGCCAATATTTTATTGAGGATTTTTGCATCTGTGTTCATTAGGGAGACTGACCTGTAGTTCTTTTTTTTAGTTGGATCTTTCTCAGGTTTTGCTACAAGAGTAACATTTGCTTAGAAAACATAATTTAAGTAGATGTAGAAAAAGTATTTTCTATAGGGTTTTTATCATGATTGGCTGTTGGATTTTGTCAAAACCTTTCTCTCCATCTAATGAGATGATCATGTGATTTTTTTTCCTTTGGCTCTGTCAATATAATATATTATGTTTATTGATTTTCATATATTGAATCACGCCTGTGTTCCTGGGATGAATCCTACTTGGTCATGTTTTGTTACCTTCTTGCTGATTTGCTGCACTATGTTTGCTAATATATTATTGAGAATTTTTCCATGTATGTTCATTAGAGAGACTGGCCTGTAGTTCTCCTTGTAGGTTGAGTCTTTTTCTGGATTTGGTATCAGGGCAATACTTGCCTCCAGGAATGAGTTCAGGAGAATTGCTTCCCTTCTGATTTCATCAAAGAGTTTGAGGAGTGTTGATGTATTGTAGAATTCTGCCTTAAAAACAACAGGACCTGGGCTTTCATTGTTGGTAAGTTTTCAAGCACATTTTTTATTTAATTGGCATATTGTGTTATTCAGAAGTTTTATATCTACTTGATTCAACTCTGGTAATTCATACATATACAAGAATATGTCCATTACTTCTGTGTTTTCCATCCTATGAGAGTAAAGATTTTTGAAATAGGTATTGGTGATCTTCTGGATTTCCACAGGATCTGTAGTGATTTCACCCATTTCATTCTTCAATGCATGAATTTGAGTCTTTTATTACCTTTTTTGATAAGGTTAATTAAAGACTTATCAATTTTATTTATTCATTCAAATAAACAACTTTTAAATTAATTAATTCTTTGTATTGTTTAGGAAAATCACATCCTTCACAGTAGCATCCAAAAAAATGAAATACTCAGAAATCAATCTAACAAAAGATGTAAAAGATCTATACACTGAAAATTACAGTACCCTGAAAAAGGCAATAGAAGAGGCTGTCAGAAAATAGCAAGATATCCCTTGCTGAGAGTTAGGAAGAACCAACACAGTGAAAATGCCCATACTTCTAAAATACAATATACAGATTTAATGCAACTCCAATTAAAATATCATTAAAATGCCTCACAAAGCTAGAGAAAACATTCCCAAAGTTGTTTTGAAAGCAAAAGAGACATAGAATAGCAAAAGACATTCTGGGCAAGAAAGGAAAAGTAGGAGGCATCATAATCCCTGACTTGAAATTATACTATGAAGCTACTCTGACAGAATCAGCATGGTACTGCCAAAAACAGACCTAAGGACCAGTGGAACCCAATAGAAAATACAGAAATAACTACAATGACACTAAGCTACCTTATCTTTGACAAAGAGGACATATATAATATATACTCACTAGAAAAAAGCCTCTTTAACAAATGGTGCTAGAATAGCTGGTTCTCTACATGCCACAGACTAAAACTAGACTCCTATCTATTACCATGCACTGAACTAAAGCCAAAATGGGCCAAAAACTTAAATATTAAAACTGAAACACTAAGTCTACTGGAAGGGAGAGTAAGTCAAAGTCAAAGACATAGGTATAGGCAGAGTTTATGAAAAAAATCCCAACAGTGTGGGAAATATTTCAAAGAATCAACAACTTGAACTTCATCTTATTAAAAAGCTTTTTCAACTCAAAAGAAATCACTAACAGAGTGAAAAGACACCCCAGAGTTTGGTAAAAAACACATTTAGCCAATTGTTCCTTAGACAAAGGACTTCTATCTATAACTTATAGAGAACTGTTAAAAATCAGATCACTGAAATTCAAAGAACCAGTGCAAACATAAGCATCTGAGATGAATACACACAAATGGTAAATAAATGCATTAAAAACATATTCCACATCATTGGTCACTTGAGAGAGGCAAATTAAAAAATGGCTGCCATTAAGAAATCCACCAATAAAAAGTGCTGCAGAGGCTGTGGAGAGAAAAAGAACCCTTCTCCACCTTTGGCAGTACAGACTGGTGCAACCACTGTGGAAATTAGTGTGGTGACTCCTCAAAAACTAGAATTAGAAGTCCCATTTGATCCAGCTATTTCCTTGCTTGGATCAAAAAGCATCATATCACGGTGATTTATGTGCATTCATATATATAGCAGCACAATTTGAGATAGATAAGTTGTGGAAACAAATCCAATTGCCCATTACCTGAGCAATGGATACAAATGATGTGGTATTTTTATACAATTAAAGTACTATTGAGCCGCAAAGAACAAACTCCAAACATTTATTAGTAATTGGATGCAATCTGAGACTATACATAAAGAAATAAACCAGACTTATATGTATAAACATCATGTTGTCACCCTGGTGTGAGAAATGAAAAGAGTAAACAAAGTCTAAAATATACTTAGTTACTTTTCTCTCATTGCTAAGACAAAATACCTGATGCCTAAAATGAAAGAAGGAAAGGTTTAGTTAGCTTACAGTTTGTGGAGGTTTTTTCCCATACTCAGTCAGCTCCAAGGCAGAGTGTCATGGCCGAGGTACAACTGTTGATGGTAGCAGAAGACAGCAAAAGCAGCAAGAGCAAAAATGGAAGAGCACACAGAGACGTTTTCTTTCCCTCATATTGTACGTAGATCACACCCACACTAGTATAGGTGTAGGTCTCACACCCACTACTGCAGCATTGGAACATGAATCAACCATAAACTCTAGAGGCTTGCCCCCATGATTGCATGAAGCTTTGAGGGAACATCCAGAAACAAATCATAACATATACAATTAGATGCTATGAAATGGGAAGAAATTATTCAAAAAGAAAAAATCTAGGATGAGGAAAAGGAAAGGAAAGAAGGGAAAAGGGAGAAAAAATTTAAGAAGGTTAAACTACAAGTGTCAGGTCATAGAAAAGGAGGATTTGTGCTAATATCAATGGGAGAATTTTGTATGCCCATGTGTTGTACTGCGAGTAACTACTTTAAACATAATAACATGCAATGTACTAACTATTGTTATTCTCCTCTCATCTTGTTATGAAACTTTGTTTACCATTTTTCCATAAAATAAGGAAAGAAAAACCAGAGCAGTTCATAAGAAAAACAAAGAGCATGATCACAAATACCAATGGACCAAAAGACACATTTCTCAAAAGAACACATACAAAAGATTTTATATGAAAAATGTTGAACTTCACTAATCATGAGGGAAAGTCAAATCAAAGACATTTGGACATCTCACTCCAATAAGAATGGTTTTATCACAAAGACCGAAGATAAAGACACCTACTAAGGATGAAGAAAGTGAAGCCTTGCCTTTGGGTGTGAAGATGAATCAGCAGAAGCATTATGGAGGTCTATAAGCATAGTACTTAAAAATTGAGAGTAGAACCACCTACATGACCTTACTTTCCCTCCTCCAAATACAAATTCAAAGAAAAGGAAATCGGTATGCCAAAGAGGTTCCATGTACCTTGTGGTGACAATTTGGAAACACTCAATATGTCCATCCTGAATGCATAAAAGTATATAAGTTGCAAGGGGCATCCAAAAAAGGTGGAAATTTGATCACTCATTACAGTATGGCTATAACTAGAATCATGCTACATAAATGAGCCACGTTAGAAAAACAATGACTGAATACTCTCACTCATCTATGGAATCTAATGAAGATAAAGTCAATAGAATTTGAGAAGTGGACAGAGTTGAGCTGAAGAGAGTAGAGAGAGGAGGGTAAGGTGGGTGAACTGTTACTAAGTCATTGTGAGGACAGAGAGCTCCTGTGTACTGCAGAGTAGGATGATGATGGATAGCAATTATGCATCGTGGTCTTCAAATAAGTAGAACAAAAGAAGAGTTCACTGTAAAGAAACAATAAATACTTAGAGGAACAGACTTGTTGATCTTGGTTTAACTCTACAATATGCATCTCAGAATAACTCCATAACATAGAAAATATTTAAACTTTCAATTATTGGTTAACATTTTATTTAATTTAAAACTGTAACCATCTTGGTCCCTACAGGCAGCTTAACAGTTTCTTCCCTAAGAGACTTGGAGGAGGAACGAACTAGGCTCAAGGGGAAATCTCAAGGGATCACAACATCTCCATAATCATCTCCAGATCTTCAGGTAGAAACCAGAGGGACCCTGACAGGACTGGATCTGACAACAGTTGAGAGGAGAAGTTGGTACTGGATGTCACTGACCCATCTGAATGGGAGTCACTGTCCGCACCTGCAGGAGAACCTCTGACCTGAGGACTGGCTGTGAGCCTGCAGCCATGGTCAGGAACATCCCCCAAAGGTAGGTTCCCATTCATGGAGTTTTAAATAAATAATAAGCTCTTTGAAAGTGAGTCAGACACTTTTACTTTTTGTGGACATGCCTCTGTGAGTGAATACTCACACCATGTTTATGCCATGGATGAGGAGGACGTCATTCTGGAAGGGACTCACTATGCTCATGGGTCATGGTCCATGTTAATGTTCCCTCTCTGATTTCCTCTCCTTGCCTTAGGGATGCTGGAAAACGTGGCTGCTCCCTGAGACGAGGGGAGCTCCTCTCACAGGACATCAGCAATGTTCTGGAAACATTTTTATTATTCCAAAGCATTCTGTCCTGCCTCTGATTCCACATTTAGCAAACTGGTAAGCTCCTACGTAGATTGTGGAGGACTAACAATTGCTGGGTACAAATGTGTGGTCTGACACGAGTCCCTCCGGGGACCCTAAACCCTTAGGTCTGCTGTACCTGCTGCTCTGCCTCCCTCTGAAACCCCCGTGCCAGTGATTGCGTGGCCCCACCGCGATCTCACCACACCCGCAGGGCACACAGAGAAGCAGGGAGGGCAGGGGTCCTATTCAGCTTCACCTGAATCAACAGGTGGTGTTGATGAGAAATGGAGATGGCTGCTGGGAATGAGCATGAGACAGTGAGGAGAGCCTGGCAGGTTCATTCAGAACTTGTTAACTAATGGAAACCTTCGATATTGATATTGATCATTTCATGTGACTACATAACATGTAAATCCATTCACTATGATACCAGAACACTAAGTTTGAAAGAAAGAGGAAACCTAGTACCTATAAATTCAAGTTTAGACATAGTTACCATTCAGCATATGGTGAAGTTTAGCGTGAGTCCACAGTTGAAGCTGACATTTAACACCTGTGCAAATATCAGTGTGTCACTCAAGTTCTTGTCACCCATATACATAAGTGTAGCAAAAATCCACAATATTGCTGTCAGGAGACAGAGAAAGTACATTGAGCATGTCTGTAATAGTTTTTGATAAGTGAGCAACGTGGAAGTGGCATTTTTTCCTTTTTTTTTTTTAATCTTTTTTTGAGATAGGGTCTTGCTGTGCAGTTCAGGGTAGCCTTGAGCCCACATTGTAGCAGATGCAGGTCTCCAGCTTACAATGATCCTCCTGCCTCAGCCTCCCAAATGCTAGGACTACAGGCCTTTGCCACCAATCCCAGCTTAGAAGTGCCAATTTTTACTGCAATCGGGGGGGGGGGGATTTGTTAATAGATACACACACACAGTTATTTTCAAGTAACTAAATCACAGGTTATAAGTTTGCAACTTTTTAGACTACATAGATGATCTTCTAAAATTCTGCAATTTGAAAGCATATAAATGTGCATGAAATTAATAGAATCAGCTTGGTTTTAAAACATACTTTCTCTGGAAAATCTCAAAGTATAAATTCTTCTATTGTTATATAATACATATTGTACTTAAACTTTCTAATTTTAGTTCAGTTTCTTTGTTTGTCACAGCTACAGAGCAGGTAGAGGTACTGGGCAGCACTGATGGAGAACAGGACAGAGGTGACAGAGTTCCTGCTGCTGGGGCTGACCTCTGACCCGCACCTGCAGCTTCCCCTCTTCATCACCTTCCTCCTCATCTACACCATCACTGTGGCTGGGAACCTGGGGATGATCCTGCTCATCCTCCTGGACCCCGTCTGCACAGCCCCATGTACTTTTTCCTGGGTAACCTGTCCCTGGTGGATTTTTGTTCCTCCTCAGTTGTTACTCCCACAGTCATAACTGGGCTACTTACAGGAAACAGGGTCATTTCATACAGTGCCTGTGCTGCTCAGATGTTCCTGTTTGCATGCTTCGTGGGTGTGGAAAACTATCTCTTGGCCTCAATGGCCTATGACCGCTATGTCGCAGTGTGCAAACCCCTGCACTACACCACGACCATGACCACCAAGGTGTGTATAGGGCTCGTCCTAGGATGCTATACCTGCTCACTCCTGAATGCTTGCATCCATGTTGTGGACACATTCAGCCTCTCCTTTTGCAGCTCCAATGTGGTGCACCACTTTTTCTGTGATGTTCCACCAGTCATGGCCTTGTCCTGTTCTGACAAGCACATTAGCGAACTGATTCTTGTCTACCTTGTGAGCTTTCATATCTTTTTTGCCATCTCGGTTATCTCAACATCTTACATCTTCATTTTTATCACCATTCTAAGGATGCACTCAGATGCAGGACATCACAAGGCTCTGTCCACCTGTGCCTCCCACTTCACTGCAGTCTCCATCTTTTATGGGACTACGATGTTCATGTACCTGCAGCCCACATCCAGTCACTCCATGGACACTGACAAAATCTCCTCTGTGTTCTACACCATGGTCATCCCCATGCTGAACCCCCTGGTCTACAGCCTGAGGAACAAGGAGGTCAAGAGTGCCTTCTTAAAAGTCAAGAGCACATTCTTTTTTTCAAGGCCCATCGTAATGTAGGCTTTTGATTGTAACTTTGTGAAATGAACCATTTCTGAGTTTCTTTCAGGTTTTATTTGGGTACAAAGTGCAATCCATTTTTGAGGCCCATGATGAAATTTAATTACTGACATAATATTCTCACTTGTGCAAAAGTCTTTCAACCTGAAAAAAACTACTGTGTCCACAAATACAGAGTGAGGATGCTTAAAATATCCTGATATCTGCTGACTAAACTATCCTTAAAGATATTGATGCATGCATTCCACAGGTGCTCTTTTTCATATCTCACATTAAAGCACATATACAAACAACAGGCTCAAAGCTGCCCGTAACTAGAAGACATGTCCACAGGAAGTTCATGATGACACATAGAAATGGATGTGATTGGTTTCACCGCACTTGAATACACTGTGCTAGTGTATTCAAGTTATTTTGCTGTTATTTTTACGGGTTTATTTGGCTGAATAATGAGACCCTCAGGTAGCTAAAAAAATTTAACTGTTTTTCGTGCATCTGTGAGTGCTGGCAAAGAGTCTGGTTTTTAAGGGAGTTGGTTAGTAAAGATATGTGTCCGCAGCACTATGATAGCAACCTCTCTCTGTCTCTCCCTTTGTCTCTCTCTGTCTCTCTGTCTCTGTCACTGTGTCTGTCTCTTGTCTCTATCTCCTTAAGAACATCCCCTTTGTGTCACTCTTAGATCTCAGTTAATGATTGGGGCCTCTTCTTGGTCTTCCTTCTCCACACTCACACCATGCCCAGCTCCCTCTATCTCAGGCTTTGGTCTCAGACTCAGTGAGGCCCTGGCTAGCCTTGTTCTTAGGAATACAGACAGAACATCACAGAACTATTCAACTTGTCCATCATGTACCATGGTACCCATAATAAATGTCCTTTTACAGGTCTATACCTGTTCTGTTCATTCTGTTTCACATGAGCACACTGAATAAGTTATTGAATGACTGTTAAAAAACTGTAATTTGATATTTGGTTTTTGCAACAGATTCTAACTTCAGTTCTGATTTCTTTAATTTTTTAATTATATTCTTATAATCCTAATTTGAAAAATATATTATATGTCATGAAATGAAAGAGGTACTTTCCCTAACTTAACGAATCATGTACAGATCTGGGATCTCATGTGAATTAATATTTATTTTCAGTGTCACCATTCTGTACATTCAATATGATCATATTTTCAAAGGATAAAATAGAACAAGAAAATTCAATGAATATAACTATCTTTTTAATATATTCAAGTATAATTCCACATTCAGATTAAGAATTAATCATAAAGCCAACGACAGTTTCCTTTTCGTATGTCCCTTACATAGTAAACTTACCACTTACTTCTCTAAGTTTGGTTCCATTCTCCCTTGCACTGCCCTGCGTTTCCCTGTCTTCCATTGCACAAGTTTTTTTTGCCATTGCTTCACATCAGCCAAGCTCATGCCTCAGGCCCCTTGTGCTTGCTGTACCCAGGGTGGGTGGCCTCTGTCCATTCCGGATGCTGCCTCAGAAGATCCCATCGTGGAGTCCTGCCCCATCCTCCTTCATCACTGGTGAGTCTCCATTCATCACGCTGACTGTCTCCTGCTCCAGAGTGATTCTGTGCAGTTGTTATCAACCCTTCATGACTACCCGTGGACACGTATAGCTTATTTACCTTCCCCAAAGAGAATGTGAACTCCAGGACAGCAGTGACTTTATCAATTTTCTCATAACTTGATGGCAAGTAGCTAAAGCCTTCTCTACTGCACTACAGATTCTGAATAAATATTTGTTGAATGTATGAAAATATACTTGTGTTTTGATATTAATTGTGCTGATCCATGAGCCCTTGAGTCATTGGTAATGACAGTGAATCACATACAGCAAGAACCTTCTAGATCAACATTCAGTACATTTTAAGAGATAATGTTCTTTCTGTGATTTGCTGAAACATTTTTTCTTATATTCTCATATTTTGCACTTGTAGAAAAAATAATATCCTGGAAATGTCATCATCTCATACATTGCCCCAAAACTCTGATTTTTTTACTTTAAATATTGACACATTATATGGCAAATGACATCAGATCATTACTGCTTGCTAATTCATAAAGATTATTAAATATGAAAAATTTAAGTCTCTATACCTAGTGATACTTGATTAATTTTTATATACAGACAAATCATGCTATTGACTAAGCTGAACTGCAGTGTCATGTAGGAAATAAATTTTAGGATTATTTTGGATTTATGAAAATTTTTGAGACAGTGCAGAATGCTCCCATGTGTCCCTGTGGTTAAGTCCACAATGGCTATCAAATTACCAAAGTCCTCGTTCTAGAACTTTTCAGTATTACTCACATGACACGGCCCCAATGCCCCATGCAAAAGTCAGCAACCATAGGATTTGAGAGAGGACAGCTCCCTCAGGGCTACTGTGCTTGCCTGCATGGAAACCCCACGTGTCCCTGGGACACACGGCCAAGGGCACAGGTAGCCGGCAAAGGACAGGGCAGAGCCACAACACAACATATGTAATATGCAACATACCATACATACACACACACACACACACACACACACACATATATGTCTGTGTAATATAAAATATGTGTATATAATATGCAATCATAACATATACAAAAGATACTGTGAAATAAAAGAAATTGTTCAAAAAGAAAAAAAAAATCTAGGATAGGGAAAAAGGAAAGGAAGGAAGGGAAAAGGGAGAAAAAATGCAACTTGGTTATACTATTAGTGTCCCTTAGTTTATAAAAAGGAGGATTTGTGTTAATATCAATGGGAAAAATTTTTAATGCCTATATATTGTACCCTGAATAATTACTTTAAAGATAGTAATATGCAGTGTACTAACTATTGCTATTCTCCTATCTTGCTGTGAAATTTTGTTTGAGCTTTTTTCCATAAAATAAAAAAGAACCACCAAAACAGCTAATGAGAAAAAAAGTATGATTAAGAACGAGCCAAAAGACACATTTCTCAAAAGAAGACATGCAAAAGATTGATGATATATGAAACATGTTGAACTTCACTAATCATGAGGGAAAGTCAAATCCAAGACATTTGAACATCTCCCTCCAATAAGAATGGCTTTATCACAAAGACTGAAGATAAAGACACCTATCAAGGATGTGAAGAAAAGGGAAGCCCTGTGAGTGGGAATATGAATCAGCAGAAGCATTATGGAAATCTACAAGCATAGTAATCAAAAAATTAACAATAGAACCGCTACATGATCTTATGTTTTGTCTTCAAAATACTGATTCAAAGGAAATAAAATCAGTGTGACAAAGAGATTCCATGTACCTTGTGGTGGTAAATTGGAAACACTCAATATGTCCATCTTGAATGGATAAAGGAATATGTGGTGCAAGGGGCATCCATAAAAAATGGAAATTCATTCATTTGGAATAATAAGGCTATGACTGGAAACATTACGCTAAGTAAAGGAGCCAGGTTAGAGAAACAATGAATACTCTCACCCATCTATGGAGGCTAATGAAGATGAAGACATAGAATTTGAAAAGTGGACAGAGTTGGGCTGGAGAGAGAAGGGAAAGGTGAGTAAACTGTTACTGAGCCATTGTGAGAACAGAGAGCTCCTGTGTGCTATTGCAGAATAGGGTGATGATGGATAGCAATCATGTATTATGTTCTTCCAATAGGTAGAACAAAGGAAGAGTTCACTATAAATAATAAATATTTGGAGGAACAGACTTGTCAATCTTGGAATAACTCCATAATATGCATCTCAGAATAACTCCATAATATAGAAAATATTTATACTTTCAATTGTTGGTTAACAATTCATTTCATTTCATTTAAAACTGTAACCATCTTGGTCCCTACAGGCTGCTTAACAGCTTCTTCCCTAAGACTCTGGGAAGAGAAACTGATCTATTCTCAGGGGAAATCTCTGCAGAACACAGCGTCTCTATAATTGTCTACAGATCTCCAGGTAGAAGCCTCTGGGACTGCAACAGGACTCGAGCTCACAGCAGTTCAGAAAGGGCATGTGACTGCCTTTCCTCTTGGACATCACTGGCCCATCTGAGAGGGAGTCACCATCCCCACCTGCAGAAGAACTTCTGACCTGAGGACTGGCTGTGAGCCTGCAGCCATGGTCAGGGAAATCCCCTAAAGGTAGGTTCCTTCATGGACTTTTAAATAAATAATAAACTCTTGGAGAAGTGAGTCAGACACTTTTCATAATTTTTAGACAGGCCTCTATTATGAACAAATACTCACACTATGTTTATGCCATAGATGAGGAGGACGTCGTTCTTGAAGAAATTCGCCATGCTCATTGGTCACAGTCCATGTCAATGTCCCCTATGTCCGATTTTCCCTTCTTGCCTTAGGGACACTGGAAAATATGGTTGCTGTCTGAGACAAGGAGAGCTCCTCTCACAGAACATCAGCAATTTTCAGGAACATTTTTATCATTCCAAAGCATTTCATCCTGCCTCTCATTCCTCAATTAGCAAACTGGTAAGCTTCTATGCCGATAAGCAGTTCAATAAGAAACATAACTTTTGCCAAATCAATGTCCTAACTATACTTATGATAAGTTGCCTAACAATAGAGATGTTGAAATATTTTTTCAATGGTGAGATGAGGTGATCTGAACCTGTGGAATAAATGGCTTTCCTATAGAGACTTCACTGACTCACAAAAGAAATAATGCTTCTTTGCCATATAAATGATAAAAATAAAGATACATAACGCTTTGAATGGTTACTGACACGATCCTTTTCTTTATATATTTGTATCTTATTTGGAGTTTCAAAAACTAAACACATAGAAACATAAGATAAGAATAGTGAATTGATTCTTCTTTAATTTGAAAAATGATGCCTAACTGAATTACACTATACTACAATTATACAATCAGAATTGCTTATTCTTGGAAGTTGAGTTTAACTTTTGGGTCTCATTTCTTTTACATATTACTTATAGAATCTTGCAACACAGCATACATTCTCAGTTCTTCTGTTTACAAATGGCTATGTGAGAACATTTTACGTAACCATCCACACCATTTCTATATAAATTTTTTACCAAATGCATTACAATACAGGCATGTGAAAAGTAACCATGTGTGTAAAGTTGATAAACTTTCGATAATTCATATGCAAATTAGTGTCTTCATGGGGATGTTGGACAGTTGTAGGATGAAAGAGAATTAGAAAAAAGGATGGTAAGATATAAGAATTTGGGATAATAATCTACCAAAGATTGCAAAATAAATAAAGAAATTTTAAATACTGTTATCACACCAAAGGAGATTTTAAAAAGTTTAAGTCCTATGACTGTACGAATTTGCTGTATGACAGCAATGAATGAAGCAGTGCGCTGAGAAACACAGACCTCTCCCCTAACTCGAATGTGGATTTCGAGGAATCAGATTGAACATCAAAGACCCCAGATGTCGCAGCAGCAGCTGCAGTCACACACATGGAACAGAGCAAGACTGAAGCACTGGAAAGAACAGAAAATCACAGAGGCCCTCGTCTGGGGAAAAAGGAAACTGAAGACAGAAACTTCAAGATTTCAAAGTCACCTGCAAACAAAGTCCTGGGTGTCACAGTCCACCTGGGTCAAAATTCTTCAAAACCCTCATGGCACCCTAATACTAACAGCATAGGTGGCATTCATCAGGATGAGCCTGACACCCCCATTTTACCTTCCTTTGGTTATTATTATTCTCACACAAATGCCTAAAAGTCAGCCTCATTGCCGTATGTGTTATGCGGATGGCAATGTCATGCCCCCTGCAGATCCAGGAGGACTACAAATAGCTGGGTACAAATGTACAGTCTCTCAGGAGTCCCTCCAGGGACCCTAAACCCTCTGGTCTGCTGTGCCTCCTACTCTGCCTCCCTCTGAATTCCCCATGCCAGTGAGCGCACTGTACCACCATGATCTCAGGATACCCACAATGCACACGGAGTGGCAGGGAGGGCAGGGGTGAGTCTCAGCCTCACCTGAACCAAAAACTGATGCTCTTAACTATATGCTGGCCAACAAATGGAGATGTGCTGGTGGTAGCAAGTATGAGACAGTACAGAGAGTTTTCCACTTTCATTCACAACTTGTTAACTCGTTGAGACTTTTGATATTGATATGGATAATGATCATTTCATATTACTGCGTAACACATAAATCAGTTCAATATAAAACCACGACACTACGTTTGAAAGAAAGAGGAAACCAAATAATTGTTAATTCAATTTGACTTGAATTCACTTAAATCCTAGACATAGTTACCTTAAAGCATAGGGTGAAGTTTAGCACGGTTACACAGCAGAAACTGCCATTTCTATATAAATGGTAAACTGCCATTTACCTTAACACCTAGGCAAATATCGATGAGTCATTCAAGTCCTTGTGACCCATAACAAACATGAGTGCAGGAAAAACCCACAACGTTGCTGTCAGGAGACAGAGAAAGCACACAGAGGATGTCTCTAGTAGTTGTTGATAGCAGAGCAATTTGGATGTGGCAGTTTTTTCTGTTTTCAGGAGGAAGACATTTTCAAACAGATGCTTACACATCATCATTTTCCAGTTACTAAAATTCAGCTTAAAAGTTTACAATTTTTTAGGTTACATAGATGATCTTTTAAAATTATGGAGTTTGAAAACATGTAACTGTACATGCAATTAATAGAATCAGCTTGGTATTAAAACATACTTTCTCTGGAAAATCTTGAAGCATAAATTCTTATATAGTTATATAATATATATTGTGCTTAAACTTTCTAATTTCAGTTCCGTTTCTTTATCTTTGTCATTACTAAAGAGCATGTAGATGTTCTGGGCAGCACTGATGGAGAACAGGACAGAGGTGACAGAGTTCCTGCTGCTGGGACTGACCTCTGACCCGCACCTGCAGCTTCCCCTCTTCATCACCTTCCTCCTCATCTACACCATCACTGTGGCTGGGAACCTGGGGATGATCCTGCTCATCCTCCTGGACTCCCGTCTGCACAGCCCCATGTACTTTTTCCTGGCAAACCTGTCCTTGGTGGATTTTTGTTCCTCCTCAGTTGTCACTCCCACAGTCATAACTGGGCTACTTACAGGAAACAGGGTCATTTCCTACAATGCCTGTGCTGCTCAGATGTTCCTGTTTGCAACCCTCATTTGTGTGGAAAGCTATCTGTTTACTGCAATGGCCTATGACCGCTATGTCGCAGTGTGCAAACCCCTGCATT
This sequence comes from Cavia porcellus, assembly GCF_034190915.1. Taxonomy (NCBI): domain Eukaryota; kingdom Metazoa; phylum Chordata; class Mammalia; order Rodentia; family Caviidae; genus Cavia; species Cavia porcellus. Next base: position 51,882,262 of record NW_026947500.1, on the reverse strand, counting down.
ACACCACCACCATGACCACAACTGTGTGTGTAGGGCTCATCCTAGGCTGCTATACCTGCTCACTCCTGAATGCCTGCATCCAAATTGGCAACATATTCAGCCTCTCCTTTTGTAGCTCCAATGTGGTGCACCACTTTTTCTGTGATGGTCCACCAGTCATGGCCTTATCCTGTTCTGACAAGCACATTACTGAACTGATTCTTGTCTACCTTGTGAGCTTTCATATCTTTTTTGCCATCTCGGTTATCTCAGCTTCTTACATCCTCATTTTTATCACCATTCTAAGGATGCACTCAGATGCAGGACATCGCAAGGCTCTGTCCACCTGTGCCTCCCACTTCACTGCTGTCTCCATCTTCTACGGGACTTCGATGTTCATGTACCTGCAGCCCACATCCAGTCACTCCATGGACACTGATAAAATCTCCTCTGTGTTCTACACCATGGTCATCCCCATGCTGAACCCCCTGGTCTACAGCCTGAGAAACAAGGAGGTCAAGAGTGCCTTCTTAAAAGTCAAGAGTGCATTCTTTTTTTCGAGGCCCATTATATTGTAGGCTTTTGACTGTAACTTTGTGAAATGAACTATTTCTGAGTTTCTTTCAGGTTTTCTCTTGCTACAGTGTAACCCATTTTTAAGGCCCATGCTGAAATTTAATTACTGACATATACTCTGACTTATGCAAAATGTTTGAACCTGAAAGAAACTACTATGTGCACAAATAAATGCAGAGTGAGGATGCTTAAAATATCCTGATATCTGCTGCCTAAACTATCATTAAAGATATTGATGCAAGCATGCATTCCACAGGGTTCTTTTTCATCTCTCAAGTCAAAACAAATATATGTATGCACACTCAAACCTGCCCATAACTAGAAGAAATAGTCCCGTGAGTCTTATGATGACAAATAGAAATGGATGTGGTTGATTTTATCACACTTGAATGTTATGTGCTATTTATGTGGGTTAATTTTACCTTTTTATTTGGTGTAATAATGAGATAACTTGGGTAGCCTGCAGAAGGATTTTTAACCTTTTCAGTGTTTCTGTGAGTGTTTGCAAAGAGTCTGGAATTTAAAGTACTTGATGAGTGAAGATTATCTGTCCTTTTCATTGTGATCGCAATCTCTCTCCCTCTCTTGTCTCTCTTCCTCTCCTTCTCCCTCTCTCTCAATCTCTTCTTCTCTCTCTCCCTCTCTCTCTCTCTCCTTCTTCCTCTCTCAGTCTCTCTCTCTGTCTCTCTCTCCGTCTGTCTCTGTCTCTGTCTTTCTGTCTGTCCCTATCTGTCTCTCACTGTCTATCTGTCTCTGTCTCTCTCTGTGTCTCTCTCTCTGTCTGTCTGTCTGTCTGTCTGTCTGTCTCTCTCTCTCTCTCTCTGGTTTCTATTGTTATGGCTGCTGAGTAGTTGAAATCTGCTGGTGCCCACCATGTTCATGGTTTCAGAGAGCTGAGGGTTGCTCTCCGCGTAATGGTGTAGGAAGAAAGATGCTTCAGTATCATACAAAAATCTCTGCTGCTACACAGGTCTATCCTCATACTTCATGCTATTGTTTTCATGAAGTGTGTCTCTGCACAATTTTTCTCATTAAATTGGCCTTTTTTAATCTCATGTGTCTGTAAAACTGTACAATAGTTACAAATTTTAAAAAAATAAATGTTCAATTTTATACTTTTCTTGAAAAACAGTTTTAGTTTTGTTTTGTTTTTTTAATCATTGTAAAATAAGTCAGCATCTCCCGAGACCCAGCCATGTTGGAACTTAGGGCTCTGATCAAGAAAGCAACTGTTTTTGTTGTGTCCATGAGTGTTTGCAAAGAGTCTGGTTTGAACAGCAGTTGGTTAGTAAAGATATGTGTCCTCAGCACTGTGATAACAACCTCTCTCTGTCTCTCCCTTTGTCTCTCTCTGTCTTTCTGTCTCTGTCACTGTGTCTGTCTCTGTCTCTCTCTTCTAAGAACATCCCCTTGGTCTTAGAACTCAGTTAATGATTGGGGCCTCTTCTTGGTCTTCCTTCTCCACACTCACACCATGCCCAGCTCCCTCTATCTCAGGCTTTGGTCTCAGACTCAGTGAGGCCCTGGCTAGCCTTGTTCTTAGGAATACAGACAGAACATCACAGAACTATTCAACTTGTCCATCATGTACCATGGTACCCATAATAAATGTCCTCTTACAGGTCTATACCTGTTCTGTTCATTCTGTTTCACCTGAGAACACTAAATAAGTTACTGAATGGCTGTTTAAAAACTGTAATTTGATATATATTTTTGCAATAGATTATAATTTGGGTTCTTATTTGTTTAATTTTTTGATTATATTCTTATAAGCCTAATTTGAAAAACTATGTCATATGTCATGAAATGAAAGAGGTACTCTCCCTAATTTAATGAGTCATGTACAAATTTGGCATCAATGAATTAATATTTATTTTCAGTGTCACCATTCTGTACATTCAATATGATCATATTTTCAAAGGATAAAATAGAACAAGAAAATTCAATAAATATAGCCATTTTAATATGTTCAAATATAATTCATATTAACGATTAATCCTAAAAGCCAATAATAGAGTAGTTTCCTTTCCGCACATCCCTTGCGTAGTATACTTGCCACTTACTTCTCTAAGTTTGGTTGCATTCTCCCTTGCACTGCCCTGCGTTTCCCTGTCTTCTGTTGCACTGGTTTTTTGGCTGTTGTTTCATATCAGCCAAGCTCATGCCGCAGGCCCTTTGTGCTTACTGTTCCCAGGATGGGTGGCCTCTCTCCATTCCAGACTCGGACTCAGGAGACCCCATCATGGAGTCCTTCCCTGTCCTCCTTCACCACTGCTCAGTCTTTGTTCGTGAAGACCAGTGTCCCCTGCTCCCGAGACATTCTCTGCAGTTGTTATCAATCAGCCTTCACTACTACCCATGCTCACATGTTGCTTAGTTACCTTCCCCAAAGAGAATGTGAAGTCTAGGAGAGCAGTGACTTTATCAGTTTCCTCATAACATGATGACAAGCAGCTGAAAACTTCTCTACTGCACTGCAGATTCTGAATAAATATTTGTTGAATGTATGAAAATGTGCTTGTGCTTTTATATTAATTGTGCTGATTCATTGAGCCCTTGAGTCACTGGTGGTGGCAGTGAATCTCACACAGTAAGAATGTTCTAGATCAATATTCAGCACATTTTAAGAGGTAATGTTCTTTTTGTGATTTGCTGAAACATTTTTTCTTACGTTCTCACACTTCTCACTTGTAGACAAAATAATTTCCTGGAAATATCATCATCACATACATCATCACATACATACATCACATACAATCCCAAAGCATTCATTTATTTTTTTACTTTAAATACTGACACACTATATGGCAAATGACATCAGATCATTACTGTTTGCTAATTCTTAAAGATTATTAAATATGAAAAATTTAAGTCTCTATACCTAGTTATACTTAATTAATTTCTATATACAGACAAATCATGCCACTGACTGAGCTGAACTGCAGTGTCATGTAAGAATTAAATTTTAGCTTTATTTTGGGTTTATGAAAATTTTTGAGACAGTGCAGAATGCTCCCATGTGTCCCAGTAATGAGGGCAACGGTGGCCCTCAAATGACCAAAGTCCTCAATCTGAACACTTCAGAATTACTCACATGTGCGGACCCAAGGCCACACATGGATATCAGCAACCACAGGATTTGAGAGAGGACAGTCCCACAGGGTTCCTGCACATGCCACATAGAAACCCCGTGTGTCCCTCGCACACAGGGCCTAGGGCACAGGAAGCTGGTGAATGACTGGGCAGAGCCACAACGTAACATATATAATATACAACATACTATACATATATATATATATATATATATATATATATTATAAAATATACATATGTAATATACAACCATAACATATACAAAATATACTGTGCAAAAAATTGTTCACAAAGAAAAAAGAACTAGGATAGGGAAAAAGGAAAAGAAGGAAGGGAAAAGGGAGAAAAAATGCAACTTAGGTACATTATTAGAATCTCTCAGCTCATAGAAAAGGAGGATTTGTGTTAATATCAATGGGAGAATTTTTTATACCCATATCTTGTACTCTGACTAACTACTTGAAAGACTAGATGTAGTGTATTAACTATTGCTATTCTCCTCTCAACTTGCTATGAAATTTTGTTTGAGCTTTTTTCCATAAAATAAAAAGAATCACCAAAACAGCTAATAAGAAAAACACAAAGTATGATTAAGAATACCAATGAGTCAAAAGACACATTTCTCAAAAGAAGACATGGAAAAGATCAACGATATATGAAAAATGTTGAACTTCATAATCATGAGGGAAAGTCAAATCAAAGACATTTGGAAATCTCACTCCAATAAGAATGGTTTTATCACAAAGATCGAAGATAAAGACACCTATCAAGGATGTGAAGAAAGAGAAGCTCTGCCTTTGGGTGTTAATATGCATCAGCAGAAGCATTATGGAAATCTATAAGCATAGTCCTCAAAAAAAGAAGAATAGAACCATCTACATGATCTTACATCTGTCTTCAAAATTCCAATTCAAAGGAAATGAAATTGGCATGCCAAAGAGATTCCATGAACCTTGCGGTGACAGTTTGGAAACACGCAGTATGTCCAACCTGGATGCATAAAGGTATATGTGGTGCAAGGGGCATCCAAAAATGACAGAAATTCACTTACTCAGGACAGTGCGGCTATAGCTAGAATCATTATGCTACATAAAGGAGCCAGGTTAGAGAAACAATGATTGAATACTCTCACCCATCTATGGAGTCTAATGAGGATGAAGACATAGAATTTGAGAAGTGGACAGAGTTGGGTTAGAGAGAGGGGGGAAGGTGAATGAATTGTTACTGAGTCATTGTGAGGACGGAGAGCTCCTGTGTGCTGTTGCAGAGTAGGATGATGATGGATAGCAATCATGTGTTGTGTTCTTCCAATAGGTAGAACAAAGGAAGAGTTCACTGTAAAGCAGCAATAAATATTTGGAGGAACAGGCTTGTTGATCTTGGAATAACTCCACAACATGCATCTCAGAATAAATCCAGAATACGTAAAATATCTATGTTTTCATTCATCAGTTAAAATTACATTAAATTGTAATCTGTAATCATCTTGGTCCCTACAGGCTGCTTAACTGCTTCTTCCCTAGGACGCAGGAATGAGAAACTGACCTATTCTCAGGAGAAATCTCCAGAGAGCACAGCATCTCCATATTTGTCTCCAGATCTCCAGGTAGAAGCCTCTGGGATCCAGATAAGGCTCAAGGTGACAGCAGTTCAGAAGGGACCCTTTGGCTTGCCTTTGGGACATCACTGACCCATTCAATCAGGAGTCACCGTCCCCACCTGCAGGAGAACTTCTGACCTGAAGACTGGCTGTGAGCCTGCAGCTATGGTCAGGGAAATCCACCAAAAGTAGGTTCCATTCATGGAATTTTATATAAAAAATAAGCTCTCTGAAAGTGAGTCAGATACTTTTCATTATTTGCAGACATGCCTCTGTGAGTGGATATTCACACCATGTTTATGCCATAGATGAGGAGGACGTCATTCTTGAAGCGACTCAACCATGCTCATGGGTCATGGTCCACGTTAATCTTACCTCTCCAGTTTTCCCTCCTTGCCTTAGGGATGCTGGAAAACGTGGCTGCTCTCTGAGACAAGGGGAGCTCCTCTCACAGCAGCAGTGTTCCGGGAACATTTTTATCATTCCAAAACATTCTGTCCTGCCTCTTATTCCTCATTTAGCAAACTGGTAAGCTCCTACACATTAAAACATTTTGGTAAGAAACGTAAAGTCCTAACTATTCTTATGATACACTGTCTAGCAATAGAGATGCTGAAATTTTTTTTTAAAAGGTGAGCTGAGCTGAGCCTCTGGTATAAATGGTTTTCACAGAAACTTCATTGATTTGCAAGAGAAATAATGCTTCTTTTCCATGCATATGAACAAAAATGAAGAGACATAAGGGTTTGAATGGTTACTGACATGATCTTTTTCTTATATTTGTACCTTATATGGAGTTTCAAAAAATAAGAGCACATAAACCAAGAATAGTCAATTGATTCTTCTTTAATTTTAAAAGTTATAACTAACTAAATTATACAATTACTACAATTATACAATCAGAATTGCTTATTCTTGGAAGCTGGCTTTAACTTTTCAATCTCGCTTCTTTTATATATTACTTATAGAATCTTGTTGCATAGCATACGTTCTCAGTTCTTACAAATGGATATGTGAGCCCATTATGCATAACTCATCTACACTTTTTTTATACAAATTTTTCACCAAATGCATTACAATGCAGCTATGTCAAAAGTAACTATGTATGATAAGATTGATAAACTTTCAATAAACCATGTGCAAAGTAGTATCGTCATGGGAATGGTGGACAGATGTTGGATGAAAGAGACTTAGAAAAAAGGATGGTAGGATATAACAATTTGGGGTTGTAACCTACCAAATATTACAAAATAAATGAAGAAATTTTAAATACTGTTAGCTCTCCAGAGGAGATTAAAAAATCTAGTTTCTATGACTCTACAAATTTGCTGTCTGATGACAGCAATGAATGCAGCAGTAAGTTGAAGAACACAGATTTTCCCCAAACTGGAATATGGATTTCAAGGAAGCAGTTTGGACATCAGTGGCCCCAGGTGGCGCTGCAACAGCCTCAGTCACACACATGAAGCAGAGTGAAACTGAAGCACAGAAGAGCACGGAAAATCACAGCGGCCCTCATGTGAGGAAAAGAGAAACTGAGGACAGACACTTCAAGACTTCAAGGTCACCTGCAACTGAATCCCTGGGTGTCACAGTCCACCTGGGTCAAAATTCTTCAAAACCATCATTGCATCCTAATAGTAATGGGATAGCTGGCCCTGTCAGGGTGAGCCTAATACCTTGATTTTACCTTCCTTTGGTTACAATTATTCTCACACGAAAGCCTAAAAGTCAGCCTCATTGCCATGTCTATTATGCAGATGGTAATATCATACCCCCTGCAGATCGTGGAGGACTAACAATAACTAAGTGTTGATGTATGGTCTGACAGGAGTCCCTCCAGGGACCCTAAATCTTCTGGTCTGCTGTACCTGCTGCTCTGCCTCCCTCTGAATTCTCTGAGCCAGTGAGCGCTCTGAACCACCGTGATCTTACCACACCTGCCATACACACTCAGGAGCAGGTAGGACAGGGGTCAGGCTCAGTCTCACCTGAATCAAAAACTGAAGATCTTTAGTATGTCATGGTGAACAAGTGGAGATTCGCTTGCGGTAGCAACTATAAGACAGTGCAGAGAGTTTTACGCTTTCATTCAGAACTTGTTGACTCATTGAAACCTCTGATATTGATACTGATATTGATATTGATATTGATACTAATATTGATATTGATAATGTTCATTCATGCTACTACACAGCATGTAAATCCATTCAATATGAAACCAGGACACCAGGTTTGAAAAAAAGGGGAAACTTAATAATTATAAATTTAATTTGACTTGAATTCACTTAAAACCTGAGACATAGTGAAACCTCAGCATAGGGTGAAGTTTAGCATGGGTCCACAGTAGAGACTGACATTTAACACCTGTATAAGTGTCAGAGTCATTTGAGTTCTAGTGACCCATAATAAATAAGTGTAGCAATAAATAAATAAATAAAAGCCGAAAAGCATTGCTGTCAGGAGACAGAGAAAACACAGAGGATGTCTCTAGTAGTTTTCAATAGCACAGCAACTTGGAAGTGGCAGATTTTACTGCACTCAAAAGGAGGACATTTATTAGTAGATATATGCTCATGTTAAACTTACTAATTCTCAGCTCATAAGTTTACAATTTTTTAGATTACACAGATGATATTTTTTAAATTCTGAAGTTTAAAAACATTTAAATGTACATGCAACTAATAGAATCAGCTTGGTTTTAAAACATACTTTCCTGGAAAATCTTGAAGCATAAATTCTTATATAGTTATATAATATATATTGTGCTTAAACTTTCTAATTTCAGTTTCGTTTCTTTATCTTTGTCATTACTAAAGAGCATGTAGATGTTCTGGGCAGCACTGATGAGGAACAGGTCAGAGGTGACAGAGTTCCTGCTGCTGGGGCTGACCTCTGACCCTCACCTGCAGCTTCCCCTCTTCATCACCTTCCTCCTCATCTACACCATCACTGTGGCTGGGAACCTGGGGATGATCCTGCTCATCCTCCTGGACCCCGTCTGCACAGCCCCATGTACTTTTTCCTGGGAAACCTGTCCCTGGTGGATTTCTGTTCCTCCTCAGTTGTCACTCCCACAGTCATGGCTGAATTCCTCACAGAAAATAAAGTCATTTCCTACAATGCCTGTGCTGCTCAGATGTTCCTGTTTGCAACCCTCATTTGTGTGGAAAGCTATCTGTTTACTGCAATGGCCTATGACCGCTATGTCGCAGTGTGCAAACCCCTGCACTACGCCACCACCATGACCATCAAGGTGTGTACAGGGCTCGTCCTAGGCTGCTATACCTGCTCACTCCTGAATGCTTGCATCCATGTTGGGGACACATTCAGCCTCTCCTTTTGCAGCTCCAATGTGGTGCACCACTTTTTCTGTGATGTTCCACCAGTCATGGCCTTGTCCTGTTCTGACAAGCACATTAGCGAACTGATTCTTGTCTACCTTGTGAGCTTTCATATCTTTTTTGCCATCTCGGTTATCTCAACATCTTACATCTTCATTTTTATCACCATTCTAAGGATGCACTCAGATGCAGGACATCGCAAGGCTCTGTCCACCTGTGCCTCCCACTTCACTGCTGTCTCCATCTTCTACGGGACTTCGATGTTCATGTACCTGCAGCCCACATCCAGTCACTCCATGGACACTGATAAAATCTTATCTGTGTTCTACACTATGGTCATCCCCATGCTGAACCCTGTGGTCTACAGCCTGAGGAACAAGGAGGTCAAGAGTGCCTTCTTAAAAGTCAAGAGTGCATTCTTTTTTTCGAAGCCCATTATATTGTAGGCTTTTGACTGTAACTTTGTGAAATGAACTATTTCTGTGTTTCTTTCAGGTTTTCTCTTTCAGGTTTAACTGTAACACATTTGAGGCTCATGCTCAAATTTAATTACTGACATATACTCTGACTTGTGCAAAAATCTTTGATCCTTAAAGAAACTACTGTTTCCCCAAAAAATGCAGAGTGAGGATGCTTAAAATATCCTGATATCTGCTCCCTAAACTATCCTTAAAGATATTGATGCATGCATGTATTCCACAAGGGTTCTTTTTCATATCTTACATCAAGCAAATATATGTCCAACACTTAAAGCTGTTCATAAATAGAAGAAATATTCTGTGAGTCTCATGATGTCAAGTAGAAATGGGTGTGTTGGTTTCACCACACTTGAATATTATGTGCTATCTATGGCTATTCATTTTATGTTTTTATTTAGCATAATAAAGAGATAACTTGGGTAGCCTGTAAAATTTTTTAACTTTTTAAGTGTGTCTGTCAGTATTTGCAAACAGTCTGGCATTTAAAGCACTTGATGAGTAAAGATTATCTGTCCTCTTCATTGCGATAGCAATCTCTCTCTCTGTCTCTCTGTCTGTGTCTGTGTCTGTGTCTGTGTCTGTGTCTCTGTCTCTATCTCTGTCTCTCTCTGTCTCTGTCTGTCTGTCTGTCTGCCTCTCTCTTTCTCTCTCTCTCTCTCTCTCTCTCTCTCTCTCTCTCTCTCTCTCTCTCTCTGTGTGTGTGTGTGTGTGTGTGTGTGTGTGTGTGTGTGTGTATCTCTGGTTTCTGATATTATGGCTGCTGAGTAGTTCAAATCTGTCTGTGCCCAGCATGTTCATGATCTGGGAAAGCTGAGGACTGATGCCTGCATAATGGTGTAGAAAGAAAGATGTTTCAATATCATACAAAAATCTCTGCTCCTACACAGGTCCATCCTCATACTTCATTCTATTATTTTCATAAAGTGCATCTCTACACAGTATTTCTCATTGAATTGGAATTTTTTATCTCATTCAATTGTGAAACTGTACAAGATAGCATAATAGTTACAAATCTAAAAATAATGTTTAATTTTATACTTTTCTTGAAAGCCAGTTTTAATTTTATTTTTATAACTTAAAATTTTTATTAGTATACCATTGCAGTAGAAAGAGATTGACTCACAGTGGGGAATTGGTACATGGACATCACCCATCTCAATTCTTTTCTTCCCCATATTCTCCATCTTCCCCTTTGTTAAGATACCTTTTTCCAACATCAGATTCATTCATTTATAAGACATTGTCGAGAGATTAACTGTAAGACTAACAGGTCAAAAACCATATAAAGCACTTAAAATAATTATATTAAAGCAAAGGATACTCTTAGATATGTTATCCATGTTCAGTTACAAAAATAAGGTTTTATTTTTCTTTTTTCACTATTGCCTGTCATTTATTTTACATTTTACTTATGTATTACTTTTCTAATATAAGAGAAACCATGTGATATTTGAGTTTGCATGCCTAATTAATTCCCTTAACAGTATGGTTTCAAGGTGCATCCACTTTCTGAAAAATGGCTGAAATTTACCTTTGAGTAGTACTCCATTATGTATAAATAACTATTTTCTTTATCCGTTTACCTATTTATGGACATACAGACTGCTTACAAGATTTAGCTATTGTGAGTTGTGCTGCTATAAACTCGGTATTCCAGGATCACTGTAATAAGGTGTTTCTAATTCTTCAGGAAGCTACAGAGGAGGAGAATACCTGGGTCAAATGAAATTCCTATCTTTAGTTTTCTAAGGAGCCTCCATGCTGATCTCCACAGTGCTTGTATCAGTCTGCACTTTCCAAAGCCTGGCCAGCATTTGTGATGGGCTGATTTCCTGAAAATAGCCATTCTTTCCAGACTGAGATGAAATCTCTGGGTTGTTTTAATTTGCATTTCTCAAACAGCCAGAGATGTTGAACATCTTTTTTATGTATTTATTGACCATGTTTACTTCACCTGAGAAGTGTCTATTCTTTTCAAATGCCTGTATTTTGATTAGTTCTTCAAATTTGGAACACTAATTTTTAAAATTTTCATATATTCTAGATATTAATCTTTTGAGGAACAGCTGGTAATTTTTTCCTGTTCTATAGATTGTCTCATCACTCTTCAATAATCCCATTTGTTGATTCTTAGTGTTATGTCTTGTGTAACTAGGATTCTGTGTTTGCCTACACCTCTGTCTTCAAGAGGTTTACCTTTTTTGTCTTCTGGTAGATTAATTAAGTGTTTCTGTTTTAAACTTTAGATCCTTGGTTCATTTTGATTTTAGTTTAGTTATTGCATGGTCAGAGATATGGGTCTACAGTCAAACTTTGAATGTGGTAGACAAGTGGTCCCAGCACCACTTGGCCTCTTTGTCAAAGATGAGGTAGCTGAGTGGGCCTGGGTTTGTTTCTGCATCCTTTATTCTACTCAACTAATCCACAACCCTGTGTGTATTTTTCCTCATTACCATGCTCTTTTTATCACTGTAGCTTTGTAGCATAACTTGAAGTCTGGCATTGTGATGTCCCCTGTGTTTTTCTTACTGCCCAAGTCCTTTTGCTTTTGCTGTTCTAGGTCACTCCTGGTTCCATAGGGATTTTATGGTTGCCTTCTCTAGTTCCATGAAGAATGGCGCTGGTATTTAGATTGGGGTTGTTCTGGAAGTATGGTCATTTTAACTATTTTGGTCCTGCCTATCTATTTTCCAATTTCTTCTTTGATCTGCTTTTCAGAAGACTTTAGTGTTCATTATAGAGGTCTTCGACTTCCTTGGTTACGTTAATTCCTAAGTATTTCATTTTTCTTTGTAGTAATATGAAATGCATTGTTACCCTAACTTCTCTCTTGGTGAGTTTATTGTTAGTAGAGAGAAACATTATTGATTTTTGAGTGTTAACTTTGTATCCTGGTGCATTACTGAATTTAGTTATTAATTTTAGGAATATTTTGGTGGAGGTTTTGGGATCTCCTACGTAGAGGATCATGTCATCTGGAATTAGTGATAATTTAAATTCTCCCTTCCTAGCCATATCCCTTTTATTTCATTCTCTTTTCAAATTGTTTGGCTAAATCTTTCAAGAACTAAGTTAAACAGGTGTGGTGATCACTGTCATTCTTGTCTTGTCTCATTGTAGAGGGAAGACTTTCAGTTTCTCTCCATTTAGTATGATGCTGGCCATTGATTTGTCATAGACGGCTCTCCTCAGATTGGGATAAAGACTGTTCTTATTTTCTTCAGTGTTTTAGGGATCAATGGATGTTGGATTTTGTCAAATGCTTTTTCTATATCTATTGAGATGGTCATGTGATTTTTGACCTTGCTTTTATTTATATGGTGTATTACATTTATCGATTTTCATGTATTGACCCATCCCTGCATCAGTGGAATGAGTCCTATCTGGTAATGATGTATGATCTTTTTGATGATTTACTGCATTCTGCTTGTCAGTATCTGTCAGGATTGTTGCATCTTTGTTCATTTAAGAAATGAATCTGTAGTGGTTTTTTTGCTGAATCATTTTCTGGTTTTTGAATCAGGACAGTGCTTGCTTCCAGGAATGATTCTGGAAGTACTGCTTTATTTTTGACTTTATTAAGGAGTTTCAAGATTATTGGGTGCTATATATTCTCTGAAGTTCTTGTACAATTAGGTAGTAAATTTATCAGGACCTGAGGTTTTCTTAGTTGGTGGTGAATTATTATATATTCTTGGTTCAGCTTTGATAGTTCATATGCATTAAGAGTTTTATACTTTTATGTAGTTATTTTTACTGGTTTTCCTTTGTGTTTTTATAATCAGTTTTCAATGTAATTTTTATGTAAAATTGAAACCTAATAATGTCATATGCTGCTGGTGTACCAGTTGGTATTTACATGGCTTTGAAAGATTTTTTTGGAGTCTGTCAGCTACAGGCAGCAGAGATGTTTTTAAATTATTTCTTTCAGACAAGATCTATTTAGTCTGATTCTCAAATGTTATTTACTGCATTTCAGGTCTAGTATTGATACCCTTTGGAGAGACGGGTTTAATGAATATAGATTTGTCTCAAAGATTTGAATTTGCCTTATCATTTATTTTAATGACATTTTCTTATTTAAGTCATCTCATTGCTCTGGCTTTCATGGTTTCTGATGAGAAGCTGCCTATTAACCTGTATGTCTGGACAAAACATTGTTTCTTGCTGATTTTATTATCTTCTCTTGAATAGTTTGAATGTGGAATATATGTGGATGTCTTCAAGTCTATCTTTGAGATTTGCCAGCTTTATGGAAATGGAGTTTCATGCCTCTTATCTAATTTGAAGTGATTGGCTTACTATCAACATATTATTTGTTCCCTTTTAAAAAAATCACACTTCTAGGGGCTGGGGATTTAGCTCAGAGGCATAAGCACCTGCCTTGCAAGCAGGCAGTCGTGAGTTCGATCCCTGGTACAGGTAAAAAAGACAAAAAAATAAAAAAAAAATCACACTTCTGATGCTCCAATTGTGTATTTGTTTGTCAACTTGATGGTGAACAAGGAGGCCCTGGGCTCCATGAAGTTTTATTATTCTTTCTTCTTCTCTGTTCCTCATAGAAAATTAGAGCCATTAATATGTCCCCAAAATTCACTGATTCATTCTTCTCCCTTCCAAATCACTCTAAAATCTCTTAGTAAATTTTACATTTCACTTTTTGTTGTTTAGTTTTACAACATCTCTCTGGTTCAATTTCACAAGATTTGTGTCCTGATTAATAGGAACTATTTGTCAAAAACTTATTTTCCAAGATTCTTGTAGTTATTTGCCAAATACCCACTTAAAGTTTTTGTGTATATTTACAGAATTGATTTGATCACTTGTATTTTTTGTCAAGATCTAGGTCTCTTCTATGTTGTAACTGTCAATTTCTCCTCCCCTTTTTATTCCCTGAATGAGTTGCTCTTTATTGTTCTTTGCATATGTCTTACATCTTTGATGAAACTGTCACATTTTTAACATGATAGTGTGGTATCTGTGCAAGTGAAACTCCTTGCCCTTCCAAGGTTACTGCTTTGTTCTTTGCAGTTGGTTTTGTTGTTTATGCAGTGTGCTTCCTAAATAGTTTCAGAAGAGCATTTGTTGTCACGTGTGCTATGATGCCTAGGTTCCTTTCCGGATGGGTGTCAGCTTTCAGCATGAGAAATGCTTTAATAAAAGTCATATTAAGGCACATTTTTTTCTTCAATTAACCTCAAATTACACTCTGTACATCTTTCAGAATTTCTCAAGTTTCCGTGGAATTTCTACTGATATTTTTGTCTGCATTTCCAGGATTTTTTCTGCAGAGTAACAGACCCTTAATATCACATTTTGCAGTTTCTATATTGTAAGGATTTATAGCTATACTCAGAACCTCCTAAATAACCCACTTAAACCCTAACCCCACTGTGCTTGTTTGAATCACACTCAAAATATTGTGGAAATTTCCCAAGCCAAGCCAAATAAACCAACAGGAAGATTCTTTGCATCTAGGAGATAACAAGGCAGCATTTAATCTTTACACAAGCAGACAGTTGGGAGTTCGTACCAGTGGACTGTTGCAGGGCTAATTCCTCCAAAACAACTGTTCTGAATCAGGAAGGAGTTTAGTCTATATAGAATTAAAAGTGTGAAGTACAAAGCAAGTGACCAAATATTCCATGATTGGTTACATACACTGAATGGGATATTGACATACAGGCAAGTCTTGAAGCAATAGAAGCATTCCAGAAACCAGGGGAGGAGGCTCTCACAGAATGAGAATAGTTAAAAGCATTACCATAATATAGAAATGTTCTAGAAAGAGGCACCTTACTGAATCCACATGAATCAGCCCAGGGTGCCTTAAGGTATAGGCAGTTACTCTGACTTAGTGTTCATATGCAGCTGGGCCTTGGATACTGTCAAGACCAACTGAATTCAGTAGAAACAGCAGAAGAACAACTTGGTCAGAGACCTCTAATTGATCAGGAAATATCTGCAAGTTTACCATCTCATGCATGTGTTTCTACATTGTAGCTTTGCCCCAAAGCCATGTTGTATGAGGTAATATTTACAGGTATTGTTACAAGCAACTGAGTTAGATAGAAATATTACAGTTAGACAGAAATATCATAAGGTGGTCAGACAGGGCTAGGTCCTGGAAGGAACCAGTGCAGAAGACCAGATAACCTTGCAACTATCAAGGAGTCAGACACTCCTGCTGTGGGCCAGACCTCAAGACAAAAGGTAAGCGAATACACCCATATCCTAAGGATGGATATTCCAAATAGGTCTCTATCACCCTGAGGAATCGAGGAATCATCACCCAACATAATATAGAAGGAATCACCATTCAGTATTCATGCCCACTTGCTTTGTGACTACTTCCTCATTTGTCCCTGATTTAATGAATTTTACCTGAGCAATTAATTTGGTTGGTTGACCACAGTTCTGTCCCACCTCATGCCTGCATGCCTTGCAAGTTCCCATGTTCTCCCCATCTTAGACCTGCCTCACTTTGTAGTTTTGCTCAGTAAAAGTCCCTAGAAAACACAGTCTTTGGCAACCTGCTTGGGACCCCTTCTGTCTCTCTTTCTCAGACAGAAGCTTTCTTTCTCTCAATAATTATAGCCTACTCTTAACCTCCATTGTTCCTAAAATTCATTCTTCAATTTTAGAGAACACGACTCTTACCAGACATCTAGTAGGTTGGGAGTTTCATTCCCCTATATCAGTGTTGCATATTAGAATCTGATGTTTCATTGGGAGGGAGCGTCATTTACCCTCTAATAGGTCTGTTTGTGATTTAAGCTACTACCTGACCAGTACAGAGTTGTATGGGTAAATGGAGGGTCCCCTCTGCATGTGTCACTCAAAACACTGCTGACAATGCACTGCCCAGCACAGCAGCAGCTTCTGGAACAGGAAGTCCCATGACTACCCAGCAGGGGAGAGGACCACTGGAGATCTGTGTGTGCACCAACAACATAATAACTTCTCCCCCCGTACCTGGAATTGTTCCATGCCTTACTTCAGTAAAATGGGAGAGAAATGAGGAAGTAGCGAATTCAGTTAATATCCTTACTTTTGCAAGCCATACTCTATAAAATTGTGTAAGAGCTGAAGACATTCCAAAAGAAACAAAAATGAGAATACCTCTGGACCTTACCTGTCCTAAAAGAAATGTTATAGGGAATGTATCAATTTAAAGAGACACTAATGCACAAGAAAAAAAAAATGAGACTACGGTGAGGTCCCTGACATTAGTAATCATGTAAACAAATTCAAAGTGCTATTCGATGGTAAGTACTTTGTGAACACTGCTCATACCTTTAGCACAAAGGCTGAAGAAAGTTAAAAACACTGCTACATATCTTAAAAATTGGATAATATCAAAAAGGGTAATATGGGCTACCAAGAATACAAGATAAGAGGGAATGGCGTGCTAGTGTGAAGCCTTTTTATCCACATTTTTCTGAAATTCTATTCTTAACTTTCACAATAATCTTTAGTGCTACAATTTCATATAAGGAAAATATGATTTTCATAAGCTTTGTAGTACATACAAATTAAAAATTTATAATAGAAAAATCAAATAATAAGCAATGAATCAAAGCACACAAATTTTTTATTCATCTATAATAAATAAAAATGAGAAATAAAGAAAAGAACTATAATAAAATGTGAAAGCAATTTATAAAATGACTGTGGTAATACCTACCTGTCAATAATTAACTTGAACATAAATAGAATAAATTATTGGAATGAAAAACTGAGTAAATGTGTGAGTTTTGAAAAATTACCCAGTTACATATTGATAACCTGAAACACTACAAATCTAAGGACTGCACACAATCTGAAACACATGCCTTACCAACAGAGCCTAAAACACCTAGCCATGCTTATGTCAGTTAAGACAGAACAGAATTACCTTGTCACCAAAACAGACAAGGATTCACAAATAAGGAAACAACAGCTTCAAGTCCTTGAGAAAACAAAAACAAAATTTCTCAGAACACTTCTAAAACTCTTAACCTAGAAGCATGTTGGAGCGTTTATTCAGGAAGACAAAATGAGAGTTATCCGAGGGATGAAAGGATTGCTCTGCCAGTGCAAATCAATAACTGATATGCCACACTTTAGCAAACCAAGAGAAAAAGACCTGCATGATAATAAGAGGTTGGGGGAGGAGACAAAGAGAGAGACAGACAGAGAGACAGAGACACAGAGAGAGAGAGAGAGAGAGAGAGAGAGAGAGAGAGAGAGAGAGAGAGAGAGAAAGGGAGAGATTTAAAACTTTAAAACAAACTGTTGGACCTGAAACATTATTTCAGCCAAACTACAGGATGCAAACCCACCATAAAAATAAAAACTCTGGTTATTTCATTGCCAAACTGTCTGAAATAGGAGTTACGAAAGCAGTCTCATTCAGAACAATTAAAAAAAATACTCTTTCCTGACAAGTAAAGAACCAGTAGACCAATGGCTTAGAGAAGGAGAGAGAATATCTGAAAACTCTACTATTTAAAAGGAATTAATCTCCAGTGTACATCAGGACTTCAAAACTGTCAATCACTGAAACAAAGAGCCTAACTAAAGACAGAGCAAACTAAGTACATATTTCTCAAAAGAAATCATACAAAGGACCGATGATATCTGAAAATGCTTGATTTCATGAATCACTGAAGAAATCAAATCAAAGCCACATTTAGACATCTCAGGTCAGAAAGAATGCCTTTTCAAACAGACCAAAGAGAAAGAGATTGGCAAGAATGTGGAGACAGCAGAAGCCTTGCACTCTCCTTTGGAATGCAAACATGTATAAAACTATGGAAACCTATCCACAGACTCTTCAAATTAATTAAGGATTGGACTACTGCACAATCCTGCTCTCCTACTACTGAGTTCAGTTATAAAGCAAATGAAATCAGAATGCCAAAGAGATTCCATGTTCCTTGTAGCTAAGAAATGGAAACAATCCCTGGGTCCATCCTGAATGAATAAAAGAAAATGTGGACTGCGTGGACTGTGGAACACTCATCATTTGTAAAATGAGTGAGATTCTGTCACTTGTGACAATGCAGATGAAACCAGAAGTCGTTATATTAAGTACATACACCAGACTAGGAAAGCAATTACACAAGAATCCAGTTTGTTTAGGCATCTAATGAAGTTGATGTCACAGGCAGAGTTCATGAGAGGCTGCAGACAGCGGGGGTGGGGAGGACTGGGGAAGGTGGACAAATTTATACTAAGTCACGGTCAGGAGCAGGAATCACTGTAGACCTACTGCAGGCTACAGTGACCACAGATAACATGTGCACTGTACTCTTCCAACATAGGGAAGAATTGGAAGTGTTCATTGAAGCAGACTTGTTCACCTTGAGACTTAAACATTACAGAGAGTGTGCATGTATACTTGCATCTGAGTAACTCCTTCATATGTAAATTCTTTACATTTTCATTTAGTAGTTAAAATTGCAACTAATTGTTTGAAAAATACAATGACCTTAGTCCCTGTAGGCTGCTTAACAGCTTCTTCCCTAAGATTCTGGGATGAGAAACTGACCTATGTTCAGGGGCAAATCTCCAGAGAGCACAGTGTCTCCATAATTGTCTCCAGATCTCCAGGTAGAAGCCTCTGGGCCCCAACAGGACTCGAACTCAGGACAGTTGAGAAGGGATGCATGGCTGCCTTTGCTGCTGGTTGTCACTGACCCATCTGAGGGGGAGTCACAGTCTTTGCCTGCAGGAGAGCTTCTGACCCTAGAGCTGGCTGTGAGCCTGCAGCCATGGCAAGGGAAATCCCCCAAAGACAGGTTCCATTCATAGACTTTTTAAAAAGTTAAGTTTGTTGGTATAATTTAGATATACATAATGACAACATTTATCATGGGGAATTTGCACATGATATATCTTTGTTCCTCGTGTTTTCCCCCATTCCCCTCTTTTCCCTTTAATCTCTCTCTCTCTCTCTCTCTCTCTCTCTTTCTCTCTCTCCACCCCCCCCAGTCCCCTTTTCATTTTATCTTTTGTCTTTCTTTTTCTTTTTTGGTATGGAGAATCAAACTCAGGACTCATGCTTGCCAGGCCAGCTCTTATGCCCCTGAGCTAAATTCCTGGCCCATTTTATCTTTTTCTTATTTAATTTTTCTTTTCCCTTCCTATTCCCCTCACCCCTCCCTAGTTCCCCTTTCCTTTTGGACAATTTGTTCCTATATCACAGTATTTATCACACATTTTAGTTCTTATTGATACTTTTAGTTTCTCACCCTGAAAGTCAATATGATATTTACAGATGTGTATCCAACTTAGTTCACTTAATTTTTCATACAATGCAGTATATCCATAAAGAAGGATCAACTTGAGACATCTATTACTAAATGGATGGAGCTTGACCTCATTAATGGACTTTTAAGCATTAAGGTGTTTGAGAGCCAATGTGGAGACCTCTCACTGTGTACAGACCCCCTCTGTGAGTAATGTGGGAAGAAGCATCACACTGTGGTGCTCCTCAGGGAAAGAAAGAATTCAGGGTGCATTTGGAGCAGAATCCACATGAATGTCCTCTGCTTCCTTTTTCTTTCCCTGCCTTAGAGACATTGGAAAAATCGGAACACGACATGAGACAGAGAGAGCTCCTCTCCTAGGGCTTCAGAAATATTCCTCAGCTATTTTTATTTCAAATCACTATTCTGTACTGAGTTTCTCAGTTAGCAAACAAATAAGCTTTTATATCCCATAAACACTTTAGTGAGAAATGTAATTGAAGCAACAGCAGTATCTTAAGTATACTTACAGCAAATTATTTAAAAATAGAGATGTTTTCTAAATATGTTTTAAATGATGAGGTGAGCCTATGGTATGAATATCTTTCATAGAGACGTTGGTGATTCATATGAAAAATAATGCTTCTTTCCCAAAAAATTAGAACAAAAATGAAAGATGCTTGGAATGACTACCACATTATCTCTTTTACCATATATTTGTATGTTAATTGAACTTTCAAAACCAAATGCAAACATAAATGCAGAATAATGAGATGATTCTTCTCTAATTTGCAAAGGTTATAAACATATTAACATAATCTAAGCTGCTTATTCTTGGACTTGGAGGCTGTACTTTTCCTATTATTTCTATTACCTTGCACCATAAGTTCTCAATTCTGCACTGCAATTTTGGATAATACAAGAATATTGCACATAACACAAATGTACCATTTATGTCATATATATTTATATGTTGTAATATATGTATATTTACATAATATATATAATATCTATGTGTTCAATTGTGGCTAAGATTTCTTTAATTTTTTGGTGATATTTTGAGAAAAAACATTATGTGTTAAAATAAAAAAAGGTCGTCTTGGAGTTTAACGAGAAATGCATCTGAGGTAAATTGATATTTATTTTTAGTACATCAATTTATACATCCAGCATGTTTACATTAGTTTAAAAATTAAACTAAAGCTCAATAATACTGTATTTTTTTCTGTGTGTTTTAAATTGTAACATTTGCCATCATTTCCACTTCAGTTTAGTTGTTCTCTCTTGCACTCTGCTATCTTTGCCCTTTTTTTTTTGCATTGATTTTCTTACCATATCTTTATAACAATAACAGCCAAGCTCATGCCACAGCATTCCCTTTGTGCTTGCTGTTTTCAGGGTGAGTGGCCTCTCTCCATTCCAGACTCTGACTCAGGGGACCCCATCGTGGAGCTCTTCCCCACCCTCCATCACTGCTCAGTCTCCGTTCATCAAGCCCCCTGTCTGCTGCTCCCAATTCATTCTGTGCAGTTGTTATCAACCCTTCACTACTAGCCGTGCCCACGTGTAGCTTATTTATCTTCCCCCAAAGAGAATGTGAACTCCAGGACAGCAGTGACTTTATCAGATCCTTCATAACACTGTCACCCATAGCTGAGAACAGATCTATTGCACTGCAGATTACTCAGCAACATTTAAATATATGAAAATATACTTGTGCATTGATATGATTTGTACCAATCTATTGAGCCCTTTATTCATTGTTGGTGACAGTGAATCACAGCCGCTTCAGCACATTTGAAGAGACATTGTTCATTTTGTGATTTATTGAGACATTTTTCCTCCATTCTCACAGTCCTTCTTTAGAGACAAAATGATTGCCTCAAAATCTATCATCATACAGATCGTTTTGGCGCTCTTTATCATTACTTACAATGGCTAACTCATTCAGTGGAAGATGACATCATGTGTCTACTATTTGTGATTTGTAAAGATACATTAGATATAAAATAAACTAATGACTCCACACTTGGTTTCTTTTGAGCTATTTCTACAAACACATAAAGTATACGCTTGATTGAAATGATTTTAAAGGTCTATGTAAAAAACAATTCTATTTCTATTTGTCAGTAGAAAATGTTACATTCAAGTGTTATTGAAAGTGCAGTCTTTCTATGTTGCACTTTGATCTTCTGAGAACTCAGGGTCTACAAAACCTAAGCACTGCTATGTATGTCCTTGCACAGCTTCTTTTCACTCACTTTTGTGCCTATCGTGACCGTTCACTTAGAATTGTTTCTAATAATTTTATCAGTAGGTACTGGATTTAGAATATTTTTGATTCACAGAATTTTCAAAGACAGAATGCTCCCATGTGTCCCTGTGGTGAGTGCAAGATGACCCTCAAGTGACCAAAGTCTTCCTTTTGAAACACTTCAGTATTACACAGCACCCCCTCCAAGGCCCCATGCAGATGTCAAAATCTGCAAGATTTGAGGGACGACAGCCCCCCTCGGGGCTACTGCATATGCCCGCATAGAAACTCTGTGTGTCCCTGTGACAATCAGGAAGGTTTAGCCATAGGGCACAGGAAGCTGGCTGAGGACTGGGCAGAGCCTGAGGGATGAGACACAGCTGCGGAAGCTGGCAGCCTCCGGTGGATGGATAGGAGAGGCAGAAAAGGGAGTCCTCCGGAGAGGAGGAGGGGACCACTTGGCCCTGACAGACCAGGGGTGTCAGCTTCCTGGGATTAGTACAACCCAAGAAAGAATCAATGTGAGTTGATGTGACCTCTGAGTGTGCAGAAGTTTGTCCAGCAGTCATGATAGGAGTGTGATGAAAACCCGTGCTGGTTTCCTCTAAGCTCCAATCTTAAGAACTACGGAGCATTGCTTTGGGTAGATTCACTGGGGAAAGCACCTGAATTATACTTTTTTTCCCCTCAGGAAGTTTAATTTTCCTTCATCTATACTTAGCATAGGCTTGGTCATTTTTACTACATGACAAGACAGAAGTCACAAAGTAACAGATCTGGTGAACAAGGAGAATGAGGATGCAGTTCTCATTTGACAGAAATTGCCACAGACATTTCAATCTGTGCATCACGTGGAAGAAGCCAGAAAAACATAGTCAATGAAGAGGATTTTCATACAGACCTAAGGAGCTGGAGGATTCTGAAAGACTTCACTGTAAAGAAAAGAAACATATTTTAAGAAGTAGAGTTTTCTAAACTGATTTAAACTTTATAAGGAGTATATCTGCATAGGCACAACTCAGGGTTACCCATTCATATGCAAAATGTTTATTTTACATTTTCATCTGTCAGTTAAAATACATTTGACTTTTCAAAGACAATAACTATTTCAGTCCCATTAGGTGGTTTAATTATTTCTTCCCCAAGAGAGTGAGATGAGAATCTGTAGCTATTCTCAGAGGAGTTCCCCAGAGAGCATAAAGCTTTTGTAATTTTCTCCAGACTTTGTTGCATAAGTGTCTGGGATCCCAACAGAAGGCAAGATGACATCCTCACAGAAGGGGCACCTTATATTACAGGAGCCATCAGTCATCCTTTGTCCATCTGGAAGAAAGATGTCACACAAGCAGGCCTTCTTTTGACCTGAGGGTTTGCTCTGAGGTACTATTCTAGGTCAGGGAGAACACTCGACAATAAAATTGACATTGGTGGACTTTTAAATAATAAGTCCCTTGTTTAAAAAAATATCCTACAGATATTGATTATTGAGATACATTTCTGTGAATTATGGGAGAGAAGGAATCTCATCATATTTATTTTCTATGTAAGGGAGAAGGAAGTGATTCTTGCAGTGGCACAAAAGGCTTCCATGGTGGCCTGGAACTTGATCCACATTTATGCCTCTATTTTTCCCTCCCTGCCTTCAGGAAAGGGGAATGTTCTAACCATTGTCTTAGAGAGACGGGGCAAGTCTTGATGGAAGTTTGTATGATATCATAATTGCTTTCCTGGATTGACTCTTCTTTCTCTTTGAGCAAACTGGAGGTAAGACTAAGGACTAGATTTCATTAACTTTTTTTTTTAGAAATGTAATTATGCAAAGGCAGGGTCCTATCTATAGTCATTATGAGTTGTTTAAAATTAGAGATGTTTTGAAAAACATTTAGAGAAGAGAGACTGTGGTATAAATATTATGATATTTGCCACAGGTTTTCTGTGATTCTTGACAAAATATACTTCTCAGCCTCCCCAAAATGAAGATGATGTTTTGAATGATTAGTGGCATTATCTTTTCATATATATTTTCAAACACAAATGTAATATCAGAATAGTAGCCTTATTCTTCTCTAAAATGCTAAACGATCTAAATGTCTAATAGCATCTCAACTTCTTATTCCTGGAAAAAAGTTTTCATTCTTGGACCTTCGGATTTTCCAATAAGATTTCTGTACACTTGCAGCATAATACAACTTCTCGATTCTTTAGTTTCTTAATGGATAAATTATGAACATTTCATACACACATGCCATTACCATGTAAATTGCTTAGCCTTACTTGTAGAAGGTATGTTAAAAATAATTACGTGTTGGCATTACTAATCTTATCTCTCGCTTATGCCATACAATGTTTGTATTCATTGAAGTTATTATGAAAATGGAAAAATGTAATTTACAGTAGGAGGGAAAGAGGTGGGAAGAAAGAAGATGGATATTAAAAAAGAGAGAACCAAGCTGTATTGCGTACTTCACGTGCCAATTCCCCAAGATGAATACAAATTGCATGCACTGAAAGCATGTACTAAATATTTTAATAATAATTTTAGACTAACAAAAAAGTGTGTTCGTATTGGTGCATATGATACCTTCACATATTTCATTCTCTAAATAAAGTTGCTAAAGTTTTAGGGAAAAGAAGTAGTAGAAGACCACAGTTATATATGGATATATGCAATCACAAAGGCTGCAGTTTAAAAAAGAAATCTTAAACACTGGTACATACAATACTCAAACAAAGTACCATAAAATATTTCAAGTCTGCAATTTGCTATCACATCATATATGTGAGATAAAGGCAGCCCAGGGAGCAAAAAGTTTCAACTTTGTATCTCTGTTATTTTACTGCAAAATTATAATAGTGAGTGAAAAACTGAGTTTAAAGAAGATGAGGTCATTTTCATGACTAAATACAGATTCCAAGAAAGCAATGCTGAAAACCAAAGTGCCCCATGAAATTGTAGGAGCAGCAATCATGTACTTGGAGTGAAGGAAACCTGAGAAAATCTGGAGAGCATAAAACCTGTAGAACCTCCTAAGGTCCTACTGTGGGAGACAGCAAAGCAGCAGAGAGAAACTTCCAGAATTCAGATTGATCTGCAGCTGGAAACCTGCATGCCAGCACTGACCTGGATCAAACCAGTATGAAGGCTGTTCCTCCTAAAAAACAAGACTATCACCAGCCCTTGTCAAGGTGTGCTTCACATTCAACTTCTTTGTTTTATGGATGGTCCTTTATAGTTTTCACACTAATGTTTAAAAGTTGATCTCACTGCTCTATTCATTTTTTATAATGTTCACTGGCGTTGATGCAGGACAGACAATCACTACTGAGTGTCAGGCCTGATTGGTGCCCTTCCATGACTATGAGCTCTCAGTTCCATGCCATCCTCAAATTCATCTGCCCATAAGCATGCTGCCCCTTCCATTATCTCATACATAGTTGCTGACACGGATGGAGACTGTTGATAAGTGTGAGACAGAGGGGAAACTTTTCCAGCCTAATCCGGAGCTTTTTGATGCTTCAGGTGCCTTTTGTCATTCACAAAGTGGTCATTTTCATTAATTTCCCTTCCTTAATCTTCCCTCTGGTGGGCGGCAAATGTACACCTAGGAAGATGAGATCATTATATAACCAACCAGGCACTTCATTCACTATGAAGCCTCAAACACTGAATTCAAAAGGAACAGGCCAGGAGTGATCATTCCTTCAATTAAATCTATTTGATCAGACCTCACTTATGAACCTTTGCCTTAAGAGCCAAATGACATAGGATGAAGTTTAACCTGGGTACAGAGAGGAGCTTGCCATGTGCCACTTGCAAAACAGAATTGCATCAACTATCCTCCAGTGTCCCACAGCTACATGAATGTGACAGACAGGCACACTCACAATACTGCTGATGAGACAGTATACACATATATCTAGTGAGTGGCAGCTCTTCCCCAGGTGAGCAATGTGAAAGTCAGTTTTTATTACATCCCAAAAAGGTGCCCAGATACCTACTACCTAATAGATACCTCTGCAGTGTTATCAAATATTTAAATTGTGTACATCCCTGTTCATAAATTTATAGATTTACAGAAGATATGCCTGATCTATTAAAATTCTTCTGATCAGACAGCAAGTAATTCTACCCGAAAATAATGGGAATCAATTTGGTTTACAAGGACAAGGAGTTGTGAAAACTATTCAAGTAAATGTTATCATCACAATGACAGAAAACTTACCATACTTCTGTTTTCCAGTTTTAACTCAATTTCTCTATTTTTCTATTATTCTTTCTTATTGCTGTAGTGAATCTAGAGATAACAGTGATGGAAAACAGTACAAGAGTGACAGAGTTTCTGCTGCTGGGACTGACTGATGACCCGCACCTGCAGCTTCCCCTCTTCATCACCTTCCTCCTCATCTACACCATCACTGTGGCTGGGAACCTGGGGATGATCCTGCTCATCCTCCTGGACTCCCGTCTGCACAGCCCCATGTACTTTTTCCTTGGCAACCTGTCCTTGGTGGATTTCTGTTCCTCTTCCGCTGTCACTCCCATAGTCATGGCTGGGTTCCTCACAGGAAACAAGGTCATTTCCTACAATGCCTGTGCTGTTCAGATGTTTCTGTTTGCAGCCCTCATTGGTGTGGAAAACTACCTCTTGACTTTAATGGCCTATGACCGCTATGTCGCAGTGTGCAAACCCCTGCACTATACTACCACCATGAGGACCAGTGTGTGTGTAGGTCTCGTCCTAGGCTGCGATGTTGGAGGTTTAGTGAATGCTTGCCTTCACACTGGGGAAACCTTCAGTCTCTTCTTTTGTAATTCCAATGTAGTCCACCATTTTTTCTGTGATATTCCAGCAGTCATGGCTCTTTCTTGTTCAGATAAACATCTTAATGAACAGGTTCTTTTTTATTCTGTCAGTGTCCCTGTTTGCTTTGCCCTCCTAATTATCTGGATATCTTACTTCTTTATTTTTGTCACTATCCTGAAGATGCGCTCAGGTGCAGGACATCAGAAGGCTCTGTCCACCTGTGCCTCCCACCTCACTGCTGTCTCCATCTTCTACGGCACTGCCATCTTCATGTACCTGCAGCCCAGCTCCAGTCACTCCATGGACACGGACAAAATCGCCTCTGTATTCTACACCATTGTCATCCCCATGCTGAACCCCATGGTCTACAGCCTGAGGAACAAGGATGTTAGGAATGCATTCTTAAAGGTCATTTATGCATTCACTTTTTGGAAAAAATGTGTACGTTTTAAGTTTTAGCATTGTGAAATGCACACCTTATGGATTCATTACTTTCAGATGTTTTCTAAGAATTCAGTTACATTTTAATGTTCAAGTTGAAATTAAATTCTTAAAGCGATCCTCTCACCTGTGAAAACTCTTCTCACATAAAAAGGAAATACTTGTCTAGAAATAAATACCTGAGTGAGAATGGCTGAGAGATCTTAGGTGTGCTTGTGAAACAATCTTTCTGGATATTGATGTTCACCCTCATTATGTAAGTTTTTTCTTTTGCTGCCAGATGTCAGTACAAATACTATAAGCCAGGTTCAGAGAACCTACACATAGAAGAAAGGCACCAGTTATCTCATGATGGCAAAGACAAACATATGTGGTCCCTCTTCCAAACATACGTATTACTGCCACTCATAGTACTCAATTTTATTGTATTAATTTGTCTGGATTAAGGAATATTCATGTGGTCTTAAAACATTTCTCTATGTATGTATGGTGTCTTAAAAGCTGTTTCCAGAAAAGTGTAATGTTTCCAGTAATAGACTTAGAAAACTCTGTCCTCCTTGTAGGGGATGCAACAGAAAACAGAGAGGGGAAATTCTCTTTCCCTTCCTTCATGTTGTTTAAGTAGGTCACTCACCTTTTCTCCCTATGAGCAGTCAGAATTCATGACAGGGTCCTGTCCTTGTACTTTGGGTCTCTAGCGCTTAACCAGCCACACCCCTCGTTCCCAATCTCAGTCTTATTATTTGTTATTAGTACACATTTGTAGTACACAATCATTCCATTTCTCACAGGGAGTTGCTGTATGTACATAACACATCTCCATGATGTCCTCCTTCTGAGGATTGCTACTATACATAACACATCTTAATTCTTTCTTTGCCCCTTTTCCCTCTCTGTTCCTCTTTCTATCTTGGTCCCTTTCCCACTGGAAAATATATCTTCCTATTTCATATTATCCCTTGTACAAGCATGATGAAAATCAGTGAAGAGATTCCTTAAAAAAAAAAAACAGGAAAGTTAAAGACATCACTTGACAGTGATCCACAATGCTCATGTTTATAGCAGCATAATTCATAAATGGTAGTAGCTAGTATGTCCATTAACAGATGAATAGATAAAGAAAATGAGTATTTCAACACAGTAGGGTACTGCTTTATTATAAAGAAGGATATACCTGAGTCATTTGTAGGAAAATAGATGCACCTCGAGATCACAATGTTACGTGAAATAAATCAGCCACACAAGTTAAATATTGCAACTTACTTTCTTGCATGAGAACCCATAATATAAATAACAACACTTTGTTCTTAACATTTCAGTCAGCCCATTCAGGGATGTACTATCTCCACAAGATCCAACTCTCACAGCAAACCTCGTCTCTGTCTGCCTCTATCTCATTCATTTTCTTTCATTGTAGAACTGACAGAAACACTGGTATTGCATAATCATAACTTAAGATTTTATGTCAGCACTAATGTATAATTTTGCTAAAAATTCTTTTATATTGCTATTCTGTCTTGGTTTGAGGTAATATATAGTATTAAAAAGAGAAATGTGAGCTCCTATGTACATTGCGCTGAGATAATAAATCTGGTTTCTCATATGAATTAGTGTTTCCATTCAGCTATGTTATTTTATGTCACCAACATGTTCAGACTCTGGTTTTCAAAAGGATAAAATGATCAGAACCAGTAAATCTTGGAAATGGCCATATTATTAACATAGTCATCTATTACTTTACATGTTTACATGATTTAAAAATTAAACCAAAGAAAACCCAGTAACACCTTCCGTAAGTCCCTCGAACCATTCAAGTAAGTCCACTCTCCCCTCACTGGCTTTTTCTACTGCTCTTTCCTATGGATTAGGTTCATGCCCATGGCAAGCCCATGTCACAGGGCCTTTGCGCCTGTGGCTTCCAGTGTGGCTGTGCCCACTGTCACTGACTCAGTGTGGCCCTGCCGTGATGTCCTCCCTGACACCTTCATCAGCTTGCCCTGCCCACTGTCCTCACCCAAACTCAGTCTCATGGTTGTTACCCCTGAGGCACTCCTCACAACCCCTTGTCTCCTGTTTACCTTCCCCAGCCATAATGTGAACCCCACAAGAGTACTAATCTGTCGGGTTTTTAATACTAGGATGATCAGTAGCTGAATACATCCCCGTTGCATTGAAGATTCTCAGTAAATGCTTGTTCAATGAGTAAATTAACTGAGCTTCATTTTAAGCACACCACACGTCAAGTCCTTGAGTCACTGCTTGTGAGAGTGAACTATGTATGACAAGAACATCCTTGACAAGCATTCAGGAGACACTGCTAATGTTGTGCTTTTATGAATCATACTGTGATACATTTTCACTCATTTCTCATGCTCCTCACCCACAGTCAAAATGAATTACTGGAAATCCCAACATCAAGCAGATCATCTTAAAGTTTCTCATAGTTTTTCTTTAAAATTGATGTCTTATTCAGCAGCATATGACTTCAAATAAGTACTAGGTGATAATTCATAAACACATTAAATTGGAAATAGGGTCCATTTCTGTCTATACTTTAGCAGTGACTACATGTACCAAATTATACACTTCTGTGTGCATGTAGAAACTGACTTAATATTGAGCATAGAGCTATACATTAGTTAAAAGAAGACACACAAGTCAGCTGGTATATGAAAAGTACTCAGCCTCAATAACCACCAGGGAAATGACAGCAAAGCAATGTTTAGACATCTCCTCACTCCAGAAAGAATGGATTTAGCAAATACACTAAAGTTAGGGAGGGTGGGCAAGGATGTAGACAAAAGGGAAGACCATATGTACACTGTCAATGGAAATGGAAATCAGTACAGCGCAGTGTGAATCATGGAGTAGGAAGGCTGGGGTCCTTCCTGTGGTATTTTTAAGTGGGGTATGTAGATGATAATTATCTAAGGCAATAGGATTTTGAAAGACTTCACTTTAAAGAAAAGAAATGAAAAATATTTTAAGAAGCATACTTTTTCTAAACTGATTAAAACTTTATAGGGAGTATACATGCATAGACACATCTCAGGGTTACTCAATATATAAAATGTTTGTTTTACATTTTCATTTTTTGGTTAAAATACATTTAATATTTAAAATATAATAATTATTTTATCCCTGTAGGCTGTTCAATCCCTTCTTTCCTAAGAGAGATAGAATGTGCAATTATTCTCAGGGGGAATTCTCCAGAGCACATGTGCGTTTTGTTATAATTTCCTTGACTATGTTCTATGATCTCAATAGAACCCAAGATGACATCCTTTCAGGAGGAACTTGTGTTATATTTCATGAGCTTCTGGGCTTTACTTGTAGCTCTACATGAGAGTCACTATCACTACATGCAGGCGTTCTTCTAACCTGTGGTTTACTACGACTTGGCATTCTTGGTCAGGAAAAATACTCAAAGAAAAAATATATTGATGGACTTGTAAATGATAAGCTTTCTGAGGAAATATTTAGAGCCTCTACTTACAGGCATACTGCCATAAAACATGAAAGAAGAAACTCACTGGTGATTTTTTTTATATATAAGAAGAAGGTAAATCTTCCAGTGATGTAGAAAGCAACTGTGGTAGATTGGAACTAAATCCACGTTAATGGTCTTGTCTCGGTTTTTCCTTTCTACCTTAAAGAAACGAGATCCTTCCATCGCTCCTGAGTGAGAGGGGGCTCCTCTTTCATGGAAGTTCTTAGGTTTTCATAATAATTGCTCTGGATTGACTCTCCTTTCTTTTTTAGAAAATTGGTAGCTTCTATATTTCATAAACACTTTCATCAGAAATATAATTTAGAAAAAGCAGCAGCCTAACTATAGCTGTGATAGGTTATTGAAAACTAAGCATGTGTTAAAAAAACTGTAAGTGTTGAGATGAAAATGTGGTAGAAATATCAGGATATGCATCATAGATATTTCTGTGGTTCATGATAAAACAATCTTGTTAACCCTAAAAAACAAATAAAAATGAAGTCATATGATGCTTTAGATGATTAGTGATGTTAACTTTTTCAAAATATATTTATTTCCATACCAAACCAGATATAATCCCAGAATTTATAATGCAAAAGGATCTAAATGACTTCATATAATCTGAAGCTCTTATTCCTAGAAGGGTTAGGGTGGCTTTAGCCCTTGGAACTCAGTTTTTCTCATTAGACTTCTATCATCATGCAACATAACACAACTTCTCTCATTTCCTTACTGATAAACTTGGATCTCTCTCCCCGCCACACTCACACACCATTACTATGTAAATGGTTGTCCTTTATGTTAAAATGACCATGTGTGTTCAGATTGGTAAGCACGATGTCTGCATGGGGCTGGGAGGGGCGATCATACTCAAGGTGAGCTGAGACTAAGGAGCACCGAAGCTCCCAGAGGGCCTCATCTGGGAAAAATGCAAGCAGGGGAGGAAACTTCAAGAATTCAAATTCACCTGCAGCTAGAACCCTGCATGTCAATGTTTCCCAGGGTCAAACTAACAGAAAAACCATTACTCTTAACACAAAGACAGCACTTACCATGAGGAATGTAGTACTCCTCCAACAGCTGTGTTTTATTTATTTTTAATTTTCACACTAATGGACAAAAGCTGACCTCACTACTGTATGCATTTTGCAGAATGAAAACATAGTGTTCATTGGAATTGATGTGAGACAAACGCTTGCCAGGTGGTAAATGTCAGGGCAGATGTGCCTTTTCTGAGATCCTCAACTCGCTCGCCCCTTGTGTTTGATGCTACACCTTCCCTTAGGATTCATCTACCAACAAGCATGCTCTACTCTGATTATCTAACCTCATTAACTGCACATATAAGTGAGCTATGACTATTGAAGAATTAAACTCACAGCTACACCCATGTTGGCATGCGTGTAGGTGTTGTCAATAAATACAAGACAGTAGAACAAATTTTCCAGTGTAATTCAGATCTTGGTAACTCTTTAAAGTACCTTTCATCATTTCACTTGCTGAGTTTTCTTTGTTAGCTTTCCCTCCAATGAAAGGCAAGTATATAGAAAAGAAAATGGAATTATTGTATAATCAAGGGGTCAGCTAGTATACTATGAAGCCTCAAATATTGAATTTGAAAGAATGAGACAAGGAGTAATTATACCTTTAGGTAAACTTGATTGGATCAAACCTCACTTTAAAAACCTTAGACTTAGAAGCCCATCAACACAGCCTGAAGTTCCACCATGATCACAACTACATGAATGTGACAGAGAGACAAACTTACAATACTACTGACGAGAGACAGTATACACATCTATCTAGCAGGTGGCAGCTCTCTCTGGATGAGCAATATAGAAGTCAGATTTTATTATATCCCAAAGAGATGCCTGGATACCTACCTGATAGATACCTGTGCAGTGTTATCGTCAAGTATTTAAATTGTGTGCATACCAGTTTACAATTTACAGATTTAAAAAGAATCTGCATGATCCATTAAAATTCTTCTGATTAGACAGCATATAATTCTATCTGAAAATAATGGGAATCAACTTGGTTTACAAAGTCAAGTTTTGGACACTATTCAAGGTTATCACCACAATGACAGAAAACTTATATGCATTTCCAGTTAATTTAATTTCTTTAACTTTTTTTCATTGCTATGGTGAATGAAGAGTTAGACAACACTGGAGAACAGAACAGAGGTGACAGAGTTCCTCCTGCTGGGGCTGAACTCTGACTTGCACCTGCAGCTTCCCCTCTTCATCACCCTCCGCCTCATCTACACCGTCACTCTGGCTGGGAACCTGGGGATGACCCTGCTCATCTTCTTAGACTCTCATCTGCACAGCCCCATGTACCTTTTCCTCGGTCATCTGTGGCTGGTGGATTTCTGTTCCCCTTCTATTGTCACTCCCACAGTCATAGCTGGGATCCTCCTAGC
The DNA here is from genome assembly GCF_034190915.1 of Cavia porcellus. NCBI lineage: Eukaryota > Metazoa > Chordata > Mammalia > Rodentia > Caviidae > Cavia > Cavia porcellus. The sequence goes on along the minus strand of NW_026947500.1, from coordinate 51,849,541 downwards.
AGGAAAAGTCATTTCCTACAATGCCTATGCTGCTCAGATGTTCCTGTTTGTAGCATTCATTGATGTGGAAAATTATCAGTTGACTTCAATGGCCTATGGCCACTATGCCACAATGAGCAAACCCTTGCATTACACCACCACCATGACCACAAGTCTGTGCACAGGCCTTGTCCTAGGCTGCTATGCCTGTGGCTTCCTCAATGCTGCCCTCCACATTGAGAACATGTTCAGTATCTCCTTTTGCAACGTGGTCCAACACTTTTTCTGTGATATTCCAGCACTCATGGTTCTTTCTTGCTCAGAGAAACAGGTCAGTGAGCTGGTTCTTGTTTACATTGTGAGCTTCCATATCTTTTTTGCCTTCTTTCTTACCCTGACTTTCATTTTTATCACCATCCTAAGTAAGCACTCAAGCACAGGAGCTCAGAAGGCTCTGTCAACCTGTGAGTCACATTTCACGGCAGTCTCCATTTTCTATGCGACGAGTATCTTCATGTACCTGCAGCCAAGCTCCAGTCACTTCATGGACATGGACAAAATTGCATCTGTGCTCTACATCATTGTCATCCCCATGCTGAACCCTGTGGTCTACAGCCTGAGGAACAAGGAGGTCAAGAGTGCATTCTTTTTTTTTTATTTAAAGAAAGATAAAACAGAATAGAAAATGGGCAGAAATAGTACATACTTTCAAAGAAAAGAGATAAACTAATAAATCACTAGTTGATGTATACATATTGTATACATCACACAAATAGTTGTTCAAGATACAAAAGTGGAACATATAAATGGGAATTCAACCAGAGAGACTGCAAACTGTTCTGTTCAACTATCCAACAAAAACAAAGTAATATGAATATCAATCCTATACACTTAGACATGTATGCATATCTTCATTTATGTGGAGACCTAACAAAATTTATTAGATTAAAATCCTCTGAACAAAGATTAGTAATATTGCTGGATTTCACATAATAACATTCTGGAATCAGCACTGTGTACTGCAGTGCCCCTTTCTTTCCTTCAAAATATTTTTTCATTTCATCATGTATCATAAGATCAGTTCTCATGAACTTTTTATAGATTTTATGCAAGCATGAGTCTTAACATGTATTTCTATCCTTTCTATATTAGAGGGCGAAATAGAATAAAGCAAGACAGAACTACACATATTCCTATAGAAACATAAAACTAAAGATACATATAGAACTGATGTATAAGGAGTTCTACCATGGTCACTGTGCTGTTTCTTTTTATCAACTGAATTGGCTATAACATCAGATAAAGTATAATTGAATATATCAGTGCATAACAGAATTAACAGAAATACAACTTTGTAGATAGTGTAGAGCTACAAAAACAGGTAGTAATTAAATCAGAATGGATATCATGGTGAATCATTGTCATTTTCAGTATAGTTGTCTATACTCCTCAACTTGATTCCAGCAACCTAACAGTTTTGAATAAAATCTGTCAGTAATAAGCAGTATTCGAACAAGTCAGATTCAACTAAGGTCAGTCATAACACAATAGTATAAGTCATACAGGGATCCTGACTGAGTTAATAGGAAATTAAAGATGACCACTGTTCTATGGTCCTGATATCGTCGAGACAGCTGTCTGTGCCCTCAGGTCCAGTGCTTGTACACAAACTAGGATGGAACAAGTTCTAACCAAGCAGAGTGGAGCGAGTAATAAGGATTTTAATTCCTGACACAATATTAGCTATATCTTCTGCTGGGTTTTTTTTTGAAGACTCCCTTTTACTCCCCCAGAATGAACTGTGTATTTTCAGGTCTCCCCATCACTCATGGTTTTAGTAATAGCAACCTGCTATTTACCTAAGTATTTCTGAACTTTCTCACTCCTGGGCTGGATTTCTAGTTATATTTCTTCATTTGTTAAAGCCTGTCTGTTCAACCTATCCACAAATACTGGCCCAGTTACCCCTATTACTCTCTGATTCCCTATCACATCGAGTTCTCATATTTGATTTTGGTCTATATAACCTTCTTGAAATTATATTTCCTATAAAAAGCCTCTCAGTGGACCCTAACCCTTGATCCACTCTGCTTGTGATTCTCTTTTTTTCCCTTAATTTAGTGTATTCAGGTTATCTATATTAGAAATTATATTCAACCTTCTTTGCCTCATTTCTTTGTGCTCTTTTTCTGTCATTAGTTGTCTGTCTGTCTTTTTCATTTCACTTACTGTTCTATTCATTTTGGCCTCTCTGCCATTGTTTTGGAATCCTGGTACTTTTCTCACTCTTTAGAATGTCCTACAATATTCTCTGTAGAGTTGGATTGGTGGTTGCGAATTCCCCTAGTTCCTCTTTATCTTGGAAGCACCTTGTTTCTCCATTAATTTGTAGGGACAGTTGTGCAGGATATATCAATCTTGACTGGAGATTATTGTCTTTCAAGGCTTGGATTATTTCGCCCCATGCTCTTCTCAATTTGATGGTTTGTTCTGAGAAGTCTGCTGTAATTCTGATGGGTGTTCCCTTGTAAGTGATCTGTTTCTTGTCTCTGACAGCTTTTAATATTCTATTTTTATATTGCATTTCTGGAATGTTGATTATTATATGCCTGGGTGTAGCTCTGTTTTGATTGTAGGTGGCTGGAGTTTGGTATGCCTCATACATCTGAGCATATTTCCCTTTTCCTATGCTTGGGACGTTTTCCCTCATTATTTCTGTGAATAGCCTTTGCAGCTCCTTTGTTTATACCCCTCCTTCTTCTTTCACATTCTTTATTCTTAAGTTATAGATTCTCTTGTCATATTCTAGCCTTTGTATTGTTACTGCTTGTTTCCTTGTTATTTTTAAGAAGTCTTTCTTTTCATGTTCCCACATTATAAATCTGTCCTCCAGTTCAGATAATCTATCCTTAGTTTCTTTCAAGCTGTTATGCCAGCTTTCAATAGAGTTTTATTTTCCTGGTAATCTCTTTGAACCTGCTTCCTGCTATGTTTTCTCATAGAAATGTATTTCTCATTCATATGTATTCTATTTTCTATTTTCTCTATTTTCTCCATCAAACAATTCTCCCTTTTTTCTGTTCTTCCATTCTACCATCTGTTTTTTTTATTGGGAAGTGCTTAGCATTTCTTTAACTATTCTACTTATATCTTATTTTACTTGGTTAAATACTTCACTTTTGAACTCATCTATGAGGTCCCAAAGATATCGCTTTATGTCTATTGGTGCCACACCTGATATTGCATGTTTTTTGTTCTCATTCTCCTTTACATTTGCCTTTTCTGTATCAGTGTTCTCAGGATTAGGGACTGAGGACCCTTTATTGTTGCCTCCTTTTCGCATATTTTTTGTTCCTTCCATATAGGCATACATAGGAGGCCTAGTTTCTTTCTTTGTTGGTTTCAGTTTGTCTGAGGCATGCTGACTAGGTGTTCCTGCCCACTGCAGTGTAATAGGAGGTACAGATCCGGGCAGCCTATGCTGGGCCCACCCCTCCAGGTCAACATACTGAAGGCTTCACTGCCTTAGGGTGCACTGCCAGGTGCAGGGACCTGGTTTGGGCTAGCCTATTGGGCCTCAGTTTGTGGTGTCACCCAGGTCAGTAACTCCCCACCAATCCCACTTGAGAGGGGCATATGTGATTGAAGTCACTGCAGCGCCCTGTTTCAGCCAGTCTTCCCGGTCTCAGAATGTCCTCTGTTGGAGCCTCCTTGTCTATGGAAGGATCCCTGTTCCTCTCACTCACCACAGGTTGATGCAGGGTTCCCTGCCAGCTCTATTCTCAATTCAGTTTGCTGATTCCCACTCTCAGAGCATTCACATCTCTATCCCCGCTGTGCTGATTCAGACGCGGCAGTGGCAGGGTGTTCAAGCCACAAGTTCCAGCAGTGGCACCAAGACTTTAACTGTTCCAATAGTAGCACCAGGATTGCGTTTCTGATTGTTTTCTCTCAGCTTAGTTTGTTCCTGGGTCGGCAGGGTGTATCTCCCTCTGCTTAGGACTCCCCACACCGTACCATTCCTGGAATCTAAGCTGCCTATCTCAGAGAGCCTCTGTAGCTGCTGTTACCTATCTGCCATATTCTATCCACCCCCCAAGAGTGCATTCTTTTTTTTTTTGTCTTTTTCTTTTTTATCGGTACCAGAGATCGAACTCACAACTGCCTGCTTGCAAGGCAGGCGCTTATGCCACTGAGCTAAATCCCCAGCCCCTAAGAGTGCATTCTTAAAGGTCAATTGTGCATTCATTTTTTGGAGTCAAAATAATATGTAGGGATTTGCTTTAGGCCTTGTGACTTACACAATTCCAAGAGTTGTTCTTCTCAGATCTTCTCCAAATACTTTATTACCCATTGAGATCTAAATTAAAAATAGATTCTTGTAGTGATACTCACCTTTGCAAAACTCTTTGAAATAAAAAAGAAAAAACATTACTGGGTATTGAAATAAATATCTGTGTGATAATGTCTCAAGTATTTGACAAGATTCTACTTGTCAAAACCGTCCTTAACAATATTGATGTTGCAGGCATTATACAGGATTTATCTCCTACTAGACATCAAACCAAATAGATGTACCAAATAGACTCACAGAAGCCCCTGAAAAGTAAAAAGTCACACAGGTATGCCAAGCTATCACACACACATGAATAAAGTCAGCTTCTTCCAGACTTCAATGTAATGAGTCTATTTGAAGGAGGCTATCTTGGTGTTACTGCATTAATCATGCCCAGGTAGCCCATAAAACATTTAAGTGCTATTCTGATCTCCACTCAAGAGTCAAGAATGAAGATGTGGATTAGAAAGGAAGATCTCTCATCCTCATTGCAAGTATACAACTAAAAACAGAGATAACAAGTGTCTCTCTGTGTCTGTCTCTCTCTTTCTCCCCCCCCCCTCCACCATGTATCTCCTATCTATCTTTTTTCCCCCTTTAACATCATATTTACCCATTTGGAACTGGCCCAGAACTTTGGTCTCCAACCCTTACACCAATTAAATCTCCCTCCCCTGTCTCAAGCCTTTGATTCTGAATTCACCATATGTTATGCTTGGTTGCCAGCCTGTGGAGAGCACATCAAGGGGTGCTGTGGTCTCCAAGTCAGGTGAGCTGATAGCCATGAGAAATCTGCTCTTGTGTGTCTGTGTGTGCCCTCCTACTTTTGTATAATTATGCTTTTTTTAAAAGAAAATATATACCTTACATATTTTAGTGAGAGATGCATAAATATGATGTCTCATATGAATTAGTATTTGTTTTTACTAAATCACTTTGTACAACCAACATATTCATATTTTACTTGTCAGAAGGATAAAACAACATGAAAATGCAGGAGAAATTGCTGCATGTTTAATATAGTCATATATTACCACCCATATTCAGATTGTTTAAGAATTAAACCTAATTAGAAGACTTTTAAATTACTACCTCAAGTCTTTGCCCACTGAGGGATTTTCCAGGGCTATTACATCTTCTTGGTTCAGATTTTCTAAATTTTATTTTGTTAGCACGTTTCCCGTTGGGCGTGGGTGCACTCACATCATATGGGTTGATTCTTTTTTACTCCTCTTCCCACTCACCTCACTCCTTCCCTCCACCTCTAGATCCCCTTTCCCCACTTTCATTATTGTTGTTAATATTAACATTTTAGTTTATTTTTACAACATTTAATATAGACAGTCATTGTACATGACAGTGACTTAAATTTTTCTGCTTCCTGCCCCACCTCGTCCTCTGTCTGTTTAATTCTTATTTGTCCCCATTTTCTTCCAGTGAATCTTCATTTTGGTTTTCATTACACTTAGCCTTACTCAAGAGAAAGGTCACATGATATTTAAGATCTGATTATTTTACTTAATATTACACAGTTCCCTGCTATGTCTTCATCAACTTCTGGGGTCCTGCCTTTTAATAGAATAATCTTGGTCTTAGGTTTCAACATGGGAATTTGTCAGGGGACACACAATTTCACACTGAGACAGGAGTTCTCCTGGATCTTTCTTTTGTCTGCAGAGTTTCTTTAGAAATTTCTAGAGTGGTCTGCCACGTACCTGTATTTTCAGAACACACCGTAGATTAGGAGTCTCTCCTCACTACAAACTCATTAATATGTTCAAATCTGATCAGTTTAGAGTCAAATCCTGAAACTCAAGAACCAGTTCAGAAATTCATCCTTAAGACACTGTCCTTTAGGACCAAATCTTGTCTACAGGCTTTGCAGATAGTCAGAATGAATAGAATGTGCACATACAAGGTAGCGCTTCTTGGAATACGTTCATTTCACATGATGACCTGGACCCTGTGACTTGGGAGTGTACAAACCAACACACACAGCTTAGAAGCATATTCAAGACCTAGAAATGTTGAGGGTTCCCTTTCTGGTATAACAGTGCGATGACAAAGATTCTTCAATGCCATACCAAATCTCAACTCTGATCCAGCTACATTTCCCCAGTTCAGTTAATATCAACACCAAGTACATTTTATATACCTTGTCTCCATGACACAGATTTATATTTCATTGCCTATAGGTTATAAAACTATATAAGAATAATAATGAAATCACAAATCCAAAAATATTATTCTGTTTTGTAATGTTTCAGAAATAATCTTTGCCAGTTATCAACATTTCTTTCTTTAAACGTCTTTATTTAATTTTAGTTTTATTTTCTGCTGATAAACTATGATTCTATATGCTTGTGCTATACAGTGCAGCATTCATTTGGAATCTATTTATGCTTTGGGATGTATTAATTTCCATAGGGGTAATTTTTTGCCATTTCTTACATGGTAGTTCTAACAGTGACTGGTCCTCCAATTTTTTTAACCTCAAAGGTTTCGTGCTGCCCATGTTTCAGGAAAAGTAGTTTCATTGAAAGACACTTATCTTTGAAGGGCTGCTCTTTGGCATTTTGTGTTTATTTTAGACTAACTCTTCTTAGCACATATGGCCTTCATGAGGTCCCCTGTCACTCTGGCCAGCAGTGCCTGTGAGTCTAGGATGAAACATGCCGTTGTGCTCTTGTTGTGTTTGTGATCCTCTCTCCCTCATGGTAAGTTTTTGAATACAAGCTATGTGTTAATTTTTTCTGTGTTTCTTTCCTGAGAACTGTGAGCATTTTGCAAGGAGATGTTCATATGTTTTATAAAATTTGGTTTTATAGACTTGCTGCTAAATTTTTATCTGGTTTCTTCATCACTTAACGGCTTGCTGGAATTCTCAAATCCTGCATCTGTTGGTCACTTGGTGATGTGCAACGTGGCCCTGAGATCCATAAATGTTTTCCCCTTTGTTTTCGTCTTCTGTGTTGTTTATATATACCACAGGAACTGATTTATTTTCAAATTCCTTATATCATTCTTTTCCCTCTCAAATCACTAACTGCCATCAGATACAACAACGTCAAACAAGATAAAATGAATAAAACCTAACCAAGCAAAACAAAGAAAATGATACACAACTTCAAAACAAGGTAATAGGGAATTAACAATGGCTACCACCTTCAGAAGGGGATCTCCCATAGATGCTACACTGCATATTGTTATCCTGTGAATAGATGATCAAACTACCGGCTTTAGGCCTACAGAGTCAGTGAAACACTCACTAAACACTACAAACACTAAGTTGTGTTTTACCTCAATAGACAACACTGCAGCCTGTGTTTCTCTGGGTCAGCTGATCCTTACAGGGGAGTGGGAGGGAGGAACACTGGCTCTTATGCTCTCCATGCCCATGGACTGAAAGGGGCTGGCGTCTGGCTCTCTCCTAGTTAACCTGCTCATGGCACCAATTCACAGAATCTCTTAGCTTCTTGAGGACTTCTTGCTCTCCTCCCCTGCAGGCTGCAAAGTGTGCAGACTCACAGGAGAGGGCTGGCATCTAGCTCTCCCCCAGAGTAGTCTGCTCAAAGCATTGACTCACAGGAGGTTTTAGCAAGTGGTTTACGTTTTTAGAGGACTCAGTCCATAGTCAGCTGTCTGCAAGGCAGGAAGCACATAGTGAAAGGGCCTGGGTAGAGAACAGCTGCTCACAAAGTGGAAGCTGGGAGCACAGCCAGAAGGGAGGAACCAGAGACCACACCTCAGGGTGCTGAGCAGTGGTTACCAGAGACTAGAGGAGTAGGGAAGGAGGGAGGGGGAAGTGTGGAGCAATTAGTTCCAAGATGTTGTTAGATAGGAGCAGGAAGCTATCAGATTCTGTTGCAGAGTAGGAGAGCTATAGGTAACGATAAACCGAGACTAAGGGATTGACCAGGCAGACTTTAGCACCTGAAGAACACAGAGCATGGGACTTTGACTGAGCTGTAGGGCACAGTCTGGAGCTGGGGCTATTTCTGTGCTTTGGGAGTGCACACCTGAGAGATTTGTGAATCAATAAAAAGTTTAGGTTTTATTCACAGAAAGAAAATTTATGGCACTTTCTAGATAGAAAGATGACTGGTGGATTATTATACAATGGTTTGGGCCCACTCTGTTGCATTTTAAGTGGCTTACCTCGATGACATATAATTCCAAACTAGATTGACAGGATACTGAAAGACTTTGTTGTAAATAGATGAAAAATACTTTAGGAGGCACAGTTTTTCTAAACTCATTTAAAATTTATAGGACTTATTTATCCCCAAATTCATGTCAGCATAATTTGTTCAATTATAAAATGTTAACGTTTTCATTTATCAGCTAAAATACATTTACTTTTTAAAATTCAGTGATAATGTTGGCCCCAGTGGACAGTTCAATCTGTCTTCCCTAGAAGAGAGAAATGATAATCTGCAGTTATTCCCACAGGAAATTCTCAAGGGAGCCTGACATCTTTGCAACTGTCTCCAGACATTCTTCTGTAAGTGTCTGGGATCTCAATAGCAAACAGGATGACATCCTTTAAGAAGGCACAGGTTATATTTCTTGAGTCTTAGGTACCATCTATTGTGTGAGAGAGTCATTGTCAATACATGAAGACTTTTCTCTGATCTGAAGATTTACAACGAGGGAGCATGCTACATAGGAGAAACACTCAAAAGTAAATATTATATTAAATGTCTTAAACGATAAGTTCTTTGAAAAAAGTTCTGTAGACCGATCGTCATTTAGATATCTTGCAGTACATTATACGAGAGAAAGAATCCTATGATATTTATTTTATATATAAGTAAAGGAGAAGTGGTTGTTCCAATGGTACAGAAATAATTGATGGCAGATTAGAAGTAGATGCATGTTAAGTTTCTCTGTTTTCCCCTCCAGTCCTAGAGTAATGGAAACATACTCTCTACCTCCTGAGAAAGTCCTTTCCTCTAAGAGAAAGTCTTCTACTTTGGAATTTGTTAAGATTTCATAGTTGCTACTTTACATTTACCTTCTTTCTCTTCCAGGAGACTGGTAAGCTTCCACATTGTATAACCTTTTTCACCAGATATGTAATTTACGCAAAAGCAGCAGCCTAACTGTAGTTATGATGAGTTATTTAAACCTAAGGATATCTTCAAGAAGAAGGCGAGGTGAGCATGGTATATAAATATCAAGATGCCTATCATAAAGTTTTCTGTGATTTATGAGAAAACATATTTCTTAACCAAAAGTAGGATAATGCTTTGAATGATTAGTGACATCAGGATTTCACTTTGTACTTCCAACACAAACACACATAATCCCAGAGTACTACAATGACTCTTTTTAAAAATGCAACATGATCTAAATGACTTAGCATAATTTGAGCAAGGTTGTCTTAACCCTTGGATCTTGAGAGTTTCTCAACGGATCTCTTGCAGCATAACAAGACTATTCAATTTTGCAGTTTCCTCAATGGCAATATAAGAACATCATACATACACACATACACATGCCACTGCTATGTAAATAACTTATCCTTAGTTAACTAAACACAGCAAGTGTTAAAAAGAGTTGCCTGTATTAAGACTGGTGGACATGATATCTCTTGGTGATGATTCATAAATTAAAATTGCTAATTTAACGTATGAATTAATTTGAACTGATAAATAATTTAGAAGAAATGGAGCAGGAAATAATAGCTAGTTTGCACATACATAATTCTAAATACTGAAACTTATATGAGAATTTTAAATTTTGTTACTACACAACATTTAAATAAAACATTTAAAATCTGCAACTCATTCCCATATCATGTCTGTGAGCTAACAGTAGCCCTAAACTAGAAAGTGTCATCTTTTGCTTTCTGTGAGTTGGGTTTATGTTGATAATAGCAAGTGAAAGGACAATAGAGTCTTTTATCTCAATTGAAACATGATTTCCAAAATGCAGTGTTGAAAAAAATGCTCTAAATGCAATTGCGGGAGCTTCGATCATATTCTTGGAGAAAAGGGAGACTGACCATCACTAGAGAGCAGAGAAACTCTCAAAAGACCTTGTGTGAGATACAAAGCAAATGGGAGAGAATACTCAAGAATTTTTACTGACCTGAGCTACAGCCCTGCATGCCAGCATCTGCCTGGACCACAATATCATCCCTACAAATCAGAGCATCACCACCATGCCCCACAATGTGTTCAAGGCACATGGTTTTACTGTTTTATTTATTTATTGTCCTACTTAATTTTCACACAAATAGAGAAACGTGATCTTGATGATAGCATTCTTACAAGACTGAGAGAAACTGCCAGTGTTTTCTAATTCACATCTCTCGAATGACAAATGATGTTGAACAGTTTTCCGTATAGTTATTTGCTCTTTGTATTTGTTCATCAGAGAATTGCATATTCATCTCAGATGCTCATTTTTGGGTTATGTCTTTGAGTTGGGGAGAGGTCTGAATTTTTCAGTTATACACATGTTCTACTCATTTGACTGAGGGACAACTGGCTAAAATTTTTTCCCACTCTGTGTGATGTCTTTCTGCTCTCTTGGTGATTTCTTTTGCTGGGCAAAGCTTTCTGATAGGATGAGATCCCAGCTGTTGATTCTTTGTAGTGTTTCTTGTGCCATCAGGTTTTTGCTCATGACACCTCTGCCTACGCATGTGTCTTCAAAAGTTCTACCTATTCATCCATTTAGAAGATTTAGTGTTTCTGTTTTAATATTTAGATCTTTGATCCATTTATATTTTAGTTTAATTCATGGTGAAAGCCATGTGTGAGTTTTAGTTTTTGGCATGAGGAGAGTCAGTTTTTCCAGCACTATTTATGAAAGAAGTTTTCTTCCAATGGAAAATTTTTGTTATGTTTGTCAAAGATAAGTTGACTGAGTGTGTGGGGAGTTTTTTCTGCATATTCTTATCTGTTCCTCTGATTCCCAGGTATGTGTGTTTTTACCAATATAATACTGATTTTATTACAGTAGATTTGTAATCTGATTTCAAGTCTGGGATTGTGATGTGCCCTGATCTGCCTTTATTGTCTCGAATTGCTTTTGATATTTTATGACACTTCTGGTTCCAAATAAATTTTAGGAATGAATGCTCTAGCTTTGTGAGCCATGCTAATGATATTTTAATTTAATTGCATTAAATCTGTTAACTGTTTTGGGACTATGGCAATTTTCACAATGTTGGTTCTTCCTAGCCACGAGTAAAGGATATCTTTCCTTTGTCTGATTTTCTCTCTAATATCCTTTTCCAGAGTACTATAATTTATTATATTTTATTTTAAAGATAGTAAAATCCAAAAAACAAAACAGTAAAATCCAATCCAAACAAAGCAGCAAAATTGATACAGAACTTCAAGGCAGGATACTAGGAAACAACAATAGCTACCATAGTGTATCTTGTTATCTTCACAGTAGTTATCCATTGCATCAGGTATAGCAAAATCAAACCAAAGCAAAACAGAATAAAACCAATCAAAACAAAATATTGAGTAAAAGCAAAACAATTAACCAGAACAAAGCAAAACAGTGAGAATAACATTAGATTTCAAAGACAAGATAGAGGGAATCCCCCATATTTGCTATATTGCATACTGTCATCCTCTCAAAGGATGCTCAGAACACTGGTCTCAAGCCCTAAAAGCTGATTGATTGCCTTCTTGGTGGGTCCCCCCAGTCCCATACTACTTGCTAAGTATTTCATTTCTTTGGATACTATTGTGCAAAGTGTAGTTTCCCTAACTTCCCTCTCTGTGAGTTTGTTGTTTGTGTAACAAGAATGATATTGAGTTTTGAGTGTTTACTTTGTATTTAGCTACACAACTGAATTTTCTTATTAGATCTACAAGTCTTTTGGTGGAGTTTTTGAAGTGTTCTATGAGGAGCATCAGGTCATCTAAAGATGATAATAATTTAACTTCTTTATTTCTCATCCCGATTCCTTTTCTTTTTTCTCTTGTCCTATTGATATGGCTAACGTTTCCAGAACTGTATTAAATAGTGATAGTAGTCATTTTTATGTTGTTGCTGATTATAGAGTGAAAGTTTTCAGTTTTTGACCACTTAATATGAAGTTAGTAGTTTTGTAGCATGTGATTTTTATCAGTTTGAGACAGAGACCATCTGTTCCAATTTTCTATAGGGTTTTTATCATGAGTAGGTGTTGGATTTTGTCAAAAGCTTATTCTGCATCTATTGAGATGCTCATGTGATTGTTAGTTTGGCTTTGTTAATATGGTAAACCACATTTATTGATTTGCATATGTTAAACCATTCCTGCATCCAGCCACTGTGGAAATCAGTATGGAGCTTCTTCAGAAAACTAGAATCAGAGGTCCCATTCAAACCAGCTATTCCTCTTCAGGATATCTTCCCAGAAGAATTAAAACACCATATTATCACATGTGCACACATGTTTGTAGTAGCACAATTTTTTTTTATGAGAGAGTACCAGGAATGGAACCCAGGTCCTTATGCTTACTATGTAGCCACTGCACAATGAGCTGCAGCATCATTTGTAACAGCTAAATCTTGGAAACAACCCTAATGCCCATCAGCTGAGGAACGGATAAAAAATGATGTGATCATTTTATGCAATGGAGCACTCTCAACTCTAAAGAAGGATAACCTTGAGACGTGTAAGCAAAAGGATGCAACTTGAGGTCAGACACGTAAGTGAAATAAATCAGGCTCAGATGTTTAAACATCACATTGTCTCCCTGGTGCAAGAAATTGAACTAGTAAATAAGAACCAAAATGCCAATAGATTTTGTGAAATGGGAAGAAACTGCTCAAAAGGAAAGAGATACTAGAGTAGGAGAAATGAGAAAGGACAGAAAAGGAAAAATACAACAGGTTACTAGTCTCTCTTAATTCATTGACAAGAAAGATTTCTGCAAATATTGTTGGGAGAATTTTTTCATACCCATATCGTGTCCTCTGAGGAAGTACTTTGAATGTAACAGTAGGCAATGTATTAATTATTGTTACTCTCCTGTTATTTGGGTATGAAACTGTGTTTCATTTTTTCCATAAAATAAGTTCATGTTGTATTATGGTCATTGGAGCTAGTGTATGAGTAACAATTGCTAGCTAAGTGTCAGGCCTGCTATCCACCTTCCACGATTCTGAACTCGCTGACACAGCTTCTGCTCTGCTTCCCCACCCCTCACAAGGACTCTGCCAGCAGGCACTTCACTCCCCAGGTATTTCACCACATCTTTGTTGCTATCTGTAGAGATTGGTGAGAAGTGTGAAACAGGAGCAGGAAGCTTCCAGGGTAAATCCAAGTTCTTTAGCTCTTTTTTAATCAAAGACAACTTTATGGTCAACAATGAATTGTATGTTGTACAATTTTTAAATTTTATTAGGACATGTTTGCAATTCATTCAGTTTACAGTCTTCTTAGGGAGTGGTTACATGACATATTACAGCTCTTTTATGTTTCTTTTTTTATTGCCCTTCCCTTCTTCTCTACCTCCCCCTCTTCCTCTGGTGCCTCTCTCCCCTTTCCTTGCTGTTGATATTGTTTGTCCGAGATCTTGTTGTGGTATCTGGTCTTTACATTAATTGGGCTTAGCAGCTTCCTATAAATATCCTCTCATTTGCCATCCCCGTCTCCTCAATTTACTCCTTTGTGCCCTTGGGCTTCTTTCTCTGTGGCAAGACTTCTGTCCACCTGTCCCTTTTGCATTCATCCTTTATCATATTTTGTTTGTTTGTTTGTTTGTACTTTGGCTCACTCAAGTGAGAGATACCTTACAGTAATAACCTTGTGTGTGTAGTTTATTTCAAGGTGCATCCATTTTCCTACAAACGACTCGAAATTGTCAATCATCATAGCCAGTAGCATTCCATTGTGCACAGAAATCTTATTTTCTTTATCCAAGCATCTGCTGTCAGGTATACAGGATAAGACCAGGACTTAGCTACCAAAAACCGTGCAGCTATGAATACTCATGTATCACTGTAGTGTGATGACAGGCTCTTTGGTGAAGATCCCTAGCAGGGGGATAGCTGGGCCTTGTGGAATTTTCTTATTTCCGTTCTTTGATTAATTCCATACTAATTTCCATAATGATTGTATAAGTTTATTTCCACCAACCATCCAGGAGGGATCCTTTTTCACCATTGTTTAATCTCCTAGTAACTGTCATTATTCTCAGCCTAAGGTGAAATCTTGATTCTTTAAATTTCTGTTTCACTAATAGCCAGAGAAGTTGACATTTTTCCATATATTTGTTGACCATTTGTATTTCTTTCTCAGTATAATGCCTCTTAATTTCTGCTGCCCATTTCTTGACTGGGTCTTTAACTTACGTGATTTAATTTCTTTTGAATTCTTTGAATATTCTAGATATTGGTCCTTTGTCTGAGTAGTAGCTGCTAACATTTTCTCCCATCCTATAGGTTGACTCTTCACTCTACTGATTGATTCTTTTACTCTACAGACACTTTTACACTCATCTAATCTGATTTGTGTCTTGCTGCTATTTCTTCTTCGCATAAGGTTCTGTCCTAAAAATCAATTTTTACACCTATGTGTTCAAGAGTTTTATCTGTTTTATCTTCAAGACAGTCTATGTCCTCTGTTTCAATGTTTAGATTTAGATCCATTTTGATTTTATTCAACAAATGGTATTGGAAAAACTGGTTGTTTACTCTTTAAAGTACCTGCAGTAATTGATGCAGTGATCATTTCATTCTCATTTTTGGTTGTTAGTTTTAACTATTAGACAGACAAATGAGTGAGCAAAAAGAAATTATTACATAATCAAGTTGTCACTTCACAGTGAAGCCTCAAACTCTGAGACTGGAAGAAGTACACAAGGAAAATTATACCTTTGCTTATACTCTATTTGATCTGATCTCACTTAAGACTCACAATTAGGAATCACTCAGTATAGGCTAAAGTTCTATCTGGATTCAGAATAGAGATTGCTTTTAACACTTGTGCACAAATGAATAAATCACCCAACCTTCTGTGATCAATGATTAAGTTAATTTTATAGAAGGCAACCTCAAGCCTTGATGATAAGAGGCAGGAGCACACATCTGTCCTGTGGGAAGCAATGTCTATCTGTGGATGAACAACGAGGAAGTCAGTGTTTACTGTGGCCAAAGAGGTGCATGGTCTGCTAGATACTTCTGTACAGTTATTACATGTTTAAGTTATTACATAGTTTCCAACCTAATATATAAATTTACTAATATACAAATAATTGCCTACATGATCTATTAAAATATTTATTATACAGCTTATCATTTGGTCTTCAAGAATCAATTTGGCCTTCAAGAAATCCTTTTTTTTTTTTTTAGTCTTCAAGTTTCAAGTAAAATTATTGTTATGTCACAATGACAGAAAATTTACTGTACTCAGACATCCCAACTTCAATTCAGTGTGTTTGTCTTTTTATTTCTCTTTTTTCTCATGAACTATGGTAAGTATAAAGAGTCAGAAATCACTGATGAGGAACAGGACAGAGGTGACAGAGTTCCTGCTGCTGGGACTGACCTCTGACCCGCACCTGCAGCTTCCCCTCTTCATCACCTTCCTCCTCATCTACACCATCACTGTGGCTGGGAACCTGGGGATGATCCTGCTCATCCTCCTGGACTCCCGTCTGCACAGCCCCATGTACTTTTTCCTGGGTAACCTGTCCCTGGTGGATTTCTGTTCCTCTTCCAATGTCACTCCCACAGTCATGGCTGGGCTTCTTTTAGGAGAGAAGATAATTTCCTACATTGCCTGTGCTGTTCAGATGTTCCTGTTTGCTACCTTCATTTGTGTGGAAAATTACCTCCTGGCTGCCATGGCCTATGACCGCTATGCTGCAGTGTGCAAACCGTTGCATTACACCTCCACCATGACCACAAATGTGTGCACAGGTCTCGTCCTAGGTTCCTATGCCTGTGGCTTCCTCAGTGCTGCCGTCTACATTGGGAACACATTCAGTCTCTCCTTCTGCAATTCCAACGTGGTCCACCACTTTTTCTGTGATATTCCAGCAGTCATGGTTCTTTCTTGCTCAGAGAAACAGGTCAGTGAGCTGGTTCTTATTTACGTTGTGGGCTTCCATATTTTTTTTTTGCCTTCTCTATTATCTGGACATCTTACCTCTTCATTTTTGTCACCATCCTAAGCAAGCACTCAGGCACGGGAGCTCAGAAGGCTCTGTCAACCTGTGCTTCTCATTTCACTGCAGTCTCCATTTTCTATGGGACCGGCATCTTCATGTACCTGCAGCCGAGCTCCAGTCACTCCATGGACACGGACAAAATTGCATCCGTGTTCTACACCATAGTCATCCCCATGCTGAACCCTGTCGTCTACAGCCTGAGGAACAAGGAGGTCAAGAGTGCATTCTTAAAGGTCAATCGTGCATTCATTTTTTGGAGCCACAAGTATCTTAGAAGTTTGATTCTAGCCTTGTGAAATTTTTTATACCTAGATTCATTCTCAGATCTTCTCCAAACACTTCATTAGTCTTTCAGGCCCATGTTGAAAAAAATATTTGTAGTGATTCTTTCAGCTTTTCAAGCTCTTCCACATTAAAAAAAGAGATATTATGTTCAGAAACATGTTTAATGTTTTGATAGATCCATAAATACGACTGATCAAGGAGTTAATATTCATTTCATAAAAGCAATATATTCAGACATTAATTTTCAAAATAAAGACCACAAATAACAAGAAAAATAAACAGATGTACAATATTATTGGCATTTTCTGTGGTTTTATATCTTCTTTCATCTTTGGTAATCATGTATGTGTAGGGATCTATCTTTTTCTTCAGAGTTCTCTGATTTGATTGCATACAATTTCTCATAGTAATTGCTAACAAGCTATTGGATTTCTGCAGTGTTCATTTCAGTTTCCACTTTTCCCTTCCTAATACCATGGATCTGAGTTTTTATGTACTTCCAGTAAGTTTTTTAAAAGATTTATCTAGTTTTGTTTTTCTCTCAAAGACACAGTACTTTATTTTACTGATTTTTTGTATTTTATTTTTACTCTCAATTTCATTAATTTCAGTTCTGATTTTTATGATTTCCTTCTTGTTTGGCTTTGGACTGTTCTTGTTTTCCAAGGGTCTGGAGTTGCATTATTGTATTATTTGAGCTCATTCAGTTATTCCAGCTTGAGCATTCTGAGCAATATATTGCCTGTTAGAGCTACTTTTACTGGTGTTGGAGAAATAACTATAGGCAAGGAATTTCAAGCTGAAATCCAGTGGTACAAAACATAATATGGAGAATCTACAAATAGGATTGCATCAAATTAAAGCTCCTGCATATTAAAGGAAACTACCAACAAAGTGAGTGAAAGTCTATAGATTGGGAAACAGATTCTACCAGGCATATCTCAAATGAAGGACTAATATGTACAATATATAAAGAACCTAAAATATTAATGCCCCTCAAGTAAAAGACTCAAGCAGAAATGGTCAGCAGAAGTGAATAGGTGTTTTTCAAAAAAAGAAATATCAATGGCCAAAATTAAAAAAACACACAAAATCTCTGATTATTAGTAAATGCAAATAAAAACAATTCTGTGATTCCATCATACTCCAGAATGAGCAGTCATCATCAAGAAATTAAATAATAACAAAGCCTAGCAAGGTTATATAGAAAAAAGAAACCCTTCTGGAGTGTTGTTGGGAAGGTAAACTGCTGCAGGTGTTATGGATATCAGTTTGTGGAATCTCTGAAATTTAAAAACAGAAATTTCATTTGACCTAGCAATTGCCTTGTTGTAAGAGACAACATATTGTAGTGATTCACACATACTCATGTTTATAGCAGCACATTCATAACAGCTGTACACCAGGAGTATTTCAAATATACACAAGTAAGAGTAAAAATTTTAAGAGGGTTACATCTAAAACCTAACAATACTAGACATTATTCTTTCAGCAAGTACTTGAAATTGTAATGCTTACCACTCATTTCTAACTTAGGGACATTCCATCTATCACTATCTTGTAGGGGTCACTTATATTTTACATTAATTTTCTTTCCATTTCTTCACAAAATCAAGCAAATATGCCACTGGCTCTTTCATGCTTGCTGTTCCCTGTATGCATGGCCTCACTTCATTTCGACTTCAAACTCAGGGCGACCCTGCCATGGAGTCCTTCCTGAGCACTTTTGTCAGCAAGCCAGTCTCCTCCCCCAGGGTGCACTGTCATTCATGTTTACATCAGTCTCTGGAGCCCTTAACAACCCTTAGATGCTGTATATGCTTATGTGATGCTTATTTATTTGCCCCAAAAGAATGTGAATTCCGGAGTTGGCAAACCATCCTGAGCCCCGGGGAGACTTTAAGAATGTCTCTTCTGGAGGTAAAGGACCTGCCCAGAGCCCAGTCACACTGGGCTGCCCTTGGCAGGCTTCAGGCCTGCCCAGGACATGCCCAGTGACCTTCTCCAAAACTGGAAAACTCAGTTGGTGGCTGGAATGAGTCCGCACACCATCTCGAGCCCAGGGGAGACTATAAGATCACCTCTTCTGGAGGTAAAGGACCTGCCCAGAGTCCAGCCACACTGGGCTGCGCTTGGCAAGTTTCAGGCCTGTGCAGGACTTGCCTAGTTACCTTTTCCCAAACTGGGAAAATCAGCCGTGGCTAGGGTAAATTTGCACATCACCCTGAGCCCTGGGAGACTTTAAGATCATCACTTCTGGAGCTCAAGGCCTGGTCCAGAGCACAGGCACAATAGACTAGCCATGGGAGGTTTTGTGGACCAACTATATTATGTCCAGTGACCAGTTCAATTATGGGATTTGAAAGTAGATGAAGTGAGTTCCAGGGCATTGGTATTCGCCTGGGGAGAGCTTTAACCCATCATCCACAGTGGTTAGGTACCTGCCCAGCTACCTGGAACACTGAAGGTGGCACAAGAGGGCCTGAGGGCCTAACTGAATCAGGCTCAGCAAGTTCCACTCAGTCCCAGGAGCCTAGGGCACAGGAGATGATTTCCAACACATCCAAGGGAAGCCCTGAAACAACACCTGAAGCACAGAAATATAGGAAGCTGATAAAACGAAAGATCAAAATGCAATCTTAAACCTCCAGCCCATCCCAAGAACAGTAAGGAGCTATGTACATAGAAGACAATACATGTCATACACCTGAAATACCTGAAATAATAGCAACTGAAATAAAGAAGCAACTCCAGGAAGCTTTAAAGGAATTCAAACTAGAAATAATCTCCTAGGTAAAAGAAGAAAAGATAAAAGAAATGAAAGAAATACTGAACATATCTAAAAAAGACACAGTTAAAAAATTGGAGGAACTTAAAACAAAAAGGTAGAATCCCTGGATGAACAATATAAGACACAAACAGAATACATAAAGCAGATGCAAAGAGATATACTGGAAATCAAAACTTCCATTGACAGTTGTAAAAACTGCCTCAATGAAAGTTAAGATGGAATTTCAGATCTCGAAGACAGGATTGCAGCTAGCGAACAGAAAAGGCAAGATCTTTTAAAAATAACAAGGGATCAGGAAATAACAATTGAACAGCTTTAAGATGATGCAAAGAAAAACAACAAACTATTGATAGAGATAAATGAAAAAGAAGGGGACAACATAAAGGATGTCAAGAGGATATTTAGAGAAGTAACACATGAAAATTTCCCAAACATGAGAATGGAAACTGACATCAGGCTCAGTGAACCATATAGAACTCCAAATAGTCATAACCAAAATAAAACTACACCCAGACATATAATAATCACCATCCCAGGAATCAAACATAAGAATAGAATATTAAAAGCTGTCAGGGCAGTGATGTGGAGAAGTGGGTTTGAGGCCTCTACATCTGCCTCCCCATCCTGGCTGCATTTGGAGAACTGCTGAGCTTCCAATGGGTGGGAGGGCCCACGCTATCCCCGGAGCACAATCTGTTTGGGACTGCCACACCTAGCCATCGGTGTGCAGAGGAGGGGCTGGGCGGATCTGGAGCGCCTGCATCAGCCTCCCCGTGTGTCTGGAGGACTGGATGTCTCAGCGGGCTGTGGAGCATCGCGAGTTCCAGAGGCCCTGCAGCCTGTGGTGAGTGCTCAGTGCACTCTGCCCAGAGCCCAGACTGTTTGGGTCCCTCCAGGCTTCCAGGTGCAGTGAAGTGGAGAGGCAGCTTTGAGGCGTCTACATCTGCCTCCACATCCCGGCTGCGATTGGAGAGCTGTGGAGCTTCCAATGGCAGGTGGGCGCACAGTGTCCCTGAGACCCAGCTTGTCTGGAACTGTGGAGTTCTGAGCAGGCAGAGGAGGCCCATTGGTTCTGCAGGACAGTGGCTTGGGGTAGCGTGGTGCCAGAGTCTCAGAAGCTGCAAACATAGAAGGGGATTTCCAACAGATCCTGAGGAAGCTTTCAAATAACACTTGAAACACAGAAATATAGAAAAATGACAAAATGAAAGACCAAATTACAACCTCAAACCTCCAGCCCATCTCAAGAAACCCTAGGAGCAATGTATATAGAAGAAAATATATGCCATTCACCTCAAATATCGAACACAATAGCTACTGGAATTGACAAGCAACTCCAGGAAGCTTTAAAGAAATTCAAACTCGAAATAATCTCCCAGGTAAAAGAAGAAATGATAAAAGAAATGAAAGAGATTCTGAATATATCTAAAGAAAACACAGATAAAAAATTGGAGGAACTAAACAAAAAGATAGAATCCCTAGACGAGCAATATAAGAAACAAACAGAATACATAATGCAGATGCACAGAGATATACAGGAAATAAAAAACTCCACTGAAAGTTGTAAAAACCACCTTAATGAAAGTGAAGATAGAATTTCAGACCTTGAAGACAGGTTTGCAGCTAGTGAACAGGAAAGGAAAGATCTTTTAAAAATAACAAGGAATCAGGAAACAACAATTCAACAACTGCAAGACGATGCAAAGAAAAATAACATAAGAATGATAGGGATTAATGAAAAAGAAGGAGACAACATAAAGGATGTCAAGAGGATATTTAGAGAAGTATTAGCTGAAAATTTCCCAAGCATGAGATCAGAAACTGACATCAGGATCAGTGAAGCACATAGAGCTCCAAATAGTCATAACCAAAATAAAAGTACACCCAGACATATAATAATCACCATCCCAGAAATCCAGCACAAGAATAGATTATTAAAAGCTGTCAGAGAGAAAAGACAGATGACTTATAAAGGAAAACCTATCAGAATCACAGCAGACTTCTCAGCACAAACAATACAGTCAAGAAGAGCATGGAGTGAAGTATTCCAGATCCTAAAGCAAAATGATTTCCAACCTAGACTGATGTATCCTGCAAAACTATCATTCAAAATTGATGGGGAAATATGATACTTCCATGACAAAGAACAGCTGAAGAACTTCATGAACACCAAACCAACCCTGCAAAAAATATTGAAAGACAGTTTAGATACACAAAGGAAAAAAACCACTAGCCCAATAAAACTTAAGCATTGTAAACATTACAGGACTTCCAAAGGAGACAATAGTCAAACCAGAATGGGCATCTTAGTGAATCTTATTGCCTTCAAAGTAGTTGCCTATACCCTCAAACTTGATACTATCATACAGAATGGAACAGAGTCTAATCAGTCAAAACAAGATCGTGGGAGTATTACAGGACTTCAAAACAAGTTAATAGGAAATCAAAAAAAGTTACTATTATATATCCTGCTAATTTTTTAAATTTTTCCCCTTAATTAAAACAAACATAAGAAATAACTAAATAATTTTTTTAAAGAATAAGGGAGAGACTGAGATAAAACAGGACGTACCAATATAACAATGCAGGTCAAAGCATGTCTGTTTCAGCAACCTAGTGCTTCACCACCAAATAACCCAACTTAATAGTAGTTACCATAGTGTCTGTCTTTTTCCTTGAAATATTTGAATAAAACTTCATATACTATAGCTTCAAATATTTCCATATCAAGAAGCTCAGAATAAAGCCATTCCAATTAATGAGTGAAAACTTTATAAGGCTTCAAAGCCACATAATGGGGAATCATGATTACCACATATTTTTATATATTTGAATTATTACTTACATTAGGGAAACTATTCGGTATTCACACACGCGAGATTGGTTTATTTCACTTATGAGTATTTATTGACATTCTTTAGACTAAATCTTCTTAGCACATCTGGACTTCATGAGGTCCCCTGGCACTCTGCCCAGCAGTGCCCGTGACTCTAGGATGAAACATGCTGTTGTGCTCTTGCTGTGTTTGTGATCATCTGTCCCTCGTGGTAAGTTTTTGAATACAAGGCATGTGTTCACTTTTTGTGTGTTTCTTTCCTGAAAACTGCAAGCATTTTGCAAGGAGATGTTCATGTCTTTTATCAAATTTGGATTTACAGACTTATTGTTAAATTTTCATGTTTTCTTGTTTATGGCTAATTGCTTGTCGGTGTTCTTAAATGATGCATCTGTTGGTACACTTGGTGATGTGCTATAAGGCTCTGGGGTCCATGAAGACTTTCCTGTTTATTTTTATCTTTTCTGTTCTTTATAGGAACCACAGGAACTGATTTATTTGTTTGTCTTTTTCGTTTTTATCGGTACCAGGGATCAAACTCACAACCACACACTTGCAAGGAAGACACTTGCTTATGCCACTGAGCTAAGTCCTCAGCCCCAGGAACTGATTTATTTTCAAATCCCTTAAGTCATTCTTTTCCCTCTCAAATCACTGTTTACACCTACTGGAGAACTTCAGTTTTTTCTTTGTTTTCCAGCTCTGCATATGATGCAGTTTTGTCTTATTCAGTGTTTGAATGAGTAGAATGAAATACCTGACACCCACAAATTGAAGTGAAGTGGTTTTTTTGGTTTACAGTTTTAGAGGACTCAGTCCATAGCCAGCTGTCTGCAAGGCAGGACACACATAGGAGAGCTATAGTAACAATACCTGAGACTAAAGAGCTTGACCAGGCAGACTTTAGTACACACTTAAACAATACAGAGCATGGGGCTTTGACTGAGCTGTAGAGTTCAGACTGTCGCTGGGCATACTTCTCTGCTTTGACAGTGCACATCTGTGGAATTTGTGAATTTATAAAAAGTTTAGGTTTGATTCACAGAAAGAAAATTTACAGTACATTCCAGGTAGAAAGATCACATGTTGATTATACTAGAAAGGCTGGGTCACAGTCTACTGCATTTTAAGTGAGTTATTTAGATGACAGTTATTTACTATATAATACCAAAAGAGTTTAACAGGGTATTGGAAGACTTCACTGTAAATATGTGAAACATACTTTAGGAGGCATAGTTTTTTTTTAACTGATTTAACATTTACAGGGTATATATACATATATATATATATATGTATATATACATATCTGCATATCTCATTCTATTATAAAATGTTAACATTTTCATTTATTGTTTAAAATATATTTAATTTTTAAAATCCAGTGATTATGTTTGTCCCATTAGAAAGTTTAATCTAGTCTATTTTCCCCAGAAGAAAAGGATGACAATCATTTATCAGCTAAAATACATTTAATTTTTAACATCCAGTGATTATGTTAGCCCCACTGGACAGTTCAATCTGTCTTCCCTAGAAGAGAGAAATGATAATCTGCAGTTATTCCCACAGGAAATCCTCCAGGGAGCCTGATGTCTTTGTAACTGTCTCCAGACATTCTTCTATAAGTGTCTGGGATCCCAATAGAAAACAGGATGACATCCTTTTAGAAGGCACAGGTTGTATTTTTTGAGTCTTAGGCACCATCTAGCCATGTCAAAGACAGTCCCCGTCACTACCTGAGAACTTTTATCTGACCTGAAGATTTACTCTGAGGTAGGATTGTAGGTGATGGAAAACACTCAAAGATAAAAATTATATTGAACAATTTTTAAATGATAAGTCCTTCAAGAGAAGGTCTATAGACCTCTCTTTTACCGATACATCTCTGTTAATTATGTGACACAAGAAATCTTACCATATTTATTTTGTGTATAAGGAAAAGGTAAGTGAGTTTTCCAATGGCACAGAAAGAATTTGTGGTAGATCAGAACTAGATTCATGTCAAAACAGAGAAAATTCTCTGTCTTTCCCTTCTGCCCTAGGTAAGTGGGAAGATTCTGACCACCATCTGAGAACAGAGATCCTCTGAGGGTAAGTCCTCTTCCATAAAGATTTTGTAATTTCATAACTGCTATTCTGAATTGACTCTTGTTTCTCTTTTAGCAAACTAGTAAGCTTCTGCATATTACCAGCATTTTCACCCTAAATGTAGTTTTATGCAAATCAGCAGCCTAACTAGGTTTAGGATGAATTATTTGAAACTAAGGATGTTTTCACTAAGGTGAACATGGAGTAACTATAAAGATGTCTTTTATAATGTCTTCTGTGATTTATGAAAAATCATGCTTCTTAACGCCCCAAAATGAACAAAAAGTAAGAAAGATGATGTTTTGAATGATTAGTGACATTAGGTTTTTCACTACATATTTCTAAACACAGAAACAAACAGTCAAATCCCATGGTATTGCAAATGACTCTTTTTTAAAATGCAACAGTCTAAACTATTTAACATATTCAAGCAAGGTCACCTTAACTCTTAAATCTTGCATCTGTCTCAGATGATCTCTGTAATCTTGCAGCAGAACACAACCTCTCAATTCTTTATATTTGTCAGTGCTTATGTAAGAGCATCATGCACATACATATACACATACCATCGCTATGTAAATTGCTCATGTAAATTGCTTAGCTGTGAAATAGAGCATGTGTTAAAAATAATTGTGTCTGTTCAGATTGGTGAACATGATATTTTCATGGGGCGAGTTCATAAATTAAATTTCCTAAAGGCCTAGAAGAAAAGGATCACGAAATTATAATTAGTTGGTACATGAATTATCAACACTAATTAGTTGATTTAATTCCAAAGACTTCAATTTATATAAAAAATTTAAATACTGTTACCACACAAGATAGCTTTAAATAAAATTTTTAAAATAGGCAACTCACTACCAAACCATGTCTGTGAGCTAACAGTGGCCCATAAAGTGGAAAGAGTCATCTCTTGACCTCTGTGAGTGTAGTGTATGTTGATAGCAATAAAGGAAACAATGAGTTTGAGAACAAAGGAGTCTTTTTTCTAAACTAAAATGTGGATTTCAGGAAAGCAAAGTTGAAAAAGAATGTGCTACATGGAACTGTAAAAGCAGTGATCATATCCTTGGTAAAGGGAGACTGAGGATCACTTGAGAGCAGAAAAAGGTTCAAAAGCTCTAATGTGAAGCACAAAGAAAAAGGGGGTGAGGGGGAGGCCAAGAATTCCTATTTACCTGAGCTCATACTCAGCGTGCCAGCACCTGGCTCCACCTAACAACCATTCCTAGAAATCAGATCATGACCACTCCTCAGCATGATGTATTTAATGCTTGTCCTTTTGCTGTATTTTACTTATAGTCCTAATTAAGTTTCACATTAATATATAAAAGTTGATCTCGTTGGATTTGGTGTAAGACTAACAATTTCTGGGTGGTAAAATTCAGGTCCTATATCCATCCATCTAAGATCCTAAACTTTCTGGCCCAGTACTCTGAGGCTACACTTAATCCTGTGCCAGTAAGCAGGGCTCCCACTGGCCAACTATTTCACTGTATCCTTATTAAGTGTAGTGATTGTTGAGAAGTGTGAGACAGTAGGAGAAAATTTCCAGTGTAATCAGAGCTTTTTAACTTTCTTTTTTCTTTCTTTTTTGTCAAAACATTTTAATGTTTAGCAATGAACTGTACATTTTTTTCATAATTTATTATTTTATTAGAACAGATTTGCAGTCCTCGCAGTTTGCAATCATCTTGGGGAGTGGTCCCGTGTACTTATTACAGCTTGCTTCATTTTCTTTTTTTATGCCCTTCTTCTCCTTCCCCCCTCCCCTCCTCCTTGGGTTTCCCAGCGCCCCTTTTCCATTCCTGTTGATATCCTTTACCTTAGCTCATACCATGGCATGCAATGCACACATTAATTGAGGTTATTAAGTTTCTGTGCTTGGCACCTCTTTATTCTTCTCATTTCCCCTTCTGGTCCTCCTTAGTCCTTACCTTCGTTTCCTTGGACAAGTTTCCTATTGCAAGTGGTCTATTCCCTTGCCCCCTTTTATCCATATTTAATCATTTTCTATGTTTTTACTTTGTCTCACTTAAATGAGGCATACCAGATGGCATTTAAGCTTGTATATTTGATTTATTTCACTTAACATTTGTGTTTTCCAGGTGCACCCATTTTGCTATAAATATCTCAATCATGTCACTCTTTGCA
Organism: Cavia porcellus; assembly: GCF_034190915.1. Classification (NCBI taxonomy): domain Eukaryota; kingdom Metazoa; phylum Chordata; class Mammalia; order Rodentia; family Caviidae; genus Cavia; species Cavia porcellus. The sequence goes on along the minus strand of NW_026947500.1, from coordinate 51,822,938 downwards.
TCCAAGTACTGTCCCATGATACGTAGATACCACCTTTTCTATATCTTTATCTGCTGAAGGATATAACTGCTGCTTCCAGGATTTAACTATTATGAATTGTGCTGCTGTAAACATTGGTATTCATGTACTGTTTTTATGATAATTTAAGCTTTTTGAGGAAAATGCTTAGCACAGGGCTGGGTGGAATTTCTAATTTCAGTTCGTTGAGTAATTTCCATAATTGTCTCACTACTTTGTATTCCTACTAACAATGCAGGAGGGTGCCTTTCACCACAGCCATGCCAGCATTTGTCATTATTTGATTCCTTAATGATTTCCATCTTTCCAGACTAACATAAAATCTCAGCATTGTTTAGCTTTCATTTCTCCAATGGCCAGGGATGTTGAACATTTTTTCATATACTTGTTGACCGTTTATATTTCTTTCTCTGTGAAGTGTCTATTCATTTCTCTTGCCCATTTCTTGACTGGATCTTTAATTTTAGGTGGTTTAATTTTTTTAATTCTTTGCATAATCTAGATATTAGTCTTTTGTCTGAGGATTAGCTGGCAAAAATTTTCTCCTGTTCTGTGGGTTGACTCCTCACTCTGATTGATTTTAGTCTGATATAATCCCATTTGCTGATTCTTGCGCTACCATTATGTGATTGAATCTGTTTATAAAATCCTTTCCTACACCTGTATCTCCAAATGTTTTACCTTTTTACCATCCAAAGAGTTTTCTTCTGTTTTAATGTTTAGATCTGTGATCCACTTTGATTTTATTCAACAAATGGGGTTTGGAAAACTAGTTATCTGTTAACTCTTGAAAGCAGTTTTGCTGGAGTCAGTTGCATTTTGAGGGAGAGAACTAGGCTGCACCAGGAGGTGATCCCCACCCGGAAACCAGTGCCATGCATGGGCCACTGCCACTGTGGGAGTGGGAACAGCCAGAAAGAACTAAGCCTCTCTTCATGAGTCAGGGACATTCATAGGCTGCAGAGTTAGGAACTGGGCCTCACCAGGAGGTGATCTATGCCTAGAAATCATATTATTTTCATTGTTTTGTTGTGTTGGGTTTCATTCTTCTTTGTTTCATTTGATTATGTTAAATATGATAGCATGAGCAGCTATTTAAAAGGCAGCAAAACATATTACAGTAACTACTTTGAATTTACAATTGCTAATTTTGAAGTCCTTTATTGCATTCACTATTTTTTTAATCTTTCTATTCTGTTCTGTTCTGCTTAATCTTTACTATGTCAGAAGGTATCTGTAGCTTTTTTCTTCTTCTTCTTCTTCTTTTTTTTTTTTAAATCGGTACTAGGGATTGAACTCATGCGTGCGTGCTTGCAAGGCAGGAGCTTAGGCCACTGAGCTAAATCCCCAACCCCCTGAAGCTATTTTAAAGACAACAAATGGCATTATGGTAACTATGTTTGGTTTCATAAGGTTTTGAAGTCCTGTATCACTTATACTGGTTTATTTTGCTTGGTTTTATTCTGTTTTATTTTACTTGGTTATAGATTCTTTAAAATTAATTAACTAATTAATTAAAAATAAAGTAGTTTTGTCATTGGTGCAGTGATCATTTCATTCTGATTTTTCTTCGTTAGCTTCACTTATTTGAGAAGCAAATATACACTGAATAAGACTAAATTGCCACATTGTGAAGCAGCCACTTTTTTCACTGGAATTTATGAGACTGGAACAAAATATGAGGAGTAATTAGGCGTTCCATTTGATTTGACTGATGCACTTTCAATTCTGACAGTTAGGATCCACTCACCATTGGCCACAGTTCAATCAGGGTCCAGAGTACAGATTGTCATTTAATACTTATAAAAATATGAAGGAATCACCCAATGTCTTGTGATCAACGATTATCTAAATGTGAAAGACAAATTCTCAGGCTTGCTGACAGCAAGCAGGAACACACTTCTGTCCTGGGCGGGCAATATCCATCCTTGGATGAGCAATGTGGAAGTCGGCTTTTGCAGTATCCCAAGGAGCTGCATGATCTATAGATAAGGATATACAGTTATTTTAAAATTATTAAATAGTTTCCATCTTGCTTTACTGTTGGGAGCCGCGTCTGTGATAGCTTGCCTTGCGCGGCGGACGTGCGGCCTGTGGTAAAGAGCAAAGCCTGAGGTAGATTACCCCTCCCATCGAATATGTTAGTTTCCTGCTTACCGCGTAAACAACCCGCTCAACAATATAGTCTGCCTGGCAACTGATGATGTTAGCCAATCAGCTTGCCTTGCTTACTTTAACATGATTGGACACTGTACCCGTATATATACCGGTGCCACCCCTGGGCGGAAGAAGAAGCCAGGTAGAATCCCAGAAGTAAAAGCCCAAAAGGAGCCGCGGAGAGCGGACCGGTAGAGGCTTTGGGGCAGACTGAAGCACAAAAGGAGCCGCGGGGAGCGGACCAGAGGAGGCTTCAGCTGGGAGAACCCAGGGCAGGCTGTACGGAGAAGGAAAATAAAAAGAAAAGGTTGTCCACTACCAGACTTTGTCGTGTGTCCTTCCTGCCAGCCGGGAGCGGACATCGACATTTGGAGGCCCGCCCGGGGACTGATCACCCCCGAGACGTGGAAGTGGACAACGCTCCAGTACAGAGCTGCGAGACAGGTGAGTTGGGGATAAGCCTGGGCTCTGGGTGGCGCGCACCTACAGGGCTTTTAGACTCCCCTCAGGCTCACGCGTAAGTGGCGGATTCCTTGGGCCTCACGCGGTGAGTAACATATTAAAAGATGGGAAACATGTTAGGTAGCAACACTAAGAGCGAGGGTGGTTGTGGAGAAAGCTCTCAAGAGCTTACAAAAGTACGCAGGGTATCTGAGCAGGCCCAGTCAGGGAGCTCCCGAGAGGGGTCCGTCAAGGGGAACAAGGATGCTAAGGAGGAGGACGGGGCTCTAGCCTCGGAGTCGTCTGACTCCGAGGACGAGGGAAAGTTGAATGGCAAGGAGGCCAAAGAGACCAGCTGTCAGGAGCCTAAGTCGCTCAATAAGGAGTCGCAGGGTTCTTTTCCAGCGTTGCCCCGCGAATTGCGCTCTGCTCAACCTGGTCTGCGGAGGAGTAGAGAGCTCCTGAGCGCTCCCCGGCGCGAGAGGGAGGCGAAGCCTTCCGCCCCACCTTGGGGGCCGTTTCCGGAGGCGATTCCTCGCCACGAGGCGGCCGCCTGGGAACTCTCTCCCCTTTCGCCAGAACAGGAAGTGATGCACGGGCCCCCATTTTCCGCCCAATCACGGCCGCTGTCTTATGCTCCGCCGCCGGCGGGTCGGTATTTTTACAGGCGGCTTTGGCAGGGGGGACGCTTGTCTCATGAGGTACATCCACCTGGGATAGATAGTGGCCCCTACGGGATATTTCCTATACAAGTAGCTATGGGCCAGGGACGCAATGTATGGGAGCCTTTTGAGATAAAGCAGATTAGAAAACTTAAAAATGCAGTTACAACCTTTGGGCCGACTGCGCCTTACACCATTGCCATGCTGGAGAATCTGTCTTCTGGGCCCCTCACCCCCGCGGACTGGATTCAGCTGACAAAGGCGTGTCTGCCCTCGGGTAGTTACCTGGATTGGCGAGCCTGGTACACAGAGTTCTCTGCCGAGCAGGCTGAGAAAAACGCCGGTCGAGGAAATGGGGGCTGGGGATTTAGCTTAGCGGCATAAGCGCCTGCCTTGTAAGCAGGCAATCGCCAGTTCGATCCCTGGTACCAATAAAAAAAAAAAAAAAAAAAAAAAAAAAAGATAAAAATAAAAAATAAAAAATAAAAAACAAAAAGGGGGAGTAAGCCAAGGCCTGCCTCCAAAGGCGCGGTTATCTATGGCAGGACAATGGATGGGCCCGGATCCAGTGGTCAGCTGGAACCGAGGCGCGGTTTGTGTTTTCCCACAGGAACCGGGACGAGAACCACTGTGGATACCGGAGAGACTGACACGGGCAACAAAGCCCTCGACTGAAGATCAGACCTGCCCTACTGGAGATCCATCACAGACCAACCAATAAGATGAATAGAAATAGCGGTAGCCCGAAATGGACAAGAAGATCCTCAGGCATATGCATGGCTTGCTCAATCGGCCCACGACCGAGTCTAGATATGGCGGGCATCCCTCATTCTCCTCCATAAGGTGACAATACACAGCAGGGTAGGTGAGTCAATGACGGGTAAGAGCGTGCCTCCCCAGCACGACTCGACCTAAGCCAGGCCCTACCCCATCCTGCACGTAAGCCGCTGGACTGTTAGATGCTGCCCAGGTCTAAATTTCTCTCCGAGGGGATTTCTTTACGGAGAGGAAATGAGTGCAAGCTTGTGTGCATCCAGGTTCCGTCCAGTTTGTGCCTGGCCCTAGAAAAAGGACGAGGGCCTCAGGGCCTTGGCAGACCATGGCATGGCCAACCAGGGTCTAAGCCAAGGACCTACGGTGGGCCTACACATAGGGCATAAGCCTCTGCACCCAGTCCAGGAAGGGCTACGATGCGCACATTCATAAAAAATAAAATAGGGGGAGATGTTGGGAGCCGCGTCTGTGATAGCTCGCCTTGCGCGGCGGACGTGCGGCCTGTGGTAAAGAGCAAAGCCTGAGGTAGATTACCCCTCCCATCGAATATGTTAGTTTCCTGCTTACCGCGTAAACAACCCGCTCAACAATATAGTCTGCCTGGCAACTGATGATGTTAGCCAATCAGCTTGCCTTGCTTACTTTAACATGATTGGACACTGTACCCGTATATATACCGGTGCCACCCCTGGGCGGAAGAAGAAGCCAGGTAGAAGCCCGGAAGTAGAAGCCCAAAAGGAGCCGCGGAGAGCGGACCGGTAGAGGCTTTGGGGCAGACTGAAGCACAAAAGGAGCCGCGGGGAGCGGACCAGAGGAGGCTTCAGCTGGGAGAACCCAGGGCAGGCTGTACGGAGAAGGAAAATAAAAAGAAAAGGTTGTCCACTACCAGACTTTGTCGTGTGTCCTTCCTGCCGGCCGGGAGCGGACATCGACACTTTACAAATTAACTAATTTATAAATATCCCACATGATCCATTAAAATTCTCCTGATTACAAAGCTTATAGATCTACCAGTAGTTAATAGAATAAAATTGGTCTTCAAGAAAATGCTTTTTCCTGGAAAACTTCAATGCAAATAAATCACTGTACAGCCACAATGAAAGAAAATATATCATACCCATATTTTCCAGTTTCAATTCAATTTCTTTATCCTTTTGGGTTTTTTTAAAGGTTGCTACAGAACATCCAGAGATTCCTAGACAGCACTGATGGGGAACAGGACAGAGGTGACAGAGTTCCTGCTGCTGGGACTGACCTCTGACCCCCACCTGCAGCTTCCCCTCTTCATCACCTTCCTCCTCATCTACACCATCACTGTGGCTGGGAACCTGGGGATGATCCTGCTCATCCTCCTGGACTCCCGTCTGCACAGCCCCATGTACTTTTTCCTGGGAAATCTGTCCCTGGTGGATTTCTGTTCCTCTTCCACTGTCACTCCCACAGTCATGGCTGGGCTCCTTCTAGGAGAGAAGATCATTTCCTACAATGCCTGTGCTGCTCAGATGTTCCTGCTTGCAGCCCTTGTTACTGTGGAAAATTACCTCCTGGCTGTCATGGCCTATGACCGCTATGCCGCAGTGTGCAAACCGTTGCATTACACCACCACCATGACCACAAATGTGTGCACAGGTCTGGTCCTAGGTTCCTATGCCTGTGGCTTTCTCAATGCCACCCTCCACATTGGAGACACATTCAGTCTCTCCTTCTGCAATTCCAACGTGGTCCACCACTTTTTCTGTGATATTCCAGCAGTCATGGTTCTTTCTTGCTCAGAGAAACAGGTCAGTGAGCTGGTTCTTATTTATGTTGTGAGCTTCCACATCTTTTTTGCCTTCTTTATTATCTGGATATCTTACGTCTTCATTTTTGTCACCATCCTAAGTAAGCACTCAGGCACAGGAGCTCAGAAGGCTCTGTCAACCTGCGCTTCTCATTTTACGGCAGTCTCCATTTTCTATGGGACGAGTATCTTCATGTACCTGCAGCCGAGCTCCAGTCACTCCATGGACACGGACAAAATTGCATCCGTGTTCTACACAATGATCATCCCCATGCTGAACCCCATGGTCTACAGCCTGAGGAACAAGGAGGTCAAGAGTGCATTCTTAAAGATCAATCGTGCATTCATTTTTTGGAGCCAGAAACATCTTTAAGAGTTTGAGTCTAGCCTTGTAAAAATCATTGTACCTGGATTCATTCTTCTCAGATCTTCTCCAAATACTTCATTACCCTTTGAGGTTGATATTGAAATAAAATATTTGTAGTGATACATTCAACTTTTCAAAATCCTCCTCATTAATAAAAGAGATATTATGTCCGGAAACTAATAGCTACGTGGTAATGGCTGATGCATCTTGAGTTGTGCTGAATGATGTTTGCAGGGATTATGCAGGTTTTTTGAAAAGCACGTAAATGCAAATGTGAGTACAAAGGACAGATAGAAGCTCATGAGTGACAGACACATGTCACGCTGTTAAATACACTTGGCTGACATCAAGTTTTCCCAGATTTGTATGCAATATGACTATTTGGTGTTGTTATTTAAGAATTAATTTGGCTGGATTAAGGGATACTCAGGTTGTTACTGAAACAGTTTTGTGTTGCTGTGTGGTATTTTTCAGAGCTGACTTAGAAACATGAGGAGCCCAGAGATTATTCACTGAGCAGCAATCTCAACTTCCCATTCCACAGGATCCTTAACCTCCTTGCAGGATGTTGTTCCCTTCCACTGCTACTATTTCCACTTTCATCCCCTAACCGATGAATCTTGGCAGTTGGAAGAAACAGAGCCATACTCCAAATGCTCATTCTTAGCATATATTTTTCTCCCAGGGAGCTTCGCAAAGAACTTGCAAAATGTTGAGCCTAAGTTACACCCTGAGTCTTTGGAGGACCATTCTACATTTCCAGCCCACCTGCTGCCATAGGATAGTGTGAATTCCATGATCCTGCACCTATTACTCGACTTGACCTTCTGGGAAATAATACCATTGTATACCTATTCGTGAAGCAACAATATTGCACAGATAACTTGATGGTAGATAAGAGTTCCTGCAAGGGCATGGGTAACAGTTTTGATAGAACTACTGTGCACAGGGAAAGGAAACCTGTGTTCATCATTAGCACATATTCTAGTAAGAAAGAGCACTGCCAAACCATGATTGAAACTCTCTGATGTCATTAATCTGGCCCCAGCGAGCTGCCTGATCTCCCCAAGGTGGGGCCCATATCTGGGACTCAGTGCTGGCCTTTCCTGTTGGCAGATGGGGCACATGGTGGAGGTAGAAGCCACATGACTAGAAGTCTACGTGGATTAGTCATTGCATAATACCCATCCCTGCCACCATGGCCAGTTGGCTCTGAGATTATTGCACAATAACTGGTTGACTGAAGAAACACTTACAGGTATCTATGCCATGAATTAGCTAATCTTTTTGATATTTAAAATCCCCTTCTCTGGGGTGGGGATCTAGTTTAATGGGAGAACATTTGGCTAACATATGTGAGGCCCTGAGTTCAATCCCCAGCATGACAATATCAACAAATCAAAATGTACCCCTCTGTGGAGGCTGTCTTTTGTTGGGCATTCATGTTGGACACACATATCTTCACATGTTTCAAGACACATCAATCTTAGTTACTTCCTTTGCTTGTTTCATCAATTAACACATCTTCTGGTACTTGGTTTGCAATTATTTTGGTGGCAAAAATGTGTTTTCATTCCTATTAATGAATACCAGCCGGAGGAGTTTTCTTTCAGTTGACAAAACCAGAAAGACACCTTCAGGGTTATGTCCTCTCTTCAGACAGGTGGTGATTTGCTTCTCAGGGATCTTACTCAAGTTTCCCAACCACAAGATCACAATGACCCATGACAGTCATGATAATATGCTCATTCACTGGACCTAGTGAGAAAGATGACACTACTCTAGACGTAGAAGTAAAATATTTAAATACCAGGGAGAGGGTAATAAATTCAAGAAAAATCAATGGTCTTAAATGACTTGGGTCACGTTGAGATATTCTTTATAAGGTAAATGATAGAGTTTTGTATCTGGACCCCTTTCAAACAAATATAAGACACCAACACCAGTAGTTCTCTCCAGGTTTTGAAGATGTCTTAGTCATTTGATCATGGTTGAAACAAAATATGCAGCCCCTCCAACTTCAAGAAGGAGAAGTTCATTTGGGGTCACAGTTTCAGTCCATGATCAGTTGGCTTAGAGGCAAAAATGTCATGGTGGAAGGTCATGGAAATGCTGCTCAACCCCTGGTGGCCAGGAAGCAGAGAAAACAGAAGAGCCAGGGATGAGAACAGGGATGAGAACACAGCCTTCCAGGTCAGGGCCCCAGGGACTCCCTTCAAGCAGGCCACTTCCTGACAGCACACCTGGCTGCAAGATCCCATGACCCAATCACCTTCAAAACATAGGACCCGTGGAGGCCGTTTTAGATCTAAATCCTAACTGAAAGTGCTAGTTTCCATATTTGAGTACATTTTTCCAGCTGGTTGCCTAAGTGATCCGAAAATCTGCTAGTTTTAAGTGGGCACCAGAACACAGTAAGCTCTCCAGTGCTAACTGAGTGCTGTGCCATCGTCCCTGCTTGAGCCACGTGACTTGGCAGAGCCAATGGTTGCAGTAATGTGAGTCAGCACCTGATTGAGCTGGTTGCAATTTACTGTCGTTTTCCAAAACCCATCTTTTTTACAGCTCAGAGCAAATAGAGGAGTTGAGTGGGGATATAGTGGGATTCCTCACCCTTTAGCTATCAAGTCCTCGGCAGTGGCGTGGATCTCCAAAGCCCCTCTTGGAAAGCGCTGTTGCTTTAGGTGGACCACTTTCCTGGGAGATGATGCTCCAGTTCCATTCACCCTTCCCGCCATATCTTTCACTCCTCAGGGAATTATGCCATCTGCTCGGGGGCAGTGACTCCAATTACTCTGAGTTAGTTCTGAAGTTGTGAAAACAGCTGTAGAATGGTGTGAAGCCCACTGGCCCCATTGTGAGATGGGCCTGAGAAAAAACTCCAAGAATGACCCTACACTTACTTATGGGCTAAACTGATACTTTCAATCTTTTTTTTTTTTTTTATTTAAGAGGAAAAAGAGAAAAACACAAAACAAAACAAAGCAGTGTAAGGTTACATATAATACAGAACTACAAAAAAAAGCATAACAGTAAGAAATCACCTGTTAATAGATTACATATTATCATCTTGGAAATAGTTGCTCAAATCACAGTATCAAAGAATACAAAGTAGACATTCAAACAGAGAGACTACAAACAGCTGTGTTCAATGATCCAAAAACATTAATATAGTCAGCTATTCAACATCCCTATACACACTTGCTGTTATATCCGTTAGAGCTCTTTTTTCCCCTTCCTCTCTTTTTACAACAAAATTTACACATTTTAGATTTTATTACTCCTTAGTTCTTATTACTTTTTGGGGGGGGAGAATAAAGTCAAATATGGCAGAACAAAGCTGTCAGTGAAAACCAAGGATAGACTTAGCACATGATGTAGAACAGAGTATACGGTTATTAACAATAGTTATCAACGTTGTCTCTTGTTTCCTTAAAAAGATTTGTCTATCTCATTAGATATTATAAAGTTGGACAAAACAGTAGAAAACAAGACCAATAAAACTTAGACATTGTAAACATTACAGGACTTCCAAAGGAGACAATAGTCAAACCAGAATGGGCATCTTAGTGAATCTTATTGCCTTCAAAGTAGTTGCCTATACCCTCGGACCTGATACTATCCCACAGAATGGAACAGAGTCTAATCAGTCAAAACAAGATCGTGGGAGCATTACAGGACTTCAAAACAAGTTAATAGGAAATCGAAAAGAGTTACTATTATATATCCTAATTTTTTAACTTTTTCCCTTAATTAAAATAAACATAAGAAATAACTAAATAATTTTTTTAAAGAATAATAGTTACCATAGTGTCTGTCTTTTTCCTTGAGATATTTGGATAAAACTTCATATACTATAGCTTCAAGCAATCTTAATGAAGTGTCAGGTCAGATCGAGTGTCAGTGTCCCAAAAATCTAGTCATCTTTTCACTTAGATTATTGTTACCCTGATAAAAGTTCATAGAAATGCTGGAAAGGCCCAGGGAAAAGATGTGTAGCATTGTATTTTCCCAGTACATTGGGGATCCTGGTTCTAAACTGGCTCAAGCCTAGGAATTGTGTGAGAGATCATGAAACTCAGTGTTTATGATTCTAGTAGATATTTTTCCACTTCCCCTGCCACTTCTGATCATAGGAATTAAATAAGAATTTAGTAAGATTTCTTTGTGTTTCACATTCTGAGCACCACGACCAATGAGCCAGAGCAATAGGACTGCTCAGAAGCACGGCCTGGCCCAGTGCTCTACTCGCCCCCCATCACCCCAAAACTGCAGTCACCTCACTTTGCCAACTCTTGTTGCCACTTGGTCCACACCATGTGAGGAACCCACCGCATTATTTTCATTTTCTTTTTTTCAATTCAGCCTCCGTAGCTCTTACTTTACTATCTAGTCTCAAAAGAAAGAGCGTTGCAGAATTTTTTTAAAATGCTCAGCCTCCCTCAAAAATTGTTTCTTCTCATAGTTATGGTAAAAATGTATTTCCTGGGACCTCTCAGGTTGGGTATGTAGGCTTAAGGTAAGAAATCCATTCTAAATTTCCTGTCTCTCTAAGCCTCTGAATCAATTTTATATTAAGCCAAGTGTGTCCGGAACATTAAGTGTACACACTGCAGTCACATTTTGCTCATGTTTCAGCCAATCAAATAATTTGGGGGTGGGGGAGTCTTCCTTTCTGCAGCTCCCTAAGGTACAACAGACAGTGCTTTGTGGGCCTCACCAGTAATTTTGAACTGCTTAAATTATACCTGTATTCCAATACTATTGTGCACTTTAAAAATCTATTGCCACTCATACTCCCCAGAATTTCTCTGCATGAATTTGAAAGCTCAAACAGTTCTTTTGAAGTACAGCAAACCCCATTATGTGTCACAGGCCTCAAGGGATCCTGCTGGGACTTGAGCCCAGCCAGGCAAATAGAAGTAAAGAACACTGGACTTTGGTCCGGAGGAGAATTGGCCTCATTTTGTAAGGGAAGCACACTATGCTTTCCTCAAGCCACATGACGTTAATTCTGTCACAGAGGGAAGGAGGTGCTGATTTTAGGAGGAGCAGAGACACTACCTCTATAGGAAGAGAGACTAGTTCAGCTGGCAAAGACACCTTAGACTTCTCTGTTTTCTCAGCTTCCCTGGAGTTTACCCACATCCAATTTTTGAAATCCCACACCTTCTCAGTAGATGCCTTGCCAAGTGAGGAAATGAATTTACATTTAAAGTCAGCTGCTCTCAGGTTTGGCTGGGTTTCCGTGGTCTCAGCACTTTAGTTAAAGGCAGTATAGGGTTGTTTTCAGAATAGACATCAAAGTTTTCAAGATACCTATTCAGAAACTAAGATAGTTCATCTTTTGTCCCCATACTTTGACCAGTTATAATAGGAGAAATCAGCCAAGCTCACTATGTTTGAAAAACTATTCTAAAAGATAATGTACATGGTATGTCAGCCCCTTTATGCTTTTATAGCAGCATACCTTAGATTCAGTAATTTACACAAAACAGAAATTTATTTCTTATAATTCTGCAGCCTGGGAACTGTAAGCTTAAAGATGTAGACATTCAGTGTCTTTCTTGATATATTTTCATGGGCTGTAGAGGGAAGAGGGGAATTATGTTGCACTCTCACAGGGCAGAAAGAAAGACTGCTCTCTCCACACATAGTGAAAAGCAGATAGAAAGGTTTCACTAGTTCCCTCAAGCCTTTTGGTATGGTTGATACATTGTGTCAACTTGAGAAATCTAGAAATTTAGCTAACTCAGCAGCTCTACCTCCTGGGGGTTGGGGGAAGGACCCACCTTTGCTGCTCTAAGATGTTCATTGTGTCAGTCTGAGAAATTTAAAAGTCTAACCAAGTGACTCAGCAGAGGGCCAGGGTCCTCAGCCTTTGCAAGAGGAGGCACTGCAGGGATGCTGTGGGTTTAAAGGGCTCCCACCCCACCCCCAACACCCCACCACCCCATGTAGCCTGTGTCCAATAAAAGAGAAATGAGGAAGAACTGATTGCTGGTTCCTCTTCAGCCTGGACTTTGTCTCCTAGCTTCTGGGGCACACTGTTTGGTTTCTGCCTGGGACTCTTCAGCTTTCCTGTGTAGACTCTTCAGCATTGAATCTTAGACCCCCTCGGACTTGCATGGACACTGCAGTGAGCTCCAGACCTTGGACTGAACCCTTCAGCCTCCAGCGCACAGACACCATCTGCAGGCTTCCTCATCTGGCACTGCAGCTGACCATCAGAAGCCAATCTTGTCATTTCTTACATGTTTGCACATCTCGTGTTATAGCTTTTCTCTAGTAAGCCTGTCTGATACCCGCTTCTATAAGTATTCTTGTCCCAGTATTGGGGGCAGAGTTCAATCATCTGCTAACTGAAACTTGATCATCTCCTAGTGGCCCCACCTCTTAGAACCACATTTACTCGAGTATGTTGACAACTTACTTTCAGTGATTGACAGAATTAAAACAAGACGCAGTAGAGCTAAATGCAGTTTGCACCAAATGGACCCCAAAACACATGTATGGAACAACCAAATGATACACTTTCTTTTCATCAGCAAATGGGCACTCTTCAAGACAGATCACATGATAGACACAGCATGGGCCAAGTCTCAAAATGTTTTCAAAATCGATATCATATTGTGTATCTTTTTTGAATAACATAAAATGAAACTGGGAATCAATAAAAAGCAAAACTTTGGATTCTACATAAATTCATGAAAGTTAGTAACCTACCTTTAAACCACTAATGGATCAAGAAAAAAGTTTTAAAAATTTAGAATGTATTGAAACAAATGAAAATGGAGACATTACAGACTAAACCTTACGGGACACAGCTAAAACAGTATTACAAGGGAGGTTTTAGCGACCCTTACACCTAAAAATCTCACACAACCTATCACTGCATCTCAAGAAACTAGAAAAGGAACATCAAGCCACACTATAAAGCAGTAGATGAAAAGAAATAATAAAGAAGACAGCAGCAATAAATGAAATAGAGACCAAGAAACCAAACATGAGAGCAACCACGTGAAGAGCTGGTTCTTTAAAAAGGGAACATAGACAAATCGTTACTTGAAATAATTAATAAAAACAGAGAAGATCCAAATAATAAAATTAGAGATTACAAAGGAAGAATCTGTCATGAAGTGCTATAAAAAACAAACTTGATAACCTAGAAAAATGATTGTATTCCTAGAAAAATGGGCACATAACCCATCAAGAGTGAATCATGAAGAAACAGAAACCTGATCAGACCAGTTGAAAAGATGAATAAAAATACCCAATAAAAAAGCACCCACCAGAGCAGATGGTTCAATGTTATATTCTAGCAAACCATTAAAGATGATGTAATATATATTCTGTTTAAGTTATTCCAAAAAACTTGATGAAGAAGGAGTTCTTCCAAGTAGTTTGTTTATCTAACATGAAAACCAGATACAAGAAAACCAGTCAATATCCTTGATGAAAACAAATGAAAATTCCCCCATGAAATGTTAGAAACTCAGCATATTAGCATGTTAGCAAGCAGCATATTACCAATATTATTCACCATTAGTGAGTAGAATTCATCCCAGCACCCAGAAGTTCCAATGCATGCAAATAAATACAGGTAGTATAACACATCAAGGGAGTAAAGGACCAAACTAATACGATCATTACAGTAGATGCAGAAAAGGCACTTGATAAGATTTAACATTCCATCAGTATTTTAAAAATGTTGAACAAACTCGGTGTAAAAGGAATGCACTCCAGCATTAGAAGGGTCATATATAACAAGCCAACAGCTAACTTTTTACTGAATCGGGGAAACCTTCAATATTTTTCTGTAAAATCTAGAACAAGACAAGGGTACCCCGACTCATTACTTTTATTCATCAATAGTGCCAGAAATCACAGGCAGGGTGAACAGGCACAAGAAAATATTAAAGGCCTGCTTAAAAATTAAGAAGTCAAATTTTTACTGTTTGCAGAAGACATGTCTTATATATAATATAATTGGAATATACTTATTCCAAAAAAATCTATTGGAACTAATAAGTGAATTTAGCAAAATTGCAGGATAAAAATTAACACAAAAAATATACTAACATTGTTATGTCAATAGTAAACTATCTGAAATAAAAAGAAAGAAAGAAATTCTGCTTACAGTAGCTATAGAAATACCAGGGATATATTTTAGTAAAGTGTAAGATTTCTACAATGAAAATTTGAAGCAAATGGAAAGATATCCCACATGCACCAACTAGAAGAATCGATCTATATTTTAAAAAAAAAATTTGGTACTAGCCAGGGATACAGGCTCAGTGGCAGAAGGGCCTGCCTGGCAAGTACAAGGTTGTGAGTTTGATTCCTGGTACAAAAAAACAAGTTTGTACTAACACTTGCGGCAATCTGTGGATTCAAGGTAATGTCTTCCATTAGCCAATGATGTTTTTAAACAACAAAAAATCTTAAATATCTTACAAAACCAAAAAACCACACAAATAAGCCTTTTGAAGAAAAAAACTAACTAGCAGGCATTACACTACTTTTCTGGAAATTGTACTACAAAACTGCAGTAGTCAAAGGAGATGATACTAGTAAAAAATGCAAATACATAAGTAAACTGGGAGAAAAAAATAGCGAGCCTCAAAGTAAATCCACACATGTACTTCAAGACCTTGGTGTAGGCAGAGACTTTATGAACACAACCCTGATCACACAGAAAATATCATAAAGAATCAACAACTGGCATCTCATTAAAAAACTTTTGCACAACAGAAGAACTACCAACAGAGTAAAGAGACAACCCACAGGGGGAAAATGTTGTCAGTTTTTCAGACAAAGGACTAATACCTAAAACATACAAAGAATTTAAAAAGATCAGACCTCCCCAAATTTGAAGACCCAATCCAAAACTGGGTATCTTAAATGAATAGACACTTCCCAGGTGAAGAAATACAAATAAATGTAGGAAAACAATCTTCAACATCATTGATTGTTTGAGAGATGCAAATTAAAATAACACTAACATTCCATCTTACTCCAGAAAGAATGGCTGTTATCGGGCTGGGGGTTTAGCTCAGTGGCATAAGCACCTGCCTTACAAGCAGGCGGTCGTGAATTCGATCACCCTGATACCGATAAAAATGAAAAAGACAAAAAAAAAAAAAAAAAGAATAGCTGTTATCAAGAAATCAACCAATAACAAATGCTGGAGGGGTTGTGAGAAAATAGAAGCCCTTCTTCTATGTTGGTGGGAGTGTAAACCGGTACAACCACTGTGGAAATCAGTGTGGAGAGTCCTTAAAGAACTAAAACTATTAGTTACATTTGACCCAGCTATTCCCATTCTTGGTATTCTCCTAAAAGAATTAAAAGCATCATATCACAGCGGTACATGTACACTCATAGTTTTGGTGGCACAATTTGTAATAACTACATCTTGGAAACAACCCAATGCCCATCAACCAATGAATGGATAAAGAAGATATGGGTCCTTTTCTTTCTTTCTTTTCTTTTTTTTTTTTTTAGGGAATGACCTACTACTCAGTCATGAAAAGGATAAACTTGAGACCTTTCTAACTAAATGGATGCACCTTGCGATCATAGTTTTAAGTGAAGTAAATCAGATACACATTTGAATCACCAACACATTGTTTGCTTGTGCAAGAAACTGCAAATGTAAATAAGGGCCAGAATTTATACTAAATATTGAGAAAGGGGAGCACAATATTCAAATGGAATGGGGAACCAGGAAAGAGGAGGGGAAAGGAAAGAAAGGACAAGAGACAAAAGAGAATAAAAGTAAAAAATGGAAACAAAGCTTTTATAAATAAGGGGAAAAGAGGGACTGAAGAGACAGAAGGGGAACGGGGAAAAAAAGAAGCCGGATACATCACATACAAGAATAAATTCCCTATGGTGATTGTTATCATTAAATATCTAAAATTTTCCCATAAAGTTTTGAAATGTTTTAAAAACCCACACTTCTACTGCCAACATTATTGTGACAAAGGATCTAAAAACACATACTGGAAATTTTAATAAATTGTGTGGCAAAACATACTTTCAAGAAAAATTACAATACTAACAAAAATCAACTTAAGCAAAATAAAGATTTACATGTAAGAGCTGAAACTTCAGGCCTGCTATAAGCAAACACAAGGAAAATGCTTCTGCATGTTGGAATGTGCCGAAAGTTTTAGGAGAAGACTCAAAGAGCAAGAAACAAAAGCAAAAATAGACAAACGGGATTACATTGATTTAAAACCTTCACACAGCAAAGGAAACAGCGCACTAAGGATAAAACCTGTGAAATAGAAGAATATATTTGAAAATTATACTCTCTAGTATTATACTCTCTTGTATATTCTCCTATACAAGGATTGATATCCAGAATTCATGAGGAACTCCAAAATTGCAATAAAAAAAGTAAAACACAAAATAACCTGTATTTAAAAGGAGCGGTAGAGCAAGGTGTGAGAGAGAATCTAACAGTCCCAGCACTGGGCCGGAAGACTGCGGTGGGAAGACCGGAAGTTCTAGTCTACCCTTGGTGACTCAGCAAGTTGGCAAGACTCTGACTCAATACACAGAAGTAACAGAAGGGAAGGGATGGAGCTCAGAGTAAAGGCTGTACAACAAAGGAGGTGAAGGCCTAAACAGATACATCTCAAGAGGAGACTTACAAATACCCCTGGGTTATATGAAAAGAAGTGCACCTTCACCAATCAAAAAGGTTCTCATGGATTTATGATCACTCGTCTCTTTTCTCTTTTTTAGACAATCCTCAGTGAGTGTCTTATGGAAGAACAAATGTGCTTGTATCTGTGTCACCCAATCGTGTACTCTGGGGATGGGAAAGCACCCTAGTGCTGAAAAAATAACCAGAAGCTAATATGTTAACTCTTATGTCTTGGTTTATGGTATCAATTAAATGTCATGTGATGCATAACTTTTTCCAGGAAATAAATCAGTTATCTTTTGTTCACTTTCAAAAAACAATGTAATGCAGAACCATAATTACATAGCGTCTTAAAAGCATACAAATCCCTTCATCAAAATGAGTAAAGATAACCAGTGTAGGCAGAGATGCAGAGAGAAGGGAACACTTGCATACTGGAAAGAATTTAAATTACTACAGTATGGAGGCTCCTCAAACAATTAAAAATAGTCTACCAGGAAATCTAAAAAACACCCTGCTGAATGTAAATTCAAAAGAAATGAAGTCAGTATGTCCAAAAGACATTTACACCCCCATGTCAATCTCTGGGCTCTTCTCGACAGCTAATAACTGAGTTTGTTAACTGAAGAATAGATAAAAGAAACTGGGGCACATGTATAATATACACATATGTGTCTATAGGCATAGAAACATCTTGGGGTAAATAAGTGCATAAAATATAGAATGTCATATCACTTTCTTTTGTCACTAAAATAAATTTAATTTTAATACACAACAGACAGCTTGATCCCAGTAGGCAGTTTAATTGTTTCTTTCCGAGGAAAGCAGAATAAGGAGAAGTGGTCACACAGGGAAACCTCCTCGGGCCCGGAGAATTCTCACCAGATCACCAGGGATTATCAGCCGGTGTAAATCCGATGACTCACCACAGCGTTCAGGAAGAATGAGTTGTCTGCCATCCCTGTGAGCACTGCTGATTCACGGACCGACAATCATACAAACAACTGCTCTTCCAGCCTGAGGATTTGCTATGAGCCTGTGACTATGGACAGAGAAAATACTCAAAGAAAACTTCCATGGACCTTTAAATGCTAGCTCCTTCACATCTGGTTTGTCAGACAGGAGCTGTGAAGTATGTTAGAGAAATGATCTATTTCCATAGAGAGAGGAGGTAAGTGATTTTTGAGAAGCACAGGAATAGCTCACGGTGTTGGGAACCTGGTCCAGACTAATGTTCTTCCCTCTATCCCTTGCAGCTGGACAGGAGCTGGGACGATCTGACCACTGCTTGTGCACAAACTCCTCTACCAGAATTCATGCAATGTGCTGGGTCTATGACTTCCAATTCCCTATTGTAGGGATTTTTTTTTCTTCTAGTGAAAGGGTAAAGTTTCCATATTCCATACTCACTCTAGTGAGAAGTATAATTTATATACAAAAGTTGGCTACCTACCCTATTATGAGTAATTGGAGAACAGAACGTGATATTTTTCACAGAATTTTTGAAAAGTAGGGGGAATCTGGTGGTTAAATGTCAGAATATTATCATAGGTTAATTAAGTATTATCATGGGTAATTTACAGAATCCATACAAAAATCATGCTTCTTTTTTAAAAATAAGAGGACAAAAAGGTTACAGTTTGACTAATTAATGACTTTTATTTCATTCAATATATATTTACAACTCACTGGAGGTTTAAAAAACACCCACAAAAACCCAGAATAGTCATGACTCTTCTTTGTAGTACACAGGGATTCTACATGAAATAAGAGGGTTCACCATGTATTCAATTCTTCTGCCACCAGCCCATGTTAATTTTTGAACGGTGCCTTTACCTCTTATATCTAGAGTGTTTCTCACATTAGGTGCATAATGTTAGGCCATCACACCATTTCTCAAACACTGCTTCTTTGTGGATAATGTGGAAAAAATAGTATTAACTACCCTACACACACCTACATATAATATTTATGTATAAATCCACTATGCTTTACTATATGACATAGTATATGCAAAAATTGATCATTTATCCTATGGATAGTATCTCATAGGGCAACCTCAGAAAATGAGGTTGTCAAAAGCTTGTGGATAGTGTTGAGTAGATACCCTTCCCAAGGCTTCAATTCTAAAAAGAAACTTTAAATACTGTATTTGCAGATGGAAATAAAATGCTATATTTGCAGATGGAAATAAAATGTTCATTGCAGTTGGCCTAGGACCACCCATCCCTAGGCGGTAAATTTCACGTCTTAAATCTGTTTTCCAAGAACCCAAGCTCTATGTGTGCTACTTCTGATGCTATGCCTTCATGCAGAATTGCTTCTATGTTTCTTCAGAGACCAGGAGAGATGCATTTTTCATGAGAATTTCTCAATAAACATTTGTTAAATGAATGAGTAAAGTAATTGGGCTTTTTATAATTGCACCAAAATTTTAAGTCTTAAATCATTGGGCAGCATTCAATGCATTTCAAGCAATCAATGCATTTCAAGAGACATCACATTTTCTGCAGTTCTGAAATATTTTTTTCCACTTGCTCGCACCACCCCAGTTATCTCACCACAACTAACAGGCAGAGGGAGATGTAATGAGGACTCAAGACCTAAGCTCGTCATTAATCTAATCCAATATGGCAAACCTATGACACACATGCCATAGTGGGCTGCTTGTTATCATTGAAAGCTCTAAAAGCTTGCCGTTACTAACGTAATCAAAGGTTTCTATATGTTTGTATCATTGACATGGAGTTGTGCTGGAGATAATAAGCATTAGATCCATTACATTTTGTGGTCCTTATTTACATAGGAAATGGGAAGAAAATATTGAAATGAGAAGGGGAACAAGGAAAGGGAACAGGATAAAGAAGGGAGGGAAAAGAAGAAAAAGAAAATAGAAGGGAAAATGAAAACAAAGCTTGTTTTATTTTGTAAATAAAGAGGAGAGGGGTTGAAGAGAGCAGAGGGAAATAGAACAAAAGGACCAAGTTATATCATGTGCAGATACAAATTCTGTGTGATGAATATGACCATTAAGTGTATCACAAATGTACCTACAAAATAAAGAATAATTAAGCATTAGATCCAGGAGAAACAGTTGTAAAGCAATTCAAATCTTGTAACTTGTGAAAGGATTTCTTTGTCGTTGAAAGAAAGATCAGTCTTACAAATTTTTGCTTCTTTGCTTTACCCCCAATGAAAATGAATATATGCAGTGAACAAGGTGAAATTACTACCGAATAAATCACTTACTTATTCACTGTGAAACTGCAAGCAGTGATTTTTTGACCCAAAGAAGACAGGGAGTAATTATAAATTCTGTTCAATTAAATTTGGTTTAGGTCCACTTTGGAGCCTTAGACTGGGAAAGCAGTCAGCATGGTTTAAAGATTGGTATGGAGGCCTGGGTGTTTAGCTCAGTGGCATAAGTGCTAGCCTGGCAAGTGCAAGGTTGTGAGTTCGATCCCTGGTACCAAAATAAATAAAGAAATAAATTAAATAAATAAAATTAAATAAATAAAGCTTGGTATGATTTGGGGCAAAGATGGTCAGTTAGTAGTTAGCAACTGTGAGTCAGTTACTCCATTCTCGGGCAGAAGCATGGGTGTAACAGTGAATCAAGCTCTTTGTATGACTGAGCAGAAACATGGGACACACCTCAAGTGTCTGCAACAGTTCGGGCAGTGAGCAACACGGAAGCATCAGCTTCTACAGAGCTCCAAGGAGTGAGGTCCAGTGAGATTCGTCCACCAGTTGGTCTCATCCAGTTATTTCATTGTCTACAATTTAGTTACCCAGTATAGAACATTTTTAAATTGTGCGCACAATACATTAACATTCCTCAGATTTGAGAGCATGTAACCCTGTATACACTTAGCAAATGCACTCAACTTGGCTTTGATGGTAAACATTTTTCTGGGGAATCTAGAATTATAAGTTATTGTTACACTGAAAGAGTATGTTCTCCACTTTCCCATTTCAGTTTGATTTCTAATCATTTTGTTCCTTTTTTTCTGATTGCTACAAAGCACCTATTCTCATATGACAGTGATGGAGAACAGGACAGAGGTGACTGAGTTCCTCCTGCTTGGACTGACTGATGACCCGCATCTGCAAGTTCTCCTCTTTATCACCTTCCTCCTCATCTACACCGTCACTGTGGCTGGGAACCTGGGGATGATCCTGCTCATCCTCCTGGACTCCCGTCTGCACAGCCCCATGTACTTTTTCCTTGGCAACCTGTCCCTGGTGGACTTTGGATACTCTTCTGCTGTCACCCCCACAGTCATGGCTGGGCTGCTTACAGGAAACCAGATCATTTCCTACAATGACTGTGCTGCTCAGGCTTTCTTCTTTGGAGCCTTTGCCACAGTAGAAAATTACCTCCTGGCCACCATGGCCTATGACCGCTATGCAGCAGTGTGTCAGCCCTTGCATTACACCACCACCATGACCACAAGTGTGTGTGCCTGCCTGGTCACAGGATGCACTTTTGGAGGTATCCTAATTGCCTCTGTCATCACAAGAGACACATTCAGTCTCTCCTTCTGTGTGTCTAACATGGTCCATCATTTTTTCTGTGAAGTTCCAGCAGTCATGGCTCTGACTTGCTCTGATGGGCATGTTAATGAACTGGTTCTGATCTTTATGGCCAGTTTCGATATCTTCTTTGCCCTACTAGTTATCTTGGTGTCCTACTTATTCATATTTATCACAATATTAAAAATGCACTCAGCTGCAAGCTACCAGAAGGCTCTGTCCACCTGTGCCTCCCATCTCACCACAGTCTCCATCTTCTATGGCACTGCCATCTTCGTGTACCTGCAGCCCAGCTCCAGTCACTCCATGGATACAGCCAAAATCACCTCTGTGTTCTACACCATGGTCATCCCCATGCTGAACCCCATGGTCTACAGCCTGAGGAACAAGGAGGTCAAGAGTGCATTCTTGAAGGTCAAGAGTAGATTCATCTGTTGGAAAATAACTTCTCGGCCTTTGGTTTGGAGTCTGAGCAGTGCATGATTCCTAGGGCTCTTAGACCTTCACCATGTCCAGTTACATGTAATATCCACAGTGAAGTTAAATTCGTGAAATGATGCCCACTTATATATGCCAGTTTTTTGTCCGGAAAAAATGAAACATTATTTCTAGGAATAAAAGTCTGTGTGAGAATGCCTGTGATATCTTAAGAAATACTTTTCAAAACCCACAATAATTATATTGATGTTTTTACTTATTTTCTGTGCACTTTTCCTATTTCACTGGAATGCAGATGTGTACAACAGATGCTACACAAGAAATGCATTCAAGTTCATTTTGTTACTCACATAAGGATATTGTGAACAGGTTCTAGTTTCTTGTTGGAAGCTCCTTATTCTCTTTACACATATTTAAGGCTGTTGATGCGGACTCCTCAGCTTCTATGCATAGTGTGAGCATCTTCTACTTAGCTATGGTCAATCCATCTCTCTCTCTCTCTCTCTCTCTCTCTCTCTCTCTCTCTCTCTCTCTATCTCTTTCTCTCTCTAGTTAAGCACACTTTCTGTTATTCACGTATCTCATAGTTGACTTTTTTAATATTACAGTGTGAACCTTTCATCTCTCCAAGGCTGTTTTGTGATTTCTTGCTCTGGGTCTAGCTGTTTAGTAAACTGTTCAAAACAGTTTAAAAGGTTCCTTTTCCTGCTGTGAGCTTGCAGTTGCACAGATGTGCTGTGTTAAATCAACTTTTTCTTAATTGAAAAATAAATTCTTTTCATCTATATTTATAAATCTTTGACAATTTCTCAAAGTCCTGACCAAGTTTTGTTTATATTTGCAATATTTTTGTAAGGTAACAGATCCTTGAAGTACCCTGAGTACCATTTTTCCTAACTCCATCCTATAATGGAGATGTACTGTCAGGACCAAGAAAAGAAAACACTCCACTTCTTATCTTGCTATGCTTCATTTAACTGCCATTGACATTTCTGGACATAACTATCAGTGTCAGGTATTAGGTCTGATCCTGTGGGGAATGTGGCTGAGTCTCCAATGGCTTAGCTTCACACTCCAGTGATACAGGTCAGATGGATAAGGGGAGGCGCCCACTGAATGTCTTGCTCCAGGCACCAGCCGATAAGGCATCTGGAGCTGCAATTGCTCGGTCAGGAAGACAGGCCACCCCAGGATAGAAGAGAGAAGTACGGCAAGGTTGTGTGTGCTTCAAACAATATAAGCATCTTCCCCCAGCCTACTGTCCTATATCATGCCTGGGTGACATACGGCATGATAGCGTGGGGGAACGATGGGTTATTTTCATACTCCGATTTTTGTGACACAGGCTGTTTCAAACTTTATAAATGATATGTATAGTATTTAACAGTGAAATTCCTGGTATGTGGCAGACCCTGTATTGTGCTTTGTATACTTGTCATGGAGTGGTCCTTTCGAAAATTCTATGAGGATAACCGATATGGTTTATACATTGTGTCAACTTGAGAAGTCTAGAAGTTTAACTGACTCAGCAGTTCTATATCTCAGGGTGTAGAGGACAAGCTGTTACCATTCTAAGATATTGTCCATTGTGTCAGTTTGAGAAGGTCAGAAGTTTAACTAAGTGATTCAGCAGGTGTGGGGGGGTCCTTAGTTTGTAACAGCCTCATCCTATGCAAACAGAGGGCAGGTAGATGGTGTGAGTGCTACACCCACCCCAGGGGAGCAGCCCACATGCAATAAAATGCAAAGGATGAGGGACTGGTTCCTGGGTCTGCTGAGGAGCTCCAGTCTTTGACTTCAGGTTGGGTGTTGTCTCCTGGCTTCTGGCATAGACTAATTTGGCTTCTGCCTGGAACCCTTCATCGTAGACTCTTCAGCTTTCCATCATAGATTCTTCAGTGTTCAATCATAGATCCATTTGGCTCATGATATGGACTTGCATAAGATGCTACCATGAGCTCCAGCCCTTGGATTGGACCCGTTAGCCTCCAGTGTGCAGAAACCCTCTGCACGCTCCCTCATCTGACTTGGTGGCTGACCATTGTAAACCAACCTTGTAATTTCTTATCCATTTGTATATCTTGTGTTATATCTGTTTCTCTAGTAAACACTGACTGATACAATAACCACAATACAATTCCCCCTTACTTGAATTCAGGTGAAGTCACATAGATGCATGGAACAAATACCTAATGCAACCCTTGCCTGCTCTGAGGAAGATAGGTAAGTCGATGTGGAAGTGCAAACAGAGGTCACTGTGCAATGAAAAGGAAATTCTGTCCATTGTTGTCTGGAATTCCCAGAGCAGGGATAGGGTGGCAACATAGCTGAGTGTGCAAGAATAAAAAAAAATTATTAAGGAGGTTGCTTGAAATGTAATAGCAAATGACCACAATGAAGAATAATTGACCAAAACTAATAATTAAAAAACAGCGCAAGTGTAGATAAAGATGTGAATCAATCTGGCTGAGTGAGTTAGGGATGTTCAAACTTGAAGGACTTCTTCAGAAAAGTTTGACCATTTCTTATTCAAGTCAACAAACAGATGGCATCAGGCAGATCAATCTGATCACTAGATGTTTACTAATGTGACATGGAAATCTGTGCACAAATAAACATCTATCTTCAGATATTTACACTGACCTGAATGACAATAACAGAAAAAACATAAACTAAAACCATACAATGTGCGTCAAGCACAAAGGTAGGGAAAAAACAGTTTGCATTATTCATGCAGTGGAATACTATTCTGCAATTAAAAGATTTCACTGTGATTCTTGGTGGGAGGGGAGGGGTGAGGAAAGGCAGAAAGAGGAAACAGACTGAAAATGATAAAGATGTGTTACACATGCACTGATTCCCCAAAATGATCATCACTATGCTGTTTTTCAAACAGACACTAGCAAAAACTTTAAATGATGGTTAGCCCATCAAGAAGAAATATTCCATGTTCTCTTAGAGGACAATGATAAGGGAAAATGGCAGAGAGGGGGACCTTATATTCTAGGAGGAGGCCTAAGGACATTCTCATGCTGGCAAAATTACTTGGATCCAAAAAGTTTGCTGGATGCAAAAGGTACTACATGAGCAAGAACATGTCAAAGAATAGCTCAGGTAAATCAGTTTAAGTGTCTGTAGTGAAGGTTACGTGATTGCATTAACCTAGTCACTAGAAACATGTGGGTATTACAGTGTGTGAGCTATGAATTAATGAGAAGCTCTAAAAAGAAACAAGAAACATCAGATAGTGAAAGACATTTGTGCACTGCCTCCATCCCCACAGACAGCTTTATTGCTTCTTCCCTAGGAAAGGAGGATGTGGAGCTGTAGATAATCTCACAGGGGAAATCTCCAGGGGTCTCTAAGTCTGTGCAGTTCCCTCCAGAGCTAGATGAGTTAGAGTCTGAAAGCCTGCTGTGACTCAGCCTCATGCTGTTTGAGGACAGCTCTGCTGGCCTTGCCGCCCCAATCATTATTCATACAGCTAATGATGATCACACTGGGGACACACAGGCCATCTTGTGACCTGAGGATTTGCCATGAGCCTGCAGCCCTGGTCTGGAACAGTCTCAGAGATAAGAATCACAACTTTGCAAAGATGTGTTTTTTAAGGAGAAGTGAAGTATTCCAAGGGATAGAAGTAATTTGTGGTAGATTCGGAACTTGATCCATATTAATGTGCTCTCCTCTATTTTTTTATACTGTCTTACAGAAGTTGGAAACTTTTGACCACTACCTGGGGGGAGAACTCCTGGAACAGAACTGAACAATATTCCACGTCTGGTAGTGTGATTTCAGACTTGCTGTTAGGAATTGACCCTTCTGTCTCTTTCACCAAATTGGTAAGCTTGTATTTCTATATTTGATAACTCTAGAGAAAAAAAGACAATTTCAACATTTTTCTAAAAATTCATGTGAGCCTATTGTGTGAATGTCTGAATTTCTGCAGAGGCAGGTCAGGAACTGTCATGAGACTTCATGTTCATTTCTCCAAAAATGCAAACTTATGATACTGATTGATCAACAGAGCTCCATTAATCACTATATACTTTTTCACTATATATTTAACTCTAGCTAGAGGTAAACAAACAAAAATAAATGTACAAAACCCCCAGAACAGTGAAATGATCCTTCTTTGAACCACAGAAATGCCCTAAATGGGTTAACATGTTCTAAACTGCATTCTGACCTTTTCTCCATGTCATTCAGATTATTACATCAACTTGTATTGACGGCGACATGGTAGAGGTGTGTATTATTCATTAAGTTGCTGACGACTTGCAATCTTAATTTTTGTGTGTATTCCATGTTAGCTATGCAGTTTTAGAGGATCAGATAACTACTCAAATTTCCTTGATGACAAAGCAAGAATAATAATGCCAATATTTCTAACTGTATTATATACCAATACATATACAAACACATTTATATATAAAGCTTTTCTTGCTGTTATTTGCTCAAGTCATCAGTGTGTTAAAAGTTGGCCTACAGTTATGAATGTGTTAAGCTCATGGCTGAATTTGCAAAAGGTTTATAAGAAACATACTAGGTAACTGTAGAAAGTTTGAGGTGAAAATCCTTCCAAAGGCATCAATTTAAATGAATTATGCAAGTGTAGTACCCCATTGTTATGGTCCTGGCTACTCAGGAGGCTGAGGCAGGAGGATGGCTCAAATCCACAAGTACCAGGACATCTGAGCATCATCTCACTAGGTCTGAGTTCACTTCACTAGATGATTTATCAAAATAAAGATGAGAGGAAATAAGGAAGGAAGAGAAGAAGGAGGGATGAAGGGAGACGAAGGAAAAAAGGGTGAAAGAGAGGGAGGGAGGAAATGCAATATTGTGACTCAGATGCTAAATTCATCTTCAACCCAATCAAAAATTGATGTTTTTTACCACCTGATATCAACATGTGTAAGAGTGCTGCTGATAATATTTATGTGACTGAACGGTTACAGTGTGATTGAGAATTGGCCGTTTCATTTAGGACACTCTACAGGTGAAAGCAGGATGTTTTTTGCTTTTTTGGCCTTTGGTATGTTTGGTTTTTTACCTCCAATTACATGAAAATGTATAGTGAAAAACATCTCAAACTAATAGGTCACTGTCTCAGTTCACTGTGAAATGTGAAGCATTGTGTTCGAATCAGAATAAACAAGGACAAATTGTCAAATGAGTTACATTCAATTTCATTTAAATTCACCATTAAACTTAGGAATGCCTTGAAAGGATTAAGTTTTGACAAGGGACCAGAGTAAAGATTTTCAAGTCACATTGCTATAAATCCTAAAAATGCTGTAAATATTTAAAAAATGCTCAATGTCATATGATCCAAAATCTATGCGTAGGCAAGGATCAATCAAACACAGAACATTACAGGCAAGAGGCCATGAATGCATATTTAGCATGTTTGCAGGAGTTTTTCATGGGCAACCAACATGGAAGTCCCAGGTTTTAATATGTACAGAAGTAAATTAATGTATTGATTGAGGCAAGCAAGTCATTTTCACTGTCTTAAAATTGGGTAGCATTCAATATAAATACATAAACATTTAAAACTTTGACAGATGACCCATTAAGAGTCTTCAGAAACAACATTATGTACCCTGTGTACATTTAAAGCACCACATTTGTTTTTCCACCCCATGCACTGCTCTGAAGAAATCTTCAAGTAAAAATAATTATTATAAGAACAGAATACACACAATGTTTTCCAGTTACAGCTAAATTCATGTTGCTTTTCCTTTCTGGCATTAATAAAGAGCATCTACAATACTGATTCTCAGACTCCACTGATGGAGAACAGGACAGAAGTGACAGAGTTCCTCTTGCTGGGACTGACCTCTGACCCCCACCTGCAGCTTCCCCTCTTCATCACCTTCCTCCTCATCTACACCATCACTGTGGCTGGGAACCTGGGGATGATCCTGCTCATCCTCCTGGACTCCCGTCTGCACACCCCCATGTACTTTTTCCTGGGAAACCTGTCCCTGGTGGATTTCTGTTCCTCTTCCACTGTCACTCCCACAGTCATGGCTGGGCTGCTTACAGGAGACCAGTTCATCTCCTACAATGCTTGTGCTGCTCAGATGTTCTTTTTTGTAGCTTTTGCTACTGTGGAAAGTAACCTCTTGGCCTCCATGGCCTATGACCGCTATGCTGCAGTGTGCAAGCCTTTACATTACACCACCACCATGACCACAAGTGTGTGCTGTTGTCTTATCCTAGGCTCCTATATCTGTGGCTTCCTGATTGCTGCCATCCATGTTGGGGACACATTCAGTCTCTCCTTGTGTAATGACAATGTGGTCCACCATTTTTTCTGTGATATTCCAGCAGTCATGGTTCTCTCCTGTTCTGATAGACGTTTCAGTGAGCTTGTTCTTGTTTATGTTGCAGGCTTTAATATCTTTTTCGTTCTCCTTGTTATCTTGATATCCTACATATTCATTTTTGGCACCATCATAAAGTTGCATTCAGGTGCAGGGCATCGAAAGGCTCTGTCCACCTGTGCCTCCCACTTCACTGCCGTCTCCATCTTCTATGGCACTGTCATCTTCATGTACCTGCAGCCCAGCTCCAGTCACTCCATGGACACGGACAAAATCGTGTCTGTGTTCTACACCATGGTCATCCCCATGCTGAATCCCATGGTCTACACCCTGAGGAACAAGGAGGTCAAGAGTGCGTTCACAAAATTTATTTTGAAGGCAATCTTGCAAAAGCAAGCAGAAACACCAAAATGTCATGCAGGACTTGGAGGCAGATTTATTTATGTCGATAAGCACTGATCAGGATCACTCTCAAAATATCAGGTTAGCCCTGATCTCTGGTGGTCTAGGGCTTATATTAGATAGGCAATCAGGAAGTACAAAGAAAAACAGCTTGTCATTTGCAGATTGGTTTGTACAATGTGCATCATAGTGACCAGCTATGCATCACAATAATCATCTGTTTTTAAGAAGCAGGAGTGACTAAACCAGAAATATTACTTGGGCAGCTAAGAAACTGAATTATACTGGCTGAAGGGACATTTTCTATTATATTTATACCCTCTTTTAGTTTCCCCAGTAAATCTTGGCTGCGCATATTGCATGTTATTCTGAGAGGCCCAACTAAAAGCATCAGGGTTGTCTGTGGGCCTCAGATGAAACGTAGGTAAGATCCCAAGATTGACTTATTACAGAGTTTTAGTCATTTTTAGGGAAAGATCTAATTTAGGCCTGTCTGTTGCAAAGCATTACTCTGATGAGATAGTGACAGCGATAATCAGATCTAGGAGAGTGTCCACTGTGACCTGGACACTCATCAAATCTTGGTTCAGTCTTTATTGATTGTTCTATTCTCTTATGGGAACCATCCATAGCGTTTAAGACAGAAACCACAGCTAGCAGGGGGCAGGGAAGCAAAGACTGAGGTAAGAAACCTGAAAAAAATGAAAAAGCAAGGGGAATAGGTATGAAGCAATCCTGTGAATTATGTCCTCAGGCTCCATGCATGGACTCATCAGCATCTGGAGTGACCAGAGCAAGTATTTGAGTATGTCACTCTCAGAATGAGCTTTCTGACCCAGGTGATTTGCTTAGGTGATCTAAGGCTAGATTTCTGACACAATAGAGGTAGTTAATACGCAGCTGGGTTATATATATGTGTGAGTTACAAGCTGTTTTTAACTTTTCTAGACTTTTAGGCATGTGTGCTGCATTTAGTTTTTATTTCTATAAATGCAGGGCCATTTCCAGTGATCAATGGCCATATTCAGGAATGATTTTTTTACAGCAGGACCTTAACACTTTGTTACCTTCTCAATTCAGGTACGACTCAGGCTAACCTGAGTGGGTGCATACAAGCATCAAAAGATATCTTCAGGTTAAGGCTGTTGACACAGACACTAAAGCCTGAGGTAGTAGCAGGGATATAGGTGCCAGAGCTGAGATTTGAGCTTGTAAAACAAATGGTGGGACAGGAATGGCTCTGACCTTCTGGAGATACCAGGGAAAACTTTTCTGGCTGGGACTCATGGTTCAGTCAATTGGATCCCTGGAGAGGGCTTAGGCCTCTGGATTGGACTGTTTTGTGTCATTGGTGGAAGTTTTCAAACAGCAGTTTGCTATGCAGGTCATCCCTGCAGGAGATTACTGGCCAAAATATCTAACCTGTTGGACTTCATTCCTAACAGAGCTACTTCCATCCTTAAACAAGTAAACAGTTGTACACATTATCTGTAGGAGGTCCTTTTTTTTTTAGAACAGTTCGTCCCAGTACAGCATAAAGGAACCTTAGTGACTGAATCTAAGTATTTGCACAGGTGGGCCACTGGGTGCTCCCAGAGGCTGACAGTTTGAGTAAACATTATTGTTTTTATGAACTCAAGGATGCGGATTTTATAAAAGTCAACAGTTCTAAGAAATTTATAGAGCTCCTTTCTCATAATCAGTTTCTGACAGATATTGTAGCAGAGCTTTTGTGCCTTTTTAGCAGGAAGCTTAGAAGTGTCATTAATCAGAAGTGCTTTTTAAGGAGGGAACAAGTTTCTGAACCTCTGGGAGGATGAGTCCAGGTCAGTTGTGAAGAGAGTCTGGCTGACAAAAGCCAACTAAAGATGGAAGACAAATCAGGAGGGAGGAGTGAATCTATAGGTGTTGGCAGTGACTTTAGCTGCCATCAAGCATGCCAAGATGGAATTCTCAGAAAGAATGGGATTCTTTTTCTTTCTATCCATCTTTCTTTCTTTCTTTCTTTCTTTCTTTCTTTCTTTCTTTCTTTTTCTTTGAGAGGCAGGGAACCGTTTGGTTTCATTTTTAACTCCATAAAAGCCATTTTTCCTTCAGTTAGGGGCTGTGGGTTTTAACTAATTAGTCCCCATTCTATTTCCCTATTATGTATGTTGTGTATCCTTGAATGATGGTGCAAGAGACAAACAGTGGGTGTAACTCAGAGAGACCATTCAGATGCCTGCCTGGCCATGTCTTTTATGGGGACTTAGGTGCAACCTAGCTAAGGAAGGTATGAGGTCTCCTTTGGGCTAGACATTGATTGCCATAGAACTATAGGTGATGGTCCAGTCAGCCACCATGACAAATGCTTCCCAGTCTTGGCATGCAAATGGAGCAGCCTACTGCTTATCCACTCCACTCACACATTTATTTATCAGGCATCTAGGTTAAACATTCCAACCCCACTTTCCTTGATGGTGATCTTACCTAACAAGAGGTAATCAAGCTCTTTAGCTTGAAATGGGCAGGACTAACAGACTGACTAACTGCGGTGCCCCAGGGGTCATATTGGAATCAGGCAGGTAGACAGACAGACAGATAGTGCCCTCCTCCCATTAGGGTTCAATGTGAGCAACTCAAGCAGAAAGCCAGGAATTCTTCTCCAGATCTCTAAGGTGTTTCTGGTCATCTATGGCTTATGTTGGATAAGTAAGCAGGAAGTACAGAGGCAGAATAGCTTGACAGTTGGGAAACTGGTTTGTGCAATGTGCATCATAGTGACCAGCTATGCATCACAGTGACCAGCCATTTCTAAGAGACAGAAACAATCGGAACTGCAACAGGAACTGTCACCTGGGCAACTAAGAAGTTGAAGTGTACTGGATGGAGGCAGAGGCATTTTTTAAACAATATAACCATTAAGATGTTGATTTTACTGGTGCAGAATAACAGTATCTAGTTTCAGCTATTCCCAACCTACATGAACTGATTTTTATTTTAAGGCCCACATGGAAGTCCAGTGCTTGGAGTGATACCCTTAATCTTTAAGCCTGCTTTTATATATAAAAAAAATTATATGGTAATATAACATTTGTACATGAATGCAGTATCTTGGAATTTAAGGTAATAAATCATGTGACATATATATATGTATATATAGTATAAATGCAAATCTTTGTAAAATAAAGGAACAGAAACAAGATAACCTTGTATTTTGTTTTTACATCATGTGCTATGTTTATCCTTTGTTTTGACTGACTGCTTTGTTTTGTCATATTTGGTTTTATTATCTTCCAAAAAAAGTAATAAGAACTATGGGAGTAATAAAATCCAAAATGTGTAGATTTTGTTGTAAAAAAGAGAGGAAAAAAAGTGCTCTAAAGGATACAACTGCAAGTGTGTTTAGGTGTGTTAAGATAGATGACCATATTACTGAGTTTTTGTTGGATCACAGAACACAACTGTATGCAGTCTGTATGCTTTAATTCTGTCACTTGAAAAACTATTTCTAAGATGACAATATGTCATCTATTAACTAGTGATTTCTTACCTTCTTTTTTGTAATTCTGTATTACTTGTACCCTTATACTGTTTTTTTTCCTTTAAATAAAAAAAATAAGGGCACAGAGAAGCCCAATAAAAGAACTACATTCAGAAGACAACTAAGGACACATACAGATAGTGGAAGAGAACTTGCCAGAATTATAGTTGAATATTTTTGATAGTCAATTGTATATAGCTTCCTGCCTGGGTTTAGGACAAATCCACATACCTGTTAAACATACTTGTGTATATTTTTATTAGAGTATTCATAAATATTTCAATATGTTAATCACTAGAATGAATAAAAAATTCTGCACTCCAGCATGTGTGCCATCATCCAGCCCACTGCAGATTTCCTGGAACCGAGTACAGATGTGGAGAAAGGGCACATCCTGGGTCTCTTCTTCTTTAACTGGAAATTGATAATTGTCCCTCTAGCATCTCAGAACTCCTGCCTCTTAAGCCTTAGCCAAGACTCACACCTGTCACACCTCACTCTCCCTAGTTTTAGTCCTTTGACTCAGACTGAGTACACCAGCAACCTTCCCAGGTCTGTGACTTGCAGGGAGTGTAGCATGGGATTCTCCATTTCGACAACTCCAGGAGCTCATGTCCATCATAAATCTCCTCGTGGGTGTCCCTAATTACCCTATTCATTCCGTCTCACTGGCAAACCTGTGCTAATACAGCTACTACTATTCACAATTTAATATTTGTGTGTTAGCATATAAATTTTCTCAAGTAATTCTTACTTCTTCATTGACCACCAAGAGTCCTAACTTGAACAAACATTATAATACAAAGTGAACGTGTTGGAGATATTTTTGTACTCATGTTGTAAGGCTGGCATCTCATATAAACTAATATTTCTAATTATTGAGTCCTTTTATACTCAAAATGTGCAATCTTTATTTGTCATTTTAGATATTTAATTTCCAAAAGGATAAAATATCCAGAGCACCAGAAAAAAACACAAAAATATTAAAGCTTTCCTTACTATCAATGTTCCTACTATCTAAAAATGACTGAAAACCCAATAACTACATATGTTTTCTTTTTGAAAGTCTTCAGATTGTCCACGCTGCCCGCTAGTTTTGAGCTATAGCATCTCCAGTCACTCCTCAATGTGCTGCCATCTCCTTCATCACTGTCTTGCTATGTCACTGCATCTTCAATCAAGCCCATGCTACAGGCCCTTAGTCCTTGCTCTTCTGCAAGTAGAATGTCTTGCTCCATTCAGGTCTTTATTTAAATGTTACCCTGTCATAATCCTTCTGTGATCACCTGTCTGAACCGGTCACTGTCTACTTACCACACAGACTCCTCATCCTACATCATTCCTCATCGCCCTTATCACACTCACCTATGATATGCCTCCTCCTTCCTTTCTTGTTTACATTCCCCACCTAGACTGTAAACCTCAGGAGAGCAGGGACTTTATGTTGTTCACAACATAATCACCAGCAACTAAACAGATGACCTCAGTCATGGCACGCTCTCAGTAAACACTTATTCAATGGAAGACTATGGTGGTTAAGTTTTGGGTTCAGCTTCCATATTACACTGAACCTCTGGACCTCAGAGAGTGACCCTGAGTCATATAGGACATAAGCATTCCTCAAAAACATGCAGCGCATTTCAGAAACCCTGCCCACGTGCCTCACTGAAGCATTTATTTCTCCATTATCACTTACTCCTCATGCTTTTCATTTGCATGCAGAATGGTTTCCTGGGAATCCCATAACTAAATGGATCATTGCAATTCTTATCATAAAATGGCAGCTAATACCAAATAAAACTGCTGAGTGATTCATGAAGACACATCAGTATAAACTAAAGTATTCATGTGTAGTTATATCTGAGAAATTGCTACAGAAATACACAGTTGACCAAAATCATCCTACATGCCTAAGTGCAATATACGTGTGAAAATATTTATCAGTAGTA
This sequence comes from Cavia porcellus, assembly GCF_034190915.1. Lineage (NCBI taxonomy): Eukaryota > Metazoa > Chordata > Mammalia > Rodentia > Caviidae > Cavia > Cavia porcellus. The sequence goes on along the minus strand of NW_026947500.1, from coordinate 51,788,896 downwards.
AACACCAAGCACGTTCACTATTTCAATAGGAAGTACATTCTTCATGTTTCTAAATTTGATTGGAAAGGAGTTGCGTATTATACAAAACCTACCAACAGAAATGTGCTTGTGTTTCAGAGTAGGAAGAATTTATTGAGAGAAAGGGAGTTTCTTTCTGAAAGAGACAGAAAGCTCAGAAAGTGAGTTGCCCTGTGTTTACCATTCTAAAGATAAGTAACAAAAATCTGTTCACGTAAGAAATAAAAATCTTGGGAAAGTAAATGAAACCACGATGCCTCGTGAATAAACAACATCAATAAAGGATATAATATGATTACAATAATCCAGTATGAGTTCTGGAACTGTAACAAGATGAAATTAACAGAAAATGGAAAATAATGGCTCAAGTTACCTGATCCAGATATCTTTTATGCTTTTCAAAGCAGTTTTATATTCATCATTATGTTACAGCAGGTTATTAGACTATGAGTTAGTTGAAGAAATATTTTTCTTTTTTTTTTTCTTCTTTTTCTTTATTTGTCTGCTGAGCTTTTAAAAACCTTTGGATAATTGTCAAGTATTTTCTCCCAGTCTGTGGCATATCTCCTCATCTTCTTGACAGTACATTTCACAGAGTTCAAGTTTTTAATGATCCATATATAAGCCACTCTCCTTGTATGAAGGGAGAAATTACATATTTTCAGAAATTATTGTAACCACACATAATTGCATATGTTTGTCTCCTTGGAATACTCACAGGGAAAAACTTCATGATCACTAGTATCTCCCGAAATATTCTGAACATGTTCGTAATGATTAACTTTTTATTAATTTCAATTATAGTACTTATCTCCTTGAGTATTGATTGTAGAGATTTCTGTTTCTGTCCACATAATGAATAAGGGCTCACTTATAAGCTCTGCAAAGACAACACTTCACACGGTTGGAGCAGAGTTGTGATTTATGTGCTTAAATGAGTGAGTTAGATGAAAGCAACTCATACCTCGTGTGTGAGAACTAAGTAAGTGGTATTTTCAAATTTTGGATGCAGGCATGCATTTACTCAATGGTGATTTTAGTCCTAAAGCTTAGCATATATGAAAAGTCAACCAGTAGGAAAACTAATCATAAAGGACTACTTGTTTGGGGCATTGAGTATGTAGGGTTCTAAACATTTTTAAGTTTAATCTATACAGATATATGTACTTACTAATCTGGGCTTCATATAAAATGGGGCATTGCAGAATGGGAAACTGGGTTCAAAAAATGATAATCATGTTAAAGTGTATCTATTTAAATTGCTAGACAATAACACCTGCAGAGTCTAGGTAACTTACATATCCTTGTAATATACTCAGAGTAAATTTTCTGCTCAGAGTCTCCTACTAAATGGTGTTAATCTATAGTCTGACTTATGTGCCTTTCAAGTCCTCTCTTTTATCCTCTTTTTCTTCACTGTCTTTCTTAATCTCATTCTCATATCCTACATTAGCCATCATCCTCACGGAGCATTTTATCATGTTTTGTATTTCTTTATTAGTGTCATATGATAATTGCACACTTACAGTATTTAATAACTTCATACTTTTATCAGTAAGAATCCATTGACTGCTCTAATAGTCATGAAGGTCTTTTAGTAGTACTCCACTAGTGGTTGACATTAGTGAGTACTTGCTCTCAAAATGGCATCACACTAAGCATTCAACACAATCTAATTTATTACAGTCATCTGATTCAATAGAAAAAGTCTTATAAATCCAACTATATAAATGTGGAAATTGAATCAGAAAATTCAATTAATTTAGCCTGTGACTTCTAAGAAGATGGGACGAAGGTTAGGTGGGTTTCAATGACTTGGGAGTCAAATAGGAGGTTGATAAGGCACACCTCTGTCTGTGTCTGGGTTGTCATGTAGAAATGACCTTGAGGTCTGTGTCTTGTCCCCCAACCCTTACCTCTGTGGCTCTGCCATGCTTCTTGGTTGGAGTGAACTGAAACTTCATGGAATGGATTTTAATCAGTAAAAACAAAATAAACCTCCCCTCCTTTAAATTGTGAGTGTTAGGTTCCAGCAAGGAGAAAACTGGCTAACACGAATATTGGTACCAGAGAAGTGAGATCCACTATACCTATCCATGTGACTTAGAAGCCTTTGGAAATGTTTTGAGAGGAGTTTGGAACAGTATGGATATGTAGGCTAGAGAAGCCCTAGAATATCATAAGAAGAGTGTGATGGATGATCCTGCTAGGTTCTCAGAAAGCTAAAATGCTGGTTGCAATGTGGACAGTAAAAGCCAGGCACAGAAGTTTCCACTGAGAAGTACTGTAATAGCATTTTGACTAGAGGCTATATGTGTTACGCTGTGGCACAGAATTTGTCCACTTTGCAGTGTCCTCAAAATTTTCGAATGACTGAGAAGTTGTCTTAGTTACTTTTCTCTCTCTTTGTTGAGACAAAATACCTGACACTCAAAATTAGGAAAGGAAAGGTTTATTTCTTACAGTTGTTGAAGGTTTCAGTTCATACTCAGATGGCTGCAAAGCAGCGTGGCATGGCTGGGGGGCAGTCTTTCATAGCTGCTGCAAACAGCAAGACTCAAACCAGCAAATGAGAGAAGACACGCCTTCTTCCTGCTCTTACACTATATGCTGGTTCTGTCCCTGAGCAGGTGCAGCACTCACAACACCAATCCCAGTGCTAGATGACAAACCAATCACAAATGCTAGATTCAGCCACCTCCATAATTGCATGAGGCTTTGGGAGGACATCAGACACAAACCATAATATTCCATCCCTGGTACCCCAAAGACTCATGCACATCCTTTAAACAAAAGACATTTAGTCCATCTCCAAGAGTTGCCAAAGTCCAAGTCCCAAGTATCCTCCAAGATCTATGGCAAACTCAAAGCTCTAATCCCTGTCCAAATGAAACAAAGTTAAACACTTCCAACATACAAAGACACAAAATGAACATTACCATTCCAAAAGTTATAAACAGGGGGAAAAAGCATTATAACCAAAGCAAGTCCAAAATCCAGCAGAGCAAACATTAAATACTAGAGTTCCATGCTTGTCATCTGAAGCAATCTGGTTGCAAGCTCCAAAAGGCTTGTGTGATTTCATCCCCATGGCACTTCCAGGGATTTCAGCTCCCACTGCTTCTCTCTCTCTTAAGCCCCCTCTTCTCAATCTTTGTAGCTTTCCTTGGATAAACCACGTTCCTGGTTTTTCCAAACTTCTGGGATCTACACTGCACCTTCATCTTTTCCCTCACAGCTTTACATATTGCTCTCTCAGGATGCACTGCCTGGCCCCCTCAGGCCTTCTGAAATCAGAGTTTAAGCTGCCTTAACTTCAGAACTCATGCATTCTCCATTCAGTAAAACCAGTACCATGTGTATGCTGCCAAGGTCCATGCCAGCTAGAGCAGTAGCCAGACTTTCCTCACTTTAGGCTGTAGGAGTCAAGTGACTGGATCACTGAGCTCTCTGATCCTGATTGTGAGAAACAAGCTCTCTATGCCACCACTATTCTGAATTCTGGTGTAGCTGCTGCCATTGTGGAGTCTCCTGTGGCCTCTGTCACCACTCTGGAACACGGCACTCTGCAGCTTTCTACTCTGAGCAAAGTGTTTCACTTTTGCAATTTTGAGGCTGCAAAGGGTAGAGATCTGATGCTTCCTGGGATGTCCCCAGTCCATCTTTTTAGTTCTCTGTTCCTTCTCAGTAATCAAAGTCTCAGCTCTATTTTTACAGTCCACAGCTTTCTCATAATGTTTTAAATCATCCTGCTATACTCTTTGATCTTGATTTGCATCATAAATTTGGCTAAAATCCCCCAACCATAACCATGCCTTAACTTTCAATTGCCTTGAATTTTCTTTTGCCGGATTAATCAGTTCATTGCCCCTAATTTCAGTCTCAGGCAGTCTCTGGGCATGAGCAAAATGCCAACCAACTTTCTGTCACCCCATAACACACATCATGTGGAGTCCAACAACCAGTGCAATCCTTTTTCCCAGCAGAAACCTCCTGATCTCCATGATCTTTACCAGCAGGCTCTCTATCAACCTTCTGGTCTCCTGAGCTCTGACCAGAATCTGACAGAACAGCCTAAGCTATTCAAGTGCCACTCTTTCAAATGACATCTCCGCACCTTTGCAAGCTCTTCCCGCAAGTCATTTCCAAAGGCTCCTGAACCGCACGATCAGTTATAATCACAGCAATGATCCCACTCTTTGGTCCAAATTCTGTTTTTGTTACTTTTCTCTTGTTGTTGAGACAAAATATCTGATGCCCAAAATTAAGATTCATTTCCTACAGTCCTTAGAGGTTTCAGTCCCTACTCAGCTGGCTGCAAGGCTGGAAGACAGCCATTAATAGCTGGCTCAAACAGAAAGGTATGAAGCAGCCAAAGAGAGAAGCCATGCCTTCTTCCCACCCTTACACTGTATCCTGGCTCCACTCATTGGAGCATGTAGCACTCACATCACCAATCCCAGTGCCAGGCAACAAACCAATCATGGACGCCAGACTCACTCCCTTCCATGATTGCATGAGGCTTTAATGGAGGACATCTGAGTACACTATTGACTTGAACTTGGACTTTTGAAAAATGCTAAAACTATTGAGAACTTAGGAAAGGAATTCTTCATTTTTGATCATACACAAGATAATTTTATCATCTTAGGTAGAATTATAACCTCTGTTTATTCAGGGCTTAAGTGTGGTTTAAGATGTGTTTTGAGTATCAAGTTGTGAAGGGATACGATATGGCTATTACAATGGAGTATCAAATTAATTGACTTTGAGATCCACTTCAGGGATTGGAAGCAAAATCTGCCTTATCTGGGTGGCTCATAGAGAGATGGTTGTAGGTCTATATCTGTCCTTCACCCATCACTTTTTGGCACTGCCCACCTGCTCTACATACTTGCTAGCATGAACAAAAGTGCTCTGCTATGCCTTACCCTTTTACTATGATATCCTTACCTAGAGCCCAGCAAAAACGCTGAATCTTCTGAATCCAAAATGAACTAGACTTTTACTCCTCTAAATTGTGGGTGTTGGACTTGTAACTCAGTTATAAGAAAACCAATACAGTCTGTAACTCTATCAATAAAGAAATGTCAAATGCATAGATTTTTAAAAATTATTTTTGTTCTCCAGGTCAGGATATGTTAGTGTTACTCTGTTCACTTTCAAGATTATTTGGACCATTTGTGGTCCTTTGCATTTACATATAAATTTTAGTATAGTTTTTCCTTTTATGTAACAGGCTATTTGAATTTTGGCACAGGCTATCTGATATAGTGGAAAGCTTTCCCTGTGCAGTTACTCTCAAATTTATGCGGATTAAGACTTTTCCATCTCTAGCTAAACCTGCAAGATCATGAAGAGTTCACAAACTCTTTGACAGGAGAGAGACAATTGGAGGGTAATGCGTATGCTTCAACCCCACATAAAAATCACTCCCAGTAATTCTTCCTGAAGCCCATTGTCTATGACTAGTACATGTCTCAGTTGTATGTGTAGAGAAATGCACAGGTTTTGAACATCACCTCCTATGCTACATTAATTTTAAAAATAAAATATTAACATTTAATGTTACAGAACACCTGGAGTATACTAAAAATGTTCTGTGGTTTGTGCATATGCGCATATATATATATATATATATATATATATATACTCAAATGAAGCAAAATATCTATGCTCACACAAAAGCATCAACTTTATTCATTGTCAATCACCAAATGTAAGATCAAGAAAAGTTGCCCTGAACAAAGAGTGAGAAAAATAATGTACAAAACTCAATTTATATATAACACCATAATAAAACTGTTTTTGTGACAAATATGTGTAATAAAGTGACTGTGCCCCAACTAAGTTTATGCTAAATAAAAGATGCTACTATCAGAGACTGTATTTCTCATATTTAATGACATTTTTACAAAGGCAAACTTATAAAGCAAAGAGTGTCTCATATTTCTTAGGAAACTATGTACAGAAGAAGATGACACTGAAAAGCTCAAGAAATTGTACGTACAACAAAAATTTTTAGAACTCTAATTTATTGGGCATATTTCCATTTACATATTAATAAGTAAATTTATAAACCATAGGTATATATTCAAAATATCCAAATTAGTCCCCACAGGCAGTTTGTTTCTTCAGTAGGAAAGAGGAGCTACAGATGCCCTCCTGGGGGCTGTCCCCTGAGGGCTGTATGTCTTCATAATCTTCTCCTGGTTCTTATGTGTTAGCTTCTGATAGTCAGCATTACTTCAGGCCACTTAACTTTAGAGGGACCAGAAAAAAGTCTCAGCCCCTTGCATATCCCTTATTTATTTGAATGTAGACAGTTACTCATGCAAACAAGCTTTCTCCCTGTTTTATTATTTTTCTAGGATCCTGTGACATAGTTAAGGGTATAACTCAAAATAAAAATTATTTTGAGAGACACAAAAATAATAACCACTATTTATAAATATAATTCTGTGAATTATGCCCCAGAAGTAATTTTATCATTTTTGTGTTACAGTTAAGGAGGCGGTAAGTAACTCTTTCAAGGATCTACAAAAAAACGCATGGTAGATTCAGGGCTTGAATCCAGATTAATACTTCTTGTTTCATAGTTTCCTCCCTGCCTTAGATTCCCAGAGAATATTGACCCGAGAGAGACAGTGTTTCTGCTATAATTGGTGCTGTAATCTATGGCTGAATTTCTCCTTCACTGTTTAGCTTCACTGTTGAGACTGCTGTATGTTTTCAAGGAGCCAGGTAAGCTACTATAATCAAAATGCATGCTTGGGGAAACTGTCTCATGTAGAAGCCATGGAGTTATACTTAACTATGTTTTAACTTTTTCCCTTAGAAAGAGGTGAGTATGAGATATAAGTGACAAAAGCATCATTAGCAGGCAGTCAAATTTTAATTAGGAAACATCATTTTCCTTCTCTAAAAAAGGATTTGTCAAAAGCAACAATACAGGCAATGCTCTGACTGATGGTGGAAATTTCATCTTGTTCCTTGTATGGTAATGTAGCATTGGAGATAAAGGAAAAGCACAACTAAGGGCTGAAAGAGGCCTTATTCAAATTAAAGAAGTGTCAAAAAGAATTACCACACTTCTGTTCTCATTTTAATATTTTTCTCTTTGATCTTTTCCTTATCATTTCTAGCACACCCACCCACAATAATACAGTGTGACTAAATCGCAGCTTGCCAGTTATGTCCAAACTGAGCTTAAATCTTGAATCTTCCTCTACTCACATATGTAACTGTAAAGCATTATAGAACTCTGAAGTCTTTATTTGTCTTAACGGTAAAAATGAAAAGTAACAACACCTGGCTATAGATAAGATACACAAGTGAACACACACACACACACACACACATACACACTAACACGTACATGTTTCATCCTAGCAGTATTATTAAAATAGGACTATTTGCTAAAGTGGATCTTGAATGTTAAGTCTGCAAAACATGATACCCTCAAGGCTTTATCTCATAAATTGATTTTGCCAAAAGTAAGGAAAAAGATGCTGGGAATAGCTTTTAGCCTTGGATAGAAGCCTTCTGAAGACTTCACACTCAACTGAAAAGAAAACACTAGTTCTTCATGACATCAGTCTCAAGTGAAATATTAATTTTTTTATGTTTCATTTTAAATGGACAAATAATAATTGCACATATTTATTAGGTGCAATGTGATGTTTTAATGTATATTTCCAAAATTTAGTGTGCTGCAGAACACAGATCTTCAGGCTAAGGTTAAGTCACAAACTATGAATGTTCAGCCCTCAGCCTCAGTCATGCAAATACAGGAACATATGGCTAAAAGAAAGAAGTACCACAAGAAATGGACACTCTTTCAATGCAAGATAAAAATACTAATTTCAAGAAAGAAATTAAGCAAAAATAAAACAAATAAATAAAATCCCCCGGCTATATAGAAGAGAGTTTAAGTAAAGTTTAAATAAACAGAGAGTAACCAGGAAGCATAGAAAACATCCCCGTGATCATACATAATAGCAAAGCTACTGCAACAAAGATATTTCAAGATTTTAAAACTTACCCACAGCCCAAAACTAGCATAATGTCACCTACCTGACGTAAGTAAACTTAGAGGCCATCTTCGAATGGCCTCTAAATGAATTGAATAATTCTTTATATTCATGTGACTCACAGCTCAGAATTTAAAGATTGTTTTTCTGCATCTTCACATTTAGTTTTCCTAATAGCATCTTAGGTAGACATCATTTCATTATTCTTTACATATTATGTACATATCCATATATAAAACTTCAGACTTATCAGGTTGAATCATTTTAAAAACTTACCAAATATTAGTTTATAAATACATAAAATTTGAAAACTGGAGACAGAATTGATGTAGAATTTCCAGGTAAACAGTCTGGTTTCACATAATTAAGGAAGTCGGTTTTGTAATTAACCTCACATTCAGATAAGGAGAAACTTGAAATACACATCATCATTGTAAGTACTCCATGTGCTATGTAAACAGTGTAACAACTTTTCCACAGTATCTGTTAACACTCTTGTCTTTTATTTTATTTTGTTGCAAGGCATTTCTGACTGCAAATAGTGCCGATGGAGAACAGGACAGAGGTGACAGAGTTCCTGCTGCTGGGACTGACCTCTGACCCGCACCTGCAGCTTCCCCTCTTCATCACCTTCCTCCTCATCTACACCGTCACTGTGGCTGGGAACCTGGGGATGATCCTGCTCATCCTCCTGGACTCTCGTCTGCACAGCCCCATGTACTTTTTCCTGGGTAACCTGTCCCTGGTGGATTTCTGTTCCTCTTCCAATGTCACTCCCACAGTCATGGCTGGGCTTCTTTTAGGAGAGAAGATAATTTCCTACATTGCCTGTGCTGTTCAGATGTTCCTGTTTGCTACCTTCATTTGTGTGGAAAATTACCTCCTGGCTGCCATGGCCTATGACCGCTATGCTGCAGTGTGCAAGCCTTTACATTACACCACCACCATGACCACAAGTGTGTGCTCTTGTCTCATCCTAGGCTCCTATATCTGTGGCTTCCTGAATGCCTCCATCCACGTTGGAGACACATTCAGTCTCTCCTTGTGTAATGACAATGTGGTCCACCATTTTTTTCTGTGATATTCCGGCAGTCATGGTTCTCTCCTGTTCTGATAGACGTTTCAGTGAGCTTGTTCTTGTTTATGTTGTAGGCTTTAATATCTTTTTCGCTCTCCTTGTTATCTTGATATCCTATATATTCATTTTTGGCACCATCATAAAGTTGCATTCAGGCGCAGGGCATCGAAAGGCTCTGTCCACCTGTGCCTCCCACTTCACTGCCGTCTCCATCTTCTATGTCACTGTCATCTTCATGTACCTGCAGCCCAGCTCCAGTCACTCCATGGACACAGACAAAGTTGCATCCGTGTTCTACACCATGGTCATCCCCATGCTGAACCCCATGGTCTACAGCCTGAGGAACAAGGAGGTCAACAGTGCATTCACAAAATTTATTTTGAAAGCAAAGTAATCATTAGAATCTTGAATTTACCGGTGCAGGATGACAACACCTAGCCACGGAGCTCTCTGGCTTTCTCCTTCTTGTCAGTTTCATTTTAAGGCCCATTTTAAAGTTAGAAATCTCAAGTGCGACCATTTTTCTGCAATGGTGTTTTATAGAAAATAATGATGTGCTCAAATAGAATACCTTCTCATGAGTGATTAAAATGTTCTTGGGGTCAGATTGTGGTATCAGTCAAATAATATTTTATATTGAGCTCTGATTCCTGCAAATCTGTGCAAAACAAGGTAAAAGAGCCCAGTAATAAAACTGCATCCAGATGGCCCATAAAAGCATGTACATGTGAATGTGGTGTACTTGCCATAAGTAAATATAATGTGTATATTGTGAATGTTTAAACTGTTAATTCTCCAGGGTTTAGGTTTACCCATACAGCTGTTAACTTGTTTTGTGAATTAGAGTATTTTTGAAGATTTTACGCTGTTATCACCAGAATTAATAGAGAATTCTGTACTCCTCAGCATGGGTGGCCATAATCAACTCCATTTAGAGTTTCCATGAATACAGTATGAACTTGGAGAAAGGCACATCCTCTATCTCTCTCTTTTTTTAATCTGGAAACCCTGTCCTTTCTTACTCTTGGATATCAGAGCGACCGTCTCTCCAGCCTTTGGTGACCTACCTAGTTCTCAGGGGTTGACCCAGACTGAGCTACACCGCCAGCTTGTCTGGCTCTGCAACTCTTAGGAAGCACAGCATGTAGCTCCACAATTACAAGACCCACTATCCATAATTAATCTCCTCTTCTATGTCTCTATTCTGATGATTCTGTTTCACAGGAGAACTTGTCCTAATTAATTTATGCTTAATATTCAAAACTGAATATTTGAATATTAGAATATATTTTTCTCTAATAATTCATATTTACCACTATGACAAGTGGCCTAATTTGAGGGGGAAAAAAACATGGTGTATTATGAAAAGAAATTGTGTTCTTTACCTTTGTGCATATTACTGAGATTCCAAAGCTTGGAATCTCATATAAATTAATATTTATATTTAATGAGTGGTTTTCCACTGAACATGTTCATCTTTTCATTTTCAGTAGGATAAGATATTCAGAGTACCAGAAAAATGCTGAGAAAATATTTTTATCCATTCATTACAACCAGTATTCACAGTAGATAAAAATTACCCTGACAAACCAATGATGGTGTACATTTTTTTCTGAAAATTACTTCAAATCATTAATGCAGACATCCATTTTAATTTGAGTTATTTATCTCTGGTCACTCTCCAAAGACTTTTTCAGTTTCAATTGAGATTATATGGAGTCTATAAAATAGTTCTAAGTTTTCTGATCCATGAGTGGGATTATCTTTATCTTCATTTAGATCTAAAAATTTCTATGTAGTATTACAAACAATTGATCATTTTATTCATTTTAAAACTTTATTTTATTTATTTAAAGAGAAAAAAGAAAGGATATAAAAAACAAAACAGTAAAAGGGTACAAGTAATACAGAATTTCAAGAGAAAAAATATACAGTAAGAAATCACTAATTAATAGGTTACATATTGTCTTCCTAGAAACATTTGTCCAAATTATAAAATTAAAGCATATAAAGTGGACATTCATACAATGATATTGGAGACAGTTCCATTCAAGGATCGAACAAAAGCTCAGTAATATGGTTTTCCATCCTACACACTCAAACATACTTGCGGTTATATTCCTTAGTCCACCTTCCTTTCCTCTTTTTTACAATAACAATTACACTTTTTGGGTTTTATTACTCCCACAGTTCTTATTACTTTTTTGAAGAGAATAAAACCATACTTGACTAAGCAAAACAGAGTCAGTTAGAACAGAAGGATGGGCATAGAACATGATGCAAAAACAGAATACCAGGTGATCAAAAGTGGTTACCATTGTGCCTCTTGCTATTTTTAAATTGAGTTGCCTATATCATCAGGTATAATAGAATTGATCAAAACAGTACAGAACAAGACCAGTAAAACCTACACTGGAGACCTTACAGGACTTCAAAAAAAGATAATAATCAAACCATAATGGGCATCATAGTATAACTTATTGCCTTCAAAGTGGTTGCCTATACCCTCAAATTTGATACTATCAAACAAAACAGAATATAGTATAATCAGACAGAACAAGATGGGGAGAGCAATACTGGGGTTCAAATCAGGTTAATAGGAAAACAAAAAAGTTACTATAATATGTCCCACTATTTTTAAATTTAGTTTTCCCTTAATTAAAAAAAAAGAGAAAAACAGATTAATTTAAAAAAATAGGGGGGAGATTGAGATAAGAGAGGATATTGTAAAAGAACAATTCAGGGTCAGAACTGAACAGTTTAAGCATCATTGTGTTTCACCACTAGATAATCTAACATAATAGTAGTTGCCATAGTACCTCTTTCCTCGAATTATTTGAGTATAAATTCGTATGCTGTAGCATCAAGCATATCAAGACAGTGTGAAGCCATTCAGGAGAATGAAAGAATTACAGGGTATTTAGAACCAGCTAATGGAAAACAAACAACAGTTTCTATATTATCTCTTTGCCTATAAAAAATTTTGTTTATACCATGGCATATAGTGAAATATAGTAAGATACAATGTGTTAAAACCAGTGGAAACAGATGTACCACAGCTTGATGGGACTTCAAAATAAGATGATATTAAATCAGCACTAGCTTTTATGTTGTGTTGTTTTCTTCAAAATAGCTAGTCGTACTATCACAGATACTAAAAATTGAACAACCCAGGTTAAAACCATTGCAATTAATGAGTGAAAACATTATATGGCTTAAAACCAATATGATTGGGAATCATGATTACCACATACTTTTATGTATGCTTATCATTTCTTACACTAGGGAAACTATTTGGTATTTATACAAGCGAGTTTGATTTATTTCACTTATGAGTATGGTCTCAAGTTGCAACCATTTATTTATAAATGTCTCAATGTGATCATTCTTTATAGCTGAGTAGTACTCCATTGTATACAAATACTACAAGTTTTTTATCCATTCTTCAGTTGATGGACACTTAGGTTGTTTCCAAGATATGGTTATTACAAATTGTGCTGCTATAAATATGGATGCACATATATCACTGAGGTATGATGCTTTCAGTTCTTCTGGGAATATGCCTGGAAGTGGTATAGCTGGGTCAAATGGGGCTTGCAGTCCCAGTTTTCTGAGAAATCTCCAGACTGACCTCCACAATGGTGGCACTAGTCTACACTCCCACCAACAGTGCAGGAGAGTTCCTTTTTCCCCACAGCCTCTCCAGCATTTGTTGTTGGTGGTTTTCTTGGTCTTGGCCATTCTTTCAGGAGTGAGATGAAATCTCAGTGTGGTTTTAATTTGCATTTCTCTAATGACCAATGATGATGAACATTTTTTCATATATTTATTTGCCATTTGTATTTCTTCATCTGAGAATTGTTTATTCATCCCAGATGCCCACTTTTGGATTGAGTCTTTGAATTTTTGGGGTCTTATTTTTTTTTAATTCTTTATATGTTTTAGACAGAAGTCCTTTGTCTGAGGGACAGTTCACTAAGATTTTTTTCCCAGTTTGCAGATTTTCTTTTCACTATGCTGGAGATATCTTTTTACATGCAGAAACTTTTTAATAAGTGGTGATTCCACTTACTGACTCTGGGAAGTATTTCCCATGCTGTTTGAGTACTATTCATGAATTTTCTACCTACTCGTATGTCTTCAAGGTTTTTACCCAATTTGTCTTCCAATAGATTTAGTGTTTCTGTTTTAATATTTAGATCTTTGATCCATTTAGATTTTATTTTAATACATGGTGATAGGCATGGGTCTAGTTTTAGTTTTCGGCATGTGGAGAGCCAGTTTTTTCAACACCATTTATTAAAGAGGCTGTCATTCTTCCAGTGAACATGTTTGGCCCCTTTATCGAAGAAAAGGTGGTTGAGTGTGTTTGTAGTTGTGGTTGTATCTTCTAATTTATTCCACTGATCTTCGGCTCGGTTTTGGTTCCAGTACCGTGTTGATTTTACTCCGGTTGCTTTGTAATATAACTTCAAGTCAGGGATTGTGATACCTCCTGCCTTGCCTTTGTTGCTTAGAACTGTCCTTGCTATTCTAGGTCTCTTCTCACTCCAGATGAATTTTAGGAATGATTTCTCAAGATCTATGAGGTATGTTGATGGTATTTTTATTGGGATTGCATTGAATTTGAGTAAAAGTTTTGGGAGAATGGCCATTTTCACAATATTTATTCTTCCTATCCATGAGCAAGGGATGTCTTTCCATTTTCTGAGATCATCTTCAGTTTCATTCTTCAGTGTATTATAGTTTTCCCTGTAGAGGTCTTTCACTTTTTTCATGAGAGTAATTCTTAAATATTTCATTTTTGGGGGGAACTTTCTCCCTGACTTGGGGACCAGGCCGGTTCCCCACCGAACTGGGGACCAGGCCAGATCAGAGACTGTAGCAGCGGTGGCGGGAGCTCCGCCCAGCCTGCGGGAACATTCTCCCTGACCTGAGGACCAGACCAGCTCCCCACCAGACAGAGGAACAGGCCAGACAGAGGAGTGTAACAGTAGCAGCCGGAAATCCCACCCAGCCTGCGGGAACTCTCTCCCTGATGGGGGAGGGGGGGAACCAGGCCAGATCAGTGACTGTAGCAGTGGCTGCTGGGAATCCCACCCAGCATGAGGAGACCCTCTTCCTGGCCTATGGACCAGGCCGTGGTTCCCTGCCGGGTCCAGTGAGTGGGGCCATCACAGGGAACCCCATCCCAGGTTGGTGGACCTCTCTCTCACACTTGGAACAACACTCGAAGCTCCAAAATACAGGAAAATGACAAAACAAAAGACCAAAATACAATCTCAAATATCCAGCCCATCCCAAGAAAGCCCAGAAGCCATGTGCATACAAGAAAACACATGCCACATAACTGAAATACCTGAAATAATGGTAACTGAAATAAAGAAACAAGTATGGGAAGCCTTAAAGGAATTCAAACAAGAAATAATCTCTCAGATGAAAGAAGAATTGATAAAAGAAATGAAGCATTTGCTAAATGTATCTAAAGAAGATGCAGTTAAAAAATTTGAGGAGCTAAACAAAAGGATAGAATCCTTGGATGAACAACATAAGAAACAAACAGAATACATAAAACAGATGCAAAGAGATATATAGGAAATCAAAAACTCCATTAAAAGTTGTAAAAACCGCCTCAATGAATGTGAAGATAGAATCTCAGACCTCGAAGACAAGATTGCAGCCAGTGAACAGGAAAGAAAAGATCTTTTAAAAATAACAAGAAATCAGGAAATAACAATTCAACACCTACATGATGACACAAAGAGAAACAACATAAGTTTGATAAGGATAAATGAAAAAGAAGAGGACAACATAAAGGATGTCAAGAGGATATTTAGAGAAGTAATAGCTGAAAATTTCCCAAACATGAGATTGGAAACTGATACCAAGATCAATGAAGCATATAGAACTCCAAATAGTTACAACCAAAATAAATCTACACCCAGACATATAATAATGACCATCCCAGAAATTGAACAAAAGAATAGAATATTAAAGGCTGTCAGAGAGAAAAGACAGATGACCTATAAAGGAAAACCTATCAGAATTACAGCAGACTTCTCAGCACAAACAATAAAGGCAAGAAGAGCATGGAGTGATGTATTTCATATCATAAAGGAAAATGATTTCTAATCTAGGCTGATGTACCCTGCAAAACTGTCCTTCAAATTCAATGGAGAAATACAATACTTCCACGACAAAGATCAGCTGAAAAACTTCATGATCACCAAGCCAAACCTGCAAAGAATACTGACAGACAGCCTAGATACATTTAGGAAAAAACCACTAAACAAAGCAGACAATTAAATCTTTCTGCAACAGCAGAAAGATAATATGTCAACAATAAAGCAATATATAACAGTTATAACTATTAATGTAAATGGTCTCAATACACCAATTAAAAGAAACAGACTGGCAGAATGGATCAAGAAATAAAATCCAAGCATATGCTGTCTACAAGAAACTCACCTAACTCAAAAGGATATTCACAGACTGAAAGTCAAAGGATGGAAAACAATACTTCATGCAAAAGGAACCCCCCAAAAAACGGGGGTAGCAATTCTGTTTGCAATCAAAGTCAACTTCAAGCCAATAATGATCAGAAAGGATAAAGAAGCTCACTACATACTGGTTAGGGGAAAACTCCAAGAGGAAGAGATAACTATCTTAAATATACATGCACCAAAATCCAGAGCACCCAGTTATATAAAACAAGTACTAACAGAAATGAAAAACCAAATCAGCAGTAACACAATTCTGACAGGAGATCTTAACACACCATTGACACCAATGGACAGATCAACCAAACAGAAAATCAACAAAGAAGTAAAAGAACTGAATGGCACCTGTGAACAAATGGATTTAATAGACATATACAGAGTATTCCACCCAACGACAACAGAATACACATTCTTCTCAGCAGTACATGGGTCATTCTCTAAAACAGACCATATATTAACTCACAGAACATATTTAAACAAATGCAAAAGAGTTGAAATTATCCATTGCATGCTATCGGACCATAGTGCGATGAAATTAGTAATTAACAATAAAAGATACTGCAAAAATCCCACAAACACATGGAAACTGAATAACACACTCTTGAGGAATCAGTGGGTCACAGAGGAAATTTAAAAAGAAATTAAGCAATACCTACAAACAAATGAAAACGCAGATACAACTTACCGGAATCTGTGGGATGCAATGAAAGCCGTCCTCAGAGGAAAATTTATTGCACTGAGTTCCCACGTCGGAAAACAGAATGAATAGAAATAAACAACATGATGCTACACATCAAACAGCTAGAAAAAGAAGAGGAAGTCAAGCCCAAAGCCAAAAGAAGAGAGGAAATTATAAAAATCAGAGCAGAAATCAACGCAATAGAGACTAACAATCCAAAGAATTAACGAATCAAAAAGTTGGTTCTTTGAAAGAATAAATAAAATCAATAAGCCCCTAGCCAACCTTATTTTAAAAATGGAAGAAAGAGCTCAAATTCATGCAATAAGAAATGAAAAAGGTGAAGCCACTACAGACTCAATAGAAATACAGAAGATCATCAACACCTATTTTGAAAACCTCTACTCTCAAAGGTTTGATAACACAGAAGAAATAGACAGATTCTTAGAAACATGTGAAGTACCAAAGCTAGATCAAGAGGATGTAAAACTGCTGAATAACCCAATCTCTATCAATTAAATTGAACATGTAATTAATTCCTTACCTACAAAGAAGAGCCAAGCCCAGACAGATTCACTGCAGAATTCTACAAGAAATAAAAAGAAGACCTAATACCGACACTCCTCAAACTCTTCAATGAAATTGAAAGGGAAGCAATCCTTCCCAAGTCATTCCTGGAAGCAAATACTACTCTAGTACCAAAACCTGAGAAAGACCCAACTGAAAAAGAGAACTACAGTCCAATCTCCCTAATGAACACAGATGCAAAAATCCTCAATAAAATATTGGCAAAAAGAATGCAGCAAATCATCAAGAGGATTATATACCATGACCAAGTGGGATTCATCCCAGGCATGTAGGGATGGTTCAACATTCGTAAATCAATAAATGTAATCCATAATATCAATAAAGCCAAAAGTAAGAATCACATGATCATTTCCATAGATGCAGAAAAAGCCTTTGATAAGGACCAACATTCATTCATGATAAGAACATTACAGAAAATTGGAATAGATGGTCTTTACATCAATATAATAAAGGCCATCTATGACAAACCAACAGCCAGTATCATACTAAATGGCAGAAAATTGAAAGCCTTTACTTTAAAATCAGGCACAAGACAAGGATGTCCTTTATCACCTCTCCTATTTAATATAGTACTGGAAGTACTAGCCAGAGCAATTAGACAAGAGAGAGAAATAAAATGGGTAAAGATAGGAAAAGAAGAAGTTAAATTGTCATTTTTTGCAGATGACATGACACTCTACATAGAAGACCCCCTAAACTCCATTGAAAGACTCTTAGATATAAATAAATTCAGTAATGTGGCTGGATACAAAATCAATACTCAGAAATCAATAGCATTCCTATACACTAACAACAAATTCACAGAGAGAGAAATAAGAGAAGCCACACTCTTCACACTAGCAGGCGAAAAAATGAAATATTTAGGAATTACTTTTATGAAAGAAGTGAAAGATCTATACAGGGAAAATTATAATACACTGAAAGAAGAAACTGAAGATGATCTCAGAAAATGGAAAGACATCCCATGTTCATGAATAGGAAGAATAAACATTTGAAAATGGCCATTCTCCCAAAACTGTTATACAGATTCAATGCAATCCCAATAAAAATACCATCAACATACCTTATAGATCTAGAGAAATCACTCCTAAAATTCATCTGCAACCAGAAGAGACCTAGAATAGCAAAGGCAATTCTAAGCAGCAAAGGCAAAGCAGGAGGCATCACAATCCCTGACTTGAAGTTATACTACAAAGCAACGGTAGTAAAATCAACATGGTACTGGAATCAAAGCAGAGCAGAGGATCAAGGGAATAGACTAGAAGATACAACCACAACTACAAACACATTCAACCACCTTATCTTTGATAAAGGAGCCAAGCAGGTTCACTGGAAAAATGACAGTCTTTTTAATAAATGGTTTTGGAAAAACTGGCTCTCCATTTGCCAAAAACTAAAACTAGACCCAAGCCTATCACCATGTACTAAATTAAAATCTAAATGGATCAAAGATCTGAATATTAAAACAGAAACACTAAATCTGTTGGAAGACAAATTAGGTAAAAACCTTGAAGACATAGGGGTAGGCAGAGAATTCATGAACAGTACGCAAACCACATGGTAAATAATTCCCAGAATCAATAACTGGGACCACCTCTTATTAAAATGTTTCTCTAAGTCAAAAAAAAAATCTCCAGCATGGTGAAAAGAAAACCCACAAACTGGGAAAAGCTCTTAGTGAACTCCCCCTCAGACAAGGGAATTTTGTCTAAAACATATAAAGAATTAAAAAAAAGTCAGACCCCCAAATTTCAAAGATCCAATCCTAAAATGGGCATCTGAGATGAACAGACACTTCTCAGAGGAAGAAATACAAATGGCAAATAAATACATGAAAAATGTTCATCATCATTGGTTATTAGGCAAATGCAAATTAAAACCACACTGAGATTTCATCTCACTTCTTAAAGAATGGCTAGGATCAAGAAAACCAACAACAACAAGTGCTGGAGAGGCTGTAGGGAAAAAGGAACTCTCCTACACTGTTGGTGGGAGTGTAGTTGGTACAACCTTTGTGGAGGTCAGTCTGGAATTTCTCAAAAAGCTGGGATTGGGAGTCCCATTTGTTCCAGCTATTCCACTTCTAGGCATATTCTCAGAAGAACTGAAAGCATCATACCACAGTGATATATGTGCACCTATGTTTATAGCAGCACAATTTG
Organism: Cavia porcellus; assembly: GCF_034190915.1. Classification (NCBI taxonomy): domain Eukaryota; kingdom Metazoa; phylum Chordata; class Mammalia; order Rodentia; family Caviidae; genus Cavia; species Cavia porcellus. The sequence goes on along the minus strand of NW_026947500.1, from coordinate 51,769,838 downwards.
TAATCACCAGATCTTGGAAACAACCCAAGTGTCCGTCAACTGAGGAATGGATAAAAATGTTGTGGTATTTCTATACAATGGAGTACTACTCAGCTAGAAAGAAGGGTCACATTGAGGTATTTATCAATAAATGTGCACAGCTTGAAACCATACTCATAAGTGAACTAAATCAAACTCGCATCTGTGAACACCGAATAGTTTCCCTAGTGTAGGAAATGATTCAAATATATAAAAGTATATGGTAACCATGATTCCCCATTATGTGGCCTTGAAGCCTTCTAAGGTTTTCACTCATTAATTGGAATGGCTTTGTTTTGGGCTATCTGATATTATGGCCTGTGATGCAAGGAACAGCTATTTTGAAGAAAACAAGACATCATAATAGCTAGTGCTGATTTAATACCATCTTGTTTTGAAGCCGCACCAAACTATGTCTCTTCTGTCTCCATTGATTTTATCATGTTGTATCTTGCTGGATTTTATCGTATTTGCTAGTATAAACAAAAACTGCTATAGGCAAAGAGACAATATAGAAACCATTGATAATGTTTCTGTTAGCTGGTTCTAAATACTCTACAACGCTTTCATCCACTTGAATGGATATATTACACAGTCTTGATATGTTTGATGCTATAGCATATGAATTTATATTCAAATATTTCAAGGAAAAAGACACTATGGTAACTACTATTAAGTCGGGTTATTTGGTGGTAAAGCACTAGGTTGCTGAAAGTGTCATGCTTTAACCTGTATTATTACGTTGTTATGCCCCCCTTTATCTCAACCTCTCCCTTATTCATTAAAAAATTATTTAATTTTTGAAAATTTTTTTTAAACTAAGGGGAAAAAATCAAAAAAAACTAGCAGGATATAATATGATAATTTTTTGATTTCCTATTAACTTGAAGTCCTTTATACCCTCGTTATCGTGTTTCGACTGATTAGACTCTATTCTGCTCTGTATGAAAGTATCAAGTATCAGAGTATAGGCAACTACTTTGAAGGCAGTAAGATTCACTATGATGCCCATTCTGGTTTGACTATTACCCTCTTTTGAGGTTCTATAAGATTTACAATGTTTAGGTTTTATTGGTCTTGTTCTCTACTGTTTTGTTTAACTTTATAATACCTAATGACATAGACAAATCTTAAGGAAGCAGGAGGCATTATGGTAACCATTGTTGATAACCTTGTAATCTATTTCTACATCATGTGCTATGTCTATCCTTGGTTTTGACTGACAGCTTTGTTTTATCATGCTTGATTTTATTCTCTTACAAAAAAGTAATAATATCTAAGGGAGCAATAAAACCCAAAATGTATAAATTTTGTTGTAATAAAGAGAGGGAAAGAAAAGTGCCCTGAAGGATACAACAGCAAGGGTGATTAGGTGTGTTAAATAGAAGACCATATTAATATTTTTGATTGGATTACTGAACACAACTGTCTGCAGTCTCACTGTTTGAATGTTCGCTTTGGGTGCTTTGATCCTGTGACCTGACATACTGTTTCTAAGATGATAGCGAGTAATCGATTAACTGGTGATAGCTTACTTGTTTTTTTTGTAGTTCTGAATTACTTGTAACCTTACACTGTTTTGTTTTGTTCTGCTTTTTTTCCCTTTTTCTTTTAAATGAAAAAATAAAAATAAAAATAAATTTCATTTTTTTTTGGTTGCTAGTGCGAAGGGTGTGGCTTCTCTTATTTCTCTCTCTGTAACTTTGTTGTTAGTGTATAGGAATGCTATTTATTTTTGAATATTGATTTTATATCCAGCTACATTACTGAATTTATTATATCTGGGAGTCTTTCAGTGGAGTTTTGGTCATGTTTACAGTACGTGAAGTTCACATTCATCTTAGGGAATGAATGCATGTGTGTAGCATATCTTGGTTCTTTTTAAATACCCTTTTCATTCCCTCCAGCCTTCTATAAACAATCCCTTTTGCCCATTTTCATTAGTGTTATTATTATCATTGAGTTCATGCTATTATATTTTCTTGCCTTTATCTTGGATGTCTGGCAGGTGTACATGATGCATCCTAAAAATTTCCTGCCCCCTTCTGTTCTTCTTCCCCCTTCCCCCTTCCTCTTGGACCCCCTTCCTCTCACTTACAAAAGGTCTGTCTTTGCATTTGTTTATATCCATCTTTTATTTTACCTTTATTTGCACTTTGCCTTAGGCAAATGAGAGCTACCACGTGGTATTTAAGCTTGTGTATCATATTTCACTTGACATTATATTTTCCAAGTGTATCTTTTCCTGTAAATGTCTCAGATTTACCTTCTTTAGAGTAAACAGCACTCCATTGTACATGGACATCACATCTTCTTTATTGATTCATCCACTGACAGACACACAGGCTGATTCCAGGATTTGGCTATTATGAATCATAGGACTAGAAACATCGGCATGCATGTATCACTGTAATATGAATCATGGGACTAAAAACATCAGCATGCATGTATCACTGTAATATGATGTCTTTTACTTTTCAGGGAAGATATCTGAAAGGAGAATATCTAAGCCAAATGGAATTTCTAATTTTAGTTCTTTAAGAAATCTCCATACTGATTTCCATAATGGTTTTACTAGTTTAGATAAAAGGGGTCCTTCCCACCCCAGCCACACCAGCATTTGTTATTACTTGATTTCTGATAATTGCCATTCTTTCTGGTATAAGATGAAGTCATTGTGTTGTTTTAATTTGTATATGTCTAATGGCCAGAAATACTGAACTTTTTTCCATATGCCTATTGGCCATCTGTACTTCCTCTTTTGAGAATGGAGTATCTGCTCATATCAGCTGCCCATTTTGATCAAGTCTTTTATTTGTGAGGGAGTCTGATATTTGTCCTCTGAGAAGTAGCTGGCAAATTTGTCTTTGCATTCTGTAGTTTGTCTCTTTTGGATGTTTCCTTTGGTAAACAGATTTTTAATTTTATATGGTCCCATGATTCTTACCGATATTTCTTGTGCAATTGGGGTTCTGATCAGAAAGTTCTTGCCTATACCTATGACTTTAAGTGCTTTACCTATTTTATCTTCCAATAGGTTCACTGTTTCTGTTTGAATGCCTAGGTTTTTGATCATAGTTTAGTACATGATGAGAGATACGGGTCCAGCTTCAGTCTTCTCTGCAGTTTCACAGCATCTTTCATTAGAAAGGCTGTCTTTCCTCCAACATATGTTTTGATCCCTTTTTCAAAGATCAAACAGATGAATGAGAATGGTTCCTTCCTCTGTTCTGTTCCATTTATCCACAAGTCTGTTTTTGTGCCAGTAACATGCATTTTTTAAATCACTGCTGCTGTTGTAGTATAAATTGAAGCCAGGCATTGTGATGCCTCCTGCTTTGCTCTTGTTGCCCAACACTGTTTTTGCTGTTCTCTCCCGGCTCCATAGGAACTTTAACATTGTGCTGCCCAGTTCTGTGAAGAATGCTATTGGTATTTTGATAGGGGTTGCATTAAATCAGTGCATGAGTTTTGGGAGTATGGAAATTTTGATGATGTTTGTTCTTCCTATCCAGGATCAGGGGCCTCTTTTCATTTTCTGATGTCCTCTTCAATCTCCTTTTTCAGAATACTATAGTTTTCATTGTAGAGGGATTTTACTTCCTTGGTTGGGTTAATTTCTAAGTACTTTATCTTGTGACAGTATTGTAAACAGAATTATTTTCCTACCTTTGTTCTTCTTGAGTTCTTTATTGCTATACACAAATATTACTGATTTTTATGTGTAAACTTCTTTTTTGGTACTGGGAATTGGACTCAAGACCTTGCACTTTCCAGGCAGGTGCTTATGACGCTGAGCTGTATTCCCAGTCCAGTATGTGTTGATTTTGTATCCTTCTACTTTGCTGAAATTGGTTACTAATTCTGAGAAGTTTTTGTGAGTACTTTGGTTCTTCTCTGTACATTATCATATAATCTGCAGATAATAATTTGACTTTTTCCTTTCTTATATGTGTCTCTTTTACTTTTTCTTGTGCCTGATTGCCCAGAGTAATGTTCCCGGGAATATGTAGAAAAGAAGTGGTGATGATAATGAGCATCCTTATCTTATTCCTGATTTTAGAGGAAAGGCTTTCATACTTTTTCCAATTTTATATGATTGGCCATTGGTTTGTTAGGAATGGCTTTTATAAGATTTAGGCAAAGTTCTTTTATACCTGTTTTCTTCAACATTATTATCATGAAGGGATAATGGACCTTGTCAAAAGCCTTTATGCATCTATTGATGTGAGCATGTGGTTTTTGTTGCTCCTTCTGTGTATGTATTACACTTATTAACATCAACCAATAGCCTTGAAACTATCCTTGCAATACTGAGATGAACTGTATTTGTTGTGATGTATGATCATTTTGATTATGTGTTGCATTCTACTGCCAATATTTTATTGAGCATTAAGAAGATTGGTATAGCTTTGTTTTTTCAGTTGGGCCTTTTTCTAGTTTGGGACCAGAGTGATACTGGCTTCCAGAAGGGACACTGGCTTCCAGAAGCATTCCTTCTCTTTAATTTCATTGAAAAGCTTGAAGAATATTGATGATGTAATGTCATTGAAGTTTTCATGGAGTTCAGCAGTGAATTCGTTAGGCCCTGGTCTTTCCCTCTTTGGTAGGTTTTATTTTTATAATTGCCTCAATTTCATTGTTTCTTATTGGACTATCCAAACTGTTATGTCTTCTTGGTTTAGTTTTAGTGATTAATATGCATCTAAGAATCTTTCCATCTCAAAAATTTTTCAATTTGTTCAAATATGTTAGTTCATAGTTGTTACTATCTTCTGGATTTCAATGGTTTCTATTATGATTTTGCATTTTACATTCTGGTTGCATAAATGTGGCTCTTCTTTCTCTTTCTTGTGGTAAGTTTGCTTAACGGTTTGTCTATTTTGATTATTCTTTCAAAGAATCAGTTCTTTGATTCTTCGTATTTTTGTCTCAATTTCATTAATTTCCTCCCTAATATATATTATTTTTCTTCTTAATTTCAGTTTAAACTTAGTTTATTGTTGTTTTCTACTTTTGTGAGATAGGTTTATTATTTCAACTCACTCTATTTTTCAAATGTGAATGTTAACTACAATTAGCTTCCCTCTTAGGACTGTTTCACTATGTCTCAAAGCTTCTGGTGTGTTTTGCTAACATTGTTCTCTGCTTCCAGAAATTTTTAAATTCCTTGGTTGATTTCTTCTATGACTCACTTAGCATCCAGGAGCATGTTATTAAGTTGCCAGATGTTTCCAAATTTTAATGTGATTTCTTCTAAGATTGATTTCTAACTTCATTTCACTATGGTCAGATAATAAATGTGGGATAATTTCAATTCTTCTGCATTTTAGCAGTCTATATAGTCAACTTTGGAGGAAATTCTGTGTGCTGCAGTGAAAAATGTATACTCTGTTGTAGTTGGGTACAGCACTATAATCTCTATTAAACTCATATGTTTGAAGATGTGGCTCAACTCTTTGTTGGTCTTTTGGTTTAACTGATCTATCTCTTTGTGAAAGTGGTTACTATGAACACCCATAATGATTGTGTTACTGTTTATTTAGTCTTTTGTGTCCAGCAGCATAAGTTTTATGAAGACCGATGCTCTAGTATTTGGTGTACATATGTTTACAAGGGCAATCTCTTCTTACTGGATATTTCTTTAGCTAGTATGTACTGACTTTGTCATTTCTCATCAGTTTTAGCTTGCAATTTATTGTTTCTGAGAGTAAAACTGCTAATATTACATGTTTGAGGAGTCGTAGTGCAGAAAATACTGTTTTCTGTCATTTGATTTTAGTCTATGAATATCTTCTTTGGATTACATATATTTTATGAATGCAACAGACTTCTGGGCTCTATTTTTTAATCCAATATTCCAATACATGTCTTTTAATTAAGGATCTGAGGCCATTAAGATTAAGAGTTATTACTAAGAGGCGTTGATAAATTCTTCTCACTGTACTCTTTCTTTGTCAGTGAAAAGAAACTATATTGTACAGGGAGTACAAGAAAGACACCTTGACAGCATTTCGGGAATCAGAAAAATGTCACTCATTGCAGCTTAGAGTGAAAAAAAGCATCAACATTTCATTTGGGAAAAGAATCAGTTAATGATGCTCAGCCATCCAGGTGACCAAAGACTGCTGCAGCACTGGACCATGGAGGCCTGGATATTGCCTCCACTGACTGCAGTTCTTGGTGTTGTCATGAATAAAGATTGATACATCATGTCCACTTGAGAAGTCGAGATGCATAATTAAATAACTCAACACTTCTACATGCTGGGATGTAGAGAACATGCCTTTACCACTCTAGGATGTTCATTGTGTCAACTGGAGAAGTTTAGAAGTTTAACTAAAGTGATTTATCAGGGTACCAGGATCTTTACTTTGTAAACATCCTGAGCCTGTGCAAGAGGAGGGATGGAGATAGTGTGAGGGCTACATCCACTCCAGGATGCATAGTCTGCTTATAATATAAGGGAGAAAAATAGGCTTGCTTCTCCTCCCTTTGTTCTTGTCACTTTTGCTGTCTTCTGATATCTTTAAATGTTGCCCCTGGACCATACCATCCTGCTTTGGAGCCTATTGATTATGGTTTGAAACCTCCACAAAGTGAGCTAAATAAACCTTTTCTTCCTCCACTTCAGGTGGCAGGTATTTTACCTCAGCAACAAGAGGAAAGTAACTAACACGTCATGTGATGCAATTTTTAACAAAACTCAGAATGTAAGAATTGTAGGGCCAAGAATGTTTCCATCCAGACTTCATAGGAAATCCTGGAAGCCCAAGAAGGAGTCCCCAAGTGTGTGACACAAGGAGCTGTGGAAATGAACCCAACAGTGTAGCAGAGACCCCGGGAGGTGAATGATGCAGGAATATAGAAGATATTTTAAGGAAAACTGCCTCCCATTAGAAGAGTCAGTCCAAAAGGGAAGCTATGCGGGATATAAATAACAGAGCCATAAGGATGGGGGAGTGCAGGTCTTATGAAACCCAACTCAGCATCATAGTCCTACGCAGTCTCACGGAGCTACAGAAGTGAAAGTTTTCTGTTGAGATTTGGTCTTTTCTTGTTCTGTCTCTTTTCCATCCCCCTATTCCTTCAAGTGTGACATTGTACTATATTGGAACTATGCAGCTTAGTTTTTTTTTAATTTTTAGAAATTTGTAGCTAAAAGTTTACCTTGAGTCTCAAAAGAGACTTAGACTTTCAAAAAATACTGAAACTGTTAAAAATTTGGTGAATGTGTTCTTACCTTTTTGGTCATATACAAGATATTTGTATCAATTAGGCAGAATTATAACCTTGAATTTATTTGAGGATTAAGTATAGTTTCAAGAGATGTGTTTGAATATCAAATGGCAAAGTGGAGGAGCATGACCATTAGGACAGAGTGCCAATTGTTTGGCTTCACAATCAACTTCAAGAATTGGTAGAATACAGTCTGAGGCATCTGGGTGGATTGTGAAGGCATGGTGTTCAGATCTGTAACTGTCTTTCACTCATTCTTTGGCACTGTATCTCTGCTTTCCTCAGCTGCAACAATGAGCTAAGAAGCTTTGTTCTACCATATTCTTACATCTTGATATTTCTTTATTGAGTCTACTTAATTTGTTGAATCCATGAGCTAACTTACATCTTTGTTTCCATTAAGTTGTGGGAGTTGAGTATTGTATCTCAGTGACAGAATACCTAACATATCATCTACATCTCTATTTTTAACGAAATATCAAATACTTTGATGTGTTTTAATTTTCACAATCAAGAACCATTGTTGATAACCTTGTACTCTGTTTTACATCATGTGCTATGTCTATCCTTGGTTTTGACTGACAGCTTTGTTTTGCCATATTTGACTTTAATCTCTTCCAAAAAAAAAGTAATGAGAACTAAAGAGTAATAAAACCCAAAATGTGTAAATTGTGTTGTAAAAAAGAGAGGGGAAAAAAGTGCTCTAAAGGATACAACTGCAAGTGCGTTTAGGGGCATGAAATAGCTGACCATATTAATGTTTTTGGTTGGATCATTGAACACAACTGTTTACAGTCTCACTGTTTGGATGTCCACTTTGTATGCTTTGATACTGTGACTTGAGCAACTATCTCTAAGATGATAATGTGCAATCTATTAATGGGTGATTTCTTACTGTTTTTTTTTTTTGTGTGGTTCTGTATTACTTGTACCCTTACACTGCTTTGTTTTGTTTTGTTTTTTTCTCTTTTTTCTTTTAAATAAAATTTTAAAAAAAGGAAATATGAATCAGTGTATTCATTTTCAAATTTGGGCTATTCAAAGTCTGCATTTACTTACAACCTTTACTATCAGTCTTTCCGTTTGTGGAAACAGGCAGTTAGAATTTTGACACAGACTGTCTGGAGTAGTGGAAAGCTCTATCTGTTCTGTAGTTCTCAAACTTAGGGAATTAATCCATTGTTCCTCTACAGAGTCTTCTCTAAGCTCTCAGCTCCCACAGGACTTACCATACCTACCTCATGATCACAAGTGTGTGTAGTGGTTACAAGTAGGTTCTGTGTGCTAATGTAGCTCAGCTTCAAATGAAGTGATTTAACCTTCCCAAATTTCAGCTTCCCATCGGTAAGAAAAGGGTTATGGCTTGTATCACAATGTCCTCCAAAAGTATCATGTGTTCAGAGGTAGAGATTTTGGAAGGTGCTTGGAACAGGAAGGCACTAACCTCATCAAAAGGCCAATTTCCTGAGGAGTTCACTGCTGAATAAAGTATTAAAGACAGGGGTCCAGATGAAGGAAGCAGATCACTTGGAGGAGGGAGGCCTTCAGAGCTCTCTCTCTCTCTCTCTCTCTCTCTATATATATATATATATATATATATATATATATATATATATAATGTATATATATAATATATATTATATATAATTTATATTATACATATATAAATATATGTATAAACTCCACTGTAAACATAGGTAAAACATTTATACCCCATCTGAAATTATCCTAATAAAATACGTACTATAGAGAGGGAGAATGTGCTCTATAATTCCAGTGATGGATATTCTTGCAAAGGAAAATTATATGGGAAAAAATATTATTGTTTGCCAGGATACTGAGTGGTGGAAACCTGACAACAAAGAAATTGAGGATATCAGGCTATTTGGATAGTGATTATGTGGCTATATATTTAACAAAAAATCTTAGAATTATACTGCAAAAATTGTGTATAGTGCTAACTGCAATGTATATATTAATTAGCAATTTTCAAAACATAGAAGCATACTCAAAATATCTAACTATGTCCCCATGGACAATTTAATTGTTTCCTTCCTAGGATAGAAGAAAGAGAAACTACAGATGTTCTGGAGAAGTCCCCCGAGAGCTCCCAGTCTTCATAGTCTACTCCTGCCTCCTATCCATTAGCTTCTGAAATTCAACTGGAGTCCAGAGAAATTCACTTTAGAGGGACCACACTTCAGTCCTAGTCCGTTGGCCATGCTTCATTCATCGGCAGGCTCATAGTTGCCCATGAATTCAGGCCTTCTCCCAGGGCTTCCAAGAAGCCAACAACATAGGTAAAGGAATTCCACAAAATAAACTGTATCAAGAGACTGAAAAATGATTATCCTTTAGTGAGTTATTTTATAGATATTTCCTTACCTTCTCTTTCTAAATAGAATTTCATGGATTGTGTAGAAGAGATACTGTTACTGTGTTTATTTTATGATAATCTGCAGTTAAGGAGATGGTAAGTGACTTCCCTAGAACCCAGAAAAAGTGCACAGTTGGCCCAGGACTTGAATTCATGTTAATACCCCATCCTCCAGTGCTTCCTTCTTGCCATAGAGCTCTACCTCAGAGAGATTTTTATAACAGTATCAGTGCAGTTATCCATGCCTGAATCTCTGATTGCAATCTCACTTTTCAAGATTTCTGCACAAGCAAGGTAAAATATATTTAATATATACTCAGTGAAATCTCTAACCTATGCAATGGCATCGGGCCATCTGTACTTGCAATGACTTGTTGAGCACAGAAATTTACATTTTAAGTATTTTACCTTAAAAATAAGTGAATCTGAGATGCAAATGTGAAAATCTCAGCAAAAAGGAGATTGCCCTTATTGCTGTTGTAGAAGAGGATATTTGCTAAAAAAAAAAAAAAAAAAAAAAAAAAAAAAAAGGTCACGGGTATGTTTCCTGGCAGGCATAATGCTTCAGGGGGCTAGCTTATAAGGAAGTATATCAGAAGTTAAGAAGGGAGGTGTTTGGGAATAGCATTAGCCTTAAACGGAAACTGCCCAAAGGCTTCCTATTCAAATAAAAGGATTTAAAATGATGTTCCTACAAAGCAACAGACTCAGGTGAAATGTTCCTTAAGTTTTTATATTTTATTTTTAATTGAAAAAATAGTTGTATACATTTATGGAGTACAGTGAAGTGCTTTAATATATATTTGCAACATAGAGTTGGCCAAAAACAACAGATTTGTAGGCTAAAGTCAAATCAAAAACTTTAAACACTTAGCCTTCATTCTTAGTAATTCAAACATGGGAAGATACCACTGAGAGAAATAACTAGTATCGTTAATGTAGGAAATGGAAAGTAAATGCATGCTAACATGTGGATTTCAGAAAACAAATTCAGCAAAAACCAAACAAGAAAAACAGGTACATGGGAGAACTAAATAAGAGGTTGAGAGCAAAGAGAAAAATCTCACTGATCCTTCTACATGAGAAAAGCTAGCTGAACAAGGAAGGTGCATGACTTCAGAAGTAAGCCACATGTAAAGATGAGCCTACAGCCCCCCAAGTATTCAGAGCAACACAGAGCCTGTCGTTCTGAGTAATGTTGTTATAGTGGGCACTCATGAGATGAACTAACCACCCAGAACGTTTTCACACCTAATTTTTATTCTCACGCCTTGAGTAGATATCATACTACATATCTGTATCATATATATGTACATATACATAATATACATAATGGCATGAATATACATTATGAGATCTACATATAATATATACTATTATATAGATATATATTATGATATGATACAAGTAGAGATCATAATATGTATATATCCATAGTATTTATATGTACATATATAAATATAGATATAATGATATGGATATGTATATCCATATCTATGTCATATCTACATATGATATAGATATATATTGTGATACGTATATGTTGATATGATGTGAGTAGATATTGTAATATATATCCATACTATATATATATATATGTATATATATAATTGTATGGACATATATTATGTATCTGTATATAATATATACAAGGTATATTATGATATGGATATGTATTATGATATGATATGAGTAGATATCATGATATGTATATATCCAAAGTTGTTATATTGAATAATTCAAAATACTCACCAAAAACTACAATGACATGAAATTTAAACTTAGAATATTCAATCATATATTTCCAGTGCAACAGTGTAGATAAGCTGCTTGGTTTTACATAACCTCACATTCACATAGATAACTTGAGATGCCTACTATTGCTGCACCAAAGTCCTGTATTTGGTATACAAACACTTACATTTTAGTGGCATATCTGTTCCACAGCACCTATTAATACTCTTACCCTTTACTTTCCTTTGCTACAGGGGACATAACCTTCTGACTTGCAGACAACATTGATGGAGAACAGGACAGAAGTGACAGAGTTCATTCTCCTAGGACTAACCAATGCTCCAGAATTACAAGTGCCCATCTGTGTCATTATCATTTTCATCTACCTTATCAATGTGTTTGGAAACCTGGGGATGATTGCTTCGATTCTTTTAGATTCTCGTCTGCACACCCCCATGTACTTCTTCCTAGGTAACCTGTCCCTGGTGGACTTGGGATACTCTTCTGCTGTTTCTCCCACTGTTGTGGCTGGGCTGCTTGTGGGAGACCAGGCCATTTCCTACAATGCTTGTGCTGCTCAGATGTTCTTTTTTGTAGCTTTTGCTACTGTGGAAAGTTACCTGTTGGCCTCTATGGCCTATGACCGCTATGCTGCAGTGTGCAAGCCTTTACATTACACCACCACCATGACCACAAGTGTGTGCTCTTGTCTTATCCTAGGCTCCTATATCTGTGGCTTCCTGAATGCCTCCATCCACGTTGGAGACACATTCAGTCTCTCCTTGTGTAATGACAATGTGGTCCACCATTTTTTCTGTGATATTCCGGCAGTCATGGTTCTCTCCTGTTCTGATAGACATTTCAGTGAACTTGTTCTTGTTTATATTGCAGGCTTTAATATCTTTTTCGCTCTCCTTGTTATCTTGATATCCTACATATTCATTTTTGGTACCATCATAAAGTTGCATTCAGGTGCAGGGCATCGAAAGGCTCTGTCCACCTGTGCCTCCCACTTCACTGCCGTCTCCATCTTCTATGGCACTATCATCTTCATGTACCTGCAGCCCAGCTCCAGTCACTCCATGGACACGAACAAAATCTCCTCTGTGTTCTACACCATAGTCATCCCCATGCTGAACCCCATAGTCTACAGCCTGAGGAACAAGGAGGTTAAGAGTGCATTCAAAACACTTATTTTGAAGGTAAAAGAGCTTTATTTTACTGGTGCATGGTGACACTATCCAGTCATAGACTTCTCTGGATTTCTTCTTTTACTTAGTTTCATTTTAAGACCCACATTGATTTAAGTAATAGACTAATAGGCTATTACTTCTGTAGTCCTGTTTGTAGAAAAAAGAAAACACTATGTGCAAAAATGTAATATTTACATGAAAAATAAAGCTATCTTCAGATTTGGTTGTGTTTTTCACTTTTATTACCTGTCATGGTAAACAAAAATCATTGCAAATACTTTTTAAAACAGGAGTGCAGGGGCTGGGGATTTAGCTCAGTGGCATAAGTGCCTGCCTTGCAAGCAGGCAGTCGTGAGTTAGATCCCCGGTACCAATAAAAAGCAAAAAGACAAAAAATAAGTGAATAAATAAAAATCAAAATAAAACAGGAGTGCAAAGAAACCCAAAACAAATCTTCACACTTCAAATTTTTTATTTTGATTTCTATACTTTTCAGTACTGTTTTGGTTTTTTCTTAATTACTCCAAATTCTTAGTTGAATCATTTGTACATATTTTCTTTGAAGCTCGTGGACTTTCCTTCAGTTTCTTTTTTTTTTTTTTTAAGAATTCATAGATTTCACCTGAAAGTTTGAAGATTTCTATTGCTAGGCGCTTTGGCTTTTGTATTGTGTTTTGTCAGTTAGGTAAGGTTATAATTTCCTAAAGGTTCTTGATGCCTGTTGACAAATAATATTTTCTGTATATTAAATGATTACATGCTACAGAATATAATCTTCATAATTTGACACTGTGCCTGTCATTCTAGAGCTTCTAAGCAGTGTGATTTTTTTCTTTTGAGCTTAGCATCACTCCCAGTATTTCAGCACTTGGTGACTAAACTCCAAGTCTGTTTTGAATCCATTTTTAGTGTATTGTCACTGTTTCAGCACTAGAGGGTACCCCAAATCTGTGTTACAAACCTGCAGTCAATGTGTTCTTTATGTGACTGTGGGATTGCCTAACACTGTCAGTCCATCTCTGAAAGCCTCTACCTAGGCCTGGGTTCCTCATCTCTAGTCCCGGGCTTGTGTCCAGGACTTTCAGGATTAAACCCAATCTAATCCTCATCATGAGGGAAATAAACCTCTGCAAGGACTGCGTACCACCTCACTTTTCATTCCCCAGAAGACAACTATGCAATCACTCTCTCCATGTTGTACTTTATAGGTTGAGAAGTAGTAGAGTGGGCAGCCTGCTCGCCATCAATACTAAAACATGACCTTATCCACAGGGTCCAGAATCCATTAAGTACAGTGTAACAAGAAATAATACGTGCTGGGGCATGTTTATGGCCGGACACTACTGCACTTATATGTAGCATTGGTTCAAACAGAAATTCAATTGCTTGGGTTACAGATCTCCGCCTCCCATTGGGTAGGATCCAGAAACTATTTGTGTGAGAGCAGTGCTAGGAAATAGGCATTAGAGCTGCCCAGTTCAGGGGTTTTCCAGTTTAACATCAAGTTCCAAAACAGCCCTGTGTCCCACTTACTGCCCGACCAGCTGGAAGAAAGAGTCTTCCCCTTTTCTGTGCTTCGTAAATTTTCAAGAGTCCTTTTGCCACATAGGCTGACACTAAGCTGGTTTTGCCTTGGTTGTGAAGCTACAGATGTGGACCAAAACATGAGGCCATTCTATCAGGACACATGTCTCTGCCTGGTGCTGGGGCAGGTCTCCTGGGGTGTTCATTTACTGTCTCATGCTGAATCTTACTGTAGTTTTCCTGGCACTGAATTCCAAGGAAAAATCCTGCTCTGACTTTTTTCCTTACTCGCCAGCTCATCAGATCTGGTTCCTTGCTTTGCCACCTGAGTTGAGGAAAGTGTAGTGGAAACACTCCATAGAGCTAAATACAGTCCTGAGGCTCCTTCTCAGTACATTTGTGTGGGGCACACAGACTGTGGGACTCTGCCCAACCCTGAGTTTCACTGTGCCAGAACTGGTTGTGTTTGAAGTCTAAAATCTGAACTTAATTTCTTTCTCTCTCCTCTAAGTTGGATGAGTCTCATTCCACAGGGAATTGGGTTAGGCAAATAATGTTCCTCTTTCTGGTTTCTTTAGTGTATCCGTTGTACTGAAACCAGGCTCTATATTGTCTCATCTGGCTTCCCAAGCTCTTGGGAAACTCATGTAGTGAATTTTTTATTATTTGAGCACCTTTTTATATAGAGAATCACTGGAGGACCTTAGCTGCAATCTTATTTTCAATCTTTAGTGGTTTTCTATACTAGTACAGCTTTGTTTTCATTTTATCTTATATGCATCTGCCCTCTTAATGGGTTTTAAAACTGGACACACTTTTGTGACGCTTGTCCTTCTGTTATGGTTTGTGTCTGGATGTCCCCCAAAAGCCTTATGAAACCATGGAAGTGGGCTTCCAGAGTCTGTGAATGCTGGGATCATGGATGTGAGTGCTACTCCCAAGTGAGTGTGGCTTACATACATTGTAAGGCACAGAAATAGGCTTCTCTCTGTGATCCTCCCTTTTGCTTTTGTTGCTTGTGCTGTTTTCTGCCACCATGAACTGTTGTCCTTGGCCATGTATCACTCTGCCTTAGGAGCCAGCTGATTACAGACTGAAACCTCCACAAACTATGAGCAAAATAAACTTTTCCTTCTTTAACTTTGAGTGTGGATATTTTGTCTGAACAACAAGAGAAACATAACCAAGACACTCTTGTACAGATGTAAGACTTCTCTGGGCATCTTATGTAAAGTCAATTTAGTAAGGTCAAAACTCAGGGTTTGGCTTGTCTTGGAATGTCCTTATTTTTTCTTTATTCCTGAAAAGAGCATAATAACTACAGTATTCTTGATGGGAAGTTCTTTTTTTTTTTTCTTTTAGAATTTTAAATATTTCATTATGTTTTTTTTCCTGGACTGTAAGATTTCTGCAGATAAATCTACTTTTAATCTATTCTATTTTCTGTGTGACTTCTTTTTTTCTTGGCTGTTTTAGAAATCTTTGTCTTGGATTTTTGACAGTTTGACTTTATTATGGTACAGATCTGTTTTGAACAAATCTATTTGAGACTCTTTAGACTTCGTATTCCTAGATATTCATGTCTTTTCTACCACTCGGGAGTTTTTTAGCTATTATTTCATTAGATATATTTGTTATTCCTTTCTGTTCTGGATCTGTATTTATCATTGCCATTATTTTTTTCTCCTATTTCATATGGCTATTCCGAAAGATCTGTCTTCCACTTTAAAAATTCTTTTTTCTATTTCATCTAGTTTGTTTTAAAGCTCTTGTCTTTGTCATACATTGTCACTGTAAGTAAATATTAGAGGCAGACTATGTTTTGAAGAAAACAGGTTCATTTTGGGTCCCAGTTCTATAAATTCATGCTCTAGGGGTCTTGTGTGGTATGAGCTTTCTGCTAACAGAATACAAAGATAGAAAACAGCATCACACAACAAGGAAAGAGAGGATCATATCTGCCTGTGTGGTCTCTCTCCCTCATATTGCCATCAGGTTCCAGTCAGGAGTTGCATCCTAATGTCCTTTTCTAATTCTAATATGTTCCAAGGACTCACCTCAAGAAACCATCCTCAAATTAAATTTCCTTTCTGTAAAATTCTTTCACATAGAATTGGGGAGATTAAACTTCTGCAAGAGTTCAGGTGGCCAAACCACATCAAATCCAAGCATTCTCAGCTATCTCTATTGCTTTGCTAATTCATTAATTATATCGTGAATTATTTTTCTAATTTTATTAAATTGTTTATCTGAATTGCCTTACTTTATGGAGTTTCCTTGGAATCATTCTTTTAAATTCTTTATCAACTTCTTCATCAATATCATTTTCTTTGAGTACTGTTGCTAAAAATTATTGTGTTGCTTGGCATGTATCATGTTACCATATTTTCTCATACTACTTTTTTGCTTATTGTTGGTATTTCATCTGGTCAATAAGTTGTCGACACGAATCTTAGGAGATAGCTTTCATAGTGAAGGGATTTATCCTGAAAATAGGTCATAGGGCAGAAGTCCCTGTTAGGAAGCAGGGTGAACAACAATAGCTCCTCATTACTCATACTACCCCTGGAGCTCCTCTTTCTGTCAGAGCAGGGGCGGCATGACATTCTCATTGGAGTGAGAACCCTGCTGTGAACTGTTTCCCAGTATCCTCAGATGGGGCCATCCTTTGCAGGAAAACAAGCTGAGTTCTAGATTCTGCTTCATGGTGAGGTATATAATTATTGCATTGTATATTACAGAGCAACAACAATAATATAATGTATATGTAACAATGTAATGGTAGAAATAAAGCGCTCAATAAAGGTAAAGAGCTTGAATTATCCAGAAACCCTCTCCAACCTCAACTCAGCCCTCACCAGAGTCTATACAAAAAGTGGCTTTGGTGAAATTGGTCCTTGGTGATATAATTCATCCTTGGTTTTTATTGGGGACTGCCGTCTTAGAGTGTCATCTTGGGAGGTGCTGGACATTCTCCCCACTATCTCCCTACAGCTCCTTCACCTGTCTGTCATTAATGAATTTGAGTGTGGTGCATGTAGTGTCTGGGTCAGAGATATCACCAACCACTGAGGGGCATGTGAGGTTACAGCACTCTAGTAGCTCAGGTGAGTGTGATACACACAAAATAAAATTGGGATACAGCATCTATTATGTGGCTTTTTGGCAGTTGGGGTAGTGGCACGAGGGACATGGAGCCAAGTGGACATCTCATCATTCTCTGGGGAAGAACTGGTGATGGAGGCTGCAGTAATGGCAGCGCTGTGGACTGCAATGGATGAGTCCCTAAGCCCCATTTGCAACAATACTGCTGATACCAGGGCCTCTTGTGGCTGCAAGGCAAGTGGTGTTGGGGTAAGTGTCATATATATATAAATCCTCCTTCCTGAATCAACAAAAGATGTTACAACTAGTGAATGAATTCAGCATGGAAAATTAACATACAACTCAGGTGCATTTCTGTATACAAATAACAACCTATCAAGGAAAAAAAATCCTATTTTAAATAACCACAAAGAGAAAGAAAACCTTAGGGATAAACTTAACCAAGCAAATAAAAAACTGAAATGTGCAAACTTTTAATGAAAGAAATTGAAAGATATTTAAATAAACAGACAGATTTCCAGTGTTAACAGATGGGAAAAACTGATGTTCTTAATACATCCATACTTTCCAAAGCTACATACAAATGTAATAAACCATTCTTAAAATTACAGTGGCACTCTTTACAGAAATATAAAAACATTTCTAAAATTAATATGGAATCAGAAAAGACCCCCAAAAAGCCAAGAAAGAAAGAAATTTGCATCACTATAATTCCTAATATCAAATTATATCACAAAGCTATAATGATCAAAACAATATTTTACTGGCATAAAAACAGACATATGACTATTGTTTCATGATGAAAGCATTTAATGTCTATTCCTTCATCAATTTGGAATCAGACAACCTGAAATCAATCACTAAATATTATTCTTCCTGTCTCACTGACTCTTTGGTCAGCATCTACCTTTTGTCATCCACCCTTCCTGTCCATTCTGATAGCCATTATTCTCACCACATTGTACCCCATAGGTACATACATAATTACACAAGTGTGAGTAACATTATTACTCATCAATTGAAATAATTTTTTAAACTTTGAAGTATGAAAAGTGAAAAAAGATACATAATTGAATAGGACAGAAAAGGGCATCCCAGAAATAAGCCCAAATATAGTTGATCAACTCATTTTCTACAAAGCAACCAAGAAGACCCAAGAGATAAATATAATTTCGATAATAATGGTGCTAAGAAAGCTGTACTTCCACATGAAGAAGGATAAAATTTGACCTTTATTTCACTTCATATGCAAAAATCAACTCAAAATGGATAAAATATTAATATATGAAATCATAAAACTTTTAGAAGAATACAATGGGAAATGCTACTTGAAACCATCCGTGGTAATGAATTTGTTATGTCAAATTAAAGCTCAGGCAACAAAAAGCAAAATTAAAGAGAACTATATCAAACAAGAAAGCTTCACAACAAAAAAATCAGCAAATGAAAAAGCAGCCCACAGGTGGGAAGGAAAGATTTACAAATCGTACGTCTGATAAACAATTGATACTCAAATTATTAAAGAATTCACATGTTTTAAAAGCTGAAAACCACATAACTCAATTTTAAAAATGGACCATTGGAATCTGAATAGACATTATCCCAAAGAAGACCAAAAAAAAAAAAAAAATAGCAGGTATGTGTAAACACATTTAATACAACAATGATCAGGGAAATTCAAATGAATATCATGATTAAAATTCACCTTGCATCTGCTAGAGTGGTGATTATGAAAAATGTAAGAAAAAACAAGTTTTGGCAAAGAAACAGGAAACCTTTGTTTTTCCATAGTCAGCTTTGCATTGCTGGGATGAAGTAACTGACAAAGCTACTTCTGAGGTAAAGGGAGGTTTGTGTTGGCTTACAGATCTGGCAACTCATGTCCTGGTCAAGGTTTCCTGTTGGTTTCAGCCTCTGATGAGGACTGCGTGGCACAGAGACAGGGTATGCCAATGCCAGTGTCTGTACTTCAGGTCAGGAAGCAGAGAGAGAAAACTCAGCTGGGGCACCCTAGTACCTGTGGAGGGCACAACCTCAGTGAGCTAAAGCCCCCATGATGCTCAGCTTAGCAAATTTCACAGCACTTCTCAAAGCTTCCGCCCCAAGAACCAAGCCTTAAAACATTTGAACATTTTGTGAATGCTTATTCAAATCTAACAGCTTATATACTCTTGGAATATAAACTGGCACAGGCATAGTGGAAATCAGTATGGAAATGCATAACAAAGAGGAAAATATACTTACTCTTTGATACAGCAATCTCTCTTTGGAGTATATACTCAAAGTAAATGAAATCATCACCTCCCAAAGACATATGCACTCTTGTGTCTATTGCAGTATGAACCACAGTACATAGGGAAACAATGGAAGCCACCATCCATGGATGGAAAGACAAAACAATTGGAAGAATTATGCTAAGTACAAAACCAGGTGTAAGAAAACAAATACTCTGTGATCTGACTTCTGTGTAGTATAAGAAAGAAAGAGGGAAATGGGGAATAAAGGAAGGAAGGAAGGAAGGAAGGAAGGAAGGAAGGAAGGAAGGAAGGAAGGAAGGGAGAGAAAGAAGAAGGGAGGGAGGGAAAGGGAGGGGAATAAAAAGAACTCGCAGAGGTGAGAGAGAAAACTGGTTACAGTTAAACTGAGGCACTGGGGAGAGGGAGGAAATTGAAGATGCATGTTGAAGGATATAAAATTACAGATACATGGGATGAACAAATGATCTGATATAAACATGAAGATTATAGCTGATAAAATTGTATGTGAGACTTTTGTTGAAAGAGATTTTAAATGGTCTTGTCACATAAGAAACGAATAATTATGTGAAATGATGAACATTGTTCATTTGCTAAATTATATATAATGGAGCCCTTTACTGAGAATATGCATGTCAAAACATGAATAGCTTGATATAAAAGAAGGACAAGAGTTTCATAAAAGTATATTTTAGGACAATTTCTCTGATGATCATATATTTTTAAAAACCTTGATAAAATACCAAAACTGAATCGAATTTCCTATGAAAAGGATTATTTATCAGGATCACTGGGAATCATCACAGAAATGCAAGGATGATTCAAGTTAAATTAATCAATGAGATGCACCACATGAACAGAAGACCAAGAAACATACTCAGTGGTGAACCGTTGCAAATTTCCAAGATTAGGAACAAAATAAGGATGGCCACTCTTACCATTTCTCTTCTATTATTGTCTTAGTTATGACCCACATCGCTGGGACAAAATACCTGACCCCCAAAACTTAAGAAGCAGGAGTTTATTTGGGCTCATATTTGAATTCACAGCCAGCTGGCTCCAAGGCAGGACAGCACAGCAGAGGCACATGGTAGAGGACAGCTCCTCACAGCATGGAGGACAAGAAGCAAAGAGAGTTATGGGAGGGGTCAAATGGGGAGGGAATAACCCTTCCAGCCTCTTCTGCCCAGGACCCACCTGCCAATAGCAAGCCAGCAAAAAGCCTCATAATCCAATCACCTTCCAAAAGCCCTGAGGCTTTGGCCACATTTCAGATCTGAACTATAATAAGAAAAGTACTAGAAGTTCTAGACTGGTAAATTAGGCAAGAACAAAGAGAAGCCATCTAAATCATATGGGAAAGAATAGTAAAAGCTTTGCTTCTGCTGACATTTACTGACAGCTGTCAAAGGAGGAATCAAATAATGTACCCCAGAGTTGATCAAATTCTTGCACCAAAACAGGCCTTTTGTTCAGAAAATGTAGTTACTATTTTGCCTTAAATGCACTGACAAGTTCAGGAGCAATGAATGCCAAGGAGTTAGGGGTAGAGGACCAACAGTCTTGACTGCAAGAGGATTACTTAGAGGGAAGAAGAAACCCACTTTCCTACACATATGGGCAAAATTTTCCAATTCAATTAGCAGGATTAGGGCTGACATTAATCTCCATCTGGCTGAAAAATGGCTTCTACTTTCCTATTCATTCAAGAGATGACAACAGGGATACAACTAACCAATCTCCTAAAGGTTATATTAGCTTGGTAGTTAAATCACACTTAATAAAAAAAGATAAACAAGGATGTCCATTATCACCATTCGTACTCAGTGTAGTGCTGGAAATATTAGCCAGTGCAATTAGACAAGAGAGAGAAATAAAAGGAGTAAGAATAGGAAAAGAAGTTAAATTATCATTATTTGCAGACGACGTGATACTCTACGTTGAAGATCCCCAAAACTCCATTGAAAGACTCCTAGGTATAAGAAATGAGTTCAATAATGTAGCTAGATACAAAGTCAATACTTAAAAGTGAATAGCATTCCTATACACTAAAAACAAAATCACTCAGAGACAAATAAGAGAAGCCACACCCTTCACAATAGCATCCAAAAAAATGAAATACTTAGGAATCAATCTAATAAAAGAAGTAAAATATCTATTCAGGGAAAATTATAATACCCTGAAAAAGAACTCAAAGAGGAGCTCAGAAAATAGGAAGACCTCCCTCGTTCATGGATAAGAAGAAGAAATAGTGTGAAAATGGCCATTCTTCCAAAAATTGTTACACAGATTTAATGCAATCCCAATCAAAATAATCACCAGTATACCTCAGAGATCTAGAGAAATCACTCCTAAAATTCATCTGGAACCAGAAGAAACCTAGAATAGCAAGGGCAATTCTAAGCAACAAAGGCAAGGCAGGAGGCATCACAATCCCTGACTTGAAGTTATACTACAAAGCTACTGTAATAAAATCAGCATGGCACTGAAATAAAAACAGACCTGAAGATCAACAGAATAGATTAAAGATACAATTACAACTACAAATACACTCAGCCATCTTATCTTTGATAAACGGGCCATACATGTTCACTGGAAGAAAGGTAGTCTCTTTAATAAATGGTGCTGGAAACATTGGCTCTCCATATGCCGAAAACTAAAACTAGACCCATGCCTATCACCATGCACTAAGCTAAAATCTAAATGTATCAGAGACCTAAATATTTAAACAGAAACACTGAATCTGTTAGAAGACAAAGTAAGTAGAAATCTTGAAGACATAGGAATAGGTAGAGAATTCATGAACAAGAATTAAACCACCTGGGAAATACTTTCCAGAATCAACAACTGGGATCCCATCCTATTAAAGTTTTTTTTTATGTCAAAAGAAATCTCCAGCACTGTCAAAAGAAAACTCACAAGTTGAGAAAAAAATCTTAGTGAATTGTCCCTCAGATAATAACACTGAGATATTTATAAGTAAATGGATGCAACCTGAGACCATACCTTAAGTAAAATAAGTCAAACTCACATATGTAAATAACATATAGTCCCCCTAGTGTGAGAAATGGTAAGAATACTTAAGATACAAAAGCTCAAAAAATACAGTGAAAGGATAAAAATCTGCTTCAAGAGAGAAAAGTAATATCTCAGGGGAAATGAGGAAAAAGAAAAAATATCTAAAATTATATAAACACATTTAGGATAGCAAAGATGACTGTGCTACAAATTCTGTAAGTCCTTGAAACAAAAGTTAACATTTTTAGGATTGGAATAATTGTGCATATTATTGTACTGTGATCTGAGGAACTCGTGAGAGATCATTATGTAAAATAACAACCCTAGTTATGCTCCCACCATCTTGTTTAAAGGCCTATATTGTCAGTGTTTTGGGCTCTTTGCTATTGTTATGTATTTGTCTTTTTTGTTTCGTGTTTTTCTAGGAATTTGTTTTGTTCTGTTTTGTTTTTCTTCTAATACAGAAAGGATAAGTATACACATAGAGACTCATACATGCATAGAACCTCTCCTAAACATTTTATAAGAATCGATTATATAATGCATGGTGAAATGGACAGCAACTTTGAAGAAAAAAAGATACTATGATAGCCACTGCTGACTCCATAGCATCATGTTGTGAAATCCAGCAACACTGTTACTCTTCGTTCAGCATGATTTTAGTCTGTTTTGCATTGTTTAATTTCAACATACAGGAAAGTATGGACAGCTCTTTGAAGAGAACAAGAGACATTACGGCAGCCATTGTTGACTTCCCAACTGCCTGGTTTTAAAAGCCTCTAATGCCTTCATCATTCTGTTCTGATCAGTTTAATACTATTTTTGTTTTGTATGAATTCATTGTGTGTGAATTAGGACAACTATTTAGAAGAAAACGAGACAAAATGATAGTGATGATCTCCTGTTGTCTTGCTTTGAAATATGTATCCCTCACATTGTTTTCTTCTGATCTGCTTTGTTCTGTTTTGATATGTTTAGTTTTACCCTTTTTAAAATAATTTTTTAAAAAAGGATAAAATAGCAAAATTCAAAATCATAATAAAAGCAAAATTTAGAAAATTTTGCAACTATCAGTGAGGGAAATATCTGAAAATGAATTAACCCACTCCTCCTGATATTTGAGAGTGGCAGCATACTAAAAAGTTGGAGAAAAAAGAAAACAGTGGAAGTAATGCAAATGTACACATGTGCTTCTCAACACAGCGAACTATGGTGCCACACTCAGGTTAGTGACTTGCTTCCTTGATGAGCTGAAGGAGGAGACAATAGGCCTCAGAAGCATCCTCCAGGAGCTCCATCACTGCTCATTGTTACCTGGCTTCTGTTCACCAAGCTGAAGTCCCACTGGCCGTAGCCCAGTTCATTTTCTGAACAAGCCTCTGATCATCGTTTATTGAAACAAATACTAATATTTTATCATACTGTAGCCTTTTCCCAAACCATACATGCAGTGAGTCTGTAACCATAGTCAGGGAAGGTTCCAGTGATGACAAATGCATTGGTCCATGCCGAGGGGAGATCCTTCACGAAGATCTTAGGTACAGTCCTCAATTGTTATGCACAGAACCAATTCTGTAATCTATCTAGGAAGGTCTATTTCATTACTTCTAAATCACAAATAAGGAAACTGAGCTCCACAGAAGATAAAACAACCCTTCTGAGTACACAGTTAAATTCAGGATTGATACAAGGTTTAAAGATGCATTTCCTAACTCTGTGTTTATGATATTCTATTTATGCATCAGGAACATTAGGTGTTTTTGACTACTTCTTGATAAGATTTCTCCAATATTATTTATTCGTTCTTTCAGAGATGATTTCTTTTATTTCAGACACACAATTCAAGAGTTCTTTCCCCTTCTTTTCAAAGTACAAGGTAAGCTTCTACATTGGATAAACATTTGTATTAAAAATGTAATTAATACCAAGGCAACTGGGGCCCAGTACGTGTTCTGTGAGTTTTTCAGCTTAGATCTGGCTAAACCCCTTTCCTTAAAACCTTTCATGGGCATAAGAACAAGCAAAAAAATATTTTGTTCTGGATATAGGACAACAATATTTATGAAATGACATGCTGCCTTCCCTAACAAAAAGAGCAAAACCTATGGTAGATTATGATTTCATCGAGCAAGTGGTAAATTCATCCTGTGTAAATGTGTTGTCCATCAAAGGGGGTGTTCACCAAAACAGACTTAAATGACACATTGTTAGTCATCAATTAACTAACGGGATCTATACTCTCTTTCACTTTAATTCCCCAAACTCACCCTTTCTTGTTCATATAGAAAAATCTGATACATCATGATTAAAGGCATATTTAATGCTCAGTCATAGATGGATTTGTATCGTTAATATCATATAGTAAATATGGAATTTTAGAAAAGCTGCAAACTCAAATATTCCATTTCCTAATAAATAAGCATACACACTCTATGTCCTCCTCCTCTGTTACCTACTAGTATTTATAGCTATCTAACACCGACGTGTCTATGAAAAAGATGGCATTTGAGCAGTGTTTCAGCTGTTATTAAGGTGAGAAGTTCTGCTTTGGGAGATGAGATTACTCCAGGTACATGAATCAGGATAGGTTTATAACCCTTTCTGATTCTCTTTCACAGACATGCAGTTAGGAAACTGGCTACATAATTTGCAAAGATTGGTCAGCTCTAACAATCTCTAATGCCGTAATAATTGAACAGCTGCATTTTATCTTCATATACACTGTGGTACCCTGAATAATAAGTATAAAACAATCCATTATAGTCACTGGAACTTAAGACTATGATGCTTTACATGGTAAAAGGACCAAAGTGAATGTAATCAAATTAAATATTTTGGGGTAGCTTTTATGGAGTAAGCCCAAATGAAGACAATGATGATCATGAAGAGAAAATGCATATATATGCATTATGTAAACTATATGTGTGTGCATTACATAAAACTATATATATATATATATATATATATATATATATAATTCAGTTATAGCTTCCATACTGCTATAAATAAGATGTTGACAAATACAAGCAATTTAAGATGCAGACATGGAAATAATGTGCTAGGGACCAAGAGGAAGGCAGTAAATAGTGGCTGCTAGAGAAGGTCTGTTTTTATCAAAGCTGAATAAACAGATTTAAAAAAAAATAACATTATTCTGGCCTGTGAACCATTAGTGTCAGCTCCCCAGGGCCCCAAATTTGCAACCTCCATTTACATGTGATTCCACTCAGTATCAAAAGCAAAGACACAGAGAAAGTTTCTAAGAAGGGATTGCGGATCTTTCAAGACAAGCCAAAATACGGTTCTCAATTAGAGTGTCAAGCAAAGGAAGGTGTCAAATTCCTCAGTTGTCATGCAAAACAGTCATCACAGCCACTTCTACAGGAGAAGAAACAGAGTGAGGAAGTGTTAGGAGCCATTGAAAGTGGAAATTGAACATACATGCAGGGCTGCTGCATGGCTGGGGCAAGGTAAGATCAGGGCGGAGGAAACCTGGCTGCAACTCCAATTAACTAAATGGAGACTGTAGCTGCAGGCATTTCACTCCTATAGTGAAATGCAACCCAGAGCTCTCCTAAGATACTTCTCCTTGTTAACATAATTTGTTACTTGCAAAGTCCTTGAGCCACTCCCAAGGTCTGTGCAGTTTTCTGTGTTGTTTGAAAAATAATAATAAATACCAGCTGCCCAGAGGCATTCCCTGTCTTAGCCACCAGAGTCCCTGAACTCTGTAGAGGGTTTTGACTCTCCTGGAGCCCTAGCATCATACCACTTATCTCATTTATTTAAGCCTTCACAGGACACTCCTTTGGGAGATTGGGGATCTAGGCCAGGTCCCCAATAAGGAAGTACTGGAGGAAGCAAAAGATATCAGTGGCTTCAATAAATAAGAAAAGATAAATCAAAGACCAAGGCGATAGGATATTAAATCCCACCCACTTCCATGTTGCCACCTTTCGTGAGCCAATACAGAAAATACCATTTTATACAAATTCAGTAACACTGTGCTCAAACCCACACTGAGCTGTTTTCACACATGGTTTCATTTAACTCACAGTAATCCCTTGACATTTCCTAACAGCACATTCATTTTATTAGTGGATAAAATGAGGCTCAGAAACCAATTCTTAATTGCTCATACTTTTAAATTTTGGTGCAGTTGATTTTTGTTCAGCGATGTATTTTCACTTTCTTTATTAAACAGTACATTTTAACTAATGAATCTCACCAGTGGAGAACACCACAGAGGTGAGCACATTCTTCCTGCTAGGATTCACCGCTGCCCCAGAATTACAGGGCCCCCTCTTTGCCCTGTTCTTGCTGACCTACCTCACCACTCTGATCGGGAACCTTGCGATGATACTGGTGATTCTGCTGGACCCTCGTCTGCACACGCCCATGTACTTCTTCCTCAGCAACCTGTCCCTGGTGGACTTCTGCTACTCCTCAACTGTCACCCCAAAGGTTTTGGCTGGTTTGCTTACAGATGACAAACTTATTTCTTACAATGCCTGTGCTGCTCAGATGTTCTTCTTTGTCTTCTCTGCCATGGCAGAGAATTACCTCCTGGCCTCCTATGATCAATTCATGGCTGTGTATAAGCCCATTCATTACCCTATGATCACAATGAGGAGTGCGTGTATTCACCTGGACATTGGCTCTTACCTCTCTAGTTTTCTGACTGCTGCTATTGATATTGGAGACACCTTGATGTTCTGCCTCCCTTTCTGTGTGAGCAAAGTGGTCCACGACTTCTGTGATATTCCACCACTCATGATTCTGGCATGTTCTGATAAACATATGAATGAACTGATTCTCATTTTCATCCCTAGCTTTCATATTATTTTTGTACTAGGTGTTATTTTAATATCCTATCTGCTTATATTTATCACAGTTTTGAATATTCACTCAAGAAAGGGAATGAAGAAGGCTTTGACCACCTGTACGACCCACTTCACTGCAGTTTCTTTGTTGTATGGAACTGTCATAATCATGTACCTGAATCCCAGTTCCAGTCACTCCCTGGACAAGGACAAAATCTCCTCTGTGTTCTACACCATGGTCATCCCCATGCTGAACCCTGTGGTCTATAGCCCGAGGAACAAGGAGATCAAGAGTACATTCATAAAGATTGTTGTGCAGGCAAATTTTTCTGTAGGATTTTAATTTTGACATTGGAAGAGACACTAGATCTCTCTACACTGTCAGATCTTCTTTTCCTACTCAGTCACTTATTATGGCTCCCATGGAAGTTATGGTCCTTCATACATTTCAGCAACTGTTCTCCAGAGAGCAGGGAATGTCTCCAGAAACATAATATGAGAACAGAAAAACTAACTTGAATCATGAGTTATTTTGGTTCCTGCTTATCAAAACCCTTGAAAAGGTGTTGTATTACTTTTTGATTAGCACACTTCATGTGTTTTCTTGACCATAAAGTGGTAGAGAAAATCATTTAATAGGGCAACATCCACAAGACTGTCATTTATTCAAATATATATGCATGGATTCACATAAAAAAGAGCTGGAATCTGCCCAGACATAATTGAAAAGTGAATCAACTTTGAAGAAAAGTGTTTTTTAATAATTAATTGAGGTATTAGTAATTTAAACCATCTCTAATATTGTTAATTCATTGAGGTACTCATATTGCTGAAGCATTAATTTAACAATAAAAATGTTACATTGTTTTTGCTTTTTGATTAGCACATTTTAGTATAGAGGTTTAGATGTACAGATTTAAGTGCATATTTCTCTTTGATTGTATGACTTTATGCAACCAACATGATCATGGGTAACATATTAAGAATACAATTCTAGAAAAGTAAGGAAAAACTGCATTTTATGATTTATACAATTCTGACTATTAAGTTACATGTCATTTTATAAATTCACAGCTTGGAAAGACTCTTCAACTTTCTTTTGAAAATACCTTTGTATTTTTACTGCTCTTCATTGTACTTAGGATGAGTTAGTTTATCTTTAGTCACTTCCCAATTCTGTACCCATTTTATGTTCCCTCACTCCTTGCAGTTACTTCAGAACATCAAATAATCTTGTAGCCTCTCTCTCACTACTATTTAGTTCTTTGCTTATGTGCTACTGTGTCAGAACACCTCTTTCTGATCACCTTACAAAGAGTTCACTCTCTGTGCCATGAGCAAGCTGTCCCTTTACCCTACATTAACCTTCATACTCCACACTAGCAATGTACAGAAGAGTAAATCACCTGGACACTGAATTCCCACGGTGTGGGATAGTGGTTAGGATTCTCCAGAGTAAGAGAACTAATAGATAGATGGAAATACATTGGAGGAGGTCTATTGTGGGTTAGAACACAAGATTACAGAGGTTGAGGACTTCCATGATTTTCTCTATGCTAGAGAGAGCCCCAGTAAGGCTGCTTGTGCAGGCAGCTTCAGTTCCAAACCAAAACCCTTACCACCATGAGACCCAGTGGTGTAAGTTCTAGGCAAAGTGTGAGAATTGAGGCCCAGAAGTTTTGATTCCCAGGACAGGGGCAGAGGGACGTCCTGCTCAAACACACAGCACATGTTCACCCTTCCTCTGCCTCCATGCACTGCTAGGCACCTGCTGCCTTCTCTGAGAGTGATGGTTACTCTCCTGGCAGTTCCCATGCTGACCTCTTTTGGAACTAACTTCACAGACACAAAAATATGATGCTTTTATAATTGTTTCTCTTGTAAAAATAAAAGTTCTATCCATATTTTTCCTTCACCGGGAGAATAAAAGTCCTAGAAATATACATATGTATATTCTAACAATGATTAATGCTTAGAGGAAGGTTAGGGCTCATTACAAGATTGTAATGAAGGAGTGAATGAATGTTAAGGAGAAATAAACCCAAAACACTTCGTTTGTTTATAAAAAATTTCACACCAACATCAAACACACTAACCAATGGCTTAACATGATAAAGATGTTTGGACTGTTTTCCTATGGTTATTGTAATAAACACAAGCATGTGGAATTAAAAATAACAAGCATTTAACTTTCTCACAGTCCTGGAAGGCAGATAGTCAAAATCAGTTCATGGGGAAGAAACCAACTTAATCTCTAGCAGCTTTTGGAAACAATTTGTTCCATGTATGTTTTCATTTTCTGGTGACTGAGAGAATTCCTTTGTTTTTATCTGTACCAATCGAATAAAAATTTACAAAGTTTTGTTACCATGTCACAGGTTCCTTAGATTTTCTTTTCATTTTTTTAATTGATGTTTTAGTAGTGGCACTGAGGATTGAACCAAGGCCTCATACACAATAGACAAGTAGCTTACCACTGAGCTACATCTTAACGCTGCTTTTCACTTTCTTGGTCACGTATTTTGATGCATATGAGGACAGTTTTGAAGTTAAATTTATCTACTGTTTTCCAAGTTTGTTCCTTGTATTTTGTGTGTGTGTGCTTCTTTGTGAGTGTATGATATATAAATCATCATTGCAAAACCTAAACTTTAGAAGATTCACTCATATTTTCTAAGAAATTTCTGTTTTGGGCTTTAAAAATTAGGTTATTCTACATTTTGAGTTGATTTTGTGACTGATATGAGGTAGGAATGCAACTTCATTGTATTATCAGTTATATTTAGGTGTACAACACATTTTCATGTACATGTACTTAGTGAAACTATTACTACAGTCAAAAAATAAACATATCAGTCATCTTACAGAGTTACTTGCTATGATCTGGATTTAGAACTGTCTTCAAAGTCTCATGTGTTTGTAAGAGGTTCGATTATGAGGTGCTACAGCTGACTTGCTGTTAGGAGTGAGGTCTGATTGGAAGAGGTAAATCACCTGGAAGGATGTGTCCTTCCTCCAAGTCCTCCCTTCTCTCTCTGCTTCCTGGTTACCATGACATATCTCCCCTCTGCCAGTCCCTTCCTCCCTGGCTTGGACATAGCAGACTATAGACTAACAATGGGAGGCAAAATCAACATCTCCTCCTTAACATGCAGGCATTACATTTACAGTGACAAGGAAAGTGACTAACACATTA
The DNA here is from genome assembly GCF_034190915.1 of Cavia porcellus. Taxonomy (NCBI): domain Eukaryota; kingdom Metazoa; phylum Chordata; class Mammalia; order Rodentia; family Caviidae; genus Cavia; species Cavia porcellus. Next base: position 51,739,356 of record NW_026947500.1, on the reverse strand, counting down.
GCTTTTGCTGCTGTGTGCTTTTGGTGTATCTAAAAATCTACTTCTTTGGCTAATTTTTAGTACAAGATACTCAACTTTATTCTTTTATGTGTGAACTTCCAATTGTTCGAGCACAATTTTGATGAAACTTTTGTCATTAAACAAACATGCTATACTTGTTTAAAATCAATAAAGTATAGATGCATGGATTTATTTCTGAACTCTGTTCTGTTTCATTGTTTATAACTGAAAGAATTTTGCCCTAGAATAAATTACAGGACAGTATGGCAGTGGAAGGCCAAATTGGGGATGTCTACCCTGAGGTCACTTCCTCCTTCCCCTAACACAACTTCCTTTTTCCTTTCCCAGTGCAAGGTGAAGAAAATTCCAATCATCTCCTCGCATGTCATCAATAACCGGCCCTAAGCACCACCCTCCATCAAAGGTTACATATATCCCATACCATATCTAGGATAAAGAAAAATCCAGAGCACTCTTGATTATGGGCTCCTTTCCATGTCCTTGGAATAAAGGCCACTTTTACATTTATATTCTGCTCCTTTATTTCGCTGAAAAACTTTAACAATAACTATATTTAAGGTAATACCATATTACTTTGATTTGTATGGCTTTGTAATAAAAAATTATGAGTCTTAATCTGTTCATTTTCAGTTTTGTTTTATTGGTAGGCTGATCTTTTTTTCTATTCAGAATCTTTTGCACGTACATGTAAATTTCAGCATTTGCTTCTCGGTTTATGGAAACAACCATGTGAATTTTGAGACAAGCAGTTTGGTGCATGGTAGGAACTCCCTGTGTAATCACTCTCGGACTTAGGCTGAGGAGGACTTCACTGTCTGTATCTGCACTTGACTGAACATGAAACTTCCTCAAATTCCATAGTCAGAGTGGCAAAGGGGAATGAAACTTCTGACCTACTGCATATTTGAAATGAGTTTGCGTTCTCTAAAGTTGTTGAATGAATTTTAGGAACAATGGAGAGGTTATGAGCAGAAATATTTATTAAAAGAAAGCTTCTGTCTGAGAGATATATGGGGTCCCAAGTGGGTTGCCAAGGATTCTGTATTTTCTTGGGATTTTTATAGAGTGAAACTATGAGGTGAAGTGACTCTAAAATTGGGGAAAACTGGGAACTGGTAAGGTAAATGGTACGAGTTGGGACAGAGCTGTGTTTAGCCACTAAGATTAATAGTTCAGGTAAAATTGATTAAATTTGGAACAAATGGGAAGCAAGTCATGTAGAAAGTAGGCATCCTTAGAGATCAGTGACTCTTCCCTAGGGATTGGAATGGTGACTCCTGACTTCTCAAGGTGATCCAGACTTAATTCCTAAGGATTATACTTAAGGGTGTGGTTGCATTTGTTCTGCCTTCTGTCCAGCAATATGGCCCACAACAAGAGGTGTGTGCCTCCTCCAAGGTCATCAGACATTTGGTCCTCTGTGCCAGTTTCCAGGGCCTAGCCCTGTCTGACTGCCTATAATATTTCAAACTAGCTCAGCTGCCTGTAACAAGAGACAAACAACTGGTGGGTAATGTGTGAACTTCAGCCCACGCAGGATGATATTCATCACTTCTGACCCCAGTCCATACAACTAGCACCTGTCTCAGCTAGCTGCCATGGGGCAAGCTTATGTAGCCATTACACAGAGTGTTTGAACATCATTATTTTGAGTTCCATGCTACATCACATTTATAAAAATAAATCATTACTATTTAAATTTAGAGCATTACTCATATGGACTAGAAATTATTCTTTGTGTAATTCTGATCTGATAATCTTAGTGGTCCCCTGAGGATAAGATGGTACTTATCCATCTTTTCTGTATTAGTCAACTTTCTCATTGCTGGAATAAAATACCTGAAAACTGCAAATGTGGAGAGGTTTGCTTTAGCTCACAGTTTCTGATGTTTCAGCCCATGACCACCTGGCTCGCAGGCAGAAATAGCATGGCAGAAGCGTCTGGCAGAGGAAAAGTCCTCAGACCATGGTGGGCAGATGCAAGAGACCACAGAGAAAGCCTGAGTGAAAAATGCAAGGCTAATGATCAGCCTTCTCCAACCGGGCCTCCCTGTTGGAGCAAAATTATAATGTAGGAGCACATTTATAACACAGCAAACTTAAAGATATTTCACAATCAATTAAAATCTCTGACCAGCTGCACACTTCTGATGAGCACTGCATCAGAGTAATTGTCAATACCTGAAGGCACCCTGGGGTAATTCAAGGACTCCCTCTATTATGGTAATGCCTTTAGCTATGTTCATCTTGTAAGTGTCCCCTCCCCTTGTTCCTGAAGTATTTCTGTATTATGATAAACAATTCCTTTCTTTCAAGACTAGCCCTCCTGTCAATATATGGCTCTGTGTATGTAACCAATTATGTAACATTTTGTTACTTGGGCTTTGTATCTCCCACTTCTAAATTCTACTAAACTGAATTCTTCCTGAAATCAGTGTGGTTGCCTTTGAAAAATTATCCTACAACAAAATTATCCTACAAATTATCCTACAATATATAATATACATATATTATATTATATAATTCAAAATATCTAGAAGACAAGATTTTGAATATTCTTATCACAAAGAAATGATAAATTGGCCACTATCAGGATCTTCTCATGGGTAGCCAGCATGGGCCAGGAGAAAAAGCAGCTAAACCCACCCCCATGAACCTGATGGCCAGCATCAGGGACCTATAAACAGCACAGGTTGGGAGAACAACCCAGCCACACCTCAAAGAAATTGTGCATGTGAGCAGAATCCCACTCCACATCCCATCACCTCCCCAAAAGCCTAGGTTAGGAAAAACCCAAGTGCCTGACCCATTACCTTACACAGTAGGCAACACAGGGCACACTTGGGACCCTACAGTTGGAGGGTCCCAGAGGAAATCAGGAAAATGTCAAGACAAAAGAGCATAAGGCTCTCTGGTGGCCTCCTGTCCACAGAGAACCAATCCAGGAGAAACAGACATGGAAGACATTGGGTGTCACACACCTGAAATTTCTGGGAAGATGGCAAAAGAAGTAAGAAACTACTTCATAAAACTGTAAAAGAAATCTGATCAGAAATAACATCTCAGGTAATAGAAGAAATGACAGACATAACAAAAGGGTTTCTGAGCATATCTAAAGAAGACATAGATTTTAAAAAGAGGAGCATAACAAAATAAGGGAAACCTTAAATAAGCAATGTAGGGAGGAACTAAATGCATGAAACATTAAAAGAGATATCCAGGAAATTAAATCTCCATTGAAAGCTGGCAAAATCACTTGAAAGAAACTGAAGATAGACTCTCAGACTTTGAAGAATTGCAGCTATTGATGATTAAAGGAAAATCTCTTAAAAATAACAAGGAACCAAGATATGAAAATTCAATAGATGCAAGAAAATATGAATAAAAATAATTTAAGACTGATAGATGTCAGAGAAAAAGCAAAAGTCAACACAAATGACATGAAAAATCTATTTATAAAAATAATAGCAGAGAACTTCCCAAGCATAGGAAAAGGATTTGACCTACATTGAGGCATGCAGAACTCCAATTAACCATAACCAAAATAAATCTATTATATGACCAGACATATAATCATCAAGATCTCAGAAATTTAGCACAAGTACAAAATGGTAAAAGCTGTTAGATAAAGGAAACGTATCATCTGTAAAGGAAAACCCTTTAGAATCATGACAGACTTCTCAACACAAACCATCAAGTTAAGAAAAGCTTGGAATGAAGTATTTCAAGTCCTGAAAGGAAACAACTTCCAACCCAGATTGATGTGCCCTGAAAAACTCTTTCAAAATTAATGGAGAAACAAGATATTTCCATGACAAAGAACAACTGAAGGAATTCCTGACCACCAAACCAACCCTACCAAGAGTACTGGAGGGCTTTCTAGAGAGAAATAAAATGACCACACTTCCAGGAACAGCAGCAGAGGGAGATCACTGAGTGGGGCAGACAATTGAACAGAAGGGAAAAAGTAGGGAAGCAACAGCAAGAAAATAGAAAGACAGAGATGAGCCAGAGCGAGTTGGCCATAACCATTAATGAGGATGGCCTCAATTCACCAATAAAAAGAAACACAGGCAGCCTGGTTCCATCAATATGTGGTATGCAAGAAACACTTAAAAGGAAATTTATAGAAAGTCAAAAGAGAGAAAACAATGCTTTATGCAACAGGGAACTAGAAAAAAGCAGGGGTAGCTTATCCATCAACTGCAGAGTGTTAAGAAAGATGTGGTATTTTTATATAATGGAAAACTACTCAGCTATAGAGAAGGATAATCACAAGTCTCTTGCAGGTAAATGAATGCAACTTGAGATCATGCTCATAGGTGAAACAATTTGAACTCACATGGGTGAACACCATAGTGCTTCCCAAGTATAAAAAATGGAAGGATTTAGTGGGATCCAAAATGTACAATAGATATTCTGAAAGTGATAGGGGAGGGAACATCCAAAAAGGGAAGTTGGTAGCCATTGTTAATTGCCTACTATCTTGTTTTGAAGCCCTAGATCATTTTCATTGTTCTATTTTGTTTGGCTTTATTCTATTTTGTTTTGTCTGATTTTATTATGTCTGATGGTGTGGGCAGTTGTTTCAAAGATAACATGATATACTATGGTTGCTGATAGGATTTTTCCAAAAGATGAAAAGTATTTCCAAAAGATGAGAAGTATAAAACAAAAAGAGGCCTTTATTCTGAGAACACGGAGAGAGATGACTGGCACCCCCACGGCTGGAGTCCGGCAATCTCTCTAGCGGACACGTGGCATGGGGGGTATGTAAGTAGCCTCGGTTTGGGGTGGAACCTAAGGGGGTGTCAGCGATGCATGGGTAGCCCATTGGTCCTAGTTTTCACACCATAGGTAAATTCCTAGGGGCGGGGGAGATAGGGGTTTCCTGGTTCCAGTGAGGTTTTCCTGGCTACAGTGTCCTGTCTGGGCCAAAACCCTTTCAGTTGCCATTTTTGATTTTCTGGTATCTTGTTTTGAAGCCCTGTATCACATTCATTGCTTTGTTTTGATTAACGTGATACTTTTTTGTTTTGTTTGATTTTATTATGTCTTATGGTAGAGGCAGCTACTTTGAAGATAACAGGAGGCATTATAACAGCTATTGTTGATTTTCTATTATCTTGTTTTGAAGTCCTGCATTATGTTCACTATTTTGTGTTGATTGGATCTGTTCTGCTGTATTTTGTTTGGTTTTATTCTCTTTAAAATTAAAAAAAAAAAAAACCAAAGAAGTAGTAAATGTTTGGGATGAATATGTATCTGAGTTCCTTATGTACAATGATTAGATAATTGCTTTGAGACATTTCACTGTACTTCACAAAATTTTATTTTCTACCAATAAAATTAAGAAAATGAATAAACATAAATAATATCAAAACACTTTGCTTTGAAGACTTGAGGGATCATTGAGAATCAGCAAAAATAAAAGTAAAGTAAATTTAAAAAATAATCTTTAAAGATGTGAATAAGTTGAACAACATAGAATAGAGCCACTTTCACAAATAATTAGGAGTTCAATAAAGCATGTTCACCACATGACCAAGCAAACTAATTTCTGCATATTTACCTAAGAGGAATAAAAAATTGTATTCACACAAAATTTTTAGTTATTGCTTAGATCAACTTTATTCACAATCACCACTGAAATCAGTAAACATTACCCTGAACCAAGCTAGAGTAAAAAAATTACAATGTATAATGCCCTAATAAAAAGATTTCACTACAGATGTACGTAACAAATGCTTATACCCCAACTGAATTTATGATAATATGATTATTAGGGATCACATATTCCCAGGATTCTGATGAAGGACTTTCTTGCAAAGGAAAAATTACTGAAATTTTTTTTAACAGTTCCCAAAAAACTGGGTGGAAGGGAAGTTGACTACAGAAAGCTCAGGAAATGCAGTGATTCGGGTAGTTGCATAGCTGTAAGTTTAATGCAAATTCTTAGAATTTTATCTTAAAAATTGTGCATATTGCTGTCTGGAATTTATACATTAATGAGCAATTTGCAAAGCATAAGTGCATAGTCAAAACACACAAATTGATCCCCACAGATGGTTTGTTTCTTGCCTGAGAAAGGCATGAGGAGCTACAGATGCTGTCCTGGGCAAGTCCCCTGGGAGCTCTGTGTCTTCAAAGCCTACTCTGGCTTCCTATTTGTAACTTTTGATATTCAGCTCAACTAGGAGCCGCTTCATTTGAATATAAGAGGGACTACACTTCAATCCTACTCTCTTGAATGTCCTTTCTTTCTCTGAATGTAGACAGTCATTTATGCAAACAGGACTATCCCAATTTTAGGACTTCCTAGGACACTGTGACACAGCTAAGGTAACACCTCAAAATAAAATATATATTCAATGACTAGAAAATGATAACCCTATAGTGAGTTTAGACATCCACTTATTTGTTATTTATAAATAAATTTCTGTGTATTGTGCGGAATAGGTAATTTTATTGGTTTTATTTCACTGTTAAGGAAGAGGTAAGTGACTCTTCCAAAAATCTAGAAAAAGTAGCATGGGAAATTCAGGACTTGAATCTATACGAATACTTCTTCTTCTGTTATTCTCAGCATGCCTTAGAGATGCAGGAACCATTTGTCACTACTTGAATACCAGCTTTTCTATTATAATTTATGCATTAATTTATGTTGAATTTGGGGTTTTAGATTCACTGTTAAGCTTGCTACACACTTTCAAGCAACAAGGTAAAATACTATATTCAATATGCATACTTAGGAAGAGCCATGAAGAACTAGTGGGACATATACACTTACTATTATTTTTTGAGAACAGAAACCTGGTTTTTACCTTAGAAATGGATAAATCTGAGATGCAAAAATCAAAAACTATGTCTATAGTGAGTTAAACATTACTTAGGTAGCATCATTCATTTGGCCCCTACCAAAAAGAAAAGTTTAGTCCAAGCAACACTAAAGGTGATGTTCTCGGTAATGATGACTATTTCAACTTGCCTACTGCACATACCTTATCACTGCAGACAAAGAAAACTAGAATGAAGGATCCTTATTTAAGTAAAAGAAAGCCTCCCCACTGAAAAAATTAGCAAGTTCTGAATTTCATTTTACCATTCACCTCTAACTTTATTTTTATCATTTTAGTATATCTATTCACATTGATGTGATTTGAATAAAAGCAAAGGCTGTTGATTATTTCAAAACTGAATTTAAATCTTGAATCTTCTTCATCTTAAATGTGTCATCAGATAGTTTCACAAATCCTTACTCACCTTAATGGTAAAAGCAATAATACCTTCGAGGGGTTGGTTTGTAAACGAAGTTACCATGGGTTAAGGAGGAAGATGGTTAGGAACAGTACTTGGCCTTTGATGGAAACTGAAGACTTCCTATTCAAATTAAAAAATCAGAACACTGCCCATATTCAACCAGAGTCAGGTGAAACTTTTTAATGATTTATTTTAGTAGACAAATAATAAATGTATATATTTATGGGATACTGTATGATGTTATACTACACGTTTCCAAGGTGGCATTTGCCAGAGAAGACAGATCTGGAAGCTAACATCCACTCACAAACTATAAAGAGTCATTCCTGAACCTCAAGAATGCAATCACAAGTAAATAACAGTGAGAGGACTAAGTAGGAGTTAGTAACAGAAATAAACATACATTCAGTGCAAGCGTTGCATTTCAAGAAAGAAATTAATCATTACAAAACACAAATTTAAAAAATTCCAGTTACATAGATGAGCTAATGGAACCAGAAAGCTCTAAGTAAAGTTTGTCCCAATATGTAAGAAAAATGAAGGCAACAAGTAGATCCCAAGATTTCAAAACTCACAATGAGTAGTAGCACATTGTCATCTACCTAACCTAAGTAAATATAGAGTTAATCATTCTGTTTAAATAGTATTATCATTCCTGGTACTCATGAGGCTAACAAACCACACAGAATTTAAGCAGTGTTTTTCTACATTTTCATATTTATTTTTCATAATAGTATCTTCAATTATTCACAGCTACTTTGAAGAGAACAAGAAAAATTATGGAGGCCATTGTTGATTTTCCTATTGCCTGCTTTTGAAGGCCTGTAATGCCTTCATTATTCTCTTTGACCAGTTTTATGCTATTTTATGTTGTATGAATTCATTGTATATGAAGATAAATAATAGGCAATTATTTACAAAAAAATGAGACATTATGGTAGCCAATTTGATGCCCTGTTGTCTTGCTTTGAAACCTGTGTCACTTACATTGTTTTCTTTTGATCTGCTTTGTTCTGTTTTGTAATGGCTTGTTTTACCCTCTTTAAAATAAAAGAAGTAAAAAATAAAACATAATAACATCTTCAGTAGATATTGTTAGTTTTTCAATAAAATACATATATAAAATTTTGGACATATATGACAAAATTTTGGACATATATATATATATATATATATATATGAAAAAATATACCTAATTTGAAAAAAATAGGTAAACTATCTTGGCAGATATTTGCAGTTACACAGTTTGTAACCCTACAGAGAATTAATGAAGTCAGTTCTGTAGTTAGCCTCATGCTTGGATATGGGTAAACTTGAAATATGTATTACTGTTCTAATAAAGTATTTCACATAGTATATAAACATTTCACTCAGGATAATATCTGTTCAACAATACCTATTAACATGGCATTGCCTGATTTCCTTCCCTTTGCTGCAGGGAATCTTCTGACTCCCACATAATACTGATGGAGAACAGGACAGAAGTGACAGAGTTCATCCTCCTAGGTCTAACCCTTACCCCAGAACTACGAGTCATGCTCTTCATTGTGATCATTTTCATTTATTTGATCAATGTAGTTGGCAACCTGGGAATGATTGTCTTGACTCTTGTAGATTCTCATCTTCACAGCCCCATGTACTTTTTCCTCAGTAACCTATCTCTAGTAGATGTTGTATATTCTTCAGCTGTCGCTCCCACAGCTGCATCTGGGCTCATTGCAAAAGACCAGATCATTTCCTACAATGCTTGTGCTACTCAAATGTTCTTTTTTGCAGCCTTTGTCACTATGGAAAATTTTCTCCTGGCCTTAATGGCCTACGACCGCTATGTAGCAGTGTGCAAACCCTTGCATTACAGCACCACCATGACCACAAGCATGTGTGCATGGCTGGCCATAGGCTGTCATCTCTGTGGCTTCCTGAATGCCTCCATCCATGTTGGGAACACATTCAGTCTCTCTTTCTGTAACTCCAATGTGGTCAATCACTTTTTCTGTGATGTTCCAGCAGTCATGGCTCTGTCTTGCTCTGACAGACATGTTAATGAGCTGGTTTTACTTTATGAAGCAACCTTCAATGTCTTTTCTGTGCTTTTAGTTATCTTGATATCTTATATATTCATATTTATCACTATTATAAAGATGCACTCAACTTCAGGATACAAGAAGACTCTGTCCACCTGTGCTTCCCATCTCACCTCAGTCTCCATTTTCTATGGAACTGTCATCTTTATGTACCTACAGCCCAGCTCCAGTCACTCCATGGACACAGACAAGATGGCATCTGTGTTCTATACCATGGTCATCCCCATGTTGAATCCACTGGTCTACAGCCTGAGGAACAAGGAGGTCAAGAGTGCATTCAAAAACATTCTTTTACAGGCAAAATTGTCTTTAAGATTCAGATTTTTAATATAGGAAGATGCACAGGAACTTGATTCTATGACTGTCAGGTTTTCACCATATACTGAATCTCATTTTAAGGCCCCTATAGAAATTAAGTTTCTCAAGTATTACACTTAGTGCTTCAAAGATTATTTCTTTTCTATAAACAAGGGAATGTCTCCAGAGATATAATACATGAACAAAATTGTTAAGATAAATCATAAGCTATTTGGTTTCTGCATGTCAAAAACCTTATTAAAGACATTTGATTAATTCACTCATTTTACATGTATTTCCTTGTGCATAAGTGTAGGTAAAAAAGGTCAAGCCTGGGTCTGTGGAAATATTTACAAATACACCTATGTGATCACACATAAACTAGAGTGGAAAGCTTTCCAGACATAAATGAAAAGTAGCTAACTTTTGATTAAAATATAACTTAGTTGAGGTATTAAAATTTTAATTTATGTAGTGGGGAGAGAACAAATATTCACTAAGAAGCAAGCCCTCCCTGCTAACCAGCACCATGCATGGGCCACCACCAGCAGGGAGTCAGTCAGACCCCAGCTCCTTCTTGCAGGCAAGCTGGCAAACAAGAAGAGTCAGTCCCCATCCCTCAACACACACACATAAACTACCAGCTGGTCTGGAGAAACACAGGCTGCAATGATAGCTTTTGAGGTGAAATGCATTTTGATGCTTGTGATGCTTTGGTGTTTCACTGATCTTGTAGGTCTAGGGCTGGTGGTCTGATCAAGTATTCAGAGGATAACAGTATGCAGTGGGTCATCTATGGGAGATCTCCTTCTGACCATGATAGCCATTGTTGATTCCCTCTTATTTTGTTTTGTATTTTCATTGTTTTTCTGTATTAATTCGGTTTCATTTGTTTTTTATTTTGTTGTATCTGATGGCATGGGCATCTATTTCAAAGACAACAGTACATATTATGTAGCCACTCTGGATTTATTATTATCTTGTTTTGAAGTCCTTTCTTGCATTCATTGTTTTATTTTTATTGGTTCTATTATGTTATATTCTGCTTGAGTTTTACTATGTCTCAAAGTAGCTGCAGCTATTTTGAAGACAACAAAAAGCATTATGGTAACTATTGTTGATTTCATATTGTTTTGAAGTCCTGTATCATGTACACTGGTTTGTTTTGATGGGGTTTATTCTGTTTTACTTTTCTTGGTGTTATGGATTAAAAACTGGTGGTCAGCTTAATGCCAGCTGGATTACACCACCATGGTACTGAGCATAGATGTTCCACCTGAGTAAAGTTGCCAGCATACACAGAGACATGGAGAAGGAGAAGCTAGGCATTAGGGCACTGAGGGGTTGAGGCATTGTGGATGCTCCTACGAGTTGCTGTATGAGATGTTGGGTCTCTTGGAGAAGCTCTGATCCTGATATCAAGCATTGTTTCCAGGCTCCAGAGGGGAAGACATGTGCTGCTTGGTCTCCAGGATGAACTCGTCATGCTGGCTTCGTGGCATGTACTTAACTGTGCTTATCATGAGAGCAGCTTGGTGCCTCCATTATGCTAAGAATGACTGTGGTACTGTGGCAGCCCTGGTCTTTGTTGTGAATGTGACTTCTCACCTCCAGCGTAAACTCCCTCAGCCTACCAGCACAGCTCCTTCACCCTGCTGGCACAGACTTTCTTGTTCCCACTGCTGACCTTTGGGCCTTCCCAGCACATAAAAGCGACTGGCATGAGTCCTTTTTCTGGGCTCTAGACCTCCAGTTAGACTTGTGGGAGGCAGTCATGAGCTCTGGGTCTTCATTTAAACTCATATGGGACATTGCTGAGGGATTCAGGCCCTTGGCTACATATTCTATCTCTTTAGTGTTGTGGATATATTTCCAGCATTTTCTTGTGTTAACTCTGGTTGACCATCATAAAATATTATAAACTCCGTATCCTAATTCTAAACATTCTCCTAACAACCCCTGACTACAACACTTGGTTTTATCTTCTTTAAAATAAAATTTAAAAATTTTAACTCATGTGTAACATTGGTATTTATTTAGGTGAAGAATATTATTTGAGTCAATTTAATAGTAAGAGTGTCATACTTCTAAATGAATTAATCTGCCTTTTTAAAGGCACATTTTATGCCTGAGATGCCAGGACCACCACTTGGGCCCACCCCTCAGCCTGGAATGCCTGGGACACCCCGGATCACCACTGCAGGCCCATTGTTTGGGGAAATCCCCCACCTCCTGGACCTAGTACAGCAATTGATCTTTGGTGGCTCCAACCACTTCTTCCAGAACCTTGGACTATAGCAGATTACTGTGCTGACTCGATGGGACACTCAAGAACCCCTCACCCAAACAGAAGACCTCAGCAGGCTCCAGTCAGTGTGGTGAGTTTGCCCCTAAAATCGAGGTCTGCAGTGGGTAAACAGAAAAAGTGGAAGTGAAGCTCCCTCCAACTGTAAGACCTTGGCGAACCTGGCAAGAGAGTGAGTAATCCCCTCCTCCACACAGAGGACATCAGGCAGGTTGAGGAGTGAGCCTATAAGGCCTCCCCTAACTTGGAAAAAATTAAAAGAGCTTATGAGATCTCCAGTGACACAGTAGGGCCTCAGCTGACACAAATACTATCGACAAGGAGATCTGGTGACCTGCAACAACTTGAAGACATAGCAATAGCAAGAACTAAGAGTTGACCTACATCAATACTTCTAAGTTAGTTAGCCCAGGAAGAGTATAGGACTCACCCAACAGCCTTGCAGGAGGAATTCAAGGGACTGGGTGTCCTCTTCATTGTGGGACCCAGCAACTGGACAAATATCAACCACACAGTAGAACCCTAAAATTCACACTACAGACAATTGAGACTGTTGGGATTGAAAGACCAAATGTTTACCCAAAAGATGAAACATGACAAAATGAAAAGGCAAAATGCAGTCTCAAACACCTAGTTCATCAGTAGCAAGTACAGGCAACACTGAAACAGAGCACTTTAAAAGTCATACATCAGAAATCTCTGAAAAGATAGCAAATGAAGTATATAAACAAATCCATGAGGCTACAGAGGAAAACAAATCATAAATAATGTCTTATGTAAAGACAGAAATAACAACCTTAGTAAATGAGTTGCTCAGCATAGCTAGAGAAGAGATAGATTTAAAAAATACAAGAGCATGGGAAATTGATTAAAACTTTCAATGAACAATGTAGAAAACAAGCAGAATCCATGAAACAAATTCAAAGAGATATCCAAGAAACAAAAAAATTCTATTGAAAGCTGGCAAAACTTTTTAAATGAAGCTGAGGATAGAATTTCAGACCCGAGGACAGGACTGCAGATAGCAATCATGAAAGCATAGAACTTGTAAAAACAACAAGGCAGCATGAAATGACAATCCAGCAGCTTCAAGATGATGACAAGAGAAACAATACAAGCTAATAGGCATCAGTGAAGATGCAGGAATCAACTCAAATGACATAACTAAACTATGCACAGAAGCAATAGCAGAAAATTTCCCAAATATGGGGAGAAAATCTAATATACAAATAAGTGAGGCATACAGAATGCTAAACAGTCACAATCAACATAAATCTACACCCAGACATATAATAATTAAGATCCCAGACCTACAATATAGAAACAGAATTCTAAAAGCTGTTAGAGAAAAGACACAACTCTGGAGGAGGAGCAAAGATGGCAGATAGATAACAACTGGTTACAGAGGCTCCCTGAGATAGTCAACTTAGAATTCAACATAATACAGAGTGGGGAGCCCCAAACAGAAGGAGATAAATTCTCTCATTCCAAGAAGAAATTAAGGTGAGTTGCTGACCATCCGAGGTCCTACGGCTTCAACTCACAGGAAGCACAGTTACATTGAGATAGGGGAACAGCGAGCCAAATGGAGAGCTAAGTTGGCAGGGTGCCTACATTGACCTGTGGTGAGTGATGGGAGTGGACTCATTCCATAAATAGGGGGGCTCTGGTGGACAACATTCTGGGACCAGGCAGTAACAGCATGTACAAGGGGCAGCAGTGACTTCAGTCAATCGTTCCCTTCCTGAACAGGATCAGTGGAGTGAACTAGGCCTGGATCACGTGACCTGGCTGAGACCCAATAGGTTATCCAAAATCAAGTCCCTACAGCGGTGGCACATAATAACTACACTAACCCAGTGAAACCTCAGAAGTTTGACTGATCCGGAGGGGAGGTGGCACAAAGTAACATAGTGCAGGCCACAGCAGCTTGACTGATCCAGAGGGGGAGGCCAGCATATGCTGTCCCTGTCTGAAACTCACTAGCACATGGCAGTGCGAAGGGTCATCTAGCCAGCATGCTTCAGAAGAATTGTAGCCAATAAAGAAAGAAACTGGGGCCTCCTGAAGAAGCAAAAAAAAAAAAAAATGGGAAGAGGAAGCAACAACAAAAAATCCCCAGGTTCCAACCCTGAGAACATTGACCCATGACAGGTAAATATAAAGGAGAATGAACACAGCAAACATGTAATATCAGAAACAGTGCCAGTGGACATAAAGAGATATATTTGGGACCTCATAGACAAGTTCAAAAGTGAAATATTTAGCCAAATAAAGCAAGATATAAGAAGATTAATAAAAGAGATACTAAACAACCCTCAAGCAGACACAGATGGAAGAAGGGAGGAACTCAAACAAAGGAGACAACCATTCAGTGAAGAATACAAAAAAAAATATAGAATACATGAAGCAGATTCAAAAAGATCACCAGGAAATTAAAAATTCTATGGAAAAATGGCAGATCAGCTTGAAAGAAACTAAGGATAAATTATCCAAACTAGAGGACAGTTTTGCAATGTGGGAGTATGAAAGGGAAAACTTTTTTAAAAATAACAAGAAAACAAGCAGTAATAATACAAAGGCTAGACGGTGACAAAAGGATCTATAACTTGAGAATAAAGAATGTGAATGAAGAAACTGGAGTACAAACAATGGAACTACAAAGGTTATTCACAGAAATAATTAAGGAAAACTTCCCAAATATAGGAAAAGGAAATGATATTCTGATATATGAGGCATACAGAACTCCAGCCACCTACAACCAAAACCGAGCTACACCCAGGCATATAATAATCAAGATCCCAGAAATTCAATATAAGAACAAAATATTAAAAGCTGTTAGAGACAAGAAACAGATCACCTATAAAGGAAGGCCCATCTGAATAACAGCAGACTTCTCGATGCAAACCATCAAGTCAAGAAGAGCCTGGAGTGAAATATTCCAAACCCTGAAAGAAAATAATCTCAATCCTAGATTGATATACCCTGCTAAACTGTCTCTAGAAATTAATGGAAAAACAAGATGCTTCCAAGACAAAGAGGAACTTGGGAAATTCACAACCACCAATCAACTCTACAGAGAATACTGCAGGGCATTCTAGAGAGAGAGAAAAGTACTAGGATTCCAGGAACAGTGGCAGAGAGGCCTCAATGAATGGAGCAGAAAACAGAATGAAGAAGATAAGCAGACAACTGATGGCAAAAAAAGAGCATAACAGAAATGAGGCAGAGAAGATTTTATTCAAAACTGATATGATTGATAATATCAAGTCTGAGAGTAGAGGCAACTACACTGAAGATGAGAAGACTCTTCAATACACATTGTGGTTTGATAACTTCCTGTTTTTGATGTTGTAAACTATATACGAAGTTGTATTTTTATTAATACTGTTATGCACTGATATATCCAATTATACTATGTCTGATGATATAGCCAATTCAATTGGAGATAATAAGAGACAACACAGGAACCATGGTAGAACTCTTTGTACAATGGTCTTACATGTTTATTTCATTTCATGTGTTTATAGGAATATGTTTTGTTTTGCCTTGCTTTGTTTTGTTTCTCCCACTAATATAGAAAGGATAGAAATAGATGTTAAGACTCATGCATGGCTAGAATCTATATCAGTTTATGAGAACTGATCTTATGACACATGATGAAGTGAACAGACACTCTGAAGAAAAAGAGCCACTAAAATGTGCTGATCCTGGAGTGTCATAATGTGAAACCCAACAATAGTATTATTCGTTGTTCATAGTGATATTAGCTTGCTTGGATTTATTCAATCTCAATATATTTAAAGATATGGATAACTGCATGTATGCTTAAGTGTATAGGATTTTTTTAAGAGGAAAAAGAGAAAAACACAAAACAAAACAAAGCGGTATAAGGGTGCACGTAATACAGAACTACAAAAAAAAAACATAACAGTAAGAAATCACCTGTTAGTAGATTACATATTATCATCTTGAAAATAGTTGCTCAAATCACAGTATCAAAGAATACAAGGTGGACATTCAAACAGGGAGACTGCAAACAGGGAGATCATTCAAACTGTGTTCAATGATCCAAAAACATTGATATAGTCAGCTATTCAACACCCCTAAACACACTTGCTGTTATATCCGTTAGAGCTCTTTTTCTTTTTTTTTTTTTCTTTTTTTTTCCCCTCTCTTTTTTACAACAAAATTTACACATTTTGGATTTTATTACTCCTTAGTGCTTATTACTTTTGGGGGGGGGAGAGAATACAGTCAAATATGGCAAAACAAAGCTGTCAGTCAAAACCAAGGATAGACATAGCACATGGTATAGAACAGAGTACAAGGTTATCAACAATGGTTATCAACGTTGTCTCTTGTTTCCTTAAAAAGAATTGTCTATCTCATTAGATATTATAAAGTTGGACAAAACAGTAGAGAACAAGACCAATAAAACTTAGGCATTGTAAACATTACAGGACTTCCAAAGAAGACAATAGTCAAACCAGAATGGGTAGCTTAGTGAATCTTATTGCCTTCAAAGTAGTTGCCTATGTCTTCAAACTTGATACTATCATATAGAATGGAACAGAGTCTAATCAGTCAAAACAAGATCATGGGAGTATTACAGGACTTCAAAACAAGTTAATAAGAAATCAAAAAGAGTTACTATTTATATATCCTAATTTTTTAAATTTTTTCTTTAATTAAGACAAACATAAGAAATGACTAAATAATTTTTTTAAAAGAATAAGGGGGAGATTGAGATAAAACAGGACATAACAATATAACAATACAGGTCAAGGCATGACTGTTTCAGCAACCTAGTACTTCACCACCATATAACCCAACTTAATAGTAGTTACCATAGTGTCTGTCTTTTTCCTTGAAATATTTGGATAAAACTTCATATACTCTAGCTTCAAAGATTGATAACCACATTTCTAAGTTTTTGTTGGATAGTTGAACATAGCTGGTTGCAATCTCACTGTGTGAATTCCCACTTTATATGCTCCACTTCAGTGTCTTGAATAACTATTTGTAAGAAGACAATCAACTAGTAATTTCTTACTGTTTATTTTTTTCTCTGAATGTATGTATTATTTCTACCTGTTTTCTGTTTTGTTTAGTTTTTCTTTAAATAAAATTTTAAAAAAAGACACAACTCACATATCAAGGAAAGCCCATTAGAATCACAGCAGGCTTTTAAGCACAAACCTTCAGGTAAGATGAGCTTGGAGTGAAGTTTTTCAAGCCCTAAAAGAAAACAACTTTCAACCCAAACTGATGTACCCAGAAAAACTGTCTTTCAAATTTAATGGAGAAGCAAGATACTTCCATGACAAAGAACAATGAAATCAAACCAACCATAGAAAGAGTAGTGAAAGACATACTAGATAGGGATAAAAATGACCACAATCTCCAGAACAACAACAGAAAGAAACCACCAGGCTGGACAAGAAATTAAGGAGGGAAAGCAGGAAACCAACAACAGCAATACAACATGGCAAAGTCAAGCCAGTACATATCAATGGTATCCATAAATGTAAATGGCCTCAATTCATCTACCAAAAGAAACAGGTTGACAGAATGGATCAAGAAACAGTATCCCTCCATATGCTGTATATAAGAAACACATCTGACTCAAAAGAAACTTGTAGATTAAGTCAAAGGATGGAAAAGAGCATTCTATGCAACAGGAACCCAGAAAAAAGCAAGGGTAGCTATTCTATTTGCAGATAACATGAACTTCAAACCTAAAATGATTAAAAGAGATAAGGAAGGCCACTATATACTTGTTAGTGGGAAAACTACAAGAGGAAGTACTAATAATTATAAATATATATGCACCAAATACAGGAACACCCAACTATATAAGGCAAATACTAATGGACATTAAAGGCACATTTTATCTAGAGATACAGAAATAAAGAATCCTAAATGAATTAATTTTATCTTGACTGTATTAATTTATACAATTAACATGGTCAAGTTTAAAATTTCAAATAAAACAGCCAGAATACCAGAAAAATAGAGGAAAAATAAAAACTTTTTCAGTGCACTCCTATGTACTTTCACATTATTTTAAAACTTAACAGAGATCTCAGCAAGGTTCTCCATATATCTTTCAGAAAACACTTTGCCATTTTTACTGTCCTTCATTGTACTTAGGATGAGTTACTTTATCTTTAGTCACTCTCCTATTCTTTTACTCTTGTTAGGTTCACTGACTCCTTGTTGTTTCTTCACTGTTTCAAATAATCTTGCAGCCTCAGTCTCACTACTCTTCAGATCTTTACTTCTTTACTACTATGTCAGTCAGAGCATCCTTCTCTGATCACCTTACACAGAGGTCACTCACTGTGCCATGAGCAAGCTGTCCCTTTAACCTACATTAACCTCCATGACCCATGCTAGCAAAGTACAGAAGAGCAAATCATCCCAATACAGAATTCTCACAGTGTGGGATAGTGGTTAGGATTCTCCAGAGTAAGAAAACTAAACAATGGAAATACATAGGAAAAGGTTTATTAGCATGGATTGCAGCATGAGATTATAGAGGCTGAGGACTCCTATGATTTTCTATCTGCAAGCAAGCAGCCCACTAAAGCTGTTGGTGCAGCTTCAGGTCAAACCCAATACCTTCACCACCATGGGATTTACGGGTGTAAGTTCCAGGCCAAGTGTGAAAGCTGAAGCCTAGGAATTTTGCTTCTGAGGACAGGAGCAGACGGACATTCTGTTCAAACACAAAGCACATGTTCACCCTTCCTCTGCTTCCATGGGTTGCTAGACACCTGCTGCCTTCCCTGAGCATGATGGCTACTCTCTGGCAGTTCCCATGCTGTCCTCTTCTGGAATGAACCTCACAGACACTCAAATATGATGTTTAGCCTAGTGTGTACAGCTTTTGATCAGTCAAGATAGTATATAAAATTAACTGAAAGATACAAATGAGTAAACAAAAACACTGTTCTAAATAAATACCACAAACGATGAAACATGAACAGAAAATCAATGAGAAATCATGAAAATAAAATCTATGCTAGTCATCCTATAAACTTTTTGATGTTGATGAATAGAGTAATATTAGACTAGACAAAATGGAACTTAGAATGAACATATGCAAGTTGGTGCTGCAAAATATTGAAAAGAAAACAGCATGGTAAGAAACGAAAAATGGAAAGATAGATCAAGACATAGGACACACTAACAAACTTTATTGCAAAAACAGAACAGAGGAAAAAATAAATACAAAATATTAAATGCCTGAGCATTTGCTGAATTAAAGAAAATTAAGTCCTTGTATTGAAGAGCTCCATCAACATTAAGATTCATTTGAGAACTTTTCTGTTGAGAGAATGGAAAAAATAAGGACAAGAACAAATTATATAAGGACTTTGTAATTACTTAACATCAATCTCCTCCCCAAAAATAATAAAATGTACAAATTTATATCTTTACAAAGACTGAAAAGAAATAAATATTAATCCCAGAAAAACTATGAGTGGCATTTGATTGCAAAATCAAGACATTATCAAAAAGTGGGGTTACTGTTCAGAGATACAGCAAAAGTGTTCAGCAGAAGACTGAGGTACAAATTATCTAATCAGAAATCTGGAGGAAGGAAAGGATCATGCTCTACTCTTCCTGCCTCTTTGATCCTCCTTTGAAGCAGGAGTGGCTTCCTCAGCCCTTCCATCTAGCAAAACTCGCACGGTAATGTACATGGGAAAGAATCCACCTGTGCAGAGAGGAGACCTGTGGTATCAGGCTAGGCTCCCCTGATGCAGACCCAGAGTAAGTGATGTTAGCTGAATGCATTCAGTATTAGAAGTTTACAATAGGAAATATTAATTACATATGGGAAACTCAGGCAGAGAAGGGAAGGATGGCATTACAGGATTTTACTCATGAATGTGGTATGTTTGAAAATCAAGTTCTATATTCCAGGAACCACTGAGCTCTATATTCCAGGAATAATGTGTAAGATAAGCCTTTCACTTATGCTAACTGAAAGACAAGAAACTGGCTACTTTTAACTTTATTTCTATTTGTTTTTTATTGGCACTGACACCAGAAAAATTAAATGCCTCACACATGAGTTGAGCACTCTCTTTCAGCAAAATCTAAACCCTAAGGCTTAGACATACGACCTCTTTCTTTGTCCTTTCTTAATATCTACCTGTCCATTTATGGACAGAGCCTAGAGGGTACAGATGCAGCACCCACAGTGTGTGCTATGGAAAATTCAATAGGATAGAAAGGAAAATTCAGTAGGATAGAAAGGGGCAGACATCAACCCAGTATTCAGTTGATTTATCGATATTAATTCCTAAAATCCTCATCCCATTGATCCCTGAATTATTCTCAGCTGATAGCAAACACAGGGAAAAATGCTAACTTTATGTTTGTGAAGAGCTTTTGAGATATGTCTGTACATACTCCAGTAAGTCGTATAATTTAGTGTGAAATTAGAATGCTTGAAAATACTGAATCTGGGGAAATGTTAAAAATATTAGAGTTCTCGTGGGTAAATTGTGACCAAGAGGACTCTGATTTGAGTCTTATCACTTTAGGACAAAGTCATATGGGGCCATGATCTGATGTTAGAGCTTAGCCCATGGGAATCAGGAGAAAACTGTATAAACCTAGACCTCTCTGGGAATGCTGACTCCCTTTAGGGCAAGCACTTACCTAGTGGAGAAGCAATTAAACTGCATTCAGGAATACACTTTTTGTTGAGTGACACATAAATGCATTTGTACGAAAGAAGATCTGATTTCTAATGCACTATTTGAGATTGCTTTTTCCTCTTTTACAACACCAAGGTAAGCTTCTCTATTTAATAAACATTTTTAGTTTTCAAACATAAGTGAACTAGAAACAGCGAGTTGCCTGCAATAAGACACTTTCAGTACCTCTAATATGATTTCTTCAGTATCTTTTCTGAAACTTTGATTTGGAGATGCTGGGGTTTTAGCTCAATGGCAGAACATCTGCCTAGTGTGCGCAAAGCCCTGGGTTCCATCTCAACTCCACTTTAGTAAACTTAGATATCTTCCACTGAGGGATGCAGATCCATGGTAGAAGGATGGTGTAGTATGTGTGATACCCTAGGTTCCATCTTCAAAACTACTGGCATTGAAATGGGTCCAGAATTCACATACAAGAACATTTTAGCCAGCAGAGAACAGAGGTGCTCTATTGCCACTGGTATTGCACTGATCAGAAGCAGATATGAGAGAAAGTAAGATATGGTTCTGAATCTTGAACTATGATAGGGATAAAATATAAGAAATGGACGCTTCCTAACCCTTCCATTTTCTTCACAATAAATGAGATGTATATGTATAAACAATCTCTCCCTCTATTCTTTGCTATCTTTCTATATCTGTCTGTTTATATATCTATCCACCATGTCTGTCATACAAATAGGCCCAAAAGCATTGAATTTAATCTGTTATTTACTAAAGAAAATATAGTGTAGGTGATAATTTCATTAAGATTTGTGGCCTTAACATATCACTTCTTTTCTCTGTTTTACATTTGAGTCACATACATTAAGGAAGTGATTTATGTAATCTATGAACACGTCTCAGCCTCAACAATGTCTAACACGATAATTTTCCAAGTACTTCATACCAGGAGGGAGAACAGTAATGTTAGCCATGGCCCAGAAAGATGTTTGTATTCTGCTCCATGAAACTCTGTAATTACATTGCTTGAGAAGGAAAGAACTTCACATAACAATAAAATTGAGGATGTGGGGAAGGTGAGATTATCCTGGTGTATTCACATGGCTTTGATGAAAGTAATTATCTCTAGAGAACATAACAAAAAAAATTAAAAAACCAAATACCAACCTGTCCCAGATTATTTAGTGGGTGACATGTTGGCAAACAGAAATAATGCAGAGTCCAAGTCCAGTAGCTTGGGGAGGGGGTCAGGAGAAGAGATGGATAACAACGGTTCTCAGGGACAGGTGGAGAAATCCACAGACTAAGGTTAAGCTCTCAGACCATGAATCTCAGCCCTGTGCCCCTATGATGCAGCTGAGTGCTGACAAGAGCAGCAGCAAGATGAGTCTAAGTCACAGGGGATTCTTGACACAACTGAAACCTGTGAAATGCATGCGGTAAGGGAGAACTTGAAATAAGAGGACTCCGAGAGCCCTGGACCTAAGCACAGTGACTGACACAACTATTCCTCTGGAAGAGAGAGAAGAGACAGAAACACTGAAGACAGCCAAAGATCTGAGAGGAATAGCATGTGCAAAAGAACATCAATCAAGAGTAAAATTACCAGACTACACACTCACCCTTACCTGAGCCAGGTGTGCTGAGATCTATCTACCTCCACCCGCAGACCCCATACTGCATCCTGAGAGTAATGTTACAACTGGCCATCCTCAGGGTTGTGCTGAACACACCCAATCTGCTGTTCTCAGGTGCTGTCTCTGAATTCTCATCAGAATATTTGGAGGGAAGTCCCAAAGTTCCCAGCCCCATTTACTTAACTGATACATAATATTACACTGAGAAAAGTTAGGCTAAAATCAGTGTTCCAAGATACCAGTTAGAAAGACTACTTATGATTATAAATGCATCCATTCCAAGAACCCTAGTTTTCAAATCCAATGCTATGGTTTTTTTTCAAATTTTCATTCTTGGTTTAATCTGACTTTAATGTTGAATACAATTCACTGTTCCTACCGGATATTGATTTGTGAGTCTCTCTATTTGGCAATCTCTAGCATAATACTTGGTAAAAAAAAATCATGCTAAAGCAAAACTAAGTAAAATTAGAATGGTATCAAATTCAGTAATATTATTTTGGTTAAAAATTACATTGTCCAAAGTTTGGCTCTGTCTCCTAATTGTCATATACTCTTGAATAAATTCAATCATTTTGTTACCAAAATACTTCTTATGAAAATTTAATGGGATTAGAGAGAGAATGAAATTACATTTAAGCCTGGCAAGAGAAAACTCCTGCAACTAAAAGTGTTACACTCCATCTCACCTGGCAGAGAGATGTTTTTAAGATATCGAACATTGGAAAATGTCCTATTCTGCTATTTAACTCTGTTTACTCAGATACAAAATTAATACATGAGAATCACAATCAATGAGACTTCTCTTCAAAAAAGTATTCTACAGATAAGTCATCTATCAGTTTATTGGAGCACCAAGATCTAAAGGATCTGTCGGTTAAGAAAAACGACTTTCTGTCAAGGGAAAATGATGTGCACAGATTTTAGCAGCCACAAAACCCACTTGTGCCCATCTCACTGCTCCTTCTTCCTTGCTGCCCTAGGGTGCCTCGGGACTCTGCAGTACCAGCCATGGAGAATACCACGAAGGTGAGCGCTTTCTTCCTGCTAGGACTCACCACTGCCCCAGAACTGCAGGGCCCCCTCTTTGCCCTGTTCCTGCTGGTCTACCTCATCACTCTGATCGGGAACCTCGTGATGATCCTAGTGATTCTGCTGGACCCTCATCTGCACACGCCCATGTACGTCTTCCTCAGCAACCTGTCCCTGGTGGACTTCTGCTACTCCTCAACTGTCACGCCAAAGGTTTTGTCTGGTTTGCTTGCAGATGACAAACTTATCTCTTACAATGCCTGTGCTGCTCAGATGTTCTTCTTCGTCCTCTCTGGCACTGCAGAGAATTACCTCCTGACCACCATGGCCTATGATCGCTTCGTGGCTGTGTGTAAGCCCCTGCACTACCCTATGATCATGACGAGGAATGCGTGTATTCGCCTGGCCCTCGGCTCTTACATCTCCAGTTTTCTGACTGCTGCTATTGATGTTGGAGACACTTTCTGCCTCCCCTTCTGTGTGAACAATGTGGTCCACCACTTCTTCTGCGATATTCCAGCAGTCATGTCTCTGGCGTGTCCTGATAAACACATGAATGAACTGATTCTCATTTTCATCTCTAGCTTTCATATAATTTTTTCTCTAGGTGTTATTTTAACATCCTACCTGGTTATATTTATCACAATTTCGAGGATGCATTCAGAGAAAGGAATCAAGAAGGCTTTGTCTACCTGTGCCTCCCACCTCACTGCAGTTTCCTTGTTTTATGGCACTGCCACCATCATGTACCTGCAGCCCAGCTCCAGTCACTCCATGGACAAGGACAAAATCTTATCTGTGTTCTACACCATGGTCATCCCCATGCTGAACCCCATGGTCTACAGCCTGAGGAACAAGGAGGTCAAGAGTGCATTCATGAGGGTTGTTGTGCAGTAAAACTGCCTTTAGGGTTTTCAGTTTAACTTAAGAGGAGATACCAAAACTCTCTAAATTTTCAGAGTTTCTTCCTCAGCTGAATCACATTTTAAAACTCAGACAGAAATTATGTTCCTAAAATCAGACACCTAACCCTTCGGCAGCTACCACCTAGACATAAAGAAATATCTCCAGAAATATAATCTGCAAACAGAAAAGCTATGATGAAACATTAGTTATACTGTTATGTTTTCCTCAAAAACCTTATAAAAACATTTATTGATTCTCATATTTTATATGTTTTCTTTATCACAAACCAATAGAGACAGACATTTTAAAGGATGGCATCTATGTGTCCTTCACATATCCAAAATATATCCACGTCATCACACGTACATGGGGGTGGGAATTTGCCCACTCTCATGAGAAGTGGAATGTAGTTAAACTATGACTTAGCAAAACTCAGTAATTAATTAAATTATCAGAAATTTAATTCCTGTCTTATATTGTTTATTCATCGATTTGCTCATATTACTGAATTACTAATTTAACAAAAAAAGTGGCACCTTCACATTTTAATATGGAGAATTAGAAACATATAATTAAATTAACCTTTTGTCTTGATTGTATTATTTTATACAACCAATAGGATCATGTTTAACATACCAAGAGTAGAGTCCCAGAAAAGTACGAGAAAACAGAAACATTTTATGATGCATTCATATCTGACGATCAAGTCTCACGTCATTTTATAAATTCACTGAGAGCTCATAAAGCCTCTCAGATTTTCTTCTGAACAGACTTTGACGTTTTTTAGTAACTTTTTCACTGTACTTAGGATGAGTTACTTTATCTTTAGCCACTGTCTCATTTTTGTTTTACCAATTTTATATTTGCTGACTCCTTGCTGTTTCTTTAAATAATCTTGTGGCCTCAATCTCTCTACTCTGCTCAGGTCTTTGATTATGTGCCTCTATGTCAGAGCACTCTTCTCTGATCACCTTGCACAAAGGTCACTCTCTGTGGCATGAGCAAGCTGTCCCTTCACACTACATTAACCTTCATGTTCCACACCAGCAGTGTACGCAAAAGCAAACCAGCTTGACATAGAGTTCTCACAGTGTGACACAGTGAGTAGGATTCTCCAGAGTAAGAGAACTAAACAACAGAAAAAAATAGGAAAAGGCTTATTACATGGAATGGAGCATGAGATTACAGAGGCTGAGCCTCCCATGAGAGGCCTAGTAAAGCTCCTCATGCAGCTTCAGGTCCAACCCAAAACCTTCATTACCATGGGACCCTGTGGTGTAAGTTCCAGGCCAAGTGTGAGACCTGAGGCCCAGGTTGTGATTCCCAGGACGGGAGCAGAGGGATGTCCTCCTCAAACACACAGCATATGTTCACCCTTCCTCTGCCTCCAGGATTGCTGGGTACCTGCTGCCTTTCCTGAGGGTGAGACAGTTCCCACGCTGACCTCTTCTGGAATTGACCTCAAAGACACCCAAATACAGCGTTTAATCAGCTCTCTGGGTATCTTTTGATCAATCAAGATAGCATATGAAATTAACTGAAGAGCCAGAAATAAATAAAACAAAAGCACATTGTTCTTATTAGAGCTGTGAACCATGAAATACCAAAAAGAAATAAATGAGAAATCATGAAAATAAAACATACATTAAAGATTCTGTAAAACTCTTTGATGGATTACAGTTACACTATTAGGGCAGGTAAAGTAGAATTTAGAATTACCATATGCAAACGGTGCTTTGCCATATTCAAAAGAATATTTTGAAAGCAAAGAGGTGGAAAATAGACAAAGAGACAGGCATCACACATTGAGAAAGCCCTATGGAAAAAGCAGTGAATAAAATAAATACAAAATATAAATATGAGATGGATGAACAATTGCTGAGTTGAAGAAACATGAGTCCTTGTGTTGAAAAACTGTCTCATTGTTGGAGAAAATTCATTTTAAAAAATCTGTATTCTTAGAGCAGAAAAATAAAACAAGAATAAATTTTACAAAGAAATTATAGTTACCTGGCATCAGTTAGCTTCCTAAAAAATAAGTTTACAGCCTTAACATGTCTTAAAAGACTAAAAGAAAATAAATATCAATCCCAGATTTCTATACCTAGATTAAGTGTCAATCACATTTGACTGCAAACATTGTCAGATATAATCAAATATTCCAAGTTGGATTTCTATCTGGTAGTACAGTGAAAGTGTTCAGCAGAGGCCTGAGGTACAATTTATTGAATCGGGAATCTGGAAGAAGGAACGGAGCACATTTCACCTTTTCCTGCCTCTCTGACCCTGCTTCTCTGCAGGAGGAGTGGTTTCCCCAGGCCTTCCATCCAGCATAATTCACGTAGTAACCTGCGTGGGGAAAAATCCACCTATGCAGAGGGGAGACCTGTGGTATGGAGATGGGCTCCCAAACGTAGTGCCAAAAATTTACATCTTTTCATGACAAGAATATTCAGAAAGCTCTGTGTGGAAGTGAACTTCCACAAACTAAAGAATATTGATATCTGTCTTTTGGGGTCTCAAGGCTCTTTATTTGTATCTTAAATAAATTTCTTTCCAAAATCAGATCTCCTTAATTAACTAACAATATGGCACTACATTGGTGTCCGGTGCAGACCCAGAGTGAGCTGAATGAATTGAGTGTTGTGAGTTCACAACAGGAAACCCTGATGACATACGGGAAATTACGTCAGAGCAGGGAAGGATGGCACTGCAGGATTTTACTCACAAGTGCCGTGTATCTATGAAAACTGAGCTCTGCATTCCAGAAGCTGCTGGAATAACACATAAAACAAGCATTTAACTTATAATTCCTAAAAGGTGCATTTCACTTCTATTTGTTTTTTTACTGGTACTGACACCATAAAAATTAAACACCTCACACATGAGCCAAGCACATTTTTACAGCAAAATCTAAGGCCTGTGTCTTAGACATGAGGCCTCTTTCTTAATACCTATGTCCCAGTATGCGGACAGAACAAGCAAAGAGGGTTTAGAAGCACCTCCCACAGTGTGTGCTAAAGAAGGTCACTGTGATAGGCAGGAAGCCTCTGCCTGCAGACATCAATCGCATGTTCAGTTGGCTTATTGGTAATGATTCCTGTTCAAATCCCCACCTCTCTGGTTTCTGTGCCATCTCTCTCTCCTGATAGTAAACACATGAAAGAAAAAAATATGAATTTCATGTGTTATTTCCCTAAAATTTCATTAACTCATGGAATGCTAATAATAAGTAGCTTAATAGAGAGAAAAAAGAGAAATGAATAAAACCAGCTAGAAAAAATAAATATGTAGAGTGTATTATAAATGCCAATAGAAAGTTAAATGCAAATGGATTAAGTGTACTGTTCACACGTGTAGCAACAATGGAACAAGATTAAAGAGAATAAACTAATAAAAACAATTACTACAAATGCATCTGTGGTACTCAACATAAAAATCGTACCTCTGTCTATGGAAACTATATCTCACTAGATTAGCGTGGTAAAGATAAATGCTTGCCCTGAAAGGTTTGCATACCTCCAAGAGGTCCACATTAGCACCGTTCTTTCCTAATTCCAGTTCCTTAGAATCTGCCATCCCGTCACAGTCTCATGGTATCTCTTTAAAGAGCTAAGACTAGAAGGAGACTGGTGTCCCTTTGGACACCAACATTTAACCAAGCAAAGGCTAATGTTTTGGCAAGACGAATATTTGTAAGGAATTTGAAACTCCAAGGAAGAGAACACACAAGGTGAAAGTTAGTGTTTCAAGCCGAAGTATGATATTTTACTAAAGTGGACAGAGTTGCACCCTCATTTACTGCTCGCAAACATAATTCTGTGGAGGTTCAGTAGACAGAATTTTATCATCTTTCCACGGTTGAAGAGACTGAACTTTGTAGAAACTAAATAACTTGCAAGATCATGAAAAAAAAAAAAAACCATGGTACATACAAGACTTAAGCAACCTCACTCCATATGATTGATCTTCTTTCTACCTCTTCATATTACAGAGAATTTGGAAGCTTTTTGAGAAGGATGTCAGAGAGAATTGTCCAGTACTATTTATAAATCTTCCAAGAACAAATTTCTAATTTCTGACTCATAGAACTCTCTCCCTCTCTTATCTGACATATATGTCTGTCCATCATCTCTTAGCCAGACTGGCTCACGAGCATTACACTCACATTGTTAGTTAATTAAGGAGATCTGATTTTGGAAAGAAATTTATTTAAGATACAAATAAAGAGCCTTGAGCCCCCAAAAGACAGATATCAATATTCTTTAGTTTGTGGAAGTTCACTTCCACACAGAGCTTTCTGAATATTCTTGTCATGAAAAGGTGTAAATGTTTGGCACATGGTTATTCTGGAGTACAAGTATGATGTTTGCCCTCTCATTATATTAATATAGTTTATTACATTGATTGATTTTTGTATATTGAAGCCTTAACTTCTTGGAATAAATTCTACTCAGTCATCATTTATAATTATTTTAATTTACTAATGGACTGGTTTGTTAGCATTTTTTAGCATTGTCTCATGTATATTCAAGAGGAATACTAATCTATAGCTTATTCTTTGTTTTTGTCTAACTTTGAATGAGGTGGCTTCACAGATTGAGCTAGCAAGTGTTTCCTAGATGTTAACCCAAATGAAACAAAACCAATGTTCAAACAAAAATATTTAGGGCATGGTATAATCAGATCAGTTCTATTTGTAATCACCAAATTGGAAATAACATAAATGTTCCTCAACTATCAAATGGAAAGAAAGACAATATGTATGATTATGATGTTCTCAGTTAAAAACCACCACTACTGATACGGGCAATGGGACAAATGGACCTCAAGTACATTATGTAGATGAATATAAAGGAACAAAAAACTACATATTCTGGGATTCTAATTAAAAGCATATCTTCATATGGTCAAATTATATGGAAAAATATAGCATGTTTGCCAAGGGCAGTAGGTAAGAGACACAGTTACCCATAAAAATTGAGAAAACTTTTCTGCATCTAGTGAGAAGATCATGTGCTTTTTGTCTATAGCTCTGTTGATGTGTGATGTTCTATCCTTTTTTTCTGTTTTGCTTTTTTTAAAAAAATTTTTAAAAAGAAAAAATTAAGAAAACTTATCAAGGATGGTCATCATAGTAGTTACACGAATATACAGTTGACTAAATCTATAGTTTATTACATTGAACTATATATCAAAGCCTGCATGCTACAGTTTTCAACCATACATTAAATTAAAATAAGAGTAGCAAGTAATACGAATAGATGTGTGAACACTTAAAATATCCTGCTCAGTCCCACATGTAATTTAATTGCTTCATCCTTTGAAAATTGAGGGGAAGCACTATAGATTTCCTCAAGAGGGGAAACCCAAGAGAGCTCTGTATACTCCTAATTCCCTGCTTGTTTACATGCACTAGCTCCTGATGACTTATTTAAGGGGGAGTAGATGTTGGTATCCTTTAATCACCATTTATTCATGTTAATTAACTGCAGATTTCCTTCCAACCTCAAGATTTGCAGTCATAAAAAGAACCTCCAAATTAAAATTACATTGAGACTTTGAAGTAATAACCACTTAGCAAGTTGCAGATATTTCTTTACTTGAAAAATAATATTATAATTTTATAAAGTTTATTTAACAAATAAGAAAAAGGTAGGTCTAATAGAGTTAGAGGAAGGATGCATGGCAGATTCAGGACTTAACAGGTATTAGAGATATCAGTCTTTCCCCCCAGCTTCCCTGTCTCTGAGACTTCTGCAGTGACTACCCTCAAGAGAGCTGCTCTAGCAATTCATTATTTCATGGAAGAAATTTTGGTTTTCAGATTTGCTGTTTAAGATCACTTGTTCCTAAGGCATTAAGGTAAGCTTCTGTAAATAAAACTTTTAGTCAAAAAGTGCAATTCATGAAAAAGTAGGGGAACAACTAGACTATGACTTATTTAAGCACTGAAATCAAGGTTTCGAGAATTTGTCCAAAACACCAAAAGAATCTGGAATATAAACAGTAAAACTACACCACGAGGGAGTTTAGTTTTGATAAACATCCTGCTGATCACCTTGCTGCATCCTAAAAGTGCTAACCTAAAAAGTCCAGTGATGCTCTGAATAAATGGTAGATTCTGTTTGTTCTTAACTTGTCAGTTTCTTGTTGGGAATTTAGAAGAACAAAATATACAGTGTGTCATGATTGATACACTGTATCAAATTGAAAAGTTTAGAAGCTTAAGGAAGTAATTTATCAGGGGATTAGAGTCCTCACTTTTTAAACATCCTGAGCCAGTGCAAGAGGAGGGCAAGGAGATGGTGTGGGTGCTACACTGGCCCTAGAGCATGTTGCCTGCATACAATTAGAGGGAACTGAGGAAGGACTGATTCCTGGTGCTCGGAGGAGTTCCAGTCTTCACTTTCAGCTTGGACATCATCTCTTGGCTTCTATTGCAGACTGCCTTCTGCCCAGGACTCTATGCCTTCCTGCATAGACTCTTCAGGCTTCCTGTGTAGACTCTTCAGGCTTTAAGCTTAGATTCTTTACCTTCTGTCACAGACCCACTGGCTCCTGATACAGATTTTCATGGGACACTGCAGTGACCTCCAGATCTTGGACTGAACTTAACAGCCTCCAGCGGCAGACAGCCTCTGCACATTTTCTCATCCGTCTCTATGGCTGACCATCGTAAGCCAATCTTGTCATTTTGTATACATTTGTGTATATGGGGTGGTGTATGTTTCTCTAACCCTGATTGATACATACTGAAAGGATCTTTCTTCAGACTACTAATGACAGCAAAATCTGAACTTCATTTCAGCATTTTATATATAATCCCCTTAGCTCGTGATTGTTGATGCACCTATGAGTATTCACAGTGATGCAGCTGAAAAGTACAAGATTTTGATTAAGATAAAAATAGATTTTAGCAAAAGATCTTGAGTCTTCCTAAAACTACTTGCAGAGTTTTAGAATATTACTTATCTTCACAAATTAACCATTCACTTAATGGTAAATAAGAAAAAAATAGTATCATTGCTTATATACAAATAGATATCTAAACACACTGTCATGTATGCACTCACATATAAATCTCCTGTGATAGATGGTAGAAGATTGTATATGCTAGAAGTGCTCTGTAGGTTAGGGTGGACAAACATAAAATCCTCATGAACTAGATTTGTAAAGTGAAGCCAAAAAAGAAATAGGAAGACATTAATAAGGAATTACAGTTAGTAAAGGATGGATATATTTCCAAAGGCCATACTTTTAAATGAACAGATTTAAAATATTGGTCCTATACTTCCACCAATTCAAATAAAAATTTTTCAGTTTTAATTTTTTTTTTATCAGTACCAAAGATCGAACTCATGACTGCCCACTTGCAAGGCAGGCATTTAAGCCACTGAGCTAAATCCCCAGCCCCTCAATTTTAAATACTTCAAATAAAACAAGTATGTGGGCCAAGGTAAGCCATGAACTGTGAACTTCTGACCATTGAGAGCTGTGATTCAACTATGGGGTGACTGCAATGAGATAAAAGAGCTCCCTTTCAACTGAAGCTCGAATATGGACTTCAAGGAAGAAATTAAAAGGAGAAGGTGCTCGTGCAGAAGGTAGAGTAGCCAGTCAGATGGGCAGGTCGTGAACAGAAAGTGAATTACTGGGAGTGTGGGAGGCATGTCTCATAACATCTCAGTGGTCCCAGAGCCAAACAAATGCTTTGCACCTGAAGCCCTGCATGCTATCTTACTGTTCTCACCCTACCTGCAGGTCTTCATCCCCTCCTCATGGTAATAGCATGACTAGCATGTGGCATGTACTAATCACTCAGCGTTTTTCCATTTCTGCTGCCTTATCTCATTCAATCTGTCACAATGACTCCTTGAGGTAAGGCCTCTACCAGCTTCATTTTATAGATGAAGGAAACTTGGCTCAGGAAAGTTAATTTAGGACCAGTAATTCTTAGGTTGTAAATGTGGAACTGACAGGCAGCTCCTCTCTGCTTGGAGTGCAAGTTCTGTAACTGAGGTGCACCCTCCTATCAAGAGTCCCCCCATGATTAGCCAGGCACTGGTGACCCCCAGAGATCTCACCAAATCTGCTCTACATATACAGTTAATTCACTGTGAAAACCCAGATGTTCAGATTAAAATAATGAGGGCAATGAATAATTGCAAAAAAAACTTAAATGCAACTTGATTTAAGTCTAATTTAGATCCCTAAACTTGGTACCATTCTGTCTGGTACCAAAGCTTAGTTCAGCAATTAATACTCTTAGAAACGCAAATATATATCCCTCAAATCTCTGGTGCCTCATAATCTAAGTGAAAGTAAAACTACCCAATTGCATAAATTTGTTGAGAAATCAAAAAATATAGATGTAAAGTCATCTGGGCAGTTCCTGGCATGCTAGCTACATAAAGTCTGTGAATTTACTAGTCTAGAGAATAATGAATTGACTGCTTTATTAATTCCAGAATCATCATGTAGAGCAATGTATTAAATATTTTAAATCTCAGCTTGCAAATGCATAAAAACTTAAAACTATGGAGATGTGGCATGAAGAGCTCTCATTCAAGTCTAGAGCTCCATAGATAATTAATATGCTCATGCTTTAGTCATAAGAATTTTTAAACACATATAATTGGCATAGTAACATAATGTGCATTATACAGAAGCATCTCAGCTTCACTGAAGTCGTTACTACATTTCAGGCATGTTCCTTTTCTATAGGGCGTCTCCTGATTCTAAAATTACAGTGATGAAGAACAGGACAGAAGTGACAGAGTTCATCCTCTTGGGACTAACCAATGCCCCTGAGCTACAAGTGCCCCTCTTTATTGTGGTCATGGTCATTTACACCATCACTGTGACTGGGAACCTGGGGATGATCCTGCTCATCCTCCTGGACTCTCGTCTGCACAGCCCCATGTACTTTTTCCTTGGCAACCTGTCCCTGATGGACTTTTGTTACTCTTCGACTGTCTCTCCCTCAGTCATGGCCAGACTCCTAACAGGAAACCAAATCATTTCCTACAGTGACTGCACTGCTCAGGCTTTCTTCTTTGGAGCCTTTGCCACAGTAGAAAATTACCTCCTGGCCACCATGGCCTACGACCGCTATGCAGCAGTGTGTCAGCCCTTGCATTACACCACCACCATGACCACAAGTGTGTGCGCCTGCCTGGTCACAGGCTGCACTTTTGGAGGTATCCTGACCACCTCCGTCATCACAAGTGACACATTCAGTCTCTCCTTCTGTGTGTCTAACATGGTCCATCATTTTTTCTGTGAAGTTCCGGCAGTCATGGCTCTGACTTGCTCTGATGGGCATGTCAATGAACTGGTTCTGATCTTTATGGCCAGTTTCAATATCTTCTTTGCCCTTCTAGTTATCTTGGTGTCCTACTTATTCATATTTATCACAATATTAAAAATGCGCTCAGCTGCAAGCTACCAGAAGGCTCTGTCCACCTGTGCCTCCCACCTCACCGCAGTCTCCATCTTCTATGGCACTGCCATCTTCATGTACCTGCAGCCCAGCTCCAGCCACTCCATGGATACAGCCAAAATCACCTCTGTGTTCTACACCATGGTCATCCCCATGCTGAACCCCATGGTCTACAGCCTGAGGAACAAGGAGGTCAACAGTGCATTCAGAAAGGTTGTTAGAAGGGCCAAGCTTTGAAAAGATGATTCATTGTGCAAGTCTGCCCTTTTCCACTTTGTCGAAACTTGACTGTCTGCCCACATCAGGTTTCATTTTGGTGTCCTCCATCTTGTTCCATGGGTCTGGTGTTAGTTTTTATGTCAGGGTCATGCTGCATTTGTAGCTCAAATTTTTCTGCAGATTTTGAAGTCAGGGATTGTGATAACTCCAGCTTTTTAGAATTTTCACCCCTATTCCATCCCTCAGGATTTTTCTTCTAATGTGAAAAAAAAAATAGGTGCCTAGTTTTAAATAATAGTATTGGTGTAGTGTCAGCCTATTTTGTTGGGTGACACAGAGCGAAAGCATCTTAAATGAAGTACTACCTCTGGCTTGACAAGCCATTTTCACTTCATACATTTCAACAGGATCAAATAGTCATAGTATGATAAAAATGGAGGAAAAATTAAGTCATTTAATATATATTAATGTGACAATCACAACATTATTAGGTAGTATATCATAGTATTTTTGGAAAGGAAGGAAATGGAAGGACTTCACAATGGCTAAATTCATTAATTCTAAACTGCGTTGGGTGTCCTCCTCTCTCATCCCTCCTGTGGTCTTCTATACCATGCCATTCACACTGATCTTGATATTTCTTCACAAACCCAGCACACTCCTGCCTCCTGTCCTTACACCTGCTGCGCCCTCTAGGAGGGAAGGTTCCCTCATTCTAGTCAGACCTCTGCTTAAACAGTGTGAATGTACCATCCCTAACCTCCTGATCACCTGCACGGAAATGCAAATGTGCTGTCCTCTCCCCACTGCACTGCCCCTTCAGCCTGTGTTGTTCTTCATAATCCTCACCAGCATCTGCCTGTTGTGTATTTATTTGCTCTCTTTTTATCACTTCAGACTGCAGTTTAAACTCCCAGAGTGAAGGAACTTCATCAGTTTGATGCTGCTCAGCACTGAAGTAGATGCCTGTTTCTTTGTGGGGTCTCAGTAGTTATGTATAAATGAGTGAGTAAGATAATTAAGTTTCGAGGCCCGCTGAACTATTGCAATGAGTCTTTGAACCACCATCGATTACAACAAGTCGCTTGTGCAATGAACATTCCAGACAGATACGTAGGACATTGTGAGCGGAAGAGCACATTTTCTGCTTGGCTGGAGTGTTTGCAGTCTGTATTCTCACTTGCCCTCCCCCATTTTTACACACTGTAATTTCTTGGAAATCTCATCACTAAGTGAATCCTCTTGCAATCTTTACTTTGATCTGATTTCTCCTTAAGGATCAAGTGATACATTAAAGAGACATTAGTAAGTCACAAAAGGAAAGTACGAGATTATATAAATTTTTAATGTGTGATTCTATTTGGAAAATTACTTTTATGCATGGACAATATGATTCAGTTAAGTGATTCTAAGTGACCTTTAAAATGTAAACATTAAAATATGTATTAGTAATAAATATACATTCCATGTGCTTATGTAATGCACAACTTATATCTTTAATTTCTATCCCCAAGAAACTCTATTACCATGAGAAAATCATCCACCACATATATATCCATCTCTGATTTTTCTCTGAACAATTAGAGGCACCCTCATCAGAAATCGTGCAATGGTGCTTAACTGTGCCAAGATACTTGTGCCTATATCTGTAGTATAGTATGGTATTTCACTGATACTCATTTCTGTCATCCTGGTGATGATTCTCTCATTAGGACCATTTCCAGTCTTGCTTCAAATAATAATTTTACTTGAGAATTCTTTTTGACAAAATTGATAAATTCCAAAGCTAGGGAAGAATATCCCTTGATAACTCTAAGACAATCAGAATAACCTACCCAAAGATCCATACCATAATTCCTGGAACTTGTATTGTCACTTAATATGAAGTATCAAGGACGATGAAAATATAATTTATATAAATTTTTAAAATACAATTTATATAAATATTTAAAAATTAAAGACATATTTAAAAATTAGATAATCATGCATTACTGGAGTGAGACCTGTTATTATAATATTAACATTTAAGAAAAACATAGAAACAAATCTCTGATAAAAGAACATTTAATTATTTGGGGAACAAAATGAGAAAATAGAGAAAACAGAATTTTAATTAAGGACATATTCATGGAGTAGATGCTTTTGAATATGTCCAGAGGTAGGTGGGGAAAGACTGGTATTGCACTGGGAAAAACAAAAACTAAATACTTCGTTGCAAAAGAAAATTCATGGGTACCAGCAATTACTGAGTAAAATTTGTAATCTTAAAAACATAGCATGTTGTTTTGTTGGATGGAGCTGTGATACATTGCCTGACATTCTTTTATAACCAGTCAGCTCTCCTGTCTTCTTACGCTCATGGCTGTCCTTTGTTGCTTGCTGTCCTTGTGGGATTAGCCGTCATTGCAATTTCTTATTATCTCTTTAGCTTTTCATTTTTATCAGTACATGTTTTCAGTACATAACAACTACATTCACCGTGGGGACTTGGTACATGTGTGTAACACACCTTAATTCTTCCCATACTCCTTCCCCTCTCTCCCACTTCCCCTCCACCTCTTGGTCACCTTCCCATCAGTGAAGGTCTATCTAACTCTTTCCTATTCATCATTTTAATTTTGTTTTTTAATTTGTTTATACCTTAGGTTTCTCATACAAGAGAAATCACACTGCATTTAAACATATATCTGATTTATTTCATTTAATATTATGGCCTCATGTCTATTGTCTTACAAGTGACTCAGGTTTATCCTTCTTTACAACAAAGTAATACTCTACATGTAGAAGCAATAAATTTTCTTCCTCACTCACCTGACGGTGGACATATAGGCTGCTCCCAAGATTTAGTTCTTTCAAGTTGTACAGTAAAAGGGCATTCCTATGTCACTTTAATATCAGTCAAAATTTGAGCGCATCCTACTCTTGCTTCCCCACATCCATAATGCCAGGGTTTGACACAGATGAGTCCAACCTGAATCTATCAACTTTCATGCTTCTTTTTATTTTTTGGACAAGCAACTTTCTCACCAACTGCTCACCAACCAGTTGTGATTAGGTTTTGATTATCTTATGGTGCTGTTGCAGACCTGCCCTGGATGGTGTGGTCCCACATTGAAAGGAAGTGGTTGCTAAGTTGAGATCAGTGTCAAAACCTTCTCACCTATATCTGAGCAACTTCTAGTGTCTCAAGTTAAATCTATCTAGAGTTCATTTGTTAAGTTTCATTGTGTGAGTATGCAGGCATGGGCTATCATTTGAAAGTCTTGGACCAACATTATTTTATTAAGAGTATTGTTCCTATAAAAGTTGGACAAGAAAAAAAATACAGAATTTAAAGGCAACAATACAATGGAAAACCAACGTGAACATGATTAATCCAATGTGTAAAATGGCTGGGAACCAAAATTCCAAGCTTAAGGGAACCAAAGGAACAATCTGGAATACTCTGGGGAAACTGGTGACATCTGATTAGCCATGGAATAGCATTCCATGCCTGGGTTGGATGAAAGCAAAGAGTGTCAACTCTACAAATGAGAATGAGAAGTGTCTGCACAATTACAACTAGAAGTATATCAGGGATGTCGCCAGGATTATCCAATAGGTGAACCAGAGGATCTGTTAGCCAAGGCTCCATCAAGTTGCCAGTAGCAGCTATTCATTGGGAAACTGCAACTACAGTATTATTCTGCCAAGTGAAAGAGCAGACAGTGAGAGGGACTAGAGTCTTGTGGTGATACAGAGCTCTGCTCCAGCAATCTTGCAAAACTGTACAGAGCATGAAGTCAACAATTTCATAGTTTGAATGTCTCTAGTTATGGCATCAATGGTTTGCTGAAACTTCTGTGTCCACAGTGACATAGGCATGAGATTTGTTTCTTGAAAGCCATGTCTAGTTGTCTAGCTTCAGTTTATAAAGCCTTAAGAATGAGCAACTCCTATCCTTCACTGGAGAGTTGTAGACAGAGATTAGAGAAAATTAGAAGAGATCTGAATCCAGCTCAGTTCACAGGCACATTATGAAAACTCAACAGTAAACAGGCATACTATCATTTTTGAGACATAATTTTTATAACTATTCCTAGTTTTACTAATCATAATCACAGTAAGACAATCAATAGCAATTATTATCAATAAGCTTGGTTTGATTATTTGAATAACTCCATAAAAAATGACTAAAGATGCTCTTTTTAAATTTGTGGGGGTTGAAACAACCTTCTTTCAATTCAGGGAGCTGAGGCCATGTGAGGAGAATCCTAGCTGGCCTGGGGAGAGTTTAAGACCATCACTCCCAGTGGTTAGGTGCCCACCCAGCTTCCTGAAACACTGGACTAGGCTTGGGAGGCTTCATGGGCCTGACTAGACCACACCCAGCAACCTTCGTTCAACCCAGGAAGCTGAGAGCACGCGAGGTGTGTTCCAGCACACCAGTGGTAGCTCAGAGAGAGCTTGGGAACATCACCTACAGTGGTTAGGAGTCATCCCAACTTCCTGGAACACTGGAGGTGGCATGGGAGATCCTGTGGGCTGACTTGCCCATGCTCAGCAACTTCCGTTCAGTCCCAGGAGCTGAGGGCATGGGAGTTGATTTCCAACATGCCCAGGGGAAGCTTTGGAACATTGTTGAAACACAGAAATATAGGAAAATGACAAGATGAAAGACCAAAATGCAATGTCAAACTGCCAGCCCAACCCAAGAAAGCCTAGTAGCCATGTACATAGAAGAAAATATAAATCATACACCTGAAATGCCTAAAATGATATCAACTGAAATAAAGAAGCAACTCTGGGAAGCTATAAAGGATCTCAAATCAGAAATAATCTCCCAGATAAAAGAAGAAATAATAAGAGTAATTAAAGAAATACTGCACACAATCTAAAGAAGATATAGTTAAAAACATTAGAGAAACAATGCAAAAAGATAGAATCCCTGAATGAACAGTATAAGAAACAAACAGAATGTATGAAGTAGATTCAAAGAGACATAAAGGAAATCAAAGATTCGATGGAAAGTTGGCAAAACCACCTCAGCAAAAGAGAACATACAATTTCAGACCTCAAAGACAAGATTGCAGCTAGTGAAAAAGAAGGGAAAGATATTTTAAAAAATAACAATGAATCAGGAAATAACAATTCAAAAGCTGCAAGATGATGCAAAGAAAAACAATGTAAGATTAATAGGAATAATTGAAAAAGAAGGTGACCACACAAATCATATCAAGAGGCTCTTTATAGAAGTAATAGCTGAAAATTTCCCAAATGTGAGAATGGAAACTGACATACAGATTAGTGAAGCATATAGAACTCCAAATAGCCATAACCAAAATAAAACCATATGTAAACATATAATAATCACCATCTCAGAAATCCAATTTAAGAACAGAATATTA
Source organism: Cavia porcellus (assembly GCF_034190915.1). Taxonomy (NCBI): domain Eukaryota; kingdom Metazoa; phylum Chordata; class Mammalia; order Rodentia; family Caviidae; genus Cavia; species Cavia porcellus. The sequence goes on along the minus strand of NW_026947500.1, from coordinate 51,700,079 downwards.
AAAGCTGTTAGAGAGAAAAGACAGATCACCTACAAAGGAAAACCTATCAGAATCACAGCAGACTTCTCAACACAAACAATGAAGTCAAGAAGAGCATGGAGTGAAGTATTTCAGATCCTAAAGGAAAATGACTTCCAACCCAGACTAATGTATCCTGAAAAACTATCCTTCAAAATGGATGGAGAAATAAGAGTTTTCCATGACAAAGAATAACTATAAGAACTTCATGACTACAAGAAATACAAAGAAGACTTAATGCTGACACTCCTCAAAGTCTTCAGTGAAATTGAAGAGAAGCAATTCTTTCTAAGTCATTCCTGGAAGCAAATATAACTCTAGTACCAAAACCTAAGAAAGACCCAACTAAAAAAGAGAACTACAGGCCAATCTCCTTAATGAACACAGATGCAAAAATTCTCAATAAAATATTGGAATAAGATCCAACACTCATTCATGATAAGAACCTTACAGAAAATTGGACAAACCAACAGCCAGCATCATATTAAATGGCCAAAACTGAAGGCCTTTACCTTAAAATCAGGCATAAGACAAGGATGTCCCTTATCACCACTCCTATTCAACATAGTACTGGGAATACTAGCCAGAGCAACTAGACAAGAGAGAGAAATAAAAGGGATAAAGATAGGAAAAGAGGAAGTTAAATTATTATTATTTGCAGATGACATGATACTCTACATAGAAGATCCCCCAAACTCCATTGAAAGTTTCCTAGATATAATAAATAAATTCAGCAATGTAGCTGGATACAAACTCAGTACTCAAAACTCAATAGCATTTCTATTCACTAACAACAAAATCACTGAGAGAAAAATAAGAGAAGCCACACCTTCCACACCTTTCACACTAGCATCCAAAAAATGAAATACTTAGGAATTAATCTCATGAAAGAAGTAAAAGACCTATACAGGGAAAATCATAATACCCTGAAAAAAGAAATTGAAGACAATTTCAGGAAATGGAAAGCCATCCCTTGTTCATGGATAGGAAGAATAACTATTGTGAAAATGGCCATTCTCCCAAATCTCTTATACAGATTCAATGCAATCCCAATGAAAATACCATCAACATACCTCATCCATCTAGAGAAATCACTCCTAAAATTCATCTGGAGTGAGAAGAGACCTAGAATAGCAATGACAATTCTAATCAGTAGAGGCAAGCAGGAGGCATCACAATCCCTGACTTGAAGTTGTACTACAAAGCTACTGTAATAAAATCAATATGGTACTGGAATAAAAACAGAAATGAAGATCAACGGAATAGATTAGAAGATACAACCACAACTACAAACACACTCAACCACCTTATCTTTGATAAAGGGGACAAACATGTTCACTGGAAAAATGACAGTCCTTTTAATAAATGGTGCTGGAATAACTGGCTCTCCATACACCAAAAACTAAAACTAGACCCATTCTATCACCATGTACTAAACTAAAATCTAAATGGGTCAAAGATCTGAATATTAAAACAGAAACACTAAATGTGTTGGAAGACAAATTATGTAAAAATCTTGAAGACATAGGGTTAGGCAGAGAATTCATGAACAGAAATCAAACCACATGGGAAATACTTCCCAGAATCAATAACTGGGATCACATCTTATTAAAAAGTTTCTGCATGTCAAAAGAAATCTCCAGCATAGTGAAAAGAAAACCCACAAATTGGGAAAAAATCTTAGTGAACTGTTCCTCAGACAAAGGTCTTCTGTCTTAAACATACAAAGAATTTTAAAAAATCAGACACCCGAAATTCAAAGACCCAATCCAAAACTGGGCATCTGCTTTGTTTGATTTTATTATGTGTGGTGGTATGAACAGCCATTGCTGATTTAATATCATCTTGTTTTGAAGTCCTACCATGCTTTTGTTCTTCTGTTTCTATTGGTTCTATCATGTTGTGTCTTATTGGATTTTAATGTGTGTGACAGTATAAACAAATTTTTTATGGAAAGTGAGATATTGTAACCATTGTTCATTTTCTGTTATTTGGTTCTGAATGCCCTGTATTATTTTCATTCTCTCGAACGGTTTTACACTATTTTGTTATGTTTGATACTATTGTATGTGAATATATGCTCAACTGTTTCAAAGAAAGAGACATTATGGTAGTTACTGTAAATATCGGGTCAGCTTGTGGTAAATTCTTGGTTGCTTACATTGTTCTGTTCTGATCTGCTTTGTTCTCTCCTCTTTTGTTTTATTCTCTTTAAAATAAAATTTAAAAAAATTTTTTTTAATTTGTGGGGGTTTGGGGAAATTATGAGAAAACAACTCAGACTAGACTTTTAGCAACCTTGATACTAGGAAGTCAAACCAACATTGGATGTAGATTTTGACCTTTAGTGCCTAATATCTTAAGATTCCTAAGCCTCCCATAATTTACATAATTATGCAGATCATTATAGCATTGTTAAATAAAGGCAGCTGTAAATAATTTCTGAATTTTTGAAGAAATCAGATAAGGATTAAAAGTAAAGATTTTTTAAAATTTTGATTTATGGAAATACACTTTATCAAGTTGATGTCAGTTACAGATTGCTTTAGTAAAAAGTTTTATTCTAAATTTAGGTTACAAGGTGTTAAAATAGAGATCATAAATGTTTTACATAAAGAAGTCCTTTAAAAATGATACTTTACCTCTTTAGTCCCCAGGATTCAGCCCACACATCCACAGCTAATTTTGGACAGAGGTGCTAGAACACAGATTGGAGAAAAGATTCTGAAAAAATTGGACATTTACGTTCAGTGGAATGAAACTGAACCTTTTCTCACTAGCTTAAAAAATCAACTCAAAAAGAATTAAACACTAAAATGTAAGACCTAAAAGTCCAAAACTTCCAGAGGAAAACAAAGGGGAAAAATTCAGGGCTTTGGAAATGGACAGGATTTGGGGAATATGATTCCTGAAGCCCCGGAAACAAAAGGAAAAATAAACAAAAATAAGTGGTTACTAACCAACAATGTGATATTTGAAAAAGAAACCAGTGAGAAAAAACATGAAAATATGCATCAGCAATTATTTTATAAACTTTTTTGATTGGTGACCTATTAGACTAGACAAAATCGAATCTATAATCATCTTCTAAAAGGTAGAACTTAGAAATATTTAAAGTTTGGAGAGTGAAGAGGTGGAAAAAGCAAAACGGAATTTCAGAAAGAAGCAGGATATAGTACCATCAATAAGAAGACAGAGTAAGAAGGCCCACAGCTCAGCTGCTCAGTAGCTTGGTCCAGTTAAATAATTGCCTCAGACCAATATAAAATTCAGAACAGCCACATCCAACCAAACAAAAATCCATTTCATTTTAGTCATATCCTGCCCTCTGCCATGTTGTTATAGCCCAGCACCAGATAAGAGTACCTCAGTGCACAATTCTCCCTCAGCGAGAGGTGAGGGCTGTGGATCATCCATTGGCCTGGTGTCTCCATATGCTTCCCAAGGCTCCAATTCCAGACTCTCCTCACCCAGTGGGTTTATGAAACTGGAGGGGGGAATTATTCCAGGGCTGCAATGTACACAAATCAGTTATATGAGACACCAAATTGGCAAATCATAACCATCACAAAAAAATTTACCTCTCTTCTCTGATTCAGACTAAAATGGTAAGAGTATATGTTATATTAAGAGATAGTGTATATACCTATAAATTTGTACAATTATTATACTTCCATTACAAATGAAAAACATTTCTTTAAAAGTATATGCCATGCAGACTAAAATTCACCCCAAGGTGCACATGAGTGAGGCAACTAACCATGAGCAGCAGACTCCTGAAATCCAGTGTCCAGTAAAGTCAAAGCTTCACAGCTCTGAGGTCTCTGTCTCAAAGTGAGAGGCAGGTAAGGTGTGAAGAATTCCAGACAGGTATGTGGTTTTGATTGCACTTAGTGGTACTGAATAGTTTTAAACACACTGAGTGACAGGAGAGTTCTTGTATCCTATGATCAGAATACAGCATATAAACCCAGGAACTGTATGACTATTATGGTTTAAAAACTGCCTTGTTATTTTTCAGAATTAAGGCTAAAATAATAAAAAAGAAGTCCAACATTTGAACTGTGGGCACAACATCATATTCTCAGTGGAGTTACAACTCCCCACCCAGAATCTAGTTTCTTACCTGTCTAGGGTGGATATTATGACACTAAATGAAAGAGACTGAGACCCAGAGATACCATGGATTCTAATACTGGGGTCTCCACCTAACTGCTATGATCATCCTTTCTGGGCTCCTCATCTTCAGACCTGCAGAAAACCTCAGGCAAATCACTAGGAGAGGACACATTTGTGTTCGGGCTCTGCACCATATTCATTCTTATGCCGATTTCTAAACTTCTAAAAAAGGCATATGAAAGTTACCATTTGAAAGGCTGTAGACGGGCTATGTTTGAGAGGCTGTTACTTTAAATAACAAGTTCTTTTGACCCATCTTTCCTTCAAGTTCTCAAATGTTTGATGAACAAGATGTGGTTACTATAGTGGAAAATTCACAGCTGGAAGATGTCACCAAGTGCTTGCTACACTTGCCAGATCATTTTTTCCCATTTTTGACCATCGTCCTCATTCAACTGATTCATCTCTGCTTTTTTTCCACTTGTTTTATATCTGCCATCCTCTGTCTGCAAAATCTTCTTGGCATGTGTTTCCTAGGGTCACAGAATTATAAAATTGGAAATGACTATTAAAGTTATCTCATCTATTCCACCCTGCCACTAATTATCATGATGCCAGAATCTGCTGCTGGCTGGTGCAGTCTCTGGGCTCTCTTGGATCATGGATATAGCTGCCCACTGAGCATCTCATGGGACAATCATGGTGAAATGGATCCTTAGGCTACCCTTCTCAAGAAGGTTACTATGAGGGACAGAATTTTAGCTTAGTGGCATAAGTGCCTGCCTGAGAAGCATGAGGTTGTAAGTTGAAAGAAGGGAAAACACTTCCAACATATGATGGTACAGGATAATCATTCTCTTTCGAGATGAGAGAAACAAGGGGATAGAAAGTAAAGAGATCAAAGAAAGACTAACACCCAGCAGGAAATGTATTAGATCCTGTAGTTCCATGGCCAGGGGCAATTCTGGTGAGGCATAGCTCCAAAGTGGTTGGGCAACCCTGCCCCTAGGGCATTGCTCCTTGTAGCTGTTATGGTCTCTCTTGGGGTGGCTCAGCTCACTGCCTGTGGCTTTTCCCAGATGACCCACACTCCTGTATTTTCCATCTTTCTGGGATCTCCACCGCACTTTCAGCTCCACTCTCCCAGCTTCCCACACTGCCTTCTGGGGGCACATTGCCTGGCCTCCCAGGCTTTCTTCTAAAATCTGGGTGACTCTGAACTTTGCATGCCCATAAAACCAGCATCATGTGGATAATGTTAAGCTCTGCTTCCAGCTCAAACAGTAACTGGACCCAGTTGGATCATATCTAAAGAGGCTTCTGAGTGTATGGATGTCTAAGAACTGTGAACCAAATCTCAGTGAATAAATTCCAATGAAGACCCTTCTCAAAAAAGCATCCTTGGGTTTTCTTCTCACTACAAAGTGTTTAAATTTTGCACTTTTGAGTTTGTGAAGGATGGGATCTCTCTGATTTCTGAGATATCCTCAAGCTATCTTCCCTCTTGTCTTGATGCAAAGTACCTGAATTTCTGGCAAAACGAAAAACTTTTGAATGAGTTTTTCATGGGAGATATTTTATATCTAAATTGTAACACTCAGTTTTACTCCATAGGCTATGGTTTCTGCTTTATTGCTCTACTGTCTCTTATATACAAAGTTTTACAACAGCTATTTTTCTTCTTTCATCTTATATCTACTCAGAGAAGCCATTTAAGAGCCTCAGAGAAACTTGTATGTATGATCTTATGATTCAAAAATGTTAATCACAAACAGGGCCTTTGGAGATACTAGGAATGTTAGGAATATCCTAAACCATGAATTCTGTAACTTGTAATTTATAGACACACATGCAGCTTAATGGCTAAACAAAAATAGTTAACACTACATCAAGGGTAGGAGTTATTAAATCATAAAACAAATTAATATATATGAGTCACAATTCAATATGTCTACACTAGGAAGTTTCAAAATGAGTTATAACCACAATAATAGCAAGCCTGAAAAAGATATCATAATGCCACCCCAAAAATAGCCCAGTTCAAAAGCATGTGATGTATATTTCTGTCACATAACTCTTCTTTTAGACACAGCAGACAGTTACTATGTTACTATGGTCTAAGATTTTTAATTTATGTACTTCTTTCCTCAAGAGATAGAGAACTTGAAAATTTAAATTCTCTTTTTAAAGTATTTGAACTAAGGAGCTCAGAAATAACTTTTCTGTTTCCATGGAATTAACAGTATGGACCTTCGTAAACTTGTGAAACATAGCCACGTTTAAGCAAAAAAGCCAAAACTGATGGAAAACTTCTTCACAGGAGAATAGAAAAAAGCTGACTTAAAGCCAAAATAATTCAGAAGAAACAAAGGTCACATACTGATAAAAGGAACCATGCATCAGACGATATGACTACAAATACATATATCATGAATGTTGGTGCGTCTTACTTCATAAAATAAAGAGTACTTGACAGAAAAGAACAGACAAGCCCCAAGACAATAATGACAGGTGACATAAATACTTCATTCTCACTAAAAAAATGCCTCATTCAGACAAAAAACTGACAAGAAATATCAGAGTTAACCTATACTATAAATAAAACAGACTTAACGACCTGAAGGTGTTCCACCCACAAGCTGCATAACACACTGGTCTCAGCAGCTCATAGAACTTTGGCCAAAACAGACCGTATTTTAGATCACAAAGTCTTTCTTCACAAGCACAAAAAACTGAAATTGTTATCCGATAAAAATGGGATCAAACGAGAAAAAGACAAAAGAAACTGCTGAAACTATACAACCATATACAGATTGAACAATGCAGTATTGAATAACCAATGGATCACTGATGAAATTAGGAAAGAAATTTAAAATTTCCTAGAATCATAAGAATGGAATCAATACATTCCAGAATTTGCAGCATACAGCGAGCACAATTTTCAGAGGGAAGTTTATAGTTATAAGTGCCTAACTAGAAAACTCACATATCTAACTCTTGAAAAAAATGAGACACTTCGTGTTATTTAGTTTGAAAATAAGGCCCAGTGTTGAAAAGAAATTGGAATGCGTCTGATCGCTACGTTGTCTTGCATTTGGTTGAATAAAAAATTAAAATTCAGAAAATAATTAACTTTTACCAGTATGTCAGAACACATTTCTCCCCAAACTTGTTTCAGGGGGCACTCAGCACCAGTATCGCATTCAAAATCCCACAGATGGACTAAGCACACAGCAGATCTAATGAATCCAAGGTGGGGCTGGAAGAATGGGAGGATTTCTACAGCAACTCTGGGACACTCAGATGATGAGATACAGTGTTTCACAGTTCATCACTTCCCTCTCGGTGATCTGTCTTCCTATAACATTATGATATTCATGTAAAATGTCCCTCAATGGGCTCACTGTGTCGAAGGCTTGGTTCACACAGCCGGGCTTTTGGAGTGATTGGCACATGAGGGTTTTAACTTCATCAGTTGATCAATCCATTGGCAAGGTAAAAACATGATGGTGCTATTGGCAGATGACATAAACAGGATGGCCTTGGACAAGAAACTCTGAAACTATGAGCCAAAATAAATCTTTCTTTCTTTAAGTTGTTTGTCCCAGATATTTTGTCACAGAGATAGAAAGCCAAGTAACACAGAACATGGGAAACTCAGATGGGGTCATTGCTCTGACTATATATGATCGTGAGGTGCAGAGCCTTCAGAATTTGTTTGTAGGAGGAGTTTGGAAGTGTTTGGAAAGTGGGCTGGGGAAGCCTTTGATGTCATGTGCAGAGTTCAGTGGACAGTTCTCATGGGATCTTGACAGACTAGAATGCCGATAGGAATTCAGAGAGCAAAGAACGTGCCCAGAGATTTTAGATGAGAATGAGGACTCCACTTAGAATGACTGGAGGCTCTACCTCTTGTTTCCATCACCGCCTGACAATGCCATCCAACTATGACCTTATTGATGGATTAATCAGCTAATGAAATAGAACTTTTGTGAGCCAATCGCTTTGAAAGCCCATAATCTGGGAACAAAATCTTCACTGTGTGTGTCTTTTGGGTGACATTTTAGATGGCATTCTGGCAATGACTTATCTGCATTTTGTCCATGCCCTGAGACTCCACGTGATGCTGAGTTTGAATGTAACATATTAACAAATCTAGTTGAGGAAGTTTCAAAGCAGCACAGTATGCACACTGTGTCATGGTTCTGACTACTTGCTATTTACAGTGAGAATCCGAAGCAAAAAGCAGAGCAGTTTGATCACAACAGATGCATAAAATCAGGGTGGGCAAAGAGGTGGCTGCTGAAGAGATTAGTGCCTCTAATTAAAAAGCAAAGAGCTTTGTACTTGGACCATAGGAAAGTAGCTTTGAGGCCATGTAAGGGGCTGGCCAGACTCCACATTCTCAAACTCACAGACACAAAATATGAACTTCTCAGGAGGACTTTGCTTGGAGAAATGAGCCCTTGGGTACCCTCCACGTTCAGGGCACCCAGAGAAATATGCTCTCACATTGGCCACTGGAGGCCACTGCAGCCATGGTCCGTGTGGGCTCAGCCACCACTCAGTTTGACATCATATATTGAATTTGTCCCTATGAGGCTGGTTGTGGAGGCAAGCTGATGTCAGGAGTTGCAGAGCTGTGGACCCTTTGCTTAGATTTCAGCAAGAACCATGAGAGGCCTGGCAACATGTGACAGGACCAGAGTCCTCACAAGCCCCTCTGAAAGGGCACTGCGTGAAACTGTGAGAGTGGAGTTGAAGCTGCAATGGAGACCTAAGGAAGTGAGAGATGCCGGGAACACAGAACAGGAAGCTGGAGGCAGAGAGCAGGCCAGGCCAAGAGAGAGGCCATGGAGACTGTCGTTAGTAAGTCTATAGAGCAAGGCTACCTGGATTCTACAGAAGTCACATCAAACCAAGATGGTGTGCCTCGAACTTAGTGTTTGTCCTACTGGATTTCGGTCTAGATTTGGTTTGATTCCCTCCTGGCATTTTCTTACCCCTACCTTTTGGAATAAAAATATTTATCTCATACATATTGTGCCATTATATGTTGGAAATATGTAACTTTTTTTTTTGATTTTACAGTAGCTCACATCCAAGAATTTGCCTTGAATTTCAGAGAAAACTTTGGACTAGGACTTTTAAACAACATTGGAAACCATGAGACGTTGGGAACCCTTGGAGCTGAACTAAATGGACTTTGCGTAATGAAATGGTTGTGAGACTTTGGAAACTAGGGATGAAATGCTAATGATTAGGTCATGAAAATAATAATCTCATAATCCATCAGTCAGTTCAGAGTTAAATAGGCTGACAAAAGGTGAAGCCTCATCGGAAGAGTTAGGGGCATAACCCAGAACCAGTCTCTCTGTCTCTCTCTCTCTCTTTCTCTCTCTCTCTCTCTCTCTCTCTCTCTCTCTCTCTCTCTCTCTCTCTCTCTCCCCTTTCTGGCTGCCACATGGTGAGTAGTTTTCACTCAGTACATCTTTCTTTCATAAAGTTTCTGCCCTACCACAGACCAAAAAGCAATGAGCTCAGCTGATCATGAACTGAAGCCTCTGAAACCACAAACCAAAATAAATCTTCCCTCCTTTAATTCACTACTCACAGTGATAAAAAGTATACCAACACTGACATTCATTTCTGCATTATCTCCTCTTGTTACAAAGGTTTTTCTCTCTAAATTCACCAACTAGGACCTTGGAGGGCACTGGGTCTGTTCTCCATTGGTGTTTTGAATACTTGCTGATAGCATGGTTCAGGGGAGTCGCAAACCTCTACGCCAATTACATGTATTATACTGGTTAAGGATTACTGCCTCAGCAAGGTATGTATTCCTACTTCTGCTTGATAGAACACAGAGTGAAAATGTTTGGGAAGATAAATACCTTGTCTAAAAAGTCAGAGATAACACCTAGATTAACTTCAGTAATTTGGAAAGCACATTCAGCAGTCGCTAGAATATATTTTATCTCCCAAATAATATGGTAATTTATACTACCTCCTAGGAAAAGAGTGGTTTCTGTCTTTTTGAGAAAAACTAAGAAGCAAATTTAACATTTTCTCATGTTTTCAGAGCAGGTCTGAGTAGATTTCTGCTACACGGATCTGAAATACATAGGAAATACAATTCTTTAGTACTCCTTGGATTGATATTATGCATATGGTGGAAATGCACTTTTGCACAAAATTCCAGAAGGTAGTGGAACCAGAGGTGTGCCTGGATTTAGGCCGTGCTGCTATGTAAATTCCAGACTTTGTGTCTTTCTGGTTCCCTTGTGTGGGCCACCTGCTTCTTGCTCAAACAACCCTAGTCACCTTGTTTGTGACTAATAGAGTTTTCTGATCCCCTTGAATCCTTCTATGGTCTTATCAACTTGTAGGTGTCACCTAAGACAATGCTGTGTACAATTTTGTTATGGATAAGTGAAAGAAACTCTTTTTCTGTACAATCCACATTAAATATTTACCGGCTCTTAGCCTGCATTATTTCAGCCCAGACTTGTGAGTAAATTTCACTTTAATGCATGAGGCAAGGCTTTCAGCTTTGGGGTGAAACTGGCTTCTCTGAGTTAGACTGATTGCAGGGTTTTATACCCACTTCGCTCTCCATCTGTGTAGCAAACACTAGGTCTGGGGATTAAAAGGTTCAGGAGACTCAGGGTCAGACCCCAAGAGACAGCATTTTCTATGCTTTCCATTGTGTTCTTCAGAAAAAGCTCTGTCAGCTCCATTCCACTTATTTCAGCACCAGAAAGAAAATGAGAGAAATGCAAACCTTCTTTGCTGTGCTCCAGATGAAGAAGCTGAGGCAGAGCGGTAAGTGTCTCACCTGAGGTCACCACAGGAGTACAGGTGACTTGAGAGGTGTGAAGGACAGCTACAGTCCAGACAAAGGACAGGGTAAACCCAGTTACTAAGGCTTTGAGCAGGTTGCTTTCACCTATTGGTTGGCTAAAGGATGCCACTTCCTCCAATCAGAGTCTCACCACTTCGAGGAAGCCATAGACACAGGAGGTCTTCAGTCCTCCATATCCTGCTCTGCAGCAGAGTCTCCAGGTTGGCCTTCTGCCCCCAGACTGACCTCTGAAATAATGCTCAGTCTTGCTGTGCATTTAATTTTTAAATAAAAAATGCTTTGCAAACTGATACCTGAAAAATGCTAGAATAGGGTTTGAGCCTTCTCACTATGGACACAAATGATAAATTGGTAAGGCATTTATATGTTAATTAGCTTGACTTAGCAGTCATACAATATATACACACATCAAACACCTTTAAATTTTATCTATCAATCAAATGATCCATAAAAAGAAAGGCTGCAGCTGAATGTGATAGTGCACACCTCTATTTGTAGCATGCTAGAAGGCTGAGAAAAGAGGATCCCAATTTTGAGCCCTATCTGTGCAAATTAGTGACTTATCAAAATCTGGCCTCAAAACTATAAATAAAAATGGGTTGGAGGTGTAGCTTGGTGTCAAAGACCCTGAGTTTATTCCTGAGCTATGCAAGTAAAACTGCTTTACGGTAGCAAATCACTAACAAATTGTTAACAACAGCTGATAAGAGAAAAGCCAAGTCAGGCAAGGACCTTGAAATCCCACTGTGCTGCCAAGGGAAAAGGATGGAGTTACCTCAAAGGAGCACAGGACCCACGTCTCAGCCCTTCACCCTGCACGGGGCCTCAGACACCTAGACTACAAATTGTTTTATATAAATACATAGAGATACACCTGCATAGGTATATACACAGAAAATGGATTCAGTTATCATTTTAAAACGTAAATAAATATCCAGGCAGTCACTATCAAACCACAATAAATGGAATCCTTTTCTTCTTCAGGTTCTAGGAGGTCTTTTCCCCTAGGAGGTCTCTCCCCTTGTTAGTATAGCTTTTCAGTGGATATAGTCATTTCCTTTTTAATTTAAAAGTTTTTCACCTGTGTATATCAGTCCCTGACAATGTATCCCCTGTGTGTGTGTGAGTGTGTGAGTATGTGTTTTTTCTAGCTGTTTTCTTTAAGCAGAGAAATGGTTCTTACTTCTGTCTCACACAAAGGAATTGTTCCCACACTCTGCATTAGCCCTGTGTTAGTTTTCCATCACTGTGACACTACATCTGAGGAAAACAGTTTAAAGGAAAAAGGTTTATTTTTGGCTCATGGTTTTGGGGGTTTCAGTTCACAGTCAGCTGGCTCCCTTTTTTGAGGCTCTGGTGAAATCGAGCATCATGAAGAGGAAGAAAGCATGGTGAAGCAAAGGTGCTCATTGTGTGGCTTCCAGGCAGAGAGGAAGACAGTGAGGCCAACCAGACACAGCCCGTGTCACTCGCAAGGGTCCACTCTCTTCCACAAGTCCTCAGCTCTTGTTTCCATCACCTCCCAATGACGCCATCAAATTATGACTTCCTCAGTGGAATGGTCCATAGGTAAAGTCAAGATGTGGTCACTTCCTGGATGCACATCAGCAACCCAGCCTTGAACACAATGCTGTGGGGGCCCCACCCACAACATAACCACAAGAATGAGACGCTGAAGACAGGAACTCTGAGCTTTGTGCAAGTACAACAGCACTTTATGAAATCTCTGTGCCCATGTCCTGCGGCTCACAGCCAAGAGTTTCTGGAGAGTTACAGCTAAGTCACTGGAATAACTGGGTCACATGCATCTTTGACTCCTGAAGGATGATGTCTAGCTCTTTTCCAAAGATTCTAAACCAATATATTCTGTCCATTTTACACATTTCTGTTAGCAAGATAGTGTCATCCTTTTGATTTTTGGATACTGCAAGCATGTTGTGATTTTAAATGTCTTTTTCCTTATTATTAAGGAAAATAAGGTAAGTAAATAGCTCTTCATAGGTTTAATAGTAATTAGGAGCCAAGTGTTCTGGCATACACCTGTAATCCCAGCACCAGGGAACCTGAGCAGAAGGGTTGTCGTGAGTTTAAGACCAGCCTGGGCTACATAGTGAGTTCAAAGTCAGTCTAGACTACATAGCAAGACTCTGCGCCTCCCCCCGCCACACACACACACAAAAGAAAGTATTTGGATTTTTTTTTTACTTTGATCAATCTGCTTTCCTCCTCTGAATATTTTTAACAAGTTCAGTTTCTTAATGCCTACAGAAAATTTTTATAAATTGAACGTGAGTCAGGTGCTTATTTCCAGATCAATGAGCCTTAGGCTGTGTGGTAGGTTGTTTTCAAATGGAGGGAGCAGGAGGATTCACTGCTTGTATCAAAGTGGGGTAGAGGGGTTCTTGGGCAGAAAGCAATATATTCAGTACAAAGGGTGCCCTTAGGTCTCTCTGTGAGTAAATGCTAATAATCATCCCCAAGAAATCATCCTGGTGCAAAGAGCTGAATAACTGATACTCTTCAGTTCTTGGTCTTTGCCATCATTGGTCCACAATGATTTTCAGCTTTGTCACAGGCACAGGATTGGCATCAGAAAGTGAGGGAAAATACAAAGAAGAGAACAATCTGTACCTGCCTGATGCTAGTCAACTTTTTTGTCATTTCATTTTTATGACATCTTTGAGAATTAGAAATTATAATTCTTCCTTCAGATCTGAGAATTTATCCATAGCTACACACTGAATAAAAGGTAAAATTAGGAAATAAATTCAAGTCCGACTCTGTGCCTTGCCTGGGGCTGTGTACTCTTAGTATGCTTTGAATCATGAAGTTTTCTTCATTGCAAAATTGGAGTTTTATACTTAACTCTATTTGTTTCATGTTACCACAAAACACAAATGAGAACAGTCACGGAGCATAAATCTTCTCTCAAAAGCTGTTACTGAGAGTTCTGTTGTTCTAGATTTTGAATTAGAACTAAACGGAACAAAGATTCTGCTCGCAAGGGTCTTGCAGCATGAAACAGGCATTGTGGTTATTTCTCCTTAATCAAATCATCGCTAGAGAAAGTACTTCATACTTCAGCTGCCTCTCTGTATCCATTCCTACTCTCTGGCATTGCTGTCCTTGAAACAACATATTTGGTGAGAACCATTCATGATGCAGGCAGTAGGAAGGAGCAATTCACCATCTCCTGAAGAAACCAGACACAGCCATAAAACCATATTCTCTCAAAGATTAGGTGACTTAGTTCGGTTTTTTAAGACATTAACATAACAATGAGGCAGGAAACACAAAGCTAATGAGTTACCAAATGAAAAGGTAATTTCCAAATTCTCTTATTCTCATGTGAAAAAGAATGCAAACATGGTAATGGGGATGAACACTGAATAGTAGTGGAGAAGGTGCCTGGTTCTCAAACATCTTCTTTCAACCAATTTGAGACCACGCTGTGGTCTGTACCATACTCCTTGGTTGGTAATTGAGATGATCGTTCACTTACATACTGTGAAAGGAGTAAAAAGGAAGACCCTCAGCACAATTCACAGGCATCCCCAGATAAATCTTTCACACAAAAGCACAGTAAGTGATAGGAGGGAAGATAAGAGGAAGATGATGGCAAGCCGTGGCATATGACGAAATAAATGAAGAACGCTGGGATCTCAGATTCTGTAAGTGATGCCATCAGAGAGTGGCAGGAGACTGCTGAGTGCTCAGGAATGGGCCAGAAGTAAGAAAGGAGGACAACACTAAGGTTCAACGGACTTCTTGGGTGTAATTTCAGCACATTCCTGACTCGTCTCATTGCCATACACTCCTGTGCTTGTCTATCTGTGGCTAGAGGATTCGCCTGATGTGAGTGTCGAAATGTATCCACATGAGACAAAAATGATAGCATACATGCTCTGTAGTTCCCGCTCTAATATTATGTTGCTATTTTCAGGATAAACCAAGCCACCTTGCATACTTTGGGGAAAGTCTCCTCAAAAGGACCTTTCTGTAGGTCTACATGCTGTGGGACACCTGGAACCTACCGGTGACCTTCTTGAAGGCTGCTTTCACGTCCTGGTTCCTCAGGCTGTAGATGAGAGGGTTCAGCATGGGGATGACTGTGGTGTAGAAGACAGACACCACCTTGTCTTCTTCCAGGGACTTGCCTGTGCTGCTCCGTATGTACATGAAGATGAGGGTTCCAAAGAAAAGGGCCACAGCAGTGAGGTGGGAGGCGCACGTGGAGATAGTTTTGGCCCTGCCTCCTGGAGACTTCACCTTCCCGATGGCCTTGATGATGAGCAGGTAGGAGATCAGGATGACCAAGGCATTGGCCAGAATCACAAAGTTGCCGAAGGTGACAATGATGATCTCAATGTTTGTTGTGTCACTGCAGGCAAGCTTCAGCAGGGGTGGGAGGTCACAGAAAAAGAAGTTGATGTGGTTGTCCTCACAGAAAGAGAGGGAGAAGGTGCATGTGGTACGCAGGATGGACCCTGACACCCCACAAACATAGGCCCCCACCACCAGACTCCAGCGGATTATGGGCTTCATGGCCACCGTGTAGAGCAGCGGGTTGCTAATAGCAACATAGCGGTCATAGGCCATCACAGCCAGCAGGAAGCATTCTGTGCCTGCACAAATAGTGAAGAAAAAGAACTGGGCAGCACACTGGGCATAGGAGATGACCATTTCACCTGTGGCCAGGGTGGCCAGGATTTGAGGGGTGATGACCGAGGTATAGCAAGCGTCTAGCAGGGCCAGGTGGCTCAGGAAAAAGTACATTGGGGTGTGGAGCTGGGCGTCCACTCGGATGAGAATAACCATCCCCACGTTCCCCAGCAGGGTGACAAGGTAGAAACTGAGAAACACCAGGAAGAGGGGAATCCGCAGGTTGGGGTGGTCGGTAAAGCCCATGAGGATGAACTCAGTGACTGAGCTGAGATTATTCTGAGCCATGTACTCACTGTGGACCACTGCTCAGAGGGTGAGACTAAGGTAAAACAAAAGTCCCAGAAGTGAAGGAGAGGACTTTTTCTCAATGGCAGAAGTTAAGGTGATAATTCTGGATGTATTTACACATGTTGATTTGCAGAAATACTGAGACTGGCTGATTCTCCTTGGGCGTCTCCTTGTGTGGTGGAGCTGAGCCTGGAGCTGGTGCTTCTGATTCAGGTGAACTCTGGTTCAGATGTGGAAAGAGCTGTGAAGATGAGAAACATGTGATTCTCAGGGTGGGAGGGACCAAGATGGCATTTATGGTGTCCTTATACAGGGCTGGAGTCTCTGCTACGGCACACCCCACCCCATCCTCTGGGCCAGTTCTGCTCAGTCTCTTAGGAACTGAATTCTGCTTCTGTACCTCCCATGCTTTGACCTTGGTTTTATCCCTTCCAGATACAAGGACTTTAATCTCATCTTCTCAGGAAAGCCTTTCAGAAGTTGGAGGATGATGAATCTGCTCTTTGTCTTCACTGCTCCCTCATAGCATGCACTGAATTGTTTTTTTTATCATTATATGATTATTTGTGTTGTGCAGACACAATTGCCTAGTCTGTAGTAATAGACAGAAGAATTTTTCTCTCCACTGTAAACATTACCATTTCAGTTTAAAGGACATCATCTGTTGTTCAAAAGAAAACAAAAACTGTGATGAGGGAAAGGGGAAAGGAAGGGAAGGAAAAAGAATTATATATATATATATATATATATATATATATATGTACACACAAGACAGTTAAGATAGTTTTATAGCTAGTTTCTCTTAGTTCATTGAAAATAATATTGTTTGGACACAATCTCATGCTCATATCTTACACTCTGAATAACTACTATGAAGATAACAATACATATTTATTATTGTTACTCTCTTACTAGCCTCTTTGAAACTCTGTTTTATTGTTATTTTTATTTTTAATTTTTTCTCTTTAAAATAAAAGATAAAGGTCATCATTTTCAGTATACTGTCTTTTAAATTTTTTCATTATTTATTGTCCCTAATTCTATGTAATTTATTACATCTGGTGATCTTGTCACTCTTTGGCTATGAGCTTCAGACAAGACACTTAACTTCCCTGTGCCTCAATTTCTCTTCCTTAAAATGGAAAAAGCAAGGCTACACCACAGCATTGTCTTGAATATTAAATAAGTTAATATCTTTAAGAGAGATGGAACAGTGGTCGGCACACAGAGGTAGTTAAATATAATTAGAAATTATTATCACCAATTCTAGATAGCATCTGTTGATTTTCTATTCTGAAAGGTAATGCATTTCTCTCATATAAACTTTGTTATGCTGTTATCTGTACCTTTTCAAATAATACATTTGTCTCTCTCGGGTATAAATACAGATGATACAGGTATATCTATCTGTGTTTCAGTAACTGAGTAAGTTTGGAATCTAAAGAAGACATTGAAAATATTCCCCTATTCTTTCTTACTTCTTTCCATGTCACTTTTTGAAACCTTTTGTCCTCAACCTTTTGTCCCAGTCATACAATAATGCTTATTTGTATAATAATTTCTAATTAATTCTTTTATATTTTCTCTATGGGTTATGAAAAAAGTAAGTAGTACTTCCCTGTTACAATTACATATGAGCTGTGTACCCAAAAATGTAGTGGGTTTCAAAGTGGGTTTAAAAATTTATTGTAGAGAAAGACATATTGCCATGAATCCCCTTCAAAAGGGTCCCCCTCGCTTTGAACACACTCATCCCATCGATTTTGGCGTTTCTGAAGCAGTCCAGCAAGTCCTCTCTTATGTCTTCAGCTGTGCTATCATGGGTGTGTTAGTGTCCTGAACTAACTGAGATTGTTTAACTTTCATGGCCATTTTGATTTAGGAGAAGATACTGAAGCTGTACAGTGCCACATGGAGTGAACAAGGTGGATGAGAACACCACATCGTTTTTTTAATGTTATGTTTTTATGAGTTGCCTTTCCATTGGACAGCAATCAGCAAAAGCATTCTGCCAAATTTTTAATCCCACCTTGTAAAGACACTCAAAATAGAGGGCTTCGAGAACTGCTTCAAAATGGCAAACAGGAAGGGATACGTGTGTTCAGTGCAAGGGGGTGGGGTAATTTTGAGAGAATTTAATAGTAATGTGTATTTTACTGTAACACTTTTTAAAATATAAGCATACACCATATTTGTTAGTCAG
Organism: Cavia porcellus; assembly: GCF_034190915.1. Classification (NCBI taxonomy): domain Eukaryota; kingdom Metazoa; phylum Chordata; class Mammalia; order Rodentia; family Caviidae; genus Cavia; species Cavia porcellus. Next base: position 51,681,921 of record NW_026947500.1, on the reverse strand, counting down.
CCCTTTTACATGCCATACATTAAAGTATCAAACAATATGATTCTGTGTGTAGAGAAAGAAATGTCACTATACTTCTGCTGCTTCTAGGAGATTCCTTTAAACATCCTGTTAGATGCCCTTTTCTTGTACATTACCAATTGCTCTGGATAATTATGTCTAGTGTGCTTTATATGTGAGTCATGATAACATTCCATTTCCTAAAACTTCTTGTTCCCATCTGGCACAGACCTGAGTTACACCATGATACTGTGTGCTTACAGCTCACCATTTTTCCAAATCCATCTAGAATTTTCATTAAAGGGCCTCTGGGTCAAGTGATCCTATGAAGTTTTTACACAGAATCCCAGATTCACATTTTTTATCAATCTCTCCTGTTCTAGAACTTTCCACATACAATATCTTATAGATTCTGAGCAACAACTCAACTGCATAGAAAGGCATCCTCCTGTTCTAGAACATTCCATACACAATACCTTATAGATTCTCACAACAACTCTACCATAAAGAACTTTATTTGTGGATGAGAAACTGAGATTACACAGATAAGACTGTCTGTTGGCAGACATACAAGAGTCCTGATTCCAACACCTAGCACTGCTGTCCTTGAACCATTGTCCTGGCCTTCTATTACTACAGTCCCAATCTCCTCAGGTTGGAACTTTCTAATGCAGACTCCTCAATCAATCTCCAATTCCAAGAATATTAAAATTACATTAGTAGGAAATTATTGTCCATTGCCAGAAGTAGGAATTTTATTTGCTGTAGGAATAAGAAATTATCATTTTTTCATAAAACTTATTATAATAAAATCATTCATTCTTCATACCTTCCTTCTTATATTTTTATACTCATAAACATCTGTGCCTATTTCCACCTCTGAGGACTGGACATGACTGACAAGTTTATAGTTTTGGTGATAAATAATTGAGTTACAGCAAAGTCACTGACTTGCTCCAAAGCCAAAAAGTTTTCTCCTGACCTAGAAATAGTAGGCACATCTTCTGGCTTCCATGTGAGACCCTTTATACTTCCTTTCTACCTAAAGTCTAATCCCCAAGAACCTGATGGTAACAGGTTCTGTACTTGTGATGAGACCCCCAAGAAGCCTGGGCATCTGTGAAACATGAAAGCCATGTTGGTTCCACACAGGTTCATGGAAGGGCAGTGGAGGCTGCTCTTGAGTCCAGGGCTTCCTCAGGCTCCAGTCAGGGGTCACAGGTGGGAGGGACAAACGAACATCGCATGACACACACCCTTCTCAGGCTGCTCAGTCCCTCTGCTGTAGGGTCCAGGGCTGATGAAACCTCTCCAAAGACTCACTCAGAATTGTTCCAGCTCCACAGAGTCCATCACTACCACAGGCACTAGATAGCTGGGACACACCAGAGGCCTACTTCCTCTCCTTGGGCTTCACTTCCTGCTCTGAAAAACAGTGGAGCTTATTTACAGGATCAGTGGAGTTCTTAGTCTCTCACAACCCGTGATTTATACATCAGGGTATAAAGGTTAACAGGATATCGAAAAGGTGTTCCTAATGTCTGTACTCTTATAAATGTACACACTTTTAGTTACTAACTACTGAGCACATGAAACATGGAGGCTCTGTCTCAAGTGACTGACAGTTTCTTAAAAACAACACTAAGGGACCTCAGATCCAAAATTAAACGAACCATACCTCCACGTTCCTGATAAGGATCTTCACTAGCAATGCCCTTGCTCATCTTATCTGATTGTTTTCCCTGTGTCTTCCCCACCTCCTCGATTCCTTCCCTTGCCCTTATTGGTATCCACTGTCGTGTATTCACGATAGATATTCTTCCATGTCATAGAGATTTAGAAATCAGTCACTTTTTTAAAAACACTATGTTTTGGTGTGTTTTGAAATTTACATATGTGAGGTGTAATATCCACCCCCACTTTTCTTTTTTTACATCCACTATATTTTTGTGATTTATCTGTGTAATGTAGGCAAACCTACTTTGTTATTTGTAATTTGATCATAGTCCTTATTTGGTTTTCCATGGCACATTCAGCTTAAACATCCTGTGAAAGACTGTGAGTACTTTGCACATATTATCTTATATAATCCTAAAAATAACCCACTAAGCAGTTATTATTGTCAGTTTTTAGGAAGATGGGTTAAAATCCTGAGAGATTAACTCATCCAAAACTATCAGTAGAGGTGGAAGAGTTGGTTGATGATGAATTGTGTGTTGATGATAAATTTCTATCTCCCTACATTTTGCTACATATTTATGATTTATAGAGTCATGAAAACCTCCCTGCTTTTAATCAAAGGTGAGAATTAGGCTAATTTCAACACCTTTCTGAGCACCTAACACCCAAATTGTCAAAGTTCATTTAGTGTCTGTCTCTTGCCTAGTTCCTGGGTTTCTCCTGATCAAGGATAAAATGGTTCAGAGCATCTGACCAGAAATTTGGTGGCAGATTTGGGGGATCCAGGTTCAGCCACACTGGGTTTGTACCATGCGCACATCAACCCCAGCCTATTTTAGCCCCAGTGCTTCCTGTGAACCTGAAAGACGGGGAAAAATACAACTATTATAGGGAAGACAAAATGACAGAGAGGTTAAGAGTGTTATCTAACTTGCTACCATATACACCATGAAGGAATAAAACCAGCATTGATCCCAGGACTCTCACTCCTACTTCTGAACTCCACACCATATTGTCTTCCTAAGAGAAGAAAATTATGTTTTCTGCACATCCAAGCCCAAACTTTTAAAATTAAAGCCACTAAAATCAGTAGGCTATGCTCCATGTCCATGGGAGCAGAGGATTAAGATGATTTCTATAGGAGATTTTTTGTAATCCATATTTTCCTTCTTTTTTTCTTTTCTTATGGGTTAAGACTCAGTTGTGCTGTATCTCTCTATGTATTTGGGGGAAACTGTTTAACCAACTAGAACCTCAAATTTTTCCCATGAATGAAATGAAAACATACTAGTGATTTCTGAAAACTCAGAATGGATTTTTACTAAATGTCACATAATTTGTTTAGTTTTCAGCAAGGCAATTTGCAAGCTATTTTACAAAGGAAAAGTTTCAGGGCCAGCTAGTGATAACCAGTTTAGTAGGAAGTTACTGAAGAAACAGCTTGGGGTTAACATCACTAGCTGAACCTGGAGTACAGGGAAGCAATAGCCTCTCCTGAATCCAGAACAGCTTACAGACAGAAAAGTGAAGGTTCACGGACAGTGAACATCTTCAGAGAGATGAGGGTCATGTGTGCTGATACGTTTACCTGTAACGTAGCTTGATTATAATGTGCCTCACGGAGCATAAGGCGATCTACGGCAAGAGAGATGTGTCATCTAGAAAGAACCCCTCTGAGACAAGCTGGTCCCCAAACCCTGCAACCTACCCCCATACTCTTCCTTCTCTTGCTTGCAAAGGCTGCGTCTGCTGGAAACACAGAACAAGCTCAATAAAAATCAGCTTTCCTTATCTCACTAGAATCTAGAACTCAAAATATAATTACACATTCCTTAAACTCATGAGGAAGTCAGGTAGAACCTAAGGACTTGAAGAGGATTATTTCTTCTCAGAATGACAACAAAAGTATAAGGTAAAAATATTCATCTTTATTCAACAGTTGAGGAAAGTGAGACTTATAAATATTAACTGTTTTGCCTAAGATTTCACAGGTAGAAAAAAAGAGATATTTAGATTCTATCTTGGTTCCCAGACCCCAGCAAAACTAACAGACGGTGTTGCTTTTCCAAACACTGAAAACCATTTCTTGAACATCTTCTCTGTGCCAATAATGATGTTATACATTCTACACACATTATCTCATACAGTCCTGACCACCTAGGAGCTAGGTATTATTTTGTCTTGGAAGAGAATAAGCCTGCCTAGCTGTGTCTTATCCAAGGCCACATGACTTCTCAGTGAGAATCTTGGGTTCAACCCAAGTCTGTCTTGTTCCAAAGCATGACCTCTAACCCATACAATTAGTCTCTCTCACAGTACACATAGGTGGTACAGCAATCTATAGGCAAATCACTTGTCTAAGCTCTGTAGTCTCACACCAATAAGTCTACTGAAGTATTTATACTTTCTAAAATGTACCTAGTGATGGATAAACTCACAGATTTAATGCTGTAGGTCTCCCCAGTATGATGCAGTCTTTCTTGTGTCTCTGGGTGCAATCTGAAATCCAGATGATAAGGTCTGATGGCAAACAGCAGATTCCCTGCCCAGTTTCCCTTCTCTGGTGATGGTGGACCTTATTTCAGAGCTGGGGTCTTCCCAGGATCCCTGGGGTGACAGTTGTCTCCTAATGACATGCTGGAACAAAGCACCCGGATTCAGCTAAGGTGCTCACGTAGATGAGTGCAGCCAGTTCGAGGCTTTCTTCTGTGTGAGCTGATGGGTTTTGATAACGCTCTGGGGAAGGCTACTGGGAGAGGTGCACTGGGCTCGCAGGTTCCCCTGAATCTCAGATCAGTACCTGGGGTGACCTCAGGGCTCCTGGGAAAACCCTACCCTGTGGGGAGGCTGCTGCAGGAGCTGCTCATTATCTCCACTTCTCAACCCTGAGGGAGTTCACAGGAGCTCCCCGGCCTCTTAGTCTTCAACTCAAGCAGGGAGTGAACCTGTCCCCACTGGCTCTGCTTGGCCGTGCTGTGGTCAGCTAGGGGAAGCAACAAGCCTGTGACTCCCATCTGAGGGCCTTTGGTGAGGGTCTCTTCACACCTTAGCCTTCTGGGTCCTGGCATCAGGTCCACCTAGGGGATTAAACACACTTGGTTGGCAGCTCTGCTAAGTCACCTGTCAGCTGACCTTCCTTGGAGATCTGTTTCCAGGGGTCCCCGGGTCAGCTTCCTCTGGCTATTCCAGCTCTCCTCTCTCCCCTGGTCTCTGAGCCCCACAGTTCATTTGTTAGAACCACACAACTTGTCCCTAAATTTCCCTGCTCTTCCTTGGTCATGGCTGTTCCTTCCTGGCCAGGCTGGTCTTCTTGGCTGGACTAGGGATTTCTGAAGATGCCTTCTTGCTCCTGCTAACAGCCTGCATCATCATTTGGTGGCAGAGCCATTCTCATTCCTGTTTGCCTCGGCCACTGACCACTGTATGATCAGGGCTTTTCCAGCAGAAGGAGCTCCAAAGGGCCTGGGCCCCATTAGCTTCTGTGACAGGGCTTCTTCCATAAACTCTTTGGTAATTAGCAAATGTGCAGGTTAACTGGGGCGGTTTTGTGGATACTAGACGATGCTGGAGTATGTGCTAGGAAGGGAGGCTGCCACAGTCCGGTACTTTAACAACCCGGGGAATTCGATCTTTTCGTGTATTTTGACAGTACTTACTATCCATCATTTCCTGTAATAAGTAACTCGCAATCATCGTGCCGTGAGAGCATGCATGCTGTTTGCAGACAGTGGCTAGGCTGTGTAGAAAACAGAGTGGGGACTGGGGCCCAGGGAAGGAGACAGAGGGAGCAGGCGCAGTCGTGAGCACCCCTCCCCCCATTCAGTGTGGCCTGGCGTCGGGGGAAGTGGGCGACCATGTGATGTTTGTCATCCTTCATCAGGGCAGATCGGGGGTCTGGAGCACACTGAGCCCCACAGCGCTCTTGCTGCTGGTGATGTTTAGCGTCCTGCCAGAACTCCTTTGGACTCCAGGAACAGACGTGGCTAGGGTCAGGTTTAAGAGAAGACCCCAGACAGGACCGAGGGGAGGAGGGAGCCTCACCGCAGGGACCCATGAGGGGCCAAGACGCGGGGGGCAGCTCAGAAGAAGTCCTATCAGTAGAGTCCAGCTGTGCCCTCACCCCTGGGCGGCTCTGGGATATGAATTATTCCACCGATTTCGTTTTGGCTCCAGGCGAGGAGTTGGAAATTTGCAGCCCAAATCAATCACTCAGTGACTCTGAGCTGCCCCGCGAGGTGGACCTAGGGCTTCCCAGGCATTGGAGGAGACATGGATCCCTCGGTTGAGGACAGTTCTCGAGGGGAGGGAGGGCACAGCTCTGAGCTGTAAGCTGTCAGGACTCACAGCAGCTACAGCTACACCGCGCTGGTAACTGTGCTGTTTAAGAATGATCTGCATCCTGGTAGACTTCTGAGCATTTGTACCTGGGGCTGGGGTACCACTGGGTTGATCCAAGTAGAGCAGAATGAAAAGTTAAGAGATGTGACTTCTGGAGAGCACTTGGAGTCTTGGAGCAAATCAGGCCTGAAGCCATCTGCATTGTTTTCTAGTTGATAAATTAATCAATTCATGTTTCTAATTTTGTAAGTCATTTCAGACTTTTAACACTGTCGATTGAAAAAGTTCCAATACCAATTCTAAGGTTCTTGTTATATGTATTGTAACAGCTAGAATTATTCATACCAAACTCTCAAAAATAGTATCACCAGTTATTTTTTTTTCAAAAAAGGAATCATTTTTATAACACTTGTGTGGAGACTTTTCAAGAAAAATAAAATATTGTCAGGAAGAAAATATATTAATATCCATTGTACAACAGGAAAGATAAGTGGATTTAAAAAGCCGAGAACAGGCCCTCCTTCCTGGTAAGCAGGCAGGCAGGACACCAGCTCTGGGGAGAGCCAGGAAGAGAACAAGTCAGCGTCTCCCAGAGTCTACGGGTGCGGATGCTGAGAATCTAACATCCCATCCCCTGTCCCAGGTTAGCAACTGGGGGCCAGAGGTCTGGGCATCTTTTGGGAGGATGACCATATGCAATATAGGAAATATGGGGATTTCCTTCTATCTTGTCTTTGAAGGCCAATATTGTTTTCACTGTTTTGCTTTGTTCTGGTTGTTTTGGTCTATTTAATATTCTATTTTAATAAGTTCTATAATGTTCTGTTTTTGGTTTGATTTTGCCATACCTTATCAAATGGACAACTATTGTAAAGATAACAAGATATGCTATGGTACCCATTACTATTATCTCGGTGTCTTGCTATGAAGTTCTGTACCATTTCATGGCAATGTCTCAATTGGCTTTTTTCTGGCTTGTTCTGTTGTATTTTACTGCCTTCAAAATTTAAAAAAAAAGCCAAGAATAATTGTAAAAGGAAACATAAGGAGAAGACAATTAATGTGCCTGATATAAAGCCTTAATATGCAATGAAACTTTTTCATAAAAATTGATAAGTATATCAGTAGAAGAAATCATAAACCTTGGTAACATATCAAATATGCATGATAAGTCAGTATAGAGGTGGTGTGTAATGTTAGTTGAAAAAAGAAACATCTCTTGTAACAACTAATGATTGCTTAACCATATGGAAAGAGAAATTTGGGCCATATCTCATAGCTTAAGTAAAAACAAACCAGATGTATATGTAGCAAATGTTATACAGACAATATGAATGCATCTTTGTCTTTTTGTGGTCTCTTGGACCAAAATGATTTTTTAATCCTAATAACACAGAAAGAAATGATAAAAGCGTGAATACTTGCCTGCATAAAATGATAAGCATTTTGTAAGGAAAAATGCAGTGTAAACCAATAAAGGACAAATACTGGAATAAAATGCTAACCAGGTATTTCTCGCATACATGGAAGATGCGATCTGTCGAATTTAGTTCCCAGAATCCTAAATTTGTTCATTTTATCTCCCAAAACTCCTGGTTTATTAGCTGGTTTGTCTTGAGTCATCCTAGCTTATGCTACACAAATAAATAAAAAATTCTCCATGGTTTAAAACAAGAGAGTACAATGGAAACACAATGAGAAGTTTAAGAAGGAATTTCTAGCATGTGATGTGAGTGGTAAGGTTATTTTCTGGATTCTGTGAAGAAAGTGATTGACTATGTGATCTACTCCATCTTCTTCTTTCCTCATCTCCAACTGGCCTCCTACTCTCTCTGAGAGCCAAAATGACCCCTGCCTGGGCCTTTGCACTTTCTCTTCTTCTGTCTGAAATTGTCTTTACACAACAAAATGCTTGTATGTCTGAAAAGAGTCAATGCGACTCCCATCCACACTACAGAAAAACGAAAAAATTAAAATAACCCTAAAATTAACAAAGCTCTTGAAGGAACCTTACATAGTTCCACTTCTGAAAAATAATCTTGACGAAAAAAATAACAAAGTTGGAAGTAAACATTCATCTCATAATTCCATAAATTTGCAATGTTCAATTGCCTATTATATTAATTTTTTCATGTATTTAGTTGTTTGTATTTCTTCTTCTTTTCATTCAGTTATCATCAATTTTGTTTACTTTTTTATTTTAATTAATCCAAGCAGGATAAAAATATAATTCTCTCCATAAATATAGACAGTTATGATGCTAACTAGAATTATCTTCTCTATTTTAAGAAATTCCACTGTAATTCTGGTGGGAGTTACACTAATCTTTTTAGCATTTAGATAACATGGACATTTGAGCAGCATGACGTGAACTGAGGATTTGTTTCTATTTACAGACATCTTTAATTTATTTCAGAAATGCTTTATAAGTTGCAGTGTACAAGTTTATTACTTCCTTGGTTGTTTATTCTATGCATTTTATTTATTGATGTGGCTGTAAGTAGGATTGATTTCTTAACTTATTGTTACAATTCCTCATTGTTGGTGTATAGAATCACAAAAGATTTTTATGTGTTCGATATTTTATCCTGCAGCTTTACTGAATTTATTAATTATAACATTTTCTCTCATAGCATTTCAATGTCTTATAAACATAAGGTGATATCATCTGTGAGCAGAGAAACTTTTACTTCTTTTTTATGACATGGATGCCTCTTATTTTTCTTACCTGATTACTTTGACAAGGACTTTCTCTGTCCTTATGAGTGGGTTAATCACTTATAAAAATGCTAATAAGAATGAGCTGAGGCCTTTTCCACTCTTTTGCCATATAAGGATAAAACTATATGATCTATGAAGCCATCCCAAGAGACCGAAGCTACGGGCATCTTGAGCTTGGGCTCCCCAAAGGCCAGACTGAAAAACACATTAAAATTTTCACAACTTACCAAGCCTCAGGTACATTGTTTTAACATCCCAAATAGATTAAGACATTAATTGATCTTGAATTTTAGCATTATATTGTAGTGTCAATAGAGAAGTTTCACTTGAACTTGGTGAAATTCATCCACGAGGATTTTATCTATGTGTATTGTTGTAGATGGAATTATTTTGTGAGTTTCATTCCTAGTTTTTGCTTGTTGATCTTATATTCTACAACTCTTGACTTTGCATATTTTCTCTAAAATTGTGTGCATTTTTTTTAGGATTTTGTATAGGTATGATCATGTCACCTATAAATAAATATACTTGAGATTTTCCTTTCCAATTTAGATGTCTCTCATTTTTTTCCATCTACTTTAGACAGAATATGCAGTTAAGTTCCCAGTGCATAGGGAAAGTGATATCCTTGTTTTGTAGCTTACTTTAGAAGGTAAATATTTCAGCCTTTCAATTTTTAGTGTAGTAGAGTTTTTCATAAATGCTTTTTATAAAGTTGAAGAAATTCTACTTTATTTCTATTCTGAGAGGTCTTTCTTTTATTTTATTCTTTTTTTCTTTTTTCTTTCTTTTTTTGTTATTGTTTTGCTTTGATACAGGTTTCACTGCGCAATACAGGCTGGTCTTGAACTCACTATATAGTCGAGGTTGGCATCAAACTCATGGCCATACTCCTGCCCCTACCCTCCAATCCCTTCTGGGATTACATCACCACACCTGATAGTCTTTTCCTCTGTAATCACAAAAGCATACAAAATTTTTCCAAGTTCTCTGGATCAATGAGATGATTCCCATGTAGATTTATACTCTCTCCCTCTCCCTCTCTCTCTCTTACTCTCTCTCTCTCCTTAAATGACTTATTTTTAGATATTGAATCATCCTTGTATTCTTGAAAGAAATCCTACTTAGATGGGTGTAGTGGTTGGTTGATTGTGTCAAGTTGAGACACTTAGAAGCTTAACTAAATGGGGTTAGCAACTCTACACCGAAGGGTGTAAAAGATCCACACTATGGTGACTTGTTACCTGAAGGTATAAAAGGGAAGGAGGAAGGACAGGATGAATGAATTCCATTCTTGGGAGAAGCTCCAGTCTTCGCCTTTGGTTTGGACCTTCTCTCCTGGCTTCTAGTGTAGACTCTTCAGCTTTCTAGCATAGACTCTTTAGCCTTTCATGGTAGAGCCTTCAGCCTTCTGTCGCAGACCCTTCAGCCAGCTGGTGTGGACTTGTACAAGACACTAGGGTGAACTCCAGACCTTGGATGGAATCCTTTGGCCTTCAGTGTGTAGACACCCTCTACACACTTCCTCATTGGACTTTGTGGCTGACAGTCATAAGACAATCTTGTTGTTTCTCTTATATCTGTATATCTCGTGTTATATCTGTTCTCTCTAATAAAACCCTAATATAATGTGATACATGCTTTTAAATGTTAATACTTGATATATCACAAATATATATATCAAGTATTGATATATATTATGTTTTAATAAAAACAATAGTTCATATCAAACTACAATGGGATTTCATATCAAAACTATGAGATACCATTGTACAACTAGTAGGATGAATATAATTTAAAATAAAAGCAGCAAGGATTTAGAGAAGTTGGAACCCTTCTACACTGTTGATAGGAAAGTAAACTAGTACAAACATTTTGGAGATTCCTTTAAACACTAAAACTAGAATTCAAATTATAACCCAAATATGAAAGATACAATCTAAAAATGACCCAGCAAAATGAATAGACTCTTCACAGAAAAACAAATGGCCAATAAATAAATGAAGAAATGTACATCATCACTGTCCATTAGACATATGCAAACTAAAGCCACACTGAGATGGTCGTCATAAAGAAATCAAATAACAACAAATGCTGCAGAGACTGTGAGGAAAGGGAACACTTCTCCATTATTGATGGGAATGTGAACTAGTAAAACCACTATGGAAATTAGCATAAAAATCCTTCAAAGAACTAAAATCAGAAATTCCATTTGACCTAGTTATTTTCTTTACAGGTATCTTCCCAAAAAATTTTCAAAAAAAATACTCTACGTGTTACAATGACACATGCATACTCATGCTTACTACAGCACAACTCACAATAGTTAAGTCTTAGGAAATTCCTATAGATGAATGTATAAAGAAAATGTGGTATTTATGTACAATGGAGTATCACTTTGCCACAAGGAAGGACAAATATGAGCCTTGAATAGAAAAATGGAAGACCACAATAGTTTTTTAGTTATATACTGAGAACTAAACTCAAGACCTTGTGCTTGCCAGGCAGGTGCTTATGCCACTGAGCTATATCTCTGGCCATAATATTAAGTGAAATTAATCTGACACGCAAGCTTAAATACTGCATGACTTCTTTTACACAAGAAATTCAAAATATAAACAGAGATCGAAATAAACACACTAGGAAAAAGGGAGATAGACCTTTTGATCTATCAAGGGGGAAGAGGACCAGAAGATGGAGGAAGGGGGATAAACGGAGGGAGAAAGGATGAAAAAGGAAAGAAGATGTGTGATGTCCATCTACCAGCTCCCCATGAGGAACACAATCATTTCATACTGCAAACATAGACTCATAAAAAAATTTAAAACTAAAAAACCTTGGAACACTCATACACTGTTGGAGGGAATATATGGGAGGATAAACACATACAGTGAGTGTTTACCTTAAGAATTTTATTACAGGAAAAAAGTTATCACATTAAAAGAAATATTGCCATTAATCCTTATTAAAAATCTCCCCCTGCTTAGGACACCTTTTTCCATCACTCTTGGGAAATATTTGCCACTGTCTGACACAATTATGGAAGCCCTTTTCCCTGAGTGTCTTTGTGCAGTGAATGATGCCAGCAAAAGGCAGCCTCATAAGAGCATGAGGAAACACCCTCAGGCACAAGACACCATATCTACCTCATCAGGGAACATGTGGCTCTTCCTCAAACTCCAAATGACCATGAAAGGTAAATGTTTCAATCAGCTCAAGACATGGAGGCCACCATGACAGTGCAACTAAGGACACTCAAGTGCAAGGACTTCCAGGATGGGACAAATCTTTTCCACCTGAGGGAGAACATTTTGAGCAGGATTCATGGCATCATGACTCTTACTATAATAATTTTTTTAAAAAAAATTAGCCTTTCACCATGTTTTTAAACAAATTTCATAAATGGATCAACCATTGTGGAAAACCACTATATTTATGGGCAACAGTAATCATAATGGTCAAAAGGTGGGCACAACCCAACTCTTCACCAAGGGATAAGGGGATAGATACAAGGCATTATACTTGTAGAATAGAATGTCACTCAATCATGGAAAAAGAATTAAGTTCTGATGTACACTACAACATGAGTGAACCTGGGAGCACCATGTGGAGAGATATAAGCTAAACCCTAAAGAACAAATACGATTTCACTAATCAGAAATGCCTAGAATAAGAAAACTCACAGAGAGAAATTCAGTTAGAAATGACTGTGGGTTGCTGGGAATCTAATGGAGAGTATCTCTTTAATGGTTACAGGGTCTCTGTTTGGGAATAATGAAAAGTTTTGGAAATAGATTGCTCATTGGCTCCAACTATTGTACATATCATTAATGACACTTAAAATGTTTAAAATGGCAAATTTTGGGGGGCCAGGGATTCAGCTCAGTGGCATAAACACCTGTCTGGCAAGTGTGAAGTCATGAGTTCAATACCCAGTACAAAAAAATGACAATTTGTATTATACATCATACCAAAAAAGAAGTGACTGGTAAAGATAAATATTGATATATACAGACAGAGATCTATTAATGCATATTTGTATGTACATCATACCACAGCAGAAAAACCACATAACCTCACAGTTCAAGCTTCAACTACCTTGGCCACATTATGAAAGATAGGTGATTATATTCCGGGCTTTGGGTGAAAAATGAATCCATTCTCTTGATTTTTAAAAGAAGAAAGAAATTGCTCTACCTATCTCACTGCAGAACTATCCCAGAGTAGTGTGATTGCAGTTCCAGAGAGTGCAATGTGCATTTCAAATAACCGCAGCAGAGGGTTTTTGTATCCCAACAGCAGAAGAAAATGATAACTGTGTAAGAGAGGAGGAATGGTAATTAGCCTGATTTGTACAATGATCATTATACAGTACATACATGTATAGAAACATTACATTGTATGCCATTATGCACTGATGTGTGTGTGTGTGTGTGTGTGTGTGTGTGTGCTTGAGACAGGGTTTCACTATGCAGTGTAGGCTGAACTTGAATTCACTTGTTGCCCAGCTGGTATTGAACTCTCAACTCTCCTCAAATTTCAGCCTCCCAAGTGCTGGCGTTACAGACTTGCAATGCCCGGCTCCATTAATTTTTTTTTTAAGTAGGAGAAAAAAAGCATCCCCAGACCAGCTTTGTAGTGTAAGAGAAATGGGCATTTCATTTAGAAAACCAAGAAAAGAAAAAAAACAAAAATGATACTAGGGAGATCATCAGAGCTTTAAGAAAAAGCCAAACATGAGCAAGCGTGCATGCGGTCCTGGGAGCACCTAAACCGAGCCTGGAGTGAGCTTTGCATTGTGCTGCCTAACTGGGCTGCTGGGCAGCTGCTCTGAGGCTGAGGGGCTCTTTCTTTATGCTCCTGTGCCCCATGCTCTCAGCCAAAATGCAGACTTGGTCCTCTGTTGTCTGCAGCCAGGATCAGGCTGAGAAGGTCAATGGAGGATCAGGAGCCTCAGGAGACATCCGCTTGGGTGGCACTGTCTCCCCTGGGACTTTGGAAAGTTTGCCTGGATCGTGATTTGTGCAGAGTGCAAGTCCAGATCCTGCTCCACAGTGCAGAGCTCCGTGGCTGATTATGGAGCTTCTCAAGTGTGAGGCCATCCTCTGTCCTTGGTACCTTGCTCTGTCCTAGGAAAAGTAAGTATTTCACAGACATACACTCATGGCCAGTTAGAAAATATGGGGAGCAATGCAGCATTCTACTGTTTTTATTTTACAAATAAGAAAGTTCAGGAAGGTTATGCCACAGGCACGTACTTATGAGTCATCTCTCGGCATTCACTACTTCTTCCAGTCTACACGCAGTCTGCAGTGTCCTGACTTCTGCCCTCATTACCCCCAGATGCCGGATAAAAACATGGGGTGATGGCTTTGCTCTAAAGGGAAACCACACTCCCGTCTTGTATGCAGAATGTGCTGCTAGAATTGCAGTGTACAGATGATAACTCCCTTTTTAATTTCAGGGGCTGTGGCATTCTCAGTGTCTGCTTGGCTTTGCAACCCCTACGCTAATCTCTTTAGGAGCATCAAAGTTGGGATGTTCAGCATCGTTGGCTGAATGTTCTGCCGTCTCCAACAAGACATGAGACAGGCTATGGAAATTATTATCGCTGATCGCTTGATTTTAAAATGCTAGCATCTTTTATGGTTCTAAAAGGTTCATATTCATTATCCCTCTGAAGGGATGATTTTCACCTTGGCTGCCATGGAAGACAAGGGTTGACTCATCTCCTTCCTTGAGTATGAAGGATCATGAGTCCAGGGGACGTGTATGCGATTCTAGATTCCAGAGTCAGCGGCCTCACATACTCGGAAGGGGCCCCTCACTCTGCAACAATAGCCACACAGCTGAGCCACCCCTGGGGTGACCCCAAGCAGATGCTAGACAGTGTGGGGGTTCTGTGGTCTGGCTGAGGCCATGGACTCTCCGGTGGAGAGCTGCAGTAATTCTCCTATTTTCCTGAATTCCCCCTCCCCACAAATAAGAGATGGGTGGTGGAAGGAAATGGAAAGCACCAGCCTGTGCAAGAAGTAAAGACTGTGACATAAAAAGAAAATAACTAAAGTTCTGCCTCAACTTTCCAAAACTCTGTTCCTTAGTTTTCAAGCTGCTGAAAGACGCCATGACATCACTAAGAAAAGTCTCATAGATGATGCGGTTTCCATAGCAACCTATGTTTAAAGGAAGGCATACAATTAAGAGCCCTCATAAAAGTCCCAGAGCAGTGCTCTGAATCACTACACATCTTCACCTATTAAGAACGAGTTGCTGACGCATTTTTCAGAGGTGGGAACTGCATTTGACCATACTTAGTCATTACCTTGCGGCTCCTGCACTATATTTGTGCTAATTCAGCTTTCTATGCCTGTTTCAGACACGAAAGCCTCTGAGCTACTACAAGGGCTGAAAGGAGTCCTCGGTGGGTTAGTTAATAAAGAATGTCACACTCCAGGTGAGCTGAGCCCCAGAGTCAAGCACAGAGTATCTGTGGCAACCACACTCAGCAAAGAGCTCTGACTGACAGGCCGTGCCACTTCCAGAGGAAAATGTCCACTGAGCCCACCCAGAGCCAGCACTCACACCCTCTTCCTGACTCCTGTACTGGACCAGAAGCTGACATAATACAAGGAGTGATCAAAATACACAGTGTGTGTTTAACTTGCTTTTAAATTACAGAAGTGTGAAGAGGTAAAGGACAGCACAGACCATAAATAAAGGGACTTGCAGCTCTAGGGCATCTGTTAAACCTACAAGAAAAAACTCAGTCACCTCTGAAATATTCTCCATCAGTGCCATTTTATTCTCCTCAAAATACTCCCCCTCATTTTAAAAACACTCCTCCCATCATTCCTGCCACTTTCTGAAGCATTCTGGAAGTCCTCTTTCCTGAGTCTCTTTATAAGGTGTATCAAAACTATAGTGAGTGCTCCTAGAAAGTGCCATCTGGCAGAGAGGCAGGCTTGGAAAATTATTATGTCTTATCCATCTTCTTCCCTAGATCTGGAACCAGGGAAGTTCTGGCTCTTCCCCAAGGCCAACATGATTATTAAAAGGTAAATGGTTTGAATTAACTCAGGACATTGTGACAGCCACATCAGTGCAACTAAAGATCTTCATGAAAGAGGATTCCAGAGCTGCTGCAGAAGAGGGTAAGCATGACGGCGTGAGTGTGATTGAAGGCAGGTGGAGTATTTGGTATGGGAGATACAGTTAATGATAATGTGCCTTCTAATGCAATAAATTTCTTAAACATCACCATATTTGTAGATTACATCTCATATGACCAAGAATTCTGATTTACCCTTCAGATTTCATCATAGTGTACAGCGACAATAACTTTTTCTCTTTTTGTTATAGGTGCCTTTCATAATAATTCCTGAATGGCACTGTTGGAGAATATTTCAGAGGTGACTGAGTTTATTCTTGTAGGTTTAACAGATGCCCTAGAGCTGCAGGTCCCTTTATTTATGGTCTGCTCTGTCCTTTACCTCTTCACTCTGGTTGGTAACCTTGGGATGATCGCATTGATTGTGCTGGACTCCCGACTCCACACGCCCATGTACTTTCTCCTCTGCAACCTCTCCCTCGTAGACTGTGTTTATGCCTCGGCTGTCTCACCCAAGGTAATGGTGGGGCTTCTCACAAGAGATAAGATCATCTCCTACAATGCATGCGCTGCCCAGATGTTCTTCTTTGCAGCTTTTGCCACTGCTGAAAGTTTCCTGCTGGCCTCCATGGCCTATGACTGCTATGCAGCAGTGTGCAAACCCCTGCACTACACGTCCACCATGACAACTGCGGTGTGCGTCCTACTCATCTGCGGCTCCTACACCAGTGAACTCCTGCAGTCTTCCCTCCATGTGGCCTTCACTTTCCACCTCTCCTTCTGCCATTCCAATGTGATTAATCACTTTTTCTGTGACATCCCCCCACTGCTGGCTCTTTCTTGCTCTGATATCTATGCCAATGAGATTGTGCTCTTCTTGCTGGCAGCCTTCAATGTTTTTTTCACTCTCTTGGTTATTCTGAACTCCTACCTATTTATTTTTGTTACTATTCTGAGAATGAGATCAACTGAGGGACGGAAGAAAGCCTTCTCCACCTGTGCCTCCCACCTCACCACAGTCTCCATCTTCTATGGCACGATCATCTTCATGTACCTGCAGCCCAGCTCCAGTCACTCCATGGACACTGATAAAATCGCATCCGTGTTCTACACCATGGTCATCCCCATGCTGAATCCATTGGTCTACGGCCTGAGGAACAAGGAGTTCAAGAGTGCATTCAGGAAAGTTGCTAGTAAAGCTTTTATCAGGCTTAGTCTAATAATTATAAATTATTTGCAAACCAAGTGAAATTTTTATTGGGTCTTTATTGTCTAGGCATATTTTTAATTACAAATATGTATTGTCTTTAATTTATCTGAGCAGTTTTTTCACACACAAGAAAGCTCTTTGTGCTTTGGGAATATGAGTAGAGGACAATGTGGATGTGTTTTACAGCCATGTAATGTGACTTCCATGTTAAGGCTAATATTATGATCCTAGTACTAAAGGATCTCACATTGCCCCATACTAATAGTGTGATGTTCTCTGCAGAGAAACCTCACATGTTTATGTATAAGAGTAACATTTTTAGTTCTTTAATTCAAAATAACTCCATGAGTCTTACACAAAGTATGGAGCTGTAGTTCTCACACATCAGTACTTCTGAGAATTATCCTGAGACACTGTCAAAGTGTACAGTTCTAGGATCTCATCCAAGATAATTGCATTCCATATACTTGTCGAGGAATCCAAAGATCCATAGCTTGATCCTGCATTATAGATGTCTACTACATCATCAGCTTAAATATAGCTAGAGCCCCAGGTGATTGCTTGAATAATGAGGGATACTCTATAGTCTAAATCTTTTTGGTCCCTGAAATTCTGAAATCAAAGACAGAGTTCAGAGAACAAGAACTCATCCAAAAATACAGTCACATCTTTTCCTTACGTGAATTCATGTTAGCAGTTTAGCTATGTTTAACAAATGTGTTGGGAAGCCACGTCTGTCAAATACACATCCATAATTGTTTAATTAGAATGTCTAATGAACTCATAAAACTGAAAATTTCTGTCTGCGTTTTGTGTTGAAATGGAGAAAAATGACCTCAAATCTTCCTCCAGATTACTAACTGTAGATGATTTTTAACAAAACACTGAACTCATTGTCAATAATGAGGGGAAAAACAGAATACCAAAGAATAAAATAGTATTATTGATTACTCAAAGGGCTTCAAGCAGACACATTCAAACCCAGAAAAAAAAAAAAAAACAGTTTTCTGCAAGTTAAAAAAAATCTCTGGAACTGGAATCTAATGGGTGTTATATAATTCTAAGGATCTCTACCAGAATTGTTTTCTTAGAGAAGTCATCAACTACTTCATCAACAAGATGAATTCATTATTAACTAATTTAAGAAGAAATTGTCTTAGTAACTACATGAGTTAAAAGAGTGAGATGGAGTGGAACTATGATGGAATACATCAGTCAACAACAAACTGGATCTCTAATGGTCATCACAGGATGCAAGGGCTGCTCTTCCCATGTGCCCAGAGAAAGGACATCACCCACACAATATTCTCTCTTCTTTATTCTTTTATAAACCATATACTTTTTCACTCATTAAGCTCAAAGCTTACACCTAGGGTACAGCCTACCTGGTACCCTGCAGGCTCTGAACAATCATGAAATTTGAAAATAGAAAGAATCGGTTTATATCAAACCAATCAAGACAATAAAGGTCACGCTGCTGAATTCTTGTGGAACAACATAACAATTTCTGCTGGTGGGAACAGAGTAGAAGAAAATGTCCCACTCTTCTGCCTCCATTGAGGTCAGAAAGGCAAATACAGAGCGTGGGAACTGGCATCAGTCTAACCGTGCTGGACACTGACAAGGATTTGTTTCTTCCCCGAAGAGGTCTCACAAAAGGGAGATCTGTCACTCTCTCTGAAGCCAGACCAAAAGAACAAAACTGCTTTTTCTCTGAAAAATTCTCATCATAAGGATGAATATCTACAAAGCTGATAGCTACTTTGCAACCATAAGAAAACTGTTTCATGAAGTTTGAATAAACATCTTTAACTGTACTAATGCAATAATTAAGATAAAATGGCTACTATAGCACAATAATGATTCAAACTGTGTAAATTAAACTCATTTACACTCTTTGCAAAATGTGCATAATAATGGCCTTTACCTCAATGGTCAGTATGACATTTAATAAAATAGTGCATTTAGATATTTAGGACAATGTTTGTCCTACAATAAAGAAATAAGTGTTAAATATTTTTATTATTATATCCTTAGGAAAAGTAATAGAGAATTGAACCACGTCAGACCTCTGTGCCTCTCTCACTGCAGAGCTGCCTCCCCTTTTTCTTCTTTATTTCTGCATTTTAGAGAAATATTCAACATGGATCTCTAGACAGGTTCACAATGATCCACTGGAGAACAGCTTTTGGGGTCAAGGACCTTAGGGAAATTTCCTAAGGACAGATTCCACTCAATTATTTAAGACACGCTTAGCATTGTGACCCCAGCCCCAGGAATAGCTCATCCTTCCCCACCTGGGATGTCAAATAGATGCGGTGACACTGGAAGACTTCAGCGCTCCGCTCAATCAGCAGTATGGCAATGCCAGTGGGAAAAAAACTCAAATGAGGTGTGTGCTATTCTGTGAAATCACCTTTGTACAGGCCAGCATTACTGACTTTTGATTAAGTTTGATTGTGCTCATCAAGGGGCTAAAATGTTTTGAATTGATTCATGGTAATCTGCCACATGATGCTTCAACAAATCAAATCCACTAATAAATTTTCCATTAATCATCTGAAAAGAAACACAAAGGTCTTCTTCCACTACTTTAAACACATATAAGTGATGTAATATGTATTTTAAAAATATGTACCTGAATTCAAACCTATATTCACAGATATCTGCAGTCCAGAAAAACACAAGACACCACCATGGTGAGTGAGGGCTGAGGCAGTATTCTGCTCAGCATTTGATAGCAACGACCCTGGGGATGCAGTGAATGAACACGTGGAGAGAGTGTCAGAGATGCCTTTCCCATGACCAGAGGTTAAATTAAATCCTGAATCCCCATTTTGTTTATGTTCATAACCAGTCCTCGTTTCTGCAATAAAGTGGAGCAACTGAGTCATTCACTTGACAAAGCAGAACCAAATATCTCTGCCAAAACTCTAGCTCAGTAATGTTAAATTCTGGGTTTACGGGAATTTAAACTGCAAAACCAATTGACAAAGAGGACTTATTCAATAAAGATGAAACAAAATACACCAACATACAACGAGCTCTCAAACAGGAGTAGGTCAAATACAAGAATCTTATTCATGAAACACAGCCAAGAAAAGCAATAAATAGGATAAACCAGACCTAAGAGGAAATAAATATTGTTTATAAAGAGAATATAAATCATAGTACAATGCATAAACTTCAAAATAAACATAATTTAGGATAGCCATAACTATGGAGGAAATGTACCCACGAAACAAGAGAAGGAAAAAAATAAAAGAAAAATAGGTGACTATTAATCAACATAGGAAATAAGGAAAACAAAGAGGAACCTGGAAACAAAGTGTACATTATCAAACACATTTAACTGTTCAATGGATAAAATAAATAAAATTCTAAATAACACTGAGTGCAGAATTAAAGATGTTAGAACTTTTAGAACTTAAATATTGCTTAATACAGAGAGAGACAATGCATGACAGACAGCTTAAGAGAGGCAAAATAGATTGAAAGACTCCAAAAAGACTAACCAAAAGTTTCAGAAAGAAATAACAGAGAACAAGAAGAAAAGGTCAAATCTGATACTAAGTAGGTAATTGAAGAAACAAGCAAGTCTTCTGCTTGAAGAACCATATAAATTTCTAAGAAGGATACATGTTTTAAAAGTTACTATATATTGTTTAGAATCTAGACAAATCAAAGAGAAGGAAAAACCTCTTAGAAGCCTGAGACAGAAACAAAGTAATAATGATCAGAATCTCAGCAGAATTCTCGTCAAAAACCACAAAGGTCAACAGAGAAGGAGTTGATTTTCTTCAAAGGGCAGAGGGAATTAAACACTAAGCCCGGTTTCTACACCCAGATAAACAATTGTTCCAATGTGATGACAAAATGAGAACACCTTCACAATGAAGAGCCTGGAAGGTAATAAATACCCCACTGCTCACAGGTGGTGAATATCAGGTAAGGTATTTCTATAGCAAAAGTGAAGGGGATAACTGGTGAATTAGAAAGAAAAAAGAGAGTCTTCTGGGTTCTTAAGATTCCCTTTCTTTTGCCTTCCCCATTTGCAGCAAGGAACATTTTTTTTACAATGTTTTCATTTGGTAGAGACAGTGGGGGGATTTACTTTGCAAAGGACAGACCTGTAATCTAGGAGTGTGTATGAGATGGAATTCCCTCGTAAAGAAACCCAGAATTAAGGATTTGAGCTTCAAGTAGTTTATTTTACAAATAATGAGAGAATTAAACGGTATTGAGTGGAACAGCAACCAGGGAAAAGAACACATATTGTATTCCATAATAGATAGTATCTGAGGGGAATATGACCACATCTTGCTGAGCTCTCCGAAAACCTGAAACAAGCTTCAAAGTAATACTGCTTGTGGGGTGAGGGACCTGGTGTTTATGTATTGACTTCCCTTTGTCCTTTACTGATGGAGGCACTAAGACAAGGGGTGTCCCTGTTCATCTGGTCTGGCCCATCCACACACAGCACACTTTACAGAAAAAATAAACCCTCAAGCTGTGTGCGTCAACACCTTAATTAGTCAGCACTAGATGCATAGGAAAGGTGAATGCTGAGACTCCAAACCAATGGAGATCTACAAATTGCCTAGAAGAGAATTCAAATCAATCATTGTAAAGCAGCTCAATGAGACACAAGAAAAGACAGATTACCCTGGGGGAATAGGAAGAGCATGACTAATGGTAGTCACGGAATTTATTTTTATATGATGAAAGTGTTCTAAAATTGATAGTGGTGATAGCTGCACCACTCTGTGAACACTAAGAAGCAATGGGTGGTACACCTTAAATGGGTACATTGTTTGGTACATAAATTAATTAAATAAATTGCATTACATGAAAATTTTTAAAAATAAAAAATTGAACATATAAAACAACATTGCTTAGAGAAGCGACTGCAGGAATAATATACAAAATAGCTTCAGCTTAAGATGTTTGGAGAAATATAAAGACAAGAATAATTAGAAAAGAAATTATTAAGTGGAAATGAGCTATAAAGTTGTAAAAATAAAACAACATAGTCTTAAGATTCTTTAAAACTAGCAGATATATAAGAAAAAATAATTTCTCAATAATAGAGAATTTTAATTCAATTTTTTCAGAATTTGCAATGTAAAATGAAAAATGATTAAATGCAACTAGTGATGTAAAAAATGTGACTAACACTAAAATAAAGCTGGTTTCAAATATGTACAAAATCTTGAGTACAACAAATAGATATTCTTCCTTCTGCCAGCAATGCATGGGACATTTGAAAAAATAAAATTCATCCTAGGCCACAAATGAAGAGGCAAGAAATTTTAAAGAATTATATATCCCAAGCCTGGTTCTTTAAATATAATACAACAAACTTATAACCCAACCATGCAAATATAATGTTTGGAAAACTGGTTCAATGTGTTGGGCTAGGCTGAATATTTATTTCCAGTTTCCCTGGAAATGCTACTGCAAGACAATGAAGGAGAGAAAATTGACATAACCCCACAGGAATAAAGAGAACAGGAACGAATACCAGAGAAGTGACACCAACCAATCTTGAAAAATTGTACAAAAATATGATCCGGAACAAGCTTAGTACAAGAAAGATTATTTCCATCAGCCTACAGGAAAAGGCAGCAAGTTGTAACATTTATTGCATAATTGTAGATGATCACAGTAATTGGAGATGTCAAGTATTTGAAGTGAGAAAAGAGTCAAATTTATTGAACATCTACATTGTTATTTTGAAGTCAGTATATTTATTCAGGAATAAAGTAAATAATTACTGCACAGTGTCATTAGAATTATGATAATACAGGTATCAGATCAATGAGATTAAGTAAAACCTTTATAAAAATAGTAGTTATGAAATGGAATGTGAGACTAAAAAGTTCCTATCATCCAGTTTTTAAAAAGAAAAACATTGTTTTCTGTTCATTCTCTGTGCAAGCTCCTTTTATTCAAAAGTATCTATGTATGCAATTTAGATCCATATTCAAACAAACTAAACTGAAGGAGAAATGATGTTCTAGTTCTTGAAAAATAAGCTTTTATTAAAGCATAAGAAACAACATGTTCATAGAATGGTATTTTTAACTTTGCCAAATTTTTAGATTAGTAGCCAACATGTGGATATCATTTAACCATGATTTCACAAATGGAGTTGCATCCCAATCTGCTAAATCTTTCCCCACTAAATTTATTAGTTTTTCAAATGCATGCCAAATGCAAGCTTGAGGTGTATTAGAGTCAACAAACACAACAACCTTTTAGGGCTGCACTTGTACTTCAGTGGTAATGCATTTGCCTACCATGTCCACAAGTTTAAAAATTAAATGATTGAATCGTTTATCACATTCCACCAAAAATATACGTGTTGTTCAAAAAGAGGATTTGTATTGCATTCATATTGTTTTTGTTACTTAAGAACTCTAACTGCAGAAAAAGTAATTATGAAATAACAATTTCAAATAAATACTCTATGTTAAAAGTGAAAAAACCTTACACACATATACAATTATGTCTTCATTGTTTCAAATGTATTTACTTTTTCAACAACTCCCATAGCTACGTTGGCTTGATGATCAACACTTTCTCAGAGAATCTCCTTTAGGTATCCCACTCACAGTCCTGACATGCATCCGTACATCTCTGCTGACAGCTGCTTAAGTCAACTTAAGAGCAACATCAGCAGTTTATAACAGTTATTTTAGTAACACGTCTCCAAAATAAAGGGGTGCTAAATTTTCAAAAGTGTTTTCAGCATAATGTTGCCCAAGAATTGTTCTGCAAAATATTAGTCAAATCTAAATTATCCTTTAACGAGAAAAAGCCTTCCACATTCATGAATTTCCAACACACAGTTTAGGAATTAAAATTCTAAAAATCCAAATTTATAAGTGACTCCTTTTTACCCATGAGGAATATCAAGACCCTCAGTATTCTGGATGGTAAATATTTAATGATGGGGCACATAGTAACCACAATCTTTAAAGTTTTCTTTCAAACATTTAGCTTTGCTTTTGTCACTTGATATTAACTGCAATTTAAAATTCTTGTGTTTATTCTTTGCATGGAACTACTAAATAAAAATGTCAAAGACATTGCATAGCTAAATAAATCTGTATTTCCAATTCAGATCTTTACAAAATAAGAATCAAACAACTTTCTTCCTTCATAGCAGCGCTAAGAATTTGTTCCAGGCCGGGAATAGTGAGTTGGGCTGAGCCAGAACCCGTCCCAGCCTGGCAGACCTCTCTCCCTTGCCTGGGGGCCAGGCTGCGGCTTCCTGCTGGGAAGAGTGAGGTGGGCCAGACCGTGGGACCCAGTTCCAATCTTGGGGACCACCCTCTCTCACCCGGAGAGCACATGGCAGCTGCCGCACCTGAAGGAAGGGACTGGGCCAAGCTGTGGGAAACCGCTCCAACCTTACCTACAACCTTCTTTCAGCCTGGAGAGCTCCAGCACTACTGCCACCGCCTCAGCAGGGAGCAGCCCTGCTGAGGAGGGAAGCTTTGCTGCCATGGGGAGGGGGGTGGTATAGCTTGGGGAGGCTTTAGGTCTACCTGAGAGGAGCCTGGCAACATTCTCTTAATCCGGGGCTTCACTGCCCAAGGAGGGAGCTATATTACCAGAGGAGCCCCAGGATCCTAGGACATAAGAGACAATTTACAACATGCCCAGGTGAAGCATGGAACCATATTTGAAGCTTGAAAATATAGGAAAATGACAAAAAGGAAAAACCAAAATGCACTCTCAAACATCCAGCCCATCCCAAGAAAGCCTAGGAGCCATGTATATAGAAGAAACTACATGCCACATACCTGAAATAATAGTAACCAAAATAAAGAAGCAACTCTGGGAAGCCTTAAAGGAATTCAAACTAGAAATAATCTCTCAGGTAAAAGAAGAAATGATAAAAGAAAGGAAGGAGGTGCTGAACATATCTAAAGAAGACATAGTTAAAAAATTGCAAGAACTAAACAAAAAGATAGAATCCCTGGGTGAACAATATAAGAAACAAACAGAATATATAAAGCAGATGCAAAGAGATATACAGGAAATGAAAAACTCCATTGAAAGTTGTAAAAACCACCTCAATGAATCTGAAGATAGAATTACAGACCTCAAAGACAAGATTGCAGCCAGTGAACAGGAAAGGAAAGATCTTTTAAAAATAACAAGAAATTAGGAAATGACAATTCAATATCTGCAAAATGATGCAAAGAGGGACAACATAAGGTTGATAGGGATAAATGAAAAAGGAGGGGACAACATAAAAGATGTCAAGAGGATATTTAGAGAATAGCTGAAAATTTCCCAAACATGAGATCAGAAACTGACATCAGGATCAGTGAAGCATATAGAACTCCAAATAGTCATAACAAGGGGGCTGGAGATTTAGCTCAGTGGCATAAGAGCCTGCGTTGCAAGCAGGCAGTCATGAGTTCGATCCCTAATAAAAATGAAAAAGACAAAAAAAATAGTCATAACAAAATAAAAATACACCCAGACATATAATAAACACCATCCCTGAAATCCAACATAAGAATAGAATATTAAAAGCTGTCAGAGAGACAAGACAGATCACTTATAAGGAAAACCTATCAGAATCACTGCAGACTTATCAGCACAAACAATAAAGTCAAGAAGAGCATGGAGTGAAGTATTTCAGAACATAAAGGAAAATGATTTCCAACCTAGACTGATGTACCCTGAAAAACTGTCCTTCAAAATCGATGGAGAAATAAGATACTTCCATGACAAAGAACAGCTGAAGAACTTCATGATCACCAAGCCAACCCTGCAAAGAATACTGAAAGACAGCCTAGATACATTTAGGAAAAAACCATTAAACAAAGCAGACAAGTAAACAGAACAGAAAGATAAAAATGCAACAGCAGAAAGATAGCATGTCAACAATAAACCAATATATAACAGTTATAACCATTAATGTAAATGGTCTCAATGCACCAATTAAAAGAAACAGATTGGCAGAATGATTAAGAAACAAAATCCAACCATGTGCTGTCTACAAAAAAACCCATCTAACCCAAAAGGATACTCACAGACTAAAAGTCAAAGGATGGAAAACAATACTTCATACAACAGGAACCACCCACCAAAAAAAAAAAATGGGGGTAGCTATTCTGTTTGCAGACAACGTGAACTTCAAGCCAATAATGATCAGAAGGGATGAAGAAGGTCACTACAATACTGGTTAGGGGAAAACTCCAAGAGTAAGAGATAACTATCTTAAATATATATGCACCAAATTCCAGAGCACCCAGTTATATAAAACAAGTATTAAGAGAAATGAAAAACCAAATTATCAATAACACAATTCTAACAGGAGATTTTAACAGACCATTGACACCAATGGACAGATCAACCATACAGAAAATCAGCAAAGAAATAAAAGAACTGAATTGCACCTGTGAACAAATGGACTTGATAGACATATACAGAGTATTCCACCCAACAACAACAGAATACACATTCTTCTCAGCAGTACATGGGTCATTCTCGAAAACAGATCATATATTAACTCACAGAACATATTTAAAATAAATGCAAAAGGGTTGAAATTACCCCTTGCATGCTATCAGATCATAGCACTATGAAATTAGAAATTAATGTTAAAAGATACTGCAAAAAATCCCACAAACACATGGAAACTGAATAGCACACTCTTGAGTAATCAATGGGTCACCGAGGAAATAAAAGAAGAAATTAAACAATACCTACAAACAAAAGAAAACACAAATACAACTTATCACAATCTGTGGGATGCAGTGAAAGCTGTCCTCAGAGGAAAATTTATTGCACTGAATTCCCACATCAGGAAAACAGAACAAATACAAATAAATAACCTGATGTTACACCTCAAACATCTAGAAAAAGAAGAGCAAGTCAAGCCCAAAGCAAAAAGAACAGGGGAAATTACAAAAATCAGAGCAGAAATCAATGCAACAGAGACTAAATAAACAAAAAAATCACTGAATAAAACAGTTGGTTCTTTGAAAGAATAAAATCGACAAGCCCCTAGCCAACCTTATTTTTAAAAAGGGAAGAAAAAGCTCAAATTCATGCAATAAGGAATGAAAGAGGTAAATCACTACAGACCCTATAGAAATATAGAAGATCATCAACACCTGTTTCAAAAACCTCTACTCTCAAAACTTTGATAACACAGAGGAAATAGATTCCTAGAAGCATATGAAGTACCAAAGCTGGGTCATGAAGATGTAAAATGCTGAATAACCCAATTTCTATTAATGAAATTGAAAACATAATTAAATCGTTACCTACAAAGAAGAGCCCAGGCCCAGACGGATTCACTGCAGAATTCTACAAGAAGTACAAAGAAGACCTAATGCCAACACTCCTCAAATTCTTCAGTGAAATTGAAAGGGAAGCAATCCTTCCTACATCATTCCTGAAAGCATATATTACTCTAGTACCAAAACCTGAAAACGACCCAACTGAAAAAGAGAACTACAGTCCAATCTCCCTAATGAACACAGATGCAAAAATCCTCAATAAATTTGGCAAATAGGATGCAGCAAATCATCAAGAAGATTATACACAATGACCAAGTGGGATTCATCCCAGGCATGCAGGGATGCTTCAATATACATAAATCAATAAATGTAATACAACATAATCAATAGAGCCAAAAGTAAGAATCACATGATCATTTCTATAGGTGCAGAAAAAGCTTTTGTTAAGGTCCAACATTCATTTATTGATAAGAACTTTACAGAAAATTGGAATAGATGGTCTTTACCTCAAATATAATAAAGGCCATCTATTACAAACCAAGAACCAATACCATACTAAATGGCCAAAAATTGAAGGCCTTTACTTTAAAATCAGACACAAGACAAGGATGTCCCTTATCACCACTCCTATTTAATATAGTACTGGAAATACTATCCAGAGCAATTAGACAAGAAAGAGAAATAAAAGGCATAAAGATAGGAAAAGAAGAAGTTAAATTATCATTATTTGCAGATGACATGATACTCTATATAGAAGATCCCCAAACTCCATTGAAAGACGCCTAGATATAATAAATAAATTCAATAATGTAGCTGTATACAAAATCGATACTCAAAAATCAATAGCATTCCTCTATACTAACAAGAAAATCAGAGAGAGAGAAATAAGAGAAGCCACACCCTTCATATTAGCAACCAAAAAAATGAAATATTTAGGAATTACTCTCACTAAAGAAGTGAAAGATCTATACAAGAAAATTATAATACACTGAAAAATGAAACTGAAGATGATCTCAGAAATGGAAAGACATCCCTTGCTCGTGGATAGGAAGAATAAATATTGTGAAAATGGCCATTCTCCCAAAACTTTCATACAGTTTCAAAGCAATCCCGATAAAAATAGCATCAACATACCTCATAGAACTCAAGAAATCATTCCTAAAATTCATCTGGAGCGAGAAGAAACCTAGAATAGTAAGGACAGTTCTAAGCAGCAAAGGCAAGGCAGGAGGCATCACAATCCCTGACTTGAAGTTATACTACAAGGCAACTGTAGTAAAATCAACATGGTACTGAAATAAAAACAAATCTGAAGATCAATGGAATCGATTAGAAGATACAACCACAACTACAAACACACTCAACCACCTTATCTTTGATAAAGGGGCAAAACATGTTCACCGGAAGAATGACAGTCTCTTTAATAAATGGTACTGGAGGGGCTGGAGATTTAGTTCAGTGGCATAAGCGCCTGCCTTGCAAGCAGGCAGTCATGAGTTCGAGCTCCGGTACTGATAAAAAGGAAAAAGACAAAAAAAAAATTTTTTTTAAAAATAAATGGTGCTGGAAAAACTGGCTCTCCATAAACCAAAAATGAAAACTAGACCCATTCTATCACCATGTATTAAACTAAAATATAAATGGATCAAATATTTGAATATTAAAACAGAAACACTAAATGTATTGGAAGACAAATTAGGTAAAAATCTTGAAGACATAGGGGTAGGGAGACATTCATAAACAGGAATCAAACCGCATGGGAAATAATTCCCAGAATCAATAACTGGGATCACATCTTACTAAAAAGTTTCTGCATGTCAAAAGAAATCTCCAGCGTAGTGAAAAGAAAACCCACAAGTTGGGAAAAAATCTTACTGAACTGTTCCTCAGACAAAGGTCTTCTATCTTAAACATATAAAGAATGAAAAAAAAATCAGACCCCCAAACTTCAAAGACCCAATCCAAAACTGGGCATCTGAGATGAATGCACATTTCTCAGATGAAGAAATACAAATGGCAAATAAATGCATGAAAAAATGTTCATCATCATTGGTCATTAGAGAAATGCAAATTAAAACAACACTGAGATTCCATCTCACTCTAGAAAGAATGGCCAGGAACAAGAAAACTACCAATAATAAATGCTGGAGAGGCTATGGGAATAAAGGAACTCTCCTGCACAAATGTTTGTGGGAGTGCAGACTGGTGCAACCACTGTGGAGGTCAGTCTGGAGGTTCCTCAAAAAGCTGGGATTGGAAGTCTCATTCGACCCAGCTATTCTACTTCTGGAATATTCCCAGAAGAACTGAAAACATCAAACCACAATAATATATGTGCACCCATGTTTACAGCAGCACAATTTGTAATAGCCAGATCTTGGAAACAACCTAAGTGTCCATCAACTGAAGAATGGATAAAAAAGTTGAGGTATTT
Organism: Cavia porcellus; assembly: GCF_034190915.1. Lineage (NCBI taxonomy): Eukaryota > Metazoa > Chordata > Mammalia > Rodentia > Caviidae > Cavia > Cavia porcellus. Next base: position 51,652,159 of record NW_026947500.1, on the reverse strand, counting down.
TTATACAATGGAGTACTACTCAGCTATAAAGAATGATCACATTGAGATATTTATACATAAATGGACGCAGCTTGAAACCATACTCATAAGTGAAATAAATCAAACTCACATGTATAAATACCGAATAGTTTCCCTAGTGTAAGAAATGATAAGAATACATAAAAATACGTGGTAATCATGATGCCCAATCATATTAGTTTGAAGCCATATAATGTTTTCACTCATTAATTGGAATGGTTTTAACCTGCGTTGCTCGATTTTAGTATCTGTGATACGAATAGCTATTTTGAAGAAAACAAGACATCATAATAGCTAGTGCTGATTTGATATCATCTTGTTTTGAAGTCCAATTAAGCTGTTGTTCATCTGTTTCCACTGGTTTTAACATGTTATATCTTACTATATTTTACTATATGCAATAGTATAAACAAAATTTTTTATTGGCAAAGAGATAATATAGAAGCTGTTGTTCGTTTTCTGTTAGCTGGTTCTAATTCTTTCATTCTCTTGAATGGCCTCACACTGTCTTGATATGTTTCATGCTATAGTATACGAAGTTATACTCAAATATTTCAAGGAAAGAGACACTATGGTGACTACTACTATGTCAGGTAATCTGGTGGTGAAACACAATGATGCTTAAATTGTTTGGTTCTGACCTGTGTTGTTCTGTTACAATGACCTCTTTTGTATCAATCTCCCCCTTTTTTAAAATTAATTTATTTTTTCTTATTTTTTTCAATTAAGGCAAAACTAAATTAAAATATACCGTGATATAGTAACTTTTTGTTTTCCTATTAACCTGATTTGAACCCCAGTATTGTTCTCCCCATCTTGTTCTGTCTGATTTTACTATATTCTGTTTTGTTTAATAGTATCAAGTTTGAGGGTGTAGGCAACCACTTTGAAGGCAATAAGATTTACTACGATGCCCCTTATGGTTTGACTATTATCTTCTTTTGAAGTCGTATAAGGTCTCCAGTGTAGGTTTTGTTGGTCTTGTTCTGTACTGTTTTGGTTAATTCTATTATACCTGATGATATAGGCAACTCTTTTTAAAATAGCAAGAGCCCCAATGATAACCATTTTTGATCACCTGGTATTCTATTTTTGCATCATGTACTGTGTCCATCCTTCTGTTCCAACTGACTCCATTTTGTTCAATCACATGTGGTTTTATTCTCTTCAAAAAAGTAATAAGAACTGTGGGAATAATAAAACCCAAAAGGTGTAATTGTTATTGTAAAAAAGAGAGGAAAAGAAAGTGGTCTAAAGGGTATAACTGCATGTATAGGATATACATGCAAGGGTATAACTGCAAGTGTGTAGGATAGAAAACCATATTACTGAGCTTTTGTTGGACCATTGAACAGAACTGTCTGCAGTCTCACTGTATGAATGTAAACGATATATGCTTTAATTTTGTAATTTGGACAAATGTTTCTACGATGACAATATGTAACCTATTAACTAGTGATTTCTTACTATATATTTTTTTCTTGAAATTCTGTATTACTTGTACTGTTTTACTGCTTTGTTTTGTTTTTCCTTTCTTTTTTCTCTTTAAATAAAAAAAAGAGAATTTGTTCCATAGTTCAAACGTTCTCTAAAGAACACTTTTATTGCCATAGCCAGTATAACCTGGCATAAGAATGCTTTGATTAGTTTCCATGTTATCAGGTAATAAACAAAATAATCTCATGCTTGTACCATTGCTCTTTGCCTGATTTTTCAACTTTCACTGAAAGGGACATGGTAGCTCAATTGATGTTTTTTTCTTTGGAGACTGAAGCAGTGCACTGATTTACATAATGATGAAAGTGTTTTAGGCAAGTAACTACTGCAAAATGGTCTCCTGTTTTTATAGACATTCTTTCATGACATACCTTCACAATTTTATTCAAATTTCTGAATTTTATTTTAAAGATAATAAAACCCAACAAAATAAACTCAATCAAAACAAAGCAGTCAAAGTGATACAGAACTTCAAAGCAGGATACTAGGAAAATGTCTACCACAGTATATCTTGCCATCTTCATAAAAGTTGTCCATTCCATAAGATGTAGCAAAATCAAACCAAGACAAAGCAGAATAAAACCAATCAAAACAGAACATTGAATAAAGTAAAACAATTAGAACAAAACAAAACAGTGAGAGAACAATATCGTATTTCAAAAACAAGCTAGAAGGAAATCCTCCATACTGCTATTGCATACTGTTATCCTCCCAATAGATGCTCAGACCGCTGGCCCCAGACCTAAAAAGTCAACCAAACAGTACAAGTACCAAAACAGTACTTGCTTTTTCCGCCTCAGTTGCTATCAACTCAGCCTGACCTTTGAACCAGTTAGTTCTAAACAGTGCAGGGGTGGTTGCAGTTCCTCAGCCTGCTCACTGGTAGGCTCCCAGGAGGCGCTACCTGACTTCTCTCTCCATGGGCGCCGCATGCCTTGCATGATTTACCAGAAAGCCTGGCTAGTTGACTTCTTGGTGGTCTCCTCCCAGTCTCAGCATGGCCAATTCTCAGAAGGCACCGATTTTTCTCTTCCTGGGGCCCACATGGCTTGAGTGGCTTACCAATCACCTTCACAATTTAGTCAAACATGTAATTCTTCACTGTTTCTAACATCTCTGTAGTGATAATGTTTTAAGGAAAGTAGATGAAAGAAAAATACTGCCTTTATAGCACCACAGTGTTCGAATTGCAAATGTACACTCAACCAGTCTCCACTGTCAGCATCGAAGTATTCCTCACATTGCAAGGGAAAACATGTCACTGGCATTCCCACATTTTCAGGTGGTCTTCCATATGATTTGATTGTCTCTGAGTACATAAAGGCAAGTATTATTGACAAATGGTGCTTTCCAGAGACAGATTTATCCATTTTTAGATGAGTACCCCTGATGCTGTCATTAGTAAATGTACAATTGCATGCATTATTTTTATTTTGACAACATGAAAGTCCTAAAAAACATGAATGTTTATAAACACAATATTAAATTTCAGCTTTTTCTTTGTTTTGAAGTTGCTTCTCTATATTTTCCATGTAAGCATTGCTTGAATTGTTTTGTTTCATTTTGTTTTACCTTGCTTTGTTTTATGTCATTAAGCCACATACTCCTCTCTCCCCTCCCCTTTCCTAAAAGTTTAAATTCATTCTCTCTTGTCATATTACCTTTTTATTTTTTCTTTCTTGCTTGTTTGCTTGCTTCTCTTTTTCTTCCTTACTTTCTGTCTTAGTTTCTGCATATAAGAGAAGATATTAAAATACTTTCTGGAACCAACTAATTTCATTTAACATGAAAATCTCCTGTTCTACCCATTTTTCTGTAAATGACAATAATTTATTCCTCTTAATGGTTAACTTAAACTCCAATATGAACTTCCAAGCCATATTTTTCATCTGTTAATGTCATCTCAGCTGATTCTATATTTCATCTACTTACAGTGAATAGTGCTGTGATAGGTAATTCTTCATATACTGACTTCATTTCACTCAGAGATGTACCTGGAGGTTTCACAGATGGATCACACTATAGGTCTATTTGTAGTTTCTTGAGAAACAGCCATAAAGATTTCCACAGTACCTGTTCTAATTTACATTCCCTCCAAAGTTTGTAATAGTTTTTATTTTACTTACCTGGTTCTCTAGGTTTATCTGTTTTTCTACAATGTCTCAAATTTATCCTTTAATTGAGTGGTATTCCATTATATATAGATATCAAATTTTTCTATCCATTTGTCTATTGATGGACACTGAGGCTGCTTCCAGGATTTACTTGTTATGAATTTTTCTGCTATAAACTTTGGTATGTACATATCTCTTAATGTGATGTCTTTAATACTTTGGAAAAGACCCAGAAGGAAATAGCTAGGTCAGATGGGTCTTCTAATTTTAGCTCTTTGAGAAATCTCTGTTGTAGTCAGGGGTCATGAGGAGAACAATTAAAGTCAGGATGTGGAATTTATAATATTATTTTATGATTGTCACCCAGAATTAGACAAGAAAATACAGGGAATCTATCCACAACATTAAAGACATAGAATGTTCAGTCAAGGTCCTGAATCCCACAGCAATGTCCTACATGAGTCCAGCTGAAGACCCAGAGCTCATGACAATGCCTCCCACAAGTCCAAATGGAGGTCTAGAGCTCACAAGAAGCATTTACACCAGTCCCTTTTCTGGATCCTTGCTGGGAAGGCCCAAGGGTCAGTGGTGGAAGCTAGAAAGTCTATGCCAGTGGCATGAAGGAACTGTGCTAGTAGGTTGAGGGTTCTGTACTAGAGCAGAGAAGTCACACAACAGCCATCCTCAGTGACATGGAAGGCCCCGAGCTCCTCCAACCATAAGCATAGTCTAGTATATGCCAGAAAGCCAGTGTGACGAGTTTGTTCTAGATATTAAATAGCACACACCTTTCCCTCTGGAGCCAGGAAGCGATGCTCGATGTAAGGACCAGGGCTCCCCCAAAGTGAACCACAGCCACGCTTACCAACAAGGTCCAGAGCTCCTTTGATGACAATGGTCAAACTCACACTGGGAAAGCTAATCATGATGAGCTGCTCTAGGAGAACCAACAGCTCAAAGAGCAACCCATGGGAGAACCCACAACACCTCTGCCTCTCCTTGTCCACATCTTTATTTATGCTGGCAACTTTCCTCAGGTGGAAATCCATGCTCAGCACCATGTGATTTAATTCCACTAGCGTTAAGTTTACCACCAGTTTTTAATCTATAACAAGCTCCATACTGATTTTCATAATAGTCGCACTAGTTTTCACTCCCTCCAACAATAGAGAAGGCCTCTTTTTTCCCTGCAGTCTCACAAGCATTTGCTGTTATTTGATTTCTTGATCATTGCCACTCTTTCTATTGTAAGAAGAAATCATAACGTTGTTTTAATTTGCACTTCTGTAATTTCCAGAGATGTTAAACATTGCATGTATTTATTCACCATCTGTACTTCTTTTGAGAATTGTCCATTTAGCTAATTTACCCATTTACTGATTACAGTGTTTGTTCTTTTAGCATTAACGCTATTGAGTTCTTTATATATCCTGGATATTAATCCTCTGTGATATGAGTAGCTGGAAAACATTTTCTCCCACTCTGTAGGCTGCTTCTTCACTGTTATTGTTTCATTTGTGTGTGAAAGATTTTATTTGAATGTAGTCTGATTTGTCTATTCTTGCTTCTATTTCCTGCACTATTGCAATCTTTTTCAGGAAATCATTGCCTGTACCAGGATGTTAAAGTGCTCTCCTGCTTCCCTTACTAGTTTCAAAGTTTCAGGTCCTACATTAAGACCCTTAATCCATTCTTAGGTGGCTTTGCACAGAGTGAGAGATAGAGATCGTTCAGATAGATTTCTTGCTTTCTTTATCCAGTGCATCTCTACAGACACACACACACAAAAGCAAATTATGGTTTTTAGCACTTCAGTTATGACCACAAGATTGAACACTGCCTACAAGAGATCAGATTTTTGTACATAACAATCATGGATTCTTAGTTTTTATTTCTGTTGGATCACATACACTAGCATCATTTCTTTCCTATTTGTGTAAACCAGCCTTCTGTCACCACGGCACATCTGGAGCCTAACTCATCACAGTTTTGGAAGGTCAGTCCACAGTTGGTTGACCCAACATTGCTTCTGGCTCATGGCAAAGAAACATTTCACTGTGGGAGAACATAGTGGGGAAAACTCACTACATGTCCAGGAAATGACAAACACAGGGGAACAGGTGAGTCTCACTGTGTCCTTCACAGGGCCACATCCAATGACCTAAGACCTCCTGTAGGTGCCACATCTTAAAGTTCCCCAACTTCCAACAGGAGCACACTGCAGACCAAGCCTTCACCACCATTCTTTTCAAGAACACTTCAGATTCAAACAGTAGCACTACCATTAAGCATTTACAAAACACCTAACATTTTTGACCCCGCAAAAGTGTCTAGAAGTACATTCCTGTCAGTTGTAAATTAGACTCAAGTAATGAATTTGCCTTATTACAGAATGTTTGGACTTTTAGCTTTTACTTTGTGGTCTACAATCCAGCTCAAATTTTGCTGGTGAGATGTGAAGTAGGTTCAAGGTCAGATGTTTTATAAGAGTATTCAGTTGTCTCTGCCGACTATCACTTGAACAGGGTTTGTCTTACTTGTTTTTTGTTGCAATTCAGTTCCTTTTTGAAGTTATTAAAAAGTAGTATTATTTAGTGTTTAGAGTTAGGAAAGTGGGATAGAATTGGATAAGGTGGTTAGGGCGTAGACCTCACGGTTGAATCGCGGTAACTTTTATAAGAGGGAGAGAAACCACACAGAAGCACAGGCGCGCACAGGCCTCATGTTTGCCTGTGAGGCTCTGTGTCACTTCAGTACTCTAAAGCGTGACTCTCACCAACAGGGAGCCTTTAAATCTGCAGAACAGAGAACTAAATAGACCCATTTTTAAAACAATTTACCCAATCTATGGTACTGTTACTTGCACGAGAATATAGACTAATACACTCCATATATGACACTTTGCCTTTGTTTGGTTGTGTTGTTTTAGCCCTTTTGTCACGAATCTAACGATCATGTAAACATTTCTCTCCATCTAGTTTCATTACTGTGTTCCAGTAATCTATCTTTACACCAAGATCTCACCATGCTGGTTGCTGTAATTTATGGTTAGTCTCGAAATCAAGTGAAATTTTGGCTAGCAGAATTGTTTCAATTTTCCATATACATTTTAAAAATCAGAAACTTGCTAGACACAAACGCACAGAAATGTTGATATGTGATATGAATGAGGTAACCTCTCTCTCTACAGATCAACTGAGAAAGAATCAGAATCCTAACAATATTGATTCTTCTAATCCATGCTATGCCATATCAAGTATCTACTTACAGGAAACAAAGCAAGGAAGACACACAAATGACCAATATTAAAAAGTTTTCAACATGATTAGTCATTATAGCAATTAAAATCAGAATGATAATGTAACATTTAAATATCTAAAATTTTAAACAGATGAAAAATACTCATGCCAATCTCATCAATGGTAGAATATGAGAACTAGTTCCCACAGGGAAAGCTGAAATTCAGATTTATTACCTGACCATGATAGAAGCTGAAAGTTCTTTGTCGGTTTATTTGGGATGTGTCCAGAAATAAAGTGCTTTGTCATACAAAGATAGCAAGAAATGTACCCCAATGACCAACAATTGCATAGGGTGTGATATTACAAATATAAATATAAACTAATACTCAATATAATACCCATTAAAATATGGATTCCTAATATGAGACCTGATTCTGCATTAGAACTGGGAAACCACAAAACTGTATAACAGAGAGAAAGAATGTACTAGTAGAAGGAGCAAAACCTACCATATAAATTGAGCAAACAAAGGCTATAAAAAATACAAGGAGCCATAATATAAAGAGGGTGGATCAAAAGCTATACAGGCTGGGGATGGGCTCAGTGGCAGAATGTCTGCCTAGCAGGCACGAGGCTTTGGATTCAATCCCAGTGCTGCAAAATAAGTCTTTAAATAATGAATAGAATCCATCTGTATGAAAATATAACCATGTGGGAAATAGGACTTTAGACTAAGTATAATTTGAAACCTCAGAAAAGCAAAAAAGGAAATAGTATCTGTAAAAAGCCATAAAGTGCATTTACACCTGTGCTGATCTATGCCTTTAATAACACACTAGAGAAATGAGGATGGGAGGAAGTTCCAAGACTAGATCCTAAAGACATTGTGGCTTCTGACTTTGTCACTTGCTTTGATAAGACTAGATTCCATGTGACAAAGGCACTTACGCAGGATTCCCGAGATCCTCTTCCCAAGTATATAAAGGTATGTATAAATATATACATAAATGCTCAAGAGAAAAACAGAAACAGAAACAGAGACAGAGAGACATGAAGATTGCCCCATAAAGTACTCACTATATTACCTGCCCTGGGAACTGAATTCCCAGAATAGGGTTAGGGATTTAGGATATGGGAGAGCTATAATAAAGCGATTACTACCAAACGGAAGAATAAACAGAACCAAGTTTCCATATAAACCTTTGTTCCTTATAAAATAGTACATCTCTAGGAAGGCTGCTGGCTGGCTTCCTGCATGGGAATGCCTGGCAGTATTTGGGAAATTGCTGCCCCCAGGGTCCTGCACTCAATACCATCCAAGTCAGGACCTCTCCAAAGAGGGCAGAGACATCTATCTGCAACAAGCACCCAGTGCCTCTGTGCAAATCAAAGTTTACATAGTCAACATTTGCAAGTCAGATTTTCTGTCTATATTGACTTACATTAAGGCTCAAAAGCTTATTTATTTTTATTTTTACTGATCTTCCTGAAATGTTGCTGATAATCCTGAGGTTTCAGTTCCTTGGGCCCCATCCCCAGTGACCCACTGCAGAGCCTCTCTGTGAAATCCTTGTTTTTGTTTTGCACTTGTCTAAAGTGGGACATGATGATTCTTGAGATGGCAGCATTTACAGGAATTCCTCAAGGAGGGCATTCACATTCTTAATCGTTAATGCCATTCACATTTCTTGGTGTATTCAATTTTTATTTTTAACTTTTATTTGAAAAGAAAACTTTTAGCTTTTTCAAAACAAAGTATGCTAGTAAGCTTCACTTTTTCCACTGAAATTCCCTATGGGATTAATTAAATCCAGTCCCTGAAAAATCATACAGGAAAAAAGCATAATTACTCCCCAAAAAACTACTCATTCCATGAAGCATTTGGTCCAACACTACAGCATTTTTGAAGAGTTGCTTTACAAAATGTAGGACATAGTAAGACATTGTTGGATGGATGGGTACCTCTGTTCCCTTCATCTACTTTTCTAAATGCTCTCCATCCAAGTGATGTGAGTGGTAATGTAAGAGTCAAAATTTGTCTCCAATTACAGATGCAAGCAGTTATAAAGCGCCACTCTCTGAACCAGGCTGCAAAGCTAAGTCAACCCATCCAAGAGCCCCATCAATTTATTTTGCTGTAATGTGGTATACTGCATGAACATGAATATGAATGGTTGAGTTATGTTAGCTTTCTTGTCCCTGAGATACAATACCTAACACAATGAGAAAGGAGAATGATTGGCTGCTTCATGGAAGAATAATCATGGTAGAAGGGAGTGGCTGCTTAGTTCATAACTACGAGAAAGCAGAGCAGGGGAAGAGTGACAGAGCAGAAGGGAAGAGGGACCAGACACAGATCACAAGGCCTCAGCTCCATGATCTTCCATAATATACCTACAAGAGTATTCTACCAATCCCTTAGGTTGTTCCCAATGCCAGTCAAGGTGAAACTGCACCCAATTGTCATATCCCACCCCTCTTCAACCTGCCACCTAAGTAAAGACAATAGCAGATTCATAATTTGGAGCAATATAATACAACTATCCCATGTACAACTTTCCAAAAGTCCAAGTCTGTTCTCAGACTCAAGGCAAACTCTTAAGTGTGAACCTCTGTAAATATCAAAACCAAGTTACATAATCTCAATATATAATGGCAGAGGGTACACATTTTTATTCCAAAACAAAGGAATAAAGGGATAGCAGACAATCAGACCAAAGCAAAGCAAACATTAAGATCTGTAGCTCCATGTCTGACATCAGTGACACACAGTGGGAAAATGTAAATTCAAAAGGACTTGTATGTCCCATGCCTATGACTTTATGGGTTGCAGCCCACATGGCCTCTCTGTTGAGGTGGCTCCATTCAAACCTTGTAGCTTTGCTCAGAAGATATTCTACATTGCTGGTGTCCCCAAGTTTCTGAGGTTACCACTACAACTTTCATTTCATTCCCACAGCCTCATGCACTGTCCTCTCAAGGGCTCCTTCCTTGGCCTCCCAGGCACCTCCTTGAAATCTAGATGGATACATTTCTGCCCCCACAGTTCTTGCATTCTGACTGCTGACAAAAATCAGCATCACATGGACAATTACAAGATTTCTGCCTGTACAAACATTAGTCAAGCCCACTCAGACCATGGCTGCAACAGGTTTCTATGTATTTAGACATCTGAGCACACTGAAATAAATTCTGGGAAACCAAATCTATATATGGCCATTCTCGGGGAAGGGACCAAGGGATTCTCTCAAATGAAAGGTTTACACTTTTGCACAATCCATGATCCTGGCTACTGCGCCAATTGGCAGCAGACCTCAGCATCATCTATGTGGTGCTGTCTTTAGGTGCACACAAAACGCAAGAGTTCTGAGATTAAAAAGGCTTTCACCTCAATTTCAGAAGGCCTGGGAGGCCGGGCTGTGTGCCCCTGAGAGGCCAGTGTGTAAAGCTGTGAGTGTGAAGGCAAACATGCGGTAGAGACCCCAGAAGTTTTGAAAAACTAGGAACATGGATTACCTAAGGAAAGCTGCAAGGATAGAACAACGTGGGCCTAAGAGAGAAGCTGTGGGAGCTATAACCACCAGAAGTGCCATAGGAGTGGACCACACAAGCCCTTCAGAGGTCACAGTTTGCCACAGATGGCTTCAGATGCTGGATGTGCAAATACAGGACTTAATGTTTGCCCTGCTGGACTTCAGACATTCTTTTGTCCCAATCCTTTGTACCCTCCTGTTTGTAACGTCTGAGATGAGAATGTCTATCTTGTGCCTTTGCATGTTGGATGTGTTTAACTTTGTTTTCATTTGTACAGGGGAATCCAGCTAAGAGTTTGCCTTCCACCTCAGAAGAGACTTTGAGCTTGAACTTTTTAAGCAATGCTGAAACTGTTAGGACTTTGGCGACTCTTACAAATGAACTAAATTCCTTTTACGTAAAGGGATTTGAGTCTTTGGGGGGTCCAGGGGCAAAATGTTATGATTCTCATGTAATACAATATGGGTAGACTTAATACAGGTTCTTAAGGATTGTTAAACCTGTGTTACAATGTTCAGGTTGTGAAATGTTAAGAACAAGCATGTCTGGTATAAAGAAATGTCTGTTTGCCAAGTTGACAAGTGGTGGATTGTTATGATTGATACTTTGTGTCATTTTGAGAAGCTGAGTTCAATATCCTCATCCTGGGCAAGAGGTTGGCACAGTGGTAGTGTGAGTGTTACACCTACTCTGAGGGTGAAGGTGGGGTGGCTTGCTTAAAATATAAGGGAGTAAAAGAAGCTGGCCCCCTACCTTTTGCTCTGGTTGCTTTTGCCAGTTGCTGCCTTGAAGTGTTGCCCAGGTACCATGCCACCCTGCCTTGGAGCCAGCTGATTATGGACTGAAACTTCCAAAACCTGTAAGCTAAATAAACCTTTCCTTCCTTAATTTTGGGTGTTGGATATTTGTCTCAGCAATGAGAGGAAAGTAACCAAGTCACATCTTTTATCCTCTGATGAATGTATCCCTGTTAATTCTTGAGATGTCTTCAAGGTAATTTACTTCTTGTGCTTGTTCAAAGTACTCTGTTTGGGGCTGGGGATTTAGCTCAGTGGTGTAAGCACCTGCCTTGGAGACACAGGTCATAAATTCAATCCCCAGTACAAAAAAAAAGGTACTTTGTTCTTTTTCAGTCGTGCTAATCTCTTGTACATTTCCTTTGGCCCCAATTTTACATGTAGTTCTTTCTAGGCCAAAATTTAAATATTTATGCTCTATTTTTTTGTCCCTGATTTTCTCTATAGGTCAGAGAAAGCAACCAGCAGTATCCATGCCACAGCCTAAATGTTACACTGTCTTGAAGTTTCTTCTGCCAGATTAGTTAGTCCATCAGCCTTCACTACCAGTCTCCAGCAAAGTCTCAGGACATGGGCAAGACGTAGAAAAACTTTCTTCACCAGTATTACATTTCCAATAATGTACTTGTTCACAACTGGAACATACTAAGCCTGGTCTTAACTATCCACATTCCTATCAGTCTATATTTTTTGGACTTTGACTGAAATCCCTTTTCAAGATCTGTTTATAGTATTCTAAGGAAACCCTAGCAAATGTCTCCAAAACTTTCCAAACTCCTCTGCAAACCAGTTCCAAAGGTTTTTAAGCCATAGTTTGGGTACAGTCACAGCAATGACTCCACTTCTCCAGTACCAATTTTCTGTACCCTTCCACTGTCTTGTGGCTAAGATAAAGCATCCAACACACATAATTTTATAGGAGAGACTTAATTTGGTCATGCTTTCCATCTATTATCAGTTGACTATGAGCCACGAACATCATGGCAGAGGATGGGACATGAAAAGCTATTTGGTCATGGTAACCAGGAAGTACAGCAAGGGGACAATGCCAGAAAGAAACAAGCGATGGATCACACATAGGCACTCCAAGGCCACAGCATTATAGTCCACCCAGACGCACCCAGAATATGATCCAGCAACCACCAGGACAGACCTCAAAGCTAGGCAAATGGAGACTCTACCCTAAGTGCCATATATGTGCTGTTTGCTCCTCATCCCAAAACTGTACTTATCCTGAATTCACACCCCCTAGTACTTGGAGGTAGGGCTTTTAGAGAGGTACAGAGGTTCAAGATCAATAAGGTGAGCTACAATCCAGTATAATGGGACCTTCTAAAAACAGAAGGAGCACAGACATCCACACAGTGAAGAAATGCCACATGCAAACTTTGGCACAGGGTACAATGTGATTCTGTTTGTCCCTTTTGTTGATTAACATAACAAAAGCTTCAGCCGGCCTTAGGGACCCCCTTTACTGATGAGGGCCCCTCGCAGGGCAGCTTTGACCTCCTTGTTTCGCAGAGTGTAAATCAAGGGGTTGAGTAAAGGGGTGGCGAAGGTGTAGACCAGCGCCAAGTGGCGGTCCTCGTCCTCCGAGGAGCTGGAGCGCGGCCGCAGGTAGACCAGGCTGCAGCAGCCATACTGCAGCAGGACCACGGTGAGGTGCGAGGAGCAGGTGGAGAAGGCGCGCTGGCGGCCCTGGGCGGAGCGGATGCGCACGATGGCGACTGCGATAAACCCGTAGGAGATGCAGATGAGCAGGAAGGGCACGGTCAGCACCAGGATGCCCACCACATAGAGCACGGCCTGGTGCACGCGGGTGTCCGCGCAGGCCAGCCGCAGGACCGCGGGCACATCGCAGAGGAAGTGGTGGATCTCAGGGCGGTGCCCGCAGAAGGGCAGGCTGAAGACCAGGGCAGTGAGCGGCAGGCAGAGGGACAGCGCGAGGCCCACGGAGCCCAGCACCATCTGCACGCACAGCCTCCGCGTCATGAGCAGGGCGTAGTGCAGCGGGTGGCAGATGGCCACGTAGCGGTCATAGGCCATGACGGCCAGGAGGAAGCAGTCGGTGCTGCCCAGGGTGACAAAGAAGAACATCTGGGCCCCGCAGCCGGCCACGGGGATGGGCTTCGGGGCACCCAGAGTGTTGGAAAGCATGAGAGGCACCACCGCGGAGGTGTAGCAGATCTCCAGCACAGACAGGATGCCCAGGAAGAAGTACATCGGGCTGTGCAGGGCGCTGTGCGCGCTCACCACCCACAGGATGGCCGCGTTGCCGCCCAGGGTCAGGAGGTAGAGCAGCAGGAACAGCAGGAACAGCGGGGCCTGCAGCGCGGGGGCAACCGAGAAGGCGCGGAACAGGAAGCCGGTGGGGCCGGTCTGGTTGAGCGCGGGGCTCCAGGCCTGCATCTCTGCAGCGAAACAGAGGGGAAGACACGCGGGGCTCATGGCCCAGCAGCAACCAGGGACTGGAAACCGGGTTTGGGTCTGGAATTACCTGCTTAGGGTCCAGTTTCAGAGGCAGAGCTCGGGAGCAAGTTCGGGGTGGAAGGTCTGGCGCGCTGAGGCCTGGACTCCTTCATGACCCAGCCGGAGACTCCTCTGCGATGACCCTGGGGAGGGGACCCGAGGACGCCCCGTGACATAGCCTGCTGTTCTAGTACTTTCCATCCAGCTGACAAGCACAATGCAGTGCTGGTGTTGGGAGGGTCCTACTGTTAGTTCTCTCCTTCTGTCTTGCTTTTTGCATAGTAAATACATCTGTCTAATCACTACTGAGGTGAAGGGAGCCATTCCAGGAACCTATAGGTGGCCTTCAGGTCCCTTTCAGACTTTGTCGCTGGGTGAGTAACAGCTCTGTGGCCTCATCCCTGCAGGTGGCTCCACCAGGAGAGTGCTGAGCCCAGACTGGGGCTAGAGGAGGCTCCTGGGCTCAGTTAGCAAAGCTCTGCCCCATTCTTTGCTGTACCAGAAGCCCTTGTACAGCACCTTCCTACCTTGTTCATGCTGCTTGCCACTGTTTTAACTCAATTTCCATGCTGTTGTTCTGACTACATATAAAATCAAGCTAACATACTTTTCTCTAGTCCTTTCTCATTTATAGTCTATTTATGGTTCCTCTTACTTGAAATTTCTATGCTGTAAGTAAAAGTTGAAACTTTTAGAATTTTCTTGACATACAAAAGTACAGTAAGAAATCTAAAAATGCCACAGCAGTCTGTAACTATGCGTTAGGACAATCAAGAGTTTTGTAAACATCTGAGGTGGAAAAATATCCATTATGTAAGCATATTCAAGCTATTCCCCATCCCCATCCCCATATTTAAGCTATTCCCCATCCCCAGCTATTCTGGTGGATGTAGGACTTGCTGTAAACTTTTGCAGAGTGCAGTTTGGTAATGTGCAATGAAACACTTGAAAAAAGCATACCATTTGATTCACCAAAATTGCTTTCAGGAATTTATTCTTATAAAGTGACTATATGCATAATATATGACTTCAATTCTATTTCCACCTGAGGAATCCAAAAAAAAAAAAAATAGAAAAATATCTGCAAAATTTTAAGAATAAATGTTTTTGAAACATTTCTATAGCCAGTAATCCCAGATTTCCAGAGGCTGAGGCACGAGACTCACATGAGTTCCAGACCAGCCTGGGCCACAGAGTGAGTTTAAGGCCAGCTTCAAACATAAATAATTAAGGGATGGGGATATGGCTCAGTGGCATAAGCGGCTGCCTTGCAAGCGTACAGTGGTGAGTTCAATCCCTGATACAAAAAATAAAACAAACAAATAAATAAATAAATAGTGAAAGCTTATGTCAAAAATAATTAATTAAACTTCCAAAAATTGAAAGGGCTATTGGAGAAAAAGATACTAAGCTCTGCATGTAAATGTACAAGCTCAGTTTTTAGGGTTAAATGAATCTTAAAGCATGCATGGATTGCATACAGTTTCTATCAAAAATCCCAGAACAAACAAGTGGAAAGGCAAAAGAATGTTAAGAATAAAGTGAACTAAACTGGAGCAAAACATGCATCATGTGAGACAAAATTATATCAGAGAATTACAGGAGATGAAACATATTGCACATTCATTAAATTGGGACTGAAAGAGCACCAGAGATCCAGCACAAGGGATCAGGAGTGGTCACTAGTAAATCTCCCTGAGGGAGGGGCATGGATTAGTGGCACAGTGCCTGCCTGGCAAGTATGAGGTCATGAATTCAATTCCTGGTAGCAAAAGATTAATCAATCAATCACCAATAAATGCTCACTGTTCTGCTGGGGATACTGTTCTATGTTTAACAACTCATATGGCCCTCTGTCAAAGGGCTTTTATGTCAGTTTTGTAGAGGACAAAATTAAGGCAAAGAGATTAAACCATGCTAGTGTGTACTGGAACGTGAATGTAAACATAGGTGATCTGATGCTAGAGTCTTTTTCTTAATGAATTATTATAGTATGCTATCTCTTATGTGTATCCGATTCATTATCTGTAAAACAGAACAGAAAACCCAAGTACCTCCCTTTGAAGGTGGTGGTGAGAATAACGTAAGTTATTCTGTGAAGTACTGAGAGAAATCTCAGCACAGAATACACATATGATGTATATTAACCGCACTTGTTATTTCAGATCAATTACTAGTGCTCCAGGACAATGCAATAATCATTTTTAAAGCCAATTCATCAATGTGTATTTATGAAAATTTATTTCTGATGCACTGACTCATATTTTAAACAGTGAAATAAAATTAAAAGTATAGAATACTTTTTCATATCTCATGTTCATACAGAAACATATGTAACCAAATGATAAAAGGTCAGATTCTAAAAATATTGATAATTTAACAGGCTAAAAACCACAATAAGCAAATCTAATAACAAGTGAATTTCTACAATTCAGCAAAAAGTAAGGGTAATCATAACCAAAGCATGTAAAATGAGCCAAATATATTAAACCCAATTTTGTTAGTATTCAGACAAGTATAAAATTAAATCAAAGCAAGATATTAGTTTTGGGTTACAAACTTCCAGTAGTGGAAAAAAGAAAATCTTAGTGCCGTTAAAGTTGCAAAGAAAGAAACATCCCCAGATATACTGGTGGATGTAGGACTTGCTGTAAACTTTTGCAGAGTGCAATTTGGTAATGCGCAATGAAACACTTGAAAAAAGCATACCATTTGGTTCACCAAAATTGCTTTCAGGAATTTATTCTTATAAAGTGAATATATGCATAAAATTGTTGACAGGAATTCTCAACATGCTTTTCAGTGTAAAGGCTAAAATTTTATCCACCTAAATACCAACAATAGGAGGATGCTCATTACTTGTGGTCTCCTGGGTAATGGAACTTTAAGAAATATTTTTTACATGACATTGTAAAATACTATTTAATAGGTTGGAAAGGCTCATGAAAAAGTAGATTGCAGAGCAGCATTGTATTGTGATTCCATTTCAAAAATAATTTTATCTATTCATAAAAAGTTAAAGAACATATCTCAAGGTATGAACAATGTCTTGGGAGTGTGGATCTTTCTGTTGATGATTTATGTTTTTTGTATGTCTAAATTTTACAATACCCATACACAAATTTGTGCTTCCCCAGTGATTTGGAAAAGTTTCTTACTGCTTTGGTAGTTCAACAGCATGTTAGGAAGGAAGGAAAGGAGGGAGCTGAAGATAGGATTCTTCGTAAGATCTGGGTTTGAAGCCCAGACCCTCTTCACTAATCTTCACCTTGACATTATTTGGTGCTACCCAATTCACTAACACAGCTAGGGACATGAATGTGGAATTTATAAGGAATGCATGAAGAGTGACTACTCTTCAGGATAACGTTCCTGAGATGAAACAGGGGTCCGGTGCATGTAGCCACCCCTCTGCCTCTTCTCCCTGTCCTGGGATGCTCCATTGGGAGCGACATACTCTCAGGCTTTGCAGTGGCTCTGCTGAAATCAGAATAATCAGGAAAGGATTGAAAGAGAAGGAAGGAGAATAAAACAAAATGGGAGAGAACTCCAGTACAAAAATTGTAACTGTATACCATCAGCAATAAATGAGGAAGATTTCTGCTCAGGAAAACATACAACACTGATTCTGTTCGTAGGGATGTGACATTTGCATGAGCAATGCTGCCTCTGCAGGGAGAAGGGTGGACACTGAGGTGTCATGAACCAGATCCTCGACCACAAGAGATGGGATCATGAGTCTCAGATTGGCCAGAACCCTCCATGCTGGGTGACAGCATGTATAAACTGACGTCTGTGTCAAGATGCGGTTGTATCTTCAATAAAAGAGCAGTGCAGATCAGAATGTGTGTGTATAACTTAGTGTCTCCCTTCAAGAAAAGGCTTATTAATATGATTCTGATAATGTACCCAGACCAAAGCCAGACTGCATATGACCCTAAGCCCACAGAGGAGGGGTGCAGCCTCTTTCTGAAGTAATTTATGAACATCTCAAATCTTATCCTGCAATAATTATCTTCATAGCAATGACCACTGTGTAACTTTATTACATTTTTAGGAGACATCTGATGTCTCAAGTAGACAGTCCTGGGCCTGCCATGTGCTGGTTTAGATTCTGGACAAAGTCAGGAATCTGCAGAATTCAGGTGACAACCTCCAAAGGGCAGACAAGGCTGCTCTGTGGACTTGCTGGGGGATGGCCACTGGGGTGGCTAAGGGCAGTGCATTGTTTTCATTTCCCTTCGCTGTCTCTGCCCCGGCTCTGTCAGGCACTTTAGCCCCTTGCTGTGGTCTCTTGCATCATTGCTCCTTGTACCTTGGACACTTCCGTCCGCTGAACACCCCAGCTCCAGCCTACTCCTCCTTCAGAGCGCTGGTCAGCTGTCACCCGCCCCTGATCCTCACCTTCCCCAGCTTCAGTGTTAGAAGCTCTGCTGACTATGGATTCATGAAAGAGAACAACATGTAAATAAAGAATTTAAATCTTCTGAGGAACTGATTCCTAAACTGTGTTCCCTAGAACAGGAAAACTTCATTGTGTTCTAGAAATGAAAGTTTTTGAGGTAGTTTGAAAGATTTTCGTATTTTTCCTCCAAGATTAATGACATCAATTAGCCAAATAATGGTTTCCATTCCTCCATGTTAAAAAATCAGCTTTATTTTGTATCAAAATTTTCACTGCATGTTACATTGTTTCCACATAAAATCATTAAAATGTTTCTGGATTAATGACAATACCTGAAATACGTTTCTTGCTACTTTCTTAGTGTAATACAGGGACACTGAAAGAAAATGAAAAGACCTGAACTTTATACTGGATTTATGCTTAGATAGGTGAAGCTGGGCAATTAAACAACTTATCAGGGCTCCCTTGCCTGTTAATTGGACAGATGTATCTACTTTCTTAATGAATTTGTTCCACAAACTCCAATATTGATCTATGTGACTATTTGTCTCCAATAGAAGGCAAACTAGAACTTTTTGTTTTTATTAATCTGAGAAAGAAAATCAAAATTGAATCAATTAAAGAAATGAAGTCTCCCTCCCCACTGTGATAGCTGCCCCACTCCTTTGGTCACCCATGGAAACTTACCAAGAAGCACCTGGATGTTCCGCAGAAAAGCTGAGAGCCCCAGCCATGTGGAAGGCGCGTCCACACCACAAAGAGCCAAGTGCCTTCTTCCTCAATGCACCAGGGCCAAGCGTGGATAGGCGGACAGCAAGTATCACCTGCCCAGTGGATACCCAGTGGATGCCCAGTGAACGCTGGGGGCCTCGGCACAGACACACAAGAGGGAGACAACTTAGAAGCCAGGGATGCCCTCAGGACGGCGACTCTGCAGAGCAATCCTCTGTATGCCTGGGAAGACCTGTGTCCTCCTCAGCAGCAGAGATGGACCAGATTCACCCAGAGTCCAGCCTCACCTGATCCAGTTAGGTTGCTCAGTGTCCTTTATGAAATCGCTTTAAAATTAATGGGTCCCAAGAGCAGGATTTTCCCAGGAGTTCCCCCTGACAGAAACCAACTAGGGAAAATATTGGAAAAGGATTCCAGAGTCCTTGTGCGAAGGCCCAAAGGGCCCTTGAGCTATGCTGTGTGGTCACCTCAGGCAGCAGCTCCCTGGGGAGTCTGTAGGGAGTCTTAGTCCCTTTCCTGGATCCAGAAAGGCCTCCAGTATCTTGCTGCAGACACATCCCCCGCATGCACAGTGCAGGCCAGCCTGGTGTCCAGAGGGAGCCCGTGACCCCTGCGCCAGCCCAGATAGCTGGGCACTGAGGTCCAGTGAGGCTGTGCTGCACCTGCAGGGCCCCGAGCTCGGGCCCACAGGGAGCTCTGCGTGGCTTCCTCCTCTTGTGTGGCAGGCAAAGTGGGGGGACATGGACTCGGGGTCTCCTGGAACAGCAGTGCTATGAACGGCTGAAGAGCCAAAGATTTGTGCAGTGTTTTCTCCAATCCTGGTTTCTGACCTTTGACTTCATTTTCCTTATCTTACTTATTTTTGGTTTTTGATCAAACTTCCCTCCGCTGACACTTCAGGTCCTTAGGACTCGTTCTCCTTTTTTTTCCAGTGGTAACTGCATCCCCAGCCCCCAAGCTAACTACATTTTTGTCTGTTTGTTGGTTTCTTTCTCTCCCCTTCCTTGTTCCCCTCCTGAATTTAACCCGGTGTGTTTTCCCCTCCCTGGACCCATTAGCTGTGTGCCTTCTCATGCCCACTGCTGTCATCCTCACTGTCTGTGGTGTTATTGCCATTTTGCGCTTATCCAGTTTTTGCAATAAGGATGATGTTGGCCCCTGAATTTGGAACCACTTTATTTCATGGAGTAGTTTTAGGAACACAGATGTTAGTTTTCATTAAAGGCCTTATAAAATTTACCTGTTAATCTCTCTGCTCCTGGGCCTTTCTTTGGGGGAGACATTTAACTACTGTCTCAGTCTCACGGCCTGTGATTGACATGTTCAAGTGTTCATGTCTTCTTGGCTGCCTTTTGGCAGATTGCATTAATCTAAAACTCTCTAATTTATTAGAATTCTGAATTATCCCTTGAGAATCTTCCAGATTTCATAGGTGCCTGTTTCTAACTCTAATTATACTCATTAAAGTCTCCCCTCTTTTTCTTTCTTTGGTTTGGTAAGGGTTTTAAATCTTATTTAAAAAGAATCAACTCTTTGTTTCATTAATCATGTGTGTTATTCTTCTTCTCTCTATCTCGTTCTGACCTTTATTTCAGTTCTGACCTTTATTACTTCTTTCCTCATCTTGAGTTTGGTTTAGATGTTTCTAAGACCCTGACAAGCAGCACTAGAGTATTCGTTTGTAATCTCCCTGATTTTTTTAGTGTAGAACTTATAGCTATAAACTTTCTTCTCAGGCTTGCCTTTGCTGTATCTCAGAAACTCTGGTGTGGTGGACTTCTGTTTTTTGTTTGATTTTAGGAATTTTTAAGTTTCCTTTCTTTTTTTTTTTTTTTTTTTTTTTTGTCTTTTTCATCAGTACCGGGGATCGAACTCATGACTGCCTGCTTACAAGGCAGGCGCTTATGCCACTGAGGTAAATCCCCAGCCCCCTTCCTTTCAATTTTTTCAATCATCTATTGAACATTCAAAATGAATTGTTTGATTTCCACGTGTTTTCAGAGATGGTGCCATTGGGGTTGGACTCCTGGGAGATGACCAGCAAAGGTAGATTTTTACCCCCAGCTTCACCCTTCTCTAACTGCTTTCTGGCACCACATGTGAGCGCCTGTCATCTGCCAAGCCCTTCCACCATGCTATTTCTGCCTCAGAGCCTAGCAACCATGGACTGAGCCATCTGAAAACCATGAGCCAAAAGAAAGCTCTCCTCCTTTATACTGTGGGTACTGGTGTTTGCTCCACTGACCGGAAAGTGATTAATGCCCTGGAGTATCCTACTGTTAAATCATAGACCACTCCTTGAAGTGGCTCTTGACTGTATCACTCTTCAATATCCAGGGTGCTAGAAATTTCTTCTCCAAAGTGAGCTTGCCATGCTGGAGTCACCTTCAGAGTAAAACCCCACTTGCAGCTTGCAGCCTACTTGCAGCTTATAACTGTGGGTTTCTTCTGGGGAAACACTCCTAGTCTCTTTATCACCGAGGCTGATGCCCTCTCCTAGCTTCTGGCTCTCCAGGAACCAGGCTCAGTGCTCCAATCTGCTGCGTTCTTTTGTCTCTACCGTTTTCTCTTTCTCCAAGAATTTTAGTGCTCTCAGCAATTTCTCTCTGTCTCTCTCTGTCTCTGTCTCTGTCTCTGTCTCTCTCTGTCTCTCTCTGTCTCTCTCTATCTCTGTCTCTGTCTCTGTCTCTCTCTCTCTCTCTCTCTCTCTCTCTCGCTCTCGCTCTCGCTCTCGCTCTCGCTCTCTCTCTCTCCTTGTTAAGTAGTTGTCTTCTAGTTATCTCAATTCCTGGCCCTGACAAGGCTGTGATGAGCCTCTGGCTTCTACTTTGCCATATTAGTCACAGTATTTTTCAACCGATGAGCCCCGTTCAGGCACCTTGGATCATTTTGAATATCTTTAAAATCAAAAATGAGGCCAGACCTAGTGGCACACACCTGTAATTGCAGCCCTCAGGAGGCTGAGGCAGGAGAACCACTGTGAGTTCGAGACCAGCCTGGGCTACCACGTGAGCTGAAGGCCAGCCTGAACTGCATAGAAAGACCTTGTCTCAAAGAAAGGCAGAATAAATAAATAAATACAAATAAAAGTGAGTCACTGTTGGGATCAAATGAGATTTCTTTCAGGTGTCTGTAAAAACAGAAAGAAAAAGGACCAGTGATCCCCAAGGCACATTAAAATTTGAGTGTTAAGATAAAAATGAGAATCCAGGTAAGGAGAAAACGAAATAAAAATGAGGGAAGCAAGTTTGTGGTCTTTTTCAGTGATAGTGGTTGTTGTAGTTTTTGTTTGTCATTGCTGTTGATTTTTAAAGTAAGGTACACAACCTTATGGTAAACATATAAATCACCAAACTTGTGCTATAGTGAAGCAAATTAATGTCACCATCCCACAGAAGCAAATTAATGTCACCCACCTCCCTTTTAGTGATAAGAGCAAAAAATACCTACTCAGTTAGCAGGACCCAAGTACAGTACTAATTTACTAACTGTCTGAGAGAAAGCTTGAGAAAGCCTTCTGTCTGCTGGCAATTTATAAATTTATGTCTGCAGCTATAAATCCTGGTTTAGACAGCCAGAAGATATTTTTGCAGCATAACCGAAACCTAATTCTTAATTTTCTCCACCATATTTGAAGGTCTTATTCGACTTTCTTTTTTTTCACTAAGTGGCTCCCACTAGTCCACTTCATTAGGAAAAAAAATATGGAAAAATTAGAAAAATAATTCTTTGCCACTTCCCTGAACTTCCACCCTGAATACAGTCTGCATGAAATTTTATTGGCTTTACATTTAAAATGCATCCAAAATATGATTGCTTGCCTACGTTGCTACAATAGATGCTTAAGAATCCTGAAGCACTCCTACAAAATAGCTCTTCTCCTCCTCTGTGGGAAAAGTTACTCATTTAAAATGCAGGCCTCATTGTGCTGCTCTTCTGTTCAAATCCTTTGGGGGCTTCGTATCCTGCTTAGAACAAAATCAAAGTCATTCGTGTGGCCTATAAATCCGCCAGCATCCTCAACTTTGCCTCCTTTCATGTCAACTCCTGCTGCTCCCCTTCGATGGGAGCCTCAAGCCATGCAGCCTCCTTGTGCTCTGTGAAAAGCAGCGGGGAACAGGATAAGACAGAGATGATGAGATGCGGGGTGTGGGTGCCACGCTGCCTGAGCTTGATCCCTGGCTGTGCTCATGCTCATTCTGTCACCTTGGATAATTAATCCTTTCCCCTTTCTGTGTGTCAGTCTCCTTATCTATAAATCATATGTAGTAATGGTATCACCATCCCAAAATGTTGCTAATAATATAAATCCATCAAACCACATAAGCTGTCAGAGATTAGCTATCATCAACATCGTTGTCATTACTATGACTACCACTACTATTGTGTCTCTTTAGTCAACATTTTCATTATCATCAATAGTTTACATGACTGCCAGCACTCTGCCACCACTGTCATCATCCCCATCACCACCATCATCATCAATCATCTGAATGATCAATGTCACCACCCCATCATGAGCCTCCTTTGCCTCCTCCTCCTCCTCCCAGATTTCTGAGGATGCCCTTGTTTTCGCCTCTGGGAAAAACTGCTAAACCAAAAGGAACCAGGACTTGATACCGTGGGAAATTTTTGGCTTATTCAGATTACAAAAGATGCTAAATTCAGGAGACGCATTGCCAAGAAAGTGTGCTTGAGAGGAAAAGCCAAAGTTGCAGCTGGCCAATGCTTTGCGAGTGCTTTGGTAAAAATAAAAACATGAGGGTATTCATACACATAGAAGACTGTGTGGGCATCAGGCTGTGTGACTCCCTCAACCTCAGTGAAGCCACAGAGGTAAGATTAATCAGGAATGGTTTGTAGAGGACCCTCCAGGCTAACGGGGTAAATCCCCGTGACATACATGGGAAACCCATAAGGCTTTTGAGAAAGTATCAGTAGAAACTTTGACTGCTTGTACCAAAAGAGACAGAAATGAAGGGAAGCTATCAGACTCCCAAAATTCTCCAAACAGGAAAAAGCCTGATAAAACTATGCAGGTGATAAAATATTCTACCTTTCATGGAGGAAAAAAAAGTATGACCATGGAGACAGAACCATGGCCTAGCAAGGGACTATTTGGGCCCCTGGGTGTGGAATCCTGGGTCACAGGCTGACCTGACAATCCAGGGGCACAGGTATGTCCTCCAGTGATTATTCTCAGGTCTTAGAAACTAAGGGAGTTTGCCTTGTTTGATTTCAGTTTCTCTTTGGAGTATTTTTCTTTCTAGTTTCTCTTTTTTGGAGTAAGAATGTCTGTAGCAAGTACCTATAACTGTCCCACGGCTGTATTTTGGGAGCAGATACTTTATTTATAGCTCTTCAGGTCCAAATATGGGGAGCAATCCTGTCCCAGAATAGTTTCAAAAATGAAAAAAACAATGGGCTTTTTGAAGATTGATAGAAAATGGATATTCCTGTACTTTATACATTATACAAGTGATATCAGTTGTATAATATATGTGTATGTGTATATATGTATAATATATTTGTATGTATAATATATAAGTACAATACATAGTATATGTATAAACAAGTAGCATATATGCATAATATATGTATATGTGTATAATATATATGTATACATTAAAATATACTATATATGTGCATGTGTATATATGTATAATATGTATGTATGTGTATATGTGCATGTATAGGTATAACATATAATATATAAAGCACACAGTAAGCACTTAGAGTTAAACACCACTAGTAACTAGTACTTCAAAGCACAATTTAACGCTGAGCCCTCCCATCCAACCTGTGCACTGAAACTGCTCCCCCAGCACTTCACTGAGAAGCAATCGGCCGCTGCGTCTTTTCATTCTTGCCTCACTGCTGTACTGTACCAAAGGGCTTCATCCTGCCTGTTCTCTGTTGACCCCTGTCTGTGCCCCACTGCCCCCCCAGGAGCATGACCAGAGCGTACAGTGTCCCCAGTGCCCTGGTCCTGTCACTTCAGGTGGGTTTGGCCCACGGGAGCCAGGGCAGGACGGGGCAGCTGGGAGCAGAGGGGCGCATCCCGCTGTGTCTGCGTGGCCTCCCTTCCTCAGAAGCTGCTTTCTCCCCAGAAACCACAGCTCTTCCCGCTGGTTCCGTGTGTATCCAGCTCTGCATGGCCCTGGATAAGTTTGTGTCCCTTCTCCCCTTCCAGGTTCAGGAGTGGCCGGACTCCCTGCGATGGCTGGCCTGGACCTCCTTGCTTCCTGACTCACAGCGGTCACAGAGAATCCCACTGTCACGTTTTCCATAAATCGAATACCTAACCACCGAGCTGTTCATTTTCCAGCTGACAGCTACATCGGGCCTTATACTTGCCATTCTGTGTTACTTTATGCTCTTTTACTGCTATGTCTTTCCTCGAGGAGAAGTTACTGGGTGGAGAGGGGAGGAGCATTTCAAAGGCCTTTGCTGCACACCCATAAGCAATGATTTATAACTTACACTGTTTTTAAGTTTCATTTGAGCATCAGCTGAGAGATTCCCTTACTGCACATGGAGGCACGCTGGCTGTCACCAAACCCCAGCCTGTGAGGCGCTGGCCTCTCCAGGTTGCAGGAGCGGCAGGTCCTGGTGAGGACTCTCCCTAGCGCCCGTTTCATCTCGCTGTTCCTCAGGGTGTATATGACGGGGTTGAGCAGCGGGGTTCCCAGCGTGTACACGAGGGAGATGAGCTGATCTTGCCCTGCGCGGTAGCTGCGGCCGGGGCGCAGGTACATGAATGCACAGCAGCCATACTGCAGCAGGACCACCGCCAGATGGGAGGTGCAGGTGGAGAGGGCCCTGCGGCGCCCTGCTGCTGACCGAACCCTGCGCACTGCGGCCACTATGAAGGCATAGGAGGCGGCGATGAGGGAGAAAGGCACAGCGATGGCCAGCGTGGCCGCCCCCAGCACTGACCACTCGTGGATGCGGCCGCTGGCACACACGAGCTGCAGGACAGGGGGCACGTCACAGAAGAAGTGCTGGATACCCCGGGCGCGGCAGAATGGCAGAGAAAAGATGAAGGCTACGAGCTGTGAGGACAGGAAAAAGCCAAGGATGCCAGATGCCACCACCAGGCGGACACAGACAGCTGCTGTCATGACGAGAGGGTACTGCAGGGGGTGACAGATGGCAGCGTATCGGTCATAGGCCATGGCAGCCAGGAGCAAGCAGTCTGCACTGCCCAGGCCAATGAAGCAAACCATCTGAGCAGCACAGGCCAGGAGGGTGATGCTCGGCTGGGACCGCAGGGCATTGGCCAGCATGTGTGGCACCACCGCCGCGGTGTAGCACAGCTCTATCCCCGAGAGGCTGCCCAGGAGGTAGTACATGGGCATGTGCAGGCGGGCTTCGGTCTGGATGGACACCACGATGAGCACATTCCCAGCGACGATCAACACATAGACCAGGCTGAGGCCAAAGAAGCATAAGACACGCAGCTCCAGGCGGGAGGGATAGGCCAGGAAGAGGAACTCCACCAACACCGACTGATTTTCCCCACTCATGGAGCTGATAGCTGAACCTCCAGCGATGTCTGGAAGAGAAGAAAGTCTCAGACTGGTGCTGTACCACCGTGCTGGTGGTACAGTTGTCAGATTTCCCACCGAGGACACAGAACTGACACCCACACCTTAAAGGAGGAGAGGTTTCTAGATTTAGTGTGCACCTGGCAGCGGGGCACAGTGAAGTAAAGCTGCTTTGTTGGATGGAGGCAGCCTTGAAACAGCAGAATGGTGCCAAAGAGGAAGGGGCCAGGGTGCAGAGGGCACCCAAGGTCACACTCCCAGGCCCACCCAGCCCCTGCTCCACCCATCCTGCCTGATCCCGAGGCAGTGGAGTCAGCAATCAAGCTTAGCTGACACAGGTTATGGGTTTATACCCTGAGTCAGGAGTCCAGTTTACTAACGAGGGCTGGAGCTCCAGATTAGAAAGACCAAGTCCAGATTCTCCCTCCCTCCCTCCCTTCCTTCCTTCCTTCCTTCCTTCCTTCCTTCCTTCCTTCCTTCTTTCTTTTCTTTTAGGTCCACTTTTACAAAGTCTTCTCACATAAATATCTACAGCCCAATTTCTAGTTGCCAAGAGTTGACCCAAATTATTCTGGACACTAAGACAAAAATGGGAGAAGAAAAAAAAAACTGAAAGAGTAAATAAGATCCAAAATGTACAATAGATATTGTGAAAGTGAAAGGCAAAGAAACTGCTCACAAGGAAAGAGTAACTGGGATGGGGAAGGAGCAAAGAAAAAAGGGAAAAGATTTTATACATACATATATGATAATTATACTACTAATCTCAGTTCACCAAAAAGAATAGTGTATGCTTTCATTGTCTGATCATTTTTTCATGTCTGAATCTTATCATCTAAACAACTACTTTGTTTTTTTGTTTAGAGAGAAAAACAAAACAAAACAGTAAAAGGGTACAAGTAATACAGAATTTCAAGAGAAAAAATATTCAGTAAGAAATCACTAGTTAAGAGATTACATATTGTCGTCTCAGAAACATTTGTCCAGATTACAAAATTAAAGCATACAAAGTGGACATTCATACAGTGAGATTGCATACAGTTCTGTTCAATGATCCAACAAATACTGAGTAATATGGATTTCTATCCTACACACTTAAATATACATGCAGTTATATCCTTTAGATCACTTTCTTTCCTCTCTTTTTTATGATAACAATTACACATTTTGGGTTTTATTACCCCCACAGTTCTTATAACTTTTTCTTTGAAGAGGAAAAAAAAACCAAAGCAAAACAGAACAAAAAAAAAAAAAAACCCCAGTGTGACAAAGCAAAACAAAGTCAGTTAAAACAGGAGATGGACATAGTATATAATGCAAAAAGAGATTACCAGGTGGTCAACAATGGTTACCATTATGCCTCTTGCTATTGTAAAAAGAGTTGCCTGTATCATCTGGTATAATAGAATTGACCAAAACAGTACAGAACAAGACCAATAAAACCCAGACTGGAGACCTTACAGGACTTCCAAATAAGTTAATAGTCAAACCATAATGGGCATCGTAGAATATCTTGTTGCCTTCAAAGTGTTGCCTATACCCTCAAATTTTATACTATTAAGCAAAACAGAATATAATAAAACCAGTCAGAACAAGATGTGGAGAACAATACAAGGGTTCAAATCAGGTTCATAGTAAAACAAAAAAGTTACTCTAATATATCCCGCTATTTTTAATTTAGTTTTCCCTTAATTAAAAGATAATAAGAAATAAATTAATTTTTTTAAAAAGGGGGGGAGATTGAGATAAAAGAGAACGTATCAATAGAACAACACAGATCAGAACTGAACAATTTAAGCATCATTGTGTTTCACCACCAGATATCCTGACATTAATAGTAGTTACCATAGTGTCTCTTTCCTTGAAATATTTGAGTCTAACTTTGTATACTATAGCATCAAACTTAGCAAGACAGTGTGAAACCATTCAAGAGAATAAAAGTATTGCAGGGTATTTAGAACCAGCTAACAGAAACTAAACCATGGTTTCTATATTCTCTTTGCCTATAAAAAAATTTTGCTTATACTATCACATATATTAAAATATAATAAGATACAACACGCTAAAACCAATGGAAACAGACGAGCAACAACTTGATGGGGTTTCAAAACAGGATGATATTAAATCAGCACTAGCTATTATGCTGTCTTATTTTCTTCAAAATAGCTATTCATACTATCACAGACAATAAAATCAAACAACCCAGATTAAAACCATTCCAATTAATGAGTGAAAACATCATATGGCTTCAAACCAGTATGACTGGGAATCATGATTACCATGTACTTTTATGTAGTCTTATCATTTCTTACACTAGGGAAACTATTCGGTATTTATACATGTGAGTTTGATTTATTTCACTTATGAGTATGTCTCAAGCTACATCCATTTATTTATAAATGTCTCGGTGTGATCATTTTTTACAGCTGAGTATAAAAATACCACAACTTTTTTATCCATTCCTCAGTTGATGGACAATTAGGTTGTTTCTGAGATCTGGCTATTACAAATTGTGCTGCTATAAACATGGGTGCACGTATATCACTGTGGTATGATGCTTTCAGTTCTTCTGGGAATATGCCTAGAAGTGGAATAGCTGGAACAAATGGGACTCCCAATCCCAGCTTTCTGAGAAATCTCCAGATTGACCTCCACAATGGTTGTACTAGTGTACACTCCCACAACAGTGCAGGAGAGTTCCTTTTTCCCCACAGCCTCTCCAGCATTTGTTGTTGGTGGTTTTCTTGATCTTGGCCATTCTTTAAGGAGTGAGATGAAATCTCAGTGTGGTTTTAATTTGCATTTCTCTAATGACTAATGATGATAAACATTTTTTCATGTATTTATTTGCCATTTGTATTTCTTCATCTGAGAATTGTGTATTCATTTCAGATGCCCATTTTTGGATTGGGGCTTTGAATATTGGGGGTCTGATTTTTTTTAATTGTTTATTTTCTTAAGGAGAAAAAGAAAAAAACAGAAAAAGGGTACAAGCTATACAGAATTTCAGAAAAAATAAACAATAGGAAATCACTAGTTAATAGATTACATATTGTTATCTTAGAAATAGTTGTTCAAGTTACAAAATTAAAACATATAAAGTGGACTTTCAAACAGTGAAACTGGAAACAGTTTTGTTCAGTGATCCAACAAAACTCAGTAATATGGTTATCTATCTTATGCTCTTAAGTATATATGCAGTTATACTCTTTAGAGCACCTTCTTTTCCTTTCTTTTGTACAATTACAATTACACATTTTGGGTTTTATTACTCCCACAGTTCTTATTACTTTTTTCTGAAGAGAGTAAAACCAAATGTGACATAACAGAACAGAGTCAGTCAAATCAAAAGGATGGACATAATAGATAATATAAAAACAAAATACTAGGTGATCAATAATGGTTACCATACTGCCTCTTGCTATCTTAAAAAGAATTGCCTATATCATCAGTTATAATAGAATTGAACAAAACAGTAAAGAATAAAACCAAAACATTGGAGACATTACAGGACTTTAAAAGAAGATAATAGTCAACCGGAATGGGCATCATAATGAATCTTATTGTCTTCACAGTTGTTGCCTATACTTTCGAACTTGGTACTATCAAGCAAAGTGGAAATAGAGGAAAATCAGTCAAAGCAAGATGGTGAGGGCTATACAGGATTTCAAATCAAGTTAATAGGAAATCAAAGTGAATTACTATAATATATTCTGCTTTTTTATTTTTCCCTTAATTAAAAAGATAAAAATAAAAAAGTAAATAATTCTTAAAAAGGAGACTGAGATAAAAGAGGGCATAACAACAAAACAGCGCAGGTCAAAGCATAACCACTTAAGCAAAATAGTTTCACCACAAGATATCCTGACATAAAAGTTTTAATTCTTTATATTAACTACTTTGAAGATAACAACACGCAGTATATTAACCATTGTTTATCTCCTATTATTTTGTTTTGAAATTCTGTACCCTCATCTTTATTCTTTTCCAGTTTTAAAATTTTAAAAAGGGGAGAAAGAAGTAGGTAAAATCTGGAAATTATTTTCAGAAAGGAGTGAAATGAAAATTAAATTTTGTCAGTAAACACACAAAAATGTGTCAAGGAATTCCTGGGGTTGGAAGCCATTTGAGTGAGGGAAGGAAGCCAGTCAGTCTTTCATTCATTCATGTACTTACATATTTCATCTGTGTGTTACAGTGTCTCGTGAGAAATTAAATCAGTGATACATGGATGAAATACTCAGAAACACATGCTGTGACAGAAAAAGGAGAGAGATTTTTACATAGGCCTGAGCCTGATAATTCTGAGAGAGCCACAGGAAAACGCCTCCTAATTCTTGATTGCTGTCACCTAATCTGATTAGGAAAAGTATAAGAGGCTTGAAGGAGACAGGGTATTTAATCATGGGCTTTCTCTTGTTTGCTGAAAGTATGATCAAAAACCGCTAGAAACCCCAGACCCAGCCTCTGAGTATGGGCTGAGCATGCAAGGCCAATCCAATCCCCTTTGCCCCTCTCCACTCCGTCCTTCTAAGGAGCTCATATCTTAAATACGAGAAAGGCCACCAGGCTCTCATGAAAATCTTTTCATGAGCAGACATAACTCGCAAAAGACATCCAGTCAATCTTTTTCCCCCAACCAGCTCATATTTAAGAAAGTGGGAAGAGGGACAGCTTATTTTTCTCTGGCCTGCCAAATCCATATACTTCCTGCCACTGCACACAATACTTGAAGAAAAATTTCTCTCCAGAATCATCACTTCTGGTAAAAATCATTCACATAAACCCACTGGCTCAATTACTTTTCTCCTGTTGCTGAGACAAAATGCTCAGTACTCAAAGTTAAAGGACAAAAGGTTCCTTTTGGTTCACAAACCCCTGGGTTGTAGGGGTTTCAGTCCTTACTCGGCTGGCTCCAAGGCAGGGTGGCACGTGACAGAGGGGCAACACATCGTGGTGGGCTAATGGGAGCAAAGCAAGCAAGAAGCAAGATGCACCTCTTTCTGTCTCTTCTACTGTAGCCAGTCTGCCAGGTCAGGGTGGTACCAAGCCAACCGGTGGACTGATGGAGCAGTCACCCGCCCTTAACGCTAGCACTGCACCATGAACCAACCCCAGACTCTAGATTCAGCCACGTCTGAAAAAGCCCCACATATGACTGCAAGAGACTTTGTTGGATTGGGGGGGGCCATCCAGGCACAAACCATGACCCCCACCTCGATGTCACAAGCATGAGGACAAGTGTGTTTAAAGATTGCCACAAATATTATGAGCACTCTTGTACCGGACAAATATCCATTTCATACATTTTCCTTTCCTCTTCTGAAGTTCAATCATTTTTTGAATTATTTCTAGTGTCATGTAGCACATTGTATATTTACTGTAACGTAGAGGAGTAGCAGTGTATCAGTGTGAACTCTGAAACTACAATGATGTAGTCTGAATAATTCCATCTCTGGCTCTGTGATCCTCAGCAATACATCACATCTCTGAATCACAGTTTAATTATGTGAAAAATGGGAATAATAATTATAATTACTTAAAAGTGCTTTTGTGAATGTAAATAAGATAGTAACATAAGATAGTTTTAATAATGACTGATCTGTACTGAGACGTACCTAATAAAAGAACAATCATAGTTATTTGGAAATTGAGGGCAACCATTTTTCTTGGTTTACAGTTTTAACTCCCTTTACCATCGAACATAATCTTGTAAAATTTTAGGTTCTCAATAATTACATACTGAGTGAAGAAATATACTGTGAGGAACATGAGTCACTTCTATTTCCACTTTTTTTTCCTTTCACAATAAAACAAGTTGTTTAGGAATTCTTTTTTTAACCTTTTTTATTTAAAAAATTAACAGAAAAATCAAGAAGTAAACAGTTAAGAAAACAACAACAAAAATAAAATGAAAACAAAAAAATAAAATGACAACAAAACAAATGGCAATATAGGATTTCAAAACAAGATGATAGGAATTTAACAATGGTTATACTGCAAATTGTTATCCTCAAAGTAATTGCTCAGAAAGATACAGGCATGCAAGATTGATCAAACAATAAAATTTCCCTTTGAGCAGTTTCCTTCCCTTTTACTGTATCTATTCTAACTTTTGATCTTATTTACTGTTCCAGTTTTTTTTACACTAGAGAACCAATTCCATGTTTATACATGCAAGTGTGATTTATTTCACTTATCAGTATGGTTTCTTTTTTAATTTTATTTAAAGAGAAAAAACAAAAAAGTACACAAGTAATACAGAATTTCAAAAAATAAAGTAAGAAATCACTAGTTATAGATTACATATTGCCATCTTAGAAATAGTTGCTCAAGTTTCAAAATTAAAGCATACAAAGTAAACATTCAAACACTGAGACTGCAAACAGTCCTGTTCAATGATTCAACAAAAACTTAGTAATATGGTCACCTATCTTATACACCTAAAACACACTTGCAGTAGTATCCCTTAGAGCACTTTCTTTTCCTCTCTTTTTTACAATAACAATTACATATTTTGGGTTCTATGACTCCCACAGTTCTTATTACTGTTTTTTGAAGAGAATAAAACTAAATGTGATATAACAAAACAGAGTCATCAAATCAAAAGAATGGACATAGTACATGATATAAAAACAGAATACAAGGTGATCAACAATGGTTACCATAATGCCTCTTGCTATCTTAAAAAGAATTGCCTATATCATCAGTTATAATAAAATTTAACAAAACAGTACAGAATAAAACCAATAAAACCAAAACATTGGAGACATTACAGGACTTCAAAAGAAGATAATAGTCAAACCAGAATGGGCATTACAGTGTATCTTATTGTCTTCAAAGTAGTTGCCTATACCCTCAAACTTGATACTATCAAGCAAAACAGAATACAGTAAAAACAAGATGGTGAGAGTAATACAGGGCTTCAAATCAAGTTAATAAGAAATCAAAATGGTTACTATAATATATCCTGCTATTTTATTTATTTTTCCCTTAATTAAAAAAATAAAAATAAATAAATTTAAAAAAGGAAATTGAGATAAAAGAGGACATAACAATACAACAGCACAGGTCAGAACAGAACAATTTAAGCAACATAGTGTTTCACCACAAAATAACTCAACGTAACAGTAGTTACCATAGTGTCTGTTTCCTTGAAATATTTGAGTATAACTTCGTATACTATAGCATCAAAAATATCAAGACAATGTAAAACCATTCAAGAGAATGATAATATTATAGGGTATTTAGAACCAACTAACAGAAAAAGAACAATGGTTTTTATATCATCTCCTTGTCTATAAAAGTTTTTGTTTGTACTATCACATATAATAAAAATCCAATAAGATACAACATGATAAGACCGGTGGAGATAGAAGAACAAAGCTTGATGAGACTTCAAAACAAGATGATATTACATCAGCACTAGCTATTATGTTGTCTTGTTTTCTTCAAAATAGCTGTTCATATCATCACAGACAATAAAATCAAACAACCCAGAATAAAACCATTCCAATTAATGAATGAAAACATTATAAGGCTTCAAAGCAATATAATGGGGAATCATGATTACCACATACTTTTATGTATTCTTACCATTTCTTACACTAGGGAAACCATTTGGTATTTATACATGTGAGTTTGATTTATTTCACTTATGAGTATGGTCTCAAGCTGTGCCCATTTATTTATAAATATCTCAATGTGATCATTCTTTATAGCTGAGTAGTACTCCATTGTATAAAAATACCACAACATTTTTATTGTTTAGGAATTCTTATGGAAAACCTTTTACATTCAAATTCAGGCTTCGCTGTGGGGGAAAATCTTATCACTTAAGAGTATAGCATCTCTGTGCCTACAACAAGTGGACATCAAAAGGCCAATCCATTTCCTGTGTGGTGATGCAGGGCTTCCCACTCCCCAGCACAGGGACGATTTCTGAGAATTTCTTTTAGGTCCACTGGGCTCATATCTCAGGGGTGTGTTCTAGTCTCTACACTGAAATATTTACATGGGATCTAACAGAGGTCAAGAATTCCTAGTGCTCGAGGGGACTCCTGAAATGGCCTCACTCAGTGCCCTGCTGACTACCGTAATCACCAAGACACTGTCTACTCACCAGGACGCACACAATGCCCAGGCTTGCTTCAGGATGGAAGATAGAGTTTCTCTTTCGTGATCTAATCAATCCTGCCTCTGGAAACGGGTGTGTATTCATTCTGTTCTAAGACATTGCCCATTTCTACACAAAACTCTTGAGTTACCAAAGAGTTCCTATCCTGCAGCCCCAAGTTACTTTTTTTTTAGTTTCCTTTTACTATTTCTTACACACATGGTTGTGATGTGTGTCATAATTTAAGATCTGAAAAGGCTCTCATTGTAAATATCATTCTTTTAAAATGAGCTGCCTTGGACAAAGGAGCAGGAGTTGTGTTTTTTTTTTTTTTAATTAGTCTGATGAAGTGGCTTACATGGTTCCAAGACAGTGAAAATTATATCAGTGCGTCATCAATTTGCCATTGCAAGTTGTTGCTGAATATGCTGTACAAGACAGAAGTAAGATACGAGTACTTCAGCATCATCCTGGAAATCCTCAGGGTGCCCGTATCAAAGCCCCTGCCTACTTTTACCTCATTCTCACTGGCCCAGGTAGCCTGGCCCCGACTGGCAAGAATGTCATCAGAAAGAGTATCCTCAGATGTTCAGAAAATCCAAATAGTCTAGTTTGGTACAGTGTGGCAACTGTCTGGTCAGAATCATGTGACAAAGGGATATGGTGGATTTGACATTAAACAGTCACAAGACTATCGGTCTATGATTGATAGTATAATTCTATGGGGAAATCAATTTATATTAATTTGTTTCTTCATGTTTAAAAGATACAAATACTACCACTTACCTAATGGAGCTGTGATGAGATTAAGTGCGATAGAGTATGCAGAGCACTTGGTTTGATGTATAAGGTCCATTAAGTTGCATGATAATTTTATAATAATAATGTTTTCTGTCCACCTTTCTTGTGTCTCTTATGGTTATGGTGTATTCACCATACTTGCTTCATACCAGAAAGTTACATGAGTGCAGGTTTCTTTATTAGCCTTAAAAATGTACCTAAATTTACATTATTTAACCCTTTAACATTTCTTTGATTGAGATGAGTTATTAACATTATATTCAGTATAACTGGACTTCCAAGTGAACTCAGAAGAACCCTGTAAATCATGGGCCGAAATACATTTGAAATACTCCAGTCTCATTTGAAAAATCATTATTCATTTTTCTAACCACATCACCAGACAGGTTAATCTGCAAACACTGTGAGTTGAGGAGGTAGAAAGATACTTTCTCTTACCTTTCATGTAAGAAGAGTGAAGGGTGCCCTGAACCAGGTTGCTGGGTTAGAGTCATAAAAGCCAGGACCTAGTGTGTGATGCCCATGATGTCT
Organism: Cavia porcellus; assembly: GCF_034190915.1. Classification (NCBI taxonomy): domain Eukaryota; kingdom Metazoa; phylum Chordata; class Mammalia; order Rodentia; family Caviidae; genus Cavia; species Cavia porcellus. The sequence continues at coordinate 51,616,353 of NW_026947500.1, read as the reverse complement.
GATGATTCTGGTAGGTCCAGAAGGGAAGACGATGGTCCTAGCAAGATTTCTCAAGGAGACTGAGCCTTTGGGAACCCGCACAAACAAGAGCCAGGAAAGGAGTAAATTGCTCAGCTATCTGGGGCCTCAGCTTGTAAGCTCCAGCTCCCAGAAGAAGGCCATTTCTCAACTGCTAGTTTCTTCCCTTGTTACCACATAATTAGTCCAAACTAAACCTGTCTCTCCACTTGGGACCCCTGACACTTTGAGGTTGTGGCATATGCTTGTCAAAGACTAGTATTTAGTTCTTTGTCAACCTTCTCAGGGCCTGAAGTAATTTCCTGAGAAACATGATGTTCCCTGATCAAAGTCATTTGAACCTCCTATTTCAGAGTGAACACAGGCACCAGATTGTCAGAGCAGGGCTCAGCCCTGATCCTCAATTTTAAGTAAAGTGGAGAATGGTAACTTCATTTTATGGGGACTCACATATCATCATGTTACTAATAATGCTTAATTAATATATATCAAATATTTTGCTTTTTCTATAGCATCTTTGTTTAAAGTCCATTGAGCATAGATAGTTCCATAGGTCTTAGCAAATTAGCTTAATTCATGTAAAGTGCTATTTGATCATTTTACAAAGATGTATGATGTATACTAAATGCTAATCATAATGTCTCAGTCTTACATTACACTCACTGTTTTTTATACATGGTCTTTGGAAGAGGACTGGACCACAGGTCACCACATTTGACTTGTCTTTAAGAGTTGGGGCCTGATCAAGTCAAGAAGAGCTTGGAGTGAAGTACTTCATCTTGAAAGAAAATAACTTCCAACCCAGACTGATGTACCCTGCAAAACTATCTTTCAAAATTAGTGGAGAAATAAGATACTTCCATGACAAAGAAAAACTGAAGAAATTCATGACCGCCAATCCAACCCTAAAAAAGAGTACTGAAAGATACTCAACAAAGACATAAAAATGACCACAACTTCAAGAGCATTTACAGAAAAAAACTACTAGGCAGGGTTAGCAATTAAACAGAGGAGAAAAGTATGGAAAAAACAGCAGGAGAATACCATGACAAGGAAAAGCTAATACATATCAGTTATAACCATTAATGTAAATGGCCTCAATTCATCAATCAAAAGAAACAGATTGGCAGAGTGAATCAAGAAATAAAACCTAACAATACGTTATATACAATAAGTACATTCAAAAGAAAATTCATGGACTAAAGTCAAAGAATGGAAAACCCATATTCTATGCAATAGGAACCAAGAAAAAACATGGGTTGCTAATCTGTTTGCAGACAATTTGAACTTTAAGCTAAGAATGCTCACAAGAGATAAAGAAGGTCACTACATACATCATAGGGAAAATTTTCAAGAGGAAGCAATAACAATCATAAATATACAGGTATCATATAAAGGAGCACCCAACTATATAAGACAACTATTAATAGACATGAAAAATCAAATAACCGATAACACAATTGTACTAGGGTACCTCAATACCCCATTGTCACAGAGAAATAGATCAACTAGACAAAAAGTCAGAAAAAAAATAAAAGAATGGAACCACACTTATGAACAAATGTACTTAGTAGATGTTTGCAGAGTATTCTACACAACAACATCAGAATACACACACTTCTTAGTTGCACATGGGACATTCCCTAAAATAGACTATATACTAGTCCACAGAGCATGCCTACATAAATGCAATGGGATTGAAGTTATCCTATGCATATTATCTGACCATAACACAATGACATTGGAAATTAATAACAAAAACTGCAAAAGCTCCATAAACACATGACAATTAAATAGCACCCTCTTGAACAACCAATGGGTCACAGATGAGATTAAACAAGAAATTAAATGATATCTATGATCAAATGAAAGTGCAAATACAACTTACAGTAATCTATGGAATGCAATGAAAGCAGTCCTCAGAATGAAATTTGTAGCGGTGAGGTGTCATATCAGGAAAACAGAATGAATACAATAAAACAATCTAAAGCCAAAGTTCAAGCTACTAAAACAAGACCAAGTCAAGCCCAAAGCCCAATGCCCAAAGAAGAGAGGAAATTATACAAATATTAGAACAAAAATTAACACAACTGAGACTAAGAAAACAATACAAAGAATTAACAAGTGGAAAAGCTGACTCTCGGAAAGAATAAATAAAATTCATGAACCCCTAGCCAATTTATCAGAAAAGGAAAGAAACGACTCAAATTCACGTAGTAAGGAATAAAATAGAATGAAATCACTACAGAGCTTGTGGAAATTCAGAAGATCATCAATATCTACTTTGAAAATTTTTACTCTCATAGAATGGAAAACACAAAAGAAATGGACAGATTCCTAAAAACATATGAATTTCCAAAGCTGGATCAAGAAGATTTAAAAATTCTGAATTACCCAATATCTTTTAATGAAATTGAAAGCAGAATTTAAAAGTAACAAAGAAAAGCCCAGGTCCTGATGGTTTCACACCGAATTGTACAAGAAATTTAGAGAAGATTTAATGTGAATACTCCTCATTCTTTATTGAAATTAAAAGGGAAGCAATTCTTCCTAACTCCTTCCTGGGGGCAAGTAATATACTGATACCAAAACCAGAGAAAGATCCAACCAAAAAAGAGAACTATAGGCCAACTTCTCTAATTAATATAGATACAAAAATCCTCAATGAAGTACTATCAAAGAGAGCCAGGGATTTGGCTCAGTGGTAAGCACTGGCCTGGCAAGCGCAAGGTCCTAAGTTCGATCCCCGGTACCACAAAAAAAAAAAAAAAAAAAAAAAGTACTATCAAAGAGAATGCAGCAAATCACTGAGAAGATTGTACAATCATGACCAAGTGGGATTCATCCCAGGAATGCAAGAATGGTCCAATATATGGAAATCAATAAATGTAATACACCACATCAATAGAGCCACTTTCTTGGTTACTTTTCTCTCATTGTTGAGACACAATATCTGATGCCTAAAATGAAGCAAGGAAAGATTTGTTTTTTGGAGGTTTCGGTTCATACACAACTGACTCCTTAGCAGCCACAAATGACAAGAGCAAAGGGGTGAAAGAGAAGGAAAAGCACACCTCCTTCCCTCCCTCATACAATATGCCAGTTACCTGCTCCTGGGGAGACGCAGAACTCATATCACCAATCGCAGCACTAAACAATGAATCAATCACAAACACTAAATTCAGTCACCTCTATGACTGCATGAGGCTTAGGGGACCACCCAGACACAAACCATAACAGTCACAGACAAAAAAATTACGTGATCATCTCAATAGATTCAGAGAAAATTTTTGACAAAGTCCAAAACTCACTCATGACAAAAACCCAACAGAAATCTAGAATAGATGATCTTTATATCAATCTGATAAAAGCCATCTATGACAAACCAGTAGCCACTGTCACACTAAATAGACAAAAACTGAAAGCTTTCAATCTAAAATCAGAAACAAGAGGATTCCACTATTAACATTTCTGTTCAATATATATCTGGAAACATTAACCAGAGCAATTAGACAAGAGATAGAAATAAAAGGAATAAGAACGAGAAAGAAAGAAGTGAAAGTATGATTATCTGCAGACAACATGTTATGGATTAAAAACTGGTGGTCAACTTAACGCCAGCTCGATTATATCAGCATGGTGCTGAGCGTAGATATGCCACCTGAGGAAAGTTGCCAGCATAAACAGAGAGGTGGATAAGGAGAAGATGGGCGTTAATGCATTGTTGCTTTGAGGTGTTGTGGCATTGTGGGTTCTCCTACGTGTTGCTGTTTGAGCTGTTTGGTTCTCCTGGAGAAACTCTGATCCTCACATCAAGCATTGTTTACTGGCTCCAGAGGGGAAGACGTGTGCCATTTGGTCTCCAGGATGAACTCGTCACACTGGCTTCCTGGCATGTACCATGACTGTGCTTGTTGTCAGTGGAGCTCAGGGCCTCCATGTCGCTGAGGATGGCTGTGGTGCCTTTCAGGGCAGCCCTGATCTTTGTTGTGAGTGTGACTTCTTGGCTCCAGTGTAGAACCCTCCTCCCACTAGCACAGCTCCTTTATCCTACGGGCACTGACTTTCTGGCTTCCATCGCTGACCTTTAGGCCTTCCAGCATGGATCCATAAAAGAGACTGGCATGGGTCCTTCTTATGGGCTCTGGACCTCCAGTTGGACTCGTGAGAGGCATTGTCATGTGCTCTGGGTTTTCATCTGGACTCATGTGAAACATTGCTGTGGGATTTAGGCCTTGACTAAATATCCTATGCTTTTGGTGTTACAGGCAGATTTCCTGCATTTTCTTGTGTTAACTCCTGGTGACCATTATAAAAATAATATTATAAACTCCATGTCCTGATTCTAATTGTTCCCCACACAACCCCTGACTACTACATGAGACCCCACATAGAAGATGCCAAAAAATCTAACAGCAAACTTCTAGATTTAATAACCAAATTCAGTAGCATAGCTGAATACAAAGTCAGTACTCAAAAATCAATAGCTTTCCTGTACTCACTAAGAGTAGGGGACTAGTAGAAACTAGGGAAACAACACCTTTCACAATAGCATCCAAAAAATGAAATACTTTGGAATCAATCAACCAAAGAAGTAAAAGATGTACACTGAAAATTACAGTACTCTGAAAAAAGAAATTACAGATAATCTGAGAAAATAGATATTCCTTGCTCATAAATTGGAAGGATCAACATTGTGGAAATGGCCATATTCCCAAAACTGTTATACAGATTTAATGCAATCCCAATCAAAATATCATTATCATACCTCACAGATCTAGAGAAAATAACATTTCTAAAATTCATCTGAAACCAGAAGACACTTAGAATAGCAAAGGCAGTCCTAGACAACATAGGCAAGACAGGAGGCATCACAATTCCAGACTTAAAATTATACTACAAAGCTACTGTGATAAAGTCAGCATGGTGATGGAAAAAAAATATCTGTGGATCAATGGAAGAGAATAGAAGATACAGACACAACTAGAAACACAGTCACCTTATCTGTGACAAAGGGGCCAAATAGGCTCACTGGAAGATGAGCAAATTTAATAAATGGTGCTGGAAAAATTGGTCTCCCACATGCCAAAGACTAAAGCTAGACCCATGTCTATCACTATGCACTAAACTAATGTCAAAATCAAAGTTCTAAATATTAAAACAGAAACACTAAATCTACTGAAAGAGAAAGTAGGTAGAAATCTTGATGACATAGGAGTAGGCGGAGTGATCATGAACAAAAAAGAAACTGCACAGGAAATATTCCAAAGAATCAACAACTGGGATCTCATCTCATCTTATTAAAAATTTTGTACCTCAAAAGAAATCACCAATACAGTGAAAATTAAAGCCACAAATTGGGGGAAAAAATCTTTAGCCAACTCTCCCTCAGACAAGATAGTTATATCTAGAACATGCAATGAATTGAAAAAGATAAGCCCCCCCCCAAATTCAAAGACCCAATCCAAAAATGGGCAACTGAGATAAACACGCGCTTCTGCAAAGAAATATGAATTGCAAATAAATACATGAAAAAATGTTCAACATCACTGATCATTCAAGAAATGCAAATTAGGGCAACATAGATTTCACCTCACTATTGTGAGATTGGCTATCATCAAAAAGTCATCCAATAACAAATGCTGACAGGGCTGTGGGGAAAAGGAACCCTCTTCACTCTTGGTGGGAATGTAGACTGGTATGACCACTATGGAAACCAGTGTGGAGATTCCTCAGAAAACTAAGATTAGACTCCCATTTGGCCCATCTGTTCCTTCGGGGTATTTTTCCAGACAAATTCAAAACATCATGCCACACTGACTTATATGCACCCAAGTTTATAGCAGCATGATTTATCACAGCTAAATCTCGGAAACAACCCAAATGCCCACAAGGAGAAAGAGAGAAAGAGATCTGGGAATCAAGACAGAGTTAACAGAAATGTAAAACCCATGGAGAAACAGAAGACAACAGAAGTAAAAGGACAAAGCAGTGTAGAACACAAATTCCAGCTCCGGTGTGGAGAGGGGATCCGGCACCACAGCCTAAGGAGAGACACAGCTCAGAGACAAGCAACAGACAGGTGGCACCGGCCCCAGGAGAAGCCCAGTTTTTGGAAGCTGTAAATCCAGCGGCAGCGAGAGTGCTACTCTGATAGAGACTCTTTCTGCACGTCAGGCTAGCATAGGAGAAGTGCACTGCTGTGCCCATTGTGTATAGGAATGGTACAATCAACAACTTTAAGAAGGGGTTTCTATGGTTTAAAATGAAATAAGTTTAGGACTCTGGGGACACCTGCTGTGTTGACTGGGTGAGAGATGGCCTCAGGAAGGAGTTGTGGGAAAGAGGAATCCCCCTCAGATCCCCCTGAGAATTTAAGTAGCAGTGAGCTCAGGCTGTGGAGGACAAAAGGGCCCTCCCCTCTGTGGTGAGAAGTCGGAAGTGTGTGGTTTTCTGAGCGGGATGGGTATGCAAGTGGAGGGACGGAATCTAACAGATTCCTTGGCTCCCCTCACTGCCTATTTTTAGTACAGAATTCAGTGGCCTTTTTCCTTTCTCCAGGAAGCAAGATCAAGGATGTGCTTGTGCCTGAGCACTTGCCAAGCCACAGGGTACACAAACAGAAGATCACCTGCTGCAAGTGGAACACTTCACACTTCAGCTGCAGAGTGACTTGGGGCAGCAGCAACTTGTAGACAGCAATGGCTCAGGCCCACAGAAAGACACAGGTGATCACTGGAAGCCTCTAGAGCAACACAAGCTTGAGGTGGAAAACATACACAGGACTGACACCTCCCACTGGGAGAGAACAGGGAGGACCCCGAGTTCATACTGAAGAACATGGTTACGGAAATGCAGCAAACCCCAGGTGTGACACCTCCACACCTGGAAATGTAGCAAAACCCAGGTGTGCCACCCCCACACCTGGGGGATCCTGCACAGCTGGTGCTGGAGGAAACTGCCCATTCCAAGCCCTCAAAGTGGGAAACATTTTGAACTTCATTATCTTTTTCTTTGTTCTTTAGCAGGTGGGGGGGTCTTTTTACTCCAGTTTTATTCTTTTCTCTTGTTTATTTACTTTTTGTTACTTTTATCTAATCCTGTTTATTCTTTTAACTCTGATTTTTAATGCATTTTCTCCTTTTAACTATCTTTTCTTTCTTTTTTAAAGTTTTACTTCTCCCATTTCTCTCTTCCCTACATTTGTATTATTCTTATTATGCTTCATTAATTTTCAATCGTTTAGTTTGTTATTGTTGCTAATTTTTATTGTTAATGGCAGTATAGTTGCTGCTTTTAATTACTCTTTATTGTATGTCTGCAGTTGGCTTATTCTTGTGTCTCTATTAATATTGCTCATTTATTTCCTATTGTGAATGGTGGTATAGTTGGTTTCTCTTTCTTTTTTGCATGAATCCTTTATTTTTAAAATTTATTTTACTTTAAAAAGCAAAACAGAAATGGTACAGAATTTCAAAAAAGAAAACAGTAGGGAATTAATACTAGTTAATATATTGCATCTCAGAAATAGTTGTTCATGTTACAAACTAAATATAAAAGTGATCAATCAAACAATGACAGCACAAATTGTCCTTTCTTATGAACTAAGAGAGATTAGTAGTATCATACATATAATATCTTCCTTTCTTCCTTTTTTCCTTTCCCCATCCCAGTAATTCAGTTCTTTTGAGCACTTTCTTTCCCTTTCATTATTACAATATCTATTGTATATTTTTTATCTTATTACTCTTTCAGATTTTTATTTTTTATTTTTATACTAGGGAAACAATATGATATTTATAAATGTGAGTTTGATTTATTTCACTTATGAATGTGGTCTCAAGTTGCCTCCATTTACCTATAAAAGTCTCAAGGTTATCCTTCTTTATAGCTGAGTAACATTCCATTATATCCAATCTGCAGTTGATGGGCATTTTGATTATTTCTAAGATTTACTATCACAAAATTTGCTTCTATAAACATGGGTGCACATATATTGCTATGGCATGACATTTTCAATTTTCCTGGGAAAATATCCAGAAGAGGAGTAGCTGGTTTAAATGGGACTTACAATTCTAGTTTTTTGAGGAATCTTCACACTGATTTCCACGATGGTTATACCGGTCTACATTCCCACCACAGAGGAGAAGTGTTCATTTTTCCCCATAGCCCCATCAACATTTGGTATCAATTGATTTCTTGATCTTGGCCATTCTTTCTGGAGTGAGACAGAATCTCAATGCTGTTTTAATTTGCATTTCTCAAATGATCAGTGATATTGAGCATGTCTTCATGTATTTATTTGCCATTTGTATTTCTTAATCTGAGAAATGCATGTTCACTTCAGATGACTATTTTTGGATTGGGTCATTGAATTTGGGGGGCCTGATGTTTTTTAGTTCTTTATATGTTCTGGATATAAGTCCTTTGTCTGAGGGATAGCTAGCTAAAATTCTTTTCCATTCTGTGGGTTTTGTCTTCACTCTGTTGGTGATTTCTTTTGAAGTGCAGAAACTTTTTAATAAGATGAGATCCCAGTTGTTGATTCTTTGAAGTACTTCCCATGTGGTTTGCATTTTGTTCATGAACTCTTTGCCTAGCCCTATGTCTTCAAGATTTCTACCTACCTTGTCTTCCAGTACATTTAGTGTTTCTGCTTTAACATTTAGATCTTTTATCCATTTGGACTTTAGTTTAGTGCATGGTGATATACATGGGTCTAGTTTCAGTCCTTGGCATGTGGAAAGCCAATTTTTCCAGCACTATTTATTAAAAAGGCTATCTTCCTTTCAGTGAACACATTTAGCCCCTGTGTCAAAAATAAGATAGCTAAGTGTCTTTACAGTTGTGTCTGCATCTTCTAATCTGTTCCATTGATCCTCAGGTCTGTTTTATTTTTTTCCAATACCAAACTAATTTTATCACATTAACTTTGTAGTATAATTTCAAATCAGGAATTGTGATGCCTCCTACCTTGCCTTTGTTGTCCAAGATTGCCTTTGCTATTCGAGGTCTCTCCTGTTTGCAAATGAATTTTAGGAATATTTCCTCTCAATATGCAAGATATATTATTGGCATTTTAATAAAAATTGCATTAAATTTCTATAACAGTTTCAGGAGTATGGTCATTTTCACAATGTTGGTTCTTCCTAACCAAGAGGAAGGGACAGCTTTCCGTTTTATGACATCCTCTTCAATCTCCTTTGTTAGATTACTATAGTTTTCAGTGTGTAAATTTTTTACATCCTTTGATTCCTAAGTATTTCATTGTTTTGGATGTTATCATGAAAGCTGTCATTTCTGTAATTTCTATCTGAGTGAGTTTGTTGTTCGTGTACAGGAATGCTATTAGTAAAATTGTTTTTAATTGGTTTTTACTATACATTTAATTTCTCTCTGTGTCATTGGATGGATCTGCACATTGTTATGATGAACACAGTAAGCCAGACAGAGAAAGAGAAATATCAAATATTTTTGTTAATAGTTGGAATCCAAGAAAGGTAAGAAGAAAGTGGGAGGGAGAATATTATCAGACAAAGGGAAAGGAGTAAGATGGAAGGCAGAGGGTGGACCATGGGGGTATTTTGGCCCTCGGGGGCACATTTGGAAGGCCCACTGTGCCTTCAGGGAGATCTCGCAGGCTGTGGTCTCTTCCCACGACACTTCCCCTGCCCTGAGGGTACAAGCATCACTCAGGTCATGGCTGACCACCAGCTGCCTGGGGGAGACCCTCACTGAACTCCTGACTGGCAGGACCCTCCCCATCCTCAATGTCACAGCTGTCTCTCACTCTGTCCCTCTAGTCCCCTTAGATGTACTAAGCTTTTTCTTAGCATTCAGCCCCACAACCCCCTATTAACAATTCTTATTCTTGTTCATTGCTTATTTTTTTTCTTTTCCTCCAAGAAAGTAACCATTACGAGGGGGGAAAATATCTATTTTCTACATTTATATTCCATATCTCAACATAAGTAGTCAGAATTCACTAAATAATATCAAGATGTTGAGTAAGGATGTATCACTGGTCATGGACATAAGACAGCCAGGCTGAGCACAGCTAAAAAAGGTGGTGACAGCCTTGAGGACAGTGTACTGCATTCTAGGTGCACAAGAGCTATGTGGGTGGGAAGAGAAAGAAAGGGGAAAAACAGATGAAAACAGGACTGGACTAAGGGCTGGAGTACGGGATTATTATGAAACAAAAAAACTAATGAGTTTAAGGATCAGGAAGGAAACTCAATCAAGACACAGAAATAAACAGGATAAGGAAAATGAAGCCAAAGATCAGAAACAAGGATTGGAGAAAAACGCTCCGCAAATCTTTGGCTCTTCAACCGTTTGTAGCACTATGGTGTCAGGAAACCCCAAGACTGTGTCCCCCCACTTTGCCTGCCGCAGAGGAGGAGGCCACACAGAGCTCCCAGTGGGCCCAAGCTCAGGGCCCCCAGGCACAGCACAGCCACCTCTGGACCCCAGGCCTCCAGTTGTCCCAGCCAGCGCAGGGGTCACCGGCACCCAATGGACACCAGGCTGGCCTGCACAGTGCTCAGGGGGGTCTGTCTGCAGCCAGATACTGGGGGAACCGCTGGGCCCAGGAGAAGGGCACAGATACTGCGTAGACTCCCCAAGGAGCCACTGCCTGAAGTGACCACACAGGAGCACGGCAGCTCCTTGGACCTTCTCTGGAGAACGCTGCAATCCTTCTCCAATATTTTCCCTAATTGAGTTCCATCAAGGAGAACCTCTGGGAAAATCCTGCTCTTAGGGACCCATTAATTTTAAAGTGATTTCGTAAAGGACACTGAGTAACCTAACTGGATCAGGCGAGGCTGGACTCTAGGTGAATCTGGTCTATCTCTGCTGTTGAGGAGGACACAGGTCTTCCCAGACTTAGCACGGATTGCTGCATAGCGTCCCTGTCCTGAGGGCGTCCCCAGCTTCTAAGCCGTCTCCTTCCTGCGTGTCTGTGCAGAGGCCTCCTGTGTCCTCCTGGCATCCTGCGGGTGACACACACGCTCTGCCTGTCCACCCATGGCCCTGGTGCATTGAAGAAGGCACCTGGGTATCCTTGAAATGGATGTGCCCTCCACGTAGCCGGAGCTCTCAACTTCTCCACGGGAGCGTCCATGTGCTCCTTGGTAAGTTTCCCTGGGTGACCAAAGCAGCAAGACAGCTGTCACAGTGGGGAGGGAGACTTCAGTTCTTTGGTTGATTCAATTTTGATTTTCTTTACCAGATTAATAAACAAAAACACAAAATTCTAGTTTGCTTTCTATTGGTGTAGAATAATCACAAAGATCAATATTGGAGTTTGTGGAACAAATTCATTAAGAAAGTAGGCACTTCTGTCCATTTTAACAGGCAAGGAAGCCCTGATAAGATGTTTCATTGTCCAGCTTCACCTATCTAAGTATAAATCCAGGATGAAATTCGGGTCTTCCGTGCTTTCTACAATGTCATCCATCCCTGACACTCACCGTCCCCAACTCTAGTGAAGATAGACAGGGGCTGCCATAAAGTCCTAGAAACTCTCCTCCCTCCTCAACTACAAGCCTACTGTGCCCTTCCCATACATAAACAGAGCAGGCAAACAGGATGGTGTATCGCTATTAACTCAGTCTTGGTCTCTGCTACATTATTGTACTTTTAAGAAAATTAAAAGACACAATTGCCAATTTCAGCTTTATTTTTAAAAGGACAGTATATACGTAAAGAATTTAAACATTTACAGAGGAACAATTCATAAACTATGTTCCTTAAAATAGGAATTGAGTCCTTAGAAATGAGTGTTGAGGGTCAGCTGAGAAACAGGCACACTTGATCCTGAAGAGGAAAGAAGGATACATATTCACCAAATAACGCTCTGCGAGATCCTGGTGTGAAGCATCCAGCTGAATTTACGTCAAACTTTTTCAGGACAGAATACATTATTTTCAAACAAAAGCACTGCACTGCTTGTGATTTAAATGACAAAGCTTGAAATCAATGAGTTGCATTCTACGCTCATATGTGCATGAAAATAATGTTGAGAGAAAAGCCAGAAGACCTGCATCTCGCCCTGGGTGTGTGTATTAGATGTGTGGAGAATGTGCAGGATGCAGCCAGGGTGTGCAGAGGAGCAATGTGACCCGGGCACAAGGCACAGACACTGCAAAGCCCCTAGAGCAAGAGGCCTTGGCAAGGAACTGAAAGTGCCCAGCAGAGCTGGGGCAGAGACCATGAAGGGCATAAGGAAACATGCCCCACAAGGCTGGCAGGGTTCTTAATGCTCTTCCAGATCATCCCACAGTAAGTCTGAAGCATGACCCTGGTGTGCCCTTTCCAAATAACATAAGGTTCCTGAAGATTCGTAATCTTATCCCTGGTTCAGAGATCAAAGCTGCCTTAAAAATGTAAACAGGATTAATGCGGACTTTGTACAGCAGTTATTGCCATTAAGAGAAACTGCTTGGTGCAGGAAAAGTTTTGAGTTCATAAATCATTCTACAAAGAGGCTGCATAGCAGCATTTGGAGTGTGGGTATTTGGTTCATAAGGTATCCTGTCTGCCTGGGAGCTGGCACTGTCCTTACTAGGTTTCATGACTTCAATGCAAAGGAAAAGAGAGACAACTGAACACCAGTAGGGGGCACCACGCTTCCCTAACTCACCCATTAGAGTGTGGGCTTGGGTACACCAAGAACTGCCATACACCTTTGGAGAAGTTTATCTCTAAGGATATCAGATTTTGCACATAGGCTGTGAAAAGGAACTACTAGGGTTCTTTACATTCATTTGTAGTGAACAGCATGTATTCAATTGCATACTTATTTACATATTTTGTCAATAAACACATATTTGACCTATGATTGAGCTATAATGCCATGACTCTCTCACATTTTCACAAGAGTTTGGCTTTTAAAGTACACTGTCAAGAGTGTTGACAATATGCATCTATTACCACTGCAATAGCTGTTTTCAGTCACCATGTGGTAACTGCTACACATGCATTTCCCAGCAGTATCAAATTTTTTGTTCCAGCAAGTACATCAATAGTTTAATTGCAGGGCCAGGGATATAGTTCAGTGACACAAGTACCTGCCTGGCAAACACAAGGTCCTGAGTTCAATTTCTGCTACAAAAAACAAGTTTAAGTACAATGCTGCCCATTGTCTGTTGATCAGCTTCCATCTCACCCAAGTTTGCTTTTATTTGCACGTAGCAAATGAGTATAAGTTAATAACCACTGGACACAGAAAAACCCAAAGCTATGTAAGTCTAAGGGCATTATGGCATAATGGAGCAGCAGAAGAAGCCACTGAACATTGACTGGCCTTGAGAGGCTGTTGAGTTTGACTACAAATTAATTCAATTTAGTTCCAATAAACCAGTTATGGCAAGACACAGGAGTGAGAGAGACAGACGTTCTGGGCCTTGTGGAGCTGGAGATGCTGACTAAATATTTGTGAACAGGAGTTGAGTCTTCTGAGCTGCAGTTCACCAAGGAAGCAACACAGACACCCAGAAATCGGATGCATTCTGTGAGGAGCGAGCAGAGCAGGCTTGGGAAGTTCCTTGAGACCATCATCAGGGAGAGGAGTGGGGCACGGAGAACGGTAAGTGCAGGTTACAGATTTGCATGGACTGCTAGGTGACAAGAGAAGGAAGGTTTCAGTCTTTCACATGATACCATAATAGGAAATTGCAGATTCACAACAGACGTTTTATTCATGCCACGTCGTAGGCATGAAATCTAAAGGTGACCTAGATCATGATACTCACGGAGTGTTAGAGGCTCAGAACCTCTCACCCACAAGCCAGGTCAACATGTTGCAATGGTCAGCATTCTACTCGTGACCATGGACAGATTATTTTACCCAAAGTGGCTGAAGGAGTGGAATCTGAGAAATGGAATCAATTCATTCCACTTGATAGTTTCAACAAAAGGGAAGTTTTCACACATACACTGTGCCAAATACCCAGTACATCTTGAATGAGGAACCTAGAGCAACGATGCTGTTTGTTTTTGTACTTCAGGTAGAGCTGAGGGGAATGTATTTTTCCACTCCACAATGTTAGCCTCATCAATCCCTGTTTTGGTCAAATCTTGTAGTGAAAAATGTATTTACTATTCACTGTATCTCAGCTCACTGCTTCAAACATTTTTCTGCTAAGAATGAATGCAAGGATGGATGTGTGTCACAACTGATAGATTTAAAAACATAACTCCCCATGGAGGTCCACTAGTGATCTGAATGGGGGAGGTGGGGAATAAAGCAAGTCAAAAAGCCTTTAAAATGTTCCATGGAAAGGAAAACACTCATTTGTATACATAAATTCTGATTAGTGTGGCTCTTCTTTCTAAGATAATGCCTTATGTTGATTTGCCTTACCATCACTCTCCCATGATTTGTCTGGGCAGACATGGGGCTCCTGTTATGAAATCTCACCTGGTCCACAATTTGTCTTAGAGAATTAGATAACACTAGGTAACATGGTCAATGTGAAAATCAAATTAATGACCAAGGAGTCTGGGCTTCAAACCCAGGTCTTACTGACCACAAAATCCACTTCACTGACAATCTGCTGTGCCTCCTTCCTAACATAGTTGAAATGCCAAATGACAGAGGAAGATTTTAAGTCATTGTACAGCTGAAAAGTTGAGTGTGCTCATTGTAAAATTTATAAGTAGAGAAGACATATGCCAAAACCAGAAAAATCCACAGTCCTACCAACCCAGTAACACCCACTGTTAATATTTTTATTTCACGAATAGATATAATTTTTAAATGAAATCTCTACATGATGTTTTATAATTTAATTCTTTATGAGCTTTCCCAATCTTATTAAATATTTTTCTACAATGTCCTTTTTAAGTGATTGCACAGTATGCCATTACCTGCAGGCTCACAAGCACTATGAACCCTCCTGTTGGTGCTGTGTAGGTGGACACAACTTTGTATCTCTGCATTGACAACGGCAATGAATATCCTGCCAAAAAATTTATATACATAATCATTTTGTGCAAATAAATTCCTGAAAGCAATATTACTGAATCAAAGTACATGCATCTCTTCAAATTACCAATTATCAGTTGCACCCCACAAATTTTTATAGTGATTTATATTTCTGGTGGGATATTTGGGGATGTATGTATCCTTGTAATTTTACACCAAAATTTATCTACAGTCCAAAATTTTGGAAACTGTAAATGAAATGTAATGTTGTATATTGATTGAATAAGTATTTATTTGGATACTAATGAAATCAGATTTTATGTATTCAGTTGCTTTTACACATTTCTCTTTAGAAAATCCATCATTTGTTTTTCTGTTGATAGGCTTACTTTTTGCCAAACTGTAAATGTTTACTTACTATTTTGGTGGTTGTGTCTATCTACAGAAACTTTATATTTTTCTCTTACCAATTTTTATAGACTTTGCCGTTTGATCACTTGTTTAGAAAGGTTTCTGTGTCTTGAGACACGAAAATTATTCTACAGTATTTTTCAGTTTTGTTTCACTTTTTTAAACGTCACAGTTCTGAGTTCATCAGAAATAAATTGTGGTGCAGATGCATAAAGGAGCTGATTTAAACATGATTGTTTTGCTGTCCTAAAATCATATTAGCAAATTGATTTTTTCTAATTGATTTTTAAATAGATGGTAATAGATGTTATCTATTGAATGCACACCAGTGCCAATACTGCTTTAAATTCTTTCACAAAACAACTCAGGTAAGTCTCACAAGCACATAAAAAGGGAAGTAGTTGTGTTTTCTGTTCTTGTCACAGATGATAAATCAGATGAATATAACAGATAGAATGATATAATAACTGATTAAGAAAAAGCCTCTAGAACCAGACTGCCTGTGCTGAAATCAACCTTCCTACGTACACCAGTGTGATACTGGGTAAGTTACTTACTCTCTTTGTGCCTCAATTTCTACTATACAAAACCAACCTCAGAGCACTTTCAGAGAGGGTCATTGTGAATGAGTTGTAAAGAGTACAGAACAGTGTCTAACACAAAGGCACAACATATCTATTAGCTGTCATTAATGATCCCTTCTATACTATCAGGCCAGGTTTCTAGTGCTGTACAAATTCCATTTTGATTAATGATGCACTATGTTTTGTAATCTATAATTCTTCATGATATATCTTTATCTTGCATAAAGGTCTTGCTCCATTATGACTCCATCTTGAGTTACCTTTCTCTCATTGCTGGGAAAAAATACCCAATACCCAGAATGAAGAAAGGAAAGGTTTATTTAGCTCACTGTTTGTAGAGGTTTCAATCCATCCTCAGTTGGTTCCAAGGCAGAGTGGCATGGCACCAGAGCAACACTTCAAGGCAGCAGCCAGCAAAAACAAGAGCAAAAAGAAGGGAGAACCAGACTCCTTTCTTCCCTTATGATTGCATGCAGGCCACCCCCCCCCAGACACTCAGAGCAGATGTAGCACTCACAAAATCTCTCTTGCTCAGGATGAGGATATTTACAAAGTAAGGACCTTTGCTTCCTGCTGAGTCTCTCAGTTACACTTCTAAACTCAAGTTGATAACAATGTATCAACCATAACAGACTTCCTTTCTTCTTAACATTCTTTCCTGTTTTTACTTGTTTATTCTCCTATTCTTTTAGAGAGAAGAATATTTTCTAACTTCTTTTTTTTTAAAGAAGAAGAAAAAAAAAGAAAATTAGGATCCAAAGCATAAACTACATATCATCTTTTTCTTTTGCCTAAGATTAAACAATGGAACGTTTATTCACCAATCTTTCAGTATACTGCTGAGGTGTCTGCTTTGATTTTATGTTAAATGAAGTGAAAGCTTTCTTGCACATATGAAGTATTAATCTCAGTTTTGACAAAGCAGAAAATGGCAAGTGAATGCCAAATATAAACACAAAATCATACAAACTTTTCTCATTTCTCCCTTTCTTCTCCTTCCTCCCTAAACCTTGTATCCTGATTCCACCACAGTGTTAACAACTTGTAACATCAAGTGTCTCAACCATTCAGCTTTCAGCTTTCATGAAATATGCTCTCATGTGCAGTGGCATCCGATTCTTAATTTGTCATGGTTAATAAAATTGCATAACTATGGAAAGGGACACACATAGTATAGGCAGTTTGGGAGACTGCAGCAGGCCTCTGGCCATGCGGCAGTATGTGGAGAGCTAAGGCAGACTGCTGCATCAGGCAGGAGCCTCGCGTCAGGTGCGCCAGGCTGAGCCTCAGGCCCTGCGTCCCGGGCATGGGCAATGCAGGCTCCTTAACACAGCAGTGAAGGGGAGATGAATCAAGAGACCTCCACTGCGTTCCTTGGGACTAATCACCGCAGTGAGTATCTTACTCTGTTCAGCTGGTTTGGTTGTTTTTCCACTTAAACAAGCCAATCTTCATATCGTTTTTGCCTCTGGGCCTTGATTAGGTCATAACACATAGTGCTAAACAAAAGCCACAGAAGCCTTTCTCTCGCGTGTGAATGTGGGACTGTCTCTAGGGGCATAGCAGCCTTCTCTAAACTTATTTTCACTAGTGAAATACTTACTCTTCTGAGCTTGCTTCGAGCTGGGGGATCACTCTTTCCTTCCTTGTCAGAAATCTCTCTCCTCCATTTACTTTTTAAAAATCTACTTGAAATGAACCTATGGGGATTTATACTACTTATAATGATTTGGAAATATCTCTCAGTAAATGTTTCTCTAATTAGTCATATCTAAGTGAAATATCTTTTGCATTCTTCTTTATTACATAGGTTTAGGAAATTCTCCTTTTCGCCTTTCTCCTATCTACCTCTATCAGTTTAACAGTTACATAAGGTGTGATTTTGAATATGCACAGCTATTTTACTTTTTGCAATGTTCTTGGCAGTTCTTTTCTGCTTTTAAGAGCACTTGCATTAATAATTTAACACTAAATAGATATATAGTGCATATACCTATAGTATATACAGTATATGCAATACATACAGCAGGCATATACATCTATGCTATGTGATTATTCAGAGCATATTATTTTCCATTCCCAGTCTTCAATTACATATTCTGATTATCACTGAACACCCAGAGCCGCAATGGAAGGCAGTGTGTTTTAATTGTATTTTGTATGCTACATTTCCCAAGTCCTTATAAACCTGAGAAAGTCTTTCTGCTACTGTTGAACTTAAACCAATAAGGCCTGCTGGCAGAATTTTTTAACAACATTCTCTTTTTCTCAAAATTCTGCAGATATTATTCTATGGTCTCTTAGACTTTGTAAGATAAAATAAAGCTATGGGGTGTTTTTGTCATCC
Source organism: Cavia porcellus (assembly GCF_034190915.1). Taxonomy (NCBI): domain Eukaryota; kingdom Metazoa; phylum Chordata; class Mammalia; order Rodentia; family Caviidae; genus Cavia; species Cavia porcellus. The sequence goes on along the minus strand of NW_026947500.1, from coordinate 51,598,058 downwards.
CAAGTAGGTGCAGTATTCTTACTTGTTCTGGTTTCCTCCTTGTCTTTTTTATAAAGCAAAGAGCAGGGCAGAGCGCCCCTAATACAGCCGCAGGAGCCCCCTCTGGGGCCAGTCTGGGCTCAGCACTCTCCTGGTGGAGCCACCAGCAGGGATGAGGCCACAGAGCTGTTACTCACCCAGCGACAAAGTCTGAAAGGGACCTGAAGGACACCTATAGGTTCCTGGAATAGCTCCCTTCACCTCAGTAGTGATTAGACAGATGTATTTACTATGCAAAAAGCAAGACAGAAGGAGAGAAATAGCAGCAGGACCCTCCCAACACCAGCACTGCATTGTGCTTGTCAGCTGGATGGAAAGTGCTAGAACGGCAGGCTATGTCACGGGGCGTCCCCGGGTCCCCTGCCCAGGGTCATCGCAGAGGAGTCTCCGGCTGGGTCATGAAGGAGTCCAGGCCTCAGCGCGCCAGACCTTCCACCCCGAACTTGCTCCCGAGCTCTGCCTCTGAAACTGGACCCTAAGCAGGTAATTCCAGACCCAAACCCGGTTTCCAGTCCCTGGTTGCTGCTGGGCCATGAGCCCCGCGTGTCTTCCCCTCCTGTTTCGCTGCAGAGATGCAGGCCTGGAGCCCCGCGCTCAACCAGACCGGCCCCACCGGCTTCTTCGTGTTCCGCGCTCTCTCTGCAGACCCCGCGCTGCAGGCCCCGCTGTTCCTGCTGTTCCTGCTGCTCTACCTCCTGACCCTGGGCGGCAACGCGGCCATCCTGTGGGTGGTGAGTGCGCACAGCGCCCTGCACAGCCCGATGTACTTCTTCCTGGGCATCCTGTCTGTGCTGGAGATCTGCTACACCTCCGCGGTGGTGCCTCTCATGCTTTCCAACACTCTGGGCGCCCCGAAGCCCATCCCCGTGGCCGGCTGCGGGGCACAGATGTTCTTCTTTCTCACCCTGGGTGGCACCGACTGCTTCCTCCTGGCCGTCATGGCCTATGACCGCTACGTGGCCATCTGCCACCCGCTGCACTACGCCCTGCTCATGACGCGGAGGCTGTGCGTGCAGATGGTGCTGGGCTCCGTGGGCCTCGCGCTGTCCCTCTGCCTGCCGCTCACTGCCCTGGTCTTCAGCCTGCCCTTCTGCGGGCACCGCCCTGAGATCCACCACTTCCTCTGCGATGTGCCCGCGGTCCTGCGGCTGGCCTGCGCGGACACCCGCGTGCACCAGGCCGTGCTCTATGTGGTGGGCATCCTGGTGCTGACCGTGCCCTTCCTGCTCATCTGCATCTCCTACGGGTTTATCGCAGTCGCCATCGTGCGCATCCGCTCCGCCCAGGGCCGCCAGCGCGCCTTCTCCACCTGCTCCTCGCACCTCACCGTGGTCCTGCTGCAGTATGGCTGCTGCAGCCTGGTCTACCTGCGGCCGCGCTCCAGCTCCTCGGAGGACGAGGACCGCCACTTGGCGCTGGTCTACACCTTCGCCACCCCTTTACTCAACCCCTTGATTTACACTCTGCGAAACAAGGAGGTCAAAGCTGCCCTGCGAGGGGCCCTCATCAGTAAAGGGGGTCCCTGAGGCCGGCTGAAGGCCCAGGGAGCTGGACGGCACCTTCACCCCTCCATCACCTCACAAGACAAATGGGCTGGTGCTGCCTAGCGTCCTGTCTCGGCCTTGGGCCTCGTGTTTCTTCCGTACCCGGGGAGCCTCCAGCCCACACTCGCACTGGTTTTCTGAAAGTCCTTTGAGTTCAATTTAAGACCACAAGCAAGCTCCAGCTCCTGGCTGCAGTCTGCCTGGCTCAGTCCCCAGCTCAGCCAGGGCCTGGCTCCGCAGGGACCCAGGCCTGCTGGGCGCAAAGGCTGACCCCTGACACACGGCCTCCTGAGGCCGCGGGGACTGTCCAGCCTTCAGGCAGGGCTTATGCAGAAGCGAGACACAGGTGTCTGTCTGGTTCCAGGAGCTGCCGGTGGACAGGATGTTATTTCATGCTCGGCTTTTTTTCTTTCTATAAATCCCAAGGATCGCCCTCACTGTCTTCATTCTGCCATGTGAGGAAGAGGACAGGCGTTACCTTTCACTGACTGAGCCCCGGCTGTGTGCCACCTGTGCCGAGGACACCAAGCGTGTGCGTGTGTTCCTGCCAATACCACCTGTGCGGGAAGCGCCCACAGCAGACCTTGCTGCCCCCACAGCCTCCCAGCAGGTGGCGCTGCCGTTGCTCCTTCCTGTTACCCTTCCAGGGACTGCACCGGCACCCAGATGCCTGCTAAACTGACAGTAGATCCCTACTGCTGCAGCAGTGACCACAGACACTCACCATCAGGGACCCGCAGAGCAACAAGGAGGCTCTGCAGGGGCAGCTCCAGCAGGCACTCGGTCTGCAAAGCTGGGTGTAGTCAACCGCATTCAGAGAGAGTGTAACCCTTTCTGCATATCATAGGGCTGAGTATGCTGGAGATCTTGAAAGGTTTCTGTCCTTTCCTTCTCTTCTTTATTTTTTTAAAAATCACTTCGGAAAACTAACATAGTCAAACAAAATAAAAAAAGAAGGCTATTGCTTATATTTATGAAATGAAAAGTGAAATCTGACAATCATAGTAGGTACACAATTAAAACATATTCAGAATATTTATTCATTAACTGCAATACTTATAGTAGTACCTTTAGTGAAAAAAATCAAGATTCAAATTTATATTTACAACAGGAGTCCAATTTTGTAAAAATATACACATGTAATGATAAGTAGACACACACTTAACTATTGTCACCTGTGAGTGTAGGGTTATGGATAATTTTCTGCCTTAGTGATGAGTACATTTGCAATGTTTTCTAATAAAACAAAACTGTATTCTTAACATCAGGTGAAGATTTCTAAAAGGAACATGAGGTTGGTGTAGATTTATTTTGCACATAAACTCATCATTACAACTGGAATTTACTTTTTTATGTTTTGCCAAGGCTAGCACATTTTCTGTTGGTTTTCTTTTTTTCTTCCAAACTGCTTTTGGTGCATTTCGTAGGTTTTAAGCTGATTTCACATGGGGATAAAAAGAAGAACTCAGAATGTTACTTATTCTGGAGACAGCCTCGGATTTGACAATAGATTAAGGCCTTGCTGTCAATAAAGGCTGAGGAGAAATGGAGTTCCCCAATGTCCCCCCTCAGCCTATCCGAGCCAGGTCACAGCAGCACATCTGCACACATCCCAGGGGCATCCTCTGAGATGCCTACAAAAGGCTAATTCACAACTGTAGTTTCATGTCACCTCTCACTCTTTATTAAATATCACAAATCATACCAAAAAATAAACTTAGAACCCAAACAGAAAATGGTGAAATGTTACCATACTGAAAAGGCCCTACGCATTGTTGGAGCCTTGCAGGATGAATTACTGGGCTTTCCCAGCCTCCTTCCCATAACTCCAGGGAAACAGAATGAATTCCTTGTTTTCGTTCTTCCCTTTTAAAAATTTATTCTAATTTTCAAGTAAACTCTGTCCACCATTATGATGCACAGCATAAGTTTTAGCTGTGTCTGTATCATCGCATGATGGACTGCCTAGACCAGCCACTTACCAAGTTTGTTATCTGAGATACCTGTCTTTTGAAGGTGGAAAGGCAACACTTAAAGTCTGTTTTCTTAGCAGCATAATATATTTCGACTGACCACAGGAATACTGCTATATGCTTTTTGAACTCACTTCTCCTTCCTAACTGAAATACTGCATCTTTTGACCAACATTGCCCTGATCCTGCCACCTCTCTGCCTCTGAAAGCAGCATTTTACTCTGTGACATGGTTACACTGCATAGCGTGGGGACCTGCAACACCTGGCTCGCTGACCCCAGCTCCTTCTCTTAACATAAAGTTCCCCAGATTTATCTGCCTGGTTATAAATGACAGTGTGTAAGTTAGAGTAGGGCCCCATGTGTAGGAGATGTGATACAAACATACAATGTTCCAATTTAGCAATTCATCTAGGTGAAAGATGCATTGCCCTAAGTCCCCCTCAAGCTTCTCATCCTCATTTTGAACATAGCCCCCATCACTCTTTCTGTGCTACTTTCTGTGCAGTTCTGGAGTCCTTTTTGGTGAACATGTTTACCAAGTATGTTTAAAAAACAAATACAGTCAGTGTTGCTGCCGAGCACCATCCATCAGAAAGGCAGCTCATAAAAACACCACACCATGTCCTCACCCACTTTATTCACTGTTTCTGGCATTGTGCATCTTTGGGCTCTTCCCCAAAGTCAAATGGTACTGAAAGGTAAAGGCTTTTTAATCCATTCAGGGCACAGAGGCAGCTGGGATGGCACAACTAAAGACATTCAAGAAAGAGGACTCCAGAGCTGCTGCAGAAAGCAGTGAAAATGATAGGACCATTATGTTTGATGCGAGGAGTAATTTGAAGGGGATTAATGCTATGTGTCTTTACTGTAACAAATTTTTAAAATGTAAACACTCATCATATATTTTACCTGCTCACATACTGGTGAACACCTAAGTTGATGCCATACCCTGCCTCTTGTGACAAGGCCTCTGCAGAGAATATGAGAGCTCCTCCATCCTCATGGAAAATCCTTCCCTTCAAGGAGAAGGTAGTGTGGTTAAAGTGTGTTCTGTGCATGTGCAAGCTGCCAACATGATCCACTGATCTGTGTAACGAATATCCACTAACTAAAAATACAGAAAACAAGAAAGAAAATGTATTGACTTATATAAGAGTTGCCCTGAAATTGTTGCATTCTGGAGTTAGGACAGGGTTGTATTATTGCTTCATCATGAGTCAGATGATAGGACAGACATGTCAAGCAGCACTGTTTCCCCTGAGAAAACAATGGTCCCCTCACCACGTGGGATACTCATGCGAGCATGCGTGGAAGTCAGGGCATGCAAAACTATTTGACGTTCACTTCCTCCCCTCTGCTTCCAACATCCTACTCCTTTCCACAGCCCAACCGTGTCCCTCCCTCACATGCCCTTTCGGGTGTGGGAGCCTGCTTCTGATATAAATCACTTTACAGAGTTTTTATGTAGGAAGTAAACCTTGTCTCTTCTGACATCCACTTTCTGTGCTCTTGTAGTTGGAATTTTATTAAAATATATTTTGTCAGGCTGTGTAATTCAGTATCTGTTCCCATACTAAATCATAGGCCACCTTGAGATTGGAATATACAAAAAAAACATCTCCAGTGTCACGGGACATGGTGGATTTCTCAGTCTTTTGCTTGCAGTTCAATGGACAATGTGACCAAGGGCCCATTAAGTGCTCCATGGGGGGATTCTTCGGTGGCACCCCTCAAATAATTAATTTTTAAAATCCAAAATCTGAGAAAGAGAAGTAGAGAAATCAAGGAAAAGCAACTTTTAGATTAGAATTCTCATGCAAGAATTAAAGCATCAAATTCACCTCTGTGATGTCACCAGACCAGAAGAATCTGCTGGTGGTGAGGAGGTGATAAAGGCAGGGACCACGAGGGAGCCCGTTCTTTGGGGTCCAGGACCTGGGGGTGTGCAGAGGAGCAGCCCTATCTAATCAGTAGTTATTACTGGGAGCTCTTTCTGTGGGTGGCTGTGTGGACCTGCCTGCTGCTAACTGTGAGCACTTATTGCAAACAAAGTAAACATTAGTAAGTTTTCATGAATAAGATACTTTTTACAAATCCTACAAGTGGCACTCCAAGAAATAAAGAGTTTTAAAAGCAAAACCTGTAATTCTTAAACTGGCATTTTGATGTGTGCTTTTGTGCGATGCCATCAAGCTTCCAGGGAACTCTGAATGCTCAGGTGACTCACCCAGTGCCTGGCTGTTCGGGATAGGCTTCTGTGTTTGCTGTACATGAACAATCCTAACATTCATCATCTCTAAGCACATCTGAGATACCTACGACAATCACTAATGAGGAAAAGAGTACTAGAGATAGTTTAAGAATAGCTTATGATTTTCTCAGTTACCAAAAGTTCCCAGGAATTTTTTACTCAGCCCCACATGGTGCAGACCTAGGAAACTGTAGGGAGAAACCGTGTTTATGCACACAGGTACTGTCTGCTCGGGATGCATGCAGCTGGAGAGATGGTGAAGGATGGAAATCACTGAATGAGAGAAGTTATTAAAAACACATCCTGAGCAGACTGTTTAAAGTTATTGGATGAGCCCAAGAAAATTCACACCATCAAAGCTTGAACCGGTGTCTTTTGTGATGACCACATCCTGTCTTTCTCTTCTCAATGAGTCACCACCACTCTAGGTATTGATGTAGCCATTGGTGCAATGCAAAGCACCCTGGGTAACCCCCAGCTCCACTTCCGACCCGAGTCATGGAGTCACTCTGCACTGTGTAATTTAGAAGTGAGTGAAAAGCATCTGGGGAGGAACTGGTAAAAACAAATCCAAACACCCTACCCTGACATTAGAAGCCTGCCAGGACCAGGTCCTTGCTGTTTTTACAACTTGATCTTTTACCTCTTTGTGTGAACCTTAGTCCTGGCATTGCTGACCTGTTTACTCCAGAGCCTCCCTCGATCTCTCCACCTGGCCCTGGTCCGTACCATCCTCCTACTCCAAAATCCCTCTCAGAATAAAAACAATGACACAGAACTTCAAAACAAAATAATAGGACGTTGACAGTGATTAATGTACTGCGTACTGTTATCTTCAAAATAATTGCTCAGATTACAAGATATAGGGATGAAAATGATCAAACAGTGAAAGTACAAGCCATTCTTTTTCATAAAGAGATCAGTAATATAATTATGTGTATATAAATCTTTTCCCGTCTTTCGTTTCTCCTCACCTGTTTTAAGAACATCACATGGCGCACTTCATCTATGAAATGTTTACTTACTTCACAGGCCACAGATGTGCCTCCCTTGAACTCCTGAAGCATTTTTTCTACTGTGCTTGATACTGATGCTTCTCACTGATTGCACTGGTCCCCACCTGCCAATACTACCATCAGCTCTTGCTTCTTTTTCTTATCTTACATCTGCAAAGCATCTGTGAACTTCCGGAGGACAGAACAAGTGTTAGCCCTTATGGTTTCCCATAACATTTAGACCAGAACAAGGTCGTGGTGAAGCCTGAGTCATGTTTCATTACCAATCATTGAACAGATCAGTGGAGGGGGCTGCTAGGCCTCTCAGAGCAGAAGTAAAATATCAATGACTGTTTGAAAGGAAATCTTCAGAATTTCTAGTTAAGTATAAGTAATAGTTTAATTCTGTTGATAAAAGAACAATTCTAAAGTGCAAGCTGTCACTCAAAATTTATTGCAATTTTGGATTAAAATTCCAGTTAATTTCAAGCATACAAGGAAGACACAGGAGCAGAGAAGGAAAACAATAAAGTAATTTGGCATTTCTCCTCATGTGGAAATTTATGTACTAATTAATGAGCTTTATAAAAATGGTGGATTTATAGGTGTTTCTTTAATGCTAGGAGAAGAAACACAACATAGATTCCTTTCAAATTAGCAGAAGGAGTAAAAGAAAATTAAACTTCATTCCTGCAATCATCAAGAGAAGAAATCTGAGAAATTATAACGTAGTATATGGAAAACTTAAAACCAATATATTAGTGAGCCTACATACGCCAAATGCTTAAATTTACTTGTTAAAAACAGAAATGCTTAGATTATGCATTGAAAACTCAGATTTATGAGACATGAGACAGATTTAGAGTACTTAAAGTAACATGAGACAGATTTAGAGTACTTAAAGTAAATGGACAGACAAAGATAGATCCAGGAAGGATTCATTTTTAAAAGTAGAAATGCCAGTGTTATGGCTAGTTGTCTAGAAGCCTCCCAAATCCTCATGTGCTCATTGGTAGGATTTTGGAGGTGCCTGGATTAGGTGTATGAACATGGATTAAGGGTGTGTGACATATGAGCTAGTTCTCTTACTGCATTAGCTCGCTCTGGGTGTGGCTAGATGGAGGCATTGAAGAGAGAAGACTTCCCCGGGTGTGAGTGGCACCAGGCAATAGGCTATTAGACTACATGGACTAGGGACAGATGAAAAGAAGGCAGCCGGGCTTCTGTCTGCTCTGCCATGGACTGTCACTCCTCTGCCAGGCCTCCCTGCCCTGGAGCCAGCTCACTATTGACTGAAACATCTATGAACTGTGAGCTAAATAAACTTTCCCTTCTTTAAACTTGAGTGTTAAATATTTTGTCTCAGCAATGAGAAAAAGTAACTAAGACAATAATAATATCAATATAATATTGAATAAGTATCAATATTGAATAAGTATCAATATTGAATTCAAAGTATCAATATTGAATAAGATTTAAAAGACTAATAATGAGAAAAGATTTAAAAGACTAATAATGAGAAAAGATACAATAATCTAACAGCATATGTTCAGTCTGATTGACCTACTAGACAGCTGATTATTAGTAAAAAAAAAAAAAAAAAAAAAAAAGCTACTGGCTAGTCTGCCTTACTAATATACATGCAAAAATTACAAATAAACATTATTTAGCTAAATTTGAGAGGGGCTGGGTTTTTTTTTCCAGGTGAGATCTCACTATGTAGCCCTAGTTGACCTGAAATTCACATCAATTCTCCTGCTTCAGCCTCCCCAGTGCTGAGATTACAGTGCTGAGATTTAGCTAGCTATATTTGGCTAGCTAAATTTGATGATGTGGATGCACCTACTCGGCACAGCCCTGAGGGTTGGCCATCTTTGTCTGCAGTGCACTACAGACGCAGTCAGGTTCACAGAAATGGCCTTAACACTCACTGTCAGCCTGCAGTTTACGTCCAGGTGTCCCCCGAGGGCCTTGTGGGCTTGCAGGCGGGGCTTTTGCAAGAGGACTGAGCCATAGGGCACTAGAGCTGACTTGCTGTTAGGGGTTGGTGAGGTGAGGTAGGTGGATCACTGAGGGAGAAGCCTGGAAAGTCCTATCCCCCTCCCTGGCTCCTCCCTTCCTTCCCAGTTCCTGGCCACCATGCAGCTCTTGTGCTGTAGCCCACAAGACACAGACAAAAATGTCTGAAACCTAAGCCCAAACAAACCTCTTCTTTCAGTTATGGGCCTTGGGGATTTTCCCCAGCCACAAAGAAAGTCATGAAGACACAAGGCACTCTACATAGCTTGTGTACGGTCAAGGGCCCCATCTTAAGAAGCCGAAGAAGGGAGCTGCAACAGGGAGTGGACAAATGACCATGGGATGTTTCCTTCCACCATACAGCCCACTGCAAAGCTAGAATGATGGGATAAGCTAACAAAACTGAGCTGTCAAGCGGGAGCAGCATCTTGTGGGCTGGGGTACTGTCCCTCTGGATTATGTAGAACCCATCTCAGCTAAGCAGTGCACATCTCTTGTAGCTAAAATGCAAGATTCATGACACACTAGGTGACAGGAGAGTGACCTTTCTCTCTCACTAACTCATGACCAGTGACCAGCGGTACAAGGTGGGCTCTCTATTTCTGAAATACTGTATCACAGCGATTCCTAACTTTGATCCAAAGACTGTAATAAGTAATTACCACAAGCACAATCTAGTAGGGTCAGAGCAGTAAGAATGCATTTTCCCTTTGGAAACAGCCTGAGTCTTAAACAAACAAGCCAGGTCAGACAATATTTGAGGTAGGTATGGGGGTGCCTAAAACAAGTGGTGGAGGAGGGAGCTAAAGGATATCAATTGGAGCCTTGGGGGCAATTGCAGAAGTGGAGACTTTTAACTTGTGTGGCTAACACTCTTGCCATATCATTCAGGAACAAGACAGAAGCTCTACAGTGAATTCCCAACAGGGCAGATATCATCCCCATATGGACAAAATTTTAGATCTGGTAGAGGAGACCCTCAGATATAATAGTATGTGATTATCTGAAGTTCAACTTTTCTACAAGCCATGCGGCCTTGGAGGTTCCTGGTGTGAAGGACCATGAGAGGATGAGAAAATAAAGAAGAGACAAAGCTGGGGTCAGGAGCTCTTATCCTCCTGATGGGAGGAAACGCACTGCTCAACCCATGAAGCACACTTTTTTATACACTCAGAAGGATGCTCTCAATTTCAACCCTACTGCCTAGCACCCCACTGCTTGGGTTGTTTAGAGATTTGGTGCTTTCCTGGGCTGAAGCAGCTTCTTCACATGGCTTGCACCGGGCCTCTTTGTTCTTGGGATGGCCATGCCATAGCCCTGCACATATGGTCAGTTTCCAGCTTCAACAGCTCCCAACACAACTAGATTTTTGAATCAGGGTCTGCTTTCTAAAAGGTCCACGTTACATCAGTAGCAGAAGTGAACCATAAATGTCCCTCATAGTCAAGTTATAACAAAAGTAAAGAAAAGAAAGAACAAAAAGCATTCTGGTCCCAGTCAAATCACTCACCCTTTTTCCTGGCTGTGACCAGACAGACAGACAGACAGGCAGGCAGATAGGCAGACAGACAGAATAGCTTGCCTCTTCTTTCTGCTGTTCCCCCGCTGCTGCAAGCATTAATAGAGCATGTCGTGTCACTAATAAACTTAACCCAGGAAATACACACTTCTGCTTGCATGGGGAATACAGCACCATATTAGAAGGCACAAGAAAGCAATGAAGCAAAATTGGCTAGCAAAACTGTGCTAGCTTCCATTTCAGGGTCTGTTTCTCCAGGCCTCCAGATGAACCTCTCAGTACCACTTTCACATTTCCTGTAAGCATTATAAACCCAGACTCGATTTCTCTCCAAACTCCCTCCCAGTGCCAAGGCCCACTCTGGTGGAGTAGGCGCCCTTGTCTGTTGCCTTCCACTGGAGACACATCTCCTCAGAGTCCCAGACACCAGCAGAGGCATTGAGCTGGATTGTCTAGGTATTTAGTGAAACCTCCCCTCTTCCAGACATTGCAGAGAAACATAAGGAGCTCTCAGAATACTTCAGCTGGGGACAGAAGACACACACAACAAGCAACTCACTTGCTTTGAACAGCAAGAGCCAAAAGGCAAGTAGGAAATCGTTTGGAGAAAGAGCACTTAATGGTAAGGCTACCAAAGAAGAGATCAGATCTACCTGTGAGGTTCCCCATTGGCCTCATCAAGATGAGGATGTGAATGTCTCCATGTGTCTAGAGGGAAGCACTTTGGGGGCATCTCCCCAGGGATGCCAGAGGAGCTACAGATCCCAGGCGAGCCGGCAGGCACCGTGACTCCCATCACTCTGTCCCCAGCTCTCTGTCTCCACTTGCACCCTGCTTAGTACAAGAAGGCCTCAGAGTGGATTGCAGTGACTTCTCAGTCTATCTGCATTCAGAGGTAAGTCTTTCTAGACATTAGCACTGGTCTCAGAACAGTTGGTGCAAGGCTGCTGTGGCTGGGAGAGTAGTCCAGGAGAGGAGGTGGGAGCTTGTCACTCAGAGAAACACAGGTCCCTCTCGTCCAGCCAAAACCAGCCCAGAACATAGAAATCACAGGACTCGCTGAGGGCAGTCTGCAGCCTAGGTACAGATTCCCGCCAGTTCTTTACCTCATTTTTTGTTCTCATAGAGGGTCTCCCTTCTGCAGCTGTTTCCCTGTTCCGGTTTGTAAGCCAAACTCCTCAGCAGCAGAGAGATCCCTGAGCTTCCATTTTCCAAAATCTGAGAAATAGAGATTGCTGTCTTCTGGCTTCTCTGGAAAGAATGAAACCTTTGAGAGACAACCTCTTTTAATGGGAAATAAAAGAAGAGAGAGGCAGGGAAATGAGAGGGAGAGAGTATCAGGAGAGGAGAGAGACACAGCAGCACCTTCTGTCTCTGATTCTGCTATTCTGCTTTTCTGCGTGACGGACACAGGCCAAATCCCATGAGTTAACTTCCGTTTCCTGCTCTTCAGGGAAACTTTGTGAGGTATCAGTAGTTTTCTCATCACTTACAGTTTTAAAACCAAGTTTTGTTTTGACACTAAAGACCATCTCCGGGCATTAGAGAGCTAAGATGGGCCCGATGGAAGGCTTCAGTTTCACATCCAGTTCTAAGTGTGCATCCGCTCCCTGAGCTCAGGGTGGGAGATGACAGGAGGGGACAGGGCAGTCTGCCCTTCCCTTCTCTTTTAGCCTTGCAGCTCCACTATCCTATCACCGCTGCTGATTTGTTTTTCCTTTTTTTCTTTTTTAGTTTTATAGGGTCAGGGAGAAAAGATGAAATGGACAAAGGTCTGTCCCTATGAAACACCAGCAGCCAGTGCCTTTGGTGTGACAGGCTGGCTTCCTACACGGCTGTCTTGGGTGCTTCCAGGCCTCATTTCAAAGTGTGCATCATTGTGCAGTTCCTTGACGAGAGCCCTGTTCTTCCTCTGTCATCTCCACAACACATTTCCCTCCCATCAGAGCCACTCCACAGGCCCCCACAGTGACTTCCTTCACCACCCCACAGGCTCTTTCTTGGTTGGAGTCCCATCATGAGGCAGCTCAAGATCAGTGAGCCCTGAAGTAGGTCTGTGCTTGTAGGAATCACACCCCTGCCAGCCTCCCTGTGATTGAGAAGGCAGAATTTCCCTACCAACCATGGTTCTCTCCCCTGCCCCTGTCCAGTGGGCTGATCCACTGACACCCCCACCTCTAGAAGTGAGAAGCTAACTTACGTCTTCTCAGATCTCTGGGTCATCAAATGGAGCCCCAAATTAAAAGAAGTCCTGATCATTCCTTCGTGGATTCACGCACCAAGAGCTGTGCTTTGGAATCCTCCTTGACTTTGGTAGGGAGCAGAACACTTACATCCTACTCCCGTTAGGACCCCAAACTCTTAACTTCCATCTCTCTTTGAATTTCTGCCTTCTTAGATTTAAAAACAATACAGGCAGTCTTGGGGCCCATTTTCTCATTTTTAAGAATCCTAGCAGGAGTATCTAGCATCTTTAGAATGAATGTGTGATTCATAGGGTGGATTTAAACAACAGTTGGCACTAACTGAAAACAATCCAATTCAAAGCCTGTTGAGGGCTTAAGTCGCATTCCCTGAGAAGCCAATAGCATGCCCTGAATTTTCCTTCTAAGGGATTCTCTGACTGCACAGACAAGACAGCCCCTCTTATAGTCGCCCTTCTACTTGTTAGACTGAAGGCATTTCATTCCCTTTACTGTACAGGAAGTGCCCCCCTGCCTTAAACAGCTGCAGCTGGAAAATACCATTCTGGTTTTCCTTGTGCAAATGTAAAGACTTTGTCTTCCTTTCTTCCAATTAGCAGAAATATGAACCAAAGGAACCAGACCACCGTCTCTGAGTTCATCCTTCTGGGACTTACCAACGAGAAGGAGAAGCAGAGCCTCCTGTTCGCACTCTTCCTGGGCATGTACCTGGTCACTGTGGCTGGAAACGGGCTCATCATTCTGGCCATTGTCCTGGACACCTGCCTTCACACACCCATGTATCTTTTTCTTGCCAACTTGTCCTTTGCTGACATCTCCTCCTCTTCTACCTTCATTCCAAAAATGCTGGTGAATATTCAGACCAGCAGTCAGTCCATCTCCTATGACAGCTGCGTCACCCAGATGTACTTTTCCATCGTCTTTACTGTCATCGACAATTTCCTCTTAGGAGTCATGGCCTTTGACCGCTTCGTGGCCATCTGCCACCCACTGAAATACACAACTGTCATGCATGCCATGCTTTGCATTTTGCTCACAGTCATCCCGTGGGTCCTCGGTAACATCGTTGCCCTAACACACACCCTTCTGCTCATCCGACTGGTCTTCTGTGACAGCAACACTCTGTCGCACTTCTTCTGTGACTTAGCCCCCCTCCTCAGACTGTCCTGCTCTGATGTAATGGTCAACGAGCTTGTGGTCCTTATCGTGGGCTTGTCGGTCATCATCTTTCCCTTTGCCGTCATCCTTTTCTCCTATGTCTGCATCATCAGGGCTGTGCTGAGACTCTCTTCCCTAGGAAGAAAGTGGAAAGCCTTCTCCACCTGCGGCTCTCACCTGACTGTGGTGTTGCTCTTCTACGGGACCATCCTAGGGGTTTACTTTTTCCCCTCATCCACTCATCCAGAGGACACGGATAAAATTGGTGCCGTGGTCTTCACCGTGGTGACACCCATGGTGAACCCCTTTATCTATAGTCTGAGGAACAAGGACATGAACAGTGCCCTGTGGAAGCTCATCAGTAAGAAACGGGGTTCCTCCCTCTGATGCCACGGACATCTGAATTCTTTGATCCACATAACCAAATGGCTTACTCATCCCAGATTTATGGCATAGTTGTGGTAGTTTAACTTTGTAAATTTTCACTTATTTGCCTTCTGTTCCAATCCTTGAGGCCTCTGTGCTTTTCTACAGAACTCTGGTCCTAGAAACAAGATCCTCTAACATCAAAATAACACATGTCTTGATTACAATCTGTTACCTCACTTAAAGTACAAGTTGTGCTTGTAGTGCCTATAGTCTAGCATTTGATGCTTTGAATACAGTTACTATTAATCCTTTGTTCATCTGGGTCTTTCCCAAAGTTTGCTTCTATTTAGAGAGATATTTAATTGTAAAAAATGAATTCAGTACTTCTGCTTCCAAATAATTTGGGGCAATGCTGAATTAAGTGAAGCAAAATGTCATTAACTATACAACACCTCAGAGTCTCGCCATACACCATCTCACATTCAAGTAAGGCAAAGTACAAATAAGGAGCAAAATAAGGGATTAGTATGAGGAGATGAGATGGGTCTTCTGCAAATGAGAAAGGACACAGGAGATCAATGGGGAGGAGAGGGAGAGAAGGGAAAGAGACGTAAAATAAAATGTACTTAACACTCCCAATGAACGCAGATGCTGTAGGTCATAAACATGAACTAAAAATAGTAGCAACAACAACAAAAGTGAGGAAAGAGGCTTTGGAAACAGCGGGAGGTGGGTGGGTGGGAGAAGTGTGTTGGCTCCTGCACCTACTCCCTAAGATGCAAATTTCATGTACTGCCAAGAGGTACAAATTTTAAAGGGCAATGTGGAGTGCAGCACTTCTCACAGCTAAACTTCAGTAATCTAGAATCTAATATACCACAAAGTGGTTCGTGGATGTAACATTGCTCAGAGTATGTTTTGGGAGATATGATTCCAGGTGACTTTAATTATTTCAGTGAAAAGCCATGGAACTGTGTGTGAATAGAAAACACATTACAGTCCTGACTCTGTCCTCAGCAGCGATGGAAACTTTAAACATGCTCACTTTTCTGAGCCTATTCCCTCAGCTATGAAATGAGGTCACTGGTCTACACCCCTTCTTGCTAGCGGAGGCTGGACATCAGAACTGTCAGTGGGTACTTTCAAAATTCACACCCTCAGTCCCTGCAGTGCCTTTTCTATTTGGCCGGCTGCATGGTTTGGGCTTAGATCAGCAAAGTCATCAAACCCACCCCAAGTCGATCTTACGGAGCACTAAGGGAGGATGCAGGACACCCACAGCCACAGGGACAAGGCAGCTCAGAACTCAGGACTTCCCAGTATGCCCTGCCATGGCCCAGGATGTCCACACTCCAGACGCGAGTGATTAAGACAGAGCACTACATGGACGCTGCCCACCCAGGCCCGGAGTCACATGAGCTCTGGGCATCTGCGGTTGTGCACCCTGCTAGTTGCCTACCCTACTCCTGTGTGTGATCAGCACCCACTGCTGGAGTAGCTGCATCTAGTATAGGCTAGGAAGGGAAGTTAGTGGCAAGGGGGCTGGAGCCACGGCTCAAACTCTGAGGATGCTGAGGCTAACTAAGCTACAAACCTGGTTTTATCCGGACTCCACCTTGGATGCAATGACCCAGCCCCTCCTGTGAAAGAATCAGGCACTCGTGTTTTGGAAACGCCCAGGGTCGCACTCAGGACAATCATTTAAAATTGTTCCTTAGCCTTGTAGCCCTGTCCTGGGCCCCTAACTTCCCCTGACCTGTAAGCTCCAACAGATGGGAGGGAAGTTCCATCTGCAGGAACAGAAAGGCTGCTTTGCCTGCAAATGGACCTGTACACAAGTTGGAAATTTGCCAGAGGACATGAATGAGAATTAGGATTACAACAGGGAAGACAACTGATTAAGAAAAGAGAATCACGGGCGTGAAGACCATGACAAGCCTTCACAGCGGAAGGACAGAAATCTGTACTTTGAGTCTTACATTTCCCTGAGTCTTTCTCCAGTTTTCTCTTTTCCACAATCGTCATTGGAACTTCTTATTGAAGCCTCTGAGTCTGGTAGAGGGATTGAAAGAACAGAGAACTCACAGCCCGTGACCTCCGGGCACTATCAAACCAAAGGGAGAAGCATAAAAATAAATTTGCCTGACTTTAATAAAGGCAATATTTGGTCAGTAATCACTGTCATTAATTTAAAAAGCATAAAGAGCTTCTGCAAAGTGCAGTTAATTTTACACTATTCTTGCTTGTGGTAGTTATGCCTGAGAAAAACCAATTCTTGCTGTTATTATTAAACAAAGAGACTTCTGACCTCTAATTGAAACTAATATAAGTATGAGAAGATTTTAAAAGACCAAATACAGATGCACATAGGAGAGGAATACCCTGTGAATCCCAATGTATACGATGCCAATAAATACTGATTTATTTACCTACTGAACCAAACTGTTTGAGTGCCTAGTGTGGGTTAACGGGAAATAAGGTGGTGGTGTTCAGTTCTTGGCTATGACTTTATAGTAGGCAAGACAGACAGTGGACATAAAAAATGAACAAATAAATGAACAATGGGCCCGGTGTGAGGCAGAAAGAAGCCGTGTGCCGGCAGGGGCAGCAGGACTGCAGGCGTGGACGAGGGCGGACCGGCTATTTCGGGTCGGCAGGTTCAGGACTCGGGCTCAGCTCTCAGGTGTCTGAGCAGAGAATTGGGGAAACAAAGCAGTGAACAGGGGGATCTGGAGACTCGTGCCAAGCGAGGGGAGGAGTGGTTTGGAGGCAGTTCCTATGGGAACAGGCTTGGCTTTCTTGAGGGGCAGAAAGCAGACAGGGGTGGAGGTGATTTCTGACCCAGGCAAGGTGAGGTGTGTGGCCCATTAGGGAAAATTCATATTATTTAAAATGAGCTACGTCTTTAAAGTCACAAGACCAAATGAAATTCTCTCTCCTGAGAGACCATGACGATGCCCTAAGAGGCCTTCAGGTGATTTTCTAAGGGAAAGGAGGGAATAGCTACTTCAAATGCTGGAGAACCAACAGGATCCCCAGGGGTGTCACCTTCTCTGCTCTGCTGTCATCAGCACAGCTGCTGCCTCAGCACGGAGGTGAAAAGGCCCTGAGGCCGGGACAGTGGGTTTGTGAGAGGAGGCAGACATCTCATGCCCTTCCCTCCACTTGTATGTGTCTGCCTGTCTGTTTTAAATGACTCAGCTCTCAGCCCTCCTTCAAGAGTAACAGGAGCCAATCACATATTTTATGAATAAGCAGAAGAAAGGAGCTTGAAGTCTCCAAACACAGAGTAGTGACAGGAGATGCAGGTGTTGGTTACCCTGGATGGATTCACGTGTGTCCCATGCATTGAAATATCACACCATGTGCTTTAACATGCACAACTGCCATGGGTTCAGGAATTGTTTTTAAATAGATACATAAATAAATAAAGTAGATGGCATGCAGCTTAGGCAGTGCTATCTGTGACCTTTTTAATCACCCAAGAATGGTCAGAAACATCTTTAAGTTATTTGGAAAATGAAAAGAATTTAAAAATACATAAGTTTTTTTTAAAAATTTTTAATTTTAAATAATAGTAATAATAATTAAAGAAAAGAATTCATATACTATGCTCAAATAAAGAATAACCCAAAAATATATGAATGATTTAACATGGAAAAGCAAATAATGCTACTCAACATATTAATAAACAAAAATAAAACGAAATCATTATAACTAGATGCAGGAACACTTATGAAAGATCCAAAACCCATTCTTCACTTAAAAAAAAAAAAACAGAATGAAAGAAAAATTTTCAACAAGTTGAAAATCAAAGGGAGCTCTTAATCTGATTTTAAAGGGCTCCGATGAAAAATTTACGTAACAAATGGTAAAAAACTGAAAGTGGCCTTACAATCAAGAGCAAGAAAGGAGTTTATGCTTTTCTCACTTCTATTCAATGCTGCAATTCCCAATCAAGGTTCCAATAGACATTTGTTGTAAAAACGGAAAACCTGCTTTTAAAAAAACAACGTGGTAGTTAAAAGGACCTAGAAGAATGAAAACAATGTAGTGACTGTGGTTTGAGGACCAGCCTCACTGAGGTCTGGACATGTTAGTACTCAAGATGGCATGATTTCAGCTTAAAGAGACAAACGAGTCATTGAAATGCAGAGTCCAGAGAACAGCCCCAAGGACATGATCATTGATTTGTGACAAACACGCAAAGATCACAAAGTTTAATTGTAACCTTAACTGTATACAATTTTTATCTGTCACTTAAATATTTTTATGTTAAAATATTTTGAGAGGACAAAGGACATGAATAGGCATTTCTCCAAAGAAGGCTCACAGGTCACCCACAGGTATCCAAAAAGATGTGTAACGCGGTTGATCAGCAGAGGAGTTCAAAACAAAGCGGACTGAGGCAGCGTCTCACAATGCTCAGATGATCATGATTAAAAAGTAGAAAAAAACAACAAATGTTTGTGAGGTGTGGCGAAATTAGGAATCTCACACACCCTTAGTGGAAATGCAAGACAGCGAAGCTGCTTTGGAAAACAAAGTGGTTCCTCAAAAATTAAAAACCGAATTATTGCCTGACTCGGAAACCCCTCCTGTATGCACCCATGCAAAAGAACTGAAAGCAAGACCCCGCAGAGATGGCTGCACTGCATGCTCCGGGTGTAACATAACAGCCAAGATGTGGGGACAGCAAAAAGTGGCATGGTGATTTCTGGGGGACAGGAAAATGGGACTGTTCCTTGTGCACATAAATTTTCAGTTACACGAGATGACTACCTTCTGGGGCTCTACTGCAGGCTACTGTGCAACAAAACACAATGAAATTTTTGCAAAGATAGGTCTCACATGATCCATTCATACTGCAATATTTGTTAAGAATATCTAGCCATGTACAGTGTAGGTGAGAATTTAAGTAAGGGCAATTTTCAGGCACTGCTGACACTGTTGATGAGGAGTTTTCCTCCAGGAGTTTTCTAAAATGTTAAACACGTACCTGCTTTATCATGCAACCATTCCATCCTTAAGCATTTATTAAGAGAACTAAAAGTATCTTTCTATTCAAGAGCTTCCCATGAGCACTCATGATAGCTTTATTTCTAATAGCCAGAAACTAGAAATAACCCAGGTAGCCATAAGCAGATGCAAAAATGAGCAAACACAGGACAGCCACACAATGTAATAATGCCCAGCAGTGGGACTGAGCTACCGATAACATTAATGATTCTTGGAATGATTATGCTAAGTTGAAGAAATCATGTGTTATTTTTATATAAAATCACAAGTTGTGGTGATAATTTCATGAGTGTCTCCATATGTCAAAACTTATCAAAGTATACACTTCATGTTCAGTTAATGTTAATTAAACTCAACAAACTCATTTTTTAATTCAGAAAGGATTTCAGATGATAAGGAGGAGGATAGAGTGACCAAATATAATGAACTCTGTCTGTACACAATTATATTTGCATGCAGTGCATATATTTTTAATGCTACTAAGTAATAAGAATTAACAATGATTAGTATTTGTAACATAATATTGAAATTCTTTAGATTTGAAATTTCTTTGAAATTTGAAATTTCTTTGAAATTCATAAGATTTTTTTTAAAAAAGCAAGGTTAATGGCTGAGTGTTGACACCATACTGATTAGCTTCCAAAAGTCTTGGAAGGCAATAGTTCATCTGAACAAATCCTGCTCTTTCTTTGGAAGCTGAAAATCCCCCCAGATCTGCACTGAGTCCTAAGACAGCCAACATAAGTCCGTGAACTTCACTCTTACCTCAGACCTAGAATGCACTCACCTTAACCCACATCAAATAAATGTTGAGCTAAGAGCACAACTGAAAACCATTCAGCTCTGGAGAAAGCTGCAAGGATTTGGGACCTTGGAGAAGGAAGGGGAAGAGAATGCAGAAGTGATAGCAGTTAAGGTAAACCACACTGGAATAGGAGAGAACTAAGATCACAGTCCTCCCTATGGGTCATTTTCTTGCTAGATAGCATCGGTAAGTCACATAACCTTTTTGTGTCTTGATGGATTATTTTCTTTTGCTAAGTGGAGTCAATAATTATTTTCCATTAAAGTTGTTAGGAGAACTAAAATAAATTATTCATGTAAAGCTTTTAGTGCCTTGCATATGATAGGGATGCATTAGCTTAAGAGTTAAGTGAAAAAATTATTAGTGAACGCTCCACTCCTGGAAGTGTCTGCACTTGAAATTAATCTGGGCCCAGAAGGGACTATCCTAGGCAATTCTGAAATAAAGAAGCTACTTGTCTCTCTGCCCATTAGTATGCATTGTGCTTGGAGTCTGGACGATTGTCTTAATCATATGTGCTAATGGTGATAAAACTTACTGAGCACTTTTCCATTCTCCATGTGCACCAAGCTGTTTTGAGAATAAATGAGATAAATGTAAAGCCTGGAGCAAGTATTCAGTGAATATTATGTCACATACAGGAAGTAGGTTGAAAGTCACCAACTGAGCTGAAGCCATACTTTGGTGCATAATTCTGAGCCTCTTCTGGGACATGAATACAGCTAACTAACGCTGATCGCAGAAGCGCATGTGTTCAGGAGGTGTTTGCATGGCAAACAAAACCTGAAAACTGGCCAGCAGGATGCACAGTACATCCCACTCAGTAGTTTTACTGATTAATTATTTGTGCAAACACAGACAAAAGTCCGGGTGTGAACACCAGTCTCTCAGCCACAGTAAGATGTCTCTGACTGTATCTTTTCATGTATTTGTCTGCCCAAAACTGTCCTAAAATACTTGTCCTATGTCCTTCAACTGAAAGCTCAGATGAATTATTTAATCTATATTCACTTTATCATACACAACCGTGCATGCACACACACACACACACACACACACACATACACACACAAGTCACATGATGCAATTCCAGTAATTACCAGGCTAGGAAGTGAATGCCGTTTACTGCCTGTCACCTCCGCGAGGTGGACTTTATTTTTTCTCCACCAAATAAAAGGAAAATGTAGAAAGATGATAACAATACATTTCAAACCAGGGATGGCAGCTATGGCAGTTAGGAGATCTGGCTCTGGCAGGAGGAAGCAGCCCTCACCACCCACCCCCTCACTGACCTTGGGGAAATTGCTCAGCCCCTCTAAGCCTTAAGTGCTTCATCCACTGGCAGTGAGGAGTAATAATAGGACATGCTTCATAGGTGTACCCTGCCGGCTGAGTAAGGTAAGTCCTATAGCAAACTGGCTGTTAAGTCCTGAGAGTTAATAATGCCTAATAAATATTAGTTCCTACCTATAGATTTTACCCTGACCATTTTTATTAAGATTCCAAAAGCCCCAAAGCAATAAGAAGGCAAATTTTGTAAAGAACAAATGAAGACAAAGAATTCATAAACAAAATGCAACCTGCACAGGAAGCACTTCCCAGAATCAACAGCTGGGAGCTCTTCTTATTAAAGTTTTGTACTTCAAAAGAAATCACCAACAGAGTGAAGAAGAGAAAAGCCACAGAATGGGAAAGAATTTTAGCCAGCAATCCCTCAGACAAAGGACTTATATCCAGAACATATAAAGAACTAAAAAATATTAGGCCCCCAAATTCAAAGACCCTCTCCAAAAATGGACAACTGAAATGAACACACAGTTCTCAGATGAATAAGTACAAATGGCAAATAAATAACTACATGATATGCTCAACATTTCTGGTCATTCAAGAAATGCAAATTAACACAACATTGAGATTCTGTCTCACTCCAGAAAGAATGGTTGCAATCAAGAAATCAACTGATAACAAATGTTGGCAAGGCTGTGGGGAAAAAGGAACACTGCTCCACTGTTGTTGGGAGTGTAGACTGGTGCAGACACTGTGGAAATCAGTATGGAGAGCTCTCAAAAAACTAGGATTGGAAGTCCCATTCAATCCAGCCATTCACCTCCTGGGTATTTTCCCAGAAAACCTGAAAAGGTCATATCACAGTGATATATGTGTACCCATGTTCATAGCAGCACAATTTTTAATACTAAATCTTGGAAACAACCAAAATGTCAACAGAGTGAATGAAAAAGATGTGGTATTTTTATACAGTGGAATATTACTCAGCTATGAAAAGGGATGATCTTGAGGCTTTTATGGGTAAATGGAGGCAACTTGAGAATATCCTGAAAAGTGGAATAAATAAGACTCGCATTTATAAATATCATATTGTCTCCCTAATATAAAAATAATAAAACATAAACATCTGAAAGAGTAATAAGATCCAAAATATACAATAGATATTGCAATAATGAAAGGGAAAGAAAGTGCTCAAAAGGACAGAACTACTGGGATGGGAAAAGGAAGGTATTATATGTATGTTGGTAAACATATATAAATGTATGCAAGTATATGTATGCTAGATAGATAACTATACTACTAATCTCTCTTAGTTCATAGAAAAAGACAATTTGTGCTGTCATTATTTGACTGATCACTTTTGTGTTTAGATTTGTAACCTGAACAACTAGTTCTGAGATAACAATGTACAATATATTAACTAGCATTAATTCCCTACTTTTTTTTTGAAATTCCGTGTCATATCTATTCTTGTTGTCTGTTTTGCTTTTTAAAATAAAAAAAAAAAAATGAAGAGACTTGGAAAACTCACCTCAGTCCCAGCACTAATTGCATTTGTAGGTAACCTGATAATTTCCCAGCCCTTTTTTCTCCACTTATCAAGTATGCATTGTGTCAGAGAACATAATGGGTCTAGGAAGTGTTAGTGAATAAGCCAGACGTGGCCCCTGCCCAACCGTGCAGTACATCCTCAGCAATGTAACTCCATGATGCAGGTCAGCCCACTGGACAGATGACGAAGCAATGCCTACAGAACTGGGGTCTTAAAGATAAATGCTGGAACCTGGGCACAATACATTCATTCAACAAGCATTTATTGCTTTTTAGGTACTTTACTGGCATCAGGTATTGCCATCTAATGTCCAGCTGTGAGAATCAGGCATTATCCAACACATAAAACATCCAGCCTGCCAGACAATGACACACATTGCATAGAACAGTAAGTCAGGAAGTGGAGGTGAAAAGTCCCAATGTGCTTTTAAGTAGGGCGGACTAGGAGAGCCTTCTCCAGGTGGTCGTGGAGAAATTACAGAAAGCAAGAGCAGCTGGAAAGCGCAGTATTTCCCAAGGGTCCATCTAGGCCCTTCCAGGAGCCAGGCATAGGCTCAGGGATTTCCTAACAGCTTCCTTTACCTCCTTATTCCTCAGGCTGTAGATGAAGGGGTTCAGCATTGGGGTCACCACAGTATAGAGCACGGACACCACCCTGTCCCTCCCTGAGGACTGGCCCGAGTTGTCTCTCAGGTACATGAAGATGAGAGTGCCGAAGAACAGAGCCACAGCGGTGAGGTGGGAGGCGCAGGTGGAGAAGGTCTTGGCCCGGCCTCCCGCAGAGGGGATCCTCATGATGGCCACGATGATGAACAGGTAGGACACCAGGATCACCACCACACACGCGGGCATGACAAACGTGGCAAACACAACAATGACCACCTCCTGGGTGTAGCTGTCCCCACAGCTCAGCTTTAAGAGTGGAGGGAGGTCACAGAAAATGAAGTCAATCTCGTTGTTTCCGCAGAAGGAGAGAGTGAAGGCTGTGACCGTGCGAACAAAGGCGCTGGAAAATCCGGCAGCGTAAGCCCCAGTGACCAAGCCCCAGAGGGTCTTTTCGGTCATGATGGTGACATAGAGCAGCGGCTGGCACACAGCGGCGTAGCGGTCATAGGCCATGATGGCCAGGAGGTAGCAGTCAATGGAGGCAAAGAAGGTGAAGAGGAAGAACTGAGCTGCGCAGCGAGCCCGGGAGATGGCCGAGCCGCGTTCCCACAGCACCAGCAGCAGCTGAGGGACAGTGACAGAGGAGTAACACATGTCCACGGAGGAAAGGTGGCCGAGGAAGAAGTACATGGGAGTGTGCAGTCGGCGATCTTTGTGGATCAGGACGATCATCCCTGCGTTCCCCAGCAGGGTGGCCAGGTAGAGACCCAGAAACACCAGGAAGAGGGGCAGCCCCCACTCCGGGTACTCCGTGAATGCAGTAAGGAAGAACTCTGTCACCAACGTGCGGTTTCTCCCTGCCATCCGCGCAGAGGTTCACCTGGGAGAGCTAAGACAAAGGTTGGAGGAAGTGACTCCAGAGAAGTGCGAATCATTGCAAGAAATAAAGTCTAAATCGAGTGTCAGCTACTCCCGTTCAATGAATTTTGCAGTTGAAAGAGGATCTAGGCAAATACAGAGCTCACTGCAAACTAAAAAAGTAACAAAAGCTTGCATTGTAGTAAAAATGAAGACCAAGTGACCCTCCGGCTTACAAGTCCTTTCTTGTGTTTGTAGCTCTGTTCGCAATTAGCTGCTTTGTGTTACACCGTGCTCTGACCCTCAATGCTTTTCTCTGCCAAAAGAGATCATCACATCTTCCCCAAGCATGGGACAGTACTCAGATTACAGCAGATGTGAAAGCCAAAAGCACTCTGCATATACCCTAGTTATTGAGAAATTTATACAAAAGTTTTAGGAAAGGAAAATTTATATTCTATGAATGAAAGAGAATGAACCAAAAGAAAACAAAAGTCCATCATCAGTCAGCAATGGGATTCCTTGTAGACATTTCTATTCTCAATCTGACAACATGAATGTTTAACCAGCAGCTGTTTTCCTAATTAGAGCTGGTGGCTTATTAAGGCTTTGTTTAGATGTGTACACGTGCATCCACATCAGCAGTAACCTTGGAACCAGAACAGCGAGCATAAGCTCCTGTCAGCACCTAAGGAAACTCCACAGCATTGCTTGATTACTCTCAGAATCCCTAATAAGAGCAGCAGAGTAATAATAAACAGTGTCCCAATTTGAAAGCAGAAATAAATACTTCTGCAGTCTAGTGTTGTCTGAGTGTTATGGGAGGAGGCTGGGTTAAGGGATTTGGAGGTTCTTAAAAGAGTTCTCAGACAAGGCTATAAAGGGGGGCTTTGATCATGTGTATATTCCTAATGCACCAAAAGCCAGGCCACTACCCGGCTGACTCAGCAGGGAAATTAACAAAGAAACAAAATGAGATCTGGAAGCCCTGCGCTGGCCTGCACTGTTCTCACCTGAATTCCACTTTGCCAGTGGCTCCCTCCTGCCCTTGCTGCTGCTTCTGCTGGGGACCTGCCAATTCAGGGGACGCTTACTTCTAGTTCACCCGTACCACACGTGTGACCCTGGCTGGAAGTTACCTTTCCTCTCTGGGCTTAATCACCATCTTGGTTCCTGTTCAATCAGCAACACATGTGTCCTTAATCACAGCAACCCCATTGAGATGGGCTCATTTCCACCGCCTCTGTGTCTTCTCCTGGCTTCTGAGCATCTTTCTCTTTCCCCTCACCCCAATAAAGCAATACATCTTTGGCACTAGCATTTCCTGGGATTTTTCAGATTCATCTCAAGTGAGTGGGGCTGGGAGATGGACTACCTTGACTCCCTGAGCTTCTGATCCAGCCCTAGACTCTGTTGGTGGCACTTCTTAGAGTCCCTGCCCCAGCACTGGGCTCTAATTGGTCCCCAGGTAATTCTCCAGGGAAAGGTGATCTATCTGCATGCAGCTTCCTAACATGTCCTCTAAAATCTCCAGTTTTCTCTTTAATTTTGAATTCCTGAGGCCCCTCCCATGATTTGCCACCCACAGCAGGGTCTGAGGGAGCTCTTCCTAGCATGGGACCAACACCAACACATATTCTGAAGCCTCCCTGTGTCTCACTTGGGAATTTTGTTGGGCATTTCATATAGTACCACCACACTAGCCAACCGTGACCAGATTCCAAAACAGAGGATGTTTTAAAAGCATGTTATTTTGAAAGTTGAGCTGATTCAGAGAATTGTTCAGGTGGGAGACCACAAGATGAAACCCACGACAGCTGGGTGTGCAAAGGTTAGAAACAAGCATCCACTGAAAACAGAAAAGTCTTTTTCCCTGGTACTTGAGATTGAACTAAAGACCTTCAAACTAAGTTTACCACCTGCTGTTTGTTTTTTGGGTTTTTGTCTTGCTTTGTTTTGTTTTAGTTTTGAAATGGAATCTGAGTAAGTTTCTAGGTTACCAGGCAGGGACCAAACTTGGGATCTTCCTGCTCCACCCTCCTGGAGTGCTGGGATTACAGGGCCACCCCACTGGGCCTCAGAGTTCAGTGTGCACAGCAGTCTGCCTGGAATGTGAGTTGCCATGCACCACTTCCATGGATTCTGATACATCCATGTACAGGGAGCAGTAACTTGCCTGGCTTCTAGGTTTCCTAAGTGATCTTGGCACAGTTAATCTCCAAAGCTATTCTCCAGAGGCGAGGCCCAAAGAAGCAATTGCAGGAGTACTAACCCCATTTGACCCTCTCTGTGCTATGCCAAAAACCAAAGAAAAATAAGACGTGTTCTTGAACAGCGTGACTGCTCCAAGTCCAATCAATTCCTTCCTTCCTCATCAGAGAACTGAGGATGAGTTCGATGTTCAGCAGTCTTAGAAATTTTAGAAAAATCTATACACTGCTTCTTAGTGGCAAGGCCATGACTCAAAGTGGGGCAGTGAGCTGCCAACTGGACCTGTCCAGAAGGCATGCAGGGCAAGACCCTGGGACAGTGGACCTCAAACTTTGTGCACACAAGAATCCCTCGGGGAACTTCTACCATTCTAGGCCCAGGCTGTACCACTTCCAGTTAGGTGAGCAAGCCTGAGTGCACAGGCCAGACACTCGTATCTTTTAATCCCTAGCTGGTTACAATGTGCAGAAGGGTTTGAGAATCACACAGAGGGCTCCCTCCTGCCCCCAGGTGTCCTCAAAGATGTTCCAGGGAGGAAATAAACTTACGTTCTCGTGAGATTAGAGACCATTGCATGCTCTTGGAAAGTCATTGCAAATTAAAAGATGCATAAAATCCTACAATTAAGAAACCTCATCGGCTTTACCTAACCCACCATTTCCCAAAAGTGTTTAACCACAAAGCCTCTTCTTCATTAGCCTCCACGAAGCCAGAGTTCCTAGGAAAGGATGCTGCCTAGGTAACATGGCTCTAAGGAGCTCAGAAATGATCTAAAGCCAAGCAGCAAAGCAGCAGTTATTCCAAGCAGCAGCGTCTCCTGAGGGCTCTTCCCAGGGTCTGACTCCTCCAAGTCTCGGGGAGCCTGGTTCCCCCAAGAGCAGTAGCTCTGTCTGGAAAGACACTGAGAGAGACGCTGAGGGGAAGTTTTCTGTGCAGGTCCCTGGGGAGCTACATCTTCAGAAGACACTACCTTTCCCCTTAGGAAAGACGCTCCCGTCGATTGTGAAGTAGGTCCCCTGGCTGAGCCCCTGCGTTTCTCCCCATAAACATATTGACCCTGTGCACCCCAGCCCCATGTGAAACCCTGGTCGAACCATGCTTTCCGGAAACACTCAGTTAACTCAAATGATTTAATTTAGCTAATCAGGGGCTATTTTTAGAAGGTACATATAGATCAAAACACAACACCACATCTCGTAAATAAAGACAATTATAATGTCTTGATTAAGTTTTAATGCCTTAAAAATGTTTTTAAGAACCCACATAAGAATTATGAGGATGATTCAGCCACTATGTGGCCAGCTCTGTAAGACAACCAAAATGAATCTCAAGGAGTAATGATCATTACGTCACATCTTGTGCTAGGGCCTATAAAACTAGAATAGAGTCTATTTTTCCCTAAGATCTTTTTTCTCCTGAGATCAAAATTTAAAAGAGGAATTCAACAGGATTGTAACTGCAAAGGCTACTTCAGGTGCACGCTGTGTATGGACAGGTGCCTCTCCATCCTCCTAAGACAGAGGATAGACACAGGAAGGGATCCATTGACACGGCGTCTTCATGCATTTAATTCAGGCAACAACCCTGTGATTGGGGCCTAGCACTGCCTAAACCCAGCAGAGTGCATTAGGGAGCATGCTCCTAACTTTCACACCACACTACAAATTCTCTGCATTTGTAGATCCAAGTGTGCATCCTCCACACTTGGGAATAGTTGAAAGAATCTTCTTTGTGTGTCTATACTTACTTTGTAGCCTTTTAGAAAAAAGGGGCCTTGCCTTAGGTATTTTCTTGCCATTAGAACATCACACCAAACTTCCACAAATTAAAGCGAGGTTTATTTTAGCTCATGATTACAATCCAAGGTCTGCAGGCTCCAACACATCGGAGCATAGGGGTGTAGCAGAGAAGTAGCTGTTTCTCTGGTGGCCAGGAAGCAGGGGAGAAAAAGCAGCCAGGGAGGGAAGAGATGCCCTTCCAAGTCCTGCTCCCAGTGACCCAACACCTCCAGCCTGGCCAGGTGAGCTGTATCACCCCGTGGTCCAATCCTCTCCCAGAAGCCCCACCTATGAGCACATGAAGTTTTGGGAAACATTCTCAATCGAAACCAAAGCAGGACTTGACCAAAAAGTAGCTAAGTTTCAGAGTGGGAAGATTTGAAAAGGAAATTCCTGGGGTGGTTGACCAGTCTTCTTTCTACAAAGTATCCTGCACAGCCCCTGCTCACGGGCTGGACTCAGGTCAACCTCCTCACTTCGTGTGTGGTCTTACCTTCCCAGCCACCACTGACTGGATAAGCATGAAGCCTAGTCAGAATTGGGCATAAGGAATTGCCCTTTCTTCTTCCAAAAAGCTACTAAAAGTGTCTATCTATTCCTCGTAGTCAAGCAATCATGGCTTATGGCCTAGAGGAGGGACGAGGGAAGGTGTGAGGACAAATCCTCAGGTCTCACTCTGCTATCCGTGTGCTCTATCTTCCCCCATCCAAACTCAGCAGATCTTGCTCCAGTTCACCCTGGAGGTGCACTTGGCACCTATTGCTGAGAAAGGACTTATCCTGCTGCAGAAGCCCCTCTCAGCTCATCCCTGATATCCCTGCCCTCCCCTCTCATATTCCAGACCTGTGTGATTTTCAAATGCTCTTCTCAGAGGGTGATTAGAGGTCAAAAGATCCGGGCACAGGAAAAACACAGGCAAAGCAGCTGAGGCCTCCCAGTAGGGAAATTATTAGTAGTTGAATCAATTAATTTGATTCTCAGCCTGTGACTTTAAGGCCAAACCGGTCAGCCGGCACTTTACCTCATGGGCCCTTATTGCTCACAAATGCAGAAGACAGAACAAAGATGCTGGGTACCAGAGCAATCCACCTTGACTCAATTCTGTGCATATCTGCTCTCCCTGTTCCCCATATCCTCCGGAGGGAAGCTCAGTCCAGCGATTTGCTAATAAAACTGTCAGAGTCTTCTCAGGGGAAACTGTACCCGAACCTTGCAGGGATCCTGAAGGCGGTCACTCACAGCCTTTTGATTTCTAAGAGTGCTAGTGTCACAATCCCAGCAGGTAACACGGCTTGAACACACAGATATGAGTGTTCACCACAGGATTCTCAACACCGCGGAGAATCAGGGCAAAGAGGAGGCTAAGCTTCAGGGGCAACAGAGACCTGCAATTCTGGTGACACTACGAACTCATCTGTACTCACTGTCCTGTAAACGTCAGGTTTATTAGCCTCCTAGACAGCCTACTTCTTCCAGCAAAGGGTGGGGGTAGGAGTCTCACAGATTCTTTCTATACCCTACATGTCTTTAATTTTCTACCACAAAACAGAGGGCAATCAGTGGTTTGGTAGGTCTCAGACATCCTAGGGCTAAGGGATGAGGTGCCAGGATTGACCCAATGTTGGTCCAGTGATGACTGATGAAGACAG
Source organism: Cavia porcellus (assembly GCF_034190915.1). Lineage (NCBI taxonomy): Eukaryota > Metazoa > Chordata > Mammalia > Rodentia > Caviidae > Cavia > Cavia porcellus. The sequence goes on along the minus strand of NW_026947500.1, from coordinate 51,568,221 downwards.
GAAATAGAAATGGACAGGGAAATGGACTCATGTGAACTCCACACTGTCATCAAGGAAGGCACACTTTCCCAGAGAGAGAGGTGCCCTAGTGGGCACACAGAGGAGTAGCTCCTCAGGCAAGGGGGCACAGCACCTGAGGGAAATTCCCACAGCTCAGTCTTGGGGGCATGCCTTGGAAGTATGTCAGAGCAGCCAGGAGACCAGCGGAAGGCAGAGAGGAAAAGCTGCCATCCATGGCCAGCAGTTCACGTCACATCCTGTCAGCCACCAACAGGGCCCTGAAACCCTTGGTGTTCATCAGTTTCTTTAAATTTCATGTGTGGGCTCCTGGAGTTTGTATTCCAGTATGAAGTGCGGACAATTTGATTCTGGCCACTCCATCCTCCCTGATCTTATGTTCTCATTTTCAAGTTGGCTCCCTTTTCATCCCAGTCAACACTTGGAGAGAGCTCCAAGATCATATAGCCTCTGGAAAGAAGGCTTAATGCGGGGTTTATTGTGAGCTAATAAGTAACAGCAGAGTTAAAGCACAGACAGAGGGCTGGAGATGTGGGGTTCTCAGTGGTAGAGGGTTTGTCTAGCACACCCAAGACCCTAGCTCTGAACCCCAGGAGAGGAGGCAGGGATGAGGGGAGGAGAAGGAGGAGGAGAAGAAGGAGGAAGAAGTAAAGGAGAAGGAGGAGGAAAAGGAGGAAGAGGAGAAGGAGAAGGAGGAGAAGGAGGAAGAAGTAAAGGAGAAGGAGGAGGAGAAGGAGTAGAGAACAAAATGTGCTTTCTTGTCACTCCCACACTGAGCTGGATCTCCAAGATCTCTCTTTAGTGGATACATGATGTGATCAAAACATACAGTGAATGTTTAAGTTTTGAAAATTTTATTACAGTAAAAGACACTGTTGTAGTCAGGGATTGCAAGGAAAACAGTGTAATACAGGATACATAATTCATGGAATTATTTTACGATAGTCACCCAAAGGGTCAAACACAAAAAGTATAGGAACTCTGTCCACATAATAAGACCCCAAAGAATCCAGCTAAGGGCCAGGATTCCACAGTAACATCCTGCATGAGTCCAGCTGAAAACCTAGAGCCAGGACAGTGACTCATGCAAGTCTGTTTCATAGATCTGCACTAGGAAGCTCCAAAGGTCAGTGGTGGAAGCCAAAAGGTCTGTATCAGCAGGATAAAGGATCTATATCGGTAGGCTGGAGCCTGGAAGTGGTGCTCAAAATAAAGACCAGGGCTCCCCAGAAATGTACCACAGCCACCCTCTGCAGCAACAAGGTCCCAAGTTCCTCTGCCAGTGAGAACAGCCAAGTCCCCATCAGGAAAGAAGCGCAACAAGTTTCTCCTGGAGAAGCCACGGCAACAGGAGAACCGACAGCACTACTCTCCCTCTTCTTCTCTTTATGAGGGCAGTAGTCCTTGCTGGGCCCTCCACGCCCAGCACCATGCTGAGTCAGCTCAGCCGATGTCACAAGTTGCCCAACAATTATCAATCCACCACAGACACATTGCTCTTAGGCCTCCTTGAAGTACTCCTTTCCCTTCCAACATGCTTATCTCACTGCTCTTCCCACTTTCTGAAACAGTTCTGAAGGTCCTCTTTAGTCTTTTTACACAGCATGATCAAAATATGGTGACTACCACCGCCAAGTGCCATTGAATGGAGAGGTGGGCTCAGAAAACCTTACAGGGTGCTCCCACGCACCCCGTACACTCCATCTACGATTCTGCAGACTCTTCCGCTTAGTTTTGTCTTGAAGCCCACCTTGTCTGAAAAAAGGCTAGCTACTTCCATTTGTTTCTTTGTTCCTGTCAAATGGAATATTGCTTTCTGTCCTTTGATGTTTATTTTATGAATTTCTTTTTGGTTCAAAGTGTTTCTTGCATGTGGCATATTGCTGAATTTTGTTTTCTTGATCCACTCTGCTAGTCTGTGTCAGGAGTGGGGTGCAGGCTGAAACCATTCACACTGAGAGTTAACACTGAAAGGCTTTGACTTATAGCATTGCATTATTTTCCTGCTGCTGATTTTCTGTCTCTCCCTTCTGCTGAACCACTCACCCTGCCTGGTGGGTGAACTTCCCACCCATTGAACTTACAGAATTATAAGCTTCACTGTCTCTTTCTAAGGTTTCTTTGAGACTGTGTTAGAGGCTGGTTTGTGGTCCTGGACAGCTTTATATGCTCTTTATCATACATCTTATTTCTCCAATAATTTTGAAAGATAATTTTGTAGGATACATCAGTCTGGCTAGGAAATTGTTTTCTTTTAGGGCCTGAAACACTTCACTCCCTGCTCTTCTGACCTTCCTGGTTTGTTCTGAGAACTCTGCAGTAATTACAATGGGTTTGCCTTTATAAATGATTTGCTACTTTTCTCTGACTGTTAAGCTTCTGTTCTTGTGCTAGACTTCTGGAATTTTGGATCTGATGTGTCAGGAAGAGGCTCTTTTCTGACCCTAGCTATTTGGGATTTTTTTAATGCCTCACTTACTTGTATGTTAAATAATTATGAAGTTTTCTGCCATTATTTCAGTGAGTTTTTGTGCCATTTGTGAGGCCTTATGATTTTTCCCTAACTCCAATATCTTAGTCTCCCTTGCATAATCTAGTAGCTACTGTATCCATTTTTCACGTTTCTTATTGCTTTTAAGGAACTTCTCATTAATTGGTCCCTGACACTTGTCCTGTCTCCTAGTTCACACCGGTCATGTCTGCCACCCATGCTTCTGACACGATTTTTAATCTCCTGATAGACTCTGGATTCTCTTCTGTGCTAGGCATTCATGTTTTATATCTTTTTGTTTAGCTCAACTAGCTTTTTATTTGTGCCTTCTGCAGACTCATGATTGTTCTGTGTAATAGGTCCACTATCTGGTTAGTTAGATATTATTTATACTCATCAAGCACCTTACTGATTTTAGTGCCTCTGTTACCCTTTCGTGTAATTCAGATGTGAGTTTTTTTCCTCTCCATGCTCCAGGGATGGATTGGGTTTGGAGGAGTTGGGAGTTTGGGGAGGTATTTTGTGGCCTTATTTCCCATGTTTCTGTTTGTTTGCGGTTGGTCTTTTTGTCAGTCATGCTGGAGCAGGCTGAGTATGAGGAAGCTTTGTTGCTAGTGTGTAGACCTCTTCAGTTAATCTCTGCTTTTCATTGATGCAGTGGGCACCTGGATACCTATAGGCCACTACCTCTGCCTCAAGATCCAACACTTTATTAGGATGGGGATACTTTATTTAGCCCAGGACTCATTGCTCCAGGAGTGGGCCACTGTATTGTTAATACAACAGCAGCCCAGGTACTGGCACACTGAGAAAAACAATAGCAGCAACACCTTGGCTATGGTATTAAAGCCAGCAATAATAACGGCATCAAAGACAAACTAGGTATCAACATATCCTAAGAAGCAAATATGTACCACCCTTGAACATACAGAAGGAAACTACAATCACAGTATAAACACTTCTAAAAATCCAAATATTTACCTACAATAAATACCTACTAAATTGAACACTTTGCATTCACTAAAAATAGAAGTCTATTCAATATTACTAACACAGAGTTAGCTAAAGAATCATAAATGTCAGTGACTACAGTAAGGAAGATAGACAGGGTGGAAAACTGGAGGATGAGAAAAGTAAAATTTGAAAGTCCATCAATGGAAGATGAAAGAGGAGAGAAAGAGATTAGGGAATGTAATGAGGAGTAAAAGGAAATTAACAGTATTAGATAGTAACAACAGACGGAAATTAACAAGAAAAATACAAAAAGAGAAGAAACAGCAAAATGAAGAAAAAAGTTGAAAGGAGAAAGAAAAAAAACAGAGAAACTAAGCCTTAATCTATCTACCCTCCCTTACTCCCCCAAAAAATCAATGAAGGGAAAAAGCAAGACAGAAAAAGAAAAGAAACAATTTGAGTTCATTAAAAAATTCCTCCGTGTTATTGGATGACTGCGTTCTTTGCAGACTCCGCAGTCCCGGGATACAGCAAATCATGGTTCTTTCTCCCTGCAAGCTTTGTTTGGGCCTCATGCTGCAGGCCAGGCTTGTTCTACCTCCTGGAGCGTTGGGTCTCCCAGGCCCACCTTCTCTCCAGGAACACCAGCCTCATTTGTGATCAGGCACATGGGTCGCTCTGAGCCTCTGCTGCCCAGCACGCAGGGAAACACATGATGGGCTTGGAGTTTGTGGGGGCGGGTTCTGAGGGCACAGCAGCAGCCAGGGGCTCCTCCTCACCCTTGTATGTTTGTTTGTTTGTTTGTGATTTCTGCAAGTTTTCTTTTATGTTGTTTTGAGGGTGACTTCCTATTTACGACCAGGGCTGGGATCTCCCTCTTTCACGAGGCTAGGTAACATGTCTGTACACATGTATATACCATTTTCTTTATCTATTTTCATCTGCCCTTGGGTTTTCAGGTCATATCTACCTCTTGGCTACTGTGTGTAATTATCCTGCAATAAACTTGGAGGCGATGCTCTTTTCCTAGCATGCTGATTTCAATTCTTTGAATATATACCCAGAAGTGGGGTTGCTGTATCATAGGATGGTTTTACTCTTTAATTCAGAAGCAGATCTCTTTGCACAATGTATCATCAGCCATGTATTTTAAAGGAAAGCAGGACTTCTAGCATTAAAATAACAGAACAAAAACAATCATAGTTCTTTATCTGAGTGAGTCCAACACAGCATAGCAAGACATAGCAAAATACTGACACTCATTTACGGCCATCATGAACTATTAGTATTTCTTTACTGCACCTCATCTTACCTTTCCTACACACATTCTAACTTCCCCTGAGCTCTTTTCATGGAGTAAATAGTGTATGGAGTCCTGTATATAACTCGGGGCTCCATGGCTAAGTTTCTACCTTTTCAGTTAGCCCTGTCTTCTTGAAGTCTTCAAATGACTGCTCAGAATTGAATCAGAAGGAAGCATTGAATTGCTTCCTCAGCCTAGGAAACGTCACTTAGTTCCCTGCCTTCATATAGATTCTGAGGGAGAAAATAATTCCTTGGTATATCATTTTATTTATACAAACCCAATATTGTCTTTCTCAATTAGGATAGAATTTCATCTAACTTGATCAGGAATTCTAACTACTCAATGTTTTCAATCACCTATCATGCAACTGACACATGAAAAATGTATTAATCATCCCCTTAATGGACCTGAGGTGATTTTCAGCCTCGGCTTTAATATCCGGAAAGAATCCTACTAAAAGTATAAAATACTTCACATGAAAATTACAAATTTGTTTTCAAACATCCTGTCATCTAGAATAAACACAATGCCCTTGAAGTTTTAGATAATTTTGTCTCACTTTGTGATCTTAAATTGCATATCCTTGGCAGTGTGCACCCTAATTTTCTACCTGTTCTAGTCTGTTTCTTCCAGAGGGAAATCCTGTCACTGGAATCCTGAGTATGCCATGGTGCATTCAGTTCGCTGAGTGTGGAATCATCCTACTTGTCCGATACAGTCCCTTCCAGCTCCCCAGGAGAGTGGTCACTACTCATAACTGGGCTATCTGATATTCCACACATCCAAGCTTGCTATTTGAAATTCTGAAGAACAGAGAGAAAATGAGTTTGAGTGTGGAACACAAGGGTCATCTAGACAAGAAGTACGAGCAGACAGGACCTGTTTCTGCTCAGTGTCTTTGCTTCAACTGTGACCAAGTTGGAGGAGTGAGGATCAAAAATCAGCGTCCCTTGGAAGGCTTTGGGCAGAGGTGTCACAGAGCGCATGATGAACTGGGAAACACACTGGCTAAGCTCATGTGAGATTCGTACCACTCTGCCTTTCTGAGGACAAGTGCTCCAAGAACATAAACTCGACATCCATGATACACACACCAGAAATGCCATGGGACAGCAGAAATGCTGTACCTTCACCAGACAAGTGCATGATGAAGGGCAGCCGGGACAGGTGATGAGGGACGGGGCAGGATGTACGTCCAGGAAAAAACAGCGATTTATACACTCGTCCTTGTGGGTTTTGTTCAGAGATCTTTGTGATGCGTCATTGGAAACCTGTAGCAGGATCTGAAGACTAATTAGATCAGAATCAGCTTTACTAATTGGGCCATAAAAATAACATAATTTGACCATTAAAAATAAGTATTTATTGAACCTATTAAAGTCTAAATGATGCCACAATTCTGAAATATGCAGGGATGAAAGATATTAACGCTAATGTCTTTAGCTCACTTTGAAATGAATCAAAACATAAGGTGGATTCATGGATGAATTGGTGGATAGATAAATAATAGATTATATATGTATACATATACATATATATATAATGAGGTAATTATAACAAATATTACCTACCACAGAATCAAAGTACTGAGTACAGGGAGTTTATTTCAAAATTTCTTTACAGCGGAAATATTTCACAGAAAATGTTGAGTAAATATAGTCCCTATAATCACAGAGCAGTGACACCTGCCACATCAGGACTGCAGAGGATTTAACTCTGCAGCCATCTGTTATTTGCTCTGAGAGTCACAGCTCTCACTCTGATCTCTTTTCAAACTCCATCTTTTCTTCCTTCTTCCTGAAGTAAGATTCCTGGTTCTTTGTGTGCCTCTAGCACAATATGCTCATTGAGCTATCAGGCATGCGATGAATCAGGAAGGTCCTCAGCCTGGTGCCCGAGTAGGTGGCTCCCAGGCTTTTCCAAGGGTGGAGGTCACTAGGGCAGCTTGACACTGCTGACAATTTTCCTTGCAGCCTCTTTTACCTCCTTGTTCCTCAGGCTGTAGATGAAGGGGTTTAACATGGGGATCACTGTGGTGTAGAACACAGACACAACCCGATCCCTTTCTGAGGACCGGTTAGAGTTGCCTCCCAGGTACATGAAGATGATGGTGCCAAAAAAGAGTGACACTGCAGTGAGGTGGGAGGTGCAAGTGGAGAAGGTTTTAGCCCGGCCTCCCGCAGAGTGGATCCTCATGATGGCCACTATGATGAACAGGTAGGACACCAGGATCACCACCATGCTCATGGGGATGACGAAAATGGCAAACACAACAATGACCAGCTCCTGGGTGTAGCTGTCCCCACAGCTCAGCTTTAAGAGTGGAGGGAGGTCACAGAAAATGAAGTCAATCTCATTGTTTCCACAGAAGGAGAGAGTGAAGGCAGAGACTGTCCGCACCAGCGCACTGAAGACACCAGCCATGTAAGCTCCAGCCACAAAACCTAGACGGGCCTTCCGTGTCATGATGGTGACATACAACAAGGGCCGGCACACGGCCACATAGCGGTCATAGGCCATGAGGGCTAAGAGGTAGCAGTCGATGGAACCAAAGAAGGTGAAGGAGAAGAACTGAGCTACACAGCGAGAGTAGGACAAAGCCGCCCCATGCTGCAACAACACAGCCATCATCTGAGGGACAGTGACAGAGGAGTAGCAGATGTCTGCCAGAGACAGGTGACTCAGAAGGAAGTACATCGGGGTGTGGAGCCGGCCATCCACGCGGATCAGAATGATCATCCCCAAGTTCCCCGTTACAGTGAGGAGGTAGAGAGACAAAAACAAGAGGAAGAGAGGGAATCCCCACTCAGGAAAGTCAGTGAAGGCAATCAGCAGGAACTCTGTCACTAGGGTGAGGTTCGCGCCTGCCATGCAGACCCTGGCACCTGAGAAGGCAGGGATGAGAAGCAAATTAGGAAACTCTGAGTGAGATTTGCCTTTATTGCTAGTTTGCATTTATTTATTTATTTTTTATCAGTACCAGGGATCAAACTCACGACCCCATGCTCACAAGGCAGGCACTTATGCCGCTGAGCTAAATCCCCAGCCCCTAGTTTGCATTTATTGAAGGTGTGCACAACATATGTCCGAGATGATTGGCATAAGCCCTACCTTCACAGCAGTTCTGTAACAGTCATCTCTGTATTGTAAATAAATGAACAAGAACATTTGCAGCCTATGACTGTGCGTTCCCCAACTTCTACTAAGCAGCTGTGTGAGTCTGGGGAGCTGGAGACCACTTGGAGCCACTCTTCCCTCTGGTTCCAGTAGGCGCTGCCACAGGGCCACCCCGGCCTTCTGTACCACCACACTGACCATCTCAGGACCCCACCACTCTTTCTCTGTGACCTGGCTCCTCTGCTATTTCCAACCTGGTTCATTTCATGTTAGGCTTAATACAACAGCCAAGAGCAGTGGCTCTCCCAGCCTTCTTCTGCTGGTTTCTCACCAGTGTCTGCTCCTTTAACTGAAATCTTGGTTAAAATCTTGACTCTCTTTTAGAACTCTGCCCCGGCACTGCATCATGGGTGGGATGTCACTCGGACTCCTCTGTCAGCAGCAACGTCCTCACCCTGACCCCTGAGCCTGCTTCCTCACGGCCCTTTTACTTCTCATCTCACACCCAGTGGCCCATTGGCCTTCCACAACCTTTCCAGCCATGTGAAGTTACATCAGCAGCTCCACCAGCCCCCACATTCTTCCCCTCTGCACAGTGAGCAGAGCACCCCTGCTCCCTAGGATCCATGTGCTTCCAACCACCAGGTTCTGCCTGACCATCAGCTACTTTCCAGCCTCTACCCACAGGGTGCTTCTTTTTTTGCTCCATCAGTCTTTCCCATCAGTGTTACTTGACCTGGATGTTCAGAGCATTGCAGGGCTTATTACACTTATGTGGAATAAGTTTTCAGATGAGACAAGAATCACTGCAAAAAGGGATAGTTTCTTACACATGTTCAAGAGATTACTTTTATCTTTTGAAAGTCTTTAACTACTGGAAATGTTTGGAGTGTAGATACTTGCTAGGGAGCAACCCACTTAGGATCCCTTTTGTGTCTTTCTCAGACAGAAGCTCTGGTTCTCTCAACAAATATATTCTGCTCTTATAAACTCCATCATTCCTAAAATTCATTCTTCAATTTTAGATAATACAGGCTCATACTGGATAACTAGTAGGCTGGAAGTTTCCTATCCCTATATACTTTGAATGTCTTCCACCAAGATCATCAGACAGAGGACCAATCTGGGAAGGACCATGCACTGTGATCCTGTCAGCTCCTTCCACCATCAACACAATAGGACAGGACTTTTGAATACACCACACCAGACTCAAGCCCTGGAAGCCAGAGACTATCACTTGAGGTGAAGAACCATCTACATACTTCTGTGAACCTACCAGAAGACTTAAGATTTCTCTTCAGGAAAAAAAGCCTTCTGGTAAGTGATGTACTATTAGCATTTCTACTAAACACTTCACCACTCAAAGAAGGGTGCAGTTCCTTTCTAATGTGGGCACAGGAATGTGCAGAATCATTACAACAAACTTCCTGCTGGATATGTGGCCTGCTCCCCATGTTGAGTACATCAGGACTTCCTTGGTGGGTATTCCCACTTCAAAGAGATGATTGGAATAAACTATAAGGCTACATTAATGAGATGCAAAAAAGTTCAATAACATAATTTAGTCCACCATTAAAAAGTAATGGAATGGCCCGTAAATTATACTCTTAATGATTCTGGACATAATCAAATTTTTCTAGCAGTGCTACTGATGCCTTACTTTAGGCACTAATGAGGCCCCTATTAAATAAAAATAAGAGTCCTATTCTGAGGCCAAGAGTCACAGATATCAAGATGGCTACTTTCAAATATGAGATGAGCACATATGGTTAACCCCCACCATAGGATATCTCAGTAGAAAGGTGTCCTTATGTGGGGAACAAAAGAGTCACTCCTATCTCATTGGCCTAACTCCACTAAGCTCTTGGGTTAGACACCCAACCCCTGAACAATGTATATACACAATAACTTTACAGGCTAAAGGCAGGTTTGCAACAGACTGGTTTAATCACCCTGGAATTAGATGGGGAACCCCCAACGGCACTCACTGGTCTTATGGAACCAACCTGCGGCTACTCCCAGGATGGAGAGGGAGATGCACCATGGGATTTGCATGGTTACAAGGCAGGAGTGTCAAAAATATCAGCAAACCTGAAAATTTGCCCCACCTACAACATCAACAGTTCTGAAGTGGGTTTCACTGGTATGATCACTTGGCCTTTATCTTTATCCCTTCCCTAGGGTTAGAAGAAGGCATGTAGCATATCAAGGCCTTAACTAACTATATTCAGCAGACCTTAAATGACCCAGTAACTAGTCTCTCTCTCCTAAATGAAGAAGTAAAATTAATGAGACAGGCCATCCTCCAAAATAAGATGGTGTACACAGGGGAGGAGATATTTGTGCAATTGTAAAGACTGAATAATATATGCACATTCCCGATCCACCTGCTAATATCTCAACAGCCATTCAAGATATTAGATGACAAATCAATGACACGTCAGATTCTAAACTCCTAGACCTTATTCTTATCCTCCTCGTGGGAAGCCATTACTAGCTCTACTTATGGAAATCTTTGTTAACTGTACTCATAATTATCCTGTTGATTCTGTTGTTTGGTCCATGCATACTTAAATTGTTTCTTTGCCTGTGTCTCCTCCAGACTTAAACCTGTACGCTTGCCCAAGATGAAAATGCCTAGTGTCTACTGAAGGCTTTTAGATAGACCCTCTGTAAAGTATCTCTGACTGCCAATCAGCAAGCATGACCCCCTTCCACCTAAAGAAGCAAAGGTCTGCCATAGCCCACTACTCCCTGATGGCAGTTCAGGGTATGTCTTCAAAGGGGGAAAAGTTATAGTCAGCTAAATTAGACAGAATATTATAGGCAGTCAGAGAAGGCTAGACATTCAAAAGAGCCAATGCAGAAGACCAGATACTTTGCAACCGAGGGAGACAGACACCTCCACTCAGGGGCCAGACCTCAAGATAAAAAATAAAATGAATGAACTCACATTCTAAGGATAAAACATCAAGGACTGATATTCTCAATAGGTCTCTGTCATCTTGAGGAAGCCAGGGGGGGTGCTACTAACCCAGCCTCCTACAGGCAGAGACCTTCTTCTGTATTTATCCCTGCTTACTACATGACTCATGTCCCCCATTAGACTCCAATTTAATCAAGTTGACCAGAGCAATTATGTTCCTAATCTTATTGGTTGACCATAGATCTGTCCTACCTCATGCCCAACTTGTGAGTTCCCGTTATCTCCCAACTGAGACCCACTTTACCTTGTGATATTGCTCTATAAATATCGCTAGAAAAAGCAAAGTTCTTAGCAATCCATTGAGGACCAATTCTGTCTCTCTTGACAGAAGCTTTTTTTCTCTTTGTAAATATATTCTTCTCATTAAAAAGAAACCTACCTAGAATTGATGAACACCTGGTGATGGGCTTTCACATGCTTCAGGATGTGTCCACCATGAAGTCGCCGAATGCACACATGGATAGCGGCCTATAAGCCCTGAAGGAGAGCTAACAGATTGAACATCCTTTGGCAAAGCCACAGAGGAGCAGCACAGAGAAAATATTGCTAATCTTAAAAGTATAAGAGTTCAACAACTGCTCATATATTGTACTGACCTGTCACAGAAAATGATAAATAATGGAAACCGAACATGGTGATCTACATTGGGCTTGAGCCAAGAAGGCCAGGTCGGTCTCCTCACCTGAATTCCACTTCAGATTTACCTGGCTAGTCCTCTGCTTCATCTCTGATTCTCCTGAGCCTCTTTTACTGCTTAAAGAAGCATCCTAAAGATGCAAGGGGAGAGGATTGGGGAGTCTGGAGGTGTCTGTTGCTTTCCCACACCTGTTTATATATGATGATGAGCCGATGTGTTAGAGCCTCTGTGTCCTCTTCCCTCATCCCACATGACACACACACCCACACGTACACGCACATGCACATGCACACACCCAGGCAGGGTAAACCCCTGATGGGACAGCCATGACTCAGCTGCCTCACAGTTCCTGAGCAGTATGATCCTCCAGATCCTTGCAGCTAGTACTGTCCTACCAAGGTCTCTGCTCTTCATTTCCATGATTTGCTCAATCTGGTTAGGTCACATACTTACTCTAGGCTTTGTTCAATTTCAATCAGAGTTTAGAGAAAGACTTCTTCCTATCAGCTCCCAACTCCAACCCACACTCCTGTAGGAGTGACATGAACAGGTGCTGTAGGTGCTCTGAGATCCACATTCATCACCCAAAGTGGTCTCCAAGGTATAGCAATTATAGTCCCTGTGGATATGTCTCAACAAGAAGACAAGCAGTTTCCTCTGAGGCCCAGTTCCCAGTCCCCTAATGCACCCACAGATGAGGTCTAAAAGACCTGAGTCCCAAATCTGCATGTTCCCTTGTGGAATTAGAACTCTCAGTCAATGTCTTCAGTATGAAGAAAGTCATGAACTATGCCAATTGTTGCCCTCACCCATGTGGCTCTATCCTGATTCAAAGAAAAAAGTTTATCTGCATTATGCAGAAGGGTCAAGGAGCACCCTTCCAGAACTCAGTTGGGCACATTGTCTTCTGTTTGTTCTCTCTGGAAGCCACAGAACTCATTAAGTCAGTCTCTCAAATTGATAGTATCCTTCTCCCTCCTCCTCTCTCTCTCTCTCTCTCTCTCTCTCTCTCTCTCTCTCTCTCTCTCTGTCTTTCTCTCTTTCTCTCTCTCTTCCCTCTCTCCCCTCCCTCTGTCTTGCTCTCTCACTCTCTCTCTCCCCCGTAGGTAAAGCAAAAGCAAAGAGGAGAATCTGCCAGCTCTTCTTGCACGATCTTTGCCAGTTCTTTGTATCTTTGAGTACAGAATTTTTAGACCCTGCTAATGTTGGTTACTGAGACAAAATCATGTCATTACTGAGACAAAATACCCAATGCTCAAAATGAAGGAAGGAAGGTCTGTTTAGCTTAAAGTTTTTGGAGGTTTTTATCCATACTTAACTGGTTCCAAGGCAGAGTGGTATGGCTGAGGGGCAACAATTCATGGCAGCTGTGGCAGGTACCAAAAGCACAAGAGCAAAAGGGCAAAAAGGAGGGAGCAAGCCTCTTTTCTTCCTTTATATTGTAAATAAGCTATGACCCTCAGGTGGATGTAGCACTCACACCATCTCCATGCCCTCCTCTTGTACAGTGAGGATGTTTACAAAGTAAAGACCCTGGGTCCCTGCTCGATTACTTAGTTAAATGCTTGACCTTCTAAAATTGACACAATGAACACTATCTTAGAGAGGTTACAGCCTCTACATCCCAGGATGAGAGCTTCTGAGTTACTTAATTAAGCTTCTTGACTTCTCCAGTTGACACAGTTTATCAAACATAACAATTCAGCCTTTTTCAACTTGGGAACCCGATACATTTATTTAAACCAGTTTCCAGATATAAAGATATGCATATTCTTGTTATTGTACAACTTGAACATTATAACAGGTTTAATAATCCTTAAGAATCAGCATTAAATCTAGAAACAGTATTTTACATTATAATCATAACATTCTCTCCTTGACCCCTCAAAGATGCATGGACATCCCTTGATGTAAAAAGCATTTAATCATCTCTAAAAGGTGCCAATGTCTTAGGAGTTTCAGGACAACTAAAAGTCCAAGTCCCAAGTCTCCTCTGAGATACAAGGCAAACTCTTAGTTGCAACCTCCTGCACAAATAAAAAACTAAGTTAAGCCCTGCCAACATTCAATAGCTCAACATAAACATTTTCATTCCATAGTTACAAACAGGAGGGAATATTCAGAAAGAAGCAAGACCAAAATCTGGAAGGGCAAACATTAAGTCTTGTAATTCCATGTCCCACATCTGAAGCAATCTGGTTGTGGATATAGCTCCCATGGCTCCTTTCTTGTGGTGGTTTTGTTCCCTCTTGCAGGATTACATGGATGATCCATGCTCCTGGCTTGTCCAAACCTTTAGAGTCTCCACTGTACCTTTGCCTTCACATTCACAGAATCATACACTGCTCTCTCAAAGGCACACTGCCTGGTCTCCAAGGCCTTCTGAAGTCAGGGTGGAAGATTTTTTAACCTCAAAACTCTTGAATTCCATATGCATCTAAAACCAGGCACATGCAGGTGATGCCAAGGTTTGATCTCAATTGGAGAAATAGGCAGGCTTTCCTCTTACCTGCATGAGTAGAGTGCCTCAGGCACTGAACTCTCTAAAGCTGATTGTGAGGAACAAATTCTCTCTGCCACCACCATCCTGGAACATGGCCCTTTGCAGCTTTCTTCTCAAAGGAAAGTCTTTCATTCTTGCAAGTTTCCAGTCTGCAAAAGGAGATTTACTGCTTCTTGTAATGCTCTCAGACCCTCTTTTATATTCTCCTGTTCCTTCTCAGCAATTGAGACCTCAGCTCTACCTTTATAGTTCATAGCTTTACAAGAACTTGTTTCTGGCCAAACTCACAATGATTGAAACCATACTGCTGGGCTATTTGCTTTTGATCTGCATCATAAATCTGGTTAAAGCCCCCAACAATATCCATGCCACCACCTCAACATTCAACTGCCTTGAAATTTCTTTTGCCAGATTAATTAATCTGCCACCCATAATCTCAATCTCAGGCAAAATCTCTGGACACAAGGAAAATGCAGACAAACTTTCCGCCAAGCCATAGCACACATCCTCTGGAGTCCAAAAACCAATGTAGTCCTTCTTCCCAGGAGAAATCTCTCAAACCTGGTCTTTACTGGAAGAATTTTTACAAGGCTCCTGGTCTTCAGAGCTGTGACCAGAATCTCCTCTAAAGAATGGCCTAAAGCATTCTGGCAATACTCTTTCAAGTAACATCTTGTGTTACTTGTGTCAAGTAACATCAAGTGTTTCCAAACACTTCCCCAAGCCATTTTCAAGTGTTCTTAAACCACATAGTCAGGCATAGTCACAGCAATGACCCTACTCCTGGAATCAAATTCTGTGTTACTTACTTTTCTCTCATTGCTGAGACAAAATACCTGACACCCAAAATGAAGGAAGCACACATTTATTTAGCATGCATTTTGTGGTGATTTCTGAATGTGCTTATCTGGTTCCAAGGCAGGGTAACATGACTGAGGGGAAATTGTTCACAGTAACTAAAGCAAATACCAAAAGCACAAGAGCAAAAGGTCAAAATGAGGTGAGCATGCTTCTTTTCCTCGCTTATATTGTAAACAGACTACACCCTTCAGGGGTGTGTAGCACTCACACCATCTCCATGCCCTTTTCTTGCAGGAGCTAAGGATATTTACAAAGTAAGGTCCCTGACTCTTGGTTAAACTTCTGACCTCAAACTCACACAATGGCAATATCCTTGAGAAGAAATGACACGTCCTTTACATCCCAGGATGGAGAACTGCTGAGATACTTAGCTGTTTTTGTAATCACAGACAAGTGAGACCTGCCACACCAGGACTTCACAGGGTTTAGTTCCACAGCCTTCTATTATTTGCCCTGGGAGTCACAGGTCTCCTTATGGTTCTTCACACACTTTATCTTTGCTTCCCTCTTCTTCCTGGTGCAACTGTTCTGCACCTTTTCATGCTTCGTACCATGGTATACACTGATTGAGCCCTCATTCTTGTGATGAATCAGGAAGGTCCACAGTCTGGTGCCTGAGTAGGTGGCTCCCAGGCTTCTCCAAGGGTGGAGCTGACTAGGGCAGCTTGGCACTGCTGACAATTTTCCTTGCAGCCTCTTTCACCTCCTTGTTCCTCAGGCTGTAGATGAAGGGGTTTAACATGGGGATCACTGTGGTGTAGAACACAGACACAACCCGATCCCTTTCTGAGGACCGGTTAGAGTTGCCTCCCAGGTACATGAAGATGCTGGTGCCAAAAAAGAGTGACACTGCAGTGAGGTGGGAGACACAGGTGGAGAAGGTCTTGGCCCGGCCTCCCGCAGAGTGGATCCTCATGATGGCCACGATGATGAACAGGTAGGACACCAGGATCACCACCATGCTCACGGGGATGACGAAAATGGCAAACACAACAATGACCAGCTCCTGGGTGTAGCTGTCCCCACAGCTCAGCTTTAAGAGTGGAGGAAGGTCACAGAAAATGAAGTCAATCTCGTTGTTTCCACAAAAGGAGAGAGTGAAGGCAGAGACCGTCCGCACCAGCGCACTGAAGAGACCAGCCACGTAAGCTCCAGCCACAAAACCTAGACGGACCTTCTGTGTCATGATGGTGACATACAGCAAGGGCCGGCACACGGCCACATAGCGGTCATAGGCCATGAGGGCTAAGAGGTAGCAGTCGATGGAACCAAAGAAGGTGAAGGAGAAGAACTGAGCTACACAGCGAGAGTAGGACAAAGCCGCCCCATGCTGCAACAACACAGCCATCATCTGAGGGACAGTGACAGAGGAGTAGCAGATGTCTGCCAGAGACAGGTGACTCAGAAGGAAGTACATCGGGGTGTGGAGCCGGCGATCCACGCGGATCAGAATGATCATCCCCAAGTTCCCTGTTACAGTGAGGAGGTAGAGAGACAAAAACAAGAGGAAGAGAGGGAGCCCCCAATTGGGAAACTCAGTGAAGGCAATCAGCAGGAACTCTGTCACTAGGGTGAAGTTCGCGCCTGCCATGCAGACCCTGGCACCTGAGAAGGCAGGGATGAGAAGCAAATTAGGAAACTCTGAGTGAGATTTGCCTTTATTGCTAGTTTGCATTTATTTATTTATTTTTTATCGGTACCAGGGATCAAACTCACGACCCCATGCTCACAAGGCAGGCACTTATGCCGCTGAGCTAAATCCCCAGCCCCTAGTTTGCATTTATTGAAGGTGTGCACAACATATGTCCGAGATGATTGGTATAAGCCCTACCTTCACAGCAGTTCTGTAACAGTCATCTTTGTATTGTAAATAAATGAACAAGAACATTTGCAGCATATGACTGTGCGTTCCCCAACTTCTACTAAGCAGCTGTGTGAGTCTGGGGAGCTGGAGACCACTTGGAACCACTCTTCCCTCTGGTTCCAGTAGGCGCTGACACAGGGCCACCCCGGCCTTCTGTACCACCACACTGACCATCTCAAGACCCCACCACTCTTTCTCTGTGACCTGGCTCCTCTGCTATTTCCAACCTGGTTCTTTCCATATTAGGCTTAATACAATAGCCTAAAGCAGTGGCTCTCCCAGCCTTCTTCTGCTGGTTTCTCACCAGTGTTTGCTCCTTTAACTGAAATCTTGGTTAAAATCTTGACTGTCTTTTAGAACTCTGCCCAGGCACTGCATCATGGGCGGGATGTCACTCGGACTCCTCTGTCAGCAGCAACGTCCTCATCCTGACCCCTGAGCCTGCTTCTTCACGGCCCTTTTACTTCTCAGTCTCACACAATTGTCACACTTGCCTTCCACAACTTGTCCAGACATGTGAAGTTACACCTGCAGCTCCTCCAGCCCTCCACATTCTTTCCCTCTGCACAGTGGGCAAAGCACCCCTTGTCCTAGGATGCCTGTGCTTCCAACCCCCAGATCCTGCCAGACCACTGAGCACTATCCAGCCTCCACCCACAGGGTGCTTCTTGCTTACCTCTCCATCTTCCCCAGTCAGTGTATGTGTCCTGGGGCTTCAGAGCATATGAGGGCTTATGACATTTTTGTGAAAGAAGTTTTCAGATGAGACAAGAAGCACTTTGCAAAGAGAAAGGTTCTGTGCACATATTCAAGTGTTTACTTTCGTTTTTTGAAAACATTTAACAACATGAAATGCTAGAAATGATGAACACCAACAGCTGGGTTTATGTGTCGTTCTTCAACGTATATGCCTACTGAACAGTGTCTACCATAACTACACCCTCCTGGTTTTGACAGGAGTGGGGTTTTACACCATCCTTAACAGAGAACACATAAACACTCTTCTGCACAATGCATATTACTTTATTTAATCCCCACAACCACTTCATGATGAAGGAACTTCTTTCTACAGCCTAGGAAACTCAAGTCAGAATGAGTTTGACACGCATGAGATTGCGCAGCCAGTGAACAGCAGAGCTGTCCTGAGAAACAAAAGCGCACATGGGTCAGTTTACCTGGTGATGGCCTTTCACATGCTTCAGGACGTGTCCTCCATGAAGTCCCCAGATGCCACACCTGGACGGCAGCCTATAAGCTCCTGAGGGCAGCTTAGCAAAATGAATCTTCTTTGGCAAAGCCACAATGGAGCAGCACAGAGAAAACACTGATCGTCTTGAAAGCATAAGACTTTGGCAGCTGCCCCCATGTTGGACTGACCTATCACAGAAAATGACAAATATCAGAAACTGGAAGTGGTGATCTGCACTGAGCTTGAGCCAAGAGGGTCAGGTCAGTCTCCTCACCTGAATCCCACTTCAGATTTACCTGGTTGGTCCTCTGCTTCATCTCTGATTTTCCTGAGCCTCTTTTACTGCTTAGAGAAGCACCCTAAAGGTTCAAGGGGAGAGGACTGGGGAGTCTGGAAGTGACTGTTGCCTCCCCACACCTGTTCACATATCATGATGAGTCCATGTGTTAGAGCCTCTGTGTCCTCCTCCCTCATCCCACATTACAGACACACACACACACACACACACGCACACACACGCATGCACACACACACGCACTCATGCAGGGTGAACCCCTGATGGAACAGCCATGACTCAGCTACCTCACAGTTCCTGAGCAGTATGATCCTCCAGACCCTTGCAGCTAGCCCTGTCCTACCAAGGACTCTGCTCTTCATTTCCATAATTTGCTCAGTCTGGTTAGGTCACATACTTCACTCTAGGTTTTGTTCAATTTCAAGCAGAGTTTGGAGAAAGTCTTCTTCCTACCAGCTCCCAGCTCCAACAAACACTCCTGTAGGAGAGACACAAACAGGTGCTGTAGGTGCTCTGAGATCCCCATTCATCACCCAAAGTGGTCTCCAAGGTACAGCAATTATAGTTCCTGTGGGTTTGTCTCAACAAGAAGAGAAGCAGCTTCCTCTGAGGCCCAATTCCCAGTCCACAGGTGAGTTATAGAAGACCTGAGTCCCAATTTTGCATACTCCCCTGAGGAATTAGAAGTCTCTGGCAATGTCTCCAGTTGGAAGAATGTCCTGAACTACACCAGCTGCCACCCTCACCCACGTGGCTCTATCCTGATATCAGGGAAGACCTTGTCTGCATTATACAGAGGGGTCAAGGATCACCCCAGCCAGGCATCAGCTGGACACTGTCTTCTGTTTGTCCTCTCTGGAAGTGATATGACTCATTAAGTCAGTCTCTCACTGATGGTCTCATTTCCTCCCCTCCCCACAGTTAAACCAAAAGCCAAAGGAGAGAATTTGGCAAGCTCTCTTGGCATGATCTTTGCCAACTCTCTGTATCTTTGACAGTATAAAATCTTTAGACCCTACTCTGTAGGCATTTTCTTACGTTGAATTGCAACGTGTCTGAAATCAAGGAAATAGAAGGAAGGTAAGAAAGAACAGGATAGTTGTTTTCTTTGACTATTTTGAGAATGAAGAGATAATGGGACCATGGTAATTCTTCAGTTCATGACTGTACTGAGAGTTCTAAACAAGGAACAAGAGATACAAAATAGAACACACACACACACACACACACACACACACACATGCATGCACACAATGCCTTTTCATAAGAAATGTGTACTTTAGAAGATGAAATAATTATCCATCCTACAGGATGACAGGTATGAAATTCTTCAGCCAAATTCAAGTCACGTACCATGCACATTCAGTGTACAGCAAGAATACAGTTGGAGTGGATCAGGGATCCTCTCAGAGGAGATGGTCATGGGAAGGAGGAGGCAATGGAGGTACAATGGGCAAACAGCTTAGGCAGGGGGATCAACATGACCAAATGCATAACAGAAGAGCCAGAGGACTGCTCTTAGGTCAGTGAGTGATACTTTTTTGGTAGTACAAGATGGTATAGAGTCAGCATCACTTTTCCAAACTGGTTGGGACCAGAAATATTTCAAATTTCAAATGTTACAATATCTGCATCTACAAAATGAACTATCCTTGGGGCAGGACCCAAGTTTAAGTGTGAAATCCATTTGTGTTTCATACACACCTTACACAGAGCCTGGAGGCAATTTTATCAGCATTTTTAAAGTACCTGTATTTTGACTGTAACCTGTCACATGACGTCAGTTTGGAATTTTTCACTTGTCACTTCATGCAAGAACTCAGAATTTTTTGAGATTTTGAAGCATTTGGGATTTCCAGTTTTCAGATTCAGGATGCTCATCACATACTGGGCAAGTCCAGTGCTGAGTGAGATATATATGACACTGGCTCAAGCATCAAAGACAGAGAGGCACCAGGAACCTTGATAAAATGGGATTTTAAGCTACTAATTTTAAATATCAAAATCAATGCAGACACTAGCAATATTTTTGGTGAAGAAAACATCAACATTTTAGTTAAAGGCAGCATGGAGATTTTACGGATTTTCCTCTTGCCTCAGTCCCAAGTATGCCCCACAGGACCCAAGGACTGGGAGAGATGCTTGAAGTCAGAAAAAAACTGAGGGGCTTTGGCAGGGAGAGATGTAACAAGTGCCTTTTAAATATCGAGGGGTCTTTGGTTCTCTCCTCACTATTCTTCATTTTAAAAACGCAAGAAAGTCAGCTCAGTATGAGTGAATAGTTGCAGTATCTGTACCCGTCTAAAAGCCCTCTCTCCGTCTATCTTCCTAAGAATTCTGTGAGGGTCAGGGAGAGTGATTTTCCTCCTTATAGAGATGAGTGAGAAGAGGCACAGAGAGGGGGCTGTGGCCACGTGGTTACCTGGTGCAGAGATCATAAATTTTGTCTGCTCCAGTCACACTGACTGCCAAAGGACTCTCTGCCTGGTTGCAGTCTCTTCTGAAGGTTTTTGGTTTTAACAATGAACACACACATGCATGCACATGTCAGAGTTTATCAGATGAAGAGATGAGTCTTCTGTATTAACAAATAAACAGCATCATGCAGCTTTGTGAAATAAGTGTATTCTTACTCACAAAATGTATAGTTTGTATGTCAGAGTGATGGCAATTGGAGAAGGTGGCCTTCGAGGCTGCCAGGGCAGAGGAGGGAAGGGAGACAGGGCTAGGGACAGACATGAGATGGTCCTTCTCCCCTCTATCTGCATCCCAGTTCCCGGAAGCCAAAGCCCTGGCTCAACACGACCTCCAGAGGTGCCAGGAGGCCTCTGATGCACAGGCATGCTGGCCCAAACTGATGTCTGGGTAAGCAGGTCCGTGCCCTTCCTCACCCTGATGCAATATGGAGTCTGAAACCCCTTCAGGATTCTGGAGGATGCTCGAAGGCTCCCTCTTACGTTTGAAAGGCTCTTTTCTTCCTGCTTCTCCTCATTTCCAGCAACCTCTAGTCCTTCCTTCACACCAAATATGAGGGATGACCTAGGTGCTTTCTCTCCCAGTCTCTGAAGCAAACTTGACAGTGTTCGCATACAAGAGGTGCTTTTAACAAAAACAATGTGGAAAATGTAGGAATTTTACAGTAGTTCATGGATTAGGGGTTAGAATTAAATAACTTATGTCACAATGTAATTTCCCCTGACAGTCCCACCACAGGGGATTTGTCACTAGCTGCCCCTAAATTTCCCCTTAAGCTGTCATCCAACCTCATCTCTTTGTCTACTAAGATTATATATATATCCCTTCTTGCTATTGTAAATCTTCCCAATCCATTTCCTGTTTGATCCATTAGAAGATCAAAAAATTTTATATAGTTATGTATGATAGTCTAAATATTTACCATCCAAACATCTCCCATTTAGAGTACATTGAAGATTCTTGTATGTCATTACCAAGATGCCCTAAAGCATCATATGCTTTTTCATATAATTTCCTCAAAAAGAGAGGGGGTTCTTTCTTTAATAGGAAATATCAAGCCAAATCTCAGCTCACATTCTATAACATCCCAAAAACTGATTCAAATTTCAAAGAAACCCAGGAACCTGGGTTAAACAACCATCTTTATAGAGACTTTGTTATGGTGGTATCTTTTTTATAAATCTCCAAAATAACACATGTTCTGTGCAGCAGCTGTAAAATGTGTCTGACCAGAGTGCTGTTAGTAAAGAACACCCTCAAGTTCAGTGGTGCATAACAGTGAACATTCATTCTGTCATGGCTCTGTGAATCATCCAAGACATATCATATTCATGCTGGATTTGATGATGTTGTCCAAATTGCATTGTGGTTCCTGATCTGTCTCATCTCTTTCATCATCTTTGGATCCACAAGGTTATCCAGGGCTTGTTCTCTACTAATGGAAAAAAATGCACTTGGGCAAAGCCTCGGCACCAAAGCACAGTGCAAGTCTCTGCATACTATCTACTGTTGTCCCATCAGCCAAAGCAAGTCATCTGATCTGACCAAAAGCCAGAGTACAGTAGTTTACTCCACTCCCAGTGGGGAGGGTGTAGGATGAATATTTCCTGAACAATAATCCTATCTTTCCATTTACAAATGCTCATATCCCAGTGAACCACATCAAAGTAAACACATCACCACCCAAATCCTCTGCCACAAGCTTCAACAAGTTGCATCATCAAGACCAAAGTCTAGGATCTTGTGATCCCCATCAGACCCAGATAGAACACCCTGTCATCTAAATAGGCATAAAATAAAAAGACAGATGTTGACCCATTAGCACCCCACGTGCATAAGTAATGAGGAGAACTGAAGTAAATACTTCCCTAGAAAAGGGGAAGGAAAGTCAACAAGAAGCAAGCCCTCCCTGAAAGTCAGCACCATGCAAGGACCACTGTGGGGAGATCCAGATACCATTTTCTTGTGAGTCAGCACCATTCGTGGACTGAAGAAGAGGAAAATAAAAGTCACCAAACAGCAAGCCCTCCCTGCAAGTCAGTGCCATGTGTGGGATACAGAGGGGAGAACCAGATGCCAGTCCCTTTGGCGCATGGGCTGGGAGACAAGAAGAGCCAAACCCCACCTCCCCCCACCACTGTAAGTGACCCTCTGATCCAAAGAAACACAGGCTGCAATGATAAATTTTGAGGTGAAATACAACCTAATGCTTGTAATGTTTAGTGTTTCACTGACTTTGTAGGCATAAAGCCAGCAGTCTGATAATCTATTTAAAGGATAACAATACACAATGTAGTATCTATGGGGGATTTCCTTCTGAAGGTCGTAGCCATTGTTAATTCCCTGTGGTCTTGCTTTGAAGTCCTGTATTATTTTCATTGTTTTATTGAGTTGGGTTTTATTTGGTTTTGTCTCATTTGATTTTATTATATCCAATGGCATAAGCAGTTATTTCAAAGATAACAGATACATTATGGTAACCACTTTGGATTTACTATCTTGTTTTGAAGTCCTTTACTGCATTTATTATTTTGCTTTTATTGGTCTATTCTGTTCTTTTTTATTTAATTTTTACTATGCCTGAAGTTATGGGCAGCTATTTTGAGGACAACAAGAGGCATTATGTTAACCATTGTTGATTTCCTATTATCTTTTTGGAAATCCTGTGTCATTTACACTGTTTTGTTTTGATTGGCTATATTCTGTTTTGCTTTGTTTTACTCTCTTTAAAATAAAAATTACCAAAAAAGTGGGAGGAAGAGGAACAGGCACATGATGGTCATAGCAATTCTGAAGTCCTGGTAAAGAATGGCCGTGTCCCTCCCATGATGCATAAAGTGCAACTTTTTACATCATGAACCCACTCCCTCGAGAAGAAAGGAGAGGAGAGAGGCAAGAAGAATGTCTCAGACCTAAGTTCTTATGGCTTTTAGAAAATACTATTACCATTACCAATTTTTTCATACACAAAAATAGATGAGCTCCTTCAGTGTTTGATTTTTCTCTAAATTAACATCTTTTGCCACTTAGTTCACTGAAGGATTATAAGTTTTGGATTTAAAAAATGAGCACAGGGCCAGGGATTTAGCTCAGAGCATAAACGCCTGGCTGGCAAATGCCAGGTCAGGAGTTCGATCCCCAGTACCAAAAAGGAAAAGAAAATGAAAATGAACACCATTTTCACACTACTGGGCCCATCGTTTTTTAGCTCAGCAACCCCTGCCTGAACACATGTAATGTGTCTGCACTTCAACTTCCTCCTGTATAACTCAGGAATAATAGTACTAATCTTAAAAAGTTATGAAGAAAAGTCAGTAAAGACAAAGTAAAGTAAACTCTTCCACAAGGTAACTTGATCTTTACCAAGAAGGCAGGTGTTTCCCAATGTCCCCAATTCAGCCTTTCCTCCCACTTCCCAGTCTGAAGCTGTACACAATGAATGTCACTGCAGAATCACACAAATCAGTCATTTAAAGATAGCTCCAGGGCTTATTTGGATTTTCACAAATGCAGAACCTACTACTAACAACTATGCCAGACACTGAAACAGCCAGCATCCCTGAATGTCGGTCTTAGTCACTTTCCTCATCACCAGGACAAAATAACCAATGCCACCAACTTGAAGGAGGAGAGGTTTATTCCAATCAATGGTTTTAGTCTATGGCCGGCTGCTTTAAAGCAGAAACAGGATGCCAAAGAGCCCTGGTGGAGGCAAAGGCCTACTCGTGTCATGGTACCCAGGGAACAGAAAGAGAAGGAAATGAGCCAGGAAGGGAAACAAACACTTCCGGGTCATCTTTCCACGGCTTACTGCTTCTGACAAAGTTCCGCCTCCCAACAACACATTCAGCTACATTCCTAAGGGTGCCTGGATGATCCCACCATCTTCCCAACACAGGAGACTTTGGACGCCATCTTAGATCTAAACAGTAAAGAGGATATTATGGGCCAGACACTCTGACAAGCATTTCACATATAACATCTCACTAAAAAATAAATGTATAAACTATTCAAACTAAATATAGCATTTCTTATCATACAAAGGCATCCTCATAGGTGAACAAACATTCTTGCTTTGGCTGAGCACCTCCTAATTCCATTAAGCAACTGTCCCCTGGTTGTCTTCTTCAGCTTTGTTCTTCTCTACCTCAGTGTTACTGTTGCTACTTGGTGTCAGACTTCCCTGTTACATGATGTAAGTTCAAATATTTATCTTTCTCCCCATTAAAATGTAGAGTCTCCTGATTGATAGTACTATCTGGGATAGTACATCTTCCCCTGCTTTTCCCTGGTGCAAGGCTTCATGGGAAACTCCCTACTAAAAGATGTCTAACCTCTAGGGCCTGGGTTCCATGCCTAGTATGCTGTGAACATTTGCAAAAGATGAGCACCCAGGTGGCTAGTACAACATAGGAGACAGCTGATGAGCATTTTGCAGAGCTGAGAAGATAATTATAACAACTTGACTTTATTAAAAGTTTTCCTCAGGGCCTCCTTGACTTCCTTGTTCCTCAGGTTATAAAACTAAAAAGTTCAGCATGGGGCTCACTATGGCGTAGAACATGGTCACAGCCTTTTCCCCCATCAGAGCCTCACCTAAATCATTGCACACACAGATTAAAGCTGGAGTCTTGAAGCTTAGCCCAACTGCAGTTATATGTGAGGCAAAGAGGAAAGCCTTTGCCTGGAGCCCTGATTTGCAGGTGCTTTGTGGAGGAACAGGCTAGCAGTTAGGTCAGTCATTCAGGAAGCAAAGAGGAAAACCAGCAGCTGCAGGACACTGTCCCATGGTCAGAACATTAAATCATCTTGTGAGTGCACAGGAGAGCCAAAGGTGTAATGTATTGACAGGGTTAGATTTGCAAAACTCCAAAATACGCAGTTACCGACCTCTGCCAGACATCTAGGGAGTCAAAGCAATAACACAGAGCAGGGACTAATAGTGCACAAAATAATAGCAACCATGTCTGAAGCTTTATCAATCTCATCTGTCCAATATAGACCCTAATTTCAGTCAGAAATTCATAAAAATTTAGGCAATGATTCCCCCACATTCACCTCCATAGCACCCAGGACCACCACTCCCCGGTACGGTAACCCATATTCCTCCTGGATAACTCTTCTTTTACTTCCATGGTTCAAGAAACAGTGGCTACTTGTCCTGCTCTTTCCCTCTGGGAGTGGTCCTGCTGTATCGTGGACTAAAGGAATCATTTGAATTTCTAAATAGGTTTTTAATGCATTAAAGAAATAATCTTCCTGACACTAAAGCATATAATTGAAAGGCAAACTATCTGGAAAGGTAAAAGCTCTCCCTGGAATTCTCCAAGGAGGATGTTTTCATCTATAGAGAAATCTTGGGAAGCAAGAAGAGAAGTTACATCATGAGCGTAAATTTACTTTGATCGAGTCGTTTTCTTACTCAAAATGAGAAGAGGTGTTATCAGTAGGTAACATGAGAAAACCAGCAGTCCAGATGCCATCTGGAACCTTAAGAGGGCATTTGTGTCTTCCCATACTCCTTAAGCTTGGATGATTCCTAGAGGGGCCACAAAGTGATGCACCTCTCTGTTCCACCTTTGAAAGAATCTCCAGGAGGGCACACTGGGGCCTCCCTTCCTAGTGAAATAGCAAACTACCCAGGATGCTCTACAGCCAACATGGCGGGGCAGAAATGTACCAGCAGTGGTTGGTGGAGGTATACAACCTCACGGAATACTGATGCTCCCATGTGCTTTATTTGTTAAAATGCCAAAAGGGGACTGGGGATTTAGCTCAGCCGCATAAGCGCCTGTCTTGCAAGCATGTAGTTGGAGTTTGATCCCAGGTACCAAAAAAAATAAAAAGCAAAAGGGTTGGAAAGCCAACACTTTCTCCCCATTAAAATGTAGAATCAGCCTCAGGACCAGAGAACAGAGCTCTCAAGAGAAGCCTCAGACTCAGCCAAGGACAGCAGCACCCATATCCTTGGCAGTCAGAACAAAAGGCCCATGGTAAAAAAGGGGATCATTGCACCAACTGCCCCACCTCAGTGCCAGGGACACATGCAGCCCCTGGGACTCTAGACCATAACCAGGGAGGAGAGGAAAATAAAAGGAGAGAAAATTTTAAACTGAGTTTAAATCCTGAACGGGCCATGATTAAAATTGGAAATCACTGCATTGCCTTGGACTGAAAAGGATTTGCGCTTTTTTGTTGCCTTTGGTAGGAAAAAAAAAAAGCTCAGTTAAAATAAAATTTTAAGAAGTTATTTTTGTTGCACACCTGTGTCGAGACTATAAATTATAAACCTGTTATTCTTTCTAGAACATAAAGTAAAACTGCCACTAGGAGGAATAGGAATCATGAAAAACGATAAGAGGCACAAAAGATCTAGGGTAATAAAATTTTAACGATAACGGAAATTCCCTTGAGCTTAAAAAATAAATCTGAAGCCTTCAGACCCAACTGCTCACAGAGGCCCAGATGCCAATAATGAAAACAGGCACAGTTTCTGTTGGGAGAATGAATATATTGCACATTTTTGGAGGAAAAAGAAAACAAAAACAAGGAAACGAGAAAAAGGCTGCCATCAATTTTTGCATCTATTGTTCTGAGTATTGGATGCCAAGAAAAAAAGAAAGAAAAATGTCTGAATACATCAGACAGAATGATGTGGTACACAGAATTTCATACACAACCAACTTACCATGCCTATATGAATTAATCATACCAGACACATTCTTGGGCCTCAGTAGAAGGCATATAGAAATTAACAGAGACATGACTAAATATGTTATCAATCATTTTGACTTACTGGGGTATTTTGTTCTGTTAATCTTGAAATAAAGAAGAGCTCATTTTGAAAATGCACACTACTTAGAAATAATTGACCTTGATAAGTGTATATTCAAACAGGTCTATTGTAGCAACAACAGCAAAGAGGAAAAACAAACCTGTAAATGTATTGCACTCAATAATATGGACAACAAAAACAAATGAAGTGTATATTATAAGCAAATACTAATATATCCACATATTAATACATCCAATACTAATATATACACATAAAGAAGCTACACGAAATTTAAAATGTTTAGGTATAGTTATATATGAGACAAATGTTTAAATGAATCTGATAAACCAGCATTGCTTCTTTGATCTGTAAAACAGACAAATATATTGCCATTCCAAGGGAGAAAAGAGACAAAAAGCAAAACAAATAAATACCATTAGGATTGCAAATAACAAAGACACAATTTAATTTTGTATTATGAAAAAGAACACTTCCAATATATTAGGTGGACAAGAAGTTAAATATGACATGAAACTATATATATATATATATATATATATATATATATATATATATATATATGAATCAATATGGAAAAATCTAAAACACATGGAGAACAAATTGATGGCACCATTACATATGAAGTTTTGAATAATTTCAAATAAACAAATAGATACTAAAAATGAAAGCATGTGTGTGAATGACAATGCAAATTTCAGAGTACTTGAGTATCTCTGGAGGAGAAATAGATCATCCCATGATAGTCAGACACTGAGCATACAACAGATAGGACAGCATTAGTATCAAAACTAGGCACAGGTAACATGTA
Source organism: Cavia porcellus (assembly GCF_034190915.1). Lineage (NCBI taxonomy): Eukaryota > Metazoa > Chordata > Mammalia > Rodentia > Caviidae > Cavia > Cavia porcellus. The sequence goes on along the minus strand of NW_026947500.1, from coordinate 51,539,921 downwards.
AATACACATACAAAAATCACTTGTGTCTCCATTTGCGAAGATTTTGGAATAAAAAACAGCAAAATGAGTCTGTTGCTATAAATACATAAACCTGAGGTTTAGTCCAGTATGCAAAGATGGATTAACATTAAAGTATCTATTAATGTGCATTTCTTACATATCCAAAGAGAAAATCGTAGGTTCTTTTTTACATATGCCCAAAAGGCTCTTGGTAAAAGTGAAGGCTTGGTCTTACAGTAACAAATGCAAGGAGCAGAAGCAGATATCTTGATGTCAATGAGAGATGATGTTTCCCCGCACTGCTGTGAGCACCTCAGTGGGTGAGGGATACGGAAGGCACCCCCAACTAGTGCCATGTACATGGCTTCTCTCGATAATGATGCAAGTGGCCCCTGCCAAACATGAGAAAAACCAGATAAAATGATACATCCTTAATGAATACAGAAACCTGTTATCATTGATAGATTACATATTGTCAAGGCAGAAAACCAGAGAAGCCACCAAACAATGTTCACGGTTTTATCAAAGACATCAGTGTGATGTGCTGAAAGCCTGGATTATGGCATCTATAAAATGCTAACAATAACCTGAGACTCAGGCCACGCTCTCGGTGCATTTGAGCACATCTCTTGAATTCAGATGAAGGAAGTGAGTGGTGCTGTAACTGTTTGCTTAGTCAAAGAAGGCTTTTGGTTACCCACCATTTCTGCCTCTTGTTGCAAGCTGAACTATTTTGGAGAAGCCATTTTTAAACACAGAACAATCTGGGTAGCACTTTATAGGTCTCCCGCGCTGAAAACACAGCCTAGTATCTGTGTTAAATCTTGCAGCTCCAGAAGGTGCGTAATTTTGTAAATGTCAGATCTTCAGACGAAGGAGTCCTCTGTAGTCCCAGAGACCCTGAAAGGCAGGGAATTCCCCCAAAAGCATGACTCACCCTCACGTGTAAGGTCAAGGGACACATTTTAATCTCTCTTCAGCAGTGTTAATGATACCCAGTCCCTTCAGTCAGCAAATACTCATTCACGGCCCACCGGTGTCAGCTCTGAGCTGGAAAATCAGGAAACAGCAGGAAGCCACTGTCACAGGGTCTCTTTCCTGCCACAGTATCTCTCAGGGCCACTGGAGAATCAGGCATCAAACAAGCATCAATAGCGACTTGCATGTTCCATAAAAGAGCAGAGAGAGACTGATCACTGTTTGCTCCAGCCAGTCTGCTCTTTGAGGAGCTAGTAGCAGCAGCAGGATCAGTTGGTGGGCCCTGAACAGCTCGGAGCACAGCAGGGATCCAGGCATTATGAAGCCACAGGAAGTCATTGTCGATGGCCAGGAGAAACAGCCTGATGTGCTGGGCAGAAGTACAGTTGCCTCCCACAAACATTAAGTCTATGTTAGGTGCCTGGACCTGTGGTGAGTGTCTGACGAGCAGGAGTGTGTTCACAAACCCACCCCTTGTTCCCTGAGTATTTCCTGGATACTTATTATCAACTGCTTGAAGCACTGTTTTAACAGAAAACCATACCTGTCTGAATTTAGATTCTTGCGGAGTGACAGAAACTAAGACATAAAGGAAGACACATTATATTGTGGTGATCAGAAAACTATAGCAGAAAACATTGTCAGGAAGATTGTTTGCTATTTTAAATTGGAGGATCCAAGAAGATCTCAATAAAAGGTGACATGTGAGCAAGATTTGGAGGACTCAAGAGATCAAGTTATATAGTAGATATCTCAAGGGAAGCATTCTGGTGGAAGAAATAGCATGTGCAAAAGTCCTGAGGTCAGGTGGTGGCTGGTGTGTTCCAAGGACAGCAAGAAGTTCAGAATTCAGCAGAAAAACAAACAGTCACACACACAGGGATGACTCAGGAATTCACCCTGATAAATGATGATGCTATAAATTTCTCCAAATTAATTAAGAGCAGCTGTGGCAGGGTTCTCACACTAGGCTAGAGAGAAGGATTGATATTTGTTGAAAGGACTAAGTGTTTTAAGCAGATGGAAATGTTAACGACCCTGAGTTTTTACCTTTACCTGTTGCATGCATACATCAAGGTGTCACCCTGTGTCCCATGAACAGATACAATCATCAGTGTATGAATTTTTAAAAGAACCTGGAAGCAAGGCCAATGCTCCACAGAGCCATTACTCACATAATAGGTAAAAAAAAAAAAAATTCAACTTGGCAGCCCTGGGCTGGATGTTATCGAGGTGAACCTGAGCAGTTTCCTCACCTGCAACCTCAGTCTCTTTCCTTCCATGTCCCTTATTCTTTCTCAGCTTCCAAGTTTTGCACTGACTTTCGTCTCAGGGCGAACGCTTCATGGAGCCTGGACACGGGTCTCCACTTCCAGCCCTGCCCATCCCCTCCCTCACGACAGACTGGTTCCCATGATCACAGTTGAGTTTTCTTTATTAAAGCACATCTTGGAAAACACATGGAGAATTACAGCTGAGCTACCCAGAGACAGGAAGCTGGTCAGACAATTTCATGATTCTCGTTTCCTCCTCTCTCCCTGTCCAAAATGTCCTATACACACCTCCACCATGGGAGCAGAGGCAGAGTGTGGGTACCCCCTCTGTCTGGGGGTGCCTGATTCCAGCACAGGGCCCCAGTAGAATGTTCTCCTCCAGTCTGTGGTGTCCACAGTGGCTGAGCTGGGACTCCAGGGAGAGATGATTGCTGGTACTTAGATCCCTTTATATTAATAGTATCACATGGCAATAGAAATGCTCTCTCACCCAGTTCCATTTCTGAAAGTCACAGGCTGACACTGAACCACTAAGAAAGACAGAAGGAGCCTGAATTCCAGCTCTGACTTGTCCCATGTGGAATAGCTGTCTTCCAGGCTCTGGTTTGCTCAGTCTTGATAGTGTCATGAATGATGGGACCTACCATCCATTCTCATGGTCTGTGATCCAGGAGACCGTGCTTTGCAAACAATGGTCCACCCCACTGTGCCTGTACCAGAGACGATGTGGTAAGAACCTGGGAAGATGCAGCCCAGGGCAGCCCTCAGTTTGCCCTCCCTGGAGTCAGGTGCTTCTCCAGGTTTCCCTCTTTCATCTTTAACATGAGAGAAACCCTGGGAGAGATGTAAGTAGGACAAGCACACTGCCCAAAGGAGTAATTGGCACCATCCTCAGGTTAGCATGACCTCTGCGGCTCTCCGCAGTGGAAAAATTGTGGCAATTACTTTCAGCACTCAGACGCACAAGCATTTTTTGTGAACCTCACAATGTCCAGGCAAGAAAAAGAAGAGAACAAGATCAGGAAGAAATGCCTTTGAGAATGGAGGGACAGGACAGGGACAGGTGGCAGCCACCTGCACATTCTGCCAGCTTGTCATTTTTCACTGTGGAAGGTGCCCTGCAAGCCAGGGATAAAAATTTATACACAACACACACACACACACACACACATCAATCCATAACTCTTGCCTTCAAGAATGTCACAGGGTGCGTGAGAAGTGGGCCACATATACATCCAGTGATTTCCATGTCCTGACAGAAATCTGGGGGAGATGATTTCTCAAAAGTGGATTGTGGATTTGGCCCGAGCTTTGACCGTACAATTACAAGCTTCCTGTTCATTTAGTCTGCCTAATTTTTCAGCTTGGGAATTATCAGCTGGGATAACAGGTAATTGACTGATCACGTTTAGTGTTTATCTTCGAGGCTGCATGAACTCTGACCTCGGAGGCTCACACGTTTTTTCCCCTCAGCCTCCCTCAAAGAGACAAAGATGAGGAAGGAAAGAGTGACACCCTTAAATGACAGAAGCCCTCTAGACTTTCCGGTCACTGTCACGTCCATTTGGTCCTGAGAAGGGTGCTGTGACCACAGTGAGCGTATGACTCCCCCCCACCCCATCTGCTGAAACAGGGACACAGCCTTGGGGGCAAGGAGATGGAAGGTCCCCAAGGCCACTCGCCTAACACCCACATGACAGAGATGGCACCAGTCTCACCTGGCAGACACAACCACTTACGTGTCATTTTCCTCTTATTTTTTAGAAAGGATTACAGTACCTCCTCAGTGCCACGGATTGGCACTGAACAATGATTGGCATCCTCTGCCATTCCTGATTCTTACGGCACTGAGCTCCCTTTCCTGTCCTCCAAGCAGCCCAGGAAGAGTCATGTTTGTAATCCCTTGGAGAAGCTATTGGAACTCTAGTGAGTTTATTCCAATCTAGACACTGCGACATATTTATAGTTACAGGGAACAGAGGGCTCCTACGTCCAGCCAAGATGGTGCTCACCAGGACAGAGGCCACACCCAGAGCCCAAACTGGGTTTTATTAATTCTCCATGAGGAGGGTGGCTCGGAAACCAGTGACAGTAAGTGGTGGGAAATATGTGACTACTATGACTCGTGAGCTGGGCTAGGTAGGTCTGAGATCACCTCTGTGAGCTGCAGAGGGCAAGAAACACAGAGAGAAAGAGAGAGTACAATCTGCATAACACAGCCAAAGAGTAGCTAATAATCTGGGGTTGGTGTTTAAACTCTGATGTACAACCTTGTTTGCCCTGGGAAGTCACAGCCTCTTTCTCTAGGATTGGTCCCAGCCCACAGCGTGGATCACGACTATCCATCTCCCCTGGTTCAACCATGTATTTGGGGAATCACTGCAAAGGATAATGCTGACCTTGCTCCAGAGATTATGCGTCAGCTCCTCAGCCAGCTCAATTTACATTGCTTAAAGCTGACTGAAAGAGACAAAGAAACAACCTGGCCAGCTCTGTACATATCAATACTTGGAGACAGGGCCAAGTTTATTCAAAATGGAGATAACTGCTCTTCTTTTCAAGGAGAATTAAGGGGAATTGTCTGGGTGGTTCCACACATCAGAGTACAGGAAAGTAAAGTCATCATTTACACACAGAGATGATCCAGCACATGCAACTCCCGCAGTGTGGCCCTGATGGCATCACCAATGCAGACGCCCTCAGAAACCCCTTCCATAGCCTGTGTTCACACCCTTGGTACAGGTGACATCAGAGAGCTGTACTGGCCACCTGACAGCCCACAATTACAGGTGCGCTCTTTCTGCATCGGAACACAAACTCATTCAAACAACCCAAAAATGCCTTTCTAAAAGATGAAAGGTGGTTTTCTCTGAGAAGTCAGGGCATTTTTACTTAGTATGACTTCTTATTACTAATGACTGGGGAGAACAGTGGCACGTGAGCATAGTCCACGACTACAGGAGTGCTTGTCAGGAGTCTTCCTCGGACTCCTGCATTTTCTTCTTTCTCCAAGATAGAAATCAGAAGGTTCCACGTAGGAATTAGTAAACCATTAAACCTCTTGGCAAAAGCAGTGTGCATGATCAGCTTTTACCTGAGGTCAGGATTGTATACTCCTTGAGTAAGTCAGGTGGAGCTCAGGAACTCAGAAAGCCTTGCCGGTGGGGTGTAACGCTGGGTGCTTAGAAAGCCCCTTCTGTGGGTACAGCACTGGGTGCTTAGAGTCTCCCAACAATGTTAACTCAAGGGTCCTTGAAGGTGTCATCTGCCTGAGAAACAAGAGGCTTCTGGTCACACTCCTCCACCACCACTGCTGCCACCAACACCAACACCAACAACATCAGCACTACTACCAGCACTCGGGACCTGTCCAGCTGTAAGTAACCAAAGTCAACTTGGTTTTTTGGTTTGTTTCTTTCTTTATTCTTTTATTTTATGGGGGGGGGGGTAAAAACAAAATTTCTTAGCAAAATAATAGGACAATAATAATAGTTAATACATTGCATATTGTTATCTTTAAAGACGTTACTCAGAGTATAAAGTATGAGCAAAAACATTCTCCAATTGATATTACCACAAAATTTTCTTTTCAGTGAATTAAGAGACACTAAAAACAGAATTAAATTGCATTTTTTCACGTTTTTCCTTCATTCATTTCCCCTTTCCCCCATCTTTGTTCTTTTTTCCTTTTGAACAATTTCTTCCCATTTCACAATACCTATTTTGGACCTTATTTACTCTTTCGGTGTCTCACATCAGGAAAACAATACAATGTTCGCACATGTGAGCGTGATTTATTTTGCTTATGAGTATGGTCTCAAGTTGCATCCATTTATCTATGAATGTCTCAAGTTTATCCTTTTTTGTGGCTGAGTAATACTCCAATGCATAAAGAAATTACATTTTTTATTCTGTGGTTGATGAGCACTTGGGTTGTTTCCAAGATTTAGCTATTACAAATTTTGCTACCATAAACATATTTGCTTATGTTTTTAATTCTTCTGGGAAGATACCCAGAAAGAGACTAGCTGGGTCAAATGAGACCTCTAATCCTAGTTTTTTAAGAAATCTCCATACTGATTTCCACAGTGGCTGTACCGGACTACACTCCCACCATCAATGGAGAAGTGTTCTTTTTTTCTTTACAATGCCATGAGCACTTGTTATTGGTTGATTTCTTGATGATAGCCATTCTTTCTGGGGTGAGGTGGAATCTCAGTGTTGTTTTAATTCACATTTCTCAAGTTATCAGTGATGCTGAACATTTTTTCATGTACTTATTTGCCATTGTATTTCTTCATCTGAGAACTGTGTATATGCATCTCAGATGCCCATTTTTGAATTGGGTCTTTGAATTTGGGGGATCTGATTTTTGTCAATGCTTCGTATGCTCAGATATAAATCTTTGTCTGAGAGACAATTAGCTAAAATATTTTCCCACTCTGTGGGTTGCCTTTTCACTCTGTTGGTGATGTCTTTTGATGTGCAAAAGCTTCATCATAAGATAGGATCCCATTTGCTGAGTCTTTGTAGCATTTCCTATGCAATCTGGGTTTTCACTGAGCCCTGTGTCTTCAAGATTTCTACCTACTTTGTCTTCCAGTGGATTTAGTGATTCTGTTTTAATATTTAGTTCTTTGATCCACTTAGACTTTAGTTTTGTGCATGGTGATAGGTAGTTTTAGTCTTTGGCATGTGGAGAGCCAGTTTTCCAGCACAATTTATTAAAGAACATCTTTCATCCAGTGAACATGTTTGGCCCCTTTGTCAAAGAAAAAGTGGCTGAGTGTGTTTGTAGTTCTTTCTGCATTTTCTAATCTGCTCCACTGATCCTCGGGTCTGTTTTTATTTTGTATTGTTTTGGTTTTGGTTTTTTTCAATACCATCCTGACTTTATCACAGTAGCTTTGTGGTATAATTTCAAGTCAGGGATCATGATGTGCCTGCCTTGCCTTTGTTGTCCAGAATGGCTTTTGCTAGTCGAGGTCTCCTGTGTGTTTCCAAATGAATTTTAAGAGTGTTCTGGTTCTGTAAAGTATGCTATAGGTATTTTTTATTATGATTGCATTAAATCTATATAATTATTTCAAGAGTATGGCCACTTTTATGTTTTTCTTCCTATCCATGAGCAAAAAATATCATTCCATTTTCTGATATTGTTTTTGACCTCCTTTTTTAGAGTACTGTAATTTTCAATATATAGATCTTTACTTCCTTCATTAGATTGATTCCTAGGTATTTCATTTTTCTGGACGCTATGGTGAGGGGTGTGGTTTCCCTAATTTCTCTCTCTGTGAATTTACTGTTTGTGTACAGGAATGCTACTGATTTTTGAGTGTTGACTGCCAAAGTCAATCAGAACAAGAACAAAATGAAATTTTATTATAAAGATATGTGTATTCAGAACCCAAGGACTATAATTGGGTCAAGGAGGGAATGGATATTCCAAGGGAAATCAGGAAGTAGCCTCTCTCTCTCTCTCTCTCTCTCTCTCTCTCTCTCTCTCTCTCTCTCTCTTTCTCTCCACCTTCTACCCACTCTGTCTTGCAGAAAATATGATCCTGAGGTATCCTAGATTATAATAATTTTAGGTTCAGGCACACATGTAGCTCTTAACTTTCTCAGTCCACTTCCAGATTTCCAGGAAATGGTGCTAACTGGTTTTAACCTGAGTTAAGTTCAACCCACTTGTGACCATAGGGTCACTGTCATGAATTGCAGAGGGACTGTGAGAGGCTTCATTACTGCACACTACAGTGGAAGTTGGCGTACTACATTGAAGAAACAGCAGAGTGGGTGAAGTAGTGGGTACCAGGGAAAGCTGTCTCCCGCTTAATATTCCCAAAGAAGACGCCCCAATTTCATTTTCAAAAAATGTTCAGCTAACTCCAAGCAAAGTCCTTGGGGTCATCGTGGACTTCTGTCTTTCCTTTTATATAGCACATCCAATTTGTGGCTATTCATTGCTATGAAATAAATTATTCCAAGACTTGGTGGCTTAAAACAACATTGTCATTTATTGTTGCTTGTGCATTCTTTGATTCAGGAATTCAGATAAGATACAAAAGAGCTTCAGCTAGAATACCCAAGAGCCAAGAGAAAGTTACCTGATGACTCATTCCCTCATGACTACAAGTTGATTGATGTCATAGCTGAGGGACATAATGTTCTTAGTGTGGCTTCCCCATGCTGTCTGGGCTTCCTCACAAGATGGTAGCTATGTCCCAAGGGCAAACACCCCAGTGAAGGTGAAAACCAAGCAGCAGCCACCTTGCTTTCCATGACCTGGCCTTGGCAATAGTGGAGCATCACTTTTCAGACTGTAACAATTACTTTCAATCTGATCTCTCTGCTCTTTCTCTTACCTGCCTTCTGCCAGTGTTTCACGCAAAAGCCTAAATATCTTCTTGCTGTTCTGTCCACTGCATCATATTCAGAATCAAGTCCAGAGTCCACAAGGTCCTTTATAACTTGTCTCGTGGCTGGCGATTACAATAAATACTCTATTACAGGTTGCAGGGGGAAGCGTGAGCCCTATTAAATTCTCTCTCTCTCTCTCTCTCTCTCTCTCTCTCTCTCTCTCTTTCTCTCTCTCTCTCTCCCTCTCTCTTTTTTCTCTCTCTGCATTAGAGACCACAAGGAACAAGTAATACTCCAATATCCAAGTATTTCTCCAAGACTCCTGATTTCTCCACTGATGGTTCCCCAGCTCCTTTGCCAGCACAGTCCATGAGATGGTTTCTGCTCTTAGATGCTAAAGCTCCCAATGCCCTCAGCATTGTCTCAGGGCAACACGTCATTCTCTGAAGCTCTGATTTTGCACATACAACTAATGATGCTTCTGACTTGTATAATGCTTGAGATATTTGTATGCAAGAACTAGAAAACAACTCAAGTGAATTTAAGATATTTAAACTGGACTGATGATAAGACTTAAGAGGCATCTCACAAAGCCTCAAGAACAGCAAACTCAGGCCAATATTCCTTAATCGTCCTGAGAAAACCAGGGAGAATTCCTTCCATGTCTCTCCTCTTTATTTCTCTCTGCTCATTAGCTTCATATGCCTTTGTGTCTAAAGCATTGTTTTCTTTGCAGTTCAGTTCAGCCACAGTACCCAGTGATGAACCTTACAGGTCTAGCCCCCTGGACAGGCCAATCGTTCATAGTTCCAATGCCCAGTTCCTTCAGAAAGGTCTCACACAAACCCAGCAGGAGCCAGGAGGCCCCTGCTCTTCTATGCTCTCTGGCCAGGAAGCTAGAACCACTTAGCAATTGAGTGTTCATCTCTGTCCTCTTGGCTGTGCTGTGTCTGTTGCTAGTAATAAGAGACATTTGTAGTTCTGTGGGATGGCTTTGGAAGTCTTGTCAAAGGCAGTTGATGAAGCCAGATCTGGGTTTGGTTTTGTTTTGTTTTGTTTTGTCTTTTTCATTTTTATCGGTACCAGGGATCGATCTCACGACCGCCTGCTTGCAAGGCAGGTGCTTATGCCGCTGAGCTAAATCCCCAGCCCCTAGATCTGGGTTTTTAATGCAACTGTGTAACAGTCATAATTCAGAATTCACATCCCCAAGCATGGTCCGCTGTTTCTAAAATTCTCCTCATGAGGAAAGAAGGGAAGGCAATGATCAAGATGAAGTACATAGATGTATCCATCCCTCCAGCTGAATGTAATCCCTATGCGTCACAAATACATACTAATAAAAAATGTTAAACTCTCCTTATGAAAAATAGCTGAACTATACAAGTGTGTTTATTTTACCTGACCCGGATCGCCTCTGAAGGTGCAGTGGATGATGTAAAATAGTGTCACTGGTCAGTCAGCTTTCTCTGGAGAATTTTAACAAAAAATCGTACAATGTAGCCACGTTGGTGGTGAGAGCCGGACGTGATCGTCTGCATACGTTCGATGGCTGCTGGCCATGTCCAGACTCTGCACAGAGGGCACTAGTGGAGAGGAAGTCACAGAATCAGAATGGGGTGGAGGCGAAGCAACTGTGACAGCCCTGAGCCGTGAGACTGAAGCGCTGGTTCCCAGCAGCTCTTGGGTCCAGTTTCTGTCATCACCCCACAGGTCAGCTCCCTCCCTCTTGCAACTGCCTCCTTCTCTCATAATGAAGTATCCCACAATGTGCAGATCGCTTTGCCACAAGCAGCAGCCCCTGGAGACCCTGAGGGACATCAGATGGAGAGTGGAGCCTGCCTGAGTGTGGGGAATCTTGGCAGTATTTATCTGAAGTACTCGGAAGAGTGTCAGTTCCTGCATCTCCCTGCTCACCTCTGTGTCTTTGCTTTTTGAATTCTGAGAAAGATATCAGAGTCCTTTAAAAATCTCCACCTACTCATTAAGTCTCCTCAGGAAGAGCCCTGCTAGTGAAAGCCACTAGGCATCAAAACAGCTGCACAGAGCTCTTCTGGGGTGGAGCTTCTGGGTTGCTCCTCGCCTGGCCGATAGATCGTCAGGTAAAACTTCCAGGCCTGACCAGTCACAGTAAGCTGATGCTATGCTACTCACTCCATAATCTCCATCCCTTCTTTTTCTTCTTCCTCACTTTCTTTACTTTTTACTCCTTTTCCTTCAACCGTTCTCATTTCTGAAAGACCCAAAAGAAACAGAGCCTCAACCCTGAGACATACGCAATCCAGTTGGAGAAATAGACCCTAATTAATTATTAAATATCCGCTAAAACTATAGAAGCAACTCCCAGACAGAAAATGCCTGGAAGAAGCAAACAGCAGTGCGGCTGGTCTGAGAAGGCTCCAGGCTGAGATCAGCCAAGTCATTTACTTGCGTGATTAAAAGAAGCCGTGCAGTTAGGGGCTCGGTTTAAGGGAGCAGAGGGCAGGCAGCATAGCTGTCATGTGAGGCATATTACAGGGACTTCCAGGTCCAGGATATTGGTCTTCACCCAAGGAGCCGCTAAAGGCCTACACTCCAAGGCATGAGGCTGCCTCAGATGATTGCAAACATGACCGGTTATCTCATAATGCTTTCCCGCTCACCTGCACCCACAGACTTCCTCTATTTCTCCTGTACTGATAGTTCACTAAGCTATTCTGCAATTGAAACCCCCAACTGGGGGCTCTGTGTTTATCAAAGGACTGCCACCCGGGAAATGAGCCAAGAATTATATAAGTAATGTATTTAAAATAATATACACATGGAGCTGGGGATTTAGCTCAGCTGCACAAGTGTCTGCCTGGCACGCGCGAGGTTGTGAGTTCAATCCCCAGTACCAAAAAAAAAATAAAATAAAATAAAATAATATACACATATGTATGGAGACACAGACAGACAGACAGGAAGAAACAAAGACAGACAGTGGAGAAAGACAGAAAGAAAGATACGTTGTAAAAATTTCAGGGAACTTTCCTTCTGTCTAAAATATCTGCTATAGCAGTATTTTTTTGCTTGGTAAGTGGTGTGTTCATTATAAAAATTATAAGTATATTTAAGCCATATAGCGATAGGTAAAATGCCCACAACAAAGACGTACCGGATGTATCTTTCCATCTGTGGGACAGTATCTCACTACCAGGACCCATTGGAAAGAGGGCAAAGACTGGCTGGCAGAATCCCTGGTTCTGAGGAGGCTTCCTGTCCTGTGCCACTGAGTGAACACAAATACAGTGCCATTCCCTATGCCAACCGCTGCACCCTCTCGGTGCTTTTTCCTGTGTGACATTGCCCTTCAATCTGCGTGGGGCTGGGAGCTTGCCTTTTATTTCTGGATTCTACAAATTAACACTAAGCATCAAGGCACTCACAGAGATGGGCAGAATCGGCCATTCCATATGCTAAAATTTTAACAACTGCTTTGACAGATGGATCCATCTGCTGTAACCAGAGAGGAACTTGGCACAATGAATGACACCCTCACGTCTCCTTGTATCAGAGTTGATACTGTCACCTTATGATTTTCCCAGAAAGCAGATGCTATCCTTCCTTTTCCATAGTTAAGGAAACTGAGGCTCAGAACAGGGGCACAGCGCATCCCAGATCTCACAGAATGACAGAGGTCAGAGGTCTCATGCCCAGTTCATGCCGTTAGAATACTGTCCAGGTTGGAGACACAGCTTGGATCTTGTGTGGGCAGTGGGACATGGCCAGAGTGAGGCAAGCAAGACACAGAATTGGAGGAGGTGGTGCTCTCAGGAGCGGACCTGACCCCTGACTCTGAGGCAGTGCCTTGCTGGAGTAGGTGACATGCTGTGTGTGCTCCCAGGGGCCTGTGAAGGTTCTGTACTTTAACTTGGCTAAGCAATGGTACCCAGTTATGTGGCCAAACACTAGTCTAAGCATTGCTGTGAAGGTGTTTTTCAGTGGTAATATGAGCAACTTTGAAATCAGCTGAGTTTGAATAAGGCAGAGGGAGCCCCTCATCCAAGGAGTGAGGTCAGAGGAGGAAAGACGTCAGACTGAAAACTCCAAAATAACTATTCCCCTGGGTCTGCAGCCTCCCCTGAAGATCCCAGACTTGCCAGCCTCTGCAGTCAAGGCAGCTGATTCCTTAAAAGAATTATTTTATGGTAGATATATAGAAGACTGATAGGTACATAGACAGATACAGAGATAAATATACTCATAGAGCAAGATGGGTATATAAATTCATCTCCTGCTGTCTCTTTGCAGAGCTCTAATGTAAGATCTTAAATTCTCCATCAATTAAAAGCAATTAAAAGCCTACTTGTGAAAGCCCAGTGTAATCGAAAGTGAACTTTATAAAAGCTGAGTAGGGCTCTGAACTCAAAGTGTCATCATTAGATCCTGCCCTGTACCCGTTGTATGGACAAGTCTCTTCCCCTCCCTGTGCTCCTGCTTCATCTTTAAGTGGAAGCTAATATCAGTAGTCATCCCAAAGGGCTGTCCAGGAAGATAATTTGAGAGAATGTATGTAAAATGCTCAGAATAATGCCTGGGTCTACAGGAAGTCCCCACAGGTGTCAGGATGTATTAGTTTGCTAAGGCTGGCATAACAATGCTACCAACTGGGAGATTTACACAACACAATGCCACCAAATGGAAGGCTTACACCAGTTATTTGCTCAAGGTTCTGCGAACTGCAAGTCTGAAAGCAAGGAATCTCCAGGACTGGCTTCTTAAAGAAGCTGACAAGAAAGACCTGTCACAATCCTCCCTTGGTCTGTCACTGTTTATTTAATCTCTTCCTATCTCTTCCCTGCATGCTGTCTCTCTGTCCAAGTTTCCCCTTTTATACAAGCACACCAGTCATGTTGAGTTACTGCCAATTTATCTTAAATTGATCTTCTCTGCAATGATCCTGTCTCTAAATAAAGTTACTGGAAGTTAAGACTTCAGCAAATGAATTCTGGAGGGGACACAGTTCCACCACTAACACACAAAGGAATTACCCAGATTAGTCTAGACAGCAGGCTCCTCATTGCTTATGGTAAACTGGGCTTTTTCCGACTCACTTGCTGAGGCAGGGGACTGAGCACCACTGGTGCAGCTGAGGTGGTGGTGGAGCCCTGGGGAGGGAGTAAAGAAGGGAAGGTGGCAGAACTGGCTACGTTCAGGACTGGCTTTCCGTGTTGTTAACCAAAGCCCAGACCCAGGGGGACCCCGAGACAGCACCGAGCATGCCTCAGGATCAGCTCAGCCTGGGAATCAGAGTCCTGGCGTTCACTCACAAGTCCTCACACTGCTTGCTGGGTGCTGCTTTCACAGCCTGAATGCCTAGCCTGCCTTGATGGTAGAGAACACACTTAAATAGAGATTGATGTTTACAGGCGGCCTGTCCCCGAGATGCATACCGGGGTTCCGAGGTTCTCTGCCACCTCGCTGTACACAGCTGTGGGCCACACAGCATGAGGTCAGGACTTCACACTACAGGGACAGTACAGAGAGCGGCAGGCTTCATTGCAAAAATCCCTTCCTAATATTCTCCAGAAATGGCGGTGCACAGAGGTCACAAAAGGCTGGAAAGTGATAACTCCTATTCCTCCCTAACGTTTGGCTTCACCACAGAAGAAAACGCACACTGTATTGGTTCTTATTGCTAAGGCAAAGCACTCTGCTTTATTAGTGAATCACACAGTGGACCAAAGAAGCTGTGTGTCTCCAGGCTGCCTGTTGGGCTAAGAGGTAAAGGCTCAGACTCTCCGCTCTCCCTTCTGCACAGAGTTTCCACCTCAAACTATTTCTCTCTCTCTCTCTCTCTCTCTCTCTCTCCTTTAAATCTTCGAATACCTCCTACCTCAGGGTCTATCTGCTCTGAAGACTTGCTTGTGTGATTTCAGCACTGTTATTACCAGCGATGAATATTTATTGGCACCAATAATGAAAGATAGCGTGGAGACTCTCTTCTTCCATCAGCTCCTGTATCTTCTTCCACGCTGTCTGCTCACTTCCTGTGCTGAGTCATTTTGTAGTAACGTGGTGACGTCATTAATAATCCCTCATGTTTACATAGCTCAGGAAATCAGAGAACCAAGGTTAGAAAAATTCTGAAAAGTCATCTGGGCTGGAAACTGTGCTACAGTCTAGAGACAATTTCCCCTTTATTGCAGCCAGGGGTTGCACTGTTGAGCCACCAGAGAAACCTGTTGTTATATTGGCCTATGAAAGATTTTTTTTTAACCAGGGATTGAACTCATGACCTTGTGCTTGCCAGGTAAGCACTTACACCACTGAACTACATCCCCAGCTGCATGTAAGATTTTAAAAATCAAGAAACTTCCCAGTGTTAAGGGTGCACCATCTCCAACATCAGCCCCTTCTCTATTTGAGTACTTCATCACAGAGCTCTCCCTTAAACTCTGAAAGCCAAAGAGTCCATCTCCTTTTCACTGGATGGAAGAACAACCATCCCACTGAGGTCTATCTGGAGGAAGCAGCCTCAGTTTCTGATCTGACTTGGTTTCTCTTTCCTTCACTCGCTAAAATTTTCTAAACTTGTTCCATTTGGGGGGACGGATGTTGTGGTGTTTTGTTTTGTTTTTTACTTTTTAAACTTCAAATATAAAATACAGACATGAGTGTGGCTCTAATAGATTCAGTTCATCTTCTGTCTTCTGGAATCTTATTCATGTACTAAATAAATTGGGTTCTATTAGACATCCACTGGGCACCAGGTACTGTGCCAGGAGCCAGGATCTCTTGACAGATCTAGGAGCTCAGAGCCTGCCCACCTGAGACTCAAATTCTACCTCCCAAGAAATTTAGATTTGCATCATTGTGTATACAAATAAATTCCAAGATAAATCCCAGAAACAAACTTAAAAGATAGTAGGGTGAATAATTTTATCATGTTAGAAGATTCTTCTAATTAAAACATGAAACCTAGAAGCCACAGAGAAAAAAAAAATGGATAAGTCTATCCACATCAAATTTTAATGTTTTTGGAAGCTAAAAGCATCATAAAAGAAACTCAAAAGACAAACTTGGGAAAGTATTCACAACACAAACGACAGACCAAGGACTGATTTCCCTAATATGCAAATTATTCTTAAAACCAATTGACAAATCCCATGAAAAATTTACAAAAGAAATATAAATGATGCAAGCAAAAAGATAATTCTGAACCTCATTAATAGTCAAATAAATAGAAAATAAAATCATGGGATTCTTTCCAAGGAAATATTGGCTGGGGTCTTTTAAAACTGATACTCCCTGGTCTGTCAGAATGTAGGGAAACCCGCTCTGATTCACTGAGAATTGCTACAGCCCTTCTGCAGGAACTTAGCAATTACCCAGTTTTAAATGTTCCAGTCCTACAATGTTAAATAGCTCCTGTGCTACATTCTGTCCTCCAGTGTCTCCCCAGTCATATCAGGGCTTCCACAGCCAGCCCCCACCTGCTGCTCCCCAGATCTTCATCCAACTCTTCTTAATGCAACTCTGTAAATACCTCAGGGCCACTCTTTTGGCCTAAGAGGATTCCCACTCAGCTATCTCGGTGTTGTGCCATTCCCCAAGAAGTGCAACAGGCATGGTAAATCCCTAGCCAGGTCCCTGATCGAGGGGGACTAGAATTGTCCTCCCTCTAGTAGACGATGATTCTAACTGGAAAAGACATGCAAGCCTTTGGGACAACCAAAGAAGCTCATTAGCAGCAGAACCAAGAGTAATCCTGTTAGTACATAGGGTGGGTTAGCGTAAGGTAGAGAAACAGAAGGTAGACATTAAGGCTCTGGTCAAGTCTTCTCACATGGGCCGGCTGTTCCCTGTGGCTGTAACGAGATAATATTCAGCAGATCTGTGTCCCCACCTGTGTCCTCAGCCCTCCCTCCTGATCCATTGCTTGTGTCTCTTAACTGGGTGTCCACATAAGCCCTGAGCAGAGAGTTTCTTTTACAATGTTTTGTTACAAAAGCACTGTGGTGTTGAAGACCCTCCCACAAAGGTCTGTGCTCTGGGGCAGACCTGGATTTAACTTCCCCAAAGTGACCTCTCCCATAGATAAACTACAAAAGTGAATAGCATGACCCACCTCTTCACAATATTTTTCTTTTTCTTTTATTTTGAACAGAAGAAAGTAAAACAATAATAAAAGAGAGTTTCAAGACAGGCTAGGGCCGGGGATTTAGCTCAGCGGCATAAGTGCTTGTTTGGCAAGTGTGAGGTCGTGAGTTCGATTCCAGCTCCAAAACAACAACAACAAAAAAAGACAGGCTAGTAGTAGGATAACAACAATTAATACTTTTATGTTGTGATAGTCATAGTAGTTGTTCAGAGTACAAGACATAGACATGAGTAACTGTCCAAAAAGTATTGGCACAAAACTTTCTTTTCAGTGAACTGAGAGACACTAGCTGTATAACTAGCTTAATTGTATTTTGTATATATGTATTTTTTTCTTTTTCTTTTCTGCTTTCTCCCATCACAGTTTCTCTTTTCTTTTGAACAGTTTCTTCCTATTCACAATATCTGTTATACCTTTCAGATCTTATTTACTCTTTGAATTTGTCACACTACTGAAACAATGAGGTATTTACATATGTGAGTCTGATTTATTTCACTTATGAGCATGGTCTCAAGTTACATCCAATTATCTAAAAAGTCTTAAGTTTATCTTTCTTTATGGTCAAGTGGTATTCCATTATATTAAAAAAATACCTTTTTATGCATGCTACTATGAATATGCTATAAATATGCTATAAATAAAATATATTGCTGATATTTTTAATTCTTCTGGGAAGATACACAGAAGGAGAATAGTTGAGTCAAATGAGACCTCCAATCCTATATTTTAAGGAATCTCCACACTGATTTCTAAGGTGTTTGCACCAGTCTCCACTCCCACCAACAGTGGAGAATGATTTCTTTTCCCCCACAGCTCTGCCAGTGTTTGTTACTGGTTGATTTTTTGATGATAGCCATTCTTTCTGGGGTTAAGTAGAATCTCAGTGTTGCTTTAATTTGCATCTTTCAAATGACCAAGGATGTTGAACATGTATTGATATACTTATTTGTCATTTGTATTTCTTCGTCTGAGAAGTGCATGTTCATCTCAGATGTCCCTTTCTGGACTAGGTCTTTGAATTTGGGGGGCCTAATTTTTTTCAGTTCTTTATAGATTGATGGAAAGCTGTCTTCTAGATATAGACAGATAGTCTATCTTCTAGATATAGATAGATAGAAGTTCTAGATAGCAGTCCTTTGTCTGAGGGACAACTGGCTATAATATTTTCCAGTTTTGTGAGTTGTCTTTTTACTTTGTTGATGGTTTCTTTAGTTATGCAGAAGCTTTTTAATAAAGTAAGATCTCATTTGCTGAGTCTCTTTTGCAACCTGGATTTTGTTCATAAAGTCTCTGTCTACACCTATGTCTTCAATATTTACTATCTGCTTTCTCTTCCTTTAGATTTAGTGTTACTGTTTTAATATTTAGATCTTTGGCCAATTTTGACTTCAGTTTACCACATAATGATAGACATGGGTCTAGTTTTAGTCTTTCACACGTAGAAAGCCAGTTTTTCCAGCACCATTTATTAAGGAGACTGTCTTTCTTCCAATGAAGGTGTTTGGCTCCTTTGTCACAGATAAGGTGACTGAGTATGTTTGTAGTTGTTTCTACACCTTCTGATCTGATCCTCAGATCTTGTTTTGTTTTGTTTGTTTGTTCCAGTACCATTCTGACTCTATCACAGTAGCTTTGTAATATAATTTCAAGTCAGGGATTGTGATGCCCGCTACCTTGCTTTTGTTGCCTAGAATTGTTTTTGGTATTCTAGGTCTCTTCTGTTCCCAAATGAATTTTAGGAATATTTTCTCTAGTTCTGTGAGGTACGCTAAAGGTATTTTGATTGGAATTGCATTAAATATGTATAACAGACTGGGCCATGCCCAGCGAACTCCAAGCAGTTGGTAAGGGCCTGAATTCAGTCCTAGGTCCTGAGCATGCTCAGGTTGAAATCCAGCACACAGGGAAGCCTTGAAATCTGGCTCCCCAGCTGTAAGACCAAACCCCAGGTCTCAAATCAGAGGAGGACACATAGAAGTCCCCATAGGCCTAGCTGGTACACACCCAGTGAACTCCAAGCAACTAGCAGTTGCCTGCAGTCTTCCCAACAGCAAAAGGGGGTCAGGTGATTCCCAAGAGCATGGGGGAAGCTTTGAAACATCACTCAAAATGCGGAAATATAGGAAAATGACAAAATGAAAAAGCAAAATGCAATCTCAAACTTCCAGCCCAAACCAAATAAATACATGAAAAAATGTTCATCATCATTGGTCATTAGAGAAATGCAAATTAAAACCA
This sequence comes from Cavia porcellus, assembly GCF_034190915.1. Taxonomy (NCBI): domain Eukaryota; kingdom Metazoa; phylum Chordata; class Mammalia; order Rodentia; family Caviidae; genus Cavia; species Cavia porcellus. The sequence continues at coordinate 51,520,946 of NW_026947500.1, read as the reverse complement.
CACTGAGATTCCATCTCAGTCCTGAAAGAATGGCCAGGATCAAGAAAACTACCAACAACAAATGCTGGAGAGGCTGTAGGGAAAAGGAACTCTCCTGTACTGTTGGTGGGAGTGTAGACTAGTACAACTGCAACCACAGTGGAGGTCAGTCTGGAAATCTCTCAAAAAGCTGGGATTGTGATAGTTTGGAAGATGGTGGATTGATAGGTGTAGCAGGGTACACCAGCCTGTCTGATAAAAACAACTCAAATGCTAGAATTTAACACTGTGGAGAAGACCAGATGAAAGGAGAGGGATTCTCACAACCCAGGAAGAAACTGAGGAAAAAGAAAAAAAAAAAGAAAGGAAAGAAAAATGTGAATGAAAGACTGGAACCAGATGCACACTCACTGGAGCTGGTCCACACTGTGCTGGGCGCACCTTGGAATCAGATGACTCATGGTCATGCTGAAGTAGTTAGTGAGCCCAAGGCCCTTGGCGGGAGGATGTGATGCAAAGTAGAGTGGAACCAACATGGAGAAGTGCATTAGCTTGTGGTGAGTGTTAGGAGTTGGGTCCCACGGAGGGGGTGATTGGCTGGATGAAATATTGGAGTTGGGCAGGACACCCTGAACCTGGAACCACAGTGGTATCAGTAGGCTGCTCCTGGCCCAAAGAGGACAGGTGGGATCTGCTTGGGCTGGATCACACCCCTGGTTAGGACCCAAAAGCCAGGGATGAAACTGTCCTGAACCTGTGACATCTGCATGGCACAGACTAATGTGCTAAAGACACTTGCTGGTTGACTGGCTCAGAGGAGAAGGGCCAGCCCGCATCATCCCTGCGGGAACCTTACAGATCAACAGTAAACTGGAGAGGGCAGCAATACCCTAGCCAGAGAGAAATAGGGACAGCTCATCCAGCAGCTGCAGATAGGTTGGAAAGTTATGACACTTTTGTGCAGTGGAGAACTACTCAGCTATAAGGAATGAAAACCTTGAGGCTTTAGCAGGTAAAGGAATACAGCTCAAGATCAAACTCAGGGGTAAAAAGGTTCAGAACCACTTAGGTAGATAGCGGGTGCCCCCTAATCTAAAAACTAAAGGAGTTAGTGGGACCCAAAATGTACAAAGCACCATGAGAAAGAGAAAGGGGAGGAACTGTCTAAAAAAGGAAGGCAGAGGACATTGTTAATAGTGTATTAGAATTTAAAAGCCACATTTAGTCTTATCCCTGTTTGGCTTGATTTTATTCTGTTCTAGTTTGTCTACTTGTACTAGATTTGAGGGCACAGACAGCTATCCCAAAAATATCAGGATATACTAAGGTAACTATTCTTAATTTCCTATTAACTTAGCCTGAAGCCCTGTATTACTTGCACTGTCTTATTTGACTGATCTTATTTGAATCTGGTTTGTTAGGTCACTGTTTTGTCTTGACTGATTTTATTTAAATTTGACACACATATCAAATTTAAGAGTGGAGGCAGCTACTCTGAAGATGACAAAATGCAATAGGATACTCACTCCAGTTTGATTATTAACTGCCTTTGAAGTCCTATAATGTCTTCAATGTTGTGTGTTTATCAATATTGCTATGTAGTGCTATGTTTAATTATATTATGCCTGAAGATATAGACAATTCTATTGAAAATAATAAGAGACATCATAGTAACTACTGTAGATCACCTAGTATTGTGGTTTTATGTCTTTTTCATTTCATGTTTTTCTAGGAATTTATTTTGTTTTGTCTTATTTTGTTTTTCCCTCTAATACAGAAAGAATAGATATACATGTAGAGACTCATGCATGTGTAGAACTTCTGAACAGTTTATGAGAATTGATTATATAATGTACTATGATATGAACAGCTACTTTGAAGAAAAAGAGGCACTAAGGCACTCAGTGCTGATTCTGAAGCATCAGGATGTGAAATCCAGCATTACTATTATTCTTTGTTCGGAGTGATTTGGTCTGTTTTGTTTTGTTTAATTTCAACATGCATGAAGATAAGGACAGCTATTTTGAAGAGAATGACAGACACAATGGCAGCAATTGTTGACTTCCCTATTGTCTGGTCTTGAAGATTTAAAATGCTTTCATCATGAATTCATTGTATGTGAAGATATGGACAATTATTTGGAAGAAAACAAGAGACAGTATGATAGACTGAAGATCTCCAGTTGTCTTGCTTTAAAATCTGTGTCTCTTACATTGCTATCTTATGATCTGTTTTGTTATATTTAATTTTATCCTCTTTAAAAATAAAATTTAAAGAAAATAATTAAATATGTATAGCCGTTTTAAGAGTATGTCAGTTTTCACTATGTTGGTTCTTCCTATCCATGATCAAGGGATAGCTTTCCATTTTCCGACCGATATCTTTTTGATCTCCTTTTTAGGGCATTACAATTTTTTTTGTTGTCTTTTTCTTTTTTATTGGTACCAGAGATTGAACTCACCACTGCCTGCTTGCAAGGTAGGCGCTTATGCCGCTGAGCTAAATCCCCAGCCCCAGGCATTACAATTTTCAATGTATAGGTATTTTACTTCCTTTGTTTTAGATTGATTGCTAAATATTTCATTTTTCTGGATGCTATTGAGAAGAATGTAATTTCCCTAATTTCTCTCTCAATAAGTTTGTTGTTTGTGTCTAGGAATGCTGTTGATTTTTGAGTGTTGACTTTGTATCCAGCTATGCTACTGAATTTGGTTATTAAATCTTCCAGCCACTTCTGGTACACAGGCTGGGAAACAAGAAGAGCTAAGCAACACCCCACTCCCCAAGTGACCGGTTGATCCAGAGAAACACAGGCTGTGATGGTAGCTATTGAGATTCACCAACATGAAATTCAAAACCCAAATGTCTGTCTCCAAATGCCTTTTCCTGGGAGTGACAGATGCTCCAGAACTGCAACTCCTCATCTTCAGCCTGTTCGTGTTTATCTACCTGGTTACCATCCTGGGAAACCTACTTATCATCCTGGCCATCAGCTCTGACAACCACCTCTATATCCTCATGTCTCCAACCTGTCCCTCACTGGTATCTGTCCCCTGTGGCACCACTATGATCCCAAAGATGTTAGTGAGCATCCAAGCACAGGATCAGGGAATCAGTTACACAAGATGGTGCTCTCAGCTTTGTTTTGTAATAGCTTTTGGTTGTTTAGAAAATTGTCTCCTTGTCGTAATGGCTGATGATTGATATGTGGCTATTTGTCATCCCCTCTGACACACAGTCATCACGCCTTCCTGCCTCTGTGTCTTGCTGGTTCTACTCTGTCTGTTCATGGTCACTGTGCATGGTCTACTCCACAGTCTGGCAGCTTTGTCATTGTTTATTTATTTTTGTTTTTTGCACAAATTTGGAAATCCCACACTTCTGTAAACTTGCTCAGATTATTAAGATGGCCTGTCCTTTTATCTTATTTTAGAGCACAAAACAAAGCAAAACAGAACAAATCAAATCAGAACAGACCAATGCAAGCAACACAGGACTTCACAACAAGACAACAGGAAATCAACAGTGGCTACCATAATGTCTCTTGCTTTCTTCGAAATTGTTATCCATAACTTCACACACAATACAGTCAAAATAATATAAAACCAATCAAAAGAATGAGAGCATTAGGTGATGGTATGAACAGCTATTTTGAAGAGAATGAGACATTATAGTAACCGGTGTTCATTTCCTTTTACCTGAATTTAAAGTCCTATAATGCTTTCATTCTTTTGTTTTGATTGGTTTTAGTTTGTTTTCTATTACTTGATTTTGTTGTGTGTGAGGGTATGAACAGCTATTTTGAAGAGAACAACAGACATTATGGTGGCCATTGCTGTTTGTTTCCTGTTGTCTGGTTTTGAAGATGGCCTGTTCCAGTACCTCTGTCAATGCCATGCTGTCATATGCAGCAGGAAACACAGTTTTTGGGTTCTCCTTATTGGTGTTATTTTCTCTTAAAGAGATATAATTCATCTCTCATAAAAAAAATTTTTCAATTAACAACTTTTAAAATTTTCACTGTGTCATGTCCCAAATTTAAAGCTACACACTGGAAATACAGTGAAGGATAAAGTCCCTCCCCACACTGAGTTTACCAATAATGCAAAGAAACAAGCATAAGTCAATAAAAATCTCTAATTTTGGGCAGTGATGGTTTTATTAATAAAACAAAGTGACATAAAGCCCTAGAGGCAGAGTAGGAGTGCTACTTTAGATAGAATGTGAGATCTGCTTCTTTAAGTTGGCATCCCTGGGCAGACCTGAATGGTGAGGACCAGCATTGGAGGCTTTGAAAGAAGAGTTTGTCAAGCAGAGAGAACAGCAAGTGTGCAGGCCGTCAGCCTCACAGTCAAGGGTACTGGGACTACAGAGCTGGCACCCAGAATGCACAGGAGCTGAGAACAGAGGGAGTGAGGAAGGGTGGGGTGGAAACCAGCCGGTGTGGCCTATCAGGCAGCCAGGAGCCATCAGGAGGAAGAAGGAGCTGCTGACTGCAGGTAACAAGAGAGTGGCCTGGTGCCATGGACATGCTCAGAAGGTCACTTTGACCCCTAGTAAACTGCTTTGGAATGCTGATGAGGTGAAGATTGAGGGACAGATGTCCCTGCTTCCACCCTCCAGATGGAGACAAATGAGCCATTGATGATCTGTGCAGTGATTGATGCATAGGGTCTGAGTCGTCTGCCTCTTTGGCCTGGCTTCCCACAAGCACGGACCATTCCTGCAGTGGTGGCTCTGTTCATGTGGCTGAAGTTAAAGTCAGCTGTCTTCCTCTTCAGGATCAAGATAACTAGCTGGTTCTGATCAAGACAGCCAGTGGGGGGCTGGGCATTTAGCACAGCAGCTTAAGTACCTGCCCTGGCAAGTACAAGGTCATGAGTTTGATCCCAGGTACCAAAAAAAAAGCAGCCAGTTGGACACCCCACACCCCAGGGCCAGTATTTCCCAGTTGTTTCTCCAATGTTGTGACCACTGGTTTGGGAAACTGGGGACTCATTTCCTGGAGGTTGCTGTGAATGGGAGCTCTTTTCCTCTCACCTAGAGCTACTGCTAGCAGTGCATTCTGATTGACAGGACTCAGCAGCTCATAGTGTCTGAACCAGGAGGACTGATTGTTGCTTAAATTCCTTGGGAGGATCTTGGAAGGACACTTAAGGATACTGGGAAGAAATAAATGTGAGGCAAATATTTTTATGAAGATTTTTATAAGAGTTTCTTTATGGAAGCCTCTTCAGACAACCCAACCCCTGCTGGGAGCAAGCTGCAAGATCTCCCACACATGCACCCAGTGCCTCATTTCCCAGCTTCAAACTCACCAACTGCCTCTCGGCTGCAAAACAGTGCAAACCTCAGAGAATTAGGGGGTAGCTCCCCAGATCTGACTTCAGCCTTCTTTCCAGCAAAGCAACATACATGCTGAAGTCTTCCCACTACAAAAAATCCCCCTGTACTGCTCCCATGAACTGCTCCACTTCTTCAAGACGTAGCTGAAACCTCTACTCCCTTCTCAAGACTCCTTTAACTATGAATTCCTGCAAAGGAACACCATTCTCCCTTCAGGCCACTGCTGTATCTTGTGTGGAACTCTATTGCAGTTTTTCACATCTATTGCAAATATTTATTTTAAAATATATTATCATTGCTAAATCACATGATCCTTGATATCAGTGACCATGTCTTGTACATTCCTAGCATCATTCATGCACCTAGAATACAACACAAACCCAACAAAGGTCAGGTCAAATTAATTATTGGAGATCATTTGCACCCCAAGAAAGAAATACAATCGTTCAATTGTCAAATAGCCCCAAGGTCCAACTCTCCACCACTCAAGCAGCCAAGTTCAAATAAAGCCTGTTCAACATTTATAACTTTGTTCAATGATCAAACCAAAAATCAGACTTGAAGAAACCTATAAAGACCAGAGAATGAGTCACACATCACATCTCCGTAGGTACACTGAGGGGTGTGGTTCACTCTAAGTGCCACCCTTGCCCAGACAACATGTGGTGCTTGTACAATTTTGGGGCCTCAGAACCAGTTATTTGGTTTTCCATTATGTTTTGTTTTGTTGGTTTGTTTTTTTTGTTGGTTTTTTTTTTTTTTTTTTTTTTTGGTGCTGTCCCTGCCCCCCAGTGGGAAGGGGGCAGGTAACCGGGAATAAAGCTCAGGACCTTGTGCTTGCCAGGAAAACACTGTGCCACTGAACTGTATTCCAGGTCTCCTTTTATTTCTTGTGAGAAAAATACTGTATGTTCAGTTCTTGAACTTCTTGGTATTCAAACACAAATGTGGGACAAATTGAGTTCAACATCTGAGACATCACTGTAATTACCTCTTAGCTCTCAGTTCCACTATCTGTGACTTACAAAACTGCTCACTTAGGGGGGCAGATTAATGTCTCAGCTTCTTTCCCAGGACACTCCACACATTTTAATAGACTGACTTGCTTACTTCAGTGTCCACCTCTTCATCAGTCAGTGTTTCTCACCGTCTTCCTCATGCGGGTGTCAGCTCCATGATTTATTTTCTTCATTGATGTAGCCTCAAAACTGCTAGAACAGCATCCAGCATATAGCACCCACTCAGTAGAGTCATTTTACTGAATTAATTAATCAATCAAAGATTTCAGTCTCCGCATCTATGGAATCCACAAAGCAACAGGTGTAGATGGTTCTTTCTGCCATATCTTCTGGAGAAGTTTTAAAGCCCAAAGAGCAAATGTAGCAAAAGGAAATAGAAACAGCCCATATATTCACTGCATCACAGAAAAAAAATACTTTTTATTGCTACTGCAATCATTTGTTAGTGTTTGTACTGTTATATGACAAATAAGGACAATGATGTGTCAAGATAAAGAAACAGACACTGTTCTTTTCAACCATTTTCAGAGATGTTCACAACCTTTGAAGAAGAGGTAAGTGAAACCAGCCAAAGTCTTCTTTCCCAGAGGATTAAAAGGGTGACTGAGTGGTATAATGTCCAGGAGCATCCTGGAGCCCTCCTTGGGAAGGCCAACTGCCCACCTCCCTTTAAACAGCTGTGAGCTCTCTAATCTCCGGCCCCAGCCCCTGAACACAACTAAGGGCCAGACGAAATATAGTTTGAGGCTCGGATTCAACAGACAGCACAATGAGATTCAGACCTTAGAGCTACTTTACCTTCTTTGAACTCCATCCTTAGTTAAAATGTTTGAACCAAAATGTTTCCCTTCCTTTCTGCCCACACTGTACTTTTCCCTCTCTGAAGGCTAAAAAAACAGGATTTGAGCAAAGGAGAAAACAAAAACCTGAAAAATATTTCCATTGGTCTTGAGTTGTGCTTCATTAAAAAAATGATAATAAAATAAAACTTTTTGGATCATTTTTTTTCTTATCAATACTGTTATGACTCTGAGGCCATATTTATACCCAAACACAAAAATATATACATACACACTTCTGGGCATGGTGGTGCAAGCTGGATGATCACCCTGAGCTCAAGGCCAATATGGTCTATGGAGAGAGACCTTGTCTCAAAAAAAAAAGAGAAAAGAAACCTCAATAAAATAAATCCGCACTTCTTCCAGGGGCCTAAGGGCATCTTTTATATGGATTTTATTCCATCATTTCCTCTACAACTATGCCCTCATGTGATAATCTAGTTAAATGAACTTTACATCCAAACATTCAAATTCACATCAATGGAAAGTAGAAATCCACAACTAAAATATTAATGTTTCCATCTCTGACAGCAAGAACAGAGCACTTTGGCTTCAGTGTCCTAAGTTAGCTAAGTCTAAGAGTCTACTCTCCTCATTCTCCAACAGAATTTTTCTGTAAATTAAAGTCAGAGTATTACACCTACAAACTTATAATTTCAAAGCTGTTTCTTAAAAAAAAAAAACTGCATTAGAAGTCAAGAAGGAAAGGAAGACTACTGACCAGATTCTACTTCTAAAAGTTTATTTTTTAAAATTCTACTTCTAGGGGCTGGGGATTTAGCTCAGCGGCATAAGTGCCTGCCTTGCAAGCAGGCAGTCGTGAGTTCGATCCCCAGTACCAGTAAAAAGGAAAAAGACAAAAAAAAATTCTACTTCTAAAAGTTTATTTTTTAAAATGAGAGTTTTCATCTTTTAATAAGTAGAACTTTACATGCATGGTTGAATCCCAGCACACAGGGAACCTTGGAACTTCTCTCCCAGGCAGTAAGACTATGCCCCACGTCTGAAATTACCCTAGGACTCATGGGAGGTATCCTTGGGCCTAATTGGGCAATGCCCAGTGAACTCCAAGCAAATAGCAGGGGCCAGAATTCAGTCTCAGGCCATGAATACCCCCAGATTGAACTCCAGCTCACAGCATCACAGCTAAGCCTTGGAACATGGATCCCAGGCAGTAACATCACACCCTGCATCTGAAATTACCTGAGAATGCACAGGAGTCCCTGCAGGCCTAACTGGCCCACACCCAGCGAATTCTAAGTGGCTAGAAGTTGCCTGCAGGCAGCCCCAGGAGCCAAAAAGTGGGCCAGGTGATTCTCAGTGCTTGGAGGAAGCTTTGAAACCACTCAAAATGTGGAAATATAGAAAAATGACAAAATGAAAAAGCAAGATGCCATCTTAAACTTCCAGCGCAAACCAAGCAAGCCTAGGAGACATGGACACAGAAGAAAATATAAATCATACACCTGAAATGCCTGAAATAATAACAACTGAAGGACAGAAACAACCCCGGGAAGCTATAAAAGAACTCAAATCAGAAATAGTCTCCCAAGTAAAACAAGATATGATAAATGAAAAGAAAGAAATGCTGAACACATTTAAAGAAGACATAGTTAAAAAAAAATTAGAGGAACAATGCAAAAAGATGGAATCTTCAAATGAACAATATAAGAAGCAAGCAGAATGCATGAAGCAGATTCAAAGAGATATACAGGAGATCAACAATTTGATCAATAGTTGGCAAAACCACCTCAATGAAAGTGAAGATAGAATTTCAGACCTCAAAGATAATATTGCATCAAGTAAATGGGAAATGAAACAGCTATTAAAAATAATAAGGAATCAGGAACTAACAATTCAACAACTGCAAGATGACTCAAAGAAAAACAACATAAGGTTGATAGGTATAAACAAAAAGGAAGATGATAACACAAATGATATCAAGAGGCTATTTACAGAAGTAATAGTTGAAAATTTCCCAAACATGAGAATGGAAACTGACATAGATCAGTAAAGCATATAGAACTCCAAATAACCATAACCAAAGAAAACCACACCCAAACATATAATAATCAGCCTCCCAGAAATCCAATATAATGACAGAATATTAAAAGCTACTAGAGAGAGAGACAGATCACCTATAAAGGAAAACCTATCAGAATCACAGCAGACATCTCAAGACAAACAATGAAGTCAAGAAGAGAATGGAGTGAAGAATTTCAGATCCTAAAGGAAAGTGACTTCCAATCCAGACTAATGTACCCTGAAAAACTGTCCTTCAAATGGATGGAAAAATAAGATACTTCCACGACAAAGAACAGCTGAAGAGCTTCATGACCACCAAATCAACCCTGCAAATAATACTGAAAGACATTCTAGATAGACATAGAAAAAAACCACTAAGCAAGACAAACAATTAAACAGAGTAGAAAGGGAAAGAATCAACAGCAGAAAGATAGCAAGTTAAAAGTAAACCAATACACATCACTTATAATCATCAATGTAAATGGCCTCAATTCACCAATTAAAAGAAACAGACTGGCAGAATGGCTCAAGAAACAACATTCAACCATATGCTGTCTACAAGAAACCCATCTAACCCAAAAGGAAGCTTATAGACTAAGAGTCAAAAGATGGAAAACAGTACTCCATGCCACAGGATCCAAACAAAAGCAGGGGTAGGTATTCTGTTTGCAGACAATGTGAACTTCAAACCAGGAATGATCCAAAGAGATAAAGGTCATTACATACTAGTTAGGGGAAAACTTCAAGAGGAAGACATAACAATTTTAAATATCTATGCACCAAACTTGGGAGCACCCAGCTATACAAAACAAATATTAACAGAAATGAAAAATCAAATAAGCAATAACACAATTATAACAGGAGACCTTAACACACCATTGACACAAAGGGACCAGATAAGCTAGACAGAAATCAGCAAAGAAATAACAGAACTGAATCACAGCTGTGAACAAATGGACTAGATAGATGTATACAGAGTGTTCTACCCAACAACACCAGAATATACATTCTTCTCAGCAGCACATGGAAAATTCTCTAAAATAGACCATAAACTAGCCCACAGAACATGCTTAAGTAAATGCAAAAGAATTGAAATTATCCCATGCATGCTATCTGGTCATAACACAATGAAACTAGAAACTAATGAAAAGAGAAACTTCAAAAACCCCACAAACACACAGAAGTTGAATAATACATGCCTGAGCAATAGATGGGCCACAGAGGAAATTAAACAATGTTTGTAGGAAAACAAAAATACAGCTACATCTTACCAGAACCTGTGGAATGCAATGAAAACAGTTGTCAGAGGAAAATTTATTGTGCTGAACTCGCACATCAGGAAAACAGAACAAACACAAATAAAAAACCTGAAGCTATACCTCAAACATCTAGAGAAAGAAGAGCAAGTCAAGCCCAAAGCCAAAAGAAGGAAGGAAATTATAAAGGTCAGAGCAGAAATCGTGAAGACATAGGGATAAGTAGAGAATTCATGAACAAGAATCAAACTGCATGCAAAATACTACCCAGAATCAATAACTGGGATCACGTCCTATTAAAGAATTTTGCATGATGAAAATCTCCTGCATAGTGAAAATAAAACCCACAAATTGGGGAAAAACCTTAGTGAATGGTCCCTCAGACAAGGGACTTCTGTCCAGAACATATAGACAATTAAAAAATGAGATCCCCAAAACTCAAACACCCATTGCAAAAATGGGCATCTGAGATGAGAACGCACAATTCTCAGATGAAGAAATACAAATGGCAAATAAATACATGGAAAAATGTTCTGCATCATTGGTCATTAGAGAAATGCAAGTTAAAACCACACTGCATTCCATCTCACTCCAGAAAAAATGGCCAGGATCAAGAAAACCAACAACAACAAATGCTGGAGAGGCTGTGGGGAAAAAGTAACTCTCCTGCACTGTTGGTGGGAGTGTAGACTGGTGTAACCACAGTTGAGGTCAGTCTGGAAATTCCTCAAAAAGGTGGAATCAGTAGTCCCATTTCATCCAGCTATTCCACTTCTAGACATATTCCCAGAAGAACTGAAAACATCATACCACAGTGATATATGTGCACCCATGTTTATAGCAGCACAATTTGTAATAGCCAGATCTTGTAATCAACCTAAATGTCCATCAAGGGAGGAATGGATTAAAAAGTTGTGGTATTTTTTTACAATGAAGTGCTACTCTGCTAGAAAGAATGATCACATTGAGGTATTTATAAGTAAATGGATGCAACTTGAGACTCTACTCATAAGTGAATTAAATCAAATTCACATGTGTAAATACCATATAGTCTCCCTAGTGTAAGAAATGGTAAGGGTACTTAAGATACAAAAAACTCAATAAGCACAGTGAAAGGACAAGAATCTGCTTAAAGGAGAAAAAATAATATCAGCAAAAATGAGGAAAAAGAAAAAGGAAGGGAAAAGAAAACTATCTAATATTATATAAATGCACAGGATAGCTAAGATGATTGTGCTACAAACTCTATAAGTTCTTGGAACAAAATAGTCAACATTTACTTCCAGGATAATGTGGCAGATAGATAACAGCAGCTACAGAGGCTCTCTAAGATAGCCAGCTTACATTCCAGGAATGGTGCAGTCTGGGGAGTCCTAAGCAGGGGGAGATATACTCTGCCAACCCAGGAATGAACTAAGCTGAGAGAAACCAACTGGAAATGCAATCCCAGTGCTAAGACTGGAACAGCTAAAGTCTCAGTGCCAAAGCTGGAACCCATGCCTCTGGAAACCACAGCTTGAATTTCCTTCTGCCACTGCTGCATCTGAATCGGCATAGCAGAAATAGAGACGTGAAAGCTCTGAGAGCAGGAATCAGAGAACAGAATTGAAAGCAGAGCTGACAGGGAGCCCTGCAGTGAGTGAGAGGAATGGGGACCCTACCATAGACTAGAAGGCTCCAACAGAGGACATTCTGGGATCAGGCAGACTAGCCAGAAGAGGATGCTGTAGTGACTTCAGTCACATATACCCCTCTCAAGCGAGATTGGTGGGGAGTGCTTGACCTGTGTGATGCTGTGGACTAAGATCCAGTAGGCAAGCCTAAACCAGGTCCCTGCACCTGGCAGTGCAGTGAAGCCTTCAGCATGTTGACTGACCTGGAGGGTGGGCCCAGCATAGGCTGCCCAGGTCTGTGTCTCCCTAGTATACTGAAGTGGGCAGAAACACCTAGCTGGTGCGATTCAAACTGACAAAGAAACTGAGCCTCCTATATATGCTTGTATGGAAGGAACAAAAAGTATGGGAAGAGGGAGCAACAAGAAAGGGTCCTCAGTCCCCAGAATAACACTGATCCAGGAAAGGTAAATGCAAAGGAGAATAAGGACAGAAAACATGCAATATCAGGCATGGCACCAATAGACATAAAGCAATATCTCCGGGACTTCATAAATGAGTTCAAAAGTGAAGTATTTAACAAAGTAAAGCAAGATATAAGTAGACTAGTTAAAGAAATGCTAAGCACCTCCCAAGACAAAACAGATGGTGGAATATAAGAACAGGAAAAAAAAAAGTGGGGGGAGAATTGTTTGATGGGAGAAATAGAGAAAATGTAGAATACATGAAGCAGGTTCAAAGATATTACCAAGAAACTAAAAACTCTATTGAAAGCTGGCATAACAGCTTGAAAGAAACTAAGGATAGATTATCTGACCTGGAGGACAGATTTGTAATGTGGGAGCATGAAAGAAAAAACTTCTTAAAAATAACATGGAAACAAGCAGTAACAATACAAAGGTTAGAAGATGATAAAAGGATCTATAACTTAAGAATTAAGAATGTAAAGGAAGAAGCAGGGATACAAACAAATGAACTGCAAAGGCTATTCACAGAAATAATCAAGGAGAACTTCTCTAATACGGGAAAAGGTAAAGATACTCAGATCTCTGAGGCAGACAGGATCTCAGCCACCTACAACTCAAACAGAACTACACCCAGGTATATAATAATCAAAATTCCAGAAATCCAATATAAGAACAGAATATTAAAAGCTGTCAGAAACAAGAAACAGATAACTTACAAGGGAACACCCATCAGAATTACAACTGAATTCTCAGCACAAACCATCAAATCACAAAGAGAATGGAGTGAAATAATTCAAGCTTTGAAAGACAATAAACTCCAGCCAAGATTGATATATCCTGCACAACTGTCCCTAGAAATTAATGAAGAAACAAGGTGCTTCCAGGATAAAGAGGAACTAAGGAAATTTGCAACCACCAATTAAACTCTACAGAGAATACTGCAGGACATTCTAAAAGAGAAAAATACCAAGATTCCAGAAACAGTGGCAGAGAGATCACAATCAATGGAGCAGAAAGTGAAATGAAGAAGACAAACTGACAACTAATGACCGAAAAAGTGCTCAACAGAAGTGAGGCAGAGAAGGTTGGATGCTATAAACAGCTATTTTGGAGAAAACAAGACATCATAATAGCTAGTGCTGATTTAATATCATCTTGTTTTGAAGTCCCATCAAGCTTTTTTCTTCTGTCTCCATGGGTCTTAACATGTTGTATCTTATTGGATTTTATTATATGTGATAATATGAACAAAAACTTTTATAGACAAGGAGATAATATAGAAACCATTGTTCATTTTCTGTTAGTTGGTTCTAAATATCCTATAATACTTTCATTCTCTTGAATGGTTTTGCATTGTCTTGATATGTTTGATGCTACAGTATATGAAGTTATACTCAAAGATTTCAAGGAAAGAGACACTATGGTAACTACTTTTATGTCAGGATATCTTGTGGTGAAACACTATTTTGCTTAAATGGTTATATTCTGACCTGTGCTGTTTTGTTGTTATGTCCTCTTTTTTCCCAATCTCCTTTTTTATTATTTATTTTTTTATTTCTATCTTTTTAATTAAGGGAAAAAATAAATAAAAAATAGCAGGATATATTATAATAATCCACTTTGATTTCCTATTAACTTGATTTGAAACCCTGTTTTGCTCTCACCATCTTGTTTTGACTGATTTTACTCTACTCTGTTTTGCTTGGTAGTACCAAGTTTGAGAGTATAGGCAACAACTGTGAAGACAATAAGATTCATTATGATGCCCATTCTGGTTTGACTATTATCTTCTTTTGAAGTCCTGTAAGGTCTCCAATATTTTGATTTTATTGGTTTTGTTCTTTACTGTTTTGTTCAATTTTATTATAACTGATGATATAGGCAATTCTTTTTAAGATAGCAAGAGGCATTATAGTAACCATTGTTGATCACCTTGTATTCTGTTTTTATATTACATACTATGTCCATCCTTTTGATTTGACTGATTCTGTTTTGTTATATTACATTTGGTTTTATTCCCTTCAAAAAAAGTAATAAGAACTGTGGGAGTAATAAAACCCAAAATGTGTAGTTGTCATTGTAAAAAAGAGAGGAAAAGAAAGTGCTCTAAAGGATATAACTGCATGTATATTTAAGCATATAAGATAGATAACCATATTCTGAGTTTTTGTTAGATCATTGAACAGAACTGTTTGCAGTCTCACTGTTTGAATGCCCACTTTATATGCTTTAATTCTGAAACTTGAACGATTTCTAAGATGACAATATGTAATCCATTAACTAGTGATTTCTTACTGTTTATTTTTTTTGAAATTCTGTATTACTTGTACCCTTTTTCTGTTTTTTTCTTTTTCTCCTTAAATAAAATTTTAAAAAATAGTCAACATTTATAGGATTGGAACAATTGTGCACATTACTGTATGGTGATCTGAGAAACTCTTGAAGATCATTATGCACAATAACAATCCTAGTTACACTCAGACCACCTTGTTTTGAAGACCTGTATTGTCAGTGCTCTGGGCTCTTTGCTATTATTGTTTGTGTGTCTTTTTCGTTTCATGTTTTTCTAGGAATTTGTTTTGTTTTGTCTTATTTTTGTTTTGTTTTTCCCTCTAATACAGAAAAAATAAGTATACATGTAGAGACTCATGCATGCATAGAACTTCTAAATAGTTTATGAGAATTGATTATATAATGCATGATGAAATGAACACCTGCTTTGAAGAAAAAGAGACAGTATGGTACCCAGAGCTAATTCTGTAGCATCATGATATGAAATCTGCAATACTATTATTCTTTGTTCAGAGTGATTTTAGTCTGTTTTGTTTTGTTTAATTTCAACATACATGAAGATAAGGGTAGCTATTTTGAAGAGAATGAGAGACACTATGGCAGCCATGGTTGACTTCCCTATTGTCTGGTCTTAAAGACCTAAAATGCTTTCATCATCCTGTTCTGATCAGTTTTATACGGTTTTGTTTTGTATGAACTCATTGTATGTGAAGATATGGACAACTATTTGGAAGAAAACAAGAGACAATGTGATAGACAGTGAAGATCTCCGGTTGTCTTGTTTTGAAATCTGTGTCGTTTACATTTCCTTATGATCTGTTTTATTATGTTTTATTCTGTTTAATTTTACCCTCTTTAAAATAAAATTTTATTAAAAAAAAGTAGAACTTTGATGAGATAAGGGAAAACTGAAGACAGAACTTGACAGATACTACATAATTTATGAGTGTTTTCATTCATTTATTGGTATACGTAATTGGGAAAACATCAGAAATGCCATTCTTTCCAGTGCCTTTTATACTAATCAGAAATGCTAAAATTTCACTTTATTTTTGTCCACTTTGTGCATACTTGAAGCAATTACATATTATTCAATCCTGTACTGGAATCAAGTATCATTAATTTATAATCAAGGTGGGTTACTACTGACAAAGAAGAAATGGGGTGAACAAGGTAACTCCCACTGCCAGCAAAAGAGGAAATATAAAATTTTGTCCACTTCTTTTTTGATTTAAAGATTTTTCTACACACAAATTCCTCCAAAAGATGGTATCTTAGGACAGCCTGACGTGTTCCAGGAGATTAATAAAAATGTGCTGAGCCCTAAGGGGTAGGACAGGTGGTATAGATCTTGGTACACCTGGGGAGGCTGGCTGTTTGCAGAAGGAAAGATGAGCCAGTGGAAGGATGGGCACTTCCCATTCCTATGTCCCCAGTTTCAACATCTCTCCAGGAATCAGTCCCAAGTCAGCATCACATCACACGCCTGCTGGCTTTCTCCAGCCGCAGATGGATTCTAGAGTGAAGCAGACAGGATCGTCTCACAAAAAGCACCGCCATGCCCTGAGACACAGCAACTGTTCACTGTACAAAGTGAGTCTATGTCCTTCCATTTCCACCACTTCCAGCCCCCTTTCCAAGCTGGCATTGCAGCCAAAAGAATCTTTTAAAAATTGGATCTAACCACGTGATTGCCTGTTCTTGGAATAAAATCTACAAGTCCCTAACTAAACTGAAAGGCACCATGCCCCAGTTTCTTCTGCAGTCACCAGTTTTGCCTCACTTGTAGTCCCCCCTCCCAACCCTGCACTTGGTCTTCTTTCAGCTGAGTCTTTTCCCAATCCCCATGGCACAGCCTGGCTCACAGGAAGGTGTGGTTCGTCTTCTTGCTGAGTCTCTTCCCAGTCCCCGTGGTGGAGCCTGGCTCATATCCCAGATCTTCATATCTGGAAGCACACCCCCAGCTGACAACTTCCATACACTTACTCTTTAGATTTATGCTTAAGGTTTAGATCTTTGCAGAGGCCATGCCAAACTAGGTTAGTATTCTATTAGACAACTTAGCAACTCCCTCTTTTTTCTTTTGTTTCACTTTCCAAAATTGTAACATTATCAAAATTATTAATCAATTAATTAATTAATTGTATCATGGTTTAAGACCTGTCTATGCTCCAAGCTCTAATATCCATGCAGAAGGAGTCATGTCTATCTTATTTATTATCGTATTCTGAGCCTAATATCATCGTGAAGCATAGTAGATACTGTAGTCCCTAAATATTTGCCAGATTGATAAATAAGATTGTGAGGTGTCCAGGGAGATGTTCCCTAAATGATATTTCTAGCAGAAATGGAGGTCTCTGAAAGGTGACAACCAGGTTCACAGTTATCCATCTTTTACAATGAAGTAAAAGTCCAAGAGGAGATGAGAGTGGACAGTGCATTTTTGTACTGGAGAACAGAAAACAACAGAAAGCAGTGGTCCATGAATAGTGCTTCTCTTTTTCGGTGAGCAAAACTATTACAAAATTATTCATGGGATTCAGTTCAGCCTTACCTTGACATCAGATTGTTTCCAATAAGAAATCAGACCCTTATATCTTTCTTCCTTCCTTTCTTTTGATTATTAAGGTTATTAGTATAATTCGTATGTGCATAATGATTACATCCATCAAAGGGAATTAGTACCTGCACATGATATAACTTAGTTCCTCTTTTTTCTCATTCCCTTCCCCACTCTTCAACTCCTCTTTCTTCCTTTTTTACAAAGCTTTGTTCTCATCTTATCCTGTTTGTCTCATTTTTTCCCATTTCCCTTCCATCCCCCCATTCCCCTTTCCCTTTGAACAATTACTTCCTATTTCACAATATCTATTATACATTTTTCTATTATATACTTTCAGTTTCTCATACCAGGGAAATAATGTAACATTACACATATGTGTCTATCATACAGTGTCATATATCCTGTCATCTTGGAAAGCAGAATAACATTTTCTAGTAGAATATTTTCCAGATCATGTCTCCAGTCCTCTCATTATTTTCTTCTGTTTTGATGCTTATATATTTCCATGGCAAATGTCTAATTTGAATTAATGAATGCTAAGAATAGGTTTTTTGGTGAAGATTTATATCTACCCCACCATCCACAACCAAAAAATTTAATTTCCTTTAGGGTGTAAAACAAAACAAACAACTATATATATAGTTGTTTTGTAATCATTCTAGACAGAAAAACTAACATAGAGAGGAAAAAAACAAGTCACTGCTGAGAAAAGTCAGTGACACTCAGCACAAGTCAGAAAAATAAATCTTACATTTTACAACAGGTTGTTATTTGCAAAGCTCTCTGTTATTCCATCTCTCTTGCTCCTAGCTAAAGCGCTCTGGACTTTCAACCATACCAAGGAAGATTTTTATTTCCTGATGAAAAAACCGAGGCAAAGTATTTCTGGGTCAATAAATCATAGAGCTAATAAAGCTCCAGAATCTAAATCTACACTTTTCTGCCTCAGGATACCTTTGCTGTTGTGAGATTTGCCTTGTGTGCTAGGGGGATAAGAGAAAGCCTAAAGGGTGATCCTCAGGGCCTTGTAGACTAACGGAGCTTAGTCTTACTCTGCTTAGGAAACCTTCATTCTTCTGAGAACTTTCTTCAAAGCTTCCTTCACTTCCTTGTTTCTCATGCTATAGATTATTGGGTTTAGCATAGGGATGACCACGGTATAAAACACAGACACAATCTTGTCTTCCCAGAGGGATTTTCCCATGTTCCCTTTCAGGTATATGAATACAAGTGTCCCAAAAAATAGAGCCACTGCTGTCATATGGGATGCACAAGTGGAGAAGGTCTTGGCTTTGCCACTTGCTGTGCGAATCTTCAGAATAGCTCGAATGATGAAGAGATAGGACACAAGAATCACTGAGGTGCTAGTTGTAATGACCAAGAAAGCCAAGAGGAAGATCACCTGCTCCCGTAGGCTAGTCTCACTGCAGGCGAGTTTCAGCAGGGATGGGAGGTCACAGAAGAAGAAATCAATGTGGTTGGACTTACAGAAGGAGAAGGAGAAGGTGCATCCAGTACGGACCACAGAATTCACCATGGCACCCGCATAGGCAGTAGCCACCAGTCCCAGACACATCCGTGGTGTCATGGCCATGGTGTAGAGGAGGGGATTGCATACAGCCATGTAGCGGTCATAGGCCATCACAGCCAAGAGGAAGCATTCAGTGCTCGCATAGAGTGTGAAAAAGAAGAACTGGGTGGCACAGCGCTCAAAGGTGATGATCATCTTGTGCGTCCCCAAAGTCTCAAGCAATTGAGGGACAATAACAGAAGAGTAGCAACTGTCCAGGAAGGAGAGGTGGCCAAGGAAGAAGTACATGGGCGTGTGCAGCCGGGGGTTGCTCTGGATGAGCAAAATCATGCCCAGGTTGCCCCCAAGGGTTATGACGTAGCAGGCCAGAAACACAATGAAGAGACCCATTCCCTGTGCCGCCTGGAGCTGGAAGCCCATCAGAACAAATTCCACCACTCCAGTACCGTTCTCCGCCATGAAACCAAAGCTCTCTGCTAAAATGAAAATAAAAATAGTGGATTCTTATAGAAGATAAAGTGACTGCAGGTTGACCATTGTTCAATAATAATGACCTGTTAGAATGGAAAAGCACTTCATTATCTTTCATAAACTTTGTTTCACTTAACATTTCAGAAGACCTTGGAAACCAGATTGCAAATCCCACTTTTTGACAGACTATGCAGGACAAAGCAGTGAGGTGAATAGATCACAATTTCAATGTAAACAGGCAGGAGCAAAGAAGGAACTTGGCTCCTTGGTTTCCTTCCAAACCCTGCAGACACCATATTGGAACTTGTGTCAGCTTCAGATGGAGCCAGTACTTGGTTGGAGAAACCTCACAGCATACTATTGAGAATGGGGCTCTGCATTCAGATGTAGTTTTAAATTCCTTTGGACTTTGATCAAGTTAATTCACTTTTCTGAACCTCAGCCTCCTTCTCAATTTGGATTACAAATCCAGAGTCATAACATTATGGTGAGGAACAGAATGTGCATACCATGCCTCACTCACACGCACTTAGAATTACTTTTTCTAAGCACAATATATACACCATGAAACACTATTCAGCTGTGAAAAGGAAGGAGCTCTTGTTATTCTTGACCACAGGAATGAACTTGGAAGATAGTATATAAAATGAAATAACCCAGGAATAGAAAGACAAGTACCAAAACAAACATAGCCTCATACATGGAATCTAAAAAATTTAAACATAAATAAATAGAACAGCAGTTACCAGGGATTGGGGTGAGAGGACAGACAAGATGTTGGTCAAAGGATATGAAAGCTCACTAAATTCAAGAGATTCACTGCACAACATGTGATTACAGTTAATAAAAATGTACTATGTATTTCAAAATTGCGGAGATTTTCTATTCTCACCACACAAAAATTAGTATGCGAAATCAAATGTGTTGATTATTTTGGTTTAGCCAATCTATAATATTTATATATTTCAAAGTATCATTATACACCATAAATTTTTAGTCATTTTCTCTACCAGATGCAATACTCAAAACCAACAACTTAAAGGAAGAAGCATTTCTTTTGGCCCACAGTTTTAGAAATTCCAGTCTTTGCATGGTCAATGCTAAGACGGAAGTGTCTAGTTAGAGGAAAGCTGCTCATGGCAGACAGGAAGCAAAGAAAGGAGGAAGCATAGGGGAAATAAACCCTTCCAGGTCACACACCTAGAGACCTTTCCCTTCAGACCAGACCCCCACCTCCTAACAGCACATTTAGCTCTGAGCTCTAATCCATGCCGGAGTTCAAAGCTTCTATAATCCAATCACTTTCCCAAAACCCCTGCTCTGAGCACAAGACTTTGAGGAGTACACTCCAAATCCAAACCAAAACACAATTTTCATTTGTCAATTAAGAAGTAAATAAATAAACCATAAAAACCATTTTTGTAAGTCCTAGGATCACATAAGCAACATGCTCTTAAGTGCGTTCCATAGTCTTATCTCCCAGTCTACAGGCCCCCTGAAGCTCAGCATCAACTCTGCCTTCCTTTGAGGTTGTGTTTGATGTATATATAAGCAGAAGGGACTCAGAAGCTAGACCAAGGGTCATACAAGGCACGGACAGAGTCTCCTCAGCTTGTTCCCTGCCAGGTGGCTTCTTCCTCTCTCTTCCTGCCAAGCAACATGGCCTTATTTCCAAGTTCTCCTCTTATTCCCAAGGACCTGTCCCATTTTTTTAAATGCCAGATCAATATCAGTCAGTGAATCAAGCCATTCCGGAATTAGCTTGCAAAACTCATTAAGGGATAAAGCCATCACACTGAGTTTAGTATTCTAATACAAATGGGATTTTTGCCAGGTATTAGGATAATTCTGTCTCTGTGATTTGGCTGCTAGTAATGTGATGCACTGAAAATATGGAATGTGAACTTAAAAGGTGATTCTACTTGTCCTCTTTCCATCCTTGAAACAAAAACTGAATTTGAGAAAGGTCTCATTTAAGATAAATAACAAAGTAAAATTTGGATCAAAGTTTGATAAAAGCTGATCTAATGATGGAATAAAGGTATAAATATTCAGATTGTTTTCCTATTCTTAGGGCCAAATCTTACCTTAGCTTGGTCACAATTGCTGTGTTCTTAAGAGTTCCACAGATCAGTCCAACCAAAGAAAAGAAGAGCCTGTATTCTCATACTTATTCAATAAGAATCTTCTGAGAGCTTACCAAGTAGGAGGCATTCTTCTAGTTCCTCAGAACCAGGCAGGTGAAGATGCTTGTTCTCAAGAAGCAATTACTTCAAGGGAGCTGTGCATGGGTGATGCATTTTAAAAAGAAGAAGAAATGTGTGTTCTACCAGGATAGAAGATGATGTTATGGGAGAATACACTGCCAGGTGTGCAGAGTTCAGACTATCAAAATAAACAGAAGCCATTAAACAGGACCATCATGAGAGGCTCATTAAAATGAATTAAGAAATGGTGGTGATCAGGTAACCTCATGCATCATTTATCCCCTCCCCCAAATTTTAAAAATAATAATGTCACAAAACGCCCACAACAAAGCCAGCCCTGACAAAACACATGGCGTTCTCCAGGTCCTCATGAGGTACTTGAAAAAGAACTGTATCCAGAATAGTTACCTTCATAATAACAACGTGTAGTACCTGGCATCCTGGGAGTTGCATGATGTCTAGAACCATCCAGCATAAAGATGAGGTTGGAGTCTCACAAATGCATGAGAAAACGGGCCCCAAGACAGAGCCTGCACCAGATGCAGACTCAGTCATTTCTATTTGTGTGACCCTGAACTAACCCTTAACCTGTGGAGTCTCATTTTTCACACCTCTGCAGTTACAATGATAGAACTGCTGTGCTGTGAGAAGTAAAAGATGTAATTCACGGAAACACACTGTGCCTAATACACTGAAAACCCCTGAAACATGAAATTGTTACAAATATTCTTCAATCACTAAGTTGTTCAGTCATTCAGAAATCAAAGTTCTTACCACTTTATTGCTGAGTTAAATGAGGCTTAAAATGGTTAAGCCACTTTTTTAAGAGCAGACAGTTAATAAACGGCACCAAGACTCCTGGAACCAAATGCTCTGTGCTTTCCATGAACTTTCATCGCCCATCACTTCAGCCCAAGAAGTAGACACATCTGCCGGGCTTCTGGAAGACCTCACTGGGAAGACACAAGTCAGGAGACCCACTTCATTTCCCCACTGCCCCAAGAGACACTCCAGTCTCTACTGTTAGGAAGGAGGTGTCTTCTCAGGGAAGCACGTGGCCTGGGGAGGTCACTGTAAGCCAGAGAGAACGTGTGCTAGGGAAGCACAAATTGCCTCTGGAAACCTGCGTTCAGGTCCAGACTGTGAAATCTGCATCCTCACACAGCACGACTGCACTAAAGAAGCTCAAATGCTGCTCCTGTTCTACAACACTAGGGTCTCTTCCCTTTTCTTCCTAAGATTCCATGAGCAGGAAAAGAGATCTCTAAGAATGACATTATACTAAAGGCATAGGAGGTTGTTATCGCTTGGACTCAGGAGAGAGATAATAGCCGGATCTCCAAACAGAGCAGTTTGAGTTGACATGATAAGGAAGCCCCTTCTATTTTAAGCTTTATAAGGAAAGTAGCTTCAAAAGGACCAGATTATTATCCTGTTTCTTTTTCCTCAGCCCTTTTCGGGCTACAAAACCAGTCTCCTCTGCTTGACACATTGGAACTCCCATTTTAATCTAGAGAGTGAGATGTTTCTCAAATCTAGAATCACAAATAAAAGCCAACTTAAACTTTGAACTAAATGTGTTTGATTTTACCTTTTAATAATCACAATGGCTACTGTTCAGAGCATAGTATACTAAGTACTGTTCTAGATATTCCGTATACACTGCCTCACTTACTTTCCAATACAGGACATATTCTTGTTTCTCCTTCTTATAGACTAGCAAACTGGCTTGTAGAGATTAAATAACTTGGTCTAGGGAAAATGCTAAGCAGGAATTTCAGTCACCCCCAGAAGCTGCACATCTCAAGCTCACAATTGCAACCACTTGATATGATTGTAGTGAGAGTACATCATGATGCATTTTTATACTCAGGTCTTTTTCTAATGGCTTTGCATACATCACCCCTTATACATGGGCAAAGACTGGATTAACATCAGTTAAATAAAAAGTCTGGCGAATGACCGCAATTCTGAGTTGAAATATTACATGTGTTCCCTTTCTTGTAGTGTCACCTTTGCTGATGTGTATAGTCTGCAGAGACAGGAGAGTAGAATGGGTACTCAAGGACAGCAGTGGAATGAACTCGAATGAAGTCTCTTCACCCACTGAAGATCATCTCCACTAGCACAGATTTCAGCTGCAAGAATGCAGGTCATTGAACTAACCCTGCTCCAGCTCCTTGGTACCATCTGCCTGCAGATACAGATACTGTTGCTGCATCCAAATCTCATTCCTCATTTTTAATTTGTTTTATCTTGCTGCGTGTTGTATATTTTTATAAACCACTTTGAATCTCCTCTGGAAAGAGGTACTGATGAATAAATAAATACAAAATAAAATTGGCTGCTTGCTAGATGCCAAGATAATCAAAATGATTAGCCTGTCAGTATCAGGCCAATAATTATGCCACCAGAGGACTTTGCCAAATGGGGTCCAGAATGATAGTGCACAAAAAGTGATTCACCACAATCAGATTGAGCTCTATGAGGTAAGGTAGATGCTCAGGGGAGAATGTGGGAATTTTCAGGGACAGCTGTGGGTCTCAGATATTACAGCCACCTCCAGAGACCTCCAGTCTAAATCTAGGTGACCTGGGTCTTCCCTTCGTGACAGTGAATGGTATCAAGGAGGGCAAGAGAGGGTCTCTTCTTTCATAGCAGACCTTCCTGTGGCCTTCAGAGAGTCAGCTGTGTCCATTCCACAAGGGGCAGGAGGAGAACTCTATAGCCAGGACTGCAGATCTACAGAAAAGCAACCAAGGATGCTTCCCTCTGAGAACTATTACCTGGCCGTGTGATGCCTTGTTTAAATTCCTCAACTAGTCCGGAATAATTTGTAATTCTAGATACAATGACCAGTATCTTAATGATTAATATTAGGCAAAACAAACAACTCAGCAAAATCTCCAAGTGGAGAGAAGAATCATGGGTCTGTAAGGCCTCAGAAGAAAAGTTTGGTCCCAGGAAATTCAGATAAGCTGAGATTCTGGGAAGTCTGAATAGAACACTGAAGCTGCAGATTCTTGCTCTCAAAACCCACAAAATACTTGAAATTGCTGATGCACTCGGAGTCAGTGAATGCTGATGACCACCTGAGCCAGTATTCTCCCCCACATGGAGCAATGTCGGCATTTTGTGTTCTCAGGAGTCTGTTCTCTAACTTGATCACTCACACGTACACTTCAGAGGGTGTGGGGGCCCTTCCCACAGTGGACATCAAGAGGTCTGGGCTACCCTTCCCCACCACGATTAGGTCTGCACAGGGCCACCCGCCAGTGGAGCACACACCCAGGACATGTAATCCTCATGTGTTCTAAAGCTAAAGGAGAAAGACCTCAACACTCTCTGGTCTTCAAGATTATCAATGCTTCCCCAACTCTCCTCTGATCCTCAGAAGTAAATGGGGGCTTCAGAAGAGAAAACACTCAGTGGGCTTTAACAGGCTACATTTGTCATCAAACAGCAGAAAAATCTCTGGGTCTAAGAAATAAGGAGCCACAAGGGATCAGACAAGATAATGTACAGGAAGCTAATTCTAAACATAGACAGGTGTGTGCTTGCAAGGACTTGCTCCAAGCACCCGGAGACCAATTCATAATAGAATACACTGTGGGAACCACACAGCTATAGCTCTACAGCACACTTAGATAGCTTACTAAAACTAATCCACTTAGAGCCTCCAAACTAGGTTTAAGCTTATTTTAAAACAGCATGGTATAAAGGTTGTGTGATATCCCCACAGTTATGTAGCCAGTGTTCTCAGCTGGAATTCTGCAGCCAAAAACTTACAAAAGCTAAAAAGATTTTCTTCAAGAAGCATGCCAGACACTGAGGGGTGCCATGATAAATGTATAAAATTAAATGAACACAAATAATGAGTATTCTTCCTCTGGCCCTATCATCAAACTGGCATCTCATGCCCGTGCTGACTTAGGTAGAAAGAGTGGAATAGAATGAAGTACAATGTGTTCTGGGGAAGATGTGGGTCTTCAATGTGTTTAAGTGGTGGGAAGATATGTCTCCTCCTCCCACCTCCCTTACAGGTGTTCAGGCTGGGGGTGAAAAGTCCTGATCCAGGAGGGCACTGCTTCTCTCAGAAATTTGTTTTGGGGGAGAAAACTCTAATTGACTATTTTTAGTTGAGTAAAAACTCACATCAACACACGAAAAGTTTTTCTATCAATACATTAGCACTGCAACTAGCAGAAAAGCAGAACCAGTATGGAACCAGGAGGCTCAGAAGTTCTTTCACAGTGGGACCAAATCTTAGCCAGTTGCTTCAGTTCCCTGGACTTGCACTGTTCTGTAGGATGTCCCTGACACTCCCTGGTCCACAGGAGTGCTTGTGAAGGTGAAGTGAGATGGCTTATTGTGTGTGCCACCAAGGCTGATTCTGTTGTATACATTGGAAGGTGTGAATTCACCCTCAAAAATATTAGGAATTACTCATAACCCCTTAGTTTAGAATACTGTGCACCCTTTACCTCATCTGACCCTCACGCAGTCCCTTTGCAGATGGAGGAAGTGGGACAGAGAATTCAACTGACATGGCCAAGGGTCACAGGACTGGGAAGAAAAACTGCCAGAACCGAGACCCAGACCCTTTCCCCCAACCACAAAGCCACTCAATAAGATACCATCACTTGCTCTGCCTAGGAGAGTGGGTAGACAGGAAACCCTGAGATCTTAATGTCCTTCTTCACGTTGTGGTCCTACAATAAGCCTCTGGAACAGCATAAAAATCCAGCCGAACCCTGACCTCCAGTTTTCTACCCATCTCTTTCCCCATGTCTCCTCACTTTGACACAGCAGCTCACAGGGTAGAGCATGCAGGAGCATGCAGGAGAATCCTTGGACTTAGAGGAGTCTCCAAAGCTCATGGATCCACCCTTTTGCCTTCACTGATGAAGTAACATTACCCTCATCCCAGAGATGAGGAGAGAGAGCCCAAGGTAAGGGGGGCCTTACCCACATACAGTCAGTCAGCGGTCAAGCCAAGGCTGAAATGACCAAACCCTTGTCTCTGAAGCCCGAGGAGATGCTCTTCCCATTGCCTGGGCAGCTCCTCCTTTGAAAGTCTTAGCACAACTTTTCTGATCCCACAGTTACTAAACTCTCCGCATCTCTGAACATGATGGGACCAGGTGAGCTACACTTCTCTCAAAGGGAATTGGGAAGGGAGACGAGTTGTGATGATGGGAAGACAGCAAGCTTGACAGAGCAGTTATGGGGCATCAATCATCCTTAGCTCTGGCTGGGACCCTTTCGCCCCTTCACCTCCTGTGAGCTTCTCCCAAAGTCAGCCCCCAGCTGATCGGCTCCCAAAGGAGACACTTCAGTTCTGTGTGCCTGAGCTGTGGCCCAGCCAAGGACAGGAATTAGCTGTGCCACCTCTGAATAGTAGGGGTCTAAGGTTTTCCAGTCACAAAGAGCAGAAATCCCCTCTCTAGCACACTGGAAGCTGATTTGTGAACTCACAGTGATCTTTTCTGAATAAACACAACTATGAAGCCTGAACAGTCCCAAGGAAGGAGAAAACACTACACACACACACACACACACACACACACACACACACACACACACACACAGGAGCTCATTCCACCTACAGCTTCCAGCTCTCTCTGTACTGCAAAATCACCCCAAACACCTGCCAGAGCTTTACGAATTTCTTAGATGCAAGAGGAGGCGCACTTTCTCTGCCCTGTCAGTAGTAGCTTCACATCCACCTCTCCACACGATTCCTCCTACCTTGTGTCTTCTGAGGCTGAAAACAGTCACCTGGGTCAAGTCGGGAATTTAGCAATCCCATTTTATAGCTGAAGAAACAAAGGCTAGTGGTTTAAATCATTGCAGAGGAGAATTGAAGGCAGGAAGTCATAGTCCTCCCAGAAAGATCACACTTGGCTTTGAGTTGACTTAATAGGAAACAAAGACACAGGCTGTGAAGTACATTTCCAAACCAGACAACAGCTCATGTTCTCTCTGATTTACCACAGCCCCACTCACCTCCAGGAGGGCCAAGTGGTCCTTCCCAAGGCTCAAAGGCTGGGTGAAGGTGGACAGAATATGGTGCCTAAGTGGGGACCTGGAGGCCAGAGAAATAGACATCTGCAGCCCCTGCAGCTCAGGAGCCCAGGCACCCATAGGAGCACCTTTAATGGCCCTCGATCTCTTCCCTGTCCTGGCTGGATCCTTCTTCACTCCAGGAAGGCAATTAGAAGACTGAGGCAAAGGGGTTTGACTTAGAAACTCCTTGACTGGAGTTTCTAATCAGGCCCTAAGCTGCTAATTAGGCTTCTCCAACTCCCAGGGGAAGACGCCTTCAGAAGTGAGCCCCTGTACTCTCAGCATCCTCGGTTCCTCCCTACTCCATCTCCATCCTGTCTGCCTGTATCTCAAGTTGATCACATCTTGGGAGGCAAGGGAGCAACTTCTGTGCTCTGCTGTCTCAGGGGTGGTCATCAACCCAAGGAGACTCTGGTCAGCTTCCTTTAGAGACAAAAGTGACATAAATGACCACATGAAGCCCCAGGAACCTGCTTACTCATTGTTCAATTAATATTTAATCTGCCACATATCGAGTACTCAGAACAGTACCTGGCACAGTACACTAATTATGTTTGTGTTTGATGGATGGAGTCGTCACAAAAATCCCGTGAGATGGATACTGTTGTTACTATATTCTACCAACTTGTAAACCCAAGAGTCTGAGAGCGGGAATAACCACTTGGGATGCACTTGGGATGCAGGACCAAAGCAGAAGGGCTGAGGTGGTGGACAGTCTGTCACATAGCTGAAAATTCATACAACTTATATAGAAAACTTGAGGGGTATCAATAAACATACAGAAAGAAGTGAAACCTCTGTACCCACACCATTCCAATAAGCAGCACTAACCACTGAAGGGAAATGTTCGAGAACATACTTATCTAGCACCTAGCTGTGGCAGTAAATTGCTCGGGTTCAAATCTTCCCACTACCTTGTGAGTCTGTGTCACTTCTGTACATCACTTCCTTGGGTGGAAATTTTAACAGAGGTGATACATATCAAACACTCAGATTAAGGACTAACATGCTTAGTACCAATCTAAAATGTTTGCAATAGGTGTTTGTGTACTTTTAAAATTAGAAGCTTATGTACTGTTTTTATATTGTTCCACTGGGGTGAGTAAATAAGGCAAAAATGAATTGTTAAGAAGCTATCCCAGTGGGAGGTACCTGAAATCCACTGCAGCACCCTGAGAAGGGAGGCCTCTCTGGGCAGGTTATGAATGTTGGGCCACTGGACACCACACCTTAAGACACTACCCTGGAAGCCTAGGTGACCTCAGGAAAAGAAGGAACTAAGTTGTAACCTTGCCAATGTCAGCTAAAATGACTATTTTCCATGCACTTGAATAAACCTAGGATGTCATCCTAGACTAAAGGCAAAAGACCTTTCAGTGATTCTCAGACATGGAAAACCTCCAAGCTCTGGGGTAATAAAGGGTAGGTTGCACAGAAAAGGTACATACAAAACACAATAAGATACTATTAAAATGTCAGGTGAAGCATTATAATCCATAAATGTCTTTATTTGTTTATTGATGATACGTAGATAGGATAGATAGATAGATAGATAGATAGATAGATAGATAGATAGTTGGGCTTCGATATTCACAGATCCTACATCCCTGCGTCAACCAACCTCAGGGAGAAAATGTCACCTCCCCCCAAAAAGTACCATCTTTACTGAACTTGCAGACTTCTTTCTTTCCATTCCTTAAAAAGCACTGTATGACAACCACTTTCATGTCATTACACTGCAGTATCATAAGTAACCCAGAGGTGATTCACAGCCACTTTATATAAAAGACTGAGCACCTGTAAATCAGATCCTGGACCAAGTCCCTGAGGAATCAGAGGGGTGACTCGGTATAGCTATGACCTTGACAGGTAAGGGATTTTAACACAGTTCATTTTAAAAACTCGTTAATAAAGTAATGTATATTTCTTTTCCTCACACATGATGGAGGGTATCCATGTTCCCAAAACTGCGTCTGCCTCATCTGCTGTTCTGCTCTAACACGAAACCAACATAGAATCGATGCTGCCCCTGGGACCATTACTGCCTTCATGTGGGCTCTGCCCAGGCTCACTGCTTCACAGCTGCTGAGGACATTGTACGACTCTGAACCTCTGTGGAGGGCTGACTTTGCATCCCTTTCCTCAGCCAGCTTTGTAGGTAGATTATTGGCCCTTTTTACCTCCATCCAAACAGCTTTCAGGAACTAAAAGCAAATGCATGTAGCATTGAGACCCCAAGATCCTTACATCTGAAATATCTTACTCCACTGAAATAATTTCAGCCACTTTGATATTTTCAACTTTTTATTAAGAAATAATATTACCATGACCAAGATCTCTGTGGAGATTAGTAATTATTTTGTTGGGGCAATTTTCTAGAAGCAGAATTCTAGGGAGAAGGGGCTTCTCATCTTTAAGGACCTCAATACAAATAAGCAAACTGCCTGCAAGATGCTGTCCAGCACTTCACAGTCTGTGGGAGTGTCTAGGAACTATCAACCCCTGTTGATAACTGATATTGTGATTGGCATGTAAATGTTTGATGACTTTGGAGGTGAACAAGTATATCATGACTCCATAAATTTATAAGTTTTTTACTTAAAAAAACATACTCCTAGTATGTTCAGCTTTTTCATATATTTATCCATTTCCATTCCTTCTTTTGTAAGTTCAACATGCATTGTCTTTGCCCAGTTTTAATTATCTTTATCAGATAATTATTTGTATTTATGAATTTAGAGATATCTTTGTTTATTTTTATGGTAAGGTACTTGACTTTTCTGAACAAATTTTAGAAACATTAAGATTCTTTTCTTTTGTTTAACGAATATTTACTGGGTGTCTAGTATGTTCTGGAAATTATCGCAGACATTGGAGATAAGCAATGAACAATAAAAACAAGGTCTCTGCTCTCAGACAGCTTAGCTTACATAACAGGCAGACAGGGGAGATGGTGTTCCAAAGAAATGTAGATGGGTAATATAAGAGAAGACAAACAGACTCTTCAAGGTGAAGCAACATCTCTCCTGTGTGGAATTTACCCTCAGACCTGCATGGAAAGAAAGCACAATGTGCGTTTTTGCATAAAAAATACTTCTGATAGAAGAAGAGTAAATGCCAAGGCCCTGAGGTGGAAATCAGCTGGGCTCTCAGGGAGCAGACAGGAGGCCAGCAGCAGCAGAACAAGGAGGAGGTAGGCCAGGGTGGGGGACCACATGGTCCATAGCAGGAAATCACTTTTTTCTTAGATCCAGAAAAATACACTTAAAACTTACATCAGATGCCGTAACTTCCTCGTTAAAAGCTTTCCACTAGATTTCTCATTGAACACTGCTGTTTTAAACCGCTGACACCTTGTTATTTATCTGGGTGACATAAGTGAAGGTGACCTGGAACAGCCTGGCTAATAACCCAGGCATAGTAAGAGATGAAAAGAACTGAATGAATTTAGGAAGTTGGAGGGTAAATTCATCAGAATATCCTCCTGTATACATGAGAAATACCTGTTTCCCATTTTATTCTAGTATTTGTTTTTAATATAGTTACATGGAATTTTTACATAGAGAATATTTATCATGCTATAGAAATTAATATGCATGTTGTCACAGGTCCTTTGCATATTTTTAGCTTTTAAAAATACATCAACCACCAAAAGATGACAAAGGAACAGTCATTCCACCGTCGATTGTTCATTAAATGTTTCTTTCTCCAACTGATGTAACTTAACACCTTCATTTTACACCAGGTTTTCATATAGATTGGGATAGATTCCCAAGCTTTGCAATTTCTTCTAGTGATATATTGAAAAACACTGCTTCATTTATTGTAGCTCCATAGTAAGCTTTTATATTTTTTATAGGCATCTGAGTTAGATAGAAATATTACAGGCGTCAGACAGGGCTGGGCCCTCAAAGGAGCCAGAGCAGGAGGCCAAAACTGTCAGGGAAACAGACACCTCCATTGTAAGCCAGACCTCAAGATGAAAGATAAATCAAATGTACCTATATACTGCCTAAGGCTAAGCATTAAGAACTGATATTCTAACTAGGTCTCTATTACCCTGCGGAAACCAGGAGTCACCGTCCCAACCCTCTACAGGAAGAATCACTGTTCTGTATTAATGGCCACTTGCTACCTGGCTCACTTCCCCATTTGACCCCAGTTTAATCAGTTTTACCTGTGCAATTAATCTTGTTGGTTGACCATACTTCTGTCCCATCTTAGCCCACCTTGCAAGTTCCCATGTCTTCCCCATCTTAGACCTGCCTCACTTTGTGATTTTGCTCTATAAAAGTCCCCAGAAAAGACAGTCTTTGGCAACCTACTGAAGACCCCTTCTGTCTCTCTCTCAGACAGAAGCTTTCTTTCTCTCAATAAATATATTCTGCTCTTAACCTCCATTGTTCCTAAAATTTATCCTCCAATTTTAGAGAACACGAACTTATACCAAACATATAGTAGGTTGGGAGTTTCATTCCCCTATACCAATTTCTCCCTAATATTTTTATTTTTCCAGTTTTTCTTGGCTGTTTTCATCCCTTTGGTATTCTTATTATAATACAAATAATGAAATACTTTCTTTCTGATAATATTGTTTTACAAAAAAATCCTCAAAGGAGTTAAAGACATCATATTACAGTGATACCTGAATACCAATGTTTATAGAAACACAATTCACAGTACCTAAGTCTTGGAAGTGTCCTATCAGTCCATCAACAGAAGAATGGCAGGGTGTGGTGGCACATGCAGCTGTAGTCCCAGTAATAGAGGCTGAAGCAGAAATACCTTCATGAGTTCAAGGATAGCCTGAACTACATAGTAGCAAGACCCTATCTCAAGAAAAAAACAAACAAACAAGAAAACAAAAAACAGAGGGATGGATAAACACAATGTGGTATATTTATACATCATGGAATACTGTGTAGGAGGATGGATGCATCCTGAGGCCATAATGCTAAATGAACTAAACCAGACGCAGAAAGTTAAATATCACATGCCTGCAGTCAGATGAGAAACTCAAAATATAATAATTTAAAGAGCAAAATAAAAGAGAGATGATGGCAAACAAGGAGGTGGATTCAGTGGGATGGGAGGGGTCTGGGGTGGGAAGAGAAGGAGGACAGAGGAGGGGGATGTCACAGTGATTAGGAGGGGAAACGTGTGAGAGCTAACTCCCACGATGACTGCAATTCTCATGTCTAGCAAACTTGAACCAATGGAAAAACTCCCACACACAGATTATAAAAGTTATTCCCTTTTTAGAAGGCTAAGTGACACTTATTTCAGTAGTTGGGTATATATTCTTGTAGCTATTTGAACACCTAGATGAATATATATAACAATAAATACCTCAGAGTTGCTATTGGAATTTTTTTCAATTAAAATGATTTTAAAACACATTTGGGGCTGGGAATTTAACTCAGCAGCATAAGCACCTGCTTGGCAAATGCAAGGTCATGAGTTCAATCCCCAGTACCAAAAAAGAAAAGAAAAGAAATCCATCTGTAAATTGACTTACAAAAATGAAATGTATCAATTCAGCTAAAACCACTTGGTTTGGATGGTTTCAGATATGATTTGCTCTCAGAAGTCAAGTTCTTATCAGGCTATAACTCTGCACTTTCTGTGTGGTCTACTTCTATGAACCAAGTACCATCAAAAGCCCCAGGCAAAAATACCCGAAAATCTTTCAGGATGAAATCCCAGTTACCTGGGCCGGATGTGGTGGTGCACGCTTATTATTCTGGCACTCAGGAGGCTCACCTAAAGATCACTGCAAGTTCGAGGCCAGCTCTGGCTACACAGTGAGTTCAAGGCCAGCCTGCTCTAGGTAGCAAAACCCTGTCTCCAAAGAAAAACATTTATGCCAGTTACCCACACGGTGAACACCCCTGCAGCCGCTGCATGTCCAGACAGCTTACAGCTCACAGCCGCGCCCTCCCTGGAGAGCTGTCCTCAGCTGAGGGATCCATGTCTCCTAGAGTGGCCAGGAAGTTCCAGGCCCACCTCATGGGGGCAGCTCAGAGTCACTGAGTGATTGATTTGGGCTGCAAATGTCAAACCCCACGCCTGGAGCTAGAACAAAATCGGTGGAATAATTCATATCCCAGACCTGCACTTGAGCTTGGAGACCAGAGGCTGAGGAGCTTTGGTGAACTCCCCCAGGGTTCGTGTTAGTCCTCTAACACCTGAGAAGTGGAGAAGCAGCTCCCACAGCGGCCTCCCACAGGGCTGGGGCTTCCCAAGAGCCCTGGGGACCACCCCAGGCACTGATTCACAGTTCAGAGGAACCCATGAGCCGAGCTCATCTCTCCCACTAGGCCTCCCTAGAGCGTTATCAAAACCCATCAGCTCACACAAAAGAAAGCCTCAAATTGGCCGGCTGCAGTTATCAATCAGAGCACCTCAGCTGCTTTCCATGGATCTCCACATACCCTTAGATTAGGTGAATCCAGCTGCTTTGTTCCAACGTATCATTAGGAGATAACTGTCACCTCAGAGAACCTGGGAAGACCCCGGCTCTGAAATAAGGTCCACCATCACTGGAGAAGGGAAACTGGGCAGGGAATCTGCTGTTCGCCATCGGTGTCATCTGGATTTCAAATCGCACCCAGAGACACAAGGAAGACTGCATCATACTGGGGGAGACCTACAGCATTAAATCTGTGAGTTTATGCATTACTAGGTACATTTTAGAAAATACAAATACTTCAGTGGGGTGGTTGGTGTGAGCCTACAGAGTTTAGACAAGTGATGTCCTGTGTAATGCTGCACTGCCATGTCTATGCTAGGAGAGAAACTGGATTAGAACTCTGGCTTTGGAACAAGATAGACTTGGGTGGGAGCCTAGATTCTTAGTGAGTAGTCATATGGCCTTGAATGTGACGCTTAACTATTCAGACTCTTCTAGTCTTCCAGAATGAAATAATATCTGTTTTACAGGGTCACAAGGATTGCATAACATAGTGTGTGTAGACTGTGTGGCACCATGATTGCTGCAGAGAAGATGTTCAATAACTAGCTGCTGGCATTTGGAAAAGCAGTACAGTGTGTTAGTTTAATCAGGGTGTGGAGACAAAAGGTAGAGATCTAAATATTTGTCCCTTCTAGCTGTGAAACCTCAGGCAAAATATTTAACATTTCTAAACCTCCATTTCTTCATCCACTGAATAAAGATGAGCATTTGTACCTCACAATATTGTCAAACTGAAAGGAAATAAAATCTTTAAAATCTCCATCACTCACAGCAAGAGCTCAATGAATGTGTAACAGTATTTTGAACTGTAGATTCTGGTAAGGTGAGGAAAGCTGATTTTTATTGAGCTTGTTCACTGTTCCCAGCAGATTCAGCCTTTGGAAGCAAGAGAAGAAAGAGTATAGGAGAAGGTTGCAGGGTTTGGGGACCATGTTGTCTCAGAGGGGTTTTTCCTAGCCAGAGATCTCCTTCTGCTCCATTTGCACATTATAGTCAAGGCACGTCACAGGTAAACATGGCAGCACACATGTCCCTCATCTCTCGTAAAGTATTCACTGAGCCATGAATCTTTGCTTCCCTTTGTAATTTGTTCTGGATTCAGGAAGGACATTGCTTCCCTCTACTTGAAGTTTACTCCACGCTGACAGCACCCTCAGCCCCTTTTTAATAATATCATGCAAAACTGTGTACCACCAGCCTGATGCTGTGTTTTTTCCTTCTGAAAAATATCTTGGAAATTATCTTTCTGACAAATAAACGAACTGTACCGTATTCCATAAAAATCCATTTGAAGACTCCAGAAATCACTATTATGTTTTCATTTTATTCCTGGATTAAACTCAGCTTCTAATTAAGTTTTCCCAAAGACATAGCACAAAGGGATATGGTACAACTAAGCCTCTTTTATCCCATAAAGCAAAGAGTAGAAGAAAACCCGTGAACCCCTGAACTATGAAACACACAAAATCAATCATCATCCTCTTCTCCCATAAAGTTGAGTATAACCTAATGGTCTTAAACAGCTGCTTTGAGTTTAAAAGTTGGGGCTTGGATCTGCTGAGAGAGTACAGCAATGCCTCGGTTCATGAATGCTCCTGTGCACGAACAATCCCAGTTTGTGAACAGAGCATTCAGCAAAATTTCACTTCCCTCTGTGGACTCCTTATCAAGTGATGAACATAACCACATCCACCTTCCGCTCACCAGCGCTAACACAGCCTCCTTTTCCTGGGTCTGTAATTCTCTTCTCGCAAAAGGGCAATGTGGTGTGAAAGATTACAGGATTTGGAGTTAGAGATTTGGGGGTTCAAACGTTGATTCTGTTCTCTGCTAGGTATAAAGCAAGGTGGACAATGCCCTCGCCCTCTCTGTGCTTCACTATGGTGCCCCATAAAATGGGCATGTCTGTCCCACCCTGCAGGACAGCAGCCAAGGTCAGAGCTAACATGGGGTGCGTTGGTGTGCACATGTGCACGGTACTAACCCCCTGTGGCTGCATCTGTGCCCCAATAATCTGCCTCCTAACCTCTGGTCAGATGCTCTGAACCCCAGGAACTGGCCATGAGACAGGCAGGAAGTGGACTTTAGCAATTTCAGCATTAAATGCTGAGAAAAGTATTGAAATTAGCCAAGTTCTGGTTTGAAAGTCGAAAGGATCTGATTAGCTACTGGGAGACGTTTTTGATTTCACAAATCATAAAGATGCAGTAAAATATAAGGCGACAAAACAAATTCATGGCCAAGAGCACAGGATGTACCATCAGTCAGCTCTTCCACCTCCACTGGTAATCTTATACAAGCTAATCTCTCAGTGATTTAAATTCCCCTTCAGTAAAAATAGATGATAACTTTCTAAAGGAAAATTTCTCAGATGCAATAAGATAATATGTCCAAAATCTTTAGCAGCATGGGTAAGTAAAATGTACCCCAGCAAACAAAAGACTGTAATAAAATCACAGTAACAAAGTAGATCCACTTACATTACGGTGACAAAATCCTAAAAATAGAGAATGTAGAAAAAGAAAATAGGAGTTGTATCAAAATTTCAGATACTTAATATACTTGTTTCTTCATATACACATTTCAAAGTACATATAAGTAAGTACTTATGACAAGAACATGGAAGGATGCGTGTGTTGAATAATCTTGAGTGGGGAAGAAGCAGAGATGGAAGAGAATCAGGAAAACAGTAACATCAGATGAACAGCCTCACTTTGGTCGTGATAATCTTGTTAGGAACTTAATACTATAATTCATTTAATTTTGGACCTGAAATGTTTAAGTAACTGTCAGTCACTTGAGCTAGATTCTGCATGCTTCATGTACTCAGTGATTAGTAGCTAAACTGTGCACATTCATCATTGTGTGGGTAATGGGGAAATCCTTTCAACTTCCTCCTTAAGCCTTTATACCCTGACATAAATCAGGGCTTGTGAGAGACAAAGAACTCCACTGATCCTGTAAACAAGCCCCACTGTTTTTCAGAGCAGGAAGTGAGGCCCAAAGAGAGGAAGTAGGCCTCTCAGCTAGCTAGTGCCTGTGGTAGTCATGGACATTGTGGAGCTGGAACAATTCCTAGAGGGCCTTCGGAGAGGCTTCCTCACCCTTGGATCTTGCAGTGGAGGGGCTAAACAGCCTGAGAAGGGCATGTGACACGTGATTTCCATGTGTCCCTCCCACCAGCAACCCCTGTCTGGAGCTGGAGGAAGCTCCGGACTCAAGAGCAGTCTCCACTGCCCTTCCACAAAGCTGTGTCAAACACATGGCTGCCGTGTTTGACAGATTCCCAAGCCTCATTGTAAGCACAAGACCTGTCTAGACTTTAGATGGGAGATGAGGCCAGCAAGGTTCCCTTGGAAGCCAGAGAGCCTGTCTGCTATGCGCAGCTCTGCAAACATAGCAGTTTGGCTTTTGAGCAAGTTATTTTGGGAAGATGTCAGTTATCTCATCACAAAGTAATGGTTATGAATCATGCCCACTCTCAAGGATATAGAAGCAAGAACAGATGTGAATGGGTATAAAATATGTGAAAAAGATGTATAGCCAGATGTGATACACACCTCTAATCCCAGAACTCTGAGAGGCTGAAGCAGGAAGATCACAAATTCAAATCCAGCCTATGCAACTTGGTGACTTAGCAAGACCTTTCATCAAAATAAAAAAAAACTTCAAATGTCCTGGATATAGTGCAGTGCAAAAGCTCATGTTGGCTCTCTGGGGTCACAAATGCATACGCATGAAAGCATCATGATGGATTCTATCGGAAATGGCAGTTTCATGTTGCCACAGCAAGTAAAGGGCCTCGCTGTGCCAGTATAAAATAACTCAATGATGTTATTGTGCATTCCTGGAACTAACTATAGATTTGAGAATTTGTGTTAGAAAATTCTAACCTGAAGAATGAGGAACATGGTGTAGGGGGCAGGTGAAAGTTTCCAGGGGAGCAGTGCAGGGAGTGGGAATCAGGAGACTTAGATGATGTGAGCCCCGGTTCCTCCCCGAGTTCTCCATCTCATGTACTCAGTAATGAGCAGCTGAACTGTGCATATTCATGAGGGTGAATATTATGTCTTATCCATAAGTAAGATTGAAATTTCCCCCAGTAGGCTTGTTGCTCAGAACCTATAAGATATTGTGAGTGGAAGGATCTAGAAGAGGGGAGGTGGCTTCCTTGCAGTGGGATTATTACTCAGAATGTGTAAGACATTGTATGCAGAAGGTTGTAAGATCACATCTCTTCTCATCACAGAAGTTTCCAAATATAAATCCAGAACAGAGGAGGTGCCTTCCTGGGTGGTGGGGCTGCTGTCAGAATGTGTAAGATACAGTGAGTGGGAAGTGTAGAACAGGAGAGGTACTTTTTATAAAAGACTCTGTGAATCTGGGCTCCATGCAACATCCCTCAGGATCTCTTGACTCTCAGGCCCTCTAATGGGAATTCTAGATGGACTTGGAAAACAGTGAGCTGTAAGCACATCTTATCATGGTGTGACTCACAACCATGCCAGATGGGAACAAGAAGTTTTAGCAAACAGAAAGTTACCATGACTCAAATATAAAGCACACTAGATATAATTATCCAGACTGATCAGTAACATACAAAAAAAGAGCATCTAACAGGATGTTTGAAAGCCTCTCCTGGAAGCAGCAGAAGTATAGTGACGTTTCTCCTCTACAGATCCAATTATGTTGCTTAGTCTTTTAGTGCACTGCATGTGCGCAATCACAACAGAGAAGCATCACTTACTATTTCCTAATTAATTCATAGACAGAACTCAGAAGATTTAATTAGAATTGCAGGCATTGCAACATAAATTAAGTAAAAGATGAAGTTTTTTTAATGCATGAAAAGAAAAAATATAACAAGTTTATTTCATCTACATGAGAGTCCAAATTTCCTCAATTATTAAAGACAGATATATCGCTGTTTAGCTGCCGCGCCTGGCCATAGGTCTGCAGAGGAGGAGCTGGGCAGATCTGGGGTGCCCTCACTGGCCTCTCTGCGTGTCTGGAGGACTCTGGATTTCTGCGCCCAGACTGCTGGAGTTCCCTCAGGCTTCCAGGTGCAGTGAAGGAGAGAGGTGGGTTTGAGGCTTCCACATCAGCCTCCCCATTCCCGGCTCCATTTGGAGACCTGCTGAGCTCCCGATAGGTGGGATGGCCCACACTACCAGCCTAGCCCAGCCTGTTTAGCTGCCGCGCCTGGCCATAGGTCTGCAGAGGAGGAGCTGGGCAGATCTGGGGTGCCCTCACTGGCCTCTCTGCATGTCTGGAGGACTCTGGATTTCTGCGCCCAGACTGCTGGAGTTCCCTCAGGCTTCCAGGTGCAGTGAAGGAGAGAGGTGGGTTTGAGGCTTCCACATCAGCCTCCCCATTCCTGGTTTCATTTGGAGACCTGCTGAGCGCCCGATAGGTGGGCTGGCCCACACTACCAGCCTAGCCCAGCCTGTTTAGCTGCCGCGCCTGGCCATAGGTCTGCAGAGGAGGAGCTGGGCAGATCTGGGGTGCCCTCACTGGCCTCTCTGCGTGTCTGGAGGACTGTGGATATCTCTGCAACCAGGGAGGGTCCACAGGTTCCTGAAGCACTGCGGCCTGTGGTGAGTACCCTAACCCGGCTGAGATTGAAGAACTGTGGAGCTTCCAAGGGGCAGGTGGGCGCACAGTGTCCCTGAGGCCCAGCTTGTCTGGAACTGCGGAGTTCTGAGCAGGCAGAGGAGGGCCACTGGTTCTGTAGGCCTAATGGCCTAATGGCTTGGAGTAGCGCGGCGCCAGAGTCCCAGTAGCTCCAAACATAGAAGGGGATTTTCAACAGATCCTGAGGAAGCTTTCAAATAAAGACAGATATATCCATTGATATATAGAGATAGAGACAAGCAAATATATTATTTAAAGAGGTATAGATAGTAATACAGCAAAGTTTATGTGAGTGAAATGCCTTATCTTTCAGAAAAAGAAGTCAACAGATACAACCTTGAAAGGATAATAATCACAGTAAAATAATAAGGGCTAAATTACTTAACTCTTTCTGTGCTAGATACTACACTATGCCCCTTACAGGTTTTAACTTATTTAACACTCAAAATAACCTGACTATTTATCAATACTTTTCCTATGTAAGGGGTAACAAATTGAGGCACAAAGGATTAGGGAATTTGCCCAAACTCATGCAAAAATAGCAAGACCATGAATATTTTATTTATAGTGATATCAGTCAGATGTGATGATACAACCCCACAAACACAGCACTCAGGAGGATGAGGCAAGAGGATCATGATTTCAAGGCCAGCCCAAGCTATATAGTTCAAATCTGGTCTGGATGATACAGCAAGATTCATTTATTTTAAAATCATGGTATTACAAATAATGAAAAAGTTTTAAAATACATTTTGCTGAAGATGACAGTCTCCAAGCTAGGGGTGATAACAAAGTGAAGAGAAATACTTTTAGTTACTGATTAATGCTCTCTGAAAAGGAATTTTTGGTGACCTGCCTGAAAAGTCATTCAATAGGAAGAAAGTAATATCCATGCGTACTGTGAGGATGCAGTGAAGACGAAGAGCAGGTTCGCCATCCTCCAACATCTGGAAGGCTCCCGTGAGAAGATGGGATGAAAGTCCTTGTATCTGGAAGGGATAAAACCAAGATCAAAGTGTGGGAGGTGCAGAGGTGGAATCCAGTTCCTGAGAAATCGAGCAGGGGAACTGGCCCAGAGGACTGGGTAAAGTGTGCAATAACGGAGACTCAAGCCCTGGATGGGGACACCACACATGCTGTCTTGGGCCCTCCAACCCTGAGAGTCACATGCTTCTCATCTTCACAGCGGTTTCCAAATCTAAACCAAAGTTCATCTGTATCAGAAGCACCAGCTCCAGGCTCAGCTCCACCATACAAGAGACACCCAAGGAGAATCAGCCGGTCTCAGAATTTCTGCAAATCAACATCTGTAAATAGGTCCAGAATTATCACCTTAACTTCTGCCACTGAGAAAAAGTCCTCTCCTTCACTTCTGGAACTTTTGTTTTACCTTATTCTCACCCTCTGAGCAGTGGTCCACAGTGAATACATGGCTTGGAGTAATCTCAGCTCAGTCACTGAGTTCATCCTCATGGGCTTTACCGACCACCCCAACCTGCGGATACCCCTCTTCCTGGTGTTTCTCAGCTTCTACCTTGTCACCCTGCTGGGGAACATGGGGATGGTTATTCTCATCCGAGTGGATGCCCAGCTCCACACTCCAATGTACTTCTTCCTGAGCCACCTGGCCCTGCTGGATGCCTGCTATACCTCGGTCATCACCCCTCAGATCCTGGCTACCCTGGCTACAGGTCAAATGGTCATCTCCTATGCCCAGTGTGCTGCCCAGTTCTTCTTCTTCACAACCTGTGCAGCAACAGAGTGCTTCATGCTGGCTGTGATGGCCTATGACCGCTACATTGCTATTAGCAACCCGCTGCTCTACACGGTGGCCATGAAACCCATAATCTGTTGGAGTCTGGTGGTTGGAGCCTATGTCTGTGGGGTGTCAGCGTCCATCCTGCGTACCACGTGCACTTTCTCCCTATCTTTCTGTGAAGACAACCGCATCAACTTCTTTTTCTGTGACCTCCCACCCCTGCTGAAGCTTGCCTGCAGTGATACAACAAATGCTGAGATCATCATTGTCACCTTCGGCAACTTTGTGATTCCAGCCAATGCCTTGACCATCCTGATCTCCTACCTGCTCATCATCAAGGCTGTTGGGAAGGTGAAGTCTCCAGGAGGCAGGGCTAAGACTTTCTCCACGTGCGCCTCCCACCTCACCACTGTGGCCCTTTTCTTCGGGACCCTTGTCTTCATGTACATACGGAGCAGCTCAGGCAAGTCCTTGGAGGAGGACAAGGTGGTGTCTGTCTTCTACACCATGGTCATCCCCATGCTGAACCCTCTCATCTACAGCCTGAGGAACCAAGATGTGAAAGCAGCATTCAAGAAGGTCATTGGTAGGTTCCAGATATTCCACAGCATGTAGACCTAGGGATAAAACATCTTATATCAAGCAATTTCGTTCCCACATCAATACATCCTAATAGGCACCAACACCTTAGGCATTTTGTATCAATGAGTGGAGAAAAGGCAGAAAAGTGTCTCCAATCAAATGAGCACAGAAACATGTAGTAAAATTGGCAGCCAGCAATTCCATAATAGTACTTGCTTCTACTCATCCTCTCCCACTTCCAGTTTATTCCTGGGCACACAACAGGACTTGAAGTCTTGAGTTATTTCATCCCTACCCCAAACTGTGACCCCCTTTCCCTCTCGTCTTCACTCCTGGCAACATCACTGTGCTCTCAGCATCAAAGATCATATCTGGAGATTCTGTGATCATGCTAAATGGCCTTCCTTTTTATTTGCATTTTAATATGTGAGTGACTGATCATTTCCATTATCAAGGAGTATTGTATAAAATGAAATTGATTGTCTAACTGGCTGAAGGAAGAAGATGCTTTGGAAACAGTTCTCCTCTTCACCATGAGATTCTTCCCCCTTACAGTGTCTTCCTTCTCATTCAAGCCAGGATAATGATTTTCAAATGCCTTTGCACATGATAACTCATGACTTTGCAGTTCCTGCTCTAACGTTATACCATGGTCATCCCATGGGGATGTCTTGCTAGGGACATCTCCAGTTTCTAGAAGACACAGAGCATTGATTCTCTTTTCCTGACTGCCCACATCATGAACAGCTGTCACTTATCAAGCATTCTGCTTTAAGGGACAGTGACATTAATGAGCAGGGACAGAGGCAGAAAGACAGTTGAACCATAGTTTACCTCCTCTCAAGATATGATAAGAAAGAAAAGCAATGGAGGCCCCTATTTCAGACTGCAAAACTCTTAAAAACAAAATCTGTGCCTCCTTCATTCTAAGTCCATGATCTAGATCAGATGAGCTTTGTGATTCCAGCCAATGCCTTGACCATCCTGATCTCCTACCTGCTCATCATCAAGGCTGTTGGGAAGGTGAAGTCAGCTGCTTTTGAAAGGATTTTTATGTTGTGTGCCTGGTCTCATTTGAGTTTATGACAATATTAAATTGAGTCAAGACAATGTTAAATATGAAATTCCTAAATTTGCAATTAAGAAAACATTTTTCGCATGATTCAGGGTACTTCATGCATGCAGCAGTAGAAAGGCAGGGGCTGGGCTTGTCTCTAAATCTTGATTTTTACCACCAAGTCACTGTGACACTGTGGGTAACAGTTTAACTTCTCAGGTCAAGCACAAGCATGAATATTCCTATTTCGAGAAGACATTGTAAAACTCAAGATGATAAATAAGAAATCTTTAGCCCAAATTAGGTATTCAGTATAGATTATTCACCTTCTTTTTCTTTCCCTCACTTTCTTATGTCAATTCTAGGACTTTACCACAATTTCATAGCCACAGGCAAAATAAAAATGTTTAGGAACCAGCGATGGTGAAAAGCAATGAACTCAATTCTTTGCAACCAAAAATAAACTGGCATGTTTCACAGGGGTCTGGGAGTGCATTTATTTGAATTTCATGTGGTCAAAGAGAGCCAAAG
Source organism: Cavia porcellus (assembly GCF_034190915.1). Lineage (NCBI taxonomy): Eukaryota > Metazoa > Chordata > Mammalia > Rodentia > Caviidae > Cavia > Cavia porcellus. The sequence continues at coordinate 51,477,231 of NW_026947500.1, read as the reverse complement.
GATGTCTTTTTCACTGAACATATCATTTTGTGCCCAATGAACCTCTCTATCCCACCTGGACTTTCTAAATAGTTCATCCTCCAGATGAAAATAAGCATTTAATAAAATGATCTGCCACATATTCTGAAGCTACTTGATTCAGAAACAAACACCTGACCCATGCTAAAAAAAATTTTCCATGGGCATTATTAAGCTAAACATGAAAGAGATTAGAATAAAAAAACCAGATTGACCATGGGAGAGACCATCCCAACCACTACCAGACCAGTATTTATTAGTGATTAAAAAAAAACACATTTAAACCCACAATATGCTTCCTAGATTAGCAAAAATTAAAAATAATTATAGCATCGTATTGACAGGAATATCCTTTTAAAATCAAAGATTCACATAACCCAAAACCTAGCTATCTCACTGACCTAGCTAGGCACATTACAGAAGATCTTGCCCATAGGCATCAAGATACAGGGACAGAGTTTCAAAAAGCAGTGTCATTATACTAGCACAAAACTCAAAGTACTTGCTTTCAGGTTTTTATTACTTTGGGGTAGAGAATGGATGTGTTATGGTTGGATTCATTGTACAGACTTGTGTTCAAGGTATAGTTGTTAGTGGGCTTTAGACATGATTGGACCATGAGCTCTGATTTCATCATTGGATTAACCCATTAATGAGACCATAATCCTGTGTCATTACTGAGAAATGATGGAAAGAGGAAGTAAGGAGAGACATTGGTCGAAAGCAGTGGATCGTGGGAGTGAGTCCTTGGGAAATATACATGGTCCGGCCCCTTTGTCCGTTCTCTCTCTCTCTGTCTCTCTCTCTCCACTGACCCTCCCGAATCTTTTAACTCCTAGAATCATCACTTGCTTGTGTACATGAATAGAGAGGAGAGGAGAGGAGGGTACAATACCCATAATCAGCTCTAAATCAAAAAGAGCAGACATCTCCCAGGAGTTGAAAACTCTGTCAAACACATTAAATTGCAATTTGCAGACAGATCTGGGCTCAAAAATCCTCCAATAAGGCAGATGAACAATCAACATGAATTGAATAGAAAGAGTCTGTCTTTCACTTGTGCTTACCACCTTAGCACACAAACATCATCTTAGATGATGTCTACAAGATGGTAAAACCACAAAAGTATTCAACTGAATCTGAAAATTTCACTCTTCAGAAACAAGATGGTTCAAATGGGTAGTCTGAGCAAGAAGGCAAATAGCTGACTACTCAGAGGACCTGTGAGGTCCCAAATTCTGGATTTTACCCAAAAACAGTGGCAAAGTGATTTAGAGGGCTTTTTCTCCTAGCTCACTGTGGAGGCAATCACTCAACCAAATCCTAAAACTAGATTAAAGACTTGTGTAGACCACTGATTTCTCCTGCCAGTAGGACTGCCCATCAGTTGTTAATAGCGGGGGTTGATTTTCTTCTCACTCTTAACCTTATGCGTGTGACACTGGGTGCCCTGCCTCCAGCCAGGAGCCAAGATTGAAGTTTAAAGCTCCTCTGCAACTTCATATTTACTTCCTGATTCTCCATGCTGTTCAAGTTTCTAGCCTCTGTGCTGTTGGTTCTCAGAGCTCTTCCTCACTTTTTCTCTATAAAATACAATGTCTCTTTTATTGCTCTGGTTTCTCTCATTCACACAGTCAGACAAAGTCTGCTTCTGTTCAACAACTTTAGATCTCCTGTTAGATCTATCTTTGAGATGCCTCAAAGAAACTTCAAATTTAGAATCTTATAATTTACAGATGAAAGTAGCAAAAAAAACTCCTTGGAGATCACATACTTAAACATATTCTAATACATGGACTCACTACCTCTAACTTTACACAGAAAGAGAGACAGAGACAAAGACAAAGAGATAGAGTCTTTCTAGTCAAATTAAAATTGAACATGTTCCTCAAGGAAGGGGTTAATATGTCATATACTAGAACAATATGTTTGAGTGACAATTCAAGAAAGTTCCACAATGAAATCTGATGGCAGTAAGATAGAAAATGCATCACAATGTCACTCCAGAGCCCAGCTCAAAAGTATGAGTGCCATGGTCTCATAACTGCCCCCTTGGACACACCAACCATTTATTACACTGACTGTTTATTACAGATTTTTAATTTATGTACTTCCCAACTTGGAAAAAAGATAACTGGATAATAAATCAAATTCTCATTTTAAAGTGTTTGAACTAAAAAAAAACCAGAAATAATTTTTTATTTCAATGAAACTTAAAAGAAATAGGTTATGAGCCATGGCTGTGTTGAAGTCACAGTGATAAGGAGACAGAGAAGTTAAAATGATAAGAAACTCCTTGACAGAAGAATACAAGATATCAAACAGTGAGAGTCCAGAACAATCACAGTGACAGCCGTGTTCTGGGAGAGGAAAGCTAAATTCTTGCTCATAAGGCCCTCAGAGCCTCCCTGAGTTCCTAATCTAAAGCCCCACCCTCTTCAGTTTCCGTTAGACTCAGGTCCATGACAGCTAATCAAAGAAAGATGCAAGTAAGGGGAGAAATCAGAGTAATCAATGACCAAGATGACTTAATGGGCCATTAATTATTAGAAACTCAGTGGATATGGGATTCTTTGTGTCAAAAACACCAGAATTTGAATTTTACATTATGGACCTTGCAAGTTCTAAGACAGGTAATCCCAAGAGGTTCTGTGGAAGTACTGTGGCCAGTAGGAGCCCCAAGTTTCACAAACTGGTCCCTATACATCATTCCTGCCAGATTTGGCCTTGGAATCCCTGATGGAGAAGCCTCCAATTCTATTCCACAGAGACAGCACCCTGGAGAACAAAAGCAGTTGGCAGCTGACAAAGGAACTCACTCCATGACCAAAAAGTAGAGAATCAGCCAGTTTTCAACAGAACATTTGTTCTACTATATACTATGAGCCCTTTTTCCATGAACTAGTTCTAGGGGCTAAAAATTAAGGAAATTCTTATGATCAACAAGAACCACCATGCAACCATGAAACAAACAAAGCCTTGCATGACACTGGTTTAAATCCTGCTTTCTCCATCAGCAATTTATTTTTTGATATGATTGATTTTCAACTTTCTGAATGTCAACACATTCCACGGTTGAAACTCAATGGTTATTTTGGGATTGTTGGAAGAAATCAGTAAGTTATGTGGAAATAACTAACACAGAATGAGAACTGTATAAACCCAGTGATAACCACAGAATCACTTTCTCTAACAGGCCCTCAAATAATCAAATGCAAGACAGAAGATGGCCTGTTTTGTAAGAGAGCAAATTAAATTATGAAAGGATTTACAACACGTTATTGAAGTAACTGAGAGTATCTACAGTAGACAAGATAAGTTAAAAGTGACATTACTCCTACATGTCTTGGAATAAATGGTTTTTCCAAATGCGGAACTAAACATAATACAATGTGCAGAAGGTTCAGAGAAAGGAAGAGTGATTCAGCACTCTCAGAATTTTCCAAAGTTATAGTAATGAGAGTTTCCATCATACAAAGGGTTAATACAAGGCTTGAAGAGAAGAATGGAATTAGAGATTCCCAAATCGAGGACTTCTGCTTCTCAGCGACAACTGTCAGTGTCAAGTGCTTTTAAATGTCTCAGCTGCTCTCTGCTCAGAGAGTGAGGAAAATGATTACCTCTTAAGAATCTACAACTGGCAGTCATGATGGAGTAACAGTAGCCTATGACTGCAACCTACAATCCTGGACACCTCGCTCACACCACAGCCTGTGTAATGACCCTACCTGGAATTACACGGGCATCTTAAAGCCGTGTGAAGTAGCTCTGGTATATATGGGGTAGGGAACAAGGTGTCAAGAATTGGGAACAATTATTCTAGAAAAGAAAGACTGCACACTGGTTCTTCCCAGTGTTGATACTCTAAAGTTCTTTGGTCTTAAAAAAAAAAAAAAGTTCCAGGATCATTGGGAGAAACCACTAAGTTAAAGTAGAAAACCAACAAGAAAGTCAATTGGAAGTAATCCTGCCCAAACATCCATTCCGGGGAGTACAGGGGTGGGTAAGGTTTCAGCATGGTGAAGGCCAGCTGTGGATTCTGAAATAGTAAACATTTTCTTCTCTCTCTGAACAGAGAGCAGCTGAGACATTGAAAAGCATTTGACACTGACATTTGTCATTGAAAAGCAAAAGCCTTACATTTGGAACTAATTCCTTTCTTCTCTTCAAGCCAAGCAGCTGCTTTGAGCATAGGTCCATGAGAAATCTCATCACCGTGACAGAGGTCACCCTTCCAGGAGCACCAGAACTGACAGCTGCACTCTTCCTGCTGTCTCTCTCCGTTTTCTTCCTCATCTGGGGAATGTAGGTGATTGCTCCAATCCAAATGGATATCCGGCACTAAACACATTGTCTTCTTTTTTCTCCCTTTAACCTAACCCCCAAATTCTCTCAGTTGTGGAGCCACTAACTAACCTCACAGAACTAAAAAAATGGCACAGTTATAAGTGAGCAATCTCCTTCATCCTCCCATTCCTCAGGTCAGCTGTGCTGGAGTCTCTTTGCCCATTGATAATTTCCTCTTTATATAAACTTATATTTAAAAATCAGATTAACTAGAACATAAGTTTTTTCTTGGTGCTGTGGTTAACCTACTGACTCGTTATGAGGAATTTAATGAAAATAGTATTACCTCAAACTAAGAATGTGCAATACCACAAGAGAAATAATCATCAGAATGAAAAGGCAACCACAAATGGAAGGAAATCTTTTTCAAATCATGTATTTGCACTTCTGTGAAGCTCCTAAAAGATGCTGTAAAGGAAAAATATTAAAGTAGATGAAGGAACTAAATACATATGCCCCCTCAAAGAAGTCCTACAAGTGGTATATCAGAAGGTCCTCAATATCCCCTAGTCATCCAGAAGATGCAAATCAAAGTCACAAGGTGAGAGCACCTCACACTTCTTAGGAATTATTTTAAGGAGCTAGTGTTACCTATAACCCCAGAACTTGGGAGACTGAGTCAGGAGATTTCCATGAGGTTGAGATGAGTCTGGACTGCATAGTGAGTTCAAGGCCAGCCTGAACTATGTAGCGAGACCTTGTTTCAAAAAATAAAATAAAAAACTAACTTTGGTTAAAAAAAAAAGCACAAAGAAATTGTAAACCTTGGTCAATACTAGCAGGAAAACAGTATGAAGTCTCTTCAAAAAAGATTTTAAAGATTTAGAAAATTGAAAACTCTTTGGTCACTGTACAGAGGAAATTCATGGAATTCTTCATGAACCTTTATTGCTCAGTCTGATCAGTAAGCACTAGTCACATGGCCCTGCCTCACAAAAAGGGATTCATTAAAGGTTAAGGAGAAAACAGAACATTTGCTGAGCAATACTGACTCTGCTCCAGGGATCATCTGTGGTTGTGAATAACAACATTCCACAAATACATGAATAATCAGAGTGTTTCTTATTGTTTATTTCACTTCCTACAGAGCACTTCTTTGTATCTGTGGAAACCATTCCGTCTTGCATGGCTACTGCAGGAGAATATTAGGTGAAATGAAAAGTAACCTAAAATACTCTACTAACTAAAGCCAAGAAAAACATGAAATAATATCTACAGAATAAAACCACAAGATAAAGATGTTTTTGGGGGGGTCATGGTTCCAACCATGCATACTGAAGGAGAAGAGGGGAGAGAAAAGAAATATACCCTTGTGTAAAAAGGAAGAAAAAGAAATGGAGAGAAAAGCCAATACCTCGTTGAATAATACATTTTTAAAACAATTTGATGAGCCATGAGGGAGGGGAGAAACCCTACACATTGCCTCTCTGCCACTCCAGGAACTTCTGCCTGGAGGAACCCAGATGCCTGGCCCATTGCCCTACACTGCAGTGTGGGTAGCCAGTGCAGAAAGCACCCAGGACTCAGCAACAAGCTCATCTAGATGGACCCAGGTAAATGCATTCTAACAGGGCAAACACCTCACACACACGCAAACTCCTAATTGACAGTTTCTTCTGTTATATAACTATAGAATTTGCTCCTATAGTCTAAAGTACAAAATCAATTGTTACAACAGTATACAATTTCCAAATTGTGCTGGGTGCTATCACTATTGCTAATTGCACTAATGTAGCTAGGTTATCATATCTGCTGCAATCAGTTGTTCTCCCTTGTGTAATAATATTGGGAAGCTCTGCAGTAACAACCTTACCACTGCCCTACACCAAAAGCATGGGGACTGATTTAAACAGAAATCAACATTCCACTCTCGATTAATTGAGAAGGAAGGATCTTGGGATAGACACAAATCAAGAATCTCCTATACACAGAAGATAACATGGAAGAACAGACTTCCTAGAGAGGTCTTGATACTACTTATATTACTACCTGCCACTGAAACTAGCAAGGATCATCACAGAAAACAAAATTAAAAATTTTTGAACTAGAAAATGTCAAGACAAAGGAACAAAATGCAATCTCAGATCTCCAGCTACTCCAGAACAAGTACGAGAGACATCACAGACTAAATTGGAGGTTGAACACCTGAAATTTCTGAAATGATAGTAACTCAAGTTATATAACAACTTTATCTGGCTGCAGAGGAAATCAGAACAGAAATAATCTCTCAGGTTAAAAAAAAAAGAGTTAACAACCATAATGAAAGAATTGATGAGCATATCTAAAGAAGACATAAATTTTTTTTAAAAAAAAAGGTGCCTATGAAAATGATGGAACCCTTGAATAAACAATATAAGAAACACTGAAACTGCATGAAACAGGTTCCAAGGGATATCCAGGAAATTTAAAATTCCATTAAAAGCTGATAAAACTGTTTGTATGAAACTGAAGATAGACTTTAAGACCTTGAAGGCAGGATTGCAGCTATCAAGGAAAGAAAAATCACTTAAAAATAACAAACAACCAGGAAATAATAATTCAACAGCTGCATGATGATGGAAAGAAAGACAATATAAGATGGTAAGTGTCAACAAAAAAGCAGGAGCCAAAGCAAGTGACATACAAAGACTGTTTGCAGAAGTAATATCAGAAAATTTCCCAACCATGAGAAAAGAATCTAACATACAGAAAAGTGAGGTATATAAAATTCCAGTTAGCCATAACTAAAATAAATCTAAAACCAGACATGTAATAATCAAAATCAAATAATAAAAATAATAAAAATCAAAATCTTATGCTGAAATTCAGCATAAGAACAGAATTTTAAAAATCAAGCTCCCCAAAGTCAAAGATCCAGTCTAAAATGAACATATGAGATAAATACATACTTCTCAGATGAAGAAATACAAATAGCAATTAAATACGTGGGAAAATGTTTGACATCACTGATCATCAAAGAAATGCAAATTGAAACAACACACATTCTATCTCAACCCAGAAAGAATGACTATAATCAAGAAATCAACCAATAACAAATGCTGGCAGGGCTGTCGGGAAAAGGGAACATTTCTCCACTGTAGGTGGGAGTGTAGACTGGTGCAACCACTGTGGAAATCAGTGTGGGGATTCCTCCAAAAACCAGGATTAGACATTCCCTTTCTGGGAATTTCTATTCCCTTTCTGGGTATTTTTCCAGAAGAATTGAAAACATCATACTCACAACAATATATGTGCACCTGTGTTCATAGCAACACAATTTGTGATAGGTAAATCTTGGAAACACTGCAAACATTCATTGATCAAGGAATGCATAAAAAGATGTGGTATTTTTGTATAATGTAAGCTATAAAGCTATAAAGAAGGACAAACTCAAGACCTTTATAGAACAGTGGTGGCAAAAAGTCCATATCCATAAGTGAAATAAATCAGACTTGCATGTATAAACATTTGTATTGTCTCCCTAGTATAAGAAACTGAAAGAGCACATAAGATCCAAAAGATGCATTAGATATTAATGAAAAAGAAAGTAACTGCTCAAATGAAAGAACAATTAGGAAGGGAAAAAGGAGAGAAGAAAGAAGAGACACACACACCAGATAGCTAAGATAATTATACTAATCACTCTGTTAGTTCATTGAAAAGAACAGTTAGCATTTATATTGCTTGATCAATTTTACATGCTTATATTTGGTAATCGGAGCAACTATTTTGAAAATATTTTGCAATATAATGACCATTGCTAGCTTCCTATCATCTTGTTTTGAAATTCTGTATCATTTTCATTTTTTTCTTTTATTCTATTTAAAATAAAAAAGACTTGATTTAATTTTTAATGTAAATATTCATACAGAGGGGTTTTTTTTACCGTTTAGCTTCTTGTGACAGTTTTTTTTAAAGCAAGATCAATTTTGCATGAATAGGATCCTGTACTTGAATATGATGCTGAGTTTTAACATTTTATGTAATTTCTCTCAAATTACAGACTTTTCTTCAACAAGCTCAAAACGATAAACTTCACTGATGCTGCTGATAAAGCTGTCCTAACCGTAGTTCTCAAAATTCACAAAGCAATTCTTGCATCCTTTCTGCTACCAAAAATGGGAATTATGTAACCCAGCATGGTTTGCTCACTTTCCACCAGCCAAAAACCTAAAAGCCTAATTCACTTTGATTCCTATCAACTCATGTGCCCAAAGATGTATATTCTGTTTCATTCAGATGAATTCTTCTGTTTGATCCTGAGCAGTTCTCCCCTTTGCACTGTTTTTACATCTTGCAATCACTCAGAAGAATCCGAAGCATGTTGTTGACACAATACTCAGTAAACAGAACGTTTTTCAAAGGTCATGGTTTGTGCCTTCCCTGTTAACTATGGAAATATAACACTCAGATGATACTAGGCGAATCTGTCATACTGAAAGACACGTTAATGTATTCTGCTCATTCCTGGATAGCAAGAAATGCCTTCATAGAAAATCTGTCTTTTCCCGTCAAGTGCTCCCAAACTAAAACAAAGCATTTTCTTCTTTCATTTTCTGTAGTTTGTGGCAAAAAAAATTTCAAGTAATGATTGTACAAGCAATGTCTTTAGGAATGCAGCTATCTACATTTAGGAAACTATTTAAATTATAATTACAGGGTTTTTTTTATTTTCTGTACTTACATTTTTATTGGTGTATGTTTGCAATACACAATAATTAAGTTCCTTGTGGGAACTGGTGCATGTACCTATCGTACCTTGGCCAGCTTTTCTCTACTCAGACCTTTCCACCATCCCTTTCTGCCTTGGACTCTGCCAACTGTGGATGATAAATGTGAAGCAAAATAAACCTCTCTCTCTTTTTGAATGATGGATGTTGGATACTGTGCCTCAGTGGCAAGGGAAGTAACTGATATAATGTGAGTTTCCTCTGTATTTCTTGTAAACTACAAGTTAGATTTAAAGGGATGTATGGTAAATGTTTTCTATTAAGGATCACTTGGCTATCCAAACAGCCTCTATCACAATTACTCAAGTTCTCCACTGTCACAGAAAGGCAAACATAAGCAACAGGTGAACTAATGAGTGTGGTGGTGGTGCAACTTTATTTACAGAAATAGGCAGCAGGTCAGATGTGGACCACGGATCATGAATTGCTAAATACTGACTTAATGCATACCCAGCCCTGGGGACACCGGCTCGATACTTCACAGAATCAATAATGGGATCACATCCTATTAAAGAGCTTTTCCAGGTTGAAAGAAATCTCCAGCATTGTCAAAAGAAAACCTGCAAATTGAGAAAAATCTTAGTGAACTGTCCCTCAGACAAAGGACTTCTATCTAGAACATATAAAGAATTTTTAAAAATCAGATCCCTGAAATTAAAAGACCCAATCCAAAAGTGGGCATCTGAGATGAATATACAGTTCTCAGATGAAGAAATACAAATGTCAGGGGCTGGGGATTTAGCTCAGCAGCATAAGCGCCTGCCTTGCAAACAGGCAGTCGTGAGTTCGATCCCTGATACCGATAAAAACGAAAAAGACAAAAAAAAGAAATACAAATGGCAAATAAATACATGAAAAAATGTTCATCATCATTAGTCATTAGAGAAATGCAAATTAAAACCATGCTGAGATTCCATCTCACCCCAGAAAGAATGGCCAGGATCAAGAAAACTATCAACAACAAATGATGAAGAGGCTGTGGGGAAAAGAACTCTCCTGCACTGTCAGTGGGGGTGTAGACGGGTACAACCATTGTGGAGGTCAGTCTGGAGATTCCTCAAAAAGCTGGGATTGGAAGTCTCATTCAACCCAGCTATTCCACTTCTAGGCATATTCCCAGAAGAACTGAAAATATCATACCACAGTGATATATGTGCACCCATGTTTATAGCAGCACAATTTGTAATAGCCAGATCACAAAAACAACCTAAGTGTCCATCTATTGAGGAATGGATCAAAAAGTTGTGATATTTTTATATGATGGAGTACTATTTTGGTATAAAGAAGGATCACATTGAGATAATGCAACTTGAGACAAGACTCATAAGTTAAATAAATCAAACTCACATGTGTAAATATTGTATAGTCTCCCTAGTGTAAAAAATGGTAAGAGAATATAAAATACAAAAACTCAATAAACACAGTGAAAGGACAAGAATCTGCTTACAGGGGAAAAAATAATATCTCAGCAAAAATGAGAGGAAAAAAAGGAAGGGAAAAGAAAAAATGTCTAAAATTATGTAAACACACAAGATAGCTAAGATGATTGTGCTACAAATTCTATAAGTTCTTGGAACAAAAAATTAACATTCATAGGATTGGAGCAATTGTGCATATTATTGTATGGTGATCTGAGGAACTTTTAAAGATCATTATGTAAAATAACAACCTTGGTTATGCTCATACTACCTTGTTTTAAAGGACTGTATTGTCTGTGTTTTGGGCTCTTTGCTATTGTTATGTATTTGTCTCTTTCATTTCAAGTTTTTCTAGGAATTTGTTTTGTTTTTTATTTTGTCTTGTTTTCCCCTCTAAAACAGAAAGGATAGATATACATGTGGAGACTCATACATGTGTAGAACTTCTGCTAAATAGTTTTGAGAGTCGATTATATAATGCATGATGAAATGAACAGCTGCTTTGAAGAAAAAGAGACACTGTGGTATCCCTGCTTGATTCTATAGTGTCATGCTATGAAATCTAGCAATACTATTACTCTTCGTTCAGAGTGATTTTAGTCTCTTTTGTATTGTTTAATTTCAACATACATGAAGGTATGACAGCTATTTTGAAGAGAATGAGAAACATTATGGAAGCCATTATTGATTTCCCTATTGTCTGGTTTTGAAGATCTAATAATGCCTTTATCATCCTGTTCTGATGAGTTTAATACTAGTTTTATTTGTATGAATTCATTGTGTGTGAAGATACAGACAACTATTTAGAAGAAAACAAGAGACAATATGATAGCCAGTGATGAACTCCTGTGGTCTTGCTTAAAATCTGTGTAACTTACATTGTTTTCTTCTGATCTGCTTAGTTCTATTTTGTTATGTTTAGTTTTACTCTCTTTAAAATAAAATAAAAAATAAATTAAAAAAATAAAGAAAACAGATGAAGCTCGGGGACAGGGTTGTGATGACTGTGTTAGCACATCCCTCATCCCTGCAAGGGCTGGAGGAAGCTAACGGGGCAGCTACCCTCTGCCTCAGCCTGGGGGCAGCAGAAAGGCCCAGCATGCGCCGGATAGTACTGTCTTGATCTTAAACCTCCTTGCTTCCTGACTTCTGTTATTTGTAAATAATCCAACCTCACCCTATTCCAGCAGCACAGAGGAACCGAGACAACCCTCTTTAGTGACTGCAGGACTGAGCCCAGGGCCCGCCAATGCTTGTCAAGCTCTGTACCATGGGGCTGTACAACCAACCAGAACCTTGTTTAATAGCGGAAGGATTTTTCTAACTTTTTTTCTATAATGTTGCCTGGGTATTTGCAGTGTTGAGCTGCTTAATGTTTGAATAACTAGCAGAAGGACAAGAAACTGGGATTTTTCAGTTTTCTATTGAATAAATAGCCCCAGCATGGCCAGTTTCAACCAAAAATAGCTTAAAAACAGCTTGCATAACTCCTGAATCCTTACCAGTGGAGGTCACCCGCAGGAGGAGGCAAGTCTGGCTGTTCCAGCTTGACCCTTTGCATCTGTCCTGAGGTGTCTTACAGAGGTCATGAACAGAAAGCTGTCACCCTCGCCTTCCCTCTGCCAGAATCTTACAGACCACAGACTGCCTGCAGCCAAACCTGGGCTGCCACCTGTTACTGGGTTGACAATGGCTTCTAGTTTTGTAACTAGTTCAAAAGACTGAAGGAAGGATAGTATATTATCAGAGATGGCAAAATGACATTCAAATTGTAACATTCATAAAAAAGCTTTCTTGGAACACAGCCATTTACATGGGCTCACGGTTCCCCAATGGCTGCTTTTGTCCAACACTGGGGGGGTTAGCATTAGATCTAGACTGGGTTGTTTGAAAATCTAAAGTCCTTCTTATCTGTCTCATTACATAGGAATCAGTGGTGTGACCTAGTCCTATAATTGCTACTTTGAAAAAGTTTTTGTTTTCACATAAAATTTTTGTATCAATGTCCTTTTTAATTTTTCTTTTTTTTTTTTTTTTTCATACAGGTATGGGACCCAAGGCCTTCACACTGAGTTACGTTCTGGGATATTTTTACGTTAAGTCAGGCAGGGGCTTACTAAATTGTCCAGGACGGGCTCAAATTTGTGACGCTTCTTCCTTAGGCTCAAAGAGCGTGAGGATTTCAGGCATGTGCCACCATTCCCAAAATTTCGTGTTGGATTCCAATCTACTAGGCAGGGAAAACAGAGCAGCTCTGTTTGGTGGACACAATGGATGGTCAAGAACCCCACCCCTGGCCTGCAGGGGTCTGAGGGACTGTCCTGCAGCTGGGTGCCCTAAGCTCCCTCTGCAGGACCCTCAGGCTCCACAGACCAAACTCACAGTCTTGGGTCAGCACCACCACTTTTAGAGCCTCTGCAGAGCCAAGGGAAGAACCTGCCCACTTTGCATAAACAGGTACCTCATGTCCTAAGGGGTCCAGACTGGCCCTGAACCCCACATTGGGCTGAGGACACTGAAGGCTCAGGCCCAGCTCTCCTGGCTGCAAATCCCGGGTTCTTTTGTTGCCGCTACTGGCTGAGGCCTTTGGCTTCTCAATGTGTCTCCCATGTCTCTGAGATTGTTCTGGTGTCACCTCTAACAGTTCAGGAGGGGACAGTGACCTGTGAGCCCTGGGCTGAGCAGCAAGAAAAGCACAGGTGACTGAGCAGGGCCCAAGGTCCACATGGCAGATTCACTGTCTTCAGACATGTGGCCACGTCCCCCAGCTCTAAAGCTCTGGGGTCTTTTGTGCATGTAGTGCCCTAGCCCTGGGGACAGTTGGGCTGCCGTCAGGCTCTGCCTCCTGTTTCTGTGCTCCCCCTGCTTTGGGCTGGATCTCTCAGCCCCTGTCAGTGCTCCCACCACCACCATTACTGTCAGGGAATCTCAGTCCCAGGACAGCGCTGTCACCAGCCACACACACTCCTCACCACACACACTCCCCACCGCTTTCCTCATAAGAAGCCAAGAGCAAAGGCTACTCTACTCACTCAATGGAGCAGAGGCCGAAGCTCAGGGAGGCGGGTGAGGGGTCCCAAATCTCCATTTAGGACCAGAGCCCAGGCCCTCCAGCTCTAAATTCAGCCCCTTCACTGAGTCACATGACCTTTCTGCTACACTGAGCCACCTTGCAGGGCTGAGCTACCAATACACTCACCTACCAGGGTCTGGCATGTTCTCCAGACCTGTGCACATTCGAGCCCCTTCCCTGGAGCTTGGGGTGAAGCCTCGAGGCCGGGCCACCTGCATTCATGCAGCTGCTCCCACAGCTTCCTCAGCAGACCGCTGCCAGAGTGTACAGCAGGGCACAGAGCCAGCAGGAAGCCCGGCAGACCAGGCACTGTGCCAGCGGAGATGGCCAGGTTCAGGCTGCCATCCAGCAGATGCTGGGCCCTGGGGTCCAGCACAGAGGGGCTGTAGAGGAAGGAAGTGGAGAAGACCCAGGTCCTCCCAACCACCCAGTCCTCCAGGGCCTCAGCCAAGAGCTAGAATTGAAAGTGGTAGCAGTCGCAGATGATCACCCAGTACGTGGGCATGGAGGCAATGCGTGTGGCTGTGCCATGGACACTACTGTCCGGACTAGAGATCCTGCTCAAAAAGGCCACACAGCTGCCCTGGGCCTGGATCAGCACTTGTAGCTGCTCAAAGTTGCCATTGTCGGAACCCACCCAGCCCACCCAGCTCCAGTTGAAGTGATTCAGGAGCCAGGGCTGGTGGGCGCTGCTGGGCACTGTGCGCAGGAAGGATGGGAACCGGTGGGCAGTCAGAGAACTGGGGGTGCTGGGACCCATGGCTGATCTGGGGAGAGGAAGGGAGCTGCACACTGCTGTCCCAGGCTCAGTGCCCCAGGATTCTCGGTGCCTCGCTGGCCCCGGGAACCCTCCTAGCTCTCCCTGTCTGATTGTATTTTAATCATCATTTTCCTGGCCTCTGACAGACGCTCTGTTTGGGTTCTCCTTGGCGCCTTCAGTGAGGCCTGAAGAGCCGAGCCCCTCTTTCCCAGACTGCATGGCAAGGTTTACTCTTTCCACTGGAGAAGCAGAGTTTTAGAAGAGCTAAGGGTTTTGTCTTTGCAGTGCATCCTTATCAGCATCCTTGAAGGATGAAGAATCATGTGAGTTAAAACTTCAACTTAGCATAGAAGATAAAAACAGCAGGCAGAGCTTCCAGCACAGCAGAAGGAAACATTGAGCGAGATGAAAATGAATCAGATGAGGAAAGTCCAGAAAAAGACAAAAGGAGAAAGACTGAAATAGAGCATAGTCAGAGACAATGCACAAAAGCACAAAGCTAATAAAACGCTCTGTATTATTTCCAGTGTTGTAGTCTTTCATGATCAGGAGGAAGCGGTGAGGCAGCAGGATCAGGAGACCTGTGAGCCAGCAGAGCAACCGGAGACCCTGAGGCGGGGGCAGCAGTGTGGCACTGGTGTCCTCTCTAGTGAGAAGCCTCTGCCATCTTTCCCGCCTCCGCATGAAGGGGGATCCTGCACCCCCTCTGTGGTGGGGGCCCCAGCAGTCTGATCTCTGGCAACTCCCTACCCTGTTTCTCCTGCCAGGAGCCTCCGGAGGCATCCAGCAGGATAGGGAAGTTGGTGCACCATGCTCTGCCCCAGGCTGGCTGGCGGTGGAGGCTTCTCTGTGGAAGGCACAGCTCTGCAGGTGGCCTCTCCTGCTCCTCCTGCAGCTCCCTGCCACAGTGCCCTGCACTCTGCGCCCTTATCTTCCTGGAAAAAGGCTCCTGGTAAGAGTCTCACTTTAATGCCTGCTCCCCTCCTCAACATCTCCTTTTCAAAGGCAAAGAGGAGAGGGCTGAGCCCTCCTGCTGCAGGGTGGCTGGTGTATTTTGACTACTATAGGCAGTCCAGAACTTGATAAAACAAAAGTCTCTGTTTGCTGTTTAAAAGAGATACAGAAAGGAAAATAATTGATAATTCAGCATACACTGTTATCATTTCTTTCTTTCTTTCTTTCTTTCTTTCTTTCTTCCTTCCTTGCTTCCTTTGTTTCTTTCTTTCTTTCCTTTTTTTTATACACGGAATTCAACTCAGGACTTTGTGCTTGCCAGACTGGTGCTATGCCACTGAGCTATTTTCTAGGCCCATCATTATTTTCAATAACAAAAATTTAGTATTATTATTTTTTTTTTCTTTTTGAGACAGGTTCTTGCTATGCAGTTCAGGCCATCCTTGGGTTCACTTTGTAGCCCAGGCTGGTCTCGAATTTGCAAATGATCCTCCTGCCTCAGTCTCTCAAGTGCTGGAGGAGTGAGTTTTAAAGATCTCCATTAGATCATCATATACTTTCCTCTTAGGGGTGCAGGAGAAAAGAAATAACGGTTCTCCACATAGAAATAATTTGCTAGGTGCTGCTTCTTGGCCTAATCGGTTGGTACTGAAGATCTGACAGAAGTCAACTTAGGCTGTTTCCGTTGATGCACCAAGAGATCCAGCCTTGTGCTTTGTTATTTGTACAACATCCCAAGTTTCTGACAAGGTTAGGGGAGAGAGCAAAAGGGGATCCTCCCAGCCCAGGTGGAAGACTGTGCCTGCTTCCTAGACTGCCGGACTGTGGGGGTCTCTAGGGTCAGCAGCAGCGTGCGTCTCAGCTGCCCAGCCAATCGCGGGAGCAGGAGGGGAGCTTGGTTCAAGTGCATCAATTTTTTACTTTGCCACAAATATTTTTTGGGGATTGTTACCTCACATTGTATGTGTGCCCCCTGAATCACTTTCATGTAATT
The DNA here is from genome assembly GCF_034190915.1 of Cavia porcellus. NCBI lineage: Eukaryota > Metazoa > Chordata > Mammalia > Rodentia > Caviidae > Cavia > Cavia porcellus. The sequence goes on along the minus strand of NW_026947500.1, from coordinate 51,460,958 downwards.
TTCTTTCAAGCTCAGGATGATGTCACCGTGGATCAGCACCAGGCTATGGTGAGCATGAGGAAAGCGCCCAGGTGGTCCCCTGCTCGCTTCTGATTCTGCAGGAGGGAAAAACTGCCTCACAGGAAAGTGACATTTGTAAGGGGATAAGCTTGTTCTTTTTACCAGGTTGCCCTAGTACTCGCGCACTGAGAAGGGCAGTTCCAGAATTATGATGGTCTGTCCTAGGGTTTTGCAACTTTACAAAGCTATGAAGGAGACAGGCACTTGGTAGAAACCATACTTAAATTTTCAAGGTTTGCTCTTTTCCTGGGCTAGTGGTGTACTGAGCAAGGTTTTCTCATGAGCCTGGGCAGCATCAGCTGCATCTGAGGACCTGCCAGAGGCACACAAGGGTCCATATAGACTCTGCAGTAGCCGTGTTGCTGAGCGAGGGGGCTTGGCAGTTCAGGCGTGAGGAACGCACTGTCACCTTGGGATGGCTTCAGTTTATGATGGGTTTATTGCAAGGTGACCCTACTGTAACCAGGTGCATATTTAGGTGAGTGACCTCTCTCCAGGGATCTTTCTCACCTGAGAGACTCTGTCACACACAGAAGTTCAGCCATGGGCTGTGATTCCAGTGAGGTCATGCTCCCAATCACTCTAAGGAGCAGGCCCTGGGGACCCCAGCTGAAGTTGGGCATGGGCCAGAGCAGGTTAGACAGCAGAGCTAGGGTGCTGTGCAGGGCCTGGGTCCCCGAGATGCAGGAGTCGTGCAACCCCATGGTGATGTTAAGTAGGAAGCCAGGGTCCTCCCGAGACTCAGCCACAGCAAAGAGGAGGCCCAAAGCATTCAGGAAAAAGTGACTCTTGAATATGATTGGGCAGAAAGGACAGGGGCTGTCACTGTGGGTCAGTAATGTTCTCTTGAGGAGCCCCCGGCAGCCCTGGTGAACCTCTCCTTGGGAAGAGCAAGGCTGAGAGTACAGGAGGGAGTGGGGTTCATGCCTTGATATGCCTCTTCTTAGAGAGGAGACTGGGCACTTCAGAGAGACAGATATACACACACTGGCCAGGGAGAGTGGCCACTGTTGCATATTGCCTGGTATTGGCAGGAGGGAGACAGACAGACATAGTGGGATGACCCAGGGACCTGTGGCAATCTCCCAGGGAACCTTGCTGGATAGGACCTGGTAGTCACAGGTGCCATCTGGCTTGAAGCTGGCTTTGCCTGGAGAACACTCCAGATGTTCCTGACAGCTGGATTTTTGAGTGACCAATCCAGTCGGACAAGCCAGGGGCTGTCTTCCTTGTACCTGTCACCCCCTTAGCCACATCTCACCACAGATATTGCTGCTGTGATGCTAAAATCTCTTGGGCTCAGGCTGCTGAGCTCTGGCCTCCACCAGAGTCAAGAAGTGGTGACCCTGTGATGCCCAGAGAGTGAAAGGGACTTGACTTTGGCTCCTCAGTGGATGAAGACAGCTGGCCTGAACCTGGTCTCTCATACCTTTAGAGGACTGGAAAGGACCTCATGAAGAGAGAGGCTGAACTGCCTGAGAAACTCCCTTCCAGGCATCCCTAGTGAGCGGGTGAGAGGACATAGGGTCCCCAGCTGCCTACAGTGACCAGAAAACTGCTCTCATTCCCCAGACCCGAGGCTGAGCACAGGACCTACTGTATACACAGAGGTTTCTCTGGAGGCTGCTGAAAGCTGTCATGAGGCTGGTGCATCACCGAATGCATGGGAGTCACAACCCCAATGAACACATCTCCTTCTGTGGAGAAGACTTCTGAGGGTCTGATGGTGGGAAGGGAGCCAGCGGTCTGGGCTGCACTGACCAAGGGCACCATGGAGAGCAGGACCACAAGGACCACAGAACAGGACATGAGGGTCATCCCTGCCTGTAGGCAGGCAGCTTCCATTCCATGGTGAGAGCATCTGCATCTGCTCTGAGGGACCTGCTGGGGCTTCCAGGAGGCCCCAGAAGGAAGAGGCATGAGCAGGGCTGCCCTGGAGCCTCTGCCCCACTGGACCCCAGGTCCCAGCCCCTGTTCTCAGAGACACCCCCTGGCCCAGTCCCTACTACCACCAGCCTCACCTCCTGCATCTGCAGCTTCACAGCTCCTGACTTTCCAGCTGCACGGGCTGGCCAAGACAGCCCAGGAGCCAGCTCGGGCCCTGGTCTGCTTACTGGGACCCTGCCACAGTGTTTATGAAGCAGTCAGGTTCTCTGCTCCCAGGCTTCTGGGATGCTCCCACTCTGGGATCTTCACAGCCAGAATCAATCCAGAGACCCGAGGTCTCCAGGGAGAGCCTGGAAAACAAGGCCATCAAAACACACTTTCCCAGGTCTGCATCCGTGGGCCTCTTGGGGACAGCATGCTTTTAGTGTTACAGGCACAGTGGTGCACAGCGGGGAACTTGCGCCTCGGTGCTCAGTTTCAGTCTCTTTTGCTTTGAATCCTACTCCCAGCTCTGGTGGGAATTTTCAAAGTCATCATGTGCTGGTCATCTCTCTTTCTTGGGCCTCACTTTCATCTTCTAATGTAAATTTTGGATCCACAGGAAGTTATCAAACTGCATTTCCACAGCAAAGCCCTCTCATGTCACATGGTGAGGCTAGACAGCAGCTTCCTGTGAGACAAACACAGCCATGGTTCAGAAAGATCCAGGACAGCCTCAAGGGCAGGTGTGTGCAGTCACTGAAAGAGTTTTGCCCTAGAATAAATTACTGTACAGTTATGACAGTGGTCTAATGTGACAGAAGGCCAAAGCACGAACGCTTACAACTTTCTGCTTCTTCTTCTTCTTCAGCCTTAATTGCAACTCCCTGTTTGCATGCACAGAGAATTCCAATTGGTTCCTCGTGTGTCATCAATGCCCGCCCCAAGCACACCCCGGTCAAAGGTTACATATGTCCCATACCCTGTATTCCAGTCAAAGGAGACAGCCCAGCCGCCTTGTGTTATGTGCTACTTTCCACACCCTCACCTCAATAAACCTGCTTGTTTTGTATTTTTGCTTCTCTATTGTGTCAGAATACTCTAACATTATGGTTAGAGTATAGCCTTGGATGGTAGAGTGCATTAGCTCCTGGGAGCCACTCCCAGTTCAAGCTCCCTGCCTATTAACCACTTATTTTTTCTTCTGGTACTGTATACTTGTTGCTGCTAATCCACATGCAACAGTGACCTTCCTCACGCATCAGAGGTGAGCTGCCATCTGGGGTTTTCTGTTTCTGTTCCTAAAATTCTCAAGCTTGTGTCAGAAAACCTATCCCTGCTGTCCCTGGACAGAGATACCAGTTTTCATGCTCCTTAGGCCATACAGCCTGAGACAAACTCTTATTTTTATTCCTCAGGACCCTGCCCCGCACTCTTCAGTAATGGCCAAGGACAGGTGTTGGGACTTTTCCTGTCACACTTTCAAAGCAGTGATGAGGGGCTGGGGATTTAGCTCAGTGGCATAAGCGCCTGCCTTGCAAGCAGGCAGTCATGAGTTTGATCCCCAGTAACAATAAGAACAAAAAAGACCAAAAAAAACCAGTGATGACTTTTTGATAGGTGTGATCCAGGACAGCTTCCACATCCCCTGGAGAGGAGCTAAAGCTCTTAAGTCCCAAGGTGAAGATGTTCTTTCAGCTCACTTATAATTCAGTCATGGGGACCACTTCCTGTCCCCCAAAAACACACCTCTGGGGTGCCTGGTTCATAACCTTGGTGCTTTTGGCCTCTGGAAGGCTATAAAAACCAAAAGGCTGCTCTTTTATTTATGCTTTTGTCACAATAGTGGCAAGCTGGCAGAAACCCTTCATTTTTAGACCTTTTTCACTTTGAGGACATGTCCTTCTCTCACTCTGTCTTCTGTGATGGCCCAGATACTTCTTGCTTGCCCTGCTCCACCAGGAAATCTCCGTCCCTCTCCACCAGACCTCTTAGATGATGCGTCTCTCCCCTTCCCCTGCATCACCATTTTCTCTGCCAGCCCACCATACGCAGTCTCATGCATTCCAGCATTGCAGCAAGCCACGTGGTTCTCAGCAGCCATCTTGCTGCAGCTCAAGTGGAAGACAGCTGCCATCCTGTGGTCCCTCATCATGGGACCAGCAGCAGCCACCTACAGGCTGGTCCCGAGAGACTAGTTCATATGCATATTCTTTTTTCCTATTGCTGACCTATCTCAGAGTAACCATAAATTAGCTTCCTTCTCTGCTATTCTTATTTCAAGAGATCACTATTAATTAATCTACAAAAAGATTTATACTAGCCTATTTATTATAGTTCAAATTGGCCAAATATATTTGAGTGCACTCTGATTTTGTAACATGTTTGTCAGTCTATGTATCTGTTATCTGTTTGTCTAGTTTGTTTATACTGTACAGATCGTCTGTCCATGTTTGTCCATTTGCCTGCTGCATTAACAGCTGTTCCTTTTTATTTGAGCTCAACAATCTTTTTTCCTTTTCTTTTGCATTTTCAGATCATTTAATCAAGGTTTATTTGGGTTATAGATTTAAAAAACTTGCTTCCACATAGGTTGCCAGCTGGTCAAAATGATGCTAAAACTGGTTAAACAAAATCCCTTGGGGTAAGGAGACATTGGACAGGGCTTCAGTTGATGAATAAGAAAGTGGCCACCTGGTAACTTTAACCAGCTCTTGTTCATTAATTGGAGGCCTCAATAATCTCCATAGCCTTATGGGAGACACCTTAACTAAAGTTCATATGACTAAGACAACTCATTGTTTCTGATCTGATAATATATTCATGCTTTCAAATATAAAATTGGGATTGTTTATGATGATGAATATTTTCTTTCAGACCCAGACATCTGCCTTTTTCTTGTGCTTCAGCCAAGAGATTCATGTCAAATCAACATGAGGTCATCAGTCAAATGATAATTTTTAAACAAAAATTTATGTAATTTCCATCAACAAAAGGACCTAAGAGCCAATGAGTTAAAATTGATATAACCTAAAAGCAGTTTCTAAACTTAACTGTCAGCTACTGCTAGTGCTTTGATTATACATGCTTTATACTTTGATTATGCATGCTTTGATTAAAGTTTATTCTTGCCTAAAAGGTGCCAAACCCCAAGGCATCATAACAAATATACTAAATTCTTTTTAGATTCTTTTTACTGAGATCCACCAGATCTTTTCCAGAAAAAGGTTATATGACACATACTGGGGCCATAATTAACTATACTCAACTGGCCTTAAATGACACCGCAGCTGATCTTTTTCTTAAATAAAAAGATAAAATTAATAAAACAGGCCATCCTCCAGAAATCAGATGACATTAGACATTCTAACAGCAAAGGAGGTACTTATACAATTGTAAAACCTAAATGTGTGTATGACAAATGAGTGACATGTCAGTTTCTAAAATTCCCTGCACCTTACCCTTGTCCTCCTTATGGGAAGCCATTACTAAAATTATACTCATAAATACCCTGTTGATTGTATTATTTGACTCCTGCATACTTAATTGATTCTTTGCCTTTGTCTCCTTTAGACTTAAAGCTGTATACCTACCCAAAATGAAAATGCCTGCTATCTACTGAGGGCCACTAGTTAAAAGCTCTATTGAGTATCCCTGACTGCCAATCAACAACTTCAACCCCATTCAGCCTGAAGAAGTCAGATTGGTCTCTACTCATTATCCTTCATGGCAGTTTGGGTTACTTCTTCAGAGAAAAAAATGCTACAGGCAGCTGAGTCAGCAGGCAGACAGGGGTAGGGCCTCAAAGTAGCCAGTAGAGAGGGCCAGATGTCTTGTGACTGTGGAGGAGATAGATACCTTCCACTGTGGGCCAGATCCCAAGACAAAAGGCTAAACTTGGCCCTCAAACCCCACAGGAAGACCTTCTTAATATGGCTTTTCATATTTTCAACAACAGAGATAAAAATCAAAAGAAAAAATAACAATCTGATCTTTTAGCAGTGACACATGGAGCTCTAAGACAGGCAAACTGAGGCAAGGTGAAGCTGCCTGAGCCCCTCCCAGACCATGCTTCAAGTGCAACAAAAAGGATGCTGGGCAAGAAAATGCCCCTTCTACAGTCTCAAGGGCCTTTGGAAGAGCAACTGTCCTAGCCACCAGAGAGTGAGTAAGCCATCCTCTAACTCTTGCCCTCACAGGAGATCTTGTCACCACTGCATTCATCACTAGCTGATCTACTTGGACCTGCTGCTGAAGACTGATGGGGCTTGGGGTGCATAGCCCACCATTAAGGTATCCTTCTCAGAGCCTCAAGTCCCACTGGAGGTCTCAAGTAAGACATTCTCTGTACTTGTGGACATGGAGGCCATCTATAGTGTTCTTCCTAAATTTTCAGGCCATTGTATTAAGTCATCAGTCTCTGTAGTGGGTGTTGATGGCCAACCTACACAGCCTCTGCAGACAAGGCCTATTCCATTCAGGTTCCAGACTCTCTTCTTTACCCATAGCTTCCTAGTAATTCCAACATGTCCCATACCCCTTTTAGGCAGAGATCTTCAAAAGCTTAACTTCTCCTTTACCTGCCCCCCAGCTCTTGTCTTCCAGATACCCTCACAGTGCACCACAAAGCCATCCCTCCCCTCCCTTCTTCTCTAGTTGATCCTATAGTTTGAGATACCTCCAATCCCACATGTGCTACCCATAACATGCTTACTTTAATTTGCCTAAGGGGTCCTTCAACTTTTCCTTGCACTCCCCAATATCCTATAGCTTCCAAACATTTACAGGGACTTAAACCTATAATTGAGCATCTTTTAGACAACGGTTTTCTTAAACTTATCCATTCACCCTGTAGTACTCCCATTCTCCTGGTACTCAAGCCTAATGGGTACTATAATCTGATACAAGACCTTAAGGTAATCAATGATGCTGTTATCCCAATTCACCCAATAGTGCCAAACCCTTGTACTATATTCTCTCATATCCCTCCCTTCACCCCTCACTTTAGTCCTAGACCTTGAAAATGCCGATCTTTTTACCATCCCCCTACACCCTAACAGCGAGGATTCCTTTGTGTTTATGTAGACTGACCCAGACACTCTGAGGTCTCAACAACTTACATCTGTCATCTCTAAGGTAGAACCTCTCCTCAGAGACACATACCACCCTCTTCCTTTCCTACTCATCAGTTTCACAGACACACCCCTGTTCAGGACTGACAGGTAGATTTTACACACATGCCCCACCACAAAACTCTCAAATATCTTCTCACCTTTGTTTGTAGTTTTTCAGGTTAGATAAAAACCTTCCCCACAACCAGGGAAACTGCTGATACGTTTACTAAACTTCTGTTATAGGAAATCACCCTAAGGTTTGCTTTACCTCAGAGTATTCAGTCAGATAATGGTCCAGCCTTTATTTCTCAGATATTTCAACAGGACTACAACTAAAATAGAGTGTCCCTCACCTGGTCTTCCTCAGTACTTCAACAGTGGTCAAGGCTGCTGGACTGCCATCCTGGTTCCACTTCACTCAAGCTGAGCAGTGCCCTCCTAACACTAACTGCCCTGACTCTAAACAATCTGAGTGCTCCTCTCCTATCTCCTGTCTCCATCTCACCAAGGCCTCACAGCCACAATTTTCAGACTAGGTCAAGTTTTATTACCCTACTTGGTTCCTGATCCCTTACATTCTATCAGCTGTTTAGTTAAACATGAGACTCCTGTAGGTCTAAGATCTCATGTCACTTATAGTGACACAGCCATGGCCCTCCCCACCCTACTGTATTATTTCCCAAACATGATTCATCAAACCTTATATTTTGCATGCTTCTTATTCTTTCCAGCTCAACTCCTAAAACAAGGACAAGTCCTTTTAACTTTTATCCTTTCAGATGAGGGAGTAATTACCTCTCGTAACTCAAGCCTTCCCAACTCCATGCTTATTCTATCTCAGCATGGCCCTGATGGAATGACACACTTGGATCAAGGGCACTTTTCCCTCTAACCTTTCCTGGGTCCTTTAATTATGATAGTGATCTGCCTCCTCATAGCACCTAATGTTTTTACTTCTCCAACCTAGGATGAGAGCATTCACCAATGATTAATTCCTTGTCCTGACTGCAACACCTGGTACCAGCTTCTACAGGGTCATCAACCTTCATCCTGTCAACCTTCCTGAATCCCAATACAGTGCCCCTTTTCAGCAGGAAGTAGTAAGAGAGAGACTTCACCCTTTTCCTAACAATACAAAGATGGGAATGAAAGAGTTTTTCCCTAGAATAAATTACTGTACACATATGGTGATGGTATAATGTGGCAGAAGGCCAAAGCAGGAACGCCTACCACTTTCTGCTTCTTCCTCAGCCTTAATTGCAACTTCCCTTCCTGTTTGCACACACAGAGAATTCCAATTGGTTCCTTGCATGTCATCAATGCCCACCCTAAGCACCACACCCAGTCAAAGGTTACATATGTCCCATACCCCATATTCCAGTCAAAGAAGACAGACCAGCCACCATGCTAATTTCCACACTTTCACCTCAATACACCTGTTTGTTTTGTACTTTTGCTTCTCTATTGCATCAGAACACTCTAGCAGTCACCAAGGTACAGAGACAGAAGCACTCTAAGACTGTCTCTCATCTGGTCGCCAGGATGGTTCCTGTGTGGTGGAATCCTGCTGTGACTGCAAGGTCCAGAAGCTGCAGTGCAAAGAGACAGGGTCACTTCCCTGGTCACCCCAGGAGGTGGAAACCAAGTCTCCCAGATCCTGCCAAGTCCTGTCTGTATTACAGGATGGTTGTGCAGGCAGCATTGTCTCCCTCTAGGGTAAGGTTCATTTCCATTTCCTCTACTTCCTTGCATTGTTCTGCAGTCTGTGTTTTGATCACAAGAGCTCCCTCTTTGTAACTGTGTAACTGTGGGTCGGCAGAATATTTGGGAAACAGATATGGAGTTCAAATCAGGTGATGGATGGCTCCTTTTTCTGAGAGTTACTTTTGCTGGTTAGAGTGTTTTGTGCAGTTCTATATAAATTTTGGAATTATTTTTCTAGTTTTGTGAAAAATGACATTGATACTTGGAGACTGCATTGACTGTAAATGGTGCAGGGTAGTAAGGCCAGTGTAACAGTGTTTGGTCTTCAAATTCATGAGCACCAGAGGGGTCTGTCTCTTCCAGTGTCCTCATCAATTACTTTCTCTATTCTCTTATGATCTGCAAGCAGAAGTCCTTCAATTCCCATATTAGGTTCATTTCCATACCTGTTATTCATTTGCTTGCTTGTTTATTTATTTATTTATTTAAATTTTTAAAGAGATAAAAAGAGACAAAGGATAGAAATAATATAGAATTTCAAAAAATAAACACTAAGAAATCACTAGTTGATAAATTATATATTGTCCTCTTAGAAATAGTTGTTCAAGTTACAAAATTAAAGCATACAAAATAGACATTCAAACAATAAGACCAAAAACAGTTCTGCTCAATGATCCAACAAAAACTTAGTAATGTGGTCATCTACCTTACGCACTTAAACACACTTGTAGTTATATCCTTTAGAGCACTTTCTTTTCCTCTCTTTTTTACAATAGCAATTACACATTTTGGGTTACTCTTACAGTTCTTATTACTTTTTACACTAGAGACACAGTGTGATATATATAAATATAATTCTTATTTATTTCATTTATGAGGCTGTTCTCAACTTGTCTCCATTTACCTATGAAGGCCTCAAGATCATCCTTTTTGGGGAGAACATGGCAGATAGATAGCAGCAGCTACAGAGGCTCTCTGAGATACCCTGCTTAAAATCCAGGAATGGTGGAGTACGAGGAGTCCTAAGCAAGGGGAGATACACCCTGCCAACCCAGGAATGAACTAAGCTAAGAGAAACCAACTGGAAATCCAATCCTGGTGCTATAACAGGAACAGATAAAATCTCAGCACAGGAAGCTAGAACCCGTGCCACTGGAAGCCACAATTTGAATTTTCTGCTGCCGCTGCTGCGTCCAAATCTGCAGGGCAGGAAGAGAGACACGCAAAAGCTCTGAGAGCAGGAATCTGCAAATGGAGTTGAGAGCAGGACTAGCAGGGAGCCCTACATCCACTTGCGGTGAGTGAGCGAAACAGGATCCTTTTCATAGAGTAGGAGGCTCCAGCAAAGGACATACTGGGACCAGGCAGACTTACCAGAACAGGACAATGCAGTGACATTAGCCACATATTCCCCTCTCAAGCGGGATTGGTGGGGAGTGCCTGGCCTGCATGACGCCGCTGACTAAAACCCAGTAGGCTAGCCCAAACCAGGTCCCAGCACCTGGTAGTGTACCCTAGCAGTGAAGCCTTCAGTAGGTTGACCTGGAGAGGCTGCTGAGGTTTGTGTCTCCCTAGTGCACTGCAGTGGGTGGGAACACCTAGCCAGTGCAATTCAAACAAACTGTAACAGGAAAAGAGAAAAAAAACTGGGCCTCCTACATTCACTTGTATGGAAGGAATAAAAAGTATGGGAAGAGGAAGCAACAAGAAAGGGTCCTCAGCCCCCAATCCTGAGAACACTGATCCAGGAAAGGGAAATGCAAAGGAAGACAGAAAACATGCAATATCAGACATGACACCAATAGACATAAAGCGATATCTCCAGAGCCTCATAGACAAGTTTTAAAATGAATTATTTAATGAAATAAAGCAAGATATAAGTATAATAGAGAAATGCTAAGCACCGCCAAAGAAAAAACAGATGATGGAATGGAAGAACGGAAAAAAAAGGGAAGAATTGTTTGATGGAGAAAACATAGAATATGTGAAGCAGGTTCAAAGATATTACCAGGAAACTAAAAATTCTATCGAAAGCTGGCATAACAGTTTGAAAGAAACTAAGGATAGATTATCTGAATTGGAGGGCAGATTTGTAACATGGGAGCAATGAAATGAAAAACTTCTTAAAAATAACAAGAAAACAAACAGCAATAATACAAAGGCTAGAAGATGATAAGAGGACCTATAACTTAAGAATTAAGAACATAAAAGAAGAAGTAAGGACACAAACAAATGAACTACAAAAACTATTCACAGAAATAATCCAAGAGAATTTCCCTAATTTAGCAAAAGGTAAAGATACTCAGATGTATGAGGCATGCAGGACCCCAGCCACCTACAATTCAAACAGAGCTACACCCAGGCATACAATAGTCAAAATTCCAGAAATCCAATATAAAAACAGCATACTAAAAGCCATCAGAGACAAGAAACAGATCACTAACAAGGGAAAACCCATTAGAATTACAGCAGACTTCTCGGCACAAACCATCAAATCACGAAGAGCGTGGGGGAAAATAATTCAAGCTTTGAAAGATAACAACCTCCAGCCAAGATTGATATATCCTGCACAGCTGTCCCTAGAAATTGATGGAAAAACAAGGTGGTTCCAGAATAAAGAGGAACTAGGGGAATTTGCAACCACCAATTCAACTATACAGAGAATACTGCAGGATATTCTAAAAAAGGAAAATACCAAGACTTCAGAAACAGTGGCAGAGAGGCCACAATGAATGGAGCAGAAAGCGAAATGAAGAAGACAAACTAACAACAAACGACAGAAAAAGAGCTCAACAGAAATGAGGCAGAGAAGATCGGATGGTAGGAACAGCTATTTAGGAGAAAACAAGACATCATAATAGCTAGTGCTGATTTAGTATCATCTTGCTTTGAAGTCCCATCAAGCTTTTATTCTTCTGTCTCCATCAGTTTTAACAGGCTGTATCTTATTGGATTTTATTATATGTAATAATATAAGCAAAAACTTTTATAGAAAAGGAGATTATACAGAAACCATTGTTCATTTTCTGATAGCTGGTTCTAAATACCCTGTAATACTGTCATTCTCTTGAATGGTTTTACATTGTCTTGATATGTTTGATGCTACAGTATATGAAGTTATACTCAAAGATTTCAAGGAAAGAGACTATGGTAACTACTTTTATGTCAAGATATCTTGTGGTGAAACACTATTTTGCTTAAATAGTTATGCTTTGGCCTGTGCTGTTTTGTTGTTATGACCTCTTTTATCTCAATCTTCTTTTTTCAATTATTTACTTTTTCATTTTTATCTTTTTAATTGAGGGAAAAATAAAAAAAGAGCAGAATACATTATAGTAACCCACTTTGATTTCCTATTAACTTGATTTGACACCCTGTATAGTCCTCATCATCTTGCTTTGACTGATTTTCCTCTATTCTGCTTTGCTTGATAGTACCAAGTTTGAAAGTATAGGCAAAACTGTGAAGACAATAAGATTCATTATGATGCTCATTCCAGTTGACTATTATCTTCTTTTAAAGTCCTGTAATATCTCCAATGTTTTGGTTTTATTATTTACTGTTTTGTTCAACTTTATCATAACTGTTGATATAGGCAATTCTTTTTAAGATAGCAAGAGGCGGCCGTGCCTAGCCATCGGTGTGCAGAGGAGGAGCTGGGCGGATCTGGGGTGCCTGCATCGGCCTCTCCATGTGTCTGGAGGACTGTGGATATCTCAGCCCAGACTGTTTGGGTCCCTCCAGGCTTCCAGGTGCACTGAAGGGGAGAGGTGGGTTTGAGGCCTCTACATCCGGCTCCCCATCCGGGCTGCACTTGGAGAACTGCTGAGCTTCCGACGGGTGGGCAGGCCCACACTATCCCTGGAGCCCAGCCTGCTTTGCTGCCGCGCCTAGCCATTGGTGTGCAGAGGAGGAGCTGGGCGGATCTGGGGTGCTTGCATCAGCCTCTCCGTGTGTCTGGAGGACTGTGGATATCTCTGCAAGCAGGGAGGGATCACGGGTTCTTGAGGCATTGCAGCCTGTGGTGAGTACCCTAACCTGGCTACGATTGAAGAGCTGTGGAGCTTCCAAGGGGCAGGTGGGCGCACAGTGTCCCTGAGGCCCAGCTTGTCTGGAACTGCAGAGTTCTGAGCAGGCAGAGGAGGGCCATTGGTTCTGCAGGCCCAATGGCTTGGGGTAGTGTGGTGCCAGAGTCTCAGTAGCTGCAAACATAGAAGGGGATTTTCAACAGATCCTGAGGAAGCTTTCAAATAACACTTGAAACACAGAAATATAGGAAAATGACAAAACGAAAGACCAAATTACAACCTCAAACCTCCAGCCCATCTCAAGAAACCCTAGGAGCAATGTATATAGAAGAAAATATATCCCATCCACCTCAAATATTGGACACAATAGCTACTGAAATTGACAAGCAACTCCAGGAAGCTTTAAAGAAATTCAAACTTGAAATAATCCCCCAGATAAAAGAAGAAATGATAAAAGAAATGAAAGAGATTCTAAATATATCTAAAGAAAACACAGATAAAAAATTGGAGGAACTAAAAAAAAGATAGAATCCCTAGACGAGCAATATAAGAAACAAACAGAATACATAATGCAGATGCACAGAGATATACAAGAAATAAAAACTCCACTGAAAGTTGTAAAAACCGCCTCAATGAAAGTGAAGACAAAATTTCAGACCTTGAAGACAGGATTGCAGCTAGTGAACAGGAAAGGAAAGATCTTTTAAAAATAACAAGGAATCAGGAAACAACAATTCAACAACTGCAAGACGATGCAAAGAAGAATAACATAAGAATGATAGGGATTAATGAAAAAGAAGGAGACAACATAAAGGATGTCAAGAGGATATTCAGAGAAGTAATAGCTGAAAACTTCCCAAGCATGAGATCAGAAACTAACATCAGGATCAGTGAAGCATACAGAACTCCAAATAGTCATAACCAAAATAAAACTACACCCAGACATATAATAATCACCATCCCAGAAATCCAATACAAGAATAGATTATTAAAAGCTGTCAGAGAGAAAAGACAGATCACTTATAAAGGAAAACCTATCAGAATCACAGCAGACTTCTCATCACAAACAATAAAGTCAAGAAGAGCATGGAGTGAAGTATTCCAGATCCTAAAGCAAAATGATTTCCAACATAGACTGATGTATCCTGAAAAACCATCATTCAAAATAGATGGTGAAATACGATACTTCCATGACAAAGAACAGCTGAAGAACTTCATGAACACCAAACCGACCCTGCAAAAAATATTGAAACAGTTTAGATACACAAAGGAAAAAACCACTAAGCAAAGCAAATAATTAAACAGAACAGAAAGATAAAGATGCAACAGCAGAGAGATAACATTCCTACAATAAACCAGCATTTAACAGTAATAACCATTAATGTAAATGGTCTCAATGCACCAATCAAAAGAAACAGACTAGCAGAATGGATCAAGAAACAAAATCCAACCATATGCTGTTTACAGGAAACCCATCTAACCCAGAAGGATACTCACAGACTGAAAGTCAAAGGATGGAAAACAATTCTTCATGCAGCAGGAATCCAAAAAAAGGCAGGAGTAGCCATTCTGTTTGCACACAATGTGAACTTTAAACCAACAATGACCATATCAGGAAGCCAAGGGACCTGCACAAGAAGTCTAAAGATGAACGTCCAAAAGCGATGGTGAAAACTGGAGTCCTCCAAAGAAGCTGAAAAAAAATCAACAGATGACTGGATAAAGACACTGTGGTATCTATGTAAAACGGGATACTACCCAGCTATAAAGAATGACATATTTTAGACATTTACAGGAAAATGGACATACCTGGAATATATAACTTTGAGAGGAATAAATCAGACACACAAGCTTAAATACCATATGATACCTATCATCTGAATGAGGCAAAGTACAAATAAAGAAAATGACAAAGGATGGATGGAGTGGAATAAGGCAGTGGATCTCTTGCAGTAGGGAAGTGACCCAAGGCTACCAAAGGGGGTGGGGAGAGGAAGAAGCTATGCCATGCACAGTAACCTACTAACCCCAATTATTGTAACCACTATTCACCATAACATGAGCTAAGATAAGGAATATCAACAAGTGTGAAAAAGAGGCTGGGGGAACCAGTGCAGGGAAGAGGAGTAAAGGAAGGGACTTTTTAAAAAGAGAAGGAAGCTCTGATATGTACGTGTAACCACTACCCAAGATGATTGCAAACTGCATGAATTGCAAGTGTGTACTAATAAAAAAAAAGGAAAAAATATGATCTAGGCTATGGATTTGAATTTTCTTTTAATACTGTGTTTACTGTTGTGAATGTTATACTAAACTCTCCCTCTATTACTGTATTGAGGTCTCTCTGTCCCTTTGTGTCAGTTCTGCTTGTTTTATAAAGTTGGATGTTCAGGTGTTAAGTGCATGCATAATTACAGTCACATTATACCTCCTTGATGGGTTGTTTTTGTTATACTGATGCAGCTTCCGTATCAGTCAGTGTTCACTAGAGGAACAGATTTAATATAAGATACCTACAGAAACACAAGGTAGATGAACAGTGGCTGCCTGCAGAGTTGCAGTGGAAGACAGCAAAAGGCCTATGGGTGCTGGAGATCAGCAGGATGCAGTCAGAAGTTGAAGGCTGGGAGCTCACAGCAGAGTCCCATGTGAGTCCATATCAGGAAGCCAAGGGACCTGCACAAGAAGTCTAAAGATGAACGTCCAAAAGCGATGGTGAAAACTGGAGTCCTCCAAAGAAGCTGAAAAAAAATCTCTTCTTTCCCTTTTTATTCCATCCAGGCTGCAAGCCTATTGGTTGATGCCAGACACACACCGGAACTACACTGTGCCAATCAGCTTGGTGTTTCTTCTCCAAGTCGACACCACAGTCACCCATCACAGTGACTTTACCTCCTCTGATTTTGGCTTAATGTCTTTTATGTAGGACATGAGTATGACTATGCTTATCAGCTTCCGTAGTCAGTTTAATATCATTTCCATCCCTCCCCTGGTAGTCTATGTATATCTTTTTCTAATGAAGTTTCTTACTGGCAATAGATTGTTTGGTCTTATTTTTTGATCCACTCAGCCAGTTTTTTTCAATGAAAAGTCTGTGTCTTTTCATTGAAAAATGAAGGTCATTTATTTCCATGATAATTATTAAAATTTATATGCTCATTCCTGTCATTTTGTTGTTTTTATTCTGCTTATTACAGCAATCTATGTCCACTTCTTTCTCTCTTATTCATCTCAGAGGCTTTATGATTATTAAATTAATAATGTTTGGCCCTTTCCTATCTTGCATTTGTTTACATACTCTTCTAATGAGGTTCATTCTTTTTTCTGTGCTCTCATATTAATGTCATTTGGCTTCCTTTTTTGTGCATAGGACTTTCTTGAGTATTTTCTGCAAAGCTGGTTTGGGGTTATGAGTTCCTTTAGCTTAGGGTTGTACAGGACAGTCTTCGTTTCTCCTTAGATTTTTAAGCATAATTTTGCTTCAAATTGTAATCTAGGCTGGAAGTTACTTTCTTCCAGGGCTTGAAATATATCATCTCTGTACTCCTAATCTTCAGAATTTCTTCTGAGAAATCTTTTGCCTGATGAGTTTGTCTTGTTAAGGGTCTTGTTACTTTCTTACACCTCCTAATATTCTTCCTTTGTTCTGCATTCCTGACAATTTAATCGTTGTATGACATAGAGGGTTTCTCATCTGATCGTGTTTATTTGAAGATCTAAATGCCTCCTGTACCTGGATGTCTATATCTTTTCACAGATTTGGGGAATTCATGCTATTATTTAACTGAATAGATTTATATGCTTTTAGCCTGTAACTTTGCTTCTATATTATTTAAGTATTTGACCATTTAACCATTTTTTAGACTTTCTAATCATTCTTCTATTACTGGATAAGTGTAATAAGTCATCACACCTCAATCCTTGATTCAGTCAAATGGCAAGACTTTCAACTGAATTTTTAATTAGACTTCTGATTGGATTCCTGATTTCTAAGATTTCTGTTTGGATCTTTTTCAGAATCTCTCTTTATTGAATTGCTCATTCATATGCACTTTCTTAACTCAGCTGGGTTTTTTGTATCCTTTTTGAATTGATTGATCAGGTAAAATATTATTTCTACTTTCTTGTTCAGTATTTCATCTATTGAAACTGGAATCAATTACTAGAGATTGAAGAAAATTTAGAAGAGTCATGTCTATATTTCATATTTCTCACATTTTTATGTTGATGTTTTTGCATTTGAAACCACTCTCTTTTGTGTTTATCTGAGAGTCTTCGTAGGCAGTAGCCTTCCTTTGATTCTGTGTCCCGGGTTACTGGTTTGTAGTATCCCATTGAATTTAACTCCAAGTGGACTGAATAGTGCAGTTTCTCCGCGGCCTTTCTGGTGAGTTTTACCACACTGTGTGCTGTGATGGAGTCTGAGGGACCCACATCCTCTCTGGTGTTGCAGGAGTGATGTTGTCTGGTGTTTCAGCAGATTGTTGTGGACAACAGAGTGTAACAAATGTGCTTCTGTGCTTACTCTTCCAGCCTTGTTCACAGGTGCTGTGTGCAGGGTGGAGGAGTGACTTGTATGAACAGGCTCAGTGCCTATAATCGCTGGGTTATTTCTCTGTGTTGGTGCTATGAGGGTGAGAGTCTAGGAACAGACTTCTTCCCCCATCCCGAGCCATGAATACTTCAAGGATTTGTCTCTCCTATTCTTTCTTTTTTCCTTTTTTTGTACCAGGGATAGAACTTGCGACCTTGCATTTGGAAGGCAGGCACTTACGCTACTAAGCTAATTCCCCAGTCCTTCTCCTATTCTTCAGGTTGGAATATGCCCTGTGGTTGGAGCAAGGCTAGGTCATGTCTGAAGCAAAGTGCCATTTCTTTGGATTGTCCTGCGGTTATAGCTCAGCAGCCAAGCCCCACCCAGTGTGCTCGATGTGCCAGGTTTGATCCCCAGCTCTGTTCAGAAAGAAGAAAACAAACAACAGTGACAGCCTAATGTAAACATAAATCAGATATAGAAATACAGGAACAGCTTGAACCTGCAGGCCTGGTGGGGGTGGGGGAAGAAGCCATGCCCTGAGGCCCCAGCACCACTGGGAGGAACATTGGTGAGTGCTGCCCTACACCTCTCAGCCACCCTGGGAACCTTGGATAAGAGGAACCCAGGTTCCCAGCCCGTTCTGCTGCACTGTGGAATGGGCAGCCAGTGCAGGGAGCACCTGGGACTGGGCAAGCCGCTGATGCAAATGAACAGGTGAAAATGTCCAGATGAAGGAGCAAGTGCCACCCAGACCTCAGCCACCCACAACACGCGTGGAGACATGGATGCAAAAGAATTAGAGGTCACACACCTGAAATTTCTGAACTGATAGAAACTGAAGTGAAGAAACAATTTGGGCTTGTGTTGTTTATCTTCACATGCCTGTGTCTATCATCCGAGCAACGTGTATAGGACAGCAAGGTACAGTGTGGTGACTGCTGCTGATTTCCTGCAGGCTCGTTTGTGAGCTAAAATATCATTCTCATTGTTTTGTTTTGTTTTGTTTTGTTTTTCTCTTTAAATAATAATAATAATAAAGAAATACAGGAACCCTCCATTAAAACTACATCAATGCCACTTCTAGTAACAACAGAAAAGAAGGGAGCAAAATATTTATTAAACAACAAACTAAAAGGTTATAAATGAGTGAAAGTAAAAATGCAGAAGGGAATGAGGCGAAGAAATCTGTTAGAATCCTATTAAAGTGTAACACACGAGCTAAAAGTCAGATAGAAGTAGCACAAAATAAAATAGAGATATTAGAAGCAGTGAACGGAAAAGAAGCACAGAGAATCAGAAATGAGTGGGTAGTCCCTCCTGGCCGAGGGGTGGACTGGAGAGGCCTTGGCAGGGGTCCTTGGTCTGCATGTCCAGTGCGGTGGTCAGTGCTGGGCCACAGTGTGTGTCTTACTTCTCGGGTTTCCGGCTCACATGGGCTGGGCTGGGCAGGTATATGTTCAGTCCAGATGTTTACAGTCCGCATGCCCAGAGCCCTAGCACATGTCCAAGCCCTGGCACACCCAAGGTATGGAAAGGGAGGGTCAAGCCACTGGTATTTGCCCTGGTGGGTGTGGGGGCACAGGGACCCCATTTTTGTCCCCCTTGACCCAGCAGACTTGACTGCTCACCACACACCTGATCCTGTCCTCACCACAGAGGTGGGACTGATAAAGGGGAATGAAACTCCCAGCCTACTAGATGTCCAGGGTGAGTTTGTGTTCTCTAAAAGTGAAGAATGAACTTTAGCAACAATGGGGATTAAGATCAGAATATATTTATTGCAATAAAGAAAGCTTCTGTCGATGGTATTTTTATCAGAATTGCATTGAATCTCATAGAATTCAAGAAATCACTCCTAAAATTCATCTGGAGTGAGAAGAGACCTAGAATAGCAACGACAGTTCTAAGCAGCAAAGGAAAGACAGGAGGTATCACAATCCCTGACTTGAAGTTATACTACAAAGCAACCATAGTAAAATCAACATGGTACTGGAACCAAAACAGAGCTGAAGGGGAAAAAAATGGCAGCTTGCTAGGGGATCAAGCGAAGAGTCTCTCCAGAGAATTCATACTAGAAGCTAAAAAATGACAACATGGAGAGGGCCAGACAAATCGATAGCGATTCTTATTAACCAAGACAGTACAGCTGGAGGATTTAAAGTCTTGCTGAGACTGTGAACGCTGATAACGGGAGGTTGCAAATCCCGCACCTTTAAATCAACAAACTGACCCTTGGACCCAGCAGGAAAAGCTGTGTTGGCTTTTGGTGACTGCGGGAACCTGAGACCCAGGACTCCGAGTAGCAGCCAGGACTGCATCGCTGCACCAGAGGAGATGTACAAGGCTCTGGCATTTCAAATCTAAATGGTGCACAGATATCTGACCATTCTGCGCTGTGCCGGGAGCACACGCTGTGCACCGTTCCGCGCTGTGCCGGGAGTGCGGGAAAGGTGGGCAGCTTGGTGTGCAGTGGTCCCAGAATGAGGACCTGCGCTGGACTCTGGTGAGTACTGGGAACCCCACGGCTGCTAGGGTTGGCCAGAGAACAGCTGGCCCACTACCACGGGGAAATCAATAACACAGAATCTGGTGGCAGACATTTTAGTCTGGCAGCAGAAACTGCAGCGCGGTGACATCACCAGGTCCCCCTGTAGGGAGGGCTGGTGGAAGACATCTTGAAAACTGGCAGAGCCTGATTACGTGCTGGCTTCAGCTCCACACAGAGAACTTAGTGGGAGACATCTTGGTTTTGGGCAGATCTGCTATTCTGGTGCTCCTGTCACAGAGAGGTTTGGAAGAGAACTGCTGGGATTTGGGCAGAACCCTGTGCCATAGTGACATTACTCAGCTGCTTCTGGTACAAAGAGAACTGGCAGGAGCTACTGGGGCTAAACCAAGCCTCTGCTTGGGGCCCAATAAGCGGATACAAAATAGTCACAACTCAGTGACAACCAGAAAGTACAGCCTAATTTATGAATTAACTGGCACAGAGGCTAGAGACTAGCCTGTACCGCCCCTGCATCCCAGCCTACCCCAGATAACAGTAAATTGGGGAGGACAGCAAAAACTCAAGCCAGCACACTTCTGAAAGGCCCTAAGCAATTCGAAGAGGGCCAGAGAACTCCAGGACAGTCTGAAAGAAACCAGAAACATGACAAGAGATAAAAATTTAAAAAAATCTCCAGCTGCCCAACAGGAGAAAATTAGCCCAGGAGAACTAAACACTGAAGAGAACAAGCATAGTAACCATCCATTACTCGACACAGCTTCAGCCGAAATTAAAAAGTACCTACATGATCTCATAGAGGAATTTAAAGCTGTACTCCTGATCCAAGTGAGGCAAGATATAAAGAGATTAATTAAAGAAATGACAAGCCCCGCCCAAGAAAACACAGATGGAAGAACTGAGGAAATCAGAAAAGAAAGAGAAGCATCTGAAGAAGAATTTAAACATAACTTAGAATACATGAAACAGATCCAAAGAGAATATCAGGAAACTAAAAACTCCATTGAATACTGGCAAAATGCCTTGACAGAAACTAAAGACAGCCTTCTGAAACTTGAAGAGAGATTTAGGGCATATGAACATGAAAGAAAAAGCCTCTTAAAAATAACAAGGAACCAGAAAGAAGCAATTCAAAAACTGGAGGATGACAAAAAGATACATAACCTAAGAATAAAGAATGTGAGTGAGGAAGCAGGAGCATCCAAAAATGAAATACAAAAAATATTCACAGATATATTAAAGCAAAATTTCCCATGTATAGCAAAAAGAAATGATATCCAGATAAAAGAAGCATACAGAACACCAGCTACCTACAACCAAAACAGATCTACACCTAGACATATAATAATTAAGATTCCAGAAATCCACCAAAAGAACAGAATATTAAAAGCAGCCAGAGAAAAGATGCAGGTTATCTATAATGGGAAAACTATCAAAATAACAGCAGACTTATCAACACAAACTCAAGTCAAGAAGGGAGTGGGGAGAAATATTCCAAGTCCTGAAAGAAAAAAATATGCAACCAAAGTTCATATACCCATCAAAACTCTCTCTAAAAATTAATGAAGAAATAAGATACTTTCAAGACAAGGAGGAACTGTGGGAGTTCATGGCCACCAATCCAACCCTACAGAGAGCACTGAAGGACATTACAGAGAAAGAGAGGAAGAGATACCAGAATTCCAGCAACAGTGGCAGAGAGGCCTCAGTGAACGGGGCAGACAATGGAATGAGGGAATAAGGTGGACAAATTATAGCAGAAAAGTGGAGTAGCAGACATGGGGCAGAGACGGTAAGCTATAGTCTTTAGTATAGACAGCTCTGAAACTATATTTTAAAAAAAGCAGAGGTCATTGCTAATGGTGTATAGCGATTTAAAAGACACAGTAGTCCTAGTGCCATATTTAGATTGAATTTAATTTGGTCTGGTCTGTCCACTCATGTCAGATTTGAGGACACAGACCTCTAGAACCAAAAATAGCAGGTTATACCATGGTAACTATCCTTACTTTCCTATTAACTTATACTGAAATCCTGTATTACTTACATTGTCTTACTATGACTGATCTTAATTGTATCTGAATCATAAGACTATTGGTTGGCCTTGGCTGATTCTATTTGAAATTGGTATGCTTGTTAGTATCAACCCTAAAAGTAGAGGAAACTACTCTGAGCATGACAAGATGTAAAGGATATCCATACTGGTATGAATTAGTAACAGCTCTCAAATCCTACAATGCTGTCAAAGTTAAGTTTTTATAAAAATAGGTGATACTATGTTTAACTATAATAAGCCAGTGTTGTGGACAAATCTATTGAAAATAACAAGAGAAAACATAGTAGCTACGGAAGATCATTTATATTGTAGTCTTATATGTCTCACCCATTGCATGTTTTTCTAGGAAATTGTTTTGCTGTCTTTCTATGACTTGGTTTTCCCTATAATATAGAGAGGATAGATATATAGGTAGAAATTCACACATGGGGTTTTTTTTTTTTAAATTATTTACGGGAACAGATTATATAATGTAAGATGTAAGGAACAGATACTCTGAGGAAGAGACGCTGAGAAACCCGAGGCTTATTTTGTAGCATTATAATATAAATTCTAGCAATCTATTGTTCGCTGATTAGAATGACATTGGATTGGTTTCTTGAGTTCAACTTCAGCATATGTAGAGATGGGGACGGCTATCACAAAGAGAATGAGAGATGCGATGGTAGTTACTATTGTCTTCCCTAATTTGGAACTTGAGGACCTAAAAAGACTTCATCATCCTGTAATGATTTGATTAGTTCTATAATAGGCAATAAGTATATAAAGTGGGTGAAGATAGGGACAACTATTTGTAAGAAGCTAGAGACAGTTAGATAATGAAGATCTCCAGTGGACTTGCTTTGAAATCTGTATTTCTTTAAATTGTTTTTTTATTTTTTTTAAATGTTCTGTTCTATTTTGATATGTTTAATCTTACCCTCTTTGAGATGTAAAACAAATGTATAGGACTGATAATCATATTACTGAGCTTTTGTTCGATCATAGAGCAGAATGGTTTGTAGGGTCACTTTTTGGATGTCATTCTAAATACTTTAATTCTATAACCTGAACAGCTATTTCGAAGATGACAATGTGTAACTTATCAACTGGCAATTTCTTACCTTTTGTTTGTCTGTAATTTTGTATTATTTCTACCCTTTTTTTTTATCTCCATGTATTTTTTTTTCATTTCCTTTTCTTTAAATAACAAAAAAACAGAGCTGAAGATCAGTGGAATAGATTAGAAGATACAACCCACAACTACAAACACACTCAACCACCTTATCTTTGATAAAGGGGCCAAACATGTTCACTGGAAGAACGACAGTCTCTTTAATAAATGGTGCTGGAAAAACTGGCTCTCCATATGCTGAAAACCAGAACTAGACCCATGCCTTAACTATGTACTGAAATAAAATCTAAATGGAACAAAGATATACATATTAAAACAGAAACACTAAATCTATTGGAAGACAAATTGGGTAAAAAACTTGAAGACATAGGAGTAGGTAGAGAATTCATGAATAGGACTCAAACCGCACGGGAAATACTTCCCAGAGTCAATAATTGGGATCACCTCTTATTAAAAAGTTCCTGCATGTCAAAACAAATCTCCAGAATAGTGAAAAGAAAACTCAGAAACTGGGAAAAAATCGTAGTGAACTGCCCCTCAGACAAAGGACTTCTGTCTAAAACATAAAGAATTCAAAAAAATCAGAACCCCCAAATTCAAAGACCCAATCCAAAAGTGGGCATCTGAGATAAATAAACAATTCTCAGATGAAGAAATACAAATGACAAATAAATATATGAAAAAATGTTCATCATCATTAGTCATTAGGGAAATGCAAATTAAAACCACACTGAGATTTCATCTCACTCCTGAAAGAATAGCCAAGATAAAAAAAAAAAAAACCACCAAGAAATGCTGGAGAGGCTGTGGGAAAAAGGAACTCTCCTGCACTGTTGGTGGAAGTGTAGACTGGTGCAACCATTGTGGAGGGCAGTCTGGAGATTACTCAGAAAACTGGGACTGGAAGTCCCATTTGAACCGGCTATACCACTTCTAGGCATATTCCCAGAAGAACTGAAAGCATCATACCACAGTGATATATGTGCACCCATGTTTACAGCAGCACAATTTGTAATAGCCAGATCTTGGAAACAAGTGTCCATCAACTGAGGAATGGATAAAAAAGTTGTGGTATTTTTATACAATGGAGTACTACTCAGCTATAAAGAATGATCACATTGAGACATTTATAAATAAATGGACACAGCTTGAGACCATACTCATAAGTGAAATAAATCAAACTCACATGTATAAATACCCAATAGTTTCCCTAGTGTAAGACATGACAAGAATACATAAAAGTATGTGGTAGTCATGATTCCCAATCATATTGGTTTGAAGCCATATAATGTTTTCACTCATTAGTTGAAATGGTTTTTACCTGGATTGTTCAATTTTAGTATCTATGATAGCACAAATAGCCATTTTGAAGAAAACAACACAACGTAAAAGCTAGTGCTGATTTAATATCTTCTTGTTTTGAAGTCCCATCAAGCTGTGGTACATCTGTTTCCACTGGTTTTAACATGATGTATCTTACTATATTTCACTATATGCTATAGTATAAACAAAATTCTTCATAGGCAAAGAGATAATATAGAAACCGTTGTTTGTTTTCTATTAGCTGGTTCTAAATACCCTGTAATTCTTGCATTCTCTTGAATGGCTTCACACTGTCTTGATATGCTTGATGTTATAGCATACGAAGTTACACTCAAATAATTCAAGGAAAGAGGCACTATGGCGACTACTATTATGTTAGATTATCTGGTGGTGAAACACAATGATCCTTGAATTGTTCGGTTCTGACCTGCGTTGCTCTGTTACAATGTCCTCTCTTTTTTCAATCTCCCTCCCTTTTTTTAAATTAATCTATTTTCTCTCATTTTTTTTAATTAAAGGAAAACTAAATTTAAAAATAGCGGGACATATTATAGTAACTTTCTTGGTTTTCCTATTAACCTGACTTGAACCCCAGTATTGCTCTCCCCATCTTGTTCTGTCTGATTATTCTATATTCTATTTTGTTTGATAGTATTAAGTTTGAGGGTATAGGCAACCACTTTGAAGGCAATAAGATATACTATAATGCCCATTATGGTTTGACTATTATCCTTTTTTTTGAAGTCCTGAAAGGTCTCAAGTGTAGGTTTTATTGGTCTTGTTCTGTACTGTTTTGATCAATTCTATTATCCTGATGATATAGGCAACTCAATTTAAAAACAGCAAGAGGCACAATGGTAACCACTTTTGATCACCTGCTATTCTATTTTTGCATCATGTACTATGCCCACCCTTCTATTCTAGCTGACTCTGTTTTGCTTAGTCACGTTTGGTTTTATTATCTTCAAAAAAATGTAATAAGAACCGTGGGAGTAATAAAACCCAAAAAGTCTAATTGTTATTGTAAAAAAAAAAAAAGAGGAAAGGAAGGTGGACCAAGGGATATAACCGCAGGTATGTTCGAGTGTGTAGGATAGAAAACCATATTACTGAGCTTTTGTTGGATCATTGAACGGAACTGTCTACAATTTCACTGTATGAATGTCCACTTTATATGCTTTAATTTTGTAATTCTAACAACTGTTTCTGGGAAGATAATATGTACCCTATTAACTGGTGATTCCTTACTGTATTTTTTTTTCTTGAAATTCTGTATTACTTATACCCCTTTACTGCTTTGTTTTTTCATGTCCTTTCTTTTTTTCTCTTTAAATAAAAGGAAAACTGGAAAAAAGAAAGAAAGAAAGAAAGAAAGAAAGAAAGAAAGAAAGAAAGAAAGAAAAAGAAAGCTTCTGTCTGAGAGAAGCAGAAGGGGTCCCGAGTGGGTTGGCAAAGACTGTTTTTAGGGACTTTTATAGAGTAAAACTAAAGGGTGAAATTGGTTCGAGGTGGGGAAAACTGGAAACTCACAAGGCAGATGGGTGTAACGTGGGAGAGAGCTGTGGTTAACCAATAAGATTAGCAGTTCAGATAAAATTGATGAAATTGGGAATACTGAGGAAGCCAGTCACATAGAAAGCAGGCATTCTTAGGGAGCACGGACTCTTTCCTAGGGGGGCTAGGATGGTGATTCTAGCTTCCTCAGGGTAATAGGGAACTACGTAGAATAACAGTCTTTACTATGTTGTTGCATTTGTTTGATCTTTTGTCTTGAGGCCTGGCCTGCAGCAGGAGGTAAAGGTCTCCCCACTGGCTCCTTCAAGGACCTAGCCCTGTCTAACTGCCTGTAATATTTCAAACTCATCTGCTTGTAGCAGGACCAGTGACTGTGCCATTTGTCTTTTCCATCCCAGCCTGAACTCCCTGCTGTTCAGGCTCTTGGTGGCCTTGGGCTGCTCTCTCCTCAGCCATGATCCATGATGATCAATCCTGTTTAATGGTTGGCTCCTACTGTGCCAGTGAGTCCATGGGAACCTAGAATTGAGACTGGTCTGAATTTCTACTCCCTGATAATAGGCTGCCTCTCAGTTGCTTCTGGCTGTAGCTTTCTGAGTGTCTGCTGGTCTCAGTGTTAACTTCCTTCTCCAAGGCAGGAGGAGCTTATCCTGGATAGAGCTGCTGAAGCCTACCTTGAAGCTTTGTGAATTGTGAATTACTCTTGTCAGGGGGACTACCACCCTGCAGGAATCACCGAGCTCAATGCACTCTCTGGCTTCCTTCTGTGTGGCTCCCTCCCCTCCACTCCCAAGAGGGGGGACCCAAACACTCCTAGCCTTACTGTCACTTGTCTGTCACATTCTATCATTTCTGGTTTGTATGTGCAGGGGCAGAGATACTTTAGGTACAGCCATGAGAAGAGAAACTTTCCCCTCTCAAACTCATGTCCTTGCTTTGTCTCCCAAACAGGCTGCAGTTTTTGCTCATAAGACTCTTAATTCCCCCAGCAGTCAGACAGAAGCTTCCCTCTGCTGGGGCTCTCTAGAGCCTGCACAAGTCAGCTTGCTTTCCTCTGACTGGATCTGCCTTGATAGGGCACATTGGTGTAAGAGGGCTGGTTAGCAAGCAAAAATCAAGGTGGATGAGCTCACCACAGCTATGAGCAAAACTTCCCAGAGATGAGCAGGGATGAGTCTTAATATTCAAATGGCCCCAAACAACTTGCTCAAACATAATCCCTGTGGCAGTGTGAGGAGTGATTATTAGGTCTCTTGAATGGGATTCATGACTGAAAAAAAGAGCCCCTAGAGAGCTGCCTGGCCAGCCACAATGTGAAAACACAGCTAAGGGTTGCCATCTGTGAATGACATGATGGGCCCTCACTAGATATGGAATCAGCTGGTGCCTTGATCTTGGTCTTCCTGGCTTCCCAGAACTATGTGAAATATATTTCCACTGCTTAAAAGCTACCCAGTATATGGCACTTTGCTATAGTAGCCTAAACAAATGAGGATTCATGTGGGCAGGTTCTGCACATAACTGCATCTGAGAGTCCCAAGCCGACCTCTGTGTTATCTATTTTGCTCTTTTAATATGAATAACTTTTATTTTCACTTTTTCATTTATATATGTTTGTGTTGTATAATGAATACCTCCACTGTGGGGAACTATTAACAATTTTTAAAAGCATCATAAATGACCATGTGCCAACTGCCTTTCAAGTGTTATGGACACATTACCCCAGGGTTCAGCAGCACATGCCTTATGATCCAAATCTGGCCCACTGTGTGTTTTTATAAATAAAGTTTTATTGTCACACAGCCACTAATTACCTGTTGCCTATGGCTGCATTCTTGCGACAATGAGTAACATTAGTAATTTGAGAGAGATTATTTGGCCTGAAAAACCCAAAATATTCAGTATCTGATCTTTTAAAGAAAAAGCAATTTGTTGGAACCTGCTTTCAATTTAACGTTTAGTTCACAAGAGATACAGGGGAGAGTCATATAAGTTTTATGTTGCTGGGTACTAACTGACTATACATTTAGAAGCTTAAAATATGCAAATCTCATCATTTCCATGAGTCTAAAGAGTTTATTTCTTTTCTTACATGACTACATGTAAAGCTTCTTTCTCTTTTTATATAACTTGTTCCTTTGTCCAGAACACAAATAATCTGGGAATAATCTCTGAAAAGAGTCCTTGGGACTCCAAAATCTGCTAACACACATTTACAGAATATCTCAGGATGTTGTGGAAAAATTCCCAAGTCAAACTGAAAGGAAGACTCAGCAAGGAGACAAGAAGGCAGGGTTTAATCTTTATATCAGAGAATTGTTGCAGGATCACTCCCAAAGGCAACAGCCCTGAGTTTACAAAGGGTTTAGTTTATATAGCATTTAGAAGTGGGAGGTACAAAGCAAGTGACAAAATGTTACATAATTAGTTACATACATTGAGTCATATATGGATAGGCAAGTTAGACTGGAGCAGATTTGTTTAAGCAAAGGAATTGCTAATCATAACATACAGACATCTCAGGAACAAGGGAAGGGGGTGCTTATAGGTGTCCTTGAGTAGCCCAGAGTGCCTTGAGGAATAGAAAATTACTCTGACTCTGTGCTCCTCAGAGACACAGCTGGGGCTTGAGACACTGTCGAGGTCAATTGAATTCAGCTGAAGTAGCAGAAACTTGGTCAGAGACCTCTAATTGTTCATGAAATACCTATAAATTTGCTGTTTTATAAATGTGTTCCTATATTATAACTGTGCTCCAACAAGGATACCTTAAAAACATTGGAGAAATGGAGGCTAACTTTTCATTTACCCTGTGTTATGGTTTCTGTCTGGATGTCCCCCCAAAGCTCCATACACTTTTAGATGGGACTTCTTTGGAGGTAGCTGAATCTAGAGTATGTGACTGATTCATGGTTCAGTGCTGTGATTAAGAGTGGATGATTGCTGGGTCAACTCACTGATTGGATTGGCACTGTCCTAATTCAAGAAGTCTGGATAGGATAAAAAGGGAATAATGAGGTGTGTCACCCCATTTTGCAATTGTTGCTTTTGCTGTCTTTTGCCACCATCTGCTGTGCCATCCTGGCACTGAGTCAGCTGATTATGGGATTGAAACCTTTACCAACTGTGATCTAAACAAACCTTTCCCCTTTAACTTGGAGTGTCAGGTATTTTTGTAATAAGAAAAGTAACTAAAATACCCTGTGTAATCTTTGGATTTGAGCCATATGAAATTCATTTTTTAAAAAGAATTAAGATATATAATAAAGAGTGATATAGAGGAAAAAAACTCTCAGCCAGAGTTTCTCAGCCTGGATGTCTGAAACACCAAGTTCACATTCTCTAACACTGAGGAATGAATTATAGGAACAATGGAAGTTAAAAGCATGAAGACTCTATTGAAAAAAAGACAATTTCTGTCTAAGTGGAATAGTAAGAGGGTTGGGAAAGCAGGTTGCCAGGGAACCCAACTTCTGAGCATATTTTATTGAGTAAAGCCACAAGGGGAGGTGGGTTCAAGGTGGGATAAGATTGCAAGCAGCTGCTTAGGTAGTATTGATCCAATGGGAAATCACAATGTGGGTATGAGGTGGGACAAAACTATGGTGAACCTATAAGGTTACAACAAGTATAGTCATTTGGATAGTATTAATTAAATGGGGATCAAATTGGGAAGCAAGTCAGGTAACAAGTGCACATGGAACGGATAAGGAGTTGGTTGAAGGGGGAGAGTTAAGGAGGTTTGGTCCTCAACCCCAAGGTGATTGATGGCTACTTAGAATATCAATCACTGCCCTTCATCCCTGGGGAAGGTGTATGAGTGAGTAGTTCCTTTGCTCCTGAAGTCTGGCTTCAGTGACTCCACCTCCAGCCAGTTATTTTCTGCACTGACCTTGGAGGGCCCAGCCCTGTCTGACAGCCTGTAATGTTTCTACCTAAATTAGCTGTCTATAATAAGAGCATGAACTCTAGATTGGGTGTGGGAAAAGAAAGAGAGAACTGGAAGACAGAATATAGGGATTAGAATGGAACACAGAGATGAAAACAATGCAGAAGAGTAAGAGATGTTGAAAGATGGACAGACAACTTCTTGTGATAATGGATGAAAGGTGGATGCTTTCCCATGAGTTGCCACCCTTACCCACCTTCTTCTGTGCCCTTAATCATGGAGCCCATTGCAACTGTGTACTGTACAAAACATTCCAGCCCAAGCGATGTTCAGCATCTTGAACTAGAAACCTCAAGCAAACATGAGATGGACCAAGGACATCAGGCTCAAAGGCCTGACCCTGAAAATAGCAGATCCTCTTCTTCCTCATGCCCTTCAATTCCTTAAAAGCACCCAGAGTCATAGGAAACTGTTATCCTGGTGCTTTGAAGCCAGCATCCCCTCCCAGGTCTTTATCACAATAAAGTCTGTCTTTGCTGAAAGTTTCCCTTTTTTCTCTCCTCTTATTTCTTACAATTATACTTCTTTTTTGAGGCAGGGTTTTGTTATATAATCTAGGCTGGTTTTAAACTCACTGGCTATTCCATGCTGGCCTCAAATTTGTGGCTACCCTCCTGCCTCAGGCTCCTGAGTGCCAAGATAGGATTATAAGTGCCAGCATGCCAGGTTTGTTTCTTACAATAGAGGTTAGAAAATAATGGAATAGAGAGGAGCAAAGATGGTGGATAGGTAACAACTGGCTACAGAGGTTCTCTGAGTTAATCAACTTAGAATTCAACATAGTACAGAGTGGGGAGCCCCTAATGGAGGGAGATGAATTCTCTCATCCCAAGAAGAAATTAAGCAGGTGACTTGCTGACCATCTAAGGTCCCACCGTGACTTGCTGAGGTCCCGCTGTGAATTGCCGAGGTCCCACCACAACTTGCTGAGCCGTCCAAAGTCCCACCACTTCAAATCACTGGAGGTGCAGTTATGTTGAGTTCAGGGGTCGGCAAGCTGAACGGAGAGCTGAGTTGCCAGGGTGCTTACATCAACCTGTGTTGAGTGATGGGAGTAGAGCCATTCCCACAGAAAGGGGGGCTCTGGCAGATGACATTCTGGGACTGGGCAGGACTGGCAAGTACAAGAGGCAGCAGTGATTTCAGTCAATTGTTCTCTTCCCAAACAGGATTGGTAAAGTGAGCTAGGCCTGGGTCATGTGATCTGGCTGAGACCCAATAAGTTATGCAAAATCAAGTCCCTACAGAGGTGGTGCACACTAACCACATTATTCCAGCGAAGCCTCAGAAGTTTGACTGATCTGGAGGGGAGGCAGCACAAAGTAATACAGTGCAGGCCACAGCAACTTGACTGACCCGGAGGGGAGGGGCTAACATACACTGTCCCTGTCTGCAACTCACTAGCACACGGCAATGTGAAGGGTCGTCTAGCCAGCTTGCTTCAGAAGAATTGTAACCAACAAAGAAAGAAACTGGGGCCTCCTGAAAGAAGCAAAAAAGATGAGAAGAGGAAACAACAACAAAAAGTCCCCAGGTCCCAACCTTGAGAACATTGACCCAGGACAGGTAAATACAAAGGAGAATGAGAACAGAAAACATGCAATATCAGACACAGCACCAGCGGACATAAAGAGATATATTTGGGACCTCATAGACCAGTTCAAAAGTGAAATATTTAGCCAAATAAAGCAATATATAAGAAGATTAATAAAAGAGATACTAAGTACCCCTCAAGCAGACACAGATGGAAGAAGGGAGGAACTCAAACAAAGGAAAAAACCATTTGATGAAGAATATAAAAAAATATAGAATACATGAAACAGATACAAAGAGATTACCAGGAAATTAAATTCTATGGAAAGATGGAAAATCAGCCTGAAAGAAACTAAGGATAGATTATCCAAACTGGGGGACAATTTTGCAATGTGGGAGTATGAAAGGGAAAACTTTTTAAAAACAACAAGGAAACAAGCAGTAACAACACAAAGGATAGAAGATGACAAAAGGATCTATAACTTGAGAATAAAGAATGTGAATGAAGAAGCTGAGGAACAAACAAAAGAACTACAAAGGCTATTCACAGACATAATTAAGGAAAACTTCCCAAACATAGGAAAAGGAAATGATATTCTGATATATGAGGCATGCAGAACTCCAGCCACCTACAACCAAAACAGAGCTACACCCAGGCATGTAATAATCAAGATCCCAGAAAGTCAGTATAAGAACAGAATATTAAAAGCTGTTAGAGACAAGAAACAGATCACCTATGAAAGAAGGCCTATCAGAATTATGGCAGACTTCTCAACACAAAACATCAACTCAAGAAGAGCCTAGAGCGAAATACTCCAAGCCCTGAAAGACAATAACCTCCATTCCAGGTTGATATACCCTGCTAAACTATCTTTAGAAATTAATAGAGAAACAAGATGCTTCCAAGACAAAGAAAAACTTGGGAAATTGTCTTCCAAGACAGAGAGGAACCTATCCAACTCTACAGAGAATACTGCAGGGCATTCTAGAGAGAGAGAGAAAAGTACTAGGATTCCAGGAACAGTGGCAGAGAGGCCTCAATGAATGGAGCAGAAAACAGAATGAAGAAGATAAGCAGACAACTGATGGCAAAAAAGAGCATAACAGAAATGAGGCAAAGAAGATTTTATTCAAAACTGATATGATTGATAGTAGCAACTCTGAGAGTATAAGCAACTACACTGAAGATGACAAGACTCTTCGATACACATTGTGGTTTGATAACAGCTGGTTTCTGAAGTTCTATACTACATACAAAGTTGTGTTTTTATTAATACTGTTATGTACTGATATATTCAAACATACTGTGTCTGATGATATAGCCAATTCTATTGGAGATAACAAGAGACAACACAGGAACTATGGTAGAATTCTTTGTACAAAAAGAAAGAAAAAAGAAAGTGCTCTAAAGAATATAACTGCATATATATTTAAGTGTATAAGATAGATAACCATATTACTGAGTTTTGTTGGATCATTGAACAAAACTGTTTCCAGTCTCACTGTTTGAAAGTCCACTTTATATGCTTTAATTTTGTAACTTGAACAACTATTTCTAAGATAACAATATGTCATCTATTAACTAGTGATTTCCTACTGTTTATGTTTTCTGAAATTCTACTTTTTTTTCTTTTTCTCCTTAAATAAAAAAAATTCTTTGTACAATGGTCTTATATGTCTATTTCCTTTCATATGTTTATAGGAATATGTTTCATTTGCCTTGCTTTATTTTGTTTCTCCCTCTAATATACAAAGGATAGAAATACATGTTAAGACTCATGCATGTGTAGAATCTATAAACAGTTTATGAGAACTGATCTTATAACACATGATGAAATGAACAAATACTTTGAAAAAAAAGAGACACTAAAATACCCAGTGCTGATCCTGGAGTGTCAGTGATAGGATTATTCTTTGTTCAGAGTGATATTAGCCTTCTTGGGTTTATTCAATCTCGACATAATTGAAGATATGGATAACTGCATGTATGTTTAAGTGTATAGGATTGATAACCATATTTCTTAAGTTTTTGTTGGATGGTTGAACAGAACTGGTTGCAGTCTCACTGTTGGAATCCCCACTTTATATGCTCCACTTTAGTATCTTGAATAACTATTTGTAAGAAGACAATCTGTAATCATCAACTAGTGATTTCTTATTGCTTATTTTTTTCTTTGAAATTATGTATTATTTCTACCCATTTCCTGTTTTGTTTAGTCTTTCTTTAAATTAAATTTTAAAAAAAGACACTACAGTACCCAGTGCTGATCACTGAGTATCATGATGTGAAATCCAGCAATATTATTATTCTTTGTTCAGAATGATTTTAACCTGCTTTAGTCTGTTTACTCTAAACATAAATGAAGCTATGGATAACTGCATGTATGCTTAAGTGTATAGGACTGACAACCATGTTACTAAGTTTTTGTTGGACAGTTGAACAGAACCGTTTGCCATCTCGCTGTTTGAATTCCCACTTTACATGTTCCATTTTTGTATCTTGAACAACTATTTGTAAAACGACAATATGTAAACATCAACTAGTGATTTCTTACTGTTTATTTTTTTCTCTGAATGTATGTATTATTTCTACCTATTTTCTGTTTTGTTTAGTCTTTCTTTAAATAAAATTTTTTTAAAATGCTAAATAAAAACAACTTTACACATACAAGTACTAAGAGTTTACTACATAAATACTGTCACTCAAGGCTGTCAAAATTTGCTTTAGAAATGGAAAAATGAAAATTGGGGAAGATGTGGAATATGAAACCAAGTATTTTCTAAATAGCTTGTCTCTCCTATTTCTGGAATAGAGGGTTCTAGTAAGCACAGTGTTAAAATGTGTTGAAAATTTTAATGAATGGCTGGAGTCTATGAGTTAAAATTCTTTTAAAAAGTAGCAAGGTGGAGAAGCTGTTCAAGATGTGAGGCCCTTAAAACAAAACAAGACTCTTACTTCACTTGGAAGAAATGAAATCACCGCAAGACTCACCAGGAAAATTTAAGTATGTAGTTTAAAGTTCAGGAAGCCATTAAAATTACAGAGGCCCGAGCCATCACACCACTTTCACTTGATTACAGAAAAGGTAGATAAGAAAAGCAAAGGGTGGTAAACAAGAAACACGAAATGTAATAATGTGATTGAGTCTAAATAAACTTTTAAATAAAAATGGACCAATAGAGTCTATTCAAAGCGCTTTCCTCCTTAAAGATGTTTATTTCAGGTATTTTGTCATAGTAATTAAAAACTTACTGTACAAGAGTAGACACTGAGTTTATATATAGTATTGACTAATTCTGATGAGGGCCATGGAGTTGAAAATAGACAAACAGGACCACAGCTGTGTGCGTGTTTTATTTTTATCTAGCTAGCTATCATCTACCCATCATACTTTCACAAGAAAGGATAATAAATAAATCTCATCACAGGTTAACAATCAATAATGCTGGGTCACGTGTGTGAACTTTTCATTATGTCATGTTTCTTCCGAGTATAAACTTTAATTATTTCATGATAAAAATGCAGTAAAAAAAAAGAATACCTACAGAAATACTGCGTTGGACTTTGAATATGGACAACACCGAGGATGATAGACATCGCCAGGAGCAGATGGAGCCTCCTGTCAGGGAGGAGGACACCGCGGGGTTCCGGTCACTTCACAGCTACCATGCTCTATAAAAATCATTCCTGCAGGTGGTGGCTTCAGTCCCTGCTTGGAGGAAAGGCGCAGGCCCTTGGTGTTTTGCTTTTGAGGCCTGATCTTCCCCTGTGAAGCTCAGTTCTGCTTTCTCTCACCTATGTCCTGGTTTTTGGCCTGGATATTTGATTTTTCAGGCAAGAGGAAAACAACAGGAATGTGACCCTTCCCACCCTTGGTGTCACGTGCACTCCAGAGAATCCTGCTTTCAGTGGCCTGAGACTGGACCATTGTGGTATAAAACTGGGGCAGCAGCACAGTTTGCATCATAAAAGCAAAGGGAGAGGCCCTCTTGGGAAGGGAAAAAGAAGGGAAGGAAAAGAGGAGAAGGAGCCAACTGGGAGCTAGAAGCTTCCAGAGTACCAGGGGCCTGATCTGGAGCTGGGTCTCAGCTCAGGGCAGGAGGCTTCCACCTTGCCTAGCAGGAGTCACTGTCCCATTGAGCCACAGCTGAAAAGCAATTCCTTCACTGAGTAGAAACACAACAATGTCCTTGGGAAGCCAGGTCCTCACTCATTCCCATGTTCCTGGGTCCTACAATCCTGGATGAAAGAATTCCGTCCAGCACACAGGGAACACGGAAGTCTGAGTCCACATTGAGCAGGAATAGAGAGCCTAATGCCCTCAGCAGAGAACTCAGCAGTGTCAGGAGGGCATCTGCCTTGAGTGCTTCTGCACATTCCTTTTCATGCCCATAAAAGTTACTCCTGGGGTTCAGGAAACTAGGGTGACATTGTTCCTAGAGGAGATTCTGGATATCGGTGTCTCAGAAACATCTTCCAGGTTCCCTTTAGGTGATCAGTATTCCTGCAGGGTCCTCAGTCATCAGAGAATCTACGGGGGGGAGGGGCTGGGTGAGGTGGGAGGGGCGGTCGCAGCCCAGTGAGGAAGGGCTTGGAAGACAGCTCCCCTGTCTGATATCATTCCCAAGATTGCTGTGCATCTTGTCACGTGGCCTGGAAGCTGAGGAATATGCACAATGTATGACCTTAAAATGTCATCATGACAAGGAGATTATACAGAAACCATTGTTCATTTTCTGTTAGTCGATTCTAAATACTCTGTAATGCTGTCATTCTCTTAAATGGTTTTACATTGTTTTGATATACTTAATGCTACAGTATACGAAGTTGTACTCAAGGACTTCAAGGAAAGAGACAATATGGTAACTACTTTTAGGTCGGAATTATCTGGTGGTGAAACACTATTCTGCTTAAATGGTTATGTTTTGATCTGCGCTGTTTCGTTGTTATGCCCTCTTTTACCTCAATCTCCACTCCATTATTTACTTTTTTATCTTTATCCTTTTAATTAAAGGGAAAAAATAGCAGGATATATTATAGTAACCCACTTTGACTTTCCATTACCTCGATTTAAAGCCCTGTATTACTCTCACCATCTGGTTTTTAACTGATGTTCCCCTATTCTGTTTTGCTGGATAGTATCAGGTTCGAAAGTTTAGGCATCAGCTGTGAAGATAATGAGATTCATTATGACGCCCATTCTCGTTGACTTTTATCTACTTTTGAAGACCTACAATGTCTCCAATGTTTTGGTTTTGTCGGTTTTATTCTTTACTGTTTTGTTCAATTGTATTATAACTAACAATAGGCAATTCTATTAGAGATAGAGGGAGGCATTATGGTAACCATTGTTGATCACCTTGTATTATGTTTTTACATTATCTATTATGTCCACCCTTTTGACTTGATCGATTCTGTTCTGTTATGTCACATTTGGTTTTACTCTCTTCCAAAAAAGTAATAAGAACCGTGGGAGCAATGAAACCCAAAATGTGTAATAGTCATGGTACAAAAGAGAAGAAAAGAAAGTGCTCTAAACTATATAACTGCATGTATATTGAAGTGTATAAGATAGAAAATGATATCACAGAGTTTTATTGGATCATTGAACAGAACTGTTTGCAGTATCATTGATGGAATGTCCACTTTACAAGCTTTAATTTTGTGACTTGAACAATTATTTCTAAGATGACAATATGTAATCCATTAACTAGTGATTTCCTACTGTTCATTTTTTTTCCTGTAAATCTGTATAACTTGTACCCTTTCTCTGGTTTTTTTTTTTTTCTCCTTAAATAAAATTAAAAAAAAAAAAAAATGTCATCATGCCCTGTAGGGGAACCCTACCTCGAGGACTAACTCACAAACAATCACAAATACTTTACTCAGTGAAGGTTTTGTGTCTTAACTACAACGGTCGGTCGAAGCATGGTGCTTAGACCCAGACCCACCAATGTCTAATTACCAGGCTAACAGTATGCCACTGCCACACTTCTTGTCCCAGCAGCCAGAAGGCCCCTTCACCTTTGTAACCTACTTATCTCTCTCCACCTCTGTGTCAGGAAAGATTCCTCTCCTTACAGGAGAGAGGACAACACTGGCTCAGGGGTGGTGTGCTCAGGGGTGTGTGTCCATGGAAAGGCTTTTGAGGGGCTCACATACAAGTCCAACAGGACAATGCTGAGCTCGGCTTTTGTAAATGCAGTGAGTAGGACACACAGAGCTTTACTGTGCATTGGGGGAGCAACAAGCTACCTGTACCAGAGCCCTTACTGCTACAGTCTGGTTGTGTGACCTCCAGGGGACAATTCTGAGCCTTTAGGACATCAGAAGGGCTGGCCCGCCACAAGGCCTTCAGGCTGTGCTAGTGCAGGCTCAGCTGCTTCCTGTGATCCCATGTAGGATTCCCTGGACTTCTTTCAGCTTTACAGTGAAATGGCCATATTTGCCTTTGGGAGAGAGATGGTAGAAGGTTGCCAAGGCTCTGGAGGATGTATTTGGGAGGAAGCCCACTCAGAAGGGGGCCTACAGGATGACTGAGCTCCTCCAGGGATGAGGCTGGGTTCTTCACCTCTAGGCTGTACGGAGCCCAGCCCAGATGGCTGCTGAATGATGTCTCTGTTTGTTGTCATCCTGGGTTATTTTCCAAGAATAGCAGATAAGGAGTGGATTGGTGCATGTGGCTGTGTCACCCTGTGTAGTAGAAGAAACAACAGTGCTTCCCCAAGAGCATTGGGAACTTTTGAGATTTAATTTCACTCTATCTTGGCTCTTGGCAAAGAGACACCTGACTTGGGACCCTCCCTGAGTGGGCTCTCATCCTCTCCTCTGCATCTCTTATCTGCAAGACTGGGACTCTCTTGTAGCTTCTGCAACCCTCTGGGGAAGAATCCCTCTTGATTCTTGCTCTTCTCCTGCTGTCTGGAGCTGTGACCCCCAACAGGGATGGGCTCCCTCCAGTCCCCTCTGCAGGCTGGGAGTGGAATGTGAGTCATTTTACAGCCAGTGCTAACTCCTGTTTGTTCACTTCTTCTTCCCGCTGAGGGCAGGCCTCTGCTCTCTTCCTCTGGTGCAGAGGCTGTGATCCTTGAAACTGGGGTGTCCATTCCACACTGGAGTCCAGTTGCCTGCCCCTGCCATCACCTCCCAAGTTCCGAGTGGGTCTGGTCTTTGTGTTCTACCTAGAGAAGGAGAGACTAGGAGAAATAACCCAGGGCAGGTGAGTGGTTCCTCTAGAGATCTTAGAGTACAGACATTTGCTTCTGTGTTGCAGGCTGGGGGGGGGGGGGGGGCCAAAGCCAAAAACATGGGGAGGGGGGGCTGGTGTGTGGAAAGCATCCTCAGTCAGGTAGATCTAAAGCAACAACTCTGACTTTGGTATAACTTGATCTTCTCTGGAGTTTTCCCAATTTGTGATCTCATGTTTGTCTTTATCTGCTGTTTCCTGGAGCCACCATACTTAAATACCAATCCCCTTTCCTAAGTGAGGGAGGCCAAGCACACAGAACTCTAGAGATCACTTAAGGTCACACAGAGCGAGGGTGCTAAGGGATATTTGGGGTTCAGATTCCTTTTCATCTGATGTCACGCCCCTCAAAGACACCGTCAGCCCAGCCCAATCTGCTTGTTCTGGTTTGGATTCCCCATCTTGCTAAGTCCCTCTTACATGCAGCCCCATTGGGCTGTCCTTTCCCTGGGAGGCCATGGTGATCTCATGGCTCCTAAGCATCAGACCCAGGGCCTCCCAGAATGCCCTGTGGGGTCCTCGGGGAATGGGGGCTGGAAGCCCAGAGGGGCTCATTCTCCTCGGTCCCTTTCTGCGATCATTGTCTCCTGGGCTTAGCTGGCTGGGTCTCTGCTGTGCTTGTGGCTTGGGAGGCCACTCCGATTCTCTCCCTCCTTCCTCTTTTGTTTAATTGTCACAGGAGAGCCCAAGTGTGTGTAGCTTGGAGTGACTGGAATCATGAAAGGAACCCTCCATGCCCAGATGCCACCTATGTGTTAGAGAGGGCTCTGTGCCTGGACTGCCAGGGAGCTGGTGGGCTGAGGGCTCAGCCTGGGCCTGGCTATGTCACCTGGAGCCCTCAGTTACCAGCTGGTTGAAGCCAGGCCCGTGGGAATCCTACAAGCTGGGAGCTCCTGTTTCTCTTCAACAGGTTTCCAGGAGATTTAAAATTTAATTCTGAAGTAAGAAGATAACACAATAATGGCAAATCAATTCTGTTTGCCTCCTGCTACAGCCAGTGACAGAGACTGCTGTGGATACATGAGGTGCCTCCTTGAGGGATGCTTAGCCCAGATATGCAGGAGGCGGTGGTGACAGCAATGGGGATCTGGCTCTCCTGTAAGGATTGGCAGCTGTGCTTACCCCTATTCCCTTGAAAATAGGGAGCTGAGGGTGAAAGGAACGGAGGACTGCAGTGAGCAGATGGCAGGACCAGGCATCAGCCACTGAAATCATCAGGGTATTTACTGCAAGTGGCTGCGTGCTGGAGCTCTTTCTGGCAACACAGAGATGAATGAAAACACAAAGGTATGGCCCTGAGGAATGCCCTTGCTTCCCTGTGTGTGCTTGCATGTATGTGTGTGAGGGTGACACGTTAGCCAAATATCTAACATAAAAATGAGGCCATGACCAAAATTCATGGGGCTCAGAGAGTTATGGAAATTACATTTGTATTTTAAAGAAAAATTTTATTTTTCATCATTCCCAGCACATGATGATCCCGCCCATCCTGGGGAGAGGAAGGGGGAGAGAAAAGGGAGGAGAGGAGAGGGAGGAGAGGAGAGAGAGGAATGGGGGGAGAGGAGAGAGGGGAGAGGCCTCATGTGGCCTCAAGAGGCCTTAAGTCCTGGACAGAGCGGCCCCTCTGGGACTGTGGCATTGTCCAAACTGCAGGAAGCAGAAGATAAAGCCACGTAGAGAGAGGACCCTTAGCAGGAAATTCCACAGGGTGGTAACTGCCCATCTTTAGGACACCTGGAGATGGACAGCATCCTCTCTGATTGAAGCTAGAGACATGGTGGCTCTTCTGGCTTGTGCAGCCATAACCTGGTGGAAGCAGAGCCAGAGCCATTCTCTGGGCCAGGCCCTGTAGGCAGCACAGCAAGGCTGCTGATGGCTCCCACTGAGGAGTAGGCGACAGGCACACAGTAAGCTGGGGCAGCCAGGTGAGGCTTTTGTCTATCAGTGCTGGGCACCAGCACCCATACCTGCCTGCCCCAAGGCTCCGCCTGCTCACTATGGCCAGGAGGGAGGTCCAGAAATCACTCTCCAGACTTCTATTTCTGTTCCCCTTTGAGGTCACATGGAAGGGACTGAAGTGGGGAGAAGTCCATCCTCCTTCCCAGGCCCATCACCCAGCCACAGGCCAGGCCTGAATCTCCTTGCATGAGCCCTGCACTCCTTGGGCAGGAAAAGCTTTAGACAAGGGAGTGCTATCTTTTGAGGACACCAACTAGGGCCAAGTCCCTGGAGGCCTCTCCTGTATAGAGTTTGTCCTGCATGGCCCTTTCCTCTCCTTCCTGTCCCTGGTCCCCTTGTGGCCCTTGATAATCCAGTTTTCTGATGCTGCTAATGGGCCTGGGATTCTAAAGGGGACAGTTCCCCGGACAGGGCCCTGAGCAGCAGAGAAATGAACCTCACAGCCAGGACCTAGAGCCAGGGTCACTGGGTGTCACCAGGCAGAATGGGTCAGAGGGAGAGGACATCGTGATGAGGGAGAGCCTGCCTTTTGTGTCACACACCTTGGGGTTTTTATCCCATCAATTGCATATGAGTTCTTTCATCTTGTGCAAGTTCCTCGCTGTCTCTGAGCTGCAGTTTTCCCAGTTGGGTGAAAACCAGCACAGATAACACCTCCTCAAGGATAGACCATGGATAGACCAAGGATCCTCCTCTTGGGTTGGAGAAGGGCTCATTTTCTTACTAGCTCAGGCCCCATTGGGTACAGGGACAGACAAAGAGCAGCTTTTCAGGCTGGGTTTAGTGGCACACACCTGAAAGGCCAACACTGGGGAACCAGGGAAGGAGGGTCGCACACTGTTGACTCCCTGTCTCAGAGTGAAAATTAGAAAAGGACTGGGGATGTAGCTCAGGTAAAGATTCCAAGGGTGGGCCTCAGTACTGCAGCAAACAAATACAAACAAACAAATAACTGGCCTAGGATCTGATGCTCTGAGGAGAGATCGTCCTTTCTGGAAATGTTCTTCATTACACAGTCTCTGCTGACCTCTGTGATTCCAGCAGGAATTCTTCCTGTTCTTCATGGTGGGACGTGGAGGTGGGGTGGGATTTGAAGGCACCAGGGCATCTCACACCTGCAAGTGGCCCCAGTCACGCTGTGGGGCTGATTCCCACTACCACACCCGCTCCAGATCTCTTTGGTGAATGTGTGAAGGAGGATGTGTTGGGCATGACAGTGGGCATGAGCCACAGATTTCAACATTTTCCAAGAGTTAGGTAAACCAGAGATTCTCTTTTTAATGAATGAGAGCGAATAATTATATAGTCATGGTGGCATGGTTCATGTTGGGCAGTGATGGGCCACATTTATGGAAGTAGTTATGTAAGGTGATATCATTTAGTGACAATCTAGAGTCATAGCTTGTGCGAGTGGACTCTGATATTTGCACACTGACACATTGCTTCACCATGGATTTCGCAGAACATACTCCTGTCACTGAACTGTACACGACTGAATGCTGGTAAACGAACTAATGAGAT
The DNA here is from genome assembly GCF_034190915.1 of Cavia porcellus. Lineage (NCBI taxonomy): Eukaryota > Metazoa > Chordata > Mammalia > Rodentia > Caviidae > Cavia > Cavia porcellus. The sequence continues at coordinate 51,418,926 of NW_026947500.1, read as the reverse complement.
GTTAACTCGGTTATTTCATTCATCTGAGCTTCCTGAGTGGTTTTCTCAGTGTATCAGTCCAGTCCACTTGATGTTGCCCCATTCTCCTGTGTGTGTGGAGGTGGCTGGACCCCAGAGGCATTTACTCATCGGTGCATTCATCCATGGATGAGTTCATAGTTGAAGTGCTCTTAGGAGGCTGGCCCTGGCTGGAGAGGGTCGGTGGACTGTGACCTGGAAGGTTCTTGTCCCTGGCTCCCTCCTTGTCTCTCTGCTCCCAGCTGCCATGGGTGGTGGAGCCTTTTTCAGCCACGCATTTCTGCCATGCTGTTTCTGCCTTGGAGCCAGTCAACCATGGATGGAAACCGTGAGCCAAAATAAACCTCTCTTCCTTGAAGCTGTGGGTGTTGGATATTTTGTCCCAGCTGCAGAAAATGTTTCAATCGAATCCATTTTCAAGCTTGAATTTGTCCCTGAAGGCTTAAAGGATGCAGCTGTGTGTCAGAGTATGGAGGAGGAGCTGGGGAAGATTCAGGCTCTTTCTTAGCATCATTTGATAAAAGCTTTCAATACGGACTTCAGGAAAGGTCTCTTTGTCACTTATTAACTAGACACCAGGGTTGGGGAAACGGTAATGACACACACCCACCTCTGTCCAACCTTTAGATTCTCGAATGTCATCTTCTCCATGGCCCACCTCTCTGAAGAGCACCAGAAAACAGATGATTTGGGGAGTTTGGCTTCCTGGTGGTGGCAGAGCCGCTATACATATCCACCAAAAAGGGTGACTCTAGGTTAACACAAGACAGTGGCGTCTGTTTCCCCACAGTCTGGTGTGGATTACGGTTTCGCAAACTGTAGCCCAGGCTCCAAATCCAGCTTGCAGTTTCTAGAGTTCATAAATTTAAAACAATGTTTTTAAACAACATTTTTAAAGCATTATAAAAAATCTGATAAGAAGAAATCATGGTCAGAAACTCTTTGTGTTTCACACTGTTTACAGCCTGGCTCTCTACAGAAAAAGTTTGACTCTCACTGCTCTAGGAATTCATGAGTTGTTTTCCTCAGGGATCTGGGCTCTAGGATAGGGAAAGAGAGAGTGGGAAAAGACACCTGCTTCTCAAAGCACCCAGAGGACATGTGTTGCTGATGGATGCTGTGGGGTAAAGATACAGTTTCAGTCCAGGCAGCTGCTCCTAGCAATGACTGGGCATGGAGGAAAGCCAAGCATGGATCTCTGCTATTTCTGTCTCTGTCTGAAATATCCCACTTCCTTACCCCTTTCTGGTATCCCGAGGAAGAAATCTGCCCCTGATACAACCCTAAAGTCTCTAGCATCCTCTGACTGCATCAAGGATCAGAGACTGAAAGAATCAGCAGCAGCCCTGAGCTGTCCAGAGCACATGCTGGGTTCTGGGGCTCCTGCTCTGGGCTAGGATGCTCCTCAGTGCCCGGCATGCTTTCTGGTAGGGAGCAGAGATGTTCTGTGCATACTTTGGTCTGTCTTTCATATGTATTTATATGAACAGGTGAAGGAGAAGGCTTCCAATTGAAGACAGGACTAGCACACAAGCCAAAGCTGGAAGGACTTAGAAGGAAGACTCAGGAAGAATACTCACAGCGAATCAATGAGAAAACCAAGTGAGAATATTACAGACCCAGGACATGGTGTTGGATCCACGTGAGTCTAAGTCTCATGCTTTTTAGACCATGACAAACAATGAACATTAAGCCAGGCTTCGACGGCATCCCTATGCCAGGGCATACCCACCAGGGAGGAGGGCATCTACAGATGAGAAGTGCTGTTCAGAGGTGGCCCCGTTGGAAGGCAGATAGCAAAGTGGAAAATACTCGGGGACTGCATTCTAAAGTCTCATGGAGCCAACAGAAAGTGAGGGTATGGAGCTGTGACAAAGTATCCAGCCAGGAAGCCAGCATTTAGAGGCTGTCCATTGAAGGTTGATGTGGCATGGACCTGCACCTGGTAAAAATACACACAGGGATCCGAAGACCCTACCTTGCTCATTTCTGGTTTGGTATCTCTCTGTGCTTGCGCACTACCAGGAAGTCATGGAAAGGTGAAGCTGGAGGACCTTGGTTATTTATACTGGAAAGGACAGGGGGTGGAGAGCTTGGCAAATCTGGATACAGACTCTAGCTCAGAAATTTGTGACTGTAAACATAAAATTATTTGTTTTTCTCCAGAGAATCAAAAGCTTAAAATTTTGCTCTAAGTTACAAAACTGGTATGTAATTGCTTTTTATTATCTGCCACTTAGTAAACCACACCTAACTTAGTGGCTCAGCTATGATCAGTTGTTGAGCTCACAGATTTGCAGTCTGAGAAAGGCTGCTCAGAAGGGCTGGTGTCTGCACAGCTGCCTTCTCTGGGCACTGAAGGTCTGTTTCTCAGGCCCCTCGTGCACCAGGCTGACTGTCAGGGGTAAAGGCCCTTAGTTCCTCTGCAAGGATCTTTCCACACAGAGCAAGGGCTTTCTCACACCATGCACTGGGGTTCTGGCAGCAGAAAGCAGAGACTGATGGCTCTTAAGCTCTGGATCTCTAAAACAGGCACCACAGTGTTTGTTTCTTTCCTATTGCTGATCAAGCAGCCACAAAGATGTGACTGTTGTCCCCACTGTGCGATAGGAAGAGTATCAAGAATGTGTTATAAAACTGCGGTGGCACTGGAAATGCTGTATTTTTTCATCTAATCTTAAAATAAGGTTGACATTCACTTCTCTGAATCTCTGTGTTACTCTCTGGTTTTGAAACGGGATTGTTCAGCTTGCATTGGAGGTCAGTCTGCTGATTCTGTGTCTGTTAGCTATGTTCAGCCTCCAAGTCTTCTGACAATCCCTCACCCGCAGCAGCCCTGGCTCCTGGTCTCTCGCCTCTCCTCTCAGTACCTCCAGACCTGTGTCTCGAGAAGCACAAAAAGGACAGCAGGTTAGGACCCCTCGAGTTCTGCTGCCCTTTCCCCTGCTCTGGTCATTGCCCCTTCCTAGTGTCCCCCTAGCCTACCCCACTCTTCAATACAAAAAGAGTCATTTGTCCTTTACCCTCTGCCCCAGTAGAGGTCAATGTGTAAAATTCCCCCTAATACTTACCAACTCACCGTGATGCTAAGTGCTTCTCAGTTTTAAATTTCACACGTCTATTAGTTATGTTCTCCTGAAGCTGTGATAGTTCACTGCAGTGTCCATTTGAATAAGAAACACCTTTCAGATTACTTTAGCAAAGTTCTGTGTGTGAATGATGATGGATTTACTGAGGAGGGCAGACCCTCCTGGGCATGGGTGGCACCAACCAATAGGCTTGCATCCTGGATGGAATCAAAAGGGAAAGAAGGAGGAAATGTTGCTTCAGCTTCTTTGGAGGACTCCAGCCTTCATCACTGCCTTTAGACGTCCACCACCAGGCTTCCTGGGCAGACCCTCTGGCTTCCTGCTATGGACTCACATGGGACTCTGCAGTGAGCTCCAGGTCTTGGATCCTTGACTGGCTCCTCCAGCTCTGCAGTGCATGGACAGCCTTCTTCCATTTCTCCACCTTTGACTCTGCAGGCAGCCATTGGAAGGCTGCCTTGTAATTCTTTAGCTATCATTCTATCAGTTATATATATTTATGTATGCTGTTCCTCTAATGAGCCTCATGGATACGCCAAATGCGCTCTTAGCTTCTGTGATAAACTGAATCTACTTGACGCTGCCCCCAGCACAGTGTCTTCCACCATGCCTGGGGTTTTACACTCAGTGCCCTCTCTACTTCTCTACATTTCCTCTCATTAACCGAGACTTCTTTTGGATTCAAGTTTAGCCAACCCTGTCTCTGGAAAGATTTCTCAAGACTGGTTGAACGTTCCTGCTGCCTCTTTCCCTCGTGGTCTGTCTTTTCATCCAGCACGTTTCATCTTTAACTGAAAGAGGGTTTTTATTTTTTTGGTCCCCACTACAGACTTTAAATTCTCAATTGCAGGTCCCTGTCTTGACTTCACTCCCCTCTCTCAGTGGAAGTTGTTTTAGTTCAGCATCCTCTCAGGTTCTCTGACCTTGGGAACTGTGAGGTTGTTGGATATTCTGAGTTTCTGTTCTCAGCCATGCAGCCATGTAGCCCAAATAAGACCCAGGTGACAGAGTTTATCATGCTGGGCTTTGCTGGGGTGCAAGGAACATACCTCCTTTTCTTCATGCTTTTCCTCACCATGTACCTGTTCACCTTGGCAGAGAACCTCACCATCCTCTTAGTGGTGGGCTTAGACCACCGGCTGCGGAGACCCATGTATTTCTTCCTGACACACCTGTCCTGCCTTGAAATCTGGTACACCTCGGTCACTGTGCCCAAGATGCTGGCTGGTTTCATCGGGGCAGATGGAGGCAAGAGCATCTCCTATGCTGGCTGCCTGACCCAGCTCTTCCTCTTCACTTTCCTGGGGGCGACTGAGTGCTTCCTCCTGGCCGCCATGGCCTATGACCGCTATGTGGCCATCTGTGTGCCTCTTCGCTATGGGTCCCTGGTGTCCTGGGGCACCTGCTTCCGTCTGGCAGCTGCTTGCTGGTTCTTAGGCTTCCTCACACCCATCTTGCCTGTCTACCTCATGTCTCAGCTGACATTTTGCGGCCCCAATATTGTTGACCACTTTTTCTGCGATGCTTCCCCCCTGCTGGCCCTGTCATGCTCCGATGTCACCCTGAAGGAGACTGTGGATTTCCTGGTGTCTCTGGCTGTGCTCCTGGTCTCCTCGACAGTCATCACTGTGTCCTATGGCAATATTGTCTGGACCCTGCTGCACATCCGGCTGGCAGCCCAGCGCTGGAAGGCCTTCTCCACCTGCGCAGCTCACTTGACTGTTGTAAGCCTCTTCTATGGGACGCTCTTCTTCATGTATGTCCGCACTAAGGTGGCTTCCTCCATCAACTTCAACAAGGTGGTGTCTGTCTTCTACTCTGTTGTCACGCCGATGCTCAACCCCCTCATCTACAGTCTTCGGAACAAGGAGGTGAAGGAGGGCCTGGGCCGCGCATTTACCCTCAGGTTTTGGAGGGGGCAGTGAGGAGACAGATCGGGATGACTCAGATTCCTCACCTTGCATATTTACAAGGACGGTAGTGAGGACTGTGGAAGGGACCTGGGAGTGCATAACTGTGGGTGACAGACTGTGTCAGAATTAGCAGGAAACTATGAGCTGCTGCCACGGGAGATGACTAACTGCAAGGAGGCTGACAGAATGGAGCACGCTTTCTCTTCCATGGGAGAGTCCAAGGTGCTGCCTGGTCCAGATTGATGCACAGCCCAGATCCAATGGTATCCAAGGACCTATGTTCCTTCAATCTTCTGGGGCCAGCATCCCCTACAACACTTGCAAAGCCAAGTCTTCAGGGTGAATCTGGCTTAGCGCTGGATTTGTAATAGTCTGTGAGCTAAGAACAGATTTCACACTTTTAAATGATTAAAAGAACTGCAAAGGAGAATCATACTGCATGACTTGAAAGTTTTATAAAACTCAAATTTCAGGGTTCATGGATCAAGTTGTATCACCTATGTGTCTTGCTCTGATGACATTGAAGGCTACCCTTGTGCTTCAGTGTCAGACAGAGGTGACTGACCTAGGCTTTCTTGTTATGTGCATAGTCAAACTGGGCAGAGGGTCAAGGATACAGCAGGTAGCAGAAGCACCCCGGGGCTCAAGGGTTCTCTGGATACAACACTGACCACTTCCACTCACCTCAAGGTGGGAAGTGAGCTGGGGATCATATCTCATTTCAAGGGTGGTGAAATGCTCTACCGTTGCGCAGCACTCAGCCACCGCTGAGGTACAGGAGAGAAAGAGGAGAAGAATTGGGCTGACAGCAGTTTCTACCACAAATAGAGCCCCTGGAGTCACAGCTGGCTTTCTGTGGGATAGATGCTCTTAATCTTTTATGTGTACAGATTCTCTTATTTGGGACAGAATGGTCTTCCCTCTCCAGACCATGTTCGAAAATTGGTTAAGGAAATCACCGAGGCAATGTCATGTCTCTCAAAGCAGTCTTAAAAAGGCAACTATAATTTGAATAATCTCCTTCAGGTAGATAATGGAATTTCTAAAGACACTAGATGTCATAATCAACATTTGAATGTGAGTTTCCCAAATGACAGTAAATTCAAGAGGAATCTGCTGAGCTTGGTTCTGTGTGCAGAGGAGAGGTTTTCTGTGACAGTCTCTGCCAAGTAATGTGAGCACTGCACCACAATGTCTTCAGCACAGTTTTGCTCGATAACATCTGAGCTATTGTATTTTTTGTAGTTAACAAGGAAGACACAGATTATACATTTTTAAATCTTTCAGGATTAAATAGAACAATTCCTGTGAACGAAAGAGGATTCCATACTTTTAGGTACCTAACCAAATAGATGTGAACACAAAATGAGTTAGACTCAGGTTTCCAGCTGATGGAAACAATGCAAAATATGTTGGGTTATAATTGGGAATGTTTTTAGTAGTAGTTAGAGTGAAACTTTAAACACAGGGGCTGGTCTCTGAATTTTGAGGATTACTCTAAGAATGACTCTAAGGGAAGTATCAGGAAGAGTTACCATTTGTTAACGCAGATGACATAGTAGGGTAAAAATTCTGAAGTATACCCCTAGAAAGGATCCAATACATATAAAAGTGTATTTTGCTTTAATGAAACTTGACTTCAGGAACTAATCTGGAAAAAGCCTGTTTTTGTGAGTGTGATTATTTACATTACAAAACTAAAACGATTGCTGTTTTAAAGAAACATAGCTCCGGGGCGGGCCTACACTAACCCCCGAGCCCAGCCGCACCTAGCCATCTCCTGCAGAGGAGGAGCTGGGCGGATCCGGAGTCCCTGCAGAAGCCCGTTCCTTTGTCTGAAGGACTGAATACTTCTGCAAGCAGGGAGGCATCGCAGCTTCCTGAGGCACCTCAGCCTGTGGTGAGTGCCCAGCACAGTCTGCCCAAATCTCAGACTGTTCCGGACCCCCCAGTCTTCTGGGTGCAGAGAAGTGGAACAGTGGGTTAGAGGCCACTACAGCTGCCTCCCCATCCCCCCCCCCCCCCGGCTACACTTGGAAGTCTGCTGAGCTCCTGACGGATGGGCGGGCCTACACTAACCCCCGAGCCGAGCCGCACCTAGCCATCTCCTGCAGAGGAGGAGCTGGGCGAATCCGGAGTCCCTGCAGAAGCCCGTTCCTTTGTCTGAAGAACTGAATACTTCTGCAAGCAGAGAGGCATCGCAGCTTCCTGAGGCACCTCAGCCTGTGGTGAGTGCCCAGCACAGTCTGCCCAAATCTCAGACTGTTCCGGACCCCCCAGGCTTCTGGGTGCAGTGAAGTGGAGCAGTGGGTTAGAGGCCACTACAGCTGCCTCCCCATCCCCCCCCCCTCGCTACACTTGGAAGTCTGCTGAGCTCCTGACGGATGGGCGGGCCTACACTAACCCCCGAGCCCAGCCGCGCCTAGCCATCTGCCTGCAGAGGAGGAGCTGGGCGGATCTGGAGTGCCTGCAGAAGTCCCTTCCTTTGCCTAGAGGACTGTGGATATCTCTGCAAGCAGGGAGGGATCACAGGCTCCTGAGGCACTGTGGCCTGTGGAGAGCACCCTAACCCGGCTGCAATTGAAGAGCTGTGGATCTTCCAAGGGGCAGGTGGGCGCACAGTGTCCCTGAGGCCCAGCTTGTCTGGAACTGCGGAGTTCTGAGCAGGCAGAGGAGGGACACTGGTTCTGCAGGCCCAATGGCTTGGGGTAGTGCGGTGTCAGAGGCTCAGTAGCTCCAAGCATAGAAGGGGATTTTCAACAGATCCTGAGGAAGCTTTCAAATAACACTTGAAACACAGAAATATACAAAATGACAAAACGAAAGACCAAATTACAAACTCAAACCTCCAGCCCATCTCAGGAAACCCTAGGAGCGATGTATATAGAAGAAAATATATCCCATCCACCTCATATATCGGACATAATAGCTACTGAAGTTGACAAACAACTCCAGGAAGCTTTAAAGAAATTCAAACTCGAAATAATCTCCCAGATAAAAGAAGAAATGATAAAAGAAATGAAAGAGATTCTAAATATATCTAAAGAAAACACAGATAAAAAATTGGAGGAACTAAACAAAAAGATAGAATCCCTAGACGAGCAATATAAGAAACAAACAGAATACATAATGCAGATGCACAGAGATATACAGGAAATAAAAAACTCCACTGAAAGTTGTAAAAACCGCCTTAATGAAAGTGAAGATAGAATTTCAGACCTTGAAGACAGGATTGCAGCTAGTGAACAGGAAAGGAAAGATCTCTTGAAAATAACAAGGAATCAGGAAACAACAATTCAACAACTGCAAGACGATGCAAAGAAGAATAACATAAGAATGATAGGGATTAATGAAAGAGAGGGAGACAACATAAAGGATGTCAAGAGGATATTTAGAGAAGTAATAGCTGAAAATTTCCCAAGCATGAGATCAGAAACTGACATCAAGATCAGTGAAGCATATAGAACTCCAAACACTCATAACCAAAATAAAACTACACCCAGACATATAATAATCACCATCCCAGAAATCCAACACAAGAATAGATTACTAAAAGCTGTCAGAGAGAAAAGACAGATCACTTATAAAGGAAAACCTATCAGAATCACAGCAGACTTCTCAGCACAAACGATAAAGTCAAGAAGAGCATGGAGTGAAATATTCCAGATCCCAAAGCAAAATGATTTCCAACCAAGACTGATATATCCTGCAAAACTATCATTCAAAATAGATGGTGCAATACGATACTTCCATGACAAAGAACAGCTGAAGAACTTCATGAACACCAAACCGACCCTGCAAAAAATATTGAAAGACAGTTTAGATACACAAAGGAAAAAACCACTAAGCAAAGCAAATAATTAAACAGAACAGAAAGATAAAGATGCAACAGCAGAGAGATAACATTCCTACAATTAACCAGCATTTAACAGTAATAACCATTAATGTAAATGGTCTCAATGCACCAATCAAAAGAAACAGACTAGCAGAATGGATCAAGAAACAAAATCCAACCATATGCTGTTTACAGGAAACCCATCTAACCCAGAAGGATACTCACAGACTGAAAGTCAAAGGATGGAAAACAATTCTTCATGCAGCAGGAATCCAGAAAAAGGCAGGAGTAGCCATTCTGTTTGCAGACAACGTGAACTTTAAACCAACAATGACCATAAAGGACAAAGAAGGTCACTACATACTTGTAAGGGGAAAACTCCAAGAGGAAGAGATAACTATCTTAAATATATACGCACCAAACTCCAGAGCACCAAGTTATATAAAACAATTATTAACAGAAATGAAAACTCAAATTATCAGTAACACAATTGTAACAGGAGACCTTAATACGCCATTGACACCAAGGGACAGATCAACCAGACAGAAAATGAGCAAAGAAATAACAGAACTGAATCATACCTGTGAACAAATGGGTTTGATAGACATATACAGGATGTTCCACCCAACAACATCAGAATACACATTCTTCTCAGCAGTACATGGATCATTTTCTAAAATAGACCATATATTAGCTCACAGAACATATTTAAACAAGTACAAAAGACTGAAATCATCCCTTGCATGTTATTGGATCATAGCGCTCTGAAATTAGAAATTAATGATAAAAGATACTGCAAAAATCCCACAAACACATGGAAACTGAATAACACACTCTTGAGTAATCAGTGGGTAACAGAGGAAATTAAAGAAGAAATCAAACAATACCTAAAAGAAAATGAAAATACAGATACAACTTACCGGAACCTGTGAGATGCAATGAAAGCCGTCCTGAGAGGAAAATTTATTGCACTGAGTTCCCACATCAGGAAAACAGAACGAATACAAATAAGTAACTTGATGCTACACCTCAAACAGCTAGAAAAAGAAGAGCAAGTCAAGCCCAAAGCCAAAAGAAGAGAGGAAATTATAAAAATCAGAGCAGAAATCAATGCAATAGAGACTAAGAAAACAATCCAAAGAATCAACAAATCAAAGAGTTGGTTCTTTGAAAGAATAAATAAAATCGATAAGCCCCTAGCCAACCTTATTAAAAAAAGGGAAGAAAAAGCTCAAATTCATGCAATAAGAAATGAAAAAGGAGAAATCACTACAGACCCAATAGAAATACAGAAGATCATCAACACCTACTTCGAAACCCTCTACTCTCAAAAGTTTGATAACACAGAAGAAATAGACAGATTCTTAGAAGCATATGAAGTGCCAAAGCTAGATCAAGAGGATGTAAAACTGTTGAATAACCCAATCTCTGTTACTGAAATTGAAAATGTAATTAAGTCCTTACCCACCAAGAAGAGCCCAGGCCCAGATGGATTCACTGCAGAATTCTACAAGAAATGCAAAGAAGACCTAATGCCGACACTCCTCAAACTGTTCAATGAAATTGAAAGGGAAGCAATCCTTCCTAAGTCGTTCCTGGAAGCAAATATTACTCTAGTACCAAAACCTGAGAAAGACCCAACTAAAAAAGAGAACTATAGACCGATCTCCCTAATGAACACAGATGCAAAAATCCTCAATAAAATATTGGCAAATAGGATCCAGCAAATCATCAAGAAGATTATACACCATGACCAAGTGGGATTCATCCCAGGAATGCAAGGATGGTTCAACATACGCAAATCAATAAATGTAATCCACCATATCAATAAAGCCAAAAATAAGAATCACATGATCATTTCTATAGATGCAGAAAAAGCCTTCGATAAGGTCCAACATTTATTCATGATAAAAACTCTACAGAAAATTGGAATAGATGGTCTTTACCTCAATATAATAAAGGCCATTTATGACAAACCAACAGCCAGCATCATTCTAAATGGCCAAAAATTGAAAGCCTTTACTTTAAAATCAGGCACAAGACAAGGATGTCCTTTATCACCACTCCTATTTAATATAGTACTGGAAGTACTAGCCAGAGCAATTAGGCAAGAAAGAGAAATAAAAGGGGTAAAGATAGGAAAAGAAGAAGTTAAGATGTCGTTGTTTGCAGACGACATGATACTCTACATAGAAGACCCCCTAAGCTCCATTGAAAGACTCTTAGATACAATAAATAAATTCAGTAATGTGGCTGGATACAAAATCAATACTCAGAAATCAATAGCATTCCTATACTCAAACAACAAAATCACAGAGAGGGAAATAAGAGAAACTGGACTATTCACATTAGCAAGCAAAAAAATGAAATATTTAGGAATTACTCTTACGAAAGAAGTGAAAGACTTATACAGTGAAAACTATAATACACTGAAAAAGGAAATTGAAGATGATCTCAGAAAATGGAAAGACATCCCTTGCTCATGGATAGGAAGAACAAACATTGTGAAAATGGCCATTCTCCCAAAACTCTTATACAGATTCAATGCAATCCCAATAGAAATACCATCAACATACCTTATAGATCTAGAGAAATCACTCCTAAATTTCATCTGGAACCAGAAGAGACCTAGAATCGCAAAGGCAATTCTAAGCAGCAAAGGCAAAGCAGGAGGCATCACAATCCCTGACTTGAAATTATACTACAAAGCAACAGTAGTAAAATCAACATGGTATTGGAATCAAAACAGAGACGAAGATCAATGGAATAGATTAGAAGATACAACCACAACTATAAACACACTCAACCACCTTATCTTTGATAAAGGAGCCAAGCAGGTTCACTGGAAGAACGACAGTCTCTTTAATAAATGGTGCTGGAAAAACTGGCTCTCCATTTGCCGAAAACTAAAGCTAGACCCATGTCTATCACCATGTACTAAATTAAAATCTAAATGGGTCAAAGATCTGAATATTAAAACAGAAACACTAAATCTATTGGAAGACAAAGTGGGTAGAAACCTTGGAGACATAGGAGTAGGTAGAGAATTCATGAACAGGACTCAAACCGCACGGGAAACACTTCCCAGAATCAATAACTGGGACCACATCTTATTAAAAAGTTTCTGCATGTCAAAAGAAATCTCCAGCATAGTGAAAAGAAAACCCACAAACTGGGAAAAGATTTTAGTGAACTCTCTCTCAGACAAGGGACTCTTGTCTAAAACATATAAAGAATTAAAAAAACTCAGACCTCCAAAATTCAAAGATCCAATCCAAAAATGGGCATCTGAGATGAATACGCAATTCTCAGATGAAGAAATGCAAATGGCAAATAAATATATGAAAACATGCTCATCATCATTGGTCATCAGAGAAATGCAAATTAAAACCACACTGAGATTCCATCTCACTCCTGAAAGAATGGCCAGGATCAAGAAAACCAACAACAACAAATGCTGGAGAGGATGTGGGGAAAAAGGAACTCTCCTGCACTGTTGGTGGGAGTGTAGACTGGTACAGCCTTTGTGGAGGTCTGTCTGGAGGTTTCTCAAAAAGTTGGGATTGGAAATCCCATTTATTCCAGCTATTCCACTTCTAGGCATATTCCCAGAAGAACTGAAAGCATCATACCACAGTGATTTATGTGCACCTATGTTTATAGCAGCACAATTTGTAATCGCCAGATCTTGGAAACAACCCAAGTGTCCATCAACTGAGGAATGGATAAAAACGTTGTGGTATTTCTATACAATGGAATATTATTCAGGTATAAAGAAGGATCACATTGAGATATTTATCAATAAATGGGCGCAGCTTGAGACCATACTCATAAGTGAAATAAATCAATCTCGCATGTATGAATACCGAATAGTTTCCCTAATGTAAGTAATGATTCAAATATATGAAAATATGTGGCAATCATGACTCCCCATTATGTGGCCTTGAAGCCTTATAAAATTTTCACTTATTAATTAGAAAGGCTTTATTCCGGGCTTCTTGATATGGAAATATTTGAAGCTATAGTATATGAAGTTTTATCCAAATATCTCAAGGAAAAAGACAAACACTATGGTAACTATTATTCTTTAAAAAAATTATTTAGTTATTTCTTATGTTTATTTTAATTAAGGGAAAAATTTTAAAAATTAGGATATATAATAGTAACTCTTTGCGATTTCCTATTAACTTGTTTTGAAGTCCTGTAATGCTCCCACGATCTTGTTTTGACTGATTAGACTCTGTTCCATTCTGTGGGATAGTATCAGGTCTGAGGGTATAGGCAACTACTTTGAAGGCAGTAAGATTCACTGAGATGCCCATTCTGGTTTGACTATTGTCTCCTTTGGAAGTCCTGTAATGTTTACAATGTCTAAGTTTTATTGGTCTTGTTCTCTACTGTTTTGTCCAACTTTATAATATCTAATGAGATAGACAAATCTTTTTAAGGAAACAGGAGACAACGTTGATAACTATTGTTAATAACCGTATACTCTGTTCTACATCATGTGCTAAGTCTATCCTTGGTTTTCACTGACAGCTTTGTTCTGCCATATTTGACTTTATTCTCCCCCCCCCCAAAAAGTAATAAGAACTAAGGAGTAATAAAATCTAAAATGTGTAAATTTTGTTGTAAAAAGAGAGGAAGGGGAAAAAAAGAGCTCTAACGGATATAACAGCAAGTGTGTATAGGGATGTTGAATAGCTGACTATATTAATGTTTTTGGATCATTGAACACAGCTGTTTGAAGTCTCTCTGTTTGAATGTCTACTTTGTATTCTTTGATACTGTGATTTGAGCAACTATTTCCAAGATGATAATATGTAATCTATTAACAGGTGATTTCTTACTGTTATGCTTTTTTTTTTGTAGTTCTGTATTATATGTAACCTTACACTGCTTTGTTTTGTTTTGTGTTTTTCTCTTTTTCCTCTTAAATAAAAAAAAAAAAGAAAGAAAGAAACATAGCTCCCCTTCAGAATCTGGGTTGCATGATTTCTGTAGGTACAGACAGCTAACATTTTTAAAGCCACTAGCAATAGCAAATCAGTCTATACCAATATATTATGAAATCATGTTAGGTAAAATGCATAGTTTTGTAAATAGGGCATTTCTAAAAATTGCTTTTCGGGATATATCTATTTATCCTGTGAAGCTCAGGCTCTGAAGAGCTGGTTCAATGCAGACACTTCATTAGCACACAGAGAACGTCACAAGGAACATTCTAGATAAACAAAACTCAAAAATACAGGGTACGTGTCTTCGTTACTTTTCCCTCATTGCTGAGACAAAATACCTGATGCCCAAAATTAGGGATGGAAGAGCTTACTTAGCTTCCAGGTTTTTTGGAGGTTTCAGTCCATACTCAGATGGCCCAAAGGCAGGATGTCATGGCTGAGGGGCTATCATTAATGGTGGCAGCAAACAGCAAGAGTCAAAAGGGCAAAAGAAATGCATGCTTCCTTCCCACCTTACATTGTATGCTGACTCTGCCCCAGAGTCAGTGCAGCATTGGCACCATCAATCCCAGCACTAGACAACGAACCAGTCACAAATGCTAGATTCAGCTGCTTCCATGACTGCATGAAGCTTGGGGAGTCACCTAGACACAAACCATAACAGTACAGGAAAGAGTGCTGCTTCTCCAGTTTTCCCCATGCTGGGTGCTAAAATACTGACTTATTGTACTGACTTATTCTCTATTTGGTAATCATCCTGCAAAACCCTTCGGTTTGGAACTTGGTGAGGATGACTAGATTTACAGCCTGAAATCAGCACTCTACATTGTTCCATGCGCTGATATATGAACAAACCAAAAGCTTAAATATAGGTCTTCTCTTCATGAAGTCTGTCTATCTTGCCTGTGTCCATGTTGTTCTTAAACCTTGTGCCTACACTGGGATTCCCATTTTGGTCTCATTAGTCTGTTTAGTCTCTTCCTTTTCTATTTCTGCTGCTCAAGTCCTTAGGACTTAGTCCGAAGGCAGGTTTCTCAGAGTGTTGCCTTCAGCTGAAGAAGGCTTACAGCTCTCTGATCTCTAAACAATCTGATTTATTGATATCCTTGGCTTTTGGTGACTTCATTTTCAGCATTTGGAGCCACATCCTTGGCAGCCGTGTCCCTTTGGCAGATCATTAAAATGTGTTGCGAACACAGAACTGCCAAGGCCTTGGTCCTTGGAGACATTTAGTGCAACACCATAAGTCATTCCCTTGCCCAAGGAGCAGCCCGCCACACCATCAAATTCATGATCCCGTGTTTCCTGGGCCTCGTTAGCATCCGACCAGTCTCGGGGAGGAGAAGAGGCTTCATTTGCACTCTGCCCTGGGTTCATTACACTGAGTCTGTGGTAGCCACCTGTTCTCAGCTGCTCAAAGTTATTCAGGTGCCCAGAGTAGGTACAGGTTGTTAAGAAAAGTTTTCCTGACCAGTGTGTTCAGTCTACTCAAATCAAGTCAGTCTGGAAATGACTTGATTGAAATGACTTGATGGAAATGACTTGATGGAAATGACTTGTCTCGTTCTTTATAGGAACGAGACTTTAGCCTCTCCAAGGCCTTTTCCTTGGGACTCTCCTCATGACCAGGCCCTTTTAGAAATTTCAGTGTTTCCTCAATGAATCAGAGACCTAAATTTGTCACTATGTATAATTTTATTCAATTATTGAGCCGATTGTTGATTAGTGCTTCTTATGCACCACACACTACTCTAAATGTTTAATATTAATTCATTTGCTCCTCATCGCTAATCCCACAAAGTTGTCACTGGTCTCCTTTACAGACAAAGGAAGAGAGTTACAGAGAAGCTGCAGAAATTGTCCCAATCATGCATCCCATTAAGCCTTAGAGCTACGGTTGAAGTCTTGTTCACCTGCCTGTCCACCTGCATGACGAGGCGGGGGCAATTGTTCTTCTCCCTTGTCACTTATTCCCTTATCTCTTACAGTTCACCATGCCAGAGGTTTTCACAGATCCGCTTTCTCAGGGTCTGACCTGTGCTGTGACATCACACGGTTTCTCATTTCATCCTCACCTGCCCTCAGAGAAAGGCTCAGGGGCATCTTAGATGGAGGACAGTCGGGCAGCAAGGGGTTAAATAACACGCTCAGGTTCTGACAGCTAGCATGTGAAAGAGCCAGGACGGGAGCCCAGTCTGGTGACTCCACCGAACCTTGAACCACTCCACCGCCTCTGTGAAGTCTCTTCCCTTGCTAAGTCTGCCTAGGGTGACATTTCCATCAGTGACAGCGCTGTTGCAAACTTGTCTGTCTCCCCCTGGTAGACTGAAATGTAAAGTAGACTGAACTGTAAAGCAGCTCGGTGACTGCAGGGCCTGAATGGTGTGACGGGCTCAGAGAAAACAGCATTTCCATGGTGGGAAGTTCAGGAAGGGCATCACAGGAAAGTGGCCTCCCTGTGGTCCACGTCTGTGTTGCTCACTTGGGATCTCGTCTGCCAAGCACTTGTCCTCTGGTGTTCCTTTCAGGGTGGAGAAGGATGATGTAGCATTTGGGGAAGAAGAGGCAGCACATGAGGCCTGCAGCTGATGCCAAGATGGCGAAGACCCCCACGGCCACCGTGTCTTTGCCTTGGGTGCTCACATGGGCAGGGATGAAGGACACCCAGACGCAGGAGCAGACCAGCATGCTGATGGTGATGTGCTTGGCCTCATTGAAGGTGTCAGGCAGCTGGCGGGCAGGGAAGGCCATCATCAAGCTGACCAGAGCCAGCAAAGCCAAGTAGCCTAGCACGGCATAGAACAGCACCACGGAGCCCCTATCGCACTTGACCGTGATGCTGGCCCCGGGCTCCATGGAGTTCATAGGTCTCAGGGGCCATCGGGCCACCCAGAGGGTGCACAAGGCAGCCTGGATCAGGGATCAAACACCAGGGATGGTGCTAGGAAGCTGGGATCCCACTCACCTGCTGATGTGGATGCCAGCTGTGTGCCATGGAAGGCAGTCACCACCACCACCGTCTTGGCCAACACAGTGGACACGCAGACTGTGAAGGTGACCCCAAAGGCTGACTGGTACACAGTGCAGGTGAAGACACCTGGGTGGGAGTATTACAGGACTTTCTCTCTGTTTGAATGTCTACTTTGTATTCTTTGATACTGTGATTTGAGCAACTATTTCCAAGATGATAATATGTAATCTATTAACAGGTGATTTCTTACTGTTATGTTTTTTTTTTGTAGTTCTGTATTATGTGTAACCTTACACTGCTTTGTTTTGTTTTGTGTTTTTCTCTTTTTTCTCTTAAATAAAAAAAAAAAAAAGACACCTGGGTGGCCCAGGAACAGAAAAGGGCAGCAGAAGCAGTGTGCCAGGGAAGCCAGCAGTAGGTAGCTGAGCTGGCGGTTGTTGGTGCAGATGATAGGGCTGTGATGGTGCCAGATGAAAATGCCCAGGACAGCCAGGGCGAGGAGGAAGAGGAGGGCCATGCAGGTGGCCAGCACTGTGGCGAGGGGCTCATTGTAAGACTGAAAGTCAAAGGTTCTGGGGATGCACTGGCTCTTCCCCATACCAGGCTACTGGTCCCTAGGACACTTCTCACATAGGGCACAGTCTGAGGAGAAAGAGAAGCTGCGGGGAAAGAGAAGCTGAGAAGAGCAGCGTGGGGATCCCTGGACGACGTTCCACAAAGGAGCAGCTGTCCCACACATAAGGACCTCTCCAGAAGTCCAGCATGTTTTGGTCTCACAGCCATGGGCCTTCTGCACTTCTGCTTCCCCTGGATCTAGGATCAAGCCACAGAGGGCAGGAATCCCAGCCTCAGCTGCTTATCTTACATCAGATGAAGATGAAGTAACGCTGTGTACTCTGTAGTTACTCTGACTCAGAGTGTGCATTTCTTTGAAATGCACAACACTGTAGAAGCCCCACATTTCACTACCACAGCTAACTAGACTAAGCATGATTCATACTTTGACTATTTAATCTGAGCGGTGTGTATGGGTTCCTTTCTAAATGCCCACACTCTCTTTCAGAAATAAAGCCCTTCAAGCCTAAACAATTTCAGGGTGAGATGTTTGAAGATGTTTGCAGTTCATAGTGATTTTGTGGCTGGAGTCTTGAATCCCCCTTTCCCACTTTATGTCTTTCCTTAACTTGGTAACATCCTTCTACTCCTAGATCCTTTGATGGCATGTCCTCCCCTAATCTCCAAGCTTGTGAATCTCTTACTTATCAGGCCCTGCATCCTTTCTTCAGGATCTGGTTGCTTCTGAGCTTTCTTCAGTGGCATCATTTCCTTTCAAAGGCAAAGGATATTCCAGCATCTCTCTATGATGTGGGAGAACTTATTCACATTCCTTTTTAGTGTACCACTTGTTTCTTCATCTCTCCCGAGCCATACTGAGACATTTGCTGCTTTTCTATTGAATTATATCAGGGGATCCCCATTCAGGAATAAAGACCCTACCCATACATGTGAAGCATAGAGCCCTCTCTGATCAGCCCACCTGATTCCTGCACATCTTCCACCACAGGCTGCCCTCAAGCTGTACTTGGATCCTTATTGTTTTCACCCCTCAAATGTGTACTTGGTCCTTGACCTCAGTGTTTCTATCATGAATCACTTCCCCAGAAACCCTACTCATAGTTTTGGACCTGTGTGAACTGCAGCATAGATGTCTCTCTCCATACTCTTCACTAGAGTCAATGATCCCACCCTATTCTCATATAAGGGTGAACTAATAGAAATTAGTAAAACTATCTTAAGTACCTTGTATATTCCTTTGTCTGCCTCTCTAGAATGTCCTTCAGTATTTTCTGTAGAGTTGGATTGGTGGTCATGAACTCCCCCAGTTCCTCTTTGTCATGGAAGCATCTTGTTTCTCCATTAACTTTGAAAGACAGTTTTTCAGGGTACATCAATCTGAGTTGGAGGTTATTTTCTTTCAGGGCTTGGAAGATTTCACTTCAAGCTCTTCTTGATTTGATAGTTTGTGTTGAGAAACTATCATAATTCTTTGGGTTTTCCTTTATAGGTCTGTTTCTTTTCTCTGACAGATTTTTTTTTGTCTTTTTCCTTTTTATCGGTACCAGGGATCAAACTCACGACCCCCTGCTTACAAAGCAGGCATTTATGCCGCTGAGCTAAATCCCCAGCCCCCTCTCTGACAGCTTTTAATATTCTTTTCTTGTACTGACTTTCTGGGATCTTCATTATTATATATCTGGGTGTAGGTCTATTTTGGTTATAGCTGGCTGGAGTTCTGTATGCCTCATATTTGAATATCATTTCCTTTTTCTATGCTTGAAAAGTTTTCTTTAATTATTTTGTAAATAGCCTTTGTATTTCATTTGTGTTTACCCCTGCTTCTTCACTCACACTTTTTATTCGTAAGTTATAGATCCTCTTGTCATCTTCTAGCTTTTGTATTGTTACTTCCTGGTTCCTTGTTATTTTTAAGAGAACTTTCCTTTCATGATCACAACTTGTAAATCTGTCTTCAAGGTTTGATAGTCCATCTTTAGTTTCTTTCAAGCAGTTTTGCCAGCTTTCAATGGAGTTTTTAATTTCCTAGTAATCTCTTTGAATCTGTTTCATGTATTCTAGATTTTGATTATATTCTTCATCAAAGGTTTCCCTCCTTTATCTATTCTGCTCCATTCTTCCATCTGTGTCTTCTTGAGAGGTGCTTAGCATTTCTTTTATTATTTTTCTTATATCTTTCTTTACTTGTATTAGTATTTCTATTTTAAGTTTTTTTATAATTTTACAAAGATATTTCTTTATGTCAGATGCTATTTCTTCAGAAACCACAGGTGTGCAACCCCTAATCTCTTCTGTGTTTATCTCTCCTGGGCCAGTACTGCCTGGGTTGGAGGCTGGAGACTTCCTTTCCTTTCTTCCTCTTGTCAGGTTTCTGGTTTCTTCCAGATAAGTGGATAGTGGGGGTCCCCAGCACTTCCTGTCTTGGTTATAATTACTCTGAAGCATTCTGGCTAGGGATTGCTGCCCTACCCAGTCTGCTAATGATCACTACAGTACAAGCAGGGGTGGGGCAGGCTGGCCCCTCCCTTCTGAGCTGGTCAACCACTGGGAGTGTTCACTACATTAGTGTGTGCCCTGTGGTCAGTGCTGGTTAGGGATAGCTTCAGGGAAACCTTGATCTTGGCTATTGGATTGCGCTCAGTGGCGGAACTCGGTCCAAGCAATTCTCACCAATCTGTCCTGCGCCAGGAGTGCCTGAATGAAGCCAGCTGCAGTTCTGGTTCTGGGCTTATCCTTCCTGACTCCAAAATGTTGCCCAACCAATTGCCCAATCCCTCAGGAGGACTGAGTCCCCCACACTTACCATCAGCTGGTGCTGTTCTCTGCTCTGCCGCTCTCCTCCACAACCGCATCCTCCCACCAAGACTCTCGGCCTTACCAACCCCCAACTTCACCGTGACCATGTGTCTTTGGATTCTAGTGGTGTTTCATACACAGTGGGACCAGCTCCAGTGACAGTGCATCTGTCTATAGCTTTCTGTCCACATTTTTTTTTCCTTTTCTTTTCTTTCTTTCTTTTTTTTTTTTTTTTCACTTTAATTTCTTCCTGGGTCAAGAGGATCCATCTTCTATCTGGTCTTCTCCAGGATGCTATATTCCAGCATCTGAGATGCTTCTCTCAGAGAGGCTTTTTGCTTTGCTGCTTCTTGATCTGCCATCTTCCCAGCTTCCCCTTTTTTATTATTTAAAGAGAAAAAAAAACAATTTAAAAACAATATAGGAGAAGAGGGGGCTGGGGATTTAGCTTAGCAGTGTAAGTGCCTATCTGGCCAGTGCAAGGTCATAAGTTCAATTCCCAGTACCAAATAAAAAGATAGTAGGAAAGTAGTAATTGCTAATACATTGCATACTGTTATCTTCAAAGTAGTTGCTCAGATCACAAGATATAAGCATGAAAAATATAAGCACAAACCTATCATTTTGGTGAAGTAATAGAAATTAGTAAAACTATCTTAAGTACCTTGTATATTTTTTCCCTTTTCTCTTTCCTCTTTTCTCCTTTCCTCCATCCCAGTTTCTCTTTCCTTTTGAACAGCTTCTTCCCATTTCCCAAAATCTAGTGTACAAAATACAGTAAATAAGATTTAGTGAATCTGCTACATCTTATTTACTACATTTTGTATCTTATTTACTGTGACCTTTCGTATACAGTCTGACCTTGGCTGCTGGCTGGCCACCCTCTGGCCAGGGTCCAGCCCCCGCTTACCTGGTACCTGATTGATCTCCCCTTGGGGCAGGGCAGGCAGTCGTAGCAGCATTTTGACTTCTCTAGCAGGGCTGATTTCCTGGTCCCCACTGGGGACTTTTCATTGCAGATTGAGGAAGGGACCTGCACAGGAGAGGAGAGAGGGCTGGGGGCCACCAGGAAGCTGAGTAGCATCCCAGTCAGGGTTAGAAGGGATTACTCACTTGTCGTTCTCATTAACTGGGTCTTATCCTCTTTCTCCCCCTCCTTCCTTTTTATTAAACTATTATTTCCTCACTTTTCCTTTTTTAATCTTTCCTTTCATCTCATACTGATATGCAAGTTGTGTTTGAGAAACAGAAATAAGAATGAGTTTGTGGACTTTAAAGTCTAGTGGAGAACTCCAGAAATCTTGAACAGGATCTAGACTTGGATTAAATTTCTGGTTCTTGCCTCTTCTACCTGAGCAACTCTTGGCTGAACCCCACTAAACCTCAATGTCTGTTCAATAAAATAGAAACAGCCACCATGTCCGCTTCAGAAGACAGTGAGATGAAGCAAGGGAGCCACAGCAGAAGCCAGGATGCAGTGAGGACACAGCAGATGGGTGGAAGGCGGGAAGTATGCTAAGGTGTTATCCAAGAGGTTCACCCTTTGCTCTGGCCTCAGGGAATACCTCGGTCTGCTCTTCCAGGGACTCACTTCTCCACCAGTGCAAATGGAACCATAGCAAAAGCTAAGGCCACACACACTAGCTAAGCCTGACACCATGCAGGGATATCTTCATTCCGAGGTTTCCCACTACTAACTCTGGTGCAGGATAGTTCTCAGTAATGCCAGCTGCCCTGAGCACACTTAGCAAGACTGCACCCCGGATGCCCACACCAACTCCTACCTCTACCACCAAACTGTAGCAACCAGACATGCTTCAGGTATTGCTGAGGTTTCCTGGAAGGTAAAATCACAAGTTGAGATCACTGATACTTGGACTAGCAGAATGAAGTTTTTAAAGCACTGATGAAAGAAGAAATAAAAGAATGAGAGGGAAAATAAGTAATGTTATACTCTTATGTCACAAGTATGTAGAAGATGTTACCTTTCTATCATTGTTCACCCTGAATTCACAAGTTGGAGGAAGTTCAGGGGAGTGTGATATTTTAGTGGACATGCAAGCAAATTCAATTAGAATCCTCCGTTCAATGACTCAAGAAGCAAAGTAATCCTGGAGGCTCCACTGGTTATTTTCCATTGCTTAAATAAAGCTCAGTATTGTCTACTTTTGACCTAAGGCTGCAAAGCTACCAGGGTAGCAACTCTGTGTAGATATGGACTACCTTGGGGTGAACCCAAATACATGATTCCCCACCACCTACTCTCCCTTGGCTCATTACCATCCCCTTTGGCCTGCTTCTGCATTGTGGGAGTCCAGGAGTGGTGTCAGGAAGCCTCCTTTCCTAAAGAGCCTCAAAGGTGCACCAGCCTCCCGCCCTAGCCCCTCCTGACCACATCAGATCCATGCAGCAAAGCTTGCCCCACGCTGGGATACTCTAGGGGCTCTGGGCTCTCACCTTGGAGCCTCCCATTGCCCAGGTGACAACTCCTTCCTGGATCTCCAGCTCTTCCCAGGCAGGTACCCTGAAGTCACAGTGTGTTTCTGTCAAATTTTCCACCATCCACTCATGAGACTGCACAGAATGTTTCTTTGTGCCAGCTGACCAACACCCAGAATCCGGTGCTCTGTCCTGCCTTCAAAGCACCAAGCAGGGTGACTGGTACAGAATGCTTTTGATTAATGGCACATATGGTCTGAGGAGTGGATTTTACTTTTTTTTTTTTATTTTAAACAGGATAAAACCAAGAAAAATAAAACAGAATAAAATCAATCAAAATAAACTAGTATAAGTGATACAGAACTTCAAAACATTACAAACATTACAAATCAACAATAATTACCATAATGCCTTTTGTTGTTTTCAAAATAGCTTTGGAAACAATAAAAATCAAACAGAACAGAATACAATAGAAACAATAAAACCAAAACAGTGAATGCAATAAAGGACTTCAAAACAAGCCAACAGTAAATCCAAAATGGTTACCATAATGTCTTGCTATGTTTAAATAGCTGCCCTGGCATCAAAATTAACATAATAAAACAAAACAAAAGAGAATAAAACCCAACCCAACAAAACAATGAAAATGATATGGTTTCCAGGTGGGAATCACCTCCTGGTGAGGCTTGGGGTCCCCCCCACTACCACAGCCCCCGGACCCTGCAGTCCATGAATAGCACTGACTCATGGAGAGAGGTTTGGATCTGGCTGTCCGATTCAGGCAGCTGCCCACACATGGCACTGGTTTCTAGGCGGACATCATTTCCTTCAGGAGTGTGTTTTTAATGCATCCCAAATTATTTACCTGGAGAAACTTCTGATCTGTGACCATTGGTGGGTTGTCAGCATGCCCTTTGAGGAGCAGTTAAAAGAGGAAGACAAGTGTTTTAGGTCAACAGCTCCTCTGGTCATCTCCCAGTCCTCAGCCCTGGGATCAGAGGTACAGCATGGTAGCTATTATTAACAACATTCAATTATTTATTTGAAATTTCACGAGAGAGCAGATTCTAACTGTTTTAAACTCACACCCCTCTACACACCCAGATCACCAACTCTAGGTGGTAATGCATGTGATCACTTAGCTGTTGTAATTATCAAAGTGTAAATTTATATCAAATTATCACCCCTATGCCCTTGAATATATTCTATATCTGCTAATAAATTTCCCTTGTATAAATCTAGGGAAAATCTGCAAAAAAAACAGGCACAGAGTACTGGGGAATCCCTGAGGCCCCTTCAGGGCAGGTTCCGAGAGATTTTTAAATGCTTTTGGAGAACATGGGTCAGACTTTGATTCTGTGATTAGGAAGAAAAGGTTGTCATCTTCCCAGACACTTGGAACTCTCCGTCATAGCACTCCCACTTGCCTTTCCAAACTGCTTCTCCTATCTGTCCCCAGGGCTTGAAGAATCTGGTTCCTATTTGCACTCTGCTTACGCTACTTCCTCCAACCCACTTCCTGTTTATGATTATTTATCCTCCTTTGCAACTCGAGTGTGCACACCCCAGGATAAGTGCACACGCTGCACATTGCTTATCCCCTGCAACTCTAAGGAACCTGGACATTGTTTAGTAAATTCTGTGGCATAAAACCATATTTGTTGAGTTAGGCCAGAGGAGCCTGTTAAGACTATGAAAAGGAATTTAAGCAAAGTGCTTGTCTGGGAGAAGAGATGGACCTAGATGCTGAAGGAAGTTGGAGATTCTTCAGCACAGAAAGGGAATGCAATTCCTAAATCCACCTTGAACTGTCAGTGGGACTATCAATGTCTTATTCTAGCTTTTAATTTTCTTGTATATGCAAAGCAGACCTACCTGGAAAGATTGTTGACTTTAAACATCACATAATTAGTGACACAGTAAGTACTGTTTGTAACAGCAGGGGCTTTGGGTTTTCCAGTTGCCTTGCTTCCCAGCCCATCCCTGTCCTGCTCCCTCTGCAGAGGTACTCTAGGGGTTGTATGAAATGAGGGACTCTCTGCCAGGTTCCTCAACTTTCATGGACTCTCAGAATTTACAAAAACAGAATCAGGAAGATCAAGGGGTTTTTATTACACAATACTTCAAAATTTCTTAAGACACAAAGATGAAGGAAATCTGGAATTGTAGCAAAAAAAGGAAACAGCTTTTTTCAATCCAGGGAACTGGGCTGCTGGAGGTGAGTCCCAGCACACCAGCACCAGCCTGGGGAGAGTTTAAGGTCATCGATCCCAGTGGTCAAGGACCCGTCCAGGTTCCAGCCACACTAGACTGGGCTCTGCAGGTTCCCATCCTGGCTGGGCCACACCCAGCAACCTTCTTTCAATCCGGGGAACTGGGCTGCCAGAGGTGAGTTTCAGCACACAAGCTTGGTCTGGGGAGAGTTCAAGATCATCACTCCCAGTGGTTAAGGACCTGCCCAGCTTCCAGCCACACTAGACTGGGCTCTGCAGGTTTCTCAGCCTGGCTGAGCCACGCCCAGTGACCTTCTTTCAGTCAGGGGAACTGGACTGCCAGAGGTGAGTTCTGGCACACCAGCTCAGCCTGGGGAGAGTTTAAGATTATTGCTCCCAATGGTTAAGTGCCCACCCAGCTTTCAGCCACACTAGACTAGGCTTGGGAGTTTTGTGGCCTGACTAGACCATGCCAAGCAACCTTCTTCAATCAGAGGAATTGAGGGCACCTGAAGTGTGTTCTAGCACATTGGTACTTGCCTGGGGAGAGCTTTGGACCATCACTCACAGTGGTTAGGAGCCCACCCAGCTTCCTGGAACACTGGAGGTGGCACAAGAGATACTGTGGGCCTGACTGGACCATGCTCAGCAACCTCCATTAGATCCCAGGAGCTAAGGGCATAGAAGATGATTTTCAACATGCCCAGGGAAAGCTTGGGAACATCAGCTGAAACACAGAAATATAGGAAAATGACAAAAATGAAAGACCAAAATGCAATCTTAAATCTCCAGCCCATACCAAAAAGCTTAGAAGCCATGAACATAG
The DNA here is from genome assembly GCF_034190915.1 of Cavia porcellus. Taxonomy (NCBI): domain Eukaryota; kingdom Metazoa; phylum Chordata; class Mammalia; order Rodentia; family Caviidae; genus Cavia; species Cavia porcellus. Next base: position 51,393,292 of record NW_026947500.1, on the reverse strand, counting down.
AAGAAAATATATGGCATACACCTGAAGTAATAGCAACTGAAATAAAGAAGCAACTCTGGAAAGCTTTAAAGAAATTCAAATTAGAAATAATCTCTAAGGTAAAAGAAGAAATGACAAAAGTAATGAAAGAGATACTAAACACATCTAAAGAAGACACAGTTAAAAATTAGACAAACAAAACAAAAAGATAGAATCCCTGGATGAACAATATAAGAAACAAACAGAATACATGAAGCAGATTCAAAGAGATATACAAGAAATCAAAAATTCCACTGAAAGTTTTCAAACCCGCTTCAAGGAAAGTGAAGATAGAATTTCAGATTTTGAAGACAAAACTGCAGCTAATGAACAGGAAAGTAAAGATCTTTTAAAAATAACAAGAAATCAGGAAATAACTATTCAACAGCTGCAAGATGATGCAAAGAAAAACAACATAAGATTGATAGGGATAAATGAAAAAGAAGGGGACAACACAAATTATATCAAGAGGCTATTTACAGAAGTAATAGCTGAAAATTTCCAAAACACAAGAATGGAAACTGACATACGGATTAGTGAAGCATATAGAACTCCAAATAGCCATAACCAAAATAAAACTATACCCAGACATATAATAATCACCATTCCAGAAATCCAACATAAGAAGAAAATATTAAAAGCTGTTCGAGAGAAAAGACAGATCACCTATAAAGGAAAATCTATCAGAATCACAGCAGACTTCTCAACACAATGAGTCAAGAAGACCTAAAGGAAAATGACTTTCAACCTAGGCTGATGTACCCTGCAAAACTGTCCTTCAAAATCGATGGAGAAATAAGATACTTCCATGACAAAGAACAGCTGAAGAAGTTCATGATCGCCAAGCCAACCCTGCAAAGAATACTGGAAGACACTCTAGATACACATAGGAAAAAAACACTAAGCAAGGCAGACAGTTAAACAGAATGGAATGATAAAGATGCAACAGCAGAAAGATAACATGTCAACAATAAACCAATATATAACAGTTATAACCATTAATATAAATGGTCTTAATTTCCCAATTAAAAGAAACAGACTAGCAGAATGAATTAAGAAACAACATCCAATCATATGCTGTCTACAAGAAACCCATTTAACCCAAAGGGATACTCACAGACTGAAAGTCAAATGATGGACAATAATATTTAATGCAACAGGAACCCCAAAAAAATTCTGTTTGCAGACAATGTGAACTTCAAACCAAGAATGATCCACAGAGATAAAGAAGGTCACTACATACTAGTTAGGGGAAAACTTCAAGAGGAAGAGATAACAATCTCAAATATATATGCACCAAATTCCAGAGCACCCAGTCACACAAAGCAAGTATTAACAGAAATGAAAAATCAAATAAGCAATAACACAATTATAACAGGAGACCTTAACATATGATTGACACCAAGGAACAGATCAAGCAGACAGAAAATCAGCAAAGAAATAACAAAACTGAATCAGACCTGTGAACAAATGGACTTGATAGACATATACAGAGTGTTCAATCCAACAACGTCAGTATATACATTCTTTTCAGCAGTACATGGAACATTCTCTAAAATAGACCATATACTAGCCCACACAATATATTTAAGTAATGCAAAAGAGTTGAAATTATCCCATGCATGTTCTCAGATCATAGCACCGTGAAACTAGAAATCAATGATAAAAGAAACTGCAAAAACCCCAGAAATACATGGAAATTGAATAATACACTCTTGAGCAATTAGTGGGTCACAGGGGAAATTAAAGAAGAAATTAAACAATACTACAAGCAAATGAAAATACAAATACAACTTACCGGAATCTGTGGGATGCAATGAAAGCTGTCCTCAGAAGAAAATTTATTACACTGAGTTTCCCACATCAGGAAAACAACACGAATACAAATAAACAACCTAAAGCTACACCTCAACCATCTACAAAAAGAAGAGCAAATCAATGAATCAAAGAGGTGGTTCTTTGAAAGAATAAATAAAATTGATAAACTCCTAGCCAATCTTATTTTAAAAAGGGAAGAAAAAACTCAAATTCATGCAATAAGGAATGAAAAAGGTGAAATAACTACAGACTCTGTGGAAATATGTATTATCAACAACTATTTCAAAAACCTCTACTCTCAGGTTTAATAACACAGAAGAAATAGACAGATTCCTAGAAACATATGAAGTACCAAAGCTGGATCAAGATGTAAAATTGCTGAATAACCCAATTTCTATTAATGAATTGAAAATGGAAATAAGTCTTTACAAGAGCCCAGGCCCAGAGGGATTCACTGTGAAATTCTATAAGAAATACAAAGAAGACTTAATGCCAACACTCCTCAAACTCTTCAATGAAATTGAAAGGGAAGCAAATTTTCCTGTCATTTCTGGAAGCAAATATTACTCTAGTACCAAAACCTGAGAAAGACTCAACTAGAAAAGAGAACTACAGGCCAATCTCCCTAATGAACACAGATGCAAAAATCCTCAATAAAATTTTGGCAAACAGGATGCAGCAAATCATCAAGAAGATTACATACCAAAACCAAGTAGGATTCATCCTAGGTATGCAGCAATAGTTCAACATACATAAATCAATAAATGTAATCCACCATCTCAATAAAGCCAAAGGTAAGAATCACATGATCATTTCTATAGAAAAAACTTTGATAAGGTCCAACATTCATTCAGGATGTGAACTTTACAGAAAATTGGAATAGATAGTCTTTACCCCAATATGATGAAGGCCATCTATGACAAACCAACACCCAGCATCATATTAAATGACCAAAAACTGAAGACATTTCCCTTAAAATCAGACACAAGACAAGGATGTCCCTTATCACCATTCCTATTCAACATAGTGCTGGAAATACTAGCCAGAGCAATTAGACAAGAGAGAGAAATAAAAGGGGTAAAGATAGGGGGCTGAGGATTTAGCTCAGCGGTATAAGCGCCTGCCCTGCAAGCAGGCAGTCGTGAGTTCGATCCCTGGTACTGATAAAAATGAAAAAGACAAAAAAAAAGGGGGGGGGTAAAGATAGGAAAAGAGGATCATTATTTGTAGATGACATGATATTCTACATAGAGAACCCCCAAAACTCCATTGAAAGACTCATATATGATAAATAAATTCAGCAATGTAGCTGGATACAAAATCAATAGCATTCCTATAAACCAACAACAAAATCACTGAGAGAAAAATAAGAGAAGCCACATCCTTCACACTAGCATCCAAAAAAATGAAATACTTAGGAATTCGTCTCACAAAAGAAGTAAAAGATCTATACAGGGAAAATTATAATACCTTGAAAAAAGAAATCAAAGAGGGTCTCAGAAAATGGAAAGACATCCCTTGCTCATGGATAGGAAGAACAAACATTGTGAAAATAGCCATTCTCCCAAAACTCTTATACAGATTCAATGCAATCCCAATGAAAATACCATCAACATACATCATAGATCTAGAGAAATCACTCCTAAAATTCATCTGGAACCAGAAGAGACCTAGAATAGCAAAGGCAATTCTAAGCAGCAAAGGCAAGGCAGGAAGCACCACAATCCCTGACTTGAAGTTATACTACAAAGCTACTGTAATAAAATCAACATGGTACTGAAACAAAAACAGATCTGAAGATCAGTGGACTAGATTAGAAGATATAACCACAACTACAAATACACTCAACCACCTTATCTTTGATAAAGGGGCCAAACATGTTCACTAGAAGAATGACAGTCTCTTTAATAAATGGTGCTGGAAAAACTGGCTCTCCATATGCCAAAAACTAAAACTAGACCCATGCCTATCATCATGTACTAAACTAAAGTCTAAATGGATCAAATATCTTAATATTAAAACAGAAATACTAAATATGTTGGAAGACAAATTAGGTAAAAATCTTGAAGACAGGAGTAGGTAGAGAATTCATGAACAGAAATCAAACCACACAGGAAAAACTTCCCATAATCAATAACTGGGATCACATCTTATTAAAAAGTTTCTGCATGTCAAAAGAAATCTCCAGCATAGTGAAAAGAAAACCCACAAACTGGGAAAAAATCTTAATGAACTGTGCCTCAGACAAAGGACTTCTGTTTAAAACATATAATTAAAAAAATCAGACTCCCAAAATTCAAAGACCCAATCCAAAAATGGGCATCTGAAATGAAAAAATTCTCAGATGAAAAAATGCAAATGGCAAATAAATACATGAAGAAATGTTCATTATCATTAGTCATTAGAGAAATGCAAATTAAAACAGAACTGAGATTCCATCTCACTCCAGAAAGAATGGCCAGGATCAAGAAAACTATTTACAACAAATGCTGAAGAGACCCTGTTGGTGGAAGTGTAGACTGGTGCAACCACTGTTGAGGTCAGTCTGGAGATTTCTCAAAAAGCTGGGATTGGAAGTCCCATTTGTTCCAACTATTCCACTTCTAGGCATCTTCCCAGAAGAACTGAAAACATCATACCACAGTGATATATGTGCACCCATGTTTATAGCAGCACAATTTGTAATATCCAGGTCTTGGAAACAACTTAAGTGTCCATCAACTGAGGAATGGATAAAAAAAGTTGTGGTACATCTGATTATTGCTGTTTACATTCCTTTGTTGAACCTACATCTTCATAAGCTTCTTAGCAGGTAAATTTGAACACTTCTGCTTCATGATCAAGATGGAATCAGAGGCCATCATACAGGCAACTGACTTGTCTGTTTTCTTATGTCTTTTTCCATGACTCTACTGCCTCGTCTTGATTTATAAGCAAAACCTGGAAAAGCTACAAAATGAATGTTTTGTGGTTTATCTAGAAATAATACAGAAAACATTGCTGTTATTTTTGGTGAAGAAAATTTTGTATAGTTTATTTCAATTAAATAAAATGTGAATTTTGTTTAAAAAAAAGTTGTGGTATTTTTATACAATGGAGTACTACTCAGCTATAAAGCATGATAACATTGAGATATTTATAAATAAATGGATGCAACTTGAGACCATACTCATAAGCGAAATAAATCAAACTCACATGTATAAATACCACATAGTCTCCCTAGTGTAAAAAATGGTAAGGGTACATAAGATTTTATGGTAATCATGATTCCCCATTACATTGCTTTGAACCTTATACTGTTTTCGTTCATTAGTTGGAATGGTTTTGTCCTGGTTTGTCTGATTCTATTATCTGTGATGATATCAACAGCCATTTTCAAGAAAACAAGACATTATAATAGCCAGTGCTGATTTAATATCATCTTGCTTTGAAGTCCCACCATGCTTTTGTTTTTCTGTTTCCATGGATTTTATTATGTGTGATAGTATAAAAAAATTTTCTATAGAAAATGAGATAATATAGTAGCCATTGTTCATTTTCTGTTATTTGGTTCTAAATGCCCTATAATACTTTCATTCTCTTGAATGGTTTTATACTATTTTGTTATGTTTGGTACTATTATTATATATGAAGTTATACTCAACTATTTCAAAGAAAAAGACATTATAGTAGCTACTGTTAATCATGGGTTACCTAGTGGTAAAATACTGTGTTGCTTTTATTGTTCTGTTCTAATCTGCTTTATTATGTCCTCTTTTGTCTTAATTTATTAAAATAAAAAAATTTAAAAATAAAGGAAACAGCTAACAGGCAAAGGTGTGCTGAGGGAAAGATGCCAACAGTCTCAATGAATCCACCTGCAGGACTGTGGACCTAGGAGTCTATGGCCCCTAGGGTGCATCCTGTGGAAAACCACTTCACACTGTCTGAGGTCAGCACCTCCTCAGTGCACCCGCTGGGCTTGATGCTAAGGACACACAGGGCTGAGCCAGGTCCACTCAAGCCTGGATGGACTCAGAAAGCTCTCTCCAGGCACATGCCTAGCAGTGTGCTGGAGAACAACTCTCCCTGCCTGGGTGTTTCCATGGTCCCTGATGAGCCAAGCACCAGTTATCCAGGGAGGTCTGACCCCATAGGGACCATGACCCAGTCATCTCCCTTGCCCAGTGCAGAGTGGTGGGGCACCCTTCTGAGAATGCTTTGGCTTGAGGCAGGGGCTTTTCTGCAAGGAAAGACTGTGCCAAGCAGCCCACACAGCGCTGCTGGTCTCAGAAGCTGCCTTTGCCCTGCCAGGTCATGAGTACAACAGTATCTAGTGTTGATGGCATTTGCATAGATCCCAAGCTAGCCCGTGGGTACCATCATTCTTGGATGAGGCCTGCTTCCTCATGCCAGGACATTGCCCCACTGTCTGTGACCATCAGCTCTGAGCTCCACAAGGTTGGCAGCTGTGTTTTCCTGTGCTCAGATGCAGCTGTCCTTCAGAGCTCCATTGTGAAAGGGCTAACCTGAGGCATGGCTGGAGCCATGGGACAAGTCTGTGGTAATGGGTCTGTGGGGAGCTCTGTGCCCCTGGCTGTGGAGCTTGACCCTGATAAAGAGGTAACTGCCCTGTTCTGACCACGATGACAGGAGCAGGAAGGAAGAAGAGGCACTGGAGGAGTTAGGGGAGCATGTGGGAAGGCCTGGGTGACCATGGCTGACACTGACTAAATTATGGATGGATATAGTAGCTCTTTCGATATTAACAACACATCACACATTTAGCAGCTTAACTTTTAAAACAACACAAAACTCCTAATCACTGTGAGTCATTGGTATGTTGTCTGCTTCCAGATCCCAACCTAAAGTCACATTGTCAGGAGAGCTTCTGTCTCAGCTGAGTCTTGAAATCTTCTTCCCTGTTCTTTCATGCTTTAGGCAGAACTTCTTTCCTGGCAGTTGTGTGGTTGAGGTGTCCAATTCCTGACTACCGCTACTTAGCATATGCTGTTTCAGTGGTCACCCTTAAGCAGCTTCAAAGTGCCCCACCAATTCCTACCACAAACTAAATCCCCAGAATCAGTACCAATTTTTTTTTGTGGTCTATGCACTTTACCTTATTTATACCTGGTTTATTTAAATTATTGATAGATCTTTTCTCTTAGATGTTTGGAAATGGAGTTGAGATCTCTGTGGAAACTCAGCAGCTTCAAGTAAGTGACAAACACAATCACATCCATTTGTCTGTTAATGGACAGGCGATGGTTTATGTTCTGTGCTTTTTGTTTACAGCACATGGTCCATCGACAGATGAGTGGGTACAGATACAATGGAGTACTATTTATCTATAAAGAAGGATAGATTTCAGTTTTTTGGTAGAAAAATGGTTGGATCTTAGGACCATAATGTTAAGTGAAATACATGAGACATTGGAGATTAAATATTGCATGGTTTATCTGATATAAGACACTTAAATAAATAATTTAAAGAACAAAACAAAGGAGAAATGTTAGTAAACAAGGAGATAGACTCTGTGGACATAGGACAAATATCTGGGAAAGAGGGATAAAGGGGAGGGTGAGAGGGAAATAGGGAGCAAAACAATCAAGATACTACATGTAGATGCACGACCTCCCCAAGATGAATGCACTTATCTTGAATTGCAAACTAATATGAATATAAATTCAGGACAAAAACAAAAATCCCACAATTATAATTCAGGTAGTAAAGGCAGTAAGCTTCACTCTTAAAAGTAGTAAGCTGCATTCTTAAAGATACCATTTGTATAATCATAAGTTAAACTTGTATTCCACAAATCACAAAAATAAAAGAACCTGCTCCATTTGGAAGTGGTTGGAAGGAAATGATTTTTAATGGCAGTATTTCTTAGCTGTCCAGTAATAAGCTGTTTACATTAAATTATGTTTTGGCACCACAGGTTTTCCCAATATCATCTGAGCGATTGTGTTTTTCATAGTACACATACAGGGTAGAAACCATACCCTTTAAAAACCATTTTGGTTATTGAGTAAAATACCTGTAATGTGCTTCAGATTCTTTTGAGTGACTCAAAATGTAACTGTAAAAATGATGCGACTGTGAGAATATATCATTTCATCTCAATGATATAGAAGCCTATACACTTTTCAGACACATGATTTAAGCAGATATAAATCAAAGTGAATTATACTTTTAGGTTTCTAGCTGACGGAAAGAAAGCAAACATGTTGGGTTACATAGTTCCAATTTATAGCAGGAGAAAGAATTAAAGTTTAAAAACAAGATTGTTTTTTAATTTTAAGAACTACTTTTAGGTAACTATCAGAAGCATCAGTGAAGCCTTTTGGGTTTCTTGAAAAAGTTTACAATTCGAGAGAAATTATGTTAAATGTTTAAATTCAGTAGCATAGTCTTAGGAAATTTTATCTTGCTTCAATGAAACCTGACATAAGAAACTAAGCAAAAAAAAAAAAAAACTTGTGTGAGTGTGATTATTTACATTAAAAAAATTAAAACAAAAAGCCATATCTTCAACTAGAATTGGGGATGTATAACACATAGACAGTGGAGATTATGAAGATATTTCTTATGTTGGATAAGTCTCTGTGAAAGTTAAGCTTGACTGTGTCAGGGTGATTGAATTGCAAGCTGTGCAAATTTCTGGGTGTGTCCAGATGGGTTATGCAAAAGATGCATAAGAGACTCCTACCCCCATAGGTGAAAAAAAGAAAGTTATCATCATGAAATTATGCGGTCCACTAGGTTAGTAGACAAATAAGTGAGAAACAAAAAAGAATAACATCAATACAGTGAACCATAAAACCACAATAGTGCATAAAACTTAAATAATATTCAAAAAAACCAAGAAAAATAACAAAGTAACTAGAATAAAACCACATATTAATAATAAATCTGAACATACATGATCTGTTTTACCAGTTAAAAGATGTAGATTTAATGAATGAATTGAAAGCAAATCCAACAATATGCTGTCTACAAGAAATACTTCACCTATAAGACTCACAGATGAACAATAAAGGGATGAAAAATGATATGCCAAGTTCTTCCGGGAGAACATGGCGGACAGATAGCAACAGCTACGGAGGCTCTCTGAGAGACCCAGCTTAGAATCCAGGAATGGTGCGGAGTGAGGAATCCTAAGCAAAAGGAGATATGCCCTGCTGACCCAAGAACGAACTGGGCTGAGAGAAAACAACTGGGAATGCAATCCTGGTGCTATAACAGGAACAGATAAAGCCTCAGCATGGAAGCTGGAGCCAGCACCATCGGAAGTCACGATTTGGGTTTCCTGCCGCCACTGCTGCGTCTGAATCAGCTCGGCAGGGAGAGAGACTCGCGAAAGCTCTGAGAACGAGAATCAGTGCACGAAGTTGAGAGTGGGACGGGTGGGGAGCCGAGCATCAACCTGCGGTGAGTGAGGGAAACTGGGACTCTTCCACAGTCCAGGAGGCTCCAACAGAGGACATTCTGGGACCAGGAAGACTTGCTTGAACAGGGCACTGTAATGACTTCAGTCACATATCCCCCTCTCAAGTGGGAATTGGTGAGCAGTGCCTAGCCTACACAGTGCTGCTGGCTGAGACCCAGTAGACTAGCACAACCCAGGTCCCAGGGCCTGGAGGTGCACCCTCCCAGTGAAGTCTTCGGTAGGTTGACCTGGAGAGGCAGGCCCCACATAGGCTGCCTGGTGCACTGTGGGGGGCGGGAACACCTAGCCGGCGCAATTCAATCAGACTGTGGCCAATAGGGAAGGAAGCTGGGCCTCCTATATACCCTTGCATATACAAGGAACAAAGAATATGGGAAGAGGCAGCAACAAGAAAGGCCCCTCAGCCCCCAATCCTGAGAAACAGGCAATAGCAGACACGGCACCAATAGACATAAAGCGCTATCTCCAGAGCCTCATAGACGAGTTCAGGAATGAAGTTATTAATGACCTGAAGCAAGACATTAGCAGAATAGTTAGAGAAATGCTAAGCACCACCCAAGAAAAAACAGATGGTGGAATGGAAGAACAGAAAAAGAGGGGAGAATTATTTCTCTATGGAGAAAACATAGAATGCATGAAGCAGGTTCAAAGAGATTATCAAGAAACTAAAAACTCTATCAAAAACTGGCATAATGGCTCGAAAGAAACTAATGATAGATTATCTGAACTGGAGGGCAGATTTGTAATATGGGAGCATGAAATGAAAAACTTCTTAAAATAACAAAGAAACAAACAGCAATAATACAAAGACTAGAAGATGATAAGAGGATCTATAACTTAAGAACTAAGAACATAAAAGAAGAGGTAGGGATACAAACAAATGAACTACAAAAGCTAGTCACAGAAATAATCCAGGAGAATTTCCGTAATTTAGCAACAGGTAAAGATACTCAGATGTATGAGGCATACAGGACCCCAGCCACCTACAACACAAACAGAGCTACACCCAGGCATATAATAATCAAAATACCAGAAATCCAATATAAGAACAGAATATTAAAAGCTGTCAGAGACAAGAAACAGATCACTTACAAGGGAACACCCATCAGAATTACAGCAGACTTCTCGGCACAAACCATCAAATCATGAAGAGCATGGGGGGAAATAATTCAAGCTTTGAAAGATAATAACCTCCAGCCAAGATTGATATATCCTGCACAACTATCCTTGGAAATTGATGGAAAAACAAGGTGCTTCCAGGATAAAGAGGAACTAGGGGAATATGCAACCACCAGTCCAACTCTACAGAAAATACTTCAGGATATTCTAAAAAAGAAAAATACGAACAATCTAGAAATAGTGGCAGAGAGGCCACAATGAATGGAGCAGAAAACAAAGTGAAGAAGACAAACTGACAACTAATGACAGAAAAAGAGCTCAACAGAAATGAGGCAGAGAAGATTGGATGATAGGAACAGCTATTTTGGAGAAAATGACATCATGATAGGTAATGCCGATTTAGTATCATCTTATTTTGAAGTCCCATCAAGCTTTTGCTCTTCTGTCTCCATAAGTCTTAACATGTTGTATCTTATTAGATTTTATTATATGTGATAGTATAAACAAAATTTTTTATAGACAAGGAGATTATACAGAAACCATTGTTCATTTTCTGTTAGTTGATTCTAAGTACCCTGTGATACTGTCATTCTCTTGAATGGTTTTACATTGTTTTGATATATTTTATGCTACAGTATACGAAGTTATACTCAAAGATTTCAAGGAAAGAGACAATATGGTAACTACTTTTATGTTGGAATTATCTTGTGGTGAAACACTATTTTGCTTAAATGGTTATGTTTTGATCTGAGCTGTTTTGTTGTTATGCCCTCTTTTATCTCAATCTCCATTTTATTATTTACTTTTTTATTTTTATCCTTTTAATTAAGGGAAAAATAAAAAAGTAGCAGGATATATTATAGTAACCCACTTTGATTTTTCTATTAAGTTGATTTGAAGCCCTGTATTGCTCTCACCATCTTGTTTTGACTGATGTTCCTCTATTCTGTTTTGCTTGATAGTACCAGGTTCGAAAGTTTATGTAACAGCTGTGAAGATAGTGGGATTCATTATGATGCCCATTCTGGTTGACTATTATCTACTTTTGAAGACTTGTAATGGCTCCAATGTTTTGGTTTTGTTGGTTTCGCTCTTTACTGTTTTGTTCAATTTTATTATAACTGATGATATAGGCAATTCTATTGGAGATAGCGGGAGGCATTATGGTAACCATTGTTGTTCACCTTGTATTATGTTTTTACAATATCTATTATGCCCACCCTTTTGATTTGACTGACTCTGTTCTGTTATGTCACATTTGGTTTTACTCTCTTCCAAAAAAAGTAATAAGAACTGTGGGAGCAATAAAACCCAAAATGTGTAATAATCATTGCACAAAAGAGGAAAAGAAAGTGCTCTAAACGATATAACTGCATGTATATTTAAGTGTATAAGATAGACAATGATATTACTGAGTTTTGTTGTATCATTGAACAGAACTGTTTGCAGTCTCACTGTCCACTTTATATGCTTTAATTTTGTAACTTGAACAAATATTTCTAAGATGACAATATGTAATCCACTAACTAGTGATTTCCTACTGTTTATTTTTTTCTGAAATTCTGTATAACTTGTACCCTTTTTCACCTTTTTTTTCTTTTTCTCCTTAAATAAAATTTTAAAAAAAAGAAAAAAATGGTATGCCAAGCAAAAGGTATGCCAAGAAAGTAGAAATTGTACGTAAATATATGTAGCTATACATATCAATAAAAGACAAAGAAAGCCACTTTATAGTGATCAAGAGATCATTTCATCAGGAAGCTACAACAACTATAAATCTACATGAAGCAAATATCAAAGCAACCAGTTTTACAGAACAGAATGATTAGGCATGAAAGCAGATATGCTGTCAAATAATAACAGTGACTAACTTCAATAACCTTTATGTTTTAATAGAAAGGTCCCACAGACAAAAAAGCAGCAATGAAACAGCACAGTTAAATCACACAATGGGTTAGGAGGATTTAGACATTTATGTCTGTTCTATCCAATATTTGCAAATGACACATTCTTTTCATCTGATCAGGGAAATTTTTCCAAAATTAATTATATTTAGGCCACAAACCAAATATAAGCAAATCAAGAAATAATATGCTGCATCGTCTTAGATCACAAACAAAATGAAACAGCAAAAGAAACTGCAGAAATTATACAAAAATATGGACATTGATATGAAATACTTTAAACAAACTGACTCATTAAAGAAGTTGGAGTTACTTTAAACTTTTTGAAGTTTAAAGATTTATTGAAACCAGGTGTGGTGGTACATGCATGTAATCCCAGCACTTGGGAGGCTGAAGCAGAAGGATTGCTGTGAATTCAAGGCCATGCTGGGCTATAAAGTGTGTTCAAAGCCAGCCTGCCTTACATAGTGAAACCCTGTCTCAAAAAGACAAAAAATATTATTGAATGAAATAAAAATACAAACAAAACTTATCAAAACTTGTGGGATGAAGCAAAAATTAGTAAGAGAGAAGTTTATAGCAGAGAGTGCATTTGTTACATAAAATAAGGAAGTCTCAAATAAAGAATTTAATGGTGCATCTCCAGGTTCTAAAAAAGCAAGAATATTTAGACAACAGAAAAATTAAAGGGCATACAAAAAGGGAGGTAGGAAGTCAAATCATCTCTGTATATGATATAGTTCTATATAAACAAAAACATGAAGCCACTATCTAAAACTCTTAATATGGATAATTGAATTCAAAAATCATCATGTGAAAATCAGGAGCATTTCTATATACCAATAATGAATGTGCTAAGAAAGAAATCTGGAAAACTCTGCTCACAACAGTGTTTAAAAAAATCAAAATACATAGGAATAAACCTAAAGACATGAACAATCTCTACAATAAAAATTACCAAAAAAAACTGAAGAAAGAAGTTGAAAAATAGAAGAACTTGCCAGTAATAGCCTTTAAAATATTAGCTATCAATACTTCCAAATACCATGCACTGCAAATGCTGTCAGGTAGGCCTAATATTATACTATACTGACTTTAATCCTTAACTAGTAAGTCAAAGAGTGGTATAGCTAGGTCCCATGGTATTTCTACTTTCACTATTTTGAGGAATTGCCATACTAACTTTTAGAATGGTTATGTTACTGTACATTCTAACAAACAGTGCAAAAGTGTTCCTTATTTCCTATACCTTGGCTAGTATTTTTTTTTTGCATTCTTGATGAGATAGCCATTCTGACCCATTAATCCAGATTTTTAAATTTTATTTTGAGACAATGTCTTATTAACTTGTCTAGGCAGGCTTCAAACTTGGAATCCTCCTCCTTCAGCTTCCTGAGTAGCTGAGATTATAGGAATATGCGTGTTTGTAGGAATAGGTAGAGATATACAAGTATATCTTTTAAGGGGATGTTTTAATTTTATAACATATCACCATCACAAGGTGAGGGAGGGGGTTCCCAGCTTAGTTTCTTATTTCAGTTTTATTACAGCAAAATTTATTTTCCATCTATAGATCCTTCCTATGAGTATGCTTCAAAGTATTTACCATCATATATAATTTGTCTGCAAATATAAATTTACTCTTTAAGAAGCTTAAAATGATAAGTCTTACTATGGCTTCCCTTAGAGTTACACCTAAAGCAGTTCTCAAAACTCAGAAGACAGCTTTTGAGTTTAAAATCCAATTCTTTCTGCTGCTCTGAATGGAATTTATGCAGCCCACTATGCCTTACTTTCTTTCCATCAACCAGAAACCTAAAAGTCTAATTCATCTTTTTTGTTTCTGTATAAATACACTTGAGTCAGATGCCTGAAAATATATACTCTTTCTATTTCATTCAAGTTAATTCTTCTGTGTGCTCCTGAAAGGTTCTCATCTTGCTCTGTTTTTACATATTGCAATCATTCAAGGAAGTCTAAAGCACACTGTTGATACAATAGTCAATATAGATGAAATAGTTTGCAAAAAGTATGACTTGTGCCTTCCCTGTTAACTATGGAAACCAAGACAGCTGAGATGCTATTGGGCAAATCTGTGATGGTGGAAAACACTGTAATACAACTGCTCACTATTGAACAGTTAAGAAATAACATCACAAAAAGTCTCCTTCTACTCTAATCAACTCTAAGCTGAGCATTTTCCTCTTCCAATTACTGTTGTTTCTAAAATTTGCATTCAGATGATGGTCATAAGTGTCTTTTGATATACAACTACCAATATACAGGGAACTACTTGAATCATAATTTTCTTTTTTTAAGCCTTACTCCTATTGCCATAGAGAGATACTCTGAAATCAATTTCCAAACACCATCTGATAGAGAAAATCAGTATATTTCAAATATGAGAATGCATATACAAGTAAGATTAAATATGTAGATATCACACACACACACACACACACACACACACACACACACACACATTAAAAAAAAAAAAAACAGGTCTAGCTCAGTAATAGAAACTACTGGTAAGGGTGGGAAATGGCAGATGGTGACCTCTAGACCAAGCCCAGGCTGATAGCAATCAAGAAAGGGAAACAACCAGACAAGTGCCAGGAAATGAATTCAGCCTCAGGCTAAGGAGCTTGAGAACCACAAGTCTAAAATAAAAAGAAACTGAAGCACCTCCCAACTATTGCATTTCAGTCTTGGAAAAGTGCAAACAGACAGCAATAACCTGGCTTCTGACTCATGGACATGATGAGATTTGCATTATTTTAAGCTTTTAAATGTATGGTCAGTTGCTGTCCAGCAACATAAAATTAATTCATGTGACTCTCCCCTGTATGTCTTGTGAACTAAATATTAAGTTGAAAGCAGGGCCCAATAAATTGCTTTTTCTTTAGAGGATCAGATAGTGAATATTTTGACATTTTCAGGCCAAATAATCTCTGTTAAATTATTCACATTCCCCATTGTCACAAGAAGGCAACAGTAAGCAAAAGGTAACTAATGAGATGACTGTGTGATAATAAAACTTTATTTACAAAACACGCAGCGAGCCAGATTTGAACCATAAGCCATGTGCTGCTGAACTCTGGGGTAATGTGTCCATAATACCTGGAACGCAATTGGCACATGGTGAGTTATAATGCTTTTAAAAATTGTTAATAGTTCCCCACAGTGAAGGTATTCATTATGTATCACAAACATGCATGAATGAAAAGGTAAAAATAAAAGTTATTCATATTAAAAGAGCAAAATGGATTGCACAGAGGTCAGCTTTGGACTCTCAGATGCAGTTATGTATAGAACCTGCCTACATGGATCCTCATTTGTTCAGGCTACTATAGCAAAGTGCCATACACTGGGTAGCTTCTAAGCAGTGGAAATGTATTTCACATAGTTCTAGAAGCCAGGAAGACAAAGATCAAGGCACCAGCTGATTCCATATCTAGTGAGGGCCCATCATGTCATTCACAGATGGCAACCCTTAGCTGTGTTTTCACATTGTGGCTGGCCAGGCAGCTCTCTAGGGGCTCTTTTTTTCAGTCATGAATCCCATTCAAGAGACCTAATAATCACTCCCCAAAGGCGCCACCCCTTACACTGCCACAGGGATTATGTTTGAGCAAGTTATTTGGGGACATTTGAATATTAAGACTGCATCCCTGCTCATCTCTGGGAAGTTTTGCTCATAGCTGTGGTGAGCTCATCCACCTTGATTTTTGCTTGCTAACCAGCCCTCTTACACCAGTGTGCCCTATCAAGGCAGATCCAGTCAGAGGAAAGCAAGCTGACTTGTGCAGGCTCTAGAGAGCCCCAGGAGAGGGAAGCTTCTGTCTGACTGCTGGGGGAATTAAGAGTCTTATGAGCAAAAACTGCAGCCTGTTTGGGAGACAAAGCAAGGACATGACTTTGAGAGGGGAAAGTTTCTCTTCTCATGGCTGTACCTAAAGTATCTCTGCCCCTGCACATACAAACCAGAAATGACAGAATGTGACAGACAAGTGACAGTAAGGCTAGGAGTGTTTGGGTCCCCCCTCTTGGGAGTGGAGGGGAGGGAGCCACACAGAAGGAAGCCAGAGAGTGCATTGAGCTCGGTGATTCCTGCAGGGTGGTAGTCCCCCTGACAAGAGTAATTCACAATTCACAAAGCTTCAAGGTAGGCTTCAGCAGCTCTATCCAGGATAAGCTCCTCCTGCCTTGGAGAAGGAAGTTAACACTGAGACCAGCAGACACTCAGAAAGCTACAGCCAGAAGCAACTGAGAGGCAGCCTATTATCAGGGAGTAGAAAATTCAGAGCAGTCACAATTCCAGGTTCCCACAACTCAGAGGCACAGTAGGAGGCAACCACGCAACAGGATCGATCATCATAGACCATGGCTGAGGAGAGAGCAGCCCACAGTCACCAAGAGCCTGCACAGCAGGGAGTTCAGACTGGGATGGAGATGAGAAATGGCAGTCAGTGGTCCTGCTACAGGCAGCTGAGTAGGATAGAAATTTTACAGGCAGTGAGAAAAGGCTAGGTCCTCAAAGAAGCCAGTGCAGAAGCCCAGGTATGATGTAAATATGGGGGAGACAGACACCTCTTGCTGCAGTCCAGGCCTCAAGACAAAAGATCAAGCAAATGCAACAATATAATAAAGACTGATATTCTACATAGTTCCCTATCACCCTGAGGAAGCCAGAAGTCACCATCCCAGTACCCTAGGGAAGAGTCTGTGCTCCATAAGAGTGCTTACTTTCTACCTGACTGGATTCCCCATTTGTCCCCGATTTAATCAATTTTATCTGAACTGCTAATCTGATTGGTTAACTATAGCTCTCTCCCACCTTATGCCCATCTGCCTTGTGAGTTTCCAGTTTTCCCCACCTCGAACGAGTCACACCCCTTAATTTTACTTTATAAAAGTCCCTAGAAAACAGTCTTTGCCAACCCACTCGGGACTCCTTCTGCCTCTTTCAGACAGAAGCTTTCTTTATCTCAATAAATATATTCTGCTCTTAATCCCCGTTGTTCCTAAACTTCATTCTTCACGTTTAGAGAACACGAACTCGCCCTGGACATCTAGTAGGCTGGGAGTTTCATTCCCCTTTATCAGTCCCACCTCTGTGGTGAGGACAAGGTCAGGTGTGTGGTGAGCAGTCAAGTCTGCTGGGGCAAGGGGGACAAAAATGGGGTCCCTCTGCCCCCACACCCACCAGGGCAAATACCAGGGGTTTGACCCTCCCTCTCCATGCCTTGGGTGTGCCAGAGCTTGGACATGTGCTAGGGCTCTGGGCATGCGGACTGTAAACAGCTGGACTGAACATATGCCTGCCCAGCTCAGCCCATGTGAGCCGGAAACCCGAGAGGTAAGACACACAATGTGGCCCAGCACTGACCACCGCACTGGACATGCAGACCAGGGCCCCTGCCAAGGCCTCTCCAGTCCACCCTTGGCCAGGAGGAACTGCCCACTCATTTCTTATTCTCTGTTCTTCTTTCCCCTTCACTGCTTCTATTATCTCTATTTTATTTTTTGCTACGTCTGTCTGACTTTTAGCTCATGTGTTACACTTTATAGGATTCTCCCAGATTTCTTCGCCTCATTCCCTTCTGCATTTTTACTTTCACTCATTTATAACCTTTTAGTTTGTTGTTTAATAAATATTTTGCTCCCTTCTTTTCTGTTACCAGAGTTGGCATTGATGTAGTTTTAATACAGTGTTCCTGTATTTCTATATTATTATTGTTATTTAAAGAGAAAAAAAAAAACAAAACAAAACAATGAGAATGATATTTTAGTTCACAAACGAGCCTGCAGGAAATCAGCAGCAGTCACCACACTGCACCTTGCTGTCCTATACATGTTGCTCGGATGTTAGACACAGGCATGCGAAGATAAACAACACGAGCCCAAATTGTTTCTTCACTTCAGTTTCTATCAGTACAAAAATTTTAGGTGTGTGACCTCTAATTCTTTTGCATCCATGTCTCCAGGACGTGTTGTGGGTGGGCTGAGGTCTGAGGTTGCACTTGCTCCTTCATCTGAACATTTTCCTCTGAATCAGAGGGTTGCAGAGTCCCAGGTGCTCCCTGCACTGGCTGCCCATTCCACAGTGCAGCAGAACGGGCTGGAAACTTGGGTTCCTCTTATACAAGGTTCCCAGGGTGGCTGAGAGGTGTGAGGCAGCACTCACCAATGTTCCTCCCAGTGGTGCTGGGGCCTCAGGGCATGGCTTCTCCCCCACCCACTCACTCCCACCAGGCGGGCAGCTTTAGGCTGCTCCAATATTTCTATATCTGATTTATGTTTACATTCGGCTGTCACTGTTGTTTGTTTTCTTCTTTCTGAACAGAGCTGGGGATCAAGCCTGGCACCTCGAGCACATTGGGTGGGCGCTTGGCTGCTGAGCTATAACCGCAGGACAATCCAAAGAAGTGGCACTTTGCTCCAGACATGACCTAGCCCTGCTCCATCCACAGGGCATATTCCAACCTGAAGAATAGGAGAAGGACTGGGGAATTAGCTTAGTAGCGTAAGTGCCTGCCTTCCAAATGCAAGGTCGCAAGTTCTATCCCTGGTACAAAAAAAGGAAAAAAGAAAGAATAGGAGAGACAAATCCTTGAAGTATTGATGGCTCGGGATGGGGGCAGAAGTCTGTTCCTAGACTCTCACCCTCATAGCACCAACACAGAGAAATAACCCAGCGATTATAGGCACTGAGCCTGTTCATACAACTCATTCCTCCACCCTGCACACAGCACCTGTGAACAAGGCTGGAAGAGTAAGCACAGAAGCACATTTCCTACACTCTGTTGTCCACAACAATCTGCTGAAACACCAGACGACATCACTCCTGCAACACCAGAGAGGATGTGGGTCCCTCAGGCTCCATCACAGCACACAGTGCGTCAAAACTCACCAGAAAGGCCACGGAGAAACCGCACTACTCAGTCCACTTGGAGTTAAATTCAACATGATACTACAAACCAGTAACCCAGAGCACAGAATCAAAGGAAGGCTACTGCCTAAGAAGACTCTCAGATAAACACAAAAGAGAGTGCTTTGCCAACAGAAAATACCAATATAAAAATGAGAAAAATAGGAAATATAGACAACATGACTTCTCTAAATTTTCATCAATCTCTAGTAATTGATTCCAACTTCGACAGATAAAATGCTGAACAAGAAAGTAGAAATAATATTTTACTTGATTAATCAATTCCAAAAGAATACAGAAAAACCAACTGAGTTAAGCAAGTGCACATATGAATGAGCAATTCAATAAAGAGAGATTCTGAAAAAGATCCAAACAGAAATCTTAGAAATCAGGAATCCAATCAGAAGTCAAATTAAAAATTCAGTTGAAAGTCTTGCCATTTGACTCAATCTATCAGAAGAAGAAACAGCTAGGCTTAGAGACAGGTGTGATGACTTATTACACTTATCCAGTAATAAAAGAATGATTAGAAAGTCTAAGAAATGGTTAAATGCCAAATATGTGAATAATATAGAAGCAAAATTACAGGCTAAAAGCATATAAATCTATTCAGTCAAATAACAGCATGAATTTCCCAAATCTGTGAAAACATATAGACATCCAGATACAGGAGACATTTAGATCTCCAAATAAACATGATCAGATGAGAAGCCTCTACGTCACACAACGATTAAATTGCCAGGAATGCAGAACAAAGCAAGAATATTAGGAGGTGTAAAAAAGTAGCAAGACCCTTAAGGAGACAAATTCATCAGACAAAAGATTTCTCAAAAGAAATTCTGAAGGTTAGGAGGGCAGAGAATGATATATTTCAAGCCGTGGAAGAAGGTAACTGCCAGCCTAGATTACAATCTGAAGCAAAATTATCCTTGAAAATCAAAGGAGAAAGGAAGACTGCCCTGTACAACCCTAAGCTAAAGGAACTCATGACCCCAAACCAGCTTTGCAGAAAATACTCAAGAAAGTCCTATGCACAAAAAAGAAGCCAGATGACATTAATATGAGAGCACAGAAAAAAGAATGAACCTCGCTAGAAGAGTATGTAAACAAATGTGAGTTAGGAAAGGGCCAAACGTTATTAGTTAAATAATCATAAAGCCTCTGAGATGAATAAGAGAGGAAGAAGTGGACATAGATTGCTGTAACAAGCAGAATAAAAACAACAAAATGACTAGGAATGAGTATATAAATTTTAATAATTATCATGAACATAAATGACCTTAATTTTTCAAGAAAGGACACAGACTTTTCATTGAAAAAAACTGCCTGAGTGGATCCAAAAACAAGACCCAACAATCTATTGCCAGCAAGAAACTTCATTAGAAAAAGATATACATAGACTAACAGGGGAGGGATGGAAATGATATTAAACTGACTATAGAAGCTGAGAAGCGTAGTCATACTCATGTCCTACATAATAGACATCAAGCCAAAATCAGGAGGTAAAGTCACTGTGATGGGTGACTGTGGTGTCAACTTGGAGAAGAAACAACAAGCTGAAGGGCACAGTGTAGTTCCTGTGTATGGCATCAACCAATAGGCTTGCGGCCTGGATGGAATAAAAAGGGAAAGAAGAGATTTTCTTTTCTGCTTCTTTGGAGGACTCCAGTCTTCACCATCGCTTTTGGACGTTCATCTTCAGACTTCCTGTGCAGGTACTTGGCTTCCTGATATGGACTCACACGGGACTCTGCTGTGAGCTCCCAGCCTTCAACTTCTGACCGCATCCTGCAGATATCCAGCACACACAGTCCCTCTTGCAGTCTTCCACTCCAACTCTGCAGGCAGCCACTGTGCATCTAACTTGTACATCCATATGTATCTTATATTAAATCTGTTCATCTAGTGAACACTGACTGATACTGAAGCTACATCATTGTAACAAAAACAACCCATCATGGAGGTATAATGACTGTAATTATGCATGCACTGAACAGCTGAACATCCAACTGTATAAAACAAGCAGAACTGACACAAAGGGACAGAGAGACCTCAATACAATAATAGAGGGAGAGCTTAGTATAACATTCACAACAGTAAACACACTATTCAGAGAAAATTCAAATCCATAGCCTAGACCACATTTTTTCCTTTTTTTTTTTTTTATTAGTACATGCTTGCAATTCATGCAATTTGCAATCATCTTGGGTAGTGGTTACACGTACATATCAGAGCTTCCTTCTCTTTTTTAAAAGTCCCTTCCTCTACTCCTCTTCCCTACACTGGTTCTCCCAGCCTCTTTTTCACACTTGTTGATATTCCTTATCTTAGCTCATGTTATGGTGAATAGTGGTCACAATAATCGGGGTTAGTAGGTTACTGTGCATGGCATAGCTTTGTTGCTCTCATTCCCCTCCTCCTCCTCACCTCTCTCTTTTGTACCCTTGGCTCACTTCCCTGCTGCAAGAGATCCACTGCCTTAATCCACTCCATCCATCCTTTGTCGTTTTCTTTATTTGTACTTTGCCTCATTCAAATGAGCAGTATCATACGGTATTTAAGCTTGTGTATCTGATTTATTCCTCTCACAGTTATATATTCCAGGTAGTCTATTTTCCTGTAAATGTCTCAAATATGTCATCCTTTATAGCTGTATCCCATTTTACATAGATACCACAGTGTTTTTATCCAGTCATCTGCTGATGGGTGTTCAGGCTGCTTCCAGGATTTAGCTATTAAGAGCTGTGTTGCTATAAACATCGGTATGCGTGTATCACTGTAGTATGATAATCTAAGCCCTTTGGGGGATTGTTGGGTCATATAGAATTTCTAAATTCAGCTCTTGAAGAAACCTCCAGAATGATATCCATAATGGTTGTACTATACATTCCCACCAGCAATGCTGGGATTTGTTATTATTTGATTTCCTAGTGATTGCCATTCTTTCTAGCATAAGATGGAATCTCAGGGTTTCGATATCAGACTGAATAGCAAAAAATAGAAATAATTTCCTCTAGAATCAGGAATGAGGTCCCAGTTTCACTAACCTCATTCACTACAATACTCAAAATTTTAATCAGATCAGCCAGGCAAGAAAAAGAAATAAAATGCAAACAAATGTAACAGGAAGAAGCCAAATATCTTTGTTGGCAAATGGTATGATTTTTACATTTAAAATACCCTAAAAATTCCACCAAACTCATAGAACTGACTTGTAAAAATTCAACAAAGCAGCAAAACACAAAATCAGCGTACAAAAATGCAGAGCTTTTATAGATGTCAATGATGAACTAACTGAGAAAAGCATCATTAGAACCACTCCATTCACAAGAGCCTTAAAATAAGTAAATAAACAAACAAACGAATAACAGGCATGAGAATGAACCTAAAACAGAGAGTGAAGGACCTCTGCTTGCAGATCATAAGGAAATAGAGAAAGTAACTGACGAGGACACCGGGAGAGACAGACCCCTCTGGTACCCATGAATTGGAAGAACAAACACTGCTGTGCTAGCCTTGCTGACCAGCGCCATCCACACAGTCAGTACAGTCTCCAAATATCAATGTCGTTTTTCACAAAACTAGAAAAATAATTCCAAAATTTATATGGAACTGCACAAAACATTCTAAGCAGCAAAAGTAACCCTCAGGAAAAGGAGCCACCATCACCTGATTTGAACTCAGTGCCTGGTTTTAAAATATTCTGCAGAGCCACAGTTATACAAAGAGGGAGCTCTTGTGATCAAACACAGACCACAGAACAATGCAAGAAAGTAGAGGAGACAGAAATGAACCCTCCTATAAAGGGAAACATTTCTGCCTACCCAGTCTCTGCACGACTTTCCTTTAATGCAAGCAGGAGCTGGAAGGTTTCCAGAGACGGGTTCCACTTCCTGCAGTGCCCAAAGAAGTGACCCTATCTCTTTGCACTGCAGCTGCCAGTCTGTGCAGTCACAGTGGGGATTCTCACTGCACACAGACCGTCCTGAAAACTCGATGGGACACAGTCCAAGGGCATTTCTATTGCTATACTTTGGTGGCTACACACACCTGCCCTCAGGGTGTACAGGACCTGTCTGAACCACGGCTGCATTTGTCTCAGAGGCCCCTGCTGTCCACCTCGACTATGTGCCATGAGAGGGCTCTGCTGTGGAAATAAAGTTTGATAACCACCTGTGGATCCAAAATTTACATCAGAAGATGAAACCAAGGCCCAAGAAAGAACGACAACTGACATATGATGACTCGGAAAATTGCTACCAGAGCTGGGAGTAAGATTCAAACCAAAAGAGACTGAAGCTGAGCCCGGAGGCAAGCTTCCCGCTGTGTGCCACTGTGCCTGTGACACTAAAGTGTGTTGTCTCCAGAGAGGCTCAAAGACGCAAACCTGGGAAAGTGTGTTTCAATGGTCTTGTTTTCCAGGCTCTCCCTGGAGACCTTGGATCTCTGCGGTGCATTGCTCCGATAGATTCTGGCTGTGATTGTCCCAGGGTGGGAGCAGCCCAGAAGCCTGGGAGCAGAAACCTGACTGCTTCATAAACACTGTAGCAGTGTCCCTGTGAGCAGTGCAGGGTCCCAGGCCAGGGCCCACACCAGTTCCCCGCACTCGGGCTGTCTCCGCCAGGTCCTGCAACTGGAAAGTCAGCAGCAGTGTAGCTGCAGATGCAGAAGGTGAGGCTGGCAGTGGCTGGGGCTGGGCCGGGCAGTGTCTCTGAAAGCAGGGGATTAGACATGGGGTCCAGCAGGGCAAGGGCTCCAGGGTAGCCCTGCTCACACCTCTTCTTTCTGGGATCTCCTGGAAGCCCCAGCAGGTCACTCTAGAGACTCCTGGAGGGGGAAGATACAGATGCTCTGACCATGGAACGAAAGCCACCTGCCTGTGGGTAAGGACGATCCTCATGTCCCTTGTGGTCCTGCTCTCCACGGTGCCCTTGGTCAGTACAGCCCAGACTGCTGGCTCCCTGCCAACCATCAGACCCTCAGATGTCTTCTCCACGGAAGGAGATGTGCTCATCGGGGCTGTGACCCCCATGCATGCGGTGATGCACCAGACTCACGTCAGTTTCCAGCAGCCTCCAGAGCAGCCACTGTGTACACAGTAGGTCCTGTCCTCAGCCCCTGGGGGGAGGGGGGAGGGAGCAGCCTTCCTGGTCACTGTAGGCAGCTGGGGACCCTATGTCCTCTCACCCACTCGCTAGCGATGCCTGGCAGGGAGCTCCTTGGGCAGTGCAGCTGCTCTCTTCGTGAGGTCCTTTTCAGTCCTCTAAAGGTGTGAGAGACCAGGTTCAGGCCAGCTGTCTCCAGCAACTGAGGAGCCAAAGCCAAGTCCCTTTTACTCTCTGGGCATCACAGAGTCACCACTCCTTGACTCTTGTGGAGGCCAGAGCTCAGCAGCCTGAGCCCAAGAGATTTTAGCATCACAGCAGCAACAGCTGTGGTGAGATGTGGCTAAGGGGGTGACAGGTACAAGGAAGACACCCCCTGGCTTGTCCTACCCGAATTGGTCACCCATGAGTCCAGCTGTCAGGAACATCTGGAATGTCTCCCAGGCAAAGCCAGCTTCAATCAGATGCCAACTTGTGACTGGCAGGTCCTATCCAGCAATATGCCCAGGGAGACGGCCGCAGGTCCCTGGGTCATCCACCCACATCTGTCTGTCTTCCTCCTGCCAATAGCAGTCCTATCCAACAGTGGCCACTCTCCATGGCCAGTGTGTATATATCTGTCTCTCTGAAGCGCCCACTTTCCTCTCTAAAAAGAGGCACGTCAGTGCGTGAACCCCACTCCCTCCCATGCTCTCAGTCTCACTCTTCCCAGGGAGAGGTTCACCAGGGCTGCCTGGGGCTCCTCCTAAGAATGTTACTGACCTACAGCGATACCCCCTGTCCTATCTGCCCTCTCAGATTCAAAAGCCAATTCTTCCTGAATGCTCTGGGCCTCCTCTTTGCTGTGGCTGAGTCTCAGGAGAACCCCAGCTTCCTCCCAAACATCACCGTGGGGCTGCAGATCCATGACTCCTGCGTCTCGGGGACCCAGGCCCTGCGCAGCACCCTGGCTCTGCTGTCCAACCAGCTCCGGCCCACGCCCAACTTCAGCTGTGGTCCCCAGCGCCTGCTACTCGGGGTGATCGGGGGCATGACCTCGCCAGAGTCACTGCCCATGGCTGAGCTTCTGTCCATGTACAGAGTCCCACAGGTGAGAAACATCCCTGGAGAGAGAAGTCACTCACATAAACATGTGCCTAGTTACAGTGGGGTCAGCTCCCAATAAACCCATCATAAACTGAAGCCACCCAAGGTGACAGCCCATTCCTCACGCCTGACCTGCCCAGTGGCCTCACTAATGACATGGCTGCTGCAGTCTCGGTGTGGACCCTCAAGAGCATATGGCTGACCCACAGCCGCAGCTGACGCTGCCCAGGCTCACAAAAAAACCTTGCTCAGTTCACCACTAGCCCAGGAAAAGAGCAAACCTCGAAAATTTAAGTATGGTTTCTACCAAGTGCCTGTCTCCTTCATAGCTTTGTAAAGTTGCAAAACCCTAGGACAGACTATCATAATTCTGGGACTGCCCTTCTCAGTGCGCGAGTACTAGGGCAACCTGGTAAAAAGAACAAGCTTATCCCCTTACAAATGTCACTTTCCTGTGAGGCAGTTTTTCCCTCCTGCAGAATCAGAAGCGGGCAGGGGACCACCTGGGTGCTTTCCTGGTGCTCACCATAGCCTGGTGCTGATCCACGGTGATATTATCCTGAGCCTGAAAGAAAATTACATGAAAGTGATTCAGGGGGCACACATACAATGTGAGGTAACAATCCCCTTAAACAGTGGATTCATTTCCCAGAAAATATTTGTGGCAAAATAAAAAATTGATGCACTTGAACCAAGCTCCCCTCCTGCTCCCGCGATTGGCTGGGCTGCTGAGACACACGCTGCTGCTGACCCTAGAGACCCCCACAGTCCGGCAGTCCAGGAAGCAGGCCTAGTCTTCCACCTGGCCTGGGAGGATCCCCTTTTTCTCTCTCCCCTAACCTCGTCAGAAACTTGGGATGTTGTACAAATAACAAGGCACAAGGCTCGATCTCTTGGTGCATCAATGGAAACAGCCTAAGTTGACTTCTGTCAGATCTTCAGTACCAACCGATTAGGCCAAGAAGCAGCACCTAGCAAATTATTTCTATATGGAGAACCGTTATTTCTTTTCTCCTGCACCCCTAAGAGGAAAGTATATGATGATCTAATGGAGATCTTTAAAACTCACTCCTCCAGCACTTGAGAGACTGAGGCAGGAGGATCATTTGCAAATTTGAGACCAGCCTGGGCTACAAAGTGAACCCAAGGATGGCCTGAACTGCATAGCAAGAACCTGTCTCAAAAAGAAAAAAAATAATAATAATACTAAATTTTTGTTATTGAAAATAATGATGGGCCTAGAAAATAGCTCAGTGGCATAGCACCAGTCTGGCAAGCACAAAGTCCTGAGTTGAATTCCGTGTATAAAAAAAAGGAAAGAAAGAAAGAAACGAAGGAAGGAAGGAAGGAAGGAGGGAAGGAAGGAAGGAAGAAAGAAAGAAAGAAAGAAAGAAAGAAAGAAAGAAAGAAAGAAAGAAAAAAAGAAAGAAAGAAATTATAACAGTGTATGCTGAATTATCAATTATTTTCCTTTCTGTATCTCTTTTAAACAGCAAACAGAGACTTTTGTTTCATCAAGTTCTGGTATAGTAGTCAAAATACACCAGCCACCCTGCAGCAGGAGGGCTCAGCCCTCCTCTTTGCCATTGAAAAGGAGATGCTGAGGAGGGGAGCAGGCATTAAAGTGAGACTCTTACCAGGAAGATAAGGGCGCAGAGTGTAGGGCACTGTGGCAGGGAGCTGCAGGAGGAGCAGGAGAGGCCACCTGCAGAGCTGTGCCTTCCACAGAGAAGCCTACACCGCCAGCCAGCCCGGGGCAGAGCATGGTGCACCAACTTCACTGTCCTGCTGGATGCCTGCAGAGGCTCTTGGCAGGAGAAACAGGGCAGGGAGTTGCTAGAGATCAGACTGCTGGGGCCCCCACCACAAAGGGGGTGCAGAATTCCCCTTCACGGGGAGGTGGGAAAGATGGCACAGGCTCCTCACTAGAGAGGACACCAGTGCCATACTGCTGTCCCCGCCTCAGGGTCTCCGGTTGCTCTGCTGGCTCACAGGTCTCCTCCTGATCCTACTGCCTTACTGCTTCCTCCTGATCATAAAAGACTACAACACTGGAAGTAATACAGAGCGTTTTATTAGCTTTGTGCTTTTGTGCATTGTCTCTGACTATGCTCTATTTCAGTCTTTCTCCTTTTGTCTTTTTCTGGACTTTCCTCATCTGATTCATTTTCATCTCGCTCAATGTTTCCTTCTGCTGTGCTGGAAGCTCTGCCTGCTGTTTTTATCTTCTATGCTTAGTTAAAGTTTTAACTCACATGATTCTTCATCCTTCAAGGATGCTGACAAGGACGCACTGCAAAGACAAAACCCTTAGCCCTTCTAAAACTCTGCTTCTCCAGTGGAAAGAGTAAACCTTGCCATGCAGTCTGGAAGAGAGGGCCTCGGCTCCTCAGGCCTCACTGAAGGCGCTAAGGAGGACGTAGATAGAGAGTTTGTCAGAGGCCAGGAAAATGATGACTAAAATGCTAGGGAGAGCTAGGAGGGTTCCCAGGGCCATCGAGGCACCGAGAATCCCAGGGGATTGTGCCTGGGACAGCAGTGTGCAACTCCCTTCCTCTCCCCAGATCAGCCACGGATCCCAGCACCCCCAGTTCTCCAACCACCACCGGTTCCCGTCCTTCCTGCGCACAGTGCCCAGCAGCGCCCACCAGCCCTGGCTCCTGGCCAGGCTCCTGGACCATTTCAAATGGACCTGGGTGGGCCTGGTGGGTTCTGACAACGGCAACTTTGAGCAGCTGGACCAGCAGCTGCGGGCACTGGTGCAGGCCCAGGGTGGCTGTGTGGCCTTCTCAAGCAAGATTTCCGGTCCAAACAACAGCATCCAAAGAGCGGCCACACACATCACCTCGACTCCCACTGCCCGGGTGATCATCTGCGACTGCTACCACTTTCACTTCCAACTCTTGGCTGAAGCCCTGGAGGACCGGGTGGTTGGAAGGACCTGGGTCTTCTCCACTTCCTTCCTCTACAGCCCTTCCGTGCTGGACCCCAGGGCCCAGCGTCTGCTGGATGGCAGCCTGAACCTGGCCATCTCTGCTGGGACCATGCCTGGCCTGCAGGGCTTCCTGCTGGCTCTGCGCCCAGCCGCACACCCTGACAGCAGTCTGCTGAGGAAGCTGTGGGAGCAGCTGCATCAGTGCAAGTGGCCCGGCCTCGTGGCTTTCCCCCAGAGCTCCAGGGAAGGGGCTCCAATGTGCACGGGTCTGGAGAACACGACTGTTGCCCACCTGGCCCCCTTCCGACTTTCCGACCTCAGGGCCACCTACCAAGCCTATCTGGCTGCCCGCGCCCTGCTGGTCGCCTATCAGACCCTGACCTCTTGCTCTGCAGGTGAAGGACCATTTGTGGGAGGCACATGTACCCAGGCACAGGCTGCCAGGCCCTGGCAGGTGAGTGGACGGGAAGCCCAGCACCGCGAGGTGGCTCAGTGTAGCAGAAAGGCCTGTGGCTAAGGGAAGGAGCTGAATTTAGAGCTGCAAGGTCTGGGGGCTAGGCCTACAATGAGATTTGCAAGGACCCCTCACCTGCCTCCCTGAAGATTGGCCCCTGCTCTGTTGAGTGAGTAGAGCAGCCTTTGCTCTTGGGTTCTTATGAGGAAAGTGGCAGGGAGTGTGTGTGGTGAGGAGTGTGTGTAGCTAGTGACAGCGCTGTCCTGGGACTGAAATTCCCTGACAGTAACATCGGCAGTAGGAACACTGATAAGTTTGAGAGGGCACTGACCTAGCCCAAAGCAGAAGGAGCACAGAAACAGGAGGGGGAACCTGACGGCAGCCCAGCTGTCCCCAGGGCTGGGACACTGTGTGCAGGAGGGAGCTTCAGAGCTGTGTATACGGCCACACGGCTGAGGACAGTGAATCTGCAGTGTGGACCTGGAACCCTTCTTGGCCACCTGTGCTTCTCCTGCTGCTCAGCCCAGGGCCCACAGCTCACTGTCCCCTCCTGAGCTCTCACAGGTGACCCCGGAACCGTCTCAGAGAGATGGGAGACACATTGAGAAGGCAAAGGCCTCAGCCAGCAGCGTCAACAAAACAGCCTGGGGTTTGTAGCCAGGAGAGTGGGGCCTGAGCTTTCTGTGTCCCTAACCCAATGTGGGGTTCAAGGCCAGTTCGGTCCCCTCCAGACATAAAGTGCCCTTGCACGTGAATCAGGCAGGGCCTCCCTTGGCTTTTCAGAGGCTCTAAGTGTGGTGGTGCTGACCCAAGACTGTGAGCTTGGTCTGCGGAGCCTGAGGGTCCCATGGAGGGAGCTGAGGGCGCCCAGCTATAGGACAGTCACTCTGACCCCTGCAGGCCAGGGGTGGGGTTCTCGACCCTCCGTTGGGCCCACCAAGCAGAGCTGCTCTGTTTTCCCTGCCTAGTAGATTGGAATCCAACACAAAATTTTGGGAATGGTGGCACATGCCTGAAATCCTGACACTCTCTGAGCCTAAGGAAGAAGGGTCACTAATTTGAGCCCGTCCCGGACAATTTAGTAAGCCCCTGCCTGACTTAACGTAAAAATATCCCAGAACGTAGCTCAGTGTGAAGGCCTAGGGTCCCATACCTGTATGCCAAAAAAAGAAAAATTAAAAATGACATTGACATAAAAATTTTACATGAAAACAAAAACTTTTTCAAAGTAGCAATTACAGGACTAGGTCACACCACTGATTCCTACATAATGAGACAGATAAGGACTTAAGATTTTCAAACAACCCAGCCTAGGCCTAATGCTCACCCCCACGGCAAAGGACAAAAGCAGCCCTTGGGGAACCTTGAGCCTGTGAACATGGCTGTGCTCCAAGAAAGCTTTACAGACACTATACTTTGAATATTGTTTTGCCGTCTGTAACAATACACTATTCTTCCTTTAGTCTTTTGAACTAGTTACAAAACTAGAAGCCATTGTCAACCCAGTAACAGGTGGCAGCCAGGTTTGGCTGCAGGCAGTCTGTGGTCTATAAGAGTCTGGCAGAGGGAAGGCGAGGGTGCCAGCTTTCTGTTCATGACCTCTGTAAGACACCTCAGGGCAGATGCAAAGGGTCAAGCTGGAACAGCCAGACTCGCCTCCTCCTGCCGGTGACCTCCACTGGTAACGATTCAGGAGTTATGCAAGCTGTTTTTAAGCTATTTTTGGTTGAAACTGGCCATGCTGGGGCTATTTATTCAATAGAAAACTGAAAAATCCAAGCTTCTTGTCCTTCTGCTAGTTATTCAGACATTAAGCAGCTCAACACCGCAAATATCCAAGCAACATTACAGAAAGAAAGTTAGAAAAATTCTTCTGCTATTAAACAAGGTTTCGCCTGGGAGTGCAGCCCCATGGTAGAGAGCTTGAGGGGCATGGGCGGGCCCTGGGCTCAGTCCTGCACTCACTAAAGAAGGTTGTCTTGGTCCCTCTGTGCTGCTGGAATAGGATGAGGTTGGATTATTTACAAATAACAGAAGTCAGGAAACAAGGAGGTTTAAGATTAAGACAGTACTATCCAGTGCATGCTGGGCCTTTCTGCTGCCCCCAGGCTGAGGCAGAGGGTAGGGCAGCTCCCTTAGCTCCCTCCAGCCCTTGCAGGGGTGAGAGAAGCACTAGCATGGTCATGACACCCCGGTCCCCTGGCTTCATCTGTTTTCAAAAGGAGCCCCTCCTCACAGCAACCCGAGAGAGAAAGTTTCAGCGAGAAATTGGAAGGACATGTGTTCAGAGCATTGCAAAATCAGGCATGAGCTCTTTAGGATGGGTTTGAAGAAAATGTGTCCCTATTTACAGGATGTGTTTTCTTTAAGGCTGTAAGATAAGAAGAGGTAGCACACATCAAGGGTCTGTGCCAGATGAAATGCCGAACCCCTCATATGTGTTAATCTTTGAGATGACTCCAGGCGTAGACCCCTTTAAACATGCAAGAAGCTCAGGAGGTGGCACAGGATCTGCAAGGTCCCCCCTGTTAGTTCAGGATGACGGTAGGGGTACACCTGGCTCCAGGGTCTGTCTGGCTCCATACCACTGTATCTCGAAGAATCCCGGAAGTCCTTCAGAGTTCCAGATCCCACAGGCCCCAGCTGAGTGATTCACTCATGATTCCTCCTGTGGTCTTACTGGACTCTGCTAGCCTAATCCCACAAACAGATTTCTATGCTGCCAGTGTGTACTGAGCAATGTCCACGGACCCGCAAGTAGAAAATGTACAAGTGTGCTTGCCCTCGGTGTGTTTGCACTCTACTTGGGAAGAGCAATGTACTAGCGCTGGGCATTAGGGCACAATGGGGAGATGTTGATTAAAAACTCCTTTTGTACTGATCCTGAAAATGGAATGATGAAAGTCCTTTATTGATAGTCACAAATCTAAAGTTCCCCAGGTGTGAAATCTAAGTTACCCTGAAAATCTCTCAGACTGTATCTGCTATTAATTTCTTTTTAATTCTGTACCAGCCACCCTGCTTGGTGCTTTGAAGGCAGGACAGAGTATTGGATCCTGGGTGCTGGTCATAGCTGGCACAAAGAAACACACAGCGCAGTCTTCATGCGTGGATGGTGCATAATTCCATAGGTCCTCGTCCACTGAGCAGCCCTCTTGTGAGTCTGTTTGAGACAGGAGCTAATGCTTCCAGACTTCTCTTGCCTTGAGCTGTGCCCGCACACAGGGTACAGGAACAGAGCAGAGCTCTTCTCTCACTAACTGTGCAGACGAGGTGCCTCCTTCCTGCCCCAGAAGATGTGCAGAGCACCCGCAGCAGGGAGGCTGCATGCCCTCCCAGGCTCAGCTCTTCACCTGGTCCTCCCCCTTCTGTCCCCCTCAGCTGCTCTACTACACACAAAACGTCCGCTTCACCACCAGCGCCCAGGAAGAGATTTTCTTCACTAGAGAAAGGGAGATGCTGACGACCTTCGACATCCAGAATATCAAGGTCCTTGAGGCACAGAGGGGACAGAAGGGCACAGTGGGACATTTTAACTTCAGGGCACCCGCCGGGAAAGAGCTAGAGATCCAGGAAGCAGCTGTCACCTGGGCGGGAGGAGGCTCCCAGGTGAGATCCCAGAGCCCCTCGTGTACCCTAGCTAATGGTGGGCTTTGCTGCATGGATCTGACGTGGTTAAGAGGAGGGCAGGAGGCCAGTACACCTCTGAGGGTCTTCAGGAAAGGAGGCTTCTGAACACCGCTGCCCGGCTCCAACAGTGCAGAAGCCGCTAAAGACAAAGGTAGCGACAAGAGGACAGCAGATGGTGGGTAATCCTCTATTCAGGTTCACCCCGAGGCACTCCACGCCTACCAGGAGTTGCCATCTTTTTATCTTTCTGGCCCTAGGCAAAGAAATGCTGAGCTTATATTAGACAACAGAAAATAACCTGTGAGACCCCACTGGTCCTGTCCAGGACCCCTTGGACTCTAATGTCACTGGATGGGGGAATTCTAACCGAGGGGGAGTTGCATCTCAGTGGGCAGGTCCTGTCTGCACTTCTCTCCACCCCACCTAAGCGGGGGTGCATGCTCCCTCTGTGAGCAACCCCAGCACATCTGGAATAAGGGGAAACAGTGGCTCTCTCCAGTATGGGGCTTTTCCATTCCCATACTCTCCTCTCACCACATCATGGCTGTCTTTCCCTATTCCCACATCTATCATACTCAGTGTCCAAATTTCTACACCTTGGGATGGGAAAGGAGGTGGCTAGTGAGAATACTGAGGAGGAATCAATGTACTGGCTCTGCAGTCACCCCTGGGTGTTGAGGTCCTCACTCGGGACCATGTTGGGCACCCTGTAATGGGTACTGCTCTTCTAGATCACTGTCATTCCCCACACCACAGAACCCTTCCTTCAGCCTGTGTAGGAAAATTCACACTGCAGTCAGGATACAAACTCAGTGGTTCCCATGTAAGGGTGGTTTTGCCTCTAAAGGGACGATGACAATCTTTGGTTGTCATGACTTGGGGAAGGGCATTTAGTCTCCAAGGAGGAGATGCCAGGGACACTGCTAAGCACCCTACAATGCCCGGTTCGGCCTCTACCACAAAGGACACTCCGGCTCAGTGTCAGTGATGCTGAGGTCGGGAAACCGGGCTCCAGAAACCCCGCTGTGCTGCTGAGGCTTTGCTTGTGACTCACTGTGCTGGGCTCAGCTCTGACAGTGCTCGGGAAAATGAGTGTCTTGAAATAAATATCAGTGTGTTTGCAGAACTGGGTTTGAAGGACACACTCCCCAGGTAATATTATCCCCGCACATTGGTTTTGGCCACTGCTTCATCTCAAGTTTCACATCGTCTTCAAAACATATATCACTACTGTCCAGCTCCACTGGAGACAAACTGAAGCAGAAAGGGGAAATGCAGTCTCTACTCCCACAAGTGCAGACCCAGAATCTAACCAAATCTATCATCTCCACCCAGGATGTCTCCATGTACCCAACAAGCTGGGGAGTCAGAAAGGGCTCACTTTTACCCAGATTCCCCAACACTCTGTAGAGGGCATGAGACAGGTCATTAACTATTTGGATCAGAGATGGAGGGAAGGGGAAAGGGAAAGAGAGAGAACAAACCAAAAATGGAAGGGGAAAAGGAGGGGGAAGGTGCAAGGGAAGAAGGCAAAGAGAGGTTAATTTAAAACAAAGAATGGGAGAAAACAAGAAAAGAAGGACTCAGTACCAGAGAGTTCACCGCTCTACTCCCTCCCAACCCTGAGCGCTGATGCTACTCAGCTTCCCAGCAGCCCCCAGCCCTCTCTCCTCCCCCGTGCAGGTCCCTTCCTCGGTCTGCAATGAAAAGTGCCCTGTGGGGACCAGGAAGTCAGCCCTGCACGAGAAGTCAAAATGCTGCTACGAATGCCTGCCCTGCCCCAGAGGGGAGATCGCCCCGGCACCAGGTAAGGGGGGCTGGACCCTGGCCAGAGGGTGGCCGGCCAGCAGCCAAGGACTGCCGTATATAGAAGATCAGTTCACAAGCAGGGAGGGTCCTTTAATGAGGACAAGTCCAGCAATGTCCATGTGCCCTTCCAAACGCTTCGCTGAAACCATTTAAGACGATTGTGTTCATTTTTTCTTCCATCAGCGGTGAATTTCCCCAAATCCTGTGTCTAGTTTAACATCTGGCTCCCAGTAGGAATTACATACATGTTCTTTTAAAATCCCCCCCCAAATCCTTCTAAAAAAGAGGAGGAGGAGGAGGAGGAGGAAGCAGAAGCAGCAGCAGAGCAGCAGCAGTAGAAGAAGCAGATGCAGAAAAAGAAGAAGAAAAGGAAGAAGAGAAGAAGAAGAAGAGGAAGAAGAAGAAGAAGAGGAAGAGGAGGAGGAGGAGGAAGAGGAGGAGGAGAAGAAGAAGAAGAAGAAGAGGAAGAAGAAGAAGAAGAAGAAGAAGAAGAAGAAGAAGAAGAAGAAGAAGAAGAAGAAGAAGAAGAAGAAGAAGAGAAGAGTGTTTTCCTTTTATGATATAGAATTTCTACACCATAAGAGTCGCCTGCACTTCAGTGATTTCACTGGGGTTTCTAGAGTGACGCAGCCTCTCCCACAACCCAATCCTAAAGCTTTCCATCATCCCACCCAAGATTCCCGTGGGCCCCGTGCCTTCGGCCTTTTTTTGCATCACCACTGCACCTTTTCCTGCCTCCATAAACTGGCAGTTTCTGGATATTTCCTGAAATATCCAGGTCCATATCATATGTGGTGGCTCCTGTTTTCATTATTATATGTTTAGTATAAATGCCTATTCTTTGGTGGAATTCACTGTGACACACACCCGTGCCCTGACCCCGACCCTCCACTCTTCCTGGACGTGCCGTCTCTCCCTGCCTTCCTCCCCTCCCCCACTGACTCCTTCCCCATCCCTCAAAGCCCTTGTTAATTTCTCTCAGTGCTTCCACACCTTTACATGTCCCTTCTCTAGTGACCACTTCTGTTCCATGCCTCTGCAAGGCTAACTTCATTGATTTCTGTGCACGAGTGAGGACATGTGGGGTTTGTCTTTCTGTGGCTCATGTGTTTCACTCAACGTAATGTTCTGCACTTCCTTCTGTGTTCCCACAAACGACAAGATCTCATCTCTTGATGGCTGAGTAGTATCCTATGACACATCGGTGCTACATTTCCTTTATCCATCCAACCACTGCAGGACATCAGGGCCAACTCCATAGTTGGGTGGCTGTGAATAGTGTCACCAAGCCAAAGGGGTGGGTATATTTTGAGTATAATATTTCACCTCCTTTGGGTGCACATCCAGTAGTAGAATGGCTGGAATAGAGCAGTTTTCTCTTTCATTTTTTTAAGGAGTCCCCTTCTATTCCCCATCATGCCCATTTGCATCCCTCCCAAGAGTGTATGACTTTGAGAAATGTCTACTTAACCCATTTGGGCACTGGATTCTCCATCTTTTGGTCTTCATGTGCTTCATTTCCTTGTATATCTCAGGCTCTTATCCGATATATGACTCATCCATATACTTATGATTTTTACTCTTCTTCATCTTCTTCTGGTTGATGCATAATTTCCATCCATGATATTCTGAGATGGTGCCTGACAGGATTTAAATGTTTTTAAATATCTTAAGACCAGCATTTTACAGGGTGTCCACAGTCCCAAAACTGGAGGTTGATGAGGAGCTCTTCCTAGATTCTGGGGTCAAACAGGTGAGTGACAGGTTTATGGCCATGGTAACTGCTGTCCTGAAGTTGCAGGGCATGGAGGGGCTATGTTCCACCCAGTGACACACTCAGCAGCCAGAGCCTCCTGGCAGGACCCTCCACTTCCCAACCATCCCTGAGCCACCACAACACCTCACAATGTCTCTACTGGGAGTTTGGAGCATGGGGCTTATGGAAAGTGAGTGTTCTTTGAAGCAGAACTATTACTTTTAGATCAAATCTCTAAACTAGATGTTGTTGTTGTTGTTGTTGTTGTTGTTGTTGTTGTTGTTACTGGGGATTGAACTCATGACCTCACGTTTGCCAGGCAGGTGCTATGCCACTGAGCTAAATCCTCAGCCTCTCTAAATTTAAACCTTGCAAAAACTGTGGATTTCTCCTGCAGTTAGAAAGGCTGGTCTGCTGTTATTCTCAAGGGAGGCCACCCTTTCCAGCTAGGCAGATAGGATGGGGGCATGGCTCCCTGCGAATTACTTTTTTGCCCTTTGCTCTTCCTGTTATTCCTGCCCCCAAGCCATGCGGCCTCTGTGGTTCTCCAAGCTGCTTAGGATCACCAGTGCATCCACATTGGTTCCCAGAGTCCTTCCTCCCTCTCATTCTCATTATCACATTTTCCCTTCCACTTCCCCATCCTTCTCTGTCTCAGGGCCACAGAAGGGTTTATCTGTTTGGCCACCATGCCTTCATTGCCCCCCATCAACTCCACCTGTGTTTAACGAAGATACGACACAGTCACCATGTACCAGCTGGTGTCTCCTTTATGCTTATTCTGTGTTGGATGTAAGCGTATCGGAATTCTACCCTCACTCGGGCACAGTGCTTGTTTCTTGATAAAGAAACTAGACTATCACACGAAGGCAGTGCACCCCAACTGAAGTTCAAGCACTGAGCCACAGATCGGAGTGGGACAGCTCATTCTAATGAGGGGAGACTTTTGGATGGAAGGTGCCATCTGTGAGTAGGACACCAAAGCCAGTGAACCAGAGAGAGAGTCAGGCCAAGGACTCAGTTAACAAACATCTAAGGAACAAGCAATAGGAGTCAGCTCCTGGTGGGAGGGGTGCAGGAAGCAGGTGGGAGACCAGAGAGGGCCCGGGCCCCACATTCTGGAGCATGGAGTGCGCACTCTGCAGGGGTCAGCGGTGGGAGGAGCAGAGCAGACAATGGATGCGGAAAAAAGAAGGTGAATGCAGCAACTTTTAAAACCTAAATCACTGTTGATTCACAGATTTGGACAAAGCTTTTTCCCACATTGAAAACACTCCCAGGGGCAGGGGAGATTGTGGGAATGCTCTTTGCTCTCTTAAAAAAAAAAAAAGAAAAAGCTGTGCCACTGGAGAAAGCTGAGGAGCTACCCCACACTGAAGAGTGGAGGAGGAAAGTGACAGACAGGAAGTCCTCAGATCTGCACGCTGGCGGGACATGGAAATCAGGGATCTGAGAACAGAGAGCCAGACCCAAACCAAGGCAAGGATTATTTGGCAGTGTAGGCCTCCAGCACAAAATGCGTCACTATGGAGGGTAACTAGCTGCTAAGTGCACACTGGTGTCAGCCAGAGGGAGGTGGCTTCATTTAGAAGGAGAGGCGGCCAGCGCTCCATAGCAGAAGGCACTCACTGATCAGCTCTGGCTGGGAATCATGGCACTTCCAAGCTGGTTATTCAGCCCAGGGGAAAGAGACCCAGACAGGAGCCTGGTGCCCTAGGCTGCACCATGGCATTTCCTATTCTCCTTCAGAAAGAGCAGCTGCGGCCAGGATTCCTGCCATCTGTGGCTTGGTCCGTGGATTCAGGGAGAGCAGGCAGTGCAGAAGGCCCATGACTGTGAGACTGAAACTCGCTGGCCCTCTGGAGAGGTCACCATACAAGGGACAGCTCCTCCTTTGTGGGACGGTGTCCAGGGCTTCCCTGCGCTGCTCTCTGACTCAGCTTCTCTTACTCCTCAGATAGTGCCATGTGCAAGAAGTGTCCTGGGGACCAGTGGCCTGGAGTGGGGAAGAGCCAGTGCATCCCCAGAACCCTTGACTTCCTGTCCTACCACGAGCCCCTTGGCATGGTGCTAGCCGCCTGCACAGCCCTGCTCTTCCTCCTCACCCTGGCTGTCCTGGGCATTTTCATTCGGCACCACCACAGCCCCATCGTCCGTGCCAACAACCGCCGGCTAAGCTACCTCCTGCTGGGCGCCCTGGCACTCTGCTTCCTCTGCCCCTTCCTGTTCCTGGGCCACCCGGGTGTCATCACTTGCGCTATGCGCCAGGCAGCCTTTGGGATCACCTTCACAGTCTGCGTGTCCACTGTGCTGGCTAAGACAGTTGTGGTGGTGGCCGCCTTCCACACCACACAGCCAGGCATTCACATCAGCAAGTGGGTGGGGTCCCAGCTCCCTAGCACCATCCCCAGTGTCTGTTCCCTGATCCAGGCTGCCTTGTGCACCCTCTGGGTGGCCCGATGGCCCCCAAGGCCTATGAACTCCACGGAACCTGGGGCCAGCATCACGGTCAAGTGCGATGGGGGCTCCGTGGTGCTGTTCTACACCATGCTGGGCTACTTGGCTTTGCTGGGTCTGGTCAGCTTGCTGGTGGCCTTCCCTGCCCGCCGGCTGCCTGACACCTTCAATTGAGGCCAAGCACATCACCATCAGCATGCTGGTCTGCTCTTGCGTCTGGGTGTCCTTCATCCCTGCCCATGTGAGCACCCAAGGCAAAGACACGGTGGCCGTGGAGGTCTTCACCATCTTGGCATCAGCTGCAGGCCTCATGTGCTGCCTCTTCTTCCCCAAATGCTACATCATCCTTCTCCACCCTGAAAGGAACACCAGAGGACAAGTGCTTGGCAGACGAGATCCCAAATGAGCAACACAGACGTGGACCACAGGGAGGCCACTTTCCTGTGATGCCCTTCTTGAACTTCCCACCACAGGGATGCTCCTTCCTCTGAGCCTGTCACACCATCTGGCCCCTGTGGTCACCAGACCTGGCTCCTAACCTGGCTCTTTCGCGCACGCTAGCTGTCAGAACCTGCGCATGTTACTTAACCCCTTGCTGCCCAACTGTCCTCCGTCTAAGATGCCCCTGAGCCTTTCTCTGAGGGCGGGTGAGGATGAAATGAGAAACCGTGTGATGTCACAGCACAGGTCAGACACTGAGAAAGTGAATCTGTGAAAACCTCTGGCATGGTGAACTTTAAGAGATAAGGGAATAAGTGACAAGGGAGAAGAACAATTGCCCGCGCCTCGTCATGCAGGTGGACGGGCAGGTGAACAAGACTTCAACCGTAGCTCTAAGGCTTAATGGGATACATGATTGGGACAATTTCTGCGGCTTCTCTGTAACTCTCTTCCTTTGTCTGTAAAGGAGACCAGCAACAACTTTGTGGGATTAGCGATGAGGAGCAAACGAATTAACATTAAACGTTTAGGGTAGTCTGTGGTACATAAAAAGCACTAATCAACAATCAGCTCAATAATTCAATAAAATCACACATAGTGACAAACTTAGGTCTCTTGATTCGAGAAAACACTGAAACTTCTAAAAATCCCTGGCCCTAAGGAGGGTCCCAGGAAAAGGCTTTGGAGAGAGGCTACAAAGAGCCTGGGACCTCACATTTCCAGCCTGACCTGATTTGAGTAGACCAAACACACCAGTCAGAAAAACTTTTCTTAACTACCTGTACCTACTCAGGGCAGCTGAATAACTTTGAGCAGCTGAGAACAAGCGGCTACCACAGACCCAGTGTGGTGACCCCAGGGGAGAGTGCAAATGAAGCTCCTTCCCCTCCCCGAGAGCGGAAGGATGCTAATGAGGCCCAGGAAACACGAGATCATGAATTTGAGGGTGTAATGGGCTGCTCCTTGGGCAAAGGGGTGACTGATGGTGTCACACTAAAATGTCTCCAAGGACCCAGGTCTCGGCAGTTCTGTGTTCGCGACATATTTTAACGATCTGCCAAAGGGCCAGGGCTGCCAAGGATGTGGCTCCAAAGGCTCAAAATGAAGCCACCAAAAACCAAGGATATCAATAAATCAGATTGGTTTAGAGATCAGAAGGCTTGTAAGCATCTTCCAGCTAAAGGCAGGACTCTGAGAAACCTGCCTTAGGAATAAGTCCTAAGGACCTGAGCAACAGAAATAGAAAAGGAAGAGACTAAACAGACTAATGAAACCAAAATGGGAATCCCAATGTAGGCACAAGGTTTAAGAACAACATGGACACAGGCAAGATGGTTCAGACAGACTTTGACCAGAGCAGACCCATATCAAAGCTTTTGATCCATTCATATATCGGCACATGGAACACTGTAGAGTTCTGATTTCAGGTTGTGAATCTGGTCATCCTCACCAAGTTCCATGCCAAAGTGTTTCACAGGATGGTTACCAGATAAAGAAGCAGTCAGTATTCTAGCACCCAGCCTGAGGAAAACTGGAGAAACACTGCTCTTTCCTGTACTGCTATGGTTTGTGTCTAGGTGGCTCCCCAAGCTTCATGCAGTCATGGAAGCAGCTGAATCTAGCATTTGTGACTGGTTCGTTGTCTAGTGCTTGGACTGGTGATGCGAGTGGTGCACCCACCAAAGGGGGAGAGCCAACATACAACGTAAGGTGGGAAGGAGGCATGTTTTCCCTCTCTTTTGCCCTTTTTGCTCTTGCTGTTTGCTGCCACCAATAACAACTGCCCCTTAGCCAGGACATCCTACCTTTGGGGCAGCTGAGTGTGGACTGAAATCTTCAAAATATCTATAAGCTAAATAAACTCTTCCATCCTAATTTTGGGCTTCAGGTATTTTGTCTCAGCAATGAGAGAAAAGTAACCAAGACATGTACACTATATTTTTGAGTGCTGTTTATCCAGAATATTCCCTGTGGCATTCTCTGTGTACTAATGAAGTAAACCAGCTCTTCAGAGCCTGTGGTTCACAGGATGAGTGTATATATATATATATATATATATATATCCCAAAAAAGCAATTTTCAGAAATGCCCTATTTACAAAAATATGCATTTTATCTGACATGATTTCATAATATATTGGTATAAACTGATTTGCTATTGGTAGTGGCTTTAAAAACATTAGCTATCTGTACCAACACAAATCATGCAACCCAGATTCTGGAAACAGTAATCACTTTAGTTTTGTAATGTAAATAATCACACTCACAAAAATAGGCTTTTTCCAGATTAGTTCCTGAAGTCAAGTTTTACTAAAACAAAATACACTTTTATATCTGTATAAAAGCATACCCCTTTTTAGGGGTATGCTTCAGAGTTTTTGCCCTACTATGTCACTTGGGTTAAGAAATGGTAATGCCTCCCGTAGAGTCATTCTTAGAGTAATCCTCAAAATTCAGAGACCAGCCCCTGTGTTTAAAGTTTCGTTCCATCTATTACTAAAAATATTCCCAATTATAACCCAACACATTTTACATTGTGTCCATCAGCTGGAAACCTGAGTCTAACTCATTTTGTGTTCACATCTACTTGGTTAGGTACCTGAAAGTATGGAGCCCTCTTTCGTTCACAGGAATTGTTCTATTTAATCCTGAAAGATTTAAAGTGTATAATCTGTGTCTTCCCTGTTAACTACAAAAAATACAATAGCTCAGATGTTATCGAGCAAAACTGTGCTGAAGACATTGTGGTGCAGTGCTCACATTACTGGGCAGAGACTGTCACAGAAAACCTCTCCACACAGATCCAAGTTCAGCAGATTCCTCTTGTATTTACTGTCATTTGGAGAACCCATATTTAAATGCTGATTATGAGTGTCTTTAGAAATACCATTATCTCCTGGAGGAGATTATTCAAATTATAGTTGCCTTTGTAAGACTGTTTTGAGAGAGATGACATTGCCACATGATTTCCTTAAACAATTTCCGCACATGGTCTGGAAAGGGAAGACCGTTCTGTCTCCAATAAGAGAATGTGTATGCAGAAAAGATTAAGAGCATCTGTCCCATGGAGAGCCAGCTCTGACTCCAGGGGATCTGACTGTGGTAAAAACTACCGATTGTCTACGCAATTTGTACTCCTCTTTCTCTCCCGTTCCTCAGCGGTGGCTGAGTGGCTGCCCAATGGTACAGTATTTTGCCACTCTTGAAGTGAGATGTGATCCCCAGCTCACTTCCCACCTTGAGGTAAGTGGAAGTGGCCTGTGTTGCATCCGGAGAACCCTTGAGACCGGGGTGCTTCTTCTCCCTGCTGTATCCTTGCCCCTCTGCCGAATTTGACCATGCACATAACAAGAAAGCCGAGGTCAGTCACCTCTGCCACTGAAGGACAAGGGCAGACTTCAATGTCATCAGAGCAAGACACAGAGGTGGTACAGCCTGATCTAGGGACCCTAAAATTTGAGTTTTATAAAACTTTCAAGTCATGCAGTGTGATTCTCCTTTGCAGTTCTTTTAATCAAGTAAAAGTGTGAAATCTGTTCTTGGCTCACAGACTATTACAAAGCCAGTGCTAAGCCAGATTCACCCTACACACTTGGTTTTGCCAGTATTGCAGGGGATGCTGGCCCCAGAAGACTGAAGGAAAGTGGGTCCTTGGATACCATTGGACCTGGGCTGTGCATCAATCTGGACCATGCAGCATCTTGGGCTCTCGCATGGAAGAGAAAGTGTGCTCCATTCTGTCAGCTTCCTTGCAGTTAGTCATCTCCCATGGCAGCAGCTGAGTTTCCCGCTAACTCTGACACAGTTTGTCACTCACAGTTATGCACTCACAGCTCCCTTCCAAAGTCCTGACTACCATCCTTGTAAATATGCAAGGCTAGGAAACTGAGTCACCCCAATCTGTCTTCCCACTACCCCCTCCAAAACCTGAGGGAAAAGGTGAGGCCCAGGCCCTCCTTCACCTCCTTGTTCTGAAGACTATAGATGAGGGGGTTGAGCATCGGCATGACCACAGAATAGAAGACAGACACCACTTTGTTGAAGTTGATGGAGGAAGCCATCTTGATGCAGACGTACATGAAGAAGAGTGTGCCATAGAAGAGGCCTACAATAGTCAGGTGAGCAGCGCAGGTGGAGAAGGCCTTTCAGCACTTGGCTGTAGGCTGGATGTGCAGCAGGATCCAGACGATGTTGCCATAGGACACAGCAATGACTGTCAAGGAGATCAAGAGCACAGCCAGAGACACCAAGAAATCCACAGTCTCCTTCAGGGTGACATTGGAGCAGGAAAGGGCCAGCAGGGGAAAGCATCACAAAAGAAGTGGTCAATAATATTGGGGCCGCAAAATGTCAGCTGAGACATGAGGTAGACGGGAAAGATGGGTGTGAGGAAGCCTAAGAGTCAGCAAGCAGCTGCCATATGGAAGCAGGTGCCCCAGGATACCAGGGACCCATAGTGAAGAGGCACACAGATGGCCACATAGCGGCCATAGGCCATGGCGGCCAGGAGGAAGCACCCAGTAGCCCCGAGGAAAGTGAAGAGGAAGAGCTGGGACATGCAGCCAGTGTAGGATATGCTCTTGCCTCCATCCGCCCCAATGAAACCAGCCAGCATCTTGGGCACAGTGACCGAGGTGTACCAGATTTCAAGGCAGGACAGGTGTGTCAGGAAGAAGTACATGGGTCTCCATAGCCAGTAGTCCACACATACCACTAAGAAGATGGCCAGCTTCTCTGCCAAGGTGAAGAGGTACATGGTGAGGAAAAGCATGAAGAAAAGGAGTTTCTTGCACCCCGGCAAAGCCCAGCATGACAAACTCTGTCACCTGGGTCTGAGTTGGGGTATGTGGCTGCACAGCTGAGAACAGGAACTCAGAATATCCATAGCCTCATAGTTCACAAAAGGTCAGATGTCTTGAGAGGATGCTGAACTAAAACAACTTCCACTGTGAGAGAGGGGAGTGAAGTCAAGACAGGGACCTGCCCATGAGAATTTAAAGTCTGTAGTGGGGACCAAAAAAATAAAAACCCTCTTTCAGTTAAAGATGAAACGTGCTGGATGAAAAGACAGACCACGAGGGAAGGAGGCAGCAGGAACGTTCAACCAGTCTTGAGAAATCTTTCCAGAGACAGGGTTGGCTAAGCTTGAATCCAAAAGAAGTCTCGGTTAATGAGAGGAAATGTAGAGAAGTAGAGAGGGCACTGAGTGTAAAACCCCAGGCATGGTGGAAGACACTGTGGTGGGGGCGGCATCAAGTAGATTCGGTTTATCACAGAAGCTAAGAGCGCACCTGGCGTATCCATGAGGCTCATTAGAGGAACAGCATACGTAAATATATATAACTGATAGAATGATAGCTAAAGAATTACAAGGCAGCCTTCCAATGGCTGCCTGCAGAGTCAGAGGTGGAGA
The DNA here is from genome assembly GCF_034190915.1 of Cavia porcellus. Lineage (NCBI taxonomy): Eukaryota > Metazoa > Chordata > Mammalia > Rodentia > Caviidae > Cavia > Cavia porcellus. Next base: position 51,348,985 of record NW_026947500.1, on the reverse strand, counting down.
CATGGAAGAAGACTGTCCATGCACTGCAGAGCTGGAGGAGCCAGTCAAGGATCCAAGACCTGGAGCTCACTGCAGAGTCCCATGTGAGTCCATATCAGGAAGCCAGAGGGTCTGCCCAGGAAGCCTGGTGGTGGACGTCTAAAGGCAGTGATGAAGACTGGAGTCCTCCAAAGAAGCTGAAGCAACATTTCCTCCTTCTTTCCCTTTTGATTCCATCCAGGCTGCAAGCCTATTGGCTGGTGCCACCCATGCCCAGGAGGGTCTGCCCTCCTCAGTGAATCCATCATCCAGTCACACACAGAACTTTGCTAAAGTAATCTGAAAGGTGTTTCTTATTCAAAAGGACACTGCAGTGAACTATCACAGCTTCAGGAGAATATAACTAATAGACATGTGAAATTTAAAACTAAGAAGCTATTAGCATCACGGTGAGTTGGTAAGTATTAGGGGGAATTTTACGCATGAACCTCTACTGGGACAGAGTGTAAAGGACAAATAACTCTTTTTGAATTGAAGAGTGGGGTAGGCTAGGGGGACACTAGGAAGGGGCAATGACCAGAGCAGGGGAAAGGGCAGCAGAACTCGAGGGGTCCTAACCTGCTGTCCTTTTTGTGCTTCTCGAGACACAGGTCTGGAGGTACTGAGAGGAGAGGCGAGAGGACAGGAGCCAGGGCTGCTGCGGGTGAGGGACTGTCAGAAGACTTGGAGGCTGAACATAGCTAACAGACATAGAATCAGCAGACTGAGCTCCAATGCAAGCTAAACAATCCCGTTTCAAAACCAGAGAGTAACACAGAGATACAGAGAAGTGAATGTCAACCTTATTTTAAGATTAGATGAAAAAATACAGCATTTCCATTGCCACCGCAGTTTTATAACATATTCTTGACTCTCTTCCTATCGCACAGTGGGGACAACAGTCACATCTTTGTGGCTGTTTGATCAACAATAGGAAGGAAACAAACACTGTAGAGAACCAGACCTTAGGAACCATCAGTCTCTGCTTCCTGCAGCCAGAACCCCAGTGCATGGTGTGAGGAAAGCCCTTGCTGTGTGGGGAAAGGTCCATGCAGAGGAACTAAGGTCCTTTACCCCTGACAGTCAGCCCTGGTAGCCTTGGAAACAGATGTCCAACACTCAGAGGAGGCAGCTGTGCAGACACCAGCCCTCCTGAGGAGCCCTTCTCAGACTGCAAATCTGTGAGCTCAACAACTGATCATAGATGAGCCACTAAGTTAGGGGTGGTTTACTAAATGGTAGATAATGAAAAACAATTATATATCAGTTCTATAACCTTCAGCAAATTTTCAAGCTTCTGATCCTCTGGAGAAAAACAAATAATGTTTTGCCTACAGTCACAAATTCCTGCACTAGAGGCTGCATCCAGATTTGCCAAGGTCTCCAGCCCTACCCTTTCCAGTATAAATAACCATGTTCCTCCAGTCTCACCTTTGCATGACTTCCTGGCAGTGGAAGCACAGAGAGATACAAAACCAGAAATGAGCAGGGTCAGGGTCTTCAGATTCCTGAGTGTATTTTCACCAGGTCCATGTCCATTCCACAACACCTTCCAAGTGGACAGCCTCTAAATACTGGCTTCCTGGCTGGATACTTTGTCGCAACGCCATATACCTTACCTTCTGTTGGCTCCATGAGACTTCAGAATGCAATCCCGAGTATTTCCCACTTTCCTATCTGCCTTCCATGGTGGCCATCTCTGAACAGCACTTCCCATCTGTGGATGCCCTCCCTGATGGGGATGCCATCGAAGCCTGGCTTAATGTTCATTGTTTCTCATGGTCTAAAGAGCATGAGACTTAGACTCATGTGGATCCAACACTGTGTCCTGGATCTGTAATATACTGACTTGCTTGTCTCATTGATTTGTTGTGAGTATTCTTCCTGAGTCTTCTTGAAGTCTTCCTTCTAAGTCCCTCCAGCTGTGGCTCATTTGCTAGTCCTGTCTTCACTTGGAAGCCTTCTCCTTCACTTGCTTCTATAAATACATATAAGACTAAGACCAAAACATGCACAGAGCATCTCTGCTCCCTACCAGAAAGCACGCCGGGCACTGAGGAGCATCCCAGCCCAGAGCAGGAGCCCCAGAACCCAGCATGTGCTCTGGACAGCTCAGGGCTGGCTCATGATACTTTCAGATCTCTGATCCTTAATGCAGATAGAGGATGCCAGAGACTTTAGAGTTGTATCAGGGGCAGAATTGTTACCTGGAATACCAAAAAGGGGTAATGAAGTGGTATATTTCAGACAGAGAAAGAAATAGCAGAGATCCATGCTTGGCTTTCCTCCATGCCCAGTTATTGCCAGGAAAAGCTGCCTGAACCGCAAATACATCTTTCCCCACAGCATCCATCAGCGACACATGTCCTCTGGGTTCTTTGAGAAGCAGGTGTCTTTCCCCACTCTCTCTTTCCCCATCCTAGAGCCCAGATCCCTAACGAAAATAACTCATGTCTTCCTAGTGCTGCAAGACTCAAACTTTTCCTGTAGAGAGCCAGGCTGTAAACAGTGTGAAACACAGAGAGTCTCTGACCATGTTTTCGTATCAGATTTTTTACAATGCTTTAAAAATGTTGTTTAAAAACATTGTTTTAAATTTATGAGTTCTAGACACTGCAAGCTGGATTTGGAGCCTGGGCTACAGTTTGCAAAACCCTAATCCACACCAGACTGTGGGGAAACAGACACCACTGTCTTGTGTTAACCTAGAGTCACCCTTTTTGGTGGATATGTATAGCAGCTCTGCCACCACCAGGATGCCAAACTCCCCAAGTCATCTGTTTTCTGGTGCTCTGCAGAGAGGTAGGCCATGGAGAGGATGACACCCAAGAATCTAAAGGTTGGACACAAGTGGGTGTGTGTCATTACCGTTTCCCCAACCCTGGTGTCTAGTTAATAAGTGACAAAGAGACCTTTCCTGAAGTCCATATTGAAAGCTGTTATCAAATGATGCTAAGAAAGAGCCTGAGTCTTCCCCAGCTCCTCCTCCACACTCTGACACACAGCTACATCCTTTAAGCCTTCAGGGATAAATTCAAGCTTGAAAATGGATTCGATTGAAACATTTCCTGCAGCTGGGACAAAATATCCAACACCCACAGCTTCAAGAAAGAGAGGTTTATTTGGCTCACGGTTTCTATCCATTGTTGACTGGCTCCAAGGCAGAAACAGCATGGCAGAAATGCGTGGCTGAAAAAGGCTCTACCACCCATGGCAGCTGGGAGCAGAGAGACAAGGAGGGAGTCAGGGACAAGAATCTTCCAGGTCACAGTCCACCGACCCTCTCCAGCCAGGGCCAGCCTCCTAAGAGCACTTCAACTATGAACTCATCCATGGATGAATGCACCAATGAGTAAATGCCCCTGGGGTCCAGTCACCTCCACACACACAGGAGAATGGGGCAACATCAAGTGGACTGGACTGATACACTGAGCAAACCACTCAGGAAGCTCAGATGAATGAAATAACCAAGTGAACATCTCATTACTTCATTTACCAGCATTCAGTCATGCACAGTTCAGTGACAGGAGTATGTTCTTCGAAATTCATGGTGAAGCAATGTTGTCAGTGTGCAAACATCAGAGTCCACTCATACAAGCTAAGACTCTAGATCATCACTAAATGGTATCACCTTACCTAACTACTTCCATACATGTGGCCCATCACTGCCCAACATGAACCATGACACCTATGACGATATATTTATTTGCTCTCATTCATTAAAAAGAGAATCTCTGGTTTACCTAACTCTTGGAAAATGTTGAAATCTGTGGCTCACACCCACCTTCATGCCCAACACATCCTTCTTCACACATTCACCAAAGAGACCTGCGATGGCTGTGGTAGTGGGAATCAGCCCCACAGCGTAATTGTGGCCGCATGTAGTGTGAGATGCCCTAGTACCTTCAAATCCCACCCCACTCCCAGGTCCCGCCTCAGAGAACAGGATGAATTCCTGCTGGAATCACTGAAGGCAGCAGACATGGTATAATGAAGAACATTTCCAGAAAGGGCGGTCTCTCCTCAGAGCATCAGTTCCTAGGCTTGTTTGTTTGTTTGTGTTTGTTTGCCGCAGTACTGAGGCCCACCCTCTTTACACCTGAGCTACATCCCCAGTCCTTTTCTACTTTTCACTGTGAGACAGGGAGTCAACAGTCCCTCCTTCCCTGGTTCCCCAGTGTTGGCTATACAGGTGTGCGCCCCTAAACCCAGACCCAAAAGCTGCTCTTCGTCTGTCCCCCCACCTGCTGGCACCTGTGTTGCCATAAAGAGCCCCAACACCAGGCCACATGCAGCAAATACCCAGATGAGTTCAGTGGCAAATGCCTGCTCCTGCCATATGCTCACCCCCGTGCTCCATTCCTTTCCCCCTCAGCTCCCTATTTTCGAGGGAACAGGGGTAAGCACAGCTGCCAACCCTTACAGGAGAGCCACATCCCCATCGCTGTCACCACGGCCTCCTGCATATCTGGGCTAAGCATCCCTCAAGGAGGCACCTCATGTGTCCACAGCAGCCTCTGTCACTGGCTGTGACAGGAGGCAAACAGAATTGATTTGCCATTATCATGTCATCTTCTTACTTCAGAATTATATCTCCTGGAAATCTCCTGGAAACTTGTTTTTAAACTTTGGTACATCCAGGGTTTAAGTTCTCTTGTTTGTCAGGTAGCTGGGAAGAGAAACAGGAGCTCCCAGCTTGCAGGATTCCCACGGGCCTGGCTTCAACGAGCTGGTAATTGAGGGCTCCAGGTGACAGAGTCAGACCCAAGCTGAGCCCTAATCCCACCAGCTCCCTGGCAGGCCAGGCACAGAGCCCTCTCTAACACACAGGTGGGATCTGGACATGGAGGGCTCCTCTTGTGGTTGTAGGGGCTCCGAGCTACATACACGTGGGCTCCTGTGTGAGGATTAAACACAAGAGAAAGCAGGGAGAAGATCGGAGCAGCCTCCCCAGCCACAAGCACAGCAGAGACCCAGCCAGCTGAGCCCAGGAGACCGAGATAGCAGCTAGGGACCAAGGAGAATGAGCCCCTCTTGGCTTCAGGCTGCCACTTCCTGAAGACCCCACAGGGCATTCTGGCAGGCCCTGGGTCTGCTAATTAGGAGCCATGAGATCACCATGGCCTCCCAGGGAAAGGACAGCCCACAGGGCTACACGTAAGTGGAACTTAACAAGATGGGAAAGCCAAACCAGAACAAGCAGGTTGGTTCTGACTGGGCTGATGGTGTCTTTGAGGGGGGCGACATCAGATGAAAGGGAGTCTGAACTCCAAGCATCTCTCAGCACCCTAGTGCTGTGTGAGCTTAAGTGATCTCTAGAGTTCTGTGTGCTTGGCCTCCCTCACTTAGGAAAGGATTGGTATTTAAGCACCGTGGCTCCAGGAAACAGCAGGTAAAAGACAAACACGAGATCACAAATTGGGAAAACTCCAGAGAAGGTCAAGTTATATCAAAGTCAGAGTCATTGCTTTAGATCTACCTGACTGAGGATGCTTTCCAAACACCAGCCCCCACATGTTTTTGGCTTTGCCCCCCCCCCCCCAGTCTCCAACACGGAAGCAAATGTCTGTACCCTAAGATCTCTAGAGGAACCACTCACCCACCCTGGGTTATTTCTCCTGTCTCTCCTTCTCTAGGTAGAACACAAAGACCAGACCCACTTGGAACCTGGGAGGTGATGGCAGGGGCAGGCATCTGGACTCCAGTGTGGAATGGACACCCCAGATTCAAGGAACACAGCCTCTGCACCAGAGGAAGAGAGCAGAGGCCTGCCTTCAGCGGGAAGAAGAAGTGAACAAACAGGAGTTAGCACTGGCTGTAAAATGACTCACATTCCACTCCCAGCCTGCAGAGGGCACTGGAGGGAGCCCATCCCTGTTGGGGGTCATAGCTCCAGACAACAGGAGAAGAGCAAGAATCAAGAGGGATTCTTCCCCAGAGGGTTGCAGAAGCTACAGGAAAGTCCCAGTTTTGCAGATAAGAGATGCAGAGGAGAGGATGAGAGCCCACTCAGGGAGGGTCCCAAGTCAGCTGTCTCTGCCGAGAGCAGGATAGAGTGAAATTAAATCTCAAAAGTTCCCAAGGCTCTGGGGCAAGCACTGTTGTCTTCTTCTACTACACAGGGTGACACAGCCACATGCACCAACCCACTGCTTACCTGCTACCCTTGGAAAATAACCCAGGATGATAACAGAGACATCACCCAGCAGCCATCTGGGCTGGGCTCCATACAGCATAGAGGTAAACAACCCAGCCTCAGCCCTCAAGGAGTTCAGTCATCCAGCAGGCTCCCTCTCTTAGTGGGCTTCCTCTCAAAGACGTCTCCAGAGCCTTGGCAACTGACTACTGTCTCTCTCCCAAAGGCAAATATGGCACCATTTCACTGTCAAGCTGAAAGATGGCCAGGGAATGCTGCATTTGATCACAGGAAGCAGCTGAGCCAGCACTAGCATAGCCTGAAGGCCCTGTGGCAGGCCAGCCCTTCTGATGTCCTTTAGGGCTCAGAATTGTTCCCTAGAGGTCAATGACTGGACTGCAGCAGTAATGGCTCTGGTACAGGTAGCTCGTGCTCCCCCAATGTACAGTAAAGCTCTTTCTGTGTGTCCTACTCACTGCATTTACAAAAGCTGAGCTCAGCACTGTCCTTGTAGACTTGGATGTGAGCCCCTCAAAAGCCTCTTCGTGGACACACACCCCTGAGCAAACCACCCCTGAGCCAGTATTGTCTTCCCTCCTATAAGGAGAGGAATCTTGCCTGACACAGATGGGGATAGAGATAAGCAGGACACAAAAGTGAAGGGGGCCCAGTGTGGGTGTGGGTCTAAGCAGCATGCTCCGCCCATTGTAGTTAAGACACGAAGTCTTCACTGCATAACATACTTGTGACTGTTTGTGAGTTAGTCCTTGAGGAGGTAGGTGTCTTAGTTACTTTTTACCTGTCACTGAGACAAAATACCTGATGCCCAAAGTTGGGAAAAGAAAGGTTTATTTCTTACAGTTTTTGAAGGTTTCAGTCCATACACAGTTGGCTCCAAGGGAGTGTGGCATGACAGGCAGCAGTTCATGCAGCTGCAAATAGCAAGGCAGAAAACGGGCAAGAGAGAGATATGCCTCCTTCCTGCCATTACATTGTATGCTGGTTCCACATGCATGACATGTGTAGCATGACACCATCAATCCAAGCTCTAGACAACGAACCAATCACAAATGCATAATGCAAAGGCATGAGGCCTAGGGGCCACCAACATAAACCATGACAGTAGGGTTCCCCCCACAGGGCACAATGACATTTTAAGGGCACACATTGTGCACATTCCTTCAGCTTCCAGGCCACCTGAAAACATGCACAGCAATCCTGGGAATGATATCAGACAGGGGAGCTGTCCACCAAGCCCTTTGTCTTTGCTGGGACCCCGTAGATTCTCTGATGACTGAGGCCCCTGCAGGAATACTGATCACCTAAAGGGAACATCAAAGATATTTCTGAGACACTGACATCCCGAAATCAACCCTAGGAGCACTGTCACTCTAGTTCCCTGAACCCCAGGAGTAACTTTTGTGGGCATGAAAAGCAATCCGCAGTGGCACTCAGGGTAGAGGCCTCCATGACACTGCCGACTTCTCTGCTGAGGGTGTCAGGCTCTCTATTCCTGATCAAAGCTGATTCAAACTTCTGTGCCTCCCCTGAATCTGGACTTTTAATTCTTTCATCCAGGGCTCCACAACCCAGGAACAAGGGAGTGAGTGAGGGGCCTGGCTTCCCGCTGACACTGTTTGCCTTTCTTCTCTCTTCAGCCATGGCAGTGGGACAGCGGCTCCTGCGGGGCCAGGCAGAATTCTCCTCCTGCCCTGAGCAGAGACCCAGTTCCAGACCAGACCTAGGGCGCTCTGGAAGCCCATGGCTCCTGCTGGCTCCTTCTCCCCTTTCCCTTCCCAAGAGGGCCTTTGCTTTTTGATGCAAACTGTGCTGCTGCCCCAGTTTTACACCACAATGGTGCAGTCTCAGGGCCACTGAAAGCAGGATTCTCTGGAGTGCAGGTGACACCAAGGGTGGGAAGGGTCACATTCCTGTTGTTTTCCTCTTGCCTGAAAAATCAAATATCCAGGCCAAAAACCAGGACATCGGCGAGAGAAAGCAGAACTGAGCTTCACAGGGGAAGATCAGGCCTCAAAAGCAAAACACCAAGGGCCTGCACCTTTCCTCCAAGCAGGGGCTGAAGCCACCACCTGCAGGAATGATTTTTATAGAGCATGGTAGCTGTGAAGTGACCGGAACCCCGCGGTGTCCTCCTCCCTGACAGGAGGCTCCATCTGCTCATGGTGATGTCTATCAGCCTTGGTGTTGTCCATATTCAAAGTCCAATGCAGTATTTCTGTAGGTATTCTTTTTTTACTGCATTTTTATCATGAAATAATTCAAATTTATACTCCGGAAGAAACATAACATAATGAAAAGTTGACACATGTGACCCAGCATTATCGATTGTTAACCTGTGATGAGATTTATTTATTACCCTTTCTTGTGAAAGTATGATGGGTAGATGATAGCTAACTAAACAAAAATAAAACACACAGCTGTGGTCCTGTTTGTCTTTCAACGCCATGGCCCTTATCAGAACTAGTCAATACTATAAACTCAGTGTCTACTCTTGTACAGTAAGTTTTTAATCACTATGACAAAATATCTGAGATAAACATCTTCAAGGAGGAAAGCTCTTTGAATAGACTCTGTTGGTCCGTTTTTATTTAGAAGTTTATTTAGACTCAATCACATGACCCCCAGGACACTCCAGTCTGAAAGAAACCAGAAACATGACAAGAGATAAAAATTTTTAAAAAATCTGCAACTGCCCAAAATGAGAAAATAAGCCCAAGAGAAGTAAACACAGAAAAGAACAAGCACAGTAACCATCCAATACTGGACACAGCATCAGCCGAAATAAAAGAATACCTCCATGACCTCATAGATGAATTTAAGGCTGTACTCCTGATCCAAGTGAGATAAGATATGAAGAGATTAATTAAAGAAATGATGAGTCCCACCCAAGAGAACACAGATGGAAGAATGGAGGAAATCAGAAAAGAAAGAGAAACTTCTGAAGAAGAATTTAAACATAACTTAGAATACATGAAACAGATCCAAACAGATTACCAGGAAATTAGAAACTCCATTGAACACTGGCAAAATGCCTTGACAGAAACTAAAGTTAGCCTTTTGAAACTTGAAGAGAGATTTATGATATATGATCGTGAAAGAAAAGACCTCTTAAAAATAACGAGGAACCAGAAAGAAACAATTCAAAGGCTAGAAGATGACAAAAGGATACATAAGTTAAGAATAAAGCATGTGAATGAGGAAGCAGGAGCAACCAAAAATGAAATACAAAGAATATTCACAGATATATTAAAGGAAAATTTCCCATTTATAGGGAAAAGAAATTATATCCAGATAAAAGAAACATACAGAACACCAACTACCTACAACCAAAACAGATCTACACCCAGACATATAATTATCAAGATTCCAGAAATCCACCAAAAGAACAGAATATTAAAAGCAGCCAGGGAAAAGAAGCAGATTACCTACAATGGGAAAATTATCAAAATAACAACAGACTTATCAACACAAGCTCTTAAATCAAGAAGGGAATGGGGAGAAATATTCCAAGTCCTGAAAGAAAATAATTTGCAACCAAGACTCATATACCCATCAAAACTCTCCCTCAAAATTAATGGAGAAATAAGATGCTTCCAAGACAAGGAGGAACTGTGGGAGTTTGTGGCCACCAACCTAACCCTACAGAGAGTGCTGAAGGACATTCTAGAGAAAGAGAGGAAGAGATACCAGGATTCCAACAACAGTGGTAGAGAAGCCTCAATGAATGGGGCAGACAGTGGAATGAGGGAGTAAGGTAGACAAATTATAACAGTAAAGTGGAGTAGCAGACATGAGGCAGAGACAGTAAGCTATAATCTTTAGTATAGATAGCTTTGATTACACTATTAAAAAAGGCAGAGATCATTGTTATTGGTGTATCAGGATTTAAAAGACACAGTAGTCTTATTGCCCTGTTTAGTTTGAATTTAATTTGTTCTGGTCTCCACTCGTATCAGATTTGAGAGCACAGACATCTGACCCAAAAATAACCGGTTATACCATGGTAACTATCCTTAATTTCCTATTAACTTAAACTGAAACCTTATATTACTTACATTGTCTTACTATGACTGATCTTATTTGAAGCTGATTCATTAGACCGCCGTTTTGCCATGGCTGATTTTATCTGAATCTGGTATGCTTGATAGTATCAACCCTAAAAGTAGAGGCAACTACTCTGAAGATGGCAAGATGTAAAATATATCCGTACTGGTATTGATTATTAACAGCTCTCAAGTCCTACATGTTTTCAAAGTTGTGTTTTTATAAAAATAGCTATGTAATACTATGCTTAACTGTATTAAGCCCAATGATATGGACAAGTCTATTGAAAATAACAAGAGAAAGCATAGTAACTATGGTAGATCACCTAATATTGTGGTCTTATGTGTCTTTTTCATTGCACATTTTTCTAGGTATTTGTTTTGCTGTCTTGTTATGATTTGTTTTTCCCTATAATACAGAGAGGATAGATATACATGTAGAAATTCACACATGAGAAGATTTTTTTAAAACTATTTACGGGAACAGATTATATAATGCAAGATGTAATGAACAGATACTCTGAAGAAGAAGAGACACTAAGAAACTCAATGCTAATTCTGTAGCATTATGATATAAAATCTAACAATACCTTATTCACTGATCAGAGTGATATTAGTCTAGTCTCAAGTTCAATTTCAGCATATGTAAAGATAAGGACAGCTATTACGAAGAGAATGAGAGACACTATGGTAATTATTATTGTCTTCCCCAATGTCAGATCTTGAAAACCTAAAAAGCCTTCATCATCCTGTAATGATTTGATTAGTTCTAAAATATGCAGTATGTATTTAATGTGCATGAAAATGGGGACAACTATTTGGAAGAAACTAGAGACAATCAGATAAACAATGAAGATCTACAGTGGACTTGCTTTGAAATCTGTATTTCTTTAAATTGTTTTTTTTAACTGTTTTGTTCTGTTTTGATATGTTTAATCTTACCCTCTTTAAGATAAAAAATAAGTGTGTAGGACTGATAACCATATTACTGAGTTTTTGTTAGATCATTGAGCAGAACTGTTGGCAGTCTCTCACTATTTGAATGTCACTTTACATACTTTAATTTTATAACCTGAACAGCTATTTCTAAGATGACAATATGTAACTTATCAACTGGTGATTTCTTACTGTTTATTTTTCTGTAATTCTGTATTATTTCTACCCTTTTTTATCTCCATGTATATTTTGTTTCTTTCTCTTTAAATAAAAAAAAAGAAAGCAATGTAAGAGACATAGATATCAAAGCAAGACAACAGAAGATCTTCACCATCTATCATATTGTCTCTGGTTCTCTTCCAAATAGTTGTCCATATCTTCACATACAGTGAATTCATACAAAACAAAATGGTATAAAACTGATCTGAACAGGATGATGAAGGCGTTGTAGGTCTTCAAAACCAGATAATAAGGAAGTCAATAATGGCTGCCATAGTGTACCTCATTCTCTTCAAAATAGCTGTCCATACCTTCACGTATGTTGAAATTAAACAAAACAAAACAGACTAAAATCACTCTGAACAAAGAATAATAGTATTGTTGGACTTCATGTCATGATGCTACAGAATCAGCATTGGATACTATAGGGTCTGTTTTTCTTCAAAGTAGATGTTCATTTCATCGTGTATTATATAATCGATTCTCATAAACTATTTAGAAGTTCTACACATGCACAAGTCTCTATGTGTATTTCTATCCTTTCTATATTAGAGGGAAAAACAAGAAAAAACAAGTTCCTAGAAAAAACACAAAACAAAAAAGACATATAAAATCACATCTACAGTGGTTACTATGATGTCTCTTGTTATCTTCAGTAGAATTGTCTATATCATCATAGTATAACTGAACATAACAGTACATAACAATATTAATAAAAACAAAACATTGGAGATATTACAAAACTTCAAAAGCAGATAACAGTCAAACCATAATGGTATTCTAGTGAATCTTGCCATCTTCAGAGTAGTTGCCTGTACTCTTAGACTTGATACTATCAAACATAACAGATTCAAATAAAATCAATCAAGACAAAACACAATCTAACAAACCAGATTCAAATAAGATCAGTCATAATAAGACAGTGTAAGTTATACAGAGCTTCAGATTAAGTTAATAGGAAATTAAGGATGGTTAACGTATTCTATTTTTTGAATAGCTCCGTGCCCTCAAATCTAGTATACATACACAGACTGGAATAGAATATAATCAAACTAAACAGAGCGATGAGAATAATGTGGATTTTAAATCCTGATACACTATTAACAGTGTCCTCTGTCTGCCTTTTTTAGACAATTCCTCCCCTTTCACTTTCACAGGGTGCTTTGTACATTTTGGGTCCCACTAACTCCTTTAGTTTTTAGATTAAGGGGGCAACTTGCTATTTACCTAAGTGATTCTGAACGTTTTTACCCCTGAGCTTGATCTTAAGTTGTATTCCTTTACCTACAAAAGCCTCAAGGTTTTCCTTCCTCATAGCTGAGTAGTTCTGCACTGCACAAAAGTGTCATGACTTTCCAACCTATCTGCAGCTGCTGGACGAGCTGCCCATATTTCTCTCTGGTTCCCTATCACATAGAGTATTGTTTTCTCATATTTGACTTTCAGTCCAAAAACTCTCTTTCAGGTTAATTATACTTCCTGTACAGAGCATCTTGATGGGCTCATCTCCTGCTCTGCTCTACCTGTGTTTTTTTGTTGTTGTTAGTGTATCAAGGCCATCTATGTAGAGATTATAGCCAACCCTTTCTGCCTCATTTCTGCTATGCTATTTTTCTGCCATTGGTTGTCTACCTTTCTCCTTCATTCAGCTGTCTTGCCAGTTCATTGAGGCCTCTCCGCCACAGTTCTGAAATTCAGGTGTTTCTCTCTCTCTCTTTCTCTCTCTCTCTCTCTCTCTCTCTCTCTCTCTCTCTCTCTCTCTCCCCCTCTCTCTCTCTCTCCCTCCCTCTCTCTCTCTCTCTGTCTCTCTCTCTCTTTCTAGAATGTCCTTCAGTACTTTTTGAAGGATTGGGTTGGAGGTCACAAACTTCCCCAGTTCCTCTTTGTCATGGAAGCCTCTTGTTTCTCCATTAATTTTGAGAGACAGTTTTTCAGGGTACATCAATCTGGGTTGGAGGTTATTTTCTTTCAGGGCTTGGAATACTTTGCTCAAAGCTTTTCTTGATTTGATGGCTTTTCCTTTATAGGTGATCTGTTTCTTTTCTCTGATGGCTTTTCTTAAAATTTTTATTTAAAAAGAAAACATGCAAAACAGAAAAAAGGGTAGAAATAATATAGAATTTCAAAAAAACACTAAGAAATCACTAATTGATAAATTACTTACTGTCATCTTAGAAATAGTTGTTCAGGTTGCAAAATTAAAACATACAAAGTAGACATTCAAATAGTGAGACTGCAAACAGTTCTGCTCAATGATCCAACAAAAATTTAATAATATGGTCATCTATCTTATACACTTAAATATACATGCAGTTATATCCTTTAGAGCGCTTTCTTTTCCTCTCTTTTTTACAATAGCAATTACACGTTTTTGGTTTTATTACTCCTACAGTTCTTATTACTTTTTACACCAGAGACACAATGTGATATTTATAAAAAGAATTCTTATTTATTTCACTTATAAGGATAGTTTCAAGTTGCCTCTATTTACCTAGGAAGACCTCAAGATCCTCTTTTTTATAACTAAGTAATATTCCATTGTATAAAAATACCACATCTGTTTCATCCACTTTGCAGTTGATGGGCATTTTGGTTGTTTCCAAGATTTAGCTATTACAAACTGTGCTGCTATTGAACATGAGTGCACATATATCACTGTGACATGACCTTTTCAGGAAGGGAATAGCTGGGTTGAATGGAACTTCCAATCCTAGTCTTCTGAGAAATCTCTATAATGGTTTCCATAGTGGCTGCACCAGTCTACACTCCAACCAACAGTGGAGCAGTGTTCCTTTTTTTTCCCCTGCAGCCTCGCCAACATTTGTTATCAGTTGATTTCTTGATGGCAGCTATTCTTTCCTCAGTGAGATGAAATCTCAGTGCTGTTTTAATTTGCATTTCTCGAATGACCAGTGATGGTGAACATTTATTCATGTATTTATTTGCCATTTGTATATCTTCATCTGAGAACTGTGTGTTCACCTCAGATGCCCATTTTTGAAGAGGATCTTTGAATTTAGGGGGATTGCTGTTTTTCAGTACTTTATATGTTCTGGATATAAGTCCTTTGTCTGAGGGGTTGCTGGCTAAAATTCTTTCCCACTCTGTGGATTTTCTTTTCACTCTGTTGGTGATTTCTTTGGAAGTGCAGACTTTTCAATAATATGAGATCCCAGTTGTTGATTCTTTGAAGTAGTTCCCATGCAGTTTGCATTTTGTTCATGAATTTGCTGCCTACGCTTATGTCTCCAAGATTTCTACCTACCTTGTCTTTCAGTAGCTCTAGTGTTTCTGTTTTAATATTTAGATCTTTGATCCATTTAGACTTTAGTTTTGTGCATAGTAATATACATCGATCTAGTTTCAGTCTTCAGCAAGTGGAGAGTCAATTTTTCCAACACCATTTATTAAAGAGGCTATCCTTCTCCCAGTGAACATGTTTAGCACCTTGTCAAATATCAGGTGGCTTGAGTGTCTTTATAGCTGTTTGCATCTTCTAATCTGTTCCATTGATCCTCAAGTCTTTGCCAGTACCATGCTGATTTTATCACAGTAGCTTTGTAGTGTAGTTTCAAGCCAGGAATTGAGATGTCTCCTGCCTTGCCTTTGTCTCCCAGAATTGCCTTTGCTTTCTAGGCTTCTTCTGCTAAAAATGAATTTTAGGAGTGTTTTCTCTAGATCTGTGAGATATGCTAATGGTATTTTGATTGGGATTGCGTTAAATCTGTATAACAGTTTTGGGAGTATGGCCATTTTCCCAATGTTTGTTTTCCTAGCCAAGAGCAAGGAATGTCCTTCCATTTTCTAATATCCTCTTCAATCTCCTTTTTTAGCATAGCATAAATTTTAGCATTTAGGTCTTTTACATCCTTAGTTAGGTTGATTTGTAAGTATTTCAATTTTTTAGATGCAATTGTGAAAGGTGATATTTCCATAATTCCTCTCTCATGGAGTTTTTGTTGGTGTACAGGAATATTATCAATTTTTGAGGGGTGACTTTGTATCCACTACACTGATGAATTTATTAGATCTAGTAGTCTTTTAATGAAGTTTTTTGGGTTTTCTATACAGAGTATCATGTCATCTGCAAATAGTGATAGTTTAACTTCTTCCTTTTATTTCTCTCTCTTGTCTGAGTACCTTGGCTAGTATTTCCAGAACTGTATTGAATAGTAGTGGTGGCAGTGGACATCCTTGTCTTCTTCCTGATTTTAGTGTGAAAGCATTAGATTTTTGTCCATTTAGGATTGGTTGTTGGTTTGTGATACATGGCCTTTATGAGATTGAGGTAGACACCATGTATTCCAAGTTTCTGAAGAGTTTTGATCATGAACATGTGTTGGACTTTATCAAAAGCTTTTTCTGCATCTATTGAGATGATCACGCAGTTTTTGTTTTTGGCTCTGTTGATGTGGTGTATTACATTTATTGATTTGCATTCCATGAATGAATCACACTTGGTCATGATGTATATTCTTCTTGATGATTTGCTACATTCTGTTTGCCAGTATTTTACTGAGAATCTTTGCATCAATGTTCATTAGTGAGACTGGTCTATAGTTCTCCTATTTGGTTGGGTCTTTCTCTAGTTTTGGTATCAGAGTGATACTTGCCTCCATGAATGATTTAAGGAGGATTGCTTCTTTTTCAATTTCATTGAAGAGCTTAAGGAGTATTGGCATCAAATTTTCCCTAAATTTCTTGTAGAATTCAGCCATGAATCCACTGGGACCTGGGCTTTTCTTTGTTGGTAAGTTTTTAATTACATTTTCAGTTTCAATATGGGTTATTTAAAATTGCTATATCTTCTTGGTTGAGCTTTGGTAGTTCATATATTTCTAGAAATCTGTCCATTTCTTCTGTGTTTTCCATCCTATGTGGGTAGAGATTTTCAAAGTAGGTATTCATGATCTTTTGAATTTCCATGGGATCTGTAGTAATTTCCCTCTTTTCAGTCCTTATTGCATGAATTTGGGTTTTTTCTTTCTTTTTCTTGATAAAGTTAGCTAGAAGTTTGTCAATTTTGTTGATTCTCTCAAAAAAACACCTTTTTGATTCATTAATTCTTTGTATTGTTTTTTTAGTTTCAATTGCACTGATTTCTGCTCTAATCTTTACAATTTCCTCTCTTCTGTGAGCTTTAGGTTTAACTTGCTTTTTTTTCTAGTAGCTTGAGATGAAGTCTTAGGTTGTTTATTTGTGCTCATTCTGTTTTCTTGATTTGACAATTTATTGCTATATATTTCCCTCTTAAGACTTCTTTCATTGCATCCCACAGATTGCAATATGTTGTTTCTGCATTTTTATTGAATTGTAGGTATTGCTTTATTTCATCTTTAATTTCATCTGTAGCCCACTGGTTGTTCAGAAGTTTGTTATTCAATTTCCATGTATTTATGTAGGTTCTGCAAATTTCTTTTGCCATTAATTTCCAATTTCAGTGTGCTACAGACAGATATTATGCATGTAATGATTTCAATACCTTTGCATTTACTTAAGAATGTTTTATGGGATAATACATGATCTATTTTGGAGAATGTCCTATGCGCAGCTGAGAAGAATGTGTATTCTGATATGGTTGGGTGGAACACTCTATAAACATCTACTAAGTCCAATTGCTCACAGGTATGATTCAGTTCTATTATTTTTTTGCTTTTTGTCCAGTTGATCTATCTCTTTGTGACAATGGAGTATTCAGGTCCCCTGTTATAATTGTGTTCTTGTGTATTTGGTTTTTCATGTCTATTAATATTTGTCATATCTAGTTGGGTGCTCCTGTATTTGGTGCATATATATTTATAGTTGTTAGTTCTTCCTCTTGAATTTTTCCACTAATGAGTATGTAGTGACCTCTTTATCTCTTTTAATCATTTTAGGTTTGAAGTTCACATTATCTGCAAATAGAATAGTTACCCTGCTATTTTCTGGGTTCCTGTTGCATGGAATACTGTTTTCCATCTTTTGACTTTTAATCTATGAACTTCATTTCAGATCAGATGTGTTTCTTGTATACAGCATAATGTGGGATCCTGTTTCATGATCCATTCTTTCAACCTATTTCTTTTGATAAGTGAATTGAGGCCATTTACATTTATGGATATAACTGATATGTACTGGCTCAATTTTGCCATGATATGTTCCAGTTGCTTGCTTTCTGCTTTTTCCCTTTGTTTAATTGCTTATCCTACCTGGTGTTTTGTGTGTGTGTGTGTGTGTGTGTGTGTGTGTGTGTGTATGTTGTTGATCTGGGAATTGTGGTCATTTTTAGCTCTATCCAGTATGTTTTTCAATACTCTTTCTAGGGTTGGTTTGCTGCATATGAATTTCTTCAGCTGTTCTTTATCATGGAAGTATCTTGCTTCTCCATTAAATTTGAATGGAAGTTTTTCTGGGTACATCAGTATGGGTTGAAAGTTGTTATCTTTTAGGGCTTGAAATATCTCACTCCAAGCTCATCTTGACTTGAGGGTTTGTGCTGAGCAACTCCTTTACTAAGGTTGTCATTTCTGTTTTTACATGAGAGATTATTTCTAATTTGATTTCCTCTATAGCCTCATGGAGTTTTCTTTTTATTTCACTTGCTATTTTTCAGAGATTTCTGTTGTGTTACTTTTGAAGTCCTCTATTTCAGTGTCTCCTGTACTTGCTCCTGGGTGGACTAGAAGTTTGAGACTGCCTTTTACTTTCTCATTTTGCCATTTTTCCCTTTGGTCCTTCAATCCCACTAGTGTCAACTGTTGGTAGTGTGTATCTTGGGGTCCTACAGTAAAATTGATGTTTGTTTAATTGCTGGGTCCCACAATGAAGAGGTGGGGCAGTCACCTGAATTCCCACTGCAGGGCCTGTTGGGTGAGTCCTCTGTTCTTCCTAGGCTTTCAAGATTAGGAGTACTGATGGAAATCAACCCCTAGTTCCTGCTGTTATTACATCTTCAGGTTGTTCAAAGTCACCAGATCTCCCTGTTTATAGTGTTTGTCTAGGCTGGGACCCTACTGTGCCTCTGGGTATCCCACAGACCCCCCCCCTTAATTGTCTCCAGGTTGGGGGAGGCCTTATTGGCACTCTTCTCAACCCACCTGATATTCTCTGTGTGGAGAAAGGACTCACCACCCCTCCCCCCACTTGCCAAGCTCACTGAAGGCCTACTTCTGGAGAGGTTTTCTCTATTTCTCCTGTTGACTCCCTGAAGGTGGCAAACTCTATTCCTATTTTAGGGGCAAACTCACTTCACTGATGGAAGCCTGCTGAGTTCTTCTTAGTGAATTTCCCCTTGATACTGCATGGTTAATCCACTGCAGTCCAAGGCTTTGGGGGGAGGTGTGGGAGCCAAAGATCAACAGCAATACTAGGTCCAGGAGGTGGGAGGATCCCCAATGGCAGCAGCGGGATGTGGGGCATGCATCATGGGTTGGAGTTCCTAGGTCCTGAAGTGGGTGGCCAGGACTGCGTGACATGGGAGGGGCCCAGTTTTGGCCAGAGCTCCTATGTGCAAGCTGGCTGGAGTTCTTGGGTCGCGCGAGGTTGTCTCTGCAGATGGTGGCAATTGTAGGACGGTTCTGGGTCTAGCAGAACTCCATGTGTGCCACTGGCTAGAGTTCCCAGGCTCTGAGAGGTCATCTGCAGAGATGGCAGGAGTCACAGGAGGGGCCCAGGTCTAGCCCAGCCCTGTGTACACTGCTGGCTGGAGTTCTTGGGTCCTGTGAGGTCATCTGTAGAGACTGCAGGAATCATAGGTGGGGCCTGGTCTAGCCTATGCATGCCACTGGCTGGAGTTCCTGGAGGTCCTCTCTTACAGCTTTTAATATCCTGTTCTTATGATGAATTTCTGGGATCTTGACTATTATATGTCTGGGTGTAGAACTGTTTTGGATGTAGATGGCTGGATGCCTCATACATCTGAATATCATTTCCTTTTCCTATGCTTGGGAAGTTTTCTTTAATTATTTCTGTGAATAGCCTTTGTATTTTATTTGTGTTTACCACTGCTTCTTCGCCAAATTTTTTTATTTTTAAGTTATAGATCCTCTTGTTGTCTTCTAGTCTTTGTATTTTTACTGCCTGTTTCCTTGTTAATTTTAAGAGATCATTCCTTTCATGATCACACATTGCAAACCTATCTTCAAGTTTTGATAATCTATCTTTAGTTTCTTCCAAGCAATTTTGCCAGCTTTTAGTGGAGTTTTTAATTTCTTGGTAATCTCTTTGAATCTGTTTAATGTAGTCCAGGGTTTTTTTATATTTTTATATCAAAGGTTTCCCTCCTTTTTCTATGTTCCTCCATTCTTCCATCTGTGTCTTCTTGAGAGGTGCTTAGCATTTCTTTTATTAACCTTCTTATATCTTGCTTTACTTGTATTAGTATTTCAGCTTTGAGTTCTTCTATAATGTCATGAAGGTATTTCTTTATGTCACCTGATGCTATGTCTGATATTGCATGTTTGCTGCCCTCAATCTTGTCTGTGTTTACCTCTCTGAACCCATATTCCCTGGGTTGGCTAGAGGTTTTTTCCTGTATCTTTCTCTTGTCATGTTTCTTGTTTCTTCTCTACAGGTGTATGGTGGAGGTTCCAGCCTCTTTCTGTATTGGTTATGGTTCTTCTGAAGCATACTGGCTAGGGATTGCTGCCTTCTGCAGTTTACTGTTGATCACTGAGGTGCAAGCAGTATAGGCTGGCCCCTCTCCTCCGAGTAGGTCAACCAGTGGGGGCCTTAACCATGTTAGTCTGTGCTGTGTGGACAGAACCGGTTCAGGAAAATTTCTGGGGCAATTTCATCCCTGGCTATTGGGTCCTGACCAGGGGCATGACCCAGCCTTAGCAAATGCCATCAATCTGCTCTGTGCCAGGAATGGCCACTGTGGTTCCTGGTTCATGCCTGTCCTGACCAATTGCAATATGTCATCCAGCCGGTTACCCCCTTCCCACAGGAGAACCAAATTCTGAGCACTCACCATGACTTAATGCAGGTTTCCATGCCAGCTCCATTCTCCATTTTGACTTGTCCTCCTGCTGAGGGCCGGTGGCTCACCAAACCCTGACTACAACACAATCGCAACTTCAGCACAACAGCAAGTCCTCTGACTCCAAGGCCCCTAGCACAGCGTGAGACCAGCTCCAGTGAGAGCACTTCTGGCTCCAGCCTTCTACCCATGTTTTTCTTTTTTTGTTGTTTTTTTTTTTTCCTTAGTTTCTTCCTGGGTCATGAAAATCCATCCCCTTTCATCTGGTCTTCTCCATGATGGTAAATTCTAGCATCTGAGCTGTTTCTCTCAGGGAGGGTCTTTACCTTGTTACTTGTCAATCTATCATCTGCTGAAGCCCCCCCCCCCACACTGATATTTTAATAGCTTCCTGAACTTTTAAACTATATACTTAAATTTCCTGGTGAGGCTTACAGTTATTTCATTTCTCCCAACTGCAGTAAGAGTCTTCTTGTGTTTTAAGGGCCTCACATCTTGAACAGCTTCTCTGCCTTGCTACTTTTTAAAGGAATTTTAACTCACAGACATCAACCATTCATTAAAATTTTCAACACATTTTAACACTGTGCTCACTAGAACCCTTTATTCCAGAAATAGGAGAGACAAGCCATTTAGAAAATACTTGGTTTTCATATTCCACATCTTTTACAATTTTCATTTTTTCCATTTCTAAAGCAAATTTTAACACCTTAGAATGACAGTATTTAAGTAGTGTTGTAGTCAGCGGTTGTACACAGAGAACAATTCAGATCAGGACATGGAGTTTATAATATTTTTATAATGGTCACTGAGAGTTAACACAGGAAAATTCAGGAAATCTATCCACAACACCAAAGACATAGATTATTTAGTCAAGAGCCTAAACCCCACAGCAATGTCCCACATGAGTCCAGATAAAAATCCAGAGCTCAGGACAATGCCTCCCACGAGTCCAACTGGAGGTCCAAAGCCCACAAGAAGGACTCATGCCAGTCTCTTTTACAGATCTGTGCTGGAAAAACCCAAGGGTCAGTGGTGGAAGCTAGAAAGTCTATGCCAGCAGGATGAAGGAGCTGTGCTAGTGGGATAAGGTTTCTATGCTGGAGCTGAAAGTCACACTCACAACAATGACCAGGGCTATCCTGAAAGGCACCACAGCCATCCTCAGTGACACGGAGGCCCCAAGCTCCTCCGATGACAAGCACAGTCAGGTACATGCCAGGAAACAGCATGACGAGTTCATCCTGGAGACCAAGCAGCACACTTCTTCCCCTCTAGAGCCAGGAAGCAATGATCAATATGAGGGCCAAGCTTCTCCAGGAGAACCAACAGCTCAGACAGCAACTTGTAGGAGTACCCACAATACCTCCTTAACACCTCAACCCTCAACACCTCCCTTCTTCTCCACCTATTTATCCTGGCAACTTTCCTCAGGTGGAACTTCATCACTCAATGCCATGCTGATGTAATCAAGCTGGCATTAAGTTGACCACCAGTTCTTAATCCATAACAAGTAATAAACTCTTTTAGTATATGTATGTCTAAAGTTGTTTTTACTTAGCATGTTTTCTTGAACAATAGTTCAACTAATGTAAAATTACAGGCCCACAAAGGATTTTTTGTACCATGAACTTAACTATTCCATTATCTTCTAACTTCTATTGTAAGAAACAAGCCTGGCATGCTGGCACCTGTAATCCTATCTTGGCACTCAGGAAGCTCAGACAGGAGGGTAGCCATAAATTCAAGACCAGCATGAACTACCCAGTGAGTTTAAAACCAATCTGGATTAGATAACAAAACCCTACCTCAAAAAAAAGTAGAATTTTAAGAAATAAAAGGAGAAAAAAAGAAAAATCTGCAGCAAAAACAGACTTCATTATGATAAAGACCTAGGAGGGGATGCTGGCTCCAAAGTGCCAGGATAACAGTTCTCCTATGACTCTGGGTGCTTTTAAGGAATTGAGGAAGAAGAGGACCTGCTATTCTCAGGGTCGGGCCTTTGAGTCTGTGGTCCCTGGTCCATCTCATGTTTGCTTGAGGTTTCTAGTTCAAGATGCTGAACATCGCTTGGCCTGGAATGTTTTCTACAGTAAACAGATGCAATGAGCTTCATAATTACAGGGCACAGAAGAAGGTGGGTAAGGGTCACAACTCATGGGAAAGCATCCACCTTTCATCCATTATCACAAGAAGTTGTCTGTCCATCTCATCATCCCTTACTCTTCTGCATCATTTTCATCTCTGTGTTCCATTCTGAATTCCCATATTCTGTTTTTCAGTTCTCTAACTCTTTCTTTTCCTATACCCAATCTAGAGTTCATCTTCTTATTACAGACAGCTAATTTAGGTAGAAACATTACAGGCTGTCAGACAGGGCTGGGCCCTCCAACGTCAGTGCAGAAGACAACTGGCCAGAGGTGGATTCATTGAAGCCAGACTTCAGGAGCAAAGGAGCTACTCACTCATACACCTCCCCCAGAGATTAAGGGGACAGTGATTGATATTCTAAGTAGCCATCAATCACCTTGGGGCAGAGGACCAAACCTCCTTAACCCTCCCCCTCCAACCAACTCCTTATCCATTCCATGTGCACTTGTTACCTGACTTGCTTCCCAATTTGATCCCCATTTAATCAATATTACCCAAGTGACATAGTTTTGTCCCACCTCATACCCACATTGTGATTTCCCATTGGATCAATGCTACCTAAGCAACTGCTTGCAATCTTATCCCACCTTGAACCCACCTCCCCTCATGGCTTTACTCAATAAAATATCCTGAGAAGCGGGGTTGCCAGGCAACCAACTTTCCAGACCCTCTTTCTATCCCACTTAGACAGAAATTTTCTTTTTTCAATAAAGTCTTTGTGCTTTTAACTTCCATGGTTCCTATAATTCACTCCTCGGTGTTAGAGAATGTGAACTCGGTGTTTCAAACATCCAGCAGGCTGAGAGTTTCTTTCTCCTATATCACTGTTTATTACATATGTTAATACTTTCTTAAAAATGAGTTTCATATTGCTCAAATCCAAAGGTTATACAGGGTATTTTAGTTACTTTTATTACTGCTGAGACAAAATACCTGACACTCCAAGTTAAAGGGGAAAGGTTTATTTAGATCACAGTTTGTAGAGATTTTGATCCATAATCAGCTGACTCAGTGCCAGGATGGCAAGTAGATGGTGGCAAAAGACTGCACAAGCAACAGTTGCAAAATGGGGCAACACACCTCATTCTTCCCCTTTTATCCTTCCCAGACTTCTGGAATTAGGACAGTGCCAATCCAATCAGTGAGTTGACCCAGCAATCATCCACCCTTAATCACAGCACTGAACCATGAATCAGTCACACACTCCAGATTCAGCTACCTCCGAAGAAGTCCCATCTAAAAGTACATGGAGCTTTGGGGGGACATCCAGACACAAACCATAACACAGGGTAAATGAAAAGTTAGCCTCCTCTTCTCCAATGTTTTCAAGGTATCTTTGTTGGAGCATAGTTGTAATGTAAGAACACACTTATAAAACAGCAAATTTATAGGTATTTCATGATCAATGAGAGGTCTCTGACCAAGTTTCTTCTGCTTCAGCTGAATTTAATTGACCTTGACAGTGTCTCAAGCCCTGCTGTGCCTCTGAGGAGCACAGAGTCAGAGTAATTGTCTATTCCTTAAGGCACCCTGGGCTACTCAAGGACACTTGTAAGTGCCCCTCCCCTTGTTCCTGGAATGTCTCTATATTATGATTAGCAATTCCTTTACTTAAACAAATCTGCTCAAGGCTAATTTGCCTGTCAATATATGACTCAATGCATGTAACCAATTATGTAACATTTGTCACTTGCTTTGTACCTCCCATTTCTACATGCCATATAAACTAAACTCTTTGTAAACTCAGGAATGTTGCCTTTGGGAGTGATCCTGCAATAGTCCTCTGATATAAAGGTTAAAGCCTGCCTTCTTATCTCCTCGCTGAGTCTTCCTTTCAGTTTGACTTGGAATTCTCCCACGACATCCTGAGATATTCTATAAATGTGTATTAGCAGACTTTGGAGTCTCATGGGCTCTTTTCAGGGATTCTTTCCAGGTTATTGGTATCCTGCACAAAGAAATGAACAAGTTATATAAAAAGAGAGAGAGAAGCTTTACATTTATTCAGGTAAGAAAAGAAATAAACTCTGCAGAGTGAAAGAAGCTCAGAGTGGTCACAGTTTCATGATGAAAATCTTGTATCTTTTATTCTTCATCCCATCATCAGACCTAGCCTGTCCTATCAAAAACCTACTTGACTTTGTTGCACAAAAAAAATTAAAGATAGCACTTTCTGACTAGTCCCAGGTGCAGAGTTCATGAAGTGTGCTCTGCACATGTCCTAATACACTGGGATTGATAGACCACGCCCACTTGTTCAACCAGCTCACCCCTCCCTAACCACCTGCCTCATACATGTAGCAATGCACATATACATTCACACAGATCGCAAAGACACACATCCATACCAGAGTCCTTTCTCCCCTTTTTTGCCAAATGTTGATGTCTTCTGATACTTTCTGTGTCTTGCCTCTGTTCACTTAGCAAAATATGGTGGGGATAATCTTCTGTAATAAATAAGGATCCTTGGGCAAGGGAGTTAGCTCAGCAGCTTAAATTCCTACCTGGCAAGTAAGAGGTCGTAAGTTTGATCCCTGGCACCAAAAAATAAAATAAAATAAAATCATAAACAAAGACCCTCATGGTTGACCAAAGACCTTCATAGTGCTTCTCCCTAAAGATGAACATGAGTAATTCACAAGGCCCCTCTGAACTTAGTTCTAGTCCATGCTGTTAAAATAATTCTCTTTTACCAGGCATTGTGGTGAGTGCCTGTCATACTAGCACTCTGGAGACTGAAGCAGGAGGATTGCCATGAGTTTGAGGCCAACCTACACTACATAGAGAGTTCAAGGCCAACCTAAAGTACCTAGCAAGACCCTGTTTAAAAAATAATAACAATAATAATAGTAATAATAATTCTCTTTGAAATGTCACATGTACACCAGTTTGAACTTGAAGCATTATCTGTAGAGTGCATTCCTGTATTCCTGTACAATACAGATCTCTAGAATACTTTCCTGAAAGTCAAAGGGTTAAAGGATTATATTCTTATAAGTAAAATGCACACAATGAGATGTGTTTATTTACCATAACTTACATTTGAATTAAATTTTTATATGTGTTTAATTTTTGAATTGGGGTACCGACACATAGTATAAATTTTTTAAAAAGAGGAAACAGATAACACTAGTTTGTCATCTATCCTTCCAGAGTCTTTGCACGGTTACACAGGTGTTTGTGTGGGAAGATTTCCCTTACCCAGCCAATAAATGTCTTGTTCTGCATTGGAGTTTACAGAAAGAAGACCCTGCATGCTATGCTGTTGATGAAAGGAGACGCCAAATTTCAGCACAATGACTCACATTAGAGCATACTTCTCAGCTGCTTTATTATTTGGTCTCCACCACGCAGA
This sequence comes from Cavia porcellus, assembly GCF_034190915.1. Classification (NCBI taxonomy): domain Eukaryota; kingdom Metazoa; phylum Chordata; class Mammalia; order Rodentia; family Caviidae; genus Cavia; species Cavia porcellus. The sequence goes on along the minus strand of NW_026947500.1, from coordinate 51,323,147 downwards.
CTCATCACTACAGATACTGGGTAAAAGTGATGACTCCCCTTGGTTTCACAATGTCTTACTCTGCAGGGTGTAGGCCTGAAATCTGCCTTGTGCTTGACCACAAATCTCCAAGCCTGCTCCAGATGGACTATCTTCCTTACTATACTTAATGCATGGTGATTACCCTCAGTTTTGCCCTTGGATCATCTGAGGGCTTGTTTTCCCACTCCTCTGACCAAATCTCCTGTTTCCTGAGTTCCACCCAATTCCCTTTCTGGGTTTACATCCTCATGGTTTTGGAGCACGTCCTTCTATAGCTTTCTAAGAAATCTTTTTTGTTTTTGTTTTTGTTTATGTTTTTGAGTCCTGAAAATTCACACTTTAGTGATAGGTTGGCTAAATGGGTGATTTTAAACTTGTAAATGCTTTCTCTTCAGAACCTATACGGCATTTCTCCACTTCCATCTGGGCTCTTGTTGAGATACTGAGACCATTCTGATACCTGATTCTCTGAATACATCTTCTCTCCTCTCTCCTCTCCCCTCTCTCCTCTTTCCTCTCTCTCCTAAATCATTTCCATTGTTTTGTTGGGTTGGGTTTTATTCTCTTTTGTTTTACTTGATTATGTTCAATCCCATGGCAGGAGCAGCTATTTCAAAGATAGCAAGATATATTATGGTAGCAATTTTGGATTTATTATAGGCTTGTTTTGAAGTCCTTTATTGCATCCATTATCTTGTTTTTATTGGTTCTATTCTGTTCTGTTCTGTTTGATTTTTACTATGTCTGAAGGTTTCTGCAGCTATTTTGAAGACATCAAAAGGCATTATGGTGACTGTTGTTGATTTTATAATATTTTGAAGTCCTATATCTCTACATTGGTTTGTTTTGATTGATTTTATTCTATTTTATCCTCTTTAAAATAAAATAAAGATGTTTGTCTTGAATTGGACCCTGTCCTTGCCTTCTTCTCTTTTTTCTTTTCCCCCACACTGCTATGTTTTGGAGGAAAAGAGATGCTTGGAGCATGACTTCACTACTCTACCGTATCCTGGCCAACAGCAGGTTCTTCTAAAGTTACATAGTCACACTGTGTCCACCTCTGCTGTGGCTGAATCACGATGCCCAAAGCAGCTGGACCGTATCAGCAGTGAGCGTCACTGTAGTCGGGTTTGATTTCATCTCCATCTGTCACATCTCACTGAAGCACCAAGCTCACAAGAAGTAGTGGCGATTAAATATTAGCTGAATCTGATTCTAAATGTTGAGAATTCAAGAAACAGTAGTGAAATCAAATGAAGTTGAAATACAGGTTTGGAATTAATTCGTTGCAGAAAGCTCACTGGTGCCCTCAAGACTGTCCAGTCTCAGGGGGCTGTCGTGAGAGTTAAGTGCATGATGACTCCGGGCCCTTAGTACATGGTGCAGCGTGTGTCAAGCATTTGGCTGCATCAAGTGCCAGAGTACACTGCAGAAGGCCAGAGGATTCAGGGAGCACAGAGGTCTTTAGATGATCAACAGGAAGAGAGAAACAAAAGGAGCAGGAGGTGACTCTCCAGCCGGGGCGGGGTGGGGAGAGGAAAGTAGAAACAGGGAGATGGTTATCACCAATAAAAATGAAGCTTTCCTCCTTCCTCCCAACCTTCACCCTGCATTCAATATGCAAAGAGACATCAGGCCACAGAGACCCAGAGATGCTTGGGGAAGAAGTGCACGCAACCCCCAGGCATGCTGGGGTGTACATTCCAAGGACAGAGACTCACCTCTGTTGTGCACAACTTTATGCCTAGCACTTGACAAGCATTTAATGATTGTTGAATGAATAAGTGAAAGGCATTCAGAAGCAGATCCCACTGTGGGCATCTGTGGGAATAAATACAGTAGATCCAGAGAAGCAGCCAATCAGCAAAGAGGATAGATATCCTCTCAGTACCCAGATCCAGTACAACTTCAGTTCAAAATGAGAAGAATCGAACCAAAGCAATGCACAACTAGCATTGACCTATGGCATGGAGCAGGTGTAGGGCCACTGGGGAAGGCCTGAGTAGCCACAGTGGGTCACCCATCTTGAGAGCTGGGCAATGCGAGGTTGCCCACTGGCAGAGTTGCACAGTGAGGAAAGGCTGCTCGTCGGATATGTATGTGAATAACGTTCTCAGTGCAGTCAATGAGCCAATGCAGTTCTGGACCTGAGTCCTGGACCTAAATCTTGGACATTTCCAGAAGTACTGGGAAAGTAAATATGGCAACCAGGAGCAACCCTGGAAGCCGGCTGAGAGGGGATTCAGGAATAAGCTGCATCAATGTCAGGACAGACTGCATAGCCCCTGGCCCCAGAAGGCAGCAAGCGACCTGGGTCCTTCGGATGAGCAGCCAGGATGATAGATGTCCTATGCAAGACGTGTACCACAATGAACCCCAGTTCCTGACTCTGGTCCTCAATCCTGGTGCCTGTAACGTAAGATCCTGTCTACCAGGAACACTTTGGTTGCAAATAACACAAATTCAACTTGAGCTTGTTAGATTGAAAATTCTGCTTTATGGTCTGGTGTGACAGCAGGGCCCTGGGGGTGTAAACTAGGCTCCGAGCTCACTCTGTTTCCTACCCCTGCTCTTCTGCCTGCCTCTTGTGTTGGCCTCATTCTCCACAAGTCCTCTCTCCTTGGTGGCAGGTGGCTGCCAGCAGCTCTGAACCCATGGCTCTCCAGTTCTCAGGGGGAGGAAGTATCTCAAAGTTTTAAGGGGTGAGGCACCCATCCTGGTCATCACAGTGGCCATGGGGGAGGAGGGGCACACTAGTCTCCTACCCTGGCTGATAGGCTTGTGCATCCCCAGAGCTGGGCAGGTTACCGAGGCAGCAGGGTTAGGGCCCGTGACCTCGTGTTCAAGGATTCCAAGCTTGTGTCACATTAACACCATCCATCTCCTTTCCCTCCACTTTCTTCCTGCTTAGGGACCTAGGTATCCCACGATGCAAGGCTTAAAACGGAAAAAAAGAGGCGAAAGAGCATTGCACCAGCCTTACACACGGCTGTGCTTCCCCGTGCACTTCTCCCCAGTGCACTCCCCTCCACACCCCTTCCCACTCTCCTCCCCTGCCACTCCCAGATCTTCTGGTTCCCATTGGAAAGATGGTATCAAAGCCCCATTTCACCAGCTATCTCTGTCACTGCCTAATGGCCAGTTGGTGCCCCAGGCATGTGTCAGAGCCCCTCTGGCTACACAGCCTGGGTTTCTCCTGCACTCCCTCTGCCTTGGAAGGTGCCTGCCATTTCCAGTGGATGCATTCAGCTGGGACTGAGTGAAAACAGAGGAGTTGTCCTCCTGCCTCATCTCTCCTGCCTCCTCCTCCACCACTTCTCTCATACTAGCTAGAGAAATTTAAACTTTTCTGCAAAGAACCAAGACTTTCATTGTGCTTTTATGTCTGAAATGGGAGAGAATGTCATAAAGAAAGCAGCCAATGAAATGGTTTGGAAGAAAGCAGTCTTTTCGGTTTGGTCTTATTTGAAAGAAAACCAATTAAAATTAGAAAAACGTGGGTTCAAGCCTCAGGCACATCTCTTAGTGTTAATGAAATATTCTGCTTAACTGTATCACAATATTAAACATGGAATCTGAAAAATAATATTCTTCAACCTAATGAGAAATAAACATTAATAAGTGGGACATAGGGTCACATCCTCTCGTGTATTCCCCAAGCATATTACTGTATCCTGTCTACACTTCAGCTTTCTTCTCTGAGAAGAATCGCTTTTCCTCCTGGACTTCCTGTGAGTCCCCCGCGGCTCGGAGTGCTCAGTGACCAGCAAGTAGCAGAAGCTCCTCGTTGTACTGTAGCAGCCCCTCTGAGCTGCTGCTCCTGAGCGTCAATCAGTGAGGATATTGATTAATCCCTACTATTTCCTCAGCACCTGGGAGTCAGGAAGGAGGCGTTTATAAAACTCACCAGGAAACCGCAAGACTGCAGCGTTCACTGCAACAGGTTTTCAGTTGACCAGAGCTGAACAGGTCAAGAGAGGGCGGCAAAGAGCCACAGGGCTGGAAAGCATCTGGAAACCTTCAGAGAAGAGTCATCATCTCTGATGAGGTCTACACCTCAGGAATCCAGGCCAAGGGTCGGAACCCTCAGAAAGGCACCCGGGTTTGGCCACTCCCTTGCTGTGTTAACTTACCTAAGGCACCTAGCGTCTGTTTCCCAGTCCCTACATTGGGGATAATTAATCCTAGGTCTCAAGGATGTTGCGAAGACTTTAAATTGGAAGAGGGGCTCAGTTCTCCAGCTGGGCCACCTCAGAGCAGAAAGGAAGATGGTACAAACCCTTACCAGGGAACCGACTTTGAATAAATATAAATTGGGTTATTTTAAATGACAAAGCCTGTGTCATACCCAAAATGCAGGTAGTTTCAGGAGGGTGTGTGGATTCCCTTGGTTCCCAGACCCAGGCATACTGAAAAGTGGCTGAGTTAAAGGCCATGTGCTCTGTTCACTAACCCACACACCCCCACTCCCCCACTGCAGTGCACCAGGGAGATTGTCGGCAGCCCATACAATGGGAGTGATGTCAGCACTTGCACAGTGAAGCAGTGATAAGCCCCAGAGGGACTCCTGAGCTCATCTTCTAGGATGGAAGCGCCCATGGGCCAAGTCCTTCCTCCACCCTGCTTTGGACCCTAACTGCATGAGGAACAGAACCTTGTCATAAGAGACCTTGGGTCTCTATATTACTGCAGCATAACTACAGGTTCTAATACAGTAACAGAAGAGGGAGAACCTTACAAGGGAAGCACACATTATAATATTCATCCAGCAAGATAGAACTTGTAGCCAAAATTTTTCTACATTTTAGAGCATCATTCCACACTGATTGAAGATACACTGCATCAAGAGGCCATGTGAAGTTAAGCACATGACTCAAAATTTTATAAAGAGAATCTTTTGAAAGCTAAGGGGTAAATGACCTCGACAGCAAGCCTCTTGTGGGAAATCAACAAAGAGGTTTGGGCAGAAAAGCGACATGGGCTGGCCGAGATTTTAAAAGGGTTGCTCTGCCTGTTGTTTTTTAATAGAGCCAGAGAGGCAGCGGCAGGTGCAGGAAGACTGGTTAGGTGGGTAGTTACGTAATTCAGGAGGCTCAGGGGACAGGTGAGGAGGAGCAGTCAGAACCTGGACACGTTTGGAAAGTTCAGACAAGGGAGGTTTTTATTAAGGTTGGGATGTGAGCTCAAGGCAAAGATGAGACACCAAGAGACAAGACGTAAGAAAGGTCTTTGGAATAGTAGGTGTAGTTTTAACTCTAATAGAAATTTTCCTTCTGGATGCACCTAGAGTGAAAGATCAAGTGGAAAGCTGCATTCAAGAGGCTGAAGTTGGCAAGCGCGATCAGGACTGAGATATACATTTGGAAGCCATCGTTAGATTGATCCCATCGAGGGCAGTCAGACTGCCGGAAAGCACCAAGGGTGGAGCAGAGGTGGAGAGCAGAAGCTGCCCGGAGCCGCACCCTGAGGACTTCTGCACTGAGGTTACCCTGAGGACTTCTGCACTGAGGTTAGGGAGATGAGGGGCAGGGATACAAAGGACAGAGAAGGTGCAGTGGGTGATGAAAAGGACACCAGAGGAATGTGACCAGCAGGTGACAAGTGAAGAAAGTGTCCTAGGGCACCTGATACTCCCACCCACGTTCAATGTTGCCAGTTCACTCAGTGAAGCAAAATCTGAATCCCCACTGGACTTAATAATACAGAGGCCAGTAAGGCCTCTCGGAGGGGCTGGCTTTGGTGGAGTCAAGAGAGTGGAAACTCACCAGCATGAGTGCATAGAAACCAGGAGGCAAAGGACTGGAGATGCCGGGCACAAACAGCCACTGAGAGGAAGATACTGAGCTGTTTAGAGGCCCTGCAATCAACTAGTGCAAAACAAATAATAATTATTAAAATAAGGCAATGATGGAGGAGAGAGAGGGAAAAGGTAATGTGGCTTCTTTGTGTCTTCCAACTATAAGGAACAGCCTGATGTTTACTGCAGATGTGTTTGACCTCAAACTTATGGTGAAAGGTTCCTGCTTCCCAGCCCTATGGTTCTTGCAAATGTGAACTCATGGAGACTTCAGAGAAAACGCCACATTCCACACAGCCAAGTGCTGTCCCAAAGGTGGACACAGCTGCCCCTGGCCATTCCTGCGAGTACCAACCTCTGCGGCCAACAGACCCCAGAGGACGTGGTACATGAAACACCACCACATTACCATCCTGCCTATCGTGGCATTATTCTTTATCATCAAAGATTCCTTCACCACTGCTGAAAGAGCTGAATGGTTCGTGAGATTTATAACAAGAAGCTGCCCTGGTGACCCACTCTTCCCTAAGCCCAACCCCACAGCTGTTTTCAGTTCAGCATTTGTTTCTTCTCTTGCTTACTGTCGTATATACATACGACATATATGTACATACATACATATATGTACATACATATGTCATATATACATACGTATATACATACGACATGTCGTATATACATACGACATATACATACGTATATACATACGACATGTCGTATATACATACGACATATACGATCTATACAGATCACATGCACACTGATTTTTATAGTGATTTTTCAAGATTTTAACTTCAGGAAAACCCAGATTGAGATTTCAACCTACACGTCCCATTCGTATTCCTGTATCCCTCTCTTTCATCCTCTTAATAAAGTTATATCAAGATCTTCATTAAAATTGGTATTCATGCCATGGTTGGCCCAGGAGAAGTAACAAGAAACCAATTCACCCTTCTTGGAAGCCAACTGGCATGCGGGCTCGGAGACAAAATACACACACACACCCTCCGACCTGCTGATTCAGAGGATGGGCGGAGTTGACAATGACTGAGCACTAAAACAACTTAGCACTTGTATTATTTGGTCAACTTTCCAAGTCAAAGGCTGGTAGTCTGAGCATCTATTGGGGTAACAATACGCAATAGAGCAAACAGTGGGGATTTCCTTCTGCCTTGTGTTTGAAATCCAGTGTTGTTTTCATTGTTTTGTTTTATTCTGTATGTTTTGTTTTATTCAATGTTCTGCCTTGTTTGATTTTATTACGTCTGCTGCTATGGGCAGCAATTCTTTTTTTTTTTTTTTTAATTTTATGTAAGGAGAAAAAGAAAAAAAAGCAGAAAAGGGGTACAAGTTATACAGAATTCCAGAAAAAAAAAAATATAACAGTAGGAAATCACTAGTTAATGGATTACATAGTGTCATCTTAGAAATATTTGTTCAAGTTACAAAAGTAAAGCTAATATAGTGGACATTCAAACAGTGAGACCAAACAGTTCTGTTCAATGATCCAACAAAACTCAGTAATATCATTGTCTATCTTATACACTTAAATATACATGCAGTTATATCATCTAGATCACTTTCTTTTCCTCTCTTTTGTACAATGACTATTACACATTTTGGGTTTTATTGCTCCCACAGTTCTTATTACTTTTTTTGGAAGAGAGTAAAACCAAATGTGACATAACAGAACAGAGTCGGTCAAATCAAAAGGGTGGACATAATAGATAATGTAAAAACATAATACAAGGTGATCAACAATGGTTACCATAATGCCTCCTGCTATCTCTAATAGAATTGCCTATATCATCAGTCATAATAAAATTGAACAAAACAGTAAAGAACGAAACCAACAAAACCAAAACATTGGAGACATTACAAGTCTTCAAAAGTAGATAATAGTCAACCAGAATGGGTGTCATAATGAATCCCACTATCTTCACAGCTGTTGCCTATACTTTCAAACCTGGTACTATCAAGCAAAACAGAATAGAGGAACATCAGTCAAAACAAGATGGTAAGAGCAATACAGGGCTTCAAATCAAGTTAATAGGAAATCAAAGTGGGTTACTATAATATATTCTACTATTTTTTATTTATTTTTCCCTTAATTAAAAGGATAAAAATAAAAAAGTAAATAATAAAATGGAGATTGAGATAAAAGAGGGCATAACAACAAAACAGCTCAGATCAAAACATAACCATTTAAGCAAAATTGTGTTTCACCACAAGATAATCCCGACATAAAACTAGCTACCATATTGTCTCTTTCCTTGAAATCTTTGAGTATAACTTCGTATACTGTAACATCAAATATATCAAAACAATGTAAAACCATTCAAGAGAATGACAGTATTACAGGGTATTTAGAATCAACTACCAGAAAATGAACAATGGTTTCTGTACAATCCCCTTGTCTATAAAAGTTTTTGTTTATACTATCACATATAATAAAATCCAATAAGATACAACATGCTAAGACCAATGGAGACAGAAGAGCAAAAGCTTGATGAGACTTTAAAACAAGATGCTACTAAATCAGCATTACCTATTATGATGTCGTTTTCTCCAAAATAGCTGTTCCTATCATCCAATCTTCTCTGCCTCATTTCTGTTGAGCTCTTTTTCTGTCATTAGTTGTCAGTTTGTCTTCTTCATTTCGCTTTCTGCTCCATTCATTGTGGCCTCTCTGCCACTATTTCTGGATTCTTCGTATTTTTCTTTTTTAGAATATCCTGCAGTATTCTCTGTATAGTTGAATTGGTGGTTGCATATTCTCTTAGTTCCTCTTTATCCTGGAAGCACCTTGTTTTTCATCAATTTCCAGGGATAGTTGTGCAGGATATATCAATCTTGGCTGGAGGTTATTATCTTTCAAAGCTTGAATTATTTCCCCCCACGCTCTTCGTGATTTGATGGTTTGTGCCAGGAAGTCTGCTGTAATTCTGATAGGTGTTCCCTTGTAAGTGATCTGTTTCTTGTCTCTGACGGCTTTTAATATTCTGTTCTTATATTGGATTTCTGGTATTTTGATTATTATATGCCTGGGTGTAGCTCTGTTTGGGTTTAGGTGGCTGGAGTCCTGAATGCTTCATACATTTGAGTATCTTTACCTTTTGCTAAATTAGGAAAATTCTCCTGGATTATTTCTGCGAGTAGCTTTTGTAGTTCATTTGTTTGAGTCCCTACCTCTTCTTTTATGTTCTTAATTCTTAAGTTATAGATCCTCTTATCATCTTCTAGTCTTTGTATTATTGCTGTTTGTTTCTTTGTTATTTTTAAGAAGTTTTTCATTTCATGCTCCCATATTACAAATCTGGCCTCCAGTTCAGATAATCTATCCTTAGTTTCTTTCAAGCTATTATGCCAGCTTTCAATAGAGTTTTTAGTTTCTTGGTAATCTCTTTGAACCTGCTTCACGTATTCTATGCTTTCTCTATTTTCTCCATCAAACAATTCTCCCCTCTTTTTCTGTTCTTCCATTCCACCATCTGTTTTTTCTTGGGTGGTGCTTAGCATTTCTCTAACTATTCTGCTTGTGTCTTGCTTCAGGTCATTAATAACTTCATTCCTGAACTTGTCTATGAGGCTCTGGAGATAGCACTTTATGTCTATTGGTGCGGTGTCTGCTATTGCCTGTTTCTCAGGATTGGGGGCTGAGGGGCCTTTCTTGTTGCTCCCTCTTCCCATATTCTTTGTTCCTTATATATGCAAGCATATATAGGAGGCCTAGCTTCCTTCCCTATTGGCCACAGTCTGATTGAATTGCGCCAGCTAGGTGTTCCCGCCCACCACAGCGCACCATGGAGTTACGGACTGGGCAGCCTCTGCAGGGCCCGCCCTCCAGTTCACCTTCAGGCCTGGGACCTGGGCTGTGCTAGCCTACTGGGTCTCAGCCAGCAGCGTCATGTAAGCTAGGCACTGCTCACCAATCCCGCTTAAGAGGGCGATATGTGACTGAAGTCACTATAGCACCCTGTTCCAGCAAGTCTGACTGGTCACAGAATAGCCTCTGTTGGAGCCTCCTAGATCGTGGAAGAGTCCCAGTTTCTCTCACTCACCACAGGCCGATACAAGGCTCCCCACCCATCCCACTCTCAACTCCGTTCACCAATTTCCATTCTCAGAGCTTTCGAGGGTCTCTCTCCCTGCCGAGCCAATTCACATGCAGCCGTGGTGGCAGAAAACCCAAATCGTGGTTTTCAATGGTGCGGGCTCCAGCTTCCACACTGAGGCTTTATCTGTTCCTGTTATAGCACCAGGATTGAGTTCCCAGTTGGTTTCTCTTAGCCCAGTTCATTCTTGTGTCAGCAGGGCATATCTCCTCTCTTAGGATTCCTCACTCCACACCATTCCTGGATTCTAAGCTGGGTCTTTCAGAGAGCCTCCATAGCTGCTGCTATCTGTCCGCCATGTTCTCCCGGAAGTCCAGGGCAGCAATTTTGAACATAACAGGAGGCATTATAATAGTCACTGTTGATTTCCTAGTATTCTGTTTTGAAATCCTTTGTCACTTTCACTGTTTTGTTTTGATTGGCTTTATTCTCTTTAAAATATGCATTAATTCTTTTGTTTGGATTGGTTTTATTCCTTTTTGTTTTGTTCGATTTTATTATGTCTGATGGTATGCACAGCTATTTTGAAAAAACAAGAGACATTAATGGTAGCCATTGTTGATTTCCTATTATCTGTTTTGAAGCCCTGTAACCCTTTCATTATTCTTCTCTAGTTAGCTTTATTCTGTTTTGTTTGGTTTGGTTTATTCTCTTTAAAATACAATTTTTTTTAAAATTGGTATTCAGTGTTTGCATTACTAGCTACAAAATATAATTCACAGCTCAGTCATTTGATATGCTGTGATCATATATGTTTTTGAATGATTTTTTGTTTTTCCTGAGTTAATAACTTAGTTTTTCATTTGTTTAGTGGTCTATGTACCTACAATTAATGCATGTTTAAATCATCCCTAACGCATTCCCAAGCAGACCTCAAAGCCCACCTTTATACAATTATATCCAGTAATCCGTTTGCTCAGGATGTTTCTCAGAGACACTCGTCCCTGGGGCCCAACACCCTCCTCCTCCTCTTCCTGTCTTCCTCTTCTTCCTCTTTGTCTTCTTCCTCCATTTCCTTCTCCTCCTCTTCCTCCTCCTCTACCTCTTCCTCCTCCTCCTCCTCCTTCTTCCTCCTCTTCCTCATCCTCCTCCTCCTCCTCTCTGGATGCTCTGGGTGCTTTCTTGGCCTGATGCAATCACCCTCAGGATGGGAATCCCTTTCCCTTCTCTCCTCTTTGGATTCTCCTTCCGTTGTACCCAGGACTCCTCTTTCTTGGTTTATTCCCTCATTTTTTTCACTTTGTCTTCAGCATCTTTCCAGAAGACACATAACAGGTACACTTTTATGATCTGACACACCTGTATCATGCTTGATTTCAAATCACCTTAGCTCAGTTGTTCTGTGTCCGCAGTGGACATCTTACCTCTCACAGTCTTTTGAAGACATCCGTCGCATTGTCTGCTGGCTTCCAGCTCTACTACTGGGAAGTGGGACTCCAACCACCTGTGTTTGTGGTCTCCTTTTACCCTGTGGCATTCTAGTCACTTTTATTATCACTGATAATCTGAAATTTTATAAATATGTGATTCGAAACAATTCTCCTGTCATTTATTTTCCCAACTGGTAAACTCTTAAATTCTGGGAATTCATTTCATTTTGTTCTACACAATTTTCTTTACCATCTGTGATCATATTTTCCTCTCAACTTCCCATTTTTTCTATCTAGACTTCCTGTCGGTCATGTTTTAAAACGCTTTACCTAATCTTCTCATTTTCTTATGCTTTGTTATCTTCCATCATTTTACTCTGTATTTTGAAGATATTTTCTCAATTTTATTTTGTACATCTCCATAGAAATTTTAAATTTTCCTTTCACACTATTAATAGTCCTAGTCCTTTTCTGCTGTTTAATCATCGTATTGCATAATGCCCTGTTCTTGTTTATGGATACAGTTTCTATCCTCTCAATCAGCAATAATCACTGAGCACTCTCATTCTCAGTCATGAGCAGTAGTGATGGAAAAATGACTAAGATGAAGTCCCTGTCCTGACACGGTCTGGCCTGAGAGATGGCAGAGAGCACACGCATAATTAACAGACACATTGCCTAGATACGATAGGATCACAAAGAAAGAATTTTGTCGAATGTGGTATGGAAACACAAATAGGCAGAGGTGGGCAATAGCCATCCCAGGCGGAGGCTCTCGTATTCCACCTGTTACATGTTTTGAAGTTGATGTCTTTTCTCTGGGCCATTTCCTCTAATTTACTTGGTTTGTTGCCTGTGATTTTGTCTTTCAATCTTGCTACCTCCCCCGACAAGCCTGGCTGGCTGTCCTCTCACATGTAAGAGTGAAGCATAGCTCAGCACATCTGGGTGAGGTTTCTTGGCTGTTAACCATCAGCACAGGAGAACCGAGAGGGATGCTGGCTGTCAGCAGGGCCCTCCCTGCCTTGTCTCCACTACAGGAGCAGGCGTTCTGGGAGCCAAATGCATGAGCAGCCTAGAGCCATCTTCTGGGCTTTCACTAACCACGGTTTTCAGCCAGGCATGTGGCCACAGTCCACTGGACTCGGTGCACACGTCCCAAGACTCTCTGGTTCACTTCTGCAGAGATAAAACTCTTCTCTGATCATTTTCTGGGGCAATCACCCCTCATTTGGACACCTGTCATCTTCCCAGCTTTCTTCTCCACTCTGCCTTTGCCTGAAGGCAACCTTGTGTCACGAGTTCCCTGGCTTTTGGAGATCTGCAAAGCTCCTTGGTGCCCCACTGAGGGCTGCAGGAAACAGCTTTCTTTATTTCTCCCCTGTTCTGTTCTTATTCTCTGACCTTATAGATTCACATTTTTTGTGGGTTTGTTTTTCTTTTGCTACCATTTCAGTAGAGCCAGGGAAGATAGCACCTATAAAATCACATGCCCACTCCCCCATATTTAACCAGAATAATTCTTGGTGGCTGCTTTTCCTAACTGGTGCTGATAAAATAAAAATAACAATTCTGAATCAGTGTGAGTGTTATCGTGAGTTTACTGCTGGGCAAAGCAGTAATCTCTGATCCAGCCTAGAAGGCTGTGGCCCTGTGGGTTGAAGTCTTTGGATTAACTGTCAAATATAACTCAAAATCCGTCAGTGTGAGCCCTGAGGGTTTTACCACACCCAAACCCAGGGAGCAGGCATGTTCTCTGTGGGGTTGTCTGCTCAGGAGAGCCCCATCCTGACATGCTTAATAACTGCTAAGCAAGAAGTCCACAAATTACAGAACCAGTTCTGAGTGTACAGAAGCCCTGGGCAGGGCAGCTCATCAATCAAAGAAAATCAGGAGTGAGATATAAAAAATCAATAGCCATTAAGTTTACCAGGGAAAGAGACTGCCTGAGTTAAACGATTCATTTTCTCACATCAAGATTACCCAGTAGTGGTGCTCAACTCAAGCCACCGATGAACCCCCCAAGTCCATTCCTGTGTGTTTTTGGAACCGTGTGATCAACATTAGATCTACTAGGTTGGATGCAAATCAGACATCTGACTCACTGCAGCAAGCAGTCACAAGTCTCAGCGCTTCTCCACGATTCCCATCAGCTTCTGAGAAGCAGCTCTTCTGGTTTTTCTGTGGCCCTGACCTTGTTATCTTGCAATCTTTCACACCCCTCAGCTCAGGCTCCTGTGTGGGCAAGTCTGCATCACACTTTCGGGGCCAGCTAAAGCCTTCTCACTGTGACTCACCATCCAGGCCTCCTCCTTCTTACTTCTAGAAAACAAATATTTTTGTGAATGCGGCAGCCGTGTGCCAAGCTAAAATCCGTAAGTCACAGGTTGTCCTACATTTTGGCCAAGTTAGCTCAAGTCGAAGTTGGCTATTTTTCCCAGGCAGGAATGCTTTATTTACTTACCCTTTCTTTTGTGTGTTATCCTTCCTTCTGCTGCCTAGAAAGCCGAAGTGACAGCTACAGCTACAACAAGTCATTCAACATTCAGTTAAAGTCATTAAACATTCAATTAAAAAGTATTTGTTATGTGCCAGGCATTCTTCCAGGAATGGGAATACGGCAGTAACAACATCAATATCCTTGCCCTGGTGCAGTGCCCATTAATTCCAGTGGAATCGCTGCCAACATGAGGAGAAACAAGGAGACCCCCAGCAGCCTCAAGTTTGATATTTCTGAGTACTTGGACCAAAGACAAAAACCTTACCTGAGAAAAATAGAATCCTGGTTAGTTTGTTTTCCAGTGACTTGCAATCGAATGCATTCCTAAGCAACATATTTCAGTTTATTGTTCAGTCACAGAAAAATTCCTTACAGTTAAGACGGCTGGAGGAAACTCACTATGAAAGCGTTTCTCAACTTCATCATCCTTGAAAGTCCACTCTCAGGAGCCCTGCCGAGAACTGTCATATGTTTGTTTAGCCACAGAGCTGATCTCTACCCTATAGACTACCTCCACCACACCAAGACATGACCATCAAAACTGTGTCTCACATGGAGGAAGGACCACACAGGCAAGAGACTGCATTATCAAGTCAAGGAAAAAGACCTCAGCAGGAAACAAGCCTGGGACCACATCATCCATGGACACCTAGCCCCAGACCTGTGCCGAAACTGCCATCGCTTAAGCCACCTAATGTGTGACACTTGGTTAGCACAACTCTAAGTAACCAACACGCGTACTCCCTATGACCACCTTAGGTGAGTGAGGGATGTCTTTAATTTTACCTAAAGCAGTCATTCAAGGAATGAGAAGGAGATCAAAACTTATTAGATTCATCCCTTATGTCCAGCCCTGTGTTAGATTCTTCACATGTAAAATCCCAAAATTTTCCTAACAGTACTGTGAAATGCAGACCACCATCAAGCCCATTCGATAGCGAAAAATCAACACTAAGAAGACAATAACTTAGTGTATCCTCTAAATGATCCCAAGACATCCTCTGTCTCTAACGTTGCCCAATGTTCCCTAGAGCCCACCACGTCTTAAGTTTAGAACGTCTGCATTCAGAGCCCAAGGCTGGTGGTGCTGGCCAATGCAACACAGAGTATTTGGAAGTCACTCATTACCTCCACTGTAACTAGCCTTCCTCACTGGCTCCTGGCTGGCTGAGAGCTTGGGGCTGCTGGTCTCTGAGTGTCTGCTCACCACCCAATCACCCGCAGTGGCTACGGCACAACAGCCCTTGTGTGAAAACACAAGTGTACTTGCTCACATACACAGCGGGCAGCTCCAGCCTGCTCACCAGGACAGGATGAGCACCTCTGAGCAGTGAGCCTCCTCTGTGTGGAAGCCTTCTGCTGAGACACACGTGTCTCCTCCCTCCACGCCCACCTGGGAGGGAGGTCCACCTATACCTTCCACTGACCTCAGCCTGGCCAGCTTCCTACTCTGCCATCTCCCAAATCCTGACCATCAGGATGCCTCTGGGTCTTTTGGGGGATGCTATGAGAAAATACCATCGATGGGATGATTTAGAAGCAACAGAAACTTATTTCTGTCAGTTGGTGAGGCTGGGAAGTCCAAGGTCAGTTGCCAGCATGGTCAAGTTCTAGTCAAGGTTGTAGGCTGCTGGATTGTCTTTGTGCCCTGATTGGTAGAAACTCCCTAGGGTTTCCTTTATAAGGGCACTAGTCTCTGCCCTCAGGCCCCAGCCACCTGTGAAAGTTCCCACTTTCCACCTAATTCTGCCACTTTGGAATGAGGATTTTAGTGGATGAAAACAGGGACGTGTGGACACATTTGAACCACAGCAGAGTCCAGTGCCAAACCAGGGGTAATTTTTTCCCTGCAAACTAATCAAATGGCATCCTATTGCCTACAGAACGTTCTAAATTTCAGGAGCCCAGAGGCAGAGGCTCTTCCCCTGAGGATCTTTTCTCCTGGCCCAGCACAAATCCAGCCTAATGGCTCTCAGATTACCCAGTAAATAGGTCAAGTAGGTGCTGAATTTTATTCTCAGTGTTTTACTAGGAACTATATCAGGGTGAGTAGTGTGATACATGTGAATAAGTCAAAATTTTTTAGCCTCTGAGGTGTAGTTAATTTGCATAAGGAATATTAGAAATGGCTTTGATGGACAGTTTACAGCTTAAGTTATGTGATTTATCTGAGACCACCAATGTGGCGATTGATCCAGGTTAGGATAATGAAGGGGTGTGAAAGCCCTGGGTGACAGTGGTGCACAAAGTATTCATGGTCTAAAATATCACCCAACAAATTGCTTTTTAATTACAAAGAGAAGAATACCCAGTGGGAGCACAACCTGATAGACATCAGCCTGAGGAAATAAATTAATGCCATCAGGAATGGGACAAATTGGCATTTCGTATCTCCTGGGTGAAAAGGACACATTATCTTATAAAGGACACTACTAAGTCAACTGGAAAAATTTGGAAAGATTTCATTTGGATACATATTGTTTGGTAAATAACATGCCAGTGTTAAATTTCCTTTACATATAATTGTAGCTGTATAAAAGCGTGTCCCAGTTCTCTGCAGACTGTATTTAAGAGGAAGACATCACAATGTTCCAACCTACTGTCGAAAAGTTTGGGAAATAGTGAGTCCGGGTCAACCTGAACCACAAGACCCTGTCTCAAAAGGAAGAAAAGGAGGAGGCTTGAGGAAAGATACAAGTTTATCAACAGATAAACGGATTAACAAATATATGGGTATGAAGTGATCGAATATTTTGAAGTGAATGTTTAAATTTTTTGAAGTAAGAGCCACAGAAAATACTCCCCTCACTTCTGACACACTTATCCCATCGTCCCTGCCGCCTTCTGAAGCAGTTGGGGAGTCCTCCTCCATAGGTATCTTTAAAAAGTGTGATCACAAATTCGGTAAGTGAATGCTACTGCTGAGTGCCACCAAAGGGGAAGGCAAGCTCATAACAGTGTAACTGCAAGGTTCTTGCCCTAGGATAAATTACTGTACAACTATGGCGGTGGTCTAACATGGCGGAAGGCCAAAGCGGGAACACACCATTTCCTGCTTCTTCTTCAGCCCTCATTGCTACTCCCCTCCCTGTTTAAGTGCAAAGAAAATTCCAATCAGTTCCTCACACATCATCAACATCCGCCCCATGCGCCACTTCCGATCAGAGGTCACATAACTCTCTTTCTGTGTTGGGTCAAAGGAGACAGCCCAACCGCCGTGAGTTGTGTGCTCCTTTCCATGATCTCAATAAACCTGTTCTTTTCTTTTTTTTTTTTTTTCTTTTTACTTTTCACTTCTCTATTGCACCAGAAAACTCTAACAGTTCCATGTGTCTTCATGGCCGTGTTCACCAGATCTGGCATTCCATGACTTCTGGCTTTTCCCCAAACTCAAAGTAACCAAGAAAGGCCAACATTTCCAACTGATCCGGGACATGGAGGCAGCCAGGACAGGGCAACAGTGGCTGGAATCATGGGATGAGTGTATTCAAAGCAGGGGAGAGGATTTCAAGAGAGAGTCATGGTAATGTGCCTTTTATTGCAATAATTTTTAAATTTAAACACCTATCATATATATCAACCCTTAAAAAGGCACAAATGCCATCACATGCTGCAGTATGGATGAACTTGAAGACACCATGCTGAGTAGAACTAGATAAATACTGCGGGGTTTCCCTCACACGAGGCATCTGAAGTAGTCAACATCGCAGCCACAGAGGGAAGGCGGCTGACAGGGCTGGAGAGACGGAAAGGGAGCATTATTAATATTTAACAGGTTAGCGCTTTTGGTTTTACAAACTGAAGAAGGACTAGAGCTCCGTGGCATGCTACCAGGAATGTGCTTAACACTACTGATCTACACACTTAAAATGATTAAACTAGCAATTTATTGTCATGTCTTTATAACCACAGTTTTAAAAACAACATTTAACAATATATTTGCATACATGTTAATCAGGTACATGCAGTATATGTGTAAATGTATAGATATATTCATTGTTGAGAAAGAAAAATGGGCAAAGCAAAGAAGGAAAATGCTAATAATGCTAATAATAAATATAGGAAATGTTAATAATTGTGAACTTAGATGTGTTTATGTTCTCTTTTCAACTCTTGAATAAATGAGGCAGTGGGGATTTGTGGCTCACTTAGCATTGTGTGGTGAGACCCATGTGACAGCTCTCACAGCAGGGCAGCCACCTGGGGGAAGGTGTTGGCCCTCGACTGTGCTCTGCACAGGCTCCACCATCCCTCTGAGAGCAGGTGCCTGTTTCCAGCGAGACCTCCAGGCCGGTGCTGGCCTGCAGGCCTGGCCGTGGAGACACAGCCCCTTCCACTCTACACAGCTGCTTGGGCCTCAAGAGAGAGAAGCCTGTGCCCTGCTGGCTTCCGGTCCAGGGCTTGCTGAGATCCACACCCAGACCAGCCCACTAGCACCTGCTTCTAACACCAATCACCAAAAATAACCCGACACTTGAGTCATGTCCTGGGCAACAGCGGGACAGCAACTGTGGAATGTGAGAGCCTCTGGAATCCAGAGAGGCATTGGTGATGTCATGCAGGGGGAGAGGCTGCGGAGACAATGGCACTGTGTGTGTAGGAGGAAGGGAGAAAGAAGGAGGGAGAGAAGGAGGGAGGGGGAAGGTGAGAGGAAGAGGAAAGGAAAGGTGGGAAAGGACAGGACAGGAAAGGGAGGGGAGGGCAGAGCAAGGAAGGGAAGGGAAGGGCAGGGAAAGAAGTCCATCTCTGGAGATCTGCATGCATACATTTACAATGTGTGTATATATGTATGCACACATAAAAATCTCAAAAGACAGACATCAAACCATGGTTCTTCTTAGAGTGTATCTGAAGGTAAAAGTCAGGTTTTCATTTTCTAATCTTATTTCCTTGTAATTATTTAAATTGTCCAAATCGATCTATTACAATTAGAAATTTCCCATGAAGAAAACTTAAAGCAATGAACTCTTTGAGAGGGGGTTTCCCTTGAGGGAAAAGGGCAGCTGCTCTCACTCGAAACAATTTAAGCAAAGAGCATGCTGGTTTAAATGCCAGTAAATGACAACTGGTGGGCCTCCTAGGGGGCTGCCCCCCATGTTTGATTAATAAGTTACGTTCGAACATAGCCACCCCCACTGTGCTGTAACTGCCCTGTTCTGTGTCACGGCAGAGCCTATGTAGCCTACAAAGACAAACGTGATGTTATAAATGTGCCAGTCCCTGCTTGAATCTTTATTAGCCCCAACTCGGGAGCTGCATAGCCCATATTAGATCACTGACACACAAGGTCAAACTTGGAGACGGAGGGGAAAAGGAAATTTCCCAATTTATTTTACGAAATTTGAAAATTGAAATCAGTAGATGTCACCTCATCATAAAAATTTTCCTTATTCACCCAATGTCAGCAGTTCCTAAAGCAATCCTGTCCATTATTCCTTATTGATTTTCTTCCAAGAATTGATCAACCTCCACATTCATCATTCTCCTTGCCTCTTCCATCATGGTGTAGGCATATGAGCCCAGGAGTCTTCTCAGACTTCTCTGTCCCCATATCCCCGAGGCCAAGAGCACCACCAGGCACAGATGAATGCTGCATAATATGGGGAGGGTGGATGGATGGATGGATGGATGGGCAGAAAGATGGATAAATAGCTGAATGGATAGACAGGCAGATGAATGGATGGGTGGATAGATGAATGGGTGATGGGTGGAAGGATGGGAGGAAGGATGGATGGAGGGATAGATGGATGGACAGAAAGGTGGATGAATGGGTAGATGGATGGACAGGCAGATGGATGGATAGATGGATGGATCGATGGATAGATGGATGGATGAATGGATGGATGGATGGATGGACAGGAAGATGGATGAATGGATGGATGGACAGACAGGCAGATGGATGGATAGATGGAAAGATGGGTAGATCAATGGATGGATAGATGGAGGGATGGATGGATGGACAGCAAAATGGATGAATGGATGGATGATGGACAGGCAAATGGGTGGATGGATGAATGGGTGGATGGAGGGATGGATGGATGGACAGGAAAATGGATGAATGGATGGATGGATGGGCAGGCAGATGGGTGGATGGATGAATGGGTGGATGGAGGGATGGATGGATGGACAGGAAGATGGATGAATGGATGGATGGATGGACAGGAAGATGGATGAATGGATGGATGGATGGACAGGCAGATGGGTGGATGGAGGGATGGATGGATGGATGGATGGATGGATGGATGGATGAATGAGTGGATGGATTTGCAATTCTCTGACAAATTTTTAAAATCAGTGTGAGGAAAAGAGAGATGTGGTCAATAGCAGTGGGAAACAGATTGTAAGGGTAAATAAAAAGAGTAGCCAATCTATAAACATATATCAAAACTATAGACTGTAATACATAGAGCTTATGCACCCGTGACTCTGTTGTTCCATTTAAATTAAAACTAATATGGAGAAAAAGGCCTGTCGGAGACAACAAACAGTAATGAGATACAATAGCAGCAGCAATAGGGGAAGGGTTCTGTATTATGATTTTGTTGTCTAAGGCAGGTCCTTGAGATCTTTGCCTGTAGCAGAAAGGGAGCCTGTAGCGGGCCAGGGACGACCACTGTTCAGGGTTTGGGGGCAGCCTGTGACTCAGACTAGAGAGAAAGTGGCAAATGTCCAAGCAGGAAACCTTCCCTATGTCTTGACTTTTTAAATGAAAAAGCTGTCAGGTGGGACCCAATGAGTTCCAGAGTCCTTCTCCATCCCTCAGGCATAAACAGTGTCCAGCAGGGGATAAACTAAGAGATGTGTCCTCCAGGACCCAGGGCCCAAGCAAGCCCAGTCCTGGCTGGATGAGAGGGACTGGCACAGGGGTCCTTTGCCTGCTGCCAGTCATCTTGTAGGGGGCAAAGTGAGTCCTTGGCTGCCGGCTACGCGGGCTACCGGTTGGCTTCCAAGTCTTCTCCACACCCCACTCCTCAGCTCCACCTCAGCATCATCCTTTGTTTGCCGGGCAGAGCAGTAAATGGAAAGAGACCTTGAAAGAAATGAGAACATTTTGTTTAAGAGCACAGAGAACAGAGATAAAGGAACTGTGAAACCTTTCCCCTTTGGGAAGAAAGCATAGATGCCTCCTGGGAATTTTTATTAGGTTTTGTCATAGATCAAAACCATCTCCACAGGGTCCATGGAGCTTTTCCATCTCCCCAAGAAGCATTCAGTAAAATTGTCATTATTCATTAAACTCTTGTTGAGTTAGATTTGCTTTTTGGGAAATGATAACAAAGTTCCTGCCTCAAGAACAGAGATTACTCACAGTGCCCAGTGACATCTGAGATACAAGAATAGCCTATTATATTCCGCAGCCCTGGAGTTCTTATCTCGGCCTTAAACAGAATGCAGAAAAATGTGCAACCTTGAAATACAGAGACCCATTCACTTTTGTAGGTGAAACCAGAAAGCCTTGTACTGTTTTAGAAACAAATTAACTCCCGGTTGGCTTGCAGAGACGGAAGGAAGACAACAACCCATTGAAAGGTAAATTAATCCTTTGCACAAATAAGCAAACTCAAATGCCAAAGCTAGTGGGAACTCACACACCCATTTAGAATTTCTCCAAACTTTCCACAATGTGCCCATTCTCTCGGGTGAACAGTCCAGTTGTTTGTCTAAAGTAACCTGCGTATATAAGTCTAGAATCCCATATTTTTGTTAACTCTTTCACTGCAGATCCCTCCTCTGTAGATACAGCACACCTAATATGTTTCTATTTTGAAGAGAAAATAGGGAAGCTAGACACCCAAATTTATCGTTTGCAATCTTAAGAGAATCCAGTGTTGAGATCTTTACCTTTTTTCCTCTTCAGGCGTCTGCTTTTTTCTAAAGCATCTCTGTTCCTCCTGAGCTATACAATGAGCTCAAGATCAGCCTGAACTACATAATGAGACCCTGACTCAAAAATCGAATAAATAAATAGAATCAGAAATTGTCTCTTTAACAAGACAATTGAACAGAAATGTGAAACTCAGGTCACAGAGAAAAAATGGAGTACCTGGAGAAACTGGCGGAGATGGAGCCTTAGTGGCTTGGGTAGGAGCCTGAGCCCCAGAGTACTCCGGGCACAAGAACACCTTGTCTTCTCATGACCTTCTCGAGCCATGTCTTCTCCCCCCTCATCCCAGCATAGGACCTCAAAATGTTAACGCCACCCTCACATCATCTGAGGGCACCGCCTGGCCAGAGATCACTCTCTGAAGGACTCTGATGTAAGTCAGAGGCTCTCAGCCCAGTCGAAACATTACAATTGCCCCAGAACCTTTCTTTAAAAAGTGTGCATGTTAGGACAGAGCTCACAGAAATGCTGCCTATCTTAGCCCAAGGGGACCAAGGCAACAATATTACTTGACCCTGTAGGTGATCCCAGTAGGCAAAGAAGATATTGTTATAGACAGGTGATGGATAGATAGGTGTGCATTGTCTACATTATAATTATGCAAATAGAGCATGAATTATCGACATTATGATTATGCAAATAAGACAAGACATATGGTTAACACTGAGAACAGTATCATTGATCTTTCTTATGCCTGAAGCTTCAGCTCTGACCTTCTTACATCTCATCTCTTCTTCAGTTGTTCTTCGCTCTAGACAGCCCCTCTCCTACTCTCCTGCCAGGATTTCCAGTTCTTGTTCTAGTTCTACAGCTCTCAGAAGTCTGCGGGTACAGCCACATTGACCAGGTCTCCCCGCCTCCCACCCTTCCCTCCTGTCCCACTTCCCTCCCTACCCAGCTTAGATCCTCTCATTGTCAGCACCCCTGCTCATGCCCTCAAACCCTTGCTCCCCTGACCACTTCTTATTTCCTCAGTGGAAGTTAGCAAAATTGAAGAAGAAGCCAGTCTTCCCCAGTTCCCCAATGGCCAGAGGTTGGATTCCTTACTGTTCCTTCAGGCCTCTTTCAGTCTCCTGCGTATAACCCAGAGAACTGCAAGATCATTTCCTCCACCCTACATTTGGACTACTTGAACCCAGGACTCCATTTCTCCCATTCCATGCCGTGCAGTCTCTCACTTAAGTCTCCAGTGGTACTTGTTAAAGACACAAGCCTAATAACATCCCAAAATACCTATTTTTCTAAATGGCCAAACTTATACAGGTTTACATCACCACAAAAAAGTGGAGAAAATTTTTGTAAATTTTATTAGAACCAGCAGGCTGTTTATATCCACCTCCTGGTTCCACCATGGCGCCACAGATGCAGAAAACACTGCATGCTTAGAGGTACAATTGTGTGTCCTCACCTTGTCCAAGACACAAAGGTACCAGCACAACTTCAGTCGCACACAGAAATACTACAAATCTCACTTTCACCCCTAATACTCAGTTACAGGTCCTTGCTCTCTTGCCATGAGAGCTTCCTGTCAAACAACACTGGAGCACTGTCCCGGGAGTCACACCTGGGTTTCCTTACACACACCTAGGGTTTCTCCCCACCGCAGACATACGAATGAAGTCTCTGTGGACTTCACTTCAGCATCTTTAATACCCAACAAACTGAGTAAAGCTGACACAAGAAACATAGCAACATATCTAGTCCTGTAGCTCATCAAGAACTTGGATTCACATGAAAAGTCTTCCCACAGAGAAAACTACTGACCTGGAAGGCTTCACCAGGGAGAGTTTTCACACATTCAGTGAAACAAGTGAAAAGATCATTTCGCAGCGCTATGATAAGACCAGCCTAACCTGAACCCATAATATAAAAAGAATATGTAGAAAAGGAAGCTATTAGGTCAGTCTCTCTGATGAAAACAGATCCAAAGAAATCTAAGCAAAACATTTGGTTAAACTCTCATAGTCGGTCTGAAGTCCTCACAGAAAGGGACACAAACACAACAGAGGTGAAGGATTGGTGCCAGTAGTGCATCTACCATGGGCTCTTGAAGATAATTCCTCACACCCTGGACACCATCGAGGAAGGAGGAGGCAGGGGCACTGTCCGAGTCGCTCAGGAAGTGATGTGACAGAATACAAAGCCACTTCTTGTGTGGCTATTTGGTAAAAGTTCAGGGTTGTATGATGTCGTGCAGTAGAAGGAGATGAAGCAGGCAGTGCCTGCTGAAGAAAATCGTGACACCCGATAGTGGGGGTTGGTGTCTGCGCACACCCCAGACTCAGCGCCCAGAGTTAGCATGGTCTCCCCGAAGCACATCCACCACCTTCTGCGAGCGTGCGGCGTCTCTCCAGACCAGCGCTACATCCCAGACCCAGGTACCTGGAAGTGGTTTTCTTCACACCTCCCTCTTCTTACCAATACTTTCCCGGACATCTGGAAGAGAAAAGCTCCCAGCTGCATGTGAGAGGAGCCGGTCCCTTGCTTCCCATCTGGGAACAGCCTTCCCACTTCAGTCCATTCCTGCAGCCCTTGCCAGCCTCACACCTCGCCCCAGAGAAGCCACACCCAGAGAACAGAGCAGGACTCCCAGATCAACACAGAGCCTGCCATGAAACATGTGAAGGTGACTTTGCACCCTGGCCCAGGGCATCGGCTTCTGAAGTCGAGTCCAAGCAGAGAGAGGGCACAGAGAAGCAGCAGCCTGAGCAGCCACAAAATTGTCACACAAACAAGATCGATGCAGAGACCAAGCCTCACCTCTGACCTCTCTCTTCCCTCTCTTTGTCTCCTTCATGGGGTGCAGGAGCCAAGCGGCCTGATCCCCAAGCCCATGTGCAGCACTGCTGGGACAGAGCCCAGTGTGACTCAGGAGACAGAGTCAGGCACCACCGCTGTGTGAGCATCACCCACTCCATGTGGGCTCCTCACACTCCACCAGGAGGGCGGAGAGCAGAGAGTCTTGTGGAGCAAATGCAGATGTACAAATCTGATGGTCTATTATGTCGATAGCAAGGAGCAGACAGGGAGAAGCAATGCGAAGGACAGAGATTCGAGCAGAAGCAACCCACCTGAACCCTGCACAACATGGCTATGGTGGGGGCCTCCTATAGGCTTTGAGCTCTGGACAAAAAGGGATCAAAAGAAGATGCCGGGGCCCACAGCTACTCTGCCACAGCTGCAGGACCTCACGTGCCTGGCTACTGTTCTGCTCACCCTGCTCGCAGAGTAACTGCACCTTCTGTCTGTGTGTTGGATGCAGAAAATAAGTGGAGCCAAAGGGATGTCCCGAGGGTGCCCACGTCAGATTTCCCAAACACAGAGTGCTTCATGTAACGTATGGAGCTCCTTGGTCCTTTCATGGCTTCCTGTAAATACACATTATACACAGTCTCTGCTTCCTGAATTGTAAACTTACTGGTTCTACACTTAGTTTCTCTTACTTTTTAAAATAAGGATTAAATAATGCAAGCACCTGCCACAGGTCCCTCTATCACAAGGATTTTCAACCTGAGCCTCAAGACAGAGAAAGCCAAAAGTGCTCACATCCCAGGACCACGCAGGCATGACTCGGACACTTGCCACCAAATAGAGACAGAAGCGAAGCCACAGGACACATGGGTGAAAGACAGGGACCTCTCAGATGGCAGCCATAGACTCAGGAGCAGCAGCTGTGAGCAAAAAGGCTGGTGACATGGGGAAGTATCCAGGCCTGGGACGATGCCATACCCGAGCCCAGGTGCACGAGCTGTGTCACTGCTCCCGAAAGTGACACTTACACAGCTTACAGTGTGAATGTGGTCCTCTGAAGTTGTTAAGCAAAAGACTCCAAGCCCTGTGACAAACAGGACTCCGGGCCTTGGGAACTTGTTGTGGACAGGAAAGAGAAGGCCCCTGGCCCCACAGTCTGCTGCTAAGAGGTTGTGTCCAGGGTGGTGGGGCTGCAGCAGAGGATGACATCCAGCCCTTTCTGCCTCACCTGACAATGATCTTGAGTATTTCTCGAGGCTGGGCCGGTAACAGCAAGTAACTCTAAGATGACTGAACTCAGAGGCTGGACAGAAGCAAAGATCACAAGCTGCAAGCCCCTGCCTTTGTGCCCCTGACCAGATGTGGCCTTGGACAAACCACAGCACTTCCTGAGCCTCTCATTTTCCCTCCATCATGCGGAGACCAGAACATTTGCTGAGCAGACCTCGGAGGGTTTGTGTGAAGACAAAATGAGGTGACACACACACAAGCTGTTGCCAGTGTGTAAATATGCACAATCCTTTTCTACACATAGAGGCTCCCTACGCATCCTGACTCAGTTTGTGTTACTGGAACAGAATAGCCAAGGTTGGGTGATTTACAAAAGAAGGATGTCCCTTCATATTTATCCCGCAGCTCTATAGTCTGGGAAGGTCAAGGTAGAGGGGCTGCCAATGAAGTGGGCACACGCTGTGTCCTTGCTCTAGGGGTGGTATCATGGGGGAGGCAGTGTGCACAAGTGGGCATGGCCTTGCTTCACTACATCAGCTCTCCTAGGAAAGCATCAGTTTGTCAGGACCCAGCCCACTCGTGAGAGAGCAACCCAGTCTCCTTGGAAAGACATTAATCCTTCACGGGGGCAGAACTCGTGCTGATGATCTTCAAACACCTCCCCTCTGATACTGCTGATGTAAGAATTAAACCTCAACCTGAGCTTTGGTGGAGACAACCCACAGCCAACCACTGTCCTATGTGGCTGGGAGAAAGCAAGCAAATTCCACTGGGTCTTGGGCTTTTCTTATGAGAAAAAGGAAGACAAATATTAACAGCAACAACAATCAAATACCATTAACAAACTCTTTGCTGTTAATAAGGGAAAATGCTAACTGCTGCGAGCCCCGAGATGACACTGTGAAGCTTGCCAGAGTGGGTTTCTGAGCACATCACCCACTCTGGCATCTGAGGTACACTAAACATAGACTCAGTGAGTGAAGGAAGGCAGCCCCGTGCCTGGACCCCCACAGCTCCTGGATCTGAAGGGCTCCACCTCCCAGCATCCTCCGCTTCCTGCTCAGCCCCTGGGACAATCCAGATGAGCCCGTTGGAGGGGCTTAGCCAGAAGCCTCCCGAGAGGACAGTTTTCCAGGGCTCTGAAAGCACTCTTCCTGGAGCTGGTCCAAGACACTCACCGCTGGGTGGCAATATGACACCTAGGGGTTCCTGAGAGCTAGACTGGGGGCGAGGGGATATGCTATTCCTCTGGAGGTCTGCATACTCAAGCCCCACGTCCCTGATCTATCTTGCTCTGTGCCCCTTCCTCCCAAAAGCCTTAAGCTCCCTCTTAGAAAAGCACCTAGTGTTGAACACTCAAACCCATCTCCTCGTTTATCCTAACAGCTCCCCATATGTAGGGACTATTACTTCTACTTTGCAGAAAACCAAATTGAATGAGTGAGGTTAAATAATGGTCCTGGGTCACGAAACTAGTGTGGCTGGCATTCAGATGCAGAGCTGGTATATACTGAGTCTCATGCCTTTAATTACTGGGCCATAACACTCCCCAGAATCAAGCAGCCAAGGCCTGCAGCCAGAGGCAGAAGGAGAAAAGCATTCTCAAAAGGTGGCAAGGTTTCTAGGTGTTAGAGGGCACTCCTGACAGAGACAGAAGTACAGGAAGAGGGCTGTGGTGGTCCACTGTCCCTCCAACTGTTACAGAAAGCTTCAGTGCTCACCCTGCCCCTGGGAGCTGGGCACTCAGGGAAAAGACCTCAGCCTGGTGTCTTCCACAACTCAGGACCCCTGACACCCATCAGGCCAACCTGCACTGCTTGATAAAGTTCAATATTTCCCTGCTACAGAGCAAACAGTAATTCATTATCCAAGGTGAGAGAGGGCCAGTGTCTCTCCAACATTCTATGTCCAAGCTGCAGGAGAGTAACATCTTCTTCTCCAGGGCTCTCCCTCAGCTAACCATACCACCCTGCCTCCGTAAGGCTTCCCCAACAACACCTCCCACCCACATCACTTTCAGATGCTCAGAAAAACTTACTACCCTTTAAAATTCACCCTAGCTGAGGTCTTGGTGGCACCTCTGGTCTCTGCACCTCTGTCCCTGGCTCCTGCTCTAACTCTACCCTGCTCCTTGCCCACTAAAGTCAGACGGTCTGGGGCTAAGCCACTTTGCATTTCTCCTGAGTACCAATGGCACTGATACTGCTAGCATGGGTCACACTTCAGTGACAAGGTGATAAAGATCAGGAGCCACAGCTTGTGAGTATCTGTCACATCTGCCTGAAGGGGAAAAGACCAGGACCAAAGAGCAAGCCAAAGACAACACTGAGAAAGTCCAGTAAGCTTGGGAGCTTGCGGCATGAAAGAAGCCAGGGTCTACACAACACAGAAAGGGGTTTGAGAGAGGATCTCCCCAGCACTGGATTCCAAATTGCTTCAACCGTACTGGGTTGAGGCAGGGGCTATGTTGCTGGTCAGTGCAAGATAGTGGCATTGGCCCAAATACCTCCCATTAGGGAACTGTTCAAATGGACACTCATTAAAAAGCAACATGGTGCAGAATTTTCCCCAAATGGCCAGCCTTTAATACTCACATGGAAAGATTTCCATTACGGGAACAGCTACAGTCTTGGTGCTGCTGCTTGAACTCGCTGCTTGAATTTGCTGCCACTGCTGTACTTAAACTGGCACAGCTGGGATAGCCCGCTAGTTTCAACTCACTGGAGATGCATACCCACTGAGGGCGGGAGTCAGCAAACTGAATTGAGAGCAGAGCTGGCGGGGGACCCTGCATCGACCTGCAGTGAGTGATGGGAATAAAAACCATTCCATAGGGAAGGGGGAGCTCCAACAGATGACATTCTAGCCAGAACAAGTGACTTCAGCCAGATATTCCCTTCTCAAGCTGGATTGGTGGGGACCACTTGACCTGGGTCAAGCCGCAGACTGAGACCCAATAGGCTAGCCCAAACCAAGTTCCTATGTCTGGCAGCACACCCTAATACAGTGAAGCCTTCAGCAGGTTGACTGACCTGAAGGGTCTGTACCTCCTAGTACACTGCAGTGGGCGGGAGCACCTAGCCAGCACAATTCAGACAAACTGTAACCAACAAAGAAAGAAACTGGGTCTCCTATATACACCTGTATGGAAGGAACAAAAAATATGAGAAGAGGAGGCAACAAGAAAGGGTCCTCAGTCCCTAATCCTAAGAACATTGATCCAGGAAAGGTAAATGCAAAGGAGAATGAGGACAGCAAACATGCAGTATCAGACAGAGCACCAATAGACATAAAGTGATATCTTCAGGACCTCATAGATGAGTTCAAATATGAAATATTTAACCAAGTAAAGCAAGATCCAAATAGAATAATTAAAGAAATGCTAAGCACCTCCCAAGAAAAAACAGATGGAAGAAGGGAAGAACACAAAAAAAGGGGAGAATTGTTTGATGGAGAAAATAGAGAAAACATAGAATACATGAAGCAGGTTCAAAGAGATTACCAGGAAATTAAAAACTCCATTGAAAGCTGGCAAAACTGCTTGAAAAATACTAAGGATGGATTATCCGAACTAGAGGACATATTTGCAATGTGGGAACATGAAAGGAAAAATTTCTTTAAAATAACAAGGAAACAAGCAGTAATAATAAAAAGGCTAGAAGACAACAAGAGGATCTATAACTTAAGAATAAAGAATGTGAATGAAGAAGCAGGGGTACAAACAAAGGAACTGCAAAGGCTATTCACAGAAATAATTAAGGAAAACTTCCCAAACATAGGAAAATTAAAAGATACTCTATGTACGAGGCACACAGAACTCCAGCCACCTACAACCATAACAGAACTACACCCAGGAACATAATAACCAAGATTCCAGAAATCCAATATAAGAACAGAATATTAAAAGCTGTCAGAGACAAGAAACAGATCACGTACAAGGGAAAACCCATCAGAGTTACAGCAGACTTCTAGGCACAAACCATCAAATCAAGAAGAGTGTGGGGCGAAATGATCCAAGCCTTGAAAGAAAATAACTTCCTGCCCAGATTGATATATCCTGCACAATTGTCCCTAGAAATTAATGGAGAAACAAGATGCTTCCAAGATAAAGAGGAACTGGGGAAAATTCTCAACCACCAATCCAACTCTACAGATAATACTACAGAACATTCTAAAGAGAGAGAAAAGCACCAGGATTTCAGGAACAATGGCAGAGAGGCCCCAATGAATGGAGCAAAAAGCGAAAGGAAGAAGACAAACAGACAACTAATGATGGAAAAAGAGCACAACAGAAAGAAGGCAGAGAAGGTTGAATACAATTTCTAATATAGATGGCCTAGATGCACTAAATTAAAGGAAAAAGAGAGAGAATCACAAGCAGACTGGATCAAGTGGTAGGGTCCACCAAGATGCTCTTTATAAGAAATATAATTAACCTGAAGAAGGGTATATGGACCAAAATCAAATATGAGAAAACAGAACTCAATGTGATAGGGAACCAGAGAGTAATAGGAGTAACTGGACCAGTATTTATGGATAGGTTGAAAATACAGGCTTTAATAAGTGAAGAAATACAACTACAGATCAAGTCCAGGGGTGAGAAAGTTCAGAAACACTTAGGTAAATAGCAGGTTGCCCCCCGCAATATAAAACAGAGAGTATTGGGGGGACCCAAAAATACACAGTACATCCTGAGGGAGTGAAATGGGAGGAATAGTCTTTAAAAAGACAGCAGAAGATATTGCTAATAGTGTATCAGGAATTAAAACCCTTATTACTTGCACCACTCTGCTTGGATGTAACTTGTTCTGTCCCAGTTTGTATACAAACACTGAATCTGAGGGCACAGACAGCTGTCCTGAAGATATCAGGATATAGCACAGTGGACATCTTTAATTCCCTATTAACTTAATCTGGATCCCTGCATGACTTATACTGTTGTATCATGACTGATCTTTGTTAAATCTGATTTGTTTGATTGCTGCTTATTATTGACAGATTTTATTCAGAACTGTTAGGTTGCTGGTATCAAGTTGAGGAGTATAGACAACTATACTGAAAATGACAACGATTCATTATGATACCCATTCTGATTTGATTACTACCTGTTTTTGTAGCTCTACACTATCTACAAAGCTGTATTTCTATTAATTGTTATGCACTGATATATTCAATTATACTGTATCTGATGATATAGCCAATTCTGTTCATGATAACAAGAGACAGCACAGTGACCATGGTAGAACTCCTTGTACAGCAGTTTTATATGTCTTTTTAGTTTTATGTGTCTATAGGAATGTATTTTATTCTGTCTTGCTTTGTTCTATTTCTTCCTCTAATATAGAAAGGATAGAAATACATGTAAGACTCATGCTTGTATAAGACCTATAAACAGTTTGTGAGAAGTGATCTTATGACACATGATGAAATGAACAAATACTTTGAAGGAAAAGGGGGGCACTGCAGTACCCAGTGCTGATTCTGGAGTGTCATGATGTGAAATCCGCAATACTATTAATCCTTGTTCAGAATGATTTTAATCTGCTATGTTTTGTTTGGCCTCAACATAAATGAAGCGTACATGTCTAAGTGTATAGGATTGATAGCCATATTACTTAGTTTTTGTTAGATAGTTGAACAGAACTGTTTGCAGTCTCCCTGGTTGAATTCCCATTTGTATGTTCCACTTTTATATCTTGAACAATTATTTGTGGGGGGACTATATTTAAACATCAACTAGTAGAATGTATATTTCTTTTCTTTGAAAGTATGTACTATTTCTGCCCATTTTCTGTTTTGTTTTGTCTTTCTTTAAATAAATTTTTTTAAAAATTTAAAAAAT
The DNA here is from genome assembly GCF_034190915.1 of Cavia porcellus. NCBI lineage: Eukaryota > Metazoa > Chordata > Mammalia > Rodentia > Caviidae > Cavia > Cavia porcellus. The sequence continues at coordinate 51,291,636 of NW_026947500.1, read as the reverse complement.
AAAAAAAGATTTCCATTACATTTTATTACCTTTAAAAAGCAAAGCACGGAGAAGCACAGAGTCTGCCACATGTGTATGTATGTTCATGCTCTTGAAGCGAGGAGAATATATAGGGGCACACACTGCCGATGCAAGTAAAGACTAACCATGGAAAGGAACCTTTTTTTTAAAAAAATGGGTAATTTCTACAGAAGAAGGCTGAGAGTTTGGGGAATCAAAGGGAAAAGTTAATTTATTTTCACTAGTCCCTTCTGAATTCCACAATACCGAAACATATTTCATACTCAAAGCAAAAACTCGAGCTGCAAGATAGTTTCCTTGTTCTTCTTTCTTTGGTCCGGACACCAAAAAACTCAGTGACATCACTTTACACAACAGACGCTGTGGCACAGCCTCTTAGTGAGCCCTGGTGGGATGAGCTGTTGGAACAGCCCTGTCTCATGTTATTGCTGGGGAGCCCCACAATGTAGAGCTCAGAGGTTGTGAGGGTCCTGGTTTACCCTGAGGATACAAGAGACTTGGGGCCAGGACAGGAACCATGGCTTGAAGAGACCCCACATGCCTGTGTCCAGGTAGTCCCTTGGAGGACAGGACAAGCAGGGAGCCCAGAACTCTTCCACACAGGGACTGCAGGGCTGGGATCTGTATCCAGTGACCCATGATGGACAAACAGTGACTTCTGAAATGCTTCCTTGTAACACACTGTACTTCCCCCAGGACTCGTTCCTTCCTCCTGAGTGATTCTGGTTTAACTATCTGATTCTGGCTGTCCAAGGTATTGGTCCCCCACCCTGGTTACCATGGCACCACAGTTCCAACCTAATCGCTCTTGCTTGTGCTACAGCCCTGAGCTGCATCCTCAGCAGAGAAGAGGAATTGTGCCCGCATCCAAACACGTGGCCAGCAGGACAAATGTCAGGTAGCGTCTGAGACCCTCAGCAGGGTACGTACTTCATTGATGGAGTCGGGGTGGGGAAGCAACTGCCCAGGAAGAGTACAAAACACACCTTTGTTTCCTCCATCGTACTATTCCTTGCTCACTCCACACAACCCCCGAGGATAGTTAGAAAAGCACCCTTCTCTCCGAAGCACCTTGGGCACCTGTATCCCCAAAGTCCAGCCCAGGTCGTCCCCTCCCCTTTCCAGATGAGTACACCCAGGACCTATGGTCTCCCAAGTGACCAGCCAGGGCCTCCTCTTACACCCTGAGGGACAGGAACATTGCCCTGCTCCACGGAGACCACAGCTCCTCAAGCCACAGCTCCACCCTCTCTATAAACACGAACCCACAACTATGGGGGTCCCCGCGACACACCATGATGCAAGCGAGGTACTTCAGTACTGGTGTCTTTAGTGAATGGCATGAATTACCTAAAGCTATTTATTAATTGATCGTAATAGTTTAAGTGTAAACTTAGAACTTTTTTTCTTGGACCACAAGCATTTTTTCAATATCTAAAGTTCAATTGTACATTCCCTAATCGTGGTGCTTAAATCTAAAACTGTGAAGTTTATCTTCAACTAACGTTCCTCTAGCCCAAAATTTTAACAGATTAAATCCCCTCAGATAATGTGAGTTTTGTAACCCCCCCAGAAAAAACCAAAGGCCCCATGATGAAAAACGGGGCAAGACAACGATGTCTTTTTAAAAGAAGCGCTTTTATTTTAGCTGGCCCAGCGATACAGTGCAGATGGAATTTGCAAAGCCGTGCAACTAAGTTAGAATTTTGACTGATTTTTATAGTTCATTTATGATTAGTCATTGATCATGAAGTATATAGCAATAAGAAACAGAAACAAGGTGGGCCTTTGTTCGCCTTTGCTTGAGGTCAGAGGCATTTCACAGTGGGTGGTTAGCCAATTCATAGCCCTTGGTCTGCCAATTCCAGGAACATTTGTGTCTCATAAAGGGAACAATGGTTGACACAGCATCATTTGTCTCTTGCAAGGGGAACAAAAGTTGACACAGCAAACAGGTTACTAAGGTGGGGGGGAATGACGCATACAGAACTGCATGACGACTCGCTCAGTTAATTTATAACAAATTTATAACAATGTGGTCGGTGCTCCAGGTACATGGTTACTAGGGCGATAAGCATAGAGCATAACAGTGAGTACTGTTTATTATCAAGTTCTTTCAATTCAGTTACCAAAAAAATCAAAGGAAACAAATTCTCCTAAATATTTAAGCACTACTTATAAACTTAATTAATTAAATTCTCTTAAAGTTTTTAAATTATAATCACAAGCTTAATGGATCTGATTTCTAAAGTCCTTCAAATGCCTTCATAAGCACTTCACTTGAGAAAATCTACTAAATTAACCTAAATCTTTTGGTACCGGGGGTTGAACTCATGACTATATGCTTGCAAGGCAGGCACTTATGCCGCTGAGCTAAATCTCCAGCCCCAAATCTACTAAATTAAAATGTATACATTTAATAAAGCAAATACTCATCTGCATCTTAGCAGTCAAATTGAACATAAATTTAGTTAATTCAACCTAACAATCATCTTCAATATTTCAAGTCAAATTAAGCAAACACCCATAAATGTTTCAAACACCTTAAGCAGTGTACACATTCTACATTCCATTATTCAAATTTGTATTAAATAGTATAATTGTTACAGAATATATGCATCTGTATAAATAGATCACATATAAAATTACTAATAAATAAATTGAAAGCACACATCCAGCTGAAAAGAATCAACCCAAGGCTTCCACAACATCTGACGCCATAAAGTAATGGTTGTCCAAAGGTCAACACCAAGAATTCAGGGGTTTGAGGACTGGAGTCCCAAATCCAACGTTGGTGGAGGGGGACACATAACTTCCCAGAAGCCTCAGCCCACCTTAGCAATTGTCAAACTGGACCTCCGTAACCAGGTTCCAATGCCATGGCAACAAGGGGAGCCCTCCTACACCAGGCTGTGTTGTCGTGACTACAGGACTGAGTCCTCCTACACCTGGTTTTGTACGACAAAGCACCACAGATCCCAGCTTTCAGCCAGTCTGGAGTGTCACAGTGGGCTGCATCATGGTCTGAATTCGGGTCTTAGTTCTGGGCATAACCATTCTCCAATTCTGTGGCCCTCTCTCAGCCAACAGAATTGTGTACTCACCCATCGGGGTAGTAATTACCCTCTTCATGATCTGATCTGCTCCAAAGACATTCTTCATCTCCTTCATAGCTTCTGTTCTCTCATTTGACAGCTGTTTTCTGAGGGCCTACTGCGTGCAGACAGCTGGAGACAGAGCGATGAGCAAAACAGACAAGAAGGCATCTCGAGCAGCTCATGCCCTCCCGTCTGCGCCAAGACCCCAGGAAAGCCACAAGCTGCATGTGAGGCTAGAAGAGAATAAGCATGTCCAGAGACAGAAGAGGGTGGGGAACAGCACATCAGGGTCACCACCGTGAGCTGCATGATGGGGTCTTCACAGGGCAGAGGTCAGCCCCTCTCCTGAAAGTAGAACCAAGGTCACCTGCTAACAGATGCAGCGAAAGGCAAGGGAAAAGATGTCAAGAGCAGCTCCGAGGTCTTAGTGAAAACAACTGAAAAACCTGCAGAGATCACCTGAGTGAGGAAAGCTCCCTGCCAGGCACCATGATAGCTCGGTGGGCACAAGCTGCTGAGGTGCTAGGTCACCTTCCTCCTACGGGGAGTAAGAGATCCAGAAAGGAAGACACATGGGAATTATTTCATGTCAAAATACAGAGCCGTTACTTCAGCTAACAGAAAGTATCTATGAAATCCAGGGAGAAGGGCGGGGATTTAGCTCAGCAGCATAAGCGCCTACCTGGCAAGCATAAGGGTGTGAACTCAATCCCAGATACCTCCCCCCCCCCAAAAAAAAAGGAAAGAGAAAAGAAAAAAAAGTCCAGGGAGAGAGGGGGAGGGACAGAACTCTGCATGGGTTCACAGAGACCAAAGACATTCCAAGAAGAAAGCACAGAGTGTGGAAAGGCATAGACCATGATATTTGTAAGGAGAAAGATGTTCAGAATTGCTACCAGGTACACAGAACAAGGCAGTAGGTGGATGTATCACTAGGGACTCTGATAGACTAAAGAATTTATTTTTTTTATTTTAAAGAGAATAAAGCCCAACAAAAGAAAACAGAGTAAAAAGCAACCAAAACAAGGCAGTGAAAGTTGTACAGAACTTTGAAGCAGGATACTAGGAAATCATCAATGGCTACCACAGTATATCTTGTTATCTTAGTAGCTGTCCATTCCACCAGCCAGAGTAAAATCAAACAAAGCAAAGAGGACAAAACCAATCAAAACAGAACACTGAATAAGGCAAAACAATAAATCGGAACAAAATGAAGCAGTGAGAACAATATTGGATTTCAAAAGCAAAGAAGGAATCCCCCATATTTGCTATGTTGTGTACTACCATCCTCCTAGTGGATGCTCAGACAACTACAAAGTCAATCAAATAATACAAGCCATTAATTGTTTTTGTACTTTGGTTGCTATCAACTCAGGCTGTCCTCTGTACCAGCAGGTTGCTTATGGTCAGGTTGTGGGCATGCGGTTCGGGTCTTGATTCTCAGCCCTCAAGCTGGTCAGCTCATAGTGAGGGCGATTTGGCTTCTCTGTTCCTGGACACCGCATGATTTACAGGAAGAGTGAACTGGCTTCCTGGTGGGGTCCTCCCAGACCCAGCATAGCTTCTCAGACTGAAGAATTTAGATGTTCACAATTGTTAAAATGCGGGGGCAATGCCAAGTGTTCATGGAGACAGGTGAATGATAAGCAAAATATGTCACATGCATACAGCTCCCCACAGCTGTAGCTACCTCTTATACAATTCCATTCTGCATCACAGTTATGAAATACCTGAGGCTGGGTTACTTTATAAAGAAAATAGGCTTCATTTGGGAGGGTGAGGTGTGGGAAGCCCTGTAATTGGCTGCCACCTTATATCTACAGGCAGTAGCCACCTTAATTTAAGTCTCCATTTGGTAGTTAAGCTTCGCTCCTTGCTTAGCCTGTTTGGCCCATTCAGGGATTATGTAAATAAACCCACCTTATGAGCCCGAGCCTGGGAGATTTCAATTACCCTATAGCCCTCGGTCTTGCCACTGTTGCTAAGTTACCTGCTGACGTCTCAGAACCCAACTCCCTCCTCCCCAATACCCTATATATTCATTACTCTTTCTTTGAATAAACGAGACTTGATCAGAATCATGTCTTGTCTCCATTCTTTGAGTCTCTTGTCTCTTCTCATCCCCACTCCCCCTCTAGCGTCTACGTTGACTCACCCGCAGGCCGGGACAGTGAGGCAGGAGGATTATTGTAAGTTTGAGGCCAACCTGAGCTACATAATGAGCTCAAGATAAACCTGCACTACAAAGCAAGATCCTGTCTCCAAAAAAAAGGCTTATTTAACAGTCCTGGAGGATCCAGGGCCTGAGTCTGGTGGTGACCTTCTTGCTAGAAAAATCTCAAGGCAGCACCAGGCATCACATACTAACACACAGGGAGCGGGCCTATGGGTCTGTTCTGTTCTCTGCCTCCTTCTCCCCTGATTCTCCCCTGCTATGTTTTATTCTGTTTTGGAGGTGCTAGGGGTTGAACCCAGGTTCTGTCCCATGCTAAACCAATGCTCAACATCCCAGCTCCTTTCCTCCTCTTGGAAAATCACCAGTATTCAATCACAAGGGCTCCTCTGTGGCCCTTATCAAACCCCGATCACCAAGAGCTCCACCTCTGAACACCACAGTTGGGTTAAACTCCCAGCTTCCAGATACCACCCAGTGGGGATTAAATGTCCACACCTGTGTCTCTTGGGGACACAGGAAAACCACAGCACCCACCAAGTGGGCTGTCTGTCCAGGCATCTCGTCCAGGAGCAGCTTGCAGACACCACCTGGCAACTGAAGTTGTGCCCCTGGAGTAACCACCTTCATGCCATCCCTGCTGACTGGAATGGGAAGGTATGGGGAAGGTCAAGGGTAGGTGCAAAAGGGTCCCTGCTTAGGAGAAAGAACCCCATGGCAATCTGAGGACAGCAGCCAGGGAGATTTCACAATCAGCTCAAGAAGCTGAACTCTGACCCCCCCACCTGTACGACATCATCAATCCAGTTTCACCCTGACTTTTTCGGAGACGAGACCTCAGAGAAACTGGCCATCCATTGAGTTAGACAGGAAGGGAGCCTGGCTCGCAGGTGCTGCCCTGATGAGCTATGTGACCCTGGATTTGCTCCACGATCTGTCACTCACAGAGCCCTGTTCCTGTGCTCCAGAATTCGTGATATGTCTGAGATATGATCGAGGGGTCTGAGTAGGAGAACTTCACTCCTGGGTTATTTTTGCATCTGACAGCCTAGTTCACTCCTCTGCCGTCTTGTGATTTCAAGCACAAAACTTCAAGTCTTTATGAAAAATGATTCGGCCTGTACTATGTACACATAGAATACCTGCAAACAGCTGCTGCAAGTGGGCAGGAAGCCCTCAGACGCCCCTGTAGATGGAACAAAGCAGGGAGGAAGCCCAGAGCAGACGGCTCTGCAGGCTAGCCGGGTCCCAAGATGCCATCTCAGAAACTTCTGTCCCAGCAGCACCACCCCTGGGACCTTTCCTCCATTGACCACCCCAGGCACAAGGACTGCAATCAGATATCCCCAGTGCCAAAGCTCTGTGACACAGCTCCTGGAGAAGCCACCTCCAACTCTGAGTGTTGCTTTACCAGCCAGAGATTTGCACTCTGGGTGTGACAGTCGCTCTGGGTGGTGACAGTCGCAGAGGCTAACTCTGGTTCACATGTTAGCCAAATGCCCTCAGTTTCCCAGAGGCCGGCACCTCTGGGCCACCAGCCGCCTCACCACCACCAGGCTGAGACTGCAATTGTGAAAAAGGCCAAAACTTCATCTTGGGGAGAAAGCAAAGCTACCTTTTCATTCTCCCTTGACAGCAAGATCATTGCTCAGGTCGTTCCCACATTTCAAAGCCCCTGGGTCTGTCTTTACTGCACACACAGCCTAGCAGGATCTTGTAAGGGCTTTCCCTAAATTCCCAAATCTCAGCCTCCACTTGGTCATCGAGGTATTGGCTTCCTGGGTATTGGCATGCTTCCTCCTGAGGCTGTCTTCTGTGCTGCCTTAATCCCAGGATATAGAATCTAGGACAGTTAAACCTTGGGAAAGTGCTGAAGCCAAGTGACATAGAGTCATCTGGGGCCTTTTCACATGTCCCTGTGTCCCCTGAGGTTGTGTCAATTTGTTTCCTGGGTGAGACCAAGGAAAGTGCCAGGTACAACTGGCCAGTCAGCACCAGGTGGACAGTGTTAGATCCAGAGCTCACCTTAGGCATGGTGATCCCTTGTGGACCCCCAAGGGGCAGGGACTGAAGCTCCTGGCCCCATGCACTCTGATCAGGAGGACTGGAACATCAGCCAGACCTCACTGAAATTCCTACCCTGATAACAGCTAGCACAGCCCACACCTGCTCCAAGCCACGGAATCTTCTAACCATTCCTGTGAGACCCACACAACTGATGTCCTCACTTTTACGATGAGGAAACTGAATCCCAAAAGGATGAAGCCAGGAACAATGTGCCTAAGGTCCATCCGGGCTGCCACCAGTATTCTAAATCTGTCCCATTTAGGAAGTTTTTCACGGCCTTGAGGTGGAGGGTCCCCAGGACACCACTGTGAATTCCTTCCTCTCTGAATACACACACAGCTCCCCAGGCAGGAGCTTGTGCTCACTGGCCTCAGGAATTTGCACTTTTTGACTCCAGGTATAAGACATAGCAAGTGAATTTACAGAATGTCCAACTGGATTGGAATTTCATATTTTAAAAACAACTTTTTCAGATTATATATATATATATGCACACACAGACAAAGATAGATAACTATACAACTAATCTCTTCTAGTTCATCAAAAAGAATGTTTTGTGCTTTTATTGATTATTTGATCATTTTTGGTGCCTATATCTTATAATCTGAACAACTATTTTGATAACGGTACACAATATAGGTACACTGTTAATCTGTTATTCTGTTTTGAAATTCTACATAGTTTTTCTTTTCATTTTAAAATTTAAAAAATTCAAAAGAAGAAAGAAAATAACTTTTTAACATAACAATACATTCCCAATATTGCATGAGAGGCAATTATATGAAAAATTACTTGTTGTTAGCGAAAATTTAAACTTCGTGCACTTTAGCAGGCAGCCGGCCACCATGTGACTGGCAGGAGTGACCGTGCGCCCTTTCCGAGGGTGCCCAGTGGGAAGAGCATTTGCCTCTAGTTCCTCGTCTTGGTCGCCTGCCCTGGCACCACTGTGGGGGACAAAGGCCAGCAAGCCAGTACAGTAGCTGCAGGGAGCGGCCCCAGACACCGGACACGGACTCAGGCACATGAGCTTCCGGGACAGACTGGCTTCCCCTCCTTCTCCTCTACCAGCGAGTGCCCCAGCCTGGGCCACGTGGACAGAGATGTGACCGACTGCTGCCCTTTGAAGACAATGTTTTCTGGAGGTTTCTCACACAGTGAGAGACAACTAAAACAACCCTCACCTCTCCCAGGCCACCTGGAACTTAGGCCCAAAATCTCACTGGGTCCAGGGAAGCGTCTCCATGGGACCTGGCCATGGCGCCCACGCAAGTCTTGTCTGGTTACTTCTGCTCATTCCCATTTCCCCTCGAGGACACAGGGCATCCTTGAGGTTCAGAGCATGGGAGCTGAAGCCAGCCGGATTCGGGGCCACACAGCGGCACGTCCTTGGTCTCCTCATCTGACACATTAGTCTCTTGGTGTTGATTTCCTCCCACAGGGGTTCACTGGGATTGAAGGAGATTTAGTCTTCGGGTCAGGCACCTATCCTTGGTTGTTCCCAGTCAGAAAAACTCCCGCACTTTAGACACACTTATCTCATCCTTCTTGCCTCTGTCTGCAGCAGCTCTGGAGTCCTCGTTCCCGAGGGTCCTTACAAAATGCACAGTGAGTGCTGCGGCTGAGCGCCGCCGTCCTACAGAAAGGCAGGTTCATAACACATGACGCTGTCTCCTCACCCACTTATTCACCAGATCTGACACCAGCTTCTCTTTGGTTTTTCCCCAAAGTCAAAATGACCATGAAAAGGAAACATTTTAAATCAATTTAGGACATTGAGGCCATCAGGACAGCGTAAGAGGATAATCGTGTTTGAAATGAGGGGAGGATTTGGGGGGATTTCTGGCAGTGTGTTTTCAGGAAGTTTGTTTCTTCGGTGTTCACTGTATGCTTGAATTACCTCTACTTTGCTGAGCCAAGCTCACAATCCCAGGTTGGTGAGCTCAGCCTTGGGCTCTTAAAGCCAGAACAGTGACAGGATGTGTCATCAGATCCCCAAGGGCAGAGTGATGACCCCAACCCAAGGCAAGCCAGGGGCCAAATACCAGAGGAAGGCTTGGATTCCAGAACCTAGGACAAGAAAAGAGCTTCATGCGTCAGCATCAGACAAGAAACTGGAACAGAGGCCCCCTTGGGGTCAATGGGATATCAGATTCCTTGTCCTAGATGCCTCTGGAGGGGAGAACTGGCTCATGAGGAGCGATTCCTCTGGACTCAGGCTTTGATATGATGCCCATTTGGAGTGAAGCTTCTTCTGAATACTTCTCTCATGCATGGGGTGCTGATACGGACCTCTCTGCCCCATTCCTGCACCCCTGAGTAAGAGGCAGCAGCCAGCAACAACTCTTCTGCAACTGAACAGATCACACTGTCATCCAACATGTGCCCCTTCTCAAGACCCTGGTTTGTCACGAGCTCTCCCCTCCCGTGAACACACAGAGACACAAGGCCATCTATCACAGGGACCATGCTGAATTATTTCTGCAGGTTCACGCTCCTCCAGCCCTGTTCACTGCTCTATCTGGTTGTGGATCACCCCTTGTAACTAAACTGTAGGTCCCAGTGTAAGAAGCAAGCCCCAGGCCTGGCACAGTGCCTACCACCTGATACGGGATTAAGGAATGTTTGTTTACATGCCATTTACCTCTTCTGCTTTGGCTTTAGGCTTCTAAGTAATGAGTGATTAAAAGATACAAGGTGGATTTCTTTCTTAAGTATTAGGAGTTCAATCAAACATTACTGCTCTCTGAGGAATTCTCCAGTAATGACAAGTACCAGCTAATATTTACTGACTATGATATGTGCCAGGCATCCTGGGAAGCACCATTCATAATATCCATAGCAGCACCAAGCACACTATTTAATTAAACACTCGATGTTCTGTGAGCAGGTGATGCCTATTTCACATATGAAATCGCCTCAGGTCTTAGTTCAGATCTGAAAGAACCAAGTCCAGCTGACTGCAAAGCCATGGTCTACTGTCTAAAACCTTTGCGGGTTTTCCAGGGAATTATGCAACAAGTGGACATTTCTTCTGCCTGAAAAAAATTCAAAGAGCTGACCTCATGTTTGCCCCCAGGGTTCAACTTCCTGCTAACCCAGTACAGCCAGGAAGAAAGAAATGAGGCAGAGAGGCAGAAAAAGTCCAAGGGCCTAGAGCCATTGTGGTGTCCACTATGGTGCCTATTGTCACTCAAGAAAATCCAAATTCCCCTAAGCGAGTTGCCTCTCTCTGGATCTCTTCCTGTACTGCTAAGATGGAGTTTTCTCTGTGAGTCACAGCAAAGCATGAGGCCGCTGCTTCTCTCAAGAGACATCCAGCCTGGCTTCAAGAATTGTCAAGCAGTGATTCACTGATTGCATCAAAACTTCAACTACAGGTGATGTTGCTTAAGAAGCCAACTTTAGTGTCTCTTCTCCCATAAAAGGCAAGATCTCTAGCTCATTTCTTCCTGCGTGCTGGGGAGATATTTTGAAAAGATTGTGAGTATGAGCTGCTTTCCAGGCCTGGGGTTTATATTTAATCTGATCTCTCTTGGCAATACCAGCTGCTTCACCTGCTGATGAGGTAAGTTCCATTCATGGAAGCAGTGGTAATTCTGCATTCCTGAGCAGTTATCTTAGAGAAATAGAGATGGATCAAACAGGAAGCAAATTGCCTCAAGTTACCCTAGGGAAAGAGTCAATTATCAACTGGTAGCTACTGAAAAAGCCCTACTGAGGCTACTTGTGGGGGGCCACCCCTAAATCCCCAGCACACAGGAGGCTGAGGAGAATGACGAGTTCCAGGCCATCCTGGAGTATACAGGGAGACCTTGTCTCCAAAAGGGGGGGAAAAGACCACACTGATCAACCAAAGCTAAGTTGATTAGGCCTACTATAGCAAGAATCTTAATAATATTTCAAGGGAAAAAGTCAACAAAAGATATTTAACGGGTTTGAGGGTCTGCAGTTAAGTGATTTAAAGAGGAGTTTTCAAGTTGGGAACAGATCAGGGCTGGACACTGCTTACAATGTTATATTTCAGCCCTGGAACTCAAGGAGACAGAAGGGCCCAGAAGCAAACCCTCAAGAGCACACAATCATGTGATGGGTGCACCGTGTGGCCAGTTGAGCCCTCTGTGCTCCCACAGGACAGCTGCTGCCCAGAGGAGACAGCGCTTGGCTCTGAGAAAGCAGCTTCCCATGAAGTGCACGGGAAGTTATTCACTGGTTCATAGCCACCTCTGCCTTGGCCTGGTTAAGTCATGTTAGTCTTAGTTCCCAGTTCCAATAGGGGTAAAGGAGATCTCAAGCCCCATACTAAACTTACTGTTTTTGAAGTTTACTATAAGACTCCTCCTCTGCTGGCAATAACCCTTCTGGGTGGTGGCCTAGCAACTGAATCTCTTTCACCTGACTAAGTTGTTTGCCTGACAAGGCACTTTGCTTTGCAGGTGGTTGTGAAACAGGACACACATACACACACACACAGAAGGAGAGCTAGGTCTTTTTCCCTACTGAGAAACTAGAATCTCTGGGGCTTCAGCTCCACATCCATGTCCGGAGCCAGCTGTCTAGGTAGGAGTCTTCCTAAAGGTGGACCAAGGGGGACCAGATAAGGATTGCAATGGTGCACGCCCAGCTAGAAGATGCACCGCTGTACCAAAGGCTGCTCTTCTTGACATGGACAGACATGTGAGCCACCATACAAAACAATGAAAGAGCTCAGAGAATGAGATCCCGCTTAGGGCGGCTCTCATAGTGAGCCCCAGTCCTCTGCTGGGGGGGCAGAGGTCAGAGGACATTCACAATTCTTTTCTGTGGTGTTTAAATTTGCTTTACAATGTGCATTGTTTTTATAAAGGCAATAAAGCTATTCAGGGAACCAGAGAATAATGCTTTTTAAAAGGTAAAGTTGTATTTTCAGTATTAAATGCATATGTGATATCTGTATATATGTATATCTGTACCTATGCATATTTCCCCCTGCATCGCTGTGGACCTCACTTTCATAGATTCAACCAACCAACAATCCAAAATAGTAGGGAGACAATTATGCCTGCACTGAACATGTGTGGGTCTTTTATTCTTATTAACATTCCCTAAACAATACATATAATTACTATTTACATAACATTGACATTGTGTTTGGTACTGAGTGATCTAGAGAGGATTTAAATTTTGTGGAGGACCAGAGATATAGCTCAGTGGCACAAGTGCCTGAGTTCAATCCCTAATACCAAATATATATATATATATATATATATATATATATATTCCACCATTTTATATAATGACTTTGGGCATCTGTAGTTTTATTATCCGGGTGGGATCCAGAAAACCATCCCCCCAGGTGTGGAGGAGAGAGAGACAGAAAATAAAGTATCACCTGCAAATATCACCAAAGATCCTCACCAAGGATAATCTGAAGATCAAAGGGATAACACTTGGGGAAGTCACACCGAGACCTCTAAAAACACCCAGTGTCACTTACTGCCATCTTTAGCATTGCCAGCCATCTCTCGTGGGGGTAACACCCTGGCCTGATGGCTTTTGCCAGGAGGGGCAACCAAGAATTGAACCCAGGGAGTACTAAGCTACAACTCCAGACCTGTTTTGTTTTGTTTTGTTTTTCGTTTTGCATGGAGTTCTGCTAACTGGCCTAGGCTGGCCTCAAACTTGCAATCCTCTTGCCTCAGCCTCCCAAGCAGCTGGCACTGCAAGCGTGCACCATCAGACCTGGCCCAAGGAGCCCTTTGAGGCTCATTAAACTGCAGGGAATGGGCACTGAGAATGAAGAGGCTCTGTCCTGGGGTTGGTGGCGGCCCCTGCTCCTTGGAGGCCCCCCAGACACCCCGCTGAGCTCTCCCTGCAGTCCTCAGGGCCGACCTCCAGCTCTGTGTGCAGCTGCCCCAGGAGAGGCAGTTACAGATTCCCATGCCATCGTCATGACACAAAGCTTCATTACAACCGTCTGAGACGCTTTCCTGAGGAAGGCGGTTAGAGACCCTCTGTGAAGAGGAAAGGTTAAAGGCCATCCATGAAGAGGAAATGTCCCCGGGAGGCTTCCGGTGACAAAGCCCATGGGCAGACAGTTTCTGGTCCCCAAGGGGAAGTGGGCTAAGGGACGGGATTACATCACCCCAGTCTCAGACATCCTGGGCTCCTTTTGCCATGAATCACACTCAGAGTCCTTTACGATCCCCCTCTGGCCCCAGCACCAAGGTGAGAGGGGGAAAGAAGCTCAGAGCAGTGTGCCATGTATCTGAAACCAGCTTCCTTAGGAATTTTTCCTGGAGCCTCCTGTAACCAGCCCAGGTCTCCCACACACACCCTAACCTCTCCTGGAATCCACCGCCAACTCTGGTTTGACCCTGAAGACCTTGGGATCCACTCCAACGCCACTATCTCTCACCTGGCATCTTTGACACATCAAATCCTTAGATCCATTTACCTCTGTCCATCTCTACCATCCGGCTCTGCTTTAAGCCAAGAATCTCCCCTGAATGGTTTCCACATCCCCCAAACCATGTCGCCCACCCATTGCCCTGCTCTAGTCCCTTCTGCATGACCGCAGAGTGTACCGTGATCTTGTCCAAAAGCAGACACAACCGTGCTGTGTTCTCAGAGTCTCATCGAACAGCTTACCTCTTGATGTGGTCTAGGGCTCAGGCACAGCACAGAACCCCACCACCCATACTCACATCGCAACTCTGCCACATGTGAGCTGTGTCTCTTGGCGAGCTATTTAACTTCCTTCTGCCTTGGTTTCCTCGGAGGTAGAGCAGAGATGGCCACAGCACCTCCCATAAAGCTGTTGGGAGGAGTAAAAACAATTGAAGACATTTGGAACAGTGCCTGGCACTCAAAAAGCATCCAACGAATGTGCAAACGCCGCCTGCTTCCTGGGCCCAGCTTCCACCATACATCCTGTATTTGTGTCCTCCTCATCCGGGCTCCTCTTCCTCACCAGATGCCCCGGACCTCGGGGTCTGTGGTACACTGAGTGCCCTCTCCTCTGCCATGGGTGCCCAGGGGGGCTTCCTTCACCCAGCCACACCCTCCACTCTCAGGCTCAGACCACTGAGGTCCTGTCCTGTAGAACTGTCGTGCCAGGTGATTATTTTATTAATTTCCATCTCTTCTTCTAAACTCCACCGAAGTGGGGGTCATTGCTGCTTCCTCCTTCTCACTGCATCCTCACCTGCTCCTCAGGGCCTAGCATCCAGTAGATGCACAGTAAGCACATTTTCCTGATGGCCACACCAGGGACCTCTAAACCTCCATCTTCTATAGGAAACTCCCTTTTAAGCTTTGAGAAAGTATAAACCACCTATCTCCAGGACCTGTGTGTTTGACTTTCCCAAAGCCACCCATTCAAAGACAGACTTCACCACATCCTTCCCTGTCAGGCTTCCTGCGGGCAGGACTCTCCCAGCACCCAAACTTCTGTCAGCAGCAGCATCGTTCTCAGAGAAAACCCCATCAGCACCAGCCCCACTGCCCTCGGCACACACGGGATGTGGTAAAGGGAGACAAGGTGCAGCATGGAATTTTCCAAGCACCAGGACCTCTGAAATGTCTAAATATTTGCACCGACATCCAAGGGCTTTGCCCACAGAGGCACCAGATGTTCAGAGAACTCTGAGCACTGATGTTTACCAAGATCCTCCTAATGTCCCTCGCCTTCTTTGGAGCCCGCTTCTCTTTGTTCCCTCAGATGGCCTTTCCGCCCTCTATCCGCCTGCACCCAGCTATGCACCGCATGACCACTTTCGCAAGAAGCCTGCGGGTGGTCTCTGCACCCCTCGCTCATCCACATCCCCCAGATTCATTACCCCCTGCAGCGTCCATCACCACTATCGCCTGCTACCCACACCAGGAGACTGGAACTGCTCTCCAACCTTCCTTGGGCCCACACAGCAGAGTAATAATCAAGGACTGAAAAGTTCAGCAGCCAGTGGCACTCACCTGTCATCCCAGTGCTCTCAAGGCAGGAGAACAGCTTCGAGTTCAAGGCCAGCCCAGGGACCCAAATTCAACAAAAACAGAACTAATAAACCCACCATCTGTGTGCGTCTTCCACTTTCCCATTCTTCAACCTGGAGGGCAAAGCCCGTGCATGTGGTAATCACCGTGGGGTTCCCAGGTTTAATAACAAGACTTAACTATTTGTCAGCAAATGAAATGCTCCTCCAGCTAAGGCCTCAGTGACCCGCTAGCTGATGTACCCCTTCTCTGCTCTCTGCTCCCCTCAGATCCAGTTTTACAGCTCTGTCTGCCCACACCGCAGAGAACCTTTCAGCAACTCCACAGCTGTCCGAGCCAGTCCTCCAGCAGGGGGACACTCTGTCCACCCTGCGGGCTAACAGTGACTGGGACCAGTTAACAAACGTTTGTTTGTTTGCTTTGGTTTTTATCCTGGCTGTTTCTTTTCTTCCGTTCACCCTGTGTTAGTCCCTGTCTGCAGCACCCGGTGATTACCCTGCTAGCACAGACCTGCCTGGACACCACATGTCTTGGTTCTCCTTTCATCCGCTCTGCCTCCCCTCTGTCTGGATCTTGTCTTCCTTCCCTTTGGCAAAAGATGGGTCTCCCTGTGTCCCATCACCCATCTTTTATTTTGCTTGTTATTTATACATTGGGTTTCTCATGTTAGAGAAACCATCCACAGCTTAAACTTGTGTGTCTGATTTATTTCCATCAATGATCTCCAGGTGCATCCATTTTCCTATAAAGGACTCGAGTTTATCCTTCTTGATGGCACAGTAGTACTCTATGGTGTGGAAATACCACATCTTCTTTATCCATCCATCTGCTGATGGGCAGATAGGCTGCTTCTAAGATTTAGTTATCAGTTGTGCTGCTAGAACAGGGAAGCATGGGTCACTGTAATGTGATGCCTTTAATTCTTTCAGGAGATACCTAGTAAGGGAACAACTGAGTCTAGTGGAATTTCTAGTGCTACTTGTTCTTTGGGAATCGAACTCCCGACCTAGCACTTGCCAAGCAGGTGCTTACGCCGCTGAGCTAGATCCCTAGCTTTCTATTGCTATATTTTTGAGGAATCTCAGCCTGATTCCACGGTGGCTGCGTAGTTTCTATTCCCTCCAACAGTGTAGGAAAAGGGTTCTTTCTTCCTCATGACCTTACCAGCCTTTGCTAGTATTTGACTTCTTGAGGACAGCCATTCTCTCCACAGTAAGATGAAACCTGTGTCATTTTAATCTGCATTTCTCTAATGGTCATTGATGTTGAACATTTTTTCAAGTATTTATTGGCCATTTGCTCTTCCTCTTCTGAGAAGGGTCAGTTCATTTCAGTTGCCCATTTGTCATTGGTTCTTTCATCTTGGGCACCTCCTGTGTTTGAGTTCTTTGTATGTCCTAGACATTATTCATCTACCCAAAAGCATTTCCCTGTTCTGCAGGCCGGCTCTTTACTCTGGAGCTTGTTTCCTTTGATGTGCAGAAGCTTTTTAATTTGCTGTGAACCCATTTGTTGATTTTTGATATTATTTCTCGTGCAGTTCAGGTCCTCAGAGAGTTTTTGCCTATGCTGACGATTTCAAGAGTTTCACCTACTTTACCTGGCAGGTTAAGTGTTCTTGTCTTAACATTTAGATCTCTGATCCACTTTGATTTTAGTTTACATGAGGGAAGACATGGATCTGGAGTCACACTTTTGCTTGTGGGTAGCCAGGTTCCCAGCAGCGTTTGTTAAAGCAGCTATCTTTTCTTCAGGGTAAGTTTTTGGCCCCTTTGTCACAGGTCAGATGTGTGCCTGGGGTTGTTTCCTGCCCTCTCTATTCTGTCCCGCTGATTCATGGTCTGTCTTTTTTGCCAACACCATGCCGTTTTTATCACTGAAGCTTTATAATATAACCAGAAGGCTGAAATCGTGACGTCTTCTGCATTTCTATTCTGAGCATTCACTTTGGAGGGAAGAAACAGTGCCAAGATTCCCTGTTGGTCTAAGACCTTCAGACTCTTCTCCCACATACAGGAGCTCTTTCTACCAAAAGGAACATCATTCACTGTATTAGTTACGTTTTACTCATCGCTGAGACAAAATACCTGAAGCCCAAAGTTGGAAAAGGAAAGATTTATTCCTTTCAGTTTTTGGAGGTTTCAATCTGTACTCAGTTGGCTCCCAGGCAGGCGGGCAAGGCTGGGCTGCCTTTTCATGGCGGCTGCAAACAGCAAGAGGGGACCGGCAAAGAGCAAGACACACCTTCTTCCTGCCATTACATCACATCCTGGCTCCACCCCTATGTGGGTGGAGCACTGACACCATCAATCCAAGCACTAGACAATGAACCTTCACAAATGCACAATGCAAACTCATGAGGCCTGGGGGCCACAGACATAAACCATGACACTCACCACGGGGACAAAGACCGCACTCTCCAATCACTGGACTCAGCGCACAAAGAATACAAGTCACAGCCTGCAGTGCTGAGTGCCCGTTTTGTACCCAGGGAAAGAGCAGAGAGAGAATCATGGGAGCAAGGTGCCTCCAGAGATTCTTCGGGGTGTCCTGCCTTTCTGAGCCCTTCTCTCCAGCTTTGTGACGCCCCCTCACCATCTCCTGTTGGTCAGGACCCTTCAGTCACTCGGAGCTGCAGCTACCACTCACCGATGCCTCCACCAAGGAAGCGGCCCTCCTGTCCTTTCAACCAAGATGGTTCCTGGGAGTCCAGGGTCCCCTCAAGGCCCCTGTTTCCCATGTTGCAGCTGCTCATCTCGGTAGGCTGGGCAGCTATGAGCCCTGCTCACTGAGTTACCGCCAAGGCAGGACCCACGGATCACCCCTGAGCTTCCTCCTGTGACCAGCACAGTGTCTGCGGCTTCCTCAACGCAGATTCTGAGCCAATCAGGAGAGAAGACTCAGAGGCGAAGCAGGCAGCTGCAAGGGACCATATCGCTGATGAACCCCATCACATATGACAACGTGACTCACACCTACAGGTTAAGTGCTCTTTTAATACCGAACCCCAGATAGAGCCAGACTGACTGACTGGGGCCTAAGCTCTGCGTCAGAGGAGCAGAATGGAGCAGAACCAGCACTTGCAGGTGTCCTTGTCCCGACAGGGAGGGTAAGAGGGTCATGAGACCCCTTGCCCTCCACAGGCAGGGAGACCCACAGGTGAAGACACCCCCTCTGGTTCCCCACTCCAAATCTGCGTGCACCGTTTACAGCTGAGGGGACCAGGAGTGTCCACTGGAGGCCAACAGCACAAACCCCAAGCTGCTTCACTGGGGCTCTGCTGGCCCCTCCTCCCTTTTCAGCCTCACAGAGACCCTCAGACGTGGGAGCTGAGGACCACAGCAGCCGCCAATCACAGCAGTGGCCAATCATAGCAGCCGCCCTCCCAGTGGGCCCTCCCACCCGGAAGACTGGAAAGCCAAAAGGACACGGCAGACGGTCAGTCCTCGGGGCCTGATGACACCCGCGACCAGGCCTCAGAACCTCAGAGAGTCTGAGGGTGCGCGGTGGGCTGTGCGACCTTTGCACGCAGGGCAGAGATTTCAACATCTGTGTCCTCCCCTGGACCCCGGGGCCACAGGACCACAGTGTGATCTGGCCTCTGCTGTTTCCGGCTGAAAACACCGTGGTTTTGTCCGTATTTACTGTATTTACTGTCACTGCCTGTTCTCCCAGGCGAACCGATGTCTTACAAATAATAGCACAAACTCTCTCTTATTTTAAGGTCTCGTTTTGTCTCCACAGGTCACCAGCTCTATCTACAGAGGACATCAGAGCCCCAGCTTCTTGAAGAGGAGAAGTGGCGCAGACAGGGTCCCACTCTGCTGTTCCAGGTGGCCTCAAGTGGCCGGGCTCAAGTGATCCTCCTGTCTCAGCCTCCCAGGTCGCCATGATTACAGGTACTCACCACAACACCCCACTCCTGCCCACCTTCTGACTCAGGAGCCCCCTAGCTGAAGGGCTCCTTAAGTGGATGTATCCATTTGCTGTGGCCACTGCAACAAGGACCACAAACTCAGGGCCTGGAACCAGAGAAATGGATTTTCTCCGTTCTGAAGCTGGGTCTGAGTCAAGTGCTGGCCCAGAGGTGGGAGGACCCTCACCAGACCCCTCAGGCTTCTGGAATCCCCAGCATCCCCGGCTCCTAAAGGCTCGCTCCAGTCTGCACCTCCGTCTTCACCTGCTGGCTTCCTTCGGGGCCAGGCCCCCAACTCTATTGTCACACAGCACCGTCCTCCTACTTCTGTCATCTGTTCTTAGGAGGCAGCCGCCATGCAGGCATGAGACTGTCCTGGGCTCCCAGACCCTACCTAACCTGAGCGCGCCTGCCCAAGCCCTGCTCACTCCCAAGTGAGCCCTCACCCCCAGGTTCCCGACCCACCAGCCTAGTAGAAAAAGCTACTCTGCTGAGTCCTCTGATGGTCGATGACAGGAGTGAAGCATCTGGTGTCCTGTGTCCCTGACCGCCCAAACAGAGCCCTTCATTGATTCCCCCTCTGCACAGACATGGCTGGCCTCACTCCTAACACCACTCCCCGACAGGACAGGAAATGTGAGGACCGCTGGTGACACAGGGGCACAGTTCCAGGACAGTCTGAGTCCTACTTTACCTTCCTTTGCTGTGGCTCTCTGACCTTGGGCATTTGATGATCTCGCTAAAGGTAAGTAACAAGCCACCCATTCTGGGGTGCTGAGGCGCCTCCTGCCTCCCTATCCCTGCACCATTACAACTTAGCTTTTTATGGGCCTAACAGTGCTCCCCTTGAATTCATATGCTGAAGCCCTAACCCCCCAGCATCCCAGAGCATGACAGAGACAGAGTTATGGCCTTTGAGGGACTGATGAGATTCGAATCAGCCCAAGTGCAGGGACTTTTACGTTGGTTTTTCCCTACAAGAAGCAGAAATTCAGATGCACAAAGGCCCCAGGGCTATGTGCAAAGGACAGGCCCTTGGGGTCACAAGGGAAGGCGACCACCCCAGAAACCAAAGAGAGAGGCCCTCAGAGGAATCCAGGACTTTGGCTTCCAGAACTGTGACATTTCTGTTGTGTCAACCACACAGCCAATGCAGCAACCACAGACAAGGCCACCTCCCTTTCCACAGCTGCGAAAAGTGCTTGTCCCTTCAGGGTTTAAAGAAGAAAGCTGAGGGGCCAGGGATTTAGCTTAGCAGCTCAGCAGCACAGTGCCTGACTAACAAGCATAAAGTCCTGAGTTTGATTCCTGGTACCAAAAAGAAGAAAAAGAAAGCTGGAAGCTGGACGTGGTGGTACATGCCTGTAACCCCAGAACTCAGGAGGCTGAGACAAGAGGATCGTGAGTTTGAAGCCATACATATGTACATGGGTACATAGCCAGACCCTGAAGCCATACATACGTACATGGGTACATAGCCAGACCCTGTCTCAAAAAACCAAAAAGAAGACGGGGAAGAAGAAGAGAAGGGAGAGAGAGAGGATAAGGAGGAACAGGAAGAGGAGAAAAAGGAGGAAGAGGTGAATGTCAGAAGAATAGGGAGAAGGGCAGTATGGGGGTGGCCCTCCTGGTCACAGCTGGTAGTGGTCATTCTCCTCTCCTCACCCTCACCGAGTCAGGTGGCAGCCACATGGCTGCAAGGGAAACTGAGGAACAACTGCTATCTGGACAGCCATCCCCCTTGACTGTCCAGGCATCTGCAGTCAAGGAGGAAGGTGAGAGTGGACGTGGACATGCATCAAGTAGACTGGCCACTCTGCCCTTCCTGCCCATTGTCCTGAGCAGGGCAGCAGGGGTGCAGAGGGCCCAAGACTGGCACCCTATGTACCCTCCTCATGCGTGTGAGTAGGGAGCACCTAACCCTAACATCAGCGTGCACTGAGATCTCGCCTTAGTCATCCAGGCTGCTACAGGAAAATGCCAGAAACTGGTGACCCACGCACAACAGAAATTCATTGCCCGCAGCTCCAAGGCCTGAGAAGCTCAACATGCAGAGCCCAGCAGACTTGGGATTCAGCAAGGACCCCCTTCCTAGTTCACAGGCTCTGCCTCCCCATCCTCATGGGCAGAAGATCAAGGGATTCACCTAGGGAGCCCGTCCACTCAGTCTCTGCCTTTGACCTGTCCACTGTCCAAGACCTTGCCTCTCCGTACTGCTCAGTTCCCCGAAGGTCAGAGTTTCAATACAGGAAGAGAAAAATGCCAGATGCTAGCAGCTCACGCTGCAGAGCTCCACAGCCCTGTCTGTTGGGGTGGTGCTTGGAGCAACCACACCACTGGTCTGAGCCCCAGCAAGACACCCGGACTCTCCAGCTGCCACCAGCCAGCCTTTGGCCCTGCTCCTACATGCCTGGAGCTTGTTCCTAGGGTAAACTGATTAGAATCACATCTCTGGCAAATTAAGAAAACACTGGCCAACCGAGAGGCCCATGTGTTCCAGGTCAGGTGGTCAGTGCCCAGAACAATGCCCAGCCCACAGAGGCTCTCTGAGAACAAAACAAAACAAACAAAAAAATGTAGGAAATTGGAGTGGGACCAAGCTATGGAGGAGGAGAGAAAGGGAAAAGGACAAAAACGAATTAAGATATGTTATGTACAAGCACCAACTCCATGCAATGAATGTGATCAGTATGTACTGCAAATGTGCTAATAAAAATGTTTTAATTTTTAAATGCTGTTTGAATGGATGACAGGTAACGAGGGGCATCTTTTCCAAATGTAAGGAGTGTCCCCATAGGTTCAATAGGAGACCCTTTTCCTCTACCCCCCCCCCCACAATAAAGCACATCTGTATAAAAAAAATAATAAGCTCTGCTTTTGGTTCATTTACAGTTTGTCAGGGACTTTGGTTAGCATTGGAATCTGCAAGCTTTGGCACATTCTGGCCTCTGGGATTATTGCATGCCAGGCTGCCCACACCTGTCTTCAGGGTCAGCCAGCCTTCCCTCCCTCCCGCCTGGAGCTACAACCCAGGGCTCCCAGGCCAGAGCAGGCTGTGTGCTGGCCCAGAACTCTGCTCTGTGCAAGTCTGGCCCTGGCCTGAGATGGTCTCACCCTTGTCCTTTAGCCTGGTGACTGTCTGTGTCCCAGCCGACACACAGCCTCTTCTGAGCCCTGCCTCAAGCTGCCTCTGGAACCATTTCTCTCTCCACACCACTGTGCCACACTGCCCATCCTGTCTTCCCGCCCTTTACCCGGGCACCTAGAACACCAAAGCTTCAGTCTATTGGTCTCTTTGTGCTACTCTGATGACTCAGTCACCCAGCCCTTGACTCAGTGTTGGGAACTGAGAGAACGTGCCATTAATGCTTGGTGTTTGGTTTAAATGAGATACTGCAGCAAAGGGTGAGCAGAATGTGGCACGGAATAAATGCTCCAGAAGTGATAGCTCTTGCCATGGGATAGAAGAGGCCACAGGTGGGCAGGAATCTGATACCGTTCCCCTCCTGATGGGTTCCTGGACTCAGGAGCCTTTTCCCACAGAGATGGCTATCGGGAGATGCCACCATAGCACACGGCCGCCCTGATGGGACAGCTCCACCCAGCTGCTCCTATCTCATCAAATCCTAAAGAACAGTTCATTCACTGCTGCCCGCATTTAGTGGAAGGGGCCACAGCATTTGAAAACGGCAGTGTCAGGATGTGGCCGAAGTACAGAAACAGACTCATGGGTCAATGGGACAAAATAGAAGGTTCAAAAACAAGCGTGGGCAGTGCCAGCTATCTGACCTGTGAGAGAGGGGCCAAAAACCTCATGCCAGAGGGGAGACAGCACCTCAACAAACGCTGCTAGAAACCTGGCTATCCACAAGCAAAAGCGTTACTCCAGACAATATCTTCCCTCATGTAAACTAAAATCAAATGGATCAGGGATCTAAATGTTAAAACAGGAACACTTAACCTGCCCAAAGGTAAAATAGCTAAAACTCTTGAAATCATCAGCATAGGCTAGAGCTCTCTGAACAGGATCTCAGCTGCACCAGAAATAATATCAAGAATCAACAAATGGGTTCACAGCAAATTAAAAAGCTTCTGCACAGCAAAGGAAACAACCTGCAGAGTGAAGAGCCGGCCTGCAGAACAGGGAAGTGCTTTTGGGTAGATGAGTAATGTCTAGAATATACAAAGAACTCAAACGTAGGAGGTGCCCAAGATCAAAGAAACAGTAACAAAATGGGCAACCGAAATGAACAGACCCTTCTCAGAAGAGGAAGAGCAAATGGCCGATAAACTACACAGCCACTGTGGAATCAGACTGAGAGTCCTCAAAAATGTAGCGGTAGAAAGACAGGGATCTAGCTCAGCGGCATAAGCACTTGCTTGGCAAGTGCTAGGTCGTGAGTTCGATTCCCAAAAAACAAGTAGCACTAGAAATTCCACTGGTCTCAGTTGTTCCCTTACTAGGTATCTCCTGAAAGAGTTAAAGGCATCACATTACAGTGACCCACGCTTCCCTGTTCTAGCAGCACAACTGGTAACTAAATCTTGGAAGCAGCCTATCTGTCCATCAGCAGAAGGATGGTTAAAGATGATGAATTTCCATACCATGGAGTACTACTGTGCCATCAAGAAGGATAAACTCGAGCCCCTTGTAAGAAAATGGATGCACGTGGAGACCATAGTGTTAATGGAAATAAATCAGTCACACAAGCTTAAGCAGTGGATGGTTTCTCTGATATGAGAAACCCAACGTATAAATAACGAGCAAAATAAAAGATGGGTGATGGGAAGCAGGGAGACCCATCTTTTGCAGATGGGAGAGATTAAGAAATGAGGGAGAAGGAGGAAAGGGAAAGGGGATGAAAAAAGGAATTAAGATGTGTGAGGTTGGTGGGCCAACTCCACAGGGAGTGTGTAATCATTGTGCACTGCAACGTGTACTAATGAAAAGCACAATTCTAAAATTAAAGGATGCAGCTCCTGGAGGTGTGAGGGTACTGAGCACAGGCTCCCTGCCGAGCCGGCTCTAGACAGCCCCCCCCACCTCATCCCTGCCTCTGCCTCTGCCTCTCTGTAGACCATCCTGGTGGGGTAGGGGATCAGCTAGAGGATAAACTCCCCAGAGCAATGTCCTTGGAGAGCCATAGGGCGGAGCCCCCCCAGACGCCAAGCACCGGGCCAGAGCTCTGTACGAAGTTCAGGCACAAGGTCACCATTCCCATTCCATGGAGAAGCGCTGGCCCACCCTTCCTCTCCCAGGCCGGGATCCTGCCACCTGCTGCAGCAGAGCTGGGCTGATCCGGAAGTGGTCAGTGAGCCAGGACAGCAGCGGAGGGAGGAGGGGAGAGAAAGAAGCCGTGGCAGGGAATCTCCATGCCCTGCGGCCTCTCAGAGCCTCACCCACCCCACCCCACCCTGTCCCCCATCCCCACCCCTCACCCCCGCCCCTGGGCCATCCCGGCCTGCCCAGTGCAGGGAGAGCTCCTCCCCGCTCTGCTCCACCTGCAGGGTCCCAGTACTGGGGAGCAGCCCAAGTGGGGGATGGGGCAGGGATCCAGTGTCTTCCTCTAATGCCTGCCCAGGGACAGCCAGGGCCCCACACCGTACCCCTTCCCCAGGTCGCGGGCACAGTCTCCGAGCCTAACGCTGCTGGCATTTGGTGGCTCCTGGACATGAAGGATGGGTTGGTGTGTACTGCAGTGTTCAGCCACACCCCTGGCGTCTGCCCATGGCAGCAGCAACCACAGAAGCCGGGAGGCCATGCCACAGTCCTGGGGTCAGAGCCCACTGCTGGCCCCCGTGGGCCGGCTCGCTCCTCCCCTTCTTCAGCCAGATGCGGGGTGCAGCCTCAGTCCTCTCCTCTTGCAGCTGCATCTTCTGAGAAATCCCAGCCAATGCCCCCCAGGTCTCTATCAGGGGCATGGAGTGAGAAAGGTGAACTCAGCGCTGAAGAAATGAAGACCTCCAGGACCTGAAGAGGCCACCGAGAGGGGTAACGCACTGGGGGCCACTCCTGCAACAGCACACACATGCTCAGGATCAGCCAGCAACATGGGCCACACAGGTTACGTCCACATTTTCTAAAAGCTGTATTTCTAAAAAATAAAATTAATTTTCATAATACCTTATTTAAGCCTGGCATGGTGGCATATGCCTGTGATCCCAGCCCTCAGGAGGCTGAGGCAGGAGGATCGTTGCAAGTTCGAGGCCAGCCTGGGTTACCAAGTGAGCTCAAGCCAGCCTAAACTGCAAAATAAGACCCTTTCTCAAAAAGACTAAAAAAAGACTAAAAAAAATTTTTTTTCCATGTAAGTCAATATACCTAAAATATGGTCTTCACATAATATTTTTTAGAGTCATGAAATTGTTAACAGTATTTTTGCATACCCAGATTTCAATGCTTGAAGTAGATCTCCCACTTACTGCTGATCTGACTTTGGACTAGAAACATTTCTAGTGCTTGGACAACTGGAACCAGAAGTCGAGGTCTGGCCCTTCTACAGCCAAGGATTTCTGGAGACATGATCCTAACAATACAATGACCCGATCCAGTCTCCAATGACATGTGGTCTGCCCCTCTGTCCCTGGGCATCACTCCCAGAACCCCCAAGAATAAGAGTTCACAGAGGAACTCTCCAGCCCTTTTTATAAAACGTGTATTTGCTCAAAAACCCACACACGTCCTTGCTTATATGGTAATGTCTCAGTTCACAAACCATTTGGTTCCCAAACAGAAGGGTCAGGCAAAATTTTGCTTTTGTTCGTGAATTCCACCTCAGGTGATGAACACCACTGTGACCACCTTCCCTAGAATCGTGGGATGAGTGAAGTTCTTGAACCAAGGCACTCGTACTTTCAAGCATCTCTGGCTTGCACATGGAACCTAGTGCCATGTAAACCTCACGTAAAGGGTTGCTATCCTCTCCATTTAGGGACTACTGACAGCTAAAACAGTTCACACAGACCTCCCCTCCCTGGTAATCGGTGGCAGTGTGGCAGACACCAGCCCTTCCAGGGGGAGAACCAGCAGCAGCTCCTGAGATCCACACCATGTTGGAACCTAGGACCAGCATGCCTCCCTGCTAAGCAGTAGTGAACCTACTGATGTACCGCCTAGAGTCAAATACCCTAATTCCCCTATCCCCCTTCTCTTCCCCACCCCCTCACACCGCCCATTACAAATGGGAACCAGAAATCTGAGCGTCTCCTGGGAGGTTGACCATAGCAAATAAGGGGGACTTCCTTCTACCATCTCTTTGAAGGCAAATATTTTTATTACTGTTTTGCTCTTTTCTGATTAATGGTACTGCTCTATTCAATTTCTGCTTTGATAAGTTCTATAGTGTTCTATATTTCATCTCAATTTGACATATGTGATGGAAAGAACAACTATTATAAAGATAACAAAATATACTGTGATACCTATTACTGTTATCCTGATAACCTGCTGTGAAGTTCTGTACTAATTTCACTGTGCGATCTTAGTTGGCTTTATTCTGTCTTGTTCTGTTGTATACTTTCAAAATAAAATTAAAAAAAAAACAGTTCACACAAGGGTAGGACTTTTTTGCTACTATTTTCCGTCTGTGGTTGGTTGAACCCACAGCCATGGGCTCCATGGATGTAGAAACTGATGGTACTGACCACACAGAGAACCAGATTCCGATTCCCATGGCCCTGGCCCCGTCCAGGGCCACACCCACTCCTGGATGGTGAACAAAACAGCCAGCAGCTTGCCTCACTTGTCCATTTCAGAGACTTGGATCTCAACCCTTGCATGCAGAACCCTCATCAGGAAGAAAGCTGCAAATCCCCAGGCAGGGGCGCCCTTCGTTCCCCACCCTAACCCTGCCTTTTCACCCCCTTCTATTTCCTGGTTGACAAAGTGGAGCTGAACACCCCTCTTAGGCTGAGAAGTCCCCATGCCCTGTTGATGCCCCTTTGCAGAGGCCCCAGTCCTGCCTGAGGACCCAGATGGAGGCTAAAAGTCTCCAGTTACAAAGCATGCCCTCCCCTTGGTCCTGGCCCAAGTGCCCACAAGGTTTAGGGTGGGGACAGACAGAATGCACTGCACTGAGATCACCTGAGGGGGAATGCTCAGGCTCCCCAGTGTAGTTCCACACTGGTCACCTTTCCAGACACCACTCTGCAGCCCCAACACGCGATGCTTGCCTTCAGGGAGGCACTACAGGAGCTGGAGGCAGACATGGCCTGTGCCCCTGGGTGGAAGGCTGCCGACAGAGGGCTCATGCTGAGCTCAGAAAAGCCTCAACCCTCACCTGCACAGTTTTCCAGTGCCCTAACTGTGTACCCATGGAGACCTGGGTATGTGGCTCGCTGTACCACTCCACAAGTCAGGCTCAATATCCCGCCCACCCCAAGGCTGCACTCCAGGCTCCTCGTGCTGTGGCTATTAAATCCCCAAATCCCAGCTATAAAATGCACATCCATTCTCTTCCCCCTGGGACCACTGCTTCCAGTGCCACTCACTATTCTGACCTCCAAAAGCCTCCTCCCTGCTGCCTGTTACAAGTGACTGAGCCCTGAGCAAAGGATGAAACTGAGCTCAGCTTCCTGAAAGGATGCATCATAAAGCCGAAGCCCCCTCTATAAAGACATTTCCAAGCACTCATGATTAATCCCCCTCTTGTGTCTAAGCTGACTCTAATCAAACCCTTTAGCTCTTCATTGCAAAAGCTTTCTTAAAAATTTATTTATATATTATTACAATAAGTTTTTAAGGACATTTTTGTAACTCTGCCTTTTAGAAACCTACTCTAGAACTGGAAATGTTTGTTAAAAAAATAAGTTATTCCAAAAAGGTATCAAGGAATGGGTAAAGCTAAAATACATTACATACATATATGAAATGAATTTTTTTCTATGAGCATGAAAAATGAATTACTCCATTAATTATGCCAAAAGTAAAACATAGCTTACTTGTATAGCACTTTAGACTTTACATAGTCCCTTCCCAGGAAATATCTACTCCAGAATCCTATAATAGCGATCAACCGAGAGAATGCCTGTAATGTTTCCTAAAGCATGAAATATCACTGTTTCTCTAGAGGCGATCCATTCTGTAGATAATGGGTATTTGGCCCTTATACCCTTACCTAGGGCTAGCAAGCTTTTTGTAAGTTTCATACGTTCGTGCATTCATCAAGTACACAGGACAGCCAACCATGCATCTCCTGCTCAACTCAGTGCTAGAGAGATAATGTGAAGAATAAGTCCCTGCCAGCAGGAAATGAGTTCTTGTGTTAAAACCCTGCCAGACTGTGTGTCCCAAAGTGTAGCTCAAAACAACAAAGCGGCAACCCAGCCCCACTTGCATACTGAGCAGCCGCCCCCCCCAGCCCCGCCCCAGGCAGCAGGAGGCACACAGCAGCCAAGGGCCCCACCTCACAGGGGCGACTCCTTAAGCAGCGCCTTGTGGTCAGAGAAACACAGCTGTCTGAAGTTTAATTTTAATGCTCTGTGAATACTTGTTCTCCTTTCATGCCACAGGAGATCTGGGCCAAAGACAGTGAGTGGGTAGAGGGAGAGAGAAAGTGGAAACTAAAAATGACGAACAAGGGAAGCAATGGGACGTTTACACTGGAGAAATACCTGAGAAGACAGTGCTGAGTGGGTGTATGCAAATCATATGTAAATAGACACCCACGCCCCCCCCTCCTGTTTTACATATTCGCATGTGGGTCATTGTGAATAGTCTCCTGGAGCCCACTGTGTGAAAGCACTGACCTTTAACCTCACCCTATCTGTTGCATCATGGGTGAAAGTTTCCCCACTCTGTCCCCTTGTGTCCCTTTTTATATATGAGAACTGGACACAAACTCTTTATGGTTTCTTCTAGCTTGTCTACATACCTTTGATGTGGGGAGCAAAGCTTCCTTTACCTCAGTATTTCCAAGGCACTGACTCCAGAACTGGTACAAGGAGAAGACAGGAAAATAAAGTCATAGAAAAGAATCGCCCCCACAGGAAAAGGCAGGAGAGAGCAGATAATGGAGCCATAGCCTGAAAAAAGTTTTAAGGATCTCCCCACAACTTCCCAGGACCCACAGAGCTACAGGTTATCTGGGTCTCCCCAGCAAGCACACCCACCAAATGCTGGGTGTATACTAGGTTATCAAGCTTTTTAAATTGTTGAACCAAGAAAATTCCACCCAGTGTTTTGTCTCTGTGAAGTTCTCAGGACTAGACGTGCCAAAGCTGAGGTCCCTCTGGTGACACATCACAAAAGATGAACCATTGACCTGTACCCTTCAGAGTGACCACCAATGTCCCTTCTAGTCCCATGAGTCTGTATTTCCATGGAAGTGGAATCAGAGACAGAAGCCCCTGACTTCACACTTGCCAAGCAGGTACTTGTGCTGCTGAGCTAAACCCCTGGCCCTTGAGCTGTTATTTGTAAGGCCTCTTGTAGATGGCTCTGAATCCCCTCCATCCAGTGTTTTGTGATTTCACCCAGCTCCAATCCCCAGTACTTTTTTTGGCTATGCTGGACAAATGTAACAACCTACCCCATTCTTTGGTCCTGATCCCTTCCTGAGATACTGTTGTCCAGTTTTCCAATTTTCATGCTTGAGTTTTTTTCATTTCCCAAAGTCATTCTCTTTTATTAGTCAACCAATCAGTATTTATTAAGCACCCACCATGTAGCCTGCTGTATACTTGGAATCCTATGGACCAGAGAACATGCAAGCCCTTTGGACCCTGCCTTCCAAGGTGCCTACAGGTTTGCTGGAGAGACAAGACCATCACTTGTTTAACAATCTGCAAAATAAGTTTATAACCCTGAGCTAAGTGGCACATCCAAAACAAAAATGCCATAGGATTTCTAAAGAAAGAAATAACTGCTTTCATGTGGGGGTGGTTAGAAGAAAAGAATGTTTAAATTAGACATTCAAATGCAGGAAAGATAAATCTTATTTGGGAGAAAGAAGGGCGTTGCAAGCTTGAGGAATAACTAGTAGGGAGAAGTTCGAGCCAGGTCTCACTTGTGATGGTTTGGCTGGATAGAGCCCTGGGCCATCCACACTGAGTCTGGCAACACAGACTGACAAATTTCCAAGGCAGTAGGCAGCAGCCAGGACCCTGTTTCCAAAAGCTGTCTTCTCAGCATCTTGGGTCCTGGAGGCTGTCATCCAGTGCACTGTGGGGGCTGCTTATGACTGTGGGGAGGCAGGCTGTGAAACCAACCACCCTTCAAGAGCTCACCAGAGCTGCTTCTCACTCTCAGCACCATCCTGGGATGGACGCAAGTGCTGGCCGCAATGAGTACCGTTTGCACAAAGGTCAGCCACAGCCAGCTGGAGGGCACGCGGGGAGATGCAGAGGTTTGAGTGAGAGAGGTGTGGGAGGCAGAATGCGGTGGAGACAGACTGTGCAGGGCAGTGAGGAGGAGGCACACCTGAGACCCAATCCTTGGCAAGCAGAGAAGTGCACAGGCAGAATTTCTCACAACTCCGTCTGCAGAGTTGAATCATTTCAGCACCTCGAGACTGGACAGCAGCTGCCCACTTCCTCCTCCCTCTGCCTCCTCCGCGTCTGGGTAGGACATCTTGTCCCAATTCCGCCTCCGACTGGCTTCTTTCCCTTCTCGCCAATGACGGTCTCCACAACAATTCAGCCGCCCTCAGTAGTGGCTCTAATGGAAAGTCTGCACCCAGCAACCCAGGGAAAATATATTCTACTGAAACGCAATCAAACAGATTACTCTTTTTTTGTTGTTGTTGTTGTCCTTGTTTCCACGAACAAAGTTACAGTCAGCAATTCTAGTGCAGTCCGTACTCAATATGTTTTTATACCTTGGGAGCTTAGTAGGTGCCGAGAATTATACAAATACACGCACCACAAGGACTGGTTTTCATTTGGTTCTCCAGACACTTCCTGTGAGGTGGAGATTTTCAATCCATTGTACAGCAATCATTGTAAACAGTTTGTCCAAGGCAACACTACCCATCAATGTCAGAGCCAGCATTTACACCTGACTGAAGTGATTTCCCAGAACATGTTAGTACTGACAAGAGGGTTTGGGGTGAAACACAAGTTAGCAAATTCATTTTTTAAATTTGTATGCTGTCAGTCCCCAACCTTTAAACAAGTTCCACTCCAGGAGAATGTGGTAAATTGGATTTGTTCATAAGTTCAAAAAGTGAGTCATACACAACTGTGATACAAGTACACAACTATGATTGTGGGCCTCACTGCATAGCAGACTTTACAGGTACCATGGTTTTGCCCTTGCCCTTTAGAATTGTGCCCGTGGTCACATGGTTCACGTTATAAGAACAAGCAAGAGCTACTATCTTTCCACCTCAGTCCAATCTCTTGATCGGTTTCACTTTTCTTCCATAGGTACTGCTTTGCCCTTCCTGGAACACCCTGACAGCACCACTACATTTCCTGTCGTTTCCAGACACCCAGGGCTCTGACTGCACCCTGTGTTGCTGGGCACTGTCACAATGTACAGCAAGCACACAGCAGCATGACCGTGACAGCATCTGGCAGATGCACGAGCTGCTTCCACGATGTGCTAGCATCTATGAATATTCATAACTCGAGGTCCACTGGTATCTGTGAAAGTTCAAGACTTGAATGTTCATACATCAGGGACTTAACATATTTCTTTTAACATGTATTTAAAATATGACTGTTATGGTAAATCCATGCATTTTAGGCACAGTTTTGTAAGATGGGTCCCGCTGTGTGCATAGCACATCTCAGTACCTCATCTTCTGGCCACAGAGAAGTGAGTTGTTCCCATTTCACTGCTTTAAAGAGGCTGCTCAGGATGTCACTGCGCACCTGCTGGGCTTCTGGGTCATGGGCTGAGTCATCTCCGTCTTTGAATGATGAAGTCCTAATTCCCAGCATCTCACCAGCTTAGTGCAGGTAAAGACAGCGACTTTAAGGAAGGTAGACCAGGTCTCCAGGATGGGCTCTGTCTGTGTAAGTGGCAGCCCCATACAGACAGGACAGCAGGAAGCAGGTGTGCAGAGAGGAAAGCTGCCTGAAGACATGGGGACAGGGGAGCCATCTGCTGCTCAGCCACCTCATCCTCGACTCCACAGCAGGGGTGGAGTGCATTCTATTATGTAGGCATCACAAGTTGTGATTGTTTGTTATGGTGACCCAGCAGACTGATGCACTCTGCTCTCAACTGGGCAGGAGAGCAATATATCTGTAAGCAGAATTTCCATACCTTATGCTAATTCTATGTTTAATTTTTGAGAAACCACCACGCCTTTTTCAACAGCAGTTGCATTATTTACATGATCCCTCAATAGTGCAACAGGTTTCCAATTTCTCCAATTCCTCACGACACTAATTATCTTCCTTTCTGAAAGTTAAATGACAGTCTTTTTTATTTTAAAGAGTATAAAACAAATAAAACCAAACAAAACAAACCAGTGTAAGTGATACAGGATTTCAAAGCATTATGAAATCAATAAGTCACCATAAAGTCTTTTGATGTTTTCAAAATAGCTGCAGATAACTTCAGACATAGTAAAAATAAACCAGAACCAAACAGAATATAAACAATAAAAACAAGACAATGAATGCAATACAGGACTTCAAAATAAGTCTATAGTAAATCCAAAATTGCTACCATAATATATATTGCTGTATTTGAAATAGCTGCTCCTGCCATTGGGTTTGATATAATCAAAGAAAACAAAAGAGAATAAAACCCAACCCAACAAAACAACAGAAATGATATAGGACTTCAAAACAAGACCATAAGGAGTCAACAGTGGTTCAACCCTCAGAAGACCCCCTCGATGTCACACTGTGTACTGCTATCCTCTGAACCCATGATCAAACCATGGCCCTTGACCTGCAATGTTAGTGAAACACCACAGC
This sequence comes from Cavia porcellus, assembly GCF_034190915.1. Classification (NCBI taxonomy): domain Eukaryota; kingdom Metazoa; phylum Chordata; class Mammalia; order Rodentia; family Caviidae; genus Cavia; species Cavia porcellus. The sequence continues at coordinate 51,258,518 of NW_026947500.1, read as the reverse complement.
ACCACAGGCATCCAACTGCATTTCATCTCCATAGCTATCATCACAGCCTGTGTTTCTCCAGATAAGCAGATCGCTTATGGGACAGGGGTTGGCGGGGGGCGGGGGGGGGGAGATTGGTACTTCTTGTTTGCCAGCCAATGCTCCCAGTCTGGTTACAGCTCGCACATGGCACTGGTTCTCAGACTGGGCTTGCTTCCCGGTGTGGCCTTCTTCTCTCTCCCCTCAGTCCACAAAAGGGCTGACTGATAGAGAGAAGCTTGTGTCTGGCTGTTCCCAGTCTGACAGCAGCCCACACATCTTTTCTTTTTAAGAATCAAATGAGTCAGACTCAGTTACAAGGGTCTGCTTCGGTCTCTACCAGTCCTTTCCAATGGACAGACAGGAAGATCACCTGCCTCCTATCAGCTTTATCTGTACCCGCCTCAGTGCCAGGTAGGAGCAAGGGAAAGATCACTGCAGGGCCCATTAGTTCCCTTAAATGTGAAAAAGAGAATGTGGTAATTCCACTTTGAGGCAGTCAATATAAGGAAACCCTCAGATACTTGTACAAGGTGACACATCCAAGAATATTCATGGCACACTGTAGTAACAAAATTTCCCAAAGTCATTCACAGATTCAATGCAATCCTTATCAATAACAGAAATCTTTGTAAATCTTACAATTTTTATGTACTCATAAAAGACCCACAGTAAGTAAAATCTTGAGGGGAAGAAGAAAAACAAAGCTAAAGGCAACATACTCCCTGACTTCCAAAGACGCTACAAAGCTATAGTCACCAAAACAGAATGATACTGGCATGAAATACACATAAAGACCAGTGGGAAAGACTAAGAGTGCAGTTTTACAGCCAAACAATTTTCAACAAAGATTCCAAGAACACACAATGGGGAGAAGACACTCTGTTCAACAGATGACTTTGGGGAAACTGTATACCCACATGTAGACAAATGAAATTAGACTTCTGTCTCAGCATACATAAAAATCAACTCAAAATAGACTAAAGACTTAAATATAAGATGTCAAATTATGGAGCTACTAGGAAAAACATAGGGTGTAGCTCCATGACCTTGGTCTGGGAAATGATTTTTTAAAATATGACCTCACAGACAACAAAAAACAAAATAGGTAAATGGGATTCATTAAACTAAAAAGCTTCTGCACAACAAAGGAAAGGATCGATAATGAAGAGATAGACAGAATGGGAGAAAATATTTTCAAACTACACACTGTCTGACAGAGGTGAATCCCCCCCCAAATAAAAAGAAATCCACCCAACTCAAGCACAAGTCACACACTCTGACCTAAATACAATTTCTCACAAGAAGATATACAAGTGCCCAAAAAGCACAATCTCTGAAAAACATACTCAACATCACTAATTTTCAGGAGGATAGAAATCAAAAGCACAATGAGACCTCACCTCACTCCTATCAGCATGGGGATCCCCAAAAGATAAGTGTTGATAATATGGAAAAACAGAACCTTACATTGCTGGTGGGAATGTAAACCAGTGCTGACGTTATGGGAAGGAGCATGGAAGCTTCACCAATAAACACAGAACCATCACACGATCCGGCAGGGCCCCTGCCAGGTATAACTCAAAGGAAGTGAAATCAGTGTGGAAAAGAGACATCTGCACCCCCATGGTTATTGCAGCACTGTGTACAGTAGCCAATGTGTGGGCTCAGCCTAAGTGCCAATCTGAATAAAGAAAACGTGGTGGTGGAAACAGTGGGATAAAAAGAATGGCTACAAATCTGCTGGGATGGAGCCCATTGATCTATGTGACCAATATGCACTCATTCAAAAAATGTGGGACAAGGAAATGCAGTCCTGTGATTTACAGTCGCATAGATGAACGTGGGGGACATTGTTTTAAGTGAAATAAGCAGGCACAGAAAGATCAGCACTACATGAGCTCACTCACATGAAAAATATAAAAAATCAGTTTCACAGAAGTGGAGAATAAAATAGCAGTTATCGGAAGATGGAGTGGGTGGAGGGAAGGGAAGCTATTTATCAAAGGGGGTAGACACAGTTGGAGAGGAAGAACAGGTGACTACTCTGCAGTATGGGGACAGAGTTAATACAGTATTCTCAAAAATGCTAAGTATATTTAGCATTCGCTCCACAGAATGCTACTTATGCAAGGTAATGCATGAAGATAAATAGATACAATTTTTTCTGTCGATTCATTTAAAACTATAAAAGGTGCTCAAGACAATTTGTGTCATCCAACAGAGAAACAAGTAAATCAACTTTTGCACATGGAGTGCACAGAACCCCATTGGGGAAATGCACAGCTAAAATGAATGAATCCTGGAGCGTTCTTCAAAATATAGTGTAGAAAGCAAAAGAACAAATTGCAGTGTAACATGTGCGGTCTGGGATGGAATCTGCCCTGCCACTTTCCAGCTGTACACCCTCAGGGAATTTCCTAAATTTGTCTGCATCTTGCTTTCATCTGTAAAATGAAAATAGTAATAGTACGTAATACTATGCAGGGATTAAGTGCACTTAGTATATGTAAAACCTGTAACATAGTGCTTGGCACAAATAAATGTTCAGGGGCCAGGGATTTAGCTCAGTGGCATAAGCGCCTGCCTTGCAAGCGTGTGGTGGTGAGTTCAGTCCCCGGTACCAAAAAGCAAAAATAAATATGTTCACTAGTGTTATTATTTATGGATTCAGATCTGTAGAAAAATGTAAGAATATAGACTTGCTAAGAAAAATTATTGTAAATTTAGAAAAAATGGGGGAAGGGAAGCAGCATGCACTTCCAGTGTCATATGTCGGGAAGTTAATAAACCATCCGAGGATTGTTTAGGAGGGTCTACCAGGTTTGACTCCCTGTTACTGCTATGCCTCAGACTTAATGAAATTGCATATTAACTTACAGATTTTTGTCTAGAGGAGATGTAAATAATTTGTCTTGTATAACAAACATTCCTAAAGCATATGGTTTATTGTCATATAATAAGACAAGAACCACCTAGTCACCAAATGCAGCAATCCTACTCTTAACTTTCCTTTACTAATTTTCTTGAGAATACCCATCCCTGTAAAAGGTTTGGAACCTGGGGCTGGGGATTTAGCTCAGTGGCATAAGCGCCTGCCTTGCAAGCAGGCAGTTGTGAGTTTGATCCCCAGTACCGATTAAAAAAAAAAAAAAAAGTTTTGGAACCAGATTAACTTTTTATTGTTTCACTTGTTGACAAAGTGAATAAACTCAGCTACATGTTCCTTTTTTTTGCATGGGGCACCTTTGAATTCTTTTTACTATGCCTTCTCAGTCTAAAGAATTCAAGCCAAATTTATTACAATAGTTGTCTCTCGAGGAAGAGAGGATGGAATGGGGTAGAATACAGAACTTCAGCTACCTAGAATGTGTTATTGCCCTTATTAAAAAAATATGCATTTCTGGATTTGTGGACTGCAGGAGAAGAGAATGTGTTGATCTTTCCGTGCCTGCTTATTTCACTTAAAACAATGTCCCCCACGTTCATCTGTGCGACTGTAAATCACAGGACTGTATTTCCTTGTCCCACATTTTTTGAATGAGTGCATATTGGTGACATAGATCAATGGGCTCCATCCCAGCAGATTTGTAGCCATTCTTTTTATCCCACTGTTTACACCACCACGTTTTCTTTATTCAGATTGGCACTCAGGCTGAGCCCAAGAAGCACACCCACCCTGCAAATTGGTGCCATGTGAGGGCTGCTGAGGGGAAAGCCAGATACTCACCTTCTGGCCCACAGCTGGGAAACAAGAAGAGACCCCGCCCACTGTAATTGACCAGCTGATGTGGAGAAACACCGGCTGTGATGATAGCTGACGAAGTAATGTACAGTTCAAAGCTTGTAGTGTTTAGTGTTTCACTGACTTTGCAGGTCTAAAGCTGGTAGTCTGGTCATCTATTCAGAGGACAGCAATACAATGTAGCAACTATGAGGGATCTCCTTCTGAAGGTGGAACCCATTGTCAGTTCCCTATCATCTTGTTTTGAAGTTCTGCATCATTTTCATTGTGTTTTTTTTGGGAGGGGGCTTTATTCTATTTTGTTTTGTTTGATTTTATTATAGCTGGCATGGACAGCTGTTCAAAGGTAACAAGATATATTATGGTAGCCATTTTGGATTCATTATTCTCTTGTTTTGAAGTCCTTTATTGCATTCATTGTTTGATTTTCATTGATTCTCTTCTCTTCTGTTTGATTTTTACCATGTCTGAAGGTATTTACAGCTGTTTTGAATACAAGAGGCATTATGGTAGCCATTGTTGATTTCCTATTCTTTTGAAGTCCTGTGTCACTTACACTGGTTTGTTTTGATTGGCTTTATTCTGTTTTATTTTGCTTGGTTTTATTTTCTTTAAAATAAAACAAACATGCTTTTCTGATGTTACACCCACACACCAATTCCCCAACATGAATGTAACTATGATGTACTACAAATATACACTAATCAAAATTTCTTTAAATATAGGCAAAATTGAATTTCCTGCCTAGTGTGAGAAACTGAAAGAGTAAATAAGGTCCAAATTACACACTGATATTGAGAAATAGGAAGAAACTGTTCAACAGGGGAAAAAAGGAACCAGGATGGGAGACAGGGTCAAGTAAGGAGGGGAAAAGGAAAAAATACAAGATAGGTATACTACCAGCTCCTCTTAGTTCATTGAAAAGAAAGATTTGTGCTAATAATGTCTAGAGAATTTTTATACACATGTCTTATACTCTGAATAACTACTTTAAAGATAAAAAATGCAATGTATTAACTATGGCTACCCTTCTACTATATTGTTATGAAATTTTGTTATATTTTTTCTATAAAATAAAAAAATACATAACAATATATATTTATTCAAACACTATATAACAAACTACTCACATTTATTAAGTCAAATGGCAGATAGTGTATGTGGCCATTTATTATATTAATTTTTAGGTTTTAAATTTTATTTTTTATTTTAAATAGAATAAAACAAAAGAGGACATAACAAAGCAAATCAGAACAGAACAATGTAAGCAACACAGCACTTCACAACAAGACAACCGGATATTAATAGTAGCTACCATAATGTCTCTTTCTTTGAAATAGTTGAGCATACCTTCACATACAATACTATCAAACATAACAAAATAGTGTAAAACCATTCAAGAGAATGAAAGTATTACAGGGCATTCAGAACCATATAACACAAAACAAACAATGGCTACTATATTATCTCATTTTCCATAAAAAGTTTGTTTATACTGTCACACATATTAAAATCCAATAAGACACAACATGATAGAACCAATGGAAATAGGAAAACAAAAGCATAGTAGGACTTCAAAGCAAGATGGTATTAAATCAGCAATGGCTGCCATAATGTCTTGTTTTCTTCAAAATAGCTGTTCATACCATCACACATAATAAAATCAAACAAAACAGAATAAAACCATTCCAACCAATGAATGAAAACATTTCAAGACTTCAAAGTGGTGTAATGGGGAACCATGATTACCATAAAATCTTATGTATTCTTACCATTTCTTACACTAGGGAGAGTATACAGTATTTATACATGTGAGTTTGATTTATTTCACTTATGAGTATGGTCTCAAGTTGCATTCATTTATTTTAAAATATCTCAATGTGATCATTCTTTATAGCTGAGTAGTACTCCATTGTATAAAAATACCACAACTGTTTTATCCATTCCTCAGTTAATGGGCACTCAGGTTGTTTCCAAGATTTGGCTATTACAAATTGTGCTGCTATAAACATAGGTGCACGTATATCACTGTGGTATGATGTTTTCAGTTCTTCTGGGAATATGCCCAGAAGTGGAATAGCTGGGTCAAATGGGGCTTCCAATCTCAGCTTGTTGAGAAATCTCCACACTGACCTCCACAAAGGTTGCACCAGTCTACACTCCCACCAACAGTGCAAGAGAGTTTCTTTTTCCCCACAGCCTCTCCAGTATTTGTTATTGGCAGTTTTCTTGATCCTGACCATTCTTTCTGGAGTAAGATGGAATCTCATTGTGGTTTTAATTCACATTTCCCTAATGACTAATGATGATGAACATTTTTTCATGTATTTATTTGCTGTTTGTATTTCTTCATTTGAGAACTGTGTATTCACCTCAAATGCCCATTTTTGGATTGGGTCTTTGAATTTTGGGGGTCTGATTTTTTTTTAATTCTTTATATGTTCTAGACAAAAGTCCTTTGTTTGAGGGATCTTTCACTAAGCTTTTTTCCCAATTTGTAGATTTTGTTTTCACTATGCTGGAGATTTCTTTTAACATGCAGAAATTCTTTAATAGGACATGATCCCAGTTATTGATTCTGGGAAGTATTTCCCATGTGGTTTGATTCCTATTCATGAATTCTCTACCTACCCCTATGTCTTCAAGATTTTTATCTACTTTGTCTTCCAACAGATTTAGTGTTTCTGTTTTAATATTTAACTCTTTGATCCATTTAGACTTTAGTTCAGTACATGGTGATAGGCATGGGTCTAGTTTTAGTTTTCGGCGTATGGAGAGCCAATGTTTCCAGCACCATTTGTTAAAGAGTCTGTCGTTCTTCCAATGAACATGTTTGGCCCCTTTGTCAAAGATAAGGTGGCTGAGTGTGTTTGTAGTTGTAGTTGTATCTTCTGATCTATTCCATTGATCTTCAGGTCTGTTTTTATTCCGGTATCATGTTGATTTTTTATAGGAGCTTTATAGTATAATTTTTCAAGTCAGGGATTATGATGCCTCCTGCCTTGCCTTTGTTGCTTAGAACTGCCTTTGCTATTCTAGGTCTCTTCTGGTTCCAGATGAATTTTAGGAGTGATTTCTCTAGATCTATAAGATATGCTAGTGGTATTTTGATTGGGATTGCATTGAATCTGTATAACAATTTTGGGAGAATGGCTATTTTCACAATATGTATTCTTCCTATCCATGAAAAGTGATGTCTTTCCAATTTCTGAGGTCCTCTTCTATTTCTTTTTCAGGGTATTATAATTTTCCCTTTTACTTCTTTTGTGAGAATAATTCCTAAATATTTCGGTTTTTTGGATGATAGTGTGAAGGGTGTGGCTTCACTTATTTCTCTCTCAGTGATCTTGTTGTTAGTGTATAAGAATGCTATTCATTTTTACGTGCTGATTTTGTATCCAGCTATATTACTGATTTCATTTCTTATATCTAGAAGTCTTTCAATGGAGTTTGAGGGATCTTCTATGTAGAGTATCATGTCATCTGCAAATAATGATAATTTAACTTCTTTTCCTATCTTTATCCCTTTTATTTCTCTCTCTTGTCTAATTGCTCTGGCTAGTATTTCCAGTACTATGTTGTACAGGAATGGTGATAATGGACATCCTTGTCTTGTACCTGATTTTCAGGTAAAGGCTTTAAGTTTTTGGCCATTTAATATGATGCTGGCTGTTGGTTTGTCATAGATGGTCTTTATCATATTGAGGTGAAGGCCATCTATTCCAATTCTCTGTAAGGTTCTTATCATGATTGAGTGTTGGACCTTATCAAAAGCTTTTTCTGCATCTATTGAAATGATCATTGATTCTTATTTTTGGCTCTATTGACATGGTAGATTACATTTATTGATTTATGTATGTTGAACCATCCCTATATTCCTGGGATTATCCCACTTGGTCATGGTGTATAATCTTCTTGATGATTTGCTGCATACTATTTGCCAATATATGCAAATATATTGGACTATAGTTCTCTTTTTTAGTTGGGTCTTTCTCAGGTTTTGGTACTAGAGTAACATTTGCTTCCAGGAATGACTTAGGAAGGATTGCTTCCCTTTCGATTTCATTGAAGAGTTTGAGGAGTGTCCGCATTAGATCTTCTTTGTATTTCTCGTAGAATTCTGCAGTGAATCCGTCTGGGCCTGGGCTCTTCTTTGTAGGTAAGGACTTAATTACATTTTCAATTTCATTAATAGAAACTGGGTCATTCAGCAGTTTTGCATCTTCCTGACCAGCTGTGGTAGTTTGTATGTTTCTAAGAATCTTTCCATTTCTTCTGTGTCATCAAGCCTATGAGAGTAGAAATTATCAAATTATGTGTTTTCAATGTTTAAAAAAATGTAAAACAGAAGCAATAAATTGCCTACACATCTTGTTAGGGTTTGACAGGGAATTCTGTGCATTCATTTACCCTAAACTATTGGCCAAGGCCATTCACAGGATGAACGGATTGTGCAAGGATTCATGGACCAGAATCCAGAGGACAGAGATGAAAGGTTTGCATCTGAAACCCGTCAGCTGCAGAGTCCAGGGAACCACAACTCCTTCAACAGCAGCTCTCTCTCCTGAAAGACAAACCCTGAAAAAACAGGGCACTTCCCATTCCATTGACAAATTTCCTTAAGCCCAATACCAAGTCCAAAGACTTTAGTCTGATGAAATTGTGTCAACTTGTTATTTTTCGGTGCTGTTCCAGTGCTTATTATTAAAAGTTGCAAATGCGAAGCTGGAGGCCTGGCTCACCAGCACTGGAAAAAAGAGCTTTAAATCTATGCAGAAGCAGACAGTACAGTAAATTAACTCCCGTGGACTTATCACTGAGCCTCAAGAATCAACTTACAGCCAACTTCTAGCTTTATCTTATCATTCCTCTCAGGCAGATTATTTTAAAGCAGTTCTCTTTCTCTCTCTCTCTCTCTCTCTCTCTCTCTCTCTCTCTCTCTCTCTCTCTCCCTCTCTCCTTCTCCTTCTCTCTCTCTGTCTTATTTATAAACCATGGAGTACTATTCTGCTATAAAGAAGGCTAAATGTGACTCAGCCATAGGAAAATGAATGCACCTTGAGCCCATAATTTAAGAGCTTAAATATTACATGGTTTCTCTAAGAAAACCAAAGTATAAATAATTACAGAGTGAAATGAAAGATGGTTAAAAACAAAGCCAGGCATGGTGGTGCATGCCTGTAGTCCCAGCACTTGGGAGGTTGAGGCAGGAGGATCACTATGAGTTTGAGACCAGCCTGGGTTACAACATGAGCTTAAGGCCAACTTAAACTGCATTGTAAGACCCTGACTCAAAAACGAAAGAAAGAAACAGGGAGATAGATCTTTTTCAAAAGGGAAGGGGACCAAGCTCATGCCAAGCTGGACAGTGGTTATTTAAATAGTTTGAATATCTAACCACTCGGATATTTTTGAACAATTGCAACCATTCAAATACAGTTGAATGAGAATAGCTGTCCAAATACTTGCTTGTTGTATGACTTAAAACAGTCTCTGCCATCAAAAGGGTTGTATAATGTGACACAGAAGCTTTTAAAAAATGGTGAGGGGAAAGAGTCTTAAACACATTGGCACGGACTCTTAAACAGTTCTAAGTGCATCCGCCTGGAGAGTGGTTAACCCCTAGGTTAACTGCTCACCAAACGAGAATGCAGTTGGGTAGGGAGGTCTAACTAGAAAGGCTTTGCAAGATCTATGCAGTGAAGCTGGAGGTTGCTCACAGCCGACCAGGCTACAAGGTGCGACCACAACACTTAAGGAATGTTTATGTTCTTAAACATCTGTTCCCATGAAAGCCACGTGGTGGTCCATTGCCCTGGGAACCCTCCCGCTCACTTCCCACACTCCTCCCATCACTCTCACCCCCTTCCAAAGCAGTGAGGAAGTCGAAGTGTCTTTAGCTGTACCCTCCTGGCTGCCTCTATGTCCTAAACCAATTCCAAATGCTCCTCTTTCTCTGTCATTTTGACTCTGGGGAAGAGCCAGAAGTCACCAGGAGCCAGATCCAGTGACCAAGATGGATGAGGATGCTCCATAATCTTTTTAGGACACTGCCTTTCTGTTGGATCCCACACCAGCAGCATTCACTGTATTTTTTAAATCACATTCCCTAAAGACACTCACAAAAGAGGACTTGCAGAACTGCTTCAGAGAGCCCCAAGAAGATGGATGAGGGTGAGGGGATGTTTGGAAGAGGATTTATGACAATCTGCCTTTTACTGTAACATATTTTTGTATTTAAGCACATCTCACCGTGTTCAGCCCTTCTACATCCATAAGGCTTCACCACACTGAAGATTCTGTGCACCTCTGCCTCCGAAGGACCGTCTGGATTTCGGATGGGAACAGCAGAGGGTTAGGAGGAACATGACCCTGGATGGGGAGAACAGTGGAGGGGAGTGGATGCAGGAAGCAGGAAACTCATCCTCTGCTAGGATGTGGGATTCAACCCGAAAAAAGCACTGCCTGTGACGCCAAGGTGCATGTGACTGTGCATCTCCGTGGGTGACTGTCACCCATCAGAGCAAATGAGAGCAAAAGAACTCCTCATGCATCAGAGATGTGCAGAGATTTGGATTTGCACAGAGCTAAAAACCCCAGAAAATGAGAAAAGAAGGAGCAAACAGAAGTGATACTTGGGTCCCCGGGCAGGGAACTGGGGCTCAGGCGCTGACCCAGCTGGGTAAAGCCTCAGGCAGGAATCCTGTGCTGGACTCAGCCAGCAAGCCTGACACGAGTCACAGAATCAGATCTTTGCAGTGTAGAGAGTTGGGCTGCTGAGGGTGTGGAAAATCCAACACCCACAGAACCCCAAGCCCAGCTCAAGGGAAAGGAGCAAACAGGGAGGGTGGTCCTGCAGCCACAGCGGCTGACTAATTCTCCCAGCCAGAATCCTGTGTCCTTGGGGATGAGTGACAATTCTCCCAAGGGCGCCCAGGCAGGACCCTTTGAAGAGAATGGGTTTCCAGAAGCTTGGCAGCGTCTCTCTCTACTCCTCCCTAAAACCCATGTCCTTGATGTGACACCTGCGATGGAGACACTGTGCTCTTCCTCCTCCGCCCTCTGCAGCTGCTCTTTCTCCACTTCTAAAAAGAAACCCCTCCTGAACCCCCAGAAGGTGCTGTGCTGGGTACACAGTCTCCTAAAACAGCACTACAAGATATAATCTGAGAAGCTGGTGTCCAGAAGGTAAATGACTGCAATCACTGCCTATAAAATCCTTTAAGGTCTGATGGAAACCTTTCAGCGAAAGAGAGAGAATCTTTTCAAATTCCTAGATGATAAAGTATTAAGAAGATTTTGGATGGCGTCTTGTCACATGACTCTTGGCGTAACTAAGCAGTCGGTGAATCCAGTGGCATCACGGTCACAGAACCCCTTCCATCCCCGTTTCTCTTAACAAGGCTTCTCAGGACTTCTGTCTCATGTACTGAGCATTGGCCAGAGGTGACCTGCTGGGATTGGCTGTGGCACTTGGATCTTTTGGGGCTGGACAGAGCCCCTCTAAAACTGCATGTCATGATCAGGCATAGACTCTCTTTTGTGCACACGCTCTTCCAGGGGCACCAAGACCCACACGGAGGCAGGAAGCCCAGAGGAGATGCACTCCCCCCAGATAGCTATGCCGCTGCACCGGGCCTTAGCTGATGAGGGTCAGAGGCCCAGAAACAGAGGAATCGTCGGGGGTTCCAGAGCTGGAACTCAAAAGCAGCTTCATCCGTCCGCCCAGTGAGGCTTCTCTGAGTGGCTCTGCTCAGGAACACAGGACCAGCTGGACAGGGTTTCCTGGACTCATTTTGAAGGCCACCCACATCGCCCAAGGGGAGCAGAAAAGACCAGAAGACATGGGGGAAGGATGAATCTCCGGGCACTTCCAGTCCTCTGATGAACTAACATCCCAGAAGACAAACAAGTACACCACCACTAATCTCACAGTCAACTGGCTCTGCACACTGGCTGTGGACCAGAGGCTGTGATCTGGGTTGGGGAGGGGTGCCTGGAGGACCCTTCAGTGCATGGCAGAGTGACACCTCTGGCACAGGGATGGAGGAAGCCATGCACGGAAGGCCGCGTAGTATATGAATTTTTTTTATATCAAAGGCCCAAAACTGGCAAATCTATGCAGACAGAAAGTGAATTAATGGGTCAGAAGCTGGGAATAGCAAAGAAGGGAAACTAACCACTCAAAAGCATAGAGTTTTCTTTCTCAAGTGTCAAAAATGTTTTGGAATGAAATAGAGAGAGTGAACACACAGCCTTGTGAATAAACAACCCCTGAACTCACACTTCATTAAAAGGTGAGTTTTGTGGTGTCCAGATGCTATCTTAATTCTTAAAGAAAATGGCAGAATGAAATAAGTGTCAAAGAGTGCTGTAAGCCAGGTGTGGTGATGCACACCTGTAATACCAGCACTCGGGAGGCTGAGGCAGGAGAGTGACAGAGCATCTGAAACCAGCTGGGCTACATAGCAAGTTCAAGGCCAGCCTGCACTACAACGTGAGACGCTGTCTCAAGAAAACGAACAAGCAAATATACAGAGACACAAGTGACTGGGGAGATGCCTCAGATTTATTGATCACTTACTGCGTCCCAGATACTCAAATATTTTACACTCTCTTTTCACCTGGGCCACACAGTGTCCCTAAGAAGCAGATGTATTCTCTTCATTTCACAGATGAGGACACTAAGGTTATAGACAGAGCTGAGCAAGGGGACACACTTGTTGGTGTCCAGATGATGATTAAGGCTAAGTTTTCCTAGTACTGCTGCCCACATCCCCGCCACTACAGGCTGACCTTTGGCTCTGGCTTTGGATGTAAGGCCCTGAGGGCCACTGGTCACCCTCATTTCACTGGCTCAGTGGCGGCAGCATGCGCAGGAAGGATGATCTGGGTGAAGATCACCTGTCCCCTCTGTAGATGACACCCGGGAGCTAGTCCTGGCCAGTGGCAGCCACACCCCCACCACCAGGTTCATCCTGCTGGGACCCTTCCACCACCCACATCTGCAGGAGCTGCTCTTCCAGGCCTTGCTGCTGGTCTACAGGGTGACGGTGGCTGGAAACCTGGAAATGGCAGCCCTCAGCACCGACACCTGTCTCCACTGCCCCATGTCCTTCTTCCTCAGTGTCCTCTCCTTTCTCGACATTTGCTACCCTTCTGTGGTCATACCCATGCTCCTGGACAACTTGCTGACCTTGGACAAGTCCATCTCTTTCAAGGGCTGCATGGTCCCGCTGACCTTTGTGATGCATGTGACCACTGAGAGCCCCTGTTGGCCTCCATGGTCTACGACCACTTCATAGCCATCGCCAACCCCTCCATAATGGCTCCATGATGGCCAGAGGGACCTGTCTCCAGCTAGCGGCCACCTCCTACACAGCTGGTGGTGCCACCTCCACCATCCAGATCGGGAACGTCTTTGCACTTCCCTTTTGAGGTCCTCCTGGGGTGGTACACTATTTCTGTGACATCTTGGCCCTCCTACGCCTTACCCACACCCACACAGACACAGTAGAAATGGTCCTCTATGCCTACTCCACCCCAGATACCTTCCTGCCCACCTTGGTCATCCTCACCTCTGATGGCTCAGTCCCAGAAGCCATCAGGAGGGCTGCAAAGCATGACAAGACCCTCTCCACGTGGACCTCCCACTTTCTGGCCATTCCCATCTCCCAGTGCACTGAGGTGTCCACCTATGTCCAGCCCCACAGCCCCATCAGGGAGGTCGGTGGTCAGAGAGTATCCGTATTCTGCACCATCTTGGTTCTGGTGCTCAACCCATTCATCTACAGCTTCCAGAGCAGCGAGGTCCAGCTTGCCCGGCAGAGGAGGCTCAAGGCTGGCACCCTGCTCTGCTGAGTCCTGGGAGTGACCATGCTGGAGAAGGGGGAACATCCTCCACATTAGGCCATGGGTTTTTGTAAGCAAGAGCAACTGTACTTTTGAAGGAAAAATAAACATGATGCTGTGTGCAGAGAATTGCAGTTTAGAGAGCATCTTAGCAGCCATGATTCCACCCAGCCTCACCGACACACGTTTAGTGGCCATGCTGGAATGACAGGTAAAGGGCCGGGGAGGTAGCTCAGAGGCAGAAGTGCCTGCCTGGCAAGCTTGATGTTCTGAGTTAGATTCCCAGTACCAAGGAAAAGAAAAGATAAAAGGTGCAATTCTCTAAGTGCATTGAGAGAGTGTGTATTTGACATCAGAGACTCCACACTAAAACAGGGGTGCTTCACGCAGCTGCAGACACCGATCAACTCCACTAACTTCTCATGCTCAGCCAAGAAACACTGGGCATGAGGTGACAGGACAGTTGCTATTTTGCCACTGCTTTAATGAAGTTTGAATGGATACCAATTGGCTCAGGAAAAAGATATTGTTATATATCTTTTTATGACTGAGTTTTGTGGAGCTGTTGCATTAAAACCTCAGGATTAAAAGAGAGAACTTCCCTTGTACATCTGTTTTCAAGAAAGATGTCTATACATGGCTCATAATTCTCAAGGGTGTGTGTGTGTGACAGAGAGAAAGAGAGAGAGAGGAGGAGGAGATATGTTTGGGCAGTTACAGCATTATATAACATACTGTACTTTAGGAAATGATTCAAAAAATTTTTATAGATTTTGCTTAGTCTCTCTCTCTCTCTCTCTCTCTCTCTCTATATATATATATATATATATAATATATATACACACACATATACATATATAAATAAAATGTGGCAACAGTATGTGTCTTAGAGAATCACACAACTGGAGAAGCTGAACTCAAAGACCTCACTCAGGCTTGAACACTGATTGGAAACTATTCCCTGAAATGAATGCGAAATCTTACTTGAATTGAGTCAGCTATAGCTTGAGATTTGGGAAAGACTGTATTACAAAGCCTTTTTTGCCAAATCTACTTTAAGGAAATTATTCTAGATTCAGAAACTTACTAAACAAACCAATCTATCACAGCATCATGCATGAAAATAGAAACGTGGAAATAACCTAAATGTTCAAGAGACAAAAGGGAAATAAATGATTTACTCCCTAAAGAGATTATGATGCAACCATTAGTAATTATGTCTAAGACTAGGTGAAAACAAGAAAAACAGTGTCTCTCTTTCAGCAACTATCTATGCAATTCCTCCTATATTCTACATTCCTTTAATTTATAAACTACATGCTTAGTACACACCTGCAATTAGAGTTGCCTGCAATTAGAGATTAGAACATTGTCATAAAGAGATCCGGTGAAATCAATCTAATTATTCCTTAAGGACAAATACTTATGTGGCAGTTAGGTGCGAGGCCAAAGAAGTGGGGAGTACAGAACATTGGTCAGCCACAAAGCTTACACCGCAGTGACAAACCCCAAATCATCATAACTCAGTGCCACAAGGGTTTGCATCTATGCTAAATCTGGGACACACCTGATGGCCCTCCAAGGAAACTGACCCATCCCATGGAATGGTTCCCGGACCCTGTCATGGGGCAATAATTCCAATTCCACCCAAACCCTCCCAGACGGTACCAGTGAGGTACCAGGTCCTGTACAGTACTTCTAAGGGTCTCCCTTGAGGTGGCTCTAGGCCTCTGCCCCACATCTGGCCTGAAACCACTCTATGGCCTCAACATTTCCCCCCAAGGAGACTAGAAACTTGTAGTCTATGGGACTCAGAGAAAGGAAAAAGGCATGAAATTTAGTAAACGCATAACTTTGCCATGGGCCAGTTGAGCAGTTGATTAAAACCATCTTCTGGAGGGAGGAGTAAACACCAATGGAATCAGTTAGAAGTAAAGAACTGCTTGACTTGTGTCCGTGGCACTGAGTCCACTCTGCTTAGGTGGAGACATATAAAGCTCCTCGTGTCTCTGTTGAGCATTTTTTTGAACTGCATTCTCGAGTTGGGGGATCCCGCTATAGGCAGGAAAACTAACAACTCTCAGTAGTTTCCTGCTTAAACTGAAGTTCAGGGTCACGGCAACCTTGAATTTTAAAACTCAGTAATGCACAGCCCAGTTGTGGTTACTCAAGAGTGATTTTGCACATACAGTCTGTTCTGTAAGTTAATACAGATTTAAACATACCGTGTGAATAACTCCTTTTTGTGGAGATCTAGTACTCCTGGGGACTGAACCAGGACCTTCACACTGAACTTTCCCCAGACTTTTTTTTAGAGACAGGGTGACTTGTACAGGCTGGGCTGGAATTTGTGATCCTCCTGCCACAGCCTCTCAGAGTGCTGGGTTTCCAGGTATGCACCCCCCCCAACCTAGCTTATAATATTATTAAATATATGTATAGACAAAGGTGAAGACCACCGAAGAACCGAGCAACCAGAGACATTCAGTCTGCTAATTCAGCGCCTTCCTGCTGGACCGAGCCTTTGCTCCCAGGTAGACTGTGAGCTGACCCTGGAGAATTCTTGCATCTCCGTGATCACACTGTGACTGCGTGGACCAGCACTATGATCAAAATTAATAAACCGATGAAAGCCTCACTGGCTTGATCACTTTTCGTTAGGTATTCTACGAGGGGAATATTCTGAATGGCAAGAATTCCCATTCTGACCTTCCCTACCTTTGATGACACATTACCTTTTTCTGTTTTAGCTAAGGTTAGAAAGTCAAATGCCTGAAATTCAAACTTTATATTTTGATGCTTTATTTGGTGAGCGAGAGGAAGAAAAAAGGGAAGGAATTCAATCCAGAAAGGAAAAAAAAATTTACAGTTTCCAACATGGTATAAGGGCTTCATTTGATCTAAAACAGATTGTAATTTCCATTCGGACAATTAAGTTTTACTTTCTGGTATAACCTTGCAACTCAGTATCATTCAGTTTCGTTGAAGTATCTAGTAAAGATTTTTTGTTTGTTTTTGTTTTTAGATGCACAGTCTCACAATGTAGTTGAGGCTGGCCTGGAACTCAAAGTGATTGCCCCGCCTCAGCCTCCTGAGGGCTACAATTATAGCCCCGTGCTACCATTCCTAGCCTCAGCCCTTTTTTCAACTTTGAGACAGCCTCACTAAACTGCTAAATTGCACAGGCTGGGCTTGACTTTGCCAACCTCCTATTTCAGCCTCTTAGAGTGCTGGGATTACAGGCCAATGCCACCACATCCAGCTGAGAAAAAATTAATTTTAATGTTGCTGAGAAAAATCTGCTATTCATGCCTATGCAAATCACAGAGTAGGAGACTATATAACTGTGAAGAGACTTTCAATGCTCTCAAAAATTTTGTAGAGAAAAAAATGCAGACATGTGTTATGGCTTGTGTCTAGATGTTCTCCCAAAGCCTCAGACTGGGGACACAGTTCAATGCAAAAGTCCTGGGTTCAATCCCCAGGACCACTATCACCAGCAAAAAGTTATTAACACAGTATTTTAAAATTGGTATTACTTACAGAATAGATTGCACATGCAAAAATGTCTAACACACCGATTAAAGAATAGTGCTTGAGCTCCTTGCCTACTAGATGACAAAAATGTACTCTTTGACAGTCCAGAGCCATGTCAGTCAATTGAACAGTTTGCCCACACACACACGCACATGCAGACACACACACATACACACACACACACACACACACACACACACACACACACACCTGTGTGCACATTTTTCTTCCCTTTCTCACAAGTGACAAGGAAGAACAGTGGGACAGGCAGGGCTACAGCCAGGCATCTGCCATGCCCCTCTGTGCTGGTGCCTTTGGCCTCCAAGGCCAGATCATGAAGGTCACCTTCAGGACTCCACCTGTCAGGGCTCTCCACTGCCCCTTCTCTCTCAGAGGGCAGCAGACACCTGACTCTATGTGGAGGCCATCTTGGTCATCTCTGCCACGCCCTGGTAGGTTTTACATCCAGATGTCCCTGAGAACCCCATCATGGGGACTTCTCACTGACTTGCTGTGAGGGGTGGGGTCACTATGAGTGACCCGGAAGGTCGCATCTCCCTTGTTGGCTCTACCCTGGCTTCTCCTAGCCTCCTGGCCACTATCTTGGTGAGGAGCTATTCCCCCAGATGCTCCTGTCAGTACTAAAAGGATGCTAAACCTTGCTGACATACAATGGCACAGGGCCGGCATTCCCATTCCAAAAGGAGAAAGGGAGATAGAAACCAACGGGACCACAGCAAGACAGAAACCTAGCAGGACAAACATTAAATCGCACAGTCCCGTGTCCTCCTGGCAAGAATGAACTCCAGGCAGAGGAGGAGCTGGGCAGATCTGGGGTGCCCTCACTGGCCTCTCTGCGTGTCTGGAGGACTCTGGATATCTGCGCCCAGTCTGCTAGAGTTCCCTCAGGCTTCCAGGTGCAGTGAAGGGGAGAGGTGGGTTTGAGGCTTCCACATCAGCCTCCCCATTCCCGGCTTCATTTGGAGACCTGCTGAGCTCCCGATAGGTGGGCTGGCCCACACTACCAGCCTAGCCCAGCCTGTTTAGCTGCCGCGCCTGGCCATAGGTCTGCAGAGAGGAGCTGGGCAGATCTGGGGTGCCCTCACCGGCCTCTCTGCGTGTCTGGAGGACTGTGGATATCTCTGCAACCAGGGAGGGTCCACAGGTTCCTGAAGCACTGCAGCCTATGGTGAGTACCCTAACCCGGCTGCGATTGAAGAACTGTGGAGCTTCCAAGGGGCAGGTGGACGCACAGTGTCCCTGAGGCCCAGCTTGTCTGGAACTGCGGAGTTCTGAGCAGGAAGAGGAGGGCCACTGGTTCTGTAGGCCTAATGGCTTGGAGTAGCGCGGCGCCAGAGTCCCAGTAGCTCCAAACATAGAAGGGGATCTTCAACAGATCCTGAGGAAGCTTTCAAATAACACTTGAAACACAGAAATATAGGAAAATGACAAAACGAAAGACCAAATTACAACCTCAAACCTCCAGCCCATCTCAAGAAACCCTAGGAGCGATGTATATAGAAGAAAATATATCCCATCCACCTCATATATCGGACACAATAGCCACTGAAATTGACAAGCAACTCCAGGAAGCTTTAAAGAAATTCAAACTCGAAATAATCTCCCAGATAAAAGAAGAAATGATAAAAGAAATGAAAGAGATTCTAAATATATCTAAAGAAAACACAGATAAAAGATTGGAGGAACTAAACAAAAAGATAGAATCCCTAGACGAGCAATATAAGAAACAAACAGAATACATAATGCAGATGCACAGAGATATACAGGAAATAAAAAACTCCACTGAAAGTTGTAAAAACCGCCTTAATGAAAGTGAAGATAGAATTTCAGACCTTGAAGACAGGATTGCAGCTAGTGAACAGGAAAGGAAAGATCTTTTGAAAATAACAAGGAACCAGGAAACAACAATTCAACAACTGCAAGACGATGCAAAGAAGAATAACATAAGAATGATAGGGATTAATGAAAGAGAGGGAGACAACATAAAGGATGTCAAGAGGATATTTAGAGAAGTAATAGCTGAAAATTTCCCAAGCATGAGATCAGAAACTGACATCAGGATCAGTGAAGCATATAGAACTCCAAATAGTCATAACCAAAATAAAACTACACCCAGACATATAATAGTCACCATCCCAGAAATCCAACACAAGAATAGATTATTAAAAGCTGTCAGAGAGAAAAGACAAATCACTTATAAAGGAAAACCTATCAGAATCACAGCAGACTTCTCAGCACAAACAATAAAGTCAAGAAGAGCATGGAGTGAAGTATTCCAGATCCTAAAGCAAAATGATTTCCAACCAAGACTGATATATCCTGCAAAACTATCATTCAAAATAGATGGTGCAATACGATACTTCCATGACAAAGAACAGCTGAAGAACTTCATGAACACCAAACCAACCCTGCAAAAAATATTGAAAGACAGTTTAGATACACAAAGGAAAAAACCACTAAGCAAAGCAAATAATTAAACAGAACCGAAAGATAAAGATGCAACAGCAGAGAGATAACATTCCTACAATTAACCAGCATTTAACAGTAATAACCATTAATGTAAATGGTCTCAATGCACCAATCAAAAGAAACAGACTAGCAGAATGGATCAAGAAACAAAATCCAACCATATGCTGTTTACAGGAAACCCATCTAACCCAGAAGGATACTCACAGACTGAAAGTCAAAGGATGGAAAACAATTCTTCATGCAGCAGGAATCCAAAAAAAGGCAGGAGTAGCCATTCTGTTTGCAGACAACGTGAACTTTAAACCAACAATGACCATAAAGGACAAAGAAGGTCACTACATACTCGTAAGGGGAAAACTCCAAGAGGAAGAGATAACTATCTTAAATATATACGCACCAAACTCCAGAGCACCCAGTTATATAAAACAATTATTAACAGAAATGAAAACTCAAATTATCAGTAACACAATTGTAACAGGAGACCTTAATACACCACTGACACCAAGGGACAGATCAACCAGACAGAAAATGAGCAAAGAAATAACAGAACTGAATCACACCTGTGAACAAATGGGTTTGATAGACATATACAGAATGTTCCACCCAACAACATCAGAATACACATTCTTCTCAGCAGTACATGGATCATTTTCTAAAATAGACCATATATTAGCTCACAGAACATATTTAAGCAAATGCAAAAGAGTTGAAATCATCCCTTGCATATTATCGGATCATAGCGCTCTGAAATTAGAAATTAATGACAAAGGATACTGCAAAAATTCCGCAAACACATGGAAACTAACACACTCTTGAGTAATCAGTGGGTCACAGAAGAAATTAAAGAAGAACTTAAACAATACCTAAAAGAAAATGAAAATGCAGATACAACTTACCGGAATCTGTGGGATGCAATGAAAGCCGTTCTGAGAGGAAAATTTATTGCACTGAGTTCCCACATCAGGAAAACAGAACGAATACAAATAAATAACTTGATGCTACACCTCAAACAGCTAGAAAAAGAAGAGCAAGTCAAGCCCAAAGCCAAAAGAAGAGAGGAAATTATAAAAATCAGAGCAGAAATCAATGCAATAGAGACTAAGAAAACAATCCAAAGAATCAACGAATCAAAGAGTTGGTTCTTTGAAAGAATAAATAAAATCGATAAGCCCCTAGCCAACCTTATTAAAAAAAGGAAAGAAAAAGCTCAAATTCATGCAATAAGAAATGAAAAAGGAGAAATCACTACAGACCCAATAGAAATACAGAGGATCATCAACACCTATTTCGAAAACCTCTACTCTCAAAAGTTTGATAACACAGAAGAAATAGACAGATTCTTAGAAGCATATGAAGTACCAAAGCTAGATCAAGAGGATATAAAACTGTTGAATAACCCAATCTCTGCTAATGAAATTGAGAATGTAATTGGGTCCTTGCCCACCAAGAAGAGCCCAGGCCCAGATGGATTCACTGCAGAATTCTACAAGAAATATAAAGAAGACCTAATGCCGACACTCCTCAAACTATTCAATGAAATTGAAAGGGAAGCAATCCTTCCTAAGTCATTCCTGGAAGCAAATATTACTCTAGTACCAAAACCTGAGAAAGACCCAACTATAAAAGAGAACTATAGACCGATCTCCCTAATGAACACAGATGCAAAAATCCTTAATAAAATATTGGCAAATAGGATCCAGCAAATCATCAAGAAGATTATACACCATGACCAGGTGGGATTCATCCCAGGAATGCAAGGATGGTTCAACATACGCAAATCAATAAATGTAATCCACCATATCAATAAAGCCAAAAATAAGAATCACATGATCATCTCTATAGATGCAGAAAAAGCCTTCGATAAGGTCCAACACTTATTCATGATAAGAACTTTACAGAAAATTGGAATAAATGGTCTTTACCTCAATATAATAAAGGCCATTTATGACAAACCAACAGCCAGCATCATACTAAATGGCCAAAAATTGAAAGCCTTTACTTTAAAATCGGGTACAAGACAAGGATGTCCTTTATCACCACTCCTATTTAATATAGTACTGGAAGTACTAGCCAGAGCAATTAGGCAAGAAAGAGAAATAAAAGGGGTAAAGATAGGAAAAGAAGAAGTTAAATTATCATTGTTTGCAGATGACATGATACTCTACATAGAAGACCCCCTAAACTCCATTGAAATACTCTTAGATACAATAAATAAATTCAGTAATGTGGCTGGATACAAAATAAATACTCAGAAATCAATAGCATTCCTATACACGAACAACAAAATTACAGAGAGGGAAATAAGAGAAACTGGACTATTCACATTAGCAAGCAAAAAAATGAAATATTTAGGAATTACTCTTACGAAAGAAGTGAAAGACTTATACAGTGAAAATTATAATACACTGAAAAAGGAAATTGAAGATGATCTCAGAAAATGGAAAGACATCCCTTGCTCATGGATAGGAAGAACAAACATTGTGAAAATGGCTATTCTCCCAAAACTGTTATACAGATTCAATGCAATCCCAATAGAAATACCATCAACATACCTTATAGATCTAGAGAAATCACTCCTAAATTTCATCTGGAACCAGAAGAGACCTAGAATCACAAAGGCAATTCTAAGCAGCAAAGACAAAGCAGGAGGCATCACAATCCCTGACTTGAAGTTATACTACAAAGCAACAGTAGTAAAATCAACATGGTATTGGAATCAAAACAGAGCTGAAGATCAGTGCTACGAACACACTCAACCACCTTATTTTTGATAAAGGAGCCAAGCAGGTTCACTGGAAGAACGACAGTCTCTTTAATAAATGGTGCTGGAAAAACTGGCTCTCCATTTGCCGAAAACTAAAGCTAGACCCATGTCTATCACCATGTACTAAATTAAAATCTAAATGGGTCAAAGATCTGAATATTAAAACAGAAACACTAAATCTATTGGAAGACAAAATAGGTAGAAACCTTGGAGACATAGGAGTAGGTAAAGAATTCATGAACAGGACTCAAACCGCACGGGAAATACTTCCCAGAATCAATAACTGGGACCACTTCTTATTAAAAAGTTTCTGCATGTCAAAAGAAATCTCCAGCATAGTGAAAAGAAAACCCACAAACTGGGAAAAGATTTTAGTGAACTCTCTCTCAGACAAGGGCCTCTTGTCTAAAACATATAAAGAATTAAAGAAACTCAGACCTCTGAAATTCAAAGATCCAATCCAAAAATGGGCATCTGA
This sequence comes from Cavia porcellus, assembly GCF_034190915.1. Lineage (NCBI taxonomy): Eukaryota > Metazoa > Chordata > Mammalia > Rodentia > Caviidae > Cavia > Cavia porcellus. Next base: position 51,235,634 of record NW_026947500.1, on the reverse strand, counting down.
GATGAATATGCAATTCTCAGATGAAGAAATGCAAATGGCAAATAAATACATGAAAAAATGCTCATCATCATTGGTCATTAGAGAAATGCAAATTAAAACCACACTGAGATACCATCTCACTCCTGAAAGAATGGCCAGGATCAAGAAAACCGACAACAAATGCTGGAGAGGCTGTGGGGAAAAAGGAACTCTCCTGCACTGCTGGTGGGAGTGTAGACTGGTACAGCCTTTGTGGAGATCTGTCTGGAGATTTCTCAAAAAGTTGGGACTGGAAATCCCATTTATTCCAGCTATTCCACTTCTAGGCATATTCCCAGAAGAACTGAAAGCATCATACCACAGTGATATATGTGCACCTATGTTTATAGCAGCACAATTTGTAATCGCCAGATCTTGGAAACAACCCAAGTGCCCATCAACTGAGGAATGGATAAAAAAGTTGTGGTATTTCTATACAATGGAGTATTATTCAGCTATAAAGAAGGATCACATTGAGATATTTATCAATAAATGGGCACAGCTTGAGACCATACTCATAAGTGAAATAAATCAATCTCGCATGTGTGAATACCGAATAGTTTCCCTAATGTAAGTAATGATTCAAATATATAAAAATATGTGGTAATCATGATTCCCCATTAGGTGGCCTTGAAGCCTTATAAAGTTTTCACTCATTAATTAGAAAGGCTTTATTCTGGGCTTCTTGATATGAAAATATTTGAAGCTAGAGTATATGAAGTTTTACCCAAATATTTCAAGGAAAAAGACACTATGGTAACTACTATTAAGTCAGGTTATAAGGTGGTGAAGTACTAGGTTATTGAAACAGTCATGCTGTGACCTCTATTGTTATATTGTTATGTCCTGTTTTATCTCAATCTCCCCCTTATTGTTTCAAAAAAAATTATTTAGTCATTTCTTATGTTTGTCTTAATTAAAGAAAAAATTCAAAAAAATTAGGATATATAAATAGTAACTCTTTTCGATTTCCTATTAACTTGTTTTGAAGTCCTGTAGTACTCCCACGATCTTGTTTTGACTGATTAGACTCTGTTCCATTCTATATGATAGTATCAAGTTTGAAGACATAGGCAACTACTTTGAAGACAATAAGATTCACTAAGATACCCATTCTGGTTTGACTATTGTCTCCTTTGGAAGTCCTGTAATGTTTACAACGCCTAAGTTTTATTGGTCTTGTTCTCTACTGTTTTGTCCAACTTTATAATATCTAATAAGATAGACAATTCTTTTTAAGGAAACAAGGGACAACGTTGATAACCATTGTTGATAAACTTGTACTCTGTTCTACACCATGTGCTATGTCTATCCTTGGTATTGACTGACAGCTTTGTTTTGCCATATTTGACTGTATTCTTCCCCCCCCCCCAAAGAAAGTAATAAGCACTAAGGAGTAATAAAATCCAAGATGTGTAAATTTTGTTATAAAAAAGAGAGGGGAAAAAAAAAAGAAAAAGAGCTCTAACGGATATAACAGCAAGTGTGTTTGGGGGTGTTAAATAGCTAACTTTATCAATGTTTTTGGAACATTGAACACAGCTGTTTGCAGTCTCCCTGTTTGAATGTCCACCTTGTGTTCTTTGATACTGTGATTTGAGGAACTATTTTCAAGAATATAGTGTGTAATCTACTAGCAGGTAATTTCTTACTGTTATGGTTTTTTGTTTTGTTTTGTTTTGTTTTGTTTTGTAGTTCTGTATTGCGTGTACCCTTATGCCGCTTTGGTTTGTTTTGTGTTTTTCTCTTTTTCCTCTTAAATAAAAAAAAAAAAAAAAAAAAAAAGAATGAACTCCAAAGGGCTTGGGCAGCCCCACCCCTGAGGCACTGCAGGGCATTTCTGCTCTCGTGATCTCTCTCAGGCCAGCTTTGCTCCCTCCTTGTGGCTTTCCTCAGATGCTCTTGTGTTCCCGGCTCCTCCAAGTTCCTGGAGTCTCCACTGCATGTTTATACACAGACCTCACAGGGGCACACTGCTGGACTCCCAGGCTTTCTGAAATTGGGGTGGAAGCCTCCCTGGCCCTACAGCTCTTGCATTCTGCTTGTCCCTAAAACCCGCACCATGTGGATGATGCCAAGGTCTGTCACCAGCTGGAGAAGTAGCTGGACCCTCCTGGTTGTAGCTCTCTCTCTTTCTCTTTCTTTCTTTCTCTCTGTCTCTCTCTCTCTCTCTCTCTCTCTCTGTCTCTCTCTCTCTCTCTCTGTCTCATACACATACGCACACACAGAGAGAGCCATTTCTTCTTCTTAAGAGGTACAGAAATTTCAGTAGGTGAGCCACAAGACTCTGGCCTGGGGATTCGTCAAACTCCCAACTAATTTCACTTTACAAGCTGAAGGAATTTTATAAAGATTTTGAGAGAAAAGGAAGCACTGGAGAAACTGGCTCTGACCAGTCACATTTTCTAACATGCTTGTGGTTAAGGCATGACTTTTTGCTCCGGGTTATTGATGATTCTAGCTTTTGAAGTTCAAAAGCTTTTTAATCATAAAGGTTTTATCTCTGCCTTGAGTTTCCAAAACATATTTTAAACCTCAAAGGCCAAGGATTGACTTTTTCGGTATCTGTGCTATGTTATAATCCCCTACCCAAGGGCATGGTCACCAAAAGGTCAAATTTGAATGAGGAAGAATTTTGAGTAAAAGAAATTTATTGTCAGAAAAAAACAGCACATCAAAATAAAAAGCTACTGTGCACCACGTTAAGGAGCCTCACAAGTGCTCCACTGCTGCACCTCACCTCAGCCACAAATGCTGGCAGTGTGTTTAGGACACAAAATGTGTATGCGCAGAAACACTCCGAGTTTTGTTGCTTTCCTTTGTAACTGAACACAGTTTCAGACTTGCTCCTGTTCAATAAGCACCACATTTACTACTTTTGGCCTAGTCATGATCTCTTCCTTTGTCTCGGTTGTAAAATCATTAACATCAGCATTTTGTTTTTCCATTTGTTTTCTGCTTACTTTTATAAATGAGGACAAATATGCAATAAAATGTCGAGTGCTTGCATGAACATTGCCATAGATAGATGGCCATGGTGAATAATGCCGTGCACGGTACCATGGGAAAATCAGATGTATCTATTTGGCTACCAATTGAGGCCAAATCAATTTGGTATGGAAAGGAAATTTAGATGAGTTGATATCTAATATATGAAAATGCCAGTGATGGGTGCCAGGGTGTGGTTTGGTAGTAAAGCATTTGCCAAAATTAATGATCAATTGCGTTTGATTGAATTTTTTCCCATCACCTATCTTTACACCTCTTAAATAGGAATGATCATGATTTGTGTGAACGTACATCTTCAGTGATCTGGGCTGTGTATCTAGCAATGGAATTGTCAGCCATAGAAATGCTTTGTTTTAAAATTTTTAAGGAACTGCAAGACTATCTTCCAAGTGCATGGACTATTTAATGGTCTCACCAGCAGTGTGTCGAGAGTTCCAATTTCCCCATGTTCTCAACAACACTTTTTTTTACTATCTGCCCTTCAGAATCATCAGCATCTAAACAGATGTGACATGATGTCTTGTTATGATTTTGACTTGTATATTTCTAATTATTAAAAACCACAAGCACATTTTTGTGAGTTTATTGACCGTGTTTTTTGGCAAAACTCTTTGTTCAGCTCTTGCATCCACTACTAATTGAGTTGTCTCCTTATGACTGAGATTAAGGGTTCTTTATAAGCTGGGGATTTACTCAGCAGCATAAGTGCCTGCCTGGCAAGCATGAGGTCATGAGTTCGATCCCTGGTACCAAAAAAAAAATAGTTCTTTATATAATCCATATATAATTCATTTAACAAATATGATTTTCAAATATTTCTCCCATTCCGTAAGTTGTCATTTTATTCTTTGTCTCTTTGATGCCCCAAACTCTTTCCTTTTGTTGAAATCCAGTTTATCTATGGATATGGGCTGAATTACCCTACCACCTCCACTGGATCCATTTGTCAACACATTAAACCCTGACAGATGGGTCTGGGGATTTAGCTCAGCGGCATAAGTGCCTGCCTTGCAAGTGCATGGTCGTGAGTTCGATCCCCGGTACCGATTAAAAAAAAAAAAAAAAAAAAACCCTGACAGAATGCTATTTGGAGAGGGATCCTTCAGGAGATGATTAGCTTTAGTTGATGTCAGAAAGGTAGGGCTCTCATGATGGGATTAGTGCCCTTGTAAGAAGAGACATCAATAGACAAAGCTCTAAGGTCAGTCCTCAGCACTGCAGAGAGAGAGAGACAGAATCTAAAGACCTGGCACATGTAGGCCTGCTTGATCTCTCTCTCCTCACTCCCACTCTCTTTCGTTCCATTTATTCCTTGACCTATGTGTGTATGTAAGAGTGTGTGTGCATGGGTGTGAGTGTGTGTGGGGGTGTGGGTATGGGTGTGTGTGTCCTTTAGACATGTTATTTACTCCAGCAGGATCTGTAAGTAATAAATATCTTTATTTTTTTATCTCCCACCTTTCTTTTTTATCTTAAAGATAATAAAACCCAACAAAACAAAACTGAATAAAGCCAATCAAAACAAAGCAGTGAAAGTGGTACAGAACTTCCAAGCAGGACAATAAGAAAACAACAGTGGCTACCATAATGTATCTTGTTATCTTCACAATAGTTGTCTATTCCATCAGGTATAGCGAAATCAAACCAAAACAAAACAGAATAAAAACCAATCAAAATAGAACACTGAATAAAGCAAAACAATCAATCAGAATAAAACAGTGAGAACAACATTGGGTTTCAAAGACAAGCTTGAAGGAAATCGCTGTTTTTGCTATATTGCATACTGTCATCCTCCCAAGAGATGCTCAGACCACTGGCCCCAGGCCTGCAAAATCAACCAAACAATACAAGCACTCAGTTGCTTTTGGTACCTCAGTTGCTATCAACTCAGGCTGCCCTCTGAACCAGCTGATTGATTAGGAGGTAGGGGCAAGGGATGGGTGGGTGATTCTCAGCCCGGGAAACTATCTGACTTTTCTCTTCCTAGACCTGGTATGGCCTGAGCGGCTTACCAGAAAGGCTGGCTGTTTGGCTTATTCTGTCCCACCTTACTTAATCACTGATTATTAAGAAATAATAAATAGATAAATAAATAAAATTAAAAAGAGAAGTATCCTAAATTAAAAATCTCACCATTTTATATTATTGAAATCCATAGAATATAGTGATTTCTGCAGCAAATCTTAAAGTAATTCTTCTGGGAGAACATGGCAGATAGATAGCAGCAGCTACGGAAGCTCTCTGAGAAACCGCACTTAAAATCCAGGAATGGTGCGGGATGAGAAGACCTAAGCAGGGGGAGATGTACCCTGCCAACCCAGGAATGAGAAACCAACTGGAAAAAATAAACTAAGAGAAACCAACTGGAAATGCAATCCCGGTGCTATAACAGAAAAAGATAAGGTCTCAGCACAGAAGTTGGAGCCTGTGTCCCTGGAAGCCGCAATTTAAATTCCCTGCAGCCACTGCTGCATCCCAATTGGCATGGTAAGGAGAGAGGCACGAAAGCTCTGAGAGTCGGAAGCGGCAAATGGAGTTGAGAGCGGGACTAGCTGGGAGCCCTGCATCGACCTGCAGTGAGTGAGCGGATCAGGCACCCTTCCATAGAGTTGGAGGCTTCAGCAAAGGACATACTGGGACCAGGCAGACTAGCAGAACAGGATACTGCAGTGTCTTTAGTTGCATATTCCCCTCTCAAGTGGGATTGGTGGGGAGTGCCAGGCCTGGGTGTCACCGCTGACTTAAGACCCAGTAGGCTAGCCCAAACCAGGTCCCAACGCCTGGAGGTGCACCCTAGCAGTGAAGCCTTCGGTAGGTTGATCTGGAGGGGCAGGCCCAGCATAGGCTGCCCAGGTCTGTGTCTCCCTGGTACACTACAGTGGGCGGGAACACCTAGCCAGAGCAATTCAAACTAACTGTAACCGACAAAGAAAGAAACTAGGCCTCCTACATATGCTCGTATGGAAGGAACAAAAATATTGGAAGAGGGAGCAACAAGAAAGGGTCCTCGGCCCCCAATCCTGAGAAACATGCAATATCAGACATGGCACCAATAGACATAAAGCGATATCTCCAGAGCCTCATAGACGAGTTCAGGAATGAATTTATTAACGACCTAAAGCAAGATATAACTAGAATAGTTAGAGAAATGCTAAGTACCGCCCAAGAAAAAATAGAAGGTGGAATGGAAAAAAGGGGAGAATTGTTTGATGGAGAAAATAGAGAAAACACAGAATACATGAAGCAGGTTCAAAGAGATTACCAAGAAATTAAAAATTCTATCGAAAGCTGGCATAACAGCTTAAAAGAAACTAAGGATAGATTATCTGAACTGGAGGGCAGATTTGTAATGTGGGAGCATGAAATGAAAAACTTCTTAAAAATAACAAGAAAACAAACAGCAATAATACAAAGGCTAGAAGAAGATAAGAGGATCTATAACTTAAGAATTAAGAACATAGAAGAAGTAGGGACACAAACAAATGAACTACAAAAGCTATTCACAGAAATAATCCAAGAGAATTTCCTGATTTAGCAAAAGGTAAAGATACTCAGATGTATGAGGCATACAGGACCCCAGCCACCTACAACCCAAACAGAGCTACACCCAGGCATATAATAATCAAAATTCCAGAAATCCAATATAAGAACAGAATATTAAAAGTTGTAAGAGACAAGAAACAGATCACTTACAAGGGAACACCCATCAGAATTACAGCAGACTTCTCGGCACAAACCATCAAATCACAAAGAGCGTGGGGGGAAATAATTCAAGTTTTGAAAGATAATAACCTCCAGCCAAGATTGATATATCCTGTACAACTGTCCCTCGAAATTGATGGAAAAACAAGGTGCTTCCAGGATAAAGAGGAGCTAGGGGAATTTGCAACCACCAATTCAACTCTATAGAGAATACTGCAGGATATTCTAAAAAAAGGAAAATACCAAGATTCCAGAAATAGTGGCAGAGAGGCCACAATGAATGGAGCAGAAAGTGAAATGAAGAAGACAAACTGACAACAAACGACAGAAAAAGAGCTCAGAAATGAAGCAGAGAAGATTGGATGGTAGTAACAGCTATTTTGGAGAAAACAAGGCATCATAATAGCTAGTGCCGATTTAGTATCAACTTGTTTTGAAGTCCCATGAAGCTTTTATTATTCTGTCTCCATCGGTCTTAACGGGTTGCATCTTATTGGATTTTATTATATGTGGTAATATAAGCAAAAACTTTTACAGGCAAGGAGATTATATAGAAACCATTGTTAATTTTCTGTTAGTTGGTTCTAAATACCCTGTAATACTATCATTCTCTTGAATGGTTTTACATTGTCTGGATATGTTTGGTGCTACAGTATACGAAGTTATACTCAAAGATTTCAAGGAAAGAGATACTATGGTAACTACTTTTATGTCAGGATATCTTGTGGTGAAACACTATTTTGCTTAAATGGTTATGTTTTGACCTGCGCTGTTTTGTTGTTATGCCTCTTTCATCTCAATCTCCTTTTTTTAATTATTTACTATTTTATCTTTTTAATTAAGGGAAAAATACATCAAAATAGTAGGATACATTATAGTAACCTACTTTGATTCCCTATTAACTTGATTTGAAACCCTGTATAGTCCTCACCATCTTGTTTTGACTGATTTTCCCCTATTCTGCTTAGCTTGATAGTACCAAGTTCGAAAGTATAGGCAACAACTGTGAAGACAATAAGATTTATTATGACTCCCATTCTGGTTGACTATTACCTTCTTTTAAAGTCCTGTAATGTCTCCAATGTTTTGGTTTTATTCTTTACTGTTTTATTCAATTTTATTATAACTGATGATATAAGCAATTCTTCTTAAGATAGCAAGAGGCAGTATGGTAACCACTGTTGATCACCTCGTATTTTGTTTTTACATTATCTATTATGTCCATCCTTTTGATTTGACTGACTCTGTTCTGATATGTCGCATTTGGTTTTACTCTCTTCAAAAAAAGTAATAAGAACTGTGGGAGCAATAAAACCCAAAATGTGTAATTGTCATTGTACAAAAGAAAAGAAAGTGCTCTAAAGGTTATAACTGCATATATATACTTTTTTTTTGTCTTTTTCCTTTTTACTGGTACCAAGGATCGAACTCATGACTGCCTGCTTGCAAGGCAGGCGCTTATGCCGTTGAGCTAAATCCCCAGCCCCAACTGCATATATGTTTAAGTGTATAAGATAGGTAACCATATTACTGAGTTTTGTTGGATCATTGAACAAAACTTTTTGCAGTCTCACTGTTTGAAAGTCCACTTTATATGCTTTAATTTTGTAACTTGAACAATTATTTTAAGATGAAAATATGTAATCTATTAACTAGTGATTTCTTACTGTTTATTTTTTAAATTTTGTATTACTTGTACCCTTTTTCTGTTTTTTTTTTTTCTTTTTCTCCTTAAATAAAATTTTTTAAAAATCTTAAAGTAATTTTCTTTCAGATGATGTACCTTCCAAGCTGACAGTTACCTGAACAGTATGGTGCTCAGGCCAAGTGTGGTGGCACATGCCTATAATCCCAGCATTCAGGGAGGCTGAGACAAGAGGATCACCATGAGTTCAAGGCCAGCCTGGGCTACATAATGAGTTCAAGGCTAGGCTGAACTACATAGTGAGAGCCTGTCTCAAAAAAAAAAAAAAAAAAAAAAAAAAAAAAAATATATATATATATATATATATATATATATCAAATGATTGGTTTGGGCGTGAGGATGCATACGTGTCATCCCAGCAGGCTAAGAGGCTGAGGCAGGAGGATCACAAATTCCCCAGCCTGACAGCCTGATCTGGGGACATAGCTCAGTGGAAAGACCCTGAGTTGAAACCTCAACATCACCAAAATCTGAAAAAACTAAAAACTAGTGTCTCACTCAAGTATCTGGTTAAAGGAGGAAATGGCACAAGTATCAGTGTATTTTTCCCTGGGTCAGAAGTTAATCTCACAACTCACTCTTCACACAGCAGCATGTCGGGGGAGCTTGATGGGATGGCGCCTTTGGAAATGAGGGGAGGTGGACCAAACCCCAACCCCAGTGTCCCCTGCACCAGCCTCGGCGTCTCCGTGGGGACAACAGACGGCGGGGAACAGGGAGCATGAGCAGGTCGGCTTCTCACAGTGCGAGGGCGGGAACGGTGGAGGGGGGAGCGTCACCATCACCCCAGCCTGGTCCCGGGGAATCGTGCTCCATACTGGGATACAGGGAAGGCGAGGAACTGCAAGCGGTGAGTGCGGAACCAAGCGCCCTTCCGCAGTGCAGGCGGGTGGCACAGGGCTGGGCTGGGCTGGGCTGGGCCTGGCTGGGCTGGGCTGGGCTGGGCAAGAAGCCAAAGTAGAAGAGAAGCCGAACCGGGTGACGCAGGGTCCCGGCAGTGGCGCCTCTGGCCCGACCCGCAAGGCCCCTGGAAGATGCCGCGCTGAGTGCACAGCGCGGCCTGGACCAGCAAGACTGACCCGGGCCTGGGCAGTGCGGGGAGCTTTGGCCTCCATCCCATCCCCTCGCGTCCGGGACACCTTCGCAGCCTCCGCGCCCACCCTGCGGAAAACACTCCATATTCCCCAGCCTTAAAAAGGACCGTAGCTTCCCACCTAGCGACTCCCTCTCTGAAGGAAGTCATTCCAGACAAAGCCATCAGTGCGAGCATGTCTGTCACAGCATCTCCACACTGTTCTACCTGGTGTAACATCAAAGGGTGCACCACTGCGCCCAAGTGAAAGAAATGCTGCAGCCAACACTCTTGCCCTGAGTGCATCCTGAGCCCAGGAAATACCGGGCTACCCAGGCCGTCATATAACGCTACCAAGACGCGATTTAGAGATACGACAAAGACAAGAAGGATAGGCAGTGAGTACATACGCTGTATAAACTCCATTGTGTCATTTTTTAAAATAGAAAAAAAATAGATGGCTGCCAAAGTGTTAACTGAGTTTGCTGCTAAAAGGTCAATCAATGCAAGATAATTGACTCTGCTATGAAAAAGGCTAAATTTCTAACCTACTTTGTTATACATTTTTTAAAAGTTTACAGCTAGTAAAAAAGAAAAGACTCAATTAAAAGAAAAAGACTCAAAAGAACTATGACCTTCTTGACTATTACCCATTTGGAACCTCCTGAGAGTAGCCGGACCTGCTAACTATAGGCTGACAGCCAGATGCAGTGGTTCACAACTGTAATCCGAGCACTCTGGGAGGCAGAGGCAGGAGGATCTCAAAGCTGACCCCAGCCTGGGCAAATTAGTAAGACCTTGCCTTAAAATTTAAAAAAGGGTGGTGGGAGGACAGGGATATAGCTCAGTTCTAAGGCCCTGGGTTCACTCCCCAGTGTTCCCCACCACACAACCCCCTAAACCATGCAGACTTCATTCTGCAAAGCTTTTCATCGTACCCCTCTAACCCCACTCGGAAGGCCTGCTGTCCACACTGCAGGAGCAATGCCCAGGAAGAGGCGAACCCACCAACACACAAGCATCGGGCCTGGAGGACCCACTCCTCTGGACAGGGGAAGACAGGAACAGGGGAGCCTTGGCTGCAGATTCACAGCTGCCTGGAGGTGGAGAACGCCTGGGCCTGCTGCAGACACCAGAGCTTCTCCAAGCAAGGAGGGGAGGAGGTGCTCTCAGGATGAGGGCCCCACCTGGAAGACAACACCATGACCATGGTCAAGTGGGGCGGGGCAGAGAATTGGTGGAGGAGAAGCATTCCGGCAGAGTTTCTCAGATTTTAGTAGTTAAGAATTACCAAGAAGGGGGCTGGGGATTTAGCTCAGCGGCATAAGCACCTGCCTTACAAGCGGGCAGCCGTGAGTTCGATCCTCAGTACCGATAAAAAGGAAAAAGACAAAAAAAAAAAAAAAAAAAAAAAGAATTACCAAGAAGGTCGGGCATTGTGGCCTCCACCAGTAATCCCAGCTCTCCAGAGGCTGAGGCAGGAGGGTCACTGTGAGTTTGAGGCCAAACTGGGCTACACAGTGAGTTCAAGTTCAGCCTGAACTTTATAATGAGACCCTGCCTCAAAAAAAAGAAAGAAAAATAATTACCAGGAAGCTTATTTAAATTCTTGGTCTTCCTGCCAGAAATTCTGATTTAATAGTTCTGGATAGGGCAAAGAATACTGCTATATTATCAAGCAATCCTCCACTCCCAAGTGTGCCAGATGCAAAACTCTAGAAATTTCCAAACTGCCTGCCAAATACAACTGAGGTTGTTTTGTTTGGTTGGATCTGTTGTGGTTGTTGAGAAGAAGGCCCAAAAATATTATCAGATTCTCAAGGAATTCCATAAAAGTTCCATAACCCAAGAAGGCTAAAAACTGTCTTCAGCAAAAAAGATCAAAGCTAGGGAGGCTTCATTCAAACCTCAAGTGGAAAGGCTGAAACACACAGGCACACACAGACACATGCATGCACACACAGTGGGCACAGACACACACACATATACCCCTGTACACATAGACACACACATGCACAAACAAGTGAGTGCAAGCAGTGGAGACTCCCAAGAATGTACAGGAGAGATTTTCACCTTTAAGTCTTGGGCATTAACAGCTGATTTTCCTTACACACAAACAACTCTTTATGCACAAAGAATTGGGGTCAGGGAAGCACACCCCAAGGCAGAGATTAACAGGACAATAGGTCAGCGGGTTTCCATAGCTGGACCAACTCCAAGGTTTCAGAGAAAAAAAAACAAAAACAAAAAACTGGTAAACTGTTGGAGTCTTTCTGTCTGGAAATGGAACTGTTAAGGAAGGCAAGGTCAGTCAAGAAGATACAGTTGTGCCAGGTGTGGTGACATCCATCTGTAACCCCAGCACTTGGGAGGCTGAGGCAAAAGGATCACTATGAGTTTGAGGCCAGCCTGGGCTACAAAGTGAACTCAAGGCCAACATGAACAGCATAGCAAGATCTTGACTCAAGAAAAAGAAGAAGAAGAGAAGGAGGAAGAGGAAAAGGAGGGGGGATGAGGATGAGGAAGAAGAAAGGAAAGAAGTAAAAGAAGGAGGAGGAGGAGAAGAAGAAGATGATGATGATGATACAGTTCTGTGTACAGGAAGCATCAGTAGTAGTTGAGACAGGAGTGACCATGACAGAAGCAGCCACTATGAGCAACCTGCTGGCATCATCTTGACTGGCTGACATGGGTGGCTGTGTGCACAGGAGACTGGACTGGACACTCTGCCCAGGACACGGAGACCACAGTGAGGGCCGGTACAGCTGCCACCCTGTTGAGAGCAGATGGGGAGGAGGAGCCGGCACTGGCTCTGCCCTCTGAAGACCCATGAGTGCATCTGCACCCTCTCCTTGTGGCCTGCCTGGGATGGTGCCCAGGGATGCACAAACCAGCGAGAATGCTCACCCATGAACCAAACCTCCATCGGCACCTTCTTCTCCGGACAGACTTCATTTGTGATCCTGAGATAACCTCCATTACCTCGGGGCTGCGAAGTGGGTAATTCCTCCACCTTCGGAACTTCCAGACTACAAACTTCCCCATGACAGCTCACCTGATCCCTCAGTGGCAAGAGAGGAAAATGGTTACATCTTCCAGAATACTGTTTTTAAGTATATTATCCCAAAGCCAAAGAGAGCAGAAGTTAGGAGCAAAATTGATCCAGTTAAAAATGTGACTCAGTGTCCCTGCAGGTCAGAGCCTCTCCTCTCTGTGGCTGCTGGGGGCCCCAGCCCTAACTCCTCAGCAGTTTAAAAGCTACCTGCTGGTTTCCCAATCAAGCTCCACCCTGCACCTGCTGTGCCAGTAGCCACCCTCCTCAGCCCCACACAGCTATCTGTTCTCAATGCCACTACCGTTCAAAGTCTCATTACAGGGAGCCTCGGATCTGCATAAAAATCAGACCAAATAGCATGAAGTTCCCAGCACAGCTGTGATCTCAGCTCTCAGCTGGTCACTCCCATGCCTGCCCTGTCCCCTCCTCCTTCCCTGCTGAGGGCTAGGTGTCCTCCCTGACCATGCCATGAGAGCTCATTTCTCCACCCTCTCTACCTTCTATTAAATAGCTGCTGGAGCTCGAGGCTTGACCCAGACCAAGACTTGAATTTTTTTCCCTCTTTGCAAAGAACCCCCATGTGCTACGCATGCACTCCACCACTGAGCCAGACTCCCCAGCCCAGCCCAACTGCTCCCCATCTCTTTTTGTGATGCCAGCCACTGATGACACTCAATGCCAGGGCCCATGCATTGGGGGTTTGGAAATGATGGTGCTCTCTCGCAGTCACGCTTCAGTCACTCCACACCAGGTGTCTGCACAGAGGCCCTCCTTTACCCTCACGCACATCCAGGAGCCCATTTCCTGGGCACCTCTGTTCCTGGGCACTGCCTTCCATCGCACTCTAGGGCTCCCACCCTCTCCAGCTGAAGTAGCGCCCCAAGGAGGACTGGTCTCCCTCCTGACAGAGCTCACCCCTCTTCCAAACGTTAAAAAGGCACCCTTACAACAATGCTCATCTCAACAATCCCATTAGTGTGCAGCCTCCAGCCCCAGAACTGGAACACCTCAAAAACAAGAAGCACCAGAAGCCCTAGTGTCTGCATGAAATGGTCACTGAATACGTTTGCAGGACGAATGAAGTACTCAAGGAGCAGAATGCAAGTCACAGAGCCCCTTGAAATGGGGTAACCACCCATAGAGCCAGTTACAAGAACTCAGAGTGCTCTGCAGGAGGTAGAGGGGGAGTCAGAGTTGAGTTGCCAAGTCCAGTGCCCATGGTCAGACACTGACCGGGCCCAGGGAGGGGCACCTGGAGCAGACTCCTCGAAAGTACAGAGAAGCCTATGGACCACCGGGCTGAGGCGGGCCCATTCTTCAGGATGAATTCCCTTTGAAACAGGTTACAGGCAGGGCGGCCTTCCAGTGCCAGCCAGGATCCGAAGCCAGTGGTATCTCTTTCCTGTCTGCATCCGATTCGTGGCAGCAGAGGGCAGGCAAAGACCCTCCTGTCTCTGATTCATAGTGCACTAGAAAAGCCCCAAAGCCATTGCAGTGCATTCTAAGGACAGGTGGGGTGGCATGGGTAGCCTCTCTGCTCACGCACAAGAGCAGAGGCTGACTTCTGGATCTTATCAGGAGGTACAGGCAGACAGCGGGGAGAAGGCAGCTATGAGTTCCACTCCTCCTCACCATGGGGCCAGGGGCCCCTGACTGAGATTCCCACAGGAGATGGGTCTCCTGAGAAAGTGGGCTGCATGGCGCCCCGGTGGCCGCAAGCAGTGGTCCAGCAGCAGGAGAAGACCAGGGCTAAATAAAGCTGTGCCCAGACTTCAGGTGCTAAAATAGGCAACCATGAGGACCACAGGGTGGGACAGGCAGCAGAACAGAAAGACATCCGTGATGCATCTTCATGAGCAAAACAAACTGCAGGAGCCAGTGCTGTGCATGGAGTCATTCCAGTAGGATAAGTCTGTGTGGCTGAGGCACCTGGAGGAAGACATCTGGAAAGATGTGCAACAAAACAGGCTAAGAGTATCTACTGCTGAGGTGACCTGAAGGACAGGGGGAATTCTAACTCTGAGCTGTGCTGTCTTCAATTGTTTCTAAAAAGCTACACAGGTTCTCTTAAGATCTCTTTATGCTGGGTTGAGCCCAGGGCCTCATGCATGCTAAGCACACTGCCGGGCTGAGCTCCACGCCCAGCCTGACCCCATTGCCCAAGGAGGCTGGGCTGAGGCAGCCGCCTGCTGGAGCTGGCTCTGCTGGCAAAGGGCACCCACTCCTTCTCACCATCGTCCCAGGCCAGCGCTGGGTCTCGCACCTGCCCTAGTGCCAGCTACCTCTTCCTCCCACATGACCCTTCGAGGCCTGAGCTGGTGTAGCAGATATGGTAGAGTCCATGGGGAGCCACAGGGAAAGGGACAGAAGCAGAGAGAGCAAGGCAGACATGGGCTCTCAGGCCAAGACAGAGATCCAGGAACAAGGAAGAGACGCTAGGGCAAAAGAGGAGCCAGGCCAGTCAGCAGGAGCCTTGCACCCGCTGCCAGCTGGCCCTTGGGGATCCCGAGCCCTAGTTTGAAGCCAGTGGAAAAGAGTTCAGTGGAGAATGGGGTCCATGCCCTCTGCCACTGCAGCCCTGCAGTGAGATCCCAGTGGGGGAGCCAGATGGCAAGGACAAGGAGCCCCCACAGAGGAAGCCTGCTGACAGGCCCTGCCACCCTTGGCATCTGATGCCACTCGGACCTCTCTAAACAGAGAAAAAAGAGACTCTTGTGTGCCTCATTCCCCCCTTAAACTCTGCTGTGCCACCAGGTCCAACCTGCGCAAAAGGTGGAGCTGGTGGGACCCAAGGTCCAACACCACCCCTGGACAGAGCAAGCTCAAAGAGCCCAAAAGCATAGCCTCACCGGGCCGGGCCAGGGCTTCACCCAGAGCCCAGACCCTTAGGAGCTCAGCATGCTTGCTCTGGTACCTCGCAAGCGCCCAATCCCAACAGATGCAAACTCGCACACCCCATCCCTGCGCTCCCTCACCTCCGTTTCCTTTCTGTCCACAGCCCACATCAGCCAGACACCAGGTCATCATCCCAGCATCCCTGTGTCCTCAGGCCCTGACCTGGGTCCCACCAGCTCCACCTTCTGTGCATGGGAAGCAGCCTGGGCTGGAGGTTTAAACACAAAGTCCTCGGATGTGAACCCTTCTGATCAAGGACCGGCTTTCACCTGAGTGTAAGTCAAGGCAAGTTCCTTAACAACTCTCAGCTTTTTTTTCCTTTTTTTTTTTTTTTTTTTTTTGTCCTTTTCATTTTTATCAGTACCTGGGGATCAAACTCATGACCGCCTGCTTGCAAGGCAGGTGCTTATGCCACTGAGCTAAACCCCCAGCCCCACAACTCTCAGCTTTTATGGGGATAGAGTCATGGTAAATATTTCACAGAAACTGTATATGGGAAGCCTTTAGGTCACAGCTCGATCCAAAAATATTCGCTGTTGTTATAAACGTTTGTGCTGTTTCCCTCTAATGGAGCCGATGTGAAGATCAAAAATAATGCAGTCTGAGTATTCAGAATGTGATGAGCACCAGATGTGAGCTATTAGCACCTCCGCCACACAGACCTGACACTGGTAAACTGTGTAAAGTCTCAGTCACCAGCCCACCTCACCTAAGACCAGCAGCTCCCCCCACTGCTCACCCAGTCTCTCCCTCTCAGATACACTAGTGACTGCTGACCTCATTGCTTAATTCTCTTCCTGGTGAAGTAATTACTCCTTGGGTACAAGGTCCTGTGGTCACTACATCATCTGTATTACTAGAAAACGCCTACCATGTAACAAGATACTCAATACATGTACATAGTTCTTTTTTCATTCAACTAAATCCCTTCATCTGTCTCATGGGCTCTGCATGAAATTATTTTTTTTTACATTGATTAGTTTTTTTAAAAAACTTTAGTGCAGCTGGACTTGGTGGTGCATACCTAAAATCTCAGCACTTGAGAGGGCTGAGGCAGGAGGAGCACCATAAGTTTGAGGCCAGCCTGGCTCCATAGTGAGTTCAAACCAAGGTTGAACAACATAGCGAGACCCTGTCTCAAAAGCTCACAAACACCACCACTGTAGTAACTCGTGTGGGAGCCCTTTCCCAGCCATGTTGAGATCTCAGCCACCACCGGACCTCCCTGGCTTTCTGCTCTGGCCCTCTCTCTGCATGGGTATGTACAAGTAGTCTCCGTACCCTTCACTGTAACTCCCACCTGGGTGTCCTGGAGGTGCTGACACCACAAAAGGCAGGGCTGGACCCAGCATGGGTCCAAGCTGCCTGGTGCACGGGCAGGATCTGCTCCACTTGCTGGTCCACTTGTTTTTGGGATCCCTGGACACAACCAAGCAGATCACTACAAAATAAGACACAAATCCCCGTTACGTACTGGACATGGAGAAGAGTGCCGTGCAGGGACACCGTTCCACCGCTGCTCCTCTGAGTCCCACACTGCACCCAAGGCTCAAGTCCTCTGCTCAAGGTCACATGGCTAAGGGACAGTCTCCTCCCAGAGCCCCAGCTTCTGGCAGAGTATTTATGCACATTATCATGCCAAACCATCTCAAAATCCAGAATGGATTTCAGAGACACCATCCCAACAAACAGAAAAGGATTAAAAATGGGGAAGCAGCACATGCCTGTGATTCCAGCACTCTGGGAGGCTGAGGCAGGAGGATTGCAGGTTCAGCTCAGCCTAGGCAACTCAGTGACGTAGGCAAACTCTGTCCCAAAATTTAAAAAATTTAAAAGGCAGGGGATGAAGCTCAGTGTGGAGGTCGTAGGTTCAATCCCCACGGCCACAAAAAAAAATAAAATAAAAAATAAATAGCAAGAAAGAAAAGTTTAAGCAATAGGCATTGTACATTTGCTTTAAGTGCATCATAAAGAGGAAATCTTACTCAAATGTCTCCATGGTGCTGTAACAAAAACATCAGTCAGCATCTTTGAGAAAAGCCTTCATGGAGCCCAAGAGACGATTGGTACAAGATGGGCATGACAAACCGACACTCTACCCACAGATTCCCCAGGGGCACAGCAGGCTTTGCACCTAGAGTCAAAGTTAGGAAAGTCAGCAGGAGACAGAGTTTAAGTGCCACCCTTCCTCCACCAAACCTGTCTGAGGAGCATGGGGTGCTTCTCTTTGGGTCATTAACGTGGCCTTCATGGAAGCGCACATCTCCCTCCCTGGCCCACTGCTCCTCCCCACCTCCCCTTTGTCCTTCCCTCTCTACCTGCACACAGGATGCACACCCTGCACCTGTTCTGTAGTGGTTATTTGGTTTCACCAGTCTGCATCAGTACTTTGGCTTTCAAATCTTAGAAGCTGAAAATCACAGTGCTGTAGTCACCTTTTCAACTTGTGTAGCATTTCCGTCTCTGGTTCTATGTACACACACACACATGCACGCACGCACACACAGACTACTATGTTTTTGCTCACTGCCCCCTCCTGCCTCTGACCATCCACCCATGTGACATCACTTTTCTTCCCCTCCAGGACTCCCTTCTGAGGGGAAACCGCTTCCTGAGAACGTCTGTCTTAGTCCATCCGTGTCATCTCCCCCACCCCCATTTTGGAGCAGGCAGTTATGAGGCAGGATTGTGCTATGTTCCAGGCTGGCCTCCCACCTCAGCTCCCCGAGGGCTGGGGTGCAGGGGCACTGCTGTGCCTGGCTCACCTTCTCTGCACAGGCAGCATCCCTAGATACATGCTTCCTTGGGAACAGTTCTTCCCAGCGCCAGAGACACTGTCTTCTTTCACTGTCAATGTTGACATTACCTACCTTGGTTGTTTTCTGCAGATAATCATCTTCTAACTTTCCACATCTTTTTTTGTTTTTCAATACAGGGAATCAAACTCAGTACCTCACACTTGCCAGGCAGGCATTACGCTGCTCGGCTGTATCCCCAGTCCTTCCACATCTTATCTTAATGGCTGCCTTTGCTTGGGAACCACCAGGCTTCTCAATTTTTGTTTTTGGTCTGTCAGTAGCAAAAATTGAACTCAAGCAGTCATTTTCTGAGGCAACTCTGCTTTATCCTCCCGGGGATCTTGCACTATGTACATGCACTGCACCTGACTTGGGCTCCCCAAACCTGAGGTTTAGAGCCTTCGTCAAACTGAAAACCCTATCAGCCATTCTCTCTGAATGTTATCTCCTCCTTATGGCTGGGGGTTTAGCTCAGTGGCACAAGTGCCTGCCTGGCAAGCATGAGGTTGTGAATTTGACCCTAAGTACCAAAATAAAAGTAAATAAATAAAAGTTACCACCTCCTATGTTTTCTCAAAGCTCCAAATAACATACATTCTCACTCCTTCATCTATGTCCCAATTTCCTACTTCCTTTTTCTTACTGCAGGTAATTGGAGAACTTCCATTCCACTACCCTTTCGATATGGCCATTTAATCCATCCACTTTTTTCAAAAGCTTTTCCCTCCAGACTAGTGGTAGCAAACCTATGACATACATGCTATGTTTAAGACAAAAGATGATAATGTAGGCATTATTTATGTAAACGCCTCTACATTCGGGTTTCATTGCAGTGTTGGCATTTTCAATAGATGAGCTTCTGGTTGTACTTGGGGCAAGTGTCTCTAAAGGGTTGCTTGAAATCTGGATCTTCTGGGCTTTTAAAATCGCGTTCTCAAGCCCGTTTCTGCTCCCTGATGAAGTGGTTCTGTTACGGTGTGAGAGCTGCCAACATCTTAAGGATGGAAGGATGACTTCTACCTGTTAAGCCCTGATCATGCTGCCTTATTCCTCTGTGAACTTTGATCCACCCTTGGTGTTTACAGGATTGCTTCCAAGTCCTCCACAATGCCACTGGCTGGCTTCTGGAAATCATCTAGAGCCAAGACAAACTGAGTTGTTTCTGATTTCTTTCCTAAGGGTTCTGGGCCAACCGTGGCCTTGAGCTGGATGGTGAGCTCCGTGGTGAGGAATCCACAGGGGAAGTGCTCTGCATGTCTTCTCTTCCATGTGACACCAAGGCTGCGGTCACCATGTGAGGCATGCCGGTATTTCTAACCCTCTCGTCTGAGGTGTGCAGCTGGGTGTGGAAACAAACATACGAGGTTTGCCATTTCCTATGCCCTATATTCTATAGAAGCTTAAGGCCTGCTAAGTGGGGCAACAGTTGACATTAGCAGTGTAGGGTTTCAGTTTCTGCTTTAGTTTCAGGATCTGTAGGTTTCTTTCAAGCCTCCTTAGTAATGAGTTAAAAGATTTGGAGGGAGGGTAAAGACTTTTAGTAAATAGTTACTTGGCATCCTAGTTGACTTTCAGAGTATGCAATCCATGGTGCCACCAAAACTAGAGCCTGAGTTAGCTCTAAACACATACCCTGTTCTCTTCTGCCTCGGACTCCAACTCTGACAAAAACTGTAAAAAGACCAACGCAAAGCCAAAAAAAGAATTGAATCAAAAGTGGTAAGAAGCACCTACAATACAACCACTTTCTTCTCCCTGGGCATAAAGGCCTTAAGGTGTCTAGACTGTCTGTCCATCACACCCCAGATACGGGACAGACAGCAAGGCAGAAATCCAAGCATCACCAGGGAAAGTAGAAGAGCCTGCCTCTCAACAGCAAGAGAGAGCTGTCTGTGGAGAGATGTGAAGAGGACTCCTCTCAGGTATGGAGGAGACGGCCATCACAGGCCTACACAAACACAGCTCCTAGAATTACGGAACCAGGGAGACTTTTGTGACTCACCCACTCATGGCTAGCTGGCCCTGGTGACTTCACACCACATGAAAGGAGAAAAGCTAAGGCAGGCCAGGACAGTATGGACAGATAAAAGAGTTTCCACTGATGTTTACCACACCACTTTTTGTGGCTTTTTCTCCATCCAGGTCTGCCCATAAACTGAATGGTACATCTGAAGAATGAATGCTCCAAGCGCCACGGCTGGTCAGGAAGCAGTCGGCTCTAGGACAACCTGCTCCTAGACTGGCTTGTATTTTTGTACCTTCTTGAGACTGGTGAGTCCTCTGGAGTAATGTTGCTGGCTTGGGACAGTGCAGTCACCTGCTTACAGAGCGATGTATCCCTTTATGCCCAGGGCATTCTCTCTGCCCTGCAGTGCCACGTAAGAGGCTGGCTTCCCCTCAGCTTCTGGACGTGACCAACACTCTGTGACTTGCAGGATGCCGCACCCCAGCCTCTCTTCCCTACATCAACTACCCAGCAAGCAGTTCCTCTGACACATACCCTGCTTCCTTTCCAAATTCTCCTCAAAAGGTTACCATACCACGTCACCTGCATCCACCAACAGCAGCAACACTGCTGATGGCCTGACTTCCACTTTGAGGCTGTCATCTTAAGCAAGTCACTTGATCCCTGCCTCAGAAGTTAATTAACTGAGCACACCCAGGTGACTTGGCAAGATTTCAGACTCCCAGTCCCCAACAGAACTGACCTCTGGGAGGGGAGAGGGAACCTCGACATCACTCCAACAGGGCACATACTCATCACTGAGCCACCCTGACCGCTGGAATCTGGAACTTCCACAAACAGCCAGGTGATCCCCTTGCAATTCCTGGATCTACAGAGCCTAAGTCTAGTTACTCCACACTTGCATCTATGATACCAAGTACCAAGAACTTGTACCTCTGACAATAAAATGGACAAAATGATAAGAAATAATGTAAGAAGTCTGGTCCTCAGTTCTTCCTGGATGAAATGGTTCTAGTGCAAAGTAACAATTTAACAAGAACGAACCAGTGACCAAGGGAGGTCACAGCAAGACTCACTACAGCTGTCACGCGAATACGCTCAAGAAATCATCTGGCTGCTGCCGTGCAGGTAGTCAACCAGCATCCTTAAGCACTTCCAGAAAAACTCGGGCCCTACAGGATATGGGAATATATGGGTGAATCTCGACAAAACCCAAAAGATTCAAGTTGCTGTGAGCAACAGGTATCAAGAGGCTTCAAAAACATCACCAAATCAGCACCAAAATCCTGGAAAATCCACAAAAAATTGGAAATCCACAAACTTTTACAGGTTAATCTGCTCAACTCATTTTAAATAAAGGCAAGAGATATGTCAAAAAGACCTCGGCCACGTAAGATGCTCTCTGCAGTAACACCCAGCATATTTACTGAACATGACAAATTCATGCACATATCCAGGGTAAGGTTTGTACCTCATTCAACACTGCTGAGTAAAAAAGAGGGAAACAAAGGGCCACCAACCAGTAGAGCCAGCTGTTCCACACAGATAATAACAATCTCAAGTGGACATACCCCAAACTGCTTTGGAAAGCAAACTCTTAGTGTTTTGGCTTTGTGCTGAGACCACAGGCATGAATCAGGCTTTTAGAGGCACAGCTACAGTACTGAGCCTCCAGGGCTCAGGAGCCCAATAAAGTTTACTAACCTAAATCCTGGCTCAATAATGACACAGACCTTTGTCAGGAACAGCTACATGACTTAAACCTAAAAATTCAGGCATACAGCATTTTTTATATAAGTGCTCTGGAGACTTTTAAGTTATAGGACAGCATGTAAAGGTGCCAAAAACTAATGATCTCTTTCCATAGATCATGATCCTCAGCATCTGAGGAAAGGCAACCCCAGGTAATCTGAAGAGTTTTTGCTACACACCCCACAGCACTTGGCAGGACAACTTTTTCTGTCCTATCAAGCAGTATGGACCGCCCAATACATAACCCTACCATGCATGGCCTGAGAAGCAATACCATGACCCCACAGTCCTCTGCCCACAGGACTTGAATCTTACACCTGCACATCTGAGAGTGGCAGCTGGGGCAGTGTCCTGTGCTCTAATCTGCTCAGTGTTTGCCTGATAGAGGGTCATGCGCTATGGAAGACTTTATTCCACACTAGTTTTGCTAATTGCCAGTACGAATCCCAGGGACGGGGAGCCATGGGGTCTTCACACCCCGGCTTCCCAGCTCTGAGCCCACGGCAGCCGTGTGTCATTTTCACAAATCTTCCAAGGCAAAGTCGTGTTTCCTATCTAATTAAAAAGAGCACTGCTTAATAAGAGGCAAGACTGAGTGGGAAATAAACCCACCCTGGCGCAGGCGCCCTCTGGCTGCTTGGAAAAGAAAAAGAGCAGTGACTCTGTGGATGGAGCCAGGGTGAAGAGGAAAACACAGCTGCAAGTTAAGAAATGACACAGACCTTCCACACGCACACTTTAAAAACTTTATTTATATAAAAACTCAATTTGTTTTTAAAAGCATTAACGAGAGAAAAAGAGAGAGCAAATGGGTGGGGCATAAGATGTGCCCCAAGTAGTGTTCGGTGGGTAGGTGGGATTTTTGGTTCTCTGGAGCTGAATGTCTAGAGTGTTTATAAATGAAAATGGGAAAACAGAAACAGTTACAGGTCCCCCGAAGCCCATGGCTATTCTATTACCCACACTCCACCGAGAAAGAGCACCAGGAAGAGCAAAAGAGGACAAGAGGAGCCTGGCAGAGCCAGGCCCGAGTGGGCAGGGTCCCCTGTGCAGGGAGCTGAGGGCCCCGACAGTGAGAGGCTCTTTTTGGCCAGAAAAGGGTGGAGAGCAGGGGGGAGAGGTGGCAGGGCAGGTAAATTAGGAGTTGCGAGGCCTGGGAAGGAGCTGCCGGACTGTGCACTTCTCTTCCCCACAGCCTCGATATGCAGGGAAGGGGAAGTGGGAGGAAGAATTCCAGTTGCACTGAACAGAGTTCTTGGATTAAAGGGAGCAGAAGGCAAACAAGGAAAATGGTTTAAAGAAAAATAATCCAACCCACATGGCATCCGGTTCCTATAGCCACCCTGCTGACACACAAGAGCAACAGGGGGCCTGGGGTAGGGGCCGTGTCCAGAACCCCGTCCCCAGTGACAGCAAATGCTGGGCAGCTCAGGAACATGGGCCACACTGCTCCCTCTTCTACCAGCCTCCCTGTGAGACCCATTGGAATGGGACTGTCACAAACCCCACCCCACGCGGTCAGGAAGAGCACTCCAAAGCAGGAACAGAGCCATGTCAGGCCCCAGGAGAGTACCTGAGGCTCTCCAGTCCCTCTCCTGTCCTTCCTACTACTGAGGGCCACCAGTGGGCAAGGACGCAATGAGATACTTCAACGTGCGAGACCATGAGCATGAGATGGCAGAGGCAAAGAAAGGCACGTGGAGGGGGGAGACACACCCAGGCCAAAGGCACAGAGAGGAGGCAAAGCCGGGTGATCACCACCTTGTAAGGAAGGGGCAGCAGTTATGTACACTGAGTCCTGCAGGTGCCAACCAGTCCAGGGAGGAGAGGCAGGGAGGACGGGCTCGCGAGGGCAGGAGGAGGAGAAACTGGGCAGGGAAGCCACTCTGAGGCCTCCTGCCGGTTTCAAACTGACCACTTCATGTACCTCCCTTCCAGCTCCTCCCAGAGGTGATTCTTCTTCCCAAAAGACATTCCACTCCTCCTCCACCAGCCTCTTCAAGAGTCTCCTCTTCACATAGCCTCCTGCAGGCAGGCGGCCAGCAGACCCACCGCAGAGTGCAGAAGGCCAGACAGCCTCACTGAGGGCCGGAGGCTGCGGCCTAGGTTGGCATGAGGCTCATCGACGAGATGGGGTCCAGAGGCCCTTGTGGTCCCTGCCTTGGAGATGAGGACAGCAAGAGTGCGAGAAGACGTTCTGTGACTCAAGGGCCCTGCCAAGGAGGAATGTGCCGTGTCGTCAGCCTTCTTGCTCCAAAATAGCCGCTGGAATAAGGAAGAATTCACTTCCCATTCTCCAAAAGAAAATAAAAGGTCCCTTCCCCACCAGGAAATGTAATTTTGATTAAGAATCATCAGTGTAGCAGATCGCTGGACATTGCATATACAGCACGGAGCTTCCCACACTCCTCGGCTTCCAGTGAAGGTTCCCCTCCCTCCCTCCACATAAGGCCGAGGCCCAAGAGAGCCAGCCAGGAGAGCTCATCTGCAGCAGTCTCTCCAGATTTGCACTCAGCAGTCAGGTTTCTTGCAGGCAGGAACTGGAGGGGCCAAGTGGGGTTGGGAATGGGTGGGACAATCCCGAGTCACCGTGAGGTGCTGGGAGGTGATGGAATGAAGGCAGCCTGGGCTCGAAGGGCAGGAGGCAGCCTGGCAGTTGGCACAATAGTCCAGCGAAGAAAGGAAAAGATCAGTTCATTTCACCACCAAAAATAAAAGTACATATATTATAAGCTCAGATGGAGCGGAGATAGTGGTGCTAAATCTTCTGCTGCAGGGAAAAAAGAGAAAGAGGACATGAGTCAGGTTGAGCATAAGAAAAGGCCACGGGGAAAACATGGGCAAATCCAGAGGGAGAAAAGCAGCACACGGCAGAGAGCAGATCACCAGCTGCATGATGCAGCCTCTCAGAGTCGCCATCACAAAGCAGAACCCAGGCCGCAGAGCCAGGATACATGTCCCTGGCCTGATCAGAAGAGCGCAATTGCACACCGTGGGCACATGGGTGCCTCCTTGCTCAGGGACAGCCTGGAAGCAGCTGGAGGACATACCGTGGAGGGGTATGACACCTGGTCCCCCTCATCATCCAAAACCAACACATCCAACTCGTCCTCCAGAGACTCCTGCCCCTCGTCCTGCTGTGAACACATGCAAGTGGTTAGTACGATGGACAGCGAGAAGGCCCTCCTGAGGGGACACCAGGCCTCAGGAAACTCTAGAGGACATTCACACCAGCCAGGTGAAAGGGCAAGAGGGATACAGGACAGTGAATGCTGAGAACAGAGCAGTGAGTGTTAGTCCTGTCAGCAGCCCCTTCACGGGCTTCCTTCTCCCAGCCTGGCCTGTGCAGAAACCTATGACGATTCTAATCCTTACTCTTTCCCACAAACCCCCACCAGAAAAAGGGTCTGTCGTTCGCCTGTGTTTTCCCACTCCATACAACCTGCAGGCCTCAGAATAGAGCCAGCCTTGGACGGGCAGTGGTATGTAAAGGGGGTTTACCATTAAGGGCGTTCCCTTCAGCGGCTCCATGTCACCCAAGTCCCCACTTCGATCCAGTGTTCTGCTGTGGTCTCTCTCATTCAGTGTGGAATAGTTGTTATCTGCAAACAAAGCACACAGACACATGGCAACCCTTGAACATGCAGCATGCACCATGTCTTGAGTGCAAATCAGGCACCATTGCTGGGAACTGAGCTTTGCCAAGGGCTTAGGGAGTCAAAGGAATGTGAATAGAGCAGAAGAGAGGACAGACAAAACACCCAGAGCTGACGGGCGACAATGGTGTGAACCACAGAGGCCAGTCTCACGGGGACTGAGAGAGAAAAAAGAGGGACGTGTGCTGCAGCACGAAGGACCTGACAAAGGAAAGTGGAACTTGAGTTAAGCCTTTGGGGATGAAGAGAAGTTTAAAAAGCAGATGGGGGGGCTGGGGGTTTAGCTCAGCGGCATAAGCACCTGCCTTGCAAACAGGCGGTCGTGAGTTCGATCCCCGGTACCGATAAAAATGAAAAAGACAAAAAAATAAAATTAAATTAAAAAAAAAGCAGATGGGAAGGACAGACAGTGCAGAAAGGAGAAAGAGAAAGGCCTGAGAACGTAGAGATCAGGAAGGCTGAGCGCCTGTAGAAAACAGTGGGGAAGAGGGAGGCTCAGACCATTGGAGGGCTCAGTCAGGGGACACAAGCAGGGCTGCAGCAGTGGGGAGTGGCAGGAAGGGTTTGTGAGGGCTTCCAAGCATGTGCAGGAAGGAGATGCACTCTCCACGCCCCCTCGGTAGGTGAGGAGGGTGACAGGAGACATGGGGCTCCCCGTCCTGTGAAAGTCCAGTCCATGTCCCCAGGTAGGAGCTCAGTACCTACCTAACGACTTTGTGTTTGATCCCATGCTGCTCATCTGAATCTCTTCCCGGTCGGGTTTCTTATCTGCATGAAGTTAGAAAGTGATGCAGGTCAGAACCAGCTCTTTGAAATCATTGCATCACCAACTGCTTCTGGCCCATCCTCCTGCCCCTCCTGCATTCACCTTCTGGGGGGCACCCATTGAAGCACCACAGCGGTAACAAAGCCCAACGCTCAAGCAATCTCCTTCCTACAGGCAACAAGTAACTCGGACTTACAGGTTTTCCTATTCCTTGGTCTCCAGGCCTCTTTTCAGTCTTAAAAACATACAAGGGCTGGGCTGAGGATGTCGCTTAGTGACAGAGTATTAGTCTACCATGGGTGAGGCCTTAGGTTCAATCCCCAGCCAAATAGTTGACCATGTTAATGTTTTGGGTTGGATCATTGAACACAACTGTTTGCAGTCTCACCGTTTGAATGTCCACTTTGTATTCTTTGATACTGTGATTTGAGCAACTATTTCTAAGATGATAATATGTAATCTATTAACTGGTGATTTCTTACTGTTTTTTTTTTTTTTTGTAGTTCTGTATTATGTGTACCCTTACACCACTTTGTTTTGTGTTTTTCTCTTTTTCCTTTTAAATAAAATTAAAAAAAAAAAAAAAGAAGATGCTAATTGGTAAGATTTGTCTAAGAAAAAAAAAAAAAACTAAACGGTGGGCTTTCATCGGTGGGTCAGGTACATTAGCACTTACTATACAGAGAAACTTAAATTGTTTCACTTAAAAAATAAATTTATGGGGGCTGGGCATTTAGCTCAGCAACAAAAGCGCCTGCCTTGCAAGCCTGTGGTCGTGAGTTCAATCCCTGGTACCGGTAAAAATACAAAATAAATAAATAAATTTACTATGTGTTATAATACATTTTGACTTCTGCCTCTGCTTTTGTTGCTACTAAAATAGGGTGTCACTATACAGTCCAAGTTAGCCTAGAACTCACTGAGCCTCCTGTCTCGGTCTCTTGAGTCCTGGGATCACAGGTGGGCACCACATACAATTTTGCACATAGCTTTGAACTTTGGCTTAATCAAAGAACGCTGGACTCTCACATCTGTCTTCAAACTGCCTTCAAACTGTTGTGATAATGTTGTTCTGGGTGACGAGCAGTAAAGAAAATTCAGCCTCACACAGATAAAAAGTTGGGAAAAGGTGAATATGCAAAGCTGCTCAGGTAAGAATGGATACTCTTGGGTATCATGGAAGTACCCACAGCTGCTCCGTTGTTCCCTCACCATGCTTCCATGGTGCCAGGGATCATGTCCAGGGGCCCCACATGCTAAGCAAGCGTTACTGCTGAGCCATGCTCTCAGTCCCAGCAGTGGTTTCTTTTTCTTTTTCTGCAGTACTGAGGACTGAACCCTTCTTCACACTATACTATATTCCCAAACCTTATCATTTTTTTTATTTCCAGGTAAGATCTCGAGAAATTACTCAGGCGTGCCTCAAACTTGTGACCCTCCTGACTCAGTCTCCCTCAGTACTGAAATTACAGACCTGCACTATCCCATTGGCTCCAAAACTTAAAGGTTCTTAAAGGATTAGCAGCAGTGTGAAATATGAAAACAATTACTTTATACCCTGTTAAATTAAAATCCACCTGCCTATCATGCATTTAGAATGGATAGATCATCCCAGCATAGTTCAGATGTACTGGGATACCAATCAACTGTACCACAAGCGCACACCTGCAATCCCAGCACACTTGGGAAGATCACTGTGACTCCAAAGCCAGAGTGAGCTTACACAGCAAAACCCTGTCTCAAAAAATAAAGCCACCCCTGCTCAAAAAAAGCCCAAGGGCTGAGCCTGGAGGCGCATGCCTGTACTCCCAGCACCTGGGAGGCTGAGGCAGGAGAGTCGCCATGAGGCTAACCTGGGCTCCATATTGAGTTTAAGGCCAGCCTAAACTACATAGGAAGACCTCGTCTCATAAAAACAAAACAAAATAAAACAAACAAAAAAATACCACCAAAGAAAAAGAACAAAAGTTTAGTTCACAGAAGCATGTGGATATTCCAGATATTAACACCCTTTGTTTCATATATTTTGTTTTTAAAATTTACATGCACTAATGCTACCACTGACTTCGTTAGAAAGTCTTAAGCATTAGGAAGTTAGCAAACTCACAGAGGCAGATTCCAATTTCTAAGATTTTGATTTTCACTTCAAAGCTGAGGCAGAAAATACTATTATTTTGCTCAGAGCAACAAGCTCACTGCATTCATTATTTTACTGCACCCAAGTGCTAACTTATTAATTTTTTTTGCAACCCTTGGGATTGAACCCAGGGTCTTCACGTCATGCCACATCCTAGCCCTGTCTAAGACGGGGTCTTACTAAATTTGGTAAGGTGCCCGGCCTGAGCTCAAATTTGCAATCCTCCTATCTCAGCCTCCCAGGGTGCTGGTGTTGAAAACATATGCCACCATGCCTGGCTCCTGAATTCATTTTTGGCAACCATCAGCCAAACACTCTGTCAAAACACTGGCAGTTCCTCTTCCAGTCAGTTTTCCAAGGAAAATGGCACTGCATGAACGGGCAGCGAGACATGGGGCTCCCCGTCCTGTGAAAGTCCAGTCCATGTCCTCAGGTAGGAGCTCAGTACCACTCTCCTCAGCGCTGGGTGTGTAGATGTCCACTCACAGGCAGAAATGAGAACACTAATGCCAACAGCTCCACAAAGCTCATCCTCAGCTCAGGATTGCAGCAAGAAGGCTGCTCGAGGTCACTGGGCTTTGGCGTGACCCGGAGCCGGGAGGCCTGCAGGCAAGCAAAGCCATGCTTGCTGTGGGTGGGGGAGCACATGGTTGGTGAGAAAAGGAAAAACTTCATTTCTTGGGGAAGATGCGTTTGTTCACATGGTGAAGAGTTTAAAAAGCATAGTGATTAATGCTGGGTACTAGAAATCATTGGCTTTGTTATTTTTCTAGCTGACTATTCTCTAATTTTAACAGTAAATATACACTACTTGGCACTACACAGAAATTTTTAAAAAGGAAGAAACAAACAGAGGGAAGTGAGGGCTCAGGCAGCAAACACAGGCAGCCTGCCTGTCTCGTTTCTAACATTTGAGTCCCTACCCTGGAAAGACTCGCTGGGGGAACAAACACATTTCTCAAATTCTCTAATTCTCAGCCCCTTGACAGCAGAGCCCTGGCCGGGGCGTGGCCGCAGGAAGCCGGAGGAAGCCAGAGCGCACCCATACCTAGCTTTTGGTTGCGGTCGATGAGTGGTAGCGTGGTGTCATCGTAGGAGTGACTGCTCTGGCTTCGAGTGGCGCTGTTCAGATTCACCTGGGACAAAGAGGAAACGCAGTGTCACAGAGCCCTCTATTCACCCGCATCCCTTCACCCCTCCTCCTCTACACAGCCTTCTCCAGGCGCCCCTCTCCCAGCCGGGGTTCCCACCCTGCTTTCCCTCTCCTCCCCAACACCAGTCTCAGAAGAGGTACTGCACAAGGCTGATGCACACAGCCAGGAACATCAGGCCTTGTGCCCTGGGCGCACCCACATAGGGAGGCATCGTCAGGCTGGGTCAGCCCTCCAAGGCAGAGCAGAGGCTGGAGAAGGTGCGGGAAGCGGGAAGAGGGAGAGGCCATCTCCATGGTGGCAGGCTGGAGACCCTGCTCCGAGAGGAGTAAAGAGGACCATGTTTCCTCATTGGAGATTTAAAGGGTGTGGAAAAGGAGCCAGAGACTGAAGCACCACCCGGTATGGATGCTGGGGGGCTAAAGAACTCCAAGTACCTGAAAGTCTGACTTTTTCCACCCTTCCTTCTCCAGGGGCTTCCTCAGTTCCTTGTACCCCCAGATTGTCTGCAACACCAGAGCTGCTGCTCGGACTTCTTTTTCCGAGCGGTTCCTTGGAAGGAAAATACTACCATGTGAAATGGGGATGCGAGACCGGAAAAGCAGCTTAGAACCTGGACCCTCTCAGAACACTACCCAGCGCAGGGGCACCTGCCTGCAACCCCAGCCACTCAGGAAGCTGAGGCAGAAGGATTGCAAATCTGAGAGCAGTCGGGCACCTTAATTAAATCCTGTCTCAAGTCTAAAGAAACAGCCTAAAAGCTGGGAGACTGAGGCAGAAGGAATAAGTTCGGGCTACATAAGTGAGTTTAAGGCCTGCATTTTGAGACTTAATCTCAATAAAAGGGCGGCTGGGGATGTAGCTCAGCACAAAGGCCCTGGGTTAAATCCTCAGTACCACACACACACACACACACACACACTAAAGTCTATTATCAACTCATGGATCTTAAGACACAATGGAGCAATACTTTGTCCCATCATCCCACAGGTGAAGGGGAACATTCCAGAAAGCTCAAGAGGACACTCCTTCCCAGCAGCCCCCAGCTGGGAAGCTATGTGTGAGCTCACCCTGACTTGTTGATTAGCACCAGCTTCTCAATGCCCTGTGTCTCTCGAAGCTTTTTGGCAGCCTCCAAGTTCTCGGCAATAACTTCATTGATGGTGTTCAAGATAGAGACAACAGTGTCCTCAGAGAAGTTCCAGGAGGAGTTTTGCTGGCCTCCTGGCAGATTCTTCACCAAGTTAGGGATAGCATGCTTACCTACAGCAGCCAGGCAGAGGGACCATCATGAGGCACCATCCTCACGAATCTCCCTCACAGCCCACGGGACAGAGGACTGGGACAGCCAGGAATTCACTGTCCATCCACCACTGCCCCCACTTTCACTCACACTGAAACAATCTAAAGTGAGACCCCATGGAAACAGAATGCTCACTATGGTACGCATTCAATACAACAGTCAGAAATTTTTAAAAAACAACACCCATGACTCTGCCACTAGCCAACTACATGAACTTCTGTGAACTTCAGTTTCCTGATGCTATTAAAACACAACACAGACCCCATCAAATAGAAACACAAAATGCATGATAACACTCAGGAGCAAGCAGATGCGCACACAGTCTGTTTCTGCGGTCATCACCACTGGACTTTCTGAGACCCATTCCACCCCAGAAGCATCACCGCAGAAGGCTAGCCTACTCCCTGGGGATCTCAGAGAGACGATACAGGTGCTTGGCCCCTCACCTATGAGCTCTTTGTTGCGAGCGTCCACAGCCAGGTTCCTCAGCGCTCCTGAGGCCGCCTTCACCACACGCTCGTGCTCGTTGGTCAGGAGGTCTGCAATGGCTGAGAGCGCCTTCTCTTGCCGCAAGGCAGAGCGGATGTACCGGCCATACTAGGAGGAGCGCAGATATGAACCCGAGTACAAGGGCAGTGAGCGAGTATCTGAGGCCCTCCCCCTTCTGGGTTCACTCTCTGAAAGGGACTTACTGTCCAGCGCCCAGCGCACAGGTTCTGAATGGCTCCGGCAGAGGCCTCCAGGATGGCAGGCGTCTTGCTTTCCTTGAGGAGTGAGATGTATATCCGGACCACCTCTGGCTGGAACAGCAGCTCGTAGCCTGCACCAGGGAAAGGCGAGGAGACAGGATGTTATTGGTCCCAACAACCTGGCTCTGACTGGTGGCATCCAGCCTTCAGACTCGGGGGTGACACACTCGCCCTGTAGACCATGGGCTATGCAAGCCCCTGGTGTGCAGCAGCACACTCAGGCCAGGCTCTGCAGCTCAAGTCAGGCCATCCTGGGCAGCACAATCACCTTCCCGCTCTCTGCCCCTACAACTCCCTCGGCCTCAGCTGCACTATAAGCACCACGCTCACTGACCATGTTCAAGATTAAAAACTCATCTCCAACAAATCACTGTTACTGTAACCCAGTCATTCCTCCAACTTTTGCAAGCAGGAAGTAAAAGGGAGAATCACAGGTTTAACAATATCTAAACCTGTCATGTTCTTGGAGAGTTGTGAACTTCACACTCATCAATATTGCGAGCCCAAAGAGCCAATCTACAACCAAGAGGCTTCTTCTAAGAGTAGGATACAAGGCCCCAAAACTACTTTTCCGCTCAGGTCCCAGGCAGTCCTTGCAAGTTACTGCTGTAGCCCTGCAGTTCTCCAGTGCACTGGTCAGCACCTCAAATCCATGAGTCAGAGGCGAGAACGACAGTAAGCAGGTGGCATAAAGTCTGCTATTTGGCCATCAAACACCACGACTAGGTTTATGAGTGTTCTGGAGATGGAAAAGGAAAAATAGCTTACCTCGAGCAGGACTGGTTCTTTTAGGGAAGTCCACTGTGTCATTTGCTGGATCCTCTATAGGTTTCTTCCCTGCAGAAATGGGGAGAGAGGGGAGACAACAGAGGAAGAGTTTTAAAAAAGAAAGCTTTCATCTGGTACACTGCCATTCCTTACACAGAATCTTTCGAATTCCAGAGTTCCATCAAAAGGGCAAAAGAATCACCTCCCTCCAGTCCCAGCAGGGGCTATGTAGAAATGGGCACAGAAGCAGGCAGCAGGCAGGGAACAAGGGTAACCATGCTCGGTGCCGTGGACCTGGGTTCTGGTGACAGGCAGCACTGCCCAGGTGTACCATGCCATGAGTAGGCGTTCAGAAGAGCTAGTCTATTTCAGTGGCCCTCCACAACAGTTCCTACATGCAGCACAGGGAAGGGTCAGGCAAGAGACGCGAGGAATGCCAAAACCAAAACATGCAGACGACATACAGACAAGCACCACAAGAGTCCACTCACCTCTGGAGAACCACTCATCTTCCCGTGCGTCACCCAAAGTGGAAAGCGGAGGAGAGAAATGAAGGAAGAAAAATGCAGGAGAAAGATGTCAACGGCATCACAGGCAAAAAAGCAGGAGAGCATGGAGAAGAAAAAATGCAGGAGACACGCAGGAGGACAGGGGACCAAGGCCCCGGACTCGCACAGCTGTCGTCCTTCCGCATCCCAGTCACCACCACTGCCGCCGCCACAACCACAGCCATGGCAGGGGAAGCCTGGCACAGCAGAAGCCCGGCAGACTCGGCAAAGACCCCGCACCTACCGCTTCGCACTCTCCACCCCGCCACATCATGCATGAGAGCAAGGCTGAGGAGTCACACTCACCTTTGCCCTTCTTGGCACCAAAGCAGCTGGCAGCCTGGGGCCCAGCATTGTTGGCGACAGCAGGTGGGGCCTCCTGATAGCGCTCTGCCTGCGGGATCTCCCGGTGAACTTGGTAGGATAAGTTCCGCAGCAGGCAGACGCAGTTCTCCACGAGCTTGGGCCAGGGAGAGAAAGACGGAGGCCGGTGAGACCCGACAGCATCTGCAGCTGTCTCCCAGCAGGGATCATTTTCTGGGGCTTTAGGATGTCCATCCTCAAAGCCACACTGCACCCCCAGCACTCAGCAGGCTGAGGCAGGAGAATTGCTAGAAGTTGGAGGCCAGCCTGAACTGCATAGTGAGACCATCTCAAAACACCAGACCAAACCAAAGTCTGTCTCCATAAGCATAGCCCCAGCCACCCAGTCTCAGGATGCCTCTTCCTCTATGCCCGTGATTCTCAGTACCCGTATGTCTGCAGGCCAGAGAGAGACCCAGGAATGAATTTCATAGCTTCTGCCACAATCTGGTATGTGACCCAAAACTCAGGCTTTTTTTTTCCTATGTAAAAAAATACAGTTTTGGAAGACTGGCAAGCAGCTATACACAACATAGTAGAAAGGAACTAGTCGTTTCTTCCAAGCTGAACACCCACTGTGGCAGGAAGG
The DNA here is from genome assembly GCF_034190915.1 of Cavia porcellus. Lineage (NCBI taxonomy): Eukaryota > Metazoa > Chordata > Mammalia > Rodentia > Caviidae > Cavia > Cavia porcellus. Next base: position 51,201,632 of record NW_026947500.1, on the reverse strand, counting down.
GGCACTTGAGGTGTTTGCTGGTGTCTGAAAACATGAGGTGGTAGCTTGGTCTACACTGCAGGTACCTCACAGATGCAGGGACTCACCTTGCTGTCTGAATCCTTCTGCCCAATCTCAGCCTGAACAATGAAAATGAGGGCATCAACCAGACCATCACACTCCCGAAGCTTCCGGCGGGCTTCGCTCCTCTCTGAGCTCACATTCCTGAGGGGAAACCAGGAGATGTTTATGAGGACCCAAGCCCAGAAGTCCTCTCTGACCATCCTGTAACATCCACAGGCTCCCTCAACGCCTTTGCCACTCACTGCCATGCACAAGGCCCTACGGTTGAGGGGAGGACTGCCCCCCTTCTCAGCTTCTAGAACGCCATGGACTAACAACAGTGATTCAAGACAGAACACATGGACAATGTGCAGAGTGCAGACATAGAACAGAGCATGGTCTACTGGAATGTGGGAAACTCAGGACATGACACACACAGGACCAGAACCTCACACGCTGGAGTTCTCAACAGGGGGAACCAACTGAGCTGGTCAAAGCAGGGTGAGACTGAAGCAAGGAGGGTGTGTGGGGCCATGATGACCCCAGACAGGCTAGAGCTGCTGCATGTTATATAAAAAACAGAGTGAGGTCGAATAACTGGCTAAACGATCTTGGCTTTTTTTTTTTTTTTTTTAAAGAAACCATGGTATCAGCCTACAAAGGCCTCTCGATCACCTCAGGCAGCCAGCGGTGTTGGTGAGCACCGACTCCCACTCAATGTGGCGAGGCTTGCAGTCCTCACTCGGCTCCCTCTCCCAGCCGGAGTGTGGGATGATCACCTCATCTGTCAGGGCATGCAGCGCGTGGTCCACAATCTCCATCTTGATGGAGTCATGGGATGAGAGGTTCCACAGTGTTCCTGGTGGAGACAATGCTTAGACAGTACTCCAGGGCCCACCAGAGCCCCAGAAGACTGTCACCTTATCCCAGTGAAAGCGAACCCCTTTGGACCTTTTGGAAATTACAAATAGCCCGTGGCACAATGTGTGCCATGAGGCTGCCACCACTGCGCTATTCCACCACTTCTCAGTCTCCCTCAGTGACCGAATACACTGTAGTGACCTTCAAGCTTTAGTCTGCAGCCCATGGTAAGAAATGTACTTTACACTGTAGATCAACACATATACACACAGTGTGAAAAAGTGTCACAACATGATACTCCCAGCAATGCTCACCCACATATCTACCAATTTCTCTGCCTCAGCGCCACTGCCATTTGGGCCACAGGGTATTTGCTGTGGGTTGGCCTTTAGTATCTGTTACTATTGATACACTGTGTCAACTTGAGCAGTTTAGAAGTTTAACTAAGAGACTCAGCAGGGAGCCAAGGTTTTACAGTTGTAAATATTCTCATTCTGTGCAAGAGGGTAAGAAGAATATGTGAGTGCTATACCTGCCCTGGAAGTGGGGTTGGGGTGGCCCTGTGTACAGTATAAGGGAGGAAAAGAGGTTTATTCTTTCCCCTTTTCCTCTGGGTGTTTTTCCTGGCTGCTGCCTTAAAGTGTTGCCCCCATGCCACACCACCCTGTGTTGGAGTCAGCTGACTATGGACTGAAACCTCCACAAACTGTGAGCTAAGTAAACCTTTCTATCTCTAATTTTGGGTGTCATGTGTTTTGCTTCAGCAATAAGAGAAAGGTAACAAGACTGTCCCTACCTTCATGCCAAGGGTGTCACTAACACTCTTCTCCTCCCAGAATGTGACTAACACAGCAAACATCCTTTGGTGAGAAAGATCTCCCCGGCCTCAGATCCCTTGGCTTATGCTACTGTTTGTTCTTTCTTTTTCTCAGAGTGGTGTCTGTGATTCGTGAAACTGTATTCAGTTCAAGAATGGATCACAGCCCATGTTCTAAAACTCTACCAAACTTGAGTGTCTGAATGACCATGCAGACTTGGGAAAGGCAACTGACATTCAGTGACTGAGGGTGACAGACATCTCCTTTGTGACCGCGGTTGGTCAGCACTAACACAAAAGTTAGAGGTGACCATGACCCAGAGAACGGAAGCTCCCACTTGGCTCAGCCCCAACACTGCCAAGAGGAGAGCTCTGTCCTGATCAGGAGTCCATGTCTTCACAGAAGCCAAGAATCTACCATTTCAGGTGACAGCCACTGAACTCTATACATCAGCAAACAAGTCTTTACAATGTTTTTAATCCCCATACTGCGACAAATGAACAATGCTTTAGGACTTGACCCAACGGCCACCCACTCAGAAACTACAATCCACAGGCAAAGGACCAAAAACGCCTCTGGCTCTCAATGCTTCCCTGGGCCTAGAACTCACCAGTGATGACTTCGGTAAGGTCCATGTCTCTAGCTTTTCGCAGCAACCGCACAAGGGCAGGGACACCGTCACAGTTTTTTATGGCAATCTTGTTATCTTGGTCCCGTCCAAAAGAGATATTCTTGAGGGCACCACAGGCTCCAAGGTGCACCTCCTTTTTTGGGTGGTCTAACAAGCCCACCAGGACAGGGATGCCCTTGAGCTTCCGCACGTCAGTCTTCACCTTGTCATTGCGGTAGCACAGGTGCTGCAGGTACGCTGCTGCATTGGACTTGACAGCGTCCAGGCGGAAGCCCAGCATGGCGATCACCTCAGGCAGCTCGGGCTGTCTCCAGTTCGGGGGCGGCGGGCCTCCCTTGCGCAGACTGTCCAAGCTCGCCAGGCTCCCTCGCTCATGCTGGGCCAGAGGAGCCCAGTAGTACTGATCTGGTGGCACCTCCTCACCAATCATGTCTTCATAGCTCCTGCAAAGTTGAGGGGAAACCAAGGGAAAAGGAGCGCCCCATCAAGTAGGTGGGCCTGGCTTCCAGGCACTTCCTGCACCTTTGCAGGACAGGCCAGCACTGACACACAGAGTGACGCACTGATCAGTTCCAGTCATTGCAAAGGCACCCACAATCAAGATTAAAATGACTTCTCCCCTGTGAAGTGTGTTGGCTTAGAAAGTAACATTTGCAAAACCTAACCACAAAGAAAGTACTAAATCCTGATTACTGTACTTTTACTAAATGATACCAGACAGCTACTAACTTCTCTGGATAGAGATTAAATAAATCTTCAGACGGCAGAGTTAACCAAAGCAACTGATTCAGTGTGACAAAAGTCAGCAAAAAAAGCCTGAGAGCAATTCTTATAGGTCTTTAGCTAAACAGGAAATGAGGCATTTATGTACAGGAAACAGCTGGTGGAATAAAACCCTTGAACACACTTCATAGTTAAGCTTCCCCTTACTGTACTTTAGAAATTATAAAAATACTGTTACAGAAAAACAGAAAAGTGCTTCTTACATCACAGGAAAAACTGGCTTTGGTACTAATTGGGCACAAACCTGAACAGTAATTGTCAGCATTCACCTCAGTGTTACTGTGCCATTCAACACCTCTGTGAGAGGTATGTATCTCACCCTCTGATTCCCGCACAGCCCCAGTTCAGCTGAAACAGACTAGGACCAATATTGTTATATGGGCCACCCGACCACTAGGAACAAAGCAACTAAAAAGAAAGAATTCAAAAAACGACATTCTTCCTGTCTCAGTACTAACGACCACCACTAGAGGGTGGGTCTGCCACGCTGTACTTATTTCTGCCTGCCAGGAAGGAAGAGCCCAGTTAGTGAGCTCATCAGGCTCTGTGACTCCCACAGGAGGGGTATCCATTGTGTGGATCAGATCAGACTTGCTGTGTGCTCACAAAACCACTCCCACTGCCACCAAGCGCTCAAGGTTAGCAGGTACAGCAGAGCACTCAGTGATTCAGAGACAAAGCACTCATAGGAACACCAGCCCCATTGTAAATCTGCATGGACACAAAATGAGGGCTATGCTTTAACTTTTTCGCGCGGGGGGGCGGGAGGGAGTGGATAATCTTTGTATGACACAGGAAATAGAACTCAAAAGCTACACACCAAAACGTTCGCAGTGTTCTCTACATGTGAATGGTGTGCTCCAGAGTTTTAAGTTCAGTGTTGAGCACACCTTACTTGTCATTATTTCGAGTAATTATAAAAACAATTATCATACTCAAATTATAGTCACTCCAAGAAATTGGCTCTATTTCCCTCTTGTATAAACCGAGGATCAAGAATATTTTATTCCCAGAAAAACCAAGTGACTTATCTAATCGACATGGCAAGGGGCGGGGCACCCAGACAAAGCCCCAGGTCCTCACTGACCCTGCCTGCCCAAGTGACCTTGGGCTCCTCTCCAGCCTTCACAGGAGGAGCCCAGCTCCTGCCCGTCAAGCAGGTTTCCAAGCCCAGCACTGCCCTGGAAGCCGCCCAAGAACCAGGCCTCAAGCCCTCTCAGTCAACTGACTGGGCCGGGGTGGCAGAGTGGCCCAGCCACCATACCACCCGCCTGGTTCCGGTTCTATCACTCCGATCACTCAGCTCCAATGAGGAAGTCGGGGAAAGCCAGAGCCAAGGCCTGGGCGGGCAGCTTCACTGATAGCTGTTATCTCCTGCTCTGGGCAGCCCCACCCAGGTCTGGGGCCCACAGGCCTCCAGGACTACATGAGTCAATGGGGTACCGACCAGCACACCCGAACGAAGGTGAGTGACTAAGGCTCTGCAAGACAGCCCCTGCCTGCCTAACCTGGGCTGTGTTCTCTGCTGGGAACACTGGAGAGAGGAGGACAGGCATGCAGACATCGGCTGCAGAAGGTCACAGCCTGCACAGAGAAACCACAACAGCTGCCAGGGACCTCGCCACACAGTCAGCCATAAATCTTCCTAGTTCTTATTCTCCGAGCCTGAGGCACATGCTCAGATTTATTTGGAATAGGGTTTGTAGCCCATGGGCTAATGAACTGGCTTTTGTACAGCCCAAGAATTAAAAACTGGTTTCATACTTTAGCTGGGTGTGGTAGGCCACACTTATAATCTACCTAATTCAAGGCTGAGGCAGGAAAACTCAAATTAGACATCAGCCTGGGCAATTTAGCAAAAAAGCTATCTCCCAAGAAGCTGAGATTTCAAGCACAGGCCTCTGCACTCAAACACAGGCTGTTTTAAAAAAACAAAGAACATGAATGAGCAGGGTGTGGTGGTGCACACCTGTTACCTCAGCACTCAAGAAGCTGAGGCCAGAGGGTCACTTAGAATACTAAAGAATTCAAGACTAGAACTGCATAGTGAGAGCATATCTTTAAAAAAAAAAAGCAACAAAAACCAGAAGAATGTGAGATAAACATGATGATGATACATGGTCTACAGAGCCTGGGATATGTCTTGTGGAAAAGGTCTGCCAATCCCATAGGAAAAGCCTTTCCTCAGGGCAACAAGGCAAACCATTTCCCTATGCCAATCACTCCATTTCTACACCACCAAAGACCGCCCAGGGATGGGACAGATCAGATCAGGGCACAACTCAGTGGGCCCAAAGTACTGCTGAGGCCCCACCAGGGATCCGCCCCTTTCTCTGGGATACAGCACACTTTCCTGAGAGAGAAAGTGCCTCTAACACCACCGGGGCCTTAACTGCACCCTGGCTGACACTCTGCTCTGAAGGCCTCTGCTTCCGGCTCTGTCACAATTAGAGGCTGAGGAGACCTCAGGACAGGGTACCCGAAGGGCAGGATCTGAGCCAGCATCACAGAGACCACAGCATCTCGAGGCAGGGTGGCCTCCCTGCCAGGGAGGGAGAAGGAAGAACAAACCCCTGGCTCACCTGAGGCGGCGGCGGGGGTCAGAGGGCGTGCCCGCACGTCGGGCCGTGCCGTAGTCCGACATCATGCCGTAGTCCAGGTCCTCGTAGCCCGCACTGCGCTGGTCATCCTCCAACCCATAGGGCTCAGGGTGGAAGCGGTGCAGGTCCATGCTGCTCCCACCCACCCTCACCTGGGGCTGGGGCCCATACACATCCTGCCGACTGGGCGCCCGGTAGCCCTCCATGCTAGGCCGGTAGCGCTCCTCAATGCGGGTCACCCGGGACAGGCTGCCATAGCCATCAGGGCCAGCCGGGTAGCCATCTTCGTAGTGGCGGCCATAGCCGTCAGGAGGGTAGTGGAAGTTCCGAGGGAGGGTAGCAGTGCCCGCCTGTCCCACGTAGGGAGCCGGGCCCCCATTGCCATTCTTCCGGAAGTCTCGGCCCAGAGTCTGGATGTAGTTGTTAGAAACCGAAGCAGCATCCACTGGCAGCCCATCAGGCCCCACAGGGAGTGGCTGGACCGTCCGCGTTGTCACTGTCTTTACAACTTTCTTCACCTGTGTCAAGGACAGTGGACTGCTTAACAGGTCGCCACGTGCAGCCAGCCAGGCCATCTCACTGCCCAATGATTATCCGGCCTCTGCTCCCCTCCACAGACCGTCGGTAGCAGCCTTCCAGGAAGGACACTGCCTCCCCCACACACACCGTGAACCTGCCGTAGACCAAGCCAGCCCCGGTCTGCAACACTGCCCCAGGCCCTTGATTGCCCCCCACTCCAACCCCAACCTTCCCGGAGCTCACTGTGGTCTCTGTGCGGCGTGTGGTCCCGTCATCCGAGGTCTCCACGGAGACCACTGACATGGCTCCCTCAGGGTCCTCCTCCGTGTAGGTCTCCACGATCTGCCCTGGCTCCTGCATCCTGGGGATGGTGCTGTACAGAAGGTGACTGTGATCCTAGCGGAAAAGACAGCAAGCAGGAAACGACCACTGAGCCCTGCGGTCTACCGTGTCCTCCTACTCAGAGCTCAGGGACAGAGCTGACGTCCAGGCCTTTTCCATAGGACTCAGCAATTGGACTTTTTTCTGAGCAGTAAGCACAGGGCCTTTGCACCATCCCCCACTTTTATTTTTTGAGACAGGGTCTCGCTAATTTGCCAAGTTGCCTAGGCTGGGTTTGAACTTGTGATCCTTCTGCTCAAGCTCCCCAAGAGCTGGATGACAGGCACAGGTACCATGCCCAGGTCACACTCGGGGGGTTTTTCTGGGGCTTGTACAAAGGACGGCACACGACATTTCCAAATCCCAGTCACTTAACAAACATGAACCACGGTAACCATAGCCACGTCAACACCCAAAGCCCAGAGACAGCAAGTTTAATTTCCAGTTCTCAACATCTGAAGGAGCATGGACCTTGTGGACTGCTTACCTCCTCCACCTAAGGGACTCTTCAAAAGAGCTGCCTGCCCAACAGGGACGGTTTAAGATAAGCCAGAAGCCCCCCAAAGCACCATCTTTCAGCTGCCTCTGTCTAGGTAGATCTTCCTTTACTGTCTAAGGCTCAAGACCAGTCAGATTTCAGGTAAGAGTTTTCACAATGCAGAATCATTTCCGCCCTAAAAAGGTAGAGCAGAGCCCAAAGACGGACTGGACTGCAAGGAAGGGGGCAGCAGACAATATCGTGGTCATTAAACCTCCCCTCAGAACACGGGACAACTGAGCCCCACCCTTTCACCTTCCAAAGTGAAGGAAACTAGAGCATGGGTGCTCAGCAGGCGCCAGGCACCACGCAAGACACCCGTGTGCCTGACGGGCCAGCTGTGGAGGCAGAAAGGCGCAATAAAGCAGCCCCAGCCTAGAGTGCGGAGGATTACCTGGGGTCCACTGAGCTTCAGATCTGACAGTTTCTGTCTCTCAAGGTCAGCATCGCCCCCAAACCGGCCATTCTGAAACACAGCCCACAGAACACAGTTCATTCTCCTGGCCTCCTTTGCTGTAGCACACACCAAGATCTCCCCACACAGGAGAAAATCCTGGTGTAAGCACTAGGAAAAGATGTGTAGGACCCCTTTGGCCTAGCACTCTCCTCACAAGTGGAACCAGACCTCTGGCTCTGACCAGTTCTGCTTAAGAACAAGCCCCTTCTCCCTGGCATAGAACAGATATTCAAAAATGATTTGCTGGGGCTGGGGATTTAGCTCAGAGGCATAAGCGCCTGCCTTGTAAGCAGGCAGTCATGAGTTCGATCCCTGGTACTGATAAAAAGGAAAAGGACAAAAAAAAAAAAATGATTTGCTAGCTGGGTATGGTGGTCCATGTCTGTGATCCTAGCACATAGGAGGCTGAGGCAGGAGGATCCCAAGTTCAAACCTAGCCTGAGCTACATAGCAAGCCCCTGTACAAAAAAAAAAAAAAAAAAAAAAAACTATTTGTGAATAAACAACAGAGACCATAGGTAACTGTTTTGGGAAACCCTCACAGGAGAGCTAGGAAGGCTAGCTCTGAAAGTTTCCAAGAGGCTTCTTCATTGTTCAAGTGTTCACACTCTAATCCTAGGGGAAACTCCCATCCCAGGACACCTTAAAGAAAGCAGCAACAGACAGAAGAATCCCTTTGCAAACACCAAGGACACTGGCTCCTAAAGGGTCAAGAAGTCTCAATGCTCTCCTCACTGAGGATGCACGCACATCACACACTCCAGAAAGTCATCCTGAGGCTGCTGTCCCCAGCACAAGAAGGAACTGGACAACACTGTGCCACAGGAGGGGACACTCAGACAGCCAGGCCCAGCCCTGGTGGGCCCTGCTCCCACCCTGTCCCCTTCAGCTGGGAAATGCTACAGGAGAGGAAGTACTTTCAGGAAGGAGGAAGGGTGTGACTTCACTGCTGAAGAGAAGTTAAAAATAAGCACCAGAGAGAGAAACCATGTATTGAACCCTGGAATTCCCCACCAGCTCATTCCTGAGCAGCCTACTCTCTCCTTTCCACACTCACACATATACGAAGCACCCCGAGCCCACTGTCCAGCATCCATGTAAATCCCTGGGACCCTGCAGACACACAGCCTCCTTCCAGTGCGTGATACCCAAGTAGAATTCTGTTCTCTTGCCCAAGTAACTGCAAGACACATCAGCACAAGGAACTTTCGTAAAAACTACATGAGTAATCCTAGCTATTGGGAGGCTGAGCCAGGAGGACTACAAATTCAAAACTAGTCTGAACAACTTAGCCAGATCCTGTCTCAAAATTTACAAACATTTTGCCAGGTATGGTGGCACAGGCCTGTGATTCCAGCACTCCTGAGGCTAAGGCAGCAGGATGGCCACAGTTCAAGACTGGTTTGAACTACACAGAGTTCAAGGCCAGCCTGGGCAAGATACTGAAGCCATGTATCAGAATTTTTAAAAGAAAACAAAAATAGAACAGGCTGAAGGCAGGCATGGTGGTACACGCCTGTAGTCCAAGTGCTCAGGAGGCTGAGGCAGGAGGATCACCATGAGTTCAAGGCCAGCCTGCATTACATGAGACCCTGTCTCAAAAAAACAAATAAAAAAAAAAAAAAGAGGTCTGGATAAAAAGCTCACTGCCAAAGCCCTGGGTTCAATCCCTAGGAACATAAAAAAGAAACAACAAAAAAATCCAAGTGCTGTTCTGCTTTAGATCCAGAGTTCTCGCACACAGACAAGTGTACACACACATAGTAACCCTCAAGCAGAGCACAGCACAGTGGAGCTGGGTGGATGAACTTCAGGAAACAATCACTTCTCTTTCCTAGCACAGGCTCCCCAAGTTGCAGCAGGGTCGGCCCGCACAGGTCTGCCAGCTCCTGGGGTCATCGGGCTGGACAGCACAGCAATGCCACTCTCCAACTCCAGCCACACAGGGAAGGACAACCCCATCCTCCAACACAGGATGAGCAAAGCCAACAGAAGAGGACACGAGGGGACACAAGGACAAAGCGGAGCAGACTGCATCACACCTCCACGCAGGCACTCTCCCCGGGGTGCTCACCCTGGTCTCCCGAACTGTAACTGTTGACACCGAGGAGGAAACCAAAGCTCACTTCAGCATGGCCCATACTATACTGTGCATTGCTGTCAGAACTGCTTCCCACTCCAGCTAAGCGAGGGGCTGTTGGACGCCCACCAGAGCAGCAGCCCACCCACTCGGTGCCATCGCTGGAGAATACGCTGATCACGATGACCAAGAGGCAGAGACCCGCGAAAGGTGGCAGCCTCCGGCGGGCCCGCTGCATCGGGGTTACCTGGTGCCGGCGGGTGAGGGTGCCGTTGGCCAGTAGAGAGTTGGCATCCTGTGGTGAGACCCGGACGCGCTCCAGCTGCGCCGAGACGTGGCGCCGCTCCTCCTCCAGCGCCCGGGTCAGCTTCTCAAACTGGGCCTCCTGCTCCTTCACAGAGGCCAAGATGCTGGCGGTCGACTCCACCTCTGAGTCGTCCATGAAGGTAAGGGGCGGAGCCGCCGCAAAGCAGGGTAAAGAGGAAGGTGGCCCAGAGGAAGAGGAAGAGGGGGAGGCCCCTCACTTCACACTATCGGGAGGGCAGGGAAAGGAGAGAAAAGAGCACAGGTCAGAGAAGACAGGTGCATCACCACCCCCAGAGCCAAAGCCGCCACCCTCAAAGGGTTCCCTGCAGTGCGGAAGGCCAGCCACCACCGAGCCAGAGGAGCCCACCACCAGTACACACACCAGACAGCCCCACTGGTGCCCAGGACAGGCACCTGGGTCCCAGACGGTGCTGCCTCCGGGTGGGGGAAGCAACAGTGAGAGCATGCTAGGCGCCGTGGGTCAGCGCAAGAGATCGGACTCACTCTCCTTCCCTGCAGAGTGTGCTAGTATCTGCCTAACCCAAGCCTCAGCTCCAAGGTCCAGACAAGACTCCAGGTGCTAGGGTTGGGCTGCCCTGGAGTCCATGGGCACAGACCTCCTCAATTCTCCCACACTGCCGCAGTAGTGGCAGAATACACTGTTAACAAGCCAAGTAAGAACTGGGCATGCTGAGCAGGCATGACAGCACGTGCCTGGAGTCCCAAGCTCTGGGGAGCTCCGGGGAGCTGTGGAGGGCTGAGGCAGGAGAAGTGCCAGTTTGAACTCAGCCTAGGCAGTTTAGCAACTTAAGGAGGTCCTGTCTCACAATTTAAAACTAACTAATCAACCAACAAACAAAAAGGCTGAGGATGTAGCTCAGCACAAAGGATGCCAGGTTTAATCCTCAGGAAATAATGAATGAATGAACGAGTGAATGAATGGAAAATACTAGCTAGGATGGTGATACACAACTATTAATCCCAGCTACTCAGGAGCTGGCACAGGAGGACTCACGCTCAAGCCTGGACTGAGCAATTCAGTGAAACCCTGTCTCAAAACTGAGAAGCTGGGGGTGCAGTTCAGTGACAGAGTGCCCTTGGGTACATCCCCAGTACCAAAACAAGGAGAAATACTTTAGAACTTCCTACCACCAAAGGTGGAAGACAAAAAGGTCACTCTGCCTTCCGCAGCTCTATACTACACTGAGGGCCAAGGTGAACCTCCACTGAGACAACAGAAACATGTGTCAGAGGTTCCAGGCATATGGTTCTTCAGCTTTGTGGAGCAGGAAAAGGAGGGCTAAGCTCAAATGCAACGCTGGCACTGTCAAGGAGTTCAAACCTTAACCCTCCAGCTGAAGCTCCCCAGGGAGGTCTGAACAGAGGTCTCTCCGCTGGTTCCAACGCAGCACACACCCAGGCCCCTGGGGGCTCCTGTGCACATGCTTTTGGTAATGAATGGCAGTTACTGGACACACCGTGTGGGACTAAGCTAGCAGAGCAGGTGCTCTGGAGTCACACTGCTGGCCGTGTGCGTCTATTTCCCACTTTGCAAGCTCCAGGAGATGCTGTGGCCAGTCCAAAATACATGCTGGTGAAAGGCAGGCTGGGGAACTACTCCCCACCCTCTCACCAACCCCTAAAGAAAAAAAGCACTTAAAATACTTGTAACCTTAATAAATAGATTCCATACACACCTGTTAAGAGAAGGGTCGTAATGGGTTGGTCTAACACAGACAACAGCCCACTCTAGATTCAGAAAAATCATGAAGAAGCATCCCAGCACCACAGCAAGGAGGAAGCAGGGGAGAGAGCTGCAGAAATATTTGGAGGAAAAATGAGAATGAGGAGAAAATAAAATATACCCAATACATGCAGTCAAGAAAGCAAGAGGAGGTGTCGGGAATGAAAGGAGTCACTGAGAACAGAGGCAGGGTGGCTTCCTGGGACAGTTGGCCTCTTGGCCTGGCCTCTGCACTGGACATCAGGCCCACAAAAATGGTTCTTGCTGGAGCATGGACTCTCACACCACAGCCAGGGGCAGCAGGCCCAGCAGGCTTCACTCCCCACGCTGCTGCGGCCCTCCTTCCTGCCCTAAGGCAGAAACCTCCGAGGCAGGCAGGCAGGCAGGCCCAGTCCTGACACGCCCGAAAAACCACTGGGAAACTGACAGCAGGCAAGTGAGGACTAGCCTAGGCAGGGCCTCTTGCTCCAGCACCGGCACCGGCACCAGTTCCCACGCTCCGAGGGCCCCACCGTGCGCCAGGGCCCAGGCCTGTCTGCCCCACAGCCCGCCAGGCTCAGCAGCAGCAGAAGCAGCCACAGGAGACCAGCTAACTCCTGCTGATGCCCGGTCCCTGACCATGGCTCTTCCCAGAATCCCCTGCCCAGTGCTGGGCCCCAGGGACCACTGTCACACCCTGCTCTTCCAGTTCAGGGCTCAAGGCCACTCTCCCCTGTTCCATCCTTCACTCCCACAGCTGCTCGGCTGGCACCATTTTCCTGCTGCACTCCCGCATCACCACCTCTCAGGCTGCACCCTAGCCCAACCCTGCTCTGTGCTGTGCACGCCCGGGAGCCTCCCATACCGAGGTCACCCAGGACTGCACGCTCATGGACACATGCGGCTCCACCCTACAATCCTCCTTGTGACCAGAGCCCAGACTGCCACCACTATGGGCACTTGGGGCAACAGCACTGCTGGTGGGCAGCACCCTGCCCCAGGGATCATTGTTGGGCCCCAAAACTCTAATTCAACAGAGGGACTGGGTGGGTGGGAAGGAAACTCCCGGGCTCTGTTGGCAGGGTCAGGGCAGCCTGGCCCTGGTCCTGGCTGGAGAAGTCCCTATAGCAGGCAGAGGAGCAGCAGGCCAGGCAGGGGGCTACCACGACATCAGGGCAACGGTGCAAGCTGCACAGAGGTGAGGTCGTCAGTTGTTTCAAGGTTGGTTTCTACCTCCCAATTACATTACTTCACAGGGATGTCTCAGCCTCAAACTATTCAGTGAAGCAGAAGCAGAAGTTAGCCAGATGCAGAACATCTGCGAACTACAGGGAGTGGCCAGGTAGGTTTCCCCACACTAGTGGGTCCCACCTGCACCTCTAGAGTCCCCAGCCACCAGGCCACCACGGATCTGCTGCACAACTCCCTGCTGGGCCTTGCCTGTGAGGACCAAGGACCAAGGAGCTAATGAGTACCCAGGAACTCACACTCAGCACCCTGCCAACAAGGCGGGGTGCGGGGTGCCTGGGCCTTACAGCAAGGAGAAAAACTCGCAGAGGAAAGAACCACTCTGGGGACCACATACCACAACATTTGTCTTTCGCTGTCTGGGGACTGAACCCACACCTCCACACTGCGCTGCCCCTTTTTAAAATTTTTATTTTAATTAGTACACATAGTATGTACTGACTGCACAGGGAGTTGGCACACGTACGTAAGTACATATCACCTGTGACCTCCTGCCTCAGCCCCCCACAGTGCTGGGATTATAGATATGTATCACTAGTCCAAGCCACAAACGATGAATTTACACCTAGGGGTACACCATTCTGAAGCCTACAGACTACACAGTCCAAATAAAAGGGCAGGAAGATATCACAGGCCAGGTCATAGGCCCAACAACCCCTCGGATCTTTCTTTTTCACCATGACAAGAGAGGAGAAGGCTGCTATCCTTCTTTTTAGTTCACAGAATTATGTAGTCCTACTTACACATGACAGAGAAGAGAGAAAATGAGGGGAATATGAAGGCCTAACACTGAGATCCAATGCCTCTTTTCTGGGCCACACACCACAAAAAGAGCCACGGACCATGGACCGCTGAGGGCAGGCAAGGCAAGCAAAGCCTGTGAGTCCCATCTAGGTCCATCTCTGAGGGTTCTCAAGTGGACCACAGTCGCTGTCAGTGGTAAGGGGCATCAAAGGACTTGAGGTCGGAAGAGAGACATGGAAGCCAGCCTGGTCCTTCTCCTGGAGCTGGATTTTCCAGGAATAACTGCTTTTCCTCTCGAGAAGCCTAGGTGCTGAGTCACAGGATCGCACCCACTGCACCCCTTTCTGCAGTTACCGCACCCACAAACAGTCCCTCATTCCTGCAATGACCAGAAGCATCTGTCCCTTGTCAGAGCTCCAAACCAAAGCCCACTACACTGAACCAAGTGCCCGGAAGAACCCATGACGCGATGATGCCACGCAGGCAGCACAGCAAAAGCAAAACGAGCAGTGAGCAGGAGGGTGGGAAGGGGCACCCTGTGATCCCAGCACTCAGGAGGCTGAGGCAGGAGAACTGCCATCTCGTGGCCAGGCTGGGCTACACAGCAAGCTCACAGCAACTACACAGCAAGGCCGTCTCAACCCCCACCATCGTGCCAGAATGACCTGCTGTACCATAAACTGGTGGAAATATACTTTGGAATTATGATTCTAAAAGGCTAAGAATGTAGGCTTTGACGTACACACGGTAACTCATGCCTCTAATTCTTGCTACTTGGAGGCTGAAACAGGAGAATCAAAAGTATGAAGCACTGGCAACTTAGCAAGGCCTCAACTTAAAGTAAAAGTAAAAGCCACACCACATGGTGGTGCACACCTATAACCCTGCACTAGGAGTCTGAGGAAGGAGGACTGCTGTGAGCTTGAACTTGTCCTGAGCTATACAGTGAGTTCCAGGCCAGCCTGGAATACACAGACCTGCTTTAAAGAAATAAAATACAGCACACATAGCACTATAGAACTGTAGGACACAACATTCGAGCCAGAAAGGATTTGCTCCGAAAAGTCAAAGTCACTTATTCCTGTCCAATCACAAACCCACAGGCAGAAAATTGACTTGTTATATATTTTGACTTGTTTTATATATATATATATATATATATATATATATATATATATAATATGAATATATATTTATTCATTTATTTACTATTTGTTTACTTATTTTGAGATAGTCTTACTATGTAGTTCAGGCTGGCCTTCAACTGAAGCAACCCTCCTGCCTCAGCCTCCTGAGTCCTTTGATTACAGCCGTGAGCTTCCCAACCTGGCTCCAAAGGCATGTATTTGTCCACATTCTCCTGCAACTCCTGGTAGAAAAACTGCTCCCACCAGAGTGCAAGGTCTGAGTGCCTTGCACCCCAGCCTGCCACTCTGCTGGCCCTCGGAAACACAAGGTTCCTCACTGCCCTGGGAGAAATGCTGGCTCACCTAGCCTACAGAGCTGACCTTCGGTCACAACACCAGAGCCCAGTGCACAGGCGACACCTGCAGTCTCAGCCACTTGGGAGGCTGAGGAATGAGGATCTCCTGAGCCCAAGTGCTCACGCCAGCCTGGGCAAGAAGCCATGATCCAGAAAAGAAATCCCAAGAACAGCCTGCTCACCCCACCATCCTAGCTCCACTGCAGGGTCAGCCCTTCCACCTGGAGCACTTCCTGAGCCCACCCGAGCCTCTCCAGGGAGCTAAGGAAGTCTCTGGGCAAACCACCTTCCACCAGACTCGAGGGTAATAAACAAAGTTGTTTCTTCATACACTCATGGTCCCTGCGACTGGATGGCAGAAGTGGGAAGATCTGGGAGGGTCACTTGTATTCAGGAGTTTGAGCCCAGCCCAAGGAAAGCTAGAAGACTCCAGCTCTTTAAAAAACAAAAGCAAGAAAAACTCAAACAGAGGTTGAGGGGGAGTGGCAGCACACACCTGTAACCCTCGTACTCAGGAGGCTGAGGCAGGAGGGTCCCAGGTGTTTGAGGCCAGCCTGGGCTACACAGTGAGTTTAAGACCAGCCTGAGCTACATTTCAACACCCTGTCTCAAAATTAAAAATCAATAAAAGAAAGAAAGATGCATATGTATAATCCCACCTATTCAGGAGGTAGCTGAGGCAGGAGGATCACAAGTCCTTTTCAGGGGGAGGCAGGGATGCAGTTCAGTGATAGAACACCTGCCCAGCATGCTCAAAGTCCTGGATTCCACCCCAAACACTGTAAGAGCAGGGCTTTGGGGCTCCGTAGTACACACGTGTGGTCCCAATAAGCAAGCAGGAGGCTGAGGCAGAAGGATCACTTGAGCTCACAGGTCCAGGATGAGCCTGGACAACAGAGAGACCCATCTTGAAGAAAACACACTTGTAACGTAACAGCTAGACTAGGCACTTCCTGCTCTCCTGCCCCACCAGCAATGTGGGGGGAGCCAAACCCACCACAAACTGTGAGCTGACTGAGGTGACCGTGGGACAGACTCAGAGTGAGGAAGAGTGAGGCTCCCAGCCAGCCAGGGCCCAGGCCCAAAGAAACAAAACCTGCTTCTCCAGGGCACTACGTGACACCCAGGACTGGTCTGACGGGTCCTTGGGTTTTCAGGGGCCGCCTTCTGGTCTCCGGGTCTCCCTGCCCACATGCCTCTCCGGGCCTGCTTTGGGATGGCAGCACTCAGTCTCCTCTCCATCCCAAGGTCTAAGACACACAGTCGGCAGTCACTCACCTGGGTCGGGCATCTCTGCCAAGGTGCTGGCCTGGCCTTATAAGGAGAAGCAGGACTTTGGGAGAGGCATCAGGAAACAAAAGATCAGAGGTAGGAGCACAAGAGGGAGGTGTCAGAGCCAGTAAGGGGAGAGGCCAGAGCCTCTCTCCTCCCACAAAGGCAGGCAGAGAAAGGGAGGCCAGGTACACAGAGAAAGAGAGAAAGCGCCAGCGGAAATGGGAAGGTATGCCGTGGCTGAGTCTCTGGTCATAAAAGACAAATCCTACAATAACTAGGACCTCTTGAATTCCCCTCATTTGGCTAGAAAGAAAATGATCACCGAAAGGCTTGTGAACCATAGGGTTGCTGAGGTCACACCACAGTCTGAGCGCATTTTCCTTTTTTTTTAAAGGGGCAGCTTCTCAACAAACCCCTTACTTCCCACCGGTGGCACCGAGCTCTTTGCCCAATCCTCTTTACTGGGTCAAGCAGCAAGACACTGTCCTTTGCCTTCTGACAGGCATAGGGGACATGTAGGGGACATGCTGCCCTTTAGGGACAAACACCGAGAACCTGTGGGCATGGTGGCACATGCCTGTGACCACAGTGCTCCCAAAGGACGAGGCAGGAATCCTGCAAACTTGAGCCCCCACCTAGGCAATTAGCGGCTTGATGAGAACTTGAACTCTACAAGGCTAGGCACAGAGGTATGGTGGTACAGACGGACCAGGCATCCCAACCCTGGGAGACTGAATCGGGAGAACAGCGAGCATGAGCCTGGCCTGGCTAATTCAGTCTCAGAATTAAAAACCTCAAGAGGCTGAGCTCTGGAGCCCATGGCAAAAGCCCTAGATTCAAGCCACATATAGCAGGAGGAAAAAATCAAGGGAGTATCTGTTTTCTTGAGGTAGGGTTTTGTTAGAGTCTAGACTGACTTTGGACTCACCATGGAGTCCAGGCTGGCCTGGAACTCACAGTAATCCTAGGGCTTTCGACACCGCCTGGCCGATGGGGGAAGTGGTAAAGTCCAGGTAAAGAGAAAATGCCTTTTTCTTTTTTTCTTTTTTTTTTTTTTTTTTTTAAAGTATGGGGATTGAATTCAGGACCTTAGCACTGAGCTACATTCCCAGTCCTTTTTAATTTTTTTTTTTTTTTAATTTTGACAAGATCCCACTAAACTGTTCAGGAAGACTGATCCCTTAGCCTCAGGCCTTCTGAGCACTGAGACGGCAAGTGTCTCCGACCACGCCCTGCAGGAATCAGTATTTCTCTTCACTGAAAGAGCAAATCCAACTCTAAAGGAAAGAAAAGTGGTTTATTCCTGATCTTCCCATTCCCCTAGAAGTTATCACACTTAACCCTCTCGCGACACCCTCAAATGTGAAGCCTCCCCTCTCGCGACACCCTCAAATGTGAAGCCTACAGGCCCAGGACAGTCTCAGCTCCAGGGTCAGCCACCACCACTCCTAGCGAAAGTTCCTTTTTATGGTGAGTAAACTACACTTCAGGAGTGATTAGTATCTTGCCCGAGGCCATGGGCAGGAAAGCAGAAGCACAGATGCTCTATTCTGATTTACTTTTTGGTGAATTCAGATTGGATCTTACCTTGTCATCTAGGCCAGGAAGCCCAGGGTGCCCTCACACGCCCTCCTGCCTCAGCCTCCCCTGTGCTGGTTGATATCAGGTGTGTACGACCGTGCCCAGTTTGAACACAGACATTCCACTCCACCCCACCCCAGGATCTTCTCCTTGACGCAGCAGGAAGAGGAGTACGGATTTCTATGCTTCCACGGAGTAGTCAATTCCAAGTACAAAAGAGAAATAAACAAAAGGAAGCTTTTTGTGTGTCTAATGGAAAGAAAGGACAATAAGAAAAAAGGGATGGAAACAGACAGATCTCTGGGTTTTTGTTTTTGAAACAGAGTCTGCAATGTAGTCCAGGCAGGTCCTGAACTCACTATGTGTCTGAGGATGGCCTCAAACTATCAGAGATCCTCCTGCCTCAGCCTCCCTAACACAGGGATTATAGGTGTGAGCACCACAAGAGGCTCCTGAGCTTCACTTTAAAGAGAAAGACCTTAATCCTGAAGAAAAGATCAAAGAACCAGTACTCCAGGAAAGGTGCTAGGGACAAAACAGGTCCCACTCTGGACAATCACCCACCTTTCCAAGGCCAGTATGCTCAGAAACATGGCTACCTACCCTGTTCTCTTATCACCTCCAACTCAAGGGAGAAAATACAGATGTTCCTTCTCTCATTCTTAATGTCACATCTCACCAAACCCAAAGCAAAGGCAGGCTGGAGTGGGAAAGCAAGCCTGAGACCATAGAGTGGAGGAATTATTCTGCAATCTTGAGGTATGTCAGCAATCTGCCTCCAGGGCAGCTGCCCTCCTGGGCAATCAAAGGCTGGTTTGTGTGGCTTGCTTGCTTGCTTGCTTGCTTGCTTGGGGCAGGCCGGCTGGGAGAGAAGCGAGGACCCCGTGATCCCCAAGTGAGAGAAGTCACCAGCCTCACCACTGCTGAAACACAGGGAGAAAAAACAGAGCAAGAAGCAAAGAGGGAGGCAGGGACAAAGGATGCAACAGGTGCTACCGCAGTCCAGACCCAGGGGAATTCCAGGACACCACTCCCCGGTTCTGGGCAAGCCAAAGGACAGGCAGACTTCTCAGCCCTGCAGCAGCCAGAGGCCATGCTAAAGAGTGAGCACTAGGACACAGGGCCTATCACCTGTCTCGGCCAGCAAGAGCAAAACAAAGAGCCGAGAACCTCATTTAACATTTCTCTCCCAGAATCCCCTTCCTTAACTAAATCCCCCTGGCCATCCATAAATAACAGTAATACACATCACCAAATGGAGGACTACTGGGCTGCATCAGAACTCACACCCTCTGGTCCTGGGCAGCGCAATGCTGAGACCCATGACACCCACAGAGGTCACTCTCTTCTCAGCAGAGCCCCAGCGGAACTGCTCTCCAGGGACAGAGAATTCACAGGAGAACCACAAAGACAGCACCCCTCCACTCCTAGCTTTCTCACTTCCTGTCACAGTAGCACCAGACCACAGTCTCCCAGAAACAAACAAATACAAAGTGCTGGATTCTGGGCTGCGGGCCAGCCGCATTCCAGGGCATCCCATCTACCAATCACCAGCCGTGCTCCTGCTTTGCCCCACTCCATTCCTTATCATGTTAGGGAAAACAACCCTCCTCCCAGCCCCAAACCAAGGCTGGGCAGGACAAAGCTCAGGCAGCTAAGAACCGACAGATCTGGGAGCTGGGGTGGGAGGTGGGGGTTTTCAGGGGAAGGGGTTTAGAAGCTTCCTACCTAGCAGGCCCCGACAGTAGACAGTAACACAGAGGGCTTTAAAATACTCGGTCAAATTCAGTCCAGCCACATGAGACACGCCCCCAAGGCAGTGTCCTCCCTGAAATCTGATCACCTACCTGCACTCAGTCATGTAACAGTTCTACCGGAACTACAAGGGTCATAGCCTCTGTCAACCGGCTATCACCCAGTCCTGCCACTCTCAGAGTCCTTCGGACTCTTCCCCGCAGCACAGTGCTGAGTCCTGAGCAGGCCCCACCGAGAACAAACAAAGGCAGCAGACTCCACCCAGGCAAGCAGCAGTTGATCCAGTGCTGGGGCAAAGTTCCCTGCTTCTCCAGGGGAGGAGAGCACTGCTGGGAGCTGCAGTGTAGCCTGTGGCTGAGAGGTCACAGCAGCAACCTCAGCCTTTCCAATTGGGTTAGAGATCTGCAACCCAGTCCGAGAAAAAGAAAGCCTCCCTTCCTAATAAGGACCTCAGCTGGGTCAAAGAGTGAGAGAAATGATACATTTTTCTATGATCTTAAAGAGGCCACTGGAAGCAGCCCTAAATACAAAGAGCTGGACGCCCCACGCATAAAGAGTACTATCAGCAGAAATCTCCACAGGGACATTCCAGCCACTAGCCAGCAACATGTTCTCTTTCCCTATCTTCTCCTTCCCATCCTCTTGGGCCTCCCACATCCCTTTCTTGGACCTGCTAAAAGCACTGTGGACCAAACCCCAACCTCAGCAATCCATGAGGCAACAGGAGCTGAATCTAAACGGATACAATTCAGGAAGATTAAGTCCTTATCTGGACCTGGTACAACAAGGCAGGGAGGTAGGGCAGGAATACACAACTGTCAGCACTACAGGCTGGAGGTAAAACAATAGCTAGCAAAAGAGTAATCCACTTACAACACCACTTCTTGCAGCAAGCAGGAGCCCAGCACTGAAGCACACAGAAACCAAACTTTAAGGTCTCCTACCCAGGACAGAAGCAGACTGACTTACTTGTCCTCTCAGGGATGCTGCAGCTGAGCCTGGGGGCGCACCCCTGTCATAGAGCACTCAGGAGGCTGAGGCAGGAGTACTGTTTAAAGTCTGAAGCCAGCCTGGGCAACAATGCAACATCTTGTCTCAAATAAACCAAAAAAATAAAAAGCCAGCATTCTCACCCTATGTCCCTTACTTACAACAGACCAAATCAATCAGACTCAAGCACCAGATGCCAGCAGACAAGAACTAAAACTAGTAGCATCTAAGAGAGCAGAGTTTTCTGAGACACTTTCAAATAGGGAAAGCTGCAGAAGACACACCCCAGACCCCACATGGAGTGCTGCCAGTGGCTGCAAAGGATGCCTGGCAAGTTCTATGCGTCCAACTGGGCAGGTGAGACACACAGAGCTCCGACTCAGAAACACAGGCTGCCAGTGAGGAGGAAGGAGACCGAAAAGAGCCTACCTCCGACCATGACCCAGCCTCACTGGAGGGCGACTTCGAGCAGGCAGCAGATGATGTGGAGAAGCCGACCAGAGGAGGACCAATGGTTAAGAAGTCTCAGAGGGCACCAGGCACCACCTCGGGAAGGACAGGACGCTGGCTGTCCAGCTTTCTCACCACCCTCTCCAAACAAGGCCCAGAGCTGGCAGGGCTGGAGGAAGGGGAGGCAGGGAAAGAATGCGGCTGGGAGCAGTCAGCTACATTCCAGCTGACCAACATCCCACAGAGCACTGAGGATGCCTGGGAATCCAAGCTGCGCTGGGATGAGGCTGTGCGCTTCCAGTCCCTCCAGCCTCCTCCTGTGTGCTGCAGAGAAGGGTCATTGAGATGGACTGATGCAGGCACCAGCTGTTCCCGCTTCGCCCACCTCCCCTGCTCCTCCCACCCCACCCTGTCTCCGGCCAGCAGTTCAGACCCATTTCAAACACAGAGCACAACTGAAATGCCCCACTTAACCGAAAGATGAGAAACTTTTGTTGAGAAACTTTTGCTGCTTATTCTCAGTTGTCCAATGGGTTTCAATTCCTTCTCCACAACTACTTGGTTTATTTTTTTTTTTTCTTTCTTTCTTTTGGTACTGGGGATCAAACTCACAACATCATGCTTGCCAGCAGGGTGCTTACACCGCTGAGCTAAATTTCCAGTCCTATTTTTAAATATCAAGGAATATAAAGGAGGAGTATATAAAATGACATGTGGGAGATTAGGTTTCCTGGACTGCCAAAGCAAACTAGTGCAGGGCTCCTGTGTAAGATCGAGCGGACAAGGACAGCCACACCTCAACAAGATGTGACGTAACTTCCGAAGGCCCAGTAACTGAGAGCAGCATAACCAGTTCTCCCCCACCCCAGTTCCAAGTTGGCCAGAGCTGGGTGAGGAAGTGAAGGAAGCCAGCACTTCCTTTTCAGACAGGAAGTAAATTGGCCTTTCCTGTCCAGTTTTAAACAAATTGTCCAGCTGAATTTCAATGCTAACATCCTTTCCTGAGTTTGTTGCACAATTTCAAAATGGAGACACAGTCTACAAGTTTCCCTTCCTCCATACCATACATAACCTCCACATCGCAGGTAACACCTGGAATTCAAAATTCACACTAGTCAGCATGCTGATGCACATCTGTAATCTCAGCACTCAGGAGCCTGAGGCAGGGACATCATTGCAAGTTTGGGAGCAGCCTGGGCTACCAAGTAAGCTCAAGACCAGCCTGAACTGTACAGGGAGACTCTGTCTCAAAAAACAAAAAAAAAAAAACAACAACAAAAATAAAATTTCACTCTAACCACCTCTCACCACATCTACCACAGAAACCACAAGGCTTCTGTGCTTCTCATACTACTGAAATAGCCACCACCTGAGAAGCAACATGTAACTTAACTCAAACATTCAGGCTTTGAGGTCCTCAGAGCTGACCCATCACAATCACCAAGGAAGCTTTTTGAAAGGAAAAAAAAAAAAGTCTCCTCACCTCAGCTGCTGGAGAGGATGGCTAGAAGTTTATGTGTTAGGCTCATTTTTTGGTTGTTTGCTTGTCAGCAGTGCACATGGCCTCCAAACTGACCTACATTCCCTACCCTTTTGTTTGTTTCTTTGTTTCTTGAGTTGTCTTGAGACAAACTGGATTCAAACTTAGCACCCTCCTGCCTCTGCCTTCCATAATGCTGAGATTACAAACACGTACCACCACACCCCGAGTTTGGAAATTCCTGTTTTTAAAAACCCTCCACAGTGGCCAGGGATTAGGGTTAGACGCCTACTACACAGGAAATCCTGTCTCAAAAACCAAACCAAAGAATTCCCTCAAGGAACAAAGAGCTGTGCCATGTTTTCAAAGCCTGATTCTGTATAATATGCCAAAAGAAGTCTGAAGTAATAAATCCAGCAGTCAAGACTCAGGTGTTTCTAATTCATTTGACAATGTATAAGAGAAATAACCAGAAATCTGGATTCACGGGTTACTTGACATTTATCCAAGCAGGTTACTTTAACTTCTGGCTTAACTAAGAATAAGTAAGCATGGAACCAAATTGTCTTTCAAAGAACTAGGAAGAAGATGAGGGGCTAGTGACAGAGCTCAGTGGTAGAGTACATGTGTGCAAGTCTGGCTTTGATCTCAACACTGCAAAAAGAACAACAAAAAGCCATGCAAAAAAATATTTCCATAAGGAAGCACATGTCACTGAAGACTTAGCAAAAAGGGCATCAAAAGATATTATCATGGCCAAACATGGTAGTACAGGCCGGTAACACCAGCACTAGGCAGTTAGACTGCCATGGGCCCAGGCCAGCCTGGGCTAAACAGCAAGTTCAAGGCCAGCAGGAACTGCATACTGAGACCCTGTCTCAAAAAAACAGAAAGAGATTTTAACATTTTCTTAAAAGACATACTACCATGATAATCACAAACATCTCAGCCTCATTTATACCTCCTTAAGTAATACATATCAACCAATTATTTGAATCAACTTTAAAATCTCGGGAAATCTGTGACTGCCTGGAATATTTCCCATGCAAGATGATACACTTAGTTACTGGACCAAAGAAGAAAAGTGAAGGGGAAAAAATGCCTCCTGATAAAGGTCATCTCCCAAAGACGATATTAAGTAACAGGATGTGGACTAGCTAAGTATAATTAAAGGGAAGAAAGGAGGATAACCAGGTCAAGTACTAGGGCTAAAAACTCTCAACCAAGAAAAAGAGACACACACAGAGATTCTTTCAGTAGGTGACAGACCAGTGGAACCAGAAGTCCTGAGAGGAAAGTAAGAGTAGGTAAATCATGACATAGGTCCTCTGCTAAGCCAATATCCTTTCACTTTCCCAGATGGCACTGCCACAGAATATCAAATCACTGATTAGTGGATGCTCCTTTCTCAACTCCACCAAAACCAGCAGGTACTCTGATGACCCCTAATGAGATAAACATACCCATAAACAGGGGAAATAAAAACCTGCTGGTCAGGAATGATCACTGATGACAATGTGCAGGACAAAAACATTAAGTATGGTAACCTGTCCACTGGTCCTTCATCTCCAGTATGAAAAGGAAGAGAGGAGAAGGGAGGGCGGAAGGAGAAAGAAGAAGGAGGGAGGAAAACAGAAGAATGAGAAACAATAAAGAAAATCAGTCCCTGAAGCCTTCAAATCCCAATGATTACAGAGCTTTAAAGAAGCAGGAGGGCCAGGGATATAACTCAGTGACACAGTACCTGCCTGGCAAGTGCAAAGTCCTGAGTTCAATTCCTGGTACCAAAAAAAGGCAAGAACTTTTGGTTGAATAAATGCAGCAGAAGATAAGTGGAGCAAAGTATGATACTTAGTCAAATCAACACCTTTGTCCTCAAAAAGAAACTGTACCAGCTCTCAGCTGTCACTCCTCCTGTTTGGAGAAAAGTATGTGGCTAAGAAAAGGAAATTTGTTCTCCATTCCCAACCATGTAAACCTATTCCCAGTAGCTATAATGTCATTGTCCTCCAAAACAAGGTCATCAGCCTGTCCAAAACCCATGGCTCTGAGAGTTCCTCTCCTGGAGCTGAGGCAGAGACAGAGGGGGAGACTGGACAGGTACTCCCTCAACCCAGGGACAGCCCACAACAAGTGGGAAGAGCTGTCGCCATGGGGCCTGAGGCGAGGAGATAGCTTTTCCTGGTGCTGACTGATGCTAAGCCAGGTCCCACACTGCTCCCTCTTCCCTGCACATGGTGGGCCCTCTCTAGCCTGGCCTCTACCCTCTCCCCGTATCCTGCTCCCCAGCAACAAGGTGCCTCCGTGGTCTCTGCGCTGCACTGCCCACCTGGCCTTGGTCTCCAGACACCTCACACACAGGCTCTCCACAGATGCTCAGCCAGCACCTGAAGACAGCAGCATCGCACCAACACTGACAAGCCTCTTTGCTTACTCGTATTTGCCTCTCACAATGGTACAAAGTCTGCAAAGACAAGTATTGATTAGGTCTCTTTGGCTCATTTTATGCCAGGGCACCATATACAGCAGGCTTTCAAATTCCTTTTGGATGAATGAAGATGTTTTACTTCAAATAAACACAAAGAGTTAAATGCCAGAAAAACAAATCAGCTCTCATTTTCATTTCTACACATTTTTCCTAATTGTGATCTCAGTCCATAGCTGGCATCTCCCGCGGCCTCACCTGCCCACGTGGCTGACAGCCAGAGGAGACACTCAAGTGGCAACAGTGCCCCAGTTTACAAAGTCGTCACCAGAGAGCAGAGCTGCGCAAAGGTTACAGAGCTCCCCCACTTTCACAAAGGGGCAGGAAAGAAATCAGATTGGCACTGATTTCTCTTTTAAAATAGATTCCTCTATTTTAAAAGTGTACTGAATATACAGCAGCCACTTCATTTCAATGAGATTTACTTTGCTTCCAATGAAATGGGAACTGCAGGTGCTCCGATAAAGCAAATGAAAAGCTGACCTAGTTTCCATAACCGTGTCCCATGTCCTAGACCATTGGAATAAATTTTGGTTTCTTAAAACACAAGCTCCCTAAAGACAACAGCATTCGCTCCACAAAGAGAACGCCTGATGCTGCACTGCACTCCAAGGCCGCACAACAGGCATGCACACACAACACTCAGCGTGCATCCTGGAGAAGCCGCTTCCTCTCCCCTCCCGTCAGGAAGCACAGTGAGCGATTAGTTAGGGAATGAAGAGGAGCACTGCACATGAAAGCTGAAAACTAATCTAAATACTACAAGAGGACATCGATCTCCTTGAGTTACAACGGTAACCCTAATACAGATCCAACAGAAATAAGCCAGAAGCAATACCCCAAC
Source organism: Cavia porcellus (assembly GCF_034190915.1). NCBI lineage: Eukaryota > Metazoa > Chordata > Mammalia > Rodentia > Caviidae > Cavia > Cavia porcellus. The sequence goes on along the minus strand of NW_026947500.1, from coordinate 51,175,558 downwards.
CATCCTAACTGCAGCACGTAAGTATTATTCTAGAATAAGAATCAGAAAGCTCCAATATCAAACTATTACTGAGGCAAAGTGATACCCATGAAAACCACCAACCAAAGTGGGAAATGATAGAGCAGGAAAGCAGCAAAGAGAGACAAACGGAGACACCTCAGACTCAGGAAGGCAGACAAACAGGAGAAAACTATAAGGAGTATCTGGAGAGGAAAATGCAGGATAAAAAAAATGTAGGAAGCAGTCAGGTATGATGATACACACCTATAATTCCAGCCACATGTGAAGCTCAGACAGGAGGATGACCAATTCAAAGCCAGCCTGGGCAATCTATAGATACCTGCTCCAAACATAAAAGGGCTAGAGATGTAGCTCAGCAGCACAGCGTCAGAACAAGTGTGAGCGGGAGGCTCTGGGTTCAATCCTTACTCCTCCCACTAAAAAAAAATGCTGGGTGAGGGAGCTCTGCAAGAAGGCTATGGAGAGCCAACAGAAATTATTTTAAACACCACTCAGAACACCGGCTTCATGGGTTCTTAGTATGAAAAAAAAGGACGAGAGGGCTGGGGATTTAGCTCAGCAGCTTAAGTGCCTACCTGGCAAGCCTGAGGTTGTGAGTTCAATTCCTGGTACCAAAAAAAAAGGTGACAGGAAAGAAGGAAATTCCAGGCTGAAAGAAAGCTGAAAATTTCAGGCATGGCTGCCTCTCTCACACACACATCCCACAGGCCACAGCTTGGCTTTTGCACACGCAAGAGCAGATTCTTTTCTTAGAAGCACAGGAAGTACTATTCATGAAACTCAAAACTTCTACATGGCACAGTTCTGTAAATGTATAAATGTTTCCTGAACACAAAAAAGGGAATTTATTTCAAGAAAAGAGATAGTAAAAACCTCCCTTCATTTCTATGTGATTGTTTCCTGTACAACTACTCATAACTATTATCCTACCAACTCATCTGCACAAGTGAGGCTTTGAGGTAAAGAATCTGGTTCCAAATCAAGAATAGTAAACCCAAACAAAAGCTTTTTAAACCCAATGAATGGCAAAATTAGAAAACTAAAAAAAGGTCTGTTGGATACCAGCGTCTCTTCCTATAGTGTAGGTACCAAATGGTAGGAATCAACTAGTATTGCTAATTTTTCTTCTAAACTAAGTCTCATGAAATCATTAAGAACTGGGCATGGTGGCACATGCCAGTAATCTTCAGCACTCTGGGAAGCTGAAGCAAGAGGATTACAACTTCAAGTCCAGTCTTGGCAGTTTAATGAGCTCCTGCCTCAAAATGGAGGTCAAGGAGCCAGGCATGGGGCTGTAACCCCAGCACTCAGGAGGCTGAGACAGGAAGACTGCCAAGAGTTTGAGGACCACCTGGGCTACATAGCAAGTTCAAATCCAGCCTGAACTATGCAGTGAGATCTTGTTTCAATCAATTGATCAAATGATCAATGGGTTGTGAATGCAGCAGGATATAAAGAACCTGGGTTCAATTTCCTGTAGCACCAAAAAAAAGTAAAATGCTCAGGCTTTGCCACCTGTTTCTCTTCCCCTACATTCCCCTACATTCATACTTTACATTAATAAAAGTTACTCATTCTCAAATTGGGCGTGGTGGTACATGCCTGTAATCTCAGACCACAGGAAACAGGCAGAATGAACTAGAACTCCACACCAATGGGGGTTACACAATAGGGACCCAGTCTCAAAAAAAGAACAAGTTATCCCTTCTCATATCACCACTGTTTGGGACAACTCCACCCACATAACTCCTACTAAAAATGAAATTCTTCCCATGGAGAAACACATTGACCTACCCACGCAGGTAGCCAAATTACTCTACACTTCAAGGATCACATCGATCAGTGAATCCCAGGTTTTGGTGGCTTCCCACCGTTTGGTGTTTGGCACTGAGAACTGAACCTAGGGCCTTGCACATGCTGGGCAAGCATGCAGCAGCCCCAGCCCCAAATGGCAAATTTTGTGGGGCTTCTTTGGGAGACAGAGTCAATATCACCTTTTTTTTCCTTTCCCTTTTTGGCTGTTTTGTTTTCTCTTAAATCTCAGTTTTTGTTGCTGCTGCTTTCTTTTGGCAGTACTGGGGACTAAACCCAGAGCTTCACAGAGCTGCACCCCACCAGTTCTGACCTAGGGTTTCATGGAGTTCCCCAAACTAGCCTAGAACTTGCCGTCCTCCTCGTCTCAGCCTCCCAGCTACCTGGGGTTACGGACAAGCCCCACTATGCCCAGTTAAATGTTGGGTTTTAAAAGAATTTAAAAGCTATTCAAAGCCAGGTGTGGTGACACACTCCTGCAATCCCAGCACTTGGGAGGGCAAGGCAGGAGAACTTTGAGTTCGAGACCAGCCCACATCACAAAACCATCTCAAAGGCAAGAGCAAAAAAAGACATGTAGCACACAAAGTTTGAGCCCATTCGTTGTTCTACTATGAGCTGCTCACTGCTCATGAGTTTTACGTACTTCACCAACTCACTGTCACAACAGAAACAGTGTCACTGCCACCACTTCACAGGGATTAAACTCAGCGCAGGCCAGGCTCAGAACCCACCTCCCTGCACTGTGCAGCTTTCCAATTAGAGATCACCTTGGGGTCAGCACAGTGAGGAAGGGGAATAATGATCCAACACTGGAGGCAAAATACTACATGGCATCTAAGTACACAGAGGTGAGCAGAGTTACTGTGCTGCCCTTGCAACTCTGCTGCAAACCTGAAATTAAAACTTAATAATCACTTTTAGCATCACACAGTGAGCCATGTTTTCTGAAAATCACAACCAAATTACCCACTGCTACCAGCACCTATTCCCTAAGAAAACTCAGAGCCAGGCATAGGGGTACGCACCATAGTCTCAGCTACTTGAGAGACTAACACAGCAGACTGCGTAAGCCCAGGAGTTCAAGACCAGCGTGGACAACACAGTGAAAGCATGATGAAAGAAAATCTTCAGATGGTGGGAGTGGTGGCACACGCCTGTAATCTCAGCACTCAGGAGGTTGAGGCGGGAGGATCGCTGAGAGTTCAAGGCCAGCCTGACCTGCATAGTGAAAATCTGCCTCCGAGATTTAGTTCAGCAGCATAAGCACCTGCCTTGCAAGCAGGCTGTCATGAGTTCAATCCCCAGTACCAATAAAAAAAAAAAAAAAAAAGAAAGAAAGAAAATCTGCCTCAAAATGACAAAAAATTTTAAAAAATAAAAACTCTCTGGATCCCTACATCGCTCTACTATGTGCCTGATCTGAACTGCCCATCCCCTGGGCAAACTGAGACCACAGGGCTCACTGGAGATCAGAATCTCTCACTCTGAGGAGCATCGTCCCCAAATTAGGCCAGGTCTTCAGAGCTTAGTATCCAATAATCAACAATACACAATTCCAAATGATAGGGAGGGGTTTAACTCAAAAACTGCATTATCACAGCAAAATTCAAATTAATCACACCCTAGTTCTCCTCTTCTTCCTGTGACCTCCAGTCAGGCTTCTTTCCAAGCTCCATGGAACCCTCAGAGCAGCATGCCAGAGGCCTGGTGCCCTGTCCACATGGCAGGACACCTAGCCCTCCTCTGAGGAGGGGTAGCCCAGCTACCCATGGTGCATTCTTTTACGCAAATTCCCTGCTGGTACTAAATTACCTCTGAAAACTAAGTGTGGTTCTGAAACTCATAAACTTCCCAATATACTTCATGAACAAAAGCTCCCAAAGTTCCATGGCTGAAGCAGTGATTAGAAAAATATAATTAAAAAACTATACATACATATACATATATACATACATGATGACATCAGTGCCTGGGGATGAGTTCAGTGGCAGTGCACTTGCCTAGCAGACACAAGACCTGGAACTCAATCCCCAGCACCACAAGAAAAAAGAATAATAACAACAATAATAATACACTGTCTTTAAAACACTGAGCTTATTAATGTTCAACACTCTCAACATCTTTATATTTTTATCTGTTTGTTGTTTTGTTTTTGAGACAGGATCTCTCAATGTAGCTCAGGCTGACCTGAAACACAGGGTGATCCTCCTGCCTCAGCCTCCCAAGTGCTGGGATCAGAGGCAAGCTCTTTATACTTCTATTAACAGGTGCAAAATCATGCATTCCAGTCAGGGCAGAAAGCACTGCCTCCCACAAAGCTTTACATCACATGGGAATTTTACTAATTTCCATTGTGTTGCTTCCTATCTCAGCTTGCTTCCAAGCCGTCTACACCAGTCTCTGAGATTCCCATCTAGCGCCTCGGGTAACTGAGAGGAGGCTGCTCAGGGACACTGGGACATGTGCTACAAGGACGCAGATACAGGATAGTATCACACCCAGGCAATTCAGTCAGGAGGGAAACACAACAAAGTAAGACAGACAATTCTAACACACTACGACAATATATTATTTGAACACAAGCCCCTTGAGTTCAAATTGATCCTTGTGTTCAAACACATCCCTGAACACAGCGCAGCAATAACACAATTCCAAAGAAAATACCTGAAACTTCCCTGGAAGAAATTTCACTGATAAGCAAGTGAAGTCTGAAACAATTCTGGGAAGTTGAAGAAATTAGGGTAGGTAGGGAAGTTGAAGAAAAAGAGGTGCAGCATAAAGCTCCGTGGTAGAGCACTTGTCTAGCACGCACAGGGCCCAGGGTTCTACCCCTAGCACCTCAAGGGAAAAAAAAAATGCTATTAAAAAGCCAGGTGCAGTGGCAGAAACTGGGAGGATGAGGCAGGATTCCAAGTTTGAGCCTTACCTAGGCCATTCAGTACTTCCCAAGTCACTAAAATTTAAAAAAGGTTAAGGATGAAGGGCTAAGGATGTAGCTCTGTGCAAAGACACAAGGATCAGTGGGACATGGGTATCATATATGGGAAGATCCCTCTCTAAAGGTTAAAATAATATCCATTTGAGCACAGTCAGTTCCCCATGGCACTAAGGGAAATGGATCTTTTATATACATTATCCCAACCCAAGAGGTAGAAGGCTGGAAATCTATGACCTTTCCTGAGCTATGACACATCTTGCAAGGGTTCATTTTAGTTCGGGCTGTTACTTCCATTTCTTCTGAACAAGGTCTGTGCTAAATCACTGTTTAAGTCCATGGGACTCTGTAGTTAGTCACCAGGGTACATCCTGGCTACCACCATTCATAAACAGTAAGATTTTCAGCAAACCTCAGGCTTCTCTCAGTCTCAAATTCCCTTTAAAAAAATTTTTTTTTCAGAAATTAAATAGTTTATGCAAAATGCAGAATCAGAGAGGGGGAGGCCAAGGACAGGAGGGCCAGCAGGCCCCAAAACAGAAAGCAGTCACTTACTGGAGCTGATCACTTTGTTATTGCAGGTGACAGTAATCTACGCTTACTTCATTTGCATCCATCCTATCTCACCATCCCTGGAGAGCAGCTACTTCATAAATCCAGACTGGTTGATAATTAATTACTCAGAGCTTTCATTTTTAAATTCCCCAACAGTCTGGATTTCACAGCAGCTGAAGGAACGTGCTCTTGCCCCTTGCCTGCCCATCACCGGATCCAGAGAAAGGAACTGCAACTCCACCGCCCAGAGACTCCACCTGGAAGAGACCTCCACCTTACCCACATAACAAAGAAACCAACACTGTTCCTGTGGAGGCAAGCAATAGGGGAAACTGCACAACTCAAACCCTTTTTTTTATTCATCATTTTTTTACCCCAAATTAAAGTGAGGAGCAAAATTTTTAGATTACAAAATAAAAGATTTACTTGGCAGCCCTTCTTATCAATTTCAGAAAGAACTGCTGGAGGTTGGGTAAAAGATAAATCTTCCATCTTATCACCCCAAGGCTTTCTCCTCCGCACCAATCAAAACAATGCCTCAGTTCAGTTCGGGGAGACGGTGCTAACTCCAACGCTCAAGCCATACAAAGCCCGGTGTCGACAGTTGGACCCGAATCACCATCACTCAGCCATCCAGAACCTATTTTCAAACTGCCTTTGTACTCCTCCTTCAGACTCCTGCCCCCCCCCCCAAAGGTGGAATGGGAAACCGATGCTCGGCAGCAGCAGCAGGACCAAACCCCAGCCCCACCGGGACACCTCTCCTGTCCCCAGTTGGCCGAGGACAAGGTAGGGATAACAGGCAAAGGGAAATCTGAGGAAAATTAAACCAGAGCTGTAGCCCAGCACACTGTCTGCACTGCCTTCTTTCTTTCCTTTTAACTGAGTTGTTCTGAGATCCAGCCATCGAAATGTTCCTGTACTCTAGCCTAGATTATACTGAAAGAAACAAAGTTCTGCTTTTTCCTGAAGCCACAACCTCGCAAGGATGAAATCATCTCTCAAGAAATGCTCTCATGCTACCCAGAGAAATTCAAGGAAGTGTTCTAGCTGAGGCAGACTGGGGGCAGGAGGGAGGGCAAATCAGAAGATTATTAAAGGTACACAGCACTTTACAGCAAATGAGCAGCTTACCCAAGAAACCTCATCTAGTCACGGCTAGAGCAGTGTCTCTTCCAGCTACAATTTTCAAAGGAGGAAGAGAACACCCTAGTTTCCACCGACCCATGAGTGGACTATATAATTATCTAGAATCAGTACTTTTGCAAAAATGTATTCACAGAAACAAAAATCAAACACATCTTCAGGTTAAATGCAGGATACGACAGCACTGCCTTTGGTGCTAAAAGATTTATGATTTGTGGTATATTAACAAAACAAAACCTTGCCTTCAAAAAACAACTTTCGGTTGGTTTAAAAATAAAAGACTCCCCTCATGCTTTGTCAAGTATGTCTAAAACACAAAATCTGTGCTTTCTCTCAGCCTAACAGCCCTTTCAGACCACGGGCTGGACATATCTCCAAGTGTGCTGACGCTTTTCCTAGGTAAGGAAAAGTGTGAGCAGATTTCCTATTCCTGTAAGCACAGAGAGCAAAGGCTCCTGGCTTTCGCACCTGAACCTGGAACGCATCCACACACCTGGCCACCGAGGAGAGGCGGCAGTGGAGGACTCCGGTGGCCGCTCAGCGAACACAGGGCAGTTTGTTTTCCTTTATGAAACAGGGCAGGGAGGCTCCCACCCGCTGCACCTGGAGAAGTGAGAGAAGGATCCACCCCGGAGCACCAGGGCTGAACCCCATCTGGCCACGCAAACTCTCAGGAGGAAAAGGCAGCACTGTATATCCATGCTGCCAAGCTCCCCGCAACTTTCCTTCTCCACAAAGCAATGGTAAGAGGAAAACAAGTTCTGAAACATATGAAGAGCCATCTGTATAACGAGCTACTGACCCGGACAAATTCCTTTCCCAACCCACACGCAACATGCCAAAAAAAAAAAACAACTTTTGATTTGGCCTGTGAAAACAAAAGTGTTAGTTTGATCCAGAAAAAAATACATAACATAAAAGAACACACCAAAATGTACATTTATACCACTTTTCTTACCCTCTGGTTCTATTCTTCTCCTTGTATTAGATGGAGTATTTAGAAAATTTTATCTCTGTTTAAAACGATAAAACACCAAAATTCCCCCAGAGTATTTAAAGTAGAAAGGAAAAATAACTGCTTCAAAGTCACCCATCAGCACAACAGACTCACTCCCGTCCTTAAATTCCCTCCCGTTACCGGCAGACAAAAATTCACTTCTCTGCCCATCTGTACGCCCATCAAAAAGAAATAAAATAAAAATAAAAAAGGCACACACCTCAAATGTGGACTCCTAAATGCCGGTCCCTTAGGAAAGAAACCCCAGGCGCAGCCAATGTGCTGAGCAAGGCAGATCCAGCCAGGCAGCTGATTTTCACCACTGCTTCCTCCTTTCAGGCTCTTTCCTGATCTTCTTTTTCTCCCTCTCCCTCTGTCTTTTTTTCCCCTCAGATCCAACACCTAAAATGGAAGTTGCACCCAGCCAAAGGCAAGGGAGCCTGGGTGGTGACAAACTGATCTGGCAGCCCTGCCCCCTCGCTTTCCTAAGTGATGTCAGCCCCTACGAGCTTCCAATAGGAGCCGGGCATAAATCAGGGAGCTGACTGTATCCAATAGGAAACTTTATTATAGGAAATTAAAAAAAAGAGGAGGTGAGCCGGCGACAGGAGGAAGTTTTATATATATATATATATTTATTTATTTATATTTAAAGGATGGACCCCATGGTCTCGGAGAGACACTGTGGAGCGGCAGGTGGGAATGCAGGCACAGCGTTCTCAGAGTGGCCCCGGAACCCAGCTACTCTGCCACAGGACTCCCGCTGCTCCCACGGCCCAGCCCAGCCAGCAACAGAGCTGCTGTATTTGCCGGCTGCTGTTTGCCTGGTCGATTTCTACTCCACAGCATTTTCCCAAGGGAAGGCGAGAAAGGCAGGCGAAAGAGACCCCAAGGTGGGGGCTCCCTCCCTCGGGTTGTTGGGATGGTAAAGAGCAGCCGAGCTAGGGAGGAAAGCAGGGTTGAGCTCGGCACCAGCCTCAGCATCAGTAATCCGAACTTGAGGGAATCGGACCCCACCGGCTGCTGAAGAAAGTCGCTGTCTTCCCACTGGTCCCAAATGAGCGAAAAAAGGCAGATTTATGGGAGAGAGTACATGGGATCCAATGAACAGGCAGTCGGCCTAGAACAGGTAACACACAGGTCCAGGAAGTCCTACAGCAGAAGATTCGGTTTCTTTGCCAGCTCGGGCTTATGACTCGCTGGTTCACACCTTTTCCCACACAAGCTCCTAAACAAAGACCTTCTGGGCGTGTTCTTTCTGAGTGCAGAATCGCAGAATCGGAATCCTTCTGCTGTGTCCTTTAACTGTCAGGCCATGCAGCACAGGAGAGTATGTTCTACCTGCCAACACCACCAGTACTGTACAGCGATTAGCTGAGACCACACACACAGGAGGATCCAGGGTACAGTGGTCTTCTAATGTGCTGAGAATCTAAAGCCTACATGAAGTTTTCATAACCCAGGATTGTGATGCCAAGCACAGTTCTGCAGGCAGATGGCCTGGCTTCAGACTCCGCCTCTGCCCGTGCCAGGACTCAGGGGCATGCGCTGCTGTGTGCCCTGGGCCACGTCAGACAATCTCTGACCCTTGCTTTCCTTACCTATGAAGCAAGATAATCACTGTATCTCTATCACAAGTCTGTCTTGGCCTGGTATGCTGTGGCACACCTGAAATCTCAGCAGTCTGACAGCTTGAGACAGGAGGACTGCAAATTTGAGCCCAGCCTGGACAACTTAGCAATTTAGTGAGACCCCCATCTCAAAATAACAACAACAAAAAAAGGGCTGGGGATACAGATCTGTGCAAAAAGCCCAGGACTCAAACCCAAGGACCAAGGAACAAACAAACAAGGACTGTTATAAGGATTAAAACGCACATTAAGGGGGCTGGGGATTTAGCTCAGCAGCATAAGCACCTGCCTTGCAAGTGTGTAAATGTGTGGTCATGAATGTGAGTTCGATCCCTGGTACCGATTTAAAAAAAAAAAGACAAAAAAATGCGTATTAAGATCATAAAACATGCATATAATAGGAGTTCACTGTGAACACAATGGGCTTCTCCCCCACACCAGTCTGACTCCAAAGTCCAGCTCTTCCTGCCACCTTCCTCTGTGATCAGGATAAGGGCAGAATCCCTTGTTCCTTTCAAGGCAGCATACATGTTCACCATGCATTACAGCAGCACTAACCTGGTGTGCCTGGTCCTTACCCATCTAACCCAGAAGCCCCTCCACCTCAGCACATATGAGGAACACACCTGTCAGGCTGACCCAGTCAGTATCTACTCTTCCTGTGTGGTCTATAGACTTTTTGTGGGTTTTTTTGGTGGGGGAGACTTGAGACAGGGTCTCACTATATAGTTCAGCTTGGCCTCTACCCTACAGTGACCCTTCTCCCTCAGCCTCCAAAGTGCTGGGTTTACAGCAATCCACCACCAAGCCTGGCTTGACCTATGGTTTTAAAGGCCCAACTTGGCTGAGTGTGGTGGTGCATGTCTGTAATCCCTACACTTCGGAGCTGAGGCAGGAGGATCACTGTAAGTTCAAGACCAGCCTGGGTTACAAAATGAGCTCAAGGCCAGGCTGACCTGCATAGTGAGACTCTGTTTCAAAAAAAAAAAAAAAAAGACCCAACTTATCTGCAGTTACTACACACCAGACAAGCATTACAGCATTTGTCTGATGGGTCTGATAACAAATTAGAATGGGAAATGAATACACTATTACAAAGATAATAAATAACTTTTAAATCTCATTACCCAAGAATCTTTTATTATTTTTATTAGGTATCCTTTACTTCTTCTCTCCTTCCAAAGCAAATTCAAAAGCCAAAGATGATCACTAAATCCAAAAATGAGCAACTAAAATGAAGAGACACTTCTCAGAAGACAAACAGCCAAGAAATACATGAAATGCTCAGTATCGCTGACCGTTCAAGAAATGTAAATTAAAACTGAAATTCCAGGAGCTGGGGGTTTAGCTCAGCGGCGTAAGCGCCTGCCTTGCAAGCAGGCGGTCTGAGTTCGATCCCTGGTACCGATAAAAAGGAAAAAGACAAAAAAAAAAACTGAAATTCCATCTTACTCCAGAATAAATGACTATCAATAAATCAAATAATAGGGCTGGGGATGTAGCTCAGTGATACAGCAGTTGCTTAGCATGCACAAGGTCTGTATTCAATCCTCAGTACTGAGGAAGGAAGGAAGGAAGGGAGGGAAGAAAAAAAGAAGGAGGAAAGGAAAGGAAAGGAAAGGGCAAGGAAGCAGTAATAAAAAAAAAACGTGGTGAGGTTTCTAGCAAGGCTTCTGTCGGGGAAAGGAACCTTTCTTTTTTTTTTTTTTTTTTTTTTGTCTTTTTGAGACAGGGTCTCACTATGCAGTTCAGGCTGGCCTTGAGCTCACTTTGTAGTCCAGGCTGTTCTCGAACTTGCAAGGATCCTCCTGCCTCAGCCTCTTGAGTGCTGGGATTATAGGCATGAGCCACCAGGCCCAGCTGAAAAGGAACCTGTCCACCCTGATGGTGGGACTGTAAGCTAGTACTGCTATGGAAAGCAGTATGGAGATTCCTTCAAAAACTAAAACTACAAATTCCTTTGTGAGTGGGGAAGGCAGGAAGGGTGGAGGGCAGGGTAGAGAGATGGGGAAAAAAAGAAACAAGTTACATTATGTACAGGAACAAATTCTCTATAATGGATACAATCATTATGTATATCTAAACTGTACTAATAAAATCTAATTGGAAAAAAAATGTTAAGGGCAAAAATATACAATAAAAGCAGCTTCCTATGCCTCAGAGATTAAAACCCCAGCTTCTCTCAAAGCTCACAGCATCTGCTACCTCATTGTTGGGGTGTGCTTGCAACCTTTTGCAAAAGTAAAAGCTTTGAGAAAAAAAATAAAACTAAAAATTCCATTCAACCCAGCTGCTCCCCTTCTATGTATCTCTCCAAGAGAATTACAGATATCCTATACCCAAGACCATATAGACCCATGTTTACAGCAGCACAACTCATAATAGCTAAATCCTGGAAGCAGCCTATGTGCCTATCAACAGATGAATGGATAAAGAAATGTGGTATTTACACTACTTTGCCATAAAAAACGATACACGAGTCATTTGTAGGAAAACAGGTGTATTAGATGAACTAACAATATTAGGTGAACTAAATCAGACACACAAGCTTAAATATCGTATAGTTTACACGAGAAAGTATAAATGAACCAGGTGTGGTGGTGGACAGCTATACTCCCATCACTTGGGAGGCTGAGGTAGGTGGATCACTGCAAGTTTTAGACCAGCTACAAAGTGAGCTCAATAGCAGCCTGAACTGCACAGCAAGACCCTGTCTCAAAAAAAAAATTTAAAAATAGAAAGTATAAATGAAGAGTAAAATAAAACATAATAGAAAAAACAGAGAGCTAGATCTTTTGCAAAAGGAAAGGAACCAAGAGATGGAAGGAAGAAGGGAGGTAGAGGGAACATAAAATGAATCAAGATGGCTATGTATGTGAACCAACTCCTCACAAGTAAAACAACCTTTACGTACTGCAAACAGGGACTAATAAAATAAAACTCAGGGCTGGGAATGTGGCTGTGGTAGAGCTCTTGCCTTGCATACATGAGGCCTTGGGTGTAATCTGTAGCATCGCAAAAATACATACATACATACATACATACACACATACATACAATTAAGTTAAAATTAAAAAAGACAAAGATAGCTGGGTGTGGTGGCACATACCTGTAATCCCAGCATTTGGGAGCCTGAGGCAAGAAGATCCCTTCAATTTGGAGGTTAGCCTTGGATACAAAGTGAGTTCAAGGCCAGCCTGAACTGTATAGTGACACCCTGTCTCAGAAAGACAAAAAGAACAGAAACAAAACAAAAAAAAAAAAACCCTACCACACACACACACAAAGATGAATGCCAGACTTATGACATCAGCACAAGAAATGCTTGCTGATTTCATTGGTGCCTAAAGTCGTATTCCAGAACCTTCCATGATTTTCCAGAGATGGAGTGACCTCGTTTACTCCACAAGACTGCTTGCAACTTGCAAGTGTCTTGCTTTTTTCTTGAGTGTGTGTGGGTGTACGCTCAAGCGCACACACCCATCTCACCAAGAGGTAAGGTCTTCGAGGCTGTACACAGCCCATTCTTACACATAGTGTCTCTCTAGAGCACACCCCTGCACCTCGTAGTCAGCAATAGCTGGGTAAGAGAGTGAAGTCTCTTTGTCTAGTAGTTATGCAATCCTGGGTAAGTCATTTAACATGAAAAACCTGTGGCTAACATTCCAAAGCAAACTGCATAAATCAAAAACATATCAGTTAAAAAGATGTTAAAATTTAACTGTACCTGAAACAGCTATCTCTAATCATTAATGCTCCCTGAGAGACAAACTATACACAGTGAATTGGAAATAAAACTGGTTCCACTAGAGCTATTCTGAGTATCTTCTGGGAGCCAGGACCTCTACTAAATGGCAAGGATAAGACAGACCAACTTCTTGTTCACATAAAGCTTACATTCCAAGGAAAAGTAAACAGAACGGTGTGACCGGTACTTCCTAGTGGTATGATCCAGGCCCTGGATGCAATCCCATCACCAAAATATACATTTTTTAAAAAGATAGTGGCTTCGAGTTTGCTCTGTATTAAATGTCAGGGACAGACTCTACAAAAGTGACAGTTCGGTTGAAATCCAAAGAGTGAGAAAGTATTAGCAGTGATGACCCCAGGTATAGGGCTGAATCACACTGGACCCAGCAGAGGGTGCTGAAAATGAGGATGGAGGGGTGGCCCTCGATTCCCTAGAGAAAGTAAACCAATACAAGAAAGGATTTTAGATTTAAAAAAAAAAAGTGAGTCCACTACTTCTCTGAAAATTAATAGAAAGCCAAGGGTGGTGGCACTGGCCCATAATGCTAGCATTTGGAAGTCTGAGGCAGAAAATGGGAATGCAAAGACAGCCTGACCTATACAATGAGTTCAAGGCCATTCTGAACTACACCATAAAACCCAGTCTATAAAGCCAAACCAACAAATGTATTTAAACTGAGGGAAAGAGAGGAATAAGGGCTATCATACTTATACCCTCCTCACACCTCTGCAGAATTGCCTGTGGGGAGAATTAGGATACAGAGGACACTGTGTCAGAGAAGGGAGTTGGAACACTTAATTCTTAGGGAGAGAAAAGGCCTCTGCTTTTTTTTTTTTTTTTTTTTGGTGATACAGGGCCTTCACACTGAGCTACAGCCCCAACCCTTTCTTAGTTTTTATTTTGAGACAATGTCTTGCTAAGTTGCCCAGGCTGGACTTAAACCCGTGAACTTGTGATCCACCTACCTCAGCCACCTGGAGTGCTAGGATTACAGATGTGCTCCAACACACTGGCTCTTTGGGAGTTTTAAATAGAAAAATGACATTATCTGAATCACCATCTGAAAGAGTTTGTAAACAGATTTATGCAACAAATGAACTAAAGAGGAAAGAGTGAAAGCAAGACAGATGGGAAGGCCACTGCACCGGTCAAGTTGCAGTGATAGGGAGTCACAAGCAGGTACCACTGAGATGGGCAGAAGTCAATAAACTAAAAGTAGGTTTTAAATTGGCCAGGCATGGTGGCATACACCTGTGACCCAGCCCTCCGAAGGCTGAAGCAGGAGGATCACTGTAAGTTCAAGGCCAGCCTGAGCTATATAGAGAATTCAAGGCCAGCCTGAACCACATAGCAAGACCCTATCTCGAAAGAAAGACAGACACACACACACAGTGATGCACACTTATAATCCCAGCACTTTGAGAGGCTCAGGCAAAAGGATTCCAAACTGAAATTCTGCATGAGCAATTTAATTTAAAGAGTGATTCTGTCTCAGAGAGAGAGAGGTTTCAGACATACAGTTATGTTTTCTGTTTTCTTTGTTTCTCTTTTATTTGTACACATGGAACATTACATTCAGTGCTAGGTCTTAAAACACTTAAAAGTTTAAGTTCCCCACCCATAACCATAACCACATTACAAACACAGAAAATCAAAATACCATAAAATGGTGTAAGAATAGGGAAGAACTGAAATGGGAATTTTTTTTAAAAATCTGTGTTTCAGTGTTTAACGAAGAAACAGGATCCTGAGTTTCATTCTTAGAACCATGAATGAAAGAAAGAAAGAAAGAAAGAAAGAAAGAAAGAAAGAAAGAAAGAAAGAAAGGAGATCTGGGCTTGGTGGCATAACCTGTAATCTCAGCATTCTGGAGGCGGAGGCAGGAAAATCACTGCAAGTTCAGGATCAGCCTGGGCTACAAAGGGAGTTCAAGGCCAGCCTGAACTGCATAGTGAGACCCTGTCTCAAAAACACAAAAGAGGGGAGAGAAAGGAAAAAGAAAGAAAGAGAAGAGGGAGGGATGAAGGAAGGGGGAGAGCTGGGTATAGGGTACATATTTGTAATTCCAGCTACTGAGGAGGCTGAGGCAAGAGGATCACAAGTTCAAGGCCAACCTGTGCAACTTAGCAGGGTTTTGTCTCAAAATAAAATTTAAAAGGCAAGCACATGGCTCAATAAGCTCAGTTCAACTGCACCCTAAATAAATAAAAAATAAAATAATCACATAGGGCAGAGAGCTGTGCCATGATGATTCTAGTTATAAAACTATAAAAGACAAAAAAGAAATGAAAAAATTAACTTCAAAAACACACTGGCCATCTGTATGTGTACAAAGGAAAACAAAATATCTTTACTCCTTTCTACCCTCTGGTGGCTACATATCTAAGGAACTTTCCTTATTATGTTGTTTTGAATGCCATTTTCAGTATTCAGGATTGAACACTAGAGTTTTACACTGAGATATATCTCAACCCTTTTTCAATTTTACTTTTTCAGTTTGAGACTAAAACTAAATTCCCCAGGATGGGCTTGAACTTGGAATCTCTTTGCCATGACAGATGTGAGCCACCACTCCCAGCTCCAAGACTGAAGCCATAAAAAGAATAGTTTTATCATTCCATTTAGAAATCCTACAGACACAAGAAAGTGTCAAATTTTTAAAAAGACAAAAAAATAGCCCAAACCAAGAATCAAGGCCTCTCTATCACCTGACAATCAATTGAACCTCAATAGCAATACATTAATGAGGGGAAGTGATACTGGAATTTCCTTGTTCTGTCACAGAATGAGCCACACTGAAATTCCACCTGTTCAGGCTGTTCCTGAGTTGAGAGTAACAGATGAATCAACAAACAATTGTTCTGACTTGTTTTCCTTGTGTGCATGTGTACACATGTGTGTTGCCACTGCTGACATCTAAAGTCTGTCCCCCTTCTGGTAAGTTTTACATCCTTCCTCTTCAAAATATGACAACTGCAATGGAAAATGTCTTCTGTTCCTGTTTACTTTTCATTTTAAGAAGTGAGACCTTAAAGTAAGGAAAAGACCGTATGACTTGGAAATGTGCTCACCAGTTCAGCCGACCCACTCAAATTCTTCTGGGGGGCAGGAGACATGACAGAGACGTAGAACCTCCCAACCACTGAGCTATAGCTCCAACCTTCAAGTCCTTCGGGGAAAAGATGTCAGATATCAATAAAGACATGCTAGAAGCCAGGAAAGATGGCGCACGCCTATCATCCCAGCATTCTGGACAGCTGAGGTAGGAGGATCACAAATTCTAGCCCAGTTTGGACAATTTAGGGACTCAGCAAAATCTCCGCCTCAAAACAAAACAACAATAAAATGTTTTTAAAGGGCTGAGGATGTAGTTCAGTGTGAAGCCCTGGGTTCAAGCCCAGTACTAGGGGCCCCGCCCCTTTGAGTATGCCATACTACTCACCCCTGTACCTTTAGTTCCTTGCTCATCCTCTTTGAGGCATTTTCCTTTCTATCTCCAGATGGCTTCAGCAGGGCTGTAGATTCAGTCATCGTGGCTCACAGCTGGATGTCACTGGACCTCTAACGGAGGGACACATGGGAGAAGAATGCTGTCATATGTACCAAGGCTTCGCATTCTTTGTAAATGTTTTATTCTGAGACCACTTAATTTTTATTATCACCTCTGAAAAACAGCTACTTTCAGACAGGACCTGTACTCAATAAACCATCTGTGTGGATGACACAGTGATGGACTCCTGTAATCCCAGCACTGACGAGGCTGAGGCAGAAGGATATCCATTAGTTTAAGGGCACCCTAGGCTACGTAGGGAGTTCAAAGCCAGCCTGGACTACAGGACGAGACCCTGTCTTTTTTTTTTTTTTTTTTGTACCAGGGATGAAATTCACGAACTTGCACTTGCCAGGCAGGTGCCTATGCCACTGAGGAAAATCCCTGGTCAGAAACGTCTCCAAAAAAATTAATTAATTAAATTATCATTATCACGGTGGGGGGGAGATTTCTGCTACTTCTGTGAGTCATGGGTTCTCTGAGACTGGAGGCTGGAAGGCAGTTAGTGAAGACCTGAGCTGGGTGTGCTGGCAGAGGCCTGTAATCCCAGAACTGGGAAGGCTGAGGCAGGAGGACTGCTGTGCTTTAGAGGCCAGCCTTGGCTATATAAGTGAGTTCCAAACCTGCCTGCATTACATAGCAAGACTTTGTCAAGAAAGAAAGAAAAAGAAAACTTGAATTAGGACCAGGGTGTAGTTCAGTGGTGGAGGCCCTGGGTGACCCTGGCATCACAAAATAAATAAAAGAACCCTGAATTCAGACACTCATCCAAAGACCTTGCACCTCTGGCCTTGGAAGGTCTAACTTGGAGATAAGGGGCAAAGTGCAAGTGGAGGCGGCCAGGGAACCTGGCCTCTCTGAGGCCTCACTTGACCTTGGGCCAAGGTCATTTGGCACTTCTTTGCGGGCGCTGTCGGAAATGTCCTTCTACAGCCTTGGAGCCCACTCTGTTGGGGTGTCCTGCCCTTCCAGGGTGTTCCCATCGAGGGCCAAGAGACACGGGACGGCTCCTGCCACAGCCGTCTCACCAGGCAGCTACCCTACCTCTCCCGGTGCTGCCATCTTCTCTCCACGCTCTGTGTCCTCGCGCTGCACCTCCCGCCCAAAACCCTCTTTACGCTCTGATTGGCTCTCCCAGGAGACCCTGACCAATGGGAATGGCGCAGCTAGGTGGACGCACCAGCGCGTGGAGGAGGGAGAACGTCACCCCGTGACGCACACTGTGTCAGGGCACGGCAGAGGTGTGGCAGGGGCCGCGAGGACAGGACGTGGGCTTCCCCAGGCCCACGCGGACCCAGCGCCTCAGGAAGGCACTGCACTACCCTGTGGCCGCCAGAGACGCCTAGAGGGTGCGCCCTGTGTTCGGGCCTCGCGACCCAACCTTCCCGGCAGCCCTCGCGCTGCTCGCGCCGCGTCGCCCGCGGCCACGTGCGGCCCCGACGCCGCTTCCAGCCACCCGGCCCGGGTGCTGGGGTGGGACCTGCGGCAGGGCACGGGGCTGAGCTAGGCGGAACGAAAGCCCCAGCCCCGGACGACAGCAGGGCGCGCCCACTGCAGAGCGACTCCAGGTGGGCATTCCTGCGGCTAGGCTGGGCACCCCCTGGAAGTGCGCCGTGCACGGTGCCTCGCACCGCGTCGCGGAGGGCAGCAGAATCGAGTCTAGCCTGTTTCTGTGACAGAATCTCACCGTGTAGTCTGGGTTGGCCTTGAACTTGCAGCAACCCTCCAGCCTCAGCCTCCCATGTGCTGCGATTCAGGTGTGCACCACCGCCACATTTTGCTTGAGCCTGCCCTTTTAAATTTACCTTTCTGCCCTTTTGTCTCCTGCTGGTGTGGGCAGGATCTGTGCGGGCCCCAAGTGCCACCTTACAGAGCCCTCCCGTGAGTGTGGGCCTTGGTGCTGAAGCTCCAGAAAGGCCAGAGACCCAGGGGTAGGCTTTCCTTTGTGTTCCACAATACGGTGCTTTCCAGGCCTGGCTCCACAGTAGCTGGGTGATTAACCAGGTAGACAGACTGCAAGAACATACTTTTGCCACCCAGGAATTGATCAGGCAAGGTTTGAGCCTGAACAGATGAACCAAGGATGAAGGTGTCCTTATTTCATTTACAGCTTTCACGTGCACCCTCTGCTGGTTAGTGTGGAGCGAGCTCCGTGATAAGAGAGTGCATGTGACTTTCTAGAGGCCAGTGCCAGTATCACATCCTCAGTGGTAGGCTGGGGACCTAGCTCAGTGGGCAAGTGGGAGCCTAGCACGTGTAAGGCCCGCAGTTCAGTCCCCAGTGTCGCACACATACAAAATGCCAAATGGAGGTTCGGACCCATGGAATGGGAAGTTGAGCCAGCAAAAATGTGAGAAAAGATGAATGATAATAGCAGCCCCCCCCACACTGTGCTAAGTGATCTTACCTATATTAGCACACGTAATTCTTAAAACACTCCTACAGGTAAGCTCTGTTATTATTCCTGTTTCATGGATAAGGAACATGAGACTCAAAGACGTTAGGTCACATGTGTTATACAGCCAGGCTAACAACCTGGAAGCCAGGCCCGGTGACAACATGCCTGTCACTCCAGCATTTTGTGAGGCTGAGGCAAGAGAAGTTGGGAGCCCTGGGCTACTTAGCAAGTTACTGAGGTCCTGTCTCAAATTTAAAAGGGCTAGGGATAGAGTTCAGTGTAAAAGCTCTGGGTTCAGTCCCAGAAAAAAAAAACATTTTGGATTCAAATCTAGGTTTATTTTTCCCACATGTAATTTCTACAGGAATGTTTTTTCCTTGAAATACAACTTCTGCTCTGATGTTTCCTCAACTCATCCTATTACCGTCTATCAGAATTTCCCTACTATTTCAAAGGTCAAAGTAAAGCATAACTATGCCTCTGAAATATATGATTTCACCTGCAGAAATCTGATCTGTAAAAACCAAGATATCATCTTCAGAAACTCCCAACATGTGCTCTCCTGCCAGTTCCAAAATTCTCTACAGGAACCCCCGGTTTCTCCACTTGGCCTTTCTGCAGCTCCATCACCAGCAGCAGAGTGGTGTGTTCTGTGATGTCCTGCTGCAGGCCGAAGGTAAGACTGTGGCGGGACTTAGCCAAAACCAGCATGAAATGGGATGAGTTTAAGGCCAGGGTAAAGGGCAAAGGCAGAGAAATGTTATTATCCCCCCAGTGCTATAAACTATTTGGTAAAGAGCTTTTTGCTTTTAGGACAGTTACTGTTTTCAAGAGTGAAACTGTAAGTATGATTTTTCTTTTTCTTTTCTTTTTGTTTTGAAACAGTATCTCATAATACATACTCCAGGCTGGCCTTGAACTTATGTTACCCAGACTGGGCTCAAATTTGCAGTTCTCCTGCCTCAGCCTCCTGAATGCTGGGATTACAGGCTTATACCACATCAGGCTTTGTTTTGTTTTGTTGTGTTTTTTACAATGAAATTAATTGTAAAATTTTGTAAGCATAGGGCCAGGCGTGGTGGCTCATGCCTGTAATCCCAGCGCTCGGGAGGCTGAGGCCCTGCAGATCGTTGCGAGTTCGAGACCAGTCTAGGCTACAGAGTGAGCTCAAGGCCAGCCTGAACTGCACAGCAAAAACCTGTCTCAAAAAGACAAAAAAAAAAAAAAAAAAGAAAGAAAGAAAGAAAGAAAATTCTGTAAGCATAAAAATTCTCTAAAATGTGGTTAATAGCCTAGTGGTGTAGTTGTAAAGAGTAGGTTAGCATATGTTAAGCAGTTAGAACAGTGCTTTTAATGTACTAACCACAATATAAATGTTAGATGACACTTACATTTTCTTGTTTTCTTTGCACAGTGTTGCTTAAATTTTTTTTGTTATTTCTAAATGGGGTGACTCTTATTTGTTGATGAAGCAAAAAATGTATAACTTATTTCCACCCCTTCTCTTCACATGAAAATGTTAAATCAGCATGAAGTAGACCATGGTATACTGTAAAAGACTCAAAATTAGTAGTCAGAGGCCCTGGATTTACTTTCTATTTTGTTACTTAGTTACTGTCAAATGAGCAAGTAAATTCATCTCTGTGGAGCACAGTTTCTTCATCTTCTGTGCATGGTAGCACACACTAGTAACCCCAGCACTCTGGAAAGCTGAGGCAAGAGAAATTCCAAGTTAAAAATAAGAAAGAAACAAAAGGATTATGACGTTATATAGTACCCTCAGTTTGCAGAATCTATACAGTGTAGTAACTCATTTGAATCTAACAGCTGTGTGAGGTAAGTAGTGTTACATGATTCTAGTTCTAGAGATTGAATTGAGGTCTTCAGTTAAACGAATTGTCTGTTGGTTCTTTTAGTAGGTATGCAGCCCAGATTCATTTCTTTCATTCAAAATAAACACAATAATCACCAGGTGTAGGGGTCCACATCTGTGACTCCAGCTCTTGGGGGGCTGAGGCAGATTGCCAGAAGTTTGAGGCCAGCCTGGACTGCACAGTTTCAAAAAACAAAACACACACCAGCTCCCTGTTGGATGCTACACACTCTGCTAAAGGGGAGACATCAAATAAGCAGTGCAGGCAAGTAACTTACAATACATACAAAAATTAATTGGTAGAAAAATATAGGCTGAAATAGGGTCACAGAGGAGCACCCTTCAGAGATCTGAGGCAGCTAGAGAAAGGGTGCAGGAACCTTTCTTGGAGGAAAAAGCCCGTTATGGTAATGTGAAGGACAAGCAGAAATAGGAAGGATTTCTCTGGACCAAGAGAAAGACACATACAGAGATGCAGAATTGTGTTCCAGGCTTGTGGGCCATTCACTGTGGCCGGAACACACTTGGAGGCAAGTCACAGTGAGGGCTGGAGGAGCCAGCAGTCCTGCTGGCCTTGAGGCAGGAGGTCTTGCTCTCAGAAGAGCTGTGAGCCAGAGTTCCCAGTCAGATTCCCATTCAGAAATGACACTCAGGCTGATTAAGAATCACTGCAAGGTCACAGAGCCCAAAAAGGAGACTGCTTGGAATCCAGGAGAGGATGGTGACCAGAAGTAAGGCACTGAGAGTGGAGAGAAATGTGTGAGCTTTTGAAGAGAATTTATAAAACTTACTGGAGTTATTAAGAGCGTGGACTTCAAAGCTTACACCTGCTTCTACCTAAGAATGGCCATGTTACTCAGCTGTGTCTCGGTTTGTTGCCCTACAGTACTAGTAGCTACTTCACAGTGCAAACAGATTGGATTAATTCTGGTGCAACCCTTAGGACAGTGCCTAGGGACATATGATAGTCTTTTTAAAATTGCTCTTTGAGCTAGGTACGGCGGCATACACCTCCAGCACTCAGGAAGCTGATGCAGCATCATGAATTCAAGCCAGCCTGAGTTAGAGGCGCTATCTAAAAAACAAAAAAGGTATCATGGAGAGTAAGGGAGAGAAGAATTGACTTCTAGTTTTCAGGCTTGGACTACTGGATGAATGTGGTATCTTGCTTTGAGGTAGAAAATGGGGGAAGTTTGGGGGAATGATACGATGAGGTTTTTTTCTTTTGTTAGTTTTTTGAGACAAGTTCTTGCTATGTAACCTGGCTGGCATTGAAATCTTGGCCATCCTTCTGCCTCACCTTCCTAAGTACGGGCATTACAAGGATGCACCACCATGCTGTTTTTTTCTTTTTATCAAGATCTGGTCTGCTGTGTAGCCCAGGCTGGCTTCAGTCACAATCCTCCTGCCTCAGCCTCTGAAGTCCTAGGGTTACAGGTGTGTGCCTGAGTCATTTTCTAGGAAGGGGACATGTCTGCTCTGAGGAAAGCCGTCTGTGGAGGACCTGGGCTGGGGGAGCGTCTGAGCCTCAGACAAGCCTGCGTGCCCACGAAACAAAAAGGTGGCTTGGAGCAGGCAGGGTTAAAGCTCAGAAGGGAGCCTTCCATCAGCCACCACGGACCTCCGTTTTCATTAGGTTATGAGCTGCTGCTGGGACAGCTTTTGAATTCTTAGGCAGGTCTATAAAAATGGACTGGCAGGCACCGCGTCGAGCTGCTTGGTTTCCAGGGCCAGGTGTCCTCCAAAGGCAGGGGCTAGGAAAGTACAGCCCAGGCTGCAGAGGACCTAGGGCTGGTACTCTCCTAGCCCGGGCTGGAGGGAGGCTTCAGTTCTGGTTCCAGGACAGAACAAGTTAAACCAGAGGGAGTGGCAGGAGGTACAGGCCGGCAGGAGTCTCCTGTTCCTGGGGTCTGCAAGGTGGGGAACCTCGGGGAGGGCGGGTAGGCACTAGGGGAGCACGGATCTGCTTGGAGGCTCTGTGTGCCAGGCCCTAAGTGTGACAAGTGTGTGGCTTTCCCCAGGTGAGGTGGTCCCAGCACACTGCTGTGTCCTGTCAGCCTGCAGTCCCTTCTTCACAGAGCGCCTGGAGCAGGAGAGACCTGCACCGGGGCAGAAGGTGGTCCTGGAGCTGGGGGGTCTGAAGATCCAGACCCTGCGAAAGCTGATAGACTTCCTGTATACATCAGAGATGGAGGTGTCCCGGGAGGAGGCCCAGGACGTGCTGTTGGCCGCCCGCCAGCTTCGTGTGTGTGAGCTGGAGTCCCTGCAGCTAGAGGGGGGAAAGCTGGTAAAGGCCCCAGCAGGCAGAAGGCTGAACCGGGAGTGCCTGCAGCCCAGCCCCGGGCCCAGTTCCACCAGGATGCCAGCTTCTGGCCGCTCTGTTTCAACACCACTGCCTTCTCTGCAACCTCCCAGGGCAGCAAGGGCAGAGCATCGGGGGAAAGCAGAGGGTCCCCCAGAAGAGGGCACCCCACTGGGCGCAGAGCACGTCCCAGGCACACTGCTGCTCCAGGGCAAGGCCAGAGTTGGCCAAGTTCCACAGGGGGAAGGCTCGGCAGGCCTCAGCCAAGAACCTGGGGCTGACAAGCAGGACCCCGTGCCCCAGCCTACGGAACCGGCCCGAGCCTGCCTGTATCCTGTGGAGCAGCAGCTGCTGCCCAGGAAAATCAGGCTGAGCCGCTCAAAGCCGCCTCCCAGTGGTGGTGCTGCTGGAGCTCCCAGTGCACTGCCTGCTGCCCCTGGCCGGCGACTCTGGCGGGGCAGGGTGAACAGAGAAGCGGTAGAGGACAGGCAGAAGCCAGGCAGGGCCAGTCCTCTGCAGAACACCCCCACACCCTCTACGCCTGGTAGGCTGGGTGGGGGCAAGAAGCGGAGCCCTGAGGCCTTGGCACCAGGCCCAGAGCTTGCAGAGGAGGGCCAGGTCAGCAGAGTAAAGCTGCGGAAAGTGGTCAACGGTACCTGCTGGGAGGTGGTACAGGAGCCACCCCGGGCCCCCAGGAGCCCCAAAGAGAGCCCCCAGACACACATTCCTGGAGACATGGGGCAGCATTCAGGAGCCTGGCTGTCCCCCACCAGTGAGCAGCAGGTGTCTTCTGCTGGCATAGAGCTGTATCAGGACTCGCCTGAGGGCACTGGTGTGTTGGACGTCATGCTGGCCTCAGGCCGCTCCCCAGATCGGCCTGGGGTGGGGCGGGCATTTGGGTCCAGCCCTGAACTGTTGAGCAGTGAGCCCATGCTGAGCAGTGACCGCAGCAAGCCCTGTGCCTTCGGGGGTACCCTGCGTGGACAGCGCTGTGACGGCATCTCAAACTCCGTGGCCACCAGCGAGCTGGAGGACATCCTCGACTTGGTGCTGTGCAGCTCAGACATGGGGCCACCTGTCAGGTCCCCTGAGAGCCCAGGGGCTGAGGGCTGCAGAACCCCGAGTTACCACCTGACAGGCGGAGGGAACTGGATGGAAGCAGCAGAATGGTGCTTGCCAGATCTGGAACTGTGGTCCAAAGAGCTGGAGGGACTGGAAAAGGAGCCTGGCAGTGAGCAGAGAGAGCCAGGGGACCCCCCAGACACCCCCACCATGCCTTCCGAGGGGAGGGAAGGCCAGGCACTTCCATCAGGCGGCACTTGGACTCCAGATCTCAAGTTCACCATCTCCCAGCTGACGGATGATCACACCAGTTCCCCTGGAAACCCCTCAACACCAGGCTCAAGCTGGACAGGGGGTGGGCTGGACACAGGGCTGGCTGTGTATGAGGAGCTGTGTCCTGCTCTTGGGACAGACCCTGGCCAGCCACCCCCCAACTCTGAGGATGAGGATATTGACGTGGGGGACTGGACAGCAGAGGCCAGGCTGGTGTCCACCAGCTTCCCCTCAGTGTGGCCCGACCCATCCTCGGAGTCAGAAACGGAGGTGGACATCCTCACATAGTGGAGGGGGATCAGGGAGTGCTGGACAGCAAGAGGCCCCTTCCCACACATGGCCAGTGCCTGACAGCACAGGATGGCTCGCCTGGAGCCGCCACCTGGGCCCTGGAAGCCAGGCAGAAGTCCAGGGAGAATCACAGGTGGAAAGCTAGGACCCTGACACACTTTTATTCTTTGTAATTTCCCAGTTAGTGACAGGTCAATAAATTGTCCCCAAGTCTAGTGGGCCCTAGGTACCAGTTTAGGATACGTCTGGCCTGGCAAGTAGGAGGAGCTGCAGGTAGTGTCCTCCCTCTGTGCAGGGCTCCACTGGGGCCTTAGGCACACCATGACAGACAGATGGCCAGCACTGCTCACAGGTTCCGTAGCATACCAAAGGGCCAGGGAGATCCACTTGTCATCATTTCCAGGAAGTGAGTCAAAGGTACAGTTGCTTTTTTAAACTTAATTTCCTTTGCTGTCTTAGTTTCTGCAAGTACTTTCTTTATATGCTTCACCTGTGGCCCTATGAATTCCCAGCCAGGTGAGGACTTTGGGCTGCAAAAAAAAAAAATAAAAGGCTCACCAACCCCGACATCCCTTAGCGTGATTTTTTACTCTCACTCAGACACTTTATTTCACCTTTTATTATAACAACCAAATCCAAACAGTTTACAGTGCCTCGGGTGAGCGCTCACTCCTGGGATGCTAGAGACCATGGCTTCAGGGCCATGGCTTTAGTTTGGCCATGTCCCATCACAGACGCCCCAACAGGACCAGGAACAGAAACGCTGCAAAAAGGAGCAGGGAGGTTAGAGAAGATGTGCAGGCACTCACAGGCCCAGGAGCTGGAGAACTACCTCAGCTCTGCAGCTCCCAGCACAAGGCCTGACAGCCCAGTACAGGACTGTGGGAGGCGCTGGGGACAAAACTTGGTAGCCAGGAATCACCATCCTAGCGCAGGAGGGGACACCTGTAACCCCCTTAGAAGGCCGAGGCAGGAAGATTTATGTATAGGGAGTGAGCTCAAGGATAGCTGAAACTATTCTCCAAAAAGCAACGGAAAACGTTGAGAATAAAACCCCGAAGGATGTAAGGGAAGGTACAGAAGTCTCAGAAAAGGTGCCACCTGCAAAGAAAAATCATTAGCATACCAAAACAGTAAAGATTAGCTTACATACTCACTTATAACTAAGGACCAATAAGTTTTAAAAGTAAATCATGCAAATAAAACAGCCACTAGAAATGAATTTTCAAATAAATGAAAAACTGCTCCACCACCCCATCCCACCGCGGCAACTAAAAACACCAGCCAACTCCAAAGGACCCAAACTGCAGGTTCACAGAGACTCGCGCTTCCACCGGAAATCGTGGGGCTCTCGGGTCAGATGCAACTTTCCAAGACCCTACTTCACATTTACAAGTAAAACGGCTGGGGATGGAGCTCGCCTTAAGCTCCCCGCAGGGTTCGGTGGTCACCGCGTGGGCTCCCCGACAAGGGCCCGCCCCACACGAAGCCCTCTACTGACGAACCTCGGCTTAGGCCGCCTGCCCGGACCCCTACGCGAGATGCCTTTTCAGCTCCTCCACCACCGCCTGCGGCTCCGGGAACTTGAGTTTGCGCGGTGGCCCCTTTTTAATTCCGGTCCAGAGTTCCGCACCTGTGAGGGACCATGTACGAGAGGTGCCCGGGACCCCGCACCCTGGCCTGGCCCGGCCCAGCCCAGCCCGCCCCAGCCCACTCACCGCTGCCGTCCGCGCGTCGCAGAGTCACCTCAAAACTACCCCTCCGCGGCCGCGCCGGGTTCACCGCCACCGCCAGTTGCGGGGCCGCCACGCGCAGCGCCTGGCTCAGGAGGGCGGCCTGGCGCGCGTACACGCGTCAGCTGGTGCTGCGGGTACAGGGCTGGGTTCAGCGCCGGACCAGGAGGACGCGGGTGGTGGGGGCCAGGGATGGGAACCGAGGGCTGGGGGAGCAGGACAGAAGGCACAGGAACCAGGAGCCGGGGGCGCGGGGGACACGTATGGGAATCAGGAGAATGGGGAGCAGGGACGGGAACCCGCAGTCGGGGGCGCAGGAACGGGAGCTAGGGCCAGAGGCGAGCCCGGTCTGCACCCCTGCGAGCCTCACCAGTGCTCGATGACCACCTGGGGCTCCGCCGCACCCTCCCCGCTGTCCGCCGGCTCCCCCCGCTTCCCTGTAGGGCAGACCTCGGCGGCCTCGGACTTGCGCTTCCTCCCGCGAGGGGCCATGGCGCCAGGACAGCACGGCGTGGTCTGCGGGCGACCCTTCAGGCAAGCGCGTGGCTCAAACTTCCGGAGGCAGAACCATAACTTCCGGAGGCGGGACCATAACTCCCGGGGTGAAGCCACTTCCGGGGGCGGGGCCCAAGCTTCCAGGGCACCCTTCCGGCGCAGTAGGACCCGACAGCACCGAGAGCGGGTGGACGCTTTGAGGCCAGAGAGACAAGCACTCGAGAGGAGCGGGTGTCTTTATTGCACAACGCGGGGTCTCCCTGCCGCCTCCCCGATGCAGGAGGCTTCAAGTGTCTGCGTCTCCCGGGACGGGCGCCCTGCTGCCCGGCTCCATTAGACCGTTTTCCAGCGAAAGCAGCCCCGGATAGAAGGGCCAAGCGCCCCAGTGCCGGGAGGAGACCGCAACTCCGGCCCGAGCCTGCGTCCAATTCACGAGGTCCCCACTCGCGCAGCCCCAGGGCCGGGCCAGCTCATGCCTCGAGGGGGCGCCGGGCACTGGACGCTGACGGGGTCCTATTTGACTTTCTTATCTTCCCCCTCTGGGCCCGAGGGCCGCTGTTCAACTGTGCTGTCGCCAGCCCTGGCCACCTTCCTAGCCCGCTGGTACAGCTCGTTCAGGTTGAATTCGCGGATCACGTTCTCCTGCACCAAAGAGAACAGCACGTCGGGAGGCTCCTCCTGCAGCCCTGAGGACTGAGCCGCAGCCTCTGCCCAGCACCCCAGCACCCAGCCTGTTTACGCTCTGGTTCTATGAAGAAACTGGACTTCCGCCGGCCAACAGTTCTCCAGCCACAGCCCCCCTGACGCTGGGTAACCGGCGTGCGTATTTGGGCGTCTAGGAAAGGAGCCAAGAGGCAAAGCCAAACCTAACTAGGCTGGTTTTTAGCAAGTCCGTGCAAGCTCGCAGGACCGTCCTAGGCGCTAGCCCGGCTCTGACCCCCACACTGACCACCCTGGGGTGGTGGAGACCTGGTTCTAAGGGGTTCAGCTCCAGCCGAAGCCCAGAAGTGCAGGGCCCAGCCTGTGACCCCTCCCAGCTCTGACCAGGGCCAGAGCTGGTGTCATAGCCCCTGTTCAGATTGGAGGGGTCCCCCATACCCCGCAGTCCCTAAACCCAGCACCTCAGAGAAGGTCCAGGAGACAGCACGCCCTTTCTTGTCAATCTGCGGCCGCCGCATGACCTCCTTGCCGCCTTGGAACAGGATGAGCGTAGGCAGCTGCTTGGTGAGGGGTGACGTGCTCACCCTGTACCTGTGGGCCGGAGGAGGGGCTCAGCGAGGATGTGCCCGTCATGCAAGGGCTCTGCGGTGCCTGGCGCGCGGCCCGACCGGACCCGGCCAAGGCTGCCTACCGTGTGCTGACGTCCGTGTAGCGGCCCACATCCACCTTCCCGAAACTCAGCCCTGGGCAGTTGTACCTGGGAGAATGGGCAGCTTAACATCCCCAAAACAAAAGGGGCGGGCAGGAGGGGAAGGGCTGGCAGAGACCTTGGGCACTGCTCACTTGAGGGAGAGGTCCGCATAGATGGGAGCAAACGACTGGCAGTCACTGGACCAGTTGGCAAAGAACTCCACCAGCCAGGTGACCCTCCTGTCCCGCTCCAGCTCCTCCTGCCACCAGAAGGACACAGTGGGTAGGATCCCACCACGCCCCAGCCCCAGTCCTCTCCCCACAGCAGCCCCAGGGACCCAGGTTACAAAGAACACTCACATCAATGGTCTTGTCGTTGAAGTACTTGATGTACTCAGGGCCCAGGTACAGTGGGGGCTTGCAGGTCATCAGGAACACTAGACACAGAACAGAGCCGTGGGGACGTGCCCTGCGTCTGCACAAGGTACTCGCTTCCAGTGCCACACAAGGCAACCTTGGCGGTCCTTTCCTTTTTCCCTTGCTGTACCAGGGAGCAAACCCAGTGCCTTCACACTAAGCCGCTTCCCCAGCCCCTCTTTATTGCTTAGTTTCAGACAGGGCCTCACTAAGTTACTTAGGCTGCGCCTGAACTTGTGATCTTCCTGCCTCAGCCTTCCAGAGTGCTGGGATTTCAGCTTTGCACCACCCCAGCTGGCACTGTCTCTTCCTCTTAAAACACAGCCCACCTAGGTTTTGTCTTTGAGCTACACGGCACCTCAGTAGGGGCCGAGGAGGAAGGCACGTGGAGTGGGGGGGGGGGGTGATGATGATTCACCTATGCACAGTGTGAGGTACAGCAGCCCCATGCGGATGTCCAGGCGAAAGAACAGGATGGCATTGGCCACCTTGCTGAACATGAAGATGTTGCCCACGTGCTGCTCCACGGTGACTGAAACACACGGTGGTGGTCAGCCTGGCTGGCCACTCCTGCAGCAGCCCGGACCACCCCTCCTCCCAGAGTCTGGGAAAGGGGACAAGGTGGGGACAGGGTGCAAGGTCAGGTTCAGCCTTGGCATAACAGCTCATCTCAGGTCACGGAGGAAAACAGGAAGGGCGACCTGGGAGCTCCCAGCCCACATCCAGGCTGCACTCACTGGACCTACGGTTCTTCATCATCACAATGGCACTGAGGAACATGAGGATCTCCACCTCCCTCTGCAACAAAGCACAGGGGGGCTGTGAGCAGCCTGGGCAGAAGGCTATGGTCAGCACAGGCCACATGGCTCCACAGGAGACCCTGTCTCAAAAACCAGATTAAAAGTGAAAAGCAGAAACCTGGACTCAGCTGAGTGATGGTGGGAAAAACGCCAGTCGGAAGAGCTGAGTGCACCCAGCACTGGGGAAGCCGAGGCAGGAAGGTCATTGCAAGTTCGAGACTAGCCATAGCTACAAAGTGAGCTCAAGGCCAACCTGAACTGCACAGTAAGACCCTGTCTCAAAAAAGCCAGTAAAAAAAAAATGCTGAGTGCTTGGGAGCCTTTTGTTCAGTTTTTTTGTTTTGTTTTGTTTGAGACAGGGTCTCACTGTGCAGTTTAAGCTGACTTTGAACTCACTGTGTGGCCCAGGCTGGCTTCAAACTCATCAAGATTATTCTTCTGCCTCGGCCTCCCAAGTGGATCTGGTTTTGATTTTTTGGTGCTGGTTTCTCAAGACATGGTTTCACTATGTAGCCCAGACTGGATTTGAACTTGCAGTCCTCCTGTCTCTGCCTACACAGTGCTGAGTTTACATCTGTGTCCTACATTTTCCCACAGTACCTAATGCCTGTGAGGCAGAAGAATAAGAAATTAAGGCCAACCAAAACTGCACAGGGAAACCTTATCTCTCAAAACAAAACAAAAACCAGGATCTGGCTGTTGCATTTGTGTGGCTCTGCTTAAATGAAACTGTTTCTTCCACCCCATACTTAGAATAATAATGCACATACTTCTAGCATAATCTGAGAACCGAAAAGGCTATAAGAACTCCTGAAAGCCTTTTCAACCCTTGGCACACAGTTCTATCTTTTATAGTGTAAGATAGCCAGCAAGTGAGACAAAAAAAACCAACAGGGTTTTAAAGAGTAAAGGCTGTAAGAATAAGGACCATTTGGGGCTGGGGATTTAGCTCAGCGGCATAAACGCCTGCCTTGCAAGCAGGCAGTCATGAGTTCAATCCCTGGTACTGATAAAAAAAGGAAAAACACACACACACACACACACACACACACACACACACACACAGAATAAGGACCATTTGAGCAAAACCTCCGGATAGACTGGACTGAATACAGACTGGACTCTCAAAGGATTTCCTTCCTTCCTTCTTTTACTTATTCATTTTGTGGTACTCTGTAGTGAGCGACACCCCAGCCCTTTTTTGGGGGGTACTGGGGATCAAACTCATGACTGTGCACTTGCAAGGCAGGTGCTTATGCCGCTGAACTAAATCCCCAGCGCTCCCAGTCCTTTAAAAAAAAAAAATTCTTCCTTTGAGACAGGGTCTTGCTACCTGGCCTCAAACCTGTGGTGATCTTGCTTCAGCCTCCTGAGTACTGGGATTACAGGCATGCACCATTGTTCCCAGCCTTAGAAAATTTTATTCCGAGACAGTGTCTCTGTCCAGGCTGGGCTCTTACTTGCAATCCTCCTGCCTCAGTCTCCGAGGATTCTAAGATTACAGGCCTGTACCACTGTTCCTGTCTTTTCTACATCCTGTTTATAATGGAGGGGAGCATTGTTATTTCAGACAAAACTAGAAATAATCAGAATTTGAGCTTTAATCTGCAATAAAAACTTCAGGTGAAAATATGCACAATGGGAGTGAAGGTCAACAACTGATGTAAAAATGAGGAAGGATTTTCATTAACACAGCTGTTGGGGTCTGAATTCAGGAGCCTCAAGGTTGGGGTACAGTTCAGCAGTAAAACATGCTTGTGGGCCCTGGGTGAGACCCTCATGGGAAGACAATGACAATTGGCAGGCCAAATGCAGGTTGAGGGCCTGCATTCTCAAAGCATAGACAAGCTAGACAGACCCTAGACTGGATTCAGGTCCTCCCTAAAGGCCACAGCTAGACAGGCCTCAGCTCCTGCTTGCTGGGCCAATGAGGAACCAGGATAGGCCAGATGCGTGCAGTGTGTAGTGTGTAGTAGCCCACAGGCCACCTGCTGCCTCTCTGCAGTAGGGAGTCCAGGCATGGGACAAAGCCGAGCTGACTAGTTTCAGGCTGGCCTCAAACTTGGCAGTCTCCCTGCCTCAGTCTCCCAAGTTCTAGGGTTACAGGTGTGTACCATCTACTCTTCTTGTGTTTCTGGTTTTTTGAGATGGTCTCGCTATGTACCCATGCAGTCCCTGAATGCATGATCCTCATGCCTCAGCCTCCTAGATACTGTTTATTTTGGAGCCGGGGGTCTCACTATGTTGCCCAGCCTGGTCTTGAACTCCAGGGCTGAAGGTATCTGCCCACTGTGGCCTCCTCAGGAGCTGGAACAATAGGTGCACACCACTGTGCCTGGCACAGAATGTAAGTCCTAAATGTCCTTCAAGGGCTTTACACGGCTTGGCCTCCAAGATAGAGCCAAGAGGTACAGCCTCTTGGGCAGACAGAACACCCTGGGGTCCACTGTGGGACTCTGGCCCCTCCTTGCTCTTGCTTTCTGTGCTCCAGCTTCCTGCTGAGGAGCCACCTAACCACTAGCCTGAGGCTCAGGGCCAACCAGTCATGGCCTGAAACCTTCACACTGAGGCACAAGCAGCAGCTTTCCACTTGGGAGGCTGAGGCAGAAGGATCACATGTCTTCCCTGGCATACAAGTTCTTCCCTGGCATACACAAGGCCATGGGTTCCACCACCAGTACTGGAGGGGAGAGGGGGTCTAATGGAGAAATTAATTCTGTAAAAGGTCTCCTACATTTATTAAAATCTTTATTACTATTCATGTATACTTTCGAGTCTCATCTTTACTGTGACAGAGAATCTCTTGAAATAGCATGGCTACCTTTTAGCTAACAAATAATACTGTCTGGAAAAGGCTAGCAGTGGCAAGAGAGGAGGAGCCAAGAAAAGCTAAGAGAATACGTTCTGGTAAAAGTCGAGACTCATTCTGGGTGCCTGAAAAGGACAGCAATCCTAGGGAACTGCTTCATTGTGTGCCCCTCTTAGCCCTCCCGCCAAGGCATGGTTTCAGACTGACTGACTTCATTCTTTCCATAACTGGGGACTGAACCCACAGTGCTCCACCACTGAGCTACAGCCTCAGTCCTCTGTACTTTGAGGTAGGATTACACTAAAATGCCTAGGCTTCCCTTGGGATTTTCCTGCCTCAGACACTGCAGTAGTGGGTTTCCAGGCCTGGGCGCTGAGCTGGGCAAGGTGGATTTGTTTACAATGTATTTTTAGCCTTTTTTAAAAAATGTATCTCAATATGTGACTCAGCTTTGCATCCCCAGCATCCTGCACAGTGGTTAGGAGACTGTAGATTCTGGAAATGAGTAAGTACGACAGTGTGTGCAGCTACTGTGCTGAAGATGGGGGCACTACCGACCTCGCCGCCTGGCTCCTGGGGGCATTACGTAATAAGCGGCACTGTAAAGTGCTGTGCAGATGCAGGACTGTCGCTTAGCACGAAGATGAGATGTAAGTACACGTAGCCTGTGTCATCCCAGCATTCCGGAAGGCTGAGGCAGGACGCTTTCAAGTTTCATCTTAAACCAGGCAACTTAGCGAGACCCTGTCTCAAAATTTCTTTTCTTTTTTTTTTTTTTTTTTTTTTTTTTGTCTTTCTCCTTTTTATCGGTACCGGGGATCGAACTCAAGACTGCCTGCTTGCAAGGCAGGCAGGCGCTTATGCCTCTGAGCTAAATCCCCAGCCCCCTCAAAATTTTTTTTTAAAAAGGCAGGGGATGCGGTTCAGCTGGAGAAGGCTGATTCTAGCCCCAGAAGCGCAGGGATGGGCTCAAGACCAGACGGCCTAGTAGTCCGCAGGAGCTACGACCCTGGATCGGTGTTCTCTCCTCCGAACACCAGAGCTCGCTGACGGCGGGCGCCCTGCACTTTAAGTCGCCCGGAGCCCCGGCCCGGCCGCACCTGCGCGCAGGGACCGTCAAGGTCGCCGACGGCAGAGACAGGGGGCGCTCACCCAGTCAAAGTCGCACGGGTTGCCGTCTTCGCGCTGGGTGGGTAGACCGTTGCAGAGGGGCGGCAGTTTCCTCACGAGTAGGAAGGCGGCAGAGAGCAGCGCTGACAGGAGGCAATAAGGCCGGGCCAGCCATCGTGACAACCGCGGCACCGAGTACACCAAAGCAATCAGAGGGGCGAGGACCGCCATCTTTCCGGCCCTCGCGGCGCCCGCCGCTCTGCAGTCTCAATAGGCCCGGCCCCGCCCCCATACCCCGAGATGTTATTGGGCCAAAACTCGAAGGCACGGCCTTTGGGCCCAGAAGTAGATCTTTGATTGGACGTTACATTAGGCCCGCACTGAAAGAGAGATGCAAAACTTCATTGGTCACAATAGCTGTCGCTTTTGTAACCTAAGTCATTTAATTGAAGATGTAGCTTTGACGAGACCCTATGAGAGACGAGTTTAATAAGGTCAGCTAGAACTTCCTGAACGTTCTCAAAGAGCGACGGAAGTAGTCGCCGGAAGAAATTAGGCGTGCCCGAGGTATCCAATGACCTGAGGTCCCTACAGGAAGGGGGCGGCACCCAGTCAAAGGATTGCCCAATGAAAATCACTAACGCCCTACACACAAGCAGCTCCGGGCCGCTGGGACGATGGAGAATTTCACCGCGCTGTTCGGAGCTCAAACTGACCCACCACCGCCCCCAACAGCACTCAGTTTCGGACCAGGAAAGCCTCCACCTCCGCCTCCGCCTCCTCCGGGCGGGGGACCCGGCACGGCCGCGCCCCCTACCGCGGCCACGGCTCCTCCAGGTGCAGACAAGTCAGCGGCCGGCTGTGGCCCCTTCTACCTAATGAGGGAACTACCAGGTGAGTACTGAGCCTTGCGGAAGCCAGCCAATCGGATCAGAGCTAGGAGTGATGGGCGTGGCTACCATGAGGTGCGAGGTAACCTAGGCAACACGTAACCAGCTCCTGTACTTCTAAGAGGATTGTCAGGAGTCACTGCCGGTTAGCTTGAAGATAAGGACGTATTGGAGTGGGTAGGTGGGCGTCTCTGGGGAAGTCTTTGGTTTTAAATTCAGATCCTGTCACTGTGTGGCTTCTTTAAAAAAAATGTGATCCAGGGGTTGAGTTTGAACCTAAAGTTTTAGTTTCCAGTGTGCCACAAATTTGTTGGCGTGACGCAAGCTGTCTTTTCAGGGAATCGATGATTCATCTGTTCAGAGGTAAGGTGGGGCTAAAAATTGAACCAAATCTTTTTTTTTTTTCCAAAAAAATATTTGGAAAAAGACCTGGGAGAGCACACCTGTAATTCTAGCACTTGAGAAGCAGAGGCAGGAGGTTCGAGTCCACCACGGGCAACTTAGAGATTTAGCAATGCTTTGTCTTAAAATAGGAAACACCAAAAGGGCTGTGGATGTAGCTCAGTGAAGGCTGTGGGTTCCATCCTCGATGCCGCAAAAGAACAGGAACGCTGGAGTTATACTGTGAACAAGATTGATAAGACCCTTACCTTTGGAAGTTTGCAAATCAGCAGAGGAGGTAAAATGTAAACAAGGGAACATTAGATAGTGGTTACCAGTACAAGGAGTAACAGTAAATAATTCAGAGTATAGAACGACTTTATAAAGTGACCACAGAACTGTCTCGCAGTGGACGTTTGAGTCAGTTGGGTGTGGACAAATGGCTGGGAACATACAGACAGGAGGGAGAGATACTCTCTGTATCAGGAGTCTGGATGGGAGAAAAGCCTGGAGACTGCTGGACAGAAGTCCTGCGCAACCCCAGTGATGAGAACAAGGCAAGGGTGTTGGGACAGAAAGCGAGACAGGTGGGGAGGCACAGGCCTTTGCCGGCAAGGAGCCATTCAGATTAGGCCCACACTCAAAGGCAGTCTTAACATGGGAGGGAAATGATTGATTTTATGCATTTTTAATTATTCAAACAGCTAAAGCACAAAATGGGGACAGTCGTGAGAAGTTACTGCTCAGTAGTCAAAGAAGAGGCTATGATTGGCTGTGAATGCATGTAGGATACAGGTCTGCTGCCAGTAATGAAGAAACGGATATAAACATAGGAGGAATCGGTGATTTGTGCGAGTTGAGCTTTAATACTTGGTGGTTTGGAGTTTCAGATTGTGAATGATGAAATGAGTTTGAGGAGGTGGAAGTCAGATTGTTTTGGATGTGTTAAGTCTCCAGAATGTGTTTAAGTGTGGGACAGGGTCTTAGTTGCCCAGGCTGGGCTCAAATTTATTATCTTCCTGCCTCAGCCTCCCAGAGTGCTCGGATCACATGCATGGCCAGCATGCCACATTCTTTCCAAGTTTTCTTTTCCCTTAAATTCATTTCATGATTTAAGGGAAGTGACAACTATTGGAAAAGCACTTGGAAGTGCACAACACAATGGTATAATAGTGTTTAATGCATACAGTAGTTCTGGAAGTAGGAATATCTCCATTTATAGTTGAAAAAAACTGAGGCATAACAAGGTTGCCTATCCTTTGATTAAGCTAAATTCCTAGCCCCCTTTTATTTATTTAGGAAAAAAGATCTCTCTAAATTGTTCCAGCAGGACTCAAATTTGTAATTCCCAGGGGCTGGGGATTTAGCTCAGCGGCATAAGCGCCTGCCTTGCAAGCAGGCAGTCGTGAGTTCAATCCCGATAAAAAGGAAAAAGACAAAAAAAAAATTGTAATTACCCTGCTTCAGCCTCCCTCATGGTGGGATTATAGGTATGCATCACTATTCCAAGATTGGTCTTTGCTTTGAAAGTGTATTTAGTTAAGAATATAAAATGTGGTTTAGAGGCTGGGGAGTTTTAGCTCAGCTGCATAAGTGCCTGCCTTGCAAGCAGGCAGTCGTGAGTTCGATCCCCGGTACCAATAAAAACAAAAAAGAAAAAAAAAAGTGGTTTATGCATAGCAATTATATTTGTCAATGCCACTCTTGTCAGTTGGTGGTTATGTGTTGCATATAGGAGTTACCAGTATCCTAGCAAATAATTTTAAAAATTTGTCTGACAGTTTTCAAAATGCGTTGTCCAAGATGATAGTAAGAGTAAGGTGTCATCTGAACAGAATCATGAAGAATTTACAGAGCCAGAAAGTTAGGAAGAATTTTCCTAAATGGAGCAGTAAACCTGCCCTCCACACCAAGAGACATGTACACCACTTGGATGGACCCAGAGTTCAGTAGGTGGCACAGCAGAAGCTGGAGTGAAATGTGGTCTGGCTTTGGTGCCAGTCAGAAATGGGAGCTTTCCCCTGGGGCCAGGAGGAAGCCTTGGAGATTTCTGAGCTGAGGAGTTCGGTGTTATGAAACTACCTGGGAATGTGAGTGGCAGGGACTATAGGAAAAGAGCCGTGAGGGATGTGAGCAGGATCAGGAATTCCCTCCCAGAAACTCTGAACGGCCAGAATTGGTAAACAAGAGTCAGGGCTGGGAGCCAGGTATGTACCTCACCTTCACAGAACTAAAAGTTGAAACAGACAATTAAAACTCTGGGGAGCCTTTCGCTGGAGTGCCTTTTGCCTTGAATGGACTGTCACCCCGGAACAGCTGGCAGGCAGGCGGAGGAGATGACCCTGAGGGCGCAAACCTGCAGAAAACAAGCCCTTTCTTCTCCCTGGGCCCCTGAGGACCAGAGCCTTGGGTCATTTTGCTGAGCTGTGAGGTGCCATTATCCTGTTGATGTCAGAGAGAATTCACGTGACATTTTCTGAAAAGCGCACACGCCAGTGTTTAGTACAGAATAGTTGTTACTCTGGCTGTCTGTTCTTGTTTATTATATGTTATCACAGCTCAAGTGTCCGTATCCAAAACTCTGGAGACCAAAAGTATTTTGGAAGCCGGGTGTGGTGGCACACTCCTGTAATCCCAGCACTCAGGAGGCTAAGGCAGGCAGATCCTTGCAAGTTTGAGACCAGCCTGGGCTACAAAGTGAGCCCAAGGTCAGCCTGAACTGCATAGTGAGACCCTGTCTCAAAGACAATAAATAAATAAATACAAAAATGTTTTGGATTTCAGGCTATTTGCCTGATAAATTGCTTAATATCCACATTTATGTATTGCTTTTTTGATGGTTCTGGGGATTGAATCCAGGGCTACATCCCCAGATCTTTTCTCTCTTTTGAAATAGGCTTTCACCAAATTGCACATGGTGGCCTTGGACTTGCTATCCTCCTGCTTCAGCCTCCTGAATAGCTAGGATTACAGAGGTACATACTATACCCAGCTAAAATCTGAAACTGAGCATTATGGCGGAATTCAGTGTTTCCATGGCATTTAGATGCCAGATTTTCAGATTAGGGTTGGTCAACCTGTATTGACATTTTTGTTTTTGGTACCCAGAATCAAACTCAAGACCTCGAGCTTGCCAGGTAGGCGCTGTTCTGCCGAGCTGTATCCCAGACAGTGTTTACTTTTGCTATATTTCTTACTTTAGAAATTGAAAGCCTGTCAGTTCCCACTTAAAAGCATCTGCACTTAGGTGGCAGCACAGCCTGCATCTCGGTAGTGAGCTGCCTCTCTGCTGGGCACTGACCACTGTTTCCACCCTCTGATCTTGCAGGCGGTACAGAGCTCACGGGCAGCACCAACCTGATCACACACTACAATCTGGAGCAGGCCTACAACAAATTCTGCGGGAAGAAAGTCAAAGAGAAGCTGAGCAACTTCCTGCCCGACCTGCCTGGGATGATTGACCTGCCTGGTTCCCATGACAACAGCAGCCTCCGCTCCCTCATTGAGAAGCCCCCTATCCTGGGCGGCTCCTTTAACCCCATCACAGGGACCATGCTGTCCGGTTTCCGGCTCCACACTGGCCCAGTGAGTCCCCCCCACGCAGGGTAGGTGGGGTGTTATTCCGCCCATCCCTCCTGGTGTACTGAGCATCCCCTGTGCCCCCACCCTGCCCCGTGTCCTGCAGCTGCCCGAGCAGTGCCGCCTCATGCACATCCAGCCTCCCAAGAAGAACAAGCACAAGCACAAGCAGAGCCGCGCGCAGGACCCGGTGCCCCCAGGTGTGTGGCCTGGGGGCCAAGGAGGAGGCAGGAGGGAGAGGGAGGGAAAGGGGGAGGGAGGAACCGGGGCCACCAGGTGCCAGCCCTGCCTGTCCCGCAGAAACACCTTCAGACTCAGATCACAAGAAGAAGAAAAAGAAAAAAGAGGAGGACCCAGAACGGAAACGGAAGAAGAAAGAGAAAAAGAAGAAGAAGGTAGGGCAGGCCTGTGCCTGCAGCCCAGGAGCTTCCTGGTCACGTGCCAGGTGCTAGCCCGAGAGGGGTGCTGCGGGGTCTCCTGACCCGACCCGACCCAGGGTCTTTACACCGCCTTCCTTGTGCCCCAGAGCCGGCACAGCCCCGACCACCCCGGCATGGGCAGCTCCCAGGCCAGCAGCAGCAGCAGCCTCCGCTGACGGGACGAGTGACCCTCCTGCGAGGCAAGGACCCACAGGAGGAGTGGCACCGGCCCCGGGGCAGGACCCGGACCCAGACCCAGACCTGCCCAGCCACTTCCTGTCGGACCTCCTCCTCTCCCAGGAAGCGTTTTGTGTCTCTTCCTTTCCTTTGTGCAATTTGTCTGATTTTAGGACTTGACTTGTTAGGATTTTTCACTAAAAAAAGTTGAATTATCAAACTGGCTCCAGTATCTGCCTGGTAAGAAGTTAGGTGGGGGTGGTGGCATAGCCTATGATCTCAGCACCCTGTCTCCAAATACGGGTTTAGAGAGGGCTGGGGGTACTAAGGGGAAAAGCGCCTTCCCCTACAGCAGGGCATAAGCGACCTGGGCTGGCCTGCACAAAGTTCCACAGAAAAATTTTTTTAAAAAAGGTGGCAAGGCAGGGCCAGGGCCAGGTCCCTCTCCCTGCAGACACCAGTGGCTCTGCCGTGGGGTCTGGTGGGGGCTTCAGGAAAAGTTGTGTGGTACATTCCAGCAGGGAAGACGCCTGCTGCGTGCTCCGGGCCATCAGACCTGCTGAGTCTGGCCCCGCAGCATGGAGGCTGATTGCTCCACGTTTTCAGTTTCAGTGGGAAACACCAACGGCTGGCCTGGCTGGAGCCAGCAGGGCACAAATGCTAGCCAGGGGCAGCAGCCTGCAGGGACCCCACCACACCCAGGCCTTGCCTCAGCCTCCTCAGGGCTCACCAGGCCTCCAGGTGGGAGCGTGCATTCAGATTGAGGACTTGGAGCTCCTGCAGCCAGGCGCACCCTCCCCACACCAGGGCCACCACCTCTTTGCTGGGTAGGGGACCTGAGCAGAACCGCAGTCCATCTGCCAAGCGCTCTCCCGGTGGGGAGAGGGGGTTTCCGCACCTCTCCTAGCTGGGGAAACTAAGACCTGAGGCAAGCCCCACCCTCCCACCCCCAAGCTCAGCAGGAGTCAGATTCCTAGGCCAGACTTGAGCTTTTCTGTTTTTTCATCGTGGGGCTTGAACCCAGGGCTTGCACACTGGGCAAGTGCCCTGCCACTGAACTTGTGTTTTGAGACAAGGTCTTGTTAGATTGCATTTAAATGTGTGGTCCCCCTCCTCAGCCTCCTGAGTAGCTGGCATTACAGGCTTGCACTGCTGTGCCTGGCTTTTTTTCTCCCAGAAATCGTAATTATTTTAAACTGTGAGGGTGGCAAACCCCTATACCCCTCATACTCCTGGAGGCTCAAGCAAGGAGACTGCTGAGTTTTAGGCCATCCTGGGCCACATAGTGAGTTCAAGGCCAGCCTGAACTACATAGCAAGATCCTGTCTCAAAAACAAAACTATTCACCCCATTAAAGCAGGGCCTGCTGCTAAAAGTCACCTCCTGTCTACCTGCGCCCTCCGAGCACAGCCCGCCGGTTCGAGACAGACAACACAGCGGGCGCTGGTGAGAGCAGGATTTCTTTATTCCTCATTGGTTTAAAATGGCTAATCAGAATAAAAAATAAATGGGCCTCTGTGCGGAGGCTGGGCCTTCCCTCGTAGAGTCAGAACCCAGCATCCTCTCTACCCAGCACATCTGGGCTGGACCGAGGGGCAAACCCCCCGGGGAAGACGGAAGGGCCTGGGCCTGCCACTCCTTCTCTCATCCCCAGTTTTTGGCATGTGATTAAAAATATTGCTTTTTGGATTCTTTACTCCTGTCCTTTGATTTAAAATTACATTAACCATGTAAGCTGGAGAGCTTTTGGAGGGGCTCATGAGCCCCTGCTCTCCCCAGAAGGGGCAGACCGGACCCCGCACCCTGCCAGCCGTGTGTCCAGAGCTGTGGCCCTTCCCAGGGGGGCCCAGAAGCCCCTCGTCCCACCTCACCTACGCTTGCCAGGCCCAGGCCCTGCTCCTGCCTGTCACGGCACCCACTGAGGATGTTGGTTCCTAGGTGGTGACGGGGGCAGGGAGCCTCGGCAAGAAAGAAGGCAACTGTCTTCCTGCCGGCTGAGGAGAGGGCAGAGTGCCACCCCGACGTACAGAGCCCTCCCCATCTTCCCAGCCCAGGATAGATATATAATTTCTTTGATATTTATAATATATATAATATATATATATATGTACACACACACCTGGTAACGCAGAAGAGGAAAAAAATAGAATCCGTAACAATAATAAAAAAAATTTCTGGTTTAAAAATGATCTGGTTCCCTCCAGAGCGAGCATTGCACAAGTCCACTGAGGCTGGTGGGGGCGGCCCTCCATGTGTCCATCCGCCCGTCCGCCCTCCGAGGTTTCACTGCACATGGGCGAGGGCGCCCGCAGAGAGGCGGCAGGGCCCTTTGGTGTAGGCAGGCGAGCAGGTGTGGCGCGGCTCACACAGAGATCTCGTAGGTGGTGCCGCCCACCCCAGACACCTTCTTCACACCGCCCCGAGTGGGGCTGCTGAGTGGTGCCTGCCCTGGGCCGGGTGAGGCCGGGCCCATGCTCTTCGGCTGCCCATTGGATTTGCTGTAGGCGCTCTTTAGCTGCACTTCGTCTCTGGAAGAGGAGGGCATGTGGGTGTTAGAAGGGCATGACCCCACCTCTGCCCAGGGCCACCCCCTCAACTATCTGGGGCTCCCCATTCCCCAACAGGCCAGCCTACTTACTTGGGGGTCAGTAGGGGCTGCAGAGCCACCTCCTCCGCCTCCGAGACGCCGGCTGGAGCTTTTTGGCTGCTGTAAGTAGTGGACCTGCCCAGGAATGGGGCGGCTGGACCCGGATCAGGAGACCCTAAGCCACGGCCCCGGTGCCCCTCGGGCTTCCCGAAGCGGGGCGCAGTGGGGCGGCCCAATGGAGTCTTGGCCAGCGGTGAGTGCTTGGCCTCATCAGGGGTGACACCGGTACGTGGCACATGCCCGGAGCCCGGCGTTGGCTGTGCACCAGAATCCCCCACACCAGCGGCCTCCTCACGGCCTGGGCCCGGCAGTGGTGGTGACTGGCGCAGCAGCTTCTCCCGTTCCTGCAGCGAGGCCACAATGTGGCGCGACAGATTGTCGTATCGGACGGGGGATGGCTCACGGGGTGGGCCAGTGGGCGCCAGGCGCGGGTGCCGCTCAGCCTCACGCTGCTGGGCCAGGCGCGCAGACAGGAAGGGTGAGGTGTAACCCAGCGGTGGCTCGGGCTCTGGCCCAGCCTGTACTGACTCAAAATCGGGGCTGTCCGACGGCGTGAGGAGGCTGTCGTAGGACAGGCTGCCGTTACGTGTCTGGT
Organism: Cavia porcellus; assembly: GCF_034190915.1. Taxonomy (NCBI): domain Eukaryota; kingdom Metazoa; phylum Chordata; class Mammalia; order Rodentia; family Caviidae; genus Cavia; species Cavia porcellus. The sequence continues at coordinate 51,133,556 of NW_026947500.1, read as the reverse complement.
TGGCCAGGCTCTTGTAGGACGTGGAGGTGGTGCCCTCAGAGCGGATGGACTGCAGCTGACCCAGCTCAAAGCCTGTGCCCTGGGCTGACTTGAGGCTGGAGGAACGGGAACCACTGGAGAGAGGGTCGAAGTGAAAGCTCTTGCCAAAGGTCGGGGACCGGAAGCTCTCAGGCTCCAGGCTGGGCTCCGAGCGGTAGCTGGGATGGCGGCTGCTCTCCGCGATGGAGGTGGGCTCCCTCAGGCTGTCCCCACGGCTCAGCTGAGGAGAAGGACACTACTCAGCGGTGCCCATCTTCCTCCAGCCCCCCTTTGGTGCTCACTGCTACCCTACCTTGGCGCTGGAGGAGTGCGGCATGGCAGCCGATGCGCTGCTGCTGCTGTAACCCGGCCGGTACTTGTACATGGTGGGCGTCGGTGGGCTGTCCTTACCCAACAGGCTGCTGTCTGCAGGGAGAGAGCCAGGGGCCGGTCCCAAGCTGCTCTTCTGACCACAGCCTGAAGGGACAGGGTAGGGGCCGAGCAGGAACAGGTCCACCCAGCAAAGGTGCCAGGCGTGGTGGTGCACTCCTGGAATCCCAGCACTCTGGGAGGTTGAGACAGAAAGAACCTGCCTTCCAGTCGAGTCTGGGTTGAAACTTAGTGACTTAATGAGATTTCGTCTCAAACATTAAAAAAGGCCAGGGATGTAGCTCAGTGTGAAGCCCCTATGGCCAAGCCCCAGGACCCCAAAACAAGAGAAGGAACATTGGGGGCACATAGTGCACTGCGGTGGGGAGGCACCACACCAGCAGTTCTGGAAGGCCCCTGGACTGCCCAGAAGCCGACAGGGGTGAATGGCATCTGTCCTCCGCCAGCCCCCCACCAAAGCAACCTGCTCAAGTGATGCCCTGGGGCACCCTCCCACCAGCCCCAGCCCCAGCCCTCACCCTCATGCGGGGCCAGGCTGAGGTGCGTGCGCAGCCCTGTGTAGCGGCTCAGGTCTGGTTTGGGTGGCGGCGGCGGCTCTGCATCTGCTGACTGGCTTTCTGTGATCTCCAGGCTGCCCTTGGACTACATGGAGGGGAGGGAGGAGGGAGGGAGGCAAAGACATTTAGGGTTGCAGGGCCCACATGGACTCCGTGGAGCTCGGTATCAGTCCTTTCATTGTTTCTGTTTTTTTTAATTTTGTTTTTTTCTTGTTTTTGAGACACGGTCTTGCTATGTAGTTCAGTAGTTCAGGCTGGTCTCGAACAGTGATCCTCCTGCCTCAGCCTCCCTGAGTGCTAGGATTACGGGTATGCACCACCACACCCAGCTTTTTTTAATTAATTTTATTGGTACATTTCAGATATACATGCTAGGGAAGCTGTGGCTGGATACCTCTTACTTTTTTCCCCATTTCCCTTTCCTCCCTTCAACCCCTCTTCTCATTTGCACAAAAGCTTTGTTTCCATTTTCTTCTTTCTATTCTTTCCCTTCCTTCCTTTCTCCCTCCCTCTCGCCTTCCAGTTCCCCCTCCCATTTCTATTGTCTGTGAGGCATTTCTCCCACCAAAGAAGCAATGCAGTATTAGATGTGTGTGTGTTACCGGGCATTCTCACCCAGGACTGTGGACAAAGCGCACGGAGCTTCCCACCCCACTGTCACCTACTTGTCCATTTCAATCACACTACACACACACTACACACACACACACACACACACACACACACACACACACACACACACACACACGTCCCGCTCCTATCACCTGCAAGCTGGAAAGTCTTCCCATGAAGACATCCAAACAACTGTACAGGACTTCTACTGCCTGAACTCAGAGTCTAGTGAAAAGACAGGGACTGCAAGGACTGTGAGCTCACAGTGGCCCCATGAGGAAGCTGCAGACCTAGGGAAGATTTCCCGCAGACCTGTGCCTCGGCAGAGCCCACACTCAGCATTCATGGCCTTCACCCTTCCGCGCCCTCACCTTCGTCCTCCTCAGCTCCCCTTGGATGCCATTATCCATGATCTTCACCGTGATCTGCCCATCCGACACTTCTGGCCGAAGGAAAGGAGGTCTGATGACAATCGTCTTCTCCTTCTTTGGTCTCCCCAAATACCTGAGTTGTAGAGAGAAAAAAGGCGTCCTTCCTATGCCCCTGCCTTCCCCCTAGAACCCCCTGCCTGCTGCTTGGGTGGGAGAGCAGTCAGGTGATGCAGGAGCATGCTGCAGGCCACCTGTCAGGTCACCACTTTTCTCAGTTCAGTCAGGCTGGGGACTTTCGCTGAATAACGGCTGAAGGGCTGTTTCCAAATGGGAAAATTCAGTTACATCTGTGGTCCACTTCTGATGAAAAGTTGCACCAATAAGGCATTTTATCACCAGATTAAAAAATAATGATCATTTAAAAACTAATGTATTCAGAGCTGAGCATGGCAGCATATGCCTATAATCTCAGCATTTGGGAGGCCAAGACAGGAGGACTGCCATGGGTTCGAGGCCAGCCTGGGCAATTTAGCAAGAGACTTGTCTCAAAAAAAAAGCAGGTATTTAAAATAAACCACAACAAAAGCCATGTATATGTCAGACTTTGTTTTGAAGCTTTACCCCAAACCTGAATGCAAAGATGTTGTGTTATAACTTTTTTTTTTTGTCTTTTTCCTTTTTATCGGTAACAGGGATCGAACTCACGACTGCCTGCTTGCAAGGCAAGCGCTTGTGTTATAACTTTTAAAGCCATATAAATAAGCGTGCTCACCTAAAGACTTAAAAGCAGGCTTGTAAATATTTTTAAGGAGTTTTATTTGAACACTAACATATAGCAACTACCACAACAAAAACAAACAGAAAAAGACCCTACTTATTGCCAAACACATGACATAATCCCAGCCAGGAGCAAAGCCCTGGGTTTAACCTGCAAACCAAAACACCTGTCCTGCCAGGGGCTGGGGCCAGTGGGCCTGCCAGTGGGAGGGGCGGCAGCAGAGGTTCTCGGTTCCATCACAAACTGCAGCATGCTGGGCCGGGCAGCAGGCACTAGCTCCAGGCCTTCAGGGTCTCATGTACTGTCCACTCACATAAGCTCAGCCAGCAGGACCCACAAGGTCTGGAAGTGTGGATACCTCTGCCCCCCCATCAGGTTCTGACCTTTCTGAGACCAACACCAAGACCCGACCCCAGAACCCAGAGAAGGGAAAGTGTGGGCCAGGGCAGCACCCAGCCAGAGGCAGTGGTGGTGGCGACGGCAACATACCGAGGCGCTGGCGAGCTGCAGAGCACACGGCTGACATTGTTACAGCAGCCATTGGTAAAGGGGTTCACACCGCCCCGGAATTTACCCGTAACCTAGAAAAGACAAAAGGATAGACCAGTCGTGGGTGGAGTCCATGGTGGGACAGTCCAGGGTGGAGGCCAAAGCGTCTCCGTCGCAGGTTATTCTGCAGCTATCCAGGGATGCAAAGGGAAGCAAAAACCCAAGCAACCATCCCAAGCTTCCACTCAGGAGGGCTGTGAGAGGGACTCCAGAGTCTGCAGGGACAGTGTGTGACCCCAACACTGGTTTCCCATATACCCAGGTGTCAAGTCACCTGCAGCTGTCCAAGCCCCTTATACCAAGGCACAGCATCTGTCCACCTGACAAACCTGCAGTCATCGCCCGGGGAACCACCCAAGGAACGAACACGAACACACACACACGCACACGCACACACACACACACACACGACCTCTCCGAAGCGCCTGACTGCATCTTGGGCAAGCTACGAAGACTGCTGCCTACACTCCTCCGCCTCAGCAGGAAACGGCCACCATGGCAGCATCCCCAGCTGGCACTGCCCACCACCCTGCCGCGGCTCCGCACCTGCTCATTGGTTGTGCGTCCCCTGGCCACCAGCACCACGTGAAATCCCGTGAGGCCCGCGACGGGGATGAAGAACAAGCCTGCCACACACATTACTGCCATACTGATGCCAAGCAGTCAAGGAGAACGGCCCAGTCCTGAGCCGCCTTCCCAGTCCCAATTCCTAGGCTCTTCTGCCCGACCCACACACCAAGGCCCGAAGGATACGTGACAGCCGTGCGGACGCCTGAGAGCTCTTCCAAGTGGTAGAGGACATACAGGAGGCCAAAGCCAAACACGCCCATGATGTGGGCCGTCAGGGAGAGGAGGAAGAGGAAGAAGTAGCGGTAGTTCCGGCGTCCGATGCAGTTATTCACCCAGGGGCAGTGGTGGTCGAACTCCTAGGCAGAGAGATTCAGCCTGAGGGGCACTCAGGAGCTGGTATGGACTGAGCCCCAAGGTCGCCACACCAATGCAGGCCAGAGCAGCGCCCCCCACCCCTGTGGTCCTGTGGGAGGGCGTGCCAAGGTGGAGGCTGAGGCCAGTTCTTGCATCTCCAGGATCGTCATGTTATAGGCTCTGTACATCAGTCAAAATTCAGGAGACGGGCTTTGGAAGGAATGCTAGCAGACAGCTGCTCACGGCCAGGTAAGATATGAGTAAACAGAAAAGGGGATGCAGAGGGAGCCAGGAAGAGAGGCAGGACTGACTATGGCCAGTGCATGCCCTCTGCCACACATCGGATTCTCAGGAGTCCCCCACCACCACAATGGGCACTTCTGGGCCTGCACTCACCTCCACACAGTTGTCACAGACGCTGCAGTGGGAGCAGCGCGGCGGCCGGTAGAAACGACAGGTGGCGCACCACTTCATGCGCACCTGGATGCCCTTGATCTCCACTGTTTTGTACAGGGGAGCTCGGAAGTCATCCTCTTTGTCCTCATCCTCCTCCGCTAGGGGAAGGAAAGGTCTGTTAACACAGCTCAGCCAAACACGAGGAAGCTTAGGAGGGACTGAACCACACATGAGGAACGCAGCAACATCAGGGGCCGGAGACAGGTAATGACAACCTAATGCATGAAAGGAGATGGATGCTCTGAGCAGACCCGTGGCCTGCAGGAAAAAGAGGCGCTATCTGGGTGTGCCTTGGAGGACTTCCGGAAAAGCTAAGGGACTGGACTGTACCCACCTGGGCGCAGCTGTGCACCCAGGCAGGATTTATTTACACTGGGAACCGATATTGAAGGGAAAACGATCCCAAGGAAGGACACTCTGCCACATGGGCACTGCCACCTCTACCCCACATGCACGGATGCACGGATGCACTCCGAAAACGGCGGTCACTGGCATGTCCAAACAGCTCGTCCAAACAGGGCGAGCCTGCAGGATCATGCAGCACTGCAGGGGTACTTTCTTCCCACAGCCCCAGGAGTTGCACACATACACACCATCTTTCTCCAGTTTTGTTTTACTGAGACAGGGTGTCACCTAGGCCAGCCTCAAACTCAATCATCTCCCAGCTTCCACCTCCCAGATGCCGTGAAGACACATGTGTACCACCACATCTGGCCACTGTTTCTGGCTTGTACCTTGATGGCCCCCAAGCCCTCACGTGGCACAGGTGGGGACTTCAGGAGATGGCTCCGTCACGGGTGTGTGACTCTGAGACTGATTCACGGAGCGACACTGGGATTCAGACTGCCTCTCTGGGCCTAAGGGCAGACAGCTTGGATAGAACATAAAAGACAGAAATAGTGCTGCTGCCACTGCTCATTGCTTATTGCTTTGATACTTCTTTTTTTTTTTTTGTCTTTTTCCTTTTTATCGGTACCGGAGATCAAACTCATGACTGCCTGCTTGCAAGGCAGGCGTTTATGCCGCTGAGCTAAACCTCCAGCCCTGCTACTTCTTCAATACTCTGCCTTCTTCTGCTCGTCCTGCATGAGCTCTTTCTCCTGTGGGATGCCCTCTGCCATGCTATCCTGCCTTGGAACCAGCCAATTATGCACTGAAAACTCTACAAACTAAGAGCTAAATATAAACCTTTCCTCCTTTAACTTTGAGTGTCAGGCCACTTTCTGTTATGTTTAGTGTTTCTGAGCCAGGGTCTCATTACAGTGAAGGCTGGTCTTAAACTCACCATGTAGCCTATGCTGGCCCCAAACTGGTAGCAATCCCTGTTTCAGCCTCCTGGATGCTGAGATTACAGGTGTGTGCTACCATGCCCAACAGGTGTTGGGTGTTTCGTCTCAGCAATGAGAAAAGTAACTAAGACAGCTATACAGGGCCATAAGACTAGGCCCACTGGACCCTTCCCTTACTTTTCTAGTGTAGATCTGTACTTTAGTATTACAGTAGCTGGCTGTGAATCTCAGTACCTTTCCCTGAAGGATACAGGAAGCAATCTATGTGTATTCCAGTATGACAAATGGCAAGCAGTATGCTTGTGTGCAAAAGTGGCAAAACAGTATTTGGATCCTCTTTTACATTCTGGTCAGCCAGTTTTGTGTATGTTTAACCAAGCATCCCCCAGGGTCCAACAGACCCCTGCCAATTCAGGATTTGTTTAAAAAAAAAAAAAAAAAAAAGACATTTTGCTTTTGAATTTTTTTTGATATAAGCAGGCTATTTCAATAAAATGGCACAAAAAAATCAGGTTTGAAAGTTTTGGAGGAAGTCAAAAGTGAATCATCAGATTACTCATGCATGGAAGACGAAGATGATCCATTATGGTAAAACATGTGTTTCCATAACAGAAGAGTGGCGTGGGTAGATGATGATGATGATGATGATGATGATGATGATGATGATGATGATGATGATGATGATAATGATAACTCTGGCATGTGAGCCAAAGTTCCTGTGACACTGAAATGGAGCGAGAATCGGCTGATAGGTCAGGCATGGTGGTGCACACCTATAATTCCTGCACTTAGGAGAATGAGGCAGGTATAAAGTTGATAGTGAAACACTGTCCCTACCCTCAACCTCAAAAAAGAGTAAGAATCAACTGATGCAGACACAGGGAATACAGACATCCTTGACTCAGGTGACAAAGAAAATAGCAATGTGAGTACATAATTAGTAAAATGTTGAGAAATGGCCATGCAACCAAATGTAATGATCTAGTATTAGAACTAGGTAGGAACAAGTAGTACAGGGCTGGAGAGGTCGTTCAATGGCTTAGGCACCTGCCTAGCAAGTGTGAGGTCATTTGATCCCAGGTAACCCCCCCCACCAAAAAAAAGGCAGTAAAGGTCTTGATGGGTGAAATATATTGGACAGAATGCCAGCACTGCCATTCAATGTTGGAAACTGTAACAAATCAAATGCTACAAGATGCTATGAAATACACAGAGGCTGAAATGCAAGTAAAATGTTCTGAATGCACCAATAGCCACATTCGAAAACATATTTATTATGACAGCTCACTAGCTGAACTTGAAGTATTTATATGTCTGCTATATTTAGCACAGATTTCTTACTGTGATTGGAGGAATGGAAAAGACTATAGAAAAGCAATGGGTCAAAATATAGCATAAAAATTTATTCCCCTGATGATATGAAGACGTACTCTCTCTCAATCTAGACATCTACCCTGGACCTCAGCCACCACCTTCTTCATACAGTAACAAACGCAATGAATTTGTGAACAGACTTATTGCTCCCACCTCTCAAGCTAATTGGAATGTCAGATTCAACAAATGGTTACATTTCCAATCCATGTCACATTCAATAACAGGGAACAAGGTGACCAGGTAAGAACTGTACTCAAAAACAAAGCAGAAATTCCAAATGAAATGTTCCAATTTCAAAACAACTGTACGGTACAATCCTTGGATTCCATAAAGATGAAACACTGGTCTTGTATATGGCAGAGGAATGCAAACTTGTACTGCTGATATCAACATCTCACCATGACAGAAACAGTGATAGGGAAACCTTGATGACAAATGGAAGGCTGAGAGGGAGACTTCCTATAACAGGACGGAAGTGGGGTAATGTTGATGAGTTACGCAGCAACTACAATGTCACTGGAAACACAAAGCACTGGCCTAGGGCTGTGTTTCACTTGATCCTAAATATGTGCGTCATGCAAAGTCTGACAGTTTGCAAAGAAAAAATTTCTCCATGCAAACTGTCACGAAGAAATTTTCTTAGAGGACTTGGACTGGAGCTCCTAAGAGATCATTTACAGCAGAGGAAAAACGAAAGGCTTCTGCCCAGGGAACTATGTATAAAAATTGTGGAGCACACCGGTGAGCTCATGGTGGCCAGGCAGGCACAGCATCACAAAGAGAGGAAAAAGAGACAGAAAAACAAACCATACTATCAGTGAAGGCGATACCTGTGTAGGGCACATGCAGCGGTTACGTGTGAAGACTGCCTTGGGTGTGGCAGTTAAACCAAAGCTTACTTCTGTGGCAGAGTTCCATCGGTATTTTCATTGTAGTTCATAGAGGAATTCAATTCTCAAGTTATCTTTTAGATTTTGCATTCAGTACATATCTGATGTGAAAATGTTAATGTCGGGGCTGGGGATTTAGCTCAGCGGCATAAGCACCTGCCTTTGCAAGCAGGCGGTCGTGAGTTCAATCCCCGGTACCAATAAAAAGGAAAAAAGACCAAAAAAAAATTAAAAAAAAAAAAAAAAAAAAGAAAATGTTAATGTCTATTCTAAACACACAATACAAATTAAGAACTTAATACTTTATTTTATTGACAGTTTATGTACCTGTAAGCTACACACTGTATTATATAATAACAACTTCCTGACAAAACAGCCCTGAGATGTCAAGTATGTCCTACAAAAAGGCCAGGGAAGCAAAACACATGGGCTGTCAGTGTAAACTGTGTATGTATGGAATGTGCTGTTGTCATGTATGCAGTGCCTTAGTGTGATAAATAAAGATTTTTTTTGGTAGCATGCTATTGGTATTTTCATTGTAGTTCACATAAGAATTTGTATTATTTTTTTAGACCTAGTGCACAAAAAACAGCCAATGTTGAAAATTATGATGCTTTTCATAAACACTCAAGAACTATTCAACTTAATACTTTATTTTTGTAATACTTTTTTCCTACTAAGTACTCACTATTCAACATAAAACTCATAAAATTAGAATTAATAATCAATAGAAATACTCCTAAATCCTGGGATTACTGGCATCATACCTGAGTATCAAAATTAAAAATACTGTAATTAAATTAAATTAAAATAGCAATGTAGCTTGGTGCAAAGACCTTGGGTTCCATCCCCAGTACAGCAAAAAAAAAAAAAAAAAAAAAAAAACCAAAACAAGAGAAAAACCACCACAAAATATTGGAAGAAAACATAGGACAATGTCACGGTGGCTCTTTCTGATCAGTGAGCTCTTCTCAGTACTTCCTAATAGGGTCAGGGACTACGTCACTACTTCACTACTTGTTTCCATCTCTGGCTTTGGGGAGGTGGCCTCCCTGCACAGCCCAGGCTGGCCTAACCCTAACTTGGGCAGTCTACCCGCTGCTACCTCCCCCTCACTGACCACAACTGTCCATCAGCTCAGAGACAAATCTTTAAATCCAGGGCCTTTCTTTGGAAGGAGAAAACTCGAACATTAGTTATGCTGACATTCTGACCCTTCTGCTGGCAGTGACTGCCTTCCCTAGGAGTGCGCTAACTGGAGTCACAGCTGTTCACACAGGGCATCTATCCCATCCGTGCCCTCCTGAATGCAGTGACCTCTCAGCAGCACTCACCCAGTGCCTCCTGTGTGGTAGGTCACTACACGCACAATGGATGAACACGGAAGTCCTTGTTACAGGGACAGAAGGCTCCTGCCTTCGGACACGAGTCCCACGGGCAGTGCTGAGCCTGCCCTGTGAGAAGAGGAGCCACCGCACCCCTTCCATGCCTACACCCCTTGTCTCGACTCCTGAGGACAGTCCTGGCCTTCGGTACACACCCTTTCTCTACAGGTTCACTTTCAGTTGCCTGATTCCCCCTGCCACCTCTCCTCTGGCTGTTCGCTGCTTCTGTCCTCACCTTACCAACCTGCTGAGGTCCGGCACCCAGAAAAAGCCCTTGCTTCTCCCGGAGCTCCTTTCCCTTTTCTGTCTCCATGCTGCAGGGAGGACTCTAATCCCAAGTGCCCATTTCCCACTCACTGCCTTCCACATCGCCAGCTTGGAATCTGGTGTGTTTCTTCTCCACTCACAAACACTGTCACCACACTCCTGTCACGACCCAGTCAGTACCTCTGTTCCCTCAGCCAGGGAGTGGCTCTGTAACCCTGACACCACCATCCAGAAGCTGCTGATCCAGGAATCAGCCTGGGTCATACCCGCCCCTCCTCCTCCACTGCACAGGGCCAGGCCAACCTCAGCACCCCAACCCCCTCCACTTTCTCTACACCATCTCACCTTGGCCCTTCAAATGCCACATGGCTGAAGCTATTTATTTACTTTTTGGTGCCAGAAATCAAATTCAAGATCTCTCACTTGCCAGGCGGGCACTGCGCCCAGCCTGGCTGAAAGTTTTTAAAACCTGCTCTTTGACTACGACTGCTTGACTGTCCACTGAGGAATTCTACCTAGATGTCACCTGAGTACCACAGATGTGGGCTGTCTGTCTCTGGGGCTGCAAGTACAGTCCAGCATGTCCGAGGTCTCTAACATGACACACATACCTACCCACACACACCAAAAGGGAGTGGAATATAGTTCAGTGGCACAGTGCCTAGCATGCGTAAGGCCCTGGTTCAAGTCACAGTACTAAAAAAAGTTTTAAATAAACAGATGTGGGGTGCATATCTATAACCCCAGCGCTCTGGGAAGCCGAGGCAGGATGATTCCAACCTGGAATCCAACCTGGAATTTGAGACGCTATCTCAAATTCCTTTTTTCTTTCTTGGTTTTTTCAGACAGGAATTTGCAATGCAGTCTAGGCAGACCTTGAACTCATTATGTAGCCCAGCTGGCCACAAAATCGTGGTTCTAAGCCCTAAGTGTTGGAATTACAGGGATGTGCTGCCATGTATGGCTATCTCAAAACTGAAAGGTGGGGTAAAGGGTGTAAGTCCAAGAAAAGGACCTGGGTACAACCCCAAGTACCATACCACAAAAAGACAGAAATCTTAAATATGCCCAAGACTATTCTATCTTCCCCATCTGTTCAACTGTCCTATAACTCTCACTGTAGCTGCTAAAAAGGGAATCAGCACCCAACCTAGGTTACAAGTTAGGAACCTTGAAACTACCATGAGACAACTCCTTCCTTCTCTCCTACCCAAACCCTAAAGGGGCCAATTCTGCCTCACTGCAACTCAAAGCAAGCAGCAATTCTGCAAGTCCACATGGGACACGTCTCAAACCCAGCCGTGAGCTGAGCTCTCCCTGGTCTGTATTATTTATCACACCATAGCCAGCAGAAGGTACCTGTCCATTCTTACAAGAATTATGTTTGTGAAAGGAAATCCGATCTTGAGATCCCTGAACTCGGATAGCGCAAGTTGGCACAGAAGGAAACATCATCTGTGTAACTGACCATGTAACACTAACGTAGCCCACTGAGCCCTCTGAAGCACAGCTCTCGGTCTCCTCCCGCCACTCCTGGCCCGCCCTGCCCTGGACCTCACCACCTCACTAAATTCACCATTTCATGGCCACACTATGAACAGTTCAAAGTCAGCCTGAAGTATACCACGAGACCCAGTCTCAAAAACCAAACAGGGCCTCTGCCTGCCCTCAAGCATGGACCAATCTCAGCAGTGCAGCTGACATCCCCAGCAGAGCCATGGCCTCTCCCTGTGCTCTGCTCATCCGTGCCTGCTGTGATCAGGGCCCCAGACATCACTGGAGCTGCTACAACCCCACCCCATTGGCCCCCAGGCCTTCTACACATTCTGATCAAACGAAGAACTAAAAATGCAGGTCTGACACAAAAGGAGTTATACAGTAAGAAGAGATGGCATATACTCCTCCAGACCCAACCCTGTTTTCTATCCTCAGGCTTCAGAAGCACCCCACAACCCTAGGACTCTACAATCGATTGTCTTCCCAGGGTGACAAGGAGTGTCCAAGGCCTTACCTCGAGGGAAGATCCCTGGGTCCATGAAGGTAGCCATGCTGAAGTTGGCCAGCACAAAGAGAAACATGATGGCATTGTAGATGGGCACTGCAGGTGACACATACAGGCTCAGTCCTGGACACCTGCACAGAGAATACAGGCAGTGAAGGGTAGAAACCTTATACTAGGCCCAGTGCTGCCCACCTTAACCCCAGCATGCTGGGAAGCTGAGGCAGACAGGAGGATCAGAAGTTCAAGCCCAAACTATGCAAGTTAGGTAGGAACCCTGTCTTAAAATAAAAGGGGCTGGGGATGTAACTCGGAGTAAAGACTCTGGGTTCAGTCACCGGTTGTTACGGCCTGTGTCAAGATGTTCCCCAGAGCCACATGCAGCTACAGGTGGGGCTTTCCAGAGGTGGCTAGGGTGTGATGCTGGGATTGGGGCTGCCCTGCCCAGGTGTGAGCATTGTCTGCCCTACAGGTAGCCTGCATAGGACAGAAGGGGCAGAAGGGGAGCTGTTGTGGTCACTGCTTGCTGCTTGCTGCCTCCTGCCTCCCACCACAGACTGTTTCACCTATGTGATGCCACTCTGCCACGACATCCTACCTTGGAGCCAGCCGACTCTGGACTAAACCTCTCCAAACTAAGTTAAATAAACCTCTTTTAGCTCTGGGCGTCAGGTATTTTGCCTCAACAGTGAGAAATGTAAGACACTAGCACTGAAAAAAAGACAGACGTGGCCCTCACTGTTCTTGTAAATCTCATGTGGCTTACTTTGCTCCCCTGTTCTCACCTTCCACTCACCCTCCACGGCCTATCCAGGATTCAGGATGACCAGGGCTGACAGGCAGAGGCCTGCAAACCCCCCAACCCCACTGCAGGCCTGTGCTTTGCATTTGGCCGTGTGTCCTTATCTCCTCCTGGCCCTGAGTGAGAACAGGACTGGGGAGGTGAGTGCACCAGCTGCACTCCTCTGCCTAGCCTAGGGTGCCTAGCCCCTGGCCCAGGCCCACTGACCTGCCTGCACTGCCCATGGCTTCACAGGGCCCTCAACTGCCCCTGGTTTCCCCACTGTGTCAGGTGTCTCCAGGTCTTACTCAACTGCAAGATTACTCTCAAGTTGGGAAATTTAAAGAACGCAGGCAAGGGTGACTATCCAGTTCCCACTCCCATGACACTGGAGCACAGGAAGGGGACAAAAACAGATTCGAAGCCCCACGAGGCCCACAAGCAAAGGGACCCACTGAACATCTCCAAGGTCCACTGCATTCGAATCAAGCCACCTCTACTTTGATTAGGAAAAAGCACACCCTCACCCAGTTAGGCCAGGACACTCGGCTGCCCATGCAGTTTTCTTGGAGCCCAAGTGGTAGAACTGCCTATGGGAGTGGGGTTCAGGAGCAGCCAATGCCCCTTCTCCGGCCTTGCAAAGAACTTCCCACTCCAAGATGGGGCAAATGCCCTAATCTGCTTACAGCTGAGAACTTAATCTCCAGATTCAGGGCAGCATCTGGCCTTGGGCGCTGGGTCTGGACCAGCCGGAAGAAAGATGGAGAAGCTTGGCATGCCCCAATTGCACCCTGGTCCGAGTTAGACAGTGATCTGCCCCTCGGGCCGAAAGCAGAACCAGGCACACAGAGTCAGGGAGCTTTGGAGGCCCTGAGCTCCCTAATGAAACACTAATGAACCAAAAATCAGGGAGCAGAGACAGAATGTCACAGAGCACTGCTGCTCTTCATTGCCACTGTTACCAAATCCCAGGCCACATTCATTCAAAACCATCTTGAGGCTTAAGGCTTTGATTTTCCTGATACATGTTGTATCAGGAGACAGAACGGTAAAGCTGGAGCCAGGCCTCATCTAACAGAAAGCACAGTGCCAGATGGTCCTACCCTTGTGTCACCAGTTCGCATCCCAAGGAGTCCACCTCTCTGATTTCTTTGGTCCCAGAGCAACTCCCTGACCCAAGGCAGGTTTGGGATGGACACACCAGTCCCTGACCTCCCAAACCCCTCTAGGGAGGGAGAGAGAGAAACTGGAAACCAGTCATCCAAGTCAGAGCCCCGCCCTTACGCTCAGGGTCCTTGGGCTTCCACCTGGGGAAGAGGAGAAAGGGTGACTCACTTCCCACCCACAGCCTAGGAAGATAACTGGAAGGAAAATAAACTGAATCCTTGGAGCACAGAGCTGCCTGTGACTTCAAATTCCTAGAACTGACCACCAGGACTAGCCGAAACGAGCAGGGGAACCTTCCGGCCCAGAGCAAAACTGAAGCGGCCAAGAACGAGGTGTCAGCCCACTGGAACCCCAGCACAGATCTCCGGTCCCACTAGTCCTGCAGTTTTGTCTCCAAACACAGTAACTCGCCCCGAGCTTGGGTGCACTGCCAGCCCTAATGAGGAAGCCAACCCAAAGGGCTCTCTAGCCCAGCTCATCCCAGCTCAAGCGTGTGATCCTGGAACCCAGTTCCAATAGCTGCTGCCAAAATAAAGCCTGCCTCCCTTGTGGCAGGATCTACAAGTGACAGGGTGACTCAAGCTCTTTAGTGGCATCTTCTACCCCTAGCACTTGGCAGGGACCGCGTACTGCCCTGGGCCCGAGCCAGCAGAGCCTCTTTGGGCCGAAGTCCCCACTAGCTGCCCCTGCGCTCTGATGCATGGAGTTGACTGTGAGTCTGCTGCCTTGAGGCAGGGGGGGCGCGATCCTGGGCAAGGAGAGGAGCTGCTGGGACCTGTCCTCAGCCTCGGGTAAGCACAGGGCACAGGGATTGGCCAGCCAGGAAGGCAGGCTGAGTCACCCAAAGGCTCCCAGGCCAAACCGTCCAGACAGAACAGGGTTTTCTGTCCACCCACTCAGCACTGGGCCCCCTTGGCCAGAGGCAATCTTCGAGGGGCTCCAATAGCCCCTCAACACTTCCCAAGTGAAAACAAGAAGGTTCCTAGAAAGAAAGGCAAAACAAGACAGGAGGCACTACGGCTGTTAATCCCACCTCAGATAACGCTTCACTTGCAGCCGTGCATAACCCACACACATCCTCATGCTTGCTACTTCCAAAACACAAGACAAACTGGAGAGCGAAGGAAGATGCCTGAAAAGACTCTGCATGTCTCAGGCCAGCTGGCTGAGGGCTGCAGACACAGGGATCACCAATCATCACCAGTGCCTGCAGTTGCTACTGCCCCCCTAACTCCACCTCCCTGGCCTCGGTGCCAGGGGTTCAGGGGCGCTGAGACACAGGCCAGCACCAGAGGCCAGGACTGCAAAGGAGGCTCACTTCCTGCCCTGTGTGACCCTCATCTAGAAGGGCTCCATCAAGACTCTGTCACAGTGATGGGAATTTTGTGGAGTTCTTGATGATGCACACAGACCACCAGCTCGCCACCACTGCTGTGAAAAAACACCCTCTCCTCACGCGGGAAGCGTTGCCTTGAGGCCAGGCACTGTGGTGCTCACCTATAACCCCAGTACTCAGAGCAGAACAGTCACAAATTAGAACCAGCTGGACAAGACCTTGCCTCAGAAAAAAGCCAAGCAGGTGCAGGCCTACACCAGGATTTGAAAGGCTGAGGCAGGATGATTGTGAGCCTGCACTACATAGTGAGATGCAATCTGAAAAAACTGAACCAAAAACCAGGCAACAATACCCCTACCCCAGAGACAACTTGCTCTGTGCTTCTATAATCTAGGCTTTCCAGAAACTGAGTGCCCCAGGCAAGGCCTGGGCACTTACTCCTGGATATAAACACCAAGCAGAGAGAAAACAGCAGTTACAGCCACTGCCCAAGAGGGGAGCCTATGTCCTGAGCCACACCCACCAGGATTAGGCACTAGAACCTCTGCTATTAGGGAGACTCTGATTGCCAAGCCCTGTAGGTAAGAGGGCCAGAAGGAGCCAAAGACAGAAACTGAAAGCTAGGGCACCTGGATGAGGTCCTTGGAAAGGCGCTCAGGCTTCTGGCCCAGCCTGATCTCTAGCCTCCGGGTTCACCCAAGGCACACCCTTCCCTCACAGCTGGAGGACAAACATGGTTGGGAAAGATGTCACCCGTAGCAGGAGAAGACGCCGCAGGAGCAGCTCAGTGACTTCGAGGGGGCTGCCAGGAGCCCTAAAACTTCAAGGGACCCCCAAAGACACACTGAACGGCCGGTTCCCCCACTGGCTTCCTACTGGGAGAGGAAGCACCCCAGGCCACAAGGGTGAACAGACCCCTGACACCCACACAAACCCACTCCCTCAGCACTGCCACTGCCAGCACCAGCAGTCACCTGAATGCTGCAAGAGGACAGCCGCGGCCAAGCTGAGCCTCCTCTCCCCTGCTCTCCTTTCCCCTTCTGGGCAGAATCCCAGCACCCCAAAGAGGAGAAAGGAAGTGAGTAAGGGCAGCACCCCTAGCTCCTGCTTGGTTTTGGCCCTGGACAAACTCTGGGAAGAGCAGGGCACAGGTAGCTCTGGGGGAGGCTTCTACTGCTCTGTCCAAACTTCACTGAGCAGAAGAAAAGCCTAGCTTCTCTGGTGACCAAGCCCAGTGCTAACTTCCACTCAGGGCCTTCCGCATGTAACAAAGGAGCATGGAGGGTAGCTGTTCCTACTTAGCTGACACTTGCCTCTCTCGCCAGTCATGTCTACCACTAAGGCACCCTTCCTCCTGTTCCCTGACCTCCAGGTCCCACCTCAGCCCACCCTTGGGCGAGAACAGTAGGGTGACAGAGGGCAGACCTCAGGCCTCTCACCTGATACAGCATTGCCTTCGAAGGCTGTCTCCAGTCTTCACCAAGGGGCTCTATAAGGACTTGGACCTCAAGCGGGGTAGAACCCACAGAGCAGCAGTGCTGGAGAATAACAGCGCCTTGGCCCAGACATGTGCTTCGAGAGCCACGACAACCCAGCAGAAAGAGGAGCCATAGCATGGAGGGAGAGAGGACAAGTAGGGCATTTGTGCCTCGGTGGGGTGGGCAGGGAGGAAAGGCAGCCGGAAAGTATGCCAGTGAGAACTTCATCCAAAACCCAAGGCTCCGCTGACTGTGGATCAGAGGACCCGCTCTAAACAAGTCAGTGCCAGGCATGGTGGCCAGTTCAAGGGCAGCCTGGACTGACAGTAAGTCCCAAGCCAACCTGAACTATACAGCAAGACTCTATCCCAAAATAAAGTAAACTGAGTCAGTAACTTCCTCCAAACCAAGATGTATGTAATTACGTATTACGTGTTGCAAACACAGCATAGTAAAAAAAACATCTCCAAGATCTTTTTCCCTGGGGCTAGGAGACCACAGAAGGGAGGAGGGCCCCTATTTTGCTGGCACCAGAGAATGAGAAAAGTAGGTTAAGCAGCTTCAACTATCAGTTGAGAAGATGCCTCCATCCGTACAGTGCTGTGGGCAAACTGGTAGAACCAGCCAGGCCCTGCAATGGTTTCAGATCGGCAAGCTAAGAACAAGGACTCCACGCCCTGAAGGACAGCCGCCACTCACGCCCAACTCCCCAGGCTTTGCCCAAGCCTCTGCCTCTTGAGGCCAGCAGAGCCACCCAGTGGAAGCAGCCAAGGTGTGGCAGATCCAGGTTAGCCACCTGGTCCAGCCCCACACTGCACAAGGGCACCAAGACACCTAACAGTGCCTGTTGGTCTAGAGTCTGACTATGCTTCCTGGTCATGACAGTAAAAGCAGAAACAAGTCCTGACACGGAGCTCACACCTTTCTCCTGGTAGTCCATGCACAGAGGAGAACAGGACGCTGAACACACTGCAAAAGATAATGAAGCAAACAGAAGCCAGACAGAAGAGCAGGGCTGCCTCTAATCCCTGAGGCACCTGGTGAGAATGGGCAGGACCCAGACCCGGGCCAAAACACCCACAACTTCAGCACTTTGGGAGGAACAGGCTGATGCCAGGCACCAGGGAAGGATTTGCTTTCCCATTTCAAAACCAGAGAAAAACTGAGTGCAGTGGTGCTTGCCTATAATCCCAGCACTTAGGAGGCTGAGGCAGGAGGATCACTGTGAGTTTAAGATCAGTTTGGGCTACAAAGTGAGTTTAAGGCCAATCTTAAATGCATAATGAGATTCTGTCTCAAAAAGACAAAAAATAAGAAAAACCCGGAGAGGACACCAGCAACTCCCTCTTCCTTCTACCCACTGGACCAACTATCTCGGAGCTGTCCACACCACTGAGTCTTGCCTCACCGAGTCCAAACTCTGTCACTGCCTGGTCACTTCAGTCTCTCCCTTTTCCCAGCAACCTGGAGCAGCTCAACAGCACCTCATCATTAGGTTGGAGCTGGAACCACACCACACTGAACTTTCCAGAAAAGCCAGCATGTTCTGATCCCTCGGAAAGCTGCAGCTAGAGTGCTAACTCGGTGACTCAACAGATTAAAGCTTGAAGGGCCTGCACAGGTCCACTGCCACATTGTAAGCAGCAACAAGCTGACAGAGCCAAGTCTGGAGGCCCCAGCTAGGAACCATTGCAGGCCCTTGAACCTAAGCAGGACCTCCTCCCAGGCCTCCTGCCTTTCCCAAACTAAACAAGGAATGGGAACTACTCTCCCCTCCACAGGAACCAACCCAGGGTACACGTCCCATACCAGGCACGGGGCCTTTCCCAGATGACTTCACCTCTCCAGGAGGCCTCAGCACTTACAGAGAAGAGATATGGGGCACACCTAAAATTCCCACAGCCTGGGAGGCTGAGATAGGAGAAGCACAGGTCCAAGCCCAGTGTGGGTAATTACAATGACTTAGCAAAACCCTGTCTCAAAATTCACAAATTAAAGAGGGGTTGTGGCCATAAGTAAGTATAAAGGCCATAAGCTAAGTATAAAGGCCCTGGGTTCAATCACCAGTATAGAAAAAAAGGAAAACAAAGAAGATCCCCTGGCAGCCCTGAGCCATGCCAGCTGGTGGGTGCATGCGCCTTATACACTCTCTGAGACCATCCAGCACTCCTTCATGACCTTGGCCAAGGCTCCAGACATCCGGGGAAAACCCATTGCAACAGGGGAAGATTTTCGTCTCCTCCTCCCCAAGAACTGGCTCCTTCAACCAGCACAAAGTCTCTCCAGTGGCTTCCTCCCACCTCTTTCACCCACCTAATGAGGGTGTGGGGACTCAACACTGCAAACAGGGAGCCAGGAAGCAGAGCCTCAGGAACCAGGGAGTACAGAGGCCGGAAGTGAGGCTTCTGCTCTCCACACACCTCTCTGTATGCCAAGTGCCAGGTCACTCACTCCGGAGGCTCCAGAACCTGGGACAGTGCCCTGTCCACCTCCCAGGGTCTCTCGTCCCTAGGAAACTTACGTAAAGGCGAAGAAGAGAGTGGTGGCGCCCACTAAGAAGACGGCAGCTGCGGAGACTGGGACGTACTTGCTGGGTTTGAACCTCTTTCCAGACTCTGAGGGCATGGTGGAGCTGTGAAGGGAGAGCTGCCCTGCCGCATAGCCCAGGCACGCGCGGCGGCAGGACAGACAGGAAACAGGGCACGGGGTGGCAGAGAGGGCGCCAACCCAGAAA
The DNA here is from genome assembly GCF_034190915.1 of Cavia porcellus. NCBI lineage: Eukaryota > Metazoa > Chordata > Mammalia > Rodentia > Caviidae > Cavia > Cavia porcellus. Next base: position 51,114,201 of record NW_026947500.1, on the reverse strand, counting down.
GCCCGGAGACACCAAAGTAGCACCCTCCCCTCCCGGGAACACTGCGGTCCGAGGTCCCGGAGCGGGGAAAGTACACACACGCACGGGAGGGCAAAGGCGGCTGCAGAGCTGCGTGGTTCCCAGGAGTAAGGCTGAGGGGCAGGTCAGATCCAGGTGGTCGGAAGCTCAGGCTGGGAATGCAGGCTGTGTTCACGCAGCGAGGCACAGGTGGCCGAGATGGAAGGTCAAGTACACAAGGACCAGTGCATGGACAAGGCTGGGCTTCAGGAGAAAAGGGTGTCAGCTCCGCACACAATCTACAGCAGACCCAGTGGGAACTCCTCAGCCAGGGCACCTACAGCTGCGCCCACCTTGAAACTCAAGGCGAAGCCAGGGCACCCAAGGCGTTCAGGAGGAACTCGTTTGACTTCAGCCCTTGTCTCGGCTGGGCAGGCTTCCTGTGGCCGCTGCTCCCACACCTTGACTTTACCAGGGCTGCCGTCTGGCAACAGGGCCTTAATTTTATTTATTTCTCTCCTGATGGCCAATGCTAGACAACAGCTGTTCCAGGGCTGAGTTGTAAATCCTTTTCTTTGAAGGGGGAGGACAAACAGTGAGCCCAGCCGTCTTCAGACTCTTCCTGCTATTCCTGATCCTTTCAAGGGCTCTGTTTCCCACAGAGTTCACGCAAAACTAAAGGGAAACTTAAAATCCGTGAAGCCATGCTCTGCCCAGTGAGCAGACAGATGAGGAACAGCTCCCACTTGATGAGATTGTAACAGGGCACTGTGGGTAAAGGTCGAGCTCCAAAGATGTCCCAGTCTCCAGGTTTCTCGGTGTCTCTGATCTTCCTCTTCGCAGATGCAGAGCTGTGCGGGGTTACGGTGCCTTACCTGGAGAAAAACAAGGTGTTTACCAAAAAAAGTCTTCCGGGCATTTCTAAACAACACCAAGGCCCAACCCCACAGGCTACTCGCTTAAGAAGTTCCTTCTAGGGCTGGGAATTTAGCTCAGCGGCATAAACACCTGCCTTGCAAGCAGGCGGTTGTGAGTTCGATCCCCGGTACCGATTAAAAAAAAAAAAAAAAAAAAAAAAGAAGTTCCTTCAGAAACAAAATGATTTTCCTCTTCCTTCTGCCCACCTGAGAAAGGATAGAGGAGAGCAAGGGTTTACCTGGCCTAAGGTCATCAAAGGACTGGTTCTCCCAAGGGGCCTGTCTTACCTGTGACAAATACCATGAATACAAAAAGCAAAACATAAAGCCAAGCAAGAACACAGTGTGAGGGCTTGAGGGGCAGTCCTGGAACAGAGATCTCTCCTTCATGAAAAAACTATTTATTGCTACAACGAAAACTGTAACATTAAAATTAGGGCAGCAAATCTCATTTTCTTTCTGTATGTGTTTCTTACCCCTTTATGCTTTTCAGTTATATCCATGAAGAGACAGAAGCCAAATTTCAGGCCTTCCAGAATCACCTACTAAAGGAGCTAGGTGAGACACACTCTTGGGTTAAAGGTAAAAGGCCCTCTAAGAGGAACTGGATTCACCATGGGAACTGGTCTTTTTCTACCCAATTCAACAGCTGTTTATTCCTCCACTGGCCTACTAGGAAATAAATTAAGCCCCACCTAACTCAGTATGATTAAAAGTAACAATTGCTCCTGTTGATGACTGTAGCAAAATAATACCAGCAACTTGATTTTATAAGGTGCTTTCCATCTAAGGATCTCAAAGCACTCTACCCCCATTATCTGGTGACACAGTCCCTTATCCTACTGGTAGAACTGAAGACTGAAGAGCCTGAGGCCACCTCTGACTCACCTGAACGGCAGTTAGGCCGGTCCCCAGCCCTGTGCTGACAAACCCTGCCTGCCTCCTTCCCATCCACCTTACTACACGCCTGAAGAGAAAAACCTGGACCTGCAGACCAGACATTTTATTCCAGGTAGGACTTTATCAGACAGCAAGAGTTTCATTTCCCTTAGCAGTTTACTACTTAAAACCAAAGGCAGGATTAAACGTATCAGAGGCTTTGGCTAGTAAAATATAAATGAACTCTAGAATTCACGGAAGGCCCAGGCGCCCACCTTCCAGATCCACTCCCCTACCCTTAACAGCAGGGTTCAGAAGGCCAACCACCACCTGGAGTACAATAAAGTCCCCCGAGACAGGAAAAATTACTACAGTGCTAAAACACACATGACCTCTCTAGTACCTGCTTTCAGGATTACTTAATCCTCAATTTCCCAAACGAACAAAGCCCAGCCTCCTGAATTTAAGGCCTTAAGTAACTTTGTTAACAAAAAACAGCAAAGTCTTGGGTAGTATACCTACTATTAAAACAAAGGTTTTCCTATCTGAGCTAGAGTATCATTTAGACACCATACATTATTTTAATTCTATTTCTACAAGAAAAGCTACACACGGTTAAATATTGGTATAGTAATGTAGGGTCAGGAAAAGCTCAGCAGTTTTGGGAGTATGCTCCTGAGATATAAACATTTTGAGAATCTGTGATGGCTGAGGGATACAGAAAATCTATGAACCTACTGGATATAAATACACAAGTCTTAGCACAAGGCTGTGCTGCAGACAGCAGATCCTGAAACTGCTTTTAATAACTTCTAAGATTTTAAGAGTGCACACACCTGTAATCCCAACACTGGGAGGCTTACTCAGGACTGCCACAAGTTCGAGGCAAGTGTGGGCCACTTACTGAGTTCCATACTAGCCTGAACTACAAAGCGAAAGTCTGTCTCAGGAAAAAAAAAAAGGCAGAGCTCCAAAGATCTCCCTGTCCACAGGTTTCTCAGTATCTCTGAACTTTCTTGATTGAAGGCTTCTAACAAGGTTTAACATGAGTACTTCCTTAAATAATCGAATGTACAGGCGCAGTATCACTGACAGCACAACTGCTGGCTTGCTGAAATCAATTAGCATAATACTACAATACAGTAACTCTGCATACACATAATTCGAGAGGCCATGCAACAAGCTACAGCTAGGTATCACAGTCAGACATAAGCTTAATTCGAGTACTATCATTATAGACCTAGGCAGCAAAGTGTATACAGCAAAATAAGTCATATAAACTGCTTTTATAGAATGTGGGAAAATAAAGCAATTTTGATACAGTTCAGAGGCGTACTAGGACACAAAGATGGGGACGCAAATGTAGGAATACCCTGGACAAGGCGGCATTAACCAGGAAGTGAAAATCCAAAGCAGAAAAATGGCCTCAGCCATAACATATATAGGATCCTAGAACTGCTTTTAATAACTTCTAAGTCACTTCCTCACTTCTCATCTCGGCCAAAGGGGCCAACGCTTTCAGCCCCTGCCCCCAAAAAGGATTCCTACATGTGAAACGCGGCCACCACCGTGGAGCCCAGCCTGTGAAAGTGCAAAGTACTCGGGCAGAGCCCCGGGCCCGACGCCGGGACCGGATAATAGGATGGAGCCCGAGCCAGGTACGGACCGGTCCGGCGGAGAGGGACAACCCGCGGGCGGGACTCAGGGATCTGGGGTAGCGGGGGCCAGGAGGGGACAACGCCGCGGGGCGCGGGCCGGGGGCGACAGGGCGGCGGCCAGTGCCCAGCACGGGGTCTAGGTCAGGCCCAGCGGGAGCCGCTCGGGCTGGCGGCCGCGGACTACGCCTCGACCCGCCGTCCGCCTGTCCGCCTCGGGCCCGCAAGAAGGACCGGGCCCCCGACCCCCTGCCGCGGTCCCCCTTCCCTAGAGGTCACTCTCCCCCTCCTACCTCCCCGGCCCGCACTTCCGGTTCCGCAGGGGCCGGCGTCCCCGGGACTTACCCGCGGCGCGGCGCCCGTCACCGCCGCCTTCGTTGTCACCGCCGCTTCCCGGCAGTGCCGTCCGGCCGCTAAGAGAAGAGGCAGCGCGCGGCCCCCGCACGCTCCACGCCCGCCCCGCTCCTGAGCGTTCCCGCGCGCGACACTCGCCTTCGTGCAGGCGCGCGGCCGCAACCCTCAGTGCCAGGGCTCGAGTCCTCCCGGCGTTTCCATTGGCTCCCCAGCCCGGGCGCGCGCGGCGTCTCTCGCGGAGCACGTTCCTCTCATTCATGAGGCTCGCGCCGCCGCGCCCGCCTCCGTTCACTCTCTCATTCACCCACAGCCCCCACCTTCACGCCGCTCTCGTGCGTGCGCGGGAACGCCGGCGACCGCGGCGACCTCGCATTGTGATTGGCTGCAGGGGAGCACGGCATCTTAGCACGCAGGGCGGCGGGAGCGCGCCCGCAGGGCCGCCGAGTTCCGCGGACGACTGGGCGAAGAAGGCTGGCCAACTGCGCAAAATATCGGGAATGGGGAAATAATGGAACGAGTCCTCCCTTTTCCTGCGTCCTACTTTGCACTCTTTCAGTATCCAAGCAGAAACTTTAAAGTTTAAAAAAGTGTTCATGTGTACTCGAACTACTCCAAAACAAGGGCCACTCTTAGATTCGCCAGATAGCCCCCCCAAATAAAGTGGTACGGTCCAGACTGGCTTCTAGCATAGCCAATTACGGACGGACCGCTGCGTCTTCCTGCCACGCCCCTTCAAGCATTGGCCAACCGCGTGGAGGATAAGGAAGCCGCCCTCCACCCCCACTTTTTTTTTTTTTTTTGATGGCGGAAACTTTATTTAAAACACCTTGCTGAATTAGTCCGGTTGGCAAATCCCGGGTTTCATCCTGATCTCTGGATGTAGAACGCTTTGAGCTGCGGCTCGGACTTGGAAGGCGACCAGACTGGGAGGCCAGAGGGGCAGGAGTGGGGAGCCGGGCAGGAGGGACACAGGGCAGGCGGCGGGCCGTACCGGTCTGAGAGCCCTGCGCCGCCTTCCCGGCCGCACAGCCGGGCTCTCCAGAATAGCTCCGGTCTCTGATGAGCTGCTGGCCGAGTCCCCGAAGATCGCAGCGCGGCGCTTTGCCCTAATTAGCCCGGGACGGCGACTAAGCCCACGGCGATGCCACATGGGCCCTCCTCGCGCGGCTCGGGCCGCTTCCCGTCCGACAGCATCGCTGGCGGTTATGTAATAGACCTGGGAAAGGAAGGGCTCTACCTCCGTCCTGCTAGCGCGCTCGGCCTGATTTCCCGGGTCGGGCCTGGGGACGAAGGTGTGACTGTGGTCCTGACACCTTAGCATCAGGCAGCCAGAGGACGGAGGCGTCCGCCCTGTTTCCTGGGGTCCTGCCAACTTTCTTCTCTGACGTCGCATTTAGTATGAATTCTAATTCATTCTTGTTTTGGTTTTGGTTTTTTGAGAAAGGGCCTTGATGTGTAGCTCAAACTGGCCAGCAACTGATGTTGATCGTCATGCTTCAGCCTCCATTCTGGAATTACAGGAATGCATCACCATGTCTGACTTAGTTCTAATTCATTCTTGCTATGGACTTCAACCCAGTGTGTATTGCAACATAGTTGAGTTTTTGTTAGTATTTTTAAAAACTTTTAGATAGTAGAAAAGATAAACTTAAGTAGTGCTGGAAGTAGAAATGTTTACATCGTGTGTCTTTGACCTCTAAATCTTTCCCTAAAATAAAATCGAATTTCAGTTTTTTGTTAGATATGAAGCTTTTTCATTTCCTCCACTTCATGCCTGCACTTCAGGCATTTTTATTTTTCCACTTCGGCTGAGAACCTATAGGCTTCGTGATGTCTGTTGGTGAGAGGGGCTCAGGGAAAAAGACCGATGGCCCCCCATCTTTCACTGTCCACCCCTGGGCTCCGGCAGCAGCAGTAGGCTCCGGAACTGTCCCAGCTCTTTTTCACCGAGGCATAATTACTATTTCAACATTTAGAGTCGGTTTTCTTATCCAGTTTTCCATCGGATCAGGCAAAGTGTATCTTGGAACGGATTTTGGACAGAACATAAGGTTTAAACTGCTAGTCACTTCTAAGTAGTAGTTTAGAGTAAAATCTAGCCTAAAACAAAAAATAAGCAGATCATGGTGCTAAAAATTTTATTTTGATATGTCTATGAATACTTGTAATTATCTAATGTTTTCATCTGTTTTGTTTCTTGGAGACAGAGTCGCACTATACAGCCCAGGCTGGCCTTCAATGCATGCCTCAACCTCCCTCAGCCTTTGGAGTGCTAGGATCACAGGCATGTGCCACCATTCCCTTTGTTTTTGAGACAAGGTCTTCACGTGTAGTGAAGGGTGGCCCTGAACTGGTTACCTTCCTGTCTCAGGCTCCCAAGCACTGGGAGCACAGGCCTCTGCAGCCACATCTGGCTGGCTGTTTTTTTCAAATCTCTCACTTGCATTTTCCTGTGCCTATGCATTACACACTACAGGATCACTTTTAGTTCAACCCAACAATCAGAGAGAAATGAATGTTCTTGTCTGCCCTAAACCACCAATGAATTTATTTACTCATTCACTTCTCTTTTTTTGTCTTTTTGAGACAGGGTGTCACGATGCAGTTCAGGCTGGCCTTGAGCTCACTTTGTAGGTTTGGTTTTGTAGGTTTGAAACCATCCACTAGGATGGCCCTAGGCTCACTTTGTAGCCCAGGCTGGTCTCGAATTTGGATAGTTTCAAACTCAAAACAATCCTCCTGCCTCAGCCTCCCAAGTGCTGGGATTACAGGTTGTGCACCACCACACCCAGCTTTCATTCAGTCCTTTAAGGCCTTTTTGTGTTTCCTCTTCTCTCCTGTCCTCATGTTTAAATTTTTATTGCTACATACTTGTAATACGTGATGGTCCCATTCATCATGGGAGCCGTTGGTACCTGCACTCTCCTGTCTTTGTCACATGGGCTGTTGGGAGCTGGAAGGTGGGGTCTCTGCCTATGTTACACCATGGTCTTTCCTTTATGCACTGGATCCCATCCTCCTGCATTTTCTCCCTTTAGACATTTGAAAAATTTAAAGCATATACACAAGAATGCACACACACAACGTTAATTCCTCTCCATCTAGACTCCGAGAAAGATCACTCTGTCTAACTCCTACCACACCATACTCTTTTCCTTAGTAAAGCATTTTTGGTGGGCAGGGGCTGTCTTGCTACGTAGCCCAGGTTGGCCTAAATCTCATGGTGAGCCTCCTGCCTCAGCCTCCAGAGTGCTGGGATTACAGGAATGAGTAATCACACCCAGTTAATACTGTTGAAGAGATTTGCTAGGCATGGTGGCACACTCCTGTAATCCCAGTACTTGAGAGGCTGAAGCAGGAGGATCGCTGCAAATTCGAGACCAGCCTGGGCTACAAAGTGAGCCTAGGGCCAGCCTGAACTGCATAGCAAGACCTGGTCTCAAAAAAAAAGGCAAAAAGTTCACCTATATAAATAAGATTTACCTATAGTTATACTTACTTCCTAAATCAGTATCATCTCTTCAGTCTGTTTCAGTAGAGCTTCCATCCCCATCATTCCAAGGTTAGGCTACATTTTTTTTTTTTTTTTTTGGTCTTTTTTTAAAAACTGCTCTCTTTTTGGGGTACCAGGAATTGAACTCAGGGCTTCAGGCTTGCCAAGCAGGGGCTACACAGCTGAGCTACATCCCCAGCCCGAGGCTACATTCTTCAAGTGAGCACTGAAACACATCATTGCTTGGAGAGCGGAGCCTGGGTGACTCCGTGGCCTAGCTCACCTCATGCTTGACCCTCCCCTGGCCCCCGGCTGGGAGCAAGCTTAGGGCAGTGCATGCTGGGAAGGGCTCTCTTGCTCCCAGCAGGTCCCAACCACCTGCCTGACCACTCCTTCCAACCTCTGCTTCTTCCTGGTTTCCATTTCCACAGTCCAAACCCCTCCACAGGCCAGGGGCTCTGTACTTTTCAATCCAAGCCATCTGTTCCATCCCAATGGGAATGACTCACAGACAACTAGAACTTGCAGCATGTTGGGACATTCCTGGTAGTCCCTGTTTTTCCTCCCCAGTCACAACCAATCTAGTTGCTAAAATTAAAACTAGACCCTTGGTTCCTTTAAAAAAAAAAAAAAAAAAACCTGGATTCCTTTCTCTTTAGTCACTTTTCGGCAAGTCCTACCCATTTTACTTTCTAAATATTCTAATGAGAGCATGGTGGGGCACACCTACCAGTATAACCCCAGTACTCCAAAGGCTGCGGCAGGAAGATCATGAGTTCAAGGCCAGCCTGGGTACCCGGTAAGACCCCTGTCCCTAAAATCCAAAATAGCCCAAGCTTGACAGCAACTCTCACCATTCTACAGGCTGCTGTCATCCAGTCCCCCGCAGTTCTCACCTGGACTCCAACACGGCAGTCTTCTCACCTGTCCCCTCTCTGCTGCACTGCTGCTCCCAGCCGCCCCCACAGCAGCGAGCTCTTCAAAGTGTAAAGTAGGTCACTTCGTTCCTCTGCCTGACACTGCTCCGAGGACCAAATCCACCCTTCACCCAGATTTATAAAAAACCCCACCCTCTTGCTGTTACTAGACTTTGAACCCAAGGCTTTAACACTGAGCTACATCCCCAGCCCTTTTTATGTTTCCCTGGGAGACAAGATCCTGCACATAGCTAAATGTCCAGGCTGGGCTCCAACTTGTAATCCTCTTGCCTCAGTCTCCAAGTGCTGGGACTGCTGGTAGTGCCACCACACCCCAGCTGCATCTCTGCCACTTTCCTCTCTTACTAAATCATCACACTCTTCTGAGGGCCTCGCATCATCTCTTCCTCAGTAGTTTTGCAGCAGTTATCACTTTGCCTTCCTGGTCTGCCAGCTGGATGTTGTAGCACAGGCCTGACCCTGCCACTGTGTGAGGCTGAGGCCTTGGTCGTAGGTTCAAGCTCAGCCTGTGCAATTTTGCGACTCAGAGACCCTGCCTCAAAATAAAAAGGGCCAGTGGTGGCGCTGTCTTCAGTCCCTAGAACCAGAGAAAATCAGGAAGGGTCTTTACTGACCAGGCAGGCTCACGCAGCCTCCTGGCTCCTATCCCCAGTCAAGTCCCTGCCCAGCATCTGCCTTGTTAAATCGGTCTGATCTTCATGGCAAGGCACATACAGCTTTGCCTCTCCTCACTGAGGATGGCTCCTGACAAGGAGTGGCACGGTGTGCATGCTGAATCCCAGTACCACAAAAAATAAGTTTCCTAAGGAAGCATGGCTGAATGGTGTCAGATATTTATTTTCCAAGTCCAAAGCGGATATTTCAAGTCACCTGCAAGACAGCGAAAATGGGCTGTCACAGTCTCTTCCCACCTCAAAGGCCAAGCAGTACTCTGACTTAGGACCTGGTTCCAAACACACAGATGACACGAAGGTAACTGCAAAAGAGACAATGAACCATTTCTAGGAAACGAGATCTGAGATCTCATCCAAAGATTATCAGCAGCCTTAACTCCTCAGAGTAATCAGCACTGACAACAGATCTACCATTTACCTATCTATGGAAGAATGGGAAATCAGCCTGCGGTGCAGAGCCTGCAATCCCAGCACTAAGAAGGACGAGGAAGGAGGATCTCCACAAGTCTAAGGTCACTCTGCTACATAGCTCAACAGAACCCAAACAAAGGAATCAAGGTGTGGCAGTGCAGGCCTGCACTTGGGAGGCTAAGGTAGGAGGATCACAGTGAGTCTGAGGCCAGCCTGAGCTAAAAAAAATCAAAAACACAAAGAGGACAGTGGAGAGGAAATCATAAACCCTACTTGGCTCATAGGTAGGTTCTCAATTTACTCCTTCTCTAAACATTTGATCAATAAATTACTCCAGGGCCGGGATTTAGCTCAGTGGTGTAAGTGCCTGCCTAGCAAGCTCGAGGTCATGAGTTCAACCCCCAATACAAAAATAAATAAATCACTCAAATAACATTTGTGCAACTCTGAGAAAAATTATTTTTTAATCACATTTCCATGATATAGCAAACATAGTAAAATAATTTTTAAATTTGGTTTATTGAAAAGAATCTGTCCAATTTACACTCTTATCCTAAATAAGAAAGACAGTCAGTTGTATATACTGCTATGAAGTGGTAATCAAAAATAGTCCACACAGAAGCACCTAAGCAAGATGAAATTCTCTGAGGTCTTAAGAGTTTCAAATGGCATCTTGGGTGATCTCAAAAAGGCAGGCACGTTTTCTCAGCCCTGCTTTTTTTGTTTGTTTTTTAGATTTTTTTTGTTTTATTTTTTGGTGCTAAGGACTGAACCTAGGGGCTTCCAGCTTGCTAGACAGGCATTGTACCACTGAGCTAAATCCCCAGCCCCACAGTCCCAATTTTGGCTCCATGTTGGAAGAGTCTGGAGGGAGAAAACACACTTCCTTGGCACTGCTTCTGGGGCAGTCGACCTCGCACCTCCTCGTACCCCATCTGGCCCTGGTGACAGCCGGAAGGTGAGCCCACCCTGCATAGAGCAAGGTTTGCTGCCTCCCTCTATTTGAGATCCATGAACCGGATGTCCATGATGAGCAGGAAGTTCTTGGGCAGTGGCCGAGGTGCCGGAGAGAGCACGGTGAACACCTGGTGCTCCAGGTCCACGCTGGTCACCACAATGAAGCCGGCCACACTGGTCTCCGAGAGGTTCTCCTCTGTGCCCTCGGCTGTACTCACACTCAGCAGGTGGTGCACCATGTCCCTGCCCGGGGTGACAGGCACCAGTTTGAGCTGGTTGTCCTCTTGCGACATGCCCAGTGGCAGACAGGAGTCAGGGATGGTGGGGGCACCCACTTTATAGATTTTCACATCTGAAAACTTGACATTGAAGGCATGGGGATAGAAGCAGCCCCGGAAGCCATAGAAATACTCACGGATGCGCTCGTCCCGGCACTCCCGCCGGAAGTCCTTGGAGCGCTCCACCACACCCCCGGATTTGGGAAGCAGCACTGTGCGAACGAAGTGGGGCAGGTCGCGTTTCAGCTCATTGTACAGTCGCTCCTGGTCCAGCACCACGACCACATCCACTTCAAAGGCAGAGGCCGCGTGCACCAGCGCTTGATACCCAGAGCCCTTGACCCAGCCGCAAGTGTTGATGACGCAGCCGCTCACAGAGGCCCTCCGGTTCACCTCACACCGCTGGTTAAACACGTCTGCTAGGCGTGATGTAATCTGCAATAAAAGGACTAAGATGAGAATAGAAAATGCCAGATCAGGAAGAGGGAGGGGGAAATTTTCAGACTGATTAGAGGCTGCTGTGTCCCTCTTTAAATGGGTGGAAGAAAAATGGCTTAGTGTGTGTGTGCTTCAACAGTGCTGAGAGGCAAACCCAGGAACTCACACACACTAAGCCAGTGTTCTACCACAGAGCCACACCCTCGGCCCCCAAATGACACTTCGGGCTGGACTTGGACACACTATGCAGCCCAGGGTGGCTTCAAACTCACAATGATCCTTCTGCCTCGACCTCCTGAGTGCTGGGACTACAGGCATGTGCCATCATGCTGGGCTTCAAATCACAATTTTAATCCCTGTTGTTTTGACCAGATGGATTTAATTTTTATTTCATGTTGTTTCTGCTTCCTGTTTTATGTCCTACATGCAGATTTAAAAGATTACTAATAGGTCCACAAAAGTGTTTAGCAATCTGAGGCTAACACTTGAAACTGTGTTTTCTGAAAGCGTGGGACAGTAGAAGCAATAAGCTGAAAGGGAGCAAAGCATAGTTTAGCTGCCAAACTCTCACCGCTTCCTATCCTGAGAGCAACCCTTACCTCCACCCGCCTCAGCTCCAGCTCTGACCTTATTATACAGCTTGATGTTGGTCCCAGGAGTGGTGGAGCCGAAATGATAGACCAGTGGAGCCTGGATAGAGAAACCTTCCTCCACGTCTGCCGGCCGCTCAATGTACAGGGCTCCCATGGTACCAGGGATGGACACGGAGCCCTGGCCCACATCCAGTTCCACATAAGTAGGACGGCGGCCCAGACGCACTGCGTAGTTGAGCAGCAGACGACACACAGTGGATTTGCCCACATCCGTGGGGCCCACAACCATCACTCGGGGCCCACGCTCCTCTTCCTTTTCTGCCTGCCTCCGCATCTGCTCCAGGGCTGTGTGAGTGTTGAGGTACAGCAGCATAGGCGTGTCCTTGGAGACATAGGCCACCTCAGTGCGGCCACTCAGCTGCACAGAGCAGCCATGCCAAGTGAAAACGGCTACCTTGGCCCCAGCGTCAAAAGTGAACTTCTTGTTTCGGGTCAGCTCTGTGCCAAAGATCTCTGCCATGCCAGCCAACAACTCCAGCTGAACGGACTGTGACGCCTCTACCTCAAAGCGAAGTTCTGTTTCTCGCTCCAGTTCAAATTTGGTTGTGGGCTTCTTGTCATCATTGGCCTCCTCACTCATCTTTTCTGGGTGGTTGTTGTAGCTGTGACACAAATGAAATTTCAGATCCACTCATATGCCAGGTCTGTTTCAAACCCTTCACCAATGCTCCCCCTTACTTTACTTTCTTCTCTACCTTTTTAACTACTTCTGCCTCAGTATGTTTGCTGTCCACCTTCGCCTACTAGAGCGTCAGGGCTGGGCACTTTCCTTTGCTACCGTTACCCTAATGGATGAACGTATGACATCAAAGAGGAACACTAACCACAAACTAATCTCCCCATCGATCCCGGCATCACTGATCTGCTCCAGAGGAAGAAGGAAGCAAATAGCTCCTCCCCAACACTCCCAGTCAACAAGAAAAGGGCATCAGCAACCCGGATGCAAAGCAGGGGACACCGGGTTTGGACTCGGGCAACAGCCTAAAGCCCGGCTCTCCGCTGTGAAGAGGAGGCACTTCCGCTCTCTCGCTAACAAAAGTTGCCCTGGGGAAAATCGGGGGGAGGGATCGTTAATTCGTAAGCGGGAAACATCGAGGAATCGTCACACCTTCAGCTCTCACTCCAGCGTCTGTTTGAGCCATCCCAACACTAAAATTTGCCCAGGCCCCAGCGAAATGACCTTTGCGTCCTGGATCTTACTATCTCACCTGTAGAGCCACACGCCCAAAAGAGTAAACCCCGGCCGGCGCCCCGCAGGCCAGGACCCAAACCCAACTGCAATCCGCACCCGCCCAGAGGCACACAGGAAACGCACGCGGTTCCGCTCTTGCGCAGTGCCGGGACGCAAGGGCGCGCGGTGCCTCTTGGGACATGTAGTTGCGCCGGAACGGGCAGGGACGGTACACACGGGTAGCCGCTTAGCTTTCTGGGTATTGTAGTTGGGGATTATTGCGCACGTGACGTGGTAGGCGGGGTCTCTGCGAGACCGGATGGGTTTTAGTACTGATCTCTGGGTAGAAACTAAGAGGCACGGTTAGCTATGACCCGCGGGGTTCGGCGTGCCTAAACCCCAAGTGGAAGAAATTAGCAACACCCCGTTTGGGCAGGAAAAGACCAAAGGTTTGGAAAAGTGGAGGAAAATAGGCCAAGCCAAGCTGACCGGCTCTGCCTGACGCCATGCTCTGTGGCATCCAGGCATTCACAAAGTTTTTTTTCCCAAATGAATAAAAGTCCAATGTTTTTTCCAGCTCTTAGTCACAAGCCGGACTTGGTGGTGCACGCCTGTAATACCCGGACTCGGGAGGCTGAGGCAGGAGAATCACCGTGCGCTCCAAAACAGCCTGGGCTACAAAGTGAGTTCCAGGCCCGCCTGGATTGTGATAGCGTGAACCTGATTCAAAACAGTGGGAGGGTCACAGCTCCTTCCTACTGAGCTGGGCCTTTTGTTGGGCCTTTTTCCTCCATAAATCTCTGGCAGTTGTACAAGGTCAGTCTTGCACCTCCTCCGCCCGGGGCATGATCCTCTTTGCACAAGCTAGGCTTTGGAATCCTGTGTTGCCTGCTCCCTGTGTGGCACTGGGCAAATCACAGGCTTCCTGGGGTAGACGGTTCTGGTCTTTAAAATGGAGATAATGACAGTATCCAACCTCTTAAAATTGTTTTGAAGATCGGACGGATGGCGCGCCACGTAGCCCAGCACCGAGTCTGTGACCGAGAAGATCTGATGGTAGCTTTTAAGTTTTGATGATAGGTTGGGGGGCTATAATAATATCTATTTATACAACGCTTTACATTTTTTCAAAGTCCTTGCAGCTATCTTGTTTCACAGCCCGCTGCACAGTCATTATTATCTCCAGTTTCACTTGGGGGAGGAGACTGAGGCGGAGCTTGCAGGAGGCTCAGTCTTGGGGAGAGAGATGCTGAGTCAGGAGCAGGCGCAGTTCCGCGGGCTTTACAGGTGTGAGGTCCTTCGCCCTGCGAGAACCCCCTGCAGTAGGCACCACTGTCCATTTTCCTGTTGTCTCTAGACAGGTGAGTACTTTTGTTGTCCCAGCCAGAGTCCCTGGTCCGTACCATAGATTCTCTTGCTGGCCCTGCTTGGTCCCCACTTTTCAAGCATAACTTTCACACTTCCCTTTGCTGGTTTCCATTTCCTTCTGTGATTGCGTTTGTTCTCCAGGCATGCGTTAATTCTTCCACTAATGCTCTGGTCTCTGCTGATCTTTTTACCATTATGCACACTTTCAATTCAAAGGTGGATGCGGTGGTACACACCTGTAACCGCAGCACTTGGGAGGCTGAAGCAGGAGAATCACTGGGAGTTTGAGGCCAGACTTGGCTACCTAGTGAGTTCAAAGCCAGCCTGGACTACCTAGCAAGACCCTGTCTCAAAAAACCAATGGAGCAAAATTTCGATTGCGGTTTCCATTTCCAAACTTTGTTTCTGGGTGAGTGAATAGGTTCCCATTCCCATGTGATCTGTTTCTTCACTTCCACACGCTTTCCCTTGAGGCAGTTTCTCCCACTTACCTGAAGGGCATCTTTCTTTGGATATTGTATAACCATCTCAAGCTGAATTTAGGAAGAATCCTCTCTCCCTTAGAACATGCTCCATTTTGTTTCTCAAGCACAAGAAAAGGGCACAACATTTAAAGCATCTGTGCTTGCCTACACTTTTCTCACTGTTTTTCACCCAGCATTTTCTGCCTCTCCAAACCACCCCCAAATGACACTGTCCTCATCCTCCCTACCAGCTAAACCCTTGATCATGTTGTTCCTGAGTTGACATAAATTCATGGGTAGCCATTTCACCAAACTTTAAATCCGTGCCCTAAAAACTAATTATTTTTCCCTCAAAAATTCCTCCTTTAAACCAGGTATGGTGGCACAGGCCTGTAATCTTAGCACTCAGGAGGCTGAGGCACGAGGATCACTGAGTTCGAGGCCTACCTGAACTGCAGAGTAAGACCCTGTCTCAAAAAAAATTTCGTCCTTTGTTTACAATCTCCCTTATCTGTTATCAAAAAGTACCATTTTCCTCTTTTTATTTTACCCATCTTTTACCCTCAATTCCAGACCTCTATCCCTCAAATACCCACACTGTATTTTCAGAATTTACCTTTAGTCTCAGAATCCTTTCTGCTTACATATTCAGGATTCCTTTTAAAAAAAAAAATATTCAGAACTCCTTGCTTTAACTTTTCGACTTCCTTGCAGACAATGAACCACTGACAGCATTGCTTTCTAGGAGCCTCCAGCTCTGTCAGACCTCATCTTTCGCTTGCCATTAAAAGTCAGGGATTTTGGGGCTGGGGATTTAGCTCAGCGGCATAAGCACCTGCCTTGCAAGCAGGCAGTCATGAGTTCGATCCCCGGTACCCAGCCCCCAACAGTGCTGTTTTTGTCATTGCACTTTTACTTTTTTATTGTATAAAAAGAAAAAGTTTGCAATACACAATAGTCACACTTATCCTGGAGAATTGGCACATGCACATATTGCAATGTCGGGAGATCGAGACAAGGTCTCATTATGTAGCCTAGCAGGCCACCTTGAACTATTTAACCCAAGCTGGCCTCCAACTCAACAGTGATCCCCCTGCCTTAGCCTCTTGAGTGCTGAGACTTCAGCTGTGGGACACCAGACCTGGTACATACTGCACCTGGATCATTTGAGAATGCTGATGTTTACAAGGTACTTGTCATCGCCAGGCACTGAGCAAGGATCTTGCTACACTATCTTCAGCTTGTAAGCTAAGTGTGGTTGCTTTACCTGTCAGAAGAGGGACTCAGAAGTGCACAGTGGGTCTGACACTTGCCCAGGGGTTCTTGGCAAGGAATAGGCACTGAGATTCCAACTCAGGTGACTTCGAGACCAGAGCCAGCTCGGTCGGTGTAGGAAGCTGCAGCTGGGCACTTGTCCTTCCTACAGGCCAGGGAACCTGCCTGTCCCCAGGGCTCTGTGCGGGGCTCCAAAGTCCTGGGGCCCAGGGGGAGCCTTCCTTGAGGACTGGCCCAGAAGGTTCACAGCCCAGTGAGCACCTTGGGTATCACGGGGGGTCTCACCCATGCACCTGAGGGACAGGAGTGCTGAGCAGAGGTCCACCACCAGCTGTCCTGTGTCACCAAGGCTGCCTCTGGGAGCCCAGTGGGGCAGGTGCCTGGGGCGAAGCCTGCAACCGTGACCATTTCCCTGCGTCAGGGCTGGCGTCTGAGCCCAAGGGGGGAGACGTAGCCCGGTGAATGAGCGAGTGTGCGCTTCCTGGTTGTTGCTGTGTCCATCTCGCCCTCGGTACCGGCCACCTCACCCAGCCCTTGTCCTCCTGCAGCCACACCATCTCCTTGGCCGCACTGCCTGGCCCCTCTGCAGCCTGCTTGTCCTCTCCTGTGCAAACCGGCAGCCTGCGTCCCCTGCCCAGTCCCTGCCGCCACCCTCGGCCCTCCCCCCTCCCCACCGCCTCCTGTGTCTCCCAGCCCTGCTCTGACGTGGGAGGTGAGGGGGCGGGGGACAGATGAGTCACAGTGTTATGATGCAGCTCCACAACACACAGCCACAGTCACCCACAGACCGAGGTGCAGCCTGGCGGACAACCTCTGGCCCCCAGCGGCTGTCCGAGCCCTGCAGCCCCGGCCTCCAGCCCCCAGCCACCACCCCTCCTTCCCCAGTTGAAGGAGCCGAAAGTGAAGAGCGAGCAGAGATGGAGAGCTAGAGAGAGCTAGGCGGAGATCTCAGGAGCTGGCCTCAAGGTGAGGGGGCAACCTTCTCCGCACGGATCCCCTCCTTGCCGATGTCCCCTCCGCTGCTACCGCTGCTGTGTGCCTCTTCCCCACCTTTGCAGGAGTGCTCTTCACCCACCCTTTGTCCTCCCTCCCCTCCCCCGCTGCCTGGCTCTTCTGAGCTGCGACTCCTCCGTCCGCACTTATTTCCCCCGCAACTTCGGCCGCAGCATCTGGCATCCGGGAGTCACTGTGTCTTGTGGGGCTGCTGTGCAGACCCCCAGAGTCTGGCCCGGAAGCCGCCCGAGCTCCCATCCTTGGACGATACCATCGCAGGAGTGCCAGCCTGAGGGGGTTTGTCCCCAAGCAGACACCATCCCCAGCAGGTGTCCCTCCCCCGCCCCTGCTTCCTGAGAAGCACGGGATCTGCACCTGGCTGCTCAGCCTCTGCCGTCAGCAGCTCCCCCCACCCCAGGTCCAGCCCATGCTTGGTGGCACACTTCGGGGACACAGCTTCTCCAGCTCCAGCTGGCCTTTGTTTACCTAGGCACTGGCCAACCTGCTACTGGCTGGGAGGGGGCCAAGAGAGAAGCAGTGACCCCTGGTGTCCCTCAGGGGTTTGCTAGCCTCTGGGCAGCCTCTCCTCCATGGATGGGTGCAGGGAAGGAGGCGTGACAGTTGGCCCGAGCTTGGGAACCCAGGCCGAAAGAGGGGGACCTGAGCTCCTGAGGCCTTCCAAGGTGGCAGTGTCTGAGGGGAACTTGGGCAGAGTGAACAGCCACTGCTGGATGTAGCAACAAAGGCTACCAGAAGCTGGGGTCACTCGGATTCAGCCCAGGGTAACTTCCTGAGCCCAGTGCTGGTCACTGTGGAGGGTTGTATGCTCTGGCTGCCAGGTGGTCCTTGGAGAGAGCAGCACATTTAGGGCACTGAGGCCCTGCAGAAGACAAGACAGGGCAGCCAGTCTGCCTGGCAGTTGGTACTTCTGTGCCTCAATACTCTGGCTCTGCTGGGGCAGACTTGGTCTGAGCCGCCCACTATGGCCCACAAAGGACAAGGCTGCACTTCACCTGCTTATCCAGGCTGACAGGGGCCACCTCCCATCTTATCCTCCATTCCAGCCCCCTCCACCACTCCAGGCTGGCGTGGGGCAGCAATGGTTTCACCTTCAGTCACCCTGAGACACTGCTGCTTGTCCCTGGCTCCGGGGGAAGGGAACACTGTCTTGTACCCCAAGCCACAGCTTTATTTATATACTTTTTTGAGATAGCAGAGGTTGGAGCCAGGGCCTTTGCACTTAGCTACATCCCACAGCACTCTCTCACTTTTTACAGACAGGGTTTTGCTGATTGGCTAAATTGCCCAAACTAGGTTTGAAAACTTGTAATCCTCCTGCCTCGGCCTCCCCGAGTGCTAGGATTGCACACATGTACCACCACAACCAGCTCTAAGCATGGCTTCTAAAAATCAGGAGATCGCTTCCCTGACTGTTTGCACGCATTGATCTCACACTGTACTATGCAGCCTTGCCCAGGATGCTGGCTTCTCCCATTGGTTCACTTGTCAGATCAGCCCCAGGAAAGCAGTCTTCGCCCCCAGGGCTGTAAGCCGGAGCCTTTCACCGAGTACAGAGTGCCGAGTGGAGACAGAAGGGCCCAGAAGCGGGGAACACAGCTAGTGCCTCTTTAGAGACAGGATGAGCAGCCAAGGAGCCAGGCTGGGGGCAGGTGCCAAGGTGCACCTGCTGCCTGTGCCCTGCAGGAGGTGGGGAAAAGCCAAGCAGCAGGCAGCCCAGTGTTAGGAGAGTCCTGTGCCCGCCACACAGCACTGTCACCGCAGCCCTAAGCACCAAGGCCAGGCCCGTGCTGATGACGTGGCTCCCATGGTAGCGCTGGTGCCAGCACTGCGCTCTCGGTGGAGACTAGCAGAGGCGGCTGCAGCCCCAGGAGAGATGCCGACTGCCTCCCCGAACCAGCAGCAGGAGCCTCGATGGCTGCCAGGGCAGGAGGGACTCAGGGGATGGCGGGACAGGACCCAGGGTGGCTGAGGGCTGGGAGATGGGAGGTACGCTGGGGTGCCCCTCACTGCCTGGCCCTGCCCCCAGGTGTTGCTTCTCCCCACTTCTTGTCTGGGGGGCCCTGGCCGGGCAGCCCCCCACAGCCCGCCCGCCCCGAAACACGGCTCTAGCCAACCTGCTCCGCTGCTTCACTTGCGACCGGCTCTGCGGGGGCTGCACAGCACCAGCCCCTCCGGCCCGCCCGGGCATTGTGCTGCAGCCCGTCATGCCCAGCTGCGAGCCGGGCCCAGCCCCTGCCTGTCTGCCCGCCAAGACCTTCCGCAGCTACCTGCCGCGCTGCCACCGTACCTACAGCTGCGTCCACTGCCGTGCCCACCTGGCCAAGCACGATGAGCTCATCTCCAAGGTAGGCGGGCAGGGGGAAGGTCTGGCTGGGCCCAGCGCAAGGCCAGCTAGGACACGGGCAAGGGTGGTGGGGATGGCTCACTGGTCACTGGGCGCCCTGTGTCTCCACAGTCCTTCCAAGGGAGCCATGGCCGAGCCTACCTGTTTAACTCTGTGTGAGTCCACTTCCCTGCCACGCATGTGCCCATGCCTCTGTGTTGTGTGTTTGAGTGTGCGCGCGCGCACTGCTTGCTCTGGGGACAAGCAGGGTGAGGCATCAGAAGGGAGTTCTTTAGGCCTGTCATGCCAGCACTTGAGAGGCTGAGGCAGGAGGATCTCCATATGGAGACCCTGTCTCAACCTTCCCCTACCCTCAAAGAAAGGAGTCCCATGCCTTTCTTTGGCTCTGCCTTTGGCAAAGAGCTCCAATGCAGAGTTGGTCCACCGGCCTCTCAGGGGTGTGGACAGAACCAAGGACTCCCCACGGACATTGGGGTGGGAGCTGCTGCAGGTTCTGTCCAATCACCCCAGGCTGGACTGATGGAGCTGCCTGGCGGGTGCCAGCTCCATCTCCTTTCCCTGGACAGGGTCAACGTGGGCTGCGGGCCAGCTGAACAGCGCCTGCTGCTCACCGGGCTACACTCTGTAGCTGACATCTTCTGCGAGAGCTGCAAGACCACTCTGGGCTGGAAATATGTGAGTGCCGGGGAGACCTCTGTGACCTGGGGACCTTGGCCTGGTGGGCAGGCGTGCCCTAAGGCCGAGTGCAGGGCGACCTGCATAATCACCAGTCCCTTCCCTATCAGGAGCAAGCTTTCGAGACCAGCCAGAAGTACAAGGAGGGGAAGTACATCATCGAGATGTCGCACATGGTGAAGGACAACGGCTGGGACTGAGGGCTCAGGCCGGCTGCGCCCCTCGCATGCCCCACCCTCCTGCCCGCCCCGCCCCACTGCGAGGCCCATACCAGCATGTGTACTGCCCACCCCGACCGGCTCCACCACCGCCCCCCCTGCCCCCCCCACCGCGCCCCCTGGCAGCAGGGGTCTGGGGGACCCCCGGGGTGTTCAAGGCCCAGGGGCGGCAGCAGCAGCAGCTGTCGGGAAACAGCACCAGGAGAGAGGATGGCTGGGGACAGTGCGTCCCCGAGGTTCCAGGATGTAGATGGCAGGGTGAGGACTGGGCAGAGGACCAGGGGCGGAGCCAGATTCTGCCCGGCCTCCTTAGGAGGACTCACCGCGGTCCGAGCCTGCAGACCCCCGCCGCGCCGGCAGCTGCGGGGAGGCCGGGCTTTTCCGAGTCCTGGCCTCGGATGCCAGTCTGAGGGTGGGGAAAAGGACTCCCCAGGTCCAGGCCCACATCACCCCACTGTGTACCATGGCGCGGGAGAGGTACTTTTGAGTTTCGAGTCCTTGCCACTAGCGGGCCGGAGGAGACACAGCGCGCCCAGCCCCACCCCCGCCGGCTGGGTCCGGAGCCAGCGATCACTGCAGGCTCTGTCCAGGGCCCGGCCACCGCTCCCTGCGACCCGGGCCCCTGGAGGGCAGCTGGATCGTCAGGGCCACGGGGCGTCCCGTGGCTGCCACCAGCGAACGAAATTTTTGTATGATACATAAAGCGTTTGGGTCTATTTTTAATAGAAAGGGAAAAAAACCACTGTGAGGCGCTCTGTACCGACTTTCCCTCTCCAGGTGTGTGCCAGGATGCGTCCCCAGTTGTCACCAGGGGTGACTTTGCGCGAGGCTTTGCTTCCTGAAGAGATGGGCTTTGGTGAACTGTATGCCAGCCAGGCATGGTAGCATGTGCTGGTAACTGCAGCACTCAGGAAGCTGAGGCAGGAGGCTCACTGGGAGTTTAAGCCCAGCCTGGACCACACTTAGATCTTGTCTCAAGAACCAAAACAGAAACACCTGTGTCTCATGGACACCAGCCACCGGGCTACCTCTGCCCAGTCTGTGTGGAGCGCTGGAAGGGGCTCATCCTGGAACCAGCATTTCCAGTCCCAGGGTTGGCTGGAGCTATGTCTGGCTAACATCTAAGCCTCTTCATCAGGGTGCCTGCCTGTTTGTTTCCAAGAGGGGACAGAATGCCTCAATGCACCCTCGTGACCCAAGAAACACTTTGGGGAGTGGTGAGCTGACATTCCTATTATTTTGAACTCTTCTACAGGGGAGATGTGCCCATTGCAATAATCCTTCTCCTGTCCTTTTTTAAATGTGTATTTATTTAAAGTCTTGTCAGGTAGGATTTAAACTCACTAGGTTGTTGGGTTGACCTTGAACTCAAGAGATCTTCCTGCCTCAGCCCCATAGTGCTCAGATTAAAAATCCCCTTCTATACACTAGGCTTGGTGATTCACACCTATAATCCCAGCACTCAGGAGGCTGAGGCAAGAGGATCCATGTGAGTTTGAAGCCATCCAGGGCTACATAGAGAACTTGTCTCAGGAAAGTCATGGAAAGCTAGGTGACTAAGGGGCAGGATTGAGAACTAATCAGGCAGCTGGTCAATTGGCTCAATCTAGTTAACTATAAGAAGTGCATTTACTATGGTTGGATTACAGGAGCAAGCGGATGAGAGATGGTATGTGACAAGCAGGCCCATCAATGATCATCTTTGAGCCTAGCTATTTAGCAGGCTGATGCAGGAGGATTCCAAGTTAAGCCCAACCTAAGCAACTAATTTAGCAAGATCTTACCTCAAAATAAAATTAAATGGATATAGCTCAGTGGTGAAGCATTTACCTAGCATATGCAAGGCTCTGCATTCAGACTCTAGTACTGATACTGGGTGTGATAATGCATGCCTGTAACACCCACAATCAAGAGGCCAAGGCAGGAGGATGGCTGTGAGTTCAAAGCCAACCTGGACTACATAGTGAGGCCCTGTCTCAAAAACAAAACTCCAATACTGGGGGAAAAAGTTAAGCAGGGACTCTGGCCTACCATCAAAGGAGTCTCAGTTCCAACCCAAGGACATGGGGGAACCAAAGAATTCTGTTCATTCACAGTGACGGCCATCACACGTCTGTGCCCAGATGGAAGATATGCTAGAAGTAGGAGTATGAAGCCAAGGGTGCCACCTCCAATACTGTCAGCAGACTGGACAGGGAAAGTGCCAGCCAGGCAGGAATGGAGGGCACAAGGCTTGGGGCCCTTGTCTGTCACTTCCTATATGCTAATGACAAGACCAGTCCGGGGCTTTAGCGGGGCACTCACTCTGCCCCCACAATCCCAAATTCTGCTCTCGAAGACGAGGCAGCCCAAAGTGGTGGATGCTTACAACCTCAGCACTCGAGGCTGAGGCAGGAGGATCACCAGGGAGTTCAAGACCAGCCTGGACTATAGTGAGACCTTGTCCCAAAAATAAAATAATAAGCTACTGATTTTTTTTTTTTTGGCTACTGGGTATTTTTTCATCTGGTTTTGAGACAGTCTTGTTATGTCACTAAGTTGTCCCAGGTGGCCTGGAACTTGTCATCTTCTCAAATCAGCCTTGACTAGAGGAATTAAAGGAATGTGGCATTGTGCCTATTTATGAACTACGTAATTTCCTTTTTTCTACCTTTTAGTGCTGGTGATTGAACCCAGGGCTTTTAAACTGAGGCACAATCCCAGCCTTTCTAAATTATTTTATTTGGTACTGGGAATCAAAATTAGAACCTTGCACTGACCAGGCAGGACTTTTGCCACTAAGCTATATCCCTGACTCTTTTTGTTTTGTATTTTGGGTACCAGGAATCAAACTCAGGACCTCAAGTTTGCCAGGCAGGTATTGTACTGCTGAACTATATCCCTGGCCCAATTTTTTTATTTAAAAAGTCTTGCTGTGTAGTTCAAGCTGGCCATGAATTTACAGTGATCCTCCTGACTCAGCCTCCTAAGTGCTTAGGAGTACAGGTGGTGTGCCCCCATTCCTAGTTCTAAAACTTTTAAATTCTGAGACATGGTCTAATTCACAAATTGCTCCGGCTTGAGCTCAAAATTTGGATCCTCCTGCCTCAGCCTCCCGAGGGCTTGTATTATAGCTATGTGCTACTGCGCTCAGATGTTAGAAGTCTTCTAAAGAACTCCCCAAAACAACTCTGGACTTACTGTAACAAGGTGTTACAAAGCCACTTCGGCACTGTGAGAGACAAAGCAGTTATTCCCTCATACGCGTTATAATCTCCCCTGGAAGAATCATTCGGAGGCCTTGGCCTTTGTTTTGGGACGTAATCTTGCTATGCAGTCCAGGCCAGCCTGGAACTCATGGGGATCATCCTGTCTCAGCCTCTTGAGTGCTGAGATCACAGCTGTGCACCACTGGGCCAGCTCCAGAAATTCTATTTACATTTAATCCCCAAGATAAAGTCTTGGGCAGCACTGCACAATCCAAACAGGTGGGCGGCAAGAAGCATCACTGTCCAGCACCCTTCAGTCGAGAGGCTGTGGAGGGGTTCTGGGGAGAGCGGGAGGGGTGGGGTGAGTCCCCTGTGTCCCGGGGCAGCAGGGAGCTCCTGGTCTTTCTGAGGGAGCATCTTTCCGATCTCCTCCACCTCGCGGTGCCCCATCCACGCGGCAGTCAGAAGCCCTCTCCCAGGTGCGCTCAACCCCACACTGCAGAGTCAAGCGTGAGAGCGCAGGCGCCAAGGCTTCTTTCCAGGCCAAGCCACAGTGGCCCTCCAGTCTCGGTCTTCTCGTCTGCCCAGTGGGGGCGCCTGTGCAGAGAGCCGCAGCCAAGAGCACAGCACACAAGTCACCCCATGCTCCGTAAGGGGGAGCTAGGAGCCCAGGGCCAGGTCCCAAGCGTCCCTGGGCGCAGCACGGGGGGGGGGGGGGGGGCAGGCGGTGCTGGAGCACTGCCCGCCGATGCCCTTTTAACATTGCACTGCTTGTGACGAGTGCAGACAGTAGCACAATGTGAAAAGAGCGCCGGCCGGCAGCAGGAGTGCCTGCTGCTGCACCCCCTGGGTGAGTGCTCAGTGGGAGACGCTTTCCGTATCCCAGGAGCCCTCCCCACCCATCGCCTTCTCACTCGCCCCCTTCCCAGCAACACCCCTCTTCCTGGGAATTCTCGAATGCCCGGGCAGGGGCAGCCCGAAGACGGCTGAAGGTGCTCTGGCTTGGCAGTGCCCAGAGGCTCTACAGCTTGCGGGCCCCTGGCACGCACGAGGCGGTCTTTCTGGGTTCAGTGCTCCTTTGGCAGAGGGGCTGTCCTACTCCTCACAACCACGCAGTGGTCTTCTGAGTTCAGATGAAGCAGACTTCTGGGGTCCACAACGCAGATCGAAGGTGAACCTTCAGCACCGCGAAGCAGTCGAGTGGCTGACAGTCCCCAAGAAGAGGGCGGCCTCCAGGAGCCAGAAGCTGCTGGTCAGCCCCCAGCTCTGCGACCCCCTTTCCTTTTTTTTTTTTTTAAAGACAGGATCTTGCTATGTAGTCCAGATTGGCCTTGAACTTACTATGTAGCCTTGGCTCGTTTGGAATGGTGATCCTACTGCCTCGGCTTCCCAAGCATTGGGATGACAGCCTCTTTCAGAGTCTTCAGAGCACTTTTCAGATCTGACCTCAAGGGAAGTCGCAAGGTGACTCCTCTTGAGCTGAATTCAGGATGATCTGAGCAGTGGGTGAGTATCAGAGTTTCTTGACCAGACTGGGGACTCTGGCCGAATGAAGACTCGAGGAGCCTACCAGCTCACCCCATCCATCCATCCCAGCTCCACACTGGAGACTGGCTACATGCAGCCCAGAGGTGACCAGGATGCGAGTAGATGGAGGGCCCTGTAGAGCGCCATTCAGGTGGCTCCAGCCCCAGCGCCAGGGGCAGCTGCAGGGTGTTACTTCTCGCGCCCCTATCCGGCAGCAGCCTCATGCTTCTCCTCAGTCCAGTCCACGGCCTGCAGCAGCACGGAAGCCTGTATTCAAGTTGGGAGCTCGTCCTCCGGGCTCCCCTTCCAGCCTCCTCCCGCCGCAGGAAGCAGGAGAGCGGCTTTCCCGCCTCGCCAGGCAGTTTGTGCTGCAGCCTGCAATCCCAGGGCCCTGCCCCACAGCCTGCTCGGCGGAAACCGAGGCCTTGCTAGGGTCAGTGGCCAGGCCTGCCCACTCCCGAGGCCAGGCGAGCCAGGCCACCAGGAGGGCACAGGGGCCAGCTGGCTCAGGGGCTAGGGAGGATCACCCCCAAGGAGTTCCCGGATTGCTCCTTCGGGAGGGAAAGGCGGCGAGCCCCACAGCATAGCTCCTTCCGGAGGAGCAGGCCGCGACCCCCGGCCGCAGGACCCTCCCCCACCGTTCCTTCCAGACGCGGGTGGAGACAGAGGAAATGGGGGAGGGGATGCCTTGGCTCAAGTTCCCTTGGCTCCCCCTCCTCATTGGCCACCATCTTCCTGCCTCTGCCCCCGAGCAGCAGGGGATGGGGCCCAGCCCGCGGCGGGAAGAGAAAGGGCAGGTGTGGGGCGAGCGGGGCAGGGGTGGCCCCAGCTGTCCCCGCCCCGCCCGCAGCCATGGCGACGGAGGAGGAGACTTGGAGGGTCCTGAAAAACCCGGTCCGTGAATGGGATGATCCCGGTAGCGGCGGAGAGCTTGGGGTGAGGGGCGCCCATCTCGCAGCACCGGCCGTGCCCCCTACATACACGCGCACCCCTCGAGCGGACCACGCGCGCGCGCGCCCGCACAAACTCCAGCCACACGCGCCGCACAACTCCGCCTCGCAGCGCCCTCCCTGAGCACTCAGTGCGGGGCGCGCCGCGGCCCCCACCTCCCTGCGCCCTCTGCATCCCACTACTGCCAGCGAGCCCAGGGGTGGGCGCGGTCTCGAGCCCCCAAGTTCTGGGAATGCACAACTCCTGCCCCGCGCTCCCCAAGTCCCTGAAACCTCCACCCTCACACCTAGACAGATGGTCTGGCCTCGGCCGTGCCCCAGGCCCCCACCCTTTCCACCACGCCCCCCGCCACAAGGCGACACTACGGCCACCTCGAAACGAAGGGCGCCCGTACCGGGGGCTCCCCAGATACATAGTTCCCAAAGAGGTGGTCCGAAAGAGATGCCCGCGAATGAGGGGACAGAGGAGGAAAAGAGCCCACCCATCCCCCAAGAGCGCGAACCCAAACCCGCGGCGTTACCGTCCGGGCGCCTGGGACCACGGCGCGCTCCCCCGGCTCCTGTGCGCGTCCTTGCGCCCCGCCCCACGCTCACCCCTCCAAGCGCCCCCCGGGTCCCCAGCACCCCCACGCCGGAATCGGGGTGCCCGCGCGCCCCAGTGTCCCCGGTCGGGCCGGCCTCGGGGTCCCCGGCCGCGCGCCCCTGCGCCGCGCGCCCCGCGCCCCCTTTCTCCTCCACACTCCCTGCCGTCCATCTTGAATACTTGGGATTCTTGAATGGAGCGAGCAGGATCCGCTCCCCCCGCCTCCCATTGGCTGCGGTTAACCCTTTTGAAACGAGATCCTCCCTCCCATTGGCCGCCCAAGCCCCTCTGCGCCCCACCCCCAACCCCCGCCCACCGCCCGCGGTCAGGGTCCCCGCTCGGGGGCGCCCCTGTCCCTGCCGCCGCCGCCCGGCTGCAGGTGGCCGCGGGACAGACCGTTCCCGCCAAACACGACCCAGAGGTGGGGTGGCCAGAGCCCTCCTGGGTCCCAGATGTCCCCATGCCGAGGCTTGGGAACGTTGCAGAGTGCAAGGGGTGCACTTGGCTATGGCTCCCAACTCCGCCGGGACCTGCAATACTTCCTCCCTGAGACTCCCCAAAATCTCTCCCTTCACCCAGGCCCTGAGAAAGCGCCCCTCCACCCCCACCCTCGAGAGTGGCTCCCGACTAGGCAGGCAGCTCCAGAGAGAGCTGATTCCCAGCACTGCGGGACAGGCAGAAACAAACAGAGCTGGATGCCCTGGCCACACGCTGTGCATCCCCCAGAGCCCACCGCGGAAGCGGGAAGTGGGCAGCAGGGGTTAGGGAGGCTGGCTGAGACCAGAGAGCTGTGGCTGTAGGCCAGATCTTCTTTGGAGGTGTCACTCTGCTTTCTGGGCCTCAGTTTCCCTGAGTGCAAAAGATTGGTCTACACCCAGCATGATGGCACCAGCCTGCAGTCCCAGAAGGAGGATGCCGCAGGAGGATCACAGGTTCAAGGCCAGCCAGGACAATTTAGCACCATTCTGTTTCAACATAAAAGAGGTCTGGGGATGTAGCTTAGTGTGAAAGCCATGGGTTCAGAATTTGCGCGCGCGCGCGCGCGCGCGCACACACACACACACACACACACACACACACACAGCTCCTGAACAGCAGCAGGTCTGTGGAAGGCCCCTTGTGGAGATGCTGTCCGTATCTGCACACCCCTCTGAGAGCTGCTAGGCGCACTAGCACTTAAAATGCAGTTGCAGCAGCGGAGAACGGGCTTTTGCATGTGTTTAATCTTAATTATTTCCAGATAGCCTGTGTGACCACTGGCTATGTCCTGAACAGCACAGAGCTGGCGTTCTGGAGGAGCAACTAATGAGTAACAGTCTGTGGCTGTGTTTTGGTTTTTTGTTGTTTTGCTTTGTTTTTTGAGACAGGGTCTTGCTATGTACTTCAGGCTTACCTCACACTCTCTGTGATCCTGCCTCAGCCTTCTGAGTTCTAGGATGACAGGTGTGCACCACCACATCCCAGCTAATAGTCTATGATTCTTATTGGGGGTGAAAATATCCTTTCTCCTCCTCTTCAGTTCTGAAGCTGCACCCCCCAGGCCTACCCAATCACTCAGGGCCCTGCATAGGAAATGAGATTTGGATTCTTTGAAGCTCAAATACCCTTTCCTTCATTGGGGGACACACCTGTGATGCTAGCACTTGGGAGGCTGAGGCAGGAGAATCTCTATGAGTTCAAGTTCAGATGTCCTTGTTCTGACAGGGGCCTCCAACATACACAGGTCCACTACCAAGGTCAGGGCTATAGGGCAGTTTTCAGATCGGTTTAACCTTATTGTTCTTTCAGGGATGGCACTCAGATGTCTTCCGCGGTGGAGCTAAGAGACACTGCTTGTGTACAGGCACTCGGGGTCCTTCACTTTGCCCAAGGGACAGTGTGCCCCTCCAAACCAAGCCCCTCTCTCTGGAGCTCCTGGGCAACCCCCACTCACATGCATCCCTCAGTTGATTCTATAACCCCATCTCTGTGTGGGTCCGGTCACCAGCTGCGGCTGGAACTGAGGGTGGCTGCATCCCGGGAGGTGGCAGAGGTCTCCAGTCAGGATGTGAAACCCCAGCACCCTCTTCCCAGGTCAGCGTGACAGGAGTGCACATGGCGCTGTCATCCTGTGCAGGGCGGGACCGGGACTGACCAGGCTCATGCATCACCAAGCTGACCAGACTAGGGGGGCAGCCAGGGCAGAATGGCACTGTGGGCCCTGTCCGAGCTCAGTAGAGAAGGATGGCCAGGCTTTGGTGGCCCTTGGCGGTCACATTGGGTGAGTGGAGCCACTAAGGAAGATGCTTCTGTCTTCTGTGTGACCTGGAGCTGCAGTGGCTCAGGGGCTTCCCTGCTGGGAAAAAGGAAAGGAGAGCTGGAGAGGGAACCACAGGCTGCAGCAGGGGTGGGCATGAAGAGGGCTCCCGGGAGTAGGAGTGGGAAGGACCCAGACCAGGGAGGCGGGGGCAAGGGGATGAGGACACAGAGGCTGGGCTGTGGGCCAGGCTGTGCGAGGACTGCTGGGGTTGCAGCAGGAACCAGAGCTGCTGTGAAGGAAAGGCAGGGCTGGGATACATCATGGAGGCTTTGCCCCTCCACAGCTGCCCCTCAGTTGCAGCCCTCTGTGGCCCTCAGCCCCCTTCCCAGGGCGGAGGAGCCATGCTTCTCTCCGATGCTCATGTTCTGGGGACCCTGCTGGCCTTGAGTGTCACCCTGCAACAGATGCTGCCATGAGCTGCATGTGTAAGGACTCCAGGTTGCACACCTTTGTGTGTATGTGTGGGTACCAGGAATCAAACTCAGGACCTTGCACTTGCCAGGCAGTTGCTGTGCCACTGGGTGTATCCCCAGCTCCCTGAGTTGCACACTTCTGGTGAGAGCTGAGTGCCTGATGATCCAATGTGGAGCTGAGATTGTGATGATAGCCCCAGGAGATGGGATGCCAGCTGAGGTTCACGCTTTTAGCTTTCTCACAGGAGAGACAACAAGCGGTGTTTGCCCCTCTGTGTCTGGCATATTTCACTTTCTCACTCAAAAGAAACACACATGGTTGGGCTTCTGCCCATGATTTCCAACAAGGTGGTTCCCACCAGGGCATCTATGACCATGATGCATCCAGTCCCAGTTCCCATCCCACAGCATCTGCTTAGCATTTGCCATTTGTCCAGTCAGCTTTTTGTCACTAACTCCTGAGATGAATGACTTAAGGAAGAAGTCATCATTTATTTTGCCTTGGTTTCGGAAGGTTCAGTCCATGGAAAGCCAGCTCCCTCGCTTTTAAGCCTATGGTGAGGCAGAAACATCATAGGAAAAGAGTGCAGCGGCAAAGAGATGCTCACCTCATGGCCACCAGGAGGCAGAGCGAGAGAGAGGGAGAGAATCAGGAAAGGGCTGAGGACCAGACATCCTCCACAGAGTCCCAGCTCAGAACCATTTCCTTATCCAAGCCCTCCCCTGTCCCCATCACGTCCAATAATGCTGTCCACCATAGTCTCATCTGAACACACTCACTTGGTGACATCAGATCCTGTGTGTTTCCACCACTTCCCGCAAAGCCCACCAGCCACCACCAAGCCTTTCTGGCACATGGGTTTTGGGGGCCGTTTCAAATCCAAAGCGTGACACCATTATTGACTGTGTCATTCTCAAAATCTCTGTGGCTTGTGGGAGCCCAGTGTTACGGCTTGTGGACAGCTGTCACATCCTGTGCCCTAAATGGAAATTCAGGGTGAGTTCTGATTTCACAACTCTTCAATTCTGATAACTCCTGAGCTCAGGGGGCTTCTCAGACATTGAGAAAATGTGGCTCCCACCAGTGAATTTCACACATGTGCCAAGGTTACCTCGGGTACCCGGGACCCTCTGACTCTGCAGAAAGTTACAGAAGGCGCCATGAGTGGGTCCCTGAGAGAATTTATTGATTTCCAGTTGTAGCCGAGATCCAGTCCCGTTCTTTAAGACAAGCCAGGGAGGGAATGACTTCCATGTCCCTACAAAAAGGACATCTTGACAGCTGGATATGGTGGCCCACTGCAGCACTCCAGAGGCTGAGGCAGGATGATCTCCACAACTTTGGGCCAGCTGTGTGCTACATAGTGAGTCCAAGGTCATCCTGGACTACATACAAGACTCTGTTTCAAAACAAAAAGCTAAATAGACAGTGGATCTGTACACTGGGCAAGGGCTGAGCTTTTCATCTGTGAATTACACCTCATTCCCCAGACTGTACCTCAAGGTTGCAGTATGAGAGGTACGGGTCTCAGCCTCACACAGGTGAGTGCTTGCCTCCGGCAGCCTCTGGGGCTCAGCAAACCATAGCCTGGGTTCCCATCCTAAGGGCACCCAAGCCCATACATAGACCCCGCTCTGGCTTACAGGGTCTGTCTGTTTCTCTCTCCCAGGTCTGCACTATGTTTCTTTGAATATATATTTTTTTAAGTTTCTGCCCAACAAATCTTTCAGGATGGAAACACCTAAAAATTCTTTTTCTGTAAGGAGAGTTAGAGAGATTACAACTTAATCCTATGAGGATGGGTTTAGGAACTTGCTAGGATCCCATCTGGTGACAGAATAATGCAGTATTTGTCTTTTCATGACTGTCTTTTTCCCCCCCCCCCAGGGGGTAACAATGGTAACATACTTTTTTTTTCCTTTTGTCTTTTTGAGACAGAGATTCACTATGTGGTTCAACTGGCCTTGGGCTCACTTTGTAACCCAGGCTGGTCTGGAATTTGCAAATCCACCTACCCTTCGCCTCCTGAGTGTGAAGGAATCCACCACCACACCTGGCTTAACATTGTTACATAGATTGCACATTGTCATCCCCAAATTACTCACCCAGAGCACAAGACATCTGCATTCAATTGTCTGAACAATACCACTGACTGACTTTTTGTTTTTTGTTTTTTGTTTTTTGTTTTTGTATTAGGATCAAACTCACAAGCTTGCCAGGCAGGCACTTATGCTGCTGAGCTAAATCCCCGGCTCCCAACTGACTTTTTTCAAACTGGATTTCACTATGTAATTCAGGCTGGCCTCGAACTTGCATTGGTCTTTCTGCCTCAGCCTACTGAGTGCTGGGATAACAGGTGTGTGCCTCCATATCCTCCCTGTCCTGCATTTTCTGCTGGACTTCTTACCCATGGACCACTTGTGGGTCTAAGGCAGCTTCTGGCTCCTAAACTACCCAGGAGAGACACCATGAGGAGAAGGAGCCAGGCAGGGGCGGCCAGGACGGCTCTTCATGCCCAGAATTTAGCTGAGGTCACCTGTGTGGAGGGGGGGTTGGAGAGAGGAGGACTCTGGATCTGGGCTTACCAAGGGCAGACCTTGCACCCTCTCAAGTCCCTCTACCTGGGGGACCCCAGGCCAACTATTTCTTAGAGGCTCCTTTTTGTTTGTAAATCTAGCAAAAACAGTTCCAAGCCAAAGGAATATACAAAATTGCAATGAAATACTGAATATAAAGTCAACCTGGGGTACCTGAAAAGGAGCAATGGTCGAGGTTATGTGGCCGAGGGCTGGCTGGGGTCCCTGCTCCCTCAGTGCCCTGCAAGTCTCCTGGTGGCTGCAGCTGGGGCTGGGGTATAAAGTTTGCCCCTCAGTTCCAGGCTGGTGTCCAGAGGGTTTGTTTGTGTACTTTTCTGCAGGTGTGTTATAGGAAGTAGATGCACGAACCAGATGTGATTGACAAACAGGATGTGTGTTTAAATTTTTAAAAAATGATTACAGCAAAAACACATTGCCATGGGTCTCCCTCAAAATCTTCATCCTCTCTGAGCACACTTGCCCGTGGCTTTTGCCACTTTCTGCAGCTGCTCTGGGGTCCTCTTTCCTGAATGTCTTTCACTGCGCTGTGCTAGCTGTCCTGAATTAACTCTCAACATTTACATTTTTGGTTTTTTTGTTTGTTTGTTCGTTGTTTTTTGTTTTTTGTTTTTTGTTTTTTTTTTTTTTTTTTTGAGACAGAGTCTCACTATTTAGTTCAGGCTGGCTTCAACCTCACAAAGATCCTCCTGCCTCAGCATCTCTATTGCTGGGCTTATAGGCATGCACCGCCATGCCTGGCTTCAACATTTACTTTTCAAGGTCATTTTGGCCTTGGGGAAGAGCCAGAAGTCACAGGGCGATAGATCTGGTGACCAAGGTGGATGAGGACCCAGTGTCACATTTTTATGAGCTGCCTTTCCATTGGAGGGTGCTGGGAAGCAGAAGTAGCCTCTTTTTTTTTTTTTGTCTTGTTGAGACAGGGTCTTTCTATGCGGTTCAGGCTGGCCTTGGGATCACTTTGTAGCCCAAGCTGGTCTCGAACTTGCAAACGATTCTCCTGCCTCAGCCTCCCAAAAGCTGGGATGACAGGAGTGCACCACCACGCCATGCAGCGTTCACCATTTTTGATCACACTTCACACTTAGAAAAGAGCACTTGTAGAACTGCCTTGGATAAGTTTGTCCAAGACAAGGAGGAGGACCATGAGGGGGACTCATGCCTTTTACCAGGATACCTTTCTGAAAAACTTAAACCTTCACTGTATTTTTGAGCACCACGTGTATTGTGTCTACATCAGCGCGTGTGTGTGTGTGTGTGTGTGTGTGTGTGTGTGTGTGGTTGCATCAAGGCCGAGACTGTGGTTCCTGTCCTTTGAAGCAGAGTTTCTGTTTCAGAAGAGCCACCCAATGTCCTTTGCAGTCACAGACAGTGGGTGACCCTGTGCTGGGAGACAGGAGAGGCCACCCTGCTATGACAGCTGCCATCTGGGTCTCTGGAAGCCAGTGCAGGTCCAGGGCGGGATCTGCATGAGGCTTTTCTGGGATTTGGGGAATCTATATTTCCCTGTTTCTGTCTTTATTTTGTTTTGTTCTTTGATACAGCCTCACTAGCTCAGGCTGGCCTTGAACTTGCAGCAATCCTTCTCCTTCAGCCTCCTAAGTTCCTGGATTTCAGGTATATGCCATTATACCTGACTTTTGACATTTCTTTCTAAAATTCAAAATTCTTCTTTGGGATCAACAAAGGATTACATCTCTTCCCAGGATCACAGTAAGGAATATCAGGGCTTTCTCTAAGACAGAATCGCCCTAGGAGGAAAGGAATCCTGGATCCAGAGAGCAGGTTTTGGAGCTTGATTCAAAGGTCTCCTCTCTGCACCACCACTGCTGTACCTTGGTCTTTGATGTCTCTGAAAGTCATGAAACTTGGTATTTGAGCTGAGTGTGATGGTGCATACCTGTGATCCCAGCACTCAGGAGGCTGAAGCAGGAGGAGCCCCAAGTTCAAGGTCAGCCTGGGTTACAAAGCAAGTTCAAGTTCCCTTGAAGCACAAAGTCAAACTGAAACCAAAAACCTGTCATCAGCTGGCTGGTAAGCGTGAGGTCATGAGTTTGATCCCAGGTACAATAAAAAAAATAAATTAAAAATCTGTCATCAATGGTCGCATCCATCATCCATTCAAAGAGAGTAGCTGTTTCTGTGCATTATCACATTTGACGGTGATGGGCCCAACCCATGGGCTGCGAGTTTAACTCCCAGCACCACTGTCCCCAGCATCCTCTGCATCCCAGAACAAATTCACCTCAGAGCTCACCAAGTGTGGCTTTCCTGCCAAAACGTGCCCCAAGCCAGCAGCTCTGCAACAGCAGCTGGGTGTGATAAACCCAAACAACTATCGAGACATGCAAGCAGTTAATTTAGGAGAAGTCTGTGCCAAAGAATGCCAGCAAGCTTAGTGTTTAGTGAATAAAAAATAACATGCTGACAAAAATAGTCTAGCATGCTTGAAGATTCCCTCTCTCATGGATATTAGCATAGCAATCTGTTTTTAATTATTCAGTGTCTTCAGTAGTATACTTTTTACATGACATGTGATCTCTCTCTAATTTTTTTTAAAACCTTGAGACAGGGCCTTGCTAGGGAGTACAGGTTGGGTTTGGACTCACTCTGTAGCCCAGACTGACTTTGAATTCTTGGGGATCCTCCTGCCTCAGCCTCCTGGGTATGGGGATTATAGGTGTGCTACCATGGCTGGCTTTCCGCTTAAATAAAAGGATGGAATCTGTATTAGGGTTTTCCAGTGCAACAACAGAACTAGGGTTGGGGTGGAATTCCAGGGCGGACCACTTGCCTAGCATGTACAGGCCCTTTGTTCCACCCCAAACACCACACGAAGAACCAATTAGATGGGGTGCTAGATGGGAGGAGGTACACAAACCAGAGTGGGGATCAGGGGGCTGGTGCATCTGATGAGAGGCGTGGGAGGCCCCAGGACAGCCTTCCACAAGCTGCACACCCAGCAAGCCACAGTGCTCAGGCCAAAGTCACAGGCCTTGGAAGCCAATGGTGAAACTCACAGAGGCCAAAAGTCTGAGAACAAGGGGCTGGGGATTTAGCTCGGCAGCATAAGTGCCTGCCTTGCAAACAGGCAGTTGTGAGTTCAATCCCCGGTACTGATAAAAAAAAAAAAAAAAGAAATTAAAAAAAAAAAAAGATCCCACCAAAGATCTGAGAACAGGGCACCATGGGTAAGTTCTGGAGGTGGAAGGTGGGGGAAATGGGTGTTTTTATTTTTTTTGAGATGGAGTCTCATTTTATAGCCAACACCAGTCTCAAGGTTGTGAAAACTCTCCTGTCTCAGCCTCCCAAGTGCTGAGATTACAGGTGTGCACCCAGTGGAAATCTGTGTTCTGATAGCGAACATAGAATGATGCCCTCACTCCAGGGTTTGGGGAGAGGGAGAGGGAATCTCCTGTGAAGGCAGCCCTTACCCCTCCGGCTGTGGGCCCCATGCCAGCTCCCCGGTGTGGCCACCAGGGAGCCCTAACCCCACCTAGAAGCACCTGGTCTGCATAGCCTTCTGGGCACAGTGCCTGGCAGCAGGCAGGCTTCACACAGGCTGTGTGGCATTGCTGCTGTCACAGCTGCCAACCGCAGTTCCAGCCCAGCCTGGCCTTGAGTGAGTTTGTGTGCTGGCTGGTGTGCTGGCTCATGCCTGTCATCCCAGCACTCAGGAGGCTGAGGCAGGAGGGCTGCCACAAGGTTGAGGCCAGCCTGGGCTACCTAGTGGGTTCAAGGCCAGCCTTGATGACACAGCAAGACCCTGTCAAAAAAGAAAGAGAGAGAGAGAGAGAGAGAGAGAGAGAAGAAATAACAGGGCTAAGGATTCGACTTAGCAAAACGAGGAGGCTCTCAGGGTTGGGGACCTGGGTGCTCTGCAGCCTAAAGCGCTCTGGAGCCCAGACAGATCCTGAAGGCATTCACCATTCACCGTTGGGAAACAGCAGCTGAACAAGCACAAACTATGGACCTTTCCCAGGGAATTTGCGCTGAGCTGTCTCCAGCTCCCTGCCCCAGCTTTTCTTCTTTTTTGAGACAGGGTCTTACTATGTAATCCAGGCTGGCCTCAAACTTGTAGCAATCCTCTTGCTTCCAGCCTTCCAGCCTTCCGAGTGCTGGAATTGCAGGCGTGTACTACCATGCCCAGTTTCCTAGCCCTTTTAAAATTTATTTTGGACAGGGTCTTGCTAAATCACTAAATTATCCAAGCTGGACATAGGCTTGCTATCCTCCTGCCTCAGCTTCCCAAAGTACTGATGTTATAGACTCCAGACTTGGTTTGGAGTCCAAACTTAAATCTTCACATGGGACAGTTTGAGGATCACAGGTTCAAATCCAGCCTGGGCAATGTAGCAATTTAGGGACATCCTCTCTCAGAATAAAAAAAAAAAAAAAGCCAGGTAGATAAGTGGTACACACCTGTAACCCCAGCACTCAGGAGGCCGAGGCACAAGGATCACCACAAGTTAAGGCCAGCCCAGGATACATACTGAGTTCAAGGCCACCCTGTCTCAAGAGAACCAAAAACTTAAAAATTTAAAAATTAAAAAAAAAAGGGCCAGGAATATAGCTCAGCAGCATAAGTGCCTGCCTGGCGAGTGCAAGGTCGTGAGTTTGACCCCAGTTACCAAAAACAAATAAATAAATAGGGCTGGGTAGCTCAGTATGAAGGCCCTGAATACTGTAAAAGGTGGGGATGGAGATAAGAAAGAAGGAAGGAAGGAAGGAAGGAAGGAAGGAAGGAAGGAAGGAAGGAAGGAAGGAAGGAAGGTAGGAAGGAGTTGGCAAACCTCTGGGAGCTTTCAAGCATACAAACAGCCCTCTTGCGGCATAGGTTCGCCACAGCTGAACCAGGAAGGGTCCGGTCCACAAGGCTATGCAGAACAGAGTTCCCTCAGCGCCCTCATGCGGCGGAAAGACGAACTGCACGGGCGCCGAATCCACCTGCTGGGTTCTCAGAACCTCATCCAGGTGAAGCTGGGGTGGTTGAGGAGCTGCAGCGATCATCAGAACTAGGTGTGCAAACACACCAGGCTTTGCCTGCCCAGAACACGACTCCGCATCCCGGGGAGGGGGTCTCCAAGGCTGTGTGTCCGTCTTTCGCGAGACACGCAGAGGAGGTATGCCACAGAGATGGTACAGGAAGAGGAAACGGTACATGCTACTCAGTAAGCTAAGGCAGGAGGGTTCCAAGCTTGAGACCAGCCTGTACAATTTAGTGGGACTGTGTTTCAAAATAAAAAATAAACAGAGTTTGGGCTGTGGGTTGGTCCTGGAGGACTTGGGTTCAATCCTTTGTACAAAAAAGAAGAAGAAGAAGAAGAAGAAGAAGAAGAAGAAGAAGAAGAAGAAGAAGAAGAAAAGGATGACTTGAGCGAAATTTGTTTCTAATATTATAGTGACATAGACAAAGAGAACATTTTCACTCTTTGAGGAAAGCTCAGAGCAGTGAGTTGCTATGGTCACACCTGTCATCCTTGCAAGACTTAGTGAGTCCCTGTTTCAAAGGAGGGGATGGGACCTGGCTCAGCGTGGGGCCTTGAGGTCAGTTGTGGGGACTGAGACAGACACACAAATAAATCTGACCGATCGGCCTCCCGGAAGGAGGGGCCTCTGTGCAGAGCATCAGCTGGTGGGGTCCTCAGGAAAGGCCCAGCTCACCCTGTCCCCCCCTGCGCCTGTGGCAGCCTCAGCCCGTGGACTTGTGGCCTCACAGGCTGAAGGAAGGGAACACGCTGCCCGCTTTTATAAGGACGCCTTCAGAGCAGAATTGTTCTAGTTCTCTTCTGAAGTTTCCATTTCCAGATGAGTGAGAGTCTCCTCTCCCCTCTGCCTGCCTGCGATCGCCCATCATTTATTCCTTCACTACGTTTCTTTCTTGTTTAGCAGAGACATCCCAGTGGCTTCACGGGCCACATGGGATGGGGCCTGAGAAGACACAGATCTGACTTAACTCAAGTCTGGGTAGAAAGGAAAGATGTCTGCCCAAATCCAAATCCAGCCGACATGGGTCGCTTTCTGGCTGTGTGACCTCTGGGGAGTCACCTAACCTCTCTGAGCCTGTGCCCCACTTTCCCAGGCAGGAATACCGGTGCTCAGCCCTCGGCAGGCCTGGAGGGTCTGAGTAGTCTGCAGGGCATGGTGCCCACCACGGCCAGCACCCTTTCTGCTGGTTCCTGTTTCATGGGGTCCAGCACCATCCTCACCGAGTCACGGGGAGAGATCAGCTTGCGGCATTGGGGGAGCTCTGGGTTTCCTTCTATAGATCACATTGAGGACCCAGGGTGGTGGCTTCTGGGCTGCTGAGCTGTGAGTCCCTGAGCTGGGGACGTGGCCCGCAGAGCTGGAAAACAGCCCTGCCTAGCAGCACGCGCCACTAACGCAAGTGGGGGATGGTGCCATCCTGCAGGATCACAAGGACAAAGGGCAGGGGCCTCTGCTTCTGGTTTGCTCCTCGGGTGCAGAGCCTCCTGCGGGCCAGGCGCAGGGGTACCATCTTCCCGGGGTGGGGGGACAGCCTGGCCCTCCTGCCCCTGCATGCAGATCTCAGTCCGACCAGGACTCATCATAGGCCTCAGGCCTCGGCCTGGAGCTCAGCCCTGACTGTGCCCCAGCCTCTGAGCGCATACATGCTGGTCCTGGCTTGCAGTCCCTGCGGTCTAAGGTCAGGCACAAGCCTGGTGTGGGGGAAGCTGCCAATGTGTCCTGGATGTCCTCTTCCTCCCTCGGGATGCCCTGACCATGGGCTGGGCGCGTGTGAGGCAGCAAAGGACAGGAGCCAAAGGTGAGGCTCTGGGGAAAAGGGCTGCTTGCTAATCCATATCCACACTGAGCTGTTAGGGTGGCACAATCCCAGTACTTAGGAGGCCGAGGCAGGAGGATCCCTGTGAGTTCGAGACTAGTCTGAACCACATAGTGAAACTCTGTCTCCAAAACAGTCAATCAATTGATCAATAAGATTCCATGCTAAGCCTATCCTGCCTGGGAAGCTTGGCCCTCATGCATTTAGCCTTGATTTTGTAGCCCCAGACCAGGGCCGCGGAAAAAGGGCCCAGCCCACAGTGGCAGGTGGCTGCAGTCCTGGAGCGTGGGCAGCCTTGCTATGAGTGTGTATCCTGAGATGTGGTGGCCTTTGCGGAAAGTCCCACCCTGAGAAACATCTCAGTGTATCCTGAGCTGTTCGGAAGATGCCGGTGTTGCAGGGGTATCTGCGGCCAGGTGTGTAGCCTCGCACCTCCAGACTCCTGTGCGTGGGAGCCCAGGGCTCTCAGCATGCAGAGAAAGACTGGCCCAGGTTCCTGACCTGTCAGCGGGGGAAGCGGAGGGGCTGGACCCAGAGTCACAGTCCTGTAGGCTCAGGGCACACAGTGTGAGGGGGCAGAGACAGCGACACAGGCAGAGGGAAAGAGCCCGAGGAAGAGGAGGGACCTGGAACAGGGCAGCAGCAGTGCATCCCAGAGAGGAGCAAGACAGGAAAAAACAGCGTTCCAGGTTCCAGGCCTATCAGAGGCCAGAGGAACTCTTCCTGCTACAGCCCCTCTGTCCTGCCAAGCTGTGGGTATTTGTTTGTTTGTTTGTTTGGTACTGGGAATTGAACTCATGACCTCACACTTGCCAGGCGGGTGCTTGAGCCGCTGAACTAAATCCCTGGCCCTGCTCTGTTGTTTTGAGACAGGGACTGGCTACGTATTTCAGGCTGGCCTTGAACTCACTGTGTAGCCCAAGATGGCCTTGAACTCATGAAGCTCCTCCTGCTCAGCCTCCCGAGTCCTGGGGTCACAGATGTGGGCCACCATGCCCAGCAGGATGCAGGTTCTGAAGGCTGAAGGCTGGTATGAGATGCTTCCCATTTACATCCTCAGTGCTTAATGTAGACCAAGATACACGGTAACAGTTTTTCAAATATATTAAGAAAAGGAAGGATTTTAAGGGAGAAGGCCAGAGAGAGAAAACAGCAGATGTCCATTAGATTTATAAGGTACGAAGTCAGCTTGGGAATGCTACTGCATGCCTGGGAGGACTACAAATTTAAGCTCAACCTGGGCAGCTTACCAGTTTAGCAAGACCCTGTCTTAAAATAAAAAAATAAAAATTAAGGCCTGGAGCTGCAGATGGAGGCCCTGGGTTCATTCGGTCCCCAGATCCTTTTTGAAACTCTCCTCTGCCAATACCCCGACCGCAGGACTCTGAACAGGACTTCGCACACCTGAGTTTACTGAGTTAGGATGAACTGCTGGGGGGTGCTCAGCCGAATGCCTGTGTGACTTCTGGCCCAGTCACCTGTATTACCACCGTCACAGCCAGGGAAGGGACAGTGGCAAACTGGGTGCCCACAGTGATGTGGCAGGGACTGTATGCTCCTGATTTCTTGCTGGGATCCCGGCCCTTGCAGGTCAGCTGGGGAGAGGCTGTGAGCCAGCTGTGAGGACAGCTGAGGAGCAGCAGCAGGACCAGCAGAGCGACAGGCCACCTACACCCAGCCTG
The DNA here is from genome assembly GCF_034190915.1 of Cavia porcellus. Taxonomy (NCBI): domain Eukaryota; kingdom Metazoa; phylum Chordata; class Mammalia; order Rodentia; family Caviidae; genus Cavia; species Cavia porcellus. The sequence continues at coordinate 51,073,986 of NW_026947500.1, read as the reverse complement.
ATGATGACAGGTGTGTGTGGGAGCCCGGGAGGCATCAGAGCTCCAGTAGGGATCAGGCCCTGCACTCTGCCAGGCCTGAGGCTTCTGTGCAACAAGAAACGATGGCCCTTTAAGCTTACTAAACTTGGAATAACTTGTTACACAGCAATAGCTGGTTGATACAGGAGGTACAATAGCTCCTATTCTGATTTTGTTTTTTCTGGAGATTAAACCCAGGGGCTTTGCACTGAGCTACCTCCTTCGCCCTTTTTTAATTTTAAAACAAAGTCTCTCTAAATTGCCTGGGCTGAGCTTGAACTTGCAGTCCTCCTCTGCACCCCTACACCTGGTTTACCGTCCTCTACACTCAAGGCAGTTGATATGCAAAGACAAAGGAGACAGGAAGTCATGGCTAGCCAGGTTTTATTGTAGGGGCTGGTGAACTTGAACCAGAGAAGGCTACAAAAAGTGGTGTGTAGAGCATGGCAGGGCCACGGGAGGGGATGGAAACAGGGCAGCCTTCAGCAGAGAGGTGATGGCGGGCAAGTCCCCAGCAGACGGGTGCAGTGGGCTGTCCTGGGGAAACTGAGGCCTGGGTTTATGGACCCGTCCCAACCTCGACCCGGTTCTCAGGCCCTGGGGTCGTAGATCCGGCCCATGAAGACAGGGAACTTGTGCTCCTGGTCCCAGAGCACAAACAGGAAGGGCTGCTGCACCTCAAAGACCAGCAGGTTGCGGGCCACGGAGATGGCAGAAGCCGCGGCGGCCTCCACGCCGGTCTCGGTGAGCTCCAACACGCTGTGGTGTCGCATCTCCGACACTTGCACGTCCTGGTCCTCTGTCAGCCCACACAGGTTGAGGTCGTAGGCAAAGTCAAAGAATTCTAGGGCAAAGCAGGAGGTGAACAGAGTCAACAGACCTGCATGAAACCCCTCGCTGGTGATGCAGACCTCTGCCTTGCATTTGTTTCTGTTTTTTTTTTTTTTTTTTTCTGTCTTTTTCCTTTTTATCAGTACCGGGGATCAAACTCACGACTGCCTGCTTTTGAGGCAGGCACTTATGCCGCTGAGCTAAATCCCCAGCCTGTTTCTGTTTTTTGAGACGAGGTCTTGCTATGTAGCCCAGGCTGGCCTTGGACTCATGAGGATTCTCCTGTCTCAGCTTTCTAAATTCTGGGATCACAGATGTGCACCACCATGCCTGGCTTAGCCTTCTTCCATTTGTGGGTCCCCTGAATCAGAACCATCACTGTCTCTCAGGAGCTGAGTGTCTCCCAACCCCTCAAAACTCCTGAATAATGACTCAAGTCTTTTAGGTCTCCAGCAATGGTGGCTGAGAAGTCACCTATCAGAGCTAGGTTATGTGTTGCATAACAAGGCCACTTACCGAGCAAGGTGCTGGGAAGACGTAAGAAACCGGAAGTGGTCTGCCTGAAAGTTCCTGCCAAGAGCCCTAGAAACCCTAGGGACCCCTCGAGCTGGGGTACCAGGGGCATCTGTGGCTCTAGACTTTGGTGTTGCCCCAGTCACTGGTCAGGGACTCATGCGTCCCTTGGATTGGGGGCAGGGCTGTCTTTATCTCTCCTCCAGGGAGACTGCTCTTACTGGGATCCTGGAGGAGGTCTGAGCACCCAGAAGACCAGCTGGTGACTGGAAGCTGGGGGCTTCGAGCCCTGCTTGTAGCCTCTGGGTGAATGAAAGCCTGCATGCGATGCCCCGTGCAGATCCCCAGCTCCCCACATGCACGGCCCACGAAGCAGGAGTGTGCCTCCTGCAGTGTGTGATGCTGCCCTGCCCCGATCCTCCTGGCTTAGCTGTGTTACAGGAGGCGTGATAAGAAAAAGCCGTTGGGTGCTTCGATTTGAAGACTATAGCAAAAGTACACACCATCACTTAGCACACACTCATCCTACCATCCTGGCTGCTTTCTGCAGCCTTTCTGGAGTCCTCTTTCCTGAGGGTCTTCAGTTGCGCTCTCCTGGCTATCTCAGTGTCCTGAATCGATCCAAAATGTTTCTGTCTCTCTTTCCTCCCAAAACGTTTCTCTTTCATGGTCATTTTGACTTTGGGGAGGAGCCAGATACACTGAATAAGGTGGACGAGGATCTAGTGTCCTATTGTACAAGCTGCCTTTCCTCTAGATGGTGCTTGGCGGGAGCATTCAGGGATTTCTGCTTGCACTTCCCAAAGACACTCAGGGAGGGGACTCCAGAAAGGCTGCAGAAGGTGGCAAGGATGGGACGACTGCTTTTGAGTAGAAGCAGGGCTCTGAGGATTCACGGCCAGATGTGTTTACTGTAACACACTGAGACATTCACCGCACATGTGGCTCGCTGCTTGAGTAACATGTAACACACTGGTACTCAAATGTGGCTCCCTGGGTTCTGCCAGCCTTCCCAGTGCAGCCTGACCCAGAAGGTCCCACCGGAAGCTCCGATTCCCACCCAATCTGTGCCTAATGTCCGTGGGGATTTGGCCTGTGGGCCACGCCTCCAATTCTGGGTCTGGATCAACTGGAATTACAGAGAGCCTGCTGTGTGTCTGCACGGAACAGGGAAAGCACCCAAACACAGCCATGGCCAGAGCAGAGATGAGGGGAGAAACTTTTCCTACTAGGAAATGAGACCTGTGCTAAGCGGGCAAGTCCTGCAGTAGATGAAACGGAGGTTCTAGGCCTCAGGTCAGAGGCTAGGAAATGGGGGCTTCATCACTTCTCCAAACTGGGACGTTTCAGCCAGGCATGGCACACATCTGTAATTCCTGCAGTCTGGGAGGCTGGAGCAGGAGGATCTTGAATTCAAGCCCACTCTGGGAAATTTAGTGAAGCTCTCTCAAAATAAGAAACAGAGCTAGGCATGGTAGTGCATACCTATAATGCCAGCAATTAGGAGGCTGAGGCAGGAGGATTGCCATGAGTTCAAGATCAGCCTGGGCTACATAGTGGGTTCACGGCTGGTCTTGCCATGGTTCACATGGCAAGATCCTATCACAAACAACAACAACAAGAAAAAAAAAAAAGAAAGAAAGAAAGAAAGAAAAAAGAAAGGGCTGGGGAAGTAGCTCAGCGGGAAGATGCTGGATTCAATCACCACACCAAACTGAACCGGAAGGTTTCCAGATCACACCCCCAGCCGGCCCCTGGCACATCTGTGGGGTGGGGATGATCACAGATATGTCTCCCAACAAGCATCCACTCCACCCCATCCTTGAGTAAGAGCAATGTCGAGGTGCGGCCATCTACTTTGCCCTTACCTGGCCAAGGGTCTGGCTCGGACACGTGGGGTGAGCCACATAAAGTCCTTGAGCCTCAGTTTCCTCAGGGACCCATCGACATCTGCCCTAAAGCCCACAGGATGGAGTGTGGCCTGAGATTGTGGATGCAAAAACATTCTACAGCCGGGCGTGGTGGTGCTCAGCTGTCATCCCAGCACTTGAAAGGTAAGGCAGGAGGATTGCTGTCAAATTCAAGGCTGGCCTGAACTACATAGTGAAACCTTGTCTCAAAAATTCCCCAGATAAATCAACCAATAAGTGAAACAAAAAACAAGATTACACTCCAGAATGGCCACTGCCCTCCGGCCACCTGAAGCACCCCAAAGGCCTCACCCAGCTTCTCCATGATGGGTAGCAGGCTCTGGGAGCTGGCCACCTTGACCCTTGGCATGGTCAGGTAGGTAGGCTGGTACTTGGACATCTCCAGTTTCCTGATGACGGCCCTGAGGAGTTCTGGACTGAGTGCGTTCTCCAGCGTCTCCAGGGGCTGCTCCAGGGTCTGCGGCACCAGGATCACGAAGCTCAGGTTGTGGGAGAGCTGCAGCTGCCCGACCTGGGGACCAAAGGGGCACCAGTCAGCTTGCCAGTTCTCCTGCCCTCCCTGGCCCTGAGCTGGCTGCTAGCTTCATCGATTTTTAGAGACAAGGTCTCACTATGGAGCCTAGGCTTGCAGTAAACTCACAGCAATCTTCTGGTCTCAGCCTCCCAGGTGCTAGGATGATGGTGGGCCACACCCAGGTCAGGACCCAGGGTTTAATTCAAGAGTTCCTGATCCAGGGTGAACGTGCCCCCTAGAGGACATCTGGTGACATCTATGCTCCAGCTGCCACAGCTGGCGGCCTAGAAAGTGTGCTCCTGGCGCCTAATGAGCGGACTGAAGGCCATGGAGAGCCCTGCCCTGCACAGCCCCCACGCCCACAGCAGAGTCACGTAGCAGGGCCACACTGGCAAGGCTGAAAACCACATAAACAGCCACACAGCGGAGCAAAGAGGAACAGGCAGAATCTGGAAGAAGGCGGAATTCAACGTGGGGTGAGGAGAAAGTGGCCTGGCCAGGAGTCTGGCTAGAGTGGCCCTGAGGAAGCTGGGCACAAACAGATGTTAACTGAGGAAGACCAACAAGGGGTCCCTGAAGTGATGACCTCAGGGACCCGGTGTGTGGGCCTCGCAGGACCCACAGGCTCACTGTAACCTCTGACCAAAAGCTTGCCACAGTGGGCAGACTGCTGCCCTTCCAGGGGAAGAGCCACCAGTGTCTCCTGAGATCCGTGCCATGTTGGAACTTAGGACGCTGGGAAACCTAGCAAACAGCTCTCCTCCCTGCTAAGCAATAGTGAGCCTACTGGTGCAAGGCCTAGAGTCAAACATCCCACTTCCCCACACCCCCTTCTCCTGTCCCCCCGTTAGCAAATGGGAACCAGAAACCTGAGCATCTCCTGAGAGGTTGACCATAGCAAATAAGGGGGATTTCCTTCTACCATCTCTTTGAAGGCCAATATTTTTATTACTGTCTTGCTTTATTCTGATTAATGGTACTGCTCTATTCAATATTCTGTTTTGAGAAGTTCTATAATGTTCTGTATTTCCTTTTTTTTAATTTAAAGAGAAAGAAACAAAACATGGAGAAAAAAGGGTAGAAATAATACAGAATTACAGAAAAATAAACAGTAAGAAATCACTAGTTGATAAGTTATATATTGTCATCTTAGAAATAGTTGTTCAGGAATGTTTGCATTTCATTTTATTTTGATACACGTGATTGAAAGAACAACTATTGTAAAGATAATGAAATATACTCTGATACCTATTACTGTTATCCCGGTAACCTGCTGTGAAGTTCTGTACCAATTTCACTACACGGTCTCAGCTGGCTTTATTCTGTCTTGTTCTGTTGTATTTAACTACTTTCCAAAAAAAGTTATAAAAACAAAACAAAAACAAAGTTTGCCACAGTGGTCTTGAATTTTCATGCCAGGGACTTCAGTAAACCTAACCCCCTTGCTTGGGTAAATATTCTAAAATCCCAGGGAGATTTAGGAAACTAACTTCAACATATTAACAACAGATATTAAACTCAGAGTGATCCCAGCACTCTGGGAGGCTGAGGCAGGAGGATCTTGATTATCAATTTGAGCCCAGCCTAGGCAATTTAGTATCTTAGCAGGAATAAATGAATAAAATAGCATTTATAATTTTTTTTGTACTGGGGATCGAACTCATGACCTTATGCTTACCAGGCAAGCGCTTGAGCCACTGAGCTAAATCCCCAGCCCATGTTTGTAATCTTTAAAAGACTCTCATATGCTAGTTTTATGCTGTTAAGCACAAAGTCACAGGATAGTCTCACTATGCTTGGGAGTGATAAACCAGGGATGGTGGCACATACCTATCATCCTAGCACTCAAGAAGCTGAGGCAGGAGAATCATAGTTTGAACGACATAGCAAGACCCTGTCTCAAAAACCCCAAGAATGGCAGAAACGCTCCCAGCCACTCACGCGGAGTGAGTCTCTCTGTCAGTCCCTCTGTTTCACAGATTTATTTATTCACTCAACAAACAGTGCAGGGCGCTGGCTGTACCTGGCCCTGCTCTAGTCCCCAAGGATACAGGAGGAATGCAGGCCCCATCTCAGGGCAGGAGACCACGGCTTGATGGCTCAGGTGTGACAGATCAGCTAGCAAAGGGACCAGGAGGTGATACATGGGTGTAACCCCAGAGCAGCAGGCAGCCACATGATGGGGAATGGCTTCTCTGTGCAGCCTGAGAGGGCCCAGGCAGGGTTGCACCTAGGAGGCCCTGGGGAGGGGAGCCCGCAGCTCCTATAACTGGGGGTCCTTAGCCTCTGAGGGTTCCAGGCCTCCCCGGCAGCTCTCTCTCCTCGCCCTGCATCTGCTCCTCTGCAAGTTCTGGTGTTTTACTCCCTGGAGATCTCTGAGGCCCACTCTCTCTCTTCCCTCTCTCCCCACTCACTGAAATTATTTATTTCATTTATTTGCAGTTCTGGGGGTTGAACCAGGGTCTTCACCCTGAGCTACACCCCCAGCCCATTTTTGCATTTACTCTGAGACAGGGTCTCACAAGCTACCAAGTTGCCCAAAATAGCCTCAAACTTGCCACCCTCCTGTCAGCCTCCCAGGGCCCTGGGCTGGCAGGTGTGTGCCACCATCCCAGCTCTAACCATTGCCACTACATTGCTCAGTTCAGACCACTTAAGACATGGAAACACTGCATGCGGGTCGTGCAAGGACACTGTACACGCGTGTGCGCATGCCAGACGCCAGTACACACACTGGTGCGCACACACAGCCTGAGCAGCCCTGACTCCCCCGGCAGGGTGATGGCAAGAGAGCAGGATGAAAAGAACAGAAACCGGGCTCACTCTTGCCCTGGGCGCAGCAGAGGCAGTGGGGACACTGAGTTAGGACTTCTGGCCTGAGACACCCAGGGTCTGGCTGGGCAGAGACTCGACAGAGAAGGAGGAAGACAAGCAGGGCGGAGGAAGAAGACAGAAAAGCTGGTGTGCCAGGGTGCAGCCTGAGGTAGCAGGGCTCTTTGGAAGGACCCAAGAGGAGCCAGAGCTAGGTCCCAGGAAGGTGTGGAGGGACGGGTGTGGGGAGGGTAGAGGAGGGGCTTGGAGGGGCCGGGCGGGGAGCAGCTGACTCGCCTTGGCCCGCAAGTTGTGGTCGATGAATTGTGCCACCGGGTGTTTCTTGCTCATCATCATGGGCACCTGGACGACGGTGTTCCGCAGGTGGAAGGGCTCCATCTTCTTCTTCTGGTCGAAGGGCTGCTTCCACTTGGCTGGGAGTGGACGGGCCCGGAGTGAGCATGTGGACGCTGGGGACTGGGCACCGGGAGGGGGAGGGGGAGGATGGGGGACCCCCGGGTCTCTCCACCGGTGCCTCACCGCTCAGGTAGATGGCGTTGAGCAGCACCAGGCGGAAGTCGGACGGCAGGCTGTCCAGCAGCCGGCTGATCTTGTGCCTGGTGTGCTCAGCCACCCAGCTGTTGATGTGCTCCAGGTTGGCGGCCGAGTCGTTGCCCAGCGCCTGGGGGCTGCTGCCGTACAGGCTCTGCGAGGCGTTCACGAAGCTGTCCCTGATGGGCAGGTCTGTGGCCAGCGGAGGAAGGCGGTGAGGCCCGGCTCCTTCCTGGATAGGCCCCATGCACCCGGGAAGCCAGCGCAGGGTGCGGGGTTCCGCCGCTCCTCCGCCACAGGGCAGACTTGAGCCCCAAAGAAGGCAAATGCCAAGCTACTTGCTGCAGGAGGGTCCCGGCATACGACTGTGGCCGGGCAGGGCGACTGTGCCATCAGCCTCTGTGGCCTGGCTCTGCTTCAGGCGGTTCCTGACAAGATGTCTAGGTTTTTAATCTCCGGAGCCCTTGTCCACCGGAGGAAACAGTGTTTGAAACAAAAAATTCCCTGAACTGAATAGATCAGAAGGCTGGATGCACACCTATAATCCCAGCACTGAGGAGGCTGAGGCAGGAGGGCCTCTAAATTCTCACGCAGCCTGGGCAACACAGTGAGTTCAAGGCCAGTCAGGACTACTAAGCAAAGACTACCTGCCTCAAGACAAAACAAAACAAAACAACAAAAACTTTGGCCACAGATACTTCTCCTTGCTTTGATGATGCTTAATTTCGGTGCGAGACCCGGGACCTTCACACAACCAGAGGACTGACTACCCAGGGACCCAAAACCCTATTACCTGGCACACTGTTTATTTCCACCAATCTGGCTGACACAGGACCCCGCTGGTTTACAGCAAGTGCATAAAAGCAACGTTTATGACACCTCAGAGCCATTTTTTGTCATGTGAGAAAGCTTCTAGGCCAGTATTTTTTTTTTCCCTTCCTTTTTTTTTCTTCTTTATATCTTTCTAAGTTTTCTACAGTAAATATTACTTATGTAGTTAAAACAAGGCACAAAGCAATCTTTTCCTTTTTTTTGGTTCATTTAACTTTTTTGTTTCATCTTTTTGAGATGGGGTCTCTCTATGCAGTTCAGGCTGGCCTTGAGCTCACTCTGTAGGCCAGGCTGGTCTCGAACTCCCAACCATCCTCCTGCCTCAGCCTCCCGAGTGCTGGGATTACAGGTGTGCACCACCACGCCCAGCAGTTACATCTTTTCTTCTGAGTGCCTAGTGGTCTTACAGATGGACAAATCCATCCTGGCAGATTCACCCCCTGAGTTCTCCTTGTTTTACAGGAGGCTGGACAGGCTCTGTGACTGTTTCATTGCACACATTTGTAGTACATAATGCTTGCTTTCCTCTTGGGGATGGGCACACAGGATGCATCTTAATTCTTTTTAGGCCCCTCCTCCCTCCCCTCCCCCTCCCTCTCTTTGTCACCTTCCTATTTGCAAAACATGTCTCTTCTTGTTTTCTATTTCCTATTTTCTATTTTTTATTTATTTATTTTTCAAAGTTTGTATACTTTGGGTTTCACCAAGGAGGCTCCTCAAAAAACTACAACCAGAAATCCCTCTGCACCGGCTCTTCCCGAGGGGCAGAGGCCTCGACACACAGCCAGCCATGCAGCCCTGTGTGGACAGCCGTGTGGGCAGCCTCTGCCCACTGACACAGAGGACTAAGATCTGAGATTGGAAATGTTTAAAACAGCTGAACTTGGGCTGGGGACTGAGCTCAGTGGCACAGCGCCTGCCTGGCAAGCACAAGGTCTTAAGTTTGATTCCCAGTGCAAGAAGAAAAAGAAAAAAAACCAGCCAAACTGCATTTTCAGTCACCCGGGAAGCAGGTAACTTCAATGAGTTCTGTGGGGTGTGGTTGGTCACCTCCTTGGCCCAGGAAGTGGTCCTCCTGCTCACACCCCACCCACATCCGACTCCTGAGCCATCTGCAGAACCCTAGGGCTTTGGGGAGCAAGTCAGGAGCAATGGTGCCTGGTCACCACAGAAGTTTATTCTGATTATCTGTTGTTACCTCTCAACCACCTAACACAACACCCACCCACAAATGACAAATTCCCATAACACAGAAGTAAAAAGAATGAGTCTCCAGCCTGACTCCTGTGACTTAAACAGTCAAAAAGGCTTTGCCATCCCAGGGAGGCTGAGTCAGGGGCATCGTAACCTTAAGTACAGTCTGGGCAGGAACCAAATGCCTGGCCTAAGTCCTGCCAGGAGAGCTGGCCAGCTCTGGAGCTACCTGAACCCAGGTACCCAGCTCAGCAGCCCCTCCTTACCCTCCCCAGCACCCCCTACCACTCACCGGAGTTGTGGAAGATCTGGGAGACAGAGGTGACCCCCTTGGACACAAAGGCCTGCAGGGCCTGGTGGACACAGACGAAGCCCGGAGGATAGGAGAGGACAACCTCCAGGTTCTTCTTGGTGCTGTCCCCAGCCCCTGGAGAAAAGGGCAGACGGGGCTTGCTGGATGCAGAGTGGGGATGGTGAGGGGCACAGGGCAAGAGAGAGGGGTGCTCAGGGTAACCCCTCCGGTTTCCACGGGGCCCCTGCTCCAGCATCCAGGCTCTATCATTCCTGGCGCCTGAGTCAGGTTTAAGATCCATCCCACAGGACAGACACCTGGCTTTCAAAAGTTCCGTCGGTTGTAAAAAGCTCAAAAAGATCTCTGCACAAATCAGGGCCCAGCCAGGGGCGCGTGGTCCATCTGACCAGGGCGTTCACCCAGCCACCACCACGGGAAGCCTCTTATTCCTCCAGGCAGGGGGTGGGCATGTTCATGCTGTTAAAACTTCACCTTCATCTCTGCTCCAGCTGCCTGCACCTCGAGACACTTAAGTCTTCAAAAAAAAAAAAAAAAAAGTTTTCTCTTGAATGCAATCAAAAGTTTAGTTTTTTATCCAAATATTAAATTCCATTTCAAGGGTGAAGAGATAGATCTCCTGCACTGTATTTTTGTAGAAAACTGTACAGTTTGTTGTTGAAAAGTAACCTCGAGGTGTAATCATGCTAGAACTGTCATCACGCTAGAATTCCAAGTAAAAAAATAAAGATATTTGTTGACTTTGTTTTTTTCGTACCAGGCCTCACACTTGCAAGGCAGGCACTTGTGCCACTGAGCTAAATCCCCCATTTATTGACTTGGAAAAAAAACAAAACAAAACAAAAACAAAAACAAGAAATCCCAAAACGCTCCCCTGGCTTCTGACAGGTGTGCTATGGTCCCAGCCACTGTCTGCAGCAGCTCTGGGTCTCTTCCAAGGGCCTTGGGCTGTGCCGCCCTCATTTTGTTTTGACTCGGGAAGAGCTGGAAGGCCCAGGTGCCGGATGGGTGACAAAGGAGGAGGGGGACGGGTGTCCAGTGTCCCCCAGCTGCTTTCCTGCTGGATGGTGCTTGGCCGCAGCACCCCGGGACCTCTAACCTGACCTCATAGAGATATCCAGGAAGGAGGACTCCATCAGAAGGAGGCCAGGAGCAGGAGGACTGAGGGGACTGGGTGAGGGGAGGAGCACGTCTGTTACTGCGAAACACTTTGATGTAAACATTCACTGTAGCTTGAGCGAATCTGCAGCGCATGTGAGAGATGGCATGGGGAAACCTGAGGAACCCCAAGGTTAGCTTCACCAGAGTAGTGAATTTCCTTGCCCACGTGGGTGTCTGTTCAAATCTCATGCATCTTTCAAAGTCAAGCTTGACCTCTGCCTATTTCACACAAACTACTGTTTAGTTGGATTGGATTTGAAAAGGTTCACCCTACAGGCAAGGGCCACTAGACCATTATTTATTATTATTATTAAATATTATTACTGTGACAGGCTTTTTCTACATAGTCCAAGCTGGCTATCTTCCTGCCTGGGAATCTTCCTGCCTCAGCCTCCTGAGCACTGGGAGGACAGGTGTGTGCCCCCACGCTGGCTCCGAAGGAAGTTCTGTGAGCACCGTACTGTCTCTGGCAGCCACCTGGATTGCAGCCCATGGGGAGGGACAGCTCTATCCCCACTGCGCGCGGCATGTGTTTGTGCCATTCCTGGGGTAACGAGCCCCTCGGGAAGGCAGAGCATTTATCATTCTCTTGACCGCTGGCTGAGCCGGGCAGAGCTCGATGCTTCCCATCGCCTGAGGTGATTTCACCATCTCTGCAGAGGCTCTGGGAGGCTAAGGGGCACACTCATGCCCACGCCCACGCAGCTGGGAAGCCTGGTTGCCAGGACCCTAGTCCAGCAGTCCCGGTACAATTCCTCTCCCTTTTGCCTGACCTCTCCTTAAACTACTTTCAAATAATAGTGCCTGAAGTCATCGTTCTTTAATTTTTGTACAGGGTTTTAAACCCAAGGCCTTCACACTGAGCTACGCCTCGAGTCCTTTTTAATTTTTCATGCTGAGCCAGCCTCTTGGCTGGGCCTGAAGTTGGGACTCTCCTGCCTCAGCCTCCAAGACTGGTAGGGTTTAAAGCGTGTATAAATCACGCTACACAGAAGAATGTTGAGGGATGAAAGGTGCCTCCACCACCCCAGCGCTTTCCCCAGGTGCAGCCTCCTAAGTGGCACCTGGTTGGGCAGCACAGGGGAGCCTTACCCAGCAGGACCTGTGTGAGCAGGCTGGCCACGCTGAACGGGGAAAAGGCGATGTTGCTTTCTGAGTTCTTCGTGGCTGCAAAGGCCTGGTACAGCTTCAGGGCGAAGTCGGTCAGCGCCTCCCCTAAGGCTTCCTGCGCCTCTTGAGTTTGGGCCTTGGAGCAGGGGGTGGCAGGTGGGGGGCAGATGGGCTCCGTGGGGGCGGGGGACTCCGTAGGGTTGGGGAACTGTGTGGGGGGCTGGGTGGGGGACCCCGTGGGAGCAAGGGTGGGGGATCCCGAGGGGGCCCGGGTCAGGGAGCCGCTGGTGTTCCTCGCTATGGTGGCCGCCTCATGCGTGGTGGCGCTGGCTGCCGGTTGAGTGGTCGAGTGCGCAAAGCCTCGGGTGGGCACCGTCCCGGGGCCCTCAGCGCCTCCGCCCTCTTGCTGCTGCGGCTTCAGAGCTTTGGAGTTGGACTCAGGAATTGCAGGACCGGAGAAGGTTTCACCCTGGGGTACCAGAGGGCAGGCTCAGTCTTCCTCCCGCAGACTCCCCGCGGGAAGGATCACTTCCGGTACAGTGTGGGGCGAGAGGCCACCCTGAGGCCACCAGGGTTCCTTCCTGAGGGAACAGTGCTGGGGGGACGGGGGGGGGGGCAGTGCAGGGCCCTCCACGCAGGAGGAGGAATCCTGAATTCTGCTATTTCTGTCCAACCACTGCCGAGAAGAAAGTTTTCCTTTCCTTTTTCTTTTTTCTTTTGAGACAGGGTCTCGCTGTGCAGTCCAAGCTGGCCTTGAACTCACAGGGATCCTCCTGCCTTAGCCTCCCAAGTGCTGAATGACAGGCATGTGCCACCATGCTGGGCTGTTTTTGTGTACTTATCTGTGTGCATGGATTCACTTTCCTGGCCAGAAACAGCCCTTTGAACTTGGGGCCTTTGGTACAGGATGGGGGATTTTTCAAACTGTGGGCTGCACCATTACAAGGAGCATTCCCAGGGAGAGGGTGGAGAAAGAGTGGGCCAGATGGAGTGGGGAGAGGAGAGGGGAAAGTGAGCCCGGAGAGCCGGCAGGCCTGGGGGTCGCCCTCAGGTTGTCCTAGGTCAGGGAGGAGGAAGGACTGGAATCCATGGTGAGGACAGAAGCCAGACACAGCTCAGCGACCCCCTGGCGTGTCATCCAGTACGGGCCACCACCAGCAGCTCTGGGCTGAGAAGCTGTGTTTCACCCCCTTTCTCAACTAGGAAAACTGGGGCTCAGACGTGTCAAGGAGTTAGCCTTGGGTGTCATGGGAGGGTAGAAACTGCAGGGGGAAGCAGGGTCCCACAGCTGACCCCCTTGCTCCTGGCCACGGCATCTGTGTTAACACTACTTTTTAAACAAAAGGGTGGCTTCCAGACATACAAGTCAACCCGGCTTTCCCCCTCCTTATAACAAAGGGCCTGAGAAGCCACGGGCCTGTGAGTGGGCCGTGGGCCTGGCCAGCTGTGTCCTCTAACAGGGCCACCATGGGGCTGACCAAGACTCTGGCGCGGCCTCCATGGCTCACCATTGGCACCCTCCTGATGAAGGCACTGCTCAGCCCTGGCACCTCCCCCACGGCTGTCTGTCTGTCTCTCTCCTCCACCCCGCACTGTGTTCCCAGTGCCCTTTTAAACTTCTGCCTCCCCAACCCCTCTGCCTCTCCAGTTCTTTCTGAGAATTTCCTTATCTGTGACAGAAGCCAGTGAACATGCAGCCTGCTGGGGGTGGAGTGGGTCCTGGTTCCCCACCTGGCTCTGGGGACTCCTGGGATCCTGATGGGGGACAGCACCCCTTTTCCTGAGGACCCAGCCCAGGACAGACAGCGGGGTGCAGCCAGGCAGCCCCATTTCCTGAGCCTGCTCCCCACTCATCCTCGGGGCTCCCCGCTAGGCCCGGTGAACAGCGGGCTCCTCTTCTCTCCCTTCTGTGAACCAGGACCTGGAGGCTGGGGCCAGCCAGGGCACTCCTGGGTCCTGTCCCCACCCGACTCGGATCCGACCAGATCCAGAAGGGGAGTAAACCATGAACCCAGCCTCTTGTCCCCTCTGTGCCCTCACCGCAGCCGGCGACAGCAGCAGCAGGAGCAGCATCCAGGGCACGCGCGGGGCCTGCTTGGGCGACATCGTGACACTGGACCTGCGGACCGAGGAGAAGCAGGCTGTTGGGAGCCAGGAGGGGGCCGTGTCCACGCACCCCGCCCCGCCCCGTGTTGATTTCCCAGAACCGCGCCTCTTCCCGGCAGCGCGGGCCACGCTCCCCTCCCACGCGGCTCGACCCTCTGGCCCTGTCCATTGGGGCCTGGAGGGGGACCCAGCCTCAGGCCCGCGACAGGGATGGGGGTCGCAGGGGGTGCACATAGGGGGTGCTCGGCAGCCAGGAGGGGAGAGGGAAAGGGGGAGAGAAGGGGAGGGGCGAGGAGGGCCGCTGGAGATAGCAACACAGAGGCCTGCGCCCCGGCCCGCGGCCAGGCCAGAAGCTGGGGACCCTGCCCGACCCCCGCCCCAGACCTGAGCCCGCCTAGCCTCGCACTGCTTGCACCCTGGCGCAGGGCCGGAGGGGGCGCGGCCTCGGGCTGCGGGACCGCCCCGTTACCGAGCGCAGCACTGGATCGTGGGCGAATTCCCGAAAGTCCCGCTAGACAGGGGTCGGCCTCGCGGGCTAGGCCGGGAACCCAGCCCAGAGCCCTGCGCCACCGGTGCTTCCCGCGGTCTGCACGCGCGGTGTAAAACAGCGCGCGGAAGGCGTTTCCGAGGGAGGAGCTGTTTTTGGAATCGCCCGTCTCTGCCATCTGCAGCGTAGCCCTGGAAGTCGGCCTGACCGGTCCCCCTTGGAGCCCTTCCTGGGAGATGAAGCTGAACCTGCTCTGGTCCCCAAGTCCCATGCCTATCCTGCGCCTCGGGCGTTGTTCGATTTTCCGCCTCAAGAATCAGAACCAGGGCTTCTGCCCGTGGGTAGCAGGAAACTGAGGCTCCAGCTCAGCCAGCGTGCGCCCTGAACAAAATCCGAGCTCGGGTTGACCCTCAGCACTGCAAACAAGAGCAAAAACAAAGCAACACTCCTACACCAAAACCCAATCCACCAAACAAGAATCTTAAAAAAAACTGGCAGTCAAGGAGTGTGCCTGACAGTAGTAGCCCAATGTGATGTGGCTTGCTAGGAGACCCCGGCAGATTCCTCTCCTCCACACTTGTTCTCTCCGGTCACCAGAAAAAATATTGAAAACCCGGTTAAATTTGGATTTCAGAAACACTGCAACAGAAACGCAGAGCACGAGTATATTTCAAGACTACACGGGCTGCTGGTGGTGTACCCCTGTAATCCCAGCACTGCGGAGGCTGAGGCAGGAGGATTAATGCAAGTTTGAGGCCTGCCTGGGCTACAAAGTGAGCTCAAGACCAAGTTGAACTACATAGTGAGACCCTGTCTTTAAAAACAACAACAAAAAATCTCCTGGATGAGAGGCTTTAAAAACAACAACAACAAAAAATCTCCTGGATGAGAGGCTGTACGAAGAATGCATCTTGCATCAGATATTGAAATGTAGCAGGAACCTGGTATTTTATTTGCTATGTCTGAGCCCTGAAAGGAGGCAGTCTCTGGTGCCTACGCAGATGTGCACAGATGTCCCAGATGGCTCCCTCGGGCAGGCAGGCAGGCAGCTGTGACCTCCAGTGGGGATGGGCCCACTCAGGAAACACTGCTGCTAGCTCCAGGTCTGCTCCTGGCTGAGGAGGACAGGGACAGCCCACCCACTTTGCACTTTACTCTGTAGCCCCTCCAGCAGGAGCCCACAGCCCAGGGGACATCCTGTGACTCTGGATCCTGGGGTGAACAGCTGCACACTCAGACACTGGTTCTCCAACCCTGTGGCTAGAGCTGAGGGCTCAGGGTCGCCAGCGAAGAGCGAGTGGAGGGAAGCAGCCCATCCATGTGCTGTGCTCCCTGCGGTTTCCTCGAGACTCATGATGCCTGGAAAGTGGGCACTAATGGTCATCCCACACTGATCCCATCTCAAGGAGGGAAAAAGAAAATTGAGGGACAGGGAAACCATCTGACCCACCCTGCAGCATGTCGAGCCAGGACAGCCTGCAATGCAGCCTGAAGCCCGATGCTTGGCTCGGGTGTGGCTCCTGGACCCTTGGGAGTCTCCAGCTCACACTAGGGCTGGTTCTGGGTCCCATGGCAGGGCTGGCCAGAGTTTTAGGGAGGACAAGACCCAGCGTGGGTGTCCTAGCCTGTAGGTTCCCCTCCTTTGGCGCTGCAGCCTCTACGCTTTGGACAGTCAGGGTGGCTCTGCCTTGTGGGGACTCCCTTCCCTTGAGCTACAAGTGGCTCAGTCCAGTGTGGGCTGAATCCCCAGCAAGGCCCTGCACACAGCCTATCAATGTAGGATGGGGTTCAGCCTTCCCCGCCTGGGGCAATCTTGGGCTGCTCTCCACCCGGGACCACCTTCCATGTGGCAGGTGAGAGGATGGGGTGGCAGAGACCCTACTCCTTGCAGAGGCGTGCCCAGCTTCTCTCCCGGCTGGCAGATAGGGCTCAGTGCTTTAACTAAAGTACCACTGGACCCTGAACTTTAGCAGGTTTTTCCCCCTGAAGGCAGAAGTTGCTGTGGCCCAGTTTTCTTGTTTTAAGGCACTGGGGGTGGAACCCTGGAGCTCACTCTTGCTAGATGATGGCTCTACCGCTGGCTTCCTCCCCTGCCCTGTGGCTGAGTTTTCTCACACCCCAGACCTCTGGAGCTTTTCCTCCTCAGAACAGTTATCCGCAGATTGGAGATAGGGAGGGCAGAGGAGTCATGGCCACTTGCTTCCTGGTTGGCTTGCAGTGTTTGGAGCTGATAAAGGTGAATACACATGCAAGGCTGTGGTATGGCCTGGACATGGCTGAACTGAGATGGGGCAAGACAGGCCACAGCTGAGTCCAGCTGGAGAATTTCTCCTAAGATAGTTCTCCTAATTAGCATAGTCTGTTGCTTGGAGAGGTCCTTGAACCCCTCCTGAGGTCCTGCTCAAGTTTCCTGTGTTTTCCACTCAAAGCCTTCCTTGTTTTGAATAAATATGAGCCACCCAGGGACAGCTGGGCTTACAGCTATTAGGCTTACAAACTCTGTGGAGGATTTTAGTCCTAGATCCTAAAGATCATGCCACTTGTCTCATTCATTTGGGCCTTTGCTGTGCTCTCATTTGGGAGGTTGGGGATCTAGGCACAGACCCCAACAAGTAGAGAGGGGACCCACGAGTACACAGAGTGTCTTGGATGCCAGGCTGAGCAGGCCCCTGAAACTTGAGAGACTGTTCTGGCGACCAAGTATATCCAGGCCTGTGCTGAGCTGGGTCAGGGCCCAGCTCCTGCAGTGCTGGGTGCCAACCTCCCTAGCATGGGCAACATGCAACATATAGTCAGGGTTTGCTTGGAAAACAACACACACACACACACACACACACCAGGAGAGCCAGCATTGCTGACCTCCTCCGGGAGAATCCACAGCTCCAAACAGCACCATTTAGGAGACCCACAACGCTACCCTTCCTCTCCACACCTCCATTTGTGCTTGCCGCAGTCCTCGGGGGGCCGTCTACACTCAGCACCATGCTGATACAGCTCAGCCGGTGTTTAAGTTACCACCAGTTTTCAATCCACCACAGCTTCTGTCTGGGAGAGACAGAGCCATCTGAAGAAGGCAATGGCAACCCAAAGGTGATGTGTCATCCTCTGGACTAATTAGCTGTGTCATTCCAGCCTCCTTTCCCACTGAGCACATGCACACACACAGGCCCTGTGACTCTTGCCATTCTCTGAATCAGTGTTGAGTGCAGAGTGTGGCTTCCTGCAGGTTCTCATGGTCTACAGGTGAGCAGGACACCACTACCTTTCAGAGAGTTATGTTCCCAGGCCTCCTTCTCTGTGGCTATCAAGGTGTGTACTCACCAGAGCTGTCCTCTCTGTTACAGTACTGGGGACTGAACTGAGGTCCTTTGCACTCAGCTACATCTCAGCCCCATGAGACAGTGGCTAAGTTGCCCGGGATGGGCTCAAACTTGAGATCCTCCTGATTCAGCCTCCCAGAATGTAAGATTCCAGGGAACTGCCACCATGCCGGCTGAGACTTGGCTCTTATTTTCTACAATACAGTTCTCTTGTGTCCTTATCATACAGGACACAGGTTTGACAGCCACAAGTGCAGGCCAGGTGGGTCTTCCTGATTCCTAACACATGGCTTGCTCCAGGCTTTCTCTGCAGTGCTGGGTCCCCCCACTAGAGAATCCTTTCATGCCCTTGACCGGCGCAGCTCCAATGAAACAGGAGACAGGAGACGCTTTTGTGGACGACAGTTAACTGCTAGTTTATTTAGGCGGGCTCTGGTTTATATATTCGGCCGTGACCAATCACAGGCTGCCACAAGGAAGCAGGGCGGGAATGGGATGTAGGCTCCGGCTACTATATCCAGCTGTGGCCAATCAGGAGTTGCCACAGAGTATGGAGTGAGCACGAAGTGCACACGGGTTGGCTAATTTAAGGAGGGACGTAGCGCATTGCGGAAGCTGGCGTGGTCCTTAGTCCCGGGTGGGGTTTGGTATGTTGAGCGCCTGCGCCCAACATGCCCTCAGCTCAAACCTTCTCTTTCCCTGCCCTTTGTGTCCAGCAGCTGAAGCAAGTGGCTGGGGACAAGAGGATCAGATCCCAGCCAATGTGGACACTGGGGCCCTCTGGCTGGACTCCTGGAGCTTTGGGGCATGATAGTTAACTGACGGCATGAGCTTGAGGAAGAAGGGCCCTGCTCAGCAGGTCTATGTCACGCTGCGTGTGGCAGAGGGAACCTTTCAGATGGAGGACCCTGTTGGGCAGACTGTGGCCTCGAGGTGTCTGTAACAGGGGAAAGAAGCAAGGCTGCGGCTGTGCCACGGACAGCCTCTCCTGGCTCCTGCTTGGACCCTCAGGCTCCCGATGACCTCACAGGACACTGCAGTGAGCTTCAGGCCCCCACGGGATCGGGGACCCTCTGCACTTTCCTTCACCAGACTCCTGAGCTGGCTGTGGGAATTGTCACACATCTGCAGACCTTGCAGTAAATCCATGTCTAGTAAGCACCAACGGATACAGACAGTCTCTGTCATTCTTCCACAGCTCTCTCCACAGTTATATGCGGGCTGCGTAAAGTCCCTCATGCATTCTTACGCCTGGGAGCTGGCAGACAGGATGCTAAGTCCACCTTCCTGCCTTCCTGCTACCTATCATCCACATACAGCTCGGCTGGGCACAGGACCAGGCCTGCCCCGTGTGCTCCTCCCTTCCTGAGCACGACCATCCTGGTCACTGCTGAAGGCTGGGATGAGTCCTTTTTCCAGGGGACAGAAGAGCTGTATTCATAAAATTAGGAAATGCCCAAAGGCCCATCAACAGATGGCAGTTAAGCAAATCAGTGTGTATCTGTACAACAGAGCACTATCTAGCAATACAGGGTGCAGGCTGCTGGCATGTGGGCCACCACAGCTAGGGCTCAAAGAGGCAATGCTAGCTGGGCATGGTGTAGCACTCGGGAGGCTGTGAGTTCAAGGTCAGCCTGGGCTACATAGCAAGACCCATCTCAGCAACACCGGGGTATTCCATGGTGCATCAGTCCACGATCGGTGGACACCTCAGGCTTCTGGTGCCAAGCCACTCTGCTCTGCACGAATAGTGGCCGGTGTGTGTGGCTTGTTGCCCTCTGGCTCCTGCCTGTCAGCATCAGGCACCTAAGGCATCTACACAGGCAGGCAGCTTTGGCTTTTCTACCAGCTTCCAAAGAGGGTTGCCCTGCTGCATTTAAAAAAAATGGTCTGGTTCTAAGAGCCATGGTAATCAAACCCACGGGTGGGGGCACTGGGTACCCACAATGGCAGCCATGTCCCTTCCCTGCCTACCACCTCCGCCAAACCCTTTTGTCTCCTTGAAGTCCCCTTTTCCCTACCCCGCCTCTGACTGTCCTTCTTGTTTCTTTCTTTCTTTTTTCCTTTTTTCTCTCTTTTTTTTTGGGGGGGGGTACTGGCGATTGAACTCATAACCTCGTGCTTGCCAGGCAGGCGCATGTGCTGCTGAGCTAAACCCCCAGCCCACTGTCCTTTTTCTGTCTCGTGCAATGAGTCATTTTGTATGTGCAACTTCTCATACGAGAGAAAACATGCAGTGTTTTTGTCTTTTTTTAAAAATTAGTTTAGATACTGGGAATCAAACTCACAACCCTGCACTTGCCAGGTAGGAGCTATATTGCTGAGCTATATCCCTGGCACCTTTTCTGTCTTTTAGAGACAGGGTCTCTCTATGCAGTTCAGGCTGGCCTTGAGCGCACACTGGGTAGCCCAGGCTGGTCTCAAACTCACAACGATCCTCTTGCCTCAGCCTCCCCAGTGCTGGGATTACAAGTGTGTGCCACCATGCTCAGTTCAACTGTGCAGTGTTTAACCCCTGCCCCAGGGTGCTCTGCAGAAGCACCGTGCAGGGTGCAGTGTGCACCTGAGTCTGAGTGGAGCCTCAGCACACCGTTGTTCAGCCCTATGACCTCAGGGTTTCCTGGCTGAGGCTCCCTATGGGGGGCCTAGCCAAGGGGAGCCCCTATCTTGCGTGTGGGGCTGCCAATCCGTGCCCATGCATGAGGAGGGGTTCCCCAGCCACCAGAGTCAAACTGTGGCCTCTCCAAACCTCCTGGACATCTTGCATGGCCCTCAGGCAGGATCCTCGCTGTCACCTCATCTCCGTGTCAAGTGGACCAGGCATTCACTGCTAATCTCTAAGCAGCAGCATTCGACTCACTGCTCCTGAGGCCCCAGCCTGGCCTGCAGCAGAGCACCTCTGTGTGCAGGGCTTCTGGCTGCTCAAGGCCAGATCTTGGGCCGCTGGCCATGCTGCAGAAGGTGATGGTGCTGGGGCTGTGCTTGGCATGGAAAACTCTCCCCACAAACTCTCCCCACCGAGGAACTGTGATGTTGGTGTCCAAGTGATACCAGGTCCACCTGCCTGCATGGTTGGTTGGAGCAGAGAACCCCTCGGTCAGGGACAGCAGTGTCTAAGGTGACCCCAGCAAGAGATGGACATCTGTAGCTTATGGTGGTTAGGGAAGAGCCTCGGGATGGTTGTCTGAGGTCTTAGCCCATCTACACTTGTACTTGCCCTATCTTCTACCAGGTCTTTGCTTTTTATTTTGAAGTTTTCTTTCTAGTCAGGTGCAGTGGTACACACTCACCTAGGAGGCTGAGGCAGGAGGATTGCCATGAATCAGGCCATCCTGGGCTAGGCAGTGAGTCCAAGGCCAGCCTGAACTACACAGGGAGACCCTGTCTCAAAAATACAAAACAAATGTTCTTTCTGAACTACACAGTGAGACACTATCTCTCAATACATGCATACATACAAGCTGGATGTGGTGATACATGCCTGTAAGCCTGGCACTTAGGAGGCTGACACAGGAGGATTATCACAAGTTTGAGATCAGCCTGGGCTCTATTCTAACGTAGTGTTCTATTCACTTTGTCTGCTAATGGGAACTGAACCCAGGGCCTCCTCCATGCAAGGCAACTGCTGTACCACTCAGTGACATCAACAGTCTTTTTATTCTGAGGCTGGGCTGGCCTTGAATTTGCAGTCCTCCTCTCTCAGCTTCCTGTGTATTGGGATTACAGGCGCGTCAACTCAAGATGCTTGTTGTCACTTTCCATTGGTGAACACAACACGCCTTTCAGCACCCCATCCAGCATCCCCACTCTGTTCCTCTCGCCCCTCCTCCTCGGCTTGTAGGGCTAAGCCCTGAGAGGCCCCTGGTCTCAGTTCTGTTCCCCTGCGGGACTGGGTTAGGCCTCCCCTCTCGGACCCGGATCCGGCTTCTTCCTGTCCCCGGCTGGGTGTGCGGAGACCTGTCAGCCCCTGCTCAGAGTGCAGGGAAACCCCTCCTGGGGTCTTCAGCGCCCCCTCCGCGGTGGGGACCCTTAATGTTCTTTCTCAAAGAAACCGTCCTGCCCTGTCCTGGTTATGCGCCAGCCTTGTGTCCCCTTGGGTTTTCCTTTCTTTGAGTTTCTGTTGTTTGTTGTAAGTTGTCACTACATAGCTGGGCTCCAGCTGTCTTTCTGTCCCAGGCTCCCGAATACCTCAACCCCTGGCTCTTTGGATCTCCTCTCCACATCTCCCATGAGAAGGACGCTCACAGTTTACTGTTTACTTCGTTCCCATCTGCTCCCCGCGCTGGTCTGTGCCCCAGCAGAGCAAACACTGTCAGTTCTCACCCAGGAATCCCCGCTGCTGTCTTGTGCTTAAGACCTGGAGCGCAGCTCAGAACTCGCTGATCCCCTTCCGTTTGCAAAGGGTCTATCTCGGTGTCTTCTATCTATCTTGTATGTTGCCTTTTAAATTACTTTTACGCTGGGTTACTCTTATAAGAGAAGCCCTGTGATCTTTAGGCTTATTTCTGATTTACTTCACTTAACATGATGGTCTCAAAGTACATCCATTTTTCTACAAAAGGCTTAAGTGTGTGCTTCTTTACGGGAGAGTAGTGGTCCATGGTGCACCGCACCTTCTTTATCCATTCATCTGTTGATGGGCAGATAGGCTGCTTCTGAGATTCAGCCGTTATGAACTGTGCTGCTGTAAACAGGGGTGTGCATGGATCGCTGTCATACAATGTCTTCAACCCTCTTGGGGAGATACCTAGAAGGGAAACCGCTGGGGTGAATGGAACCTTCTCCACCCTTGTCCTGAGCGCGGAGAAGGGCAAACTAGCCAGCAGGGCAGGGAGTGCCAGGGCAGCTGCTGCACTGGGGGCCCTCGGAGGTGCCCGCTCTGCCTGCTGTGGTGCAGGGTGGGACCCCCGTGTGCCTCTGGGAGATTCTGGCTCCCTTCCCAGCCTGCGAAATTCCTGTCAAGACGCCAGGCATGGCTGCAACTCCACAAACTTCTGCCAGGATGCCCCCCACCCTCTCCGCCCAGCAGGCCCTGGGAAGCAGGTCCAAAGGTTTCTGTGCCTGGGACCCTGCAGCTGCTCTACAGGAGCCCAGGGTGGCTGCTGTCTCAATGATGGGGAGAGGGCGGTGCCCGAGACTGCAGGGGGACCCCAAACTTCAGAGAAGCAGCCACAGTTTTGGGACAGGACAGTCTGGGTGCTGCATGCTCATGAATTCAGTCCTTTTTCTAGATGATGTCGAGTCCCTCGTTGCATTAATTTTTTTTATTAGTCCATGTTTTCAGTGCATGATGTTCATGGCCTTAAGTGGACTGGGCAGTGTCTGTGACATATCTTAATCCCTTTTCACCCCTCTCTCCCCTCTTGTACCCCTCCGATCTCCCCAATTCCTGCTTTCTGTCGTTTATTTTGCTTTTTAATCATATAAGAAAACGGACTCACTTCGAGGCCAGAAAGTTAAGTGAAGTGAATCAGATGCACAAGCTGAGATGGTGCGTGGCTTCTCCCGAATGAGGGATCCAAAGCATAAATAATCAAATACACAGACACTCACTGTGCTGCTGACAGCAGCCCCTGGACAGAGAACCTCGATCACACAGAACAGGGTGCATTTACAAATGAGCTAATGGGAGATTATCTTTTGGCACAAACGGAAGGCACAGGGCCAGATACACGGTTTTTATCTGGGGATGCGGTGGAGACACGGTTTAACCGTGTAGTTAATTCAGTCTGGCCTTAAACTTGCTAGGCAGCCCAGGCTGGCCTAGTACTCGAGGCAATCCCTTATCAGTCTCCTGTGTGCAGGGATCACTGGCTTCTGCCACTGCGCTGGGGTCTGAGGTGCCCTCTGACCGGTGCCCAGGGACCTGGACTCCCCTTCCAGGGTGCAGGGGTCAGTACAGGGAGGTCAACAGTACAGAGATCCAAGTTTTCTGGCACACAGACTCTGCAAAGGATGCGTGCAGAACTCAGGGTTTGCCTGCCGCTGCTTTTCACAGTAAAAGCAGCTACTGGAGGTGGGGACATGGGAGAGGGCGTGTCCATGTTCTTCCCTAAAAGGCTTCTTCCCCAAGTGCTACTGGGGTGCAGGCCTCAGGCTGGGACAAGGTGTCTGCCTTGGGCATCCTGGTGCGGGTGGCCGCACCTCCAGTGTCCACCGTTTGTAAGGAATAAAATAATCCCAGCACTTGCACGCAGGAGGGTTGCCAGGAGTTCAAGGCCAGCCCTAGTTACAAAGAGAGATCCTGTCTCAAAAAGCTCATAGATAGACAGCCAGATGTAGTTGTGCAGGTCTGTAATCCCAGCATTTGGGAGACTGAGGCAGGAGGATCACCAGGAGTTCAAAACCAGCCTGGGCTACTGTCACACACAAAACACAAAAAGCAAACAACAAACAAGCCAAAGGGAGGCTCCAGGGCTGTCTCCCGGCTTTGCTTGTTCCAAAGGCACCCAGAGGGCATTCACTTCCCAAGCTGGGAATGATTACACGCCCACTCGCGTTAGAGGCGGGTAGAGGCGGGGCACGAGTTCAAACCGAAGGTGCTGTCTAGCAGCAGGTTCCGCGGCAGGCGTCTGCGATCCGGGACCGAGATGTCGGCGAGCAAGCGAGTGGCGAAGGTGAGGGGCGCTCTCCCCTGTTCCCCGTCCCTCAAGGAGGCCAGAGTCTACGACCCACTGGAGCCAGGGGTGGGGATGCCGGGAGCCCAGGCCCCCTCCCCCCACCCCCGCATCACCCTCCGCCGCATCCCCCCCTCTCCTGCCCAAAACGCTTTCGGTTTTACTTCTGCGGAAACCTGTGACCACAGTCTGGGGTCTGTGGGAGAATCGTTCCCTAAGCTGGGAAGTGGGGACAGAGATAAAAACCCCCGGCTGCGGCAGGCAGGGTGTCCCAGGCTTGTGGTCCCCGCCCTGGGGAGGCTGAGCGGGGGGATCTCTGGAATTTGAGGCCAGCCGGAACTTCATGATGAGACCTTGTCTTACTCCCCCACCTCCCGACCCCACCAAGAAAAGAAAACGCCCTGGTTCCATTGAGCTTTCGGTGCTACCAGGGACATAGCTGGAAACACATTGGAAGGTGGGGCGGGCGATTCCCTGGGAAGGTGGGGGGTGGGGGTGAAACACCTGGTGCGCCAGGACGCGCCTTTGCTTCTAGTTTCGGTTCCTCTAAGTCAGGTGATTTCTATCACTGACCTCGCAGCCCCTCCCACAGTCTTTGTCCAGTTCTGGGCTTGGTTCCTGCCCGGTCCTAGGCTGCAGCATCTGGAGGGTCCCTCCAGCCTGGGGGATCCTGGATCTCGGACTCTACACTAGCAGAGTCTCCTCTATGAACATGGCCTGCCTCTGAGGAACTTTGGAGGTGTCCCAACCTCCTCCTTGCTAAACTTTAGGGCCAGAAAATTGTTTTCTTTTTTTTCACTGCTGGGTTGGAGCCAGAATCTGGCTCCTGCTAGGCCAGCACACACCACTGAACTACAACTCACCGCTGGAGCCAGAGAGGTTTTTGTTTTGTTTGTTTTGTGTAGCCCAGGCTGGCCTTGAACTTACTATACAGTTCAGGCTGGCCTCGGACTTGTGGAGATCCTCCTGCCTCAGCCCCCTGAGTAGTGGGATTACAGATGTGTACTGCACTCTCTCGGCTGGCCCTGCAGCTCTTGTAGGATGTTTACAGGTCTCTGGTCTTACTCACTAGGGTCTAGTAGCACTGTTCCCATGTTGACAGAGAGAAAGGCATCAGGAGGACACAGTCACCCTGGTGAGAAGCACTGCCCAAAAGATGCGGACCCGCCCTTGAATGCTTGCTACCCCCTCCCTAGTCTCAGGACGGGTCTCTGAAATGGGTCCGGTAGGAAACAGCCACAATGACAGGAGGGAAGTTCCTTGGGCTCAGACTGTTTAGCAGGGTTTGATCCACAGCGCTGGCTCCAGGCAGGACCCTCCTGGCAGGAGGGCCTGGCTGAGTGCAGCTACTCAGCTCCAGGAGCCACTGCTGTGGAAGGCAGAGCAGGGAACCAGGAGCAGTCCCAGGACCACGGCTCCCCAACTCCCCGAACCCTGATGCACCCGGAGCAGGCTCTGTTCCTAGCTGACAGGTAGGGAGTAATGGGCACCGATTCCTTGGTCCTCGAGTTTGAGAGGGGACCCTGTGCCACCCGGTGACCTCCACATCACAGCTGTGGCAGGCCCTGAGGAGTCCTTTGGGAAGACAGCATTCGGCTTCATTTTTCCCTAATATAGTTGACCATAGAACCCTCCCTTGTAGTGACTGATGAGGGGCACCAGGATGCCTCTCCTTATGTATCACAGAGGACTTCTATTCATCCCACATGGCCCAGCTCCCAATGTGCATCCTGTGCTGCCTTCTCCTAACCTGACCCACATTATCCACACAGTCACCCCAGGTTCTCTGCACTTGATCTCAAGTCAGAGTTCAGCACAGTACGCGCTGTGTGTGGCTGTTTGGAGAGTTCAGTGGTGTCTGGGCAAGGGGCCTCAGGTCCTGGCTGTGGTGTAGACCTCTCCTTCCCTATCCCTGGTACACAGAGAGGAGGGGCAGGGGCCACCTGCTTTGGGGTGCTTATGGCCTGTGAGTACAGCGGATGTTTTTGGGAGGTGGAGGTTTGAGACTTTATGGGAAGAAGAAAGCACTAAGCACTTTGCTTTCAGGAACAAAGGTCCTACACATTTATACCCCATCTATATCTGAGAGGAGCTGGGCCCAGCATTTCGGAGGCTGAGGCAGGAGAATCATTTGAAAGTTCAAGATCAGCCTGGGCTACAAAGTGAGCCAAAGGCGAGCCTGAACTGCACAGTGAGACCCTGTCTCAAAAAAAAAAAAAAAAAAAAATCTGAGAGAAGTCAGGCATGGTGGCCCAGGCCTGTAATCCCAGCATCTGGGAGGCTGAGGCAGGAGGATCTCTGCCAGATGGAGGCCCACCTGGCTCCATAGTGAGACCCTGCACCCCACAGGAGCTGGAAGCCCTGCAGCAGGAGGCACCCCCATACTTGCGGAACCTGCGCAGAGAGAATGCCAACGTCCTGGTGTGGCACGTACTCCTCCTGCCTGTGAGTGTCCCTGGCTTGTGGCTTTGGCGGGGGTGGGGGTGCTCTTGGGCAGTGACTTGGGCAGGGTGTGTGGGTGGGGACCCAAGTGGGGACCACCCTTCACCAAGGCTGTCATTGGGGAGGACCTTCGCTTCCAAGCCCAGGCAGGCAAATCATGATGCCAAAGGTTATAGACTTTGTAGGAGACAAACCAACAGCCACTAAGCCCCACAGAAGTCCAGGGCAGCCAGGTCTAAGGAGGAGGAGCCGGGATGCTGACCAGTTCCTGGAACCTTGGGTTTTTGAGAGGCTGAGGCAGGAGGATCTCTTGAGCTCAGGAGTGGAAGGGTGGCCACAGCAACACATCAAGAACCTGTCTCACCCAGAGAAAAGAAAGAATTAAAAATCTGGGCATGGTGGTGCATGCCCGTAATCCCAGCACTCTAGAGGCTGAGGCAGGAGAGTAGCCACAAGTTCCAGGCCACCCTGAGCCTGGAACAAAATCTTGCCTCAAAAGTTAATTAATTAATCAATTAATTAAAATAAAGGAAAAAGAAACACATCATATATATATATATATATATATATATATATATATATATTTTAATTGGTACCGGGGATTGAACTCACAACCACCTGCTTGCAAGGCAGGTGCTTATACCACTGAGCTAAATCCCCAGCCCCATATATCTTAATATTTTTAAAGAAATAGTGCCTAACTTCTAGGTTATCCTGGGTGGTAGACTCTGCTCTTTTAAATCATATAAACCTGGGCTGGGGACATAGCTGAGAGGCACAGAACCTGCCTGGCAAGCACAAGGTCCTGAGTTCAGTTTCCAGTACTGAAAAAAAAAAAAAGAGAAAAACTCATATAAACCTATATATATATATATAGGTTTACATCTCCTCTTCTGTCACAGAGAACTTTTATTCATCTCACATTATATGTATGTTTTTTCCCTTGGTTAGACAAGGTCTCTTTATGTAGTTCAGGCTGGCCTTGAGTGCACAGTGATCCTCCTGTCTTAGCCACCCAAGGCAGAGATTATAGGCATGCATCACCATGCCTGGCTATTTTCTTTCTTTCTTTCTTTTTTTTTTGGTCTTTTTCATTTTTATCGGTACCGGGGATCGAACTCACGACCGCCTGCTTGCAAGGCAGGTGCTTATGCTGCTGAGCTAAATTCTCAGCCCCTGGCTATTTTCTTTTAAAGGTCTTATTTCAGGGAAATCATCATTACGTGTTGACAGCCAAGACCGCTGACTCTACTGCCCTGGCTTCTGCTCAGTATTTGTTAGTCTCCCTCTGAAAGTAGTCCTCCCACAGGCCAGTTTGTCCTCCGGGGATAAGGGACTAAATTCACTTTCCTTGGGGAATTCAGTGAAGACCTTTGGGCTTTGTGTAGCCGGAGCTCTTCAGAGGAACGAGGGAGGAGGAAATGGTGTCCTCCTGCTCGGAGTGGCCTGGCCACCACCTTCTGTCTGTGCTGACCCGTGGTCCAGGCACATGGAGAAAAGCTTGACTCAGGTCCGCAGGGGGCCGATGTCGCAATTCAGGGACTGGGCTCTGGGCCAGGGCCTCAGGGAAGAGCTTGAAGGATGCAGTCACCATGGAGACCAGCTCTGAGCCAGGGAGTGAGGAGACAGGGCAGGAGAAGGGTGATGGGAGGTCAGAGCCCCCCCTCCATTGATGGGCGTGAGACGGAGGTGCAGGGGACCCACAGTCCCCGAGAAGCTGAGTCTGTGTCCTTCAAGAGGGCCCCGTGGTCACTCCCTGGGCACGGTGGTGACAGCTGGGGACAGCAGTCGCTCTAAGTCTCCACTCCATGGCTCCCACCCCACAGGAGCAGCCTCCCTACAGCCTCAGAGCCTTCCACCTGCGCCTTGACTTCCCCAGGGAGTACCCCTTGCTGCCCCCCACGGTGACCTTCCTCACCAGGATCTACCACCCCAACGTGGATGAGCAGGGCCGGGTCTGCCTGCCGCTGCTCAGCAGCCAGAACTGGAAACCTCACACCAAGGCGCGCCAGGGTGAGTCTGGCCGCTGCGGAGCTAGGGACCCCTCAGGGAGAGGACAGAGGTGGAAGGGCCTCGGCGAGGCATGGCGGCACACCCTGAGTCCCAGCTTTCAGAGGCCAAGGCAGGAGGACGTGGATCTGCAGGCTGGGGTGGGGGTGGGAGTAGGGGACTCAGGTAGGCCTGGGGAAGAACAAGCACCCGGCTGCAGAGCAGATGCATCTTAGTTTTGTGGTGCTGGGAGGCGGTACCGATAGCCACGGCTTCAAGGAGGAGGCCTGTTCGGCTCACAGTTTATAGAGGGTTCAGTCTATGGTCGCCTGGCTCCAAGGCAGAGGGGTCTGGAGGTGAAGAGCTGCTCAGGACTAGGTTCACCGGAAGTAGAGGGCCCAAGGGCGGAGCCAGGGAGATGAAACCTTCCAGGCCACGCCCCCGGGACCCACCCCCAACAGGAAATCAGCTCTGAGCAGCCTGCAGCCACCTTTCCGACCCAGCCTAGGGGATGTCTAGACAGGAGCCGTCACAGAGCATGTGGTGGAGGAGGCCTGGCCCCTTTCCTGGGACTCAGTGCCCAGAAGGGTGAGAGCACAGTGATGACCGCCATCACTTCATCCTGCACTTCCGCCAGCCCCGAGGCAGCGCCCTCTCTGGTCCCAGGGAGTGGAGGGAACACTGAGGCACAAAGAGTGGGGGGACAGGGGGCAGCGTGTGGCAGACAGTGTCCAACAGAGCTTTCCACAGCACTGCCCAGTCCAGCAGTCACAGGCCACATGGGGCTAATGCGGCTGAGGAACTGAATTATTATTATTTTTTTGAGACAGGGTCTGGCTATGTAGTTCAAGCTACTCTTGAGTTTATTATGTATCCCAGGCTGGCCTCAAACCTGTGGTGATCCTCCTGCTTCAGCCTCCCAAGTGCTGGGATTACAGGCATGAGCCTCCACACTTGGCTGGCTCATCACTGTTGATAAGTGAAGATTATGTGCAGGGTAGGGGGGGCAGGGCAGCCATTGCCTTGCTCCCGCCCGTCTGGTCACCCTGATGTCCTGCCCACCCTTCTCCCCAGTCTTGGAGGCCCTCAGTCTCCTGGTGAACAGGCCGAACCTGGAAGAGCCCATGCAGCTGGACCTGGCGGAGCTGCTGGCACAGAGCCCGGATCTGTTCTGGAGGAGGGCTGAGGAGATGACGCTACAGTTTGGGGAGGACCGGCCTTCCTGATCATACCCATCCTGCACTTGATGGGCTACAAACCTCATGGAC
This sequence comes from Cavia porcellus, assembly GCF_034190915.1. Lineage (NCBI taxonomy): Eukaryota > Metazoa > Chordata > Mammalia > Rodentia > Caviidae > Cavia > Cavia porcellus. Next base: position 51,043,981 of record NW_026947500.1, on the reverse strand, counting down.
TGCAGGCCCCTGGCAGTCCCCTGGCAGTCCATCTAGGCTCCTCTCTCACCACCAATGTGGAGTCTATGTACAGGTGGGAGGACATGTGTGAGGTGTGTGGACTCGCCCCCCCCCCCCCAGGCATGCAGAGCTTCCCCCACCCTGGTCTCCACTGAGCCCACAGTTTAGACTGAGGCACCAGGGTGGGCGGTGGAGGGGGAAGTCAGGGGTCTGGGTGGGAGCAGAGGCATGGTGGTGTTGTGTTTCCATGTGAGGGACTGAAGTCCCCGAAGCCCTCAGGTGTAGGCAGATGTTGGCACCAAATCACCAATAAATCACAAAATAAAGACTCCAACCTCCATCCTGGAATCTGACCTCCCTGCTTCCCTGATGGGTTGCTGGTTCCAAGGGACCAGGCTGTGGACTGAATGGCTTGTGCCCCCCAGAGCCAGTCTGGAGATCCACAGAGCAATGCACCTGCCTGGCCATTATGATCACAGAATCCTGGAGTTGGCTAAATCCCCTGTGAGGGGCTGGGATTTAACTGGGCCCATTTCCCATGAGCATGGGAAGGATGAATGGCCATAAAAGAATATGCTATCAAAAAAAAAAAATAAAGAATATGCTATCATAGCTGGGCATGCCTGTAGTCCTAGCACTTTGGAGGCTGAGGCAGGAAGATTCCACATTTGTGCCCAGCCCTGGTAACTTAGCAAGACTGTTACAAAATAAACAGCTGGAGATGTAGCTCAATACAAAGGCCCTGGGTTCAGTCACCAGTACCTGGCTGAGCTGAGTTGTTTGTAGGACAGTACAACCAGATCAGGACAGGTCCTGTCATGCATGGAGCAGAAAGAGGCCTCAGTTCCCACCAGGGATGGAGGGTTAGCTCTGAGCAAAGGAAGCAGGGAACAGCTGTGTAGGTGCTACTGCCAGAAGCTGCTGAGAGATGCCAGTGTCTCAGAGACAGGACGCAGGGCCTCTCGGAAGCACCTAGCCCCAGGCCTTGTCTGGGTGAGCATCTTAGCTGCTTTTCTCATTGCTGAGACAGTGCTGCCATCCAAAATTAAAGGGGGAGAGGTTTATTTAGCTGACAATTTGCAGAGACTTAGTCCCATAGGCAGCTGGTCCCAAGGCAGGGTGGTGTGGCAGAGAGGCATCACGGAGGAGAAACAGTTCATGGCAGGGCTGGCAGAAGGCCATGAGTAGCAGCCTCTCTTTCCCTTTTTTTTCTATCCAGACTACAAAGCTTTTAGACGGTGCCACCCACACTTGGGCTTCTGTGGTCATGAAATCTATCCAGCCACAGCCACAACGGTGCTCATTCCAGCCAGTGGGCCAATTCAGTACCACCCACCCACAGCCCCAGTATCACACCCCCTAGATCAGCCAGCTCTGAAAAGCCCCACCTATGAGTGCACGGGCCTTTGGGAAGACATCTGGATTCAAGCCCAACAGTGAGATAATGGGGAACCTTTCACCCCATTCCAGCCTCGGAGCCCTCTCGCAGGAGGAAGCATAGAACTGGAGAGAACCGTGCCACAGGTGGCTGGAAATGAGAGCTTGGGTGCTGGCCAGCTGCCCTCCACTGTGAGCTAACACTGAAGGGACAGTGTGGGCAGGGAAGGTTCACCCGGGTCCTTGCTTCAGAGACTCAGCCCAGTGTCTGCCTTAGCAAAACCTCCGTGGCGTGAGAATCTGGGAAGTGGAGCTGCTTGTCTCATGGGGACCAGGAAGCAGAGGGGGTGACAGAGAACCAGAGAGGAAGGAGCAAGGATGGGAGCCTTCTCAAGGCCCCACCCTGTGTGAGCCTCACTCCCTTGCTGTGTCTTCCCAGTGACCCCATCGAGTCCCCAGCCCATCTGTGCCATCTGGGAGTTAGGATCCCTGACCCAATGTCTTCCAGGTGCCCCACCGTTCAACATGGCAGCACTGGGGGCCAAACCACTGGCCCAGAAGCCTTTGGGGGGCTTTAGAGACCCCAGCCATGCCGGCTCATTTATTTGTGGCCACCACCTGTGGAGTGTGCCTGTGGCCAGGAGGAAGAGTGCTGAGCTCTGAGACAGGGCTTTGCAAAAGTCCTTTTAATGCAGTCAGGACTGCGACCCCGTCCCAGCCCAGCCCCCAGCTCTGTTGTCCCCAAGGAGCAGCAGTGAGTCCCTGGGCACCCTTCTGTCTCAGCCTCACTTCTTCTTTGTCTTTACCAGGCCTTTCTGCACCAGGCTGCGGTACAGCTCCTGGATGTAGGTGTAGACACACTTGGAGTCTGGCACCGCCAGCCGCACCATGTCCTCCACGTCCAACAGCTGGGCGCAGTCTGCCAGTTTCCTGTGCGGCGGGGTGGGATTCAGATGGGAGTGGCAAAGCTGAGGAGGTGGAGTCAGGAAGTGGGTAGGTCACCCATCCAGGGTGGGTGGGGAGAGATCGTGTGTGGGAGCAGGAGAGTGGCTCAGCCATCACCCCATTGCTTAGAATGGATAACTGAGACCCGGCTGGGAGTCAGGATTGAAACCTAACTCTGGTGGTGCATGGCTGAGCCTAGGGCAGGAGGATCGCAACGTGGAGCCCAACTTGGACTACCTAGCAACTTGTTTTAAAATAAAAAATAGAAAGGGCTGGAGATATAGCTCAGTGTGAAAAGCCTGGGTTCTGTCCCCAGTTCTGTAGGGAAAATCGGAAAAAGGACAAACCCAGCAAGGTTCTCTGTGTAGTTACAGGGAGGATGGCCCTGGGGCAGCCGTGCTGGGTGATACAGACCTGCAGAGAACTTAGCCAGTCTTTTCCCTCTAACTTCTCTGTGCCCCCTTTGCTGAGGCCGTGAGCTTATTCATGGAGGAGCCGAGCCTTGGAGAATGGTGGTTGCCCAGTGAGGGACAACTAGGACCTGCCTGGTGCCAAAGGCAGCCGCGGGCACGGGCACAAGAGGTGCGTGCCGTGGGAAAGGCCATCCTGGGCCACAGGCTGGGCCAGCATCCAAGCCGCACTGGCCAGGGCAGGGGAGGGCGGGCCCTGCAGGATTTCGAAGAACCTGCAGGCCCAGCAGGCAGGCTGGGGCCCCAATGGGGAGGTTCCAGTGACCAGCAGTTGTCCTCAGTCCCCCCTCCCAAGCTCAGAATCCATTGACCCGGCAGCAGCATCAGTGCCCCACTGCTGCAGGGAACCAGTTCTAGGCCCCTGAGGCAGCCTCGGGGAATCCAGGGGCTCAGGGGCGTAAAGGAGCTTGTCTGGGGTCTCGCAGCTGGCAGATGGTGCAGGTGGAGTCTGACCCAGATTGCTGCACCCCTCCCCAAAACTCCCAGCCCCCTTGGTATGCCCCAGCCCTGTGGAGATCCTCTGTGCCCACCATCCTGACAGAACACAAGGTGTGATTTTAAAAAGCATAGCCTTGGAGGCTGGGGATTTAGCTCAGGGGCATAAGCGCCTGCCTTGCAAGAGCATGGTTGTGAGTTCGATCCCCAGTACTGATAAAAACAACAACAACAACAAAACCAACCATGATCTGTGGGTAGAATGACTACTACAGTAAAAGGCCCATTGGCGTGAATCCCACGCCAATGGGATGTTCCCTTCTCTTCCAGCAGGCTCATCCCCCCACCGGCCCTTTCTGTAGCAGCTGCTCCTGCTCCTCCTGCGCTGCCAACTCCTCCTCCTTCTCATCTTCCTCCTCCTGGCCTGTAGCATGGCCCCCTCCATGTCCCTGATCAATGCTAAATGGTCCACTTTGACTGTCACTTTGGCCCTCGAGAGGAGCCAGCGGTCACACAGCGCCCTTGAATGAGGCTGCCACATCCGCTGGTGTTTCCCAGCTGCCTCTCCCTGTGAAGTGCTCAGCAGTGGCCCTCACTGTGCATTTGATCGCACCTCCTAAAGACCCCTAGGAAGGAGGGTTCCAGAGCTGCTGGGGCAAGAAGGATGGGATGGGATGCGTGTGTTCAATGGGGATGGGGGTGGGAATGGGGATGGGGTTGGAGGGACTTCATGGCTAGTTAGCTTTTACTGTGACACGTTTTTGAAAAACATGTAAATATTCACCTTATTTTTGACCACCCTTTGTATTTCACCTCTGTGTGTATTCGTGATCTGTTTTTCCAGGTATTCATTTTTTGGTTTTGTTTTGTGTTTTTTGAGACAGGATCTCACTATGCCATTCAGGCTGGCCTTGAACTCAGTGTGTAGCCCAGGCTGGCCTCAAACTCACAGTGATCCTCCTGCCTCAGCCTCCTGAGTGCTGGGACCTCAGGTGTGTGCCACCATGCTTGCTGCCTGTCCATTTAAAAGGTGACCCCAAATAAGCAGGGTCCTTTGCATGTTCAAGCCTCGGCTCTTGGAAAGAGTGCCTGACGAGTGACCAAGGTCCCGAATGGACCTGGCTCCCTGCCTCCACCCGGGTCCTGCCCTGGCTCCTGCCCTCCCTGCTGGGCCCCGGCTCACTCTGCGGTGCTGAAGGCCAGGGTGAAGTTGTGCCTGCGCTGGGCAGGGTCCAGTGCTGTGTAGTCGAAGGCATCAGGGAAGAACTTGTGGATGAGGGCACAGAAGGCCATGCCGCTGCCCCAGCTGGATGAGAAGTTCTGGATGTCCACATGCTATGGGCAGAGGGGCCGCTGAGCGCCATGCCCCCCATGGCCCCGCAGCCCCTGCCCCCGTGCCTGCCATGCCCACCTCATACTTCCTGGTCATGGCCCGGCACCACTCCAGCAGCATGTTCCTCACGCCCCCAACGGCCGCCCCGGCTGCCTTCGTGTTCCGGAACAGTGCCGTGGGGCCTGTGGCCGCCCTGGGGGACACCACTGTGTCCAGCTGGGCCTGGGAGGCTGCAGCCCCCCCCACTGTTCCCACCAGATCATACATGCCTCCCACCTGGCCTGGAGCCTGCCACCCCTACCCGCCAAACTTGTCCATGATGGCTTTGCGGTTCTGAGCCCGAGGACCCCGGGGCCGGGCTGTGGCCGACACCCTGCGCTCCGGGCCAGGCTCCTTCTTCTCTTTCAGGCGAGGGGGCTCTGTGGTACCCTGGGGTGCATTGCCAGGTGAAGACTCACTACAAGAGAGGTGGGCATGGGATGAGAGGGGCCAGGACCCCAGCCAGGGGTTCAGAGGGAGCTGGGGTCATGGGCAGGGGCCACTGCCACCCAAAAGCACCCATAGAGGAGCCAGGCACACGCCTGTCATCCCAGCACTTGGGAGGCTGAGGCAGGAGGATCACTATGAGTCCAAGGCAGCCTGAACTACACAGCCAGACCCTGAATGGCTGCCCTGGGGGATGCTGTGTCCTGCTGGGCCCCAAAAACAAAATGAAAAAGAGGTTAAGGGACAGGGCTGAGGTAACCAGCAGAGCTGTGGTCTGGGGTCTGACTTTCTGGCTGGGGTCCCCTGGGGAAGGAGTGGAGTGAGCTGGGCTCCACCTCTCATCTCCTGGCATCCTGGGCTCTGTGGGTGGAAGGACTACCCACCAGGAACCCCGACTCCCTTCCCAACACCAGGGGCTGGGAGGCTGTGGCCAGCAGGCTGGGAGTGGGCGCTGTACCCCCCTCACCTGGCAGAAGTACTGGCATCTCCTGAGGCTTCAGATTCCAGGCCCACGCCATCTGCAGGACACAGGGGGACGCTGGACTCCTGGTCACTCTCTACCCCCCAGCAGCCTGGGCACCCTGCCCCGCTCACCTGGGCTGAGGCCAGGGCCCTCTTCGCTGGGGCTCTCGGGCCACTCCTCAGGGGAGCTGGGGACCCCCACAGCCCCGTCCTCAGGCTCCTTATCTTCCTGCTCTTGGTCTTCCTCAGTGTCTCCAGGCTTCTGGAGCGGACAGGGTGCCTGTGGGTTCCCAATCCCACTAGCATCTGCCCAGGCCTTGTGAGGCTGACATCCAGCTCCCCACCCTGCTCATGCTCAAGAGATCCGAGGAGGGAGACCAGGCCTTCCTGAGGGAACTCACAGAGACCAGCCTGCCTCAGCCTCCCATGTGCTGGGATTACACAGGGGCATAGAGTCTGTCTCTGGGGGGGTGCAGTGTTCTTCCCATCTCTGCCCCACTCACCGATTCCTCTGCACCACTTTCAGCCTCCTCCTTTCCATCAGCCTCCTGGGGTTCACCATCCACAGCCGCCTTCTGAGATCCTGCCTCGGCCTCATGGTTGGCAGCCTGGTCCCCACTGGCCTCCATGGGCATGGATTTATCTCTGCTGTTCCCTCCATCTTTCTCCTCAGATTCCCCTGGGGCTGCCTCCTTGTCAGCTTTCTGCCTCTGTGAGGCCAGCGTGGGCTCCTCCGTGTCCTCGGTCTCCCTGGGTTCAGATGTGGTCTCATCCTTCCTGGCTGTCACCTCCAAAGAAGCTGCTGTGGCCTCTTCCTCCCCACCTTTCTCCTTTCCAGGTTCTGCCTCAGCTTCCTCCTTCCCCCCGGCTTCCTTCTGGGGCTTCCCCAGGTCCCCCTCTGCTAGCCCAATGGCTTCCCCCCTTGGCCCTGTGGGGACACTGTCCTCAGGGATACCATTCTTGGGGACACCATTCTTGGGTACACCCTCCTCAGAGACACTGTCTTCTGGGACAGCATTCTTGGGTCCACCATCCTCAGGGACACTATTTTTGGGTACACTATCCTTGGGGACATCATTCTTGGGTACACCCTCTTCAGGGACACTGTCTTCTAGGACAGCATTCTTGGGTGCACCATCCTCAGGGACACCATTCTTGGGTACACCTTCCTTGGGGACACTGTCCTCGGGGACAGCATTCTTGGCTACACCATCCTCAGGGGCACCATTTTTGGGTACACTATCCTCGAGGACACCCTCCTCAGGGACACCGTCCTTGGTGTGTGTCTTCTCTGCTTGGTCTTTGGTCTCCTCTGCTCCAGCCCCTGACATCCCAGACTCCTTTGTGGTTGGGGAGACAGTGGTCCCCTCTTCGGACAACTGGTCTTTCTTGGGGTCCATGTCTAGAAGGAAGACCAAGGACCTGGTCATGCCCTGTCTGTGCCTGGGGTGAAGACAGCCTCAGAAACCCCGCCCTGGTCCCCTGTGCCGCTACCTGGACACCCCAGCATCCTCTGTTGCCATGGCAATAGGAAGGGGCAGCACTTGCAAGGGGGCCAGGCTGAAGGCTGCCCAGCCGGCTGAGCTGACCCCAGAAGCTTGGACCCACACCGCAGCCTCCCCCTGCTTTTGCCTCTTTGATGACATCCTCAAGGTGGTTACTTTACAGTAGGGTCCCGGGCAGCTGGGGCAGGAGAGGGCAATCCTGCTCTACCCACAGCAGGTTGGAGGAGCAGCGTGGACTCCCACAGCATGGCTGTCTCCCGAGAGTTTATTTTTACAGCTACTTTCTATTTCTGGCGAGTGATATTGAGTTTCCATTTCCAGCCATGATAGAAAGCCTCTTTTTAAAGACCACGTTATTGAATTTTAAAACAAAGTAACTCAGAGGCGGCATCAAGGGCAGCGGGGCAGGCGGCCTCAGGCCAATGCGGTCAAATGACAAGTGTGGGGCAAGGAGTCAGCCACGTGGGCCCCTGAGCCGCCCACATCGGGCCTGTGTTCCTCAAAGAGGGGGACCTGGGAGACCCTGCTTTGCTGACTAGCAGGCATCTCTCATCTGGCTCTGCAGGGCTTGGGAGGTTTGGGACCCAGCTCTGGGGGGTGCTATTAAATACTGTGTTAAGTACTCCAGTGTAAGTAGTGTGTTTAAGTGCTCCGATTTAAGTACTGCATCTACAAACAGGTGGGGTTCAGGCAGCTTCTTCCTCCCTTGCCCCTCCTGGGGTCCAGTTACAAAGAAAACAACCCTAGCCTGGCTGAGGGAATGACTCAGAGGGTCAGAAAGGTGTGCACCCCTGTCACCAGCTAAAAATATTGCCGACCTCGGCTGCACTGTGGGGATGGTGCCCAGGCCACCTGGGACTGGGAGGAGGCCCAGGAGGGGTTTCCACTCCCCAGACTGCACCCCAGGTGCCCTCATCCCGAGGCAGCCCCAGCTGCACCTCCCTGCATGGCTCTGCAGGGCCACGCACCACCCCGTGTTCGCTGATCTACACCCCATCACCTCTCAGAAAGCAGCCCATCCCGAGGGGACGGCTGTGGTACAAGGGAGGGCCCCAGGGTCAGGCCCGTGCATGCCCAGCCCCCGACAGGGCCTCCCTGACCCAGCCACCCACACACTTACTGGGGAGATGCTAGCAAAGCCCCTCCTACCTCCAGCTGAGGCAGTGCTGCTCCCCATCTGTTCTTCAGCTGTACCCCCTTAGGGGGTAAAAGGCAGGGCAGGTGCTCCTGCAGGCCCACCCCCTCACCCACCCATCCCCTAGGTGTTCGATCAACAGACCCAGGAGAGAAGTTTAAAAATGAGGAAAGCAGATTCACCCCACCTCACTCTGACTCTCCTGAAAAGGCGTTATTGTCAATGGAATACCACACAGCTGTGAAGAAGGATAAACCTGAGTCATTTGTAGGAAAAGGGATGCAGGTTGGGACCACACTGCCAAGTGAAGTAACTCAGACACACGCTTAGATACCACGTGGGTTCTCCTCTATGAGAAACCCAAAGCACATAAACTAAAGAGCAGGTAGGTTACAGGTCAGGGGTTGATCAGGGCGTTGAGCTCTCCTAACTAAACCATACTAATCTGGAGTTGGTACCCAGACCTGGCTGCTGTGAGCTCCTGGCCAGGTCCCTCGAAGACTCCAGCCAGGATGGGGGACCCTGCTGACACGCAGGAGGTGTCAGAGGTGAGGCCTGTGAGTGCACTCCAGCCTCACAAAGGTTCCTCTGTCTTCCTTCCCAGCTCCCTCTCTGCATCTGTCCCCCTCCCTGCCCAAGAAGCCTCTGGTCATGCCGTGACATCCCCACGGGAGGGAGAAGCTGGGAGCCCAAGTCCCGGCCCCCATTCCTCAGACAAGTGAGGTGCCCAGAGCCCCAGAAGGTGCACCTGCAGGCCACTCTGTAGATGACCTTCAGCATAAGGACTGTTGGGGCATCAAAGCAGAGTTAGTTAACCAAGTGGTGGAGGGAATCGGAAAGTACTCTGGGAGGCTAAGGCCCAGGGTCACAGGTTCCAGCCCAACCAGGGCAATTTAGCAGTTCAGTGAGACCTTGTCTTGAAATGAAAACTGAACAAAGGGCTGGGGGTGCAGCTCAGTGCAAAGACCCTGTGTTCAGTCTCTATAGAGAAAAAGATACACAAGGAGCCTGGGCTTTCGGCTCACGGGGCAGGGGAGGTGTGGGAGGCAGGGTGTCGGTGGGGTGGGTGCGGGAACAAAGGCCGCAGGCTTCTCCTACCTGGGCCTCCACAGGCGTCCTCAAGTCCCTCTGTGTGGTGAGCTGTGGCCTCACTGCTGTGGCCCTGGCCCCCCACCCCCTGGCCCTGCTTGAGCATTGTTTATGGCCCTGTTGGTACAACACTTCCCCCTCCCCCCTGGCCCAGCCAGCTTGGGTTTCCCAGTGGGGACAGGTGCCACCTTTCAATCACGCCATGTCCTTCCCGTCCGACCTGGCCGCACCGGCCCCGAGTCCTCCTTCCTGAACTCTGGCAGCAGTCAGTGAACCTCAGGGAGCCATAGCCCCAGCCCTGGGGCCACCCCACCCCTCCAGAGTCTGGACCCCATGTGCTTAGCCCCTGCCCAGCTCTGCTCATCTCCCTGAAGCAGCTGCAGGGACACCAGGCCTACAGGCCCGGAGCAGGTATGTGATGGAGGGTGATGGGCACTTAGGAGACACTTGTCCCCCAAGGCTCAGGGCACACATGGCTTTCTTCAGGCTGGACTGGGATCCAAGGAACCCAGGGCCTTGGCACTGAACCAAGTCCCCAGCCCAGTCTTATTTTCTATTTTGAGGTAGGGTCTCACCTAGGCCCTCAGTTGCTCAGACTGGGTTTGAACTTGTGATCCTCCTGTCTCAGCCTGGAGTGCTGGGAGGACAGGGATCCTCCATCTCCTTGCTGTCTTTGTAGCCTGGCTCCTTCTTGTTTTGAGAGCCCCTGCTCCGATCACCACCTGTACAGTGGTGGCGCTGCCCCCTCTCGGTCAGAGGTGATATGCTTATCAGGCTCAACTTCCTCACCCACCCTCCCCGGCAGCCCCGAATTCTATAGGCCCCGGGACGTTGCCACCCACATGGGTCCCGCTAGACAAGACACTGCTAAGTGAGCCAGCAACAGAAACAAAGCACAGGGACAGGGGCTGCGCCCGGAGGGCCTGGGGGAGATCATTGTGCACGGCCAGGCCTGGTGCCAGCGTCCACAGCCACACACTGATGCCTGCTGCCACCTCCAGAGCTGGGACTCTGCATTCACCCAGGATTGCTTGTTTGTCTTCCTGTGTAGCCCAGGTTGGGCCTCAAACCCCAGCAATCTTCCTGCCTCGGCCTCCCAAGTACTGGATGACAGGATAGACTTTTAGACAGAGGGGTCAGACTCGCTACCTGGGAGGGGCGGCCTGAACCTGCAGATGCATGGTGACTGCTGGTGGCCAAGCGGCCTCTATGGAGAAATGCTCGGTTGGCTGGAGCAGCAGAGGAGGCAGACTGCAGTGACCGGCGAGTTATTCGGGTTCAGGATCCCCCAGGAGAGGGGGCAACTGAGCTGGGAACTCAAGAGCACTGTGGCGGCTCTCCCAGCAAGCCTGCAGGAGACACTGGGGGTGGGGGTGCTTCACGGATGAGCACATTGCATTCCGCCTCACCACCAGAAATCGCCTGAGCGCCGCGGAACCGTGGCCTGCCGGGTTAATCAGCTTGGTCTGGACTCTGTCTGCCCATGGCGCCCACCAGTGACAGCAAAGACTCGCCTCGGGTGGACATTGTTCTTCTGTTTTCCTTTTTTCTTGATCCTGTTTTTCTGTGTGTGTGAACATGGATTCTAGCTCTCTTGTTGTTGCTCTGTTCTCCTCTTACTTCTTCCCTTTCTTTTCCCCTCTCGTCTTCTTTCCAGTTTTCCAAAGTCTGCACCATCTTCCCTTGTTCTCAGCTTTGCTTCTAATCTCTTCCTCTTCTCTCAGTTTCTCTATTTTTCTCCCCTTAACCCCTTTTAAACTTTTCCCCGAGGATAAAATTGCCATACTGAAAGTTTATTTAACTATGTACAATTTTCTGGTTTGTTTTAGATTTTGTTTATAACCACAAATCTGGTTCATAGCATTAAAGGTAGCAGATTAACAGTTCTGTCAGTTTGTCGTTTTGTAGGCTGTTTGATGCTGTTGTGATTGCTGATTGTACTACTTTAGCCAAGGTGACAATCAATTGCTCTTCCTGTGTGTCAAGGCTGATTGCCTAAACGTCATAAAAAAATACTACAGGCCAGTGCCAAAGAACCAAGGGCTGGGCCAGACAGCAGCTTCTCATCCCCAGTAGATTGAAGAACTAGGATTTCTTTCTTTTTGGTTCCAGGGATCAAACTCACAACTTCTCGATTGCCAGACAGGCGCTGTGCCACTGAGCTATATCCCTGGCCCTTGAAGAGGTAGCATCTTACAACAAACTCAAAACCCGAAAGTCAGCTCCACCTGGAAGGCATCTCTGGGAAGTAATCATTTCCTAAGGGTTCTATTAGCAATAATAAAGTTACCTGTCATAAGAAATTTACCCAGGTTCAACCCAGGAATTAAACTAAAATAAAATAGAAAGTGAGAAGACCCATAGCAAGATGCAGCCCTGGACTTCCAGCTCACCAAAGGCAAAGCCAGGGGTCATTGAGGCAGAGCAATCCAGGAGCCTCCCCGCTGGAGTCTCCGAAGTGAGAATCAAAGCAACAAAGCAGACCAATGAGGCTCTAGAAAAAAATTGAATCAGAAAGAATTTCTCAGATAACTACAGAGATGGTAACCATAATGAAAGGTATGCTTAGTGACTTTAGAGCTGATACAGATAAGAAAATAGAGGATTTTAGGCAAGTGAGGGAAACCATGAACATCCAACACAGGAAAGAAATGGAATCCATGAAACAGATCCAAACATATGCAAGAGATTAAAAATTCCAGTGAAAGTATACACAGCAGAAGGAGCCAGTGTGAGGACCAAGTATCAGATATAGAAGAGGGGATTGTGGTTAGTGATCATGAAAAGAAAGGTTTCTTAAAAATAGCAAGGGACCACAAGAAATCAATCCAGCAGCTGCTAGATGATGCAAAGATTGATTGAAGTCAGTGAAAAAGCAGGAACTAGTGTGACCCACATTAAAAAAAACTGTTCATAGACGTAATGGCAGAAAACTTCTGAAGCAGGGAAAAAGAACTTGATATACAGATAAGCAAGGCATATAGAACTCCCATTAGCTGTGATTTAAAAAAAACTCTAGACTCCAGAAATTCAACACAAGAACAGAATGTTAAAAGAAACCCCATGAACCCCAACAATATGAATCCACGAGGCAACACAAACAAACAGAGGGGAGAAAAGGGAACCAACAACACCAAGATAACACAGCAAGGAGAGTCAATTCCTATGAGCTATAACCATCAATGTCAATTGTCTCAATTCAATGAAAAGAAACAGACTGGCAGAGTGGATCAAGAAGCAAGATCCAACCATATGCTGAATACAAGAGGCACTTTTAACTCAAAAAGAAATTCACATACTAAAAGTCAAAAGGTAGAAAACAATACTCCATGTGACAAGAAATCCAGAGAAAAGAAGGGGAAGCTGTTGTATTTGAGGGCTTTTTTGGTACTGGGGATTAAAGTCACAACCTTGTTGTTATGGATTGAGAACTGGTGGTCAACTTAATGCCAGCTGGATTATATCAGCATGGCATTGAGTGAAGATGCTCCACCTGAGGAAAGTTGCCAGGATAACTAGGTGGAGAAGAAGGGAGGTGTTGAGGGGTTAAGGAGGTATTGTGGGTTGTCCTACGAGTTGCTGTTTGAGCTGTTGGTTCTGGAGAGACTTTGGTCCTCACATTGAGCATTGCTTCCTGGCTCCGGAGGGGAAGACGTGTGCTACTTGGTCTCCAGGATGAACTCGTCACGCTGCTTCCTGGCATGTACCCAACTGTGCTTGTTGTTGGAGGAGCTCTGGGCCTCCATGTCGCTGTGGTGCCTTTCAGGATATCCCTGGTCTTTGTGAGTGTGACTTCTCAGCTCCAGCATAGAACCCTCATCCCACTAGCACAGCTCCTTCATCCTGCTGGTATAGACTTTCTGGCTTCTACCGCTGACCCTTGGGTCTTCCCAGCACAGATCCGTCAAAGAGACTGGCATGAGTCCTTCTTGTGGGCTCTGGGTCTCCAGTTGGACTCGTGGGAGGCATTTTCCTGAGCTCTGGGTTTTTATCTGGACTCATGTGGGACATGTGCTGTGGGGTTTAGGCTCTTGACTAAATAATCTATGTCTTTGGTGTTGTGGATAGATTTCCTGCATTTTCCTGTGTTAACTCCTGGTGACCATTATAAAAATTATATTATGAACTCCATGCCTTAATCGTAATTGTTCTCTGTGTATGACTCCTGACTATAGCACTTGTGCTTGCCAGGCAGGTGCTGTACCACTGAGCAGTATTCTAGGCCCAGTAGCTATCCTATTTGCAGAGAAAGGGGGCTGGGGATTTAGCTCAGCGGCATAAGCGCCTGCCTTGCAAGCAGGCAGTCGTGAGTTCGATCCCTGGTACCGATAAAAAAAACGAAAAAGACAAAAAAAAAAAAAAAAAAAAAAACCTATTTGCAGAGAAAGTGGATTTCAAGCCGAGACACATTGAGAAGAGATCACTACATCCTTGCAAAGGGAACAGTCCGTGAGGAAGAGAAAACCATCATAAATATACATGCACCAAATACTAGTGCACCCAACTAAATAAAACAGGTATTAGTGGACATGAAAAATCAAATATGGATTAACATAGTTGTAATGGGGGGGCCCGATAGGAGGCCTCAATGAGGGGGCGGTGCTGGAGAGAAGACAGAAGCTATGACTGCAGGGGGTAAGGCTGGCTGGAGCTTGGCTGGGGAGGAGGCTGGCATGGTGGGCCATGCAGGGGCAGAGTGGTTTCAGGGAAAAGGCCATCGCAGGGTCACGAATCCTGTGGGGCCTTCAGCCACGCTGGACCCTGGTGCTTGGCATCACCTGTGGCTGGTGACCACATGGCTATTGGCTGTGTTGCATGTGAAGGGGACAGTGGGAGATGCACAGAGCACCATGTAGGTGGCCTTGTGGGGTGGGGTGGCTAGCCTGCTTTCTCAGGCCATAGACACTCACGCACCTGTGGTCCAGGGAGACACCTGGCTCTGCCTTCTCTATCTCTTGTGAGCAGCCGGGTCCCCAGGGTGACGACCTGCCACCGTCCAAAGCACTGACACACTGTGTGATACACATACCTGCCCCAGTGAGGCAGGAAGGGCAAAACCTCCATTACCACAGAGGGACAGGTATGTGCAGTGGGGGCCACAGATCTGGAAGCCCAAGGTGTTTTCAAAAGCTGGAGCTCTCTAAGCTTTTTTTTTTGTCTTTTTGAGACAGGGTCTCGCTATGCAGTTCAGGCTTGCCTTGAGCTCACTTTGTAGCCCACGCTGGTCTCGACCTCACAACGATCCTCCTGCCTTAGCCTCCTGAGTGCTGGGATTACAGGCATGAGCCACCACGCCCGGCTGCTCTCTAAGCTTTGAAAGAAGAAATTATCTGGACCTGGTAGTGCACACCTGTCTTCCATCTTCTGGGCACCTGGGAGGCTGAGGCAAGAGGATTGCTGTGAGTTCAAGGTGACTTCAAAGGCAGCCTGACCTGCACAGTGAGACCCTGTCTCAAAAAACAAACAAAAACAAGCAAAAACTTCACAAGGACAGTTGGGGATTCTGCCTTATAGGTTGCCCAATGCTGGCATGTAAGACAGGGTCTCATAGTGTCGTAGTGACAATGACACTATCGCAGATGAATCAGTGATTTCCAGGGGCAGAGGGCAGGGAAATGGCTGGCTGTCCAGTGTGTGCCACTTTGTGTCCAGGGTGCACAAGTTCTAGATATCCGCTGTACAACACGATGCATAGAGGTAACAATACTATATTGCTCACTTTTGTTTTTGGTTTGAGACAGTCTTGTTATATGGCCCAGGATGGCGTTGAACTCATGGCCATCCTCCTGCCTCAGCCTCCCAAGTGCTAGAACCACAGGCACATGCCATCTTGCCTGGCAACAATACTGTATTGTGTGCTTATAGATTTGCTATGTGGGCAGATATCATGTTGAGTATTCTTACCACAATGTGAGAAACAGACCTTCTGGAGAGGTCAGAGATCAGAGAAATCTGTATTCAGTTCCATTGCAAAATTACTCTGGGGCTGAGGTGTAGTTGAGTGGTAGGATGCTTGCCAAGGTACTCGAGCCCTGGGTTTGGTCATCAGTATTGAAAAAAAAAAAGGAAGAAAGAAATTACTATAATTTCGAGGGTATGAAAATAGTAGTTTTGGGGGAATAAAAACGCTCCATCTGTTAGAGATAAAAATAGACCCAGACTGTGGCCGGATGAGAATGATTGTTCAGTCCTGGTGCTATATCTAAGGACGCTCAATCGACTGTACATTTCATTTTCCTGAATGTTCTAAATATTCCTACAAATCCTTGGAAAGATAGGACAGTGACTGCTTTTTATTGAGTGTGTATCATGGAGTAGGTGCTCTATCCCATTGTCTTTTTGATTTGATTTCCTTTCTGTAATGAGCTTTTAAGCATTTTATTTTGAAATAAGTATACTACAGAGAGGCCCTGGATGGCCTGTCACTCACTTTCTCTAAGGGTGAAGTCATACAGAGCTACAGCACGGGTGATGGCAAAGCAGTAAGGAACCCACATTGGTACGATACGGGTTACAGGTCTGTGGCTAGAGACAGACAGAGAGAGACACAGAGAGACACACTGGGCAATGAACCCAGGGCCTTCACACTGAGCTGCATCTCCAGCCGTTCTAAATTTTTTTTTTTTTTTCTATTGAGACAGGCTCTTGCTAAGTTGCACAGGCTGGGCTCCAACCTGTGACTGTCCTGCCTCGGCCTTCCAGAGAGCTGGGATTAAGAATGCCACCAGGTCCAGCTAGTTCTGTAACATCCCATCCCATGTGCAGACTCTTGTAACCACCACCACAATCAGAATATGGCTCCAATCTCACACCACAAAGACTATGTCTTCTTCCCTCAAGCGGCCCTCACCCACGCAGCCACTGATCTCCTCTCCGTCTGTATAATTTTGTCATTTTGAGATTGTTATAGACTCAGATAGTATTCAGCCTTTCATAACACTCAGTAAATACCCCATTTAAGGGGTAGATTCCTCCCATAACAATACCTCCTTTTTCCCATGGCGTTTCTTAATTAGTGAGCAGTTCCATAATATAGTGACTGTATTTTCAATGGCAAAAATTAGAGCTGAGTGTGGTGGTGCACACTTGTAATTCTATCACTCAGGAGGCTGAGGCAGGAGTATCACCAGTTCAAGTTCAGCCTGAATTACATACCGATACCCTCTCAAAAAACATAAAGACGAATAATAGATATACACAATAATATGGATGAAATCTTACAGCCAGTACTTGGAGCTAAAGAGGTAGGCACAAAACAAAAAAGCGTATTTTCATTTAGATAAACGTCCCAAACAGGCAACAGTACAGTAACTGTTAGTGGCAGAAGTCAGAGAGTGGTAACTTCACAAGAGGGGGTATTAACTGGAAAGAAACAAGGAATACTTTTTTGGAGTGCAGGAAGCATGTTATAAATTGCTGTGGGTATGATTTACAAATGTGCAAGTATCTTTTTTTTTTTTTTTTTTTGTCTTTTTTGAGACAGGGTCTTGATAAGCAGTTCAGGCTGGCCTTAAGCTCACTTTGTAGCCTAGACTGTTCTCAAACTCACAATGATCCTCCTGCCTCAGCCTCCCGAGTGCTGGGCTTACAGGCGTGAGCTACCATGCCCAGCTTGATGTGCAAGTATCTTAAAGATTAATTTTTTTTTTGTCTTTTTCTCGGTACCAGGGATCGAACTCACGACTGCCTGCTTCCAAAGCAGGCACTTATGCCGCTGAGCTAAATCCCGAGCCCTTAAAGATTAATTTTAATGGAGCTGGGGTCGTTGTTTAATGGTTAAACACTTGTGTACCATGAATGGGGCCCTAGGTTCAATCCCCAGCACAAAACTAAAACTAAGCCCGAGATTTGTGTATTTTACACACTTTACTGTACAAATGTACTTCATTTTTTCCCCCCTTTGATACCAGGGATCAAACTCACAACCTTTCACTTGCCAGGTAGACACTGTGCCACTGAGCTATTTTCCCAACCCTGCACTCCAGTCTTAAAAGAATCGGGACACAGGCTTTGACAAACAAGTCCTTAGGGCAGTAAGGCCTGAAGCTTCAGATCAGAGACAGCAGGGGTGGGGGTGTGGCTTGGTTACAAAAAAATAGCGATGTCCCTTCATAAAACATGCAGCCCCCTTCTCTCATGCGCTATCTCTCTTACGATTATTATTGTTATTTTATTATTATTACTTGGCTTTTTGAGACAGGGTCTCACTATGAGCTCACTTTGTAGCCCAGGCTGGTTTCCAACTCGCAACTATCCTCCTGCCTCAGCCTCCTGAATGCTGGGGTTACAGGTGTGTACCACCACTCTGGGCTGGGCTGTGTAATCTCCCATCATCGATTTACATCTTACAGGTTTGGTGTGCTGGTGCAAGCCTGGAATCCCGACGCTCTGGAGGCTGAAGCAGGAAGGTCCAATATTCAAGGCCACTCTAGACTACATAGAGAAGACTGTCTCAAAAATAAATCTACACGTTGCAAATTTAGTTTAACTGATAAATTACGTGAAAAATCAAGGTCTGAGGGTTCTTCGTCCTGCGGGCAATGGTGCGGATGGAGGGACCCAAAGGGGTCCCAAAGTCCTTTGGCTCCTCTCGCAGATACCCCAGGAGGGCACCCAGGACTGCGAAGTGGGGCCGGCGACCACGCCCGACAGCCGTCACGCCGAGTCCCGCGGGCACCAGTTCTCAAGTGCAGCCGCAGGCCGGGATCCCCGGGCACGCAGACACTGCCCGCCGGGTCGGCTCGCAGATTCCGATTTCATCGCCGCGAGCCAAGGTCTGAGCCCTAGACGCGTGAAAGCATTCGGAGTGCATCTAACGCGCAACACAAGCTGAGAGCAGCGCACGTCCGGGGCAGTCCTCTCTGCCTGCTCCACCCGCGCCCTCACCGGGAGGGTGAACTCACCCACCTCGGCCACACCCCGGCCCCAGCCGGTCACGCTCACCCATCTCCGTGACAACCCTGGCGCCCAGAGAGCGGACCAGCTGAGACGCTCGCTCCCCACCCAAGGCCTCTATGGTACATCGGATCCCCTCTAGCAATTTGAACGTCGGTTTCTCCCTCGGCCGGCGCTCAGCACCCTCTCTATGGTAGCCGACTTCTCAGCACCGCCTCGTTGGCCTTTCCTTCCGGGTCAGAGAGGAGGCGGGACTTCTCTCCCGGAAGTGATCCACGTGCTTCCGTCGTGGTGTACCAGGGCCCCTGAAGAGTTGGTACAGTCACGTTGCCCGCGGTGGTGCCCAGGGCGCGGTGGCCCGCTCCAGGCTGTGGTGAGTGAGCCCTGCTTCAGGCCTCCCGGGGACCCAGTGACGACATCTCCACTGCAGCGGTGCCACCTTGCGTCGGGTTGTGGGGTCCTTTGTTCAGTCGGGGTCGAATTTCGGGGCCCCCGGAGGTCGACGCGCGCGGCTTTCAGTGTGCAGCCTCGGTTTCCCGATCTGCCGGCGGAGGCTGCCTTGGAGGGGAACGGGAGTCAGGCGCCGGGACTCCAGTCCCAGCTGCTCCCGCGGGACTTCCCGTGTGACCTTGGGCCGGGCAGTGCGCCCCGGCCTCAGTTTCCCACTGAGCGCGTGGCCGGCGCTCTCCTTGGCGGTGGCCCAGCCGGGGACGAGCGCGCTGCTCACGGCAGTGTCTGTCCAGAACCAGGTCTCCCGCGGGACCGGGCTCGATGGACCCGCTCCGGGCCCAGCAGCTGGCAGCGGAGCTGGAGGTGGAGATGATGGCCGACATGTACAACAGGTGAGCAGCGCAGCCGGCATGGGGGAGCCCGCGATGGGGCCGAGTGGACCCAGGACAGGGGCTGCCGCCGTGAAGGAGCCCAGCAGGGCCGGACGAGCAACGCCAGCCCGTATTCTGTTCCTTTCCATTTACAGGTGCGCGTTTACCTGTGACACTACCCGTTTAGTAGTTAACATTTTGTAAACTTGGACCCTTGGCAAGCATTTTGTATGCTTTGTTTTTGTTTTCAAACATAGCAACAGTGGTTTTACTGGCTCCAAGATGGAAACAACACTTGTCCATCAAGAACAGAAATGATAACATGTCTTATGTGAGATACATGCAGGGAAATATAGTAGAACTTCTGCAATAGGTAAAACATGGAGTCTTTTCTTCTTTTTTTTTTTTTTTGGAGACAGGGTCTCACTGTAGCTCAGGATGACCTTGAACTCACTATGTAACCCAGCCTGGCCTCAAACTTGTGGCAGTCCTGCCTCAGCCTCCTGAGTTGGGATTACAGGCATCTGTCACTGCCCTTGGCTTTAAAATTTAACCTATTCATAGCATTATTTTTGTTTTTTTAATTAATGCACGTTAGCAATGCAGATTCCTGGGTCTCATTTTGGTAGACTGGTGCAGGCACATAACATACTTGGATGATTTTCACTCTCCAGCACCCTCTTTGGCTCCTTTCACATTGCAGGGCTGGAGTCCATGTATAGTGTTACCTTTTCAACCCTCAGGGTACTGTGGTGGTTTTGTGCCATTTTGAGAGGAAGAAATAGGGGTTAAATAACTTCCTCGCATCCACAGCACAGTTACCTCTGCAGGAGTGGGGCAGTACCTAGTGTCACCCCTCATGACTACTTGTGACCACTGAGCAGGTTTGGGAGCAAGTTGTGTCTGCCCCAGGCAGCAGCAATATATCCTTGAGCGTCTTCCTCATCTGGGAAACAAGACATCCTAGCGGATCTCAGCTCCTGTGGACACAGATACTAATGCAGGCGAGCTCCACCAGTGGGGAGCAGATATCTGTGCTCAGCTCCCCGTGTCCCTTGTTTTATCTTGACAAATCTAAATCAGGACACGCCTCCTGGGTAGCTGTGAAGTCACCTTGTGACTCTGCATGGGCCTCGGTGAGTTCCCAAGGCTCATTTCTGCAGCCATGAAAGGAGGGTAAGGGCAGTGCCTGGGTTCCTGGGTGGACAGCAGGGGGTGCCTGCTGCTTCTCTCCTGTTGCTCACATATGCATCCAAGACAGCAGGGCTACAGACTTTTAAGGATGGAAATCATGCAGGGGTTTGGGATGACTGGAGGGTCTTGGGGTACCCTAGGATGCTGCTGATGCCACCTCACCCCGCCTCCCCCAGAATGACCAACGCCTGCCACCGGAAGTGTGTGCCACCCCACTACAAGGAGGCAGAGCTGTCCAAGGGTGAGTCCGTGTGCCTGGACCGGTGTGTCTCCAAGTACCTGGACATCCACGAGCGCATGGGCAAGAAGCTGACCGAGCTGTCCATGCAGGATGAGGAGCTGATGAAGAGGGTGCAGCAGAGCTCAGGGCCCGCGTGAGCCCAGCAGTATGCTTCAGGTGGCCTGAGTGTGGCCGAGTTTCTGTGTATATGTGTATATATTAAACGTGCTTTTGATGCCTAGTGTGTGCAAAGCACTGTGCTTGGCGTTTGGGAACAAAGAAGTGAGACACAGCTTGGTGTGGTGGTGCAGGCTGTAATCCCAGCTCTTGAGAGGCTGAGACCAGCCAGGGTCACGTAGTGAGCTCAGGGCCAACCTGGACTGCATAGTGAGACCGTGTCTCCAAAAAAGGAAAAAAATCAGGCATAGTCTCTACCAGCAGAGGGAGTCCAGTGTATTTTTTTTTTTTTTTTTTGTCTTTTTCCTTTTTATCAGTACCGGGGATTGAACTCACGACTGCCTGCTTGCAAGGCAGGCGCTTATGCCGCTGAGCTAAATCCCCAGCCCCAGTCCAGTGTATTTTAAGAGTACACACTGGTACAACAGCCTCCTTTTTGCACCTGAGGTCACTGCTTGCTGTGTGGCCTTGAATGTGGGTTTTCTATGTGTCTCAGCCTCCTCAACTGTAAAATGGGGTATAATTACAGGGCTGTTAGGATTACATGAGTTAGTAAAGCACATGAAAATATTTACTGAGTGTAGCATAATGACTGGATAATAGGCAGCACTAAATAAATATTTTTAAAAACTTGATCTGGGTATGGTGGTGCATACCTGTCACCCCAAGACCTAGGAGGCTGAGGCAGGAGAATCACTGCAACTTTGTACCATGCACTATATGGTGAGACCAACCGAACAACCAGCTTGGAGGTAGGTGACTATTTCCATAGATGACAGGAGCAGTTTAGAGGAGGGATGGAAAGTTGTATGTGGGATTGGAAAGCAAAGTGAATGGTTAAGTGTTTAAAGGTTTTGTTGTAAGACAAGGTGCGGTGCCATTAGTTCCTCTCCAGATCTTCCCCTCAGTGGGAGCACATGCCTCTCACTGTCCTGGCCACTTTCTGCAGTAGCTCTGGTGTCCTCTTTCCTGAGTGTCTTCAGCTGGGCTGCCCTGAGTTGATTCCCAATGTTGATCTTTCAGGGTCACTTTGACTCTAGGGAAGAACTGAAATCGTTTGGTGTCTCATCTGGGGACGGGGTGGATGAGGACACAGGGTTGTGTTTTTAGGAGCTGTCTTGCCATTGCATGGCACTCAGTGGCAGCGGATCTCCTCACACCTTGTAAAGACTGAGCTGGACATGGTGGTGCATGCTTGTTATCCCAGCACTCAGGAGGCTGAGGCAGGAGATTCACCATGAGTTTGGGGCCAGCCTGGGCTGCACAGTGAGACTCTGCCTCAGAAACAAAATAACTTGGGAAAGAGGACTTCAGAGCTGTGGCAGACGGTGGCCAGCACAGTGGGTTGAGTGTGTCCAGAATGAGGGGATGACTTTGGCAGGACTCAAGGCACTGGTTTTCCGCTGAGCTGGGCTTTGGGTGCACTCCTGCTCTTTTGGTCCCAGCAGGTGGACGGGAGTCCGGCTCTAAATGGTGCTACGTCAGCACAGTTTGGGGGCCCAGCTCTGAGGCACACAGTCCAGAGAGGGCCGGAGCATTGCCGCTGTCATTCAACCCCACCCCATCACTGCATCTGGCACTGAGGTGATCACAGCCTGTGCTCCCAACCTCGGCTGCTGGCCAGGGTCTCAGGAGGGGAGCGGCCACCTGCACACGCTGTCCCGAGGGGGAGAGGTCTCCTGCCACCCTGGCATGCAATGGGGATTGCGCCTGATGGGCTCTGGGTACGCCTGGGGTTCCGGTAGTTGAACCTTCAAAGTGGCCATGGAGGCGGGCATGGTGATGGGGTAACTTGGGGTTATTCTGGGCTCAAGTGAAGGTTCAAGCCAGACAAGTGGGCTACAGTCGCCAGCAAGATTTTCTTCCCGTATGATCTCAGGTGAGGCATTTGGCTGCTCCATGCCTCAGTTTCTTTATCCGTGAGATCAGAGTCCAGGTACCTGTCATTAGCTGGCTGGGAGGGTTAAGTAGAGCACCTGGGAAAGTGCCTTGACCCATAAGGACAGCTCATCTGGGTGTGGTGGTGCCCGTGGTGGTGCCCGCTTGTCATCCCAGCCTTGAGGCTGAGGCAGGAGAATCCAGCCCAGCTGGGGCCATTTTATCACTTTGTTTTAAAATTTTTTTTAAACGCCTAAGGATGTATCCCAATGCAAATCCCAAGGATCAAAAAAGTGAGCAGAGGTCAGGCCTTTCTGCGGTAACTCCAGCCAGGAGGCAGACCACAGGAACGGCCCTGTGCAAGCCCGAAGTTCAACCTGGGGCCAGCAGGTGGCGCTGTCTGCCCAGGTCTGCACGCGGAGAGCATTTCTCGCCGCCCGATTCAAATCACAGCCTGCTGCCTGTGGCCCAGGATGGGGCTGGAGGGGGAGCTGCGGAGGAGGAAGGGAGGGCTCGCAGGAGCAGATCGAGCTAGCGCCACAGTCGCACGCTAAATGCTAACGGCTGTTTCGGGTAACTTACCCAGCGGGACCGGGCAATGAACTCACTGCCTTTGTCCTGAGCTACCCCCTGTAACTTGTCTATTTTTAGTCTGTTTTCAGACTGGGGCTGGCAAACTTGCCCACAGAGTTGGGTTGACAGGCATGTGCCACCACGACCAAGGTGGGCCTGACAATCCTCACTTCATAAACGCAGAACTGAAGCTGTTGGAAGTTCGAAGCTTCCTGAGGTCAGGTGGGAAGCAGGCAGTGGCACCAGGGACCCAAGGTCACCTCGGCCACCACTCCGGGGTGGGGGGCCCAGTCCCAGCACATCACCTGTCATCTGCAGGACTTGTCGGCCTGCCACGTGCGGGTGTGTGGGGAGTGCCCACATCGAGAGGCGGGCCTGCCCCAGCCAGCCTTGGGGGCCCTGCATTCTCCAGGGCAACCAGAGAGAACGAGTCCAGCAGCCATAGGAGCCAAGACTGCAGGGTCTCTGCTCTGTCATCTCCTGCTGCAGGAGCCAAGTACTGAGGCGAGCTCCAAGTACTGAGGCCAAAAGCCCAGATGCTTTCCAGCCGCAGCCTGAGCAGATCAGTGCCCACCCTGCTTGCTGCTCGAGGGAGGCCGATCCCTGGCCCCTGACCTACTTCTGCAGAGACCCAACCCATGAGACTCAGAAGAGCTGAGATTAAAAATGTTGTTTCAAGACCCTTGCCAGGAAAAAAAAAGACCCTTGCAGGTGTGGTGCATTCCTGACTTCCCAGCTCCAAGGAGGTTGAGGGAGAAGGATTGCTATGAGTTCAAGCCTAATCTCGGCTACACAGTGAGACTTTGTCTCAAAAAAAAAAAAAAAAAAAAAAAAAAAAAAAAGACCCCAACCAACCAATCAACCAAAAAAACCATGACAAAAGGTGTGGAGCTCGCTCTGTGGGCTCAGCATCAGCGTGCAGTTCTGAGGTCCTCCCTCTTCATTTCTCCCTGGGGCCAGCCTCGGAGTCCCCTCCCAGCAGATGAATACACTGGCTGCTTGTATTCTGTGCTGCTGGGGACGTGGGCTGGGAGGCCCTCGAGGTCAGTCTCTTGTCCCTATGTGAGGAGCGCCAAGTGGCGTCCCAGCCCGCAGTCCACCTTACATTCTTCATGTGTGGTATGTGACGTGTGATTGTTGGACTGGGTCCACTACACGGCCCAGAGTCAGGCACTGGTCTTGGAGAGTGGGTGCAGGAGATGCAGTGCCTGGCTGCGAGGGCCCAGGTGGGAAGCTGTGGAGTTCCTTCGGAGTCACCAGCCCCCCACCCCTCAGCTAAACTCACAGTAACCTTCATGCCTCACCCTCCCAAGTGCTGGGATGTAGTCAGGGTTTGCAAGGCAAACAATATAATACAAGACACATAATTTACAGAATCACTTTATAACCAAAGAATTAAATACAAGAAGTACAGGAGATCTGTCCATACACTAAGACCCAAGGAATGCAGCTGAGGGCCTGGAGCCCATAGTGGTGTCCTGCAAGAGTCCAGCCTAAGACCCAGTGCTCTTAACAGTGACCCTGAGTCCAACTGGAGGCCTAGAGCACTCGACAAGGACTCATGCAAGTCTGTTTCATGCATCTGCACTGGGAAGGCAAGCCCAAAGTTCAGCAGTGGAAGCCAGAAAGTCTGTGCCATTGGGGTGAAGGAGCTGTGCCCTTAGGTTGAGGGTTCTCTATTGGAGTCAGAAGGCAATGCTCAAAATAAGGACCAGGGCTCCACTGAGAAGTGCCACAGCCATCCTCAGTGACAACCAGATCCCGAGCTCCTCTGATGATAACAGTTCTTATCAAGAAGCCACCGTGACAAGCTTCTCCTGGAGACTGGACAACACACATCTTCCCCTTGGGCCAAAAAGCAATGCTCAAAGTGAGAACCTACAGCAACAGGAAAACTAACCCAAACTTCTCCTCATGTCTCCTTTTCATGCTGACAACAGTCCTTGTCTGGGCCCTCCACACCCAACAGCACACTGATTCGGGTCAGCTGGGGTCACAAGCTGACCATCTTGTCAGTCTACCTTGTGGGATGACAGGCGTGTGCCAGCACGCTCAGCTTCTTTTTAAAATTCTAAGTAGAAACTACATCAGTGTCCTCCTAAACGGCTTCAGTTGCTGCTTTCTAGTGTCTCCTCTGCTTAGGGAACACAAACTCAAGCGTATCTGCTCCCTTTGTCAGAAAGAAACGACCAGCTGGGTGCCCCAATGCATGCCTGTAATCCTGGTGGCTCAGGAGGCTAGACAGGAGGGTTGGAAATTCGAGGTCAGCTTGGGCAGTTCAGCAAGATTCTGTCTCAAAGTGCAAAGAAGGAGAAGGGACGAGTGACAGCTTAGCGTGGGGGTGCAGGGAGAAGTCGGAATTCAGGAATTTGCATCTCCTGCCTCCCAATGGAGGAGTCTGAAGCCTCCCACAGCTCATTCCCAGGTGATCTGGCCAGCAAGTTCAGCCTGGTCGCCACCACTGTCTTCCCATTCACTCAACCACCATGTATGGATTGCTTCAGGGCAGGTCCTGTGACTGCAGCAGGCACGCTGTCACCTGTAACGCAGCGGCTCCTAGGTTTGGGCAGGGAGGACCCAAGGCTCTTTCCAGATCAACATGCGGCTCCATGCAGGCAGAAGGGCAGGTATGAGAGGCCCCAGCCCAGCCCCTGAGGTTTCAGGACAGGAACAACTCAGGCCTGGCGGCCAGGTGCTCCTGTCATCTGGAGCAGGTGCGGAGCAGGGTGCCGGGTTGTCAGCCGGCTGCACACCAGCTCTCCCACCAGCTCTGCACTGCACACCTGCTCATGTGCCGGGGACACAGCCTGTGTGCACAGCCGGGGTGGGGGTGGGGGATATAGGAGAGGCAGGGGGGGTATAGGAGAGGCAGCGGAGCGTAAAGGGCAAGGCTGACCCCACCCAAGCCTGTGTGCAGTGGCACACAGTGGTGCAGTGGCAGGTTCCCATGTGCATGCTCAGAGCGTATTAGCAGCGCTGTTTATTCCCAGAGAATTCCACCTGGGCAGCAGTGTTGAGGAAGAGGTCTTTTTCTTTTCCCTTGGGGCTGTGGATTGAGCTCCATCTGCAGTGCTCTCATTCCCTTTTATTAAATGAAGTCTCACTCATTTGCTAAGTTTCCCAGACTGAGCTCAAGTTTGTGATCCTCCTGCCTCAGCCTCCCAAAGTGCTAGGATTACAGGTATGCACCACCACACCTGGCCAAGGAGTTTGATCTTGACTTGGAAGTTTTGGGGGCTTTTTTGTGTCCTGGGGATGCATCCCAGGGCTTTCCACTCTCTGGGCAAGCCGCCTAGTCTGGACTCTATCTAATCTTAACCACCAAGTGCTGGATTTTAAGAAGTGAAACTGTCAAAGGCTGTCCTTGGTGTTTCAGTGAGGCCCAGAGTCCTCTGGATTTAATGTGTACATTTTGGGGAACCACACAGTGGTTGCTTGTGCTGTTGCCTCCTGTCTCAGGACCCCTTGGAGCTTCCTGTGCCTTTGCTCAGGTTCCAGGACTCAGGGCTGCCCATTGCTCTCCAGATGTGTGGCGGGAGATGCACATCTGTACCTGAGATTACTTGCCATCACCTCAAGGACCCTCCCATGTCTCATGATGCCAACACTGAAATCACCCCGAGTCAGTCACTTAGCAGCTGGAATCCTCCAGTCACCAGGTTTGAAATAACACAGGTGCTCCAGCAGTGACCATTTATGCTGCTTACTCCGCTGTACAAACTGGTGTTGAAATCACTGTGTCCCCCAGGCTGGGGTGCAAATGATGGGGATCCTCCTCTTCAGCCTGCGCGGTACTGGGATCACAGGCGTGCGCCACACCTACCTGCATCCCGATGCCCATAGCAGGTTGGCCGGTAACCGTCGTCTCTCCCAGCATTTACAGAGAAGAAAAACAGGAGCTCAGAGAGGTTAAGGCAGGAGTCCAGAGTGACCCAGGCTGGTCCGCTATAACCCGGACACCCCGGATTCCAGCCCCCAAACTCACCCGCCAGAGGGCAGCCTTCTTTCTGACCCGAAGGGGAGGCGGGTCGGGGAGCGGGCGCCCGGGGACAGCATCCCCTGGCCGGCAAGTCACGTGCGCGCGAAACCCGAGCCGGCAGAGGCGGAGGGCGCGAGGGGAACGGACTGCGCTGCGGGGTGCGCCCCGCCCGGCCCTCCCCTTCCTCCTGCCAGGCCACTTCCTCGTACGGAGCCGAGCGGGCACACTTGTCACCCTCCACCGCCGGGTCACAAGCCCGGCCCCCGGTGCAGCTCCAGGGCGCCTTCCCCGGGTGTGCGCGCCGCCCCGCCCGCTAGGGCCAGCTACTTCCTCCGCCCGCGCGCGCTCCACGTGGCAGCAGCGCCCGACCGGAGGGGCTGCAGCACCCGGCCGGAGAGCGAGTCCCCGCAGGCCGCACCATGGCCCCCTCGCTGGCGCGGGCGTACCGCAGGCGCTGGTGGATGGCTAGCACCGCTGTACTGGAGAACCTCTTCTTCTCCGCCGTGCTGCTGGGCTGGGGCTCGCTGCTCCTCATGCTGAAGCAGGAGGGCGTCTACTCCAGCCTGTGCCCAGGTAGGGAGTCGAAAAGCCGGGCGGGCAGCCGGCGGGCAGCGTGCTGGCAAAGGGCGGTCTCTGCCCTGACCTCTGCTCTGATTCACGTGGGACTACAGCTATCCTACTGGGCGCCCAGATCCTGCAGTGAAAACCTCCAGTCAGAGCAGGGTGCAGCTGCACCTCCTCAGGGCACCTGCACTCCCAGCACTGGGGAAGCTGAGGCAAGTCGATTGCAAGTTCAAGGCCAGCCTGGGCTACTGAGACCCTGACTCAAAACTCAGAAAGCAGAACCAAACAGAAGTGGGGCACCTTGCTGGTTGAGAAGTTTTTTCTTTATTTCTTTGCAGTGGGTCAGCCCTAGCCCTGGCCTCAGGATTAAGAGATGGGTGCTTGTGAGGCTCCCCAGAGAAGATGGATGTGCAGTGCCCTCCTTGGGCCCCCATTTGCACTTGGAGCCCCTTTCCTGCAGGCTGGGTATGAAAAGGACTGTGATTTCCCGCTCCAGTGGCCTTGGCCTGTGGGAATGGCCCTGACCGGGAGGGAGCGGGCTATGAGCTGAGGGCTGTCTGCAGGGCCAGGCAGGAAGGGGCTGCCTGAGTCCATGGACATTGTGCTTTCCCCGGGAGAGGGCCATCGTGCCCTCCCCTGCCCTGGCAGGCTATCCCACCCACTCTGCCCTAAGCGCTGAACTTTTGCTCCTCTGTGGCTGGGCTTGGGCAAGCCCCGAGTGCTGGCCTGACAGCTGGGCTGTGGTGTGGGGAAACCCAGTTGCCCTGTGCGGAGGCGGGAGGTCTTGGTCTAACCGCTCCCCAGGCCGTCAGGGTCATCTGTGGGGAGGCAACAGGTGGCAGTGAGAGATGGCCTCCTGCCCATGCCTGCAGCCCCAACTCCAGGGCTGGGCTGCCTAGGAAGGCGGGGCAGACGCCAGAGGTGAGGCCTGAGGGCCTTAGATAGGGCCCCGGGAACCCACAGGAGGCCCAGATGCCCTGAGCTGTCCCTGGAGTGGGCCACGGACCTGGCCTCTGCTGCCCAATGGCCCTATGGCCTTGGTGTGCACCTGGCTGATGGCCCCTTCCTGCCTCTTCCAGCTGCAGGAGGTGGTGTTTTCCTAAAGGCCTTGCTGCAGAGGAATTTACATCATCCCTTTGGAGATGGGCTGAACCGTCAGCACACCCAAGGAACAGGGACCAGTCACTGTTTAACATGCTGTGTCACTCCAAAACTCCTGCCTCCTCTTTAAGGGCCCATTCCTTCACCTGTAACTTGTTTTTATTGTTACCAGGAATCAAACTCCCAACCTCATGCTGGCAGGCAGGACCTATGCCCCTGACCTACATCCCTTCACTTACACTTTTTAAAGCAGTAGACAACTGACTTCCTTGCTTTCTTTTGGAGACAGGGTGCTGTGCAGTTTAGGCTGGCCTTGAACTCATGTCAATCCTTCTGCCTCAGTCTCCCATGTACTGGAATTGGACATGTGGGTGCCACTATGTCCAGATAAGTTTATTTTATTTATTTATTTCTTTATTTTGGTCCTTTTGAGACAGGGTCTTGCTGTGCGGTTCAAGCTGACCTCAAGCTCACTTTGTAGCCCAGGCTGGTTTTGAACTTAGAGCAATCCTCCTGCCTCAGACTCCAGATTGCTAGGATCACTTGAGTGCCCCGCCATGCCCCGCTCTTTTTATTTATATTTGTTTACTTACTGGCCTTCAAGACCTTTGCCTGAGTTGCATG
The DNA here is from genome assembly GCF_034190915.1 of Cavia porcellus. Taxonomy (NCBI): domain Eukaryota; kingdom Metazoa; phylum Chordata; class Mammalia; order Rodentia; family Caviidae; genus Cavia; species Cavia porcellus. Next base: position 51,014,718 of record NW_026947500.1, on the reverse strand, counting down.
TGCATCCTGTTTTTAAAGCCTGACACAGGATCTTGCCAGGTTTCTCCCCGGCACTGGCAGCAGCATCCCAGGGCTTGTTTCCCCAGCTGGCAGCTGCCTCTGCTGTCATCTGCTCTTGCCCTCTCCACCTGTTGGGGTGCCCAGCAGATCCAGGGTGATGTTCCTGGCCATGCTGCCCAAGCACGGGGGCTCTCTGGAGCCTCGTTCTGCAGTGACCCCAGCACACAGATTCAGATCAGGAATCTCTGTCCTGGGAGCAGGTGGCTCGGCTTCCTGCTCTGCTATGTGCTGGTCTCGTGACTTGAGCCACTTGCCACGCGTGGGCACAGGGACCCCTGGTGTCCACCACCCAGGGATGCTGTGGACAGGAATGGAGGGAACGGACAGCTCTGATAACGCCGAGGGGGTGGGGATGTTGCTTCAGCCCCAGTGCCCTCTTTGGAGCTCTGTGTCTTTCCCAGTCTGTAAAACAGAGCAGACAGTTGTCACCTTACTGGCACAGAACGAGAGTTCAGTGATGCCATCGAGCAGGTCTTATATGGGCTCAACAAGTGTGGAACTCACTATTGAGGTGTCATTGACATAGGTTCAGGGGCTCAGAAGGGAGGCTGGCAGAGAGACCTGCTCAGCAGCCTCCCGGTGGCAGAGTACACTGTCCTCCCCCCATAGAGGGGCTACGCAGAGCTCCAGCACCTCTTGGAGCAACTATGGGTGCCAGGTTTGGCACTGACCCCAGGAGGCTGCTTGGCGGACCCAAGTCCTGGCAGCTTCTCAGACCTGGGGCCCTGACGCAGCTTAACCATTTTTGTGTGCACAGGTGTTGTTTAAGGCACAGTGGCCTTGAGCTCTTGGGAGGATGCTCATTACACATGCCCTCGTGTCTGTGCATTGCACACTCCCTCCTGTCTGCGTGCCTAGCCCTACACTGCAGGCACTCGCTGCCCCTATGCCATTCAGGTCCACCGGATGGCCTGGCTTCTGCTTCGGAGTCCACCTCAGCACTAAGCTGCCGAATGTGTCACCCAGCTCGCTGGCCCCTCTCCCAAGAGTGCGCCCCAGTGGAGATACCGGTTTTCCTTCCGTATCTCACAGCCAGAGCTTTAAAAAGAGATTACAGTTTACTTAGTGGCCAGTGAATAGAGAGATAGAAGTGCAGGTTTTTAGATTCTGCCTGGGGGGAGGGGTGGAGAACGTTGTGGGGAGACGATAAACCCAGTGAAGGGGAGAAGCTCTCTCACTGAGTTGCCCAGGCAGGACTCACACTTGCAGTTCTCCTGCCTCAGCCCAGCGCCACTCTCCACGCTTGGGTTCTATTCACTGTTTAGGGTGTGGTAAGGAACACGTGGAAGAGGCTGGTGTTCTTGTGAGCTGCTGGGACGCTGTCGCTTGACTGTGTTAAGAATTGGAGGGAGGGATGATGTCTGGTTCTGGGGCTCTGAACCCAAAGGCAGGTTAGGACCACCCGGCAGGTGTTAGCTAGCCCAGGCCCAGAGCCAAAGAGAGCGGTGTCATCCCATGGGAGAAGGCAGGGCCTGGCCAGGGTGTGGGGGGAGCTCTGCCAGCTTGTCAAGGCCAGATCTTCCCAACCCTGTCTTTGAGATGGGGTTTTACTACGCTGTCCAGGCTGACCTTGGACTCCTGGACTAGGGGGACCCTCTGCCTCAGCCGGGCCTGGCTAACTGTGTAAAGATGCAGCAATCCGGGTTTTATGTGCTGACTGCTGAGTTTAAACTGGTATTCAGTTACAATGAGCAGCGCCCCCAGGGTCAACCCTGCCCCAAGCCACACACTGGTGGGGGTGCTGCCCGCCACTGTCGTGCCTCTCTCTCCATCTCTTGATTTGCCCCTGTCCCAGCCTCGAGCTTAAATCCAGCAAGCATCCAAGAGTATGTGGAGTGTGAACACACCTCAATGGAGGGAGGAGCAGCCATCCTAGCCATCACTGTGGCCCCTAAAGCTGTGCTATCTGAGCCCCGGCTCTTCCCCCAGGTGGCGGCTGGTGTCTGTGTGCAGCATCCTGCTCCAGGCAGCCAGGCTCTGTGCTCTCTGTGATGGACGCTGGGGCTGTGCCAGCTGCCCCACTCTCTCAATCACCCTGCTGTTTCCTGTTGGTCACTTATGGCAGCCCCCTGAGGAACTGCTGTCCACTGGCTTGGGCTTCGCCCCTCTTTGATGGCTGAGGGACTGAGGCACAAACCGGCAGCTCCAGGCCCAGGACACACAGCTCCTAAGGTGTGGTGGTAGCGGGGACCCTGTTTGCCTGCCTCCTGGGAAAGCCCTGAGTTTGTCCTGGGTAGTACTGGGCAGACAGAGGGTATTGGTGGGGACAGCTACAGTGACTCAGCCAAGACTCCCTATGTCCCACTGCTGCAGGCTGGCGGCTTACCTTGAGGCTGGGTTCACGAGGGTGGTGGAGGGCAGGGGACACCTTGATCCTTGGCTCTTGCCTGGGCTGCTGTGACTGAGGACAGAGATCGTTTCTGACAGTGAAGTGCTTGGTGGGCACGAGCTCCCATGATTGCCAGGAGTCAGTGTGACAAGCACCACATGGACTGTGCCCTTCAAAGAGGGGGTGCTCCCTGCTGGGGGTCCTCCGTCCCCCACAAGCTTGGGCATAAAGGTGTTATTACACTTGAATGCCCACTATTTTGTTTGAGTTAGGTTCTTTTGATGTGATGCTGGGACTGAGCTCAGGGCCTTTGCACTGAGCCGCATCTCAGCTCTGTTTTAACCTTTTACTTTGAGACAGGGTCTCACTAAATTGCTAAACTGCCAGGTTGGGCTGGAAGTTTCAATCCTCCCCACTCAGCCTCCCACAAGGCTGGGTTTGAGGGTGGTGGCAGCATAGCCCACGCTTGTGTGGTGTTGGCGCTTGGGCCGAGGGTGTGTGTGATCCTCCTGTTTACAGAGTGCCCCACATCGACCCACATTGCTAGGCTCTAGGCTGCAGGGTGAGGCTGGGGTGGACCTCAGGCCCCCAAGCTGGGCTGCCCCTTCCCATGCCCTACTGTGCTGACCCCTCCTGCTTCTCTCAGCGGAGAACACCACCAATGCCACACAGGTGGCAGAGCGCCAGTGGCCCAGCTGTGACCAGCAGGACGAGATGCTCAACCTGGGCTTCACGGTGGGCTCCTTCTTGCTGAGCGCCACCACCCTGCCCTTGGGAATCCTCATGGACCGCTTCGGCCCTCGGCCCCTGCGGATGGTGGGCAGGTGAGGTGGTTGGGTCTTTGAGCTGCCGGGCAGGGTGGGGGACGGGGAGCATGGGGCTCAGTGCCACCCCCTCCTGTGTTCCTGTAGTGCCTGCTTCGCAGCATCCTGTGCCCTCATGGCCTTGGCCACGCAGAACCCAGAAGGTGAGCTGCTTCGGGCCTCTGCTGGATGAGCCGGGTGGGTGGAGGTGCAGGGTGACCTCAACTCCACACCCTGCTCTGCCCTGCTCCCCTCGCAGCCCTGTCCCAGCTGATCTTCCTGGCACTGTCCCTGAATGGCTTTGCTGGCATCTGCCTCACATTCACGTCCCTCACGGTGAGTGTGTGGGGGGCAAGAGAGGAGGGAGGACGGGGGGGAGGGGATCCGTAGGTGCAGATGGGGTGCAGGGGTGAGATCTGCATGTGGCAGCTAAGGTAGGGGAGTGGACTGTGCCCTTGTGGATGAAACTGTGTGTGCACACGCGTGTGTACTCATACACACCAAGCCTGCGTGTGTCTGCTGAGCTCTCTCTAGACACTGGGACTCTGCAGTACAAACAGGTCTGTCACCATGTCCTTGTCTTCCAGGAGCTCCCATTTCAGGGTTAGGGAGCACAGGCAGCCCTGGAAGCAGTAAACTAAGTTTTGTCAGTAGTCCAAGTGTGGGAGAACTGGATAACAGGCCAGGACCTGCACAGGGTCCTGGGGGGCGGGGGCAGCCGCCTGGGGCAGGGGTGTGTGGTGATGTCCCAGCCCGCCCGTGGCTGGAGCTCTTCTCGGGGCTGATCTACCCAGGTGTGCACGTGTGTGTCTTTCTGTGCGTGTGTGTTTATGTGTGTGAGTGTAAGGGTTAAAGGCCTAGGCGGGTGGCCAGGGTAGGAGGAGGGAAGGTTCAAGGTTGTTTATCTCTGATGGGGCCAAACTGGGTGTTTGGCGGTTTCTCCTCACCCCAGCAGCCGCCTTTAATTCCAGCTGGGGACATTTCACAATTCTAAGGAAGCCATCCTTTCCTACCAGTCCCTCTCCTCGGCCAGCTCCGGCTGTGTAACTTGGCTCAGTTCCCTAATCATTTCTCCCTGGCCAGAGGCTTGACCTCGAACACTGCCCTGCTGCAATGACAGGGGCTCCGCCCACCGCTGTAATCTCCAGCCAACCATAGGGGCCCATGGCGGCCCCGCCCTGCCCCACCCCTCCGTGGCCCTGCCCAACTGTCTTAGGCCACACCCCCACTGTCAACTCCACCCCCAGGGGCTATAATCTGCAGTCAATGGTAAGGCCTGGTGCTGGCCCCACCCCACCCCACCCTCAGAGGCTCCACCTCCGCTGGCAGCTGGCTGTAACCTCTAGCCAATAGTAGGGCCTGGTGCCAGCCCTGCCCCACCACACCCCCTCGCAGGCCACGCCCCCACCAGTTGCTCCTTTCCAGCAGGCTGGTCATTGTTAACAGTGCCACCTGGGTAGGTGCCACTTGTCATCCTCCATGTTCCTAGCATACCAGTCACGGTCAGCCCATTGTTAGCCTGGCCAGCCTTACCCTCCCCAGGATGCTGGCCTGAGACTGTACCCAAGGACCCTGGGGGGCAGAGATCCACAGCCTGGCACCCTTACCTGTTGTCCTTGGCAGAGGCTGAAGGCCAACTGCTGCCTGGGGCCTCTCTCCCTTTCTGATCCGTGTTTAATCACCTACTCTCTCAGAGCTAGTTGATTTTTTTTTTTTTTTTGGTCTTTTTCCTTTTTTATCGGTACCAGGGATCGAACTCACGACTGCCTGCTTGCAAGGCAGGAGCTTATGCCGCTGAGCGAAACCCCCAGCCTGAGCTAGTTGATTTTTAAAAAATTAATTAGTTAATTAATTTTTCGAGACAGGGTCTCGATCTGTAGTTCAGGCTGGCCTTGAGCTCATTATATAACCCAGGCTGGCATCGAACTCATGATGATTCTCCTGCCTCAGCCTCCTGAGTGTTAGGATTACAGGTACATGCCACCAGGCCCGGCTGCTCAGAGCTATTTGAGCTCCATCTACTCAGCTTCAGATCCCTCTAGCGGAGGGGATGGGTTCTGCGTGGCATCTGCGGTCCTACCCAGCTGGGGGATGCAGTTACCAGGGAAGGACAGTGGGCTGGAGGGGGCACGATTGGGGCCAGACAGATCAGTGTTGATCTGAGCTGGTGTGGCAATGGGGTGTCACATGATCAGGGCATTTGGTCCGGGACGGGGGTCATCTGCAGTGTCAGGAGACCCTGGGTCCGGTCCCCAGGCCCCCACCGAAAGTAAAGTGCTCCACAAACAACTTGCTGGGGAAGCCCTGGGAGGAAACAGTTACCCGTGTCCAAGCACTGGGTGAGGGAGCCCCTGGTGGCACTGGGAGCACCCCACCCCATCCCCTGCTCATGGCCATTTCCTCCCCAGCTGCCCAACATGTTCGGGAACCTGCGCTCCACGTTCATGGCACTCATGATCGGCTCCTATGCCTCCTCTGCCATCACCTTCCCGGGAATCAAGGTGTGGAGCTGGGGGCGGTGAGGTCCCTGGGCCGAGGTGAACCTGGCTGGGGCCGGTAGGGGCAGCCTCCTGTGAGGTCCGTTCGTCCTCATGCTGCTTTCTTGCCCCGAGTACCCAGAACAGCTCCTCCTCCCTTGGGGCTGAAGGCTCGATTTGATCTGCTGCTCCCCACTCTCTAATCAGTGTTCACGTTTCTGGGGGGCAGTCTTTGGAGGAGTTGCAAAGAGTTAAGCAGGACACTCAAAGAGAACAGAAGTCAGATTTGTCCAAAAGGCAATGACAAGAGTAAACAAAAGAGCCAGTCACGTTGCACAGCCATCATCCCAATGCTTGGGGGGAGGCTGAGGCAGGAGGATCCTTGGCAGTTTGAGGCTAGTCAGGGCTACACTGCAAAAAGTGACTAAAAAAAAAAAAAAGAAGTGAAGAGGGAAAAGTGGAGGTTTGCTCCACAGAGCTGCGGTGGGCAGCAAGAGGGGTTCACAGCTGTCCAGGGGCAGGTCCTAGGGTTCTGGGAGGATTATGGTGGGGTGGACAGGAGGCCTGCCTGGACTACACACTGAGGCGCTGTCTCAAAAAACAAAACAAAACAAAATCATGAGAAAAATCAGGACGCCTGGGGCAGGGGCAGCCATACCAGCACTCGGGGGCCTGGTGCATCCTTCCTGGGGGGCCCTGGTGCGGGTGGAAGAGCCAGCGTGGGGTTGCGGGGTGCGGCTCTTTGTCTCTGGCTTTGGTTTCCAGGCCAAGGCAGCGGGGTGAAGAGGCCCTGCAGGCCGAGCTCTGCCTCCAGGGGGCGGCAGGCAGCCTCCTCCAGCACGGCCTCTCTGTCCCTGCAGTTGATCTACGAGGCTGGCGTGCCCTTCGTGGGCATCATGTGCGCGTGGTCCGGCCTTGCCTGCCTGATCTTCCTCAACTGCGCCCTCAACTGGCCGTCAGAGCCATTCCCCGCCCCCGAGGAAGTGGACTACAGGTGGCTGTAGGGCCTGGGGGCGAAGGGGCGCCCCCTGCTGGAGGGGAGCTGCGGGCAGGAGAGCGGTGGAAGCTCCGGGTGCCGCGGGCCTGGCCCCCTCCTTCTGGAGGTGGTTGGCCGAGCAGTGCTGGCCTCCTAGCGATTTTCCTTTCCGGGTTTGGTGGCGATCAGAACAGGAGGTCACCTGCACTGGCATCAGATGCTGCGTGGACCCTCAGCGGAGGGTGCAAGCGCCTTGGGTGTGTGGGTCTGGAGCGGCCCGGAGGAGGACACAGGAACTCCTGGCTGGGTTGGCTGCTGGTGGCTGAGGGTAGGCTCTGCTCCGCAGGCAGAAGGTCAAGCTCGCAGGGCTGGCCTTGGACCACAAGGTCACTGGCGACCGCTTCTACAGCCACGCAACCGCTGTGGGTCAGCGGCTGAGCCAGGAAGTGCCCAGCCTGGACAAGGGGACTGATGCCTTTCTAGTCCCCCGGGACGGGACGGGCGCCTCCCACGGCCAGCCTGAGAGTAAGTGTCCCTCTAGCCCCTCTGTGGTCCCCACAGCCTCCCTCCCCCCCTCCCCCGTGTGGCTGGGGGCTGGGGTGCACTGTCCGCCCACAGGTCAAGAACCAGAGATCCCCACGTTCATGAATCAGGTGCAGGCTCAGGCTCAGGACAGGGAGCACTCCAGGTGGAGAGGGGAACCGGGATGCTGCTGACCCCAGGCAGGGAATCAGGTGTAACCTGGTTAGAATGCTCAGGCTCGGCCTCTGGTGCTTAGCGCCCCCTGCTGCCCACAAGAGGCACTGTGCCCATGTGTTAAGCCTTTCGGGGAGGATGGGCTGCCCTGCCCCCGCGACAGGCGGCTGCCCGAGAGAAGGCGGTGGTGAGCAACACAGGCCTGAGGGCCGTCACCCCCACCCCCACCCCTAAGATGGTGGCTGAGACAGGAGGATCACCGGGGTTAGGGAGTTCACACTAGCCTGGGGAACATCGCTGAGTCCTGTCTCAGAGAGCTGTTACACATGCCCCGTAGGGTTTGAATCCACAACGCCCTTAAAGATGCTCCGTGGAGACAGTTAGGAGCCGAGCTAGCCAGGTGCAGTGGTTCGTACCTGTCATTCAGTCTTCCCGGGAGGATGAAGCAGGAAGGGCTCAAGTTTGCAGGTTGGAACCTGGCCTGAGGATGTAGCTCAGTGCTGGCACAGGCAGAGGGAAAGTTCTGGGGCTCAGGGGGAGCCCTGCTGTCTCCAGAGGCCATCCCCTTTCGCAAGAGCCTGCTTTCCCCCATCTTCCTGTGGAGTCTGCTGACCATGGGCATCACGCAGCTGCGTGTCATCTTCTACATGGCTGCCATGAACAAGATGCTGGAGTTCCTGGTGACCGGGGGTCCGGAGTATGGTGAGCCACGGGCTGGGCCAGGACAGGGCTGGGGTCCCCTTCCCACCACTCACGGTGCCTGCCTTCCAATCCACAGAGACCAGCGAGCTTCGACAGAAGGCGACTGAGACAGGTAGAACCTGGCCAGGCCCACGGCTGCTGTCACCCTTGTGGCCAAGACCTGGGGCAGAGAGTCGGGGTGGGAAGGCCCTGCCTGTGGTTCAAACCACTCTTCCCACCCCCAGTCAGCTTCTACTCATCTGTCTTCGGGGCCATGCAGCTGCTCTGCCTCGTCACCTGCCCCCTCATTGGCTACGTCATGGACTGGCAGATCAAGGACTGTGTGGATGCCCCAGCCAGAGGCTCTGGCCATGGAGAGGCCAGGTGACTCATGGGCTGGGGACCTCGAGGGGTTTTCATGTCCTTTGTGCTTGCACATGCAGCTCTCATTTCCCTGGACACTGGTGGCAGGGCTTTCTCCCCATTTTACAGATGGGGAAACTGAGGCCAGAGGGGCACAGTTTGCTTATGGATAAGAAGAGCTGGATGTGGTGGAACACTCCTGTCATCCTAGCACTCAGGAGGCCCAGGCAGGAGGAGCACTGTGTGTTCAAGGCCAACCTGAACAACATATAGAGGCCCTATATCAAAAAACAACAAAACCCAAAACTGGAAAAACAAACAAAAAATGCAGAAGAGCTGGTGGTGGTGCTGGTGGGGTCCCAGGTGGTCTTACTCCATCCTGCCCTCACTGTGCAGCTGATAGAGGTCACAAGGGTGAGGACCTCAGCCAGTCACCCGCAGGGTTGGCTGCAGTGCCCTCCTGGGCTGCATCAGCTGTGCACTGCTACATAAAAAGTGTCCCTGTCCACCGGCATCCAGGCTGGGAGGAGCGTGGGTCTGAGCTCCTGCTCAGTGTGTGTGGGGGCCCTGGGCTCCATCCCCAGCACACAGAACAAAACCAAACATAGCTGCGTTCCATCTCACAGTCACTGAGGCATCTCTGCCTCAGTTTCCCTCTTCAGATTGTGCCCAGCCAGGGCGAGGGCTGCAGGGATCCTAGGTGCTGCAGTGGGGCAGGCAGAGGCCAGGGATTTTTACAGTATGGTCTTTGCAGCAGCCCAGGCCACTTAAGGCTGCACACTGTCCCTCACAAGAGGACCTGGGTGGCACCAGGAGGGACTTCACAAAGGTGGGCTTCTGGGGTGACAGTCTGTTTGTCTGTCTGTCTGTCTCCCTCTCTCTGGGAATTGAACCCAAGCTCTGCATGGGACTGCAGCCTTGGCCCGTTTTACTTTATTTTTTAATGTTTTTGAGACAGGGTCTTGCTATGTAGTTCAGGCTGGCCTTGAACCCACAGTGATCCTCATGCCTCAGTCTCTTGAGTGCTGGGATGGCAGGCATGCACCACCATGCCTTATTTTTTATTCTATGATAGGGTCTCAGTAAGGTCTAAGTTGCCCTGGCTGGGCTGGAACTTGGGGTCCTCCTGCCTCAGCCTCCCAGACTGCTGATGACAGCTGTGTGTCACCTGCCTGGCTCACTCCAGAGAATCTGAGGTCTCTGAATCTGCATTTTCAGGAGCCCCCGGGTGCTGCTCGTAGCTAGTAGTTGAGAGCCAGTCAGAGGAAAGGTTTTCTGCTCACTGGCAGGGGCAGAGCTAGGAGCCAGGGGAGGTTGAGGCAGTGGGTGACCTCTGATTCTTCCCAGGGACTCATCAGCCACCAAGTCCTCCAGGCCACGCTACTGCAGGACTCAGAAGCTCACCAATGCCATCAATGCCTTCGTCCTGACCAACCTGCTGCTTGTGGGCTTTGGGGTCACTTGCCTCATCGACAGCTTGCCCCTACAGGTAGCCCTCTGTGGCCCCGTTGCCATGAGGAAATATGCCAGACTCGGGCCTTCTACCCCTGCGGGGTTTGGGGAGCATTTTAGATTTGCCACATTCAATGGTACTGGGGCCTGCGCACTCAGCTACACCAGGAACCCTTTCTTATTTTGAAACAGGGTCTCCCCTCATTGCTCAGGCCAGGCTGGTCGAACTCGGGATCCTCCCGCCTCAGTCTCCCAGATGTGAGCGCCAGCCACAGCCTGGGGTCTCCTGACTGTTCCCCTCTCCTTTTGGTTTCAGTTTGTGACCTTTATCCTGCACACCATGGTCCGTGGCTTCTTCCACTCAGCCTGTGGGGGCCTGTACGCCGCCGTGTGAGTAGCCGCACAGGGCCCGGGCCTCCTGAACCCCACTCCCTGCCCCAGATGCTGGTTGTGGGTGCTGTCTGGGCCACCCTGTTCTTGACCCGGCGACCTTCTTTATTTTTATTTTTTGGTACTATGGATTGAACACAGAGCCTTAGCACAGAATTATTTATATTTCCAACCCTTTCCAAGTATTTTGTGAATCTGAGGCAAGGTCTTGCTGAGTTGCCATTCATGCTTGGGACTGTCCTGCCTCAGTCTCTCAGAGGGCTGATGATGGGCATGTACCGCCCCCACAGGGCCCACTCCAGAGATCCCAAGGTCAGGGCTGGGCCCTGTGAGGAGCCAGGGCAGGGACAGGGTGGGTGTGGGGTGCGAGGGTCCTAATGCTGGGCTGCCTGCAGGTTCCCGTCCAGCCACTTCGGGACACTGACCGGCCTGCAGTCGCTCATCAGTGCCGTGTTCGCCCTGCTGCAGCAGCCACTCTTCATGGTCATGCTGGGGCCGCTGCACGGGAAGCCCTTTTGGGTGAGAGCTGGGACCAGGGGGCAGGGTGGGGGAGGCGGCCTACACGTCACCACACTCTGGGAACCTGAGGTGGGAGGATCACAAGCCACAGCCCCGCACGGGCAAATTAGCAAGACCCTGTCTTGAGATAAAAAATATAAGGGGTGGGGGTGCAGCAGCTCCGTGCAAAGGCCCTGAGTTTAGTCCTGCCTGTTGCAACATGAAAACCAAACCAAACTCCCCTCCTCTCTCAGCAGGTGTCCGGCATTTTGTTTGCTCCTTTTTGTAATACAGGGCCTGCTGTGCAGTATGGTTTGGCCTTGAGCTCACTATTGGAGCCCAGGCTGGCCTTGATCTCGGGGCTGCCTTCCTGCCTCAGCCTCCCAAGTGTTGGGCTCACAGTGGCCACCATGCCTGGCAGCTTCTTCCTGAGATGGACACATGCCTGGTTCTTCGAAAGCAGTGTGGTCCTTGGGGGCTGCCGTCCTGGGCCTGGCTGCTGTCTCTGTGTGGTCAGAGACCTCCTGTTCCCAGGCTGAGTGGGACACTGGGCCATCACGGGCCAGGCCCACCTCAGGGAGGCCCAGTGTGGTGGCCCAGCCGCTGACTCAGCTTCTCTCCCTGCCCACAGGTGAACCTGGGCTTGCTGCTGTGCTCGCTGCTGGGCTTCCTGCTGCCTGCCTACCTCTTCCACTACCGAGCCCGGGTCCAGAGGCAGCTGGCCAAGCCTGGCCCGGGACCCCCTACGGCTCCCTGTGTTCCCAAGGTGGCAGCCTGATGTCCATCCACAGCCAAGGACTTCAGGCCAGGGGCCACCAGAGCCACCGGGTCCCATGCCGGCGCAGAGCCCCAGGCAGAGCTTCTGCAGGACTCACACAGGGCCCTCACGGAGCTACGTCCCCATCCCTCTGGCCAGACTGTGCCACCCCTCCAGTGGGTGCAGTGTCCTGATCTAGGGGGCCAGGCAGGCTCCCTCCTGGTGCTGTTCCTTGGTCTTGGAGGAAGTGAAAAGGGACGCTGAGGCGGGCCTGAGCCAGGGCGGCACCGTTCTTTGCATCCAGCCCGGCTGTCCCCTGCCCTGGGCAGAGGGCGCCTGTGCTTTGGCACACGGGGCTGGGGGAGGGGGGTGTCAGGTGCCCCAAAGGCGCTAAACTGGATGCCCCAGACCCCGCTGGGCGCGCCTTTTAGCGCCTCCTACTTTGTGTTCGAACTCCACACAAACTGAGCTTCCTGGTAGACTGGGTTTACGTTTGCTTTTTGAGACACAGTCTCTCACCGTCGTCCAGGCTGACCTCACACTGGTGGTGATCCTCCCGCCTCAGCCTCCCTGCGCTGCAGGACAGCCTGCGTGCCCGCGCTGCGCTCACTCCCGCAGACTCTGCGGTTGCTGACCCCCGTTCCCAGCCCCTGTCCAGTGCTGTCCCCACAGTCTGGGGCGCGAGACCTGCAGGTCGGGGTGCGCGGAGCTCGGAGCGTCCGGCAGGTGGCGCTGCGGGAACGCGGGGACAAACTGGACGGCGGGGACCCCACGACCCCGCCAGCTGGGCCCGTGCGTGCGGGGACGAGACTGACACCAGGCTCTCGCTCCCACCCGGGGACTGAGAGGGGCGAGGGGGAGGGAGAAGGGGGAAGGGATGGCGGAAGCGAGCCGAGCCGTGTTTGTCGCGGCGCTGCGGAGGGAACAGATGGCTGGGGAGGAGGCGGAGGGGGGCGGGGGCCCGAGGATGAGGAACAGGAATTTCGACGCCCCGAGTCTCCCTGGAGAAGCCCCCTCCCTCCCCGTCTCAGCCGCTCGCTCTGACCTCCTTGAGCGGTGTGCAGCCCTGGCATGTGCCCTTGGGCTCCACCGTGGTCCGCGCTGCCGGGGGTCACGACCTTGGGTCTCACTGGTTAATTGGGGTGAGGGGCGGCGCGAAGCGAGTCCAGGGATCGCAGTTAGTGGAGGATAAATGTGTTAAATGGAACCTTATGCAGATGAGCTGGGTCGGGGGCAGGGAGCAGCTTGTCAAAAGGAGGGGAGACCAGCACGTGTCCAGGCTTCCCCCAGAAAGGGCTGACTGGCCCCGCGCCCTCCAGGGGGCTTCAGTGGGGTGCAGCCAGCAAGAGTCCCCAGCGCCCGGCTTCTCGAGGTTCATTTCCCCCTCTCCATCCTCCCGTCCAGCAGACGTCTCCATGAGGCTTCGGCTGCCTGCGTCCTCCCCTATGGGCAGCTTAGCTTTGGGGGCCACCCATCCTGTCCCCAGCTCAGGGTGGCTTCTGGCAGGGTGGCACGTGGCACAGGACAGGGACAGGGATGGACGAGGGAGAGGTAAGAATCTCAGTGCTTGGGAGGCTGAGGCAAGAGGATCACCGCGAGTTAAGGGCCAGCATGGCTGACACAGCGAGGGCGCGTCTCCAAAACAAAACAGAAAACAAACTGCTCGATGACCAAAGAGGACACACAACCGGGTCAGCAGAAGGGAACGAGGCCCCTCTGGAGGCCGTTGGGGAGCAGTCCCGGCTGCCTGCCGCCTGCTGTCCCTGGGGCCACGGGCTGGCAAGGACTCCGCGCTCAGGGCACAGCCCCGCGCTCGGGTTTCGGGCCGTCTGACGGCCGGGCCGGGCATTAAAGATGCATGGCTACCTGACCCGCTGACCCCGCCGGCACTGGGCGGACAGGGTCCCAGGAAGGCAGGGTCCCGGCCCAGACCCCCGCAGCACGCGGCGGGGGTGGTCCCGTCGCGCGCAGAGGCCAGCTGGGAAGCAGGGGCCACAATCGCCCCACCCCACCCCCACGGCCCGAGCGGCTTAAGGGCTTAGGCCCGGCATCTGGCGCCCGCACGGACCGATCCGATCGATGCTCGCCCGCAGCTCAGCCCAGCTGCGACTCCCAGCACGGCGGGCAGGGGGCGCAGGGATCCGCGCGCTGGGGCGGGGGCGCGGGTGACACCCCGAGCTGGGACACCCGGTCCTGGGGCAGGGATCTGAGGTCTGAGGCCCAGGGCGGCTTCCTAGTTGGGGGAGACTGAGCAACTCCGGTTAGCACCCGCGGGGTGTTCGCGGGGCGTGGGGACCCCAACATTGCTGGAGAGGACGCTAAGGAGAAGACGAAGGTCCCGGGTGCCTGGCCCCGGGCCATGCTCCTCCACCCGTGCACAACGGAGCCACGGAGGTTTCTGGAGCGACACCGCGGCTAACGGAGGCCGGGGCCCGAAGCGGGAAGCCAGGCGCGCGATCCCTGCCGCTCCCTTACTCCCACAGGCGCGCGGAACTGAGCAGGAGGAGGGGATGGGAAGCCGAGAATGGACCGGGGCCAGGAGGAGGCCGGGAGCCGCGCAAGCAAGCGAGGTGGGGGAGGCGCTGCTACAACCGCCCGGAGTCTGGCGGCAGCGGGCGCGCAGGAGGCGGTGGCGGCTGGGTTCCCGCTCCTTCCCGCAGGGCCGGGCGGGCGCGGCTGAGTGGCCTTGAACGCCGGCTGCTGCGGATTCAGGCACAAAACTGGGAATCTGGGTCGGTGGGGAGGGGCTGGGATGGGTTCGGGCGCGGGGTGTGCGTGCCCGGCGGTGCACCGGCGTGAGCGGGCGGCCCGCACGTGCGTGTGTGTGCGCGCGTGTCCACGCGTGGGTGCGCACGTGCCGGCGACCGGGTCTGTTTGGGGGCGGAGGCTCTCTCCCGACTGGCGCGCGCCTCCCGCTCCGCTGCTCCAAATAGCATCTGGACTCGCGCGCGGCCCATGAATATTTCACGCGCTAATTCCGTGACCTGGACGGCTGCGTTTCCCAGCAGCCCTTCCTCCTTCTCTTCTCCCTCCTCCTCCGCCAGGGCTCTGCCTGCCTCGGCTCCCTGTCCCATTGGCAAGCTCAGCAGACCCTGGCCTTGGCGACTACCCCACACCCCTGCCGCCGCTGGGCCTGTCAGCCCAGCACTCTGGGAGGCTGAGGCAGGAGGGTTGCAAGCTCCAGCCCAGCCATGGCCATGTAATGACTTAGCAAGGCCTTGTTGCACAATTTAAAAACGAAATGTAAAAAGGTGGGGATGGTGCTTTTCCAGGGACACAAAGGGAAGGTGGACTCCCATGTGTAGGTAGCAGGGACCTCAGCAGCCACCTCCAGCCTCACCCCAGGTCTCCCATTCTTCCATCCCATCATTTCCTGCCTCCCGAGCTTGAGGCCCATGATGGCAACTTCTGTTACTTTGGTTGAGCTGTACCTCCCACCCTGCTTTCTAACTTTGAGACCTGCTCCTGCTAAGCTGCTTGGGCAGCTTAGCCGTCCTCCTGCTTCAGCCTCCTAGTGTGGTGGGAGGACAGGCCTGAGCCACCATGCCTGGCCCCAAGCTAGATTCTGGATTCCTAAAGCAAACTACCAAACTTCAGCTGCTCTGTCCTGGGACCGGGCTGGCCACATGCCTGCAAGTCATCCTTGCTGGCCCTTGGGAAGGTGCCTGTTTTTCCACCCCCGAGCTGCTTCTTCTCCCTTGCCTGGGCAATGCTTCTCCCACCCAGGAGCCAGGGCAGAGTGGGTGTCCCCAGGGTGGCTGAGGACAGTTGGGCAAGCTGCACACTGCCCAAGCACACTCTGCTCCCCAAGTTCAGCTACCAGATTTGCCCTGGCCTGGGTTTGAGGGAACCCCCAGCAGGGCTCCGTGCCCAGGAGGCTTCTCCTCCAACTCCCCAGTCCCCTTGTCCTTGCAGGTCAAAGCTTATTTCCTGCTTCTGACGTCTTGAGCCAAAACAGTCTTCCAGGTAAAATAATAGAATTTTTAATAAACTTTTTTCTCAAACAACTTCTGATCGTCGTCACCACACAGGGGCCGTGGAGGAAAAGAAAGCTCTCACGGGGACCCTAGACAGTGTCCTGGGTAGACTCAGGAGGACAGCGTTCCTCTGGTGGCGGCGGTGGCGGCGGCGGCAGGATGCCGAGGCAGCGAGGTCCAGGCCGGCCCTCCGGGAACGCCCAAGGCTGTGCTGGTGGAAGATGCTCTGCGGACAGCAGTCCCCGGGAACCCTGCGGGCAGGCGCCGGGCGGGGGTCAGGGCTGCCTGGAGACGCCCAGCCCCGGTTTGGGGACGGAGAGTGGATGGCTGAAGTCCACATCGCGCCGAGTCAGCAGCCTGCGAGGCCTGGCAAGGCCACGCGGTGCAGTGCGACGCAGCAGAGTAAAGTTGAGGCAGCGAGGCCAGGGGCGCGGGCCCGTGCCCATTAGAAGTGCCGTGGCGCCAGGGCCAGCAAGCAGAGCAGCGGGGCGTGCAGCAGCACGGGAGTGCGCGCGGGCCCCCGCGAGCCCGGGGGCGCGCGGCACGAGGGTCCCGGGCACGTGCGCCCGCCGCCGTAGCCGCCCCAGTAGTCGTCCTCGGTGGGCGCGTCCTCGTTGGCGTTCCCGGCATGGCGCCCACGAGCGTCTGCATCCTCGGCTGGGAGGTCCCGCGCCAGCGTGGCTGGGGGGGCGGGGGGCGCGCCAGGCTCGGCCACGCCATACAGGTGGTTGGAGGAGCTGTTGCCGCGCGCACGCCCGCCACTCCCCGTGCCTGCGCCGTTCCCACCCGGCCGCGGCCCCGCCGGGCACGCGCGGAAATCGGCCTCGCGCAGTGACCGCAAGTCGCGACCTCGGCGCTCGGGAGGGGTGGCGCAGGTGACATCGGAGCTGGACACCCGCGCGCGCTGGAACCAGGCCCAAAGGGGGCGCGCGCGACAGTCGCAGGCCCAGGGGTTGGCGTTGAGACGCAGAAACTCGAGCGCGGGCAGGTCGGCCAGCGCCTCCCCTGGCAGCGAGGCCAGGCTGTTGTTGAACAGGTAGAGGATGGTGAGGCGGCCCAGCCCGCGGAAGGCCGCGCGGTGCACGCCCTGCAGCCGGTTCCCGTGCAGCAGCAGCCGGTCCAGTCCGCCCAGGCCGCGGAATACGTGTTCAGTTAGCAGCCGCAGGCGGTTCCCATGCAGAAACAGGTGGCTCAGGTTGGCCAGGTCCGCGAACAGGTCATCCTGGGGGCGAGGGCAGAGAGGGGGCTGAGCGTGGTGGGCATGGGCTGGGAAGGGAAGGGGCAGGAAGGGGTGATCTCCACACGGGGGTCTGGGACTGTCTCTGTCTGCCCTGCCCACTACAAGGCGTAATGACAAAGTCCTGCGTGAAGGCTCTTTACACTGAAGACAGTGATAGCAAGACGCAGCGCCAGGAAATCCCCACGAACCCTGCCTCTGCCTCCATCCAGCTCCTCGCTGCGGTGCTGTTTGCAGCAGCTCTGGAGTCCTCTTTCCTGAGGGTCTTCACTTGAGCTGTTGTGGCCACGGCACATCCACAACTGGTTCAAAATGTTTTCTGTTCGAGGTCACTTTGACCTTGGGGAAGACCCAGCAGCCCCGCAGTTCTGTGTCTGGTGCATGAGGGGGAGGGCAGGCACTGGTTCCCAGCTGCCCTCCTGCTGCATGGCGAGGCAGTTGCTGCATTTTTAATCAGGCCTCAGGAAAGAGCATGCCAGAGCTGCTGCAGAAAGCGGCCAGGATGATGGGAGGAGTGTGTGAGGGGAGGTGGAGGATTCTGGTGAAGGTTGGCAACATGTCCTTTACTTTTAAACACACCCCGTGTGTGTTTTGTCTTTTTGAGAAAGGATCTTGCTATGTAGTTCAGGCTGCCCTTGACCTCATTTTGTAACCCAGGCTGGTCTCAAACTCAATCCTCCTGCCTCAGCCTCCCGAGTGCTAGGCTGACAGGCGTCCACTACCACATCAGGTTACTCGGGCACATTTTAAACTCATCCAGTCTCAGCTGCCTCAGTGTGGCCGACAGGGAGAGACATGTGGGGCTGCACCTGGCACTAGAAAGCAGCCTGAGCAGTGTAGGAGTGCACCCGTCCTGGTCATCAGCCCACTCCCATCTCCTCCCGGGAGCATCCCCGGGGACCAGAAGTTTGCAGCCAGGCTGGGTTACAGGGGCCCAAGCTGCAGGGCTGGGTGGCACTGTGGCATCGCCTGCACCACTGTGGCTGTGGGGACCCATTGTCCAGAGCCCTGCAGTAAGGCCAGTGGGCTGGGGGTGGCAGTGAGCAGCTGGTGCCTAGGCAGGATCTGCCTCCCCTGCGGTCCTTGGATGCCCTGAAGAGCCAGGTGGTGGCTGGAGGCCTGCCTGTGCTCTGCCATCTTGGCCAGGTCAGGGAGGGCCCCCTACTTCCTGTGCTTGCCCTTCCAGCCTGGCTGTTGCTCACCTGGTGTCCAGAGCCAAGCCTGCCATGGTGCCCCTGGCCATGCTGCCATCCTGTGGGCCACACAGAGGGCACCCTGAGCCCTGGTCCCCACAGCAAGACACACACACAGCCCCCAGGTGCCCTGACCTCGGACTCCTCTCTGTGTCTCTGCAGAGCCCTGCCCCCTCTGAGCCCTAAACTGGGATGTCCCCTCCCCCTCCAAGCTTCCACCCCAGCAGGAGGAGTGGTTCTCAGTGCATTAATGAGCCCGACTTTCACAGCCTGGCTTGCCAGCCTCATCCTTGCCCTCCCTCAGCTCCAGCTCCAGCTCCAGGCTAGTGAGCAGCCACTTCGGCTCAGGGCCTGTAGCATCCTCCTCCCCACGCTCCCCTGCAGCTGGTCCCCTCGAGTCTGCAATCAGCGCCCCCTCCTCCGGCACACCAGGGCCTCTCTGGGCCTGGGCTTTCTGTGTGTGAATGTGTGTGGTGGACTCGAGGAACCCCCTAGCACAGCACACTGGCTCGGTGCAGCGGGTGTCCCCTTGCCTGTCTCTCACCAGGCTCTGTGGGAGCAGCTTGGTCCTCACAATCCTGGGAGGGATTCCAGGACCAGAGGCCAGTGGGGGGACAGGGCCAGCAGCTGACAGGCCATGGACCTCAGCAGCTTGGTTGGGGACAGTGCCAGCCGCGTCCCTGACAGCTGGTGGTCTCTGCCTGCCTTTGCTGAGTCTGTGAAACTAAACCACAGTGGCCACCCCATGTCAGACACCGGCTGGGCCCACTGTGAGTCTGATCTCCTGTGGCCGCCAAAGGTCATTCGCAGGACTCATGGAGGAAGAGCTCAACACCCCAATGCCTGTGACAATGACAACCGCCCCCACTCCTCCTCTGGATGCACTCCAGCAGCAGAGCCGGCTACAGCCTGTGGGTCACACGCTTGCCACATCACACCCCAGCCCACGCAGCCCTCACCTGCCCTAGTGCTCAGGGGCCCAGCTGGCTGCTTCCTCTGCTCAGGCCTGGGTGTGGAGGCTGCTGCCCACAGTGCCCATGGCCTGGAGTGGGAGCCCATACTCCTGAGGTCCCCCGCCTGTGTCCTGCTGAGGCCCTGGCCTCGAGTGCTGACCCAGGTCAAGTCCTCCATGCCCTCATGGTCTGCTTGGCACTAGATGACTGCTCAATCCCGTCAGATCCCCGAGGGAAGCAAGGCTTTCACTATTCCCAGGTGATGGACAAGGAAGCTGAGGTGTGGGCTGGGCCAGCTGCACTGGGCCACTAGGCCACTAGGTGGGCTCTGGAGTAATGCTTTCAAGAAGGAGCCCCTGGGGGACTGGAGTCAGCTCCACATCCCAGAGCATCCCTGAGGCTGGGCCACCATGAGGCTCAGGCAGGGTCCCTGGCACACACAGCAAATGTGCAGGCGCTGGCCCCTGGTTCCTCCTGGTTCACTACAAAGTGAAACTGCTCCCCCAACAAAGCAGGCTGGGGCTGTACCCAGCCACCCACCCCTCATCCCAGCATTCGGCAGGCTGAGGCAGGAGGGTTCATTGCTGTGAATTCAAAGTCAGCCTGGACTACATAGTCAGACACTATCTCAAAAAAATTCCAAATAACAAAAAACCAAAAAAACCACTCTCCCAACAGAGCCGTGGGTGTGAGGAGAGGCGCCAAGAGCGTTTTGTAAATCATGTGGTGCCAGGCAAATCTGGTAAGAAAAAAAGGAGGTGTGTTCCACCCCCTCCCGGCCTCGGGAAGATCCCCGACATGGCCCTCACTCTCCACAAGGACAGGGCACTTCAAGGCCAGAGGTAAATAACGCTCTCTCTCTCTCTCTCTCTCTCTCTCTCTCTCTCTCTCTCTCTAACAAGCATTTATCTGGTGCTCTTCGATGCCAAGCTCTATTCTAAGTGGTTTACAAATTATTCATGTGTTGAATGCTCAGGGATCCCAGGGAGGGGGCATCTCTGCTGTCCCTGGTTCACAGGAGGGTAAACTGAGGCCCAGGTTAAGGAACTGGATGCTCTTGTGAATGGCAGGGTTGCGGCTCCATAAAGCACACAGGGCCTGGTCTGGAGTGGTGGCTCTGTGACCACCAACCACCACGGTCATCGTGATCGGTACGCTTTTCTGAGACAGATTCTTGCTCCGGAGTCCAGGCTGGCTGCAAACTCACACGGATCCTCCTGCCTCAGCCTCTCAAGTACTGGGATTCCAGTGTGGGCTGCCAGCCCGACAGGGCTGTCCTGATTTAAGCAGTGACAACACAGGAAGCCTGCTGCTGGGATGCTACCACACTGCCTCCATGTCTGTCCTGCTACTGCACTCTCAGCACCCCGCATCGAAGGGTGGTGCTCAGTGCTCCATGGGTGCTTGCTAAGTGATTTTCACTATGGCTGGCACCCCAGGCAATGGCGTCAGGAATCCCATTGGCCACCCAGCAGGTCCCAAGGTGTGAGGGGGGAGCGCATCTCGGCTGGAGAGGGCGCTGTGTCTTTGTCCCTGCCACTGCTGTGCCAGCTGGGAAGGCTTCCTGAAGGAGTGCTTCCTCTGGAAGTAGGATGGAGGCCTGTTGTGCATCACAGCCAGGATAAACAGTAATCAAATCAATAATTATAATAATAAATAACAATTATCGCCTCCTTCTTGTGTTGCATCTGTTTCCGACTGGTCTGGAGCTGGCAGGTTTGGGATACAGGGCGCTCGAAAGTGTGGGGTCTCCCACACCGGGTCCCAGGGGTTTGGAAAAAGGGAGAGCCCAGCAGCAATGCCTCTGCCTTCCGCCCCCGATAGCTGCTATGGGGTGGGTGGGGACAAAAGGAGCTCCAGAGGGCTCTGGACTGGGGTTCCCAGGAAAGGCAGGATCCCCTGAAGGCAAACAAGGAGAGACTTCAGGAAGACACACACTGGTGGGTGTGGTGGCGCACACCTGTCACACTAGCACGGGTGTGGCCGAAGCAGGAGGATCAATTGCCACAGGTTCGAGGTCAGCCTGGGCTACATAGTGAGCTTAAGATCAGCCTGAACTCCACAGGGAGACCCCAGTCTCAAAGTAAATGAGTAAAATAAAGAGACACGCCCACCTCAGACACACACTGGGATGGGGAGATGATACTGTGTGGAGAGAGACAGACGGGAAGAGAAGGGGTCAGGCAGGAGGGGGAGGGAGGGACAGACAACAGACAGAAAGGCAGGCAGACAGGCCGGCAGGCCAAGGCACAGGGGCTGGGGAGTCAGAGAAGCAAAGGGGGGCAGAAACCCAAGGAAGGGGTGGGGAAAGAGGGCCAGGGAGGCTGAGGCGGAGGGCTCCACTCACCTGCAGGTGCAGCAGGCTGTTGTCCTGGAGGTAGAGGTACTGCAGGCTGACCAGGCCACGGAAGATGGTGCTGGGCAGGCTGCTGAGCTGACAGCGGTACAGGTGCAGCGACTGCAGGCGCTCCAGGCCCCGGAAGGTGTCGGGCTCCAGTGAGCGCAGGTGCCGGTTGTCACCGAGGTCCAGCTCCTCCAGGGCCTGCAGGTGGCGGAAGGTGCCCGGGTAGATGGTGGAGAGGTTGTTGGAGAAGAGCCACAGCGTGAGCAGGTGGGGCCCAAAGGTGCCGGGCCGCAGCGTGCGGATGAGGTTGTTCTGCAGAAAAAGGCGCTGCGTGCCGGGCGGCAGCGACAGGGGCACGGATGAGAAGTTGTTGGCCTGGCAGCTGACGGTGGGCGGGGATGTGTAGCAGGTGCACAGCATGGGGCAGCTGGGTGCCACCGTGGGCAGGGCCAGCAGCAGCAGCAGACAGGCCGGGGGACCTGTGGGGACAGCATGCTGAGGGGCATACGGGCTGGGAGGCCCACCAGTCTCCTGCTTCTCCCTTGAGGCTCTTTGGGGGGCCCAATGTTAAAAAGTAGCACTGGGCGTGGTGGGCACTCCTGAAATCCTGGGTTTCAGGAGGCTGAGGCCGGAGGACTGCCTGGAGTCCAAAGCCACAAGACCTCGTCTCAACTCCCCAGGTCCCCCAAAAAGTTCCCTTGGTTCTGCCCCCAGTGCTGCCCCCCACACCAACAACAATGAAACCCCAAGGAAACCAAAACCTTCACCAGGAGCGTATCACAGAAGCATGGTGACATATTTGGAGCGGTGACAAATGCCATCTGTTGCTGTTGTCCTCACCATGTCGGTGCGACCCCACTCAAAGATTAATGTCAGACATGGCTCCAGGCTCCCCGCCCCAGTGCCCCACTCAGCAGCAGCCCCCGTTGTCACCATCAAAATGTCTCCAGACGTCGACAAATGTCCCTGCAGCCCACTCGCCAGAGTGCCATGCTCAGGCCCCTTCGAGCTGGGGTGGCCCAGGCCAGCACCGTGACCACGGTGTCCTCCCCCGTTTTGCTGTGCTGTCACCGTCGGGGAGGGGACCAGCCTCGGGGACCAGGAGCCTCCCCTGTGGCCACCAGCCATGACTAAACAGCATCAACTGCCATGGCCCCAAGAGTGAAGCTCCCCAGCGGTGCCCGCGCTCCTCACGCCACCTTGGCTGCAGGTGCCCAGAGTGAGTGGAGGGTGTGCATGGGCAGTGCCCTGCTCCTGGCTTGACCTTACCCTTACCCTCTGTCTTGATGCCTGGTAGACTCCAAGCCGTACCACAGAGCCAGCAGCCATCCTGAGACGCGCGGTGAGCCCCAGACCTGAGGCTGCACCCTGCTCCCCCCGGCTGTGTGTGGCACTGTGTGCCCTTCTGCGTGACACAGGGCAGTGCGAGAGCCGCGTGGGGAAGGACACCCCGCGGGAGGCCTCTTCTGGGGCACAGGCCAGTGACCCCGCGGTGCCACCCCAAGACCCGTGAGTGCGTGGATGGCACCTGCTGTTCTGCGGGCGCGTGCGTGTGTGCGTGCGCCGCGGCCCCGTGTGTGTGGGTGGGGTGTGATGTCATACATGGTGACACAGCGCCCTGCTCCCCCCTCACACCGCCTCTGCGTTTCTCGGCCGCTCCCCTCCCCCCGGAGCGTTTCCCGAGAGCGTTCTCCAGTTTCTCAGACCCGCGTGGGGTGGAGGGGCGCATTTCTCATCACTCGTCCCCACCCGAGCCCCGAGCGGGTGGGTGTGCTGAGTGCTGAGGTTTGGGGGTTCCAGAGCAGCAGAAACCCTCCAGGCTTCTCTGTTCTCCATAGGGACAACTGGAGCTCAGAGAGGGCAGGCGGCCTGCCAAGGTCACACAGCAAAGTGGTGCAGGACTGGGGCCAGGAGAAGCGTCCCCTGGTGCCCTGCCAGGGCACTGTCCTTCCTGCCAGCTGCCCTCCAGCTCCTCCTTCCCGAGACCAACACCAAAGGAAGCCAAATCCTTCTCTGATCCCCTAATGCCGGCCTTATCCCCACGCGGTGCGGGGGTGCTACGACGACGAGGATCCTGAGCTCCTGCAGCTCCTGCCAGACGGCCACCCCCTGAGGCAGCCCAGGTGCCCCAGAGTGGGGCCCTGGTCTGGGCTCCTCTGCCGCTGGGCCAAAGTGCCAGGGCGGGCAGAGGCGCCTCCCCAGACCTCCCTGGCTGCCCTGGGCCCCTGCTGGCCGCAGCATCTCAGCCATCCTGCTGCCCCTGAAAGGCAGAGGGGGACCCTGCTGGCCCCTCTGTGACAGCTGCTGCTGGCTGGGGACTGTTGCCATTTCTGGCCGCGTGAAGCAGCTGTAACCCAAGGAGCCTCATCCATAATTCAGGCTGCGGCTCCGTGCTGGAGGCGGGAGGCGGGGCCGCAGGGCTCGGCCTGCTGTCCCCAGCCTGACAGCCGTGGGCACAGGCCCTCTCTGCCTCCTGCCTGTGCATCCCCTCTCCAGCCCAGCCCAGCTTCTCGCACAGCCTGCCACCTTGGCCTCTGCCCGTGTCCTTGGCTCCAGCTTCTGCTGCACTGGGGGTGAGAGGTGTGAGGCCAGGGCTGAATGGCAGGCGCCTCAGCAGCCCTCATGTCATGGGTAACGTGAGCCAGGAGGAGCAGGCCCGGCCCAGCTCTGGCCACATGGTGGCTTTCTTGGGAGCCTCTCTCTCACTTCCACTTCCATCCAGGAGGAAGAAGAGGCGGCCCTCGTGGTCAGCAGGTGGCCCTAGCCCCGTGTTGGCCCTGAGACTGACTGGGTGCTGGCGCCCTGGGCATTCACAGCAACTCTGCTGGCCACACAATGCCGCTGGAGGCGGCCAGTTTCATGTCCCAGCCACTGCGCAGAACGAGGGGCTGGAGCCAGGCAAGGGGAGGTTATAAGCCGGAGAATGGCAATATGGTTTGGGGGTTCTAGAGCAGCAGAAACCCTCCAGGCTTCTCTGTCCTCCAGGGAGACAACTGAAGCTCACTTGGGGAGCCTTCTCCCCACCCTCCAAGAAAGCACCCAGACACAGGCAGAGCTGCACTTGAGGGACAGGGAGGGCCCATGGGTACCCAGCTGCCTGGTCACAGCTGGCTATTGTCAAGACCAGAGAGAGACCCAGGGTCCTGCTGCTGCTGTCTTCTTCTGGGTTCTCCATGGTGGCCACTCTGAGGGTCAGCACATTTGGGAATCAAGGAGAGGTGACCAGTGTCCAGCGAGCTGGCTGGAGCCGGCCAGGGGAGGGCGTGGAGAGGGCAGGGCAGGCTGGTGATACCGGAAGGCTGAGCTAAGAAGTGTCCCTTCCCCTGGGCCACCGTGGGAACTGCAGGCACCAAGCCTGAAGCCCATGCTCTGAGATAGGATCCTGGCCTGTGCTACCCGGTGGGCCTGAAGTGGAGGACTGGAAGGGACATGGGCAGGGGCTGGTGGACTGGGGAGGTGGGCAGGAGCCAGGGTGCCCAGGTTTCAGGGAGACACTGGTGTCTCCACATTCCCTGGGCAGCTTCCGGACGGGACCAGCCGGGGCTGCCCAGTAGATGGGCAGATGCTGAGGGGGCCGGGGAGCTGGGTGGAGGTGGTGGAGATGCCGGTGACAGTGACGCAGGGGCCAGGGAGGCACCGATGCCGGCAATGGGGGGTTTACAGTCGTTGCAGACAGCTTCGCACCCTGCCAGAATGTGACACTCCAAAATAAGCAGCCGCCGCCGTGGGGTGGCACCGACGATGCCGCCCGCCGGCCGGGTGGGGGGATATAAACGGCAGCCCTGAGCCAGCGGTGCGTGCCCAGGCGGCCGTCGCCTCGCTGGAGGGTACTCACCCTGTCCCTCACTCCTGGTCCACACAGCCGGCCCGGGAGGGGACCTCACTCTACGCCGTGGGAACGGGGCTCCCCACGTGCAGCCCAGCCCAGCCCAGCGGAGCAAGCCTTTGTCTCAACCCCGGGTAGCCCCACCTCGTCCCTCTGTGCTCCTCCCTCTGCCCTCCCCCTGCTTCAGCCCCCCGTACCATCTGGAGGTGTCCCTAACCTCGTCCCAGCCCTGGGCTCCTCCTTCCGTCTCCAACACCGGCCCAGGCCACCAGGCTCCGGTTCCGATCTTCTGCCCCATCCCCGCCAGGCGCGCTCCTCCTCCTCCTTTCCTGGCATCTCCAGCCGAGCCAGGTCCCCATCCCTGTCCGCTGTGCATCCCGGCCCGGCCCAACCTCCCCTCGGCTTGGCTTCCCTTACCGGGGCATCCTCTGCCCTCGAAGCTCCCCGTCCAACTGCCCCTCCTCCGCGTCCCCTCCCCCAACCTCCCCTGTCACTTTCTCCATCCGAGCTCCCCCTCCCGGACCCCTTCCCACCCCACCCCCACCGGCCCACGCCCTGCTGGGTCGCTCCATCCGCGGAAGCCCCTTCCGCCGGTGCCCCTGGCAGAGCCATCTGGACTCCTCCCCGGGCAGCCCCCTCCCACGGCGCTCGTCCTCGCGGGTGACCCGAAAGTGCTGAGGCGCCCGAGGACTTGCTGAGTCGGCGCTTCCCGGCCAACCCGAGTCCTCCGCGTCCCCGAGCAGGTGGCGCCGGGACCGGGAACCTGAGCCTGGCAGCCGCCCCGGCCCTCGCGGTCACGAGGTCCGCGCGCGCCGGGCGCTCCGCTGCTGTCCTCGCTCTGGTGATGCCCGGCGGTCCCATCTTGGGGCCCACCCCGGTCCCGGGGGTCCCTACCTTGCAGCCGATGCCGCCGCCCGGGCAGCATCTTGTTCCGACTAGCGAGGGCGGGGGCTCCCACGCGCTCCCACGGCGCGCGGCCGGACGGCGAGGACTCGCGAGGCCGGGGGGGGGCAGGGTGCCCCGCGCGGCGAGGCCGGGCTGGGCCGCTACCCTGCGCCCCCGGGGCCGTGGGGCTCGGAAGGAGCCATGGGCCCCGACGGCAGGGACGGGGCCGGCGCGGGAGCCGCCGTGCTGAACGTGTAGTCCGTCCGTGCGCCCCGCCGCTCGCGCCCAGAGTGGGGACCGCGCGGCTCCCGGGCCCCGCCCGCGCCGTGGCTCCGCCCCCGCGGCGCACCGCCCGCTTAACCCTCTCCTGGCCGCGGGCGGCGCCACGGCCACCGGCCACGCGCCCCATCCCAGCGCCCTGGTGGCGCCACTGAGAAAACCCCTTCTGGGGAGGGAGGGTTGGGGCGCCCCGTGGGCTAATCTAGTATCCCTTGCCGACTTTCTCGAGCAGATGGGCGGCACCCCAACACGCGCACACTTCTCGGCCGTGTCCCGGGTGGGCAAGCCCCAGGAGGTCACTCTCCTAGACCCAGGCCCCACGTGGAGTGCGCGACTCCTAGAACAGTAGAGGAAAGCGGGCGTGATGGCAAACACCTGGAATCCCAGCACCCTGGAGGCTGTCAGGAGCACAGCTATGAGATGGAGGCCAGCCTGGGCTACACAGTGAGCTCAAGGCCGGCTTAGACTACACAACAAGGAGACCTTGCTTAAGAAAGAAAGAAAGAAAAAAAAAAAGTAGGTGCAGGAGTTCTTGTACGCAGGAGCGGGCGCCTGTGAACGTGCACGCGCCGGCCGCTCCTGCCGGAGTGCTGGGCAATGTCGCACAGCCTTGTACTCCGGTCTTGGCAACCGGGTGTGCGTGAGTGTGCGCGCGGGGACCCCCGAGTGCCTGCTGGCGTTCGAGTCCTCGCCATGGGGAACACGAGGCTGCTCGAGGGGTGGGCGGCGAGTGTGCGCCCCTAGGCGTTTACAGAGCGCGGCGCACGTGAGGCTCTGTGCGTGCGTGTCGGTCCCAGCGGCAAGGACAAGTCTCCCCACGCAGCAGGACAGGAGAGGACCCCGCAGTGGGGAGGAGGCTCCCCCCTTTTTTAGGAGGGACGGCTGTAGTCTCCGAAGACTCGTGCCCTTCGTGGCCTCTTCCTGGGCACTTTCGGCCCCTCTTTCCGGGCCACGCTGCGGTTCACACGGGTTGACCCTGCTCTCGGAGCCGCCCGGGCGGCCCGGGCGCAGGAGAAGCGCGGAGCCGTCGGGGCTGCTTGGGGACGGTCACCAGGGGGCGCAGGCGGGCGGGGCACACAGTCGGCGCTTTATAAACGCGCTTGCGGCCGCGTCCTCCGCGCGCGTCCTCACTCCCTCGCTCGCCCCCTCCCCCCGCTTATCCATATTTTATGATCTCCGTCTCCGGCCGCTCCCGCGCTCGGTCCGCTCCTCCTGCCTGCATCAGCTGCTGTCTTCCCAGCCTCTCTAGAGTTCCGGCCCCTTCCTTTCTCCTCTCGCGCTTCTCCGACTCTGCGCTGTCTCTGGCTCTCGGTCTCGGCCTCCTTTCCCCTTTGGATCCGTTTCCCAAGCCTCTGCCGGGCACGCTCCGGCGCCCCCTGCTGGTCTAGGCTCCTCCTCCTCCTGCGTCCCTGGGTCGGTGGGAACTGGGGGCGTCTCTGGCCCAGCCCCAGGCGGTCCCGCAGGCCGGGCGCGCACTTCCCGGGTGGGGGAGGGCGCCTGGAGGGGGCGGGGAGGGAGCGGCGCGGGAGGATTTGGCGTCCTTCCCCGAGCGCGCGGCGCAATCTGTCGCGGTTGTTTGCCGAGCTGCCTCCGGGCCGGCTCCCGGGGAGCGAAATATCACAAGATGCGGAGACAGACGCGGGCCGGGTGGGCGGCGCTGACTCAGGTGCGCCGTCATCGGCCAGGCCGCGCAGGAGGTGGGAGGGACCCCAAGACGCGAGGGCACCCCAGCCTGAGGGATTCCAACACGCGCGGGCACCTCAGCCTGTAGGGGACCCCAACACACGCGGCACCCAAGTCTATAGGGGACACCAACATGGGGGGCAACCCAGCCTAGAGGGAAAGGTCGTGGAAGGGCACCTCTTTCAGGGACCCCTAGCTCCAGCCCCCCTCTTCAGCCTAGCCTGGGTGCTGCTCCGTGGTCCTCACCCCGGGGCCCATCAACAGGTGTCCTGCGTGGGCAGCGCGATTGGATGGACCTTGTCAGCACAGGGTGGCCTGCCTCAGGCTACAGTGGGACCTCCCTGATGACTCTCAGGACCCCGTACTCCCTGCACCCGCACCGGCAGCCCTTAACGATCCCGAAGCCAAGTATCCGCTCCTCCCAGGCGGTGGCCCTGACTCGTTCGCTTGCCTGTCTGGCGGGGACCGCAGTAGGCGCTTGGCCCAGCACCCCCGCCCTCGCCCTCGTGGCCGGATGAAGCGCGTGGCCCTATGTTGGGGCTCCATGAACCCCTTCCCACGCTGTGACTCGATGATTCTGGCTTCGCGCAGCGAAATGTCGGGGAATACGAGGGAGCCAGCCTGTGGCAGTGTCCCGGGACTCTGGGGCCTCGGGCCTCGGCCGTGGAGCCGGCCTGCCCTCTGGTGGCTGTCAGTGGACCTGCAGCCCGCAGAAGCCCTCGGACAGGCTGTGTGGCCTTTGCCTGCCTAGGCGGAGCCAGCGGTGTGGACACAGGGGGTGCTGGAAGGGAGCGCGGGAGGACGGGCTGCAGGTAGGCACCGGTGACACGAGTGACATCCTCCCTACGGGCCCGCCTGGCACATGGAGCCCTGCCCAGTTACAAGTTATGGCCTCCAAATGGCTGTGTAGCCTGGGACAGCCTATCTGTGTGCCAGAATTTGTTATTAAAGGAACTGAATTTGGTGCTCTCGGAAGTGCTGCAGGGGGTGTTGTTGGAATTGCCACGGTGCTGTGGCTTGGAGCTGAGCTGGAAGCTGCCACACATGGATCCTGGTGGCTGCACCCTGAACACCGACTACAGTGCCAGCTGTGGGCTGTGACGTGTGTCTAGGTGAGCAGAATTCCTGTGAACTCCCCTGGACCCTGCTCTGGATTCCTCCTCCTGGCCACTGGCCTGTCCTTGTGAGATGGGGCCCTGAAGATTGCTTTTCTCCTTTCCTGCCTCGTTTCTAGAACCTCTGTCCATTTATGTCATCATCATCATCATCATCATCATCATCATTCTGACGATTTTTGAAACAAGATCTATGTAGCTCAGACTGGCCTCAAACTCACTATGTGGCAGCCTAGGCTGGCCTTGAACTCACAGCCATCCACCTACCTCAGCCTCTTGTGTGCTGGGATGGCAGATGTGCACCACCTTGCCCGCCTCTATCTCATTTATAATAGTACCCTGTGGCCAGCTTCTCTGTGCCCATCTGACCAATGCATCCAGATGAGGTCTGCTGGTCAGGAAGCTGGGTGTGCTGCCTCCCTAGACCCCACTCAGATGAAGAGAACCAGGGTTGAGGCAGGACCTATAGCCCTGCCCCGGTGGCCACCAGGTGGCTGGCGTCCACCTTCCTCACCTGGGATGCTGCTTTGTGGCCCGAAACCTCAACCTGCTGTCCTCCTTGAAGAAACCAGGTGGGGCCGGGAGTGGAAGACACAGGGCCATCCTGTCCCTGAATCTTGTGGGGGCCCTGGGGCGGGAGGGGGACAAAAACCTGTCCACTGGCTTTCAGTTCGAGGTCAGCCCAGGCTGGCCCAGGATCCCGCAGACACTTGGCTTCCTTTCTCGATTAATCTAAGAATGGAGCCTTTCAGATATTGTTGGGGTCACACGCCTTCCTGCTCTGCTTGGGCAAAGGATCTGGATCCACTGGCTGCGCGGTGCTGCCCACATCCACCAGGCCGCTGGTGGCTGGGCCTGGCTGCTGCCCTGTTTTGGAGCTGGGAAAAGTCTCCTGCTGCTGATCAACCTGAACCTGGTCACACTTCCCTCTTCCCAGGAGGAGGCTCCCACCCTGCACAGGTGAGGCCGATGCAGTCTGTCCTCCCTGACTCCTGCGGCTGTGCCCAGCAGGCTACAAAACAGTGGAATAAAACCAAGTGGGTATCTCGAAAATTCGATTAGCTCTTGGCCTGTGAGCTGTCTTCCAGGAACTGATTTTAACAACATAACTCAAGCCGAATGTGGTGACATGTACCTGTCATCCTAGCACTCTGGGAGCCTGAGGCAGGAGAATCACAAATTTGAGTCCAGCCTGGGTCATTTATCGAGATTCTGTCTCAAAATTTTAAAAAAATGTACTGGCTCATAGCTCCATGCCAAGGGCCTGAATTCAATTCCCAGTGCAGAGAACAAAACCAGACAGACAGAAAATATGTGAAAAAGTTTCAGAGAACTCAGGCGCCCTCCTTCTCTGTTACTCTGGACCACTGTGAGATGGTTCATCTCTTCCACGCAGTGTCACGCAGCTGTGGTATGATCTTGCAGGGAATACGAGAAGGCAGGAAGCTGCTTACTTCCAGCGTTTGCTGAGAAAAGGCAGAGACCAGAGCCACGCAGATCTAAGAGGGGGTCACGCAGATGACTGACTTCGTGTTTATGGGGCGTGTGTGTGTGTGTGTGTGTGTGTGTGCATGTGTACGTGTGTGTGCAAGAGCAAAAATCATCACTGCCAGGAGGGGCAGGAGCTTTGCCTTTATCTTAGGAATCTTCTTTGTGAACGGCGCTGACGTACTAATTCCAGGGCAGAACGAGCTCTCAGGAGACAAAGCCTCTTTTACTGTTATAGAATAAAACCTTGAACCCGGGTGTCAGCTTGCTGGTGAGGACACTGGTCACCTTCTTAGTGCCATCTGCATTCCCGGAAGTGAATTGCACACCTCACACGGGGGACTTCATTGAGTCTGTGACAAATGGGTGAGATAAAAGCTACTTGCTGAGTGTGGGGGTGCATGCCTGTCATCCCAGCAGTGGGGAAGCTGAGGTGAGAGGTTCTCTTTGTGTTCAAGGCCAGCATGGGCTCCGTGGTGAGGTCAGTGTCACCCTGGACTACACAGTGAGACTCTGTCAAATAAGTAAGTAAATAAATAACCACAGCTGCCCCACGCCCCTGATTCAGACCTGGAGCCAAGGGTTTCAGAGGCAGCCAAGGGGTCCTGGGGTGCTCGCAGCTCCCCACACTGCTGCTCATGTGTGCCCCACCGGCTGGGGCGGAGGCTTTTATTTATGTGCGTCTCTTCTGGAGCTGGGCTTGAACACTGGGGTCTTGGTCACCCGGAGCAGCCCCTCTGTCACCCAGCTGCGCTCCGAACCCCAAGATGGATTTCTTACCATGTGACCTTTTGTACTGCTGAGAAAACTACACACATGCGTTACCTCTTTAATAATTCAAAACGTAAAAATTAAAAACGGAAGAATTTCCTGGCCCAGGTGAGACCTGCCTAAGAGCCGGCCACACTGCAGGTGCAGCCAGTGGGGCGGCGGTGGGGTGGGGTGGGGTGGGGTCTGCACCCCTCCACGGCGCCCAGGCCCAGGCCCCTCAATCCTGTCTTCCAGCAGCTCTCCCTTCCTCTCCCCCAGGCAGCTGGCGATGGTTAGCGCAGGGTTTCAGCCAAGACATCCTTCACTTTTTTGGATCACAGAATTGAGTGTTTAAATTAACAAAGCTTATGACAGCCGGTGACGCGTTGCCAGGGATCCCCTAACTGAAACCCCCCTTCATCCAGACTCGTTCTCCCAGCCACCATCCTGGCCACCTCCGCAGCAGCGCTGCTGTCCTCTTCCCTTGGGGTTTTATGAGGTGAGGTCACAAACAGGGTCAGTGCCCCACCGAGCTCCACCTGGTGGAAAGGCTGCTCATTAAACCATGGGCTGGGTCCCTGCCCGCCTTATTCCGGGAATGTGGTGCTGTGCGACTTTCAGCTCCTGCCAAGGTCCAGAGGACCACGAGAGGTGAATGTTTGGAACTGATTCAGGGCACCGAGGCAGCCAGCACAGTGCAGCTGAGGACCTGAGGGAAAGAGCACTCCAGAGCAGCTTCGGAAAAGGCCAGACGGTGGGACTGTGTGTCGGATGCTGCGGGTGGGGCTCTGAGAGCGTTCATGGCAGTGCATCTTCAAATAAATTTTCAAACTGTAAACATTCACTGTATTTTTTGACTGCACCTCTTGTCTCACAGAGCAGTCAGTTTCTGGGGTGTTTGGGGCCTCACGGGGTCACCAGGCTCTTTTCTGTCCCTGCCCTTCTGTCCACAGTGCTGCCTGGTTGTCAGCCAGTCCCGTGGGGCTGCTCACCCCCTGAAGGAGGACCAGGGCTCAGGGTGACCCTGTTCGCTCTGTCAGGACTTCTGGGCCAGCATCCACCAGGGCCATCCGGCCACTCAGGGGCAAGCGTGGTGACATTGGCCTCCTTGGGTGGCTGCAGCTGGGGTCTAAGCCCAGGCCACTGTGCTGCTCAGAGCAGGAGGGGAGGTAACCTAACACATTAGGCGAGGGAACCTAACACATTCCAGCCTCCTTTCACCCTCGTCTCCCCCCACTGCCATCTCTCCATCCCCTTCCTATCTGCAAAAGATCGTCTCTGCCTCTATTACCCATCTTCTATTTTCTCTTTATATTGTGGGTTTCTTGTATAAGAAAAACCATGCGACTTTTAAAGGTTTGCATCTGATTTATTTCAGTTAGCATTATGGTCCCCAGGAGCCTCCATTTGCTCTCAAATGCCTCAAGCATATCCTTCTTGATGGTACAGTAGTACTCCACAGTGTGTAAGCACCACATCTTCTTTGTCCATCCATCTGCTGATGGACACAGAGGCTATTTCCAAGATTTAGCTGTTGTGAGTTGTGCTGCTATAAATATGGGTGTGCATAGGTCATGGTAGCATATGATTTTAAAAGCAGAACATCACATATGTTATTTCAGATGTAACAGCATTGTTAAAATTGAAGTCTGTTTTTGAGACAGGGTCTCACCATGTAGTTCAGGTTGGCCTTGAATCTAGGATCACCAATGTTCGGGGTGGCCCTGATTCTGTGCAGAGCATGGGGACCTCACCTGCAACTGCTTCTCGGGGAAGTTCCAGCCCCTATGTGCTCCTCCAGGCGTGGCAGGCAGGAAGCAGCATTGAGGGCAGAGGCGGAGGTTGATAGGACTGTCGTGTCACACCCTCTTCCCTTCCCACCAGACCCCACTTCCTAGCCTCAAGCCAGCTGGAAGCCTATGATCCAGTCACCTTTCCGAGGTCCTGTCTGTGACCTGAGCCTCTGGGGTCACCTGGGCACAAGCCACAGAGCTGCTGGTCCAGACCTCTGCAGCGACTTCCAGTCTCTCCTCCCCTCCCCTCCTGTGGCTTTGGGCACCCTGTCTCAGGGACAGGGATGCGGATGAGCCCTGCTGGGGAGCAGGCTGAGGT
Organism: Cavia porcellus; assembly: GCF_034190915.1. Classification (NCBI taxonomy): domain Eukaryota; kingdom Metazoa; phylum Chordata; class Mammalia; order Rodentia; family Caviidae; genus Cavia; species Cavia porcellus. The sequence goes on along the minus strand of NW_026947500.1, from coordinate 50,981,394 downwards.
GGCACATGGGGGCTCCTCTCTGGGTACAGGGGCAGCTGGTGGTGGAAGGGAGGGAGCGGCTGCCTCTGTTTGTCACCTGAGGGCACAGAGAAGACTCTTAGCCCATACCACTCTACCAGAAGTCAGGGCCATGGCAGTGGATCTGGGGGCCACCACCCACCCCTGCCCCTCTACCTGTTCAGGTGCTGGGCCCGAGCCCAGTTGCTTGATTGCCTGGTGGCATTTCTTGGGTGTCACCTCCTCTGAGCCGGGCTGTCTCTTGGACGTGGGCTAGCAAGCAGCTGCTAGCAGCCCAGCACTTGGGCTCCCAGGGGAGGTGCTGGAGCCCAGGGAAAGGCCAAGAGCAGCCCCTTCCGCCTTCACTCATGGGTGCACTTGTGGTGTGAAGAGGAAGTGGGGGCAACCACGCACCTGAAGGAGCTCGGATCCCCCGGGGCCTTCCTGGGGCCTTCCTGGGGCCCCACCACACAAGGCTCTCAGAGGAAGCACAGTGGGACCAGTGGATTCTGCTTGCACGAGGAAGGGGTGCCGAGTGATGCAGGGAGCTGCAGCCCCGGGCAGGTCCTGCAGGAGCAGCCTGTGGGACCCGAAAGTGGTGAACTGACTTGGTGTCTCCAGACCTGAAACAATCCGACATAGGGCTGGCTGCACCCGGGCTGCCCGGAGTAGCTGTCAGCTGAGGACCCACATCGGAGTGACTTTTTCAGTATGAGTTTCCCTTTTCAAATCCCAGAGGAGTCGGATTAAATTTGGCTGCTTCCTACTCTTGAAAAATTTGGTTTTGGGATGAATTTAGGGATGATGGACTCCACGGAATGGGGACAAAACTAGTGAAGAATTTGGGCAGAAGACAGAGAATGGAATCGGGGCTCTGGGGAGAGAGCCCAGCAGCCTGCAATCCATTTTAAAGCTTAAAAAATAAATAAAGTGAAAGTTTATTATTTCAATGATTGAGATCTAAACTGTGCCCCTGGAGTCTCCTAGATGCAGACATGAGGTTTCTGGAAGGCGACTGGAATGTGGTGGGGCCTCTATCTCAGTTTCTCCTCACACTGCTGAGATGCAACATCCATGCCTGAAACTTAGGAGAGGAAGGGTTCATTTTGGTTCACGTTAACCATCTGTGCTTGGCTGGCTCCAACGGAGAAACAGGACAGCAGAGGGGCATGGTAGACAAAAAGCTCCTCATGTCACAGCTAGAAAATAGAAAAGTGCTGAGTGGGGGCACAAGAAAATGCCCTTTGGCACTTCAATCCCCCGTGACCTGCCTCTTCCAATCAAGTCCCCCTCCAAAGAGCATGTTTGGCCATGAGCTCTTTAATGCACTATCAGTGCATTAATAGTGAAATGCCGTTAGATTTAGATATAGCAGGTTCTTGTGTTTAGAAGTGGGGCTTTTGCAAGATGATTGGATCATGTAAGTACTGTAGCTAGCTTGCTGTTAGGAGGTAGGGCCTGGTTGGAGGTGGGTCACTAGGGGTTACACTGGACCAGAGTAGCCATGGATTGAGCAACCTTTTCACCATGCTGTTTCTCCTTTGGAGTCAATCAACCATGGGCTGAACCCTCTGAAACTGTAAGCAAAAATAAACACCTCCTCCTTTAAATTGTGTGTGTCCATTATTTTGTTCCAGTAATAATAAAAACTGATTAGTATAGAAAATTTGTACCAGGAGTGGGGTTGTTGTTGCTGTAACTATACCTGACCATGATTCAGAGGCTGTTGGAACTGATTTGTAAGAGGAATTTGGAAATGTGTCGGAGAATCAAGTTACAGAAAGCTTATGAGGTTGTATGCAAAGCTTGGAGGACAGTTCTGACTAGAGCTTAGAAGACCAGAATGCTGATAAGAAAGTTAACAGTAAAAGACCAGGCTCATGAATTTTCAGATGGAAATGATGACTATGTGGAAACTTGACTAGAGGTCACACATGCTGTATTTTGGCAAAGAACTTCTCTACATTTAGACCTTGTCCTAAGGTGGTTTTTTTTTTTTTTTTTGGTTCCAGGAATTGCACTCATGACCTCGTGCGTGCCAGGCAGGCACTGGGCTACTGAGTAATATCTGCAGCTGTCCTAAGACCCTGTGTGATGCTGAATTAAGGCGATGGACTGATTAACCTGGTGGAGGAAATTTCAAAGCAGCCTGACATTCATGGTGTGGCATAGGGTCTCACTCCTTTTACCCAAAATTATTATAGGAATTGGGATTAAAAAGCAGAGCCAGAAAGTGTGAAAAGTATGCAGCTTAGACACAAAGGCAGCACCTGTAGAGTTGGGGCTGAGGACAGTGTGATTGCTGAAAACATCAGTGTCTTTTTTAAAAAAAGTAAACACAACAAAACAGAACAAAATAGGACACAAGAAAGCAATGTAAGACATATAAATTTCAAAGCTAGATGACCTGAGATCTTCACTATCTATCATCTTGTCTCTTGTTTTCTTCCAAATAGTTGTCCATGTCTTCACATACAGAGAATTCATAGAAAACAATGTAGTATAAAACTGATCCAAACAGAATGAGAAAGGTGTTTTAGGTCTGCAAAACCAGACAGTAGAGAAGTCATAATGGCTGTCCTAGAGTCTCTTGTTCAAAATAGCGTCCATACTTTCATGTATATTGAAGTTCAACAAAACAAAACAGGCTAAAATAACATCATTAATTAGAGAAAAGCAAACAAGAAATAAAAGTATTTGCCTTCAAAGAGATGGTAGGAGGAAATCCCCCCTATTTGCTACATTGCCTATGGTCATCTTCTCAAGGGATGTCCAGATCACTGGCTCCCACTTGCTAACGGGGGAGAAGATGTGACGTTTGATTCTCAGCCTGCATGCTGGCAGGCTCACAGCCGCTCACCAGGGAGAGGAGGGGTTGCTTGTTTTCCCGGCATGGCTCTGGTCCCAGTAAACGCTAGTGGCGCCCATCCTGGGCTGCTGGAGCTGGTCATGCTCACAGCCCAAGAGCAGTATCTTTAAAAGGAAGTCAGAATTTTTGCTTTGGGACAACAGGAAAGCTGCTTCAAGGGTATCTCAGGAATTGGCCAGAGTTCACCCATTAGAGGATCAAGGGTGGAAAAGGATAACTTTTTTTTTTTTTTTTACCGGTACCAGGGATTGAACTCACGACTGCCTGCTTGCAAGGCAGGCGCTTATGCCACTGAGCTAAATCCCCAGCCCCAAAGGATAACTTTTTTTAGAAGAGTTTGCCTTGAGAAGAGAGTGCCAGGGCGTCCCGCTCACTCAGGGCCACCTCGGAAAGTGTCTTCCCTGAGTTCAGCCACTGAGGCTCTCAGAGGCCGTGACAGCCACGTTCCAAGGGGCCAGGTTGCTGCTCCAGCCACCAGGCAACTGTGTTGCCATTCGCGTGGCCTGTGGCAAGCGCAATTTGTGAGCCACCCCGATTTCCAAGCAAGGCTTGGAGGTGCGGCAGTGTGCCCCGGAGAGGACAATGTGTGAAGTGGTGGGGGTGAAACTGAGAGTGCAGTGGAGACCATAGAAAACCAGAGGAATTGGGAATGTGGAGAGCGGGCCAGGGAAAGCTGCAGGCCGAGAGAGGCCCCGAGCTGCAACGGGGAACCACAGGCATGGCGCTGCCTACACATCAGAGCTGCCCATCACAGCAGCCAAGCCTCAGAGTGGTCCAACCTCCTATCCCCCGTTCCTCCTTTGTGCAATGTGAGTGTCTGTCCTGTGCTACTGTATACTGGGTGAGTTTTTTTTCCTTTTTCCTTATCACAGAGGGTCACAGCTAAGAGTTTGCGTTGAGTGTAAGAAGAGACTTCGGACTTGGATATTGAGCAGTGCTGGAAACATTAAGTCTTTGGTGACACTCAGAGCTGGACCAAATGCATTTGGGGTCCCCGGGTGGAGTGTGACAATTTAGATCTACAACTCTCACCAGGCTCAGGCTTTCCTAGATGAAGCAAAAGTGATTGGGTCATGGGAGTGCCATTCTCACCTGTGTGAAATCCATCAAGCAGGTCATAGGTGGACGCTCTGTGAGGAGGTGGCCTGGGCTTTGTGATCCTCCTGCTGCAGCCTCCCAGACTGCTGGGATGATGGGCATGTGCCTTGTGTTTGCAAACAAACTCTCCTTCAGCTTCTTATTTCAACTAAAGGATTAAAAATCTGGTTTGAACCAGCCATGGTGGTGCACACTTGTAATCCCAGCCCTTGTGAGGCTGAGGCAGGAGGATCACCATGAGTCTGAGGCCAGTCTGGGATCCATAGCGACACCCTGTTTCAAAAAACAAAGCAGTCAGGAAATACCACCTGAATGCCGTTACCGAGAACAACTATTCTCTGTGAGCACAGAAACCACTGGGGGGAGAGAAAAGCCATGGTCTAGAGGAAGCTGGTCTGATTCTGAGCTTGGTCTTTTGTTCCTCACTGGCTGCTGGCTGGGCTGAGTTGACTTTTCTCTCTCTGAGCTTCAGATTTTCATCCTTGAGTGAATTATTCATCATCGCTAACAAGTATTGATCGCCCCTGAGGCCCACACCCTGTGCAGCGTGTGGCCCCTGTCTTTGTCCGGTTGTTGCCCACAGGCTGGGGGGAAGGAGAGGGGCCCTGGTCACCATGGGATCCGGAACCATGCAGAGCCAGGGGTGGGGTGGGGACACCCATGGGTGCCCTGCAGGGGACGAGGACACAAAGCTAGATCTGTTTTCACCTCCTGTCAGCCTGTTGGGCCCTCACACTGCTTCTGCACCAAGTGAGAACCTTCTGCTATCGATCCCCTTTCCCGAAAGTCTGTCCTTCCTGAGAGAGATTGTGCTGACCGGTCAACCTCAGGGTTCCTGTCTGCTGGGTGGTTTCAGGTCTCCCCGTAAATTAATGCACTTGGGGTTCATCGGTCAGTGTGCTGTGAGACTGTTCAGTGTGAATCATTTCCTCTCCATCTGATCACAGTGATAAAACTCCCTGGGGCCGTGGGGCTGGGGGACACCACTGTCACCTAGGCCAGGTATCCGAGGAGGGCATGAACCAAGTGCTGTGAGACCAGAGAGGACATCGGTGCAGGAGAGGGGCTTCCAGGAAGGCTTCCTGCAGCGGGTGGCATTGGCGCCGGAAGAGAGTGCTGCAGCTAGAGGCTACCCAGTCCATCTGGTGGGTTTGCGTCTCCTCTCTGGCTGGGTGACAGAATTGAGGGCCTCAATTTCTTTGTTTGTTTGTTTCTTCCTCTCTCTCTCTCTCTCTCTCTCTCTCTCTCTCTCTCTCTCTCTCTGTCTCTCTCTCTCTCTCCTTTCTTTTGAGACAGGGTCTCATTACATAGCCCAAGCTACCTTGAACTCACAGCAATCTTTCTGTCTCAGCCTCCCGAGTGCTGGGCTGACAGGTATGCGCCTCTGCACCTAGCTTCTCATAGATTTTTAGGTTGCTAGATTCCATGCCATCCCTGTAGAACAGCAGCATGGTGTAGACAGTTCCGCACTGCACCATTTAGGAACAAGAATGGGACAAATGGTCTTCCCCGCTTGGGATCTGCAGCTGCTGGAGTCTGAGCAGATGGTCCACTGTCTACACAGCCCTTGGCACTGGGTGCGCCCCACCAGCAGCTCTCACTCAGTGGCTGTTCATGCTGTCACCACTGCAAAGGCCAAGCTTGGCTTCCTCCAGCGGTGCCCTAGTGGGAGAGCAGAGTGCCTGCTGCACGCTCGTGCCCCGGATGCAATATTTTCTCCAGGGAGTAAGAGCTGAGTCTTTTTGCTTTAGGACTTGAAAGGCAGTGAGTGAGGTGGGTACCCCTGTCACCCACTATCCCCTGGAGGCTGAGGCAGGAGGATTGCAACTTCAAGCCTGCCCTGTGCAACTCAGCAAGGTAGTAAGACTTGTCTCTGAATCAAAAATGAGAAGGGGACACAGCTCAGTGCAGAGGACCGGGGTTCCATCCCCAGGCCCAGAAAGAAAAAGACTGAAGGACCTGAAGGGCAGCTGCTCTCCGAGGCCCGGCTCCTGCGAGGTAGCTGGCCAGTGCCCTGTGGTTTTGCAGCCCGTGAGGCGGTGTGCGATCTATAAGAGTCCATCCGCCCAGGAACCTCACGGGTCCTGAGTCACGGCCCATCATCAGCTGCCAAGCAGAGGCCCCAGCACGGTCACTGGGGACGGGCGGCCCAGGGACCTCAGCTGGAGGCCCAGGGTCATGCATGGGGGCTTGGGTGGGAGGATGGGGCTCAGGACACCCCCCCAAGGAGCCTCTGCCATCACTGTGGACTCTGGAGGGGAGGAAGCAAGGGCAGCACCACGGATGTGTAGGGTCTCCTTTCCCAAGGCCCCCAAAAGAAACTTGACCCAGGGAAACGCTTCAGCCTCTCTTTAGCCTCCATTTCCTGAACACAGCCGGGTGTAGTGTTGCTCGTCTGTAATCTCAGCACTTCAGAGGCTGAACACAAATAGCACACCCCACAGGCCCCCAACCACTTCCTATTTGCTTCGTGTTCCCTGTATCTTGAGGAGCTGCTTCTGCCGTTTCTATGAAGGAGACAGCGCAGGTGGGTGGCCATGAGTGGCTGTGTGAGCAGGGTTGGGAGATACGCAACTCTTGTTTTCTTTTCTGTCTGTTTGTCTGTCTACCTATCTACCTACCTATCTGTTTTTGTCTTGCTATGTAGCCCAAGCTGAGCTTGCAGCTGAGATCCTCCTGCCTCAGCCTCCTGACTGCTAGGGTCACAGATGTGCACCGCAACTTTGTGCAGGCTCACGGTTGTAGAGGCTGCAGTCCATGACGAGGCGGGTGTGCTGTTTTCACTCCTCTCTGGGTGATGACAGATGGCAGAGTATAGGGCAGCAAGCTGCTCGCCTCAGGCCCAGAAGCAGAGCAAAGGGAGGTGCTGGGGTCCCACAGTCCTCTCCATTGTCACTGGGGCCCAGGCCCTCAGCCAGGGACATTCACACCCAAACCACTATGACCTTAGTGCTTGGAAGGCCGAGGCAGGAGGATCGCTGCAAGTTGACGGGTCGTGTAGTGAAACCCTGAAGGAGGGAGGCACTCCCTCCCTACACGCGGGGCTGAGTTTCCAGGAATTTAAACATGCACAATAACCGGCTTTCTTTTAAATTTGCTTTCCTTTAAACTTAGGGTGCTGAGGACCTGGTATAGAGAGCTTCACTTCCAGGTGCTCATTATAAACCCGGGATGCCTGTGACAGTGGTCCCAAGACACTGAATCAGTCCTCACCCCACTTCCCTTGGGCAGCCTGGCCCTGGGCCCCTCCTGCTCACCAGAAGCCCCTTTTGCAACCATCCTTCCCCTTTAACTTCCTTTCTGTCCCCATCCATCCTTGGACATCCTGAGGCAGTTGGTCAGGCTGGGCACCAGCAGCGGATGCAGCTGTGTAGACATGGCCTGGGGTGGCAGTGCCATGGCATGTTTGTGCCAGCAGGAGCTCTAGAAGGTTCTCTGACGGGTGATAGGTGCCCGGCTCAGTTTCTTCCTTCAGCGCCCTATCATGGAGCGGCAACCCCAGCCCCTTTCAAAGTCTTCAAAAACTTCCAAGACAGCATCTCACTAAGTTGCTCAGTGTTTTGTTCTGTTTTGTTTTTTTTTGGTTTTGTTTCATTTGAGGCAGAGTTGCGTTATGCAGTTCAGGCTGGCCTCAAACTCACAGTGATCCTCCTGCCTCAGCCTCACAAGTGTTGGGATGACAGGTGTGGCCTCACACCTGGCCGATCAGGCTGGTCTTAAACTTGCAATCTCCCTGCCTCAGCCTCCTGAATATCTGGATTATAGGTGCAGGCTGGCGTGCTCTGTGCAGGGCATTTCATTTCCCCAGAGTCTAATGGAAACTGGGTCACACATAAACAGTGGCCTGAGAAAATGGAGGAACCCTGGGGGAGGGAGGCAGACAACAGGAGACCTGACCAGGCATGGCAGCCCCGGGAGCCGCCCAGGTACACCTGGTCAGCAGCAGAGGCTGAGCCAGGAGTGCGCTCTGGGGCCTCTGCCTGAGTCTGTCCAGCCACCCTGGGCACTGAGGCCCCTTCTCGCCCTCCTAGGCCAGCCTGACCCTGTGGGGAAACCCAGCCAGGCCAACTCTGTGGCTCCTGCCCTGGGTGCGGCCCTCCTGGATCCCATAGCTGTCACTAGGGTCGAGTGGCCCTGGATCCGGGGAACACACAGGGGCCAGCTCCCTGAGATGCTTCCTGCACGGGGACTCTTGGTCTCTTTTTCAAGTTAGCAGCACTTTGTAGTCCTTCTCAAATACAGCTTCAGTGCCTCTTGATTTCTGCTAATGAGATATTGTCCTTAACAACAATAGCTGCAACTCAGTAATCAGCCCATGTGCCAACTGGACAACTGTCACACATTATTTTTACTCCACAGGACAACCCAGCTCCAGTGTGGTGGAAGAGGAGACAGGAGCCAGAGACACTAAATTGTTCAGGGTGGGCAACCTTCTGTCTCAGCCTCCTAGACTCCCAGGATGTAAAGTAGCAAGTGGTCACCAATATGCCTGGATCTTCTGAGAAAATTTTTTTTGTCTTTTTGAGACAAGGTCTTACTATGTGGTTCAGGCTGGCCTTGAGCTCACTCTGTAGCCCAGGCTGGCCTTGGACCTGTGGTGATTCTCCTGCCTCAGCCTCCAAAGTATTCTGGTTTTTTTGGTCTGTTTTTGGTATGGCCTCAACAATTTTGGAGTTTTTCTCCTCCAGTTGCAATGAAAAGGAACATGTTTGTTTTTGCCTTTTGCCTTTTGAATTATTCCAAAGCAGGCTCTTATGACTGCATGTGGGAAAACCGAGCATAGATTTTGCAGCCACCCAGGTTTGAACGGAAAGAGGCTGTGTTTGCTGGACTGTTTGTGTCTTGGCGTGCCAGAGATCAAAGCCCCTGCGCATGAACACCCGTGGCATATTCACCGTAAACCTCAGGGAAGGGCTGGGGCATGGAAAACCCTGGAACCCTGCCCGAAGAGGGGCATCGGGGAAGCAAGAGCCGTCCAAGGCGGTAGGGGAGGCCTGGGGGCGATCACACCAGCAGGTGAGCTGCACGGGAAGGTGGCATTGGTGGAGGACACGCTGTCACTTGTGCCAAGGGGCAGAGTACAAAGTCTCCAGAGCCTGCACTGTGGGAGATGAGGGCAGGGCAAGTCAGGTGACTAGCTGGCTGACTGTGTCAGAGTCCCGAAGCCCCACTTGCCTCACGGGCTGTGAAAGCTGTTTCCCAAAATCAGAAAACACACGGACAATGTGAGACCTAAAGGAACTCCGGCCCTTCACTGCAGAGAGCAAAATTAGTCAGAGAATGATACAGGTATTCACAATTCTTCATTTGCATCAGGTTCTCTTTGCAGGGCCAATCAGAAGGTGCTGTTCTCAATCCTTCATTTAAATGACCCTGTTTGCAGGGCCAATCAGAAGGCTCTGTTCTCAATCCTTCATTTGCATGTGGACTGGCAAGCCCATCAAGAAACAGTCTGAGCCTTCACTGAGGTCTGGCAACCGGCCAAGGAAAGTTACTTCTGGCCTGGGGCCAGGTGAGTTTCCGACAGGACCAAGTCTCAGGGCCATGTTGGCAAGAGGTGAAGACCAGTTGCGGGCTTTGTGTGCTGAAGTCCCCTTCCTCCTGTCCTGGGCCACCATGGCCCTCCACCCTGTGGCCTGCGCTCCACGTCCACCTTCCACTGAACTCTACACTTGCCACCTTCCCTGAGTCTGATGCGAATCTTGGTTCAGACAACAAGGACCTGGAAAGAAGCCCCAGATCCCCACCCAGTGACAGCCACTCTGTCCTTTCCCTAGTTGATGTGCCAGCCACTGTGTGCCCCCTCTGTCCCGAAGGTTCCCGCTCCCAGGATGCCAGCCCTGAAGGTGCTGCCTGGCCTTGGCCAGGAGTTCAGGCCCCGCCCCAGGAGTCTCAGGTGAGCTTCTTGAGGACAGATGCCCCCTTCTCCCCTAGCCTTGGCCCAAACCACACAGGGGTAGGTGAAGATGATGAGGGTGAGGGGATGGGGACCCGCAGGCCTCTGGAGAACCAATCTTCTCTGGGGCTCTGAGTGCCAGCTGCTGGTGCCCGGTGGGCCCGTCCAGTGCTCATGAAGGTCCCTGAAGCATCTCTGAATCTGGGCCAGCCCTGCATCGGGGCCTGAGAGGGTCTTTACCAGGATGGTGGTGGAGATCTGTGGCGTCTGTAAACCTGCAGAGGAGGGGTTCAGTTTCAGGTGAGAAGCTGTGGCTGTCTGTCGAGTAGGGGAACAGGACATGGCCTGTTTGAGGGACAGCTACCTGCCATGGCAATGGATACCTGTGGAACCCTCTTGGGCACAGCCAGGGCCTCTGAGTCTGTGAGTGTTCAGCTGGGTTGGTGCCCAGAGCTATTGTGTTTATTAAAAGTACAGTCATAATATCAGGATTCTTCTGGTCTCCTTTCACCTGTCTTTATTTCTTTTACCCTGCCTCAGGGGGCTGGAGGAACATTTCCTCCTGTGGTTTCAGCTGTGGATGTGGATGGGCCAAGGCAAAGGCAGGGGAAGCTGCCGGTGTCTGGCTCTCAGGCCTGTGTGGAGTGGGACATTGGTGGCTCGGGCTATTTGTACTCCACCTCATTTTTCCACCTTGGCTTTTTCTGTTCTTCCCCGGCCACTTCCACAGTCTCATCCCTGCACCCAGGAGAGCCAACCCTAAGCCAGCATAAAGCTAGCACTTGAATTAATTTCAGCCTGTGTCAGGGAGCCCAACAGAGAATCTTGCATTTTAAGTGCTGTGGGTCCTGGGCTGCTGTCTATGCCTCTGGGGTATATGTGTGTGATCAGTTTTTTCTTTTTGTAATAAACATGTATTGGGGCTGGGGATTTAGCTCAGTGGCATAAGCACCTGCCTTGCAAGCAGGCGGTCATGTGTTCAATCCCCAGTACCAATAAAAACAAACAAACAAACAAACAAACAAACAAACAAACAAAAAACATGTATTTTAGCAGGGCATGGTGGCACACGCTTGTAATCCCAGCACTTGGGAGGCTGAGGCAGGAGGGTTGCTGTGAGTTTGAGATCAGCCTGGGCTACAGAGTGAGCTCAAGGCCAGCCTGAACTGCATAGTGAGGCTCTGTGTCAATTAAAAAAAAAAAAAAAAGGAAATAAAAGAAAGAAAGGAAACACATATTTTCTGTAATTCCCCAGCAAATGAAGTGAAGCCTGGAGAGCTGGGAGCAGGTCTGGGCACTGGGCCATCTCAGCCCTTGATAGCATGGCCCCGGGAAGCTGCTCCTCCTTGGGGAGCTGTCCTCTGCCTCCTCCTGGACAGCACCGCAGCCGGAGTGTCTCGACCCTCGTCTGGCAGAGCCTGCTCAGCACACTGGACACGTCACTGGGGTGGGCCCAGCTTTATTTACCCTTGTGGTTTGCTGGTTCCCTTCCTGATCCCGACCTTCCCCTGAAAACCAGTATTTTCCCTGTAAAGAGAGGCTCGGGCTTGGAAGAGCTCAAGCTTCTGGCCCATGGGCACACGGACTATGGACACTCTTCCTGGCACGAAGTGCCCCTGCCAGTGAGGGAGGCAGCCGCCCAGCTGGGAAGCAGCTCCTGCTGGGGCCCAGGCTTCGAGGTGATTAGCGGGGGCTTTGATGAATAACGAATGGGTGAAGGATCAGTAGTTCATCAGTGCTCTGTCGGGAAGGCTCCTGGAACCCAGGCTAGGGAGGCCCCTGGTTCTGTGGCCCAATCTCCCAGCTGCTCTGGGAGCTCCAGAGGTTGTGGGCTGTGTGGGCCACAGGGCGTGGATGACACCAGGTCCTGGAGGGGAGAAGGAGGAAGTCGTGGGCTCCAGGGCCCGCTCAGCCCCTTCTGGGCAGTTGCGTGGCCATGTGAGAGGCAGGCAGAGTGGCCAGGAGCAACATAGGGGCTCAAGGGGCCCTGGAGAGGAGGTAGGATCTCCTGGGGTGCGTGGAGGCTGGGGTGATAGCAGCCCCTGTGCCAGGGCTGAGCAGGGAGGTAGACACCAGATCAGGTTTGTTCTTGGGCCACTTTATACCTCCTGCAGCACCGGTTCCCTTGTGATAGGTTAGGGAGAGGGGGGACCACCACGTTGTGAGCTGTTGGCTGGACCCCGCCCTGTCCTGATGAGGGGCTGCTCTTTAGAGGCTCTGGATTTGCACTCTGAGCCCAGGAGGTAGGAAGCACTTCTCTCCCCTGGGACTCCTGCCCACTCCATCCGACACCCTACTTGTCCCTCAAACCTGATGCATGAGCCAGGTGTGGTGGTACACGCCTGTCATCCCAGGACTCAGGAGACTGAGGCTGAGGCCAGCCTGGGCTACGTGGCAAGACCCTATCTCAAAACAGATTTAAAAAAACAGATCTCCCCCCAAATAACATCTGATGGGTGACTCGATGCACAAAAACGTCAAAGTGTTCTCCATGGTGAGAACACATGGGAGCTGGGCCCAGGGCGGGGTTCGTGCCAGGTCAGCAGATGTTGGGAGTGGCTCTGCCCTAAATGGGCCTTGACCACCCCAGCCTTCTCACCACCCAGCAAGGAAGCCGTCCCCCCTTTCCCCGGCTTCCAGCCCTGGGCTGCCAGGAGTCACCCACTGCCTACAGCTTTTGGCCAGCCCTGAAACAGCTGGAGTCCAAGCTCCCCAGGAGAAATCCCTGAGGGGTTTCCCAGGCCCGCAGCCCCCGAGGCTGCAGGGGACCCAGTATGATTCCTGGGTCGGCTCTGCTATGCCAGGGCCAGATGGGCCCAGGCCCTGCGCCTGGCCACACTGCTGACCAGGCTGTTGGAGTGCTTGGGTTTCACCGGCCTCTTCGGCTGGACCTTGCTGGTGTTCATCCTCAAGAGCGAGCACTACTTTAAGGAGCTGTGTGTGCTGGACACAGGCCCCCAGCCAACATCACCATGCAGGTGGTGAGGGGGTAGTGGCCTTTCTGGGACTATGGGGGGGATTCAGGCAGAGAGGACACCGCGGGGACCTTAGGGGCAGTGGCCAAACTGCCCTCCTCCTTGTGATGGGGGTGGCGGGGGTAGCCGGGTGGCAGGCTGGTAGCGTGTGCCCGGCTCTCAAGTGCTTTCCTGTCCCCAGGCTGCAGCGCCCAGGACAAGAGGCTTTGGCTCATCTTCCCCATCCACTGCATCTTCGACCACTTCAAGACCACCATGGGCTGGCTGGTAGTATATGAGTCTCAGGTGTGGCTTTCATCCTGAGGAAGGGGTGCTGCTCCCCTCAGGCCCCCGAGAAGAAACCTGTGGGGAAACCATGGCTTCAAATACTGTCTCCACCTCTCTGGTTTGGGCAGGTGTGTGTGTGTGTGAGCGTGAGCATGAATGGTGTGTTCTGTGTGCTTGTGTGGGCTCACAAGGTCCTGCACACGTGTGTCCATGTGTGTCAGTCTGTGCCCATGTGCATGTGTGTTCCTGGGTCAAGCTCGGGTCTCCATGCCCTTCTCCCCACACCCCAGCACCCCGGGGACCCTGCTGTGTGCCCTTGTCTGGCTGCAGCACACACAGTGGCACAGCCTCCACCCACGGGATGCAGCACATGGTCTGTCCCTGGCCCTGGGATGGAGGCTGCTGCCCAGCATAGTGGGAGCTCGGAGGGGCCCAGCGTCCTTCACTTCCTCATTCCCAGGGCAGGAGGTAGCCAGCAGGGGCAGCTGGGGGATGGGAGAAGCTGGAGCACACCCACCTTGGACTCCACCAGGCAGGAGAGGAGGGGGTGCAGGGCAGGGCCCAGCAGGTCTTTCCTCCCTCCCTCCCTCCCTCCTTCCCTCCATGCCCTGAGTCCCTCCTTCATTCCCTCATTTGGTCACAGTCATTTGCTCATTCTTTTAGACCTTCATTCCTTCATTCATGCAATCATTTGTACATTCATCTTTTTTTTCTTTTACAGACAGGGTCTCGCTATGCAGTTCAGGCTGACCTTGAGCTCACTTTGTAGCCCAGGCTGGTCTCAAACTCGCAATGACCCTCCTGCCTCAGCCTCCCGAGTGCTGGGATTACAGGCATGAGCCACTATGCCCAGCAAGAAATATACATGATCACCTAGAAGCTTACTCATAATGATTCTGAAGGCTTTTTACCCTCCCCAGGACTTGACTTTTCTTGTCTTCTCTTCTTTCTCTCTTTTTCTCTCTTGTTCCAGGGGTGGAACTCACCACCTCACCCAAATCCCCGGCCCTCATTTGTTCATTCCCTCCTTTAGTCTGCCCCTCATTCCTCCAGCTCCTCCGTCAGTGCCTCATTCATTCATCCCTTCATCCACCCATCCACTCATTTGTCACCCACTCGCTCCTGGGGCCTCTCATCGGTTCAGCTCCTCATCCATCCCCTTGGTCATTCATCTGCTCACCTGTTCACCATTCAGTCACTTGACACAGGTGCCCAGAGTGCTACAGGGTGGCAGGTGCTGTCCTGGGGCTGACGTGGGGTGCTCGAGGTCTGATGCGCAGCTCCTCCAGGGACCTAAGGCCCGACCCCGAAGGGGACCATGCTCCTCGGGTCTGACCTCAACCCCCTCACTGCCCCAAGCTGGCCCCCAGGTCCAGGGTGGTGCTGCAGCCTCTGTAGCAGTGAGGTCCCTGCCCGAGGGAGACAGAGCTGCCTTGGTACTGGAGGCTCCTTGGGTCTCAGCACTGACCCCTCTGTGTGGGCAGCCTGTGCTGCCTCTGCGGGAAGCCTGCTGGCCAGCCTGCACCTGGTGCCCTGTCTGCTGGAAGCCCTCCTCAGCTCTGCAGTGCAGAGCACCCTTCTCTAACCCCCCCTGGCCACTCACCAGGCTTGGGTCCCATGCTTGGCACAGGGTTGGTGGAGAACAGGACACAGTTGGCACTGTTGACCTCAGACCAAAGCCAGGTGGATGTACGAGGCTACTGACAGGCAAATGGAGAAATAGGATAGGTGAGCCAATGCAATATTACTCGGCGGTAAATAAATGAAGTACAGAAACACATTACAATAGGGAGGGAAACTGATGACCTCAGGCCAAATGAAAGAGACTGCGTAGCAGAATCCCGTTTCTACATGGAATGTTTAGAACAGGCACATCTGAGTGAGGGAGCAGGATGGGGATGCGCAAGGGCTGAGGGGGGGACTGGTAGGAATGGTGGACCAGTAAGGGGTTTCTTCTGGGGGAGATGATTTGCTAAAATTGATTTTGGACCGAGGCATGGTAGTACAAGTCTGTTCATCGCAGCACTCAGGAGGCTGAAGCAGGAGGATTGCCTTGAGTTTGAGGCCAGCTTAGGCTACATAGCAAGAACTTGTCTCAAAAGAAAACAAACAAACAAACAAACAAAAACCCCATAAACTTTTTTCTTTCTATCATCAAACAGTCACTGGGATGTAATTTTAAATAGCGTTCACCCACTTCTTGCATGGTGGTGTTCCCCTCCCACCCACCTTCACCAACTGGGCATCTGTGGTCCCTTCCATCCACCCATGGAGTGCTGTCATCCTCCCTCTTCTGTCTCCTCTGCTGCCTGTGCAGGGTGGCTCCTGGGGGGGGTGGTGGTGAGACGCTGTTATGAGTCACCTGGAGTCACCATGGGGGTTCCTGGCTGGGGACAAACCCTTGCATCACGCTCCAGCCTCAGGCACTGCTGTCCTGGGGGTGGCGTTACTGATGATTTCTTGCAGACCCGGAGCTCAAGCCAGAGTCCCAAGAGGCAGTTCTGTGGACTCTTTGGGGGACCTGCTGACCTCTGCTGACTTCCCCACTCCCTGCAGCCAGGGCGCTGCCCTGGGTGGTTTGGTGTCTTATCTTCCAGCCTCGAACCCTGCTCTCTGCGGTTGTCCAGTGCTGGGCTGCAGCCTTGGGTCCCTAGAAGCCCTCAGTCACCTCCCTGGGCCCAGAGCCCTCACTGCAGGGCTGGAGAGAAAGTTTTTGAACTGGAGGGAGAGCGCTCAGACTCCTGGTGGGACAGCCAACGCCACCTCCAGAGTCCCCCTGCCCTGGCTTGGGGACTGGAATTTGCACTGATCTTGCCTGTGGGTCTGCAGAGTGGGTAACATAGGAGTGGGTTGTGGAGCCGTAAGGATTGTGACTTGAGAGCCTCACACTCCTCGAAGGACCTGGCCCAGAGCACGTGATCCACCGAAGCCACCTGGCAGGGACAGGTGTGTGGGGCCAGCTGGACACCAACCGGGGACAGCTCAGAGAGGGCCGGGCAGCATCACTCCTGGGCCACAGCTCCACGGGCTTGGTCAGAGCACAAAGGCTGCAGGCAACACCTATCCATGGCCACTTGGCAAATAAGTGTCTTGCTGAGGACCTGGAGCCCTAAGCCTCAGGGAAGGGAAACCACAGTGTATTAGAGCTCTGGCTGTTTTCCCAGTGGTGGATGCAGGAAGCCATGCACCCAGAAGTGCCTTGGGGTGAGGGGCGGGGATGGCTCCCAGCTCCTTCCCACACCCACCCTTGAGGAGCCACAGCTCCTCACCGAGTCCTATGTCCTCGCTTGGGCACAGAGAGACGTGAGTGACCAGGAAAGGCATTGGCCTGGCACATGTCAGGAGCAGTGGTGCACATCTGTAATCCCAGAACTCAAGAGGCTGAAGCAGGAGGATTGCTGTGAGTTCAAGGTCAGCCTGGGCTACATAGAGACCGTGTCAGAGAGAGAGAGAGAGGGAGAGAGAGAGAGAGAAGAAAGGAGAGGAGAGGAGAGGAGAGGAGAGGAGAGGAGAGGAGAGAGGAGAGAAGGAAATCAGAGTTACAGATCTGCTAAAGTGGGCTGGCTGGAGGCTGGCTGGTCACTGTCTGAGATCTGGTTGTCGACAGGGACCCAGGGAGTCCTTGTTCCTGGAGGGACGATTCTGCCTGTTTCATGGGGGCCCTGCTGGAGCCCATGGTGACACAGGCTCAGGGTGGCAGCTGCAGACCGGGGCAAGGCTTGATAACCAAATATCCCTGCAAATCGCTCATCTTGGTGGCTTCTGCTTGGAAAGGGATGAGCTGGTTTCATAATCCAGGGTTCACCTGGCTTGCTTTGCAAACTTTGCAAACGTTGAGACTGACTTCCTATGGGATTGCCCAGCCAGAGCTCAGTCCTGCTTTGGTCACCCATGCGGCACTCGTGAGCCCTAGGGAGGGGGTGAAAGTCTACAGGAACCCTTTCAATCCCTGACCCTTGGAAGAAAGTACAAATCACGCTCTCCACAAGGACGGTTGAGGCCAGAGCATCTGTCCTCTGTTCTTACAGTGTCTCTGAGTATCTCCATTGGTTTGGATCTGCACACACACTGCAGCTGCATCTTCTGTTGTTCACTGTGGAGAGAGACAGAGACAGAGAGAAACACAGACAGACAGACAGACAAAAACAGAGACAGAGAGACAGAGACAGAAACAGAGAGATTCAGAGACAGAGACAGAGACAGAGAAATGACACAGAGACTGAGGCAGAAAGAGAGAAGCAGAGAGAGACAGACAGAGACAGACAGACAGAAAGAGATAAAGAGAAACAGACAGAGGCAGACAGAGACAGAGACTGAGAGAGACAGACAGACAGAAATAGACTCCAACCAGAGCCCTGAGCTGAGCCTGCAGCTGTAGAGAGCAGAGTGACAATCCTGATGCTCATAACTTAGTTCCTCTGTAGCAGACCTGTGCCTTTGTCAGCAGCGTAGAGAGCCCTACTGGAGATTCGGCCGCCCCTGCCTAGGACATGGATTCTGAGTGCTGTGCTTGGGAGCTTCCAGTGGGTTAACACCCTGCCACTTTGTTCCCCTACCTGGCCCCTGAGTGTTCATCCTAACTCCAGACAGACAGAGGGGCTGCCTGGCTCTTTCCAGACCCGAGGGTCCATCCTCGTCCACCACAGCCACCCCCATAACCACAGGGAGTCCACGAGGCCCCTCAAGGATGGACAAATGTGATTGCCCTGTGATCTTCACAGCCATGGAGTTGAGCACAGGCTCTGGATTCCACTCCTGGCTGCACATTGTCCTGGAGCTGCTTCATGGTCTCATGAGGGGGAGCAGCTGCCCAGCCCTACCTGCTCAGAACTTGAACTCTTCCCAGCCTTTGGTCACCGATCGGTGGGCAGAAATCAGGTCCCAGGGGTGCTGGTGGAGCTCAGCTGGAGCCCAGAACACGGGATGAAGTGAGGTCCAGGTTGGCTGGGGAAGGGGCAGGACACAGGAGGGTAGGGACAGGGGCTGACTTCGAGAGAAACTGGAAAGCCTAGATGGGCTTCCTGGAGGAGGTGACCCTAGGCAGAGGCTCAGACACCAAGAAGAGACCAGCACAGTGGGAGGGGAGGGGACGCTGGGCAGGTGCAAGAGGAAGGAACCAGGTGCATTGTGGGGAAAAAGCAGCAGCCTGTATGTGTGACTGCAATGTGTGTGTGTGTGTGCATGTGTGCGCACACGTGCATGCATGTGCTGAATTTGGCTTCAGGTGTGGGCACCTAGGACTGAAAGCCAGGAGGGGACACTTGTGGGTGAAGATCACTGTGAGTCTGCAAACCGGGAGCAGACTCGGGTTGGAGTGAAGATTTGGGGTGATCAGTGGACGCTGAGGGCTTGGCCAGGGCGCAGGGGCTGCAGGCAGTCCTAGGAGAGGACTTGGGAACTGCAGTGCCCACGTGTGACCTCCTGAGGCCTGGACACGAGGGTCAGGCGGGGGTCAGGGTGCTGGGGCAATGGCCACTGTGGGGGAGTTCAGGGAGCAGGGCAGAGGCCAGAGGGCAAGGCTGTGGTTCTGGGGCTGCGGGTGCACAGCCACAGGGTGCAGCCCTTGCAGAGGGTCATGGACTGGTGCAGAGGGACCCCACTCTTCACTCAGAGCCGTGCACCCCAGAGGTGCCCCTGCTTGCTCTCTATGCAGCTTCCGTCTCCCTCTGTCTGTCTGTCCCGTCTATGCATCGGTCAGAGGGCCCGGCTAAGAGCTGCCCACACTTGCCAGCCCTTGAGCCTCTTGGAGGGTCAAGGGTCCTCTGCTTCCCAGTGCTGGGGACACAGAGAGTCTTGGGCAACAGCTTGCTCTGTGTGTCCTGGCCCCCTGCGAGGTTAAACCTCCCAGACCAACGCTGATGGTTGCATGAATGAGCCAAAGCCCAGAGCCTGGCCAAGGTCAAGCAGCCAGGGAAACCTAGGTTCTGAAAATACTTTTACCCTGATCTACACAGGCTGGGCTTTTTCCTGCTTGTAATTAGGTAATAGTTGACTGATTAATGGATCCAATACATCACTGATAAACTTCTGTGACTGGGCAGAACTCTGGACAATGAGGAAGACCACCGAGGTGTCTGTCACCATGGGCAGCATCAGGGAAAGTGCAGAGCTGGGCGGCAGCTCTGTCCACAGTGAGCCTGTGCACCGGGCCCCTCCTGGTTCCTGCAGACACTGGGCAGCTGGCGAGGAAGTGCAGGAGCTGCCCAGCAATTTCACAGAGAAATGGCTTAACTGGACACCGTGGTGGCTGTTTCACCACCTCTTATCTGCTGGAGAGGACAGTTAGCTGGCTCTGAGCCCAGGCCCTGCAGCCCTCGCTTCTCCCGCGTGGGGTCCTGGAGCAGGCTTGGGGCTCACGCTCCCGGGGTCCAAGAAAGAGGGTCCTCTTGTCTGCTCTGCCTGTGCTGTCGTGGGCTTCTCCAGGTCATCCCTCCAGATGCTTCTCTGTGCTGTTCCTGCCAGTGGTGGTCTCTGCTTTTCTCTGAGTTTGCAAATCTTCCTAAATGGATTTGTCTGAAATATGTACTTGTAGCGAGGATAAACAGATACAGTCTTTCCCTCAACTTGTGTTAGGGGTCTGAACACTGAAACCTATGTTTCCTTCCTACAAAAACTCTTCACTGAAAGACAAGATATATGTTTGTTCATTTCATGCTGCATAAAAGCTGGGTTTGCCAGGTGGGGTGGTGCACACTTGTCATCCCAGAACTCAGGAGGCCGAGGCAGGAGAATCACTGTGAGTTCATGTAGTGAGTCCTACACCAGCCTGACCTATGCTGTGAGACCTTGTTTCAAAAGAAAAAGATGCAAACTTCTGATGAGTTTATTTCCTTGGAGGTTGCTCGTGAGCAGGTAGGAGGGTGCCTTGTGCATCTGACCAATATGCAGCACATGAAGCTGGCTTCCTCCCATGTGGACTCTTCACCCTGCGCCTCCACGGAGCCCTGCTTCTCCCCGCTCCCCTGGAGCAGTGTATGCCCAGGGCAGAGCCCGGGCCCAGTGCGCTTCCTCTCCACACCACATCTCCCGAAGGACATGGACACACTTCGCCCACCTGGACACTGCTGGTGTCCAGGATGCTCTTGGCTTGAGGGTCTCACAATGTGCAGCCTTGGAAAGTTTCCCTGTGTGTTAGCACTGCTTCTGCTGAAGGATCCAGGGCCCAGGACTGAGGTCAACCAGGTGTCCACTTTGACTTGTACCTGGTGTGCATTCATTTAGTTTGCCCTTGTGCCCGGCAGAGTGGCACTGCAGGGCAGAGCAGCGCCAGCCTCCCTTACCCACTAGAAGAGGGCACTCAACTCTCTGCTCCCAGTGTCCTGGGACTCACAGCTGCCAGGGCAAGGACCTCTGTGGCCGGGACTCTGATGAAAACAGGACAGCGGGGCTGAAGGGGCATTGGGACAGAAGCAGCCGTTAGGGAGCAGCTGGCCAGGGCAGGGAAGTGAAGAAAGAGCTCTTATCACCCAAGGGCCCTGTGCTCAGTGCCACTTCTCCCCAGGGGCCTATAAGATGCCTGGGGTCTACACGGGGCTTCTGGGAGAGGACGGGGCCCTCGGTGCTCTCTGTCCTGCAGTGCAGCTGTTTCTGGTGATTGGTGGGGCTCAGCCTTGGCTTCTTGTGAGGAAGTGGGGACTGAGGGGGCCCTGGTTCCTTCCTGGCTCTCTGGGTCTGAGGCGCTGGTGTCTTGGCTCTCCTTGTACTCTTCACCTGAGGGACACCAAACTGAGGGCTGGGCTTGAACTTGTGACCCTCCTGCCTTCCCCTCCCATTGGGTAGGAGTTGTGTTCTCACTTTTCCTGGCTTCCACCCAGCTTCTGATGGCCTGGCCTGTGTGTGTGTGTGTGTGTGTGTGTGTGTGTGTGCACGTGCGCACACACGCGCGTGCGCATGTGTGTGTGAGACCCTTTTTTTCCCTTGCAGGACAAGGTCGAGATGAAACTCCTGCTCCTCCTGGCTCTCCTCGTGGGGGCGGTGTCCACCCGGCATCTCAGTGAGTCTTGGTCTCAGTGTCCTGGTGCCCGTGTCCTCTTCCTCTGGTGGGATCCGGGGTGACCATCCAGGACAGGGAGGGAGCTATCCGTGGTTCTGAAGGCACGGGACTCCATGAAGGAATGCTTGTTCTTCCTCTTGCCAGAGGTGGACACGTCCAGCTTGCAGAGCCTGCAGGGAGAGGAGAGCTTGGCCCAGGATGGGGAGACTGCAGAAGGGGCCACCAGGGAGGCTGCCTCAGGGGTGCTGATGCCGCTGCGTGAAGAGGTGGAGGAGGAAATGGAAGGAGGCTCTGGGAGTGAAGATGACCCCGAGGAGGAGGAGGAGGAGAAGGAGATGGAGTCCAGCTCAGAGCTGGATATGGGCCCTGAGGATGTCCAGTGTCCTAAGGAAGAGGACATAGTAAAATTTGAGGGCAGCCCTGGATGCAAAATCTGCCGATACGTTGTGCTGAGTGTCCCCAAGACATTTAAACAAGCCCAGGTGAGTAGTGTGTCCTAGTGTTCTTGTCTTGGTCACTGTCCCCACTGAGGGCCTGGGGTCTCTGCAGATGCTGGGCTGAGAGGGAGGAGGCTGGTTTCCCACTGAGCTTAGTCTCCCATCACCATGGAACTGTGGATAGGAAGGAAGATGTGGAGGGTGCAGACTCGAGACCCCTGCTGTGGTCACTGGGGCTCCTGTCGTGGACACTGCTCTCTGATCTTCCCCTGCTGCAGTCGGTGTGCCAGAGATGCTTCCGGGGAAACCTGGCGTCCATCCACAGCTACAACATCAACCTCCAGGTGCAGAGAAGTTCCAGGATCCTCAATGTGGCCCAGGTCTGGATTGGAGGCCAACTCAGGGGCAAGGTAAGAGCGTGCTGGGTGCCTCTGACCAAGGTCTCATTCACCAGACCAGGTGTCCTGTGGGCAGCAGCTGCAGAGACAGTGAAGGGACAGTGTCGGCCCCCATGCAGCCCTTTCTTCACATTCCTTTCTCTAGGGTCACCACAAACACTTTCATTGGGTGGATGGAACCCTCTGGAATTTTTGGTACTGGGCAGCTGGGCAGCCCTGGAGAGGCAACAACAGTGGCAGATGCGTGACCCTGTGTGCCCGAGGTGAGGTGGGCTGGGGAGGATTTGGGGGCTGAGGGATAGGGGTGTGCGGGACGGGAGCCTGCTCCTGAGGGAGGCCACCCTGAGACTCCATGTCCCCCCATTCTGTCTGCACAGGAGGTCACTGGCGCCGATCTCACTGTGGTGTTAGACGTGCTTTCTCCTGTTCCTACTGAGAGCAGCTTGGAGCTCCTCTCTGCTGCCCTCACTAGCAGCTGCCTCTCCTCTCCTGCCTGCACTCCTCCCTCCTCTGCCCTGCAATAAAATCTCTCTCCTGGAATGAATTCCCTGTGTCCTGTGGTCATTGCTCCTTGCATTGAGAAATCAGGAGTCCCTGGTGATGGTGCACCCCGAGCAGGAGGGTTGTGCGGGTGCCTTGTTCCTGACACCTCCAATGGCCAGGACCAGCCATGTCCTGGACGCCATCTCTCAGTCACCCAAGCAGCCTTGTCACACAGTTTATTGGCTGCCTGCCCTTCCCTCAATGAAGCCTCTGTTCCTCTCTCTGCACCATTAAAATTACTCTGCTCAAGCCTGAGTCTCAGACCCGTGTCTGGGGAGACTGAGGCCGAGGCAGCTCGCAGCAGCTCCTCGTCACTGCAGCACAGGTGGTGGTCGATATTGTAAGCGCAGAGACCCAGGCTGAGGGGCAGTACCCACTGGGCACAGATGGATGCCAGTGAGTGGAGTCACTGTCCCTTTTGCAGGCCCTGGCTCTGCTCTGAGGGCAGCTGGAGTGACTCAGTGAGGCTTTGGGTGCCATGCACCTGCGCTGGGGTTTGGTTCTGTCCACTCCTGAGCTGCTCATTCAGACATTGCACAGATATAGTGGTCACACAGACATAGTGGGTGCTGAAGCGAAAAGCATTGTCCTGGCCAAGGACACATCACTGTTAGCCTCTCTAGAGTTTTCTCTTCACCTCCAGTGTACTCATCCCATTGTCCCTGCCTCTTTCCACAGCAGCTCTGGAGTCCTCTTTCCTGGGGGTCTTCAGTTGCATCACGCTGTCCTGAATCCACTCAAAGTGCTTCCTGCTCATTTTGACTTTGGGGAAGATCCAGGAGTCTCATGGTGCTGGGTGCAGTGGGAAAAGTGGAGGAGGACCCAGGGTCATGTTTTAGCAGCCTTCCCTTCTTTTGGATGGTAGTTGGCAGCAGTATTTACCATATTTAAAATTAAAAAAGTTTTTTGAATCAGTGTGTCCCTGTGCGGTCCAGGTGGGGCTCAGACTCAGTATGTAGTGATCCTCATGGTGAGTCTCCTGCCTGGGCCTCCCAAGCTCTGGGTTCACAGGCATGCACAACCATGCCTCCCACGTATTTTTGATCACAACTTGTAAAGCCCCTCAGAAAGAGAATTCCAGAATTTTTTCAGAAATTGGCACCAAACATAGTGGGAGGGAGGCAGAGCTGTGTTTCTCGTACCACAGGAAACCTTCCAAGTACACATCTACTGAGTGTTCCTCTCTCCCCTGGCTGAGGGAGTCACGCTGAGCCCGCATTCCCGACCCAGAGGACAGTGCCAGCAGCCTCCCAGTGCAGCAGGGCTTTGAAAGGGTGATGAATGGCACCGACATGCAGGGCCATGGGAGGCCCACAGGGAGCATTCCCAGGGATGACTTCCGGGCATGGGCACCTAAGGCAGAGTCACCTGGGCTACCTGTGTCCCTCACCCCGGGCCCTGACAGAGGTGCACAGCTGGCCACACACAGACAGCACCCACAAGACTTCTAGAGTTTGGGGGGTGGGTTAAAAATCTGTAAAAAATAAAATGGAACGTTAACAATGCCTCTCCCAAAACTGTAGATTTAGTGCATGTCAATAATAACCATTAGGGAAATGAAGTTTATTTTTTTTTAAAAGGAAAAGTCCATCTCTCTCTTTGCTTTCCCTGTTGTCCCCATGCTGAGGCCACCAAGGTCAGCAGGCTGCTGTGGGTCCCTAGGTGGCCTCGGGAGGAAGCTCCTTTCCTCCTTCCCTCCTTTCCTTCCTCTCTCTTTCTTTCTTCTTTCATTTTGTGTTCTTTTTATTTCACTCACTCATTCATTCATGTTACATAGAGCGCATTGTTTATCTTTTAATTTCACAAATTTCTATGAGTTCCTGGGATGTAGCTTAGCAGCACAGCACTCGCCTGGCAAGCACAAGGTGTGAGTTTGATTCCTGGTCCAAAAATCCCACCAAATTCCCTGAGTGCAGCTTTGCAGCACACGAAGCCGGCTTCCTCCCGTGCGGAGTCCTTGCCCTGCTTCTCCACGGAGCCCCTCTACTCCCCTCCCAGAACAGCGCATGCCCAGGGCAGCAGCTTGGGCCCAGCCTGCGTGCTAGTCAGCCACATCCCCCACAGGACAGGGACACTGCTGGTGTCCAGGTGCTCTTGGCTTGAGGTCCTACAATGCACAGTTTTGGAAAGTTTCTCTGTGTGGTTAGCACTGCTTCTGCTGAGGCCGCAGGCCCCAGGACTGAGGTCGACCAGATGTCCACTTTAGATTGAAATGGATGTGGGTTTATTTATTTGTTAGCCTAGGTATAAAGATACAGCCATTGCTCTCTCTGTGGGGAGCTGACAGGCACTCTGGATATCTCCTAATTCTTTTTACTTTTCCCTCCCGACATCTACGGGTCCTTTATCATTTGCAAAAGATCTACCTCTTGTCTCCTTCCAGCCCTTATTCTGCCTGTAACTGCTTTGGGTCTCCCGTCTCTCATAGCAGAGAAGCCCTGGGGCTCACGTGGTGTGGCCCATTCCCATGCAGACCACCAGTTTGCCCTTGTGCACGGCAGAGTGGGACTGTGGGGCGGGACAGCGCCAACCTTCCTCACCCACTCAGAATGGGCGCTCAGCTCCCTTCTCCGAGTGTCCTGGGACCCATGGCCCCCAGGGCTGTGGCCAGGACTCTGATGAGAACAGGACAGTGGAGCCGCAGGGGCATTGGGACAGAAGCAGCCGTTAGGGAGCAGTTGGCCGGCGCGGGGAAGTGAAGAAAGGGCTCTTATCACTCGAGGGCCCTGTGCCCGGTGCCACTTCCCCCCAAAGCTCTATAAGAGGCCCAGTCTGCACAGGGCTTCTGGGAGAGGAGATTCCTGAGGACCCAACGACCTGCGTGGGGGCCTTTAGTGCTCACTGTCCTTGGTGCAGCTGGCTCTGGTGACTTGCGGGGCTCAGCCTTGGCTTCCTGCGGGGCAGTGGGGATTAAGGGGGTCCCTGGTTCCTTCCTGGCTCCCTGGGTCTGAGGTGATGGTGTCTTGGCCCTCTTTGTATTCTTCCCCCGAGGGACACCAGTCTGAGGGCTGGGCTTGAACTTGAGACCCTCCTGCTTCCCCTCCCATTGGGTAGGAGTCCTGTGTTCTCACTTCTCCTCTGGCTTCCACTCAGCTCCTGATAGCTTGGCCTGTGTGTATGTGTGTGTGTGTGTGTGTGTGTGCGCACGCGCGCATGTGTGCGTGTGTGCAGGTGTGTCTGTGTGCCTGTGTGACACTTTTTCTCCCTTGCAGGACAAGGTCGAGATGAAACTCCTGCTCCTCCTGGCTCTCCTTCTGGGGGCGGTGTCCACCCGGCATCTCAGTGAGTCTTGGTCTCAGTGTCCTGTGCCTGTGTCCTCTTCCTCTGGTGGGGTCTGGGGTGACCGCCCAGGGCAAAGAGGGAGCTGTTCGTGGTCCTGAAGGCACGGGGACTCCATGAGGGGACACTTGTTCTTCCTCTTGCCAGAGGTGGACACGTCCAGCTTGCAGAGCCTGCGGGGAGAGGAGAGCTTGGCCCAGGATGGGGAGACTGCAGAAGGGGCCACAAGGGAGGCCACTGCAGGGGCACTGATGCCACTGCCTGAGGAGGAGGAGATGGAAGGAGCCTCTGGAAGTGAAGATGACCCTGAAGAGGAGGAGGAGGAGGAGGAGGAAGTGGAGTTCAGCTCAGAGCTGGATGTGAGCCCCGAGGATATCCAGTGTCCTAAGGAAGAGGACACAGTAAAATTCTTCAGCAGACCTGGATACAAAACCCGTGGTTATGTTATGGTGGGGTCTGCCAGGACATTTAATGAAGCTCAGGTGAGGAGTGTGTCCTAGTGTCCTTGTCTTGGTCACTGTCCCCACTGAGGGTCTGAGGTCTCTGCAGATGCTGGACTGAGAGGGAGGAGGCTGGTCTCCCATTGCCATGGATCTGTGGTCAGGAGGGAGGGCATGGAGGATGCAGACTGAGACCCCCTCTGTGGTCACTGGGGATCCCATTGTGGACACTGATCTCTGCCTTTCCCCCCTCCTGCAGTGGGTGTGCCAGAGATGCTACAGGGGCAACCTTGCATCCATCCACAGTTTTGCCTTTAATTACCAAGTCCAGTGCACTTCCGCTGGACTCAATGTGGCCCAGGTCTGGATTGGAGGCCAACTCAGGGGCAAGGTAAGAGTGTGCTGGGTGCCTCTAACCAAGGCTGTGTCCATCAGGGCCAAGTGTCCTGCAGGCAGCAACAGCAGCAGCTGCAGAGACGGTGAAGGGACAGTGCCAGCTCCATCCACCCCCTGCAGCCCCTCTACAGCCCACTCCTCCCTCTCCCTCCCCCAGGGTCGCTGCAGACGCTTTGTTTGGGTGGACAGAACCGTATGGAATTTTGCGTATTGGGCACGTGGGCAGCCCTGGGGAGGTCGTCAACGTGGCAGATGCGTGACCCTGTGTGCCCGAGGTGAGCTGGGTGGGGAGGATTCAGGGGCTGAGGGCTGGGATGTTTGAGACGGGAGCCTGATCCCCAGGGAGTCCACCGCGAGTCTCCATGTCCCCCCCTCCCCGTTCTGTCTGCACAGGAGGTCACTGGCGCCGATCTCACTGTGGCAAGAGACGCCCCTTTGTCTGCACCTACTGAGTGTACATTGAGGCCTGGAGCTCCTCTCTGCTGCCCCACCCCTGCCTGCACCCCTCCCCTGCCACACCCTCCCTCCACTGCCCTACAATAAAATCGCTTTCCTGAAGTGAATTCCCTGGATCATGTGGTCATTGTTCCTTGCAGTGAAACCTCTTCCGGGTGTCCCAGAGGGATCAGAGAGAGGGTGGCGAGCTGGGTGGCGAGCTGGGTGGCGACCCTGGGGACAGCAGAATGGGCTCAGAGGGAAGTCTTCCATCCTGGTCCTGGACACCTGTCACAGGTGTTGTCAGAAACCCACCTACATCTCCAGGGCCTGTAGGGCTTCAGAGGATGCCCAGGAGCCCATGCTGGACCCCATTCAAGGGTCTCTGGTCACTCACCACCCCACCCCATCCCAGAACTGTGCTTAACTGTGCAAGGAAATCAAGAGGTCCCTGGGGACAGTGCACCCCAAGCAGGAGAGGGATGGGGGTGCCTGGTTCCTGACCCCTAAGACAGCGAGGACCTGCCATGTCCTGGACACCGCCTCTCAGTCAGTAGGTGATTGGTTTCACGCACACAGTGCCTGAGTCAAGGACTGTGTCATGGTCCTGCTGGACAGTCTCAGAGAGGGCAGAAGGGGCTTCAGGTCCAGGTCAGGCTGTGTCTGCTGCTCCACGTCCACTTCCTGGCAGCCTCCTGCAGTGCCCAGTCTGCAGGCTGCTGTACTGGAAGCTCATAGTCCATCCACAGAAAGTTTCCTTTTTTTTTTTTTTTTTTTTTTTTGTCTTTTTCGTTTTTATCGGTACCAGGGATTGAACTCACGACAGCCTACTTGCAAGGCAGGCGCTTATGCTGCTGAGCTAAATCCCCAGCCCTGAAAGTTTCCATTTTTAAAGCAAGCACCACGGCACAAGCAGAGTGGCCTCATGTCCCTACAGATGGGCTGTGTGTACCCATGCATCCTTCCCACCCCCGTGCTCCTAGGCATGAGCCCCACACCTGCTACCGAATGGGGTTCCTGGGTCCCTCCCCAGGGCACTTCTCACTCATTGTAGGGGCCGCAGCTCTGCCGGCACCATCCTGAGAGCTCCTCCAGCCCGATCCTGAGCAGCAGGCCCTGCTGCTGCCCTCTGTTGGCAGCTGAGCTGCTTCGGGGCTGTCGCTGGGACTTGGGATCCCCTACATCCCCACGCCTGCTTGCCAAGACAGTGACACCACCCTCAGGAAGGTGGACTGGGTTGGCTTTGGGGGAAGGAGGCAGAGTTTAATCCCCAGTGGATGTAGCTGAGAATGGTAGGCCAGAGCCTCGGGTGCCCCAGGGATGCTGGCACCACTGGCTGCATCGTACCGCACTTGGCCACATGCAACAAGGGCTGAAATCAGACACACGAGGTCCACACATCAGCTGTCCCTCATCGAGGAGGAATGGACAGGCCCTGTGACTTTGTCGAGGCTTCACAGGTGAACGCACAGACAGCACACGGCAAATCCAGTCTTGCATAGGGTGAGGCGGGGAACAGAGGGAAGGATAAACCATGATGGAGCCCAGTGTCTAGGCTGAGATGGATCTGAAATCAGTCTTGGTCTCAAACCCAACAAGATCAGTGTGGCCACTGACAATGTCACTGGAGTCATTTGGTGGCCTTTGACCAGGGTACAGGAGGGACCCTGGGGGCTGGATTGGGAGGGAAGCCCCAAGCAGGTTGGAGAAAGCCAGCTGCAGGCTGATGGGGTCAGAGACTGGCTTCAGGCTACCCTCAGAACAGCTGTGTGATGTCAGGCGCTCATTTGAAGCCCCTGAGATGCCACTTCCTCCTCTGTGACCTGAGACATCACTTGCAGCACTAACCCCGGATCTGGCTTGTGAGGAAAGCCAGTGACATCAGCCACTCCACCACGAAGCCAAACGGCACCCAGGCCGCAGCATGAAGGGGAAAAGGGGAGTCTTCCTGTTGTTCTCCCCACTGCTGGGAGGCCCCCAACTTGGAATCCAACAGTCCAGGTTTGGGGCCCTAGGCTTGGCCAATCCTCCCATCAGGTTGATAAGCTGAGGCTCCGTCCTAGTAGATAAGGGCTAGTAGATAAGGGCTGAGCTGTTACTCTGCAATCTGGCCCAGAGGCCACTTCTTCATTTCCAGGGCTCTTGGGGGTGTGGAAGAGGGACAAAGCCAGGCCTGGGCGGCTGGGCTGGGGATGGGTGCCGGGATGCCCTGCCCTGTAGGTGTCTCAGGGTTGAGCCCCCACCCCAACAGACCCCTAGCTCTGGGTAGACAGAGGCTGCAGCCGCAGTGAATCCAACTGAAGCCTGACTCAATCTTTGACATCAAGTTCATCATGGGCATTTTGAATTAATTTTGATTTTCAGATAATGCCCCTGTGGCTTGCCTGACCTTTCAGTGCATCTCTAGGCTTTGTGTCTGCTTCCATTGCCTCATTCTAGTCCTGACTCTGGCAGTGACCCAGAGTGGTGGCAGATGGGGGGTACAGGTTGGGAGCAGGGTGCTCTGCAGGGGGCTGGGGGACTCTGCATGGAGCTCCTCAACCCAGCCACTGTCTCTGCAAGGTGCTTTCTACATCTGCACCCCCAGATGTTCTGAGGTTGTTACAAAAGGTGTGGAGACATTGCTGATGGTCCTAACTGCTGATGTCTATCGGGTCGAGATAGGGGCGTCTTGGGCTCTCTGCAATACACAGGGCCATTTGCCCCTGATACTGTTGGGCCCCAAATGTGAACGGGCAAAAGTTGGGAAATCTCTGTCCACAGTACGGGAGAAGCAGCCGAAGCTTTGACATATTAAAAACAGGAGGGAGAGGGAGAGAAAGAGGGAGGAGGAGGAGCAGGGAAAGAGGAAGGGAGAGGAGAAAGAGTTCTGGGGCAGAAAGGCCAAGACACTCTAGCTCCCTGGCTTCTTGTGTGGCCTTGGAGAGCCACCTTCTTCCTCTGGATGCCCAGTCACCCCTGTGTGTCGGGGATGGCCCTGCACTCCCACTGGGGTGGATAAAAGTGGAGATCAGATGATGCTGGCCCCAGGCAAAGCATCTGTGTGCAGAAGAGCTGGGGACAGTGGGGACTGAGCCCAGAGCCTGCTTGGGCCTGAGAGACACTCATGGTGCTGACCCCAGTTGGAAGGGTGTGGCGTTTGGGGCCCCCACATGCATGCAGCCTGGGTGGCTCCCATTTAGGGAAGCAAGGTGGGGGTGGGGGCAAGCTTTATCAGCTTGGTGACCCCATCTCCAGCTTGGGGCACCCTCCGCCTTCCTCACTTCCCTAAAGCCCAGTATAAGGGCGTGTGTGGGGCGCAGGGGCCAGGGCACTGTGCGGAGGCCCCTAGCTCTCAGGAGGTGGGCAAGTCCCTGGCGCTTGGGATGGGGTCCAGACCCAGAGGTTGTGGGGCTGTGGAGATGCTTGGACACCTGCTCCTAGGTCCGCAGTGCCCCTGCCCCCTGCATCCTCGGGGGTCTGGGCCAGAGCTTTTCAGAGGGGAGAGAGGGCTCAGGTAAAGGCTTGTGAGCCTCACTGCCCCACCTGTCTCTTGTCAGAGTCCCTGCTTGTCTATGCTGGGGCCACCCCAGAGGCTGACAGCCCAGGAGGACGCAACCCAGGAGCCACTTGGAGGCTGAGCAGACAATGCCAGGGCTCCCTCACCTGGCCCTGGCCCTGGCCCTGGCCCTGATCCAGGCAGTCTCTGCTCTCCAGATGGGTATGTCTGCCCTGGTCTTGCCCATCCCTCTCACTTTTCTGAGCTCCTCCTTTCTAGTTGTGCTCTCCTGGGGCTGAGTCCCTCCTCCTCAGCTGACCCCAACTCACTCTGGTAAAATTTCTTGGGTCCAAACTGTAAGATGAGAGACTGGTGATAACCAGGCTTCTCATGCATGCATCCTCTCAGCCCCCAAATATCCTAATATTCCGCTTGGCAGTGGACCCAGGGGACCCCACCCCTAACCCTCATAGGAAGCCCTGATGGCTTGAGCTGTCCATGGTCCTGGCTTGCCGGAGCTCCCGCATGACAGCACTGCGAACACTTCTTCCTAGAGGACGACGTGCCCCATCTGCAGAGCCCAGAGGCAGGGCTGTGCTCGGGCCCAGGTGGCACTTGGAGGCAGGAGGGAGCATCGGCCCTGGGCCAGGAGGCGATTCCTACAATGAGAAACGAGGCCAAGGCTCTGCAAGATCAAGAGGATTCGCTATGCCCTAGGGAGGAGGACACTGTTCTGATCCAGGGGGGCCCAAGGTGCCCAATCCACCACTACCTGCTGGTGCGGACCCCTAAGGTGTTTAATCAAGCTAAGGTGAGCTGCAGGTGCTGCTTGGGAGGGCGGGAAGGGAATGCATTTTGCCCCTACCTTGTGCCTGTGTGGATGGGTGGTTCTCAGCCTGGCTTCAGAACCCCCTGGGCGTTTTGTTAAAATGCAGACTTAGGCTCCACCTCAGTTTCTCACATAGGATGGGAGGGGGGCGTTCAAGACTCCTGGTGACATTACCTGCACTTTGGGAGCCGCTAGTTCCGATGCGAGGCCTTGGTACCAGAGACACCTGGGTGGGTTCTGACTCCACCTTCCACGATGGCATCCTGCCCTCAGGCCTGGGGAAAGCACACCTTGCTGAGGCTCCAGTTCTTTGTACAAAAGTGGCACAGCACTTGCCTACAACCTCTGCAGCACTGCTGGCTTCCTTCATATCCTTTCTAGGTGACATCTAATCCCCAGTATGACCAGACACTGGGACACATGCCTGACACTTGGGAAGCTGAGGCAAGAGGATCACAAGTTCAAATACTGTCTGGGCAACTTAGCAAGATTCTGTCTCAAGATAAAAAGGGCTGGAGATGTAGCTCAGTGCGAAGGTCTTGGGTTCCATTCCTGGTACAACAATGAAAACCCAGTGTAATGGAAATACTATACAAATTGTCATCAGGCTGTACATTGGAGGATAGTAATAAGGGCAAAATGTCTGCACAGGACCTGCCTATTGGAGGACGACAAAGATTTCTAGTTTATCCTTTAAGGGATGAATTAAAGAAATACTGTGCCTACTCTATGTGCCAGGCCTGCTCCCGGTGTAGAGGGCCTGGATGCGTTTTGGAAGAGGGTTAAAAAAGTTTTTTTTTCTGACACACAGGCTTACCATATGCTTCAGGCTGGTTTCAAATTTAGTATGCAGCCCAGCTGGACTTAAACTCACCACCTTCTTGCCTCAGCCTCTTGAGTGCTGAGATTACAGACATTCTATGCCTCGAAAGACAGAATTTTAAAAGCTGTTTTTGCTGGCTGGTTGGTTGAATCCACGATGGGGAGCTGATGTGGGTAAAGGGCTGACTGTGTGATGCGTAGGAATCTCTTAGAACTGTGATAGGGAGTTTGGAATAATCACGGGACTGGTCAGTAAAGGATGGTAATGATCATTATTACTCTTGGCAAAGATGTTCTGAGCGCTGATTCTGGACAAAAAGCATGAGGAAGGGAAATAAGCCTTAGTTATAACCTGAAGACAGTTGCCAAGGTCCTTCCTGGGGATGGAAGAGTGTGACAGAAGGGCAGAGTCCCTACCCTGTGCCTTTCCTCTGCAGAACATCTGCAAGAGATGCTATGGGGGCAACCTGGTCTCCATCCACAACTACAGGGCCAACCATCACATCCTCCTGCATGCCAGCAAGATCAACCAGGCCCAGGTCTGGATTGGAGGCTTCCTCAAAGGCTGGGTAAGCTGTGAGCACCGTCCGGGGCCAGGAAGTTCTTTCCAGTCGTCTCAGGGCAGTGGAGGTGAACCTGTACTATGTGTGCTGCAGCAGGCTGCTGGTATCATTGAAAGCTCTAGAAGGTTCATTATTGCTGTCCTAGGGGACACCCTGCCCAGGTGGGCTGGGATGTCACTCTTAGCTTGTGGCAGTGTGGCACACCTGGACAGAAGGCCTGTCCCCAGCGTGTGGGCTGCAGAGCTGAGCAGACAAGAAAGAGCCCAATATCCCCCAACGCCACATCCCCAGTGACCTGCCTCCCACTAGGCTCCACCTCTTAAAGGGCCCACCATCTACCAATTGCCCCATTGGCTAGGAACCAGGCCTTAAACACATGGGCTGTTGGGGTAGTTCAGAGCCCACCTACGACATGGCCCAAGTCAGCACTGCCTCCTCCTTCCCATCTCCTCATCCTCCCCCAGGACTGCCTTTCTAAACATTTGCCAGCCCAGCGCTGGGGTCAGGAGAATGATTCTAGCAGGCAGACACCAGACTCAGCTCAGTGCCTGAGTGACCCCTCCCCAGGCCCGTTTCTTCATCACTAACTCGGGGATCTTATCTCTGGCTGGCTCTGGGATTGCGTGAGAATAGATGACACCATATTTGACACTCAGAGTGTGGTCCATGTTCCAGCATCACCTGGCAACTTGGTAGAAATGCAGAGAATCTTGACCACATCCTGGGCATCCTGAATCAACGCCTGCGTGATAGCAAGAGGCTGGGGAGGTGGGAGGTGGTGGCTGGGACCACACATAGCTGCTCTCCTGCTGCCATTGAGGGCACCCAGCTCCCAGCAGAGGGCATTGAGGAGCGGCCCTGGATCTCCCTTCCCTCCTGGGCCACCTGGCTGTGACCTAACCCCCTTCTCATTTTGGCTGTAGTTCCTGTGGAAAAAGTTTCGCTGGACAGATGGCAGCAGCTGGAATTTTGGATACTGGGCCCCAGGGCAGCCTGGGAATGGGAAAGGCTCCTGCGTGGCCCTGTGTACCAAAGGTGAGGGGACGGGAACAGCGAAGGCAGCAGAGTGACATCTAAATGCTGCCCTGGGTCAAAGAGCCTCCTCCATTGCGAACCCCAGACTTGAGACCCACGCAGCCAGGAAGCACGGGAAGGGGCGCAGCTGTGTCCGCTGGCTCCTGTGACAGAGGGAGGCCCATGCGAGTGACAGATGTGGTTTGTAAGAGCAGCAGATGTGAGCACCAGGTGCGAATGAGTGAGGAGGGAGAGTAGGAATTAGAAATGGCTGCATGAGGAGATGCCAGCTTCGGGCTGCAGATGTGGGGACACCCAAGGAGACAGCTGTGACAGCCAGCAGGACCAGTTGGCAGCAGAGACAGGGCAAGTGAGGTCTCCGGGAAGCCTCAGGCTCCTTTCCTGTGACACGTAGATGAGGACAGGTGTGCCCTGGAGTCACAGTGAGGACACAGCATGACTGTTCCCACAGGGCTCTTTGGGGGTGCTGATGTCCTCTGCTCTCTCTCCTCTAGGGGGCCACTGGCGACGTGCCCGGTGCTACAATCGCCTGCCCTTCATCTGCTCCTACTAGACCCTGCCTGGAAGAGAGCTTCCTGCCTCAGCCTCCTGGCTTGTGCCATAAACCAAGCTTCCCACAGCAGGCCTGGAGTTTGGAGTCTTCTTTCTTCTGAGCTTGGGGGGCCACTATGGGGAGGACTCCACCCAGCCAGGAGGTTGTGCAGGTCACATGTGGGGAGACTGAGAGGCAGCACTACAGGGGCAAGCGAGGTCTCTGCAAAGTCTCAGTGGACCTAGGGGCCCACATCTGTAGAGGTGCATGGGGGGCACTCTACCTGGCTTTGCTTGGGTTCAGAGTGGGGTGCTGGGTGGGGCAGCTGGAGATTCCAGAGCTGGTGTGGAATATCTGGGTGGTGCTTGGAGCCTGGGGACCCTGAAAGGGGACAGGCTTCCTCCCTAGACTTGCCACATTTGCCTCTGGCCGGGGGAGGCTGTGTACACATGTGCACGTGTGCAGGTGTGTGCATGTTTATACCTGGATATTCAGGGCAGTGCGTGTGTCGGTGCTGTGACTAGCCACTGGGCTGTGGCTGGTTATCAGGTGCGTGTGCAGGTGTGTGCACCCCTGGGTGGCAGATGGCCAGTGTGTGTCCGAGTGTCAGGTCCGCTTTTGCCCGTGTGCATGCTAATCGGGTGTGCACCACCGGCACACAGCTGCAAGAGTGAAAAAGCCCATTTTCCCAGGTTCCCTGTGTGCTGAGGGTGTGGGAACAGGGGGACCAGGCCAGGGATGGGGGGGGGGCATCCCTGGGACCTCGAGGGGGCAGGAAAGTGGAGAGGAGAGCCCTGCATGGGCTGGGGAACGAGCCTGGCATTGCCAGCCCCCCCTCCCGCCCCCGGTGCTGAGCTCCTCCTCTCCACATAGAGCAGGGGCCCCAGTGCCTCCAGACTGGGGCAGGGCCCTGATGCTCCCCAAGTCCCTGTGCTGCTGGGTAATGGGCTCTACCTCCACCCTCGCCTATTCATATCTCTGGCTGCTTAAGACCTATGTTCTGGAGAAGCTCTGGATTACAAAGCAAATGCTCCTGAGAGCAGGAAACCCCACAGGGCTGTCCATGAATACACCTGGGAGGCGGCTGGCAGCTAGCTAGGTGCCAGGCTTTGCGAGGCCCAGTGTGTGTGTAGCTCTCCCTGTGGAGCGGGTCTGGTGGAGGGGAGGGGAAGCTGCTGAAAGGAGGCAGAGAAGCCATCTGCGTCCCGGAGACTCAAGAAGACCCTGTGTCTAGCTCCCTAGACAGCTGGGGGCCCTGAAGCCTGCTAAGGAGAGGTGGTTTGAAGTGAAGCGGTCCCTCACGGCCCAGCTAAAGGACCCCCTAAGCCTCCAGCTGTATGTGTCTGCACAACAATCCACAAAATCCTTGAGTGTTTACTCCTTCCTGCAGCAAAGCCTGCAGGGCTCTGGCATAAGGGAAAGAAGGTTCTGGGCATGGTGGGGCTGGCCTGTCATCCCCAAACTCAGGAAGGAAGATCCCGAGAGTCTGGGGCCAGCCTGGGCTACGTGGTGAGCTCAGGACCAGCCTGGGCTGTAGCGAGACCCTGCCTTGAAAAAGAAAACAAACAAACAAACAAACAAACAAAGGTCCTGATTCCTCCCAGACATACAGGACACAGGTCCACAAGCCAAGCTCCAGAGACATAAAGCTCTGGGTTTAAGTCCAGGCTGTCCTGTGTCCATTCTTTGTCCTGATAAGCACAAGCCTGTTTCTTCTGCAATGCGAAGGGAGGATTAGGCACTGCCTGCCACACATTTAGGTGCTGCTTGCCAAAGGGGAATCACCAAAAGTGAGCTTTTATGCCAAGTTTTTGGGTTTTTTTCCCTTTTCTTTTTGAGACAGAGTCTTGTTATGCAGCTCAAGCTGGCCTTGAGCTCACTTTGTAGCCCAAGCTAGTCTCAAACCTCTAACGATCCTCTTGCCTCAGCCTCCCGAGTGCTGGGGTTGCAGGTATGCCACCACACTGGGTGGTGCACTGTCGATTTGGTTTTGGGTTGGACAAGATTAATAACAACCCTGCAGCACCCTTGCAGGGCTGGCATGAGGATGTGCATGACTGAGACAGTGACTGGGCTGGGGGCTGTGGTGCCGCAGGGACAAGTGAGCTGCTGTCTGCACTGAGGACAGTGGCTCGGGTCTGACAGAGCACAGGGCTGGGCAGAAGGCTGGAGGAGAGGCTCCGGCCCCATAATGGTTGATACATTGTTTCAGCTCGCAAAGTCTCGGGTTTAACTAACTGCAGTGCCACATCTTGCCAGTGCAGTACTTGGCCCTTAGTGCTCTCCATGTTATTCACTGTGTCAATTTGAGAGGGTCAGTTTACTTAAGTGACTCAGCAAGGGGCCAGGGTCCTCACTTTGTAAACATCCTCAGCCTGTGCAAGAGGAGGGCATGCAGATGGTGTGGGGGGCTACACCCAGCCCAAGGCAGGAGCTGGCTTATCATATAAGGGAGGACGAGAGGCTTGCTCTCCCCACTTTTGCCCGTTACCCTGTACCATGCCACCCTGCCTTGGAGCCAGCTGATGACAGACTGAAACCTCCACAAACTGTGAGCCAAATAAACCTTTCCTCCCTTACCTGTGGGTGTTGGGTATTTGTGTCCCAGCAAGGAGAGAGAGAGAAGTAACTAAGAGCCCCACAGCTTCTCACCTTCCAAGACTGACCAAGAGGACCCTTAGCAGGTCCTTCCAAGAGGACCCTGGTAAGGGTCCTGGGGAACAGGGCTGGTTGGCTGTGCTGGGACCGCCCCCCATCCAGGGCAAAGGTGGCCAGAGTCCCTTCACCAGTGTTTGAAATAAGAACCTGCTGGACCTCCTGGCAGTGCTGGGATGCCAGGCCTGGGGCAAACCCCACCAGGGAGGGCAGGGAAGGGAAACTCCCCGAGAGTTCTGTTTCCCAGTCCCCTGAGAACTCAAGTGCCCCAGAGGTCAGGGGTGAGACTCACACTTGTCTGCCAGGTCCTCTGGAAGTGGGACCTGTGCTCCTGGGAAAGCTTGCTCTTTATTAACCTGACCAAGGTCAGGAAAGGCAGTGGCCTGAGTGTGATGGGGTTCACTCTTCTCTCAGGCACGGGTAAGGGGTGAGTGAGACCCGTTCGAATCCAGACCCCCTCACTTCCTGACTGTGCAATTGTGCCTGTTACTGGGAGAATGCTCCTCTTCAGTGCAGGGAAGGGAGTGTCTGTCCACCCACAGGTTATTCTGAGGATCACAGGTGGCTGGGTGTGACGGGCCTGCCCGGCACTTGGGAGACCCCCGTGGGTGTTCCTCCCTGGATCATTATCTCTGTTCTTTGGGATGGGACAGTGCAGGTGCCACTGCCCCTGGGGGTCCTAGAAGCAGAGGGGCGCATGCGGGGAGTGGGTGATACAGAGTTGGGGTTGTAGCAGGAATCGCTGCTGCTGCTGGGGCACCTGGACACCCAGGTCCCCGCGTGGCCTTTGGGGTGAGCAGCAGAAACCTCCCCAAGCCCCCTGTCCTGTGGGGTCCCCTCCCGGGGCCCCTCCTTAGTGGCCGATGGAGTAGGCGCCTGAGTCCGTGGACTGCTTCTCTGCGGTGGCCTGGTCCAGGGGGTTGGGGACCTTCAGCATGGACTCGTTCACCTGCAGGTAGAAAGCTGGCATGGTGGTCTGAGCCTGTGTGACCCACCTGCTCCTCAGGGGACCCCACATTCTTCCAAGGTTCTGCAGAACACAGAAACCTGAGGCTTCCTGTGGCCCAGAAACGGAGTGAGGACCGCATGTGAATGGGGATGTTGATGCAATGATCCTGGGACCCTGAATCCCTTAATGAGTGGGGGGCCTTAGGTCTTCACCAAAGCCTCAGGCTGAGCCTCTGGGGCTCCCCACCCAGCCCTCCAGCCCCCCTCACCTCCTCAAACTTCTTGGCTTTGTACTGGTCCGCACCTTTGAGGAAGTTGAGCAGGATGATATCACAGAGCACAGTCCCCTGCAGAAGAGCCGGGACTCAGAGGGGCTGTGGGGTGGGGGGCAAGGTCACAAAGGACAGGACAGGGACGGGAAGCGGGGACCCACAGCTGTCCCTCCTGGAGGCCAAGGGAGGCTTCCTCACAGAGCTGTGCCCAGGACCAGAGAGCTTCACAGCCTCCTTGCCAGCTGCTGGGGGTCCAGGACCCACACGGACAGCTCAGTGGAGGAGCAGCAGGACCCCTTCCTGGGTGCCCTGTCCAGGTAAGAGCAGCTCCAGCTGCAGAAATCCTGCTGTCCCTTCCGTGTCCTATGGAGACTCGGGGACTTCATCACCTCAAAGGCCCTGACATGAGGCAGGTAGTCTCAGGAGGCCCCGAGCTCCGGGGCACTGGCCCCAAGATTATGGGGCAGCGGGGCAGGGAGGCTGAGCGGGGTGGGGGGACTCACCACTCCCACGGAGGTGAAGGCGGCCACGGAGCTGATGATGGTGGGGATGATGTTGAACTTGCCCGCCTGCAGACACAGAGACAGTGGCTGGGCGGGCCGGCTGCAGGGAGGCCAGGAGAGCCTGGGGCTGAGCCCACGTGGGGGGGGGGCTCCGGAGGAGTAGCAGGATCCCCCACCGGGGAGGGAGGACCTCACCCCTCCCCCCGCCCCCACACTCACGTTCCCGTACACCAGCACGTCGAAGCGGATGCCGAAGGCCTTCATGAGCGTGCGGTACTCACTGCCATTCTCCATCTTGTAGTACTTGGCGAACCTGGGAGCCAGAGTGGGCAGTGGGGCCCCTGGCGGCTCCTGGCTGAACCCCCACAGATCCCCACTTTCTGATCGTTAGGGAGCCGCCCACATGAGTCCTCTCTGGGGCCATCGGACCCCCAGACAGGCATCGCCTTGGGAACCTGTTAGGGAGACAAGTCCCCAGGCACCCACCTGGCTCCATCCCCACCGGTGGCCATCGGCGTGGCCTCCCAGGGCTGGGGGACCCCTCAGAGTCAGGGGTCGGGACAGGCCCAGGACCCGGGAACTGCTTGGGAATTGTCAGCGGATGCTGGCTGTTGGTATTTGTTGAAGAAATGGGTTGACATTTGCAGATCAGGGACAAGCAGTGGTTTTAGATGGCTCCTCTGGATGGTCAGGTCACCTGGCCACCACCCTAGGTGCAGCACGAAGTGGCACTTGTATTCTTACAGAGGGGGTAAATAACCAGTTGGCAGTCACCCTACCGACTTGGCACCAGGTTTATCCAAACCCAAGCCTTCGTCCTCTGTCCTGGCCACTGGCCACCATAAACTGTGGGGAGCTTGTGATCACGGATGCACTGACTGTCACCAGACAGAGCTGGGTGTCGAGCACAGGGAGGGCGTCCACACCTCCCTTCTACAGATGCCTTGCAGGGGTCTTGCCTGTACTTTTGTCATCAGTGGGCACTGGATTTGGGGCAGAGCTGAAATTGTGGGGCTCTTAAAGCCAGCGCACTTGGCCTTGTGGTCCACTGTGACTCACACATGCCCAGTGTCACTTCTTTGGCTTCTGCTCTGCAGCTGGTAGCAGGGTTCCCAGGACCAGCATCTTCAGAAGGTTGGGGAAGGGTTAAACAAGATGGTAGGAAAACCCTCTATGAGGGTAGGGACAGCCCAGCTCTCCTGCAGGACAGGCCATCTGCATCCCTGTCCCCTGACCCCTCCCAGCAGGGAAGGGGGCTGAAAACTCCTTCCCCAAAACTGCCAATCCAAGCGGCTCGGGGCCTGAGGAACAGGCAGTGGCAGGAAGGTCACTGAGAAGGGGATGGTCACACACTGGCCACTGCTCAGCGGGGCCTGGCTGCAGGGAGTCCCTGGGGGCATGGTCTCGAGATGTTTCTGGGCTGTCCTGGATCATCTTTCTGTCCCACGACTTTTCTTTCTTGGAGCCAAGCAAACATGGACTGAATCTTCTGAAATTATGGGCTGAAATAGATTCATCCTCGTTGGCGTTAAAGGTGTCAAGTGTTTTGTCCCAGGGATGGAAAGTGACTTAGGGAGCTACCAAACCTGGAGTCAAGGTGGGGAGGTGTTCCATCAATAGGACGTACCGCCAACAACAGGAAGAACTGCCACCAATAGGAAGAACTGCCACCAACATGAAGTACTGCCACCAACAGGAATTACCACCACCAGCAGGAAGTACCGCTAACAACAGGGAGAACTGCCACCAACAGGAAGTATTGCCACAACAGGAAGTACCACCACCAACAGGAAGTACCTCCAATAACAGGAAGTACTGCCACCAACAGGAAGTACTGCCACCAACAGGAAGAACTGCCACCAACAGGAAGTACCTCCAATAACAGGAAGTACCACCACCAACAGGAAGTACTACCAACAACAGGAAGAACTGCCACCAATAGGAAGAACTGCCACCAACAGGAAGTACCGCCAGCAACAGGAAGTACTGCCAGCAACAGGAAGTACTGCCACCAACAGGAATTACCACCACCAGCAGGAAGTACCGCTAACAACAGGAAGAACTGCCACCAACAGGAAGTATTGCCACAACAGGAAGTACCACCACCAACAGGAAGTACTGTCACCAACAGGAAGTACCTCCAATAACAGGAAGTACCACCACCAACAGGAAGTACTGCCAACAACAGGAAGTACTGCCACAAACAGGAAATACCGCCAACAACAGGAAGAACTGCCACCAATAGGAAGAACTGCCACCAACAGGAAGTACTGCCACCAACAGGAATTACCACCACCAGCAGGAAGTACCGCCAACAACAGGAAGAACTGCCACCAATAGGAAGAACTGCCACCAACAGGAAGTACCGCCAGCAACAGGAAGTACTGCCACCAACAGGAATTACCACCACCAGCAGGAAGTACTGCTAACAACAGGAAAAACTGCCACCAACAGGAAGTATTGCCACAACAGGAAGTACCACCACCAACAGGAAGTACCACCAGCAACAGGAAGTACCGCCAACAACAGGAAGTACTGCCACAAACAGGAAATACCGCCAATAACAGGAAGTAATGCCACCAACAGGAAGTACCACCAACAACAGGAAGTGCCACCATGAAGTCATTGGGCAGGAGCACAGGGAGGCCAGGGTGTTCAGGCTGCTGAGCTTCTGCCATGGCTTAGTTCCCCACCTGGAGCCATAGCCTGTGGGGCAGCCTTGTCTTGCCACCTCAGCTGTCTCCAGATATGGAAGTTTTTCCCCTGCCCTGCCCCTGCCAGCCACTTGGTAGTGGTGTCCTTGAGTTACCAGCCTGGGGTAATTTGGGGTCCTCCCCTAGCCTGGCTGGTTTCCTCCATGGCTGGGCATCTATCTCTGTAAATGGTGTCCACATCTAGTTGCCTTGGGACACATCGCCCTAACCACCATCTCTGCACACAAGAGGGGCCGGAGCCCAGGCCTGGAAAGCTTCATTGGGTGGGAAGGGTGCAAGAGGGTCCCTGCTACGCCTGGTTGAGCTGTGTGCCTGAGAGAACCATCTATTGCCAGGTAAGGGTGCCAGCCACCAGGGAGGAGAGGGCTCCTGGGGAGCCAGGCACAGGTAGGTGCTTCCCTCCACAAGTGGGAAGGGTGTGGAGTCAGGGAGAGGGAGAGGGTGGAACACTTCACTCCCATAGTGATGTGTGCTGGTGGCAGGAGAGAGCTGCTCAGATACAGGCTGAGCAGGGCTTCCGGCTGCAGCAGCAGGGGGATGAGAGCACAGCCCCCAAGAAGGGTTGGTCTTACGCCTATCACAATAGCAGAGTTCCAGCGGGGTGTGCGGGCTCACACTTGGAGTCACAGCAGGAGATTCCCACCCTACTTAGGAGACCGAGGCAGGAATATTGCAAGTTCAAGGCCAGCCTGAGCAATTTAGCGAGACTGTCTTAAAGGTAAAACAGAAGAAAGGCTGGGAAGGTAGTTCCACAGTAAAGCATTTGCCTAGCATGCGTGAAGCCCTGGGTTCCAGCCCCAGGACTGCAAGGAAAAGGAAAAAATGACAATGAAGTTCAAGATCCTGATCCTGCCAGGTCGTCTCTTGGGAGGTCTGGAAAGGTGCAAAGCGGGTGATCAGGAAGTCAGGACACCTCCGCTGCAGCCTTTGGGTGAACCGAGGCCAGGAAAGACCAGTGCCCCTCCACGCCTGCCGGGAGTGTCACACTGGAATCACACAGGAACCCGAGCCTAGGTCAGTCCTGGAAGAAGGGGCCTGTCCACAGATGAGAGGGGAGCTTGCCTGAGCCAGGACCCCAGCCGTACTGCAGGCTCTGAGCCTGTGCCAGGGACCCTGAGCTGTCCTGCCTTCAGCGCTGGTGACTATTAATCAGGGACAGGATCAGGTCTCCAAGCCCAGAGGCTCTGCAACCTCCGCCCTTGTCTGTACATGGGGCCAGACAGCCAGGGGAAGGGGTCGGGATGGGGGGGGTCCTGATGCCTCCACACCCGCTGCCTAGGCTGCCGCATCGATGAATGCACGCTGCTGCCACACGGACTGGAGCGCCCCGTCAGCGTGCTGGGCACTGAGCAGGGAGCGGGCGCTGTCTAAATTTATACCGGGAATGCGTGTGAAGGAACAGGAGAGAAATCACAGCGGGCTTGGTTCTCCTCCAGCGCCTGCCTTCCAAGAGGCAAGAGCATGGTACATCATTCTCTCACCCGCCGCCCACCCTCCCCGGTTTGGCAGGGATGGGTCTCCCCCTCCCTGTACTGCCGCCGCCCAGGGAGGAGCAAGGGGCTCGGAGGCCCGCGCAGACCGGCAGGGTCCCGCAGACCTGGCCAACCACATGGCAGAGTGATCACCCAGTCCGGTCGTTCTCTGTCTCTGTCTTTGTGTCTCTCTGTCTCTGTCTCTCTTGGCACCTACCGGGATGGGGTCTGCTGGCCGATTTTCTCCACCCGAGCCCCAGGGCTGGTTCCGGCCCATGGCTGCTGGGTGGAAGTGAGCCCTGCTCCAGGCTGAGGTGTCTGGACAGCCTGCTTCCTTCATCCTGCTGGCCCTCACCTGGGAGCCAGGGGAGGACATTGAGGCTGGCAGGGAGAACGAGGCAAGCGGCCAGGAGTGGACTTCTACCCCACCCACAGTGCCCTGCAGCCTGAGAAGGTGGTGCTCTGGATCCCTCGCCACCGTGAGGGGCTGTTTGTTACATCAGTGGGGCTGATGCTGACTGCCACAAACCCCCAGCTCTGCAGCTCCGCAGACCGGGGCTCAGGGAGCACTACTTTGCCAGCGGGCAGAGGAGTTAAGTTGGGGACCGCTGGACAGCAAGGTGAAGTCCTGGATGCTGTACTCCTAGCCACCCACGGAGGCCCTGTGATCTGGGCTCAGGAGCTGACCTCTTCTCCCTGGAAGGTCACCTGACCTCTCTGAACTGTGACCTCCACTGCTGTCCCCTGGGCTGACAGGAAGCCATCAACACACATGAGCGCTCCCTGTGCCGGGTCTGAGTCTGTGGCCTGATGAAGCTCTGTGTTGCGACTCCTGCTGTCTGCGGATAAGCCGCTGTTACAAGGGAGACACCCAGCACCTGGTTCTCTTTGCTGCCTAATTCCTATCCAATTTCTTCCCATTCTCCAGCTGGGGGGAGCATTTATATTTGATAGGGAGATCTGTATACCCAGAACATCGGCTGGGAGTGAGGCAGAACAGTTGCAGAGAAAGGCCTGCCGTGTGCGCCCCACAGCCTCCACGTCTGCAAATGGAAAGGGTGGAGCTGCCGTGCCAGCCCTGATTTCTCCTCATGCCTCCCCTCTCTGGCCTGGGTTTTTTTTTTTTTTTTTCCTGGGAAATTGGGTTGATTTCCCAAAACCAACATGCTAGGCTGGAATCCGAGCCGTGTCGCATCCCCCTTCCTGAACTCGATGAACATACTGGACGCACATGCCTAGGTTTTTGCCCACAGGGTGCTTTTCTCCTCCCTCTTGCTACTTGTCCAACTCCTATTCATCCATCAATGCCCAGCTCACTTGGACCCTCCTTCTTCCAACATTCAAGAGATACATTGCTAGGCACTGCTGCTTTCATGAGAGGGACAGAAACGCTAGCTGCAAGTAGCTAGAGTGAGAGACAGAGTGGGGTTGGAAAGACAGTGCCTTGGAACTGGTCGCAGGGAGCGTTTGTGCCACGATGCCACAAGCATGATGTTTGCCAGTGTGGCTGAGGCCTGACGTCCCCTCAGCCCCTCCGATGCGCACTGAGCCTCAAGTCTGTGGGGCCACCACTTCACACCATGGCCAATGACCTGGACGATGGGCCTCTGCTGCCCCAAGGTTCGTGGGAGCCAAGGCTGAAGTGCTTATCGCTTGG
This sequence comes from Cavia porcellus, assembly GCF_034190915.1. Taxonomy (NCBI): domain Eukaryota; kingdom Metazoa; phylum Chordata; class Mammalia; order Rodentia; family Caviidae; genus Cavia; species Cavia porcellus. The sequence goes on along the minus strand of NW_026947500.1, from coordinate 50,936,891 downwards.
TGCTCGTCAAACTCTGGCGTCAGCTGTCACCCTTTCCACCCTTTCCACGTGCGTGGCTGTGGCTCCGGCTCACGGTCTGAACCTCCCGAGTCTTCCTCTGCCCCTTCTGAGCAGCACCGAGGTGAAGCCAGTGATGCGGTGGGGCGGGGTGGGGGCTCCACACTTGGCCTCCAGTTCATCACCACGTCGGCAGCGCTGTCCCGCTGGGGAAAAGTGTGGGGACAGCCGGAGTGATGCGGTGGGGTGGGGAGGGGGCTCCACACTTGGCCTCCAGTTCATCACCACGTCGGCAGCGCTGTCCCGCTGGGGAAAAGTGTGGGGACGGCCCGAGTCTGAACACAGCCCCGTCCACTCTGCCCAGCCCCAGGCGGCCCAGCAGCCCCGAGAGTGTGCTGGGGCAGGAGGAGGGAGGCTCAGGCTCTGGCCGGAAGCAGGGCCCTGCCCAGGGCTACAGGAGGCCACCTATGTTTCTGGGGCTTCCCCTAGTTGCACAGGAGGTCACAGGAAGGAGAAAGGGGCGCTTGCTCTGCTCCCCTGCCTGTTATTCTTGCTCGGCCCTGGTTTCGGCTGCGACTGTGTCTTTGTGTGATGGATGGACAGACAGACGGCTGCTTCTGTCATGGACCCCAGCTCCAGGCCAGGCTCCGGCTGCAGCTGCGGATGCGGATGGTGACAGCCATTCTGCTCCTCCTGCTGTGCCCCAATGCCCCCTGTCCTGTGACCCCCTCCCTGAGCCCCCGAGGAGCACTTTTCGGAGGACCTTCCCACCACACACACCTGTTCCCACTCTACACGGCGAGCCCGGTGCTCCTGCGTAGAGATGAGTGCGGCCTGAGGGCGACACAGTCGTAAATCATCTGTGGGGATGGGTGAGTTTCTGGGCGCAGCACCAGCAGGTAGGTAGAGAGGCCATCGGTAAGAGTGTGCTCACTCGAGCGGCCCTCTCTCCCTCCAGGCCCGAGCCTCAGCTCTTCAGGCTGATGGAGCCTGAGGGCCTTGACACTGGTCACATTTTAAAATTTTTTTGGTACTGGGGATTGAACTCATGATCTTGCATCTGCCAGACAGGCACTTATGCCATTGAGCTAAATCCCCAGCCCCAATGCTGGTCACATTTAACCAGCTCATTTTGCAGAGGAGGAAACTGAGGTCCATGAAATAAAGCTGCTCAAAATCACTGCGTGCATCCATGGTCAGGGTTGGAATTGTGGCGCACAGGTCTCTGGTCCACAGCCTGGGCTCTCTCTGCTTTTCATGAGCATTCTTGGCTTATTCTAGCACAAACACTGTCAGGTCTCGGGATCTGGGAGGACTGGCTCCATTAGTCTCTGCCGACAGTAAACTCCAAGGATGCCCAAGTGTCCATGTGTGATGGCATGGGATTTGCATATCCTCCTGAAGACTTTTTTTTTGGAGATAAGATCTTGATGTGTAGTCCAGGCTGGCCTTGAACTCAGTGCAGTCAAGGCTGGTCTCAAACTCTCAAATTTTCTGTTTCTTTCCCCCTACACCCCCTTTTCTCCTCCTCCTCTTCTGCCTCCTCCTCCTTCTTCTTTTCCTTCTCCTTCTTCCCCTTCCTCTTCTCCTCCCTCACCCTCTCCTTCTCTTTCTTCTTCTTCTTCTTTTTGGTTTGTTGAGACAGGGTCTCACTATGCAGTCCAGGCTGGCCTTGGGCTCGTAGTGATCCTCCTGCCTCAGCCTCCCAAGTGCTGGGATCACAGGCACCTGCCACCATGCCTGGCTCCTGCTGTGTACTTTAAATCACTCTGGTTGGTTACAACACAGCATCAGCACTATGCCTACAGCCATAGTGAAACATGACAGGGGAATGAGAAGAACATTCCACATGTGTTCAGGACGCAGTTATTCCCCCAAACACTTCCCGACGTGTTCAGTTGAATCGCTGGATGTGGAGCCCATGCACAGAGGCAAGGTGCCTGCTTGAGAATGAACAGTCTGGGCTCCTGTTTGTCACTTGCACTAGAATCTAGCTCCCTTGGCCCGAGGAACTGGCCTGGCTCACTCTGCATCAGCCACCAGCCTGGCTCTGATGAAGTGGGAAGTGGTATCCCTGGTGCCAGAGCCTCCTCACTATGAGGTATCTGGGGAACCCCGTGGGCTCTGGGGAGCTTCAGCCTTCAGTCCCCATGCAGGGCTGACATGGGCCGCCATCACTAGACGCTGTTTGCAGAGCGGAGAAGGTTTTTACTACGGCGCGCCAGCCCCTTGGAAGCTCGCAGACATCTGTTTAAAAACCATCCGTCCTCCCGTGGAGCGGTGGAAACTCCTGCCCAGAGCGGGCCGTGTAACTGTGACAACAGCAGGAAAAACAGCAACACACTCCCGGACGCGGGCCTGACTGGTGAGGAAAACTTGGGCCTGGAGTTTGGGTTTCTCGGCGCAGGAAGGAGGTGCGGTTCTCGGTGGAGCTGTGCCTGGAGGAAGTATTTTGCCAGCTGAGATACACTTTCACAGTTGATTCGTACTGATAGGAAAATACCTCCTGGCAGACTGGAGCCTGGGGTGGGGCCCTGCTTCTGAGCAGCTGGGACTCCTCCCCAGAGAAGGGACGGAGCCAGGGGTATTCACGCAGCCCAGGGACCTCATGGATTGCAAACGTAGACATAGAAGGAACTGTTGTGCATTTTCTTTCTTTAGTTTTTGAGACAGTGTTTTGCTATGTAGCTCAGGCTGGCCTTGAATCCATGGTGATCCTCCTGCCTCAGCTTCCCAAATACTGGGATTGTAGGTGTGTGCCACCTCACCTGGCATGTTGTTGATTTTGTTCCTACTAATGTATCCTTAATCAACGAGCAGCATACAGAAGCAAGTGGTATCTGAGAGCCACGCAGTTAGCTGCTTGCTTTGGGGGCGTGACTTTGGTCTGAAATGGCGGTCCCATCAGCTTACTTGGGGTGCAAAAGAGGCTATGCTGCCAGGGTTTGATTCAGTGAGCCCCGGAGCACCCCCCGCCCTGCAGTGCTGCAGACACTTCGGTGCCCAGCTTGCCAGTGCTCAACCAGGGCTCGGTCAGTACCCTCCTTGTGCTGCACGGACACCCACGCCTGCCTGTGGAAGGGGCACTGATTTAACCCCAGCCTGTGGCTGACGGACGAGGACAGCCAGGCCACAGAAGGATGAGGGAGGCCAGAATGCGATTCCTCGTGGAAGTGGAACGGTTCCAAATCTCAGCATAGGAGAAGCTGCCTTGGGTGCATCTCCCAGAACAGCCTCTGGCAGCCCTGGCTGCGAGGAGCAGGGAGCAGCTGAGCCAAGTGTTTTTCTGCCGTCGCAGACACTGGGAGAGGAAATCCAAAGCCTGGGAGCCTTTTGGGTGGGGGGCAGCAGGCGTGTGGGGGTTCGCTTGCTTCCGCCCTCCTGCACTGGGTCTGCTCCTCAGAGCCACCTCTGACCCTCGCCTCCTGAGCCAAGTCGGGAGGCAGGTGCCCAAACCACAGTGAATCCAGACCGGCCTGTGTGCGCCTCCTCGCTGGGCCGCGCCATCTCCGCTGCATTTCCAAGTTCTTCTCACCCACCTGGGCAGTGGGACGGCATGGGGGGGCCACAATCCGGGTGCAAACACGTGCAGAGTAGGGCGCAGGGCACACACCTGTCATCTTGGCAACCAGGAGGTTGAATCAGGAGGATTCTAGGCCAGCCTGGGCTCCATAGTGAGTTCAAGGCCAGCTCAGACTACATAGTGAGACTGTCTCAAACACACACACACACACACACACACACACACACACACACACACACGGAAGAGATGTTCAGATTTACCCAGGGCCTCCCCATCTGAACACCAGTGCAGGACTCTCAGAGGTCCTGGGATCATGGAATATGGTGCTGTGTAAACCTCAGCCCCACAAAGGCAATAGAGTCCCCAAGCTGCTCCCTGGTCCAGCCTGGTGACTTCCTGCAGGGGAAATAACCTCTTGTTGTTCCACTGCTTCGGTCAGTACCGCTCACTTGGTCTGTTAACCGAGTTTCCCAGGGCCATGGCGCATGCTGTCGCTATCAGGCTGGGAGGGAGGGGTGGAGACTTCAGCGTCCCTGCAGACCTGTGCAGTGGTCCCATCCGGTCACCGTCCTTCCTCTGCATGGTCACCCTGCAGTCGGGCAGCAGCCTGTGTGAACCTCCCCTCTTGGTTCCCCGACTGAGGCAGGGCGTCTCCTTCCTGCTGATAGCATGACACGGGAGGACTCTGTCTCTGCAGTGTTGGCCCTGCACACCCCCTCACCAACATGGTCACCGGCCTTACACATTCCCTTGGCGCGGACATGCCCCTCGTGCCCACACGTGCGTGCACACTCACACCCACGCCTCGAGTCGTCCCTGGCGTTGGAGGCGGTAGTGTGCTACTTAGGAGTCTGCTCCCATGAGCTGAGGACCCCCGGGCTGCAGGAGCTGGTGCCTGGCTGGGAGTCTCTGGTCCACAATTTGGGCAGCACTTCAGCCTCAGGGAACCTTTGCCCTGCCCCACTTCCCTGGCAGCTCACACCGGTACTGATTTTCAGAAATGCTACACGTGTCCACTGCAAAACCCGTGATCCCACCAACTGTGATCTCTGTGCTCAGGAAGAGGTGTGCAAAAAACAGTAAGTTAGCTGGGTGCAGTGGCTCACACCTGTCTGTCATCCAGTACCCTGGAGGCTGAGGCAGGAGGATTCCCGAAAGTTCAGAGCCAGCCAGGACTACATACTGAGTTTAAGGCCAGCCTGAGTTACATGCAAGATCTTGTCTCAAAAAACAAACAAAACCCACTCAAAAGCAGTGTTCCCTGGAATCATGAGCCATGCACAACAGACCTAGTTGTAAAGTTAAAGGGTTTCCACAAAATTTCAGGTAGGGAAGAGCAGAGGCCTTTAGGAGATGGTGAGGACCTCAAGGAGAACCGAAGACAGATGCATTTTGGTCACTGCGAGGTCACCTTGCCCATACCCAGATCCTTCTGCTGATGAACAGGCCCCCTGTGGAGCAGCCCCTGGTCCGGGCTTGGGGCACAGAGGGGCAGATGTGGAGCTGGGGCCGAGTGACTTCCAGGACCTCGCTAACCTGCAGGCACAGGCAAGTCCCCTTGCAAATCGACTGCTTCCCGCTCAACAGGGCGTCCCCAAGCCTGACAGAGCAGCCTCAGCGTCTCACTCTGTACACTCTGGGAGATGAGCTCCGAGTGCAGGAGGGGCGTCTGGAGGAGCCACAGAGTGATTAGCATGGAAATGAGAATCTCTCCCCACTCTGTATATCCAGTCTGCAGCTTAAAGCAGGCTGAGTCTTGGCTGGGGAATCCCACCCTCCGCAGAGAAGGCTGCAGACCGGGCTCCAGAGGGTGGTGAACGTGAATATCTGAAGGAGCCAGGCCAGACCAGGGCTGGACCTCCAGCACCAGCTAGTCCACCGGATTCCCTGGAAGTCACACTGTGATGGTCAGCAAGGCAGGACGGTCACGCACACGGCCCTGTTTTCCTGAGTGACCAAGTGTGGGTTTTCATCCCTAGCCTTCTCGGCCAGGGAGGGTACCATCCAAGGAAATATAGCTGTTCCTGTCTTCCGGTTTATGGGTCTGGGACCCAGCGGAGCTGATTCACCTTCATGCACTGCCGTGCGTCATCCTAAGGTGGGGGCTGATGCCTACACTGGTGGGCAGGAGAGGAACCCGCAGCTTCTCGAGGCTCTAAGAGCATCGTGAGATCACTGTAGCACAGATAGCACACTGTGTGCTGTGTCTGGCTTTGTGGGCCCCTTTTCTCTCTCTTTTTTGTCTTTGAGACAGGCTCTCAGGCTGGCCTGGAACTGGTGGAGATCTTCCTGCTTCAGCCTCTGGAGCGTTGGGATCATTAGCACACACTTTCAAGCCGGGCTCCTTTTCTTCTATCTGAGCCTAGCCTTGGTACATGAGAGGCAACACAAAGGTGGACGATGAGCAGATATTTGGGGGAGCTTGTTTGGCATCCCTGTGTGGCATGGACCTCAGATGCCCCTGGCTGTGTGACCCCTCAGGCTCTCTGGAAATGTGTTGAGTTGTTTGGCCAACTGGGTCCCTTTGTGTGCTGTCTGGAGGCTTGGCTGTTGGAGGCTTGGACAGGGAGGAGGCAGTCACTCGGAGTGCTAAGGGGTCCTGCTCCTCCCAGATGGCCCGGAGTCATGCTGTCTCATCTTCAGAGATCCCTGTGCCCACAGGGGCTACTTAGGGCGGTCCGTGTGTCCTGCCCTGCTGGACCCAAGTGCGGGAGGGCGGCCAGGCATGAGAAATAACTTGGAGGGGCAGGTCTTCTCCCACCAACAGCCATTGTGCTGAGAGCCGCAGATTCTGGGACAAGTCTGGTTCCCAGCAGCGCTCCTGCTATGAACGACTCGGAGGACAGGATGATTCCTGATGGCCGGGAAGTATCGGGGGCCCGAGCTTCTGCTTCGGATTATGGGGATTGATTAATACGTCGCTATTCTCAGCCTCCATACAAACATCCTTTGTATTGATCTCAGCGAGATGTACTGACTGAAGAAATATGCCGATTTCTGCCAGCGAGCCGAATGGTATTTTTAACCTACTTTAAAATATGTGTTGTTTCCTATGGTTTTTAAAACTCTGGAGTTGATTATGAAAGCAATTTCAATTTTTTAAAATTCTTCTTTCCAAAGAATGAATATATATATATATTTAACTATTAAATACAGAGTTTGATGGAGGGGATGACTGTAATTTTAAGCTTATAAATTAAGATTAAAAAGAGTGTGGTTTTGGTTTTTGGCATATGTATGCCATTACATTGGAGATTACTACTACAAAGGAAATTTGATTTTCTTCTGTTTGTGTTTTGAGGCAGGGTCTCGATGTGTAGTCCAGGCTGGCCTTGAACTCACTAGGTAGCCCAGGCTGGTCTCAAGCTTGCAATGATCCTCCTGCCTCGGCCTCCTAAATGCTGGGCTAACAGGTGTGGATCACCACGCCTGGCTGACAGGAAATTCAAGTCAGTGATTCTTTGAGTGTGCCACAGACATACTCCTACAGGCATTTTTTCAGGCCAGGATTGACCTAGTTAGAAAATGAGTCTCTCGAGTGTGTGACACTGTGCCATAGTCAGGGTCCTGCCTGAGACCTTGGCAGTCTCAAGGTCAGGGTGGTGTTATCTTTACCTCCCAGGACAGGGGCGCTGGGACCTCGCAGCTGAGGGTTTGCCCAATGCCTCCGCCTATTCTAATCATTTGTCCCGTGTTCCCTGCTCTCCTTTGCTAACAAATGGGAAAAAGAACAAGCCTAGAAGAATCCTTGAAGCCCCAAGCTCATTGGGAAGATGAATTGGGTGGTATCTGGAGGCCTGTTTTCATTCCTCTTTGGAAAGGCATCAAAGAAAAAGAAGTGATCACTGTCACTGTCGCTGTTCCTGGTGACCCATGATGTTCTCTGGTTTTGGACAGAAACCTGAAACTGTGGCTTGTACCACAATCCCCGCCACAGCCTTCACCTTGGGGAGCTGGAAGGGGTGAGGTTGCCATCTCAGTAGTGGGTGCAGGTCGTGAGGGACCAGCACTGAGATCAGGCATACAGGGGCACAGCAGCCTCGCTCAGGGGACCTGGGCACCGTGAGTGCCTGCCTCCCCCAGCCCGCAGGCTTCTTCCTGACCCCCAGCGAGTGGGGAAAGATTCCCCTGCTGCTGTTTACCTGAAGTTGTAGCCAGGCGAGACACTGCTCTTCTCCGAGACGCCATCGAGCCGCGTGAAGGAGTATTTGGGGATACACTGGTCCCACGCCTTATCCAGGTCACACACCCAGCCAATCTTGATGCCCAGGACTCCACCCTGGGGGAAGCCAGGGGTCGGGTGTGAGCCAGGGCGCTTTCTGGGGTGTCACTGGCTTGTGGATCTGTCCCCCGTCAAGGCAGGAGGTGGGAGGCAGAGCTGGGCTGGCAGGCTCACCGTGCCGGCCAGCTTGGTGAAGTCCTGCCCTGCAAACCGGACCACGTCCCCCACACGCAGGATGGGGCAGAACGGGGCCCTTTCGGGGTGGAAGCGGCAGGTCTTCATGTCGTTGGTCGTCAGGTTGGGCAGGAGGTTTCCCCTGTAAGGAGGAGGGGCACAGGCAGTGGGGTGGGAACCGTCACACACGCAGTGACCCTCTCGGGCCTCAGGAGGCGGTGGCTCATGGGGACACTGGTCATCCACCCACCCTCTGGCCGTGTGTCTTTCTCCACAAACCCATACTCCTGTCCGAGTCATGTCCCCAGCGGCCCACAGCCTGGGAGGGTCGCCGTCCAGGCCAAGACTCACTTCTCGAAGTTGAAGAGCGGAAAGCGGATGCTGTTCTTGATGAAGATGGTGAAGTTCTCAGCCTCCCTCATGATGGGCCTGTGGGCCGGAGCGGGGACTTAGCACTGGGTGAGGGATAGGGTGCAGGGAGCCCCGACACAGCCGCAGATGTTTGGGACATGGGGCGCAAGGCTGGGGCCGCACCTCTCCACTGTGTCCACCTCCGTAGGACACCAACCCTGGACCTCACAGGTACGCAGCTTGGAGCTGGCGTTCACACAGCGGCCGGTGAGGATGCCTGGGGAGGAGACACAAGGGGACCACGCCTGGGTGGCCACTGTCCCCTGCTGCCACCTCCCCCTGCTTCTCGGGGGCTGTCCCACCCCAGGGCCCCATGCTGACCCCTCTCTGTCCGCCAAGTCCTGGTCTCCAGGGCCTCTGGAAGCTGTCGGACCACCCCCCAGGGAGCAGGCTCTGTCCTGGGTGCCACCTGCAGCCCCTACCCTTGACTGCGCTGTGTGGGGACCAGGCCCCCTACCCTTGACTGCGCTGTGTGGGGACACCTTGGCAGCTGCTGGGCCTGCCTTTTGTAGATGTGGGCAGAACTACACAGGGCAGGGGCCCACTGTTCTGGGGCTGCGCTCACCCCCGCCTGCGAAGCGCCCCCGCCCGCACTGGCTGTCATCCACGCAGTGGAACTTCTCCTCAGTCTGTGGTAACAAGGCACAGGGGACCCTCAGCCCCATGCTTTTCCACAGTGCAGCCTCAGGATAGAGGCTGGGAGGGGTCGGGCGCCCACTAGCCAGCGCCCACCCCTCCCTGACACACCTCTGGGCAGAAGCCCTGCATCTGGTTCTCGGTGACAATCATCTTGGTGATGATGACGAAGACAGAGGTGCCCTTGGGGGAGAAGAAGGGAGGCCCAGTGCCTTGAGAGGAAAACACCCCCTCCATGCATGGGATGGCCAAGCAGGGTGGCTGGGACGACAGAGGAACAGAGGACAGAGGTGCCGTCTGTGCATCCCGAGGCTGGGGCTGGCGGTGGCAGGTGGGGAGGACCCAACGTCTTGTCCACACCCGGACCTGGCTCCGGGGTGGGAAGCTCATTTCCCCCCAACCCCCTGCTCCCACCCTCCCAGGTATGGGGATGCCGTACCTGGGGCGGGGTGACATAGTCGGACACATCCATGACTCGGTTGGCATAGCGTCCGAAGCCCTTCACCTTGGTCACCACCGAGGACTCGATGGCCGTGTCGCGCACTTGGTACGCCTTCTCGTGCAGGAAAACCCAGCTGCACCGCGGTGACGGGGAGAGACACGGAGGAGAAGGTGCCAACTCAGCCTACCCAACTGGGAGCTGCTCCTTCTCGTGTACCCAGGAATTCGGGCACCTGCCTGGTACTGTAGGCTGGGCCGGGCTACACCTGGAGCTGACTTAGGGTGCTCCACTGCCTCCCCTGTCACTGGCCACTCAAAGAGCCCTTTCAGACTTTCTGCCTAATTGCCCCTCCCCACAGAGCTGTAATAGTATGGGCAGCTGTTTGGGTCCCACACGTACCCACGCCTTACATGAGATATGATCAAAGGCTCGGGGAACGCCGGCACTCTTAGAAACTTACTGCAGGGCGACACACAGTGCTGCAAAGCCCCTGGAAACCCTGATTTTCCTTTGAGCACACATGTCCAGCCCCGCCTCCCAAGCTCCGATCTCTGCAGATGCTCTGGAGTCTTCTTTCCTGAGAGTCTCTCCCTGCCTCAGTGTCCTGGATTGACTCAAAACGTTGACTTTCCAAGATTGCTTTGAAAAGGTCACTGTGATCTCAGGGAAGAGCTGGAGGTCTCGCAGGGGCGGTCCCGTGAATGAGCATCAGGGCACAAGGTCACTGGTCTCCCAGATGCCTTCGCCAGCAGCATTCACTGTGTTTTTGATCCCATCTCCTAAGGAGGACTCCCCACGAGCTGCTTCAGGAAGAGGCAGGAAGGGTGGATGTGCACGTGTGAAGTGTGGGGAAGCGCGAGGGGGCTCCTGACTGCATGTGTGCAATGGTCATTGAGCGTGGACACTCAGAGCCCAAGCAAAGCCTTCCTTCTTCCCTGCAGAGGCCCGCGGTTCCGCCCCTGGGGCCTGGGCTGTGGACACCGGTGGCTCCATGTCCCTGCTCCTAGAAGGCGTGGGGGGTAGCAGCTCCCTCTACCTGGGGGACTCAGTCACCTTCACCTGTCCGGGGGGCAGGGGTCAGAGGAGGGAGGCAACGCTGGCCCCCACTGGGCAGGTGCAAGAACGGGTGCAACTGGGAAGGTCCCGAGGTCATCGCTGGGATTGTGCTGCCATCTAGTGGCCATTTACCTGGACAGCTCCCCTGCAGCCTGAAGCCCTGCTAGGAGCGGGGGTAAGACTGGGGAGACCAGAGTCCCGGGTAGGACCTGAGGTAAGTGCTGTCCCTGTTTCAACTCCAGAGAGGTCAGAAGCTACCAAGGCCACTTGGAACAAGCAGCTGCATGGCTGCATTCCCTAACCTCGCCTTTCTCCACCCCAGAAGTGCACAGGGACCCGGCAGTGTGACCCTTGGGTCCCCCCAGCCCGGGATGCCAGGGGGAAGTAGCTCCCAGAACACCCTGAGGGTCACAGTCGCCTGTTATGTGTGTTGTGCAGCTTCTTTCCGTGTGACCCCTAGAATGAGGCTTCCCATACTCGAACTCTTTTTTCTTTCTAAAATTTAATTTGCAGCCAGGTGGGATGGCACACACCTGTGCTCCCAAGCACTCGAGAGGCTGAGGCAGGAAGACTGCTGCAAGATGGAGGTCAGCCTGGGCTACACAGTGAGTTCAAAGCCAGCCTGAAAGACCCTGTCTCAAAAACACAAAGCAAGGGGCTAGGGGTTTAGCTCAACGGCACAAGCGCCTGCCTGGCAAGTACGAGGTTGTGGGTTTGATCTCTGGTACAAAAAAAAAAAAAAAAAGAAAGAAAGAAAGAAACATTTAATTTTCAAATTATTACTCTTGTATCACTGGGGACTTGTAGAAGACTTGCAGATGGCTTGAATGCAGAACTGTTATTTCCGAGTTATTTAAACCAGGCCCCAGCTCCAGGTACCACTATGCCCAGAGCCAGCTGTGCTATCTGCTTCTCCCTTACCCGACTCTGAGCTGTGCAAACAAGACCGGCTGAGGGGCTGATGTGTAATCTTTTTTTTTGTTTTTTTATTGGTACTGGGGATCAGACTCACGACTGCATGCTTGTGAGGCAGGCATTTATGCCACTGAGCTAAATCCCCAGCCACTGATGTGTAATCTTCACACGGAAGATTCCAGCAAGGAGCCTCAAAATACGAGGCTATGACTTCCCAGGATGCAAAAGTTTACATGTCAGAAACAGAAGCAGCGGCCTCCTCATTCATTCCTCTGCCATCCCAGGGGAGTCTTGCAGACTGGCCCCACTGCGTCTCTCTCCCTGCACACTGCAGAGCTGCCAGCCAGCTCAGCTTGCTCCCATAGTCCCGCCATCCTCACTGTCACTCACCCTCGAGCCACCCCCCTTCTTCACGAGATATTAAATTCCGGGCAAGGCCTTGGGTCAGGGCCTTTGTCCTCATATCCTCCCTGGGATCAGGCTTAGGACCCCTTGGCTGCCCTTCATTCAGAATATGTCTTGGTGTCTTTACGCTGGCTGTGGGTTGCATCAGAAGTGTAGATTGGAATTAACTTGCTGGGACTCCAATAATGTCTCAGTGGGATTACAAATATAGCTTTTTGGATTGTGAGGAGGACTGGAGATGGAATTATAATATTTGGGTTACAATATTTGGATTATAATAGGGACTGAGTCCAGGATCTTCACACTGAGCTACATTCCCAGTCCTTTTTTTATTTTTAAATTTTGAGACAGGGTCTCACTAAGTACTTAAATCACCCAGGCTGGGCTCAGACATGTGACCCTCCTGCCTCAGCCTCCCAGAGTGCTGGGATTATTGGTATGTGCCACCATGCCTAGCAAATTCTAGTACTTGTAGCTGGCCAGCAATAATGGCACGTTGTTTCACAGACGGATGAATCTATCAAGCTCTTAACATCTCCATCATCTCTCTCTCCTATTATCAGCTACTTAGCCTGCTTCCCATAGTGGGGCCTCCTTGGGTGGGAGATGGCTCCACGCCTGCTACCTGTGTTATCACTGCGAGGGATTAATGCACCATTAGGAGTTACTCCCCGCTTGTAAAGCGCTCTCCGGAGGCCTGGCCTCTGTGGAGTTCTGGGTGCTGCCTCCCCCGTGCTTTTTCTCTGTGGAGAGGGGGGGAGTTTTATCACAGCCTCATCCTTCCTAGCCAAGTGCAGAGGAGTCACACTGCAGAGGACAGAAGTCACCCTGTGTCCTTAGGGAGCTCCCGAGGCCGCCCTGCCCTGGGGTCCTGGAGCTTGAGCTGTACAAGAGGTTATCACCAGGGTGCAGCCCACACTTGACACTCAGCTTCCATGTATCCCTGCTGACCACAGAGCTTTGTCATGCCACCTCCACGTCACATATGGGGAAACTGAGGCACAGAGGGGTGGGCCCACCTGCCCAGTGCTGTGATGCTTCTGAGTGGATTCCTGGCCAGCATGGCGAAGGGCCTCAGGCTGGGTCCTGTCTCAGGAGCGGGCCAGTGCTGGTCTCTGCTGTGAGGCCGGGGGCCTCTCCCTGCCAGCTGGGGACAAGGATGAAGGACGGGACGGTGCCCTGGGAAGTGAACAGTGCCTCCTCCTCCATGGCTCTCTCTGTGCCTGCCGGCCCACCGGGAATTCTGTCTCCCTCTCTTCCAGTTAAATGACCAGGAAATGGTGCAGCGCCCTGGGGGCGTCCCTCAGCGCCAGCTGGAGAGAGGGACTGCTCAGTCAGGACAACTGGGCTAAGCCGGACCATGGAGCTGATTCTTGGCATCCATGCTGCCTGCCGCTCTGACTTCTTTTTTCCTCACTCCTGGTTTATTATTTATAGAGCGGAAGGGGGTGGCAGCACTGGGGAGGGCGGGAGGTGTGGGAAGCATCCCGGGGGTGGGTGCGGGGTGCGAGCTGTGGGTGTCCAGGATTGCGGTGAGCAGGCCAGGCAGAAGAGGCAGCCCAGGGTCATCCTCTCTGAGCTGAGTCCCATAGAGTCACCTCCAGGAACCAGACACATGTCATCGTCCTAAACCCATTTTCTGGATTCAGGGACTGGGACTTCTGGCCTGAAAGGTTGCTGGGAGTGACACTGAGTTTGGGTAGGACCAGACTGGGAGGCCAGGAAAGGGGATTGGAGGTCCCACTGGCCATCTCTGGTCCTCAGGAATGGGCACCAGGCACTTGAACCTGTAATCCTCCTGCTTCAGCCTCCCAGAATGCTGGGATCCCAGACCTGTCCCAGGATACCACACACACCAGGAAGGTCCTCTCCACCCTTCCAGCTGCCTGCAGAATGCAGAAAGGGAGTGGATGCCAGGAAGTCCCACCACCTGGGGGTTACACTTGACCCAGAGGCCAGGAGAAGTGTCAGACGCCTCTGGGCTACTATCCCCTGTACCTGGGGTGAGGGAAGGATTGTCCACAAGGAGTGTCCACCAAGGGCTAGCAGCTGAGGGCAGGAGGAGAGGGTGTGGCCAGACAAGGCCAGAGGGTCACACTGTCTAGGTGAGGCCAGGCAGCCTCCCTCCCAGTGGGGACACTGGGGAAAAGGCCATTTTGAACTTACTCTGTGGTACTGGGGAGTGAACTTGCATCACCTTGGTGCTGAGCTACGTGCTCCACTGCCTTCCATTTTTTATCTTGAGGCAGGATCTGGCTTCATTCCTAAATTGCCCAGATTGGGCCCACATTTGCAATCCTACTGCCTCAGCCTCCCCGTGTGTTGGGATTACAGCTATGCCAGCCACGTCTGGCCCAAGAATGAAGTTCAGGTTGACACAGCTGCACTAAAAACCCTTTTACCTTCAACAGTCTGTGCCTCTTGCTGTCTGTGTCTCCTCTCCTGGCCTCCTGCATCTGCTCTTGCCTGCTGCAATCCCTGACACTTTGGCCAGGGTGACCTTCCCAGCTCAAGCTCAGCACACCTGTCTCGGTCTGGACACACATTGCATGTGCACACAGACACATGGTTCACTGTGCTCCTAAGAAAATAAAGCTCCCCCAGGATGTGCGAGGCCTGGCCTCTGCATCCTCAGCCTCTTACCATTGCCCTCTGCTCCCTGCTGTGGTCTTTCAAGCTCTTCCTCTGCTCCTCTGAGGTCCACTCTTTCCCCCTGCAGCGGGCATCTGTGTCTCCACCTGGCCCCTCCTGCCCACCTTGTCCCCAGATGTGGTTTCAATCCCTGCCTGGCAGCAGTTGTCCTGGTCCTGTGCAGCTCCTGGCTACAGCTGAGATCTCTGTCAGCCCACTGGGGACCCCCCAATCAACATCCACCTCTTTGCCTGTCTGAGGCTCAGTGTGGAAGCACCCTGCCAGCTTCTGTCTCTGAAGCTTGTGTCCTTAAGCCCCTCACAGCAGACATGGTGGAGAGACACCAGCTTCATCCTCGAATGCATGCACGGTCAAGGACAGTGGATCTCCAGATTCCTGCAGGGGTTGCGGGCAGGGCTCGTGTGGCGCTGATCTGCTGGGAGCTGTCACGCTGAGACGGATCGGGCTGGGCCAGAGAGCTGGACGCCAAGGCGGCCAAGCCCAGCCCCCGCCCTGGAGGAGGCCATCTGAGCCGGCTGGGGAGGGGTCGAGGGCCTGGTCCAGGAGCCAGCTGGCTCCAGGCTCCTATCACCTCCTGTCTGCAGCCCGCGGAGCCAGGGAAAGCTGGGAATGCACCCAGCCAGTGCTTGCAGCCACCCAAGCCGACAGACCAGCTGGTGCCCATAGACCGTCGAGGCACTGAATGGACACCAGGCATGGACTTGTGAGGAACGCTCTCACCCATGCTCTGCAGCAGTGGACACGGAACAGCCACAAGTCTCCTCTCACCAACCTCCGTGGGGAGGAGGGAGCTTCTAAGCCATGCGATGGAACCCTACAGCTCCAGCCCCACATGAGGCCCTGTAGGAGGCCCAGGCTTTCCAAACACAGAAGTCAGGATGGTTGACACACAGATACCTGCCCACAGCTCATCCCCGCCCTCACACAATCCTCTGTGCGACCTTTCTGGCCACCAACCTGGCTCCCTATAGGTCACCTTCGATTGCATGGACGATGCACGGCTGGGTCAGTGGCTTGCTGTATCACACACACAGAGCCATTGTCTCAGAGAACAGCGGAGAACAGGACACCCAGGTCGGGGAGGAACGACCCTAAGACCTGCCTACATCTCCTGGTTCGCACTGGTGTGTGGCCCTGACCATGGCAGGACAGAGCCCGCACCCCTCCAGCCATCGTCTGCTCCATGCCTTTGTGTGGCCAAGTGTAGGAGTGTGTGCAGGAGGGGTGCTGGGACCTGGCCGGCCCTGAAGCGGCTGCCAGGGTGTGTTTCCTGGCATGGAAGGAAGGTAAAGAGGGGAATAGCATTTCTGGGCTCTCCTGCAGGGACCCACACTGTGTTCCTGAAAGCTACTTTTCCCCGCGGAGCGTCATCTATGGCTTTCTCTCTCCCTACCTCAAGGAGCAATCATGCCCTTTGTCTCCCTCCAAGAGAAAGAGAGAGAGAGAGAGAGAGAGAGTGAGCGAGAGCTTGGTCTCGCTGAGCTCACCCACTACTCAATCTAACCCTGCCCTGGCCAGCCTTCCTGCCCCCAATTCAGCCCTGTCACCCTGCGCCAGCATCTCTGGGCCACTCTGGTTTTTCTGAGACCCACGAGAGCTGATCCAGGGCAGTGAAAGCTACAGGGAAGGAAAAGGCTGCTTTTCTGGTTGATGGGGGCAGAGCCAGAGTGAGGACCCCACTTTGCTGTTCTGGAAGCCATCCTGCAACTCTGGAGGATCAGGGAGCCAAAGGTCCACCTGAGGACCAGGCCCTTGGCAAGGGTGTACAAGGCCAGTCCTTAGGACACAGGTCTCCAGGAAGAAGTGCTTCCCGCCAGAGCAGAGCCCAGGCAGCTGAGGAGGACAGGACACCAGGCAGCTGCCCATCTTGAACCCCAGAGGCCACGCATGCACTCACCCCACGAAGTAGGAGATGATCAGAAGCTGGACCGCTCGGTTGATGATCCCGATGGTCCAGCTCTTCACCACCACTGACTTGGTAGTCTCGTAGGTGAAGAAGTCTGAGATGCAGTTCATGCTGCCACAGCACTGGGCGCACCGGAGGGACCTAGTGACAGCCTTGGGAGAGGTGCTCTGGAGGAAGGGGGCACAGATGTGAGTCGAGGGGGCAGCTTGGGCTTGGGATTCCTTCACGCCAGGCACCCCAGCCCAGTGCCCTTGCTCTCCCTGCTCTTGCCACTCAGTCAGCCAGGAGTGCGAGGCCAGGGCGGGGGACCCCCTTTTTATTGTCTCCACCCCACTCCTCAATGATGTCACAGCCGGGGTGGGGTCTCCAGCGCTGGGCTCCTGATTGCCTGCCTGCAGCTGGCGAGGGCCCTCTGGGACTCCTGCTTTATCTGCACTCTGTGTACTGTTGCTGCTCTGTGCTCTTTGGCTGCAGCCTCGTCCTGGCTAGCCAGCTGCCTCAGGGTCTCCTGGAAGCCCCTCGAGACACCCCATCCCCAATCACCAGCAGCCCCTCTAAGCTGAGCTGAGCTGAGCGTCCTCTACTACTAAGCTTCCCGAGGTGCCTCCAAGAAAGAGAGAGGCTGTGCCGGGTCCTTTCGAATATTTCTCTGGTGCCCGGAAAAAGGAGAAGTAGAGAGTCCGAGATCCCTCACCCCAGCTGGCAAAGGCTGGGCCCTGGCACGGCAGCTTCCTTTCTTACCGGCAGGCTACTTATCCAAACCTCCAGTCAGACTGTGTGTTTTGGGAGGCTAAGGCGGTTCATATTGTACATTTTTACTTCCTCAAAGCCTCGAAGCCTGCTGGATTCGTGATGAGCCTGCAGTACACATGCATTAAAGCTAATTGAATTTATAATGCCAGGCAGAGCTGGCCATGGGACTCTTTAACCAGGCTCGCCAGGCACTCCTGTTGTCTGGTATCATGATTGTGAGGGGAATGCTGGCTTTAAATATTCCATCTTTATTCAGCACACATACGATCAATCACCCTGAGCGCAGAGGCGCTGCAATTATATTGGAAGAGAACTGGAGGAGTTTTAGGAGATCTGGGTTCCAGTCTCTGGCTTTTCCCTGAGGCTCTGGGAAACTTCTTTTCCGGCCTGTTTCCCCATCCACACAAAGAGATGGTGTGTGTGTGTGTGTGGGGGGGGGTGTTCAACCTCTCTTCTAGGCCTGGACTGCCTTGCGGCTGCAAGGTACACCATGGACCTCAGGAGGCGAAGCTGGCTTCTGTGCCCTGGGACTAACTGAAGCGTTTCAGCTCAGTTCTGGCTCCGAGGTAAATCTGACACCCGCATTTGCACTCCGCAGCACGGTGCCAGCAGCTTGCCGGCACTGGATCTGTGCCGCGGTTGGGGCTGGGTGCAGACGGCGCCCTGCAGCAGGGGTCCGAGCCACCTGCGAGCCACTGGCTCCAGCGCTCTTCCCCCCAGGGGCGGCGGCTGAATCCTTGCACAGCCGATGGACACTTTGCCAGCCAGATAGATCCCTGACACACCGCAGAAACTATGTTGCAGGAGAGGCGCACGTGCATCCTGCCAACACACACCCAACCCTGCAGAAAGTCACACGACTTCCCCTTAGACTCTAGTCTTCCCTTACACAAGCGCTAGCCTGTGTACTACTACACAGGTTTGCACACTCCCAGGTGCGAGTCAGTTTGCACCCTGGCAGGGCTTCAACACGGCCACAACGTCCTCAAGTCATCCAGCGTTACCGACGCTCTATCTGCAAGTCTCGTTGGCCTGCCTGCTTCGCGCCCCTCTAGCCAGCTCTTCCGCTCGATGGCCCGGCGTGACTTCCGGTGGCGGGACGCGGGGCGCGCACGCGGGAAAAACTCCTCTGGCGGCCCCCGCCCCTCCTTCGCGTCCCCAGCGCGCCCACCGCCCGCCGGGGGTCGTCCCGAGGCCGCCGCAGAAAGAGGTGAGAGGTCGCAGCCCCTGGTCCCCAGGGCCCCGCTCCCCTGCTGGATGCTCCCAGTGGACCACTCCGCGTTTAAACCTGCGGGCGGCGGGCGAGACCATTCCGGCCAGAGGGGGACAGCGCGGGTCCCCATCCCGGAGCACCTGGGGAAGGGGTTCTGCACGCCGCGCAGATCTGAGGTGCGGGGTGCGGCTGCTCCTGGTCGGGTCCCCACGGTGCACCCCAGGGTGTCGGGTTGGGGTGTCACCGGCCTGCAGACTTCCGGCAGAGCGGGCCTGGGACCTCCCTGCCCCACGCAGCTGTGCTTGGTACCCGGCCCGGCCGCGATCCCAGCGAGGCGGCGCCTTGCAGCTCCGTCTTTTCTCTTCTGAACCCAGATCCTCCGGCCCTCTGAATTCCTGCATCCCCATCCAGAAGTTGGGGTCCGGTTCCCGGCCACCCCAGGCAGGGCAGAATGGCAGAAACGCTGGAATTCAACGACATCTACCAGGAGGTGAAAGGCTCCATGGTGAGCAGCTGCAGGGTTAGGGCGGGTGGTGGGGGTAAGGGGGGAGGAGAGCCGGGAGTCCTCCAAGCAGAAGCTTGACTTCAATGATGCTGCAACTTCTGAAGGCTTGGGATACTGTGTGTCTGCTGTTTCTACCTACAGAGGACGGCAGTGACAGCAGAGTTCCAAGAGTTACAGGACCTACAGGGTCAAAGCTTGTGCTTTCTGTTCAAGTCCAATCCGTGCCACTCTTAGGGAAACTGCGGGTCTGTAAGGGCTCCAGAGGCAAGAGCGGCAGAGCCCCTGTTTCCTGGGCACTTGGCGATCTTTACTGGTCCTCACCAGCTGAGCTGTTGCTGTCCTGCTCTGGGGACCTGCCCAGCCCCCAGGAGGCAGGAAGGCTGTGGGGTAGAACTGGGCCCGGTCCCACCTTGTGCTGTGCTCCTGCATTGGGCCTATTCTCCTGGCAGAACGATGGCCGCTTAAGGTTGAGCCGCCAGGGCATCATATTCAAGAACAGCAAGACGGGCAAAGTGGACAATGTCCAGGCTGGGGAGCTGACTGAGGGCGTCTGGCGACGGGTAGCTCTGGGCCACGGACTGAAACTGCTCACCAAGAACGGCCATGTCTACAAGTATGACGGCTTCCGAGAATCGGTGAGACCCAGCTGCAAGAGCCCATGTCCTGCCAGCTGGTTTGGTTATTTCTAAGCTTTCTAGCTCCCTTCTGATAGCCACCTTCCTGTGGGTTTGGACTCCATGAAATAGGGCTGTTGAGGCCATTGCACCAAGCCTGTTCTGCTTTGGGGATCGAAATCTTGTGACTTACTCATTTGGGGGGGGCTTGAGGTTTTTTTGAGACTCTCTATGTAGCTCAGGCTGACCTCAACCCCACAGCAATCCTCCTGCCTTAGCCTCTCAAGTGATGACAGATGTAGGCCAGAACGCCTGGCCCTTCATGTTCTAACTGAAGGCTTTCTACTGTCTTAAGATGGATAATACCTGCTACTTGTAGCTAGGTTTAAAACCTTAAAATAGGCAGGGGGGCACAAGTGACAGGAAGATGGCAAATGTGAGGCCAGCCTGGACAAATTGGGATCTTTAGCAAGATCCTGTCTCAAAATTTAAAAGAAGTGCTGGGAATGTCATTCAGTGCAAAGACTCTGGGTTCAATCCCCAGTACTGAAGAATATGGAAACACAGAAAAGAGAATCTTAGCTCAGAGTTCTGGTTTGGGTTTTGAGCTTGAGTTATCCTGTACTTGTTGTAATTTTCATTGTTGCAGTACTTAACACAGTTTAAAAAGTCAGCTAACATAGTGAGACCTGTATCCAGGACCTTGCTGTGCCCCTCCCCTAGCCTAGAGCCTGTTTCCTAGAGGGAACCTCTCTTTGTAACCTTTTAAGCAACTTAAGAGCTGTCAGTGTGGATTGGTGGCCCTACTCTGGGAGGTGATGAGGCTGCGAGTTACTGGTACTCTGCTTTTCTCTCCTTCACCTGCAGGAGTTTGAGAAACTTTCTGATTTCTTCAAAACCCATTACCGCCTGGAGCTCATGGAGAAGGACCTCTGTGTGAAAGGCTGGAACTGGGGGACAGTGAAGTTTGGGGGTGAGCCCTGGGGCAGACAGCTTGAGGGGAGAGGTGGAGGAAGATTTCCTTCATTAACTCACCTTGCTGTCTTCTCTCTGCTGCTGTCTGACTTCCAGCTTGTGTGTTTTCCATGTATTTCTTGAGTACCTGCAGTGTGCCTGGTTTTAGGGGTGCAGAGGAGACAAAATAGCTGTGGTCTGTGGTTCTTGGGAAGCCTGGAGTGTGGTGGGAGGAGCTCGGGGCTTGACAGGCCCTTCCCTCGCAGGGCAGCTGCTCTCCTTTGACATCGGGGACCAGCCTGTCTTCGAGATACCCCTCAGCAACGTGTCCCAGTGCACCACGGGCAAGAATGAGGTGACGCTGGAGTTCCACCAGAATGATGATGCAGAGGTGTCCCTCATGGAGGTGCGCTTCTATGTCCCTCCCACCCAGGAGGATGGCGTGGACCCCGTCGAAGTAAGTGCTTTGCTGGTTACTGTGGGAACAGGCATGGTAAAGTGGGTTCTGGCTGGCTGGGTGACCGGATATGCCTTGCAGGCCTTTGCCCAGAACGTGCTGTCGAAGGCAGACGTCATCCAGGCCACTGGAGATGCCATCTGCATCTTCCGGGAGCTGCAGTGCCTGACCCCACGTGGTCGCTACGACATCCGCATCTATCCCACCTTTCTGCACCTGCACGGCAAGACCTTCGACTACAAGATCCCCTACACCACGGTGCTGCGCCTCTTCCTGCTGCCCCACAAGGATCAGCGCCAGATGTTCTTCGTGGTGAGCAGGGACCCCTGAGTGTGGATGAGTAAGGCTTGGCTGAGTGCGTCGGGTCCCAGGTGCCAGGCTCCTGTGAAGCATCAGTTGCTTTAATATAGGTCCCCGCTTCCTCACCAGATCAGCCTGGACCCCCCGATAAAGCAGGGCCAGACCCGCTACCACTTCCTCATCCTGCTCTTCTCCAAGGATGAGGACATCTCCTTGACCCTCAACATGAGCGAGTGAGTGATTTGGGGGGCTGCTGGAGTGGGGTGTGGTGGGGGAGGGCGGTGCCTGCAACCTCCCGGCCCTGTCCTCAGGGAGGAGGTGGAGAAGCGCTTTGAGGGGCGGCTCACCAAGAACATGTCTGGGTCTCTCTACGAGATGGTCAGCCGGGTTATGAAGGCGCTCGTGAACCGCAAGATCACGGTCCCCGGCAACTTCCAAGGGTGAGGCGTGGGGCTGGTATCCCGGTGCCTGCTGGGTCCCGTGGCTTGGCTATGTGGGCACTGATCGGCTCCCTGCACACCCCAGGCACTCGGGGGCCCAGTGCATCACCTGCTCCTACAAGGCCAGCTCAGGGCTGCTGTACCCGCTGGAGCGGGGCTTCATCTACGTGCACAAGCCACCTGTGCACATCCGCTTCGACGAGATCTCCTTCGTCAATTTTGCCCGCGGCACCACCACCACCCGCTCCTTTGACTTCGAGATCGAGACCAAGCAGGGCACGCAGTATACCTTCAGCAGCATCGAGAGGTGAGGCACGAGCCTCCCTTGTGCCCCCCGGTTCTCCATCCTGACCCCTGCACTGGAGCCTGGTATGGCCGGGGCCTGTTCAGGCCTGGGGCTGCAGCTTTGCAGAAACTTCCTATGGCTTCAGTGTGGTGTGGTTAGGGAAGTTCTTTTCTCTTGACTTTTGTTTTTGAGAGACAAGAGTCTCACCATGTAGTTCAGGCTTCAACTGAATTTTGTAGCCCAGGCTGACCCCAAATGTACAACAGTGCTCCTGCCTCGGCCTCCTGAGTGCTGGAATTACAGGCATGTGCCAACCCCTCTGGCCTGTTCTTTTCTGTTTTGTGGTACTGGGGATTGGACCAGGGCCTTCCAACTGAGCTGTATCTCGTCTGCACTCTGTGTTTCGAGACAAGGTCTTGTAAGTCCCCGGGAGGCTTGTGATCCAGCCTCAGCTTTCCAGAGTGCCAGGAAAGTTATTTTCTGCATCACAAGAGTGTGTAGAGTGAGCCGTTTTTCTTTTCCACTCTCCCCAGAGGAAACAGGATCTCTTCCTTTCCTGGCTTGAGCTCTACCTGGGAACTGAGGGTAATCTTACTGAGCGTTCTTGCAGGCTGAGCATTTTACAGACGTCTTTGTGTTAAACTTCACCCCTCCAAGTGTGAATCACAGATCTATGACTTTGCAGGGCACCCCTCCCCAGCACGCTGTGTTCTGTGCCATGTTGGGAAGTAGGTGGCCTTCACTTCCTGTCGCCGACTCTGGGGTGGGCAGGTCCTCCTCAGGACCCTCGCCTGACCCTCAGTGCCATCCACCGGGGTCCCTTGAGCTCAAGGGCTGGGTGTGTACCCAGAACCCAGCTGACACTGCCCCTTCACCCCCCAGGGAGGAGTACGGAAAGCTCTTCGATTTTGTCAATGCGAAAAAGCTCAACATCAAGAACCGAGGACTGAAAGAGGTACCAGGCTGGGCCCTCGAGCTGTTCCTGACCCTTCTGCCAGGGAGAGGGGGCCTGAGGCACCCGGCTTTTTCCCACTCTCTTCTCTCTTCTTACCCTTATAGAAAAAAGAGGCGCGTGTGACCCTGTCTGTCCCTTCCCGGTGCAGGTTTTCTCTGCATGACCTTAGATCGGGCTCTGCAGCCCTCTGAGCCCCGCAGGGCCGGGAGCGGGAGGGGCTTGGGCTGACCCAGTGTGGCCGTGAGGACCAGGGTGCTGGTCCTCCGGGCGCCGCTGCTGAGTTCCCAGGCATGGCTGGGTGCTTCTGCGCGTGCCAGGGGCAGGCTGGGGATGCTACCCTCACCCCGCCACCTCCGGCCTCCACTGCAGGGCATGAACCCAAGCTATGACGAGTATGCGGATTCTGACGAGGACCAGCACGATGCCTACCTGGAGCGCATGAAGGAGGAGGGCAAGATCCGGGAGGAGAATGCCAACGACAGCAGCGACGACTCGGGCGAGGAGACGGGTGGGCCGGCTGTGCTGTGTGCTAGACCCTGGAGCTGGGGGCCGGGGCTGGGTGTGGGTGGTATTGCTCTGGGCTGGGCTGATGCTTGCTCTGTGGTCTTTTCCAGATGAGTCCTTCAACCCTGGGGAGGAGGAGGAGGACGTGGCTGAAGAGTGAGTGTGGGGAGCATCCCAGGGTGGTGCCGTGCATTTTCCTGTCCCAATATTAGCTCTGACCCAGGGGCAAAGTGACAGCACGGAGTCAACCAGGAAGGTGTCCTCTGCGGCACCAAGGGCCAGAGTAGTGGGGAGGGCCTGGAGTGCAGAGACTCAGTTTCTCCAGCTGTGTGCACCAGTAGCACCTTGGTGATCGAGGAGCCAGGGCTTTGGTTTTGCATACCAGGCTGACAGCATGTAGGGGGTATAGGGGGGTCTCTGAGCTTGGACAGCCAGACAGCCCTGGGGTTGGGTTGGCATCAGCCCCTACACAGACAGAGCCAGGTGACCCTCACAAAGGCTGGGCAGGCATTAACCCCACAGGCTGCTTCCTACGGTCAGCAGAGCAGCCGCGCAGTCACCTGGCCCTTTGGAGGTCTGGGGTGTACAAGGCTGTACCCGTACCCACCAGGCCATGTTTGGGGTGAGCCAGGGCACGGAATGAGGGCTTCATCTGGAAATGAGCACTGTGAGCAAAACCAACCCAGAAGTTGCCCAGGCGTCCCTTGGGCCCAGCTGTGCACAGCTCTCTTAGTGGTGCTGGGGCTGCTGCTGGTGTGGGTGCCCGGAACTGTGGGTCCATTTTCCGAGCAGCTGCCATGTGTGGCCACGACACTGGGCAGGGATCAGCTGCCTAGCAGTCCCAGGGCCCCAGGGACACTGTCCTCTGGGTGTCAGCTCTCTGTTTCTCGGGGAGGACTGGGTAAAAGGGAGGGTGACTCACAAGGAGATAGGGGAAGCAGGTACAGCATGCCCCAGCCCATGCAGACGCTGTCTCTGTGCTTAGTGGGAATAGAGCGGGACCAGGGTCCACTCTGGTGGGATCACCTTGGCCCCCTGGTTCACTCTTGGAACCGGTGTGGCAGCTGTGACGGACCAGGGGACAGGTGGGCAGCCTCCGGGTACTGGCAGCATCAGTGTCCTCTGGTTTCCTTTCCTGAGTCCTCATGCCAAGGCCCCTGGGGCTGTCTCGCTCCCCAAGTCAGACCCTCCCCCCACCCACCATAGGTTTGACAGCAACGCCTCGGCCAGCTCGTCTAGTAATGAGGGTGACAGCGACCGGGAGGAGAAGAAGCGGAAACAGCTCAAAAGGGCCAAGATGACCAAGGATCGCAAGAGCCGAAAGAAGACTGTGGAGGTGAGGACTCCTCTGGACTGGGGAGTGTGTGTGCGCGCGTGCCTGTGCATGCATGCACACATGGGCTATCTGTCCTCCTGACCGGTCCACCACTAGCAGCTTTGGTCCAGCCTTGGGCTGCTTTTTATAGCTGGTGATTCTGGCCTTAGGATTGTGGAGATGTTTTGAGCTCATTTGCTTCTGGAAGAACTGAATGGGGAGATGGGAGATGGGGCTGGTCTGTCCTGGGGACCCTCCCGAGCTGTAGGGAGAGGATGCCACTTGAGGTCACTGTGACAAATGCCTGAGAGAGTCACTCAGAGAAGGAAGTTTTTTTTTTTTTTTTTTTTGCAGTACTGAGGATTGAACTCACGACCTGGTGCTTGCCAGGCAGGTGCTTATGCCGTTGAGCTAATTCCCCGGCTGGAGAAGGAAGTATTTTGGCTCAGAGTTTCCTAATGTGGCTGCTAGTTCTGATGCTGGCCTTATGAGAGGCAGGAACACTGTGGTGATGGGGCATCAGACAGGGAAGCCGTCACGACATGGCAGTCAGGAAGCAGGAAGAGCTAGAGAAGAAGGGGCTGGGGGCAGGTTCAGTCCAGGTCAAGCTCCCTGGTCCAGGCTCTTGAATTGGCCCCCATTTCCACCACCACCCATTGATGCTGTTGCATGGTGACCTCTGACACAGTTGGCGTCCCGGTGACCCAGTCACCCCCAGAGGTATTCGAGGTAGCCGCTTTGAGGACATGATGGGTGTCCAGGCAGTAGGGGACTCATGGTATCTGGGTTCTCACTTAGGCGAAGAAGGGCAAAGACCCTAATGCCCCCAAGAGGCCGATGTCTGCGTACATGCTGTGGCTCAACGCCAGTCGGGAAAAGATCAAGTCAGACCACCCCGGCATCAGCATCACGGACCTCTCCAAGAAGGCCGGCGAGATCTGGAAAGGGATGTCCAAGGAGAAGAAGGAGGTGAGGGGTGGCGGGCTATGTGAGGAGTTGTGGCCTGGCTTTCTCCTGTACCACACTGAGCATGGCGTGTGTCTGCTTTGCAGGAGTGGGACCGCAAGGCTGAGGACGCCAGGAGGGAGTACGAGAAAGCCATGAAAGAGTATGAGGGAGGCCGTGGTGAGTCTTCCAAGAGGTGAGTGGCAGCTGTGAACTCAGCAGCTCTGCAGGTGCTTTGGGCAGATTTATCTTTGCAGGGCAGATGTTGTAAGAGGTGGGAGTTAAAGATCCTAGGCATTTCTGAGTGTTATAGAGCCGCACTTTTCAAACCTGAACCTGTCTCAAACAGTGCAAGGGTGGGTGATAAATAGGAAATTTAGCTCACTGGATAGTCTCTAGTTTTCCTAAAGAGCTGGTTGTATTTGAAGCTTTGGGGAAATTTAGAAAAAAATTATTTTAAACTAGGTGTGGTGGCTAACACCTGTAATCCAAGCACTCTGGGATGCTGAGGCCAGAAGCCTGCAGGTTTGAGGTCAGCCTTGGGCAAGTTGGTGAGAACCGTGTCTGAAAAAAGGGCTAAGGATGTGTGAGGACCCTGGGTTCAATCCCAGGTTGGCGGGAAGTACTGTGGAGCCTAATGGAAAGTCCATGGGAATTTTAAAAGATAAAGCAGCACTTTTGCACCAGCACCAGGGTCAACCACAGTCCATTTCTCCTGGCACACGCATATGGGACTCTGCCTTGCCAGAGCAGGAAGAGTGTGGCTGGGCTCAGGAGAGGGTGCAGGGCACGTGGAAGAAACCTGAGGTCCAGCTCCGTCCCCCTCTCGCTGCTCTAGGGACAAGTCGAAGAAAAAGAAGAAAGTGAAAGCAAAGATGGATAAGAAATCTACACCCTCTCGGGGTTCTTCGTCCAAATCATCATCCAGACAGCTAAGTGAGAGCTTCAAGAGCAAGGAATTTGTGTCCAGTGACGAGAGCTCTTCAGGCGAGAACAAAACCAAGAAGAAGAGGCGGCGCAGTGAGGTGCGGGGATGGGGGCCTCACGAGTTGGAGGTGTCTGGGCAGGTGTTGAGGGATGAATTTGAGTTGAGGTGACTGGATGGGTGCTGAGTTGGAGGCAGGGGTTCCAGGCCTTTCTCTAGGATTCTGCCCTTCCTACTAAAAAAATTCTCTCCTACTAAAAGAGAGAATTCTGGTTTTCAGGACTCTGAAGATGAGGAACTGGCCAGCACCCCTCCCAGCTCAGAGGACTCGGCATCAGGATCTGACGAATAGAGATGGAGGACCCTGCACCTGCCATCACAGCACCAGGCTCCCACCCACATCCTGGCATCAGTCTGTCCTCCCACGATGCGCGGTCTTTGGATCACATGCCCTCTGAGCGCGCTTCACGGGTGGCATGCATGTCACGGGGCCAGGGGCCGCTCCTTGTGATTGGGAGAGAGTGGACAGTAGGCCAAGCAGCGCAGCATCCTAGCCCTGGTCTGCCCCTGGCAGCTGCTGGTCCTGTGTTGTTGGTTTGGCAGGGTCAGGACGGGGGCAGGCCAGTGGCTACTTTGGGGCCTATTTCTACTTTTATTTTGTATTTCTGGTCTATGAAATCAACATTTAATAAAGGAATCTGACTTTGGAAGCCATGTGTGTGTGCCTCCTTTCCAGGCCAGTCACAATTTGTCATCCACTTTGAATGCTGTGGGTAGCACCCCCCCTGTGGGGCATCCTGGCAGCCGGTCTCCAGTTATGTCCTGCTTTGCTCCTGCCGGGCCAGCATCAGTTTCTGCCTCCTGAGAGCAGCGCTTATGAGTGCTGATGTGATTAGCAAGGATCTCATCCAGGCAACACTCCATTACCCCTGCGACGCACGCTGAGCCCTCTTCTCACTTAGTGAGTCAAGGATCTTTTGGGGCTGAGATAATACAATTAGGATCGACGCTTCCCGCAGACCGTGGAGTGGAAACCCGAGCCTGCAGCCTGGGAGGATGAGTGCGAGTGTGATGGGGTGTGGGAAGATTTTGTTTTTAGGATGAAAACAGGGTTATAAAATCTGGGCATTAGAATGACCCTGTTTCAGCAATGGATGCCTGAAATGAGATAACAGCACTAAAGGGGGAACTAGAGGCGCGACGCTGCCTTTCGGTGGCTCCAGATCGGAGCTTATGCACGTGGGCGGCCACATGGCCACGTCCTCCCGGTAGTAGCTGGAAGTTTAGGATCAGCCAGCCCCTACCTTCTTGCCGCCGCGCCTCTATGGTGCTGCAATCACTGCCGGCCGCTGGGAGGGGCCGGGTTGAGTCTCTCTAGGCCACCGTCTCGGTGGCGTGGGGGACTTGCGTCAGTCTTTCCCACCCCAAACTCTTTATTTGCATGCTCATGAATAATTCAGCAAGGGCTGCCCCCTTCGATGCAAGGCAGGCGAGGTCCGCAAGGGCTTTTCCACGCCCGCTTCCGCCTGTTATACATATTCATGAGGCGTGCGGGGGCGGGGTCTGGGCGGAGCTGAGGGCAGGGCAGAGTCGGGCTCGCGGCGCCCGGGTCCCTCGGCGACGGGGGCAGCGGGGGACAGCGGAGGGGACCGGAGCGCACCGGGTGGAGCGGGGCCGGCTGCGTGAGTGAGTGTGAGGGGCCGGCGGGCAGGCGGGCGGTGGGGCTCGCGTGGGGACCGAGGTGCGGGTGGGGTCACCGGAAAGTTTGGTGGGGCCCGGGGCGCACGGTCTGGGGCTCGTGCTGTCGGGGCCGAAGAAAGGGGGGAAGGGCGGAGGAGGGGCGAGGGCGGGCCTGGACTCAGCAGGGACTCCCCCCCCCCGGCCTCCCCCCCTCCCCAGCCTCGGCTCCGCCCCCCTCCCCGTCCCCTTCAACCCTCCCCACCCCGCGTAAGTCTGCTCCGCGGGGTCCGGAGCTTGGTCCCCTGGGGTCCCCGGGATCCTCGCAGCCCCTCGCCCGGCTGCTCTGTTTGCAGCCGCTCCCGGGTGTGCAGCTCGAGTGCTCCCGGGGCCAGGTGGGCGGGGGAGCCTCAATCCACTGAGGTCCTGCAGCCTCGGGCCGTGGGCTCGGTCACGCGGGCCTCCCCACGCTGCCCAGCTGGGGATTCCAGGTGGCCTCGGGGCGGCAACCCCCTCGTCGCAGAGGCGCACCGCAGGTGCCCGGCGAGAAGGGCTCCCTGCACTGAGCCCCGGCCCGCGTTTCCGCCCACCCGCGCCGTGCCCCTCGTGATGGTGTTCAAGGACGAGGGAGCAGTCGTGGGCTCTTGGGGTTTGTTTTCTCAGAGACAGACAACCCTGCTCCCTTGCCCCACGGCCTGGCGTGGACCTCGTACACGCCCGTGGGCAGGCCTCCGTGGGAGTGGGCTGACCCAGGGCTTGGAGGGCTGGGCTCTCCGCAGCTTACGTGCCCGCTGCTGTCTTGGACACGCTGGGACACGATCGCAGATGGAGGCTGGGGTGGGTTCCGATGAGATTGGGCCCTGCCTCCTTTGGAAGGTGTCCCAAGGGTTGTAACCCTGGCCGGTGGGCGGAGAAGGCTGGGCCCAGTACCCACCAGGTGTCAGGAAGCGGCTCCTTGGTCTTTGAACAGGTGGGCAGGGCGTCTCTCCTCGGGTCCAGCCCCGGGTGTATGTGATGGACCGAGGAAGGGGTAACACAGATCTCCAGTGGTCCACGGACAGGAGTGGGCCTGGAGGGAAATGGCCTGGGGTATGGGGTGAGGAGAAGGTAGAGACCGGGAAGTTATTTCTGCTCACAATGACAATGGCCAGGTTTTTGTGGATTATCTCACTTAAACCTCTAGGGTCTATCGCTAGCCCCATTTTTCAGATAGAGAAACTGAGGTTTAGCGAAGGCATACTGCTGGAAATTAGTAGGAGTTCCCCCTGAAGCCCAGAGGAGGAGACTCTGTTGGCTTCTACCACGTGGCTGTCACCTGGTTTATTTCCCACCGGCTCTCTCAAAACCCCAGGCCAGCCCCTTCCTGAGGATCTGGGCTCGGGGAGCCCCGGGAAGGGGAGCCCGGGGGAGTGGGTCCCTAAGTTGCCCCACCCGCCGGATGTTCTGCAGTCCCATCCCGTCCTCAGCCGGCCCAGCTCTGGCCGGCTCCTCCTTCCTCCTGGCCAGCTCTGGAAATCCAGTGGGAGGCCATTGCTATGGCAACGGGACTAGGCCCCGACTTTACCTCATCCAATTCCAAGCCGAAGCCAAAGCAATTGAGAAATTAAAGAAAAAAATGTATTCCAGATGTTTACTTTTTATGCCTTATTTTTCCGTGTTTGGATGAGACAGCCGGAGGGAGGGGGAGGGGGCCGCTCCCAGTGTGAGGGGGAGGGGATGGGGCAGGGTGGGGCGGAGCCCCAGGTTGGGGAGGAGCGGGTTTTTCCCGTCTCCCGGGAGGTGATTCAGATCCCAGAGACTCCAGTGCTGGCCCTCCTGCCCTGCCTTCCTGCCTGCCTGGAGTGGGCCCGCCTTCGGTGAGTCTGGGCGATCGGTGCCCTGCAGCTCGTGGACCCCGTTTCTTGGGGACGGTCAAAGCGACCAGAGCTGAGAGGGTCTGGGTAGAGTTAAGGATGTGGCTCTGGGGACCCTTGGTGACCTCCCCGGTCCCCTCCTGAAGTGACCACTTCCTGCCCCACGAGCTGGCTGTGCTGGGAACGGGAGATTTCCCGGCCAACACCCGGCCGCCTGGATCCTCTTTCCCTCTGGGGTCGCAGACCCCAGCTCACCCTCCTCCCACCCCTTCCCTGGCAGCGTGGTCCGCAGCATGGAGGTGTCTGCGCTCTCTGAGGGCACGGCCATGGCTTCCCCTCTGCACCGGGACATGGATGAGGAGCCAGGACCTGATGGCTCTGAGCCAGGTACCCACAGGCATGGGGTGGGTCGGGCTGGAGGAGCAGTTGGAGGGGGAGGGTGCCCGTGCAGACCCAGTCACCAGCTGGCCCACGGCAGTTGTGGGCCCTGAGGATCTAGATGAAGCCTCGTGTTTTGTGTGGGGGAAACCGAGGCACGGAAGGCCTCCCCACTCCCTGCACAGCGGAAGGAGTGGGTGGCAGGGTTCTGTTTCGGTGGGATCCGGTAGAGACCTGCAGAAAAGGCAGTTCTGGTCTGGGAATTTTTTTTCCTTGTAGCTGATCTACTTCTGTTTGGCTTAGGTCAATATTAAGTTTGCATTCCTGGTCACACACCAGATGACAGTGGGAAGGTGCTGGGAGGGTGTGGGGGTAGGGATAGTGGCCCAGCAGGTGGAGACCTGGGCTTGGAGGAGAGAGGGCTGGCAGTCCTTAGCAGGACAGCTGGACTGGGCGCATGGCCTGCTGGACTCCTTCACTGGTCCATCATCAACTTGGCGGGGTTTTGGGGGGTGTGAGCCATGGGCGAGTATGCATCAGGTTCCTGCCAGGCCCGTGGCAGAGGAGCTGGGGAGAGGGACAGTGTGTGACTGCTCAGTAGTCCAGGCTGGCCACAGGGAGCAGGTGGCTTTGTCCTGTGTCTAGGATTTGATGTTTCTGGACTGCAGGGTAGGCTTCAGGGGTGCAGCAGCCTCTAACAACTGCCCCCCTGCCATTCATGCTTCTTTTCAGCAGGTGACCTTCGGGCCAAGCCGCCTGTCAAGCCTAAGCCCCGGGCACTGCCCGCCAAACCTGCCCTGCCCGCCAAGCCTAGCCTGCTGGTGCCCGTGGGGCCTCGGCCGCCTCGGGGGCCCCTGGCTGAGCTGCCGTCCGCCCGGAAGATGAACATGCTGGCTGGGCCCCAGCCCTATGGGGGTAGCAAGCGTCCCCTGCCCTTTGCACCAAGGCCTGTGGCTGAGGCCGCATCCGATATACAAGCAGCCCAGGACCCTGGGAAGGAAGAGCCATCCCCCTCGACACCACCCACCCGCTGTGCCGCCCCTGGGGGAGTGCGGAAGGCTCCCGCCCCGTTCCGCCCTGCCTCGGAGCGCTGTGCAGCCACCACAGTGGAGGAGATCCTTGCCAAGATGGAGCAGCCCAGGAGGGAGGTCCCGCCCAGCCCTGAGCGGCTCTGGGGCTCCCGCCTGTCCTTCAACCAGGATGGCAGCTCGCGCTATGGCCCCCGCACAGCTCTCACCCGGGGCTGGTCCCAGGAGGGACCCACAGAGTGCCAGGAGGAGCGCAACAAGGCCCCTGAGGCCAGGTGAGGGCCAGGGACCTCGTGGGTAGCCCCCTCTGCCTGCCGCCAGGACCTTTATTTGCCCTTAGCTGTTGTGTGCTGGGAATGTAGGCAGACTGTGGTCACCAAGGGCAGAACGTCTTTCTGCAGCAGGCAGTGTCACAGCGTCCATTGCGTTTTGAAGAACTGTATGTAATTCTCTGTGGGCGTGTAGCCCATGCCTGTCATCCCAAGACTGGGAGGCTGCCGCAGGAGGATTGCAGGTTCGAGCCCAGTCTGGGCAACTTAACAAGGAATTGAATCTCTGTTTAAAGTAAAAAAGAGTTAGGGACATAGCTCAGTGCAAAGCTCAGAGGTTCAATCCCTAGGACATAAAAAAAAAAAAAAAAAAAAAAATAGAATTCTGCTGCTGAAGTGCCAAGTACTGAGTGCAGAAGTTTTAATCTGCGTATGCTGAGAACCAGGTGCCCAGCTTGCCTCACTGACTGCAGGGCTGGGTGGGACCATGTTTAGACCCATTCTGGAGATGGAAAAACCGAGGTTCAAGATGACTTCCACAGTTGGTGAGAGGGGGATGGAGGGCAGTCTGAGCTCCGATCAGCTCTTCTGCTGTAACACCCATAGCCCCACGGCTTGCACCCCTGGGTGCAGAGCTGGCCAGGATTAGGGGGCCACAGCTGGGTGGGTGGTTGATGTAAGATCTTGTGGGGTAGGGAGGCACCACAGGAGCCAGCATCGGGCAAGAGGGCCAGCTTCAGGCAAGGGGCTGGAGTGCTCTGGAGTGCTGCCCCCCTGGAGGGGACACAGAGGACCCTGCCCTGCCCAGAGTTGCCTTTGCTATCACCACCGCCCGGCAGTGCAGACACAGTTGGTCACACAGGGCATGCTCTGCCTGGGCCGGGGTGGGGCCCGTCCCTGCCCCTGCCGCCGCCCCGCCTTCCCGCTGCTTCCCTGCTCCCCTGCTCTGAGGAGGGCCCCAGCATTGTGCAATGTCCTCCTTGTCTCCCTGCAGTCCTGCAGGCATGCCTGGGCTGCTGGAGCTGCGGACCAGCTGCCCCGGGCTGGGGAGCTTTGGCTCCTCAGGTTGGGGCCATGCTGGCCGTGTCCCAGAGCCAGGCTTCGACCCTTGTGCAGTGAGCAGGCTCACTGGGAGAGGTGCTGGGTGGGTGCCACAGACCCTCTCTGCTCTTCTGCTTTTGTTCTTTTTCTTCACGTCCTGCCTCCGTCCCTCACAGGAGCCTCTCCTCCGACCTGGCTGTCAATGGGGATCTGGCTCAGCTGTCCACCTCCAAGCCACCTACTGACGTGAGTCCCGTCATTCCTGCCCCAGGCTGACCAGGGCCTTTAGTGTGGTGGGGGTCCCACTGTCTGTGTAGTTCAGAAGGGGAAACTGAGGCGCATGGACCTGCCCCAGGGCTGGCCACAAGGTCTGTCAGCTCCTAGCCCAGGGCTCCTGATCACCGCAGTGGGCAGGTGCGGTTCTGGCCCAAGGCAGTGCATTCATGAACGGCAGTTATGCTGTATAGTTCGACTGCGGGATATGCTGTTGGCACTGTGACCTGCAAGGTCCACTGCTCGCCTGGCAGAGACTGTGTTGGTCCATGGGAGGGAAGAGGAAGCTGGGAGAAGAGCCCCCTCCTCAGAGTTCAGAGTGGGAAAGCCTGTTTTCTGGGGCTCCTCTTCCATCCCCTCTGTACCTGTTTTCCAGAGTAAACCGTAGCGGGCTGGTTCTGGTTGCTTGGAAGTTCTTGCTGGCCAGTGGCCACCCCAGCCACCCTGGGATGGAGGCTGACTCTGCACATGTCCATCTCTCCCGTACTGGCTTAGTGCTTGCCATAAGCAGGTGTAGGGATGCAGCAGACACGGGGTCTCCTTAACCTCAAAAACCCTCCTGCCAAGGCAGGGAGGTGGAGGTGGGTATCCTCCTGCCTCAGCCTCCTGAATACTGGGATTATAGGTGGGCAGGGCCATGCCTGGCACCTGTGGGATCTATCTTGGCCATGCATGGGATGGATTCAGCTTGAGGAAGGTCACTTCGACCGTGAACGGAGCAAGCAGGTGTCTCGGTGAAGGAGCAGGTCCATCTGGGGGCTGGAAGCCTGTGGAGCAGGCGAGCGCTGCCAGGAGCCTCGGGGTGAAGATCGATGCCCTTGGTTTGGTTTGAAGATGGAAGAAACAAGAGCAGTTGGCCAGCGATGTCAGGGAACTGCGGGAGGGGCAGTGACTTGAGAGAGTGGAGGCTGTGCTGCTGCCCCCAGCAAGGACAGTGCCTGTCTGTGGAGGACACGGGGCGCAGTGTCCCCTACATGGCCTCTGTCCCTGGGGCATGGGTGCCTGGCTAGGAGCCAGGAGGGCCCCGGAGGGACGTGCAGGAGGTGACTGTCCTCAAGAGAGGGCGTCACCACGGGAAGAGGGCGGGCAGTGGGGAGCCACGAGATGGGTGGGGTTGGTGGGCCCTGCAGGGCGAGGCACTGAGGAAGGGGAAGAGTGGACGGAAGGGGACAGCGCCCACCCTGAGTGGAGCCGGGCACTGCCTTTGTTCCCCGAGGAACGCCTGGGGCCTTGGGCAAAGGTGGCTCGCTGCCGAGGCCGTCTTGGGTCAGAACACTGGGCCGTTAGTTGAAGGGAATCTCAGAGCTGCAGTTTTCAGGATGAAGGATTTGTAGGAGGTGCCTGTGGCTGGGCTTGAGGGGATCAAGACTGAAGGGCATGGGCTGGGGAGACAGAGTGTCACAGAGCTGGGGGCAGAGCCAGGGCTAGGCCCTCGGGGCCAACTGGACCTGGCCTGGAGCCCTGACCCGACCCGAAGGGGGCTGCCTTGGCCGAGTGACCAGGGCCACCTGTTCCAGGTCAGTGGCAGACGAGCAGGCCAAGGGGAGCCAGGGCCTGGTGCCCTCTGCCTCCTCCTTGGGATCACCCCCAGGTCCCACTGCCCAGCAGCAGAGAATAGCAGCGGTGCTGCAAGGTCCAGGTGGGGAAGTGGGGGCTGAGAAGCGGGGGTCCCTGCAGAGGGACCGTCCTACCTCTGCTGCTGTGGAAGGCACTGGACCCTGGGTTTAGAGTCCCCTCCCTCCCGGGTGACCTTCGGATAGGTGAGCTTTGGCTCGGCTTGTGGTGGAAAGAGTGGCCTGTTACCCGCCTGCAGGAGGTCTCAGGACCTAGAAGGTGGGGTATTGCCACCCTGCCCGTGATGGTCTCCAACTGCCTAGGCTTTGGTTTCTTGGCCCAGTTGTGGCTTGAGGTGTCTGGGGCTGGGGGTGCCACAGCCTGGTGAGCCACAACTGACATCTTGGACCTCTGTCTTGCAGGCTTCCGTCAAGGCCTGGGCCCCCTCCAGTCTGGGCTGCCCTGCAGATGTTGCTGGCCCAGTTCCAAACTCACCCCAGCCTCCTGCACTCCCCGAGAGCTCTCCCCAGCATGGGCAGCTCCCTGGAGCCCAGAGCCCTGCAGCTTCTCCCTGCCGTCCTGAGACACTCCAGTCCCTGAGCACTGCCCAGCCTGTGGCTGCTGAGGGCCTCTGCCAGTCCCCCAGCCGGGGGCTGCCCTCTGAAGCAGCCTCGGGACACCCCAGTCCTGAGCACCCCCTAGCCAGCCTACCTCGGCCCCTGATGGAGGCATGTGAGGTGCCAGAGCTCAGGACGTTTCCATCTGGGAAGGAGGTGGCCCCTAAGGGTGACTCCGAGCTCTGTCCCGCCAGCCTGGCTCAGCGCCGCTTCTCAGAAGGGGTCGTCCAGCCGCCTAGTAAGGACCCGGAGAGGTTGGGGGGCTCACTGGCCGCCCTGCCCCAGGCCCTGGGGAGCCAACTGGCCCTGGATCCTGCCTTTGGGAGTGGGACAGAGTCCAGCTGGAGCCTGTCACAGTCCTTCGAGTGGAGCTTCCCCACACAGCCCTCTGGCCTGGGCACTTGGCACCTGGACGCCCCGCCTCCCTCCCCCATTACTGAAGCCAGCGAGGCTGCTGAGGCTGCTGAAGCCAGCAGCTGTGCTATGTCCCAGCAGAGGGAGGTGGCCTGGGCCCCTCCGGGGGACGCAGGGAGACCTGTTTCTGGGGTTCAGGGGGAAGACCCTGGGACCTCCCCATCCCCTGAACCCCTGTCCACGTCAGAGGCCCCACACCTGCTGCAGGCTGAGGAAGGATCGGAGCCCCAGGAGCTGTCACTTGGGCAGGAGGCCCCTCTCCCTGCGGTCACCACAGAGGCCGCCCTGTCCCTGCTGGAGCCCATCCTGGGCCAGAGGCAGCCAGCACCCTCGGACCAGCCCTGTGTCCTCTTTACTGATGGCCCTGGCCCTGGCCAGGCGTTGCCTGTGGAGGAGGTGGTAACTTTAGTCCAGGCCGAGACCACGCAGCCTGAAACAGAGGCCCAGGACTGGCATCCGGCATCCCTGGAGCCTGAGGGACCTGGTGGCAGCTCTCACTGGCTAAACGAGCTTTTGGCCTCCCCACCGCTACCGAAGGATGAGCCGTCCCCAAGTGCCCGGCCCGAGGTGAGGATGTTGGGGTGTGAAGACCAGGCTGGGGGTGCCTTGTCCTTTTGGTGTGGACAGGGTGTGACGGGAGGTTGAGGGCAGCCATGAACCAGTGACTACATGGGATGGTGCCCGAGTTTAGCTGTGGTGCAGGTTCAAAGCCCGAGGCCTAAGTGGTGAGCTGAGGAGCTTGGAGAGACCCTTTTAAGTTTCAGGGGCCTATATTTCATTTCATCTGGGGGTTCTGGGGGTGTTCCAGGGCTGTGAGCCTGCTAGGCAAGTGGCCTGCACCAAGGCACTTCGGGCTCTTATGCTGGCATGCTGGTACACTTCGGTAATCCCAGCACTTGGGAGGCTGAGGCAGGGCGATCTCTGTGAATTTGAGGCCTGCCAAGACCACACAGTTCAAGATCAGCTTGAACTACATAGCTAGACTCTGCCTCAAAAGAGTGGCATTTGTCTCTCAGTGTTGCACTTCTGCAACGCAGAAGATGCCAGGTGGTGTGTGGGACAGTGCAGTCCACTGTTGTCAGAGTATTGTACCAGGAAGATTAAGCCAAAGGTTAGAGCTGGGCTCTGCCCCCAGTGGGCCTGCTGGGGTTTGTACCCTGGCTGTGCCATCTGTGTGCCTGTGTGACCTTGTGCGTGTGACATTGTCACCCTTGGCCATGGTGTCCATCTGTGAGACCAGGCGGCCGCCGTTCCCAGGAGTGCTCTGCCTGGCCCCTTTCTCCTGTAGGCTGCTTGAGGTTTCCCAGCACAGCTGGCTGGCAGGGGTGAGGCAGGAGAGCCGGAAGGGTTAAGACTCTGCAGTAGGTGTGTCTGTCCTGGGCAGGCAGTGACTCAACTGTGGCCTCTGGGCGGGGCTGGGCTGCTGGGCTGCAGCTGCTGGGCTCAGGGAGCAGAGCCAGGGCAAGGATTGGGGAGCCAGCAGTCGCCCGACAGGTCCTGACTAGGGAGCAGGGAGCGGCCCAGCTTCGTCCCACCCGCCGCTACTACCACCACCACTGCTGCAGCCGCACCCAGCAGCCCAGGGCAGTCGCCTGCCCGTGGGTGGAGGCCATGGCCGGGCCCGGGGACCCCGGGGAGGCCAGCATGTCCATCCTTCAGCGGCTCCTGGCCAATGCGGCCCTTCGGGATGAGGCAGGCAGGCTTCGAGGCCCCGAGCCGAGGACCGGCCCACTGCGGTCAGGGGTGAGTGAGGGAAACTGTGGGGGCAGCCAGCCCAGTGCCCACGGCAGCCCTGTGAGCCAAGAGTGCAGAGGGGTCCTGGAGCGGCCTTGGGGTTGGGCTGAGAGCCCAGCCTGCTCTGGGGAGCTGCAGAGAGGCCGGGCGTCATTGGTCCTGGGGGTAGACCTCTCTCCCCGGGCAGGGAGCCAGGAGTTGCCCAAGGCCGTAAACATGACCCCGGGGCCACAGTGAAGTGCCTGTTGGTGCCAGGCCTGTGTGGGCGTGCCACTCAGGGGAGCTCGTTTGCGCTGTGGGACCTGTTCCTAGTGAAGCCGGTGAAGGCCGAGGACCCTGAGGCTCAGAGTAGTTGGGCCTTTGGCGATGTGCTGACCATCACACAGCTGGAACCCAACCCTGGGCCCAGGCGGACAGGCAGTCTGACTTCGCCCTGCATGGATTCCTGCTCTGATTACCTCTGAGCATTGTTTCTTTGTGTTTCTTTTTGTTGCTCCCAGGGACTCCTTGGCTGGGCCCAGAAAGATCTACGGAGTGAATTTGGGATCGCAGCAGACCCCTACCCCAGCAACAAGGGGCCTTCTGGTTGGTCCCACATTGCTCCTCAGGACTGCAGCCATGGGGGCGCCCACCCCAGGGGAGACTTGGTCCTGGGGGGCCAGGCCTGGGCTGGTGTGTGTGGTCCAGGAGCCAGGGAGGGGAGTGAAAGGGAGTGGGCTGATGTTGGCAGCAGCCCACCCCTGAGCGACATGTGCGCCCCAGAACAGCTTGATGCCCACGACCGGGTGGCTGGAACGCCAGCCCTGCTGAGCACCCAGAGCTGGGAGACCAGTGCCCAGGACCAGGAACTGGGGAACAGGGACCCCCGGGACACGGTCTCTAGCCGGGATGCAGAAGTCCAGGACCAAGAACCAGGGAAGAGGGACCCCCGGGACACAGTCTCCAGCCGGGATGCAGAAATCCAGGACCAAGAACCAGGGAAGAGGGACCCCCGGGACATGGTCTCCAGCTGGGATGCAGAAATCCAGAACCAGGAACCAGGAAAGAGGGACCCCTGGGACACAGTCTCCAGCCGGGATGCAGAAATCCAGAACCAGGAACCAGGGAAGAGAGACCCCTGGGACACAGTCTCCAGCCGGGATGCAGAAATCCAGGACCAAGAACCAGGGAAGAGGGACCCCGGGGACATAGTCTCCCATTGGGAGACAGAAGCCCAAGATCAGGAACTGGGGAAGAGGGACACCCAGGACATGGTTTCCCATTGGGATGCAGAAGTCCAAGACCAGGAAGGAGGGGAGAGGGACCCCCGGAACACATTCTCAGGTCTCTGCGCAGAGTCCCAGGACGCCCAGGACCGGGAGTTTGGGAAGAGGGACTCTCTGGGCATCTGTGCCAGCCATGAGCCCAGCCTTTGGGACTGGGACTTTGGGGTGAGAGATTGTCTGGGCGCCCGTGCCCACCAGGCCCCAGGGGCGCAGGCACTTGAGTCAGGGAACGAGCAGCGCTGCAGCTACAGCAGCCAGGACACCGAGGCGCAGGACCGGGAGTTTGAGAAGAGGGACTCCCAGCACAGTGCCTTCGACTGCCGGGCAGGAATGCAGTGGGACCAGGGGCTCGGGCCGAGTTCCTGGATGCAGTGCGGTGACAGTGACTGCGTGCAGGATGGGGGCTTCAGCCCACAGGGAGCCCGGCAGCCTCAGGAGTTTGAGATAACCTCGAGCGGCCAGGATACTTGGGCTGTGGACCGGCCAGAGGAGCAGGGCACCGGGGGGCAGCTCAGCCCCAGTGCCCCCCGACTGCAAGGAGACCAGGGCGGTGGGCTAAGTGGTGACAGCAGCCAGCAGGTGGCAGGGCCTGTGGGCCCTGGGGATGGGGACACCGGGAAACGAGGATGGGCTGGTGAGTTAAACCTGGGTGTCACTCCGCAGCTGGAGACGTCTTTGAGCCCAGGGCTTCGTGATTGGAGGGAGGACTCGCACCAGGAGCCTACCATGAGGACCTCCCAGTTCGGCATCATTGGTGATGACCGAGGGAGCAGTGCCAGCCCGAGCCCCCCCATCAGTGCAGGAGGTGGCAACCTTGTGTCCCCTGGGGAGATGGTAGCTGGTCCTGTGGGCTGGGCTGACCAGCTGGGTCTCAGGAACTTGGATCTGTCCCGCTGCAGGGCCTCGGGGGGCTTGGCTGAGGCCAGAGAGGTGGCTGTGGGCCAGGTAGGCTGGCCGGATCATCAGGGCATGCAAGATAGTGGCCCGGCCAGCTGCTCAGAGGCGCAAGGGTCTGGGGAGTGTGTTGGGGTTGGTGTAGATGAGCAGGCTTGGACTGTGGACCATCGAGTACAGAGTTTGGCTGGGGTCAGGGAGCCTGGAGGCTGCAGCCTGGCCAGAGAAAGTGGAGTGGGGCAGACGGACTGGTCGGGTGTGGAGGCCAGCGAGTTTCTTAGGTCCAGGGAGCGTGGGGTAGGACAGGCAGACTGGACTCCCCACCTGGGGCTTGGGGACATGGACCCCAGGGTAGCCTGCAGCCCCGGGGAGCCCAGAGAGCTGGTAGGGAGCCTGGGGAGCTGGCGGGATGACCTGGGTCTGAGGAATTTGGAGGTGTCCTGTGTCCCAGAGTCGGGGGGTTCCCGGAGTTGTGGAGTGGGCCAGGTAGACTGGGCCCACGATAGAGGGCTCCAGATTGACAGGTTCCCTGGGGTCCCCAGTGAAGCCAGAGAGCAGGGAGTAGGGGCAGCAGGGCCTGGCCCAGAGCCCAGCTTCAGGAGCAGTGGGAGCTCGTCCCCCAGCTTGGAGGCAAGGGAATCAGGGGTCGGCGAGACCAGCGGGCCAGAGAGCCAGGGCGGAGATGGCCTGGCGCCTTCCTCAGAGATGCAGGCTGCGGACTCTGGAGCAGAGCCAGGTGGAGCGGCCGGCCTTGGACCCAGGTAAGGGGCATCTTGGGGTGGGCACGGGGAGGCTGCAGTAGTCTTTCCCTTTGGACTTTTCACGTTGGGTGGACGCTAACCTTCTGGCTGTGAGGGTTCTGCTTTTCAGACTTGGTGTTGAGGTGGGACACATACAGGCATGAGGCATGTTTGGGGCATGGACCGTCTCACCAGGCACCACTCAGGCCTCCTGGGTGAGGTGGAGCCTAGTGGGCTCTGCTCTGGGAAGCCACAGGTGCCCCTAATACAACAGTTACACGAGGACCCTGCCCCTCCTGCCTCAGGACCATGAAGGTGGCCTCCATTTTCTTCCAAGGTTAAAGAGGCAGCAGTCCTGAGCCCCTGGGGCAGCCGTGCAAGAGCCCAGGGCAGTGGGGTCCAGCTGAGGGAGGGCGTGGCAGAGCAGCCGCACAGCAGCACTCCCCACATCTCAGCCTACCTTATGGGTGCTGGCACCAGCTGCCATGGTGGCTTTGGGCCTCCTGGAGAGGCTGTGACAGCACCTCTTCTGCTAATGTCTCCACCCCAGAGGCCTGTTCCCCTCCAGCGAGTAGGAGGCTGGCAGAAGCCCCAAACCCTGGAAACCCTGGCCCGAGGGGAGGGCAGGTGTGGCAGGGGCTGCACTGCACAGGCCACATGGGAGTAGGAGGGGGCCGGGGGGAGGCTGGGGCGCCAGGACTGCGGGGCGGAAACCGAGAGCGCTGGGACCAGGCTGTTCCAAGAGCTTGGGTTGGTTAGGTCGGGCACAGGGCTAAGGCAAAGCTTCAGAGCTTGCAAACAGCATTGGTCTGTGGAGCTTGGTTGGCCTGCCCCCCTCACTGCACCCCAGCTGTCCTGAGAGAGGACTCCGCCCCAGTTGAGGGCATGGGCCTGTCAATGGCCCAGCTTGTCTGCCCACTGTGGGCTGGGCCCGAGGGTAAGGGCCCAGGAAGTGTGGACAGGGTTCCGAGGTGGCTGTGCCTGCCAGTGGACTCTGGCATGGGGATTGGTGTAACCCTGTGTGCTGTCAAGGCCTACCTGGTAAGGATGCAGGTGGTGAGGCCCCAGGTGCACCCCATGCTCTTGGTTGCCTTCCCTGTGACCTGGAGCAGCCCTGTCCACTCCACAGGGACTCAGGGTCTTCAGTGCAGGTCACATGGTTCCTGGACGGAGCTGTGGGGCAGCTAAGCAGGGGAAGCCACACCATGGAAAGTTCCTCTCTAAGGGAGGTCCGGCAGCCTCCCCCAGCAGGAAGTGCTGGAGATTGGCTTGGGGCAGTCTGGCTCCAGCCCAGCTGCGCCCCGGCCTCTGAGACCTCAGGCAAGTGCCTTCTCCTCCCAGGCCCTCGCTGTAAGTTAGGGGCACTTTGCACCTAGTACCCATGGCATTTTTGGTGGAGACTAAAGGTGAATGCCTATAAGTGACAGCTGCAGATCTCTATGGCTTGTGTTCATCACCGAAAAAGTGTTAGCCACACCTATTTGGGTCTGTTTTAGAGTTCAGTGCTGGTGTCCCTAAGTGAGGCCCTCAGGAGTTTTTCTTTTGTTTTTTCTCTTTCTTTTCAGACAGGATATTGCTGTGTAGCCCAGGCTGGCCTCGAGCTCATAGCAGTCCTGCCTTAGCCTCCCCAGTGCTGGGTTTGTAGGCATGTGCCACCACGCCTGGCTCCTTGGGGATATTTTTCTTATTGCCCTCATGTGGGACAGAGAATGCTTGATGATAACATCATCTGACACAGCTGAACCCAGGCTGGAGCAGAGGGTGGGTCGGAAGTGCCTGGTCCCCTCCTCTGCTGGTCTCCTGTTCTTCCAGCACCTGCCCTGGGCCCCACGGTGCAGAGGTGACAAGCATTTCCCCAGGGTGCCCCACACTCCTTTCATGTGGGGCACTGAGGCCTGGGGCCCTGTGACTTGTGAGTTCCCAGGCTTGGACCCTGCACACCCTTGCTCCTTGCCCAGGCCTTGCCCCTCCATCCTGGTCACAGGAAACCACAGCTCTGCAGATCTCTGTGCAGCTGGGGTGGGGGTGGGGCAGTGCAGGGCCAACACCCAGTGTCCAGGGTCAAAGAGGAGCTGGTACTGAGGAGAGGGGTTCGTGGTTCCCCTTACAGGGTGCAGGTCCCCCTGCAGTGCCCAGGCTCCAATGGCCCCTGTCTGGGAGGTCATGGAGGGCTCTGCTGGACTTTACTCTCCACCTCTTTCCCTGCCAGGAGGCCCCACTCAGCCAGCAGGCGGGGTGCTGGGATGTGCAACGTCATGCCCCTCTACTAACCTCTGTCCTCCTTGCTGCTTTGGGGTGACCTGGTTGTGGCCCCTGCCAGCCTGCGCCCTCCTCCTTGCAGCACTGGTTTCCCTGGGTCAGCAGCTGGGGAGACAAGACCTCCCCCCCACGCTGGCCCTCCTGGCCCTCTCCCTGAGTGTGTTGCATTGACTCACCTGAGTGCATGTAGGAGAGGGTTCGGGTGGGTGAGGTGTTAGGTGTGAGGTCGCAGCAGGCAAGACGCCATGCAAGCTGTGTGGAGGGTGAGCAGACCTCACTGTGCTAGGTACCTGGACGGGGAGTGGGAACCAGGAGCGCCAGAGCCGAGCTGGGGTGGGGCCTCCATGCTGTCCAAGGAGGGACCGGGTGTTGGGGAGCTTCCCAGGTCCCACCAGCTTGTGCAAGGCTGGCAAGTGTGTTTGGCCCACTTCCCCTGGCCATGGTCCTGTGAATCTAGGGGAGAAAAATACCGCATTGCCCAGCACTTGAGAGGCTGAGGCAGGAGAATTGTCATGAGTTCAAGGCCAGCCTCAACTGCATAGTGAGACCCTGTCTCAAAAATGAAAAACAAAACAAAACAAAACAAAAAACCAGAGAGGCCCAGCATTGGGGTAAGGGCTGAACATGATATAGGTGGGGTGGGCACCTGAGGCCCCCAGGTGCCCTTGATGCTCCCCAAGGACTGACATGCAGCTGGG
The DNA here is from genome assembly GCF_034190915.1 of Cavia porcellus. Lineage (NCBI taxonomy): Eukaryota > Metazoa > Chordata > Mammalia > Rodentia > Caviidae > Cavia > Cavia porcellus. The sequence continues at coordinate 50,893,692 of NW_026947500.1, read as the reverse complement.
GCCCGGAGCAGGGCAGTGGCTGACTCTTGAGAGACAACCTGGACGAGAGGATGCCTGGCCCGTGAGGGATGGGTCCCCTGGCAGTCGCTCAGATCGGTCCCCTTTCCCCCAGCAGGTGTCTAGCTTACTCCCCACCCCCTGATGCCCAGGGCCTGCCAGAGGGACCGCTGGTGACCGATAGTGCCAAGGCACTGGCCTCCCGGGAATCGTCAGCCTCCTGGTCCAGCATCCTGCTGGAGCAGGCAGGAGCCGTGGCAAGTGATGACCAGGGGGAGTCCGTAGAGCCGAGTGGGGAACCCCTGCCCAGCCGGAGGTCCCAGCCAGATGGCAAAGCCAGCTGTGTGGAGGAAGTGGATGGCACCTGGGGCCTCGCAGAGTCTGGGCTCGGGGAGCAGGGCCCGACGCTGAGCCCCCGGCGGCCACCCCAGGGGCCTCCAGCCAGCGGCCCCAGCCAGGACTTTTCCTTCATCGAGGTCAGTGTGGAGGCCCGCCTGGGCAGGGGCGGGCAGGAGGCAGGGGCAGGAGCGTGACGGGCGTCGCTCTTGTCCCCACCAGGACACCGAGGTCCTGGACAGCGCCATGTTCCGGAGCCGTGCCTCCCTGGGCCGCAAGCGAGGGCACCGGGCCCCGGCCATCCGCCCTGGGGGGACCCTGGGACTGGCGGAAGCCGCGGGCTCGGACGCGCGCCTCTTCCAGGATTCATCAGGTAAGATCGCCATGCGCGTGACCGCTGTGCGCATGACGCCGGGTCTGTGTCCAGGGGCGCGGGCCTTGGGGTGGTTGGGGCTTCCCTGGGTCTGCTGCACCATGACCGCCCTCCCCGCCCCTGCAGAGCCTCGGGCGTCCCGGGTGCCGTCCTCGGACGAGGAGGTGGTAGAGGAGCCGCAGAGCCGCCGCACACGGATGACCTTGGGCCACAAGGGGCTGAAAGTCAACCTCTTTCCGGGCCTGAGCCCCGCAGCCCTGAAGGTAGCATGTGGTCCCCGGCAGCCACCAGGCGGGGCTCCCGTGTCCGCCTATCTGCTCTCTGCGCCTCTCCAGCCTGTCCTCTTCTCCATCACCCCGCTGTTCTCAGAGGGCCCCGAGCGAGGGCCTGTGTGTTCCTGTCCTAGACCCTCGGGGACGTGGGTGTCCCTGGGCAGGGCCTGGCAGGAGGGAGGGTGCTGGCAGGCGTCCGGCCCTGGCGGCCAAGGGAGTTTGAGGCTTGGCTGTGACCACCGTGGTGGTCAGGCCCGCTGTGGATGCGCTGTCTATCAGGGGCCTGGTGCTCCTGTGACCCCGCACCCCTGCTCATTGTCCCTGCCCGGCTTCTCCCGCAGGCCAAGCTGCGCTCCCGGAACCGCTCGGCTGAAGAGGCGGACCCGGCAGAGGGCAAGGGCGGCCAGAAGGAGTCTGCTGTGCAGCGCTCCAAGTCCTGCAAGGTCCCAGGGCTGGGGAAGCCCCTCGTATTGCCCCCCAAGCCAGAGAAGTCCTCAGGGTAGGTGATGGGACTCCGGGCTTCTGGGATGACTTGGGGTTAGCCTAGGGGGGTAGCCCTGCTTCACAGCAGAGGGAAACTGAGACCATGGTTATGGTCAGCCTGCCATAGTGCCCCCTCTCCGCTGGGGAGACCCCATCCCTGTCCCTGGAGTTCATCTCCCAGACTGGCCCTCTGCCTCGCAGGTCTGAAGGGTCCTCGCCCAACTGGCTGCAAGCCCTGAAGCTGAAGAAGAAGAAGGTGTGAGGGCCGCAGGTGAGGCCCTGCCTGGGGTTGGGAGGCTGTACACCCTCCTTCCAGGCTGGCTGGCACAGAGGAGAGATCCAACTCTCGGGGTGGGTGGGAGGAGCCCCAGCAAGGTGGGCTATGGGCTGAGGAAGCAAGGCCCCGGCTGCCCCCGACTCCAGTCTCTCTGCCTGCAGGTCTCCCTCAGAGTCTTGGGCCTGGCTAGTTCCTCTGGGGTCCCTGATCCGGAACCCGCCGCAGCCTCTGTTCCCTGGCCTCGGAGGAGTGCTGGGGACAGGTTTATGCACTTTGTATCGCCTCCCTCGACCCCACCCCACTCGCCTCCCACCTGGCCCTGCCTCTGCCGCAGGGGTCGAGGGTCTGGCCCCTCCTCCCTCTGCCACTGCCTCAGCCTCCCGTGGGATTTTTGATACCGATTTCTAGTTTTTATAAAGGCCTTCAATTTTTGTAACGGGTGAAGCTTCCCTGCCCCTCGAGGCGCCTTAGGGAGACCAATGACGTTTTGCCACTTGAAACATTCAATAAAGCATTTTGGGAATCCGTGCTGCCCACCACTATGTTTGGAGACACGTGCAACTGGCACCCACCTTGTCTGTGACCCCTCCGTCCCATCCAGAGTCCCTGCAGAGGGTGCCTTGGTCCCACCCCTCTCTCCAGCCAGACCTGGAAAGGTCGGCACCATGGTACAGCCCATGTGGGTCAGTCATGGGGGACCCAGGCTCCTAACCTGTGGAGACCTAGCCATCTTCTCAGCTGTCTTCCAGGTGCAGTGTCAACAGGGCGGGGTGCAGAGGAGGAGGTGGGGTCGGGTGGGATGTCATTCTCAAGCTGCCCTGCCAGGACTTCAGTCCAGTGCCTGGACCACAGCAAAGGCATCCTGTGACCGGAAGCCCCAGGTCAGAGCTGGGCAGGTTCTGAGTTGGGCAGGGCCTTTGCTGGCTCGTGGGTGGTCATTGTCACTAGGTCCCGAGGAGAGGGCTGGACGGCTGTCTGGGGCTGCATCCAGGGCACTGGTCTCACCCTGAGGCCAGGGTGTGAGCCCATCACCCCCTACCAGCGTGGGGGCTGGGACCTCAGTGTGTATGGCATGCAGATCCTGGGCTGTAGCCTTCCCTGTCCAAAGCTCTGTGACCCCGAGTCAGCATGGGGAGTGCAGGGCAGAGGCACAAGACAGACGTCCCTCAGGGATGAAAATGGGCCTTTCAGGTAAGGGGAACGTGGGTGGAGGCTGCCTGTCTGAATTCATGGGGTCCCTACCCTCGCTCTCTGGCCGAGATGGGCACTATGTGGTCCCCAGCTAGGGTGACATTGTGTGTCCCAGGCTGGGGCAGCCACTGAAGCCCTGTCCACATCTGGCCCCCAGGGTGGCACCAAGGGGGCAGTGGCACTGGGCAGCACGTATGCAGGCCTACGGTTTCAACACAGGTGCCCTGGGGGCAGGCCGCCATCCTTGGCATGCCCAGTTCAGGCTCCTATATGCTGATGCAAAGGGAGACTGGGAAAGGTGCTTCTGCCCAGACACCTCAGCCTTGCCCGCTCCTGTCCGCCTGGCTCTGGTCTGCTCCATGCCCACTCCGGGCAGGCGGCATCCCCTATTCCCAGCCTAGGGCTCTGCTGTCGTGGTTTCCCCAGACTCTCCATCCTGTGTCAGGGCCAGGACCACGCCTTAGCCTAAGAATCTCGGTCTCTACTGACCTTGCATCTCATTTACCCGTATCTATGCCTTTTATTTTGGTTTGGTTCGAGATAAGGTCTCACTGTGTAGCCCAGGCTGGCCTTGAATTTGTGGTGATCCTCCTGTCTCAGCCTCCTGGATGCTGGGATAATAAGTGTGCACTACCAAACCTGGTCTGCCTTTTGAGTTTTAAATATGAGTATGCGGTTGTCTGTCTAACTGGAGAATCTCATCCAAGCCAAGGGCCTCAGCCAGGTGCACAGATGCAGTTTCCCAAGCCTGCCCGGAATTGGTCATCCAGTTCCTGGAGGCTGTGATCTTCCCTGGGGAAGCACCCTTCTGGGTGCTTATTCACAGTGCGTGGCACCTCGGCAGGCCCCGGCCTGGGAGGTAGGCTGGGAGTTTGCATCCTGGGAGGTCCCTTAGGTGGGGAGGAAGGCATGGGCTGCGTGGGTGCCAGGGATTGTGCTCGGCTCCAAGCCCTGCAATGTGGGCTGTGCCCTGTCCCCTCCCCGAGGAACTGGGCTGGCCACGGCCCAAGCTAAACACCTCAGGCTCATTAATGACGATGATGGCGGTGGCTCAGGAAGGCTGGGCTGGCTCTTGTGGGCCGGGCTTCCTACCCTCGCCCCATTCATCCAGGGAGTGATTTAGAGCTTTTGTCTTGGGTCTGAGGCAGAGAGGGGTGACACACACACTGTCATGCACACACATACATGTATACATTCGCGCACAGTCATCGGCCATCAAGGCCAATGCAACCCTTGGCTTGGGTGGGGCTCAGGCTTCTCCGGAGCAGCCTCCGGTTTTGGGAAGCTACTGGACGCTTGCATGGAAGGACCCTGGACTACCTAGCAGGCTGGTCTGTTCCTGTAGGTGGCAGCCAAGCCCAGAGAGCCACTCGGAAGGCAGCAGCTTGCCAACTTCCTCACTGCCTGCCATTCCTCTCCCTGCAGGACAGGGTGGGGCTGTCAGCGGCGCCTGTGGTATCTTCTGCTGTGCCTGCTCCTTTACAGTGTCTGGATGGGACCGGGGGCCATCACACTGAGCACTTGTTCAGTTTTCTATGACAGGGTCTCACTAAGCTTTGCAGGCTGGGCTCAGACTTTTGTCTTCCGTCTTGGGGCACCTATGTAGCCCTCAGAGATCCACCTGCACACTAGGCGAGGGAAGTCACTGTGTGCTGGGCCTAAGTTGCCCTGATGCTGTCCACATCCAGTGATCCAGGAGCCAGAGTTGGCATCTGGGCGCAGGAACCAGCCTGTGACTGGCCATGGCCTCAGTGTCCAGTGGGGTGGGGTGGGGTAAGGCAGGGTGGCAGGGTGTCACTGGAGGGCTTCAGAGGTGCCACCACAGTTAGGTGCTTCTCCCCAGTGTCCTGTCCCTCCAATGTGGCCCTGTGCCCTGCTCTGGGGCAGTATGTCTAAGAGGGCCAGGGGCCCCCAGCGTTAATCGGAGCCTCCCTGAGCCTCGAGAGGGGCAGATATGGAAGGTGGATTGCGATGAGGCTATGATCCAGGGGCTGCTGAGGTCCAGATGCCATGCCCTGGGACACAGCCTGGCCTAGCATCCTATTCCCACAGACAGAGGACCACAGTGGGCGCAATTTTCTTGGGGCCAACCCGCCCCTCCCCAGCTCACCTGGGGGCGCCCTTTGGCCTTTTCTCCTGCCCCTAAAGTACCCCTCACAGTGGGGTTGGGAAACCCACTGGCAGCCTGCAGGGCTCCCCACCCCCCTGGGGACAGTGCCAGGCCAGCGGCTAGAGCTGCCTAGGAGTGAGTGATAAAGTGGATTTTAATCGCTGCCCAAGGAACAACTCTCATTGTGTTATATTTATATAGCACTTTGCCTCCAAGGGTCCAGCACCCATTCATTCATTCATTTATTTTTTATAAAAGCAACATTTATTGAATATTTGTCTGATGACAAAAGCCAAGCAGATTGATTGTGGAGCACTTGGAAAGTAAAGAAAGCAGAATGGGGGGGGGGGGAAGCTGTCTGGAGCCTCACTTCCAGAGGCACCACCACTGACTTTTGTTCAGAAGGGGACTCAGGATAGATTTAGATTTGCACAGGAGCTGAGATGGTCAAATAGTGCCCACCCCTCACTCCCATTCCCCCAAGTGTTAATGTTTTCTGGTCAGTGCATATGTTTGTCTCATGAAGGAAACAAAATAGCAATAGATTATTGTTAAATAAAGTGCATAGTTTATTGAATTTCTTTAACTTCTATATTTTTCTTTTGGTTTTCTGTAACAGGGTCTCACAGTGTAGTCCATGCTGGCCTTGAACCTGTAGCAATCCTCCTGTCTTAGCCTCCTGAGTGCTGAGATCACAGGCATACACTACCACGCCCGGCTATTTCTTATTTTCAGGGGAGGTCCTGGCCAGGGCCTCACACATGCCAGGCAAGTGTGCTACTATCCAACTAATAATGTCCTTTTTTGTTTTGTTTTTTTGAGGCAGGGTCTCGCTATGCAGTTCAGGTTGGCCTTGAGCTCACTTTGTAACCCAAGGTGGCCTCAAATTTGCAATGATCCTCCTGCCTCAGCTTCCTGAATGTTGGGATTACCAGTGAGCATCACCATACCTGGCCACATTTTTGTTTTAAAGATTGCCCCAGGATTCTCCCTAGGACCCCGCATGATGTGTTCCCATCATGTCTCTGTGGGTGGCCCTTGACCTGCAGTGTCTCAGGCTTTCCTTGTTTCCAATGACCTTGACAGTTCAGAGGCACTGCAGAGGGCTCTGGCGCTTGGGAGGTGAGGGCAGCAGCTGTGTGCCCACTGTATCTGTCCCAGCTGGGGCACAGGGTATCTCCGTGGCTGGCTTGACTGACTCTCACCTGGTCAGTCAGACGGGTGAGTGCTGGCTGCTTTCCCCAGGGTGAGGCTGTTCTGTCCTCCAGGCCACTCTGCTCTCTTGGGGAGGAAGTCACTGACTGCTGTAGGTGTCACGAGTTTGCTTCCAGTCCAACCCTACACACACACACACTCCTCACACACACCCCGTCCCAGAATGCATGGGTTCATCTGGGTGTTCCTTAAGGACCAAGCCCCCGGCCTGGCTCTACCTGGCCGCTCTCCCTGCCTTGTTTTTGGCAGTGTTTGCATGTTGGCACAGGGCACCTCTCCAAACTGGTCTACGCTTTGGTTTCGTTATTCATTAAAAACAAAATCATGCTACACTGACTCTTTGCCAGGCACTTGCCTGGGGCTGTCACCATTGGAGTTGGCCGAGTCCTTGTTGCTGGGATACGGGCCTGACACCCATGATTTAGAGGAAGAGAGGTTCATTTTGGCTCATGGTTTAGAAGTTTCAGCCTTTACCTTGTTGGGCATCTCTGAGGCAGAATGCCAGAGCAGAAGGTCATGATGGGGGTGAGCTGCTCGCAATGTGATGGGCAGGAAGTAGAATCCAGGGAGGAGCCAGAAGGGATGATGTCCTTCCGGGTCACGCGCATGGTGACCCCAGCCCTAACAGCAAGTCAGCCATGAGCCCTATGATGCAATCACCTTCCCAAAGCCCCACTTCTGAGTGCATGAGGCTGGAGGCGGGGCGCCCAGGTATGAATCATAACAGGAGGGGTGCTGCTGTCTTTGCAGTACAGTTTATTCAGGGGTTAGCAGTCTGAAAGTGGCTGGAGATGGAATTCAAGAGCCCAGAGGTCACTCACCCCTGGCCAAGTGTGACCAGACTGGCCCTGGACATCCAAAGAGTGGGGTTCAGAGACAGGAGCAACTTCAGGGAGTCGTTTCACTGTGCCTCAATTCCCTTCCTACCCTATGGGGCACTCACACTGCTTTCCTCCCAGGGCTGCAGCAGCCTTAAATTGTCTAAAATAGAGCTTGGCTCAGGGCAAGCAGCCAAGCGGGGTTATAAATATCGCTGTGTTCATTTTCCATTTGTGTTATATCCATTAATTCATTCATTTTATGTGCACCATCCATCCATCTGTCCATCTGTGCATCTGTCTACCCATCGATCTGTCTATCTACCCATCCATCCATCTGTCCATCCATCTGTTCATTTGTCCATCCATCCATCCAGGATCCATCCATCCACCAGCCTCAGTTTCTCCATCTACGATGGGAATTGAAATAAAAGGAAAATTAATTTTTAGCAAAGATGGCAAATGACTGTTGCAGCCCAGGCTGGTGTGCAGGGGCTCCTCACAGGTGTGAGACCTGGTGTGGGCACTGGTCAGCACAGGACATCACAGCCCCCAAATTCTGGCTAAAGAAATCCTGCCACCTTCCACCACCCCAACATTGTGGGGAAATTCTTGGCCTCTGTTTGTGCCATGCTCCCTTTCAGCAGGCTGATGAAACAGGATACACAGGCTAACAAAGTTAATGATGCTGAAATAGGAAAGAAGTTAGTGATACAGTAACGCATTGCCTAAAACAACACGCTGTTATGCCTTAAAGGACACACTGTTGTGGTCCGCCCAATCTTTGCCATTTTGAGGTGATAATGGCGCACAGTGCTTTGACGATTCTGTAATTCCTGTGTCAGCCTAGAACGTACCCGACCTGCTCCTGGAAAGACAGCATCAGTGGTCTGATTGTAGGCTCTGGCCTCAGACTAGGGAGAAATCGTGCATTTCAGGCAGAGATCAGTGCATCATTTCCCTTCCTCAATCCACTGCCGACTAGGTTCTCAGCCTCATATAGAAGACAGAACCGGGGTGCTGGGGTCCTTCCCAGCTCCGTGATTCAGTGGGACTCGGAGAACCCGAGACTTGGCCTCCATGGTTCCTCAGGCTTGGCCTGGCTTCCAGCACGCAGAGAGGTTTCAGAGAAGGGCTGGCAGGTTCCCCAAGGCCTTGCCCTGTTGATCGATAGCTGCTGCAAATCTATTGACCCGTGGCCCTTTGTTTTCGGGAAGCTGCCTTTCAGTGTTAACCCCAGCCTGCCTGACCTGGACATGGGAGCTGCTGTGCTGCAGGGCAGGATGGAGCCTTGGCCCAGCTAAGCTGCTGAGCAGGTCTGTCTGGATGTGGGGGCCGCAGGCTTCTGCCCTGCTCAGCTCTCTCCCCAGTACCCATGCAGCACACACACACACACACACACACACACACACACACACACACACACACAGAGCTGCAGATTCAGACAGATCATGCTGGTGAGAAGACCTTGGCATAGCTTTGGGGTGCTGGGGAGATGGGCAGGACCTCCCTACATCCCCAACTTTCAGCCCCTGGCATCCTGCATGGGTGTCACCAACAGCAGCCCCTCTTCCTGGCTCTGCATTGAGCTTTCTGGGGCTTTTGTTCCATAAAGAGTCACCTCCCAGGTGGTGCCCATTCTCACCCTGAAGCCTCCTTTAGCTTTTGTACAGGGAGTGAGGTGGACACGAGGTGCTGTGACCCTGTCAGGTTCAGTGCAGCCCCACGGGTATTCTACGGGCACTTCTTATTCCCATCAGGGACTGGGAGATGGTCACAGAGACACGGGGGCTGCTATCCCCGATCCTGTGCTCCAGGTGTTGGGAAATAGAAGCAATTTTCAGTTGCACCTGGTCTGAGTGGTGCGGGAACCCTTGTGCCTGTCCTGTCCTGCCTGGGCCAGATGTGAATCCTCCTCCTCCTCCGATGCCCATCTGTGCCTCACAGATGCCTGTCCTCTCTCCTTTTAGAGTGCCTGTCACAGCACTGTGTGGGTCACATTCAAGTCACCCCGAGGGAGCTGAGTACCGGCCGGCAGTGTCCAGCCATGCCTAGGCTGGCTGCAGAGGAAGTACAGGCTCCCTTCAGTCCTCACAGGCCAGGGCAGGCATGGGCTGTAAGATACCCCGAGAGCTGGAGGCCGCCTTGGCACAGCCCTTCCATGTGTACTCCACGCTGCTGGCTGAACAGAGAACCCTGAGCTAAGTGTGAATGTGCATGGGGAAGGCTCAGTGTCATTTGCAGTCTTGAATCTCCTCGGGGGTCCTGGCACAGGTCCCTGTGAGAGAGGGGGAGCACTGCACTGTCCAGCAGCCTGCTGGGAAGTCCTGGCAGGAGAGTTCACCAGCAGCAGACAAAGAAGAAGGGAGGGAGGTGCTTAGCAGGGTACTTAAACTGACCAAAGGCCAGGAAGGGAAACCTTTGCCCAACCCTAAATATCGTGTAAGATATTTAGGGTTACGTGAGAAAGCCAAGTTAAACAATTTGTGTTGTTATTTTTTGGAGACAGGGTCTCACTATGTAGTTCAGGTTAGCCTTGAACTTCTAGCAATCTTTCTGCCTCAGCCTCCCAAGTGCTTGGATTAGGACATGCCCCACCACACTCGGCTGAATAATTATTTTCCTGAATGATTGTTAGAGTAAAATAAAAGATATGCTATAAGGAGATCAGGGAGGTAGAGTTTTTGCAAGCAGGAAGGCTGTCTGGAGATGGAAGGAAGGAGGAGAGAGAGGGGAAGGGGAATTCAAAGAATTAAGCTATGCTAGGTACATGACCTGTTCCCTGAGATGAATGTAGAGTTGTGTACTGCAAACCTGCACTGCGCTGATCACCTTTGTAAACAGTGTGGCTCCCAGAACCAGGCATTCTCTTAGGTTGCTGCAGCTGTTATAACAGATCACCCCAGAGTTACTGGAGGTTAATTTTCTTATGGTTCTGGAATGCCTCTGGACTTCCGGTGGCCACCTCCCCACTGAGTCCTTGAATGGCCCCTGCCGTGTGCCTTGGTGTCTTTCTGTCTACCATCAGATGGATTCAGGGCTGCCGTAGGATCCTTCAGATCCAGCCTCATTTGCAAGGGCAGCACGGCCCCTTCAGAGCTGTTGCTCTAACTGGGGGGGACAGAATGCAGCCCATAAGCAGAGACCACTTGGAAGAGGGGCGGATGGGCAGGGATGACAACAGGGACTGGGCTTCACACTTGGGGCCCTAAAGGCACGACTCCCTTTCCTGACTCATGGGAAAGGAGAGCCTCTGTCTTCCCCTCTCCAGTGCTCCGGCAGTTTGGGAGTGGCCTCTCTCAGGGATCCACCTTGGCCCGTGCCAGGGCTCTGGAGATCCCCAAAGCCCAGGAAGTGGGGTGAGAACCTTGCTTAGACCCAGCTGGCGTGCAGAGCCCAGCCCATGAGTCTGATGGCAGGGAGGGTGCAGGAGCCAGGTCCCCACGTCCCCACTAGGATCAGGAGCTCAGAGGCTCCTGCGGCCTCCCAGGGTCACGGCGAGGCCTCCCCTGCTCTGTTCCCTGCTTTTGCCCCATGAACTGAGAGCCAAGGGTCAGAGCAGCCCTGTGAGGCCTGGCCCTTCTGGTGCTTTTAGCTCACAGCTGAGACGGAAGTTGGGGGGAGAGCACAGAGGAGGTGGAGCCACCTCCCCCAGGCCCCAGGGAGAGTCACCCCACATTCCAGAGGCCTGGGAACGTGCTTTCCTCGGGCTGGACAGCTGGCTGGGGCCAGGATGAGGAGGAACATTCCGGCTGGTTAACTCTTTAAACACTTTCCTTTCTTTTTCCTTTATTTATTTTTGAAGCACTAGGGATTGAACACAGGCTGTTTGCACTGAACCACATTCTCAGGCACTTTTAAAAAATTTTTTATTTTGAGGCAGGATCTTGCTACACCATTAAGTTGCCCAGGATGGGCTCAGATTTGAAATCTTCCTGCCTCAGCCTCAGCCTCCCCGTGTGCTGGGATTGCAGGCCTGTGGCATCACACCCCACTTTTAAATGCTTTTATCCAGGTATTAAATACACGGAGTAGTTGCTGCAGAGCTGGACTTATGTTTACACAGGAATTCAGGGGTGTAAACAGAGATGAAGATGCAGAGCTAGCTCCTCCTTGCTGCCCCCTCCTGGGTGCTGGATACAAGGACCCACACAGCACCCTTTCCTGTTTGGCTTTTGGTGTTTTAGAGCAAATTCTTTTTTTTTTTTTTTTTTTTTAATCGGTACCAGGGAAAGGATCGAACTCACAACCACACACTTGCAATGCAGGTGCTTATGCCGCTGAGCTAAATACCCCAGCCTGGCTTTTGGTGTTTTAGATGCAGCAGGTGGAGGCCAGGGCTGTGAGCACATGGGTCAGGTGTTCTGCTGCTGAGCTGCACCACACCTGGCTTCTTGGGCTTTCCTGGTGCCCGCCGGATTCTGTAGGGAGCAAGTGACTACATCTGGGAAGATCTCGCTTCCTTTCCTTCTGTCCTTTCTTTTGTAGCCCAGACTGGCCTTGAACTCACTGTGCTCCTCCTGCCTCAGCCTTCCTGATTGCTGCGATCACAGGTGTGCACCCAGCTGAGGATCTTTTGCAGATTTTGTTTCCGCTGTGCCTCTGAGCTTGGTTTCTTTCTGGAGGAAAGGAGTGGAGGTTTCCAAGCCCTGTATGGACCTCGGCTCGGGGTGTCCCTGCTCTGGGTCCGGGGGGCGGGGGGGCCTTGTGGTGGACCAGCCACCATTGGGGGTGTGTATGGGTTGGGCCAGGAGAAGTGTCCCGGCCTCTCCCTCACTGGCTGGGTCCCTGCTGCAGTTGGAGAGTGTCCCCCTAAGTTCCTGTGTTAGAAGCTTCACCCCAAGTTTCCACGTGGATGGCTCTCAAGGAGGTAATCAGGACCAGGAGGGGTCACAGCAAAGGGCCCTCAATGACACTGGTGGCTTTGCAGGAAGAGGGCGAGGGACACAGCTGCTTCCTCAGGCCACACAATGCTGCCCGTGGCCTCGGCCTCACCAGCCCCTGGCCCTGCAGCTGAGGAAGCTGCTGTTTTTACCTCCACTCTGACACTCAGCTGCAATGACAGACGCAGTGCGTGGGAAGTCTCAGGACCCTGGCCAGCGCTCTGTGAGACCACACTGCGTGGACACTGCCTGCGGGTTCATCCCCCAGGGCCCCAAGTGCTCCTGAACCGGCCTGGTATCTCCAGCCCAGCTGCTGTCCATTCCTTGTGCCCCTCGCTGAGGCCATAGATGCAGAATAGAGATGTCATCACCCGGTCCTCTGAGTAACGCTCTCATCCTGACCAAGTTCTTGATCACAAAATCAGCCACAGAGCATGGTAGCTATTTTCCGAGGTGCAGCTTTGGGGAAATGGAAGCCACAGTGATGGATCAAGAGTTGGAGAGTGGCTGGCCCTGGAAGGGAGTTTGGCCAGGCCACTTGGGAGGGAGCACAGAGATCCGCGTCCCAGCCTGTTCTGGTCTCGTCCAGCTTTCCTTAGAGCTCCACATATCAGATTTGGACAGGTTGGTCACCTCCCTGTCCTGTCCCAGGGGAGGGAGCAGCTCCTCTGCAGGCCTGGCCTCCTCTCAGAGAGCGGGGGAGCTCGGGGCCTGTACCTGGATCCTGGGCAGCCCTCACTTGAGAGAGGTCTGCTTCCAGAGTGTGCTTCGCCCCAGTGTCCTCTCAGTGGCCTGGGGAGGAAGACTTTGGCACCAAGGCATCGGGCTGCACTCAGGCCCGGCTCTGTATCGGGCTCTTGATCCGCACTGTAAACCATCACAAAATTGGTCTCGCCAGAGCCTGGGCTCCTTCCACTCTGTCTTTGGAGAAGCTGCCTATGGTTATGGAGCCCACATGTGACTCCCCACCACCATCCCCATCCCCACCCTGTCCTTGTCCTGTGGACTCGCCATGCCACCTGCTCTAGGGCAGCTCCATGCCTGTGATGTCTTTTCTGTGACTCACGCAGGGGGCCCTGGAAACCACCCTTGCCTCAAGCAGATGTGTGGGGAAGACTTAGATTTATTTTATTGAAAAAGTGCCTTTATTGAGACATAAACAATGAAGCAATCATAAAAGCACCCATTTAAAATATGCAACTTGCTGGGGATTTAGCTCAGTGGCATAAGTGCCTGCCTGGCAAGCGCAAGGTCATGAGTTCCATCCTTGGCACCAAAAAAGTAAAAATTAAAATAAAATAAAATATGTAACTTCTGGGCATGCAGTGTAGTCCCAGGACACTAGTCCTGGAGACCTCTGTCCCCTCTCCTAAACCTCTCCCCACCGTGCACCCTGTGCCCTGCTCTATAGAGTTCTGGATGTGCTGTGTGAATCAGCCATGCAGTGTGTGGTCCTCTGTGCTGGCTTCTTGTGATCAGCATATTTCTAGGTTTATCCGTGTGACAGTATATGTCAAGGTTTTGTTCATTTTTGTTGTCAAATGATGTTCCTTTGTGTGACGACATCGTGTTTTATTTGGTGTGAGTGTGTGACTCAGCTTTCCTGGTGCTGCGACACAGTACCTGACACCCATGAGCTAAAGGAGGAGAGGTTCAAGTGTGGCTCACAGCTTCAGAGGATTCAATCCATGGCTGCCTGGTGCCAAGGCAGGAACATTATGGCGGAAGGGTGCTGCTGAGGAATGCTGCTTACCCACAATCTCTGCCATGAAGCAGAGACTGTAGGCAGGAGCCAGGAGGGAGGGAGTTAGACCCTCGGAAGGCATGGCCCATGACACACCTCTTCCAGCCAGACCCACTTCCCAATAGTGCATTTAACACATTCAATATGGCACCCCAGCATCTGATGGCACGAGACTTTGGGGGGACAGTCTAGATCAAAATCATAACAGTGGGTGCTTGGGTTGTTTCTGCTTTTTGGTTGTGAATAATCATGATGTGACAAAGATTTGTGTGCCTCCTTATGCCGATGCATGCTCCCTCTCTACAGGAAGAGGTGCACACCAAGGAAAAGAAGGGATGTGTTACGTGGCAACCTGGTGGCTAGCTTTGGGGGACTCCAGCCTGTTTTCCAAGCAGTGGCATCTGGTCCTCAACCCCACCAGTGAGTGCTGGGGCTCTGATTTCCCACATCCTTGCTGGGGCTGGTCTGAAGTGCAGTGTGAGGTCGTGCTTCTGGGTTTTTGTATTGCCTTGGTGGCCAATGTCATTGACTGCCTTCCCATTGGCTCGGCGGCCTGTGCTATATCTGCTGTGGAGAGACAGGCTCTTGGGCCCTTTGCAGACTTGAGCACTGAATGTGGAGCTGGGCGGTTCTTTAAATATTGTCCGAACAGGTCCTGCATGTTGGTGCACTTTGCAGGGTCTCGGGGAAGCTCACTCCTGACTGCTTCCCGTGCTCACTGGCTGGAGAACTGTACTGGCAACAGGGCATCAGCTCTTCCACGTGGCGCCACAGGGCTCCCCACATTCTGGTGCTGGTGGGAACAGGTCCCAGGCTCTCTTCTCTTTCCCTCCCTTTGCTCTGGCTTCTAGGGTGGGTTGAGTGCAGGGGTGCATTGGCAGGGCTTGTGGGACTCAGCCTCCCCTACCCAAGATTGGGGTATGTTTTCCTCCTCCTCCCATCCCTTTCTTTTTCAAACCTCTCTCCTAAGAGGAATAGTTTTTTCCAGGTGTGGAGGTACACATCTACAACCCTGGAACCCTGGGAGGCTGAGGCAGGAGGATGGTGGGTTCTAGCCCAGCCTGGACAACTGAATGACTTAGTGAGACTCTGTCTCAAAGTAAAAACACAAAAGGGTTGGGGGTATGGCTGAACACAGTAGCCCTGGGTTCAGTCCTCAGTGTTGTGTACACACACACACACACACACACAATCAAACCAAAACAACAATAATAAAAAACAAAAGCAAAGGAGACTTTTGAAAGGAACCTGGCGTGGCACGACACAGCCCCTGGGTGGCAGCAAAACTAAATGAAAGGCTGTTGTAGTCGGGGGTTGTACACAGAGAACAACTAGGATCAGGACATGGAGTTTATATTTTTATAATGGTCACCAGAAATTAACACAGGAAAATGCAGGAAGTCTATCCGCAACACCAAAGACATAGATTATTTAGTCAAGAGCCTAAACCCCACAGCAGTGTCCCACATGAGTCCAGATAAAAACCCAGAGCTGAGGACAGTGCCTTCAATGAGTCCAACTGGAAGTCCAGAGCCCACAAGAAGGACTCACGCCAGTCTCTTTTACGGATTCGTGCCGGGAAGACCCAAGGGTCAGCGGTGGAAGCCAGAAAGTCTATGCCAGCAGGATAAAGGAGCTGTGCTAGTGGGATGAGGGTTCTACACTGGAGCCGAGAAGTCACACTCACAACAAAGAGCGGGGCTGTCCTGAAAGGCACCACAGCTGTCCTCAGTGGCACGGAGGCCCCGAGCTCCTCCAAAGACAAGCACAGTTGGGTACGTGCCAGGAAGCAGCATGACGAGTTCATCCTGGAGACCAAGCAGCACACCTCTTCCCCTCTGGAGCCAGGAAGCAATGCTCGATGTGAGGACCAAGGCTTCTCCAGAACCAACAGCTCAGACAGCAACTCGTAGGAGAACCCACAATGCCTCCTTAACACCTCAACCCTCTCAACACCTCCCCTCCTCTCCACCTATTTATCCTGGCAACCCTCCTCAGGTGGAGCATTTTCTTTCAATGCATGCTGATGTAATCCAGCTGTCATTAAGTTGACCACCAGTTCTTAAACCATAACAAAGGCCCAGGCTAAGGGTGGAGGGGTGTGTGTGTGTGTGTGTGTGTGTGTGTGTGTGTGTGTGTGTGTGTTTGTGTGCTTCTCAGCCCAGAGAGGAGCATGCGTGGGTTGGTCTCCCAGGCAGTACAGGGGTCTGGCTGGGGGCTGCAGGGCGGCTGCTCCCTGGCCAAGGTTGTTATGCGTGGCTGTGAGGACTGCACCCAGCAAGTGTGTGTGTGTGTGTGTGTGTGTGTGTGTGTGTGTGTGTATGTGTTGTGGACAGTGCTGTCTTTCGTCTGAGGACAAATCTTTGTTTTATTTTATTTCAAAGAGAGTAAAATAAAATGACAAAGCACAATAGAGCCAACCAAAACAAAATAGTTAACTCGACAATAGGAAATCAACAGTGGCTATCAAAATGCCTTTTGTTGTCTTCAGAGTAGCTGCTCGTACCATCAGACCAATTAAAATAAAAAAAAAAAGAATAAAATCAGTCAAAACAAAACACTGAAAGCAATGCAGGTCTTTGAACTAGATTGTAGGAAAGTAACAATGGTTACCATAATAGATTTTGTTATCTTTGAAATAGCTGCTCATACCAACCCATGTAATAAAAACAAAACAAAACAAAACAGAATAAAACTAAACAAAACAGAACAATGAGAATGATACATGGCTTCAAAACAAGATAATAGGAAATAAACAATGGCTACCATAATATATCTTGTTATCTTTAGAATTGTTGCCCAGACCATCAGACATGATAAAATCAGACATAGCAAGACAAAATAAAACCAAGCCAAATCAAACAATGAAAGTGATACAGAACTCCAAAACAAGAGGATAGGACATTAACAGTGAATGTCTCCTCCCTTTTCAGACTCCCCACCTCCTAGTCTCCATGTTGCATTTTGGATCCACTGACACCCTCTGTCCCTCATGCTCAGGAGACAACACAATGTTCCCCATGATGGATTTTGGCAGTGTGGTTCATGTCTATGATGCTCTGGCACTGAGCTGGGTCTGGTACTGAGACCATATGCTCCTGACTCTCTAAGGAGATGTGAGACCCAAATGGATGGTGGGCTGGGTCCCCCAGCCAGCCTTGCAGGGCTGGGCCGAATCGGGCCATCTGCACTCCTGTGCCTCAGGAGGTGTTCTCCATCCTGGGCACCCTAGCACCTGGACCGAGCAGAATGGGCACTTACTATCACAGTGTTCTTACCTCGGGCCTCGCCCTGAGGACAGGTGAGCTGCGAAGCAGAGGTGGGTGCAGAGGCACTGGGGCGCACAGGCTGGGGTGACTTCTGCCCCCAGAGGCTCCTTCTCTCAATTTCCCTGCTGCTCAGCGGGATTGCAGTCTGGGGGCAGAGGACCGCTGTGGCGGTCGCAGGAGATCAAGGCTGTGTGTGGGTGAGGTTTGTACTTCTCATGCTGTTCACGGGACTCAGGTGGGAGGAGGATGACTGGGGCAATGGGCTGAGGTTGTGGTCATGGGGCCTGTGATGTAGCCCCTCTGCTGCTGGCCCACTGTGTGCCCTGGGCAAGTCTCGGTCTCCCCAAACCTTGGTTCCTATGCTATAACCCGCGGTGGTCACAACGCCGGGACTGTGCACTGCTGTGAGGCTGAGTGCACGTTTAGCCCTGCGTCTTAGACAGAGGAGGTGGCTGATGAGAGCTGGCTATGTGACATGCCTGTCATGGTGATGACCAGGGAGGGTGTGGACACTGACTTCTGGACTCTGATGGTGCTCCTATCCTGACCTGGGTCTGCATCCCTACATGCCACCATTAGAAGGCCAGGCGGCAGAGTGTCCTGAGGGCCCTGGGAGCTGAGTCATGTACCTGTCAGTCCATCACCCATCTACCTGCCCATCTACCCACCCATCCATCCACCCAGCCACCCATCCATCCACCTGTCCATCCATCCATCCATCCATCCACTCACCATCCACTCACCATCCATCCACCTGCTCACCCATCTGTCCACCCATTTGTCCATCCACCACCCACACATCCATCTACCTATTCATCCACTCATACATCCATCTGTCCAACAATCCACCTGTCCATCCATCCATCCATCCATCCATCCATCCATCCACTAACCTGCCCATCTACCCACCCATCCATCTACCCACCTGTCCATCTACTCATCCATCCACCCACCCGCCCACCTACCTGTCTGTTCATCTGTTCATCCATCAGTCCATCCATCCATTTATTCACCAATCCATTTATCCATCTATCCATTCATCCACCCACTCATCTGCTCATCCATCAGTCCATCCATTCATCCATCTGCCCACCGACCCATCTATCCATCCATCCACCCATCATTTACCCACACATCCATCTATCTGTCCATCCATGCACCCACGTGTCCATCTGCCCATCCATCCATTTTCTTTTTTTGCCCCGCCCCCATCCATCTATTTTCACACACATCTGTCCATCCATTTATCATCCACTGACCCAACAAATTAAAAATAAATTGGTATTGCTCTCTGAATCCAAGTGGAGTCTCTAGCCACTGGAGGAAGGAGCCTGAAATGTCAGGGTTCCTAGAGAAGCCCTTTGAAGGTCCTGCTGTCTCTCTAAAAGGAACTGGGAAAGAATCCCATCTGGGAGAAGCCCAGGTAGATGTTGCCTTGAGGGGAGGGGCACAGCGGGAGGTCAGGGTCAAGGCCAAGATTTGGTACCACACCTGAGCCCTGCATGAGGAGTGAGGTGGGAGCCACCAGCCAGGGTTCTGGGGCCCAGGGAGCTGCAGCCTCCGGTCCCCCAGGGGGAAGGGGAGGAGGCCGGGGACTTTGTGGCTGTGCCCAAGGACAACCTTAGAGCTGCAGGGAGGGTTGCGGCGCCTTTGTTCGAGGGCAGGGTCCTGCAGTCCCCATAGTGAGCCCGGAACCACGAGGGGCAGCAGGGCAGGGTCCCTGGTGCAGCCCCAGACTGAACACACAGTTACATTTATTTTTTTATTTTGAGACAGAACCCCACTAAATCACTGAACTGCCTAGCTGAGATTAACCCTGTGATCCTCCTGCCTCAGCCTTCCAGAGTGCTGGGACTATGCCTCAGTACTACATATGTCACCTCTTTGGCTCTAATTTAATTTTGATAAATTAAAACTTAATTTTGTTTTCCTTTTAGTGCTGGGGGACATTGAACCCAAGGCTTTGAGTATGCTAAACACACACTTTGTCATTGGGCAGCACCCTAGCCCTGGTCCCTGAGGGAAGCAGGCTCGAGGACCCTCTCATGTGAAGAGACAGGGCCAGCCAGTCCCCCACTCTGGCTGAGGAGGCGCCCCAGGCATCCTGAGCCCAGACCAGTGCTGCACTTTGGCTCCGAGCTAGAAGCCAGGCTGGCTGCTGCTCCAAATGTAATGAGCAGAGACAACCGCCCAGAACCAGCCTCATGAGGAGTGCCTGGAAAGAACAGCCCTGCCAGTGGCTCTGCCCATCAGTGAGGGGGCCGTGGCTGCCCAGCACAGCATCCAGGTGGCAGCAGTAATGCAGGGACTCAGGGCCTGTGGATGGTGCAGATAGAGTAACCTCACCCTTGCTGTGGGGGACCCTGAGCACAGGCCTCACACCTCATGGAAAACACAGAACATTCACTTTTTTTTGGCATTGGTCATCGAGCTCATGACTTGGTGCTTGCCAGGCAGGTGCTGTGCCGCTGAACTGTGTCCCTGGCAAACACTCACTTTTATGGCCCCAAACACAGCAGCTGAGTTTCCCCTACAGTAGAAGCATGGGCAGGGGGTGGAGGGAGAGCATGAGAAGGGGCAATTTTCCTAGGTCAACTTGGTCAAATGCAAACGGGATGAGTAACATAAACAAGGCTGGTGTGTTTGCCTTTAATTAACTGGTTCAATTTGCATTCAGGAATAAGCTTCTTTGATGGGCCTATTTAATGACTAAAGAGCAAAGTCAGTATTTATTAAGGTATTTTTCGAGTCATGGTCACACTAAGTAGTCCAGATGATCCTTCTGCCCCAGCCTCCCACGTGCTGGGATGACAGGCGGATACCACTTCACCTGGCTTAGAAGTCAATGTTTTAGTAATGAGGGTTAAGTAGCCCTTGAGACTTCTGCAGAGAGAGGCCGGCAGGCGCTGTGGCACCTCACTGGCAAGCCAGCCGCGTGGAATAATGGATCCACCAGGAGCTGGGAGGCCGGGCCTCTGCCAGGGCACTCAGCACGGTGGATGAGTGTTAAGGTTGATACACTGTGTCACACACAGTGAGAAATCTAGAAGTTTAACAAAGTTACACATCCCAGTGTATAGACCTTAGTGTACCTGACCTTACCTCTCTAGGATGTTGTTCCTTAGTGTCAACTTAAGAAGCTTAGAAGGTTAACAGCCTGCCTCAGGAGGGGGCCAGGGTCCTTACTTTGTAATGTCCTCGGCCTGGGCAAGAGGAGACACCCAGAGGGTGTGAGTGGACAGACTGCTTACAATGCATTTTTGCCCTTGTTGACTTTGTTGTCTCCTACTGCCTTGAAGTGTTGCCCCTGTGCCATGCCACCCTGCTTGGAGCCAGCTGATGATAGAATGAAACCTCCACACACTGTGAGCTAAACACACCTTTCCTCCTTAATTCTGGGTATTGGGTATTTTGTCTCATCAATGAGAGAAAAGTAACCAAGCCAGTGAGTACCGGAAGGAGCTGGAGTGAACACCTAAGTGTCCAGTGGGACCAGGGATCAGGACGGTGTGGCTGCGGAGAGGACACTGAGAGAGGTGAGGCTCGAGATTCACCAGGGCAACAGATCCTGGCTGTAAAATAGTTCCACATTGGCACAATCTGTGCCTGATGCTGGATAAAGAATGGTTAATAGTAGGCATGGCAGTGCCTGGCTGTAATCTCAGCACACTTTGAGGCTGAGGCAGGTGGATCCAAAGTTTGAACCCATCCTGGGCAGTTTGGTAAATTAGTGAGACCTTCTCTGTGTCTTGAAAAAAGAAAGAAAGAGAGAGAGAGAGAGAGAGAGAGAGAGAGAGAGAGAGAGAGAGAGAGAGAGACAGGGAGGGGGAGAGAGAGACAGAGACACAGAGACAGAGAGACAGAGACAGA
Source organism: Cavia porcellus (assembly GCF_034190915.1). Classification (NCBI taxonomy): domain Eukaryota; kingdom Metazoa; phylum Chordata; class Mammalia; order Rodentia; family Caviidae; genus Cavia; species Cavia porcellus. Next base: position 50,872,854 of record NW_026947500.1, on the reverse strand, counting down.
GAGAGACAGACAGAAAGAGACAGAGAGAGAGAGAGAGAAAAGAGACAGAAAGAAAGTTTTTCCTAACCTTGAACCCGTGGTTTTACTCTATAAAAGTCCCTGGAAAAAGGCAGAGTCCTTGGCAACCAGATCGGGATCCCTTCTGTCTCTCTTCAGACAGAAGTTCCCTTTCTCTCAATAAATATATTCTACTATTAACCTCCATTGTTCCTAAAATTCATTCTTCAATTTTAGAGGACACGAACTCAGGGACATAGTAGGTTGGACATTTCATTCCCCTATATCATTTGGAAGTCTTCCATTGAGAAGATCACTGGATAGAGGATTGTTACCTGCTGCTGCTGATCCACATGCAACAGCGACCTTCTTCACTCCACACAGGAGATCTTATTACCACCACATTCATCACTGACTGATCTACTCAGACTTGCTGCTGAAGACTGATGGAGCTCAGGGTCCATAGCCCTCCATTAAGGTATCCTTGTCAGAGCCCCAAATCCCACTGGAGGACTCAGCTACTTGTTCTAACTTTAAGATCAGAGACTGAGGAGCTGGGCGGATCTGGAGTGCCTGCAGAAGCCCCTTCCTTTGTCTGAAGGACTGAATATTTCTGCAAGCAGGGAGGGATCGCAGGTTCCTGAGGCACCTCAGCCTGTGGTGAGTGCCCAGCACAGTCTGCCCAAATCTCAGACTGTTCCGGACCCCCCAGGCTTCCGGGTGCAGTGAAGTGGAGCAGTGGGTTAGAGGCCACTACAGCCGCCTCCCCATCCCTCCCGGCTACACTTGGAAGTCTGCTGAACTCCTGACAGATGGGCGGGCCTACACTATCCCCCGAGCCCAGCTGAGCCTAGCCATCTGCGTGCAGAGGAGGAGCTGGGCGGATCTGGAGTGCCTGCAGAAGTCCCTTCCTTTGTCTGGAGGACTGTGGATATCTCTGCAAGCAGGGAGGGATCACAGGCTCCTGAGGTACTGCGGCCTGTGGTGAGCACCCTAACCCGGCTGCGATTGAAGAGCTGTGGATCTTCCAAGGGGCAGGTGGGCGCACAGTGTCCCTGAGGCCCAGCTTGTCTGGAACTGCGGAGTTCTGAGCAGGCAGAGGAGGGCCACTGGTTCTGTAGGCCCAATGGCTTGGGGTAGCGAGGTGCCAGAGTCTCAGTAGCTCCAAACATAGAAGGGGATTTTCAACAGATCCGGAGGAAGCTTTCAAATAACACTTGAAACACAGAAATATAGAAAATGACAAAACGAAAGACCAAATTACAACCTCAAACCTCCAGCCCATCTCAGGAAACCCTAGGAGCGATGTATATAGAAGAAAATATATCCCATCCACCTCATATATCGGACATAATAGCTACTGAAGTTGACAAGCAACTCCAGGAAGCTTTAAAGAAATTCAAACTCGAAATAATCTCCCAGATAAAAGAAGAAATGATAAAAGAAATGAAAGAGATTCTAAATATATCTAAAGAAAACACAGATAAAAAATTGGAGGAACTAAACAAAAAGATAGAATCCCTAGACGAGCAATATAAGAAACAAACAGAATACATAATGCAGATGCACAGAAATATACAGGAAATAAAAAACTCCACTGAAAGTTGTAAAAACTGCCTTAATGAAAGTGAAGATAGAATTTCAGACCTTGAAGACAGGATTGCAGCTAGTGAACAGGAAAGGAAAGATCTTTTGAAAATAACAAGGAATCAGGAAACAACAATTCAACAACTGCAAGACGATGCAAAGAAGAATAACATAAGAATGATAGGGATTAATGAAAGAGAGGGAGACAACATAAAGGATGTCAAGAGGATATTTAGAGAAATAATAGCTGAAAATTTCCCAAGCATGAGATCAGAAACTGACATCAGGATCAGTGAAGCATATAGAACTCCAAACAGTCATAACCAAAATAAAACTACACCCAGACATATAATAATCACCATCCCAGAAATCCAACATAAGAATAGATTATTAAAAGCTGTCAGAGAGAAAAGATAGATCACTTATAAAGGAAAACCTATCAGAATCACAGCAGACTTCTCAGAACAAACGATAAAGTCAAGAAGAGCATGGAGTGAAGTATTCCAGATCCTAAAGCAAAATGATTTCCAACCAAGACTGATATATCCTGCAAAACTATCATTCAAAATAGATGGTGCAATACGATTCTTCCATGACAAAGAACAGCTGAAGAACTTCATGAACACCAAACCGACCCTGCAAAAATATTGAAAGACAGTTTAGATACACAAAGGAAAAAACCACTAAGCAAAGCAAATAATTAAACAGAACAGAAAGATAAAGATGCAACAGCAGAGAGATAACATTCCTACAATTAACCAGCATTTAACAGTAATAACCATTAATGTAAATGGTCTCAATGCACCAATCAAAAGAAACAGACTAGCAGAATGGATCAAGAAACAAAATCCAACCATATGCTGTTTACAGGAAACCCATCTAACCCAGAAGGATACTCACAGACTGAAAGTCAAAGGATGGAAAACAATTCTTCATGCAGCAGGAATCCAGAAAAAGGCAGGAGTAGCCATTCTGTTTGCAGACAACGTGAACTTTAAACCAACAATGACCATAAAGGACAAAGAAGGTCACTACATACTTGTAAGGGGAAAACTCCAAGAGGAAGAGATAACTATCTTAAATATATACGCACCAAACTCCAGAGCACCCAGTTATATAAAACAATTATTAACAGAAATGAAAACTCAAATTATCAGTAACACAATTGTAACTGGAAACCTTAATATGCCACTGACACCAAGGGACAGATCAACCAGACAGAAAATGAGCAAAGAAATAACAGAACTGAATCACACATGTGAACAAATGGGTTTGATAGACATATACAGAATGTTCCACCCAACAACATCAGAATACACATTCTTCTCAGCAGTACATGGATCATTTTCTAAAATAGACCATATATTAGCTCACAGAATATATTTAAACAAGTGCAAAAGAGCTGAAATCATCCCTTGCATGTTATCAGATCATAGCGCTCTGAAATTAGAAATTAATGATAAAAGATACTGCAAAAATCCCGCAAACACATGGAAACTGAATAACACACTCTTGAGTAATCAGTGGGTCACAGAAGAAATTAAAGAAGAAATCAAACAATACCTAAAAGAAAATGAAAATACAGATACAACTTACCGGAATCTGTGGGATGCAATGAAAGCCGTCCTGAGAGGAAAATTTATTGCACTGAGTTCCCACATCAGGAAAACAGAATGAATACAAATAAATAACTTGATGCTACACCTCAAACAGCTAGAAAAAGAAGAGCAAGTCAAGCCCAAAGCCAAAAGAAGAGAGGAAATTATAAAAATCAGAGCAGAAATCAATGCAATAGAGACTAAGAAACCAATCCAAAGAATCAACAAATCAAAGAGTTGGTTCTTTGAAAGAATAAATAAAATCGATAAGCCCCTAGCCAACCTTATTTTAAAAAAGGGAAGAAAAAGCTCAAATTCATGCAATAAGAAATGAAAAAGGAGAAATCACTACAGACCCGATAGAAATACAGAAGATCATCAACACCTATTTCGAAAACCTCTACTCTCAAAAGTTTGATAACACAGAAGAAATAGACAGATTCTTAGAAGCATATGAAGTGCCAAAGCTAGATCAAGAGGATGTAAAACTGTTGAATAACCCAATCTCTGTTACTGAAATTGAAAATGTAATTAAGTCCTTACCCACCAAGAAGAGCCCAGGCCCAGATGGATTCACTGCAGAATTCTACAAGAAATACAAAGAAGACCTAATGCCGACACTCCTCAAACTATTCAATGAAATTGAAAGGGAAGCAATCCTTCCTAAGTCATTCCTGGAAGCAAATATTACTCTAGTACCAAAACCTGAGAAAGACCCAACTAAAAAAGAGAACTATAGACCAATCTCCCTAATGAACACAGATGCAAAAATCCTCAATAAAATATTGGCAAATAGGATCCAGCAAATCATCAAGAAGATTATACACCATGACCAAGTGGGATTCATCCCAGGAATGCAAGGATGGTTCAACATACGCAAATCAATAAATGTAATCCACCATATCAATAAAGCCAAAAATAAGAATCACATGATCATTTCTATAGATGCAGAAAAAGCCTTCGATAAGGTCCAACATTTATTCATGATAAAAACTCTACAGAAAATTGGAATAGATGGTCTTTACCTCAATATAATAAAGGCCATTTATGACAAACCAACAGCCAGCATCATACTAAATGGCCAAAAATTGAAAGCCTTTACTTTAAAATCAGGCACAAGACAAGGATGTCCTTTATCACCACTCCTATTTAATATAGTACTGTAAGTACTAACCAGAGCAATTAGGCAAGAAAGAGAAATAAAAGGGGTAAAGATAGGAAAAGAAGAAGTTAAGTTATCATTGTTTGCAGATGACATGATACTCTACATAGAAGACCCCCTAAGCTCCATTGAAAGACTCTTAGATACAATAAATAAATTCAGTAATGTGGCTGGATACAAAATCAATACTCAGAAATCAATAGCATTCCTATACTCAAACAACAAAATCACAGAGAGGGAAATAAGAGAAACTGGACTATTCATATTAGCAACCAAAAAAATGAAATATTTAGGAATTACTCTTACGAAAGAAGTGAAAGACTTATACAGTGAAAACTATAATACACTGAAAAAGGAAATTGAAGATGATCTCAGAAAATGGAAAGACATCCCTTGCTCATGGATAGGAAGAACAAACATTGTGAAGATGGCCATTCTCCCAAAACTCTTATACAGATTCAATGCAATCCCAATAGAAATACCATCAACATACCTTATAGATCTAGAGAAATCACTCCTAAATTTCATCTGGAACCAGAAGAGACCTAGAATCACAAAGGCAATTCTAAGCAGCAAAGGCAAAGCAGGAGGCATCACAATCCCTGACTTGAAATTATACTACAAAGCAACAGTAGTAAAATCAACATGGTATTGGAATCAAAACAGAGGCGAAGATCAATGGAATAGATTAGAAGATACAACCACAACTACAAACACACTCAAACACCTTATCTTTGATAAAGGAGCCAAGCAGGTTCACTGGAAGAACGACAGTCTCTTTAATAAATGGTGCTGGAAAAACTGGCTCTCCATTTGCCGAAAACTAAAGCTAGACCCATGTCTATCACCATGTACTAAATTAAAATCTAAATGGGTCAAAGATCTGAATATTAAAACAGAAACACTAAATCTATTGGAAGACAAATTGGGGTAGAAACCTTGGAGACATAGGAGTAGGTAGAGAATTCATGAACAGGACTCAAACCGCACGGGAAATACTTCCCAGAATCAATAACTGGGACCACTTCTTATTAAAAAGTTTCTGCACGTCAAAAGAAATCTCCAGCATAGTGAAAAGAAAACCCACAAACTGGGAAAAGATTTTAGTGAACTCTCTCTCAGACAAGGGACTCTTGTCTAAAACATATAAAGAATTTAAAAAACTCAGACCTCCAAAATTCAAAGATCCAATCCAAAAATGGGCATCTGAGATGAATACGCAATTCTCAGATGAAGAAATGCAAATGGCAAATAAATACATGAAAAAATGCTCATCATCATTGGTCATTAGAGAAATGCAAATTAAAACCACACTGAGATACCATCTCACTCCTGAAAGAATGGCCAGGATCAAGAAAACCAACAACAACAAATGCTGGAGAGGCTGTGGGGAAAAAGGAACTCTCCTGCACTGTTGGTGGGAGTGTAGACTGGTACAGCCTTTGTGGAGGTCTGTCTGGAGGTTTCTCAAAAAGTTGGGATTGGAAATCCCATTTATTCCAGCTATTCCACTTCTAGGCATATTCCCAGAAGAACTGAAAGCATCATACCACAGTGATTTATGTGCACCTATGTTTATAGCAGCACAATTTGTAATCGCCAGATCTTGGAAACAACCCAAGTGTCCATCAACTGAGGAATGGATAAAAAAGTTGTGGTATTTCTATACGATGGAGTATTATTCAGCTATAAAGAAGGATCACATTGAGATATTTATCAATAAATGGGCGCAGCTTGAGACCATACTCATAAGTGAAATAAATCAATCTCGCATGTATGAATACCGAATAGTTTCCCTAATGTAAGTAATGATTCAAATATATAAAAATATGTGGCAATCATGATTCCCCATTATGTGGCCTTGAAGCCTTATAAAATTTTCACTTATTAATTAGAAAGGCTTTATTCTGGGCTTCTTGATATGGAAATATTTGAAGCTATAGTATATGAAGTTTTATCCAAATATTTCAAGGAAAAAGACAGACACTATGGTAACTACTATTCTTTAAAACAATTATTTAGTTATTTCTTATGTTTATTTTAATTAAGGGAAAAATTTTAAAAATTAGGATATATAATAGTAACTCTTTTCAATTTCCTATTAACTTGTTTTGAAGTCCTGTAATACTCCCACGATCTTGTTTTGACTGATTAGACTCTGTTCCATTCTGTGCGATAGTATCAAGTCTGAGGGTATAGGCAACTACTTTGAAGGCAATAAGATTCACAAAGATGCCCATTCTGGTTTGACTATTGTCTCCTTTGGAAGTCCTGTAATGTTTACAATGCCTAAGTTTTATTGGTCTTGTTCTCTACTGTTTTGTCCAACTTTATAATATCTAATGAGATAGACAAATCTTTTTAAGGAAACAAGAGACAACGTTGATAACCATTGTTGATAACCTTGTACTCTGTTCTACATCATGTGCTATGTCTATCCTTGGTTTTGACTGACAGGTTTGTTTTGCCATATTTGACTTTATTCTCTCCCCCCACCAAAAAAGTAATAAGAACTAAGGAGTAATAAAATCCAAAATGTGTAAATTTTGTTGTAAAAAAGAGAGGGAGGAAAAAAAAAAAGAGCTCTAACGGATATAACAGCAAGTGTGTATAGGGCTGTTAAATAGCTGACTATATTAATGTTTTTGGACATTGAACACAGCTGTTTGCAGTCTCTCTGTTTGAATGTCTACTTTGTATTCTTTGATACTGTGATTTGAGCAACTATTTCCAAGATGATAATATGTAATCTATTAACAGGTGATTTCTTACTGTTATGTTTTTTTTTTGTAGTTCTGTATTATGTGTAACCTTACACTGCTTTGTTTTGTTTTGTGTTTTTCTCTTTTTCCTCTTAAATAAATAAAAAAAAAGAGACAGAAAGAAAGTGGCTTGGGATTTTGTGAAGGCTGAGGAGGGAAGGTTCAGAGTTTAAGCCAGCATCTCAGGTTATACAGAAAGTTTGATTGAAGCCAGCCTGGACCACACAGCAAGAACATGTGAAAAAACCACCATCACTATCACCATCACAACACACACACACACACACAGAAGGCAGGTGGCCTGAATAAGCAGTCCACTTGCAGGTGCTGGGGAGGTGGTGGAGAGGCAGGTACGGGTCTGCACACAGCCTGGAGGAAACCGAAGTCCCAGCTGCAGGCTTGGGAAGTGCAGCTCACATACAAGGTCCCGCTGGGGAGGCCGGAGAAGGGTCCTGGGGTCTACTGCTTTGCAGATTTTGGCTTTTTGTGGCCCTGGGGAAGGAGGCTGATATGCAGGTTGGGTTAAACATGTGACCTCCAGGGATGCTCTTACCTACCTAGAGGTCCCCGGAGCCATCCCTTGTCATGCTCCACTGGGTCCCGGCTGGCAGGATCTGGGCCTGGCCTGCACCCGGGGCATCTCTGCTCCTGAACCAGAGGGAAATAAACCTGGACACGGTGAACAGGTCTCCCTCCCAGCCTCCACTGGGAATCCAGGTGTTCATTTCCTTTCCAAGGCAAATCACGCTGGCAGGTGGCAGCCGGCAGGTGTCGGCATGTATACCCTGCAGCCCCTCCCCAGGAACCGGCAGTAAATTCCTCCCAGCAGTCAAGTCACCAGGGCTTTGCCCCTCATGGAAGGGTGAGGGACTCAGCTGGCCTGGCCACTGCCCTGCGTCCAGGGAGCACAGGGCATGGGCCCAGGGCATGGGCCCAGGGCAGGAGCATGGGACAGCTGCAGGGGTCACATGTCACTGCCCAGAATGTTACCTCCCTGCTCCCTTCACCTGCACGCCTGGCACCCAAGGCTGATAGAACTGTGGGGGAGGACGGGCGGTGGCTGAAAGATAAGAAGTATGAAATATAAATGACCTTTATTTTGAGAATGGGGGGAGAGACATCCCGATCCCCCGGGGCATGGTATCTCCACCCTGGGTCGGCGATCTCTCCGTGGAACACGTGGAGTGAGGCACATAAGTAGCCTCAGTTTGGGGTGGAACCTAAGGGGCATTAGGGATGCACAGGTAGCCCATTGGTCCTAGGTTTGGCGCCATAGATAAATTCCCAGGGGCAGGAAGATGGTGTCACAGGTAAATTCCTAGGGGTAGGGGAGATGGGGCTTCCTGCTTCCGGTTACAGTGTCCGGCCTGGGCCAAAAGCCTTTCAAGGGCCACTATTCCCCTGCCCACAGGGCCTATTGACATCTCTTTTTGTCTTTATCTTTTTTACTCCTTTTGACTGCATTTTTTCCCTTGACTTAAAAAATAAAACAAAAGACAGCTTTATTTAAACCACAAAGTCATATATCATACAACTTTGCCCCGTTTGTTTGCTTTGAGACAAGGCCTTGCCAGGTTGCCCTGGAACTCACTATGTAGCCCAGACTGACCTGAAACTCCTGGTGATCCTCCTGCTTCAGCCTCCCAAGTGTTAGGATAACAGGCCTGCGCCACCACACCTGGCTGTATAACTCACCTACTGTGCAACAATGGTGGACTTCAGTATACTCAGAACGCTGCAACTGTGCCTATAATAATCTCATTCCGTAAAAAAGCCAAACCATACAAAAAATGCCAGCTCACACAACAAAACAAAATCCCCCAAGCAAAAGCCAGTCTCCTGAAACACGGTCATTTGCCATCACTGCCTTGCTCAACTTTTACCCCCTCCGCCCCGGGCAGCCTGCAGGCTGCATGGGGTCCACAGCTTTGCCCCCTGCGGGGGTTTCATGTCATAAAGTCATGCAGCCGCGCTGTGCGAGGCCGGGCGCCACGTGAGGGAAGGGCAGGACTCCGGTACCCTCGCTGTCGCATCACCGCCCACCGAGGGCTAGCGGGGCAGCAGAAATGGAGCCAGGTAAAAGGAGACACGGAAATTGAGATTTTAAAATCGGACTTAAAGGCCCTTCTGGATCCGGAAGTTACTGCAGCCTTTTCCCTTCCGGGAAGTTCATTAAAAAAATTCCTGAAGCTCTAAAAGCCACAATAAGCCTGAAAATCTGGGGGCTGGACTGTGCTTTTCAGTGGTAAATTATGCTTCTGGTTGGGGCCACAGATCTCAGCTTCCGACAGAGTGGATGGCTTGGGCTGTGACAGACAGGACCCGCTGCTTGGGTCGACTTTTGTGTGTGTGTGTGTGTGTGTTTTGAGCAGGGTCTATGTAGCTCAGGCTGTCCTTGAGCTCAGAGCTTCCCAGTGCTGGGGTTGCAGGTGTGCACTGGCACCCCTGATTCTCTCTCTTCCCTGTATTGTGTTGACTGACATCTTCAAACCCACAAAATTCTTTTTCCTGTCGGCTCACATCTGCTTTTGAAGCGCTTTGGTGAATTTTCATATCGATTGCGCACGTTTATCTCCAGAATTTCCACTTGGCCGTTTAGAAAATATTCCGCGTCTCTCTGGGGCTGCCTCGCTTGGACGCCGATGCGGCAGGGCCTGCCTGTCTGCCCCTGCGCGGCCCTGCGGCCAGCGCCCTCTCGTGGGCAGTGTCTGCTTCGCGCCGCCCGACTTCCTGCTGCTTTTCGGCCTGCGATTCTGCGCTGAAATCCGGACACTGGGCGGAAGGTCTCGGGGAGCCCGGAGGCCGCCCCCTCCTCCCTCTGCTGTCCCGTCTGTGGTTGGGTGTGTGATGATCTGTTGAGGGGCCGCCCTACTTCACCAGGGCCTCTGCTGTCCCTCCCGCCGTGGGCCTGGGGACACTGGAGGTCACCCCACGGAGAGGGCCGAGGGGAGCTCGCCCATCCCTTTGCTAAACTTCGAGTCTGGCAGTTTCACCCCCAAAAGGAAGTGCAGTATCGCTCCGTCTGAGTCAGTGTCTGATGCCTACAGCTCCAGGGAAGGGAGGTTTACTTCGGCTCACAGTTTGTAGTCAGGGCAGGGCCGTGTGGCAGTGAAGGAGGAGAAATAGCTCAGGGCTGGGCAGCAGGAAGCGGAGAGATCAAGGGAGGAGGGAGAGGCCCCTCCCGGGCCACGCCCCGGGACACGCCCCCCTTGGCCACGCCCTCCCGGGCCACGCCCCATCCACCTCTGCTCGGCTCTGCCTCCCCCCCCCTTTTAAAAAAAATTTTATTTAGGCTGGGGATTTAGCTCAGCGGCATAAGCGCCTGCCTTCAAGCAGGCAGTCGTGAGTTCAATCCCTGGTACCGATAAAAATGAAAAAGACAAAAAAAAAATTTTATTTAAAAGGAGAAAGAGAAAAAACAAAACAAAACAAAGCAGTGTAAGGGTACAATTAATACAGAACTACAAAAAAAAAAAAAAACCCAGTAAGAAATCACCAGTTAATAGATTACAGTTATCATCCTAGAAACAGTTGCTCAAGTCACAGTATCAAAGCATACAAAGTGGACATTCAAACAGTGAGACTGCAAACAGTTGTGTTCAATGATCCAACCAAAAACATTAATATGGGCCTCTATTTAACACCCCTAAACACACTTGCAGTTGTATACTTTAGAGCACTTTTTTCCTCTCCTTTTTCCCAACAAAATTTACACATTTTGTTTTTATTACTCCTTAGTTCTTACTACTTTTTTTTTTTTTTTTGGAAGAGAATAAAGTCAAATATCTGCCTCCCCCTTCTGATGAGTATTTCGGCCCATCATCCTGTCACCTACCCAAATACCACCAAGGAGCACAGGAGGCTGGGGGGGGGGGAGGATCCAGATATCAGCGACGCCACACCCCAAATTGTCATTTGATTGTTCTGTCCTGGAACTTACCCTCTGCTTCTTTGGTAGTTAAGACTAAATGAAAAGAAGACCTGTGTTAATCAAAATCAATCTGTCCATCTACCCAATCATCTACCTATCACCTATCGTCACCATCGATCATCTATCATCTATCACCCATTTATCTATCTTCTTATCATCTATTTGTTATCTATTAATCATCTATCAATCTAGCAACTATCACCTATCATTTATTACCTATTATTTTTCATTTATCTGTCACTTGTCACCTATCACCTATTACCTACTACCTATTATCTACCATCTACCTACTATCCATCTATCTATCGTCCCTCTCCCCTACCGCTCGCGGTTTACCCCACCACACTCATCTTTTGGGCCCCGCGTCTGCACGCGGCACTGTCCACCTCTCGCTCCTCACCTTCCGCCCCTCCCGGTCCGGGTTCCGCCCGAGTCCCGGAGTGCGGGGCGCAGGCAGGCGCTGTCCCGCAAGCGGCCGCCGGGTGGCAGCAGGCGCCCGGCGGTGCGGTTGTGGCTGGCGCGGTTGGTTGTGGTTGGCTCTGGGTTTCCAGCGCGTCCTTGTTCGCGCCTCCCTCGCCGCGGTGCGTGTCGCGGGTGCTGCTGAGACGGCCCGGTGCCTCCCTTCCGGCCTCGCGCCCTGCATCACCCGCGGAGAAAGCCAAGCCAAGCCCAGCCCGCTCCTGCCCCCGCCGCGGTCCCCGGGGAGACAGTGCAGTGTCACCCCTCTCCGACGGAGAGGAGCGCAGAGCTGGGCTGACTGCCTGGGACTCAGCCTGCCAGCCTGGGCTGTGAGGTTGGTGTAGGAGCCCGCAGTCCAGGCACAGGCGGGAGCCGGAGTCACCGCCTCCTCAGCTCCCAGGAGACCAAGAGCAGCTCAGGCCCGGGGTACTGAAGCAGCAGCATGTGTCCTGGGGTCCTCGGGCACACCATGGGACAGCCGCCACTCTGCACTCGCTCTGGGAGGCTGAGGCAGGACAGTTTCAAGTTGAACCTGGGCAACCTGGTGACTTGGAGAGACCCTGTCTCGAAACAAAAAATCCATTTGACACAAGGGCCGGGGATGGCGCTGCATGTGGAGAGCCAGGGATCAGTCCCCCACACCTCAACAAAATGGTGAAGACACAGAGCGCTACCTGCACGCAGACCTGGAGTGGCCCACAGCCAACTGAGTCCCGCCAAGAGGCCCAGCAGAGAGGCCCAGGCCACGCCCGAGCGTCTTCCTGCCTGTCTCTACCCCAGGGAACTTAAATGTCAGCTCTGCCCTGCCCTCGTCCTAGGGGAGAAACTGAGGCTTGCAGAGGGCCGGCAGCAGAGCCAAGACTTGAAATTGGCCTCTGACTCTGGAGTAAACTCCAGAGTTTACTCCTTCTGTCGCTGACCTGCCTTGGGACCGTCTGTGACAGAGGACTTGCTCAGTAAGGAGCAACAGGGTTTTGAGACAGAGTCTTGATGTACATTTCTGGCTGGCCTTGAATTTATCAAGCAGCCCAGGCTGGCCTTGAGCTTGCAGTGGTCCTCTTTCCTTAGCCTCTCAAGTGCAACAGAGATCTCTAATTGGATCAAGGAGGCAGCTTGAAGTTTTTTTTGCAGCCCCCCACTGTCTGGGTTGCTCCCATTGCAGGAAGGGCTGGCTGGTGGCAGTGGTGGTCTCCAGGCTGCCCTGGCCCTGAGCCTCTGGATGGCCGTGTGGTCCAGGCCATCGCTGTCCAGGCCCTGACCGTTTGGGTTCGGGTGAGTCTTGGCAGCATCATGTGCTCTGCATGTGAGCTGGCCTGGCTACCTCCTGGCCTGCCTGCCTGGGCCACATTGTCGCTGGTCAGAGGCCACGGCGGGAGGATGAGGGAGGCATGGGGCGGAGACCTTGGGGGACAGGCGGATGGGTGGGTGGCCCAGGGACAGCTGGACAGAGCCCTTCCTCATGTGGCCTCTCGGGGGGCAGCTGTGCCCTGTGTCCCTGTTCCAGCTGCCACTGAGGGGTGAGGACTCGGCCCATCACTTCCTCTAGGTCTGGGAGGTGCCACTTTGCTGCCCACCATGTCTTCCAGGGGAGTGGGAGTCCCAGGGGCCTGGCCTGTTCTCCCATGCTGTCAGGGTCCTGTGACCCCTGTGACCCCAGGATGCAGACATGAGACCTGCCAGTCTGGTGTCCTCCTGGGCAGATGGGGAAGTAGCTTCCCAGACAGCAGTGACAGACACAGTTGGGGCCTGAAGCAAGGTAGTCATTTACACACTAGCCAGAAAGTCAGGGATTCCCAAGCATTCTCTGCAAAGCACCAGCTTCCACACCTCCTCTGCCTGTGGTCTCTGTGAGCTTCCTCTGAGTGCTGGGGGTTTCATTTCCTCCTCACCTCTAGCAGGAGAGGGCAGGGGCTCTGGGTTGAGGTCTGTGGGGCTTTGCTCTGTGCTGGGGCCTCCACAGAGCTGGACCACAGCAGCTGCTCCATAGGGATCGGTGGGGTGGGCCCTGAGCAGCCAGGATGGGGCCCAGGATTCAGGCCAGGGTTTTTTGGGCTTTGCTAGCCCCCAAGGCACCAAATGCTAATGGGCGTGGGCTGTGGTCATCTGCCCGGGGCAGCTGACCATTTGTTTGTGGTCAGACAAGCTGAGGAGGGTGATGTGTGTGTGTGTGTATGCCCTCCCCTTATGCCAGCTCTTAGGGACACAGTTGCAGCCTCCCAGACTCAGAGTGACTTTGAAGTAGCTCTGCAAGATGAGGAGCTGAGCAGGTGGGCTGAGCACTGAGATTCCAGCACCCACCACCAATCATGGGGGATTGAGCACTGAGCATTAAGTATGGAACACTAAGCACCCAGCACCAAGCACCAAGTATGGAGGACTGAGCACAGCACATGGAACACTGACCAGCACCAAGCACCAAACACAGAATGCCAAGCACAGAGAACAGAGCACAGAGCACTGAGCATTGAACCCCAAGCACGGAGCACCAAGTACTAAGCACTGGGTGCTGGTATGCAGCATTTTGATGTCTGCCCATGGTGGCAGTGGCAAAGCCCCTGTGGGGTCTTCTTGGTACTGGCTCTAGGTGACCCAGTGAGCCACCCTTCCTGACCTTCCAGGTATCTCTCCCCTTCACACAGTAAGTGACCAGGGCATGGTCCTTTCTTAAATTTTATTTTTAAGAGAATAAAACCTGGGGCTGGGGATTTAGCTCAGCGGCATAAGCGCCTGCCTTGAAAGCAGGCAGTCGTGAGTTCGATCCCTGGTACCGATAAAAAACTAAAAAGACAAAAAAAAAAAAAAAAAAAAAAAAAAAAAAAAAAGAGAATAAAACCAAACAAAATAAAACAGAATAAAACTAATCAAAACAAACCGGTGAAAGCAATTACAGGACTTCAAAACAGAACAGTAGGAAGTCAACAGTGGCTATCATAGTATAGCTTATTATCTTCGAAACAGCTGCCCGTGCCATCATAATAAAATCAAACCAAACAAAACAGAATAAAGCCAGTCAGGACAAAACAATACAATTGATACAGAACTTTAAAACAAAATAATAAGGGTCAGGGGTTTAGCTCAGTGGCGTAAGTGCCTGCTTGGCAAACACAGGTTGTGAGTTTGATCCCTGGCACTGGAAAAAAAAAAAAAAAAAGGGAATTAACAATGGCCACCACCTTCTCTTTCCTCCTCTTTCACTTTCACAATATCTATTGTGCATTTTGGTTCCCACTAACTCCTTCCATTTTTTATACTAGAGAGACCACTTGATGTTCACCCATGTGGGTCTGAACCATTTTATCCATAAGCAAGATCTCAAGTTGTATCCATTTACCTACGAGAGCCTTGTGATTGGCCTTTTTTACAGCTGAGTAGCTTCCCATTGTATAAAAGTGCCGTATCTTTCTTATCCATTCTGTAGATGATGGGCCAGCTATCCCTGCTTTTTCCGTTTCCCTGTTCATGGAGCATTATTTCTCTCCTTTGACTTTTAGTCTATGAATTTCCTTTTGAGTTAATGTGTTTCTTGTATACTGCATATTTTTGTTTGTTTGTTTTGGTACTGGGGATCAAACCAATGACCTCATGCTGCCAGGCAGGCACTTATACCTCCAGCCTACTACATATTGATGGATCTTGTTTCTCGAGCCACTCTGCCTGTGTTTCTTTTTATGGTGGATTGAGGCCATCTACATTAATGGTTATGGCCAACATGTACTGGCTCATCTTTGCCTTGCTTGTTTCCTGCCATTGGATGCCTACTTTCCCCTCCGTTCAACTGTCTTCCCCACTGAGTGTGATCCCATTCTGCTGATGTTCCTGGGCCTGTGGTCATTTTTCTTTCTATCTAGAATGTCCTTCAGTTCTCTTTGTAGGGCTGTCCTTTGTCATGGAAGTATCTTACTTCTCCATCAGTTCTGAAAGACAGTTTTGCAGGGTACATTAATCTGAGTTGGAAATTGTTTTCTTTCAGGACTTGAAGTACTTCACTCCAACCTCTTCTTGACTTGATGGTTTGTGTTGAGAAGTCTGCTGTGATTCTGATGGGTTTTCCATGGTAAGTGATCTGTCTCTTTACTCTTAACAGCCTTTAATATTCTGTTCTTGTGCTGAATTTCTGGGATCTTGATTATTATATGTCTGGGTGGAGGTTTATTTTGGTTATGGCTATTTGGAGTGTTATATGCTTCAGTTATCTGTATGTCAGGTCCTTTCCCCCTGCTTGGAAAGTCCTCTGCTATTACTTCTGTAAGTAATCTCTTTGTGTCATTTGTGTTGAGTCCTGCTTTTACACTGACACCTATCCGTCGTAAGTTATTTTTCTTTGTGTCTTGCAGCCATTGAGTGTTATTTCCTGGTTCCTTGTTATTTTTAAGAGATCTTTTCTTTTGTGATTACTAACTGTGATCCTGTCTTCAAGGCCTAAAAGTGTATCTTTAGTTTCTTTCAAGTGGTTTTGCCAGTTTTCAATGGAGTTTTTAATTTCTTGGATATCTCTTTGAGTCTATTTAATGCATTCCACTTCTCTATATTACTCATTCAAGGTTTCCCTCTTCTTTATGCTCCTTTTTAAAAAATCTATGTCTTCTTTAGATACGCTCAGTGATATTATGTTTGTCACTTCTTCTTTTACCTGAGACATTGTTTCTGATCTGATTTCTTTTGTAGCCTCATGAAGAAGTTTCTCACTACAGTTGCCATCATCCCAGAAATTTCAGCTGTGTGACTTCTGCTTTCATCCGTGTCCATGTCTCCTGGGCTTGTTCTGCTTAGGCTGGAGGCCAGAGCTTGCCTTTTGCTCCTTTGTCTTGACATTTTCCTGGGTTCCTCCAGATGAGTAGGTTGTGGGGTTCTGGGAGCTTCCCACCTTGGCTACCCATCCACAGTGTAGAGGAATAGGTCAGGCGCCTGGGTTTCTCCCTACAGGTTCCCCAGAAGGCTGTGGGGTGCGAGGCAGGGTTCTCCAAGGCGTGAAGAACTGGCTGTCTGCCTTTGGGAGAGTCCCATGGTGCCCTGCATGCATGTGAGGGCTGGGCTGGCTGCCTCTCCCTGCCCATGCTGGTTACTTGTGGGAGAGTCCTGATGGCAGCCTTTGTGTGCATGGGGGCCTGGGCTCTTTTTCTGTTTTTCTGAGACACAGTCTTGCTATGTTGTGCAGGCTGACCTTGAACTTGCAGGGATCTTCCTGCTTCAGCCTCCCTGGTGCTGGCACGTGGATTTTGATGTGTGACATGTGCTTGATTTCGTTTCTCTTCCTTTGTATTTCTGTCCCTCCCTCCTTGTCTATACCTCCTCTTTGTAAAAATATATGGAATTAACTCCCTAAATCTATAACTTTGGGAATTTCTCATAAAAATCCAGAATCAGCAGTTACCTTGACAGAAACTAAGGCATGGGAACACTGGGTCCATATTTCTAGTGGACAACAAGACTTGTGCTAAAGAGACCTCTTTTTTTTGGTATTTTTTTCTTATAGCCAGGGTTTCCCTAAGTTGCCTATTCTTATACACCTGGTGGGGTGGTGGGGAGGTGCATATTTTAACATTATCCCCTGTGCCCTCCTCTCCTTCTTGTCTAGAGGTGGGGGGCAGAGTGAGACGGTGTTAGAGACAGCTGAGTTAGATAGAAATATTACAGGCAGTCAGACAGGGATGGACTCTCAAAGGAACCAGTGTAGAAGCCCATGTACCTGTGACTATAGGGGAGACAGACACCTCCTGCTGTGGGCCAGACTATAAGATAAACAATAAAACAAATGCACCCACATCCTAAGAATAAACATCAGGGATTGATATTCCAAATAGGTCTCTATCACCTTGAGGAAGCCACTAACCTAACCCTCTACAGGAAAGCCCCTGCTCTAAATGCATATCTGCTTGTTATGTGACTCACTTCCCCATTTGTCCCTGATTTAATCAATTTTACCCGAGCAATTATACTTGTAATCTTATTGGTTGATCATAGTTCTGTCCCACCTCCTGCCCACCTTGCAAGTTCCCATTTTCTCCCACCTTGTACCCACCTCACCTTGGTTGGGGTTTTGCCCTGTTAAAATTCCTACAAAAGACAGGAGTCTTTGGCAACCCACTCGGGACCCCTTCTGTTTCTCTTTCAGACAGAAGTTTTCATTCTTTCAATAAATACATTCTACTCTTAACCTCCATTGTTCCTAAACTTCATTCTTCCATTTTAGAGAACATGGACTTGTGCTGGACATCTGGTAGGTTGGGAGTTTCTTTTCCGTATACCATTTGGTGGTCTTCTGCTGAGATCATTGGGTGGAGGTAAGAGTTTGCCTTTGTTTCATAGGCTCTGGACTGAGACTCATTTAGGTAACACATTTTTGTGTTTCAAAGTTTGATCTTTTCCCATTGCTTATAATTGCTTGTGCTTTGACTCTTACATAGTTTTGTTAAAATGATGATAAATCTGATTAAAATATGGGAAGGCTATAAGGTAACGATACTTCGTCAAAGGGACTTTTTATTCCTGTTTTGTTCTTGTACATGTTGTGTTTGAACTAGTTACTAAATTTACTGGTACGCCTTGCTTGACTTGATTTAGACAGTGATGCTAGAGAGAATAACATGAGAATGCTATTTAGTATAAATTTAGTATAAATTTCTGTAAAACATCTCTCCTTAAATGAAATCAGCTCAGATTCAGAATGTATGTCTTTAATGAAACACGGTCTCCTTCCACCAGTTAAGAGCCACTAGGTCCGTGGCTGTTTTTAAGCCTTAGAGGACTGGTTTCACTGGGCAGACTGGCTCTCATCTTCCCCTACACTAGAGGACATGTCAAGCCTGTTCTGCTTCAGTTTCCTTTCTCTGGCCTTCTAACCTTCTCCTGCCACTCTGTACTTTCCTTTTTAGAGACATGTAAAATCAGAAAGAAAAGAGTTCTAGACTGTGTCAACATTTTCCTCCCACTAAGATAGGCCCATAGGAGATGAGTGTTTGCTAACACCAAAGACAAGGAAGTCATCTTAGCTGAGGGACACATATTCCATCTCTGGGTCAGAGGTATCAGAATTGTGCCCATCTAAGAGAATACACATAGAAGTCATGTTCTGGCTTAGTGTTCTTGGCAGGTCGCCCTTGGGAGACTGAGTCTGAAACACAGTGGAAACAACTGACTTCTGGGTGAAGCCAGAAAGAGTTGTTTCCAAAAGCACCACACTTATGGACCAAAACACATTTAGCCTGAGGGAGGCTCTCCAATCTTTCATTTATGTGTATATAAAATATTTCAATAATAAGTTTTGGACTTTACAATCTTTATTGCAAACTTCTAAAGCTCTAGGTACTGATCTTGCTCAGGCTTTTAACTATCCCTAAACAACTCTGACACACAGTGGTTACTCTGCCAGCGAATTAAATGCACCTAAAACAGCTGCACTCTTAAAAGCAGATCACAGGTTTCCCCAGCATCTCTTTGGTGAATCCCCATTCAAGTCAGACGGACAGAATGTTGTCCACTTGGAATGGAGTGGAATGGAATGTTGACCAGACAGACAGCTGGATTCCTTTCTGGAGACTGACCTCTGGTTGTGTGGGCCAATAGAAACTGAGAACAACTGAGGGGTCATGGCCAGGGCTACTCTGGCGAATACCCAAAGGATCCTCAGTGGAAATTGGCTCCCGACCATAGTAAAATCTCCACTTATCTATTGTGCTTATTGCTCTGTTTTTAGTAAACTAAAAACATACCCTAAGCTCCTCAGGCAATTTTAAAACCACTTAGACTACCCCTCCCTTCAGAAATTAGGCTGTGGCAGCTTGCAACAACTGTTTACATTTTATAGCGACCAGTAGGGAATGATTTGCATTTGTGCTTTACATATGTTAACCAAGAGAAAAAAGAGAGAAAGGGATTTTAGTCAGCCTTTCCTTCTATGTGTGCATAGAAGACTGATGTGCCTTTACTAACCATGTAAAATGATAAACATGTTTAACCTGTGAGCTTCAAAGATATAAAAATTTAAATAAGCATAGCCATGTCCTGCTGCTGGGAAAGATCGCCTAGGTAGTTAGATAGATAACATAAATGCCTTGGAGGCCTCTTTGCCCTAGGGCCCAGGATAGAATGCCCCAGTGAGTTGCTTTATCTATCTCCGGAGGGGATCTCCTTAGTAGCACATGCAGAGAAGTGCCTTAAGTAGTTCCTACTCACCTTGTTATGTCTGCCCTCTTCCAATGAACAAAAGGCAATAGTTTAGGGCTGGGGATTTGGCTCAGCAGCATAAGCACTTGCCTTGCAAGCAGGCAGTTGTGAGTTCGACCCCCGGTACCTAACAAAGTTATGCTTCCTTCTTTAAATAGACCTGTCACAATAACATAAATGTTATAATGGAAACAAATTTCAAGAGCTACCAGGGAAGATAAAATTACGCACCATTTTGAATGTGGATAGGCTGATTGAATTTTGTCTTCTCTTCTCTCTAGATGGCATCCACCTGCCTTGGAGTGGAATCAACCTTAAGGACATCTTGAGGACATTATCCAGTAGAAATAAGAAAGGGATGTCTAATTATTTCTTTTTGCATAGATAAGTGGCTCAATGTCAAAGTCTTTCACTTCTCTGGAATGCATTCTTAAGCACTGAAAGATGGTCAACCCTTCCATGTTGAAAAAGAGCCATTTAATATTTTTCTGCACGAGTGCATGGCCTACCTATCCCCTAGAGCCAAAATGGAATACAGAGGGAAGTATTAATTATGATGTTCTTTTATAACTGAAGTCACACTGGATGAAAGAGGAAGAATGGTCAAAATTGCTTTACGTTCAAACTTCTTTTACATTAAGAAATAATTCTTATTTATGCTCAAGGTATAATTGCAATCTGTATGATCCTACTGCCATTCATAGGTCTCTTTCTCTCAGTGACTTAAAGCAAATCAAGTGAGAACTAGGAAAATTCTCAGATGAGCCTGATAAGTACATCAATGTCTGTAGAGGGTTTACTCAGCCCTCCAAGCTAGGCTGGAAAGATGTAATATTAATCTTAAACCAAACATTGACTTGTAGTGAGAGACAGGCAGCATTACAGGCTGCCATTACATTTGGAGATAAGTATCGCTAATTTTAGAAGGCCAGAAGATAGACAGCAGGGGAACCACCAGCTCCCACCGGGGCACAAGCAGTTCTTGACCAACACCCGTGCTGGCCTGACAGCAAGACAGGAGATTGGAGCAGCAGACATTTTCAAGTGCATATTCTTGAAGGTCTAAGCAGAACACAACCCAAGCCCTCTAATTATTTTAGATTGTCATCTGTTTTCCAAGAGAAAAACCCCTCTGCCTTTTTAGATCATTTACTAGAGGCACTAGTAAAACATACTTCCCTAGATCCTGATTCAATAATCGGAAAGATTTTGCTTAAAGACATGTTTATTACCCCGTCAACCACAGATATTAGAAAAAAAGTTACAAAAGGTAACTTTTGCTCCAGATAGTTCACTTCATACTTTAGTAAAAACTGCGTTCTTAGTATTCTATAATCGAGACTGGGAAAGAGACCAAAAAGTAGCTGCCCTGTTAGCAGCCTTGAAAGAAACAGATCTAAAGTCTGATTCTCAGGGCTCCAAGAAGAGCTCAGTGCTGAGACCCAGCGGCTGCTACTGTGGAAAGCCAGGCCATCTTTTTTTTGTTATTGTTTTTGACTTTTTTTAATTTTAAAAAGATTAAAAGAGGATATAACAAAGCAGATCATCAGAGCAATGCAAGTAACACAGCATTTTACCACAAGACAACCCATAATTAACAGTAACCACCATAGTGTCTCTTTCTTTGACATAGTTGAAATAGTTGTATTCATATACAATAGTATCAAACATAACAAAACAGTATAAAAGCATTCCAGAGAATGAAAGCATTACAGGACTTTCAGAACCAAATAGCAGAGAACGAATAATGGCTACTATATTATCTCACTTTCCATAGAAAATTTGTTTATACTATCACACATAATAATATCCAATAAGATACAACAAGATAGAACCAAAGGAAACAGAAAAAACAAAAGCATAGTAGGACTTCAGAGTAAGATGAAACTAAATCAGCACTGGCTATTCTAATGCTTTTTTTCTTTAAAATAGCTGCTTATGCTATCACAGATGATAAAATCAAACAAACCAGGATAAAACCATTCCAACCAATGAATGCAGACATTATAAAGCTTCAGAGCAATGTAATGGGGAATCATAGTTACTATAAACTCTTAGGTACTCTTACCATTTCTTACACTAGGAAGCCAGGCTATCTTAAAAACTGCACTCAGGCAGAGGCCCTGGAGTGCAGATTCTTCTTCCCAGGTGGTCCAGCAGGACTGAAAGGCCTCGGGGCACCCATGATAGTGGTGGGAGACACTCATCTCCTTCCTCTGGCCAGACCGCAACTCTATGGAGGAGCCTTGAGTAATGTAGACTAGAGGAAAAACCAGTGTATTACTAGACACTGGCAAGTATCTCTTTGTCCTTCTCCAACTCTAGCCTTCTAGGCATTGTACTTCAATAAAAACAGTCACCAAAAAACATCTTGCTTAGGCTGTAACCAGGGTAACTTTCTCTTCACCCATTCCTTGTAGCTATGCCTCAAAGCCCATCCTGGAGAGATTTTATCCTGACTAAATACTGTAACATACAGCCAGCTTTCCAACTAATCAACGTGATACTGAGACTGGTTTTTCACATATTATTTGTGTAAAAAAATAACAAGATAGTTTCTCATTGGTCAAAATAATGCATTATTCTGGCTTTTATATGTTATCAAAAATTTAGAGATAATTGTTACCAAGGCTCCAGGGATTTATGACAAAGTGGCAAACCCCATCAATAAAGAGGCCTCAGAGCCAGTGGATTACAATTGCTATCCCTTAAAAACAGGTTCTAAACTTACTCATCAGCTCTACTGCTCATGCTTTGATCTTACATGCTCTAATTTTTCAGAAAATTTGTTCTTGCGTAGAAGATGCCAAACCTTAAATAACCATAAAAGTAAAGCCAATAACAAATATGCTTTTACTGGGATCCACCAGATCTTGTCCCGATAAAAGGTTATACGACACATACTGAGGCCTTAATGAACTATACTCAGTGGGTCCTAAATGACACCTCAGCTGGCCTCGCTCCTAAATAAAAAAGTAAAAGTAATCAGACAAGTCATCCTCCAAAACTGGAAGCCATTAGACATGCTAACAGCTGCACAGAGGGCACTGGTGCCACTGTAAAAACTAAATGCTGTGTGTACATTCCTGATCCTTCTGTTAATATCTCAGTAGCTGTTAAAGATATTAGATGACAAATCAGTGACATGTAAGACTCTAAAATTGCTTGGCCCTTATCCTTATCCTCCTTCTAGGAAGCCATGACTAGCTCCTCTTGGTGGAAATCTTTGTTAGTTGTACTCAAAATTATCCTATTATTTCTACTATTTGGCCCATGCATACTTAGTTGTTTCTCTGCCTTTGTCGCCTCCAAACTTAAAGCTGTGTTCCTACCCAAGATGAAAATGTCTGGTGTCTATCGAGGGCCTTTCGATAGACCTTCTGCAGAGTATCCCTGCCTGCCAAAGGAGACCTACAACCCTCTTCAGTCCGAAGAAGCCAGATCAGTCATCACCCATTCCTCCCTCACGGCAGTGCAGGGTGTTTCTTCAGAGGGGGGAATGTTACAGGCAGCTGAGTTAGACGGAAATATCACAGGCAGTCAGACAGGGCTGGATCCTCAAAGGAGCCAGTGCAGAAGCCCAGATTCCCTGCAATTGTGAGGGAAGCCAGACCTCAAAACAAAAGATAAAACAAATACACACACCCTAAGGATAAACATCAGGGACTGATATTCTAAATAGGTCTCTGTCACCTTGAGGAAGCCAGAAGGAGCTGCTAACCCAATCTCCTGTGGAAGGATCCCTGTTCTATGTTTATACCCGCTTGCTACATGACTGGCTGCCCCATTTGTTTCTGATTTAATCAATTTTACCTGTGCAATTATACTCACGATCTTATTGGTTGAGCACAGTTCTATCCCAGCTCATGCCCTCTTTCCAAGTTCCCATTTTTCCTCACTTTGGACCTGATAGAATTTTCAGTGCAGCTAAAAGGATAAAAAGTATGAAATAAAAGTGGCCTTTAGTTTAAGAATGTGGAGAGAGACTGCATGACCCTCCGGGGTCTGGCAATCTCTCCGCCCCACATGTGGTGTGGGGGCATCCGCGTAGCTTAGGTTTGGGGTGGAGCCTAAGGGGCATTACTGAGGCACAGGTAGCCCATTGGAACTCATTTCGGACCACAGGTAAATTGCCTAGGGGCGGGAAAGGTGACCTCAAGATAGAGCCCCTTGGTTCCGCCTCCCAGCCTCCCACTGGCTACAGTGTCCCATCTGGGGCAAAATCCTTTCAAGACCCGCCTCACCTTGGGGTTTTGCTCTATAAAAATCCTAAAAAAGGTAAGGTCCTCAGGACCCCTTCTGTCTCTATCTCAGACAGAAGCTTTCTTTCTTTCAATAAATATTTCTGCTCTTAACCGCCATTGTTCCTAAAATTCATTCTTCAGTTTTAGAGAACATGAACTCACCCTGGACATCTAGTAGGCCGAGAGCTTCTCTCCCCATATCATTCTCGGGTCCTCACTTCTGTCCATCTCTTCTCTTCTTTTCTGTGCAGTTTAACTCTAGCTGCCTGCCCCGCTGGGTGCTGGAGAGGCGCTTATTTGAACCTTGTCCCTGGTTCCCTCCCCTCCTTCCTGCCCAGAGGTGAGTGGCAGTGTGAGTCTGGGGACCACAGCACCCACCTAGTGGCTGCCTCTTCCTCTGCCACAACGCCCTGTCCCTCCTCTCCAGTTCCACAGAGACCATAGAAGCCCCCAGACTGAAATGTGTCCCTGTTCCCAGCACACAGTCATCAGCAAGCTAGTTTCTCTCTCTGTGGACCTGACCCTTCCTCCTCAATTCATCCAGCAGTTTATTCACTCAGCAATCATTCAGTGCTCGCCAGCTGCACCCAGGTCCGTGTGTGCTTGGGGTAGAGTAGAAAACCAAAGAGCCCACCATGGCAGACCCCCTCCTTGGCTCAGGCAAGGCTCCACAGTTGCCTTGTGGAGCCTCAGTTTCCCCAGAGATTTTGCTAAGGATCATTTGTCAAGAGTCTCTCTTCTGGTGACTGGGTCCCCACCTTGTGAAAGCTTCTGCGTCACTGCCAACTGGCCCAGCCATCTGCGGGCAGCTGAGGATGGGGACGGTTCGCTTCTCCAGCCTGTGAGCCAGGACAGAAGGCCGAAGCCAAGGGGAGGAAAAGGACACAGGAGGCCAGGAGGGGCAGGAAGGGAGCCCTAGTGTGAAGTCGGTCTGGGCTGGTGGGGGGGCAGGAGGCCCCAGCAGGGCCCCCAGGAGGGCCGGCCAGATGCCCCGCCGGTGCTGCGGAATCTCACACCCTTCCTGCCCCGCCCCGCCCCTGCCCCTGCCCCTACCCCCGCCACTGCTGCAGGCCAGGCTGGATTTCAATCTGCATAATTTGTCCCCTTGCAAGGGGCTGGGAGGGACTGAGAGGAGGAGTAGGGAGCTCCCCAAAGGGCAGGCAGGAGGGGTGGGGTCCGGCGGAAGAAGGAGGTGGCGGCCGAGGAGGGGGCGGGGCCGGGAGCCGTCGCGGGCTCTGGGCGCAGATAACTTCTGTACCCCGCCCGCCGCGGGGGTCAGTGCGGTCTCCTCGTCCGGTGGGCAGGAGAAGGCGGAGGACAACAAAAAAGCGGGCTGTGGCTCGGCGTGAGGAGGTGGCCGGGGAGGACTCTGGAGGGCCGAGGACGCGTCCCGGAGAGGGTGAGGCACAGCGGCGGGACGGGGACACCCGGGGCTCCTCCTGCAAGCTGAGCCGGGAAGGCGTCGGGGCTCCTCCTGCAAGCTGAGCCGGGAAGGCGTCGAGCTCCTGAAGCTCCCGCTGCAACCCGCCAGCCCGAGACACCGGTGCCATGGCGCTGGCCACCCCGGGAGCCCTGGCCGCCACCACGCCTGTCCCCGGCTCGGAGGAAGAGGGCGATTTTGACAACTATTACTTAGGGACCGACAACCAGTCGGAGTGCGAGTACGCAGATTGGCAGTCGTCGGGCGAGCTCATCCCCGCCATCTACCTGCTGGTCTTTTTCCTGGGCACCACGGGCAACGGCCTGGTGCTGTGGACCGTGTTCCGGAGCGGCCGGGAGAAGCGGCGCTCGGCCGACGTCTTCATCGCCAGCCTGGCGGTGGCCGACCTGACCTTCGTGGTGACGCTGCCGCTGTGGGCCACCTACACGTACCGGGACTACGACTGGCCCTTTGGGACCTTCTCCTGCCGCCTCAGCAGCTACCTGGTCTTCGTCAACATGTACGCCAGCGTCTTCTGCCTCACTGGCCTCAGCTTCGACCGCTACCTGGCCATCGTGAGGCCGGTGGCCAGCGCCCGGATGCGGCTGCGGGTCAGCGGGGCCGTGACCACCGTGGGGCTGTGGGTGCTGGCCGCGCTGCTGGCCGTGCCGGTCATGGTGCTGCGCACCACCGGGAACCCCGACAACGGCACCAGCGTGCAGTGCTACATGAACTACTCCTTGGTGGCCACCTCGGTGGAGTCTGAGTGGGCCTGGGAGGTGGGGCTGGGCATCTCGTCCACCGCCGTGGGCTTCGTGGTGCCCTTCTCGGTCATGCTCACCTGTTACTTCTTCATCGCCCGGACCATCGCCGGCCACTTTCGCAAGGAGCGCGTGGAGGGGCTGCGCAAGCGCCGCCGGCTGCTCAGCATCATCGTGGTGCTGGTGGTGACCTTCGCGCTCTGCTGGCTGCCCTACCACCTGGTCAAGACGCTCTACATGCTGGGCGGCCTGCTGCACTGGCCCTGCGCCTTCGATCTCTTCCTCATGAACATCTTCCCCTACTGCACCTGCATCAGCTATGTCAACAGCTGCCTCAACCCCTTCCTCTACGCCTTCTTCGACCCGCGCTTCCGCCAGGCCTGTGCCTCGGTTCTCTGCTGGGGCCGCCACAGGTGCGGGGTCCCCGCTCACAGCAGCGGCAGCGGGGACAGGTCCGCCAGCTACTCGTCGGGGCACAGCCAGGGCCTGGGCGCCGGCTCGGGCAAGGGCGGGGAGCCAATGCAGGAGAAGTCTGTCCCCTACAGCCAGGAGACCCTCGTGGTGGACTAGGTGGCCCGGGGCCGGCTCTGGCCCCTGGGACCCGGTTAGTCCGGCCAAGCAGTCCCGGCTCCCCGGCTCGCCCTGCGGCCGCGGACAGGTGTGCGATTGAGTGGCGAGAGCCCACCTATGTACAAAATCTCGCAACGCCCCTCCTCCTCCAGAGCCTCAGTTTCCCCGTTTGTATGAAGTGGGGGAGGGTCCTGCAGCCCCTCCTTCGGGGACGCGTGAGTCCTGCCCCGCCAGGTGTGTTTGCTTCCCACTGAGATCCTCGCGCCGCTCAGCGCTGGCCCCTTCTCCCTGGCCCCTGCACCCCGCAGGCCCTCCCTCCCTCCCCCCACCTTTGCCTAGGATCCCGGGGCTCCCGAGGGTCTGCTGCGACTCTGGGCATGGCTGGAGGGGCGGCGATGGGGCAGGGCTGTGTGAGCGGAGAATCAGCCCCGACCCTGTGTCTGCAGTCGCAGAGCTCTGGAGACCAGCTTGGCTGAGGGCACTGAGGCAGAGGACCCCAGGGGTGATGCGCTTTCGGCTGGAGTTCCCCTGCCCCAGCCCCAGCCCCAGCCCCCTCCCGCCTCTGCCGTCCGGAGCAGAGGAAGCTGCGGCCCGCTGGACGTCCCGGTTCCGCTGCCCCGCGGTAGGGGTAGGGTGGGGGTTGGGCGGGGAGAAGCAAGGCCAGGTGGAAGAGCCTCTTCCTGTCCGCCTATTCAGCGCCCCTCCTGGGGCAGGGGGCTCTGGGTGCCAGAGCCCAGCAGGGCTGGGACCCTGGGAATTGTGCAAAGCTGCACCATAGGCCGAGCAGAAATGAGCTTGGATGAGTTCCCTCCCAGTCGGTTGGTTGGGAGAGAAGGGTTGGGGGGGCAGGAAGGGCACAGTGAGCGCACCCCATTGGGTGGGGGCTGACGGCTGGTCCGTGGTCTGCGCCTGTGCCCTGTTAGGCTGTGTCCTCTGCAGGGAGCCCCAGTCTTGGGTCCTACTGGGGGTGCTGCTTAGCACCCTCCCCAGCCCTGACCTTGCGAGCGTTCCCCTCCCCCACTCCTGCTTCTAAGGTCACCATCCCCTGCTTGTCAGGGGGTAGGAGGTGCGGTCTGGGTTCCCCTCCTGCCTCTGGGCAGCGGTGACAGGACAGTGGTGACGACAGGACAGCGGTGACGGCTGATGGTGAGATGTGCCCACCACCAGAGAGGCCTTAGGACAGTGCTGCCAGGGCCATGGAGAGTGGTGGAGGGCATGAACATCCTGCACTTGTCCCAGCTCTCTGGAACAGAGGACAAGACAAGTGTGGTGGGAACTGGAAGACCCCGGCACCATGAGCGAGGACAGTGTGGCCACCTGGGATGGAGCCCTTACAGAAGCAGAGGCAGGAGGGTCTCTTCACTTGGTCTCCTGCCTTGGGACCAGAACCTTCCCCATGCCCGCAGTGACCAGGTCACCCTCAGGGCACCCAGGAGACTGCAGTTGGGCTTTCTCCCCTCACCTCTTCAGGATGTCCCTGCTGCTTCCCGACCCCATCAGTTCCTGTGTCTCATCCAATAAAGTGTGTTGTGTCACTGTGTACAGCCTCTTCTCGGGGGAGGTCCCAGGAGGAGGAGAAGAACCTGAAGCTCAGTTCCAGAAGCTTCCAGAGGAGGGGACAGGGGCAGTGGGAGCCCAAGGAGGGAGTGGGCGGCAGAGGAAGAGTGGGGGCAGCAGGGGAAGTGGACACGGGGAAGGGAAGCATAGGGAGGGAAAGGAAGCTGAGAGTCAGCGGCTGCTCAGCTCAGAGACACACAAGGGTAGAGGACGGGTGGGGAGAAACTACAGTGCTGCCTCCCGCAGAGGCAGACTGAACGCCCGCCCACCCTTCCTTCTGTCCATCCGTCCATCCTTCTGTCCATCCATGCATCCATCCATCCATCGCCCATCAGTTTGCCATCTCCTGGGGATCCCTCCTTCCTGCAGTCCTTCTCACTTGAGGGTCCCACACAGATCAGGCCAGAGCCACACGGAAGTTTCTGCAGGCTGGGTGGGTGCAGGGGTGGTGACTGAGGACTGGTCCTGGTGGGGTCAGTGAACAGCTGTGCAGTGAACAGCTGTTCAGGTCACTGGGTGTCACCCTGACACCCAGTCATCAGGGCCATCTGGGTGTCCCAAATAGCTTCTGGGTGAGGCCTGGATAAAGTGGGTGCCAAAGACCAAGGAGGTGGAGCCTGAGAGCTGGATTTGGGTTGTCTGCCTGGGGGATGAGGGGCTGAAATGCTCTCTAAAGTCCACAAGTCTGGTGGGTCGGACACCCAGAAGCTGCCACCCCATGCTCTCCCCCCACCACCCTGTGCTGGAGACTAGACCCAGGGCCTCACACATGCCAGGCAAACTCTGCACCCCTGAGCTGCACCCTCAGCCCGGTTAAATGTCATTTGGGGCCTGGAGCTGGCTAATTGCTCATGCTGGCCTTGAACTTGGGATCCTCCTATCTCAGCTTCCCAAGTAGCTGTGGTTGCAGGCATGTGCCACCATATCTGAGCGGGGGTGGGGTGGAGGTGGGGGTTGTTTTGATTTTGCTGACTTCCAGCTTCTGCCACCCTTGAGCTGGAGCTGTCTTCCTTTAAGTCTTCTGCCAGGGGATCCCCAGTCAGGAGGTGGGCATTCTGGACCCTCTCTCCCTCTGAGCTGAGTGGCAGGAGATGCCGTGAGGAGACACACAAGTCCCTTGGAAGATCCAGTGTCCAGCCCACAGAAGCCAAGGTGGCCCTCAGCACGGCAGGATGGAGGTCTCAGCTGCAGGGAGTGGGCAGTTTGCGGGACAGGACCTGGAGGAAACAGCTCTTCAAAGTAGATTTTGGGATGGGGAACTCTTACGGTTAAAGCATCAGAGCACTGCTTCTCTGGTGGTCTAAGTGCATTTTCCAGTGCTTTATGTAGCTCACAGGTCTGGAGACCATGAGCTCGGTGCCAGCACCCACTGAGCCTCATGAGGGCTGAGTGTGGCAAAGGCTCCCAGGGGAGAGAAGAAGGGAGGGGCTGAGGCGTTGCCCCATAATGACCTGCTCCATGCAATCCCAGTCTTCTGAGACCTAACTCCTTCCAACCAGACTTTCACCCAGGCTCCTGAGAAAGCCATCAGCCCAGTCACAAGCATCCCAGGATCTGATCACCCTCTGGGCTCTGCCTCTCGAGGCTGCCATGTTGAGGAATTAACCTGAGTTGGCTTGCACTGGCCACACACATCCAAGCTGTAGCATAGTGTATTCATTCAACAAACCCAGAGATTCGGAGTCTGCTCCATGCCTGGGCTGACTGACGAGCTGGAAGTACTACCAGATACTTTCTCTGTCTTCATGCAGCAACTTGGGGAGCTCTTCAGCTCCAGAGGGGTAAACTGAGGCCCGCGGAGGGAAGAGAGACAGTTTACACGTGGCAACACGGCGTGGGCAGCATCGTGGAAGGAGGACTCAGGTTTCTCGCTGTGGGGCAAGAGCGTTTGTTCGCTCAGAGGTCGGTGAGGGCTTTACTGAGACCCACAGGTTGTGGTTGGAACCCAGTCTAGGTTGGGCCACAGCGGGGAGGACCAGAGTGCTGCCACTGGGTGCTTTTCTCTCATGCTCTTTATTTCCAAAAACTTTTAGCTTTATAGAGCTGCTGTGCAGTACGGAGTGTTCCCCAGGTCCCACACCCAGCTACCTTTCTAGTTAGCTTCTTACATCAGAGTGGCCCTCCTGTCGCCGTTAATAAGCCAGATGGGAGACTGCTGGCAGCCAGTGCCCACTGTGTCCAGGTCTCTTTACTTTGGGTTTTTTTTTTTAAAACTTCACATTCTTTGTCAGTTCCAGATCCCACATGACCCCAGGTCCTCCCATCTCTTGGCTTCTCATGACCCTGGCAGCTTCTCAGTCCCTGTTTGATGACCTTGCTGGTTTTGAGAACTTCCAGTTGGGTGTTTTGTCCTTTGTATTTTTTTTTTCATTTAAAAATTTGTTTTAGTTACTGGCAGTTGAACTCATGATCTTGCACTTGCCAGAAGCCAAATGCATTTTTTTAAAAAAAAATAAATATTGTTTGTTAACATGTAGTGGGCACATGCTAGCTGATGAGGACAGAGAGGGAAGGAATAAATCACATACCAGTGACTCCTGCTTCTCTGGAGTTTACCAGTCAGTAAGAAAGTACGTTGAGGGTTGTTGCAGCAAGGGTATAAGGTGCAAGGGAGGCACACATGGTCACCGGTCCACCCCACAGAGGGATCGAGACCAAAGAGTGCGCCGGCAGAAAGCAGGCATCCACCCACTCCGATGTCAGGCTGTCTCTCCGCCAAGCCATACTGTCCATCTGCCCCTGACTTCTTCCTGCAGCCATTCTGGAGTCTTCTTTCGTGACTGTCTTGATGAGATAAGAAAAAATACAGTGGATGCGCTGCCGAGCCTCACCCATTGGAAAGGCAGCTGGTAAGAACAAGACGCCGGGTCCTCACCCACCTCAGTCACCGAGTCTTGCACCATTCGACTTTGGCTCTTCCCCAGAATCAAAATGACCATGAACACGGAACATTTTGAATTGATTCAGGACTCTGAGGCAGCAGGACAGGCCAACCAAGGACACTCAAGAGATGATGGAAAAGAAGCAGAGTAAAGGCGAGAACAGGTGGTCTTTGTTTACTGCAAGGAAGTTGATTCCTTTTTTTCTGAGACAGGGCCTCACTATGTAGTTTAGGCTGGCCTTGAACTCATGGTGATCCTCCTGCCTCAGCCTCCTGAGAGTGCTGGGATTACTGGTGTGCACCACTGTGCCCCGTTGGAAGTTGATTTCTTGTTTTTTAATCTTTTTTTTTTTTTTTTTTTTTTTTGAGACAGGGTCTTTCTATGCAGTTCAGGTGGGCCTTGGATTCACTTTGTAGCCCAGGCTGGTCTCGAACCCGCAACAATCCTCCTGCCTCAGCCTCCTGAGTGCTGGAATTACAGGTGTGCGCCACCACGCCCGGCTCTGGATGTTGATTTCTTTTAGGAGAGGCCAGAATGGTGAAGTAAAGGTGGGACCTGGGGACCTGTATAAGCTGAGCGGTACTGACTCGGAGACCTGCCCCGATTAGCCCAGGTGTCCTGGGCCTCCGGAGCTGCCTCTTAAGAGCTCAAGGCCAGGACAGCCTTTCCTCAAGTCACAGCTCTGCAGCTCCATAGTGGCTGGCTCGATATTTGTGCCAGAAATCCTGCTGGGAGCCTCTTGGGCTGAATAATGGTGCTCAGGGCTGGCGGGCTTCCTGGGGAAGGTACCCTGCCAGATGGAGCCGGTGCTGAGTCAAAGCTTCTGGTAGCCCGAGCTGGGGGAGGGACCTGTGTGTGGCACAGGGGAGGCACCGCGAGGGACCAGAAAACAACACCTGGACTTTCCCCGTCTATAAAAATACCCAAGGAAAACTTCTCTTCCGGCCCCGAAAGAGTCAGGCCGGGTTAAAGGGCACCCAAGAGGGTTGGGAAGCCTTGATTCTGGGCCCAGATGCCGTCCAGAGGTTTGGAGGAGGGCTTCCTGCAGGATGCACATGGGGTTGGCTTTGATGACAAGAGAGGAACCAAGGCTCCAAGCCAGGTGGCCATTGTGGCCTCTGGGTTAGAGAGAGGACTCCACAAACAGGACAGTGCTGGCCCAGCATCTGGCGGTTTCTGTCCTGTGGCCCTGGGATTGGACAAGGTGGGTGTGACACTGACCCTCAGGAAAACAGACACAGCAATGGGATGGCCGGTGGGTTTCCGGGATGAGACCCGGAAGTGCTCATGTGTCCCTGAGGTCCAGCTGGCTGCCACTGTCCTGGGTCTGCTGCAGGCCATCAGGGCCTGGAGCGGGTGGGGATAGGGATTATTTGCTGTGCTGATTGTAAGCTCTGCTGCAGTTTCTGCAGGCATTGATGGTGAGACAGGTGCCTCGAGCAGGAGGAGGATTCAGTCCATAACCCAAGGGAGCATAGTCGTCAGGCTTGGGAAAAGCAACAGCATGCTGGGGCTGGGGCCGGCCAGTGGAAGTACATCGATGGGGTCGCTTTATTAACCCATTGCTGAATTCACCTACTGCTGTCACCTCAGGTCATCTTTTCTCTGCGTGGCAGTCGGTTCTGGAGAGGACGCTCCTCAGAGTAGACAGCAAACAACGTGGTGTTGGTGTCTACAGTTCATGATCCCAGCGACTTAATGTGTCTTCTTCTAAACCGTGGTGCTTGCCAGGCTGCCCGTCTTGTTAAGAGTGGCCGAGGAGAGCGGATGCTCACCTTAATGTATCTCTTACGGGCTGTGCTATCAGGATCACTCACCCCGAACTCCTATGTGTGGAAGTGCAGCCATTGGCTGCAGCTCTGGCTGTTCCGGGGGTAAGGACCGTGAGAGTGAGAAAATAAACAACAGAGAAAGCTGGGGTCAGGTGGAGCCCTTACCCTCCTGATGGGAGGGAAGACCTGCTCAACCACTGCAGCACCTTTATGTACACCCTCCAAAGGAGAACGTCAATTTCAACCTCGCTGCCTAACAACTTCTTTGCCTGGCTGGCATGGGCCCCTTGCCTTCTTGGAGCTGGAACAGATTGTTTATGTGGCTTGTTTTGAGCTCTCTGTGTTTTGGGGGTCTTGCTGGTCTTGCTTTAGCCCCACAGGTGATCACTCTCCAGCTTTAAGGGCTACCTACCCCGAAACATTGCTAGGGATTATTATTAAAATAAGATTCTGACGGATACCTTGAGTGTCTTGTTCCTGAAGGAATTCATCCTTGGGAGATGCTTTGCCTGTGAACCACTTCTGAGAACAGAGATCTGGGGCCCAGCACTCCTCATGGGCAGCTTCTCTCTTGACAGGCAGGATAATGAACGTGGTTGCTGTTAGGGTAAATTGAGACACAACGAAGGCCCCTGAGGCAGGCGAAGTTGAGGGAATTGGTGAGGACTTCATTATAGACTGAATGTGGTTGTGCAAGGGCAAACAGACTGCTGGCCAAGAAAGAGCAAGGGCTGGGGGTGTGTTTTTAGAGGTGAGTTTAGGTAGGGGAGTGGAAAGTGCCGAAGTGGGTGTGGAATTTCGGGGCTCTGAGGAGCAGTCTAGGGCCAGCAACAGCATGGTGGGGCTGGGGCTGGATGCTGCAGCTCTGCAGGCTGAGCTGTGAGCAAGGCTGCTGGCAGCCAAGCACGCAAGCGCTGCACTCCCCCAGGTGTGAATAACAGATCCACTAGGGGGATTTTCTCTTCCAGCTGGGTGGGGGTCCAGTTTGGAGAACTGACCACTGCCCCATGGAATTTCTGAGGTCAGTAAGGGCAAGGGCAGTTGGTCTCTGGCTTGTTAGAGCCGATCGCAGGCTTTAACTTTTTTCTATCCCCCATCCATGCCCCGCCTGTGCCTGCTGCTCTTACTGTATTTAAATTATATATATCACTTCTCGTGGTGACCCCAAAACAAAACTAGAAAAACTGGACAAAATTTTGCATATAAATTAATCCGATCAGAAATTTGTTGGAAAAAGATCAAACATGGTATCCTGCACACATAGGGTGAAGTTTTAAACTCATGGTCTCCAGGAAGTTGGCCTGAGGCTCAGCTTCACTATCAGGGGTATGGAAAAGGTGGCCTGATTTCAGTCTTCTCTGGGGTCCAGGGAGGCTAGTTGTCTCAGTACTGCCCCCCCCCAACAATGGTATCCTGTGGAAATCCCTGCCACCTACCTGAGCCTCAGTTTCTCCATCTGTGAGATCAGACAGCCACCTCCTTCCTGTTAATTTATAAAGAGAAAAGGTGTGGTGGTGTACACCTAATAATCCCAGCATGCTGGGAGGCTGAGGCAGGAGGATCATAAATTAGAGTTCAGTGTGGGCAATACTGACTCAAAATTTAAAAAATGGGCTGTGGATGTAATACAGAGCAAAGGCTCCTGGGGTACAAATCCCTTCTCCCACCCCTTACTGGAGAGAAAGACAGACCATTGATTGGCTGTGATCATTGATTGGCTGTGATCATTGATTGGCTGTGGTCATTGATTGGCTGTGATCATTGTCTGTGGGCCTGAGAGACAGTGCATCTGGAGGGCGGAGCAGGATCCCAGCTCCCTCTCAGGATGCCACTCTCCTGTGGCCCACGGACACCCCCTAGAAGCCCAGGCTCAGGTCTCACTGCAGCAGGAGAGTGATACCTGTTCTGTTTGATTGTGGCCCTGAACCGCAGCCCTGGGAGGTAGACCCCCATGACCCAGGGAGGACCAACTGTCATGACTCGCAGGACGGCAGGTGGTGATG
Source organism: Cavia porcellus (assembly GCF_034190915.1). NCBI lineage: Eukaryota > Metazoa > Chordata > Mammalia > Rodentia > Caviidae > Cavia > Cavia porcellus. The sequence continues at coordinate 50,837,986 of NW_026947500.1, read as the reverse complement.
TCTCAGGTGCCAGAGTCCAGGGGCCCGTGGGAGAGGGACCAGGGTTTTGGGGAATCCAGTGTGGGACTGGGTGGTGGAGACAGCTGGCTGAGGAGACAGGGTGTGGGAGGGACAGGCCAGGCGGCCTCACATGGTGCAAGGGCACCGAGGAGTGAGGCTGTGGTGGAACACACTGTCCATGGTCACTCAGCCTGGCTGGAGGCTGAGAAGGAGCTGCTGTCTCCTCACGAAACTCAGCCTGTTTATAGGCACCAGGAGACAACACATACAACACACGCAAATGTGTTGAGTGGCTGCTTCTGGAAATTGCCCGCAGGAAATACACATTCACAAGAATGTAATGCTGAGAGCTGGCAGTGGTATATACCTGTAATCTCAGCACTCAGGAAACCAAGGCAGGAGGATCCTCCAGGTTCCAGACCAGCCAGGGATACATAGTATACTCGAAGCTGCTGGCCCGGACTACTTAGCAAGAGCTTGTCTAAAGAAAAAAAAAAAAAAAAAAAATTGAGAGAGCTTCAGACATGGTGTCAGGGACAGGCGACCGCTCCTGGGCACCTGCTAGGGGCCAGCTGAAAAAGTGCTGGACCAGACCCAGAAGCAGGGGAGGCCACAGTGGTTCTGAGCACTGTCTTGTGTCTCCAGGGCAGCAGGGAAGCTGGTGTTCAGGAAACCACAGAGAGAGTGAGGGGGAGATAGTTAGAGACGGGCAGGGGCAGAGCCAGGGCCGCCTTGGTCAGTTCCGAGGTCGGCTTTATTCTAAGCGCTGTGAGAGGCCATCACCAAAGCAATTCCATCCAGTTTGCATCTGAAATGGCCCCCTCTTGGCCTCCCCAACATGTGGAACAGATACTGGGAAATAGGAAGAGGACATTCAAACAGGAGAGCGCGGATGGCTGAAGGAGAAAGGGGGGGGGAGGGAAAAAGAAAGAATAGAAGGACGAAAATGTAAACAAAGGTTTTATAAATAAGGAGGGGAAGGGGGGTTGAAAGAGGAGAGGACACTGGGAAAAAAGAACTGAGAAATGGTGTGTACGGGTTCAGATTCCCTCTCATGAGTGTGATCAGTATGCGTATCTAAAATGTACCAAAAATCAATCAAAATAAAGATGTACCTTTATAAATAAAATAAAATAAAATAGCCTCCCGTGCTAGGGTGCCAGGAATGAGCTGCAGCTCCGAGACCCAGAAGGAGGCAGGAGGCAGGTGAGGAGGCCGGAGAGGGCAGCGGTCAGCCGCGGAGGGCGGTCCAGCAGACGGTGTGGAGCCAGCAGGGCATGTGACAGCTCGGTGTTGGGAGTGAGGGAATCAGCCCAGATGGGAGGAGGTGAGACAGAGAAGGCTGGAGGAGGAACAGCTTTCAGAGGGGGCAGAGGGAGAAGGGGGGGCAAGAGAGTGCTGTTCGCCGTGTCACCCCTGAGAAGCTGGTTGGGCATCAAGGCACAAAAGTGAGGGAACTTCTGCAAAGTGCCCGGTTCCACAGAGACAGCACTGTGAGGACACAGGTCGAGGTGGCTGCCGGGAGGCCAGTCAAGCAGGAACCAGGACACTGGCCCCCGGACACGTGGGTGCCATGGAGGACACCAGGCCGAAGATCGTGTGGGTGGCAGGGACTGCAGCCCTGCAGGGTGGTCAGGGATCGGAGAGGGTTTGGGGAACACTTCAGAGTCTCACTGGGAGGATAAACTGAGGCACCAGACTCACTGGGCAAGGGTGTGGGGAGAAAGAGAGTAGGGGTGCTGGGAACCCTTATGTCATAGTGGGGCTCCAGGAAAGATGGAGACTGTGTGTGAAGGCAGCTCCAGGACGATGTCCCAGCAGAGGAGAGAAGATTAGCAGAGAGAATCCTTTGAGAAGGATCTAGAGGATGCGGACAGCCTGGGGGGCTTTGGTGGCCCGAAGGTGGGGGGGTCTGGCTTTGGGACTTCTGTCTCCAGAGTGAATTAAGATGTGGGGTCAGCAGCTCAGCCGGGGCAGAGAGTTCTGAGAGGACAGTGCCTCATCATCTTGGGCACTGGAAAAGCCAGGCTCCTCGAAGTCCCCCCTCAGGCTCTCTGGTGAGACACGGGCTTCTGAGCTTGCAGTGAGGTCACTTAGCCGGGCCGTGCAGGTCTCTCAGCACCCTCCCAGGCACGGAGATGGGGTGAAGAAGATCGAGCCTCGCCAGGGGGCAGAGGGTTGTGGTGGGGGAGAAAAACTCCAGGCTTGCAGCTGAAGAAGGGGAATTTGGGTAAAGAGGGCAGTGAGGACGGCAGGTGCTGCAGATGGTGGATGGGGAGGACTGCGGGGTCAGAGCGGGGAAGCGAGGTTAGAGGAAGTGAGTGAGAGGACATGGGAACGGAGATCTCTGCTCCTCTGTGGTCTGCGGTGCAGCTGCTGAGAGGCTGGGCCAGCTGTGTGGAGAGATGTTGAAGTTTCCAGGGCTGCTGAAAGCAGAGGGAAGGGAATAGGATTGGAGCAGGAGCTGGGATGTGCTGCAAAGGGCTGGGGGTGATGGAGAGGCGGAGATACAAACCAGGAGGGCCATCAAAATACACGGTGAGTGCTTATAACAATCAGTAGAAGATACACATCGCCATGTGTCCCCAGCAGAATCCTTGTTCTCACTCCCGACGCATGACACACTCATCCCATCACTGCTGTCTCTTTTTGCAGCAGCTCTGGAGTCTGTTTTATCCTGAGGGTCTTTAGGTGCACCGTCCTGGCCACCTTGATGTCCTGAATCCACTCAAAGTGCTTCCTGGTCATTTTGACCTTGGGGAGGAGCCCGGAGACCCTTGGGGCTGGAGCGGTGGAGAAGGACACCTTGTCCTGCTTTTCCGAACTGCCCTTTTTGTTGGATGGTGCCAGGCGGCTGCACTCACTACATTTCGGGTCATGTCTGATAAAGCTCATGAGAGAGGACCTCAGGACTGCTTCAGTGAGTGGCCAGAACCACGGGAAGAGGACGTGTGATGGGCCAGAGTGTGGGCTGCTGGCTGGACTGTGCTCATCTCTTCACTGAGCCTAGGAGGCCAGGGCAGCACCAACTCCCCAGCTGGATAGTTGTGCCCAGTTGCCTAGGGGCAGTGTGGACACTGAAGAAACTGGCGTCCTGCAGGAGAAAAAGCCTCAGAAGCAATGGGGTGTAAACCAACCCTCTGCCTGCATGGACGGGAAAACTGGGGCTCAGCGCAGGGGGAGGACCCCACCATGCAGGAGATGTGAGGAGGGCAGCCGGGTTGAACTAAATTCCCAACTCCGTGCTGTCCGCTACCCCCCCCCCATAAAGGAAGGGCTGTTTTAGCAATTTCAACATTATAAACTCAAAAATATGCTGTCCCTCAAAATCCCTCCTGTGAGAGGTGACCAACTTCTCTCTGGGGAGGCTGCCATAGCTCCAGCCCTTTCTGGAAACCCCTTCAGAGATACGAGCTTGGATCCAGTTTCTGAGTCCCCAGATGGCGCATGGCACTTTCCAGGGGTCAGTCCTGCCCTTCATATACCATCAGAGCGTTGCTCCTTGATGTGAAATTTGTGAGAGGAAAATTACCCCCTGCTTGACGTAGCTTTGTTCCCGGCTCTTGGAATGGCACCCATGTATGTCACCCACGCCTGCCGTGCTACCGGGCAGCCTCTGCCTATTCAGGGCACTGGCAAGAATTTAGTCTCCAAACTGCCAGGAAGTTGGGCGTGTTCACCTTGTGGAGCAGAACCCGATGTGAGCTTAACGAAAGTGTCCTTCCTGCCGGCCGCCTCTGTGAAGCACAGCTCCTTCAGGGGTTCCCGGTTAGTCCCAGGAGCTCCCTCTGTCAACCCCTAGTATCCCGGGGACTGCATCTTTTGAGCTTTTGTGCTGGGGCGTGGTGCTGTGCACCCCACTTTAGTCCTGGAGACGCTGGGTGAAATGTAAGCGTGTCCTCCCCACTGATGAGGACTTGGGTGGTGCCTGGAAGATCCCAGAGCTGCATGGCCAGCCAGTGTGGCTGGCCCTCGAACCTGCCTGTGGCTGCGGTGAGAACACCATGAATATCCATCCCCCCCAGGCCCAGATCTTCACTCAGTCACACCCTCTCCCCTAGTGGAAGTGTCACCAGCTCCATGGATGGTCACCTGGGCCCCACCCAGGGCTCAGCTTTGAGAAGTGGGCAGGGTTACACTGTCAGGGTACTGGGCCTCAGCAGGGGACACTCGTGTGGCACTGGGGGACAGAAGTACCCAAGCGGGTTTGTCTGAAGCAGAGCACAGTGACTGAGTAAAGGATCCGGAGCTGGGCCCAGCCTCGCTGAGATCAGGAGACGAGGGTGCAGGGTGGGCCCTCTGCTGCCGGATGCATGTGGAAAAAAATTGGATCAAAATCCTCACCGAGCTGTAAATAGGCTTCCAGCACCCAGCACGATCTTTCCTTAAAGGGCAAAAAGCTCTCAGCGGCTTGATTTGGGTTTCCCAGGGTGGGTGACAGCTCAGCAGGGCTCCAACAGGAAGTGGCTCCTGGCTGCTGGCCAGGCTGGGCACTGCCGACCTTCTTGGGCCTCAGGAACTTCCGCTTCCCCAGGAGGAGAAGGTGTCAGGAGGAGGGGAAGAGCCAGGGCAGAGTGAAAGCTTTCTGGGAAACACTGACACATGAGAGACCCAGGTGGGCAGGGGGAATCCCAGGGCACTGGCACTTGAGCAGGCCCCAAGGTAGCTTTTATTATCACTATTTCTCTGAGTGACAAAGGGCCTTTGGGTCTCATCTACCTGTTTTTCTAACAAAGCTCTGGAAAGGGCAAATGAGCTTCCCACGACCAGGGTCCATAGTGCTGCTTTAGGGTACACTTATTTTAAACTCAGAGGAGATGGCTGGAGCAGTAGCAGCATCAAGGGGAGCTAGCGGAGTGCTTTCTCAGCTGGATGGGTTCTGTGCTAGCGGAGTTGACAGTTTTGCCTTGCTGAATCCTGGGAGGGTCAGGGCCTCTGTGACAGCTCCAATCTGCAGATAGGTAAACAGAGGTTTAGGTGGTGGAAGCAAACTGCAGACACCACATGATAGGCAGTGAGGGGTAGCTGGGATCTGAATTCAAGCAGCTGGGTTTCTCCCCTATTGTCTGTTCCCACTGGTCAGCAGTGGCCAGGCTTTGTCACCTGCCTAGTGTTTGCAAAACTGCTGTGCTGGTGCCAGACTGCTCAGTGCATTATTTTTATGTGACAATGAACTTTTTTTTGTTTTTGATTTTACAGCTCTGCCTGGTTCTTGGTGCTGAGACTCTGTATGAGGCTCTCAAAATTCTGTGCTTCAAAATTAATTTCCAGTGAGAGCTAAAGGTGCTGGATTATGGCGATCCACACTCATCCATGTTTACAGCGGTGGGATTCATGAGAACTCAGTCTTGGAAGCAGCCTTCACAATAATACCTCATCGGTTCAGGAACTCTTCTGTTTATAAACGATTCAGTTTGCAAATAAAAGTGGCAAAATTTTGGTTTCTTTTTTAAACTGCACAGGTACAAACATGACTACGGCCACTTCCTCCAGAACTGTAAGGCAGATTGAGTCCATCGACTGAAACGCCCCAGGGTTCTCATCAACAGATGAGACAGACAGAAAACACAGTACGATGCACTGCGACTCCGCCACGAGGACAAACCTGCATCTTTGGTCGGAAAACGGAGGTGCCTCCAATGCTGAAGTCAAGAGAAATACATCAGACGTGCAGGCTTAAACACCACAGGGTTTCTTTTCCATGAGAAACTCAGATCACAAAGAACAAAATGGAAGACCTCAGGGAGCCGGCGAGGCTGTTCAGACGGGAAGGGGACCAAGAGGTGGAGGTGGGGGAGCCGCTGCAGAGAGACCTGAGGTGCCTTAGGCATGGGTAGCAGCCGCACAGGGAAGGCAATCACGGGCAGCCCATGTGGACTGGTAAGAATAACAGCTGGAAAACATAAAAGCCAGCATGCGAAATAAGGAGAGACTGTGGTTTAAAGTGAGTTTCTGCGGGTGAGGAGGCACCGGGCCAGGTGTTGTTGTGTGGGTCGGTGTGCAGGGCTGGGCGAGTGGCGCCACTCATCTGTCTTCCTGGAAGTGATGAAGGCAATGGGAGGGGAAGAGAGTGCGCCCAGGGATGCCGGAGGGCCGGCCGAGGTCCCGAGTGGAGGGCGCCAGCTGTCCTCTGTCCACCCCATGGGTGGCTCAGGCTGCTCCCCAGGAAACCAGGCTTCTGTCCTGGGCCTCCAGAGCTCCTCCGTGGCCAGGCCTGGCAGGGGCCACTGGCAGGTCTGGGAGTAGAGCAGGGTTTGCACTTGAGGGATGAAGTGCTGGGTGGGCACCCCGAGACATCAGGGCTGGGTGGGGGGTCATAGAGGGGGTTTCCATCCTGGGGGTGCAGGGGCTGTTCTGAGGTTGGCACAGGTTACAGAAGAGGTTTGTTTTCTTAAGCCCAACTGCAAGGAGAAGGTGAGGCATGTGTGTGTGTGATTGTGTATGCCTGCATGGTGTCTATGTAAATGCTATGTGTGGTGGATGTATTTGTGTGCAGTTGTGTGTGGGTGTGTGAGCATGTGTGCTGGAGCATGTGGACACATGTACTGTGTGTATATGTGCATGTGTATTTGCAAGTGTGTATGTGTATGCATGTGGCTGTATGCATGTGTGGACAGATGTCTTTGTGCATGTGTGTGCACACGTGTGATCCCCCGGCGCTGGCGTGCTCTTGGCCTGGCCTAGTCCTGTGCAGTGGCCCTCAGGAAGCTTGCTGGCTCCTCCCCAGCAGGCCTGGGCCAGGCAGGCGATTGTAGCACCTCCCCCTGCCAGGCTGTCCCCTCTTTGTCCCAAATGATGGCACCAGGCTCTGGGCACAGTCCCAGGCTGCCAGGCACTGTGGTTCCCATAGAAACTACCGAGTCCAGGAAAGGGGGCCCTCTGGGGCTGGGGGTAGGATGCAAAGGCCCCGATTCATTTCAGAGAGAGAGAGAGAGAGAGAGAGAGAGAGAGAGAGAGAGAGAGAGAGAGAGACAGAGAGACAGAGAGAAAGAGACACAGAGAAACACAGAGAGAGGCAGAGAGAGACAGGGACAGTAAGAGAGACAGAGACAGAGAGACAGAGATAGAGACAGGGAGACAGAGACAGAGACAGGGAAACAGGGAGATACAGGGACAGTGAGCGAGGGCTCCAGGTGAAGTGAAGTCCTGGGGTGAGGTCGGAGCCACGCCTGGGTGCCTGCTGCCTGGCTCTGGGTGACTCTCCCTCTTCCTCATCCTCTGGCTTTATTTTTACAGCTGCCTGGTCCAGTGGGGGCCACTGTCCCCACTGCAAGGCGATGTGACTGGGCTCCGCGGCTCCAGCTGAGACCCAGGACCCCCTCTCTGACCCCTGTGGCCTCCTGGGCTTGGGACCAAGGTCTGGGGTCCCCTCACCCCGAGGGAGCTGAAGTGCACTAAGCCTTCGAGGCCCACTGGTGTCCCTGAGGGAGAAGATACTGCAGGTGGGGACTGGTGGTGACCCCGGCTTGTGGCTGGCTTGAGCTCACACCAGGGTGATGAAGCGGGGTGGAGCGCAGGGCTCTTTCCCCTGCCAGGGTGGTCTGTCCTGGCTCTTGCTGTCCTTAACTCACAGTCATCCATCACCTGGGGCCAGGCTGGGCCAGGCAGGGCGGGTGGAGATGACCCGGCACGGGCACCCGCAGCTGGCCCCTCTCACCTGCCCCTGGACCCGGGTCCCCAAGGGTAGGGGTGAGTGTGATGACCAGCCGCCTGTCAGGACGCGGCCGCCAGCTGCTGGGTGACCTCTGCCACTGTTTAATGTCCACCGACACAATGTCAGCCGCCACCTTTGCCCCGGCCGCGCCGTCGGAGGATGGAGTGTGGCCCGAGGAGGAAATCAGCTTTAAAATAGCAGCTGCCCGCCCGGCCTGCCCCCCGCATTTCCGGGCCCGTGAGGCACTGGGGGGAAGCCGGCACAGCACGTCTGTTTTCCTTCTCAGCGGTGCCAAGGCTGGCCAGGTGGGGCTAGCCAGGTGGAGTGGCCACTGGGATCAGGGGACTCATAGTGTGTGACAGCCCTGGGTGACCTAGCAAGGACCGGGGAGCCCCCGCCACACCCTGCGTTGAGCAGGCCAGGAGCTGGCTACTCCAGTTCCCCATTTCCTGCCTGTTTTCTGGGAGTTCATGGTGGCCTGTAACGCACGTGGCTATGTAAATAAAAATGCGTATTATTTAAAATTAAATGAACATCTCAGTTGCTTGGGGACCATGGGGACATTTCAAGGGCTCAGGACCCGCTGTGCTGACCATGTCAGAATCCCGCTCTGTGGGCAGCGTGCCCAAGGCTCAGCCGGGTACTCATGGCAGACCCTGACATCCCTCTGGGCTCACTCGCCCCCGAGACCCTAAGTCCACAGGACTGCTGGTGGAGTCCGGCATCAGGCAAAGATTATAAAACATCGCCCAAGTGGCTTTGCTGCTGGCTGGCCCTGGGCCGACCTGTTCCAAATGAGGGCTTCTCAGTGAAGCTGGAGTCTTCAGCTTTGCAAGGGCCAGGGAACCCTGTGGTCAGGCAGGCTGGGCACAGTTGGTGTGGACCAGGACAACAGAACCAGGAGCCTGGCTGGTCAGGCCTCGAGCGGGGGCCGTGGCCCTGAAGCTGCAGTCCCGTGGGCTTTGTTCCATGTTTCTGGGGAGGGAAATGGGGCCTGGAGAGGGCCAAGTCCTTGCTGTAAGCCCCAAGGCAGGCGAGGCTCTGGTCTTTGGGCCTGGAGAAGAGCTCACAAGTAACCCGGGGATGCAGACCACACCGCAGTGTGTGTGAGCTCCGGTGAGCCGAGGACGTCCCTCACCCGCATCCCGCTTTGTGAAGGGGACTCTTGTGTGTCTGCCTCCCGGACATGGACGTGGATGTGGATGTGGCAGTGGCGGCAGTCCATGCAGGGCAGTGTCCCTGGAGGAAGGAAGAGATACTGCTAGGCCGCCAGCTCCTCCCTGAGAGGACCGACGTCTCCTTGCCTGTCTGCTTTATGCCGAGGCAGGGGGGTGCCGGCTCTAAGGCGTGCAGGGTGGCCACTCCAGCTGTGGCTGTGGGAGTGGAGGGGGCTCTTCCTGTCAGATGCAGCATGGGGTGTGCTTGCACTGCCCACAGCTAGCAGAATAACAGAAACAGGAGCAGGAATGGTCACAGCAGCGCTTTGCCACAAAGTAGCAGCTGCCCCTTACCGGAGCAGGAGGCAGCCCTCTGCCAGCTGGGCTTGAGTGCCTCTGCTTCATGTATCTATGTGTTTAGTCCTTCAGCAGACCCAGACCCAGGGCCAGGTCCCTTTTCCCTCCCTTCCTCCCTTCCTTCCTCGCTTCCTTTCCTTTCCTTTTCACTTTCTCTCTTTCCTTTCTTCCTTCTTTCCTCTCCCTCCTCTTCCTCTTTTTCCTTCTCTCTCTCTGTGTCTCTGTGTCTCTGTCTCTGACTCTGTCTCTCTCTGTCTCTGTGTTCTCTCTCCTCTCCACAGTTAAATACTTGCCTTTGGTTGTATCACTAATCACTAGCAGAAGTGAGATTTTAACCCAGCCTGGGCCTCAAAGCTTTCATCCTAGGCTGTCACTCAAACAGGAAAAAAGTAAGGAAAAATATCCACTTAACAAAGAGAGTGGTTTTTTAAAAACAGGGTCTCGCCCCGTTGTTCAGGATGCCTGGCCTTGACTCGCTAGGTTGCCAAGGCTGGTCCTAAACTCGTGGCAGCCTTCCTGTCTCAGCCTCCTGCATACTGGGCTTACAGGTGTGTGCTACTATGACCAGCCGAGAAACAGAACTGTTTGTGTTTTCTTTCCCTGGCCCTTTGTGTGCAGATGGAACCACTGGATTTGTGTCTGCCTGTCACACGGTGGGGCTGATTGTGCCCCATGGTGCCCAGAGGACAGAGGTGAAGCTGCAGGAAGGTGAGCCAAGCCAGGCGCATGTGGTTGTCCCTACTCAAGCTGGGCGCTGAAGAAGCTGTGGCCTTTTGGCCACCACTTTCTGCACGATACCCCAGCACCTTTCTGCTCTGCTCTGCTTGCTGTGTCCCCAGTTCTGAGGGCCCACATCTGTCCTCTGCCCAGCTGGGCTTCTCAGGGGTGGAAATGCCTGCGTTTGGGGGAGGCCTGAGCAGACCCGGGCAGGGAGTCACCTGCCGGTCCCATCTGGTTCCAGCCTGGTCCGAGGACAGGGGAAGATGGGGGGACTCTGGGTTCCCCTGAGGGATGTGCTACTTCCAGGAAGGCTCTTTCCCTCACCCCTGCTATTTCTGATCCCCGGGAAAGGCTACTCTGCTGGTGGCCAAGTTGCATGAGCCTCGGAGACGTGGCGCCCACTGGCCCAAGTGGGACTCCTCTGAGTTCTCACCGTGTGACCCTGAGAGCAGTTTTTGGCTTCTCTGAGCCCGGCTCTGGGAGGGTGGTGCGTCCTATGAGAGGAGCAGAGTGAGGGGCATGGAACAGCCCAGCTGGTGGTGATGGCAGCTGCAGCCCTGGAGGGGCCTAAAGGGTGCGGGAGTGCAGGGATGGGGGGCTCGTGTGCCTCCTGGAGCTGCCCAATGACTCTCGGAGGAAAGGGTGGGGGTCCTGGAGAAGGATGGGCCATGCACACTCAGGAAAGCCCATCTCCGGACAATAACAGCCCCAGGCTCCGCGATAACATCCTGTCCACAGCGGCAGCAACAGGATGCGCGGGGTGGGGGCGTGTGGCAGCCCCACTGCCCACCCTCCGGCCTGCCCGACACCCCAAGGCTCAGGAAGTGGCTGCGGGATCAAGGCAGAGGAGGACTTCCCCTCCGAAGCTTCCCGGACTGGGTTGGAAGCCGGACCTTGTCCCCTGGCGCCGACCACTCGTGCCTTCTGCTGCCTACCCTGGGTGCTTGTGCTGGGGATTGTAGAGATGCTGAGCTCCACAGCTCCTGGAAGGGACCCTGGGGTCCAGGGTGCTCCGAGTGGCGTGGGCTGGGGTCACCTGGGAGGACTTCCCAAAGGAGGCGGAGGGGGAGGGGGATCAGGCTGGGGATGAGCCAGGCAGAGGGAGGGGGCCTCCAAGAGCGGCAAGTACATGAGAAGCTTTGGGAGTGCTGTGGGGATCAGGGTGCGGGGACCGGGGACCAGGTCCAGGGGTTTTGGAGATCACACCCAGGATGAAACTCATCCCAGACGTAACACAAGGCCACTGTGGGCTTTCAAGCAGGGAAGAAACATGATCTTTTGTATTTAAAAAAATTAAACAAAATTTTGCTTTTCTGAGTCTGTGTTTGAGGACACAGCAACCACATTCCTTAGGGGGACATGGTGAGTGCGTGGGATGCATCTCCATTCTTTTCGTCCTTTTTTCCTTCCTTTCCACCCCTCCCTCCATCTCTTGGTCCTCTTTCCCCTTGCAAAAGGCCTGTCTCCTATTGTCTTTTGTTTTATTGTTGCATGTGGTCCATCTGTCCATCAACAGATGAACAGGCCAAGAGAACGTGGCAATCATACATGGTGGAATGCTACTGTGCCATTAAGAAGGATGAGATAAAACGGATGTATTTCAAGACCTTCATGTTAAGTGAACTAAATCAGACACACAAGCCTAAGTATCATATAAAAACCCAAAGTATAAATAAAGACCAAAAAACAAACTTAAATAAGAAGTGAAATGATTTGTGGTTAGAACATTCCCATGTCTCTTCCCCATCAACAAATAATGCTTCACAAGGACCTGCCCTGTCCTTACATCCTGAGGGTCCCGGGGGCTTGTCAGGGCCACTGTCCCATGAAGGGTACTCGAGGTCTGCCTTGGGCTTGGGGTGGGGCTCACAGCCTGCGCAGCCTGCCCTTCCAGTGCTCTCGGGCCCAGGTAGAAGCAGAGAAGCTGCCATCAGCAGACTCCTAAGGGCCAGTTTAGATCCAAATGTACCAGAAGCCTTGAGTGACTGGATAGGACAGCAAGCCTGGGAAAGGCTGGCTGACCCCAGGAAGTGCTTCTAGAGGGAGGGATGGGACTGGAGCACCGCTGCCCATTCAGAGAGGGACTTGTGGGCCCCCACGGTGGAAAGCCCAGGCACAGGACAACGGGGCTCTCCCCTGGGTGAACCCGGGTATCCAGCCTGTAGGTGGTAAGTGCCTCCCCCAAAGTCCCTGGCGTCCTTTCTGGGCCACCCCTGTGAACCTACCGGAATGGTGCCCCCAGACAGAAGACCTGGTTCTGCTCCCAGGTCTGCCAGCAGGTGCCCTGTCTGTGGTCCTGGGGGCTGAGCCACGAGGTGGAGCTTCCTCACCTGTAAGGTGACAGCCCCCCTCCATGGTTTCCTAAGGGCTGGGTGCCTGTGACAGGAGACAGGACAGCTGGGCCACTTCCCTGGGGCTCCCTGCAGGTTGGTGGAGGAGACAGGTGTGGAAACACAGGGCTGCGTGATCAGTGCTTGTCACTTGGCGGAAGGAAGGGGAGGCCTCAGGCATCCCTGAGAAGAACCAGCAGCCACTTTGTCTGTCACCAATCTCACCAGTGCTGAGGGTCAGGTGGTCTCTGAGCACCCTGGACTGGGACTCGCTGCCTTCTGCACCAGTTTGCAGCTGAACCCCAATGCCAGTGGCCGCCAGCAGTGCTTTCCAGCCATCAGGGGCTGCTGCGTCCCCTTGAGCCCTGGAGGCCCAGCTCCAGTCCACTCTGGTGCCGTGGGTTTGTTGGGAGAGATGCACAGGGCTTCTGAAGACACAACACCCAGTGCCGTCTCAGGGGTTTCTGTGGAGTGTGGACGATGGGTGAGCAGGAGAAAGAGAAAACAAGGACCCTTCTCCTCCTTTTTGCTGGATGCATGCTCAAGAGTGGGCAGGGAGCAGGGGAGCACAGGTGGTTTGGAGAGGTTCTTCCCCCACACCAGCAGAGTGCTTGTGCATCATGCCCTTAGGTGTCCCCGGAGGAAACAGGGGTGTTGAGGTGGTGGGTGTTGCCAGGACAGCTGGCAGGCTCCTCTGGTTCAGGTGGGAGACCCAGGGCCCAGCCAGCAGGCAGGTGGCTGGGGACAGAGTTCTGAAGGACAGATTTGCTGACAGTGCATCAAAGGCAGTGAGGGACGGGGGCCCTGCCCCTGGTCCAGTTCCTGAGACCTGGAGTCTGACAGGTCTTCTGGTTCCTGCCCTCACCCGACCTTGCAGGCCCAGAAATAAAGAGGGACTTTCCTGAGCTGGCAGCCCAAGGCCAGCATTCCAGCCCAGCCCTGTGCCCAGTCTGTCCTTTTACAGTAGGATCCAGGAGAAGAAAGCCACCTGAGAAACCATCTAGCCTCCTTCTGCTGTCACTCTGGATAAGGGAACCAAGGCCCAAGGGCCCAGGGCCACCCAGAGAGTTAATTAATTCACCGATGAGAGGGATGAGAGGACTGGCCTAGCCTATGTAAACACAGCTCTGCGGACCCCTAGAGAGTGGTCTTGTTGTTTGCTCAGAGGGAGCCAGCTTGGCTGGGGCCCCTCCAAACCTTTCCCAAGTGTCCTGTCCTTGTGCTGGCTGGTCCCTCTTGGGGCTGGCTGCCTGAGTTAGGGAATCCAGATGTCTGGGCCACCCAAGCCAGCTGGATTTTCCCACATCATGGTTCCCAGCGTCAGGGCCCATAAATCAGCCTCCTGGCAGGAGGGGGCAGGGAAGGAATCCCGATGGGTCCTGCTGGCGAATTCTCCAGCTGCTACCGCAGGGCTGATTCTTCCAGCACCCCAGACGTCCACCTCCCAGCTGTGTGGGGACAGCAGCCACAGCCACAGTTTGCTAATCATCACCTCCTGCCTCAGCACAGGGTCTACGCTGCCCGGAGCCAGACACCATGGCAGGACTATGGTCCAACAGCGGTGGCCATGCATCACCTTCGAGCAGTGTGAACCATCCTGAGGGACCTTAGCGTTAGTGGGGGGCCTTTGGAGAAAAACAGGCAGACTGCCTGAAATTGGGACTGTGCTAGAAGTTTCCCGATGTGTGTTCTGGGAGCCCATTTTCAGGGTTCCCTGGGGAAGTATGAAGGTTTTTGGATCCTGTGGCCCCCGGAGTGGTATGGGGTGAGGGTGCTGGCAGCCTGTGTGACCCCGGTGTTTGCCTCCCTGGAGCTGAGTATCTGGTCAGTGGGAATGAGGAGCCATGTCTGAGGGGGGAATTGTGTGAAATTCGATTATTTACAGGCAGGGTGTGGGACTGTTGTCTTGCACAGCAAAGAGGTACTGAGTACACTGAGATCCTCGTGGCTGCCTCTCACTCCTGGAGGCTGAGTCAGATAGATGGAGACCCAAAGACCCGTCTGTCCCCTTCTGCTCTGGCCGCTGCTCAGCACCCCTTGGGGTTCACTGCCATGGCAACGGGCTGGTGCAGAGGAATGAAGGACAGGGCCCAGCGCCAGCTCCAGCAAGGGTCTGACTGATGGTCCCGCTGGCCTCCTCTCTGGCCACCCCCGTGTGGCCGCCTGCCCAGAGGGACAGAGCCTCACTGCCGGGGTCTGCCAGCCCCTGTCAGTGGGCAGGGTGACAGGTGCCACTGAGTCTCAGCGCTGCCCTGGCAGAATTCCGGAGCTGAAAGGGAGCTGGGGTTCGGCATTCCAGTCTTCTCTGTTTGTGGTTGGATAAGGAACAGACGGGGAACCGATACCCACAGGGCGCCCAGGACAGCCAGGCGTCCCCAGCTGGCACTCGGCCCTAGGGTCTTCCTTCCCCTGGCTCTTTCTCCTCACAGTTACCGTCTGTCCTCTGCCATGTTGTGGATGTATTCACAGGGTTCACTGTGGTGCCACGGCCAAGCTGAGTGAGACTCTAGCTGCGGAGGTCATGCATGGCCTGATGTCACCATCTGCAGTGCCTTTGTCAGAAGAGCGGGTCTGCTCTTCCCCGTGTGTCTGTCTTTAGCCCGGGATGGTGGAGCAAGAAAGCCTTCACTAGACCCCAATCCTGGGTCTCTATCTTTCTGGCCTCCAGAAGCCTGAGAAGTTTCTGTCCTGAATCATCCAGTCTCCAGGATTCTGCAGCCCCAGAGCAGAAGGGACCCAGTGCCAGCTCTGAGGACTTTGTCTCTCCCAGCCTACGTCCCACTTCCAGAGGGACTTAGAAAGCTGGCTGAGGGGATGAGAGTGGGCAGCATTTCAAAGGCAGGAGTCTGAAGGTGGGCAGGAGAATGTCCACCCACCTTGGAGGACGGAGGCCTGTGATGTGGGTTGAGGACCTTCCCTCCACCCCAGCTGCCGCACGCCTCTTCCCGATACCCTGTTTGAGGTGGCTGTACTCTTTCTTGCCCTCTGTGCTTTCTCTCCACCTTTCCCCTACATTAAACGGTCCCATTTCCCCTTCATTTGAGGGCCCACACCCATCTCCTGGTTTCTGACGTCTCCTTCCTTCCTGAAGTTTTCCCAGTCTGCTAATTAGTACTGGTCGCCCATTTCTTTCTGGGTTCCTGGCTGTGTGCTTAGTGGTCACCTGTCTCCTGTCTCGGCGTGACTCTCCCTGTCCTAGGCCGCATGCAACTGGATGGCCCTGGCTCTGTTCCATGCCAGGACCACAAAGGGCGTACCGCACATGGGCACACACGGCAGTGGCCTCGGAGCCAATTGTGGGGAGCAGGGTACCAGATTGCGGGGAGCAGGGCTGGCGCTGGGCAGGGGTGAGGTGGGCTGGCCCAGATTCTGGCCTCCCATGGGCCTCTCTCCCGGGACCTTGTCTGACCTTCATCAGGGCTATTTTCTCGTCCTCCTGGATCGGGCTATGGAAAACAGGAAGAATCATTAAAAGGCAGAGCCTTTGGAGCCAGCAAAGTAATTGCTGATTCCTTCTGCAGACACCAGAAGCTTTGTGCATTGTGACAGAGGGACTTTTCCTGTCGGCCCCAGGGAGAAGCTTCTTAGCTTCCTGGACCCCCGCCAGGCATCGAGCCTGCCCCCCCCTCACCCTCCTTTCCCTTTCACTGTGGACAGCTCAAAGTCCATGTTTGGGGGACCCTCAGCTGCCTTGTGTCCAGAACCTTCCGTGAGAGAGATCACCCCATTCCTTTTTGCTCAAAGTTTGGTCCATGGCCCAGCCATGCTGGGGGTTTGTTACTGATGCAGCTTCCAGTTCCCTGTCCATCGTGCAGAGCCACGATCTGCCCTTACAAGGTCCCTGGAGAGATCTGAATCATGCTAATGTTTGGCAGGTGCTGATCCAGTTCACTAAAATTAAAAAGAAAGAAAGAAAGAAATAAGAAAGAAAGAAAGAAAAAGAAAGAAATAGGAGCTGGATATCATGATGTATACCTGTAATCTCAGCACTTGGGAGGCTGAGGCAGGACGATTCCCATGAGTTTGAGGCCAGGCTGGACTACATAGCAAGTCCTTGTCTGAGAGAGAGAGAGAGAGAGAGAGACAGAGAGACAGAGACAGAGAGAGAGAGACAGAGAGAGACAGAGAGAGATGAGCTCTGAGAGAGACTGACTAGTGAACTAGTGGCAAGGTTAATTTGTTTTAACAGACGTTAGTGGAAAAGCAGGAGCACACCCTTTGCGCTAACCCCTGTGGATAAAGTTTGAATTGGGGTCTCTGGTTCCCGTGCCTTCAGTAATTCCCAGAGCACTTAGACAGAACCCAGCCTCGCCACAGGACCTGAGTGAATAGTGTCTTGAATCCTGCCTGGGGCTTCTCTCACATCACTCCACTGCCTCCTCTAATTGCAGTCTCCTGGAGTAGCTCGGACAGTAATAAATAAGTTTTGTCAGAGGGATTTGGAGAGATGGCCTTGTCCTCAGCTTTGCCATTTCTGGGCTGCAGAATCTCGAGTTTATGAGGACAGGGCAGGGCTTGAGCAAACAGGGATCCTCCATCGCACCCAGGGTGGTCGGGGTTTCTGCTGAGGGAGGTTTCTAGTGGGCTCAGCCTTGGCGGTGAGGAAGCCAACAGGGCATGCAATGGGGTGGGGGCTGGGGAGGAGCTAGGCTGTGCCCCCTCCCCAGTATCTCGGGGCAGCTTCTGCCGCTGTGGCTGCTGACTGCTCTGTCCGGCCTGGGTCATTTTCTGAGAGGCCTCCTGAGATCCAGTCTCCGTGGAGGGTCCGTTTTTCCTCTCGGGGCTTTATTACCGATTTAACGTTTGCTTAGGGGCCCTTTAGAAACAATCTTCCTTTCTGAGCACAGCTTTGCGCCTTTCTCTGGTCACCAGGACAGGCTGTGGGGCAGAGCCGCTCTCCAGGATGGAATCCGAAGCGGCCCCTGTGTTGTCCTGATGTTTTACTGCTCCTGGGATCCATCGCTTCTGGTATCTGGGTAGCCTCCCCTGCCATAGGGGGAGATGGAGTTTTTAGCATTCTGTGTGTGGAAGAAGGCATCACCTAGGATGGTGTGCCTGTGCTGGAAGTGACTTTTCTTTGAGAGAAAACTGTATGCCTGTCATCATTCCCAAATGGCACGGAACAATGCTATTTTGCAGCCCTAGCTTGGGACGGTAGAACCCTTTTAGCTCAGTGAGAGCAAGGTTATGCTCTTCCCCTCGCTAACTTTGTGGTCCTTGTCAGGTCACTGAGAAGTGTTCTCCAAGTGGCACCCTGAAATCCCCTAAGGGAAACCACAGCTACGCCTACCTCAGGTGCTTTCTTCTGGGAAAGTCAGAATCAGGAGCTGGGATATCACGTGTTGCTTTCATTTCTGACGTCCTTGTTTTTGGAACGAGTGTGTCCTTAATGATATACAACAGCTGGTGGTTTTGTAGATTTCTTACTATGCACCATGTTCTCTCAAGTTAATAATCAGGATTATTTCACTGACACATGCGCGTCGTGCTGTGATTCAGGCGGAGCCCTATGGTACGAAGGCACCGAGTGACCTTCGTAGGCAGGAAGTGGTGGGAGCTGCACTCGAGTTTGGAGGCTGCACTTCGGAGCCGGGGTGGGTGCCTGCTACAGCTTGCTTCTAGAACCAGATTGTCCCTCTGGGTTTTAGAGTTATGCTTCAGACGTATTTTTGTCTCCAGTAAGTCTTTTCCTTGTACACTATAGTGTTTAAGTTGTGTATTTTTTTTACTGAAAATAACCTTACACATAGATAGGTAAGATGGTGAGGAATTCGTCACTTTGTGTCTTGGCTCATTTTCTTTGGGGTTCCCGGGGTACTTGGGATGGAGCGTTGCAGTGTAGCCACTGCTGTACCTGTGCCGTGCGGGGATGGGTAGGAAGCTGGTGCCAGCTGGTACACGGAGGGCTGGGCCTCTGTTCTCCACATGGCCTCTCTGTCATGCTCCGAGGCTCAGATGCCACAGTAGCTTGGAGCTTCCAAACACAAGGCAGGCGCTGCCAGGCACTCTTAGGTGGAGGCCTGGAAATGGCCTGGCTTCCTTTCTGCCACTTCCTTGAGTTCAATTGACTGCCTAAAGCATGGTTTGCCAAACCTAAAGATTTGGCAACAGCTCACCCGTGCAACCATGTGGTGGATCATACTTGGATCTGGAGGGTGGCTGTGGATAGGAACCCTAGCACCCCCACACCCCATTTCAGCTCTACAACTTTAGGTAAGGGCCTTAAACAGCTCTCAGCCACTGGTGTCGTCCCCATAGAAGAGGGATGTCATAACAGTCCCTACAGCTAATGGAATCTCACGCTGCCCCCCGGGGAAATGACCTAAGTATTTTCTGTCTAAAGCCTCATCTAATCTTCTCTGTAGCCCTAGGTAGTACCCAGCAAATCCTCTCCAATTTACAGTCAGAGAACCTCCGACACACAGGGCTGGCATCACCCGCCAGGGTCATGAGGCGGCAAGGGCAGTGCTGGGACTGGAACTCGGGCTCTGTGGCTCCATATGCATGCTCTGTGTCGGGCTTCTGGCTTCGGGTTCTGCCGTCCTTGCTGTTTCCCGGGTGGTGATGAGATGTCGGCGAGCTGCAGTCAGGGAAGTGCTTGGTGGACACAGTGGACACAGTGATGTCCTACTCATGGCGTCCACAGCCTCTGAGGGCCATGGCGGGCCACAGTCACCTGTCACTACTCGGCTTAGACTAGGATGCTGTCCATTTCAGGTATTCTTCCTGCTGTTCTAGGTGAGATTCCTATTTCAAACACATGGAGCCCCACGGAGAGGAGAGCTGTGTCCCCGCTCTGCCTCCTGCCCACAGCCAGGGGGTTTCCCACCCTGCCCCTGGGCTGTGGCTCCCAGCTGACGGTCTGCCCCTCTTTGCTCATCGCTGTGTGTACTGGGCTGGAACTCCTGCACTGCTGCTGGCTGCAGACCCCTGTGTGATCGGCTGAGCTGAGATCCAGCATTCCAGGGGGTAGCAGGCGGGGGATCGCAAGTTCAAACCCAGTGTGGGGAACTTGGGGACATAGTAAGATCCTGTCTCAAAAGAAAAGAAAAAAATAAAAAACAAAAACTAAAAAGGGCTGGGGTTGGGGCTCAGTGTAAGATCTGGAGTTGAGCCCCAGGATGAGGAAGAGAAATCACTTGGGACCGGGACACGGGCAGTGATAAACTGCAGCCTGTGTGAACCAAGGCCACGTACTCAGCTGCCCCAGCTCTGGGCCGTTTCCTGACATTCTGAGTCTGTTTGTCTATCTGCTTCCTCTCACTGCCCTCCAATGCACTCATCAGGGTTTTCTGACTTCTGAATGTCCACTCTGTTGGCGCTATTGTTTTCATAGGCCTGAGACGGTCTTTCCGCTACTCACATCTGCCTGAGGATACTTGTCACCGAGGCTAAGAGAAAAACATTGGGAGCTATTTTTGATTCTCTTTGGTGCTCTCTTGATATGCAATGTGTCAGCCAATGCCACTGCTTTGCCTTCCAAATGTGCCCTCACATCCACCTGGTCCATGCCAGCACTGTGCCCCTCTGTGGTGCCTTTCCCCTGGGTGTCCTCAGAAGTCCCTCCCTTGCCAGTCAGCATACAACCTTCCTCATTTCCCACGGAGCACCCAGAGTGGGCTTTGTCACTCGGTGTGTCCCAGCACACAGAAGCATGCGGTCAGTGTGCCATCTGCCATCTAAATACACTTTGGATGTTCTCACAATTAAAGAGCCACTGCCACTGACCTTCCTCAGAATACTGTCCTTTCTTTGAGCACACTCATCCCAGCCAGCCCACTCTTTCTGCAGCAGCTCTGAATGCTCCTTCCTGACAGTCTTCAGCTGAGCTGTCCTGGCTGCCTTGATGTCCCGAATCCATTCTAAGCTTTTCCCTTTTAGGGTCATTTTGACTTTGGAGAAGAGCCAGGGGGTGCCTGGTGCCGGATGCGGTGGATAAGGACGTATCACCTTTGGACGGGCCTGCCTTTCTGTGGGTTGGTGCTTGGCGGTCATGCTCACTGCATTTTTGGATCATGACTTGTGCAGATATTTGTGAAAGAGGGCTCCAGCGCTGCTTCAGAAAGTGGCAAGAGCAGTTCAAACCAGGGGCCGGGGAGAGGGAGTATCCTGAGGAGGCTTCATGGCAACATGTCTTTTACTATAACACATTTCTAAAGCATAAACATTCACCACACATGCTGATTGCCTCCTATAGTTAAAAGACAAAGCGTGACTGCTGGGCATGGTGGCACACACTTGTAATCCCGGCATAGAGAGGCTGAGGCAGGAGGGTTACTGTGAGTTCAAGGTCAGCCTGGGCTACAAAAGTGAGTTCAGAACCAGCCTGAACTGCAAGTGAAAAACAAACAAACAACAAAGTTGTGACTGCTCCGTTACTCGGGAAAGGATCTCTTGGCCGGGTCTCCCTGTGTCAACCATCTTGATAGCTCTGTGTTTTAATTTTTGCACACAGTGACCTCTTTTAACTATTGGCTCAGCAATAGAAACAGAACTCTCAATTTTATGAAAATCAGCCAAAGTATGCATTTTGTGGAATTTCGTGTGGTGTATGCTGATGATTTTAGGAGCTAAACATCAAGCTGGGGATGCTAATGTCCTTTTCCTCGAAACCCTTTTCTGTTTTTATTTTCTCTATGATCTCCGCCCTCCGTGTTGAGCGGTTTGGGGAAATGGCCAGCAGTGGAATGTAGCCAGTATTTCTTTCCTTCGGGAAATCTCTTAGCTACCGTGCAGGGGCTGACCTGTTGCAGCCATGGTGACTGCTGGTAGAGGTCACTTTCTAAACTCTGCCATCCTTTTTAGTTTGATAATCTGCTCCTCCCTCCGGGTCCTTATCTCTTATCCCTATGCGCATTTTCAACAAGGGGCTTCATTTCCTTCCTGAATTTCACGTTGTATAATTGTTTACATGTTCCAGACGCGTTTGATCTCAGCAGAAATGGCTCCAGATCAGGTTTCTGAATGCTTTAATTTTGAAGCAGCTTGGAAGTGAAAAAGAGAAAGAGGGGAAAAAAAGCAGGGTGGGGAGGCATTAAAAAACTGGAAGAGCCGACTGTTTCTAGACCCGTGTGGTAAGAGAAAATTGACGGAGGCTTTGGGAACAAGGCCCCCTAACAGTGCTAGATGAAGTGAGTTAACCAGGTGGAAAACCCTGGCATCATGGGTGTGGCTTCCCTGCTGCTGTGAAGTCGCTGCTGAGCAGAGAGAACCGTGGTGGGCTTGGGAAAGAACTTCGCATGTGTACGGAAACATGACACTCAGGGACTGGAAATAGAACAGAAACTTGCTAAGCTTTTCAGAGAAGTAAATTGCTAAGAAACTGTGGACCTGCATTAGAAAGCTCTTTCGCTACTGAGGCCTCAGCCACATGTCAGGTTGGTGCTTTTGCCCCTGCAGGAGCCTGGCTGTAAAGGGGGGTAACCCCAACCACGGAACCCAGGCCTTTCAAGCGCTTTCTCACAGGACCTCAGAGGCATTGTGGGCTGCAAAGACGGGGTGTGGCAGCCCCCTTTCTGAACAAGGGTTTAAATGTGCTGTTATTTTGTCCCTGTGTCATCCTGCACATCAGGTGTGTGCAGAGTGGGGTGGGGTGGGTGCAGGGAAGAAAGTTTCCCATTTAGTTTCTGGGTCACTAGGCCACCAGGATACCGAGTACTCAGTCGTTGTCAGTCTTGAGCTTGAAGCTGGCTGTGGTGACGGAGTAGGGTAAGGGTTGAGGGTGAATGAAGCATCCGTGACTGCAGACCACGCAGACCGTGTGACCAGATAGTGCCACATAGTGCACAGCTCATCTACACCTTTCAAGTTAGGAGTCGTGAGCCCGAGTCTTGGCCGGTGAAATACGGCTGTGATTGATGGGCAATCCTTCCAGCCTTGGCTCCTCCAGATCTCTCTCCAGATCCTCCTGCTGAAGGACTCCGGGGAGTCAGGGTGGGCAGGACCGCTGGATGGCGGGATCCTGGATCCCTGAATCACCAAGTGGAGTGGAGCCTTTCACATGCACTGAGATGGAACACGAGCAAGGAGCAGGCCTTTGTTATATCAAAAATCTAGTAAACAAATCTGTAATCTGTTGAGACTTGGGGATCATCTGTTCTCATGATTAGCCTACTTTGATGGGCTACCGGAGCTACAGGAAGTAAGTGACATGGGATATGTTGGTTTCATTGATTATGTTCTGATTTCCTTTTACCAAGTCCTGTTGACCTTTCTTCTCTGCAGGCTCCATATCTGTGACCTCAACTAAGTGAGGTACGAAACTATTAAAAAACAATTTGCTTCTGTACTGAACATGTGCAGGTGTTTTTTTTCTCATTGTTAGTTTCTAAACAGTACAGTTGAACAGCGATTTGCATAACATTTACATTGTATTAGGTATTATAAATAACCTGGGGAGAACCTTATATTTAAAGTATAAATATACTGGGGAGCACGGGCATGGCTTATATGCAAACCCTACATCATTTTATAGAGGGGACTTGCATATTCAGAGTTTGGTATCCAAAGGAGGCCCTGAAACCCACAGATCCTATCTGTGGGGAAGCTTAGGGGATAAGAGCTTACTTCCTTCTGAGACTGGAATTCCCCCCCCCCCGCCCCGTCCCTCCATGTCCCATATTGCTCTTATCAGAATCCAGTCAATCACCAGGTTTTACTGACTGTCTAAATCCAGATCTATTGCTTAACTAGCTATCCAACTTTATCACGTGTAACCCTGTCTGCATCTTGTCTGAGTCATGGTTAGGATAAACTGAGTTAATCTGCTTGTACCGCTTGGCACAGCAGCCAACATACAATGAATGCTCATACAAGGAATGCTCAGTGTCACCACCACCACCACCACCACCACCACCACCACCATCACCTGTTAGGTAAATGACTGGCATTAGGAACAATGCCGAATGAAACATGCAAAGGTAATCCTCTGTGAGATGTTGTACTTGCAGTGGAGTCTATGTAAATATTTAAAGGAAGGTTTTCCTTCCCTCCAGCCTACTCTAGAAAGTGCTAATTCAGTCAGGGATGTTTTTTGTTTACCTGAGTGTCATGAGTCAGTGTCTGTATCCCACTTAGTGCTTGACTCTGTGAGTGCAGCTTTTGTCTGTACCCTGTGGCAACTAAGGGGAAGAAATAGAGGGATGTTGTATCACTCTTGATGGAAGGAGTCAGTTCCTGTTAGAGTCACTTCCTGTTTGGGTGGACTTCCTGTTGAGAGCCCCTTCCTATTTAGAGTGCTGGGATAAACATGGCTGCCACTGTGCTTATAGAACACCTGCCTCTGTATTCTGCCCTTGTTCTTGGGACACACTGCTCAGTCATCTAATTTCTGACCATGCAGGCAACACTTACAAGACCCAGGAAGTTCAGAATTCTTTCACTTCTTTATTAACCTTTGAAAATAGGAATTAAATTTGTATCAGCAGTGGCCATGTCCATCCTCCACATCGTTCATTTAGACACCTGTTTTACATGTCTACCTCAGTTAATGGCTTTTTTTTGGCCACCTCCCTGGCACATACTCCCAAGGATGCTAATTAGGTGGGTATACCCACTTGCCTTGGCATGTTTTATGGATGACACAAACTGCAAACACCAACATGTACAAAACATATGTTCTCGTCTTTGGGTAATTTCAGATACCAAATATGCCTACACACAGGGGTATGTGCATATAGACACGCATATTCTTCTTTGCCTGGTAGAAAAAGGCTCCTCTGATGTTTCTTCTTCTCCCACACATACCCTCCACGGCTGGCACATCTCCTAATTATTCCCATCTCCTCCCTCCCCATAGACCTTTTATGTGTATATTTTGGCACATTCTCTTTTGGTTCCGCCTAGTTCCTTTCTGTCTCTCTCTTTTTTTCCCCCTCCTTCTCACTACCTCCTCTTCACAACTCTTAAGAAAATTTATTAAACTATAACTCTTTATTATTAATGTACATTTATGAAAAATTCTTCACAGTTACAAAAGTGCATGGTTATAAAATCAGCTCCATACAAAGGTTGACATCTTCCCTTGAGCCCCCCCTCCCCAACCCCTCCCACCACCAGACAGCAGTGCTTGGCAGGAAGGTGCTTAGAAAAACCAAGAGCTCTTTGGATCTGGCTCTCCGATGGGTGCTCTGGCAGACATAACGGTGGTTTACGTGAGGACTTCTCGACCTGCCTCTCTGGCTTCCCTTTTGCCTTCTTCTTCTGGGATGGGGGAGAGCAGACCAACTTCTCTAGCTTCAGATGATATCCCTTTGAGGACTGAACAAAGCTTGCTAGCTCCTGATGCTCATCTACCGCTGCACTGAAAGGTAGGAGGGAACTCCATGGAGAAATGGAGGCTGTGATTTCTCTGACAGTTGAAGCAAAATACCTGTCTTGGTCTGTTTAAGTCCCATATGTCTGAGTCCTTGAAAGGGGCTGTGGAATTCTCAAATATTTCTGGGGACCTGTATCTGCAGGCTCCCTGGGAATCCTGTAAATGCTGCCCAGCTAAATATGGAAAGAGATGAGACTGTTGAGGGCAACCAGAGGCAACTTGCCCAGAGCGCGTGGTCCAGATGGGGGCCTCCCTACAGAGCAGTTCCTCGGTAGACCCTGACCACCACAGCCCTGCTGGCTGGAGAAGGTTCCGTATCTTCGGTGCAGCACGAAGGAAACTTCTGTGATGAGGACAAGTCCCGGAGAGGAAGAAGAGGATGGAGGGAGACAAGAAAGGGGCAGGTCCTCCTGAGGCACTGCAGAGTTCTTCTTTTTATATTTTCTGAGTAACCAGACCACCCCTCTCTGGGTAGTCTGCTCTCTCTGTGCATCACACCAGCAGATAATCCACAGAAATGGAACCCTGGAGACACACATGGACCCAGTGGTACCCCATCCCACACACGTCAGCCAGGGGGAAACACACACAGTGAAGCCCCATGAAGACACCAATATGGCCCTGTGGTTCCCACGAGTGCTAGATTGCTTCTAGAAGTTTAGTTCTGACAGACTGAAGACTTTGGTGGCGGTGGTGGTGAGGAGTTCCTTGTCAGTAGGGAAGGCTAATAATTCCCCTAACTGTGCTTTAGTTTTAACCAAAGACTTTCTAGCAGCAAGAGAAGCACGAATCTCAGAAACCTTCACCATTTAGCAGAGAGCAAATCATCCCCCAGAAAGGACATTTGATCTCAAGGGCATTTGTTATCTTGTCTGCTTCTAGCTCTATGAAAAAAAAAAAAAAAAAAAAAAAAAAAACAGGGAAGAAAGTACATGTCTTAAAATGTATCATCTATTTCAGCAAAACAATAATCCCTGGGAGCGTATTATAGATGAACATGGTGTTCGTCTAGCAGAAGCTTAACTATTTTGTTTGGACTATTATTTCTAAAAGTTCCTGTCTGATAGAGAACAGCTTGAGTCTGCCATCCTTGACCATAGCAGGAGGACAGTGGACAGTGGATGAAGCAGACCTGCCCCGCATGTCACAGGAGCAGAGCCCTGGCCCCAAGTCAGGGGAGGCAAAGTTAAATTTCTGGGGGATATTTTTAATGGATTGGCTCAGGGCAGATTGTGTGTGGGGGGTTGTTTGATGATAACATCTTCTTGTTCATTGATTTCTGTGCTATGGAAGCACAGGATGGTGGAAGCCTTTGGGGGTCAGGGTAAGAAAGAAGGCCGCTGTTCTCATTCTTATGCTGCCCAGCCTTGCTGATGCGCGAGACTTTGCCTCAATGCCTACCCTAGCCCTGCAAAAGGGTCTGTACGAGGTGCGATAAAAGATCCAGTGCATGCTGTTGAGGAGCACCATCCACTGGCAAGGCAGGCTCCTACAGTCACGGTGGTGTGTCCTCTTCTCCTATTCACCAGATTGACCCCCGTGGGGTTTCTGGCTCTTCACCTAAGTCTAAATGACCATGAGAAGGGAGCATTTTCCAGTAGATTCAGTATGCTGAGGCCGCCAACACAGCGTAACTAGAGACACGAGAGCAGACTTCTAGAGCTGCTCCGGAAGGTGGCCAGGATGAAGGTTGCCAGGATGAAGGATAGGTGTGTTTGAAGCACACTGGAGCATCTCGAGGGCAATGCATGGTTGTGTTTTTTGCTGTAATAAATTAGATGTTTAAGTCCTGACCACAGTCACACCTCATAAAATCCAGGTTGCCCCACAGCGTGCTCCTCTTGATGTGGGCACAGCATTTTACTATCCTCAGGGAGCAGGTATGTGAGTACTGAATCCTTGGTCCTCCCTGCTCAACCAAGAGCCCTGTGCTAGAGTTGAGCCCAACCTGGCCGCACAGGCGAGGCAGACTTCATATCAGGTAGCTGCTGTCCTGTCTGCTTCCCACGTAAGGTAGTGAGAAGGCAGGCAGAGGGACACAAAAGCCTTCCTGGTCCACCCAGCACTGAGCAGCACAGGGACAGTGATAATGGCCATGAAGATGACAGCTATGATGGCAGGAATTGTGCTTTGTGCATCTCGTGGTCTGCAGACCGACAGATTCGACGTGGTTTCCCTGAATGGGGTTGCCTATGCCCTTCTTGGAGGTTCACCCTGATGAGCTGGGGCATGGTACTCAGCTCGCTGCCACTAAGTCATTGGTAAAGCAGGGGTCATGGAAACCTCCGGCAGTGTTGTAAGAATCCATGGTATTGAGTCAAAGGCTGCAGAACTTCCCGGAGTGGCGCCCGGCCCTAACTGGCCGTCATCGGCACAGCTGAGGTTTGAATGTACATAGCTGTAGCGGGGCCTCGAGGTTCCTTAGCAAAGGGACTGGGCTTCCTCTCATCCTGAAGCAGCAGGGACCTCAGCCTCTGAGCTGACCATCCTCATCTGAGAAGCCGGAGCAGCGCTGCTCCCCTCTGGAGACCAAGTGAGGGAGGAGACTGTCCAGAGGAGAAGCTCAGGGACAGCAGCTCACTGGCCTTTATCCTGACAGCATGAACTGCTGTGAAGAAGTCGTGCTGCTCCAGCCTCGGACAATGTGGTGCTGAGGGACTGTGTCCCCCAGCATGGCTCCTTGGGGAGACCCCAAGGCAGGTGGGAGTGGCAGAGGATGGGCGCTGCCCAGGAGGCCATATTCCTGGGCAGTGGCTGCTGGGAGGAGGCCAAGCAGCTGGATTGGTGGCCTTATCACCCCTGGGGCATTGCTCCGTGGGTGGAGGGGCAGTTAGGTTCCAGGCCACGCCCTCCACAGCCACTGTCCCCAGCCAGCGGCCTCTCCTGGCCCAGCCCACATGTCACTCTACGCTTGTCACTCTTCTCGGATTGTGAGGTCCCTGCCCTTCGTGCCCTGTCTGTGGCCACTTCAAATCTCCCTCCTCTGCCGGAAGTAGCACCTCGAGGGCAGAAACGGCGTGGATTCCCCTCAGGCTCCTAGCTCCCAGTACAGTGTCCCACCCAGCGGACAGGGGCTCACACTATGTGAGCGTCCTGACCACTTTTGACCCGCCGTGGAGGTGGCTGGGGCACCCTGGAACCCGAGCAGGTGGCTGGGCGGGTGGCCGGGGTGCCGAGCTCCTCCATCAGATCTCCTCCTCCTCGCTGGCCTTGCTCCAGCGGTGGCAGCAGTTGGCCGTGATGCCCAGCAGGAAGTTGGTGGCCACTGAAGCAATGGAGACCACGAAGCCCACGAAGGCGATGAAGAGATAATCGTCCAGCGTCAGTGTCAGGTGGCAGGCTTTGAAGCTCTCCTCTGTGAGCGAGAAGAGGGGGGCGCCCTCGACTTCAGGGGGGCCCCGACACTCAGCCAGCTGGGAATCTGCAACAGAGAGTCGGGAGGTGAGGCAGCTGGGGAGGGAAGGGAAGGGAAGGGAAGGGAAGGGAAGGGAAGGGAAGGGAAGGGAAGGGAAGGGAAGGGAGTGCATCCCCACCCCACCTGGGAGGAAGGAAGCCCCGAGTTTCTCACATGCCAAGACACTTCTGCATCTTCTTCAGTCTCCCAGGCAGCCCTCCAGGCATTTTTATACTTATTTTTATGGACGTGAGAAATCACTGCTTGGAGAGGTCAGGCTTTGCTGAAAGCTGAAGCTGCTGGCAGCAGTGGCCCTGGGCTTGGGACAAGGCCGTCACCTCTTACGATGGTTAGCCTCATACCTGGCCACGGGCTTCTGCCCATGCCCCTCGTGGGCCCATTCAGTGTGGTGACGCTTTATTACCTCACTGCTTCTGGCCTTCCCATCCCCGACAGGATGGAAGCCAGGCTCCTTGTCATCCTGGGCTCCGAGACCTCTTTTCTGTCTCTTCTCTCCCCTTCCTGCCCAGTCCTCTCGTCTCAGGGTGGGAAGGGGTGGCCTCTGTTCCTCATGAGGGGTCTTTGCCCTGAGGGGTGTTGGCACAGCCCAGGACCTTGCTTTCACTGGGCCCCCTCTCAATACCTCTTATCTGCAGGGCTTCCCCTTATGACTCTGTATAAAATAACAACCCCACTCCGCAGTCCTAGATACCCTGTCCTACTGACTCCACTTCATTTGCCTGCAAGTTATTTATCCCTGTCGGACAGTTCCTCTGTGTATCGGGTGTTGTCTCCCCCTTGGAGTTGTCTCCCCTGCCTTGAGCAGTGCCAGCATCGGAACACTATCCTGCCCATAGTGAGTGCCCCAGTGACTTCTGCTAGCTGAACGCCTCTCTGCTACAGGCCTGGCTTTCCCCTACGCGCTGAGCACAAGGTCAAGAACACAGGGTCACCTCCGGCTGTGTGGCCGTCTGGCATGCCATCTAGTGCCTTTGTGTCTCGATTTCTTCGTCTGCCAGATGAGGACAGTGATAGCCTCTCCCTCCCAGGGTTATGGTGAGGAACCAATGAGTTAAAGTCCATAAAGGGTGTGTTCACGTTGCTATGCAGCCCAAGATGCTGCCTGCTGGGGACTGGCCTCTCTCAGCACCCTGGAGAGGTGCTCCTTTCCTCTCCTGTTCTCTCTCACCCTCACCTGGTCTTCCTTCCTCCCTTTCTATGACTCAGTGGGGTTAATGGTCTTATCTCGCTGGGCCTTGGAGGCAGGAGCCAGGGGAAGGTCTCCAAACTGCCAGTTTGCAGTTACACCTCAGTGCAGGGGCTCAACTTTAACCAAACTGCTACCTGCAGAGAGTTTGTTCCCCTTTTCTGGTTCTCACGCCGTCTTGCCTCTGTAAGAGGGGGTGATTCCACCTAAGTTTCCTAAGACAGTGTGAAGCTTTTAAAATTTAGGGTGTATAGATGCTCTGTGTTCACTCTGAAAATTCTGGGTGGTAAAGAACAAGAAGGTGGGCCTGGATCCGTCTTGGTGACCAATGGATGAAGGTTGCTGCTGGCTTGGGAAGTCGAGGCAGTCCTGTGGGCTGTGTGCTAAGACCCCAGGGTTCTCCCAAGCCAGGACTGTGTCTGGAGCTGGACCCCCCACCCCGG
Organism: Cavia porcellus; assembly: GCF_034190915.1. NCBI lineage: Eukaryota > Metazoa > Chordata > Mammalia > Rodentia > Caviidae > Cavia > Cavia porcellus. The sequence continues at coordinate 50,808,408 of NW_026947500.1, read as the reverse complement.
GAACTGGAAGACGCTGAGCTCCAGAACCTACTGTGTACCCGAGCTAAGTAGCAGTGCAACAGTGAGAACTGGGGGAACCTGAGCCAGCCAAGGGGACATGGGGGACCACACCAGATGCAGGCTGGGACACATAGACCCTGAAGTTGAGGGCATCCCAAGAACTCCCTCAATCTTTCTATGCTTGTTGCGTCCTCTTCCCACCCCCCTTTCATGGATAATAGTGAGGCTCCCAGTAGAGAGATGATGGAGAAACACAGCAAGGAAAACATCACCTAGTTCTCCCTCGCTTTGTGCCCAGGAGGACGGCTGGAGAATATGGCAAGATGCAGTGTGTGTTCGGAGAGGAATGGGGTCAGGTCCGTATGCGGCCTGTCTGCTTTTTCTCCCTGGTCTGTGGACATCCCTATCTATCTCTGGCATGCAGGTGACCCACCTGCTCTGATAACACCTGCTCCGATAAGTGAGAGACCTTAGGCCCCTGCCCTGCTTGCTGGGGGTCTGGACTTCCCCAGGGCAGCAGGGAAGTGCCGGGAAAAGCCGGGCACCCCACAACGCCTCTTGCGCTTGGCACACAGGACAGAGGGTGACTTGGGCTGCAGAGTTGGCTGCCACGGTTCTAGCGGCCTCCTCGTCCTGCCTGCCAGCTTCACCCCATCCCAGCCCCACCTATTTCGGGCCCAGGGAATGTCCTCCCACAGCTCTGTGGAAACACAGGAATTGTGACCTACAGACCCGCCCCCCAGACTGTTTTGGTCTTGGGCTCCCCACTTGGTCCTTCCCTCTGGCCCCCTTCACTGTGAGCATGCTGAGCCCAGGAGAGGAAACACCCTGGGACAGAGCCCAGTAACATCCGTCACCCTGCAGCTGGGCATGTGAGCCGCAGCTTAGCATGTCCCAAGGGAGCTGTGGCCACTGCCACTGCCACACTTTGCTCCTGGGCTGGGCTGGGCCCAGGGGTCCAGCAGACCTGTACATGTCAGGCCCCTGTGGGTGGGCCTGTCTGCTCAAACTGCTGCAGCTCAGCCCCTGCCATGGCCGCCTGACCCATGCTCACCCGCACAGCCCTCGCTGGCATCCTCAGCCAGCCCAGAACCCAGGCTCTGTTAGGCCAGATGACAAACAGATGGCCAGGGTACGGGCCCTGACTGGGACACTTCCAGCTGTGTGACTGGGGCAAGACTCTGCATCTCCCTGTGCCTTGGTTTCCTCCTCTGCAGGGCAGCAGCTCCACTGGCGCTGCTATGAGGATGGGATGAGCTTCTGCAGGTAACAAGCTTTGAACAGGGGGTGGCAGGTAGTAAACACTAAAACAAGCAAGGATTCTTACTTGCTCTTTCTCCAGAGCTTTCTTAGCACGCAAGATAGCTTGGTAGAGCAGAATGAAGCCGAGAAGTCAAATAAACCCGGATTTCTGCATGGCTCTACCACTTCCTGAGTGAGTGGCTCAATACACCTTCCGCTGCTCTAACTCAGTCTGTTCACCTGAAAATGCGGATGGTAGGAACGGGGTCCATGTGATAATCTACACCACATTTTCAGGCCCACTGGAAGCTAACAGACACGTCTCCAGCTAGCTCTTCCCCTGTGCTTACTGTCTGCCTGCCTCCCCAGGTTACGAGTGCCACCGAGGCCATGGCAGAATGACTTCATCTATGCACTGGACCCCAGGACAATACATGTGTTGTAAGAATGGAACAAACGCTTGGAGATGGAGAGAGCAGGTGTCCAAAGGGCAGCACACATTGGACTACAGGAAGCTGCTGAGGACCTCCAGGCCTCTCCCTCCTTCCAAGCCTTTGCTTCCGGCCTCCCTCCCCCAGCCTCCTCCCCTACCTGCTGTGCAGCGCTGGATTCTGTTCCGAAGCCACTTGAGCAGGGGCTCCATGGAGCAGCCACACACCCAGGGATTGCCCCCGATCTGCAGCGTCACCAGGCCAGGCAGGCCTTCGAGGGCCTCGAGACTGAGGAAAGCCAGGCCCCCGTAGCTAAGGTCCAGGTCCTGGAGCTGCACCAGGCCTTGGAAGGCCTGTGGGTGCACCCTGCGCAGCCAGGGGTTGTGGCTCAGGTCAATGCGTACCAGCCCGTGGGCTGCCTGGAACATGTCAGCCGGCACGTGGCTCAGGTTGTTGTAGCTGAGGTCCAGGTGCGCCAGGCGCTTGGCGTGGAGGAAGAGGCCCGGGGGCAGCTCCACCAGGGAGTTGTTACGCAGGTCCAGCACGTGGAGCTCCAGGTAGCAGGTGAGGTAGCCGGGCGGCACGGCGGTGATGCGGTTGTGTGCCAGGCTGAGGTTGCGTGTGTCTGTTGGCAGGTCGGGGGGCACAGAGAACAGCCGCTGGCTGCTGCAGTCTACCACCTGGTGATGGCAGGTGCACAGGACCGGGCAGCTGGCACCCCCATTCGAGGGGAGCACCCCTGCTGCCAGGAGGAGGGAGAGCAGCAGCATGGCTGGGTGGCAGGGCCCAGGCCAGGGGAGCTGGGCCCAGGCCTCGCCCATCTTGGGAAGCTGGCACTGGCAGGGCTGAAGGGTGCCCAGCAGACTCTGTGCACGCAGTTGAGTCAGGGCCCTGGAAGGTAGCAGCCGCATCACAGGCCACAATCCTGAAGGTGGGGCTTCTGCCCACGTGGTCCCATGGTGCCAGCCTCTCCAGGGTCCCCCTAGTGCCAGGGCTTCCTAAGAGCCACAGGAAGGCACCTTTGGGAGCACAGGGATCTGAGAACCCAGCTGAGATCCCTCAGGGTCTGAAAGGAAGGTCAAACCCAGAGAAAAGAGGGGGACAAGGCTGGGGCTGGCACAGCTGCTGGCAGGTCCTGGGAGGGCCCCTGCAGGTCTCTGGTGCCCTTGCCACCCATGCCTGCAAGATGCTTCTTCTTGATGTGGGGGGGTGGGGTGGGAGTGGGGCTTTAAAGGTCCTGGCACGTCTTCTGAGAAAGCCTAAGCCCTGTCCCCAGTCTGAGACAGATCAGGAAGCCAGGCTGCACCTGGGTATGCAGCAGCTGAGGTGGCAGAAGCTGGTTCTCCTGGGGGGCCCAGTGGGCTGGAGATCAAGGAGGTCCTGGACTGGGGCTGGTGGGCAGGGACCCCTGAGGAAGGAAATCTCCATGAGCCTCCTGCAAGTCACCGTGCTCAGCCTCAGTGGCTGCTGGGATCTCCAGGGAAGACAGGACCCCAAGTGATACCCATCATCTGGGCCGCCAAAGCTGGGAAGAGCCGTGTGTCCTGGGGGTCCGGGTCAGGGGTCTGCAGGGCTGCTTCCACTGCTCCTTCAGCCCACGGGGTCCAGCTCTGCACTCAGCAAGTGGGGATGGAATTCACACTGTTAGCAAGGAAGGCAGTCAGGCTGTGAAGTGGGGACCCCCGCACCCCTGTCCCCTCAGCCAAGAGCCCAGATTCCCCCTTACTCATCTCTCTCCCCCTTTCATTCCTTGGACTCCAACTGCAAAGTTCAGTTTGCTGTCTTTCAGATGTGAACCTAGGGGAGGGGGCTCCCAGCTCAGCCTCCAGTGGGGTCACCCAGCGCTCCCCATTCCAGCGTCAGCTATCCTCCCCCTGCTCTCTGTCCTGGGCTGGGCGCATTTTCTTCTGCTCAGAGCTCCGCCTCCACCAGCCTGGAGCACCCCACCCTGGAACGACTCCCTAGGAAAAACACGCCTGGTCCACCGCACACCCCTTCAAACACTTTCAAGGCCGCCGCCCCTACTTCTGCCTCACGCCCCCCACGCGCCCCATCCTGCGCCTTCCTGGCGTTTCCCTGCCCGCGCGCCTCCTATCGCCTCGCCCCTCCCTCCGCTCAGCCCCTGTGGACCCATCCCCAGCGCACCCCAAGGCCTCCCCTGCGCTCTCCCATCTGATCCCAGCATCCTCCAGCACAAGCACTCCCCTCGGCTCCCCAGCGGAGCCCACGCCCACCGCGGGGCGCACAGCGGTGCCCCCGCCCCACTGCCCCTTCCAGGGTCCCCGGCGCCTCCGATCCCGGCCCGCTGTCCTCACTTGGCCTCCCCGCACCGCGCCTTCGCTGCCATCGCTTCCATCCTCGGCCTCGCCCACTGGGCAATCCCCAGGGGAGGGGGCGCCTCCCCCCCATCCAGAGTCTCCCCAGGTCTCCCCAGGGTCCCCGCGCCACGCCCGCTTACCAGTTCCAAGGACGCCGTGGAGTCGGCGCAGCTCCCTCCGCTCCCGGGATCCCGAGCGAGCAGCAGCCGCGGACGCCTACCCGGCGCTGCCCCTCCCCCCGCCCTCCTCTGCCCGCTCTCCCGCATCCCGGGCCAGCATCTTCGGTGCCTTCCGGCCCGGGGCCCCGAGGCCCCTTCTTCTATCCACACCGGCAATCCGAGGGCGAAGGCTTGGTGGAAAGTTCGCAGAATCGGAACGCCGCTCGGGGAAACTCGGCTGGGGCCGAGGCCGCCTGGGTGGGCGGCTTCAGCTGAGCCAGGGCTTCCCCTCCCTCCCCTCCCTCCATCCCTGCCCTCCCCTCTCGCTTTCTCGCTCCCCTTTTTCCTCGAGGGCCAGGTAGTGACGTTTTACTGTCTCTTAGCAACTGCCTCCACAGCTCCGAGCAACAGGAGAACTGGCTGTGGACCCCACCAAGATGGGAGAGGAGAGAGCAGCTGGGGGAGTCACAGCACCCCTGGCCTGGGGACAGGGACCAGGGAGGGGGAGGAGAGAAGAGGTGGGACAGGGGCAGGGGCACAGGTTGGAGGGGCCAAGGCTGGAATCTCAGGTGAAGAGGCGGAGTTCAGACCCAAAGGGGAAACAGGGTTTTAGTGGGGAGAGGGCCTCCCCAGGTGGGGGAGGTGAGATGGCAGGGAATGGGGACCACAGGCAGGAGCAGAGGTGGAGAAGAGGAGGGGAGAGCGGTGCCTGGGCCCTGGCGGCTGTCCCTGGGTGGGGCATGTCCACTCCCTGTGCACCTGCTCCTGGTTCTGAGTGTGTTTGGTCTCCAGGGTCAGCCAGGGGACTGGCTGAGGGCAGTCAGGAAGTGAGACCTGTTCTCTGATCCTTGGTGGTCCCTAACTTCTGCCCCTTCCAGCTCTCTGGAGCCAGCAGCTTTGTGTGAAATAGACCCTGGCCATGACTTTGGGGTCACAGAGCCTGTTGGGGACACACAAGTCACAGCACCTGTGTCAGGCAGGGAACCAGGGCTCTGAGAACCTTCAGATTTTTCTCCTGCACTGGCAGCCGCCAGCACAGCCTTGGGGTCCTTCTGCCTTTCTGCAGGTCACAGGGATTCTTTCTGGGTCCCTCCAAGCCAGGCCCCCCACCCACCATGTCATAGGAGGGTGAAATCTTCTGTTTCTTGCTGACCTGTCCAACAAGCCTACTGCCATCAGTCCTCCCTTTTAAAAACCTGGCTTGGCAGCTGGGTTGATTAAAAAGCTGGCTGACTTCCTTTATGTAAATAAATATTGTCTGAACAGTCACCGGATGCGGGTACTTGGCCAGGTTGTGGGTTTATACCTGTAAAGAAGGTGGGCAGAGGTGCTGTGTATTCAGTCAGTTAACCTGGGGCTGCTTGGTTCAGTCATCTTGGGCCTGGGTGTGTGTGTACGGGGGGTACTGGGAATAAAACAAAGCAATAGAAAACAAATGTGGATTCATACGCTTCTGAGCACTTACAAAGTTCTCGGGATTGTTGACACCGTCCTCTCCTATTCCTGTTCCATAGGGTGGTAGGAAGCCCGCTTCCTTCTGTGTTCTCCTGTAGTATGAACCCCTGGGATCTTCAGCGGTCAGTGGGGTCCAGTGCATAAACATTTATGTGTTAGATCCACTGAGGCACCTGTGATTTGCACCTCCTCCCCTCCTGAAAGAAGCCAGCCATGCCATCTCATTCATGTCAGAAAGACACATAAACAAGCTGCAGCATATAATCTAAACCAAGTCAGCACTGTGCTTTATTAATCTAAAAAGGCAGAAAGTGTATTCACCTCAGTGGCAAAGACTGTGAAAGGTAATTATGAAAAAATCTAAGGAAGGGCTTCAGCAAAATTTTATACTTAACATCAACTAAAAAACAGAATAGGGATTTTCCCCCTTTATACAATATGAAGTTTGTGTTTACAATTAGAACCAATATCACCGCTAAATATTAGTGACAGTTTTCTGGAGAAGTCTGAGCTAGGCGAGATTGCTTTATCATCGTTTCATACCTCAGTTTTCCTTCTGTGAAATAGAGTAGCAATAATGGCATGCGGTGTGGTTATGTCAGGTCTGTGAGTTGTTATTAGTAATGCACTTATTACACAGTGAGCACAGCAGATAGGTTTGGTAAATGATCAAATAAACGGCAGAGTGCAGACCTGCTGAAACAGTTGTGCAGAAAGGAAAACAAATAAATTGCACCAAAATGTGAAATGAAGAAAGAAAAATATCACATTTGTTGATGATTTAAAGGTGTTCTGGGATGAGTGCAATGAGATAAATTGCAAAGTCTCCCGGAAACCACAAATGAAGAACATTATCGTTGCATATAAAATCTGCTGTAAAAAACGAGGTTTGCTGAGGTAGAGATGTTTTAAATGATCATTCTGACTCATTAAGGGATCGTATTAGTCCCAAATTAGTGGTTCATGGTACACTATGTGCCATGAGAAAAACAGGAAACAAAACGGAACAGTTCTTTATTGGAAGAGGTCTCAGAAATCCTAACACACGTGTGGTTGTGATAAATCTTTAAGTGAAAGTACTGGGTAGTAACAAGTATATAATATCCGGCATTTCTTTTTATTTTTCTTTTGGTACCAGGGATTGAACTCACAACCGGGCACTTACTAGGCAGGCACTTATGCCACTGAGCTAAATCCCCAGCCCAACATCTCTTAAACTTATATTGGATCTCTATTTCTGCTCCTCCTCCTTCCCTCTTTTCCCCCCTCCTCTTTTTCTTCTTCCTCTTCCTCCTCCTCTTCCTTGTTATCATAACTATTAATATTGGGAACACTTTTTTTGTGCTGGGAATTGAACTCAGGACCTTGTGATTGCCAGGCAGGTGCTGTGTGCTGAGCTAAATACTCACCCCTGGGAACACTTTTAAATGGAGCATGACTTGGGAAATATTGAACTAAAATTTATTAAAGACAATTCTCTGCTTAAGTGTTTACTTAGCAGTTGGCTTCTATAGAGGTCATTTCTTTTTGTACAAAGAAATGCAACTTGTCTCACTTTATGGGAGTTTTTATAAGTAAACAGTAAATCCATGTTGAGACCCTGAGTGTGTGGTTAGCAGCTTCCCTCTGAAAAGTGACTTTGTCCTGCACTTTCTCCTCCATAGGGGGTGTGGTTGAATTCTGAACCCCAGCAAAATGATCTAGGAGGCCATATCATGGCCCCTCATGCTCTCTTGTAAGTTATGCAAACTGTGACCATCAAGGATTTACTCCACCGAGAAAATACACAGAAATCAATTAAGGGGTTGTGGAAAATGAAATGAGTTGAAAAAATAATTTCCATTGTTACGGTTCCCTGAGTGCCTGGTTGGTTTGTCACAAGGACAGAAAACCTTTGAACATGTGAGAATTCATTTGATCAACTCCATCAGAAATGTATCCAGGGAAAACTGTGAAGCCTTTGTAGAATGAAGACAAGGCAAGGAATGGAGCACGAATCTCTCCTATGGCTGGGAAATTGAAACACAGGAAAGATGGTGCTACATTATCAGAGCTTAATGGAGCGTTCAGCAGAGTCCCCTGGTGCGGTGGCAGAACCATCTGGAGGAGAGAAACAGGATGCACAGGTGAGGGTGATGGGATGATGGTGGTGGTGGTGATGATGGTGACAGGAGATGCCAAAAGAGATCGAGGGCAGCCCCCACCCCGTCAGCAGAAAGAGTGGAAACTGTGGCTCAGCCGAAGCCCTCAACCGTGAGAATCTAGACCTGCTTTTAGATATGAGCACGGGGTATAGGATGCTTTCAGCAAGCGAGTCTCACCACCAGAAGACACAGTATGAGAAGTGGGGACTGGAATAACCCTGAACATAGTCTTCGAGTGAGAAATGGCCCTGAGATATTAGCTCCACACTTCGTGTATCCCACCCTGTAGAAACGCTACATGATCCAAAGGAAGAGAAAAACAGTAACGAAATGCAAATCGGGAAGAATGGATGAGCACATGGATCCCTGGGCGCTGAGGAGATGGATGATGCCGGAGACACAGGACAGCCCTTGTCAAATCTATGATGTTAAGAGGCTGCAAAGTTTTACTGAGCCAAAAAATGACAGAACAGAATAAGAGGGAAAGAAAAGACGGTCAATGGACAAACAAATTTTAGACATAAACGTGTGAAAAGCATGCAAAATTTAGTGAGATGCTACAGCTGTGGCTCTTATAAGTGATGAATGCAAACTTCTCAGAGGGAGCAGGAGCGATGACCCTGCATTGCTCTGAAATAAGAGGAATAATGGGCCCCGAAGGTGCCCACAGAGTCATGCTCAGAACCTGAGGACCTGTTACTGTATGCAGCACAAGGGACACTGTAGACCTGGTTAAATGAAGGATCCTGAGGGGGGGAGATGGTCCCAGAGGTTTTAGGTTCATCATGAACTTTCCTGAAACAGAAAGAGGGAAGTAGAGGGGCCAGGGGAGAAGGAGGAAAGAGGCAGGCAGAGGCTGAACACATAGAGCCGCTGGCTTTGGAGATGCAGGGACCGCATGTGAGCGGATGCAGGGAGTCTCTGGAAGCTGCAACGCACAAACTTGTCCTCCCAGATCCTCCAGAAAGGAGGGGGCCCTCAGAGCCCATTCCAAGCTTATGGTCTACAGAATCGTGAGATAATAAAATCCAGTTGTTTCAAGCTGATCAGTTTGTGACAATTTCTTACAGCAGCAATAGGAAACAGCATAGTCCTCAAGATCATCACTTCTGGTTGAGTATGTATAGAATCTGTGTCTTGTGGTTAGATCCCCAATCAATCGACTGCATGTTAATTAAAAGGGAGAAGACCCAGGTGGGCATCACCTAACCAGGGGAGCCCTTAGCAGCACCTGGCCCTTCCTGAGTGAGAACTGACTCAAGGAATGTTTTCCTTTGCTGCCTCCAAGAGTGGAAAGGGAAACTTGGAAAGGACGTGAAAGTGGCCATTAGTGACTACAACTGATCTCTGGTTACCAGTAAGCAAGACAGCAGCAACCTCAGTCCTACGCTGTAGGGACCTGAATTCTGCGAACATTAAGTTTGCAGGATGACCAGCCTGAGCTTCGGATGGGCAGGCCAGGACTGCAGCTCTGCAGAACTGAGCTAATCAATAAGTGTTGTTTTAAGCCATGGAGACAGGTGATCTGTTATTCAGCAACAAGGGACACATACAGATGCTGTGAGGTCTCGGCATGGCATTGCCAGCAATTAAACACACAAAAAGAAAAGACTGGATCACAATACATTAAATCAGTCACAATCAACCCACCTGTAAAAGTTCACATTCTGGGTATGGGCCAGCAGTGTGCGGGCGTGGTGAAGGGGCCCCGGGACTTGACTCAGGCCCACTTCGGAGACTGTTGGCCCCACTGACCTGGCAATTAGTAAGAAATTAGTCATTCAAAAATATTCAGCAGGAGAATTTATGACAAAGAAAAAAGCTGGAAACAATATGCACACCCCGTGTTCAGCCATCAGAGGGTGCTTAGCAAACATCTTATTAATATAAAAGAGGTGCCCAGGAGGGTGTCGTTCATCACGGGCCCCCAAGGAGTGATATTGTAGGAGAGCGTGCTCTCAGGCTCCTGATTACTCTCCCTGCTCAGTCTCCTCATCTCTAAAATGGGCTACTTTTCACCAGTGTTTAGCATGCAGAAATGGCAGGAATGTCATGGTTCTGGAGGCGCAAGTGGGCAGGTTCTGAGCAATCGGGTCAGGATGCTGCTGGTGGCTTCATTCATGAGAAGCTGGTGAAGCTCTGGCCAGAGCAGCTGGAGCCAGCTACGTGTCTTGCTGGGGGGCCACACCACTCACTGCTGGTGGAAATGGCACAGGGGCTGCTGCAAGCTGTGAAGAGGGTGAACTAGCAGGCCGGGTTTACACTCAGTTTCTAGCAGTGCAGGTGACAGAAATAGTGGGTGCTGCTACTTGGAGGTGCTGTGGAGTCAGGTGACTTTTGCTGGGCTGGGGCAGAAGAATACCAGGCGGGCAGAAAGGAACCAAACTCTGCTAAGCAGCTATAACATACAGGTTGACTCTGAGAGGGCAGGGAGAGTGTGACTTAGATTCACCTGCTTCACACCTACATACTGAGCACCTACTACATATGAACCTCACCAAGGTGCTGGGGTACAACCCAGCTGGATTGACCTATACAATATCAGCCCCTCTGCAGCATGAGGTCATCTCCGCTCTGACTGATCAGCGCTGTGCCTGGTTAAACATCTTGACTACACTTCCTGTTAAGCAGAGTACCAAACAAAGTGGTGTTCACTTCTTGGTTGGAAGATACAAAAATAAATACACAAATATTTGACAGATGGTGATAAATGAGGTGGAGAAAAACCAATCAGGGACAGGAGTTACATAACTGGCCTGAGATTTTATAGCTAATAAGGCATGGGATTGGGACTTGGTAAATATGAAAGCTCCCTGCTTAGACCTGGTCCTGTTGCTTTTGAGGAGGCACCGGGGGACAGCTGGCCCTGAACCTCATTGTCCTTCTGCCTCAGGGAGACCAGAAGGAAGGACACTTGCCAACGTGAATCTCAGACAGGCACCATGCTGGGAGCAGAGATCCAAGGTTCCGGCCCAGGGAAGGGAGGAAGGAAGATGTCTTAAGTCACTGGAGGGGTGCACAGTGTTCTCAAAGGGGGAACCCTGGATGATAAGGGAAGCAAAAACAAGCCTCTTCTTGTGGAAAGAAAGCAGTTTGTTGACGATGTATCTGATCTCCCTGTTCACGCAACATTCTTCACGGTAACCAAGGTATGGACTCAGCCTGGTCCATTGACGGACTGAGGATCAATGAAGCATGCTGCACAAGCCAAGCCACCTTGGATTATGATTCTGCTTTAAACAGGGAGGAAACTCTATTCTTTGCAGTGACCTGAGGACATTGCACTAGGTGAAATAAGCCAAGCACAGAAGGACAAATTCAACCTGAGCTCAGTTACATGTGGTACGTGTAAAAAGTCAAGCAAATAGATGCAAGGGCAAGGTGTTGAGGACAAGGCCTGGACGGGCTAGTGGATGGCAAGAGTGTTAGTCAAAGGGTAAAAAGTTTCAAGTCAACAGCATGAATACATTCAAGAGATCAATTTTACAGGATGGTGGCTTGAATTAATGATAATGATGATTATTATAGGTTAAAAACTGGTGGTCAACTTAATGCCAGTAGAATTAAATAACCATGGTGCTGAGCATAGATGTTCCACCTGAGGAAAGTTGCCAGCATAAATAGAAAGGTGGAGAAGGAGACGAGAGTGTGGAAGCATTGAGGCATTGTGGCATTGTGGTTCTCCTACGTGTTGCTGTTTGAACTGTTTAGTTCTCCTGGAGAAACTCTGGTCCCCACATCGAGCATTGCTTCCTGGCTCCGGAAGGGAAGACATGTGCCGCTTAGTCTCCAGGATGAACTCGTCACGCTGGCTTCCTGGCATGTACTAAACTGTCCTTGTTGTTGGAGGAGCTCAGGGCTTCCGTGTCACTGAGGATGGCTGTGGTGCTTTTCAGGATAACCCTGGTCTTTGTTGCGAGTGTGACTTCTCGGTTCCAGCGTAAGAACCCTCAATCTACCAGCACAGCTCCTTCACCCACTACTGGCATAGACTTTCTAGCTCCCACCTCTGACCTTTGGGCCTTCCCAGCACAGATCCATAAAAGAGACTGGCATGAGTCCTTCTTGTGGGCTCTAGACCTTCATTTGGACTTGTGGGAGGTATTGTCATGAGCTCTGGGTCTTCATCTGGACTCATGTGGGACAATGCTGTGGGATTCAGGCCCTTGGCTAAATATTCTATGTCCTTAGTGTTGTGGACAGATTTCCTGCCTTGTCTTGTGTTAACTCTGGGTGACCATCATAAAATAATATAATAAACTCCATGTCCTGATTCTAATTTTCTCCTCACAAGCCCTGACTACAACAACGATGATGATGATGATAAAAGGTAAATTTAAACATTGCCAAGAGTAGACTTCGTATGTGCTTACCATAAAATATTAGCATGTCTTATTGTCAATGTTGTACCATGATGTATATCTACATAATATACCCAACAAAACCCCATGAATTAATGCAGTTTTTATTTATTGATGAAGATAAATACAAAAGAAAAAAGCGGCAGGGCCAGCCTCACAGGTGTGGTGGAGGCGCCAGCCTGCGAAGCATGTGCCCTTTGTGCAGTGTCTGCTGAGGCTGAGCCCTTCCGTTTGTGCTCAGTGGCCCCCGAGGTCCCCAGGCCCATGAGCCACTCCCAGGACCAGCGAGATTCTGCACCATCCTCTGGCCCTTCCACTCACCCACTTGGGATGGCTGCCTCCTCCCAGGCATCCTGAGGCCTGTGGGAAGAGGATGGTGGGAGGGATCCCAGATTTTCTGGAGAAGGAGGCCTGCTTGTCTGCAGAAGAGGAGAGGAGAGACAGGAGCAGGAAGAGCAGCAGGCTCCTTCCTGGGCCTATTTATAGACGGGAGTCAACGGTCTTGCCAACTAGGGCTTTGCCTGGAAACACCCGGAAGCCAAATGAGGTCACATCCACCCCGGTGACCTCCACCTCTCACCTGTCCTTGTGGACAAAGGTGCACTGTGGATGTCTTGGGTCAGGGACAGAAAAGCCACCACAGCTGGAGTGATTTATTCCTGCCCCCTTTCCTCGTGGTTAGCACTCCCGCCCAGGCGTTGCTGGATTGGAACCACCAGAGCCGGAGCTGCAGTGCTGTCGCTTCCTGGCTCTGCACTCTGGGATGTCGATGTGTAGAGAACATTTGTGGAGACTCTTGCTGCACCAGGCGCAAGGATTAATGCTGTAGCTCGCTCTTAGAAAGGTGTTTCTTTTTCCTCTTTCTTTCAAACCACAATTTGAGAGATTAAGAGAAAAAAGCCCCGAAGCCTACTCAGGCAATTTCCTGCAGGTAAGAAGAGGGTGAGCAGCCGGGACAGGTTGTGACAGTCACACAGCAAACAGCTACCTTCTCTTCAGAGCTCACTTACGCCCTCTTAGAAAATCTCTTTGAGAATCTGAGGCTCACATATGATGATGCCATCTTCTACAAAGGAAGAAAGGATCAAAGAAAGGAAGCCACTTGTTTAAAAAATCATATAGTTTGTAAATGGAAGAGAAAGACATTTAACCCAGTCGTTTTCCTTCCTGAGCCCTAACCTACACTGTCTTGCTGGACCTCAGTCTTTCCTGCCTGTTAAATGGCAACAATAACTCTTATAGAAACAGGGAAGGGTGGAGATCTGCCGTAAGGGTGATGCCTTTCCAGACACCCCCTCCCTTTCCCCTTCTGCCCAAGTCTGGGGGACCCGGGCATGCAGATCTGGAAGAGACTGGGTGCCCCTGAGCCTCTGAGGGCTTCTTCTTGGGGCAAAGATGGTGTTTCTGAGTTAGCCTGGGTTTTCTTAAGTAGTGGAGTGGGTGTTCGGGAAACACACACTGAACAGAGCAGCCACTGGGGGCTCCTGCTTGGTGCAGAGAAGGATTGTGGCGGAGAAGCAGAGACACTCATGTACAGTGGGTAGGGAGGGCAAAGCACCTGACACAGGGCCAGCAGTGCCACCAACGCCCAGGTTGCTCCTTATCCTGACCCCTGTGTGAGTGAGGGTGGGTCTCCTAACCTCTCTGCATTTTGATCTCCTTTGGTGAAAGGAGCGGTTCCTTACACAGGGAGTTGTTGAAAGCATCTTGTGAGCCATGGAGAGTGCCATTCAGGTCACACTAACATTTCCTCCTTTGGGTGGGATGGGTTGAAGCGCCTCACTGACAGTTCTTGGTCTGCTTGTAGGATCTCATCATGACCTACAGGAGAAGGAGTAGAGGCAGCAGGCTACATGGTGGCTTGGCTCCACCAGCGGTCCACTCAGCCTGTCTTGACTTTTCTAGCTCTGCCTACCTGTTGGTCCTGGCCAGGAGAAAACTTACTGGCTTTACCCAGATGCATTTGGGGGTCTCAGGTGAGGAGACAAGACTAACACTAACTCAGAATTATTAAACATGAAAGTGAAGTCAGATAAAAATAGAGGTGTACAGAGTCTCCAGAGAGCATGCGATTGTTACAATTTAGATCTAAAATGCTCACAAAGTCTTGTGAGTTCAGACATGGAAGGAGACTGGATTGCAGGAGTGCTATATTCATCAGAGGATTAAGCCACTGGTGAAATCATAGCTGAATGTGCTGACGACCCACAAGGGCACCTGGTCAGAAGAAGCAGGTCCCTGGTGATGTGACCCGGAGGGGAGTATTCTTGTCCTTGGCTCCTCCCTTCTCCCTGCTTCCTGGCTGCTGTGAATTGAGCAGCTTTCTTCCACCATGCTGTTTCTGCCTTGGAGCTAGCCTTCCAGGGACTGCATTCCCCCAACTAAGTCAAATTAGACTTCTCCTCCTTTAAATTGTGGGTGTCAGGTACTGTGTCTCAGTGATGAGAAGCTGAGTAACAGGAGCGCATTCCTGACAGAACAGAAAGGGTCTCAGAGGAGCAGGGAAGATGCTGGTGGTTGCATGAAGTTTTCCTTTACTCCGAGTTATGTGAACATAACCATCTTCCTAGGCTCAAAGCCAAACCTTCACACCTCCCAACCCTTTGAGGTTAACAATGCCATGCCCCTGTTTTACAGATGGGGAAACAGGCAAGTGACACAGGTGTGCCTTGGTCATAGACTCCCTTGGTGACAGAACCAGATTCTAACTGTGGTCTGTCTGGTGTATGCAGGGGCTGAGCTCCTCACCACAGAGCAATACCCTGAGATCAAGACAGAGCTGTGTGGAACCGTTGTCCAGGAGGTGAGCAAGCCAAGGGCAGTGGAAAGAGGACAGTGGAAGGTGGTGGAAATAGAAAGAAAGACTTTCTCATTGTCTTAGATACTCTCTTGCTCCTGGGACAAACTAACTGACACCCACAAGTTAGAGGAGGAAAGATTTATTTCAGCTCACAGTTTTTAGAGGTTTCAGTTGATAGTCAGTTGGTTCCAAGGCAGGGAGGCGTGGCAGAGGGGTATGGCAGAGGAGAAACAGTCCATGGCAGGGCGGACAGGAAGCAGGAGGCAGCCAGCCTGTTTTTCCTTTATATTTCATGCAGCCTACCAGCCTGTTGGTTGGTGCCATCTATACCCAGGTGGAGCTTTTGTCTTCAGCAAACTCATTTAGCCACATCTAGAACTATGCAATAATCGAATCAGTGGACAAACCAGTAAGTGGTCCACTCTTAATGACAGTGTCACACACCCCAAGCTAGCTCCCTCTTATGATCCCCACTTATGCGCACATGAGGCTTTGGAGGAATATTTAGATGAAAGTCACAACTCTGTGACACTCTTTTTCTTGGTCTTTCTTTCTCTCCCTCTCCCTCTCTCCCTCCCTCTCCCTTTTTGGGAGAAACTTTGGGGCCAAGATGACGTCTTTGGCCTTGAGAGCTGAGAGGACCCAGGACGTGGTGGTCACATCTCAGAATCCAGAAGAGACCACACAGTTGTCAGTGCAGCTGTTGAGGAAGGAAGAGGTGGGTTGGAGGCAGTCATATTGGCAGCTGCAGTGTGACTTTGCTAATGTATGGGGGACATAAAGGTCAAGAGTTGAATCAACCAGGGAGGACAAGCTTGTGTGGCTTCAAGAGGTGGAAAGATGATGACCCCAAGACTGAGAATGAGGCTCGCAAGGTCACCCAGGGGAGGCCAGACAATGCCCAGTGCACCTGACTCTAATGTGGCACTGGAGAGCAGATCATGTCTCTCCCTGGGCTTCAGCTCCTTGATCTAATAACAGAGAGTTTGGACCAGATGATTTCTGAATAAACTGGATGACTGTGGAGCTCTAATGAGGATGATGACTGAGCATTTGCCAGGCTTTGGGATGATATTTAATCACTTTCCTTAATTGCTTGATTCTCTCTGAGCTGACTGCTTGGCTCTGAAATCTCAGGTCCCAGGATCTACAGCCACAAGGACTTGGAGAGAGGCAGGAGTCTCCCTCCAAAAAGTAGGGACTTGCAGAGCTGGGGCGATGGCACAGCCCCTGCCTGCATCTCAGAATAGCTACAGTCCTCCTGGCATCTGCCATTCTGGCTGCAACTCCCCTCCCATTGGCTGCTCCCTGTCCCTCCGTCTGGCAGGCGCTGCTTTCCAGGTTTTTGTGGCACCAGCGAGGCAGCACTCTCTGCATATGGCAACGTTCAGGCTTCCTTCTCTATGCAGCCAGGATCCGGCAGGTGCTGTGCCACTGTGCTATGTCCCGGGCCCTGGCTCCTGTATTTCCTCTCTGATGGTAGAGGACAGAGGGGACAATTTAGCCACGGGAAGGGACTTAGAATTGGTGCCAAAGCTTTAATTATTTTTACTGATTGGGCACAAATCTGACTCTCTCTTATCTTCAGTATCGTAAGCAGCCTACTGCTTTGCTGCTATTGACCATGGTGGTCAGCACAGCTGTTCCCACCAGAGTCCCTTTGGCCAAGTAAATGCTCACACCATGCCAATATTCCAAATATCACTCCGGCAGAGGAAAGCCTGGGTGTTCACTCAGAACTTGTGTGAGGATGAAGCGGGTAAATGAAGGGTGAGAACCATGCAGCCGTGATCAGAGGTGAACACACCTGTATGTTGGAGCTATTTGTCTATCCCCAGTTTGGACATATGCTGAGTCTTGGTTTTCCCTTTCTCTTTCTTTACTGCAGGCCTCAGACGAGTTGCTTCTCCTCACAGCTCCAAGTCTGCCTGTAACCCAGAGTCTGGAGGGTTTCTTGGTTGAGTCACAGTGGCAAGTGGAAGATATGTCATACCAGAAGGGCCTCCATGATTGTTAACTGTGTTAACTTATTGGAGTAAGAGGTGCCTAGCAGATTAGGGAAGCACACTTGTGGGTGTGTTGGGGTGGGTCATGGGGTGTGGACTATTACTGGCCCCTCATCTTGTCCTCTCTGTCACTGTTCTTCTGCTTTGCTTTCTGGCCAACATGAATTGAGCAGGTTGGATCCACCATAACCTTCCACCATGAGACATCAGGCATTGACTGAATGCCCCAAACTGTGAGCTAAATAAACTTGACCTGTTGTAAGTTGTGGGTGTTGGGTAGTGAGTTCTAGTGATGGAGAGTAGATTGACGGCCTCTCTGGAGCTAACCCTGGGTAGGACTCAAATGCACTTTCTCCCATGTGGCAATAACCCTGTTACACCAATCTGATTATTTCTAGAATATTCCCCTTGGCAAGGGTGGGGCAGGACCTTTTCTTTAAATCGTAAATACAAAGAAGTGACTCAGAGTGTCTCATTCATTGCCTGTTTGGGTAAAAGAGAGTGGAACAAATGGAAATCCAGATAAAGGATGGAGAGGAGAGGGGAGAGAGTCTCAGAGACACAGCGTCCCCTCACTGGCTGTGGTCACAATGCTCTCAGTCCTCCGGCTGCTTCTTAGAACAGCTGGAGTGTGGCAAAGTATGGGTTCATATTGACCATGTAACTCTGGGGTTGGGAAAGCTTTTCTACTAGGGTGAACATGGTCTGAGAAAGGCAGGCAGGGGCACCCTGTAACATGCAGTGGAAGAGAATACCAGGGAGAGGGAACAGAAAGGGCCAGGTCCCGAGGTTGGGGGAAGTCTGGTGTCTTTGAGGAGTAGCTGGTGCACAGTGGCAGGAGCAGAATGAGGAGTCCATCAGATCTTGGGCTCTCTGGGTGTCCTCAGCAGGGGATTCCTGTCTGCCTGAACCCCAGGGGATGCTGGGACCTGTACTACAGCTTCTCAGCTGTGTGAGGGCTTGGGAAGGTCACAGAGTAGTGCAGAGGGGTCTCCGGCTCTAATTCTGTCTGCACCTAAGGAACACAGACTCCCTCTACCATGATTCCTCTAATTGCTCACCTGGGAGCTACTGAGGAACCAGCCTTCTGGGGGGACCCGAGAAGGGCACAATTCCTCGCTAACCACTGGGATGCTTCCATGGAGAGGACTTCTTGTGAGCAGTTGCTGAGGTGTGACATTCCACACACGCACGCCAATTTGTTCCTAGAGTTTGTCCCTTCCTTCATTCATCTAGCAAGAATGTATTGAGTGTCTGATATCTGCCAAGGTACACAGAGAGGCACCGGGTACACAAAGATGAATCAGTCACAGTTTCTGCCTTCCAGGCTGGCAGGCTGGGCTGACTGTGGAGGAGGCAGCCACATAACCAATGAGAGGCACAGCAGTGTGGAAACCAAGGCAGAGGTTCCTGGGGAGGAGGGTGCCTGCGCTGGGAAGGTGAGGTGGCCTGCACAGGGAACTTAGCTGACGCTGGACACTGATGGTAGAGGCAGTTTGATACGTCAAGAGGAGCTCTGCAGGGAAATGTATGTGGAGGTTGTGAGGTCCCTGGGAAGGGTGGGGAGATTGTGGTGACATTGAGGGCCATGCAGACCTGTGCTGGCTGCCCTGTCCCATCCCCCACATTTTCTTTTGAGCAAAGAGGAACTGTCTTGGGTTGCACATTAAATATATAGTAAAGCTAATATATGTAACAAATCTTCCTTCCAAAGCAATTTTTATTAGTTTTTTTAAAATAGAGAAGTGGGGCATATGGTGTACGCCTATAATTCCAACATGTGGGAGGCCAAGGCAGGAGGGATATCATGAGTTCAAGGCCAGCCTGGACTACGTAGTGAGACCTTGCCTCAAAAAAGCCAAACCAAACCAAACCAAACCAACCCCCCCAAACCAAAAACCAACCAACCAACCAGACAAACAAAAAATAATCCTTCCCCACAGAATAAATAAAAGAAAAAGAAAAGGAAAGAAAAGAGGAGAAAGAGAGGAGGCCATAGATTGGACATGTCTGGGAGAGGGTGTCAGAGCCTGAGGGTTGGTGGATGAAACAGAAGGCTTATCTGAGGTCCACTATTGTGCACTTTGGACTCTTTTGAGATGACTTGTAGAGCCTGGGGGTTTCCAAGGAAGGGTGTGATGGGAACAAATTAGACTGATGCACAAGGGGCAACTGAAATACACAGTGAATGTTTGAATGAAAAAATTCATGAAAGTAAAAGAAACCCTCCTCAGACTCTTCCCCCTCACCTCACTCGCACTTAGCCCATTGTTCTGGGCACTTTCTGGAGCAACTCTGGGACTTCTCTTTCACCAGTGTCTTTAGGAGATCTGAAAAGATGAAAAACCATGGTAACTGCTTCTGCCTGGGGCTGCCCAGGTGAGAGGCAGCTCATGAAAACATGTTGCTGTGTTCCCACCCACCTGGTCACCACACCTGTCACTAGCTCTTCTCCAAGTAAAAATGAGCATGAAGGGGAAGTACTCTGAATCAGTTCCAGGCGTCAAGGCAGCCAGGACCATGTGACTAACGACACATGAAACAGGCCTTCTAGGACCGCTTTGCAAAGCTGCGAGAGCCACAGCGTGTGTCGAAAGTGGGGCTGGGGTGGGGTGGTAGTGTGAAGAGGACGGACGGCAATGTGTCAGTTTTTAATTTAAACATTTGTAGTGTAGTTTGGGATCACACCCAATCATAGCATAATGCACGCTAACAGGGGGAGCTGGCCGGAAGAGTGAGTGGTTACTTAGCTGGCTGGGTCAGAACAGAGTCACAGACTCAGATGCCAACAGCAGTCAGTAGGAAACAGAGCTAGGAACATGGTCCCCGGTCCTGTGGCCCCTGCTCTGTCTAAAGAGGCCAGGGCCCCTCCTTGTAGCCTCCCGTGGTCTCTAGGAGAGCCAAGGCTCGGGCTGACAGACAGCCTGGGTCTCCAAGAGTGGCTGGAAATCCAGATCCTTATGTAAAGCTCTCACCATTTTTAAATGTTGGCAACTCATTTAAATTCTACAGAATGTCATGTGGGCCAAGTGTAACACATCTGCCAGCCTCATCTGCCCAGGAGCCACTGGCTGTTATAACTTCTGCTCTGCGAGGAAAATTCCCTCTCCTCAGTGGAGAGCTGGGAACGAGTCTGGATGCGGAGATGCCTGCCTGCAGCGACCTTGCTTCCCTCTTCCCACAGACGCTGATCGGCTGGCTTCTCCTGCTCCCTCTGCCCCTCGCCTGCTACGCCTCCAAGTTCCCGGGGTGCATTTGTGTTCACAGCATCTTTCCCGTGCCTCCTACCCGGCATAAACGCACAAGCAAAACCCGCAGAGCAGGAGAGAAGGGGCGCGTTCGCTGGTTACATGAGACTACTCCACCCGCTGCCTGGAAGGACCTTTCCTGGAAAGGGAGGAAGCAGATGGGGTGTGAAGGGGAAGAGAAGATGCTGGGGAGAGCAGGAGCGGAGGCTCAGCGCAAAGGGTTTCTGCAGAGCTCAGCTCTCAGGCAGGACTGTGAGCCACTCTGGCATCTAGGATTTTTTTTTTTGTCTTTTTGAGACAGGTCTCACTCTGCAGTTCAGAGCGGCCTGGAGCCTACTTTGTAGCCAAGGTTGGTCTTGAATTCACAGTGATCCTCCTGCTTCAGCCTCCCAAATGCTGGGACGACAGGCCTGCGCCACCAACACTCAGCTTTTGGGAGCTCTTTTTTGGTTCCTGCTCACCTGCAAACCTAGCCCTGACCCGGGGGTTTTCACTGACAGGATTTAGGAGATGGGGGTGGGGTGGGCACCTGCTGTTGTTTTTGTTGTCCAGTTTCCTGTCGCCCTCTTCTTGATTCCTCCAGGGTTCCACCCTTCCCGATTTTTGGCCCATGTGCTTCTCAGGCGAGCACTGGACTGGGGCCCAGGTGTGGCTCATCAGGACCCTGTGCACGGGGTGGGAGCCAGGGTAAAGTGCAGGCTTTCCTGGAACTGTGGAGAGAGAAACATTCTCTTTCTGCCTGGATTTGAACCTGGAACAACTGGCAGCCACAGTAAAAGAGAGAAAGGCAAGAGAGGCAGACAGGTCTGGGCACAGAATGTCACTTGAGTCACAAAACCAAATTCTAACTACAGTTAGTTGACACTCATGGTTTTTCTTCTGTGAACCAGTTTGAGCTGCATCTTATTTCAGGAGGAATCTCATCCTCGCTGAAAGCCATGAAGAAAGAGTCCTCTCAGGACACCTAGACATTATCAAAACACAGCTCCTTCCTTGTCCCAGTGACTGAGGGGAAAGGAACTCCCAGCCTGCTAGGAGTCCAGTACGAGCGTGCATTCTCTAAAATCGAAGAATAAAGTTTAGGAACAATGGAGGTTAAGAGCAGAAATATTTATCAAGAAAAAGAAAGCTTCTGTTTAAGAGAGGGAGACAGACGGGGTCCCAAGTGGGCTGCTGAGGGCCCTGAATTTCCTAGGTGTTAGAGTATTCTTATGCAATAGAGAAGCAACCGTACGAAATGAACAGGTTTGAGTTGAGGACATGGAAAGGAGCACACAACCCATGACAGATGGGCTGTCTCCTTTGACCAGGTACAGAGAGGCAGAGGGTTATGTGACCTCTGATTGAAGTGGTGCATGGGGTGGATATTGATGACAGGTGAGGAACCGATTGGAATTTTCTTTGTGCTTAAACTGGAAGGGGAATAGCAGTTAGGGCTGAAGAAGAAGCAGGAAGTGGTAGGCGTTCCTGCTTTGGCCTTCTGCCACGTTAGACCACCGCCATAACTGTACAGTAATTTATACTAGGGCAAGAACCTTTCAGTAGGGACTTTAATAGAGCAAAACCCCAAGGTGAGGCGGGTCCAAGGTGGGGAAAAAATGGGAAGGCAGGGGTCATGAGGTGGGACAGAGCTATAGTCAACCAGTAAAATCACAAATGTAATTGCTCAGGATAATTAATTAAATCAGGATCAAATGGGGAAGCAGGTCTTTTAGCAAGTGAGCATGAATACAGAACAGGGCCTTTGCCTGTAGGGGGCTGGGTTAGTGGCTCCTTCTGGCTTCCTCAAGGTGACAGATACCTATTTAGAATATCAATCCCCGATGTTTATACTTAGGGTGCATTTGTTTTGCCTTTTGTCTTGAGGCCTGGCCCACAGCTGGAGGTGTCTGTCTCCCTCACAGTTGCAGGGAATCCGGCCTTCTGCACTGGCTCCTTCCAGGGCCCAGCGCTGCCTGACTGCTTATGCTATTTGTAACTAACTCAGCTGCCTGTTACACCAACTCCCCTTTTTCTACTGTCCTTGTGGTGAAGCAGGGACTCT
This sequence comes from Cavia porcellus, assembly GCF_034190915.1. Taxonomy (NCBI): domain Eukaryota; kingdom Metazoa; phylum Chordata; class Mammalia; order Rodentia; family Caviidae; genus Cavia; species Cavia porcellus. The sequence goes on along the minus strand of NW_026947500.1, from coordinate 50,786,201 downwards.
CATTATTCCCATTACTGCAGAGAGGCCGCTGGGGGCTTAGGGAGGTGACGGTCCACAGTGAGTGGGCCTGCACACCAAGATAAAAATCCTGTTTCTTTGCATCTTGTTCCAGAGTTTCTCTGCATGGATAATGCCATGTTAAATTAAACTCCAATAATGTTGAACTAAATTACTCTAAAGTACCTCTGGAAATAGCCTCTCAGACGCATAATTCATGCTGGGTAATTACCAAATAACTTTCTTCTCATTATTTCCCTACTTACATACCTCCAAGGGAAGGGCTGGTGATAAATGTCAGGATCAGGACCATTTAGGTAATCATTTGGGTGTCTGGCTGATGCATACCTTTTTGGGTAGTGCTGCTGCCTGTGCTTTTAACTTCTGTTTGACAGTCAACCAAATGGCCATGCTGCATTTCATCGCCTGGAGCTGGGCTGCTTTGTAAAGGAGCTGTCCAGAGGTTTCCCTCTGCTCTTCCATCTTTCTGGAATAATCTTACCCCACCTACTTCCTGCTCACACTTCAGGTCCTGGCTTCCGCTGCTATTGTTACACAGGGATCTTACTTGATAAGAAATAGGGTTTCCCCCTCCTTCACCCTCAATTTTGTCCCTCTCAAGCTATAGTATATTCTTTACATTTCCCATGGTTCCAAACTGTAAACTGATAGAATTTTTTGGCGCGGAAGGGAACCATCTGATAGGATTTCGGCACAGCTGAAAAGATAAGAAATATGAAATAAAAGAGACCTTTATTTTAAGGATGTGGGGAGAGATCCCCTGACCCTCCAGGGTCTGGCATTCTCTCCCGCCAGACGCGTGGTATGGGGGCTTACATGTAGCTTAGGTTTGGGGTGGTGCCTAAGGGGCATTAGTGATGCACAGATAGCCCATTGGTATTCATTTGGTGCCACAGGTAAGTTGCCTAGGGGTGGGAAAAGCTGACCTCAAGATAGAGCCCCTTAGTTCCGCCTCCAAGCTTCACCGGCTACAGTGTCCCATCTGGGGCAAAAACCTTTCATAAACAAATTCAAATTTTCTTTCCTTAGTACCAAGGTGTCCCTTCAGTATCTCTGTCCTTGCTTCATCCTTTGGACCATTTGGGATTCTTACTATGTGGAAAATGAAGTACGGAGCCAGGGTCTCAGTGACATTTCTTCCTTGGGAGATTACTTTCGAGGTTGTTCCAGCTCCCGTTTTCATACTCTGTTTGCTGACAGATACTCACTTGCTGAAAGTATAATGTATCTCACGATCAAGTTTCAAAGCACAGATCCTAAAAATGCCACTGAGGCATTTAGCAGCCGGCATGGAATTGGCACGCGCTAGGTATTTGTGGATGGAACAAACTGGTGAATGAGTGGCTTATCCGAGCGAATCCAGGCTTCCAAGGGCAGAGAACTTGGGCCAGCAGGGTCTTGCTTGATGGTTATCAACACTGGAGCTGAAGTATGTGTGTGTGTGCATGTGTGTGCATGCATGTGTGTGTGTGTGTGTATGTGTGTGTGTGTGTAAATAATTCCTCAGCAAAGGTGACCCTTCTGAGAAATATAACAACAGAGAAGAGCACCAGGATGCCCGGGACCAAGCTCTATGCATGGAAAGGGAAGGAGACACCAGGCATGGGGCAGAAGCCATGGCCTAGAAGCCAGGTTCCAAGAGGTGCAGGAAGAGAAGGAGGGGGTTACCACTCATGCCCCCAGCCCCCACGCCACGCCAGGGCATCTGATTCACAGCCCACTTCCACTTGCAGTTATTTTCCCACTGACTGCAGCTGTTGGCTGTTCTCAAAAGGTGGTGTCATTCTCCTTTACAGCTGCAATTCCCACCTCTCCAAGGGGGCAGGCGCAAGTCCTCTGACCTCGCTGGCAAAGGTGACACCTCTTGATTTAGATTTAGCTCCTGTGCAATGTCAGCTGAGAGGCTGAGTGAGTCTCTAAGAATATTCACAAGACCTCCCCCCAATCACCACAGAGGCAGCCCCCACTTCCTTTGCTTCCTGCAGGCAATGTCACCTGTCACTTGTGGCTCAGCTAGGTGGGGGTCTTCACCAGCCTTTGGTGCTGTGATGAGGCAGGGACTAGGAAAGATGTGAAGGGTGATAAATCTAAGGCCCTAATGACAGAAAGAGACAAAGCGGTGTCTGTCATCTGGTCAGGGCCACTCCCCAAGCTTCTAGGAGCTTTTAGGGTCCTCACACAACAGAAGCATAACCTGGTCCCTTTATGGCTCTGTGAGGGTTAGCTTGGGGTGACTGCCCTGTTGGGGTACTCTCATCTGCCTTCACCTTGCTTTATGTCCCCTGGAATCCTACCAGGGCTGTCACAGGCTCCATTTTATTTCATCGTTTTCTGTTTATCTTTGATCAGTACCTGCTCACAGCAGGCTCTGAGGAGAGACTGCGCGCTGCAGTCATGGACTTGGGCACTGCATGCAGGGCGAGGCTTTCCTGTGACCCCCTTGGGGACAGGGAGACTGAGGCACACTGGGCATCTGCTGGGGACTGCTTGTCCCCAGCATTCCAAGGGCCATTTAGGGAGCAGCGCCCTAGGTGCGCTGGCCACACCTTCCACTACACCCTTCCTTCTCTGCCAGCCAACCCCCTGGGGTACAGCTTTTCCTGGGGGGTAGGGAACATGCACTTAATCATTCAGCTCCTTAAAGAAAGTCTTTCTCCTCTCCATTAGAACAAAAGCCCACAAGGGAAAAACCAAACCCCAAGCAAGGGTGTCTTGTCTAGGTTCAGCAGGGCTCTTTGCCTTTACTGGGGAGGAGTGGGGTGGGGGTGTCTTCCATGTGACTCAACTGCCACCCACTCTGGGGCTGCCTGGGCTCCCAGCCACAGCCGGGGGTAGGGGGTTAGGGGGTAGGGACAGGGGAAGGAACCAAGACAGGATTAGGAAGCAGGCTCCCTCCCACTCCAGCAGGGTACTGCTGGGCCACCCTCCACCACCAGCATCCCAGCAGGCTCCGGAAGTGCCCTGGGTGGGCCAGGCCCTCCCTGCCCCACCAGCCCCGTTTGGCGGTTAGATGTCACTGTGAGGGGGAGGTGATGGTGCTGTCCTGGGCTCCTGCCATCCCCACCTCCACCCGGGCTGCCTCCTCACTAAGCAGGAGGGGAAGCCAGGGTTCCAGGCAGCCAGCAGCTGGCACACAGCACCCCAGGGGCCTGCTTTCCATCACTTCTGCTGTCCCAGTCCTTGGCTTGGCTCAGCTCCTGGTCACAGGCTCCACGGTGATGCAAAGCCTGTTTGCATTTTCTCCACTTGGCTCTGCAGCTTGGAGCCATACACAGGCAGGTCTCAGGGTTGGTACCTGTGGTGGGGTGGGCCGGTTTGGGAGGTGGGGTGTGATAGGATTATTTCCAAAAGATATTATTTCCAAAAGATATGAAATATAAAACGAAAGAGGCCTTTATTCTGAGAACACGGAGAGAGATAACCGACAACCCCCAGCCGCTGGAGTCTGGCGAGCTCTCCAGTGGGCACGTGGTGTGGGGGAGTATATAAGTAGCCTAAGCTTAGGGTAGTGCCCGAGGGCCATTAGAGATGCACAGGTATTTCATTGGCACACGTTTGGCGCCAGGGGCAGATTCTGAAGGGTGGGGGGAGATAGTTACAGGTAAATCTCTAGGGGCGGGGGAGGTAGGAGCTCCTTGGCTTTACCGGCTACAGTGTCCGGCCTGGGCCAAAACCCGTTCAGGTGGACAGGGCAGTGAGCATTAGGTAAAACTCTTAAATGGGGGAGGCAAAGACTTCCTGAACAAAAGTTGCACAAGAAATAACACCAAGAGTCAACAACTGGGAACACATCAAATTAAAACACTTCTTCCCTGCAAAAAAACTGACCAAAAGAGGGAAGAGACAACCTACAGAATGGGAAAAATGTTTGCCAGCCTGCTCCTCAGAGAATTAATATCTACCATATATAAAGAGCTAAAAAAAATCAGAGCACCCTCAATTTAAAGACCCAATCTGAAAATGAGCATCTGAAACTATAGACAATTTTCAGATGAAGAAATACAAATGGTCAATGATTATATGAAAAAAAATTCAACATCGCTGGCCATTGGAGAAATGCAATTTAAAACGACACTCAGATTGCATTTCCAGAGAGAATGGCTGCCCCATCTGGGCATCCACCAATGAGGAAACCCGAAAGCAGCGGGCCAGGCTGCGGAGGAGTGCACCCCTCTGCACTGGGAGTGAAAACTGGTGTGGCCACTTTGGAAATCAGCAGGAGATTCCTCAGAAAATCAAAACTAGGAATTTCATTCTACCCAGCTCTTCCCCTTCTATCTGTCTCCGTGAAAGAATTGAAGACATGGTATTACAGTGACCCATGCACACTGTGTCTACAGCAGCACAATTTCCTTCTTTTTTGGTACCAGGGATTGAACTCATGACCTCACACTTGCCACGCAGGCACTTATACCACTGAGCTAAATCCTCCTTGGCCAGCAGCACAATTTCTAATAGCTAAAGCTTGGGAGCAGCCCACAAGTCAATTAACAGCTGAGCAGATGAAGAGAATGTGGTATTTACATACCATGGAGTGCTACTTTGCCATGAAGAGGGATACAGCTTTCTTAGGGAGAGGAATGCATCCTGAGACCATAATGGTAAGTGAGCTAAACCAGTCACATCAGCTGAGATACCACGTCTTTGTCTTTTGTGAGAAGTCCGAAGTATAAATAAGAAGAGAAATAATACATAGATATTAGGAAGTAGGGAAAAGTTTTTCAAATGGGAAGGGGAACAAGAGATGGAGGGAGAGGGGAGGAAAGAAGGGAGAAGGAATTTTTTTTAATTGAAAGCAATGGAAACAGTGCTTTTGCAAGTGGGGAGGGAAGAGGAGTTGGAGGGAGGAGGGAGGGATGGGAGGGAAAGGGGCAGAGGGAAAGAACTGGGGTGTGTCATGCACACAGACCAGCGCCCCTTGCCCGATGTGGTCGCCAGCTGCTGCAAATAGGCTCCGGGCACCTCGGCATCCTCTCGAGGCCCCACTGCCCGGTTTTCCGAGCTGCCCTTGTGGAGAGGGTTCTGCCACCTCCACACCAACATCTCTCCTCTCCGGATGCCTGGTGAACTTCTTGGGGGGAGTCCTTGGGAGCCTCTCTTCTGGTTTTCTGGGTCTCTCTCAAGGTCTCCTGAAATACCCACCTGCCTCTCCCCAGGCTGGAGAAGAGATCTCTGCCATGGACCCACTAAACCAGACACAGGTGCATTCGGGGTTCCTATGGCGCCTGTGCTCCCCCTCGGGCACTCACTGGTCTGTAAGTATGGAGCTGACTCCGCTTTTCCTTAATAATCTACAAATGCAGCCACACAAGCAAGTGGAGAGTGAGGGTTGCTGAGCCCTTGATGCCCTGCCACAAGGACATTATTTCACCTAACAGCAGCTTTGTGAAGCAGGTGCCCTCCTGACTCTGGGAGCCTGAGAAAGCTCCTGGTCCCAGGTCACAGTAGCAGTGCGGCCACACCCAAAGGGGAGTCCAGTGTCCCTTTGTCCCGTGAGTTGTCTGATTGGCGCACTTCGGTGCCAGGGGGTGAGTGTGGTGTGGCTGCACAGGGCAGACACAGTGGTTAGACCAGGGCTCTGCGAGCTTTCAAGGTAGAGATCTCCAGCAGGAAGAGCAGCAGGGCGGGCCCTTTGGGGTTCCGGTGGGGCCCAGGAGCTTTCAATGGGAAAAGCTGAAGAATTGGACTGAGCCCCAGGTGGAGATCAGCAAATGACCTTTAAGATCCTTTCAACTCTGAGAGCTGGAGGTTGTTTTAGAATCCTTAAAGAAACCAATAAAATCTTTTGCAAATATGAAGCAGCCTGACCCTGGCTCTGTGCTGTTATTACTGGGAGCTTGGCAGGGGTTTAGCGGGACAGTAAATGCCAGCACTGCTGTGGCCCCGAGCCCTTGGCAGCTGAGGTCAGAATGTAGCCTGCCCAGGATGGCAGCAGCCCAGCTGGAGGGTACAGATGCTGATCTGCTGCAGGCTGGGCAGGGGTCTCTGTCCTCTGTGGGTGTCAACTCAGTTCTACCCACAAACCTGTGAAACCAGCTGCAATGAAACACTAACCATGAGTCCTCAGTGAGAATTCCCTTCTCCTTTTTGTAGTGCAAAGGAGACTGGAACTTCTGGAAATTTTTAATCTTCTCTGCCTGAGATCTGTGCCCTTCAAGGGCACCGCGGTGAGGAAAGAGCTAGCAGAGCGAGTTGGGAGCTCGGTTATTGGCAACCCGTGCACTCAGCCTATCTAAGGTGCATCTCAGCACACTGTGATAGCCTAATGGAGAAAAGGCGAGGCGTATTTTAAACCACACCTGTTCCACTGCAGAGAATGCTCAGCAGAAGTCGAGGAGGATGGTGGAGAGGCTGCAAGTCCCCCCCTCCCCCAGGAGCCTGGAGGCTTGCACTGTGCATGGAAGTGGGCAGGGGCAGGAAGGTGGAATCCCACACTAGTAGCCACCCTCGATTGTCATCATCCATGCCTCTGTCAAAGGGTTCAGCCTATCCACTGACTTGGGAAGCTGAGGCAGGAGGATCACAAAGTTCAGCCCTGAGTTGGAGATACAGCTCAGTGTAACAGTTCTGGGTTCAATTCACAGCAAAACCCCCCACCCCATAAAATAACAACAACAACAAAAAAACCCTCCTCTGGCCCCAGCAAGCAAACCATGCAGGGATGCTGGCCTAGTCCACGTTTAGAGGTCATTTCCACTGGGCCAGGTCGGGGGGACCAGCTGACCCTCTGCTGTGCTGGCCCAGGACACTTCGTGCCCACCTTCTCAGAGATGGCACTGGATCTGAGGCTAGACATCTGATACAGGGTTCTGGTCCAGTGTCTGTCTGTCTGTCTGTCTAGGCTAGGCAAGGAGTTGATCTTCACCCCCAGACAACTTGCCACTGTGCCTGGTTGCCAGTGTGAGCACCCAGTGCTGGGGTGCTGGGACTGTGGACTTTGAAGGAGAGTCTCCTGCCTCAGCCGATGCCCTGAGCAGCCTTCTTGCCCTGTGCTCTGTGACCTCGAGTCAGCCAGGCTGTATGTCCTCTCTGTGTGCCTTTCTTCCCTCCTTTCCTGAACAGCAGAGGAAGGAGGCAGGAGACCCACACTCCTCTGCACACTCGATGTGGGCCGAGAGGCTCTCTGCCTTCTCGCTGTGTGATTCTGCAGATTGGGGACAATCGCGTTACCTGACTCAGAGCACCGAGGACCCTAATGGGGAACTGCATAGGGACTGAATGTTATACCTGGCAGTGATGCACGGATTGTTATTTTTCTAGTCCAGATCCACTTGTCTCCATAACCTCTGGTTCCTGCTCTGCTGAGCACCAGGCCTCACAAAGGTTTCCCTGGACGGGAAACCAGCACGGGCAGAGCTATGACGACTCTCCTCTCCCTTGGGCTCAGTTCCAGGGAATCCCGCAGGAGGGTATTTTTAGGAGACTTTCCCCAGAAGCATAGCAGGTGGTCAGATGGCAGGGACAGGAAACAGAGTCCCTGCTGCCCATAGGAACAAGTGAGTGGTGTCCAGCTGTGAATGCAGTCTAACTTCTAGAGACACCAGTGGGGCCCAGTGGAGGAAGGCACCCCAGGACCTTGTTGGCGAGCATGGAATTCACGAAAACAGCAAAAAGCTTCTGGGAGAACATGGCGGACAGATAGCTGCAGCTATGGAGGCTCTCTGAAACACCCAGCTTAGAATTCAGGAATGCTGTTCAGTAAGGAATCATAAGCAAGAGGAGATATGCCCTGGTGACCCAAGAACGAACTGGCCTGAGAGAAACCAACTGGGAATGCAATCCTGGTGCTATAACAGGAACAGATAAAGCCTCAGCGTGGAAGCTGGAGCCCATGCCATTGGAAGCCGCGATTTGGGTTTCCCGCCGCCATCGTTGAGTCTGCATCAGCTCGGCAGGGAGAGAGACACACGGAAGCTCTGAGAACAGGAATCGGTAAATGGAGTTGAGAGCGGGACAGGCGGGGAGTCGTGCATCCACCTCCGGTGGGTGAGGGAAAACTGGGACTCTTCCACAGTCTAGGAGACTCCAACAGAGGACATTCTGGGACCGGGCAGACTTGCGGGAACAGGGCATTGCAGTGACTTCAGTCACCAATCCCCCTCTCAAGCGGGATTGGTGAGCAGTGCCTAGCCCACGTGACGCTGCTGGCTGAGACCCAGTAGGCTAGCACAGCCCAGGTCCCAGCTCCTGAAGGTAGATTGACCTGGAGAGGCAGGCCCCGCCTAGGCTGCCTGGTCTGCAACTTTCTGGTGCGCTGCGGTGGGTGGGAACACCTAGCCGGCGCAATTCAATCAGACTGTGGCTGACAGGGAAGGAAGCTGGGCCTCCTATATACGCTTGCATATATAAGGAACAAAGAATATGGGAAGAGGCAGCAACAAGAAAGGGTCCTCAGCCCCTAATCCTGAGAAAGAGACAACAGCAGACACAGCACCAATAGACATAAAGCGCTATCTCGAGAGCCTCATAGACAAGTTCAGGAATGAAGTTATTAATGACCTGAAGCTAGACATAAGCAGAATAGTTAGAGAAATGCTAAGCACCACCCAAGAAAAAACAGATGGTAGAATGGAAGAACAGAAAAAGAGGGGGAGAATTGTTTAATGGAGAAAATAGAGAAAGCATAGAATACGTGAAGCAGGTTCAAAGAGACTACCAGGAAACTAAAAAGTCTATCGAAAACTGGCATAACAGCTTGAAAGAAACTAAGGACAGATTATCTGAACTGGAGGGCAGATTTGTAATATGGGAGCATGAAATGAAAAACTTCTTAAAAATAACAAAGAAACAAACAGCAATAATACAAAGACTAGAAGATGATAAGAGGGTCTATAACTTAAGAATTAAGAACATAAAAGAAGAAGTAGGGACACAAACAAATGAACTACAAAAGCTACTCACAGAAATAATCCAGGAGAATTTTCCTAATTTAGCAAAAGGTAAAGATACTCAGTTGTTTGAAGCATACAGGACCGCAGCCACCTACAACCCAAACAGAGCAACACCCAGGCATATAATAATTAAAATTCCAGAAATCCAATACAAGAACAGAATACTAAAAGCCATCAGAGAGAAGAAACAGATCACTTACAAGGGAACACCCATCAGAATTACAGCAGACTTCTTGGCACAAACCATCAAATCACGAAGAGCGTGGGGGGAAATAATTCAAGCTTTGAAAGATAATAATCTCCAGCCAAGATTGATATATCCTGCACAACTATTTCTGGAAATTGATGGAAAAACAAGGTGCTTCCAGGGTAAAGAGGAACTAGGGGAATATGCAACCACCAATTCAACTCTACAGAGAATACTGCAAGATATTCTAAAAAAGAAAAATACGAAAAATCCAGAAGTAGCGGCAGAGAAGCCACAATGAATGGAGCAGAAAACAAAATGAAGAAGACAAACTGACAACTAATGACAGAAAAAGAGCTCAACAGAAATGAGGCAGAGAAGATTGGATGATAGGAATAGCTATTTTGGAGAAAATGACGTCTTAAGAGGTAATACTGATTTAGTATCATCTTGTTTTGAAGTCTCATCAAGCTTTTGTTCTTCTGTCTCCATTGGTCTAAACAGGTGGTATCTTATTGGATTTTATTATATATGATAGAATAAGCAAAACCTTTTATAGACAAGGAGATTATACAGAAACCATTGTTCATTTTCTGTTAGTTGATTCTAAATACCCTGTAATACTGTCATTCTCTTAAATGGTTTTACATTGTTTTGATATATTTGATGCTACAGTATACGAAGTTATACTCAAAGATTTCAAGGAAAGAGACAATATGGTAACTACTTTTATGTCGGGAAAATCTTGTGGTGAAACACTATTTTGCTAAAATGGTTATGTTTTGATCTGCGCTGATTTGCTGTTATGCCCTGTTTTATCTCAATCTCCATTTTATTATTTACTTTTTTACCCTTTTAATTAAAGGAAAAATAAATTTAAAAAATAGCAGGATATATTATAGTAACCCACTTTGACTTTCCATTATCTTGATTTAAAGCCCTGTATTGCTCTCACCATCTTGTTTTGACTGATGTTCCTCTATTCTGTTTTGCTTGATAGTACCAGGTTTGAAAGTTTAGGCAACAGCTGTGAAGATAGTGGGATTCATTATGACGCCCATTCTGGTTGACTATTATCTACTTTTGAAGACCTATAATATGTCTCCAGTGTTTTGGTTTTGTTGATTTTGTTCTTTACTATTTTGTTCAAATTTTATTATAACTAATGATATAGGCAATTCTATTAGAGATAGTGGGAGTCATATGGTAACCATTGTTGATCACCTAATATTATGCTTTTACATTATCTATTACGTCCACCCTTTTGATTTGACTGACTGTCCTGTTATGTCACATTTGGTTTTACTCTCTTCCAAAAAAGTATTAAGAACTGTGGGAGCAACAAAACCCAAAATGTGTAATTGTCAGTGTACAAAAGAGAGGAAAAGAAAGTGCTCTAAAGGATATAACTGCATGTATATTTAAGTGTATAAGATAGATAATGATATTACTGAGTTTTGTTGAATCATGGAACAGAACTGTTTTCAGTCTCACTGTTGGAATGTCCACTTTATAAGCTTTAATTTTGTAACTTGAACAATTATTTCTAAGATGACAAAATGTAATCCATTAACTAGTGATTTCCTACTGTTTATTTTTTTCTGTAAATCTGTATAACTTGTACCCTTTCTCTGCTTTTTTTTTTCTTTTTCTCCTTAAATAAAATTTAAAAAAAAAACAAAAAAACCTAGCAAAAACAACTTCCTACCCTCAGCAGTGACTCCGGGGGCTTCCCATCATCTCCTCTTTCAGGATTTCATCCCAGAAGATGGCAATTAGGTCATCTTTTTTTGTTGTTGTTTTTTAGACAGGGTCTTACTATGCAGTTCAGACTGGCCTTGACCTCACTTTGTAGCCAAGGCTGATCTTAAACTTGAATCGTCCTCCTGCCTCAGCCTCCTGAATGCAGGGATTGCAGGAATACGCCACCATGCCTGACCCTGAGGTTACCTTCTGATGATATCCTCCTGCCCCCAGTGGCATCCACTCCTTCTTGTTCCTTTCATCACCAGCCTTGCTAGAAGTCAGAGGATGCCACCAAAGATAACATCTCTACAGGAAAGGGAACTCCCCGGGCCTCAGAGCGTGTCCCTGGTGACTTGTCTCTCTGCTCTGGTTTTATTTGACTTCATTAGTTTTGGAAAGGGTTAGGTAATCTCCTGGGTGTTTTTCCTCTGATTGACTGCTTCTAAAGTCTTCCGGCTCCATGAACCCTCCAGCAGGAAGGTTGGGGTTTGACAGGAAGTGGTTCCCAGTGCTGGCCTCTGATTCCTGAGGAAGGCAGGGAGGACCGATGACTTCTTTTTCCAAATTTAACAGAAGCAAGACAGCACACCAGCGGAGGCCTAATTGGCCAGCCACATCTTCTCCAGACCTTTCTGTGACTGTGTTTGGAGGTGGCTGAGAGCTTGTGTTGAGGACCCAAGTGGACTGAACCCTGTGAAGTCCAGGTGGAGCTTCCTGTGGCCTGGCCTCTCCCTTGGGACCCCTTTCTCCTCGAATGTATTTAGGTTAGAGTTTGTGAGTTTAGTATCTTTGTAGTCCCCATAAGCATTGTAAATATGAGAGGTGGTGGCACGAAAGAGACACTAACAGGGTGAGGCCAGTGTGGATGGCAAAGCAGCACACACCTTGGGCTTTTAGGTCCAAGCTGGCACTGAGGTCGCCTCGCATTCTTTGTGACTTTTTTTTTTTTTGTCTTTTTCCTTTTTATTGGTACCGGGGATTGAACTCACGACGGCCTGCTTGCAGGGCAGGCGCTTATGCCGCTGAGCTAAACCTCCAGCCCCGCTGAGCTAAACCTCCAGCCCTCGCCTCGCATTCTTAATTGTGATGGAAATATTTCTTACATACCAACACCTGACCTTGCAGATTGGATCCCTTAGTGCGCTTCTTGTCGTCAGGTGGGCCCCTCGTCCTCTGTTAGGCTTCAGATCGTGATTCAGGGGCCATAACAGAAGCACCCTCAGAGTAGCAGGCCCCTTGCAGGTAGGGCTCTAAGCATGGCCAGGAGCTGCCCCCAGATTCCAGGACCCACCACCCTGGGCTCAGCAAATGACCTGAAAAGGAGCACAAGGCACCTTTCACCCAGGCCAGTGCCTCCGCTGTGCTAAAAGCCGGAGCCACGGGCCTACAGGAAGGAGATTCTAGTCTTGCCTGTGTGACAGCTTGAGTGTCTTGGCCCAGGGCCAGTGCAATGACCTTTAGTCCTGGGCACCTCACTGGGACTCTCAAGAGATGTGATCGGTCCCACAGTGGGGTTTGGATGGCTGATTCAGCTCCTGCTACCATGAAAGCCATTTCAGGGGCCACACAGGCAGCTTCCCTGCAGAGGGCCTGATCACCACGTCTGCAGCTGACCCATGGGCCTCTGCCCTGGCCTTTGGCTGCGGCTGCGGACGGGAAGACAGCACTCAGCTGTGTGGTCCTGGGTACAGATAAGCATTTGTTTATGCAGGCAAGAGAGATAACCAGCAGGGTCTGCTGACTCCTGCGCAGGTCACCCAGGGACCTTTCGAGGTCACTCCAGGCAAAATGTCAGCGCTAGCCTCCCTGCCGCTTCCACAGGATCTCAAACACTGGGTGTTTGGAGTGGACAGACGAGCAGGCAGCGGGGACTCCTCAGCTAGGACTCCGGTCTTCCCTCCTGTCTCTCCTCACAGGTGGCCACTTCCCCTTCTGTTGGGCCTCTTCTGTCTCCACTGTTGAGTCTCCTCTGATTTTGAACTCAACTACTGTCACCTTGTCCTTTAGCCCTGGCCGAAGTTGCTGGCTTTAAAAGTGAGCCAGGTATCTGTGCTGGTGCATGCCTGTAATCCTAGCACTCTGGGAGGCTGAGGCAGAAGGATTGCAAGTCCAAGCCCAGTCTGTGCTATACAGTGAGACTGTGTCTCAAGATTAAGAATATGAAAAGGGACCAGGGTTGTAACTGAGGGAGAAGGACCTGAACTGAGTTCAGCCCTAGAAGGCTGAACTGAGTTCAGCCCTAGTACCACACATGCACACATACACTCCGAATTTCCTGATGAAGCTGTGCGCTGTCCACTGCAGCCTCCTGGCTGCTGACCCTCCTGGCCCTTCCTGCCAGGCCATGCCCACATGGATGCAGTGGCCACCTGGGGAGCTGGCCCACCAGCATCCTGTCCCTGGGACACTAGATCTGAGTGACCGTGAGATGGAGTCAGTCCACTGGAGGCAAGATCTGGGCATGCATGTGGTTTCAAACCCAGGCAGTGTGTGCTGAAGGTTTCGGGGTTTAGGGGAGCCCTAGGGAACCTCCACAACTGGTTTGCCCTGGGTTTATGGAGAGGTGAGAGGAAGTAGGAGGGGCAGGGAGAGAAAGGGGTTGGGCTCACAAGGGAGGTCTTCCCTCTGCTTCCGTCCTGCTCTTGTGGCGCTCTTCCTGTGAGTTCCTGGGTCAGCAGGGGAAGTGCTGTGACCCACATGCAGTCCACTGTGGGTTCCATTCACAGCTCTGCCCTCAGGACCAAGGTTACTGGCAAGCACCTTACCCAGGCCTGGCTTCAGCCCCTGTCTGCAGAGAGAGGAAGCTGGAGGGTGCGGGTGCCCAGTTAGGGTGGGGGGGCTCCTTCCTCTTCCCCTCCCTCCTCCCTCCCTTCTGTGCAATCATAGGTTCAGGACCCAGGCAAGGCCTGGAGCCACCTGGTTGGTCGCTTCCTTCCAGGCCTCTGTGAGGGGGCAGCTAGTTCTGCGAGTTAATTCACAGAGTGTCCCCAAAGCTCAGTCTGCTGCCCAGGGGTCCTGCACTGGGTGCTGGATCTGGATCCAGGGCTCCCTGCCCCTTGCAGGGGACCCCCTCCACTGCAGGATGGATTGGTCCGTTCTCCTTCCCAGAACAGGCACAGGAAGCCCGCAGAGGACTCCAGAAAGCCACTAATGTATTCTGCTCCTTCTCACTGGGACTTGGACCTCTGACCTCAGTATGCAAAGAGAGCGAAGCCTGTAAGTCAGCCACTCTGGGCTTCATGAAAATAGGCAATTGCTTTGAAGGCAATAAGATTCACCATGATGCCCATTCTGGTTTGACTATTATCTTCTTTTGAAGTACTGTAATGTCTCCAATGTTTTGGTTTTATTGGTTTTGTTCTGTACTGTTTTGTTCAATTTTATTATACCTGATGATATAGGCAACTCTTTTTAAGATAGCAAAAGGCATTATGGTAACCATTGTTGATCACCTTGTATTCTGTTTTTACAACATGTACTGTGTCCATCCTTTTGATTTGACTGACTCTGTTTTGTTATGTCACATTTGGTTTTATTCTCTTCAAAAAAAAAAGTAATAATAACTATGGGAGTAATAAAACCCAAAATGTGTAATTGTCATTGTAAAAAAGAGAGGAAAAGAAAGTGCTCTAAAGGACACAACTGCATGTATATTTAAGCGTATAAGATAGATGACCACATTACTGAGTTTTTGTTGGATCATTGAACAGAACTGTTTGCAGTCTCACTGTTTGAATGCCTGCTTTGTAAGCTTTAATTTTGTATCTTGAACAACTATTTCTAAGATGACAATATGTAATTTATTAACTAGTGCTTTCTTACTGTTTATTTTTTGAAATTCTGTATTACTTGTACTGTTTTCCTTTTTTTTCCCTCTTTAAATAAAGAAAAAAAAAAAAAGAAAATAGCTCAGCGGCTGCTCCCCACTCCTCTCCCCTGCCCTCCTTCTCCCTCTCCTCCTTCCTGCGCTCCCAGCCTCCCTCCCTTCCACTCTCTCTTCTTGATCCTCACCCCTTTCCCTCCAGGAGCCCCTCTTCTCCCTTCTCTTCCCCCTTCCCTCCTGGGTCTGGCTGTCTATCGGGACTGTCACTGCTGTTACCAGGAGAGGATGCAGTACCTCTAGATCCTGGTGCTGTGCAGCGGGAGTGAAACACACAGTGAAAGTTTAAAGATTCGTTATGATGAAAGATTCATCACCATGAATCTCCCTTAAAATCCCCGCCTCGCCTCCAGCACACCCATCCCAGTGCTCTCGATGGTTTCTGCAGCAGCTCTGGAGTCCTTGTCCTGGCCGCCTCCATGTCCTGAGCCCTTTCAGAATGTGCTCCCTTCACGGCCATTTGGCTCTGGGGAAGAGAGTCAGAGTCACGTGGTGACAGGTCCGGTGAATAAGGTGGATGAGGACACGGCGCCATGTTTTATCTTT
The DNA here is from genome assembly GCF_034190915.1 of Cavia porcellus. Taxonomy (NCBI): domain Eukaryota; kingdom Metazoa; phylum Chordata; class Mammalia; order Rodentia; family Caviidae; genus Cavia; species Cavia porcellus. The sequence goes on along the minus strand of NW_026947500.1, from coordinate 50,770,933 downwards.
TCATTTTATGGAAAAAAGTCAAACAAAATTTCATAACAAAATAATAGAATAACAATAGCTGTTACCTTTAGTTAATCAGATATTGGGACAAACTAAGAAAACTAGCAGTGCAGCTATCTTGTAATTTGTTTTTTTTTCCTTTTCCCATCCTTCCTTTCTCTAATCCTAGTTCCTTTTGCCTTTTGAACAATTTCTTTCCATTTCACAATATCAATTATACATTTTGGACTTTATTTACTCTCTCAGTTTCTCACATCAGGGAGACGATAACATTTATTTCACCCACATGAATGGCCCCTAGTTGCATCCATTTACCTATAAAAGTCTCAAGTTTATCCTTGTTATGGTTGAGTAATATTCCACTGCATAAAAAGAATATATGTATATTTTTATCCATTCCTTAGTTGATAGGCATTTGGGTTGTTTCCAAGATTTAGCTATTTCAAACTGTGCTGGTGGAGACCTAGATGCACATATATCACTGTGGTATGATGTTTTAATTCTTTTGGGAGATATCCAGAAGGAGAATAGTTGAATCAAATGAGACCTTTAATCTTAGTTTTTTTAGGAGTCTCCACACTGGTTTCCACAGAGCACCAGTAGAGAAGGGCTCCTTTTTCCTCACAGCCTCACTAGTATTTATTATTCGCTGATTTCTTGATGATAGCCATTCTTTCTGGGGTGAGGAGGAATCTCAGTGTTGTTTTAATTTGCATCTCTCAGATGACTAATGATGATGACATTTTCTCATATCTTTACTTGCCATTTATATTTCTTCAACTGAGATCTGTGTATTCATCTTAGATGCCCATTTTCTACATGGAGGCATATAGTAATCAAGATTCCAAAAATTAAGCACAAGAAGAGGACATTAAAAGCTGTTAGAGAAATGAAACAAATCCCCTATAGAGGAGAGCCTATTGGAATTACAGCAGACTTCTCAATACAAACCCTTAAGTCAAGGAGAGCTTGGAATGAACTTTTCCAAGCCCTGAAAGAAAATAACTTCCAACACAGGTTGAGGTACCCTGCAAAACTGTCTTTCAGAATTAATGGAGAAATAAGATACTTCCATGACAAAGAACAACAGAAGAAATTCATGACCAAACTAGCTCTACAGTGTGTTCTGAAAGATCTTGTAGAGAGAGATAACAATGTGCACAAATCAAAGAACACTATAGGAAAAAGTCACCAGACTGGGCAAGCAATTAAACAGAAGGGGAAAATAAGGAACCAACAGCAGATAATGATATGACAAAGATAAATCAATACTTGTCATTTATAACCATCAATGTAAATGGTCTCAACTCACCAATCAAAAGAAATAGGCTGGCAGAATAGATCAAGACAAGATCCAACAACATGCTGCGTACAAGAAACACATTTAGCATCATGTTTTTAGACTTTTGGAAGATGGTACTCATCAGTAGCAGTTGTACTTTTGCTCTTACCTTGTGGTGGGTTGAAAACTGGTGGTCAACTTAAACACCAGGTGAACTGAATCAGCGTGGTGCTGAGTATGGATGGCCACCTGAGGACTGTTACCAGCATAAAAAGGAAACCTGAGGAGGAAGAGTAGTGTTGTGGGTTCTCCTAAATGGATGTTGTTGTTTTGAGCTGTTGAGTTTTTTGGAGCTGTTGGTTCTCCTGGAGAAGCTTGTGATGCTGGCTTCCCTGATATGAACTTGGTGTTATCGGTGGAGGAGCTCAGGATCTTGTTGCTAAGAGTGGCTTTGGTTCACTTTGGGGGAGCTCTGGTCCTTACTTTGAGCATCACTTCCTGCGCTCTAGGCCTCACTGGGGGCATCATCATGGGCTCTAAGTCTTCAGCTGGACTCATGTAGGATATTGTCTTGGGACCCAGGCCCTCAGCTGGATTCTCTAGGTCTTTAGTTTGTGGATAGATTTCCTGTAGTTCTTATATTTGACTGCTTGAGGGACCACTATAAATGATACTATAAATTATGTGTCCTGTATTGTCTTTTTCTTGCAAACCCTGACCACAACATACCTCATGCAGACTCTCAGGAAAGCGCACTGTGCCAGGGAGTGGAGGCATGAGAGGGGAGCCATATCTGAAGTCAGGGGAGGGTTTTGAGGGGGGTTAGTAGCACTGTGTCTCTTTGGGTAATATTTTTTTTACAAAGTATAAACACACACATTTTGATCACCCTTCATTATGTCAAGGGCTCCGTCCGGGGAGATGGGGTATAGTGGTCTCCCTGTGGCCTCCAGAACATGGTTAGGGGTTCGAGTCCCAGCTCTGCCTTGATGGAAGTGTGGCCCCAGGTGGGAAACTCCCCCTGTACCTGTCCCAATTCTGTCACCTGTAGAAAGCCAACACTTCCCAGGAGAAGAAGTAAAAATGGCCAATAAATGCATGAAAATCTTGGGGAAGCAGAGAAATGCAAACTGAGGCAGCGAGATTTGATTCTAGTTCCTCCAGGAGCAGAGCCTGTTATCACTCATGGAGGCAGTGAAAACCTCCCAGGAAGGAGAATGTGGGGAGAAGGTGGGAAATCACTACAGAAAGAGGGGGCTCTGGTGGCCTTGAGTGAGGCCGGACAGGAAGGAGGCCAAGGAGGCCTGGGCTGACGAATCACTATTGCTCTCGCCACTGCGAATCTGCCTTCCTTCCTCAAAACACACTGCCATGGCAGGGTTAGGTGACCACGATTAGGGCCACAGAGTCTTTTTTGGGAGGATCTCACTACCTGGGCAGGGAAAGAACTTATTCTGACGTGACACTGTTTTCACATTACCCATGCTCCAGAGATGGCGCTAAGCATGCTGCATGGAGGAGCTAATGGCATTTCCATGGCAGTCCTGTGAGGTGGGCTCGTGGTCAGCCTCAACCCCATCTTACAGACAAAGAAAACTGGGCTTAGAGAGTAAAGGAGCTATTCCAAGTCCCACAGCAGGAGGAACAGAGAAGATAACAGGAAGGATTTGAACCCTGGGATTTGAACCCTGGCCGGCAGACGCCTGACATTGGACGATGCAGCCTCCCAGCTCTTGCTGAAGTGCTGCCAGGGCTCGGTGGCTGGGTGCTGACTCCCAGCAGGAGAAATCCAGGCTGCCTCCCTGGACGCAGTGGCACACCCAGGCCGGGAAGAAGGAGCAGCATGTGGGGGACCTGAGGATGGGCCGAGAGCCTCCTAGACATGGGAACTGGAAGTGCCAAGAATGAGCTTCCTGAGTTAGGGGTCCTTGGGCCTGGGGGACCTGGTGTTGCCAATCCATTGAGTCCCAGTTTGTGGCCCAGCTCTGAGAATGCCCAGGATGACTGGAAGCACAGGGGGAAGAGAGTGTGTGGGGCCTGGTGTCCCAGCTCCTGCGGTGGCATGGTGCTTTCCAGCAAGGCAGCCCCCCTCCAGGCCTGGTTCCTGTCACTCACCAAGTTAGGTGACAGCTGTGGGGTCCCCTGGGACCTTCTCCCACAGCCGTCTGACTGTGACTCTGCAAGTGTGGCAGCAGCTGCCCTGGTGTTGCCACTCAGTTATGCGGTGTGATGACACCCATGGTCCCATCCCATCAGCAGGCTGGCAGCTGCAGCTCTGTGCTGAACCTGGGCCGGGTCACCAGTGCCTCCCAGTAGGCATGTCACTTCCTCCAGCAGCACCCTGCTGCCATCCTGGAGGTGCCAACGAGCACCCTAGGTGTGAGAACATGATTAGCACCAGAGAGTGGCCTAGAGGCTGCTGAGGTCATTTCCTGAGACCTTGGTGGAGGCTGGGGCCTGCCCACATCTGCAGAGGGGCCTTCGTCCTCACCCGGGTCCCTTTGTCCCTGGGGACTTAGCAGATGTCCTAGGCTGGGGGACACGGGAGGGAGGTCACTCTGCTGCATTTGGTGGTAGCATGGAGAGGTCAAGCAGGGAGGTGCTCTCTCTACCATGAGAGCTGCTTGCTGGGTGGACAGGGTCACAGGTTCATCAGGGAAGACTCCGTGATGCTGGTGGGGTCAGGTCACCCACAGGGCCCCGGATAGTCCTGAGAGCCGGAATCTGTGCAGGCCCAGGCTGTGGGGAGGCTGAATGTGGTGTGACCCTGCCCACCAGCTGTCACCTCTGCCTGCCCAGGTGACCCCCACAGGGTCTACATTTCTGTGTGGAGTCAGCTCATCCCACGCCTTGAATCCTTTCTCATTCCCCTGCCCTGCCCCCCCCCCCCCCCCCGCCCAGTTCCCTTCTGCAGAAGCTCTATCTCTCTACTTCCTGTTATCTTATCTTCTATTTTGCTCTTTATTACATGTTGGGCTTCTCATTCAAAAGACCCATGTGACATTTAAGCTTGTGTGTCTGGTTTCTTTCGCTTAACTTTTGGTCTCTAGGTGCATCCAGTCTCCTACAAATGACTCAGGTGGATCCTGTTCTCGGCAGAGTAGTGCTCTATGATGTGTAGTTCCACATGTCCTCCATCCACGCATCTGGTGATGGGCAGGAGGTTGCTTCCAAGATTCCACTGTTGTGAATTGTGCTGTGTAGACTGGGTGTGTGTGGCCTGGGGCGGGGGTGGAAGCTGCTGGCCTGGCGTCTGTGTGAATACCTGCATCATGACTGGTGGGCGAAGTCAGAGATTTCGTTCCCAGGAATTCCTCTTCCCAGCTAGCAGGGCCGGCCCTCACCTCCAGGAGAGCCGGAGGGAGATGCTGTCTGCTACAGACCCTGGGCCTGGGGGTGGGAAAGACGGCAGCCGGTATAGCAAGGGGATGAGCGATGAGGGACAGTGACAGAGGAGGGACGTCTGATAAGGGGCCAGGGAGCCCGGGGGAGGGGAAGCAGACAGGGCTGGCTGGCTGCAGGGGGTGGGGCGCAGAAGATGAAAGGGAGAAGACTGAGGAGATGAGGGTTGAGGGGGTGAGTGTGAGAGGAGCAGAGGTGGTGGGGACATGGGGAAAAGGAGATAAGAAGGAGCAGCAGGCCACACAGAGACCCTCAGAGCTGCCGAATGCAGAGTCCGCTTGATCCCATTCCCCCTGGCTCCCGTGCTCAGTCTATGGGATGCAAATGTCATAGATCCCGGGACCATCCAGGTGGGCTGGCTGTGGGTCCCTCATGGATAAAGGCACAGATGCACCCTCTCCTGCCTGCTTTGTCCCCAGAAGGCTTTGATCGCTTCCTCCTTTCCTTCCTTCCTTCCTTCCTTTTTTCCTCCCTCCCTTCCTTCCTGATTGTGTTGGGCACTTTTTTCCTCATTGCTCAGACAAAATATCCAATGCCTAAAATCAAGGAAGGAAAGATTTTGTGGAGGTGTCTGTCCATATTCAGCTGGCGCCAAGGCAGGCTGGCACATGGCAGGGAAGCAACTATTCAGTGGCAGAAGACGACAAAAGCAGCCAGAGCAAAAAGGGAGAAGACTCTTTCTGTCCCTTATATTGTATAGAGGCCTCTTGCCCTAGATTAGGTGCAGCATTCACAACCATAATCCCAGCACTAGACAGTGAAGCAATCACAAACTAGATTTAGCTGCCTCTGAAAGGCACCCCCTCATAACAGCAGGTTTGGGGGACATCCAGACCCAAACCATAACACCGAATTTAACCAAAATTTGATTTCAAGTCCTTGAGAGACAGTAAAGGTTGCTGTACATTGTGGTAAATGGAGACTGATTATAACAGTTGGATAAATAAAGTGGGTTGAGACAACTGCAGAGGAAATGGACTACAGATCAGAAAGAGGTGGCCCTGAGACTCTGAGGGCTGTGGATAGAGGGACTGGCAAACACAGTGGCCCGGAGGAGGCTGTGCGCTTGGCTTGGGGGGTTTCTTCGTGTTGGGAAAGAGGGAGTGCGATTTACTGAGGCCGGGTCAGGGGACTGGAGTGTGCAGAAGCTCGGAGCATGGAGAGAAGGCCTCTCGGGCCGAGCCTTGGGGTGCATTGTACCCTGGGGTCAGGATGTTGCCGCTGCATTGCGTGGGAGCTGAGAACATGGGGTGCTGTGGCCTCTGAGACCACGTGGTCCCGGAGTTGCACTGGTCTCTGAGCAAAGTGAGTGAGGTGTCCCCATGCTCCCAGGCACTGTTCCCTTGGGGTCTGCCGTGGAGGGCAGGACCTGCCCCACCGACACGCACTTTACCTGTAACTCTGGGCAGGACGCTTCACTTCTGATAAAAGCAAATAATAATATTAGCTTCACTGAAGCTGTAATGGGAGAAGAAATGAGATAACAACAAGGGATGATCAAGTTATATGACAGATTTTCTTTCTTTGTTTCTTTCTTTCTTTTTGTTGTCCTTTTGACTGTTTGAGGCAGGGTCTCACTGTGCAGTTCAGGCTGGTCTTGAACTCACTCTGTAGCCCAGGCTGACCTTGAACTTGCAGTGATCCTCCTGCCTCAGCCTCTTGAGTGCTGGGATGACAGGCGTGCACCACCACCCTTGCCTATGGCAGATGTATAAATTTTTAAATTTGTTAATGCATTTACAGCAAAAGACACATTGCCGTGAATCCCCCTCAGAATCCTCTCCCTGGTTTCAAACACACAGATCTTGTTGTTCTTGTCACTTTCTGAAGCAACTCTGAAGTCCTCTTTGTGAGTCTTTTGTGTGTGTGTGAGAATCTTTTTAAGATGTGACAAAAAATACGACTGCTGCTGCCCAGCACCATCCAATGGAGAGGCGGCTCATAAATCACGAGAGTGCTTCCTCATCCATCTTCTTCCCTGGCCCTGCTCGGTGTGACTTTGGCTCTTCCCAAAGGTCAGAATGAACCTGGAAGGGAAACATTTTGAATCAATTCAAGACATGGAGGCATCAAAACAATTAAAATGTGCTGTGTCCACTGCCTTTCGGTTTCTTCTTTTTGGCCAGATCTTTGTCATTAATCATGTTGTCTTTCTGCATCCGTGAGTAAAATGGCTCCTTGGGCCACTTCCTGGCTCTTCTCCGTCTTCGGCATTTACCCATTGGACGGTGTTGGCTCTAGGTGTGACTGTGTTTATGCTATTTGCCCCTCTTGAGAGATGTTACCCATTATTCATTTGCATAATTTTTGGTCTTTGTCTTACCTTCCCTCCTGCGAGTCCTCTGGGGGAGGCAGAGATGTGCCAGGGTTCTCTGATACTAAACTGCCCGCCCTTGTGGGGTGTGGACACAGCGGGACTGCCATTTGGTCCACATCTTGGTGATCACTTGCTGGTTCTGCAACCATGGTGTGTGAGCAGCCTGCGTGCGTGCGTGCGTGCATGGTTCAGTGAGGAAGATTTTCACGAATCCTCTTAACTTGCAGGAGGAGGTCACAGGTCCAGTCTCTCTCACCTCTTTCCACCTCCATCTGCTCACTTCCGTGTAATCCAATGAGGCTGTGGACTGTGGGTTAGAGAGTGTTTCTCTCTCAGGCGCACCTCGCCTGTTGAGCAGCTGTCACCCTGGACCCCTACTCTGGCGGTGTCCCACAGAGCTGAACGCCCTGCTTCCATCTCAGGGCTTGCCTCCTTATGAACCAGTCCAGGCAGATTTGGTCCTGTATGGACCTTGGGACTGCTTGGTTGCATGTTAGATGCGCTATATTCCTATTGAGGAAATAGGTCCCCAAACTCCTTGCTTGCCTGGAACCTCAGAATGGGAGCTTACTTGGAAAATGAAGTTTTGTAGATATAAACCTCATCTAGGGGGTCTTACTGGGTTATTGGGGCCCTCATCCCATAACTCTTGTACTTACAAGTGGGAAATTGAGCTTAACTGTCATCCCCAAGCTGTCAGAGGCAAGGAAGGACTCCTCTGTGGTCTTCGTGAGAGAACACCTTGATTTTAGAATGAGCTGCTGAGGGCTTTGAGATACATTTCTGTCACTTCAAGTCACAGGAAACCAGCCAATGCCACATGGAACTATTTCCACACTGGACATGCTAAATTTCATTTGGTTCTTTTAGACAATTTCCAGCTCTTTACTAGAAGTCTTTATTTTTGCACTTGTTGGCATGACAGTATTCTTAATTCTTTAACCTTTTTTCTTTTAGTTCTTTGAACCCGCTTATTTGGTTGTAAGATCGGACATTTGAGCTGACTTAGAGACTATTCCTGTGGATTGAGTTTTTTCTTGGGATGGCTCATGCTTTCTTTCTTTTTTTTTTTTGTCTTTTTCCTTTTTATCAGTACCAGGGATCCAACTCACGACTGCCTGCTTGCAAGGCAGGCGCGTATGCCGCTGAGCTAAATCCCCAGCCCCGGCTCATGCTTTCTTATTTCTGCACATTCTTGCAACTTTATTGTTGAGAACTGGGTAATTTATTGTAGTTACTCTGGATTCTATCTCTGCCTGGTGCTGTTGCTGGTGTTTGTTTGTTGATTGGCTTATCTCAGCTAAGTCTGTGATTTCTGTCTTCCTAGCAAGCATGTGGTTTCTGAGGGCTCTTTGGTTTTTAAAAATTTCTTGTTTTATTTTAAGGCTGGCTTCTTAGACCTTCAGTTTTCTTCACAGGTCAGCGGTCAACCAACTTCTGGCTACAGGTCGTGCTCAAACAACTGGTGTTAGTTTTCTGTTCTCGTTGCTGTCAGAAATAATTACCACAAACAAAGTGACTCACATCAGCTCAAATGTATCAGTGTACAGCAGGCTGGAAGTGCTGGACGGGTCTCACTGGACCAGTCACGGTGTGGGCAATGCTGCATTCCCTTCTGAAGGCTTTGGAGGAAGAATCCATTTTCTAGTTCTTCTGCTTCTGGTTCCAATTCTGGATCCGGTTCCAGTTCTGGCATCAGCACTTCATAGGTCATGGCCCACTTCCGCTGCCTTGCAAGCCAGCATGCTAGGTCAAGTCCTCCCAGCCTGTCTGACCTAGCTGAAAATGCTCTGTGTGTGTACGGAATCGTGTCTAACCCCGTCACAGCCGCATAGGTCCTGTTGCAGAGGGTGGAGTGGTCACAGGTTCTGGGACCTGGACATCAGCACAGGGGTGACCGGGTGGGGGGAGGGGGAGTGATTCTGCATTTTTTAATGCAGTCCAGCCGATAGCCACGATTAATCACAAATGATTAATGATCTTGTTACTTTTACATCTGAGTTTTTGGAATGTGTTTTTAATCTTTTTCTGTTGTCTTGTTTCTGTTCCTTACTTGCCTTCTTTGAATTCATCAAATATTTTTCAGTTCTCTATTGGCTTCTTAACTGTAACTGTATTTTAGGGTTGCTTTGGGCACGCAAATATTTTTTAATTTATTGTCTACCTTCAATTACTATTTCATAACTTTATGTAAAATGTCAGAAATTTACAGCAGTAAAATACTACTTATCTTAAGCCATCTTTTGTGATATTATTGACCCATATATAAATACATGTATGTAATTTATTCCACAATAAAAGGTTATTTTTTGGTGTGCTCCAATTTTCCCTTGGTATCACTTTTCTTCTGTCTAAAATCACTTTCTATAGCATGTGTTGTACTTCTGTTATCAATGAATTGTCTCATGTTCATGTAAAAATAACTGCTTCATTCTCATTTTTTAGGATATTTTCATTGTTATTTCATAATTTGGGCTTACATTATTTTTCCTGCAGTTTAAAGTTGCTAATGTCTTGTTTTCTTGCTTCTATTGTATTATGAGTAGCTAATTGATACTTGTTTTTTTTTTTTATTTCTTTGGCTATTTAAGATTTTTCTTGGTTGTGAGTTTGATTCCTGGCAATAAAAAATTTTTTTTTATGTTTAGTTTTCTACAGGTTCTCTTTGCATTGATTTTGTTTAGGGATGGTCATATTATTTGGATTGCAAGTTTGTTTGTTTTAAAAACTCAAATTTAGGGACCAGGGATTTAGCTCAGCAGCATAAGCACTTGCCTGGCAAGTGTGAGGTCATGAGTTTCTATCCCCAGTACCCAAAAAGCAAAACAAAGCAAAACAATACTCAAATTTAGGAGAATATTGGTCATCTTTTCAAACTTTTTTTTTCTGTCTGTCTTTCTTTTTCTCACCTCTAATATATACACATGTATACTCCTGCAGGTCATCCAGATTTTGTATAATAAAGTATCTTCTCTTCTTTTTCCAATTCACTTTTTAAGTCAGGTAACATATCACACTTTCCCATCCTATACGTTCTATTTTAATAATTTTCACTTCTCTACTAGAATTCCTTAACTTTTCACTCATTACGGTCATCTTTTCCTTTAAGTTTTTGAATATATTTGTGATCTTTATTTTGAGTACTTGTCTGCTGATATTGCTGTCTGGCTCATTTGGACTGCTTTTCTTGATTACGTTTCACATATGCCTAGTTTTCCTCATGTGAAGTCACTTTAAATTATACATGTGCTCTTTTGGATGATACTTTACATAGACTCTATATTGAGCCCATTCCTCTTATGGGTGTTTTTTTTTTTTTTTTTTTTTCTGAAGCTATTTTATTTTATTTTTTTCTGGTACTGGGATTGAACTCATGACCTTGCACTTGCCAGGAAGGTGTTTACGCCACTGAGCTAAATCCCCAGCCTGGGTGCTTGGTTTTTGTTATGGAGAGCAGTTGGTTACTGGAAAGTAGTGCATTCACTTGGTTTTTCCAGACTTGGTTTTATTTTTTAGTTTTCAATGAGTCTCGTTCAGTTTTGAAGATCGCTCTAACTTAAGGAATAATTCTTATTCCTAAAACCTGGATTTGTAAAAAAAAAAAAAAAAAAATGCCTTATTTATGGATTAATCCTCAGGATAGCCTGAGGATTTGCTGAGTTTTTTTCACTCTCTGTTTCCACCTAGCCCCACCCCTCATCACAGAGTCTTCACCAGGCTTGGCAGGGTCTCACCTGTGTCCCTGCGGGCCAGCCTGACATTAAGAACCCACCTCAAGTCCCCATGCAGGTGTCGGTCAGCCCAGGCCCCTGTGGATTCTAGCTTCTCCGGCCACTGTGTGTTCCCCTCACACCTCCTACTCCACGGTAGGCTAGGGCATCTTGTCTGAGAGCTGGCAACTCCCCACGTCCGGGGGTCACCATTCTGGGATGCCAGCTGTGTGTACCCCAGAACATGTGTCTGGTAGATTCTACTAGCTTTATCACTGTTTTGGCAGGAGGGCAAGGTTGAAATTCTCACCTCATCTTGTAGTTTAAACTGCTTTAGTAACTGTTATAGAAGGAATAAATGTCCACTAGGAATAGCCAAGGACTCCAGGGCTAGCACTGTGCTTTCAATACAGAATGGCTGCACCATTTACCAATTGCTTGGTACAAGTACAAATCTCATAGGATTTAAGTACAAAAGAAGTAATACTCCTTCTCCTCCCTGTCTTATCCCTTCTTCTTTGAGGTAGTCACTGTTAGTGTTCCTTCTATACACCCCTGCTGTGTTGTGTGTAATCTTTTCCCTAAAGAGTTTGTACTGTTTCACTCCTCCATCACTTGCTTTTTATTTGGAAAATTTATTTAAAAATTGTGTCTCAGGCACCTCCCTGTACCAGGACACACAGACTCTCCCATTCTTCTAAAGAGCTGGGTAGCATTCTCTCATGTAGATAAACCCATAATTCAGGTAACTAGCCCCCAATTAATCCATGCTGGGAAACTAAAGCTCCCCCAAGCAGCATCCTGTCTGTGCCTCAGTGCACCTTGACCTGTCAGTGTGTTCTGTGCAGCGAGGGCAGAGTTCTCACCTGCAAGGGTCTGTGGAAGCCCTGAGGTGGAAATTCTGACCGTGTGAGCACACGATGGCCATGTAAGTACACAGCAGCAGGCTGCAGTGAGAAGAGACTTTTCTGGAAATGGAGACGAGGAGGGAGAGCACAGCCTTAGTGCTGCACAGCGCTGGGGTATGGCATCGTTCCCGAGGAGGTTTCCTGGTGCAGGTGATGGAGCTGGAGCAGCCTTGGGAAGGGCCTTTCGGAAGAGGCCATCCCAAGTGCCAGAGAGCAGCATGGAGAGAGGTAGGGAGGGAGTCGGGCTGAGTACCCTGCTTGCGAGGGAAAGAAGGCAGCAGCACCAGGTGACAACAGTGAGGATGAGGGGCTCATCCCAGGAGAAAGAAAGGACTGAGACCTCCCTGGAGTTCTGCCTGGTCAGGGCCTCTGTAAGATTGGGGGGACAGAATTCATGGTTGAGGGCACCTACCTGGTGACTCCTCTTACTAAGAGCACATTCCTGTGACATTTCCTCCCGACTCTCCCTCCCCCCACTTCAGTTATCTGGGATGTTTCCTCCTTCCCTGTTCCCCAGGCTGCATTTCCAAGGTGTCTGGGCCGAGGCTGCCACGGGCCCACACTGCCTCCCTGTGCCAGGCGTGCACATAGCACTTGGCACCTGGCTGCCCTGGGGTAGGGACAGGGCCCTGGAAGCCAAGGAAGCTCCCTGCTTGCCTCAGGTCGTCATCTTTGGCCAAGGGGAGGGGAGGTTCCCCTCTTCTTTGATCTTGTGCTTTGATTCTTTCAATGTCAGTGATTAGTCTGAGCTCTTGGGAGGACTCGGTCTAAGAAGAACAGGTCAACAAAGAAGGGCTCCAAAACCCCTGTGGCTCGCAGGGAGGCTGCCCAGAGCATCAAGACCACTCCCACCGCCTGGAGGGGAGTCCATGCCTTTGGCAGGCTCCAGGCCTGCTGAGATCTGGCCGCACTTCTTGTTTCTGTCTCGGTTTTTGGCGCACCTTCTGTGCATTCAGTGCATCCCGATCCAAGCCTGGGAAACACTCCTGGCCCAGGCTTCAGGCTGGCCCATGTCCCACGTTCTGCATAGCCACACATTGTCCCTCTCTGCTGCCTGATTTGGTGGCCTGGAGAATGACAGAGACCCACTGCGCGATGGCGAATGCAGAATCCAGTCTGTGATTCAGAGGTGGCTAGGGTGTCAGGGGACAGTGTGGTGAAGAGGCTGAAGTTTAGAAAGGAGGGAACAACGGGACAGCACCACAGGTTCCTGAAAAGGGCCCACCCCTGAGTGCATGCTCCTTACCTCTCTCTTGTGGCCAGGCTTGGTCTCCCCTCCGGCCCTGGCTCTATGTTTGTTCTTCTCCATGAGTTCGCTCCTGAGTCTCTACCATCTCTGCTCACTCCTCACCCCTGACCTGGGGTTGAGGTGACTTTGGGGGCCTGAGTGGAGTCCCTGAATGTTGGTGCCCTGAGGACCAAAGACGAGGTTTGAATCTAGGACCCACGAGCCTCAGGGAAACTCATTCTCCCTTGGTTTCCTTGGTTGTTAATTTTCCTCTCTATGGGCTTCAGGGGACTTGTGTGAGAAAAAAAAATCAGATGATGGCTAGGAAAGGGCCTCCTGGGAATGTTGTAGGTGGTGATGATGATGATGATGATGATTAATATAAATGTATGGACCATCGCTGTTCCATGCATTCCTTAGTGAAAGCCGGGGCTAAAGGAAGGTGGCACTGAGGGTTGGAGAAATATCACGCTGGCCAATAGTAATGAACACGAAGAGGCCATGGATATCTTTAGGGCTTCGAACTCTCTCTTCACAGTGAAATGGTGGGGGCCGGGTGCGGAGTCCTCCCTGCTCCTGTGTCCAAAACTCCTGCCCACCACCCAAGAGCTGTGTAGTCTAAAGGTTAACAGTCTGGGACTTGGGGCTTAAGATCTGGACTCATCCTTTGTCTCCGACAGTTGGCAGAGGTATCTGAGCGATAGCTTCTTCTCTCTGTGCCTCACTGTCTCTTTAGTCCAAGAGGGGTGATTTCGACAGCAGTATTTACCTACGATCTTGTTTCAGGGAGGTGGACGATTGAGGGGCAGCGCTTAGTGGCAGCTGGTACACGGTAAATGCCAGCCTTGATCCGACCCTGTCACCTTCTTGCTCGTGAGGTTGGCTGTTTTGCTTTTGTGCCCTTGTTGAAAAAATCATGCAGCTTAATAATGACCAGGCAGAGGACAAAGAAAAAAAAATCTAATGAAAGATTGACAAGCCTCTGAGGACTGAGAGGACCTCAGCAACTCTCCAATCCAATTCTCTCATTTTGAAAATGTGGAAAGTGAAGCCCTGGGAGGAAAGATTTTTTCCAAGGTTATGTAACAAATTCAGTTCAATTTATTGACTCTCTTCTCATGCCTATTTTTCACCAAGCATTAGTGGCTGCATAGGAAATAGTTCTTGCCTCTGTAGAATATTTTTTCCCCAAGTCTGGAAGATGCAAAGTGGAGTTATCATGGTCAGAATTTAACCCAGGAAATGCTGGATTCCGTAGACTGAGGGAGAGCTTTGCCTGTGCCCTGCTCTTCTCCAGGAGGAAGTCTCCCACTTGTGGCCTATGACAGGAAGTCTCTCGATGCTTTACAGTTCCTCCTGTGGCTTCATGTTCTGTGACACACCCTAAGGAGAGCTGACTCTGGCTAGAAGCTCATTGAGTATCCAGGGTGAGAGATACAAAAACATCTGCGAGCTCACTGGTGATGGTGGAGGTGGGAGGTGAACTTGTGCCCTGGTAGACCTGCCCCAGAGGTCTAGAGCCCTCTTCCCTCTGCCCCGAGCTTTTATGCGGATGGAATGTTCTTCCAAGCAACACTGAAGGCCGCCCTAATCAGGGGCCAAAGGCACACAGCAAGGCAGAGGTCAGGGTGGAGCCAGCAGGAAGTAGATGCCAGCTACAACTTCCTGTTGTAGCTGGCTTTCCCTTGGCATGGATCTATATGATTGCATTTGATGTTTGCAGCAATCTCAGAGGCAGGTATCTCCTCATTTTACAGATAAGCAAGTAGTCACAGCTAGTTGACAGGTAGGGGTAGAGTGCATGGCTCACTCAGGAGGTTTGGATCTGCTGTGGAGGTCACAAACAGCAGGGGGCAGGGACTGAGCCTGGGCTGGATGGAGGGCCACTGCGAGTGGGAGGGCAGAGGAAAGGGCCTTCTGCCCTTGTCTGTGTTCCCCCTTTTCCGTGTTACAGCCTTCTCTATGCTCAGCACTTTGCTGACCCTCGCCTGTTTCCATATTATCACACAGATTGCAGGAGGAGGTTCCAGTGACAAGCCCTAGATGGCTGAAGGAAGAGACCAGTTCTTAGTCTACACCTATGTTTCCCATGCTGGGACTTTGCCAGTCATGATTGTTAAGCTAAGTGAGTGAACTGGGAACCACCCAGTAGAATTCACTCACCCTCCCTCCAGGAGAACTACCGCAGTTAGTGGTATCTAACAAACCCTGCAACCCCCATCCATTTACGGGCAAGCCAACACTTCTCACCTGCTTTGAGATGAGACATACCCCTGTCACCTGTGTTGGGAAATAAGATGTGAATGCAAAGAATCTGAGTGTCACCTCTGGGACGAAAATTTAAGAGTCAGTGTGAGATTTATGCTGCTCCTTCCTTGTCTCCATGGTGACCTGCACTTGCCTGAGTCCTGGAGTGCTTGGACCACAGCCCTCTGCTGACCCACGGTGCCTGACAGTGCAGGAAAGCAGTGCAACTCATACCTCAGCCCTTCAGATGAGATGTGACCCGAGGACCTGAGGGATGGATTTGCATAAGAACATCGCTCTCGTCAAGTGCAGGAGAGAACGGGGTGGAAATGGGAGCGTGAGTGGAGGCACAAAGAGTTCTGCTGTTTTCAGCTCAGGGTTTGCTTTTAAATAGGGAAGGTGCAGAAGGGGCGCTGTGGCATGGAGCATCCTGTAGCCAGCGGTGGGGGAGTCCACGGAGAGGAAGGGCGATCAGTGAAGGTCGGGGTGGACTTCGATGAGAAGAATTGACCCATGTGTTCTATTTTGACCACACAGTTCTAAAAAGTCCAGGCTTCTGTCTTCTCTGGCTATGTCAGGAGATCGAGGTGCTGCCTGCAGATGGTTCACCATTGTTCAATAGCATGTACGAGCAAATGCGTGTGGGCCATGGGACTCCAGATGCCGGCTTTGAAATCGGAGCTTTTAAAAGTAAGAGTGGCTTCAGCCATTAGGGACTGGGCAGTCGAGGGTTCTGGCTGCGGACGGAAACTGGCCTTGCTCAGTTTCCCTTTCTGCGAGGGCCCAGATGGAGAGAGGATAATGGGGCGGGAGAGTAGAGCGTGGAGCGTGCGGGGAGTTACATAAGGCCGCAGGGGACCGCTGGGGCCAGGTTGTCTGTGCTCACAGGTGAAGGAAGATGTGGAGCAAACACTGCGAGAACAAAGGCAGTGGAGGAAACCCAGGCGGCCGCATGGCAGGCAGAGAAGTCAGGGGAGGAAGACAAAGGGAGCTAAATTTATACCACGGAGAAAAGATGCCTCGGCGGCCAGGAGTGCTCTATAAATACCTGGAAGGCAGCGGGCTGCAAGAGAAAGGAAGGATTATTCACTGTCATCCCAGATGTAGGCCAGAGACGGCGGCCAGAAGGAAGCTGAGCGGGCGTCAGGCTGCTGGGCCGGGGAATAAAGCAGCGTTTGTGCTGTGGCTCTGCTCTGGGTCCCAGGACATGCCGCCTGCCACCGGCCCGGGCTCTGGGAGCCCACAGGGACGCTCGCCTGGCATCTGGCTGTCCTGGCAGCAGGACAGCCCTGGGTGCCTGCCCATTTCTGCTCGCCTCTGGCTGGGTCTGTCCTCCCTGTGAGGCAGGCTGAGCACCGTCTGGGGACAGCCATGGGCCAGGGGCAGGTGGGTTTCCCGTGGTTCCTCCTGGGGGAGAGTGCGTCTGCATGATGGCGTTTACGTTCTTCTCAGGGACTTGCTGCCCTGCCCAGCACTGCTCAACTGTTTTTCCTCCCTCCCCTTCCCTTACTCTCTCCTGATTCTCTCTGTCTCTGGGTCTCTTTCCCATTTTCAAACGCTCCCCCCCTTTCCTATTGTCTATGTTTTATTTATTTTAAAAAGATGATTAATGCTTTGAGTTTCTCATGTAAGAGAAGCCGTGTGCTTCACTGATGTGTTTGATTTATTTCTCTTAACACTGTGATGTCACAGTGCATCCATTTTCCTACGGATGATGTGAATTTATTCTTCTTTATGGCATAGTAGTACTTCACTGCACGTAACTACCACCCTTTCTTCGTCCATTTGCATAAATGGACACGTAGGCTGTTTTCAGCCTGCTATCCACATGAGTGTGCACGCATCACCGTAATGCGGAGCCTTTAACTCTTCTGGGGCAAGAGCTGGGTTGAGCCAGTTGGGGCTGTTGTTAAGGAGCGAGAAGGCTCCTTCCCTCCCTGTCCCTTTCTCCCGTACTCTCTTGCATTCTTCATGCCATTCTTCCTTCAAGCATTTCTTGATCTCCTTGCCACCCTGCTGTGGCCCTAGACACGGCCCCTGAGAAAGCACAGTCCTGGTCTCGGAGAAGCTAATGGCTCAGTGATAAGAGGTGGACACGCCCCCTGGACCTCCCCTCTGTTGCTACAGTGCACCGCAGAGGTAGGGGCTCAGTTGCAGGTGGCCCAGGAGGACAGTATCGAGAGGACGATACTGGCTCACCGATGGCGGGAATGCAGGCCGTGTCTGTCACACACAGGGAGGCATGTGACAGGCTGGCAGATCCGTGTGGCTGTCCAGGTTGTGTGTCCTGTGTCCAGAGGATTAAGTGAGGAGCTTGGAGCAGACGAGGGCCACGGGGACACTCTCATGATGGCGGGGTCTCTCTGTAGACAGATTGGCCACAGACCTAGGCCTGTGGCCAGGGCAGAGCACTGCTCCACTCCTCCCCGCCTTTCTGTAAGCCTTAGAGGATTCGAGAAGCCTGAGGTAAGGCGCTGACCTGGAGGCCGTGCTGACGTGGGTGGGCGAAAGTGCTGCTTAGCTGGGGCCTGGCATCCAGGAAACCGCCGAGCTCGGGCTTCCTGGCTAGGTGGGGATAATATCCCACGCCTGGCCGCCATTTCTCACGGGAGGAAGCTCTCCTGACTCAGCTTCCGGACTGAGGCCCAGGCCCAGGGCTGCCCTTCATGACTCTTTCCTGCCTGGCTGAGAAGTGGAGGGGTTGGACGGGGTGGAGCAGAGCCAGCAGGAAGGTTTCCTGGTGGGGGAAAGCGCTAGAGATCAGGTGAGCAGGAAGCCTTGGAGGCTCCTCCACGGTGTCCCGGAGGAGGTGTCACCCACACGGTGGGAGTGGGCCTGGCAGGCTCAGGTCTGCAGGCCGGGCATCGGGGTGTGCGGTGGGCACCTCAGTCAGGAAGTCAACTCAGGCTGTGCTTAACAGGCCTCCCCTCTCCAGCAAACATGGACTTAGGCTCTGTTTGCTATGGGTCCAAGGGGCCACCTTGAGCCACAGAGATGTGAGCAAAGATGAGGAAAACTGCCTCACAGAGAGAATGGATTAAAAAGAAACATAGTGATCGTGTAAGGGAAGAGAATGAAACAATAGAAGCAAAGAGAAAGCGGGAAGGGGCAAGAGAGGGAGGACACAGTGGCTTTGTCTTTGGTATTGCTAGTTTGGGCTTCTGGACCATGCTCCTGTATTCTTCAGGTGACGCCTTTTGTTTCAGGCAGTTTGAAAGACTTCTTTGTTAATGAAAACAAACAAAATTTAAAAAAGAGAGACTTCTTTGTGACCAAACAATTGCAAAATGACAGCTTGTCTTGTTCATTCACAATCAAAACTACTTACACTTAAGATTTTCAGAACTCCTTTTTTTGGAAACTTTGTTCCATCATGAGCTTTCTTAATACTGTCAATGTGACACACCCTTCTGCTTAGAAAATTTGTTCTGAGGACCAGTCAGAGGGTCTTGCATTGCAAGGCAGTTATTTATGTTCTACGACAGACCACTTTCCTCTTTATATTCTGCCTTCTTTTGGAAGTAAGTTGTATGTAGTAGCTATTGCTAATTCTTTCTATTGAATGGAGAAAGTTTCTTAGAATCCTCAAAAGTTGCTCAAGGAGGGGACAAGAAAGAGATTTAGACTTTGAAAAAAGAGCCTGTATTTTAATTTTGTTTGGAAAACAGCAACTCTTGAAAGGTGGTAGAAATTAATGGGGTATTTATCTTTAGAGTTGAAGAACCCGCTGCCGTAAGGCACCGGATTTGTTGCTTAACAACCCTTTCTAAACATTTTGCAGCAGTTGAGAATTTAAATTCTCTGATGGAGTCTTGAGTGCTGCTGAGGAGATAAGGATCTCAAATCAGAGCTTTCTTAACAGTCAGGATTTTCTTCCTGTGACCTCCAGGTCCTCCTGGCTGATTGCAGTTTCTGCTTTCCTAATTCTGGCAGAGAGTAAGGAGGAGCAGGGATCACAAGTCAGACAGGTTCTGTGGACTGACCTCACCTCAGGCTGGCTTGGACCCACTTGTTTAACCTCCTTAATCTCTGCTCTTGCTTTAAATGGGACCCAAGATCACCCTTACTTGCTTAGGGAAAACAAATGCTTTTCCTGCCTGTGCCCTTGCAGAATTTGTAACACTTCCAGAATTTCTGACGCCAGTCCTACAACCTCTGGATTACATCTGAGTGTCTTCATTCAATTACAGCACTATGCACCCTGGAATTAGTGCCAGAGCCCCAAGTTAATTGCTCAGTAACCACCCCCCAAACTGCCCCACTTCAGATGCCAATCACAAGTCTGAGGCTCCTGTCTCCCCAGCTTCCTTGTTATGAATGGATGTTCTTATAGCCCACTCTGTGGGTCTGACAATTTTCTGTCATGGCTCACAGAATGCAGAGAAGCATATTTATTGGATTTCTGTATCGTTCACAATAAAAGATCCAAACACACAGACAGTGAGGTACATGGGGTGAGGTGTGGAGCATCCTGTGTGCAGGAGCTTCAGTCCCTGTGAAGTTGGGGTGTGCCACCTCCCAGCACTCAGCTGTGCTCACCAACCTGCAAGCTTTGTGCACCCCACACTTTAGGTGTCTTTGTGGAGGTTTTATCACATAGGCACAATTGGTTATTAACTCTCCAAGTCTTCTTTCTCTTTAGACTGAAAGTTCCAACCTCTCAATCATGGCTAGATGCCATAGTTCCTTAATTGCTGAGACAAAGTGCCCAATCTCCAAAGTTTAAGGAAGGAGAGGTTTAACTGACTCATGTTTCAATCCATAGTTGGCCAGCTGCGAGGCAAATGGTGTGGCAGAGGTGCCTGGCAGAAGAGAGCTGCTTGTGGCATGGTGGACAGGGAGCAGAGAAAGTCAAGGGAGGAGATGGGGCAGGAGATGTAACCTTGTGGGTCATACCCACAGGGCTGCGCCTGTTCGGACCAGGCCCCACTTCCTAAAAGCAACTCAGCTAAGATGTCCCTATGATTTTGTCACCTTCCAAAGGTCCCAACTGTGCTCCCATGATGCTTTAGGATGATGTCTAGACAGGAGCCATGGTACCCATCCAGGGGCCCATCAACTCCCTGCTCATTAGAACACAAGGCCCAGGAAACTCCAAGAGGTTTAGGACCAGAGTCAATGACTAAATGTTAGAAACAGAGATGCTCCTGGCACCCCCATCCCTGAAGAAATCACAACAGCTCTGTGTCAGGGTGGGGGACAAAGCCCACGTATGTGTTTCCTGTTATAATGCGGTACCCCTTGCCTCGTCAGCCGGGGGAGCTGATGTCTGCAGGGTTCTGCTTCACATGGCGCCTGTTGCTGGAGCCTTTGGAGCTTGACTTCCAGGTAGTCACAGGCTCAAGGGTCCTCAGTTTGCACATCTTCAGCTGCAGCAGCAGAAATGTTCGGGGGCCAATTTAAATAGAAAGGAAAATTTTAATCTGCCATCACTGGAATCACCACTTTATGGGAAATATTGCAGGGTTTCCTGAGATCGCAGTGAGAGGTGTTATTGCTTAGCTCTCCTCTTTGCCACCCTCGTCCTGGGGAAATTGTCTGTGCTCTGCCTGCTAGGTCACAGAAAAGCTGTGGAAACTTCAGCAGTCCTTTCTAGACACTGACATTCCTGGAGTCGCAGAGACCATATTCGCAACGTCTCTGCGGGAGAATGGAGAAGATCTTCCCCAGAAGCTCTCGAGCCTGCCCTCCTCATGCCTCCTGGCCTGAATCTGGTCACAGGCCTGGTGATGGACACCTATGGAACACGAATGTGTGGATGATTCACGCTGTGTCTGTGAGCTGAAGTGGGATCACCCTTCTCTGTGTCCCTGAAGGGGAGATGTTTGAGTGAAAGCGTGTTCTATCAGGAAAAGAGCAGAGGGTCTGTGTGATGGTCAGGTGCCACAGGCTGCTCCTGGGGTTCTTCCATCTGTATTAGTTTCCAGGCTGCTTCGAGAATAACACAGCTTGGTGGCTTAGACATTCGCTTTTCTCACAGTTCCCGAGGCAGATGCAGGTGTCTGTGAGCTGGGTCTCCGCTCAAGTCCCTCCCTCCTCTTGGCTTGCAGAGAACTCTGCCTTCTCTTGCGACATTACATGATCATTCCTCCCTGTTGCATGTGTCCTAATCCTTTTTATTTACTTATTATTTTTAAGGAACAACAATTGCTTTGGGTTAGGGTCCACTTGCAAGACATTATTTAACCTTTGCTACCTTTTTAAAGGTCCTACATCCAAAATACGGCCACATTCTTAGGTATTATAAAAGTGTGACTTTTACTATATGGATTTTGGGATGAGTTCAACTGAGGTTCTAATGTCACCTGACCCTTTTGTTTTACAGATGGGGAAACTGATACCGGTCAGAGAACTGTAATCTGTTCCTAAATCACACACACTCTTTAGATACCACAGGCTCACACACTTTGCCATAGTTTCCATTCTAAAGGTTTAGTCCCTTGATTGATGACTCTAAATCTTAAGAATTACTTCCATGATTGCCCAAGTCTAGCCTACAAGTTGCGAGCTTATTCATGGCTGTAGGCTTGGTGTTGGTTTGTCGAGTAGGAGACCAGGCCAATAAAGATGCATCGGTTGACCTGCTTGGGACTCCTTGCTTGACCTGGAGGATGGACACCTAACCCTGAGACTGTCTCCTGGCAGAAAGCGTCCCCTGGCAGAGTTAGCACCTCCCTCAGAGAAGGAACATGCATTTGGTCTGGGAATTTTAATAGCCCCCAATCTTGGGTTTATTTAATTGGATCTAATGACCTAAGTTAACAGCTGGGAAGTTAACAGTCAGCTATTGGAAGTCCTAAATCAAGCTATAAATCCTCCTACCTTATTCCCTGCAGAAGGGCTTCTCATGGCCTTTCCTATTCTCATGCATTTTGTGAGTGTATTTACACAGAGACATATAATACACAGTCTTTCCTAAGATGAGTATGGAACTTGCCTTTGTGCTCTGGGAAGTGCTG
The DNA here is from genome assembly GCF_034190915.1 of Cavia porcellus. Classification (NCBI taxonomy): domain Eukaryota; kingdom Metazoa; phylum Chordata; class Mammalia; order Rodentia; family Caviidae; genus Cavia; species Cavia porcellus. The sequence continues at coordinate 50,748,880 of NW_026947500.1, read as the reverse complement.
GCCTGCAGCTGTGTTCCCTCACCTCTCCAGGGCACAGAAAGGGCAGTGTCCACCTGGCATTCTGGGCAAGTGCTCCAGGTTTGGGCACTGAGGGGAGATGATCCTCCAGCAGCAGGTCCAGTCTGGGTGCTCTGAGACACTGTGCTCCTGGATTCCTTCCAAGTCAGAGGACCATTGGTCTGCGGACAGCAGAGCCAGCCTGGTGTTTAGCACCTCAAAGATTCCTCAAACCCCCTGATCACACACACATCTCAGCATAGCACCCCAGAAGCACATCTTCTGCATACCCCTTGCCCTTTTTTCTTCTGCTCATGATCCTCACTTTATTTTCTCCCCACTTCTGTTTCTTTCACATCTTTCATCTCTCCATCTGTCTATCTATCTCTCTCTTTAACTCTGTCAGATGTATGCACATGCACATATCTCTCTCTTTAACTCTGTCAGATGTATGCACATGCACATGCGAGTTATAAGATTAGGTAGAGCTCACTGGTGATGGCGATAGAGGTGCCATGCTTGGGTGTTGTCTTAGTCCATTTTCTGTTGCTATAACAAAATACTGGAGACTGAGGAATTTGGAAAGGAAAGAAATTTATTTCTCACAGTTGTGGAGACTGGGAAGTCCAAGTACATGGCTTTGATGTGTGTGTGCTGGGCATGGGGCTGGGGGCTTTTTGCTGCCTCATAACTCAGTGGAAGACATCACGAAGTGACACAGTGCAGCCAGCCAGCTGGGTCTCTCTCCTCTTCCTAGAAAGTAGGTATAGAAGCTCTGTGTCACAGTTTAGAGCAAGGATGGCCTGAAATTCTCTCCTGTGCTCAGAGGTGGGGATTCTGGGAGATGACTGGGTGATGGGGCTGTAACTGACTTGCTGTAGGGGTTGGGGTCTAGTTGGAAGAACGGATTGGGGATGGGGTCGCTGGAGGTGCGGCCTGAAGGCTGTGTCTCCTTGGTTCCTCCTTTCTCTCTTTTCCTCCCGGCCCATGATGTCAGCAGCTTTTCTCAGCCAGACTCTCCTACCATGCTGTTTCTGCTAGGAGCCAGTTGACTATGGACTGAACCCCCAAAACTGTGAGCCCAAATAAACCACTCCTCCTTTATGCTGGGGTGTTAGGTGCTATGTCGTATTGCTGAGAAAGTGAATAAGGTGTCCTAGCTATGTGACCTCATGTAATCCTAATTATCTCCCATAGGCCCCATCTGCAAGTGCTATTCACACAGGGGACTGGAAATCAAGTTTACAGCATATGAATCCTGGAGGACCCATAGCTGTGATGAGTGCTAAGAAATGCCATTTTCAGATGTGTGTGCACACACTCATGCATACATACACGTATACAGGCATGTTTTAAGGAAGGGAAGAGGCAGATGAACAGAGACCTGTGGGCTGCTAGAGAAATGCTGGGGCCTGCACTTTCCCAGCACCCTCACCCCAGAGCCGCAGGGCTGCTCCTCTGCCCCATAACAAGCAAGGTGTCCCCTTTGATGCCACAGCCTGAGCACACTGCAGGGGCCTTGGTCACATGCGGGGACACTCAGAGTCAGCCTGCGGTTCCCCTCGCTCTCATCTCCAGTTTGTCTCTGGCCAGAATGCCCACGCTGGTTATATGACCTTTCAGTTCCTCCCTCCCAAAGGCACTGGAGTTGTGTCACTTGCTATTATGAGCTGGGTCCTCATAACAGCCCCAGCTTGGACGTTGGAGTCCTCCGTCCCAACTTAACTGTATTTGGAGTTAGGACCACAAAGAGGCAGTGAAAGTTAACTAAGATCCTAGGTGGGGCCATAACCCATAACACACACACAGTGGGCCAAGGACATGTGAAGACACAGTGAAAGGACATCATTCAGAAGGACGATGAGATGAGAAAGGCAGCAGAAATCCAGCCCAGTGACTACTGGGTCCTGGCCTTTAGGCTGCTAGAACAGTGAGAAATAAAGTTCTGCTGTTTCAGCCACACAGCCTGGAGCATGTCGATATGACAGCTGGGGTAGACCAAGACACCTGCGGCCACCTGCTGCCTTGTCCTTTGATGTTGCTTTCCGGCTTGCATCCTACTTCCTCTGAAGCAGGCTTTTTAGCTTAGAAGAAAGACATTCGGCTTTGAAGTCCTGCCTGTGTGTGAATCCTGGTGGGGCATGCTGAGCACACTGGCCAACTTCGCTGATTGTTATTTCATTGCCTGTGAGTGGGGACACCAGTGCCACCATCAGAGATTCATATGTGACGTATGCAAAGGGCAAAGGGCAAAGGGCATAGAACTTGGGTTGGCATGTGTTGCTGTAGTTAATACCCACACAGACTCAATGTAAGTTCTGGTTTATTAAATTAATGTAGCAGATTTCAGACAAATAAGATGGAAGAAGAGAAATTAGATAATCTGTATCACACATATTGTGTTTGGCACCAAGTCAGGGTATAATCCTTTCCTGTGTATACACTGTGAGCTGCTGGTGTACTGTGCACTTCTGCTTGGTGCTGACCCCCAAAATAGCCATCTGAAGATGCCACATTATTTCTGGGGTCACCTTTTTTGCTCTTGCCACTATGTCCCTCTTAGTCAGCTTTCCTATTGCTGTTGCAGTATCTGCCACCCTCAATTTAAAAGAGAAGTTTAATGTGGCTCACAGGTTCAGAGAGTTCAGTCCCTGGTTGGTTAACTGGCTCCAGGACAGAAACATCATGGCAGAAGGATGTGGTGGACCAAAGTTACTCAGTTCATGGTGGCCTGGAAGCAGAGGAGGGGAGCAGGGCCAGGGACCAGAAACACACCCAAAGTCATGCTCTGTGTTATGCAGACCCACACAGGAGTGTGCTTTAGTCCCCTGGATGGCTCCTAAGCTGATCGAGTTGACACAATCAAACTTAACTCCAACATCTGCTTTAGTTTTACTTCTGAACATTTATTACAGGCTTCCCTATTATACACCTATTATATGTTTTTTTATTTATTTATCTTATGCTTTTTTTCCTCCGTGGAATATAAACTTCCTGAGGATGTGGTACATGTTAAGCATTCAACATAGAAATATGTGATCAAGTGAGGATGTAAATCAATGCATGAAGGACTTGAAGGGAAAAATAGATCTCAGTGACTTGAGGGGGAGTCATGAGCATGGCTTAAATGCTCAGGGCTGAGCCAGAGGAATCACATTCAGGTCCCAGATCCCAGCCCTGTCACTTCCCCACAGTGGGGTTCTGACCCAGTCGCTGGGATGAGAGGATCAAATGAAAAAATAGGTAAATAAAGGGAGTGGTACTATAGGAGTCCCCCAAAGATCAGTTTTGCTCTTGGGAAATGACAGAGAATTGGTGGAAAAGCAGTAATGGGGAGGACCATGGCTTTTTCTTGATATTGGATGAGATGAAGAGGAAAGCGACTGGGTGAAAATTCGACAACTAAATTCAAGAGCACACGGCTAGGATTTCCTCTCTGCAAGTTAATTCTAATCCATGACTATTGCAGTTCATTTGGATTGGACTAAGGTCCACAGCAGGGACTCTGGGACCAAGCATTCCTATTAGAAGTCCACAGGAATAACGAAGTCCAGTTTGCCCTGTGAATTTGCAGGTCTTTACCGGGTGCATACAACAACAAATCGCAAAGCCTTTCCACATGTCTCTTGTCTGGTGCCTGCTACACTGCAGCCCCATGAGGAGGTAACTCCTCTTCTATTCTAGCCCCGTGAGGCTCGTAGCAGGCCCCCATGTTTCTGAGATTGCCAGACAGCAAACCCATCCCTGCTGAGTTCTAAGCTACAGTCTCTCTGTTGCTGTGCACTGATTAGTCAGAGTGGAGTAGAGAGTAACATAGAAACTTTGGTGCCATTTTCTCTGAGAAATAAAAACTAGTTTTACATGTTCGAATAATCAGTGGGACAAAATCTGATTTTCTACTCTTGTGGGTTTTTGCTTTCTGTTATGTGAGGCTGTAAGACTTACCATAGTCTGTGTGGGAACTGAACTGAATGTTTTAGGGGCCGATCAATTCTAAAGCAATTGCGGAGCTGAGCGTCTCTTGCTGGGAAAAGAAAATTATCTTTTATTGAATTTTGTGGTCCTACAGAAATCATTTTCCTTGGCTGAGTAAATGATGGACTGTCCGAGTGCTGGTTGTTGGATCACAGGAAGATCTTCAGAGGTGGGCTCAGAGGTAGAGACCTGGAGCTCAGCAGTGCAGAGACAGCGCCCTGGAGGGTGAGATTTGTGATCCTGGGAAAAATGCAAGGAGTGCTGGTCCCAGCACTAGTTCTGATGTCAGAGTGTTACACTGGCATTGGATAAATCTCTAAGTTTATTGGTGAATTCAGTTTCTTTGGTTAATTCATACATAGAATTACTATCTTATCACAGGAGGGAATAGCCCATTCCTTTATCTGCCTACTCCAATCAGCCTCATATTTACTGATGTACACAAAGTGCACAAGGCTGAAAAAGCAGGGGTTGGCTAACACAAATATTACGAGCCCCATTACCTAGTGGAGAAAACAGGTAACGACCCGAGTGGTGAAATCCAGGGTGTGAGGACAGGATTCAGGGACACCGGCCGAGTCTAGGGCTCGGGGGAGTACAGAGAGAACAGCAAGTTTCTTGGGCTGAAAAGGAGGAACAAGGCACATTTGAGAGACTTAAAGCAAATCAGCTAGAAAAGGAAAGGAGATTAAAGAAAGAAGTAGGAGTTTTCCTACACTGAGAGGGTAGATGGTAAGGGGATTTGGAAGGCTCAGGAGTCCAAGAAGTACTGAGGCTGGCTTTAGTGTAGGGCTTCTTCAGTATGATTCAGTTCAGGTGAATTTATTCAACAATAATTATATTAAATGAGTTTATTAAGCATTCATATTAAATAAAATAGCTCATTACACTTAGCCAGTGAAAAATGCAGCTAAACAGTGCACCACATTTTAACAGAAAAAATGGTATTTTGATAGAAAACAAAGAATATTCAGATGAGTTCCCTTTGGGTAAGATAGCTTGACAACTGCATGATATGTTGTCAGTCAACTGAATTATATCTTAAACATCTTAAAAATTAATCAGCTCCCAAATGGGTTTCCCAGAAATGGGAAAATCCATAGATGAGTTTACATTTCTAACCAACTTGTAATGACAACTAGAGAAAATGTTGCCTAGGTGATATTTAAACACAAAAGACCACGACAGTGAGAAATCTTCACTCGGGGATCTTTTAGGTTTAAAATTTGACTTTTCTAAGCGCCTAAAAATATAAGGCATATTACCATACAATACAAAATTTATTTCAGTGGCACCAGCTTTCACTTGACTTTTCCAGATAATCGAGTGAAAAAATTTTATATTATCCAAATGCATACCTCATTCTTTTGAAAAACTGGGTGGTAAAGGATCAGAACAAATCTTATAATGGTAATTGCTTATGGGGATGTGAATAGAAAACTCTGGCTGATTTTTGGTGATTTAGCACACTGTTATTCCTCAGTTTCCCTTTTGTGTATGTGGAAGGGTCACCAGTGTGACACCCATACCCTCTGTCCATTTCAGTGGGGAAATGGAGATGCTCATTTCTTCCATTCATGTCAAAGTCCTTTCTTCCTCTCCAATCCTAACACTTGTTATACCTCGCAGCAGAGTATGAGGCATGTCTTCCCCCACAGTCTAAAAATTCCCTTTTAAAGGGACTACCTGTATTGTGGTGCATAAGTTTGAAATAAAAGAGCAGCCATCTCTATTTTTCTGTTTTCCTTCTTCTGAGGTCTGAGCAATGCAGATTAATTATCAGTAGTCAACAGGCTCAGGTGGGGCTTGCTTGGGTAAACTGTGAGTAGAGAGACTCATGATTTTTTTCTGCCCCATTACCTTGACCACTGGCTTTCTCTGCAGATAGATATGTCCTCCATTAGGGGCTGTTACTGTTTAGCTCTGGAATGTCTCCACACTCTCCTGTGTTCAGAGGTGGGGCTTTTGGAGACCATTTGGGTCACGAGGGTACTGTACTTATCAATGGATTATAGCTAATTGTGCTAATAGGAGATGGGTCTGGAAGAGTCTATCTCCTTTCAGGAATTCTTCCTTCACTCTTTCATTCCTGGAAGTCATGATACGAGCAGCTTTCCTCCATCAGGGGCTTCTAACATGCTGTTTTGTCCTTGGAACCAGCTGACTGCGTATGGACTTAGACCTCTGAAAGTACGAATCAAAAACAAGCCTCTACTCTTAACATTGCTGATGTCAGCTATCATGTCCAGTGGTGGGAAATGACTAAGATAAAGTTTGTTACAAAGGAAGTGGGGTTGTTGCCATGATTGTATGTGACTGTGTGGATCAAAAGCTTTGGGGACAAGTTTGTGGGAGGAGTTTGGAAAAGTTTGTAGAAGCCAGATAAAGAAGCCTTAGAATTTCGTAAGCTGAGCTTGATGAGAGATTTTGGTCAGAGCTCAGAAGACGAGAATGGTGATAGAAATGCGGAGGGTAAAGACCAGGCCCATGAGGTTTCAGTTGGAAACAAGGACTCCACTGTCATTTTGGCTAGATGTTACATATGTTATGTTTTGGCAGAAAATTTGCCTACATTTTGCCCATGTCCTGAGACTTTGTGAGAGACTGAGATTAAGGATAGCAGACTGATTAACTGGGTAGAGAAAATTTCAAGGCTGCCCAATGTTTCAGCAGTAAAATGGATGTGTTTGGGAGCTTTTAGCCAGATCTACACTGAGAAAAAGAAACAGAAAACTCATTTGAAAAGTTTTCTGATTTGCCCTACAAAATTGGGGCCTGGGAGGCATAAAAAATTAGCACTTACAAGAAGCCAAGTAATTTGTATCAGGACAGTAGGAAAGATGGATATCTCAGGAATCAGCAATAACTCATTCCTCTAAGATTCAAAGGTGCAAAATTGTGAAGCTTTCATTAGGAAGAGCACACTTGGACCCTGTTTGAGAAGACCTACATAGGGAATCGATTCCCAGGATTTGTTTCATAGTGCTCAACCAGTTAGGCACTGAGAGGCTACTGGAGCTGTGATCTAAGGGGACCCAATGACCTCTTGAGCTGGCTGCAGACCTTGGCATTATCCATGTAGTGCTGGCTTTACATCTATGCAGAATGAAAAAATTATAGGGTCCTGGAGGCTTTCCCCAGATTTCAGAAGAAGGCCTTGGAATCCAGACAGTGTGCCCAGAGAAGGAAGTGCCTGAAGGTGTGAAAATGAAGATAGAGTGCAGTACAGGCCCCAGAAAGTTGGAGAAATCAGGAACCTGGGGTGTCTGCTGATAAAAGCCACAGAGAGTAAGCAGAGCCACTCTTAGAGAGAGGCTGCACAGGCTGGAACCAGTGAGGCCTCTGGGGTAGACTGCCCGAGTCCTTCGGAGTTCCCATCTCAGCACAACTTGCCCCTGGGTGCTGGACATGGAGTTATGGTATTTCATGTTTTCCTTGATGGGATTTGGTCTTGCTTTAGTCCCATTCCTTCCTATCTTTCTGTTCTTCCTTTTTTGGAATGGGAATGTTTGCCCTTTCCATTGTATCTTGCAGGTATTTAACTTTATTTTAGATTTTTGCGGGGACTCATGAGTTTGGCTTGAGTCTCAGAGGAGACTTAGGACCTCTCAGCAATGCTGGAATTGTGAAGACTTTGGCAACTCTTGGGATCTATATGCATTTTGTATAATGAGATGGATGTAAGCCTTTCGGAGGCTGGGGTGGGGCATCCTGGGTTAATTTGAGGTGTCCCTCCAAGTTCTCATGTGTTCAGATGTGGGGTTTTCTGAAGGTGGTGGGGCAGTGGTCACCCATTGGAAAGCTGAGTGTGCCTGATTGTAAGAGGCGGGTCACTGTAGGTGACCCAGAAGGGTGCTGCACCGTGCCCTCTCATTCTGCTGCCTTGACGAGTTGAAGAGCTTTCCTCCCCCATGCCCTTCACCAAGCCATGCCAGGACTGCACCTGGGAAACTGTCAGCCAAAAATAAACCTCTTCTTTAAGTTGTACGTATTAAATATTTTATCCAGAGCTGGGGAAGAGGCTAATACATCAAGAGTTCAGTGGTAGGGTAGAATTAGTCCTGTTTAATGGTTGTCTTAGAAATAATGGATGAAATTTAAAGGCAACATGATAACATTAAATAATTTCTTGTAAATATTTTAAATGGACATACAGTACTTATTTATGGGGTACAATGTGCACTTTTGATACACATGGACATTGTATAATGATCACATCACAGCTATCAACATAACCATTGCCTCAAACCATTGTAGAGGAAAACATTTAAAATTCTCTCTGAGGTATCTTGAAGTGTGTACTCCATTATTGGTAACTATAGACACTTTAATGCGCACTGGAACACCAGGACTTACTCCTCCTACCTGTGACAGTATATCTACCGGCCAACCTCTCCCCATCTCTCCTTCAAGGCTTCGCAACTGGGAATAAACCATCTGTGATTATATAATATGACTGCATCCCAAACAAAGCTCAAGAATACTTAAAGAAAGGCAAAAATATGCATTATCCCAAAAGCTTAAAGTTACAATTCTGGCTTCCAATCAAAATTATTAAACAAGCTCACTACTGTAAGTGAAAAACAACAAACTAGGAAAAATATGCATCAGAATAAGTGGAGAAATCCATTGATAGAAATAAACCCAGAAAAGATGACTGTGTTATTAGAAAAAAATTCTGTAACAATTGCTAGAAATATATATCACATATTTAGGAAAATAGAGGAAGCAATATGTTAAAGGAAGGCATAGTCTTTTTGTATAACCCAAATATTACCTTTAGATGACAATAATCATGTCTGGAATTAAAAATATTTTGGACATGATTAAAGCAAACAGATGAAACATCAAATAAGAAAATCTAAAATTTGAACAGATAACAATAAAAACTAAAGTGAAACATACAGGAAATAATTATTCAAAGCAAAGAGAGCATTAGAGGTAATCCACAGTAGCTCAATAATATCTCAGCAAACTAAGAAGCATATTAAGAAAGTGACATCAAATATGTAGTAATCAAATTGCTCAAAACCATGAAGAGAAATTCTTAAAAGCAATGAGCAATTTTAAAAGAAGAGAGATGCTTTCTACAGAGGAATAGAAATAAGACAGCTCAGTTATCTGGGACTAATGCAGCCATAAGGCATGAAACAACATCTCTAAAATACTAAGCAAAAAGTCTGCCAAACTAAAATTTTATACCCCATGGGGACATTTTTCAAAAATTAAGACAAAATAAAAATATGAAAAGACAAAAAAAAAAAAAAAAAAAAAAACCCGAAAGAATTCACCAGCTGTAGATCTATCCTATAAGACAGGCTAAAAGAATTCCTTTAAGGTTTCCTTATAGTTAAGGAAATGTAGAATTCTTTTAACAAGGAGAACAAATATGATGCAGGTTGGGAGTAGAGGTCTCCACACAGCGCTGAGAGCACTAGAAATGGCAAATATGTGCATAAATGTAGACTGAAGTGCCAGTTATTCCCCAGCACTGCCTGTTCTCATTCTCTCCCTCTGATTGTTATGCTGAAACCTTGAGTCACCCTTGACTTCTCTCTGTCTCTCACTCCAGATCTGTCTGTGAGGAAACGTCCGTGGATCTACCCTTGACCTAGCCAGAGTCCCACTGCTCCTGACCTGAGCTCCTCCACCTCCCTGACGCAGATCCCTGAGATGGCAAATCACTCCAGCCTTAACAGAGCAGCCAGGGTCACCTGCTGAAGACAGAGTTCCTTCATATTCCCTTACATTTGAATCTTGCAGTCAATATTGCCTTTAGGGTAAGAAGTAGGCATGAAGCAGTCTGCAAGCCCTGCGGGAGCCACATGCTGCCCCATAGTCCTGAAGCTGTTTCCTGCTACTTTACTCCCTGTCCACTCTGTCCCAACACTACCAGCAGTTCTCTAAGTGCACCAGAAAGCATTCTGTGATGTCCTTGTGATTACTGCATGTCTCTGTCATAATCTCTTTGGCTGATAGAGCAATTCACTGTGGCCTGGGTAATTCACAGGTCACAGAGCTTTATATCTCACCATTCCAGAGCTTGGGAATTTCTAGATGAAGGGACTAGAAGATTTGATGTCTGGTCAGGGCCAGTTCTGGCTCCTACTTGGTGTCCTCTTGCTGATTTGTCATGGGCAGAAGAGGCTATGCAGTGCTCTGGCATCTCTGTTATAAGAGCTCAGATCCCACATCTGAAGACATAGCCCTAAGCCTCAATGACCTTTCAAGGACCTCAAGAGCAACTTTCAGGAAGACACCCAGCGTGCATCCCATGTCGGGTCTCTCACTACAAGGTTGGCACCTTGCTCACTTCTGTTCACTGGTGTATTCCAGGCACTGAGACCTATGCTGGTCGCACCCTGGGTGCTCAGCAAGTTTCTGACGACTTAACTGAATGGCCTATTCTGGGTCTTACAGGTTATCAGTACTGGACCTGGATTCTGAGCCCTTGTCTGAGATTACTAAAGCCTACAAAGTCTGTCTTATACCAGTGCTGTAACACAAACGGCGTAATACATCCTCAACCTGGATTCCCTGATCGAGAAGTAGCATTGCCTGTCCCGAAGGGACATTAAATTCACATTAAAATAATATATAGCTATTCAACTGCAAGTTCATGGGACACCTGAGACACCTCGTCTACCACGCTCGGGTTCCTTGCTGCACTGCTGGGAGCAGGAGCTGCTGGAACACTCTAAACTGAGCCAAGACACGTAAAAATGATAATGATTTATAGGACTATTACTACTGTACTATTTGTGACTAACGAAAGAGCCAAGCATTCTGTCCTTGTTCCATCCGGCTGATATAAGTGATTGTTTCGAAAAGGCAGATTGCATTTTATCTTCAGGAAGCATGCATCCACAGAGATAGAGAAAAATATTCAGAAAAGGAAGGTTAAGTGTGCCCTTTCAGCCTGATGAGAGTCCTGAGAACCCGGGTTTCTCATATGCCGTGATTATGGGAGATGATACCAATCACAATCAAGCCTATCTCACCAGGAGTGGAGGTGGGAGATGACTGAGCTGTGTGCTCTTGGGGGAGGAGAGGCCAGGGTCACACTGCCCTTCACGAAGGGATCCTGAGATGCGATGGGTTTCTCTGTTCAGGACCAGGAGGTGGCTCCTCCCCAGGAAGTCTTCTGAGATGCCTAGAGACCGCTACCCTCCTGTGCATCCATGCACCCTGTGTGACTGTTGTACTCAGTGGCTAGGGAGGAGAACAGAAAAGCTCATCTCCTGCCTCCAGGCCTCCAGCACGGAGCACAGCACTTCCACTCATGTAAGGGTTGGTAGAAACCTGGTCACCCGAGTGCCAGCAGCCTTGTGCTCAGGTAGCGTGCTCTCCATTCGAGCGAGAGCATATTCTGGCAGACGTCAGCAATCCAGATGCCTCCTGTGAATGAGGAGGAAACAAAAGCCAAGAGGAAAACAATCATTCCCACCAGCAAGACAGCTGGGAAACGTCAGAGTCATCAGTTCTTCATCAGCCAGCCCAACATGTAACCTACTTATTCACTGCCAGACTTTGTGGGAGACCTGGAGACAGCACGGTGGACACCTTCCTTAACTTCAGGGAGTTTAGGTGCTCATTGCAGGAGGCAGAGGGTGAACAATAAGGAGAGGAGTGGTAGCTGGCTTGGTCACTGGGAGAGGGAGGAGAGAGGTCCTCACCACGGTTGGGCTTACATCACATAGTGACATCTAGGCTCTTATAGCCCAGTTGCCAATCTGGGTCTTCTCTGTCCCTGGGCTAATCCACAGTGGTCCATGGGACTCTGAAGGGATATAGTGTATCCTTTTCCAATCCTGTTAACCCTCCGTGCTTTTAGCCATCTATGTTTAGCTCCCTGTCAAGGGTTTTGAGTTGATTATGACTGTTAATGGCAACTGACAGCTTTCTTTCCGTATCAGAATTTCAAATTCATCCCAAATGAACAGTGCTAGCAAACAACTAGTCATTATTAGGTGCCTGATGTGACAAGATCTTGATGTCTTAATTTAGTTCCCAGTGGGAGGATACATGTCTCACAAACTGCCTGGCATCACAGAGAGAAACGTGAGCTGCCTACAGAAACTGTAGGTGACAGCCTGCGGCAGGAGTGAGGCCACTCTATGTCGGGCAGAGGGCGCCCTGCACGGCACGCTGGGCATGAAAGGGCAGAGGCAGGACACGCGCCAGTGGTAGGAAAGTAGGTGCCCCTCACAGAGCATGGCTCAGTCTCCAACAAGCAAAGGGAAACATTATTCCTAGAGGATTCTCTGGAACCCAGGATGTCCGCTTAGTGTAAAAAGTACAGTTTAGACGTTCGTTTTTAGGTAAACGGAAACAATCCAACAATGCACTATCCATTTCCTCCATGTGGGGAGAGACGTGGCTACTGCGTCTTGTCCTGCAGTCCATCTCTCCCAGGGACACTGTCAAGAACCAGCTTGCAGTTCTATCCACTGTGTTTGCTTCACGGGTTTCATGTAAGACCCTGTGTGTGGTATTCATCAGGAGCAATTACTTTTGGGGCTAAGCACAGGGAAAAGGCCTGTTTGCCTTGCAATCTGATTTGTTTTCTTCTCTGGGATACTATCGAGTAGCTGACCACAGTTTCTTATCGCTTTGCTGATATAGGACTTTCCAGCCTCGTGACTTAGTAATTTCTCAGAACCTCCAATGACCTGCATTTGAATGTCGTTTTTTACTCTTGGGTCTCAGAAATGAGATTGAATTTATGTTTCCTTTCTTCTAGGTTATCATTTACACACCTATGCACACACATGTACTGTCTTATGTGGTGTCAGGGAGTGTGAATATGTAAAGAAGGCAAATGGACACCAGTGTCTGTTCTCCAGCACTCCCCATCTGTGCTTCCGGGTTCAGCCTTGCACAGAATACTTATTTTCACATATTTGCATTCAAGACAGCACACATACAAGCTTAGAATAGGGACAGGCATTAGAAAGGATATTAAGGGCACCCTGTGTTCTCATTACCACATGGTGAATTTTCTATTATTCTCCACCAAGTGATTTTTCTACTTTATGCTCAAACACTTTCACAGAAGGTGAATTTTCTCCCGGGAGGTCACCATATTGATGCTAAACTTAGTGCGGACACCTGATCAGCATAGTGCACTGTAGCCCAGAACTCCTGGACTCAAGCGACCCTCCCAACTCAGCCTCCCAAGTAGCTGGGACTACAGACATGTGACCCCACGCCCAGCAGAAGGTGAATTTTCTATCAGTGTGATTCATCTCTGAAGAGTTCAGTGATTACACAGTGAGCCATCTCGCCTTACCTTCTACGTTCTGCTCTTCCTTAACGGCTCACAGTAGAAGTGTTAACTCTTCTATCTATAGTTCAGAGGAACTCAAAGTAGAAGATTGTAGCTCCAAGAAACATCTTTTCAATTAGCTCCTTCAAAAATCCTACCAGCTGAGAGTCTTCTCATTGGTTGGTTATCCTTGTCAATCTTTTCCAAACACATACCCTATTCTGCTTAGATATTTCTTAAGGTAACCTGAGCAGAACTAACTCCCAAACTCCAAATGAGTCCTTGTCCTGAATTCCAAACCCCACAATTCTATAAAGACTTCCCCATATCATTAGCTTTGCGTGGAGCAAGTTTACAATATTGGCTGGCCATGCAAATTTTCTACTTCTCTTCCAGTCATGCTAGAGCAAGTTTTTATCTTCTTTAACCCATCTTTGGGTAATTAGCCTTTTGGGATTAAGTGGAAAGTCTTGTGTCTTCCATCACTAACTTTCACTGTGATGTTTAAAGCCTAAGTTTGAATTTGACAAAATGGTTTTGAGTTTTTGCTTCATGCTCCAAGATATTTGGTCTCCTCTTTGATTTTTTTGCTAGTTATAGATCTGACAGTCTGAGCCTTTGATATCACTGCTGGAGTCAGGGATAAAAAATCTCAGGGCCTATATAAAACCAACAGTCCTGTTAATTGATGGTAGAGGGCTCCTTATGGGTAAGCATTGCTTTCCAAGTAATTTTTATATATATGTAAAATATTCTTGGTGTAACATTATTCATTGTTGTTTCTGGATTCTAGAAAACAATATAAAATTCAGAAAACACTTGTTGCAAACAAAATATGTATTAGGCATTGTGTTAAGAAACTTTACATATACTTGAGGTTTTTTTCTTCACTGAATGTTTGAAATAGAAATTTTATAGAGAACAAAGACAAGGCTGCTGGTGGTAATACTCCTCACACAGTGCCTGCCTCATGACTTACTAGATTTTTAAGGGAGGGTGGGAAAAAAACCTGAGTTCCAATATTAGTGATAATGAACTCAATGTTTAATTTTCAATGCAAGTTACGATTAAATGAAACTTACTGGGAATGCCAAAAGCTGTGATTAAAGCCTTAGCACTTCAGATTTAATTGGAAAGAAAAGAATAACATGAAATCTTAAGTGATTCACCACAAGTAATCCAGAAAGATCACCTCGAGAAAGCAAGATACTTTAGGGCTTTTCCACATTTTAAATCCCCTCTGGTAAAAGAATCCTTCTTATGAAATGTAAGTAATTTTCCAACCAAGACTTCAAAAGTTTTCTGAGGATAAAAATGCATTATAGACATAAATAGAGGATTTCCTTTAACTTCATTAATTCCCTTCAGCTAGTTTCTGGAGAAGCCAGAATTTGACATCAGCTCTTTTCTCTGACAAACAATGAAGTCCTCATTTTTCCATTTGCCCGAGAAGCTAATGTGATAAGCTTTCAAAGACGCCTTGTGGAGGTCCCCAGGCACTAATTTGTGTTTCACTTTTTCTTAGTTAAGATGAGGTCATATAAACATTTGCAGAATCAACCCGGCCTGGAGTTCGCCATTGTCTCCCTTTATGAAGTGTCCCATCTGAGTTAATCGACCACTGTTTGTTTAGCCGTCCTGGTATTGTTGCCCATTTGGGCTTTTTCCAATTGCTAATTATTATAAATGGGTTTGAAAACTGGGTTAGAGCAAGCCAGCTGCGAGCCTGATCATTGTTCTTTGGTATCAGCTCTCCCAAGAAGCAGGCATTTTCTGTCTTTGACCTTCTACTTCCTAGTGGCCTCTGATAGAGCCACCAGAGACCCAAGCACAGGCACCTTATCACGTCATCTGGGGTGGGGTTGTCCCCCCTGCTCAACTAGGGCGACAGAATAGTCCAGAAATTCTAGGTCTGCACTTACAATTCTTCACCAATTTGCTCATCCAAATATCACATTTGTAGTTTGACTGATTCACTTTCAAATACATTTACTTTGGTTTACTTTTGGGGCTGGAGATTTAGCTCAGTGGCATAAGTGCCTGACTTGCAAGCAGGCAGTCGTGAGTTCGATCCCTAGTACCGATAAAAATGAAAAAGACAAAAAAAAAAAAAAAAAAAATACAAATGTTCTAAATTCGGTACTGAAATGTGATGACAACTACCCTTAAATATAAGGCTTACTTCTAAAGATGTGCCATTAGATAGAACACGTGTGTATTTTAAGAAAGTTGGAAAATATAACAAAATAGATTCATGGGGAGGAAAGTGGATGATAGCTGCATTTTTCCAGCATGCCCACACCTGAGTGTGTTCACTACATGGAATCGCTTTCATTCCATAGCTACTTTGAAGTCTTAAGCTTTTAATCATGTGGAAGTATTTTTGGGAAGTGTGAAAGGTGGAAAGAGAATTGACTGGGGTTTGGACTGCTCAGGAAGGATGATATTTTAGGGCCAACCTGTGTTCAGGGATGATTTTGAAGTTCCAGAAACCTGTGATTTCTGCGGGGCTCCTTGTACGAGAATCTTGGGGGAAGCTTGATAAACACTTGTACGTCCATGCCCCTCACTAGACTAACAGACGTGAGAGCTGCTGCCTAACCTCTTTGGGGATTTTCTTTCTAAATCAGCAAACTGGGAGTGAGTTTGTCCAACACACTAGTTCTTCCTGGGAGACTCTAGATGGAGAGAGGAAAAGCTCAGGGACTTAACATTTGAGGAAACTTCTGGGGTAAACTGTTGTCATTTCACCTGTGTACGTGTTTACTGTGAGGATGTGGATAGCTTTAACAGTCCACAGCTTTATTGGAAAGGTCCTCACCTAGCGAGATGGCAGAACCTTCACTGGTCTAAGATCTGGCCAAACATCTCTGCCATGGCAGTTTGAAGTTTGTGGTGTTTTTTCCTCTGCTGTCTCCTACGAATGTTCTTCCACCTTGGCAATACAATTGCGGGGCTTTCCACTTGGTCCTTTATTTCTGTGGCCATGGCTAAATCACATAACCCCCTTAGCTTAGCTCTTGGAAAAGCTTCACAGTAGCCCTAGTATTTTATTTACAGCTACTCTTTACCAGGTATTGCACCCATAATTGATGGTCTCATTTTAATCCCCTTGAGAACCTTGTGGAGGAAACACTATTATTATCTCACTTTCACAAATGAGCAAAGACACGCAGAGTCAGCCCATAATAACACAGCTCAGTGCTGTCACTGAAATTTGAACCCCATGGGCTGCTTTGAAAGCCTGAACTCATAATAATAACAATATTGCTAGCTATAATGTTATTTCTATCATCAATTACTAAGAATACTAGTTAACGTTAATAGTACCGTTATTGAATAGAGAGTCTCACAGAGTTGTTTCTGGGTTCTAAGGGTCTCGGACAAAGAATGGAGCAGGATGCTCAGGAAGCAGGAGGAGTTCCAGTGATTACAAATGAAAGAAGCAGAAGTCACTACAAGGGTGACAGTGGGCTGGCAGAAGTGCTCACAATCTGGGGAGGGCAGGTGTTGGGTCTCTCACTGTCTTAGGGTCATGGGAAGATCCACAGATGGGGGTGGATGGCAGTCATGGCCCGGTGGCTACCGACCCAGCCCATCTATCAGGAAGGGGAACTTCCAACCTCTGAAAGGTTTTGGAGGAAGTGTCGTGGCATCTGAAGTTTATGGGGAGGGGGAAGCAAAACTGAAACACAAATACTGCTGGACAGAGGCCAGGGTCATGTACTTCTGGCTTTGCTCACATTGGGGGGGGGTTTTGGGGGAGGTATGACCTTTTCCTGTGGGTTTCCCGGTGTGCGGCATGGTCACTCTTGCTCCGTCTGGCTTTCTCACTCTGGCCCCATGGCTTCCCCGTTCTATCTCCTACCTCAGGGTTAGCCAAGGGAGAGTAATCCTAACCAACCAACCCATGGGGCCCTGCTTCTGTTTCTTCACTTGCTGTACAAAGCTGCCAAGAGGATTTGAGTAAATGGATGGCTGTGGAGCTAATGCCACAGAGCGCTGATAGATTTTTAAAATTATATTAAAATATGTCTATTATAATACAGTTCACTAGCATTAAGTGCATTTGTACTGCGCATTCACCTGCTGGGTTTTGTTTGTTTGTATTTTCTAGGATCTGTAGAATGTTTAGCAAGAAACTTGGCCCCTACCAAGCTTTAGTAGCAGTCAATTCCTTCTATCATCACCCCCTTCCTGACCTCCATCCCACCAGTCCTAAAGTGCTGCAGAAATTTCCATGACGGTTCTCTTGTACATGTGGGAATGAGAGGTTGAGATCCTCTAAGTGACTCAGGATGTATCAGTGAATGGCTCTCTGCCTTAGTTTCTCCAGGTGTAAACTGGAGAACACAACAGCACCTACCTAAGCGTTGTTGTAAAGGAGTTAACCTGTGTGAAGCCCTTAGAACACCTCTAGCTATTTCCAATGCCAGATCAATGCTAGTGGTAGCTTTTATTTTCTTCCTGTCCCTGACCCTGTCCTTGTCCCTGGAAGAGCTTGCTGGCCTGGGCACGGTGGAGCTGGAGGCCAGCTCTGGATCGGCTGGCTGCCCACCTGGGCTCCTTCCCGCCTCAGCAGTGTGTTCGGGAATGGCAGAACAATAGCGAGCAGGAGGAGGCGGGGAGCCTTTGGGAGCCCACAGGGTTTTTGTTCCATAAAAAGCCTCAAATCAGGCTGCCATCGTGGCCTCAGTATTTTGGTGCCTTTTCAGCTTCTATTTAGAGTGCAGAGTTGGCGTGGGAATGTTTTCCTTTATTTCAAGCCTTAAGTAGTTGTTTGGTAACAGCTGTTTTTATAGATACTCTTTGAGGCACTGAGATATTGCTGGAAAAACAAATTCCTTGAGTTTAAAGCAGTCTTACTGTTTTCTTTGCCTGGTTTTATTTTTCTGTGTGCCTTTGTTCATGCTGTCACTGGCTGCCTGGATTCTTTCTCTCCCCACTCTTGCTCTTTTGCTCCTGGGGAGATCATCCCACCCCCGCTGCACCTCAGACAGGCACCTTTCCCCGATTTCCTCAGTTACAGTGAATCCAGCAGGGTTTCACAGCTGTCTCTGCCAGGAGGGCTGGGTCCTTCTGAGGAAGTCACTCTTAGCTTTTGTGTGGGTTGGGAGAGACTGTTCTGCTCATGATTGCCTTCTCATTGTCAGCAGGGGGAGACCAGAGAACCCTTCCTTGCCAAATCAGCATGCACACATCCTACCCGTGGAGCAACCCTAACGGGGGTCCCATTACCAGAATGATCAGATGGGGCATGAAGACCCACATCTCGGTCTCCTGCCCAGTAAAACCCAGGCAGCAACTTGGTTAAGGCTCTCCTGGCTCATTCCTGCTCAGGTTTGATTTCTGGACTTCCCTTTACCTTTGTAACCCGACACTCTTCATAACATTTATTTTGTTTTGATGTGAATCAGCCCTGGTTTACCTGGACCAACCAATAATTCTTACTAGTACAATGCCATGAATGTAGTGGGAATTCCAGAGGTGTCTGTATACTTCAGAGGCTCAAGTCTCATGTTTATTCATGCCTGTTCAGTACTCTGGTGTCCTTTCTGGTGTGAGCAGTCAGATTTTTGCATCTTGTGAACCACCTGTCAGCATTCCCAGGCCATGGGCCTCCTTCAGAATTGACTCCAATCAGGCTGCAGGGTGGGTATGTTTGGTAAAAGCCTGGCATCTCTCCACCCACTGTGATTGGTTTAAGGACAGGCATGTGACCACAGGTGGGCCAATGGGATTCAGCCTAAGAATTTTGCTGGGCCTGCTGCGATAGAGGTGCGTTGCTCTGGCTAGGGTTGCTAAGCTTTTGGTAGCATGACAGTGGGGCTCCGGAGGTCCTCAGGAGGACCACTGAGCTGAGGCAAAGCTGAGAGAGGAGGAGAAGGGCTCGATGACATTGCCTGAGGACCTGGACTGCAGCAGGCCTAGTTACCTAATGTGTGGGATGTGGTTACTGTGTACTGAGAGCTGCACTCAGCATTTTTCGTGTTGTTTTAGTTTCCCAGGACTTCCATAGCAAACGCTTCACTGATTGGATGACTTAAAAACACAGAAACTTAGAGTTTTGTAAGTCTGATGGCCTGGGAGTCCATAGTCCGGCTGTGGGCGGGGCTATGCTCCCCAGTATGGTGGAGCTGTGTCCTCCCTTCTCTCAGTTTATATGTTGGGGTCCTAACACTTGATGTGACATCTGGGAACACAATCTATGTGGGAACCATGGAGGTTAAATGAGGCTGAAGAGGTAGGTGCTTATCTGATAGGATCAGTGTCCTGATGGGGAGATATCCAAGGGTCTCCTCTCCCCACTTACAAAAACACAGCTATCACTAAACCAGGAAGACAGCTGTGGCCAGAAATCGAACTTTAATCTCTAGAGTGGTGAGAAAACATGTTTCTGTGGTTCTAGGTGCACAGTATTTTGTTTCTGCTGGCTGAACAGACAGACAGATTCCCTCTAACACCTGTGGGCTGGAGTCCTTCCTTATCTCTTCTGGGTTCTGGGAGCCCCAAGTGCTCCTCGTATTCTCAAAGAACTATAATGAGAAATTCCATTGACCGGGCTTGTCCCCTGCTAGATACCTTCCCCAGAGAACTAAAGACACCCTGCCACAGTGGTCCATGCTCACCAGTGTTCTGTTCATAGCAGGACAATTCATAAGAACTAAATCCTGGAAGCAGCCTGTATGCCCATCAGGAGACAAATGGATGCAGGAAATGCAGTATCTATGTACCACAGACTGCTACTCAGCTGTAAATATTTGTAGGAAAATGAACAAACCTGGAAAATACAATAGTAAGTGAAATAAAGCAGAAAAACAAACTTAAACACTGTATAATGTCTCTCACTCGAGTAAGGCAAAGTACAAAGAGACAAATGAAGAGGTAGAAGAAAATGGGGACACATTTTTTGCAAATGAGGAGGGGTCCAGGAGACCAAAGGTGTGAGTAAGGGAGGGGAGGAGGGGATGTGAAAAGGTCTAGGATGTGTTGGGTACCTGTACTAAAAACCCACATTACATATCCTAAACCTGAAGTAAAAATGATGCCAATGACAATAAGAATGAGAATGTGGAAGAGGAATGAAAGAGAATCAGGCTGTGTTGTGTTTCTGCACTGACTCCCTAAGATGGGTGTAAACTTTATGTACTGCAAACGGTACTAACCAAGTCAAACCATAAGAGCAAAAAGCCGCTATGGCGGTTGGCACACGACTCTGCCTCTATCTCACTTGCTGTTCTCTCCTCCCTCAAATGTCTCTCTGTCTCTTTTTGTGGAGAACTTAGTCATAAGGGATTAAAGACGCCACTCTTCTCTACTCTGACCGGTTTTAACTAACTGCATTCATAAACATCCTACTTTGAAGCAAGGTGTGGTGGCCACACCTGTAATCCCAGCATCTGGGAGGCTGAGGCAGGAGGATCCTTGTGAATTTGAGATCAGTCTCAGTGATAAAAGTGAGCTCAAGGTCAGCCTGAACTCGAGAGCTGCACAGTGAGACCTTGTCTCAAAAAGATGAAAAAAAAAATCCTACTTCCAAATAAGACTGCATCTCTAGGCACTGGGGGTAAGGGCATTGATGTAATCTTTGGAGGGAAGTAGAGAATTCAACTCATGTGTTAAGTCAATTCTCTCAAGGAAACCAGAAAGTAGGTGTGATTATCTCGCACCTTTACCCAGCTGGCAAAGAGATTAAGCCCCATTGAAGTTAATTCTTTCAAGGCCTGACCGTGGAGTGGAAGTCAGGAAATTTGACTGTGAAGCCAGGATCCCACCTGTTCCCTAATTTGCCTGTGTCTGCCTGCAGTGGAGCCACTCTGGAGACTGCACTCAGGCCCGTCCCCCTCTTCCCTCTGCCTGTCCTCTCCACATCAATACTCTACTTTCCCCTGGGGCAGGAAGCAGCCAAACAGCAGATCAATACAGGATGAATCGTGGTTTATAGATCGCCATTTTCTTAGGGGCTTTTAGCTTTGGAATGGGTCGTTAGCTCCAATGACTGTGGAGGCGCCTGGCAGGAGTTCAGGTTTGCACTAAGAGAAGGCCAGGGAGGATGGCAGACCTCATGGGGTGGAGGGCCGCCGTGGGCAGGGGCATCTTTCTGCATTCCTTTAACAACTCCAGATAGGCAAGTTGGGCACCAGCTGTGTTCTGAGCTCCTGTTGGAGTAGACCTAATATTCTTCCTTGCTGCAGGACCGAGTGTCGGGAGAGCTTTAGTCTTGTGCCTATACTTCCATTCCTGCAAAGTTTTGTCTTTTCCAAGTAAAATCTCTTCCCCATGGAGTTCCCTCTGCCCTGTACCAACTTCTTGCACCTCCCATGAACTCAGACATGATTCAGATGCCCATGCAGAGGGCCTTCTTAGCGGACTCTTCTCAGAATGGTTTATCCCCAGCCAACATCCACTGAGACAGTGAGGAGCATTTATATACGAATAGATGGAGTTAGGTCCGAATTTTCTGGCAAGTTCTGGATTCACAGAGGCAAGAAGTCAGACTGAGTCCTCCTGTTGACTGAAGGTGGTTTGGTGAACTGGTAAACTTTGGAGTCAGGGGGTTTGGGATGAAACTCCCACTGTGATGGGCCTCCGGAGGATGATCCAGCCCTGAGTGCGCAGCCATAATGGATCACACCATGCTGCAGGGTCACCGTGAGGGTAACGATGGACTGATTGGAAGGACCTTAATTCAAGTCCAACAATTTTATGTGCTCAAAAAATGGTGTTGTTTTCCCCTTCATACTTATGTCTCCATGGAAGCGAGACACCTTGGACACCGCAGTGCTCCACTGGGGTGTACGTTCCATTTATCCTGACACAAAGTGTCGGGGTGAGGGTGCCCCAGGAGCCGGGCTCTATCGCACAGGAGTCCCAGGACTGGGCCTGTATTTCCCCGGGGCTGAGTGAGCCTGTGGTTTCTTGGAGACCTGCTAGTGCTATTTTGATCGCTATAAGTTCCTCCTGTTTTGCGGAACGTGGATTGCGACTGGAATTCAGGGAGCAGCGCTTGCTTCTCTGTCTGGAGCTTTTCTGCCCCATTTGTTTGTCTACATGACAGGTAAATGGTACTGGGAAACCTGGCTGTATGTAGGATTATAGATATTTTGTGAGAAAAGGCAGGAAGAATGGGGAAGCTTCCTCCAAGCTCAGAGTGGGGCCTTGTGGTTTGAGAGCTTGGGGTGTCATCAAAGGGGGTTGCTTCTGGGTGTGACATTTGCTAGCTGGCTAACGATACTTGGGGGGAAATGACTAAATCTCCTGTCGACTCACTTCCCCCCTCATCTACTCACTTACACGTTCATGAAGCCTCACTGAGTCCCAGGTGCCGTCCTGGGCTCCACAGAGACAAGGATAGAGGAAGACACAGAAATCCCTGTCTCCGTCGAGCTCCAGGTCTCATGCTGCTAAAATAACCACAGGAAGTGTTTGTGTAGGAGGTGACTCTGAGGCAGGGTGTCCAGGGCCTGAGTCAGTAAGAAGCCAGCATTTGAGTAGAATCCAGAGAAAAGAGGGAGCACCAGATGTCTGTTATCAGGGAGACAAGAGTTCCAGGCAGAGGGGGCACCGCCAGCACGAGGGATTCTTAGCGGAATGGCAGGCATCCAGGCCAGCCAAGCAGTCAGAGGGGAAAGTGTGGGTGCTGGGTCAGCGGTGCCCTGGTGCGCGTGATGGGGACCTTGGCTCAGTGCCCGCTGCAGATTGTGCAGCAGAGAGAGACAAGACTGGGCTTTGTTTAACATGATCCTTTGGCTTTGGCTGGAACCCAGGCCTTTGTCGAACATGATCCTATTCCTGTGAGGAATCGGCGGCAGGAGGTCAGGGCAGAAGCAGGAAGACAGGCGAGGAAGCTATTGTCCTGGGGAGGGTGGTGGTGGTGACGGCTTGGCTTGCAGAAGGGACCTGGGAATGGGACAGTGAGCAGACACCAAAGGAACGCTGGGTGCGTCCCAAGGTCTGGGGGGGAGGGGGGTGGGAGGAGACGCCCCTGAGAGAGTTTTCAGGTGGAGCAGACGGGAGCCAATGATGACTCTGGTCTGGTGTGTTTGACCTGAGCCCCTGGAAGGCTGATTCATGAGCATCTTTTAGGGGGAACCTCAGGGAACCGGTAATGCGTGTGTGAAGTCAGACATCTGTCAGACTCGCCTGTGGAGATATGGAGTAGGTGACGAGTGTAAGAATCTGGGCTGCAGGGAACACGGCTGAGCTCAATCCACGCATCTGGGAGTTACAGGTAGCTGAGAGCATGGAAGCCAGGAAAGCAGAGGGACTGAATCCCAGGACCCAACTCCGATTAGAGGTTCTGAACCTCTGGAGGGGCCGGAAAAGCAGATTGAGAAAGAAGGGCTGGGAAAAGAGGAGGAAAAGAGGAGAGCGTGACACCTCAGAGACCAAACAAAGAAACTGAGCGCAGAAGGCCTTGCCTATGTTAGATGTCAGTGAGATGTGGAGGAGACCAGGGCTGAGGACCGATCATGGGTGTTAGCCATGGAGAGGCCATGTGTGACCTCGATGAAGCCTTTGATAGAAATCTACTTGGAATGGATTCAAGAGAGAAGACTGTCCCTGGAGGGGGCAGTGGGAAGAGAGACTTTGGACATAATGTGCTTAGATGACTCTTCCAATGAATTATTCTGTAAAGAGAAGAAAATGAATGAACACGAGAGGACTCTCAAGGGAGAGAGAACATATTTGTATTCTGATGTGGGTCATCTAGTAGAGAGGAGGATGTGGAAGAGGTGAGAAGAGGGGACATTGGAAGAGGAGGACCTTGCATAGGAAATGGGGCAGCACCCAGTGCACAGGAGGGGAGCTGATCTTGTACAGGGATGGTAGAAAGCGGGGCTGGACCCGGCAGGTGTGGAGATGTGGTGCAGGAAAGCAATAGATGTTCTTTTGAACTTTGCTGATGAAGTTAAAAAAAAATCAAATTTATTAACTGTGGGTGAAGCTGGAGCAACTGTTGGAGGTTTACAGAGCAAAGAGCCAGGGTGACCTTGGTGTCTGGGGAGTGGACAGCCTGGAAAGGAACAGTTTCTGAACAGCACCTGGGCCTGGGGGAGTGAGAGGAGGAAGTGAGACCACCTGGGCGTGGTTTTCTTATTGGCTGAACGGGTGCCTTTGCACAGGGGCTGGCTAGATGGATCAGCTTAGAACAATGATTTAGCCTGGTGAAAGTAACACGGGGAGAGAGGGCCAGGGAGCCAGGGGGTGTGTGGGGACTGCAGCCATTGTTGTCCATGGAGTTTGACCTGAGGAGGAGGAGACCTGGATATGAGGGGTGGAGGGAAGCTGGGCAAATGACCAGACTGAGGGCCCGGTGCAGCCGGGGAGGGTGAGACTTGGATGTAGTCAAAGGGTAACATTTGAATTTGCCGTCATGCAGGGGTGGCGATTATTATGGATGCTTAAGGCCTAACAGGTAGACAAGAGTAGAACAGAACTGGACAAGAATCATGGGCAGAGGATGTTAAACTATGGGGGCCCAGAACACGAGCAGGAATTCCTGTGGGAAAGTCAGCCTCTAAGACTGTGCTAAGAGTGGTGTCAGCTCCAAGGATGAGGACGGCAGTCCTGGGGCCAATGGCTTTAAGAACTCAGTGGGCAGTGCCTTAGCTTTGGAGGGGGTGGAATAAGCCAGGGTAGTGAGCAAGGTGAGTGGGGGATGCAGTTTGATGAGGTGAGATTTAAGCCTCTATGTTTTTGGTGAGGAAGGAGAAAATATGGTCTTAAATCACCATGGTAGCAGTTCCAGTGTGGTGGGAAGGGGGAGCAGAGAAGATAGGGTTCCAGCTGACAGTGTCCACTAGGAAGAGGCTGGACTCAGAGCAGGCGCAAAGGGAATGTTTTTGGAAGAGCTGGGGGACCCAGGGAAGTGTACCCATCTGGGACCCTGAGTTCCAGAGCTGCAAACTGGCTTGAGGAGGGGAGAAGGATGGAGAATGAATTCATGAGATAGGACGGAGCGGTCCAGGCACTGGAATCAGAGATCAGCCAGGTGTGGTGGGCGTCAGGAGGTGACAGATGCTGACAGAGATAAAGGCCACTGTAAGATGCTTTGAGTGGTCCCAAGGCAAGACTGGGAGGGAAATTGAATGCTGGAGAAAGGAAGTGATAAAATGGTTCTTTCAGACCTGATGGTTCAAACTTCTCCCTTCTCAGAGCCTAGCAAGTTGGATTGGGTGGCCACCAGTGACCCCTGTGCTGACCCAGCATGTGACTTCAGTGAGCTGATGCAGCGGTGGACTATCTCTGAGCTGGATTTTCCGAGATGGACTCCTTCCTTTTCACCGATTTCCCCGTGGCATTGTGCTCTGCAGCACAGTGGGTGACAGCAGCCAGGAGAGCCTGGGTCCAGACAGCTTTGCAGCCCTCCCCATTTCCCTCCTGCTGAGCAAGTCCATGCAAACAATTTCACGTTTAAGCCTTTAAAGTTGCTTTAAAAAAATCATTTTGATGAAAAGTGTGCAATTTTAAGCTGTTGAATAACAAATAATCCTGTGATTTATGACACTCAATTTACATAAATTTCAGCAGCTTTTAATACATGACGATTCCTTCAAACTCTCTGTTTCCTTGGATTCTGTTAAATCTATACTTCTTGGGTTTTATTAGATTCCAAAACACTCCTTGCCTGCCTTGCTTTTCTGGCTTACCCTGAGCTACTCAATCATAGTGTTGGAATTCCTTAAGGTTTGCTCTTAACCCCTTAAACCTTCTCATTTAAAAAACAAAACATATTCTATATTCCCACACATCAAGACCTCATTGATGACACTGATAAATCAGTGACTATGAAACACTCACCTGCAGCTAGACCTCTCTGAGCTCCAGAGGCGAGTGTCTGCGGCCACCTCCTCCTGGGAATGCTGAAGATACTTTAGTTTCAATCCAGCTAGAGACTCTCCTGTCGTCTTTCCCTCGCACCAGGACATCGTCAGGTGGCTGGGACTTCAGAAACCCGTGAAGCTCCTTGCCTCTCTCCTGCTCCTTATTCTCCATGCCCGGTCTGTCCTCATGATGTGTCACTTCTGTTTGCTAAGTGGACCTTACCTTCCTTCATGCCGTGCCACTTCCTCACTTGCCACCCCAAGTCCTTTGTCCAATGGCAATCTGCAAACCAAGTTTCCTGGGATCTGTTCTGATTCTCCTCCACATTCCTTCCCAACACCAATGGCAAGAGTCTCACTTAGAGCCTTTGTGGACGTTATCCCACGGGTCCTTGTGTTGCCGATGCATCAAACCCAGCCGGAAAATCCTTTCCCTTGGTGCCTGCTCAGGGTCTCCCTGAGGCCCAGAGGGCACCACCTGGCTCCTCAGCCCCCTTCAGCCTCTTCCTCTCCCCTTCAGCTGCACTCCTCATTGCGCCCTGGATCGTACCGCACCTTCTCCTACCACTGGGCATCTACACACACCCGGCCCCCTCCGTAGGTTCCTCTCCGATCCTTTTCTTTCACTTTCTGGATCTTAGCTCAAACTTCTCTGATAATTATTTCCTGAATACCTAGCCTACATTTTCCCAGACTAAATCAGTTTTACAATCCTTGGCACTGTGTAAGTTTATTGCATATAGAATAATTCACAATTATATTTATTTTGGTAAAGATTTCATCATTTTCTGTGTTTGCCACTAGGTCAAGTGCTTCACAGAGACAAACACAACGTCCGTGTTTAGCTGAACACTGTGCCTGGATTTGAACCAGTGACTGACTCAAACTAACCACCCAGTAATATTTACTGAGCATAGAAGTGGAAGAGTGGCTTCTGCTGACTGAGCACTCACTATGTGCTAAGCACTTTGTAAATATCTACCCCTCATAGAAACCTTCTAAAATGGCCATTACATTTTTCTTTGTAAGTGAGGAAACAAGCTTACAATGGCACCTGTCTGAGCTCCCCCGGTTGGTTGGCTAGAATCCAGTTCCATTTGGGCACAAAACCTGTATTGCCAGACCCCTGTGTCCTCTTGCTGGTCAAGGTCCATGTTCCCTGAGGAGGAGATGTCCCCTTGTCCCTGTGAGCCGTAAGCCCTTCCACTCTGCTGTTTGCCTCTTCCTTTCTTTCTTCTCCGCTAGCTAGCAGAAGTTACCATGTCAGCACCAACTCCGCAGGATGGTTGTGAAAACCTCATGAACCCTGGGTTTTGGAGGCCCTCGCCCCTATGCATTGTGGCGTGGCCATCCCACATGACGCTTGCAGGGAATTCCTTCCATTTTACCCTCCACCTCCCTGGCTACCTTTTCAGCATGTTCATGTCTTCCGCGCATCTGCACTGTTGAGAACACCCAATGCAACTTCTGCACGAAGATTCTGGGGTGAAGAAGAAGGGTAGGCAAAATTTGCGTCATGTTATCTTAGCGAGAGGGAGGAGACTTTGAGGTTAGAGTCCAGTGCTGATCTGGCTTTTCCGACAGCAGCCACACAGAGCTTCCTTTTGGAGAGGGGCTGCTGCCTTGCTTTGCAAGCTGATGGCTTGGGATGAGATTGGCCACTTCCCCGCTCTGAGGCGCTCACCATCCGCACCCTGTGCCTTGCATCCTCTTCTTGTCTGTGGGTTAGGGATGCTCAGCTTGGTGCAGCAGGAGGACCACTGCTGGGCTGTGTCTAGGGATTACCCTGTATCCTGACAGGGGCTCTGCGTGAGGTGCTAGGGTCTTGCGTGTGCTCAGCGTGCCGGGCTGTGTACCTGCTGCAGGTGAGAGTGTGCAGGTGAGGAGATTCCTGCTTCTAATCGCACAGGGGCCCAGGGAGGCGAGTACAGGCCTCGATCACCGCCTTTCCTGACAGCCTCACACATTCAGTGTGTGCATGTGTGTGAGCATTTGTAGAATGGCTTTATCATTAGTTTTGAAAATCCTGATCTATTGCTTTGATGCCTCCTTCTTCCAAGAGTGATCTGGCCCTTTCAGCCTGTCAGATGTAGCTCACCAGGATGACTCCTCATGGGGTCTGCGTTTGCCTTCTTTGCCCCTACCTTCTCCCCTCCATGCTTCTCTTTCTCCTTCTGTGGCTTTCAGGTCATGCTATATTACCATCATGGGAGGTGCAGTCTCTCTCTCTCTCTCTCTGTCTTTCTCTGTTTTTCTGTCTCTGCCTCCCACTTATGGTTTTCTATCCTGATTCTCCACTCTCATTCAGAGTATTTCATAAGCATTTTGTGGTAGATATTGTTGCTCACTGTAAGCTGCTCTTTGTGCAAGCCTTAGATTGTAGAAATTGTATAGTGCTATAAATATCATTTTGATTTTTTTCACTTGGTGCAATGTTTCCAAGATACAGCTATTTAAAATTTTATGTTGCTTTATTCCCTTGCCCATTCTCTTTGGCTTTCCTGTTTTCTAGCTTATCAACACGAGGCACAACTGAAGCGTCCCTTCACGCTGAAGTTTCTCCTCCTTCCGGTGTAAGGCTCCCCCTTCTGGGCGTCCAACGCGTTTGTTCATTATTCTATTGCGGTGTTATTTTGCAATGAATAAAATCCATTTATCTGTTTGTGTTGAGCTCTATGAAGGAAACACACATATGTATGCCCATCTCATGTGCATATACACATCTGCCTGTATGCATACATGTATGTAATTCTAGCACT
The DNA here is from genome assembly GCF_034190915.1 of Cavia porcellus. Classification (NCBI taxonomy): domain Eukaryota; kingdom Metazoa; phylum Chordata; class Mammalia; order Rodentia; family Caviidae; genus Cavia; species Cavia porcellus. The sequence goes on along the minus strand of NW_026947500.1, from coordinate 50,720,054 downwards.
TGGCCTGTCTTAGAAATCTCACAAGTGAGCATTGAATGAATGAATAATAATTATAATAGCAAAAATTTACTGAGTTCAAACTTCGTGAAACTCTCTCGCCCTCATTTGGGTCTCACAATAACCCTGTGACTCAGGCATCATCATTGCTGTTTTGCAGAGAGGGAAACTGAGACGCAGTGTATCCAAGCAACTTCAAAGGTCATGAAACTCTTGCACAAGCTATTTATGCAGCAAGTGCCAAAGCTGGAACTCACTGGGAGGCGGCTGGCACCCATGCCTGGCACCAGTGCCCAGCATGCTAAGGCTTCCTGCGTGGCAAGTGGATGGTGTCCAGGACTCCCAGTGCCCAGCCTATTCTGCTTTCTGTGCACGGTGTGCACTCGGCTTGTTCTTCTTCTTATCAGGGACCTGCTAGGTTCTTCCATGGTTACTTGTCTCATCTTGTCATCCAAAGTCTTGTAGACAGGCATCATTACTGCAGAGAAGGTCCATGGGGAATATGGTAAATTTCTTGGCAGTGAGCTCACACAGCCCAGTGCAGAGTGGAGCTCTGTAAGAATGTCTGGCTGAGCCTGCTTCTCTGTGCTTCACTTCGTTCCCTGGGTCTCTGCTCCTGGTACCTGGATTCTGCAGATTCTGGGGGAACCTAGGGGCATCTGGTAGAAAGGAAGGGGTCCCTTATGCAGGGTCCCAGGAGTGTTCTAGCATGCTCTACAACACTCACCATGATCTCTTGCCTTGCTGGAGTCCCTCTCCAAAGGCCTGTTTCTCCGCCATCCTTTCCTCACCCAGGAGTCTGGGTGTACCCCAACTCAGATCAGCACTGGGAGAGATAGAAGGCTTATTGACTACCTGAGAAATCAGGTGGCAGAGAATCTTTTCCACAAGATGTGACCTGCAGAGGATGTGAATTGGGGTGTAACAGGTTTATAACATGGAAATAGCACAGTTAGCTCCCGGACCAACCTATTCCCCACTCTCCCTCTGAACTCATTTCCACCAGACTCTAAGCGCAAGCTATGCGAGGGCAGGGACCTTGCTCAGGCTTCTGTCAATTTGCTGAATGAGCTCCAGCTCTAGCAATTCTTTCTGTTCCCTGCAGCCAGTTTATGTAACATTGTCTGCTGATTGCAACCAGAGAGGCATCCTAATTGATAAACTCCCTTGGAAGATACTATTAATCATTTATGACACTCTTTCCAAGTGAACCTTGGTGCAGATTTAGAATCCTTTTTAACTCCATGTGCCAGGCAGACATTAGCAGCCATTAGGATGAGAAGGCTAGTGGGCACGGAGGCCTGTTTCTCACCCAGCACTCAGGGAGGCCGAGCCAGGAGGATCAAAAGTTTGAGTTAGACTATGCAATTTATTAACTTAGGGAAACCCTGTCTTGGAAAGAGAGAGAAGAGAGAGAGAAGCAGGTAAGATGGAACTATATATCTAGACTCTATATTAGTCTTAAATTATCAAGTCTGTAACAAATTAGCACAAATACAGTCACTCTGAACAATATTGATGCATCTCACAGCTCCTCTGGGCCGGGTGTGGATTAAGTGTTTTGCTCAGAGACCCACAAGACTACAGTGAAGATACTCATTTCAGACCTCTGGTTCTTACTGGAGCTCCCGTAGCTTCTGGGAGAATTCCTCCCTTTGCAGCTGTGGGACCAGGTCTTGGGTTTGTTCCACAGCACAGTTGGCTAGTCTTCCTTACCCCACGGCTGTTCCTTTTGGAATGACTCAGGTGTCTGTCATTTTAAGAAGTAGTCAGTCCCTCTTTGAAGGCTTTCATCTGATGAAGTTGGAAAATCTTGCTTTTAGCTCAGAGTCCACTAATCTGAAACTGCAATTACCTCTGCGAAAATAACTTTGCTTTTGCAACCTGGGAATATCCCCTCATGGGTTGCAGAGTTTGTGAACCCTGAAGGTTAGGGTCTTGGAGATACCAGTGCAAACTTCTGTCTACCACAGCATGACTGGCCCCAGAATCTCCCGGAACTTCCCGCTGCTTGGATAGGAAAGGAACACACCTTGCTCAAGCAAGTGGGGTCAGCTGCCTGGGCTTTCAGTGTTCCACTCCAGTGCTCTCTGGGATTTTGGAACTGTGCCTTAGTCTGTTTCGGGCTGTGATATCAGAATAACCAAGGCTGGACAATGCATAACAGAAATTTGTTTCTTCTCGCTCAGACAGCTGGGAAGGCCAAGGCTGAGGAACCTGATTCTACCAAGGTCTCTCTTGGTGTGTCTTTCCACGGCGGCAGGTAGAGGGCAAAAAAAGCTGAGTGCATGGAGGCCCAAGACTGAACTCGCAGCTTCAAGCTCTCTTATCTTCACTGTTGATTCACTGAGCCGCCCTGGTGACCCCGCCACCGTTCACTAGGATTCACCTCTCAACACTCGTGCAGCTGGAGTTCAGTTGCTAACACGTGCCTTTTTGGGGGGGCACATTCAGACCAAGGCAAATTATTTCTGAAACATTTTTCAGGGCTGTAGAGATTGTGAGTTTGTGGGAACCATTCCCTGTTTTAGTCACCTTGGTATCTCCCCCTGTCTCCCAACTCCCACAGAACCTTTAAGAGAGAGATTATTGGTGTTGATTTGACTAAGATGATCCCTTGGTTAAATTCTAAGAATTTGAGGGCTGGGGTGAATTGACCAAATGTCAAACCAAACCAATAAAGAATTCAGACACAGAAGGAAGCCTTGCAGGACTTTGATGAAATATTCATAATGTCACTGTCAGGGACAATAATGGTCCTCCTCCAGCAGTGGCTGTGACCTTTGAGATTTAAGTCACCATAAGGGCAGTTCCTGCAGGGCAGGACCCCCCTGGAGCTGCTCACTGGTGGGGTGGTGGCCACGCTGGGACTTGTGGAAGAGCCTGATGAATAGGTGGGGAGAATGCAAAAAATGTCAGCCGATGTCCTCAAATGACTTTCCTGGCTTCACAACAAGCTTAAATGCTGGCTGTTTTCGGACATTTTAGCAGATTTGGATAGACTTTCTGGTCAAATCTTATGAGTATAAAACATGTATTTATCTGCAGTTGGGGTCAGCATGTAGAATCGTGTGGGTATGAAATAAATTCGTCACAGTTCCTGAAGGATTATATTTTAATGGTAAAAACTTACCTGACATACGGATATTGGCACAATTTGCTTGAAAAGAAACCCATGATTTCATGCAATTGTCAAAGTTTGAGCTTACATACATCAGCACATTGTCTAAAAAAGTAGAGCGTTGAGGAAGAATGCATGCCAAAAAGTGTTTATATCACACGAAGCACACAGTGGGAAGAGAAACAAGATCCTTCTAAGAAATACTAGCAATCTAAACAGCATCTTTATTGGTTACTCTCTTAGTTATCTATTTCTGCATAAAAATTATACAAGAGTGCAGAGGCTGTGAGTGAGGAATATTTATTGTGTTCTGAGGGTCAGTGCTTCTGGGGTGGCTTTGCAGAGTGCTTCTGCCCTGGGTCTCTCATGGGCTGCTATCCAGGCATCTCCGGGCCATCATTTCACCTGAAGATGCTCCTGGGGGAAGGAGCTCACCCTTTCCAGCAAGATTCCTGGAGGACTGCTGGTGGTGACACCACGTTTGGCTTCTTGTCATAAGGGCATTAGACCACACAGTAGCTGGCATCACTCAGTAGGATGGGGAGGGAAGAGGGAGAGGATGGCATCAGAGTTCGCTTATCTGTTAGCCTTAATGTTGTTAGGTTGGATTGCAAGTGGCATCTTAGTCACTTTTCTTGTTGCTGAGATGCAATACCTGACACCTGTGCCTGAAAAGGTTTATCTTGGCTCACATTTTCAGTCTGTAGCGGGCTGGTTGCAGCACAGATGGCATGGCGGAGGGGCACAGTGGAGGAAAAGCTGCTTAAGTCATGGTGGGCAGGAGCAGGGGGGAAGGAGATGTGCCCTTCAAGGCCATGTCCCCAGCCACCTGCTTCTGCTAGGCCCCACCTCCCAATAGCAAGGCTGATAAGCACCTGCATGGTCCAATCCCCTCCCAAAAGCCCTGTCTAGCAGTGCATGAAGCTGTTGAGAGACATTTAGGTGTACATCATAATGCATCTGATAACTCTTTCAGTATTCTGGTCATTATAAAAGGGAGCCACTCACTAAGTTCTTTCACACTCATGGAGTCACGGGCAGGCATGACACAGGCACAGCCCCTGGAGGCTGGCCTCGCCAGAATCATCCCGGAAGGTGCCTCCCTCAGGCGCAGTATGGGGCAGAGCTCTTCCTGCCGAGGGTGGGCATGATCATGGCATTGTGTGGTTCTGGGTAGGCATTCACCAATCTTGATCCTCAGCAAGGCCAAAATCAAAGCTCGAAGTCATGCAGCACCCAGCCCTTCCATGGGTGGGCAGAGATGGGCAGTGGCTTTCTTGAGCAGGGTACATGCAGGCCACTGACAGCAGGGAGACAGAGATCGGGTGCTGTAGCAGCTCAGAGCTGGCTCGTGTCATGTCTAGCAGGGACACTGGGAGGAGCTCCCAAAAGAAGCTGATATACAAAGTAGGATTTGAACAAGAGGGTGATGGAGAGAGGGAAGCTGAAGTGGGAGGAAGGGATTGTTTGAAGCAGAAACAGTTTAGATGGAGGCCCAGAGGAAGGCGAGAGCGGGACTTGAGTAGCTTCAGTTGAAATCAAGGAGATATTGTAACAGTGTATTGAATGGGCACTCCCATCCTACCCCTTCCAAAGTCCCTGCATGTCAGGTCTCCTTTTAGAAGCACAATCTGATTATTCTTCACAGTTAGGTATCCATGGGCCTTCTCAGGGAAATAATTTTAGAACTAACTTGGAACCCCTATATCAGTGAACAATGGTCAACACACATACAAAAATCTTCAATATATCCACTGCATAATCCCTTATATGGCCGTTAAAGTCGGAAAGTTTGACTTCTCCAAACTTCAAAGCTCTTTTCCTCCCATTCTACCACTGACCATATACAAAGGTATCCAAATTTATGGGTTGTTTTTGGAGAGTTCCCCCAGCTTACTTGAAAAATAAAGGATTTAAATTTCCACTTCTCTAATCAACCAGAAGTGTTGAAGTACGAGTTCTAGAAAGCTTCTATCAAAATGCTGTAATCATCTCATACTGAAGGTTTCTGTGTCACTTGGCTGTGAGAAGGTGGGTCAGTCAGTGGCTGGTTAGTATCGGGGTCAGGAGTGAATGCTTCGAAGGCAGCACCAGCTGCAGCTCGAGGTCGGGGTGCATGGCGATCGTGACCAAGGGACAGAAGCAGAAGAGCAGCTGCAGCGGAGGCCAGAGCTCAAGGCCACCACTTCTGTTTTTCAGGGGAGGAACTCTGGAGGAATGGATTGGTGTGCGTGGTGGGATAAGTTGGGGGTAGAATCAGAACTGGAATGAGGGATCCTGACGATGACCTGGAGTGACACGTGTGGCACCATGTACAGTTTCTCTCCTGACAGTAACAGTGTCCTGAATTTCCCCAGGACACCTGCTCTGTCCACCCAGTTTTGTGGTTGGGTAGGATCCGTCCCGTTTTCGGATTCAGGGACATATGCAGATGGTTCCTGTCTGTTGCCATGGCTTCAGGAAAAGGCACACAGCCAAAGCAAAATCAGTGAGCTCCAAAGAGATGTTTTCTGGGGCTTGTGGAAAGAAAGGGTTGCTTTCCTCTGTTGGATTCAGTAGTGCGAGGCCTTGGGCTGCTTTAGCTGCTTGGAAAGGGACTGCCCTGAAGCCGGGCGTAGCACATGGAGGAGGAAGGGCTGAGAGGCAGTTTTTAAGCCTGGACAACATTATCTGAACCTTTGGCCCGAACTGTTAGTGAAGCCAGTTCCAGTCCGTAGCGCATTTGTTTACTTAAGTCAATAACCTCCAGCGATCCTGCTACAGCATAAACCAGAGCATCTTACTTATCTGCTTAAGACCTTGAGCAACTCCTTGTGGGACTCCAAGAAAAGCCAGAGTCCTTAGGACTTGCAAGCCTCTGCAGTTAACCCCTGTCCTGTTGCTGGTTTCTGTCTGGCCACAGAGGCTTCTTCATGTTTCCAAAAATCCATGAAATGTTCCTGCCCGAGCTGTGTATCTCATTACTTCCTCTGTCTGGAATTATTTCCCTCCAGAAGCCACAAGTCTTTCTCAAGGACGTTTATCTAAACAACTCTACTTAATCTTACAGCCCACTCCCTCATTCCCCTCTGCTTTTCATCATTTTTTAAAAAAGATATGCAAATATAGCCTTCATGTATTTTGTTTATTTATTGCCTTTGGGGTGCAATGGCCACCTCCCTCTGCTGAGTTCCACTTCCAAAGTGGGGTGATCCTTGTCAGTTTGGTTCTTTGTGTCTTCTCAAGTACACAATCAGTGCCAGGTATGTAACTGTTTGTTAGTTAAATGAATGATTGGGACTTATGCTGAAGAGATTGTGTCAGTAAGAGATCCCCAGAGAAATAGAGCCAAGAGGTTATACGTAAAATATAGGAAGGGATTTCTCATGAGATTATGGGCTGGGAAGTGTCCTGACCTTTCACCTCCAGACTGGAAGCCCTGGAAGCCAGTGGTGTGCTTCTGGCCCAAGCTGAAGGACCTGACAGCACAGGAAACTACAGTCTGGGTCTAGAAGGTTGTGCAAACCGGAAGCACCAATTCCAAGAAGAGATGGTAAATTTCCCAGTGTGAGCAGAGAGAGGGAATTTACCCTTGCTTATCCCTTTTTGTCTACTCTGGTATCTACCAGATTGGATATCACCCACCACACTGCTGAGGGTCCCTTTCTCTGCTCAGACTGCAGATTGAGATGCTAATTTCTTCTGGAAGCTTCATCATAGACACATGCAGAGCTAAAGTGTCACCAGCCCTCTGAGCATCGTCCAGTTGACACATACATTTCACCACCACAGAGAAAATGCACATACAGAGGAACCATGGCTGCTGCTGTTAGGTCCTGCTGACCAAAGCTGACCTCACAGATGGGACAGGGCTGTGTCTCCCTGCTTAGATCAGACTCAGATTCCCCATCATGGTAGGCACCTGCCCCTGCTTGGGGAGCATCACGCCCACTGCCAGCCTCCATTATTTGGGAGCCTACAGAGCAAACACATTCCTTTCCCCTAACCCATCTAATACAAGCTTGTTTTCTGTTTATGTTTAGGTGTTTGGCAGTGAAGTTTCCCACCTTTCCTGAAGAGTGTCCTAGAGTTTTGCTAGTTTCTGTGACTCCATGAAAAAACAAAAACCCTCAGTTCCTGGAGAGATACACGTAGATGCATTTCTTGGTAACAAAATAATTCATGCTCATCCAGGAAGGGGAAATGAAATTTTCTGTAAGGAGCCCTTACTTTACCGAGGAGCTCAGCTAGCGTCGCTGTTGAGTGAGGCACAGGTTCTATGAGCAGCACAAGGCCTTAGCAGTGGCTTACAGGACAGACGTGGCTGAGAGTCCACAGTGTTGGTGACGAATCAACAAAGACAAAGACAGCTCTCCAGTACCAGGGGGACAAGGCAGAGAGGGAAGCAGAATCCCTCTCTTTAAGAGCTTGGTCTGGAAGCTGCAGAAGTTTGGATGAGGATTATCTGGGTCCCCTTCTTGGGCCATCACTTAGTGGAAAGCCACACAGGGGTGTTGAACAATGCAGTCTTCAGGTGGTTAGTGTGCTAGCCAGCAGGGCGGGGCTCTGCCAGTAGAGGAAAGAGGGGACTGAGCTTCCTGGAGAAATGAATCACACTGTATGCTGCGTTTCATCATCACTGGTCATTTACACATCACTGTGTAAATCTTTTTCCTTCCACCAAACTCTCAGCCCTCTGGGCCAGGACACCTGAACCTTCTTCACTGCAAAGAAGATCTGAAAGGGGCAGGGCAGAGGCATAGATCTGAAAAGAGGGGACCTGAAGGTGAGGCCAGAGCTTCATCTGAGTGGTCTCCATGACTTCACCTCCGGTATTTGGGGGATTGTGGAACATCCTCCCTTTGCATGTGTATGTGACCTGTGACTGCTCTTAACTAACAGAATAGACAAGGGTGATGGGGTTCCACGCCTGTGGGTGGGCTCCGTGCTGCCTGGCTCTAGTCCTTGTTGACTTGGATGAAGACAGACTGGGGAGCCCAAGATGGCCAGGAATGACAGTGAACGGAAGTCACACACCTGGGAGCCATTTGTGTAGATTTAGAGGCCTCTGGCTTCAGCTGCAAGAAACTTAATCCTGCCACCAGTCACATGAGGTTGGAAGCAGATCCTGCCCCAGTTGGGCCTGGAGATGAAAACTCAGGCCATTCGGCACCCTGACTGCAGCCTCATATCCTGAGCCTGTGAAGCAGAAGCAGAAGCAGAAGCAGACCAAGGTGTGCCTAGGACCTAGGTGCACAGAAACCGCTGGCTTGTAAAGGTACCCCACGGAAGCCACACATCCGAAACTGCTCTCTTGCAGGGAGTCCTTTAGGCACTGTTCTTTGTGTTTTCTGCTTTGTGCTACTGACAGTCGGTTGTCCTTTGGGCTATGTCTGAACTTGGCATTAGAGAAACTCCATTTTCAGTATCCCCTCTGAGGATTCCTTAGGTTAGACAATGGTGGTCTGCAGAGGTGTTATCACTTAGATCTCTAAGGTTTCCAGAAGTCTCATGTGTTTGAAAGGTACTACTCAGGGGGTTCGCCCATTGAGGGCTCCTAGCTGAATGTGCTCCCAGGAGATGGAGCTTGTGGGGTGGTCACGGGGGTGTGGCCTGGATCCTCCTCCCTTCTCCCTCTGCCTCCCGGGGCTGCACCATGCTGAGTACCTTTTCTCAGCCTGCCTGCCGCGTTTCTGCCTTGGAGCCAGCCAATCCTGAGCCCAAACTGTGATCCAAAATAAACCTTTCCTTTAAGTTTCCAGTCCGGGTGGTTTTTCCCAGCGATGGGAAAGTGACTAACACAATAGGCCAGGGGGTAGTGTCTTTGCCAGCAATAACACTATCTCAAGACTAAGCTACTCTGTACTGAATTTAATGTGGCATTGATTCTACATTACTATTTTATATGTCACAAAGAAAGGAAAAAAGTTTCCAATTGTATGTTTGACACAATGCTTTGTCATATTAATTATAAGATGCATCTACATTTTAGAGCTGTTAAAATGTGAAATCATGTGCTAGGTGAAGCAGGCTTCCAGATGTTTTACTTCAGCTTCGTAGTGTGTCAGTTTTGACAGCAAAAGATCCTCCTAAACCTAGGTGTTAAGTCTGGCTTTTATTGGCAATGCAATGCTCAGATAAATCATTATGATTATTAATATTACTATTATTACTGCAGTGCTAGGAATTGAGCCCAGATCTTCAAGCTAGAAAACTATGCTACTGAGTTGTGTCCCAGCTCCTGGACAATTCTGATGATTATCTGAAGGCCACTGAAAACAGGATGCAAAGGCAGAAGTGAAGCTGCTTAGTCATACGGCAGCTCCTGTGATCATCTGAGAAACGCAGAAGGGAAACATGGGGGAAGCGTGAGGCCTCCAAGGTTACCTCTGGCTGCCTCCATCACCAACATGAATTGTTTATCTCCAGAAGTCATTAAAAGCAGCAAGACACACACAATTTCCAAAACCACAAAGAAATGTCTTGACACATTCATTAGAGTTAGGAGCTCTGGAAACACATGGTTTGTGTCCTAAAAATGCAAGTAAGACTCTCACAAAACATTTTGCCGGGGTAGGAGAGAAGTCACCAAAAGTCCTATTTGGCTTTCCGTGTGTGTCCTTCCTGCCTGTTGATGGCGGCTAGAAACTCTGTACAACTTGTAATTCAGGTTTGGCTCCCGAAGAAAGACTGAAGTGATCTTGTCAAAACAGAGCAAGCATAAGGAGAGTTTGTTTCTGCCACATGATAAGTGGTAGATACACACTGTTAGGGAAACAGCAATTCCCTGGGACCAGAACCTCCTGCTCCTCCTCTCCTCTCTCTCTAACTCCAACACATGGCTCCCTCTTGTGATCTAATTCTATAGTTCTTTTTACAACATCTTTGTGCCAGCCCGGAGGAAGGTATGAAGAAAAAGCAATGGGTGTATTCATCTTTTCCTGGATGCAATACTCTCATATCCCAGACCATGACTTATACACATGACCACATGTGACTATAAAAGGGATAGGCTGGGGATTTGGCTCAGTGGCATAAGCACGTGCCTAGTAAGCTTGAGATTGTGAGTTTGATCCTTGGTACCAAAAAAAAAAAAAAAAAAAAAAAAAAAATGTTGGGGAATGTAGTCTTTAAGTTGTGGTTCAAAAATCCAACTCAGACTCTGTCATTATATGAATATTAATTGGTGTCCTACTGCTGTAATGAAATAACTAGGGCTGTGAAACTTAGGAAGAAAAGGAGCTCACCCAGACCACAGTTTAGAGGCTGAGTGCGCAAACAGCATGGTCCAGCTCTAGTGAGGGCCCTGTGGCTGTGTCACATGGTGGATGACACCATGGCAGGATCATATGTGATGGACAGAGAACATAGAATGAGACAGACACAAAGCCAGAGAGAGGGGAGAGCTCATGTTACTCCCTAACATAACTAGTTTTGTGGGCATTCACTGGGCACACATGAGGTGCCCCAAGGAAACTAATTACTGTGTTAAGACCCAACTCATGACGTGTCATAACCTCCAGCACTGTCCCAGTGAGGACCAAGCTTCTGACACATGAAGGGGAGCCTCCAACCTTATCCAAACCAGAGCAATAAGGGACGATGGGGAGCATGGATGATGATGGATGATGAACAAAGTCAATCACATGGCTTATGTGTAGCCTGTGGGTTTGGGTTACTTCAACTACTCAGATCTTCTTAGAAACAAAGAAACAATAGTCACTTGAAATATGCAAAACCAAATGTGTTAACGAAGGAGATTCTTCCATGAAGAATGGACTGTTGCAAGGACAAGCTCGAGTCTTCGAAGCAGTTAGGAGAACTTCCTCATGACTCCAAAATGGCGGCACTTCCTGCTTATGAGAAAACTGGGAGACAGGCATCCCAGAAGGGTTCTATACTTAGACTTGTTAGCACATGTGACTGCCTTTGCTTAGACAGTTATCCCACTGACCATTTTAGATATTTTAGCTCTTCTGTTCCAGATGGGAACATGAAGGTCCTGTGAGCCTGAAGGATGGGTGACTTGGAGTGTAGACACTGATCCAGTTCTACCGAGCAGAGTAGACGGTGATTTAGGTCTGTTGGTCAGAGTAGCCCTGGCTTTCATGGTGCTATGAATAAAGTTGTTATAAAAACACAAACCCCAGATGCCACTCTGTCTGGCTCAGCCTGAGAATTTCAGCACTGAAGGGAAGATTAAAATGTTCTAATGAGCTGGTCATCACACATTTGGCTGTCACAGACAGAAGGCTCAGTGTCCTCTTTAGCCTGGCTCACTTTAGCTTTTTGAGTCACCTCTCCCAGCACCCAAGAATCTTCCTAATGGGCTTTTCCAGGAATTAAAGTTTGACTTGAATTTGTCTTATGAAAGGCCTTTTATCTCCTGTTTTGGAGTACCTCCTTTGTGTCTGTGTCTCTGGCATCTTCAGCTAAATTCTAAACTGGTTGAGCCAGTGATGCGAGACACTAGGGTTAAACAAAAATATTGAGAGTCAGAAGTGCTGTGGGCTATAGTAAAAAGAAATCAGAAAGACAAACAATTCACTCTGAAACTCATTCCCTGGCTGAAGAACATAGGGGAACCTTCTAACTCCCTGTCATAGTATTATTTTCCTTATTAAAAACGGGAGCTTGCAGGACTTGGTAGCACATCACTGTAATCCTAGCACTTTGGAGGGTGAGGCAGGAGAATTGTTTGTAAGTTCAAGACCAGTTTGGGCTACAAAGTGAGCCCAAGGCCAGGCTGTGAGACCTTGTCTCAAAAAAAAAAAAAAAAAAAAAAAAGAGAGAGAGAGAGAGGGAGGGGCGAGTGATACAGAGAGGACTTACAGAATTGCTGTGAGGATTGGATAATGTCTATGAAACCACTTTTCATTTTCTGGGCATGCTACGTATGTCTGGCACAGAAACTGAGACAAAGAACTATGTAAGCTAAAGTGAGTTGAAAGTGGGTCATTTGATTTGGAAACAAGTGTTCACCATCACTCTAATTTCTCTAATTTATTAGGGGATCTTGAGGTTTTACCTGGTCACACACAAGTTGGTATTAAAGCAAAGAGCATGTGTCTCTGAAAGTTTCTTCTTTGTGTTGAGCAGGCCACAGCGTGGCACTGTGTGTCATTTTTGTTGAGTTGTTGGGGGCCGTGGAGGTAGGGAGGTGAGGCCTCTGAACTTCAGTCTGAAGGACACTAGCTGAGACCACTCTCCTAACCAGGAGAAACCCTGAACAACCTGACTCTGAGGACACTGACGGCAGGTGTTGCTCATCATGAGTTCGGATAAACAAGTGCATGGGGCTAACCCAGGGCTGGAATCTGTAGCCTCCTGATTTGGGGACCCTTGGACTGCTGGCTGCTTAAATATGTGAAAATGATACAGTAGAAGTAGCTGCTGGTTTCCTTTGGATCTGTGTCTCATTCTGAGACACAATGGCCGACATCCACTACTTCAAGGAGAGGTTTAATTTGGCTCATGTTTTGCGAGGATTCAGTTTGTGGTTTACTGGCTCCAAAGCAGAAGTAGCATGGTGGAAAGGGAGGAAAGATGCCCACCTCACGGCAGCTAGGAAGTGGAGAGAGAGAAGAGAGGAGCTAGGGAGGGAGACATACCCTTCAAAGTCACTCCCCCAGGTCCCACTTTCTAATAGCGCATTGGCTATGAACTCATCAGTGGGTCAATCTTCTGGTGGATGTATCATTCCCATCATCCAATCACCTTCCAAAAGTCCCACCTCTGAGCATGTGAGAGTTTTGAGGGACAGTCCTGATCTAAACTGTAACAGTCTACTTCCGCCAGCCATTTAATCCTTGGTAATACAATTACGTGGGTTCGTAAAAGACACCTGGGACCATTCCTGGTGACTTTCAGAGAGTTCTTGGAAATCTTTGGGGAGAAAGAGTCTTAGAAAAAAAGGCAAGTCACAAGTCCTATTTCTGAAGTCCCAATTTAATCCTGAAAAAGTGCTTGTACATACATATCAAGCTCTGGAGACTAAACAGGGGCAGCTATAAAAGGCTTCCATGACTCAGGAAGGCTAGAGCATGTGATGGATGTTCCAGGGCTTTATGTAATCTTGGCTTTCTGTGGCACTGCATAAAAATGGGTTGCAATGTTGTGCAGCAGATAAGACCACAAGCTTTGTGGTCTAACATTCATAGGTTCAAACATAGGCTCCACCTTTCATTCCCAGTGCAATCCAAGGAGCTTCTGAAGCCCGGCATTCTTATGTTAACCTGAAGAATACTAGCTTTCCATCCTTAAACACATGCCAAGTCGTGATGAGCTCTCTATTCACAAAATTTAAAGTAGCAGCCTGGTACAGGGACTGTGAGGATTTAATAAAGTTATACATGTGAAGCATCTATTCCAAGGATATCATAAATTCTCAATAAATGTTTACTATAATTATCACTTTTATTGGCTACCCTTGTAGGGTTTTATACTGAAGAGATGGTGTTACTGGATGCTGAGTTTAACTTTGAAACTGAGTTTTATAGCAATGGTCTCTTACCTGCTTAGATTCTTCCCTATGTTCAGATCACGTTGTTGAGTCTTTGTTAGAGCTCTGTCTGCCAATTCTCCAGCCCTGGCCCATTAATCAGAATATGCTTTTTTCTGAAGGGTAGGAGAGGTATCCTGCTGAGGAGAGAATGTAATTCCAGTAATTTTGAAGAACTACCACAGGTCCACAAGATTCACCCACAAAGAGAGGAAAAGGAAATAAAGAACTGATGCAGATTTGCTGAAGTCTAGGTAATTATAATGTTCTTGGGGTTCTGACCAGTTGAACAATATTTACTATAGATTGTTAGATTGTGTTCTTGACAAAAACTCCATTGTTGGAATCCCAACCATCAGTCTCTTAGCATGTGACTTTCTTTGGGATAGGAGTCTCTGAAGAGGTGGCAGAATTGAAATAAGATCCACCCTAGTGCCCTAACGCATTGTGTCTGATCTCATTATAAAATGGAAATTTTGAGACACCTGTGTCTTGTGAGCCAGCCTTTTGGTGTGGTGTCAAAATAATGGCTACAATCAACTTAGGGGAGGGAGGTTTTATTTTGGTTAACAGTTTCAGAGGGTTCAGCCCATAATCAGCAGCTCTATTACGGTCAGGCTGTGGTGAGGCAGAAGCATCATGGTGGGAAAGCGTGGTAGAGGCGAGTTGTTCATCTCAAGGCAGTCAGGAAGCAGAGAGAAAAAGAAAAAGCCAGAGAAGAAAGGGCCAGGGACAAAATACAGTTCCCAGGGCAAGCTCCTGCAACCCACTCTCTTCAGTTTGGTCCATGTGTTGCCTCCTTCATCCCCCAATAATGCCATCAAATTATGACCACACCTGGGTTAACCACCCGGGAATTAAACACCTCGAGACCCAACCACTTCTTCAGGCCCCTCCTCTGGATGTTGCTGAATTGGGAAATCAAGCTTGAGCCATGAATTCTCATTAATATCTCTCAAATTTAATATTAAAATCATAATACAAGTATGTGAAGCCAGTACCATAAGCCCAGAGAACTCCTAGGCCACAGGCGTTATCCTGATGAGGATACTGTGGTCAGGATTGGGGTGTCCCTGGAACTGGAGTTCTATATCTGGAATTCACCTCCATGTTTTGGGTAAATATGAGCTGTGATTCCAGAAAGTGTTTACAGACTTTTCCCTTAGGCAGGAAAGAACACTGACTCATACTCAGGTTAGTAAATAATGACATCAATATGTGTTTTCAAGGACAGAATTCACTAAAACAAGTAGATTGCATGAAGTGGCCAGCATGACTCATCAGCCACTTTTTAAATAAATAAAGATGTTTTAATCTACCATAATTGAAAATAACATACTAAATGACACAACTAAATAGTCTACATAACATGCATCCCAGCAGAAACTTAAAAATCATTTGTAGTGATGACTGGGGTATTATTTATGTACAAATAAATACAGTAAAAATATTCTACTGTATTCAGTATTTGAAGATACCCTTTAAGTAGTGTTTTATAATAAGTACAGTCCCTCTCTCCATGGAGGATTAGTTCCAGTACTATGTGATGGTACCAGAACTTGTGGGTGCTCAAGTTTCTTATTTAACATGGTATAGTATTTGCGTATGACACCACACATCATCCTGTATGCTTTAAATCACCTTTGTGTCACTTGTAACACCCTAACCCAGTGTAAATGCTATGCACATAATTGTTATACTACATTGTCTAGGGAATAATGTCAAAATAGTCTTTACCTGTTCAACACAGATATAATTTTTGTGAGTATTTTTGATCTATGGTTGGTTGGGTCTCTGGATGCAGAATTTAGGGCTGACTGTGCACTCTCTTTTCTATGACCTCTAGTTATCTTTATAGAAGCATTTAGTCAGCTCTCATCTTTGAAAATTTATTTTTAAAATTATATTATTGAGAATAGTGGTTCTGAAGGGTTTTTTTGGTTCTGAGGTGTTTTTTTTTTTTTTTTTTTTTTTTTTTTTAAACTCACAACATCACGCTTGCTAGGCAGGTGCTTGTGCTGCTGAGCTAATCCCTCGCTGGTTCTGAGGTTTTAATAATGGTTTGTCTTCACTATATTGTATTGGGTGGATATAGGTAGACTGACAGATACAAAGACTGAAAGATTTATCATCAATTTCATGACCTATTTTCATTATCCTATTACATGGATGTGTAAATTTTAAATAATCTTGATATCACAATACTAACACATGAAATCAATATGCATTTTAGAATTGAAATGATAGAGTGAATAAGTTATGGATTAAAAAGTGATCCAATAAAATGGGATATACTCTACATTCATCCTCTCTTGGAAAGTTGCAATGTGCGGAACACCAAAACCCATGGGTGCTCAAGTCTTTCATTGAAGTGGCATGATAATTGCATATAACTGACACTTAACGTCTTATGTACTTTAAGCCGTCTCTATATCACTTATACTTAGCACAGTGTGAATGCTGGGAAGCCTGCTATTGGTGGACTCTGAAATTTCCCTGTGCTTGGAAGCAGGATCCTTTACACATCTAGCACTTTGGGAGAACAAGTTGTCTGGATTTCACCTAGGAGATGCTGGCACGTCTCTGAACTGACACAGCTATCAGATATTTAATGATGGAACAAGAGGGCTTTTCCTTTGCTTTGCTAGCCTGTACCACTGACTGGGCAGGTAGCAGCTGGGCCTGGTGTCAGTGGGCAGCACGTGGTGGAAGGTTTTCGCAGGGCAGCTCATTCTGATCATGGCCTGCAGCTCAGCTTCTCTCCTCCTCTTTCTCCAGGATTTCCAGTGGCTCCAGATGCTAGAAGTGGGGATCTGGGGAAAGTTCATTATTTCTGGTTATCCTGGGAGCCCCCTCAGTGCTGAAGCTTCATGGAAATTTGTCTAATATTTTCTTAGCCCCAATTCTAGATGCTTTTCTTCTTTTCCCGTGGACAAGATGTTCCCTTTCCTGTTCTTAACTTCCCCTGGAAGTTTGTGCCACTTCTCTCAGATTGGTATTCCATTGGCTGGTATTCAAATCCTCTTTAAATAATACTGCTGTAGCCAACTGATTGCTGATTTCCCATATTTTTTCATAAAGAGCAATCAGTGAGAGGCCCTGGTTCATCAGGCTGAAGGGCTACAGGCTGCTGCAGACAAATCCATATTCATGAAAACCTGATAAACTTTCATGTAATTTAGTGCTTTTGGATGCTCAAAAATATTTTGGGTGCTATAGGAAAAATTCCTCTGGATAACTAGCATCTTTCTAAAAACTTTTAGGCAAAGAATTTCTACATGCCTAGTGTTAGAAATTGATGCCAACTTTATAAACATTTCTTTGTTTCTGTGATGAATACATCTTTGTTCTCAGACTTCAGACCAAGGGTTTATATGTGAATTACAATGCAGTAAAGTACAGAGATCATTTTTACATTGTCCTAGGGCTTGTTAAAATCAGGCTGTAAGTACATGTAGGAGAGCGAAAATGAGAGAGAGAGAGAGAGAGAGAGAGAGAGAGAGAGAGAGAGAGAGAGAGAGAGAGAGAGAGAGAAAGAGAGGGGGGGGGGAGAGAGAGAGAGAGAAAGAGGCAGAGACAGAGAGATATATGTATGCTGGGTGTCATAAGTAGAGAATTTTTTCCTTCCTTGATGAAGATATCCTTGGCTCTCATCTCTTGCTGGGAATAGGAGAATACAATGAACAAACACAGAGACCAATGCAACTCTCAAGTTAAACTCCATAATGGTAGTGATTGATGCACTGCTGTAAATCTGGGAGCATAAAAACCCAGAGCCCGAGGATTTATCACAGAAAAACTGATGGATGGCTTTGGGCCTGAAGCAACACAATGAAAGATAAAACCCTGATGTATAGTAACTTCATCAAAACCCCCATGGGCTGGGTACTGAGAGGATGCAGACCAGCAGAGGCATGAGGAAAGGACAGAGCTAAGGGACGATTCATTTTTTCTTCTATAGAAATTATACTAGAAGGGAAAGTATGAAAAATGCAATGTGAAAATTAGAACAAAGGTTACAGTTGAGTTACTTCATCTCACTTTTCAAAAAGTGCATTGTTTTGGCCAAACGAGTTGGCCCTGGAATTAAATTTCTGGCTTCAGTTCTGGCTGAATAGGTTTGCTTTTCCTCCTGTGGGCTCCTGTGTTGGAAGCCTGGTGCTCTGCATGGCAGTGTGAAGAGCAGGTGATGGAATGTGGGGTGCTGATGAGGCCACTGGAAACACTGCCCTCAGAAGGGGTTAGGTAGTTCTTGTGGGGTGCTGAGTCAGTTCTCACAGGAGCAATTGCTCTATGGCCACGAGCTTGGCTCCTGGATGTTCCCTGGCCTTCTCCTTCACTGGGCCATCTCTTTCATCTTGACATTGTTCACCATGACACTCACCTGATCCAGGGTAATGTAGGCACACCCCCACACCTGTGAGCTAAACTCATCTCTTTTCTTTATAAAGCATCCAGCACTGAGTATTTTGTTATAGCAATTGGAAAACAGACAAATATGAGGTTGTTTAACTGCTCTGAGTCTTTGTAAGATTATGAGTTTTTCATTTCTGTCACCATGCACTAAAGTCAAAATGGATGATCAAAGATCTAAATATTAAAACAGAAACACTAAATATAATGGAAGACAAAGTCTTTAAGAAATCTTGAAGATACAGGAGTAGGTGGAGGGTTCATAAACAAAAACTAAACTGCATGGGAAATAACTTCCCAGAATCAACAACTGGGGTGTCGTCTTATTAATAAGTTTTTGCACATCAAAAGAAATCACCATCAGAGTGAAAGGAAAATCCATGAATTTGGAAAAAAAATTTAGCCAACTGTCCCTCAAAGGATTTCTATCTAGAACATATAAAGAATTAAAAAAATCCAGCCCCTCAAATTCAAAGACTCAACAAAAAATGGGCAAAAAGATAATATATAAATATATATAAACAATAGATAATTATACTACTAATCTGTCAATTCATCAACAGGAACAGTTTGTGCTTTCTCTTTGTCTGATCATGTTTTCATACCTGTACCTTGTAATCTGAGCAACTACTTTGAAGATAACAATACACAGTATGTTAACCATTGTTGTCCTGCTATTATACTGTTTTGAAATTCTGTACCATCTTTTTTGCCCTTGTCTCATTTTTTAAAAACAGTTCAATATGAGGCTAGATTTTCCACATGCTGGCATGTAGGATGCTCCTAAGGTTATCTAGTAATAACTTTGACTTTCTCTCCAGGCCTATAATAAATTTTCCTACACGAAGCGAGATCATCTATGACCTCTGTCCACAGATGATGGTGTTATGATTCAAGGCTTCTTCTGTTCAATGATTTTGCCAGCTTCTCCCCAGTGTCACTTCGGATTCTCCTTTATAATTCTTAGGGCAAAGGTTTTGGTTTCCTATGAGCTTCTCTGCTTTCCTGTATGGTTACTAATTGCCTGAAGATGTGGAAACTCACTCTACTCAGGGAATCGTGTTCCTCATTTCTCATTGTTCGTGCTGGATTTATACTGAAGATGCCTCGGTTTCACATTGCCTGTAAAGCAGCTCAGCAGCATTCACCTAAAATAGAAAACTAATGCTCATTAAATGAAGTTTTCATCATCACTTTAATGGATTGGCCTCTGACAAAACCTGCTTGGTATTACAGTGCATTTAAAGTTTCTCAAAATTCTGAATCATTTTGTTTAGAAATTCAATTATGTGCTTTAGGTTTTTTCTGGAAACAGGGAAGGGAGTAGATAGTTGGTGAACACCAGATGAGATGAAGACCCCCCCTCCCCATCCCAGGTCAGTCACAGGCTCACCCGTTTTCACAGTAAAGAACTTCCAGGCTACACCAGTGAGATGGAAAGGTAGGGTTATCAGGAAAGAGAAATCCATGCTTAGGAGCTGATGTGGGTGCTCACAGCATGGCCATGCGATGGTCTGGGTTGTGTTTTTCTGTGGTTTTCAGGCCCTCAAGATGAGCTGTCTGTGACACATGGCCTTGCTGTCTGTCAGGCTGTCCATCCACGCCAGGGTGCAAAACATTTCCACAAATTTGAAGCTTAGAGATGTCTCCCCATCACTAGTTTGGCTCTCTGAGGAGGGAGGTTGCTGGGAGCAAAAATCCAGGCTTGAATTTTGGGGGAAAGCAAAGGCTTATCATGTTGTAAAGACAGGAGGGAAAACATTTTCCTTTGGCTGAGTCTATTGGAAGAGAAAAAGGACTTTATAGCTATAGCTAACTTTGATTGTGTCCTGGAAAATTACAGTTTTCTTCATCCCCTGTCCATCAGTCCTTATTTCCTCCAATATACCTTACCACTAGAAAGAGAAAATTGATAAAACTGCCATGGTAAAATTCCAACCACAGTAGGCACCAATATTATTTATTTTTACTGAAGAAAGTAATCTAGACAGAGAACACTTGCTGTTGTGTTTGTTCATAGCTGTCTTGCTGATCTTACCGTTTGGCCTGTGCGTACTTAACTGTTTCTTTGATGCTGTCTTCAGTAGCCTGAAAGCTATCAGCCTCCCCGAGATGAGAGCGCCTGCATCTACTTGTGGCCTTTAGGTGGACCCTCTGTGGCATCTCTGACTGCTGATCACACCTGCAACCGCCTTCAGCAGGAAGCAGCCAGAACAGTCATCAGCACATCCCTCCTCATGGCAGTTAGGGGCACCTCTTCAGAGCGGGGAGTGCTGTCAACAGCTAAGTTAGGTGGACATATTCTAGGCAGTCAGACAGGGCTGGGCCCTCAACAAATTCAGTGCAGAAGACGAAAGCACTTTACAAATGTGGCTTGGAGGTGCATCTGTGGAAGGCCAGGGCTCAAGATAAAGATGGAATAACCAGGCCTCCATGCCTCTCCAGGGGAGAAGCTAGCTGGTACCACTGGTCCAATAGAGTCTAGATAGGCATCAGTCACCCTGCTGGGTGACCAAGACCCCCTTATCCACCTTTTCCTAAACAATGTCAGCCTTTTTTCCGTGTGTACTTGGTACATGACCTAATTCCCCATCGGATGTTACCTAAGTGTCTGTACTTACAATCTTACTGGTTGCTTATAGCTTTGACCCATGTTATATTTACCTTGTGATTTTGCTATATAAAGGTTCCTTTGAGAAGCAGGCTCATTGGAAACCCACTTTCAGGTCCCCTCTTGTCTCTCAGGCACTCTTTTTCAGTAAAATTTTCCTACTCTTAAAAAAAGCAGCATGAGAAAATTCTGTGGAATGGTGATTAAAATAACTTCAGCAGTCACTTTGATAGTTCTAGAAGCTGATGATGTTCAAACTTCAGCTACTGGAGAATCTGTTTTTTAAAAATTATATGCATTTAGCTGGGTGTGATGACACATGCCTATAATCTCACACACTGAGGCTGAGGCAGGAGGATTACTACAAGTTCAAGGCCAATCTTATTACATAGCAAGACCCTTGTCTCAAAAAATAATACAGAATTGTACACATTTATTAGAATACAATTTGATGTTTGATTCAATGTGCATATATCATGTATTGATAAAATGAACAATTCAGTTATATTTGTCACTTCATGAATGTATTATTACTCCTAGTGAGAACATTAAAGACTTTATCTTCTAACTATCTTGAAGAACTAAATGTTATTGCTAACTCAAATCACTCTACTGAGCAATAGAGTGCCAGAACTTGCTCTTCCTATATAATTGTAATTTTGTGTCTATTGATCACTCTCTGTCATCCTCTTTACCCAGAAAGTCTTTATTATTATTATTATTTTAAATTTTATTTAAGGAGAAAAAAGAAAAAAAAACAGAAAAAGGATACAAGTTATACAGAATTTCAGAAAAAATAAACAGTAGGAAATCACTAGTTAATTACATATTGTCATCTTAGAAATAGTTAAGTTACAAAATTAAAGCATATAGAGGGAACTTTCAAACAGTGAGACTGCAAACAGTTTTGTTCAATGATCCAACAAAACTCAGTAATATGGTTATCTATCTTACACACTTAAATATATATGCAGCTATATCTTTTAGAGCACTTTCTTTTCCTCTCTTTTGTACAATGACAATTACACATTTTGGGTTTTATTACTCCCGCAGTTATTATTACTTTTTTTTTTTGAAGAAAGTAAAACCAAATGTGACATACCAGGACAGAGTCAGTCAAATCAAAAGGATGGACATAATACATAATGTAAAAACAAAATACAAGGTGATCAACAATGGTTACCATAATGCCTCTTGTTATCTTAAAAAGAATTTCCTATATCATCAGTTATAATAAAATTGAACAGAACAGTAAAGAATAAGACCAATAAAACCAAAATATTGGAGACATTAGAGGACTTCAAAAGAAGATAATGGTCCACCAGAATGGGCGTCACAATGAATCTTATTGTCTTCATAGTTGTTGCCTATACTTTCAAACTTGGTACTATCTAGCATAACAGAATAGAGGGAAATCAGTCAAAACAAGATGGTGAGAGCAATACAGAGTTTCAAATCAAGTTAATAGGAAATCAAAGTGGGTTACTATAATATATTCTGCTATTTTTTATTTATTTTTGCCTTAAAAGGATAAAAATGAAAAAGTAGATAATAAAAAGGAGATTGAGATAAAAAAGGGGCATAACAATAAAACAGTGCAGGTCAAAACATAGCCATTTAAGCAAAATAGTGTTTCACCACAGGATAATCTCGACATAATAGTAGTTACCATAGTGTCTCTTCCCTTAAAATCTTCGGGTATAACTTCGTATACTGTAGCATCAAACATATCAAGACAATGTAAAACCGTTCAAGAGAATGACAGTATTACAGGGTATTTAGAATCAACTAACAGAAAATGAACAATGGTTTCTGTATAATCTCCTTGTCTATAAAAGTTTTTGTTTATATTATCATATATAATAAAATCCAATAAGATACAACACGTTAAAACCGATGGAGACAGAAGAACAAAAGCTTGATGGGACTTCAAAACAAGAGGATATTAAATCAGCACTACCTATTATGATGTCTTGTTTTCTCCAGAATGGCTGTTCCTACCATCCAACCTTTTCTGCCTCATTTCTGTTGAGCTCTTTTTCTATCATTAGTTGTCAGTTTGTCCTCTTCATTTCACTTTCTGCTCCATTCATTGTGGCTGCTCTGCCACTGTTTCTGGAATCTTGGTATTTTTTCATTTTTAGAATATCCTACAGTAATCTCTGTAGAGTTGAATTGGTGGTTGCAAATTCCCCTAGTTCCTCTTTATCCTGGAAGCACCTGGTTTTTCCATCAATTTCCAGGGACAGTTGTGCAGGATATATCAATCTTGGCTGGAGGTTATTATCTTTCAAAGCTTGAATTATTTCCCCCCATGCTCTGATTTGATGGTTTGTGCCAAGAAGTCTGCTTTAATTCTGATGGGTGTTCCCTTGTAAGTGATCTGTTTCTTGTCTCTGATGGCTTTTAATATTCTGTTCTTATATTGGATTTCTGGAATTTTGATTATTACATGCCTGGGTGTAGCTCTGTTTGGGCTGTAGGTGGCTGGGGTCCTATATGCCTCATACATCTGAGTATCTTTACCTTTTGCTAAATTAGGGAAATTCTCCTGGCTTATTTCTGTGAATAGCTTTTGTAGTTCATTTGTTTGAGTCCCTACTTCTTCTTTTATGTTATTAATTCTTAAGTTATAGATCTCTTATCATCTTCTAGTCTTTGTATTATTGCTGTTTATTTTCTTGTTATTTTTAAGAAGTTTTTCATTTCATGCTCCCACCTTACAAATCTGTCCTCCAGTTCTGATAGTCTATCCTTAGTTTCTTTCAAGCTGTTATGCCAGCTTTCAATAGAGTTTTTAGTTTCCTGGTAATCTCTGTGAACCTGCTTCACATATTCTATGTTTTCTCTATTTTCTCCATCAAACAATTCTCCTCTCTTATTATTTTTTGTGGTGATTTCAATTCTCACATTACTGGCCAGTGCTAGCTCTCTGGGCTTCTGTTTGCAATCCCATAACCAAAAGCCTGTAACCTATTCAGTGGAAAAATCAATTTATTCACAGTCTGGGCAAATTGGGGGTGTGGTTAGCATGACTCTCCTCCCCCTAATCACACAGAACCCTTCATCTCACCCAAGGGCTGGGGAAAAAGCTGGGGAATAGGTTTCTGTAAGCCCAGAATTGGCCTAAAGGGCTGGATGTACTGACTCCTTGGCCTCAGGTCTGCAGGAAGCTGGGGGAGAATGTTTATCTTTAAGAAAACCCTAGTTCTTGAAGATCCATTTTAATCTCATGCACTACTCTCCAAAGTGCTAAACTTCCGAAAACTACAACAGCCCTGTCCTCATCCTCTGACCTGGGGGGCTCTGATCTGAGTCTGCCAATGCTTCGAATGTTGGTGGTCAGTTGAAGAAGTCACCTTGGGATGAGAAAACAGCACAGTCATTGGCTACATCACGGGATGCTTTGCTTTCCTTAATATTGACAACTTCAGAGAGAACTGATTCTCTAGTTGTCGGAGTCAGTGTCTGCTGTGAAAGCATCTCCGGCCTGGTTCTTTCAAGTTTCTCCCTAAGTAGGCAGCCAGAGACAGGGCCTTATTGCAGAATGACAGACCATCACACTTCAAGTCAAGTTTTACACCATGTGCTTTCCTGAGCAAAGCTTGTAACACAGATAAGTGTTACCTTCCTGTGGGCGGTGTTGAACCTGTCAGGGCAGAGCGATGTGGTTCACAGGGCCAGGTTCACTCCAGGCCTGGTGGGAAGATGGCATGGATATTATAACCATTTTGATTTATCTCTGACAGTTCTGAAGTGGAGCCACCTGTACACAGCATCCTAAATAAAAGTCAAAAAGTGACTTGATATTCCCTGGTCACTTTTCACACACTTTTAAATAAATATCAGAAAAATACCTGTGTGTGTGTGTGTGTGTGTGTGTGTATGTAGAAAAGAATGCATGTGCAATAATTTGGTCGGTGATAAAACTCATTTCTCTCAGTACTTTGAGCTTTATTTTAAAAACAAACAGATAAAGGATAAAAAATGATACAGAATTTTAAAAAAATGGGAAATCACTAGTTAATATATTGCATATTATTATCTTGAAAGAAGTTGTTAGATTGTAAGATTTAGGCATAAAAATGATAAATCAGATAATGAAAATACAAACTGTTCTTTTTGATGCACAGAGATTAGTGGTATAGTTATCTATCTTGCATATATTTTCATACACAGATATATATGCATATTTATGTATATATGCATATATATGCATATATATACATAAATAGAATCTTTCCTCTTCTTTTCTCCTTTCCCCTCCTAGTTGTTTCCTTTTGAGCACATCATTTCCCTTTCATTTTCACAATATCTATTGTGCATTTTGGATATCATTTACTCTTTTTTTTTAACACTAGGGAGACAATATGATATTTGCACATGTGAAATCTCATTCATTTCACTTATGAGTATGGTCTCAAGTTGCATCCATTTACTATAAAAGCCTCAAGTTTGTCCTTCCTTAATGGAATATCACTCAGCTATTATTAGCACTTTGAGGTTTTGCTGTACTATATTTTCACTCATATTTCTTCTGACAGGAAACCTGCCTTCATTCTAATGTGTCCTTTTTTCTCTGAATGCATTTAAGATGTCTTTATTTCTGGTTTTGAGCAATTTTACTATGATGTATCTTGGTAACCTTTAGATATTTCTGGGTTGGGGTTTCTTATGATTCTTGAATCTTAGGTTTATAGGTTTTATCAAAGTAACATTTCATCATTACTTTAAAAAATATTTTTATGTCCCTCCTCTTTCCCCTTCAGAAGGGCTACCATTGCATGTATACAAGGTTGCTTGAAGGTGTTCTACAAGGTCATTTACTTCCTTTGATTTATTTTTCTCTCATTTTGGTTGGTTTCTATTGCTCTTTCCTCATGTTCAGTAATTTTTTCTTTTGCATATTGCTAATCTGTATTCAATTTCATCAATTACATATGTACCTCCATACACATGCATGTAAATATTTAACCGTAGGATTCTGTTGTCTTCATCTTCATGTATTCACTTCTCTGTTTTACACATATGAAATTCTTTTTTTAAAATTTTATTTAAAGAGAAAAAAGCAAAACAAAAAAGGGTAGAAATAATATAGAATTAAAAAAACACTAAGAAATCACTAGTTGATAAATTACATACTGTTACCTTAGAAATAGTTGTTCAAGTTACAAAATTAAAGCATACAAAGTGGACATTCAAACAGTGAGACTGCAAACAGTTCTGTTCAATGAACCAACAAAAAGAAATATGGTCATCTATCTTACACACTTTAACATACATGTAGTTATATCCTTTAGATATCCTTTCTTTTCCTCTCTTTTTTTACAATAGCAAATACACATTTTGGGCTTTATTACTCCTATAGTTATTATTACTTTTTACACTAGAGACACAATGTGATATTTATAAATATGATTCTTACTTATTTCACTTATGAGAATAGTCTCAAGTTGTCTCCATTTACCTATGAAGACCTCAAGACCATCCTTGTTATAGCTGAGTAATATTCCATTGTATAAAAATACCATATCTTTTTCATCCACTCTACGCTTAATGGGCATTTTGGTTGTTTCCAAGATTTAGCTATTACAAATTGTGCTGTTATGAACATGGGTGCACATATATCTCTATGACATGACCTTTTTAGTTTTTCTGGGAAAATACCCAGGAGGGGAAAGCTGGGTTGAATGGAACTTCCAATCTTAGTCTTCTGAGAAATCTCTATAGTGATTTCCACAGTGGCTGCACCAGTCTACACTCCCACCAACAGTGGAGCAGTGTTTCTTTTTCCCCGCAGCCTCGCCAACATTTATCAGTTGATTTCTTGATGGCAGCTATCACATATGAAATTCTTATAATAATTATTTTAATGTTTTTTTGGTTAATTCTAACATCTATAGTGGTTCTCATTTTTTTATTGTAAATTTTTTTATTTTAAAAAGCAAAACAAAAAAAGCATAGAAATGATACAGAATTTCAAACAAGATAAAAATGTAGGTAATCAACTCAAGTTAATATATTGCATATTGTTATATCAGAATTTGTTGTTCAGGTTATAAAATCTAGGCACAAAAGTGATCAATCAAACAATGACAGCACAAACTGTTCTTTTTGATGAGCTAATAGCAATTAGTAGTATAGTTATCTATCTAGTGTACATAATACATTCATATATTTATGTATGTTTACTAACATACATATATAGTAGTTTCCTTTCTTCCTTTTCCCCATCCCAGTTGTTCTGTCCTTTTGAGTGCTTTCTTTCCCTTTCATTATTTTTTACTTTTTTTTCTTTTCCTTTCCTTTTTATCGGTATTCGGGATCGAACTCACGACTGCCTGCTTATAAGGCAGGCACTTATGCCACTGAGCTAAATCCCCAGCCCCTTTCCCTTTCATTATTACAATATCTATTGCATATCAGGCTCTTACTACTCTTTCAGATTTTTAGGTTCACATTTTTGATCACTGATTTTTCTTTTATTTTGTTGAATTTTACTTTATTATAGTTTTTGAGTGGTGAATTTTATTATGTATACCTAAAGTCAGCAATATGATTCTTGGCATATATACAGATAGTAAAGTGGTTACTAGAGCGCAGGAGGTTAATGTATCTATCATCAGACACAGTTACATCCTTTTGTTATAAGAGTTGGTAAAATCCCTTTATGTAACAAAGATATTCCATATAGTACACTATTAATGTTAGTCCACTCATGATATGTTAAGTCTCTGGACTTGTTCGTCTGACATACCTACTATTTTGTATCCCCAGTGTCCCCATTTCCCATTTATTTTTGCCCCTAGTTTAATTCTCTATTTCTTTGTATTTGAACTCTTTAAAAAGGTTTATTTGAAGGGGCTGGGGACTTAGCTCAGCGGCATAAGTAAGTTTAATTCCTGGTACCAAAAGCACAAACACCCCAAAATGGTCTATCCTTGGGGATCATGGGTTTAGCTCAATGGCTTAAGTGACTGCCTGGCAAGCATGAGGTTGTGAGTTTGACCTCTCGAACTCAAAAAAAGGGTTTATTGAAATACACTTCGTATGTCATCCAAGTCACCAGTTTGAAATGTACAACCTCGTGGATTTTTAGTTTGTTTATGGTGTGGCGGAACCATTCACATAATCAGTTGTAGAACATTTTCATCACCAAGGAAGAACACAGCCAAAGAATCATGCTATATAATTTGAAGGCTAGCTAATAACAAAGCTAGAGTAAGTAAACCATACGACCCTGGCATTTCTGGAAGCCGGTAGCACGTCAGTCAGCAGACTCCGCAGAGAGCAGTGCTCCAATGGCTGTGGGTGGGCACCCACAGCCCACAAGCTCTGGGGGTCTGAGGAGGTTACGGAGGCCGAGGAAGGCCTTTGCTCTTGCTCTGTAGTTGAGCTGGGACACACCGCTCTGCCCTGCTCTTGGATGTCAGTGGCCCTAGTCTTGACTTGGGCCAAGACTGACTCCCATGATTCCCCTGTGCCTCGTGCCTTTGGGCTTGGGTCAGAAAAATATGGTCAGCTTCCTGGACCTCTGCGGAGCAGACACGAGGTGAGGGTGTGAAATGGCAGATAAAGTATTTCAAATACATTGTAACCGTAAGAGGGCGAAGGTGACAAATTGACGTCAATCAAAGTAGATATGTGTGTTTTCCAAGGAACAATGAAGGATAAAGTATTCATAAGCTCTGCCTCTGTGGATTCAACTACCATGAGTAAAAATATTTGAAAAAACACTGTTGGTACTGCCCAAGTGCAACAAGTCCTCAGACAGCATTTACATTTATGCTGTGTTCCATCTTATAAGTGATCAGAATTATTAATTAATTAATTTATTCTTGTGCTTTTGAGACAGAGTCTCACTATGCAGTTCAGGCTGGCCTTGAGCTCACTTTGCAGCCCGGACTGGTCTCGAACTTGCAGCAAATTGATCAGAATTATTTAAAGTATGTAGGCAACTCCATGCAAATATCACACCAGTGTCATTGTGGAACCAGCTATTTAGCCACTGGACTGTGTCAATCGTTGCTTTATATATTTTGGGGGTTGTTCTTAGGTAACTACATACTTACCATTATTACAGCCTTTTGATGATTGATCTTTTTATTGGTATAAAATTGTCCCTCCTAACACAGAGGGGATTTCTTCCAGAACATTCCCCACGTGCACCCAAGAACAGCAAAGCCTGCCGCAGGTCAGATTCCTTTTTAGGTTACTGAGTCCACACCTGTGAGTGACCACACTTGCTTACCAATGTTATGATCATTTCTACTTTGTCCTTCTGCCCTCGGAAGTGGTGACGTGTCCTGCTCCCCAGTACCCAAGTCTAGAGACAGGCCTGGCTTCCTTAGCTCATACCTCGGTCCACTGAGCCAACTGTAAAAAGCGCTCCGCATCCTCTTGCTGAGGTATCCCAGCTTCTGTGACACGGTTCTGTTGTGCTTGATTAACTGCTCCAGCAAAGTATCACTCCCATATAAATAGGATTTATCTTATTAATTATGGTAAATGATTCTTTTATTAATGAAAAATTTTTTCTCAATTCATTCTGCCATGGACTGGAAGAGATGAGTTCAAACTTACTTATGTTTGCTATAATTATTTTTATCTTCTTCTTTTTTATCAGGACTGGGGATCGAACTCAGGACTGCTTGCTTGCAAGGCAGGCGCTTATGCCGCTGAGCTAAATCTCCAGCCCAATTATTGTATTTCTTTGGTTCATTTATTTCCTGTTTTATTCACATCATGCATATCAAAGAGCTCTTCTTTGATACACAGATTGCCTGTGAATGTGCCACTTTTCTCAGAGTTCATGTCCTTGGAGGAGAGGTGTATGCAGCAAGCACCCTGAAGAATGTTTTATAAGAAAACATGTCAAGACAGGAAACTGAGGGACGTCTTTGGCCCCAGCAGGGGGCCTAGGACAACAAACAAAGGTTTGCCCTCCCAGACCTGGGGAAGAGTTCCTTATATTTTGGAATAGAAGCCAGGTGTCTTTCAACAGACTGGATTCCTGGTGGGTCACCAGCACAATTGTACGAGTAGAGTTTCCTAATTTTGCACTTTCTCTTCTGGTCCGTAGACTTGTGCCATTTGGTTTTGGTTGGTATTGTCTAGGTTATGATTGGCTCCCCATCCCACTGTCTGTGGGTCTTGAACCTCCTGGAAACACTGGGATGGGCAGTGAGCTCCACTCTGTCTGTCTCCCAGGGCTTTTCTGGCTGTGAGGTTGGGAGCCAAGCTGTAACAAGTAGTCTCAGCCTTTGTGTTCACCCAGTGAGTGGGTGCATGTTCGCTACTCCTATCAAATTCCATTTTGTTTGCTTTCCAAATCTGTGTGAGCCCGCACTTCACTTCTCCTTGGTTTCTGGAGATGAGGGGTGGAGAGCATCAATTCTGGATAAATGGTGGAACCTGACTCTGGAGCTTGTTTTCCTAACATGTGCTCTATCTTTCAGGGGCTACAGCTGGGGACTATGTTTACCAGTGGTTTTTATCAATTATGTTTACAGATGATAAACATAATATGCCCTACATCTTCCTTCCTCCTGGGTTAATCTCCTAATTTCTTAGGAAACTGTTGGGAAATGAGGGGTGCTTGCCCCTGATGTCCTAATATCTATGCAGATTTACTCCACCAACCTTTCTTTTCTTCTCTGCTTTTCTGAATATATTATCCAAAGAAATCATCTTTCAATTTTTATTTTACAGTAGCAAATAGATGAACTATAAAGAAATATGAAGAATAATAATTCCCTTCAAGAGAAGAAAAAGATCCCCCTGTGATTCTTTATTTGATGGGAATAAGAGGAAGACATTGATCATGCACTTCCTTTAGATCCATTTAGCTTTTCTTTTGTGATGGTAGTTCAAAAAGGCTCATGAAGATGTACAAAAGCAGCATCAAAGCCATAATTTCAGATGCCTTTAACAGCACATGAAGCAGAGGTTAATTTGGATATTCATTTGAGATCTTTCTCTGTACCTTTATAATGGGATTGTTACAGTTAAGCAACGCTGTGTTTCTCACAAGCATTTGCCACATCTTTTGAGGTTGAGAATTAAGAGATCACTGTTGGTTTGCTTGTTGGATAAACTATGATGTTTCAGAAATCAAGGTTCAAATTACAAGCATTTCTTTCCTACCTTTTTTAGAGCTTGTGTTACGTCTTGATTTCTCAGGCTGTAGATCAAGGGGTTTAACATGGGAATAATTATGCCATAAAATACAGATGCTACCTTTT
The DNA here is from genome assembly GCF_034190915.1 of Cavia porcellus. Classification (NCBI taxonomy): domain Eukaryota; kingdom Metazoa; phylum Chordata; class Mammalia; order Rodentia; family Caviidae; genus Cavia; species Cavia porcellus. Next base: position 50,689,188 of record NW_026947500.1, on the reverse strand, counting down.
CCTGTTCTTGAGACTCAGGAGTACGATGGTGTAGGTACATGTAAGATAGAGTCCCATAGAAGATGGTGACGGCTGTCAGGTGAGAGGTGCACGTGGAGAAGGCTTTTCTCCTTCCTGCGGCCGAAGACATCCTGAGGATGGCGGCCAGGATCCATATGTAGGAAAAAATGACGACCAATACAGTGCTCATCAAGTTAAATCCCACAAAGGCTGTCAGGACCATGACACTGAAGTCAATACTGGAGCATGACAGAGCAAGAAGTGGAGGTACATCACAGAAAAAGTGATTAATTACATTAGATTTGCAGAAGTCCAAGGAAAAAGTCAGACTCGTGTTTACAGAAGCATTTAGGAAGCCCATGAAGTACGAACCAAGCAGCAGCTGAATGCAGACTCTCTGGGACATGATCACCGGGTAGCGCAGGGGTTTGCAGATGGCCACGTAGCGGTCCACGGCCATGGACGCCAGGATGAAGCAGTCACTGGTTGCAAAAGTCCCATAGACTAAGAGTTGCACCCTGCATCCCATGAAGGAGATGGACTGTTTTGTCCCTACGAAGTTCTGCAGCATCTTGGGCGTGATGGCAGAGGAGTAACAGAGGTCCACGAAAGCCAGGTTTTGGAGAAAAAAATACATAGGTGTGTGAAGGGCAGGGTCAGCCTTGATGAGCAGGATCATCCCAGCGTTGCCCACCAGGGTGGCCACGTAGATGATGAGAAAGGCTGTGAAGAGGACGTGCCAGGACCTGTGCTGACCAGCAAATCCCAGGAGGATGAATTCAGTCACTTCACTGCCGTTATTTTGTTCCATGGTCAGCAAGGATTAAACATTCGATGAGAAGCCACAAAGAAAGAAGAGTGGGGAAAGCTATCAGTGGTGCTGAGACTATGAAGTAAGTTGAGCTCCGCTCACACCTGGTGGACGAGAGCAGCAGAACACAGACCCACGGAAAACCATGCGCCAGGCTCTGGTGCTGTGTGTCTTTATGCAGTGTCGGGCTCCTACGTTACCTTTTACAGAGTCAATTCCAAATGGAATGGAGATTTCGATTTTAAGTGTTTGAATATGAAATCTGACAGAATATCTATGGCTTCAACTGAAGATAAAATTTAAGAAAACAGAAAAGCACAAATCATAAAACACTGATAATTCAACTATATTGAAATAAAAATATGAATCATCGAAAAGAGACGAGATTGGGAGTTTGGCCAGGTTGTTTGTAACACATTTAAATACCAAAGAATTAGTATGCAGTGTATATAAATGGTTTTTAAAAGGTCAACTCAAAGGAAACATTCGGAAGAGATGTAAACCAGACAGTTACAGAAGAGAAAACTTTAATGATCAATAGAAACATGAAAAGATCCACAACTCACTAATAATTAGGTAAATGTATATGAATACTTCATTGAAATATAATTTTATGCTTCTCAATTTAATTTTTTAAATTTTAAAGGGAAAAATGTAAATAACAAGAGTTTCAAAACAGGCTAGTAGGAGAGTTATACAATTAGTTTCTCTCAGTTCACTGAAAAGAGAGGTCTGTACCAATATTGTATGTTTATCGAATTAAAAAGCCACATTTGGATGAGATTTTGGGTCCACGGGGGTCTCACATATTCCTACTGGGAAAATAAATTATCTCATGGTGCACACACACTTCAAATTATTATTAAAACCAAATACATGCCTCCATTTGATCCACGATTTTCAGTCTAGGTATACAGTCCCAAGAAACTGATGACCACATATACAAGAATAATTACAAGCATATATATGTGTGTGTGTGTGTGTGTGTGTGTGTGTGTGGATATATGTACACATGAATGTTTATAGCTACACATTTGTAAAAGCTGATAATAAACCAACAAATGGATGCTAGAACATCTACGTGGATAAATTTCTCAGGTGAGAAGTATAAAGCGTGCTGCAATTATGGCGATTATGCGAATGGTTGTTACATTACCATGCATGCTGAATATTGCCTAGCAGTACATACTTGCCATGGGAGGAAGAATCATATTCCCAGTAGTCAGTAGGCAGAGCTGTGAAGGAGGCGGTCGGTATCAGGTGAGACTGTCCCTGTAGTGAGGGGAATACAGCGCGCTAAGCCTGCGACTCGGTGACTCTCTTCCATTCTACACGCAATCATGGCAGCCACGTGTCAGTTTGTGTAAATTGCCTTCTCTGGTAAATTTGGGGAAATAGATGGGATTCAGGTTTCTTTGGAGGCATCTGTTGAGTGGATGGACACACTTGTCAAGGGCAGTGACATTAAGTCAGAGTCCACTTAAACTGTTCTTCTGATGGGATTGAAGACACTTAGAACTAGTCAAATAACATCTATCTATCTATCTATCTATCTATCTATCTATCTATCTATCCATCTATTTATATTTGAATTTCTCATATAAGAGGAACCAGGAGGTATCTAAGGCTGTGTGTCTGACCTTTCTCATTTAACATTAAGGTCTCAAGTTGCATCCGTTTACCTACAAATGCCTCATTTATCTTTATGGCACAGGGAAACAAGAGATAGGGGGAGGAGAAGGGAAGAGAAACAAAGGGAATGGAAAAAGTGATGAAAATAGAGTTTTGGCAAGCGGGAAGGGGACCAAGAGCTGGAAGGGTCAGGGGTGGGGAGCATAAAGGGGGAATTAAGGTATATAATGTACATGTACCAACTCCCCAGGGTAAATGTAATTATGTGCTGCAAACATGAGCTAATAAAACATAAGATGCATATACTACAATGAAAAAATTAGTCACAATAAACCATGCAAATAATGCACTACGGACATCTTACGTTCCTTCACGTGGTCATTTGATCTCTCACACACTTTTCACAAGCAACTCTCTGCCTGATTTCCTCTCTTCACATCAATGACATCTCCAGAGAAGAGACGATTCTTCCTGCGCTTGGCTGGAACATTTCCAACCTTCACTCTGACCAATTTTGTGACTGTTACCTGGACATGCTGCAGTGGTACAGAGCTGATCTTAACAAATGTCATTGGCTTTATTCTTACCCTGAGGCTGCTTCCAGATTATCTTTCTGTAACAGGCGCAGGCCTATCACCCACCAAAGTGTCTCGGTGCTCTGTTATTCCCTGTCAGGAGTGCATCGCTGGGCCTCAGGGGCCAGGATACACTCCCTTGAGATCTGAGAACCCAGGGACTGAGAGGGAGTTGGGAAAAACAACGCTCACTGGCTTTTTATGTTAATGAAGCTTAAGCTTTTTGTAGTGGGGAGAGGATTTTTCCTGCTGTTGTCATTAAGAACTTCTTGCTTCCGTTTGTTAAGAGTTGTCTTGTTAGAAAACAGCTGCGTTTCTTGTTATAAATAAGGTGCAGCATGTTTTCATGTCTAGGAGCCTGTGCACAGGTCAAGTACTTACCCTGTCACCACAATCAGTGATACACAGGCTTTCTGGGAGAAAATCTACTAGAAATTTAAGATTATGTGCCCCCAAGTGTGACATTAGAGACACTGCGGTTTGAGCCTATTTTATATTATATAAACTATCATTATTTATTCAAAGAAAAATTGGCTTTTGATCTCTTCTGTTTTTTTCAGAAAAGTTTATATATTTTAAAAATGAGCCTAATGCAAAGATGACCTTTATTCCAGTTGCATTTAGCAACATGAGAATATTTCAGGTAAAATTTGTAACATTACAGACTTGGACTTGTTTTTGTTGAAAAGCTCCTAAGAGCTGAATTCAGTCTCAATAGATAAAGCTGTATTCCATACATTTGTAGTTTTTAGTTATCTAGCAAATGTAGAAAGAGAGCTACGTCAAAGGGTGTTTTGTTGAAGTTCATTATTACTTATTTCATGACCAGTGTTTCAATTAGGAATGCATTCAGCTACCAGCAGGAGTGTGTTTATTGTTGTGGTCTGGGTTTGTAAGGGAACGGATTTAATATAGGACACATAATTTATAGGGTTATTTTATAATAGTTGCCCAAAAAGTCAAATACAGAAGGGCGCAAGAGGTCCGTCCACACGCTAGAGGCCCAAGGAATCCAGCTGAGGGCCTTGATCCCACGGCAGTGTCCTGTACAAGTCCAGCTGGATACCTAGAGCCCACGACAATGTCTCATCCAAGTCTATATCAAGGGTCTGCACTGGGAAGGCCCAAAGGTCAGTGGTGGAAGCTAGGAAGTCTGCTAGAGTGGCGAAGGAGCTGTGCTATCAGTCTGGGGAGTCTGCACTGGAGCTAGGAAGTGATGCTCGAGGTAAGCAGCAGAGCTTCCCTGAAGAAAACAATAGCCATCCTCAGTGACAGCAAGGACTCAAACTCCTCTGATGATAAGAACAGCTGAGTTCATATTAGGGAAACCATCATGACAAGCTTCTCCAGAAAAACCAGCAGAACACCACCTTCCCCTCAAGTTCTCCTTTCATGCTCTTGGCAACAATTGTTAGGTGGACATTCCACACAGTTCAGAGGAGTGTTAACAAGCTGACTGTTGGTAATCCACCACATTTACATGGACTTAAATATAGGGATCTTCATAGCAATAGTTTGGGGGGGTCAAAACTTACATAGTTGGCTTACTTTGTCACTCACTGGTTGCCTTTCTCGGCTTCCTTTCCCTCAGGTGCTGAGATCTCCTTCAAGGAGTTCACCAGGCTGCACAGTCTACAGAGACAGTTCTCACCGCACATACAGACTCAGGCTGGAAACCCGCAAGGGTGAGTCCAAGAATTCAGGTGTTGTGCACTGAAATCTTGTTTCCCCTCAAAAACAGCTATGGAGAATAGTAACCTTTAGCATGAAATTTAGGAGGGAGGGACTTTGTAAGGTAGTAAAGTCTTGAGGGTGAGATTTCTAGAGGAACTTTTCCTCATAAAAAGGAGCATATAGAACTCTTCCCTTTCCCATTTTTTCCTCCCTCTATCCTCTCTCCCTCCCTTCTTCCTTCCTTCTTTCTTGCTTCATCTTCTCTCCTTTCTTTACTTTTTTTTTGCCCTATTTCTTATCCCTTTCCTCATCTTCTTTCTTCTGTCAGATACACAGAGAAACTCATCTGCCAGGATCCCAATATGAGGATTGGGGATGTGCCTCGGTGGTACAGCGCTTGCCCTGAGCCTGTGGTGTTCCGGACTTTTTACTGGAGATCTATCACATCTTTTATAGCTGATGTTTGCTTCCTAGCTGCTTTGGAGGTTTAGAGTAATATCATTCATTTTTATACCTTAGAGTTCGGAAATATGGCAGAACCCCAAATCCCTATCCCAAATCACATCACTGAACTGCCCAGTGGCCACCTTTCCTGACCAATAAAGCTCTCCTATCATAAAGGCCTGTGGAGAAGCATGCTTCATGGTCATCTGCCAGGAGCTGAAGGCAAAGATCAGACTTTAACCTTAACTCTCCATTATCCACCATCATAGGCATGAGCTGTACTTATAGCCGTGTGTCAAGACTTTAGTGAGACATGCAGGCATCCCAAGATGCAGTGGAGGCTTTATTTGGAAGTAAGTAACACACCTTCCATGCAAAACAGGAGTTCTTTTGGGAAGGAGTAACAGGTGGATATTTTGCCACTGCTATTGGATGCACAAAGGGAACCATGACAAAAATGTCTTTCCATTGGGGATATTCTCTTTTCCGTGCTATTCTCATCCTAAGCTGTTTTGTGTATAATGCAAGTTGTCTTCCATCCTGATCCAGAGCAGTGATGGTGAACCTTTCAGAGCTTTCAGTGGTAGAAGTGGCCCACCATGGCATGCGTGCCAAAGCTTCACCACCATTGCTCTAGTGCAACTGGTTTTGGTAATGTTAGTCACTTTTGCTAATCACTAAAAGTCTGACTGAAGAACTGAGCTGCTATTATCCTGTTTTCCACACACTCCTGGGCTGAATAAAATCTATAAAATAAAGACCGTTAGCTGTAATCTGCTGTAGGTAGAATTCTTTCTCACTCCAGTGCCCATGATCAACTTTTCTGTGTGTATGCTTTGTATATTCATTTAACAGTTATTTGACAAGCACCTCATATATTCTAGACAGTTGGTAGATCCCAGGGATACAACAATGGGAAAATGTACATTGTACTGCTTTTATAAGGATCACATCTAAGTAGTTCTCACCTACCATCTAAGACAAGAGGATCTTGTCTGTGAGCTAAGGAGCAGTCAGTCTGTTCCCACAGGAATGTGTGGTGGTGGTTATAAAAATGGTCAGGAAGTCTCCTCGTCACTGCAGTGTGACATCGCACACCACCCTCCAAGCCATGGAGCCTTTACTCCAGCACTGTGCACTGGGCTGGCCGCGTGCTTCGCTTTGGTCAACGTGGAATGAGCAAGCGGAGTAAAGTGCACCCCACAGCACACATTTGATGCTCAGTGTTTGTACTTACAAGTATCTTTTCCTTATTGATTCTTGAGCTTCTTTTATTTCTTATTTCAGACTCCATCAATAATCAGGTTTAGCACGAGAGTCACAACACTTAGCTCAAAGCGTGACTGCTGCTTTTTGTTGCTCTTGGCGTGTGGTTGATCCAGCTGTGCTTCTGTGTAAGACACAGCCCAGCGAAGAGGCTTCCCAGCTGTCAGGTGGAGGCCACCAAGAGGAAAACCTTTCCCACTGCTGAAATAAGAGACCACATTCAGGATGCTGGAAGACACGTGTGTGCGTGAGGACTGTCTACACAGGGACAGTCAGTGATCACCAGTAAAGGATTAAAAACCACTTTCATCACAAGCACTTTAAATTTTTATTGAGGTTGTTACAGATTTAAATGTTATTGTAAGAAACAATTCACAGATATCCCTTTGTACAATTTTCCTAGTTTTCGCCTCTGCTGGCCAGAGAACACTTTCCCGCGTCACCCTGATATTTTCTGGAACCTGTGAGTGTGTTGTTCTGTTTCCTGGTAAAGAAGAACTGGGTGTAAGAAGACTGAAGCTCGTTTCCCACGAGCCCTGAGAGTACTCACTGGTAGCTGTAGTGTTTACCCTGAGGTACCTCAAAGATCCACTTCCAACCTTACCTCCGAAGTTTGCCGTGAAAGCTCTCTCTTTTATTATTATTTTCATAGTGCTTTAGTATACTGATAGCCTTTGGAAGCAAAGGTATTGTTCTACTTATAGCATTCTGCTTTTACTAGTGGTATTTCCCTTTACAGAACATACCAATTCTCAATGGCTGAAAAAGCCAAATCGTGGGAAACATAGCAGCATTCCTGTAAGTGTTGTTAAATATGGATCATCACATACACTTCTGTTTAAAAATAACAAGTTTTGTTTAGAAATAACTCCAAGGAGAGCTTTTATGTCTCATTTTCACATTGAAAACCATCCAGATTAGCTTCCGCCTCAAAGACCATGTGAATGTAAAATCAAATGCATGTACGCAGCATAAGGCACTGTTTTTTTTTTTTTTTTTTTTGATGGAAAATGAAAATTGCTACTAGCTGACCTAGGGATGGGGAGATTTTCCTGCTTACCCAGGTGGACACAAAGCAGCCAAAGCAGGTTATCTGAGTATAAAAGAGAAGTAAAACCATGAGTGTCAGAGAGATTCAAAGATGCTGTAGTGGCTACGAGTCAAGGAATGCAGGTGACCTTATAGGCTGAAATCGGTGACAAACAGAGCCTTCCCTAGGGGCTCCTGAAGGGTGCACCGCCCAGCTGACCTCTTGTTAACACATTTTAATTGTACATATTAATGGACTCATAGTACATAGTGTGCCCTGATCAAATTCAATCACCTTTTCCTCATTCATCCCCTTTATCTCATTATTCAACTCCCAGGGTGATGGTTTTCTAGCTTCTGCATAGTGAAAACAATATGTGGCACTTGATTTTCTGCATCTGGCATATTTTATTTAGCATGAAGATCTCCTGTTCCATCTATTTTGCTGCAAATATAAGGATTTCCTTCTTTATCCATTCATCTGCCGCAGGGCAGCAAGGCGGATCCCATGTTGTGAACACCTTTGTAGCAAACCTGGGAGTACAGGCACCAGGATCTGGACCTGGGTGGCAAATGATCGAATTTGCATTGCCTTGAGCCTCTGTATTTGTTGTAATTTTCCAGGGAAGCAACAAGAGACTCAAGCACTCTCTGTTGTGAGTCTACAGCACAGTAACCCAATGGTGATACTGACACGGACATCTCACCAGCTTTATTCAGATTTCCCTGGTCTTATTTTACTTGTATGTGGCTGTATTAAGTTCTATAAGTGGTTATCACTTGTGTCAATTCCTATAGTCACCACCACCAAGAGACTGAACAGTTTCTAAGTCACGAGAACCTGCATTATAACCTCATACATCCCATCCTGTCCTTCCTCCTCCCCATATATTTCTCTCTCCAGCTCCAACTCCAGGCACTCACCAATCTCCCTGCCACTTCTGAAATAGTTTTATGTAAAACATATTTTATAAACAAGTACTTATGTTGCATAATCTTTTGGGATTGGCTTCATTCATATAGCATAATTACCAGGAGATCCAATCAAATTACTTTCTATATTAATGCTTCATTCATTTTTATGGTGGAGTCATAGCTCATGTTATGTGTGAACCATGCATTGTTTATTCATTAACCCAAGGCACCTGTATTGATTCTAGTTTTTGTCTACTTCGTGGAAGGCATCCCTGAACATTCACTACAAATTTTCCTATGAATGCAAGTCTTCATTTCTCTGGAATAAACAGCTGGATCTACTGGACTAAACTGAATGCTTAGTCTTTGAAAGAAACTGCCAAACTGCCTTCCTGATTGGCTCTACCAGTGTACATTCTCATCAATACCATACAAGTGATCTCCTTTTCCTGCATCCTACACAGCATTTAGTGTTGATACTATTTCAAAAATTTTGCTCATTTTCATAGATATTTAGTGATATTTCATTCTGTTTCTAGTTTGCATTTTGGTCACAGAATTTCCATTGAATAGGACAGTGTACTACAATGCCTGAGTGTGGTGGTGTTATCTAAGGCCTTCACTTGTTTCTTACCCTTTACTAACATGAAGCTGTTGTTAGTCACCGTTTACCTCACCCCTCTTCTCATCTCTTAGGGCTGGCAGCAAAAACGAGGCATTTCTATTCATCTATTAATGTTTCTGGAACTTTGGGAGGCTTTGGAAGTTTTTTCCATTCTTCATCGTGTACATTTCTGGCAAGCATCTTCCACTGAGCTGTTGTTTGCTCCAGGACTTTAGACTTGTAATGTGGTAACATTCTGATGAAGATGTTCCATTTGTATTTCTCATCCCAGTTTATTATGATTATTGTTCCCCAACCAGAAACAAATCATGCAGTGAACTGTGTGATCAATTCTGTAGAACAGCTTTTGTTTCCATGTCTTTGTTTTAAAATCTAGCAGCACTGTTTGTGTATGTAGCCGACACATTTATTTTAATGTGTGTGGTATTGCTTCCAGACTCCTAAACCCAATGTCTGTGTTCTCAACTGTTACTCAGATTATTGAACATGAAACAAGATAGCTGAATCTTTAAAATTTATGCTTTTTATGACCTATAAGTCTCCAGACTTCTGAGCCTCTCTTTCCTGGGTAAGATTTTATTAATATCTATGAATGTTGAGGCTGCTGTGGAGTTTAGGATACACAAGTGTAATGGTTAATTCATTGTGTTGTTTTGAGAAGTTTAGAAGCTTAATGAAGCACTTCATCAGGGAGCCAAGGACCTCACTGTGTACACATCGTCATCCTGTGCAAAAGAGGGTCATGAAGATGGTGAGAGTGCTATACTGCTTGGGAACATAGCCTGTTTACAGTTTAAGGGAGGAAAAGAGACTTGCTTTCCACCCCCTTTTTTGCTGGTTTCTGTTGCTCTGAAGTGTTGCCCCTGTGCCATGCCACCCTGCTTTGGAGCCAGCTGATAATGGACTGAAACCTCCACATACTGTGAGCTAAATAAACCTTTCCTTTCTTCATTTTGGGTGTCGGGTATTTTGTCCCAGCAACACGAGACAACAAATAAGTAACTAAGACAACAAATAAGTCTGGAAGATTCATACTTACGTGAATTTTTTTGTCTAATGCTGATAATTTGGAAATATGCAGACCATGATACAATGTAAGATTTAAAAAATTAGATCTTTGAAATGTAGTCACTAATGAAGATTTCAAGTATTGATCTCATTGCAGTAGTATCTTCTTGCATGTTCTGAATAAGGAAGATCTACCCCAGGACTGCTGCCTATGGCATAAAAGGAGAAGGGGAGGGGAACACTGCATGCTGCTGATTTCCCAGGAGAAGCTTTGTTCTAGTTGGTTTCCCTGAGGCAAACTTGGCTGTTTGTGAGGGAGGCGCTTGGGTCCTCCTGTTGCCGGGGAAGGCTGCTGTTCTCTTGGAGAGCTCTGGTCTTTGCCTCAAACGTGACTTCCTGGCTTCAGTGCAGATCCTTCAGCCTGCTGGCACAGATCATTTGCCTGGTGCAGACTTTCCAACTTCCATCACTGGCCTCAGGGCCTTCCCAGTGCAGATCCTTGTTGTGGACTTGCCTGAGACGTGGCTGTGGGCCCTAGGCCATCAGCTGGACCTGTGGTGGACATTTCTATGGGATCCAAGGCCTCAGCCAGATTCTTTGGGTCTCTAGTGCACAGACAGATTTCTCGTACTCGTCTGTATTTGATGTTTTGACTGAATGTTATAAAATAATCCTGTAAGTTGTATGTCCTGTATTGAATCTATTCCATTGAGCCACTGACCACAATAGGTGATTTCCCTTACCTGTGTCTCTTCCATTGCCTGACTGCTGCCTGACACATCCATCCTCCAGCCACCAAAACACTGCCCTAGCATTGCTGGGATCAGTAACACTGAAGTTAGCTTTATTCCTGCCCTCCTTAGAGATGCAGAGTAATGCACACAATTGACCTCGACCTCGTCCCAGAGAGCTGCATAGTTCCCTGTGTAGCTCAGCTGCTGATTCATTCTCTAGGACAGAGCCCCAGACCTGCTCATGAGCAGACACTCTGTTCTGAGTACCCAGAGTGCTAGAATAAAACGTGTTTGGTCTCAGTTCCTGTAAAAGGTCAGCGAGAGGTCAAACTTGAACTGACTTTTCATTCGAAAGGATATGGACTAAACTTGCCAAGGATGCACACACAGAGCTGGGCTTATTATGTGTGATGTTAACACTCCAGTAACAAAGGCTGGTGGTATTTAGAGATGAAAAAAATTAGAATACAAGCATTAGCCTTTATGTTCAATCTTTTTTTTTTTGTCTTTTTCTTTTTTATCGGTACCGGGGATCAAACTCAGGACTGTCTGCTTGCAAGGAAGGCGCTTATGCCGCTGAGCTAAATCCCCAGCCCCCTATGTTCAATCTTTTTAATACAATTATTGCTTAAATATTCTCTGTACTTTGGAAGGGGTTTGGCCTCCCTCCCATGAACTCCCTTTTAAATACAGTATTCTCTCAGAGAGACCTGATTCTGGGGTGCCATAACGGCTGAGTGAATACACACTAGCTCTGAACCACATTAATTCCTTCTGTGGGTAGTGCCCTCAGTGACCTCCCAAGGGCCACCCTGTAAGGCACACTCACCTCTTCACTTTGCAGAATTTGGGGCTAAGCTTCACACACATGAACTTTGGGTGACACCTCCAAACCATTCCCAAACCGTAGCAATGAGTGTCCAAGATAAATCCAAGAGGTATGTTTGGTAGGAGTGATGGAGATTCCATTCATTCATCCACTGCTAGAACAGCCAGCACTGGGTTAAATGATACCCCTACTCATAGCCTTTAGTGTCCATAGTTTACCTGCACCATTAACTACTTATATCTGTGTGCTTCTAAAGTCTTTCTGTCTGTCTGTCTGTCAGTCTCTCATACACACACATCTTGAGCTCAAGAAAGAGAAAAAAATAATATCAATAATAATGCAGAAACAATTCTTGGAGCTCCCTCATCGGTTGTTCAAGCTACTAAGCTGGGTTTGCATATTTATTCCATATTGGTAATCATGTCAAGACCGTGAAGGTCTGAGGCAACAGGTCTGCTCCAGGGTCCTGTAGCTCCTTCACTCGAGCCTTCTGCATATCAAATGCCAAAACATTCATTAAGAGGGCCAGAAATTTAGCTCAATGGCATAACCATCTACCTGGCAAGTGCAAGGTCATGAGTTCAATCCCTGGTACCAATAAACAAACAAATAATAAATAAAATTGCATTTTGAGGGGTTATTTACAATTATACTTTTTGATGTTTCATAAACTGTTCCTTAAAAATAAGCTTTTGCAGTTCCTTTTTTTTTTTTTTAAATCAACCCAGAAATAGCTGTGTTGGCCTGCAGGTTACTGTATCTCACCCTTGTGAGAGCAGTCTGTCTTATTTTCTGATCTTTCTGTATTTGTTTTTATTGATTTGACAAATATTTATTGAGCAACAAGGATGTACTGAGAAATATATCCTGGATGCTGGGAATTCAGGATTGAGCAAAATGTTTTCTTCACTTTTGTGTGTACTGGCGGGGGTGTTCATTGGTGCTGGTAGGAGTATGAATCACACCACCATTCTGGAGTCAACACAGAAACTCAGCCTTTCTGGGGTGATTAAGCATCTCTCCACACTCACAGGAAGGGAGTATCTTGCTCTATGTTTGATGGGTTAACTCAGGGCCTTTAGAACTAGTTCAGCATCTGTATTACCCAGAGGGTGTTTTTCAGTCTTAAGAGTTCCACTGTTGCCTGCATTTCAATACAGCGGAACGAAGTAGATTTGGTTTGTGAAGTATCCATAATCCCTAATTTGGAAAGATTAAATTGTGATAGCACATCTCTACTGGATGACTTGATGGGCTGTTTTTGGATCCAGCCTAAATGAACTTTTTCCCTGCTACTTTCACAGCTTCTTTGACCTCCTTGTTTCTCAAGCTGTAGATCAGAGGGTTCAACATGGGAATGATGATGCCGTAGAATACGGAGGCCACTTTCATATTGTTCTGTGAGTGCTCAGAAGGAGGCTGTAAGTACATGTAGGAGAGAGTCCCATAGAATATGGTGACAGCTGTGAGGTGGGAGGCGCAGGTGGAGAAGGCTTTCTTCCTCCCTGCAGCAGAAGACATCATTAGGATGGCGGCCAGGATGTAGATATAGGAGAAGATCACGACCGACACAGTGAATGTCAGGTTAAATCCCACAAAGACAACAATTAACATGATGTTGATGTCAGTGTTGGAACAAGAAAGGGCGAGAATTGGGGGAAAGTCACAGAAAAAATCATTGATGATGTTGGACTTACAGAAGGACAGAGAAGCTGTAAAACCTGTGTGCACAGAGGCATTTATTGAACCCATGAGATATGAGCCAGCTACCAGCTGGATGCAGATGGTTCGAGACATGATTATGGGATAGCGAAGTGGCTTACAAATGGCTACGTAACGGTCCACTGCCATAGTTGCCAAGAGGTAGCAGTCGCTGGTTGCAAATGTTGCAACTACCAATAATTGCATTATGCACCCTCCATACGATATGGATTTGTCTTCTGCCATGAAGTTCTGGAGCATCTTGGGAGTGATAGCAGATGTGTAGCAGATGTCAACAAAGGCCAGGTGTTGCAGGAAGAAGTACATGGGTGTCTGAAGTCTGGAATCTGTGTTGATGAGCAGGATCATTCCAGTATTACCCACCATAGTTGTCACATAGATCACAAGAAATACAAGGAAGAGGACACACTGAATCTCGTATTGGACACCGAATCCGAGAAGATAGAATTCAGTCACTTGAGTTGCATTTCCTTGTGTCATGGTTATCAAAAACCTAAGAAGGACCAAGGGAAGGATGCACACAAGAAAGAAGATGTATGTGACTTCTGGAAATAACAAGATTCTTATATTTCTTATCACTGTTCGGACTTGGACTTTCCTGATAAAACTCACAAAGAGATTTATTATTTTCCAAATGGCTTTTGTTATTTTTTATAAGACCATAAAAAAGCTGTTTTTGAAACATGGATTCACTTTTCAATGAAGAGTATTTCCACGTCAGTACTGACACTAATATGTGATTCTGAGAAAAATAGGTTTAGTACATTTTTCTACCATAGTAACAGGTATCTATATTTGCACTAGCCAGTTTTTAAATATGATTTCGTACCTTTTCAGTATCTTACATTTTGAGATCTTAAGTGTATGGACAGATTTCCTGCACTTTTCATGTTTGACTCATTGTGTGACTATTATAAAATAATACTATAAATTATGTGTCCTGTATTAAATTGTTTTTCTTGCAATTCCTGACTATAACAGTTACTTTCATAGAGGACAAATTATAATGTGATTATGGAAAGATGCATACAGGAATACAGTTATTTTTATTTTGGATTACTTTATGACTGGGTGGTTGAATTATTCTTCATATAATTTTATACATGTAAAATATTATGTAATAAAATAAATTACCCATAGTGGGAAAACACCCACACTCTGACACATCAATGAAGAGTTCCTTGACTATTTGTAACTCCTACCAGAATACACCTTTCCAAAGAAGATGGCCAGAGGCAGGGTCCTTTCTTGATAGGAATGCAGTGAGCTAAGCTAGTTGCTGGTATTGACTTTCAAGTATCTTGAGAAATAAACATCATGAGATAAAGTAATAGGGAAGACGTTGTTTCAAATTCAGCCTTTACGAACTGCTAACTAAGAAATTTTAACAAGTTCCTTTGTCACATAAATTTGCTGGAAGTGGTGAAAGGGAGCCTTCATGGAGAATCCTGCTAATTGATGTTTGGTAAGTTGTGAAGGCACCGGTTACAAAGGTCTTCTCTTTAGAAATGGTGTGAGGTCACTCAGTGATCCATAGGCAAACAATGAATTCACTATAAACTTCACACCTTATATGAAAACTAAGTCAAAACAGATTATGTGTTTCTATGCAAACTATAAAACCGTGAAACATTTAGAAGGTAACATTAAGGACATTTTCAGATGGTAGGGCAGGATAAAGCATTCCGATACACGAGAGCAAAAGCACGATAGATAGAGGAAAAATAAAAAGGAATTGAATTTCATGAGAATTAAACTTTTTGCTTTGCCAAGGACCTGGTGGAAACCATATTACTGAATGGGAGAAAATACTTCCTTTTTCCCTGAGATATTGTTTTTTTCCTTAGTTGAGCAGATTCTTATCCTTTCACTGTATTGAGGATTTTGTATCTTATGTACTCTTACTGTTTCTTACACTAGAGGGACAATATGGTATGTGAGTTTGATTTATTTCACTTACGAGTATGCTCTCAAGTTGCATCCCTTTATATATAAATATCTCAATGTGATCATTCTTTACAGCTGAGTGGTACTCCATTGTATAAAAATACCACAACTTTTTTTTACCCATTCCTCAGTTGATGGGCATTTAAGTTGTTTCCAAGATATGGATATTACAAATTGTGCTGCTATAAACATGGGTGCACATATATCACTGTGGTATGATGTTTTCAGTTGAAAATATTTCCAAATAACACTCCTAGAAAGGGATTCAGAGAGTAGGTAAGAAATTCCCATGCTCAAGATGCAACAAGGAATCAAATTTGAAAACTGGCAAATAAAAAGTTTGAAAATTGGTAAAAAGGCACAATCATCTAAGCAATGAGAGATACATGGAGGAGGTACAAGTGCATGAAAGGATGTCCAGTGTCATTAATGAGTAGCAGAGGGCAGCTGAAAGTCACTGTCAGGGTCTCCGCACTAAGCACAATGAGACCCCAACCCACCTGTGTCTTAGTGGCCACGGTAAAGAAGGTGACGGAACCACACTGTGGCAGTGCTCAGCGCAGCTGGACGTTTCATGCATTGATGGTGGGAACCTAAAGAGTTACAATGACTCTAGAACACAGTTGGTAATTTCTTAAAAATATGCCCATGCCATTACCAGAGGTAATTATCTAGCAGTCCTTGTACTCCTAGATAATTCTGCTTATGTGAGGCTAATACCCACATCAGAGCACACAATCAAACTTTCATAAAACCTTTACCTGTACACACCTCAATTTTTTTGCATAATGTACGATCATTTAAGTAAGTAGTGGTACACTTGTACAGTGAAATAGACCTGGAAATAGAGAGGAACAACTTGTAATGAAGGTGACGGAGATCCTACCTGGGAGTAAAGGAAAGTGGTGGATAAAAGGAAAGCTGATTCCCAAAGTCCCATGCTGTATGGGCATTTGCACAAGGTCACAGCTGAGAACAGCTGAGCGAGTGTCGGGGTGAGGGGTGGTGGGCAGAGGAGGGAGGTGGGTCTGTCCCCAAGGGCCAGATGAAGGAGCCAGTGATCTGTGGTGGGCTATTCTACATCTTGATGATTACAGAAATCCACACAAATGAGAAAGGACCGTAGACACACACATGCACACACATGCACACATTCAAATCCTTGTTTCCCTTATTTTTTCTGGCCCTGGGGATCTAACTCATGACCTTGCACTTACCAGGCATGTGCTTGCGCCACGTAGCTACATCGGTGTCGCAGTGCAGTTATGTCCTAGTAACCACTGAGGGAAAACTAGGCGAAGCCTTGTTCCTGGGAGCACTCTGTACTATCCTTGCAACTTGTGGTGAATCACTGAGTATTTCAATGTCAAAAGTCAAATAAAAATAAAGGTGAAAAAGTACAGGAGGAACAGGCAGACAGGTGTATATAATCCTCCCAGCAAGGGCGGGTGTTGTACAGGTGCTGCCAGAAAACTCAAAAAACACACATCAGTGTTCCAACTCAAATGCATATGATATTGATTGATCAACCAGGCCATCCCCTTGTCCCTTCACTGTCCCAGCCACCCTGTCTGCTCCCTGTGTGTCCATCCCATCGACCAGCGAGGAGCTGAGTCTGGAGCAGACCAGGGGGAGCCGTGCTGGGCTCTGTCCTTTACCCTCTGCTCCCTGTGCTGCAGCCAGGGCAGGTGGCTGATGCTGGCAGTGGGGTTCCCTCTGCTCCCCTCGCACCAGAGTCCCTGGGCTCTGGCCCCGTAGAGGCTCCAGGCTGACTGCCTCCAGGTCTCTCCTGTCAGGGGTTTTGTGCCTAGGGCTGAGGGAATCAGTGCTGATCCCCCAGAGATCAGAGGCTCCAGGGGCTGAAGTGGAATTGGATAAACAGTGTTGGTCTGTTATTCTCTGCTGAAAAAGTTAAGGTTCCCCAGATGGGACAAAGTTTTCTTTTGTGTTATTTGCCTTTGGGGACTATTTGCTTCATTTTTGAGATTTCCCAGGCGTTTTAGGCTCCTTCTTTCTTCCCTCCCTTCCTTCCTTCTCTCCCCCTTTCCTCATTTCCTTCTTTACCTCCACCCTCCCTGACTTCATTTGTTTTGGGGGGTGGAGATCAAATAGCAAAGTCATTCCGACAGTTGAAATTCCGAAGTATGAAACACACAGAATAAAATCCACGTCTCCCCTCGTTCCTCCAGCCAGCCTCCAGGTTTTCCCAGGAAACTGACCATGTGCTCTTGTTATTCCTGCACATTGCAGCCTTGCGTTGCCCTAGAAAGGTGCTCACATCTGTGTTCTGAGTCCCGCCAAACCTCTGTTTGGCGTCTCTGCATGTTTGTCCCCATCAGCATGGAGGGAGGAGCTGCGTTGTTTGCTGGGGTTGTAACATGTTTTATAAGGAGCTACATTTCTGAGTCTGCTTACTGGAACTCCCCTCGCCAGAAGGTGTTTATATAATTCACAATCTTCTTTCTCGCTGTTGTGTATGTTTGTGATGTGCAATAATTATCCCCGCTGGGGAAATCGGGGTCTATGCAAACCAAATTTGCTTCCTTTTTACCCCTCCCCACACTTCTGGGGCCTTTTTCCATCTCCACAAAATCTGCTTCCCTGCAGCTTCCCATTTCTCTTTTGTTTTTCTGTTTAAATTATTCATATTTTGGGTTTCTCATTCAGGAAGTTTTTCTTTTTCTTCTCTGAGTCAGATTGGGTGTCTTAGCATGTTTCTTAGAAACACTACTATTTCATTCCCTGTGCCTTTGTATTATATATGTTATCCCTGCAAAAGTATTTTTATACTGGTATTTTGAATTAAGTACTTTTTAAAGAAGTCTTACAAATATCCCTTTCTCAATATAATTTTTAAATTTCACTTTTTTTTGCCATGCAGAATACTTTGATTTTAATGTGGTTCTTATAAAACTTGTTTATAGTAGATAAGTTGAACTCTGATCTTTTGACCGTTCGCCTTCCATCTCAACTTACCTGGTTGCTGCCAACTATGATTTTCTAGGGATCTATCAGTCTGACCATCCCAGACTGCACACAGAAATTGGAGCATGCAGCATTTATCTTCATATGTCTGGCTTGTTTAACTTCACATGACGTCCTCCAGGTCTGTCTGTGTTGACACAAATGGTAGAATTTCCTTCTTTGTAAAAATGGAATAATATTCCATGGTGGGTGCGTGTACGTGTGTGTGTGTGTGTGTGTGTATCTTGCTTTATCCACTGATCCACTGAGATATATTTAGGTTTTGATATCCTGGCTATGATGAGTCAGGCTACAATTAACATGAGAAAAAGTATCTCTTAGAGACATGATGTTATTAGCTTCTGTAGTTTTCAATATTCCTGTGCTCTGGTCTAAAACCAATGAGACTTATAGGCTGATTCTTTTAATATGCTTCTTTGTGCTGGTGTTTTCATTTCCTATTTTATATTAATATTCATGAGTGATTTTGGACCAGATTTTGAGCTGTCTCTGTTATATTGCTTCATAAAAATTGGGAGTCGACTCTCTTTGCCCACCCGCTCCAGCGGTTCTGGGAGCCTGGCACAGTCTCAGCCCTGGTAGGGTTTGAGAGCCACAGGTTGATGCTGAGTTGGGAGAAGAGGACTGAATTTCCATGACTGCGTTCCTCGCATGGTCTTCTCTGTTCATGATCTTCTGTGACAGCTTTTGTTAATCAACGCAGCATCAGAAAAATCCTGTTTCTCATCAGGTTCTCTAGTTTATTACTATAGCATGTACTACATAGCATTTTTTCTTTTGTTTGTTTCTCCCAATATTGCTTTTCTTTTAAGGCAGAAAATGATGAAACAATATATCTATTCACTGCTGCTGTTTCTTTAGAGAATAAAATCTTAGATTTCATATTATATCAGTTAAGATTATTTATACTTAATTTTCAGTGTTATTTAAGTAAAAATAACACCTCCTCTTTACCTGAAAACTGATTTCTCATTTCTTCAGTGTATATTTATTTTTTCATTTTATTTATTATTGATATAGTTAGTGTAAAAATTATATCTGAATACTTTTTTATAATTTAACGTCTTTCTGAAATGGCTTAAAAGTATTACCTTATGGATATTTGCAAATTTTGTTTTTATTTCATCTTCAACCAAATGATGATTTAAATGAATTCCTAAGTGGCAGAAACCTAGAGGGGCTCTGGTCCTCTTCCTGTACTTGGGTTCTCCTGGTCTTCTTTATCTCCCTTCCTGAGATGAGCATAGTTCTGTATAATGTTTCAGCAAAATGAAATAAATGGTTATCACTAGGCATGTTTGATCAGTGATTTTTAAAATTTTTTTTGTCTTTTTTTTTACCGGTACCAGGGATCGAACTCACGACTGCCTGCTTGCAAGGCAGGCGCTTATGCCACTGAGCTAAATCCCCAGCCCCTGATTTTTTAAAAAATAGAGTTGTATATATGAATTTAATCAGCCTTTCTAATTACATCAAATAATTCCACTGCAACCTTTGTAATATTCTCTTCTCCACCTTGTCTGCCATACGCATGCCTGTGATGAGCCCCCCTGGTCTCTCTGGGTTCTGACTGACTTTCTACCCCACGGTTCCTGTCTCAGTCTATGAACCTGGAAACATTGGGAAAAGGAATGAACTCTGTTGTCATGTAACTCTTCTTGATGGTTGAAGTGACTACTGAGACATAGGAGAAGCATTAGAAAATGGAATCTTTGCCTTTTTGTGTATGTCACATCTCAATCTCTGTATGCTTGGTCATTCTAAGTTATTTTTCCTAAATAGTGAAGATGCTAGGTTCTGAGCCCATATTTCACTTCAGTATTTAGGTCTGGACTTTTGTAAATTTTGGAAGCTGAGTAATATGAGGCATCGATTTTGGGTAAACAGGCCTGCTGTGCTTTGGGCTTTGCTTTTAATAGCAGACACCTTTTAAGGAACATTATCTGTGCATTCAGATTTTACTTGCTAACGGTAAAACTGTTATGCAGCACATCATCCTGGCTCCTTGCTAATACCCTGGCTTTTCTTTCAGGGAAACAAGGTAGAAAGAATGGATATTGGGTCCTAATTACCAAGTACCTGTGAGGGTTCACTCTGTCACTATTTCTTTGCTTTTCCATTTTGCACATCTTACCCCAAGGAGTGATCTTCCAAATGTTATTTAGCAATAATAAAACACATAGCTGTAGAGAAATAACAACAGGTAATCTCAAGAGAAGACCAAAAAGAGAGAGAAACAAACATGATTTTATTTCTTAAGCGATCAAACACGAGCCACTCCACGTGGTGAGTCTTCACAATGTTGTTGATGGATGTATTTATTATTATAACACTGATTGTGTCTCTGTCTTTACAGCAATTTTATATTTTCTGATAGGTGCTTCAAAAGAATTTCAGCACAATGTGCAAAAGCAGTATCAAAGAGAAGTTTTCAAATTGCTTCTGTTAAATACATGACTTAGAAGTTTCTTCATTGGGGTGCAAAGGTTGCTCAGAGGTAGAGCTTTAGCTAGCACGTGTGAGGCTCCAGGTTCAAGACTCAAAAGTGCAAAAGAAAACAGAAACTCATTTATTTAATCATTTGATATATTTTTCTAAATCATTCGGGTGCTATGCATAATTAAGGAATGCCTTTGTGTGTCACGAACATGGTCACATGTTCTAAGGCTGAATAAAGAGAATCCTATGCTTTCTTGTTGGACTATGTTGCTCTGGAAACATGATTAAGCTGGAAGACCTTTTCCCTACCACTTTTAGAGCTTGTGTCACATCTTGGTATCACAGGCTATAGAATAAAGGGTTTAACATGGTAATAATTGTGCCATAAAATACAGATGCTACCTTTTCCTGCTCTTGAGACTCAGGAGTATGATGGTGTAGGTACATGGAAGACAGAGTCCCAAAGAAGATGGTGGTCACTGCCAGGTGGGAGGTGCATGTGGAGAAGGCTTTTCTCCTTCCTGTGGCCAAAGACATCCTGAGGATGGCGGCCAGGATTCGTATGCCTGAACAGATGATGACCGACACAGTGACAGTTAAGTTAAACTTTGATTTGCCCATGTTTCTATTGAGTTGATCTACACATGGTTGTCATTTATCCTGCTTTTCAGTCTCCCTTTGGTCATTGACTTGGCAAAGACTTTATTACCTCCAGTCCAGTGTTAACGTTGTCCTTTTTTGTGAGTGTAAAGGAAACCTTAAATACTACCTGACCATTTTTACCTTATACTTTTCTTTTAAAAAATGTTGAGTCCATCCTATATCGGACTCATTACCCTAGGAACACTTAATGTTATACCAAAACCTAGTTTTATTCTACCATTGTATGTGTGGTACATGTTTGTTGACTTATGATAATTTGTACCATAGGTATGCTTCTGTATTTGTTATTTTTGTTTTCAGTATTTGTTTTTTGAAGGAATGCTAAGACGTTAGAAAATGATAGTGTGTGTATGCACAAGCATGTATGTGTGGAAGTGTGTGTGTGTATGTTTGTATGCATTCATGGTTGGAAAATACTATTTAAAGCATTAAATAATGTGCTTTTTTATGTTAAAATATACACCTGAAAATACTCAATGTCTTTATGTTAGGCAATACCTACCAAACATTTACAAAACAATGAATTCTTATTTGTTTTTTTTGGTACTGGGGATCAAATTCATGACCTCATGCTTGCCAGGTGGGTGCTTACACCTCTGAGCTAAATCCCCAGCCTGAAACAATGAATTCTGATATTATGTGAAGATTCTCCACAGCATTTCATGAGGCTGGCATAACCTTAGCAACATATGAGGAAGGAAATGAGATTGCCACCCATTTTTTTGAATTAGATGTAAATAAGATAAAAATACATCTCTGCTATGGGATCTAGCCATGTATTAAACAAATGATGGTAGCAATCAAAGAAGGTCTCTATTTTCTTCTTCAGGGTTTTATCAGCTGAGACCCAAGGACAACGTATGTATGGAGGCCATGACATCACCTTTAGACCTCAGGAGGAAGGTTACAGGTTATGGCATGTGTTACTGCTTCCAGTTAGCTCGGGTAGGGTTCAGCTGCAGTTGTCCAGTCCCTTGGCAGTGCTGGCTGTGTCTCTCCCACGGCACAGAGAGCTCCCCTGGGGCACAGGGTCCAGGGGTCAGCAAGCTGGACCTGCTCGGAGGATGTGGCTGAACTGATTATGCGGGGCTCTTGGAAGCACCAGCCAGATGTGTCGTTCCTTATGTATAGGTGGACAAGGGCACCTGATGGAAGGAAGGGGGCCTGGGATGCCGCAATTGACGACCTGTTGCACGAAACGGCAGAAGTAGGCAGGAAACATTTTCTCTCAGTGAGCATGGGCATGTTACATGTATCCCAGGAATCAAAGAAGTTTTGACACTGGAATGTTGTTGATATAATTTGGCATATTAACTCATGAAGGCAGGTAAAATCCCATCAATGTTCATGATAAAATATTAACAAAATGTAAATAGAGAAAGTGTTTTAACTTGATAAAGATTATATTCTCTTATTCCTTTAAGCATCGTAATTCTAGCAAGTTCTGAGAAGCAGTGCCCATGAGTGAAGCAGTAAGACCAGGGCAGGTGTGACTGATTCTGTTCAACATTTATCTGAAGCCTTGGAAGGACTTGCAGAAGAAATGAAAGCTGTGGTGGTTGTAAGGAGAAACTGACCACTATTCCACTTACATGATGTAGGTGTTTCTATGGAAAATGACAAGAACCTTAAGAGAAATTTTTAGTGAGGCTAGTATAGCCATTTGATGTCGGGCTAACACAAAAAAGCCAATATACTTCTCTTAGTAGAGAAAGAAAAAAATTGAAAACATAGCACCAATATCAATCAATGAGAAGTATTCATGTGTAAATCTTAGAATATTTTTTCATGTCACTTAATAGAAAATTTTGTCCAAATGCATGAGGAAGGCCAAACACAGACGAGTTCCATGGATAAGAACTCAATACTATAAAGCTTGCATTTCTTCCATATTAATTTGTAAACTCTATGAAATTTCAATCAAATATTTGAGAAAATTTTAAAATCAACTCAAACATTTATGTAAAATTCAAGAAAAAGCAAGTTGTGAGCAGAGCTTGTCCTACCAGACATTATAAATTTTCACACCGTAGTAATAATAAAGATGATAGAATATTTTCTTGAAAGTAGAGTACTAGATCATTAAAACAGAGAAAGTAAATTATAAACGGACCCGAGTCTATGAACACTTGCTATATGACAATGGTAGCGTGTACATTAGTGAAAAATGGAGCAGTGCAGTCTAGTGCTATAAATGCTTGCACACATGAAAATGATATTGAATCTCTGTTTTATAGTTTCAAGGCTCTTTTAAAATAGAGGACCAATTTAAATTTTAAAATCTTTGAGAATAAAACATTACTGTATATGTGAGTTAGCTATGTGGAAACATTTTAGACAATACATAAATACTTAAGTCACACACACTGAAAGTCCAATTCTATTGCATCAACATTACAAGATAGAAAAGGTTGGATATTGACTGGAAATATAGTACTGTAGACTCACTGTAGCACATAAAAATGCCTGAGGTCAATACTCAGCACACATCAATGATTTCTGTAGATCAGTTTAATGGAAGAAATCACAAACAATATGAACAGGATAATTGTAGAAGAGATAGAACCTCAATGTTCAATAGAAATACTGAATGTACAATAGGAATATATCAATAGATACACACAGCTCATTGGTATCAAGCTACTGCATATGAATACACCATGAAATATAATCTTATATTCATAGATTAAAAATATCAACATTTGGTTAAAACACAGACCCACAGAAATCCATACTTTCATGTTGGTGATGTAAATTAGTATAAAAGTCACTTAAAATATATACCTCATTAATTTTCATTGCTTTTCTTTTTATTTCTCCAAAAAATGCTTAAGAAGGATACTCATCCAATTTTTAATGATTATCATTGGATTTCAGGAGGGAGAGATGGAGGGAGGGAGAGAAAGAAACAGAGGGAAAAAGAGAGAAAAAGAGACAAAGAGGGAGAGAGAGAGAAAATGAGAGAAAGAGAAAGAGTGAGAGAGAGGGAAAGAGACAGTTCATTTAAAGCATACTTCTTCATGTTGAAATAGGCTTCACTGTTTTAAAAAGGAAGAGGAAAATAAACAGTTAAAGTCTGCTTCTTAGAGATGTGAGGCTCAGATGAGCTGATTCAGTAAAATTCCCACCAAGAGCAGGACCAAGAAGCACTCAAAGCTGGTCATAAACCCATGTGCAAGTGACGCATCAAGGGCATCACACATTCATTCCTTCGTTCAACCACTTTCTCTTCACATCTTCTTCTAGACATTGCTCTGTGGAGCTCACTTTCCTTGCTCTGTTTCCATGGCACCCGCTGTGATGCGCTGACTCTGGTTCTCACCACAAGGGCGCACTCTGCGATTGCCTCTAGTCCCTCAGTCCACTCTTACCTGTGTACACTGCAGTGAGACACAGCTGGTGATGCCAAATGCCACCTTCCGTTTTCCTTACACCAGAGGGAGTCATATGTCTGAGAACCTGTGCTTTGCTCTAGATATGTAGCCGTGTCATCATACTTGCAGAACCCCTGAATTTCTGTAAAGATATCAAATCTAGTATAAATTTAAGGTAATACACCTCCTAGTGCAAAACACAGGAAACACACTTTATAACACCATCTTAACCATCATGTATTTAAAGAAAGTTTTTACCCTCAATCACTCATTTTTATACAAAATTTCTATGTTTTTTTAAAAAAATCAAGAGTACCTAAAGACAAATTTATTACAGGTACTTTTTACAACTTTAGAATATTTGCAGCAAAATTATGTGGAAAAGAAGTTTGGGATCGTGTTTGTTTATGAAGCTATTATGACGGGACTCTTAAGCAGGTCAGTGTGGAAGGAGAAGCTGAATTCCATGAGTAGCTTTGTGGTAATCAGAAAATGTACGAAGGAGAGCTGGTGTCAAAGGCTTGGGGTTGACACCTAGCGTTCCCGATTTCATGACCAGTGAGTTAGGACTATTGTTCAACTGCAAGTACGAGAATTCTTAGCTTCCTTCAGCCCAAGCACAGACTTAGTTTTCCTTGCAGGAGAGAGCTTGAGAATCAGTGGTGTATGGGTAGCCTTGGTGCACTCATCTAAAGCATCTGTTGTGGCCGCACATGTCCCTTGACAGCAGTGGAGAAGCCCTTGGCTGCCGCTCGTGCTCCACAGTAGGCAGAGGACCTCAGTGGACACCCAGCAGAGGAGGGCTCTGAAGAGTGTGTTGATGAAGTGGTTCGTCCTAACCACTGTGGTGGGAGTGAGAAGAGCAGTGAGGTGTGCAGAGAGGTCACTAAGCAAAGCAGAATCAGAACCTAAAGGACTTGGAGGATCCCTAGCCCATCTCTGCTGTATGACAGAAAGAGACGTGCTTGGAGAAGGACACCAAGGGTGCAGCCTGGCAGAATGGAATCTGTTTTCTTGGCAGAGGCCAGGGATCAGGAGAGAATTACACCAGTTGTCTCATTGTGTGTTAGGAGTCAGTGAAAACAGAGGGGAGCAAACCGATGCAGGACTTCTGTGCTTCCAAATTCAGGACTGAACTGCGGAACAATTCAGGAGCAGACGCTTGGCACGGGAGGAAGACCCTGAAGGGGTTGTTCTGTGTGTGTTGCCTGCAGTAGTGCCTCTCAAAGTTTACTTTGTTGTGATAAAATAGATACCTGGCAAGAACTAGAGTTATAGTCCAGAGAAGAACAAAACCCAGAGGACACCCAAACAACAAAGAATCAAAGGGAGACCAAGTGATTTTTATGTTTCAAGACAAGCCTTAGTGTCTGTGTACCTCAAATACCATGGGACCAGGGCGACATTGATTGTGCTCTGTAGCATCACTTTGTTTTCATGACATGCATTGAAAAGGGGCTCTTTGAAATGTACAAAAGCACTATCAATGGCTTCAGATAACTTTACCTAAGGGAACAGGAATAAGAAGTTTATTCCTCTGTCTGGGAAACTTGGAAACTTACAGAGATCCCGACTCAAGATAATAATAATAGTAAAAAAAAAAAAAAAGATGGGCAATGTAGCTCAGTTGCAATACTGTGGTTTCAATGCCTAGTAACACACATACACACATGCACGCACATGCACACACACATGCCATTTACATGGGCTCCGGTACGTATCTTACTTGTAGGTCTATGGCCTATGAGGTGTGAAGCTCTGACTTCAATTCCAAATGAGCAAAACAAAACATGAAAAGTTCAGGTACTTAATGATTTGATATCTTTTTCAATACCTTTAAGATGCTACCAGTAATTACAGGTGAGTTTGTGAGTCACAAACATTTGTCTCAGGCTCAGAAGTTGAGGAATACGAGGGCCGTGCTGGCTTTCGGGTGAACCCTGTGGATGGAGAAATCAGGCTGAGAAGCACTTGGTTCCCAAGTGCCTCACGGCTGCAATCACATCTTGGTTTCTCAGGCTGTAGATGAGGGGGTTTAACATGGGAATCATAACTCCATAGAACAAAGAAGCCACTTTTTCCTGTTCCTGAGACCGGCTGACCCCATGGAGTACATACATGTAGGAGAGGGCTCCGTAGAAGATGGTGACAGCTGTCAGGTGGGAGGCGCATGTGGAGAAGGCTTTTCTCCTTCCTGCGGCCGAAGACATCCTGAGGATGGCAGCCAGGATCCACATGTAGGAAAACATGATGACAGACAGAGTGAGGGACAAGTTAAACCCCACAAAGGCTGTCAGGACCATGATATTGAAATCTGTATGGGAGCATGAGAGAGCCAGAATGGGAGGTACATCACAGAAAAAGTGATTAATTACATTAGATTTGCAAAAGTCCAAGGAGAAAGTCAGACTCGTGTTTACAGAAGCATTTAGGAAGCCCATGAAGTATGAACCAAGCAGCAGCTGAATGCAGACTCTCTGGGACATGATCACAGGGTAGCGCAGGGGTTTGCAGATGGCCACATAGCGGTCCACAGCCATGGACGCCAGGATGAAGCAGTCGCTTGTGACAAACGTCCCGTACACCAGTAATTGCACTATGCATCCTGTGAAGGAGATGGACTGGTCCCTGCTCACGAAGTTCTGCAGCATCTTGGGCGTGATGGCAGAGGAGTAACAGAGGTCCACGAAAGCCAGGTGTTGGATGAAAAAGTACATAGGCGTGTGAAGGGCGGGGTCAGCCTTGATGAGCAGGATCATCCCAGCGTTGCCCACCAGGGTGGCCACGTAGATGATGAGAAAGGCTGTGAAGAGGATGTGCCAGCACCTGTGCTGACCAGCAAATCCCAGGAGGATGAATTCATTCACTCTACTGCTATTATTTTGTTCCATGCTTAGCATAAAATAAATACAGAAATAAATAAATTTCATAAGTACATTAAGTGCAGCCTATGAAATATGTTTACAATTATGTAGGTTGCTTCTCTTTTGGTTTACGTAACTAAATTACACGACTAGCCCCCCAAATAGAACTCTTCTGTCTGAGAACCTTTTCCTACCCATCGATTTGCACACGGTCTAGTGCTAACTTACCTTCATGTGGTCTTGGGCCTCCCTTCTGTGCGGAGTTTGCTACGGCTCTCATGCTCCTTGGCAGTCTTCCTTAGCAGCGTTTATCTAAGCAGTGAGGGCAATTGGTCCTTTTCTTATGAAACCAATGTTTTTCAGACCAGAATTCGATGAAGGCTTAACTGTCCAGCATTGCCACAGCTCCTTAACTGTCATAAACGTGCAGTTCTGCCTCCTCTACATGTGTGTCCTGAGCAGTCAGAGCTGCCCAGGGCTTGCCCACCTGTCCTTCGCCCAGGCTTGCCCACTGTGCTCTAGATGCTGCCCATCTTCCGTCATTTGCTAATGTGATGACCATTGTCTAATGGTGATGAAGATGGCTTAGAGTTTGTTTCCACTGCAAGCAACTCAGTGTGAAGCTTTGTCTGTGAATTATTCCTAGGAGCAGAGTCTCTGACTTCAGGGCATGCTACACACATTTGATTTGACCCAGACTGACCAGTTTGCTCTCTCTGGGGCAGGCATAGTATTAATGCAAGAAAAATATGAAGGTTTAAAAATTAGAACCTATTAATTTTTGAATGTACAGAGAAATATATTAAAATTGCACATTCTCTTACAAAACCCAGCCCTACACTGAAGAAGCGACTGCTGAGTGTCATAGGGGCTTTGGCCAATACCCACCATCTCCTATGCTCAGGTTTGTGTCTAGAGCCGAAACAGCAATCCAGTCCTGGAACTCTCACCAGCACCATCAGACCCTGAGGGAAGACTCTGGTTCATGAGGGAAGCCATCTGTCACCAGGGAGCTCAGGGACTGCAGAGGTTGACCACTCTGCACTGGAGCCTTTCTCTCACGCCCCTGGGAGCTGCTCTGGAGGGGCCTGGAGGCCCCCAGGAGGGTGAGGCAGGGCGGGGCTGCCCTCTGTGCTTCTCATGTCCTAGGGTCACACACCACTGCCTGCCTGGGAACCCTGTGTGGAAAGTAAAGCCAATTTCCTTGTGAGAAAAAAATACCAGAAGCAGAGAAAAAAATCTTTTCTATAGGCCAGAGACCAACTTATATTTACACAGCAATGAAAATGCTTTTAAAATGAGAAAGTTTGTTGATGTGATAGACCACATTAAGGTTAGAGAGGGCAGAAGCCATTTGACCTTCCCATATGGGAAAGAGTCAGGTCCCCTCCCCAGTCCTGCAAAACCTCAGGACTCTGTTAGTCCTGAAAAGCTTTGCTTCCAAATGTAGGACTTAGATGAGACAGTCCTTATCATTGCCTCCACTCAACATTTTTCTAAATTCCTTAAAAGGAAAAATGACATGGAAAAAGAACAAGAAAGTTTTCATGAAACTAGACCAAGGAATGTGACCACAGTTATTTTAAAGATACAACTGTTTCTCTAAGAATCTCAGAGAATCGCTCCATACATTCTTAGTGAGGTTGCTGAAATTGCCTGATATGAAGCCACTCTAGAGAAGTCATGTTACTGTTCAGTAGAAAGAGAAAAACTATTGGAAAATGTATCTATAATAACAATGAAGTGCAGCAGTGGAGACCTGACAGAATGTGTTCATGGCCTTGACTAAGAAAATACAAGTTGTGTAAAGTTTTAAACTTTGTCTGTAAATAAGAAGTGGAAACATAGACCAGTTCGTGACATCCACACTGCATTTCTTCTCATTCATTTACCACTTTTGTTCCAAATACAGAAGCAAGAAAACTTTATGTTTGACTTTGCAATTTTATGTGGTAGTTTGGAGAACAGTGAGATGGCAAACCAGCATGTTCTCTTTAAGTATAGAAAGCATTATTACAGGTAGTTAGAAATACTATAGGCGGTCAGACAGAACTAGGTACTCAAAGGAGTCAGTGCAGAAGCCCAGATAACTTTCAAGTGTCAGGGCCACAGACACCTCCTGCTGTAGGCCAGACATCAAGATAAAAGATCAAGCAAATGCACCCACATTCTAAGGATTGGCATTCTAAATAGGTATCCATCACCCTGAGGAATCCAGGAGTTACCACCTTAATCTCCTGTGGGAAGAGTCACAGTTTTGTATGGCTGTCTGCCTGGTTGTTACATGACTCACTTCCCCATTTGTCCCCAGTTTAATCAATTTTTCCCTGAGCAATTAAGCTTACTGTTTAAGCGTAGTTCTGTCTCACCTTATGCCCACTTTACAATTTCCCCCCTGTTTTTTTTTTTTTTTTTGAGACAGAGTGTCACTATGCAGTTCAGGCTGGCTATGGGCTCGTTTGTAGCCCAGGATGGTCTTGAACTGCAATGATCCTCATGTCTCAGCCTCCGCAGTGCTGGGATTACAGGAGTGCGCCACCACTCCCAGCTCAATTTCCCGTTTTGGACCCATCACACCTCGTGGCTTTGCTCTATAAAAGTCTCCCAAAAGACAGAGTCTTTGGATACCCCCTTGAGATCCTTTCTGTCTCTTTCTCTCAGTCTGAAGCTTTTTTCTCTCAATAAATATGTTATCTTCTTAATCTCCATTGTCCTTAGAATTCATTCTTTTATTTTAGAGAACACAAACTCGTAATCGGGCATATAGTAGGTTGGAATGTTGTTCCCCTATATCAGTATAGTAGAGCAATGATAACAGAGACAGTGTTATCACTGAACATGATGTACACTAAGGCCTCAGGAAGTGAAGTCATTAAGAGAATAATTCACTGATGGAAAACTGATGCATGAAACATTAGTCCAAAGATCTTCGTAAAATGTGCAGTATGCTTTGATGATTTAAATACTTACATATGAAAAATGATATTGAATTCCTACTTTAAATTTCATAAAAATTGTTTAAAAAATCATAGATTTAAGGTTTAAAGCTTCAGAAGTAAAACATTGCGGAGTGTGTATTCCTTTATTTATTTTTTTGGTATCCGGAATCAAACTCAGGACCTTGCACTTGCCAGGCAGGTGATTATGCAGCAGAGCTATATCCCCTGTCTGCATGTGTGTTTCTTAACTATGCAAAAGACTATCTAGGTAAGACCCAAAAGTCCAATCATTAAAATTGAAAATTTAACTCTGTTGGCAAAATCAGCACTATAAAATAGTCAACACAGAATACTGAGTGAATCTATAGTCAGGTAAATTTGTTTGCCGCATATAAAAAAACTTGCATATCGAATCTCAACAAGTGATTTCTGTTAATCAGTCTAATGAAAAAATTTACAAATGGTATAAACAGGAGAATTATAGAAGAAACAAAAGCTAAATGTTCAGTAGAACTATGAAAACGATATATAGTAGCTCACTAGTCATCAGACAGCTGTGTATGAGTGTTTCACTGAATTATTTTAAACTCAGTGAAAACATGTCACGTTTTGGAGAACAAAGAACTATACAGGGTGCTCTTTTCTGTCTGGAAGGTGTATTAGTATCAAAAGGTTGAATACAAGTTGGAAATATGAGTACAATTTAATGTGTTTCTATGGCTCAGCATTTCCAGACAGGGGACATATTCTAGAGAAATTAATGACTACATATAAATGGATGCCCATACATATGCACATGTACTTGATGTGTATGTCTGACTGTAAATAGACCCAGGCCCACCCATAGACGCACACAGTCCTCATAGCAGTGCTGTTTGTCATAGGAAAAGGGTACATTGTTACAGAACCAGTGAAAAACCAGTGCTCAGTGCTATAGCCCTGACCCGGCTGAATCTCTGAAACCCAGTGCAGACAATGAACATCAGTTGCAGTGTCAGCAACACCAGGCCCAGGCAGGCAGCTAGGGACAGAGGGGTCAGGCTGAGACAAGAAGGACCTCAGGTGGTGGAATCTGGAAACCATGCAGGTTGATGATATGGGTTTCTGTTTTCTTTCCTTTTTCCCAAATATCTTCAGAAAGCAAGGAGTAGTAAAAGTTTGCAACGCTGGAGCACGATGCTCCATTGAGAATTCCCATGGAATGATAGGACGCGATAGGAGACAGTTTCTAAGGACTAAGGCTGCGAGGAGCAGACACACACAGGTTCTGCTGGCTGTGGCAGTGTCACTGAGTGCGACATTCTCTGTTCCTCTCCCATGAACACCCTTGCTAACTGAGCAATTATTGTGAAGAGGAGGGTCCCTTATGGGGATGTTGACCACACTCACCCTCTATGAGTCTCTGGAGCTTCTTTTAAGTCGGAATTCTGCAGCAGGAAAGAAACAGACCTGTCTGGCTGTGAATTCTGGTCCCGCAACTTCTGAGAAACTAAGGACACAACTCTCTTCAGACTCAGTTTCTTCTGCTGTAAAGAGATGGATTACACAATCACATAGAAAGTCATGACATTGATTGCAGCCTTGTGTCTAGGGTAAAATTTTATAACTAAGGTTAAATAAATTATGGTAGAGTCATAGTATGGGTCAGTACACAGCCCAAAACACTCGAGAGAAATAAATGTTGCTACGGAAAGATGCCCATGTCATACCACAATAACAAAAGCACGGTCCACAATAATATGCCATGGGTGGACATTTATTGATAAGTTTCATTTACTTTCACTGTGCTTTGCATTTTTTACTAATCCATGGAAAATTTCAGAAAGATCTTCATGGAGTTTTTAACAACTGTCTGTGGCCCTGGAGAAAAGAATGAAATAATTAGACTGATAATCTCCTTCCTTTTTTAAAATTTTAAAATAATGTTATTGTAAAAAGGAAGAGGAAGAGAAATGATTAGGGTCACCTCTGCAGTGCAGGGAGCTCACGGGACCCGAGGTGTGTGAAGCTTGAGAACAGGGCCAGAGTGTGTGAGACTCAACCATGGGTCATATACGGAGCAGGCCCTTCATAGAGGGGGGTCCAGGGCTCCTTCCTTCTCCAGTCATCTGTTCCTGACACCCTTCCTGGGCAGCTCTCAGCCCAGTCCAGTGTCCTCACTGCATTGCTGAGGTCACCAGGGAGGAAATGATTCCTTGGGGAGAATGGTGGGTAGCTTCTGTTTTTGGTTCTGAGCCTCTGTCCTCCATGACCTGAGCAGGACACAAGGAGACAGCGCTGATGTGGAGATGGCGCTTGCTTTGCTGTCCTCCTTCCTGGGCTGTCTGCAGGTTATTGCTTTGCAGCTGGTGCAGGCTGATTCCCTCCAAGGCCTTTCTCCATGGCTTTGCCCCGGGAGAGTTTCTAGCTATGCCTGGGGGATCCATGTTGGCACCCTCGAGAATCTGTGCACATGGAGATGGGGACGATGGTGCTCCCTGCTATTATCTTACTGAAAATATTTACATTTTCTAGAGACAACAATAATTTTCATGTTACTTTTATTAAAAAAATTTGGGTTCTTTAATTTTTGTTATGATTCCCTTGTTACTTACCACTCAGTTTGAAAAAAAATTTTTTTTAAATCCTATGATATTGTTATACGTATAAAATTGTATTTGAGTCCAAATATATTGCCTTGTTACTTTAAGTATAAATAACAAGGCTTTCTGCAAAAATTGTGTACATCAAACC
Source organism: Cavia porcellus (assembly GCF_034190915.1). Classification (NCBI taxonomy): domain Eukaryota; kingdom Metazoa; phylum Chordata; class Mammalia; order Rodentia; family Caviidae; genus Cavia; species Cavia porcellus. The sequence goes on along the minus strand of NW_026947500.1, from coordinate 50,655,980 downwards.
TTATTTTAAGGGCTTTAGATCCCTGATGCAATCTGAGAGATTCTGCTATTTGAATATATTTTATAAAATTATGTTATTAATTTATTTAAAGAAAATATTTACTTTGAATTTCTTCTTTTTTTGTGTACTTTAAAAATGAGCTCCACATAAAGATAAGGATTATTTTGTTTACACTGTGAGACGTGAGTAGATTTCAAAAAATCTGTGGGATGCGAAATTTTGTGATGTGTTTGCTTCTAAAGCTGCTAAGATTAATTCTCTTTCAGGTAGTCTGAGAGGAGAAAGCAGAATTTAGTGGGTTTCTGACATTTCATTAATTAAGAATTATATGAAGGTAGCAATTGTGAAATGGTTAAATGTGATTAACCCCTTAGTAGAAGAAATCTCAGCTTCCTGTGGCTGAAACACAGGAATTCATTATCTCTTCACAACAATGCTGTGGTGGTCAAGACTACTTTTATGTGATTCCTGTCATCTGTGTCATCTTCTACTGTCCTTATAGTCCTATATGTCTACTGTGGCTCTGTATACCATGTTTCCTTTCAGAGCATAAGAGAAAGGACTAGGAGGGCCAGGAGGCAACCATGTATACCTCTTTGTTCTCTAGTCAGTGGGGGTGAAAATAGGCTTTCCCTCCAACCCCACAAAGCTCATACTGCAATGGCATTGACTCCCTGTGTAGCAGGGAGCAGGAGAAATCTCTTTCTTGACCCCAGGGTGCCTGTGACAGAGTCCATGGGTCCTAGAACCGCCTGTTTAGCACTGCACTTCTCTGCTGCTTGACTCCAGGAGGCCATGGAGATTAGTGTTTGGAGCTGGCACACATGCGGCGATGTTAAGGACGCTGGCCAAGCTGCAGGCAGTGGAGAAGTGGAGCTGAGCAGAAGTCCCAATCTCACAGAGGAGGAATACAGAGAACGTTCTGCAGGGTTCACTATGGCTTCTTCAGGACTCAGTTCATTGTCCTGAGGTGTAAAATTGCTCAAAAATTCACTCTTTCTGCATTTTCTCCCTGTGTTTGTCATTTTGCTACCTCTTACCACTCAGGGATTACTAACTACTTTAAAAATTTGATGCTGGGAGATAGATCTCTCTCAATTGGGAAGACAATCCAGAGGTGGAGCAGCGGGGAGGGAGTTCAGGGAAAGGAAATGAAGAAGGGAAGGAGGATGTGCTACTTCCATGCACCAACTCCAACAAGGAATGGGAACAGTGTGGACTGCAAACAGGCACTAATCAATAAAATTTGATAGTGCACAGTGTGCAAGAATGGCTCCCTCACAATCAGTGTCACTGGACATGCCAGCTTGGGCTCTGGTGTCAAGCATGAAAATAACCAGCCCGCAAGAACTGGTGCATAGTTGAGCACAGATTCTCCTGCTCAGAAACCCCTAAGCCCTCCCATATCACACTGGGAAGAAGTCCTCCCACAAAAACCCTGCAGCCTACTAAACCCCCAACAGTTCCTAATGATTGCATGTCCAGTCCTGCAAGGCTCAGAAGTCAGCCTAGTCCGGGCAGAACAGCTTTTTAAATCAGAGACCAAGGACACACAGTGGAAGGAGTGGAGAAAGGGAAGTTGAGAGGACAATGAGGGCAGCGGAACAGGCATCCTCCCTGCTGTATCCCCTCCTTCCCCACCCAGAACTGGATCAGGGCCCCAAGCTTGGCTCCTGGTTCCAATATGGCACCAGGACCAGGCAGATTTCTCCAAGCCACTCTGCCATGCCCTCCAGAGCTTCTGGTGGGTACAGATGAATTCCCTCTGTGACTGCTCAGTTTTCTGCCAAGCTGCATGTTAGTGGAGGTCCACTTTATTCTCAGAATTTAGTTTCTATTGTTACACCCCTCCTCCCATGCCTCCATTGACTCCACAGATACTTCGCCCAGGCTTCATGGTCAGGGTGCAGGAAAACACTGCTGACAGCCCAGCTCCACCTCCACCAGATGTTGTTCCTGAATGTGATGACTGCTCATCTCCACCCCTGCCCCTCCCCCAGAAGACTATAAGATGAACAAGCCTGAATAGCTTAGGGGCCCCCAAGAATTATATTGAGAAAGTTGTTGCAATATATGATCATACAAAAGACAAGGCTGCTGACCTATCATTTATGGAGGGTGCAGTCACTGATGTTCGAAATAAGAATCACTATGGCTGCCATGAAGCTGTCTGCAGTTTAGTGACTGATCACTCCCCGAGAACTGTGTTGAATCAGGTATGCACTATAGTGATTAATATTAAAATCAGAAAACTTAAATGTGGGTGCTGGTCATAATTTTTCTGTAGAGTCTATCATTTTTAAAATTGTTTAAAGTGTGCATAAAAATTTATGTATTGAAATATAGTTAAAAATTGCAAGATGCTTCCAATTGGTATAGGACTTTGGATTACTCATAAGAGAGTTGCTAAGGTCTTCATGTGAAGGAAAGGAACAGAATTATCTGTAATGCTGCAATTTGTAACTAAGTTTTTAATGAGCAAATTTGCATTATAAAGTTTTCCAGTCATCAATACAAAAATAAAAAAGAAGCAATGAGTTAGAATTTCCTTAGTCAACCTTGACAGGGTAGTCGCAGAGCGAGTCCGTCGTGACTCAGGGGAAAAAGGAAAAGGCCTGGGAATGCAATTCAGCATGAATGTCCTGGGCTCATGACCTCCTCACTGTGACCTAGAACTCCTGTCCCACATGTGTGAAGCCCTGGCTTCAGTTCTCAGCATGCACATCGAGACACGCAAAAAGAGTTGATTTATTTAATATGTTTTCATGAACATCTTATGAACATCAGATGTTATCGATAATTCAGTATCATATTTGGTGTCACAAACATCTGTCACATGCTCTGAAACTGAGGAATACCAGGGTTCCATTGTTTTCTGAGTGAACCTTGTGGATGGAGAAATCATGCTGAGAAACACTTGGTTCCCATGTGTCTCATGGCTGCGATCACATCTTGGTTTCTCAGGCTGTAGATGAGAGGGTTTAACATGGGAATCATAATTCCATAGAACAAAGAAGCCATTTTTTCCTGCTCTTGGGACCTATTGGTCTCATGGAATACATATATGTAAGCCAGAGTCCCAATGAAGATGGTGACCGTCGTCAAGTGTGAGGTGCATGTGGAGAAGGCTTTTCTCCTTCCTGCGGCCGAAGACATCCTGAGGATGGCAGCCAGGATCCACATGTAGGAAAACATGACGACAGACACAATGAGTGTCAAGTTTAATCCTACAAAGACAGTCAGGACCATGATACTGAAGTCAATGCTGGAGCATGATAGAGCAAGAATCGGAGGTATATCACAGAAAAAGTGATTAATTACATTGGATTTGCAAAAGTCCAAGGAGAAAGTCAGACCTGCATTTACAGAAGCATTTAGGAAGCCCATGAAGTACGAACCAAGCAGCAGCTGAATGCAGACTCTCTGGGACATGATCACTGGGTAGCGCAGGGGTTTGCAGATGGCCACGTAGCGGTCCACGGCCATGGATGCCAGGATGAAGCCATCGCTGGTAATGAAAGTCCCGTAGACCAATAACTGCACTATGCATCCTGTGAAGGAGATGGATTGGTCCCTGCTCACGAAGTTCTGCAGCATCTTGGGAGTGATGGCGGAGGAGTAACAGAGGTCCACGAAAGCCAGGTGTTGGAGGAAAAAGTACATAGGCGTGTGAAGGGTGGGGTCAGCCTTGATGAGCAGGATCATCCCAGCATTGCCCACCAGGGTGGCCACGTAGATGATGAGAAAGGCTGTGAAGAGGATGTGCCAGGACCTGTGCTGACCAGCAAATCCCAGGAGGATGAATTTAGTCACTCCACTGCCATTATTTTGTTCCATGCTTAGCATAAAATAAATACATAAATAAATAAATTTCTTAAAAATTTTTTTTACTTTAAATAGGGTAAAACTAAACAAAACAGAAAATAAGAAAACAATTTAAGAAACACAGATTTCAAATTAAGACCACCAGAGATCTTCACTGTCTATCATATTGTCTCTTGTTTTCTTCCAAATAGTTGTCCATATCTTCACACACAGTGAATACATACTGAACAAAATAGTACTAAATTGATCAGAATAGGAGGACAAAGGCATTTTAGGTCTTCAAGACCAGACAATAGAGAAGTCAGCAGTGGCTGCCATAAAGTCTTTTGTTCTCTTTGAAATAGCTGTCCATATCTTTACATATGTTGAAATTAAACAAAAGAAAATAGACTAATATCACTCTGTACAGAGAATAATAGTACTGCTAGATTTTATATCATAATGCTAGAGAATTAGCACTGGGGATCTCATTGTCTCTTTTTCTTCAGAGTATCTGTTCATTATATTGTGCATTATATAATCTATTCTCATAAACTGTTTAGAAGTTCTACACATGCATGAATCTCTACATGTATACCTATCCTTTCTGTATTATAGGAAAAAACAGATCAAAACAAGACAACAAAACAAATTCCTAGAAAAACATGAAACAAAAATGACATAAAACCACAATACTAGGTGATCTACAGTAGTTACTATGCTGTCTCTTGTTATTTTCAATAGACTTGTCTACATCATCAGGCATAATATAATTGAACATAGCACTGCATAGCAATATTAATAAAAACACAACATTGGAGACATTATAGGACTTCAAAGGCAGTTAATAATCAAACCGGGATGGGTATCCTTTTGCATCTTGTCATCTTCAGAGTAGTTGCCTCTACTCTTAGAGTTGATACTATCATGCATACCAAATTCGAATAAAATTAGTTAAGACAAAATTGCGATCTAACAAACCAGATTCAAACAAGATCAGTCATAGTAAGACAGTGTAACTAATACAGGGCTTCAGTTTATGTTAATAGGAAATTAAGGATAGTTACCGTAGTATATCCTGCTAATTTGAGGATAGCAGTCTCTGCCCTCAAATCTAATATGAGTAGACAGACTGGAATAGAATAAAATCAAACTAAACAGAGTGATAAGAATAATGTGGCTTTTAAACCTCATACACTATTAAAAATGTCCTCTGTCTTTTTTTTTTTAGACAATTTCTTTCCTTTCTCTTTCTTAGGGTGCTTTGTACATTTTGGGTCCCATCAATTCCCCCAGTTTTCAGATTAGGGTGGCAACCTAGTATCTACCCAAGTGCTGCTTAACCTTTTCACCCCTGAGCTTGATCTTGAGCTGTATTCCTTTACCTACCAAAGCCTGAAGGCTTTCCCTCCTCATAGTTGAATAGTTCTCCACTGCACAAAAGTGTCATGACTTTCCAACCTATATTCAGCTGCTGGATGAGCTATCCCTGTTTCTCTCTGGTTCTCCATCACATAGAGCATTGTTTTCTCTTCTTTGACTTTCAATTCTTTAACCCACTTTCAGGTTGATTATATTTCCTATTCAGAGCATCTCAATGGACTCTATCTCCTGATCTACTGTGCCTGTGCTTCTTTTTGTTAGTGTATCAAGGCCATATGTGTTAGAGATTATAGCCAGTCTTCTCTGCCTCATCTCTGCTATGCTATTTTTCTGCTGTTGATTGTCTACTTTTCTCCTTCATTCCTACTGTCTGCTCCATTCATTGAGGCCTCTTTGTCACTGTTGCTGGAGTCCTGGTATTTTTTTCTCTCTCTCTCTAGAATGTCCCTTAGTATTCTTTGTAGGGTTGGGTAGGTGATCATGAACTCCCACAGTTCCTCTTTGTCATAGAAACATCTTGTTTCTCCATTAATTTTCTCCAAAAAACTGTCTCTTTTTCTAGAGACAGTTTTTTAGGGTACATCAATCTGGGTTGGAGGCTATTTTCTTTCAGGGCTTGGAATACTTTAAGCTCTTCTTGATTTGATCGTTTGTGTTGAGAAGTGTGTTGTGATTTTGATGGGTTTTCCTTTATAGTTGATCTGTTTCTTTTCTCTGACTGCTTTTAATATTCTGTTCTTGAGGGGCTGGGGATTTAGCTCAGTGGCATAAACACCTGCCTTGCAAGCAGGCAGTCATGAGTTTGATCCCCGGTACCGATAAAAAGATAAAAAAGTAAAAAAAAAAATTCTGTTCTTGTAATGAATTTCTGGGACCTTGATTATTATATGTCTGGGTATAGATCCCTTTTGGTTTTAGCTGGCTAAAGTTCTGTATGCATATTTTATCTGGATATCATTTCCTTTTCCTATGCTTGGGAAGTTTTCCTTAATTATTTCTGTGAATAGCCTTTGTAATTCATTTGTGTTTACTCCTGCTTCTTCACTCATGATTTTTATTCTTAAGTTATAGATCCTCTTGTCATCTTCTAGCTTTTATTGTTACTTCCTGGTTCCTTGTTATTTTTAAGAAATATTTTCTTTCACAATCACACGTTGCAAATCGATCTTCAAGTTTTGAAAGTCTAACTTTAGTTTCTCTCATGGAATTTTGCCAGCTTTCAGTGGAATTTTTAATTTCCTGATAATCTCTTTGGATCTGTTTCATGTATTCTAGATTTTGTTTATATTCTATATCAAAAGTTTCTCTCCTTTTTCTAGGTTCCTCTATTCTTCCATCTATGTCTTCTTGCGAGATGCTTAGCATTTTTTTGTTAATCTTTTTATATCTTGAAATAGAATTACACTTGAAATAGAATTACAGTTTTAAGTTTATCTGTGAGGTCATGAAAGTATTTTTTTACTTCTGCTGATGCTGTGGCTGATATTATATGATTGCTGCCCTTGATCTCTTCTGTATTTACCTCTCCTGGAATGTTTTTCCCTGGGTCAGTGGCTGGAGGTTTTGTCTTGATTCTTTCTCTTGTCATGTTTCTAATTTGTTACAGACACATGTAAGGTGAAGGTCGCAGGCACTTTCCATATTGCTTAGTATTTTTCTGAAGCTTGCTGGCTAGAGGATTGCTGCCTCCTCCAGTTTACTGTTCATCTGTGAAGTGCACACAGGGATGATATGGGCTGGCCCCTTTCCTCTGAGCCAGTCAACCAGGGTGTGCCTTCAACATGGTAGTCTGTGCCATGCAGAAGTCACAGGTTTGGGTCAGTTTTATGCCTTGCTATTGGGTCCTGACGAGGGGCGTGACCGAGCCAGAGCAGATCCCACCAGTCCTGTTTGGGCCCAGGTTGGGTTGACTGGTGCCACTGCAGTTCCAGGTTCAGCCTCGTCCTGCCCAACTCCAATATGTCATCCAGCCAGTCACCCCCTCCATGGGACCAAGTTCCTAGCACTCACCACGGGTTAATGCAGCTCTCCACATTGGTTCCACTCTTTGCTGTGTCACATCTTCCTGCCAAGGGCCATTGGCTCATGAACCCCTGATTTTGGCAACTGAAACTTCAGTGCTCCTGAGTCATTGAACTCCAAGGTGCACCCAGCACAGCATGGGACCAGCCCCATTGAGAGCACATCTGGTTCCAGCCTTTTGTCCATGTTTTTCTTTCCTTCCTTTCCTTTTTTTTTTTCTTTTTCCTCAGTTTCTTCCTGGGTCATGAGAATCCATCTCCTTTCATCTGGTCTTCTCCATGGTGTTAAATGCTAGTGTCTGTGTTGTTTTTCTCAGAGAGGCTCTCTATCCTGCTACCTATCAAGCCACCATCTTCAATGGAGAAATAAATAAATTTCATAAATACATTAAGTGCAGCATGTAAAATATGTTTACGTTTATGTAGGTTGCTTCTCTTTTGCTTTATGTACCTGAATTACATGATTAGCTCCCCAAATAGAAGCTCTTCTGTCTGAGAACCTTTTCCTACACATCGATTTGCACATGGTCTCACATAACTTACTTTCACGTGGTCTTGGGCTTCCCTTCTTTGTGGACTCTGCTATGCTTCTCATGAGCTCCTTGGCAGTCTTTCTTAGCAGTGTTTATCTAAGCAACAAGGGCAATTGGTTATTTTCTTATGCAAAACACCAATCTATTTTGGACCAGAATTTGATGAAGCCCTAATAGTGTCCAACATTGCCACAGCTCCTTAACTGTCATAAACGTGCAGTTCTGCCTCCTCTACATGCATGTCCTGAGTGGTAGGAGCTGCCCAGGGGCTGCCTGTGTGTCCTTTGCCCAGGCTTGGCTGCTGTGCTCTAGATGCTGCCCATCCCATCTTCTGTCATTGCTTTCTTATCTAATGGTGATGAAGACAGCTTAGAGTTTATCTCCAACTGCAAGCAACTCAGTGTGAAGCTTTGTCTGTGAAATATCCTTAGGATCCCGGGGATTTAGCTCAGTGGCATAAGCACCTGTCTGCCAAGTTGAGGTTGTGAGTTCATCTCTGGTACAAAAAAAAAAAAATTCCTAGAAGCACAATTGTTGACTTCAGGGGATGGTACCCACACTTGATTTGGCCCAGGCTGGCCAGTTTGCTCTCTCTAATGGGTGGAGCAGTGCACACATCTACAAACATGCATCCTTGAAGATCCGGACCATCTTCAAATGTATTTCCCCCAACATGATGAAGATGAATGTTCTGTCATGTCTTTATTTTCTATACACAAAATAATTTCCTCTCTATCTAATACACTTGTTTGAATTTTCATATTCTAGTCATCAGTAAGTTACCTCTTTGTAATTTACAATAATTCTTGTGGGTTGATTTCTGGGTGCTTTTTATCCTGTTTATGAACTTTTGCTAATAGTTGATTGAGCAAGTTCTCCTCACATCATTTTGAGTTCAATTTGTCTATTTTATCCCTTGTAGACCAAAGTTATCAGATATGAAACACTAATTGATTGTTTTGTGTAATGTATTCTGTTTTCAAAATTCTTAATGAAATTTTTCCCTGTTTCAAACTCTTTATTTTAGTAAAATAATATTATAAAATTTATTTTTGATGTAATATTGGAACATGATGTTTGTGAAATCATGATACTTTGTACCATAGATATGATTCAAAACATGTTATTTATGTTCTCAATATATTTTAGAAGAATGTTGACAAAACAGATACAGAAATGTGCGTGTTTGTTTGTGTTTGCTCATGTGAATACGCATGGAAAGTATTTAAATATTGTTAAAATATTAAAAAGTTTGACACTTATTTTAAAACCTGATCACAAAATTACCTGGCCGATTTATATTATGAGCAATGTCTAATAAACATTTATAGTTCTATTTCTTGCAATATCTCATGCAATGACTGCAAAATGAATTTTCACTCAGACATTTCATGAGGCTAACTCAGTCTTAATACAAGCAAAATACGAAGAATTAAAGTTGGAACCTATTAATTTTTGAGTATACAGAGAAACATCTTAAAAATGCACATTACCTTATGAAACTCAGCCCTGCACTGAACAAGCGACTGCTGAGAGTAAGGGCGGCTCTGGCCAGTAGCCAGCATCTCCTGTGCTCAGGTTTATATCTAGGGCAGCAAACAGCAAGCCAGCCCTGGTGCTCTCAGCATCACCATCATCAGGTCCCGGGGGGAGACTTTGGTTCATGAGGGAAGCCATCTGTCACCAGGGAGCTCAGGGACTGCAAAGGTTGACCACCCTGCACTGGAGCCTTTCTCTTAACCCCCTGGGAGCTGGTCTGGAGGGGCCTGGAGGCCCCCAGGAGGGTGCGGCAGGGTGGGCTGCCCCCTGTGCCTCTCAGGTCCTGGGGTCACACATCACTGCCTGCCTGGGAACCCTGTGTGGAAAGCAAAGCAAGCTCCCTTGTGGGAAACAAGCAGTGGAAGAAGCAGAGAAAAAATCTTTTCCACTAGCCAGAAACCCACTTATACTTACACATTAATGAAAATGTTTTTAAAATGAGAAAGTTTGTTGATATGATTGGCCACATTAAGGTAAGAGAGGGGAGAAGCCATTTGACCTTCCCATATGGGAAGGTGTCAGGTCCCCTCCCCATTCCTGCAAAACCTCAGGACTTTGCTTCCAAATGAAGGTCTAAGATGAGAGGATTGTTACTGTTGCCTCTACTCACAAATTTTCTAAATTTCTCCCAAGGGAAAAATATCCTGCAAAAGAAAGTTGTCATGAAAATAGACTAAGGAACATGACTACTACTATTTTGAAGATGCAGCTGTCTCTAAAAATCTTAGAGAATTGTCTGATAAATTCTTAGTGAGGCTAATAAATCCGCTTTATATGAAGCCACTCTAGAGAAGTCAATGTTACTGTTCAGTAGAAAAAGAAAAACTATTGGAAAATATATTTATAATAACAATGAAGTGCAGCAGTGGAAACCTGACAGAATGTGTTCATGGCCTTGACTAAGAAAATAAAACTTGTGTAAAGTTTTAAACGCTGTCTCTAAAGAGGACGTGTAAACAGACCATTTTGTGGCATCCACACTGCATTTCCCTCTCATTAATTTATCACTTCTGTTTAATTCCAAACACAGGCGCAAGAAACTTTATGTTTGACTTGGCAGTTTTACATGGAAGTCTGAAGAACAGTGAGATGGAAAACCAACATGTCCTCTCTAAGGGTAGAAAGCATTGTTACAGGCAGTTGAGTTAGTTAGAAATACTATAGGTGGTCAGACAGGGCTAGATCTTCACAGGAGCCACTGCAGAAACCAGACACCTTGCAAGTGTGGGGGACACAAACACCTCCTGCTGAGGGCCAGACCTTAAGATAAAAGATCAAGCAAATGCACCCTCATTCTAAGGATTGATATTCTAAGTAAGTATCCATCATCCTGAGGAAGCCAGGAGTCACCACCACAGTCTCCTATGGGAAGAGTCACAGTTTTGTATGCCTGCCTGCTTGCTACATGACTCTCTTCCCCATTTGTCCCCAATATAATATAATTACCTGAGCAATTAATCTTATTGGTTTACTGTAGTTCTGTCCCACCTTATGTCCATTTGGACCCATCTTACTTTGTAGTTTTGCTCTATAAAAGTCCCTAAAAAGACAGAAATTTTGGCAACCCACTAGGGACCCCTTCCATCTCTCAGATGGAAGCTCTTTTCTCTCAATAAATATATTCTGCTCTTAATCTGTGTTGTTCCTAAAATTAATTCTTTGATTTTAGAGAACACAAATTCTTATCAGACATATAGTAGGCTGAGAATGTTGTTCCCCTATATCAGTACAGTAGAGCAATGATACCAGAGACAGTGTTGTCATTTAACATTATGTAGACTATGGCCTCAGGAAGTGAAATCATTAAGAGACTAATTCACTGATGGAAACCTGAAGCATGAAAACATTAGTTGAAAGATCCATGCAAAATGTGTAGTATGCTCTGATGCTCTAAATGCTTAGAGATATGAAAAATGATATTGAATTCTTCGTTTACATTTCATAAAAATTGTTTAAAAATAAATGATAGATTTAAGGTTTAAAGTTTCAGATGGAAAACATTGTTGAGTCTGTATTCCTTTATTTATTTATTTTTTTGGTATCCAGAATCAAACTCAGGACCTTGCACTTGCCAGGCAGGTGATTATGCAGCAGAATTATATCCCCTGTCTGCACGTGTATTTCTTAACTATGCAGAAGACTATCTAGGTTAAGACACAAAGTCCAATCATTAAAATTGAAAATTCAACTCTGTTGGGCACAATCAGCACTATAAAATAGCCAACACAGAATACTGAGTGAATCTATAGTCAGGTAAATTTCCTTGAAGCATATAAATCTTTCATATCGAATCTCAACAAGTGATTTCTGTAAATCAATCTAATAAAAAAATTTACAAATTGTATAAACAAGAGAATTATCAAAGAAATAAAACTTAAATGTTTAATAGAACTATGAAAAAGATACACAGTAGCTCCCCAGTCATCAGAGAGTTGCATATGAGTACTTTACTAAATTATGATTTTATACTCAGTGAAAACGTCACATTTTGGTTAACACAGAATCGTGGAGGGTGCTGTTTTCTGTCTGGAAGGTGTATTAGAATAAAAAGTATGCAATTTGGAAATATGAGTACAATTTAATGTGTTTCTATGGCCCAGCATTTCCAGACAGGGGACATATTCTAGAGAAATTAATGACCACATATAAATGGATACCCATACATATGCACGGGTACTTGATGTGTATGTCTGACGCCCACCCATAGATGCACAAAGTGTTCACAGGGGTGCTGTTTGTCATAGGAAAAGGCACATCGTTAAAGAACCAGTGAAAAATCAGTGCACGGTGCCACATCCCTGACCCGGCTGAGTCTCTGAAACCCAGTGCAGACAATGAACACGAGCTGCAGGGTCAGCAACACCAGGCCCAGTGCCAGCAACTTAGGGACAGAGGGGTCAGATAAGAGGGCTGAGATAAGAAGGACCTCAGGAGGTGGAATTTGGAAACCACGCAGGTTGATGATATGGGTTTCCATTTTCTTTCCTTTTTCCCAAATATCTTGAGAAAGCAAGGAGTAGTAAAACTTTGCCATGCTGGAGCACGATGCTCCATTGAGAATTCCCATGGAATGGTAGGACGCGATAGGAGACAGTTTCTAAGGACTAAGGCTGTGAGGAGCAGACACACACAGGTTCTGTTTGCCATGGCAGTGTCACTGAGTGCGACATACTCTGTTCCTCTCCCATGAGCATGCTTGCTAACTGAGTGAATACTGTGAGGAGGAGGGTCCCTCACGGGGGTGTTGACCACACTCACCCTCTATGACACTCCAGAGCGTCTTTTAACTTGGAATCATGCAGCAGGAAAGAAACAGACCCGCCTGGCTGTGAATTCTGGTCCCGCCACTTCTGAGAGACTCAGGACACAACTCTCTTCAGTCTCAGTTTCTTCTGCTGTAAAGAGATCGATTACACAATCACGTAGCAAGTCAAAATATTGATTGTGGGGCTGGGGATTTAGCTCAGCAGCATAAACGACTGCTTTGCAAGCGCGTGGTCATGAGTTCGACCCCTGGTACCGGTAAAAAACAAAAACAAAACAACAACAAAAAACATTGATTGCAGCCTTGTAACTAGGGTAAAATTTTATAAGTAAGTTAACTAAATCATGGTAGAGTCATAGTATGGGTCAGTACACAGCCCAAAGCACTTGAGAGAAATAAATACTCTTATGGAAAGTTGTCCATGTCACATTGCACAATAACAAGCACTGTCTACAATAATATGCCACGGGTGGACATTTACTGATAGGTTTCATTTACTTTCACTATAGTTGCATTTTCTTTACTAATCCATGGAAAAGTACAGAAAGATCTTCATGGAGTTTTTAACAACTGTCTGTGACCCTGGAGAAGGGAGTGAAATCATTAGACTGATAATCTCGTTCCTTTTTTTAAAATTTTAAAGTAATGTTTTTGTAAAAAGGAGGAGGAAGAGAAATGATTAGGGTCACCTCTGCAGTGCAGGGAGCTCACGGGAACCGAGGTGTGTGAAGCTTGAGGACACGGCCAGTGTGTGTGGCACTCAGCCGTGGGTCACACACGGAGCAGATCCTTCACCGAAGGGTCCAGGACTCCTTTCTCCTCCAGTCATCTGTTCCTCACACCCTTCCTGGGCAGCTCTCAGCCCAGTCCAGTTTCCCCACTGCATTGCTGAGGTCACCAGGGAGGATATGACACCGCTTGGGGGAATGGGGAGTAGCTTCTGCTTTTGGGTCTGAGCCCCTGTCCTCCATGACCTGAGCAGGACACAGGAGACAGCGCTGATGTGGAGATGGCGCTTGCTTTGCTGTCCTGCTTCCTGGGCTGTCTGCAGGATGTTGCTCTGCATCTGGTGCAGGCTGATTCCCTCCAAGGCCTTTCTCCATGGCTCTGCTCCGGGGGAGTTTTTAGCTGGGCCTGGGGGATCCATGTTGGTACCCTAGAGAATCCGTGCAGATGGAGGTGGAGACCATGGTGCTGGCTGTTATTATGTTACTGAGTACATTTATGTTTTCTAGAAACAAGAATAATTTTCCTGTTACTTTCATTAAAAAATTTTAGTTCTTATTTTTTGTTATGATTCCCTTGTTACCCTTCAGTTTGAAAAAAATATTTTTATGTCCTATTATCTTGTTATCCCTATAAAATGTGTATTTGAGTCCAGATTATATTGCATTGTTACTTTAAGTATAAATAACAAGCCTTTCTGCAAAAATTGTGTACATCAAACCTCATTTTAAGGGATTTATATCCCTGGTACAATCTGAGAGACTCTGCTTTTTGCATTTATTTTATAAAATCATGTTATTAATTTATTTAAAGAAAATACTTACTTTGAATTTCTTCCTTTTTGTGTACTTTAAAAATCAGCTCCACATAAAGATAAGGATTATTTCGTTTACACTGTAAGACTGGAGAAGATTTCAAATAATCTGTGGGAAGCGAAATTTTGTGATGTGTTTGCTTCTAAAGCTGCTAAGATTAATTCTCTTTCAGGTAGTCTGAGAGGAGAAAGCTGAATTTAGTGGGTTTCTGAGGTTTCATTATTTAAGAATTATGTGAAGGTAGCAATTGTGAAAAGGTTAAATGTTATTAACTCCTAGTAGAAGAAATCTCAGCTTGCTTAGGCTGAAACACAGCAATTCATTATCTCTTCACAACAATGCTGTGGTGGTCAAGACTACTGTTATGTGATTCCTGTCATCTGTGTTATATTCTATTGTCCTTATAGTCCTATATGTCTACTGTGGCTCTGTATACCATGTTTCCTTTCAGAGCATGAGAGAAAGGACTAGGAGGGCCAGGAGGCAACCACGTATACATCTTTGTTCTCTAGACAGTCAGTGTGGGTGAAAATAGGCTTTCCCTCAAACCCCACAAAGCTTATACTGCAATGGCATTGACTCCCTTTGTAGCAGGGAGCAGGAGAAATCTCTTTCTTGACCCCAGGGTGCCTGTGACAGAGTCCATGGGTCCTAGAACCGCCCGTTTAGCACTGCACTTGTCTGCTGCTTGACTCCAGGAGGCCATGGAGATTAGTGTTTGGAGCTGGGACACATGCAGGGACGTTAAGGACGCTGGCCAAGCTGCAGGCAGTGGAGAAGTGGAGCTGAGCAGAAGTCCCGATCTCACAGAGGAGGAATACAGAGAGCGTTCTGCAGGGTTCACTATGGCTTCTTCAGGACTCAGTTCATTGTCCTGAGGTGTAAAATTGCTCAGAAATTCACTCTTCCTGCATTTTCCCCCTGTGTTTGTCATTTTGCTGCCACTCGGAGTAATCTCACTCTGAGATTACTACTTTAAATAGTTTGATGCTGGGCGATAGATCTGTTTCAAATGGGAAGACAATTCAGAGGTGGAGCAGCGTGGAGGAAGTATGGGGAAAGGGAATGAAGAAGGCAAGGAGGATGTGCTACTTCCATGCACCAACTCCAAAGAGGAATGGGACAGTATGGACTGCAAACAGGTACTAATCAGGAAAATTTGATACTGCACAGTGTGCAAGAATGGCTCCCTCACAATCAGTGTCACTGCAGATACCAGCTTGGGCCCTGGTGTGCAGCGTGAAAATAACTAGCCTGCAAGAACTGGCACATAATTGAGCACAGATCCTCCTGCTAAGAAACCCCAAAGCCCTCCCATATCATGCTGGGGAACACGGGGAAGAAGTCCTCTCACAAAATCCCTGCAGCCTGCTAAACCCCCAACCGTTCCTAATGATTGCATGTCCAGTCCTGCAAGGCTCAGAAGTCAGCCTAGTCCAGGCAGGACAGCTTTTTAAATCAGAGAGCAAGGACATACAGTGGAAGGAGTGGAGAAAGGGAAGTTGAGGGAACAGTGGGGTCAGTGGAACAGGCATCCCCCCTGCTGCACCCTCTCCCTCCCCACCCAGACCTGGACCAGGGCCCTCAGCTTGGCTCCTGGTTCCAATATGGCACCAGGACCAGGCAGATTTCTCCAAGCCACTCTGCCATGTCCTCCAGAGCTTCTGGTGGGCACAGATGAATTCCCTCTGTGACTGCTCAGTTTTCTGCCAAGCTGCATGTTAGTGGAGGTGCACTTTATTCTCAGAATTTAGTTTCTATTGTTACACCCCTCCTCCCATGCCTCTAGTGACTCCACACATACTTCACCCAGGCTTCATGGTCAGGGTGCAGGAAAACACTGTTGACAGCCCAGCTCCACCTCCACCAGATGTTGTTCCTGAATGTGATGACTGTTCACCTCCACCCCTGCCCCTCTCCCAGGAGACTATAAGATGAACAAGCCTGATTATTATTATTATAATCCCTATAATAATAATCCCTATGCAGATGGGGAGCCTGCCTGGGCCCCCAAGAATTATACTGAGAAAGTTGTTGCAATATATGATCATACAAAAGACAAGGCTCATGAGGTGTCATTTATGGAGGGTGCAATCACTGATGTTAGAAATAAGAACCACTATGGTTGCCATGAAGCGATCGGCAGTCCAGTACTGGTCACTTCCTGGGAACTGCGTTGAGTCAGGCACGCACTATGCTGATTAATTTTTTTAGTTTTTAGTTTTGAAGTAGATTCTTATAATTCAGTCATACTGTAGGACTATTATGTTTAACAGAGTTGTCTTCATGCTTTAAAATGTGCCCACATTTTCAGGCCACATTGTCTATTTGTATCTGAATGTCTACCTGTTAGCATAAATCTTTGTGACAGTTTGTATTTTGCACAACAGCAATTTATGCATCGGGCTGCATATAAATGATCATGCTTAAGTACTTAAACATTGTTAATTTTATGAGTAGCCTAAGTATTCTGGGGAAGTGGGGTACATTAAACCAGCTATGACTGAGACTGTACATTACACATTTCAGTGCAGCGTGGTTACGAAGGCTATGTCAGACTAATATTAAAATCAGAAAATGTAAATGTGGGTACTGGTCATACTTTTTATTTAGAGTCTCTCATTTTTAGAAATTGTTTAAAGCGTGCAAAATTTTATGTATTGAAATATACTTAGGAATTCCAAGATGCTTCCAATTTGTATACAACTCCTGGAGTACTCATAGGAGAGATGCTAAAGTCTTCATGTGAAGGAAAGGAACAGAATTATCTGTAATGCCATAATTTGTAACCAAGTTTTTAATGAGCAAATGTGAATTAGAAAGTTTTCCAGTCATCAATACAAAAATAAAAAAGAAACAATGAGTTAGACATTAGTCAGCCTTGTCAGGGTAGTCACAGAGCGAGTCCATGACTCAGAGGAAAAAGGAACAGGCATGGGAATGCAGTTCAGCATGAAGGTCCTGGGCTCATGACCTCCTCACTGTGACCTAGAACTCCTGTCCCACATGTGTGAAGCCCTGGCTTCAGTTCTCAGCATGCACATCGAGACACGCAAAAAGAGTTGATTTATTTAATATGTTTTCATGAACATCTTATGAACATCAGATGTTATTGATAATTCAGTATCATATTTGGTGTCACAAACATCTGTCACATGCTCTGAAACTGAGGAATACCAGGGTTCCATTGTTTTCTGAGTGAACCTTGTGGATGGAGAAATCATGCTGAGAAACACTTGGTTCCCATGTGTCTCATGGCTGCGATCACATCTTGGTTTCTCAGGCTGTAGATGAGAGGGTTTAACATGGGAATCATAATTCCATAGAACAAAGAAGCCACTTTTTCCTGCTCTTGGGACCTATTGGTCTCATGGAATACATATATGTAAGCCAGAGTCCCAATGAAGATGGTGACCGTCGTCAAGTGTGAGGTGCATGTGGAGAAGGCTTTTCTCCTTCCTGCGGCCGAAGACATCCTGAGGATGGCAGCCAGGATCCACATGTAGGAAAACATGACGACAGACACAATGAGTGTCAAGTTTAATCCTACAAAGACAGTCAGGACCATAATACTGAAGTCAATGCTGGAGCATGATAGAGCAAGAATCGGAGGTATATCACAGAAAAAGTGATTAATTACATTGGATTTGCAAAAGTCCAAGGAGAAAGTCAGACCTGCATTTACAGAAGCATTTAGGAAGCCCATGAAGTATGAACCAAGCAGCAGCTGAATGCAGACTCTATGGGACATGATTACTGGGTAGCGCAGAGGTTTGCAGATGGCCACATAGCGGTCCACAGCCATGGGTGCCAGGATGAAGCTGTCACTGGTAATGAAAATCCCGTAGGCCAATAACTGCACCAAGCATCCAGTGAAGGAGATGGACTGGTCCCTGCTCACGAAGTTCTGCAGCATCTTGGGAGTGATGGCAGAGGAGTAACAGAGGTCCACGAAAGCCAGGTGTTGGAGGAAAAAGTACATAGGCGTGTGAAGGGCGGGGTCAGCCTTGATGAGCAGGATCATCCCAGCTTTGCCCACCAGGGTGGCCACGTAGATGATGAGAAAGGCTGTGAAGAGGATGTGCCAGGACCTGTGCTGACCAGCAAGTCCCAGGAGGATGAATTCAGTCACTCCACTGCCATTATTTTGTTCCATGCTTAGCATAAAATAAATACAGAAATAAATTTCTTTTTAATTTTTTATTTTAAAGAGGATAAAGTTAAACAGAAAAGAAAATACCTAAATGGAAAAAAACATATCATAAGAAAACAATTTAAGAAACACAGATTTTAAAGCAAGACCACCAGAGATCTTCACTGTCTATCATATTGTCTATTGTTTTCTTCCAAATAGTTGTCCATATCTTCACACACAGTGAATACATACTGAACAAAATAGTACTAAATTGATCACAACAGGATGATGAAGGCATTTTAGGTCTTTAAGACCAGACAATAGAGAAGTCAACAATGGCTTCCATAATGTCTCTTGTTCTCTTTGAAATAGCTGTCCATATCTTTACATATGTTGAAATTAAACAAAAGAAAATAGACCAGTATCACTCTGGACAGAAAGAATAGCATTGCTAGATTTTATATCATAATACTACAGAATTAGCCCTGGGGATCTTAGTGTCTCTTTTTCTTCAGAGTATCTGTTCATTACATAGTGCATTATATAATCTATTCTTGTAAACTCTTTAGAAGTTCTACACATGCATGAATCTCTACATGCGTACCTATGCTTTCTGTATTATAAAGAAAAACAGATCAAAACAAGACAACAAAACAAATTTCTAGAAAAACATGAAATGAAAAAGACAGATAAAACCACAATACTAGGTGATCTACAGTGGTTACTATGCTGTCTCTTGTTGTTTTCAATAGACTTGTCTACATCATCAGGCATAATATAATTACCATACCGCTACAGAACAATATTAATAAAAACACAACATTTCAGACATTGTAGGACTTCAAAAGCAGTTAATAATCAAACCAGAATGGGTATCCTATTGTATCTGGTCATCTTCAGAGTAGTTGTCTCTACTCTTAGACTTGTTACTATCATGTGTACCAAATGCAAATAAAATCAGTCAGAACAAAATTGTGATCTAACAAACCAGATTCAAACAAGATCAGTCATAGTAAGACAGTGTAACTAATACAAGGCTTCAGTGTAAGTTAATAGGAAATTAAGGATAGTTACCATAGTACATCCTGCTGTTTTGAGGATAGCTGTCTGTGCCCTCAAATCTAATGTGAGTAGACAGATTGGAACAGAATGAACTCAAACTAAACAGAGTGATAAGACTAATGTGGCTTGTAAATCCTCATACACTATTAACAATGTCCTCTGCCTTTCTTTTGTAGACAATTACTTCCCTTTCCCTTTCTTAGGGTACTTTGTACATTTTGGGTCCCATCAATTACCCCAGTTTTTACATTAGGGGGGACAACCTAGTATCTACCCAAGTGGTGCTGAACCTTTTCACCTCTGGCTTGATCTTGAGCTGTGTTCCTTTACCTACTAAAGCCTGAAGGTTTTCCCTCATATCTGAGTAGTTCTCCACTGCACAAAAGTGTCATGAGTTTCCAACCTATATACTGCTGGATGAATTGTCCCTATTTCTCTCTGGTTCCCTGTCACATAAAACATTGTTTTCTCTTCTTTGACTTTTGGTTCTTTAATCCTCTTTCAGGTTGATTATATTTTCTATTCAGAGCATCTAAATGGACCCTATTTCCTGATCTTCTGTTCCTGTGCTTCTTTTAGTTAGTGTGTCAAGGCCATCTGTATTAGAGATTATAGCCAACCTTGTCTGCCTCGTCTCTGCTATGCTATTTTTCTGTTGTTGTCTACTTTTCTCCTTCATTCCACTGTCTGTCCCATTCATCGAGGCCTCTCTGTCACTGTTGCTGGAATCCTGGCATTTTTTTTCTCTCTCTCTAGAATGTCCCTTAGTATTCTTTGTAGGGTTGGATTGGTGATCATGAACTCCCACAGTTCCTCTTTGTCATGGAAACATCTTGTTTTTCCATTAATTTCTAGAGACTGTTTTTCAGGGTACACCAGTCTGGGTTGCAGGTTATTTTCTTTCAGGGCTTGGAATACTTTGCTCCAAGCTCTTCTTGATCTTGATCGTTTGTGTGGAGAAGTCTGTCATGATTTTGATGGGTTTTCCTTTATAGGTGATCTGTTTCTTTTCTCTGACCACTTTTAATATTCTGTTCTGGTAATGAATTTCTGGGATCTTGATTATTATATGTCTGTGTATAGATCCCTTTTGGTTGTAGCTGGCTGGAATTCTGTTTGCCTCATTTATCTGGATATCATTTTCTTTTCCTATGCTTGGGAAGTTTTCCTTAATTATTCCTGTGAATAGTGTTTGTAATTCATTTGTGTTTACTTCTGCTTCTTCACTCATGATTTTTATTCTTAAGATATAGATCCTTTTGTCATCTTCTAGCCTTTATTGTTACTTCCTGGTTCCTTGTTATTTTTAAGAGATCTTTTCTTTCACGATCACACATTGCAAATCGATCTTCAAGTTTTGAAAGTCTAACTTTAGTTTCTTTCAAGGAATTTTGCCAGCTTTCAGTGGAGTTTTTAATTTCCTGATAATCTCTTTGGATCTGTTTCATGTATTCTAGATTTTGTTTATATTATTTATCAAAGGTTTCTCTCCTTTTTCTAGGTTCCTCTATTCATCTGTCTGTGTGTTCTTGAGAGGTGCTTAGCATTCCTTTTATTAATCTTTTTATATCTTGCCTCACTTGAAAGAGAATTTGAGTTTTAAGTTCATCTGTGAGGTCATGGAAGTATTTCTTTATTTATGCTGATGCTGTGGCTGATATTGCATGATTGTTGCCCTTGATCTTTTCTGTATTTACCTCTCCTGGACTGATTTTCCCTGGGTCAGTGGGTGGAGGCTTTTTCTTATTCCTTTCTCTTGTCATGTTTCTGGTTTCTTTCAGACAGGTGTAAGGTGAAGGTCTCAGGCCCTTTCCATATTAGTTACCATTTCTCTGAAGCTTGCTGGCTAGAGGATTGCTGCCCTCTCCAGTTTACTGTTCATCTGTGAGGTGCATGCAGGGACGATATGGGCTGGCCTCTCTCCTCTAAGCCAGTCAACCAGGGAGTGCCTTCAACACGTCAGTCTGTGCCATGCAGAAGTCACAGGTTTGGGACAGTTTCATGCCTTGCTATTGGGTCCCAACCAGGGGCATGACCCAGGCCGAGCAGATCCCACCAGTCCTCTTTGTGCCTGGGGTAGGCTTACCGATGCCAGTATATGAAGCTCCAGGTTCAGGCCTGTCCTGCCCAACTCAAACTTGTTGTCCAGCCAGGGATCCCCTTCATGGGACCCAATTCCTAGCACTCACCACAGATTAATGCAGCTTTCCACATTGGTTCCACTCTCTGTTTGAGGCAGCATCCTCTCACCAAGGACCATGGGCTCACCAACCCCTGATTTCAGTGACTACAACATCTGTGCTACTGTGAGTCGTCCAACTCCAAGGCATGCCTGGCACAGAGTGGGACTGACTCCATCGAGCCTTTCCTCCATGTTTTCCTTCCTTTCTTTTTCTTTTTCGTCAGTTTCTTCCTGGGTCGTGAGAATCCCTCTCCTTGCTTCTGATCTTCTCCATGGTGTTAAATTCTAGTGTCTGTGTTGTTTTTCTCAGAGAGGCTTCTACCCTGCTACCTATCAAGCTACCCTCTTCAATGGAGAAATAAATAAATGTCATAAATACATTAAGTGCAGCATGTTAAATACATTTACATTTATGTAGGTTGCTTCTCTTTTGCTTTACGTAACTAAATTGCATGACTAGCTCCCCAAATAGAAGCTCTTCTGTCTGAGAACCTTTTCCTACACACCGATTTGCACGTGGTCTAGCGCTAACTTACCTTCACGTGGTCTTGGGCCTCCCTTCTGTGCAGACTCTGCTGCGCCTCTCATGCTCCTTGGCAGTCTTCATTAGCAGCATTTATCTAAGCAGTGAGGGCAATTGGTCCTTTTCTTATGAAACCAATGTTTTTCAGACCAGAATTCGATGAAGGCGTAACTGTCCAGCATTGCCACAGTTACTTAATCGTCATGAATGTGCAGTTCTGCCTCCTCTACATACATGTCCTGAGTGTAGGAGCTGCCCAGGGGCTGCCTGTCTGTCCTTTGCCCAGGCTTGGCTGCTGTGCTCTAGATGCTGCCCATCCCATCTTCTGTCATTGCTTTCTTATATAATGGTGATGAAGATGGCTTAGAATTTGTCTCCACTGCAAGCAACTCAGTGTGAAGCTTTGTCTGTAAAATGGATGCTGGGGATTTAGCTCAGTGCCATAAGCACCTGCCTGCCAAGTCGAGGTCATGAGTTCGATCCCTTGTACAGAAAAAAAAGTCCTACAACCAGAAATGTTGACTTCAGGGGATGCTACCCACACTTGATTTGACCCAGGCTGGCCAGTTTGCTCTCTCTAATGGGTGGAGCAGTGCACACAGCTACAAACATGCATCCTTGAAGATCTGGACCATCTTCAAATGTATTTCCCCCAAGAACATGAAGATGAATGTTCAGTCATGTCTTTATTTTCTATACACAAAATAATTTCCTCTCTATCTAATACACTTGTTTGAATTTTCATATTCTAGTCATCAGTAAGTTACCTCTTTGTAATTTGCAATAATTCTAGTGAGTTGATTTTTGGGTGCTTTTTATCCTGTTTTTGAATTTTTGCTAGTAGTTGATTGACCAAGTTCTCCTCACATCATTTTGAGTTCAATTTGTCTGGTTTTTCCTTTGTAGGCCAAGGTTATCAAATCTGAAAGAATAATTGATTGTTTTGTGTTATGTACTTTGTTTTCAAAATTCTTAATGAAATCTGTCCTTGTTTCAAAGTCTTTATTTTAGTAAAATAGATTATAAAACTTATTTTTGATGTAATATTGGCACATGATGTTTGTGAAATCATGATACTTTGTACTATAGATATGATTCAAAACATGTTATTTATGTTCTCAATATATTTTAAAAGAATGTTGACAAAACAGATACAGAAATGTGCATGTTTGTTTATGTTTGCTCATGTGAATACTCATATAAAGTATTTAAAACTTTTTAAAATATTAAAAAGTTTGATACTTATTTTAAAACCTGATCACAAAATTACCTGGCCGATTTATATTATGAGCAATGTCTAATAAACATTTATAGTTCTATTTCTTGCAATATTACAATATTTCATGCCAATAACTGCAAAACGAATTTTACCCAGACATTTCTCGAGGCGAATTCATTCTTAATACAAGCAAAATATGAAAATTGAAAGTTAGAACCTATTAATTTTTGAATATACAGAGAAACATCTTAAAAATGCACATTACCTTATGAAACCCAGCCCTGCACTGAACAAGCAACTGTTGAGAGTAAGGGCGGCTCTGGCCAATAGCCAGCATCTCCTGTGCTCAGGTTTGTACCTAGGGGACCAAACAGCAAGCCAGCCCTGGTGCTCTCAGCATCACCATCATCAGGTCCTGGGGGGAGACTTTGGTTCATGAGGGAAGCCATTTGTCACCAGGGAGCTCAGGGACTGCAGAGGTTGATCACCCTGCACTGGAGCCTTTCTCTTAACCCCCTGGGAGCTGGTCTGGAGGGGCCTGGAGGCCCCCAGGAGGGTGCGGCAGGGCGGGCTGCCCCTGTGCCTCTCAGGTCCTGGGGTCACACACCACTGCCTGCCTGGGAACCCTGTGTGGAAAGCAAAGCAAGCTCCCTTGTGGGAAACAAGCAGTGGAAGAAGCAGAGAAAAAATCTTTTCCACTAGCCAGAAACCCACTTATACTTACACATTAATGAAAATGTTTTTAAAATGAGAAAGTTTGTTGATATGATTGGCCACATTAAGGTAAGAGAGGGGAGAAGCCATTTGACCTTCCCATATGGGAAGGTGTCAGGTCCCCTCCCCATTCTTGCAAAACCTCAGGACTTTGCTTCCAAATGAAGGTCTAAGATGAGAGGATTGTTACCCTTGCCTCTACTCACAAATTTTCTAAATTCCTCACAAGGGAAAAATGCCCTGGAAAAGAAAGTTATCATGAAAATAGACCAAGGAACACGAATACTACTATTTTGAAGATGCAGCTGTCTCTAAAAAGCTTAGAGAATTGCCTGATAAATTCTTAGTGAGGCTTATAATTCCACTTGATATGAAGCCACTCTAGAGAAGTCAATATATTACTGTTCAGTAGAAAAAGAAAAACTATTGGAAAATATATCTATAGTAACAATAAGTGCAGCAGTGGAAACCTGAAAGAATGTGTTCATGGCCTTTAATAAGAAAATAAAACTTGTGTAAAGTTTTCAACGTTGTCTCTAAAGAGGAAGTGGAAACAGATCATTTTGTGGCATCCACACTGCATTTCCCTCTCATTAATTTATCACTTCTGTTTAATTCCAAACACAGATGCAAGAAAACTTTATGTTTGACTTGGCAATTTTATGTGGCAGTTTGGAGAACAGTGAGATGGAAAACCAACATGTCCTCTCTAAGGGTAGAAAGTAATGTTCCAGGCAGCTGAGTTAGTTAGAAATACTATAGGCAGTCAGACAGGGCTAGGTCCTCAAAGGAGCCAGTGCAGAAACCCAGTATCTGGCAAATGTGGGGGACACAGACACCTCCTGAGGATTGATACACATTCTAAGTATTGATATTCTACATAGGCATCCATCACCCTGAGGAAGCCAGGAGTCACCACCACAGTCTCCTATGGGAAGAGTCACAGTTTTGTATGCCTGCCTGCTTGCTACATGACTCTCTTCCCCATTTGTCCCCAATGTAATATAATCTTACCTGAACAATTAATCTTATTGGTTTACTGTAGTTCTGTCCCACGTTAGGCCCATTTTGGACCCATCTTACCTTGTAGTTTTGCTCTATAAAAGTCCCTTAAAAGACAGAAATTTTGGCAACCCACGCAGGACCCCTTTCATCTCTCAGATGGAAGCTCTTTTCTCTCAATAAATATGTTCTGCTCTTAATCTCTGTTGTTCCTAAAATTAATGCTTTGATTTTAGAGAACACAAATTCTTACCAGGCATATAGTGGCCTGAGAATGTTGTTCTCCTATATCAGTATAGTAGAGCGATGATAACAGAGACAGTGTTATCATTTAACATGGTGTAGCCTAAGGCCTCAGAAGTGAAATCATTAAGAGACTAATTCACTGATGGAAACCTGAAGCATAAAAACATTAGTGGAAAGATCCATGTAAAATGTGCAGTATGCTCTGATGCTCTAAATACTTAGAGATATGAAAAATGATATTGAATTCTTCATTTACATTTCATAGAAATTGTTTAAAAGGAAATGATAGATTTAACGTTTAAAGCTTCAGAAATAAAACATTGCTGAGTGTGTATTCCTTAATTTATTTATTTTTTTGGTATCCGGAATCAAACTCAGGACCTTGTACTTGCCAGGCAGGTGATTATGCAGTAGAACTATATGCCCTGTCTGCATGTGTATTTCTTAAGTGTGCAGAAGACTATCTATGTAAGACCCAAAAGTCCAATCATTAAAATTGAAAATTCAACTCTGCACTATAATTCAAATCAGCACTATAGAATAGCCAACACAGAATACTGAGTGGATCTATAGTCAGGTAAATTTGTTTGCAGCATATAAAAAAACTTTCATATCGAATCTCAACAAGTGATTTCTGTAAATCAGTCTAATGAAGAAATTTACAAAAGGTATAAACAGGAGAATTATAGAAGAAACAAAAGCTAAATGTTCAGTAGAACTATGAAAACGATACACAGTAGCTCACTAGTCATCAGACAGCTGTGTATGAGTACTTCACTGAAATCTTTTATACTCAGTGAAAACGTGTCACGTTTTGCAGAACAGAGAACTATACAGGGTGCTCTTTTCTGTCTGGAAGGTGTATTAGTATAAAAAGGTTGAATACAAGTTGGAAATATGAGTACAATTTTATGTGTTTCTATGGCCCAGCATTTCCAGACAGGGGACATATTCTAGAGAAATTAATGACCACATATAAATGGATGCCCATACATATGCACGTGTACTTGATGTGTATGTCTGACGCCCACCCATAGATGCACAAAGTGTTCACAGGGGTGCTGTTTGTCATAGGAAAAGGCACATCATTAAAGAACTAATGAAAAATCAGTGTGCGGTGCCACATCCCTGACCCGGCTGAGCCTCTGAAACCCAGTGTAGACAATGAACACTAGCTGCAGTGTCAGCAACACCAGGCCCAGTGCCAGCAACTTAGGGACAGAGGGGTCAGATAAGAGGGCTGAGATAAGAAGGACCTCAGGAGGTGGAATTTGGAAACCATGTAGGTTGATAATATGAGTTTCCGTTTTCTTTCCTTTTTCCCAAATACCTTGAGAAAGCAAGGAGTAAAACTTTGCCATGCTGGAGCACGATGCTCCATTGAGAATTCCCATGGAATGGTAGGACGCGACAGGAGACAGTTTCTAAGGACTAAGGCTAAGAGGAGCAGACACACACAGGTTCTGTTGGTCATGGCAGTGTCACTGAGTATGCTATTCTCTGTTCCTCTCCCATGAGCATGCTTGCTAACTGAGCAAATACTGTGAAGAGAAGGGTCCCTTATGGGGGTGTTTACCACACTCACCCTCTATGAGCCTCCAGAGCTTCTTTTAAGTCGCAATTCTGCCTCCAGAGCTTCCAGAGCTTCTTTTAACTTGGAATCATGCAGCAGGAAAGAAACAGACATGTCTGGCTGTGAATTCTGGTCCCTCAACTTCTGAGAGACTAAGGACACAACTCTCTTCAGACTCAGTTTCTTGTGCTGTAAAGAGATGTATTACACAATCACACAGAAAGTCAAGAGATTGATTGCAGCCTTGTGTCTAGGGTAAAATTTTATAAGTAAGGTTAACTAAATCATGGTAGAGTCGTAGTATGTGTCAGTACATAGCCCAAAACATTTGAGAGAAATGCTGTTATGGGTAGGTGCTCATGTCATACTGCACATTAATGAAAGCACGGTCCACAATAATATGCCATGGGTGGATGTCTACTGATAGATTTCATTTACTTTCACAATGCTTTGCATTTTCTTTACTAATCCATGGAAAAATTTCAGTAAAAATCCTCACTGAGTTTTTAATGACTGTTTGTCCTTGGAGAAGACAGTGAAATATCAGCCTGATGATCCCATTCATTTTATTGTTATTATTATTTTAAAATACAATTGTTTTAAAAAGGAGGAGGAAGAGAAATGATTAGGGTCACCTCTGCAGTGCCGGGGGCTCACAGGAACCGAGGTGTGTTATGCTTGTGCGCAGGTCCAGCATAGGTTGGACTCAGCTGTAGGTCACACACAGAGCAGACCCTCCACAGAGGGGGGTCCAGGGCTTCTTCCTCCTGCAGTCATCTGCTCCTCACATCCTTCCTGGGCAGCTCTCAGCCCAGTCCAGTTTCCTCACTGCGTTCCTGAGGGAGGAAGTGATGACTCTTGGGCCATGTGGGGGGCAGCTTCTGTTTTTGATTCTGAGCCCCTGTCCTCCATGACCTGAGCAGGACACAAGGAGACAGCGCTGAAGTGGAGGTGGCACTTGCTTTGCTGTCCTGCTCCCAGGGCTGTCTGCAGGTTGTTGTTCTGTAGCTAGTGCAGGCTGACTCCCTCCACGGTTTTTCTCTGTGGATCTGACCCAGGGGAGTTTCTGGCTATGCTTTGGGGATCTATGCTGGCACCCTAGAGAATCCGTGCAGATGGAGTTTGGGACCGTGATACTAGCTGTTATTATCTTGCTTAATACATTTACATTTTCTAGAGAGTACAATAATTTTCTTTATTTTAAAGGGAATGGAACTCAACAAAACAAAATTGAGCAAACCCAATGAAAACAAGGCAGTGAAAGTACAGAACTGTGAAGCATGATACTAGGCAACCAGTAATTGTTACAATAGTGTATCGTGTTATCTTCACAATAGTTGTGCATTCCCTCAGATACAGTAAAAGTCAAACCAAATCTAAAAAGAATAAAACCAGTCAAAACAGAATACTGAATAAAGCAAAGCATTTAACTGGAACAAAACAAAATAGTGAGAACAATGTTGGATTTCAAAAACAGGCTAGAAGGAATCCCCCATATTTGCTATATTGCATACGGTCATCCTCCCAAGAAATGCTTAGACTACTGGCCCCAGGCCTGCAAAATCAACCAAACAACACCAGCATTTAGTTGCTTTCTGTACCTCAGTTGTTATCAAGTCAGCCTGTGCTCCCAACCAGCCAGTTACTGGGTGGGTGGGGGGATGCCCGTGGTGGTGGTGCTGGGTGATTTTCAGTCCATGCCAGTGGGCTCATGGGAGGTGCTAGCTGACTCTTCTCTTCCTGGGCCTTGCATGACTTGTCCAACTTATCAGAAAGGCTGGCTAGTTGACTTGAGACTAATGATTTTCATGTTAGTGTCATTAGAGACTTTTGAATCTTTAATTTTTGTTATGGTTCCCTTGTTATTTACCATTCACTTTGTAAAATTTTTGGTTTCAAATCATATTAGGTATCTTTTTATACATATAAAATGTGTATTTGAGTCCATATATATAGTCTTGTTACCTTAATTGTAAATAAAATGGCTCTCTGCAAAAATTGTGTATATCAAATCTCATTTTAAGGGCTTTAGATCTGTAGTATGATCTTAGAAATTCTTCTTTTTGAATATATTTTATAAAATCATGTTATTAACTTAGTGAAAATACTTTAGATTTATTTCTTTTTGGCATGTTTTAAAAGTAAGCTCTACATAAAAAGAAAGTTATATTTTAAGACACTAGAATATTACAAATAATCTGTGGGATGGGAAATTTTGCAATGTGTTTGCTTATAAAGCTGCTGAGCTCAAACTACTCATTCAGTTAATCTGAGAGGAGAAAGCTGAATTTAGTGAGTCTCCAAGTTTTATTTTTTTCATTAATTCAGAATTATTTGAAGGTAGCTATTGTGAAAGGGTGGACTAGATAAACTCCTGGTAGAAGAAATCTCAGCTTCTTTTGGCTGAAACACAGGAATTCATTATCTCTTCATAACAATTCTGTGGTGGTCAAGACTAGTTTTATGTGATTCCTATAATCTGTGTCATATTCTATTGGCCTCACAGCCCAGTATGTATACTGTGGCTCCGGATATCACGTTTCCTTTCAAAGCATGAGAGAAAGCACTAGGCAGGCCCGGAAGCAATCACATATACATCTTTGTTCAGGAAAATAACAGTGGTCTCTAAATATACATACTCAGTGGGATGGAGAAAGGCTTTCCCTCAAACCCACAAAACTCATAATGAAATGGCATTCACTAGACCCATGTCTAGGGAGCAGGACAACGCGCTGTCTCACACCGTGTTGGTGCCTGTGACAGTCTGTCGGTCCTAGAATGGCCCATTTTACATGGTACTGCTCTGCTGCTTAACTCCAGGATGTCTGAGGCCATAGAGATTAGATTTTGCCACCAGCACACATGTGGGAATGTTGAGGACACTGGCCAGGCTCTAGGCGGTGGACAAGTGGAGCTGAGCAGGAGTCCTCATCTTATGGAGGAGTAATCCAGAGGGACTTCTACAGAGTTCACTGTGACTTCTGCAGGATTGCGTTCAGCATCCTGAGGTATAAAATGGCTCAGAAATTCACTCTTCCTGAATTTTCTGTCTGTTTTTCATTTTTCTCACTGCTTTGGAGTTGCTACTTTGAAAAAACCGAATGCTAGAAGACAGGTTTTTCTTCTGCCTGGCCCTCTGCTTCCCACAGCACACTGCGCTGCTGGTCTCAGCAACAGATGATGCCACGAGCCCATCCCCTTCCACAGAGCTGGGCTGAGGGTATGTGAGGATTTGGGGGACATTCTTAATCCAGTCCACAACAGTAGAGACCCTGAGATTGCAGCTGTAGATAGTGGGGTCTGTTGTCTTACCCTTGCCACAAGGACTCAGCACCTCCACTGTTCTCCGCTGGGTCAGGGTACAAGGAGGAGCTGCCAGCGTGAATCCCAGAGAAAGCTCTCTCCAGAATCTACCATGCTGCCCTCTCCGCAGCCTCCTCCGCAGTGAGAAACAAGTTTATGTAGTTCCTAAGGTGTTCAGTCTATAGGTAATACATCATTGCAGCCAAAATACAGGCAGAAAGTGGCACTTGGGTCGCGTTGCCACTCTAACAAGCATCCATAAGGATAGAGGCAGATTATGGTCTGAGTGATAGAGAGGGGAAGAGGACTCGTGGGGTCTGTGCTAGGAAAAACACAGATTTTTGTGGTCTTACATTTACAGGTGACTCACAGGAGAGTGTGTAAAACAAGAGATCCATCTGGATACTGTCCATCTTCTTACACAACACTGAAACTCCCGGGATTAGGATTTGTGTAGGAATGCGGGTGGTAGTGATGCATCTTGTGAGGTCTCAGATGGCACTGAGCTTGTGATTAGACCACAAGGAAGGGTGGTCCTTGTCATGGAAGGGCAGTGACCTCAGCTGTCACGTGCTGGCCCGGGGCTCTTGTGGTGGGTACAGTGATGCTGATGGATGCTCACCGGGTAGATCGCTCAGTGAAGTGTGGAAAGCACTGTGGTCCATCCCAGCTGCTGAGGGCTCCGTATAGGAAGAGCAAACTGACTCAGAGTTAGAACTGTTCAGCAAAGAGGAGTCAGAGTTAAGGATCTGGGAAATTCTCAGCCTCCCTTCACTGCAAAACTGGAGGAAGCATATTTGGGGAAGAATACTAGGAGGTGACCCTGTGACTTCGTGATAAGGACAGGAGGGTGGATTTGAACCAGAGACTGAATCACTTTCTCATCGAAAGCCAGGGATGCAGGGGGGACCATAGCAGCAGCGGTCCCACCAGTGGGAACATACGGAAGGAGGACTGCTGGACTCAGGCCCCGATGCCTGAACTGTGGATCAGCTCAGGTACAAACGTGTGACTCCTCATGATGCAGGGGGAAGGGCTGTGATGTGTGTGTGCTTTACACAGTGTACAAAGCAATGGGCTTTCAAATTTTACTTCAATATAATGCATTATACCACTGTAGATAAAAAACAATTATCAAGAATTATTAACAAGTGAAGAAAAACAAGTTGCAGGTTAAAAGAACGAGTGGGAGAGCACAAAACAGATTTTACTTTTGAAGACACAATGAAAAATGATTTTTCCTTATTGTGTGTCTGTATACGTTAATAATGGAGATACCTATAGGTTCTGTTCGTTTTTAATGACAGGTCTTTTAAGAGTCTTGTCAAACATAGGAAAGCAGTATCAGACTTATTTTCAGATAGTTTCCCTTGAAGGAATAATGAGAAGTCCCTTAGTCAGCCCTGTCAACGTAGTCACAGAGCAAGCCCATGACTCAGAGGAAAAAGGAAGAGGGCTGGGGACACAGTTCAGCGTGAAAGTCCTGGGCTCAGGACCTTGCTGTGACCTAGAACTCCAGTCCTGCATTTGTGAAGCCCTGGCTTCAGTTGTCAGTGTGCACATCGAGACACGTAAAATGTTCACTTGTTTGAATACTTAATATGTTTCCGTGACTGTCTTTTAGATGTTGCAGATAATTGAGGGTCACATTTGGTGGCACAAACATCTGTCACAGGCTCAGAAGTTGAGGAATATGAGGGCTCTGCTGGCTTTCTGGGTGAACCCTGTGGATGGAGAAACCAGGCTGAGAAACACTTGGTTTCCATGTGTCTCATGGCTGTGATCACATCTTGGTTTCTCAGGCTGTAGATAAGGGGGTTTAACATGGGAATCATAATTCATAACGTGGGAATCACAGAACAAAGAAGCCAATCTTTCCTGCTCTTGGGACCTGTTGGTCTCATGGAATACGTACGTGTACGTGTAAGCCAGAGTCCCAGTGAAGATAGTGACTGTCGTCAGGTGGGAGGTGCATGTGGAGAAGTCTTTTCTCCTTCCTGCGGCCAAAGACATCCTGAGGATGGCAGCCAGGATGCACATATAGGGAAACATGATGACCGACACAATGAGTGTCAAGCTGAACACCACAAAGACAGTCATGACCATGATATTTACATCAATACTGGAGCAAGATAGAGCAAGAATTGCTGGTATATCATAGAAAAAGTGATTAATTACATTGGATTTGCAAAAGTTGAAGGAAAAAGTCAGACTTGTGGTTTCAGAAGCATTTAAGAACCCACAATGTTGGAACCAAGCAGCAGCTGAATGCAGACTCACCAGGTAATGCAGGGGTTTGCAGGTGGCCATGTATTATTAGTTCACGGCCATGGAAGCCAGGATGAAGCCGTCGCTTGGGACAAACATCCCATAGACTAGCAACTACACTAAGCATCCAGTGAAGGAGATGGACTGGTCCCTGCTCACGAAGTTCTGCAGCATCTTGGGAGTGATGGCAGAGGAGTAACAGAGGTCCACGAAAGCCAGGTGTTGGAGGAAAAAGTACATAGGCGTGTGAAGGGCGGGGTCAACCTTGATGAGCAGGATCATCCCAGCGTTGCCCACCAGGGTGGCCACGTAGATGACAAGAAAGGCTGTGAAGAGGACGTGCCAGGACCTGTGCTGACCAGCAAATCCCAGGAGGATGAATTCAGTCACTCCACTGCCTTTATTTTGTTCCATCCTTAGCATGAAATATCAGCTAAAAATTACAATGAAAGAACGGAGAAAGACCATTATGAGACTCTAATTATGAATTTTAAACTGTATTAAACCTTGGTTTTCTATGGATTCATGGAATGTTTGCTGTGATGTGATTGAGTTTGAAGGTTGAAATGTTTTCAAATTAAATATTTCCATTTGTGTTGTGGGGAAATTAACATTGAATAGCATCACTGTTCTTAGTTGCTGACTGTCATTTCATAAATGTGTTCATTTTAGAAACAGATTGTACTGAGAGTCATACTTTCTTTTGTGCTTTATATAATTTAATCACAAGGCTAGTTATCCAAGTAGAAGCTAACCTTAACCCACCCTGTGTGACTATGTCATCTTGCTCTAACTCATTTCTTTATTCTCAAGTATTCTCTCTCTCTCTCCTTCCCAGCTCTTCTCTGTCATGGACTGGAGCTCATACAGCCTTTGTCAAGGTTTTGATCAAAGTATCTAAGGCAACAGTCATTTCCTTGTTAATAACTTCAATGTATTTTGGATGAAAATTTTATACCAAGCAGTAAATTGTTCCCAGCACTGTCAAAATCCCTGCTAGTGGTAGATGTGCAGTGTGACTTCCTGTACTGTGTCTCACCAACTGCAAACATGGTGACTGAGGGTGGATCCCTGTTCCTGAGACCTTATGTGGTCATGTGTGCGCTGGCCCTTGTCCATCTTTCATTATTTGCCTTCTTGTCCTTATTTTTTCTAACTACAAAATAATTTGATTATTGTCTTATATACTTGTTAGAATTTTGGTGTTTTCTTGGTCACTAAAATGCCTGTTGTAATATGCTAATGTTTCGACTGAGTTCATTTATGGATGCTTTTTGCTTATCCTGTTTTTGAATTTCTCAATGTGTGTTAACTTGACCCAGCTTTTCTCACATTGTGTCCTCCATTTAGTTTGCCAGTTTTATCTTTTATTGTCAAAATAATGAAATCTGAATCAATAATTTATCATTCTTGCCTAATTCTCTTAAAAAAAACTTCTCTTAAAAAAAACTCAATGAAATAAATTTGTTTCTCAAGCTTGTTTCCATGCATAGAGTCAAATTCTATAATAAAATTATAGTTTTTCTTACACTGGGTTGCTGATATATGATGTTTGTTGAATCAGCATTCTTTGTACCATAAATATAACTTGATAAATATTATTTTATGCCCTTTTTATTTTTTAGAAGTATACTGTGTATATTTTTACATTGATAAATATGGGTGTATGTTTATATGCATGGAAAATGTTTAAATATTGTTAAAGTATTAAATATTTTGGCTTACTATTTTAAAGTCTACTTTCAAAGTCAGCCGATCTATTATGTTACAGTCAATGCCTGCCAAACATTTATGGTGCAACTGATCCGGTGCAACTGATATGGTGCATCTCAGAATTGCAAAATGAGAATGCTTCAAGACAGTTCACGAGGCCGGTATCACCTTTGTACAACCCAAGTGTGAGAAAGGAAAATTAGAGTGCCACTCATTCATGTACATATAGGGAAACATATTAAAAATGCACATCCAGTAATCAAATTTAGCCTTGTTAAAAATGTAGCCTTGCACCTCACAAGTCATTATGGAGTTCAAAAGAGGCTTCAGGAAATAACCATTCTTTTCCTGTTTTTAGGATTTTATCCAGACAAGAAAAAAGAATGTTAATATGCATAACACATAATATCACCATTGGATGCCTGGAGGAGGGCTGGGGTGTTTCAGGTGAGCCGACCCTAACAAGGGTAGCTGATGGGTCCAGGCTGGGTTTCAGTGTCTGGCCACATCTCTCTCATGAGCAGAGAGCTCTTCTGGCCAGCAGAGGCCTGGGCTTCAGTGGGAGCGATGCTCCCAAGAGGACACAGGTGAGCAGAGCACACAGGAGTGTTCCTCTTCCATTCTCAGCCATGCACGTGATGCCCCACCTTGGGCGAAGTGTGTGACACAGAGAGGAGTGCCTGAGTTTGAGCAGTTGACGTACTTGTGCAGGAAAAGAACACTAGATGCCAAGAGCAAACATTTTGCATCAATGATCAAGACTGGGTTATATTTATCCCTGCAATGAAAATAACTTTTAAACATCTGAAAGTCTTTTACCAGCTTAGAATGTTACAGGAGGAAAACTTTGGATCTTCTCAGGGAGTTGGGTTGGTAGACCCTTCGTCCCACCATCATTTCTATTCAGTCCTGAGCTACAGTGCCTAGAAAACAAGGATTAAGATAAAAAAAAAACTGCCATGGCTGGATCTACTCAAATTTTCTCTAAAGTTTTTGCCAGGAAAAAGGACATGCAAAAACTTACAGTGATCATAAAGGAAAGGAGCATAGCTATTATTTTTGTTTGTTGTAATTATCTGACAGAAAACCTTAGGGAGGGGTTAGATCAATTCTGAGTGAGGCTATTAAGCCACTTAATATTAACCTAAACACAAAGGCAATGCAATTCCTTTCACTAGAGAAAAAATACTATTTAAACAAATAGCAATAACAATAAATATAAAGTATGCAAATGAAAATCTGTCAGAGAAATAAAACTTTGGCTAAGGCAAGAAGACCAATACATGGACCAGTTTATGAATGAAAGCTCAATATTGTAAATATTGCACATCCTCCTATTAGTTTGAAAGTTGTACATAACTCTAAACAAATATTTGAGAAAATTTTATGTGTAACTTGATAACCTTGCTAATAAAACTTGGAAAGAATATGCAGGGAGGAGCAAACTTGTCCTACCTGATCTCAGGAATAATTGTAATAATGCAGTGAGATGGATTGGGGATAGACTAAGACCTCAGAAAATGAGTCTTAAATGCATCTGTGGAAACCTGAGCTATGAAGACATCAGCAAATTTATAAGTGTAAAGTGGTTGATATATTCTGCTGCTATAAAAGCTTATACATATGAGAAAATGACATTGAATTCTTCATATTTTATGCAACTTGTTTACAAATTAACTATATATATCAAGTTTAAAGCTTTGAGAAAATATTGCTGAATATGTGTTTCTTAGCTCAGTAGAATAAATTTAGACAAAATTTAAAAGCCCAAATCCTTAAAATTGAAACTTTAATTCACTGAGAAAAGAAAAAGAGCATTATAAAACAGCAAAGATTGGACACTGATTAGATTTGTTAGCAACACATAAAAATGCCTGAGATTAGTATTCAATTCCAGCAAACGATTTATGTAAATCAGTGTAATGCAAAAACAGTCACAAGAGAAATAAAATGGATGATTATAGAAGAAATAATTCTAAATGTTCAATACAAATATGAATAAATACCCTGTTCACTCAAGAAACTGTATATGAGTACTTCATTGAGATGTGATTTTATAATCATCAAGTTAAAATGCCCAAATTTGGTGAGAAACCCTTATTTCTCCATTGGGAAGGTATGTTAGTATAAAAATGTTGGGAATCATTTGGAAATATTAGTATAACTTGGTATATGATTCTGTGGCCCAAGGTTTTCCCAATAACATACATATTCCAGAGAAATTAATGATCACACACAAATGGATATTCATTATTGTGTCATGCTCTTGATATGTGTATACTATATGTACACATGCAGACAATGTTTATGGCAGTGTCATTTGTCATAGAAAAGAATCTCACTTGTAAAACAACCAGTGAAAAATCAGTAAACGGATGACACAACATTTGCATGGATAAGTCTCTGAAAGACAAGACAGTAGTAAAAAGTTGAAGGAATCCTCGTTTACCCCACATCAGTAACTCTGGGCAGAGCTGCATGAGTTACAAAAGAGTCTTAGGTAAAGGAAGGACGCTGCTGATGAGGTTCTCTCTGTCTGTCTGGAGAAGTAATAGCATAGTGTTATATTGCAATGATGGAACAAGAAATTATGTTCTGAAATCAAATGCTGTATGGCAACATGATGCTCTAGCAGACACTTTTCTCAAGTTAAGTGGACAAGGAACACATACAATACACACACATGAACACAAACACACACATAAAGACACAGCCAAAGGACCTCTCTCCTATGGGAGTTTACCATGACATTCTCTGTTCCGTCTCCCATGAGCATGCCTGCCAACTGAATGAATTCTGTGAAAAGAAGGGTCACTTACCCGGGGGTGTTCCCCGCACTCACCCACTATGAGTCTCGGTTCCTTGAAGCTTCTTTTAACTTGGAACTGTGCAGTAGGAAAGAAATAGACCCGCCTGGCTGTGAATTCTGGTCCCGTCACTCCTGAGAGATGAAGGACAAACTCTCTTCAGTTTCAGTTTCTCTCCTGTAAAGTGGGGATCACAGAATCACATCAAAAGCAATGGTGTCCTTTGCAGACTTGTGTGCAGGATAAACGTCTGTAAATAAGCTTAACTAAATCACAGCAGAGTCATAGTGTGGGTCAACACACAGCCCCAAAGACCTGAGTCGGCCCTCTGCCATAGCGGAAAGATACCCATGTCCTATCGTACAAGAATGAAGGCTCGGTGCACATTCAGGGTCTGTCCACCCTTCATATATTTCATTCACTGTCACTATTTTGCAATTTTTTTCTTCATGCTGGAAAAGTTCAGGAAGTGATGCTACATCTGTAATGTTCTCTTTAGGCCTGGAGGTGGAGAGAGGGCAATCATTAACCGTACACACTTCTGCAGCCTTTTCATTTTAAAATATCCCTAACTGGGCAGCACTCCTCCCTCGGAAACTGGCCCGCTGTCCCACTCGGCAGAGCACCCGGGTCTAAGTGAACTTTTGTCTTCCCAATGCTCCTTACCTACCAGAAAGTTCCTTTTATGTCCTGTGTGACTTTCAGGCATCTGTGGACTGTACGAGGATTGAGACGGGGAAAGGGACACTGTCTTCTTGACCCCTTGGTCTTTCTGTACTCTGGCACATGTGTGTGGTTGGGCAGTTGCCCCAGGGACAGCTGAAGGACCCTGGCTGAGGTGATGCCACTGGGACCGAAGGGCTCCAGGCTGTGACACCACTGTGACCTGTCCGGCACTACTGAAGAACTCACCTGGGACCTGTGGAAAGCCCCGCTCCCTGTTTGCAGGTGCTGGGCCCTGGTTGGGGCTCCCCTCTGTTGGGAGCTGGAGGCAGAAGGTGAAGGACCGTGGCCCATGACAGTGCACTGGGATAAGGGGCCACCGTTTTTCCCCTGGGGATCCCTCTTGCTCTCCAGGCACAGTGCAGTTCATCCAGGGCCCATCTGTGTGTACTGCGAGGCCCACCCTGCACTCCCAGTTGTCGCTGATCCTTGACTTTGGCCTCTGTCATCTGAACTTCTTGATCAGAAGACTCATGTGTGACCAGCCTGTCTCTCCAGGACTGTGTCAGTCACTCTCTCCCTCCCTCCAGATCTGATCAAAAGAACATCAACAACACCAGGCCCAGGGGCTTCAGGGTGAGATCAGATTTTCAGAGTCTCTTGTCTTCAGGATGCTCTCCCCTCAAGGAGTCTGAGGTCTGCAACCTACAGGATACTTTCTGGGCTTGGATGGGTTTCTCTGGCAGGACCCATGGGCGGTTCTGACTTGCCCTTAAAGTGTATTTTAAAAACTGGTCTAAATATAACACTTGAGCTCTCAAAACACCCAGTTTTCCTAAGTTTAGGCTACTTAGTCACACCCTAAACTACAACATTGCCCTACAGTTACACAAAAATGTTACAAGCTTAAATTTTTTGGGGGGAGCTCACATAAATTTCTTTTTAATTTGTTTTTGCCTTTACAGGGTTCTGGATTTGTTATAGTTTTGATGAAAATCTGGTTATTTGAGTATTCAAGAATTACCAAACTCACAAAAACATTAGAGGGAAAAAACTGCTAAGCTAAAGGTAAACATCAAACTTACAAACAACACTTAAAATGTAGTAACCCAAATATAATATAAGGTTAGAATGTGTGTTGACTTGGGGTTCGCATGGTTTAAAAACAAGTTAGTTTAAATTGACCATAAAAATTACTAATATTTATATTAGCCAATCAGGAAAGTATTTTTGTTCGTTAAAAATTTAAGATGCTGTGTTCATTGCCTCACATGGTGTGTGTGTGTGTGTGTGTGTGTGTGTGTGTGTGTGTGTGTAACAGGATCTCACTGTGTAGCCCAAGCTGGTCTCAAACTCATGGTGATCCCTGACAATGCCCACACAGATTGGATGTGGGTACTTGCAGTCCTCCAGGAGAATGATGTGGCCCACATGAATGACGAGAACCAGCAGACGAGGTATAAAGATGGCAACTGTTTTGTCCACCACGGATGGTTCCTGCAGGCTGGTCCTGTTGCTTGCAATCCTAACAGGCACACAGGAGCAGTGCACACCCCCAGCCCCCAAAGGAGCTGTAAAATGGTGCAGGTGGGCAGTGTCACCTGCAGCCTCTCTCTCTACCCCAGATGCACTGGGGCAGGAGGCAGGGGCCAGCATTACAGGTGCTTTCAAAAGTAACCAACGTGTGAATGTTTCAGGTTGCTTTCTCCTTAAGACTGATCAGAGCTCCTGTTCAAATATGCAGTCCTATATGAAAGGGAGGCCTTTCCCCAGGATCTGCTCTGACTCCAGGCTGAAGAAGCAGCTGTGCGCCCCAGCCTGCCTCAGCTTCCTCCTGATGGGTGGCCCTGGAAGCCCCCGTCTACCACCCCAGTGAGTGTTACTTTAAAAAATTATTGTTACATCTAATTACGTTGGGTGTAAGTCAAAATCAGTGAGTTTTCCATGTCTCAAACAATAAAGTCTTCTAAAGGCTTTAAAATATTCTTAATTAAACTTACAAAAACAAGACCAAAACCAAAATCCTCGTTTCATCAAGAGGATTTTGTATGTGTTC
Organism: Cavia porcellus; assembly: GCF_034190915.1. Taxonomy (NCBI): domain Eukaryota; kingdom Metazoa; phylum Chordata; class Mammalia; order Rodentia; family Caviidae; genus Cavia; species Cavia porcellus. The sequence continues at coordinate 50,616,428 of NW_026947500.1, read as the reverse complement.
TGTTACAAGGCTCTTGATTACTTAACTGAATTTTAAGAGTTAGTTTATAACTAGTTAAATAAATAATTGTTAATCTTAGGTTATATATCTGAGACTAAAGAAATACAGGATAAAATATGCAGTGAATTGGAGCTTTATCTAACATTTAAAAACTTAGGGTTAATAGCATGTAAGTTTAAAACATGAAATAGTCAATAATTCTTTTTTATACTGCATTACATCGAGGCCTTACACATAAAAAATGCATTTCTGGTGTCTCTGTTCTTTGTACTTAATATAATTCAGTTCTGCCATTTAAAACGATCTATATCTATTGGCTTTGACTATACAAATATTTCTTATTAAATAAGTATGACACACGGATAAGTACTTGTGGTGCTCTTGCTCTTTTTATTTTACATATTTTGTGTAGAGCATTGCAGCTGTGATCTGTGAGTACTGTACAAGAGCACGACTTCTGACAGACAAACTATGTGTAGGTCACCACCATTAAAGTCCCCTGATATCCAGAAATATTAGAATAGTTAACGTTCAGACCCACTGTTGGGCTGGGGACCAAGTTCAGTGGCACAGAGCCTGCCCTGCAAGGGTGAGGTCATGAGTTCAATTCCTGGTTCCACAAAACAAACAGACAGACAGACAAACAAAAGGAGTAATCACACAGCCAATATTTTGGCCCTTGCCTTCCATCTTTATCCAGGACCCAGAGCATGAAGGGACCCTTCTATAAGATCCCGTGAATCTCATGAGACACTCAGCCTCCGAGGAGGGGGATGGTTGGGCTCCAGAGGACAGGAGTCCACCAATGCACATTCTGCACAAAGAAGAGTGGCTAAAGGGCAGCCTGTTTCCCTTGCTTCCCAAAAGGCCATGTGGTCCAAGCAAGACTGTGACCCATCCTGGCAGATGACAGGAAGCGTGGAGGGCGAATCCACAGGAGCTCCTGGCTCCTCACACAGCGTGAAAGTGTTACAAGCAGCTGAGTTAGTTGGAAATATCATAGGCAGTCAGACAGGACTGGGCCCTGGAAGGAGCCAGTGCAGAAGCCCAGATACCTTGTAACTGTGGGGGAGACAGACAACTCGGCTGAGGGTCAGCCACAAGACAAAAGGCAAAACAAATGCAACCAAACCCAGAGTGTAAACATCACGGATTGGTATTCTAATTATATGGATAACCTGGAGGAAGCCAGGAGTCACCATCCCTAACCCCTACAGGAAGAGTCTGCTCTTCAAGCGTGCCCACTTGCTACATGACTCGCTTCCCTATTTGCTCCAGATTTAATCCATTTTGCCTGAGCAATTACACTTGTAATCTTATTGCTTGACATAGTTCTGTCCCACCTCATGTCTGCCTGCCTTGCGAGTTCCCATGTTTCCCCACCTTGTTGCTACCTCACCTTTGGTTTCGCTCCATTAAAATCCCTAGAAAAGACAAAGTCTTTGGCAACCGACTCTGGATCCCTTCTGTCTCTCTCTCAGATAGAAGCTTTCTTTCTCTCAGTAAACATATTCTGTTCTTAACCTCTGTTGTTTCTAAAATTCATTCTTCGATTTTAGAGAGCACGAATTTGTACCAAACGTAGAGTAAGTTGGGAGTTCCATTCCTCTATATCGAAAGCAACCCCTGAGCAAACAGATGCTTCACTGACCTTCACAGATCTGTGAAGTCTGAGTTTAATTCACATGGGTCGTACTTCGACTTGGTCTCAATCATCTAGCAGGGAAGTACTATAACCAAAAAAGTAATGTCATTAATAATGACACAAAATGAGCAGAACTAGAGACAAAAAGGGGATTCAAACAACACAACAGTTGTTACCTGTGATGTCTTAGCCTTCAGTCATAAAAAACCTAAACTCCCATCCGACTCACTTGTGTAAATGTGTCCTTCGGTCTCTTGTGCTGTATATTGTTATTATTTTATTTTGAGGTGTATTAAGGTATCCCTCAAGGAGAATTTTGGCTTCTTATATATAGGTTTGTCTAGAGGCTAAAAATGCCAATATAAAATATTTTAGCTACTAAACTTTGTGTTATTCATTTCAGAGTTTATATGTTTATGTTGCCTGTAGTCAACCATTACATGAATCCTTGAATCTGCAAAATAGAAGTCAATTCTCAGATTCTAAACCTAAAAACAAGATAATGGTTGGATAGCCACAGGGACATAGTTTTTTATTCAGTGTAGTCTTTGGGTATACAGATTTCTCAGACACACAAAGGGAGAGGTCTATATGTTTTGAAATTTAACTTGTTGTTTTAGGGATTAAAACCTCAAAACAAAAAGATTTATATATTAAAGATAATTCAACGTTATTCTACTTCTAATTTTTGGTCCATTTTTATTTGACATAATTATAAAATTTGTATCCTTGCGAGTTTTATACTGCTGTACACTAGCAAAAAGAACTTTGTTATATATTTGTATTATACCAAAATACCTGTAATGTGGCCCTACTGTTCTGTATGCAGTCCCCCCCCCCCTGCCCCTGGGTGACCTAATTGATATGTTAATCAATGCTCTCCTCTGTAAGAATTGTGAATCCCTGGGAACCTAACCTAATTGATATGTTAACCATTGTTGTCTTCTACAAATAACAGATGTGGTGCTAAAATAAGTTGACAAAGAATTGTTAATTACTGCTAGACTACTCTATCTCTGCTAAGGAAAACAAAGGTTTTCCTAATTTCCTTAGCAGATTTACTGATCCACACCCATAACCCCTTACTTTGTAAACTGTGATATGTACTTAAAGCCTGCAAGCTTTGATGAGGACACACAGATTTGCGACTTCAATTGTACTGTGTCGCTGGGTCCAGGATAAAATAAATCAGCGCTGCTTTTTAAAATATTTCTTTGCCTCATTTTTGAACTCGAGTTTGGGGGCTCGTTTGTGGATTATAAGATATACCTCCTAGTAAATATAATGCTCAGCTGTGCTATTATTAAAACAAAATGCCACCTATATATTTCAAAGATAACTCAGATGATCTTTCTTCAGCCTTCAATGATTTACAATGATGGTTTGTAATGATTTGTTCCTAGTGGGTGTCACAATGCTAATTAGAGTTTGTTGCCCAATTTAGATCTCAGTCCTCAGCCTGAGGAAATAGGCCACCCATCCCTGCCACTCAGCTAACTCAGAAAGTCCCCACACAAAGTTCCCACTCAGTCTGCAGTTATTGATATGATTGGGTGATTTGAGTTCACTGAGGGGCCAAGGGGAAGAATGCAGTGGCTGCCCCTTGGGAGCAAAAGGTTAAAACTTTTAGAGGAACTCAGGTAAAAGATCCCACACTCAGCAGGCAGACAGAGGCAGCAGCCAACCTTTTGATGTGAGGCCCACACATTCCTGCCCCAGGGTCCTGACCTGTCTTATCTAAAAGATAGATAGGTGCAACCTCCTTATCCACTGTCTACCCCTCTCTATGGATGATTATCCATGGATTCCTTATCTAAGGCTAAAGGCCTGAGGCTGCTTTCACCCCGAAACTTATGAAAACCTCAAAGGCTCAGCAGTGTGATTCCTCTCCTGCAACTCATTGGCTGCCCTTCCTTGGCAGAGCATCCTGTTAAATAAACTCTTGTCTTTTCCAAAGTAAAATAAAATGGCCGTAATTGTATTAAAAAGGAAGAGATAATTAGAGTCACCTCTGCAGGCCTGGGAACTTGTGCACAGGGCCAGTGTTGGTGAGACTCAGCCATGGGTCACACACAGAGCAGACCCTCCACAGAGGGTATTCAGGGTTCCTTCTGCCTTCAGTCATCTGCTCCTCACACCCTTCCTGGGCAGCTCCCAGCCCAGTCCAGTTTCCTCACTGTATTGCTGAGGTCACCAGGGAGGATATGACACCTCTTGGGGGGAACGGGGAGTAGCTTCTGCTTTTGGGTCTGAGCCCCTGTCCTTCATGACCAGAGCAGGACACAAGGAGACAGCTCTGATGTGGAGATGGCACTTGCTTTGCTGTCCTGCTTCCTGGGCTGTCTGCAGGTTGTTGCTCTGCAGCTGGTGCAGGGTGACTCCCTCTAAGGCCTTGCTCTGTGGCTCTGCCCTGGGATTTTCTAGCTGGGCCCGGGGGATCCATGCTGCTCCCCCAGAGAATCTGTGGAGATGACGCTCATGATGCTTGCTGTTATTATCTTACTGAATAAATTAAGCTTCTTAAAGACTGTGGTAACAGTTACCTTATTGTGATTTTATTTCTTTGTTTTACTTTTTTATTTCTTTGTTTTACTTCTTTATACCAGTTTTGGTTACAGTTCTTTCGTTTTTGTTTGTGAGTCAGGTTAAGCATCTTTTCACAAAGCTATGAACTTGTATTTATGTCTAGATATAATAGCCTTGTCACCATAATTGTGAAACTACAGTTTGTTTTGTGAGACATACACACATGTGACACAAATTCAAAGATCATGTGGCCCTTAGTATGACTTTTTTTGAACATAAAGCATCTCATTATCCATGGCTTATTTATTAAGAAATACTTATTTGAATCCTTTTTCTTTTTTTCCTAGAAATTTTCATGCAGAATTTTAAAAATCAACTTCTTGTGAAGAGAAAGTTTGGTCTGAAACATGAGAACACTTCACGTAAAAATCCATGGAAAAAGACAATTTTAGTTATGTTTGTTTATGAAACTGTTACAATTAAGCCTCTAAGTAGATCAGCCTGAAGGAGAAGCTAAGTTAATGTCTTAAATATTTTTACTACTGGCAACTATATGAAGGATTTCTCTTGTCAATGACTTATGAATTGACACAACATTCTCTCTGGCATGAAAAATGTGTAGGGTAGGAATATAACCAACTGTTGGCAGGGGAAAACTCAGCTTTCTTTGGTTGAAACTCAGAGCATTATCTTCCTATGACAACAACACATCATGAGTCAAGGGCAGCACTTTTGGCTTGGTCTTTCATATATGTTGATCCCACCATAGACAAGTAAGTCTATCATTGTTCACATTTTATTTCCAAGCAGGAAAGTAAGGCCACCGAAGAAAGGGGAACAATCATATATGCATCTTTATTGAAGAAAGGAAAGGTTATCTACAAATCTCTACACTTGTTGGCATAAATAGAGACTTTCTTCCAAGTCCCAGAAGTCTTTTCCTCAGATATTTCTTGGGCTGTTGCACAGAGCTGGAGAAATCTCTTTCTGGAACAACATCTGCTCAATTCCTGGATCTCAGTGAATCTATGACAGTTTGTCCCCGCCAAAACTGACCCATCTTTTATAGTAACCATGTTAGTCATTTTCTCTTTGCTGAGACAAAATGCATTTTCAAGGAGAAGAGGTTTATTTTAGCTCGTGGTCTCAGAAGTCTCAGTCCATGGTCAACTGGCTTAGACAACCCAAGAGCATGGTGGCAGGGGATGGGCAAAGGAAGACTTGCATCATGGTGGCCAGGAAGTAGAGAGAGAAGGGAAGAACTGGAGAAATGAACTCCTCTGATAACACCCCAGTGACCAGTCCCCATCCTCTGATCATGCGAGGCTTTGAGGAGACATTCCTGATCTGAACCCAGCAGCTTCTGTCTACTCCATGACTCAGGAATATATCTTAGACTATAGCAGATTGCTCATCGGTGTCAGCCTGTGTGGAGGGACTGGCGAATTCAGCTGATAGAGAAACGCAGATGAACCAAAGTCTTAGCATCTTGTTCTACAGAGGAAGAATCCTGAGGGATGTTCTGCAAGTTCCTTCCATCTGCTGTAGGACTGAGTTCAGTTTCATGAGGTATAACCCAGAGAAGTAATTCATCCCTACATTTCCCCATCCATATTTCATTCTTCTTGTGAGTACTCTCTGCTTTGGGATGACTACTTTCAAAAAGAGAACATTTCTCACAGAATTGACGTGATTGCAAACACTATCCAAAGTGCGAGTGGTCCTCATGACTACCCTTCTTTTAGGCTAACTGGTCACAAATGTTTGACTCTCCTATGATTTCCCTCAGGTTTTCTAACACTGCAATATCTGGAAGAACTCTGGTGTATGTGATCAAATGTTGAAATCCTGCTGTTAAGGATTAAAAACTGGTGTTCAACTTAACACCAGCTGAATTAAATTGCTATGTTGCTGAGTGTAGATGGCCCATCTGAGGAAAGGTGCCAGCATAAAAGGACACATGGAAAGGAAGAGTGGCATTGTGGGTTTTCTTAAGTGTTGTTGTTTGGAGCTGTTGGTTCTCCTGGAGGAGCTTGTGAAGTTCTTCTCTGATATGAACTCAGCCGTTATCATCAGAGGAGCTCGGGACCTTGTTGCTATGAATGGCTGTGGTTCACTTTGGGGGAGCTCTGGTCCTTAAATTGAGCATCACCTCCTGATTCCCGAGGGGAAGATTTGTGCTGTTCAATTTTCAGAAAAAGCTTGTCATGCTGGCTTTCTGTTGTGTACTTGACAGTTTTCATTGTCAGAGGAGCCCAGGACCTCACTGTTGCTGAGGATGGCTTAGGTACTATTCAGCGTAGCCCTGGTCCTTATCTTGAGCATTGCTTCTTGCTCCAGTGCAGATTCTTCCACCTACTGGCATAGACCCTTCATCCCGCTGGCACAGACTTTCTAGCTTCCACTGCTGACAGTTGGACCTTTCTAGTGCAGAACTGTAAAAACAGATTTGCATGAGTCACTGTTGTGGGCCTCCAGTTGGACTTGTGGGAGGCACTGTCATGGGCTTTAGGTTTCCAGTTGGACTCATGCAGGACATTGCTATGGGATTCAGGCCTTCTGATGGATTTTCTAGGTCTTTAGCGTTGTGGACAGATTTCCTGCTCTTTCTTGTATTTAACTCTGGATGGGCCATCATAAAATAATGTTATAAATTCTGTGTTATAAATTCCTGTAATTGTTCTCCTTGCACCTCCTGACCATGACACCTACAGTACTCCAGTGTGATAGTATTAATAGGAAGAATAGTTGGGAGGTAATAAAAATCAGATAAGGTCCTAAAGGTGGAGCCCTAATGAGTGACTTTTGTCCTGTTGAGTGTGTGAAAAGAGGCCTTGCTCCCTTTGTGCTCTCTGTCACTCCAAGTTTGAGTAACAAGTTAGCAGCAGACAACTTGGAAGAAAGCCTTCCACAGAGGGCTAGGTGTGTGGCCAGTGACCAATTGGTAAGAACAGCAGTACGGAAGTGGAGCTGGGTTGACTCAGCCTTCTTAGCAAAAGACAGGGATCTGGAAAGGACCACAGCAGCAGAAGCACCACCAGCTCAGAGCAAGCAAAGTGCACAGAAGGGAAAAGTAGAAGGAGGACTTCTTCAGACGTGTACTGAGGGACTGTTCTGGTAAGATGTGTCATTCATCACGGTGTGTGAAGGCGACACAGCCATCATCAGAGCTGCAGCTAGGACTACAGCCTGAGAATTTATGGGTCCCCAGTGGGGGGCAGCATTTCCTCCACCTCAGTCCCACTGTTCCACCAGTGCCTGCCAGAACCTTCACAGCGAGGCTGCCTGGATGCACCTGGCTGTAAGCTAGTCCCAGAGGAAGACTGGATGGGCCCTGCTCAGCTGTGTGCGTGTGATGTTTCATTCATGCGGGTGAGAAACGGAAAACTTTGCTCCTAAGGGTTCCAGGAAACAGTGTGGATTAATCCAGAATTTAGGATCTTACAGCCTTCAATTTCTTAACTTTCTGACTTTCCGGGGACCCATCATCTCTTTCCCATTTCCTATTTCTCCTCTTTGGAGTAGGGTGACTCTGTCTGTTTTATATGCCTCCTCCCTCATATACAAGCCCATAGCATGTTTGTTTTCAGACTCAGAGCTGGACAGGAATTCTGCCTCATAATAAATTAAAATGTGACCCTCATCTTTGTCTTATCTACTTAATATTGACCTAAGACTTTGGACTTCAGACCTCAGGGTTGATGGCAGAATACATTAAGACTGAGATTGTTGACATGGAGTGAATGTGTTTTGAATGCAAGAGGAATATGAAACTTGGGAGACTGGGTTGGACTATCAGGGATTGATTGTTTGTGCCTTCCTAAAGCTTTTATGTTAGAATCTTGACTGCTTGGGAAAGGAAGTCATGAGGGTGCAGCCCTTTGAGAGGGGTGAGACAGTTCCCTGTGCCATTTTTCTATAATGAGACATCAGTGGTATGTACCCAGGAGGAATGTGCTCCCCTATGTCCATGCCAATATTCTGATTTTGGACTTCTAGCTTCTTGAACTGTAAGGAAGAGATTTTCATTATTTGTAAACTATCTCACCAGTAGTATTTTATTATGGGAGGTAATCTAAGTAAGACATCAAGAAACCACCAAACATCCATGCACATTACACTGCAGTACAAGGATTTAAATGAGAATCTGCCGAAGTGGGAGAGGCTTAGTGCAAAGACTAGAGGATCCCAAACCGGAAGTTCCAGTGCCCTCAGGACTGCATTAACCTTGGCTCCATGAGGACAGTAAATGGGGGTGGTGGCAAGCCAGGAAGCTTGGCCTTGGTGTCCAGAGTTTCAAGAGGGCTTGAGTATGTGTTGACCACATCACTGATTTTTAGATTCAAGCTGCTTCTGGAGGATCAGACATTATCTTCATTCAAAGTTGTTTTGGATTTTGAAATTGCAGCAGAACGTGTGACAAAATCCCATCATAAATCATACTTTTAGACTGTCTGACAACCAGCACCTCAGGTAGAGGCAGACAATCCTACTAGGCAAGGTCTTCCACTGGTGGTCTCATGGTAGCTCAGGGCAAAGGCTAGAACTTTTGTCAGGAAAGCTTAATTCTTTGGTACACTCTCTCTGTCAGCTGGAGTAAGGAACACCCCAATGAGTTGGATCAGCATAATTCTGGGTGTGTCCTAGGGAATTCACTGCAGACAGAAGACCCATCCTGGGCAGACTTGTTGCCTGAATGGTACAAAAGGGAAATGAACAAGGAGGGCTGCTTCTGCATGTTTGCCGGAGTTCCATTCCTCACCCTGATCTTGGGTGTCATCTCCTGGCTTCTGGTGCAGACCCTTCAGCCTCCTGATGGACTCACATGGAATGGTATGGTAAGCTCTGAGCCTTAGACTGGGTCCTTCAGCCCCATTGCACAGTCCTTCCACACTCTCCCACTCCAGACTCTGCGGACGCCCATTGCAAGACAATCTTGTAAATATTTATACATTTGTATATCTTGCTTTAAATTGGTGTCTCTAGTGAGCCCTAACTGGTGCTCCCCCAAATATAAGACACCAATTAGAGTACCTTTATTCAAGACCATATCTCAGGAATCGACTGGAGAACAGAATATATATATATATATATATATATATATATATATATATGAAAGGACTTACAGGATTACAGCATCAAAAGTAGGATAGTTTAAAATAGTCATCTGCATGCTGGGAAGCCAGAGAGTCCAGGGTATCCTCAGTGGACATACCACGGGGTCCAGCGACTACTTCAGGAGCTTCTGGGTGGCTGTGACTACTTTACTTCATGGCCTGTGCATCATTAAGATGTGAAGTACAGTCTGTGTACTGAAACTTTTTGGCTAAGAGTTCTTTTCTTGATGCAAAGGGCTCCAGTCTGTCCCTTACTCTAATTCTCATTTAGTTCTTATGGATTAGTGTTGTTGGTTTCCACTGAAATTATTGGTGCTCCAGTTTAACACAAACAAGAACCTATAAGATTTAAGAAGCTTCTGTTTCTAAATTATTGTCTTTGAGGGAGAAATAGAAAGCATTTTAGAGTTTCTTTTTCTAGGAAAGAAAAAATGGAAAGAATAAGGAGGGTAATTAATGACAAATAAGAATTTTCACGTGTCAGGAAAGAAAACAAATGTGGCACAGCTGTGTAAAGATTTTTTTGCGGCACAAGATGGTTTTTTTAAAGCCATTGTTTTATTTTAAGTTCAGGTTTGTGCAATAATTTGAATATAAATTACCAAAGATGTCACTATGCACAATTTAGAGAAACTGTTCAAAAGAAAGGACAAGAAAGTGCATTTTAATGTTGATAATATGCAAGTAGATTTTCTACGCATTGTGAGCAAATTAAAAAATATTGGAAACATTTATATTATTTTATAAATACTATATTATAAATTCTGTATTATCTATATTATTTATAATACTATTTACTTATTATAAATATTTTATAAGTTGCTTAACATTTATAAATATTTTACAATCTTCTTGATATTTTTTAACCATCTCCATGAGGAGCGTTCTATATATTTTCAAATTGTATTCCAGGGAAAATGTGTCTCTGGAGATATCTTAGAATATGGTTTATATTCCAACAATTTAGCTAGTGACTTTGGGGTAATAATCTGAAAATTGAATGCTGGCATTTTTAGAATAATTAAATTGTGTTAGTGCATCTCCACTGAATTCTTGATGTTGAATTTTAGCAATTTTGATGTAATCAAAAGAACTTTTGGACTATCATTTTCACAGATTCTTTGACCTCCTTGTTTCTCAAGCTGTAGATCAGAGGGTTCAACATGGGAATGACAGTGCCATAGAATACAGAGGCCACTTTCATGTCCTCCTTGGAGTGTTCAGAAGGGGGCTGTAAGTACATGTAGGAGAGGGTCCCGTAGAAGATGGTGACAGCTGTGAGGTGGGAGGCACAGGTGGAGAAAGCCTTCTTCCTCCCCGCAGCAGAAGACATCCTTAGGATGGCAGCCAGGATGTAGATGTAGGAGAAGGTCACGACCGACACAGTAAATGTCAAGTTGAACCCCACAAAGATAACAAGTATAATAATGTTGATGTCAATGCTGGAACAAGAAAGAGCAAGAATTGGGGGAACATCACAGAAAAAGTGATTGATGATGTTGGACTTACAGAAGGACAGGGAAAATGTAAAGCCTGTGTGCACAGAGGCATTTAGTGATCCCATGAGGTATGAGCCAGCTACTAGCAGGATGCAAACTGTTTGGGACATGATAATGGGATAGTGAAGTGGCTTGCAGATGGCTGTGTAGCGGTCCACTGCCATCGCTGCCAGGAGGTAGCAGTCGCTGGTCACAAATATTGCATACACCAATAACTGGATTACACACCCTCTGAATGATATGGATTTGTCTTCTGCCATGAAGTTCTGGAGCATCTTGGGAGTGATAGCAGATGTGTAGCAGATGTCAACAAAGGCCAGGTGTTGCAAGAAGAAGTACATGGGTGTGTGTAACCTGGAATCCGTGTTGATGAGCAGGATCATCCCAGTGTTACCCACCATGGATGTCACATAGATCACAAGAAATACCAAGAAGAGGATGGAGTGGAACTTCTCTTGGTCTCTAAATCCCAGCAGATAGAATTCAGTCACCTCGGTGCCATTTCTTTGTGTCATGGCTACCAAAAGTCTGGACAGGATGGAGAGAAGGACCAGGAAAAGAAGGACAATCTTCTGGAATTCCTCAAATGAAAGGTCCTTACCTTTCACATCGCTGTTTTTGACTTTGACTTGCCTAAAAGACACAAAGGGGTTTATTATTTTTGATAATACATTAGAGTTTTCAAATAAATTTGTCCTCTTTTTTGAACATATGTAACTTAAATGATTTTTTATTTTACAATGCTAAAAATTCCTAATATTGTGATACTTTAATTATGCTTTGGTACACCAAAAAAAGTTCAAATAAATCCCAAAATGGAACCTCTGAGTTTTACAGTGCAGTAACTTGAATTAATAAGTTCTGATTTTATAAGAAATACTGTGGAGTCTGGATTAAAATTCAAGTGAGGATCTAAATTGATATTATTACCCCAGTGTTAAACAGATTTATCGTATGTTGAGTATATATGGTTGAATAACTACTGAGTTCTACGTACGTGGTGGACGCTAGCTCTCTATCCAAAGAGCTGCTAGCAAAGATTGTTTTCCCATTTAGTGAGCAGCCTTTTCATTCTTGTTTCCTTCACTGTGCAGAAGCTTCTTTATGGGCCAATATCATGTTAGTTTTGTTACTATGGCTTTTTAGATAATTTGAAATGTTATTTTTATGCTTCCAGAATTATTTTTTTTCATTCAGAATTGCTATAGACATTCTTTTTTAAAAAATATGATTCCAATGAATCTTATGATTGCTATTTCTAGCTCTGTGGAGAATGTTGTTGGTATTTTACTAAGAATTGCATTGAACCTGTAGGCTGCTTTCAGTAATACGGCCACTGAGAAAGATGGTCTTTCTGTTCTCTAGTGTATTCTCTGACTTCCTCAGAATTCTGTAATTTTCATTATAGAGGCCTTTCACTTCCTTGGTTAGATTGATGCCTAGATATTTTAACTTTTTAAAGCTATTGTGAGTGAAATTGTTTTCCTGATGTCTTTCTTAGTGGGTTCATTACTGGTAGACCAACTGCTTTTGATTTTTGTATGTTGATATTATTTTCTTGATAAGGAGCTACCACATAAATAGTGCACATAAACCATAGACTTATTTGTAATAAAACATGTCACCAAAAAACCCAAAAAACCAGTATCTGGGGCTGTGGATTTAGCTCAGCATCATAAGCGCCTGCCTTGCAAACAGGCAGTCGTGAGTTCGATCCCTGGTACCGATAAAAAAAAAAAAAAACAAAAAAAAACCCAGTATCTAAAACATGTCACAGACCAACACTTTTAATGCATGACTCTAAAAATATAAACTACTGCCTTTTTCCTGTATACTAAACAATAACTGCACTTGTATGAGTTAACATTCAAATACAAGTTGGTATTTTTCAGTAGTCGCCTATTTTTGTTATCTATTTGTTAATTTATACTTTAATTATAGATCAAGATCTTCAACTTAATATTAGAGCAAGAAGAATTTTCTGAGTTATACTTACGTTGTACACATTTGAGGGAAATAAGCTTGCATTTTTCCAAAGGAAGTGCTTATGAACTAGCTTAAAAAATTCTGTGGTTTATCATTAACATATAATGCCAGCTTATTTTAAATCATCAATGTCTTTATTTTTCTGAATCATGATACTTTTTTCAAACCTTGACTTCCACTTTATTTTAAAACTAAAATGAATAAAAACGTTGATAGGGAATTTCAAAACAAAATATTAGGAGGTTAATGATGATTAATACATTGCATACAGTTATCTTCAAAGTAGTTATTCAGATTGCAAGATATAGGCATGAAAAACATGATCAAACAATGAAAGTACCAACTGTTCCTTTTTTTTTATTTAAGAGGAAAAAGAGAAAAACACAAAACAAAACAAAGCAGTGTAAGGTTACACATAATACATAACTACAAAAAAAAACATAACAGTAAGAAATCACCTGTTAATAGATTACATAATATCATCTTGGAAATAGTTGCTCAAATCACAGTATCAAAGAATACAAAGTAGACATTCAAACGGAGAGACTGCAAACAGCTGTGTTCAATGATCCAAAAACATTAATATAGTCAGCTATTTAACATCCCTAAACACACTTGTTGTTATATCCGTTAGAGCTCTTTTTTTTTCCCCTCCCTCTCTTTTTTATAACAAAATTTATACATTTTGGATTTTATTACTCCTCAGTTCTCATTACTCTCTTGGGGGGGAGAGAATAAAGTCAAATATGGCAAAACAAAGCTGTAAGTCCAAACCAAGGATAGACATAGCACATGATGTAGAACAGAGTACAAGGTCATCAACAATGGTTATCAACATTGTCTCTTGTTTCCTTAAAAGGAATTGTCCATCTCATTAGATATTATAAAGCCGGACAAAACAGTGGAGAACAAGACCAATAAAACTTAGGCATTGTGAACATTACAGGACTTCCAAAGGAGACAATAGTCAAACCAGAATGGGCATCTTTGTGAATCTTATTGCCTTCAAATTAGTTGCCTATACCTTCAAACTTGCTACTATCGCACAGAATGGAACAGAGTCTAATCAGTCAAAACAAGATCTTGGGAGTATTACAGGACTTCAAAACAAGTTAATAGGAGATCAAAAAGAGTTACTACTATATATCCTAATTTTTTAAGTTTTTCCCTTAATTAAAATAAACATAAGAAATAGCTAAATAATTTTTTTTAAAGAATAGTAGTTACCATAGTGTCTGTCTTTTTCCTTAAAATATTTGGATAAAACTTCATATACTATAGCTTCAAATATTTCCATATCAAAAAGCCCAGAGTAAAGCCTTTCTAATTAATAAGTGAAAATTTTATAAGGCTTCAAGGCCACATAATGGGGAATCATGATTATCACATATTTTTATATATTTGAATCATTACTTACATTAGGGAAACTATTCGGTTTTCATACATGCGAGATTGATTTATTTCACTTATGAGTATGGTCTCAAGCTGCGCCCATTTATTGATAAATATCTCAATGCGATCCTTCTTTATAGCTGAATAATACTCCATTGTATAGAAATACCACAACTTTTTTATCCATTCCTCAGTTGATGGACACTTGGGTTGTTTCCAAGATCTGGCGATTACAAATTGTGCTGCTATAAACATAGGTGCACATATATCCCTGTGGTATGATGCTTTCAGTTCTTCTGGGAATATGCCTAGAAGTGGAATAGCTGGAATAAATGGGATTTCCAATCCCAACTTTTTGAGAAACCTCCAGACAGATCTCCACAAAGGCTGTACCAGTCTACACTCCCACCAACAGTGCAGGAGAGTTCCTTTTTCCCCACAGCCTCTCCAGCATTTGTTGTTGTTGGTTTTCTTGATCCTGGCCATTCTTTCAGGAGTGAGATGGTATCTCAGTGTGGTTTTAATTTGCATTTCTCTAATGACCAATGATGATGAGCATTTTTTCATGTATTTATTTGCCATTTGCATTTCTTCATCTGAGAATTGCGTATTCATCTCAGATGCCCATTTTTGGATTGGATCTTTGAATTTTGAAGGTCTGAGTTTTTTTAATTCTTTATATGTTTTAGACAAGAGTCCCTTGTCTGAGAGAGAGTTCACTAAAATCTTTTCCCAGTTTGTGGGTTTTCTTTTCACTATGCTGGAGATTTCTTTTGACATGCAAAAACTTTTTAATAAGAAGTGGTCCCAGTTATTGATTCTGGGAAGTATTTCCCGTGCAGTTTGAGTCCTATTCATGAATTCTCTACCTACTCCTATGTCTCCAAGGTTTCTACCCAATTTGTCTTCCAATAGATTTAGCGTTTCTGTTTTAATATTCAGATCTTTGACCCATTTAGATTTTAATTTAGTACATGGTGATAGACATGGGTCTAGCTTTAGTTTTTGGCAAATGGAGAGCCAGTTTTTCCAGCACCATTTATTAAAGAGACTGTCGTTCTTCCAGTGAACCTGCTTGGCTCCTTTATCGAAGATAAGGTGGTTGAGTGTGTTTGTAGTTGTGGTTGTATCTTCTAATCTATTCCATTGATCTTCAGCTCTGTTTTGATTCCAATACCATGTTGATTTTACTACTGTTGCTTTGTAGTGTAATTTCAAGTCAGGGATTGTGATGCCTCCTGCTTTGTCTTTGCTGCTTAGAATTGCTTTTGTGATTCTAGGTCTCTTCTGGTTCCAGATGAAATTTAGGAGTGATTTCTCTAGATCTATAAGGTATGTTGATGGTATTTCTATTGGGATTGCATTGAATCTGTATAAGAGTTTTGGGAGAATGGCCATCTTCACAATGTTTGTTCTTCCTATCCATGAGCAAGGGATGTCTTTCCATTTTCTGAGATCATCTTCAATTTCCTTTTTCAGTGTAATATAGTTTTCACTGTATAAGTCTTTCACTTCTTTCGTAAGAGTAATTCCTAAATATTTCATTTTTTTGCTTGCTAATGTGAATAGTCCAGTTTCCCTTATTTCCCTCTCTGTGGTTTTGTTGTTTGTGTATAGGAATGCTATTGATTTCTGAGTATTGATTTTGTATCCAGCCACATTCCTGAATTTATTTATTGTATCTAAGAGTCTTTCAATGGAGCTTAGGGGGTCTTCTATGTAGAGTATCATGTCATCTGCAAACAATGACAACTTAACTTCTTCTTTTCCTATCTTTACCCCTTTTATTTCTCTTTCTTGCCTAATTGCTCTGGCTAGTACTTCCAGTACTATATTAAATAGGAGTGGTGATAAAGGACATCCTTGTCTTGTGCCTGATTTTAAAGTAAAGGCTTTCAATTTTTGGCCATTTAGTATGATGCTGGCTGTTGGTTTGTCATAAATGGCCTTTATTATATTGAGGTAAAGACCATCTATTCCAATTTTCTGTAGAGTTTTTATCATGAATAAATGTTGGACCTTATCGAAGGCTTTTTCTGCATCTATAGAAATGATCATGTGATTCTTATTTTTGGCTTTATTAATATGGTGAATTACATTTATTGATTTGCGTATATTGAACCATCCTTGCATTCCTGGGATGAATCCCACTTGGTCATGGTGTATAATCTTCTTGATGATTTGCTGGATCCTATTTGCCAATATTTTATTGAGGATTTTTGCATCTGTGTTCATTAGGGAGATCGGTCTATAGTTCTCTTTTTTAGTTGGGTCTTTCTCAGGTTTTGGTACTAGAGTGATATTTGCTTCCAGGAATGACTTAGGCAGGATTGCTTCCCTTTCAATTTCATTGAATAGTTTGAGGAGTGTCGGCATTAGGTCTTCTTTGTATTTCTTGTAGAATTCTGCAGTGAATCCATCTGGGCCTGGGCTCTTCTTGGTGGGTAAGGACTTAATTACATTTTCAATTTCAGTAACCGAGATTGGGTTATTCAACAGTTTTACATCCTCTTGATCTAGCTTTGGCACTTCATATGCTTCTAAGAAACTGTCTATTTCTTCTGTGTTATCAAACTTTTGAGAGTAGAGGTTTTCAAAATAGGTGTTGATGATCTTCTGTATTTCTATTGGGTCTGTAGTGACTTCTCCTTTTTCATTTCTTATTGCATGAATTTGAGCTTTTTCTTCCCTTTTTTTAATAAGGTTGGCTAGGGGCTTATCGATTTTATTTATTCTTTCAAAGAACCAACTCTTTGATTTGTTGATCCTTTGGATTGTTTTCTTAGTCTCTATTGCATTGATTTCTGCTCTGATTTTTATAATTTCCTCTCTTCTTTTGGCTTTGGGCTTGACTTGCTCTTCCTTTTCTAGCTGTTTGAGGTGTAGCATCAAGTTATTTATTTGTATTCATTCTGTTTTCCTGATGTGGGAACTCAGTGCAATAAATTTTCCTCTCAGAACGGCTTTCATTGTATCCCACAGATTCCGGTAAGTTGTATCTGCATTTTCATTTTCTTTTAGGTATTGTTTGATTTCTTCTTTAATTTCTTCTGTGACCCACTGATTACTCAAGAGTGTGTTATTCAGTTTCCATGTGTTTGTGGGATTTTTGCAGTATCTTTTATCATTAATTTCTAATTTCAGAGCGCTGTGATCCGATAACATGCAAGGGATGATTTCAGCTCTTTTGCACTTGTTTAAATATGTTCTATGAGCTAATATATGGTCTATTTTAGAAAATGATCCATGTACTGCTGAGAAGAATGTGTATTCTGATGTTGTTGGGTGGAACATTCTGTATATGTCTATCAAACCCATTTGTTCACAGGTATGATTCAGTTCTGTTATTTCTTTACTCATTTTCTGTCTGGTCGATCTGTCCCTTGGTGTCAATGGCGTATTAAGGTCTCCCGTTACAATTGTGTTACTGATAATTTGAGTTTTCATTTCTGTTAATAATTGTTTTATATAACTGGGCGCTCTGGAGTTTGGTGCGTATATATTTAAGATAGTTATCTCTTCCTCTTGGAGTTTTCCCCTTACGAGTATGTAGTGACCTTCTTTGTCCTTTATGGTCATTGTTGGTTTAAAGTTCACGTTGTCTGCAAACAGAATGGCTACTCCTGCCTTTTTTTGGATTCCTGCTGCATGAAGAATTGTTTTCCATCCTTTGACTTTCAGTCTGTGAGTATCCTTCTGGGTTAGATGGGTTTCCTGTAAACAGCATATGGTTGGATTTTGTTTCTTGATCCATTCTGCTAGTCTGTTTCTTTTGATTGGTGCATTGAGACCATTTACATTAATGGTTATTACTGTTAAATGTTGTTTAATTGTAGGATTCTTATCTCTCTGCTGTTGCATCTTTATCTTTCTGTTCTGTTTAATTATTTGCTTTGCTTAGTGGTTTTTTCCTTTGTGTATCTAAACTGTCTTTCAATATTTTTTGCAGGGTTGGTTTGGTGTTCATGAAGTTCTTCAGCTGTTCTTTGTCATGGAAGTATCGTATTTCACCATCTATTTTAAATGATAGTTTTGCAGGATATATCAGTCTAGGTTGGAAATCATTTTGCTTTAGGATCTGGAATACTTCACTCCATGCTCTTCTTGACTTTATTGTTTGTGATGAGAAGTCTGCTGTGATTCTGATAGGTTTTCCTTTATAAGTGATCTGTCTTTTCTCTCTGACAGCTTTTAATAATCTATTCTTGTGTTGGATTTCTGGGATGGTGATTATTATATGTCTGGGTGTAGTTTTATTTTGGTTATGACTATTTGGAGTTCTATATGCTTCACTGATCCTGATGTCAGTTTCTGATCTCATGCTTGGGAAGTTTTCAGCTATTGCTTCTCAAAATATCCTCTTGATATCCTTTATGTTGTCTCCTTCTTTTTCATTAATCCCTATCATTCTTATGTTATTCTTCTTTGCATCATCTTGCAGTTGTTGAATTGTTGTTTCCTGATTCCTTGTTATTTTTAAAAGATCTTTCCTTTCCTGTTCACTTGCTGCAATCCTGTCTTCAAAGTCTGAAATTCTATCTTCACTTTCATTAAGGCGGTTTTTACAACTTTCAGTGGAGTTTTTTATTTCCTGTATATCTCTGTGCATCTGCATTATGTATTCTGTTTGTTTCTTATATTGCTCGTCTAGGGATTCTATCTTTTTGTTTAATTCCTCCAATTTTTTATCTGTGTTTTCTTTAGATATATTTAGAATCTCTTTCATTTCTTTTATCATTTCTTCTTTTATCTGGGAAATTATTTCGAGTTTGAATTTCTTTAAAGCTTCCTGGAGTTGCTTGTCAACTTCAGTAGCTATTGTGTCTAATATATGAGGAGGATGGGATATATTTTCTTCTAAATACACTTCTCCTAGGGTTTCCTGAGATGGGCTGGAGGTTTGAGGTTGTAATTTGGTCTTTCGTTTTGTCATTTTCCTATATTTCTGTGTTTCAAGTGTTATTTGAAAGCCTCCTCAGGATCTGTTGAAAATCCCCTTCTATGTTTGCAGCTACTGAGACTCTGGCACCACTCTACCCCAGGCCATTGGGCCTGTAGAACCAATGGCCCTTCTCTGCTTGTTCAGAACTCCGCGGTTCCAGACAAGCTGGGCCTCAGGGACACTGTGCGCCCACCTGCCCCTTGGTAGATCCACAGCTCTTGGATCGCAGCCGGGTTAGGGTACTCACCACAGACTGCAGTGCCTCAGGAGCCTGTGATCCCTCCCTGCTTGCAGAGATATCCACAAACCTCCAGACAAAGGAAGGGCCTCCTGCGGGCACTCCGGATCTACCCCCCTCCTCCTCTGCACGCAGATGGCTATGAGTGGCTGGGCTCAGGCCGAGGTGCCTCAGGAACCCGGGACCCCTCCTCCTCCAGACAAAGGAAGGGGCCTCTGCAGGCGGCTCCGGATCCGCGCAGCTCCTCCTCCGCACACCGACGGCCAGGCGCGGCCCCAACTGTTCCTTTTGATAAATTAACAGAGATTTGTAGTCTAATTATCTTTGTTTGTATATATATATTAATTTATATATTATCTTTTTAATTTCTTTCTTGATATTTCTTACCTGGATAGCTAAGATACACTGATGGATAATTGTTCTTATCAGTCCTAAAATTCTCTGGTTTTGTGTCTTTCTTCCTAAATATCTTTCTGCGCTCCTCAGCATTGCTCGCTGTGGATGATGAACACTATGGACTCTTGCTGTGGAAGAAACGCGCTCCCTGCAGAAGCATGTACTACACATCTGTTCCTCTGTGAACCTCACCACCGCCATCCTCGAGGAGCTCATGACCCCACGCTCCATCCCATGGAGCAGCGGCTAAGGTAACGAGAGCTTCACCAAGGCCTGAGCCAGTCCTGCTGGCCCCTTGCCCTGTGCATTGAGTCATAAGGCCTCCTACTCCCTTCTTCATTATCAGTTTGCTGGATTTGGGCATCCAGGGAGGCTTTCCGAGTCGAGTGTTAGGGTTGCCAGTTACATGCAGAACGCGAAGTTAAAGTCTGAATCTCAGATGAGAATTTTCAGCATGAATCTTGCCTACATGTTCTATGGAAAATGCGAACACTGAAGACTCACTTGCTGTTTATCCAAAATTCTAATGTAGCCGGGCGTCCTGGGATTCCTTGGTGAAGTCACAGGGCCTGAGTTGTGCTGCTTGTTGCGGTCCACACAGCTGGATTCCGATGGTCCTGCAGAGCAGGGTCACTGTCTCAGCCCATTTTGTGTTGCTGCAGCATGGTACTAGTCTTGACAATTCACAGACAGAAGCCTATGGCCTCTGAAGGCTGGGAATGCAAGACGGAGGGCTGAGCCACTGCATGGATGAGGGGCTTCTTTTTGCCTCCTCCTTTGGAAGAGAGAAGAACTGTTCGAGGAGAGCTCCACTTGCTTTCATGACAAGCCACCTCTCAAGACAAATAACCTTGTCTCACTGTCACGGCAAGCACAGTCTTGAGGTGTCTGCCTCTTCGGATGTCAGACCTCCCAAAGCTGTTGCTATTGCACCAAGATTAAGGGTCCAACAGGGGCACTTTAGGGAGCGCATTCCATCCTCGGCAATCCCTTTGCCAATCACAAGCTTCACCAGCTGCTCCTGTGAACTGAGAATCTATAGTGTTGTCTGTCACTGAGACTCAGGATTTTATTTCCGTAAAATTAGTGTCATTTTAAACAATGACCAGTCATGCAAGGTACAACTTTTTTTAAAGGCATAAGTGGAGGATGATTTAAGAGCAGTACAAGATATAAAAGCAGTACAAAAGCAGTACAAGACTGAACCCGCCGTAGGGGAAACCTGGAGTCCACTACGCTTACACTGCAGTTCTCTAAAAGCCAAAGTACACAGTGGGAAAAGGAGGAAGGCAGGAGTAAAAGAACATGGGTTGGTTAAGACCCATCTAAAGAAGCCATCAAAGCCACCTTGTTGTATCAGTATATGAACATAAAAATATTGAGCTCACTTATCACCTAAAGAACAGAGAAGAGTAAAAGGCCACTGGGAAGAAGCAGAAGCTTCAAGAGAAAGGTCGCATCTTAGAAAACTCACCCGTTCCCTGAGCATGCACTCACGTATGATATATGTAAGTATGCATGAGGATATCTCATTGTTACTTTCACAGAGGGTAAAAGGGACAGAAATTATTGAAACACATTCGAGAGAGTTAAAATTGGCTGTTATCTTTATTTAGAATTCTGTATGTAATGTAGTCATGTGTGGTTAGCATGCTTCACAGAATTCATGCATCTCACACACATACATGGTCACATAATGGAAGAAGTTGTGCTTGGAGGAACAGAACAGGTCCTCAGCACGTCTGCCAAGTGGCTCTTCATTTTTAGGTCTTAGCAGTGAGCACAGCTGCGCCTTCCCAGAGAAGGTCAGGAATAACTGTTGTGCTCTGCCAGTGCCCTATGGGAGATCAGCAGACCCAGCCGGGTGTTGATGCCGGCTCCTCTGATCCTTGCTAACTTCTCAAGGAACAAGCCGTGAGAGATGACTTTAGTAATGGAGCAGGACATGCAGAACGTGACGGTCCCTGTACTATTCCAGGAGAGTTGCAGAGAAAGGAGTGTGCACAATCTCTTTCCTCAGGTGAGTGAGGTGGAAGACATGGAAAGGAGTCCTTCTGGCGAATTGATCTTTATTACATCAATTTACTCTAATAGTTTGAATTCAAATAAAACTATATACCACGTGGGAAACCTCTTCTTCAAGTGCGGAAGCCCCCTCTGCTATCTCAACAGTATCTGTGTCCTGAGGGTCTGTGGTCACAGCATGAATATTTATCTCCTTGTTAAATGGATGCTATCAAAGAAATGGTTCATTACCAGACTGGATTGATTCAGGTAAATACACACTTTCCTTGGTCCTCCGGGAGCTTCACCTTATTCTCCTGTGGCCCCGGGTTGGAATTCCTCTCCTGCCAGTTCACAGAGAGGAGCAATGCGAGCCTTTCCTCCTCACTGTCTTCTCAGTGAGATGCATGTCACCAAGCCTGTGAGAAGCTCGTTATGGGCCCTGAGCATGTGTTTATGGAAACAGAACTTTGGAAGTGTGTTTAAATAAATCACAGTAGATGCATGTTGTGGATCAAGGCACAGTCCTAAAGAATGACATGAAAGGGAAAGCGCCCATGTCACATTGTCAAAGGAGAAGGCAAGTCCTAGAATGCTATTCAGACTGTGGGGCCTCTGGGCAGTGAAAGGCTTTCTCTCCATGACACTCTATTACTTTCGTTCTCTTTGTTCATTCATCAATAAAGAGTAGGAAAGATACACATCTAGCTCCTTAGCTATTACACCTTGATGTATTTTGGGACACGATCTTTTAACTTATAGGCTTTGTTCATGAATTTTACTTTTACACTTAGAGTTCATGACTCTTACTGTTTTAAAAGTGAAGACTCTTTACCTTTTATGTTGTCACTGATATGGAGAAACTTTGTTTTGCTTGTCCTTTCTCTTTTTGTCTACTTTTCTCCTCTTGTTTCTCTCTGAACCATTTGAGCATTTTTTAGAATTCTGTTTTGATTTATCTACAATAGTTCAGTGTATATTTGTATCATTATTTTAGCAGTTGCTATATGTATTATAGGCATATAATTACTTTTTGTATTTTATCTGATGAAGTGTATAAAACTCTTAGTTTTTATTACTTTCTATCTTGCAGTTTTAATATAACTGTCTTAAACATTTCCTCTGTGTATCCTGATGAGCACTTCAAAGAGTGTTAAACGTTTCCCTTCAGCATTCAAATGTAATATAACACCTTGAGGGAATGAAGGTGTTATTGAATTTATCTGTGTTTTTTTGTGGCTCTGTTGCTTTATCTTTCCTGTGTTCCAGGACATCTTAATCAAGTAGGAGAAAGAGTTTGATAGAAAAAAACCAGTATTTTTTATGGTGTGCAAGAAAATCACTGAAGTATAATGATACTTTGTATATCAAATTAAAAGGAAGGAAAACATACCATCTAAATATTAATCTTAATAGTGAAAGAATTTCTCTATTAATATTACATAAGTAGACTGCATAGTGAAGAAAATTATTAGGCAAAGAGAATAATATTGTAAAATGTCAAAAGGGTTAATTCACCAAGTATAAAAATAGCCATAAATGTGAGAGCACCAGAAGAATAGAGAAAATAAAGCAAAAACTATTAAAAATGAAGATAACAAAAGGCAATTTATGATTTTAGTGGAGAACTCTATATTCTTCTTTCAGTTATTAATAGAATATCAAGACAGAATATAAGCAAAATATACATCTCAGCACCATCAACCAATGGGGTCTGCATGATGCTTAGAAAACACTGGCTCCAACTGAGCACGGGCAACATGGTGTCAGGTAGAGCAGATCCCACAGCATAAAGATTCAGCATCAACTTAGAATGAGAGAGTGACTCAAATCAGACAATGCCTGGCTCATGAACACAATGAAATCAGCTAGGGATCGATCACAGGGAGACTGGAAACTCTGCAGACTGGCAGAAGAGCAGCTTATTTCTGAGTAGTCCCTGGACCAGTAAGGAAGGCCAAAGGGAAGCGAAAGGCATGTTGAACTGAATACAAAGGAAACGTACAGTGAAAAACTCCTGCCCCGCGATGGGAAGCATAGTGCATGGCAGCAAATGCTTCTGTTAGATAAAAATCCCTTTCAGATAAATCTTTCTCCATAAGCATACGATCTTGAGATTTTCTATATATTTTAAATATGGTGCATTATATTCATTCCTGTGTATATTCTGAATAAGCTTTTCATCAGTGCAGTGAATGAACCCTTCTTAGCTATGCTAAGTAAATTTCTGTGTTTCCAAAATATATACTCTACTGTTTTGTAAAAAAGATCTTCCTTGTGCAATTGCATGTGATATAGGTTTCTTTTTCCATGATACCTGCATCTAGTTTTGTCTAAGATGCTGTCCTCAAGACAAGGAATAAAGTATACCTAAAACAAGCAGAAGAAATGCAAAATGAAGCTAGCAGTAGAAATTAATGGACTTCATCAGGGGAAAAACATAGAAAAAATCAATGAAACTATTATTAGCTGGTTTTGAAAATATCAATAAAATTCACAAATTTCTAGTATGTCCAACAATGGAAAGTACAAATTATGAAGCCAGGAATATACAAACCACTTCATACCCAGCCAGCACTGAAAGACTGATGATAGAATTCTATAAGCAATTCACGCATAACTTTAGTGACTTGAAAGAAAACCCTACAGTTTTGTGAAAAGTGAAAAAAAAGTGCTTCAAATAACTAAATGTTGAAATTATTAAAATAGGCATCTACTCAAGAAGCAAATTGCATCCATACATTTAAAACTGCCTCTCAAAAATTATTGGCAAATTCACCAAAACTTAAGGACGAATTAAACATTATTTGGAAAGAACATTTTTCAACTTATTCTATGACTTGAGTAACACTCTGACAACAAGATTCGATGCAGACAGTGCGAGAAAGGAAAGCTACTGCCCAATATCACACTCAATTGTACAAGTAAGATTTTTTTTACAAAATAGTAGAGTATATATTTTGGATACACATAGAAATTTATTTATCATAGCCAAGAAGAGTTCACTGCAGTGGTGAAAAACTTACTCAGAACATGAATGGTAATGAATGTGATGTAATATATGTAAAATAGAAAGAAAAAATCTCAATATTATACGTTTACAGAAGGAGGGATTTAATAAAATTCAGTACTGGCTTATGGTTTTAAGAAAAAGCTCAGAAAACTATGAATAGAAGATCATGTCTCAGGTTGATGAAGAACATCCACAGAAACTCTCTGTGAAGCCTAGAAATGGAATGCTTGTGTCCCCAGATCAAGAAAAGGGGAAATACCCCTAACCTCCACTGTTTGTCACTGTTCTAGTAGAAACAGTCAGTGAGTGAAACAGCGGAAGAAAAGTATTAAAAGCCACATAATTCAGAAAGGGAAAAAAAAAACAAGTCATTAATTGCCAAGGTTGTGATGGTTTATGGGGAAGATCCAAGAAATCTACACACATCACCTAGAGCTAGTAGTGACTTCAGCAAAGCAGGGTGCAGGATGATTACCAAGAAAGCTAGAATTATGCATGCAGATGTTATACCAGAAGCACATGAGATAGATCATCGAGCAAGCAGGTGAGTCACTGGGGCCCTGGCTCCTTCACTCTCTTTCCCAGGCAACCCTCCGTTCTCACCGCATTCCCATGGCATCACTGGAGGGGAGCTGGGGTCTCACTGGCCTGGGGAGCCTCATGCTGGCTGCGTCTCTCACCTGTTCTGCTGCTTCCTGTACTCAGTGCCATGAGACCCCGAAGCCAGGAGTGGGGCTCTCACTTACACCGCAGGGGTCTCCAGGTTGCTTTCTGCAGCTGCTGTGGGCTGATTGCTTTCCAAGTCTCTCTGTGCTTCCCCCATTGGGGAGTTTTATAACTGGGGCCTAAGGGATCTGTGACTCCCCACTCCGGAGACTCAGGCTCTTGGGGCTTAGACAGAACTGCAGAAAATAATGATCATTGTGATATTTGAATGAAAAACATTCAAGCTCTTTAGAGAGAATAATTTAAAAAATTACTTCTCTCTCTACAGAGGGCCCTTATTTTTCGTGTAATTTTTTGTTTAACTATTACTTTTTTGGTCACGAATCACGTTAAACAATTTTTTATTATCATAGAAACTGTGGTGAATAAAGCTCTTTGTCATTGTAATCAATAAAGTAAAAGGCTTCCTATAAAATAAATCTAAAAGTAACCTAAATTTTAGGGCATATTGTCTACTTCGGTATTAACATATTTTACAACATTATATCGACCCTAGTTTATAGATTGAAAATTTATTCTTACATTCTCCCTTTTTTTTAAAAGAGAAAAACAAAACAAAACAAAACAAAACAAAACAAAACAAAGCAGGGTGCAGGAGTAATAGATTACATATTGTCATCTTAGAAACAGTTGTCCAAATTACAAAATTAAAGCACACAAAGTGGACATTCATACAGTGAGATTGCAGACAGTTCTGTTCAATGATGCAACAAAAACTCAGTAATACGGTTTTGTATCCTACACACTTAAATATACATGCAGTTATATCCTTTAGATCACTTTCTTTTCCTCTCTTTTTTACAATAACAATTACACTTTTAGGGTTTTATTACTCCCATAGTTCTTATAATTTTTTTTAAAGAGAAAAAGAAAAAAAAAACCCAAATGTGATAAAGCAAAACAGAATCAGAACAGAAGGATGGACATAGTACATGATGCAAAAACAGAATACCAGGTGATCAACAATGGTTACCATTATGCCTCTTGCTATATTAAAAACAGTTGCCTATATCATCAGGTATAATAGAATTGAACAAAACAGTACAGAACAAGACCAATAAAACCTACACTGGAGACCTTACAGGACTTCAAAAGAAGATAATAGTCAAACCATAATGGGCATCATAGTAAACCTTATTGCGTTCAAAGTGGTTGCATATACCCTCGAACTTGTTACTATCAAACAAAACAGAATATAGTAAAATCAGTCAGAACAACATGGGAAGAGCAATACAGGGGTTCAAATCAGATTAATAGGAAAACAAAAAAGTTACTATAATATATCCTGATATTTTTAATTTAGTTTTCCTTTAATTAAAAAAATAAGAAAAAATAAATTAAAAGGGAAAAAAAGGGGGAGATTGAGATAAAAGAGGACATAGTAACAGAACAACACAGGTCAGAACTGAACAATTTAAGCTTCATTGTGTTTCACCACCAGATAACCTGACATAATAGTAGTCACCATAGTGTCTCTTTCCTTGAATTAGAGTATAACTTCGTATACTATAGAATCAAACATATCAAGACTGTGTGAAGCCATTCAAGAGAATGAAAGAATTACAGGTTATTTAGAACCAGCTAACTGAAAATGAACAACGGTTTCTATATTATCTCTTTGCCTATAAAACTTTTTGTTTATACTATTGCATATAGTAAAATATAATAAGATACAACATGTTAAAACCAATGGAAACAGACAAACAACAGCTTGATGGGACTTCAAAACAGGATGATATTAAATCAGCACTAGCTTTTATGATGTCTTGTTTTATGCAAAATAGCTATTCATACTATCACAGACAATAAAATCGAACAACCAGATTAAAACCATTCCAATTAATGAGTGAACACATTATATGGCTTCAAATCAATATGATAGGGAATCATGATTACCACATACTTTTATGTATTCTTATCATTTCTTACACTAGAGAAACTATTCGGTATTTATACATGTGAATTTGATTTATTTCACTTATGAGTATGGTCTCAAGCTGCGTCCATTTATTTATAAATATCTCAATGTGATCATTCTTTAGAGCTGAGTAGTACTCCATTGTATAAAAATACCACAACTTTTTATCCATTCCTCAGTTGATGGACACTTACGTTGTTTCCAAAATCTGGCAATTACAAATTGGGCTGCTTTATAAACAAGGGTGCATATATATCACTGTGGTATGATGCTTTCAGTTCTTCTGGGAGTATGCCTAGAAGTGGAATAGCTGGGTCATATGGGGCTTCCAATCCCAGCTTTCTGAGAAATCTCCAGACTGACCTCCAGAATGGTTGCACCGGTCAACACTCCCACCAGCAGTGCAAGAGAGTTCCTTTTTCCCCACAGCCTCTCCAGCATTTGTTGTTGTTGGTTTTCTTGATCCTGGCTATTCTTTCAGGAGTGAGATGATATCTCAGTGTGGTTTTAATTTGCATTTCTCTAATTACTAATGATGATGAACATTTTTTCATGTATTAATTTTCCATTTGTATTTCTTCATCTGAGAATTGTGTATTCATCTCAGATGCCCATTTTTGGATTGGGTCTTTGAATTTTAGGGGTTTGATTTTTAAAAAATTCTTTGTATGTTTTAGACAGAAGTCCTTTGTCTGAGGGACCTTTCACTAAGATTGTTTTTCCCAATTTGTGGGTTTTCTTTTCATTATGCTGGAGATTTCTTTTGACATGCAAAAACTCTTTAATAAGACACGACCCCAGTTATTGATTCTGGAAAGTATTTCCTGTGTGGTTTGATTCTTGTTCATGAATTCTCTACCTACTCCAATGTCTTAAAGATTTTTACCTACTTTATCTTCCAACAGATTTAGTGTTTCTGTTTTAATATTTAGATCTTTGATCCATTTAGACTTTAGTTTAGAACATGGTGTTAGGCATGGATCTAGTTTTGGTTTTCAGCATATGAAGAGCCAGTTTTTCCAGCACTATTTATTAAAGAGACTGCCGTTCTTCCAGGGCACATGTTTGGCCCCTTTATCAAAGATAAGGTGGTTGAGTGTGTTTGTAGTTGTGGTTGTATCTTCTAATCTATTCCACTGATCTTTGGCTCTGTTTTGCTTCCAGTGCCATGTTGATTTTACTGCGGTTGCTTCGTAGTATAATGTCAAGTCAGGGATTGTGATGCCTCCTGCCTTGCCTTTGCTGCTTAGAACTGTCCTTGCTATTGTAGGTCTTTTCTTGCTCCAGATGAATTTTAGGAGTGATTTCTTGAGATCTATGAGATATGTTGATGGTATTTTCATTGGGATTGCATTGAATCTGTATAACAGTTTTGGGAAAATGTCCATTTTCACAATATTCATTCTTCTTATCCATGAGCAAGGGATGTCTTTCCATTTTCTGAGATCACCTTCAGTTTCATTTTTCAGTGTATTATAATTTTCCCTTTATAGGTCTTTCACTTCTTTCGTGAGAGTAATTCCTAAATATTTCATTTTTTTTGGTTGCTAGTGTGAAGGGTGTGGCTTCTCTTATGTCTCTCTCTGTGATTTTGTTGTTAGTGTATAGGAATGCTATTGATTTTTGAGTATTGATTTTGTATCCAGCCACATTGCTGAATTTATTTATTATATCTAGGAGTCTTTCAATAGAGTTTTGGGGGTCTTCTATGTAAAGTATCATGTCACCTGCAAATAATGATAATTTAACTTCTTTTCCTATCTTTACGCCTTTTATTTCTCTCTCTTGTCTAAATGCTCTGGCTAATATTTTCAGTACTATATTAAATAGGAGGACATCGTTGTCTTGTGCCTGATTTTAAAGTAAAGGCTTTCAATTTTTAGCCATTTAGTATGATACTGGCTGTTGGTTTGTCATAGATGGCCTTTATTATATTGAGGTAAAGACCATCTATTCCAATTTTCTGCAAGGTTCTTATCATAAATGAATGTTGGACTTTATCAAAAGCTTTTTCTGAATATATAGAAATGATCATGTGATTATTACTTTTGGCTCTATTGATATGGTGGATTACATTTATTGATTTACGTATGTTGAACCATCCTTGCAGGCCTGGGATGAATCCCACTTGTTCATGATGTATGATCTTCTTGATGATTTGCTGCATCCTGTTTGCCAATATTTTATTGAGGATTTTTGCATCTGTGCTCATTAGGGAGATTGGTCTGTAGTTCTCTTTTTCAGTTGGGTCTTTCTCAGGTTTTGGTACTAGAGTAATATTTGCTTCTAAGAATGATTTAGGAAGGATTGATTCCCTTTCAATTTCATTGAAGAGTTTGAGGAATGTTGGCATTAGGTCTTCTTTGTATTTCTTGTAGAATTCTGCAGTGAATCTCTCTGGGCCTGGGCTGTTCTTTGTAGGTAAGAACTTAATTACATTTTCAATTTCATTAATAGAAATTGGGTTATTCAGCAGTTTTACATCTACTTGACCCAGCTTTGATACTTCATATGCTTCTAGGAATCTGTCTATTTCCTCTGTGTTATCAAACTTTTGAGAGTAGAAGTTTTCGAAATAGGTGTTGATGATCTTCTGCATTTCTATAGGGTCTGTAGTAATTTCATCTTTTTCATTCCTTATTGCATGAATTTGAGTTTTTTCTTCCTTTTTTTAATAAGGTTTGCTAGGGGCTTATCGATTTTATTTATTCTTTCAAATAACTAACTCTTTGATTCATTGATTTTTTGGGTCGTTTTATTAGTCTCTATTGCACTGATTTCTGCTCTGATTTTTATGATTTCCTCTCTTTTTTTTGGCTTTGGGCTTGACCTCTTCTTTTTCTAGATGTTTGACTTGTAACATCAAGTTATTTATTTGTATTCATTCTGTTTTCCTGACGTGGGAACTCAGTGCAATTAATTTTCCTCTGAGGATAGCTTTCATTGCACCCCACATATTCCGGTAAGTTGTATTTGTGTTTTCATTTGTTTCTAGGTATTGTTTAATTTCTTCTTTAATTTCCTCTGTGACCCACTGATTACTCAAGAGTGTGTTATTCAGTTTCCGTGTGTTTGTGGGATTTTTGCAATATCTTTTATCATTAATTTCTAATTTCATAGCACTATGATCCGATAGCATGCAAGGGATGATTTCAACTCTTTTGCATGTATTTAAATATGTTCTGTGAGTTTATATATGGTCTATTTCAGAGAATGACCCATGTACTGCTGAGAAGAATATGTATTCTGTTCTTGTGGTGTGGAATACTCTGTATATGTCTATCAAGTTCATTTGTTCACAGGTATGATTTAGTTCTGTTATTTCTTTGTTGATTTTCTGTTTGATTGATCTGTCCCTTGGTGTCAATAGTGTGTTAAGGTCTCCTGTTACAATTGTGTTACTGATACTTCTATTTTTCATTTCTGTTAATACTTGTTTTATATAACTGGGTGCTCTGGAATTTGGTGCATATATATTTAAGATAGTTGTCTCTTCCTCTTGAAGTTTTCCCCTAACCAGTGTGTAGTGACCTTCTTTATCCCTTCTGATCATTATTGGTTTGAAGTTCACATTTTCTGCAAACAGAATAGCTACCCCCACTTTTTTTGGGTTCCTGTTGCAAGAAGTATTGTTTTCCATCCTTTGACTTTCAGTCTGTGAGTATCCTTTTGGGTTAGATGGGTTTCTTGTAGACAACATATGGTTGGATTTTGTTTCTTGATCCATTCTCCCAGTCTGTTTCTTTTAATTGGTGCATTGAGGCCATTTACATTAATGGTTATAACTGTTATACATTGGTTTATTGTTGACATGTTATCTTTCTGCTGTTGCATCTTTATCTTTCTGTTCTGTTTAATTGTCTGCTTTTTTAAGTGTTTTTTTCCTAAATATATCTAAACTGTGTTTCAGTATTCTTTGCAGGGTTGGCTTGGTGATCATGAAGTTCTTCAGCTGTTCTTTGTCATGGAAGTATCTTATTTCTCCATTGATTTTGAAGGACAGTTTTGCAGGGTACATCAGTCTAGGTTGGAAATCATTTTCCTTTAGGATCTGAAATACTTCACTCCATGCTTTTCTTGACTTTATTGTTTGTTCTGAGAAGTTTGCTGTGATTTGTGGGAAGCCTTCTAATTGGCTATCACCTTATATCTGCAGGCCATACAACCTTAACACCTGTGGGCCGTACCACCTTAACATATGTGGGCTGTACCACCTTAACATTTGTTGGCAGTACTACTTTATATTATGTTAATCAGCCTGCCTTATGAGCCAGCACCCCGGAAATTTGAATTGACCTATAACCATCAGTCCTGCCACTGTTGCTAAGTTACCTCCTAACGTCTCAGAACCCAGATCCCTCCTCCTCCATACCCTATATATTTGTTACTCCTTCCGTGAATAAATGAGACTTGATTGGACTTCTTCATCTTGTCTCCACTCTTTGTGTCTCTTGTTCCTTTTCATCCTCACTCCCCCTCTAGGGTCTCCATGGACTTCCCCACAGGTTGGGACAGTGATTCTGATAGGTTTTCCTTAATAGGTGATCTGTCTTTTTCTCTGACAGCTTTTAATATTCTATTCTTTTGTTTGATTTCTGGGATGGTGATTATTATATGTCTGGGTGTAGTTTTATTTTGGTTATGGCTATTTGGAATTCTATATGCTTCATTGATCTTAATATCAGTTTCCAATCTCATGTTTGGGAAATTTTCAGCTATTGCTTCTCTAAATATCCTCTGAACATCCTTTATGTTGTCCCCTTCTTTTTTGTTTATCCCTACCAACCTTATGTTGTTTTTCTTTGCATCACCTTGCAGTTGTTGAATTGTTATTTCCTGATTTCTTGTTATTTTTAAAAGATCTTTCCTTTCCTGTTCACTGGCTGCAATGTTGTCTTAGAGGTCTGAAATTCTATCTTCACATTCATTGAGGTGGTTTTTCCAACTTTCAATGGAATTTTTGATTACCTGTATATCTCTTTGCATCTGCTCTATATATTGTTTGTTTCTTATACTGTTCATCCAGGAATTCTATCTTTTTGTTTAGTTCCTCCAATTTTGTAACTGTGTCTTCTTTAGGTATGTTCAGCATCTCCTTCATTTCTTTTATCATTTCTTCTTTTACCTGAGAGATTATTTCTAGTTTGAATTCCTTTAAAGCTTCCTGGAGTTGCTTCTTTATTTCAGTTACTATTATTTCAGGTATTTCAGGTATATGACATGTATTTTCTTTTATGTACATGGCTCCTAGGCTTTCTTGGGATGGGCTGGATGTTTGAGATTGCATTTTGGTCTTTCGTTGTGTCATTTTCCTATATTTCCAAGCTTCTAGTGCTGTTCCAAGCTTCCCTGGGCATGTTTGAAATTGTGTCTTATGTCTTGGACTCTTGGGACTCCTCTGGTAGTATAGCTCCCTCCTTGGGCAGCAAAGCCCCTGGATTAAGAGAAGGTTGCCAGGCTCCTCTCAGGTAGACCTAAAGCCTCCTCAAGCTACACAGCTCCCCTCTGTGGCAGCAAAGCTTCCCTGAGGGAAAGATTGCCACCTGGTGTGTTCCAGGCAATCCCAAATCCTGCTAAACCCAATCTAGTGTGGCTGCAAGCCCAGCAGACCCCTAACTCCCTAAAGCAAGGGTCTCATACTCTCCCAGGGATTGGATGTTGTGCAACCATCCAGCTCCTTGGATGGCAAGGCTCCCCAGGCTGATACCTTTATCCTATGGCCTAGGTAGGCCTCAAACCTCCTCAGCAGGGCAGCTCCCTCCTTCAGGCGGTGGCAGTAGTGCTGCTGCTCTCCAGGCTGAAAGAAGGTCAGGCAAGGTCTGAGCAGTTTCCCGCAGCTTGGCCAGTTCCCTCCTTCAGGTGGGGCAGCTGCCGTGTGCTCTCCAGATGAGAGAGGGTGGTCAGCAAGACCCTGTTCCAACAGGGTCCCGTGGCTCCGCCCAGCTCACTCTTCCCGGCAGGCAGCTGCGGTGTGGTCTTCAGGTGAGAGAGGGTGGTCTGCCAGCTTCCTTCTTTTTTCTAAAAACTTCTGCATTTAAACTTGGTTGCACGCAAAGACAACACTTACCCCAGTCATATTTAAAATATCTAAATATTTCAGGTGAAGTAAGAGACACTGAGTTTTGTTTGGCTGTAAATATGGCAAGGTTAAGCCTTTAATTTCATTTTTATGCATAGAGAAGGCTTGACTTGTGAATGGTTTGTTAGCAGTTGAGTGAGCTGTATTGCCGAAAGCCTAGTGGATTGAAATTCAGTATTCCTTACAGCATGGCTAGTTTCCCAGCTAGGCTTGTGTTCAGTTATTGGTAGAAGAAAATCCAACTTGGTCTAAACAAGGGGATTTATTTTTCCTTGTGGACAGTAACGTGGGAATTAAGGGCAGCTCTCCTGGGATTGGTCACTGCCTCTCCTTGTTGGTGTCCATAGTGCAAACCAAGGCCAGGGGTACCACACAACTTTCAAAGCAAGCAAAGGGAGATAGGGAGGGCAGAGACGCTGTGCTGACCTCTTCTCCACCGAGGAGGAGCTCGGAGGGACGCCCTGCAGAGCTCATCACTGTTTCTGCAGGAACCGAGCTCGGTTTCCACATTTACACCAGCGTGTAATCGGGAGGCTCCTTCACACACCGCCCCCAAGTCCAGGGGGCGTGCTCGTCACCCTTCCCGCCCACGCGGTGGCTGCTGAGCTGAGTTCCCCACAATCTCTGCGCACTGGATTATTCACCAGGGAATGTCCAAGAACTCTGGGGTCACGGTCTGACATCTGCATGCCGCTCCTTCCTCAGCCCATATGTGGAAATTCTAACTACAGATGGGTGGCTATCAGAAGACTGCGTGCCTTTGGGCTGTCTGAAGCATTAGATGAGGCTGTAAAAGTGAAGCAATCAGGAGCAGGGATTGGGTCCCTGTCAGCGCCGTGATAGACTTGCTTTCCTGGCTTAGGTCCACTGTGTGAAGCCCAGATGAGAAGCTCTCAGCCTGCGGCCAGCGCTGGACTCTGTCACCAGAGCCCGGTCACGCTGCTTCCTCGGATCTCAGACCTCCAGTCCTGGACTGTGAGGAGTGAATTTCCCTTGTGCTACGTCATCCGGTCTGTAGTAATTTGTTACAGCAGCCCAAACTTAACTAAGATAGGCATTTTTACTAAGAGCAAAGGGCTGATGTTCCAAATATCTAGAACTATCTATGAAAGCCTCCATGGACCTGTGCAAGAGGTGGGGTGGGGGAGGAATTTTGAGGCATATTTGGAAGAAAAGCCTATAGTTTTGTAAATGAACTTTTAAAAAGAGATTAATAGGAAGGCAGAGGGAGAGAGACAGAGAAAGTTCCTTATCCTTGGAGATTATGTGCAGACACCATGAACAGGGCATTGATAGACGTATGCATGGCAAAGTTGCTCCTGATTTTGGGTCCTTTGCCCGCTGTGCCTAGAGGGCAGGGTGCAGAGCCAGAGTGGCTCATTCTGTGTCTCACAGAGTTCACTATTTTATTTTAAAGAGAAAAAAAGAAAAAAATAGCAATGGAACAGATTTTCAGGACAGGTTAGTAAGAGTTAACAATAATTAACACATTGCATATTGTTATCTTGGCAGTATTTATTCAGAGTAAAGACATAGGCACAATATCTTATCCAAGTTCAATTTTCATTTCGATAATGTACAAGTACTATTTTGCTACCCATTAAAAGTATACTTGAGACAAATTTGAAGTAACGTTGGTAAGGTTTGGATATACACCTTAACATTTTAAATAGTCTGCATAAAGGCTTCTCCATGAACAGTGTAAGGTATGACCTCAAAAGATATTCTAGGGGAAAAAAGTTTCAGGAGAGCTTTTCAAATATTTCTCACACCACACATATATTTTGATAGGGGAAATAGTGATTTAAGAGCTGAACGATTTCCACTTTAGAATTACTGAACAGTGGCAACACATCTCTATCCAATTTTGACCCAATTTAAAGAACTTTTTCCCTGCTACTTTCACAGCTTCTTTGGACCTCCTTGTTTCTCAAGCTATAGATCAGAGGGTTCAACATGGCATAGAATATGGATGGCATAGATGGCATATGATGGCATAGAATATGGAGGCCACTTTCATATGGTCCTGTGACTGCTCAGAAGGAGGCTGTAAGTACATGTAGGAGAGGGTCCCGTAGAAGATGGTTACAATTGTGAGGCACAAGTGGAAAAGGTCTTCTTCCTCCCCACAGCAGAAGACATTCTTAGGATGGCGGCCAGGATGCGGATGTAGGAGAAGGTCATGACTGATACAGTGAATGTCAAGTTAAATCCCACAAACCCCAAAATTTGCATGAAATTGAAGTCCATGTTGGAGCACAAAAGGTTGATAACTGGAGGGATATCACAGAAAAAGTGGTTGATGTTGGACTTACAGAAGGACAGGGAAAATGTAAACCTGTGTGCACAGAGGCATTTAGTGATCCCATGAGGTATGAGCCAACTACTAGTAGGATGCAAACTGTTTGGGACATGATGAAATGGTAGTGCAGTGGTTTACAGATGACTATGTAGTGGCTCACTGCCTCGCTGCCAGGAGGTAGCAAACGTCATATACACCAATAATTGGATTACACATCTTCTGAATGATATGGATTTGTCTTCTGCCATGAAGTTCTGGAGCATCTTGGGAGTGACAGCAGATGTATAACAGATGTCAGCAAAGGCCAGGTGTTGCAAGAAGTATGTGGGTGTCTGAAGTCTGGAATCTGTGTTTATGAGCAGGATCACTCCAGTGTACCCACCATGGATGTCACATAGATCACAAGAAATTCCAAGATGAGGACTGATGGGAACTTCTGTTGGCCACCAAATCCCAGGAGATAGAAATCAGTTACTTCAGTCCCATTTCCATATCCCATGATTACAAATCCTGCAAAGATAAGGAAAAGAAAGAAAATTTGTCTTTTTGATTTCTTGATGTTAAATGATTCTTACACTGCCTGTCACTGGTTTGATTTTGTTGTTCTTGAGGACTCACAAGTGGATTTGTTGCTTTCCAAAATCTTTTTCTCCATTGTTTTAAGAAGCTACTGTATAAACAATACATTAAAAATAACGTACTCTCCTTTATAGTGTGTGTACATGTATATCTGTGTAAGATAATATTCAGATAGAATTTTTTTTACCTTTTCAGATACGGTATATTTTAGCAGTTTGCCTTTCCAATCATTGGAAAAAGTGTTCAGGCTCTTGAAAACAATAAAATTAGTTGGAGCCCTAAGAGCTTTCTGGATTTTGTTCATGTCCAACACATTTTGTGGCTTCCTGGAGACTTTGCACCATCAGATTTTCTTAACTCTTATTGTAGGAGTTCAGTTCACATATGAGATACTCTTCTCATTTCATATAAATGTATCTGAAAGAGCTTTGCTTATATTTCCCATGGCTTTGCTTTGCCTTCTAGTTGTTACATAGCTTAATGAAAATCATGTCAGCACTTTGATTCATATATAACAACAGCTTATATAACTCACAAATATCTTTGAGTTTTTGTCTGAGTGGGGTTGCCCTGTATTTAGTTAGGTATGCATCTGATGAGTACTTTTGCACAGTATTTTTCATGCAACATAAACTCTCAAACTCTCCAAGCACTGCTCCTTCTGGAGAATCATAGACTCTCGCTCTGGTAGACCATGGCTCATCACTCACCAATGCATGAGTCTTTTCTGGGGACAGAGTGAGACAAGCTTCCAAACCGACATGCTTGTGTGTGGCCATCTGTTCTGTCCAGAGGAGAGCAGGCCAAAGAACTTGGGCTCTGCTGAGACCTGAGTCAGCCCCTTCCCATGCAAACCGGAACCCTACAGCTTTCCATTCCCTTCCTTGCCTAGCTGTTAGTTCAATATTGACTTCACATATTGACAGTCATGTGTTTCGGTTGCTAGGTACAATACAAGACAAACAGTTAAAAACCTGAATTTCAGACCCTACAACACATTTTTTAAATGTGGCCTACAGTGTGCATGGGACATACTAAAATAAGCAATTGTTTTCTGCTTATCTGCAAATCAAATTTATCTGGGCATCCAGTTTTCATCTTTGAAGCATGGAGCATTTCTCTGCTGCTTATTCCTCTTCCTTTCAGGTTGAGTTCCTGAATGACTTTGGGGACTGAGTGCTTTCCTTAACCTTCTCTGTGTTGCTTTGGCAGCATAAATGGCACAAAGCGAGTAATTCTCCTGACAGTGGCTACACCTGTGCGGGCAAGAGTGGGAGGGAACAAGACACTGAGGGACAAAAGGGTCATACCTGCTTTCATGACAAACAGCACTGAGATGAATCACTTCTCACACTAACAGAATTTCAGCCATGAAAACAGAGCCTGATAGGTCTCTCACCCCCAGCACCAGTGCCTGGGGGAGGATATTTACGCAGGTGGATTTGGGGGGATGTATGTCACCCACAGCAGTCCTCCTGCCATCAGTGCCCTCCTCCCTTGAATTTTATGTGATTGAGAATTTCTACTGTTATACCTGACCAAGAGTTAGAGATTGTTCTCTTTATAGTACTTAATCTTATTTTAAGCAACTGCTATTTTTGTCATACTGTGACAAAGATTTTTTAACTAAAAGGCTTAAATAAATAAAAATATGATAACATTACAGAGTTCTTCCTAAAATGATGGTTGGAGATTGGTCACTATTGCATCAGATTCAAAATGACCAAGAACAGAATCAGTAACAGAGCAAGCTTAGTCTCAGCCTTATTAATACTGGAGTGTCCTGAAACCCTCAGGAACAGCCCAGGCAGGTGCACTGCAGGGAGTGCCAGGAGGAGGAGGCCTGGTGGAGTGCTGTGACCTGCAGATACTCTTGAGGTTCTTGGGGGTGAGGGACTACAAAGAGGTTGAGAGAAATAAGGAAGAGCCAAATCTGGGGTCAGGTGGAGCCCTATTCTCCTGATGGGAAGGTAGGAACTGGCCCCTCACTGCAGGGACATTTTAGCAACTTACTATCT
Source organism: Cavia porcellus (assembly GCF_034190915.1). NCBI lineage: Eukaryota > Metazoa > Chordata > Mammalia > Rodentia > Caviidae > Cavia > Cavia porcellus. The sequence goes on along the minus strand of NW_026947500.1, from coordinate 50,578,048 downwards.
TAGGACAGCCTGTTTCCTAGTAACTCAGTGTTTGGATTGTCTTGGAGCTAATTGTTCTCTGGGCTGGAGCAGCTGCTTTATGGAACTTCCTCCAGGCACCCTTTGTTCTGATGATAGCTGTGTCCAGCCCTGCCTGGGTGGTCAATTTCCAGCCTCTAAGGCTCCCCACAGTGGGGACCCCCTAAGGAGCACCTATGATACATGGTAAACCAGTAGTGTGCCTAAGGTGTCAGTGCTCACTTGCCTCATCAGTTTGGACATGGAAGAAAGCCACCTGTCACCTGGAGAGAAGGGCAGGTTACTGCTGGGAAGCGGAAATTCCATCTCCAACAACCTCACGCAACAAAATCCCCCATGTCACTATCTATAACTATTATTTTCGCGAAGTATAAGAGGAGATTTACTAATGAGTCTCCTAAAATGAAGTAGCAGTATTAGGCCTAAACATGTGAGCAGCAAGCTGGAGAACCATAATAAAAATGAAGGAAAAAACTGGTAAAAGTGAGGTATGATCCAAAATTGTTTTTAGAGAACACAGCCATCACCTCTTAGTCATTGACAGAACAAGTAGACAGAAAATCCGCCTACATAAAGAACCAAACATCGGCAACCAGGAGGATTTACGTGATATTTACGGAACACTCTAACACAAGCAGAGAACATATTTTTCAAGTCCGCAAAAATATGTAATGAGATAACCTATCTCCTGCAACATCAAAGTTCATGATCCACTTAAAATATTTGAAATGATACAGTACACATCCCCTGAATGCAACAAACTCAAAATGGAGACCAAGAACAAAAACAGGGCAGTAAAAACTCCTTCAATGGGCAAAAGAGAGACCTCATCTCTAAATAATAAATTGGTGCACTCAGGAAAATAGCTTAATTTCTTAAAACTCTAAATTTGTATTACATAGCCTAGTTTTTGGCTGCTGGACAAATTTGTGCCCACACCAAGGTGTGAATAGATATTTATGTAGCACCAAACTGAACACAAGTAAATGCTCTGTGTCAGTTTATTGGTTAAACAAATTGCCGTGCATCTGCAGATGAAACTATGCTTAGGAAGAAAAGGGAACGAGTTCCAGCAACAGCTGTATGGATCTCAGTGGCACTGGGTGGGGTCAGGAAAAGGCTGATTTCCAAAGGTCATGTACTGAGTGATCATTCGGATACATTTACCAAAATGGCAAAGTTTAACAGATGGAGAGCAGTGAGTGACTCTCAGGGGGTGACAGGTGGTAGGCAGGGAGGCTCTGTCTGTCCATAACAAGTCTTGGGGAGAAACAGGCAGCATCTTCATGATTGTGGTGGTTCCTGGAAGGCACCTGTGTGGGCAAAGGACCTGGAGTCACACACTCAGTGCCAGTGTCAGCAGCCGGGTGCTGGTGTCACAGTGCAATTCCAAGGGATGCAATTGTCCGGGGAAACTGGGTGAAAGATCCCCAGGAACCCTTTGCATTATCTTTGTAACTTCCTATGACTCTACAGGACTTCAAAATACACAATAGAATAAAAATACAGGGGAAAAATAAAGCCTGCTTTGAAGGGCGAGCAGGCCAAGCAAGAGAATTTAGTTGAAGTTCCTAGCACCGAGCAGGCATTGCACAAGTGCTTCCAGAATGGTCCTAACTCACAGGCAGACACTACACGGAAGGCAGAAGGCATTGATGAGTGATCAAGAGTTAGCTGATGCACTGAATTATTTTCTTTTCATTCACTACCTTGTTTCTTCAGCTTCTTTCCTGGCCAAGCCTCACCCCTCACTGCCTTTCCACGCCATCCCCTGTGATGAGGGCAGTGGACTCCTTCTGGCCATGGCTGGACACTGGGTCCCACCTCTGCTCCCTGCCTGCTGCCCAAGCTTCACCCAGACAAGCTTGTTTTATGTTACTCGGGGATTCTGCAGGTTCCCTTTTGGCAGCAGACCAGCCTGAGTGTGTGGAGGTCTCTCTGAGCAGCTTCTCCCCATCAGGGAGCTTATAGCTGGGGCCAAGGACCCACGCTGGCTCCCTCAAGAACCCGAGAATCCCCAGGCTGAGACAGGACCAAGAAACAGAGCTCGTTTGTTATTCTCTGCTGAAAAAAATATTAAGCTTTCCAGAGGGGATGTGATTTATTTTTCTTTTACTTAGAGATCATTTGCTTGAGTTTTGAGAGCTGCTTATCAATTTCATTCTTTTCTTATCCTTTTCTCCCTCTGGGCTTCTCTCCTCTCCTTCCTTCCTCTCTCTCCCTCTCTCCCTCCCTTCCTTCCTTCCTACCATTTTTAGTTTAGTTTTTTTTTTTTTTTGGTACTGGGAATCGAACTCAAGACTTTGCACTTGCCTGGCAGGCGCTTACACCACTGAGCTAAATCCCTAGCCCTTATCCTTCCGTTTTTGATAAATAAAAATGCATTGAAATACTGTCCATTAGAAGTATAAAAATGCAGAGAGGAAAACCACATCTCTGCCTGTCCACTGATTCCCAGTCTCTAGTTTGTCCTCCTTGGAAATAAGCGCTGCTCCCTGCTGCTGTGTCTCTTCTAGAAGAAGTCTCGTGCTGAGCTTGAAAATACCCTAATCTTTGCATTCTTTATTCCATCCCTGCCATAAATGAGAGTGTACCACTCATATTGCATGGCTGTTTACTTTTTTGACTTTGCATTTGTGGGTGACCCGTGTAGATCAGTATGGATAGATCTTACATCTTATGGAGCAAATGCAACCTTGAATGTGCTGAATTAGTCTCCCCACCCTGCCTTGGTGGGTGTTTATACAATTATCAACCTTATACCAATAGAGGCAATGCTAATTAAATATTTCTGTTAACAATATCTGCAGGTTGTGAAAGTGTTTTGGAGAGAAAGTTCTGCTTCTGGGGTGTCTGTGGTTACCATGACACTGACCAGCCCCTACCCTCCTGGGACAGGTGCTATCAGCTTATTTTGCATTTTGTATTTTGTATTTTGAAAATCTAGTGACTGTTCTCACAAATGTTAGACACTTTATGTCACGACAGTGGCATCAAGTTTACATCTGAGAAACAGCACATTTAGGCCTTGCTTGTCTTTTTCTTATGTCAGTGAGGTTGAATTATCTTTACATGTTTCTGGGATATATTATTATTTTATTCTCTGTGCCTTGTGTCATGTACATATTATCCTCTTAAAAAATATTCTGCTTTTAAGTTGATATTTTAGTTAAGTACTCTTCTTTAGAAGAATTACAAGTATCTACTTCCTACTATTATCTCATTTCACCTTTTTTGTCACACAGAAGAATACTTTGATTTTAATGTAGCAAATTTACTTTGCTCATATTTATAAAGACATTCATTCTACATGTTTAAAAATAAAGTTGCGGGCTGGGGATTTAGCTCAGGGGTTGGGGATTTAGCTAGGTGGCATAATCTGCCTGGCAAGTACAAGGTCATGAGTTCAATGCCAGCTACCAAAAAAGAAAAAAGTTGCATTTTAAATTTTATTGTATTTAAAGTTCATTTTAAAATCAAATCATTGAGGCATTTTGAATCTATGTTTGCATCGTGTGTACTAAACTCCCACTGTTACTATCCCTCGAATAATGCTGTTTGCATAATTCATCTGTGCTTAGGCTGCACTGTCAGAGTGATCACATTATAAGCCTTCCTATATATTTGGACAGCCTTCTGGGCTTTCATGTCTGTTGTAGTGGTCTTCTTATCTCTTTACGTTTAAGATCAAACAATTGTACTGCAGCTTCATTACTTTATGAACTTATTTCTTTGAAGCAAGTTTGACATGTGGAAAGTTGTTTAGACTTATATATAACTCGATGCATCAAGGAACAAGCAAACATCCATGGAATCACTGTCACTGTCAAGGCAATGAATGTACTTATCACCTTTCAAGGCTTCCTCTTAGTACCTTTATTTTTTTAATTAAAAATTTTTTTTTGGTACCAGGGATCAAATTCACAACCTCGCACTTGCCAGGCAGGCACTTACACAGCTCTTAGTACCTTTATTGAATCATTTACTTATCTTGTTTAACCACAACTCAGTAACACTCAACTGTCATCTCCCCATTTCCCAGTCCCACAGGTCTGACAAACCCACTGTCCGTGGATTCCACCAGTTTGACCGTTTCCAATCATACACATAGCCGAGAGCATGCCGTGTTTGCCTCGTGGTGCCTGGCTCATTTCACCTGGCATTATGGTCTCTGGGTCTGTTATGCACTGTCACAAGCTATCAGATGCACTTCTTGAGGAGCCTGAACAGCCTTCCATATGGAAGATATGTTTTGTGTGTACGCCACGTCTTTTTCATCTTTTCATTCATTGATGGGCATTTCATGTTCGCAATGTCCTGGTTAATGGGAGTCACGCTGCACAGATGCAGGAGTGTAGGTATCTCCTGGAGACACCACTTCATGAGATTTTCCTAATACTGGACTTTCCTGTGTTCCTGTGGTAAGACTGAACTTGTTTGGGCTGCACTGTTCTTTTCGATATGCTCCTGTTTCATCTGTGGTGGCAGTTTTACTTCCTAGGTTCACATTGATACTTGTGTGACACCGGGCCAGTGTTGAAGCTGCTTGTGTTAATTTGCTTCATAAAAATTGTGTGGAAGCTGTCCTTTCCCCCTCAGGCTTCCCTTTGGTGTGGTGTAATCCACAGCACACTTTTAGATCCATGGATAGATGCTTTGGTGCAAGAAGATTGTGTTTTAACTACTTATTTTTCCCCTCACGTGGCACGTGTTCTTAAATATCTTGTGGGCTAACTTGGTAATCAATAGGTTCTTAGATAAATGACTCATCCTATCAGCTTCCCTAATTTATTCTCATACTGTGGAGTTCAGTATTTTCCTCATTCTTTTTACATACTGTACTCCAAAGCACTACTTTTCTTGCTAAAACAGTAAATGATAAATAAAATGCCTATTTATTGATTTTTTGCTTAGTGATTGAGATTTCTTGGTAACTATTGAAGTATTTATATTATTTTCATAATTTATATAATTTATAATTATATTTATAGTTTTATTTAACTATCAGTTAATTTATATAATATATAATTACATATAATTATGCATAGTTATTTTATGTTTAAATTGTAATTAAAACAATATCAGTTTCTTCTAATTTCAAATCAGCTTTTCATCTCTTGAAATATAAGCTTAATGCTTTTTCTTTTTTTTACTATTTTTATTTATAGTTGTAGTTTTATTTGACCACTTCATATTTTAATGTGGTTTGTAAAATACGATTTTATAGCTAACTGTAACATTTGTTTTTATCTCCTCTTCTCCTCTTTGAAATGGATTTCTAAGCGGTGGAAATCTAGAGATTCCCTGTCTCTAGATTCATGGTTGGATTCCTTTAGTGAAATTCATGTTTTGTAAATAGTAGCTCCCTGCAATTCTCAGTTTCTGTGGTATGTGTGTGTGTGTGTTGCACAAGTATTTTGTTTACTTGTCTTTCATCACCATGAAAAATATCCAACACCCAAAGTTAAGGGAAGGTTTTATTAGATCAAAGTTTGTGTCCACAGTTTTGATCATAAGCAGCTGACTCCAAAGCAGGGTGGTTTGGTGAGGACAATAGCTCAAGGTGGCAAAAGACAGCAAAAGCAACAGGAACAAGACTCTTTCCTTTCTTGTATTATAAGCAGGCTACCTGCCCTAGGGTGAGTCCTCTACTCCCTGGGGTGTAAAGCTCTTGAGTCACTTAGTTAAGCTTCCAAACCTCTCAAATTGACACAACGTGTCAACCATTACAACAAGCAAAATACAATTCTGATACAACACTGGCAAAGGCATGCCACTCCCTTCTCTGCTGTTCAACATCCTGACTGTTCTCCTGAGGAACCATCTGACAAACCAAAGAGAACATGCTACACACTCATTGCACTGAACAAAATGTCAGTGTCATGATCTGTTCAAGAGCTATTCCAGAAAAAAAGAAGAGCTAAAGAAATATGACAATTGAATGAATCTGTAATCTTGAACTTATTTATTTTATATTAGAACAATGGGTAAAATATAAATGAGGTCTCTAGGTCTGAAAGATAAATAGTAGTAGTGTATCAGTGTGTTGATTTTCATATTTTTCACACTTACCTAAAAGAATGTCTTTCTTTAAATTAAACATACAAAGTTATTTAGAAACCAAGGGGCATTGTGTCTAAAATTTACTTAACTAATTTAAAAAATATTTGTTTCTTGTCTCCAAGGAGTCTTGGCTTCATTTGGTCTCCTATTGAATATCTATAGCATAATTTTGTATTTATTAGAATGATTGGTGTGGATGTTGTAAATGAATGTCCACTGATTAGATTTTAGGTGCATCTATATCTTGAATGTCTCTGTTGGAGATACAAATAGAAAATATTTGTGGAGTTTCCTTTCCTTGGCAAGAAAAGATGAAAAAAAAAATAAAGGTAGTAATTAACTATAGAAATAAGTGTTTTCAAGTGGTAGAAAATGTATCAATAAGGGCAATATCGGGTAAAAGGTTAATTTGAGTCATAAGATGATTTTAAAGCAGTTAACATTTTAAAATAAGATGACTGTAATAATTTAAATAGAATTAACAAAGTAGCTCATTTTAGGCAATTTAAGGAAGTTATATAAAAAAGAAAATAAGGAAATAAATTTTTATGGTGGCTATATACAAGTATGGATTTATGTTTTATAAACTAAAACACATTTGAAAAATATTTGAAAACACATTTGTATAGTTGAAGCACGCTTCTTTTTTAATTTTAAAGAGAATAAAACAACACAAAACAAAACAGAACAAAGCAAATCAGAACAGAACAATGTAGGCAACACAGAACTTCACAACAAGACAGCAGGAAATCAACAGTGGTTACCGTAATGTCTCTTGTTTTCTTCATAATAGTTGGCCATACCTTCATACATCAAACATAGCAAAATAGTATAAAACCACTCAAAAGGATGGAAGCATTACAAGACTTCAAAATCAGCCTTTTAATCTCACTTGGGTTGACTCCTGCTTCTTCACTGTTACCTATCACTCTTAGGTTATGCTATTTTGCATCATCTTGAAGCTGTTGAATTGTTATTTCCTGGTTCCTCATTATTTTAAAAAGATCTTTCCTTTCACAGTTGCTGGCTGCAATCTTGTGTTCAAGGTCTGCAAGTCTATCTTCAGTCTCTTCCAAGAAGTTTTGATAGCTTTCAATTGAATTTTTAATTTTTTGGATCTCGCTTTGAGTCTGTTTCATGCATTGTGATTCCTTTATAAATTCATTCAAGGTTTCCATCATTTTCCTATGCTCCTCTTTTTTGTCCATATCTTCTTTAGACCTGTTGAACAATTCTTTCAGTAAGTTTCTGATTTCTTTTTTTACCTGGGACATTATTTCCAATTCGACTGCTCTTACAACCTCATTAGGTTGTTTCTTCACTTCAGTTGCTATCCTCTCAGAGATTTCAGGTGTGTGACTTCCAATTTATTCCAAGAGTGTATCTCTCAGACTTGTTCTGTGTGGGCTGGAGGTCTGAGAATGCCTTTTGTTCCTTCATCATGACAATCTCTTGGGTTTCTCCCAACAAGCTGCTTGTGGGGTCCCAGGCACTTCCCATTCTGGCTGCCCCTCCGCAGTGTAGGGGAATGAGACAGGCACCTGGCATCCTCTGACCCCAGATTTATAGGGAGGCAGCAGGCTGTAGAGGGGCAGGCTTCTCTAGACTTGTACAGCTACACTGGCTGCTCACGGGAAGGAGCCTTCTGATGGCGGGGGCCAGCTGGTGGAGGCAGACCTATAGGCTTTCTCCACTCATGCTGACTGCCTGTGGGAACTGATGCATGCTTCTTTATATTTTAAATAACCTCCATTAGGTTTACTCCATGAGTTATGTATGATATGTTGCTAAATCTGTTTTCTAGGAAAATGTATCTCAGGAGAGGTCTTAGAATACTTCCCCAAAGCCTAAGATTTTATGTACCAAAAGGATAGCCCTGATTTGCAAGCTGAATGTTTTCAATTTTAGAACAATTAACTGTCATAACACATGTCCACTGTGTGCTCTGATGTGCTGAATTTTAAAAATTTAGATTCTATACAAAGAACCTTGTTTACTATCACTTTCACAGCTTCTTTGACCTCCTTGTTTCTCAAGCTGTAGATCAGAGGGTTCAGCATGGGAATGACAGTGCCATAGAATACAGAGGCCACTTTCATGTCCTCCTGGGAGTGTTCAGAAGGAGGCTGAAAATACATGTAGGAGAGGGTCCCGTAGAAGATAGTGACAGCTGTGAGGTGGGAGGCACAGGTGGAGAAGGTTTTCTTCCTCCCTGCAGCAGAAGACATCTTTAGGATGGTGGCCAGGATGCGGATGTAGGAGAAGATCACGACTGACACAGTGAATGTCAGGTTAAATCCCACACAGATAAACATTAACATGACATTGATGTCAATATTTGAACATGAGAGGGCAAGAATTGGGGGACCATCACAGAAAAAGTGATTGATGATGTTGGACTTACAGAAGGACAGAGAAAAGGTAAAGCCTGTGTGGACAGAGGCATTTAATGTACCTATGAAATATGAACCAGCGACTAGTTGGATGCATACTGATCGGGACATGATTATGGGATAGCGAAGTGGCTTACAGATGGCTACATAACGGTCCACTGCCACAGCAGCCAGGAGGTAGCAGTCGCTGACGACAAACGTCCCATAGATCAGAAATTGCAGAACACATTCTCCAAATGATATGGATTTGTCTTCTGCCATGAAGTTCTGGAGCATCTTGGGAGTGATAGCAGATGTGTAGCAGATGTCAACAAAGGCCAGGTGTTGCAAGAAGAAGTACATGGGTGTGTGCAACCTGGAATCTGTGTGGATGAGCAGGATCATCCCAGAGTTACCCACTATGGATGTCATGTAGATCACAAGAAATACCAAGAAGAGGATGGACTGGAACTTCTCTTGGTCATTAAATCCCAGCAGATAGAATTCGGTCACTTCGGTGCCATTTCCTTGTGTCATGGCTACCAAAGTCTGGACAGGATGGAGAAAATTGTCCGGAGCCGCTTCCGTCCCGCGGAATGGAGCACACGAACACTCAGCCTCTGCAAGCACCTTTATTGACTGGGCAGCAACCTCAATACATGTCCGTCCTCGACGGCTTCTTCCGTGTTGTGCGTCGGGCACTTCCTATACTTGGGCTTATATAGCTAATGTTATCCAATCATGGGATTACACGTGGGGACAGGCGATTGGGCAGCAACAAGGAAGCAATCAATCATTACCATATATGGCGGGGACAGTAAGCCGAGCAAGAACCAGGAAGCAGGATGTGTGTGCCATCTTGGGCACACGATGGGCGGGGGAGCAGCGGAGGCGGCAGGCGGGTGCCATCTTATGAATATGCTCTCATGAATAACATAGCAGGCTCCCAACAGAAAAGGACCAATAATATAAACTAAATTTTTGGGCTTTATTGAACAGTGCTGGTTCTTACATTTCACAGCATTATTTTTGACTTGGACTTTCCTGGTAAATATTCATGTGGGATTTTTACTTTCCAATTGTTTTTCCCTATTTTCTTGAAAAGAAGCCACAGCATATTTAGTGAATGGATGAATGAATCCATTTTTCATTGAAGAAAACTAGGTTTTAATGTATTATTCAAAGAGCATAAATTAATGCATTTTCCCACTGCAATAAAATTAATTATCCAGACTATATTTGCATGATTAATTATTAGTTTATGATTTTATATGTTCCCAGCCGCCTACCTTTTTCTTAACTTTTATCATGTAAATCTGGTTCATGTTCTTTAACCTAGAAATAGTTGGACTGAGACAATCTTCTGGGGAATAATTTTACCTATTCATGTTTAATGGCTTCATATGGCTGTAATAAAATCCTTTTTGGCACTCCTACCTGAGTGATTCTGTTTCCCAGACTGTCTGTTTACAGTTCAGACGCCTGCTGAATATGCCAAATGCTTACAATTTCCATGAAGTTGTGTTTTCTTTCAGTCATGGCATAGCTTCCAGAAGAACCACATAGTACCAATTTGATTTGCATGTGGTTTGTTGAAACTGTAGATGTCTTTACTTCTCTCTGAGTTTCAGTAACCTGTTCCTGGTTAGATATAGAGTGAAGATTCATTCATTAATGAGTATTAATATAATATAATCCTTAAATATTGCCTTTCACATTGTCTCTGTTCATTGCATAGGTAAATGTGAAATATAAAGTCATGAAACTGCCAGAAGGTAATGTATTATGAAACTTTGGATTGGGTGAGGAATTCTTAGTCATTATCCTAAAAGCAAAGGAGATAAGCACTTTATCTTTCTCTCTCTCTCTCTCTCTCTCTCTCTTTCTCTCTCTCTCTCTTCTCTCTCCTTGTAAACATTAAAACCTTTGATCTGCCAAGACCTAGTCACAGATGAAAAAGCATATTTTGTTGATGGCGTAAAACATTCTTGAAGTCAGGCGTGGAGACACGCTCTTTAATTCCAGTACTCTAAGTGGTTGAGGTAGGAGGATTTCAAATTTAAGCTTAGCCCTGGCAAATTAGGAACATAGCAAGATTCTTTATCAAAATAAAAAACACAAAAAGCAGCAGTGATATAGAACTAGTAGATATGTCATGGGTTCCTGAAGGGAATGTAAAATGACAGTTACTATGGAAAATGGTTGGGTAGTTTCTTAAAATTTATGCATGTACTACCATATAACTCAGTCCTTATACTCTTACAGAATTATTTTTGCACAAAATTTAGGGCAAGCCCAAAATGAGTACCTAATTTGTGTAACACTTTCACTTGAAACAGCACCAAAGTATAAATACTTATGTTCTAGAACACAGCAATTGTTCAATAAAGAACACAACAATTGTTCAATAAGTGTAGTACCTCTACTCTGTAATATAGTACTCAGAAATAATGAGAAACAAATTGTTAGTAAATGCAACAACATAAATGAATCTTGAATGAATAAGAAAAAAAGAATTTCCAAATGGGGAACAAATAAATGAATGCAGACGATAAAGTGAAGGTGGCGGGCTTGCTGGCTTGTAAGGGGTAATGTGAGAGACATCTGCGTGGGCTCTGCATGGGCATCTATGCCTTGATTACTATGCTCCCACCTCTCACAGTACCAGTCTAAAAGTCCTGGTTTGGGCATTGGTTTTATTATTTTAGATGTAACCTCTGAGGAACAACTGTGTGAAGAGTTCTTCAGGGTTTTCTCTGTTTTATGTGTGAAATCTCCTGTGAATCACTGATATTTCAAACTAAAATATCAAATACAAATTAAGAGGAAAATACAGAGCTTAGAAAGAGATGAGGGTCACTGAGTGAATAGGTGTAAGATTTCAGCACAGGGACAGGCATTGAGTGAGTCCCCAGTGGCCACAGCCACAGACACAAAGTCTCCACCAGAGGCTCGCAGTACTGACAGAACTCTGGCTGAGCAGGTCGATCCATTACATCCACTCACTGGCTCCTTCACTCTCTTTCCTGGCCACCCTCCCTTCTCACGCATTTCCATCCCATCACCAGAGGGGAGCTGAGTCCTCCTGGCTTGGGGAGATCACTGTGCTCTGTCTTTCTCCTTCTGCTCTGCTGCCTCCTGCACTTACACCAGGAGATGCAGTGGATGCTGGGAAATGGACTCTACTTACTTACACCGCAGTGGTGTCCAGGTTCTCTTTCTACAGCTGCTGCAGGTGGATTGCTCTTGGGGTCTCTGTGTGCTTCCCCTGTCAGGGAGCTTATAGTTGGGACCTAAAGGATCTCGACTAACCCCGCTGGGGCTTAGATAGAATTTGGCTAAGTGGAGAATCTCTTGGGATGTTTGACTGAAGAAAAGTCAAGCTCTCCAGGGAGGACAATTAAAAATATTACTGTTATTTCTACAAGGGAATTATTTTTTATGAAGCTTTTTGATTAACTACTGTTTGTTCATTTTTGTCCTAAATCAGGCTGAGCAAATTTTGTATCTTTAAATATTCATGTGTAGGTACAGTTTTGTCTTCTTAGTCACTATAATTGGCAAAGTTTTCTGTAGAACGAAATCTAAATCTAATCCAATCTTAAGGTCATAGTGTACCTGCAGTTGCAAATTCATGCTGTGGTGTGAATGCATTTTGTAATATTCCCTTGATCTTTCTTCATATTTTGAAAAATATACTTAATTCTCTCCTTTTTCTCAACATGTATGCATTTTACAGATGAACTCTACCCAATATTTATTCCAGTTATATTTGTGACCTTATATTATTTCAGGCAACCCTTGTTGAAATAAGAGGCATTGAGATTAGTTTAAGACTTTAATTGAACTGTTATTCATAAAGGAGGTTTGATGTCTGGGTCGAGTTTTCTGATTGGCTGGCAGTCCAGTGAAGGAGCTGTCACCAGAAACTCATGAATTGAAATTCAGCCTTCTTCATCTCAAGGCTAGCCTCTGGGTTAGGGTTGCACTCAATAGCTGGTGAAAGAAAAGTCTATTTACATTTGACTTAAATGTAAGGATTCCTTTTTCTTTTAGAGCAGCAGGGTGCTCTGGTGCTTGGCTTAGTCTTTCTTTTGTGCTGCTGGCCTCACAGTACAAGTGAGTGATGTCTGCTGTGGCTCTCAGACATCACTCTGCATTTCAAAGAAGGAAAGAAAGGACTGGGAGGCTACAAGAGGAATCACATGTAAACTGGGGAGCAGAGCAAAAGTCATCTCTTAATCCAGCAGCCAGCTTGTCCTTAGACGTCACTGGTGAGACTGGTGTACATGGAATCACTGAGTTCTCTGTCTTGCTCACATCCTGGTCCTCATTTCCAGTGCCTCTTGGGGTCACTTCTGTCTGTCCTGCTAGAGGTTCTTCTCCTCTGCATCCCTTTCTTGTTCTTTGTCAGGGAATACTCTTGAAGCCAGGGAGGATTGCTCCTCAGTCAGCAGAGATGTGTGAGGAGGGCAGTGATGTCAGGGAAGCTCTGATCACTGGGGCAGGCGGTCCGTAAGCATCCTCAGTCCCATCCATAGGGCAGCAGCTCTGAGTGACATTCTGCAGAATTCTCTAGAGACCCCTGTGGGGTTGAAATTAAACAAAACAAAATGAATTGAAACTACTCTGAACAAAGGATAATAGTATTGCTGGATTTCACATCATAACGCTACAGAATCAGCACTGGGTACCTTAGTGTCTCTTTTTCTTCAAAGTAGATGCTCATCTCATCATGCATTATATTATGGATTCTCATAAACTTTTTAGAAGTTCTACACATGCATGAGTCTCTACATGTGTACCTATCCTTTTTGTATTAGAGGGAAAAACAAAACAAACCAAGACAAAACAAAACAAATTCCTATAAAAACACAAAACAAAAAAGACATATAAAGAACAATAGCGAGGAGCCCAGAACACTGACCATATAGGCCTTCAAAACAAGACGGTACGAGCATAACTAGGGTTGTTATTTTATATAATGATCTTCAAGAGTTCCTCAGATCACTATACAATAATATGCACAGTTGTTCCAGTCCTATGAATGTTAACTATTTTGTTCCAAGAACTTGTAAAGTTTGTAGTGCAATCATCTTAGCTATGCTAAGGGTGTTTATATAATTTTAGACATTTTTTCCCCTTTAAGCAGATTCTTATCCTTTCACTGTAATTATTGAGTTTTTTGTATCTTATGTACTCTTACCATTTCTTACACTAGGGAGACTATATGGTATTTACACATGTGAGTTTGATTTATTTCACTTATGAGTATGGTCTCAAGTTGCATCCATTTACTTATAAATATTGCAATGTGATCACTATTTATAGCTGAGTAGTACTCCATTGTATAAAAATATCACAACTTTTTTTTTATCCATTCCTCAGTTGGTAGTTGGTTGTTTCCAAGATCTGGCTATTACAAGTTGTGCTGCTATTAACATGGGTGCACATATATCACTGTGGTATGATGTTTTAAGTTCTTCAGGGAATATGCCCAGAAGTAGGATAGCTGGGTCAAATGGGACTTCCAATCCCAGGTTTTTGAGGAATCTCCAGACTGACCTCCACAGTGGTTGCACCAGTCTACACTCCCACCAACAGTGCAAGAGAGTTCCTTTTTCCCTGCAGCCTTTCCAGTATTTGTTGTTGGTACTTTTCTTGATCCTGGGCATTCTTTCTGGAGTGAGATAGAGTCTCAGTGTTATTTTAATTTGCATTTCCCTAATGACCAATGATGCTGAACATATTTTCATGTATTTATTTGCCATTTGTATTTCTTCATCTGAGAACTGTGTATTCATCTCAGATGCACATTTTTGGAATGGGTCTTTGAATTTTGTGGATATGATTTTTAAAAAAGTTCTTTATATGTTCTGGACAGAAGTCTTTTGTCTGAGGGACTTTTCACTAAGATCTTTTCCCAGTTTGTGGGTTTTCTTTTCACTATACTGGAGACTTTTCTGACATGCAAAAACTCTTTATTAAGACACAATCCCAGTTATTGATTCTGGGAAGTATTTCTCATGTGGTTTGATTCCTGTTCGTGAATTCTCTACCTATCCCTATGTCTTCAAGATTTTTACCTACTTTGTCTTCTAACAGATTTAGTGTTTTTGTTTTAATATTTAGATCTTTGATCCAATTAGACTTTAGTATATGGTGATAGGCATGGGTCTAGTTTTAGTTTTTGGCATATGAAGAGCCAAGTTTTACAGCACCATTTATTAAAGAGACTATCTTTCTTCCAGTGATCATGTTTGGCCCCTTTATAATAAGGTGGCTAAGTGTGTTTGTAGCTGTAGTAGTATGTTCTAATCTATTCCATTGATCTTTAGATTTGTTTTTATTCCAGTACCATGTTGATTTTATTAGCTTTGCAGTGTAACTTCAAGTCAGGGATTGTGATGCCTTCTGCCTTGCCTTAGTTGCTTAGAATTGCCTTTGCTATTCTAGATCTTTCTGGTTCCAGATGAATGTTAGGAATTTTTCTCTAGATCTATGAGGTATGCTAGTGGTATTTTAATTGGGATTGTGTTGAATCTGTATAACAATATTTGGAGAATGCCATTTTCACAATATTTATTCTTCCTATCTATGAAAAGTGATGTCTTTCCATTTTCTGAGGTCCACTTTGATCTCTTTTTTCAGGGTATTTTAATTTTCCCTGAATGGATCTTTTGCTTCTTTTGTTAGATTAATTCTTTTTTTTTTTTTTTTTTTGTAAAGCAAAGGGTGGAATTTAATCTTTATTTACAGGGCACTGCAAAATATGAAGTTCCATATAGAAATAAGAAACCCCTTAAGAGGATAAGCTTCATACAGTATGTACAGTTTGGAACTGTTCAAGTATAGTTTCGTTGTAAAAAGTGCTACAATGACAAACCACATTGAAAAGAAAGAGTTTGTAAGAGAAACAGACAAACTTATACCGAACACAGTACACGACAAAGACTGATGCCCCCCTCAGCTGTACATCTAGAAGTTAAAGGAACCAGGAGCCCCGTCCTGAACGTGGAAAGTATAGCCTTCAGAGGTAGTTTCTGGCACAACAGTTTGATCTTCTTCTTCCTCTACTGAGAAGTACTTCTCAATCAAGTTTAAGGAGGCCTTGTACACAGACTCGTTATAAGTATTTCATTTGTTGGATGTTATTGTGAAGGGTGTGGCTTCTCTTTTTCTCTCTCAGTGGTTTTTTTGTTAGTGTATAGGAATGCTATTAATTTTTGAGTGTTGACTTTGTATTCAGCTACATTAATGAATTTATTTATTATACCTAGGAGTCTTTCAATGGAGTTTTGGGGGTCTTCTATGTAGAGTATCGTGTTATCTGCTAAGAATGATATTTAACTTCTTCTTTTCTTATCCTTACTCCTTTTATTTCTCTCTCTTGTCTAATTGCTGTGGCTAGTATTTCCAGTACTACATTGAATAGGAGTGGTGATAATGGACATCCTGGTCTTGTTCCTGATTTTAGGGTAAAGGCTTTCAGTTTTGGCTGTTTAATATGATACTGGCTGTGGGTTTGTTATAGATGGCTTTTATCATATTGAGCTAAAGACTATTCCAATTCTCTGTAAGGTTTTTATCAAGTCGGACCTTATCAAAAGCTTTTTCTACATCTATAGATATGATCATGTGGTTTTTATTTTTGGCACTATTGATATGGTAGATTACATTTATTGACTTGCATTTGTTGAACCATCCCTGCATTCCTGGGATGAATCCCACTTGATCATGGTGTATAATCTTCTTGATGATTTGCTGCATTGTGTTTGCCAAATTTTTATTGAGAATTTTTGCATCTATGTTCATTAGGGAGATTGGCCTGTAGTTCTCTTTTTTGGTT
The DNA here is from genome assembly GCF_034190915.1 of Cavia porcellus. Classification (NCBI taxonomy): domain Eukaryota; kingdom Metazoa; phylum Chordata; class Mammalia; order Rodentia; family Caviidae; genus Cavia; species Cavia porcellus. The sequence goes on along the minus strand of NW_026947500.1, from coordinate 50,561,746 downwards.
GGGTCTTTCTCTGGTTTTGGTATTAGGGTAATGTTTGCTTCCAGGAATGAGTTAGGAAGAATTGTTTCCCTTTCAATTTCATTGAAGAGTCTGAGGAGTGCTGACATTAAACCTTTGAATTTCTTGTAAAATTCCACAGTGAGGGGCAGAGCAAAGGTGGTGGATAGATAACAGCTGGCTACAGAGGCTCCCTGAGATAGTCAACTTAGAATTCAACATAATACAGTCTGGGGATCCCTGAATAGAGGGAGATGAATTCTCTTATCCCAAGAAGAAACTAAGGTGAGAAGAACCAATCACATACAGTCTTGGTGCTATTATTGGAACAAGTAAAGGTTCAGTGCTCCTGCCGCAGTGGGTGACTTGCCGAGCCATCTGAGGTCCCGCTGATTCAACTCACTGAAGGTGCAGTGACCCAGAGGTCAAGAGTTGGCCAGCTGAATGGAGAGCTGAGCTAGCAGGGAGCCTACATTGACCTGTGGTGAGTGGTGGGAGTGGAGCCATTTCACAGAAAGGGGGCCTCCAGCAGATGACTTTCTGGGACTGAGCAGGACTGGCAAGTACAAGGGGTAGCAGTGACTTCAGTCAGTTGTTCCCTTCCTGAGTGGGATTGGTGGAGTGCGGTAGGCCTGGGTCATGCAACCTGGCTGAGACCCAATAGGTTATCCAAAATCAATTCCCTATGGCGATGGTGCACACTAACGCAGTGAAGCCTCAGAAGTTTGACTGACTTGGAGGGGGAGGTGGTGCATAGTTACACAGTGCAGGTCTCAGCATCTTGGCTGATCTGGAGGGGAGGGGCCAGCATATGCTGCCACTGTCTGCAACTCATTAGCACACTGCAGTGGGAAGGGTCACCTAGCCAGTGTGCTTCAGAAGAATTGTAACCAACAAATAAAGAAACTGGGGCCTCCTGGAATAAACAAAAAAGATGGGAAAAGGAAGCAACAACAAAAAGTCCCCAGGTCCCAAGCCTGAAAACATTGATCCAGGACAGGTAAATACAAAGGGGAATGAGAACAGCAAACATGCAGTATCAAACATGGCACCAGTGGACATGAACAGATATCTTCAGGACCTCATAGATGAGTTGAAAAGGGAAATATTTAGCCAAGTAAAGCAAGATATAAGAAGATTAATAGAAGAGATGCTAAGCACTTCTCAAGCAGACACAGACAGAAGGGAGGAACTCAAACAAAGGAGAGAACTATTTGATGAAGAATATAAAGAAAATATAGAATACATGAAGCAGATTCAAAGAGATTACCAGGAAATTAAAAATTCTATGGAAAGATGGCAAATCTGCTTGAAAGAAACTAAGGATAGATTATCCAAACTGGAGGACAGGTTTGCAGTGTGGGATTATGAAAGGAAAAACTTTTAAAAAATAACAAGGAAACAATCAGTAACAATACAAAGGCTAGAAGAGGACAAGAGGATCTATAACTTGAGAATAAAGAATGTGAATGAAGAAGTAGGGGTACAAATGAAGGAAATACAAAGGCTATTCACAGAAATAATCGAGGAAAATTTCCCAAACATAGGAAAAGGAAATGATATTCTGATGTATGAGGCATACAGAACTCCAGCCACCTACAACCAAGACAGAACTATACCCAGGCATATAATAATCAAGATCCCAGAAATTCAATATAAGAACAAAATATTAAAAACTGTCAGACAAGAAACAGATAACACATAAAGGAAGGCCCATCAGAATAATGGCAGACTTCTCAACACTAACCATCAAGTCAAGAAGAGCCTGGAGAGAAATATTCCAATCCCTGAAAGAAAATAACTTCCACCCCAGGTTGATATACCCTGTTAAACTGTCTCTAGAAATGAATGGAAAACAAGATGCTTTCAAGACAAAGAGGAACTTGGGAAATTCGCAACCACCAATCCAACTCTACAGAGAATACTGCAGAGCATTCTAGGAGAGAGAGAAAAGTACTAGGATTCCAAGAAGAGTGGCAGAGAAGCCTCAATGAATGGAGCAGAAATGAAGAAAATGAGCAGACAACTGATGGTTAAAAAAAGAGCATAACAGAAATGAAGCAGAGAAGGTGGTTTATAATCTCGAATATAGATGGCCTTGATACACTAAATTTAAAAAAAAAAACCACACGTGGAGTACATTAGGAGGCGGGTCCACCATACTATTTGTAGGAAACATAATTAACATGAAAAAGAGTACAGGGACTGAAAATCAAATGTGAGAAAACAGTGATCTATGTGACAGAGAACCAGAGAGTGAGAGGGGCAACTAGACTAGTATTTGTGGTTGGAAATACAGGCTTTAATAGGTAAAGGAATACAATTAGAGATCAAGTCCAGGAGAAAGAAGGTTTGGAACCACTTAGGTAAATAGCAGGTTGCCTACCCCTCCCCTGATTTAAAACCAAGGGTCTTGGTGAGACCCAAAAGTGCACAGTGTACCCTGGGGAAGTAAAAGGGGAGGGAGTCTTAAAAAAGATAGCAGAAGATATTAATAGTGTATCAGGATTTAAAACCCACATTACTCACACCCTCTGTTCAGATTTTATTCTTTTTTTTGATAGATTTTATTCTATCCCAGTTTGTCTAATTGCATTAGATTTGAGGGCACAGACAGCTATCCCCAAAAGATCAGGATATAGCACAGTAATCAATGTTAATTTCCTACTATCTTAATCTGGAGCCCTGAATGACTTATACTGTTTTATCATGACTGACCTTAGTTAAATCTGGCTTGTTTGATTGGTGTTTGGTATTGACAGAGTTTATTCAATACTGATATGATTGATAGTATCAAGTCTGAGAGTATAAGCAACTACACTGAAGATGACAAGACTCTATGAAACATATTCTGGTTTGATAACTGCCTGCTTTTGAAGTTTTATAGTACATACAAAGTTGTGTTTTTATTAATACTGTTATGTACTGATATATTCAATTATACTATGTCTGATGATATAGCCAGTTCTTTTGAAGATAACAACACAGGAACTATGGTAGAACTCCTTGTACAACGATCTTATATGTATTTTTCATTTCATGTGTTTATAGGAATATTTTTTGTTTTGTCTTGCTTTGTTTTGTTTCTCCCTCAAATATAGAAAGGATAGAAATACATGTTAAGGCTCATGCATGTGTAGAATCTATAAACACTTTATGAGAACTGATCTTATGACGCAAGATGAAATGAACAGATACTTTGAAGAAAAAGAGACACTAAAATATCCAGTGCTGATCCTGGAGTGTCATAATGTGAAAACTAGCAATAGTATTATTCTTTGTTTAGAGTGATATTAGCCTGCTTGGGTTTGTTCAATCTCAACATAATTGACGATATGGATAACTGCATGTATGTTTAAGTGTATAGGATTGATAACCATATTTCTAAGTTTTTGTTGGATAGTTGAACAGAACTGGTTGGAATCTCACTGTTTGAATCCCCACTTTATATGCTCCACTTTAGTATCTTGAATAACTATTTGTAAGAAGAAAATATATAATCATCAACTAGTGATTTCTTACTGTTAATTTTTTCTTCGAAAGTGTGTATCATTTGTACCTGTTTTCTGCTTTGTTTAGTCTTTCTTTAAATTAAATTAAAAAAGACACTACAGTACTCAGTGCTGATCCGGGAGTGTCATGATGTGAAATCCAGAAATACTATTCTTTGCTCAGAATGACTTTAGCCTGCTTTAGTTTGTTTAATTCCAACATAAATGAAGATATGGATAACTGCATGAATGTTTAAATGTATAGGATTAACAATCATATTACTAAGTTTTTGTTGGATAGTTGAACAGAACCATTTGCAGTCTCACTGTTTGAATTCCCACTTTATATGTTCCACTTTTGTATCTTGAACAACTATTTGTAAAAGGACAGTATGTAAACATTAACTAGTGATTTCTTACTGTTTATTTTTTCTCTGAACGTATGTATTATTTCTACCCATTTTCTGGTTTGTTTAGTATTTCTTTAAATAAAATTTTAAAATTTCAGGCTAGAATTCCACAGTGAATTCATCTGGACCTGGACTTTTCTTTGTTGGTAGAGATTTAATTATATTATTAATTTCATTAATTGAAATTGGATTATTCAGCAGTTTTACATCTTCTTGACCCAGCTTTAATAATTCATATGTTTCTAGGAATCTGTCCATTTCTTTCATGTTATCAAGTCTATGAGAGCAGAGGTTTTCAAAATAGGTATTGATGATCTACTGTATTTCCGTAGAATCTGTAGTGATTTCACCCTTTTCATTCCTTATTGCATGAACTTGGGGTTTTTTTTTCCTTTTTAAAATAATGTTGGCCAGAGGCCTGTCAACTTTATTTATTCTTTCAAAGAACCAACTTTTTGATTCATTGATTCTTTGTATTGATTTTTTAGTCTCTATTGCATTGATTTTGGCTCTGACCTTTATAATTTCCCGCCTTCTTTTGACTTTGGACTTGTTCTTATTTTTCTAGATGTTTGAGGTGTAGTATCAGGTTGTTTATCTGTGTTTGTTCTGTTTTCTTGATGTAGCAGTTTACTGCAATAAATTTTCCTCTGAGGGCTGCTTTCATGGTGTCCCACAGGTTCCGGTAAGATGTATTTGTATTTTCATTTGCCTGTAAATATTGTTTAATTTCTTCTTTAATTTTCCCTGTGACCCACTGATTGCTCAAGAGTGTATTATTCAATTTCCATGTGTTTGTGCAGTTTTTATAGTTTCTTTTGTCACTAATTTCTAGTTTAATGGCACTATGATTGGATAACATGCATGCGATTATTTCAATTGTTTTGCATTTACTTAAGCATGTTCTGTGGGCTAGTATACGGTCTATTTTAGAGAACATTCCATGTACTGCTGAAAAGAATTCATATTCTGATGTTGGGTGGAACACCCTGTATATATCTATGAAGTTCATTTGTTCACTGGTGTGATTCAGTTCTGTTATTTTGTTGATTTTCTGTCTAATTGATCTGTCCCTTTGTGTCAATGGTGTGTTAAGGTCTCTTGTTATAATTGTTTTATTGCTTATTTGAGTTTTCATTTCTGTTAATATTTTTTTGTATAGCTGGGTGCACCTGAATTTGGTGCATGGATATTTAAGGTTGTTATCACTTCCTCTTTAAGTTTTCCCCTAATTAGTATGTAGTGACCTTCTTTATCTCTTAGGATCATTCTTAGTTTGAAGTTCACATTGTCTGCAAACAGAATAGCTACCTCTGCTTTATTTGAGATCCTGTTGCATGGAATATTTTTTTCCATCCTTTGACTTTCCATCTATGAGTTTCCTTTTGGGTTACATAGGTTTCCTATACACAACATATGATTGGATGTTGTTTTTTGATCCATTTTGCCAGTCTGTTTCTTTTAATGGGTGAATTGAGGCCATTTACATTGATGGATTAACTGATATATGTTGGTTTACTTTTGACATGTTATCTTTGTGCTGTTGCATCTTTACCTTTCCACTCTGTTTAATTGTCTGCCTTGCTTACTGCTTATGTCTGTCTAGAATGTCTTTCAGTATTCTCTGCAGATTTGGTTTGGTGATCACAAAATTCTTTACCTGTTCTGTGTCGTGGAAGCATCTTATTTCTCCATCCATTTTGAAGGACAGTTTTTCAGGGTATGTCAGTCTGGATTGGAAATCATTTTCCTTTAGGATCTGAAATACTTCACTTCATGCTCTTTTTGACTTCATTGTTTGTGTTGAGAAGTTTGCTGTGATCCTGACAGGCTTTCCTTTATAAGTGATCTGTCTCTTCTCTCTAGCAGCTTTTAATATTCTGTTCTTATGTTGGATTTTAGGCTGGTGATTATTATATGTGTGGGTATAGTTTTATTTTGTCTGTGATTATTTAGAGTTCTATATGCTTCACTGATCTGTATGTCAGTTTCCATTCTCATGTTTGGGAAATTTTCAGCTATTACTTCTATAAATAGCCTCTTGATATCATTTGTGTTATCCCCTTCTTTTTCATTTATTAGTATCAATCTTATGTTGATTTTCTTTGCATTATCTTGCAGTTGTTGAATTTTTATTTCCTGATTCTTTGTTATTTTTAAAAGATCTTTCCTTTCCTGTTCACCAGCTTCAGTTTGGTCTTTGAAATCTGAAAGTCTGTCTTTACTTTCACTGAGGCTGTTTTGATAATATTCAATGTGATTTTTGATTCCTGCATATCTCTTTATGCATTCTGTTTGTTTCTTATAATGTTCATTCAGTGTTTCCATCTTTTTGTATTGTTCCTCTAATTTTGAAGTGTGTCAGCTTTAGATGCGTTCAGCATTTATTTCATTACATTTATTATTTCTTCTTTTACCCGGGAGATTATTTTTGAATTGAGTTCATTTATAGCTTCCCAGAGTTGTTTCTTTATACCAGTTGATATCCAGGTGTATGGCTTATATTTTCTGGGTACATGGCTCCTAGGCTTTCTTGGGATGGGCTAGATGTTTAAGATTGAATTTTGTTCTTTCATTTTGTCTAACATGCATTCCAAATACAATTAGCCATCTTATGATTGACTTCTAATATTGATTGATGATTGATGCCTTCATCATGATGTCTATAAGTAGCAAGCTTTACCAATATGAGCTGCTAGGAAAATAGAATATTTTGCTCTCCTAGACTGTAGCAGTGCACATTCCAGTTAATAGATGCATCCATAGTTTCTGTGTCTTGTTAGCAAACTAGATGATTAAGTATGCAGTAAATCCCTGATAGTCAACAGATACAAGTTATACAGTAATACCTCTGTTGTGTGTACAGAGATTCAACATGGGAATACGTATATTGCAGAATATGCCCTATTGTAATCACAGTGTCAGCTGAGAAACAACCCATTTCAGTAAGTACCTACCACTGTATAGTATGTGATGAAAATAAATGATTTAAAAGATTTTAATGAATCACCTGCACAGTATTAAGCAGTAGAGTGCTATGTGTGCTAACTTTTGCAGCTTACTCCAAGTAGGATGGCTACTATCAAAGACATAAATACCATGTGTGAGGTTTGGCTCCCTGGAACTGGTATATGTATTCCATCATTGCTGAGAATGCAAACTGGTACCCCCAGAATGGAAGTAAGTGGGGCTATTCCTCAAAAAATTAAAGAGAAATTTCATTTCTCTCCAGCTATATCACATTGGGTATATTGCATAAAGAATTAACATTTATCATACTACAGTGACTGTTATGATTGATTCATTGTGTCAACTCAAGTTTAGAAGTTTAAAGAAGTGACTCAGCAGTGGATCTTGGCCTAACTTTGTAAACATCCCATGTATGTTCCAGAGGGGGCAGAGAGATGATGTGAATGCTATGCCTGGCCCAGAGTGGTATCCTGTTTACAATATGAGAGGAAAGGGTTTTGCTCTCTTCAATTTTGCTGTTGTTTTTGATGCCATTGTGAGCTGTTGCCCCTCTTCCTTGCCACCCTTCCTTGGAGCCAGCTGATTACAGACTGAAACGCCCACAAACTGTCAGCTAAAGAAACCTTTCCGTCCTTAACTCTGTGCATCTGGGATTTCATCTCAGCAAGGAGAGAAAAGTAGCCAAGAATGAATTTGGCACCAAGAGTAGGGTTTGGAAGGCTTTCACCCAGATTTCAGAAGGCCTGGGAAGCGAGGCAATGTGCCTCTGAGAAGGCAGTGTGTCAGCTGTGTGGGTGAAGTTAAAGGTGCAATGGAGACCCCAAAAGATGGAAGAAATCATAAATATGATTCATCTCAGGAAAACTGCGATCTGTATTTATAATAGTGCAATTCACAATACCTAAGCTGAGAAAACAACTGGCTTTTGTGGTAAAAGATGGAGGCATACAGGGAATGTATGTATGTACAGGGGAACATTCTTAATCTATAAAGAAAATGAAATCATATCCTATTAAGAAAAATGGAACTCAATATAATAATGCTAAGTGCAATAAAATAGACCCATAAAGGTAAATACAGCATGTTTTGTCTTATACTAGAAACCTAAAATATAAATGCATGAATGAACAGGATAAAAGAATGATGACCAAGACCTGGAAGATAGGTTTGTGGAGAAGAGGAGAAACAGGCAGGAAAGAGAGTGGGTATCATGTTGGAAATGTTGATGTCACACATGTGCAGCAAGTGAGCATCACTCTTCTGTGTCACCACCAGGCACTGACGATGAAACCTACACTAAGGATGGCGACCATGGATACAGTTTGCTGGACGGCATTGTAGCTGATCAGTTGTCTCACTGGAGAGTCACTCTCAAGACTGCTGTGTGCACACTTTGTTAACTTATTCAAAGTTTTAAAGAGTACATAATAAACTGATAGATGCAAGTGCTCCCATGAGTGTGCTCATCTAGACATTTACGGCAGGAAGAATCCTCTCCTAGTCAGATGTCAGGAAAAAACAATGTTCTCTGAGCACCAGTAACCACTGTATGCTGAGCCAAGGGCACTGCCCCGCACACTTTTCTTCATGGTCTGCTCTGTTGTGAGGTGAAGTGCAACTGTGTGTAAAGCTATTGTGCTAAGGTCACTCTTGGCGTCCACTCAAATCCCTGTTGCACTGTGGCAGTATAACGTTATTGTTTCAGCTGTGGTCACTGTGCCTTCTGTGTGCAAATGTCCACTCATCAGTTTTCAGAACTACCTGTTTGTAGGCTATTCTCATTAGAAATGTAACACAAGATATTTGTGGACTTTATGCTTGTGGGCAAGAAAAGGTGAAATGAGAATATTGAGAATAACTGGTAAAAGAATTAAGTGCTATTGAATGGCAGGGAATATAATGACAATAGAGATATTAGGTGAAGGAAAGGCTGTAGAGTGAAAGCAATTCATTGACTTCGTCCTTGTATTTCCACTGTAATTGGAAACAAAATTTATAGGAAAGCTGCATTTTAGACAATCTAAGGAGCCTCTTTAAAGGACAAGAAATAAGGAAATGAAATGTTAAGGACTGTTTTACTCAGTTATGTTTTTTCTAACAATTAAATTGTGACTGAAAAGTATTCCAAATAATATATTAAAGTTCACACATAATTCTTTGCATACAAACTTCATAAAGACTTCTCCACAACTTGTGGAAGATATGTTTTTAAATCTGGTGCCAGGAAACATGAATCTCAGGAGGAGTCTTCGAATATTTCCCACAATCTAAGATTTTTGTATGGAAAGGGTAGCCTTGATTTTGATAGGAATGTCTGCAAATTTAGGATAATTCAATTGTGATGATACGTCTGTGCTGTGTCACTGATGTGCTGAAATTTATTTGTTCACATACAGTGTGAAGAACTTCTTCACTGCCATTTTCACAGCTTCTTTGGCCTCTTTGTTTCTCAAACTGTAGATCAGAGGGTTCAACAAGGGAATGACAGTGCTATAGAATACAGAGGCCACTTTCATGTCCTCCTGGGAGTGCTCAGAAGGAGGCTGTAAGTACATGTAGGAGAGGGTCCCGTAGAAGATGGTGACAGCTGTGAGGTGGGAGGCGCAGGTGGAGAAGGCCTTCTTCCTCCCCACAGCAGAAGACATCCTTAGGATGGCGGCCAGGATGTAGATGTAGTAAAAGACCATGACCAACATAGTGAACTTCAAGTTAAATTCCACAAGGATAAGAAGTAGCATAATGTCAATGCTAGATCAAGAAATGGTGAAATGGTGTTGGAAAGACTGGCTCTCCATATGCCGAAAACTAAAACTAGACCCAAGCCTATCACCATGTACTAAATTAAAATCCAAATGGATTAAAGATCTGAATATTAAAACAGAAACACTAAATCTATTGGAAGATAAATTGGGTTAAAAACACTGAAGACATAGGGGTAGGTAGAGAATTCATGAACAGGACTCAAACTGCACGGAAAATATTTCCCAGAATCAATAACTGGGATCACATCTTATCAAAAAGTTTCTGCATGTCAAAAGAAGTCTCCACTATAGTGAAAGAAAACCCACAAACTGGGAAAACATCTTAGCAAACTGTCCCTTAGAAAAAAAGACTTCTGTCTAAAACATATAAAGAACTAAAAAAAAAAAAAAATCAGACCCTCAAAATTGAAAGATCCAATCCAAAAATGGGCATCTGAGATGAATACACACTTCTCAGATGAAGAAATACAAATGGCAAATAAATACATGAAAAAATGTTCATCATCATTAGTCATTAGAGAAATGCAAATTAAAACCACACTGAGATTCCATCTCACTCCTGAAAGAATGGCGCAAGGATCAAGAAAACCACCAACAACAAATGCTGGAGAGGCTGTAGGGAAAAAGGAACTCTCCTGCACTGCTGGTGGGAGTGTAGACTGGTGCAACCATTGTGGAGGTCAGTCTGGAGATTTCTCAGAAAGCTGGGATTGGAAGCCCCATTTGACCCCACTATTCCACTTTTAGGCATATTCCCAGAAGAACTGAAAGCATCATACCAAAGTAATATGCATGCACCCATGTTTATAGCTGCACAATTTGTAATCGCCAGATTTGGAAACAACATAAATGTCCATCAACTGAGGAATGGATAAAAAGTTGTGGTATTTTTATACAATGGAGTACTACTCAGCTATAAAGAATGATCACATTGAGATATTTAAAAATAAATGGACGCAGCTTGAGACCATACTCACAAGTGAAATAAACCAAACTCACATGTATAAATACCGAATAGTTTCCCTAGTATAAGAAATGATAAGAATACATAAAAGTATGTGGTAATCGTGCTTCCCTATCATATTGGTTTGAAGCCATATAATGTTTTCACTCATTAATTGAAATGGTTTTAATCTGGTTGTTCGATTTTATTATCTGTGATAGTACGAATAGCTATTTTGAAGAAAACAAGACATCATAATAGCTAGTGCCAATTTGATATCATCTTTTTTTTATTTAAAGAAAAGGAAACAAAAAATACATGGAGATAAAAAAAGGGTAGAAATAATACAAAATTACAGAAAAACAAACGGTAAGAAATTGTTGGTTGATAAGTTACACATTGTCATCTTAGAAATAGCTGTTCAGGTTATAGAATTAAAGTATTTAGAATGACATTCAAAAAGTGACACTATAAACCATTCTGCTCTATGATCGAACAAAAGCTCAGTAATATGGTTATCAGTCCTACACATTTGTTTTACATCTCAAAGAGGGTAAGATTAAACATATCAAAACAGAACAAAACATTTGAAAAAACAATTTAAAGAAATACAGATTTCAAAGCAAGTCCACTGGAGATCTTCACTGTCTATCTAACTGTCTCTAGTTTCTTACAAATAGTTGTCCCCATCTTCACCCACTTTATATACTTCTTGTATATTATAGAACTAATCAAATAATTACAGGATGATGAAGGCTTTTTAGGTCCTCAAGTTCCAAGTTAGGGAAGACAATAATAACTACCATCGCATCTCTCATTCTCTTTGTGATAGCTGTCCCCATCTCTACATATGCTGAAATTGAACTCAAGAAACCAGTCCAATGTCATTCTAATCAGCGAACAATAGTATTGCTAGAATTTATATCATAATGCTACAAAATTAGCCTCGGGTTTCTTAGCATCTCTTCCTCAGAGTATCTGTTCATTACATCTTGCATTATATAATCTGTTCCCGTAAATAATTTAAAAAAAAACCCATGTGTGAATTTCTACATATATATCTATCCTCTGTGTATTATAGGGAAAACCAAGTCATAGCAAGACAGCAAAACAATTTCCTAGAAAAACATGCAATGGATAAGACATATAAGACCACAATATAGATGATCTTCCGTAGTTACTATGTTTTCTCTTGTTATTTTCAATAGATTTGTCCACAACACTGACTTATTATAGTTAAACATAGTATCACCTATTTTTATAAAAACTTAACTTTGACAGCATTGTAGTCTATACTAAAGGCATTTTGCCAGTGTTCAATGGAGTTTTTAGTTTCCTGGTATTCTCTTTGGATCTGTTTCATGTATTCTAAGTTATGTTTAAATTCTTCTTCAGAAGTTTCTCTTTCTTTTCTGATTTCCTCAGTTCTTCCATCTGTGTTCTCTTGGGTGGAGCTTGTAATTTCTTTAATTAATCTCTTTATATCTTGCCTCACTTGGATCAGGAGTATAGCTTTAAATTCACCTATGAGATCATAAAGGTATTTTTTAATTTTGGCTGATGCTGTGTCGAGCAATGGATGGTTACTGTGCTTGTTCTCTTCAGTGTTTACTTCTCCTGGGATTATTTTCTCATGTTGGGCAGCTGGAGATTTTTTTAAATTTTTATCTCTTGTCATGTTTCTGGTTTCTTTCAGACTGGAGTGTCCCGGGGATCTCTGGCCCTCTCCGAATTGCTTAGGGCCTTTCAGAAGCATGCTGACTTGAGTTTTTGCTGTCCTCCCCAATTTGCTGTTATCTGGGGTAGGCTGGGATGCAGGGGCAGTACAGCCTAGTCTCCAGCCTCTGTGCCAGTCAATCCATAAATTAGGCTGTACTTTCTGGATGTCACTGAGTTGTGACTATTTTGTATCTGCTTATTGGGCCCCAAGCAGAGGTTTGGTTTAGCCCCAAGTAGCTCCTGCCAGTTCTCTTTGTACCAGAAGCAGCTGACTAATGTTACTATGGCACAGGGTTCTGCCCAAATCCCAGCTGTTCTCTTCCAGACCTCTCTCTGACAGGAGCACCAGAACAGCAGATCTGCCCAAATCCAAGATGTCTCCCACTAGTTCTCTGTATGATGCTGAAGCCAGCACGTACTCAGGCTCTGCCCAATTTCAAGATGTCTTCCACCAGACCTCCCTACGGGGGGGGGGACTTGGTGATGTCACCGAGCTGTAGGTTCTGCCCAACTCTAAGATGTCTGCCACCAGACTCTGTGTTATTGATGTCCCTATGGTGGCGGGCACTGCCCAGTTCCAAGATGTTCTCTGGCCAACCCCAGCAGCTGTGGGGTCCCCAGTACTCACCAGGGTTCGGTGCAGGTCCTCCTCCTGGGTCCATTGCACACCACGCCGCCCACCTTTCCCGCGCTCCCAGCACAGCGCAGAAGGGTCAGAAATCTGCACAGCATTTGGCTTTGGAGCTCCAGAGCCTTTCATGATCTCCTCTGGTGCAGCGGGGCAGTCCTGGCTGCTTCTCGGGGTCCCAGGTCTCAGTTTCCAGCAGTCACCAAAAGCCAACACAGCTTTTCCTGTTGGGTCCATGGGTCAGTTTGTGGATTTAGAGGCGCGGGATTTGCAGCCTCCCGTTATCAGCCTTTACAGTCTCAGCATGACTTTAAATCCTCCAGCTGCACTGTCTTGGTTAATAAGAATTGTTATCCATTTGTCTGGCCCTCTCCATGTTGTCATATTCTAGCTTCTAACATGATTTCTCCGGAGACACTCTCCGCCTGATCCCCTAGCAAGCCGCCATTTTTTTTCTCTCCCTATTTGATATCATCTTGTTTTGAAGTCTCATCAAGCTGTTGTTTGTTTCCATTGGTTTTAAAACATTGTATCTTATTATATTTTACTATATGCGATAGTATAAACAAAATTTTTTATAGGGAAAGAGATAATATAGAAACTGTTGTTGTTTTCATTAGCTGGTTCTAAATACCCTGTAATTCTTTCATTCTCTTGAATGGCTTCACATGGTCTTGATATGTTTGATGCTATAGTATACGAAGTTATATTCAAATAATTGAAGGAAAGAGACACTATGGAGACTACTATTGTGTCAGGTTATCTGGTGGTGAAACACAATGATGCTTAAATTGTTCGGTTCTGACTTGTGTTGTTCTGTTACTATGTCCTCTTTTATCTTAATCTCCCCCTTTTTTTCTTTTAATTTATTTTTTATTTTTTTAATTAAAGGAAAACTAAATTAAAAATAGCAGGATATATTATAGTAACTTTTTTGTTTTCCTATTAACCTGAGTTAAACCCCTGTTTTGCTCTCCCCATGTTGTTCTGACTGATTTTACTATATTCTGTTTTGTTTGATAGTAACAAGTTTGAGGGTAACCACTTTGAAGGCAATAAGATTTACTATGATGCCCATTATGGTTTGACTATTATCTTCTTTTGAAGTCCTGTTAGGTCTCCAATATAGGTTTTATTGGTCTTGTTCTGTACTGTTTTGTTCAATTCTACTATACCTGATGATATAGGCAATTCTTTTTAATATAGCAAGAGGTATAATGGTAACCATTGTTGATCACCTGGTATTCTGTTTTTGCATCATGTACTATGTCCATCCTTCTTCTAACTGACTCTGTTTTGCTTTGTCACATTTGGGTTTTTTTCTTCTTCTCTTTAAAAAAAGTTTTAAGAACTGTGGGAGTAATAAAACCCTAAAAGTGTAATTGTTATTGAAAAAAAGAGAGGAAAAGAAAGTGGTCTAAAGGATATAACTGCATGTATATTTAAGTGTGTAGGATACAAAACCATATTACTGAGTTTTTGTTGCATCATTGAACAGAACTGTCTGCCATCTCACTGTATGAATGTCCACTTTGTATGCTTTAATTTTGTAATTTGGACAACTGTTTCTAAGATGACAATATGTAATCTATTAACTAGTCATTTCTTACTGAATTTTTTTCTTGAAATTCTGTATTACTTGTACCCTTTTACTGCTTGTTTTGTTTTGTTTTGTTTTTGTCTTTAAAAAAAGAAGGAAGAACGTAAGAATAAATTTTCAATCTATAAACTAGGGTTGATATAATGTTGTAAAATATGTTAATACCAAAGTAGACAATATGCCCTAAAATTTAGGTTACTTTTAGATTTACTTTATAGGAAGCCTTTTACTTTATTGATTACAATGACAAAAGCTTTATTTGCCACAGGTTCTATGATAATAAAAAGTTGTTCAACATGATTCATGACAAAAAAAGGTAATGATTAAACAAAAAATTACATGAAAAATAAGTGCCTTCTATAGAAAGAGAAGTAATTTTTTAAATTATTCTCTCTAAAGAGCTTGAATCTTTTTCATTCAAACATCACAATGATCATTATTTTCTGCAGTTCTGTCTAAGCCCCAAGAGCCTGGGTCTCTGGGGTGGGGAGTCACGGATCCCTTAGGCCCCAGTTATAAAACTCCCCAATGGGGGAAGCACAGAGAGACTTGGAAAGCAATCAGCCCACAGCAGCTGCAGAAAGCAACCTGGAGACCCCTGCGGTGTAAGTGAGAGTCCCACTCCTGGCTTCGGGGTCTCATGGCACTGAGTACAGGAAGCAGCAGAACAGGTGAGAGACGCAGCCAGCATGAGGCTCCCCAGGCCAGTGAGACCCCAGCTCCCCTCCAGTGATGCCATGGGAATGCAGTGAGAACGGAGGGTTGCCTGGGA
Organism: Cavia porcellus; assembly: GCF_034190915.1. Classification (NCBI taxonomy): domain Eukaryota; kingdom Metazoa; phylum Chordata; class Mammalia; order Rodentia; family Caviidae; genus Cavia; species Cavia porcellus. The sequence goes on along the minus strand of NW_026947500.1, from coordinate 50,546,454 downwards.
AAGAGAGTGAAGGAGCCAGTGCTCCAGCTACTCAACCACTTGCTCAATGATCTATCTCATGTGCTTCTGGTATAACATCTGCATAAGTAATTCTAGCTTTCTTGGTAATCATCCTGCACCCTGCTTTGCTGAAGTCACTACTAGCTCTAGGTGATGTGGGTAGATTTCTTGGGTCTTCCCCATAAACCATCACAACCTTGGCCATTAATGACTTGTTTTTTTCCCTTTCTGAATTATGTGGTTTTTAATATTTTTCTTCCACTGTTTCACTCACTGACTGTGTCTACCAAAACAGTGACAAACAGTGGAGGTTAGGGGTATTTCCCCTCTTCTTGATCTGGGGACACAAGCATTCCATTTCTAGGCTTCACAGAGAGTTTCTGTGGATGTTCTTCATCAACTTGAGACATTATCTACTATTCATAGTTTTTTGAGCTTTTTCTTAAAACCATAAGCCAGTACTGAATTTTATTAAATCCCTCTTTCTGTAAACATATAATATTGAGATTTTTTCTTTGTATTTTACATATATTACATCACATTCATTACCATTCATGTTCTGAGTAAGTTTTTCACCACTGCAGTGAACTCTTCTTGGCTATGATAAATAAATTTCTGTGTTTATCCAAAATATATACTCTACTATTTTGTAAAAAAAAAAATCTTACTTGTACAATTGAGTGTGATATTGGGCAGTAGCTTTCCTTTCCCGCACTGTCTGCATCTAATCTTGTTGTCAGTGTTACTCAAGTCATAGAATAAGTTGAAAAATGTTCTTTCCAAATAATGTTTAATTTGTCCTTAAGTTTTAGTGAATTTGCCTATAATTTTTGAGAGGAAGTTTTAAATGTATGGATGCAATTTGCTTCTTGAGTAGATGTCTATTTTAATAATTTCAACATTTAGTTATTTGAAGCACTTTTTTTTCACTTTTCACAAAACTGTAGGGTTTTCTTTCAAGTCACTAAAGTTATGTGTGAATTGCTCACAGAATTCCATCATCAGTCTTTCAGTGCTGGCTGGGTATGAAGTGATTTCTTTATTCTCGGCTTCATAATTTGTACTTTCCATTGTTGGACATACTAGAAATTTGTGAATTTTATTGATATTTTCAAAACCAGCTAATAATAGTTTCATTGATTTTTTTCTATGTTTTTCCCCTGATGGAGTCCATTAATTTCTACTGCTAGCTTCATTTTGCATTTCTTCTGCTTGTTTTAGGTATACTTTATTCCTTGTCTTGAGGACAGCATCTTAGACAAAACTAGATGCAGGTATCATGGAAAAAGAAACCTATATCACATGCAACTGCACAATGAAGATCTTTTTTATAAAACAGTAGAGTATATATTTTGGAAACACAGAAATTTACTTAGCATAGCTAAGAAGGGTTCATTCACTGCACTGATGAAAAGCTTATTCAGAATATAAACAGGAATGAATATAATGCACCATATTTAAAATATGTAGAAAATCTCAAGATCGTATGCTTATGGAGAAAGATTTATCTGAAAGGGATTTTTATCTAACAGAAGCATTTGCTGCCATGCACTATGCTTCCCATCGCGGGGCAGGAGTTTTTCACTGTGCGTTTCCTTTGTATTCAGTTCAACATGCCTTTCGCTTCCCTTTGGCCTTCCTTACTGGCCCAGGGACTACTCAGAAATGAGCTGTTCTTCTGCCAGTCTGCAGAGTTTCCAGTGTCCCTGTGATCGATCCCTAGCTGATTTCATTGTGTTCATGAGCCAGGCATTGTCTGATTTGAGTCACTCTCTCATTCTAAGTTGAAGCTGAATCTTTATGCTGTGCGATCTGCTCTACCTGACATCATGTTGCCCGTGCTCAGCTGGAGCCAGTGTTTTCTAAGCATCATGCAGACCCCATTGGTTGATGGTGCTGAGATGTATATTTTGGCTTATATTCTGCCTTGATATTCTATTAATAACTGAAAGAAGAATACAGAGTTCTCCACTAAAATCATAAATTGCCTTTTGTTATCTTCATTTTTAATAGTTTTTGCTTTATTTTCTCTATTCTTCTGGTGCTCTCACATTTATGGCTATTTTTATACTTGGTGAATTAACCCTTTTGACATTTTACAATATTATTCTCTTTGCCTAATAATTTTCTTCACTATGCAGTCTACTTATGTAATATTAATAGAGAAATTCTTTCACTATTAAGATTAATATTTAGATGGTATGTTTTCCTTCCTTTTAATTTGACCTACAAAGTATCATTATATTTCAGTGATTTTCTTGCACACCACAAAAAATACTGGTTTTTTCTCTATCAAACTCTTTCTCCTACTTGGATTAAGATGTCCTGGAACACAGGAAAGATAAAGCAACACAGACACAAGAAAACACAGATAAATTCAATAACACCTTCATTCCCTCAAGGTGTTATATTACATTTGAATGTTGAAGGAAAACGTTTAACACTCTTTGAAGTGCTCATCAGGATACACAGAGGAAATGTTTAAGACGGTTATATTAAAACTGCAAGATAGAAAGTAATAAAAAAGTAAGGGTTTTATACCACTTCAGCTAAAATACAAAAAGCAATTATATGCCTATAATACGTATACAACTGCTAAAATAATGATACAAAATACACTGAACTATTGTAGATAAATCAAAACAGAATTTTAAAAAATGCTCAAATGGTTCAGAGAGAAACAGGAGGAGAAAAGCAGATAAAAAGAGAAAGGACAAGCAAAACAAAGTTTCTCCATATCAGTGACAACATAAAAGGTAAAGAGTCTTCACTTTTAAAACAGTAAGAGTCATGAACTCTAAGTGTAAAAGTAAAATTCATGAACAAAGCCTATAAGTTAAAAGATCGTGTCCCAAAATACATCAAGGTGTAATAGCTAAGGAGCTAGATGTGTATCTTTCCTACTCTTTATTGATGAATGAACAAAGAGAACGAAAGTAATAGAGTGTCATGGAGAGAAAGCCTTTCACTGCCCAGAGGCCCCACAGTCTGAATAGCATTCTAGGACTTGCCTTCTCCTTTGACAATGTGACATGGGCGCTTTCCCTTTCATGTCATTCTTTAGGACTGTGCCTTGATCCACAACATGCATCTACTGTGATTTATTTAAACACACTTCCAAAGTTCTGTTTCCATAAACGCATGCTCAGGGCCCATAACAAGCTTCTCACAGGCTTGGTGACATGCATCTCACTGAGAAGACAGTGAGGAGGAAAGGCTCGCATTGCTCCTCTCTGTGAACTGGCAGGAGAGGAATTCCAACCCGGCACCACAGGAGAATAAGGTGAAGCTGGAGGACCAAGGAAAGTGGGTATTTACCTGAATAAAACCAGTTTGGTAATGAACCATTTCCTTGATAGCATCCATTTAACAAGGAGATAAATATTCATGCTGTGACCACAGACCCTTAGGACACAGATACTGTTGAGACAGCAGAGGGGGCTTCCGGACTTGAAGAAGAGGTTTCCCACGTGGTATATAGTTTTATTTGAATTCAAACTATTAGAGTAAATTGATGTAATAAAGATCAATTCGCCAGAAGGACTCCTTTCCATGTCTTCCACCTCACTCACCTGAGGAAAGAGATTGAGCACACTCCTTTCTCCGCAACTCTCCTGGAATAGTTCAGGGACCGTCACGTTCTGCATGTCCTGCTCCATTACTAAAGTCTTCTCTCACGGCTTGTTCCTTGAGAAGTTAGCAAGGATCAGAGGAGCCGGCATCAACACCCGGCTAGGTCTGCTGATCTCCCATAGTGCACTGGCAGAGCACAACAGTTATTCCTGACCTTCTCTGGGAAGGCGCAGCTGTGCTCACTTCTAAGACCTAAAAATTAAGGCCACTTGGCAGACGTGCTGAGGACCTGTTCTGTTCCTCCAAGGACAACTTCTTCCATTATGTGACCATGTATGTGTGTGAGATGCATGAACTCTGTGAAGCATGCTAGCCAAACATGACCATATTACATACAGAATTCTAAATAAAGATGACAGCCCATTTTAACTCTCTCGAGTGTGTTTCAATAATTTCTGTCCCTTTTACCCTCTGTGAAAGTAACAATGAGATATACTTGTGCATACTTACATATATAATACGCGAGTGCATGCTCAGGGATTGGGTGAGTTTTCTAAGATGCGACCTTTCTCTTGAAGCTTCTGCTTCTTCCCAGTGGCCTTTTGCTCTTCTCTATTCTTTAGGTGAAAAGTGAGCTCAATATTTTTATGTTCACACTGATACACCAAGGTGGCTTTGATGGCTTCTTTAGATGGGTCTTAACCAACCCATGTTCTTTTAATCCTGCCTTCCTCCTTTTCCCAGTGCGTACATTGGCTTTTAGAGAACTGCAGTGAAGTGTAGTGGACTCCAACTTTCCCCTACTGCGGGTTCAGTCTTGTACTGCTTTTATATCTTGTACTGCTCTTAAATCATCCTCCACTTATGCCTTTAAAAAAAGTTGTAGCATTGCATGACTGGTCATTGTTTAAAATGACACTAATTTTACGGAAATAAAATCCTGAGTCTCAGTGACAGACAACACTATAGATTCTCAGTTCACAGGAGCAGCTGGTGAAGCTTGTGATTGGCAAGGGGACTGCCGAGGATGGAATGTGCTCCCCAAAGTGCCCCTGTTGGACCCTTAATCTTGGTGCAATAGCAACAGCTTTGGGAGGTCTGACATCCGAAGAGGCAGACACCTCAAGACTGTGCTTGCCGTGACAGTGAGACAAGGTTATTTGTCTTGAGAGTTGGTTTGTCATGAAAGCAAGCTGAGCTCTCCTCGCACAGTTCTTCCCTCTTCCAAAGGAGGAGGCAGAAAGAAGCCCCTCATCCATGCAGTGGCTCAGCCCTCCGTCTTGCATTCCCAGCCTTCAGAGGCCATAGGCTTCTGTCTGTGAATTGCCAAGACTAGTACCATGCTGCAGCAACACAAAATGGGCTGAGACAGTGACCCTGCTCTGCAGGGCCATCGGAATCCAGCTGTGTGGACCGCAATAAGCAGCACAACTCAGGCCCTGTGACTTCACCAAGGAATCCCAGGATGCCCCGCTACATTAGAATTTCGGATAAACAGCAAGTGAGTCTTCACTGTTCGTATTTCCCATAGAACATGTAGGCAACATTCATGCTGAAAATTCTCATCTGAGATTCAGACTTTAACTTCGCGTTCTGCATGTATCTGGCAACCCTAACACTTGACTCGGAAAGCCTCCCTGGATGCCCAAATCCAGCAAACTGATAATGAAGAAGGGAGTAGGAGGCCGTATGCTCAATGCAGAGGGCAAGGGGCCAGCAGGACTGGCTCAGGCCTTGGTGAAGCTCTCGTTACCTTAGCCGCTGCTCCGTGGGATGGAGCGTGGGGTCATGAGCTCCTCGAGGATGGCGGAGGTGAGGTGCACAGAGGAACAGATGTGTAGTACATGCTTCTGCAGGGAGCGCGTTTCTTCCACATCAAGAGTCCATAGCGTTCATCATCCACAGCGAGCAATGCTGAGGAGCGCAGAAAGATATTTAGGAAGAAAGACACAAAACCAGAGAATTTTAGGACTGATAAGAACAATTATCCATCAGTGTATCTTAGCTATCCAGGTAAGAAATATCAAGAAAGAAATTAAAAAGATAATATATAAATTAATATATCTATACAAACAAAGATAATTAGACTACAAATCTCTGTTAATTCATCAAAAGGAACAGTTGGTACTTTCATTGTTTGATCATGTTTTTCATGCCTATATCTTGCAATCTGAATAACTACTTTGAAGATAACTGTATGCAATGTATTAATCATCATTAACCTCCTAATATTTTGTTTTGAAATTCCCTATCAACGTTTTTATTCATTTTAGTTTTAAAATAAAGTGGAAGTCAAGGTTTGAAAAAAGTATCATGATTCAGAAAAATAAAGACATTGATGATTTAAAATAAGCTGGCATTATATGTTAATGATAAACCACAGAATTTTTTAAGCTAGTTCATAAGCATTTCCTATGGAAAAATGCAAGCTTATTTCCCTCAAATGTGTACAACGTAAGTATAACTCAGAAAATTCTTCTTGCTCTAATATTAAGTTGAAGATCTTGATCTATAATTAAAGTATAAATTAACAAATAGATAACAAAAATAGGCGACTACTGAAAAATACCAACTTGTATTTGAATGTTAACTCATACAAGTGCAGTTATTGTTTAGTATACAGGAAAAATGCAGTAGTTTATATTTTTAGAGTCATGCATTAAAAGTGTTGGTCTGTGACATGTTTTACATACTGTTTTTTTTTTTTTTATCGGTACCAGGGATCGAACTCACGACTGCCTGCTTGCAAGACAGGCGCTTATGATGCTGAGCTAAATCCACAGCCCCAGATACTGGTTTTTTTGGGTTTTTTGGTGACATGTTTTATTACAAATAAGTCTATGGTTTATGTGCACTATTTATGTGGTAGCTCCTTATCAAGAAAATAATATAAACGTGCAAAAATCAAAAGCAGTTGGTCTACCAGTAACGAACCCACTAAGAAAGACATCAGGAAAACAATTTCACTCACAATAGCTTTAAAAAGTTAAAATATCTAGGCATCAATCTAACCAAGGAAGTGAAAGGCCTCTATAATGAAAATTACAGAATTCTGAGGAAGTCAGAGAAGACACTAGAGAACAGAAAGACCGTCTTTCTCAGTGGCCGTATTACTGAAAGCAGCCTACAGGTTCAATGCAATTCTTAGTAAAATACCAACAACATTCTCCACAGAGCTAGAAATAGCAATCATAAGATTCACTGGAATCATATTTTTTAAAAAAGAATGTCTATAGCAATTCTGAATGAAAAAAAATAATTCTGGAGGCATAAAAATAACATTTCAAATTATCTAAAAAGTCATAGTAAGAAAACTAACACGATATTGGCCCATAAAGAAGCTTCTGTACAGTGAAGGAAACAAGAATGAAAAGGCTATTCACTAAATGGGAAAACAATCTTTGCTAGCAGCTCTTTGGATAGAGAGCTAGCGTCCACCACGTACGTAGAACTCAGTAGTTATTCAACCATATATACTCAACATTCGATAAATCTGTTTAACGTTGGGGTAATAATATCAATTTAGATCCTCACTTGAATTTTAATCCAGACTCCACAGTATTTCTTATAAAATCAGAACTTATTAATTCAAGTTACTGCACTGTAAAACTCAGAGGTTCCATTTTGGGATTTATTTGAACTTTTTTTGGTGTACCAAAGCATAATTAAAGTATCACAATATTATCAGGAATTTTTAGCATTGTAAAATAAAAAAATCATTTAAGTTATATATGCTCAAAAAAGAGGACAATTTTATTTGAAAACTCTAATGTATTATCAAAAATAATAAACCCCTTTGTGTCTTTAGGGAAGTCAAAGTCAAAAACAGTGATGTGAAAGGTAAGGACCTTTCATTTGAGGAATTCCAGAAGATTGTCCTTCTTTTCCTGGTCCAGTGAAATAGAACAAAAACACAAATACAACTCTATGTACCTACAGCTCTTTGGTTTTTAACATAGCGACCAGAAATCCATGCTGGAGAAAAGAGGCTCTTAACAGATGCTAGTGGGAAAATTGGATATTCACATTCAAAATAGAAAACTAGATCCTTATCTCGCATTCTGTATTAAGTCAAAGCAAAATGGATCAAAGACCTTGGTGTATGGGGGTTTTTTTTTTTTTTTTTGCTTTGTTTTATTTTTTGTCTTTTTCTTTTCTTATAGGTATCAGGGATTGAACTCACAACCACACACTTGCAAGGCAGGTGCTTATGCCGCTGAGCTAAATCCCCAGCCCCAAAGACCTTAGTGTAAAACTAGAAGTTTTGAAACTGTTGGAAGATACCACAAGGGAAATATGTGAAGCCACAGGTGCAGGAAAAGAGTTCATGAATAGGCCTCCAATCACATGAGAAATAACATGAGAATCAATATGTGGGGTCACATTGAATTAAGAAGCTTCTGCACAGTGAAGGAAACAAGAATGAAAAGGCTGCTCACTAAATGGGAAAACAATCTTTGCTAGCAGCTCTTTGGATAGAGAGCTAGCGTCCACCACGTACGTAGAACTCAGTAGTTATTCAACCATATATACTCAACATACGATAAATCTGTTTAACGTTGGGGTAATAATATCAATTTAGATCCTCACTTGAATTTTAATCCAGACTCCTCAGTATTTCTTATAAAATCAGAACTTATTAATTCAAGTTACTGCACTGTAAAACTCAGAGGTTCCATTTTGGGATTTATTTGAACTTTTTTTGGTGTGCCCAAAACATAACAAAGTATCACAATATTATGAGGAATTTTTAGCATTGTGAAATAAAAAATCATTTAAGTTACATATTCAAAAAACTTGTTCAAACATGTTCAAAACATGTTTGTTAAGAAGATGTAATATGTTAAGTTACATATTAAAAAAACATGTTCAAAAAAGAGGACAAATTTATTTGAAAACTCTAATGTATTATCAAAAATAATAAACCCTTTGTGTCTTTTAGGCAAGTCAAAGTCAAAAACAGTGATGTGAAAGGTAAGGACCTTTCATTTGAGGAATTCCAGAAGATTGTCCTTCTTTTCCTGGTCCTTCTCTCCATCCTGTCCAGACTTTTGGTAGCCATGACACAAGGAAATGGCACTGAGGTGACTGAATTCTATCTGCTGGGATTTAGAGACCAAGAGAAGTTCCACTCCATCCTCTTCTTGGTATTTCTTGTGATCTATGTGACATCCATGTTGGGTAACACTGCGATGATCCTGCTCATCAACACGGATTCCAGGTTGCACACACCCATGTACTTCTTCTTGCAACACCTGGCCTTTGTTGACATCTGCTACACATCTGCTATCACTCCCAAGATGCTCCAGAACTTCATGGCAGAAGACAAATCCATATCATTCCGAGGGTGTGTAATCCAGTTATTGGTGTATGCGACATTTGCGACCAGCGACTGCTACCTCCTGGCAGCGATGGCAGTGGACCGCTACACAGCCATCTGCAAACCACTTCGCTATCCCATAATCATGTCCCAAACAGTTTGCATTCTGCTAGTAGCTGGCTCATACCTCATGGGATCACTAAATGCCTCTGTGCACACAGGCTTTACATTTTCCCTGTCCTTCTGTAAGTCCAACATCATCAATCACTTTTTCTGTGATGTTCCCCCAATTCTTGCTCTTTCTTGTTCCAGCATTGACATCAACATTATTGCACTTGTTATCTTTGTGGGGTTCAACTTGACATTTACTGTGTCAGTCGTGACCTTCTCCTACATCTACATCCTGGCTGCCATCCTAAGGATGTCTTCTGCTTCAGGGAGGAAGAAGGCCTTCTCCACCTGTGCCTCCCACCTCACAGCTGTCACCATCTTCTACGGGACCCTCTCCTACATGTACTTACAGCCTCCTTCTGAGCATTCCCAGGAGGACATGAAAGTGGCCTCTGTATTCTATGGCACTGTCATTCCCATGTTGAACCCTCTGATCTACAGCTTGAGAAACAAGGAGGTCAAAGAATCTGTGAAAATGATAGCCCAAAAGTTCTTTTGATTACATCAAAATTGCTAAAATTCAACATCAAGAATTCAGTGGAGATGCACTAACACAATTTAATTATTCTAAAAATGCCAGCATTCAATTTTCAGATTATTACCCCAAAGTCACTAGCTAAATTGTTGGAATATAAACAATATTTTAAGATATCTCCAGAGACTCATTTTCCCTGGAATACAATTTGAAAATATATAGAACGCTCCACATGGAGATGGTTAAAAAATATCAAGAAGATTGTAAAATATTTATAAATGTTAAGCAGCTTATAAAATATTTATAATAAGTAAATAGTATTATAAATAATATAGATAATACAGTATTTATAATATAGTATTTATAAAATAATATAAATGTGTCCAATATTTTTTAATTTGCTCACAATGCATAGAAAATCTACTTGCATATTATCAACATGAAAATGCACTTTCTTGTCCTTTCTTTTGAACAGTTTCTCTAAATTGTGCACAGTGACATCTTTTGTAATTTGTATTCAAATTATTGCACAAACCTGAACTTAAAATAAAACAATGGCTTTAAAAAAACCATCTTGTGCCTCAGAAAAATCTCTACACAGCTGTGCCATATTTGTTCTTTCCTGACACCTGAAAATGCTTGTCATTAATTACACTCTTTATTCTTTCCATTTTTTCTTTCCTAGAAAAAGAAACTCTAAAGTGCTTTCTATTTCTCCCTTAAAGACAATAATTTAGAAACAGAAGCTTCTTAAATCTTATAGGTTCTTGTTTGTGTTAAACTGGAGCACCAATAATTTCAGTGGAAACCAACAACACTAATCTATAAGAACTAAATGAGAATTAGAGTAAGGGACAGACTGGAGCCCTTTGCATCAAGAAAAGAACTCTTAGCCAAAAAGTTTCAGTACACAGACTGTACTTCACATCTTAATGATGCACAGGCCACTACTTTACTTAAAGTAGTCACAGCCACCCAGAAGCTCCTGAAGTAGTCGCTTGACCCCGTGGGATGTCCACTGAGGATACACTGGACTCTCTGGCTTCCCAGCATACAGACGACTATTTTAAACTATCCTACTTTTGATGCTGTAATCCTGTAAGTCCTTTCATATATATATATATATATATTCTGTTCTCCAGTCAATTCCTGAGATATGGTCTTGAATAACGGTCCTATAATTGGGGTCTTATATTTGGGGGAGCACCAGTTAGGGCTCACTAGAGACACCAATTTAAAGCAAGATATACAAATGTATAAATATTTACAAGATTGTCTTGCAATGGGCGCCCGCAGAGTCTGGAGTGGGAGAGTGCGGAAGGGCTGTCTGTGCAGTGGGGCTGAAGGACCCAGTCTAAGGCTCAGAGCTAACCATACTGTCCCATGTGAGTCCATCAGGAGGCTGAAGGGTCTGCACCAGAAGCCAGGAGATGACACCCAAGATCAAGGTGAGGACTGGAACTCCGGCAAACACGCAGAAGCAGCCCTCCTTGTTCATTTCCCTGATGTACCATTTAGGCAACAAGTCTAACCAGGATGGGTCTTCTGTCTGCAGTGAATTCCCTAGGACACACCCAGGACTATGCTGATCCAATTCATTGGGGTGTTCCTTACTCCAGCTGACAGAGAGAGTGTACCAAAGAATTAAGCTTTCCTGACAAAAGTTCTAGCCTTTGCCCTGAGCTACCATGAGACCACCAGTGGAAGACCTTGCCTAGTAGGATTGTCTGCCTCTACCTGAGGTGCTGGTTGTCAGACGGTCTAAAAGTATGATTTGTCATGGGATTTTGTCACACATTCTGCTGCAATTTCAAAATCCAAAACAACTTTGTCTGAAGATAATGTCTGTCTACAATCAGTGATGTGGTCAACGCGTATTCAAGCCCTCTTGAAACTCTGGACACCAAGGCTAAGCTGAGTTTCCTGGCTTGACACCACCCAGCTTTACTGTCCTCATGGATCCAAAGGTAACGCAGTCCTGAGGGCAGTGGGACTTCCAGTTTGGGATCCTCTAGTCTTTGCACTAAGCCTCTCCCCCTTTGGCAGATTCTTATTTAAATCCTTGTACTGCAGTGTAATGTGCATGGATGTCTGGTGGTTTCTTGATGTCTTACTTAGATTACCTCCCATAATAAAATACTACTGGTGAGATAGTTTACAAATAACGAAAATCTCTTCCTTACAGTTCAAGGAGCTATAAGTCCAAAATCAGAATACTGGCATGGATATAGGGGAGCACATTCCTCCTGGGTACACACCACTGATGTCTCATTATAGAAAAATGGCACAGAGAACTGTCTCACCCCTCTCAAAGGGCTGCACCTTCATGACTTCCTTTCCCAAGCAGTCAAGATTCCAACATAAAAGCTTTAGGAAGGCACAAATATTCAATCCCTGATAGTCCAACCCAGTCCCCCAAGTTTCATATTCCTCTTGTGTTCAAAACACATTCACTCCATGTCAACAATCTCATTCTTAATGTATTCTGCCATCAACCCTGAGGTCTGAAGTCCAAAGTCTTAGGTCAATATTAAGTAGATAAGACAAAGATGAGGGTCACATTTTAATTTATTATGAGGCAGAATTCCTGTCCAGCTCCGAGTCTGAAAACAAATATGCTATGGACTTGTATATGAGGGAGGAGGCATATAAAACAGACAGAGTCACCCTACTCCAAAGAGTCCCCGGAAAGTCAGAAAGTTAAGAAAGTGAAGGCTGTAAGATCCTAAGTTCTGGATTAATCCACACTGTTTCCTGGAACAGTTAGGAGCAAAGTTTTCCGTTTCTGACCCGCATGAATGAAACATCACAAACACACAGCTGAGCAGGGCCCATCCAGTCTTCCTCTGGGACTGGCTTACAGCCAGGTGCATCCAGGCAGCCTCGCTGAAGGTTCTGGCAGGCACTGGTGGAACAGTGGGACTGAGGTGGAGGAAATGCTGCCCCCCACTGGGGACCCATAAATTCTCAAGCTGTAGTCTGAGCTGTAGCTCTGATGATGGCTGTGTCGCCTTCACACACCGTGATGAATGACACATCTTACCAGAACAGTTCCACAGTACAAGTCTGAGGTGTCTCAGAAGTCCTCCTTCCACTTTTCCCTTCTGTGCACTTCGCTTGCTCTGAGCTGGTGGTGCTTCTGCTGCTGTGGTCCCTTCCAGATCCCTGTCTTTTGCTAAGAAGGCTGAGTCAACCCAGCTCCACTTCCGTACTGCTGTTCTTACCAATTGGTCACTGGCCACACACCTAGCCCTCTGTGGAAGGCTTTCTTCCAAGTTGTCTGCTGCTAACTTGTCACTCAATCTTGGAGTGACAGAGAGCACAAAGGGAGCAAGGTCTCTTTTCACACACTCAATAGGACAAAAGTCACTCATTAGGGCTCCACCTTTAGGACCTTATCTAATTTTTATTACCTCCCAACTATTCTTCCTATTAATACTATCACACTGGAGTACTGTAGGTGTCATGGTCAGGAGTTGCAAGGAGAACAATTACAGGAATTTATAACACAGAATTTATAACATTATTTTATGATGGCCCACCCAGAGTTAAATACAAGAAAGAGCAGGAAATCTGTCCACAACGCTAAAGACCTAGAAAATCCATCAGAAGGCCTGAATGCCATAGCAATGTGCTGCATGAGTACAACTGGAAACCTAAAGCCCATGACAGTGCCTCCCACAAATCCAACAGGAGGCCCAGAGCCCACGACAGTGACTCATGCAAATCTGTTTTACAGATCTGCACTAGAAAGGTCCAATTGTCAGCAGTGGAAGCTAGAAAGTCTGTGCCAGCGGGATGAAGGGTCTATGCCAGTAGGTGGAAGAATCTGCACTGGAGCCAAGAAGCAATGCTCAAGATAAGGACCAGGGCTACCCTGAATAGTACCTAAGCCATCCTCAGCAACAGTGAGGTCCTGGGCTCCTCTGACAAAGAAAACTGTCAAGTACACAGCAGAAAGCCAGCATGACAAGCTTTTTCTGAAAATTGAACAGCACAAATCTTCCCCTCGGGAATCAGGAGGTGATGCTCAATTTAAGGACCAGAGCTCCCCCAAAGTGAACCACAGCCATTCATAGCAACAAGGTCCCGAGCTCCTCTGATGATAAAGGCTGAGTTCATATCAGAGAAGAACTTCACAAGGTCCTCCAGAAGAACCAACAGCTCCAAACAACAACACTTAAGAAAACCCACAATGCCACTCTTCCTTTCCATGTGTCCTTTTATGCTGGCACCTTTCCTCAGATTGGCCATCTACACTTAGCAACATAGCAATTTAATTCAGCTGGTGTTAAGTTGACCACCAGTTTTTAATCCTTAACAGCAGGATTTCAACATTTGATCATATACACCAGAGTTCTTCCAGATATTGCAATGTTAGAAAACCTGAGGGTAATCATAGGAGAGTCAAACATTTGTGACCAGTTAGTCTAAAAGAAGGGTAGTCATGAGGACCACTCGCACTTTGGATAGTGTTTGCAATGACGTCAATTCTGTGAGAACTGTTCTCTTTTTGAAAGTAGTCATCCCTCTTCTTTAAATTGCATTTTGTCTCAGCAAAGAGAAAGTGACTAACATGGATACCAGAAAAGATGGGTCAGTTTTGGCAGGGACAAACTCTGTCATAGGTACACTGAGATCCAGGAACTGAGCAGATGTGGTTCAAGACAGAGATTTCTCCAGCTCTGTGCAACAGCCCAAGAAATATCTGAGGAGAAGACTTCTGGGACTTGGAAGAAAGTCTCTATTTATGCCAACAAGTGTAGAGATTTGTAGATAACCTTTCCTTTCTTCAATAAAGATGCATATGATTGTTCTCCTTTCCTCCATGGCCTTACTTTGCTGCTTGGAAATAAAATGTGAACAATGATAGACTTACTTGTCTATGGTGGGATCAACATATATGAAAGACTAAGCCAAAAGTGCTGCCCTTGACTCATGACGTGTTATTGTCATAGGAAGATAATGCTCTGAGTTTCAACCGAAGAAAGCTGAGTTTTCCCCTGCCAACAGTTGGTTATATTCCTGCCCTACACATTGTTCATGCCAGAGAGAATGTGTCAATTCGTAAGTCATTGACAAGAGAAATCCTTCATATAGTTGCCAGTAATAAAAGTATTAAGACATTAACTTAGCTTCCCCCTCAGGCTGATCTACTTAGAGGCTTAATTGTAACAGTTTCATAAACAAACATAACTAAAATTGTCTTTTTCCATGGATTTTAACGTGAAGTGTTCTCACGTTTCAGAGCAAACTTTCTCTTCACAAGAAGTTGATTTTTAAAATTCTGCATGAAAATTTCTAGGAAAAAAAGAAAAAGGAATCAAATAAGTACTTCTTAATAAATAAGCCATGGATAGTGAGATGCTTTATGTTCAAAAAAAGTCATACTAAGGGCCACATGATCTTTGAATTTGTGTCACATGTGTGTATGTCTCACAAAACAAACTGTAGTTTCACAATTATGGTGACAAGGCTATTATATCTAGACATAAATACAAGTTCATAGCTTTGTGAAAAGATGCTTAACCTGACTCACAAACAAAAACGAAAGAACTGTAACCAAAACTGGTATAAAGAAGTAAAACAAAGAAATAAAAAAGTAAAATTAAAGAAATAAAATCACAATAAGATAACTGTTACCATAGTCTTTAAGAAGCTTAATTTATTCAGTAAGATAATAACAGCAAGCATCATGAGCATCATCTCCACAGATTCTCTGAGAGGCCAGCATGGATCCCCCGGGCCCAGCTATAAAATCCCAGGGCAGAGCCACAGAGCAAGGCCTTAGAGGGAGTCACCCTGCATCAGCTGCAGAGCAACAACCTGCAGACAGCCCAGGAAGCAGGACAGCAAAGCAAGTGCCATCTCCAAGTCAGCGCTCCCTCCCTGTGTCCTGCTCAGGTTGTGGGGGACAAGGGCTCAGAGCCAAAAATAGAAGCCCCCGCCAAGAGGCATCACTTCCTCCCTGGTGACCTCAGCAATGCAGTGAGGAAACTGGACTGGGCTGGAAGCTGCCCAGGAAGGGTGTGAGGAGCAGATGACTGAAGGCAAAAGGAACCCTGAATACCCTCTGTGGAGGGTCTGCTCTGTGTGTGACCCACGGCTGAGTCCCACCAACACTGGCCCTGTGCACAAGTTCCCAGGCCTGCAGAGGTGACTCTAATTATCTCTTCCTTTTTAATACAATTACGGCCATTTTATTTTACTTTGGAGAAGACAAGAGTTTATTTAACAGGATGCTCTGCCAAGGAAGGGCAGCCAATGAGTTCCAGGAGAGGAATCACACTGCTGAGCCTTTGAGATTTTCGTAAGTTTGGGGGTGAAAGCAGCCTCAGGCCTTTAGCCTTAGATAAGGAATCCATGGATAATCATCCATAGAGAGGGGTAGACAGTGGATAAGGAGGTTGTACCTATCTATCTTTTAGATAAGACAGGTCAGGACCCTGGGGCAGGAATGTGTGGGCCTCACATCAGAAGGTTGGCTGCTGCCTCTGTCTGCCTGCTGAGTGTGGGATCTTTAACCTGAGTTCCTCTAAAAGTTTTAACCCTTTGCTCCCAAGGGGCAGCCACTGCATTCTTCCCCTTAGCCCCTCAGTGAACTCAAATCACCCAATCATATCAATAACTGCAGACTGAGCGGGAACTTTGTGTGGGGACTTTCTGAGTTAGCTGGGTGGCAGGGATGGGTGGCCTATTTCCTCAGGCTGAGGACTGAGATCTAAATTGGGCAACAAACTCTAATTAGCATTGTGACACCCACTAGGAACAAATCATTACAAACAATCATTGTAAATCATTGAAGGCTGAAGAAAGATCATCTGAGTTATCTGAAATATATAGGTGGCATTTTGTTTTAATAATAGCACAGCTGAGCATTATATTTACTAGGAGGTATATCTTGTAATCCACAAACGAGCCCCCAAACTCGAGTTCAAAAATGAGGCAAACACATATTTTAAAAAGCAGCGCTGATTTATTTTATCCTGGACCCAGCGACACAGTACAATTGAAGTCGCAATTCTGTGTGTCCTCGTCAAAGCTTGCAGGCTTTAAGTACATATCACAGTTTACAAAGTAAGGGGTTATGGGTGTGGATCAGTAAATGTGCTAAGGAAATTAGGAAAACCTTTGTTTTCCTTAGCAGAGATAGAGTAGTGTAGCAGTAATTAACAATTCTTTGTCAACTTATTTTAGCACCACATCTGTTATTTGTAGAAGACAACAATGGTTAACATATCAATTAGGTTAGGTTCCCAGGGATTCACAATTCTTACAGAGGAGAGCATTGATTAACATATCAATTAGGTCACCCAGAGGGGGGGAAAACTGCATACAAAACAGTAGGGCCACATTACAGGTATTTTAGTATAATACAAATATAACAAAGTTCTTTTTGCTAGTGTACAGCAGTATAAAACTCGCAAGGATACAAATTTTATAATTATGTCAAGTAAAAATGGACCAAAAATTAGAAGTAGAATAACATTGAATTATCTTTAATATGTAACTCTTTTTGTTTTGAGGTTTTAATCCCTAAAACAACAAGTTAAATTTCAAAACATATAGACCTCTCCCTTTGTGTGTCTGAGAAATCTGATTTTTACTGTATACCCAAAGACTACACTGAATAAAAAACTATGTCCCTGTGGCCATCCAACCATTATCTTGTTTTTAGGTTTAGAATCTGAGAATTGACTTCTATTTTGCCGATTCAAGGATTCATGTAATGGTTGACTACAGGAAACATAAACATATAAACTCTGAAACGAATAACACAAAGTTTAGTAGCTAAAATATTTTATATTGGCATTTTTAGCCTCTAGACAAACCTATATATAAGAAGTCAAAATTCTCCTTGAGGGATACCTTAATACACCTCAAAATAAAATAATAACAATATACAGCACAAGAGACCGAAGGACACATTTACACGAGTGAGTTGGATGGGAGTTTAGGTTTTTTATGACTGAAGGCTAAGACATCACAGGTAACAACTGTTGTGGTGTTTGAATCCCCTTTTTGTCTCTAGTTCTGCTCAGTTTGTGTCATTATTAATGACATTACTTTTTTGGTTATAGTACTTCCTTGCTAGATGATTGAGACCAAGTCGAAATACGACCCATGTGAATTAAACTCAGACTTCACAGATCTGTGAAGGTCAGTGAAGCATCTGTTTGCTCAGGGGTTGCTTTCGATATAGAGGAATGGAACTCCCAACTTGCTCTACGTATGGTACAAATTCGTGCTCTCTAAAATCAAAGAATGAATTTTAGAAACAACAGAGGTTAAGAACAGAATATGTTTACTGAGAGAAAGAAAGCTTCTATCTGAGAGAGAGACAGAAGGGATCCAGAGTCGGTTGCCAAAGACTTTGTCTTTTCTAGGGATTTTAATGGAGCGAAACCAAAGGTGAGGTAGCAACAAGGTGGGGAAACATGGGAACTCGCAAGGCAGGCAGGCATGAGGTGGGACAGAACTATGTCAAGCAATAAGATTACAAGTGTAATTGCTCAGGCAAAGTGGATTAAATCTGGAGCAAATAGGGAAGCGAGTCATGTAGCAAGTGGGCACGCTTGAAGAGCAGTCTCTTCCTATAGGGGTAAGGGATGGTGACTCCTGGCTTCCTCCAGGTTATCCATATAGTTAGAATACCAATCCGTGATGTTTACACTCTGGGTTTGGTTGCATTTGTTTTGCCTTTTGTCTTGTGGCTGACCCTCAGCCGAGTTGTCTTTCTCCCCCACAGTTACAAGGTATCTGGGCTTCTGCACTGGCTCCTTCCAGGGCCCAGTCCTGTCTGACTGCCTATGATATTTCCAACTAACTCAGCTGCCTGTAACACTTTCACACTGTGTGAGGAGCCATAAGCTCCTGTAGATTCGCCCTCCGCGCATCCTGTCATCTGCCAGGATGGGTCACAGTCTTGCTTGGACCACGTGGCCTTTTGCGAAGCAAGGGAAACAGGCTGCCCTTTAGCCACTCTTCTTTGTGCAGAATGTGCATTGGTGGACTCCTGTCCTCTGGAGCCCAACCATCCCCCTCCTCGGAGGCTGAGTGTCTCATGAGATTCACGGGATCTTATAGAAGGGTCCCTTCATGCTCTGGGTCCTGGTAAAGATGGAAGGCAAGGGCCAAAATATTGGCTGTGTGATTACTCCTTTTGTCTGTCTGTCTGTCTGTCTGTTTGTTTTGTGGAACCAGGAATTGAACTCATGACCTCACCCTTGCAGGGCAGGCTCTGTGCCACTGAACTTGGTCCCCAGCCCAACAGTGGGTCTGAACGTTAACTATTCTAATATTTCTGGATATCAGGGGACTTTAATGGTGGTGACCTACATATAGTTTGTCTGTCAGAAGTCATGCTCTTGTACAGTACTCACTGATCACAGCTGCAATGCTCTACACAAAATATGTAAAATAAAAAGAGCAAGAGCACCACAAGCATTTATCCGTGTATCATACTTATTTAATAAGAAACATTTGTATAGTCAAAGCCAATAGATATAGATCGTTTTAAACGGCAGAACTGAATTATATTAAGTACAAAGAACAGAGACACCAGAAATGCATTTTTTATATGTAAGGCCTCGATGTAATGTAGTATAAAAAAGAATTATTGACTATTTCATGTTTTAAACTTACATGCTATTAACCCTAAGTTTTTAAATATTAGATAAAGCTCCAATTCACTGCATATTTTATCCTGTATTTCTTTAGTCTCAGATATATAACCTAAGATTAATAATTATTTATTTAACTAGTTATAAACTAACTCTTAAAATTCAGTTAAGTAATCAAGAGCCTTGTAACAGAACACATACAAAATCCTCTTGATGAAACGAGGATTTTGGTTTTGGTCTTGTTTTTGTAAGTTTAATTAAGAATATTTTAAAGCCTTTAGAAGACTTTATTGTTTGAGACATGGAAAACTCACTGATTTTGACTTACACCCAATTTAATTAGATGTAACAATAATTTTTTTAAAGTAACACTCACTGGGGTGGTAGACAGGGGCTTCCAGGGCCACCCATCAGGAGGAAGCTGAGGCAGGCTGGGGCGCTCAGCTGCTTCTTCAGCTGGGGAAAGGCCTCCCTTTTATATAGGACTGCATATTAGAACAGGAGCTCTGATCAGTCTTAAGGAGAAAGCAACCTGAAACATTCACACGTTGGTTACTTTTGAAAGCACCTGTAATGCTGGCCCTTACCCCCGGCCCCAGTGCATCTGGGGGAGAGAGAGAGGCTGCAGGTGACACTGCCCACCTGCACCATTTATAGCTCCTTTGGGGGCTGGGGGTGTGCACTGTTCCTGTGTGCCTGTTAGGATTGCAAGCTACAGGACCAGCCTGCAGGAACCATCCGTGGTGGACAAAACAGTTGCCATCTTTATAGCTTGTCTGCTGGTTCTCGTCATTCATGTGGGCCACATCATTCTCCTGGAGGACTGCAAGTACCCACATCCAGTCTGTGTGGGCATTGTCATGGATCACCATGAGTTTGAGACCAATTTGGGCTACACAGTGAGATCCTGTTACACACACACACACACACACACACACACACACACACACACACACACCGTGTGAGGCAATGAACACAGCATCTTAAATTTTTAACAAACAAAAATACTTTCTTGATTGGCTAATATAAGTATTAGTAATTTTTATGGTCAATTTAAACTAACTTGTTTTTAAACCATGTAAACCCCAAGTCAACACACAGAAACACACATTCTAACCTAAATTCTATTATATTTGGGTTACCGCATTTTAAGTGTTTTGTTTGTAAGTTTGATGTTTACCTTTAGCTTAGCAGTTTTTTCCCTCCTAATGTTTTTGTGAGTTTGGTAATTCTTGAATACCAAATAACCAGATTTTCATCAAAACTATAACAAAGCCAGAACCCTGTAAAGGCAAAAACAAATTTAAAAGAAATTTATGTGAGCTCCCCCCAAAAAATTTAACCTTGTAACATCTTTCTGTAACTGTAGGGCAGTGTTGTAGTTTAGGGTGTGACTAAGTAGCCTAAACTCAGGAAAATTGGGTGTTTTGAGAGCTCAAGTGTTATATTTAGACCAGTTTTTAAAATGCACTTGAAGGGCAAGTCAGAACCGCCCATGGGTCCTGCCGGAGAAACCCATGCAAGCCCAGAAAGTATCCTGTAGGTTGCAGACCTCAGACTCCTTCAGGGGAGCCCTAATTCAGAGCATCCTTAAGACAAGAGACTCTGAAAATCTCATCTCACCCTGAAGCCCCTTTGCCTGGTGTTTTGATGTCCTTTTGATCAGATCTGGAGGGAGGGAGAGAGTGACTGACACAGTCCTGGAGAGACAGGCTGGTCACACATGAGTCTTCTGATCAAGAAGTTCAGATGACAGAGGCCAAAGTCAAGGATCAGCAACAACTGGGGGTGCAGGGTTGCCCTCGCAGTACACACAGCTGGGCCTTGGATGAGCTGCACTGTGCCTGGAGAGCAAGAGGGATCCCTAGGGGAGAAATGGTAGCCCCTTATCCCAGGGCACTGTCATGGGCCACGGTCCTTCACCTTCTGCCTCCAGCTCCCAGCACAGGGGAGCCCCAACCAGGGCCCGGCTTCAGCAAACAGGGAGCGAGGCTTTCCACAGGTCCCAGGTGAGCTCTTCAGCAGTGCCCAACAGGTCACAGTGGTGTCACAGCCTGGAGCCCTTCGGTCCCAGTGGCATCACCTCAGCCAGGGTCCTTCAGCTGTCCCTGGGGCAACTGCCCAACCACACACATGTGCCAGAGTACAGAAAGACCAAGGGGTCAAGAAGACAGTGTCCCTTTTCCCTGTCTCAATCCTCTTACAGCCCACAGATGCCTGAAAGTCACACAGGACATAAAAGGAACTTTCTGGTAGGCAAGGAGCATTGGGAAGACAAAAGTTCACTTAGACCCGGGTGCTCTGCCGAGTGGGACAGCGGGCCAGTTTCTGAGGGAGGAGTGGTGCCCAGTTAGGGATATTTTAAAATGAAAAGGCTGCAGAAGTGTGTACGGTTAATGATTGCCCTCTCTCCACCTCCAGGCCTAAAGAGAACAGTACAGATGTAGCATCACTTCCTGAACTTTTCCAGCATGAAGAAAAAAATTGCAAAATAGTGACAGTGAATGAAATATATGAAGGGTGGACAGACCCTGAATGTGCAGCA
This sequence comes from Cavia porcellus, assembly GCF_034190915.1. Classification (NCBI taxonomy): domain Eukaryota; kingdom Metazoa; phylum Chordata; class Mammalia; order Rodentia; family Caviidae; genus Cavia; species Cavia porcellus. The sequence goes on along the minus strand of NW_026947500.1, from coordinate 50,524,747 downwards.
TGCCTTCATTCTTGTACAATAGGACATGGGTATCTTTCCGCTACGGCACAGGGCCGACTCAGGTCTTTGGGGCTGTGTGTTGACCCACACTATGACTCTGCTGTGATTTAGTTAAGCTTATTTACAGACGTTTATCCTGCACACAAGTCTGCAAAGGACACCATTGCTTTTGATGTGATTCTGTGATCCCCACTTTACAGGAGAGAAACTGAAACTGAAGAGAGTTTGTCCTTCATCTCTCAGGAGTGACGGGACCAGAATTCACAGCCAGGCGGGTCTATTTCTTTCCTACTGCACAGTTCCAAGTTAAAACAAGCTTCAAGGAACCGAGACTCATAGTGGGTGAGTGCGGGGAACACCCCCGGGTAAGTGACCCTCCTTTTCACAGAATTCATTCAGTTGGCAGGCATGCTCATGGGAGACGGAACAGAGAATGTCATGGTAAACTCCCATAGGAGAGAGGTCCTTTGGCTGTGTCTTTATGTGTGTGTCTTTATGTGTGTGGGAGTAATAAAACCCTAAAAGTGTAATTGTTATTGGTAAAATGGAAGTGTGTTTGGCTTCGAGTTCTGGAAGCCAGGAGATCTACGAAGCCTCAGTGAGAGCTTCCTCATAGCTCTGTCCCATTGAGGGAGGCAGGAGGACAAGAAGAGGCCACACTTGCTCTCTGGACAGATCCACACCTGGGACCATAATGCTTGGCTCAAGACCTCTAACTTATTCCTAACGGCATTGCCATTATCACATGGCATTTCCTCCTAAAAGAGTTGCCCAAACCATCAACAACTGGGCAACGCATCTCGTCTACAGCAAGACTCCCCCACTGCACAATTCCTGCACTAGATTTCGTGTAACAGTGAATCGCCATTGTTCCACTTGTGTGAGATTCACTAGCATTTTCATCATTAACATCAACATAGTGAAGTACTTTTTAGGGTACAGAGACAAGTGCCTGCAATCCCAGCACTGTGGGAGGCTCAGTCTGCAAGATTGGGATTTTGAGTTTATTTGGGCTTCTTAGTGACTCAGCAAAACTTTCTCAGAAAAGCAGAAATAAAGACAAAGAAACAAAATTAAAAAGTGTGCAGATGTCAGTTTATGTAGCTCCTGTGTTTAATGCCTGCTCCCCTATCCACAAAGGCATACACAGAGGAGGAGGATACAGTCACAGCACAAGTTTTCCTGGTGAGAGTATTGGTGAGTGACTGCTCATGCATCACAACCTAGAAATATAAACACTGACCGTGCACGGGGAGCACTTAGATGTGCACTGGGGACTCCTCTGAAGGCCGAGGGAAGCAGGCACGGTGTGAGAGGGTCATAGGGAGCTGTGGGGAGGGGTGATGGCTGAGCCTGGTAAGAAGCAGCTACAGGCTCTGGCTCTACCTGACAAAGGAGCTGGTACCAACTCTAGATTCTCTGCCCTATCTGAATTGGCAGGAAAGACAAGAACATCTTGTTCTGTTACTTAAGTTACCCCACGGAGGACACTTATTTCTAAAGGAAATTAAGGCACCAAGAAGCAGACTCAACACACACGTCATTGGGTTTCCCATGAGATGAAAATGCTTCCAGATTCACTGACTATTGTGAAGAAAATGGCCCCAAATCAGAGTATTTAAAAAATGCTTCTATATACTTAATCCTGAGCCTCTGAAGCTACTGCCTGTGATTCTATTAGGGCAGTAGTAGGGGCCCTGACCTCGGATATCGGTCCTGGCAGCTAAAGCACACATCTAAATGAACCCCTTCTTCCTCACCCTCCTTCTGCATATAAAAATGCCTTGGAAGGTCACTGTGGGCCCTGCAACCAGTCCCTAAAAACACTGACTGGAAACAGGTTTAAGGAAATTGCAATGGATTCTCATTATAACACATTATGCTCAGTCCAAAATGAATGGGGGAGATGTCTACTCTTCAAGCTGGGTGCCTGGTCATATTTCCAAAGACAGAGTAATTTGTAGAATGACATTCTGTGTGTGCTCTTGAGCAATTACGTCCTCTGCTTTCACACTGGGTGCCTCTCTCCTCATTCCTGCACTCAACTGTGGGTAAAGTTGAGAAATGATGCCCACCTATTTCTTTAGTAACCATTCTCAGATTTTCCTTGCAGGGAAAGGAGCAGTGTTTTGAGATCTATAAAATTTGTTTTTTGAGTTTCCCTTAGGACCCTCCCCCCTTTAACAATGAAGATGCTTACATACTTGCAAACGGTCATTTTCCTGTTTCATTGTCATCAGTACGCTGAGGCTTAACTCTACCTTACCTATTTTCTGTTTGCTCCTTCTCTTTGGTTTTCCCTTTCTATATTTCTGCTTTTCTACATTTGTTCAACTTCTTAAAGTTCTCAGTTTTGTGTATTAAGAGTGATTTCATTATATATCATTCTGTTGCTTTTTAATGGCTGCTCTAGCATCGTAGGCACATTTTGTTGCATTTTTCCTATTAAAGTGGTATGAAAAAGTGCTTCTTCTGTTTCCAGCTTGTAATATAATTGTCTAAAATATTTCTTCTATAGACATTAGGAACCACAACAGAGAGTGTGAACATTTTCCCTTCAGTGGTCAAACACAATCCAGCAAACTCAGGAGGAGAAAATATATGCATTGGAATGACCTCTAATTTTGCACTTGCTATGTTCCTTTTTCTTTACTCATGTTCTTAGCATGTTCACCAGATAGGTGAAAGGTCTTGACAGAGGAGACTGAGAAACCTTATGGTATTTTATGCCACAAAAATGAAATTGACTTCAAATGTCAAGACAATTGCAGATTCAAAAGTAAATGAAGGAAAGAACATACTATGTAAACATTAATTAGAAAGCTGAAATGTGTTTATATTATTATAATAAAATGGACTGGAGAGCAAGGGTGTTATGTTTGGCAAAGGAAGACTTTACCAGGGACATAAAAAAAGTGACTGTTAAATAGCTAGGCAGAAATAGTAATATTAAACGTGTAATCCTAAATTAGAGGGCTCTGAATATAAAGCACAAAGGCAGGTAAAATTGAATTTGGAAAAGGAAATCCAATATTTTCATTGGAAAATTCAGTATTCTTCTGCAATGATAAAATATCTAGCCTGAACCCCCAGTGATGATCTAGAATGCAGTGCCATCAACCAATAGGGTGAATTTGTGTTTGCAGAACATTGAACGTGGGCAGAGTGCATGTTTTTCCCAATCCTTCCTGAATTTGTATACATATGTAACACCATTTAAATAATACTTGTAATGCATCTTTCTAGATATAGACGAGGCTATTCTAAAAGTTACAGAAGAGAAAAAAGCTGTTGGAATATTTAAACCAATTCTGTAAAAAAATACAGTGGGATGAGTATTTCGACTTGCTATCTACTTTGTCCCTGTGCTAATCTAAACTGTATTACTAGTGGAGGGAAAGACACACAGGCAAAGCAGAACAAGGCCTGAAATGGATCCACACAGGACTGGCCCCTGGTATTTGGCACAGATATAAACATCATTCACCATGTCAAGAGTAAGTCTTGTTTTTAAATTTTATTTTGAAAATAGTAAAAATGCAACAGCATAAGACAGAACAAAGTCAGTCGAGACAATGCAGTGAAACTGGTACAGGGTTTCACAGCAGGATACTGGGATGGTAGTAATAGGTACTATGGTACATCTCCTTAGCTTCACAATAGTTGTCCAGTCAATAAGGTATAGCAAAATCAAACCAAAAATAGAACATTATAAAACCAATTGAGAATACTGAATAGAGCAAAAGAAACATAACAAAACAAAACAGTGAAAATAACCTATGCCTTCAAACAGAAGATAGAAGGAAATCCCCCATATTTGCTATACTGCATATGGTCATCCTCTGCAGAGATGCTGAGATGTCTATCCCCAGTAGTTATGGGGCTGGGACGGGTGGGGAAAGGCTGCTTGATTTTCAGCCTGCGTGGCAGTAGGCTCAGCGGTAATGGTTCTTCTCCAGGCCCACGTCACAAAAGGGTGGGTGACTAAGCTGCCTGAGTCCCACCATGTCTGGATCTAGGAGTTCTCAAGAATAAGTCTTTAAATAAATAATGCTTGAGAACTTGACTATCTATAATAAAATGTTGAACTCATGTAAATGTTACACCTCATATAAAAATATGCTCAAAATACACCGTATAGTTCAATGGGAACTGTCAACCTTTCAGAAGGCAACAGGTGACAAGCTTTTTACTTCTTAGAAGTTAGAAGGGAATTCTGAGACATGACACCAAAAGCCAAATAGCAATAAATAAAAAAATGCATATATAAATTGGATATAATAAAAGTTTAAGTCTTTGTTTTGTGAAGTACCTGGCTGTAAGAATGAAAAAGCACAGTACAGAAAGGGGCAGAATATTTTCCAGGCCAGCACTGTGGCACACACTTAAAATCCCAGGATTATGGGAGGTCAAGGCAGGGGGCTGCATGTTTGTGCCTCTTTTGGGCAGTTTGGCATCTTAGCAAGATTTCCTCTCAAAATCACTAATAAGAATTAAAGATAGAGTATATCACCTTGTGAAATATCTGTGTTCAGTTTTTATTATGAAAATAATAAAAGCATACATCTGAAAGGGAATAACATCTAGAGTATGAAAGGAACTTTCTAACTAAAAATTGAATTAAATTGTATAAAAAATTGTTAAAAGGTATCTTACCAAAGAAAGATGTACTATTGGAAATGAACATATGAAGCATTGTCTAAGATCATTTGAGAAGCATATGTTATAAAAAATGCAGTATGCCTATATTGCACCTGATGTCACAGGAGTACACAGACACATTATACTTAATAAAATAAAATTCAGACATTGCCAAAGGATTGCAGAGCTACAGAGCTACTGGGTCTCTCATGCATGCTAGTGGGAATGAAAAATCGTGCAATCTCTCTGGAAAATAGTTTGGTACTTTCTGAAAAATCTACACATAGACTAGTACTCTCCCCAGTCCTTGTACTCTTAGACAATTCTGTTTCCACAAAACAATTTCAACCAATTTTTGTAACACTTGTAATAGCATCAAACTATAAACAACTAAAATGTTCTATAAAACTTATTTCTGAAACAAATTATGTTACAACTACACTGGGAAATAGTACTTAAAAGTGAAGAGCAGATTATTTGATAAAAGCAAAAATGTAAATGAATCTCAATAGCACTGAGGAAAAAGAAAAGCAATTTGCAAAGGCTACTTTCACAATGTTACTCAAACGGAAAAATAGCAGAGCTGGAGGAAAGCTTTGTGACCTCAGGGTTCAGAGTGGTAGGTTGCAGGCTGGCTGGCTTATCTGGGAGAGTGTGAGAGCCAGCTGCCAGGATCTCTGCCCTGGAAGGTGCCATGTGCATCCTGATGACTACGCTGGTCCAGAAGCTGACATAAGAGAAAGACACAGATTCTCCTCACTCACGGTACAGATTTGGGATCCAGAGTTTTCTGGTCAGATATCCCCACTGAGGGACAGTGGTGTCCTCAAAGGCTTATGGGATCTCCTGCTCCATGCTTGGAACCTCCTGTGAGTAGCTGAATGTTTCAATATAAGACGTCAAGTAAAAAGTAAGAGGAGAAATCAGAGCCTACTCTGAGGTGATGTGAGGGTCAGCGAGTGAATATGTGTCAGCTCCCAGCACAGGGACAGGCATTGAATGAGTCCCCAGTGACCACAGCCACACACACACAAAGGCTCCTCCAGAGGCTCGCAATACTGATGGAACCCTGGGTGAGCGGGTCGATCTATCACATCCACTCCCTGGCTCCTTCACTCTCCTTGCTCACGCATTTCCATCCCATCAACAGAAGGGAGCTGAGTCCTCCTGGGCTTGGGGAGCTCACTGCGCTGTCTCTCTCCTTCTGCTCTGCTGCCTCCTACATTCGTCACTAGGGGACGCAGTGGACTCTGCTCGCCTACCCTGCAGTGGTGTCTAAATTCTCTTTCTGTACCTGCTGTGGGCTGATTGCTCTCAGGGCCTCTCTGTGCTTCCCCTGTCAGGGAGCTTATAGCTGGGGCTTAAGGGATCAATTTCTACTTTCCCTGTGCATTTGTGCCTCCTGGGGCTTAGGCAGAATTAAGAATAGTGGTTATGGTGATCTTTGGATAATGAAAGTTTACCTTCTCCAAAGAGGACAATTTTAATAAATATTCCTGTAATTTTTAGAGGGAATAAAGGTATTTAATGTCACTTGTTGTTTGACAACCAGCTCTTTTTTCTTGTCATCCATTAGGTTGAACACATTTTTTATCTCTGAAAATCTGTAGTTAGGTATACTTAAACCTGTCTCTCTAATTGGTCAAAAGCACAGTTTCTGTAAAAAGAACTCTATTTCTAACCTAAATTCACATGCAGCTCTAATCTTAAGGTAGTTTTCTTCACATTATCTAGCAACCCTGGATCTGTTTTTTCTTTTTCTTGCTTTTAATTTTTTTTTAAATTTTAAGAGACTAAAACCAAGCAAAATAAGACAGAATATAGCCATTCAAAACAAAACATTGGAAGTGATACAGAATTTCAAAACCAGGTAATAGAAAGTCAACAATGGCTACCTTAATGCCTCTTGTTATCTTCATAATAACTGCTCAACAAAATAAAATAGCTGCCAGGCAAAATAAAATCAAACAAAACAGAACAGAATATAACCAGTGAAAACAAAACAATGAAAGTGAACAGAATTTCAAAACAAGATAGTAGGAAATCAAAACTGAGGCTGTGGATTCAGAGGCGTAAGCACCTGCCTAGCAAGTGTGAGGTTGTGAGTTCGATCCCTGGTACAAAAAAAAAAAATAGTAAAAACAAACAGCTACTATATCTTGTTAACTTTGAAATAGCTGCCCATGCCATCAGATATAAAATCAAACAAAACAAAACAGAATAAAGCCAAACAAAACAATGAAAATGATACAGCACTTTAAAACAAGATGATAGGGAATTAACAATGGCCACCACCTTCAGAAGGAGATCCCCCATAGTTTCTAGATTGTGTATTGTTATCCTCTAACTAGGTGTTCAGACTTTAGGCTTTAGACTTGCAACGTCTTATCAAATATTAAACACTATAAGCATTTTTTTACTTCAATAACTATCATGTAAGCCTGTGTTTCTCCTTTAATCTGGATCTATTTTTTCATGATCTCAGCTACTTTTAAAGTATATTTTATTAGCTGATCATCAAAATCAGCCCTGTCTGTTACTGTCTTCTCTCATCGGTTGCATAAGCCATGTACTTTCAGTTTTTAACCTCTTGCATTTATGTTTGAGATTTTTTATGACTCCAGTTATTTTCTATGTTAGGCACTCACAGTGTACATGTCTTTATTTAGCTCCTCTGTCTTTTTTATTAATATTTTATCAGGACTCCCTAGTCATGTATTTTATTAGGTCATTAACTCTTTAATTATCTCTACTTTGAATTGACCTAGCATCTTATTAATCTGTTTTGTTACTTCCACTGCTATCATTGAGATATTTTGGGTATATGACTCTGGATTTCTTTCCCCTTCTGTCCCCTGTGTTTGACTTTTATTTTTCTGTGCTGAGGTTTACACATTGCTTGTAGTGGGAGTCTACATTGTTAGCCTTTGGGTCATGACTACTTTTCAGAGCTGTCCTCCGGGGTAGCCAGCTACTGACTTTGGGTCTGTCCCAGGAGCCAACCTGTTTTAATTTATTAGGGAGGGACGTTTTCAGTCTATTTGACCCACAGCTAGGTCATTATAATGGATGGGGGTATTGTTTATGACACCCAGGGAATCTAAATCTTGCTGTGCAGAGAAAAACCTTTTGATAGTAACAAGTATTTCACCTTTGGTAAAAAAGTAAATTCAGCAATGACAATAGAACCAAATATAAACTGGGTAATGGCAAACCACAGTAGCTAACACTGTACCACTTTTAACTGCAAGGATTAGATCTATAGTTCTAGCACAAATTCTAAAATGAAGCAGGCACTGACATATAGAGAGTATCTACACAGCAGGGTAATTTTACCTCATTCACAGCAGTCTTCAAACATAGTGAGATGTAGTTAGTTATCTCCAGGCTCATAAGGGTAAGTGGCTGTACAAGTAAGGATAAGGTATGGGCAGGAAAGCATAAAGGCAAACAGAAAATCAGATTAAAAATTAAGCAACAGAAAATGGGGAAAAAGGTAGCAAGACTGATGTAAACGATCCTATTAAGGAGTAAAATAAAATTAGCAGTACTAGATAATAATAACAGAACAAAAGCTAGAGATAGGATACCTAATAGGGGATAGAGATTAAACTAGATAGAAAAAATAAAAAAACTGAGAAAACAATTTAAAAGATAACAAAAAAGATGAGAGAGAGAGAGAGAGAGAGAGAGAGAGAGAGAGAAAAGAGACTGAGAGACAGAGAAAGAGAGAAAGAGAAAGAAAGAGGAGAGACTGAGGGACAGAGAGAGAGACAGAGAGAGAACTTATTTACAGAAGTAGAACAAAGTAAAGTTCAAGAGGTAGAATAAGAAAATATGTGATAAAATTTCAAATTCTATGAAAAAACCCCTAAAACTACAAAAGATACCAATAGAAGAGAAGAAAGAAACTGTATCAAAGAAGAGAGAAGAAAAAACATTCCTACTTATTTCCAGACTGTGGTCTTGATCCCACAAATCACATTTTTCTTTGCCCCTCCTTAGCCTGAGGGCTTGTTCTGAGGACTTCTCTGTTTATGGAGTCCCCGGTGTACACCCCTGTTTGTGGCAACTGTTTGAGTTGGGATATGGGTCCAGGAAAAGTGTGGGGCTGAAGCTCCTGAGGCTGCTGGTCAGAATTCCTCCTATAGACTATTCCACGGTCTGTGGGACCAGCTGTAAACTCCGCATGAAGGCTCTTGGAGACAGGTGTTCCTGGGGTTGAGGTGGGGGCATACTTGCAGGCCTGAGGAGGACACGGGATGTTGGGTACTGTCTCATGGGATTCAGGGACACTGGACAAAACTTTAACGTTTGCTACAAACCAGGCAGAGGACTCTCCTCGGGGACCACAGTGACACGTGTGATTGAGCCACTGGGGTCCCTGGGATAGACTTGTGGACTCTGGTGCTGAGTCAGGACTCCAATAAACCCATTGCCACAAATAGGAGCTCACATGGGACTGGAGCCCTCTGTGAGGACCCGTGCCCTCCAAGGCTGCTGCCGGGCATTAGAGGTCATCTCCAGCTTGTCTAGGGGGTGATGGGTTTCAGTGAGCCCTGAGCATGTGTTGTAGTCACAGTTTGCAAGGAGAACAGTTTAACCAAAAACAATTTATAGTATTATTTTATAATAGTCACCCAGAGTTATATAAGAAAAAATTCAGGAAATCTGTCCATACACTGGTGACCCGAAAATCCAGCTGAGGGCCTGGATCCATGGCAGTGTCCTGCATGAGTCCAGCTGAAGACCTAGCACCCATGACGGTGCCCCCACAAGTCCAATTGGAGGCCCAGAGCTCACCACGAGGACTCCTGTAAGTCTGTTTCATGGATCTGTGCTGAGAAGGCCCAGAGGGCAGTGGTGGAAGAAGAAAGTCTGTGCCAGCGGGATGAAGGCCATGTGCCAGTGGTTGAGGGCTCTGCACCGGAGCCAGGAAGCAATGCTCAAAGTAAGGACCAAGACTCCCCTGAAAAATACAACAGCCATTCTCAGCAACAGCCAGGTCCTGAGCTCCTCTGATGATAAGAACAACTGAGTTCATATCAGGAAAGAAGCTCAGCAAACTGCTTCAGGAGAACCCAGGGCAACAGGAGATCTAACAACACTACTTCTTCCTCTCCAATCCTCCTTTTCACGTTGCTGACAACAGTCCCCAGGAGGTCCCTCCACACCCAGAAGCACACTGGTTCAGTTCAGCTCGGTGTTGCAAGCTGACTGTCAGTTGTTGCTCCTCCATAGTGGAGCTCAGGGGATCCTGGGGCGTCAATACAAACTTAAGCAGGAGCAAACAAAGGTGCTAGGTTGGTGTGGGGCTAACTGGAGCCATCTTCCTTGACCCTGGTGTATCCAGGGCCCAATACTGCAGGATCAAGACACAACGAGCATGGCTCCTGTGTTCTCTGCAAGCCTGAATTTGATGGGGAGGGAGGGAGCCTGTGAGGATAGGATGGGGCTGCAGCATGCTGGGTGATTGGAGAAAGGATGCTGTGAGGAGGGGCTCCTGGATTCCCTTTGGCCATCTGGGACATTCTCAGGACTGGTACTCCTGGAGTGGGCAAACATGGGGACCTGTGGGCCACGTCCCCTTGTCCCCTGTTTGACCACCTGAGTGTACACTTTGTTTGAACTGCAAGTATCTTCTTTCAAATTGATTTTTTTGTGTCAGGCATAAATCCTTCCCTGATTCCTATGTCTTTAGTCAATTTTCTCTGAGTTTCTCTGATGTTTTTCTTCTCTTCTGTTCAGCCGTGTGCTGCCACTGCCTGACATGAGTGTTTGTGAGTGGTAGCAAGAGTATCCAATGTGGGAATTTGGGAAGAGAAAAACTCGAGGTGTAAGATGATCTTTTAAAAGCAATTTATTCATTTATATTCATTTTACAATTTAAATTATTACACAGTTTAAATAGAATTTAAATGAAAATCATTATAAACAATTTAAGAAACATTTAAAAAACATTGAAAACAAGGAAATGAATGTTTAACGATAGTTATATGTAATGTGTATTTTTCCAACAATTAAAATATGTTTTAAAAATATTTGCAATAGTAATTTTTTAAGTTCATGCATGCTTCATTATATTTTTAGTGATCTCGATTAGGACTCTTTGTTGCAAAATCTGCATTCCGGGAAACATGAGACTCAGGAGAAATCTCAGAGTGGCTTGCATATTCTAAGATTTTGTGCATTGAAAGGGTAGTCCTGATTTGAATACTGAATGCCTTCAAACTGAGATCACTAAATGTGGTAACATGTATCCACTGTGGCACTCTGATGCGCTGAATTCTAACAACTCAGCCTCAATATGCAGAACTTCTTCACTGTCATTTTCACAGCTTCTTTGACCTCCTTGTTTCTCAAGATGTAGATCAGAGGGTTCAGCATGGGAATGATGATGCTGTAGAATACGGAGACCACTTTCATGTGCTCCTGCGAATGCCCAGATGGAGGCTGTAAGTACATGTAGGAGAGGGTCCCATAGAATATGGTGACAGCTGTGAGGTGGAAGGCACTGGGTGGAAAAGGTGTTCTTTTTCCCCACAGCAGAAGACATCCTTAGGATGGTGACCAAGATGCGGATGTAGGAGATCACGACTGACACAGTGAATGTTAAGTTGAACCCCACAAAATAACAAGTACAATGATGTTGATGTCAATGCTAGAGCCAGAAAGGGCAGGAATTGGGAGGAAAAAGAAAAAGTGGTTAATGGCGTTGGACTTACAGAAGGACAGGGAAATGTAAAACCTGTGTGGACAGAGGCATTTATTGAACCCGTGAGACATGAGCCAGCTACCAGTTGGGTGCAGACTGCTCAGGACATGATTATGAGATAGCAAAGTGGCTTGCAGACGGCTATGTAATGGTCCATTGCCATCGCTGCCAGGAGGTAGCAGTCACTGGTTGCAAATGTTGCATACACCAACAACTGGATTACACATCCTCTGAATGATATGGATTTGTCTTCTGCTATGAAGTTCTGGAGCATCTTGGGAGTGATAGCAGATGTGTAGCAGATGTCAACAAAGGCCAGGTGTTGCAAGAAGTGCATGAGTGTGTGCAACCTGGAATCCGTCTGGATGAGCAGAATCATCCCAGTGTTTCCCACCATGGACGTCATGTAGACCACAAAAAATACCAAGAAGAGGCGGACCAAAACTGCTGTTGGCCACCAAATCCCAGAAGATAGAATTCAGTCACCTCAGTGCCATTCTTTTGGGTCATGACTACCAAATGTCTGGACGGGATGGTAAGAAGGATCAAGAAAATCAATGAACTTGCTGGAATTTCTTCAGTACTACACGTTGTAATGATTCAGGTCATTGTATTAGATTTGGACTTTCCCAGTAAATACTCACGCAGGATTTGCATTTTCTAACCATTTCCCGTCATTTTCTGGCAAAGAAATTATCACATAATCAGTGACTGTTAGAAATGAATGGATTCATTTTACAATGGAGAAAACCAACTTTCAATTTGGGATTCTCAGTCCATTGATTAATGTACTTTGCGCATATCAAATAATTATACATGCATTTTCATGAGGCAGTATTAAAATGTGATTGTATTCTTTTTCATCAGCCTGCCATTTTTCATTAGGCATTTATAATTTTTATCAAGTGGACCATGGCCTTTAATTTAGAAATATTTGCAGTAGGAGAATCTTTGTGGCTATGATCACGGAGTACATGTTTAATGGCTTCATGCATGTTTGCACTAACATCCACTTTGCCACTGAGAGAGTCCCTTACAAACTGATCTGACCATCCTTCAGCTAATCACAGGCTTTGAATCTCCATGGAAGGAAGTTGAATTTTCCTTCAGTGATGGTGTAGTTTAAGGAAAAATCACATAGTACCAGTTTGATTTGTATGTAACGATAGCTTATTATAAACCTTTCTTTTGGTACTGGGGATCGAACTCATGACCTCATGCTTGCCAGACAGACACTTATGCCACTGAGCTAAATTCCTGGCCCACTTATTGTAAACCTTAAGCATCTTTGCTTTCCTCTGAGTTTTAGACACCTTTTGCTGGTTAGATATGCAGTCAAGGTACATTCTTTAATGATTATTCATGGCGTATAAACTCTTAAACTCTCTTCTTAAATCTTTACACTTAATGTTCCCTAAGGTCATTGATCCATTGCTCATTGCATAGTTAAATGCAAAATATAAAACCATGAAACTTTCAGAAGGTAACTTCCTACAGAGTTTTTAGATCCTAAGGCTTATTGAAGAATTGGACATAAAACCAAAAGGAGAATAGACATCAATCAATCAATCAATCAATCAAATGTTATAAAAAATTAAAACCTTTGACTTGTTACTGACCTTGCTAAGGATGAAAACAATGTTACAGAGTGACATACAACATTTTCCAAGTTGGGCATGATGGCACCCTCCTGTAACCCCGGTACTCTGGGAGGCTGAGGTAGGAGGATTACAAATTGGGTCCAAGCTCAGGTAATTGAACCAGATTCTGTCCCCAAATTAAAAACACTAAACAAACCAAACAACAAAGCAAAGCAAAGCAAAACAAAGCAAAACAAAACAAAACAAAACCAGGAAAGGTCTGGTAATGTAGGATTTGTATCTTTCAGACATTGCTGGTGGGAATGTAAAATGTGACAACACTCTATGAAAACATTTTATTTTATTTTAAGAGTAAGAAAACTTATTGAAGAAAGAGAATAAAGAATAGGAATAGCTCCTGAGATAGATGGGTCCTGAATGGGCTGCCTGTGCAGAATAGTTTAATATTTTCTTAAAATCTATACACATACTTCCTTTCAGGCCAATCTTTGTCCTCTTAGACAGTTCTATTTGCCTCACCAAAACTTATGCCTACACCAAAGCATATAATAACTTTTAATAACTCTTTCTCTTGTAAAGGCCTCACACAAATAGGTAACATGTCCCAGACGTAGCACTTCTTAAACAAACACAGGATATGTGCACTGTAAAATGTTAGTGAGAAATAATGAAGAACAAATTGTTGAAAATGCAGTAACATGGATGAATTTGAATGGCACTGAGTAAGAAAGAAAAAGGAATTTACAAACTTCACATATTACATAATTTCACTTTTATGACAACCCAAAGTGGGGACATCGCGTTGCTGGAGAAAAGCTTTGTGACTTCAGGGCACAGAGTGGGCAGTGACAGGCTGGCTGGCTCCCCAGGGGCACTGTGAGAGACAGCTGCAGGGATCTGTGCCCTGGACCTGATGACTATGCTGATTACAGGAGCTGACGTGAGAAAATGGCACAGAGCCACACACACATGCTACCAGTCTAAATACCCTGTTTTGGGCTCCAGAGTATTGTTGTCAGATGTTACCTCTGAGAGGAAACAGGGTAAAGAGTTCCTCAAGCTTCCTGTGAATCTGTGATATTTCAAAATAAAACATAAAATTAAAGAGGAAAACTCAGAGCCTACAGATATACAAGGGTCAGCGTGTGAATATGTGTCAGCTTCCAGCACAGGGACAGGCGTTGAATGAGTCCCCAGGGCCCACAGCCACAGACACAAAGGCTCCACCAGACGCTCACAGTACTGATGGAACCCTGGGTAAGCGGGTCGATCCATTACATCCACTCCCTGGCTCCTTCACTCTCTTTCCTGGCCACCCTCCCTGCTCACACATTTCCATCCCATCACCAGGGGGGAGCTGAGTCCTCCTGGGCTTGGGGAGCTCACCGTGCTGTGTCTCTCTCCTTCTGCTCTGCTGCCTCCTGCACTCACTGCTGGGGACACAGTGGATGCCGGAATGGCTCTGCTTACTTTCCTTACACTGCAGTGGTGCTGAGGTTTTCTTTCTGCTGATAGTGCGGGTTGATTGGTTGATTGATAAACTCCTTCAGGGAGTTTATCGGGAGGCCAAGGAGATCATGTAACCCCAACCCCCGAGGAACAGAGGCTTCTGGGACTGCAAAAAGCATTGATCACTTGTGATATTTGAATGAACAAAATTCAAGCTCTCTGGAGAGGACAATCTAAAAAAGTAAATTCACTGCTATTTCTACAGAGGGCAATTATTTTTCAAATAAGTTTTTGATCAATCATTTTGTTGTCATCATCAAGTTGAGGACATTTCAAATCTCCAAAAACCTGTGCTTAGGTGCAGTTAAATCTCTGTGCTACTTTAGTTGGTTAAAAAATACAGCTTTCTGTGAAAAAGAATCTAAACCTGATATAAATTTAAGGGGGCCTGTTCCCTACTGTAGCAAATTATGTTTTGTAATATTACATTGACCTTTGTTTGTATATTTAGAAATTTATTATTAAGTTATTCCTTGTTTTTCTAAAAATGAATGTGTTTTAAGATCAACTGCAGAGAAGGCCTTTATTTCAGTTGCATTTATAACGTGAGATTATTTGTTAACTCCCTGTCAAATGAGATGTATTGAGTTTCATTCAGCTGCACTTCTAGCATTAGAGCTTTCATTTACGTTCTCTTTATAGACAAAGCTGATTTGTGAGTCCCTGGATTTTTATTGACTTGTAGCTGAATGAAGGGGAGCTGTGGCCAAAGCCTTGAGTGGGAATTCAACCTTCCTTGCTGCGTGACTAGTGTGCTGGTTAGGACTGCATTCAGCTGTGAGCAGGAGAAAACCCGACTTAGGTTTTGGCTTCAGTTCCCCTTCGCAGCAGTAGAGTAGGAGTCAGACCAGCACTGCAGTGACTGGCTTCGTCTCTTACTCTTTCTTAGGTGCCTGTTAGGTCACAACGCACCAAGGCTACTCTTGCCCTACACATCACACTTCATTTCAAAGAAGGAACGAAAGGACCTGGAAGCCAAGAAGGAAACTGAGGAGGAAAATGAAAGCTTCCCCCAACACAATCAGCCAGCTTGTCCTTAGATGTCATTGGTGAGACCTGTGTACACGGAACCACTGAACTCTCCATCTTGCTCACATCCTGGTCCTCATTTTCAGTGCCTTTTGAGAACACTTCTGTCTGTTCTGCTAGCAGTTTTTGTTCTCTGCCCGTGAATACCCATAAAGCCAGGGAGGATTGCTCTTGAGAGTTAGCAAAGATGTTTGAGGAGGGCAGTGATGTTGGGGAAGCTCAGACCACTGGGGTGGGGTCCAGTAAGCATTACAAGGCTTGTCCCACAGAGGAGCAGCTCTGAGCGATATTCTGCAGAATTCTCTAGAGTGCCCTGTGGAGTGATGCTCCCATTTCCAAAGGCAGACCAGCCATCAATGTGACTGGCCCTCCCTGGCTGTCCTCCTGTGCCACCTCAGGTCTCTGTCTTTCCTCTGCTTGCTGCATGGGGTGGCCGCCCTGGACAAGTTAAAAGTGCACGGTGTGGAGGAACAGTTTCCACAGAGATGCTGCCATCGCTGGTGCCATACAAATGTCAGGGGCCCAAGAGCCGCTCTTCTTAGAGACGGGTTACTAATTTGGGGTTCTCCCTAAGAACCCTCGGAAACCATTATTTACTGACATAACTTACAGAGCTCTGGTGTTTTGGGTGGAGTGCATCTATGTCTCTGTTGTTCTCTATCTGTAGAAATCCTAAATCCCAATGTGCTGCAATTAGGTGCCTTTGGGACATTCTTGGATTAGACAAGATGATAAAAATTGAAGCTGTCAGGAGCAGGGTTTGAGTCCCTGTCAGCTTCATGATAGACTCGCTTTCCTGGCTTAGGTCTGCTGTGTGAAGCCGAGATGAGAAGTTCTCAGCCTGCCGCCCAGCACTGGACTCTGTCACCAGAACCCGGTCATGCTGCTCCTCGGATCTCAGACCTCCAGCCCTCGACTGTGAGGAGTGAATTTCCCTTGTGTTACGTCATCCGGTCTGTAGTAATTTGTTACAGCAGCCCAAACTTAACTAAGATAGACATTTTTACTAAGAGCAAAGTGCTGATGTTCCAAATATCTAAAACTATGAAAGCTTTATTGGATCCATATATTGGTTAGAGAGAGGCTGGATCAATTTTGAGGTGCATGCTAGGAAAAAAAAAACTGCATTTCTGTGAATAGACACTGAAAAGTGATCCACATGCAAATTAGGGAAAAAAGGAGACACAAAGAAAATTTTTTATCCTGGTACTTAATTTAACACACTAGGAATAAAATCCTAGTGGAAATATGAATGGCAAGATTGCTCCTCCATTTGGAAGATGAGACTTCTACCCCAGGGAGGCTGGCGGGCAGAGCTAAGGAGGCAATGTGGATGGCTCCTGGGCCTTAGGTTGCACAGGGTGCACCTGTGGGTGATTCGGGACAACCCTCATCCATTTCTTAGCTCCTGTTCTCCTCGTTGCAGTGGTAATGTCTTCCCCATGCCTGCTGCCCACTGTCCAAGGGAAACACATTACTTGGTTTCAGATGTTCACAGCTTGAGAGGAATTTTGCTTCAGAAAAAAATCATACTACAAATGTACTTCATAGACCCCACTCCTCTAGACCATCTCCTCACCCCCACCCTGTCCCCAGGGTCAGTCCTCAGTTTCTCCTCTTTCCAGCCTAGGGGTGGCCCCCCAAGATTCCCCAGCACCCACCCTCCCACTTGCCTGTTGCCCGGTCCAGCCTGTCACAGTGAAATAAAGCCTCCCACCCACCAAAAAAAAAAAAAAAAAAAAAAAAAAAAGTACTTCATAAGGTCTCTAAATGATACTTTGGTGAGAATTTGCACTTTAGGCTTCAGAGTCAAGGATTTAGTTGTTCACATACTATCCAGTGTGCCTTATCTTAATATACAAACCACTCCTGGGAAATCAGACAATAGCATGAGGTTTCAGTTCCTCTGCAGTTTGAAACTGATTTGACATGTTCTCACACTCACATCCTAAATCTATTTTTTGGACTGCCCACTGTCAACACCTCAAGATAAACACAGACACTCATTAGGCAATGCATTCCATCAACTGAGAGATAACTTCCTGGCAAGTGAAGGCAAAGACCAGGTCATTCATTAAACACCCACGACTACATAACCTTTATTCAGTACCTTGTCTCCCAATCAAAACTAAGGCATATGCAAACATCACTATGTCAGAGTCTGGGAAGTGAGTGTTCTAGTTCCAGCCACCTTACCTTCATCATAAAATCAGAGTTCTCTCAGGAAAGAATGTGTGTGAACAGTGCAGAGTAAATCACTGTATTTGCTATAATGATGAGCACACAGATGAGAGGGAGGCAAATTCTTTGTCTTTTCATCTGTGTTGCTATTCTGTTCTCTCCAGTTTCTGTCTAAACTGTCTGATGCATGGTATCAGCTTCACCTCTTAAAGTTATTCTAAACACATACTTTTATAAACTTGGCCATGTTTGCTCAAGACTGATTTCCAATTCTGACTGAAGTCTGAAATCATCATGGTACTGTTCATAAATAGATCCTGGGGCAGGAAGTTTTTATGACTTATGGACAGACATAAAATCAGCTTGTTGTACTGGAAAGAGTTGGCGTATTTTCCTAGTTAGGAGACACATTCTTGCTTCTGTGTCACATCTACTTTGGTCACTTATTCAAAAGTGATATTAACAAGTTCTCAAATGACTCCTGAAAATTAGCAGATGATAGGAATGCAGTGATGAATCTCCTAACAGAGACTCAAATCGAGTCTTTTTCATATATCTGTCTAAGGCAGGAAGAGTCAGCTCTTGATTGGACATCAGCTGAAAACCACTGACTCGTAAAAACCCACCTTGCAGTGGTAGAGAGTGAAGATTCTTTGCTTCCCTGTTTGCACAATGCTAAGATGTGAAGTGGGTCCAATTGAAAGAACTTACCCCTGTCACTTTTATGGTTTCTTTGACCTCCTTGTTTCTCAAGCTGTAGATCAGAGGGTTCAACATGGGAATGATGATGGCACAAAATACAGAGAAGCCACTTTCATGTCCTCCTGGGAGTGCTCAGAAGAAGGCTGACAGTACATGAAGGAGAGGGTCCCATAGAAGATGGTGACAGCTGTGTGGTGGGAGGCACAGGTGGAGAAGGCCTTCTTCTTATTCACAGCAGAAGAGTGGCCGGCAGTTTGTACATGAAGGAGAAAAAAATCATCAGCACAGTGAATGTAATTAAAGTGTCTAAAACCCAAAATTATCATGATACTAATGTCAGTGTTGGCGCATGAAAGGCTGACCACTGGACGAACATCATGGGAAAAATGGTTGATATTGGATCTACAGAAGGTCAGGGAAACTGTAAATCCTGTGTGTGCAGAAGCAGTTATTGATCCTACAAGATATGAGTCAGCTACTAACTAGATGAAGACCATTCAGGATATGATTACAGGACAGCAAAGTGACTTATGGATGGCTGCATAATGATCCATTGTAATAGCTTGATCAAAGAAGGAAACACTGTTGGTTGCAAATATTTCATATACCAATAATTACAGTAGACAGCCCTCAAATGTTATTTATTTTTCTACTAAAAGTACTACAGCATCTTAGGAGTGATAGCAGATGAGTAGAAGATGTCAAGCAAAGCCAGAGACTGCAGGATGAAGTACATGGGTGTCTGACAAGCAGGTTCATCCCAGTATTAACCACCACAGATGTCATATAATTCATAAGAAATACAGCAAAAAGAACACACTGAACTGGTGCTGCATTCCAAGTCCCAGAAGATAGAATTCAGTCACTTCAGTGCCATATCTTTATCTCATGGCTATCAAGAGTCTGGAGAGAAAGAAACAAATAATGGTCAAGACATAAAGAAATATTTGTGACTTCTTGAAATTATACATTGTTACTTTGAGTGTCCCTGTTTTGCGTTTGATGCTCATGACCAAATCGGTTCACTGCTTTTCAAATAGTGTTTCTAGGCAGGAATCCACCATATAAATAGTGTTTTAAACTTGTGAGTGCTTTATGAAGTGAAGACCATTTCACAGAAGAAAAATAACTTTAATTCATGCTTCCAAAATGCAGAGACCGTGTACTTTTCCTTAATAGTATAGAGTTATCTAGTTTGCGTGAGACACTGTTCTCATGTGATTTTCCACCTTTACAACATCCTATACACATTATATACTTTCTACAGCCACTTATCATTTTAATAATTCCCCTAACTTCACCTATTGAAATAGACAAGTATTAAGAGCAAGAAAGATTTCTTGAGAATGTAGATACCTGGAATGGTTCCTCCTCAGGTGTCAGGTGAGGAACACAACCTGGGCCATCTTTCCCCCACAAATGCCGGTGTAGCCATCTTCCCCAGAATCATGGAGCAAGTTAAGTTCCTGACCAGGGTACCACTGTAGATGGAACAGAAAGAGAAGGTTGCAGTTTTTCCTTTTAATCATTGCCTACCTTTACGAAACTCATGTGGCAACACTTTGATTTATATATAATGATAGCTTACTGTAAATCACAGACACCTTTGATTTTTCTCTTTCTGAGTTGATTTCCTTACAGCCAGTCAGGAATACATCTGCCATCATATGTACATAATGTTTGCATATAGGATCAGTCCTCAAGCTCTCCAATTTAGTGTCTTTACACTTAACTGTATTTTCCTATTACTGCTAAATGTGCTTAATTTGGAGTAGGTACTGTGGGTCCTGGTTCTTTCAGAAAATAATTTGATGTCCATCAACCTATATGTCTTTTTTTCTGGGTAAGACATGCTTCCAACCATACATGCATGTGTGTGGTCATGGTACCATGATCCATGTGTAGGTAATGTGATTCCACCTTGAGGGAAAAAAGTACTTTTCAGAGGAAACTAGGGCCCATGTAAACTGAATCTTGACATTTACCCTATCAACTTTAACCATTCTGATTTCAAATAAAGTGATATTACAGAGGTGTCCCAAGAAGTAAGAACAAGCTTCTGCCTCCTCACAGACACAATCTGTGCACCAAGCATGGAGCAGTCCACTATGGATTGTTTGGTGTCATGTTTGACAGGGATATTTCCTAACTAAAGGAATGCTACAAAGGAAATGGCCCACTACCAGAATATTTGAAATATACGTACTATAGACATAGTCCCAGCACATTTGAAGCTTCATATTTACTCATCTTTGGGTAGTGAAAAGAAGTCAGTTACCCCAGGGTCAGAATTTTTCCCCTATGAGCTCATAAAAACAAAAGACGTGACTCCTGCTTTGCTTCTGTGGGGTCACAGGACATAGTAAGTTCATTATGTGCAGGGAAACCATATTCTAGAAACAAAAGCTTAGAAGTGTGATTAAGAGGAGGGAACTGAGATACTGGCAAGGGTGAGTTCCTGCTCACCATCCCCAGTCCCGAGAGAATTTAAGATTATCACTCCCAGTGGTCAAGGACCTACCCAGCTTCCAGCCACACTAGACTGGGCTCTGCAGGTTTCAGGCCTGCCTGGGCCATGCCCAGAGGCCTTCTTTCAATCTAGGGAACTGGGCTGCTGGAGGGGGTGAGTTCCTGCATATCATCCCAAGCCCTAGGAGAGTTTAAGATCATTGCTCCCAGTGGTCAAGGATCCACCTAGCTTCCAGCCATAGTAGACTAGCCTTGGGAGGATTTGCAGCCAGACTAGATTACACCAAGCAACCTTCTTTATCAGGGAAGTTGAGAGCATGTGAAGTGAGTTCAGTGCATCGGTCCTTGCCTGGGGAGAGCTTTGGACCATCATCCACAGTGGTTAGGTGCCCGCTCAGCATCGTGGAACACTGGAGGTGGCATGGGAGGTCCTGTGGGCCTGACTGGACCACACTCAGAAACCTCCATTCAGTATCAGGAGCCGAGGGCATAGGAGACGATTTCCAACATGCCCAGGGAAAGCCTTAGAGCAACACTTGAAACACAGAAATATAGGAAAATGACAAAATGAAAGATCAAAATGCAATCTCAAACATCCAGCCCATCCCAAGAAAGCCTAGAAGGTATGCACATAGAAGAAAATATATGCCATACACCTGAAATACCTGAAAAAATAGCAACTGAAATAAGCAACTCCAGGAAGCTTTAAAGGAATTCAAACTAGAAATAAACTCCTAGGTAAAAGAAGAAAAGATAAAAGTAATGAAAGAGATGCTGAACACATCTAAAGAAGACACAGTTAAAAAAAATTAGAGGAACAAAACAAAAAGATAGAATCCCTGGATGAACAATATAAGAAACAAATAGAATACATGAAGCAGATTCAAAGAGATATACAGGAAATCAAAAATTCCATTGAAAGTTGTTAAAACCACCTCAATGAAAGTGAAGAGAGAATTTCAGAACTCAAAGATAAGATTGCAGCTAGTGAACGGGAAAGGAAAGTTCTTTTAAAAATAACAAGGAATCAGGAAATAGCAACTGGAAGATGATGTAAAGAAAAACAGTATAAGATTGATAGGTATAAATGAAAAATAAAGGGGAAACATAAATGATATCAAGAGGATATTTAGAGAAGTAATAGCTGAAAATTTCCCAAACATGAGAATGGGAACTGACATATGGATTAGTGAAGTATATAGAACCCCAAATAGCTATAACCAAAACAAAAACTACACCCAGACATATAAAGATCACATCCCAGAAATCCAACATAAGAACAGAATATTAAAAGCTGTTAGAAGAGACAGATCATCTATAAAGCACAACCTATCAGAATCACAGCAGACTTTTCAACACAAACAATGAAGTCAAGAAGAGCATGGGGTGAAGTATCTCAGATCCTAAAGGAAAATGATTTCCAACCTAGACTGATGTACCCTGCAAAACATTCCAACCAATAACATTCTTCTCAGCAGTACATGGAATGTTCTCTTAAATAGACCACATACTAGCCCACAGAACATGCTTAAGTAAATGCAAAACAATTGAAATTATTCCATACATGTTATCCAATCATATAGCACCATTAAACTAGAAATTAATGAAAAAAGAAACTGCAAAAACTGCACAAACACATGGAAATTGAATAATACACTCTTGAGCAATCAGTGGGTCACAGGGGAAATTAAAGAAGAAATTAAACAATACCTACAAACAAACAAAAATACAATTACAACTTACCAGAATCTGTAGGATGCAATGAAAGCAGTCCTCAGAGGAAAATTTATTGTACTGAGTCCCCATATCAGGAAAACAGAACGAATACAAATAAATAACCTGATGCTACACCTCAAACATCTAGAAAAAGAAGAGCATGTCAAGCCCAAAGCCAAAAGAAGGGAGAAACTTGTAAAAATCAGAGCAGAAATTAATGCAATGGAGACTAAGAAAACAATCCAAAGAATCAACGAATCAAAAAGTTGGTTCTTTGAAAGAATAAATAAAATTGATAAGCCCCTAGCCAACCTTACTAAAAAAAAGAAAGAAAAAGCTCAAAATCATGTAATAATGAATGAAAAAGGTGAAATCACTACAGACGCTGTGGAAATACAGACAATCATCAACACCTATTTCAGAAGCCTTTACTCTCATAGGTTTGATAATGCAGAAGAAATGGACAGATTCCTAGAAACATGTAAAGTACCAAAGCTGAGTCAAGAAGATGTAAAACTGATCCCAGGCCCAGATGGATTCATTGCAGAATTCTACAAGAAATACAAAGAAGACAATGCTGACACTCCTCAAACTCTTTAATGAAATTGAAAGGGAAGCAATTCTTCCTAAGTCATTCCTGGAAGGAAATATTACTCTAGTACCAAAACCTGAGAAAGACTCAACTAAAAAAGAGAACTATAGACCAATCTCCCTAATGAACACAGATGCAAAAATCCTTAATAAAATATTGGCAAACAAGATGCAGCAAATCATCAAGAATATTATACACCACAACCAAGTGGGATTCATCCCAGGCATGCAGGGATGGTTCAACATACATAAATCAATAAATGTAACTAGATGCAGAAAAAGCTTTTGATAAGGTCCAACATTCATTCATGGTAAGAACCTTACAGAAAATTGGAATAGATGGTCTTTATCTCAATATGATAAAGGTCCTCTATGACAAACCAACAGCTAGTATCCAGATGAATTTTAGGAGTAATTTCTCTAGATCTGTAAGGTATGTTGATGGTATTTGCATTGGGATTACATTGAATCTGTATAACAGATTCAAATTCAAATCTGTATAACAGATTCAAATTCAAATCTGTATAACAGATTCAGAATCTGTGTAACAGTCCAAAAACTGAATGCCTTTACCTTAAAATCAGGCACAAGACAAGGATGTGCCTTATCATTGCTCCTATTCAGTATGTTACTGGAAATACTAGCCAGGGCAATTAGAAAAGAGGGAGAAATAAAAGGGGTAAAGTGTGGGAGACAACTCCAGTGTCTCACTTTGAATCCAAGACAATTACTATGACTTTGAATATTTGGAGACTCATTTACTTATACTGATATGTGAAAAGGTGGCTAGGGTATTTTCTTCTCTTCAATTAACTCTGAGCATGGCAGACAAGGCTAGCCAAGGTGCCAATGTACAGAAATCTATAGCCATCACAGATGTGAGAGACAACTCCAGTGACTCCCTTTTGATCCCAAACAAGTGTTGTGATTTTGATTACTTGGGGACTCATTTCCTTATACCGATATGTGAAAGGCTGGCTAGGATACTTCCTTCTCTCTTTAATTGGCTCTAAGCATTGCAAATAAGGCTAGCCGAGGAGTTAATGTGCAAAGTCCAGCCATCAGACAGTCCTGTTTCCTTGCATGGTGCTCTCCAAGTTACAGGATTGAGCTGGCAAGACACAGAGCAAATAGCTCAAGGGATGTCAACTGGGTAGGAGCCTCAAGATAAGAGGCTATAACTCCCCAGGGCACAAGAGTTTGCATATCAAAAACCAAAGCAATAGCCCCCCCAAAACAGTTCCATTGCTACCTTAATTAGGTTACGTAAATTGATCCTTCTGCATATCTTTGTCTCTGCAAATTACAGAGATCCCATTCTTGCACCTGACCAGCCAGCTCAAGTTACTCAGTAATCTCCATGACATCCTGACTGTCACTCATCTCTGATCTAACCCCCCTTCTACACAAGAGAATAAATGCTGGGAGAGGCCTAGGATCGAGGCCTTTGTCCACATGTCCTCACGGGAAATGGATTTAGGACCCATTAACTGCCCTTAACTTGGACTACACACGCCTTTGTGTTTTTACTCTCACTGTGAATTGCACTGGTGATGCTAGATTGGAATTGACCAGCTGGGATTACAATAACATCTTAATGGAATTACAAATATAACTTCTTGGATTGTGAGAAAGACTTGAAAGAGAATTATAATACTTGGGTGACTGAACTCAATTTTTGTGTTTACAATAGTAAAGGTAGGTAAAAAGGAAGTAAAATTATCATTATTTACAGATGACATGATTTTCTACATAGAAGACTCCCAAAACTTCATTGAAAATCTCCTAGATATAATAAATAAATTCAGCAATGTAGCTGGATACAAAATCAATACTCAAAAATCAATAGCATTCCTATACACTAACAACAAAATCACTGAGAGAGAAATAAGAGAAGCCATGCCCTTCACACTAGCATCCAAAAAAATGAAATACTTAGGAATTAATCTCATGAAAGATGTACAGGGAGAATTATGATACCCTGAAAAAAGAAATTGAAGATCTCAGAAAATGGAAAGACATCCCTTGTTCATGGATAGGAAGAATAATGACCTTTCTTCCAAAACTGTTACACAGATTCAATGCATTCCTAATGAAAATGCCACCAACATACCTCACAGGTCTAGAGAAATCACTCCTAAAATTTATCTGGAGCCAGACGAGACCTAGAATAGCAAAGACAATTCTAAGCAGCAAAGGCAAAGCAGGAGACATTACAATCCCTGACTTAAGTTATACTACAAAGCTGCTATAATAAAATCAACATGGTACTGGAATCAAAACAGATCTGAAGATCAGTGGAATAGATTAGAAGATATAACCACAACTAACCACAACTACCAACATACTCAACCACCTTATCTTTGATAAAGGCACCAAACACATTCACTGGAAGAACTACAGTCTCTTTAATAAATGGTGTTGGAAAAATTGGCTCTCCATAAGCTGGAAACTAAAACTAGTCCCTTGTCTATCACAATGTACTAAATTAAAATCCAAATGGATTAAAAATCTGAATATTAAAACAGAAACACTAAATCTATAGGAAGATGAACTGGGTAAAAATCTTGAAGACATAGAGGTAAGTAGAGAATTCATGAACAGGAATCAAACCATAAGGGAAATACTTCCCAGAAGTAATAACTGGGATCACGTCTATTAAAAAGTTTCTTCATGTCAAAAGAAATCTCCAGCACAATAAAAAGAAAACCCACAAACTGGGAAAAAAATCTTAATGAACTGTCCCTCAGACAAAGGACTTCTAGCTAAAACATACAAAGAATTTTAAAAAATCAGACCTCCGAAATTCAAAGACTTAATCCAAAAATGGGCATCTGAGATGATTACACATTTCTCAGATGAAGAAATACAAATGGAAAATAAATACATGAAAAAATGTTCATCATCATTAGTCATTAGAGAAATGCAAATTAAAACCACACTGAGATTCCATCTCACTCCAGAAAGAATGGCCAGGATCAAGCAAACTACCAACAACAAATGCTGGAGAGGCTGTGGGGAAAAAGGAACTGCACTGCTGGTGGGAGTGTAGACTGGTGTAACCACTGTGGAGGTCAATCTGGAAATTTCTCAAAAGGCTGGGATCGGAAGTTCCATTTGACCCAGCTATCCCGTGTCGAGGCATATTCCCAGAAGAACTGAAAATATCATACCACAGTGATATATGTACACCCATGCTTATAGCAGCACAATTCATAATAGCCACATCTTGGAAACAATCTAAGTGTCCAACAACTGAGGATTGGATAAAAAATTGTGGTATTTTTATACAATGGAGTACTACTCAGCTATAAAGAATATCACATTGTGATATTTATAAATAAATGGGCACAGCTTGGGGCCATACTCATAAGTGAAATAAATCAAACTCAAATGTGTAAATATAGACTAGTTTCCCTAGTGTAAGAAATGATGAGAATACATAAAAGTATGTGGTAATCATGATTCCCCATTACATTGCTTTGAAGGCTTATAATGTTTCCAGTCATTAGTTGGAATGGCTTTATCCTGGGCTGTTTGATTTTATTATCTGTGATGGTATGAACAACTGTTTTGAAGAAAACAAGACATTATAATAGCCAGTACTCATTTAATATCATCTTGTTTTGAAGTTCTACCATACTTTTGTTCTTCTGTTTCCATTGGTTCTATCACATAGTATCTTATTGGATTTTATCGTGTATGGTAGTATAAACAAATTTTTTATGGACAATGAAATAATATAGTAACTAGTATTCACTTTTTTGTTATTTGTATCTGAATGCCCTCTAATACTTTCATTCTCTTTAATGGTTTTATACTATTTTGTTATGTTTGATACTATTGTATGTGAAGGTACCCTCAACTATTTCAAGGAAAGAGACATTATGGTAGCTACTGTTATATTGGGTTGTCTTGTGGTGAAATACTGTGTTGCTCAAATTGTTCTGTTCTGATCTGCTTTATTATGTCCTCTTTTGTCTTAATCTCTTTAAAATAAAAATTAAAAAGGAAGTGTGATTAAATAAGCCACAGCATCTTTATATCATGGATCACTGCAAAAGAGTGTGATAAACATATGCCTTTATGAGAAGGTGTTAGGTGGCAGTGTCAAATGAGAAACCAAGTTGTAGAATAATGTTTATTTAGATCATGAGTCCTTTTAACCACCAAATTTCCTTTTAGTCTATTTCATTTTTATTTCTATTTATTCATGAGTCAAGTTCAGACAGGATGCACACACAATGCTTTTGTTACGACTATTGATAGGTGTGTATGGTTTGGGACGGGAAGTAATCTTACTATTTAAACTTCTAGATTTTATTGTTTGACTTTCAAGTTTATTCTAGGAATTCTGGGTTGTATCATTTTAAGATGAAGACTATACCTTTTGTGTTGTCCTAGTATGCTAAAGGTTAAGTTTTGTCTTTTTTTTTGTTTCCTGTTTCTTTTTTGTTTCCTACTTTTTTGTGGGTCACTTGAGATTCTTTAGAATTCCAGAATGGTTTATCTACAGTGCTTTCAGCATCTGCACATGTTCGTAGGTTTTTGTGGCAGCCATATGGCTTATATCATACTCATTAATGTTGGTGATGCACTTCATGGACTGAAGTGGTAAAGAAATCTTACTTCTTTTTTTCTCCTTTACTATCTCCCATTGTCTTAAGGATTCCATATTTGTCTTAAATATTCCTTCCACATATACTGAGTCACAGTAGGGTAGTAGAATTTTTTGAGTTCAGCAAACTCAAGAGGAGGATAAAAGTGTATTGAATTTTTCTGTGTTTTTGCTGTTCCTTGTCCTTTCATCTTTCCTCAAGGTGCCTTCCTTTAATGCTAATTAAAGAACTTGCAGAGCAGTTTAAAAAAGTATTATGCTCTTACATGCTGTGAACAAGAAATTCACTTTGAATCTAATGCCATTTGTAGGGCAAAAGTATCAGGAAGAAAAAGACATGCTGTGCAAATATGAATCCAAAGGTCAGAAGATGGCTGTGTAGTGTCCAGAAAAAGCAGACTTCATGTTAAAGAAAACTGCCAGGAACAGAAGGCAGCACTGCTTGATGATAAAATGCTTAATGCTCCACAAAGAAATAGCATCCATGCCTCAGTGTGTGGGGACTGAACTAGACAACTGCAGTGTGAGTGAAGAAAAACCTGATGTAACTCAAGACAGGAAAAATGAAGAGCACAGTTTTGGTCAGAGAATTCAGCTTTCTTTACCACTTCTCATGCTTTTGGGCAAGATCCAGGGCAGAGGGTTCAGTGCTCTCTTAGTTGATGGCAGAACATCTAGAAGGGTGATGGGAAAGAAGATGAAACTCAGCGTCATTAACCCTCAGGATCCACTGGACACCTGTGGGCCATACAGCCTGAGCAGAACACACATTTTTCAAGAACGAAGAGGTATATTTTGGCATATACTGTATCCTGTATGAGTTTACAGTAATTGAAATCATACGGTGACTATTTCCTAAACACACTGAAATGAAGCTGTAGATAAAAGACTCAAGAAGCAGCAAATGCTGGCGAGGGAGCTGGTGGGAGGGAAGAACGCTTCTATCTTGTTGGGGGAGGCTAGACTGGTACAAGCACTGTGGAAGTCAGTGTGGAGATGCTACAAAACACTGAAAATAGAAATTCCATTTGACCCAGTTATTCCCCTTCTAGGTATGGCCCCCCAAAAGCTAATGATGCCATATTACAAAGACTTGTGCATACCTGTGTTTATAGGAGCACAATCACAGTAGGTGCATCTCGGAAATTGCCTGTAGATAAGGAAAATGTGATATCTATACTCAAAGGAATGTAACTGTGCCATAAAGAAGGATAAATCTGAGTCCCTTATAGGGAAATGAACACACCTCGAGACCACAGTGTTAAGTGAAATAAGTGAAGGTTAAATATCACATGGTTTCTCTCACATGAGAAACCCAGGCATAAATAAAAAGGAGAATGGAAAAGAGGTGGTAGGAAACAGACAGGTGGCTCTCAGAGATGGGAGGGGACCTGGGGAGGGAGGAAGATGAGAGAGTGTGGAGGGAACGGAGAGCACAAATGATCAAGATGCTGTATGCACCATTCCTCAAGATGAATGTAATTAAAAATTATCAATCATATGTGCTAATATAAAAATGAATAGAAAACTGAGCAAAGAAGCAAATCATTTCTAAATAATACAGGGGCAGAAGGGCAAGTGTCAAATGAAATAAAATATTTAACTAGACGAAAATCAAACTGCATTACTGTACATTTATTGATGCAAGTAAAATATCAGAGCACTGATTGCTTACACTGGAAAACAGAAAAAGCCTAAAATCAATGATCTAAGCTCCTACTTTATAAAACTAGGGAAAAAGTAAACCTAATGCAAGGAGATGGAAAGGAAATAAAACTAAGAGCAGAAATCAGTGACATTTAGCAGAGCAAACCTTTGAAAATCACACTGAAAGAAATAAGTTGGTTTTGAAACAAAACAATTGACAATGTTTTAGTGGGCGTGACAAATAAAAGATGCAAAGAAGATGCAAATTATGAAACTGGGACCAAAACAGGCTGCGTCACTTCACACCCAGTAAAGTGAAAGTCTATTAAGAGAAGCACAAGTCTTAGTACAGTTTTGACCACCAAGGAGAAAAGCATAAATCCATTTAAAAGTATGAATTACTGTGACTACCTTATTATGAAATGGATAATTTGAGTAGCCATATAGTAATGAAAAAATTGAATTGTGAAATATAAATATATTTCACACTCAATGATCATTAGCAAATACATCAAAATTTACAAAGAATTAAACACATTGGATACAATCCACCTTGAATCTTTGTGAAACCAGTATTATTCTGACATCAGTACCAGACAATGATACTCCAGAAAAGAAACTCACTACTTATAATCTGCCATGAATATAGAAGCAAAGATTATTGTACAAAATATTAATATATTAGCATACACAACTTAGATATATAAACACATAATTCTATGCCATGATCAATAAGGGTTTACTGCAGTGGTAAAAGTCTGGTTCAGCATGCAAAAGTCACTAATTGAAACATGCTACATATGGTCTAAAGAATAAAAATAACAGAACAATATATTTTTGAAGAAAGATATTTGATAAAATGCAATACCTATTCATGATTGAAAGAAATATATCAGAAATCTTGCCATAGAAATAACTTCTTCAACTTAAAAACATCTACAAAAATCATGTGTAATGATTAGCTACTGAATGCTTGTTTCTTAAGGAAAAAGACAAATATGGCTTCACAATTTTGTTCATCACAGTCCTTACCCCTCAGCCATGCCGCCCTGCCTTGGAGCCAGCAGATTGTGGACTGAAACGTCTACAAACTGTGAGCTAAATAAATCTTTCCTCTTTAACTTGGAGTGTTAGGTATTTTGTCTCAGCAAAGAGAAAAACCTAAACAAGAGAGTGGGATAAGTGAAGAAATGGAATTTAAGTGACACATTTCAAAAAAGAAGTATAATTTTCATTCTTTGCAAAAGATATGATGGATCATCCAGTGGGAGCTATCAAAATCTAAAAGCAATCAGTGGGTTCAGTGAAGTTGACAACTCAAGATGAGCATAAAGATACCAATATTATGAGCACCGCTTTAAAAATGAATGTTGAAATAAAACATTCATTATGGTAAAAAGACACACTGACATTAGTCCTCCCTTAACATACGTCCTTTAGTTTGAGCACAGTTATTCCACCACGCCCCCTTCCTGAAGCATGTCCAGAGTCCTCTTCCTTGAGTGTCTTTGTGAGATATGATAAAAATCATGGTGGATGCTGCTGCCTGGTGCCATCCAACAGAAAGGCAGGACTGTGAAAATACGCCTGTGTGTTCTCAGACACCTTGGTCACTGGACCTGATGTGATGTCACTTCCAAACCTTCCCCAAAGTCAGAAAGCTGTGTGTTTTGAAGGGATTTAGGACATCTGTGTACCCACGTAATGAAAGTGAAGACACTCATTGCAGAGGACATCTAGAACTGCTTCAGGGACAGACGAGCTCAAAATGAGGGGAATATTTTGAGACTCAGGGCAATCCATCTTTTACTGCAGTAAATATTTTAACCATTCTATTTTTATTCATTTTATACATTTTTATTCATAGCTCTATTTTTATTCTAGCAACTGAATTCAAGAGCAAAATTTAAAATGCAGCATCTCCTATCAATGAAAAAACAATGAAATATTCAAATGTAAATCTTACAAAATCTGTACTGAATTGGCGTGTTAAAATTATAAATCACTACCAGGGATTTAGCTCAGTGGCATAAGCATCTGCCTTGCAAGTGCATGGTTATGAGTTCGATACCTGGTACAAAAAAAAAAAAAGAATTATAAATCACTGATGAAATAAATCAAATTTCTGAGTAAATAAACATATTAGATTTATGGATTGTAAGGCTGGATATAATTAAATTTCAACATCCACAAAAAGAAATACAGGTATGAAATAGTTCCTATCAATAGTTGCAAGACTTTTTTAGACACAGACAAGGTCATTGTAAAATTTGTATGTAAATGAAATATTGTTAGAATATCTAAGCAAATACTGAAAAAGAATTCCACTACATTTCATACCAAGACTTCCATGCCACTGCTGACAGCAGTTTACCATGCAGGTGTAGCAATCCACAGTGCCACAGGAGAGGGAGACCCGAACTGAAACACAGCAGAAGACCCAGAAGTGAGCATAGGTAGGCAAGGACAATTGGCTTCATAGGCGTGCAAAACATTCTAACTAATGGTATCAGAGTTGGTGACTCTGCAAGAAAAAAGGACTCAGCTAGGCTTGTATCTTACATAAAATTAACTCTGAACAGCCCTTATACTAAAAAGTGCAAAATACACAACTTTGCAAATTTCAAGATAAGGCAAGACGAGACTTTCAGGTCTTAGGTTTTAATGAGTGTAACATGGTACAGTCACTCCGGAAACAGCTTATAGTTTCTTTAAAATGTCAACATTCCATCACTGTCCAGTCCCATCCGGTCCAGTAACTCTTGAGCAATTACGTTTGCACAAGCTTTATGCTCAAACAAAACGTGTTTTTATAATAGCTTCACTTGTGACAGCCCCAAACTCTAAACAAAGCAAATCCTCAGGAGCAGGTTTAAACGGTGACGCCTGTCTGCCGTGCGGTGGCGCTAAGAAATAAGAACAAATTAAAGGTCGTGGGCGGTGTGATCATTTTGGCAACATTGAAAGCGGCGAAACTGCAGAGCGGGGCGCGGTGTAGGGACTGCGGGCTCGGGAGGGAGGCGGTCGGTGGGGGAGGTCGGTCAGTCTGTCCACAGGGGATCCTGGGAGAGAAGCGCAGGCCCAGAGTCGGTGTGTGACGCTGAATATTCTACCTGGTGATACACCAGGGGAGAACGGCAGGCAGCTGCGCACACGCCCGGCCCCCGTTAAGGTTCCTGGGGTTGGGGTCCCAGTGCGGTTGTCCCAGATGGAACCCCTGAGGAAGGACCGAGGGAAGGGTTCGCAGGACTTCTCTGCTCCGCCTTTGGAATCTACCATGAACGTGAACTACTTCAAAATACAAAGTAAAAAGCAAAAATACCCAAATACACACTCCTCCCCGCAAAAATAACTAAATAACTAAATAACTAAATAAATAAATAAATAAATAAACAAACAAACATAAAAATAAAGACAAAAATTAGAGGAGGGCCAGGATATTTGCATCCACTTAAAAATGCGTGCAACGCTGGCAGGTCAGTGAGCTGGTGGTCATTTGCTTGTGTCTTTTCTCAGCAGCCCTCCCCGCTCCCTGCGTATCCATCCTGTCACCAGCAGCGAGCTGAATCCCTAGCAGACCAGGGGGAGCCGCGCCGGCCCTGTCCCTCACCCCCTCTCCCTGCGCTGCAGCCAGGGCAGGCGGCTGAGGCTGGCAGTGGGGTTCCCTGTGCTCCCCCTCGCACTGAAGAACCCCGGACTCTGTCCCCAAAACGGCTGCAGGCTGACTGCCTCCAGGGTCTGGTCCAGGTCCCTCCCCTCAGGGGCCTGTGGCTGGGCCTGAGGGATCCGTGCCCACTTCCCCTGAGAATCTGAGGCTTCAGCTCTGAGATGGGAAAGCAGTGGTCATGTGCTAATCTCTGCTGGAAAATTTATTCATATGTTACTGCCGTTAGGCACTGCTTGCTCCATTTGTGACTGTTATCCCGCTGTAGACAACCTCTTCCCTCTCTCCCCCCATCTCTTCCTCAAACCCTCCCCCCTCCTCTCCCTCTCCTCCCTCCTTCCCTCCCCCCTCCTTTCTTTTTTCCTCTTTTCTCCCTCCTTCATGCATCTTTATCTTCAATTTATTTCGATGAATCATGAGCCACCCATTTATTTTATTTCTGAAGTTGACAAATACTGATTGAATATATTTTTTGAGAGTACAATAAAGTATTAGTTGCATGCCTACATTGTGGAATAATTAAACTAGAGTTTTTAACATCTTGTTGCCTCATATACTTGTATCTTTTATGATAAACTATTTGAATCTATTCTTTTAAGGGTTTAGAATATACAATTAATTGTAATTGACTCTGGTCACCATGGGGTGTTATAGATAACTAGAATTTTTGTTAAACTTGTTAAACTTTGTACTTTTGACCAGCACCTCCCTTTTCCTCATTTGTCACCATCTTCAGGTAACCATTGTTCTACTCAGTACTCCTCAGTTGGAGTTTTTTGGATTTCACTTATAAGTGAGATTATATAGTTTACATTGTCTGGTTTATTTCATTTAGCCTAATATCCTTTAGATTCATCCATGCTGTTACAAATGACAGAATTTTCTTTCTTTTCTTTATTTTGAGCAATAATGTATTTTTAATCAAGGAATTACATATTTTGACACAATACTATTGCAAATTTACAGACTGCAGTTTAAACATAATTTTTACTCCCCTCTTTCCTCTTCCTTCCCCGGTTCCCTTCTCCATTCCCTCTGTCTCCCAAAATCTACTTCCTAGTTCCTTTCATCACACAATTTCCCCTCTTCAAAGGCTGCAGGGTATGATATGGTGTGAGTGTGTTAAAATGTGATGTGTGTTCACAGTCACTATTTCATGGAGTTTTAGAGCATGTGTAAAGGGAAATGAAAGTTCTCAGTGTTACAGTTACAGCTCCCTCCCACCGGACACTCTGGAAGTGGTCCCCAAATTCTTCTCTGAAACCCAGTTCTTCCTTCTGTCTTTGCTTTGCTCTCTATCTTCCATCTCCACAGCTAGGGCCCTAGCTATTTCGGCTCAGGATTCCAGGATACCTCCTAGCCAGCCTTCTGCTTACGCAGGTCTGACCATTCCTAAATGCAGACGTGGGGGTGCACACCTTTCCTGACAAAATCCCTCCCACGACTCCCCAGCTCTTTGTTCAGCAGTGTTTAAACTCCTGGTTAGGACCGAGGACGCATGTTTCCTGACAATGAGCTATTCCAGTTTCATCACTGCTGCCTCTGTGCAGACCACATCCTTTCCTGCAGCACCCTCTTCCTCCTGCTTCCTCCTGCTCTCCAGCCACTCTCCTTCCTCTTGGATCATTCAGACTCACCTCCTGGTTAAGGAAAATGGGCCTGTGACTCCTTCACCCCTAGTGACATAGATCTCTCTCTCTTTTCTATCCTCGGTCAAGAGGCAGCTGTATCCCTCCCTGGTCCCACGTGCTAATTGAAAACATGTCACTTGTTTTCCTTGGCTATAATGTACTTGAAGGCAAACATACATTCATTTTTTTGTGTTGCAGGTGTTTGGGCCTGGGATATATTCAAGCCTTCATAGAATGA
Source organism: Cavia porcellus (assembly GCF_034190915.1). NCBI lineage: Eukaryota > Metazoa > Chordata > Mammalia > Rodentia > Caviidae > Cavia > Cavia porcellus. The sequence goes on along the minus strand of NW_026947500.1, from coordinate 50,489,795 downwards.
ATGGGCATGAACCGCAAGGTTTCTAATGGAAAAATCCACCTCTTGTATTGCTACTGGGACAACAAAACCAACATCAATCATGTCAAGAGTGTTCCTAAAGGGCTTGCCTTTCTGAAACAGTAGGCTGAACAGATTCATATGTGATGTCCTTCCAATTGGCACAGAACCCTGCTGTGCAATTATACTGGTGCCTGCCCTTTACAGATAAAGAATCTGAGGTTTGGCCATGGTCATGCTAAGTGTTGGAGCTAGAATTCAAGTACATCATCTTGAATCCAAAGTTTTAGAACTGCATCACCAGTGCTAGGAAGTATTTCAATTTGATAAGGCCCTGAATGGAGAAATTTTCAATATTCTTTAGGAAAAACAAAGTGTCGTGATTCTACATTAAACGCTCCTATATGTACTTGAGGTGACATCTTACTACATTACTCAGGTTTATCTCACACTTGTCTTAAACTTCTGGGCTCAGGTAATCCTTCTGCCCAGCTTCTGAAGTAGTGCAGAGCAGGGCGGAACCACACGTGGCTCAGAATATTCCATGCTAGGTCAACGGTCTTTTCTTTTTATGTAGTGCAACAGACATAATTAGCAAGTAGGCAAAGTGCGTGGAATATAAATAGAAAACAGGAACTTGTAGATCAGAGTCTTACGAATTTGCATTCTATTGTGTGTAACAGAGGATAAACAAGGAAACCTAGGTTGGGTAATTTCTCTGAGATGTAAGTGCCATCAGGACGAGAAAAGGAGCTCCTTGTGCAAGTACCTAAGGTGACATAGGCAGACTCAATCTCAGGTTCAGTAATGCTGATGAGGGAAGAGGAGGACAGCAAACACAGAAGTTAGGAGGAAGGAGATGCAGGAGCCAGGCAGCAGTCTGACCCTTTCACATACACCATAGTTTTGAAACTCAAAATCGTGCATGTATTCCATTCATCAGATGAACAGAAGAGGTGTCCTTTGAAGGGCACGCTCACAGTCAGGCAGTGAGCTCAGAGCATTGACCAGGGTAGCTGCTAAGATATCCACGTGTGGGTCTCTGGTCCCCTCATCTCATGTCTATAACCTCCCCAGAGGCTCAAGTGGAGCCCCATTTTCTTGTCTCTTAGAGCAAGATCTTCTCCATAAAGCACGTGTTGGGACCTGGATTTTCTCGTGGTTCGAGTCAATGTATAGGTTTGTTCCAAAGATGAGGCCCAGATCACTTCTGTAAAAACACTTCTTAATCATCTGAGAAGAGGAACTCATATAGACTTGAAAAACTCCACTAATTTAGGCTTTCCTGTTCATTTGTTTATTTCTGCAAACACAAGGCTGAATTTTGGTCAGCAATTACCAGTTTTCCAAGTGTTTCTGGATGACACAAAATTATTTATTGTTTTTCTTGCTATGTTTTGACATTTTGCAGGTTTGGTTGTGGCCCGTAATTAGGAAGTTTTGTGGGTCATTTTCAAATGGCAAAACTCAAATCCCCCAAGACCTAGAGAGTACTTTTGATTATGGACAGAACATTTGTAAACAAGCTGTGCTTTGATCAGGACCTTAAAGGAATGGGAAATTATCACTCACCCTAGCTGGGGCCCTCTCATGGGGGCAAAGAGGGCAGAAGGGAAAGTTTTTCCCTACAGAAGGGAAAGTTTTTCTGGAGAGGGGCTTGTGAGACTTAGGATAGTGGCTGTTTACCAACTCAGATGGTAGCAGTATTTCAACAACAGATACAGATGGAGTCCTGAATGCTTGTAGAGTTATCAGTGAAATTCAGACAGGGACGTTCTAGATAATGTGTAAAGTAGAAATTCCCCGTCGGTGTGCTGGGACTGTCGGTGTGCAGAGACACCCATTCTCCTCTCTTTCAGTTTAGCTAGGATAAGTGAGGCAGGGTATGTTCCCCGCTCAGTTATCTCACAGAATGAGGATCTCATGCTACTTACCTTACCTTTAATCTAAGGGTTACAGTTTTTTTAAAAAAATCTTTGTGTCATTTCAGGAAAACAGTTTGGAGTTATGCAAACGTAATATTCTCTTCTGCGATTTTAAAGATGATGGAAAACTTAGAAACCTGAGCCAGACAGTTCTTCTAGGGTATGGCGGCAGTGAGTTCAGCCCACAGTCTGTGGCCTGGATGTTTGCTTCTTGGTACGAACTCAGCTGAACTTTTCCAAGCCAAAGTCAGACATGAAACTAAATGGACCTGTGATGCCTTCATTCTGTATTTTTCATTCTGTTGTTTTTTAGCCACTTTTAACCTTTCTCCTCCTTTACCTTTGGAATCATACATTTACCTCTCCTGCTAGATCTCACAAGTCTTCTTTATCCATGTTAACCTCTTTTCTCCCTGCTCCTCTGCAGTGAAAATGTCCTCAAGCTTCTGTTTCAAATCAAATCTCTTCCTCTACCTTTTTTTCTTAGTGACTTATTTGAAGGGTGTGCCTCACAGTGACTTTTGCCCCTACTTACCTTCCAGTTTCCAGAGGACATTTTCTCCAGTTACTTGCTAGACATCTTCACTCATAACTTAACATGCTTCAAAGCAACCATTTACTCGTGCTCCATCTCCTACTTTTCCCTGCTTGTTGAACAGAACCACAGACAACCCAAACATCAGGTTCTCTTGCAGTTTCCTCTAGTGTTCAATTCTTACCATGTTCCTTGTATTGGTGCCCATGGGTCCCTCTTTATCCCTTTGCATTTCATACTTGCATCACAGTCTCCCTGCTGCAGGACATGTCATTCTAGAGCTCAATTTCAGCTCCTCAGCTCCAAAGTGTTTTGCACTCCCTGCTGATGATTCTGCCTGGATGAAGCTCCCGGCGAAATCTTTCCCATTCCTCCCTGTGGATTCATGCCATCTACTACATCAATTGTATATTTTTTGCCTAATACCTCTTGCATATTATGTAATATTTCTTGCCTCATATTCTTCTTCAGTGCCAGCTCATGTTGCTTTCCAGACTTGTCTGTCATTTCCCTACCTATCTGCTTATTCATCAGAACACTGATGGAACACCCTCTGCATGCCTAACAATGAACTGGAGTTGCAATGGTGAACGACAGTGTATCGAATACCTGCCCTTCTGGAGTTTTGAGCCTAGTGTTGAGGTAGCCAGAGATCACTGAGGAGCAAAGGGCACAAAAGCCCAGAAAGACATAATTAACCCATCAGCTAACTGCAGGGAGAAGTTTCAGAGAAAACTATGTTTGAACAAGTTATATAAGATGGTTTTGAATTTGCTGTTGAAACTGCACTGATGAATAAATGCTGATTAAGTCATAGTTGAGGAAAGAATCTAGCATGATACTACTCTAGTCTCACAGATTTCCCACTCTGCTCTTTGAACAAAAGCTTGTTCCTGCCTCCAGGCCTTTCTGTTTGTTCTTGGTGACCCTGCTTGTCCGGATCTGATGGAAGGATCCTTTCAGTGTTTTTTTCAGAATCAGCTTTTCACTAACCTCTTACATTAATCCAGTCCCCTGCTACCCAGAACTCCCACCGTACTCTGTTCACTTATTTTATATGCAACCATCTGACACTTTCTGTAGTTTCATAGCTTTTCTTCTGTAAGGAAATTCCTAGACCCTTTCTGTCTCTCTTGCTCACATCAGCTGGCCCAATACCTGACTCATGTTAGGTGCTGGACATGTATTGCTAAGTGAAGGAACAACGAATGCAAATGAATATGACTAAACACAAAAAAGGAAGACAGACATAGGTGTGTGCACGAAGGTTTACTCAGCACCAGTCAATTCTGCAGAAAAGTTCAGTAAGATGTATTTCCCTAGAGATAAATCTACCGAGCAATTTTCACCAGTTCATTATTGAAGAGGAGAAATACATGTTGACACATTCTATTGTCTACACAACTTGAGCTTTATTTAAAAAAAAAAAAACCTGGAAATTTACTTACAAGTGCCTAAAAAATAAAATGAATTAATGGGCAGACTGAGAGGTGCATAGATGAATGCATATGGGAAAATGTTTACCAAAAAGTTGATGTTGAAATGGAGTGATGGCCACACAGGTGTTCACTAAAAATTCTTTCAGTGTTGCTTATTAAAACCTTTCCTAAACACTGTTGTAATAGAGAAAGTACTGAAGTGCTTTCCTGTTCTCAGAATTTATGTCCAAACTCCTATACGTTCTGGCCTTCTGGATTGTGTAAGACAGAAGGTGATTGCTAAACATCTGGTATGGAGGTTGGAATTTCCATGTGGTTGGCTTTGGAACCCACCGCAGAGATGGGAGGAGCACTCTTCTAGATGTGTTGGGCTGGGACATGGAGGCATGGCCTTGGGGTCTGTGCCTGGGCTTGGGCCCTTTCCTTTTTGAGACTGTTCTACTCTGCTCCCTGACTGCCACAAACTAAGTAGCTTTGCTCCCTAACACCCTTCTGCCATGCTATTCTTGCTTTGGAGCCATCTGAGGATAGACTGAGTCTCCTAGAAAAATGAGCCAAATTAAATCTTTCTTTCTTGTTATGGGTATCTGGTGTAGTGTCAGCAACAGGAAAGCTGATATATCTACCTAGCAGCAAATGTGCAGTACTCACAGGTGGTAAGATGTCTTACAATAAAATAATTGCATGCTCATCTGGTTAAATGTAAGTTTTTTTTATTTTAAAGAGAATAAAACAAAGGAAAAACAAAGCAAATCAGGACGGAACAATGTAAGCAACACAACACTTCACAACAAGACAATCAAATGTAACAGTAGCTGCCATAATGTCTCTTTTCTTTGAAATAGTTGAGCATATCTTCACATACAATAATATCAAACATAACAAAATAGTATAAAACCATTCAAGAGAATGAAAGTACTACAGGGCATTCAGAACCAAATAAGAGAAAATGAAAAATGGCTACTATAATATCTCATTTTCTGTATAAAATTTGTTTATACTATCACACATATTAAAATCCAATAAGACACAAAATGATACAACCAATGGAAATACAAGAACAAAAGCATAGTAAGACTTCAAAGCAAGATGATATTAAATCAGCAAGGCTTCCATAATCTCTTGTTTTCTTCAAAATAGCTGTTTATACAATAACACATAATAAAATCAAACAAAACAATAAAACCATTCCAACTAATGAATGAAAATATTATAAGACTTCAAAGCAATGTAATGGGGGAACCATGATTACCATAAAATCTTATGTACTCTTGCCATTTCTTACACTAGGGAGACTATATGCTATTTATACTTGTGAGTTTGATTTACTTCACTTATGAGTATGGTCTCAAGTTACATCCATTTATTTATAAATGTCTCAATGTGATCATTCTTTATAGCAGAGTAGTACTCCATTGTATAAAAATACCACATCTTTTTTTTATCCATTCCTCAGTTGAAGGGCATATAGGTTGTTTCCAATATCTTGCTATTACAAATTGTGCTGCTATAAACATGTGCATGTTCTTCTGAGAATATGCCCAGAAGTGGAATAGCTGGGTCAATTGGAACTTCCAATCCCAGCTTTTTGAGGAATCTACAGACTAACCTCCACAGTGGTTGCACCAGTCTGCACTCCCACCAACAGTGCAGGAGAGTTCCTTTTCCCCACAGCCTCTCCAGCATTTGTTGTTGGTAGTTTTCTTGATCCTGGCCATTCTTTCTGGGGTGAGATAGAATCTCAGTGTGGTTTTAATTTGCATTTCTCTAATGACTAACGATGATGAACATTTTTTCATGTATTTATTTTCCATTTGTATTTCTTCATCTGAGAACTGTGTATTCATCTCAGATGCCCATTTTTGGATTGGATCTTTGAATTTCAGGGCCTGATTTTTTCTTAAACTCTTTATATGTTTTAGATAGAAGTCCTTTAGCTGAGGGACCTTTCACTAAGATTTTTTCCCAATTTGTGGGTTTTCTTTTCATTATGCTGGAGATTTCTTTTGACATGCAGAAACTCTTTAATAAGACATGACCCCAGTTATTGATTCTGGAAAGTATTTCCTGTGTGGTTTGATTCTTTTTCATGAATTCTCTACCTATTCCAATGTCTTCAAGATTTTTACCTACTTTTTCTTCCAGCAGATTTAGTGTTTCTGTTTTAATATTCAGATCCTTGATCCATTTAGACTTTAGTTTAAAACATGGTGTTAGGCATGGATCTAGTTTTGGTTTTCAGGATATGAAGAGCCAGTTTTTCCAGCACTATTTATTAAAAAGATGTTCTTCCAGTGAATATGTGTGAACAAACATGTTCTTCCAGTGAACATGTTTGACCCCTTTATCAAAGATAAGGTGGTTCAGTGTGTTTGTAGTTGTGGTTGTATCTTCTAATCTATTCCATTGATCTTAGGCTCTGTTTTGGTCCCAGTACCATGTTGATTTTACTACAGTTGCTTTGTAGCATAACTTCAAGTCAGAGATTGTGATGCCTCCTGCCTTGCCTTTGTTGCTTAGAATTGCCTTTGCTATTTTAGGTCTTTCTGGTTCCAGATGAATGTTAGGAATTTTTCTCTAGATCTATGAGATATGGTAGTGATATTTTCATTTGAATTACATTGAATCTGTATAACAATTTTTGGAGAATGCATTTTCACAATATTTATTCTTCTCATCCATGAACAAGGATGTCTTTCCATTTTCTGAGGTCCTGTTTGATTTATTTTTTCAGGGTATTATAATCTTCCCTGAATAGATCTTTTACTTCTTTCATGAGATTAATTCCTATGTATTTCATTTTTGGGGGGATACTATTGTGAAGAGTGTGACTTCTCTTATTTCTCTCTCAGTGATTTTGTTATTAGTGTGTAGGAATGCTATTGGTTTTTGAGAATTGACTGTGTATCTCGCTACATTATTGAATTTATTTATTTACTTATAATATCTAGGAGTCTTTCAATGGAGTTTTGGGGTCTTCTATGTAGAGTATCATGTCATCTGCAAAGAATGATAATTTGACTATTCTTTCCTATCCTTACTCCTTTTATTTCTCTCTCTTGTCTAATTGCTCTGGCTAGAATTTCCAATACTATGTTGAATAGGAGTGGTGATGATGGACATCCTTGTCTTGTGCCTGATTTTAATGTAAAAGCTTTCAGTTCTGGACCATTTAATATGATGCTGGCTGTTAGTTTGTCATAGATGGCTTTCATCATATTGAGGTAAGGACCATCTATTCCAATTTTCTGTAAGGTTTTTTGTTATCATGAATAAGTGTTGGATCTTATCAAAAGCTTTTTCTGCAGAGATAGAAATGATCATGTGATTCTTACTTTTGGCTCTATTGATATGGTGGATTACATTTATTGATTTACTTATGTTGAACCATCCCTGCATTCCTGGGATGAATCCCACTTATTCATGATGTATGATCTTGATGATTTGCTACATCCTATTTGCCAATATTTTATTGAGGATTTTTGCATCTGTGTTCATTAGGGAGATTTGTCTGTAGTTCTCTTTTTCAGTTGGGTCCTTTTCAGGTTTTGATACTAGAGTAATATTTGCTTCTAGGAATGATTTAGGAAGGATTGCTTCCCTTTCAATTTCATTAAAGAGTTTGAGGAGTGTTGGCATTAAGTCTTCTTTGTATTTCTTATAGAATTCTGCAGTGAATCTGTCTGGGTTTGGGCTTTTCTTTATTGATAAAGATTTAATTACATTTTCAATTTCATTAATAGAAATTGAGTTATTCAGCAGTTTTACATCTTCTTGACCCAGCTTTGGTATTTCATATGTTTCTAGGAATCTTTTCATTACTTATGTGTTATCAAACTTATTAGAGTAGAGGGTTTTGACATAAGTGCTGATGATCTTTATTTCCACAGACTCTGCAGTGATTTCATCCTTTTCATTTCTTATTGCATGAATTTGAGATTTTTCTTTCCTTTTTTAGTAAGATTGGCTAGGGGCTTATCAATTTTATTTATTCTTTCCAAGAACCAATTCTGATTCATTGATCCTTTGGGTTGTTTTCTTAGTCTCTATTGAATTGATTTCTGCTCTGATTTTTATAGTTTCCTCTCTTCTTTTGGCTTTGGGCTTGACTTTCTCTTCTTTTTCTAGATGTTTGAGGTGTAGCATTAGGTAGTTTAGATGGGTTTCCTGAATATAGCATATAGTTGGATGTTGTTTCTTGATCCATTCTGCCAATTTGTTTCTTTTAATTGGTGAATTGAGACCATTAGATTTATGGTCATACTGGTTTATCATTGACATGTTATCTTTGTGCTGTTGCTTCTTTCCCTTTCCACTCTGTTTAATTGTCTGCCTTCTTTAGTGATTTTTTCTTATGTCTATCTAGAATGTCTTTCAGTGTTCTTTGCAGGTTTGGTTTGCTGATCATGAAGTTCTTCCTCTGTTCTTTGTCGTGGAAGTGTCTTACTTCTCTATCCATTTTGAAGGGCAGTTTTGCAGGGTACTGGATTCAGTCTTGGTACTTCAAATCAGTCTGGATTTGAAGACATTTTCCTTTAGGATATGAAATATTTCACTCCATTTTTTTCTTGACTTCATTTTTTGTGTTGAGAAGTCTGCTGTGATTCTGATAGCCTTTCCTTTATAGGAGATCTGTCTTTTTAAAAGCTTTTTAAAAAATTTATTTTAAAGATGGTAAAATTAAACACAGTAAAACAGAACATAAGAAAGCAATGTAAGATACATAAATTTCAAAGCAAGACAATCAGAGGTCTTCATTGTTTATCATATTGTCTTTTGTTTTCTTCCAAATTGTTGTCCATATCTTCACATACAGAGAATTCACATGAAGCAACATAGTTTAGAACTGCTCTGAACAAGATGAGGCAGGCATTTTAGGACTTTAAGATCAGATAATAGGGAAGTCAACAATGGCTGTCATAGTGTGTTTAATTCTCTTCAAAATATCTGTCCATACCTTCATATATGTTGAAATTGAACAAAACAAAATAAGCTAAAGTCACTGTGAACAAAGAATAATAGTACTGCTGGATTTCACATCATGACACTATGGAATCAGCACTGGGTACTGGAGTGTCTTCTTTTCTTCAAAGTCCTTTTCTTCATTTCATCATGAGTTATATGATCAGTTATAATAAACTGTTTATAGGTTCTATGTGTACATGAGTCTATACATGTATTTCTATCCTCTGTATTAGAGGGAAAAACAAAACAAAGCAGGACAAAACAAAACAAATTCCTATAAAAACATGAAATGAAAAAGTCATATAAAACCATAGTACAAGGTGATCTACAATGGTTACTGTATTGTCTATTTTATCTTCAATAGAATTTTCCATATCATCAGGCATAGTATAATTGAATATATCAGTACACAACAATATTAATACAACCCAAACATTGTAGACAGTGTAAAACTTCAAAAGCAGGTAATAATCATACCAGAGTAGGTATCCTAGTGAATCTTGTCATCTTCAGTGTGGTTGCCTATACTTTCAGACATGATATTATCAGTCATAACAGATTTGAATAAAATCTGATGATATAAAACAGCTATCTAACAAACCAGATTCAACTAAGATCAGTCATGCTAAAACAGTGTAAGTTATATAGGGCTTCAGATTAAGTTAATAGAAAATTAATGATGTTACTTTACCATATCCTGCTATTTTCAGGATAGCAGTCCGTGTCCTCAAATCTAGTACAAATAGACAAACTGGAACAGAATATAATCCATCCAAAGAGAGCAGTGTGAGTAATGTGGGTTTTAAGTCCTGGTACACTATTAACAAATCCTCTGCCTTCTTTTCTTGGACTATTTCTCCCTTTTCACTCCTACAGGTGCACTGCACATTTGGGTCCTACCAACTCCTCAGTTTTTAGATTGAGGGAGCAATCTGTTATTTACCTAAGTGGTTCCAAACCTTCTCACTCCTGGACTTGATCTCAAGTTGTATTTCTTTATCTATAAAAGCCTCAAAGTTTTCCTTCTTTATAGCTAAGTAGTTCTCTATTGTACATAAGTATCCTTTCTTTTCAAACTATCTGCAGGTATTGGTTGCAGGTGAGAAATAGTTGCCCCTATTTCTCTCTGGTTCCCTGTCACAGAGAGCATTGTTTTTCTCATATTTGATTTTAGGTCCATTAATCCTTTGTCAGGTTAATTATATTTCCTGTACAGAGCATCTCAGTGAACCATACCTCCTGATTTACTCTGTATGTGTTTCTTGTTTTTCTTTTTTTAGTGTATCAAGGCCATCTATGTTAGAGATTATAGCCAACCTTCTCTGCCTCATTTCTGCTATGCTATTTTTCTGCCGTTAGTTGTCTGATTTTCTCCTTCATTCCATTTGATGCTCCATTCATTGAGGCCTCTCTGCCACTGTTCCTGAAATCCTGGTACTTTTCTCTTTAGAATGTCCTTCAGTATTCTCTGTAGGGTTGGACTGGTGGTTGTGAATTCTCCAAGTAACTCTTTGTCTTGGAAGCATCTTGTTTCTCCATTAATTTCTAGAGACAGTTTTTCAGAGCACATCAATCTGGGTTGGAAGTTATTTTCTTTCAGGGCTTGGAATACTTTGCTCCAAGCTCTTCTTGATTTGATGGTCTGTGTTGAGAAGTCTGTCATGATTTTGATGGGCTTTCCTTTATAGGTGATCTGTTTCTTTTCTCTGATGCCTTTTAATACTCTGTTCTTATACTGAATTTCTGGGATCTTGATTAATATGTGTCTGGGTGTAGCTTTGTTTTGTTGTAATTGGCTGGACTTTCGTATGCCTCATGCATCTGAATATCATTTCCTTTTCCTATACTTGGGAGGTTTTCCTTAATTATTTCTGTGAATAGCCTTTGAATTTCCTTTTTTAAAACCCCTGCTTCTCAATTCACATTCTTTATTCTTAAGTTATGGGTCCTCTTGTCGTCTTCTAGCCTTTCTATTGTTACTGCTTGTTTCCTCATTATTTTTAAGAGATCTTTCCTTTCATGATCACACATTGCAAACCTGCCTTCAAGTTTTGATAGTCTATCCTTGGTTACTTTCAATCAGTTTTTTTAGATTTCAATGGAGTTTTTAATTTCCTGGTAATCTCTTTGAGTTTGCTTCATGTATTCTAGATTTTCTTTATATTCTTCATCAAATATTTCTCTAATTTTTTGTGCTCCTCCATTCTTCTGAGAGGTGCTTTCTCTCCATTTCTACCATTTCTTTTATTAATCTACTTATATCCTGCTTTACTTGAATTAATATTTCACTTTTGAGCTCATCTATGAGGTCCACTTTATGTCCACTGATGCTGTGTCTGATATTGCATGTTTGCTGCCCTCAATCTCTTTTGTATTTATCTCTCCTGGATCAATAGTCTCAAAGTTGGGGGCTGAGGACTTTTTCTTATTACTTTCTCTTGTCATGTTTTTGGTTTCTTCTATACAGGTATATAGTGGAGGTCCCAGCCCCATTCCTTGTTGGTTATGGTTCTTCTGAAGCGTCCTGGCTAGGGATTTCTGCCCTCTTCAGTTTGCTGTTAGTCACTGAGTTGTAAGCAGGGTTGACATATGCTAGCCCCTCCCGTCCAGGCCAGTCAACTTGTGGGGGGCCGTCACTGAATTAGTGCCATGCGTATGGAATTGGTTTGGGACAACTTATTGGGTCCCAGCCAGGGGTGTGCCCCAGGTCAAATAGATCCCACCAATCTGTGGGAAGGGGGCAACTGACTGAAGTCACTGCTATTCTTTGTTCCTGCCCATCCAACATGTCATCCAGTTGGGTGTCCTGTGAGAGGTCTTATGCCCTGCACTCACCACAGGTTAATGCAGGTCTCCACATTGGCTCTGTTCTCCTTTGGGCTCACCAACCTCCAACTTCAGTGTGACCGCATATCTGGTGGGTTGCAGCAGAGCGAGAATGGGCAGCTATGGCGAGTCACGGCAGCATGAGTTAGGGCAGCTCTGGTGAGAACTCTGTGGCCACTAATCTTAGCTGCTCTAATGGTAGCCCCAGGACTGTGTGCTTGAATCTTTTCCCTTTAGTTTCTTCCTGGGTTGGTAGGATTCATCTCCCTCTGTCCAGATCTCTCCAGAATGTTTTATTCTGGCATCTGAGTTGTCTCTCTCAGGGAGCTGCTACTTACCAGTACACCATCTTTGTCTCCAACAGTTTTTAATATTCTGTTCTTATGTTGGATTTCTTGGATTATTATATGTCTGGGTGTAGTTTTATTTTGGTTATGGCTATTTGGAATTCTATATACTTCACTGATCCATATGTCAGTCTCCATTCTTATGTTTGGTAAATTTTCAGGTATTACTTCTGTAAATAGCCTCTTGATATCATTTGTGTTGCCCCCTTCTTTTTCATTTATCTCTATCAATCTTATGTTATTTTTCTTTGCATCATCTTGCAGCTGTTGAACTGTTATTTCCTGATTCCTTGTTATTTTTAAAAGATCTTTCCTTTCCTGTTCACTAGCTGCAATCTTGTCTTCGAGGTCTGAAATTCTATCTTCACTTTTGTTGAGGTGGTTTTGCCAACTTTCAACAGAATTTTTGACTTCCTGTATGTCTCTTTGAATCTGCTTCTTGCATTCTGTTTGTTTCTTATATTGTTCATTCAGGGATTCCATCTTTTTGCATTGTTCCTCTAATTTTTTAACTATGTCTTTTTTAGATGTGTTCAGCATATCTCTCATTACATTTATTATTTCTTCTTTTACTTGGGAGATTATTTTTGACTTGAGTTCTTTTATAGCTTTCCAGAGTTGTTTTTTTATATCAGTTGATATCATTTCAGGTGTATGGCTTATATTTCCTGTGTACATGGCTCCTAGGCTTTCTTGGGATGGGCTGGATGTTTAATATTACTTTTTGTTCTTTTGTTTTGTCATTTTCCTATATTTCTGGGTTTTGAGTGATGTTCCAAAGCTTCCCCTGGGCATGTTGGAAATCACCTCATGTGCCTTCAGCACCTGAGACTGGATGGAGGTCACTGAGCATGGTCCAGTCAGGCCCAAGGGACCTCCCTTGTCTCTTCCGGTGGTCTAGGATGCTGGGTGGGGTCCTAACCACTGCAAGTGATGGTCCAAATCTTTCACAGAGCCAACACAAGCATGCTGGAATTCACCTCATGCCCTCAGCTCCCTGGATTGAAATGCTAGGCGTGGTCCAGTCAGGCCCTCGGGCAAGTTTGGTAGGCACAACTTTGGTTTCCTACTCCTTATTTAGGCTAAGTTCTAGTCACTGGTCCTTGGGGATTTAGACCAGTTGAAGTGACTCGTGGGTGTTCTTTGTTGCAACAGAAGAAATCATTTTCTCAATTGTGACTCATAAGCGTCTCATCTGGGGAAAAGTGCCCTTGTCATTGTTAAAGTGGTTGCTAAAGTCCTCATTAAAATGATGGAGTGTGTTTCCAACCTGTAGTTTGTGTGTCTCTTCTCTATTCTTTTCCTGTTTTTGGTGGGTCTAAGATGGAACAAACCCTTATAATAATAGTAGTAGTAAGGACAGTAATTAATAATCAGAATTGAAGTGGGTGTTTCCCACTAATGAAACCATTCCACTTGCTTCACTTCATTTGATTGTTACAATCACACTATGATGCATAGAAAAATAATATTATGCACTACACCCATTTTTAAGATGTGAAGATTATGGTATATAATTTGGAAGTAACCTGGCCAGGTTAATTTTAGGGTACAAAGTTAATGAGGTGAAATTAGAATCTAAGTTTCTGACTTCTAATTCAGTCACCCTTACTTAATACCCAACTGAAAAGGCTGGAAAATTATCATTAATTAATTTTTCAAGGAAAGATGAAACTTTAGAGGAAATAGGATGTCTAAGAAAAGGATACAAATATAATCACAGGGAATATGAGATTTTCTTTTTCTTTCTTTCTTTTTTTTTTTTTTTTGTCTTTTTCGTTTTTATCGGTACCAGAGATCAAACTCACGACTGCCTGCTTGCAAGGCAGGCGCTTATGCCGCTGAGCTAAATCCCCAGCCCCAGAATATGAGATTTTCCTGGGTGGTGTTCATACCATGTGATTGCAGATTCTTAAATCAATTTCTTCATCTTTTCCACCATGTTTAATGTAGCATCTGTCCTTTTGGAAAGGTTAAATCTCAGTTTAAGACTCTCCATTGGGATTGTCCTGAGCTGAGAAATCTCTGAAGATTGATGAGTGCAAGTTTCTCAAGGGAGGACTCTTTCTAGGTGGCTTTTGTGCCTGTCTTGTGCTCCTCCTGGGTTCCCCTCTCTGGTCCCCTATTGAGGTGGAACACACTGTGTGGAGGGTTAACTGTCATTGTCCTCTCTCCCTGAAGCTCTTAGAGGTATTTCCCAAATGCCATCTGCCCATGTCTTTTTATGTCACTTAATTCCCTTTTGCTTTGAATTTCCTGGTATGGGAATTTATGAGTGGTGACTATGGAGTCAGATATCCCTAGGTCTGAGAGTCTACTCCACAGTTCCCACTTGTGAAGTCAAACATGTTTCTCAGTGTCTGTGAGCTTCTGCTTTCTCATCTGTACACTAAGATAGCACTAGCTCCATGGACCTATTATAAAGATCACATGAAACCATGTCCATTGAGAATGTGGATCAATCTTGTTGCTTTGTATGTGCTCCTAAGTACTGCAAGGAATTACATACAAAAAAATCCATTTCTGAATATTCATCCCATTGAAATTAGGGCCTCAAAGAAATAGGAGCCTCATATCCTTATCACAGCAGTGTTCACAGTAGGTAAGATGTAGAAGCAGCCTCAGTGTTCATCAGGAGATAAGTGGTTAAGGAATGTGGTATGTATGCAAGACGGAATCACAGTCAGCCTCAGGAAAGCATGAAATCCCCCAACAAGCAACAACTTGACTCACCCTTAAAGACATTATACTAAAAGAAATAATACTGGAAGTGATTCCAGTAAATTTGATATGATTTATTTCTAACTGGTTGGAAGATATTTCTTTAACATATTTTTGTAATCAGAAAAATCTTGCAAAAAGACATCTTTAAGAGGTGGTATAAATATGGAGTAAAATTTTAATTTGCTTAGTACCTTTATAACCAGTAAAGTTTACTGTTTTCCTGAATTACCAATCTTGACTATTTTTTCTCTCTCATCCTGTAGTGCTTGGAATTTTCACTTAGTGAGGTATTGACTTTATTTTTACTGCTTGTTCAATATGCTCCACAAAAGTAAATAACCAAAATATGTTGCTTTCAGAACTTCCCAGACCACAAAGTGGTAAATTAGAGTTTAGGTGACTGGTTCTAAAGGTCATTGTATTTCCACTTTCCCTACTGTAAGGATCTGATCTTCGGGTATAAATAGGGATGGCTTCATCGTCCAGGCTCCTGAGTCTTTGAATTAAATGATTCCTGAAGATCATATTGTAGCTCCTCTTGAAATTCTTCAGTGGGTACCCAGGCTCTTGGAGTGAGGATCAAACCCTGAGTCACCCACTATGCCCTACCGTATACTGCTTGATTTCCTTCTTCTTTTGCTTCAGCTCCTGACTTCTTTTAAGTCTTCATGCTTCCTTTTGCCATGAGGTCTTGGCTCCTAACACCCACCTTACTCACCCTGCTACTCCCCGGCATTCTGTTTCTGCACATTTCACTGGCAACCCCCACCGTGTGACCCCAATTTGTGCTTATTACCACATGTTCATAAATCCTTAGCACACCGTTTAGTTTGCCTTTTGGAGGGGGGTACTGGGACGCGAACTCATGACCTTATGCTTGCCAGGCAGGCACAGGCTGCTCAGCTGTATCCCAGGCCTAGTTTACATTTTTTGTAAACCACAGAAATGCAAAGGATGATAAAAAGCCATTACAAACAATTACACATCAATGCGTTGAATAACCTGTAAGATATGGATAAATTCCTAGTAATATGCAATCTACCAAATTCTGAAGAAGTAGAGAATCTAAACAGACCAGTGAAGAATATGAACATAGAAGCAAATAAATAGAAACATTTACACAAGGAAAACTTCAAGATCAGATGGCCTAGCACCTTTTTTTTTAATTGAGTAATTTCTCAATACTATCAACATTTCCCAGATTTCATCAAAATTACACAGTAATCACTTTTGTTTGGGGAACTACAAAACAGGCTAGTTTCAACACTTAATGAGGAATTCTTTTAAGGCGATTAGATTTGGCCAGGGAGAAATCTGGTTGCTATTTCCAGGGCCCACCTGAACAAACAGTGTTTGAGCTGGACCTGGTGTCCGAGGAAGTCCACCACTCAACCCACCCCCACCTACCACCCTAGATTTGGGCAGAAGGAATTGTCTTTAGGTCTGCTAGCAGGGGAAATAAGTGCTCCTGCCTTGACACAACCACTAGGAAGAATTTTAAATCCACAAGATTTTCACCCTTTTTATCAGCTGTCCAACTTTCCTACTTGTCACTGTTCCCATTTTCAGTTCTCCAGCCACTAGACAATCTGTTTGTGTTTCCTTAACTTTAGCATGCACGCTTCATTCCCCAGCTGTGGTGAGTGGTTTAATGTGCTGCCCTTCACTTGGGATTTGATTAAGAAAAACAAACAAATGAAAAGGGTATTTTGCTGAGATTGGAAGGCATGAAGGTTTACTGCTAGAACCACAGGCAACAGATAAATCAGTAATGCTGATTCGCTTGGGGCTGGGGAAGGAAGCTTGTGTTTTGTACCTCTCCCCAGTAGTTGAGGTCAGCAATAGCATGCACTCTGTGCCAAATGAAAAGTGTAGAGATCAGCATGGTTCTGAGAGCCCCGCCCCCATCCTTTGTCCTCTATTGAAACTCCTTGGTGAGAGTCTGAGCTCTCTTAAACATGCCTAATGGATGCCTGCTAGAAAATGCTGTACTGGCTTGCCATCTCCATTGTGCAAAAGAAGCTCTTGGCTTCCCAGAGGTGACACTAGGATTTGGGGGTTTTTGCTGCAGTGGTTAGGGGATAGCCTTTAGCCAAATGTAAGACACTTACATATAAAACTGCTTGATCAGTTGCTGTTGGGACTGGGTGGAGGACATTCTTTTAAGAGGTTTGATAGACATTTTAATTTCTCCATGTGGAAAAAAATGTTTGTATGCTATTCATATAGAAGTAGACACAGTAATGAAAATCTAAAGTCAATATTGAAATGTGTGAATATATTTTAATGTCAATCAACTTTTAAAGAAAAAAAACTTTAATATTTGAGGAGAAACAGAAAATTTGTGTTTCAACAGGAATCACTTAGATAAATTATTCTCTTCTAAGAGCAATTGCACTGTTTTCCAGAATCCTCCATCAGATGATTCTCCATGTTTACTTCTGATTATACCCTTCTTCCTGGGAAGGTTTCCCTGCTTCCTGCACTCATGCTCTTTGGATTAGGTGATTTAAGATCCATTGGTAGACTAAGTTCAAGATCAGAGTGGAACGATTAAAGCAAAGAGGTCCCATTTCCCTTTTGCCAACCTGGCCAAAATCCTCTTGTGCTTCCACTGCTTCTTGTTTTTAAAGACCTTCAGGGAAGGCCTTGTCATGCATCCTCAGGTCCTCAATCCCGGGACAAACAGGTATGCCAGGGGTGCTACTTAATTCCCAGCTAAATGACGAAGAGCTCTTGCACATCCACCAACCCCCTTCAGAGACAATGGCATGCATGGTGCCACCTCACTCATAGTAAGAGTCAATCCAAAGGGCTGCAGATTTCTTTAAGGACCTGGGGGAGAAGTAAGAACAAGAATCAAGAGATGAGCCTGTCTGAAGAAGTTGCTTCTCCATGGCCCATTGCTCCCCTGCCTGGCTCAGGGCATGCTATCTCTGGACATACATAATACATACCCTTATCTGCTGGCTAGTGGAGAATATAAACACACTGAATTGTTTTTAGGAAGTGGGTTCACTTTTTCTTTATGGATAATATTTTAGTTTTGCCCTTGTTTTGGTCTGTTCTAAGCCTGTGTACTGCGTACCTCTATGCCAGCCCATCTTATATCTTGTCCTTATTTTCCTTTCTAATTAGGAAGATAGTTTTGTAGACTCAGCAGCAAAGAGGACAGATGTGGTTCTGTCCATGTGGAATTCCTGAACTGGCTTGGTAGCCATGTATTAGGTAAGTCACTCCCTCCACCCCCAGTAGGCTCGAACCAAGCACACAGCAGGATTTAGGGATGGATTTAGTCTTGGACACCAGCGAAAGGCAGGAGTTAGAGGCGAGCCTTGTGGAATGACTGGGCATTGACACAGGGAAAGAAGGGCAGCTGGCAATGTGAAAGAATGCTCTCCTCAGAAGAAGTGCCAAGGTGGGGAGATTTGCAGCAACCAAAAGCCAGCCAGCTGCCTGAGCACAGAGCGGGAAGAGGGCATGGAGAGGGCCTGAAGCTGGGGCACTAGACAGCAAGCAGGTGAGAGGAGGCTTAGCCTGGATGGTCTTCTTTAAGGCACCTTGTAACTCAATTTTAAAAGAAAGTTAGTATACCCAGGCCACTGGCTGTTCATCTGTTGAGCACAGTGTCCTCTGGGGGACTGGATGTGAGTGGCTGAGGGTGAGTGTGGGTTTTCAGTGTCTGCTGCCCTCACCTCCACAGCCAGGCACCAGCTTGGTGCACAGAGGTGCCTCTGGAGCCTGAGAGCGTCTGTGTCTATAGCAATGTGCCAGAAAGTTTGAGAACCTCTTTTGCCATGTTCATTCTCAAGCAAGGGGGAAACTATATGGGACAGGGTGTACAAAGCCAAAAGGAACATAGCTTTGGCCTCAAAAAGCTTGACATACACAGGATAGTGGGCATTTTCACTTGGAGCGCCTGGAATGCAGGAGGTGAGTGCTGTTTGCCCTGTATGCTGGGCTTGTGGGTGCTCCTTTATTAAATAGGTGTTTGAAGAATGATTGGCTGACCAGTGGCAGTCCAGGGCCTCGATGTGAGAGGATGCAGGAGGTGTGAGCCAGGAGAAGCTGGGCCCTTACCTGACGATATCTCCAAACCCTGTCAGCAGGGGCTTATTCACGTACTGCAGCCCGTGCTTGGCACACAGGGACCTGACCAGCGGAGCCACTTTGTGGTAATTATGGCGCGGCATTGTGGGGAAAAGACTAAGGAAAAAGAGGGGGGATGAGGGGTTAGACCTAGAGGAAAGCCAAAGGGGATTTCTTCCCTGAATTACCAACTACTAGGGTATTAACAATGCTTATCCAACCTTCACCTGCCCAGTCCTTCTGGGAAGCTCAAACTCTCCTCAGAACACTCTCATGTCACATCGTGTCACCTCTGGAATTCACATGGGAGGAGAAAACTTAAGAAATGCTAATAGGACAAATATTATCTCATTTGTATATTTTTGTTTTGTTGTGTTTTTGCCAATTTCAAATGAAAGTATGGATTGTCCATCATTTTGCATTGCCCAGCAGAGCTAGAGATAACTTTCTGCTTCCCTCTGACTCTGTCTGTTTCTACAGTTTCTCTTTTTTTTAATTAGTCTAGCTCCTGCCTCATGAATAGGTGAGTGTGCGCTCTAGGCCTGGTGTATGTGGGGTAAAGTTCTAAGTGAGCAATAAGAAGTGAAAAGATATCAGTCTTATCTTAAGTTTTCCGCTAATCAGCCAGTTGACTTCCCAGGATGAAAAACAATTCTTTGACAAAAATTGAATGATAATTCTTTTTCATTTTGCTGAGAGTTTAAAGAGTAATTTAAGAGAATAGGTGACAAAATCCTATGAATAAGTATGAGACCATTTTCTTTCTGTGAGTCTACCAAGTATGGCTTAAATGAAGAAAATGTGGAAAGTGCTTCCCCTGAGTGGTTCTTTGAGTAATACTGCTTTCTCTCTTTTATGGCTTGTCTACTTAACTGACTCAGTGATTAATGTACTGCCAGATACCACTGGAAAATTATATAAGAGAGCAGATATCATTGTGGATTATTTTGTAACATTGGATATACAATGGTATAGATTTAGCTTAAATTGTAATTAAATTTTAACACATCTTGGTTACCCAATAAAGTGACTTTTCTTGGGTTTTACCAACAAACTAAGTGCACAGGGAAAAAAAGTTAACAAATTGTAAGGTTTCTTGTATCTGAAACTAAGTTACTGGTACTTTTTCTAGGATTTCACTTCATTTTCTGAGAATTGTTATATTTCCCCGTTCCCTCCTTTGTAATTGGTGCTAATAGAAAAGTAGTAGCTGTTAAAGATCCCTCATTGCTTTTTCCCTCTGAGATTCCGAGCCAAAGTACTCTACTTTGGACTGTATTTGGAGCTGTCAACCATGAGAGCCCCTCCCCATTACAGCCCATTTGTATGACTCACTGGTGCTCGATTTGGAAGTTCAGGTGCCCAGAGAACCAGTCATTGAAAAAAGACTGCTCAATATTACAGGTGGCCAAGACCTGCAAAGAAAAAGCTTGCATCAGATATCAGTGAATTCCAGTGTCAGACAAAGGAAATGCTTATTTATCTTCTCGTTGAGTCAATTATCAGCATGTTTATTGAGTAGCCATCAGCATGTTTATTGAGATGCTACCAGGAATATTGTAAACAGTCTCAGGTCTCAGTAAGTTTAACACTTAAATATGTGGCAAGAGGTATATACAAAATTTTGCTAAGAGGTATGTACAAACAATAGCTACAATAGAGGGTGCAGAATTTGAGGGAGGAATTCATTTTTGTCTCTTCAATACAAACGACGGTGGTGTCCTGGATAAAGACATTGGTGGAAGATGATGAGATCAGAGAGCCATGGTGCAGGTTGTAGGGGTTGAATACCATTTCCAAAGTGGTCTGAATAACTTCAGAATGAGGAATAAGGTAATCAAGGGTCCTAACCAAGGGTTCTGTGCAGAGAAGCACATTCCAGTACAAATAGTGTCCTTAGTAATCTCAGTTCTTACATTTTATGCATTTAGAAAACATTATCCTGAGAGGAGGTACATAGGTTTCACCAGACTCAAAGACTAAGAATCCATACAAATGACATTTCATTCATTATCTTTTTATGATTTAATTTTTGCTGGGAATGGCTGCCATTTTGAATGTCAATCCATTGTTGTTCTGTTAGTGTTACTTAAAGTGTAGTTCAGAAAATTTTGATATAGCCCAAGATATTTAATGAGATCTAGAGGGTCAAAATGATTCATTAGATTTCTAACACAATAGTTTCCTTCTTTTGTCTTATGTTTTCATGCTTAAATGGCACAATTTTCAAGAGACTAAACATGAGATGGTTTTGTCTCTCTGAAGTTAATATGTATTAGTTTTGTTCTTATTATTTAAAAATAATAATAATTAATCTATCAATATTTAAAAATTTATCATTTTAAACTTCATATATAGCTTGCAAACCTATATAATTTATATAAACAAAAGCTTTCTGAGTTTTCTATAACTTTTAAAAGTCTAAAGACTTTTTATTGCTTTTAGTCATTATAAATGACATGGAAGTTATTTGAATGACTAGGACTCTGGCAGGTAGATGGAGGGATTTTTCTAACTTTCTAGACTAGCTGCAAACACAATGTGGCATTATATTAATTTTAATTAAATTTCTTAATATAACTTCATGCTAGCATCATTACAAGGTAAGGTAAATGGCAGAAGAACACTAAATGATTCACTATCATAGACATTTCAGGAATTTTGCAAACAAGACAAGGTAAAATATTAATAAATCCCTTAACAAAATACAAGGCAAATAATAAAATTACGGGGCAAAGAACTAACTAGGAAAGTGTTTATAACATACATTTGTGGACAATGTGTTCAATCTTTACTGTGCAAAGAATTAATGAAACTAAAAAAAAGTGTAAATACACAGAACAGTCAGGGCACTAACAAGCAAATCATAGAAAAAGAAATAGAAAAAGTCAACAAATATTTGAAAAGAAACCATCCTAACAAAGATTAAGTTAATGATAAATGAAAACTAAATGATAAAAGAAGCGGTTTGTGGTGAATATGTGAGCAAAGCATCCCTCTGTGTCCTACAGGGAGTCTTTGGGCTTTGGTACCAGCTTGGAGAAGGAGCAGGATGAAACTGAGCCTCAGGAGGAGGGGTGTGTGCATAGATCATAGCTTTGTTAAGCAATCATGGCGTGGTTGGTGGGCGTGGTCCCTCACTGCAATGCACTGCCTATGTAATGAAAGGAGATCCTTACAGGCAAAAAATTCATTCTAAAATTTAAGATCTCATATTCCCTCAAAAGGCTCTGTAGCATGAGAGATCAGAAGAGGGATCAACTCTTTTCTGTGATGTGCCAGGTAGTGAATATTTTAATATTTTAACTTAGAAGTGTTCTGTTTTCCTACTGTAGTACATAAGCACACAGATAATATGAATGTAATGGCTGTAAATGAATGTAATTGGCTGTGTCCCAATAAAAGTTTACTTACACAAACAAGCAGTGGGCCAGACTTGGCTCCTGGATTGTAGATAACTGGCTCTTAGTTTAGAAGATAGTCTCTATAACCAAACCACCTGGGTATAAGCCTGCTTATGTCACTGGTTAGTTGTGTGACCTTGTATAAGTTACTGGACTTTCCACACCTCAAATTTTTCATTTTGTAAAGTGAGAATGTGCACAGTTTACACAGACAAAGTGTTCATATCGAACAGTATTTATGTGGCCTGGAGAGTGTTCTACAAAGCTGAGCTATTCTTGTGTGAGGTGACCAGTTGCTAAGTCAGCCTGGTGTGAAGGGCTCCCCCTGAGGATTTCTACCCTTACCTGGGTGCTCAGCCAATCTCGGTTCTCCTCTCTGCTTATCTTCATTGGTATGTGGCTCATCTGGGTAACATATGCAATCCATGGACTTTCAAGAAACCTTTTGGGGAACAAAAGCCAGGAACAGTTATTCTGGAAGGAGTTACAGTTGCGTTTGCTGGGCTTGCATATAACCTCGGGCAGAACCAGCCAAAAATTGAAGGTAACGAAAGAAGTTCCAAGATTTCAGTGACTAGGAGGTCTTTCCTGTACTTCTCCGAATGTCTTTTGGTCTAGAGTTGACACACAGCCACTGGCTTTGTCTTGTTTCCTAACTCATGGCAGCAGAACCTGTGAAGATTTCTGTAGCTCTAATGCAAGGGAAACAAACCCCATCAGGTTCTCCAAGGACACATGCAAAGTGGTTGACGGTCTATGTCGTGCCATCAGGTAGAGCTGGGTTCAAGTTCTATCTTAGCACCTGCCTTAATTCTTATTGTTCTATCATGCTAGCTGGGTGATTACATGTCTCTAAGCTGCAATTCCCTTAGCAGCAACCTGAAGTTGATACTATCTCTATTGTTGGACTGTTAGACTGGATTATATCAAGTGAGATAATACCTGTAAAGGCTTTAACAGAGTCTGATGTAGAGTAATTGTCATTATCCTTATAATTACTGGGTGTTTAGAACACTGATCAACAAAACAAGGAATAAAATTTTGGAAAGGTGAAGAGGGCCATTTAGGCAAAATGATGGCTTAAAGTCATTTTGATCTGGGGACCAAAACAATCTCTAGTTGTAATGTAACCTTTCAAAACTGTTCTATCATGACTATTGGTGGGGGTTACAGTGTCTAACTAAATAAAAACATAGAGACAAATTCAAAGGCTGCTTCTGGGAATAAAGCAAGTTTAAAAATGAGGTTGGGTAAATTCTTTTTGCAATTAGCTTGTCGTTCAACTGCTTCAGCTATTATTATTATTATTATTATTATTATTATTATTTGCATTTCTTTACTACCTCAGCTCCAGGCACTGGCCATGGTGTCATAACCCTTGGCTCATCACACACAGTCCTGATAAGGAAGCTAAGAGGACCATCTGGGTAATGAAAGTAAAATCATTTTCTTACTTGACCATGTATATGAGCAACATGGTTCCAAAAATTCCATAGAAAGGTCCAAAAGTGATGAAATGTCGAATGTAAAAGCTACTGACGAGTGCAATGTCCTGCAAGATAAAGCACGTGAAAGTTAGATGCCCTGAGCATTTCATTTCCTCTTCACTGGGCTGGAGTCCCTTCATGTGTGGTCTCAGTCTTAGGTCCTGTTAGTCCAGGAAGCCACCTCTGGTGAGCACCAATGTGTTTACACCCCCTCCTCCACCCTGTCTAGTTTCTACCATGAGTCAATACTCACCACCCAGACCTTATGAAGGTACATTATTTGCAGGGACTTCCCATTGAAATACACAGGCATGAGCAAGGGAAGCCCAACTGAAAAAGAATAACAACAGCAGGTAAAGAAATGAGCAGAAGGGAGCCTAATGCCAGTCGGCAACTGTCTGTCTCTTTCACACACCCGCCCCACATCACGAGCAAAGAAGGGAGTGAAGATCACTGATGACACCCTGATTGCACCAGGTTTTCCACATCCAAGAGGCTGAACGAGGCACTTGATCAGCAGCTCCAGGTTCAAGTTCCTTCACAACAGCTAGGGAAACCAACTGAAGATCTGTGTCATTTTTAATGTCATCAGGCACACAAAGAGAACACAAAGGTCCTTTGGCTTTGGACTGAGACCATCACTTTAACTTAGCTCTAGCTGGGGTCTTCTGAGCTCTCTTCTTGACTGGGCCTTGACCTTGGCCTATGAAGACTGCAGACTCCCAACACATCATTTAGAAACTTGAAGCAACGCTAGCACAGATTCCATGTTCAAGGTCATGTCTCTGGGATGACACGAATCACTTTCAAGTTACCTTTCATGGTCTATGCTTCTCAAAGAATTTATCATTTGTTCCAGCCTTAACGAGTATAGGTGGCTGATGCCCCTTCACTTAGCTCATTCGTTTAAAAAATACACAGTTGTAAAGTCTTTCTGTCTCCCTTTGAGATTTATCTTCCACCAGCCAGGATCCTAGGAGTCCTTCCTTTGAAATGCTATCCTCAAGAAGGATAAGCCCCATCTGAGCCTGCCATCCATATGGGATAATCAGCAGATACTGGCCCAGACTAATCACACTGGCCAATGCCCCACCCCAACCCCATATTTTTGTGTCTTTCAGTTTTATTCTTTAGCAGGCCCAAGCATGTCAAAGCCTGTCTCCCACTTTTGTTTCAGACAGCTAAACTCAGTTCATACTGAAGTATCTCTCGCCTGCTGCAGAAGTCTGAATAAAATCTAGCTTTATGCCTTTAACAGTTTGCCAGCTCTGTTTCTCTGGGACTATGTGAATTATACCTTATTTGTCCCCAAGGTGTTACACTGGCACTCACAGTGAAAGGATATGGTGAAACAGCTCTTGGAGCAGTGGCCCTATGAGGTGGCCATTCTGCAGGCAATCCACGCCCCTGCTCATTGCTCACACACTATGGGCAGACTGTGTCACAACAGAGAGAGGAGGCAAAGACACATTTTTCACAAAAGTTCAGAACAATAAATGTTTTGTTGTGCAACTGCATATCCAGGTAGGGTACACTTTGCTTCCTTTCAAAACAAAGCATGTTCCCACTCCTCTGTTGGGTTTTGCAAGAGAAGGATCAGAAGATGAGTGAGTAGGATGGGAAAAATGAATCCAGCTGTGGAAGAGGCAGAGTGAGCGGTGGTGCATCTCAAACCACACAGTGGCCATGCTCCTCAGTGTGACACAGGTGGTTGCCAATGGCCCACGCGTGGGCAATTCACATCACCTGCAGGGGTTCCCAGCCTCAGCCCTGCTGGGACTTGAGGCAGACAGTTTCTTGTCATGGGCTCTCCTGCACATCATACAGCACACAGCAGCATCTCCCCATTCTAACCAAAGGACGTGAGGACCACCCTTTGCCAATGCATCGCTAGACATTGTCAAACGTCTTCGGTGGAGAAAACTGTTACCAGCTGAGAATCACTGGTCTACACACACTGTTTGGTTCCTTCTCTGATTTTGGCTCATTTCCCAAATGGGAAAGTGTGCTTTAGATGGGCTTTAGATTTAAGAGTGCCTTGAACATTTCTTTGTGAGCTATTATAAATTTGATTTTGGTGCAGGAGGGCCAAATTAATTATGATATTCTTTCATTGGTGTCAGAGTTGCTCAGTGAAGTTTCTTTGCTTCTAATATGGCCCGATATATGCACATATAGCAGTACATATTTACATCCAGGTCTCATGTACTGTAGATCTGCGTGCAGGTTGTGGGAACAGCAAGCTTTCCTCCACATAGAAGCTTGAAGAGTGACTTTCAGCTCTGGTTGCTACTGCAGCATGCTATAAATGCTTCAGTGTTATTTCCCACCTCTTTTTCCTCTCTGCACAATTGCAGTCTTCTTTTCTTTCGATCCTGTTTAGCATTTTCAAGATGTGAGTCTCAGATATAGGTCTTCTCGACTGGCATTTTGCCTCCCCACCGGCATGGCTACCTCCTTCCTCCCTCCCTCCCTCCCTGCCTCCCTCCCTCCCTCCCTCCTTCCTTCCTTCCTTCCTTCCTTCCTTCCTTCCTTCCTTCCTTCCTTCCTTCCTTCCTTTCTTCTCCATCTGAAGCCTGGAGGGAGGAGATGCCTGTTAAAAATGTCTGTCTGCTTTTCCACTTCTCCCATTCGGAATTTCACACAGGAGAGTCTGAGCAAAGACATGCTGGCTTTGTCAGCAACAGTGAAGATGAGCTGTTCTCTGCAGGAGGAGTCTAACCGTGCCTCCTGGCTTGACAAGTGCATGCATTAGGAAATTAAACGATAGGGAAAGTGACCTGGGAGACTCACCTAGGTAGAAGTACAGGTGCTGCTTGTCATAGTCAATGTATTTGATTTTCTTCTTGCCATACTAAATGGAACAAGAATAAAAAATAAAGTAAGAGACAATACCTCTGGTCATCACTGTGTGTGTGTGTGTGTGTGTGTGTGTGTGTGTGAGAGAGAGAGAGAGAGAGAGAATCTCTACAGACACAACCATCTGATTAGTGTCCCTTGGTTGTCAAACCTGAGGAACCAGAAGAACCAGAACTGAAATGGGAGTAAATATTTTGGCATCTTTCGCTTGTTTTAATTAAATATAATCCATACTGGCACAAATGGGTTTTACCATTTTACTATGAGGATTTTCAGTGCTTTTTAAAAGCTCTTATGGGAATCAGTTTGCAGTCTGTCCTCCTTATCTGCAGTGGAAGGAAACTGAGCAGAAAAACTGACAGGTTTCCTAGCTCTGCTTCCGTGGTAGGAGCAGGATTCCACCTGAAGCACAGCCTGTTTCATCCACTTCAAGCTGCTCTGGATTGGATTTAAAATGTGCCCCCAAAGTCTCACGTTTGGAGGTGGAACTCTTGGGGATTCACGGATCCTGGGGGCACTATGCTCATGAGTAGACTGATCCACTGACCAGTCTGTAGCTGGTGTGCTGTTAAGAGGTGAGGACGGGTTGTGGTGGTCACGGAAGTGACCCGGAAGGCGTGTTATCCCTGCTTCTTCCTTCTCTGTTTCCTCGCTGCTCTGAAGTGAGCAGCTTTTCCAGCTTGAATTTCCCACCATACGTTTCTGCCTTGGAGCCCCAACCATAGACTAAATCTACTCAAACTGTGAATGAAACAAGCCCCTCTGCTTTTAGTTGTGCATGTAGGGTATTTAGTTCCAGCTACCAGAAAGTAATTACTTAGGAGTGGTCATGTGAAGTAAAATAATGACAGGGCCTCTCCATCCTGTCCCATCTTTCCTCTTTTTCTCCCTTCACAGCTCTGAAACAGTGACTAACATGTAGTGTTAGCATCACAGAACACTTACACATATTACATAGAGGCTTTGATTGCATAGTAATATAATCATGTTCTCCTTACTACTGAGGAGGGCTCACTTCCTAGGATTTCACTTGTTTATTACGGCCAGTGCTCAGGGCACACAGACAGTAGATTCTTCGAGAGGGGACATAGAAATGATGACTACATCTCTACCTCATAGTGATGGTAAGTGCTTATCCAACACAGGGATACATGGTCATTCATACCCAATCTATATTTTCCTGTATTTACTCTGTTCTACACTATTGGGAGTGTTGGGCTCCTGTTTTCCCTGTTCAGTATCTTCCTATGTGCAGATGCTTTTCCTCTATGTGGACCATGCAGGTGGCTCTTATTTCTCTTAATGTCACAAACAAAAAGGCATAAGGTGATGAAGTAAAAGTAGCCATTTTCAGCTGCTCCTTAAACTCCAAGTACATCAGCAGTAAGAAACCAGGAAAATGGACTTCTGGAAAGAGCTTGGGAATTAACAAACCTGGACGGGCTGATTGAGTGTAACTCCGATGGAGCGTTTGAAATCTTGCTGGGTACGAGCACAGAATGTATTAAAAATCAGTGCTTTTTAAGAAATCAGTGTTTGAGGAAAGCACTAGAAAGGTTGTCAGGAAAGTGAACAGAAAAGAAAAGTGCAGGACAAAAGGCAAAAATGCTTTTGAAGTGAATCCACTGACTTTTAGAGCTTGAAGAAGTTTCAGTGATATCTTGCAGCATGGTTTAGAACTACGGCAGGTAAGACTCCAAGGTCTTAGCGATGTGTCCCCAGGGCAGCTGCAGAAGCTGGAGGATAGTGACATGGACATCTGACAATTCTGGGGTGGACACACAAGTCCACAAACATCAGGAAAGGCCAACATGTTTATGCAGCCCTTGTCAAAAGCAATTGTTTTGGAATCACAGCCAACAACTTGAATACTATGTAAGCAGAAGATACTGTTTCCTATTTCACATGGGGCAGAGGACAAGTCTCCCAAAGTTGGGAAAACTTATTTCCTCACAGTCACACAGATTTTTGATGATGTACAAAATAGATTTAAGGAACAAATGACAAAACTATTTCTTAACAATCAAATTTTTCTAGAAGACACCATCATTTCCCTACATATCTGACCCTTGAGATCTGCATGTTCCCTGGAGGAAAGATATTAGAACTGTCCCATCTTTCCTTTTTTCTTCTCTTTGTGTTATATGAATATAAACTAAAAATAATGGCACTATCTTCCCTAATGGGCTTAGCATTAGTTGAGATAGCTACATATTTAGATGTTTAGGGCCTTGTGCTTACTGAATGTACTAATTACCTTGTCTTTGTGAGCATCTATCCATCATAACCTTGCTAGATTTGGGAGAATCACGCCACCTTTGGTAACCCGGTTCTGTTTTCTAACATTTACTTATGTTGCTTCAGGGATGGTTGTAAGCATTGAGCAGGGATTCAGCTGTCATTGGGGCTGCTCAACGAGAGCTACACTTGCTCCAGGGGTCATAGAGTCATGATTCAGAGTCTGTATCCTGAACACAAAGAGAAAAGGCAGTGCTCTCACACTGTGTGAAGCCAGAACTCTCATCGTTATCTTTCCAGGCACGAAAGGAAGCCGTTCCAGGCATCACCCCCAGCAACTTGCATCAGGTGTCAGGTGATTAAGCGTACCTTGACAGGTTGGGATTCTCCAATCACAAACAGTGGACCTACGTCGATATCTGGGTCTTTGGGGTAGATGTTTGTTTTTACATGATGTTGGAAGTGACGGTGATTCCACCAGTATGCAGACAGACCCTAAACCAAAGAAAGGATGATTAGCTAAACAAATTCACGCCCAAAATACTCATTGCTGTCAGAGCTTTCTGTATGCCTCCTCAAAAGTCAGGATGTTTGAGTTTCTTGACCCTGTCCCTTTGCTGGCCCTGTCAGTGTCTCATTGGACAGGAGTTCTCATAGTTTATGTAGAAACAATCCTTGGATATAGCAACAGAGCTTCAGACTAAAGCAACTTCTGATAATGAAAATATGAAAACTGGCTGGAAAGAACTGTTTTTCCACTCTTCTCTTATTTGATCATCATTTTAAAGCATTTTGGAGGTAGGGGGATCAGATGATATTATTTCTGTTTTGCATAGAAAGACACTTCAGCTCCAAGATTTTAATTAGTTCTGGGGAAAACAGCCCCAGGTATCCTACTTCAATGAATATTTCAAAGAATCATGAATCTGAATGTGGAGTGATCTCCTGGTGGGGGAGAGCTTAGCTAAGATCATTGCAAGTCCCAGCGTCAGTGTTCTCATATAAAATAAGAGCATAAACTATTTTAGCTGATGCTAAGCTTGGATCACCTCTGATTAGTTTGTGTGTGTGTGCTTGTTTGTTTGTTTGTCTCTCTCACTGAAAGTCTGAAGGTTTCAATGGAGGAAGTGGTGTGGAGTGTATCAACTTACTTCATATGCTACATGTAGCATTGCTGCAGTGTGGTTTAAGCAACTCACCCATTTCCTTGAAGGTCAGTGCCATCTCTAGGAAGTGCACTGTTACATTTATCTTCACGGGTGGCTCGGGGAGATGTGACAACTGTATGTAAGATGTCAGTCCACTGAGATCTGCTTTACCCTCACATATGTTAATCATTTACAGAAAAGTAAGCAGACACAGTTGTTTCTTTATTGCATATTTGCCACCCTTTAATAACTATCTATGCATGTCCTAGACCTGCACTGGCTAAGGCAGTAGCCACTAGCTGCAGGTGACTAGTGGAATAGGCTGTAAATGTGAACTGCATCCTAGATGTTGAAAATTCAGAATGAAAAGGGAAATTAAAACATGATGTTATTAATTTTAAACCAAATGCATCTTGAAATAATAATACTTTGAATGTGTGGAGGATAATAGTGGTAGCTTTTAAATATGATTGGTAGAAAACAAAATGATCCAGCATACTAACGTGGCTAGTGTTTTACTTCTGCCGAAGGATGCTGCTCTGGGTGCCATGTATCTGTGGTGGGAGGGAATAAGTATGTTCTAAGGTTGACATGTTAGCACTGCCTTTTCATAGCCCCAGATATCCTACTTCAATGAATATTGAAGTCATCCATCCTCCACCCCTCCCTGATCACATAGGACAGAATTCTCCTCTCACCTCTAAGATGACTGAACATTCTTACAGTAGACTCTCTTCCATCAGTTCTAATCTCTCTCGCAGTCACATGCTTGAATGGGAAGCCACTTTCCAAATAACTCCCTCTTGGATGCCTCAAAATATCTCAATCCTCAAATTGGACTCATCAATTTCCTTTCCTCCCTTGGCGCCCATTGTCCCTGTACCTCTCCCACCACGTTGCATCTGACTCTTCTCCCTTAGCACTGTACATTAACTTACTTGTTTACACATTTGAAGTACATCCCTGTGTCAAATACTGAGCTAAGCATTTGTGCTGTCAAGACAGACATGAAGTGGGGTTCCCACACTTGGGAACATACAATCTAATGGGAACAGTGGAGAATTAAACAAGAACTGTGTAATAAGTGGGTATACTTTTAAATTAAGAACTGACATTTTGGTCTCTTCTACCAGGTGACTATACTTTTAGCAAATGTGTATCTGGATAATTGGAGATACAACACTCCATTGTCAAAGTGAGGACCGGTGTGCTCTAAACAACTGGACCCAGCTTCAGCTGGGCTAAGATAAGGAGGAGGGAGAGGATACTTCATAGCCAAACGAAGGTCATCATTTACATGCTGGCTGACCACTCACGCTCTGTGCAGCAATGACCATCAGCTGTTCTCAGGCCAGTCAGCTCCCTTCTTGGTGCAGAAGGAAGAGCACAGATTTTAGACTAAAGTCAAGCTGAACTTTTATCCCTCTGGGCCAGGCCATCCACACCCGAGGAGTGTGATGTGTGTGGTTCCTCACCTGTGAGGCTACCGAGATGGCAGGAAGCCACAGACTCCCCGCTGCCTGTCCTCTGCCACCAAATGTTTCAAAGAGGCCTTAATCTCAGATACTCTGCTCCATTATCCTGATAGCACCACTTAATTTGTATTGTTTTCAAAATTTCAAAATTGGAGGACAGGGATGGCAGTTGAAAAATATGCCACAGGGAATTTATTTTGAGTTTAGTTCAAGTATCTCTTAGTTGAGGCTAAGGACTGCAACAGTTTTGAATTTTGAGCATCTTTGGATTTTAAAATATTTGCATAACAAAATGAGATATCATGGAGTTAAACCCTGAGTCTAAATATGGAATTGATTTATGTTTCATGTGCACCCTATCCACACAGCGGAAGTTAATTTTATGTATTTTAAATAATTCTTTTACATGAAACAAAGTCTCACAGTGTGGAATTTTCCACTTGTGGATTTGTATTGATTCTCAAAACCTGGAGGATTTTGGAACAATCAGGATTTTGGATTTTCAAAAGTCCAAAATGTTTTGTTTCAGCCAGGCTTTTTCATCATACCTGCACTGCAACGACTAGAATTTACTTATTAGCTAGCGACTGAAAATCTCAAAGATGCTCACTCACTAGTATCTGTGCCTTTCCTGGGGGAGGGGAAGGTTGGTACTAAGTCAGGGTTTGAAATTTTATGTTGTGCTGCCTGTGAAAGTCTCCATGCTGTGGCTTCTGTCTTTGTCAGCCCCTCCTGCCCTGCTCCCTCCCTGCCACAGGTGATTTTCTCCTCTGCACACAGCCCAAGCCCATATTCCTTTTGCTCTTGAGTCATGGACTCCAACTGCTAAATGTCAGAGGACTCCGGCTTTGCTTTCAGAGCCATCTCACACTTTCTCATTTTGTTAAGAAGTCACGCAGTTATTTAGACTGATTTCAGCTAGAGCAAAACTGTTTCTGGGCACTCTAGAGAGATAAGAGTCCTGTTGAGATTTAGGCTCAGGGGAAACAAAGCGCTGAGGTGGGGCTCACTGGAAATATGCCACACACTGGTGCCAGATGGACAGCCAGCGACATGTAGGGCGGATGACTCCTTCCTTGTGACTCCTCAGCACAGGAGACAGCCTCTGCTTTCCCTGTGGAATACTCCAGAGCCCAGAACCCTCTCATCTGTCCAGCATGGGTGGGCAGAGAGGTGGGCAAGTGTGTCCACATGGAAGGTTTGATTAGGAGGAACTTGTCACATGAAGTTCCAGTTTGTTATTATTCAACCGTTTTGAGGGGCAGAACTATCTCCAACAGGAATCTAGAGCCACTGCTGTGCCATTTAATCTAATTTCACCTCTGTCTGCTCAATGGAAAAGACGACAGCAAGAGTAGGTGACTGATTATGTCTCCCAAGTCAGCGATGCTGCGATTTATGGTCTGATACCATCTCCTTAAGACCAGCACAGTTGAACAATTTTCCTAATGATTCTTGACCCTCTTTTTAATGAGGGAAAGGCTGTGCACAATATTCAGTGTGGCTGACAACTGCTAAGTGTTTCCAGGCACCGTGTGACACACGGCGCGTAGAGTTGCTTACAGGTACCCTTAGCACCAAACCTCACAGGCAGCAGCCGCAGCTCATCAACCTGCATCAGACAGCTGAAGAAGCTGGAGTTCAAACACTCGGAGGAGCCTGCTCAAAGTGGCCCAGCTGGTGAGTGGCTGGGTTCCCACAGAAGGCAGCTGTGTCTTCAGAGCTGCAGACTCAGCCCTGGCTGCGGTTAGCTTTGCCCTCCAGCTTTGTTTCTCACAGGCTGACGCCCAGATTTCACCAGAGAGGGACTGAATGAGAACATCGGAGATGGAGCTGGGGTTTGGTGTTTGTTTGAACATTTCAGGTGCTCCCAGTCATAGCTGGAATGGAGCCTAAACTGTTCGATGCGGAGCTGTGGGCTCTCTGCTCAGCAGTTTGCAGGCAGCAGCCTCAGTAGTTAACCCCTTTAAAGATCCATTGCTGCTGAAACAGAGGCATGCTGTGCCGCCCTCCCTGTGAAATCTCACGAGCCTGAAGGTATGTTCCCAAAGTGGCACTTAGCAGGCTCTGGGCTAATGGCAGGTCCAGGCCATCCTCCCTGTCTGTCATTTGTCACCTGTGGTTTTGGCTGACCTAGCTGCTATCCAGGCTCCTGCCGTCTTTTCGCCCTCTCATTAGGGAGCCACTTCTGAGCTGGTCTAGACTTGGGAACCAAATAACCAGTTATTCTCTGTGTCTGTTCTTAGTAATAGACAGGCCCTCTGCATTAAGGAAGAAGGAAGGAACTCTGAGACAGTACAGTGCCATCTGTGAACCTTGAACGGAAGGATTTGCTTAAGTGCCCAATCATGCATCTTAGAATACCATAGAAAGGTAGACACTTTGCTGGATTCCCACTGTCACTGATGATAACACTGACAGGCAGCAGTAAAGCACAGTTTGCCTAAGACCACACAGGAACCAGGCCTCAAAGCTGTTCTTGACACCCTGTACCTCACCTGGCTCATTCCTTCCTCCACCCAGACATGCAATCAGCACACGCTGCATGAGGGGCTAGCACCTGCCAGGAACCCTTCTGGGAGCTACACAGATGGTTGCCTGCCTCTCAGGGCTCACGAGAAGAGGTTCGGACCAGCTGCCACCATCGTTACCTGCTTCTTCCAGAAGTCTGGGGCTTGAGGCTGCCTCTTACTTAGATGCCTCTGGCCTCCCGTGACTGTTGCGTCTCCTGATTTTTATCTGTTCTCCTGCATCTGTTCCTTTATTTCTTTGGCCTTATCATTCCAAACCTAATTTTGCTAACTGGACTTCCCAGCCAGAAAGCACATCTCTCTCCAATGTTCCCACTTGGGATTTTATAGTGCACCTCTTCATGCTTAAAATAAGACACATTTTTTCACATGAGGTGGTACCTTAGGGAACCGGGGGTACCAGGAATTTCACAGATAGTCTATCAGAGCAATGAAAAATGGAAGGGCTTTTAAATAAGAATAAACATTTTCCTCATTAAAATTTAAAATTCTGATTCACTGAATACTTTGTGATATCCTTTGACATATTGGGACACACACTCCCCATCCTTACGGCGTTTGCATTTATCTGTGGGGTGCTGTACACATGGTTTACTGATTGGACACCCCTGCCTCAGTAAGTGATGATTAACGTGTCCCCGTCCCTGAACTCCCGTACCTTCATGTGGCACATGACAAACTTCTGCATCAGATGGTTCCACTTGGGCTTCTTAAACATGGAAAGGTGTCCTATGTCATGCTGCAAAAATCCAGACTGAGCCTAGGAGAGACAAAGGTGCTGAGAAATAGTAAGTCAGGGAAACACTCCCTAGCTCTCCGACGGATCTGAGCCAGAAGGAGAGCTCCCCAAGGCGTGTCCCATCCCTCCTGTCTCCCTCCCTCTGGACAGGTGGCTCTCCCAACCCGCAATGTGCTCCTGGCCTCTGCCTAAATCTTCCAGTGTGAACTGCAAATCCACAGACTTTGGAGTCAGGCAGCTTTAGCGTCTCCAGCAATTCTAACTGCACAATTCTGACGAATGCTCAGCAGCCCAAACCCTGAGTTACTTACTTGATTGATGCGGGGAATAGCACTGACTCCTCGGGCTGTCATGCAGTTTACAGTGCAAGGTGCACAACCCATGCTGAGCATCAAATGCATGGTTTTTTTTCCCCCTTTCCAATTTATAAAAGTTGCCTCCCAAAGAATAAAGCAAATTGGTTTGTCAAGAAAAAAAAAAACATAAAAACTCTGGAATGTAGAAACATATTTGTTTGAATTCTCTACAAAACCTTCCCCAGTTGTTGTGATGAGAACGAAATGTCCCTTTCTGTTCCAACAACAGTATATGCTTTTCCAGCCTGTCACAGTTGCCCTTTTCTGCCTCACAGGGTGCTCAGCTGAGTGACGGTCTCTCTTTCTGGGCGGCTCCCCGGGTGCATGTGAAGCTCCCTCAGATCCATCGTGCAGCCTTGTGCTTGTAGGCAGCTGCATTGAGACCCCTACTGCATCCAGTAAGGATCCTTCCAGTGCCCTGCTAAGTGTCAGTTACCATCTGTCATTTACAAAGGGACACGTGTGTTTCTATTCTCCTGTACTGAGATGCAGCCTTCCCTGTCCTTGAAGAACTTACAATTTAATTCCTCAGTAAATCTTGGAAGGTTAAAAAAAATGGATAGTATGCAGCTGAGGACAGAGTGTTACTTCATGAAATTGCAGGAATAAACCAGGGTAAAGGGAAGCAACTGCCATTAGTGAAACCCTGCAGCCATGTCAGGCACAGTGCTAGGTATAGTAAGTGTAGTCTTCTTCAGAATAATTCCATATTCACGGGTATCTTTAATTCAGAGATGAAAGACCTAGAGCTCAGATAAGGGCTGCTGATAAGGGCCTGGCCATGTCTATTCCCAGGCATCCTGCTGCTGCTAACTCCTATCTAAAGAGAGAAGAAACATCACCCAGCCTTTCCCTGGGGCCATAACCTGGTTTAGGGTAGTTGTTTACCTGAGCAACTGTGAGAAGAAAAGAAACCAAGATGGTAACAGTCCAGCCATTGCCAAAGTGATACAAGAGGAGCCAGGCCAGGACTTCTAAAATCAAGATCTGCGCGAGGTGGAGGAAGAAGAACTGCAGGCGGCCGTCAAACATGTTCATAGCCTCCAGTGTCCTGCGAAGCTCTTGAAAGTCTTCTACCAGCTGTGGCTGCAAAGGAAACAGTGCCGGGCAGGTAGGAGACAGGGGACATGGTGAAGCCAGTAATAAAATTTAATCAATATCATTTCATGAGCACAAGCAGATTTAACTGTCCAGAATTTAAAACAAAAACAACTAAGAAAACAAACGAAGTCTTTGAAAAAATGTGGTGATTGTTTCGTTTTGTTGAGAAAGATGAGTAGGTAGTTGTGAACTCTTCTCTAACTGCTCAAAAGCTCTCACAGGAGCAGTGCTTTTGTGGGGAGAAGGATGATTTGAGAGATGCCTAAGCTCAACAGCTGCCTTTCAGATCATCAGTATGATCCTGGCACACAGGCTGAGCTCTGGTTATGCAGGCGTGGGGGGCTTCGTGGTCTAAAAGGATCTGTGTCATCATAGTCACTGGTACACCATGCGTTGCTGGCCCTTCACTATTGAACGTGTCCAGGGGACCATGTCAGAGACAGGAGAGCAGAAAGCAACATAGTCCCCTTTGAATAGCTCTAAGGATCGGCTTCATTGAGAGCTTCTCAGTGGACTGCAAAAAACGAACACAGCTGGCATTAACACTGATCAGGCTGTGAAAAAAACAAAACAATCCAAACAAAATAAAACATGAGGGTTGAACAGCTGGAAGAAAAGAGAAAAACTGGAAATAAAAAGTTATGAAAGAAACACTAGGAGCCAAATTTCACAATTAATGCAATTTCAAAAGAAGCCACTGGTCACCAAGAGTTTGAATTGGCTGCTTTCTCCAGTCCTGGTTGACCTGGGAATTCTGGTGGCCAGAGGTGATTTAAATAGCTGTGTGATGTTAATCAGTCATCTCTGGAGTTGCTCTCAGCCTGGTGATTTTTTCCAACCCACTGAATGCACAGGAGTGAAAGATCACTGGGGTCCAGCAGGGAGACTGGCTTGAATAATCGGTGGGGCAGTGACGGATGCCAGACTGATGCCCACGCCTCCTCACACCGCTTCACACTCACACCCTAGTTTCCCTGGACAGTACCCTGAATTTTCTAGGCATGAAAGAAAACTAGCTGTAGATGTTTATCCTTGGAGACTGACACTGTGTTAAGTAACAGTGTTCACACAGTGCTCCAGCTTTAGTAGGAGTTTCCTGCAGAATGCGTTTAGAAAAATTGATTGACCTTTGCAGCAGTTTTTCTTTAGCCTATGGCCACCTTCCCCCAAATGACGGGGACATAGCTGTAGGCTTTAAATTACTACCATCACCAATAATTTCATGATAATGTATAAATTTTATTGAGCACTTAGTATGTTCTAAATACTCAAAATGATTTTATTGCTTGTTTCTTTCTTATCACCCTCTCAGTAACTCTTACAGATTTGTGCTATTGTTGCTCTTTCCATGGAGAGAAACTGAGGCACAGAGAGGTGAAGGAACTGGTCTACACTGTGCAGTATTAGTGCTGAAAGGCTGCAGGACGATTTCTGGTCATCCACTCTTGGGATTCAGGTTCCTAGACAGAGAAATGTGCCCATCCACAGCTGCATGGGCGACCCCAGGGCTACAGAGCAAGCAAGCATGTTAGCCTTAGACCTGGACAGAGTTGCTCTGTGTCTCCAGGTTAGTCCTGCTCCTTCCACTGCCTCGGGGAATCCGACTCCTCAATTCTACAGGGTGAAGAAAGTCCTTGCTCTATTTCACAGTGATATGTGGGTTAGCACTTTGTACAAATTGCTTCAGAGAAGCTAAGAAGTAGACAAACACAAGTTCTTATAAAAGTAAATCGTAAAAATGGGATTGTTCACCATGTAGTAAAAGCGCTTTAAGGTTTATATACAACAAGCCGAGGGAATTTTCGGTCTGACTGAGACCCTGTCCTGGGGAAGGCAGCATTTCATGCAGTCACAGAGTAAAGGAAGATTGTCACCCGTCCTCAGGAACACTGAAGAACTTGGGGGCAGAGAGAGGTAATAGAGAACTGCGATTCTTTGGAAACCAGCTCTGGTTTACCAGAGCTTCAGAGAGTAATTTATTCTCCAGGGATGATAGCGTCTCCAAGTTTAAGAAGAATCCTAGTTAGGATATAATTACATTTTTCACTCTGCAAAGATTCATGGGTTTCCTTTTGTGCATCTCATACTGGCCTGCAAGGAAAGCAAGACAGACGTGTCCCCCGCTCTCATGAAGCTTAGTTATGGGGAACGTAGGGATTGGTGACAAACATGTAATTGCTGGAAATCACTGAAAAAAATTGTTTGCATGCTGCCCGGCATGGAGTGGGAGTTCAGAGATGTAGATTTCCTGTGGGACCTGGTACCAGAAATTCCAGGCCTTTGTTTCACAGAGACTCCTGAAGATCTAAAAATGGCACTCAAAGGTGCAGAATCCACTCATTTACAGAGACGTAGGTCCCTGGGCCCAGGGTTTCACTTGCCACAGTTTCAGTTACCCTCAGTTAATTGTGGTCCAAAAATACTAAATAGAAAATTTTCAGAAAGAATCATCGGATCAGCTGGGAATTGGGGACCGTGCTGGGTAAGGTAAGGATTTCTCCCCCCACCATCTCATTTTGCCCTGCCCAGGGCAGGAATCATCCTTGTGTCCATGCATCCCTGCTCTGCACACTGCTCTGCTGTTATTCCAGAACTGAAACTATGGAAACAAAACTGTGGATAAATGAGAACTATACTAAGTGACTGGACTCTACCACAGTGCAGCATCACATTGTTCGCATGTAGGCTTCAGTGCTGCCCACCATTCCACCTGTCTACCGAGAGTCTTGGAATACACTGCTTGCAAGGAGAAGCGAAGTCCTGTACTCTTCTGTAGCTCACACAAGTAAGACGGTGGTTGTGTCCATAAAAAGTGATAAGCTTGTCCCTCACTGTGCCTTGTGTCCAGGCTTCCACACGCTGGGGCCTGAGACCTCACTTACATTTTTGTTTCTCTCCTGGCTGGGCTCTCCCGGGGCGAGCTCTCCAATGAGCAGAGGCTTCAGGTACAGCTTCACAACGTCCAGATTCGGGTGCATGGCTCTGAATACATCCTGTTGATGAGAGCACTCTGTTAGAAGTTCAGGGGAGACAGATTACGCACAGATGGGCTTTCATACCTCTTCCTGCACTCACCCGGGGAGCCAGCACAGCCTCTCCTACAGAGGACTTGCTGAGTGCAGGTGGATGCTTCTAATTCCCAATGTTCTGTCTCTCTAGACTTGACCAATGCAACCAGGCTACGTGAGACACTGACATCACTGTTTAACTTACTGAGCATCGAAAGAGGTATTTGTTTTGGTTTAGTGGCCAGCATGGTTTTGTTTGGCAGCTGCTTACACCCCCTAAAGTATGCAGCCACCAAGACTGGCTATGCAAATCACATTTTCCTTTGAGTTTTTGGCCAAAGTTCAGAAGAATTAGACCTCATGAATTAGTTATTTCCAGAGGAAGCTGGATAACTTTGGTGACAATGGCTGAAGAAAATATATGAGGAATCATGGGAGGGCAGTATCAGAGGCCTGGGTTTTGTACTACACCCTTGGCTAAGCTTGTCCCTAAAGAATTCTCATCACGCTGTCAAGATGCCACTGTCAAGCAGCTGTGTCATACAGCTATGAGACGTGGTGGGCTTCATGTATCTGGTTATGGTTACTTCCCTCTTCAGTATTTACACAGGTTTTGGGAAGATGTCTCTACAAGAGAGACATTCTGGGCTTCTGTTATTATGACCTTGGGGTGGGAGTGGTTAAAAATGAAGAGATGCAGTTGCAATCTGAGTACATGGAAGCTTCCAAAGTGTTCTGGAGCTGTAACACCACTCAGCCCAGATTCAGAAAGCAGACCTGGAAGCCAGTGTTCCTGTCACGAGAAGATTAAACGGGGCTCAGGATTACTAGTCTATTTATAGAGCTATTGTGAGGATTAAATGAATTAATTACAGTGATGATCGTCATAGTTGTTGTAATATAAAATTTACAAAAAATACTTATTTTCTGTGTTTCTTATTTATCTGCATACCTCTCATGATGAGGGCTGCCTATCTATTTTCTCTTTCACACAGCAATTCAGAGATTTTCTTCCTACTTTCTAATGTCTGATGCAGGGTGACCACTGGATTATACAAGGGAATATAGTGAAATCTACACTGTCGCATCCTGAGCAACTTTGGATATATCCAAGAACTCTATATGAGTCTTGGTGGAAGGTGCTTATTTAGTGAACAAGGGAGCCAGAGAGCCTTGTCGCAACCCTGGACTTACTTCACCTGAGGGTTTGGAGATGCCATGGTATAAAAAGAGCTTTAATCTGCTATAAACTCTCTGGATTTACTGACCATTCTGTTCCTGCACACTGCTTCCCACACCTGTGGGAAGTTAAGGCCACAGAAGTGCCAAAGATGTTTTCTATACATAGATCCTAAATCTTAGTTCCCCTTAACAGGAAAAGAATGATTCAGTGAATAGAAAAGAGATCACTGTGTCTCACGATGACCTGTACTAGAGGTGTCACGCTGTGCTTGCTTTTTCAGAGCAGTTTAGGGTAGAAAATATCCTGATGCATCAAGGACAGGGTGCAGAGCACTGTGCTCTAGTGGAATTTCACCCCCAAGCGTGCTGGTAATAACAGCCTTCCAAGATCATGGCTTTTGTTCCACCCCAGGAACATTCACAGGTCAGTGCTGCGACCAAAGATGCTGAAGAGCTATAGAGTCCCCCAAAACAGTGTGGAAATTCGTCATTGCATTAATAGAACATAATAATAAGGGAGTTTAGTGAGCCTTATATAGTCAAGATTTTCTAGTAGAACCCAGAAAGCGAGTTGTGAAATCCCTTTTTGAAAGTCCACAAAACAGGTTCTGTTACCAACATTCTTGAGCAAGTACATTCTTGTTGGGAGAAAGGGGTGGTAAAAACAAAGAGAAGAGGGAAAAGCCAGCATTTACAGAGCAGATCCTACGTGCCAGGCTCTCTGTGGGCCAACTCCTAGCTATTGCCTGAATTCTGCAAGGTTCCATCACTTCATTGTACAGCTATCAAGTCTTAGAGGGAAGACACGTTTTGCTTCAAAATGCCACAGTCAGTAGTGCAGCCAGGATTTGAACTCAGGGCTATGAGATTCTAAAGTCACATGAAGGAAACTGGAAGTCCACTGTAACTTTGGCATGTTTTCTTGTTCTGAAAGGCATGATGGTAGGTTGTTTGGAGATGAAGCTAAAACCAGTATGTTCTGGGAAGATGGTTACAGTGTCTCCCACCTTAGGTTTAAATCATGGGAAGTGCTTCACCTCTGGCTCTGATCTCTCAACATCTTTTCCCCCAGCCTCCTGCATGGGAACTTCATCATTCAGTACACATTTGCTGCCTCTTTACGGATCCAAACCTCTCCATGGGCAGCTCCGTTTGCCTTGACTGTGTTTTTCCACTTTCTGCACATAAAAGTCTGCCCTGATCCTCAAGACCATGCTGAGTGCAGCCTCCTCCTAACTCACTGAGGAAAGCTGTTCATGATTGGCACCTGGTCCCCAGGACGCTTCATTGCCAGAGTTTTAAAAATCATGCTGTCATGACCTTGTCTTTTTAGAGGGCTGAGAGCTAGTGAAGACTCAGACTGTGTTGAAGAGCTAGTGAAGACTCAGACTGGCTGTCACAGTGTTTGGACTATGGCCTGCCTGGGAAGTGAGGACAAGTGGCAGGGAGCATGCAGAGCCAGAAAGTTTTCGACAGGAGCTGGGTGACCCCAGCGCTCAATCAGAAGGTGCGTGCATAAGTGCCGTTGTCTTTCTCCATCTCCAGCATCTCTGTGCTCTTTGCTACTTTGGCAGCTCCCATGTTCATGCATCAGCCCTGGACTCCCTTCGAAATCATCCTGCTCGTGCCTTAATTTATCCATAAAGGTGTCTTAGAGTTCATCTAGAAGCTGATTTTTTCCACAATAGCAATCAACACGGGAAAGAGGTGATGATTATGTTGATTTCCCCAATGCCTTGGAAATGTTGCTCTTTTTGTGGTTATTTAGTGGGAGATAAAGTGATGGGCCTCACTGCTGGATGGTAGAATCCCCACTGAGAGGTAAGCATGAGAAGCCAGAGGGCCTGGGAAAGGTCCCGCTTTTGTAACTTAAGTGCTGTAGACAGGTCGAGCACTGCAGAGACAGCCA
The DNA here is from genome assembly GCF_034190915.1 of Cavia porcellus. NCBI lineage: Eukaryota > Metazoa > Chordata > Mammalia > Rodentia > Caviidae > Cavia > Cavia porcellus. The sequence goes on along the minus strand of NW_026947500.1, from coordinate 50,447,511 downwards.
GGAGGACAAGAGTGGCTGGGCTTCTGGCAGACATTCTGTGGGGAAACCCTGTGCCTTCAGGGCCACAAGCACCCCAGAATGGACCAGTTCAAATTCACAGCAAGGCCATTTCTACTTCTTTCTCCAAGAAGTGTCATTTTAGATGCCATGTTTGGGTTGGGTCTTTCAGTTTGGAGGGTCTGATTTATCAACTTTCTGGATATTAGTCTTTTGTCAGAGGAACAGATAGAAAAACACTATTACCACTCCATGGGTTGACTTTTCACTCTATTGATGATTTCTTCTGCTGTGCAAAAGCTTTTCAACAGGATGGGATCCCTGTTGTTGATTCCCTGTGATATCCCCGTGCAGCTGGAGGTTTGTTTGTAGTCTTTGTCTATGTCTTGAAGAATTCTATATGTCCTCTCTTACAAGAGATTTAGTGCTTCTGTTTTATATATCATTTTTTTTTTTGTCTTTTTCCTTTTTATCGGTACCGGGGATCGAACTCACGACTGCCTGCTTGCAAGGCAGGTGCTTATCCCGCTGAGCTAAACCTCCAGCCCCAGTGCTTCTGTTTTAATATTTAGATTGTCTAAGATTTAGATCTCCTTTCTCCTGCAGGAATAGCACATGCTTGCTTTGTGCTGCAGGGCATTATGCTGAGATCTTTCATTACTGTGAAGTTTCCCTTGGATGAAACACCGTGATCTGTTAGCTGAGCCCCAGTCCCTCCCTTCCTGCTTCCTCCAGGCCTCCCCTACTTACCCTCCTAGTCTTATCTTATCATGGATTTCACCACCTGGTTGATCGCTGGACCCCGAACTGGGCTTCCTTCTTCATGGCCACCTGCTTGTCCTGATGTCATTCTTCACTGGGTTCCCAAGCTTCCCTTTAAAGAAGCAGTCCTCTTCATGACCCATTGCTGTCTGTTGGAACTCAAAATCGTGCTCTCTCTTCTGTATCGGGGATGGGAGGCTGCCATGTCTCAGGGGTAAAAGGCACACTCCTCAGCTCAGCACCGCAGGTCTTTTCTCCTCCTTCCTAGCTTCTTCTTTCCCTGCCGTCTCCATTCACCTTCTCATCATGCGACCTTAGCCCCCATTCACAGAGCACGTATTTCTGAACCATACTGTGCAAAGCTAAGGAAGTAGCCAGGCCTAGATGCCTGCGCTGTTTGGACGCTGGCTGATGACTTGAGTCTCATCTAACACCCTCTCTAGCCTCCTCTGAGGTCTCCTGTCTCAGCCTCCCCTGTTTCCTCCTCTTTGGGACTTGCACCCAGCTCTGTCTCTGCTGTGCAGGTCTTTCCCAGACAGCTGAAACACTCTCTGTCTCATTTTTCCTAAGCTTCTGTCACTCTGGACAGTCATGAGAAAGTGCTCATGCTTCTCTGTGTCCCCCCAGGAGTAAAGAGCAGAGGTGAAGAGCAGCCCACAGGCATGAGGGACAGCAAACCTCCCCTTCCTCCTGAGCACATGCCTTTGTGCATCCATCCTGCAGCCGTGCTTACACTTCTCTGGAAACCTGGAGCTCACTCTTACCTTAAGGAGCCTATGATGAGCTCTGTGTACACAGACACAGTGTGCAGTCACAAAGTGCTCTGTCCCATGCTGAGGCTGGGAGAAGCCACCAAGACATCAACTAGCCAGCTTTTCTGGTAAGCCGTGCAAGCCGCATGGGTTCCAGGGAGAGAGAAGTCAGATAGCAGCCCCCAGGAGCCTCCCAGCCCATGGGCTGAGAATCAGGTTGCGTGGCCTCTCCCCAGTAACCAGCTGCTTCAGAGCACAGGCTGAGTTGATAACAACTAAGGTTCATAAAGCAACTAAATGGTTGTAACGTTTGGTTGATTTTTCAGGCCTGGAGCCAGCAGTCTGAGCATCTCTTGGTAGGATAACAGTATGTATATGGCAAATATGGGGATTTCCTTCTATCTTGTCTTTGATGGCCAATACTGTTCACACTGTTTTACTTTATTTGATATTCTCTTTTGATTGGTTTTATTTTTGGTTGGATGTTGCTACACCTGTTTGAATGGACAGCTATTGTGAAGATAATAAGATGTACCATGGTAGCTACTGTTGTTTTTCTAGTATCCTGCTTTGAAGTTCTGTACCAATTTTGCTGCATTGTTTTGATTGGTTTTGTCTGTTTTGTTAGATTTTACTATCTTTAAAGTAAAAAAAAAATTAAAATGCTTGTCATCTTTATTTTCACGATTGCAAAGTAGGTGTGTTAATCTTTAAAATCCATTCTTTTTGTTGGACCATGCAGGCTTTCTGACTTTTCATGGGTGAGCTCATACCAGTGAAGAGACCTGGCGCCAGACTAGTTATTAGCAGTATAACATTAGTTTATAAGTATGCAGCTTTAAGTAACCAGGAAACTCAGATATCCAGTAACATGACAACACATAACAAAAAGAATTACATATGTGTTTTTGTTTTATAGATTCTTTTTTCTCCCACCCCTCTCCCTTTTTCCATCCTTCCTTCCTTCCTTCCTTCCTTCCTTCCTTCCCTCCTTCCTTCCTTCCACTCTTCCATCCTTCCTTCTTTTTTTTCCTTCCTTCCTTGAAATGAACTCAAGGCCTTTGCACTAAACTACCACCACAGCCCTTTTAATTTCATTGTTATATTTTATTTTTGAACTCAGGAACGTTCCACTGAACTATATACCCAGCTCTTTCTCTCTCTCTTCATTTTTATTTTTTGAGACAGGCTTTCACCAAGTTATTAAACTTCTCAGGCTGGGCTTGAACTTGTGATCCTTCTGGTTCAGTCACCCAGGGGGTGAATTACAAGCATGTACCAGTATGCACAGTTTAGATTTATTTTTCTTAGTAAGTTCCCTGAAGAGCACTAAACTGTATCCCAGAAAAATGGAATAATAATGAAAAATAAGAACTACCACTGCCCGAGGATTTAATCAGTACCACACACTGTAATGAGTGCACTATTTTATTCCCAATAACTTTGAGAACGGAACTAAGGTGAAGGTATTGCTGCACTCATTTTCTAGAGTAAAACTCCTCTGAGAATCCAAGAGCAAGATTCTATAGGACCTTCCCAGTACACGTAGAGCCCAGACACAAATGATAACTGTCTGTGCCCAGCCCCTGTGCTTTTAACCATTACATTGGGCCCCTACCTAACAAAGGCTTTGGAACAACTGACTGCATGAAGGAGTGGACTAAGGACGCACGGGGAGACCACTTGGTCACCATTCACCTTGTATGAGGTCCACTGCAGCCGTGGCCCAGTGCTGGCCCCGAGACTGTACTTTGATCCCCACATTCTAGTCTGTGCACAACCTGGAAACATCTCTTGAAACCAAGAGCAAGCACTTGACCTCAGGTCCTCTGACTTGATGTTCTGCCTTATGCCACCCTAGAGATTCCGGCATCTGCATCACAGACCTTTTCCCAAGTGAATGACACCACATATCATGGAGACAGAAAGCTGATGGTGAGCAAACAGGGAGTGATGGTGCTTCTGGTGATGTGAGCCAGAGCCAGCTACCATCTAAGGAACTTTGCCCACACCTGCTGTGATGCCAGGACTGTTCAGGCATTCTGTCCAGTTACCATCTACAGGCACACATGGGTGCGCTTCCTACTCTGCAGACCAGGGCACTGAGGCTGAGAACGTGCCTGTAACGTGTTGCAATTTACATAAGTGAGCCCAAGTTCAGGCTCCTCTTTCTCCGACTATTCCCGGAGTGCGCTAGCGGTCAGGACTCTCCTGGTGCTCATCTTGCTCCTCTTGACTCATCTCTTTCTTTTTTTTTTTCCTTATTTTTTTGAGACAGGGTCTCACTATGTGGTTCAGGCTGGGCTTGAGCTCACTTTGTAACCCAGACTAGCCTCAAACATGCAATAAGTCTCCTGCCTCAGCCTCCCAAGTACTGGTGTTAACTTATCTCTTCTTAGCAAATCTTTTCAATGAACTTTTTTAGTCTTACTTTCATACTTGACTTACCAAGGTTATGATTTTCCTACTGGATATACACGAATCCTAGATAGAATGGCTATATATCCTAAGGTTCTGATAGTTTCTGTTATGGATTAAATACTGGTTGTCAATTTAACACCAGCTGAATTAAAAATAGCGAATTAAAATAGCAATTAAAAATAGCATGGTGCTGAGTGTAGATGGTCCACCTGAGGAAAGTTGCCAGCATAGAAGGAGACACAGAGAGGAAGAGAGCGTGGCGTTGTGGGTTCTCCTAAGTGTTGTTATTTGAAGCGGTTGGTTCTCCTGGAAGAGCCTGTCATGCTGGTTTCCCTAGTATGAATTTGGCCATTCTTTTTGGAGGAGCCTGGGACCTTGTTGCTGAGAATGGATGTGCTTCACTTTAGGGGAGCTCTGGTCCTTACTTTGAGCATCACTTCCTGGCTCTGGAGGGGAAGATGTATGCCTTTCATTCTCCAGGAAAAGCTTGTCATACTGGCTTCTTGATACATACTTGATTGTTCTTATTGTCACAGGAGCTCTGGACCTCATCGTCACTGAGGGTGGCTCTGGTACTTTATAGGGCAGCCCTGGTCCTTGTTTTGAGCATTGCTTCTTGGCTCCACTGCAGAACCCTCAACCCTAAGGGCACAGCTCCTTCACCCCACTGGCGTAGACTTTCTAGCTTCCACCAGGGACCTTTGGGCCTTCCCAGTGCAGATGCATGAAACAGACCTGCATGAGTCATTGTCCTGGGGTCCAGGCCTCCAGCTGGATTCATGGGAGCATTGTCGTGGGCTCTAGGTCTTCAGCTAGAATCATGCAGAACATTACTGTGGGATCCAGGACCTTGGCTGGATTTTCTAGGTCTTTAGAGTTATACACAGATTTCCTGCACTGTCTTGTAATTTACTCTTGGTGACCATCATAAAATAATACAAATTTTGTGTTCTTTATGTAATTGTTCTCCTTGCAACTGCTGCCTATAACAGTTTCATTGGTATTAACCAATTCTTCCTCCTTGGCTACAGCTGGACACATATACATAGTCTTTCCTTGACTTCTTGGGAATAAAAGTTATTGGAAATTTAAATATTTACCATCTAGGCTGCTTCAAAGGGAGTGAGGCTGTCAGTTATCTTCATCATGGCATAAGGCCCACATCCCTTCCAATGCACTCTTTGACTTAGAGAACCCTTGTCCATGTATTGTCTGAGTTGTGGGAATTAGCAGAAAGACTGAATGGGAGTCTGTAGTCTTTTCTCCATTTTGTATTTGTCACTTACTTTCCTGTGTTTCCTACAGAAATATTCCACACCTTGCTCTTTCTTCCCTGTGGAGCCTGGGCTCCTGCACAGTGTGTATCTTCCTGACACACGCGATGCTCTCTCCCTTGGCTTCTGGCTCAGGCTCATTTTCCTAAGGAAATGTTTGGCTTTGCTATTTTTAACTCAGATTTGACAGAAGGAGTGAGAGTGTGACAAGACATTTTCAGAAAGACTTCATTGGAGCGCAGAATCAAGACCAGAAGATGGCATGAAAACAGATCTGAGGCAGAGGAGAAGCATAACAAATTGGGGAAAAACTGAGAATCAGGGGAGAAGATGGTGATGGGGTCAAAAAAATCTGTATTTTAAAAACTTGTCTATTATCTGTGAATTCTTTAATTACTAGCACGTACCATTTGCAGACTGGTGTTTAGCAAAAGGACCTCTCTGCTCTTACGCCTCAAAACCAGTGGCTAGAGCTCTATGTCAATTTATAAAATCAACAAATGCAAGAAATATTTTTTAAAGCCCAGGCTTAAATTTCTGGGGTGCGGTATAGCAGTTTCCTGCCTTTGAGTTAGTCATTTAATCCCCTAACCTTCTGTATTTTCATCCCTAGAATATGGAAAACAAAATTCCCAGGTAGGAGACAACGAATACTTTAGAATATTTAGAATACCCTGATGGAATATTTTAAAAGGGCTCTAAAATGCACTTAAGTGTGTGAAAGTCCACCTTATTAATAGTAAATGGAAACTGTGTTTTTGAGGAATCTGTAGGTATAGGGGTTTGTGACAAAACCAACCTGATTCTCAAGTTTGGCACTAGCGATAGCCAGCTAGGTGACACATTATCTATCATCTCTGTAATCAGCATTCCCATCTGTGTTGCAGGAGTAACTTTTACTTCTTCGTGGGAAGAGTTAAATGAGTTGGTGCATTTAAACGCCTCCCTAAAAGTGGCTACATCATGACTGTCATGAAGGAGAGATCAGAAGCTCTCGGCCAAACGGAAAAGTCATGGTCATTGTCACTTTCCATCATCTTTAACAACACGTGGATGGCCCCTGGTGAACTGCTTTCTTTCTCTGAGACACTCTGATGATAAAAGTCTTGGAATTTTTTTGCTTGGGTTGCAGAGTTTTCCCCTCTGGATTTTATTCAACTGCCGTCAACTTTCCTCTTATCAGATAGAGACCCCACTGCACGCCAAACCAAAACAAATCCCAGAAGATACAAAAACAGGGTCACAGTCAGCATGTGGGTGCATCCAAAACTGGGTGCAAGTCAGAGCTAGATCTGGAAGCCTCAGTTGCTTCCCGAGTCTTGCTAGATAGGAATCCTGAAAACTTGGTTTGGGAGGAGATGAGTGATCGTGGAACCTGAAAATGTACTTAAGAGCTTTTGGGAAGATAGCCAAGATCTCGGTCACCCTGCACCAGAGAAGAGAGAGAGTAGGTGTGGGAGGGGGGGAGAGGATCCTTACCGTGGCATCTTCCCCAGCGTAGTGGTTGAGAACTCGAGGCCCTCCTGGATGCCTGTGGGCCCACTCGGTGACATCATAGACCTTGCGGCTGATCACCAGCCACTGGTCGCCGTCCTGGTTGTGTTTCTGGATCTCCTGCCAGGTGTAGGTGTTGAGACATCCCCTGGGTGCATTGCTTTTGCCATTCGCCTCCTGCTTTGGGGAGCCCTTGGCATTCCCATTTGCTCTCGGCTTTCCGTTGGCCTGGGACATCTCACTGGGGCAGGACTCCCTCCTTCCTCCAACACACCCATTTACCCCAGGCTTCTCCTCAAGCGTCATGGTCACTGGGTCGTTGGGGTGAGCTGTGTTGGTTTCTGAGCTGTCTAATCTTCTGACTAGACCCTGAAAAGGAGGCCTCAGTTCCCTTGCTTTCCACCACAGCAGGACACATGCAGTGGGAAACTTCTGAGTCCCAGCTACCCCTCCTGGAACCTGCTACCCTTGTCCTTCATGGGTCTGTGCCACCCTCGGAGAGGCTAGACCACGTCTGTCCCTTCCCTTCTTCCCTCTCTGCCTCTGAGCAGCATCCTCCTTCATGGTTAAATGTCCCCGAGTAAGGAGCTGGGGCCAATCATGCTGGGGCTGGGTGTCAGGGCCTGCCCCAAGGTAGGAGGGACCCGCCCTGTGCAGGTGGCTCAGGTTTGCTTGCCCTGGGATATGGCTGGGAGTGGAAACCTTCAGATTTGTCAATTCCATGGATGAGCAAAAACTTTCAAAACCTCCATGGTGAAAGGTATGCTTGCTGGATTGGCAAATGTCATGTTGGCAGCTGTCCTCACTAAGATATTTTAAATACTTTCAAACTTTGTTTAGAAATAAAGATTTGTTTTACAAAAAAGCCAGAAACCAAGGAAGAAAAAAAAAATAAGCAAAAATGAAACCAAAATAAAAAATAATCAACATAAAGCACTCAGACTTTCTTTTCATTTGTTTGTCCTTCTAAATCCATCAGGACACCTGAAGGTGAGAGTAGCTGACATTTACTCAACATATGAGGGCTCTCATGCCACATGCTTATCTCTTTAATCATCCCATCAATCTTTTGAGGGAGGTACTGTTAGTGCCCCATTTTCCAGGTATGAAAACAGGGTGGAAACCTCAAGTAACTGCCCTCGAGTCAGCTGGCACTGAAGAAAGCTTTTGCTGGCACCCTGATGCCAAGGTCTTCCCATCCTCTCCCAGACCTGGGGTGCAGGAGTTGATTGACAGTAATGGATATGGTGGTCTAAAGATGAGGCAGAAGAGGTTGCAGCATGGTGGTGGAGATGGCGAGCAAAGGTCTTAATTTAAAATTTTTTTTTTAAAAATGTAACATTGAATAATAATAAAAGCACATTTCTTGCAGAATGTATCTGAAATAAATTTTTAATAATTGAACCACAGATTGATACAAAATGGATGCATTCCTGTACCACTTATAAATGTTAAAAATCAGATGTGACTTAAATGTTCAGTGATAAGAAGGCAGCATTACATTAATTATAAATAGGTCGAGTATGATATAGACAATAAAAATAAGTTCTAGAATTTTTGATGACATAAACTCATGATTTCAGTATAACAAAGGAAGAATTAGTCAATAAATTATATTTGTTCAGTGATATTTGTTTAGTGCCAAATTGTTGGCATTTGTTCTTACTGGATTATATTATTTAAAATTATATCTTTTAAAAAATGTTTTGTACATTTCTCATGTCTTCTATAAATTAATATATGCTATTTATACAGCTTAGCAAAGTTTTTGTTTTTTGAAGGGAACTAACAAAGGAAAGATAAAGTGTGACAAGTCCATGGTCTATATCTCCCAGCTCAATAATTTGTTAGCTATATTACTTCATCTGGCTTATTTTGCCACCTTCACAAAGAATAATTAAGCAGAAAGGTCATTCAACGTAAGTGCAATAGTATGTACAAGAACTCTCTGTACTTTTGATGATTTCTGAATTGTGATTTCATAATTTTCACATTCATTTGCTACCCTCAGGTATCAGATTGGGACCTCTCCAGGCTTTCACTAGCTAAGAGGTTTGATAATGGCCCTACAGAGATTGCTGAGGGAAGGTAAGGGGTTCACCCAGGGAAGGGGCTGTTTAGGGGAAGGGTCTGGCTCTTCTGGTGAGTTTGAGAGGTCCTTGTGTCACATTACACCCATCTGATCCCATCCACTGGTGGGAAGGGTGTGGGGTGTGCGGTGGGGCAGGGATAGGCAGAGACCTTCACTTCCCTCAGGTCTTTGTTCCTGTTGATGGGCAGGGTATATGGAAGACTCACAAGCACTGATAACAGGGTTTTCTTAGAAAAAGCCCTTGATCCAGTGTGCCCCTTCAGCACTCCTTTTCAGAGTGGGCACAGGCGCACAGGCGGTGAGTTGGCTGTGTGCAGATCTTCCTGAAACACAGAGGATCGGTCTCAGACTCAGAATGCCGATTCCTTCTGGCTTCCTCACAATATTTCAACTCCTTCTTGGGGAAAATTAAGTCCATGCCTCATCTCAGATGCAATCCTCAGGATTACAAGGATCATGAAAAGATGTGTTTCACCCAGAGTTTCTTTAAAGGATAAAATTCTGAGCTTTTTAACCCCATGAGGAGCTTTCAGAAAAGCTAGGTAAAGGAAGCATCACTCAGTCATTGGCAGCTGTGTCTCTGGCCCTGCTCCCCATTTTTATAAACAACTCAGTCTTACGGCTTCATCACAAACCAGGCCATCTGAGGAGGGCTCACTTCTCTGTCATTTACGCAGGAGAAGCTAGGCTATATTCCTGGGCCAGACGAGAGTGACTCTCCGACTGTTGATAGCACAACTGTCAGCTGGGGACCAGCCAGACCCCGGCAGGTCTGCCACCCAGGATCTTCTTGCTCCTACTTTACGTACTAGATTGAAGGTTTTCTGGGAGTTTATCTCCTGATTGCAGTGCTGGAAGACCTCGAGATGAAGGATACATAGAATGTTCTTTTCTCTATATGGAAAACAGTTTAAAGGAAACACATCCCCCATCGCTGTGTATTCAGTATCTTAGCAGAGAGCTAGATGGGGGATTCAGAATCAAGAACTGGCATTTCTGCTGCCATAAACTTGCAAAAGTGACTTAATCCTCCTGTGTCTCATTTTAAAAATATGGGTGAAGCTAGAAACACTAACACTCTAAAGATTTTCTCTCAACACAAACAAATACGTTACCTTATTTACAGTGCTTAAGATACTACCTTCAAGTTCTCTGTATGTGTTATGTGTTGGCACTATTCATTTAAACCTCATTTTAACTGACTCGGTAATCACACATATTTATGGGAAGTAGAAGGTTATTTTAATACATGTGTAAATGTGTGATGCTCAGGCTGGGTAACTGACAACGTTCATTCTCTGTACTTCTTCTTTTGTCTTGAGCGCCTTCAATATTCTTTCTGCTGGCTGGGTTAAAATATACAATTAATTGTTGGCAACTGTGTTTTTTCCTACTGTGCGACAGAACATTAGAAACTATTCTTCCATTCCAACTGCATTCTGGCACCATCCTCACCTCACCCTCCCTTTCCACCATTCAACTCTTGATCTCTGTGAGATCCGCTCTTTTGGCTTCTGTTTCTCAGTGAGAACTTGCAGTGTTTCCCTTTCTTTGTCGTGTGTGTTTGACTAGCAAGGTGTCCTTTGGCTCGTCTGTGCAGCCTCAAACAGCACATATAACACCATCAGTTCTTTCAATGGCTGAATCACACGGTCGCTGTGTATTTATATAGATTGTCTTTGTCCACACCTGGATTGGCTCCATTTCTGGTCTTTTGGCAGTGTTGCTGCAATGAGCACAGGAGTACAGGTGTCCTTTGGACACAGATTTTATTTCCTTCCATGCGTACACAGTGATCAGATCTCCGCTGTCCACAGCGGCCACCAGCATTGTAGGCCGACCCTCTTCCTCCAACGCCTCACCAGAGTGTACCTCTGAGCCACCAACTATGGACCAAGCAGTACCAGGTCTCAGCTACAGAGCTTTTACGACAATCTGGTTTTCCTAAAGCAAGCAGCAAGACAGACAGGTCCAGTGACAGGAAAATGGGGCAAACATGTCTCAGTGAATGAAGCAGAGAAAAATTATTCAGTAGGAACCACAGACATTAGAGGCAGATTGGTTTTTTTCCCTCCCATTAACAAGGCTTAGTTTTCGGCACCTCAGTGGAATCACTTTTGCTCTCTCTTTTCCAGGTTCCCTGTCTGCTAAGGGACTGGTTTCCAGCTCTGCAGTGTCATGAACCAACCCTGAAGGTCATACTTACTCCCAGTCTCATAGCACGCACTCAAACCAGTGCATTGCTCCTTTGGGTTAAAATCAAAGTCATTATTTGAAATCGTGTACTAAAGCAAGCTCAGACGCTAGGCATTGCTGCTTTTAGGTCTTCAAGGTCAAACTCTAACCAGTGAAGAAAGATCTTTAGGAGTAAGAATGCTCTGGCCATGGTGTCTGCAGGACTCTTCCAGCCTCTATTCTGAAAAGCATACTGCCTTCCTATGGCATGCATGTTCCTGAATCTTCATTTGCTTTTCTGTCAGTGGTCTGGGAACCTATTTCTTCTACCTCTAATGGGTTATTGTGAGGGAAAAGTGATGGAAATGTGGTTTTAACGTAGAAATCTATTCTTGTGATGATGATTCTGATTTTATCATGAGTGCAAGATTCCCCAGGTTCCCCACAGGAGCTATTTTAACTGCTTAGCCTGTGTCGCAAAGAGAGAATTATCATTCTTTTAACATACAGCACCATGGAGAAAATTGGCCCAAGTATAAAGGGAATTCAAATTTGGTGTTGACTCACTGCCTACCTGCCTGCCTGTTTATAAAGTGCTGGGAGCTCCTGAGATCTGCCATCATCTACGTGTGCATGCAAGGGTAGCTGTGCAACTGGCCAATCTGCTTTCCAGAGACCTTCTTCTAACACAGGGCACACCCTGGCTCTGTGTGTGTGAGCCACTGTACAAACTGCACACCCATATCCTCCAGGGCAATTGCTCTGAAGCACTATTTAAATTTGTTTGAAAAGCACTACAATTGGTAGCTGCTGGTTTCTGAGGTTGAAAGAGCCTCATTGTCTGAGGCAGACATTCTGGAAGGTCTGCTTTAGCTGGTGCCCTGCCGGCCTGTGTGGGGCAGGATTAGAATAAGGCATTGAGGCCTGGTTTTCTGACACACTCAACACTACCCTTTCCTCTTGCAGGCTCCCCTGCTGTCTGATCTTGCCGGAAGGATGGAGGGATGAAGGTCTCTTCCCCCAGATGTCAAGACTGGCCTGAATCAGTCCAAGAAGAGACAAGAGGGCCAGAAGAGGCTGGATCCAGACATCTGGAGGCCAGGGGACTTTGCCATGTTGTTCCGTTGTTTGTGAAGTCTGACCTGAAGATTCAGCCTTTGGCAAATGTTAATTAAGTGAGTGGATGTAGGAATCAGTGACCAGGAAGAGGGGACCTAATTTCAGGTTCAGGAGAGAACTTCAGTTTTTGTATCAAACATACAATTTAGAGAAAGAAAAGAAAAACAGAGAGACGTTAGTCAAAGATTTGCCTTTCATCTCTCCTGTTTACATATGTCACTTTACTCAGTTTTCACAAGTGTGTTGCTAGAAGTGTTAGTACTATTTCTTCTAGAGGACAGAGCAGATTCAAAGATATGGTGCCAGGGGTCAGGTAGCTGAAAAGCGGTGAATATGGGAGTAGCTTTGCAACCTTTTCTTCCCAAAGTCCCTTTATAATGCAGAAAAACAAATGCATATCCTAGGAGACCAAGGACCATAAAATTGGACGCGGTGAGCTGCTGCTTTGGTGAAATCTAGGCAGATACTCATTGCGATGAGAGGAATCCACCATGCTGATTCATATGGCGTGAGAGTAGGGAAATATTTAAGTTTTTTTCAAAATACATATTAAAGTCTACTTATTGGCTGTTTAGAAATTTAGCCCTTTTTAAAACCTTGTTTTCAGCAGGGTTAAGATAGTGTGCACTGTATACTTAAATCATATCAAAATCCTTTCCCAGTCACAGAAAGTGCAGACGGCACAGTGAACACTGGTGAAAAGCATCCTGTGAGGGAGGACTCAGCACTATCACTGTGGACTGAGGTGCACTGGGTGGGCTCAGGGGCTGATGCCTGGCATTGGGGAAGATTATGGATTCAGCAGTCAGGGTGCAAGAGGGTGAGGGCCGCAACACGGTGGCTGAAGTCTGTTGCCCAAGACTAATATCGCTCAGGCCTGGGCCATAAACCATCCTTCCCTCAGGATGACAACACCCAGTGTTCAATCCCAGCTGTGTCCTTGCCCGGGGCCACCCCATGTCTTGACAGAGTGAGTGCCTGGCACTTACAGCAAACTGGGTCTCCTCCAGGAGGTCCGTAGGGACTTTGGAGGCGTCTCTGGGTACAGACAGTTTCTTCTACTCCCAGTCCACCCTGACTGCATTGAGTGAGTGAACAACTTACTTCAGCCCGGTCTGAGAGCTGGGCCATAACAACGGGCCCAGTTTCTAGGATGTGAGTCCTTTTTTTTTTTTTTTTTTTTTCCTGTTTATAGCCCCACGTTTGGCATTTTTACATAAGGTAAAGAAAACAGGCAAACAAATATAGGAGTAGAAAGAGCCACTGGGTTTTTTCACCTTGCCCCACAAAGGAAAGCTGGTGACAGCAAAGGGTGAAGGAGTATCCTATGTCACATGGCAGACGAGTGGGAAATAGAGATATTCAGAACCTTCCTATAAAGAGAAAAGAAGTGTGCATTTAGTCAAATGGCTCAACCACTGAATGAACAATGAACACAAACTGCTAAAAATGGTTTTGTACTGCAGAGTGACCCACAGGAATCAGGTGTCCTGCACAGAACGAAGACAAAGCACTTTCTGTCTTTCCTCCCTGGGGCCTGGGCTTCTGAACCCACACAAGGGCCAGGGATGGGTGAGAAATGCCTGATTTGTGGCATTCTCACCAGTGTTTGGGGCCTGGTTCTGGATCTCACAGCATTAGAAAAACAGAGGTTTTACAGTGAGGTCCCAGGGCAAAGTGGAGCTGTTGGGGAATTTAGAAGCTAGTGGAGTGGGGGCAGTGAAGGGAGCTGGAAGGGGCTGGGCTAAGAAAGTACAGAGGTGTTTTAAAGAGCTTCTGATCCAGTGCCCTGCAAGGCTGAGGCAGGGAATCATAAACTTAAGCCCAGCATGGGCAATTTAGGGACTTAGGGAGACACTGTCTCAATATTTTTTGAAAAATGTTGGCAATGAGGTTCAGTATGAAGGCCCTGGGTTCAATTGCCTGCTCAAGGAAACATTTATTGCTGTTGACTTCAAATAACTAAAAAAAACAAACAAACAAACCAAAAAAACAAGCTATGTTGACAATTGTTAATTGTATATTCCTTTGTTTATTTGTTTATGCTTTAAGGCTGAGCCATATGCTTAATTTATGCTTTCTTTCCCTTGAAAAAAACTCTCATTATTTTTGGGTTATACTTGTATAGCAATGTGATGCACAGTGCAATGACAGAATTTAAATGTGCAGGTTGCTGGGTTTTGACATCTGAACACACCACGGAAGCCATCGGCTCCATTCAGACAGTGAATATTCACTTGCTTTCATTGTCCCTTGTGTCTGCATTCTAATTGATCTCCTCAGTGGCCCTGGTCCATTCCCTGGGCTTTTGGTTACTCTTCTACAATCTTATCTTGGGAACCAGACTTTTTTGATCTGTCTTTCAGTCACCATATTTGTTTGAAACTCATCAATGTTGCAATGGGGACATGAAGAAAAGGCCTGTTCTTTGAATGCTGCAGTGAAACATATTTTTTAAAATTTACAACCTAAAAAAAAATGTGTGGAAGGTAAATCAGTTTAGAAAACTGCAGGCCACGGGATTTGCCAGGGAATTTCCATGGAAGACATTGTAGGAAGAAGAGAAATGTAAAAGAGAGTATCAAAGAGGAAAGCTCATCAGATGTGATTTTCATACTCATTTATTTTTCTGGCAAGATGATTTTCAGTGGGGCACACTTTATTAAAAACTTTAAGACATCTTTCACTGCTGGGCTAATTTATAACCCATTAACCTGGTAATAAAACTTTCAGCTCACAGGGAAGCAGGTCTTGCTTTAAAACCAAAATAGTCTCCTTTCCTACTCCGGGGATTATTCCTGCTTCTCAGAGCTCTGAGGCCCAGCTCCTGATACAGGGGAAATGGAACTCCAAACCTACTAGATATCTGGTAGAAGTTTGTATGCTCTGAAATCAAAGAATGAATTTTAGAAACAACACAGGTTAAGAACAGAATATATTTATTGTGAAAAATAAAGCCTCTGTCTGAGAGAGAGACAGAAGGGGTCTTTAGTGGGTTGCCCAAGGCCCTGTCTTTTCTAGGTATTTTTATAGAGCAAAACCACAAGGTGAGACAGGTCCAAGATGAGAAAAACATGGGAACTAGTAAGGGCAGTCAGGCATGAGGTGGGTCAGAAATATGATCAACCAATAAGATTCATTGTTCAGGTAAAATTGACCAAATTGGGAACAAATGGGCAAGTGATTCACTTAGGGGGTTGGGATGGTGACTCCTGGCTTCCTCAGGGTGATCTATACCTATTTAAAATACCAGTCCGTGATGTTTGTACTAAGAATGTGGTTGCATTTGTTTTGAGATCAGGCCCTCAGCAGAAGTGTCTGTCTCCACAAAGGTTGTAAGGTATCTGCTACTCTGCCCTGGCTCCCTCCAAGGCCCAGCCCTGCCTGCCTATATTTCCAACTAACTCAGCTGCCTGCAACACTGGGGTGCAGCACTGAGCTGGAGGCAATCTCTTTCCTTCTTCATTCAATGTCTCTGCTTTGAAAGCTACCGTATGCTATCAGGAATGACTTCATGGATTGGAAGGTGACACACGATTGGAATGGTTGAAAGAAAATGGAATTGATTGCCTCACAAATTTAAGTTTAAAAAGAGAATTTATCAGCTGACCAAATAGTAAAGTCTAGGACTGTGCTTGTCTTCTAGCATGGCTGGACCCCTGAGATACAAATATGTTTCCAATCTTTGGTCCTCGTCTAGCAGAGCTTACGCCTCCATTATTCTCCACATTCCTTTCTTTCCTTGACATATTACTCCCTATGGGAACGTTGCAAACTTGCATTTAAGAATTCACATCACGTGATGCTCTGTTTCAGGAGTGAAAACCAGAAACCCAAATTCACTCACTTTCTGTGGCCCAGCAGAGGGAGGCAGAGTGAGATGACCTGAATCAGGAACCCCCATCAAGAACTAAGTCCCAGAGCCATATCCTCGAGATCAGAGAGGAACGACTCCTGGAGGAAAACCATATGGAAAATGGAGAAGGGCGCAGCAAAGGTCTAGTGCTGACATTCTGTTTAATAGTTTCATATCTGGTGTGTTAGAGTTTTCTGGTGCAATAGAGAGGTGAAAAGTAAAAAGAAAAAAAAAGAAAAGAATGGGTTTATTAAGATCATGGGTAGGAGCACACAACCCATGGCGGTTGGGCTGTCTCCTTTGACCCGACACAGAGAGGCAGAGGGTTATGTCACCTCTGATCAGAAGTGGCACATGGGGCAGATGTTGATGATATTTGAGGAACTGATTGGAATTTTCTTTGCACTTAAACAGGGAGGGAAGTAGCAGTGAAAGCTGAAGAAGAAGCAGGAAGTGGAAAGTGTTCCCGCTTTGGCCTTCTGCCATGTTAGACCACCGCCAGAGTTGTACAGTAATTTTTCCTAGGGCAAGAATATTTCATGGCATAAATTGTACCTCACTGCTGAGCTAACTCTTCTTCAGGGAGAAACCTTTTAATCATCTTTACCTATTCCTCTAACACTATAGACAATATCAAGAAAAAAATTCAAATGACTTGCAATTCTATCACACAAGCTTGTTAGTCATGCAGATGCATACACACACATATATAGGTGCTGTATATACAAGTATTTACACATGCATGTTTATATATTAAGTAATATTGCAAAAATTAAATCATTTGTGCTTGTTTTTAACCCACCTGTATCTTTGCTTAATGTTTTCTTTATATAAGATTTTCTTTGAAAAGTGTCACAACTTTGAATGACTAATATTTCACACTGAAGATGTGCTATATTTTATTTAAAAACACACTTAGAATTGTTCAGGTGATTCTCAAGCTGTTTTCACTATTAATAATCCAGTAAATAATACTTCTAAATATCTGTATTGTTTATGTATGGAAAAATGTAGGTGAAAGAGTTTGATTGTTTTTGAAGTGATTGGCACCCATTATCAAATTACATTTGAGAATTTACACTGTCTTTCATCTTACTAAACATCAAGCAATTACAAAGTCAAAGAAGTGCACCTTTATGAGGGTTGGTTCAGATTATTATGCATCTGCTCCTAGGTTGGCTTCCAGAATCTCACTGCCACACCTTTCCCCAGAGTCTGGGGTGGTGCTGAGTCTTTGAGATGTACTCATGAGATTCTTGTGGATTTGTTTCTGTTGATATTGCATAAATTGCCAAGCAGATCTTAAAGAACTGAAGGAAGAAGGCTTATATGTTTGTTATGTAGGAGAATACCTGCTGTGCCACAGTTCTGACAGTGTATTAATCCAACAGTAATGAAAGAAATGTGTCATAATTTTAAAAGTGTGTACAAAACTGTAAGTGGGTGTTGAGTATTAATGGGTATCCCTTTTACTCTCCAGTTCTTGCTCTTGTTCACCATTTGAAAAGTACACTTAATGAATGTTAGTTTTATCATCATCATAGTAATTAATGTGAGTAAACTCTCACAGCATGAAGTACTGGGAGAGAGTGCCAATCAGCCTTTCTAAGATCTTCAATGTGTGGAAGGGGCAAAGAATGCAAAGATATCAAGGAAATGCAGGAATAATCAGCTACAGCATCAACTGGTCTGCCACCACTCCCCGTATCAGGGTCCCTTCTGGGCTAAACTATTAGATCTAGCCTTGCATATATTATCAAATTAAATAAAAATGTATGAGGTAAAAGACTATGAGAATTGTTGTTTGCTATAATTTGTGTTGGAGAAATTAATTTGCTTCCCTGAAGTCATATATATCATTAATTGACAAGAGTCAATTGCTACCGGTTTTCATAAAATTACCTTTTTTCTTTTAGCACTGGGTCTTGAGTACAAGACCTCATGCACACTAATCAAGCGCTCCACACTGAATTACACCATCAGCCCTAATTTTTCCCATGTGATTATCTAGATTTACTGCAAAGGTCAGTTTCTTCGCACTTGGCTGGATTTAGAGCATCTCAGGGTTATGCCATGAGCTACAAAGTGGTGATTACAGGCTCCAACGGCAGCAACCTATGTTTTTTAGAAATAAAAACTGGAAATAGAAATTTGCATTTCACTAGTAATTTCTTTTGTATCACATATTGAACTCATACCTGGATTTCACTTGTTAGGTAGGTGCTTATGCTGCTGAGTTAAATCCCTAGCCCTTTAGAAATTTTTATTTCAAACAAAACGACATTTAAAGATATGATACATTTGGTTGAGGAGTTTCTGTGTATTAATGTAGAATAATAAATGGATCTATTTTCTTTTCATTTTTATTTTAAAATGAAAAAAGGGGATATAGAATTTCATAACAAAGATAAAAGGGGATTAATTGTTATCTTCAAATTGGTTGCTCAGATTATGAGATATAGGCATGAGAAAAATCACAAAACAAAAGCACAAACTATTACTTTTGATGAATTAACAGAGATTAGTAGTATAATTATATATCTTGTATCCATCTATCCATCTATAATCTTTCCCTTCTTTATTTTTTGAAATAACCACTGTTTCTCATACTCTTTGGATGCCCTTTCTTGGTTGGCGGTGGTATGTATTAATATAACTGTAGTGAGATTTCTTAGCAGTCATTGCAATTTTCAAGACTGTATCATTTGTATTGTTCAGAAATGGCAGTTTCATTTTTTTAAAACATCAGTCTCTTAAATCGACCTCTCAGTCACTGCTGATGGGAAGGTGTAAGGACAGAGACCCACAGGGAAACTAGTCATGCTGTTTCAAATAAGGTAAATATATACTTAACTATAAATGACCCAAACATTGGGCAGTTGAGTATATGTCTAGGGAAATGGAAAGAGTCCCACAAAACCTGTACACAAATATTCATAGCAGCTTTATTTATAAAAGCCAAGAACTGGAAATAACTCAGATGTCCTTCATCAAGGAAATGGTTAAACAAACACATACACTCACATATATGGAACTGTTTACCACTAAGATATAATAAACCGTTAATATGAGCAGTGGTTTGGATGGCGCACCTAAGTTACACTGACTAAAAAAATTAACAAACACATACAAAATCCCAAAGGGCTCCATACTAGGTGCTTCAATTTGTGGGAATTAAAATGACAGAGTTACAGTGACAGAAAACACATCAGAGGTTATTAGAGATTGGAGTGACAGGGGAGATTTTTTTTTTTTTTTTGAGGATTAGGGATTTTTTTTTTTGTTTTGCTAAGAGTGACTATTAATTGAGTCTACTTATGAGTTAGATGTTATCACAAGGCCATACACCAAACACAGAGAGGTATGGAAACCAGTGCATGCCAATACTGGTGTACCTGGATTAGCAGAACTGCACTGTGGTGACTTTCTGGATTTCGAGTATATATGGCCTTTATGCAGCATTCTAGTTTTGAGTGATGATTCTATAAAGATTTTAAACTAAAATATTTGTAGTTCTTGTGAGTCTTAAGTTATTTTAAATGAAATCTTGTTTTCCAATTTAGCTTAGCAGTGAGTTTAAAGCTCCTTCCAAGCACTTAAAAGTCTTAAAAGAGTTGGTCCGGGAACTCCAGGGCTTGCTTACTATTTCTTCTGCCTTTGGAAGAGAAGATGCAGTGTTTCTTTTCATGGCCTGCTCTTGGTGAGCCAGTTGCCTGTTTCTTTGTTGCACTTGCTGCTTTCTCATAACAGGGAGTTGGCTATAGTAAAGTTGTCCTGAGAATTGCAGACCATATAGTAGAATAGTGATCCTGGTCTCTACTTACTAGATGACAGTAGCTACTTCCCAGCTGTCTGTAGATATGTCCAGTTGTTCACTGGCAGATAACATGATTCCTGATTAAGAATCTGCCTTATGTCTGTTATCTGTTAAAATGTGTCAGAGGCCATTGGTCTGGCTGAGCCTCTGCATCAAGTCCTACAGACCAAACTAAGTTGTTTATTTGAAATTCTGAGAAATTAGGAGAGTGAGACATAGCAGCCACAACCTCAAAAAAACCAATTTTATCTGACATGATGAAAAACTCTCCTCTGCCTTGACCTTCAGAATAACTTGTGATGACCAATCTGTATTTTATTTTCTGTTTCTTTTCAGCCCCTTTCTGTCTACAAAACCAATCGCTGATACTCAGATCATCAAACACTGATTGTGTTTTACAAAAATGAAGTATTACTCAATTCTAGAATTGCAAACAAAAATAACTACTATCATTAAACTAAATTCATTGTAATTTTGTCTTTGGGCCCACACTCAATGCCCATGATGGCAAGGTGAGAATGGGCAGGCTCCTGCTGGTCTCCATGAGGAATGAACGCTCAAGTCCAAAGAACAGTTAAATCCTTGGCTCCAACTTTCAGCTGGCTCACAATTGGTGACAAAGTGTTGTCTCTGTCCTCTACTGATTGGCAGTACACACAGGGCAGTCAGTTTTGTCTCCTGTCTGAGTCAGTGTGGGATGTATAGGCTTCTTCTTGTGTAATGAAGAGGTTGCAAGTATAACATTAAGTTTAAAAATTTTGTGAATATAGTGACTATGGAGAGAAATAATAACTGTAATGCCAAATTAGTTCAGGCCTGTCTGTTCCAAAAATCTTTTCCACCCACCACACTTCATGAAGATCTCCCCCTTCAACTTCCTAAGTTTTTAGAGTCTGCTGTCATTCGTTCATTCCCTGGGTGCATAGCCAAAGTGATTTGGATTAATCACCTAATAAATAATATTCAACAGTCTGACAACCACCAACACCATAGACTATCAGGTGAAAATACAAAGAGATGGAATAGAAAACAACTCAGAGTCTGATCCCTTTATTAACAGGTGAGGCACACAGAGGTCTTGTCTTCCAGATGCTGTAAGCCTACAGAAACAGGATGTACCCAGGTTTCTCACCCAGGGGCAGTGACCTGTTAATGCAAGTACTTTCTGAAGGTAAGAGTTGTTATGGTTTATGCCAGATGAGCCCTCCCCCCATCAACTCTCATGCAATCATGGATATGGCTGAATCTAGCGTTGGTGATTGGTTCATTGTTTAGCCTCAAATTGGTGGTGTGAGTGCTACACCCGCCCAGGGGTGGAGCCAGCATACAGTGTAATGGAGGGGGAAAAGGTGTCTCTCTCATTTGCTGTTTGTGGTTGCTGTTTGTGGCCACCATGAGCCGCTGGCCCTCCACCATGTCATTTTGTCTTGGAGCCAACTGAGTATGGACAGAAACCTCCAACCTGTAAGAAATACTTTCCCTTCCCTAACTTTGGGCATCAGATATTTTGTCTCAACAATGAGAGAAAAAGTAACTAAAAAGGGTGTTCTATAAACCATGTAGTATGGTAGCCAAGATTATTAAATATGCAGCCACATGGAGGTGGGTTCAAATTCTAGTTTCACGATTAAACTGCCAAAGTGATGTTGCAATACTGGTCACACTTCTAAACTTACCTGTAAAATAGAGATGATAGAATTCAGTCCATATAATTTTGGTGATGATTCAGAGAAATGATGTATTTAAAATGTCCAGGACAGGTTCACCCAACAGCAGCTACTTCACCATCTTCACTGTCTTCACCCTCGTCAAATCAAGTGTTTTGGAGTTTGAAAAGCTCTTTCACATACATTTAATCTTCTCAACCCACAGGTAGCTTTTGGGAGCAGGTGTTAGTGACATTTTCATAGGTGAAGAAACAGGTTCAGAGGGTGAGGACATTTGTCTAAATCCACATTTCCTGTCAGCTACAAAGCACAAGCCTGTCATCTGACACCTAGCCTCATGCTTCTCCAAGGCTGGTGCCTCTCAGTTAAGTCTTCTGTCCTTGAAGGCCATCCCACAGTTTTGCACGTCATACATACACTTGGGTAAATATTTGCTAGGGGCAACTCTTCTACTGTTTCCTGTATGTTCATTTCCCTCTCCCACCAACACAGTTAAACTCAACTATTAGAGGTCACATCTTCATCGTGGGTATCTAATGGTTTGGAGTGGAAACCACAGTTTTTTTTTTCAAAATGCTCATGGATGAAGTTACAGTAACTAAGGAGGTAGGATGTGAACTCAGATGTCTGAGAAGCTCATTACAGAAAGAACTGTATGAAGTCAGAAACAGAGCCCCGATTTACTTGGAGCAGAGGTCTAGCAGATAGAGTAGGACTACAGAAGATCACTGGGCCAGTTCTCAGTGAGGCTCTTTGAAACACCTGTGTGAATTCCTAGCAATGAAAGAAAATGTCAAAATTCAGTGGGGCAAAGAGAAGAACACATGAGAGATACACTTTGACAGTATGATTAGTACAATCCACATATTTCATTGCTTTATGTTGGTACTGCATATTGATAACAATTTACATGTAATATGATTTTGGCATGGAGCTGAAATTTATGATTGTTTAATTATTCTAAAATCTGAATAAAAGCCTGAGCCACAGATATAAAAATGCTTGTGGGAGGAATTGAGGGGGAGGGGAAAGCCTGTGGGACGTGCATCCTGGGAGCAAGAGCAAGCACAAGGTTGAGGAAGACAGAGAGATGACAGATGCCAAATCCATGCCAGTGACTTGATGGGGTAGAACTGGTCATTCTCGAGGGGTTACACATAGCTGAGGGAGGGGAGGTGGTCTGAGGTTTCCCAAACCACCTTCTATGGTGCTGTAGGAAAAAGGATAGAAGGGGAATGTAGGCAGAGAGGCCAGTGAGGATGCTCAGGAAGCAGTCTGGGCAAGAAGTGATGACAGATTAGATCCGGAGCATCATGGTGAACACGGAGAAATTGTACAACTGAAGTCATCTTTTAAGTGTTCTCTCTGATACATGGGTGTTTTTAACGAGGAAAAAAAGGGTTGAATTTTAAATAAGGAGCATCTCAGCCCAAGTACTTTTTGGCTTAGTGTAGTAGATAGACTTACATTGGCTGAATGCATATGTGTTGAGTGTCTGTTAAATTCTGTCTTTGTGTACAGTCTAATATGTTGGGCGTCTCTTTAATGATCTGGCTTTGTTACCACATAGAAATCCACTCCCCAATTAGAAGCAGAGATTATGACTTCTGTAGCTGTATTCTCAACTACCTGTGATTACCCTCATTGTTGATTAAAGAGATAGAGAAAGGAGAGGAAGGAAAGGAAAGAATCCTGTAACTCCTCCCAGAACCCGAGGAGGCACTCATCATATCCTGTGAGCCAAGGTACGAAGAATATCTGGGAACTAGTTCTGAGGGTGAAGCTTCCCATGTTGTGATGCTGGATTTTGCGAGACTGGCTCGTGTTTTGGAACATTCTTTGGGTGGAAATAGTCGGGTTATGAGTCTCTGTTGGGCAGACCAGACAGAATGACCAGGGTACTCAGAGTCCTTAACCAAACACAGTGAGGTTGGTGTCTTATGTGTTCTCATCTGGGCCTGCTGCTCTGTGGGCTTTTGTGGGAAGTGAGTTTATACTACAATTTCCTTTACTAAGCCTATGAGATCCACTGACCTTGCCAGCAATCTAAAGCTTGTAATATCTGAACTCACCACTGTGTTCTCTGGGCTAAGTCCAAATCACCTTCCCTGTAGTGTAAGGATAAGCAACATGGGCTCTCCTCTCTCAAGTAAAATTTGATAAACACTCAGGAGTGCTACATCTGTCTGCAGTGATGATGATGATGATGATGATGATGATGTTGACCATAAAAGCAATACTAAAAATTTGTCAAGCACTCGAAATGTGTCAGCACTATTCTGAATACCTCATATGTGTTAGAAAGTTAATCTTCACAATAGTCCCATGAACTAAGCACAGAGTGTTAGCAATGTTCCCAAACAGATGTAGTGTGGAAGTAATAGGGCTGGTAGGTGACTTGTGTAGTGACCTTGTGCTTTTTTCATGTTCCTTCTGTCTGCTCCACTTCTCCTAACATTACTTTTCATAATATATCATGAGAGTATAACCTAAATGCTTCTTTGAATTGTTAAGAACTGATTTGGAAAATCTGTGAGTCCTCCTAAGTTTCCCTGGTGATCCCTAGTGTGTGCTGCCATTACAGTAAATTTCATTGTGCATTTACACGTTTGCCTAGATCACTAACCCCTGAGCTCCAAGAAGGATAACACCAGGCTTCATATTCCTAGGATCTGAACCAGATCAATGCCTATAGAAATGTCTTGTGAATGAATAAAGAAAGAATAAATAAAACTACTCCAGTTATCTGAACAGAGTCAGCAGAACAAACGTCAGAGAAGCCTGAGCAGATGATATACGGAACATGCTCTGAAGTGGATATAGATCCATGGAGAATCCTAGTTCCAAGGCACTGAACCACTTCTTTATTTTTCTAATAGAGCTACCTCAACCCCTCTCCAAGGAAATGGTTCCACTGGAGCAACACCTTCATGTAATGTAACCTCTTTCCTCCAACTGACCATGATCCAGGAAAGCTCCCAACCCGAATTGAGCCTAAGATGCAAGTTGGAAGTGGTTACTATGAGGAATGGAAGAGGTGTCAGCCCAAGAATGTTGGAACCATATGAGCCAGGAAGCTTGTTTGTGGCAAGTGTGAAAAGTGAGTTGGTACTAGGGGGAAAAAGTCAAGTTTATAAATTCAAATAAACTTCTTGGGTAGAACTTAGTACTCTAGCGACTGAGACCAAAGACTCCAGGAGAAAAATATCTCTATTATAGCCCAGTCAACATTATACTCAATGAGTGAATAGGAACTCAAGAAGAGAAAATAGCTAGATGAAGGGAAGGCAGAGGTGGTCCTGATTATCTTGAACTGGAGAGTTTTGTATTTCATTTTCACTCAGAAAATTTGCTCCAAAGACTGTGACAGGAGTTCCTTTGGATATCCAGGTGATTACTAGGGTTTCCTGGGAGGTTTCTATGGATGCCAAGTTCTGGACTCCAGCCTGTGGAAATTCTGATGCAGTTAGTCTGAGTGGAGTTATAGAGTCTGCATGTCTGAGAATGTTCTCCAGGTGACTCTGCTGAGCAGCCAGGTTTTCAGAGCCCCACAGACTCCATCACCCATGGCTCACTGTCTCCTGGTTGTCAATTATTTATCACATTAAGTGAATATTTAGGTAGCATCAATTTGTTGTTTTTTCAGGGGATACTTACTATCAAATATATGTAAGGCATGGCACAAATTGCTTGCATTACTTTTAAAATTTCCTAATAAGAAATCAGTTACTACTTCCTTTCAATGAACAAACACCCCACAAAACAGTACTTCCTTTAGAGTAAGAAGTTTCATGGCTCTACACAGTGTAAGCCAAAATCTCTTTATTATGTGTGAAGTCACAAATCCCATGCTATAAGAAGCATGTGGTCTTTTTTAAAAAGTCATTTTTATTACCCTAAGTTGGAATCATTTATTCTGACCTGCTCTGGCTCTTTCTCTTAGGGGTGGGGTACAGAACTCATCCAAGGTAAACTGGAAAGTGAAACTATCAGGAAAGTAAATTATACCATTGTGAAGTATAAGGCGAGTTTGAAATTTAAGTCTATGGTTAGAGATACAGAAAGTCATGGTGCTGGTGACTTCCTGTTCAGAGGGGAGGTTACTAAACTGTCATTCTGTAAATGTTGATCCAGGCACCTGGGGTTCTAGTCACCGTTAGTGAGCACCTGGACACATTAGTTAAGTACTCCCTCTGTCTGGATCTCCACATCCTTCTTTCACATTGAGAGACTGCATCAGATACAGTGATGCTCCAAACTGAGGAATTGGGAACCTTGAAGAATACTGAATTAGCTGTTAAAAGTTGTCACTTTAGTTGGTGATTTGGTGTCAAACACAAACACAAAACTGGAGTACTGAAATTACATGACTGACATTAGATCATCTTCATTCTTTTCCTCCTAGCTCTAGAGAAAATTTACTTTTGGATCCACCCTACCAGGTATACATATCATTTATGCATAATATGATATTAAATAACAAACACCCATTTTCAAAATATTTAGGTACAAACATCCTATGAGGAATTCTTGGAAGACACATGTTTTGGTTACTTTTCTTTCATGATTGAGAATAAATACCTGACACCAAAAATTAAGAAAAGAAAAGTTTATTTAACTCAAAATTTGTATATTGAAATAGACATTTCAGTCTATAATTGGTTGGCTCTGAGGCAGGCATGTGGCAGAGGGGCACCAGTTCATTACGGTGGAAGATAGCAAAAGCCTTTGTCCCTTATATTGTATGTAGGCCACAACCAAGGTGGGTTTAGCCCTCACACTCCTAAACCCACCATTGAATCATGAATCAATCACAAATTCTGTAAGTCTGCCCCTATGACCACATGAGGCTTTGGGGGGATATTCAGACCCAAACCATAACACTGATTTAGGAAACATTTTTATTCTATTGTGATCATTATTCATTTTGTTTTAGTTTCCTTTTTGTTTATTTCTTACTTTAAATTAAATTTATTTTAAACTGATCTCTAAAATCATAAAATCATACATGGGAATGAAATGTACCACTTAGTATTTTAATATACATATACATTATGTAATGGTTAAATCAAGCTAAACATGTGTGTTTCCTACAACATTTACCATTTATTTATAATAAATCCTTTACTCTCACCTTATAAAGGATAGAGTCCATCCTGGTTGTTTATAGCCACCCCTGTATACAGTGGTCCATAAAAACACAGTCCTTATACTTACAGATTTACTTTTCCTCTTTTTTTCCCATTCTATTTTCCACCTCTGGTACCCACCACCCTACCCTCAATTCCTATTTCCTCAAATTCTATTTCTCAGTTCAGCTTCTCTGGATCCCACCTAGAAGTGATATCAAACACCATCATTCTTGGTAGGACTAGTGCTCTTTCCGTTCTGGCTGTGCCTGGGCCCATGGTGTGATTATCCCAGGACATATGTCACGTTCTTTTGTGCTGTTGTATCTTTCCTCTCCCAATAAACACTTGGCAAAGGCCAAGTCTCCTTTAATTCTGCATTTCTCAGACTTGACACTGACTGATTACAGTGCTCAATTATAGAATAAATGCATCAGTGGTTAAGACCCAAGATATTTGCTCATCCATCATATATGTGCTGAGATGGAGGTGACAGATTGGATAGATTCAAATTTAAGATAAATTTAACCTAAGTTCCCTTCGCATCTCTATAATATCAAGCATTATGCCTCCTTTCAGAATCAGCTTTGATTTACTCTGTCTTCCTTATTGGAAGTGTATTCAGGTCTTTATTCTATATTCCAGGTGCATGCAGTTTGTTTGGATGTGCTATTTACCCTCTCATGTCATTTATATCAACGTCTTTACACCTGGTGATAATTGCAGAGCCTGAAAAACAAATTCCCAACCAGAGAGGAAAGGCTAATGAATCCTTTCGGTGACAAGATAAATACCCAAGCTTCATCTTCCAAGGAGCATTTACTCTAAGTGGCAGTTACATGCTTTTGTTTTTCAGTAATAACATATTCAGTTCTATGGTGAATGAATTTTCTGATTCTTGTAGCTATTTAAAACTTATAGTACAAGTGCAATGTTCCAAAATGTTTGTGGCAATTACTGAAGCAGTCTTTCTAGCTGACCTTGGGCCTGCAGGCTCATTCCATGCATGTGATTCAGAATAGACAGAAACCAGTTCAGAGTTAGGACTGCTGGAGAGTGACTGGGATGCTGACATATTTGATGCTTGCTTCACAGTTGAAACCTTTTCTGTCTCAGTTAAGCTCTGTTCAGCTAGGATGAGTTTTTTTGAGTGTGTAGTTACTGTCAAGCTGTATCCAAATGAGCCTCTACTTCCCTCTCTGTCTGGGTCTTCTGCTATTTGCTAATGGACTCTCTAGAACTTATGGCCAGTTCTCAGTGGGCTGGCTCTGAACCAGAGGAACTGAACACTAAGAGTCTTTCAGCTCTTTCTATTATCAGATATGATACTGAACACTCACTGTGCCCAAGAGTGGATGCAGCCCTTTAAGACATATAAAGATGTAAAGGTTAGCTTTGTCCTCAGGCAGCTCACAATCTACAGGAGAAAAATGAATGTCACAGAAGATGGTGACTCAAGCAGCACCTGGAAACAGCCATGAGTTTGTATAACTGATCTGAAATTGAGGGCTGGAGTTAGAATTCTCACTTGCCTGACTTTCCAAGGAGATGACGATGAATTTGACCTTGAAAGACAGAAGAATTTCCAACAGTGGCAGTAAAGAGAGAAGGTGATCCGGGCCTCTATGTGTGAAAATGTAGATAATGGAGTGTGAATGAGGAATGCTCACATTTTCTGGGTCATAGCAGAAACTGAAACATGATTTTGAAAGCAAAATTAGATTTGTAATAGTGGCTTTTGATGGTAAGCTTACGTAACTGGACCTTAACATTGGTAGAGGCTGTTTGCTTTGATTGCACGAGCCTTAGACTGTCAAAAGGAGAGATTTTAACCGGAGGTTTATTGAAAGATGATGACTTGGGCAAGACTGGGAAGAACTCAGAGAACATTGAGGAAGTTTACATAAGAGATTAAGGTGAGAGATAAATGAGACCCTGGAAATTATGGAGCCACAGGAACAGAAGAGGAAGGAGCCTTCCTAGCCATTCCATTCCTATCCTGGCTTTCATTCCTTAACTCTTTCATTGAGATACCAAAAAAACTCATGGATTCATGTTATTAGGACCAATTCCCAACTGCCAAGCTATTCTGCCTCTCTACTGCTGCTTGCTTAGCCCACGCAAGCCCTAGACCACCAGAGGTGAGGGCCTGATATTTGGAGAATGATCCAAATTAGTCCCCATTGATGGAAATAAATCTGACCCCAAATCCTGGGTGTTGTTTCAGTGTTTCTGCTTGCCATTTCAAACCACTGGGTGTCATAAGTAACTCATGAACACTAACAATATCAAAAAATCCCAGGTCTAAACTCCTCCCCTTCAAATTGATGCAGTGAAAGCCCAGAAAATGAAATCACTTGTCCAAATCTCACAGGTAAGAAGGGTGTA
Source organism: Cavia porcellus (assembly GCF_034190915.1). Taxonomy (NCBI): domain Eukaryota; kingdom Metazoa; phylum Chordata; class Mammalia; order Rodentia; family Caviidae; genus Cavia; species Cavia porcellus. The sequence goes on along the minus strand of NW_026947500.1, from coordinate 50,418,568 downwards.
GATAAGACTGAGGCCCAGGTCTGCAGCAGAAATTCCATCATCACACGGAAGGAAGAAGCCAGTTGGAGAATTTGTCCTTTACTGACAGCTCACACACACCCAGGCCTGTAGCTCCAACTGCTTAGGATCAGCTGAGGAAGAATGGGGGTGTCACAAAATAGCCTGCCAATAGCCCCACAGGAGCTTGTGTCTCTCACTACCATCAAGATGATTTTGCATAAGTCAGGAAGTTAGAATTTGGGTAATTTCATTTAGTGGCTACTGGTTCCTTTTAGAGTAGCATCATAAAGCATAAGCTGATCTGAATTTGGGCACCACTTGTTGGAAGTTATATCACTGTCTCATTATCAACCACAAGGATCAACTCCAGAGGGCAGGATGGTCTCTGTTAAAAATAAACTCATATTCTGGGAGTCCTGATCCCAGCCTGGAAAATTTACTCAGACTCTGTCTAAAAAAAAAAAAAAAAAAAAAAAAGAAAAAAAATTAAAAAATTAAAAAGAGTTACATGAGGTTCAGTGCAAAGGCCCTGGGTTCAATCCCCAGTACTGCAGAAATGAAGAAAATGAAGAGCAAAAGCAAAATATTACAAAGAATACTTGGGTGAAAGGTAGACAGCCTTGCCACTGTGTCACAACCATCTCTATTCCAGAAAAGAAGGTGTGATACACCTGATAACCTTTAAGAGCAAATGCATAAATAACACAAATTAGATCTTCCATATGGAAAAAAAACAAGTGCATCCCTTTCCCCAAACAATTAAAAACCTACACATATCATTAACAAAATCAAACTCAGGGAAACACCCAACTCATTAACAAAATCAATCTGAGGGAAAAAAAAAAAAAAAAAAAAACACGCTCGTTTTGCCATATAGGAGATGGCACAAATTAAGATCCATTCAGAGGTAGCATTTAGATGGATAACAATCCAAAAGTCTGCGAAGTCATTTTTGATAGAATTTTCTGCGTGGAAGGGAACCATCTGATAGAATTTTTGGCACGACTAAAAAGATAAGTATGAAATAAAAGTGGCCTTTATTTTAAGAATGTGGAGAGAGACTCCATGACCCTCTGGGTTTGGCATTCTTTCCGCCAGACACGTGGTGTGGGGGCATACGCGTAGCTTAGGTTTGTGGTGGTGTTTAAGGGGCATTAGTGATGCACAGGTAGCCCATTGGTATTCATTTCGTGCCACAGGTAAATTGCCTAGGGGCAGGAAAGGTGACCTCAAGATAGAGCCCCTTGGTTCCATCTGCCAGCCTCCCTACAGCTACAGTGTCCCATCTGGGCCAAAATCCTTTCAGTTTCCCAGTGTGCTCTGGGGAAGATGCCAGGCAGTACTAACAGGACTAAGGATTTCCTATCCCAGCACAAGGCAACAAAGCAACTTTTTCAAAGACTCTGAGCTCTTGGTCTCATTTATGCAAACTGAAATCTGCACAAAGGTATTCATTTTATATTAGCAACAGCCAAGAAACAACCCCTGTTTCCACCAATATAAGATTGAGAACATGTTGTTCACTTCTGCTTGAGGATAGTAGGTGGCAAAATGAGAAATCAGGTGCTGCTGTGGAGAGCTCTCTGATGTATATTTGTACTGAAACAAGGAACATGCAGGATCATTTGCATAATATATTGTAGTTGGGTAATGAAGGAAGAGAAGAACATGAAATTGTATTTGCAGTGGTTCAGGAACTAATTCTTTTCCCCATTCTGGTTGCAACCACTGTACTTGCATGTCCATAAACACTTGAATAATGCCCAGAAAGCAAATGCAAACTATATTTAATTAATAAGAGGATGGGAATAAAGCATGGAATGATAGGGACAGGAAGCCAGGAAACTTCCCAGAGAGCACCTGGTTCACATGGTTAATGAATGCATACCCAATTTGCCTATTCCAAAAGTAAAAAGAAAGTTAACTCCTAGAAGGGACACACATGTATAAAGTAACTTTGGGCAAGCTGCTTAAACTTCCGGAGCTTTGACTTTCCCATGTATTAAATGGGGGAATGACAGCTGTGGAGCCTCCTTTCAGTCATTCACACAAATGCCAGCCAGGTCTCTCCCTGTCTGCATCCCTGTGAAGCTGTCCTAAAAGTGGTGCTCTGGGGACCTCCTGCATGTGATTATTCCACACTGGGCCCTGAGACAACCTACTCCCAGAGGAGCCTTCTCTGATGGCTGTGCAGTAGAATTCCTCTTCACTCATTAATCTCTGACCTGTCTCTATTTTGGCTTCATAACTTTGATTGTTAGGGAAATTTCCCTCTTTTTTCATTGTTTTGACGTTTTGTGTCTTTCTCTTCACAGACCCCATGCCAGAATGGCATTAACTGCTTTGTCATGGCTAAGTCCAAGAACCCGGAAGGATGCCTGTGGCCTGAGACATAGATTATTGATGCGTGGGTGACTGTGCCCCATGCGAGTGCACAAGCAGACTTGGGCAACATCAGCTGTTCCTTATTGATGAGGAGGTGTCAGAATCAGGTTGCACTGAGCCTTACTTCCCCTCTGGTTATCCAGCTTTGTAAAAATTCATGGATTTTCTTTGGTCATTGTTTACTGTTAACCACAAGACCCAGATGGGCAGCATTTGATTTAAGAGTTAAGGAAATGGAAAAGACTTTCTCCAAGCAAGCCTTCCATTCTGGCTCCCTGGAGGAGGTAGCTTTGATATTTAATTTGACCTTTGTTCCTGCACTCTCACTACATTCTCAGGCTGATTTCCTTCTCTAACAGGCAGAAATCCAAGGATTATTTTCTTCTCAAGGTGTGAGCTAAAGCAACCTGCAGAGGTGTGCCTGACATCTGACAATTTCCTAATTATTTGCATATCTTATCAGCCAGAAGAAGCTTAATTATCTCTCCTTTTGCCAAATCCCAGGAGAGAAAGCTGTGCCTCTGTTTGCTTTTTCTTTTCTTAAGAAAGGTGATATGTATCTTTGAATTTGACTTCACCTTGGGAGTGGAAGCAGAAGAGAAGACACAGTCACACAGGTCTTCAAGATATTTTGTACAAATGGATTTCTGAAAACTCTTTTTATGGTTTTACAGATATAAATATTTAGCATGCCATAAGGGAATTAGACCCTTCACTGTACCATTCATGTAGGGGTGCAAGTTAACTTTTCAGGTAGGTTAAAGTAGGTTATAATATTTAAAATTATGTGTCCATCTATACGTGTGTCTGTATGATACCAACAAAATCAGACAGAGTGGGCAACTACTCTCCAGCTATTTTGCCTAATGTCAGCAGTTTCTTCAGCTAATTCCAGGTTTCTCAGTTGCAAATGTTGAGATGTTCATTATTGGGTTGATTACTTCTATTTTTCAAGAGATGTGCATAGGTAGAATGAATGAAGTCAATGACAGGGGAGATTTCTGTAGTGTTACCAGCATCATGGTGGGAGGCTTTACAGATTCTTCCTTGTACATTAGAGCATAATGAGATCTCCAAGCTGTGAGTCTGGAGTGGGGGAAGGAGTGATGCTATGCAGACACTCATTTCAGTGCTTAACCTACTTTAACCTACCTGGCAGTGTCAACCCTTGTCTGGGTTAACAGCTGTTGTCTACCTGGTGTGGGGGAAAAGGCTCCCTAGGTCAATGCTACTTTTGTGGATCAGAGAATTGTAGAAGATACAGTGTCTTATTTCAGGAAGACACTGGCTCCAAATCTTGTGATTTTCCTCTGTTCAGTCCTTTCCCAATGTGAAATAACCTGGTTTCTAATCAGAATTTCTGACCAGTGATTAAAACAGATGAGTCCAAGGATTTCCTGTATCAGTTTATAAAAGGTTCAAAGGCAGGGTCTGTATCTGGTTCAAATTTATGCCTTCCATTGGTATGAGATGTGATAAAAATGGCGTGTGTTCCAGCAGAAAATTATTACAGTAAAAGAGACACTGAGACTAATTCCTCTTCAAATGTTCCCCTTTCCTGTGGAGCACATTACCCATCTTTCTTGCCACTTTCTGAAGCAGTTTTGGAAGTCCGCTTTCATGAGTGTCTTTGGTTATGCTGTTGTGGCCACCTCAGTGTCCTGGTCAACTCAAAACATTGATTTTCAGGGTCCTCTTGAGCCGGCAATCTCATGATGACAGACCTGGTGAGGTGGGTGAAGACACATGGTTGTGTTTTCTACTAGCCTCCTTTTTTGTGGGTTGATGCTTGCAGGCAAAACTCATGGTATTTTTGGTCACATCTTTCAAAGAGACTCAAGAAGGGTGCCTTGGAACTCTTCAGAACACTTCAGCAAGTGGTAAGAATGATAAGTGTTCCCAGCCAGGAGCGGTGTACCGAGTAGGATTCATGGTGATGTGTCTTAGTGTAATACATATTTAAATGCAAACATTCACCATGTTGTTATCATACCATTCTTTACCTTTACAGAGTGCTTGGGAATGCTGCAAGATCCTTCATATTCATTATTCTAATACTAACACCAATTATTAGAAGCCAGTTATTATCTGTCTTACCGAGAAGGGAACAGACTCAGATGAAGGAGTCATCCAAAGTCACAAAGCTGGTAGCAATTAGTGACGAGGTTTCAGACGTCTTTTTTTTACATCTCTCCAGGTTGGCCTCTGGCCATAGGAAGAAGCTTTGGGCAGATTTAGGGAAAACAGAATGGGTGGCATCTCTGAGATCTTTGTGTGGGTTCTCTGTTGTCTCTGGTTTCTATGGCAACTTCATTTTGTCTATTTATTGTGTCTCACCCTGTTGATTTTCTCACGTTGTGATTTCCCAGTCTCCTTTCTTTTAGCATGGGGACAGGAGGACATGATAGCCTGGTTCCAAGAGTACAGCCTAGTTTTGCTAGCAGTGGTAGCATACGTTATAAGATGAAGTGCCCAGAGTCACGGAGGTTTGTTATCTATTACTCAGTCTACAGACAGGCTCAGATTTGTAAGAAAATGCATGTACCTCAGATGCATAAGCTTAAATATTACATGGCTGCAATATTTAAATTGTAAAGTATAAATAAACAGTAAAAAAAAAAGATAACAGGAAAGAGGGAGTTAGGTTTTTTGCACATAGGAAGGGATCAAGAGTTGGAGGGAGAGAGGAGAGGGAAGCAGATTGTAACGAGAATTAAGATGTGCGATGTACATGTACCAACTCCCCATGATGATTACAATCATTAGGTACTACAAAAACATACATAAAAAGCATGAATAAACTAGACCTCAGAAATGCTCCTACTGTTAGGCTGAAGAGAATACTCTCCACCCACCATGCCACTGTAAAACAGTTTCTACTGAGTGTATGGATTTAAAGAGGAGGCAAAGTGGATGAAAATTCTTGTGGTTAGTGCAGAAATTAAGAGGGAGTGGCCCAGAATTCTGCTAGGAGGAGAATTTTATGAACACCTTAAGGAATTTAAGGACATCTCAGGGGCCCACAGGCCTTAGATGTCAGGAAAACAAAACAGAAACCTGTGATCCCACCCAAATTTTCAGAACATGCCATTTAGAGGGGAGGAGGCTTCTCTGCCTTACACAAACCTCCAGTGCCTCTGGCTTTTTGCAGAGGCTAAGTATCAGTTAAGAAAGAACAACACGTTTTGAGCCAGAGCTGTTAATCTCAGAGTGATAACCTACCCCAGGGGAATGTATTGCTAATCCACAGGTACAGCGAGGGCTGAGAAATTAGAGCAACTAAAAATGTAAAGGGATACTTATTGAGTGTGCCCTGTGTACCTGGGCATTACTCCAAGCATTGGGTAAAAAGGAATATAGCATGAAGGGTAATGAGGAAGTGAAAAAATACCAACCGTTCAGCACCATGGATCGGTGGTCCAGAAGGAATGTCAGATAATAAATGCAACAAATATGTAAACTATATAGTACATTCATATGAGGGCCCATCAGGTTTCCCAATCTTCCATGATGAGTGGACAGAGAAGATTAAATAAATGAGAGAAACAATATAAAGTGTTGGAGTCCAAGAAGGTCAGAACTCTTTTGCAGCGAAGACCATTATTGGATTTCATTATTGGAATGTCCATTATTGGATTTCAAACAACTTCGAGGTAGGGGTATGAGAGAAAATGAAGGGAAGAGCTAAGAAAAAAGCAGGAGATACTGGGACTTGGGAGTCCAACCAAGAAAGCAACCAGCCAGCCTTCCAGGCAAGTGGCAAGAGCCATACACATGCCAGGGAGAGAAAAATCAGCATCTCCGTAAGCCTATGTCCAGTGTCCCCTGCACCCTCTCCATTAGTAACTGGATGGTTCCGAGGTCAGCCTGAGGTGGTGGAAACTAAGGTACATAAAGCAACTGAAGATTGTATTGTTGGGTTGATTATGCTGACCTGAGGCCAGAGGTCTGAGCATCTCTTGGGAGGATGACCCTGTGCAATACAGCAAACATGAGGGGTTTCCTTCTGTCTTGTCCTTAAAGTCCAATATTGTTTTCAATGTTTTGCTTTGTTATTATTAATTGTTTTGCTCTATTCAATATCCTGTTTTGATAGGTTTTATAGTGTTCTATTTTTGGCTTGATTTTGCTATAACTGATGGAATGGACAATTATTATGAAGATAAGAAGATATGCTATGGTATCTCTTATTGTTTTCCTGGTATCCTACTCTGAAGTTCTGTACCAGTTTCACTGCATTGTCTTAACTGGCTTTATTCTGCCTTGTTTTGTTGTATTTTACTATCTTTAAAAAATAAAAAAAGATTTTAAAAAAGGCAAGAAAATGAGCATGACTTTGGGAAGTTAGAAAAAAGGCATTCTTAACCATAAATCTTGCTAATTAAGAGACCGGTCTTATCACTAAGGTTGACATTTATGATCCTAGAATTGGAGTGATAGCCAAGTGTCCTCAGCTGTGGCTATATCTTGCCCTCCAAGGTATCACAGTGTCACTGATCAATACAGATCTCCATGGTGACTGTTGACATGGAGAGTTACACTTTCTGAATGCCAGCTACCTGCTGTCACCTGAGCCTGGAACAGACTTAAAAATAAATATAGGAAGCCAATTAATGAATAGTAAAGCCTGCTCAGCTGCTTCATAGTAGTCTCTAATACATTCACTACTGATAAGTATAGAAAAATAAGAAAAGAGAGAGTGTGGTCCATGACTATGAAAAGGGTTTTAGGTTGTATTTAAGGTGAGATGGGAGCCATAGAGGTGACTCATCTGATTACTCAAATGATCATTTAATTTCTGCTCTGAGGATCTACTGCTTTTGGTGGAGGGGGGGGGTGGAAGTAGAAAAAGTAATTAAACAAGTATTATTAAATAGCTGTTTTGTGGGAGTAATCCGAATGAGAGAGATATCAGTAGATGGGGTTAGTAGTAGCAAGAGAGGGAGTTAAAAATAACTGAATTTGGGTAATTTTATATCAGAGCTGACTGCACTGAGGAATGGATGGGGTTGAGGTGGAGTAAAGGAGGAAATCAGGGTTGACATCAAACATTTTGGCTTGAGTAACTAGAAAATGTAGAATTACTATTAATTAAGATGTGGGAGGCTGTAGAAAAGTCCTGTGAAGAGGGAAGTGTGGGAGTTTGTTTTTGGACATATTAGTTTTATGATGCTTATATAACAGTCAAGAGTATTTCCTAGGTCAATATTTGGAATCTAAGTTTGGGGGAGAGATCTGAGTTGGGTCTATAAATTTGTGAGTGATCAGCATGACAAGATCTTTTGCAAATAGGAATGGGACCTGGTTTCATGGGAAGGCATGACAACATTTACTAATATGGCAAAGTTCTTTTCTGGCATCCTCCCCTTTAAATTCAGCTAAATAATGCAGTATTTTTGAACTTCTGTTATGTGTCTGATATTTCACTAGGCATTTTACATATATTATTTAATTTAATCCTCATGCTATATCACAATAGTAAATACTATTTTATCTACTAAATAAGAAAAATGAGGCTAGAAAAGTTGAATAAGCTACCCAATTTGAATAAGCAACCAATTAGTGGTGAAATTTGACAATGATATAAGGTCTGTTGAGCTGAGAAGTCATATTCATAACCACTTATTGGTCAGCTCTCCCATTGCTGAGACAAAACACCTGATGTTCACAGGCTGAAGCACGAAAGGTATATCTGGCTTACAGTTTCAGTGCATCAGCTGCTCCAAGACAGGGATATCATGGCAGAAAGGTGTGGTGGATCAAAGTTGCTCACATCATGGTGGCTGGGAAGTGGAGCACAGGGAGCAAAGCCCCTATGAAAATACACTCCAGAGGCACGGCCCCGAGTCCAGCTTCGGTCAGGGCCCTTAGTCGTAAGCACCATCCGATCACCTCTGCAGAAGATCCTTAAATCAGTGAAACTGACAATTTAAGATTAACTGGCATGACCACCAAATAACCTCTAGTAGTTTTGACATTCAGAAAGAATGAGTTTGGAGTCTTCTATTCAAATTCATGGCTTCTCTTGGGTCATGCAATCCTTTGATAATTTGAAGCAAGCTATGGACAATTCTCCTAGAGATACGCTCGTATGCAAAGAAATGCAAACTTTGTGTTGTGTTTCAAGGTTTTATAGACATCTTAAATCTTCCTCATGGAGCTTGGCCATTTAAAAATCAGAGGACCACCATATAAAAATGTATGTTTTATGTTCCCTACATTTTCTGTCAAAAGTAACAATAAACACTTCATGAAAATCTTACATGAATCCTTCAGACTTTATTGTTTAAGTTGTATGTGCAGACAGTTTAAAGCTATTCACTTTGAGAAAACCTTGGTCTTACCTTCATTCCAGTCTACTACATCCAGGTTCCATAACTCATACTAGTAACAGCTTTTGTTATGTTCCAGTGTATCTTTCCAGTGTTTCTTTAAAGTAAATGTAAATGCATATTAGTCATTTTAACAGCTCAGTCCACTTTTTTCTGATATAAAGGTAACCTGCTGTGCTTATAGTTCTTTGCTTTTATTAATATATCCCGGGCATCTTTCCAGGTCAGTATGTAGAGAACCTCTTTATTCATTTTTAATTGTAATATATTCCATTATTCTCTCACTGATGGACATTTGGAAAGTTTCTAATATTTTCTACCAGAAACAACATCACAGTGAATAACTAATAAAAGTCATTCTTCTACCTGGGCAACCATAGCTATCAGAAAAAGCCTCAGGAGTAGAATACAACCACAAAATATAAGATGAAAGTATAAATGCTTTTATAATTTTCCAAAAACATTTAAAAAAATGACCAAGATGTAAAAGAGACGAGAAACTTTTCTCGTTTCCACTCATGCCTCACTTCTCTGCTCCCCAGCCCCATTCCAATATCTGTACATATTTAATGTGTATATCTCAGTGAGTTCAGAATAAGTAGTTATCTATGAAATTAATCGACACCAGCTAGGCCAAAACTTACCACCTTCCAAAGTCTCATTCTGATCCATTTATTATTCTTACTGCTATTTTGTGGTAAAAGCACTTAACATTTCAAAAGTTTGTGTTAGCCCCCTGTTATAGGTTAATACATGTTCGTTTATGTATTCATGTATGTTCATTTATTTCTGAACTTTTTTCTTATTTTAAAATTTTTGACTCTTCAAAGGAGGAATCATATTTTTGTTATTTACCAAACCTAATTAAACTCAAATTCAGAATGATATTCTCTACCTGTCCTCTGTTATCTCTTAGCACTAGTAACTTATAGAAGCCTGCAGCAGCAGGACTTTTCCCATTCTGCCCTCTACCCTAACCTCCTGGCTTCCTATACTGCTCGCCTCTTATTACCTTCTGCAGAATGCACTCTCAGATGACATCACCGTACTCTGGTTCCAGCTGCCTGCAGAGGGTAGCATATTTTCTTCTGGTCGTTTCACATCATGTCTGGCCTTTCTCTTTGTAGAATGCAAGAGGGGCTGCAAAGCTGGAGAAAGGAGGCAGTAAAGCTGGACACTGCACTGTCTTTCTCTGGCACACGCTTGTGCAGTCCTGCATGCATTCCTGTGTCCATCCTCCTTCACTTCTGTTGCTTTTCCTGAAGTGTGTTAAGAGCATTGTAGAGTTGCTGCTGGGAGAGTTTGGCTGAATGCATCACAGTCCCTTAGAAAAGCTTGAGCTGGGGAGTGGTTTTCTTCAAGGGACAGTCATTGAAATTTTTTCTTCCTGTCCACAGTCAGACTCTGGTGGGAATAAAAGGAGAAAGTAGCTACTAGATACCCATCTCTGACCTCACAGTATTGTGATTTTGTCCTTGAGCTCTGGGTTACCCAGTGAGTTAGAAGGTGAGTGAACAATGCTCTTTAGTGGACCACTTTCCTCAGGAATCCTGTCCTTACCGGAAGAGCTGGGACGTGCAGTATCTAACAGGAACCCATGGCAGCTCTGGGGTGGGGACAACATTTACTCATCTCTACCTGCAGGGCTCACCTTGACTTCCATTCCTCAATTCTGCATTCTATTATGCAAGTGGTTGACTTTCTGTGTTTTTAGGTCACATTTATACTCAACTGAAGATATTCACTTTAACATGGGGTGATGCCCAGCATTATTTAATAAGCCCTGATGCATATTGCTCAATCAACATCTTGGCACACTTACTTAGGAGTTTCTAAGTATACCCTTTGTGAGGTGCAGATGGGACCTCAGTGACTTTTTTAAGTCAGAACCTGCATAGCTAACCTGTCATCTGATCCTAACTATAGTGCATTCTGGCTTACATTTTTCTAGGGCAGTGACTCAGGCTTTGAGAGGAGCAGCATTTTAATGGATTTGAGTCCACCCAGTGCCATTAACCCTTGTAAAATATCCCAGACCTGTGTATCTTTGTGCCATTTGAAAGGTCATCAGGGTACTCTCTAAAATCTGAGTGGAATGCAGCTTACTCCAGTGGCTCCAAAGCTTGATATATGACCAGTTCTACATTATTAGCCAAAGTCCAAAACATCCAGCCTCACGCTCTGCAAAAAATCAACAGCTTTCACCTGCAGCAGGCACAAAACAGTGATTCTCTATTTTGTGCCTAGGAACCACTCAGTCACAGAAGTGAGGTCTGGTCAAGAAACAGAGGTGGGCCTCTTCAGCTCAGTGTCACATGTACCTGTGACAGGCACAGCTAAATGTGGCCCTGGGAGGAAGAGCAGGTACCAGCCTCGTTTTCAGTCAGTGGTGGCTCAGGAGAGTTCAGGTGTCTCCCAAGTGCCAATATGGTCTGGAAAGGAAATATTTGAATGGCGTTGGGGTGGAGCAAGAAAAGTTTCGTCTCATCATTTTAACCACTTCATCTTTATCCTTTTCAGCTTTGAGAAAGGAGAGGATTATGTGAATGAATACAGGATTAGCTTCAGGTGACTTATCGCAATCCTAAACTTATTTCCATTGATGACCCCTGATAGCTAAATCAAAATGAAATCATCTAATTGGTGACACGTACTTCTGAGATCCCAGGATCAGAGATAGATCCAGTAAACAAACTGCTACCACACTAGCTTTAGAAATGAAGAGACAGTGGAGGTTTACACCAGGATTCCGCTTTGTTTTGGCTGTTTCTCTGCTCTCGTTCATGCAGGCTGGTTTTTGCCGTGTGGTGCGGTGTGAGGGACTAAAAAGTTTTTCCTGGACAAGGTTGCAGCTCTCCCTGGCCCCTGTCATCTTCCAGCTGAGCTCATGGTTCATGATTCAGACACAAGGCACATACTGATGAGTTAAGAAGGGTCCTGGAACTCAGTCTGAGTGTTTCACACCACTCTGATATTTGCTTATGCTTTTTAAAAAATCTCCCTTCTCCATCTTTTGCCTGTTTACAAGCACACCCCACAACATCTTTCTTGCTATCGCAATCATACACCCTGGAGAACAGGTGCATTGTGTCAGTTTCCTATTCCCTGTGGAGTATGACACAAACACAGCTTTTAGCTCAGGTCTTAAGCATCTTATGTCTAGCGAGGTTAAGTCTAAATGGTGGAAGACAAAGTCTGAAGAAATCACATTCCTGATTCCTTGTTCTTTTCACACTTCCCTCTCCCTATCATTCTTAGAAAACGTCCTCATAATTCCTCTAACATTATTTCATCATTGCCATCTGTGGATGGCTTTCAGAAATCTTCCTAACCTGCTCCTCCCCACCACCATGAAATAAAATTTATCTCCAGCCTTCTGCAACACATCAAGTCCTATTAAACCCTTTTTTTCCTGATGCACTATGAAATCTGCGAAGACAGCCAAGCTTGTCTAATTCACTTCTGACTCTCCATGCAGTCTCTAAGATGAATATACACTCACAAAACATATCATCTAAAGATATCACTGAATTCACAACAGCACTCAAAAGACTTTTACGTTGAAGAGTTACTCAAATATCGGCTGACTGGTAATCTATCTCACAGGTGTGTTTGCATTCCAAATGTAACAGGTGGATAAAATCTTAAGCTGAAGTAATGCTATTGTAATCATGGCATGTCAGGAATTGCTGACTATAGGTAAACCAAGTGGATCAGTTGTTCACATGTATTTTTCAGTGGGATCCCCAGGGAATTTCACAGAATTGAATGATGTAGTGTAAATTATTGTCACTTCCTGACATCTATTTTGGAACCGGAAAGGTCAGTGAGTATTCATCTGGTGTAAGCTGGATTTTATTCTACCCCCAACAAAAACTTCATATTATTTACTCTGAAGTCATGTCTAGTGTGGCACCTGTGTTCATTATGGAGCCCTGCTACCAAATATTTGCATGACTGTGAGTTGGACTGCTGGTGTCAAAGCTTCATTTCCTTACTTGTGAAGTATGGCCTGGGGTTCTGTGGTCACTGGAGGCCCCTTCAGTTAAATCTTTTATGTGACCCTGAATAAGTCAATTACTTAATGCTTCTTGACTAGAAAAGTAAGAGAAAAGTGTGAAATGTTTGAGCTCAGTCCCTTTTACCATCTTGACTAGTGGGAGGAAGGAACAGTGGTGTGGAGGATCAATGGGTCATATTTGAATTGGGAGAGGAAAAAATCCAGTGTGATCTTTTTCATTGCCATCTTATTTGGCCTAAAACAATATTACATCGAAGTCACTTTGTTTTGGAATATACTCCACCAGCTGACTTTGGTTTTCTTTCTGATATCATCCGACTATCTGTTTGCAGGCTACCTTGGAAGTTAATAGACTTGATGAAGTCTGTGAAGCAGGCAGGTGCCTCTATTTTCCTCTCTGCAGAAGATAAAAATAACACCATATACCCAGGTGAGCAGGACACAATTCAAAACAGATTGAAAAGTAAGTCTCATAGACCGCAGGTATCATGAGAATTTGAGCAGTTGTCAGAACATTTTACAACAAGTATTTATTTTGGGATCTAGGAGTCCAAGATCTCTCATTAGGTGCTCAAGCACAGTGTCTCGGTCTGAAGGCTACATGTAGTCGTCACATGGGTTGAGCCAAAGAATATCACAATATAATGATACAAAGTCCTGTGGAAACTCACAAAGAGAGCAACTCACAGGAGGGCATGCTTGTATCAGCAGCTATGTGGTGTCTACTTACAAGGAAGCAGAGTTTGTTTCATTCTCGTCCCTGGGTAAAATCTCCTAGGTGCTGGGGGACAGGTGCAGTGTCCTCATGTGAACCCTGCCTTGCACAGTGGGAGGGTTAGGAGGAAGCTGTGGCTGTGATTTGAATGCTGTACTCAGCGCCAGCTGAGGAGAGGAAGTAAGAACGACACCGCAGAGTTCCTGGCCCGCAGTCTTCTTGTCATCCTTGTTGCTTTCAGAGGTTTGTTGAAGGTTCTGTTCCTCCATTCCCTCCTCTAACCATCCGCCCTTGCTTTCATCCGGCAGTGCTCTAACTTTGTTTCTGTCTAGTGTTCTAAGACAGAGCTTTCAAAAGCAAATTGCATGCTTGTTCTCAGCTACTTTTTACTCACAGTTTTATTCCTGAAAGAGGTAAAATGAATGTCCTTTTAGTTCAGGGATTTAAGGAGGATGGAGATGAGTAGCAACCTTTCCTTCGCCTCTATCAGGCACGTACAACCTTCTATTTTTTTTTTTTTTTTTTTTTTTGGTCTTTTTTTATCAGTACTTAGCTCTGAGACATAAGCGCCTGCCTATTAAGCGCAAGGTCAGGAGTTCGATCTTTGATACAAAACAAAAACAAAAACAAAAACACAACCAAAAAACCCTTACTAGAATGTTTTCGTATGTAAAACTCAGAAGCAATGATGATTCTTAAGGTCTTAACAAAGTTGCTTTGGATTCAGTCAACAAACTATAAGGATTTATGAAACAAACTATTATGAAAGATGCTGATCTGAGGTGGTATCAAAGTTTATAATTAGGATATTTTTCGTATGTATTTATTAGTGCATATTGATTTTTACAAAACAATAGGTCTCGTGTGGCCTTTTCATTCCTGCATTTTGGTCTCATTCATGAAGCTCACCCAGGCAGATGCTATGGCATGATCAGGCCCCTGGTGGTTGAGTTTGGTTTTCTGCTGTGATTTTGAGCAGCGAGTTTGCAGACACAAAGTCAACCCTGCCGGCTGCGGTCTTTGCATGTAGAGGTGCTGCCACCTGCTGGTCGCCACTTGCTGCTCATCAGCGTTCAAAGGCCGGTTTCCAGGCTGGGTCCATGGTTTAGAAGAATCAGAGACAGGGATTCAGGCTGGAATTAACTCTTTTACTTAATTAATTTTTGTCATAAAATGTTTTATTAGTACATATTTGCAATAAATAATGATTACATCCTTTTGGAGGAATTGGTACATATGCACATGAGATCTTAAGAATTTATCTGGGAGTTGAAGGAAAGATCAGCGAGGTGAGGAAAAAAGGAAAAGGTCAATAAAAGCTAGATTCTGTGGGCAGCTGAGTTATGACAGTTGAGAAGAGTCTAGGAGTCCATGAAAGGACATATCTCAGCTAACCCATCCGAGGTCAAGGGAGACGGAGCACTGACACTCCAATTCTTAACCACCCAGCACTTTAGGACAGACACAGACTACAGCGAATGCCCCGGGCAGAAAAGTACCGCCTCCCTCTGTCCTACGCTCAGTGTCAGGACATGCAGGTCCCCCACTGTGGTCTCTGCTGGTGACTGTGGTAGGAGCTCCTTCTACCTCCACCTCTTGCTCAAACTAACATTCTAGCTGTCAGGGACACAGAACAGCATAGGACACTACTGTCTGAAGTCTAGTGCCTCCTAGAAAATGTCCTAATCACACAACCGATCCCATACTGCTGCCCTAGTGCGACTTATGAGATTGTTTCAACATTCAGTCAGCAGGCAGCTTCTCAATTATGTGGCATAAAGGAGGGCAGATTGGTTTCATGGCCATGTGCTCAGCACCATTTCCTTCCTTATCCTTGGCCTGAGGTGATGATAGACTGAATCCCATGATGATAAACTAGTATCAAGAAAACATTCATATTATAAACAAAATCATATAAAAAACCAATTCAGATGACCCCTTTTATGAGTGTCAATGAAAATAAAGTACTTATAAATAAACTCAGCAAAGGAAGTGAAATGTTTGATACTGGAAACCATAAAAGATTGATGAAAGAAGAAAAAGACAGTATAACAAGTGGAGATGAAGTCTGTGTTCATCATCTGGAAAAATTAATACTGGAAAACTGTCCTTACTAACCAAAGAGATCCACAGGTTTAACTCAATCCTTATCAAAACTGCAATGGCACTTTCCTCAGAGAAATAGTAAAGAATCTCCAAATTCACACAAAAAAAATCACTGAAGAAATCTTAGACAAAGAAATCTTACTGAAAAGAAACAAAACTGGAGGTGTCAGGCTGGCTGATTACAAAATATATCACAAAACTATAGTGATAAAAACAGTGTAAAACTGGCATAAGCAGACACACAGAGCAATGGCACAGGATAGAAATCCCATAAATATGTACATGGATTGAAACTGAATTTTACAAATATGACCACAACACACGATGGGGAAAGGACACTTTCTTTAATAAGTGCTATTGAGGAAGCTGGAGAGAGAAGGGGGGGGGTGTGGACCTTGTCTCAGACGAAACTAACTCAAAATGGATTAATGCTTAAGTGTAATACTTCAAACTATAAAATAACTAGAAGAAAACACAGAGGGAAATCTGCCTAATTTTGGTCTGGGCAGTGACTTTGGGGATATGATCCCCAAGACACAGTTAATAAAACCGAAAACTAAGCAAATTGATTTGCAGTAAATAAAGGAAGATTCTACATAAAAAGGCAGCAATCAACAAAGTGAAGGTGTGACCTAGCCTGGAGAGAACACTGGGCATCTGTGCAGCTGATGGAGGGCACACGTTGCACTGTATCTGAGAAGGCTAAGCACATCAGCAACACAGAAGCAAAGAGCCTGACTGAAAAATAGGAGAACTGAAAAAACATTTTTCGAGAGAAAACAACACAATTGGTCAACAGGTTTATGTGAGAAAAATCTTCAGCATTACTATGCATCAGAGAAATGCACAGCAGGACCAATGAGCTATCCCATTGTACCTAGAATGACTGGTACAGAAAAGGAAAGACAGCAACCATCAGCAGTGATGTGGAGAAGGCAAATTCTCGTACAATGTGGAAATGTAAATAGGTGCAAATGTTATAGAAGATACTATGGAAGATCCTCAAAAACTAGAGGTAGAATTAAGAGTCAGCAATGTAACAAGTTAGTGTATATGAAAAGGAAATGAAATCAACGTGTTGACATATGAGTACTCCTGGGTTCAGTGGGGTCTTATTCTCAAGAGCCAAGATATGAAGACAGCCCAAGTGTGTACGTAAGTGGATGAATGGATAAAGACAATATGGCCATGAGTTTGCAAACCACAGATACTCACACTATGTATCTTCTAAAAACAAAACATTTCTGGTGCTTGTACCACTATGGATGAATCTAGAGGACATGATATAAAGTGAAATAAACTATGGGCCAAAGACATCTACTGTATTATCTTACTGACAGAAAAGGTCAGACTCACTCATCAGGAGGGGAATTGTCACTGTTCGGGTCCAGGGTGGAGAGGGGAGATGTTTGTGAAAGGGTGTAGAGTTTCACTTGTACAGAGGAAGAAGTTAGTGACCTACCATGTGGCATGGTCACCAGAGTTGGTAATCACGTACTAATTTCTGAGTGGCTAAAAGAATAACTTTTAAATGTTTCCATCACAAAAGTAAGTACACCAAGAGAGGGATACATTCTTGAATTACTTATAATGAATACATATATCAACACATAGCTTTACTCCCTCAAATTGTATAAAATTATTTTCAAATAACTGGAAGAAAAAAATTTTAATGTTTGTGTACTAGGAAATGGTAAATGCTCAAGGTGATAGAAAGATTTAATTGCCTAAATTTGATCTTTACATAATTTATTCATTTATCACAGTAAACACTATAAACATGACCAATTATTACGTCTTAATTAAGAATGACACACATTTACTAAAATATTTAATTGTCCAAAACATAGGTCATGTAATTATTTTTTCTTTTTCAAAATTGTTTTGTGTGTTTTAAGTCTATTTGCATTTCTTTTTAAAAATTTTTCTTTTTGATAACAAGTGATTGAACTCATGATGTTGTGCTAGCTAGGCAGGTGCTTATGCCACTGAGCTAAATCTCCAGCCCCTTTCTGCTTTTCTTTCCTTTATCTATGCTATTTCACTTTTCATAGTAATTTTAACATTAGCTTGCATGTATCTCCAAAAAACACTGACTGCACAGATTTTGTTTGGGGCTGCATTATGTTTGAGATCAATGTGACATTTTAACATCAAATCTAATATATGTGTTTTCTTTCTTTTTTTTTTTTTAATTTTTATTTAAGGAGAAAAGAAAAGAAAGAAAAAAAAACAGTGAAGGGGTACAAGTTATACAGATTTACAGAATAAAAAAAATGCGCAGTAGGAAATCACTAGTTAATGGATTACATATTGTCATCTTAGAAATAATTATTCCAGTCACAAAATTAAAGCTTGTAGAGTGGACATTCCAACAATGATACTACAAACAGTTCTGTTCAATGATCCAATAAAACTCTGTGATATCATTTTCTATCTTATACATTTAAATATACATGCAGTTATATAGTTTAGAGCACTTTCTTTTCCTCTCTTTTGTACAGTGACTATTACACATTTTGGGTTTCATTGCTCCCACGGTTCTTGTTGCTTTTTTGGAAGAGAGTAAAACCAAATGTGACATAACAGAGCAGAATCGGTCAAGTCAAAAGGGTGGACATAATAGATAATATAAAAACATAATACAAGGTGATCAACAATGGTTACCATAATGCCTCCCGCTATTTCTAATAGAATTGCCTATATCATTAGTTGTAATACAATTGAACAAAACCATAAAGAATAAAACCGACAAAACCAAAACATTGGAGATATTGTAGGTCTTCAAAAGTAGATAAAAGTCAACGAGAATGGGCGTTATAATGAATCTCATTATCTTCTCAGCTGATGCCTAAACTTTCGAACCTGATACTATCCAGCAAAACAGAATAGAGGAACCTCAGTCAAAAACAAGATGGTGAGAGTAACACAGGGCTTCAAATCGAGATAATAGAAAGTCAAAGTGGGTTACTATATTATATCCTGCTATATTTTTCCCTTTAATTAAATGGATAAAAATAAAAAAGTAAATAATGGAGTGGAGATTGAGAAAAAAGAGGGCATAACAGCGAAACAGGGCAGATCAAAACATAACCATTTAAGCAGAATAGTGTTTCACCACCAGATAATCCTGACCCAAAAATAGTTACCATATTGACTCCCTCCCTGAAGTCCTTGAGTACAACTTCATATACTGTAGCATTAAGTATATCAAAACAATGTAAATCCATTTAAGACAATGACAGCATTATAGAGTATTTAGAATCGACTAACAGAAAATGAACAATGGTCTCTGTATAATCTCCTTGTCTTTAAAAGGTTTTTTCTTATACTATCGTACATAACAAAATCCAATAAGATACAACCTGTTTAGACCATTGGAGACAGAAGAACAAAAGCTAGATGAGACTTCAAAACAAGATGGTACTAAATCAGCATTACCTATTAAGATGTCATTTTCTCAAAAAAAAGCTGTTCCTATCATCCAATCTTCTCTGTCTCATTTCTGTTGAGCTCTTTTTCTGTCAGTAGCTGTCAGTTTGTCTTCTTCATTTTGTTCTCTGCTCCATTCGTTGTGGCTTCCCCGCCCCTATTTCTGGGTTCTTTGTATTTTTCTTTTTTCTGAATATCCTGCAATACTTTCTGTAGGGTTGAATTGGTGGTTGCAAATTCCCCCAGTTCCTCTTTATCCTGGAAGCACCACGTTTTTCCATCAATTTCCAGGGACAGTTGTGCAGGATATCTCAATCTTGGCTGTAGATTATTATCTTTCAAAGCTTGAATTATTTCTCCCCATGCTCTTCGTGATTTGATGGTTTGTGAAGAGAAATCTGCTGTAATTCTGATGGGTCTCCCCTTGTAAGTGATCTGTTTCTTGTCTCTTACAGCTTTTAATATTCTGTTCTTGTATTGAATTTCTGGAATTTTTATTATTATATGCCTGGGTGTTTCTCTGTTAGGGTTGTAGGTAGCTGGGGTCCTGTATGCCTCATACATTTGAGTATCTTTACCTTTTGCTAAATTAGGAAAATTCTCCTGGATTATTTCTGTGAGTAGCTTTTGTAGTTCACTTGTTTGTGTCCCTACTTCTTCTTTTATGTTCTTAATCCTTAAGTTATGGCTCCTCTTATCATCTTCTTGTCTTTGTATTATTGCTGTGTGTTTCTTTGTTATTTTTAAGAAGTTTTTCATTTCATTCTCCCATGTTTCAAGTCTGCCCTCCAATTCAGATAGTCTGTCCTTAGTTTCTTTCAAGCTGTTATGCCAGTCTTGGGTAGACTTCTTAATTTCTTGATAGTCTCTTTGCACCTGCTTCACATACTCAATGCTTTCTCTGTTTTCTCCATCAAGCAATTCTCCCCTCTTTTTCTGTTCTTCCATTCCACCATCTGCTTTTTCCTGGGTGGTGCTTAGCATTTCTCTAACTATTCTGCATACTTCTAGCTTCAGGTCATTGATAACTTCATTCCTGAATTGGTCTATGAGGCTCTCTAAATGGCGCTTAATGTATATTGGTGCAGTGTCCTCTATTGCCTGATTCTCAGGATTGGGGGTCGAGGAGCCTTTTTTTTTGCTTCCCTTCCCCATATTTTCTGTTCCTTATAAAATGTAATCTTACACAGGAGGCCTGGCTTCCCTGCCTGTCAGCCACAGCTTGATCAAATTGCGCTGGCTAGTTGTTCCCGCTCACCGCTGCGCCCCAGGGAGTTGCGGAGGAGGCAGCCTACGCGGGAGTCGGTGGCTCCTCCGGGCCACCGTCAGGCTCTGGGATCTGGGTTAGGCCAGCCTAGGGAGTCCGCGAGCAGTGTCCCTCCGGCCAGGCACCTTTCACCAATCCCGTCCGAGAGGGAAACGTGCGGCTGCAGTGCCACCGCGCCCTGCTCTTACAGGACTGCCCGCGCCCAGAAAATCCTCCGCTGGAGTCAGACTGCGGTAGGGAGTCAGTTCCTCGCTCACCTCGCCTCCAGTCAGCCTTCCTTCCTGCCCGTCGCGTTTCCGAGACCGTTCCCAGACGCCCGTTCCCAGAGCTCGGTGGGTGCGTCTCTCCTTGCCGAGCCGCTATGAAGGGGCCGGCCGCCGGGCGGGGCGGGAAATCTAAACCGCGGTTTCCAATGGCGCGGAGTCGAGCCTCCACACCGAGATTTTTCTGTTCCTATTTTAGCGCCAGGACTGTATTCCAAGTTGGATTCTCTCAGCCCAGTTCGTTCCTGAGTCAGCAGAGCATATCTCTACTGGTTCATATCTCCTTAGTCCGCATCATTCCTGGCCTCTGAGCCGAGCCTTTAGAGAGCGTTCAGTAGTTGCTGTTGTCTGTCCGCCATGTTCTCCGGAAGCCTATATATGTGTTTTCTTAACTGAGATGTTACAGTGTACAGATGTTGAGGACTTTTTTGTAAAAATTTTCCCTGAGTATGGAAAGATGCAGTTATAAGTGGTATTTGAAAGGGTTTTGGCTCAGGCCGGACACTGTAGCTGGTAAAGCCAAGGAGCCCCTATCTCCCCTTCCCCTTAGGAATCTACCTCTGGTGCCAAACAAAGACCAGTGGGCTACCTGTGCATCCCTAATGCCCCCCTTAGGTTCCACCCCAAGCCGAGGCTACTTATGTGCCTCACTCCACGCTGACCCGGGGTAGAGATGCCGCGCCCTGTGGGGGGTTGGGGGTGTCTCTCCCCGTATTCTCAAAATAAAGGTCATTTATATTTCATACTTTTCAACCGCCGCCGGTCCCCCACAGTTCTATCAGTATTGTATTTAAATTTCAATTTTTGTTGCCAGTTGCTAGTATTTAGAAGATATATTTTACTGTACCTTGTAACCTATGACCTTGGTAATTCTTTTATTTCTGCTAATAGCTTGCAGCTTGAATAGGGCATTCAGTGTAAGTGGTCACATTATTCATAAAGTTAATTTTGTAATTCCACGTGGCACCCTATAAAAAAGCAGTGTGCCATCCAGATAAAGGACACACTCTGCAGAAGGGAGGAGAAAGAGCTTCCCTATGCATGGCTCTCACCTCACTGCAGCGTCCATTTTCCATGGATTTGTGATTTTCATGTACATGAGACCACGTTCCAGCAACACCTTGGAGCATGAGATGGTAGCGTCCACATTCTACACCTTTGTGATTGCTGCACCAAAGTGTATCATCTACAGGTTGAGAAACAAAGATGTCAAAGAAGCAAAGCAAAAAATGTTTGGGAAAAATCAGTTTATGAATAAAATATTGTTCACCTTAAAATATTGCTAAAATTTGTTAATATTTTGTATGCTACTGTAAAAAGAATTTGATAAAAATGTTCAGTATACTAATATGTGTTTCTCCTTTGTGACTATTTAAAATTTAGGACATGAGCTGTATTCTCCTGTGATATATTGAAAGCAGAAATAAACTAGTATACATTTGTTTTTATAATATTCATAACAATGTGTTCCCATACATAGATACTGGTACCAGCCCAAAAGCACAGCTGGCACGTACAGCCCTGTATATCCATAAACTTTAACACACTGTGTATCCTATTTTATTAGCCTCTCTAAATTGCGTCTCATAGTTTCCCACAATTACATTTATGAATAGCTTTGCAGCTTTAGCTAACTGGCTTGGTCAGATGCTGCTCTCCACTGGATGTTCACCCCGCTCCCACAATCCTAGAACATTTTCCATAGCGACTGGATGCTTAATTCCAATGTGAAGCAACCTCCTTCTTTCTTTGCAGTGTGCATCAATTGCATTTTTATTATCTTTCAGATTACTGGGTTCATTAGGGGGCTGATTTTAAGAGTGAAGTTACATTGCTCTAATTATATGTACTACTGAAGCACAGGCAGAAAATTCTTTCTTTAATTTGATAGCAATAAGCATCGGCATTTACCAGGACTCTACTTAAACTCGACAAAAATAACACAGTGCATTTAATTAAAAAGAAGTTTCAGAAGTTTTGCCTCTTCTGACGCTAGAGTCTGCATTATTCCTTAGGAGATTTCCCACCGCCCTGCCCCCTACTCCACTTTTGTCTCTGTTTTCTTTTGACCCCTCCTGTGCTCTGAGACCCTTAGAGGTTCCACCCTTCCTCACTGCCAGGCCCCAGAAGGAAGTGACAGAAAATGACCTCACCATGCTGACGCTGAGTCCTGCTCCCAACACATCTCAGTTTCTGTGCACTTCTCCACCTTCGTGAAGGTGAGTCTAACTGTACTTGCACTACCCCATTCTTCTTAAATTATTACATTTATAATTTTCTCAATTCATTTACACTCTCAAAGATTCTCTTTATTTATTAATTAAAATAACTCTATTAGCATGTACAATATAGCCATTTATAATTTACTGAACGTGACTAATACATTTAAATAACACCACCCCAGTCAAATATACTATATAAAGAGATGTATACTCCAGCATATTCCTACACAGTATCTCCAAAATGATTTTATTCTTCTGTTGGACAGTTCCTTGTGATATCACAACACTAATTCCTTCAAATGTAAAATCTCAGACCTTACCATGATTAGTATGTAGTCAGACAATATATATTTGGACTGTGGCAGCATATATGAGCTTATATGCATGTGTTAGTGTGTGTACATTACTAAAAATTGAAGAGTTAATTGAACAACATAATATAAAAACTGGCAAATTGTTGCATACACAAGTTTGATTTTGAATCAAGGGCTCAATCACAATCATAATGAAAGAATAAATCATAAACTCAAAAATTACACATTTGTTAAATAAATAGTACACTATCAATACATAGGTCAATGTATAATAAATATGTAAAAATAAAAATTATAAATGTAGAAATCTCTGGTGGTACTTCATTTTAAAATCACCTCAAAATTTGAAATATAGAGTCATATTAAATGTAGGGAAATCTTATAAATTTGGTGCAAATTTAAAAGCTGGCAAGTTGAAAGTGGTGGTGAGGAAGCTCTTGCATTCTGGAAAATTTTAACACTGACAGACATTTTGCCAAATATTGTAAAACTTCTACGTTTATGCATTCAGCCAAATGAGAGAATGATTTATAGCTAAATGAATTAAGGAGGTCAAAACAAAAACAAAATGAAAATAAGATACTGGGCATATGTTAGAAAGATTTGCATAGATTTCTGCAAATTTATAGAATATTTTACTGATGAAAACAAACAAAGAATTATACATAATAACTATGTTTTATATGAGAAAACTGATTTGGCTGGATAAAACTAGGATTCATTGAAAAAGAAAAACGCATACAGTTATTTAGAATGCTATAAATACAATTTAATGGTAAAATTAATAAAAGAGATTAATCTAAATGTATATAAAGTCAGTGGCACTCTATTAAACATCTGTAATAATTATATTTCTAATTCAAGTAAAAAATAAGATTATTTTCCAGAAGAAAAATTGCATAAAATTCCCTTAGTTTTTAAGTCACTGAGTGAGAAGCTGGTATAAACATATTGAAAGACAAACACTTATTTCGGCTCACGATTCACGGTCGTCCATGGTCTACTGATTTTCTTGCTTTAGGCCTGCAGTAAGTCAGAAAGAACAGAAAAGGCAAGGAAGAGGAAAGCGGCTCAGCATGTCAGCCAGGAATCAGAGAGGGTCCAGGAGTCAGGGAGGAAAAATTCTGGGACCAGACATACCCTCAAGGTCACCCCATGATCTACGAGGCCCCTGGCCTTTATTCATCTCCTGCCTATAATGCCATCCAACTCTTCTTGCTGCCCTCATTATCTGATCATTTTCCAAAAAGCTCATCAGCCCTCTACTAAACCTTTAGTTTTAGGGAACATTTCATTTCCCTACCATAGTTGCAATCACAAATAATATCACTTTTACCTGAATGGCTTAACCAAACATCACCTGATCCGAAGGAAAACAGGTAAACTCAGATCATTTTCTATGGCCCACTGCTACCTGATTGCACTTCAAAACATCTCTTCCTTTTTGCAGTTTATATAACAAAGGGATCTTGCCATGTGGCTTGCATACCAATGATAATGTGCTCAAATTCCTGGTGCCATTAGGGCATCAATCACTTTCTTTAATTTTTCACTGACTTTCGAGATTATATGTTAGCATTTTTCAAGGTTTTACGTAAATGAAAAATAATTCCTCCAAATCCCCATTCTATTCATAAAATTGAACCCACTGTGAGGATTCGATTCTCCAGCAGTTGGGCTCCTCCTGCTGTGGGAGACCTTGGGCTTGCTGAGGTTTTATTGTTTTCCTTGATGTCTGCTTCTCTGAGTCGCTTACCAATAGTACCCTTCCTCACTACCCAAGTCCTAGAAGAAATAATAGAAAAGGTCACCGCTATCATTTTGCTGCATACTGCTTCCAACATACCTTATTTTCTTTGCAAATCTGTATTTCTTAAATAGGTTTAAATTTTCCAGTTTTGCTCATTTGTTTCAGTTTTAAAATTTTATTTTTTAAACCATTTCTTCCTCCAGAGCTTCCTTTAAAAGTCAACTATAGTACAAATGTGGTCTTAAAACACAAATTATACAAAAGAATATTCTCTTAAAATGTTTGCATGATTTAATATTTCAGTAGTACAGATGTGAAACATTTTGCATAATAATATTTAGCTCCACAAAAATGATTTTCATCTTTTTGAGTTGCTCTCCTATATGATATCACATTTTTCCTTGAATTGAATGCCAAAGTCTTAGCCATTAATATCTGTTGATCTTCTTTTACCAAATGTAATGCTTGGTATGCTCACGGTCTGGCTCTTAAACTCTAGTTCAACTGATATCAATACAGCCATTACAGCATTTTTAATTGTGGTATTTGTGATGTGCTTCTTACCCCTTTTTGGAATTTTTTTTCCATATTTTTTTTACTTTTTAAAAATTTCATTTACATAAGAAGTTCACTTCTTTTAAAAAGTATTCGGCTTGGAATTGCTCTTTTATTCAGTTTGATAATGTCCTTAACTGAATGTTGCATCCTTTAAATCCAACAAAATTCTTTGTAGAGCTATTTGTCTCTTATTGATTAATTTTGTTTTTCACATCTGTACTTTTTCTTCTTTTTCTCCCATTTTAGCCTCACTTGAATTACTACGTTGTTTTCATGTTTTCCAGAATGGGATACAATACTCCATTTTCTTCCCATTTATCATTGCTTTAAAGATTACAACACACATGGTAATTTATTAGAATTTATGCTGCATTAACATCACATCACTTTGGGGATAAAAACATTATCCCAGTCTTTGTGTTATTTTTGTAATAAAGTTGCCTTTGCATCTATTGTTTTAAAAACTGCACTATTAGAATTATTATTCATTTTAAATCACAGATAGACAAACACATTCTGTAGTAGAGAAATCAGTAACAGACTGAAGATTGTATTTCCTTGACACTGCTCACTTCTGCCTGGCCCCAGGCAAACAGCCATTGAGAGTGAAGAAGATACCACAGCTGTGTCCCAGAGAACAGCCAGGCTTGGCCCATGTGTTGTGCTCTCTGCAAACCCTACTTTAGTGCAATTAATTATTTTGCAAATAATTTAAGAATTGAAAGATTAATGCCATATATATTATATTTTTGGTTCCTGAAAACAAACAATAAACCTTTTCTTTAAGTAGTGGTATCTGAGTTTCCATCTTGAACTGTAAGCATGATCATAAACCTCATCTTCCCAGTACATCTACCCCTATATCTAACCTGACAGTTTTCAGTACCCCAACCTTACCCAAAGTCTATTAGAAAAAATAATCATAATTCTAATGTGAAAACTAAACCTAACCTTATAATCCAAAGACTCTGTACACAGCTGTGTGAAGCCCTGTAATTGGCTGCCACCTTATATCTGCAGGCCGCATCACCTTAACATCTGCAGGCCGCACACCTTAACTCCCTCTAGGAGTTAAGTTTGGTAGTTAAGCAGCACCTTGCCTACCTAGCTTGTTTGACCTATTCAGGGATTATGTTAATCAGCCCGCCTTATGAGCCCACATGCATGTGGGAAATTTGAATTGACCTATAACACTCGGTCTTGCTACTGTTGCTAAGTTACCTGCTGATGTCTCAGAACCCAACTCCCTCCTCCTCAATACCCTATATATTTGATACTCCCTCCTTGAATAAATGACACTTGATTGGACTTCTTCATCTTGTCTCTATCCTTTGTGTCTCTTGTCCCCTCTTCATCCCCACTCCCCCTCTAGGGTCTCTGTGGAATTACCCACAGGCCAGGACATATAGCAGTAAAACTAAGCAATGAACTAAGCTTATATGACCAGTAACCCCAAACCTATTGCTAACACTCACCCCACCCTAACAGTAACAATACACTACACTAACCCTAACAATACCTTATACTAACAATGACAATACCCTACACTAACAATAACCATACCCTACACTAACACTGACAACACCACTAACTTTGACTCCTAATCCTAACCTAAGCAAAAAGTACTGAACACTAAACACAGTTTCAGAATAGAAGAGTGGTGAGTAATGAGTTATGGATATGAGGACTATGGTTAAGGAGACAGTGACAGAATCCTGGTGTTGGTATATTTTTTGATTCTATGGGGGAGACATGGTCTTGGGTTTCTCTTGTAAGAAGTAAGAGTCAGATAGTGTTGTGGGTGGAATTTTTAGAGTCCCTACAAAGGAGAGTGGAGCATTAGCTTTAAAGCCAGCACCTAGAAGGCTCATCTTGAGCACACCAGCTCTCATTTCTGCTGGTTCTCCATGTCAATCTACCCATCCCTCCCCAGAACAATCAGGGGCCAGGCTGGAATTGGGATGCAAACACTGCTCTCAAATCTGCTTGGAGTCCAACCCTGGGAGCTCAAATACATGAAATTTTGCACCTGCTTCTCTCTGAAAGATTGTCACTATGAAGTAGACACTCATAGGATTACAACTGCCTTTGTAGGCAGAGTCAGCCAATGCTAGAACATTCACAGGGGGGTAGGGGTGGGGTTGGGTTGTCCTCAAGATAGAGAGACAGGACCAGGCAAAACACAAGGCTGACTTAGAGAGACAGGGTGGCAGGCAAGGCTGGATATTTGACTCCACTGTTCATTCATCTGTCCCCAGCGCAGTTTCTGAAAACTGGCCAGAATGGTAACATCCACCTGGAGCACATATAGAGCCTGCTTTGTACCTTGTCAGTGCTGAAGTAGAACATCTAGAGCCCAACAAGGCCCAAACAGATGGTGAGGCACAAACACCACAGTCTGGAGGACTTTTGTGGGTTTCAACTGGGCACTGAAATTCCCAAAAGAGTAGCCATGTCTTTATGCATTTGACAGGTCACTGGAAAGTGACCAACCTGATGAACTTTCTTCTTTATAGCTCCTCTCCCATGTTACCAACAACATGAACCTGCTGCAGACCCAGCAGCAGAGAAAAAGCCTCTGCTGGAGAGAGGAGAGCAGCAGAAGCCAGCTGCAGAGCTCTCCTGCCTCTCTTCTGAAATGGAGTATGGGTCCATGCAGAAGGTGCTCTTAGCCTTCTCTCCCAGCTAATTAGCTCAACAATTGACCCAGATGGATGCAGTGAGCAGCTGAGTTTGGCTGCACCTCTCACCTCAGTCTAATCTTTCCTTGATCACATTTCATGGATCTATGACAGACTGCACTGCCATACCCTAAGTACTGTGTCACTTGTACTTAGCCCTTAACACCTAAGCCATCCCTGTCCTCATGTGGATGAAGGCAGTGGAGATGGGGCGCTGATGATAGCAGCTTCACAAATTGACTGAGAGGTGTAACTAAGATTGGACAAGTGGAAGCAGGACAGAGATCAGGCCCACATGACAGAATAGGATGTTCACAAAGATGTAGGCAGGGGTATGAGTCACCTAGCCATGTTCCCAGGAGACCTTGCCACAATTACCATTTGGTAGGCATCTGAAGTACACTAGATTCTATATCAGACAGCCAGACACATCCTCTAGTGATAGCTTTCACAGGAAATTTGCCACTGAAGTGAACATAGGAGCAGAGGATAGATGAGGTTGCAAAAAGAAAACATAATCTCAGAACTAACAGGACTGAGAAATATTCTATTGCTGAAAATTTGAGGATGGAATCCTACAGATTTTCACATCAGCTCTGCATCCTGGGTCTTCCTGAGTTGACTTCCACCAGAGGGGAGAGAACGAAACTGTTCCTATCTACAGCTTTCTGATATCCAACTCAGAACACAGCCACCTGCCTGTCACCAGGTGAAACTGCAGATTCTAGCTGGGGTGGAGTATGCCCATGCAACACTTGTCCACAAGGGGTGATCAAGAGGGGGTGCCTTGTAACTGTCTCGACTCCATTTGGACCCAGAGAACAGAAAAGGAAAGGAGCACCTGGCACCCACCATTTGGGCCACCACTGTCCTATTTAACCATGTGGTCGACTATGTCATCACCACCTGCTTTGGGGATCCCAGCATGCAGGCCACAGACAGGGCCAAAACAGTGGAGCACTGGTCAAGGTGGCCAGGGTAGGCTGTGAGAGGGCGCTGGAAATTTCCTCTGGAGATCTAGGATCTCTCCGTCCTTCATCAGCTCTTAGATGTGAAAGATTTTTCTGAGATGTGCAATCCTTCAGCCCTACTGGCATGGGCACATTGATCTAGACTCACATGGCATGTGGCATGGAGGTTGTGGTCATCTATCTCACTGTCTTCTTTGACTTTAACTAAAATTCTTCCCATGACAGTTGTGTTACTCAAGGTCTAGTGAGTCTCATTCTGGGGCTCAATTTGTTCCTTCTGGGGCTCCCTGGACATCATCTCATTGAGAAGGGTTAAGGCAGCTGAGGCAGCTTAAACTGCAACGGGCTGATCTCCAGTGGTCCCACATCCACATGAAATGATTGCTTTGTTTCCCTTCCTAGCAGTGTCTGAGGCTCAGGAACTTCTCCTCACTGCACACCATCATTTCTGCTCTGCAGAGTGAGCTCATACATCAGCTGAGCAGCACATGGGGATTGGTGTCCAGGTGGGCCTGCATATCTCCATAAGGACACCACAGTAGATAAGTGACAGCTATGCTACAATAGATCTGCCCTCTGCCTTTTGCATGGCCCTAGAAAGCCCTGGGTCACTGAGGGTAGGAGTCACCTTGTAGGTGGGATGCCTAAGCCTCTCTGCTCTCTTACACCAGAGTTTTCTTCTCAAGATTAAATTTACTTAGAGTCAGGCACAATTGTTCATAAAAAGTCTTTCATCAAGTGATCATTAAACAGAAATAGAAGTCTTTGTCCAGCTGAAACCATAACTGTCAAAACAGACAAACTCTATGGTCAGCTAAACTGAGGAGGGACAGGATGGTCCAATGAGAGCTCCTATCCCAGTCGTTGAGCTTGCATAGGTTTTATATGAACTTAGTTACAAATGCTCATGTAGGCGGTTTGTGTCCTTTGATTTACAAATGAAAAGAACTTCCTGCAGTTCCACCTTAAAGGCTTTCTCTCAAACAGGAAAAGCTTCAAATGTTTCACAAAGCTGTGTGCCAAAGACACTGAAAAGAGAAGGAATTTGCTTCTTAAGGTAAATAAACATGGGGATCTGGGTGAAAGTGTTTCAAAGAGAGAGAAACGAGCAATGTTGGAAGAAGTTCAGGGCCAGATGTAGGTTGTTCATGTGTTTTCTTATTTCTTTGTCTGCTCCTCATTGATAATTTGAGGAATTCCAGTTGTATCTTTGGGAGTCACAGGAAGGTAGCTCGGTTTCTCATTGGTTAGGCGGGAGGTTTGGGGCACATGAAGGTCTAGTTTTGAGATGCTGCAGGGCTCTGAGGAGGCTCAACGAGCAGGAAGGGTTGATGGGCTGGTAGAGTTAGCAAATTTCTGGCTGCCATACTAGGAAATGGGTGGACAAAGGGAAGACTGGCTCATGTCCCAGTGGGTACAGCTGGGACTGATTTAGAGGTGTACTGTCTTTTCTCTCTCTGCCCCTGTGCCTCACTGATGGGTCTTCAGATTCCTACTTCAGTGCCCAGTTGGCAGCAGCACTGACTCCTGAAGACTCTGACAACTAACTTGAGGTCTCACATATTCAATAGTGGATCCTTAGTGAGCAGAGATCAAACCCACTTCCCAGGAAATTCCTTCCCTGTCCTTCAGAGATGACAACTGAGGAGACCACATTCTAAATGGCTGAGCAGAGGCTGTGTCAGAAGAAGTCCCTTGGCAGATTCCTAGGACTAGATGAAGTTGCGCATGGTCTCCAGTCTAGCTGCAGTTCTAGAAGTTCAGGGGGCTGGGCCAGGAAGGAGCTTGTCATACATGATGTATGACTGACTCTTCCATGTGGATGGGCATGGCAGGATCCCTGGACACACACCAGGAGCTCAGAGGATAGGCCAGTGGTCGGGGTGCTGATGGAATATAGGGTAAAAGCAGCTCAGATTGTATTTGAGCTGGTAAGAGCAGCTGGTTGCCCCCATAGGGTCCTGGGAAAGTCATTGACCTGCCTGAACCTGACTCCCCATTTGGAGAGAGGAAAGTTGAAAGCTTAGTGCAGGTAGCACAGGGTGGCAATGAGTGCAAGTCCAGATGCTTCCTCCTGGGTCTTCCTCAGAAAGGTGACATTAAGAGCAATGATAATTATACACACTGAGTCCTTGGGAGAGGCTATGAGGCAGGTGTATGCTGAGATGGGAAAACAGGTTCAGGGTTTCCAAGACATATGCATAGGATGACTTTCCAAACAGCCATGGGATCTGGGATTGAATCTAGAAACAGATTCCGAGGGCAACAGAGCTTTACCAGCTGACAGGAGCCAGACTTGTAGGGCATTGCTCAGAGGGACAGAATGGTGAGGGGAGAAAAATCTCAATAACCCTGCCTGACCCTGGCAGGTGGGGCTCTCCAAGAAGGCCACCCTGGAGATCAACCCTCAGATGAGCCAGCAGCAGAAGGTGAGTGAGCTGTGCTAGGGTGGGTCTCAGGCCTCAGAGGGCAGGAGAGCCTCCCTATTTTCCAGCCTGCACCAGCCCCAGATGGGCTTTACTCAGAGCAGATATGGGGCAGAGCAGGGGTTAGACACCCCATCATGGGATACACATTAATTTTTACCATTTAATCTAGGCATGGTGGTATGTGACTACACTCATAGTACTCTGGGAGGCAAAAGGCAAAAGGATCATATGTTCAAGCCCAGTCTGTCAACTCCATGTTTTAGTAAGGCTGTTTCCCAAGGTGAAAACTACAAAACGCTTGAGAATGTATCTTTTACTAAGGCCTTAGTTTTGGTATCCAAGAAGAAAAAAAATTGCCATGGAGGTTATTAGGGATGTTTGGTGCCATAAGAAGAGACGCAGGAATGAGAGAAATGGAGGAAGGTAGTTTAGTGTCCCAGACAGGGACAGGAGACAGGAGGATCAAATTTCAGGAGGACTTATAGCCCTTGGGTGGTACCTGGGAGTGGGGACTCATCAGCACCACCTCCCAATGGCACAGGGCACTGTCCTCTTCCTTGGCACATTCCTCACGGACCTGGTGATGCTGGACACTGCAATGAAGGACTATGTGGATGTGAGCAATCCTTGGTGCACCAAGTTTGGAACAAGATCCTTGGACTTGGAACAGAAGGTCACTGGTGGTAACCCTTAGGTCCCAGCAATTGGCAAACCTACTCTTGTCAGATCCTCACACCTGGCCCTGTGTTCTGGTGACACCAAGTCCATCTTGCCCATGAGCGAAGGACCCTCTGCAATGACCCTAGATCCCTCTTAACCAAACTCTGAAGCTGCAGAGCTGTCCTGCTGCAAGGCTGCATAGGGCTCGGCTGAGCTGGACTCATTCTCTCCCTCAGGTGGTCACCAAGAGAAGGCAGAGAAGTAGGGTCCCCAAAGCCAGGACGTGCCCATGGGACTAGT
Source organism: Cavia porcellus (assembly GCF_034190915.1). NCBI lineage: Eukaryota > Metazoa > Chordata > Mammalia > Rodentia > Caviidae > Cavia > Cavia porcellus. Next base: position 50,386,162 of record NW_026947500.1, on the reverse strand, counting down.
ACTCCTTTCCTCTCTTATGCCCTCAGTTTCCCAGTCTGGCATCACCAGGCATTTCGGTTTAAGTCCTCAGCCGCTGCTCTCATGTGTCTCCTCTCCAGAGCCCAAACCTGACCTGGTCCTCATCCACTTCTATGCACTCTTGACCCCTGCCCTTGTGACCACAGGTAGGGATGGGCTATTCATGGTCCAGTCTTTGTCATGAATATTTACTGTCTGTCTTGCAGGAGAATATGATCAACTTTGAGAAAATAAAGTAAGCTGCTGGTCCTGGAGGGAAGGAAGCAGAATTCGGAAACCCCATGGGCTGAACACTCCTTGGCCCTACCCTCTGCATCTTGGTTTATTAGGAGGGTTTTTATACTGAAAAGTCAAAAACCATTTCGATGGAGTATATGCCTAGGGCACTGGACACATGTGTAACTACCTGGATGTGGGGCTGTTTCAACCCACCTCTGAACAGCTTGAGGCTCTGGAAGGGATGGAGAGGAGGAGGGGACAACTAAGCAAAAAGCCCTGTTGACCAGTCCTTAACTCTCCCTTCTCTGGGCAAGGCCCCCACCTCATTCCCAGTGCAAGCCCTCTCAGTATGCTGTCTGCCCCTCCTGCCCCAGGAAAGGAAAGTCCTTCAGGAGACACAGCTGTGCCAGGTGGCAGCCAGTAAATACAACCTTCAGAGTGAGGAAAATTTTCAGGTCTGGTTCCACTCAACAGAGTGGCTGCATGAAAGGTGAGGACCAGCCAGGGGTTGCGGGAAAGCCCAAGGCTGGAGGGTTTTCCCTGGCTGACAGCTGCAGAGAGCCCATGACCATGGCTCCACTGCTGTCCACAGACCCTGCTGCATGGTGACTGTTACCTGTGGCAACAAAACTTGGGCTGCTTGGCAAGTACTGCTGGGCACACTCCAGGCAGGGCTCACAAGAGACTCACAAATACCTCTCTGTCCTGCAGCTACAAGGTGTCTCTTTTTAGGGAGCCCTGGCCCAAGCAGGCTAGCAACATACTCAGGGCCAAACAGCAATCATAAACTTCAGAGGCAACCGACTGCCCAGGCCAGCAAGGGCAGGCAGCCTCCGCTCTCCAAGAGGCCTGGACATGGAGAGCTGGCACTCATTTGAGGTCCACCCTGGCTAGTCTTGGAGCAGAGCCAGTCACCTCACTACTCTGTTCCTCAAGACCCATTGTGTTAAATCCCATTTCCCATTCCAATGCCTTGTTCCTTTCTACTACCATTATCCCCTGCCTGCATGGGCCACTACCAGAGTGGGGACAGGCAGACACAAGACTCTGTGAGGCATCACCATTCCTAGACTGCAGAGGGAGAAAACCAGGACTCACCAGGAGGTGACGCCACCTGCAAAGCAGTTCCATGCATGGGCTGCTGCCAGAGTGGAGACAGACAGACGCAAGCCTCCTGCCCTGAGTCATCAGCATTCTCAGACTGTGGAGGGTGAGAACAAGGCCAGAAGACGGATGTAAAACCTGTAGGGCACGAGCACTGGATACTAGCTATGGTCATTCAATGTCTTGCTTTCCTATAATATTTAATACATAATACATATTTTTCAATAACTTTTCTTCATGTTTTATCACTTTTTTGTTAATGTATAAACATACCACCTAAAAAGTTAAAAAGACAAGGAAAGAGTCCCCAATTTTGCATTCAAAATAAAGTTAAATATTAAATAGAGTTAAGTTATAGGAAGGTGATATGTCTTAATATTGAGGACACTTCTGAAACTCAAAGTTATTAGAGAAAGGAAAACACTGTATTGATTATTGACAATGTGTGTATGTTTTTTTTTTTTTTTTTTTTTTTTTGTCTTTTCTACCAGGGATCGAACTCATGACTGCCTGCTTGCAAGGCAGGCATTATACCACTGAGCTAAATCCCCAGCCCTGTGTGTGTATGTTCTTTAGAAGACTGGTTACAAACACATGTCTCTATAAATGTAAGATAATTTTGTTAATCTCTTTTATAATATTTGCTGGTTTCTTTGTTCACTATGTTTCATACATAATAATCTGTGTCACTGTATCTTGCAAGTCTATCATCTCTCTCTCTGAACAATATTCAGACTCTCTTGCTGAGTACTTTTAACCACAAATGTTAATTTACCAAATTTAACATCTGTGTGCAGTAATACCTGTTAGGTGAGTTCTGTGACCCGTGCTAAAGCCTCAGCTTTGTGTGACATGACAAAGAGCTTCAGGGAGGCTGCTTCTTTGATTTTCTTAGGCTGCCTTCAGGTTTGTAGTGTTCCTTAAAAATAAATTAAGAGTTTACCATACCTGTATCATTTTTATATATTTCTAATAAATGTTCTGCAAACATAAAGATTGAAAATGACTTCACAGGTCATGGCATTCCACAAGTTTAGGTCAAAAAGAGATAGAAATCTACATAATTTAAAAAGAAAACTTTTTACTAATATATAGTTGCATTTTAAGATCTCTTTTCTTTTTTGGTGCCAGGGATCAAACTCACAATTTTGTGCTTGCCAGGGAGGCACTTCTGCCACTGAGCTATATCCTTGGCTCTAAGATTTTTCTTTGATATTTTAGGATTGTTTTATAATGTACAGCTTCCTTTTCCAGATTTTTTTTTAGTAAAACTGACACTTTAAGAATTGTTTTATTCCAAGCACTTGATTGTATGGATTATTTTTGAATTTTATGTTAATTTTTAAAATTATATTTTTACTTTCCATATCCAACATAAAATGGAACAACTCTTTTTTTACATTGTCCTACATCAGTATTATAGAAAATTACCATTTATTATTTGTTTGTATCTATATCTTATAGACACTGTATTTATATATATTTCTGGTTGTTTTTCTTTGCAATTTAATTAATAATTTAATATATATTTAGTATTCAAAATGTTTGGGCTCATCTCTCAAAACATAAAAGTCTTCATAATTTCATCTATTTATACACTGTTCTCTTTTTTCAGTTATGTTTATAAAAGGTGATTTCTTCCTTACATTCTTTATTTTTGTACTGGGAATCGAACTCAAGATCTCATACTTGCCAGGCAAGCCCTTGTGACCCTGAGCTAGATCCCCGATCCTCTTACATTTATTTTTATGTATGTGTATGAGTTTGAAAATTTATGCTATTGGTTTTGGGTGTCAAACCTGTCAATAGAATCTGACATTGTAAATAATACATAAATTCAAGGGATTCTTAAATTCTAAATAAATGAGGAATATATTATGTTCTTCATTACATAGGGTAGAAAGCATTTATATCATGTTATGAAGTAAGCATAATATAATTGACTGGCTAGCAGAAATATTTGAACTATTTGCTTTTGTCCAATCATTTCTTATATCCCTACACATACAACATAATGAAAATTCTTTCTCAGAAATAATTGAAGATAACATGCTCTTTTTCTTTGTGTCAGGTCAATGTACTATGTAATACAAATGTGATTTTTTGAAAAACTACAATGCTGTGCAACAAACTATGAACACTTGTTTTTGCTTCCTAATAAGCAATGGATAGACAGTAATACTGCTGTTACGTTTACTGAAACAGAGTTTTAGTGGAAAGAACACTTATCAGATGGTGGCTGATGACAGGCAGGGCAGTCATACTAGGAAACAGTTTTCCTAGTGCAATATAATTTTCAGGAACAGACTCGCTCCACATAAAACAGTATTGATAGCGATCGCCAGAGTTTCGTGTTGTTTCATACTTATCCTATTGCTCAGGTTATTTTCAGTTTGGCTGTTCTGAGCAAGTAATTCAGTGCCCAAGATCTCCTATCTTTTTCTTCTTAACTCCTCTTATTAGCATCTTTCACATGAGAAGACAGTGCGTCCAATCTGCTCTCCATCATTCCAGTGGGAAGGATAGGTAAGAATTTGTTTTGCAAATGGAAAACCATTACCAAGATTTCATTCATATGAATGCTTCTCATAAAATTACTACACTTATTAAGTAGGCAATTATTCTTATGACCTCTTCTAATGTAACTTTAAAGCATTTTGCTTTTTAATCATCAATTTCATTGACAGAAAACATATTTTACTTTCCATTTAAAATGCTTTGAGAATTGGTGATATCTTCATTTTATTTTTGATATTACATTTGTTTTTCTTCATGCGCTAATGATCTCTTATTTTAAAATTCATAATATATTAAAGTCACCTTAATATATGAAATAATTTCATGTATTCATAATGAAACACAAAATAGTTTTTCTTTTTTGGTGTTGGAGATTGAACCCAGGTCATGGAAAACAGTAAACATAGACTATATAATTCAATCCTTATTAAACAACCTGCTGCATAAGAAATTTTGCATAATATTGATCAATCTTCCCCACTTCTTTGTTATTTTTCTCATAAATGTTGTTATATGTGGCTGAAAGTTTCAATGCAATAGTGTAAGTTTCCTTTAGTACTTTAAAGTAATGGAAACTATTATAGACAGTATTTGACATTGAATTTTAAATTTTTATGTTTAGTATTCCTTCTCTGCACAGACTGAGGTCTTCTCTAGTTATCCTTCCCAGGATGCTTTGAACTGAATAGCCAATGGCTTCTCAAGTTTCTTATTGTGAAAACAGTATTAACTGTTGTAGCCTCAAAGTTTTCATCTTCCTTTGCTTCTTATATCATATATCATATATCATATCTTATTTCATAGTGCCCTGCAGTTACTCTGTACATCTATTCATTTCCATTGTTAGTATTGTTTCTCTTTAGTTAAGTTTTGTTGTTTCTTTTTCAAGATTACAATTACTTCTTAATCTGCAGTACCTCCTGTAGGATTGATGATCCTCTTGTATGATTCTAAGTATCACATTTTGTGTGTGAATACATGTGCATGTGTGCATGCAAGTGTATTTCCAGTATTATACAGAACACTTTTCATAACTTCCTCTACATAGTGCAAATTCTCACATATTCAATGAATGGTATTTACCATATCCACTACGACTCTTATTCAAATGACTGTTGACACTGTTAGATAAACACTACCAGGAGTGCATGTATTTGAACAAGATGACTATATTATTTATTCTCACATATATTTGACAGTGACAACAAGAGAAGGCTTTGAGAGTAAGGTGAACTCTCTCAATCGCAGGTTGCGTGGTTACCGCATCTGTCCATGTTTGACTCTAACTCATGTTTGGCTCTGCATTTCAGCCCTGCCTTGCTCTTGCTGTTCCCTCTCTCTTGTCCGGATTATCCAGGAAACCCAAGGAGGCCTTTCTCTGCCTACAGACTTCTTTCCTCTGCCTGAAAGTCTATCAGACACAAGCACCTGCTTGCTCATTCACTGGGATCGTCTTACTATATTTTTTGCATTTTCCATTTATACTAACTTCCCTTCTTTATTCCTTCTGTTGTCAGAGTCTCTCAGATATCCCCGCCCTCATTTTCTCTTATGCATGAACATTCTCATTAAAGACTGTTTCTCCCAAGCAGGTCCCAAATTACTACTTCCTCTGTCAGTTTCTGAGTAGTGATACACTTGGAAAGCTTTTCAAAGAAGTTTTAAATTACATGTGAATTTATGGATTATTTTTCAGATATTGATACACTCGGTGGTTATTGTGTCCCCAGAAACAGTACTAAGAGATCAATCTAGTGCCAAATTGGAGTACAAAGAGTTGACTGCATCGTTTTATGCTGAGACCCCAACAGCCTAAGACACATCACAAAGAATAAGCCACTTCCTTAAAAGGTCTATGCACAATAGGTCTTTCACTCTCCAACCCCAGTGACCTTCAAACTTCAACACAGTACACTCACTCACACACACACACACACACACAATTCATCAGAAATCAAGGAAAATAGCTTCTCAATATTTTCAGCTCTGTAAAACCAATTCTACTGATATTGCAATGGAAGAAATTTCAAAGATTTTAAAACATGATATGGAAAATAATTATATCAAAGATGATGCAAATAAGGAGCTGAATTAATCAAATAATTTATTATTTAATGAGATCAAACAAGATACAATAAAGAACTCCATGATTCCAAGAGGAAATCATGGTACAATATATGATATACTGCTTCAGTAAAAAATAGAATTTGGGAAAAAAAAAACCTAAGAATTCTTAGAAGTCAGTGCACAAATAGTTTTATTAAAAATTCAACTGAAATTCTCAACAAAATTTAAGATGAATCACAAATAATAGTATCAGAATTATATGAAAGTTGGATGCACTGGATTAGTGACACAGAAAACAAAAATGAGAAGTGATGAGAACTAGAATAGGCCAGAGTAGAATATGAAATTAATATTTCAGACATATAAACCTGTTACCTAAAATGTATTTTAAAATAACTCATAAAATCATATTGTGTTTAGCTATAAAAATGGAAAACCCACTTTATTGATGCAATATGAAAGAATAGGAGAAAACCAACCAAAACACATAAATGAAAAATAAAAAGACATCTTCAGAGTAAATGGAATTGTATTTTAGCACCACGAAGCACACAACATTTAAGAAAGGGAGCTAGTAATACTAGACAGTAGAGACAAAAATAAATTCAATCTAGTAAAATTAGAGTAATAAAATGTTATAATATTGTAATTAAATACTATAATTTTTCACTTATATTTATCAAAAAGTGAAAATGATTAGCAAGTTATTCACTGCAAAGCAATGATAAAGGTCTATTTTGATGTGATTCTATTACAGCTGAATTAATAGCTATCTATATGTCTATCAAATTATCACAATATGTTAAATTTACACAAATATTGTCACTTCATCTTGTAATCTGCACTTTAATCTTTGAATAATAATCCCAGTGTTACGGTTAGATCTGGGATGTCCTTGACTGGCGCAGCCCCAATGAAACAGGAGACGCTCTTGTGGGCGACAGTTAACTGCTAGTTTATTTACGCGGGCTCTGGTTTATATATTTGGCCGTGACCAATCACAGGCTGCCACAAGGAAGTAGGGCGGGAATGGGATGCAGGCTCTGGCTACTATATCCAGCTGTGGCCAATCAGGAGTTGCCACAGAGTACGGAGTGAACGCGGGGTGCGCACGGGTTGGCTAATTTAAAGAGGGACATAGCGCATTGCGGAAGCTGGCGTGGTCCTTAGTCCCGGGTGGGGTATGGTATGTTGAGCGCCTGCGCCCAACATGTCCTCTTAGAGGTCTCACGCGCTCACAGGCGGGGCTTTCGGAAGGCGAGGGAATCACAGAGCTACTTGTAGCTAGGAGCCTGATCACTGGGCCCCTGACGGTAGAGGGGATAAATGTCCCTTCCTGGCTCCTTCCTCCTCCCTCTGCTTCCTGGTCTGCATGAGGAGAGCAGCGTTTCCTCCATGATGCTGTCTCTTACCCTGTTTCTGCCTCGCAGTCAGCCCAGGAACTGACACTGTGAAACACAGGAAACTTTCCCTTCTTTGTGTTGTCAGTTGTTTTGTTTTAGTCATGAGGAAAGAAAGACATGCATAGGAAGTAAGTATCAACTGTCTTCTGGCAAACAAAACGTAGAAAAAATATTGAACTTACATTTGCAGAAGAAGCTGAGTCTCCTAGTTGTGCATGTGTGTTCCTTCTCCTGATGGTGAATATAACCTGAAGAGAGGACAAGCAGGAATCTAATAATAGAAGATAAACGTTTGCCAGGTTCAACGTTTGGCTCATTCTATTTCCCGAATAGAAAAGTAATTTCATAAAATCCACGCCCAGAACATACACATGTACATACACATCCTGTGCGCGCACACACACACACACACACACAATCGTACACACACAAATACTTATGTGGACAGAGTTCATGCCCTTGAGGATCATAGTGTTCATCATTATTTCACAATAGTATGACCATAATTTTTGGGTAACTTCCATTTTGTTCTCTGAGATTTCACCATGAAGAGTATCAGTGAGGTTACTCTATTCAGACTGAGGGATTCAAAGAGAATCTTGAGCTGTGCATCATTCTCTTCTTCCTTTTACTACCAATTTATCCCTTGAGAAATGGGAATTTAAGACTCATTTCACTTGTCATCGGCAACTGCAAACTGAAAACCCAATAGTTTCATGTGTGTGTGTTTTCTTTGTTTTTCTTTTTAGTAGCTGCATGCTATTCCTCTTTGACTGTCAAACATGTTATTGAAATTCATGTCAAAAATGAAAGTCTCTCATCTCAGCAGTGGTAGAAAAAAATGAAAGTCATTTCATACCTTCAGTGTAAGAAAAGGGGTAACCGTGGCTGTAATGCCTGGAAAAGCAACGTGCTTGTCTTTGCAGTGTTAGAATATGTTCTCCATGCCACAATGGTAAAATGCTATTCTCTATTGAGTAGTGTGGCTTTCAGAGTCCATGTGCCATCACCTCATGGCCGGCGTTGGTGGAACTTGGCATGCTGTTACACACAGAATGAGCTCCGTCAGTCTATCCTTCTATGGATTCATATAGTCAGACACAACTACTCTGACTTCACTCATCACTCTGTGCCTCCTTCTTCTCATACTCAACTCCTTTCTGTTCCAACACTAATGCTTTCTTGAGCTGACATACTGATAACACTGGCATCTTATGCTCTCCTCCTGTAGCTTTTGTGATGATACAGTGCAGCAAAGATAAATAAAGTCTGTTATATATGTAGTTCTCACTTAACTTGACTGACCATTTGTCACTGTACAATTCTTTTTATGTGTATGAGAAAAACTGTACCTGTGTGTAGGGCATGGCATGATCATCTTCATATTCTACAGCATGATGATTCTCAAGTTGAATCTCACTATTTGAGAACAAAATGTGAAAGATACAATGAACAATGTGCCTGGATAAAAGTTTATCATTAAGGTATATTTTCCACATTAAAATACATTAAAAATGTAAAATGTCATTCTCTTTGTTGCACGGGGAATATGGTAAAAGTGTTGAATTAATTAATGCAATTCTCTTCTTGAATATTTTAAAGATCAGCACAATGGTAGATTAGACTGTTTTTAAAATCAGAAAGATTTCCTATACTGTCTGGAGTCAAGTAGCACCCCATTGTGTACAGATCCTCCATTTTCTTTCTCTAGTTGTGGGGTGATGGGTATAATGGGTATGCTGACTGCTTCCTGGATTTTGCTATTATGAAAGGGACTGCTTTAGACATTGGTGAGCATGTGTCACTGTAGTATAATGTCCTAAACTCTCTGTCATGGACACCTACATAGGGAATAGCTGTGGCCTACAGAATTTCCAGTTTTAGTTCTTTCAAAAATCTCTATACTGGTTCCCATAGTGCAACGGTAGTTTACACTCTCCAGCAGTTGTAGAAAAGCTCACCACAGCCTTTCCAGAAGGATTAAACTCCCAAGGAGTTTACTCCTTGCTGTACAAAACTGCAAATTTGTACTGTTTTTAAAAAGTGATGAATTAGAAATATTTGTCATCCATTTTATTTTCCATCATTCATATGCCTCAGTGTCCTGAGAAGATACAGCAGTGAGCCCCAGGTCCAGCACGCCCAGGTCACTTTCCATAGATTCGTTTCTACCTCTACAGTCAGAAGCAAGGCAAGAATCCCATCCCCGTGTTCACTCACCACAACTCATATCCTCTTCACTGCTGGTGTCATTACTGGGACAAAAGGGGAAGGGAGAATTTCAGTCTTTTTTATTATACTTTCATAGCAGTGGCACAAAATAATTCTTTGTTTCTTGGTACAGCTAGATATTACGATTTAAATTCAATTAAGAAAAAATACAATTCAAACAATACCACATAAAAGTGACTGTGCCACCTGATTGCGCCCGCAGAGGGAAACTGACACTTCTCTGAGATCGCGAATCACTATTATTTTTATTTTTTATTTTTTTGGTCGTTTACCGGTACCAGGGATCGAACTGATGACTGCCTGCTTATGCCGCTGAGCTAAATCCCCAGTCCCCTACACACCACTATTTTACTTTGCGGGGTGGATTCCTCCACGGCGCATGCGCTCTGAGGAGAAACATCACACCCCACCAAAAAGCACCTCAGGCCCTTCTTGCCTCAGGCTTCCGGGTTTCCGGGGGGCCGGGAATGACGCTACGCTGGGTGGGCGGCCTTAGCCCGCGGCCCCGCCCCTCTTCCAGGCCGCCCGCCAGGCCCCGCCCCCTACGCCGTGCCGGCGCCCCGCCTCCAGCCCGTGCTGCCTCGAGTCCTGGAGCTCGGGCCGCAGCGGGAGGTGGCGCTGTCTCGCGGCGCGGGAGGCCGCCCTGCACCCGGGCGCGCCCGTGCGGGGCTGTGGGCCCTTCCCCTTTCCTTAGTCCCTTAGCCTGCCGATCCCCGCGCAGCACCTGTGCCAACCCGCGGTGCCCGGGGCTGTCCTGCTCCACTTCAGACTGGAGCCCAAAGCCCCGCGTGTCCGCCCGCAAGTGCAGCCCAGCTCCCAGACGCAGGCTTCCTCCCAACGCTCCTGCAGCTCCTGCGGGCCCTACAGACCCAGCCCGCCCCGCACACTAGGAGTGCCACCGCGTCACTGTCTCAGGATTTCAAAGTCAGTGCTTCTGCCTCATATTTTGAATTGACTGAGGCTGGAAATGTGGCATCTTTTCTTTGTATCATATTACCAAAAATCACTGATTTTTCAATGAATCTACATAAAAAATGAAACTTTAGTTTTTAATTTTAGGTGTTGTATGACATTAATTTGATTTTGACCAATGAATTCTTTACCTTTTCCAAACTGTAAATTCATTGTAGAGTTGGAAATACTCTAAACACATCAAAAATGTTGTACACAATTCTGGAATTGGGTTTACTATTATTTCTTTAAGAACCTATTTCCTTTCTGATCATTTCAATAAATTAATCCTTTAGGCATACAAAAAATTTTTAAAAAGTGACTGCAAGAAATTACTCCTAATGAGAACAAAGCCCACCTCTAACCTCATGAGATTTCCTGGGGACCTGACACTTTTATTTTGACTCTTTTTCAATCTATGTTACACTGATAGAGGCCACCCAAGTTCAACACGCAGGCCCAAGAGCCAAGGTGAAGCAAAAGGTGGCTGCTATGCTCAGAGTTAAGCCTGCTTCCCCCACACCACACTTTTGCCACAATGAAATATTTACTTCAAAGACCCAGTTAAGTGATATTGTCGTTTTTGCTTTAATTTTAGCTCTTCTAAACTTCTACTCTGTGACCTCAATTTGGGCCTCATGAATTCCTTGTAGTACAAGACCTTCAGAACATACCGTGTAACCAAAACAATATTCTATTCAATAAGATTCATGAATTTAAATGTCAAAAAAACTATATAAATGCAGAACATCTACTATAAGATATCTCTGTACTGTACACTGGGAATTTTACTTGATAGTGGAAAACTCTCCATTGTGATCTCATGTTTATTGCCTTCAAATTGTAGAACTCATGACCTTTGATATCAAATATTATGATTGCAACTCCAAATAATGCTGTTAAAATGTATTTGTCTAATGAATATGTCCGTCTATATTTGCATATATCATTTAAGATGGGAGAGAGAGCTCAACACAACTCTGTAATACCTCGAGTATGAGGTACTTTATGCACTAGTATGTTTAAGTTTGCATTATTAAGAAAAATTCCAAATATTTGAAAAGAACAAGGCCCAGAGTAGGAACAGTAGTTACAACCACATAGTTGCTTAGTTAAACCATATTTTCACAGGATACCTGACAACATATACATTAAAAGATTTACAAAGATAGAATCCACTTTTAAATTATGAATTTTAATAAAGACATTAACAACTTGTAACTGTAAAAAACATAGCAAACACATTTACATCCAGAAATTACACAGACTTAGAAAATGTTGACCTCAAAATGATGGTGAAAAGAGACAGAAATCAATTTTACTGTGATCTGGGAGAACAGAATTCACATTTTTGGAAGCAATTTGCAAATTTCAATTAAATTTGTATATTTGTCTAATTCAAAGAACATATAATTAAAGAGCACAAAACCATTTGGAAAAACTGCAAAAAGAAGATATTGAATAGTGTGTCATAAAAATTTGTGTAGCATTTCTGTGACTATTTCTTGCATTTAGTGGGAGGAAACAGAACTGTACAGTTAAATAGGGTTGTGTCAGAAACTAATTGCTTCTGCTTATGACTTCAAGAGATTTATTATTTCCTCTTTCAGCATATTGTTTTTTATTTTTATCTCTAATTCTATTCTATATTGTTAATTGTGTTTTAAAGCAATATAATCTATATGAAAATCAGCAGAAAGATTCCTCAAAAATAGTAATAGAAATTCTGTTTGATCCCACGTTACCTCCACTGGATGCCTTCCAGAAAATGGCCAAGATATCAGCCGTAGGAAGTGATAAATTTGAGACATTTGAAGCAAAGTGAGTGCAAAATAATAAGACCAGAATTTTATGTTAAAGGAATCATACAGAAAGTTAAATGTCACATGATTCCTTTTATTTGAGAAACTCAAAGCATAGATAATTTAAAGAACAACAGGAACAACAACAAAAAAAGACAACTGCTAGGAAATAGGAGAGGAGACTTTGTGGAGTTGGGGAGGATATTGGGGTGGGGAAAGGAGGAGAGGAAGTAAAGTGAATTCAGACAAAACAGGTATATGGACCAAATCCTCATGATGACTGAATTGTGGATCATCAGCAAAGGTGGATTTTTTTAAAATTAAGAACTAATATATAGTTAACCATAACAAAACTTACATATCAAAACAATGTACAAGATCAGGGCTAGCATTTATTGAGAGGAAAGGACTTCTAAGGCTACCAGTTATGTAAAACATGATTTGGTGTTAAAAACGCTGGTTAATATGAGTGCTGTGGGTTTTCCTCTGAAATGTGCCCCAAATATCTTCTGTGTTTGTAGATGGCGCTTTTGCAATATGATATAATCAGGGAGGTGCTGTTTCATAGCTCAGTATGCTGGTAAGAGCCAAGTCCTTGTTCAAAGGAGTAGGTCACTGTTGGTGTGATCTGAAAGGTGGGTTTCTGTCCCTGCTTTCTCCCCTCTCCATTCTCTCAGTTTCTGAGAGCCTTGGGCTGAGCAGCTTTCTCAACCCATATTCTTCCATCATACCATCGCTGCTCTGAAGTCAGCCAACCATGGACTGGACCATTTGAAATTGTGAACCAAAACAAAATTCTCCTTCATATTGTGGGTGTTGGTATTTGTTCACAGCAATGGCAAAATAACGAAGTATATAAAGACAATTGTATTCTTATGTAATATTCATTTAGAAAATGAATATATTTCAATTTAGGAAGACATAGGTATCCTTTTGTGTCTATTAGAATTCTTCAGGTTAATAGAATTGCCTTAGGGTATTATACATTTTAAGTTTTGTAATGTCTGAAAGCACACTACTGTGATTCCATTAATATTGAACCTTCTATAAAAATGACAGTATAATAAACTAAAAATTTTATATGTGTAGTAGACAAAATATATAGCATGCAGGCAGCTAGCCAGGCATGGTAGTGTGCTACTATTATCCCAGCACTCTGGATGGCAGGGATAGGAAGATCAAAAGATCTTGCCGAGCCTGAGAAACAGAAATTTAGAGAGACCCTATCTCAAAATAAAAAGCAAAATGAAGACTCATAGTATTGCCTGGTGTCAAGGCTCTGGGTTAAATCCCCAGGCAAACTTAAGCACTTTCATTCAAAACACAATGAAGGTGCTGAACATTTCTAAGCACACTTAAGGTAATTTACTAAGTTAAAATCCACATGCCATAAAATACACTATTTTAACTGTTGATGCAACACCAGATTCACCATGTAGTGCAAGAACCCACTTTACCTAGTTCTAAAACATTTCCAGCAGTACAAAGTCTTACCAAATTTCTCTCTTCTTCGTTTCCTTCAGCCTCTGTGCTTCATCTCTATGTATTTTGAATTTAAATTCTGAATATATTCATATATAAGGTGACATTTGAATCCCTGAAGCTTTGAATTAAAAATATTTTTGATTCATACTTGACATAGTGTATTTTAATAAATTTATTTTGCTTTGTTTAACAGCAAATATATACTTTTAATTGCAGATATGTGATATGGTGCCGTAGGTGCCTGACTTACAAATGGCTTCTCTTTCAAGGAGGTTGTTCTTAAGTATGGTTTGTTTGTAATTCTTATGAAGTATGTCTTATGTTAGACATAGTGTATGATGGAAAACAGTAAAAACCAAAACACAACAAGCTAACTTTACTGTTACACTTACCTGAAAATGCTAAGCTGGACATGTGGGCTACTTCCTTGATTTTTCACACGTGTGGATGTTTGAAATGCAATATCCCTTAGGTCAGGGATCTGCTGTAGTTATAGACACAGTGCTTCAAAGAACATTCTTGGAACTTACTCATTTTTTCACAACCATGTCCTCACGACAGTTTATGAACAGCTCCTTATTTCTCCTTTGATTAGTACCCTCCATCTGACTTTCTAATTTCAAATGTATTAGATAGTTCATATATTTGGAGTTGTCCATGGTGTGTGTCCTTCTGTATCTGGGAAACTTCTTTTAGCATAATGTTCTGGAGATTCATGTATGTTACCATATATTGAAGGATTTGTATTTAAGGCTAGTTAACACTACATTGCAACTATAATCTATATTTTATTTACCCATTATTCTATCAGTGGCTATTTAGGATTCTTTTCACACTTAAGTCATTTTGAATTTTGGAACAATAATCATGAAGATTTTATTATATTTTTAAGACTGTAATTCTTTTAGGTAAAACACAGAAGTTGGGTTCTGGGCTATTCATTCAGTTAACACAGGCACTCACAGTATATCCACACTGTCCCTGACAGCAGACAACCTCCAGACCTTTCACTAAGCTCTCAGATGCTTCAGGGATAAGCAATCAGTTGCTCGACTTCTCCTCAGTGATAGTCGTTAAAGGTTAAAAAAAATTACTCAAATTGTCTCCCAAAAGCATTGTTAAAAAACACATGGAAAAACCAGAAGAGAGTTTTAATTACAGGTGATGCAGACAGAAGGCTGCAGGTATTAGCATATTTTACCAATATACACACAGATGCTCACAGCTTGACAAGACCTTACCATCTAAGGTAGGTGACCATTTGTGACTCAGTTTGTGTGTGTACCTTCTATCCTATAAGTTCCTGAGAATCAGCGGTAACTTTCCTTTTGGCTTATATTAATTCTTAAATAGTTTCAAATGCTTTGAGAGTATAAGTACCTGCATCATACATTGTGTGTGCTTATAAAACTTTTATTTTTCTACATTATGAATATGCACATAGAGTTGTATATTTTTGCACACTGTCCGGTAGAAAGGAGGCTAAAAGGGATCTGAGAGGAAGGAGAAATGATAGGCCCCAGAATTTATCTGAAATTCAGAATTTGAAACTTTGGGGATTCAGTATCCTGTTCTGACAGCTTTTGAACATTTAAGTATTTCGTAAGGAATCATAGAGAAATAAATTCACATTGGTGATTAGGTAAATAAACAGATAAACATGATTGATTTTGAATCTTGGTAGGATTTTTCCCTGGAAATCAAGAAGTGAAAAACATTAGTGAGTTTTAAAGGACCCAAAATTATTGTAATTTTAAAATGTTTTCTGTTTTGCAAAGGGATCTGAATAAGTTTAATGCTTACAACATAAAATTTAATGTGCAATAAAAGAGATTATCTATGAAAAAGCCATTTACCTTTTCTGTTGAAATCCAAGGGAGCTGAAAGGAAAGGTTTTATAGAAAAATAGGCAACTAACTTAATTTTTAACTTTTTGATTTTTCATGATTACAAATTAAGCCAAGCAAGTACAGAAAGATTTTTCTCTTAGTGATTTTATTAAACCTTCTTCTAATGTTGTCATTGGTAAATTTTGTCATAAATCTAAATTGTGAGTGATGAGGTTAAGGCAGAATACCGGACAGCTCCAACAAGATAAACGCCATTCTGTGCAAGGTGAAAGTAAGTGATGACCACACAGGTTTGTTTTTAATTTTGCGTAATTTTATTTCTTTACGCCAGACACCAGAATTGTCACTACAATTTTAAATATAAAAGTGTGCCATTTCTATTTCTTTTCTTTTCTTAGTTTAGAAAAAACTGCTGTAATTTTACAGTGATGAGATTTTTACCTTAAATGCTATATGTTTGTATGCTAGGCTTTGCAATCTCTGGGTCTTTAGAGATAACTGGGTACATTTCATTTACTACACGTGTATTTCTATGTGTTATGTGCTATCATATTTATTTCTCATGAATTTGATTTATGGAAAGATTTGAGATGATATCCAGGATTCAGATAGATCTCGGAATTCATTTATTGTGTCTGTATAATATTATGTGCCATAAGAAAAGTTGTATGTGGTGTATGCATTCATTAAGTTAATAGTATCAGAAACATTATATACATATATACATATATATATATATCCCTATATCCTAAATGATTATCATTATGTCATATAATGATAATGATCTTCATTGTCATTATATCCTATAATGACACACACACACACACACACACACACACACACACACATATATATACACACACACACACATATACCTATACTTATAATGATAATGACCTTCAGGGAAATGTAGAATTTAAGTAAATTTATATGCAAGCACCTTACATGACAGATTTATTAAAATATCTATGACAAAGAAGACGAGCAATCCAAAATAACAGGATTCTCTTCATCCAGTTATAATACAGCTTAGTGGCAGATGTGCTGAGATGAGGACTGGGGGTACCACATGTATTTTTTTCTACTTCATCAGTGCTTAATCTGCTTAACATTTTATGCCAAAGAAGAGAAGCCTGTTTGCAGAAGAATATGCATGTGCATATGTAAAGGAAACCTCTTTGAGTTAAGGCAATCTTAGTACTTAAAAAGCAAAAATAATACAAAGGGGAAATGTGTACATGACCATAGGAAACCACTTTCAGGTCACTAGAAGCTTTGAATCATTTAGTAAACCATCATCCCTCTCGGCAACCCTTTATCAGACTATTTTGCTTTAGAGTCTGAGACTAAAGGTAGTTGCATTACCTGATCATAGAAACCTTTTAGTACACTAATGAAGCTATAACATTGCTTATGTGTAAAAATGTACATATTTCTGCAGGTACACTTTTTCATAAGTAGGCAATTTCCAAGGTGAATCTTCACAGTCTTTTATTCATACACCTATGATATGTGTTAGCGGTCTCACGTGTAACACCTGTAAGTGTATTTATTTTAAAGGACAAAGTTTTGAAATTGCAGTTGCCACACTACAAGCAAGATTTTGCTCATGTTTGGAATTTGTTGTTAGCAAATTTTGATGTCATTGGTGTTTCATTGTCATTTCCCTTCAGGAAGTGAGTAAGTGCTGCAGTGTGATGATCAGTATATAAATGAAGGTCAACTACTAAAGATCATTAAACCTTTAGCTAACACGAAGGGTATCTCCATCTGAATCTCTGTTTACCTATTATTTCAAGCTTTTTTCCGTTTAGAACAACGTTACTACTTTAGCTAACATTTAGGGCTCGATATTCAATATACTAAGATGGATGGCATTTCACCTCCCTCTAGCCATTAGATGCCCAGAGCAATCCACATCCCATAGGTGACAGCCAGGCTGTCTCTAGATGTGGAAAGTGTTCTCTGGTGAGTCAAACCACCTTTCCTGAGAACAATTAGTGAGTTAAGTGTCTACTTCTATATTACTACCTGGTAATGGTGCATGAATATCATAAAATCTATACTTGAATGGAATTAATAACCCATCATTAATCATCAAAACAATAGGACATCAGTGGTAGTGAAGCTATGAGTATATAGGCTGAGAAGAACTCAATTTTGATTCTTATATAGTACCTACAGCTGATTTAAAACCTGGAAAACTCTGACTACTTAACGTAGACAATTGAGTTGTTCTTCCCATAGAAATACAAATCTGTATATTAATTTCATTGGAAGATCTTCTTCACTCATGAGCGCTATTATCTCTAGGGCTTAAAACAGATGCAATCCCAGGGCACTTAAACCAAGTGACCCTCACATCATCATGCCCAGAACTATACTATGGTCAATGTTCAGAAATCTGTGGTTCAAATCACAGCATTATACCCATCTTTCTTGAAATGGTACCACTAAAAAAATTTAAAAACTGATCATCTTCACTACTATAACATTATGAAGCTACACTAGTGTTAACCTTTTAAGTTAAAGATCTGAAGAGTATTTCCTCCATAATGAAAGTGCCACAACTAGATACATCAACATGATTTATCGTTATCTTATCAATGATTATTTCCCTAGTCTTTTTCTTTCAACTAAAAATCTTATCACACCTATTCAGGTTAGACTGCAAAACAACCCACCTAAAAAATTAAAAAAAAAATCACCTTGAGAAAACAAAATAATGAAAATCTATTTGCCTCTTTCATTACACTACATTAACAGGAATATCTATCATGATTATTATTATTGTATTCCCCAGCATCATATTTCCCTCTTCCAGCCACCTAATTAACAGTTGCCTAATTACAACCCAACAGTGAACAATTAAACTAATCCTAAAACAAATAATAATAATACATAATATCAAAGGGTGAACTTGATCATAAATAATTTCGCTCATTTATTGGCTCCACCAATCTTTGAGGCCTCCTGCCAAATTCTTTAACCCCCACAACACAACTATCAATAAACCTAGGCATGGCTATTCCATTATGAACAGGAACAGTAATTTCAGGCTTCTGACATAAAACTAAATCGTCACTGGCATACTTTCTCCCTCAAGGAACACCAATTCTACTTATTCCAGTACTCGTAGGGATGGAGACAATTAGCCTATTCATTCAACCAATAGCTCTAGCAGTTCGACTAACTGCTAACATTATTGCTGGTCACTTACACCTAATTGGAGGAGCTGCATTAGCACCAGCCTCTATTAGCCCTTCTACAGCTCTAATTGCATTCATTATTTTGCTGTCATGGAATTTTTCCTTGAATTTGCTGTAGCAATGATCCAAACCTACGTATTCACTCTGTTAGCTTATATTTACATGACAATTCCTAATGACTCACCAAACACTTGCCTATCACATAGTAAACCTAAGCCCCCGACCACTTACAGGTGCATTATCTGCTCTTCCACTCACTTCAGGCTTAGCTATATAATTTCACTTTAACTCTAAAACACTACTAACAATAATTTTCCTAATCAATGCACTCACCATATACCAGTGGTGATGGGACATTGTATGAGAAGGAACATACCAAGACCACCACACAACAACTCTACAAAAAGGGCTGTGATGTGGAATGATCCTATTTATCATCTCTGAAGTATTCCTCTCAGGCTTTTTCTGAGTCTTTTACCACTCCAGTATGGCTCCAACTCCAGAATTAGGTGGGTTCTGGCCACCTGCGGTATTAAATCCCTTAAACTCATAGAAGTTCCCTTCTCAGTACATCAGTCCTTCTAGCCTCAGGCATATCAAGCACTTCATCACATCATAGTTTAATAGAAGGCAATCAAAAACAAATAATTCAAACCCTAATCATTACAATTGCATTAGGTGTTTACTTCACCCTGCTCCAAGCTTCAGGATATTTCAGAGCATCATTCTCCATTTCAGATGTGGGTTATGGGTCTACTTTTTTCATCGCCACAGGATTTCATGGTCTACATGTTATATTATTGGATCCACATTTCTAGCTGTGTGCCTTCTTCAACTGTACTATCAATTCACATCAAAGCACCATTTTGGCTTTGAAGCAGCTGCTTGATTCTGACACTTTGTAGATGCAACATGACTATTCCTCTATGATTCCATTTACTGATGGGGCTCATGCTTTCTTAGTATAACCCAGTACCACTGACTTCCACTCAGTAGGCCTGAGAACACACCTGAGAGAAAGAAATCAATGTTATAATCTCCCTCCTAACCAACTATCTCCAAATCTTTCTATTAACCACAATCACATTCTGACTTCCTCAAATGAATGCTCATACTGAATAAACCAGCCCTTATGAATGCAGGTTTGACCCAACAGAATCTCCATGACTACCATTTTCAATAAAATTCTTCATGATTGCAATCACATTTCTTCTCTTTGATCTACGAATTCCCCGTCTACTCCCACTACTATGAGCACCCCAAATTCGTAACCTAAAACTAATATTGTTAGTCTCACTAATACTGATTTCAGTACTAACATTAGGTCTAACGTAGGAATGGACCCAAAAAGGACTAGAATTCACTGAATATGGTGATTGGTTTAACAACCAAAACAAATGATTTCAACTCGTTAGACTATATTTTAATTCGTAATTACCAAACATGTCCTCTATTCACTTTAACCTGATTATGGCTTACACCATATCATTTCTAGGTACAAGAATATACTGATCCCACATAATATCCTCCCTCCTATGTCTAGAAGGTATGAGACTATCAACATTTATCTTTGGAGCCCTAGTCATACTTAATTCACACTACCTAGTATCTTTTGCTATCCCCGTTATCATGCTGCTATTCGCTGTCTGGAAGCAGCCATACATAGGATTAGCACTCCTAGTCATAACTTCAAACATTTATGGAATCAATTATGTACAAAACTTAAACCTACTACAATGCTAGCAATTATTATCCCTACAATTATACTCATCCCAACTGCCTGACTGTCTAACAAATCAACACAACACTGCCCAGCCTACTAATCACACTAATTAGCCTGACAGTTGTAAATAAACTTGACCTCACAGGACAAAACTACTCCCTAAATTTCTCCTCCAACTCACTGTCTCCTCTCCCTTAGTAGTTTTAACAACATGACTCCTTCTCCTAATAATTATCGCTAGCCATCACCACTTAGACAGTGAGACAGAAGTACAAAAAAAAATGCATGTCACCCTACTCATTTTTCTCCAAACTTTTCTAATTATAATATTCTCAGCCACGGAAATAATAATATTTTATATTTTATTTCAAGCAACCTTAATTCCTACCCTACTTATCTCATTACTTCATGGGGTAATCAAACAATGAATGAAAGTAGGTCTATATTTCTTATTCTATAATTAAAAGGATCATTCCCACCCCTAGTCACTCTAATCTATCACAAAACCACTTAAGCTAACTGAATTTTCTCTTATTAATTATAACAACATACTAACACTCACAGCAACATAATATGGTTAGTGTACACAATAACATTTACAGTAAAAATACCAATTTACAGCCTCCACCTATGACTTCCAAAAGCCCATGTAGAAGCCGTGATCACAGGTTCAATAGTACCAGTGACCACTTTAGTAAAATTAGGGGGTTATGGAATAATATGAATTTTATAACTCCTAGACCCCTTAACAAACTACATAGCATACCCCTTTATCCTCCTGTCCCTATGAGGCAGGAACATAACCAGTTCTATTTGCCTATGCCAAACAGACTTCAAATCCCTCATTGCTTATTCCTCAGTCACATAGCACTAGTTATCATAGCTGTTATAATCCAAACCCATTTAAGCTTTATAGGGGCAACAGCCCTAATAATTGCCCATGGTCTCACACTCTCCTCACTATTCTGTCTAGCAAATTCTAACTATGAACATGCCACAGCCGAACCATAATCTTGGCTTGAGGGCTGCAAACCATCCTTCCACTAATAACGGTTTGATGACAACCATCAAGCATAACTAACCTGGCCCTTCCCCCTATAATTAATCTAATCAGAACTACATATTATCCTTTCTACTTTCTCCTGATCCAACCTACAATCACTTACCAGTCTTAACATATTAATAACAGCCCTGTACACGTTATTCACACTTATTTCAACACAAGGAAAGTTGCCATATCACATTACTAATATCACCCCATCATTTACCCAAGAAAACTCCCCAATAACCCTCCATATACTAGTCCCAGCTCTCCTTAGCCTAAATCCTAAGATCATCTTAAGAAACCTGTACTGTAATTATAGTTTAACAAAAACATTAGATTGTGAATCTATCATTAGAAGATAAAGCCTTTTTATTTACCTAGAAGAAAGTGAGTCGGAACTGCTAATTCCACATACCATACTTAAAAGATAGGGCTTTCTTGATTTTTATAGGATAAAAGTATTCCATTGGCCTTAGGAGCCAAAAAATTGGTGTAACTCCAAATGCAAGTAATCAACCTATTCATCTCATCCTTTATCATAACACTAACCACCCTCATATTACCAATCCTAATCTCTACAACTAATATACACAAAAATTTCATATCCTATGTATGTCAAATCACTCATTTCATTGTCTTTTTAAAAATTAAGCTTAATCCCTACCTCTGTGTTCCTAAATTTAAATCATGAGGCAGTGGTGTCAACCTGAAACAATTCAAACATTACATTTAAACATAAAGTTTAAATTAGATTACTTGTCCATATTGTTTATATCACTAGCTTTATTTGTGACCTGATTTATCATAGAATTTTGCTTATGATACATACACTCAGATAATTTTTCAAATATCTGCTACTATTTCTAATTACTATAATTTAAGTGGGTTCATAAACAATATAGGAATCCAAGCATCCAAATTGACAAATTTGAAATTTAATTAGCTGAGCTCAGAGACCACTTATGTGGACCCATTTCAGAGTCTCATCGAGTGGCTCTGAACTGGAAAATTACAAAGCTTTTAAACAGAGAATCACAAAAAGATATCCTGTTGGAAAAAATTTAGCTAGAATCTTACATTAATTTTTGGTTGACACCTGTAACCTGATTTTTTTGTTGAGAAAGTTAATTTTTCTCTTTTGGGTACAGCTCATTCTGCTTTTCTCATGGGACTTACACCCTGAATAATTTTCCATTTTCCTGGATCAACCACAGGACACGAGTTAAATGCAGGGGTCAAGATGGTGTCAGTTATGCCAAGCTACAACATAATGATTCTAGTTACAGCAAATAATCTTTTACAACTTTTTATTGGTTGAGAAGGAGTTGGGGTTATATCTTTTTTACTAATTGGATAATGGTACGGTGAACAGACATAAATACAGCAGCACTCCAAACAGTCTTGTAAAACCGAATTGGAGACATTGGGTTTGTAATATCCACAGCATGACTCATTATATCATATCTCATTAATTCTCATATCTCATTAATTCATGAGAATTGCAGCAATTGTTTGTAATGCAAGATAAAATCTCTTTACTACCTCTAATTGGACGATTATTAGCAGCTACCATAAAATCTGTTCAATTTGGTCTCCATCCGTGACTCCCTTCAGCAATAATGCCCCACACTATTATCAGCATTACTTCACTTCAGAACAATAGTAGTAGCAGGAATCTTCCTATGAATCCAATTCTCCCCCTTAGTACAAAACAATTACCTAATTCAAACCAGTACTTTATGTTTAGGAGCTATCATAACACTATTTACTGCTCTCTGTGCTAACACACAAAATGACATCAACGAAATTGTAGCATTTTCTACCTCTACTCAAATAGGCTTAATAATAGTAATCATTGGGATTAACCAACCATACCTAGCTTTGCTTCATATTTGCACCCACTGCTTTTTCAAGGCTACAGTCTTTGTATGTTTGGGCTCAATCGTTCATAATTTAAATGATGAGCAAGATATTAAAAAAATAGGGTTATTCAAAATTCTTCCTATTACCCCTTCCTCCCTAATTATTCGAAGCTTAGCTCTCATGGGCATGCCATTTCCCACAGGCTTCTGCTTCGAAAATCTGACCACTCAGCTACCACCACATCCTACACCAACACTTGAGCTCTGAACCTCACCTTCATCGCCACATCTCTAACAGCCGTCTGCAGTGCACAAATTTTATTTTTTGTTCTATTAGAAAATCCATGGTATGTTTTCTCGCCACTAATTAATGGAAACAGTACTGTGCTGGTAAACTCTATTAACCGCTTAGTAATCAGAAGCATTTTCACAGAATTTTTCATTTCAAATACTATTCCACCTACAAGTGCCTACCAAATAACTAAAGTAAACTACCTAATGACCTCCCTTCTTACAGTAACAATTATTGGCTTTACAATTGCCATAGAACTTGACTCAATAGCCTATAATCTAAACATAAATTATTCAACAAAGCCCTTTAACTTTTCTAAACTATTAGGCTACTTATGCATTGGCTTCTTCCTTGTAAAAGCTTATTAATAAGTCAAAACTTATCATCAACAATAACTGACTTAAGTTCACTTGAAAAAACAACTCCAAAAAGCATTTCCAACTTATAAATTTCAGTGTCTATTAGTACGTCAAATTAGGCAGGTTTAATGAAATTTTACTTCCTTTCTTTTCTTATCTCTATAGCTCTGGCAGCTGTTGTAGTTATCTAATTACCTCAAGTAATTTTAATAGCACTAAAAATGCCCACAATCATAGACCAGCCAGCTATAAATATTAATCAACAATTATCGCTATAAATAGCAGCTACACCGGCAGTGTCTTCACCAAGAAAACCTACTGCATTTTCATCATCATAAATAATTCATTCTCCTGTATTATGGTAATCAATTAAAATCTCAACTTGATCATTACTATCTCATCAATACAGTAATAAGAATGCTATAATCAATCCTAATAACAAAGAATTTCAAATAATTATGCTAGACATTCACATCTCAGGACACAATTTTGTAGTTAAAGCAGTTGTGTAACCAAATATGGCTATTATTCCTCCTAGATAGATTGAAAATACTATGAGTCCTAAAACTGACCCACCTTGGCTAAAAATCTGTACACATCCAATACCACTGCTAACAATGTTAAGCCGCCATAAATGGGAGAGGGTTTCACTGATAGGCACATAAGGCCTATGACAAACAAGATGCTAAGAATGTGCGTAGTATTTAAAGTCACGATTCCTACATGGAATTTAACCATGACTAGTGGTATAAAAAACCACTGTTGTAATTCAACTAAAGAAACAAAATGACCCACATATGAAAGTCACACCCACTAATCACAATCATCAATCACTCATTGATTGATCTCCCAGCCCCATCTAATATCTCAGCATGATGAAAGTTCATGTGCTTCTTAAGAATCTGCCTGGGGCTACAAATTATCATAGGACTATTTCTAGCAATACACTATACTGCATACACAACCCCATATCTGCTGAGATGTCAACCATGGCTGACTAATCCAGTATCTGCATGCCAACCTTGCAGCCATATTTTTCATCTTCCTCTACCTCCACATTGGATGGTATTTACTATGGATCTTACCCATTTTTAGAAACTTGAAATATCGGAGTGCTACTCCTGTTCACAGTCATGGTTACTGCTTTCAGGGGAAATGTGTTACCCTGAGGACAGTTATTATTCTGAGGGGCCACCATAATCACAAATCTCTTATCAGCAATCTCCTACGTCGGTACACTTGTCAAATGAATCAGCTACCTTGATGTGGCTTTTCGCCTTCTACTTTATCTTATCCTTCATAATCGCAGTTTCAGTCATAGTGTACCTACTATTCCTTCACAAAACTGGGTCAAACAACCCTTCAGGACTTAATTCTGCTTCCCACAAAATCCCATTCCACCCTTACTACATAATTAAAGATACCATAGGATTCCTACTCACAGTATTAGCCCCCTCATCCCTAGTTCTCTTCTCACCCAACCTCCTCAGCAACCCAAACAACACACCCCTGCCAACCCTCTAAACACACCCCCACATATTAAACCAGAGTGATAATTTCTTTTCACACACGCAATCCTTGGCTGCATTCCTAACAAACTCAGAGGAGTTCTAGCTCTCATATTCTCAATCCTAATTTTAGCTTTATTTCCAATCCTACACCTATCAAAACAATGCAGCAAGGGGGCATGACATTTGGCCCCCTTCGCTGTTAGTAGCTAACCTGCTTATTCTCATGAGTTGGAGGCCCACCAGTTGAACACCCTTACATCACAACTGGCCAGCTAGCATCCATTACTTATTTCTTCATCATCCTAATTCTTTTCCCACTAGTATACATAACAGAGAATAAAATTCTGAAGTGAAGATTCCTAGTAGTATAAGCAATTACTCTGGTCTTGTAAACCAAGAATGGAAATACTTTTTCCCTAGGACACAATAACTCAAGGAAGAGACAAAAAGTCACACCATCAGTACGCCAAACTGAAATTCTTATTACTCTATTCCTAGGCACCATGAGCACATGTTAATTTTGTGTTATTACCCCATATGTGCATTGTACATAATGTACCTTCTCATATGCCCTCTATGTGCATGGTGCATTAATGCGTATCCCCAGTAAGTATAAAAAAGGACATAAACCATTATATGCTTAATCAACATTAAATTATTACCCCCCTCGGTATCAAGCAAGTACAGTAAACTATAAATGTATATAAACCGTTACAAATCTCTACTCCACTTTAACTCCTTAACAATATGCCTATTCATTACCAGAGTACCGTGATTTTATCTTACATAATACACTCATGCCATTAGACATGCCCCATCAAATCAAATCAGTCCTCATCAATATGACTATCCCTCTCCCATGATCAATCTCTTAATCTAGCATCCTCTGTGAAACCAGCAACCCAATAGACAGGCATCCCTCTGCTTGCTCCGGGCCCATAACATGTGGGGGTTTCTAACAATGATCTTTAAGAGACATCTGGTTCTTACTTCAGGGCCATAACACTGAAACTGCTCATTCATTCCCCCTAAGACATCTCAATGGACTAATGACTAGACTAGACCATAACTGCAATTTCATGAATTTAGTATCTTTATTTTCAGGGATGCTGTGACTCACCATCACTATCAAATGCATGGTTCCATTCAACTCAGTTGTATCTGGACTTATGAATGAAGTATCCTTACTCCACATGGAGAGAGATCAGTGGGGAATCTTTTAATGCTTGAAAGACATAACCTTATACGATCTGTGTACACGTGTATACACATGTGTACACATACATATATGTAATTTTCAGTAACAATTATCTATTAACAATCCCCTCACCCTCCATTAAAATGCTACTTACTACATAGGCCTGTAACACCTATACAATGTATACTCACTCCTGCCAAACCCCCAAACAAGAATTAGTCTGCTCCCAAAATAGTATATTATTCCCCTCCCCACTTGTCACATCAATACAACACAAAACTTACCACATTCATAGAGTGCACTCTCTTTCCCTCTATACACCTACGTCTATGCCCATCCTAAAAATTTTATAATTTATGATGCCTATGAAGTTGATGTAGCTTATAAACAAAGCAAGGCACTGAAAATGCCTGGATGAGTTTTATAACTCCATAAACAACAGGCTTGGTCCTGTTTTTTTATTGTTAGCAGAATTATACATGCAAGTGTCATCACACTGGTGAGAATGCCTTCTAGACCATAAAGGTCAAAAGGAGCAGGTATCAAGCACACTACAAAGTAGCTCATAACACCTTGCTTTGCCACAGCTGCAGGGGAGAAAGCAGTAATAAAAATTAAAAAGCAATACACGAAAGCTTGACTAAGTCATGCAACTACTAAGGATTGGTAAATTTCATGCCAGCCACTACAGTCATACAATTAATCTAAATTAATAAATTTTGATGTAAAAAAGTTTTAGAAAAATTAAAAGAATAAGATTACATTTTATCTAAGTTGTAAAAAACTCCAGATAAAACATAAACCAGAAATGAAAATAACCTTAATATATCTGAATACATGAAAGCTAAGACCCAAACGGATTAGACACCCCACTATGCTTAGCCATAAACATAAAAATTCATGTAACAACAATTTTTGCCCAAGAACTACTAGCAACAGCTTAAAACTCAAAGGACTTGGTTGTGCCTTATATTCACCTAGAGGAGCCTGTTCTATAATTGATAAATCCTGATATACCTCACCACTTGTTGCTAATACAGCCTATATACCACCATCTTTAGCAAACTCAATCATGGAATCAAGGTAAGCATAAGTATGTTATGTAAAGATGTTAGGTCAAGTTGTAGCCAATGAAGTGGGAAGAAATGGGCTACATTTTCTTATTAAAAGAACAATCAATGCAAATCTTTATGAACACTAAAGAGCTAAGGAGGATTTAGTAGAAAATTAAGAATAGAGAGCCTGACTGAGCTAGGCCATAAAGCACGTACACACCACCCATCACCCTCCTCAAATATTCAAAAATTTCAAAAACCTAAAAATTAACACATATGAGAGGAGGTAAATTGTAACAAGGTAAATATATTGGAAAGTGTGCTTGGAAAGAAAATAAAGCATCTGGCCTACACGTGGAAGATTTCAACTATCAGTGACCACTTTGAACCCATTCTAGCCCCCAAAACTACCAAACACAATTACTCTAAAATCACAAAATAAAACATTTACCTGAAAGAGTATAGGAGATAGAATTTTTCTTCTGGTGCTATAGAGACAGTACCTCAAGGAAAAGATGAAAGATAAAGACAGTAAAGAAAAAGCATAGACTACCCCTACTACTTTTCGTATACTGAATTAATCAGAACCAACCTGGCAAAGTGAACTGAAGTCAACCACGCCGAAACCAATTGAGCTATTTCCAAACAGCTAACAGAGAAAACTCATTTATGTGGCAAAATAGAGAAGATTTTAGAGGCAGAGGTGAAAAGCCAGCTGAGCTTGGTGGTAGCTGGTTATCCAAATAAGAATTTCAGTTCAATTTTAAGTTCTTCCAAAATACTCCTTACTCAAATGAAAGCTTAAAATTTCATTTAAAAAGGGATGGCTCTTTAAAATAAGGAAACAACCTTCAACAGTGGGTAACAAACAAAATCATCATAGTTGACCCAAAAGCAGCCCTCAATTAAGAAAGCATTCAAGCTCAACCCTGAATTCCAACAAAACCAAATGAACCCCTGATTAACAATTGGATTAATCTATAACTATATAGAAGAGATAATGTCAATATCAGTAACAAGAATTACTTCTCCCTGCACAAGCTTAAATCAAACCTGCATTTGATCTTTAACAACTTAATAAGACTCCTCATTAATACTCTTATTAAAAGCATTTGTTAACCCAACACAGGAGTGCTATTCAGGAAAGACCAAAAAAGCAAAAGGAACTCAGAAACATAAATCCCACCTGTTTACCAAAAATATCCCCTCTAGTATTGCCAGTATTAGAGGCACTGCCTGCCCAGTGATGTTAGTTCAACAGCCATGGTATCATGATGGTGCAAAGGTAGCATAACCACTTGTTCTTTAAATAAGGACTCGTATGAATGGCTAAACGAGGGTTTAACTGTCTCTTGCTTTATGTTAGTGAACCTGACCTCCCTGTGAAGAGCCTAGGAGGACCTAATAAGATGAGAAGATTTTATGGGGCTTTAATTTATTAATTTACTCTACTCACCTTAAGTCCACAAGGACATAAAGCACAAGACCTAAATTAATAATTTCAGTTGGGGTGACCTCGGAGAATAACAAGTCCTCTGAATGATACTAACCTAGACATTACAAGTCAAAGTTTATTACCACCAATTGACCCAAAAATCTTTGATCAATGGACCTAGGGATAAGGGTGCAATCCTGTTTTAGAGTCCATATTGACAATGGGGTTTGTGACCTGGTTTTGGATCAGGACATCCTAATGGTGCAGCAGGTAATAAGGTTTCATTTGTTCAGTGATTAGTAGTGCCATGTGATCTGAGTTCAGACTGGAACAATCCAGGTCAGTTTCTATCTATTAATGACTTCTCCTACTATTAAAAGATTAGATAAATGGGGCCAATAAACCAACTATGTCTTGATAACCAAAAGATGATATTCTATAAATCTAATCATTATTCCAATCACAACCCAAGAAACAGGTTTGTTAAGGTGGCAGAGCCTGGTAAATTGCATAAGACTTACAACTTTACACTCAGAGGTTCAACTCCTCTCCTTAACACTTATGTTCATAATTAGTTTCTTTTTATTAATCATCCCTATTCTTTTAGCCATAGCATTTCTCACCTTAACAGAACAGAAAATCCTTGACTATATACAATTACGTAAAGGACCAAACATCATTGGGTCCTACGGAATCCTACAACCAATTGCAGATGTCCTAAAACTATTCATCATGAAGCCCCTTCACCCATTCACCTCATCAGTATTCCTCTTTATCACAGCTCCAATCCTAGCCCTTACACTAGCTCTACCCATATGAATCCCAATCACCATACCATATCCATTAATTAACATAAACCTAGGCATTTTATTTATTCTACCAACATCAACTGTGCATGCCGTCTTACGGTCAGGATGAGTATCTAACTCCAAATATGCGCTAATTAGAGCATTCTGAGCAGTAATCCAAACCATCTCCTAAGAAGTCACCCTGGCTATCAGATTCCTCACAGTTCTACTCCTAAGTGGGTCATTTTCGTTAGTTAACCGAATAGAAACTACAAAAAAAACCCCACCTGATTCTTTCTCTCTACATGACCTCTAGCAACAATATGATTCATCTCAACTTTAGCAGAAACCAATTGAGCCCTGTTTGATCTAACAGAAGGTGAATCAGAGCTAGTATTAGGATTTAACATAGAATACGCTGCAGACATGGCTTGGACAAATTGCTTACAAGCAAAAGTTTCTACTCGTTGGCTTCATGGAGGGGCATGAAGATTCCCCTCTTCCAGGCCTTTTTATCCATCTACATCTTCATGATCATGGGCAACCTGGGTTTGATCCTGATCACCAGAGCAGATGTGAGACTCAACACTCCCTTGTACTTTTTCCTGAGCAACCTGGCTTTTGTGGATTTCTGCTATTCATCCATCATCATTCCCAAAATGCCGGGGAACTTCTTGTACCAACAAAATATTATATCCTTTCATGCCTGTGCTGCTCAGCTAGGCTGTTTCCTGGCCTTCATGACAGCTGAGTGCTTGTTATTGGCCTCCACGGCTATGACAGACACGTGGCCATTTGTAACCCTCTGCTCTATATGGTCGTCACGTCCCCAGTTGTCTGTGTGCAGCTTGCAGCTGCCCTCTGTGGCTACAGCTTTGTGGTTGCATTATTCCATGCCACCCTGACCTTCCGCTCTGCTATTGCCGCTCCAACGTCGTCAGTCTCTTCTACTGTGATGACATGCCTCTGCTCAGGCTTGCTTGCTCAGACACTGACTCCAGACAGCTGTGTTTTGACCTGTGCTGGGGTCACGTTCATTGCCTCTGTCCTGATCATTTGATCTCCTATGCGTTCATTGTCTCTGCCATTCTGAGGATGCGCTCGGCTGAGGGAAGGTGCATAGCCTTCTCCACCTGCGGCTCCCACATGCTGGCGGTGACCATATTCTACGGGACCCTCATCTTCATGTGCCTGCAGCCCAGCTCTACCCATTCCCTGGACACGGACAAGGCGGCCTCGGTCTTCTACACAGTGCTCATCCCCATGCTGAACCCCCTGATCTACAGCCTCCGGAACAGGGAGGTCAAGGAGGCGCTGAAGAAAGCTGTGGCCAGCAGCAGCCGGGCTTCCGTGCTTGTGAGATTTCAAAAAACAGCTTTAGTAGATAAAAACAGACAGTTATGAGTTCCTATTGTTAACACTCAAATACCGTCTGCATGCCTCATACAATTTCTGTCTTTGTATGATGAACTTTTTCTCAAACTGTCATGTAGAATGTCATTTTGGATATGAAGATATCTGTAAGATTTTATGCTCCTCTCATTTTTCAGTTGCAACTTACAGAAATAATTATCTGTTCCATAAGAATTTATACCAGTTTTTCCATTTCTCAAATGGAAATGCACTTAACATAGTATATACAAAGATATATAAAGCTGTGGCAGAGTGGTCAGCCTTCTTTTGTCCCCAAGCCTAACTTTTAGATTTAAGGGATCCATCAATAACGTACCAGGTTAAAAACAAAGTACACACCTTAAATACTTTCCTGATTTTTAAATTTCTTAACAAATGTAAAAGCTGCTCATATTGACCTATTTCACATTTTGTTTCAGTTAAATAGACTGCTCTTATGTATTAATGAAACACAGCCTTCTGCTGACTTGGGGTCTTTTTAGAGATACAAATTCTTACACTTTGCTGTCCATGAAATTGCAGCACAATTTTCCAGATTATGTTTGGAAAGAAGTAATTCTGAGGTAGACTCTGCGTAACGGCTTTCTAATTGCTATGTTGGCTTCAGTTTCACCAACTTTTCCATGTGTGTGGCACCTTGATGTCTGCTTCCTGATACGTGAATCCTCTTTTGCTGTTTGCTACTAAACTTGGAATTGAGTCCTGGATTTTAAATTTGATAATTAAACTTTTGATAAATAAATGTTTCACTGTATGCTACTTTTTCATTCCTTGCAATATCATAAATAAAATAAATGCTTACAACTTAC
This sequence comes from Cavia porcellus, assembly GCF_034190915.1. Classification (NCBI taxonomy): domain Eukaryota; kingdom Metazoa; phylum Chordata; class Mammalia; order Rodentia; family Caviidae; genus Cavia; species Cavia porcellus. Next base: position 50,353,815 of record NW_026947500.1, on the reverse strand, counting down.
AGGACTCAGAAATTCATAGACGTTTCAAGTAATATTTAAACTATTGAGTAAATGAATACAAAAATTGTGTTCCTCCAAACCTTTGTTTGGTACTTTAGTCACTTTGGCTTTTTCTGCCCAGAAATTAGATCATACCCTTTACTTACACGATCTTATTAACCTCACTTTTAGTTTAGCAGAAAGGAACATTTACTGATTTCTACAGATGAGGAAACTGGGATGGAGAAACATAAGATCATTCACCAGGACTAGAGTTGTTCCTTGCAAACTTGGTATCCAAGGTAGTTTCTCAGCCACACAGATGTGTAGAACACATAGTGAGAAGTAATGGTGTGAGGTGACTCCAGGGACCTGGCCTTTGCGGGATCTGTAACTACACAACATTCAGAGATCATGCAGTCTTTTCTCACTGAATGAAGAGCAGTTTGTCAGATGATATATCTTTTCAATTTTCCTTGTCTGCAGAAAGCAGTAACGGTTGATTCCACTGGGCTTACAGTGAGGTTAATCATTGTGAATATAAAGGGCATTTTGTAACTTCTAGCACATAATAAAGTACTTAACTAATGGTGGCTATAACACTTATATTTTCAGTTTCCTGATCTCTTTTATATTGTTTTAGGGAATTGGATAATAACCATTTGTGAAATACTTGGACAATGGGTCTGCATTTTAAAATTATCAAAACGACAGTGTAAAACCTAAAGAATCATGTCACTGTGATTTTCTAAGGAATTAAATTAGTTTTAATATTTTGTGTTTGTGTGTTGATGCATCCATTTAAAATGAGACTTTTAGGCTTATTTTTGCCATCTCATAAATTACGCATTTTTCATAAAGACAATGCTATCATTGTTTATTTTATTATTATATTCTGCTCTCCATCACCATATTTTCTGAATACATAAATTTTAAAGTGTTTTAAATCTTGTACAGATGGTACTAATTTATAAATTTCCCACACATTAAACACAGCAGTTGAGCAATAACAGCTGATTCTCTGTCTTGAACTAAAAATCTCATAATCCATAAGTCACTACTATAGAATCCTTCAGATCATGACAACTCAACTGCAAATCAATTGGTCTAGCCTTCTACCAATATTAAAACCACAGTGCCACTGGCATTCTGAGATGCCACCTTTGTCCCTCCACCCACCGTTATTTGTCATTACAAGTCCAAAAAGCCAGTCCACCCATCCTAGCTTTAGCATGTTGACATTAAAGAACCTCTAAACACATACACATTTTCCTTAAATCAGTGCATACCTCAATGTCTAAGTAAACATATAATCTATGGGCCGGGGATTTAGCTCAGCAGCTTAAGTGACTGCTTAGAAAGCACAAAGTCATGAGTTCAATTCCTGATACGAAAAAAAGTATATATATCTACACACACACACACACACACACACAGATGATCAAAATTCTAAAAATGTTATGATCAAGAAAGAAGTTTGTGTCTTTGATACGGTAGATTTACTACACGACAACTTTCCTTCATTTTTTCCCCTTTCTTTGGTGGAATGCATAGAAATTTGTAATTTCATTTATATATAAGTCAAGCATCTGTAAATATAGACTTTGAGGATCATTGTAGTGGGTTGTTTTTATTTTTAAAAGAATAAAACCAAGCAAAATAAAATAGAATAAGGCCAATTAAAACAAAACAGTGAAAGTAGTACAGGGCTCCTAAAACATGATAAATGGAAATAAATAATGGCTGTCATAATGCTTCTCATTGTCTTCAAAATAGCTATGCATATCAACAAACATATTAAAATCAAACCAGATAAAGCCCAAGAAATCCAGTCAAAATGGAACTGTGGAAGTGATATAGGATTTCAAAACAAGATAACAGGAAATCAAGAATGGCAACCATAATGCCTCTTGTTGTCCGCAAAATAGCTGTTCATGGCAGCAGACCTAATAAAGTCAAATAAAACAGAACAGAATAAAACAAAACAAAAGAATGAAAGTGATACAGGACTTCAAAACAAGATAATAGGAAAACCACATGGCTACCATAATATATCTCATTATCTTCAAAATTGCTGCCCATGCCATCAGATATAATAAGATCAAAGCAAGAAAAGCAGAATAAAACCAGTCAAAACAAAACAATGACAAACATAATGGATTTTGAAATAAAATAATAGGAAATTAATAATGGCTACCACCTTCCCATTTTAGATGTTTCCTTCACTTTCACTTTCACAGTATTTGTTGTACATTTTGGATCCCAGTAACTCCTTCAGTTTTTTATATTAGAGAGACACGTGATGTTCACTTTTTGAATTCAAGCCATTTCACTAAAGAATGTGATCTCAGGTTGCATCCATTTATCTATAAGAGCCTCAAGATTGTCCTTATTTATAGCTGAGTAGCTTTGCATTGTATTAAAATGGTGTAACTTTCTTTTTCATTCTGAAACTGATGGACAAGTTAACCCTGCTTTTTTCTGGTGCCCTGTCACATGAAACATTGTTTTCTCTCCTTTGACTTTCAATCTATGAATTGTTTTATATATATATATATATATATATATATATAACAAATATATACGGACTGTTGATGGATTTTGTTTCTTGATCCACACTGCCTACTGTGTTTATTTTTATGGCGGAATTGAAGCCATCTACAATAATGGTTACCATCATGCACTGGTTCATCTCTAACATGCTTTTTTCCTGCCATTGGTTCCCTACATTTCCCGCCACTTCAGTTGTACCCCCTGCTCAGTGATCCCACTTTGTTGCTGTGCTTGGGACTCTGGTCATTTTTATCTCTCTCTAAAGTATCCTTCAGTACTCCTTATAGAGTAGGGTTTCTGGTCATGAACACCTTCGGTAGTTCTTTATGGAAGCATCTGATTTCTCCATCAATTTTGAAAGAAAATTTTGCAGGGTACCTCAATCTGGGTTGGAAGTTGTTTCCTTTCAGGACCTGAAATACTTCATTTCCAGCTGTTCTTATCTTGATAGTCTGCGGTGAGAAGTCTGCTGTGATTCTGATGGGTTTTCCTTTATAGGTGATCTGTTTCTTTTCTCTAACAGCTTCTAATCTTCTGTTCTTGTGCTAAATTTCTGAGATGTTGATTATTATATATCTGGGTGTAGATTTATTTTGGTTATGGCTATTTGGAGTGTTATATGCCTCACTTATCTAAATGTCAGAATCTTTTCCCATGTTAGGGAAGTTTTCTGCTCTTCCTTTTGTAAGTAGTCTTTTTATGTCATTTATGGTGATCTCTGTTTTTTTTACAGAGGTCTTCTTAATCATTCTTAAATAATTTTTAAATAATTCTTAAATGATTTTAAATAATTCTTAAACAAATTTTTTTGTGTTGTTTTGCATCAGTTGAATTGTTATTTCCTGGTTTCTTGTAATTTTTAGTAGATTTTAACGTTCATGATCACTAGCTGCCATCCTGTCTTAATGGGCTGAAAGTCTACCGTTGGTCTCTTTCAAGCAGTTTTGCCGGGTTTTCTATAGTTTTTAATTTCCTGACTATCTCCTTGAGTCTGTTTCATACATTCCAATATTTCTTGATAATGTTCATTTAAGATTGCCCTCATTTTTCTATGCACCTCTTTTTTCTTAAGTCTTCTTTAGATACGTTCAGCAAACATTTTATTATATTTTTCATTTCCTTTTTTACAGTTTCATGAAGTAGTTTCTTTACTTTAGTTACCACCATCTCAGAAATTTCAGCTGTGTGACTTCTGCTTTCATCCATGTCCATGTCTCCTGGGCTTTTTCTGTTTGGGCTGGAAGCCAGAGATCACATTTTGCTCCTTCATCTTGACATCTTCCTGGCTTCCTCCCAATGAGTTGGTTGTGGGGTTCCAGGTGTCTCCCATGTTAGCTATCAGATCCCAGGATAGGGGGGTGAGCAAGGCACCTTTGTTTCTCCTACTCCAGATTCTCCAGGAGGAGATGGGGTGTGTGGAAGTCTTCTCTAGACACTCATGTCTTCTTCAGTGCATGGCTGGCAGGTTCTCCTGGCTCACACAGGTTATCCGAATGTGGTCAAGAAGTGAGCAAAAGCTGGGCTGTAGCAAGTTTTTAAGGTAAGTTGAAGAAAAAAGTTTGCATTTGAACTTTGTGACCATGGTTTGTGACATCTGAAATTATATGGATTAAGAATGCATACTTCTCAGTGAATCTTATTGTCTTCAAAGTAGTTGCCTATGTCTTCAAACTTGATACTATCATATAGAATGGAACAGAGTCTAATCAGTCAAAACAAGATCGTGGGAGTACTACAGGACTTCAAAACAAGTTAATAGGAAATCGAAAAGAGTTACTATTTATATATCCTAATTTTTTTGAATTTTTTCTTTAATTAAGACAAACATAAGAAATGACTAAATAATTTTTTTTGAAACAATAAGGGGGAGATTGAGATAAAACAGGACATAACAATATAACAATAGAGGTCACAGCATGACTGTTTCAACAACCTAGTACTTCACCACCTTATAACCTGACTTAATAGTAGTTACCATAGTGTCTTTTTCCTTGAAATATTTGGGTAAAACTTCATATACTCTAGCTTCAAATATTTTCATATCAAGAAGCCCAGAATAAAGCCTTTCTAATTAATGAGTGAAAACTTTATAAGGCTTCAAGGCCACCTAATGGGGAATCATGATTACCACATATTTTTATATATTTGAATCATTATTTACATTAGGGAAACTATTCGGTATTCACACATGAAGACAATAAGATTCACTAAGATACCCATTCTGGTTTGACTATTGTCTTCTTTGGAAGTCCTGTAATGTTTACAATGCCTAAGTTTTATTGGTCTTGTTCTCTACTGTTTTGTCCAACTTTATAATATCTAATAAGGTAGACAATTCTTTTTAAGGAAACAAGGGACAACGTTGATAACCATTGTTGATAAACTTGTACTCTGTTCTACACCATGTGCTATGTCTATCCTTGGTATTGACTGACAGCTTTGTTTTGCCATATTTGACTGTATTCTCCCCCCCCCCCAAGAAAGTAATAAGCACTAAGGAGTAATAAAATCCAAGATGTGTAAATTTTGTTGTAAAAAAGAGAGGGAAAAAAAAAAAAGAAAAAGAGCTCTAACGGATATAACAGCAAGTGTGTTTGGGAGTGTTAAATAGCTGACTTTATCAATGTTTTTGGAACATTGAACACAGCTGTTTGCAGTCTCCCTGTTTGAATGTCCACCTTGTGTTCTTTGATACTGTGATTTGAGGAACTATTTTCAAGAAGATAGTGTGTAATCTACTAGCAGGTAATTTCTTACTGTTATGTTTTTTTGTTTTGTTTTGTTTTGTTTTGTTTTGTTTTGTTTTGTAGTTCTGTATTGCGTGTACCCTTACGCCGCTTTGGTTTGTTTTGTGTTTTTCTCTTTTTCCTCTTAAATAAAAAAAAAAAAAAGAATGCATACTTCTGAGTTTTTCTGTAGATAAATGGTACATAGACTGGCAACCTGAGGACAAAATACACCTTACTTATAGGTAGCATGTACCAATAGGCTGTGAGCCTGAATGTAATAAAAAGGGGAGAAAGAAGCTGGTTCGGATTCACAAAGCTCCACTCTGCTTGACTGGCTGGGTCTTTTACTGTCATTGCTCATAACTATCAGACTTTTGACTTCATTTCCATAACATCAAATGCTGCTTTTTGGTGGGCTCCCTGTGTAGATTCACAGGCCTTCCTTTGAAATTGAATGGATCGAACTCACGACTGCCTGCTTGCAAGGCAGGTACTTATGCCACTGAGCTAAATCCCCAGCCCCCAGGGACTGTTATTTTTATGTACCTGCAGCCTAACTCAAATCATTCTCTGCATACAGATAAATTTGCCTCTGTGTTTTATGTGGTAGTGATTCCCCTGTTAAACTCCTTAATCTATAGCTTAAGAAATCGAGAGGTCAAAAATGCCCTGAAGGAAATTATCGAAAAGTTGTGTTTGGCCATCAAAAATGAAAGAGTCTCTAAGCAAAAATGAGCAGACTTTGGGCTTTGTCTTATGTAGATTTGCAAGACTGGGAAATGTCAGAGCCACCTTTTCCGCTCAGATGCTGGTGCTCACTTTGACTGTGACTCCTCTGCTGTGTCAGTCTCAGAATTTCCCCTTGAGAGATATTTTGTGAATATTCAGTTGTTGCATTTTAAAAGAGCAAAGAAAATGGAGGTGAAGAGAGGCAAATGAATCCAAATCCTGTTTTACATAATATGTTCAATAATTTAAGAAAGCGTATGGGAGAATAAAGCCTGTATTTGAACCGAATAAAGCCTGTATCTGTGTGATGTTGTAAAATTAGCATTATTTTTAAATAAAAGCATGTCTTGTTTTTATATACCAAATTTTAGACATCAATCATTTAGAAAATATATCAACATTTAATATGTGTGTGTTTTGTAAAACAAACTGGGCATTTCCCCATATCCATACTCTTTCTGCAATCCTCCTATCAAGTAGAGGACTTGCTTTTGGAGAGTGGCCTGTCCTACACCCACCCTGACCCTGCACCCACTGGGCAGCAAACTCTCACTCTGTGTTTGGTCCTCTGAGCACCTGTTACAGGTAAGCCATTTCTGCCCCTCAGCTTCCTCCTCTGTAGCAGGCTGCAGTAATTCCTTTCTCCTGGCCCAATTTCCAGTGTTAGAAAAGATTCTGAATGTGAAAGACATTGCTCAGTTCTCAGCATCCAACGGGTGCTTCACAAATGCGCATACCTTTACTTCATTGACCTTGCTATTGTATCAGGATTCCTCTTTCCAAGGTAGGCAATTGGGTAACAGCGTTCTATGAAATAGTTAGCAACATGAGATCCTTCCCCTCGATATAAAATTGTGAAAATATAAAAGTTAAAGTGTCACCTCATTTCAATGTTTTAAAGTTTAGTTCTATTAAATTCATGTATTGTAAAGGTATTGTGATACTAACATCTTCAAATAGATATACACTTCATGAAAAAGAAATCATTTCTGTTTTAGATTAATAGTCATGAACTTACTCAGTTTCACACGTTTGAAAGGAAACATAATTTTCTTTTACTGAATGCATTTCTTGGGTCAAGTACCAGACAAGGTGCCTTGACCAGGTTGCCTCACTTAATTTTCAAAATACTCAGTTGAGATGGGTATTGAAAGAATGAAACTATTCAAAGCTGTTTATGTGATTCACTAACACACTAGAATTGACAACTGGAAGAATCAAATATTTAAGTTCAATTTTGAAGAATCTTAAAGCTTAATTCATAAGTGACTATCTCCCACTGCTAGTTACAAAATGTTCAGATTTTTTTCCAATACAAGTAGACATTCACAAATGCCACCCCCGCGTGATATGTAAATTAAAATTCTTCAGAAGTTAAAGAAATTATGAGGAATATATGCAAGTCTGATTTTGGTACAAAATTTGAAACTCCCACTCTTTTGTTTATCTACCCTGACAAATGGAAGTGTGAAAGGAAGTCACCACACATATGCGGAGGACTGTGTGGCTTTGTCATCTGTTTTCCTGTGATGTTACTTAAGACGGTCCAAACCTACCAAACCAAGATTCTTACCAGCGCCTGTAAGGTTTAAGGGTATTTTACTTCTACACTTTGACATCCCTGAGTCCCCTTTGCTTTTGCATAAATTCCTTGGCTTAGAACACAAGAATAGATCCTGTCATAACTCTGAATGACAATCTGCTTATCTTTAATTGATAGGTTTAGGAAAAGTGATCTTTAGGGGTCCCTCAACTTACATAATTAATGATATCATAAAAATGTCACCAGCTGGTCTCCTTAGTTAAATCCCTTGTAGACCAATTTGCATTCCAGCCTTCTGTAAGTACATAGTTACAGCTCTTCTTCTTCATAGATTACAATATTACTTGAAGGAGTTAGCACAAACAACAATGTATGCATGTGTAGCACACTAATGCTTCAGAAATGTATCTGAGGGAAAATGACAGACTTGCAGGCAAGCACACAAAGCCTACAAGTCCATCCGAGGGTTTACATTCATATCTATTCCTAAAATTCTTATGCCTCTGAAACAAGTGACTTTGGAGTGAAAGTATGCTTTCAGATTTTCAAAATTATCAATTTCTGTAGCACAAAATGGGTTACAGATGAATTCCTTATCCTCTTCAGATTCTATTGTCTACATCTTTGCTTGGGATGGAGTGTGGTTAAGAGAAGTACATGAATTGGTAAATGTTTAGTGTTTAAAATAAGACGAAAACAACAAATAGACAATAAAGGTCAGCTGTATATTTACTTTGTTTTAATTTCTGACATTACTGCAGAAATTTTGAGCTAGATGATATTCTTTACATTAAAGTATAATATTTTAGAAATCTTACAGTGGGAATTCTTTTCCTTTTGAGACCTTGTAATTCACTCAGGAGCTGCAGCTAAAGCAAACAACATTTAATACAAAGTATAAAACTTTCAGTATCAGCATTCAAAGCCACTTGTTGTAATTTTATTTAAGCTAGGTAACTAATCAGTTTTACATACAAAAAAAAAGCAAGCAAGTAATTATGCAATAAGATGAATATCATTTACAAGAAAATACACCAGGCGATGTTTCATGTCACTCATGGTAATGCAGCTTTCACCTTCTCTGTTAGGTTCACGTCATTCTGTCAGGACGTTCGAACATAGTTATTATCTAAAATCTCACACTGGACCCTACCAAGTGGATAAGCATTTTGCTCATTTTTTATTTAGTTGAACTTTACATATCACAAAGTGTGAAAAATTCAAATTTGGGCAGCTTCATTCTGAAATCAGGCATGGTTTTCATAATCCTGAAACTTAATAAAACTGATTACTCCGTTTTTGCTTTTTACCATCCTCTGTTTTACATCCACAGATACAAACACCATTCAATACAGACACAGAAATCTGAGAAACACAAATACTTATGTAAAAGCAATTAGGGACAAAATGCATAGGGTTGGTTTTGTGTTTTGATGTGGGTCTGGTTTTGAGAGTTGAGTTTCATCACCTCCAGAGTAATTTTAGAGCAGGTGTACAGTGGTGTGTGTCTGCACAGGAGGAGGCTTAATGTCTATTTGGTAATCTTGAATCTCCAAGCTCAGATCCCTGTGAAAATGAGATTAAGCTTAAAACATGATTATTGTTAGTAAGAGATTGAAAATATATACAAATTACAACATACAAACTCCAACACACTTAGCATCTAAGCATCATTGTCAAGAACGATTCTATGAAGCAGAGAGTTGCAGAGAATCACTCAAAATACCAATGTTCATGGGGATGGGAGTGGATGGGATGAGGGGGCAGAGGGAGTAAAAAGGATCAAGATGCTATTGCATAGGCTGCTGTTCCCCATGATGAATGTGTTTATTATGCATCGAAAACATGCGAATAAAAATGGGAAAGAATTAAAAATCAGAAATGATGGTTTTGAGCTGAGTTGTCAAGATGTTATCCACCAAGATTTCATTAATTAAAAAAATGTAGCCTGCCATGGACATTTCTATCTGTCACCATTGTGGTACACGACACCGCCATGTGCCTCTGTACCTATAAACATAAGCTCTCCAGACAGTGTAGCAAACAGAGTCCCTGGGCCACCTCACCCAGTCTTAATGATGATGATAGCTATCATAATCTTATAAAAGGGAAACATGGCAGGATAATAGTAAAGTACTAGCTTCATTTTTCTTCTGAAATTCTGTAGTAATAAATATAAACTCTAAAAGTATATTAAATTGCTAATTTTTAACTACAAGTTGTGGTATGCAAGACACAAATGATGCCATACTGTGAACAAAGACTCAAATGCATCCACCCTGTACGTTTTTAACACAACTTATTATAAGCCATGCATTTCCAACTGTACGTAAAGTTCTGACATTAAAATCATTTATTACCCTGTATTCTTAATACTCATATTTTTAAGAAAACAAAACTCAAATAGCCTTGAATTTTAATTTAAATTTCTTGTATTACTAGTTGCCTGTGTCTAGGCAATTTACAACTAATGGGGACTGATAGATGGAACCCAGCCCTCGTTTAGGTGTGTTTGACTGTAATCAGTAGCACTCTTTGATCAAGTGCCCGGCAGATAGTACGAAACACAGTGAAGCTTTAGTTCAGTCACTTAATGACTGATAAAACTCTAGTAGCCCAAAGAACTAGTATTTAACTTTGTGTAACAAATATTTTATAACCAACACTTAATGAAGCTCCTGTAAATACCTGATACAGTTCTCAGCGTCTCATAAATACTAACCTGTACAATCCTCAAGATGTTCCAAAGCATTTGGTTGCCCAGTATCGGGAGCAGATTTTCAAAGCAAGGGGGTATAGGTGTAGAAGCCTGCAGGGAAAACAAATCAGGGAAATAACAAGCTCCCAATGGTGTTGTTGCAGAGTCCAGACCTCAAATAAAACACGCCCCTGCCTTTGCTCAGAATAGACCTGGGTGTTGCTTGTGTGTGCCTGTATCCGAACACAATCTACATAATCTGTTTGGGTCCCTGCAGGCAATGTTGAAGTCTATTAAGATATTAAAGTCTAAAAATAAAATCTAATAAATAATAAAGTTATACTTTTGGTTAAACTGTAATTTATTTTACTTCTTTTGTTTCATAAAGCTCGACAGGATTGTTTTGTTACTTTTAATACTTTTAAGACTTTCTTTGAGGCATCTTTCACTTCTTTGTTCCTCAGACTATAGATTAGGGGGTTTAGCATGGGGATCACCACGGTGTAAAACACCGAAGCCATTTTGTCTGTGTCCAAGGAGTGGTTCGACTTGGGCTGCAGGTACATAAAGATTAGTGTGCCGTAAAAAATAGTGACAGCCACCATATGGGAGCCGCAAGTAGAAATGGCTTTGCGTCTCCCCTGGGTGGAACGGATCCTCAGGATGGCAGTGATGATGAAGAGGTAGGAGATGAGGACGATCGAAGAGGAGCAGATCATGTCAAAGCCAGCAAAGGCAAAAATGAGAATTTCTTTGACGTGTGTGTCAGAACAGGAGAGAGCCAAGAGGGGGAGGTCGTCGCAATAGAAATGATTGATGACATTGGAGCCACAGTAAACCAGGCGGAAGGTGACAATGGTGTGGAAGAGAGCCACCAGGAAGCTGTACGTGTAGGGCACTGCCACCAGTTTGAGGCAGACTCTCTTTGACATCAGCGTTGAATAATGCAGGGGTCTGCAGATGGCAGCATAGCGGTCGTAGGCCATGGAGGCCAGAAGGAAGCACTCAGTGATCATGAAGGTCAGGAAGCAGCCCAGCTGAGCTGCACACGCGTGGAACAGAATGGTGTTGTGTTCCACGACAAAATTCACCATCATCTTGGGAGTGATGGCCGAGGAGTAGCAAAGGTCCACGAAGGCCAAGTGACTGAGGAAGTAGTACATGGGGGTGTGGAGTCGAGCATCGATCCTGATCAAGGTGATCAAGCCCAGGTTGCCCAGCACTGTCACCACGTAGATCACTAAAAACACCACGAAGCATGGCGTTTGAAGCTCAGGCCGATCCGTGATCCCCTTGAGTATGAATTCTGTGACATACGTGACATTAACCTCAGCCATTTATTCTGGCAGGTATTGTGGATTTTCCTGCAGTTAAAGAATAAAAGCGATATTTCTTATGGCCTTTTCCAGTTTTGGAGGAAGAAAATCATTGCTTTCTTTTTGCTTGGAATCATTTTGCCGTGTAGGCACAAGGAATGCCTTGACTCTGACAATTCTCCACTCCTTTATTTGTAACCTTAAAGGGAAGTTTAAAGGGAAGCTTAAAGATAAGGGAAGAAATTCTTGATTAAAAATTAAGTATTAAAAAATAAGTTGAAACAATATTACTAGGTCAGCATTACATTGCCACTGTCTTTTCCATGTTAAATAAATGTAGCATCATGAACAATGTAATAAATGAGAACCACGTTTCTACTTCTATTCTCTGCAATTTTGTGCATCCTACTATAAGATATAGTCAAACTATATCAAGATAAATTCACATATTAATAATATATAAATAATTCTATAACTTCCACAATTTGCTCCATTTCTATTGTCCCATCTCTGTTGATTGAATAAGTAAATCACGCTATCGAAGCTAACTGAGAATTGCTCCAAAGCAAGGTAAAATGCATAATTTTATTTACATAGAAATTAGAAAGGCATGATTTTTCTGATTCAAAAGTCCCCATGTTTTGGAGTTCACTGCCATAAGTGTTAACACAAATCAAGTAGGTTATCAATTAACTTATTATTGTAAACTATGTGTAGACAGATACCTTTCCCTATAAATATGCATAGATATACTACAAAGACTTAAAATATCCAAGACATATGCCCTAATTGGAATTGTTTGTTTATTAGTACATATAATTATACAGAATAGTGGGTTTCAGTGTAATATATTTATACATGAATGTATCTAACTGATTATATATCTTCCTATATGACTCTCCTTCTTCATTGTATTGATCCATTCCTCTTCAGATTTAAGTAGTTTTATAAAAATATACACAGGTCAGGGTTTTTTTTTGATGCAACTTGTAGAATAATTGTAATTATTTATGGCTCTATCAGCCATTTAAAAACAGATTAGGTTCATTATTAGCCTATTTAAATTTTATTTTTGCTTCTTGGTTTCTTTTCCATAAAGTAGAACCAAAAGCATTGGTGTCTTACTACTTAAGTTTTAGTGGCTGATACAAAAGAATGAGGCTCATAACCACTTCTATGTTTCTATAATGTGTAGCTACATGTTGGAAGCTTGGAGAAGAAAACCAGAAGACCTGTAGCTTACTGAAGATATCCCAGCTTCCCATGTGCTTGTCCACGATGAAAGCACACTCCAGAATTTAAAAAGTTAGATGTGTAATGTTGTCCTCTCCCATAAGTGACTATTCTATTAATGACTATTTGGAATTAGGGCTTCTGTGACCTATACCAAAGATTCCCTGAGACTTGAAGATACTCAATTTTTTCTCACAGTCTTTTGATTTCAATTCCAGTTGCAAAATCATCATTTAAATCCTTTGCAAGTATAATTAGAAGGCTACCATACAGTGCAAAAGGGACTACCTTCTCTGAAATAGTGTCATAGAAAGGTTTATTTATAATTTATTATAAATTTTAACTAACCAAGGTCATCTGTAGGGCAGAATGTTGAATAGTGTTGCTTCTATATACCTTCCAGGTTTGTGGAGCTTCCAAGGTTCAAGCCAAATCAGTGGGAAATTTGTTAGAACAAAAAGATATCAATGACAATATTATCTACGGGAAGTCCTTACAAACGTAAAGTAGAATATTTAGATGTCACATTATAGTAGAAAAGCAATATTCATGGTGAAGTTGTACATTAAACTAGAACTTAGATTTCAAGTTCAAAACCTGAAAAATCTCAGAAACAAAATTAGTTATGAAAATATTAAGATGCTCCTATAATACAGTAGTGGTAATTGTGTACTGAGCTTGCAACCCTGCAATTTATTTTATCAATTTCTATGAATTTAAGTACCCTGTCTTTGTGTATGGTAATTAGATTTTCTAGGTTGCTCAAAAACAATCAGCAAGTCAAAGTCTCACCAATGATTAAGCTTTTCACAAGTCTGGCAATTTTTAGGAAAATTCTTAAAGTCATTGATACAGTCTAGTCATGGATTTCTTTCAGCATGCTGGTGTTTCTTGCATCATTTTATATTTTCTAAAGAAAGTTTTACCTTTTTTTTATATTGAAATTACCTGTGGTCTTCTGAGTGACCCAATGCTCAGGCATCCCACATGAGTCTCTCAGAATTTTCTGTGGAGTGGGGAAACCCCAGGAGATTTTAAAATGAAGCGATGTTTGAGAACCAGTGGTCTAAAGAATAAATGCAGGGATCAAAGTAGCAAGCAAACTCATCAATATTTTCAGAATTATTTCTTTCTCTTTTGGTTTTGGTGTCTAAAGCCTGATTGAATTCATTTCAGTACATGACTCCACTGTGCCAATGGCGTTCCAATTGGAATACGTCTCTCTAGTCACGTGGAAAAAAATCAGAAAGAGTAACATGGACAAAGCCTTTTAAAAAATTAATCCGGTGCTCTATTTCCCTAGGTGCTGTTTTCTGAAAATGGCTGGAGAGAGCACCTGCATTTTTGGTCCTTATTTATCTTTACTCCCCAGAATCCACCTTTCTTTCACTTTACAAATGTGTGTGCCTACATTTCAGCCATCTGGAACGTTATATGGTTTATTATACATGGGCAAATAAAAGTTTGATATTTTAAACAATTTAGGCATTTGCTTGTTTTCTTTCACAATACAATAAATACGACTTTTGTTCTTATTGAGACAAATTTCAAATACAAGCCATGTTACAAAATACAGATATTTCAATCATTTTATAGTCAGACATTTTTAAACTTTTCTCTCTTTAATGCCTAATATATATACTTTGCATATATTACATAATCCACATGCAATAAACACATGTACTTTAAAGTTACTGAATGCCAATATTAAGAACATAAAAATTCCAATATCTATAACATGAAAAAGTTATTTCTTGTACATATTTCAACTATTAGTGAAACATTCTAGATGTCAATTATATAAGCTGAGAAAGTATTTCCTTTTCTATTTATTTTAGTACCTACCACAATTCATTAGTAATCATCACTTTTAGTTTTTTTGGGTGGTTGATTTAATGCCAATCAGTTTCATTTCATTGTTTCCTCTTTTCTCCAGATACTATTTTGCCCATTTAGAATCTAAAACACAGGTGCAAAGCAAATTAATTTTTCTCATACTGTATTTTTTTTTTTGTTTGAGACAGGGTCTTGCTTTGTAGGGCAGGCTGACCTTGAACTCATTGTGTAGCCCAGGCTGATCTCAAACACTTGTGATCTTTCTGCCCCAGCCTCCCTGCTGCTGGGATATAAGCATGCATCACCATGTCCAGTTCTCATAGCCTACTTCTTAAAGGGCATTACTGCTTGGGAATTAAAGATTTATGTGCTATTTTATGCAGTTGAGTATCAGACATAGCAGCAATTCTCTGCACAGAAACAGTATTCAAACATGAGGTAAAAGAAAATGATCACGGAGAATCCCTTGCTCCTCCCAACTGCTCACTCAGTCCATTGTTTTCCAAGTGACTCACTGCTGAGTATTCTGTATGCCCTAACTGAGTTTTATCAGGATTTGCAAACACTTGCTGCTTAGCATCTCTTATTCCAGGGCTGCACCAAATTCCTTTGTGTTGAAGAATCTGTCAGACGTATTCATGAAGTATGCAGTGCATCACATGGTTCAGACCCACTCGTACTTTCATCCATAGATGATACCCCTAAGTGCCCCAAACGAGAAAGTAGCACAGCCTTGTACAGAAAATGCTGGAAATACCTGGGCTGAAACCCATTCCCTAGAAACCCTCCTCAAAACAAAACATTTTTTTTTTTCTGAGAAACAGTATCTGGAAGATGGTATCCCAGTAGATTTCTGTTCTATTTCAGGATTCAAAAACTATAGAGAGTATCCATTTCTTGTTTAACAGATTTTTTTATTTACTTGGTGTTCAGTGATTTCAAAAGGAGGACTTTATTATCTTAAAAAAAAAGGAAAAGAAAAATATTTCCAGAATTTAAAAGTAGAGCCATTCTTAATGAAATACCTTTATAAAAGGATTTTAGGCAGGAAATCCCACACATTGCCATATATCTCCTCTATCAGACAATAATAGCAACTCACTTTTGTGTATATTATATCAAAGAGAGTAAACTCTGACACCATCTGGTGAGCATGGGAGAAGGCAGAGAACAGGAAGACAGAGAGCAGGAAAAGGAGAAGGAGAAGGACAGACAGAGAAAGAGATAGACAGAGGCAGAGACAGAGACAGGGACAGACATAGAGCTGAGGATTAATGAAGTAGCATTCGCATCAGATAAGTCTGAAAGTACAAAATGAAGTTAGGGTACAGTATGACTTCAGTGAATTGGATAACTCATGAAGAAAATAGATTTTTGTGGGATCTGGAGCACAGTGAAGGTTAACTACATGTTCTGTACCCAAACTCCATCTGACTCACCTGTGAGCAATGAACTTGGCTTCCAGTGAGCAAATTCTGATGCCACTAAGGTAATGTAGCATCTCTCAGGTCCCACAGAGCATAGATGTGACTCCCTGGGGCCTCCAAAAGCTGTGCTCAGTTCCTCTAGGCTTCCCTGAATATTAAGTCGAACTTGAAAAATTACACTGGGGGCTTAAAGGAATTCTTTACCTGTCTGGGCTCCTGGGAGACCTACACTTTCAATGTATGTATAATGTATTTCCTTGAAGGAGAATATGGGTTCTACGATTGAAAACACAATAATAAGTGATAAGGTTGCAGTCATTTAGGTCTAAACTCAAGCTTTATGAAATAATAAAAATAATGTTAAATGCTGAACCTTCTTGGGCAAGGTTCATGTATTTTTTAAGTCTCGACTTCTCCAATTTTAAGATTAAGTATAATTATATTCCTTGCAATGTTTTTGTGAATACAAACAGTATAATTAATAAATTACTGAACCATATATATATAAACATAGATATTGCCATATATATTATATAGTTCAGTATTCTAGTAAGTATAAATACTACAAGATCCTTGTTTTAAGAAAAATAGAATAAATATCATAAGTAAAACCAAGATTCTTCCAAAACTGTAATTAAGAAGATTTTCTCCCAGAGTTTTATCCTCTATTTGGTGGATCTAGAACCTCTATTGAATATTTCTTCTGGCCACTAGGTCACCTTTAATGAGCACAATTGCTGTTCTTCTGATTTGCCTTAGAACTCATTTGTTCAGCTCTCTCTATCTCGAATATGTGTGTATGTACACCCGTGTGAGTCACCACCCAAGAGGTCTGCATCAGGTTACTCTGCATCCTCAAAGCTCACTTCTGCCTCTGTACCTATGACACCTGATTAGCTTGCCTCTCCCCGTCTTCCATATGCATCGCTAAATAAAAAGTAATAATTTTGGTTTTTACTGTCATTTAACAAAATTGGAAAATGTTGAATTTGTAGCATATTAGAAACTGTTGTTTCATTTTCTATTACTTTGCTAAATCAGTGGTAAAACAGGAAATATTTATTACTAATGGTGAGCCTCAATCTTCAGTGCAAAAAGCTATGATATATATGTTTCATGTGTCCAGTGAAGTGCAACTCACAGCAGTTGCATCAATTCCTGAAAAAAGCAGTCAGAACGTCTAAATTCTCATAAGCTTTTGTTCTTTCCAATCTACCTTTTCACCCATCCCTGAGACCAGACCTTGCTTAGTTATCTGACTGTGTTAGTACTGATAAATACAAAGATCTCCCTTCTTACCTGAATCTTATCCAAAATTGGACAGCATAATGCAATGTGTCCCTCATTCTGACAGCACCACACTTTCTGTTTTTCTCTTCTCTGATTTCAGATTCAGGTTTACTTTTCTCTTTAATTTATTAGTTCTTTCAGTTTCTCAATGATTATGAACATGTCATTATAACCAGAACTTCAATTTTTAATAATAATCTTGAATTTATTTCTGTTTCTTAGACAACTGCTTTCACTGAAAATTTCTGTATTCAAATATTTAGCATCAAGTATAAGTAACATGGTTCAATTGTAACTCACATTCTAAATTGCCAACACCAGTGTGTTGGCCTCAGCTCTAGCCCTCGTCCTGTGTGTTACATCTTGGTGAGTGGTCTTACTCTCTATTACGCTATGTACATTGAATATGAGTATCCATCTTTCACCTCTCGGTCTTTATTTCTTTCAAAACTTTATGTCTAATTTATCCCTTAGCTGTTTACTGTGGCATACTTTTCTTTGCATATCATTGGCATCTTCTCATACAAACTAACATCTTTTCTAAAATTCTTAAAGTTGCATTTTAATTGGCTTCTGGCAAACTTTTTGAAACACAAAAGCCCAAATAAATAACTACACCTGTTCCAACTGTGTCAGTGATCTCCTGACATCTTAGGATGGAACTGAAGTTTCTTACAGAGCTATAGCAAACAGAAACACAAAAGCAACCCCCAAAATTTGGAGGCAGATTTGTTTTACAACAGTGGGCACTGATTGGGTCATTTCCGATCTCTGATGACCTAGGGTTTTTGTATGATGCATAAGCAGGAGGTACAAGAGCCATAGAGAGGCGAGACAGAACAGCCTGGCAGTTCTTCTGATTAACTAGCAGGGTGAGGTGATCTGTTACAGGGATAGATTAATGATCTTTGGTGACAAGGCTAGATTAATGCCTTGCAGCTTGGTACAGTTGGATATCCTGTATGTCTGGTTAAGCTCTGCTGGTTACAGGGCTCAGGAAAGCAGTTACAGAGCCATGAAGCGGTTACGGAGCGAGTGAGGCAGCTTCCAAAGCACAAAGTTTTAAAAAGAGAGATTTCTCTTGTACCGTTTGGTCCTGTTCACAGCAGCCTCTGGAATTCTCCATGATGTGACCTGGGCTTTCCTTCCTAACCCTGGTTTGTACTCTCTCCAGCAGACTTTGGCCACAGACCATCACTTCGTTCCTTAATGTCCCTTTCTTACTGCCCTGAGGTTGGTACTTTTTCTTTCTCCTATATGCTGCCCTCACCTTATACCTTTTTACCAACTCAGGCTTAGAAAATCTAAGTAAGTACGACTTGGGAGGGAAGGTTTCCCTGAAATCTGTCCTGTGCTTGTGTTTTCCTTACATGTTCTCAGCATGCTGCGTGTCTTTTTGCAAGGAATTACGACACTTTATGATTATATATGCCTTTGTGGGATTACATATTTTAAACGTGTCTTCCAGGACTTGATAAGTTCTAGGAGGACAGGACCATGACTATGTTTATGATTCCTTACAATGGTCGTACACTATCAAAGTATTAGATAAAGATATTTTAATTAACTTTCCATTTTAAAACCTTATTGCTTTGTTTGAAATACAAGTTCTCATAAACACTGCCTATACTAGCTGAGTCTAATAGTATGTTGAAATCCTGTCCTAGAACTTCTTAAGACCTTAAAACTCATTACCTGCATCACTTTCATTGAGTTTTTGGAAAGCATCTAGTTCCACATGGCCATTTAAATACATGGGGAAACTGACTCACACCATAGACCTCTCAGCCTCGGCTCTGGGTGAATAAAACAGCACTGCATCCCTCAGAGCAGTAATATAAACAGACACTTATTTCTAGCCAAGAGGAGGCCTTTACTTTAGCATGATTAATCCTAATTGCATTCCTACAGTGTAAGTGCCATTATTATGCATATTTCCAAATATGTACTGGCTGTACTGGAGACTGAAGTTCAGGTGGTTCACACACCTTGCGAAGGCCACACACTAAAAAACAAGCCACTCCACAGCATGCATGTTGATTTATACCTCTTCTCTGTTCTCAGAGCAGGAGACTCCTGACACCCGGGGACCATGTCTTCCAGGTTTGCTTGGCGGCTGGGTTCAGGTGGATGCAGCCAGTGGGAATCCTGCCAGAAACTCAGAGGCAGGAGGGCAGGGAGCTGGCGGGACTACTCCCTGCTTGATCCTGTCTTTTGCAGGAGCTGTGCCCCTTTACTTAGTTCCCTCCAGGCAGCCTCCACAGTCAAAGCCTGGCTCGCAGGGGTCTTCTATGTCTCCCTTGTCCCCTGTTATCTATGGGAAATGTTGCAGGTCAGTTCTTCTCAGGAAATTGATGCATAACATGCAGCAGTCACTAAAATCCATCTCATCTTTCCCTGATTAACTTGAGTGTTTCAATCATTTCCTAGGAAATATATCACCTCTCTGTATTTGGGTGACAGCAAATACGTATTAAGAACTCTGGAAAAAAGTTAAATATTCAAGACTTATAAACTGAGAGGATTGTTTCCCCTAGAAATTAGGAAGTGCTATGTGACGTGGATTGACAGCTATTATCTGTTGAAAACATTAACTCTGCACACTGCGTATATGTCTGTGTAGTGAGTATCATGTACGCAAAGTGCAAAACCTAAAGACGCGGAGAAGGACGCGTCCGTTGACAAATCGTGAGGTGGCCACCTTGTCAGCCTGACGTTGCTGTACCGAAATACGAGTCAGTGGCCTCGGCAAGACGACAGCTTTATTACGGCTCGTGGTTCTAAATATGAGAGTCATGATCAGATGGTTCCATTGATTTGATCCTTTCAGGAGGTGGTGCATGGGCCCAGGAGCGTGCGGCAGAGCGAACTGCTACCTCTGCGATCTAAGAAGCCAGAGGAGGAGGCAGAGGAGACCGGAGCTCTGCACCTGTCCCGGAGCCTCTGCCTTCTTCAGGCCATGCACCTCCACGTAGCACCTAGGCTGCACACCCCGCTTGGACCTTGTGGACCCTGGAGGGCTGCAGCAGGCGAAGCCTGAGGTTTGCTTCACTGATGCCCATGCAGGGTGAGTGGACAAGGAAAACTGGCTTGGATGAGATCTGTCTAACTGTGGGCCGAGAAGCTGAAGGTGAGTCCTTGCAATAGGAGATTATTCAGTCAATTGTCCTAATTTTGTTCTTTCTGAAAAACTGCAAAAGGATTTGATTTTGAAAGGTGTGTTATGCAATAAATAATTAGTGAATAAAAACGAAAAGAGACATTTTGAAATGGTATTATTTCGGGGTTTGGAGTATTGGTACTTCCATATTAGAAGTACTACTGTTTAGGCTGACAAACCTGAAACACACACACACACACACATACAAGCAGCTTCCAAAGCAAAAATAAAAGAAGATGATTCACCATGAACGTGGAGCTTCACTAAAAATGCAGTCCCATTTACTTCAGGCAAAATTCTTAAAAAGCGTAACACAGGTAATCTACTTAGTGTGGTGTGTGATCTCTGACAAGAGGTGTGTTTTGAATTAAGACATACGCCAACGTTATTCAAATAATGACCCTTTATAACACTGTTGCTCTCCCATGCTTGGGTTTGAGTGACTTTTAAATTGTTCTGCCATTTAAACAAATAAAAGAAAGAATAAAAAAGTAAAACGACCAAGAAGAAACTGATTTTTCAAAATACTTAAAGCACTAGAAGTAGGTAAAAGAGGGTGTCTACGTCTCCACGCTGAGAGAGAACATAGCCAAAGGAGGGAGAGGAAGGCAGCAGAATTAGAATACAGTGGGACGCGTATCACAGCGATGGAAGAGAGAAACAATGCATGCTGGGAAAAGCTGATTGAAAGGGGAAGAGTGTGTGTGTAAGTTTTTCCAAGCAGTTAAATTTGAAGAGGGGAAAGGTGCTACACGTTGAGACGTAGTTCAGCGACTCAGTAAGGGCAAAGATCAGGAACAAAGCTACAATTAATGAGGCAGAGAAGGTTTTGTAACAGACACCCAGGGAAATAGCAAGGATAAAGTTGTAAAGAAAGGACTATGGTTACATAGTGGCTCATAATCCATATTCATGACGTTAGTCTAATTTCTATAGCAGGACAAAAGCATAAGTCATATAGATATAAATACAAACACATAGGGCTTTTATATATGTAATCAAAAGAAGCATCTTCAAAATGATTTTTAATAAAACACTTAACTTCATGTAATAATGTACTCTCAATTTGAATGACTAATATGTGTAAAAATGAATAAAATTCCAAATGAAACTAAAGCATTACATATTATATTTGAGTGGACAAATGCAAAAATTTATATATTTGGTTTATTATTTCTTGCATTGTGTGGGCTCATAGAAGAACAGGTGTCTTTTTAGTGAGATAGTAAAAGTTGCTTTGTTAAGACGTATGAAATAATCGAATGATAGAAGTAAAGGTATGTGTGTGTGTGTGTGTGTGAGTGTGTGTCTGTGTGTGTGTTAAAGAATGAATTACTTCAGTGATTCTTGTTGAAGCAAAGTAGGGAAAACTATTCCGGAGCACTGGCATAGAGACCATGCAGGGGCACATTGCAATGGGGCACAGAGACTGAGCTCAACAGTGATAAAATCCAGAAAAAGTAAAAGTACACAGCCCTAGCACAGTGGAGGTCAGTGATGGAAAATGGCCACGAAGAGGCATCAGGGGTAAGAGGACTGGTTACCCCTGTTAGAGGGATCATGCTGAAAATGGGTCAGTGTGCTCAGACATCATCATCACCACCATCCTCCTCCTCCTCCTCCGAATCATCACCATCATCATCACCATCATCATCACCATCACCATCATCATCATCATCATCATCCTCTCTCTCTCCTCCAAATATTCATATCGTTAATACTAACAATAAGAGCAAACAAGATTTGTTATTATTTTGAAAGGGAAACTGTCACATACACCTTATCATCTTGAAATAAATTTTAAACACATTTTATACTATATATGTGTATATTTAGAGAGAGAATGAGAAAGCAAGTAATAGGTAAGTTATGTGTCATGTAGTACAATGCAAATCTGCATGCTGACAAACACATTTATCAGTTTTAATTTGAATAATTATTTCAATTATCTGAGCTTTCTGTTATCTGATCATGGGCTCTTTAATGTACAACTTGGTGTCCTCTGTAGAAGTTAATTATCATATGATGTACATTATCAATTTTGTCACCTTCCCTGGGACATCAGTGTTGATAAATGTTAGATGCTTATTGTTAGTATTACTGCTCTGTTCATAATCTTTATAGCATCACTGATTTGCAGTTTTTAAGAGTGTTTAACATCCATTATTGATCTACTCTTCAAAATGTTCCTGCACATTAAGTACTGTTTTAATTAAGACTCAGAGTCTGTGAATTTCCCAGGGGTGCACTGGTAAACAGGGGAACATGGGTACAAACGGACATCTCCCTCCAAATCCTCTTGTCTGCCTACTGCCTTGTTTCTCAGAAGATGCTGCAAGGTACAGGAAATACTCCTCCCCCAGGAACTGAAATCATTCTAACACTCAAATTAAACTGCGTGTTCATTAGCCTTAATGGAGAAGTCAAACTTTGTATTTGTTGACACTGACTTCCATTAATATGTCCCCTTGAAGAAGCCGGAGTGCCACACATTTTAACAAGGCCCACAGCAGCTGATTAGCAAGCAAACCCACTTCCCACCCCTGACTGTGGGGAATTTCACAGTAAAGAAGAGCTTCATAATAAGACCCAGAGAGACAGCCCATCATCCAGCACCTGGGCGACTCTGGCTGTAGTTTCTCTCTCTTTAATGATCAGTAATTAGTTAATTGAATCAACAGATTAAGAATGGAGGCTAGAGAAAATGGCACTTTTAATTTTCTCAGTTGCTCTGAATTTTTTGAAGTCTGGATAGAAATGGAATTGTAAGCCGACTCTCTTAGTGTTTTAGTGTAGGAGCGGGCAGCAGGGGTTTGCGAGCACCTCGCGTCTGTAGTGAGACACTGCACACCAAGCTGCAGCAATATGATAGGAACATGGTCATTGATTAGAACCTTTGGGCTCTGTGATAAATCACAATCTGTATCACAGTTGTAATTTTTGACCATGTATTATGGTCCATTAAAGGTGAGTGAGGGATGTTTCATTCTGTTTTGAAAAAGGCAACCCATTGTCAGCCTGTTAAAGTCCTACCACATGGAGATAGGGAAGGAAAGTGGGGTGTGTGGGAACTCACTGCACCCTCACAATGTACCACGGCGTCTGTCACAGGACTACCCTACACCCCACATGCATAGGATGGCATGTGTCACTTCTGTGCAGCTTAGATAGGGACAGCAGTTTGTGACCTGCAATAACTAACCAGACTCTTGGTTTGTACTTATTTTGGTATCATCCATAAAAAGCAGAGTTATGATGTTTATGATTATGGGTTTAACATTTTCAAGGAATAAAATTGGCCACAAAAATCTCATTGCAGGGGCCAGAGATTTTAGCTCAGCAGGCATAAGCACCTGCCTGGCAAGTACAAGGTCATGAGTTCAATCCCCAGTAACTGCCCCCTCATAAACTCACTACATAACAAATATTATGTTTAACAGTATTAAAAATAAATCACTCTCTATGTGTCAGCACATTTTTAATTGGAGCATATGCAAATGATTATTTCTGTATAGCTACACACTTTTTAAACTAAACAATAAGAGATAAAATATGACACATTAAAAGCTATGTAAAAAATGAGAGGAAAATCCTTAGATTACATGAGTTTGGAATAAATGAAAAGAAACATGACTAGATGTCTCACATAAATGGCTAAGAAATGAGTAAGCAGTGTGTGCATGCATGTGTGTGTGTGTGTGTCTAAACACTGTATTATGGCACTAACTCACACAACTTGCTTTGTGATTTTGATAAGCAAATAGAGGACAGGA
This sequence comes from Cavia porcellus, assembly GCF_034190915.1. Classification (NCBI taxonomy): domain Eukaryota; kingdom Metazoa; phylum Chordata; class Mammalia; order Rodentia; family Caviidae; genus Cavia; species Cavia porcellus. Next base: position 50,329,549 of record NW_026947500.1, on the reverse strand, counting down.
AAATAAGTTATTTATTGTAATTATTAAAGCCTAAAATAAGGAGTTTTTGTAAGTGTCAGTTGCTATACTCCATTAAAATACTTTTAAATAATGTCTTTGTAAGTATAAAAACATTACCCAGAGTTCATACTACCAAATATGATTCTATTTTCAACAGAGTTCATTCATTATCAGCAGGATGGACATTACCAAAGAGAAAAGGGGCTCTAAGGATGTTAAATGACAGAGTTAAATGTAAAAATCTGAATGTATCTTTAAATAGTATACATTTAACCTGTTCTTTCTGAAAATGTGAACATTCCTATAATTAATCATTTGATTTTATTGCTTGATTTATTTTCAGGATTCAAAAATAAATAAGGCAAAAAAATCAAACATATTTTCTCTCAATGGATTTTTAAAAAGGATTTGACCAAAATTAACACGACATAAAATTCTTAGGAAACAAGCAATAAGAAACACATTAACTCCATAGTAAAAATAACTTGTCATGAATCAGAAAGCACAATCATATTTAATGGAGAAAGTACAAACATCACAATGAACATCAAGAAAGAGCCAGGCCTAGTGCTCATGTCTGAAATCCCAACGTAGGAGGCTGGGACAGGAGAATTTCAAATTCCACTTGATTAAGGCCAACTTAGTGATAGATATTAGGTCTCAAAATTATAATTAGTTAACTAAAACCAGTGAGGCGGGACACCTTTCTGTTTTCTACAGCTCTAGTGAAGGTATTCTACAGAGAGTGGAGAGCAAAGCAAATAAATAATAACAGGAAGGCAAAAGACTTCATTATTATCAAAGAAGGGGCAGGTTTCTGATTATTTCTGACCATTAGAAGACAAGAACCAATGAAGCTATTAAATCTAATAAGACGTCACTAATGCAGTCAGTTACAAAAATGTTGTGCACGTATATGTAACAATTTAGTCATGCATCACTATCAATCACAAAAGCTGCTTGACCATAGGGAGAAAAAGAAATGGTTTGAGAGTTTTATAAGAGAAATGCAGTCACTGAAATATACTCTGGAATATTTAAAATTTCATAAATAATAAACTACCATATTTCACAGAGCATAAATACATACTACTATAAAGATGTCAATTCTACTTTTAAGTGAAATTATAGATATAATGAGTAGAATCAAATTACCAATGAGTTTCTTTCAGAACACAGATTGTGAAAGGGTTTGTGTGTATATGCATATATGGAAATGTGTTATAGGCACTTATATTTATTTATGAAAATATCGATAACTTCTATCATTTTTTTGAAAGAATGGAACAGTAGATAAAGAAATTGGCTCAAGGAAAGACATATTAAATCTATAATAATCTTTGTAACATATAAACAGGAAAAAGAGCTCTTTTGTTAGGTTGTCACAGAAATGAGGGAAACAAAGTGGATACATTGAAATATTTCATATAATTTCGTTATTGCATTTTTTTCAACTCCGACTCATTTACTCCTACTCATTTCAGCAAAAGAATATTGACTTTGATTTTAGAACAAATCCTTTTTTGCTTTACACCCTCTTGGAGTAGCAGAATCCTTCCCAATGGGCCGAAGCTGGAGGATTGGGTCCACTGTGCCTCTGCAGCGCCTCTGCTGCAGACTCCTTGGCCTGAGAGCATGGGGCGGGTCCGTGTGTACTCGCTAGTGAGTGAACCACATGTATGTCACAGGCGGCATGCTTGGCGCATAATAGGTATACAGTATTTTGAGTACATGGGAAAAATTTGACCAATCATTAAGTGAGGCTCTGCTAACCAATAAGATGGTGAAAGATAAACAAAATATAGAAAGTTTATATTTAATCCACCTACCAAAATGGTTTTTGTTTTAATTAAAGATATTAGACAGACAGACAGATAGATGAGCCATGCGATGTTCCAGAGGAATATTTAGACAGTTTTTTAAAGTGTGAGAATACTAAGAAGCAAGGATGAGTGGTATCTGAAAAACAACTGTTTCAGGTAGAGGAAAGAAGTCTAAACATTCGAGACTGATTGGAGCCTTCAGTGTCTGAGAGGTTGGACACTTCGAAGGATGCAGATTTAATGTAGGTATTAAGAAATTAAGGAAGTTAGCCGGATCAGACCACGTTAAACTCTCAGGATCCTTGTAAGGACTTTAGATTTTCCTCTGGGTGAAATGTGGCAATCATAGGATCCTTTTCTGAAAAATGAAGCCACTTAAATGATTAAAATGATTATCATGACTATTGTGTTAAAAATAAGGAGGGAAAAGAGTGAGGAATGCTTGTGTTTACCGATGGGCAGCAGCATCCCTGGTAAAACAGCGTTGCATGGTGGATTATTGAAAGGAGCATCTCCCAGAATTCCTAGTAGAGTAGGTACAGATATGGAGCATGATGGGTCAAGAATCACACTGAGAATTTTCCCAGAAGCAACCATCAAGCTCACACTTACTGAGATAAGAGTTGTAAAGAAGATTTGAAGTCAGGAATTCAGTCTGGTCACTAAACTACAGGTGCTTAGCATACATTTAAGTAAGGGTGGCAGACAGGGTGTTGAATATGGTTGTCCAAAGTCCAAAGGAATGTACTGATGTCAGAAGATATAACTGTATCTATCTATGGATAAAGGTAAGATTGGTAAGAAAAGGAAGATGAGCAGTTATAAATAAAAATGGCAACTGATTGAGCTTCTGTCATTCAAATATTTAAAAGTGAAGGTGAGAACTTAATGGGAACATTCAGAGAAGCAGAGCAGGAAAACAAGCAAAGGAAGCCGAGAGGGGTGAGAGACCACTGGCCACTGATCACCGTGGAGATTACTGTGGATGATGCTAAGCGGACTTCCAGTAGGGTGGCAGGGGAAGGAGATAGGAAAGACATGGCAATTGTATCAAGTAGAATTAAAGGAGATAAATTAGAGGTCATATGTAAAGACAAACAATATTTTAAAATAGCTAGGTGTTAGAGTCAGGGTTGGGAGGAAAATTAGAATCAGGACATGGAGTTTATAATATTATCTTTATGATGGTCACTGGGACTTAAGACAATGCAGGATATCTGTCCACAACACTAAAGACATAGAATATTTAGCTAAGGGCCTGAATCCCACAGCAATGTCCCACATGAGTCCAGATAAAGCCAGAGCTCATGACTATGCCTCTCTTGAGTCCAGCTGGTGGTCTAGAGACCACAAGAAGGACTCACACCAGTCTCTTTTATGGATCTGTGCTGGGAAGGCCCAAAGATCAGGGGTGGAAGCTAGGAAGTCTATGCCAGCAGGGTGAAGGAGCTGTGCTGGTAGGCCGAGGGTTCTATGCTGGAGCCAAGAACTCACACTCACAACAAAGAGTAGGGCTGTCCTGAAAAGCACCACAACCATCCTCAGCAACATGGAGGCCCCAAGCTCCTCCAACAATAAGCACAGTAGAGTACATGTCAGGAAGCCAGCGTAATGAGTTCATCCTGGAGACCAAGTGGCACATGTCTTTCCCTCCTGAGCCAAGAAGCAATGCTCGATGTGAGGACCAGAGCTTCTCCAGGAGAACCAACGGCTCAAACAGCAACACATAGGAGAGCCCACAATGTCTCATACCTCAAGCACCTCAATTCCTGACTTCTCCTCTACATCTCTATTTATGCTGACAACTTTCCTCAGGTGGAATATCTACACTCAGCGCCATGCTGATGTAATCCAGCTGGCATTAAGTTGACCACCAGTTTTAATCCATAACACTAGGGAAGAGGATTTTTAATTTTTTTTTTTTTTTTTTTGGTACCAGAGATCGAATTGATGACCTCACACCTGCCAGGCAGGCACTTATGCCGCTGAGCTAACTCCCCAGCCCAGAAAGAGGATTTTTAATATTCACATCACAACTAATGAATATTTAATATAATAGAATTTTGTTCTCTCTGGGTGTACAGTGCAGAGAACTGAGGCTGTAGTTTACATGCCCAAGGCCCTGGTTCTGAAAAACAAAAACCAGTCTATCAATGAAACAGGAACTAAAGCACAACTTTTCAAGCATTATTATCAGAAAAAAGATAATTTAGCAAACACTAATATTTTTAGAGGAGTCAAGTTTTTATCAACATTTCTGCTTTTAGTATTTTATTAAAAAGATCAGTGCTCAAAATAGCATTCCTGTACACAAACAAAAAACTCACTGAGAAAGAAATGATGGAAATATTGCCTTTCATACTAACATCTAAAGAATTGAAATATGTAGGAATCAACCTAACTAGGAATGTAAAAGACCTATATGCTGAAAATTATGCTACACTAAAAAAGGCAATTGAAGAGAATATTAGAAAATGGAAGGATATTCCTTGATCTTGGATAGGAAGAACCAACATTGTGAAAATGGCCATATTCCCAAAACTGTTATACAAATTTAATGCAATCCCAATAAAAATACCATTGACATACCTCACAGATTAGAGAAAACACTACTAAAATTCATTTGGAAACAGAAGAAACCTATAATAGAAAAGGCAATTCTGGTCAATAAAGGCAAGGCAGGAGGCATCTCAATTCCTGACTTGAAACTATACTACAAAGCTACAGTTATAAAATCAGAATGATAGTGGCAAAGAAATAGATCTGCAGATCAACAGAACAGATTAGAAGATGCAAACACAATTCCAAAGACACTCAACCACCTGATATTTGACAAAGGGGCTAAATATGTTCACTGGAAGAAGGATAGCCTGTTTGATAAATGGTGTTGGAAAAATTGGCTCTCCACATGCCAAAGACTGAAACTAGACCCATGCATATCACAGTGCACAAAACTATAGTCTATATGTGTCAAAGATATAAATATTAAACTAGAAACACTAAAACTACTGGAAGACAAGGTAGGGAGAAATCTTGGAGACTTAGGGGTAGGCAGAGAATTCATGAACAAAATGCAAACTGCATGGGAAACACTTCAAAGAGTGAACAACTGGGATCTCCTATTATTGAAAAGTGTCTGAACTTCAAAAGAAATCACCAACGGAGTGAAAAAAACCCCCACAGATTGGGAAGGAATAATAGCCAGCAACCCCTCAGACAAAGGACTTATATCCAGAACATATAAAGAACTGAAAAACATCAAGCCTCCAAAATTCAAAGATCCCCTCCAAAAATGGGCATCTGAGATAAACACACAGTTTTCAGATGAAGACATACAAATGGAAAATCAATACATGAAGAAATGTTCACCATCACTGGTCATTTGAGATATGCAAATTAAAACAGCACTGAGATTTCATCTCACTCTGGAAAGAATAAATGCCATCAAGAAATCAACTGATAACAAAAGTTGGTGAGGCTGCGGGGAAAAAAAGAACATTGATCCATTGTTTGTGGGAGTGTAGACTGGTGCAGCCACTATGGAAGTCTGTATGGAGACTTCTCAGAAGACTAGGATTGGAAGTTCCATTCAACCCAGCTATTCCCCTCCTGGATATTTTCCAAGAAAATCTGAAAAGATCATGTCACAGTGATATACGTACACCTATGTTCATAGTAGCACAATTTGTAATAGCTAAATCTTGGAAACAACTAAAATGCCCATCAACTGCAGAGTGGATGAAAAAGATGTGGTTTTTTTTTACACAATGGAATATTACTCAGCTATAAAAAAGAATGCTCTTGAGGCCTTCATATTGAAATGGAGGCAACTTGAGACTATCCTCACTAGTGAAATATATAAGAATCATATTTATAAATATCACATTGTGTCTTTATTATAAAAAATAATAAGAAATGTAGGAGTAATAAAACCCAAAATGCACAATTGCTGTTGTAAAAAGAGAGGAAAAGAAAGTCCTCTAAAGGATATAACTGCATGTAAATTTAAGTGTGTAAGATAGATGACCATATTGCTAAGTTTTTGTTGGATCATTGATCAGAACTGTTTGCAGTCTCACTGTTTGAATGTCTACTTTGTATGTTTTAATTTTGTAACTTGACCAACTATTTCTAAGACGACAGTATGTAATTTATCAATTAGTGATTTCTTAGTGTTTATTTATTTTTGGAATTTGTATTGCTGCTGCTTTTCTTTCTCTTTAAATAAAATCATAAAAAATGGTAAAAAATATGAGATTATTTGAGCAAATTTTGAATAAGATAATTTATCATAGCATAATTCTATAAATAAAAATAAAACATCAAAATATGAAAAATTACCTATGTCTGTGAAAAGATGATGTGGAAAAAATATTTAATGGTCTGTAAAATACTGATACAATTGCTGGTAAAAATAAATAGTACTTATGGCCCGGAATACAGCTTAGTGGCATAAGCACCTGCCTGACAACTGCAAGGTTGTGAGTTCAACACCCTGCACACACATACATGCACGCACACACACACACACACACACACTCACATTCACGCGCACGCACGTACACACACAAACACACACACACACTAATAGTACTTATGTTCAGTAAATTGTCACATAACCTCTGATCCTGGGTCTAACAATGTATATAATTTTCAGGGGGCTATTTTGGACATTTTATGTAAGAGGAGTTGTGCAGTATTAACCTTTACAATGGATTTATTTCTTTTACTGTAAAAGCCCCAGAATCTGTTCATGATATTGCATGTAGTGGGAAATACAATGTTTTGACACTCTATAATTTTGCTCACTTATAAACATGAATATCATGTTAAAATTTTTATCATGTGTTTAAAAATGAAGTAAGGAAAATGTTTTCATACACTTGGCATGTGAAAATGTTTTCAAAAATTTGCTTATTGCTGGGGATTTAGCTCAGTGGCATAAGCACCTGCCTTGCAAGCAGGCAGTCGTGAGTTCGATCTCCGGTACCGATAAAAATGAAAAAAATGAAAAAGTCAAAAATTTGCTTATTGTAAAAATTCCAAGAATCAACATACATATAGTTTATGCTCTGATAAACATCTTTTTTTTAAAAAAATGAAAGGGTATATATAAAAATCACACCATACCTATCAATAGTTTTAAAGTACAGTTCTATTATATAAAGAGGTAGTTGCTTTTCAACCATTTAAAAACATTAAATTTTTGCTAATTATAAATTGATAAGAAAGAGTTAGATTATCTGATTAGTAGTACAGAATAATTACCTCTTTAGATGAGTAACCACTTAAAACATTTTCTCAGGTCATCAGCAAATCAATGTCATTTGATCCTTAAAAGTTAAATGTTACAAAATTGTAGGATTTAAATGAATGTAATTTATTTTTAATCTCCACAATGAGCACAGAAAAAATTAAGTACAAATTTTTACTTAAACAATAAAAATGTATAATTCTAAAACACAATGATTAACCTAGAATTCCTATCACTAAGATGAAAAGAAGTAAAAAACTTAACACATAGCAGGAAGGAGTTTTGATGTTTATATTGTTTACCATCTTTTTACTTGGCTGCGTATTGATTATGCAGAGTAGATTTCACACATAACCAAGTGGTGTAAATCCATCAGGAGATGGTTCTAACTCAAGTGTGATCTCACATTCCCTTTGTCCTTGGAGGCTGACTTATTGTAGTTAGAACTTTCCTATGACAGGAGGCCATGGAGATTCATTTTGCTCAAGACAATTAGGAATCAGTCCTAAAAGAATAAAGACTCCTCTTTATAGAGCCATCGACCCCCATTCACACACCTCACTGTCTGAAAGTGTGAAGGGAAGGGTCCCCTATGGAGCAATCCCGGGCAAATTTCCCCCACAGTCAGGTAAGTGGACAGGTTCTTTTGGTCATTTCCAATAGACTCGCCTCCAAGTTCCCCACTACTCTTTCCCACTCAAAAGAAACTTAGAGAACCCGTCTAGCTCTGGTCTGGTTGGACTAAGCTGATGTTTACAGGTAAAAATTCAATAATGCTTCTAACTCTCTCCAAGTAAGCATGTAACTCGCCTGCTCCCCAAAACGCAGGTGCCCTTCAGAGAAGGACAGCGTTTTGCCACCTGCTGCTAAAGCTTTGCAAGCCCATTCTTGCACAGCAAAGCATATATGTGAGAATAGTGTTTCTCTCCAGAGAAAATGTTAATGCTTTTATTGTGTGTGCCAAACAAAGTCAGAAGTAATACACAAAATGGAAGCTTTTTTCTCCTTCTAAATGTGAAATTCAAGAGGTTGTGCATATTTCATCCCTTTTATTTTGAATATTCAGGAAAAGAAAATAAGTTGTACTGTATACATTTTTTTTATTTAAGAGGAAAAAGAGAAAAACACACAACAAACCAAAGCAGCGTAAGGGTACACGCAATACAGAACTACAAACAAAACAAAACAAAACAAAACAAAACAAAACAAAAAAACATAACAGTAAGAAATCACCTGCTAGTAGATTACACACTATCTTCTTGAAAATAGTTCCTCAAATCACAGTATCAAAGAACACAAGGTGGACATTCAAACAGGGAGACTGCAAACAGCTGTGTTCAATGTTCCAAAAACATTGATAAAGTCAGCTATTTAACACCCCCAAACACACTTGCTGTTATATCCGTTAGAGCTCTTTTTCTTTTTTTTTCCCCCTCTCTTTTTTACAACAAAATTTACACATCTTGGATTTTATTACTCCTTAGTGCTTATTACTTTCTTTGGGGGGGGGAGAATACAGTCAAATATGGCAAAACAAAGCTGTCAGTCAATACCAAGGATAGACGTAGCACATGGTGTAGAACAGAGTACAAGTTTATCAACAATGGTTATCAACGTTGTCCCTTGTTTCCTTAAAAAGAATTGTCTATCTCATTAGATATTATAAAGTTGGACAAAACAGTAGAGAACAAGACCAATAAAACTTAGGCATTGTAAACATTACAGGACTTCCAAAGAAGACAATAGTCAAACCAGAATGGGTATCTTAGTGAATCTTACTGTCTTCGAAGTAGTTGCCTATGTCTTCAAACTTGATACTATCATATAGAATGGAACAGAGTCTAATCAGTCAAAACAAGATCGTGAGAGTACTACAGGACTTCAAAACAAGTTAATAGGAAATCAAAAAGAGTTACTATTTATATATCCTAATTTTTTTTGAATTTTTTCTTTAATTAAGACAAACATAAGAAATGACTAAATAATTTTTTTTGAAACAATAAGGGGGAGATTGAGATAAAACAGGACATAACAATATAACAATAGAGGTCACAGCATGACTGTTTCAACAACTTAGTACTTCACCACCTTATAACCTGACTTAATAGTAGTTACCATAGTGTCTTTTTCCTTGAAATATTTGGGTAAAACTTCATATACTCTAGCTTCAAATATTTTCATATCAAGAAGCCCAGAATAAAGCCTTTCTAATTAAGGAGTGAAAACTTTATAAGGCTTCAAGGCCACCTAATGGGGAATCATGATTAACACATATTTTTATATATTTGAATCATTATTTACATTAGGGAAACTATTCGGTATTCATACATGCGAGATTGATTTATTTCACTAATGAGTATGGTCTCAAGCTGCGCCCATTTATTGATAAATATCTCAATGTGATCCTTCTTTATAGCTGAATAATACTCCATTGTATAGAAATACCACAATTTTTTTATCCATTCCTCAGTTGATGGGCACTTGGGTTGTTTCCAAGATCTGGCGATTACAAATTGTGCTGCTATAAACATAGGTGCACATATATCACTGTGGTATGATGCTTTCAGTTCTTCTGGGAATAAGCCTAGAAGTGGAATAGCTGGAATAAATGGGATTTCCAGTCCCAACTTTTTGAGAAACCTCCAGACAGATCTCCACAAAGGCTGTACCAGTCTACACTCCCACCAGCAGTGCAGGAGAGTTCCTTTTTCCCCACAGCCTCTCCAGCATTTGTTGTCGGTTTTCTTGATCCTGGCCATTCTTTCAGGAGTGAGATGGTATCTCAGTGTGGTTTTAATTTGCATTTCTCTAATGACCAATGATGATGAGCATTTTTTCATGTATTTATTTGCCATTTGCATTTCTTCATCTGAGAATTGCATATTCATCTCAGATGCCCATTTTTGGATTGGATCTTTGAATTTCGGAGGTCTGAGTTTCTTTAATTCTTTGTATGTTTTAGACAAGAGGCCCTTGTCTGAGAGAGAGTTCACTAAAATCTTTTCCCAGTTTGTGGGTTTTCTTTTCACTGTGCTGGAGATTTCTTTTGACATGCAGAAACTTTTTAATAAGAAGTGGTCCCAGTTATTGATTCTGGGAAGTATTTCCCGTGCGGTTTGAGTCCTGTTCATGAATTCTTTACCTACTCCTATGTCTCCAAGGTTTCTACCTATTTTGTCTTCCAATAGATTTAGTGTTTCTGTTTTAATATTCGGATCTTTGATCCATTTAGATTTTAATTTAGTACATGGTGATAGACATGGGTCTAGCTTTAGTTTTCGGCAAATGGAGAGCCAGTTTTTCCAGCACCATTTATTAAAGAGACTGTCGTTCTTCCAGTGAACCTGCTTGGCTCCTTTATCAAAAATAAGGTGGTTGAGTGTGTTCGTAGTTGTGGTTGTATCTTCTAATCTATTCCACTGATCTTCAGCTCTGTTTTGATTCCAATACCGTGTTGATTTTACTACTGTTGCTTTGTAGTATAACTTCAAGTCAGGGATTGTGATGCCTCCTGCTTTGTCTTTGCTGCTTAGAATTGCCTTTGCAATTCTAGGTCTCTTCTGGTTCCAGATGAAATTTAGGAGTGATTTCTCTAGATCTATAAGGTATGTTGATGGTATTTCTATTGGGATTGCATTGAATCTGTATAACAGTTTTGGGAGAATGGCCATTTTCACAATGTTTGTTCTTCCTATCCATGAGCAAGGGATGTCTTTCCATTTTCTGAGATCATCTTCAATTTCCTTTTCCAGTGTATTATAATTTTCACTGTATAAGTCTTTCACTTCTTTTGTAAGAGTAATTCCTAAATATTTCATTTTTTTGCTTGCTAATGTGAATAGTCCAGTTTCTCTTATTTCCCTCTCTGTAATTTTGTTGTTCGTGTATAGGAATGCTATTGATTTCTGAGTATTGATTTTGTATCCAGCCACATTACTGAATTTATTTATTGTATCTAAGAGTATTTCAATGGAGTTTAGGGGGTCTTCTATGTAGAGTATCATGTCATCTGCAAACAATGATAATTTAACTTCTTCTTTTCCTATCTTTACCCCTTTTATTTCTCTTTCTTGCCTAATTGCTCTGGCTAGTACTTCCAGTACTATATTAAATAGGAGTGGTGATAAAGGACATCCTTGTCTTGTACCCGATTTTAAAGTAAAGGCTTTCAATTTTTGGCCATTTAGTATGATGCTGGCTGTTGGTTTGTCATAAATGGCCTTTATTATATTGAGGTAAAGACCATTTATTCCAATTTTCTGTAAAGTTCTTATCATGAATAAGTGTTGGACCTTATCGAAGGCTTTTTCTGCATCTATAGAGATGATCATGTGATTCTTATTTTTGGCTTTATTGATATGGTGGATTACAAATATTGATTTGCGTATGTTGAACCATCCTTGCATGCCTGGGATGAATCCCACTTGGTCATGGTGTATAATCTTCTTGATGATTTGCTGGATCCTATTTGCCAATATTTTATTGAGGATTTTTGCATCTGTGTTCATTAGGGAGATCGGTCTATAGTTCTCTTTTATAGTTGGGTCTTTCTCAGGTTTTGGTACTAGAGTAATATTTGCTTCCAGGAATGACTTAGGAAGGATTGCTTCCCTTTCAATTTCATTGAATAGTTTGAGGAGTGTCGGCATTAGGTCTTCTTTATATTTCTTGTAGAATTCTGCAGTGAATCCATCTGGGCCTGGGCTCTTCTTGGTGGGCAAGGACCCAATTACATTTTCAAGTTCATTAGCAGAGATTGGGTTATTCAACAGTTTTATATCCTCTTGATCTAGCTTTAGTATTTCATATGCTTCTAAGAATCTGTCTATTTCTTCTGTGTTATCAAACTTTTGAGAGTAGAGGTTTTCGAAATAGGTGTTGATGATCCTCTGTATTTCTATTGGGTCTGTAGTGATTTCTCCTTTTTCATTTCTTATTGCATGAATTTGAGCTTTTTCTTTCCTTTTTTAAATAAGGTTGGCTAGGGGCTTATCGATTTTATTTATTCTTTCAAAGAACCAACTCTTTGATTCGTTGATTCTTTGGATTGTTTTCTTAGTCTCTATTGCATTGATTTCTGCTCTGATTTTTATAATTTCCTCTCTTCTTTTGGCTTTGGGCTTGACTTGCTCTTCTTTTTCTAGCTGTTTGAGGTGTGGCATCAAGTTATTTATTTGTATTCGTTCTGTTTTCCTAATGTGGGAACTCAGTGCAATAAATTTTCCTCTCAGAACGGCTTTCATTGCATCCCACAGATTCCGGTAAGTTGTATCTGCATTTTCATTTTCTTTTAGGTATTGTTTAATTTCTTCTTTAATTTCTTCTGTGACCCACTGATTACTCAAGAGTGTGTTATTTAGTTTCCATGTGTTTGCGGAATTTTTGCAGTATCCTTTGTCATTAATTTCTAATTTCAGAGCGCTATGATCTGATAATATGCAAGGGATGATTTCAACTCTTTTGCATTTGCTTAAATATGTTCTGTGAGCTAATATATGGTCTATTTTAGAAAATGATCCATGTACTGCTGAGAAGAATGTGTATTCTGATGTTGTTGGGTGGAACATTCTGTATATGTCTATCAAACCCATTTGTTCACAGGTGTGATTCAGTTCTGTTATTTCTTTGCTCATTTTCTGTCTGGTTGATCTGTCCCTTGGTGTCAGTGGTGTATTAAGGTCTCCTGTTACAATTGTGTTACTGATAATTTGAGTTTTCATTTCTGTTAATAATTGTTTTATATAACTGGGTGCTCTGGAGTTTGGTGCGTATATAGTTAAGATAGTTATCTCTTCCTCTTGGAGTTTTCCCCTTACGAGTATGTAGTGACCTTCTTTGTCCTTTATGGTCATTGTTGGTTTAAAGTTCATGTTGTCTGCAAACAGAATGGCTACTCCTGCCTTTTTTTGGATTCCTGCTGCATGAAGAATTGTTTTCCATCCTTTGACTTTCAGTCTGTGAGTATCTTTCTGGGTTAGATGGGTTTCCTGTAAACAGCATATGGTTGGATTTTGTTTCTTGATCCATTCTGCTAGTCTGTTTCTTTTGATTGGTGCATTGAGACCATTTACATTAATGGTTATTACTGTTAAATGCTGGTTAATTGTAGGAATGTTATTTCTCTGCTGTTGCATCTTTATCTTTCTGTTCTGTTTAATTATTTGCTTTGCTTAGTGCTTTTTTCCTTTGTGTATCTAAACTGTCTTTCAATATTTTTTGCAGGGTTGGTTTGGTGTTCATGAAGTTCTTCAGCTGTTCTTTGTCATGGAAGTATCGTATTGCACGATCTATTTTGAATGATAGTTTTGCAGGATATATCAGTCTTGGTTGGAAATCATTTTGCTTTAGGATCTGGAATACTTCACTCCATGCTCTTCTTGACTTTATCGTTTGTGCTGAGAAGTCTGCTGTGATTCTGATAGGTTTTCCTTTATAAGTGATCTGTCTTTTCTCTCTGACAGCTTTTCATAATCTATTCTTGTGTTGGATTTCTGGGATGGTGATTATTATATGTCTGGGTGTAGTTTTATTTTGGTTATGACTGTTTGGAGTTCTATATGCTTCACTGATCCTGATGTCAGTTTCTGATCTCATGCTTGGGAAATTTTCAGCTGTTACTTTTCTAAATATCCTCCTGACATCCTTCATGTTGTCTCCCTCTCTTTCATTAATCCCTATCATTCTTATGTTATTCTTCTTTGCATCGTCTTGCAGTTGTTGAATTGTTGTTTCCTGGTTCCTTGTTATTTTCAAAAGATCTTTCCTTTCCTGTTCACTAGCTGCAATCCTGTCTTCAAGGTCTGAAATTCTATCTTCACTTTCATTAATGCGGTTTTTACAACTTTCAGTGGAGTTTTTTATTTCCTGTATATCTCTGTGCATCTGCATTATGTATTCTGTTTGTTTCTTATATTGCTCGTCTAGGGATTCTATCTTTTTGTTTAGTTCCTCCAATTTTTTATCTGTGTTTTCTTTAGATATATTTAGAATCTCTTTCATTTCTTTTATCATTTCTTCTTTTATCTGGGAGATTATTTCGAGTTTGAATTTCTTTAAAGCTTCCTGGAGTTGCTTGTTAATTTCAGTGGCTATTGTGTCCGATATATGAGGTGGATGGGATATATTTTCTTCTATATACATCGCTCCTAGGGTTTCTTGAGATGGGCTGGAGGTTTGAGGTTGTAATTTGGTCTTTCGTTTTGTCATTTTCCTATATTTCTGTGTTTCAAGTGTTATTTGAAAGCTTCCTCAGGATCTGTTGAAAATCCCCTTCTATGTTTGGAGCTACTGAGACTCTGGCGCCGCGCTACCCCAAGCCATTAGGCCTACAGAACCAGTGGCCCTCCTCTGCCTGCTCAGAACTCCGCAGTTCCAGACAAGCTGGGCCTCAGGGACACTGTGCGCCCACCTTCCCCTTGGAAGCTCCACAGTTCTTCAATCGCAGCCGGGTTAGGGTACTCACCACAGGCCACAGTGCTTCAGGAACCTGTGGACCCTCCCTGGTTGCAGAGATATCCACAGTCCTCCAGACACATGGAGAGGCCGATGCAGGCACCCCAAATCTTCCCAGCCCCTTCTCTGCAGACCTATGGCCAGGCGCGGCAGCTAAACAGGCTGGGCTAGGCTGATAGTGTGGGCCCGCCCATCTGTCGGCAGCTCAGCAGGTCTCCAAGTGAAGGCGGAATGGGGAGGCTGATGTGGAAGCCTCAAACCCACCTCTCTCCTTCACTGCACCTGGAAGCCTGGGGGAACTCCAGCAGTCTGGGCGCAGATATCCAGAGTCCTCCAGACACGCAGAGAGGCCGGTGAGGGCACCCCAGATCTGCCCAGCTCCTCCTCTGCAGACCTATGGCCAGGCGCGGCAGCTAAACAGGCTGGACTAGGCTGGTAGTGTGGGCCAGCCCACCTATGGGGAGCTCAGCAGATCTCCAAGTGAAGCCGGGAATGGGGAGGCTGATGTGGAAGCCTCAAACCCACCTCTCTCCTTCACTGCACCTGGAAGCCTGGGGGAACTCCAGCAGTCTGGGCGCAGATATCCAGAGTCCTCCAGACACGCAGAGAGGCCGGTGAGGGCACCCCATATCTGCCCAGCTCCTCCTCTGCAGACCTATGGCCAGGCGCGGCAGCTAAACAGGCTGGGCTAGGCTGGTAGTGTGGGCCAGCCCACCTATGGGGAGCTCAGCAGGTCTCCAAGTGAAGCCGGGAATGGGGAGGCTGATGTGGAAGCCTCAAACCCACCTCTCTCCTTCACTGCACCTGGAAGCCTGGGAGAACTCCAGCAGTCTGGGCGCAGATATCCAGAGTCCTCCAGACACTCAGCGAGGCCGGTGAGGGCACCCCAGATCTGCCCAGCTCCTCCTCTGCAGACCTATGGCCAGGTGCGGCAGCTAAACAGGCTGGGCTAGGCTGGTAGTGTGGGCCAGCCCACCTATGGGGAGCTCAGCAGGTCTCCAAGTGAAGCCGGGAATGGGGAGGCTGATGTGGAAGCCTCAAACCCACCTCTCTCCTTCACTGCACCTGGAAGCCTGGGGGAACTCCAGCAGTCTGGGCACAGATATCCAGAGTCCTCCAGACACGCAGAGAGGCCGGTGAGGGCACCCCAGATCTGCCCAGCTCCTCCTCTGCAGACCTATGGCCAGGCGCGGCAGCTAAACAGGCTGGGCTAGGCTGGTAGTGTGGACCAGCCCACCTATGGGGAGCTCAGCAGGTCTCCAAGTGAAGCCGGGAATGGGGAGGCTGATGTGGAAGCCTCAAACCCACCTCTCTCCTTCACTGCACCTGGAAGCCTGGGGGAACTCCAGCAGTCTGGGCGCAGATATCCAGAGTCCTCCAGACATGCAGAGAGGCCGGTGAGGGCACCCCAGATCTGCCCAGCTCCTCCTCTCGTACTGTATACATTTTAAAAACAGAAGTCATCTAATATCAAAGCTTCTGATGCTTAAATGGAAATATTCAAAGCAATGATTATCACAACCAAAAGTGGGAGTGGATTTATGTTCCTAGCTTTAAAATGGGCAAATATTGGCCAAATCAGCCAAGAATTTTATCCTTCACCCATAGTGATGAGCTTCAGCGCTCACAGCTGGTGCAGGCGGACACACCCGTACACCAGCTTCATCCTAAAACTCTTTCTTCAAGGTGGACTTCGGTTCCACCAACCAAAAAGTATGAAGTAGAGGGAGAAAACTGATTTTGTGCCCAATTTTATGTATGTGTGTGTGCACATGTAAGTATGTCTGTATGTAACATATAAATTAATGTCTGTGTATGAATGTCACAAGTACAAATTTATATGTGTGTACTTCTGTGTTACATACACACACATGTGTATGTGTCTGTTTTGGTTTTGGAGAACATACTAAATAATACTAAGCTTGAATCAAGAAAAAGGAAGAGACAGTTAAAAGAACACAGTTTCTTCAAATTACTTCAAACTACAACATTCTTTCTGGATAACATGTTAGTTTTTTTATTCCATATTTTTCCATATTTGTTTTTTTTTTTTTTTTTGTAAATTGATATGGTAGGAACTCTTGTCTTTGACTTTCTTCCTATAGTTTGAGTTGGATTTCTCAGTCTCAAAGGTGGATGGGTGCGGGGGAATTTCCACTCACTGCCCCATGCAGGCTGTTATAACCACATAGAGAGTTACAGACACAGATGGGAGCTGTTGTCATTCTGTCTGCTTAATTCCATGAAGTACAGGTGAAAGGGTCTGGAGAGCAAAGACCCACGAAGATATTTTGAAAGTGCTGGCCATTGGAGAAGGACATAGCTTTGTACTTCTTTTGAATACACAATTCAAGTAAGGAGCAGTGGCTCTTAGTAAGTACAGGCAAAGGCCCAAGTTCCAGGTCTTTTTCCTTTCTGTAAGTTGCAGAGGGGCAATGCAATGTGACAGGCAGTCATGATGCACTGTTGAGTGTGGGAAACTTTCAATTGCACAATACAAAAAGCTACCACTGAAAACAGTTTTTCCTTTCCTTTCTTTTCTTTGTCCAGTAGACAACATAAAAGCATTGACTTATGCTATTGTAGCACGGATAGTTAACTAGGTATTGTTTGGGACATTTCTCGTTATAAGTGTTACAATGAAAATAAAATGCATTAGCCTTATGGGTATATCTATTATTTCCTTCTTGGTAATGTGATAATTGAGAGCAAATGTTGTATGAAAATTCAAAGTGTGCCTGATCCACAAGTGGAGATATTTAATGGCTTCCTTTTTTCTCTGTTGAATATACTGCTTGCCTTTCTATTTAGTATAATGTACATTTGTTAACATAAAGAGAAATCTATTGAAAGCATAATCAATTAGTGTACAAAGGGGTTTTTTCTTCCTTATTAGAAAATAAAGGAGCAGAAAACAGAAATTGTTCTCTACTTATCCATGACAACATACTACTGTGTAAATCTAAAATATGAAATATCTTCACAAATATATAAGGATTTCATTTGGTCCTTTACCTTTTCTTGTCTTCAGTTCACTTTTTTAGTGGTCTTTAATTTTGAGAATCATAGAATTATAGAGAAGAGGGTTTAAAGAAATGTGCTTGATTCTTTTACATTTTGCTCTGTTGAGCTGTATTTCCCCCGAGCCACAGAACACAACAGGTGCAGACTCTTGTCCCAGTGTGTCTAGGTTCATGTCTTGTCTTTTTTTGTACAGCATCAATGGCTGAAGGAAACACTACCAAAGTGAGAGAATTCATTCTTTTAGGCTTTTCTGTCTATATAGAGATTGAAACTATTCTCTTGTGATCATTTTTTGCAGTATACACTTTGACTTTGTTAGGAAATGTTGCGATGATTTCATTAATCTGGTTGGTTATAGTCTGTGCTCTTGAATTTCATAAAATATCCTTGTAATATTTTAAATTGTTTTAAGAAGAAGAAAAATAAACCTTTGGCTGATGTTAAAGTTTCCTCGTAGAGTGTTTGCCCAACAGCAAAAAGCTGTGGGTTTGATTCCCAGCACTGCAAACAAACGAACTGTTGGACAGACAAACAAACAAAGCAAATTTGTCCCATAATTGCTTTTATCAAGCAACTTGGATTTCTCTGACTTTAAAAGAAAAACAAGGCTTTCCACAAACCAGATGAGTGAATAGATTTTAATTCAAGTCCCCTGCTGAATCATAAGACAGTGTTATAGCCAAGTAACTCTGATAGGCTTAACATGGAACTGGGGATCCAGGAATTGTGCCCATGCCAATGACAAAATAAAGCCTTGCGGACAGTGTGTGCATTGTAATTATATTGCTTCAGACTTTTCCGACTCTTGTCTGATTAACCTTCATTTCTCCTGGGATCCCTGATGTCATCTCCTGACGGGTTCAGGATTCAGACTCAGATGTGTCCAGTAATAAAAATCTGTCTGCGTTGAAACTATGGTATTTTGAGTAAAATATGGAGTCACTTGGGCTTGGAATCTTATCTTCCTACAGTCAAAGCTCTGTTGTATCACAGGCTGGCGGGGCACAGCTGGATGACAATGGCACTACTTCTGCCACATGGATGCCTCCAAAGCAACTCTAAGTTGTGGGCACAAAAGTACAGAGTTGCTTAATCACTACTAACTATGGGGAAGTTGTGGGGGTGATGGCTGAGGGAGATACGAGGGTACACAGAGGGAAGGGACTTGTAGGGCCAGGTGCCCAAGACCTGATGGAATGCAAGTTGGAGACTGAAAGAAAGCCTGGAGGGCCACAAGTCCTAATGGGAGCAAAACGCATCACCTTAAAAAATGAATGCTCAGACATGTATTTAGCTCAGTGGCATAAGCACTTGCCTTGCAAGTGCACAGTCATGAGTTTAATGCCTGTACAAAAAAAAAAAAAAAGAAAGAAAAGAAGAAAAAATGCCCTAGCTTTTGCCCTCCCCACACTCTGGTTTATCATTTAGATAAGTACAAAGTTCAGTCATTTAACAGGCCACACAAGTCCACCTTATTCTCTGTCCCCAACATGAGTTCCTGCTCAGACACACACTCTTTTCTTTTAGCCTTGCTTCCTGAATCCATCAATAAAAAGCCACAGAGGCTTCAGTTCAGGACTGTCCCTGGAAGACTTTCTCATGCTAACAAGTCTCAGGAAAAGACAGCACCTCTGGGCCATCTTAAAATTGAAATTAGACCTTGACTCTGAATTAATATTTCATTCTTAGCACCCATGCCATGCTCATAAATTGCAACAGGGAATGATGATCACGATGGAGTGGAGCTCAAAACTCTAATACAGCAAAAATTTCACTGAGGGAACCGCATCATAGGTAGGCGTTCTTTCCAAATTTGTTTGAATATGCTATCACTAAACTTAACCAATAATAGAAGGAAAGAGAATTTTATAAAAGACTAAATAGATTTTAAGACTCAATTCAAGCACTTAATAGTCTTGTACCTTATAAATTACCTAATTCTGAAAAAAATTAAAGTGAAGTGAATAATGTGTAAGATTCACCAGAAAGAGAACGTGAAGACAGGTAATGTCTCCCAAAGTACTGTAAGTTATATGCGTGCAAAATGCTGTGTATTTTATATAGACATGTATTAGACTTGCACACAGTACATGCATATTTCATACACACACATGTTAGGTAGGTGTGTGTATGTGTGTGTGTGTGTGTGTGTGTGTGTGTGTGTGTGTGTAACTGGTGATTTGGTGTAGGGCTGCTTTATTCTGATCAAGTAAGCCTAAAAATTAACCTCATAAAACCAGAGAATATGTTAAACCTAGGTGAATCATCATAAATAGAAAGTGGCAAAGTTTATCTAAACAATATAATATTCAAAATATTTGTGCACTACATAACATTTCATACATTTTATTAGTAAATGTTGCCCTTGAATGATTGCATTTAGGATTAATCAGAATCGTTTGAAAAGCAGGATTATTTAAGCAATCCCAAGTTATCATTGAATAGATGTCATGGTTAAATTTTCCTGTAAGATTTACTATAGGCATTAGTATCACTGTATCACAATATGTATCTTAGTTTTGTTTTATCTGCCCTATTGATTATTAGATTAGAATTCAAATGTTCCAAATGTGTGACTCCTAAGGTAAAATTCCAGGGAGAGAAAAACGACATATCACTATAACTTTCGAACTCTTAAACTGATTTTGAAGAGAACAACATCTGTGTGTGGCAGAGAAATTAAAAGTGAAAACCACGACCATCAGTCTCTAAAAGCAAGCACTCAGAAAGGAAGTGTTTAGCTGTTCATCTTGTGATTCCCAAATCACAGCATTTAATATCTGAGAAAACGATGAACTCAGAGCATTAAACATAATTGCACAGAAGAAAAACTAGTGATGATAAAAAATCCTGACTACAAACAATCAAGATGGAATCTAAGATTGGCAATATGAGCAGAAATTAAAGTCATTTCATTTTTGAAAGCAGATTCTATGTCCTTCACTGTATTTAACTGAAGTATTGTAAAGTCAATATCCAAGCCCCCCCCAAAGAATGAAATTAGTTGTCTCCCAGTGGAAGGCAGAAGGCGTGACAGCTCACCTTCCCAAAGAGAGAAAATGAGCAGAGATGACTGATGCTGAGTTAGGTTTTGAAACCATTCTCCAACATCCTAGCTGAACAGAATCCTAACGTGTTGATTTTCTTGGTCTTCTGTAACAAGACCACAAAATGAATGATTTAAGACTGCAAAAACACATTGCTTCCAAATTCTAAAGGTTAAAATCTCCAAACCCAAGTATTTGTAATTCCTTGTGCCTTCCCCTCTCTAGGGAAGGATCTCCCAAATTTCGTTTGATAATCCCCCAAATTTCTTGACTTACAGCAGCAAAGCCACAGTCTATTCCCCTCTGCCCATGGTTCTTTCCTCTGTCCAGACTTTCCTGTCATCAGCAGGACACCAGCCACACTGCACAAAGGAGCTCAAAGCAACTAATTCTATCACTCATGGTCCTATTTTTTTTACATCTCTGAAAGACGTTGCTAGTTAAAACTGCAGACGGCACTTTGGGAAACACGATTTGACTCATACTGAGCAAGAAGAGCTAAGGCTGTGTGTTGGCTAAGAGGTGTAACAGGATCCCTCCCAGCTGATACTACTAACATGGTACAGAGAGGAAACGGTGAGAGCCTGAGCCCAAGAGAGGAGACTGTAAGCCCCTGAAAAGGCTAGTGGGGGGAACTGGTCTAGAAATTTGGATAAGGGAGATGTAATAATCTAATTTGGTGACTTTGGGGCATGTCAAGTCCAAAATTAATAAAATAATGAGGGAAAATGTAGGAATAAATATTTGGTGACCCTAGGTATCAAGAAACGAGTTTCTTATAAGGTAAAAGACAAAGCTAAAGCTATTAGGTGAGTGGTACAATTAATGAAACTCATTTCAGGGACTTAATGAGATAGTGGTACAATACTTTCTCTCACGTGTGTAACGTAGAGGGTTGAACGCGGCAACTGCAATCTCCGTACAGTTTCTGTGCTTGCTTCAAGGTTCCCCTTGACACTAGCAGCATTTGGGAGTGCAGAGAGAGACTGGAAAGTCCACAGCTAGTGGCTTTGCTTTTGGGGACACGGTATTTAAATTATCTTCTGACAACTTAATGGTAAAACTTAGCAAAACTTTATTGGATAACAGGAGATCAAAAAATTATCTACAGCTAGATGGTCAATATTTTTTTATTATGAAAAGAAAATCAGGATGGCAGAGACTGGGAAATACCTGTCACAGGACCTCAGACAACAAGCCTTCTTTCAGGGCTTTCATCTGTGTTGTCCACTTCAGGTTGTGTCATGTGAAACTTCATAATGTTTCACAAATACAATCTTTATTTTGAGCTGTGTGACCTTTCTGATGTCAAAAGAAACTTAATTTTATATGACTATTAAATCTAAAATTATTATAACATTTAACCCTTTATTTTACTTTCATTTCTACTTTTCTTAATTGCAGAAGCAAAAAAGCAGGAAGAACATGCAAGTGCATATTTAAATTATGCTTTCAGTGTATTGGCCTGCTTTCAAGTTTGAGGGTAGTCTTTTCAGGTTTGAGAAAAAACTGAAATGTGTTTTGAGTATTTGTCACAACTGCACAACCGTACTGGAGGAATACTGTGAGATACCTCAGAAGATACACTCTAGATTGCAACATTAAACAGGAAAACGGCTCATAAAGTGTCAATCTCTCACTGTGTGTGTGTGTGTGTGTGTGTGTGTGTGTGTGTCTGTGTTTGCACACAAGCATATTCACATATGCATAAATATTTACAAAAAATATTACAAGTACTTTTGAGGACTTGAATTCTTTAAAGAATAGGCAGCTAAATTTTTAAGTTTAACAAGCTGACACATCTCTCGCTTTATTTTTGCAGCTATAACAAAACATCATGGCATGGATACTTAATAAAGAACAGAGATTTCTTTCTCATAGGGAAGGCACAGCAATCTAAACTCTAGTGAGGACTTTTTCCTTCATTATGTCTTCATATGGGGAAAGGTGGAGAGGTCGCAGCCCGTGCACTAAGCCTTTTATTGATATTTTTTATTTATTTTCTCTGAGACAGCGTCTCTTGTAATTCAGGCAGCAAGGCTGAGGTACAACTAGAAAAGCCAGGGAGCACTGCACCATTCCCCGCGTTTTGGACAGAGATGGAGGGAATGCATGGGCTGCCAGAACTTGGGGGCGCTCCAAGCTCAGCCTTCTATGCCTGGCTCAGTGCCACACCACCCACTGGTTTGCATGGCATCCTCACTTTTGTCTCTCAAACTTGTGCTTCATTCTTGGAATCGCTAAGCTGAACACGTCTTTTCCCGTTTTTAGAGTTGCATCTGTATTGAGTGATCCTAATAGTGGATAATCTGAAAATCGGAAACATGGTCTTATTTACTACTGCCTCTGAATAATTTTGTAGTATCATTATTTTATTAGATGTTTTAGACAGGAACACAGACAGTGAAAGTGGTGAGATATGAAAGAATAAAGGAGAGGTGAGTAATTGACAAACTCTCCAAAAGATATTACGTATAACATATAAAAATCATTGTATTCACTATATACAGATATACCACATAATTGGTAATTACACAGGAGATGTATATAGTGGGTAGGTGAGTGTGTGTGCGTGTGTTCAATTGTGGTGACTTGAAAAATTGTCTCTGTTAATCTTCTGCCTTGCTTTGACAGATCAGATGGAGTATTTCTTGCTCATCACATTTTTCTTAAATTGGCTCACTTCTTTAATTTTAATGAAAATGAAAACTAACCCAAGTAGAACAATTGCAAAAGATAATTTCACACCTATTGTCACAAATGGAAAGAAAACACTGAAATATTTAGAATATCAAAATGTTTCTGAACCATATTAAACTATCTCATATACTATACTTAAGTAAAAATTATAAAGAATGAATGATTAAGTGTTAGCCAAAAGCCATTGTGAAGTCATCTGAGTTTAAATCTATTCCAAGTTATTTTCAAACAGACTATAAATTTAGATTTTAAAGTTAAGAGATGATATTAACATGTAAAATATATAATTTTTATTTATTTTTGTAAAACTGTATCCCTGGATGCAGAAGTTCAAAGTTGGTATAATTCATATTTCTTATGAAATATTATTGTCTATCACCATCATTTTTATAAAAGTAATTTTTCTGCCTCAGGCTACACCAAGCAGGCAGTGGTTATGGACTGGGTTTGACAAAGCTCAATTCCTTCTGCATAATATTAACACTCTTCTTTGCCAGCCTACCTTTTGTCTGTATATATTGTTTACATTTTATTTTTTTTTAAATTTTATTTAAGAGGAAAAAGAGAAAAACACAAAACAAAACAAAGCAGTGTAAGGGTACACATAATACAGAACTACAAACATTGTGAAGATGGCCATTCTCCCCAAACTGTTATACAGATTCAGTGCAATCCCAATAGAAATACCATCAACATACCTTATAGATCTAGAGAAATCACTCCTAAATTACATTTTATTTTTAATTGATGTTTTGATACTTGTATGCTTAGCAGAATGATAGAATCATTGCTATGAGCTTGGTTATCAACTCAAATTATTTGGTTTCTTTGAGATGGAACATTGAAAATCCTACCTTCAAGTTAATTTGAAATATGGAATACATTATTATTGAGTATCATAGATCTAAATATTAAAACAGAAATGCTAAATCTACTGGAAGATAAAATAGGTAGAAATCTTGATGACATAGGGGTAGGCAGAGAGTTAATGAAGAAAAATCAAACTGTCCAGAAAATACTTCTCAGAACCAACAACTGGGATCTTATCCTATCAAATAGTTTTTGCATGTCAAAAGAAATGTCCAACAGAGTGAAAAGAAAACCTATGAATTGGGAAAATATCTTGGCCAACTATCCCTCAGACAAAGGACTGCTATCTAGAACGTACAAAGAATTTTAAAAAATCAGGACCCCAAAATTCAAGGACCCAGCTCAGAAATGGTCATCTGAGATGAATGCACACTTCTCAGATGAAGAAATATAAATGGCAAATAAATATATGAAAAAAAATTTAACACCAATGGTCATTCAAGAAATTCAAATTAAAACTGGCAAGATCAAGAAATCAACCAAAAAGTAGATTGTTCTTAATATAAATAATTCTGGAGAGAAGACAATGGAATATAACTATGGTTTCAAACCCTTAAAATTATTTTTTGGTGGAACTCATCTACAGTTAGCAGAGAAATTAATCCCAGGTATGCTCTACAAGCACTGTAAAAAAAATATTTTACTGTTGTTTGTTTTGGAATTCTGAAACCATGACTTCGAACAACTTGGAGAACTAATAGCTCAGACTTTGAACAAAAAAGTGAAGCACATGATGAAAAGAAAAATGACAAACAAACCTCCTTCATGACTATCATATAAAGCTGAGATTGTTAATCTGGGTAGCATTTAAGTTTACAAAATCTTTGGAGAGGGAAACTACATCCATTCTACTGAATACCTGCGTTTAAAATTATGTTGCAAAATCAGTCCCTAAGAGGAAAAAGGCAAGCAAAGATCTAGAGAACTTTGAAACTTCTCTGAGAGCTGCAGGGATGATAGCGCCTTCCCAAGCATTAGTCAGGAGACCAATAAGAGCTCATAGAAACTGCAGTTCCAACAGGACTGAATGAAATGGGACTATCCTGGTTTTTTGATCTCCCATAACCTAGGATGTCCACAGACCGAGCAGCTTAAGAGGAGGATAACATCCTCTCATGACTGTGGAGGCTCAGATCGAAATCTGACTCCATAGCACAAGCCCTGCTCTGTCTCCTTGTTCCTAAGGCTTGTGCTCCCCACCCCATCTGAACTTCTCTCTCCTCTTAAGGATAAAGAACTCACGGGAATGAGAAGCTCTCTCATGTTCACAAATGACATCTCCATGACTCTACTTCCAGTTAAAGTCCTTGCGAGTCTCTGTGAGTTAAGACTTCAGCATATATTTTGGGAGACCCCTTTCTACCCATACTGTGTAACAATGGTGCAGCGTCAAACTTTTCTCTACAAGCATGGTGTAGAGAAAGCAGATGAAAATTCCTCAGCCTCCAACAGCAGCATCTGGATAGGCTACTGGAAGGAAATAGCTTGGCAGTAGGGTCTAAGAGGATTAATTCATAACCAGCTAACCTGACAATAGGAGGCCTGGACAAGTCCAACCGTGTAAGTAGGGAAGCAATAAAGGAAAGAGAATTAAAATGTAATTTTTCCTGAGAAACTGTAGTCCAGATGCTCAGAAATATGTTTCTGGAAAGTATTATAAGAACAGTAGAATCAAGGAATAAAGTTTCCTCACTAGTAGTTAAAGTGGTAGGACCTCTAAATACTGTGATAGAATAAGGAAGAACATAACTTTCTCATGATATGCAGAGTTGAGTAACATGAACACCTTCTCTATTCAGAATTCTAATCTTAATCTAAAGCAGGGGGAACATTTTTGAAAGACAGAACAAAGTTTCAGGCTATTGGCTCCGACTTTGTGGAAACAGGCCTTAAATATTAGACATGTGTCAATGGGCAGCACAGTAATAAAGTTTAGTATGAAATTCATGCCTTTTCAACAGAAAAAGATGGAAATTAAGGTCTCTGGCTTGTATTGCTAGTGTTTTGTTTAGAAAACAAAATAAAATATTGGAGTGGCTTCTGAGTAATGTCTCTGCCACAAACATCACAGCAGCATGATCTTAGAATGTCAGATTTTAATGTCAAGCTCTGTGGAAGCAGATGGCACTCGAGTGCCCACATTTTTCTGTTTAACCCTAAACTCTTGGAAGTGAACATTGCAAATTCAAGGGCAATAGTAAGCGATGATAATCTTCCATGCTGCTCTCAGACTCAATGCCCCCGCTTCATGGAATGCCTCCCAAGTTCCCTGAGGAATGGCCCACTGGTAAGTGGAGGGAATGTAGCTATTTGCATGAATCTGCCTTGCCAGGTGCCTCAGCACCATCTTTGCTTCTTCTTGAATTCATTCTGCACTTACTCAATTGTCTGCTCGTTTTAGTTAGACGCACAGTTATCTGAGGATGAATTAAATTTTCATGAATGCTTCCATTTCCCTCTGGCTTTTCCCTATTAGGCTATCAAGTGTTGTAGAAAGGACATAAATATAATTGTTCCTGTGTCAAGAATACATTATAGAACAAGTGATCTGAGAATGTATCAATCTAGAGAAATTAGATAGCAAGTCTCATCATTTCTGTTGTATCCAGGCCTAAATGTGATACATTTGTGTGTATGTGATAACATTGTGTGATGACATTGTGAAATGCATTGATCACATTTGAATGTACGTCCAAAGCACTGCCATTTAGCTATATGACTGATAACTTGTAGATACTGAAAACTGAAGCTGAGCTGCTAATTCAGAGAGTCAAAGAATAAAATGGTAGTAACAAAAGCTGGAAGTAAAGATTTGCAGATCACATTGCCAAGGTGCTAAGTGATGATACTTCAAGGTAAAAAATTAGACATTAAGTACCAGTAAGTCATACTCCTTTGTCTTTTGATTATGATGAAGGCAGGAAAGACTTTTGATTAAGATGCTTCTCCTTTCTAACATCAAAAAATATGTACTAAGATCCACATCAGGGAGCTAAATGGAGAAAACAAAGTATTGGAACATAAATATCATTAATAATTGAAAATGCAACAAGAAGAACAAACTTTATGATTATAGTAATACATGACTTGAAGTTTCTAAATATAATTCTGTTGCAAAAAATCTACTTAGGTATAGACATTTTAATACATTTTAGGTAATCTACAGTCATGAAATTCACAGTCATGGAAGATAAATGAATTATTTTTTTCTGCAAAAACTGCACAGGTCACAAGAAATTTGTGATGAACAATTGTATAAATAAAAAAACCCCTAGGAAATAGTATTCAAATCTAAAAAAAATTTGCAAAATAACAATTATTTATCTAAACTGATTTGTTTTATATTTTTGGTACAATTTTATAAATACATTGACACTGAGCAGTTTTATGACCGTGATAGCAGGTGGAGGGTAAAGCATTTGTAATATTCAGAGCATGTTCGTGAGGTAAAACGGCACTCTGTCACAGTGGACATTTTAGTATATGAAAGAGCTGCCTTTAGACAGTGCTATTTGAGCTAGGAAATTTAAGGTGGGACAAACACCATACATGCAAATATACCACTAGGATACATAGTTCAATATCACTGCCCCAAGCATTTCTTGGTGATTACTTTGGTGACTGCCTCTTTAACATCCTTGTTCCTCAGACTATAGATCATGGGGTTCAACATGGGAATCACTGTGGTATAAAACACAGCCACCATCTTGCCCTGCTCCACGGACTCCTCTGTTGGTCGCCTGAGGTACATGAATATGAGGGTCCCATAGAACATGGAAACAGCGGTCAAGTGTGACCCACAGGTAGAGAACGCCTTCTTCCTCCCATCAGCAGAGCGCATGCTGAGCACAGCCACTACAATGAGAGTGTAGGAGATAAGGACCACAGACAGGGAGTATGTGAAGTTAATTCCAGCAATCACAATCATCGTGTATTCTTTGACACGCACCCCTCCACAGGCAATCTTGATGAGGGGAGGGTCTGCACAATAAAAGTGGTTGATTTCAAAGTTGCCACAGAAATACAAACCATATGTCCACAGTGTGCACATTAAACTCACAGAGAATCCGTAGAGGTAAGGTACAGAGATGAGCCGAACACACACAGTCCTGGACATTTTACTGCCGTAAATCAGAGGGTTGCAGATGGCCATGTAGCGATCGAAGGCCATCACTGCCAAGATGTAGACCTCGACATGGACAAGGGCAATGAAAAAGTAGCACTGCACTAAGCACCCCGCGTAGGAAATGGTTTTGGTCTTGGATAGTAAGTTTTCCAGCATTTTGGGGGTAACATTGGAGGAGAACCACACATCCACAAAAGACAAATGACTCAGGAAAAAGTACATTGGGCTCTGAAGCTGGGGACTGATGCCAATCAAAATAATCATACCAATATTCCCTAGCAAAGTGATCATGTAAACAATCAGGAACACCACAAAAAACAGAACCTGGAGCTCTTGATGACTTGTCAACCCCACAAGAATGAATTCTGTCACATCCGTGAAATTTGGCATTGCCTGAGCATTGAGTAGGATGGGGTGGCCTGTAGAGACATTTTTTTCAATGTGAATATATTAATTTTTCTGAAGCTTTACATTCTAGTTATTTTAATCGTGTTTTTTTTAAAAAAATTAAATACAGTGTTTACCCACCAATGTCTAAAGTAAGATTAAAAATACTGCGTGTATAGTGTAATGAGTACATAACATAGTAAGCTATATAGATTTAAATCAAATCTAAGTTACATGATTTTACCTTGTCTGTCTTAGCTCATTTTTAAGTGAGAAAATATTTAGGGAGATGTGAGCTTTGTGTGTGTGTGTGTGTGTGTGTGTGCGCTCGCGCGCGCATGTGTTCATGTGCATATGTGTGAAATAGAGCTAAATATAAAGATTTTTCTATATTAAAAACTTTATCCTTAATTAAATTGTCTATATTCTCTCCTTATCAGAATTTGATTTATTTGGCACTACAGGTAATACTACTGGTTTTACTATTTTATTTTAAATACAAGGTATATTAAAAATAACATCAAGATTTTTTGGAAATGTGACCTAACATTCTTCTGATTTCTTCCAATCATTAATAGGTTTATTTCTCTTCTTCTACATACAATCATTAGTTGGGTGGTAGTGAGCATTACCTTGGAGATCTGTCAACTTCCAATTTAAAGGGCAGCTAAGGTAGCTAATGTAATAGATATTGCTAATGTAACAGATGTTGAGACATAGTCAAGTATATAGTTTTCTTAGTTTCCTGATGTGTAGGTCAGCATTGTATCTGTTATATGAGCACATCATATCATTCAGTATATTAATAGTATTAAAACTTCATGAAAGACTTTTCTCATGCAGCAGTGCCAGATTTATATGTAGAAGAATAAACAAGTTTTAGTGATTTCTCATTGAGTCTTTTACATGCAAGTAGCTGTGAAACAGCTTCCATTTGCATATCCTCTTTGCTAAGATGGAACTCAGGAATGAGGCACTTAGGTCTCTTTGGCATCAGTTAACTGGCAGGACTCATTTGCAAACCAAATAATGCAATATACCATTGTTGCTCTATAATAACCATCTCTTGCTGCCTTTAGTAACCTATTCTAGGACGTCTCTTGTCATTAGAGGTCCATTTGGATTACCTTCCAACTGATAAGGCAATTCTCCCTTTAATAGCTCATAGCTGCTGGCTTGATAGAAACTTTTGTGATTACAGAGAAGCTGGACCCCAGAGACAGTAGACCAGTGCTTCCCCTCACCTCTCTATGTTTAGGATCTAGGATCCTCTAGTTTGACCTAGGATCACATTACAAGCAACATTTATGAGAAAATCAATTTACTATATAGGGATGAATTTTTTTATAAAACAATCAACAAGGTGGAATATATGATTCATAAGTAAGAAATTTTGCCAACATTTCAATTATTTCTTATGATAATAAAGAGTAAAGGTATAAATGAATGGATCTGTAATTTTTTCTCACTCAATAGTCCTTATGCTATTTATGTATATTGTAAAATAAGAATGTAAAAATCAATAGTCCAATAAATCAGTTTGTTAACAAAAAATCTATAAATAAGGTATTAGTGCTCTGTTTAAAATAGTATTTAAAACTATAAAATTTGACTGTATAATTCTATATCATGAAGAATATAAAATCTGTAGACCTACCTTCAGCCAAAGAGAATAAGAGGTGATAATTTTTCACTATTTAAAATAAAATCTTGAACACCATGGGTAATGGGAAGATTTCCCTCAGGTACTATCTAATTAATTATGAAAGGAATAATGACTAAGATTGCAGAGACATCTCAGGGTTGTAATTAAGGGCTGTACATAGAAAGAATTATTAAAATATTCTTGACACCATGATTATCTCCCCCATCACATAGATACCACTCTTTCATTCACACATTGCCAATTTTATGGTTCTCACTAAAGTTTATCCATGTATCTTGAAATATGTTGTTGAATTATTTTCCTTTTTTCCTGTATGACTGTTCTAAAAAGCACATTGTGTGAGAGGAGGTGTTATCAACAATGTACGCACCGTACACCCCATGGTTGTTCTCAGGTGTCAGCTGCCTCAAAATACAGACAAGGTGGCAGCACCTGGGAGAAGGACTCTAAACAGAGGTCAACACAAAGAGGAAAACACACCTTCAAATTAGACATCTGAGATCGAATCCTTGCTTCTACCAAGTTCAAGTGAACTTGAACAAATAACATACTTCTGAGCCTCTATGCTCGTATCTGTAGAAATAACTCTCAGACTCCATCGGTAAATAAATAAATAAAAACAAAGGCTGGCAATGTAGCTTCAGGCAGAAGCTCTGATTTCAGCCTCTAGTACCACAAAAGTTAAAAACATTGTAGAGATTATTATCTTGCAGTTCTTACAGGGTGATTGTAATGATCTCAGATTCTATAAGAAGTATAATTCTATCCACAATACCTACTCTTTATTGTTGTTTATGCTTGCAATACGTAACAATTGCACTCAACTTAGGGAACGGTATGCCCTTTATTTCCACTTAGTCTCCTCCACTCTCCACTTTCTCTAGATCTCTGTTCCATGTTTGCAAAGTCTGCCTGTTTGCTATCGACTTTCTTTAGTTTATATCTTTAAATTGTTCATATTTGGGTTTCTTAAATAAGATAAAGCCTGGAATACTTATTCTTCAGTGTACGATTTATTTCCTTTAGCATCATGGTCTCAAAATTTTCCATTTTTTTAATAACTGACTCAAATCTATCCTTCTTTAAGTTTGGATCCAATATAAAATAGTATATAATATAGTATTCAAAACAGTGTAGTATATACAGTATACCAAATAGCACATAAAACATTTTCTTTTTCCATTCATATATTTATAGTCATATATACAGTAATATGTATCACTGTAACACAATGTCTTTAAATCTTTGAAGAATGTACCCAAAAGAGGATTAGATGGGTGGAATGGAATTTCAATTTTTGGTTTTTGAGGAATCTTTATACTGATTTCCAAAGCTGTTGTACTAGTTTTCATTCCCACTGGCCATGTGGAAGTGTTCCTTTCCCCCCACAGTTATTGGTTTTTGAGTCCTGGTTGATAAACATTCACCATGGGTTAAGATGTACTGTCCTATATTTTTTGTATATCAACAATGCAGGGCTTGATATTATTTGTACAGTATCAGTGTCACAAGGTGCACAACTATTGTCTCCCCTCACCTATGGGATTGTGACTATTACATTTACTTAGAAGAATAAAAATATACACATGCAAAACAACTATGAAGCTACATTTTTTAATCTACTGTAGATAAAAGTTAAAACATAGAAAAATCCAAATTGGTAATGAACTATAAAATATATATTGATTCGGTTTGTTCTATGAAATTATGGACATAGTGTGTTCAACTTTTTTTTCTGGAATTTTCAGTGCCCAAATATTCACAAAGTTTCAGTGCTTTTTTAATTATTAGGGAAAAAGGTTATTATATAAAGTCATTTACACCAAAGAATTATGTCTTAATACACAATAAAGAATAGGTATATTGGAAAACAAGACGCACTATGTATCTGTGAATCATATTTCTTCATCTGTGTATATTCTCTACCAAAATAAAGTGATTTATTTATATACTTATTTATTTTTATGAGGACACGTTTTAATAAAGTTCTTTCACAGTTATTGACACAGGCATGTATTTTCTGAAATGACATAGATTTGAAACATGAAAGTTACAGGAATGATGCTGTTTTTCTTAATGAATACTAAAATATCTGGACAGAAGGATTAAATAAGAAGCTATTATTGTTTTCAAAATAGTAATCTTTGAACCCTTCACAATGAAATAAACAAGATTCTTTAAGCAACCTTATAATCCTCATTGGCACCACAATTTGCATATGAGAATATTAGGAAATAAACTTAAATGCTGTTTTTTTCTGCACTAAATCAGTTTGTCAATGGAAAATGAATGTTTCCCAAATATATCTGCTGCAATTTTGAATAACAAAAATAAAATATTAAACATAAATGGTTAAAAGTTGAAGTGCTATCTATAAACTTTGGCACCACTAGTTTTTTTCAGTGGATTATTTTATTTTCATTAAGATTTCAAGCTTTCATCAGTAAAAACAGGTTATCAATATTAAACTAGATTTTAAATTTTTCTTTCAATTTTCATTGATATTTTTCTCTTCCTGAAACAATGTTTACCATAACGTTCTAATATTGGACAATAACCTCCATTAAATAAATAATAGAAGATAACATAATGCCATATTTTACTTTATTTTGAAAAGTATGTTCTACTAATCAGTTTGTCCATGGCTTCTTTCACATCCTTGTTCCGTAGACTGTAGATCATGGGGTTCAGCATGGGGATCACTGTGGTGTAGAAGACAGCCACCATCTTGCCCTGCTCCACTGATTGTTCTGTGGGTTGTTGGAGATACATGAAGATCAGGGTACCATAAAATATACTGACGGCTGTCAGATGGGATCCACATGTGGAGAAGGCCTTCAGCCTTCCTTCTGATGAATGCATTCGTAGAATGGCAATGAGAATGAAAAGATAAGAGATGATGACTACAGTCAGGGAATAGGTGAAGTTCACACCTGGAAGAAAGAGCATTGTGTATTCTTTTACAAAGATCCCAGTGCAGGCCATTTTGATAAGTGGTGGGTCTGCACAGTAGAAGTGGTTGATCTCAATTTTTCCACAGATGTGCAAGCCATACGTCCAGAACGTTGCTGCCAGAGTGGTGAGAAAGCCATGCATGTAAGGGAAAGTAATCAGCCAAATACGGACAACCCTTGACATTTTGCTTCCATAGAGTAGAGGGTTCCCAATTGCCATCTACCTATCAAACGCCATCACAGCAAGGATGAAAATTTCCACATGGACGAGGGCAATGAAGAAGAAACACTGTACTAAACAACCAACATACGAAATGGTTTTTCTCTCTGATAACAGATTTTCGAACATCCATTGATGTATGGATGAAAACCATACATCAATGAATGATAGATGACTCAGGAAAAAGTACATGGGAATGCTGAGTTTTGGACTGACCCTAATTAACACAAACATGCCGATATGGCCCATCACTGTGACAATGTAGACCCCAAGAAACTTGATGAAGAACAGCACTTGCCTTTCACAGGGACTGGTTAACCCCAAAAGAATAGATTCTGTCACATCAGTGAAATTCAGCATTTCCATTATTCTGTCTATGTGACTTGTAGCTTTGGGAAAGTAAACATAAAAAGTACATTAGAAAGACTGGTAGAAGCAGTACTATATAAGTGAAGACTATTCTTACAGATTTATAACAAGGAAGCAGATATTGGAAAAATATTGACATATTTGGGGACTACCAGAATTCTGAAAGTGACCCTCAATGCTTTGTAAATTTATTATCACATACAATGTACAAACTTTTCTAGAAAATATTTAAAAATTGTAATCCTCAGAAAACACTAGCACCTTCTATGAGGTTAAGAGGTACAATCGAAAAATATTCCACCATCAAATAAACTGGAAAAATGTTTGTTTACTGCTTACAGACACAAAATGCACATAGTGGAGTTAAATGATGAGAATTTATATGTAAGAAAGTTGTATTACATTTGTTTTTCCCACTAAATAAAAAAAATTATGTATATGTATCTATCGGTGTGTATGTGTGCATGTACCTAACACAGAGGTGAAAGGGATTACATTAAACTCAATGAATATTTGTGCTCTACAGAACAGAGTGTGAGTCCATGGTGAATAACTTGAAGCAACTGGATAGGATGATGGATTTTGAAGATAAGACTGTGGTTGGTGTCATAACTTTCAATGGTTAAATAGAAGGCCTAAGACAGATATTCTCAAGACCACGTTTAACCTTCAGTCACATAGTTTGTCAAATGATAATGTGATGGTCCATATACACAGAAAAGGCAGAAAGCAGAAAGAAAGAAAGAAAGTAAACTCCATTACTGCAGTCCAATACAAGATATCATATCTAACAATAATTTATAGCTTTTCACTCACTCAACTTAAAAATGATATTTGAGAATCAGAAAGAACTTACTAATTGAATTAAATTAGAACAAAGTCTTGAGATAATTATGGAAAACTTAGGAGTACACTTACACAATATAAGATGCTTAAGGCCATCTAAAATTAAGGAAACTACCTCAGAATAGAGTTATTTACAGGCTGCACACTCTGCTATGAAGTTAAATTTGTCTTTAAATTCACATTAAATAGAGACAAAATTATCTCAGATCCTCATTTGCTATGTGATATAATAAACCACAACTGACATTTGTCTATGCCTGCTTGAATTTTTCTGCTTTAATAGTCATAGATCTGTGACAGTGAAATTTTTATTTGAAAGTTATATCTGACTATATGGTAACAATGAATGTCTGGCCCAAAGACAGATATGAATAATGAAAATTTTAGTACTTTCAAAAGCTAAATTCATGCTAAATGTAGTGGTGGTTCCCCAGGTGTTGCTGTAACAACTGGAAAATGAGAAGGCCCCTGGAAAGGTAGGGATCGACCTTAGAGAGTGAGGTTTACAGTGAAGTAGAGGCCAGGAAGCCTCAAGAATATTTACAGGATTTCCTGCTCATCAAATGCAAACATGTACACAAAATTTTCTCTTATTATGTCATGGTATTTTAAAGTAAATTACCAGGAGATATGGAATTTTTCAGAGCAAACATAAATCAATAATAATAATGTAACTATTTCATTCTACTTTCAGAAATTTGATGAATCCAGGATCCAAGACTTGTCTTATAGAACTGGACATATTTTATTCTTGCATTGTTTTGCTTTGCATCACGCTATACTTTAATAGATCTTAATAATAGTAATTGTATGGGATTTATTGTGCATAAATGTGAAAACTTATTACTCATTTATGCATTCAATATATACAAGAAAAATATTATTAGATCAGACTCACAAATACTCATAATAAGCAAGTCTTGTCTCCACTGAATATTCATGTTTGTGTGTCTTTTTTACAGTTTATATGAGATGGTTCTTGTATTCCTGTAAAGACTAAAATAGATAACATTAAAGATGTACATTACACCTGATAGATTTATTGTTCATTAACCTGAGCATCAGGAGAAATGCTGTCACTAAGAGAGCCGAGGCAGAGGGGCTGGGGATTTAGCTCAGCGGCATAAGCGCCTGCCTTGCAAGCAGGCAGTCCTGAGTTCAATCCCCGGCACCAATAAAAACGAAAAAGACAAAAAAAAAAAAAAAAAAAAAGAGAGAGAGAGAGCCGAGGCAGAAAGTGAGTATTTATAAGCAAATGGTGAACAACTTAAACCAGCACAGAAGACACTGGCAGTGGCCTGCAAGATAAACGTCCCTTAAGTATTTGCCTTCAGAAACAAGAGCAATTAGGATCATTGCCTTGAGGAGTGACCCAGGTGAAATTACAGCTTTAGAGGAAGAGTTGGCTGAGTAGACTTTTTTCTTCTGAAAAAGTGGAAGAAAAAAATAGATTCCTACAACTTCATTTTCCCCCAGTTTTTGGTTTTTTCTGCATAGTGTCTTGTTTAACTTCTGTTATTGTAATTGAACACACTATTGAGTAACTTAAAATATGCAGGACCAGTCACTCACCATCCTAGGAACTGTGAAGCCCAAAGCCCTGGACCCGTGATTGCTGAGAGTCTTTGTGCTGAAAACCAGGGGCACTCAGCACATCTCACAGATGGGGCATACGAGGAACAAAGCCAAAGTAGCTCTCATAGCTGATCTGTTCTCCAGATAATCCATTCACAGTCCAGTCGTCACTTACACGTCCCACCTAGCTCCATTCTGTAACACTTCAACACGGGGATTAAATATCAGCATGAATTTTCATGGAAACATCCAAATACAAGCAAACTGTTCTTGGGAATCAAACAACAGTAGTTTGCATGTATAATATTGAAGCTGTTGATGATGTCACACAACCTGCATCCACCAAAGCTGGGCTACATAGCTCAGCATCTGTAGCAGTTGGTTTTTCCAGAAGATGAATTGAGTAGTGTTGCTTCAGTTCAGAAACTTGTTTCTTTCCATGATTCAGGTCACCAATGCAGTTGGATAAGAACCAAATCAAATTCAGTGGTTAGGGTCAATGTTTTTCTATTGGGGAAATTTTATTTATGTCTCATCCAGTAGGGTATGTGACTGGAAATGAGGAAAGAATTGAGTTTATGACCTGAGACACCACTGCAGAATTCTCCAGTGGATCAACTATCTCTTTCAAGTCTATCTTTATAAATATTGAAAGACATAAAAATGGATAAAAAGAATGCATTTAGTGATATAAACCCATGCCGGATACTATACTAATTTAATTTTTAAACTACTACTCAGGCAAGCATTATTACTTCCCATTTTATAGGTAGAAAACTTGGTCTTTCCCAGGTTCAAAGATTTGTTGCCAATGACACTGTCTGTGCACTCTGGGCTAGAGTCACAGGGGCATAACTTGAGCTTACCCACCTCATTCTATTGCCCAAGAAGTAACTGTCAAAAACAAAGTGAAGCACTTGTGGCCACTCCTGCAGAGGTCCCCAGCAAGCAGAGTACTGTCACTGTGGACAGCAGGACACTGCACACTGAAGGACTGTACAAACCAGCAGTTGTGAGAGAGGTGAACCAGTGCTGTGCTCCCATTCACAGGCAAGCAGAACAGATGTAACCAAAGGGCCAGCATTTCATTCCAAAGGGAATAGGGTGAACCCCAGCAGAAAAACAGCACAGTCATCTCATGCTTAATCCTTGAGTGGGATAAGGGAAGCATCTTCCAGTTACAATAGACTCCTGGTGGTTGGGAAGAAGGCTAGGGGAATTCTACTGGAAAATAGGAGCTGGGACCACCCAGACTCCACTCAGGTGGATGCCGAAAGCCACTTTTAGCGCTACATGTGAAGAACCAGAAATTCCCTCTGACCTGGCGTGGGTGGAGTAGCCTGATACAGGCACACATTCAGACAAAGCCCTTGTCCTGTGACAGGATAGGGGCATTCCTCTCACCCAGTGATTAGTGGGTAAGAGGAGCTAGTGGAGAGGACTGAGGAAGCTGTGCAGGGAACAGAAGGAGCAACTGAATCAAGTCTGGAAGCCACCCCTGCCTTTCTCTACCAAAAAGGGCCACAGTGACGGAGATGACGCCATTGAGGTGAATGCGGGAAGGAGAAGTGGACACTGAAGCACTGTCAGCTGAAGGCCAGTCCTAGCCCCCACACCCTAAGGACCAGATTGGCCACTCACCCAGCACAAATTCTGCTGCAGACTCAGCAAGGCTACACAGCACATGACTGAGATCCAGCTTTGGCACTACCACAGAATTGTGGACACCAGAGGAATTTAGTGATCTTTCTTTGTTTGACTGTTTTTCATTTTTCAGCCTGATTAGGGCAGGTGTTTTATTGTTTGTTTGTTTGATTTTCTCTTTGCTTTTTTACTGTTTTTTTTAGTTTGTATTATTGTGTTTGCTCTTAAATTCTTTTTATTGTTTTTTCTTTTGATTAATTAGATTTGTGTCTTGTATTTTTCTTTTGTTCTATTCATCTTTCTCTTTTCCCTCAACTATCTCTGTTCATTTTATGATTTTCATGTGAATGAACATTGTCTCTTCTTTTTCTGGTATGCCTCAATATTATTTTGCTTTCTCCTTCACTCTTTATTTTCTGCCCTATTTTCCTGCCTCCCAGAAACTGGGTGATCATCCTTAGCCTTTCACCTTTGCTTCTACTACATTTCTCCTCATTCATCTCTTTATTGGTCCCTATCCCTCTTAAACACCATTCAAACTTAGTAAAATCAATTTACCAATGGGAAGTTCATCACATACAAATTCCTAGTATAAAATGGATTTTGTTATATAAATATAGGGACTCTCATAAAGTTAAAATTACCAAATTATTAGCTACCACAGTTTGCCATAGCTAAGCTGTGCTTGAATATACTGTTAGTGCTAATTTAACAATATAGCCAGCATGTCATAAATGTTGTAGTTAGCTTTCCTCCCTCATAGAACAATATTGTGATTGTTTGGGGCAATAATCACCATCACACTCTAGTACTAAAGGATGAAGTAGTAAGCCAAATAAATATCAACATCTCACTCTTAATAAATTGGAAAGGCATGTTCTTGGGATGGACACAAAGGCAAGAAACACCTACCTACACCTAGAATACAGCTCTGAGAAATAGACACTTCCTGGAGAAGTGTTGAATTAGGGATAAACCTATCTATCATAAGAAATCTATGAACACCAACACAAAAAATAATAAAACCTAGAAAATGACAAGAGGCAAAAGCAAAATGCAACTACAGACCTATAGACTGCCTAGGACAAGTCCATAGCAAAATGAGAGAGAAGAGATTTGAAATTATAATACAGAAGTGAAAAATGTACATGGCTAGAGAAAAAAATAGTTTCTTAGGCAAAAATTATGATCAAAATGAAAGACACACCCAATAAATTCAGCTAGCTACAAAGAAAAAAGGTAAAGGAGCTTACAATGGGAGCAATGAATGCTCAATATAGGAAAGAAAAGGAAACCATTAAATAGATCCAAATAGATGCCCACGAGATTAAAAATTTCTTTGAAAGTATATGCTATAGATTGAATGAGGCAAGACACAATATCAAATCTTGAACGTACAATTCTAGTTAATTACCAAAAATAATCTTAAAACTATCAAGAGACCATGAAAACTCAATCCAATAGCTGTAAGATGAAAAGAAGAAGAACAACAGATGCTTGATTGGAGTTAATGAGAAAGCAGGAGATAGCGTGAGTGTCATTAAAATCTCTTGACAGAAGTAATGGTGGAAAATTTACCAAATATGGG
Organism: Cavia porcellus; assembly: GCF_034190915.1. Classification (NCBI taxonomy): domain Eukaryota; kingdom Metazoa; phylum Chordata; class Mammalia; order Rodentia; family Caviidae; genus Cavia; species Cavia porcellus. The sequence continues at coordinate 50,290,004 of NW_026947500.1, read as the reverse complement.
CACAGAATTTGACATACAAATAAGGGAGCATATAGAACTCCAATTAGCCATGACCAAAATAAATCTTCACCAACGCATATAATAATCAAGATCCTAGAAATTCATCATTAAAAAACAGAATATTACAAACTGTTAGAGAAAAGAAACAGATCACTGAAAAAGAAAGCCCATCAGAATCACAACAGACAAACAGTGCAAACTCTCAAGGCAGGAAGACTGGAATGAAGTATGTCAAGTCCTGAAAGAAATCTTCCAACCAAGATTGATGTATCCTGAAAATCTATCTTTGAAAATTAAGGGAGAAATAAGATAGATCCATGACAAAGAACGAGTGAGGAAATTCATGACTACCAAACCAACTCTCCAAAGTGCTCTGGAGGCTATTTTAGAAACAGCAAAGAAGGCCAAATTCCAAGAACACTACCACAAACAATGAGGCAGAGAAAATAAACAGAAAGGACAAGCAGGGTACCAAAGACAGGAAAATATTATGAGATGAATAAGCCAAAATGCATCAGTTATAATCTCTAGTCTAAATGACTTTTATTAACCAATCCAAAAAAAAAACCAGAATGGTAAAATAGACTGAGAACCAAGATTCAACAACATACTATGCACAAGAAACACATTTTAACTCAAAAAGAATTTGACAGACTAACAGTCCAACTTGGGAAATAATATTCCATGTGGCAGAAACCCAGAAAAAATAAGAGGTAGATATTCTATTTGCAGACAATGTGAACTTTGAATCAAGACTGATCAAAAGACACAAAGGTCACTATGTGCTTGTTGAGAGAAAACTCCAAAATGAACAGATAACAATCATAAACATACATTAAACAAATACCACTGTACTCAACTACACAAAATAAATATAAATGGACATGAAAAATCAATTAAGTGCCAACACAACTGTAATAGGGAACTTTTATTCCTCATTGTCCAAAATAGACAGATCAAATAGACAAAAAAGTCAACAAAGAAATATTGGAAGTAAACCAAACCCGTGAACAAATAGATTTAGTACATGTTTCCAGAGTGTTCCACCTCACAACATCAGAATGCACATTCTTCTCAAATATATATGAAATGCTCCCCAAAATAGACTATGTCGTATCCCATAGAACATACTCATGTAAATGTAAAGGAACTGAAATTGTCCCATGTACATTATCTAACCATAGTGCAATGAAATTGGAAATCAGCAGCAAAAGAAAACACAAACACTACCTAAACAAGTCAAATAACACCCTCCTGAAAAATCAAATAACACCCTCCTAAACAAACAATGGGTCACAGATGAAATTAAAGAAGAAATTAACAGTTTAGCAATTAAATGATATTGCTGATACAGCATACAGGAACTTATTGGACACAGTGAAAGCAGTCCTAAGAGAGAAATTTATAGTAGTGAACTCTCACATCAAGAAAACAGAATGAACACAAATAAGCACCCTAATATGGAACCTCAAGCTTCTACAAAATGAAGGACAAATCAAAACTAAAGCTTATATGAGGGAAGGAATTATAAAGATAAGAACAGAAACAAACACAGTCAAACTCAGAAAACAATACAAAGAAACAATGATTCAAAAGAGTTAGTTCTTTGAAAGATTAAATAAAATTGATCAAACTTTAATCAATCTTATCAAAAAGAGAAAAGACTCAAATCCACGCATGTAGGCATGAAAAGAGAGAAATCATAATGAATCACATGGAAATCCAGATCATAAATACTTTGACTACCTGCATTTTAATAAGATGGAAAACACAGAAGAAATTTGAAGATACATATTAATACATATTACATATTAATAATCAAAACTGAATCAAGAAGATATAAAAAATCTCAGTAGCCAATATCAGTCAATGAAATTGAAAATGTGATTAAAAACTTACCAAGTGAGAAGTCCAGGGACTAGGGATATAGTTCAGTGACATAATTACCTGCTTAGCAAGTGCAAGGTTCTGACTTTGATTCCTGGTACAAAAAAATTCCAAGATCCTGATTGATTCACTGCAAAATTTTACAAGTAAAATAGAAACTTAATATCATTACTGATGAAACTCTAATGACATTGTAGGGAACCAACACCCCCAGTGTCATTCCTGGCAGCAACTGTGGCCCACATAGCAAAACAAGAGAAGGACTCAACCAAAAAAGAGAACTATAGCAAATATCCTTAATGAATGTAGATGCAACAATCTTCAATAAGATACTGGCAAACAGAATTCAGCAAGTAATCAAGGAGATTATGCACCATGACCAACTGGAATTCATCCCAGGAATGAATGGTTGGTTCCATGTACTCAAATTAATAAATGTAATATAGCATATCAATATATCCAAAGACAAAAATTATAAGATCATCTCAATAGACACAGAATAAACACTGAAAAGTCAAAATGCCCATTTCTGATAAAAATTCTACAGAAAATTGGAATAGGTCTTCATATAAGTCTGATTAAGGCCATCTATGAAAATCCCAAGAGCCAACATCATACTAAATGGCCAAAGAATGAAACCTTTCACTGTAAAATCATGAGCAAGAAAAGAATGTCCACTTCACCACTCCTATTCAGTATAGGGGTGATTACATTAGTCAGTGATTAGACAAGAAAAGGAAATAAAATTAATCAGGAAAGAAAAGGAAAAACTTAAATTATCATTATTTACAAAGACTTGATACTCTACAAAAAAGACCTCAAAAACTCCACCAAAAGGTGTGTAGTTAATAAATGAATTCAGTAGTAGTTGGATATAAAATCAACACTCAAAATCAGTAGCATTTCTGTACACAAACAAACTCACTGTGAGAGAAATTAGAAAAGCCACACCTTTTACAGTAGCATCAAAAATGAACTATTTAATAATCAGTCTAACAATGGGAGTAAAAGATCTACACAATGAAAATTACAGTGCTTTGAAAGCAGATCAAAAGGTATCAGAAAATGGAAAGACATGCCTTACTCATGGACAGAAGAACCAATGTAGTGAAAAATGGCCATACTCCCAAAATTCTTATACAGATTTATTGTAATTCCAATCAATATTCCATTAGCAAATCTCACAGAATGATAGAAAAATTCCTAAAACCTGTTTGGAACCAGAAGAGACATACAACAACAAAACAATACTAGACAACAAAGTCAAGGCAGAGTGTCTCACAATTGCAAACTTGAAATACACTATAAAGCAATGATGGTGAAAACAGCACAGTACTAGTAAAAAAACACACCAAAAGATCAATGGACCAGACTAGAAAATGCAGAAATGACACCAAAAAGTTAACCATATTGTCTTTGTAAATTGGGGGGTGGGGGTGGGGATCAAGCAGGTTTATTGGTAGAAAGGCAGCCTCCTAAAAATGGTGCTGAAAAAACCTGACTTTCCACATGTCAAAGACTAAAACTAGAACTGTGTCTGTCACTGTACACTAGACCAAAATCAAGTTCAATCAGAGATCTAAATATTAAAGCAGAAACACTGCATGTGCTGGAAACAAGAATAAGTAGAGCCTGAGATAACAAAGGTCTAGGTAATGATTTCATGAACAAAATCTCAATTGTACAGGAAAAACTACATAGAATGAACAACAGGGATCCCACCTTACTAAAAATTTTCAAGCTGCAAAAACCATCGCCAATGGAATAAAAAACCCAAAGAGTGGGAAAAAGTCTTAGCTAGTTGTCCTTTAGTCCAAGGATTAATAGCTAGAACATAAAAAGAACTGAAAAAAATCTAGACTCCCCAAATTTAAAGATTCAAATGAAAATAGGCTTCTGCGATGAATATTCACTTCTTAGAGGAAGAAACACAGATGACGACAAAACAACAAAAACATGAAAAGAGTGTTTAACATTACTGATCATTCTAAGTATGCAAATTAAGACAACTCAGAGATTCCATTTCACCAGAAAGAATGGATATTACCAAGAAATCAAGCAATAACAAATGCTGCAGGGGCTCTGGGGGAAAAGGAGCCCTTCTCCACCATTGGTGGGAGTGTAGACTGGTGCAACCATTTTTTTCTGGTGTGGCAATTCCTCAAAAGCTAGGATAAAGGATCCCATATGATCCAGTCATTCTCCTTCTGGGTATCTTCCTGGAAGAATAAAAAACATCATACCACAGCAATATATGCCCACACATATTTACAGCAGCACAGTTTGTAGTAGCTAAACACTGGAAACAACCAAAATGTCCATTCATCAAGGAATGGATAAAGAAGTGGGTGTTTTTATGCAGTGGAGCTCTACACAACCACAAAAAAGCATAAAGTGAGGCATTTCTGGGTAAACACAGGTACCTTGAGATCATACTCTTAATTGAAATAAATCAGACTCACATGTTTAAATATCACATTGTTTCTGTAGTATGAGGTACTGAATATATAAATAAGAAGCAAAATGTATAAGTTACGAAATAGGAAGAAATAGCTCAAAAGAAAGTGGAATTAGGGAGGATAAAGAGGGAAAAGAAAAAAGGGAAGAAAAAGTGCCCATATTCTTAAATGAAATAATTTGGACGCACATATTTTAAAAACTGTGGTACATCTGTGGATCCCCAATGAAAGATGGTGGAGGCTTCTGGAGCTGGCTGTCTTCTGGAATGTTGACCTCAGCTCGTCTGATGGGTGCTACCAGATCTACAGGTGTCCAAATGTAATAGGCCTCTAGCAATCTCTCCAGAAACCCCGAGGAAGACTCATCATCTAGACTTCCGGGAGAACATCGCGGACAGATAACAGCTACTATGGAGGCTCTCTCTGAAAGGCTCGGCTCAGAAGTCAGGAAGGCTCGGAGTAAGGAGACATAAGCAGGTGGAGATATGCTCTGCTGACACAGGAACGAACTGGGCTGAGAGAAACCAACTTGGAATGCAGTCCTGGTGCTAAAACAGGAACAGAAAAGCCTCAGTGTGGAGGCTGGACCCCACGCCATTGGAAGCCGCGATTTGGGTTTCCCGCCGCGTGGCGACTGCCTCTACAGCGGCTCGGCGGGGAGAGAGACGCGCGGAAGCTCTGAGAACGGGAATCTGCAAACGGAGTCGAAAACATGATGGTCAGGGAGGCATGCACTGACTTGTGGCGAGGTGAGTGAGAGAAACTGACACTCTACCACAGTTTGACTCCAGCGGAGGACATTCTGGGCCCAGACAGTCCTGCGGGAGCAGGGCGTGGTGGCGACTCCAGCCATACATCCCCCTCTCAGGCGGGATTGGTGAAAAGTGCCTAGCCTATGTGATGCTGCTGGCAGACCCAGTGGGCTGGCCCAACCCAGATCCCAGAGCCTGATGGTGGCCGGGAGGGGCGGGCCCCGTGTAGGCTGCCTGGTCCGTAACTCCCTGGTGCGCTGTGGTGGGCAGGAACACCTAACTGGCACAATTCGATCAGGCTGTGGCTGACAGGGAGAGAAGCTGGGTCTCCTATATAAGCTTGCATATATAAGGAACAGAGAATATGGGAAAAGGCAGCAACAAGAAAGGCTCCTCGGCCCCCAATTCTGAGAAACAGGCAATAGCGGACACCGCACCAATAGACATAAAGCACCATATAGAGAGCCTCATAGACCAATTCAGGAATGAAGTTACCAACGACCTGAAGCTAGAAGTATGCAGAATAGTTAGAGAAAGGCTAAGCACCACCCAAGAAAAAACAGATGGTGGAATGGAAGAACAGAAAAAGAGGGGAGAATTGTTTGATGGAGAAAACAGAGAAAGCATAGAATACGTGAAGCAGGTTCAAAGGGACTACCAAGAAACTAAGAAGTCTATCGAAGACTGGCATAACAGCTTGAAAGAAACTAAGGACAGACTATCTGAACTGGAGGGCAGACTTGTAATATGGGAGAATGAAATGAAAAACTTCTTAAAAATAACAAAGAAACAAACAGCAATAATACAAAGACAAGAAGATGATAAGAGGATCCATAACTTAAGGATTAAGAACATAAAAGAAGAAGTAGGGACACAAACAAATGAACTACAAAAGCTACTCACAGAAATAATCCAGGAGAATTTTCCTAATTTAGCAAAAGGTAAAGATACTCAGATGTATGAGGCATACAGGACCCCAGCTACCTACAACCCAAACAGAGCAACACCCAGGCATATAATAATAAAAGTTCCAGAAATTCAATACAAGAACAGAATATTAAAAGCTGTCAGAGACAAGAAACAGACCACTTACAAGGGAACACCCATCAGAATTACAGCATATTTCTCGGCACAAACCATCAAATCACGAAGAGTGTGGGGGGAAATAATTCAAGCTGTGAAAGATAATAATCTCCAGCCAAGATTGAGATATCCTGCACAACTGTCCCTGGAAATTGATGGAAAAACAAGGTGCTTCCAGGATAAAGAGGAACTGGGGGAATTTGCAACCACCAATTCAACTCTACAGAGAGTATTGCAGGATATTCTAAAAAAAGAAAAATACAAAGAATCCAGAAATAGTGGCGGGGAGGCCACAATGAATAGAGCAGAAAACAAAATGAAGAAGGCAAACTGACAGCTAATGACAGAAAAAGAGCTCAACAGAAATGAGGCAGAGAAGATTGGATGATAGGAACAGCTATTTTGGAGAAAATGACATCTTAATAGGTAATACTGATTTAGTATCATCTTGTTTTGAAGTCTCATCAAGCTTTTGTTCTTCTGTCTCCAATGGTCTAAATAGGTTGTATCTTATTGGATTTTATTATGTACGATAGTATAAGCAAAAACCTTTTAAAGACAAGGAGATTATACAGAGACCATTGTTCATTTTCTGTTAGTCGATTCTAAATACTCTGTAATGCTGTAATTCTCTTAAATGGTTTTACACTGTTTTGATATATTTAATGCTACAGTATACGAAGTTGTACTCAAGGATTTCAAGGAAAGAGACAATATGGTAACTACTTTTATGTCAGGATTATCTGGTGGTGAAACACTATTCTGCTTAAATGGTTATGTTTTGATCTGTGCTGTTTCGCTGTTATGCCCTCTTTTATCTCAATCTCCACTCCATTATTTACTTTTTTATTTTTATCCTTTTAATTAAAGGAAAAATAAATAAAAATAGCAGGATATATTATAGTAACCCACTTTGACTTTCCATTATCTCGATTTAAAGCCCTGTATTACTCTCACCATCTTGTTTTTGACTGCTGTTCCCTTATTCTGTTTTTCTGGATAGTATCAGGTTCGAAAGTTTAGGCATCAGCTGTGAAGATAATGAGATTCATTATAACACCCATTCTCGTTGACTTTTATCTACTTTTGAAGACCTACAATGTCTCCAATGTTTTGGTTTTGTCAGTTTTGTTCTTTACTGTTTTGTTCAATTTTATTATAACTAATGTTATAGGCAATTCTATTAGAGATAGCGGGAGGCAATATGGTAACCATTGTTGATCACCTTGTATTATGTTTTTACATTATCTATTATGTCCACCCTTTTGACTTGACCGATTCTGTTCTGTTATGACACATTTGGTTTTACTCTCTTCCAAAAAATTAATAAGAACTGTGGGAGCAATGAAACCCAAAATGTGTAATAGTCATTGTACAAAAGAGAGGAAAAGAAAGTGCTCTAAACTATATAACTGCATGTATATTTAAGTATATAAGATAGAAAATGATATCACAGAGTTTTATTGTATCATTGAACAGAACTGTTTGCAGTATCATTGTTGGAATGTCCACTTTACAAGCTTTAATTTTGTGACTTGAACAATTATTTCTAAGATGACAATATGTAATCCATTAACTAGTGATTTCCTACTGTTAATTTTTTTTTCTGTAAATTTGTATAACTTGTACCCTTTATCTGCTTTTTTTTCCTTTTCTCCTTAAATAAAATAAAAAAAAAACCTGTGGTACAAAGATTTATAGAAATGGTGAATTGTCTAAAACACAGTTTTATCAAGATGATGGTAACAAAATAGAGATACTTTTAGATCTCTAAAAATGATCGATAAAGAAAACTGAGCCAACTCTTCAGCTAAAGACAACTCGAGATTCTAGGCAAAATGTTTTAAAAGACATTAAAGAGGTAATAAGAGAGTGAAAAAACATTGGGATGAGGTGTGAGAGGGAGAGAGGCTGAGGGGCATACACCTGGCTCTTGGAATCAGTTAAACCATGGAAAATTTACTAATCACAGAGAGGATTGCTAAGCTCCTGCTCTTCCCAGCCATGTGAGAAAGGGATGAATTGGAAAGCCTGGTGGCAGTGGTTGTGGTGTGTGGAAATCTTGAGGACATGTATTTAGCTTCTTTAACATTTTTCCCCTTTAGAGGTGGATCCTGTTCCCAACCATTCTATCTGGGGCAAGATTATGGGCCACTAAGACTTAACAGAATGGTGGGGGAAGTGAAAAATGAAATAGAAAGAGATCACAGTTCTCAATCCTGATTATAATGAAGAACGTTCTACATGATGATGCATCATGAGCTTGAAGAATTTGAAGGAAATAAATTTTCTTCCTTTTTCAATTTAAATAAAATTCACTATTGATTCCTAGGCTCACTCCTTCAATTAAATCTCTAGTCATAATTATAAATGACACACACAAATGTAAAAATTGTACATATTAATCTGGGTATTATGTGATGTTCAGTACGTGTACATGTTGATCTAATGAAATATTTATCATTTATTTGTGGTAAAATTCTATGTAACCTTTCTTCTAGCACTTTGAAATGCATAGGAGATAATTAGCCATAATTAGTATGTTGTGAAATAGAACCCCAGATTTCCCTGCTCAGTAACCATTCAAAAATGTATTCTTTATAGATCCAGGAGAGTGTGGATAATTTGCTGGTGTATCTGACAATCAAATCTAACAGTTGCATGCACATAAGCCAGATGCATCTGTTTCATTATGTATTCTGTTGCACTGTTCTCCAAATGTTGGCAAGAGAGTGTCACTTGCAATACAATTTAGTATAGGGTTATTTCTTTACATATATCTCACACTACTGCAGTATAAACTTTGTGAAACCATTTTTCCTATTTTATTCATTGCTAACTACTAAACAGCCTGTTCTACAATAAGTACTCATCAAAAATATATTAGATCAGAGAATGAATGAATAAAACAACAGGCTACAAATGCTGAAAAACAGGCCAAAATTACCATAAAGAAAAGCACTTTATGTATTTTATGATTAGCATTTTAAAACTAGTGAATAGATGCATTATTAAGATGATTTGGCTAAGTTTTAAGAAAATCTATCCTGAATTATTGGCTCAGACAGTGTACAATGTCTCTGAATGATTATACAATCTGTTCATGAGAATTCATGTAGGGCCCTGGAGGGGAAATAAGAAGCTAGTTAACACTCACAGTGAGCCAGGGGCAGACACGTGGAGCCAGGAGGGAAAATAAGTAAATCTGCCCTTCCCATGAGCCAGCAGGCATGCAGGGCCAGGAAGAAAAACAAGAAGCCAATTTTCCCCTTCCCGTGAGCCAGTGGCAGCCATGTGAGAATTAAAACAAAACCAGTGATACAACACTTCATGAAAATGTGATTAGGCATCAAATTGATGTTTTGTCTAGTAGATGTTTATTTCTTATTCATATAACAGTGAAATGAGCACATTTGCAAGTATCTGACAGAGCAGTTCTATGAGCAGACTTTGTAACCTGTGACTCCCCGCCAACCTCTCCAACCTAAGAGATCCAAGTTTGCAACTGATGGACAGACACTGCCTAAGAGATAAAACAGTAGGAACTGTGGGGAGACAATTATGTCTGGCTTAGGAATGGTACACAAACCCCTACCTACATGCTCTAGGGAGATGTAAGCCAGGTAGACAAAGAAACTGCAAGTGAAGCCAGGAAATACAACTATATTTTGATTTGGTTTTATTATTCACAAAAACAGTATATGAAATTGGTTTTTAGTGCAACATAGAAGACTCTATATATTTGAGAAATGAACTTTTTATTGACCATAAAATATAAACACAAATTTTAGTAAATCCAACTACATAATTATTGAAAATATCAGTATGCTGTAAACAACATCAGTATGGTATAAACACCATAGGAAAACAAGCAACAGCTTTAGCAGAAAATATGGCTTATATTGTAAATGAATGGGCCACTGCTGCTATTCTCAAATATTAATTAATCCCATATAGCATGGAGAGCTTGTCACATTGGTGATATAATCTTGATCAAGTCAGAAACAATCTTCTCTTTCACAAATGTTAAAGTTCAGTGAGCTAGTACTTTAACTATTACATGATCATTTTATTTCAATAATACAGATTATCAACCAGAAAAATAAACAATATAAGTAATCATAATTCAAGTAATTGAGAGTCCCCAAGAAATATGTTGTTACATTTAACTGCATTAATTCCTTGCATATTTAAATTACAACAGAGAAAAAATATTCTGCATTTCAAAGTGACTGAGCTATATAATCTATGATCAGGATACTGAAAAATAGAGGAAAGGGATCTCTTGGTGAATTATAAGTTTGGAGTTACAAATTTAAATGTAGTAGAAGGCATAATAAGATACTGGGATATCATGTGATGTGATATACTAATGTAATCAATGTAGTATACTACAATGTAAGCAGTATTTTTCTTCTGAGTCAGTAAGTTTGATCCAGAGGAGAATTTCCAAAGAGGAATTCATATAGAATTTTGATCAAGTTGCCTCACATTAAAAAGTCATATAGCTATGCAATGCACTTACACATAAATGCACACATACTTGTACATATGTATATGTGACTGTGCATATTTTAAGTGCCTAATTTTGATTTATTTGGGAAATGCCACTTTTATGTTTTCAGTGTCCTTATAAATAATATTGGTAAATAAAAATGAACAGACTTGTATCATAACCAGGAAAGTTATAAATATGTGTATTTATTATCAAAGTTCATTCTCTGTGGAAAGTAAGATTCTTTTTTTCTTTTCCAAACCAAAGTTTCAAAGCTGAGGTAAAACTACAGCAAAATGAAGACAATATTGCAATGACACAATGACTGTATATGAAATTTCAGTTGTTAATTTTAAAGACAGATAGAGTAAAAATGAACATGCTAGAAACTTTGAAAACTACACTTTGTTCTTCCTTCCACTAAACCTCAAAAGGCAGCTCACAAAAGAGGAAATATGTAGTAAATTTATTTCCACATTTCTTTAGAGTATTCTGAGTGACTTCCCAATATCTACCTACTGATGTTCATTTAAAATTCCCAAATACCAGGAAGTGGGTTTATCACGTTCTGGTACTCATTTTAAAATGTAAGGCATGAACATCATCTTAAGGAGATAGTATAGGGCATTAAGTAAGATTTTAGCATTACATCTGTGTAAGACAGTCACATCCATTTAAAAGTGAACACTCACATAATGTGCAGTTTGTAAATGTTTCTTAAAGCTTATGATATACTTTACCCAAAATCGACACCAATGTTGCCTTAAAAAAATTACAGTGGGTAATATGTTGCTTCAGGAATGCTTCTGTTCACAAACAATTCAGTTCCCAACCAGAAGGACTGAATACTTGCTTCCATTTGTGAACTCCACATCAAGTGACAACTGTGAGCACTGACATTTGCCCAGTATCATGGAAGAAACTAAGTTTCTGAAATGAGGCATCATTCTGTTTCATGGTGAAGTTTGTTCAATTTGAACATTAAATAGTGGGCAAAATATTTGTAAATATTTGTAAGATGAATAAAGCCACCAAATACATAGGTAAACTACTCAGAGTAGAGTTATGTGCAGTTTGAAAAATCTGTTATGAAGTTAAATTTATCTCTAAATGAATGTTAGAGCCCACAGATCATGTCTGTGCCTGCTTGAATTATGTTACTTTGTCTAACATTCAAATTTTCATGACAGTGAAATTCTTATTTGGAAGTCAGATGTGACTATGGGGTAACAAAGAAAGACCAGCACAAAGAGACATAAAAGATGGAATTTTTAGTACCCTCAAAAGATAAATTTGGGCAAAATGGTGATTGGTAGATGCTGAGGTGATTCTCTAACAATCAGAAAATCAGTAGGTGTCTAGAGTTGTTGCAGTTCAAAGAGTGTGGGCTTTTCTACATAGCAGAGATTGTGACATCTCAGGATCCTGTTCAAGATTCCCTCATTATCTAGTGGAAACTTGTACACATAATGTTCTCTTACTATATCACTGTATTTTAAATTAATTGAGCAATAAAATTGACACTTCATCAGAGCAAACATATGCCTATGATAAGGCCTTCGTTTAACAATTTCTTTTTTTAAATTTTATTTAAAAGGAAAAAGAGAAAAAAAAAACCCAAAACAAATCAGTGTAAGGGTACAATTAATACAGAACTACAAAAAAAAAAAAAAACCAGTAAGAAATCACCAGTTAATGGATTACAATTATCATCCTAGAGACAGTTGCTCAAGTCACAGTATCAAAGCATACAAAGTGGATATTCAAAGAGTGAGGCTGCAAACATTTGTGTTCAATGATCCAACCAAAAACATTAATATGGGCATCTATTTAACACTCTTAAACACACTTGCAGTTGTATACTTTAGAGCACTTTTTTTCCTCTCTTTTTTACAACAAAATTTACACATTTTGTAACAATTTCTTTTCTATTGCCTGAAATCTGATGAACTCAAGATCCAAGATAGCTTATAGACTTGGCCATGCTTTCTTATTGTTTTGTTTTGCTTTTCATTTTTCAGTCCCTCGATAGGACTTAACAATGGCAATGGTATACATTATATTGTGTATAAATAGTAAAAGACATATTACCCATTTACACATTCTAAATATACAAAAGAAAAATGCTAAGTGCACTCCATCCAAAGCTCATAATGATTAAGTTAAATCTCTGTTGAAAATCTATCACTTTTGTATCTCTTTCTTATACTGAAAGTTTATATTGGAATGATTCCTGTATTCCTATAAATACTAAAACCGATAACATTAAAGATGTATGTTACATGTAATAGGATTATTGTTCATCAACCTGAATATTAGGAGAAATGATATCACTAAGACAGCAGAGGTATAAAGTGAATATTTATAGGCAAGTGGGAGCCTGCAAGGTAAACATCCCTTAAGTGTTTGATTCAGAAACAGGAGCAGTTAGGATCACTGCTCTGAGGAGTGACCCAGGGTAAAGGACAGCTCTTGGGGAAGTCGGCTGAGTAGATTTTTTCCTGCTAAAAAATAGAACAAACAAATAGATTCCTACAACTTCATTTCCCTCCAGCTTTTGGCTTTTATCTGTGTAGTCTCTTATTTAACTTCTGTTATTATACTTGAACACACCAATGAGCAACTTATAAAGATGAAGGGCCAGTCACTAACCATTTCGTGAACCTTGAGGTCCAAAGCCTTGGACCTGCGTTTGCTGAGAGTCTTTGTGGATTGTGGAGAGCCAGGGCCACTCAGCACATCTCACAGATTGGGCATTCAAGGGACAAAGCCAAATCAGCTCTCATAGCTGATCTGTTCTCTAGATAATCCATTCACAGCTCAGTCATCACTTACAGGTCCCACCTAGCTCCATTCTGTAACACTTCAACATTCGGTAACACTTTAGCATGTACTTTCATGGAAGCATTCAAATACAAGCAAATTGTTCTTGGGAATCAAACGGAATTTGTTTTGTATTTGCAGTATTGAAGTTGTTGATGATGTCACACAGCCTGTGTACACCAAAGCTGTGCTACCTACTTTACAGTCTAGAGCACTTTGCTTTAACAGAAGATGAATTGGGTAGAGTGTTTCCTCAGGTCAAGAACTTGATTGTTTCAATTACCCTGGTCACAACTGGGTTGAATGAGAACTAAATCTAATTCAGTGGTTAGGTTCAATATTGGCCTCCTGGAGAAATCTGATTTGGTTATCATTATGCCCTAATGCCAGGCTACTCTTCCTTACAGTCAGCTGATTATGGATTGCAACCACCACAAACTGTGAGTTAAATAAACCTTTCCTTTCTTCATTTTAGGTGTTGGGTATTTTATTCCAGTAACAAAAGAAAAATAACCAAGATAACAGCTATAGTACAAATGAATGTGCTGGAAACCTTGAATGCTACAGTTTGTTTCTTCTTCCACCAAACCTTGAAACACAGGATACACAAAAGAATAAATATATAGTAAATACTTTTCCATATTTCTTCAAAATATTTTGAGTTCCTGATACCTGCATATTGAAGGTCATTTAAAATTCTGAAGTATCAGGAAGTAACATTATCACTTTCTGACACTCATTTAAAAATGTAATACAGGAAGACCATCTTAAGTAGACAATATAGAATGTTAAATACAATTTTCATGAATTAATTCTGTGTAATAAATTAGTATGCATTTGAAAATGAAAACACATGGTGTATAGTCAGTTTATGTTACTTATAGTTTACACTACATGGTTAAGTGAAACTGACAGCAAACTTGTCTTCAAAAATAACCATACAATAATATCTTGGTTCATTTGAATGCTGCTTTTTCCAAACAATTCATTTGCCAAACAGAAGGGTTGGGGAACTTTTGCTTCCCTTTGAGAAACCAATATGGAGTGAAAAACACCACAGTCTCAGAACTGTGGAATAAATTGAATTTGCAAACCCAGGAACCACTGACATTCATGGTGAAGCTTTCAGTTTAAGTACTGAAAAGTAACGAGGTACTGTATAATCAAATAGAAAATCATCTGCTAGGTGCAAAAAGAAACTATAGAGGACATGAGAGCTCTTTTAAAAAGTGGAACTTAAGTAACGGAAATCTCGTGAAATGTCAAGGAGTCATAAAAAGCCTTCTCAACTCACAAACTCCTGAATTTGACCTTTATGTGGAGAACAGAATCTATGGAGCTTATCAACATGGTTTCCCCATCACAGATTTCATGATCCTGAATCTTGTTTACAAGTGCTTCCTTTCTGCACCATTATTCCCTGTTCAGTTACATACTGTTTTTATCTACTCACTGAACATACAAATAACACATTTCCTCAAAATTATCGGAAATGATATTTTTCACCTGTTATAGAAGTGTGGATCCCTCTTGTATTTTAAGGTTTCATTTTGTCAGAATTTTTCTACTGACAGCTTTGTGCATGGCTTCCTTCACATTCTTGTTGCTCATTCTGTAGATCCTGGGGTTTAGCATAGGAATCACTGTGGTGTAAAACACAGCCACTATCTTGCCCTGCTCCACGGACTCCCCAGTTGGGCTCCTGGGGTACATGAAGAGCTTTCCACATGTGGAAAAGGCTTTCTTCCTTCCGCAGTGTGCATTCTTAGAATGGCAATGAAGATGAACATATAGGAGACAACGATGACCAATAAAGAGTAGGAGTTGAGGCTTGCTTATACCTGCATGGTGTATTCCTTAATGGTGGCCCCAGTGTAGGCCATTTTGATGAGAGCTGAATCTGCACAGTAGAAGTGGTTGATCTCAATGTTTCCACAGAAGTACAAATCATGTGTCTATAGTGTTGAGATCAACTGATGAAGAAGTCATACACACAAGGCAAAGCAATCAGCCGAATACAGGCAGTTCTTTTTTTTTTTTTTTTTTTTTTTTTTTGTCTTTTTCCTTTTTATCGGTACCAGGGATCAAACTCACGACTATGTGCTTGCAAGGCAGGCGCTTATGCCGCTGAGCTAAATCCCCAGCCTCCTATACAGGCAGTTCTTGACATTCTGCTGCCATAGAGCAGAGGCTTGCCAATCGCCGTGTAGAGATCAAAGGCCATGACAGCCAGGATAAAGACTTCCATATGTACAAAGGCAATGAAGAAGAAGCACTGAACTATACAACCAGCATAGGAGATGGTTTTGATCTCAGAAACCAAATTTGCCAAAATTTTAGGGGTCACATTAGAGGAGAACTACATACGTGAAAAGAAAGGTGATCAAGGAAAAAGTACATAGGACTGTTGAGCTGAGGACTCGTCCAAATCAATATGATTATACCAATATGCCCACAAGGTGATAAGGTAGACCAGCAAGAAAACCACAAAGAAAAGGAGTTGTAGGTCAGGGTGACTTGTTAACCATAAAAGAACAAATTCTGTCACATCAGTAAAATTAGGCATTTTCTTAAATTCAGTCCAGAGAAAGATATCAGAAAAAGATGCAGTTACTTTGCATTACCTTTTTTTAAATCGTTATCAGGGATCGAACTCACGACTGCGTGCTTGCAAGGCAGGCGCTTATGCCGCTGAGCTAAGTTCCCAGCCCCTGAATTATCTTTCTTAACTCATTTTCTTTCAATTGGCCCTGATATTTTTACACCACATCTTTTTTTAGATATTTGTCCAATCCATGTATACATATTATCTTTTACACAAAAAGCCATAAATTATTGTGTATTTTTTTAGTTACCTAGAAATAAGTATTTAAAAAAAGAATTTTTATCTTCTTGAAAGAAAAATAGCATTTGTCTCACATTCCAATTCTGAGCATGTGCATGTATATTATTTATTTATTTGATTTGTGATACACACATGGTCTACCATATATTAGAAATCCATTTAAAGCCACAGTAAGAAATGATACTCCTTAACCAGAAAGTTAAGTAGCATTTCCACATCGTCACCTGACAAATTTCAGATGTCTATTTTGTAAATGAGTTAAAATGGAATAAATGGCTTAACATAAACTCATTATTCACATCAGAAAAAGCAGCACTTAGTTTTTTAAAGTCAACGTTAAAAAGAATCAAATCCTTTCATGCAAAGAAATTCACATTTGGACCTTAAAGAAGTAACACATTCTGTGGCAAACCCCTACTTGTCTTTCTTAGAACTGTGAGTCACAAAAGTTTAATAAAATATTCAGTCTTTATTGTGTTTGTATTTTTGTCTATAAATGAATAAATTAATGAAAATTTCAAAATGCAAAGTTAATGAAATTTGTTGATGGATTGCAGAACAGCATGTTTTGTTTTTGACTGCATAGTATTGTGATGAGGAAATTTGGATACTGGACTCTGGTTACTACATTATAATACCGTAAATATTTGACCTAATTTACAAGCGTTAATTTTCTCCTAATGTTATATTGATTTATGAGACAAGGAATTGATCATTCATGATAAATTATCCTGTATTTGCCACCAAAGTATGAGTTATAAAACTGTCATTATCTGTTGGCTGTATGGGAAAACCACAACAAAACCTAGATTAGCAACTTGGGTATCTTGGCTGTTGCATTATGCACTATGTATTAACAAAGTTAAAGTATGTTGTTAGTAATAAAATGGTTAGAACCCTGAGTTCAATTCCAAAGTTTACTCTTCATGAGATTTGTGACATTAGTCTATTTACACAACTGCTATAATTTCCTCACAGTAAATAGAGATAATAAGGGGATATGTATTATGGATCTAGGATCCTAGTTAATATAGGACTAACTAGAATACTTTTACATGAAGAATTGCAGAAAGGACACACTAAGGTAACTCACAAATTGTGTGTACTAATATTAACTCTATTTTTGTAGAGCATTTAATTTCCTTATTTCTAAAAGTTAGAAAATAGATTGAACCAAATAATATCCACTGGGGAAATAGAGATATGAGGATCATGAATTCAAGTCCCACAGGGGCAATTTAACAAGTTCCTGTTTCAAATTAAAAGTATAACAAATAAAAAAGGGGCTGGGAATGGAGCTCTGCAGTAGATCATCCTGGATTTGATCTCCAGTACTAGAAACAAAGGTATTACATCTAAATAGCACACATTATGATTGTACTCATCTTTGAATAACTATGACTATGACACACAAAACAAGAAGGGACTAACATTTTGTTACTCATAAGTTGTCCTATAATTTGAAAAGTATGTTTTTGTAGAATTCAAACATAGACTAGAAAAGTTTAAGACAAGGCTCAACTTCTAGTCTTTAACATTATTTGGTCTTGTTTCATCAACATTTTATATTAGGGTATTATTTATGTATAAGAAAAAATGAAGTTACAACTTAATATTTTACTTCATATTATACAGTTTTACTTTGGATTATTTCAAAGACATTTGTCATTTAGTATCTAGTTTATCATCTTCATATCTCTATGATGGATAAAAATGTTTTTTGTAAGTAATTAGGAAGCCATTATATGAGTTATCTATATAAATTCTGTATGTATATGCATACAAATATGATATATGGGGGTTTCAACTGATATTATGAACCACTGAGTTAAACCCTTAGCCGCTAAGAAAGTAATTCTTGCAAAAAATATAGCTTGGGGCCTTGCTTAACTAGGACTTTAACAAAGAGCCATGGTGCTGTGGTTTGGTTAAGTGTCTGCTACAAACCCAGGTGTTAAAACACATGATACTTAGCTCAGAGTGCTTTGTCCCTTAGAGGTAGAGCCACATGGAGATCTTTTAGCTCTCAGAGGAGTGTCCTTGAAGGGGTTTGGGTCCTTGGCCACATCCTCTTCCTCTCTCCCACTCCTCCATCATCTGCTAAGTGGCTTTGTTCCATAGAGAACTCTCCACCAAGATGTGCTGCCTCATCTCAGTCCTGAAAGCAGTTGGCCAACCAAGCACGGATAGTCTTTGGCAGTTGACTGTCTTGGGAACTGTGTGCTACAGTAACTGAAACCCGACTGGCATAGGCATGACTCTTGACATAGTGACAGAATGCAGAAGATCAGTACCAGAAGTCCAAAAGGCAGGAAACTGAAAAGGTGAGCTTATCAGAGGAACTCTACTCACAGACGCCCCTGTCTTACCTTCTGGTGTCTTCCTGGGCTGATGAACTGCTATCTCCTGTAACAAGGATTTAGTTTTAAAAAAATCTTTTTCTGTGTGAGATTTCTGTCCTGCGATTAGTGCAGACAGGACAGAAAATACTCTCTTTCATTTCCACTGTATTTTCATGAATAATCTCTAACATTTCAGTGAGAGACGTTTTAGTTCACGTTGCTAGTTTTGTTGTTTATGTTGTTGGCTCTGTTTATAAATTCTATGAAAAATAAGCTCCTTAACATTTTTACTGATAAACTGTAGTACTCCTATTTTCTCATTTTTCCATGGAAATAATAGCTATTTTCTCATGTTTACAGTTTCCAGCCAATTAGAAATGTTAAATGGAATTGACAGTCCTAACAGACATTCAACTTAAAGTATTTATGGGCAATGACATTTGTTTGCAACTGAATTGTGCTTAAACTGCAGTTCACAACATTTATAAGGCTTGCTACTGTATTCCTCAAGTTAGTCTTAACCAGCATTTAGGTTGTGTTTTCAGATGGAACAAACTCAATTTGATTAGTTCTTCCTGATTTCCAGTAGGTGGCATCTGATTTCTAGCAGATGGGTGTTCTCTGAAGCATCAAAAAGCCACAAGGATTTTCAACCTTACTGTCATCATCCATAGACATCTGTATTCATTTATTTACTTAGACATTTATTATGCATTTTACATATAGTTAAAAGTGTATCTGTTCTTTCCCAGCTAGTGGTCTGTTTATACATTCTGTCATGAGTTTATTTCAGCATTTCCCATATTACACCAGTTATTTCCCAGTTT
The DNA here is from genome assembly GCF_034190915.1 of Cavia porcellus. NCBI lineage: Eukaryota > Metazoa > Chordata > Mammalia > Rodentia > Caviidae > Cavia > Cavia porcellus. Next base: position 50,270,491 of record NW_026947500.1, on the reverse strand, counting down.
TAGCACTTTTCCTGATCTTTACTAAACAAGGAACATTTTAGAGTTCTCATACTGTAATGGACTGTACTAGTCCTTGGAAAACAGATATTATCTCTCCAGACACATTCTGCAATCACTTTTATTTTACAAACTTGTGACTTTCAAAGAGTTCTACTAACTCTTACAGTGGCTGACTAGACAAATGAATACATATTATCTTCATACTTAAATTTTAAGATTTAGTGGAACATCTGTTAGGAGTATCAATTCCCAAACCTAACACAATGGAAGAGGCTGAGACACACAGAGCCTCCTGTTTCCCAGGAAAATACACAGCCCAAACTCTTCTAGCTTTGATTTTTGTCTCTCCCACTTTTCAAAAGGAAAATAGGTTTCAAAATGTTTTAACTCATTAATCTTTCACATAATTTTTTAAACTTTTGAGTCTCTTATACTTTGCCTAGCATGTATACACTGTGATAATGTGATATAAAAAAAGTTATGTGTTTGATCTTCATCTTTGACTCCTGGCCAGTGCTTCTAGAACTCTTAATTCCCTAAGTGATAAGAGCACAGAAGTGACAGCAGTAATTTTTGTCATTTATAATAAACCCCTTTTAAGCACATGTGTGGTTTGTGTTAATGAAGAGTCCTTTGGAAAGCGTCTAAGGATGGGACACTGCTTACCCAAAAAAAAAGTAGCCTTGGGTTTAGATGGTCCCAGTTTTCACATCCACCTTCTGACCTCTGGGAAACATGAAAGAAGAACTAGATATGACTTCATACTCAGTGCCCAGTGACCTAATCACTCTTCCCATGTAATAAAGACAAGAACTCAACAGAACAAGAACAAGAACAAGAACAGATCAGCTTCTGTTGGATGCGCACATGGATGTGGTGGGAAGGGGTGATGGTAGAGGAGTCTCCCAAACCCACTGGCGTTGCATCTTCCCCAGATGGCTGGAATGAACTAGTGGTCTGGGAACTAACCTTTTATTAACTGTTTTCCTTACTTTTATGAACTATTTCAGTAAACTATCAAGCCCAAGAAAGGGAATGTCTAGCTGATAGCCCCTTGGTAAGAAGTAGGAGAGATCCACACTTGAGATTGGCATCTTGAGAAAGGAAGTCTTGGGACTAAGCTCTTATCTTGTGGCATCTGGGACAGAGTCCACATTGACAGAGTCAGAAATAGATGGATTTGTTGGACACTAGTCAGAATCCACAGAGAATGAATTGTTTGGTGGGAAACAAAACACAGTAAACAAAATGAAACAAAAATACCTTAGAACTCACAAGTGTGATTTGGCTGAATTCATATCAGAACCCCATGTATGATGATGGCGAATGAAACAGTGCAATAACCAGAATGGTAACAACAGCAACAGAAAGAACATAGCAACTTCTGTTAAGCGAGCAAACTTGATCATGTTGCCATCCCGACTCATTAAATGGTGCTGCCAATGAAATGATTATTAAAAATTATTTGTGGTTTAAAAAATTCCTGGAACACAAGAAAAATAAAGTTAAGAAAGTAAATACAGTGAGCCCTCAATCTACGTAAAAACAGAATTTTCCAAATAATCTTGGTTTTAAACTCCTAGAGTCCTGTAGTAAGTATGTCCTCAGAGGCATTTTATGATGTTGAAAAGAAAACCTAGTTGTAATAGAGAGCTTCTGGAAAATTCTTATTTATGTGGTAAAGTACCATATAAGAGATTTCATATAATATTTGTGGAGATTTTATTAGGTATAGAGAAGCTGCCTTCATACAAGAAGCCTGATGTTATTAACATTAGGTGCTGGGTGTCATTGTAAATATGTTGGTTATGCATCAGTTAGATGAGAAAAGATGAGAACTACAATCATTTCTTATTCATCAATTTTAATTCATAGACATCTATGTATATAAACAATTTTAGATTGTACAAGAAAATGTCATCACCTAGTTAAGTAAATATTACCAGCTTTGTCACAATATGAGAATGGACAGTTTTATTCTAGCAATATCATGGCATCCTTTGAGTGTAACTATTTTCTCTACTACATCACGTTTTTGAATTAGATGATGTCTAAAATACAACCAGAATTAAAGTTATTTAATTCTATTAAGCAATTGAAAATAATGCACCACACAGAAATATTTGAAGTAGAAAGGCCCATTAAAAGTATTTATCTTATTTTGAAGAGTTTGGAAAACGGTTCTTCACTTGAAAGTAAATCAGAGGTGATTGGCAACACAGAAGTGATGGCCACTTAACTTTCACCTGTGCTGGAATATACACATATGGGGTAGGGGCAGAGTCATTTACATAAAAACTACTCTTCTAGTCCATTAAAACTTTATTATCTGTTTTCTCTTTTTACTCCATCAAAGCTATGCTACCCATGTACTCTCCCATGTTACTGTGGACATTTATTCACTTTACTAGAGAATAGTACACTGTTCTGTTACTGTGACAAAATCCCTGTGATAAATAACATAAAAGGAGAAAATTTATTTTGGTTTCTGGTTTCAGAGATTTCAGCCTGAGACTGGTTAAGCTGGCTACTTTGGGGACCGTGCTGAGGGAATCATCATGGTAGAAGTGGGCAGCAGAGCAAATCAGCTTACCTCATAGCAGCCAGGAAGAAAAAGAGAGAGGGAAGGAAGATGCTAGGGTCTCCCCCAGGAACCTGCATCCTCCATCCAGGACCTATTTCCTAATGCTCCCACTCTTCCAGTAAGCAATCAAACTATCAATCCACTCAGTTATTCCATTGATGAGATCAGACTCATGATGGTTTTTTCCCTCCCAAAGCCCCGACTGTGGCCACAGCAGCATTGGTGACTGAACCTTCAACACATGAGATTTTTGAAGAAAATTCATATCCAAAAAACAACATTCTCCAAGGTCATGAAATTGTTATTTAATTACACACAGACTCTGATCTTTTACTGTAACATACTGTGCCATGGAGTAAGCATTTCTCACAAGGTAAGTGTGAAGATGTGATTCAATATTGACCTCTGAGATACAAACCGGTATGTTGTTGGGAATATTTACAACATCTGAGGACCATTTTCACAAGTGAGCTGCTTTCCTAGTTCCCATTCAGGATCAGGAGAGTAATTTTATGAATCCAATCCAAGCTTAAAATAAAACAAGTTCTGAAGGGGGTCAGAAACCAAAGCAAATCATGTTGACATTGAGTCATGAGACTGTAGACTCCTTTGATTGGTTAATCTAAGAGGAAAGCAAAACAAAGCAAAAGCAGAAAAATAAAAGATATATTTAAATGGACTCTTTTTGACTGAGATGATAGTATCTAGTAAAAGTGGAATGAAATGTCTCAGTTATACCTGTTTTTTCCATTGCTAACCTTTTCTTTCAGAAATTTTAACCTCGGCCTCTTACCTACAGGCAAGGTTAGCAATGCATTGAGCAAAGTCAGCCCACGGTATGATGTTTAACTGAATAATGTTTCACTTTTCTATTTCTAGAATGTTTTTAATGCTAGCCAAACACTTCCATTTCTCCAGTTTTTGCTTCCTATTGTTTTTCTCGATGCAGCCTTCCCATCCTTGTTCCTGAGGCCGTAGATCACAGGATTCAGCATGGGGATCCCCATGGTGTATAACACGGCCACCATCCTGCCCTGCTCCATGGACTTCTCTGTGGGTTGCCTCAAACTCGTACAGTAGGGGATTCCACAGAAGACTGACTATTGTCAGGTGGGACCCACATGTGGAAAAAGCTTTCTTTTTCCCCGTTGCAGAGTGGCTTTGGAGGACAGCAACAAAGATGAACAAGTAGGACATGAGGATGATCAGGAGGGACTGGCCATTGCTGGAGCCAACTACGATGCACATGGACAGCTCTTTGCTGTAGGAGTCAGAGCAGGCCAGTTTGATCAGAGGAGGCTCAGCACAGTAGAAATGGTTGACTTCATTGGAACCACAGGAGAGGCTATCAGTCTGTAAGATTTCCATCTCACTGAGGAGGAAGCCATGGACATAAGGGACAATGACCAGGCACACACATCTTGCTTGCTATAGGGTAGTGGGTTGCAGATAGCCATGTAGCAGTCATAGGCCATGGCAGCCAGCATACAGTGCTCTATGAGGACCATGGCAAAGGCAGTATAGCCCTGTACTAGGCAACCAACATAGAAAATGGTCTTTTTTGCTGATAAGAAATTTTCTAGCACTTTAGGGGTGACATTTGTGGAGAAACACAGGTCCGGAAACGACAAGCTTGAGAGGTAAAAGTACATTGGAGTGTGAAGTCAGGGATCAATTTTGATTAAGAGGATCGTGTCCAGGTTTCCCACTACAGTGATTATGCAGTCAACAAAGAACAGTATGAACAAAGCAACTTGTAACTCCAGATAGGTTGTTAGACCCAAGAGAATAAGTTCTGCCATTTCAGTGTAGCTCCTTCTGGATGTTTCTTCATGTCATCCATGAGGCACTGGCTTAATTCTCTAAAGAGATTTGCAAAATATGTGTTTTTAAATTATTGAAACCTTAGGAAGATACTATATTGGTAAAGAAAAGCCAAAGTACTTTCATTACATTCACCTCAAGAGCACTTCCATAATTAAATATTAAGCTTGGGCTTGGCACAAATTTATAAAGTATCCCCATATTTTAAAAAGTTAGACATGGGAAGGAATAAATTTTGAAAGACATTTTCAAACTTCTTAGAATTTTATTTCAACATTTTAGCTATGACAGAAATGAAAATAAAACCTACCCTGTAACTCCACCTCACCGAGTAGAGTGGCTGTCACTAAGGACACACGGTAAGAGCACAGGGAAAGGGCCATCTGATGCTGCTGGTGCCAAAGTAAATTAGAGCAGCTGCTGTAGAGTTCAGAGTGACGATCACTCAGAAAACTCAAAACAGGGCAACGCTTGATCCAATTGTGATCCAATTGTGTGAGAGAACTGAGTTCAGCATAGCTTAGAGATACCAGCAAACCCATGTGTGTGCCGTGGCATGATTCACAGTAGCTAGGTCATGCCATTATCCTGGGTGACCACCAATTGATGAATGGATAAAGAAAACATGGGGCATAGATACAAGGATTCCTCAGCTATGAAGAACAAAATCACAACATTTGAAGAAAAGTAGGTGTAGCAGGAAATCATCATTTTTAAATGAAAGATGCAGAACTCAGAAAAAAATGTTGCATATTTTCTTTTGTATATAGAAGAGAGAGGAGGCAGAGAGAGAAAGAGGGGAGATTAAAGCAGAGGGAGGGGATTAGACAAGGGGGAAGGAGAGAAAAGAGAAGGATAAGGAATGCAGGTGTGGAGATGGTCAGAGTGTGCCTTATGCAAGTAAGAATTTACCAAATGAAATCCAGTATTCTGTGCAACTAATATACACTAAGCAAAGGGAATAAAATAGAAACACTTATAACTCCTACTTGCATGCTTGCATATACACATATAGAGACAGAATTTTCAAAAAGACAATGAATTTTCAATTCCCCAGTTTTTGACTCTGAAGATTGAGAAACTGAATTCCAAAATAAGAGCATGATTTATCACACTCACCTTATTCTTTCCCTGTGACGTTCTAATCTGTAACTTTCTAACGTTCTCACCAACTGTATAGACCCTGAAAAGTGTTTTACCTATTTGTGTGGTATTGTTTTTGAAGGGGGTAGTGGTGATGTGTGTTCTATTTCTTAGTTTTAAAACTGGTTGCTTTGGAATTCATGTCAACTATCTCTTTTATTTGAGTATATAGCATTGCCAGTATGGAAATATAAGCTTTTTTTTTTTCATTTTTACACAGCAGTTTAGGTAGTATTTCTATCAGGTTGCGTGAATGTGCTGGCACTCCTTCATCAGTACCTGGGTTCTCTATGAACGATGTATTCATCTTGGATGATGTAGTGTATATTTAAGTTTAGTCCTCTGTTTCTGTATGTCTCTGCGTTGGTGACCTCATGCTAGAAAGATATCTGTACAGTGCCCAGGCAGGCTCATGCTTTCATCCATATGACATGGAGGCAGTGTTTTCCCATGAATTTCCTCCTCTTTCTGTGTCTTAACTGTGATGTACACATAGTCATTAGGATGAAAGGCTGTAATCACACCTAATGATGAAAACCTCATTTTAGAGTTCTTGGTCTAGGCTTATTCCATACTAATGCAGCCTGAATTCCCGCTGCTTCCAAGTATAAGTCAAGAGGGCCACAAGTTCCAGGACAGCTTGCCTAACTCTGCAAGATCTTGTCTTAAAATCTATAAAACTAAATAAGGAAGAAAGAAAGGAAGAGATTTAGGGATGTAATTCAGTACATGTCTTGGATTTAATCCCCAGTATTGCAAAAAGTTAAAAATTAAAAAAAGGAAATTAACATGAAGCAAAGGCATTTACAAACGAAAAAATAGAAAAAGTAAGTGGCTAGAATTAAAGGAAATTAAAAAAAATCTTCTTGAAGGTGAATAAAAAACTTCCTTGACAAATGATCTGAAATAATAAAATTATGAAAATACAACTATATGTGTATCCAAAAAGGCATCTTTGGAAAAAACAAAACAAAACAATAATATGATTCATGGGGGGAAAAACCCTGGAGCTAAAACAGATGAGGACAAAACTAAAAAAGAAATCACCTCAAGAAAATTTATAAACCCAGATTGATATAATCAAAATTAAGATGTGTTTTAAACACAAGATAGTTTTTTACATCTTACTCTTATTAGTCTTAAGAATTCAATACCCATTGCAATACTGTGAGTAACAAATTTAAAACTAGAACAATAGCACATCAACTTCAAACAGTAGAGAAAAATCTTAAAAATAAAACTCCAAGTCTGTAGAAGACTAAAGAGAAATGAAATATTGGAAAAGACAGTTACAGTACAAGATAACGCTCTAAATATATCAATGATCACAGCAAATGGATACTGGAATTTTAAAAATGGATATAAAACTAAACTTCCAATAAGATATTCTAAAAGTATGTATCTAAAACATAAAGACATTGAAAGGTTACAAACAGAATAACAATTATTAGTAGACACTATTTCAAAAAATAAACCTTGCTCATTACTACTAACATCAAGGAAAAAAGATATTTAGGCCAAGGTGCTATTGGGAATAGAACAGGTTAGTGTATTTTAAAATATTTAATTTATCATTTATGCTTCAATTTTAAATGCATTCTAAAAAGATCTTCATGTATATCATACAAATAAATAATATAGCATTATATTACAAGATTTTAACAATAGTTTGTTAATACTTTAGCAATGTTTTACAAATGGGAAAAGGACCAAGAGATGCAAAGCGGGAGGGGAAAAGCAAGTAAAGGAATTCAGAGTGTTATGTGTACATACCAACTAGCCGTGATCAATGTAATCATCACGGACCACAAACAGTTGCTAATAACAGTTAAAAATACTAGTTTCATGAAAAGAATAGCAAATTTAAAAAGACTAATTATCTGTTGACTAGCTATGTATTTTACTAGAAAACTAAGTATCAGATTATTAGTTTTTCTAAGCATGCATGAAACATATTCTAGACTGTCATTTACTAGGAATGTTGTGATTTGCTTGTCCAATTATTTTGAAGTTAATAAAATTATAAACAATTGATCTTACACTTTATCAGATTTAGATAATATAAATGTATATTTCTACAGAGAAATGAATTACTTATAAATTGCATTGTACCCTCAGTTCAAGAGCTTAATTCCATCTCTAAGTTTTGGGAAAATGACCACAGTGTTGGTTGTCACCCCAAGGGAAGTTCGTGAAGGGAGGCAAAATCGTGGTCAACTTTTCTCTTCCACATAGGAGCATCCATGAACCAAGGTTGTATTGCATTATTATTGAATAATTATTTCAAAGCTTTCTACATTTCAAAGATTTCTTTTTTTATTTCAAAGATTTCTGATTCTTTAAATTTCTGAAGTGTAGTCAAGTAAATATATAAGAAAGAAGAAAGTTAAAAAGAAGAGGGTTCATTTGCTGAAGTAGGCCTCCCAAGAAGTTCTTATGCTTCTCAAATAAACTCAAGACATACTACAAAGAAGTTTTTTGTTTTTTTGTTTTTTTTTCACAGTGAGGTCAAGAAAGACCCTAAATATTATAATTAAGGTCGCATCCCTTCTGAGCTACGCAGATGATGACTTGTGATCAAGAGCAATATTAAACCTGCTCTTCCTCATCTCCCAAATCTCAGAGCTGTTACCCATTCCTCAAAGATGAATCTCATGCTACTGTGACTCCTGAGTGATCACCTATACTCGGTCTAACAAGACCTGGTCTCCTCTCACCATTCTCCACCACCTGAACTCTGCTCTCAAAGAGGGGTTCTCTCCGTGGTCTCTTTCTCTTCTCTCCTTCTTGAGAGTGCCAATCTGTGTCATCTGAAATCCAGTCTGTTATCAGCAAAGTCTACCATGTCTGCCAGCTTCTCTTTAGTATTTTCCTCAGCTGGTTTTCGTTCTCTTGCAGGACTCACCATGGGTGGTCAAGTTTAGCCTCCACTTGACACGCAGAGCAGAGCGAGGGTCTTATTAACTTTTCCCATCAGTCTTCCTTAAAAGTCCAATGTTTCAATTGCTTATCATCAGATTGACCATGATTATGCATTCCTGCTATATTACTAACCTCCACATCAGCTTCTTCCTCATTGTTTGTCTGTGATCTTAAAGCAATCCTGTCCCCCTGCAGGTTTGTTCCTTATTACTCTTGTCTTAGTTTTGGACAGGAATGGGCATCCTCGGTAACTCAGTGTTAAGCTTCTCTCATTCAAGGTCTTGCCTGTCCTCCGACTCATGCTTGTGAAAGCACCTCCTTATCCGTTATTATGATCATTTTAGTCTTTGTCTCATGCAGTTCTCTTGCATCCCACCCTCGGGGCACAGCCTTCTTTCACTCCATCCTACTGACACTCCGCAGACTCTCTTTCCTTCACCTCTGAGCTGCTTCCTCGTTTGTACTGTCTGTGTCGATTGTCAATAATCACACTCACCTCCTTGATTTGGATCATTCTCTCCTTCCCTGTGCTGTCTTATGAGGCCTTGCTAAGTCCAAATCTGAAACTGTCTGCCTTTAATGCTGAATCTAAGTGGTGATGCCTGCACAAAATTAAAACTGCCCTGAATGTGAAATTCCAAACTTTCGTCCTACCCACCCCTGTTATTTTCTTAATAAAGTCACTCTCCTCTCTGTCACTCTCTGAATCTCTCACCACCCCACCTACCATGAATATTGGACTTTTCACAAATAACTTTCACAATCAAATATAATGGAGTATTATTTCTACTCAGTTCCTCACCACTCACCTCCCTTTCCCTGTTCCCCACTATAGAAAAGCATCTAAAAAATTAACTTTTTCCTGTCTCCCATTTTTTCTCCTATTTATTATGACTTTTGTCCCCACCACTTTATGAAAATGACTTTAAGTTACTGAGTCTTTATCCCATAATACTGCTAACATGTAACCCTTTCTCCTTTCACACACTTCAGTTGCTGAGATTATATCCAAAATATTCTCTAGGCTGTCCTCTGACTTGGGGCATCATTCACTGTTGGATTCTTTAGGATTCCTTTTCCTGTGCTTTAGATACAGTGTGTTTTCCAGTGGGGAGTAACACGTCACTTGCACTAATATCAGTGAAATTAACAGTTCTGAAAAATTTCTTGTGTAAAGTGATAATTTAAATAACAACTAGGGGCTGGGGATTTAGCTCAGCGACACAAGCACTTGCCTTGCAAGCAGGGGATCATGAGTTTGATCCCCGGTACCAATAAAAACGAAAAAGACAAAAAAAAACCCACCCCAAAACAAAACAAAACAACTAAAACAATAGCCATGCAAATATTAGCTATGTGATTGTCTCTCATGTGCCATATTCAAGTACTTTGCATGCATTATCTTGTTTAATTCCAGGAATAACCTGATGAAATACAAGATTCCATTTTGTAGCCCAGGAATACAGTTTATTGAGCCTTCTATTCTCACATCTTATTTTCTGAAATATTCAATAGTATAGAATAAGCAGGACACAAGTCGGATGTCACATTATCATGACGTCTGCCTGGATGCTCGTTTCATAGCATTCTAGTTTCATGCAGAATCAATCTCCTGCTCTTTGTTCAATTGGAAGTTTGAATAGAAATAATAACTGCTGCCAGATATGTTAGCACAAAAACTGTTAGCATTACCACCTTATTTTGCAATGATTGGACTAGTGGGAAAAAATGTGAATAAAATAAATTCAAGTTTTTGTCAAAGCATAATTAATATGGGCAGACCTTCACCCCAGGAAAACAAATTAAGATGAGTTATGTGCATGTATCACCTCCACACAAGGGAATGGAAATGTTATGAATGGCAGACATGTACAAATAAATTATAAAAATAAATTAATAAGGATAGTAGATTGAAGAGAAGAAAGGCAGGCAGTGACAATGTGAATGTCTTAAGTGTAAATAATGGGTAGTAGAATTTTGACCAAGAATCTAGGACAGTGCTTAGGAATTGTGACTCAAATGACAAAAAAGATGACTAAGATTCCTTGCTAACTTCTCAGCCCATGAGTAACTCCCTCTGCCAAGATCTGCACGACATTATTGATTTAGTTTCCAAAAAGGTTTGAAAGCTTCCTTGGCTTTTGGAGGACCTAGGGACACACAATTAAGAGGAAAACTCAATCATACTGTTTAAAATTTGAATTTATGAACATGGGTGAATAGAGACAACAATTCCAAGATAGCTTGTTGGCTGTCTGTCAGGCCACTGCTGAGAGACAAGAAATTCTCAGAGCAAGTGTTCTGATGTGGGCAGTAGCGCTGATGGGGAACTAGGAATGATTCTGTGACTACCTGTGCAGTCTGGCTAACTAGGCATCAGAATACTTTTCATCATCTCACTCTGTTAAAATGTTTGACCCAATTTGGCTATGATTAGATTTGAATTCTAAATATCTGATTTAAATTTTTTTAATATAATTTTTTTTTAAAAAAGACTTCCCTGGAATATTAAGATTGCTTGTGATGTAACAAAATTAAGACACTAGCTAGGGATACAGCTCAGTAGCACAGCACCTCCCTACAAAGTGCAAGGTCTTGGGTTCAATTCTTAGTGCGTGTATGCGTGCGTCGCACCCCCCCCCCCCGCCCCACAGACTCACACAAAAGAGAGACACTGCAAAATAACAAAGAATCTTATGAAATAGTACAAGCAAAAAAGATCTTTTCACCCAAGCCTGTTAGCTCCACATACTGAAGAAAACAGATTTCCTGCATCTTTAGTCATCACAACAATAACCCTGCTTGAGCATTTACTTGAGTCCTTAGAGGTCAGCACACTTTTGAACAATTAAAATACAGCATAGTTCTGAATTTTTTCCGATTTGTAATTTGTTCTGCATGTTGATGAAAGTAGACACCAAGACACTAAGCAAACAGAAAATGTAAAACAGAATATCATTGCTGCAAGATATAATGAAACCCATTGCTGAAAAATCCACACTACAGAATTATAATAGCAGAGTATTTCAGTAACACTGGCAGTTCTACAAAGTGACACAGTGAGCTAATCCACTTTACAGATTTTCTTACATACATAGCACATTGCCTGTGCAAATCCGCTCCCCCAGACTACTTATTTGAACATAACACAATCTAAAAAGCACATGCTATGATGAAGAAAATATGTATATGTCAAGATAATGAAAGTTAACGTTCAAATGCATGTCTATTTCTACCTGCAAAAATAAGTGGTTCTTGATAATCACAAAGGTCAAATTTGGACCAGTGTTGGTGGATTTATACCTGCTTTATTGACATTAGTATTTATCTAAGAAGATTCTCCTGTGTCACACAAGGAATTAATTGGAAGGAGAATCACAAGGGAGAGCATGCTCAGAGGGTTAAATGCTAACTGGCCTGAATATGCTTCATTCAATCAAGCTAACAGAAAAAAAAATCCATATTCTAAACTTTATGAAATTCAAATCACCAGTATGTCATGATTGCCAGGATAATGTTTTAGACAACACTAAAAACCAAATCCAAAATACTCTCAAATCCTCATGAAACTGTGTCAAGCTTTTGATATGAGAGCTATGGTGTTTCTCTATTGTTCTACACTAAGTTCAGTGTAAAATGAAATGTTGTTTAGGCTGCATTAGAGGAAAAGAGTAGCCAGATATTGTTGCAACTGTAATTCTGGTCCAAGGCCAGCCTGAGCTACACAGTGAGCTCAGGACCAGCCTGAATTATGTAGTGACAACATGTTTCACACAATGAAAGAAAGAAAGGAAGAAAGGAAGAAAGAAAGAAAGGAAGAAAGAAAGAAAGAAAGAAGGAAGGAAGGAAGGAAGGAAGGAAGGAAGGAAGGAAGGAAGGAAGGAAGGAAATCCTTCCACTACAATTTTCTTATGGATATAATAAATGAAATACAATTTGCTGCTTTTTGACACAGTTTCTCTCTCTTCAGAAATCTTTCCTGAAATTAAAACCAAAATTGAACTCTGAGTGTCTGTCTGAATCTACACTTGAAGCAGGGGTAATTTATAAATATTTGCCATTCACAATGATACCATGAGACATCACTAATCCTGTTTTACTATTTACACTCACACTGAGAGGTGACTTCTCAATGCTTATCCATCTAATCAAATAAAGTGGAGCAATTACCAAAACTGAGCTCCATCCCAGTTCTGAATAACTACAAAGCCAAAACTTTCTGTCTCAGTGTGAGGAGAGGGCTGTGCTAAGACTGGAGGATGAAGACAGTCTGCATCTTAACATCTTGGGATAAATAAATGTCCATGAGAAAACAAGATATAAGCATATTCTTCTTTCAGGGTGGGAAATTTTCTCATTTTCATAAATGACTATTCACTGAATTGTATCCCACAGCTTCCCAGCTAGAGCACCAGTGAGATCAGATACTGGGAAGCAGGGTGAATAGTAGGAAAATCCATTACTTGTTTCATAAAATTATCTTTGTTAAATCAGAATAATAAAAAAATTATTGATTCATCAAATTATTAATTTTCTTCTTCTGCCTGTTCTGAGGTATCTTTGCAACATTTCAGGCTATGGGACCTGAAGTGGGGGCACACAGGCCAAGTGTGGGCAGCTCTCTGTCCTACCAACCTCGCAGCACCATCAACTTGTAAGCAGTCGGCTTTGCCTCTCATCTCCTATGCTCTGTTTCACTTACTCAATAGTTGTTTCTGGTGTTTTGTCACAGGAATGGAAAGCTGATCAACACAGTCAATACAACCAGCCAGTGTGAAAGCTGAGGCAAGAAGATCACAAGTCGAAGGGTCCTGGCCCAGGCAGCTGAGTGAGATTCTGTCTCACAATAAAAATATTAGAGCTGGCATGTGGCTAAGGTACAGTTGCTTAACATACAAGAACTCTGGGTTTGACATCAAATACTATGAAAGAGAGAAAGCAAGCAAGCAAGCAAGCAAGAAAATATTTATTAGCTATGAAATACAAATTATGCAAGAAGAGAATTACAATCAGCATTAGTGTTACTATGGTGATATTTACATTCATAAAATCACTCATATTATTTTTCAAGTATTTCTAATAATGCATTCATAGTCATTATAATAGTGCAGGTTGATTTAAGTAAAATTTCAGAAAGAACTCTAATATGAAGACTAGGAGAAGCAGGTGATGAGGGGCACAGGTCACCATGGCAGGATTAGCACTTTGTCTTCAGTAGCAAAGGATGAATATAGCATGTGCATATTTGAAAGATTGATAACCAGAAATGTAGTTTTGAAATGAGTTAATTACCAAAGGAAATGGTAAAATGTTAATGTTATGAGATGATGAGTGAAAGGAATCAGAAATGTCTATAAACATGCAATAATATTTGGTGTTTAGAGCTACATACATGTTTATTTATTAATATCTTAGGTGAATTAAAGGTAATTTCCCCTAGTGCACACATTATGCACAAGCAGACAGAAAATAATAGGAGAACATACAAAGTATCTCAATATGATTTCTCTGTGTGTGGTATTGAGTATAGAACCAATGGGCTTTTCACAGAATCAAATCTCCAATTCCATTTATTTACTTTCTCATTCTTTTGTTGTTGAGACAGGCCCTTGATCACTTACCCTTCCTAGATTTGAACTTGTAGTTCTCCAGCCTCACTTCACAGAGTTCTGGGATTCCTGGAGTGCATCACCACGCTTGAATGCAGTGATTATTAAAGAAGTGTGGTGCTCCTTGTTTATGCAATGGACTGCAGGGAGCTGAAAATTTGTGTAAAATATAATACACTATGTGCTTCTCAAGAAATTATGCTGTGAAAACCACAAAAACTCAATATAACATAAAGACTGATGAAAATCAAAGTTACTCCTCAGTCTTCCCATTTTCGATATGAGTGGGCTGAGAACTATTTTTCCATGACTTCTGACTGTCAGGCACCATCTGAAACAGCCTGGCCACTGTGCAAGAGAAAAGGAGGCCAGCAAGTGGTATGTTTTCATAAACAATCTAGTGCTCACTGCAGAAGTAACAAGAGTGGAAGAAAATCTAATTTACAAAAAAAGAAACATTTCTTCCAACTTATCCCAAATGCAAAGCTGCCCCATGCATAAAAGGCATAATAATAATAATAATACATTAAAGCAATAAAGGAAAACTATAACCATGTAAAGTTTTGTAATGAAAATTTTATTTTAGATATTTGGCTTTTAGACATAACTTCGTTTTGTCTAGGGTTGTACTACCTTCCTCATTCATCATCAGTTCTGTCCTCCTAGTTAAAAAACTGTTGGAGACTGAAGCTGAATACACATGCAGGGCTGTGGCATGGCTGAACTGGGAACAAGGAGGTACCTCAGGGGGCAAGATAGGCCACAGCTGAGGACACCTGGCTCCAACCCCAAGTTGCAGGATGGAGATTGTGGCTGCAGGCATTTAACTCGTGCAGAAGGATTCACCTGGAGATTTTCTCCTAGGACAGTTCTCCTCAATTAACATAGTCTGTTGCTTAGAGGGGTCCTTGAATCCTCCCAGAGTCCTGCTTAGGTTCCCTGCATTTTTCACTCTAATCTTTTCCTTGTTTGAATACTACATAAATACGGGCTGCCCAGAGACATTCCCTGTCTCAGCCCATAGTGTCTCAAACTCTGCAGAGGGATTTGATCCTCCTGGAGCCCTAAAAATCACACCACTTTTCTCACTTAAGCCTTCACATACGCTTGTTTGGAAGATTGGGGATCTAGGCCATGTCCCCAATAAAAAAACATGTCAAGAAAAACATTTGAGGTGAAAAGAAAAATGACTTGTTTTAGGAAAATGTTTTCTTCCTTGAAAGCTGATTGACCAAGGCTTCTTTCACCTCTTTATTTCTAAGGCTGTAAATCATAGGGTTTAACATGGGAATCACGGTGGTGTAAAATACAGCCACTGTTTTCCCTTGCTCCACGGATTCCTCTGATGGGGGCCTCAGATACATGACAAAGAGTGTCACATAGAATATGGTGACAGCTGTCATGTGGGAGACACAGGTGGAGAAGGCTTTGCGTCTGCCTGCTGTGGAATGGATCCTCAGGATGGCACGAAAAATATAAAGGTAGGAAAGAAGAATGATGAAGAGAGAGAAGGAAAGGTTGCATCCGGCCACGACAAACATGGACATTTCCTTCTTGGAGGTGTCAGAGCAGGCCAGCTTAATGAGAGGGGGGTCAGCACAGTAGAAGTGGTTGATTTCATTGGGGCCACAGAAGGCCAGGCTGTAGGTCCACATGGTCTCCATGAGGCCCGTGAGCCCCCCATATACGTAAGGCCACAGGACGAGCGCCGTGCACATGTGCTTGGACATCTTGCTGCCATAGAGCAGTGGGCGCCCAATGGCCATGTACCTGTCGAAGGCCATCACGGCCAGGAGATACATCTCCACGTGCGCCAAGGAGATGAAAAAGTAACACTGTGCCAGACAGGCAGGGTAGGAAATGGTTTTCCTGTCTGAAAGGAAAACTTCCAGCATCTTCGGGGTCACATTGGAGGAGAAGCAGAGATCCACGAGGGATAAGTGGCAGAGGAAGAAGTACATGGGTGTGTGGAGCCGGGCAGTAACCAGGATGAGGACGACCATGCCGCCGTTTCCCACCACTGTGACCACATAAACAGCCAGGAACACCAGGAAGCAGAGGAGCTCTAATTCCCGGAGATCAGTCAGACCCAAGAAGACGAACTCTGTCACCATGGAGAAGTTTCTCAGCATCCTAGCCTTCATCAAGAGACGAGAACTTTAGGTCTCTACACATTTTCTTTTAGATGGAGAATGTGGCATATTTTCTCAGTATTTTATTTTCCTTCCTTCTCCTATGACTCACTTTTGTCTCATGAGATACTAGAATGAGTGCTTTGATTTAAACCAGATCTAATGAATCATCAGTAAAAAACATCTCAACTGGTCCTAGATTTCAATGACACTGACCTTCATATTTTTTTCTAAATTTCCCTTTTCCACTTTGCCAATTAAATTCCTTGATTTGCAACTATATTTCCTACCTATTTCACTTCTATTTTCCACTTCTAATTTTTGCATTTTATTTAATTCTCAGCTATTTTTATTCTTGACTTTTGCCCTTCTTTGTGCATCAACAACTGAATACTTACTACTAAACTTAATTCCTTCCAGAAAACTAGTCACAGACCTGTAACACAAGTTTATTTCCTGATAACATTTATTTCTTTCAGACAATCTCAGATAGAATTTCTTGGTTCTTTAAGTGATAAAGTAAAATATACCTTAATTTCTTCATGGTTTAGATATAAAACAGAGAGTGTTCTATTTCAGACCCATTAGCTGATTTGGGGGAGAAAATAGAAAAAATATTGACTTCAAATTGGACAGTTACAAAGACTAAGGGAAGCCTTTCAGCAATTCCTCTAAGATTATAGTATAATTGGGACAATCTAGTTCTTCAGACCATCAGACCTACTTTAGGGTTTAGAAGTGAATTATTTTAACATGAGAGTCAACAGTAATGAAAACTGAGATATAAAAGCAAACATAAATTCTATTAATAGCCTTCTTTTCTGTTTCATGTATTAAAACTTTTGGTCTATAGTTACATTTCTTACCTATCTACTCATTTATTTTGTCTATATTTTAATTTTATTTAATCTCATGTTAATTTTAATTCTGATGTTTTCTTCTACACATTTTGAATAAGCAAATGAACGCTCACAACTGCATGTAAATTATCTTGTTTCCAGATAACAAGAAGGACAGAATCCTATAAAAGAATTTCCTTTCCTGATAGGAAACAGGAAAAACATTTGATAAAAATGTTTCCTGATTAAAAAAAAAAACATTTATTTTTCCAGGTTACATCAGATTAAAAAAATCCTTTAGTTTTTTGCTTAAGGGTACCCACAGATAAATTTAAAATATAAGTTATTTCATATTTGTAAGATATAAACACAATGAGCCCTATTACACAATGAATAGCTGCTACTTTGGGAGAAAATAAAATAAAAGGTAAATACTTGTAAAATTGTACAATTACACATCCTGTGAGAAAGCTTTCAGAAAGCCTAACATTCTTCCAGTCAATTCAGTCTACTTTAAACAATCTGAAATCTTCAGAGTGTGAGCTTTGAGTGTGCAAAACTGATAATTTTAGCACGGTAGGTTACAACTGTGAAATCTGAACTAGGTAAAGAAGATTTGTCACTCAAAACCATTACTTGGCTTCAAATTAGGGATAATTTTTTTCACTGAAAATTTTATTTCATTGAATCTCCAGGTTTATAACACCTCTCTGACTTCTCTTGTTTCTGTTCCCTTCTTGTTTCTTATATCCATCTTCCTGTACTTTATTGAAGCAAGTTCAAAAATTTCTTATGCTGTATTATTCTGAGTCATCCACTTTTTACCAGTTCCTGATCTCAAACTCAGCTCTAACTCCATGTTTGTCTGTGTACACATTAAAGTGTTTTATTAAAGTAAAGGTTTTGAATATAATAGTAATCATCACCTTTAAAAAGACAGTGATCCCCTTTTACTGCTCCTTTCATATCTCTCCCTCCTCTTTGTTTTATTATATATGCAAATCTCCTGACTCTGAATTCTGTCTGTATACAGACAGACATAAGACATGTATCTAAACTTGCATGAGTACATGTGCAGACATAGACACATACTACAGTTGAAATTGTTCTCATGCGCATGATTGAATTTTCAAGAAATTAGAAGAGTACCTCTATCTCTGCCTCTACCCCAACTATGTGCACCATTCTAGGAATGCTATAATAACCCCCAAACCGACTTTCTTTTAAAGTTGTTTACCAGGGTATGTTAGTACTCTCCAAACTTGAACATTTTGTCCTCAAGTGTTTCTCGTAACCTCAGCAGTAACGTTTATTTCACAAATCAGTTCAAAAACTTAAAACTTAATAGATTTGACTTAAAAATTATACCTAAGCTGGAAATTTTATATCCACAATTGTAGAGAAAAACAATATAGAACTTTGTGAGCATTAGGATTTCTTACCTTAAAACGTTGTTCCAGGGATTTTCCTTGAGGATTAAATTAAAAAGTATGTAGAGATCTAATAGTGTATGAAACAAGTATATACATGACAGAAAATTTTAGTTTCTTCTTCGTGTTTGTTTAATCTTTAGAGCAAGTGCAAATTGTCAGGCTTTCAGCATTGGTCCTACACACATAACCAACATCACCATTTCTGCGCAATCATTCATTTATTTATAATTACACAATCATTCCTACCAGGTAAGTGTTTGGGCTCTAATTCCAAAAGACATCTTAGTTAGTTCCCAATGTACATAAAAAATATAGATAGCCCTGCCAAAAAGATAAAGTGAAACAACCTAAAAAGAAGGGAGAAATTATGTGCCTTCAAAATTAAGGGAGAACAAATTTGCTTATATTTATACGGTTGACTGCTTTTCCCAATTGCATTTTTGAAAATGAAGATGACGTTTTCAGTTCCACAAGTTAAGTGTTCCCTGAAGGCAGCTCAGACACTCATTAGCATGGGAGTTAGAAATGATTTCAGTGTCACTTCTGGGTCTTCTGTGTTTCCCTGTGTAACATCCTTCCTTCCTGTTCTCTCTGTATCACTAGGGTTTCTGCTCTTTACTTAGCAGAAAGGCTGCGTTCTTAGAAAAAAAATAGCAAACACTTCAAAATACTTCACTGGCTTTCCCAGTATGCAGGGATGACAATTCGTATCTCCAGGAAGCACTGTAGGGATGATGCATTCATTTCAAAGCAAGAGTTTTGAGCTGCTTTTAGCCTTTGCTATTCTTACCTCACAATGTTTTGTTTTGAGAAAAGTCCAAGAATGAATGAAGGTAATCAGAGAATAAAGAATGCTATGAATTGACACAATTTCTTCCACTTTTTCTTTTCTTCATTGTGTAATTATGTATTCAAGTGTGGCTAGAGAAGATAAGACTGTCCACAGGGCCCCTTTAGAAGCTCTTCGAATTGAGCTGAAATTCCATGTGTGGAGCTCATTTTGTTCTTTTAGCACATTGAGCAGTGACATCAGGGGCAACCTCCCAAAGTCACTATGTTTCTTATTTTTCCAAAATATTTAAAAGTATTGATACTAATTACTTAACGCTTGGTGTCTCGTAAGTGGTTGATAACAGGAATCCAGTACACACAGTATGCATCTGTTTAAATAATTCATTCAGTGTGTGTGTGTGGGGAGCTAACAGTGGTCTTTCCACTATGTCACATATGCTCAACAACATCTTTAAGCCTTGTTAAGACCAGAAATCACAGAACTTACTCAGAAAATTCATTCTCCATATATGGCTTGTCTAGAACAACTCTGTTATCATCTCTGTTTTTCCAAGGGTTCTTCAAGGAAATAAAGCCCACAGAAGCGTATGTATACATAGTGTATTATAGATAATGTATTGCATACATGTATAATACATATTACATATATATTGAACATAAAGTATATAGTATTATCATAGGAAATGACATGCAACAGTGAAGCCCAGAGTGCCATGGGTTATGCTGTTTGGAAACGGGAAAACATGAAAGGCCCACGGTATAGCTCAGTCTGAATCTGAAGGCATAAAAAACGAGGGCAGCCTAGTCCGGATGTGAGTGGGGAGCTGTGACAACCTGGAGCACCAACACACAGTGATAGAGGATGGATACTTTCCCGCCAGCAGGGGGAGCCGCGCTGCTTTCCTTCCGCTGCTCTCTGCTCTACAGGCTTGCTGTGTGCAAGTGCCTGCCTAGGCCTCTGAATGGGAAGTCTCGGTGGTCACTTTCCCTGCTCACACGTTCATCTCTTCCAGAGAATCATTCATAGGCACACGTAAGATAGATGTTTACCTGAGCTCTCTCAAAGCAAATTTCAATGACTTTTTTTTTTAAAGCTTTTTGTAAAGAAATAATATAAGTTTTAGATAAAATTCTGGGTTCCCTAAAATAATTTATTCAAGAAAAAATAATGCACACCTACTTAATCTATGTCTGTCCCAGTACAAGGTGAATTATAGGTGGTCTCAGCAGGCTGATACCTTTATTCCAGCTGCCTGTTAATTCAGCACAGCACTTGATGCAATTTCTTATTTATTTTAAAATGATGCACTGGAATGTATATTTATGAGTTTAATATCAGCCATAAATGTCAAGAGCATTTCGTTCACTCATATTTACTTCTGAAAAGCACTGATGCCTTATGACTGATAATGTGTTTCCCCAGTGCCACTGGTTTGTCCAAGGTAATTTTTTTACCTTTCCTATTGTGGAGCACTTGTTCTCTTTGTCTGTGAATGTTTGTTAGGTATTTCACCCTGCAATGATTACTGAACTTTTATTTTGTAGTGCACGAGGCTGTAAAACTCAGACATGGATGACGTAATTAAAAGACCAGAAGAATAAAGGGGCTGGTTTTGCAAAGCTAAATATGTATGAAAGGTTAAAAAAAAGTATCAAAGTATGCATTTTACCAGGATCTAATAAGCAATTAAATGTGTAAATTTCAAAAATAGCTGTTTATCTGCTTTAACATAATTTATGAGCAAGCTAATTTCCAAGTGAAAATATTTAAATAATAATATAAAATTGAAAAATTTACATGGAGTAATGTAGAATGAGTGTATCAGAAAATGTGACTGTGTAGAAAGTATTTAGCAGAAAAGTCAACTCCACGGTAGAAAGAAAGTTTTGAGGAAAAGCATGCCTATTGTGAAGAGGGGCTAATTATTCTCTGGGGCTTTTCCTTTCTGTCACATCTACATCTGTGTCCTCAGAGTGGTGACAGGAGCTGCTTGATTTTCTCCTCTCTAGTCTAAAATGACATTGTCGCAGAAGCTGTGGGTGAGCCAGGGAGAGTGCATGTTGAACGGACAAGTTTACATCCTGCACAATCATAAGGCTGGTTTCAGTTTACTCTGAGTAAACTGATTTTCTTTTCTGGCATTAGCATTTTTGCATTCTTGCATTACAGTACACAACAGACTGGAAGGCTTCTCTTTCCAGTTTCACAATCTTTACAAAACTATGTTAGTTTAATAAAACAGAGATGAGAAAGGCATGTAGTACTTTTCAACCTAAAAATGTGGAATATCACTGATTGTCCCTGCTACAGTCACAGTTATTTAAGGACACTCTTTTTTTTTTTTTTTGTAAGAGCTTAATCCAGAAATGATTCACTGAAAATAGTGACATTCTGGGAGTCTGTTGCGACGGAAGTAGAAAAGCACCTCATAGAAAGTGATTTTCATAAGTGGATGTCAAGCACTCAGAGGGAAGTGTAGTAATAGATTTTTTTATTCTGTAGGTGACAGCAAGTTTTCTCAGCATGCTCAAGGACATTCACCCAAAAATACAGATTAAAGCTCTGCATATTAAATCTATGGCATTCTTTGTTCTTAAAAATCAGATAATAGCAAGCATTTAAAAGTTTCTTCATACATGTGTACATATATAACCACATAAATATTTTTCTATATACAAAGCATTTTTCTGAAAACTTGAAAAAATGATAATGAAGTCACTACCAAATAAGAATGTATGATAAGAGGTGTGGAAAGAAATATTTTACTGTTACATTGTAAGCTTCTCTTAGAGATTTCAGTATAAAGATGTGTAATGATTATTTACCAAATTGACATACATAGCTTTTCACCCTTCATACAAACATGGCATTTAGGTGTCATATGCAATTGTAAAATATTTGTACCCATGCATTTTATGTTTACTATTATAGATTTCCATCATGAATATAAATTAATTTTATAATAAATTGTATTAAGTTGCATAATGTTTTCATAAATAAATTTTTTATCGGTACTGGGGACATAAATAAATCTTTAATTCATAAAGAAAAGTAATCATTGATTTTTGACTTTATTTGGAAAGAACACTCCTTCTGACAAGTTTTTGAAAAGCTTGGTACACATCCTTGTTCCATAGACTATAAATGATGGGGTTCACTATGGGGTTACAAAGGTGTAGAGCACAGTAATGATTTTGGGCTGCCCCACTGACTTGTCCATGGGAGGCTAACACACATGCAGAACAGGGTCCCATAAAACACAGCGACTGTCAGCAGGTGAGACCCACAGGTGGAGAAGGCTTTGTGCCTGTCCTCCGCAGAATGTACCCTACAGACAGCAGTGAGAATGAAGAGCTAGAAGATAAGGATGATGAGGAGGGAGTTGGAAAGGTTGAATCCCACTACAACAAACATGGAGGTTTCCTAAATGAAAGTGTCCGAGCAGGTGAGGCAGATGAGGGGAGGGTCAGCACAACAGAAGTGATAGACAATATTGGAGCCACAGCAGGCTAAGTGATATATCCACATGGTTTCCATCAGGCCACTGAGGAACCCATAGACATAGGGGACAGCAATGAGGTGAACACTCCTCTGGACATCTTGCTGCAAAGGGCTACAGATGGCGACGTATCTGTCATGGGCCATCACTGCCAGCATACAGTATTCAGAGATCACCATGGCAATGGAAAAATAGCACCGCATTAAGCAAGCAGCATAGGAAATGGCTTTCTTCTCTGATAAGAAGTTCACCAGCATCTTGGGAGTGACGTTGGTAGAATAGACCAGATCCAAGCAGGACAAACTGGCAAGAAAGAAGTAAATAGGCTTGTGAGGCAGGAATCTAGGCAGATCAGGACCATCATCCCAGGGTTCCTCCCAACAGTAATCGAGTAGATCACCAGGAACAGCTCTGCGTAACCAGGTCTCGGTGTATGCAGTAATGAATTATACAATGACATTTATTTGTTAAAACAATCAATAGAAATGAAGTTCTATATAACATATCACTACTTCAAAAAGGTCGCATTGTTTTTCTGTGTATTAAAGTGATGAAATGTAAACTAGATATAAGTTTAAGAGAATTGGCCACTTCAATGATTTTGATTCGTAGTGAATATATCTCCACATATGCTTATTTTTATTATATGAAAATGCAAAAGCATAAATTGATTGTTATTCATGATTGTTTAGTTTCTGTTGTTGGGAAGATAAAGAGGTGCCATTTACCTTACATTTGTATCCAGTCACTTAGGTTTGAGCTTAGTAATGCAAATGTGAGAGGCAGCCAGGTAGCACAGAACTGCTGTTGGTTACTAACCAGTCTTGGGCATTAGGTTGCCTGTGTATAAGGTGCCTGCAGCCCTTTGGGATTGGATGCCTATGAAAAAGCAAGAGGAAGTGGAAGGCAAGGAAATGGTTGAAGAAAACAGAAGTGACTAAAGTATAAGTTCAGGAATTGAGCTCAAAAATCAACTCCACTGGGGGCTGGGGATTTAGCTCAGAGGCATAAGCGCCTGCCTTGCAAGCAGGCAGTCATGAGTTCGATCCCCAGCACCGATAAAAAGGAAAAAGACAAAAAAAAAAAAAAAAAAAAAAAATCAAGTCCACTGAGCCTGAAGACAAAGAGTTATGCTGAAATATACAAACTGCTAAGGGGACCTCAGAGTAATTTTTCAGGAAAAAACACTTGCTTTTTCCATTCTGCTTTAGAGACTCCAGCCTGTTCCTCGTCTGCTGAGTTTTCATTTCATTGTCTCACAAATACTCGAGCAAGATGTGTTACTCAATGACAAGGCACAAACTTGTTACAGGAGGTGATCTGCAGGAAGGCTTGATATTTTCTGTGTGTCAATAAAAATTCTTTTCAGTCTTCACTTAAAACCTAGTTTCTTTAACTTGATGTCATGATTTTCTTTATGGTATTTAGCAGCCTCATCTATATAATGTCAGATTTGACTAATTTCCAAAGTCTTCATCACTTTTAATATCCTAATTTTTCACTCATCAGTTTGCAATCGCTATTTAGGTAACTCCTAGTAATAGTAAATTTCCCCTCAAACTTTCTCTCTCTGGAAACTTAAAAGAGGTTTTAAAAAGTTCTATGAGAGTTTTACTTTTCCCAGAATGAATATGGCTCCAGCTTATTTGTCTCATTTTTCAATAAATTGTTGCATCTTATTTGATTTTTACTTTTTTGATCATGAGATTGTTCTTTCTACAAATATTATCAAATATTAACAAGATATTATAAAACTGCTAATATGTATTTTCAATAATGAATGAACGATGACAATTTTATTTGTGATGAAAATTATTATAAATACATAATTAGAGTGCAATTATATGTTTAATGATCATTCTAAACAAAAAACCTGAACTGACTCATTGTACCTGTCTGAGGATCTGGCAAGTGCCAGAGCAGGCTGTTTGTATCATTCAAAATTCTCAAAGGATCACCATCAATGATGAAGATTACAAAACAAAAAAAGACAAGAAAGGTTAAGTCCAGAAGACACTGTCCTCATTCCTATGACCCCAGGAAAGATCTCTCAGAAACACCAGTGGTCTGGGACAGAATCTGCCCAAAATGACTTATACCTGCTTATAATTGGGAGATTTATCCTTAAGATATTTTTAACTCACCAGGAACAAATGAACACATTATTACTACAAAAGATAACTCCAGGGAAAACAGAGTAATTGGCATATACTTTCACCTGTTAGGATCTTGGGAGGTGAGCAGTGTAGTTGCAATAGTTTGTCATCAGTTTCAGTTGGTCGCTCTGAGTGATTGAGAATTTATTCTCATGAAATTACTGCATTATAAGTCACCATTCATCTAGGTAAATGAATAAAACAACCAAGACAATTACACAATTTTGACACACACATGGAATTTGATGTTTCAGTGATTCCATCTAAGTATTAATCTGGTATTGAGCAATGACTTCAAAAAACTGCTAGAATCACACATCGAATTTATAAAGTCTGTTGAATTTAATGATTTAAACAAGACCACAGAATGAGTTATAGCAGTGCTAGTTGAGGTTGTTAGATTTAGGTATTGGGAAATATTGTTTTATGGAAAATCTGATCATTATGCAAGCTAGCAAAATATTGTTTGTCAATGTATAAAATTAAACAGGAGAAAGGTCAAAACACTGCATATCTAGCTCCTTCTACGTGTCAAGTATTCAATTTCAGTGCATGCAACAGTAACAAATTTAACCAAGATATGTTACACATGTTCAAGCAGTAGTTTGTGAAGGAAAGGAAAGGGACACCTAAGCGCTCCTCATGAGGTACATTCTGCATATGATGTACTACTGACATCAGAGCTCTGACCTGGCTTTTCATAGACACCCACATTATCTCTCACTTCCTCTCTCATTCATTGGCTTTTCTGCCAAGCCTTTCCAAACTTGAGGTGTTCTCCAAGGGTTTATCCACTACTGCGAATTCTATTTCTCCCAGCTTTCCCCCAGTTATTGTCTACTTTTTAAACACCAGCTTATGTGTCATCCCTAGGGGAAGACTGCTCCTAGTTACAGTAATTTTTGCATAAACCACCATAATGGTTTTCTGGTTCCCTTGTTCTATTTGTTACATTTAATATTAATTTTAAATGTAATTTTCTATGCCTCTGATATTTTCCCCTTCCAGGCTTCTACTCTAAAAAACACCCTGATATTTTATATACATTATAATACACAGCTCTCAGTAAGTGCTTGAAATATGATGAAAGGCAAAATAATTTATTTAGTGTATTTATTGCAAAAATAATGAATCAGATAAGCAAATCCAAAACACTGTACAGTTCTCTTCTGTTAGAAACCCTAATTATACATAATTTAAAGAGAAAAATAAAATATAAATAGTAGAAAACAGTCAGGTATTTTGCAAATGAACATTTCACATTAACAAAAATATGAGTAATTGTTGGGCGCAGGCGCTCAACATACCATACCCCACCCGGGACTAAGGACCACGCCAGCTTCCACAATGCGCTACGTCCCTCTTTAAATTAGCCAACCCGTGCGCACTTCGTGCTCACTCCGTACTCTGTGGCAACTCCTGATTGGCCACAGCTGGATATAGTAGCCAGAGCCTGCGTCCCATTCCCGCCCTGCTTCCTCGTGGCAGCCTGTGATTGGTCACGGCCAAATATATAAACCAGAGCCCGCATAAATAAACCAGCAGTTAACTGTCGTCCACAAGAGCATCTCCTGTCTCATTGGTCCTGCGCCGGTCAACTGGTGGCCTGTACAGGGAGCGCAGAGCGCTGAGACCCTCTCTCCCGGAACGCTGAGACCCTCTCTCCGACAGTACGGGGAACAAGACTCTCTCTCCAATGGAACAGAGACGTTAACAGGTAAAACCATCAAGCGCCGATAGCAGGGGCTACTCGGCGGGCGGGGGCTGACAGGTTAAACTGCTCAACGTTGGTAGCGGGTGCTACGCAACAGGCTGCCGGGCCAGATGGCGGGGGCTATCGGGCAACCTTGGGCGGACGTGTCGCAAGGGTGGAGGAACTCATAAAGAGAGTTCCCGGGGCCGTAAAGAGGCCGGTTTTGGGGGCGCCGTAAAGGGGCGCGGGGACTAAGCTGTCCCTGTAAAAAAAAAAAAAAAAAAAAAAAGGAAAAAGGAAAAAAAAAATAAAATAAAAAGAAACTCTTGAAATTCCGGTTAACATGGGTAACACCGCTACTCAGCCACTGTCAGTCACCTTAAGCGACTTACTGAGAGAAAAGGGATTACAAATGAAACGAGAACAAATTCAAAACTTCCTCGATCAGGTCGATAAGGTAGCACCTTGGTTTGGTCCCACGGGGTCCATTACCATCCCCAGCTGGGATAAATTAGGGAGAGATCTGGACTTTGCAGCAGAAAAGGGCCTCCTGGAGCCAGGAGTCAGACCCCTTTGGGCAGTGGTGAGGGGCTGCCTTGCAGACACCTCTTGTCATGACCATATAAGGGCTGGCGCCATGGCGCTTGATTACCATCAGGCAGAATCCTCCCGTGAGCAATCTCCCGAGCCCAGTGTTGCAGGGGAGGCAACCGCACCCAACCCAGAAACAGAGGACTCATCAGATAATGAGGGGGAGGAAGGAGAAGTATACAAAATGGCGGATGCTGACACCACCGAAAGAGGGGAAGTCACACACACGCAGTCGAGAGGGCCCTACTCTGAGGCCATAAATGAGCTGCAACGCAGGATTTCTCAGAGTAAATGGGTCAATGAAAGCGAGTACGGGATCCCAGGGCCGCCCCGTATAAGACCTACGGCTCTACCTCCCGACCCGCATCTTGCAGGGGGCCCAAGTCGAGCCCGCCGCAATTAAGGGCGCGCCAGCTTGGAGGCCCCAGGGATCCTTCTGCACCCCTATCTGGGCAAGGGTCCTCCAGTTTACCGCCTGTGACCCCCTGGATGGATACTCCCAGGAGATATTATGGGGATTCTCCCTGGCCACCATAAACACCACAAATATGACATTTCTAAATTGCTCCACCGCAACCTGTTATATGTTATAATGCTGGGATAACAGTACACTTTCAGCTGTTGTTATGCAGGTACTCCAGTTCGTACCGATTCCAGTTATGACGGACCCAGATGAGTTTCCTGTGATCCAGCTCGGGCCAACTCTCCAATTGGCTTTCATAAAGGAATGGGCGGGAATGGGGGCTCTGGCTACCATGACTACACTTGCCGCATTCGGCAGTCTACTCCTGCTCTGTCAGATTCGCAGACAAAGGAATAGGGTCAAAGTATCAAACAAGCATTGCTGATCATGGAATCTGGTCAAAGTCCGGCAGCAGGGCTCGCCATGCTGTGACGCAGGTGTGAAGCAAAGCATCGCAGGGGGTGTTGTCCTTGGCCAGGAGACACCCCGGTCCCCATGGTGGTGAGCATGTGGGTTGGGCTCATAAAACAATACTCCCGCCCCCTCCAAAAGAGCACCAACGAGTAGTGAGGCACTGTCATGACTGCAGCGTGACACCTCACGAGGGGCACCGACCTCTGGAGACCCTGCGTCAGTTACAAAGAAAGGGGGAGATGTTGGGTGCAGGTGCTCAACATACCATACCCCACCCGGGACTAAGGACCACGCCAGCTTCCGCAATGCGCTACGTCCCTCTTTAAATTAGCCAATCCGTGCGCACTTCGTGCTCACTCTGTACTCTGTGGCAACTCCTGATTGGCCACAGCTGGATATAGTAGCCAGAGCCTGCGTCCCATTCCTGCCCTGCTTCCTCGTGGCAGCCTGTGATTGGTCACGGCCAAATATATAAACCAGAGCCCGCGTAAATAAACCAGCAGTTAACTGTCGTCCACAAGAGCATCTCCTGTCTCATTGGGGCTGCGCCGGTCAAGTAATCATGGGATTAACTGATAGAGGTAAAAGCATTTTATGATGTCAATACCCATAGACGATGAACTGTATCACTGAGCAAGGAACAGAAAAATGGAACTGCCTTGATAACTTTTCTCTCATTGCTGAGACAATACCGATTTCCAAAGTTAAAGGAGGAGGAAAGATTTATTTAGTTCACAGTTTGTGGAGGTTTCACTCTGTAATTAGCTAGCTCCAAGGCAGGGTACAACTGTGAGGGGCAATAGTCCAGAGAGCAGAAGATACAAAAGTAACCAGAGCAAAAGTGAGGGAGAACATCTCCTTTCTTCTTTCACACTGCATACAGGTTAATCTCTGTAGGGTAGGTCCTCTCCATCCTCCGGTGTAGACAGCTGCCTTACGGCAGGTCCTCTGTACCCTAGGATGTGAAATTATCAAGTCACTTAGTCAAACTTTATACTTCTCAAGTTGACACAATGATTCAATCTCCAGCTCTAGAGTCAGCTGCCTTGGAAAAACCCACCCAACAAGACTGTATGAGGCTTTGGGGTGACATCCAGACACAAGCCATAGCAGGAGATTTTTTGCCAGGATATAGGATGTTTATGAAAAATATACAAGCAATGTCATAAAACCTGGTGTACGGAGCCCCTCTGAGATGGGGGACAAGGGCTGAATATCCATTCTCAATATTTCCACTCAGTATGACACTGTCAGTCTAAGGCACTGCAATAATGAAGGTAAAATAAATAAGACCCATAAATGTTGCAAAGGAGTAGAACTTCTTAAATCTCGGATGGCATGAGAGAAATATTAAGGGGTGAAGAAACAAATAAGAACTCAAATATAATTAGAAAGGGAATCAGCAAAATTTGTGGACATTAAGCTCACCATCACACTCAGGTAGCACATATCCTAGAGACAAGCAGCTAGGGAGTAGACAGTGAGTCGTGTGGTTTCTCAGGGTCTCAGAGGTCAGGATTCTAATGATTCCTGGGGTTCAGGCACATTATTATCCAGGATGTGCTAGGATAGGAACATGTGATTTTTAATGTTGCCTTAGCTAATTTGAAAAAAATTTTTTTCATGTACACATACCCATATGCACAAAAAAACCAAATGATAATAAATGGAGACACTATTTTTAATTAATTAATGTCTAGAAAATAAAAATAATACAATGGAGGATGTGTCTTCTTTCTAAGAAAGAAACTTAGAATATATTATAAAGACTTAGAAAGTATTATTAGAAATAACTTAGAAAATATTTGGGCCTAACAGAGGACCTTGTGAGAAACAATGTACATATATATGTTTGTGTATATCATATTTATATAGTATATATATATATATATATATATATATATATATATATTTATATATGTGAATAGGTCGCAGTCCCCTCCAGTTCTGTTTCTTCTTGTTGATTTTAGTCCTTACATTCAAGTTAATCTTTTCAAAGTCTAATGAAATGGAAAGCCATCCTCACACAGTAGAGCTGGAGGAAGAAGTGGGCTTCTGTACCCACAGAGCTGCTCAAGCCTAGGAAAAGGCTAATCAGTCTGCCTTTTTCCTCTCCTTTATTAATCCTTCCTTCCCTTCAACTTCACAAGAAACTGGAGACCACTGACCTGAGCCTGTTTTACTCAGTGAGCACCAAGATGACCAGGCAAGGGCTTCTGTAAGGACCCTTCAACCAAAAGACAGATGATAGAATGGGGGGAAGGGACAGGGCAGAGCACAGGTTTCTGTTGTTTGCTGGAGTAAACAGTAAAAATAAACACACTGAAATATCCCAGAAATAATCTTTGGAACTTGTCACACAGAACAGAGCTTCTCCAAATTGTACATGCTTACGAGTGACTTGGGGATTTGACTAAAATTTGAATTTGGAGACAAGATCTGAAGCACAGAATGTGATTCTGCATCTCTAAGCATTTATGCAAGACATCACCCTGCCTGATACATAACTGAGAGACAAACAAAATAATATCTCTGGAACATTGAAGACATGTCTATATAGGACACTGAACTGCATTTGTCACAAAACAGAGCAAAACAAAACTAAACGCACTCGAGTCACAATGATAGAGTTATGCTTTATTGAAAAGTGGAAGCACTGACACTGTCTTGGTGGATACTGCATCTGACGACATTCCTCAGGGCCTGCTTCACAACTTTGTTCCTCAGACTGTAGATTAATGGATTAACCATGGAACTGATGAAGACAGCTAGTATTTTAGACTGTCCAGCAGTCTCTTCTGTTGGTGGCCTCACATACATGCAGAAGAGAGTCCTGTGAAACAAGGTGACAGCCGTCAGGTGGGAACCACAGGTGGAGAAGGCCTTGCACCACTCCTCTGCAGATGGGATACTGAGAATGGTGATGGTGACAATGCAGGTGTAGGTCACCAGGATGATGCTAAGAGAAGTGAACAGACTGAAGCCCGCAGAGATGAGCACAGCGTGTTCCTTGGCATAAGTGTTTGAGCAAGAGAGCTTAATGAGGGGTGGGTCCATGCAGTAGAAGTGGTTGATGACACTGGTCCTGCAGAAGGTCAGGCGGAAGGTTAGGATGGCCTAGAGCAGCCCATCTAAGGCATAGGGCAGTGCAGCTAGGCTGATAAACCCATTGAGACATCTTGGCAGTGTAGCGCAGAGGGTCACAGATGGCCATGTAATGGTCATAGGCCACTGAAGCCTATGTAAAACTCCATGAGCAGAAGGACAATAAAAATGTAAGACTATGAAGCAGCCAGCAAAGGAAATGGTCTTCTTGTCTGATAGGAAATTGGTCAGCATTGTCAGGGTAGCATTGGAGGTGTAGCACAGGTCCACCAGGGCCAGGTGAGTGAGGAAGTACATGGGCGTGTGAAGGCGGGAGTCCAGTGTGCTCAGCACTATCCTGCCGAGGTTGCCTAGCATGGTGACAAGGTAAGCAAGCAGGAAGAGCACGAAGAGCAGAGGCTGGAGCTCTGCGCGGTCCATGAGCCCCAGCAAGATGAATTCTGTGACTGCACTGCTGTTGGTGATGGGCATTTCCTCAGAGCCAGGATCTCTGGGGGGAACCAGGAAAGCCAAGCCAACCTAAGATACAAACCATGTTAATGACTGTGGACATCATTTTCTCCTTAAAATGCAGGATCCACAAGGAATTTCATTGTAATCTGATTCTATGTTTCTACTAAACCATGATTTCACTTATTTTTATTAAATTACTATATTTCTATCACTGTACTCATACATACGTAGACACTAGTACCTGTATCTATGTCTATATTCTTAAATAAAACTGACCTCACTCTGCCCTCATTATCTTGGGGTTCTCAATGTTTATCCTACAAGCATCAGATTGAAAGCCAGTTTAGTGATGAATTTTTCACCCTCTACTCCACATATATGAAACTGATTTAACATCCTTTTACACTACATTTCTAGTGTACCAAATATGCCTCTAATTTATTCATAGGACATTTCATCACAGTAATTTTTTTAATTTTTAGTTTTTCTATGTTAGGTCTTGAAGATGGAACAAAATCCAAGTTGTTATTTTATCAAAGTTCCTCATCTAATACATAATTTTTTTAAAAAAAGAAACTGGCAATCTGAATGGATGAATGATTGTTAGCCATGAACATAACATATGTGCATCCCTTAGAGCTTTTTGTGATGCTATGTAATAAGGAAAAATGAGTGATTTGTGAAATTTTGTGTAGGAATCAGTTTTTAGTGAGCTTGTTATTGAAGCATATTTACAGATACTTTATTGTAGAATATCCTATGTACATTAGTAGATTCTTCATATTTGATGTTTCCAGAGACTCCTAGCCAAGTCTCTACAGACTGAAGCTGGGAAAAGCATTATAATGACATCCTAGAGAGCTGCTGTAGGAGTGACAGTGGCACAGTGCTTGCCTCAGCTACACAAATACCTGGGATTTGATGACCAGAGCTGGAAAAGGAAGAAGGAAGGAAGGAAGGAAGGAAGGAAGGAAGGAAGGAAGGAAGGGAGGGAGGAAAAGAAAAAAGGGGAGGAGGGAGGGAGAAGAGGAAACGTGCATGCTTATCAAATAAGTGGAAAAAATAACTATCAAATAGATGAATTTTTACATGATGTTTTTAGGATTGTGACAGCAATGAGTTGACATATTTTTCAATGAAATTGTATGGAGTTAACATCTAAGCTGTTTAGGTACTAGAATCCCTCTAACTTTTTTATTTCTCCTAATAACACAACCATTTAGCCCTGAATCCCTTCCTCTTTTCTCTCAAGATATTTAAAATTTTTGCCTTTTCCCTTGTATTTAAAATCTCTTAAAAACTTTTTTCCCTAATTTTTGTCTCATTTCAAATTTAGTCACCACACTCATGTCACTGTAAGTTTTCAGGTCAGTAACTAGGAACTGTCTTTTTAATTGTGTATTTCCTTTATCAAGAATGCTGAGTACCTGAGGAACATTTTTAATAAGCTAGTAATAGCAGATGGGTTCTATGAGTCTTTAAGCACATTTACCAAGTTTCCATTTCTAGGCTTAACTCTTGCCATGAATTAGCAAACACAATATGTACATGATTCTATTTGACACATGCTGTCATCATCATGGTGCTTTTGAGAAAAACAAATTACCAAAAGTTGAATCAGGAGGACGCACTGCTAAGTATAGGATCTGCTCAAATTTTCTGCTTTATGAATCTCTTTTTAGATTCTGCTGGTGATATTTTCCTCCCTAAACCTAGGCTGTGTTATCAGACTCCAGGATCAGAACCCGCAGGCCTCCATGGGGATGAAGCAGCTGGAGAGGAGGACAGTCAGGACCCCGCAGAGCACTCACACTCACTGGAAGCAGAGCTACACTGTTGGCCCTGCTCCCCAGGCTCCCTCCTCCTGGCCGGCTCCACACCTCAGATCACTGGCATCCAATGTGCCTGGGAAATATTTCAAGTAGAAGAGAAGATGGTGTACGTTGGTGTTAGAAGTAGGTTGAAAGCTCTGGATACCACGCTGATTCTGCAGTGTAAAAAAAGCTGGATTTCTCCCATTTGAAAGCTATGATGGTACTGTCTGTCCTGCCTCTTGAGTCACTGCTCAGATCAGCTAAGTAACAAGTTTCATAACAGGGACTCAGACTAGTGTGTGATTGTGCACTGTAGCTGCGGGAAGGAGCACAATTTCAAAAAGGTTTGCCCTGCTGCATTCTTCCTAGTAGACAAAGTCTGAATTAATTGTCAGCTAATAAATGGAATAAGTTAAAAATAAGATCAGAAGAAGGAAAATATTTATTTTAAGAACAGTGTTCTCTGGAAAATAAAGAGAGGATGCAAAGAACCTGTGTGATCTGCCTTTGGATGTCCCAGTGATCCTGTAGTCCAAAATTCATGTTTTTGAAAAATACTGCAATGTAAATGTAGTATGCTATTGGAGACCACTGCGAAGCAGCTCAGAGAAGGATTTAAATTTTACTAATTTGCTTTCTATGTTTATCTGTGAGTCTATCCTAGGCTTCGGCCCATTGCCTGGTGACAGGAGCTGCTTCATAGTAAGTGAACCTCTATGAATCACTGGTCTTGGCTGAGGCCTGCAGTGGTCTGTGAGGCCAGAGATACCTCAAATGGAAAGATAAGGTCACAGCTGCAGATACTTGGCTCCAACCCCAATTAACAAGGTAGAGACCGCAGCTGCAGGAATTACTCCTACAGGCTCACTTCTACCATGTCTTCATGATAAGACAATGCTACTGAATTTACTTGATTCTTTACTTAGAGACATCCTTGAAGTGACTCCCAAGGTCCTGCTCATTGCCTGCGCTTTCCTCAGTCTCTCCACCCTTTGTCCTTGGTCCTAATTAAAGTGGGCTGATCCAGAGAAGTCTTTGTCATTAGCCCTCAGAGACTTGAGCTCAACTAAAGGGTTTTGACCCTCCTGGAGCCCTAAAAAAATAATAGAATTTGTCTCTTTTTATTTAACCTTTGCCATACACTCATTTGGGAGATCAGGGATCTATGTCAGGACCCAATAGTATACAGATTTCAAACATAAAATACAGATTCTTCAGAGCACAGTGAAGTAATATACTTTTTTTATCTTTATTTTACTTTTATTTTAAAGAGATTAAAACAAAACAGAATATAACAAAGCAGATCAGAACAGAACAGTGTGAGCAACACAGTATTTCATTAGAAGACAACCTATAATTAACGGTGACTACCATAATGTCTCTTTCTTTGAAATAGTTGAGCATAACTTCATATACAATAACATCAAACATAACAAAATAGTATAAAACCATTAAAGAGAATGAAAGTATTACAGGGCATTCAGAACCAAATAACAGAAAATGAGCAATGGCTACTACATTATCTCATTTTTCATAGAAAATTTGTTTATACTATCACACATAATACAATCCAATACGATACAACATGATAGAACCAATGGAAACAGAAGAGCAAAAGCATGGTAATACTTCAGAGTAAGATGATATTAAAACAGCACTGGCTGTTACTATGACTTGTGTTCTTCAAAATACCTGTTCATATCATCACAGATAATAAAATCAAACAAACCAAGATAAACCCACTCCAACTAATGAATGCAATCATTATAAGCCTTCAAAACAATGAAATGGGGAATCACGATTACCATAAACTCTTATGTACTCTTACAATTTCTTACACTAGAGAAACTATATGGTTTTTATATACGTGAGTTTGATTTATTTCACTTATGAGAATGGTCTCAAGTTGTGCCCATTTATTTATAAATATCTCATTGTGATCATTCTTTCTAGCTCAGTAGTACTCCATTGTATAAAAATACACAACATTTTTTAACCATTCCTCAGTTGATGGACACTTAGGTTCTTTCCAAGATCTGGATATTACAAATTGTGCTGCTATAAACATGGGTGCACATAGATCATTGTGGTATGCTATTTTCAGTTCTTCTGGGAATATACCTAGAAGTGGAATAGCTGGGTCAAATGGGACTTCCAATCCCAGATTTTTGAGAAATCTCCAGACTGACCTCCACATTGGCTGCATCAGTCTAAATTCCCAACAACAGTGCCGGAGAGTTCCTTTTCCCCCACAGCCTCTCCAGCATTTGTTATTGGAAGTTTTCTTGATCCTGGCCATTTTTTCTGGAGTGAGATGGAATCTCAGTGTTGTTTTAATTTGCATTTCTCTAAAGATTAATAATGATGCACATTTTTCATGTATTTATTTGTCATTTGTATTTCTTCATATGACAACTGTGTATTCATCTCAGATGCCCATTTTTGGATTGGGTCCTTGAATTTTGGGAGTATGATTTTTTAAAAAAATTCTTTATATGTTTCAGACAGAAGTCCTTTGTCTGAGGAACAGTTCACTAAGATTTTTTCCCAGTGTGTGGGTTTTCTTTTCACTATGCTGGAGATTTCTTTTGACATGCAGAAACTTTTTAATAAGAGGTGATTCCAGTTATTGATTCTGGGTTGTATTTCCCATGTGGTTTGAGTCCTGTTCATGAATTCTCTACTTACCTCTATGTCTTCAAGATTTTACCCAATTCATCTTCCAACAGTTTTGGTGTTTCTGTTTTAATATTCAGATCTTTGATTCATTTAGATTTTAGTTTAACATACGGTGATAGGCATGGGTCTAGTTTTAGTTTTCAGCATGTGGAGAGCCAGTTTTTCCAGCGCCATTTATTAAAGAGACTGTCATTCTTCCAGTGAACATGTTTGGCCCCTTTATCAAAGATAGGGTGGTTGAATGTGTTTGTAGTTGTGGTTGTATCTTCCAATGTATTCCACTGATCTTCAGATCTGTTTTTACTCCAGTGCCATGTTGATTTTACTACAGTAGATTTGTAGCATAACTTCAAGTCAGAGATTGTGATGCCTTTTGCCTTGCCTTTGCTGCTTACAACAGTCTTTGCTATTCTAGTTCTCTTTTCGCTCCAGATGAATTTTAGGAGTGATTTCTCTAGATCTATGAGGTATGTTGATGGTATTTTTATTGGTATTGCATTGAATCTGTATAACAGTTTTGGGAGAATGGCCATTTTCACAATATTCTTCCTATCCATGAGCAAGGAATGTCTTTCCATTTTCTGAGATCATCTTCAATTTCTTTTTTTCAGTGTATTATAATTTTCACTGTATATATCTTTTCTTCTTTTGTGAGATTAATTCCTAAGTATTTCATTTTTTTTTTTGGATGCTAGTGTGAAGGATATGGCTTCTCTTATTTCTCTCTCTGTGATTTTGTTGTTAGTATATAGAAATGTTATTGATTTTTGAGTACTGATTTTGTAGGCTGGTTGGTACTTAAAATACCATGCATTATTTCTCTAAACCTTTGGGCAGAAAGTAACTGATCAGAGACCTTTTGTCTCCTTTGATAACATACTCATGAGAATGTGACACTCATTCTTTTGCATTAAGTACAATATTAACAATGGAAACATCAGTTTTAAGACACTTTATAGATTGAGCATTCAAGGATTATTGTGCAATGCATTATAGGATTATGCATGAGTCTTTAGAATTAAACCAAACTACCGAAATATGAAATAAGTCATCTGACTTAGTCAAATTCTAAAAGAACATATTATTAAAAAATTTCTTATTCCTATATGGCAAAACAGAATCATGTCACAATTCTTGCTAAATGGGCAAACACTCCTTTGATGCTGGCATACAGTGATGCCTTTGTTTACTGAAATGTTCATCGAGATTCAAAACACTTGATATCTCCCTTCATTGTTAACTGTGTGGAAAGGCAACAGGAAAGGAATTAACATTCCAGATAATTTAATCAAGTACTGTAAGTACTCTGGAAACATCCAAGAGCTCTTGAAATTCACCTTAGACATTCTCTAATGTGAAAGCTTCCTGCCTCTGCTCAGTCCTGCAAAGACTCTAAGAGTTTGCATTTCAGCTCAGTAAAGGTCTCCTTGGCATGTATTCGTGGTTCAGTCTGAAGTAGAAAAACGGATTTAGTGTCTGCTCTTTTATGAAAATATTTTCAGTTAGCTTTAAATAATTAACATATTTTATATATAAAAGGTTGGCAATCCTCATTCCAGTCCATGTAGAAATTACATGAAGCAATGATTATAATTATAGAGTAGCTTTGTGGAGACAAAGATAAGTTAGCATCATGTGTTATTTTGCTACTCCATTTGTGAATTCAGGGAGAGTAGCATTGTTAATTATTGAGAATCATAGTGTAACGATTACTGGGAGTTCACAGTCCATCTTTGTGGGTAGAAATCCTATTTCATCTGGTTTAAAGTTGTGTAACCTGGGTAAATTCTCAAATTTTCATTATCTTAATTTTCTTTCATGAAATTTGCTTCATTGTAGCAACTGCTTCCATGAGAGGAAGTTAATTTGGGGACATCTTTTCAATATGTCTGGAATTTAGCCAGCGTTTAAAAATATGTAGATGCTGATATTTTGGTAAAAGATACAGGTCTAGTCTAAAACAACATTATTTATGAAAGCTTGACTTCCTTCAGGAGTGGGATTGTACCTATTTTCAGATCATAGACTTAGTGGCACTGAATGAGCGCTTCCCCATTTGGAAGCTGTCAATAGTTATTGATGGGGTTAATGCTTGCTTTGTTCTAGCTTCTTTCCTGTACAGAAATGCTACTCCAATGCACATTTATTCATAATATAGAATAGAGAAGATAGCAGGATTTTAATAGAGACATTTACTAATTCATCAGATTAAGGCAGCCCAATCAACCTTTACTGACTAAAATATTTATTTCTGGACTGCATAATTTAAAAGAAATATATTTCTTACTGGAGAAGAGGATGGGATATCACAACAGCCTCTGTGTGACAAATCTGTCCATTTATAACAGGTTTGTGTCACAGAGACCAAATCCCTATGGTTCAATTATTTCCTGTAGAAAGCTATTTACATGAGGAATCACCCCAAACTTCCTCTTCTGAAAATATGGACCTCACTGAGGAAATGAGGTTTGCTCTCTCGCCACTGTCATTAAGGAATCAGAATCCCCTCAAATGGTGAAATAATAGGACTCACTATGTGTTTTGATTTGTGGCAAGGGTTTTAATGTATTTTGTCTTAGACTATTAAACCCTTATATTTTAAGGATTTTTTCAGTTTTTTACAATCTGCAGAATAGAATAGTGCATATGATAGGGAAGATATTTTGGAATCTGAAAAACATTGGAAATTAAGCATCTAAATGAATGGAACCTTCAGTGAATTTGAATCTTTTAATATAAATAGCCCAGAGCCATAGGAACATGCTAAAGTTTTAATATAGGGAAATTCTCCCTTTGCCACCTTACTTCATAGAGATGCAAATGCACTATTTTTCTTTTCTTTCTTTCTTTTCTTTCTTTCTTTCTTTCTGTCTGTCTTTCTCTCTCTTTCTCATTCTCTCTCTCTCTCTTCCTTTCGTCTACCTGAAGTTAAGGCATCAACATAGCTCCTTTGATATTTATTTAAAGTGAATTTTAGCTGAAGACAGAAACCAGCAAAAGGCCAGAGCTGGGAGTGGGAACAACCAGGTCCTATTTCTTTCTCTTGCTATTCCCGTTTCTGTATGAACAGTCCTGTGTGGTTGTCTTCCTACCTTACCACAGGCACCCAACAAAAATCTCAACAGTGTCTGTAAAATGTGTTGTATACTGACGAATGTTTTGGACAAACAAGACTCTGTGGAAAGATGAGAGGATTTCTCCGGGACACGCACTCCTGGGAGGCAGGGAGAGTGGGAAAGACTCTGACAAACAGAGGCCCACAGACAAGATGGGCAGCCAGGGAAGGGCCAAGCCAAAGGAGGGTGACAGTGAAAAGGGAAGGCCAGGGCCAGGACCCTGGAGGCCCAGCAAACAGAAGCATTCACAGCATGGCTGGATTTTCAAGCCAAATAAAGAGGTATTCAAATCTCTTTAAATAATGTCTTTGTTATGTTTAAAGTTAAAATTAATGACCCTTACAAAAGTAGACCTGAAACATACCTCCAGTCCCTGCAGGCCTTCTTCCACAAGCATTTTCCAGCTTGAACCTCCCTGGGTGGTCTCTCAGGGGCTGAGACATAGTGATTTTTTTTTTTTTTTTTTGGTATAAAAACCACAGATAGGGCAGTGGCATAAGTGCCTGCCTGGCAAGTGCAAGGTTGTGAATTCGATCCCAGGTACTAAACAAAAAAACCAAAACCAAAACAAAAAACTTAGAGTCCCTGTGACCACCTGACCATGTCTCCCTCCCGTGCCAGGTTCATTGGCCTGAGAGCTGTTTGCTTTCACTTTGCAATAAATGCTTCTCTCTGTTTTTGCTCTGCAGTCAACATTTTTGCTCAGTCCTCTTTTGACTCTCTGCCTTGTGCTTGTTTCTGGATGGAGAGAGAGCGCATCAGCCAGGTGGTATCACTCCCCTAACTCCATCAGACTTCACTGGGAAATATT
This sequence comes from Cavia porcellus, assembly GCF_034190915.1. Lineage (NCBI taxonomy): Eukaryota > Metazoa > Chordata > Mammalia > Rodentia > Caviidae > Cavia > Cavia porcellus. Next base: position 50,230,418 of record NW_026947500.1, on the reverse strand, counting down.
TTACCAGAATTAACCTAAAGTGATTCAGATTCCTTGAGTACTGTCATTGAATGCTATCAGTAATTTTGCTTGTATTTTCGATGTTTTCATTATTCCCCTTTGCTCAGCCATCTGAGCAGAATCTGGTTTTATACTATCTCTGGATGAAGCCAGAGAAGTGCACAGTTGTTATTCAGTAAATACAGTGCAGCCTCGGTTCATGGGTTTAATTCACACCACAGTTCTGGAGAAGCCTGCCGCAGTCATGTTTATCACCCTATATGGAATTCATGAACCGAAGCAAAATTTTGCCTAACACTTCTATTTGCAAACTAAATCATTCACGCATACAAGCATTCATGAACTGAGATATGATTGACTGCAGTGGCGGTGATGAATTATAAGACTGATCTTTCTTTTTTTTTTTTTTTTTTTGTCATTGTTAAGAGTTTGGGACCAGCTACGGGTCTTAAAATTGCTACTCATTTCTACAGGTATATGAATCTCAATATATTGATTGTTATATTGATGACTCAGCAACAAGATGAGATAATGTCTAAGCCACATAATAAAAAATAAATTTACTTGAAACATTGCAGTAGTTATAATCTGTGGCCTCCCTTTGTAGACCTCCACTGAGTGACAATGCTGAGCATTCAATAGTCACTTCAAATTTCAATGATGAGAAACCCAGAAATTTCCCAAACCTTTAACCACACATTAAGATGATGATGATAGCGGCTGTTATGCCTACAAAAACATTTATTGAATCATTGAAACTAATGACTATGGGAAACTAATTTATTGAATAATTTCTCTTACTATCCATGTGTCATTTTAATATAATATATTAATGTCTTGGGAAGCTCCCACAAGTGGTAGAGCTGAATCAAATGAAATATCTATTTTCAGATTTTGAGGAACCTCTTATCTAAAACCCACAGTAGTTATACTGGTTTATATTCCTATAAAAATATAGAAGAGTTTCCTTCACAACCTGGACAACATTTTGTTTTCAGAGTTTTCAGTGTTGTTCAGTATGCATTTCTCCAATAATCAAAAACAATGAACAGCTTTTTGATGTACTTAATGGTGTCTCTTCATTTCAATTATTTATGTCTATTTGTTTGAGTTCTTGATATATTATAGCTATGAGTCCTCTGTTTGGAGATTAGCTGGCAAAGAGCAGAGGAAAATGATACCTATTAAAATATATGTATTTATTCTTCTTCCATATCTGGTAGAATTAGCTATTTTTCATATGTCTATTCCATTACAATGGAGCTAACCTAATTCTTAATTTAAAAAGATTTTCAATAAAATTCATGTTGCTTTATATATTAATATATACCTGAAAATATTTGAATAAACAGGTAGATGTGGTCAACAGATGAATATTTTAAGAACAATTTTATTAACATTGAAATCTGTCATCACTGAACAACACTGAAAACTCTAAAAACTAAATGTTGGCCAGGTTGTGAAGGAAACTCTTCTAAATTTTGATAGGAATATAAACCAGTATAGCTACTGTGGGAGTTAGACTAGAGGTTCCTCAAAATCTGAAAATAGGTATTTCATTTGGAAAAAACAGTGTTTTAATCATAAGGCGTCAGCAAGTTAGGCATATCACTTTAACAATACAATAAGATCTTTCATTCCACTGAAATATTTAAACTGTAAAGCATCATTTAAAAAATTTCATCATTATATATGAGACAAGTCAGATCAAAAAGAAAAATTAAAACACCCACTTACCACCTCTATATGAGAAAAAATATGGCAGATGTTAACATTTCAAATTTTGTGTGGAGAATCAAATACATGTTTTGATAATGATATAGTGTTTTATCTCATTGTCTAACTTCTCAAAACATAGCATAACATCTGGAGAATTAAAATAGTAAGAACATTTCTCCTGCATTAGTCAGGCAACATGTTGGTGTATTTTTATTGAATCAACCTTGAAATGTACTCGAGCTGGGCACTTAAGCTAATGAAGCCAACTCTGACTTCCCTCTCCCATGTGCACACAGTGTCTGACTGTGTTCCAAAGTTCCTGTGGTAGTACCAACCTTCCTCTGAAATTACCATCATTGTGAGATACCAGTTTCATGAATGACCTCATTTCTTAGACCTCTCAGGCACTAAGCATGATGATGACATTTACTGAACAGTTCCTGTGGTACCAGCATGAATCTGTTAGGTCTTCACACCAAAGTGCCCTTGTCTCTGACCAGTACTTCTCTACCATACTAGAGATTACATCAAATTTCTGCTTTACAATTATCTTCTCCCCTTGAGGCTCTCACTTACCACAGCTTCCCACCTTTGGGTGCTATTAGATAACTTCACCTTAGTGCTCACAGAGAAAACCAAAGTTTCTGATAGGTACACATTTAGGTTTACTATAATGAAAATGCAAAACTTATCGCTCCTGTTTGTCATCCATGATAATCTCATGCACACATGCATCACACTGGTTACAGAATAGCTATGGAGAAATTTTGGACCCAGAAGGGAATCCAGCTCCTCAAATATCAACTTAAGGTTATGCTGTTAAGGACTAAAGAATATTTTAATTAGGTGTTTAGAATTATTTCTCAAATTCTCAAGGGAAAAATGAAATTCTCAAGGGACTATGTGCAAACACATTGTAAATGTTCCCAGTTTGTACATAATATGGTGAGACAATTTCTACAGGTAAATTACTTTTTGTATTTGATGCTAAAAATACTTCTTTCTCATGTGCATGTTTGTACCTACTCAATGCTGAAAATATTTTCATTTTTGTATTCATAGAATTATACTTTAATTTGATAATCTATTATTACATGTTAATTTTTCTGATGAATATGAATCAGGCATTCCCAAATAAGCAATGCCCATAGGGTTTAATACTTCATAAATAACTTTCCTGTTCATATTATAGTTTCAAAGAATGCAAATACAGTACGTCAATTTGATGCACAAACCAGACTTTAAACATCTAAACATTCTTAAAGAAATATTCCATTTATGGGTTAAAGACACTTAACTAACCAAAAGTGAAATGTCCAGAGATCCACATGTTGTTTGTTTACCATGCAAATCCCCCTTCTGTAAAGGACGGCTGGCAATCTGAAGAATGCCACTTCCTTTAACTTCACAGTACCCACCTTCTAAAATAGGTGTATAACTTTGTTCATGTATTTCATGTGCTCCCCCTGCATTGCAATGTGAGCTCAGAGAAGGTATAGAATATCTTCAGTGCTGGATATCCATCTCCTAAGCCAAACATTTTAGTACTTGTCATGCACATGCATAAAGTCATGGCTGTATTTTCAAAGCAGCGAGAACAGTTTTTGATTCTGCATTTTTCATTCATTTATTGAGAAACAGATTTCACAATTTCATTGTTCTCTGAAAGAAACTAGATGGACAACATTGCATTTTACATGGGATACATCACTCCAGACACACTGCATAACCTCCTCTCTGAGAGGAAGACAATTTCCCTGCCAGGCTGCTTCATGCAGTGCCTTATCTTCATTGCACTGGTCATCACCAACTTCCACATGCTGGCATCCATGTCCCTGGATCACTATGTGGCCACTTGCAGCCCCCTGCACTATAATAGCAGGATGTCCAGGTGAATCTGTGTCTCACTAGTCATCTTCCCTACCTGTTCAGCTTCCTGAATGGCCTGTCTCATGTGCTGCTGACTTTCCACCTGTCCTTTTGTGGCTCCCTGGAAATCCACCACTTCTACTGTCCAGCCCTCCACTTCTCGTGCTGGTCAGCTCTGACACCTGTGTCAAAGAGATGGCAACGTTTGTTGTCTCTGCCTTCACTCTGTCAAGCACTTTCACCATAATTCTTCTGTCTTACACTTTCATTTTTGCCGCCACCCTAAAGATTCTTTCTGTAGAAGGCAGGCTCAAAGCCTTTTCTACTTGTGGTTCCCACCTGACCATGATGACCATAGTCTAAAGAACCTTGTTATGCGTGCACATAATGCCCTTATAAAAGAAATCTATAGAAGAGTCCAAAATAAGTACTTTTTAAAATAATTTTGAGAACAATGCTAAACCCCTTGATCTATAGAGGAGCCCTATATCCCATGGTCAAGGAAAGTATCTTTCAGAAAATTGCATTTTAGCCTGTGTTCTTCTGTCACCACTAAACGTGCTGATGATACAGTGAATCTCAGCAGTGCAACAACTATTCCGGTGTCTGACTCGTTCCCTACCTTGAAATCTCAGCAACCAATGTTGTTCATTTTTTTGCACTCATGTCTTCAATGTAATTCTTTTCATTGATTCCAGAAATATGTTTCATTATAGACTATGTTTACATCCACAAAATGCATCAATGCAAAACTCTTTTAGTGTGACATCAACTACCACCTCATCACTACCACTAGATACAAGCAACACAACATTTAGAAATGAGTAGCCATATCTCCTGCCAAAGAAAAACAATGTGGAACACCTGCAATGTCCACATGATATACAAAGATATAAAAATGAATTTATTTTATGTGAAAATAATGAATTTTGAAATTAACTGTTTCAAAATAGCATCAAGGGGCTGGCTAGATTTTATATCTAAATATAAAATTTTAACTATTTCTGGGATGGTGGCAAGTGAATTTTGCTTAGCCAAAAATTTATAGGAGCAGTTGCAAAATGAATAAGAAAGGTCAAATAATTCAAATGAAAGTGCACAGGAAATATGAGCATACAATGGGAAAACAGAAATCTCAGATTAGTGTGAATGTGTCTACAGTCACTTAACCTCATTTATACTATCCCAGCATAAATAGGAAGTGAAAATTTACTTTGCATCCAGAAGATTGGGAAATGTTTCAAAAGTCTGATGGTGTTAATGTTGGAATAAATGTGTAATAAAAAGAACACAAGGACTCTGTTGATGGAAGTGGAAAAAAATTTTAAAAATACAGTAAATTTAGTTGTCAATACACAGTAAATTAATTAACATATTATTCATTCATTTCTACTTTAATTTACTTTGTAAAGAGTCAATCTTACTAAAATTTTACAAACAATATAGACACAGTTCTAGTATATATTAAATTTTAAATTGTATATTTCTTATAACCCCAAAATAACAGACCTCTATGGGAGGAAATATTTTACTGGTAAATATTTAAAGTTACTCAAGAAAAGTTTTTGCTAGGTTGTGTTACATTACATATTGCCATATTCGTTAATTGGTATAGACTGTGTCACTGAAAATTGTTGCAGTATGGTCACCTAATTCATTGGTGATAAATCCAGAAATATTAGTAAATCCAAAAATTGTAGAAGACACATAGACTTATTTCATGTACATAAACTTTTATTCTAGCAAAACAATACTGATGTAACTATACATGAAAACTAATCGTTAAAATAACATAATTTGCTGCAGAAAATTGAGAAAAACAGAATCAAGCAAGGATCACTCAGTCTTTTATACCTGATTGTCTGAGAAACCTGAAATGAATGTGATATTTTGTTAACATGTAATAATGACTACCTTGCACTGATAAAGGGGCTATTCATTACATCGTATTTTCTGCCATAGTCTAACAAGTTAAACCTTCATACTGATTTAATGATGTAGGTAAATATCAAGTGGATGGTTTAATTGAACGAAACTAATGAAACATGTTTTGAAAATACATACAAGTTTTATTTATTAACATTTCAAGAAATATGATCCTAAATCAGGCAATAAATCACACACATATTTGTGTGTGTGTGTGTAACCATACACATGTATAGTAATATAAGGTTTAGGTCTTTAAAAAAGATTCTTAAAATTAAATTTAAAATACGCATCAAATGAGAAAGTATTGAATGTTAGTCACAAGATAAATATAAATAAGAATTATAGAAGTGTTATGCGATGAATTTTACAAATACACATGCCCATTATCGCTAAAATAACACTTAAATTTACATAACTAAAAATACAGGATATCTTGATGAATCAGTGAGAGAAACATTACATATTGATGGGAAAGCCATGCTCATAGCAAACAAACACAAAACCACTCTTTGGAAAGCTTGGCATTTCCATAAATACCACATGAAAGACAATAACATTGGATTGATAACACAATTTGAGTAATATATTAATAATGTGAGATACTACCAAAAATTTTGCATTGCTATATAATTTTTTTTTTTTTTTTTTTTGGTGCTAAGGATTGAACTCACAAACTTGCACCTGTCAGGAAGGCACTTACATCACTGAACTAAATCCCCTGCAGTGTTATGTAATTTGAATAAGGAAAAATTACCTTCCAGGATTGTCAAGTTATGGGAAAACAATTCAGGGTTTTTTGAGGAATAAAAATGTGTAATCACTTTTTATCACCATATAATGAGTTACTAGACTGCACACTATGAATGGAAGTATGTGTTCTGCATTGATTTTATAAAGCAATACCGTGGTTTTCCCTGTAATTTTCTAAGGTTGTGAAAACACTCACTGAATTGGGCCCATCAGTCCAGACTAATAGCAATATATAACAGCAAATCTCCTGAGTGAATTACAAAAGGTCACAAATAATGAAGCAAAGTGATTTATTAACTAATATGTTCATTAAACTGCTAGATGAAATCGATGGTTTGCATAGCGGTGACCTTCTTATATTACTTAGCCAACCGTTCTTTTTGGATAACATTCTTTATGGCTACTTTAACTTCTTTGTTCCTCAGTCTGTAGATCAGAGAGGTTAGAATGGGACTCACAAAAATATAAAACACAGCTATAATTTTACTCTGTTCCACCAATGATTCAGAAGGGGGTCTAAAGTGCATGAAAAAAAGTTATCCATAAAAGACAGCTGTCATATGGGACCTGCAGGTGGAGAAAGCTTTGCCCTTGCAAGAGATGAACACTTAGCAGACCAGGATGATTCCAAGGGAGCAAGTGAGGTTGGAACCAGCCACCACAAACATCACAGTCTCCTTGACCTATGTGTCTGAGCAGGCCAGCACCGTGAGTGGCAGGTCAGCACAATCGAAGTGGTTGATCTCATTAGGTCCACAGAAGGTCAGACGAAGTATCAGGATGGTCTGTGACTGGACAGATCAAAGCCATATAGGTAAGGAGCAGCCAGGAGAGCGAGACAGAACCACCTGGACATTTTGCTACCATCTAATGGGCTGCCTCATAGCGGTCATAAGCCATCACTGCAAGTACACAATATTCCGTGATCCCCAGCGCAGTGAAAAAGTTGAATTGTATAATACAGCCGATGAAGGAGATGATTTTCCTCTTGGATAAGAAATTCACCAGCATCGGGGGAGTGACCGTAGTTGCATAACAGAGATCCACAAAGGAGAGGTGGCTGAGGAAGAAGTATATGGGGTGTGGAGTTTCAGGTTGTTTCTGATGAGGAGAATCATGGTGACGTTCCCAGTGACGGTGACGAGGTAGATGACTCAGAAGACCACAAAGAGGAGAGGCTGCAGCTCTGCTCGGTATGTGAGTCCCAGCAGGATAAACTCAGTCACCGCAGAGTAGTTTTGCTTTATCATTCTGCTTTTCTGGCTTTGAGTAAAGTCTAAAGAAAAGAAAAAAAAAATTCATCTGGCTTGTGTGATGTTTTACTGCCCCATAATATCTTATATTTCTCCCCTTCTCTCAAATTTGTATATGTGGCATAAAATTATTCATTTAAATATATATCCACAATTTTAACACATGAATATATACATATATAGAAATATTCTGACAATCTAAGTATATTTTCATACTTAAAGCCACTTTATGTTTTTGCAAGTCTTGATCATATTTATCCATCCATCATTTGCTTTTACATATGCATATGAATAAACCTTGCTTTTTAATGCATAATAGAATCTTTTATATTTTACTGTACTTTTGATATGGTATGCAATGTACCAGCCATGGGGCTTACTTATATTATTCATGGCTAAGTTCCAAGGAATGAAATTGTATTGTGGTGCACATGGAACTGGGGTCTCCTTTTCCTTTCCCCCTGAATCCAATATTACTTTGAAGATGTTGCTACCTCTATAATGCACGTTCATTTTCGCTATCTAGCCCATCTTAGGAGATCCTCATATCATAAAAGTCCTTTAAATTTTAAGGCTACCCCAGGATTTCTGATTATTTTCTATATTTTTATACATTTTGCACAGGTGATAAATTTTTGATTTGAGTTAAGGAAAAGTGTATATATATGCTTTATATATGCCTATTTATAGTAAAATACACACACACACACACACACACACACACACACACACTTTGGTGCTTTGAAATGCCCATGAGGTGTGCGGTTTAAAGAAAGCGATAAAGTATGCAAATTTCTTGTGGGTGGGGCAGTTTGAGAAAATGAGAAATGGTTGAAAACTGAGCTCCCAGACCATGATCAGGTTTTGTAGCTCCACCTCATGCTAACTCTTGTAACACCTTTTAAAAATTCATTAATATAAGATCAAAAGTCTCCTTAAACTGTAAATGTTATTATTTTCTTATATTAGAGTAAATTAATATCCGTGTTAACTGTAGAATTGAGATAGCATTTAAGATGCCATGAAGTGTACCTCTTAAGATTTGGGCAGAAGAAATGCAGCCAGGAGACTGTTATGGAGAGCTAACATCCTCCACAGTTATGATAATGCAATGGTGACTTTTTCTGTAACTATAAATTGGAGATGGGAACAGGTCATTGCATAATCATCTTATTCCTTTGACACACAGGTGTCTATTGCCCATTACTTTATCTCTTTATGGATATGAGGATTTTGGACATAGTAACTAAGGTTATAGGGTCCAAAGTAAGTTACCAAACTCAATGAAATCCTAATTATTTTCTGCTATTTTTCTATGTTATTAATATCCAACTGAATTTTGTCACTATAGTAGCCAAACTGACTAGTATACTTTTGATATTCTTAATGTCTTTGTTTACTGAAATGTTCACTAAAACTCAAAGACATTGACATCTCTGTTCTTTTGCTGCAGTGGGGAAATAAGGCAATGCAAGCAGTGAGAATTCCAGATAATTTCAATGAATACTTCAAGGTACCAGCTTTCCTTTACAAGAAGAGGAACGTAGCAGACAGTATGATTTAAATCAGAAAATCTCAAAAAGAATCATTTGCAAGGGACACGAGCATCTCTGGGGTGATCCTATAGCTCCTACAATGCACATTCCAGAGATGTTCTCTCATGTGAATGCTTTGGCCCCTGCTCAGACCCCACATTAGAAGCCTCTGGCCTTTACATGAACAAAGATAATGGTTCCTTGGCCAAGAATGGCTCAATGCAAAAGTAGAAGACAATTATCACCTTCAAGTACATCTTTTAATGAACTTTACATAATTAATATAAATTACAAACCTGAAAGTACTCATTTCTAAATCAGGAGTATAGAAATGATCTGAAACAATGATTACAATTAGAGAATACAGTGAGAATCTGAAAGACCACTTTATGTAGTCCCCTATTTTACTTCTGGTTTTCTGAACTCAGTGACAGTAAACAAGTATTGCTAACTATGGAGAACCAGAACATAATGGTTACTGACAGTCTGTGGTCCCATTTCCCAGGTAGAAATCCCCCTTCTTCTAGTTCCAAGTTGTATAACTTTGGATAAATTATGAAATGCTATATGTCTTAATTTTCTTATTGATGGAATTTGGCTAATGATAGTAACTGCTTCCCTGTGAGGATGTCAGTTGCCAGGAAGTCCAGCTGGAGTAAGCACTTAAAGAGTTGTGGTTGCTCACCTTATGGTGAAAGACCCAAGTTTGGTCTAGAATAATATTATACTTCCTCAGGGAAGAAAGATTGTATCTAATTTATGTCCATAGACACCATGGGATTTCTCAACTGGAAGCATTCTCTACTTTTTGATGGAATTAATGCTCATTTTGGTCTAACTCTGTTTGAATTATGTAAAAGCCACTCCACTCTACATTTATTTATAACTACCTTACTCTGAAAAGAGTAGTAGCAATTTCAGAGAGACTTTTGCCAATTCATTAGGTGAAGTATCCTCTCAAGTTACTCTGATCCATTAAAATGTTTGCTTCTGGATTGCAAAATTTAAAAGAGGTGTGTCTTATGCAACCTGAAGAAAGGATGTGATTTCATAGTGGCAGCACTTACATGCTGACCCTGGAAAGTTTATAACAGACTTGACTCATAGGATTAGAATCCATATGGTTCAATTATTCCTTGCAGAAAATTATGTAAATAGTAGACCACTACTCTCTGCCTATTCTAAATGTGATGAACTCACTGAGGAAATGGGTTTTGGTCCTGCTCATGGTCATGAAGCAAATAAATCATGAAGCATGAGACTCATTATTTGGTTTATGCTGAATTTGTTACTATTTTGAATAATGGAAACATCAGTTTCTCTCATATTCAAACTATAAAATAGTAGGATGGAGAAAGATTTGGAATCTAGTAAACTTTGGAACATCAATAAACTTTTCTTAAACTTAGACTAGTCACATACTATTTTTTTATTTAAAGGAAAAAACAAAACAGTATTAAGGGTACAAGTAATACAGAATTACCAAAAAAACGGTAAGAAATCACTAGTTAATAGATTACATATTGTCATCTTAAAAATAGTTGTTCAAGTTACAGGATTAACGCACATAAAGTGGACATTCAAACAGTGAGACTGCAAACAGTTGTGTTCAATGATTCAGCAAAAACTCAGTAATATGGTCATCTATCTTAACACACCTAAACACACTTGCAGTTGTATCCTTAGAGCACTTTTTTTTCCTTTCTTTTTTTACAGCAAAATGTACACATTTTGGATTTTATTATTCCCATAGTTCTTATTACTTTTTTGGAAGAGAATAAAACCAAATATGACAAAATGAAGTAGTCAGTCGAAACAAAGGATAGACATAGCACATGACGTAAAAACAGAGTACAAGGTTACCAACAAAGGTTACCATAATGCCTCTTGCTTCTTCAAAAAGAATTGCATATATCATAAGGTATAATAAAATTGAACAAAACAGTACAGAACAAGACCAATAAAACCTAAACATTGGAAACATTATAGGGCTTCAAAAGAAGATAATAGTCAAACTACAATGGGCATCATAGTGAATCTTATTGCCTTCAAAGTAGTTCCCTGCACTGTCAAACTTGATACTATCAAACAGAACCAAACAGAGTAAAATCACTCAAAACAAATAAGTTACTATAATATATCCTGATAATTTTTTTATTTTTCCCGTATTACAAAATAAATAAATAAATAAATAATTTGTTTTTTATGAATAAGGGGAGATTGAGATAAAAGAGGACATAACAACATAACAATACAGGTCAAAGCATGACAATTTCAGCAACCTAGTGCTTCACCACAAGATAATCCAACTTAATAATAGTTACCATAGTGTCTATTTCCTTGAAATATTTGAATATAACTTTGTATACTATAGCATCAAACATATGAAGACAGTGTGAAACCATTCAAGAGGACAAAAGTATTACAGGGTATTTAGAACCAGCTAATGGAAAACGAACAATGGTTTCTATATTATCTCTTTGCCTATAAAAATTGTTGTTCATACTATCACATATAACAAAATCCAGTAAGATACAACATGACAAAACCAACGGAGACAGAAGTGCAACAGTTTGGTGGGACTTCAAAACAAGATGGTATTAAATCAGCACTAGCTATTACGATGTCTTGTTTTCTTCAAAATAGCTGTTCATTTCATCACAGGCAATAATACCAAACAGGTCAGAATAAGGCCTTTCCAATTAATGAGTGAAAACTTTATAAAGCTTCAAAGCCACATAATGGGGAATTATGATTACCACACACTTTTATATATTTGAATCATTTCTTAAAATAGGGAAACTATTCGGTATTCATACATGTGAGTTTGATTTATTTCACTTATGAGTATGGTCTCAAGCTGCGTCCATTTATTTATAAATATCTCAATGTGATCCTTCTTTATAGCTGAGTAGTACTCCTTTGTATAAAAATACCACAACTTTTTTATCCATTCCTCAGTTGATGGAAACTTGGGTTGTTTCCAAGATCTGGCGACTACAAATTGTGCTGCTATAAACATAGGTGCACATATATCACTGTGGTATTATGCTTTCAGTTTTCCTGGGAATATGCCTATAAGTTGAATAGCTGGAACAAATGGGACTTCCAATCCCAGCTTTTTGAGAAATCTCGAGACTGACCTTCTCAATGGTTGCACCAGTCTACACTCCAACCAACAGTACAGGAGAACAGAAGAGTTCTTTTTCCCCACAGCCTCTACAGCATTTGTTGTTGATGTGTTTTTTTTTTTTTTTTTTTTTTTTTTTTTTATCCTGGCCATTCTTTCAGGAGTGAGATGGAATCTCAGTGTTGTTTTAATTTGCATTTCTCTAATGACTAATGATGATGGACATTTTTTCGTGTATTTATTTATCATTTGTATTTCTTCCTCTGAGAACTGTGTATTCATCTAGATGCCCATTTTTGGATTGGATATTTTAATTTTGGGGGTCTGATTTTTTAAAAATTCTTTATATGTTTTAGACAGAAGTCCTTTATCTGAGGGAGAGTTCACTAAGATTATTTTTTCCTAGTTTGTGAGTTTTATTTTCACTATGCGTGAGATTTCTTTTGATATTCAGAAACTTTTTAGTAAGAGGTGATCCTAGTTACTGATTTGGGGAAGTATTTCCTGTGCGGTTTGAGTCCTGTTCATGAATTCTCTACATATTGCTATGTCTTCAAGGTTTCTACTCAATTTGTCTTCCAATGGATTTAGTTCTTCTGTATCAATATTCAGATCTTTGATCCATTCAGATTTTAATTTAGTACATGTTGATAGGCATGGGGATAGTTTTAGTTTTTGGCAAATGGAGAGCCAGTTTTTCCAACACCTTTAATAAAGAGACTGTCATTCTTCCAGTGAACCTGTTTGGCGCCTTTATCAAAGATAAGGTGGTTGGAGGGTGTTTATAATTGTGGTTGTATCTTCTAATCTATTCCACTGACCTTTGACTCTGTTTTGGTTCCAGTACCACGTTGATTTTACTATTGTTGCTTTGTAATACAACTAAAATCAGGGATTGTGATACCTTGTCTTTGATGCTTTAGAACTGTCTTTGTATTCTAGTTCTCTTCTTGCTCCAGATGAATTTTAGGAGTGATTTATCTAGATCTATGAGGTATGTTGTTGGTATTTTTATTGGGATTGCGTTGAATCTGTATAACAGCTTTGGGAGAATGGCCATTTTTACAATATTTATTCTTCCTATTCATGTTTTTCCACTTTCTGAGATCATCTTCAGTTTCTTTTTTCAGTGTATTATAATTTTCCCTGTATAGGTCTTTCACTTCTTTCATAAGAGTAATTCCTAAATATTTCATTTTTTGGTTGTTAGTGTTAAGGATGTGGCTTCTCTTAATTCTCACTCTCTGATTATGTTGTTGGTGTAGAGGAATGCTATTGATTTTTGAGCATTGGTTTTGTATCCAGCTACATTACTGAATTTATTTATTTTATCTAAGAGTCTTTCAATGGAGTTTAGGGGGTCTTCTATGTAGAGTATATGTCATCTGCAAAAAATGATAATTAAACTTCTTTTCCTATATTTACCTCTTTTTATTTCTCTCTCTTGTCTCATTGCTCTGGCTAGTATTTCCAGTACTATATTACATAGGAGTGGTGATAAAGGATATCCTTGTCTTGTGCCTGATTTTAAAGTAAAGGCCTTCAATTTTTGTCCCTTTAGTATGATACTGGCTATTGACTTGTCATAGATGGCCTTTTATTATATTGAGGGAAAGACCATCTATTCCAATGTTCTGTAAAGTTCTTATCATGAATGCATGTTGGACCTTACCAAAAGCTTTTTCTGCATCTATAGAAATGATCTTGTGATTATTACATTTGGCTTTATTGATATGGTGGATTACATTTATTGATTTACATATGTTGAACCATCCCTGCATGCCTAGGATGAATCCCACTTGGTCATGGTGTATAATCTTCTTGATGATTTGCTGCATCCTATTTGCCAATATTTTATTGAGGATTTTTGCATCTGTGTTCATTAGGGTGATTGGTCTATGTTTCTCTTTTTAGTCTGGTCTCTCTCAGGTTTTGGTACTAGTGTAATATTTGCTTCCAGGAATGACTTAGGAAAGATTGCTTCCCTTTTAATTTCATTGAGGAGTTTGAGCAGTGTCGGCATAAGGTTTCCTTTGTATTTTTTGTAGAATTTTCCAGTGAATCTGTCTGGGCCTGGGCTCTTCTTTTTAGGTAAGGACTTAATTACATTTTCAATTTCATTAATAGAAATTGGGTTATTCAGCAGTTTAACATCCTCTTGACCTAGCTTTGGTATTTCATATGTTTCAAGGAATCTGTCTATTTCTTCTGTGTTATCAAACCTTTGAGAGTAGAGGTTTTCAAAATAGGTGTTGATGATCTTCTGTATTTCTGCAGAGTCTGTAGTGATTTCACTTTTTTCATTTCTTATTGCATGAATTTGACCTTTTTCTTCCCTTTTTAAATAAGGTTGGCTAGGAGCTTATCAATTTTATTTATTCTTTCAAAGAACCAGCTCTTTGATTTATTGATTCTTTGGATTGTTTACTTAGTCTCTATTGCATTGATTTCTGCTCTGATTTTTATAATTTCCTCTCTTGCCTTTGGATTGACTTGCTCTTCTTTTTCTAGCTGTTTGAGGTGTAGCATCAGGTTATTTATTTGTATTCATTCTGTTTTCCTAATGTGTGAACTCAGTGCAATAAATTTTCCTCTGAGGACGATTTTCATTGCATCCCACAGATTCCGGTAAGTTGTATTTGTATTTTCATTTTCTTGTAGGTAGTGTTTAATTTCTTCTTTAATTTCCCCTATGACCCATTGATTACTCAAGAGTGTGTTATTCAGTTTCCATATGTTTTGGGGATTTTTGCAGTATCTTTTATCATTAATTTCTAATTTCAAAGCGCTATGATCTGATAACATGCAAGGGATTATTTGAACACTTCTGCATTTATTTAAATATGTTCTGTGAGCTAATATATGGTCTATTTTAGAAAATGACCCATGTACTGCTGAGAAGAATGTGTATTCTGATGTTTTGGGGTGGGACACTCTGTATATGTCTATCAAGTCCATTTGTTCACATTTATGATTCAGTTCTGTTATTTCTTTGCTGATTTTCTGTCTGGTTGACCTATCCTTTGGTGTCAATGGTGCGTTACGGTCTCCTGTTACACTTGTGTTACTGATAATTTGATTTTTCATTTCTGTTAATACTTGTTTTATATAACTGGGTGCTCTTGAATTGCGTGCGTACATTTTTAAGATAGTTATCTCTTCCTCTTGAGGTTTTCCCCTAAAGAGTATGTAGTGACCTTATTTGTCTCTTCTGATCAATATTGGTTTAAAGTTCACAGTGTCTGCAAACAGAATGGCTACTCCTGCTTTTTTTTGGGTTCCTGTTGCATTGTTTTCCATCCTTTGACTTTCAGTCTGTGAGTATTCTTCTGGGTTAGATGGGTTTCTTGTAGACAGCATATGGTTGAATTTTGTTTCTTGATCCATTCTGCCAGTCTGTTTCTTTTAAATGGTGCATTGAGACCATTTACATTAATAGTTATAACTGCTACATGTTCATTTATTGTTGACATGTTATCTTTCTGTTGTTGCATTTTTATCTTTCTGTTCTGTTAAATTATCTGCTTTGTTTAGTGTTTTTTTCCCTAAGTGTATCTAAACTGTGTTTCAATATTTTTTGCAGAGTTGTCTTGGTGATCATGAAGTTCTTTAGTGTTTTTTTTTTTTGTCATGGAAATATCTTATTTCACCATCGATTTTGAATGATAGTTTTGTAGGGTACATCAGTCTAGGTTGGAAATCATTTTCGTTTAGGATCTGGAATACTTCACTCCATGCTCTTCTTGACTTTATTGTTTGTGCTGAGAAGTCTGCTGTGATTCTGATAGGTTTTCCTTTATAAGTGATGTGTCTTTTCTCTCTGACATCTTTTAATAATCTTTTCTTTTTTTCCATTTCTGGGATGGTGATTATTTTATGTCTGGGTGTAGTTTTATTTTGGTTATGACTATTTGTAGTTCTATGTGCTTCACTGAACCTGAAGTCGGTTTTCTATGTCATCCTTGGGAAATTTTCAGCTATTACTTCTCTAAATATACTCTTGATATCCTTTATGGTGTCTCCTTCATTTTCATTAATCTCAAACAAACTTATGTTGTTTTTCTTTATGTCATCTTGCAGTTGTTGAGTTGTTATTTCCTGAATCTTTGTTATTTTTAAAAGATCTTTCCTTTCCTGTTCCTAGCTGAAATCTTGTCTTTAAGGTCTGAAATTCTATCTTCACTTTCACTGAGGCAGCTTTTGCAGGTTTCAGTGGAGTTTTTGATTTCTTGTGTATCTCTGTGCATCTGCTTTATGTATTCTTTACTTCTTATATTGCTCATCTAGGGATTCTATCCTTTTGTTTAGTTCCTCCATTTTTTAACTGTGTTTTCTTTAGATATGTTCAGCATCTCTTTCATTTCTTTTATCATTTCTTCTGTTACCTTGGAGATTATTTCTTATTTGAATTCCTTTAAAACTTCCTGGGGTTGCTTATTTATTTCAGTTGCTATTATGTCCAATATTTGAGGTGTATGGCATATATTTTCTTCTATATACATTGTTCCTAAGGTTCCTTGGGATGGCCTGGAAGTTTGAGATTGTAATTTGGTCTTTTGCTTTGTCATTTTTCTTTATATCTGTGTTTCAAGTGTTATTCAAAACTTCCTCAGGGTATGTTGGAAATCCACTTCTATGCCCTCAGCTCCTGGGACTCTGGCACCCAGTCCCCCCAGGCTGCTGGGCCTCTGGAACCAATGGTGCTCACCTGCTTGCTTAGAATTTCACATTCCCAAACAAGCTAGGCTCCAGGGGAAAGTGGGCATTCGCCTGCTTGCTTAGAACTTCACAGTTCTCCAAGCACAGCCAGAATGGGGAGGTGGATGCAGGCGCCCCATACCCGCTTAGCTGTTCCAGTGCACCTGGAATGCTCAAAGGTGCCAAACAAGCTAGGCTTGGGGGAAACTGCACAGGGCACTTATCCCAGGACTCCAGGCCTCTGGAACCGGTGGTGCTCGCCTGCTTGCTTAGAACTCCACAGTCCTTCAAGCACATGGGGAGGTGGATGCAGGTGCCCCAGACCTGCCTAGCTGTTCCAGTGCACCCAGAAGATGCGAGAGTCCCAGACAAGCTTGGCTCTGGGGAAAGTGGGCGCCCACCTGCTTGCTTAGAACTCCACAGTTCTCCAAGCACAGCCAGAATGGGGAGGCAGATCAGTCACATACTAATTGAAGCCTGCATCTTCATTATGTTAATAGAAATTACAACCTAGTGAGGAACATGACATATCTATAGGTAATGTAGAGGAACTGAGGATTCTCCCTTTCCCACTCCACTCCCATGTAGATATACTCTTTTGTCTCTGCCTTTGAGTTTTTTTCCTAGACTATTTGGTAGACCACAACAACAGCGGTCTTTTGACATTTAGTGCAAAACTCACTGTGACTAATGGAAAGTAGTAACAAGAGGTGAGAGATGACATGAAAAAGAAGTATCTAAGTGGATGCCTCATTTGCTCTCTGTTTGAAAGGGAACATGGTAGTAGGCCCACATCAAATCCAGGATGAGCCACCAGAAGACAGTGGTTAGGGATTTCTGTTCCTGGTTTCAGCTCTCATTTTTTTCACAATGTAGTACTTTGTTATATAAAGTGATGTGCCCCAGGGAAACTTTATTTTTGTCTTTTTTATTTTAAAAGAAAAACAAAAATGATAGAAATGAAACAAAGAAATCATCAACAGAGTGAAAAAACAGCCCACACAATGGGAAGAAAAGTTTTAGCCAGCTGTCCCTCAGACAAAGGAATTCTATCTGGAACATATGAAGAACTGAAAAACATCAGGGCTTCCAAATTCAAAGACTCAATCCAAAAGTGAGCATCTGAGATGAACACACACTTCTCAGATGAAGAAATGCAAATGACAAATAAATACATGAAGAAATGTTCAACATCACTGGTCACTCAAGAAATGCAAGTTAAAACAATACTGAGATTCGATGTCACTACAGAAAGAATAGCCACCATCAAGTAATCAACCAAAAACAAATGCAGGAGGGGTGGTGGGGAAAGAGGAAGCCTTCTCCACTGTTGGTGGGAGTGTAGACTGGTGCAACCACTGTGGAAATCAGTGAAGATTTTTCAAAATCTAAGATTGGAGGTCCTTTCAATCCAATTATTCCTTTTCTGAGTATTTTCCCAGAAGAATTGAAAACTCATGCCACAATGATAAATGTCCACCCATGTTTGTATCTGCTCTTAATTTTTCTGATAACTGTAGAAACTGAACTTGCTCCTGTCGAGCTCACAGCAGAAATTGTTTTCTGACATTTACCAGCAATCATTCACATGATTTTTAATCATTCCTGCATAGTCAAATTTTCCTGAGATTTTTTAAAGCTCACACGTGTGACCAGAATTACTTTTATGCTGTGTTTCTGACCCAAGTCAGAGTAACAGAAAATAGTTAATAAATATTGTAATAGATATAATAGCAATAGTGATGATGGCAATTACTATTTTTTGGCAAAATATTTGAGATGTATCTGCCTTCCCTATTGTCAAGGCCTAGGGAAATCAGGTGGATTTATTCTGTGTTCTAACTAAATGCAGGACTTCATGAGGAGCCAAACATAATAATTAGTAGGAGTAGCACAGGGAAATTTGAGTCTGACTGTGTGATTTCCACATATGTCCTGTTTGTTGCTGAGTGAGTCAGTACATTAATAAAGGAGACAAGAGTCATATTCCAGTGGAAATGAGTGACCATTATATTTAACTAGAATTCTGTATGTAGAGGCAGAATCTAGTGAACTGCATAGTAATTAATTTGATACTGGGATCAGGGGAGTTTTGGGACTATGTATAAATCATTTTGTTTTTTGTTGTTTACATGCTTGGCACAAGTAACAGAACTATCTGATGGGCCTAGTTATATAAATGTGTATTAGCTTCTGTGTTTAATTTCATTTGAGCTAACAGAAGCATAGAGTTGTTTTTGACTTCAGGTGGGCAATGGAGCTTTTAAAAGGCATAAGTTGTGGTATAAGATTGTAGTCGTGCTACACTGATAATACATGTGAGTTTGAAAATATGAGTAAGGCAAGTGGAGCATGAGTCTTTACTTGACAAAAAGAGATCAGGGCAGGTGACATATATCAAGCAGTTGTAATATTCTGGTGTGGTCAAATCAATGAAACTGAAAAATATTTTCTAATATTAAGCTCTGAGTTGCTCCACTAAAAGTAAAGTAGAAAAGAAGTATAGGCAAAAATATCAAGCGGGAGGAGCCTATGTGTTAGGAGAGAAATTTAGAATCTTATAATCTGAAATATTAGAAAAGAATTCTGTTTTAGAAGGATATGATGAAAATCTATGCATTGAGCCACTCAAGCAAAATGATGAAATAAGGAGTAGGGTCAGTGGGTTGATACAAGCAGCAAAACATTGAAACATGTTGTGTGCATGCATTAATCTACCAGAATGAAGTTCATTCATCTGTAAAATCAATATGCACTGATTAAAAAGATGTGAAGAAAAGCAAGAAATCAATGGCACCTAATATCAGTGATGGATCAAGAAACTGAGGACTGAGAGCTGACCACCAGAGTTAGGAAGGTAGAGACCAGTGTAACATTCACAAGAGCAGTTTCCACGGAGAAAGACAGGGAATGTCAGCCTACAGTAGGATTAAAGAGTGCAAGTAAAAGTGGATTGAAAATGGCAAATATTTCTAATTGTTATCAGTACTTTTGATTGGCCAGGTGAAGGCACTGGGAAGCAGGTAGGCTACGCACACAGGTGATTGGACCTGTATTTTCATGACTGTTAGTTCTTCCCCATGGGACTGGATTTTCATTACAACAACAAGAACTGATGTGTGAGCATACCAAGTTGATGCACACATGGAGAAACTGAAAACCCTTTGCAGCTTGTCCGTAGTAATGTCAAAGTGGACAGAAATTGCCCAAAAATGAAACAAATAAAACAAAACTACTACATAAGTGTGCAAACCCATTTTTAACTCTACATCCTAAAGGATTAAGATCTTGATTTTCATGTTCACTGTTGCATTATTAACAACAGTAAAGACATAGTAACATCTCAGATGCCTACTGAATAAATGAATGAAAATCCTGTGCTATGTGATCACAAAGGAGTAATATTCTGTCTTAAGACAGAATGATCCTGCCTTATGTGACAACACAGCCTCTGTGGAGAGCTACACAGCACTTTGGGTGCATTATGTGTTTAAGGAAGAGAAACTGAACATTGCTAATGAGTTTAAATGAAATTCATTAAACTGCTAGCTTATTTAGTTCTTAACCTTAGCCCATGAGCATAGATTATTTTATATAATGATAGACTTATATTTTTTGTTATGTCAATTCATGTAATGCTTTTTCCACATTTTTACTTAAAAATGTAAGGCATATTTTTGGGGTGGATTCATAATAATACTATCACATAATAATCAAACAACAGTATTACATTGTCACATTAGTCACATGACCTTCATTCCCAGAATGCTATTCAACAGTAATGCTTGATGTGAGAAGAAACTTGATTATGACAGAGAGAAAAATGCAAAATCCAAAGGATGAAACTTCAGCACAGGTGCATTAATGAGTGGGGAAGAAAACACAAAAGACCATTTCCAGGCCCTAGAACAGTGCTTGAAGGAGAGCCATCTTGGTCTCACCCTGTTGTGCTTTGGCCCTGAATCAACTTGTCTGGGGCTGGTACAAAGTGATCTTGGGGCTGAATTCATGCAAGCAGTTCACGAGTGGAGTGAACCAAAACCCTCACTGTCTCCTTAGCTCCCATATCTTGTGGGAGCCACTCCATTTTCAAAAGTGCAACGTACTTCCAAATACGTTAGGTAGGTAGCTAAGGTGTATGGTGGGATGTAGTATCACTATGAGGTTTAGTCCTGCACCCCAACCCTCCTAGACCAGTTCTGGACAGATACAAGGCCTGACCTGAAGGATGTCTCTGTTCCCTGTGGAAACCAAAATACACCTGGCTCAACCAGCAGCATTTGCAGGGTACAGTGGGCCACGAGTGATGACCTTGAAACACTTTGCTGAGTTGGACAACAGAAGCTCACACAGGCAGAGAACAGAGGGCATCTCAAAAATGGAAACAGAACTAACCCTGCCTCATGCTCCTGTGAGATGGTTTCTAAGTTATTATGAAAAGGGAAAAAGATTATAAATGACTAGAAATTCATCAAATGAGAAAAATCAGCCAAGAAAAAATTAAACAACCACTTGTTTCAAGTTCCAACCAACTCCTTAAATGATAGCCAGTAGAGTTGCACATGGTGATGCACACCTGTAATCCCAGCACTTAGAAGGCTGAAGCAGGAGGATTGCCACAAGTTTAAGGCCAGCCTGGGCTACATAGTGAGTTCAGGTCTGGCTTGAACTATATGGTGAAAACCTGTCTCAAAAATAAATAAATAAATATCAGCATGTATTACATAATTATGTCTTGATGTGGAGGCCCTGAGAGTGCTATAAGTAAAAGTATTTTGACCATTTAAACAATTTTCTAAAATGCAAAACTACAAACTGTAAAACCTGCATGCATTCATAGCCATACACATGCAAAATTTCAGCAAACCACTTGTTCCTTTAAAAAGACAATTAAATGAAATTAAATACATATTCATATACAGCTCATTGCTTTATCCTAGAAATGATTTTCTGTTCATTTGGTTTATCTAAATAAGTGAATCTGGGAGTGGTAACACACATCTCTAATCTCAGTATTCATGAGGCTGAGGCAGGAAGGATCATTGCAAGTTAGAGACCAGCCTGGGCAACAAACTGTGCTCAAGGCCAGCTCAAACTGTATGGCAAGACCCTGTCTCAAATAGGAAAAAAACAGTGAAATTTCTCTTATAATATTATACAATTGTCTTTCACATTTTTGAGCAGTAATAATCCAAAGCTATTATTAAGTCATAATTAAAAGTGTGAGAAGTTGTGCCTGCTTACTTAAGATACTATGTTTCCTGCCTGAAATGATAAGTTTTGCTCATGAAGTGCTTAAGTGATGAGCCTTGAAGACTTGGACTTGTTCAACAACCTCAGAATAATCTATTGTCCATGACCTTGGGAACAATTTTTCACAGTCAACACTGTAAATGCTACACATTTTTGATAGGTGAACCTCTCTGGACATTACTAAATTAAAATGGGTGAACATTTGGTTTTATGCCAACTTTGATATAAGAAATAGACTTTGAAATCTACCTTTCTCACAGTTTTGTTCAGTTGGATCTGGATTTTATGGAGCAAATGAATTAAGACAGTTTATAAACTGCATATTTATATTTTCTGTAAATTATCATGTAACACGTGGCCTACATTTACAACTCCTTTAGTGTAACAACCACTGTAATCTAAGTAATATTAAGAGCCAACAAATAACAACAGAGCAAAGGTTTTACTTGGTGATGAAACCACAAAAAATTTTCTTACTGAAACAGGAAAGAAATCACAATAAAATGCAGCTATTTCTCTTTCACTCCAACTCCCACACCTCGGTTTCTTCCATTTGGCCATTCTGAGTTTTAAACTAAATTCTAAAATAGTTCCACTGGTGTGACTCACACCTGCAGGTGGACAAACATTAAAAAAAATGAAGAAGAAATCAGGATATATGGACATGCATAGAGCAGCACGGAGTTCTCAGCACACCTTCATTATCTATAAATACACAAAATTCTTGTAGGCAAGAAGTGTTATTTCTAATAAGATAACAGGAAGTAGTCTCAAAATTAGTATAGGACTCACCAAAGATCCAGAAAAGTTACTTCATCTTCCTGTGTTTTTGAAATTCCAAGTCTTTCTCACTATGGCATCATTATTTTATTTTCAGCTCATGAAAAATAAAAACTAATATTTTCTCATCTAAGATATTAAGGCATTCAACATAAAAAATGAGTTCTATGAGTTTATCATTCTTTGGGGAATTGATTCCTTGATAGCAGTAGGGAGGGAACAAAATGCCTTTCCTCAGTGGGGTTAGCACTTTACATATAGGTACAGGGCGGGGTCCATCATGGAAGCAGCTTCCTGCAGAAAATAATTGAACCACAGAGACTTGTTTTCTATGAGACAGCTATGCCATAAACCCTTCTTGTGTGTCCTGTAGATGTTGCCACTGTGAAATCATTCTCTTCTCTCAGGTGGGACAAGCAATATTTCTTCTAAATTTCAGAAACCAGAAATAAACATGTTAACCTACAAAAGTAAATTGAGCTGAATCCTAAAATAGTGAATTAGCAAATATGCCTATTCAAATGCTACTTTTTTCAGAGTACTCATAAATACATGTACAGTGTAGTGAAGTCTCCATAATGGAGAAGGAACCAGAAGAAAGTGAGCATTATTTCCATCAGTTAATACTGACTGCTTCAAAGTGGAGAAGCACTCAGCCAGGTGCCTCAGTGTCTGTGGCTGTAGACTGTGTGCCATCTTTGACCCCAAAGAGGCTGAGTTTGGTCATGTGATCTTATCCTAGAATAGACCTGCATCTTTCAGCATAATACCAGAACCTGCAGATTCTTAAGTACTTAAGATATGCCAGATATATTTAAGAAATATTCCTAGCTTAGCTCCCACACAGGGATGCAGTGTCTATTGTTAATCATAATGCATACATGTGGAGACACAAAAGTATCAATAATTTATCTAGGTTTTACAAATTGAAGCTGGGGAGCAGGAGATTTGTACCTAGAAAGTGGGGATGCAAACTCTCATTAACTGTTTTATTCAATGATTAATCAGCTGACTCTCTCTGGGTTCAGAAAAAATCAACAAAATTATATTATATTAATGAAAAATATATAAGTATTATATCAACTTGTTATTTGTTATCAAACATTAACTTTTCATGTTCTTCATGTTTGTTTTTTTCTAAATGCTGAGAAACGAACTTCATATGTTAAGTGTGCTATCTCAGTTATATAGTAAACATGGTTATTACTTTATACTAATCTAATAGACATATATTTTATGTTTCAAGTTTCCTACATGTAATTTATATTATAACATTTTTTTCAACAGTCAGGAATATTTTGCATGAAATGCATGTAAAGCAAAAGGTTGAAGGACTAGGAATTTAGTTCAGCAGCTTAAGTGCCTTTCTTGGCAAATGTGAGGTTGTGATTTTGATCCCTAGTACCAAAAAAAAAAAAAAAAGGCGGGGTGGGGGTGGGGAGAAATTTCACAACCTAAAGCAAAAGGTTGTGATTTGAGGATTCATGGACAACATTTTTTGTTATTTTATCTCCCTTTCCACTAGAGTCTTTCAATATGTAATGTTTTCAATTGAAAACCACAAGTTCATAAATATTTTAAACTACCAATATCTGTTTAATATATGTATGGTGTTAATATCTTCCACCAGTGTGTAATGCATATTTTGTTACTTGTAATCTATAGAAACATTTTGAGCTGACTTTTTTTATCTCGATCCAACTGCTTTACCACATGGGTAATAACATACACCACAAATGAAAGACACCATCATTGTCTCAAAAGTTAACAAAGTCCTTGTGTTATAAGGGCCTTTTACTATGAACTAGACCAGGGAAAATAAATACACAGAGTTTGTTAACAGCTAAAAAGTGATGTGGGGTTCTGAGAAGTTGCAAAGAAGATGGTAGCTGAATACAGATATATATATATATATATATATATATATATATATATATACACACAGTACAGTAATCCAAAGGACATCAACTTCAAAGAACATCAGCATACAAAAGAAAATATGAACAAATATGAAGACTTGGAAAAATATAAAAACTCTGCAAATACAAAGATTTTCCTCAAAAGTATCAGAATAATCAATTCAAAATATGACATTTGTATAACAAGGAGCCCTATATTATTAGTAGCATTCAAAACATCAATCACATGTTAACTTGTCTAATGCATAAGTCATTTGTACAAATATGAGAGATTAGACATGTAAGACACAATGGAACAAGCCAGATGCCAGATATATTTTTCTTTTCTTTTTTTAAGACTTCATTCAAAGCCAGGGAAGCAGAATGATAAAGCAAAACTACTCCGCAGTGACTGAATTTATCCTGCTGGCACTCACAGACCGAGCGGAGCTGCAGCCCGTCCTCTTCGTGATCTTCTTAGTCATCTACCTCATCACAGTCACTGGCAACCTGACCATGATTCTCCTCATCAGAAACGACCTGAAACTCCACACCCCCATGTACTCCTTCCTCAGCCACCTCGCCTTTGTGGATCTCTGTTATGCAACTACGGTCACTCCCCAGATGCTGGTGAATTTCTCATCCAAGAGGAAAACCATCTCCTTCATTGGCTGTATGATACAATTCAACTTTTTCATTGCACTGGGGATCATATTGTTATATGCTTACGGTGATGGCTTTTGACCGCTACGTGGCCATCTGCCAGCCTCTGCTGTATAGCAGCAAAATGTCCAGGCGGGTCTGTCACTCTCTTGTGACTGCTCCTTATCTCTATGGCTTTGCAAATGGTCTGGCACAGACCATCCTGATGCTTCATCTGACGTTTTGTGGTCCCAACAAGGTCAACCACTTCTATTGCGCTGACCCTCCGCTCTTGGTCCTGGCCTGCTCGGACACGTATGTCAAGGAGACCGCGATGTTTGTGGTGGCTGGGTCCAACCTCACCTGCTCACTCAGCATCATCCTTGTCTCCTATCTGTTCATCTCAGTAGCCATCCTGCGCATGCGCTCTGCCCAGGGCTGGCGCAAGGCCTTCTCCACCTGCGGGTCCCACCTGATGGCTGTCACCATCTTTTATGGGACTCTCTTCTGCATGTATATGAGGCCCCCTTCTGAATCATCTGTGGAACAAGGTAAAATTGTAGCTGTGTTTTATATCTTTGTGCGTCCCATGTTAAACCCTCTGATCTACAGCTTGAGAAACAAAGATGTTAAAGTAGCCATAAAGAAAGTTATCCAAAAGGAACAGTTGGCTAAGTGAGGTAGCCATGGTCCCAGATATACAGAACTCGCATTTTATCCGGACATTGAATGAGCATTATAAACCAATAAGTCTCTTTTTCTCCTGAAATATTTGTGATCTTTACAACACATATATAAGACTGGCAAGTCTGTGGAGTCACGCAGGACATACTCAGTGCTGACAGTTAGGTCACTGAGAGTGTTCAAAACCCTACAGAGTCAAAGGCAAGAGCAGAAACCATTGTAATGTTCTAGAGTGTCAATAAAGAGCACACTCTCACCAATAGTGTGCAAAGTGTGCTAAATCATATTGTAATGACAATGATAATTACATATGTGAAGTACTCCAGAAGCTTGTCAAAACTGATAGGTGAGTTTTTCTTTCTTTATTCAAATGGTACAGCAATGAAAATATTTTTGTTATGTTATACTGAGATATATAATTCAAATGACACTTGTAACTCAGTGGTACTCCCCTCTGCGTGCTATTTGATGAAGATGCCGATTTTCCCAGAGACAATTATTTTGTTTGTTTACTATCAGTATACCATTCCTGTCAGTGTGCAGCCACTCCTCCATCCACTCATTGCCATTTCCTATATTGTATAAGTAGAAAAATTTGATGTCATAATCATATATATATATATATATATATATATATATGGATGGATATTTATGCATTTATGAAATGTGTTACCAAACATATGATCTTCTAACCAAAGCTTTTAATGACTGTTTGGCAGGAGCATGGCTTTGTGACTAAGTGCTTCATAATCCAAGACATCATTTTAATATCACCATACAGTGTTTACCCATTCCAACGCAAAATTAGACAGAAAACATATTCAGAGCCAACTGAAACTAGGTCTAGGAATTCTGTCAATCTTGAGAAGTGCATTTGTTTATTGTTCACACATTCACAGTATTTGGTAAATGAATATTTGCCTGTTTTTTCATCAGTTTAGAAAAATACGGTAAATAACATGAATTATTGGAGTGCCTAGGTCATTACACGAAGATATAATTACATAGTATTTGAACATGGGAACTCTGACTTTCCTCTAAAGAGTAGCTTTGAATTTATAGATGCCAATGGTTTAAACAAGCTCTTTGGCTCCATTTCCTCCTACAGTAAATCTCAAGTCATTTAGGTTTCAGTATTTTTTGACTTCTGATCCCGCTCCACCAGGTAGAATGAAGCCTCGTGGCTCTGTCTGTACCTGCCCTACTCCACGTCTAACCTTTCAGTTCTGTTTGCTCTGTTCTCATTTACCATTCACAGCATATCTTGAGGACTTTTGTCTTTTTTTTTTTTTTTTTTTTTTTTTTTTGGTCACACACCCACTGTTGATATTTGTGGCTGACACAGTGGAACCCTGGTTTTCACAGGAAACGCAATCCTCCTTTGGATTTGGCCCCTTTGTGTGTTTAGTCATACCTAGAATGTCAGCTCATGCAAACTGAACAGCACCTAATATAAAACATCCCGGGCACAATATTGTTCCTAGGCACTGTCTTATGCCTACAGGAGTTTTGAAAATGTATTGGTAATCTGGAAATGTGAGTACCATTCATGACACATTGAAACTAGAGAAACCGTGGAAATATTGACACAGACACACTTAGGAACTGCCTAAAGAAACTCAAACAAGGACGACTTTGCTTTGTTTACCCCGTCAGTCAGTTCAGAGCCAAAGCACATAGCTGGGAGCTCAGGCCAGCTTCTCTTTGAAGCACTGTGGAAGGCTGTGGCTTTTCTTGGCTTGCTTTTTTCCTTCTCTGTAGTTATTAACATGGATGCCCAGATTAAACTGCCAAATTTTGGTTTGTTTCTCTGACAAAAATCTGATTTTTCATATCAAGTATTAATGATGAATGATGTTCAGGAAGGGAAGATTATGTTAGTGGGGCTGTATGTTAATCATATGAAAGATAGACTTAAGTCATATCACTGTTGTTATTCATAATCAATTATGACTCTGACCAAAGAATACTAGGTCTTCATTGATTTCAAATACAAATGTGCAGGAGTATTATGTAAGCTATTAAATAAGTATGTATCTAAGTCAGGGGCATACTTTGTATAAGTAGTCTACAATAATAGTCCATTTTCATGCACTAGGTACACTAATTATCAGATGATCTATTGTCATTTAATATAATATCAACATTTAGTTATTCAGCCAGAAATTTTTAATTAAACAGAAAATGTCTACTGGCAGATGCAGATCTCCACAGAGGATGTCAAAATGATATTGACATTAATTCTGTTCTCAGAACATTTATAGACCAAGGAGAGAGATAAACAAGTTATTGGACAAATAATACAAGATGAGCAGAGAGACAATCTCTAGGAGACATTAGAAGAAGAAAATATTACTCAAGTTGAGATGCTATGAATACCAGTTAATCCAAAGGCCTTGTGATTACAGAAAATAGAACACCTTTTTATCTGCCCTAGAATTATACCTAAAATAAAAATGAGTATCTGTATGTTTGCTTTTATCAAAATACAATATTAATGATGACTTCACAAGTTAGTACCTTGTTCATGAATATGCTTTGTAAACAGCTTCACTGAGACCCCTTAAGGACATCCCATGGGGGATGCTTGATTATTGCATCAGAGATGAATATTTCAAGGCTAACTCTTCAGGTATAAATTCTCCCCCTTTGAGAAAGTTTGGCAAGCACAGGAAATCAATATCCTTCTACAAGTAAGTCCTGAGATGTAAGACCTTGTAAGAAATTTGGTTTTGTTTTTTTGGAATGAAAATGGACTTTGTAGAGACCACTGCAATAGTCAGAGTAAGAAAATACTATCAGGAGCAGACCCAAGAATATCAACAAAGAGAGAAGTGACTTTTGATGCATCAGAAGTCAGACAAGTGCTACCATCATCCCAACCTTATTTATAGATCCATTACTCACAAAGCAGATGAAATTTAGAGTGACTTTATATACTGACCTCTATCCAGTGATTGGATTTCAAACAGTCCATTATCTGTTTTTATTAACTGTTTACTCCTTCAAACCAAGAAACTTGGAATTTGGTACAAGATACATTCCCAGTGCATTACTGATTTCACATAATTTCTAAAGAGACAAAAGTGTCAATAGATTTAATTAAGTATTAGTGTAAGACAATGCGAGAGAGGAAAACAAGGGTGAATCAGTGAATCTCTCTCTTTCCTCATTAAATTTGTGTTGAAAGATGATGGCAAAGTGGTACCCAGTATCATCAAAGACAGTTACCTTTATAGCAGAAGATGTCCCGGCCCCACAAGGAGTGGGGGCAAAATACTTCAATTCATTAGTTGCTCAGGCAACAGGTCCGGTTACATTGTTACAGTACCTATTACTTTTGTTTCTTAGATACAATCGCTCACTGTGATGCATACTTGGTCACTATGATGCATATTGTGAGAACCAACCTCCAATTGACAAGCCCTTCTGGCTCTGTACTTCCTCCTTGCTCACCACATATAAGCCCTAGACCACCAGAGATCCATCAGAGCCTGATATTTGAGACTGATATGGCTCAGTGCCCATCAGTGTAAATAAGTCTGCCTCCAAAACCTGGGTGTCATTTCAGTGTTCCTGCTTGCCATAGCACTTTAAATGATCCTAAGGTGTGTGCTGTGCTCTGTTTGTGTCCTTTGTCAACACTGTCACAGGCTGAGTTGACCTAACAGCACGAAAATCCCACTTCCCAACCTTCTCACAAAAAGCTGTGTAGGGATTAAAATTGTTGTTTCCCCCTGCAGTGTACAAAATGTTAAATCTTCCCTACCCTAAGAATGTTTGGAATTATCTTCAGTGATTCTATTACTTAAATTGAAAATTATTTTCTAATTGAGTTATTATTCATTATAGGGGTGGTGTTCTTCCTCCCATTTCCTCACTCATTGTTCTCTTAAAACAAAGGAGCCCCACTCACAATGAGAAGGGATCTTTGCAATAAGGAATTTGTGCATTTGTTGGAGGCCCACAGTACTGTGGCTCATGGCACATGCAGTGAGACTGAAACAATCTGGGGTATCATTTGCCATGAAATGCTTGAATTTTCAAAGTATATACCTGTCATTCAGAAGGGTAGTAAACACGCCCTCTCTCCAAGGTCACATCAGTTTCTCATGTGAGACATAATTAGATCAAATTCTTCCATAATTGTGGCTTCCCCATGTGTATCACACAAATCAAATCTTGGACTTCATAGAATAATAATAAAAGATATTGCAGCAGTTAGTTCAAATGTTTTCTCTCCTTTCCTCCTCATCTTGAGAGCAGCACATCCTGAGGTATAATTGAGGAGATGCTTAGATTCTCTGCCCGAGCTTTCTTGAGCCAACGTTGAACTACAAGGGCTAAACTCTGAGGCTTAGAGCTTTTCTACTTCTGAAGTTATGAGGAAAACTTTCATGTGCATTGATGACAGTGAGATTTACAATTTGGCAGACTTATGAGAATAATTCATTATCCACTGTAAGGGAATAATGCACATTGCCAGGTTTGTAAAAACTCCTGGTTTTTGAATGAAAAAGCCTGTTTAATTGGTTATTTAAATTTTCTAGTTCAATTACTAGTTGTTGTTTGTGCATTACAATCAAATAGAAATATATTAAAAATATCACAGCAATGTGTATATTCTGCCTTCAAGGGGCTAAGACTCACCTATCATTGATTGTAAAAGTCTCACACCTGACTAATGCTAAGTCTGACTTCATACCTGCAGATCAAAATGTGAGTGAATGATTTTAGTAAAATCATAAGCAGGGGTACTCTAGGAAGTGTGAACTGTTTCTGCCCTCCTAAATTCACACATTCTGTGGCAGAGCTGAAAAGAAGTCCATTGTTTCGATCTAGGGTCGATTTTTCCCTAAATTCTAGAAAATCACTCTGCAAGTTTTAATGATCAATTATAAAGATTTCAGGTTGATCATCACGAGCTTTATGATTTAAATAAGTCCTAAGTTTTCTAATTGTGCTTTTTCTATGTACATTCTTTTCAAGGTAGCTAGAGTTTTTCAGAAAAATTTAGACTCTATTGATAATATCAGAGCCATAAGAAATCTATATCCCATGAAAAATCAGCTGTTGGGAATTCAAAATGTTACCTCACCGATCCATTAATATATTCAGCTAATGATTAATGAATATTTTGATTAAGGAATTTGTCCTTGTTCTGGAAATATGGTATCAATAAAGTTCCTGCTGCATGTAGCTAATATTATAATAACAGGGATGGCCAACATATAAATAATTTCAGAAGCGGGAAATAGCAGGAAGTAAACTAGAGTATGTTTCGTGATGAAAGTTACTGGAAACGAGTAAACTCACATACGAATTCAGACATGTCTGTGACAGAGGAAGTGTTGTCAGAAGAAAGATCTAAATAAAGTGAGTCAGTGTGTCTGTGACAGTGATTTTCTCTGAATAGGGCACATCTATAAAAGGTGTAAAGATCCTGCAGGCTTGATTTGGGTAAAGAATAGATTTTGATTGTGAGAAGATGCATCTCAAAACTAAAAATTATTTTGTTCTGTCTCAGTCCTTCATGAAAAGGGGCCAGTTATTTCTATCCATTGTACCCAAATGTCACATGACTTTAAGAGTAAACCCCTCAGTGTTTACTCTGCAGTTTAGCCTACTTCTAACGTGCACTGTACCTGTCACTAAAAATACTACAAAACAGCACAGAGGCCCAAGAGCATAGTTTTCCCTGCTTTGATGTAGCATGTCTGTGCAATGCCTCAACCGATCCTTTAGTTGAAGGTATTGGTTTAAAATAATTTATGTCATGTGATTATAAACCATCATATAAAACTTCCACAGTAGGACATATTACTGATATAACTTGAGACTGTGTTCTCAAGTCACAGTCACTCATACTTGTCTCAGAATAATCTGTTTGATGTTGATTAAAGCAGAGTTGTTACTTTATCTTCACAAATCACTCAAAGCTCTGGGGACAGAATATTCAAGGCAGACAGACCATCACCTGCAAAGACCCTAAGTGAGAACATGCTCAGTATATTTAAGGAACAATAAGAAGGTCAAAGTGGCAGGATAAGAAGATATAAAATATATATTTTTGAGCTCAGGTAGAAAGACCTCACATAGGTAAAATGATTACATTTGGCACAAGCATGGTGGCAAACCTCGGACCTTTTTACAAAGTCAAAGCCTAATGTGCTTTGTTTACATAATGTGGTCACTAGCTAGTGTTAAAGAATGGAGAATCCTTAGTGTAGAATAAGAAAACTCAAACTGTGATGAGTTAGATACATGGTAACTTTTCTTAGTTCTGACCACTACTGGAGATACTGCCATGCAGTTAACATTTACTACATAACGTTTAGAAATCGTGGCTGACAAGAATTCCTCATGGTTTAGATATAAGAGGTGAAGAGTTAGGATGTGAGAGAAATTGAAATATAAGTATGGAATATTAAAACCTTGGGCTACTATGCATAAAATATTTTGTGAAGCACAAGTGGATATTTAAGTGAATAGGTGGCTATTGCTTTGAAGCAGATGAGTCAGAGTGAACAGAAAACCAAGGAACCCAGAAGATATTCGTTACTCCTGGAACTAAGTAAGAAATGAGAAAGAGATGGAACCTGAATATACATACAACACATTTTCAAGCAATATGTGGTCTCCTGATACTTATAAGGCATATCTTTGCTAGTAATGATAAAACAGTTACCTGTATAGTCACCTATAGGCCACATTCTCTTCACAGAATATGGCAGTCACCAAATGTGAGGTCCATGAGGAAGATTTAGGGGCAAAATTAAATCTCACGTGTTAGCAGAGTCCATGTGGGAAATGCAAAATGGGAGGGAAAGACTCCAAAATCCCTCCTACTTCCCGTTGTAATCAATGACGCAAAACATTTCTAATTTGGGGAGAACGTGGCAGGTAGAAAACAGCAGCTGTGGAGGCTTTCTGAGTTAGCCAGCTTAGAACCCAGGAATGGTGTGGTGTGAGGAGTCCTAAGCAAGGGGAGATATACCCTGCTGACCTAGGAATGAACTAAGCTGAGAGAAAACAACTGGAAATGCAATCCCAGTGCTATAACTATAACAGATAAAATCTCAGTGCTGAAGCTGGAACCTGTACCTCTGGAAGCCATGATTTGAATTTCCTGCTGCTGCAGCTGCATCTGAATAGGCACAGCAGGGAGAGAAACATGAAACCTCTGAGAGTGGGCATCAGTGAAAGGAGTTGAGAGCAGGACTAGGGAGGAGCCCTGCATCTACCTGTGGTGAGTGAGAGGAATGGGACCCTTCCATAGATAAGGAGGCTCCAACAGAGGACATTCTGGGACTGGGCAGACTAGCCAGAACAAGACACTGCAGTGCCTTTAGTAGCATATCCCCCTCTCAAGTGGGATTGGTGGGGAGCGCTTGGCCTGGGTGATGCGGCAGACTAAGACCCAGTAGGCTAACTCAAATCAGGTCCCTGCGCCTGATGGTGCACCCTAGCAGTGAAGCCTTCAGTGGGTTGACTGACCTGGAGGGGCCGGCCCAGCAGAGGCTGCCCAGGTCTGTGTCTCCCTAGTACAATGCAGTAGGTGGGAACACATTGCCGGCGCAATTCAAATAAACTGTAACCAGGAAAGAAAGAAACTGTGCCTCCTATATACGTTTGTATGGAAGGAACACAAAGTATGGGAAGAGGGAGCAACAAGAAAGGGTCCTCAACCCCCAATCCTGAGAACACTGATCCAGGAAAGGTAAATGCAAAGGAGAATGAGAACAGAAAACATGCCAGATCAGGCACAGCACCAATAGACATAAAGCAATATCTCTGGGACCTCATAGATGAGTTCAAAAGTGAAGTATTTATTGACGTAAAGCAAGATATATGTAGAATAGTTAGACAAATGCTAAGTACTGCCCAAGAAAAAACAGATGGTGGAATGGAAGAACAGGAAAAAAAGGGGAGAATCGTTTAATGGAGAAAATAGAGAAAACATAGAATACGTGAAGCAGGTTCACAGAGATTACCAGGAAAATAAAAACTCTATTGAAAGCTGGTATAACAGCTTGAAAGAAACTAAGGATAGATTATCAGAACTGGAGGACAGATTTGTAATGTGGGAGCATGAAATGAAAAACTTCTTAAAAATAACAAGAAAATAGCAATAATACAAAGGCTTGAAGATGATAAGAGGATCTATAACTTAAGAATTAAGAACGTAAAAGAAGAAGTAGGGACACAGACAAATGAATTACAAAGGCTATTCACAGAAATAATCCAGGGGAATTTCCCTAATTTAGCAAAAGCTAAAGATACTTAGATGTATGAGGCATACATAACCCCAGCCACCTACAACCCAAACAGAGCTACACCCAGGCATATAATAATCAAACTTCCAGAAATCCAGTATAAGAACAGAATATTAAAAGCCATCAGAGACAAGAAACAGATCACTTACAAGGGAACACCCATCAGAATTACAGCAGACTTCTCAGCACAAATCATCAAATCAAAGAGCATAAGGGGAAATAATACAAGTTTTGAAAGACAATAACCTCCAGCAAAATTGATATACCTTGCACAACTATCCCTAGAAATTGATGGAAAAACAAGATACTTCCAGGATAAAGAGGAACTAGGGGAATTTGCAACCACCAATTGAATTCTACAGAGAATACTGCAAGACAATCTAAAAAAAGAAGAATACCAAGATTCCAGAAACAGTGGCAGAGAGGCCACAACTAAAGCAAAATGAAGAAGACAAACTGACAACTGACAGAAAAAGAGCTCAACAGAAATGAGGGTGAAAGTTTGGATGATAGGAACAGCTATTTTAGAGAAAACAAGACATCATAATGGCTAGTGCTGATTCAATATCATCTTGTTTTGAAGTCCAATCAAGCTTTTGTTCTTCTGTCTCCATCGGTCTTAACATGTTGTATCTTATTGGATTTTATTATATGTGATAATATAAACAAAAACTTTTATAGACAAGGAGATTATGAAGAAACCATTGTTCATTTTCTGTTAGTTGGTTCTAAATACCCTGTAATACTGTCATTCTCTTGAATGGTTTTACATTGTCTTGATATGTTTGATGCTACAGTATATGAAGTTATACTCAAATATTTCAAGGAAAGAGACACTATGGTAAAAATTCTTTTTAAGATAGCAAGAATCATTATGGTAACCATTGCTGATCACCTTGTATTCTGTTTTTACATTATGTACTATGTCCATCCTTTTGATTTGACTGACTCTGTTTTGTTATGTCACATTTGGTTTTATTCTCCTCAAAACAAGTAATAAGAATATTGGGAGTAAAAAAACCCAAAATGTGTAATTGTCATTGTACAAAAGAGAGGAAAAAGAAAGTGTTATAAATGATATAACTGCATGTATATCTAAGTATATAAGATAGCTAACCATATTACTGAGTTTTGTTGGATCATTGAACAGAACTGTTTGCAATATCACTGTTTGAATGTCCACTTTATATGCTTTAATTTTGTAACTTGAACAACTATTTCTAAGATGGCAATATGAAATCTATTAACTAATGTTTTCATACTGTTTACTTTTTCTGAAATCCTGTGTAACTTGTATACTTTTTCTGTTTTTTTCTTTTTCTCCTTAAATAAAATTTAAAAAAAATTCTAATGTCCATCGATCCCTCCATGCCTAATGGAAATAAGCTCTATGAACTTCATTTTCAAAGCCAGTTTTTGTGCTGCACGTTGAATTGAGCTATTCTCAGATTGTTTATAATTTGTTTCTTTTTAGCCTTGACACCTTCATGTGCCATTTTCATCAGAGACCATGATAACGAAGATAGATCCCCAACACAATAGCACCAAGGTCAATGAGTTCATTCTGCTGGGCTTCATCAGCTGGCCTAAGCTGAAGCCCATTCTTTTTAAGGATTTCTCCTGCTTTATCTCATCACACTTGCAGGACATTTCGGGATGATTTTTCTGCAGGCTCCCCAGCTGCAAACCCACGTGTATTTCTTCCTCACCCATTTAGAATGTGTGGACATTTTCTACTCCGCTAATGCCTCCCCACAGATGCTGGTCAATTTCTTATCTGAGAAGAAGAGCATTTCCTACATTGGTGCTTCACCCAGTGTCTGTGACTTTGCTGCTCACCAAGTACTACCTGCTCGGTGCTGTAGCCATCTGTGACCCCCTCCGTTACAGCAGCAAGATGCGCAGGCCCGTGTGCTTCTGCCTGGCCACCTTGCCCTACCTCTGGGGTTTCGTGGTGGGCACCATGCGGGTAACCCTAACCTCGCGCTTGTCCTTTTGTGACTCCAACACCATCAACCATTTTTACTGCACCGACCCTGCTCTCTTAATGTTGACGTGTTCCGATACCCGCATAAAGCAAACGGCCCTGTTCGTGTCCGCAGCGATAAACCTCACCGGTTCCCTGCTCATCATCCTCACCTCCTACATCTTCATCTTCATCTTCATCTTCATCACTATTGCGAGGATCTGCTCCAGCGAGGGGCAGCGCAGAGACTTCTCCACCTGCGGCTCCCACCTGACTGCGGTGTCTATGTTCTACGCCTTCATCTCTGCGTGTACCTGAGACCCATGAGCAGTCTGTTGAGCTCGGCAAAGTGGTGGCCGTGTTTTGTATCTTTGTGAGCCCCATGCTGAACCCCTTTATGTACAGCCTGAGGAACAAGAATGTCAAGCAGACTTTGAAAGGAGCGTTCATTAGGAACTCTAGTGAAGTAGAGAAAACTTCAATATCCGCAGTCTCCCACTGAAGAAATAAAAATAACTTTTAATGAAAAAGAAAACCTTGAAAGAATCGACAAGCATCCCTCTTATTCTAAGTGAGTATAGTTCTCTGGAGTCAAATCAGAAGGTCTCTGAATCTGATGCTTAGTGTGAGTTCTAATGAGTGTCCCATGAAATAAGGCCCAGCAGGGTTCTGTGCTTCTGACTTCTACCAGAATACCTGGATGATAAGGTTTCCTTTCTCTCCTTAGCTCACCAATACTGAGCATCTCTGACCCACTTTTATGAGTACAGCAAAGTGATTTATAAAACAATCCCTGAGTAAGAACATGCATACTTCACATTGTGTAAATCTCTGTAGCAAAAAATTTAATTATTTTCCAAAAGATGATTATACTGATAATTGCAAATACTTCATACTTTACTTTGGTCCTATTTTTATGTCCACTTATGCCAAAATGAAAACCGTATGTGTTTTACTATTTAAGCAATTTAAGACATACTTTAAATACTTTTATGAGCCTGGGATTTGCTTCATTGATTTTCTGTGATCAAAGTAGTTTATCTTCCTAATGGGAGATACTCATTTCCAAATTAGTTTGTTCCATTTTTCCGGAGGTGATTTCCATAAGGTTGTCACTATAATGTTATAAATAACTATTTGTTACATAATGTTTCATATTTGCCTCCATTCATAATATCCATGGAACTGATTTCAGTGTTTCACAACTGAATTGTAGCATAAATATACTCCATATTGTGACACTTTTAGATCTGTTTAAGTGCATAGTGTAACTTTAGTGTAAAAATGTTCAGTGTACCAATATATTTTAATCTTTAGGCAACATTTCCCTCATTTTCACAAGATCTTTATTATGTAAGTTATTGCTTTTGATAAACTTCCATGGTTATCTTTTCATAATTATTTTATGTTTGTGTATTGTGACGCAAAAGAATCTCCCCTAGCAAATGCATATCCAGTTTTCTCTACTACAATGTTCACAGTCATTCCCTGTGTGTGTGCACACAAAATCACCTGGACAGTATTTATACATCAGATATACTTTACTGAAGCTCAGCTTTCCTACTTTATATCCCTTCTCATGCCATAAAGTAAAGGCAAATATGATATTGATAATTTTCCATGGAACTTTCTCTAGAAAAATATTCCACAGTATAAATACAAGTTTTTGTCACCATGTTTAAAGTTGGTAGACAGTGGTGTTATCATTGCTGATTCCTACCCTACAAATCCTCCACCCCCTCAAAAAAACCGTAAAACAAACAAACAATTCCATAAAGCATCCTTTACTGGCTGTGTGACAGCTTATACAAGAGCGAGTCACTAGGCGGCCATCCTGAAGATTCATCCTGCAGAACACAGGTGCAAAGCCTTTTCTACTTGTGGTTCCCACCTGACCACAGCGGTCATATTCTATGGAACCCTGTTCTCCATGTATTTAAGACTCCATCAGAGAAGTCTGTGGAAGAGTCCAAAGTAATTGCAGTGTTTTATACTTTTGTGAGCCCAGTGATGAACCCGCTGATTTACAGTTTAAGAAACAAGGATGTGATCCATGCCACACAACTCTTCCTCAGAGGAAATGTTCTTCAGAAAATTACAGTTTAGAATTTTTTTGTAACCACTAAGTGTCCCAGTGAAAACGTGAATTCACAAAGTAATAAAACTTGTACTCTGGGATCATGACTTGTTTATACTCCTGCACTGTCACTGGAAATTTTATTCATTTTCTCTTGAAAACAGAATATTCAAGGCAAATCATTTTAATATAAATTGTCATATTGAATTTGGAAAGTTAATTTTTACATGAAATCTCACATATTTACAGATTACTATGGTAGAATTTCATTTAATAACTTCACCTAAATGTGATAGAAATCCCCTATGAATGCTTATGTTTTGAAAGGGCAGCTCTTCAGCTTCAGGGTTTGGTTAAGAGGGACTCAGGGTCATTGCAGAGGGTTCTTAGCTCATGCGCAAGATGCACTAGTATCAACAGAACACAGGGCCAGGTGTGAGGACCTGACAAGAGTAGGTTTCCCAATTGCTGGGACCTAAGAGTTAACACCAGATAACTTCTGTTCCAAGTCCAAGGATTTTGTTCCAAACTTGGTGCTCCAAGGATCACTCACATCCACATAGTCCTTCATTGTGGTGTCCAGCATCACCAGGTCAGTGAGGAATGTGCCAAGGAAGGGGTCAGTGCTGTGTGCCATTGGGAGGTGGTGCTGATGAGTCCCCATTCCCAGGTCCCACTCAAGGCCGATGAGTCCCTGTGAAATTTGATGCACCTGTTTTCTGTCCCTCTGTGGGACACTAAACTACCTTCCTCCAATTCTCTCATTCCTGCCTCTCTTCTTATGGCACCAAACATCCCTGATAACCTCCATGGCAATTTTTTCTTCTTGGGTACCCAAACTAAGGCCTTCATAAAAGATATATTCTCAAGTCTTTTATAGTTTTCACCTTGGGACACAGCCTTGTTAAAACATGGAGTTGACAGATTGGGCTGGAACATGTGATCCTTTTGCCTCAGCCTCCTAAAGTACTATAAGTATAGTCATACACCACCATGCCTAGATTAAATAAACATTAATGGGTATTCCATGATGGGGTGTCTAACCCCTACTCTGCCCCATATCTGCTCTAAGTAAAGCCTGACTGGGGCTTGACTCAGCCATGAAAGTCGGGAAGCTCTCCTGCCCTGTGAGGCCTGGGACCCACCCTAGCACAGCTCACTCACCTTCTGCTGCTGGCTCATCTGAGGGTTGATCTCTAGGGTGGCCTTCTTGGAGAGCCCCAC
Source organism: Cavia porcellus (assembly GCF_034190915.1). Taxonomy (NCBI): domain Eukaryota; kingdom Metazoa; phylum Chordata; class Mammalia; order Rodentia; family Caviidae; genus Cavia; species Cavia porcellus. Next base: position 50,190,735 of record NW_026947500.1, on the reverse strand, counting down.
CTGCCAGGGTCAGGCAGGGTTATTGAGATTTTTCTCCCCTCACCACTCTGTCCCTCTGAGTAACGCCCTCCATGTCTGGCTCCTGTCAGCTGGTAAAGCTCTGTTACCCTCTGAATCTGTTTCTAGACTCAATCCCAGCTCTCAAGGCTATTTGGAAAGTCACCCTGTTCATATGGCCCGGAAATCCTGAACCTGCTTTCCCATCTCGACATACACCTGCCTCATAGCCTCTCTCAAGGACTCAGAGTTTATAATTATCATTGCTCTTAATGTCACCTTTCTGAGGAAGATCCAGGAGGAATCACCTGAACTTGCACTCATTGCCACCCTGTGCTGCCTGCACTACGCTTTCAACTTTCGTCTCTGCAAATGGGGAATCAGGTTCATGTAGGTCAGTGACTTTCCCATGACTCTATGAGGGCATCCGGCTGCCCCTGCCAGCTAAAATACAACCTCAACTGATTTTACCCTATATTCCATCAGCACTCCTGACCACTGTCCTAACCTCTGAGCTCCTGGTGTATGTCCAGGTACCCTGCCATGCCAACCCACAGTGGAAAAGTCAGTTAGACGTTCGTTGTATGTTAGAAGCTCCTTCGTGGCCCAGACCCCTGAACCTCTAGAAACAAAGCTAGCCTGGAGGTCACACCCAACTTCATCTGGTTCTAGGAATCTGCCAAGGGACTTCTTTTGACAAAGTTTCTGCTCAGCCATTTAGAATGTCTCTGCAGGACAGGGCAAGGAATTTCCTGGGAAATGGGTTTGATCTCTTCTCACTAAGGATCTGCTATTGAATATGTGAGACCTCAAGTTAGCTGTCAGTGTCATCAGGAGTCAGTGCTGCTGCCAACTGCACACTGAAGCAGGAATCTGAAGACCCATCAGTGAGGCACAGGGGCAGAGAGAGGAATGACAGCACACCCCTAAATCATTCCCAGCTGCACTCACAGGGACATAAGCCAGTCTTCCCTTTGTCCACCCATTTCTTAATATGGCAGCAAGACATTTGCTAACTCTACCAGCTCATCAACTGTTTCTGCTCCTTTAGCCTCCTCAGAGTCCTGCAACATCTCAGAACAAGACCTTCTTGTGCCCCAAGCCTCCTGCCTAACCAATGAGAAACTGAGCTACCTTCCTGTGATTCCCAAAGATACAACTGGAATTCCTCAAATTACCAGTGAGGAATAGACAAAGAAATGAGAAAACACATGAGCAACCTACATCAGGCAATCTTCCAACATTGCTTGTTTCTTTTCCTTTGAAACACTTTCACCAAGATCCCCATCTCTATTTACCTTAATAAGCAAATTCCTGCTCTCTGCAGTGTCTTTGGCACACAGCTTTGTGAAATATTTGAAGCTTTTCCTGTTAGAGAGAAAAAAAAAACCATAAGGAGGAACTGCAGTAAATTCTTTTCATTTGTAAATCAAAGGACACAAACCGCCTGGATGAGCATTTGTAACTAAGTTCATATAAAACCTATGCAAGCTCAACGACTGGGATAGGAGCTCTCATTGGACCATCCTGTCCCTCCTCAGTTTAGCTGACCATGGAGTTTGTCTATTTTGACAGTTATGGTTTTACCTGGATAAAGAGTTCTATTGCTGTTTAGTGATCACTTGAAGAAAGACTTTTTATGAACAATTGTGCTTGGCTCCAAGTAAATTTAATCCTGAGAAGAAAACTCTGGTGTAAGAGAGCAGAGAGGCTTAGGCATCCCACCTACAAGTTGACTCCTATCCTCAGTGCCTTCCAGGGCTTTCCAGGGCCATGCAGAGGGCAGATCTATTATAGTGTATCTGTCACTTATCTACCGTGGTGTCCTTATGGAGATATGCAGGCCCAGCTGGACACCTCTCTCCATGTGCTGCTCAGCTGATATATGAGCTCACTCTGCAGAACAGAGACGATGGCATGCAGTGAGGAGAAGTTCCTGAGCCTCAGATGCTGTGTTGTAGTCAGGGGTTGTACACAGAGAACAACTAGGATTAGGACATGGAGTTTATAATATTTTTATAATGGTCACTAGAAGTTAACACAGGAAAATGCAGGAAATCTATCCACAACACCAAAGACATAGATTATTTAGTCAAGAGCCTAAACCCCATGGCAATGTCCCACATGAGTCCAGATAAAACCCCAGAGCTCAGGACAATGCCTCCCATGAGTCCAACTGGAAGTCCAGAGCCCACAAGAAGGACTCACGCCAGTCTCTTTTATGGATCCGTGCCTGGAAGACCTAAGGGTCAGTGGTGAAAGCCAGAAAGTCTATGCCAGCAGGAAGAAGGAGCTGTGCTAGTGGGATGAAGGTTTTATGCTAGAGCTGAGAAGTCACACTCACAACAAAGAGACCAGGGCTATCCTAAAAGGCATCACAGCTGTCCTCAGCAACACGAAGGCCCTGAGCCCCTCTGACGACAAGCACAGTCGGGTATGTACCAGGAAGCAGCGTGACGAGTTTATCTTGGAGAACAAGCAGCACATGTCTTCCCCTCCGGAGCAAGGAAGCAGTGCTCGATGTGAGGACCAAAGCCTCTGTAGGAGAACCAACAGCTCAGACAGCAACTCGTAGGAGAACCCACAATGTCTCCTTAACACCTCAACCCTCTACATCTCCCTTTATTTTTTTTTTTACCTGTTTATCTTGTCATCTTTTCTCAGGTGGCACATCTTTGCTCAATGTCATGCTGATGTAATCTAGCTGACATTAAGTTGACCACCAGTTTTCAATCTATAATACACTGCTAGGAAGGGAAACAAAGCAATCATTTTATGTCAGCCTGGAGATCAGCTTGTTTCAGTTTCAGCTGCCTCAGCTGTCTTAACCTTCCTCAATGAGATAATGGCCAGGGAGCTCCAGAAGGAACAAATTGAGCCCCAGAATGAGACTCACGAGGCCTCGAGTAACACAACTGTCATGGGGAAGAATTTTAGTTAAAGTCAAAGAAGATGGTGAGATAAGATGACCATACCCTCCATGCCACATGCCATGTGAGGCTAGATCAGTGTGCCCATGCCAGTAGAGTTGAAGGATTGCACATCTCAGAAAAATCTTATTTTCTTTTCCGTGCAATTTTCTTTTTTTAAAAATTATTATTTTTTTATTTTAAAGAGGGTAAAATTAAACAGAACAAAGCAGATCATGAGAAAACAATTGAAGAAACACAGATTTCAAAGCAAGCCCACTGGAGATGTTCACTGTCTATCTTACTGTCTCTTGTTTTCTTCCAAATAGTTGTCCATATCTTCACACACAGTGAATTCATACCGAACAAGATAATACTAAACTGATCAGAACAGGATAATGAAGATATTTTAGGTCTTTAAGACCAGAAAATAGAGAAGTCATCAATGGCTGCCATAATGTCTCTCATTCTCTTCAAAACATCTCTTCATATCTTTACATATGTTGAAATTAAACAAAAGAAAACAAACTAGTATCACTCTGGACAGGGAATAATAATACTGCTAGATTTTATATCATGATGCTACAGAATTAGCACTGGGAATCTTAGTGTCCCTTTTCCTTCAGAGTATGTGTTCATTACATCATGCATTATATAATCTATTCTCATAAGCCATTTAATTCTACACATGCATGAATCTCTACATGTATACCTATACTTTCTTTATTAGAGGGAAAACCAAATCAAAACAAGACAACAAAAAAAATTCCTAGAAAAACATGAAATGAAAAAGACATAAAACCACAGTATTAGGTGATCTACAGTAGTTACTATGCTGTCTCTTGTTATTTTCAATAGAACTGTCTATATTATCAGGCATAAAAAATAATTGAACATAGCACTATATAGCAATATTAATAAAAACACAACATTGGATACATTATAGGACTTCAAAGCCAGTTAATAATCAAACTGGAATGGGTATCTTATTGCATATTGTCGTCTTCAGAGTATTTGCCTCTGATCTTGGGCTTGATACTATCATGTGTACCAAATTTGAATAAAATCAAAACAATGATCTAACAAACTACATTCAAGTAAGTTCAGTTACAGTAAGACAGTGTAAGTATACAGGACTTCAGGTTAAGTTACTAGGAAATTAGGGATATTTACCACAGTATATCCTGCAATTTTGGGGATAACTTTCTGTGCCCTCAAATCTAGTATGAGTAGACAGACAAGAATAGATTAAAATCAAACTAAATAGAGCAATAAGACTAAGGTGGCTTTTAAATTCTGATATACTATTAACAATGTCCTCTGCCTTCCTTTTTTAGACAATTCTGCCCTTTTCCCTTTCTCAGGGTGCTTTACACATTTTGGGTCCTATTAACTCTTTTAGTTTTTAGATTAGGATGAAAACCTGCTATCAACTTAAATAGTTGTGAACCTTTTTGACCCCGAGCTTTATCTTGAGCTGTATTCCTTTACCTACTAAAGCCTCAAGGTTTTCCTTCTTTATAGCTGAGTAGTTCACTGCACAAAAGTGTCATGACTTCCAACCTATCTGCAGCTGCTAGATGCGCTGTCTCTATTTCTCTCTGGTTCCCTGTCATATAAAGCATTGTTTTCTCATCTTTGGCTTTCAGTTCATTAACCCTCTTTCAGGTAGATTATATTTCCTATTCTGAGCATCTTGATGCACCCTATCTCCTGATCTACTCTGCCTGTGTTTCTTTTTGTTAGTGTATCAAGGCCATCAGGGTTAGAGATTATAGCCAGTCTTCTCTGCCTCATCTATGCTATGCTATTTTTCTACTGTTGGTTGTCTACTTTTCTCCTTCATTCCACTGTCTGCTCTATTCATTGAGGCCTCTCTGCCACTGTTGCTGGCATACTGGTGATTTTTTTCTCTCTCTAGAAGGTCTTTCAGTATTTTTGTATGGTTGGATTGGTGGTCGTGAACTCCCACAGTTCCTCTTTATCACGGAAACATCTTGTTTCTCCATTAACTTTGAGAGACAGTTTTTCACGGTACATCAATCTGGGTTGGAGGTTATTTCTTTCAGGGCTTGGAATACTTCGTTCCAAGCTCTTCTTGATTTGATAGTTTGTGTAAAGTCTGTAATGATTTTGATGGGTTTTCCTTTATAGGTGATCTGTTTCTTTGCTCTGACTGCTTTTAATATTTTGTTCTTGTGATGAGTTTCTGGGATCTTATTTTATGTCTGAGTGCAGATCTCTTTTGGTTGTAGCTGGCTGGGGTACTCTATGTCTCATATATCTGAATATCATTTCTTTTTCCTATGGTTGGGAAGATTTCCTTAATTATTTCTGTGAAGAGTCTTCATATTTCATTTGTGTTTACTTCTGCTTCTTTGCTCACATTTTTATTCTTAATTTATAGATCCTTTTGTTGTCTTCTAGCCTTTGTATTGTTGCTTCCTACTTCCTTGTTATTTTTAAGAGATCTTTCCTTTCACAATCACACACTGTAAATCTATTTTCAAGTTTTGAAAGACTAACTTTAGTTTCTGTCAAGGAATTTTTCCACCTTTCAATGGAGTTTTTAATTTCCTGGTAATCTCTTTGGATCTGTTTCATGTATTTTAGGTTTTGTTAATATTCTTATAATAACTTTTCTTTTTTTGTATTTTTCTTTTTTGTCAGTACCAGGGATCGAACTCATGACTGCCTGCTTGCAAGACAGGTGCTTATGCCATTGAGCTAAATCCCTAGCCCCAAGGTTTTGTTTATATTCTTCACCAAAGGTTTCTCTCCTTTTTCTGATTTCCTTTATTCTTCCATCTGTGTCTTGAGAGGTACTTAGCACTTCTTTTATTAATCTTTTTATATCTTGCTTCACTTGAATTCAAATTTGTTTTAAGTTTGTCTTATTTCTTTATGTCCACTGATGCAATGTCTGATATTGCATATTTGCTGTCCTTGATCTCTTCTGTATTTACCTCTCCTGGACTTATTTTCCCTGGGCCAGTGGCTGGTGGCTTTTTCTTGTTTCTGTCTCTTGTTATGTTTCTGGTTTCTTTCAGACAGATGTATAGTGAAGGTCTCAGGCTCTTTCTATATTGCTTATGGTTTTTCTGAAGTGTGCTGGCTAGGGGATTCTGCCCTCTCATTTACTGTTGATCTGTGAGGTGCACACAAGCGCAGTGTTGGCTGGCCTCTCTCCTCTGAGACAGTCAACCAGTGAGTGCCTTCAGAACGTTAGTCTGTTTTGTGCAGTTGTCACAGGTTCAGGATAGTTTTGTTCTTGGCTATAGGATTCCGACCAGGGGCATGACCCAGCCCAAACAGATCCAAGCAGTCCTCTTTGGGCCAGGGGTGGGCTGACTAACACCACTGCAGTTCCAGGTTCAGGCCCATCCTGCACAACTCCAACATATCTTCCAGCCAGTCACCCCCTTCATGGGACCAAATTCTTAGCACTTACCATGGGTTAATGCAGCTCTCCACATTGGTTCTGCTCTCTATTGTGCCACTTCCTCCCACCAAGTGCCTTGGGATCACCAACCCACAATTTCTGTGCTATCTTGACTTCAGGATGACCATGAGTCATCTGACTCCCAGGTGACCTTAGCACAGTGCAGGCACAGTTACAGTGAGAGTGCATCTGGTTCCAGCCTTTCGTCCACATATTTCCTTCCTTCCTGTCTTTTTGTTTCTTTTTCCTCAGTTTCTTCCTGGGTCGTGAGAATCCCTCTCCTTCATCTGGTCTCCTCCATGGTGTTAAATTCTGGCTTCTGCGTTGTTTTTCTCAGAGAGGCTCTCTATCTTGCTACCTGTCAATCTGCCATCTTCCCAGGACCTCTCTTTGAAATATCTTTCAAACCTAAGAGCTGATGAAGGACAGGAAGAGCCTAGATCTCCAGAGGAAATTGCCAGTAACCTCTCACAGCTTACCCTAGCCACCTTGATCTAGCGTTATACTGTTTTGGCCCTGTTTGTGGTCTGCTTGCTGGGATCTCCAAAGCATGTGGTGATGGAACAGTGGACCACGTGGTTAAATTGGGCAATGGTGGCCTGAATGGTGGGTGCCAGATGCTCCTTTCCTTTTCTGTTCCTCTGGGTCCAGATGGAGCCCAGATAGTCAAGGCACCACCTTCTTGAACAGCTCCTGTGGGCAAATGTCACATGGACATATTCCACCTCAGCTAGAGTCTGTAGTTTCACCTGGTGACAGGCAGGTGGCTGTGATCTGAGTTGGATATCAGAAAGCTGTAGATAGGAACAGAGTTTTGTTCTCTCCCTTCTGGTGGAGGTCAACTCAGGAAGACCCAGGATGCAGAACTGATGTGAAAATCAGTAGGATTTCTTCCTTGGCCATCCTCAAATTTTCGGCAATAGACGATTTCTGAGTCCTGTTAGTTCTGAGATTATGTTTTCTTTTCCCAACCTCATTTGCTCTCTGCTCCTATGTTCACTTCATTGGCAAATTCCTGTAAAAGCTATGAGTAGAGGATGTGTCTGGCTGCCTGATATAGAATCTAGTGTACTTCAGATGCCCACCAAGTGGTAATTGTGGCAAGGTCTCCTGAGAACATGGCTAGGTGATGCATACCCCTCCCTACATCTTTGTGAACATCCTATTCTGGCATGTGGGCCTGATCTTTGTCCTGCTTCCACTTGTCCAATCATAGTTGCACCTCTTGTCACTTTGTCAAGTTGCTATCATCAGTGCCCCGTCTCCACTTTCTTCATCCACATGAGGGCAGGTGTGGCTTAGGTGTTAATTGATAAGTACAGGTGATACAGAACATAGGGTATGGATGCAGTCTGTCATAGATCGATGAAATGTGGTCAAGGAAAGGTTAGACTGAGGTGAGAGTTGCAGAAGGAGGGCTGCCACCACCCAGCCCACACCAAGCTCAGCTGCTCACTGCATCCATCTTGGTCAATTGTTGAGCTAAAATAGCTGGGAGAAGAGGCTAAGAGCACCTTCTCCATGGACCCACACTCCATTTCAGAAGAGAGGCAGGAGGGGTCTGCAGCTGGCTTCTGCTGCTCTCCTGTATCCAGCAGATACTTTTTCTCTGCTGCTGGCTCTGGCTGCAGAGAAGGTTCATGTTGTTGGTAACCTAGGGGAGGAGCTATAAAGGGGAAAGTTCAGCAGGTTAGTCACTTTCCAGTGACCTGTCAAGTGCATAAAAGACACGGCTACTCTTTTGGAAATTTCAGTGCCCAGTTGAAACCCATAAAAGTCCTTCAGACTGTGGTGTTTGTGCCTCACCATCTGTTTGGACCTTGTTGGGCTCTAGATGCTCCACTTCAGCACTAACAAGGTGCAAAGCAGGCTCTAGATGTGCTCCATGTGAGTCTGCCTGCATGCAGGCCTCTGCAATTGTGACTTTAGAAATGTATGGTGGGTGGTGCCATTGTGGCCAGTTTTCAAAAATGGAAGAAACTGTACTAGAGAGGGAAGAATGAACAGTGGAGTCAGAGGGCCAGCCTTGCCTGCCACCATGTTTCTCCAAGACAGCCTTGTCTTTTACCTGGTCTTGTCTCTTTATCTTGAGGACAACCCAACCCCACCCCTAGCCCCCTGTGAATGTCCTAGCATTGGTTGGCTCTGCCTACAAAGGCAATTCTAATCCTATGAGTGTCCACTTCATAGTGACATTCTTTCAGAGAGAAGCAAGTGCAAAATTCCATGTATTTGAGCTCTCAGGTTTGGGCTCCAAGCAGATTTGTGAGCAGTCTGTGCATCCCAACTCCAGCCTGGCCCCTGGTTGTTCTGGGGAGGGCTGGGTAGATTGATGTGGAGAAGCAGAAAAAATGAGAGCTGGTGTGCTCAAGATGAGCCTTCTAGGTGCTGGCTTTAAAGCTCATGTTCCCCTCTCTTTGCAGGGACTCTAAAAAATCCAGCCACAGCACTATCTGACTCTTACTTCTGTCAAGAAAAACCCAAGACCATGTCTCTCCCATAGAATCTAAAAATATATATCAATGTGAGGATTTTTTCACTGTCTACTTAACCAAAGTCCTCATATCCATCACTCATTTCTCACCACTCCTCTATGCTGAAGTTGTGCCCAGTCCTAAGCTGTGTCTTGTGACATCTACATTGATTTTCTAATATAATGTGAGCCCAGAAAATGTTGTTTTCTTAGTTCTTGGCATTGTGCTATGTGTTCAGAAAATGTACTGGACAATGTAAGTGCTATATAGATGCTGGTGGAGTGAATGAAATCACTAAATCGCGTTTCCTGATACCAGCATGCTTGGAGGCTCCCTTTCTGAACCAAGTGGTCCCTTGTTTACTGTGTATCAAGAGAAAACCCCAACCAAAATAAGTCATGAATGTCCTTCAGACATGGGAAGCCTGCCCGCTTTTACAAGTTTTTATGCATTTGGATGGACATGGGATACTGAATCAGAGAAGCTTTTCCCTGGAGACATAGAAAATATAAATATGAATGAGGACAGCTTGTACAGCACCCTCTCTGCAGACCAAGGTTTTGGGTACTGGCTTACCACATCTTATGATATGTATCCCTACAAACCCTGTGAGGTTTATTCCTTTCCTATCCCATTTTTCAGAGGAACATAGAGAGGCCCAGAGAGCTACAGTTGCATTGCTAAAACACAGAATGTGATGGTTTGTGTACTGTGTCGTGGCGGGCCCACTCACCCCACGAAGAGCTTATCCACAGAGTGTGGGACTATTTCAGAATCCCAGGAGGAACGCAGGAAGTTGCTAAAGTAAGAGATGGGTCTAATTGAGATGGATGATACAAAGAACCAACTTCTCCCAGTGTCTTGGCTGGAGAGTCCACATCTCTCAGTCGCTGCTACCTTCAGGGACTCACTGTCACCTGGAGAAAACAATAAGAAACATATAGTCAGGAGCAAAAACACGAACAACCAGATTAACAGGATCCAGAGGTCAGACAAGAAACCCTCAACTATTTATGTTTGTGAATGCAGGGAATGTGTGTGCCCATGATGAAAAGGATTAAAATATTTTCACCCAAAATTCAGAGCTAGGACAAGAGAATGATAAATCATAGTGTTTTTAGGGTAGTCTTAGCTGTGGAGCAGCACCTTTATTGATAACCTACATGAAGGGTGCTATCCAAAACACCCCCACTGAAGAGATGAGAAATAAAAAGCTTCTGTATGACAAGTGGCTGCTCAGTGGCACACATGTCAGAACTAGGAATCACCCATAGTAATTTGTAGACTCCCCTTAAGGTAGCTGGAGTGTGGGCTGCTGCTGATACAGACTGGAAGGTTCTGGAATAACCTGCTTTCCTCCACATGATGAAGACAGTGCATGGACAAAATGCTGGAAAAACTTTTTCACTGAAGCAGCACAACTGTTTTCCCCTAGGGTAGTTTAAGGGGAGCCCTGAGCAACAGTACTGTGAAATTTCTCTCAAAGATACAGATATTGGGAGAGGCAGGTGTCCTCAGAGGGAATCCTTCTGGGAAGCACCTTGATGTGCAGCCTCTGGAACTGTTGTCAAATACATTTCTGTAGTTAAAACCACCACTTATATCATTGTGTTATGACACTGGGCACCATGTATGAGGACACACAGCCTCACAGCTTGCTCACTGCACATGACTGAGAAGTGCCATCTGATCCACTAGTTGTAAAAGACGAGCTTCTGCCAGAATTTGCCTTTCATAATGGAATATTGTGTAGCCATGGGAGGGCACATCTACTACCTGCTATGGTGACAGAGATATGTTTTTATTTTCTTTTTTGGTACTGGGAATCAAAGTGATATATTCTTGAGATGACTATTGAGAAATGTGCAGATCAGCTTAGCAAAGTTTATTTTTTTGAGTGTACACAACTCTTATTCTTGTGGAACCTTCCTGGTGAGAATTTGGATGTGTAGAAGGCCCAGAAAGATACTGGAATTTACTGCACATGAGATACTTGGAGCAGATAAGTAAACAATGGCACCAAACCAAGTTGTCCATAGCTTGGTTTAATGGGAAATAATTCAGAGCGTGTTTGCTCTGATTCTCCAAATACATGATATGAAACTTTACACCTATTTAAGTTACCAGTGGTATAAGCAAGGCCAATTCCTTTGGTTATGTGACTGCAGGTCATTTCTATGATCAATCCCTAAACCAACATCCAGGGGAGTCACCTTTCTTAGTTGAATATGTTCCCATCTGTAGAGATCCTCATGTGCTCACTTGCACCCTTGTCAGGCACTGACCACTGTTGGCTTTTTCATGCTCCAAATCTGGGTGCAAGGTGATAGAGTTGTCACATGATGTGTTGATGATCTGCATGGAGCTCTGCAAAGAGAGTACCTAGCATTTGGGCCACAATTTATCATTCACTCCTCATGGCCATCCCCACAGAAGCACATTTCATAGAAAAATCTCTCCACATTAGGCTGCATAGCATTGTATGCATATAATCTTGAGACAGAGAGGATGAGAGTTTGAAGTCAGTTGACTGACTTCCAGACAGATAAACTAATCCACAATAAACTAGTAACTATAGGCCCTCATTGCCTGTCATAATTCCAACCATGAAGTAGGAAATAGGAAGTTGACAGATCAAAGTTCAGATATCTAACAGCTACCCCTGTCCTGTCCGGGTCAGCCCCTTCACCCCCCCCCCAGCTCAGTGGTGAATGACTGCCACTAGGTGGCTGGGACTAGCACTAGGTGGCCTCTCTTACTTGTTGGCTCTTCCTGAACATTAGCTGGAAACATCCACAGTGAGACCTGAACCAAGAACTGAAAATGTTCCTACTCCTGTGCTTTTTGTGGCTAGAACTTCAGAAAGCAGGAAAACAGCAAATGCACATCTTCCACTGTTGAATGTTTTCCTCCAAGTGATTGAGGCAGGAGACAGATTCAAAAGTGTGGGTGGTTGGTTACCAGAGTTCCAAGCCTTGTTGGGTTCTAATACCAAGGTTGTGAGGTCATGTCTTCAATCCCATTAGAGTTAGGATGAGGAAGGGGAAGAACTTCAGGGTGAGGGAACAAGATGGGGTTTGGGTTGAGGTTTTTGTTGGGATTTTGTGGAGGTTTAATATGAGATTTAGCACCGTGTTATGGCTGAACATGAGAGATGAAGAGTTAGGTTCAGGGTTTTTGAAAATTATTTCTTTCTTAGTACATGGTTGCAGTACCTGCAGTTACATGCAGTTTGGAGAATGGGTACACATGTGTACACAGTAAACCTGACTGTTTTCCAATCCCCTTCCCTATTCCTCTTCTAAATCCCTTTTGCTTGATCTTGTTAATGTTATTAATCTCATCTCATGCATAAGAGACACAGTGCTCACATTAAGTTAGCATATTAAATTACTCCCCAAGGCACATCTTTATTCTACTTATTTTTGGTTATGTATAGATGGCACATTTTCTTCACATAGTCACTAGTGGATACACAGACTGCTTCTATGATTTTGCTATTAAGCACCATGCTGCTATAAACCTTGGCTCATGCTGTTGCTCAGGATTCGAGTAGGGTTTAAACTTGTAGTTGTATTTGGGGTTTGGGTTTAGGGAGAGAGATCCAAGAGGTGTATACGACACTTTCTTGTTATTGAGAAGAAATAAGCAACAATCCTAGTTTATGAGGAGATTTTTATTTGAACTAATGGTTTTTCAGGTTTCAATTTTGTTTGGTGGAATAAATAATGGAAGGGTAGGGTGTAGAGTCAGCTTTGGGGTTAGAGTGAGAGTTAGGGTTAGGCCTAGGTGTAGAGCTTGTTTTAAAGGTATTAAATATAGTATTGGGGCAGTGGTTAGAGATTAGGATTAGATTTCAAAAATAGGGTTCAGAATAGGGTGAGGAATTAGGGCAGGTTTTAGTGATTAGCTTTAGGGGTCGGGGTGAATTTCTATTTGGAATGAAGTTTAGGCTCACATTTACAATTAACACTACAGGATATAGATCCAGTTAGGGGTAATATCAGAGTCAGAGATGGGATCATATTTAGGGTTCAAGTTAGAGTTAAGGTAATGTTTAGTGTTTAGCGTTAAGCATTAGTTGAGTTTAATCTTCATTTATAGAATCAGAGTTAGGAGTAGTGTTAATATTCGAGGACTATGATTAGTGTTCAGTACTTTTTGGTTAGAGTGAATGTTAGGATTAGGAGTCAGAGTTAGCTGTGTTGTCAGTGTTAGTGTAAGGTATTGTTAGGGTTAGTGTAGGGTATAGTTAGTGTTAGTATGTGGTGAGTGTTAGCAGTAGGTTTGGGGTTAGTGTTCATATAAGCTTATTTCATTGCTTAGTTTCACTGCTATGGACAGAATCTTTGAATTATAAGGTTAAGTGTAGTGTTTACATTAGAGTTATGATTCCTTTTTCTCATGTGCTTAGTCTTTGACTGGGTTAGGGATTCTGATAACTGTCAGGTTAGATATAGGGATAGGTGTACTGGGAAGATGAGGTTTATGATGATGCTTGCAGTTCAGAATGGAGACTCAGATACCACTACTTAAAGAAAAGGGTTTTTTCTATTTTCAGGAACCAAAAGTACAGTATATATGGCATTTGTCTTTCTTTTCTTAAATTATTTGCAAAATAATTCATTGCATTAAAGTAGGGTTTGCAGAGAGCACAACACATGGGCCAAGCCTGGCTGTTCTCTGGGACACAGCTGTGGTATCTTCTTCACTCTCAATGGCTGCTCTCCTGGGGCCAGGCAGAAGTGAGCAGTGTCAAGGAAATAGAATCATCAGTCTGGTACTGATTTCTCTACTACAGAATATGTTTGCCAGTCTGTGGTTTAAAATGAATAATAATTCTAATAATGCAGTTGTTACAATATATGCAAAGGCAACTTTATTACAGCAATAACGCAGAGACTGGGGCAAAGTTTTTATCCCCAAAGTGATGTGATGTTAATACAGCATAAATTCCAATAAATTACCGTGTGTGTTGTAATCTTTAAAGCAGTGATAAATGGGAAGAAAATGGAGTATTGTAGCCTATTCTGGAAAACATGAAAACAACATAGTAATTCAGAGTGAGGCTAAAATGGAGAAAAAGAAGAAAAAGTGAGAGATGTGAAAAACAAATCAAATCAATAAAACACAAATAGCTCTACAAAGAATTTTGCTGCATTTAAATGATGCAGCATTCAGTTAAGGACATTATCAAACTGGATAAAAGAGCAATTCCAAGCCAAATACATTTTAAAAGAGATGAACTTCTTATGTAAATGAAATGTTAAAAAGTAAACAAATGTGGAAAAAATTCCAAAAAGGGGTAAGAAGCACATCTCAAATACCACAATTAAAAATGTTATCATGATTGTATTGACATCAGTTGAACTAGAGTTTAAGAGCCAGACCGTGAGCATACCAACTATTACATTTGGTAAAAGAAGATCACAGATATCAATGGCTAAGACTTTGGCATTCAATTCAAGGAAGAATGTGATATCATATAAGAGCAACTCAAAAAGATGAAAATCCTTTTTGTGGAACTAAATATTATCATGGAAAATGTTCTACTTCTGTACTACTGAAATATTACTAAATCAGGCAAACATTTTAGGAAAATATTCTTTCATATACTTTATGTTTTAAGATTACATTTGTACTATAGTTGACATAAAAGAAGCTCTGGAGGAAGAAATGATTTAGAAAATAAATAAAATAAAATTTAAAAGCTGAAACAAATGAACAAAACTAGAAAATTTAAACCTATTTAAGAGATACAGATTTGCAAAGAAAATGAGGTATGTTGGAAGCAGTGTGCAGCAAAGTGATAGCAGTGACCTTTTCTATTATTTCATCTAGGACTTTGGCAGTGAGAAAGAATACTATTGGTAAGTGACTCAGAGAAGCAGATATCAAGGAAAACAAAACCTGAGCAAGCCCAAGGTCTCCCACAGCAGGAGGAGGGAGCCCAACTGCTGCAGAATCCAACCCTCACAGTGGGTCCAATTTTATGAATAGAATGGGGGTTTTGAGGAATTATTTTTTATTTGAGTAAAACCTTGAAAAATGCTAAGATATAATCTTGAAAGTCAGTGAGAAATTAAATAAAGTGATTGATGCCCTAATGGCACTAGGAATTTGAGCACATTATCATTGGTATCCAAGCCACATGGCAAGATCCCTTTGTTACATACATTGCAGAAAGGAGAAGATGTTTTGAAGTGCAATCAGGTAGCAGTGAGCCATGGAAATGATCTGAGTTTACCTGACCATTGGTTTTCCCTTGGAATCAGGTTATGTTTGGTTAAGCCATTCAGGTAAAAGTGATATTATTTGGGATTGCAACTATGGTAGGGAAATGAAATGTTCCCTAAAACTAAAGGTTTATTAGAGGGCTGATGAGCTTTTTGGAAAATGATCAGATAATGAGGGCAGCAAGAAGAGCTGGATGGCATTATAGGCAGGAGATGAATAAAGGCCAGCGGCCTCGTAGATCATGGGGTGACCTTGAGGGGTATTTCTAGTCCTGGAATTCTTCCTCCCTGACTCTTGAATGCTCTCTGATTCCTGGCTGACATGCTGAGCCACTTTCCTCTTCCTTGCCTTCTCTGTTCTTTATGACTTACTGCAGGCCTAAAGCAAGAAAATCAGTAGACCATGGACTGCAACCTGTGAATTATGAACAAAAATAAACCTTTGTCTTTCAATATGTTTATGCCAGCTTCTCCCTCAACTAGTGACTTCTAAAAACTAGGGGAATTTTATGCAATTTTTACTTCTGAAAAATAATATCATCTTATTTTTTTACTTGAATAAGAAATACAGTTACCACAGATGTTTCATAGAGTGCCAGTGACTTTATATACATTTACACTAATCTATCTTTTATTCAGCTGACCATTAAATTGTATTTGTAGCATTCAAAATGACTGTAGGCATTTTTCTTTTTCAATTAATCCTAGTTTTACCCAGCCAGATCATTTTTCTCATATAAAAACATAGCTATCATGTGTAATTCTTTCTTTGTTTTCATCAGTAAAATATCCTACAAATTTGCAGAAATTTATGCAAATCTTTCTAAATACTAACCAGTATCTTATTTTTCATTTTGCTTTTGTATTGACCTCCTTAATTCATTTAGCTATAAATCTTTCTCTTATTTGACTGAATGCATAAACCTTGTAGAAGTTTTATAATATTTGGCAAAATGTCTGTCGGTGTTAAAATTTTCCAGAACACAAGAGCTTCCTCACCACCACTTTCAACTTGCCAGCTTTTAAATTTGCACCAAGTTTATAAGATTTCCCTACATTTAATATGACTCTATATTTCAAATTTTGAGGTGATTTTAAAATGAAGTACCATGAGAGGTTTTTTTTCATTTAGAATTTTTATGTTTATGTGTTTGTTATACATTGGCCTATGGATTAATAGTGTATTGTTTATTGATTCTACAAATGTCTAATTTTTGAGTGTATGATTTATTTTCATTATGATTGCAATTGAGCCTTTGATTCAAATCAAACCTGCATATGCATACAGTTTGCCAGTTTTTATATTGCATTGTTCAATTAACTCTTCAGTTCTTAGTAATGTACACAAACTAACACAGGCATATAAGTTCAAATATGCTGCTACAGTCCAAATATATATTGTCTGACTACATACTAATCATGAGTAAGTCTGAGTTTTTACTTTTGAAGGAATTAATGTTGTGGTATCACAAGGAATTTTCCAACAGAAGAATAAAATGATTTTGGAGGTCCTGCATAGGAATATGTTGGAGTATACATCTCTGTATACAGTGTATTTGACTGCGGTTGTGTTATGTAAATGTATTAATCACATTTCAATAAATTATAAATGGATATACTCTATATGCTGAGTTGCTATAATTAATGAATAAAGGAATCTTTGAGAAAGTAAATAAATTCAGAAAAATATGATATAAGTGCTATAATTTAAGAAGAATAGGGTGGTGAAAGCACAGTTAGACTCACCTTCATGAAGGTAGAGAAGTGCACAGAAATTGAGATGTGTTGGGAGCAGGACTCAGCATCAGCGTGGTGAGGTCATTTTCTGTCACTTCCTTCAGGGATCTGGCAGTAAGGAAGGGTGGAAACTCCAAGGGCCTCAGAGCACAGGAGGGGTCAAAAGAAAACAGAGACAAAAATGGAGTAGGGTGCAGGACGGTGGGAAATCTCTCCTAAGGAGTAATGCAGACTCCAGTGTCAGAAGAGGCAAAACTTCTGAAATTTCTTTTTAATTAAATGCACTGTGTTGTAGTTGTTTTTGTTGAGTTTAAGTAGAGTCCTGATAAATGCTGATGGTTATTGCTGTCAAATTAAAGAAAGAGTTTTCTGTCTGTGCTTCAATAGTACATATAATTAGAGCATTATAACTTCACTCTTAAAATCAGCCCCCTAATGAACTCAGATATCTGAAAGATAATAAAGAAAAATGCAGTTGATACACACTGCAAAGAATGAAGGAGGTTGCCTCACATTGGAATGAAGCAACCGGTCTCTATGGAAAATGTTCTGGAATTGCGGGAACGGGGTGAACATCCAGTGGAGAGCAGCATCTGACCAAGCCAGTTAGCTAAAGCTGCAAAGCTATTCATAAATGTAATTGTGGGAAACTATGAGACACAATTTAGAGAGGCTAATAAAATAGGATAAACAGTGTGTTAAAGTTTATGGATATACAGGGCTGTACGTGCAGCTGTGCTTTTGGGCTGGTACCAGTATCTATGTATGGGAACACGTACATATATTGTTATGAATATTACAGAAACAAATTATATTAGTTTATTTCTGCTTTCAATGCATCAAGGAGAATACAGCTCATGTCCTAAATTTTAAATAGTCACAAAGGAGAAACACATATTAGTATACTGAACATTTTCATCAAATTCTTTTTACAATAACATACAAAATATTAATTGTAATTTTAGCAATATTTTAAGGTGAACAATACTTTATTCATAAACTGATTTTTCCCAAACACTTTTTGCTTTGCTTCTTTGACATCTTTGTTTCTCAACCTGTAGATGATGTGCTTTGGTGCAGCAATCACAGTGGTGTAGAATATGGACAACACCATGCCGTGCTCCAACACATTGCTGGAACTTGGTCTCATGTACATGAAAAGCACAAATCCACGGCAAATGGACAATGCAGTGAGGTGAGAGCCATGTGTAGAGAACACCTTTCTCCTCCCTTCTGCAGAGTGTGTCCTGAGAACACCTGACAGGATGAAGCCATAGGAGATCAGGACGATTACTACAGTAAACATCTCAGTAAAGAAGTAACAGTAAAGAAGTACGTGGACATGAGGAGGCGGGGCTCCTGCCTGATGAGTGCGATCATCACCAAGTTGTCTGCCAAGGTCACCATGTAGATTGACAGAAGCAGTGCGAAGAGGACACCTTGGAGGTCCGGGTCCTCAGAGAGTCCTAAGAGGATGAATTCTGCCAGCTCTGCTGCCTCAGTCCTCTTTCACATGGATCATTTGAGCTGCAATAAGAGAGACATCAAGCATTGTATCTGGCAAGACGTATACTGGACACAACAATTTATATGTTTTACTGACACATATAAATTCTAACAGAAGCATAACAATTGAGAACCTAGTAAAATTTTCTGGAAAAACAGTCCCCTATTGTGGACTGTCCCCTATTGTGGGACTGTTTTGACGTAAAATATTGTGGATAACTATTTGGACTGACTTCTATTAATGACTTTGAGACAAATGATTAATTACTGTTGACTGTGATGACTGATGACCTTCACTGTCTATGAATAATTGCAGGAACTTATACTTCAGAGATTATC
This sequence comes from Cavia porcellus, assembly GCF_034190915.1. Lineage (NCBI taxonomy): Eukaryota > Metazoa > Chordata > Mammalia > Rodentia > Caviidae > Cavia > Cavia porcellus. The sequence continues at coordinate 50,172,095 of NW_026947500.1, read as the reverse complement.
ATTATTTTAAATTAGAGAAAAATTCCTTTTATTTAGAGCTTCTAGAGAAAACAACAATAAGAATTTTTATGATACTGTGGGTACATGATTACCATAAATTATTGAATATTAACATTCATCAACATTGCCAAACAAGGAAAATGTTTGAAACTCAAAGAATGGGGCACTCTAAAATTTTATGACCAAGGGAAAAGCAGTAGATAGCACCAGGCATGCTACTTGGTTTATACATCATTCCAATTTCTCCTTATCACTTAATTGTACATTATCAGTCACTCTCTCCAACAGTAAGCAAATAGAATTGTGAAAATGAATGAACAACCTTGCTGAAAAAAAATAGTTTAGCCTGTACAGTGAAAACACCTGGAAAAAGTTTCACATAGTTATAGTAGAAGACAATACATGCAGCATCAGTATCATTAATAATTATGTGGCATGCAATGCAAAACTCTGGAAGAAATGATTTTGAAGTTTTTCACCATAGAAACCTAATATTTGAAAGAATAACTATGATTAACTTCTTTTAAACTTTATGCAATATAAAAGTGCAAAACAGCATTGTTGCCACAAAAGATGAAGTTTCATGTTTTCGTGTGTTAATAGACAGTAAGTTTAATTTATAATAATGAAAAATCATAACCAAGGAACACCAGAAGTGGGTTGTGAAACTTTCTAGCCATGCTGTTCAGTCATAGTAATAATTTTACTTCAGTTAATGTAAGTGGCACTCACATTTATTCATTATACATTGCAATGAAGCCACATATGAGACCAAAAGAAAGATGCCCAGCCTAGGTCTAGGGCACCAGTCAGCCCTTCTTGTGCTGAGGGTGGACACCTGACACTTGTAGATAAAGATGGGTTTTTTTGGCTCCCAGGTTCAGAAGTTTCAGTCCATGGTCAGAGGGCACCACGTGAAAGCATCATGGCAAAAAGGCATCAAGAAAAACTGCTCCCCACTTGGTGGCCAAAAATAGACAGACAGACAGACAGACAGACAGAGTCAAACTGCAGGGAAACCCCACGGACCTCCTTCCTACATCTGTGCCAACCTCCCAGCAGCACCCTCAGCCGTAAGCTCATCCGTGAATTAGTCTGCCAGTGAGTACAGTTTCCCTGATCCATTCACCTTCTGAAAGCCTCACCTGAAAACATAAGAGTTTAGGGCATATTTCAGATCTAAACTGTAAACTGAAGTAGTCTAAATGAAATTTAGATTTCTCCAAATCAAATATTCGACTATCAAGGAAACTCAGTGTAGCCTACTTCTATTAATTAAAAATGTACCCGGGGTTACCTATATCTAAATTAGCACTGTCTGTCACTCAAACTCCACACCTCTGTAACTGCAGACTATTAAGCAGTAGATTGACCTACTGCTCAGAAGGTGAGACGTGGTACTAAACCTTCTGTCAATTATAGCATCATGTTATGTGACACTGTCTAAAATGAAAACATGGAAGCAGCATAGTCCAATACTTTTGGTGATAACTGAGAAAAAGAATCTCCTGCCCTATACAGGAACATCTGTTAATATTCTGCTCCATGCAGTTTTGTTTAAATAGTGTTAAATTTGCTAAGCAATATGAAGACACCATGTTTTTTTTTAATCGATAATGGGGATCAAACTCACAACCGCCTGCTTGCAAGGGAGGTGCTTATGCCGCTGAGTTAAACCCCCAGCCTTGAGACACTGTATTTTTGTAGAACATTATCACACTACCGGAGTGTCCTGGCACCAACTGTTGCTTGAGCTTCACCGCAGATCGGTAAAGGAGGTCAGGAGGTAATTCCCAAAGTGCATCAGTAATCTCATCTGTGCTAAATGACTTTAGCAAGACATAAGCGTTCTTCAGTTCATTTGTGGTAAAACCAAGATGCCCATTTGTGATGTCAAAATATTTGCCCTTCTTTCATCCCACATTGTTTATTTCTGGATTTTTCGGGCACAGATGTATACGTTACCTTCCCTGATGTGATCTTCATGTGTGGAATTCAAACCTCAAGAATAACATCCCCAAAAGTACTGGGATAAAAATGTTGCATCGTTGGTCTCTCAGTCTCAAACAGGCTATTTTTTTTAAATAATGGGGATCAAATTCATAACCTCATGATTGCCCTACAGGTGTTTAATCAGGTGAGCTAAATCCCCAGCACCTAAGCAGAAAATTTTTCTCACAATATAAAACAGAATGAAAAGAATAAAATACATCAGACCTAAGTGAAATCAGTTAAAATAAATTTTAACGCTTGTGGCATAGAAAGTAAGTACCAAAATAGATTGAACAGTTTTTTGCTTGTGGTATTATGATTACATATGTAAAGTTGCTAATATTGACATGTTAAAATAAAAACATACGAAGGAAAAAATGCACCAGACATGCTAACCCTACAGGGAAAATACTGCCAAGTGAAATTTAACAAGTTTTAAAATGTATCAAAGTTATTTTTGATGATTTGCTAAGTTCTACTTTGTGTTTAATTTTTTTCCTGTTATTTTATTTAAATTTCATAAGATAAAAACCATTGCTATTTTATTGTAACATAGGATAAAATTAAGGTAGAAAAGAACAACTTGCTAACAGTTGTGAAATTATCTTAATGGAGTCTGTATTTGTACTCAGTCAGTGTAATTTCATTTTCCTAAACCATGTAGTCATTTTGGATGATCCCATAAATATCGGATATAAGCATTAAAAACAGACCCGTTGTTCTCAGAAATTCACTAATATTCCAGTATGTACTTGTATTTAGTGACACAGCCATGTATATTTTTACAAAAAGTGTTTGCTGCTGTTGAATATTGTACTTTGGAGAAATCACATTCATTAATATGAATCGTTGCCAAAATATGTTTTTGATCTCATAGTATGAATAACATGCTTCCATTTTCTCCTCTTTTTAAATATTTTCTACATTAGTCTCCCTCATACTGTTAAGATTTTGCAGGAAAAATTCTACCCTAGGGGTGAGTAATTCAGTTTTTAAATGTCCAAGTCTCCAAAAGCTATAGTAGGATTTTCTTTGATAGTAAAATTGCACCTAAAACTCCAATATTTTTCTGATATTAAAAATGTGCCTAAAACTCATGCTGTTTGCAACTGCTTATGCTTCTTCTTAGTCATCAAAATGAATACAGACTTTCTTAGTCACTCAATGATTTTGGAACTTAGGGTCAACAGAGGATAACAATATTGAAGATTGAGTTTTTTTTCTTCAGTCAGTAAGTTATTTGGGCAGAAATTTTTGTCTTTTTCTTACGTTTTTACTGCTTGACCTTGGTATGATTCTTTTGTGTGTTGCCATTGTATGCTTAACATCATCAAAAACGAGAAAAACTACAAATCCATCTTCTTAGGAATGACACTCACTCTGATAGCCCAAGTTTAGGTAGGAGACACACTTAGAAAAGACAAAAGAAACCATCCACTGCCACATAGAGAAACTAAAGCTTTTACACTTTCCCTGCAGCAGCAGAATTGTTCTGCATTTGGTAAAGTTCAGTATTTAGTTTTTTTGTTTTTCATTAAAGATCAATATCCCAATTTATGATATCAATTCAAGTATGTTTCAAATGGAGTTGATAACTGAGATCCATAGCTACAAATTCAAGATGTTTTCAATCTTAGAGTCTTCAAAATAGACTCAAGAGAAAGCGTCCTGTCCTCTGTTATGTGGGGTGTGTTCTGGTCCCTGGTGACTCTGTCATTTTACTTCATTCTCATCTGACTGATTTTAATCCTTTAAGACTGATGAAATCTTGCACATTTCTCTCCTTTACTCTTGGGATTCCTGGGCCCAGTGGAGAAGGAACTCAGGTGTCATCCTCTTAACTATCATTGAATGATTGGAGGCTTCAGTGTAAGAAGTAAGAGAAGGTGAATAATAGTGAGATTGACATAAGATAAACAATGAGTGTGAATTTTGTACACAAAATCAAGTAACACCTCTCTTTTACTCTCTAGAAAAAAAGATATTATCAGCTTCTATAATCGGATTTTAGAATTAATAGATTCATGCTTGTCCCAATATATCTTTCACTTGGAAGACACAAGGTCTGCAACAAATTGGTCAGTATCTGATAATCATTTACATTATTTGTGCTATTTTAAGGAATAAGTAAAATTAGTTTATCTCTCTGTATCAGTTAATAAAATTTGTACTTTGAAAAGCAATGGGGCTGCAACATTCAAACTGGGAATGTTTGCTTATTTCTCTGGAATCTTAATCTCTCATGATTTTTGTAGATATCTTTGATGAAAATATAAAATCTGATATTGCTGAGATGTGTGAAACATAGAAGTAAATGTTTAAGTGAGTAAATAACTCCCATCTTGCTGTGGGTTCATTGTTATATGGAGACACACTGTGATAAGTTAAATAAACAAGTTTTCACAACTGATTTTTGAATATAAATTGAAGAAGGATCATGTAACACTGTGAAGTCAGTGGTCACACGCACAGGTTATCAGGGGCTAACGTCATAACAGAGTAGTAAGATGACACAGCTGGACAACAAAGGAATATTTAGGTGGCCAATAGCAGGTGATGAGAAGTAGTTAATCCCAGGTTATGAAGCATCACACTCCAAAAAACTTTAGAATAAGAAGTGATTTTAATCATAGCCAGCATGGCACCAAATAAAGTATCAGATAATGAGTTAACTCTTGCCTCTCAGATGCGAACCAATCAGAAGTTAGCATGCAATGCTGTCTCCACAGAGCATTCTAAAATTTAACATAGGATATAGGAATTTTAAAGGAATTTGGTCCATAGCAAAGAATCATTGGCAGTTAACTTGCAATAAACTTATCATGAAGAACTTAAAGCTTAATAAGCAAGCAACTATCATTTACCAGCCAAATAATAGAGGCAATACTGACTAGTAAACAAGCCATCTCAATCAATTGATGGCAACAGTGATAACTGATTCATCCAGTCTTCTACCAGGTCAAAGTAGAAGTGACTAAGGCCAGATGATAATAGGAATTTATTTATGGTGAAGTAGTTGTTATTTGCTAAGTACCCTTCTACACACATATACTTTCTTATGTATATATGCCCAAAATCAGAGTCTGGAAAGGTAACTTGTCTGGATAGTTGATAGGGAACAGAACTAGGATTCAAACACAGTTTTTTCCTGACTCCAGAATGGGCATCACTAAACGTTTTTGTCACCATAGCCCCAAAGTAGCAGAGTATCTGAAAAAATTTTCCTTTGTTAAATATAAACCACACAAACACTAAACAATGATACTTATTTAATATCCTCTGGGAATGCTAGCTTGCTCTGGAGAATTTTGTGTGGTCGTCTTGATGTTGATGCTTTCTGGGAGAAAGAGTTGTTAGAAACTATTAGATTTGCATCATGTACTATGCCCACCCTACTGTTCTAACCGACTCTGTTTTGTTTAGTACATTTGGTTTTATTCTCTTCAAAAACAAATAATAAGAACTGTGGGAGAAATAAAACCCAAAAAGTGTAATTGTTACTTTAAAAAAGAGAGGAAAGGAAGGTGGACTAAGGGATATAACCGCAGGTATGTTTGAGTGTGTAGGATGGAAAACTGTATTACTGAGCTTTTGTTGGATCACTGAACGGAAGGAACCATTTCCAATATCACTGTATGAATGTCCACTTTATATGCTTTAATTTTATAACTTGGACAACTGTTTCTAGGAAGACAATATGTAACCTATTAACTAGTGATTTCTTATGGTATATTTTTTCTTGAAATTCTGTATTATACCTTTTTACTGCTTTGTTTTTTATGTCCTTTCTTTTTTCTCTTTAAATAAAAAAAAAAGAAAACTATTAGAAGGGGAAGTGGAGAGGCATTAAATCTCAAACTTAGTGAATTACTGTGTATTTCCACTTACTTTGGAAATAAGTGCTTAATACTCAGTGCCTAGAATTTAAAAGAGCTCTCAGTGGAAGTGATGTTTCTCCTTGGGGACTTAGGAAAATGTAAGATGGCGACAGTGATGGTCCATATACTGCATTTTTAAAACTGTGAAATGAAGTCAGAGAAAAATTTAGATAAAATCACAGGAAATGCTTTGGGCATAAAGGATGATTTAACTCAGCCTGGGATTGGTCCATCCATGTTAGCAAAGTCTTACGAGGGCTAGGTGTGTCTAAGCTTCTGGAGACTTACATGGAGGACATGATTTGCCAACAATGAGTTTCTGAACCTTCTGCCACCAAGAACAAAATCAGGAATATTCAGATCCAAGGTTCAAGGATGAGAGCTGACTCAGGCTAGGCTGGTTACTAACAGGATTGTAAGCCTTAGGGCCCTTTCTGTTTCCCTCTGGTCAAGTGGTTGATTTTGCAGGATATCTTTGGTCTCATGCCGTGTATAAAAAATGATGGACATCTGTGGTCTGTAACTTCACACATTGACATCTTTTGGGTCATCAGATAAATGGTACCACTGTAATACCATAGGAAGGATACAGTTTGGAGCAATCTCCAAGGTGTTTTTTTAGAAAATGTTTAATGTCTACAAGTTTAGTGTACCTATACCCATCTTTTCCATAGGGCTCAACTTGTTTCAACATCATGCCCAGGCCTTTATCAAACAACAATCTCCTTAACCCTGATGTCTGAATGATAGACAAATTGAGATAAATATTTTCTCTGTACATATGTTAAGGCTATAAATCAAGATGTCAGGTATTATCTTTGTTAGGTCAACACAGTGAACTTGAAACCTGGAAAAAGCTACAATCACATCACACTTTCATCCTGAACTATTTTCAATCAGAGGTCTTTCTGTCTGTACCTTTTATCTGGAGCTATATAGTTAAAAGCTACAGAAACAATGCTTCCTGTAATGTATACACTGGCCACATTAAACAAATAATTCACCAAAAAACTTACAAGAACCAGGGTTCATTGAACAGGCTTTCTAATTGTGCCACTGCACATGAAAGGCAGTTGATTTAGTTTAAGTTTACTCAATCATATTTCAGATTTACAGAAAATAGCATTGATGTAACACTGAAGAAAAATTGAACAGTAGTAAAATTTTCAGGGAAACAATGAGAAATTTTATTCTTGAACTTATTTTGTGATCAAATGTGTAGACTGTAAATGCCTTGTGGAATACAATACAATTTTCCTGGTGGCCATTTAAATATCAAAGATGCATTATACCTGAAAGAGAAGTTGCCTCAAATCTCATTCGTAAAGCTTTAATAAGTAACCTTATTGCTAAAAGATTGTTTTCTTATTTGTTAGCATATTAATTTAATTCAAAACAGTAGTTTAAATCTCTTAAAATTCTTAAAATAGCATGAGATGGGAATTTTCCCATTTTAAAAAAATTGAAAATAATGACGTCAGTGGGCTTGTAAAAAAATCAGTGATTAAAAAAATAATCCGGGGGCTGGGGATTTAGCTCTGTGTCATAAGCACATGCCTTGCAAGCACGCAGTTGTGAGTTCGATCTCCCGTACCGTTAAAAAAAAAAATCCAAGGACCTCATTCTCTATGGACTACTGGTAAACGTTCACCTTTTTGCACTATTTAAACAAAAGCTCTGATGTTGATTCTGGTATTTTTTACATATGTAACTTTGAACAATTTACATAATCTCTCCAAGACAGTTTCTTCATCCATTAAGTGAGAATGATAATGCTTACATTTTGGAATTTTCCAGAGGCTTTATTATGAACACTGTAAGGTATCTGTCAATTAAAAGATAATTAATAAACATTAATATCTTCTACTTGCCTCTTCACTTATATGCTAAGTACCTATCATTATACCATCAATATGTCACAATAAAATGAGGACACTATTTTAGTTTCTAGCCATTTGGTGGTAGGTCTGCTTGCATGAATATGTAAAGGCAAGAGAAAAATAGATATAAGTTGAATGAGTCACCATTATCACCGTAAATGTCTGACATAAACCCTTCATCATCGCTGGGATTACTCTTCTTCATCAGTACAATGAGGACTATTATTTGTACCTTAGCTATATGATTGGTTCACAAAAGTAAGAGTTCAATAAATGCTTATGCTTGAAAACACTGGCTTTTACTATCGTACATAATAAAATCCAACAAGATACAACTTGTTTAGACCAATGGAGACAGAAGAACAAAAATTTGATGAGACTTCTAAACAAGATGATACTAAATCAGTGTTACCTATTAAGATATCATTTTCTCCAAAATAGCTGTTCCTATCATCCAATCTTCTCTGCCTCATTGACTGATTGTTCTGTTATGTCACATTTGGTTCTACTCCCTTCCAAAAAAGTAATAAGAACTGTGGGAGTAACAAAACCCAAAATGTGTAATTGTCATTGTACAAAAGAGAGGAAAAGAAAGTGCTCTAAATGATATAACTGCATGTATGTTTAAGTGTATAAGATAGAAAATGATATCACTGAGTTTTATTGGATCATTGAACAGAACTTTTGCAGTCTCACTGTTGGAAGGTCCACTTTACAAGCTTTAACTTTGTGACTTGAACAATTATTTCTAAGATGACAATATGTAATCCATTAACTAATGATTTCCTACTGTTTATTTTTTTTCTGTAAATCTGTATAACTTGTACCCTTTCTCTGCTTTTTTTTTCTCCTTAAATAAAATTAAAAAAAATAAAACACTGGCTTTTCTTTTATATATTAAAATCATACTACAATTATAATATGACAATGGTAAACATGTTGATCGTGTTCTCTATATTAACTGCTTGTTTTTATATCAACAAAGAGATATTATTGTTGTACTATGAGCTGTGAAGAGTAAAGATTGGAGGTGTCATAGTGATATGAACCTGCAATGTAACCCGCTTCCTCTGTTCTGTACCTATATGATCCCATGAGGGAATTTTTAAGGTATGTTTAAGATTGGGTGAATAATATGAGATGTGTACCTGATCTCTTGGAGTTTGTGCTTATCAGGAGATAACTGAAATCCAAATACCCTGGAACAGGAAGAACAAATAAAAATTAAAAGGAAGCCATAAGCAAAGTATTATATTAGCTCAAACATCCTCTCCAGGAGATGAGCAAAAAGGTTCATGAAGGATCAAGCGCTGGATTTGTGTCTGAATCATCGGTCAAAGTGGCAGAGGGAATCAGAGTTGAGAAATACAGAGTTTAGGAGAGAAATACAGTTAACAAAGGTAAAGTGTCCAGATACATGGGGCATGTCCTGCAAGCCTTTGGACTGAGAATCTACTGGACATGTTCTATGGTGAAACTGGATCATAGCTCAGTAGCCTGATACCAATTTTAGAGAATGAAAATTGTCCCCTGGGGAGCAGGAAAGTCTGTCTTTTGCACATTCTAAAGAACATTCCCATTTAGCTGCTGAAATATGTCACATATCTGTCAGCAGAAGAACTTGTAGGGAAACCAGCATAGAATCAGAGCCAATAAGTTGGGAATCCAAATAGACTGGCTTTTTCGATCACATCAATTGGTACAGCTAGAGTGACTTTCTTAATGGGACTTGAATAAAACTCTGATAATCAATGCCAGGTCAGGTCTTGTCCCAAGAGAATTCAGAGTCCAATCTCTGTCTTCAAGCTTTGCCCTGGGGAGGATTCCTGGAACTTCCAAGCTCTACAATACCTATGTATCTTGCACTGTTACCTTTCTGCCCTATTTCAGGAACTATACAATTGCTAGAATCCTTTATTATTTATGTTCTCTTCCTCCAATCACCTTTCTAACAGTATTTCTCCCTGCTCCATTTCATGTTCCAGATTCCACTCTAAAATTTTATTTTTGACCTTCACCTTTCCTGCCTCTCTATCCATGCCTACATTACTTAAGATTTACACAGGTTTTCCCCATCAGAATACCAAACCCTAAATAGACACTTAAAGACTATTTATGGAAAGAACAGTGTGACAAGAAACATTTGTTAACTGTACTACTTTAAAAAGTCATGCGAGGATGTGAAAGGAATCTGTGGTACCTGTCTGTTTAACTCTGCTAAACCAAGTGTTTAAGAGACAGTAACTCTTCAACAGATCTGGCTTTAGGAAACTGAACCTCAGCCCACATTAAAATTACTGTTTGGTGGAAAACCAGCCAGATGACTCTCCTTGGAAAGAAGAGCAACTATCTCCATTTTGGATAAACTTGGCCCTATCTCCATGTATTGATATATACAGAGCTGGCTAAGTTACATCTTCGTCCCTTCAATTGGCTTTAAGCAATGAAAGCTGGTCTGGCTGAGGAGCCAATGTGTCATCTCTGAAGCAAAGCTATAGGTCAGTGTTACCCCTCCCAGTAACTCCCCAAATATGTGGTTGAACTGGGCAGGATGGGGAGAGGTACTCCACACTGTCTACTGGGATCCAGCCTTGTGAAAGAGACTGTGACTTCCCAGGGCAAAAAGGATTGTACATCACAGTTGAAGCACCAACCCCAAATTATCAGATGCTTCCTCAGCTGTGTTATGCAGATTACTGTCCCTGCATTTTTTTCCCCTCTGCTTAGCACAGAGATGGTCTCAGGCCTCCTACGTAGCCCCACTCATTATAGTCATGGCTGTCACATATTTCCCACCATTCCCACAGTCACTCATCCCGAGCAACTAACTTCATGGAGAATTTATTAAATCAGTGTTGGGCTCAGTATGTGGCCTTTGTTCTGGTGAACACCATCTTGGCTGGACTTCAGACCTCTTGGCTCCCCACAACTGTGCATATGTCTTAGTGTCTTTATTTTAGCCTTGGGCTGCACTGGAAGTGTCAGACTGAAATTAACTCATTAGAATTCCAATAACTTCACATGGAATTACAGATGTAAACCTCCCTGGACCATGATTAGGATGGGAAAGGGTTCTCTATAATTATGAATGATGTCCTCTGATATTTGAAATTCTCCACTTTCAGCTCTGACCCTAGCCATTCCCTGTTACACCCTGCCTTCCAGTAGCACAAGGATCTTAGAACTCAGCTACACCATGGTATTTTTCCCTTTTCATACTTTTCTTATCCTAATAACTGCACTCAAAGACCACTGATTTCCTAGTAAAATAAAGTCTGATTTAAAATTCATTTCAATCATTGTTTTTGCTTTTTTCATTTTAAAGAGAAAAAATAGAAAAGATAAAGAATTTCTAAACTGGATAGTAGGAAATTAACCATAATTAATATATTGGGTATTGTTATCTTCAAAATAGTTGCTCATATTACAAGACATAGTCATACAAAATTAATCAAGCCATATAAGCACAAACCATTCTTTTCAATGAAAGAAATTAGTAGTATAATTATCTTGTTATCACATATTTTCTTTTCTTTTCCCTTCTTTCTTTTTTTTTCTGTGAATCATTCTGAGATTCATCCTCCAAGATTTTCAGATCTTTAAATTATAGGGCTGTTATTAGAGCTCAACAAGATAATAACACTGTAGCCAGATGAGCCTTTTGTTCAAGTCAGCTTGAATGTTTTCCAGTTGCCTCAGACTAAATATTTTTTTTAATTTTATTTAAAGAGAAAAAAGAAAGGACATAAAAATCAAAGAGGTAAAAGGGTACAAGTAATACAGAATTTCAAGAAAAAATATACAGCAAGAAATCACTAGTTAATAGGTTACATATTTTCTTCTTAGAAACAGTTGTCCAAATTATAAAATTAAAGCATATAAAGTGGACATTCATGCAGTGATATTAGAGAAAGTTCCATTCAATGATCCAAAAAAAAAAAAGCTCAGTAATATGGTTTTCCATCCTACACACTCAAACATACCTGCGGTTATATCCCTTAGTCCACCTTCCTTTCCTCTCTTTTTTACAATAACAATTACGTATTTTGGGTTTTATTACTCCCACAGTTCTTACTACTTTTTTCGAAGAGAATAAAACCAAACATGACTAAGCAAAACAGAATCAGTTAGAACAGATATTAATAGTGCCCCCTTTCTCCCTCAAAAGTGCCCTGGTTCACTTATAAATGCATGAGAAAGGAAAGTATTGTGTATTTATGTACATTTAGGCTTAACACATGGTGGCTAGAAATATGTTATGCATATAATTCCACAAGCCCAAAAACATCCCTCTGTTAATATGATTGCTCCCTCAGAAAGTTTGTGAAAAGCTCATTTTTTATTCCCGTATCTTGGGGTACAGTTAGTAAGCAACAAATAGTAATTGAACAAATGAATGACAGAAGCTTGCTGATGAAACCTAGACCCAATTCTGGATCTCAGGAAGCCTACTGGAGATACTGTATAAGCTGTTAAGATTCTTAAAGAATATGTGATCCTAGTTCCTAAAACCATGAAACAGGAGTTGTGGAAGTTTATTGGGGTACCAGTGTGCTCTCAACTTATAAGTCAGCATTAGAAAAATAATTTTTGATTGCTACCCAGTAGTTTATAAAATAAATGTATACCATTGTAGAGATTGATAATCATGATCATAATTTGCAGAAGCTAGGGACGCCTCTATAAAAGGATGAGTTTTTGGCTATCTTTAGTCTGGGGTGGTATTAGACTCAATAGCCAGTTTCTGTGCAGTATTGTACAGGGAAACATTGGTTCAAAGATCTGCTTTTGCCTGTGACCCTACTGGGCAGGACCATTACAAGGTCAGTTGGCTGGAGAAACCAGAAAAACTGGAACACACAAAGAAATCAAATATAAGATGGCATTCAAGAGGCTTTTCCAATTTCAGATCATGCTGAAAGGATGAAATCAACTCAAGATAATCACTTTCACTGTGAAACTAATTCTACTACAGTGTTCTATAATCCTCATCCTTTCTAACTTGGACACTAAACAACTATTTTATATTAAAAGAAAGGCCCAACTGAGAATAACGGTAACAGAATATAAGAAAGCAGTGGTTTTTTAATATCTTTCACACCAGGTGGATGACGTTAAACTGATGTCATCGACATTACATTATTATCCTTTATTAATCAGACAAATAAAAATGGTGAAAAAGAAGTCATTTGAGGGTGAATTTTGATATACAGTAAATTTATTTTCAGAGCTGAAAGAATTCTGAGACATAACTCAGATCAACGTGCTGCCCATCAAACGTTCTATTTATAAATGAAAGAAATGGGGTTCATAAAATAACCTTCCATGTATGCACACTAATTTATAATATCAATATTACGTATTTTCTTTTACATATACTTACAAGAGGCAATAATACTGACAGGTAAAATAATAAGAATACATATTTTATGACAATAGACTACTTTGTAATTTATTTACTCTATACTGTTGTTGCACTGTGATAGTGTATTTTCTCTCCACAATGTCCTTAACAGTACCATAAACCCAAATAAGTGTTAAGAGAAAATTATGTAACTGGATATTAAATAATGTACAGGAATAACATTTCATGCTAGGTTGTATCTAACACTGAATGTAGCATACAATTGTCCACTTAACATTATTAAATTTCTATTTCCATGTTATGTCAAAGGAAACAAACATAAGATCAAAATTTTGCTTGAAGATTCTTGGATTGTATTTAGTTTAGAGTCAGAAGTGTCTGGATCATATTATTTATTTTAGTCCACTAAATTCCTGATTATTATCAACTGCCAGCCAGTCAAAAATGCATGAAATATTAAGCTAGTTGGTACAAATAATGAACTGTTAAAAAGAAAATATTCATTTCCACTGTTTTTTTTACAAGTTTTGCCTTAATATGACCTCATGAGAATGATTTTGCAAATAGTATAAATTACCAATTTATCAGTTTTCTGAGTTGAGAGGGAATTTTTGTAAACAATAGCTTTCAAATTGCATACCTCCACAGACTTTTTATTTCTCTTTTCAAATATATTGCTAAGTTTCTAAAGCATACACAGCTAGTTTTTTAGATGATGTTAGGGACAACATCAAATATCTTTTGATTTAAATATGTTTTTCAGAAAAAAAAATGGTGAGTGCATATTTGAAACAAAACTGCAGCTATTAAGCAAACATATAAAAGGGTTAATTATTGGTACAACAAGGAAAATATAAAAAATAACAAAAACTACTCTGTAATGAAACTGACTAATCAGACATATGGAGAGATGAAACTGTCAGAAAACTGGGGGGAAAGATAGAGTTTAGGTGAAACTGAGGTACTTTTTGAGTGTTTCCTGGACCCATTCTAAGGGAAGATTGCATGTGTGCAAAACAGCACCAAATCTAACACTAAAATCAGATGCATGCAGAGTCCTGATTCCTTATCAACTACAGAGGTAACACAAGCATGGGATGCCGCATCTAAAGACACTCTGAAGTTCAACACATGTATTGGAAATAGATTTCTCTATACCAAAGTGACTCAGGTACTCTGAGAGGGAGACCTGATTCAGAGCCTAGGATGTCACACAAGCACAGAGCGCCCTTCCCTCCGTGAGGCCAGTTGCTGGGAATTGTAAGGCTCCACAGAAACACTTCTTCCTGTTGAGTTTATAGGTGGATGTTGAATGTCTTTCAGGAAGGCCAAGCTAGTTTTCTTTCCCCTTCTCACTCAGAAGGTAGCTTTGTCAGGTCAGCAGGAAGCATGGTGCCTGCTGAGCACCTCTCATGCTCTCTGCTTTGTAAGAACTCTCTTCAGAGCTCCTTTCACGTCCTGGTTCCTCAGGCTGTAGATCAAAGGGTTGAGCATTGGTGTGACCACGGTGTAGAACACCGCGATGACCTTGCCCCCAGCCCGTGAGGACTTGGACTGGGGTCTCATGTACATGAAGATGGCTGTGCCATAGAACAGGGCCACCACTGTCAGGTGGGAGGCGCATGTGGACAGTGCCTTGTGCCTCCCGGAGGCTGAGTGCATCCTCAGGACAGACAGAAGTATCCGGACATAGGAAACAACAATCAGAAGGAAAGGAACAAAGACGATGATGATGCTAAAGATAAAAACAACCAGCTCTGTAAGTGACGTGTCAGTGCAAGCCAGCCTCAGGACCGAGGGCACCTCACAGAAGAAGTGGTCAAGGACATTGGGCCCACAATAGGGCAAGGTCACGGTGAGGACATTGATGACCATGGAGCTCAGGAAGCTACTGCACCAGGACACAGCTGCCAGTTGGACACAGGTGTTTCGGTCCATAATGACAGTGTAGTGAAGAGGATGGCAGATGGCTACATAGCGGTCATAAGCCATGACACCCAGAAGCACACATTCAATCATCCCAAAGGCCAGAGAAAAGTACATCTGAGTAGCGCAGCTGGAGAAGGGAATAGTCTTCTTGCCCCCTGCCATGCTGGACAGCATTTGTGGTACATTGGTGGAGGTGTAGCAAATGTCCAGAAAAGACAAGTTAGTGAGGAAGAAGTACATGGGGGTTTGGAGACGAGGCTCTATGTGGATAACAATGATGATGATAACATTCCCAGTCACCGTTAATAAGTAGAAGAATAGGAATAGAACAAAAAGAATGAGCTGGGTCTTAGGCTCAGATGAAAGTCCTAGGAATAAAAACTCAGTCACAGTAGAGTTCATTTTCCTTTTATCCATTTTCCACACCAGCACTGTTCCAGAATCACCCACTCACCTATAGACAAAATCAAGTTCCTGATATGTAAATTAGAAGGCTAAAGAGAATAAGAAGGAAAAGAGAAATCTTGGTCTGAGATTCCTCATAGTATTCAGGCCAAGCCTAAGTTTCTTGACTTTCACAAAATGTGATCAGGGATGCTTTCTGAATGCTTAAAATGCAAACAACAGTAGAAGCCATTTCTAAGGATTTTAAGAATAAATAAAATAATGTGTTCAAAAAAGCTTAATGACTACACATAACAGGAAGTCCTACGTTTCTTGGAAATTCAGTTCCCTAATAACAGCTACTTTGGTTAGAACAATGGTTAAAAGATCAGACACACTAAAGTGATGAGGTCCATTTCCTGAAAGCCTGTTAGACTCCACCCTGTGCTTCTGTGCCCTCAGTTGAAGCACTGTGTTAGTAATTTTCACTCTTTTCTTCTTCACAGTGTTTAAGTAAAACAACCTAGAATGATACAGGCTCCTGAAGAAGCCTAAATATTATCATAGTCCTAACACTAGGGGGAGGTGGCAGGCTTCACCTCCATCCCCTTGTCCCTTCTTTCTTTTTTCTCACCTTTTAGGTTTGTGTTGCTGCTATGCTTTGTTTGTTTTTTGATCTGTAGCTAATTCTCCTTATTTGTATAGTGAGACCAAAGTGGCATCAAGCTCAGAGCGATGACAGCAGGATCCAATGAGGTAACATACAGGACAACAGGGTCAGGCATAGACAATAAAAGCTCAGTGCCTGATAAAGGTCTTCAGAATGCCAGGTGGTCTTCATCAGAGGATTTGTATTAAGTGCACAGCACAAGGATTATTAGCAACCAGCAAAGAATAAATAATGGGGAAATGTATGTCATTAATACATGAAGAAATTTGTCAAGATTATTTGGGTAATTACTAAGCACATGTACGAGCATCTGCAACATCCATGTACCCAGTGTGTCTACATCATCAACACCACTGTATGGGAACAAGACCACATAAAAATAACAGCCTTTGCTCTCTGCCCATATGCATTTAAACAAAGCAGGGCAGCTGAGAAGGAACATAAATATTTTGGTCCAGCTACCAAAAACAGCTCATGTTTGGAAAATTCGAACAACACAGGACAGTCCCGCAATTCCTGGGGCTGCAGTGCCTGAAGGATCCTCTTCAGTTACTCCCGTGATGGTGACCACTGAGAGCCAACAAGTTCTCAGTGTTAGACCCACCCAGTTCCCATCAGAACACACAGCCTTTTATCCTGCACACAAAGCTTCTGTGAAGAACAAATATACTTAGAGAAAAAGATTGAAGCCAGAAAGCAGAATGTCAGGCCATTGTCCACTTTAGGTCAGGTTATTTGGCATCAGATAAATACAGAACTTAAGCATCTTCTGTATTATATGAATGAGTGATTAATATTTCCATTGTGCAAATTACAGGATGAAATGTAAAATATTTCAATCAAATTAGCCAGGTTCAGTATGCCTACATAATGTCAGAGGTCGCAAAAGCTAAGTCTAATCCTTTTAATACACATCAATTATTGAAGTGAATATACAGTTATCTCCAATGCATTACTAAATCATTGCCTCTTTTCAGATAAACGCAATAAACAGCAGTAATGTTACTGGGTTTTAGTAACACTTTATTTTCCCAGAACAATTTGGTGAAGTAATACAGTGTATGGGTTAAAAGCATACACTGCCTCTATACAAAAAAAATTATAATATGAATTCTGATTCCATCATTTTGCATGTGATTATTTAGAGGAAATTTCTAAACTCCTTTAAACTCATATTTTCCTTGTATAAAGCAAGAACTAGGCAGTCGCTTAATTCATGAGATTACCTTGGTGATGATGGTAGAAATTGCAGCTAGAAGTTTTAACAAAATGTCTGGCACATCATCATTTCTTGATAAATTGTGAAAAGTTGTATTTTATAGAATCCAAGTTGATTCAATTTGCTATAAATTAAATTGAGATCTCAGTTTGGAAAGTCTTTCGGATATAATAATATGCCACACGATTCTATGGTAATCAGTGGAAGTCTTCTTAGAGTATAGTCATGGAAAGTCTTCTTAAATTCATCCCAGCCACCTCACTACTATGTATGATGTTTTCATTGAGCATTAGTTCATTAGTAAATAAAAATCATTGTTAATAATCATTGTTAAAACTAGTAAGAACTGAGATGTTAAACGAGAAGGAATAATAAAGATTATATATCACCATATTACCATAATTAACTAAGAATATTAAAGGAGTTTACCAAGTACACAAAATATGACTTACTAATGAATCCATCACTAAGGTATGAAATCGTTATAACTTTATGAAATAAAGACATCATTTGAAGTGCTCAAGAATTACACTGTATATCATAACTTTTCACTTAGTGTTTCACAAATTCTATTTAATAAATAATTGGGATCAGTGTTTGAAAAAACTGGGAGTAGGAAAGAGAATGTGAAGACAGGACTCCTGGAAGAAACCTAACAGAGAACTCAGCAAGAGCTCCACGCTGGAGAAAATCAAAATGAATATTAATACCTTTTGAGTCTCACCAAAGGCTAACAAATTACCTTTTCCCCCAGTCAAAACCTTTTTGGATAAGAATAACATCACAAAGAATAAAGCCAACATTAATAGCTACCTACTAAGATTTTCTATTATATAGTAAACATTTTATTATTTGTTTTGCAGATAGATGGTTGATTTCAGTTTCCCAGGAACTCTGAAATACATTTATACTCACTTAAAATGAAGATATGAAGATCAGAATCTTTATACAACTTTATCAAAATACTTAGTAGGTCATGATTTTAACTCAAATCTAAGGAATTCCAATATGCTCTTTCACTAACTCAGAGTTTTAGATATTAAATCATGTTACCATCATTTTAACAGACTCTGTGAATACAGGCATCTGGAGAAAACATACCTGAAGTCATAAGCAGCACAAGGCAACAGTCTGTTTAACGCACGTCTTCTCCCTATGTGCATGTGAATAAAAGCCTACAAAGGCAAAAAAGGTGACACTGATGTGAAAGAAATACAACCCTGTGGATACAAAATAAATCTCCTTTCATAACTACAAATAAGATATGCTATCATTCAATTCATCCCTTTATTGGGTTTTAAAAGTAAGATGAATGCAGATGAAGTAAAATTTCTGTCACCTGAGATTTTTTTTTTCATTTTATGGCCTTGGGCTGAATTTTAAAATCTTCAGGGAAAATGTCCCAGACTAACAATTAAAATGTAATTATTTTTGTGGGAATTCTTGGCTGATGCATTTGTTTGTCACTTGCCCTCCACGCTCTTCTTCTCCTGAAGATGAACATTTTCCATGCTTTAAACTCATGATTTCTGAAAGGACTGTCCCTTCACTTCTGCATTGCTTAGCACTCCTGGACCTACATAATTGTGCACATGTAAGGGGTACAATAAGATGTCTTGATCTATGTATGCCCTTCATAAATATTCAATAAAACTAATTAACACATATATAACAGAGCTCACTCAAATGTTTTTATTTGTTTGTTTGGTACCAGAAATCAAACTCAAGACCTTGCACTCACCAGGCAGGTGCTGTACTGCTGAGCTATATATCTCCTGCCCTCAAATATTTTTCTAGTCTAACTGAAGCTTCTTACCCTTTGATCAACATCACATCTTTTCCAATCCTTTCTTCCTGCCCCAGCCTCTGGTAACCAGCTTTCTATGCTCTGTTTTGTGGTTGTTGTTGTGTTTTGAGACAAGGTCTCACTATGCTGTTCAGGCTGGCCTTGAGCTCACTTTTTGGCCCAGGTTGATCTTGGGCTCACAACCATCCTCCACCCTCAGCCTCTCAAGTGCTGGGGTTAAAGACTTGCACCACCATACTCGGTTTATGCTGTTTTTATGACATAAAATGCTTAAGATTTCCTGAATAAGCGTGCTCATTTGGAATTTACTCTTTGGGTCTGGATTATTTCACTTAGTATGATGTTTTCTAGTTCCATCAACATTACTTCAAATGCCAGTATTCCTTTTGTTTTTCAGGCTGTATAGTGTTGTGTTGCATACATATATACCACATTTTCCTTACCCTGTCACTCATTAAGGAATAGATTGCTTCCATATGTTAGTTACTGTACACAATGACAAAATGAATGTGAGTACAAGTCACATCAATATATTAATTTCACGGCAAGGAGTAAGATTACTTGATTATAATCTTTTTCTATTACAGATTTAGGACAAAAATTATGTATATAATTTGGGGGATTAACTCATGACCTTGCGCTTGCCAGGCAGAAGCTTATGCCACTGAGCTAAATCCCTGGCACTACATAATGTTTTTAAAAATGGCCAGACTAATTTATATTTCCAGGGCTGTTGATTTAGCTCAGTGATGTAAATTCCTGCCTGGTAAGCACAAAGTCATGAGTTCAATCCCCAGTACTAATAAATAAATAAATAAATAAATAAATTTATATTTCCAATAGTGTACAAGTATTCTGTCTTCCATCTTGTTACTTAAATTTATGTATTTTTTTGTTGTTAATAGCAGATAGTTACTTCAGTAATGAAGGGTAAGAAACAATTCCTTCAGGCTGAAATGCTACCATTCAAGTAGAACAATCGCAAGATTGGTTAGAGTGCTTTTTGGGTCTTAGGACTGGAAATTTACTCAACAAATATTATTTGTCCTTAATCTGAGCTGACTATGGATCAAGCACAGCCTGGCAACATAGCAACATGGAAAGTCCTTGTCCTGAAATGAATACTATCTAAAAAAAAAAAAAAAAAAAGAAAAAAAGTGGACTTGGAATGTATCTCAATGCAAAGCCTTGGGCTAAATACCACTATCAAGAAAGAAAGAAGGGAGTGGGGATTTAGCTCAGTGGAGCAAGCACTCACCTGGCAGGTGGGAGATCATGAGTTTAACCCTTGCTACAAAACAAACAAACAAACAAACAAACCAGAAGGAAGAAAGAAGGAAGCAAGAAAGTAAAAGAAAGAAAGAGTTTGGAGTAGTTCAGTTTTTCCAGGTGATAACTCGTGTAGAACATTGCTGGTTTTAAAATTAAAAGGCCCAGGTATTTTTATAATGCCCCATGATCCTATTTTCCTTATGGTAATACCACAGCCAATCAATCTCTCTGTGCCTTGCCCTCTACTCACCCTTCCAGGTATGTGAATATTCGTGGCATCACCACATTGCCACGTCTACCCAAGGTCCCATTTCCATGCTGACACACGGCTCTCCATAGAGTTAAACATGCAAGCAAACTGGTCTTAGATACCCAGTGTGAGGATGCAACTCGAGCCCTGATGTCCCTCAATCAGGTCCAGAAGCAGATGGTCCACTCCAGTGAGTCAACGGGGGAAGGTTTTCACAGAGGAACGATTTAGAAAACATGGAAAGAGTATGGAAAACCACAGAGCATCTCTTAGTTTTACCATAATTGCATCAGAAGGGAGCAAGACAAAGAGAAATCCTAGGACACGCAGGGAAGGATGTGAGTTTCTGTGAGGACAGCTCAAAGCTGGGTGGGAGCGTGGGACCCACAGAGGAATGTGGCCCACCAGGGCCCTAGGGACAGCAGCCCGGAAAGAATGCTGCTGACTTTTGTCCCTTTTTCTCTTTGTTTCCTCCCCAGCTGTTCTCCGAATGAGAGGGCAGAATGAGAAAGAATGACAGTTGATTCCTTAGTAGGAATGGAACAGAGCATTGTGAACCCATTTTCCAGGCTTCCTGGCTGTGGATTCATTTGGCTCACTGGCATTCGTCTCCCTACCACCATCCTTCCTTTTCAACACATCCCCTAAAATTTCAAATGTCTTAATGTTTGAGCAGGTTAAATCTCAGTCTCCAAAACCATTCCAAGTATGACATTAAAAAGCCCTCTGTCAGCTCCTATCCCATTGCTCCTGCTGGCCTAGCATGTACGTTGTGTTCTCAAGACGGAGCTTCCAGATCTAGGACAATTCCCATTCTGTCTCCTGCTTCTGTGACTTAAGAGTTGTATTTCATTTCCTTGGAAATACATGAACTTCCAGTTCACAGCACCCAGCCACTTGTCCTGAAGCTGGTCTCCTCCCACCACGCACAAACTTCTCATCACATACAAAACCCTTACCCCATCACAAAACTCTGGGAGCAGAGTTTCCATGCTGGCCAGCTCTCCACAATCCAGATTCGTAATTTGGTCATGGACCCTGTAATTAATTGTTTTCAAACTGGTTCCTAAGAAACCAGTCTTTTTGTGTGCCACCCCCTCTCCCTTAGTTGTGTCTCTTGCCTTTGGTTAGGGTGGCAAAGGATCTAGATTGGAGAAAACAAGGCTATGTGATGAGGGAACAGCATTTGAAACATGGCTCTGCCAGTCTCCCACTGTGTGACCCTGGACAACATGTAC
This sequence comes from Cavia porcellus, assembly GCF_034190915.1. Taxonomy (NCBI): domain Eukaryota; kingdom Metazoa; phylum Chordata; class Mammalia; order Rodentia; family Caviidae; genus Cavia; species Cavia porcellus. The sequence goes on along the minus strand of NW_026947500.1, from coordinate 50,150,211 downwards.
ACAAGCATTTCTACATCTCAGGAACCGTGTCTGAAAAAGGGGCATGATTGTCACCACTGGTTCACCAGTTTATTGTGAAGGTTAAGATGAGAGGATAGTTGTATTCAACAGAGTACCGGGCACAGAATACATGTTCAAAAATATCATGACAAGTACTAAAGAAAAGTGACAAGTTGTTTTGAGTCACCATATCACCTGGATTAAAATTAGCAAATGGGTCAGTTGGTCCATTAGACACTCTCTCTTGAGTTCAGACTTATTTACTGACATGAGAAGAGAAAGCAAGTGTTTGTTGCAAAATCTAAACGTGTATACATGAATACATATAGAGATGAATACATTTTCAAAAACTGCCTTTTTTAAAGTGTCCCTTGGGTAAGGAACAACCATGAATTTTACAGTCAAATTACTTGGATTCAAATCTTAATTGGACATACTTCTGAGTGCACTTTGGACAGATTAGTTACTTATTTTGTATGTAGTTTCTTAGCTATGATATGAATTTCAACACAAGGAAAATTTGCAACACAAAGAAAATTTACTACTGTTTCTTCATTTCTTGAAACTCACATTATGCAAATATGTCAGATAGAGCTTTGTGAAGAGTAAGTTCCCAATACGAAGTCACTGTCATTGTTATTCTTAAAATTCTGTCCTTCTTTTTCACGGAGAAGTCGATGCACTTTTGGACTGATTAGCTTTCAGAGGATCCCAGCTCAGAGCCTCTGCGCCAGTGGAGAACTCAAATACACCAGGGAGCAGAGCAGGAATAAATTGCCTCCCTCCACCTCGTGAGCGTCTGTTGGTAGAGACAGAGACTGTCTCAACGGGTGGGACAACAAATGTTTCCGGACTCATAAGCTTCTAGGACAGAGAGATACAGGTCTGTGCCAGTAGATGATTTGGGAGTTCTTCTAACATCCTTGACCTCACAGTACGACTTGTGTGTGTGACAATATCTGAATGTCTTGGTGTCATTGTGTTGTCTGGATTGAGACACTGTAATCACAAAGACAGGACAGTGACCCCACCAGAAAGAGCCAACCTGATATCAGAAATGAAACGAGGTGGATTCTGGTGAAGAAACAGCAAAACCATTTATTAACTGTGTGATCATTTCCTTGTTATTAAAACTCCAATGGGCCATCTATAAAATCACTGACATTAATATTTAAACATAGAGAGAGTTGTTGCAGTGCAGAATAAATGAAGTACCATGTGTGGAAATGAAGGGCGGCACTTGATTTGAATAAGTGATTGCAAAATATTAACCATTATTTGTATAAGAGGCAACCTGGGAACTTACAGAATCAGACCATATTAGAGTCAGACGACATTCAGAATTGAATCCAGGACTTTAAAGTTATGTCAAAGCAAACCCTTTGAGTGCCTGTGGAAGAATGTTTCCAACTATTTAACATCACCATAAAATTCTTCTATTTTACTAAACATTTGATTTAAAGTATATAGTCTTTCTATACTTGTAATAAATCTTCAAATCAACAGGAGATAACTATTAAACTGATGCATACTTACCATGAAATGCAAATGGAAAGGCGCATTTTCCGGTGAAAGGAAAAGAAAGTTAAAAGAATGTAGTATCAGATGATAACCCTGCTGAGTGGGTTAATAAAGCAGGAGGACACAAGCATGCCTTCTTTATTCTAGGAATAGAGAGGGCAGGAGTGAGGTGGAAATGGAGAGACCAGGGTGGGAAAAGCATTTGGAGTCAGGGCAGAAGTAAGGACGCCAGATCCCAAAAGTGTGAACATCTCTGTAAGGACTTCTGCTTTTCTGGGTCAGCTGAGAAGTCGGTGAAATGGTCAGAACAGAGAATGGTGTCGTCAACTGGCCACACTTCATTCCAGGTTGACAGACGCACAGGGCAAAGCAGAGACATGAGGAAACATCCACCAAAGTGTAGTGGCTTTGTCTAGGCTGGAAATGAAGGAAGGAAAGAGTTTGTCAGTTTCCAGACAGGCTAGAAAGGGACAAAATATCTCTAAATAATTAGAGCGTGAAAGCTGAAGTTCAGCCCGTGTGGACATAAATGAGCCTCTTCTAGCTGAGATACTGCCATTTCCTGCAGCAGGGAGACTGAAAATGAAGGAGATGCATGCAGAATTATCAGAAGCTTACTACTTTTTAAAGGGTGTCCAAAACCCACGTTATTAACAGATACCAAGTAGGCTCTTAAATGTGTTGGGGGGTATGGAAAAGCCACGGTCGAGACACTGTATTCGTACTCATCAGAGTGGTGCATGAGATCACCAGGGACTGACTGGATGGACATGACAAGAGGAACAAGAGTTGATTCTGGGGTCACTGCAGACCATCAGAAGCAGGAATGATAGGCGAAGTACTAAGAGATGAACAAGGACCAGTTTGTTAGCTGACCTGAATGTCAGAAACCGAGAAAACAGGGTAAGTCCTCCAGGAAGGAGTGATGAACCCAGGCGCTCGCTGAGGTAGATCACATCAGAAACCCAGAGCCCAGTTACAGGCTGCAGCCACAAGAGTGACTTAGCCTGCAGGGGAGCATCAGTCAAGACAGTGCAGCACAGCCTTCTGCTATGCTTAGGAAAAACTAAGATTGATAGTTATTTTTAAAACAGGATAAAACAGAATAAAACCAATTAAAAAAAAAAACAGTGTAAGAGGTACAGGCTTTAAAACATTACAAAATCAACAAATAGTCACCATAATACCTTCTGATGTCTCCCAAAAAGCTGCAGATAATCACAGACATAGTAAACAACAAAACAGAACAGAATAGAGACAAAAACAAAACAGTAAGTGCAATAAAGGACTTAAAAACAAATCTAAAATTGCTACCATAATGTATCTTGTTATTTTTAAAATAGCTGTTCCTGCCATCGGATTTGACATAATTAAACAAAACAAAACAGAGTAAAGCCCAACCTAACAAAGCAGTGGAAAAGATATAGGACTTCCAAAACAAGGCCATAGGGAATCAACAAAGGCTGCAACCCTCAGAAGGAGACACGCCACTAGATGCTATACTGCCTCCCGCTATCATCTGAACCCATGATCTGACCACTAGCCCTAAACCAGCAATGCTAGTGAAACACCAGTGCACCACAGGCGTCCAATTGCATTTCACCTCTGCAGCTGTCATCACAGCCTGTGTCTCTCCTGATAAGAGGGTCGCTTATGGGAGGGAGGGGATATGCTACTTCTTGTTTGCCAGCCTGCATGCTGGAAGGAGCTGGGGGTCTGGCTTTTCCAGTTTGGCAGAGATGTGCTCATGGCGCTGGTTCCCAGACTCAGTTTGCTCTCTGATGTGTCCTTTATTCTCTCTATCCCCAGTCTGCAAATGGCACTAACTCAGAGGCTGAGGTCTAGCTCTACCAGTCTGGCAGGGGTATGTGCACAGCATTGTTTTCTCAGACTTAAGCTTGATATTTATAAATATTACAACTAACAAGTCCGTAGAAACAGTATTTTCCTTGGACCTAGGAGCTGAACATACAATTAACAATTGAATTGAACCTATTTTTTCTTTAACTACACAATAATTTGAATTGATAAAAGTTAGCGTAGGTGGAATTGTCCTTAACATATAAATCATATGTACAGAGGTTTTTGGTATATTCCTTTCTAATTTACCTTCTGTAAGTGTCCAGCATTTAGCTATTTTGCTAGACAAACACTCCACATCCCAAGCCCTCTAGCCATCTCAGTAGCATACTTTTATTTCTATCCAGAGAAAATTTTAAAATGTGTAATATTTCTGAGATATAAAGTAATGTTTAATTGCCACATTTTAAGACATATATATTTCTGGAATTTTTATGTCAGAACAGTCCTTAATAGAGATGAAAATAACAAAAAAAAATAAATACACAATGTTTCACCTAATGCGTCAATATGTCAATCACTTTTAACCTTTTAACACTCAGTTCTCCTTTCTTGGAGTGCCCATGAAATTGGATGATAATCAAATTTTCTCTTTTTAAATTCCTGTTTCTTGAGTTTTTCTAGGTAACGTATATGAAATTTTATGCAAAAATTCAAAAAGTTGAATTATTTGGCATAAATGGGTTAAAACTGGCTCACAAGTGACTACTGTAAAATATTTACTGTGGAATGTACATAAGGCACTGTATACTTCCCTGCTGTATAGTAACAAATTATAGAATTCACCTCTATACAATTTTCCCCCAAACATTCCATTTTTACAAAGAAAATATTTTGAATATTTTTGTGAATATATATATAGTATTGAGATATAAATATACAAAGGCCAGGTAATGTTCTACTATGTGGAAACACTGCAGGAAAATACTTGATTTACTAACAAATGTTGAAAATAAGTAAAATTCAGGTTTTCAGATACAAACATTGGATAGTCTAAGCCTAAAAGTCATATATTTAGCAGTGTGCATTTGGGTATTGGAAAATCTTAAAAGCATAAGAAAATAAGATTTCTAAGTACATTTTTTTAAATTGAACTGTCATTCAGAAAAGGAAAAAAAAAACAAACAGGAGAAAGTCTTTTAAACTGAATATAAATGACCTTGACTGATTTGAAATTCTGTAAAATAAGCCCTCAGCGTGTTTCTTGTTAAAGTTTTATAAGAATACACAACCCACTGTAATGTAGCTAACATGTTTACTAATTTTCAGCACAATGATTCAAACTAACCCTCCTCCAATCTGCAAAGTGAGATTCCCTGCAGCCACGGAGAGGGGCAATCACACAGTGACTGAGTTCCTCATCTGGGCTTCACCTCATACTCTGCGATGCAGCTCATTCTCTTTGTGCTATTTCTTGCAGTGTAATTTATCACTGAAGTGGGAAACACAGCTCTCATCATGCTGATCTGTAATGACACCTGGCTCCACACACCTGTGTATTTTACCATTGGAAATCTCCATTCTGCATCTGTGGCTGTCCACGGTCTACACCCCAAGATCCTAGTGACCTGCATCTCTGAGGACAAAAGCATGCCCTTTGCAGGCTGTGTGGCCCAGTTCTTCTTCTCCATGGAGCTGGGATACACTGAGTGCTACCTGCTGTCACCATGGCCTATGACCACTACGTGGCCATCACAAAACCAATGCTTTGCACCTAAACCATGTTCATAAAGCTGTGCACAGTTTTGGTAGCCTGTTACTTTGGAGGTTTTACCAACTCTTCCATCATTATGAAGAAGACCTTTACCTTTGACTTCTGCAAAGACAATGTCATCGATGACTTCTTTTGTGACCTGCTTCTCCTAGTGAAGTTGGCCTGTGGCCGGCTGGAGGGCATCCAGGCTCTGATGTACTTCCTGTTGACCTCCAATGCCATCAGCCCCCTTGACTTCATCCTGGCCTCCTATTTCTTCATCATCTCCACCATTTTGAGGATCTTCTCCACCCAGGGCTACCTCAAGGCCTTCTCCACGTGCTTCTCCCACCTTGACTCTGTCACCTGTACTATGGCTCCATCCTCTACACCTACTCTTGCCCCAGTTCCAGCTACTCTCTTGAAAAGGACAAAATGGTCTCCACCTTTTATACTGTGCTGTTCCCCATGTTGAAGCCCATGATCTATAATCTGAGGAATAAAGATGTGAAAGAAGCTCTGAAAAAAGTCTTTAACTTATCAGAAGCTGGTGTCTGATTCACACCCATTCCTCTCATCATTGCTAAGTATTATCACTTATCACGTGCTGCTTCAAAGAAGTTTGGGGAAGTATATGGTCAAAAAAGTCTATTAAATGAAATTAAACCAAAATATTTCCTCTGTATCAGCTTCTTTGTTTTAGTTTACTGATTGAATAATTATCTCTGCTGTGCCATATAGATTCACATTAATTTTTAGTTTTTAATGATGAGTTTAATATGAAATAGAGAACTATGTAATAATTGTGGCATCCCAAAGAATTACAGTTTATTTCTTTTCTCTGTCTTCTAATATCAACTAATTTATTTTTCCTACTGCTCTGATGTCCTCTAAGGACAGCACCAGGGGGCGTGTGTCTCTCTCCTCAACCTTACCTGAAGATGAGAAGCTAAATCCAAGGACAAGGATGCACTAATAATAAAAAAGACATAAAAATTTAACAAACTGAAAATGAAAAAAGCTCACTAAGGAGTTATAGGCTCCCACTAATGCTTATTGGCAGCAATCTACAAAGCACATATGGATTGGGCTTTAAGTGCAGTAAACTGAGAAGTTAAGGATAACTCAGACCGCACAGATTAGTGTAATATTCAGAATTTTTTCCTTTCCTAATTCACTTGAGGAGACCTTAATAGTTGAGTTTTCTAAATTGTACTTTTAGTTCTAATCAGTAAAAAGAGCTGCCATACACTAATTTGCTTTACCACGGTACATTAGAGCCCTGTGTCGTCATTGGTCTTCATTCACTCTATTCTGAGAAGGGCTCGTTATTTTGTTGAGACAGCTTGAAGAACACAGTTCCTTATATTTATTATGTTTGATTGTCTCTATGAACCATCTGCATTTTAATTTCTGCTTATTCATATATACTAGGTAAGCATCACTTGCTTATTTAAACCCACTGATGTGGTGAAGACAACTAAGGATTTTCAGCAAAAAGAGGTGTTTGAAGGCTGTAGAATGGATTTAGAGATGTAAAGGATAGCCGCCTTCTTCTAGAAACACCAGTATGGACAGACACACATGCTTCAATGTGCAGATATGCACCCAGAAACAATGCGAGCATGCGTAGAGTTTCTGTACACATCCTTTAGTTTAGTTTCTACACAAGAGAGAATGAGAACATAATTTATGGGTGCTTTCTTTTTCATGAGGGAAATACAGTCTCCAAAGTCTTTTCTCCATCTTTGTGAACAGTACCTTATTTGTATACACAGTTTTGTTGAATTGTCCTGTTAGCTCCTCTGCAACTGTGAGATTCCCAAGGAGTCTCAGTGATCTATAATCTGAGAATCAAGAAGCTGGCATAAAAGGTTCTGGGCTGACAGATTTGAATTCCATGGAGAAGATGTTCTGATTGGAAATATTAAGTAAGTTTCTTAGTTCAGATGATAAAGATAGAAAATTTATTTTCTCCTTGCAATCAATCGTATACTCTCTTATATACTAACAAGTGATAAGTGCTAAACAAATGGTCTTTTTTGAAATATCTTTTTACTTTCCTATTGTAATTTCTGAAAATATTAGAAGTTCATTTACAGGAGAACTTCATACTATTTATGACAAAAAGAAAGAAATGTACACAGATAAATCCACAAGGAGAAAATCATCTAAATTTTCCAACAAACAAGCAACCATCAGGCTCCACTAACAAAATCACACTTTAGTAATAGCTCAAGTGTAATTGAGGCATAAGAATGAAGAAGCAAATATTAGTAATAAGGGACAACAGATGTCAGGAAAAATGTAAATTTCCTTCAGTTTGCTGTTTTTTAAGAAAATGTGGAGGCATAAGTTTTGAGGCATTTATTTGGAGTTTTTTGTTTTGTTTTTGTTTTTTAGAGGACCTCTGACAAGAAAGAATTTCTAAAGAGAAAATGGGGTCTTAAATTGTTTTATGAAAATCTTCTTTTTAGCCTATTAATGTTAAGAAGTTGAGCATGTTGACCGGTTAACATATAGGTCCAGTTATCCTGATTTTATTGTTCTAATTAACAAATACAGAACTCAGTGTTTTTTCCAGTGTACACAATAAGTATCAGAGCAAACACCAAGAAAGTGCACACCCAGTCTGTGTGTGTGTGTGTATGTCCTAAGGCAAATAACAAAGCATTTATTTAAGGGAGAAAATGATGAGTTTTATAAGAATCTCAAAGGGACTGGACCGCAGTAAAGTTTAATTATCTAGATGAAATAGGCCTAAGAGGGAAAAACTAACCTGGAGGTAAGATAGGATCAAAGGAAATGGATGGGGGGTGACTCTGGGTTCTGTGGCAGACTTTGGGAGTAACTGCAACAACAAGCCTGAGATGAGAGTGGCATTAAACACAAATCACATCCCTTCAAATGGTTCACACTAAACGGCATTACCATTGCTTTATTTTTGTGTAACGTCAGCAGTTACACAGGACAGATACTTCCTTATGATGCCGTACTATTTATTTTATATATGACATGCTCTAAGATCCCAAATGCAGAAACTGTCCACAAAAGACCCAAACACATGCCTGTTTCTAGCTCATCTTTTGAGATTTAAAATATTATGAAGCACTTTACCTGTGGTCACTCCTTTTTTAAAATTTTATTTAAAAGGAAAAAGAGAAAAAAACAAAACAAAACAAAGCAGTGTAAGGGTACAAGTAATACAGAACTACAAAAAAAAAAAAAAAAACAGTAAGAAATCACCGGTTAATAGATTACATATTATCATCTTAGAGATAGTTGCTCAAATCATAGTATCAAAGTATACAAAGGGGACACTCAAACAGTGAGACTGCAAACAGTTGTGTTCAATGATCCAACCAAAAACATTAATATGGTCAGCTATTTAACACCCCTAAACACTCTTGCTGTTGTATCATTTAGAACTCTTTTTTTCCCTCTCTTTTTTACAACAAAATTTACCTATTTTGGATTTTATTACTCCTTAGTTCTTATTACTTTTTTTGGGAGGGGAGAGAATAAAGTCAAATATGGCAAAACAAAGCTGTCAGTCAAACCAAGGATAGACATAGCACATGATGTAAAGCAGAGCACAAGGTTATCAACAATGGTTATCAACAATGTCTCTTGTTTCCTTAAAAAGAATTGTCTATCTCATTATATATTATAAAGTTGAACAAAACAGTAGAGAACAAGACCAATAAAACTTAAGCATTGTAAACATTACAGGACTTCCAAAGGAGACAATAGTCAAACCAGAATGGGTATCTTACTGAATCTTATTGCCTTCAAAGTAGTTGCCTATACCCTCAAACTTGATAGTATCATACAGAATGGAACAGAGTCTAATCAGTCAAAACAAGATAGTGGGAGTATTACAGGACTTCAAAACAAGTTAATAGGAAATCAAAAAAGTTACTATTATATACCCTGATAATTTTTAAAAATTTTCACCTTAATTAAAAAACATAAAAAATAACTAAATAATTTTTTAATGAATAAGGCAGAGACTGAGATAAAACAGGACATAACAATATAACAATCCCTGTCAAAGCATGACTGTTTCAGCAAACTAGTGGTTCGCCATCAAATAATAATTAATAGTAGTTACCATAGTGTCTGTCTTTTTCCTTGAAATATTTGAATAAAACTTCATATACTATAGCGTCAAGTATTTCCATATCAAGAAGCCCAGAATAAACCCTTTCCAATTAATAAGTGAAAACTTTATAAGGCTTCAAGGCCACATAATGGGCAATCATGATTACCACATATTTTTATATATTTGAATCATTACTTACATTAGGGAAACTATTCGGTATTCATACATGTGAGATTGATTTATTTCACTTATGAGTATGGTCTCAAGCTGTGCCCATTTATTGATAAATATCTCAATGTGATCCTTCTTTATAGCTGAATAATACTCCATTGTATAGAAATACCACACTTTTTTATCCATTCCTCAGTTGATGGACACTTGGGTTGTTTCCAAGATCTGGAGATTACAAATTGTGCTGCTATAAACATAGGTGCACATATATCACTGTGGTATGATGCTTTCAGTTCTTCTGGAAATATGCCTAGAAGTGGAATAACTGGAATAAATGGGACTTCCAATCCCAGCTTTTTGAGAAATCTCCAGACTGACCTCCACAAAGGCTGCACCAGTCTACACTCCCACCAACAGTGTAGGAGAGTTCCTTTTTCCCCACAGCCTTTCCAGCATTTGTTGTTGTTGGTTTTCTTGATCCTGGCCATTCTTTTAGGAGTGAGATGGTATCTCAGTGTGGTTTTAATTTGCATTTCTCTAATGACTAATGATGATGAACATTTTTTCATGTATTTATTTGTCATTTGCATTTCTTCATCTGAGAAGTGCGTATTCATCTCAGATGCCCATTTTTGGATTGGATCTTTGAATTTTGGGGGTCTGAGTTTTTTTTAATTCTTTATATGTTTTAGACAAGAGTCCCTTGTCTGAGAGAGAGTTCACTAAAATCTTTCCCAGTTTGTGGGACTTCTTTTTACCATGCTAGAGATTTGTTTTGACATGCAGAAACTTTTTAATAAGAAGTGGTCCCAGCTATTGATTCTGGGAAGTATTTCCCATGCGGTTTGAGTCCTGTTCATGAATTCTCTACCTACTCCTATGTCTTCAAGGTTTCTACCCAATTTGTCTTCCAATAGATTTAGTGTTTCTGTTTTAATATTCAGATCTTTGACCCATTTAGATTTTAATTTAGTACATGGTGATAGACATGGGTCTAGCTTTAGTTTTCGGCAAATGGAGAGCCAGTTTTTCCAGCACCATTTATTAAAGAGACTGTCGTTCTTCCAGTGAACCTGCTTGGCTCCTTTATCAAAAATAAGGTGGTTGAGCGTGTTTGTAGTTGTGGTTGTATCTTCTAATCTATTCCATTGATCTTCGGCTCTGTTTTGATTGCAATACCATGTTGATTTTACTACTGTTGCTTTGTAGTATAACTTCAAGTCAGGGATTGTGATGCCTCCTGCTTTGTCTTTGCTGCTTAGAATTGCCTTTGCTATTCTAGGTCTCTTTTGGTTCCAGATGAAATTTAGGAGTGATTTCTCTAGATCTATAAGGTATGTTGATGGTATTTTTATTGGGATTGTATTGAATGTGTATAACTGTTTTGGGAGAATGGCCATTTTCACAATGTTTGTTCTTCCTATCCATGAGCAAGGGATGTCTTTCCATTTTCTGAGATCATCTTCAATTTCTTTTTTCAGTGTATTATAATTTTCACTGTATTTCACATCTTTTACTTCTTTTGTAATTTCACATCTTTTTTTTGTAATTTTTTTTGTAATTTTTTTTTTGTAATTTCACATCTTTTACTTCTTTTGTAAGAGTAATTCCTAAATATTTCATTTTTTTTCTTGTTAATGTGAAGAGTGTAGTTTCTCTTATTTCCCTCTCTGTGATTTTGTTGTTCGTGTATAGGAATGCTATTGATTTCTGAGTACTGATTTTGTATCCAGCCACATTACTGAATTCATTTATTGTATCTAAGAGTCTTTCAATGGAGTTTAGGTGGTCTTCTATGTAGAGTATCATGTCATCTGCAAACAATGATAATTTAACTTCTTCTTTTCTATCTTTACCCCTTTTATTTCTCTCGCTTGCCTAATTGCTCTGGCTAGTACTTCCAGTACTATATTAAATAGGAGTGGTGATAAAGGACATCCTTGTCTTGTGCCTGATTTTAAAGTAAAGGCTTTCAATTTTTGGGCATTTAGTATGATGCTGGCTGTTGGTTTGTCATAAATGGCCTTTATTATATTGAGGTAAAGGCCATCTATTCCAATTTTCTATAAAGTTCTTATCATGAATAAATGCCTGTGGTCACTCCTGCATCTTTACAACTTTAACACGATGATAAGGCTCCTGTGTTAAAAAGTGAAAACAACACGGTAATAAGAGAATGAATCTGTATTTCAGCATTTCTCATCGTGATCAGGAGCAAGCAGAAACCAAACATGTTCTGTTCTTATTGAAACAGATTTCTTACAGGTTATATACAGTCTGCTAAATTAGAAAAATTGGCCCACTAATATTGTGCAACAAGAAAACTTGAGGCTCATTTGTTACTCAAGTGTTGAGAATTTTCCTGCTTAGCCTTTAGTAGAGCTGGCTCCTTTACGTGAGGGAGATTCAAATCATTCTTGTTTGACACAGAAGGAAATAGAGGCTTCATCCTGTTGACTAGTGGTAAACTTGGTTCACTACCTAAAATTTAACTGCTTTATCAGCTTCCCTGCACTGTGCAGTCAGCTCTGGTTTTTCATACTCTTGGTCTCTGTAACAGTCTGTTGAAGCTAGATAAAACTCTTTCTTTGCAGAACTATTTCATTTGAATAAACAAATATTAGATGGAGCTGATTATCTTGGTGGGCCAGCTTCTCTTTTGTCTTTCTATGGGAATCTGCAACAGAAAAAAAAAAAAACAAAAAACAAAAAACAACAACCCTAGGCATAGTAGTGACAGAAAAAGCATGTAGATTTTTCTAACAAAATTCTGTGGTGGTTTTGGAAGAAAATGACAGTGTGGGAAGCCACTCAGAACTTCAGTCTAGTCAAGTCACTTCTCACCTGAGTAAGGTTATCATGCATTCACTGGTCAGAAAATACGAATTCTGTCTCTATCCTGTGTCAAGCTCTGTTGTACACCCTGGGAATATAAGATGCATGAAACAAACAAATGGCATTAAATTTGAAGTAAAACAATTGAGAAAGTAAAAGTAATAAGCTCCTTCCTTTCTTTGACCCCAAAACCAGTAGAAAAAATAAATGGAGCATACATTATGTAATTTGACAACTTAGTGATATTCCAATATTATTTGCTATCTTTTCACAAAGTTCCTAGAAATATCTGTAAATATTCACAAATCTACATAAAGCTTTATATTAGAACATCTTTCCACAAAACAGCCTCGTAAATCATCCTTTGAGTGCAGAATTGGGATATTGTCACAAATTTGGAGCCCCACCAGCTATGTGATATGTAATAGAGGAGTGTGAAAGTATCCTGTATCCACAGGACAGTCAAATGTGCATGAAAAATGTGTCCCTTCACCTACATGGAGTCCTGGAAGACACTGCTCTGGAAAGGTCTGAAATCACACTGGTACCTCAGTTCATGAACTTCCTTTGCTTCATGATTCTTGGGACCATGGCTGCATTTGTGTTCCTGCTGGGAAGTTGGTCACAATTATGTTCGGCATCTGATACAGAGTTCCCAAAGGGAAGCAAAACTTTGCTGAACACTTCTGTTTGCAATTCACAAATTAAAACATTTGTGAAGTGAGGCATTACTTTACATGAGTATAAAACCAACACCATTCTAAAAGCACAGGAAAAGACATTTCACAAAGTTTCCTATATGTCAACTTACTTAAGTATTTTAAAACAAAAAAGGATTGCTATTTTTGTTTGGAAATTTATCGAAAGTTATCCGTCTTGTCAGTAAAATCATGTTCATAGTAAAAATTCCTCTCATGATTCAGTCTCCAGGAAAACAATGATGATTCCTCACGTGTTATGTATTTCACTATATGTATATATTCCACTAAGTAATCTGCTTTTGGTACTACATTTTAAAATATTTATAATGAATCATAACTATATATTATTAATGTATGGCATGAAGTTTTAAATTTTTGTAAACTGTGTAATTATTTTGAAATGTGTTTCTGTAAGTCACTCTTATATGTGACAGAATACTTTACAGATGAGTGTAGGCATACATGTGCACATGTGGATACACTGGCATTGTTTCATTTCATGATCATAAAGAAAGTATTAAAAAGGTTTGTCTTAAAAAGATTTCTCAGTGTGATGATTCAGAGCTACTGCTAAACCCAAAGTCAACTTAGGATAACTCGCTTTAAGAATAATGTCCATGACTAAATACAGAGATTGCAAAATACAGTACCTACCAGAATTTACACCTCAGATATCTACTATGATGAAACATTTTTTAACCTGGCATAAAAAGAAAAATTAACTTCTCAGTCACCAACAAGCATCCCCCCTCCTCAACCTCCATTAGGTTTGTTCCGTGAGATTTATGACAAAGATGTCCAAGGCTCCTAGTGAACGACACAGTGTCTTCCTTAACTGTGAAAAAAGACTTTGTTATCACCCTTCAAACTGCAGGCAATGTCCCAGTTTTCACGGGGACAGAACAACTTCTCAATTACTAGCTGGAAATGTAAAAAGGGAATATTTTCTCTGCATCTACATTCAATCAGTCTAGTTAAACATGAGTTCTTTATCTACTTATACTTTCCAGTTGCACAGAATATTAACATTATCTGGTGTTAGGGTTTTATTTATTAATAAAGTTCTTCTTGCTAGAATAAAGATTCTGTAGAATAAGGCTTCATCCTATCATATGTTAAGCCCTGTCTCAAGAGTCTAAAATAGCACTGGAGGTACATTCATGCCTTAAGAAAAAGGGGATCTCCAAAGTCACTTTAACTTGCCTGATATTTAATGTGTGCCATCCTACACTAATGATTAGGCAAGTCCCACACACCACCCATAGGAGGCAGGATTTCCCTTTAGCCTTAACTGCATCTTACAGCCAAGCAGAGAGCATGCCTCTACGGACCCCAGAGGAACAAATTCTTGTCTACTCCGTCCCTAGGGGAACTCTGGGAACCATGGAGAGGGGCAATCACATAGCGACCAAGCTCATCTGGGGTCTGAGCTTCACAAAAGACCCTGAGATGCAGCTGGTTCTGTTCCTGATGTTCCTGGGTGTGTACTCTGTGACACTGCTGGGAAACAACATACCCATTGGGCTGATCTGTAAAGATGTCCAGCTCCACACACTCATGTACTTTTTCATTGGAAATCTGTCTTTCCTGGACCTTTTGTATTCTGTCTATACTTCAAACATCCTAGGGGCCTGCATGTTGGAGGACAAAAGCATCTTCTTTGCAAGTTGTGTGACCCAATTCTTCTTCTCTGCTGAGTTATGCTATAGTGAGTGCTGCCTGCTGGCCGCCATGGCCTATGACCGCTATGTGGCCATCTCCAACCTCCTTTTCTATGCTCAAACCATGCCCAGGAGCCTGTGCATCTGTCTGGTTGTGTTCTGCTATACTGGGGGCTTCCTCAATGCAGTAATCTTAACCAGAAATACACTCACTCTGGATATCTGTGGTGCCAATGTCACTGATGACTTTTCTGTGATGTTCCACCCCGGGTGAAGTTGGTGTGTGATGTGATAGACAGCTACCAGTCTATGTTGTACTACGTGTTGGCCACCAATGTCAGCATCCTCCTCACTCTCATCCTGGCCTCCTACATCTTCATCATCGCTGCCATTTTGAGGATCTGCTCCATCTAGGGCCACCTCAAGGCCTTCTCCACGTGCTCCTCCCACCTCGTCTCTGTCACCCTGTGCACTGGCTCCATCCTCTACACCTACTCTTGCCCCAGTTCCAGCTACTCCCTTGAGAGGGACAAAATATTGTCTACCCTCTATACCGTGCTGTTCCCATGTTGAACCTCATGATCTACAGTCCAAGGAATGAAGATGTGAAAGAAGCTCTGAAAAAACTCCTTAACTGATCACAGGCTGGTGTCTGATTCACACGCATTCCTCCCATCATTGATAAGTGATAGCACACTACTTCAAGAGAAGGGTTGGGAAGTTTATTACCAAAAATTAATTTCTATTAAATAAAATTCAAGCAAAATATTTCTTTTGTATTGCATTCTTTGTTTTAGTGATTAAACTATCATCTCTGGTACATATTGTAGATTCATTTTAATATTGTTATAGCTTTCAAAAAGCAATTCTGGGTTTAATGCAAAATAAAAATATATACTTTCAGCATTTCAAAGGCTTAAATAATATTCCCTTTAAATATTGATCCAAGGGGCTGGGGATTTAGCTCAGCGGCATAAGCACCTGCCTTGCAACCGCATGGTCGTGAGTTTGATCCCTGGTACTGGTAAAAAGAAATATTGATCCATTTATTTTTTTCTACATAATGATTAATATGAAGATGTGATGAAGCTATACCACAGATCACTGATATTTGGAAAGTAAATCTTAATTGCTACCAATCAATTACTGATAGGTTTCCTATGTAACGGATGAATAAGGCCTGTCAAGATATTTTTGATAGAAATAAACAGAGTAATTATGTATGATAAGATATAAAAGTAAAGAGAAATATGCAAATTTATTTTAAGGAATTTTATTAAAATTCACTGGTCATTAATTGTGGTAGTCTTTCAATATCAAAATTCTAAACTGTGAGCCAAAAAACCTTCAACTGTAAAATTTAATCCTTCACTTGCTATGAAGGGCATTGTATAAAACATTAAAAACATCAAAAATATCAGTTGTACTTTGAACATTAAGCTATAAGGCTTTTTATCATAGTTAAAATGTTCTTATTTTAAAAACACCAGCATGGCTCTAGAATGTGTCCCTTCCCCTGGAAAGTGTGGTAGAGGTACCCCAAGAGTGTGGAAGAGAAGTCCCCATGCAGTACTGTAAACCATCCTACACAGACCCTACAGGGCTCCAAGATTTGCTAAAAGCTAGGGTGAACAGCCTGCAGGATTTATCAGGTGAGAAGTATTTTACCGCAAAGGATAACAAGGCAACAGATGTTCAGCCTAGTTTTGTCCTGCACTGTGGGGACTGGGGACCTGGCCTATGGAGTTTAAATATTAGGTTATCAGTGCATGGTGATAGCTAAGGCTTTGCTTTGGTTCAAGCCCAAAGCAAAGCCTTAGCTATGCCATTCATTCTGGCAGTCATCCCTGGGAGATCTCAGAAGAAAGTACGTAGTTTCACACTTTCTGTCATTTGGCCAGGATAGAGGGACATGAAGCGGAAACATGGGCTCCTTTAATGCGAATTTTTTTCTTGCTATGCATAATCTGGTTCATTTAATTAGGTGGCACTGTTTCCCTGCTTAGGGATCACACTGTGCAGCCCAAGGGAAAGGACCTGGAGGACACGTTTGGACTCAAGCATGCACCTTGGGGTGACACATAGCCCTGAGGCACACATGTTCCATGCATTTAAGCCATATTTGTTCTTATTAATGGTTGTCATATTACAATCCACACCACTGCTGAACACTTTCCCTAGTATCATAGTAATGCAGGAGAAACAGATCTGCAAAGACAGCTTCTTCTCAGGTCTTAGTGTAGAATTACTTTCCCACTTAATTGGATAAATACCTAAAAGAATGATTGTTAAACTGTTTGGTAAAACTGAGTGTAGCTTTGTAAGAAACAAACAGTCTTTCAAAACTGATGCATCAATTTGCTTTCCTATAAACAAGAAATGAAAGTTTCTCTTATTCCACATTCTCGTCAGAAATTGTTATCACTTTATTTTAACCATTCTAATACTTTCAAATATAATTCAGTTTTGAAATCTGTAATTCTATAATAAAAATGATGCTGAACATCAAAAAAGGCTCCTAGACAAATACAGCAATTGGAACATTATGGAAGACTTTAGAGGAAACATCTTACTGAAAATAAATATTTAACACCTTGAGAAAATTTCAAAGCACTTTGTGATTCCAAATTTCATCCAGTAAAGATTATTCACCAAGCATCAGTATCAAACTGTAAGTAAATCCTTGAAACTATGTACTTTCTTCTCAGATCTCCCAGGGCTGGCTGCTAGAATGAATGGCATGAAATGTTGTACTACAAACAAGTAAAATAACATTACAGTGGATCAAAGAACCCAGCACTATGAGATTAAAAGAGTTCATGTCACAACAAATAATAACAATTAAAAATTAATTTGTTCAACATTTCAGTTTTAAAACACAACTTGATAAAATGGAAGGAAATACAGAAATGGTGACAAACACAGTCACAGCATAAATTAGTTGGAGGATAAAATAATAGCATTCAGCAAGGAACAATAACCCTTATACCTGTGGTTGGATGATCTGTGTTGCTTTCCTGAAGGCCAGGACTTTGGGGTTGTACACCGGGGTGTACCAGACATCCAAGAATGACAGACTGCCGATGAAAAAGTACTAAAGGACTGTGTAGCTGGTAGTCAGTCCACATTAAGATAACCAGGGTCAGGTTCCTGAACATGCTCACCAAATAGAGCATGAGGGATACTCCAACAGCGACCAGCAGCCAGTGGGCTCTGCTGAGATGCCCAGAAAAATGAATTCAGTCAGTAAAGTGCAATTTCCCAGCTCCATGTTCACTGAGAAAAACCTGATTATCACCACTGAAGAGAAGCTAACACTGATTTTTCTATTGAAACAAGAAAGTTGGCCTATTGTTTAATTAATAATTACCAAAAAGCTTGGGAAACACCATTTCTTATTACTCAGCATTGTAGAACTTTAAAGTGGAACTTGGGAAGATGACAGGATTTAGAGTGAAAGTGACTTTAAAATTATGGAACCCATTTATCAGTTTTAATGTACAAAGCCCCTTATTCTCATAAAACTGATGAAAAAATGAAATGACTAATAATTTCCTGACAGATCATGTGACTGACTAAAGAGCAGATATTGGAAAACCATAGTGCTATCTTGGATTTGTGGTGGGCAATCAGAAAATTTCAGTATCCTTCCATGAAATGAGCATTTCTTGTCTGAAGCTGTGTATAACGATGTGGTGTCTTAATCCTCCTACTGGAACAAGCAGAGAAAAACAGACCCGTCTGATCACCTGGCAGTTTCTATGCTACACCTCAGATTTAATTAACCCACTTAGTCCTCGTTGTAACTCTGTAACAGAGGGCTGAGGGTTACACACTTTGTAACAGAGAAAGAGAGTGAAGTACAGCGTTCAAGTAAGCAAAGTCACAGAGCTGTTCAACTACAGACCCGGTACTGAAACTGAGACTGTGTAATTACAGGTGTGTGCTTACAATCTGGGTTACAGACAGGAAGAGTGACTTCAGCCGTGTTAGGACACAAAGAGGTGACAGTAGGTCATAATCTACTGTGTAGTTGGAAAGGCTAGAAGGAAGGCTCTTCACTGTGTTCCTGTAAAGGGATTACAAATATTTGAGATCGACAGAGTTTAAACATTATACAATACACACATGCATAGAAACATCACTTGGTAACCCATAAGTGGGTAAATTTGAGAATATATATAATTTAAATTTTAAAATAAATAAGTATAAGGAGATGAAAAGAAAACAAGATAGTCATAATAAAATAAAAGTGTTATTTAAACTGATTCCATTACTTGATAACTCTGTCATCTTAGAAAAATATTTTTTTAACCTGCAAACATACATGTATTCACACGCAAAATAGTAAGAAAATTCCAATATTACACAGGTAAAATGCACAGATAATGTAGTGAACCGATAGTGTAGCTATGAAATGGTAGCTAATTTAAATTTGAGGAAAAATGTTTTTTATAAATTCTGAGTTTACACACAAAAATAAAGTCAAGTTTCTGCAATTGAAGTCAGGACAATGGTATCATTAAGAATATTATTAAAATGACCCAGTACCATAATTCAAAAATAAGATTGGTTTAGAAGTGCAAAGCCCGTTGGCCTGGGGTCAAAGCATGATGAAACTGTTATATCAACCTGACACCAAACACGTGTGAGAATTAGAAAATTCATCTCCATTCTCAGGAGCCTATTTCCCCCAAAATGGTTAGTCTGTTTCCTAGAAGCAATCAGTTATGATTCCACTTAGCATCTCTGAAACAAACCAGCAGGACAGGACCTTGCCTGACATAATAAAATGTTCCACAGCGGACTAAAAATCCCTCCATACACGTGTATCTCTGGATACATGGGAAGTAGCAAAAACAACTGCATTCATACTTTCTCCTTTGCATTCTCAATCTTGCTTCCCTAAAAAGCAAATCAATCCATTTTCTAGCTCCTATATTTCTTAATTTCTTCGTATGAAAATAACTGATGACTGAAACGTAAGAAATTACACAACTACTTCTAAGATAACAATATGTAGTTTATCAATTAGTGATATCTTACTGTTTTTTAAAAAAAATTGTATTATTTCTACTTTTTTTCTGTTTTGCATTTTTTCTTTAACTAAAAAAAATTAAGAAGCCCTCTGGGAACTAGTAAAACGTAATTCTCCCCATTACCCACAGACATATATGAGTAAGTGCACAAAATTCTAGAGGGTTCAAATATTCTCAGCAATTTATCAGTGGATTTTCTGCTTAGGTTTCTTAGATTGAAAAACTCCTCTCATAGAAGATGTCTCTGTTTCCAGTGCTAACAACATGAGTAAGAGATTAAGGATACACACAAGTATTTAAACTTCATATTCTTGGAGCTAAATTGTTAATCTTCACTTTCAAATTTGATCTATATATTCCTTCTCCGTATCAGTTAGTAAAACTCTGGCCTTTTTTTCTGAATTTGAAATTTAGAATCAATGTATTCCCATCCTCGGCTATACATTTTTCTTTCTCTCAGACTCAAAACCCTGATGATCCTTCCTTCAGCCTTTTCACGTCCACTATCCTTACAGCAACCACTGTGGCTCAAGCCACCCCCGCTCTCACCAAGAGGATTGCATTCACCGTGTACCTGGTCTGTACCCTAGTGCCTTCTGGTACATCGTGGACAGAGAAGCCAGCACAGTCCAGTAAATCAATGAGGTAAATCCAGTAAATCAATAAATAACTCTTGTACTTACAACTTTTTAAAAATGCCTAATTTATCACACACACACACACACACACACACACACACACACGCACACACACTGGTCTTGCAATTATCCACAGCTGAACTCTCTCTAGAACACATTATCTCCTAAAACTCAGGCTGATCTCCTGATCCTTCATTCTGCTGCTGTACTGATGATTTTCCCACCTTCCTAAATATGCATCTGCCTTTTAGGCAGTCTATTCCTTATCCATGAAACACTATTCTCCAGGAATTTGCATATTTCACCTTCTCTAGCTCTTTTCATACATCACTTGCTAGGGCTCATACTAATCACTTATGTTTTAAAAGATTCCACACCCACTTCTCACCAATAATCCTCACCCTTCTGACTCCACAGATCCTGCTCTGTTATGCTCCATTTCTAGCTATTGCATTCTAATTTACATCATACACTAACTCTTATTTTTCTACAAGAACACATCTTCCACAGGAAAAGCAAGTCTGAATCCCTAGCAAGGTAGTAAGGCCTGGTACATATGGAGAGAATATCTAATTAATTACTTGTAAATCTTGGACCTATTTTTCTAGATGAAGTGTCTACTTCTCACATTACTTAAAATTCCCAGAAAAGTAAGGTACACTTTCCTAGCACAGCAGACAGTACTGCAATAAGAAGGATGAATATATAAAATGTGAGACTCACTCCTGAGACCTCTCACCCACCTGGAGTTTATAGTAAACTGTTGATTATATGTGAATGTGAGATAAAAGGCACAGACAACATCCCAACCACACATGCTAAACCACTGCACGTGGGGATCACTGTGCCTGGGAACAACACTGCAAAGGCTGTGTTTCTCTGGCTTCTAAAGACGAGCTCCAAGGAGGGAATGCAATGTGGGGTAGTAACACGAACAGGCAGATTGGAACTCAGTTCTGTGTCCTGAGTTTCTTTTCACTGTTACTGAATATATGATCTTTCAGCACAAATATCAGACTGAATTTCAAATTGTGTTTTAGGAAAAAATATACCACTGGATAGAATCTGAGTTAGAGTGCAGCCCATGTGTGTGCTTGTGCACGCACGCACTCTTGCGCACGCATCTCTGGTATTGGCATGACAACAATCACCCGACAGTGTTCTCCTTCTAAGTCCAGCAGTAGACACAGGAAGGCCAAGTCACTCGGCTGCCCTCAGTCTCCCAGGCTTACCTCTGGTCAACAGCACCAGTTCTGGGAAGTGGCGCTTTTCCACCCTGTGTGGTACAGGTTGGGGGACTTGATATACATGTTTCCTCAACAGCTCTTTGAGACCTCTTCCACACAGCACCTGGAAATATGTACTTCTGTCTCCACGGACACAATTAAGAGTTTTCATGGAGTATGGGAATGCATAATATACTAACTAGGATATGATCAAATGAGCAGGATCTTATTAAAAGCTGACACTTTTGAGCAGGGCGTGGTGGCTCCTGCCTGTAATTCCAGCACTCAGGAGGCTGAGGCAAGAGGATCCTTGTGAGTTCAAGACCAGCCTGGGCTACAAAGTGAGCTCAAGGCCAGCCTGAACTGCTTAGTGAGACCCTGTCTCAAAAAGATCAAAAAAAAAAAAAAAAAGTGGACGCTTTTAATGACACTGTGTCACAAATTATTAAATGTGTTTGGTAACGGAATTTCTCAGAACTGTGCTATTGAGAGTTTAATTTTGTCAGTGATTCATGCTCTTCTCTCTGCCCAGAATGGCCATCTCTGGCTCCTTCACTGGACAGGACATGCACTTCCCTGGTGTTATATCTGAATCGGGTCTCACCGCAATGTGTGCACTGAAACCTGGACTCCAGCACCTGCGACATGACGGCAGGGGGAGATCAGGCCTGGGGGGATGTGACTAAGTAAACCCAGCAGTTAATGGGGGGACCTAACCCCACTCAACTGCCTGTTTGCCAAGAAGAATTCCATGGTACAAAGTGTCACTCAGGGTGTGAGCTGCAGAGGAAAGGGAGGGTGGAACCCCTGCAGCCTGGCAGCCATCTGCCAGTCAGAGAGAAAGACCTTCAGAGGAGCAGCCTGTGAGCACTTTCAACTCAGACATTTGGCCTGCGTAGCTGTGGAAAAAAAAATACGTTTCTCATTTACAGCACCCTCCATACAGCACTGCACTAGGAAAGTCCTGCACACCGGGACGCTGAGTTCTCAACAGTGGAGCCTCTTTATGTTGCCACAGTCTCGTGCTTTACACGCAAAAGACTCCTGAGATTAAGAAATGTGATGCATCACAATGACATATTCTCTTACTTTAAATATATGCACAGAACTGAAAAAGAAACAAACAATTACAGGTCCTTAGTTGTTACCAATCCCTGCTACACCAAGGTTTCCATTCTGAGTTTTCCCTTGCGTGTGAAGTTTTTGTACCATCTCACAATTCTGCCTCAATTTGTGCATCTATTCCTGTGTTCATGGTCATTTACATCTTCCTACCCGCCCCCCATCACTGACTTACTGTTGCTAGGACCTTTTAATTTTTTGTGTGTGGGGAGAGAGGGGACAACGCTCTTTTATTGGAAGTCCACAGTGACTGGAAGTAATATTTGTTCTCTAATCTGTTGGAGACAAACCTGTTATCTTGCATTATACAAGAAGTAGAAGTCAGAACAATATGATTTTTTTCATATGAGAAACCCAAGATATAAATTAATTAAAGAGCAAAATAAAAGAGAGACTGCAGGAAACAGGGAGGCAGACCTTGTGTAGGAAGGGAAGGAAATTTGGGACAAACAAGGAATAATGTGAATGAAAAAGATCAAGAACTCAATTCTCCAAAATGAAACTATTATGCATCAAACATACATGCAGACTGTTATCTCCACAAAAAAGATTGTTTTTCTTTCTTTCTTTCTTTCTTTCTTTCTTTCTTTCTTTCTTTCTTTCTTTCTTTCTTTCTTTCTTTCTTTCTTCCTTTATTTCCTTTTGTTTTGAAAGTCCAGGCTAGTGAAAAGGATAGAATGATAACCTGCTGTAATCAAGTACTTGTGCTTAAGGAAACTTATTTGTGACTGAAATTTTCTGCAAGGGCTCTTTGATGTCTTTATTTCTTAAGCTGTAGATCAAGGTATTCAACATGGGGATGACCATGGTGTAGAAAATTGACACCACTTTGTCCCACTCCAGGGCGTATCTGGTGCTGGGCTGGGAGCAGAAGAAGATGATGGAGCCAAGGTACAGGGTGACAGCTGCCAGGTGGGAGCAGTCAGAGTCAGCACAGATCAGAGACATCAGGGCAAGATTTCCCAAGAGGCTCAGAAAAGAAATGATGAAGAAGATGAAAAAGAGCACCAGCTGGAACCCCACTTCTGCTATGAAGCCTAAAATGATGAACTGCATGCACTTCAGTGGAATATCCCTTACCCATGATTGTGGGTGTCAAAGGTCTTTTCTGTGAAGAGATTAGAACATGCAGCCTAAGATATCAATCACAACAGCTGTCCCCACAGTTTGTCATTCTGCATAACTGAAAATACTCACATGATTCATTGATGCTGTTTACTATGAGATGTATCTATGCTGAATCGAGCATTAATCCTTTTGGACAGACAGGAAGCCAGTGCTGAGCTAACTCAGAGGTGCACTATAAAACATGTAACACAGTAAGTGTCAACTATCAGTCCAGTTTCTCCTCCATTTTTATGAAATAGAGACTTGTGTATGTTTTTTAAAATTTTTTATTCTTTTAACATTTGAAGACATTTATAGGCACAATTCAGGACAATTTCTGGGAAGGGTCACTTTAGATTTTCCTATTATTTGACTTAGAAATGGTGATCTCTTGTTCTAAATGAACAGTATTCTGGAAATAAGGCTGGCCAAAGCACTATTAAGTCTGAGTCTAAGGTATTTTAAATACAGAGGACTTCTGAAATTAAAGCAGGTGATGGAAAACTTGACAACAATGTAATTTTTGGAGGTTTACTCTTCCAAGGTAACTAGGAGTATTTTACAAGGACTGTGTGAGCAATCTCTCCTCTCAGACCATGTTGGTCAGCCTACTGCAGCACTAGATCCACACCCAAGAATCAGCAGATGTCATCCTGGTAATGTTACATGATGTGTACTCTCTTACACAAAACATAGAGGCAAATGGCACAGCTTGTCTACAGCCAATCAAGCACACACCTCACCAGGTTTGGTTACCCTAAAACAGTAAGCCTGAGTGCTGGAAGATTGGGAACACAGCCTTCTGCACTGAACTAGGGCAGGCTGAGAAAATGCATTAAAAACTAACTGAATTAAAGTAGATTTATTGGCAAGAGTTATCCTTATTCTGCACTATTATAGGAGGTATAGTTTTCCCTTTATATCACACTTATTCAGGGGTCTACTCACTTGAGATCTTTTGCCTTTTATTCTCTCTTTCTTAATATTTATTCTGGATTAGATGAGTACATATTAAGTACACATATTAAGAGAACTTTGTGTAATGTTTAAGCATGTGCTTAAAATGTGTTCTACAAAATGCAACCTCCCTCTGTACAATCTGTGTTTACCAGCCTCTTCAAATCACTGCTTTACATTCAGGTTAACTTCTTTTTAACCTCCACATATGAGAGAAAACTTGCAATATTTGTTTTTTTGTACTTGTATTATTTCATTTAACATAGTGGGCTCTAGTTTTGTTCATTTTGCTGAAAACTTACAGAAGTTTATTGTTTTTTGCTTAATAGTATTCCACCATTTGTATATTCCATATTTTCTTTATACATTTATCTATTTATGGTACCTAGGTTGATCCTTTAACTTAGCTATAGGGAATGGGGCCACAATAAAAGTGAGAATAGTGTCTCTTTGGTGTGCTGATTTCCCCGTCACTCCAGTTAAAATGGCTATTGTAAAAAATAACTTTAAAATAATGGCAAAGGAAAAAAAATCTCTTGCACATTAATTTTGGCTTAGTGATACTCACTCTAGATTTCTGACCCCCAAGTCTTCAGATAATAAATTTTAGTATGTGTTCAAGTGACTGATTTGCGGGGCTTTGCTATAATAGCAGTGGTAAACTAAACCAGGAAGAGACGGGACCTAACCTCAATGTCTTCCTTCCCACGAAGGAGGAAGCAGGAGAGGGCCATCTGTGGCCAGCAGTGGGGAGGTGCTTGGTCCTTCAAAGACTTCTACTGCAATATACCTCATTCAAAGTAAGGCTCAACCTAGGGCAGTCAGGACTCTAGATGGACAGGGATGGAAAAGTTTTGCTGGTAAATACCAATGACAAAAATATTTTTTGCTTAAAAATATGACAAGTTAGTCTTAGCAATTGTTAGAATACAGCCTTTAAATTGAGCTAGGAAAAAAAAACTATATCTTATGAGACAAGTTCTTTCTACTGGAGTTGCAGAATCAACAGGGGTACATTTTCTTTTTACTTAAATATTGAGGCTAGCTTTTCATCAAATGAAATGTTTGTACAATAAAGAAAGATTAAAATCAGTTACATTTTGGTGCTTCTCTACATCAACGCTGTCAGTCTCCTAGGCTGTTTTTTAACAAAAAAATTTTCCCCGAAGCAGCAAATCCAAGTTCTGAGCTTAGCTGGCTGCCGCCTGCTTGAAATAACATAGTTACCTCGGGAAGCCTGTTTATGTTCCTACCTTTATAAGTTCAGTAGGAATTCATTACATCACAAATGTAAGAAAGAATTTTGAAAGATGTGTGTTAATACTGTTGTAGTAATCTCTAAATTCCCTGATGTTCTGACTCGGTCCCCACCCCTCAGACACACGGATTTACCTCCCAAGGAGTTCCACCGCACCTGTGCTGTGACTGCCCTGATGGCCCGCTGTCCTCGCAGTGAAAGCGCCCCTGTTGGCCACGTGGGCCTACCACAAGCTAGCTCACTGCCTGCTTTATGCGGGGAAACTTCAGGTGGAGATGAAAATTGCAAGAGACATTTGTCCCCGACCTCTCCTAGTTCTATAGTTTTTAAAGCATAAATATATGAATATTAGTGCAAGCATACACACATGAATATGTACAGCAGTGAGTTCCCAATTGAAGTCAACAGAAGGCGGCTTGGTGTGAGGCGTAAGGCACACTAAGCCACTTTCCATATATTTGCTGGCAGACTGCGGAAATGAAGAATGGTAAAGGGGAAAACCTGAGCATAAAGTGGAGACAGTTAAACCTCGATCACATCCCAATCCCTCCCCCTGCTCTGTGTGGGTCCCACATGTCACCAGGAAGTGTCTAGTGGCCTATTTGTACATAAATTATGGTGCAATGACATGTAAACAAAACAAAGATTCAAGCCACATGTTACCGCTCCTGACATTAATTTTGAAATCAGATCTCCCACAGTTCCTTGTAAAGAGGAGAGTGAAACAGAATGCATCATATATGGAATGGTATAAATATATGAGTACAGAAATAGACAGACGATGGATAGATACTAGATACATAGATTTTCCTAAAGCTATTTTTCATTGCCATTCAACCATGGACTCACAGTTTGCCATGTGTATTTTGGATTCAAAAGGAGCTCAGGGAATTTCTCTCCACAAGTTCCCTTTTGTCTCCAACAAGCAAACAGCTCTGCAAATCAGGAGAATACCTGAAGAACTTGATTCCTCTGGATTGGATACCTTGTCTATGGCAATACCCCTTGTACACACTCAGAATTGGTCACACTGAAGAAGCTGGTCTCTTAGTGATATCTCAGTCCTCCTCAAGCTTTTTCTACCAGTGGTTGCACAAAGCATTTTAGTACTTTATTAGATAGTTCTTCAGGTATATATTAGTTCTAAATGTTAGGATACCAAAGATACATGGATAGACAGATAGATAGATGATACTTTCCTATTACCCCATGCACTAGCAATTATAAAAGAAAAATACTTTAAATCCATGAAAATATTGATGCTTTTATATTTTTATGCATGTTGATATGCTCTAAATATTAAAATGATTACAGCTGCATAGCAGGAGGGAAAGCAGAGAGACAAAACCACAGAGAGCTCACAAGAATGAAGACCCCTGTCAGACATACATCTAACTGCCTATTTATGAAAGAGAAAGTCAATCCTTGGTAGCGATTGCTGGGGATACTTCAGCTTTCTTCATTAAATATAATCATAGAATAAGAGAACCTCATTCCCATTCATGAAGCAGAACTGAGCCAAAGTTTGCTTACATTAACAATCATTTTAACTTTTTATATTGTGATTTACTGACCTTTCTCTCCCTTTGGTTAAGTAAATAGAATACTTATCCCTATGATCATAGATAGGCACTTTCACCAAATTTTTACTGAAATTCAGATTCTGTCTCATTATCTTAATGTGAAAGTGCCTTCCACTCACAGAAATCCTCCACTCAGGGAGAGCAACACTGGGATATTATATAGGATTAGCATCTCTTGGCATGTGCTGCTGAACATCAGGTCTTCACATGCTATTCTGGTGACAAGTGACCAATTACAAGGCTCCTTTATCATCCTGGAATGCAGATGAGAGCCATCAGTCATCATGTATTCTCAAGACCATTAATTGAGACAAAGTCTGGTATGTGAGTCTTATTTACTAACTTGATGTAAAAAGAAACTGACATGGATAATTAATGTACAGAATAGACTGAAAAGAGCGAGTATTCTGAAATTATTGTAGTCCATAATAAAAATGGTAAAAATAATTATAATAAAAGGATCTCACATTTTAGTTCTGAAATATGTTGACCCCTGTGATCATTAATCCAGATATGCCATCTTGACTGGAGGGAGAACAGTAACACACACTTCTGGGTGGGACACAAAGGCGTGACCTTTGGCACTGTGTATGTTCCCTGGTGCTCCCTCCTTCTTGCTTGGCTTCCTTCAGCCTCCACAAACTGAGCAGATTTCCTGCCTTGATTGCCCGTGGATGAAACCCTCTGAATCCACTATCCCTTCCACGTGATAGCTAACTAAAAAAAAAAACATCATTTAAAAATGTTTCCCTATTATATAGACAATTATATTGAGAGAAAAAGTTATCAATTACCAACAAATCAAATGTTTAGAGTACACTTTATTTTTATATCTGTCCATCAATATATCAATTCATTTAAAACATATGTGACAATTCATATGTGATTGGCAATGAGCTAGACCTTAGGAGAAATGCAACTGTAGTGTAATGTCATGTCTTAAGTGAGCTGACTAATGTTTAAGAGAAAGAATGAAAATGGAAATAGCATAGAATGAAGCCCATGTCTATAATTCACCAGTTAGGTCACCACGAATAATATATTTAAAATCATTAAAACTTAGTTTTTGTGCCTGTAAAACAGAGTAAACTGCTATTAAGATTGAGGTAATAATTCTAAGGCAAAAAGAAAAGTAATTTTAAAATAAAATTAATTTTTATATAAAATAAATTGTATGAATTTCAAATAAAGTGAAAATAATGTGACATGTGAATAATGCATTCGTACATACAGAACCACCCTGCATAAAGCTTATCATTGGGGAGATAGTCAGGTAACTCCATGCATCTGTAATCATAATGACTATGCTGTGAAGTGAACAGAGTGAAATAAGACTGCAGTACAAGACGTGACATTGAGTGGGTGAGGCATCTGAACTGGGCACATCTGACCTGCGGGCTGGAGGATGACTGCATTGAACCAGTTGGATTTGGAATTGGAAGTAGGGGAGTCAGACTGCAGAGCAGAGAGTGTACCAAGAGGAGTGAAGAAATCTGGAGTGAAGGAACCTGGAGAGGTAAAGAAAGCAGCCTTGGGTTCAGCTAGAGAAGCTGCAAGGCTGCACCCCAAGGAACCCAGGTGGCCCATCTTGGTGACTCTGAAGGGTGATCTAGGTGCAGTGGAGAGCATTTGGTGGGTTTTACTCAGATTCAACGTTCGGGCAACTGTAATGCAAAAATTAAAAATTAAAGAAAAGTAAAAACTTCTCCATAGGCAGAGGGAATGTTTCAGATGACTCCAAGCGAGATCAGTGCCACTCAGATGGATTAACAACAATTGTTTGGTGAGACCAATCAGTGAGCTAACTGGGAAGTGAGATTATATTTGGAAGTAGAGGGACAAAAAACACTGAATGTTTGTGATTTTTACTGTTCATGAAAACCTCTCTTTTCCTCTCTTAAGAGAAAAACAAGTCTCACAGTGCCTGTCCTGGGTAGGCTTGTGAATGAAGGATGCCAATGCTTCCCATGTCTCTAACCTCCTCATCCTTCTTTGCACCCAGGGAGGGAGAGGCAATCCCAGCATGACCCAGGTGGGAATCTGCAAACTGCTCTATAAGTGGGAAATGTCCAGAAGGGCAGGACCTTGCTATTTGTCACTTCAGGTACTGGGGAGAATACCAACTGCAAATGCTGAGAGAATTAAACAAAGGTTAATGAGTGATGAATAATCCAATAGAAAAACAATAAGTACAGTTGAAATACAAAACCACCTGTTACATATGCTAAAAGAGGGAACACAAAAGCATAAAGGGACAATGCTGAGTGGATCAATTATGTGCAATGTACTTAATTATCAAATAAACCCAGGAGCTTCAAAAATGTTGATCTCAGCACACCTTATAATAGTCAGAGTGTACAAAAAAATATGCACACACACATCAGGAAAATAAAAATTTGTATAAACATTTTACTACTAAATTTAGTCAGACATCATGAGATTAAAGCCAGTTAACTTTGGTCTCCACAATTACCAGAAATGCTCAAACTGGAGACTATTGGCTTCCAGAGTTTATTAGAAAGGTTGCTCCTGGGGCTGGGGATTTAGCTAAGCAGCATAAGTGCCTGCCTTGCAAACAGGCAGTCCTGAGTTTGATCCTTGGTACTGATAAAAATGAAAAAGACAAAAAAAAAAAAAAAAAGAAAAGAAAAGAAAAGTTGCTCCTTAGGTAACCTTGGTTCTACTCATGCATATTCAGTTTGTTCTCTAAATACCAGCAGTGCAGGGTTTTCTGAGTTGTATGGCATCCTCTAGGTCCCCCACAGAGGGTAACAGTATTTGTTGAAAAAACACCATATTGTTTTCTTTTCCTGAATATGTATTCATTTTTGGTGGACTCTGTATTATTGAATATCTCTAAAAGATTTTGTTTATTGTGAGCTATAGCTGTCAATATTTTTCACATCAGAAATAAATCTAAAAATTTACTGTTTTCTAGTTCTCTAATTATAATAATAAATTGCTAAGAATTTAGCTCAGTAGTGTAAGTGGCAGCCTGGCAAGCATGAGATTGTGAGTTTCACAGTACCCAAAATAATAATAATAATTCCATTACATGTTAGCATAACTAAAAGATTAATAAATTATATAACTATGTCTAAACCAAAATATATAATGACCATAGAGATACAGTTTTATATGATTTCAATTTTTAAAATATCTGGCTTAATACACAACAGATGAAATTCTCACATATGCTTGTGCATTCAGTTTACTGAGGTTGCTTTGGTTCAAGTAAATTAAGAAACTTCATCCTGAAAGTGAACAGTTAGAAAAGGAGAAACATGTAAATAGTACTTACAGATGTTTGAAATATTCTACCATTATAAACCAACTCTCAATAAGTAGTATTCACAAAACGTAAAACGCATTTCAGTAAAGCAGTTTTGATCACATAGACCCTTCGAAGATGTCTTGGGAGCCACAGATTTCCTTAGTTGTCCTCAGCACCACTGCTATGCACAGATCCTTTAAAGAGCCCAAAGGATGTTCCTTTGCCCAAGAAGAAGCCGACACATTTCTGAGACTATTACAAATCACATCGTGACTGTCCACAATATAATGGTAATTGCCAACATTTCCTACAGAACTTTAGCCAAGAGTAGGCATAAAATTATGAGGGATAAGGCATAGGAATACTACAACATGACACAATAATATTTCACTGCCATGATAATGGATGATCGGAAATGGTTATGCATAAATTGTGCTAAGTCACACTGCTAGTGATCTATAGAGATATGTAAGGCTCAAACCTATGTTTTGCCAACTCTAAAATGTATTTTCTCAATTACCACTTCGAATTTCAATTCATCAAGCATACACTGCACAGTACTGTTAGTTCCTGCGAAAAGAATGATAGCTGAGGCATGACCTCTGTCTTCAAGGAAAAATAGTCTAGTAGGAAAATCAATAATTATGATCAAAACGCTGCAGAAAAATATGAAAAGGGGCAAAACCCCTCCATGGTTCTTAAGAATCTGTGCCTGCTGTCTGTTTAACCAACAGTTCAACCATGAGCCATGTACACATGTGTAAGGGCTGCATTGCCAGGTATCTCGATGACTGCACACTGACTATGCCCTTTCCACCAGCTCCTTTCACAGCTCCATTCTAAACTCAGTAGCAGGGGTTGATGGATGAAAACTAGATCCTTACCTATCACCATGTACTAAACTAAAATCTAAATGGAGCAAAGATCCAAATATTAAAACAGAAACACTAAATCTGATGGAAGACAAAGTAGGTAGAAATCTTGAAGACATAGGGATAGGTAGATAGTTCATGAACAAAAATTAAACCACACAGGAAGTATTTCCGAGAGTCAATAACTGAGATCACAGCTTATTAAAGTGTCATTGCATGTCGAAAGAAATCTCTAGCATTGCAAAAAGAAAACCTACAAATTCGAAAAATTCTTAGTCAACCATTCCTCAAACAAATGACTTCTGTATAGGACACATAAAGAACATTAAAATATCAGATCCCCAAAATTCAAAGATGCGATCCAAATATGGACATCTGAGAAGAATACACAGTTCTCAGGTGAAGACATACAAATGGAAAATAAATACGTGAAAAAATGTTCAGGATCATTGGTCATTAGAGAAATGCAAATTAAAACCACACTGAGACTCCATCTCACTCCAGAAAGAATTGCCAGGATAAAGCAAACTACCAACAACAAATGGTGGAGATGGTGCGGGGGAAAAAGGAACACTTGTGCACTTTTGGTGGGAGTTCAGACTGGTGCAATCAATGTGGAGGTCAGTCTGGAGATTCCTCAAAAATCTGGGATTGGAAGTCCCAATTGACATAGCTGTTTCACTTCTAGGCATATTCTCAGAAGAACCAAAAACATCATACCACAGTGATATATGTACATTCCATGTTTTTAGCAGCACAATTTGTAATAGCCAGATCTTGGAAACAACCCAACTGAGGAATGGATAAAAAAGTTGTGGTATTTTCATACAATGGAGTCCTAATCAGCAATAAAGAATGATCACATTGAGATATTTATAAATAAATGAATGCAACTTGAGACCATAATCATAAGTGAAATAAATCAAATTCAAATGTGTAAATACCACATAGTTTCCCCAGTGTAAGAAATGGTAAGAATACATAAGATACAAAAAACTCAATAACTACAATGAAAGGATAAAAATCTGCTCAAAAGGAAAAAACAGTATCTTAGGGAAAAGGTGGAAAAAGAAAAAGGAAAGGAAGAGAAAAATATCTAAAATTGTGTAATCACACAGAACAGCTAAAATTATTCTGCTACAAATTCCATAAGTCCTAGGAACAAAGCAGCTAACATTCATAGGATTGGAACAATTTTTCATGTTAATTTCTAGTGATCTGAGTAACTCCTGAAGAGCATTATGTAAAATAACAACACTAGTTATGCTTCTAGCACCTTGTTTTGAAGGCCTATGTTGTCATTGTTTTGGGCTCTTTGCTATGGTCATTTGTCTTTTTTGTTTTGTGTTTTTCTAGTAATTTATTTTGCTTTGTTTTGTTTTTCCATCTAATACATAAAGGATAAATATACACGTAGAAGCTTATACAGCATAGAACTTCCCCTAGTTTTATGAGAATCAATTTTATTACGCATGATGAAATGAACAGCTTCTTTGAAGAAAAAGAGACATTATGGTATCCATTGCTGATACGGTATCATCATGCTGTGAAATCCATATTCTTTGATCAGAGTGGTTTTATTCTGTTTTGTATTGCTTAATATCACCATACATGTAGGTATGGACAGCTGATTTTAACAAGAACAAGAAACGTTATGGCAGCCATTGTTGATTTTCCCATTGTCTGGTTTGTAAGGCCTATAGTGCCTTCATCACTCTGCTATGATCAGTTTAATACTATTTTGTTTTGAATTAATGCATTTTGTATGAAGATATGGACAACTATTTGGAAAAAAAACCAAAAGAATTATGGTAGACATGGTAGGTATCTTGTTATCTTGCACTGAAATCTGTGTCACATTGTTTTCTTCTGATCTACTCTGTTTTGCTTTGTTATGTTTAGTTTTACCATCTTTAAAATTAAAAACTCTTCTTTTTCATATAAAACCTTTGAATAGATTACAAGTTTTAAATCATGTAATCTAAACAACTACTTCTAAAATAACAATATGAAATATATTAACTACTGTTAATTTCCTAATTTTTAAACTTCTGTATCATTTCTATCCTTTCCTTATTTTGTTTTTCTTTTAAAAGAAATAAGAAAAAGAAAATATAAAAGCATTTTCATATCAGAGAAGAATGTTTGTGGATCATAAGAGTGAAGAATGACATCAACAAAAGGGAAGATTTGTAGCACAAACGTACCCATTCTCGAAGAACTCACCTGCTACTGAGTGGAATGGATGGGTGACATTTACTTTAAGCATGGTAGTAGTCACTGAGCACACAGGAAAACCACATTTCCCAAGAACTTTGTAGTTGAAGCCTGGGTCGGGTGATCACGTTGGGGCCAATCGGCATGGCCAGAAGCAAGGACACAGCCACTCTTTCTGTCTGTGAAACCACAGACTGGGCTGTGGAGTCTCAGCTGTAGCTGCTGCCAACCCTTGTTTGCCATGGTGATAATGGCACCATCCAAAGGTAGAAGGAACATGGATTTCAGTGTGTCTGCACATTGCAAAGAAGAAACCTCTCAAAAACTAGCACTGAAAGCTATTCCAGCCTATACTTAGCAAACATAAATGGGGTCATTCATTGAATTATCAACTATGGAAAGCCCAATGTGTCAGACTTGGGACTAGTATTTTTTTTTATTTAAAGAGGAAAAAACAAAACAGTAAGAGGTTACAAATAATACAGAATTTCAAGAAAAATATATACAGTAAGAAATCAGTAGTTAATAGATTACATATTGTCGTCTTAGAAATAGTTGTTCAAATTACAAAATTAAAGTATACAAAATGGACATTCATACAGTGAGATTGCAAACAATTCTGTTCTATGATCCAACAAAAACTTAGTAATGTGGTTTTCCATCTTACCCACTTAAATATATATGCAGTTATATCCTTTAGATCACTTTCTTTTCCTCTCTTTTTTTACAATAGCAATTACACATTTTGGGTTTTACTTCTCCCACAGTTCTTATTACTTTTTTTTGAAGAGAAAAAAAACCAAATGTGACAAACCAAAACAGAGTCAGTTAGAAAATAAGGATGGACAGAGTACATTATGTAAAAACAGAATACCAGGTGATCAACAATGGCTACCATTATGCCTCTTGCTATCTTAAAAGAGTTGCCTATATCATCAGGTATAATACAATTGAACAAAACAGTACAGAACAAAACCAATAAAACCTAAACATTGGAGACCTTACAGGACTTTAAAAGAAGATAATTGTCAAACCATAATGGGCATCATAGTAAACATTATTGCCTTCAAAGTGGTTGCCTATACCCTCAAAATTGGTACTATCAAACAAAACAGAATAGAATAAAATCTGTCAAAACAAGATGGGGAGATCAATACAGGGGTTCAAATTAGATTAACAGGAAAACAAAAAAGTTACTATAATATATCCCACTATTTTAAAATTTATTTTTCCCTTAATTAAAAAATAAGAAAAAATAAATTAATCTTTTTTTAAAAAAGGGAAAAAAGGGGGAGATTGAGACAAAAGAGGACATAACTACAGAACAACACAGGTCAGAACAGAACAATTTAAGCATCATAGTGTTTCACTACCAGATAACCTGGCATAATAGTAGTTACCATAGTGTACCTTTCCTAGAAATATTTGAGTATAACTTCATACACTATAGAATCAAACACATCAAGACAATGTGAAACCATTCAGGAGAACGAAAGTATTACAGGGTATTTAGAACTAGCTAACAGAAAATAAACAATGGTTACTATATTATCCCTTTGCCTATAAAAACTTTGTTTATACTACCACATATATTAAAATATAATAATATACAGCATGTTAAAACCAATAGAAACAGATGAATAACAGCTTGATGGGACTTCAAAACAAGATGGTATTAAATCAGCACTAGCTATTATGATGTCTTGTTTTCTTCAAAATAGCTATTCGTATTATCACAGACAATAAAATTGAACAACCCAGATTAAAACCATTCCAATTAATTAGTGAAAGCATTATATGGCTTCAAACCAATATAACTGG
Organism: Cavia porcellus; assembly: GCF_034190915.1. Taxonomy (NCBI): domain Eukaryota; kingdom Metazoa; phylum Chordata; class Mammalia; order Rodentia; family Caviidae; genus Cavia; species Cavia porcellus. The sequence goes on along the minus strand of NW_026947500.1, from coordinate 50,114,550 downwards.
AAATCAAGATTACCACATACTTTTATGTATTCTTATCATTTCTTACACTAGGGAAACTGGTATTCATACATGTGAGTTTTATTTATTTCATTTATGTGTATGGTCTCAAGCTGCGCCCATTTATTTATAAATATCTCAGTGTGACCATTCTTTATAGCTGAGTAGTACTACATTGTATAAAAATACCACAATTGTTGTATCCATTCCTCAATTGATGGACACTTAGGTTGTTTCCAAGATCTGACGATTACATATTGTGCTGCTATAAACATGGGTGCACATACATCACTGTGGTATGATGTTTTCAGTTCTTCTGGGAATATGCCTAGAAGTGGAATAGCTGGGTCAAATGGGGCTTTCAATCCCAGATTTCTGAGAAATCTCCAGACTGACCTCTACAATGTTTGCACCAGTCTACACTCCCACCAACAGTGCAGGCAAGTTCCTTTTTCCCCACAGCCTCTCCAGCATTTGTTGTTGTTGGTTTTCTTGATCCTGGCTATTCTTTCAGGAGTGAGATGAAATTTCATTGTGAATTTAATTTGCAATCCTCTTAGGACTAATGATGATGAACATTTTTTCATGTATTTATTTGCCATTTGTATTTCTTCATCTGAGAATTGTGTATTCACCTCAGATGCCCATTTTTGGATTAGGTCTTTGAATTTTGGGGATCTGATTTTTTAAAATTTCTTTATATTTTTTGACAGAACTCCTTTGCCTGGGGGCAGTTCACTAAAATTTTTTCCCTGTTTGTGGGTTTTCTTTTCCACATGCTGGACATTTCTTTTGGCATGCAGAAACTCTTTAATAAGAGGTAAGCCCAGTTATTGATTCTGGGAAGTATTTCCTGTGTGGTTTGGGTCCTGTTCATGAATTCTCTACCTACTTCTATGTTTTCAAGGTTTTTACCCAATTTGTCTTCCAATAGATTTATTGTTTCTGTTTTAATATTCAGATCTTTGATCCATTTAGATTTTATTTTAGTACATGGTGATGGGTATGGGTCTAGTTTTAGTTTTTGGCATATGGAGAGCCAGTTTTTCCAACACCATTTATTAAAGAGACTGTCACTCTTCCAGTGAACATGTTTGGCCCCTTTATCAAAGTTAAGGTGGTTGAGTGTGTTTGTAGTTGTGGTTATATCTTCTAATCTATTCCACTGATCCACGGCTCTGTTTTGGTTCCAGTACCATGTTGATTTTACTACAGCTGCTTTGCAATATAACTTCAAGTCAGGGATTGTGATGCCTTTGCTGCTATCCTAGGTCTCTTCTCACTCCAGATGAATTTTAGGAGTGATTTCTCAAGATCTATGAGATATGCTGATGGAATTTTTATCAGGATTGCATTTAGTCTGTATAAGAGTTTTGAGAGAATGGCCATTTACACAATATTTATTCTTTCTATCCATGAGCAAGGGATGTCTTTCCATTTTCTGAGATCATTTTCAATTTCTTTTTTCAGTGTATTCTAATTTTCCCTGTATAGGTCTTTCACTTCTTTCATAAAAGTAATTCCTAAATATTTCATTCTTTTGTTTGCTAGTGTGAAGGCTGTGGCTTCAATTATTTCTCTCTCTGTGATTTTATTGTTAATGTAGAGGGATGTTATTGACTTTTGAGTATTGAGTTTGCATCCAGCCACAGTGCTGAATTTATTTATTATATCTAGGAGTCTTTCAATAGAGTTTTGGGGGTCGTCTATGTAGAGTATCATTTCATCAGCAAATAATGATAATTTAAATTCTTCTCTTCCTACCTTAACCCTTTTATTTCTCTCTCTTGTCTAATTGCTCTGGCTAGTATTTCAAGTAGTATATTAAATAGGAGCAGTGATAAGGGATATGCTTGTCTTGTGCCTGATTTTTAAGTAAAGGCCTTCAATTTTTGGCCATTTAGTATGATACTGGCTGTTGGTTTGTCATAGATGGCCTTTATTATATTGAGGTAAGGATCATCTATTTCAATTTTCTGCAAGGTTCTTATCATAAATGAATGTTGGACCTTATCAAAAGCTTTTTCTGCATCTATAGAAAAGATCATATGATTCTTACACTTGGATTTATTGATGTGATGGATTACATTTATTGAGTTATGTATGTTGAAGCATCCCTACATCCCTGGGATGAAGCCTCTTGGCCATGGTGTATAATCTTCTTGATGATTTGTTGCATCCTATTTGCCAATATTTTGAGTATTTTTGCATCTGTGTTCATTAGGGAGATTGGCCTGTAGTTCTCTTTTTCAGATGTGTCCTTCTCAGGTTTTGGTACTAGAGTAATATTTACTTCCAGGAGTGACTTCAGAAGGATTGCTCCCCTTTCAATTTCACTGAAGAGTTTGAGCAGTGTTGACATTAGGTCTTCTTTGTATCTCTTGTAGAATTCTGCAGTGAATCCACCTGGGCTTGGGCTGTTCTTTGTAGGTAAGGACTTAATTACATTTTCAGTTTCATTAATAGAAATTAGGTTATTCAGCAGGTTTACATCTCCTTAACTTAGCTTTGGTACTTCATATGCTTCTAGGTGTCTATTTGTTCTGTGTTATCAAACCTTTTAGAGTAGAGGTTTTCAAAATACGTGTTGATGATCTCCTATATTTCTATAGGGTCTGTAGTGATTTCACCTTTTTCATTCCTTATTGCATGAATTTTAGCTTTTTCTTCCCTTTTTAAAAATATGGTTGACTAGGGGCTTGCTGATTTTATTTATTCTTTCAAAGAACCAACTATTTTATTCATTGATTTTTTGGATTGTTTTCTTAGTCTCTATTACATTGATTTCTGCTCTGATTTTTATAATTTCTTCTCTTCTTTTGGCTTTGGGCTTGACTTGCTCTTCTTTTTCTAGATGTTTGAGGTGTAACAGTTTATTTATTTGTATTTGTTCTGTTTTCCTGATGTGGGAACTCAGTGCAATAAATTTTCCTCTGAGGACAACTTTCATTGCTTCCCACAGATTGCAGTAAGTTGTATTTGTGTTTTCATTTGTTTGTAGGTATTATTTAATTTCTTCCTTAATTTCCTCTGTGACCCACTGATTACTCAAGAGGGTGTCATTCAGTTTTCATGTGTTTGTGGGATTTCTGCAGTATCTTTTATCATTAATTTATAATTTCATAGGGCTATGATCTGATAACATGCAAGGGATAATTTCAACTCTTTTGCATTTTATTTTAATATGTTCTGTGAGTTAATATATATTGTTTATTTTTGAGAATGACCCATGTACTGCTTAGAAGAATGTGTATTCTGTTGATGGGTGGAATACTCTGTATATGTCTATCAAGTCCATTTGTTCACAGGTGTGAGTCATTTCTTTTATTTCTTTGCTGATTCTCTTTCTGGCTGCTGTCCATTAGTGTCAATGGTGTGTTAACATCTCCTGTTACAACTGTATTACTGCTAATTTGGGTTTTCATTTCTGTTAATACTTGTTTTATATAACTGTGTGCTCTGGAATTTGGTGCATATATATTTAAGATAGTTATCTCTTCCTCTTCAGGTTTTCCCTTAACCAGTATGTAGTGACCTTCTTTATCTCTTCTGATCATTGTTGATTTGAAGTTCACATTGTCTGCAAAGAGCATAACCACCCCCACTTTTTGGGGGGTGCTTATTGCATGAAATAATATTGTCCATCCTTTGACTTTCAGTCTGTGAGTAGCCTTTTGGGTTAGATGAGTTTCTTGTAGACAGCATATGGTTGGATTTTGTTTCTTGATCCACTCTGCTAGTCTGTGTCTTTTAATTGTTGCATTGAGACCATTTACATTAATGGCTATAACTATTATATGTTGGTTTATTGTTGACATGCTATCCTTCTGCTTTTGCATCTTTATCTTTCTGTTCTGTTTAATTATCTAATTTGTTTAGTGGTTTTTTTTCCCTAAGTATATCTAAACTGTCTTTCAATATTTTTTGCAGGGTTGGCTTGCTGATCATGAAGTTCTTCAGTTGTTCTTTGTCATGTAAGTGTCTTAATTCTCCATTTATTTTGAAGGACAGTTTTTCAGAGTACATCAGTCTAGGTTGGAAATCATTTTCCTTTAGGATCTGAAATACCTCACTCCATGCTCTTCTTGACTTTATTGTTTGTGCTGAAAAGTCTGCTGTGATTCTCATAGGTTTTCCTTTATAGGTGATCTGTCTTTTCTCTCTGACAGGTTTTAATATTCTATTCTTTTGTTGTATTTCTGGGGTGGTGATTATTATATGTCTGTGTGTAGTTTTATTTTGGCTATAGCTATTTGGAGTTCTATATACTTCATTGATCTTGATATGAGTTTCCAATCTCATGTTTGGGAAATTTTCAGCTATTACTTCTCTAAACATCCTCTTGACATCCTTTACATTGTCCCCTTCTTTTTCATTTATCCCTATCAATCTTATGTTGTTTTTCTTTGTGTCATCTTGCAGGTGTTGAATTGTTATTCCTGATTTCTTGTTATTTTTAAAAGATCTTTCCATTCCTGTTTACTGGCTGCAATCTTGTCTTTGAGGTCTGAAATTCTATCTTTACATTCATTGAGGCTGCTTTTATAACTTTCAATGGAATTTTTGATTTCCTGTATATCTCTTTGCATCTGCTTTATATATTGTTTCTTTCTTATATTGTTCATCCAGGGAGTCTATCTTTTTGTTTAATTCCTCCAATTTTTTAACTGTGTCTTCTTTAGATATGCTAAGCATCTCCTTTATTTATTTTATCATTTCTTCTTTTACCTGAGAGCGTATTTCTATTTTGAATTCATTTAAAGCTTCTCGGAGTCACTTCTTTATTTCGGTTACTATTATTTTGAGGTATTTCAGGCATATCGCATGTATTTTCTTCTATGTACATGGCTCCTAGGCTTTCTTGAGAAGGGCTGGATGTTTGAGATTGCATTTTGGTCTTTTGGTTTGTCATTTTCCTTTATTTCCATGTTTCAAGTGTTGTTCAAAAGCTTCCCCTGGTCGTGTTGGAAATTGTCTCCTACGTTCTGGGCTCCTGGGACTACTCTGGTAGTGTAGCTCCCTCCTTGGGCAGCAAGGCCCCTGTATTAAAAGAAGGTTGCCAGGCTCCTCTCAGGTAGGCCTGAAGCCTACCCTCAAGCTACACAGCTCCCCCATCTGGCAGCAAAGCTCCCCTGAGGGAAAGAAGGCCACCTGGTGTGGTCCCGGCAATCCCAAATCTCACTAAACCCAATCTAGTGTGGCTGAAAGCCCACCAGGGCCCCAACCACCTACAGCAAGGATCTCATGCCCTCCTGGGGATTGGATGTCATTTAACCAACCACTTCCTTGGATGGCAAAGCTCCCTGGGCTGATAGAAGGTCACCCCTATGGCCTAGGTAGGCCTCAAACCTCAGCAGAGCTGCTCCCTCCTCCAGGCCTAGCAGTAGTGTTGGTGCTCTCCAGGTCAAAAGAAGGTCACAGGCAAGGCAGGAGCAGGTCCTGCAGCTTTGCCCAGTTCCCTCCTTCAGGCGGGGCAGCTGCCGTGTGCACTCCGCGTGAGAGAGGGCAATCAGCGAGGCTGGAGCGGGGTCGCTTGGCTCGGCCCAACTCACTCCTCCAGGCGGGCAGCTGCAGGGTGCACAGACTTTGGGACTATTAGCAATACGAATCAGACAGAAACTCAGGTCTCTTCCAGAAAGATAGCGGTGGAAAACCATAGCTGAAACTGAGATACTATAATAAAATATTATAGAAAATGTAAAACATAACTGAAGCCAAGTTATCATAATAAAATGTTATAGGAAAATGTAAAGGAAAAGAATCTGCTAAAAGGGATTATCTTTTGTGTTTTCCATTCCGGTTTGTAGTGTATCTAAAACTCTCTCAAGACACCAGTTTTGGTAGCACATGCCTGTACTCCCAGCAGTCTGGAGGCTGAGGCAGACTGTTGTGAGTTCAAGACCAGCCTGGACTTCATAGCAAGATCCTGTCTCAAAGAAAAATTTAAAAAAACTCTCCAGAAGGAAAGAAAGAGAACAGAAAACAAGGGAGGAAGGAAGGAAGGAAGGAAGGAAGGAAGGAAGGAAGGAAGGAAGGAAGGAAAAAAGAAGCAAGCCTTTTAAAATTTTTATTACATGTGCTTGCAGTACGAGATGCTCACTTTCCTGCTATGGCGTCGGTACCGGTGCACAGCACATCCTGTCTTAATTCCGTTGCTGTCTCTTCGTCCCCCACCCCCAATCTCCTGATCCTCTTCGCATCTGAGAAAGATCTCTCTCCCCACTCTCAATAACTTATCTTTTATGCTGCATTACATTTCCATTTTGGGTTTCTCATAATAAGAGAAACCACAAGACTTAATGCTTGTGCGTCTGGTTTATTTCACTGAGTGTTAAGGTCTCGAGGTGCATCCAGTGAGCTACAAATGACTCAAGTCAATCTTTCTTTAGAGAGTAAAGAGTGTATGTTCCAGTGTGTAAATGCATTTTCTTTGTCCAGCAATCTGTTTTTAAACACAGAGAGGGAGCTAACCCATGGAATGAAATCCGAATTTGAAGGGAGCCGTGTGTGAAGTAGAAGAGTGAAAAGGACTTACAATTTATTCTCTGTATAGTTCACTGTTTGGCTTTTTAATCACATGGCATATAATATCACCTTTATAACTGAAACAAAAGAGAATTTAAAAAAATTGTTCCACTAGTGCCTTTAAATACATATAACATTTTATTATAAACAATATACGTTAAATTTTTTATTTTTATATGACTTTTTATGTGCAGCCAAAGAACAGAATGCATTCTCAGCTGGGCGTCAGAAGTCCATTCCCGGAGAGCTGTCGCCTTCTGGTGGTGAACGGAAGCACCGTTCCAAGCACCTAGGCTGGATCTGCAGAGCAGCCGCTGAAGCACCTTCAATCTGACCTCTATGGTGCAGCACTGCACTCCGTTGTAAAATTTAGCATTCCACTCACCGGAAGACCCATCTTAGCCTCAGACCTAAAGCCCCGAGAAAGCCGATCGCTTTGCTCCCTAAGGAGATGAAGCCATTGGTGAAGCAGTGCTTCCGTGCTGCCTCCGAGGTGCACAGCATTTTCCAGCTGAAAGAAAGAAATCACTGAAGGACGCACAAATAATCTCCTCTTTGCCTTAGTGTATGTTTTGGAAACTATTAATATGGACCCCTGCTAGTCAATAAAAATATTCCAGAAGAATTAATGAGCAAAATGCAAACTGCGCGGGAAACACTTCAAAGAATCAACCACTGGGATCTCATATCCTTGAAAAGTTTCAGCACTTCAAAAGAAATCACCAACAGAGTAAAAAGAAAACCCACAGAATGGGAAAGAACTATTGCCAGCAACCCCTCAGACAAAGGACTTATATCCAGAACATAAAAAGAATTGAAAAACATTAAACCCCACAAATTCAAAGACTCTCACTAAAAATGGGCATCTGAGTTGAACACGCACTTCTCAGATGTAGATATACAAATGGCAAATAAACACTTGAAGAAATGTTCACCATCACTGGTCACTCGAGAAATGCAAATTAAAACAGAATTGAGATTTTGTCTCACTCAGGAAAGACTAGCTGCCATCAAGAAAACGACTGATAACAAATGTTGGCAAGGCTTTGGGGAAACAGAAACACTGCTCCACCATCGGTGGGACTGGTGTAGACTGGTGTAGTCACTATGGAGATTTCTCAGAAGAGTAGGATTGGAAGTTCCATTCCACCCAGCTATTCCCCTCCTGGGTATTTTCTCAGAAAAACTGAGAAGGTCATATCACAGTGATACATGTGCACCCATGTTCATAGCAGCACAATTTATAATAGCTAAATCTTGGAAACAACCAAGCTACCCATCAACAACAGAGTGAAGGAAAAAGATTTGGTATTTTTACACAAGGGAATATTACTCAGCCATAAAAAGGATGATCTTGAGGCTTTCATAGGCAAATAGAGACAACTTGAGGCTATCATCATTAGTGAAATAAATAAGAATCATATTTATAAATTTCACATCGTTTCTCTAGTGTAAAACGTAAAAAGAAATGTAAGAGTAATAAAACCCAAAATGTGTAATTCTATTCAAAAAAGAGAGGAAAAGAAAGTGCTCTAAAAGATATAACTGCATGTATGTTTAAGTGTATAGGATAGGTAACCATATTACTTGTTTTTGTTGGGTATTTGAACAGAACTGTTTGCAGTCTCGCTGTTTGAATGTCCACTTTATATGCTTCACTTTTGTAACCTGAACAACTATTTCTAAGTAGACGATAAGTAATTATTAACAAGTGATTTCTTACTGGTTAATTTTTTGAAATTATGTATTATTTCTACCCCTTTACTGTTTTTGTTTCTTTAAATAAAAAAAAGAAAAAAATGCTCTAGAAGAAAACACAAGAACTCGCAGTGTTTGCTATTAGACACGGAATGAGAGCTCTAGGCTGTGAGATTTCTTAGTTCTCATTTATCTGCTTACAGTAGTGGAAGATGTATTATGAAAATACAATATTTTTCAATACAAAAGCACAACACTAAACAGAACATAGGATAAAAAGTGCCAATCAGAGGCAGCAAAGTGATTGTACTTGCATGAGCTGTAAAAGAAAGGAAATGAACTTCCTCATGCCTTGATATTGCAATCCTCACATTTTAAATTTAACTTTTTTATTTTATTGCTTTAAACTGATACACAGCACTTTATGTTTTTAGAACACAAGATTGTTTAAAATAGATTTGTCTGTGATTAAATATCTTGTTAGCAAATGCATCACCTCTTAAAGGAATCACGATGGTGGTAACAGTGCACAGCAGACAGGCTGCCTACATTTTTACCAACACAGTGCAGTCATTTCATTACACAATAGACTCCTCAGGGTCCTCGTTTCTACCTGACTGTGACTGTGTATAATTTAAGCGAGGAAACTTTCTAGGTTATCACTGATGTTCAGCTCTGAAAGTTACCTCCAGGGGCCCCTGCAGCTCCCACAGCAAAGAGCATACAGGGCTAAGGACCAAGAATGGCTTTGTGAACTGACAGGTGTCAGCATCCCTGCTCCCTGAGCTGCTGTCCCGTCCTCTTTGGATTTGTTCCCTTGCACTGCAAAATCAAATAAAACAAAACAAACAAATGCAGTCCAACTGCGCAAAATTCAGCAAACCCAGGAGTTCAAAATAACTTGTGAAAATGAAAAGCCTGTGGAAAGGCTACTATTTAAACCCTATTTATATGGAAGATCATGGGTCTTTCAGAAGAATTGTCCAGGTTAAAACACCAGCTTTTGACCTGCAACAAGATATTTAAAACTCTTGGGTCTCACCTCCCTCAAATGTGAAAAGTGGCTAGAAGAAGAGCAATGCTAATGGAGAACCCCGTGAGCTTTGCACGCATGTGCCTAGGACACAGTAAGAGCCCAGGAGCTGCTTAGCTCAGCACGAGCCATCACTGTCCCTGTCACCCCGGCTACTGCATCAGCCCCTACTCATCAGGTCCCCCAGATCTCCTCACTCTCTTCATTCCTGACTGTCTTATGCAGAGCCAGCTACCTAACTGCATTAAAATGTCTTTACTCTTGGTCCCTTCCTCCAGAAAATAAAAATAAGAATAAAAAAGCCAACTCCTCAAACTGTTTAGGCCATAAGCTGACTCTGCTTACTGTTCCATTCATATCCCCTCTCTCTCTTTCCCATTTCCTGTACCCAGGTAAGTCAGACCAGAGATGTCAGAGCTACATCTTTGCGAAAGAGTCAGCTGGATACCAGTTTATGAAAACAAAGTCATATACAAGTTATGAAAGTAATTTCTCCCCCTCTTGGCTACCCACATCTCAAGACTTCCTTTCTCCAGCGTCTTTTCCAGAAAGGTCTGGAACCACCGGGGCCTTTGGAAGCCCTGCACCATGGCAAAGTCCATAGCTCAGGATCTGCAGTTTACACCTGGGCAGGCAGCGGGGAGAAGCAGTGGCCCAGGCATCCCTCACACCAGAACACCATAGATTAAATATTTCTGTGCAGACATCGGCAAGATGGTCTTACATCAGCAACACTGCTGACAAGTGTTGAAAACTACATGCCTTAATCCCAAACCCAAGTTAAAATAAATAAAAGGAGATTTATATCACTTGAAACATATAGGTGAAAGCCAAGTGGAGATTTTGAGGGGAATTCCATGGCCATTTGCAAGAAATATTTTAAAGAGCGTAATCAAATTTAAAAGTCTAAGCAATGCACACAATTATTATTTTGTTTTTGGGGTTTTTTTTGGGGGGGGAGGTTGGTACTGGGGATCAAACTCATGACCAGGTGTTTACGCGACTGAGCTAAATCTTCAGCCCCACAGAATATTTTTAAATGTCATTTGCATTTGTCTCACACAATCAGTAAGTGACGTGATTTATTTCTCACTTTAATTTAGTTTTGTTTTTTGTCTTTGTTTTTGTTTTGATTTTCCTTTCTGTGCACAGATTTTAAAATGTGTATGTAATGCTTCATTTTTATTTTCTAACGGAAATATGCAATATATTTGTGATTCTCCACAAATGTGGTGAAGAGTAATAACAGCTGAATAATTCTTTTGATAAAGAATGTGATGCTGGGATTTGTTTGTCTTAAATGTTTGACAGAGAATAACGGGGCTGGGGATTTAGCTCAGCAGCATAAGCGCCTGCCTTGCAAGCAGGCATTCGTGAGTTCCATCCCCAGTACGGATAAAAATGAAAGAGACCAAAAAAGAGAGAGAGAGAGAGAGAGAGAGAGAGAGAGAGAGAGAGAGAGAGAGAGAGAGAGAGAGAATAATGATTGTTTTCAGTAATTGACCATTCTGTCTCTAGCCAGGGTCACTTGGGATATAGCATTTTTATTTTGAAAGTTATAAAAACATCATTTTTGAACTAGTATTAATTTTTCTGTATTGGATATTTACTTCTTTATGCAAAAGTCTTTCCCATACTCTATGCAAATCCTAATAGATTTTGTATGCGTGTAGAACAACAGAACATTAATCAGTCATTGCAGCCACTTTCAACAGTTGATTAACTGTGAAGTGTTTTTAAGTGTTAAATCAGGGCTACTTCCATGTCATTAATTCAATACATTGACACATCATTGTAACCCAAGCACCAGAAATCTTTACCTCCTGGAAGAGAAATTGCACCATGGCTTCCCAAACTCTCATCCTCTTAGCTGGCATTCTATTTTCTGTCTCCATGAATCTGATTACCCTGAATGCTTCCTAAACGTGGCCTTAGACCATGGGGTCCTTCTTTTTTTTTTTTTTTTTTTTTTTAATTTTTATTTAAGGAGAAAAGAAAAGAAAGAAAAAAAAAACAGTGAAGGGGTACAAGTTATACAGATTTACAGAATAAAAAAATGCGCAGTAGGAAATCACTAGTTAATGGATTACATATTGCCATCTTAGAAATAATTGTTCAAGTCACAAAATTAAAGTTTGTAGAGTGGACATTCCACCAATGATACTGCAAACAGTTCTGTTCAATGATCCAATAAAACTCTGTGATATCATTTTCTATCTTATACTTTTAAATATACATGCAGTTATATAGTTTAGAGCACTTTCTTTTCCTCTCTTTTGTACAGTGACTATTACACATTTTGGGTTTCATTGCTCCCACGGTTCTTGTTGCTTTTTTGGAAGAGAGTAAAACCAAATGTGACATAATAGAACAGAATCGGTCAAGTCAAAAGGGTGGACATAATAGATAATATAAAAACATAATACAAGGTGATCAACAATGGTTACCCTAATGCCTCCCGCTATTTCTAATAGAATTGCCTATATCATTAGTTGTAATACAATTGAACAAAACCGTAAAGAATAAAACCGACAAAACCAAAACATTGGAGACATTGTAGGTCTTCAAAAGTAGATAAAAGTTAACGAGACCATGGGGTCCTTCTACGCCTGGCTTCTTTCACATAGCACGGTGATTTAAGATTCATCCATCTGCAGGCTATGTCACCATGTCATTTCTTTTTAAAGCTAATAATACTTCCTTTTTTGTAAATTGTTTTGTTTATCCATTCATCCACTGATGGACATGTGTGATTTTCTTTCTTTAAGTTATGGCAAATAATGCTGCTTTGAGTATCAGTAAGCTTTGAAAGCATGCAAAGGCAAAATAAGCATTTAATGTGGAGATGAGAATGATAATTATGATACTGACTGGTTTGCATAAGAACATGCATTTAACAAGTATAACTAAGCATCTGCTGGAGGAAGAGTGGTGAACAGAGCTTTTCCCTGGGTGTGTAGCTCAGTCGTAAAATACATGCTCAGCATGTACAGGACCCTACTTTTGGTCTCCAGCACTGTAGAAAACGAATTTCTCAACCAGCATGCAGAGTGTACAAGTGCCAAAAATCTGCAAACTTGATGGGAGTCCTTATACAGAAACCATTGTTCATTTTCTGTTAGTCGATTCTAAATACTCTGTAATGCTGTCATTCTCTTAAATGTTTTTACATTGTTTTGATATACTTAATGCTACAGTATACGAAGTTGTACTCAAGGATTTCAAGAAAAAAGTCAATATGGTAACTACTTTTGGGTCGGGATTATCTGGTGGTGAAACACTATTCTGCTTAAATGGTTATGTTTTGATCTGCGCTGTTTCGCTGTTATGCCCTCTTTTATCTCAATCTCCACTCCATTATTTACTTTTTTATTTTTATCCATTTAATTAAAGGGAAAAATAGCAGGATATATTATAGTAACCCACTTTGACTTTCTATTATCTCGATTTGAAGCCCTGTATTACTCTCACCATCTTGTTTTTGACTGAGGTTCCTCTATTCTGTTTTGCTGGATAGTATCAGGTTCCAAAGTTTAGGCATCAGCTGTGAAGATAATGAGATTCATTATAACGTCCATTTTCATTGACTTTTATCTACTTTTGAAGACCTACAATGTCTCCAATATTTTGGTTGTGTCGGTTTTGTTCTTTACTGTTTTGTTCAATTGTATTATAACTAATGATATAGGCAATTCTATTAGAGATAGCGGGAGGCATTATGGTAACCATTGTTGATCACCTTGTATTATGTTTTTACATTATCTATTATGTCCACCCTTTTGACTTGACCGATTCTGTTCTGTTATGTCACATTTGGTTTTACTCTCTTCCAAACAAGCAATAAGAACCGTGGGAGCAATGAAACCCAAAATGTGTAATAGTCATTGTACAAAAGACAGGAAAAGAAAGTGCTCTAAACTATATAACTGCATGTATATTTAAGTGTATAAGATAGAAAATGATATCACAGAGTTTTATTGGATCATTGAACAGAACTGTTTGCAGTATCATTGTTGGAATGTCCACTCTAGAAGCTTTAGTTTTGTGACTTGAACAATTATTTCTAAGATGGCAGTATGTAATCCATTAACTAGTGATTTCCTACTGTTCATTTTTTTTCTGTAAATCTGTATAACTTGTACCCTTTCACTGTTTTTTTTTTCTTTTCTCCTTAAATAAAATTAAAAAAAAAAAGAAAAGAAACTGGAAATTGACTCATGCGCAGGGCTGTAGCATGGCTGAGGCATGGCCTTCCCCAAAACAAGCAGGGCCCAGATCAGCCACATGAAGAAGATGCTTCAGACAAGAAAAACACCAGGCCCCTAGACAATCTGAGCCATGGCAGCCGGGCTGAAATTGACATAATCCTCCTGAGAGCATAGATACCTGTGCTGTAGTGGTTGAGCAGTTCCTTTCCTCCTATCAGGAGGGTACCGGCTCCACCTGATCCCAGCTTTGTCTCTTGTTTTTCTCATCCTCTCAGATCCTTCACCTCAGGAACCTCAAGGGCCCTACAGCTCATGGCAGGGACTAAAATGGAGCTGTGGGCCACTGGCCAGGGAGGGCCATGGGCAGCCTCCTCAGGCACCACCCAGGGAGGAGCACACAGAGCAGGTCTGAACTGGGCCCCGGTGACCCCTAGAGCACAGTCCCAGCACCAGTGTTCTGCTTACTCCTTTCTGTGACAGCCTAGTTTGGCCCAAGTCGGCTTCTAGCACATCCCTGGACTGGCGGCTGGGCAGCAGTGCGTGGGCATCTTAAATGGAAAGGGCGTCTCCTCTCGTTCTCCGATATTTCTGTAAGATAAATTTCATTAGATAAATGATTTTATCTGAAATGAAATTATTTAGTCAAACTATAGGGACATTTTAGAGTCTCTGGATAATTATCTTGGGATTTCTTTTACCTTTTACAACAAATCCCACTCTTCTTATCATCCTGAGAAATGCTTTCTTTTCTCAAGCAAAGCATAGAATTCATGTTCTCTGGATATTCTGTGCAGAATTGTAACAACTCTACATATTGATCTGTGCAAAAATTAATGATAAAAATAGTAAGTATGTGTCTCCTATCATTTTTCACAGGTTTAAAATGGAGTTTTAAAATTTTTGATATGTGGAAGCTTTGTGATAAATGATCACAGCTCTCTATTAGGTTTTCCCTACACATTTTAACTTAAGAAAATGCAGGCATCACCTTTACAGTGTTTCTCACACCATTATTTGTATTTACCAGTCATGATCTGAGGCAAATTTCAAAGCAAAGATCGAAGAAAAAATAACACTTCTTTCCTTGGGCCCTTGTCTTTTTTTTTTTTTTTTTCCTCATACAATAAAGAAAAAGCACAACTAGGGCCAGAGATTTAGCTCAGTGGCATAAGCACCTGCCTGGCAAGCACAAGGTGATGAGTTCAGTCCCCAGTACAAAAAAAGAAAAGAAAAAAAGAAAAAGCACAACTAAAGATCTGACTGATGTTTAGTTGCTGATCACTCTGTCAATTCTTAATTTTATGTCAAGTAACAAGAAAGACCTATATCTCTACCTTAGTTTTTCTCCCCCAGCTCCAAGACAAAGCTACAATCGTCTTCACAATATTTTAGTGTGAATTTTCTTCTGTCTTTAATAATCAGTCACACATTTTTGGAAGATCTGTCAGACAGGTACTTTTTCAGGCAAATCCATCAGTATCTGTATCGTTCCTTCCTTCCAACTCAGGCACATGGATAGAAAGTGCAGTGGGGTTTCCCCTGATAACCAGGGTGTCCGCACAGCTCACGGGTTCTGAGATTAACAAAAGCTCTGCATCGTTAATCAAACAGTGACCATCTCACTTGTTTGACTGAATCTCACTGAAGTCTATTTAGGAAGTGTGGTCATGTCATACGAAGTCATCCATGATAAAATCAGATCAAATTAAAAAACAGAAAAAAAGATACAGAGATGTAGGGTGTAGGGTGTAGGTACTTCAACATTATTGATAATGATAATAAAATAAAGAAATGATGATAACAATATAAATTCATGCTTTCAGTGCTTATTATTTCTTAATGGATGGATATAATACTTCACAAACTCATCATTTTACATTTTAATGGTTTCATTATGGTATGTTGTTTTCTGCTTCAAAATAATCTTTTACTGAACACATTGCTCTGAAACCCTTTTCCAAAATACAAGAAAAAGGTCTGGGGATTTAGCTCAGTAGCTCAAGTGCTTGCTTGTTAAGTGCAAGGTGGTGAGTTCGATCCTCAGCACCAAAAAAAAAAAAAAAAAAAAAAAGAAAGAAAGACAAAAGAGAGAGAGAAAAAGAAAAATTATCTTGTCATTAGCAACACTCTAAAATACTATTTCTACATGCAAGAACAGATTTAAAGTTAAAATCACACAGATAATTAAGGCTTCACCATCCTTGTTCTCACCTGACTCAATACATGATTAAAGTTTGCAAGTCACTTGAACATCATTTTCCCTACAACTTGAAAGCATTCATTATAAAAGCAAGATGTAAATATTGTTTAAATTTTGACAGTTTCTAGTGAACAAATTTAAACAATTGCTTCTAACATTTTTCTTACAAAGAAAAAAATGAGTTTGCATAGTTTGATTGATTTCTGCAGGACATATCTTTTTAAATACAATTTCTTAGTTACGATAGTAATCTTACCAGTAAACTCAGGAAGGACTTTAGGGACTTTTAAAGCATGAATGATGAAGTACCTGGTGATAACAGCATAAAGTAAAGCAATTGCCACAGTTCAAACAACTTAGCCAAAGTAACAATGATAGAAAAAGGTCTCCTGGAAACAGCACCAGGAGTGGGGTGGGGCCTGGCAGAGTGGAACAGCCAGATCTCTGCCTCTCCAGGTGAGTCAGCACCATTCATGGACTGGGGGTAGAGAAAACAAAGGACACATCAGTAAGCAAACCCAGCCTGGGAAGCAGCACCATGTGCAGACCCCTGCTGGACTGGAACAGCCAGACCCCAACCCCTTCCAGCACATGGGCTAGCAAACAAGAAGTACCAGCCCCCTCCCGATGCTGTAAGCAACAGGCTTATCCAGAGAAACACAGGCTGTGATGAGAGCTACGGAGGTGAAATGCAGTTGGTGTTGTGGTGTTTCACTAACACTGCAGGTCTAGGGCTGGAGGTCTGACCATAGCTTCAGAGGATAGTGGTACACAGAGTGACACCTAGGGGTGTCTCCTTCTGAGGGTTGCAGCATTTGTTGATGTTCTATGGTCTTGTTCTGGAAGTCCTATTAGCAAGAAAGATGTGAAGCAGGGAAAATATGAATAAGTAATAGAAACGTTGGAGATTATGTGTCATTTTGAAGAAGCAGTGATGAAAATAAATGTTCTTTCTTACTTACAGTCTGACAACTTCACTTCCTTTAAGAAACTAGCCAAAATGTGCTTTCATTGTTTGATTGTTTTATCATTTTTTTCATCCCTAAATCTTGTAACCTGGACAAATACTTTGAAGATAACAATATGCAATATACTAACAAGTGTTAATTTCCTGTTTTGTTTTGAAATTCTGCATAATTGTTTTTATTCTTTTTTGTCATTGGTGTTGTCATTTTGCTTTTAAAATTAAAAAAAAAAAACACACACACATACACACACACACAGCCAGCAATCAAAAGTAATAAGAAGGCAATTCCAATCTAAAGAAAGAAAGAAAGAAGGAAAGAAAGAAAAAGTAAAAGAAAGGAAGAAAGAGACCCTCACTGAGTTAGGCATTTTCATCTCTTGCTATCTAGGTGGAATTAAAAGGCAGCACAAGGCCTGGGGTGGGGCTCAGTGGTAGGAGCCTGCCCATCATGCACCAGGCCCTGGGGCTGAACCAGTTACAGAGGCTCTCTCCTGAAATCCAAGTTTGTAAGACTGAGGCAGAAAGGTTGCCAAGAGTTTGAGGTCAGCCTGGGTTGCCCAGTGAATTGAAGCTCAGCCTGGACAAAAGAGCAAGATTCTTCTCAAAAGCAAACACAAGGCCCTGCATTTGAATCCCTGCTTTGTTAAAAAAATAAAAATAAAAATACGACCCTATATTCACAACACTTAAATAGTGGATTCAGTCTGAACTTAAGAGACTCATTACAAAACAGCAGAGTTCCTTGCTGTGCAGAGCTGCTCCCACTTTCTTGTGTATTTGGGCAGCACACAAACCTGAAAGGACACCAATCCTGGAAAATCACGCACACTTAGCGCAAGGTCCTGGTGCAACACATTTGCTGATTACACAGGAAATTTTTTATTACGAAGCAGTAGCTGTGTTTATAGTTCACGAAGCGATTTTATACCTGAAAACTAACTTAATCTTCACACTCCGTGCCCCTGAAAGGTATAGTTTCTCTACTTATATTTCTCCAATCCTGGACTTGGCTGAGGCATGCAAACTCGCATCACAGGAAGTGCACCTGGGATCTGCTATCAGTGAATGCGAATGATGTTTGTTTGCTTCATTCCTGTACAGAGCAACAGGATCAGTGCCTAGCACACAAAAGCTCAGCAATTATGTGTTAAATAAATGGATGAATCTGGCCTTTGGTTTAATTCTGTACTTCCTTTAGTGAAATCACAGTGGCTTTCTAATGTCTCACACAAATGGTACAATATCTGAAGAGCGAAACTTGTGAAGCCTAAAAACAGGCTCAGTCCTCCTGAATCAGACTTCTATAGGGATTAAGCCTTTCAAAATTACATTTTAATTGGATAAATGATTTTAAAGTTATAAAAAAACCATTCACTTGAGCCGAGATTGATAGTGCATGCCTATAATCCTAGGATTTGCGAGGCTGAGGCAGGAGGATTGCTGTAAATTCAAGGCCAGTTTGGGCTACAAAATGTGTTTAAGGCCAGCATGTACTGCAAATTGAGACTGTGTCTCAAAAAAAAAAAAATTCATTCACTAGGAAATACGTCAAGAAAAATCGGAAAATTAAAACTGGGTTCCAAAAGACCAGATATACTAAATAACATACTTTTGATATAAGTAAATGTTAGATCAAGGAATTACTGCACAAACAAAAGGATTGAAAAAAGTGTTTCCTAATAATAACAGACACGGGAAGTCAGGTAGCTGAATGAAAAGAGAAAAGAACTTCAGCAAAGAAGAATTTAATTTGGCCTCTGAACCTGCCTTCTCTTTCCATGGAGCTTCAGGAGGCTCACGATGCTTCTACAGACTTAGCTTCTCTTTTCTGGCTTGCAGACTTCTCTGGAAATAGAATTATCTCTGTCAGGCTTCACCATCATCTGTTACAGAAGTGCAGCAGCACCCGCCCCTGAAGAGTATTTCAAGAGCGTGGTGGACATTAACATTGTATAACTGCCATTGCTACTGATGTGTGAGTGTTCTCTCACGAAGAGGAAGAGAACACTTTAGGTTTCTAAAGCTTTTTGCAAGTTAAAGGATAAATACAAAGACAGGGATGCAAAAGACAGATATTTGCCAAATATGCTAATCCATGAGCAATGTTCAACAATGAAAAGAGCTCTAAAAACCTCGGCAGTTTTCATTGATTTCTGTGCTGGGGATTTAGCTCAGTGGTGTAAGTGCCTACCTGGCAAGCGCCAAGTTGTAAGTTTGATCTCCGGTACCAAAAACAAAACAACAACAACAACAACAAAAAAAAAAAACAAAAACAAAAAACAAAAACAAAACAAAAAAACACTTAAGAATTATTCAGCCATAATTACTCTTCACCACATTTGTGGAGAATGACAAATATATTGTATATTTCCTTGAGAAAATAAAAATAAAGCATTACATACACATTTTAAAATCTCTGCACAGAAAGGAACACCAACACCAAGACAAAAAATAAAACTAAATCAGATCACTAAAGCACTTACTGATTGTGTGAGACAAATGCACATGGTATTTAAAAATGTTCTGTTGGGCTGGAGATTTAGCTCAGTGGTATAAGAGCTTGCCTGGCAGGTGTGAGGTCAGGAGCTTGATCTCCAGTACAAAAAACAAAAACAAAAACAAAAAAAACACCAAAAGAAACAAAAAAACCCCACCCCTCCAAAAACAAAAACAAAGACAAAATATTGTGTGTGTTGCTTAGACTTTTAAAATTGGTTACGCTCTTCAAAATATTAGCTGCAAATGGCCATGGAAGTCCCCTCAGAATCTCCACCTGGTTTTCGCCTGTCCTTTTCAAGTGACATAAATCTCCTTTCACTTATTTTAACTTGGGTTTGGGATTAAGAAACATGCTTGGCCTATTTACTTTTCAACACTTGTCAGCAGTGTTGCTCATGTAAGACCATCTTGCCGATATCTACAAAGAAATATTTAATCTGTGGTGCTCTGGTGTGAGGGATGCCTCACACCACTGCTTCTGGGCCACTGCTTCTCCCCGCTGCCTGCCCAGGTGTAAACTGCAGATCCTGAGCTATGGACTTTGCCATGGTGCAGGGCTTCCAAAGGCCCCGGGTGGTTTCAGACCTTTCTGGAAAAGATGCTGGAGAAAGGAAGTCTTGGGATGCGGGTAGCCAAGAGAGGGAGAAATTACTTTCATAACTGCTCTATGACTTTGTTTTCGTAAACTAGTGTCCAGATGAGTCTTTGACAAACTTGTAGCTCTGGCATCTCTGGTCTGACTTAGCTGGGTACGGGAAATGGGAAAGAGAGAGAGGGGATGTGAAGGGAACAGTAAGCAGAGTCAGCTCATGGCCTAAACAGTTTGAGGAGTTGGATTTTTTATTCTTATTTTTATTTTCTGGAGGAAGTGACAAGAGTAGACATTTTAACCCAGTTGGGTAGCTGGCTCTGCATAAGACAGTCAGGAATGAAGAGAGTGAGGAGACCTGGGGGACCTGATGAGTAGGGGCTGATGCGGTAGCCAGGGCGACAGGGACAGTGATGGCTCGTGCTGAGCTAAGCAGCTCCTGGGCTCTTACTGAGCTCCAGGCACATGAGTGCAAAGCTCACGGGGTTCTCCACTAGGATTGCTCTTCTTCTAGCCACTTTTCACATTTGAGGGAAGTGAGATCCAAGAGTTTTAAATATCTTGTTGCAGGTCAAAAGCCATGTTCTAACCCAGAAGTTCCTTCTGAAAGACCCATGATTTTCCATATAAAGAGGGTTTAAATTGTAGCCTTTTCTCGGGCTTTCCATTTTCACAAGTTAATTTAAACTCCTGGGTCTGCTGAATTTTGCTCAATTGGAGTGCATTTGTTTCACTTTGTTTTATTTGATTTTGCAGTGGAAGGGATTAAACCCAAAGAGGACGGGACAGCAGCTCAGGGAGCAGTGATGCTGACACCTGTCAGTTCACAAAGCCATTCTTGGTCCTTAGCACTGGATGCTCTTTGATGTGGGAGTTGCAGGGGCCCCTGGAGATAACTTTCAGAGCTGAACCTGACTGTAGAAACAAGGGCCCTGAGGAGTCTATTGTTTAATTAAATGACTGCATTGTGTTGGTAAAAATGTAGGCAGCCTGTCTGCTGTGCACTGTTACCACCAATGTGATGCCCATAGAAGGTGATGCATTTACTAACAAGACATATTTAATCACAGACAAAACTATTTTAAAAAATCTTGTGTTCTAAAAACATAAAATGCTGTGTATCAGTTTAAAGCAATAAAATAAAAAAGTTAAAAGTTAAAATGTGAGGATTGCAATATCAAGTCGTGAGGAAGTTCATTTCCTTTCTTTTACAGCTCATGCAAGTACAATCACTTTGCTGCCTCTGATTGGCATTATTTATCCTATGTTCTATTGGTGTTGTGCTTTGTATTGAAAGATATTATATTTTCATAAGGCATCTACCACTACTGTAAGCAGATACTTACACTGTAAGTACTGTAAGCAGATAAATAAGAACCAAGAATTCTCACAGCCCAGAGATCTAGCTTCCCTGTCTAATGGCAAGCACTGCAAGTTCTTGTGTTTTGGTCTAGAGTATTTTTTCTTTAAAGAAAAAAAAACCAGGAAAAGGGTAGAAATAATACATAATTTCAAAAAGATAAACAGTAAGAGATCACTAATTGACAGTTACATACTGTCTTCTTAGAAATAGTTGTTCAAGTTACAAAAATGAAGCATAATAAATGGACATTCAAACAGTGAGACCGCAAAGAGTTTTGTTCAATGATCCAACAAAAAGTAATATGGTTAACTATCCTACGCACTTAAACATGTATGCAGTTATATGTTTTAGAGTACTTTATTTTCCTCTTTTTTTACAATAGAAATTACACACTTTGGGTTTTATTACTTCTTCATTTCTTCTTGCTTTTTACACTAGATACACAATATGGTATTTATAAATATGATTATTTATTTCACTAATGAGGATATCCTCAAGCTGTCTCCATTTGCCAAGGAAGGCCTCAAGATCATCCTTTTTTATAGCTGAGTAATATTCCATTGTATAAAAATATCACATCTTTTTCTTCCACTCTGTGGTTGATGGGCAACCTGGTTGTTTCCAAGATTTAGCTATTATAAATTGTGCTGCTGTGAACATGGGTGCACAGGTATCACTGTGATATGACCTTCTCAGTTTTTCTGGGAAAATACCCAGGAGTGGAATAGCTGGGTGGAATGGAACTTCCAATCCTAGTCTTCTGAGAAATCTCCATAGTAACTGCACCAGTCTACACTCCCATCAACAGTGGAGCAGTGCTCCTTTTCCCCCACAGCCTCACCGTTTGTTATCAGTTGTTTTCTTGATGGCAGCTAGTCATTCCTGAGTGAGATGAAATCTCAATGCCATTTTAATTAGCATTTCTCAAATGACTGGTGATGGTGAACATTTCTTCATGGATTTATTTGCCATTGGTATATCTTCATCTGAGAACTGTGTGTTCAACTCAGCTGCCCATTTTGGGAGAGGGTCTCTGAATATTGGAAGCGTGGTGTTTTTCAATTCTTTCTAGTTCTGGATATAAGTCCTTTGTCTGAGGGGTTGCTAGCTATAATTCTTTCCTATCCTGTGGGTTTTCTCTTCACTCCGATGGTGATTTCTTTTGAAGTGCAGACACTTTTCAGCGATATGAGATCCCAGTTGTTGATTCTTTGAAGTGTTTCCCGTGCAGTTTGCAATTTATTCTTGAATTCTTCTGGAGTATTTTTATTGACTAGCAGGGGTCTATATTAATATTTTCTAGCACATACACTAAGGCAATGTGGAGATTCTGTATGCGTCCTTCAGTGATTTCGTTCTTTTAGCTGGAAAATGCTGTGCACCTCGGAGATGGCACGGAAGCACTGCTTCACCAATGGCTTCATCTCCTAATTCGGGGCGCATTTATCCAGGGCTGTGCTCCCAGCCCTTGTGCAGGGGCGGTGCCAGGGCAGGGAGGCTACACACCAGGGGACAAAACGATTGGCTTTCTCGAGGCTTTAGATGGGTCTAAGATGGGTCTTCTGGTGAGTGGAACAGTAAGTTTTACAATGGAATTCAGTGCTGCACCACAGAGGCCAGGTTTAAGGTGCTTCAGAGGCTGTTCTGCAGATCCAGCCTCGGTGCTTGGAGCGGTGCTTCCGTTCACCACCAGAGGGCGACAGCTCTCCGGTAATGGACTTCTGCCGCCCAGCTGAAAGTGCAGTCTGTCCTTTGGCTGCACATAAAAAGTTATATAAAAATAAAAAGTTTACCGTATATTGTTTATAATAAAATATTATATGTGTTTAAAGACACTAGTGGAACAACTTTTTAAATTCTTTTGTTTCAGTTATAAAGGTGATATTCTATGCCAGGTGATTAAAAAAGTAAAAGAGTGAACTATATAGAGAATTAATAACAAGTCCTCATTCACTCTTCTCTTCACACACGGCTCCCTTCAAATTCAGATTTCATTCCATGGGTTATCTCCCTCTCTCGGTTTAAAAACAGACTTCTGGACAAACCTAATGCATTTACACCCTGGAACATACAGCTCTTTACTCTCTAAAGAAAGATTGACTTGAGTCACTTGTAGCTCACTGGATGCACTTCGAGACCTTAACACTCAGTGAAATAAACCAGGTGCACAAGCATAAATGTCTCGTGGTTTCTTATTATGAGAAACCCAAAATGGAAATGTAGTGCAACATAAAATATAAGTTATAGAAAGTGTGGAGAGAGATCTTTCTCAGATGGGAAGAGGATCAGGAGATTGGGGCTGGGGGAGAAGAGACAGTGACAGAATTAAGACAGGATGTGCTGTGCACCTGCACTGACACCATAGCAGGAAAGTGAGCATCTCGTACTGCAAGTACGTGAAATAAAAATTTAAAAAGAAAAGCCTTGTATCCTTTTCCTTCCTTCCTTCCTTCCTTCCTTCCTTCCTTCCTTCCTTCCTTCCTTCCTTTCCTTTCTCTTTCTTTCTGGAGAGTTTTTTTTTTTTTTTTTTCTGTGAGACAGGATCTTGCTATGTAGCCCAGGCTGGTCTTGAACTCATGACAGTCCTGCCTCAGCCTCCAGAGTGCTGGGAGTACAGGCATGTGCTACCAAAACCGGTGGGCTAAGGGAGTTTTAGATACGCTACAGAACTGAATGGAAAATACAAGAAGACAATCGCTTTTAGCAGATTCTTTTCCTTTACATTTTCCTGTAACACTTCATTATGATAACTTGGTTTCAGTTATGTTTTTCCACTCCTAAACTATCTTCCTTGAGAAGGCCTGTGTTTCTGTCTGATTTGTATTGCTCATAGTCCCAAAGCCTGACACCTTCGGCTTTCCATAGTTGGTAGTTAAATGAATGACGTCTGTTGTTGCTAAGGATAGGCGGGAATAGCTTTCAGTGCTAGTTTTTGAGAGGTTTCTTCTTTGCAGTGTGCAGACATTCTGAAATCAGTGTTGCTTCTCCATTTGGATAGTGCCATTATCATCATGGCAATCAATGGTTGGCAGCAGCTGAAGCTGAGACTCCATAGCCCAGTCTGCGGTATTACAGCCAGAAAGAGTGACTGTGTCCTTGCCTCTGTCCATGCTGATTGGCCAGAATGCGATGATGTAACCCAGGCTTCAACTACAGAGTTCTGGGAAATGCAGTTTTCCTGTGTGCCCAGAGACTACATCCACGCCTAAGGTAAATGTCACCCATCCGTTCCATTCAGTATCAAGTGAGTGCCTCAATCATGGGTCAGTTTGTCCTACAAATCTTCCCTTTTGCTGATGCTATTCTTCACTCTTATGACCCACAATCCTTCTGCTCTGATGTGAAAATTCTTTTATATTATTTTTTCTTTTAAAAGAAAAACACAATAAGAAAAGGATATTAATGATACAGAATTTTAAAAATTATGAAACTAACAGTAGTTAATATATTGCATATTATTTTAGAAGTAGTTGTTTAGATTAGATGATTTAAAATTTGTAAACTGATTTGAAGATTGTATATGAAAAAGAATACTTTTTTATTTTAAAGATGGTAAAACTAAACATAATAAACAGAAAAGAGTAGATCAGAAGAAAACAATGTAAGTCACACAGATGTCAGTGCAAGATAACAAGATACCTACTATGGCAACCATACTGTCTTTTGTTTCCTTCCAAATGGTTGTCCATATCTTCACTGACAATGAATTCATGCAAAACAATATAGTATTAAACTGATCAGCACAGAGTGATGAAACCACCGCAAGCCTTAAAAACCAGACTATGGGAAAATCAACAGTGACTGCCATACTGTTACTTGTTCTCGTTCAAATTAGCTGTCCATACCTTCATGTATGGTGAAATTAAACAATAAAAAGACTAAAACCACAGTGAACAAAGGGTAATAGTATTACTGGATTTCTCAGGATGATGATGCAGTATCAGCAATGCATACAATAATGCCTCTTTTTCTTCAAATTAGCTGTTCATTTCATCATACATAATATAATTGGTTCTCATAAAACTATTTAGGGGAAGTTCTATGCTGTATAAGCTTCTACGTGTATATTTATCCTTTCTGTATTAGAGGGAAAAACAAAACAAAGCAAAATAAATTACTAGAAAAACAAAAAAGACAAATAAATAACCATAGCAAAGAGCCCAAAACAATGACAATACAGGCCTTCAAAACAAGGTGCAAGCTAGGAGCATAACTAGTGTTACTATTTTACATAATGCTCTTCAAGAGTTACTCAGATCACTCGACACTAACATGCAAAATTGTTTCAATTCTATGAATGTTAGCTGCTTTGTTCCAGGGACTTATGGAATTTGTAGCAGAATAATTTTAGCTATTCTAAGTGTGATTACACAATTTTAGATATTTTTCTCTTCCCTTCGTTTTCCTTTTTCCTCCTTTTCCCTGAGATACTGTTTTTTTCCTTTTGAGCAGATTCTTATCTTTTCATTGTATTTATTGAGTTTTTTGTATCTTCTGTATTCTTACCATTTCTTACACTGGGGAAACTATGTGGTATTTACACATTTGAATTTGATTTATTTCACTTATGATTATGGTGTCAAGTTGCATTCATTTATTTATAAATGTCTCAATGTGATCATTCTTTATAGTTGAGTAGTACTCCATTGTATAAAAATATCACAACTTTTTAATCCATTTCTCAGTTGATGGACACTTAGGTTGTTTCCAAGATCTGGTTATTACAAATTGTGCTGCTAAAAACATGGATGCACATGTATCACTGTGGTATGATGCTTTCAGTTCTTCTGGGAATATGCCTAGAAGTGAAATAGCTATGTCAAGTAGAACTTCCAATCCCAGATTTTTGAGGAATCTCCAGACTGACCTCCACAAAGGCTGCACCAGTCTGAACTCCCACCAACAGTGCAGGAGAGTTCCTTTTTCCCCGCAGCTTCTTCAGCATTGGTTGTTGGTAGTTTCCTTGATCCAGGCCATTCTTTCTGGAGTGAGAGAGAATCTCAGTGTGGTTTTAATTTGCATTTCTCTAATGACCAATGGTGATGAACATTTTTTCATGTATTTATTTTTCATTTGTATGTCTTTATCTCAGTATTGTATATTCATCTCAGATGCCCGTATTTGGATTGGATCTTTTAATTTTGGGCATCTGATTCTTTAAAATTCTTTATGTGTTATATGCAGAAGTCCTTTGTCTGAGGGACAGTTGACTAAGAATTTTTCCCAATTTGTAGGTTTTATTTTCGCTATGCTAGAAATTTCTTTAGACATGCAATGACACTTTAATAAGATGTGACCTCAGTTATTGATTCTGCAAAATATTTCCCAGGCGGTTTGATTTTTGTTCATGAATTATCTATCTACTCCTATGTCTTCAAGATTTCTACCACTTTGTTTTCCAGCAGATTTAGTGTTTCTGTTTTAATATTTAAATCTTTGATCTATTTAGATTTAAGTTTAGTACATGGTGATAGGCATGGTTCTAGTCTTAGTTTTTGGCATATGGAGAGCCAGTTTTTCCAGCACCATTTATTAAAAAGATTTCATTCTTCCAGTGAACCTGCTTGGCTCCTTTATCAAAGATAAGGTGGTTGAGTGTGTTTGTAGTTGTGGTTGTATCTTCTAATCTATTCCATTTTTCTTCAGTTCCGTTTTGATTCTGGTACTATGTAGATTTTACTACAGATGCTTTGTAGTATAGCTTCAAGTCAGGGATTGGGATGCCTCCTGCCTTGCCTTTACTGCTTAGAATTTCCTTTGCTATTCTCAGTCTCTTCTGGTTCCAGATGAATTTTAGGAATTATTTTTCTATATCTATGAGGTATGCTAGTGGTATTTTGATTGGAATTGGATTAAATCCATATAATAATTTTGGGAGAATGGCCATTCTTTCTTCTTTTTTTGAGAATAGCCATTTTCACAATATTTGTTGTCC
Source organism: Cavia porcellus (assembly GCF_034190915.1). Lineage (NCBI taxonomy): Eukaryota > Metazoa > Chordata > Mammalia > Rodentia > Caviidae > Cavia > Cavia porcellus. Next base: position 50,087,536 of record NW_026947500.1, on the reverse strand, counting down.
TATTCGTGAAGAAAGAACACCTTTCCATTTTTGGAGGTCCTCTTTGATTTCCTTTTTCAGGGTATTGTTATTTTCCCTAAGTAGATCTGATACTTCTTTTGTTAGGTTGATTCCTAAGTATTTCATTTTTTAGATGCTATTGTGAAGGGTGTGGCTTCTCTTATTTCTCTCTCAGTGATTTTGTTGTTAGTTTATAGGAATGCTATTGATTTTTGAGGATTGACTTTGTATGCAGCTACCTTACTCAGTGTGTTTATTATACATAGGAGTCTTTCAATGGAGTTTTGGGGATCTTCTATGTAGAGTATCATGCCATCTGCTAATAATGATAATTTAACCTCTCCTTTTTGTATCCTTACTCCTTTTATTTCTCTCTCTTTTCTAATTGCTCTGGCTAATATTTCCAGCACTGTGTTGAATAAGAGTGGTGATAATGGACACCCTTGTCTTGTTCCTGATTTTAAGGTAAAGGCTTTCAGTTTTTGGCCATTTAATATGATGCTGGCTGTTGGTTTTCCAGAGATGGCTTTTATCACATTGAGGTAAAGACCATTTATTCCAAATTTCTGTAAGTTTCTTATCATAAATAAGAGTGGGCATTATCAAGACCTTTTCTGCATCTATAGAAATGATTATGTGATTCTTATTTTTGGCTCTATTGATATGGTGGATTACATTTGTTGATTTGCATATGTTTATCCATCTCTGCATTCCTGGAATGAATCTCACTTAATCATGGTTTATAGTCATCTTCATAATTTGCTGCAACCTATTTGCAAATATTTTATTGAAAATTTTTGCATCTATGTTCATTAAGGAGATTGCCTGTAGTTCTCTTTTTGGTTGGGTCTTCCTCAGGTTTTGGTATTAGAGTAATATTTGCTTTCCTGAATGAATCAGGTATAATTGCTTCCCTCTGAATTTCATTGAAGAGTTTAAGGAGTGCTGGCATTAAATCTTCCTTGAATTTCTTGTAGAATTCCACAGTGAATCCACCTGGGCCTGGGCTCTTCTTAGTTGGTTTAATTATACTTTTTAATTTCATTAATTGAAATTGTATTATTCATCAGTTTTACATCTTCTTGACCCAGCTTTGTTATTTTATATGTTTCTAGGAATCTGTCTGTTTCTCTGTGTTATCTAGCCCATGAGAATACAGGTTTTCAAAATAAGTATGATGATCTTCTGTATTTCCACAGGGTCTATAGCGATTTCATCCTTTTCATTTCATTTAATTTCATCATTATTGCATGAATTTGAGTTTTTTCTTTCCTTTTTTATTAAGGTTATCAAGGAGCTTATCAATTTTATTTATTCTTTCAAAGAATCAACTCTTTGATTCTTTGTATTCTTTTCTTAGTCTCTATTGTATGGATTTCTGTTCTGACCTTTATAATTTCCTCCCTTCTTTTGGCTTTGGGCTTGACTTGTTCTTTTCTAGATGATGGAAGCACTGCATCAGGTTGTTTATTTGTGTTCTATCAGTTTTGTTGATGTGGGAATTCACTGCAGTAAATTCACTGCTTTCATTGCATCCTACAGGTTCTAGTAAATTGTATTTGTATTTTTATTTGCTTGAAGGTATTATTTACTTTCTTCTTTAATTTCCTGTATGACCCATTGATTGCTCTGGAGTATATTATTCAATTTCCATGTGTTTGTTGTTTTATTAAAATTCTTTTGTTATTAATTTCTAGTTTTGTGGTGCTATGATCTGATAATGTGCATGGGATAATTTTAATTATTTTGTATTTACTTAAACATATTCTGTGGGCTAGAATATGGTCTATGTTAGATAATATCTCATATGCTTCTGAGAAGAATGTATATTCTGTTGTTGTTGGGTGGAACACTCTTTTTTTTGGGGGGGGGGAGGAAAGGTTTATTTCTTACAGTTTTTGGAGGTTTGGTCCACACTCAGTTGGCTCCAAGACAGGCAGGCATGGCTGGGCTCCAGTTCATGGCGGCTGCCCACAGCAAACTCGAACCAGCAAAGAGAGAAATACACCTTCTTCCTGCCATTACATCACATTCTCGCTCCACCCCTATGTGGGTGGAGCACTGACACCATCAATCCAAGCACTAGACAATGAACCATCACAAATGAGCAATGCAAACTCATGAGGCCTGGGGGACACAAACATAAACCATGACATTCCACCCCTGGCCCCCAGGACTCATGTACATCCTTTATACAAAAGACATTTAGTCCACCTCCAAGAGTTGCCAAAGTCCTAACAGCTTCAACATTGCTGAAAAATCCAAGTCCCAAGTCTCCTCCAAGATCTATGGCAAACTTAACTGTAAGCCCCTGTACAAAAGAAACAAGGTTAAACATTTCTGAAATGCAAAGGCACAAGGTAAACATTACCATTCCAAAAGTTACAAACAGGAGAATAGAAAGCATTCGAAACAAAGCATTTCCAACATCCAGCAGGGCAAACATTATACGTCGTTTTTACTGGTACCAGGGATGGAACTCACGACTGCCTGCTTTCAAGGCAGGTGGTTATGCCACTGAGCTAAATCCCCAGACCCCTTGTTTCTTATATTGTTCATTTAAGGTTTCCATCTTCTTGTATTGTTTCTCTAATTTTTTAACTATGTCATCTTTAGACGTGTTCAGCATTTCTTTCATTGCATTTGTCATTTCTTCTTTTACCTGGGCGGTTATTTCTGATCTGAGTTTTTTTGTAGCTTCCTCGAGTTGCTTCTGTACCTCAGTTGCTATCATTTCAGGTATTTCAGGTGTATACCTTACATTTTCTTCTATGTCCATATCTCCTAGGCTTGCTTGGGACAGGCTGAAGGCTTGATATTGTATTTGGCTCTTTTGCTTTGTCATTTTACCATGTTTCCTGGCTGTGAGCAATGTTCCAAGGATTCCCTGTTCACTGAAAATCACAGATGCAGGCAGCTGTCCCAGTCCGGGGATTGCTGGGCATGGCCCAGTTAGGCCCTCGGAGACTTTCGGTGTGTCCTCTGGTGACTTGGGAGGCAGGGAGGGATTTTACCAGCTGGGAGTGATGTTCCCTGTGTGCTGGAAACCACCTCATGCAGGATACTGAATGCAGGCAGCTGTTCACAACAAGGGTCACTGGGTGTGGCCCAGGAAGACCTGCAGGGACTTGCAGTGTGGCCTCCAATATTTTGGGAGGTTGGGCAGGGTCTTAACAGCTCAGAGTGATGTCCCAAAGCTTCTGAATAATCATTCTTAAGAACTTGTCCCCTTTTTGCATGCACAGTGTCTACAATTAAACATTCATATAGCCTTGCTTCTTCCTTTTTGGATTATTTTCATATTACTTTAACAAAGTTTCCTCTTGTGATTTGTTTAAATTATAACATAATAAATATCATTCCTTTGCTAACTATTTAAATTAATTAGTAAAATCTATAAGTCAGAAATGCAAGACCATGTGGAGGAGGTGTATTTAATTTTCCCATTATTACTCAAATTCTTTCATCACTGCTCACTTCAAAGGGTTTTAACATCTTCCTGTGGGGTGGTGGAAATCTAAACCCTGTAGGATGGTGGCTTTGCAACCTTCACCCTGAATAACCCTTCAACAGATGGGCACATGAATAAGACTTCCCAGATACATTCTCAGTAAATAACTTCGATTTCTTGAAACCCATCTACATTCTTTCCAGTGGTCTCTATAACCAAATTAAACATTCCCACTCAAGTCGAGGTACAAAAGCCAGGCAGAATTTTTGAAAAAGTGAGCAGATAGAAGGGAAAAATACTGGAGTTTGTGAGGCACACAAAATGCATCACAAGCAGTTTTGATTATACTAGGACTGTCATTAACGTATTTGCTGACCTTCAGCAAGACATGGACACTCTCACAGTTACTCTAAGCAATCACTTTACTTCATAGTTATGATGAACTAACCTAATATCAGCACAAGGGCCAGGACTGTTTGTCCTTTGTTTTTTACTATATTTCTGGTGATTAGCCCCAAATCAGATGAATTATTAAGTCATTTTTCAATAAATATTGACATGTGTGCTAAATGGGGTCTGGATTGTCTATATTTATAAAAATGATTTCTCTTATTAAATACTCATCCATGAAACTCTGCTACTGAGTTTAGAGTGGAGCTGTGGAAGGAGCTGGTGGAAAGTGCTTGGTCCGTGTGTGGGCATCAAGATATCTGGCAATGTGGCCTTTGCACATGTGTACATGACTCATGGTTGAACTGTGGGTTAAACAGACAGGAGGCACATGTTCTCATGAACCATGGAAAGGGGTTTGTCCCTTGTCATATATTTCTGCAGCTTTTTTATCATAATTATTGATTTTCTACTAGACTATTTTCCTTGAAGGCAGAGGCCATGTCTCAACTATCATTCATTTCCCAGGAGCTGACAATACTCTGCAGTGTATGCTTGGTGAATTGAAATTCAAAGTGGAAATTGAGAAAATATGTTTTGGAGTTGGGAAAACCTAGGTTTGAGCCTTACACATCTCTATAGATCACTAGCAGTGTGACTTAGCACAATTTATGCGTAATCATTTCCAGTCCTCCATTATCACAGCAGTGAAATATGCCTTTGTCATGTTGTAATAGTCCTATGCCTTATCCCTGATAATTTTATGCCTACTCTTGGCTAAAATTCTGCAGGAAATGTTGGCAATTACCATTATATTGTGGACAGTCATGGTGAGATTTGTAATAGTCTCAGAAATGTGTTATCTTCTACTTGGGCAAAGTAACGTCCTTTGGGCTCCTTTAAGGAGCTGTGCATAGCAGTGGTGCAGAGGCCAACTAAGGAAATCTGTGATTCCCAAGACATCTTCGAAGGGTCTATGTGATCAAAAGTGCTTTACTGAAATCAGTTTTATATTTTGTGAATACTATTTATTGAGGGTTGGTTTATAATGGAAGAATACTTCAAACATCTGTAAATACTATTTACATGTTTCTCCTTTTCTAACTGTTCACTTTCAGAATGAAGTTTCTTAATTTACTTGAACCAAAACAACCTCAGTAAACTGAATGCATAAGCATATGTGAGAATTTCATCTGTTGTGTATTAAGCCACATGTTTTAAAAATTGAAAAACTATAAAACTGGATCACTATGGTCATTATATATTTTGGTTTGGAAATTGAGTTACATAATTTATTAATCTTTTAGTTATGCTAACATGTAATGGGATTATTATCATTATTATTATTTATTGGGGTACTGGGGACCAAACTCACAACCTCATGCTTGCCAAGTTGCCACTTACTCTATTGAGCTAAATCCGCAGCAATTTCTTAGAATCATTAAAGAACTAGAAAACATTAAGTGATTAGATTTATTTCTGTGATGAAAAATATTGACAGCTATAGCTCACATTAAACAAAATCTTTTAGAGATACTCAATAATACAGAGTCTACCAAAAATGAATACATAGTTCAGGAAAAGAAAACTATATGGCGTTTTTTCAACACATGCTGTTACCCTCTGTGGGAGACCCTAGAGGATGTCATACAGCACAGGATAGGCACTGCATTGCTGATTAGAGAAAAAACTGAATATGCATGAGTAGTAGTCTCAAGAACCAAGGAGCTACTTTTCTAGTAAATGTCTGGAATCCAATAGTATCCACTTTGAGCATCTCTGGTAATTGTGCAGACCCATGTTAACTCATTTTAATCTCATGATGTCTGGGTAAATTTAGTAGTAAAACGTTTACACAAATTTTTCTTTTCCCAATGTGTGTATGCATACTTTTGGGAGACTCCTATTATAAGGTGTGCTGAGATCAAAAGTTTTGAAGCTCATGGGTTTATTTGATAATTAAGTATACTGCACATAATTGATCCACCCAACATTGTCCCTTTATGCTTTTGTGTTCCCTCTTTTAGCATATGTAAGAGGTGGTTTTTTATTTCAACTGTACCTATTGTTTTTCTATTGGATTATTCATCACTCATTAACCTTTGTTTAATTCTCTCAGCATTCACATTTGGTATTCTCTCCAGTACCTGGAATGACAAATAGCAAGGTCCTGCCCTTCTGGGCACTTCCCATTTTTAGAGCAGTTTATAGATTCCCACCTGGGTGATGCTGGGACTAGCCTCCCCTCATGTGGGTGCAAAGAAGGATGAGGAGGTTAGAGACACAGGAAGCATTGGCATCCTTCACAAGCCTGCCCAGGACAGGCACTGTGAGGCTTGTTTTTCCCTCAAGAGAGGAAAAGGGAGGTATTCATTAACAGTAAAAATCCAATTCAGTGTTTTTAGCCCCCCTACTTCCAAATATAATCTTACTTCCCAGGTAGCTCTCTGATAGGTCTCACCAAACAATGGTTGTTAATCCATCTGAGTGGTAGTGATCTCGCTTGGACTTTTGTAAGAGTCATCTGAAACATTCCCTCTGCATTTGCTGTCTGTATTTTTGATACTATGGAGAGGTTTTTGCTTTTCTGTAATTTTTAATTTTTTGCATTACAATTGCCTGCCCCTTGAATCTGAGTAAAACCCACCAAATGCTCTCCACTGCACGTAGATCACCCTTTAGAGTCACCAAGATGGGCCCTCTAGGTCCCATGGGGTGTGGCTTTGCAGCTTCTCTAGCTGAACCCAATGCTGCTCATTTTACCTCTCTGGGTCCCTTCACTCCCGATTTCCTTCAATCCTCTTAGTACACTCTCTGCTCTGCAGTCTGACCCCCTTACTTTCACTTCCAAATCTAACTGGTTCAGTGCAGTCATCCTCCAGTCCTCAGGGCAGATGTACCCAGTTCAGATGCATCACCTCCTCAATGTCTCGTTTTGTTTTGCATTCTTATTTCACTCTGTTTATTTCACATCGTAGTCATCACAATTGCAGATGCACAGAGTTACCTGACTATCTCCCCAGTCATAAGCTTTATGCAGGGTGGTTCTGTGTGTATAAATGCATTATTCACACGTCACAATATTTTCATTTTAATTAAAATTCATATAATTATTTTATATAAAAATTAATTTTATTTAAAAATTACTTTTCTTTTTGACTTTACAATTATTACCTCAATCATAATAGCAGTTTACTCTGTTTTATAGATACAAAAATTGAGCTTTAATGATTTTAAATATGTTATTCTTGGGTGCCTAACTGGTGAATTATAGACCTGGGTTTCATTCTATGCCACTTGAATTTTCATTCTGTCTCTTAACTATTAGTAATCTCACTTAACATATTATACTATATTTGCATTTCTCCTAAGATGTAGGTCACTGCCAGTCACATATGAATTGTCACATATATTTTAAATGAATCAATATACTGATGGGCAGATGTAGAAATAAAGTCTGCTCTAATCTCTGATTAGGGGTAATTGATACTTTTTTTCTCTCAATGTAATTGTCTATAAAATAGGACAACATTTTAAAGTGACATTTTATTAGTTATCCACATGATAGTTGTATCATGTGGATTAGTAGCAGTTTCAGAATGCTTAGTCCACGGTCTATCAAGGCAGGAAAGCTGGTCAGTTTGCGGAGGCTGAAGGAAAGCAAGCAAGAGGGAGGGAGTACCAGGGACCATGCAAAGTGCTCAAGGTCACCTTTGTGTCCCACCCAGAAGTGTGTGTTACTGTTCTCCCTACAGTCAAGATGACATATTCGCATGAATGATCACAGGGGTCAACATATTTGAGGTCTAAAATGTGAGATCTTTTCATTATCATTATTTTTACCAGTTTTATTATGGACTGAAATAATTTCAGAACACTCACTCTTTTCAGATTATTTTGTAGGTTACTTGTCCATGTTAGTTTTTATTTATATCAAGTTAGTGAACAAGACTCATACACCAGACTTTGTCTAGATTATTTGTCTGTAGTATACATGATGACTGAAACCTCCCATCTGCATTCCAGGATGGTAACTGAGCCTCATAATTGGTCACTTGGCACCAGAATAGCACATGAGGACCTGATGTTCACCAGCACATCCCAAGGGATGCTAATACTGTGTAATATTCCAGTGTTGCTATCCCTGAGTGGAGGATTCCTGTGAGCAGAAGGCACTTTCACATTAAGGTCATGAGGCAGAATCTGAATTTCACTGGAAATTTGGTCGAAATGCCTTTCTATGATTATAGGAATAAGTATTCTATTTACTTAACTGAAGGGAGAGAAAGGTCAGTAAATGACAATATTAAAAGTTAAAATGATTGTTAATATAAGCAAACTATGGCTCAATTCCGCTTCATGAAAGAGAATAAGGTTCTCTTATTCTATGATTATATTTAATGGAGAAAGCTGAAGTATCCCCAGCAATCTCTACCAAGGATTGACTTTCTCTTTCAGTAAATAGGCAGTTAGATTTATGTCTGCAGGAGTCTACATTCTTGTGAGCTCTCTGTGGCTTCGGCTCTCTGCTTTCACTCCTGCTATGCAGCAGGAATCATTTCAATATTTAGAGAATGTTAATATGCATAAAAATATAAAAGCATCAATATTTTCATGGATTTAAAGTATTTTTCTTTTATAATTGCTAGTGCATGGTAAAGCTTCTTAATAAGAATGTATCATCTATCTATATGTCTATCCATGTATCTTTGGTATCCTAACATTTAGAACTAATATATACCTGAAGAACTATCTAATAAAGTACTAAAATGCTTTGTGCAACCACTGGGTAAAAAAAGCTTGAGGAGGACTGAGATATCACTAAAAGGCAAGCTCCTTTGGTGTGACCAAGTCTGAGTGTGTGCAGGGGGTGTTGCCATAGACAATGGCATCCAATTCCAGAGGCATTGAGTTCTTCAGGGATTCTCCTGATGAAGGAGATGTTTGATTGGTGGAGACAAGAGGAAACTTGTGGAGAGAAATTACTTGAGCTCCTTTTGAATCCAAAATACACATGGCAAGCTCTGAGTCCATGGTTGAATGGCAATGAAAAATAGCTTTAGGAATATCTATGTGTGTATCTATGTATCTATCATCTGTCTATCTCTGTACTCATATATTTATACCATTCATTATATGATACATTCTATTTCACTCTCCTCTTTACAAGGAGGAGAGGCTCTGATTTCAAAGTTAATGTCAGCAGTGTTAACATGTTGCTTGAATCTTTGTTTTGTTTTTGTGTCATTGCACCCTAATATATGTAGAGATAGCCACTAGATACTTCCTGGTGACATGTGGGACCCACACAGAGCAGGAGTGAGACTAGGCTGTGATCAAGGTTTAACTCTGTCTCCACTTTATGCTCAGGTTTTCCCCTTTACCATTCTTAATTTCTGCAATCTGCCAGCAAATATATGGAAATTGCCTAAAGCAAAAATAATCCCATGAGTTTTTTCATCAAAATTCCAGAGCTCTGTGAATATAATTTAAAATGACCAGAAATCAAGCTAGAGAGATGTCATCTCCTTCCTGCAGGCTCATTCCAAGGCCTGATCCTCAACAAGGCTGCAATCCTCAAGATCTTAGAACCAATTGGTTATGACAAATCGATATTGCCCATACAGCCTTGAAAAAAAAAACAAACAAGTGTATCCATGTGACTGCAGATAGCTTCTCATACGTGATCCATGCCACAGGCAAATGAAATCAATATGTTGTGTCAGCATTATGGGTCAACATTTGCTACATTAGGAGTGCCACAGAAAATAAAACCTGATAACCCTGCCTGTATTAGTAGGCACTTTCAGAGTTTTCTTGACAACTGGAACATAAAGCATGTTGCCCCTCTGGCTTCACCATCACAGCTTCTCCCACTGCACTCCCAGGGGCACGCTGCCTGGCCCCAAGCCTTCTGAAATTGGGATGGAAGCCTTTTTAACTTCAGAACTCTTGCATTCTGTATGTATGTAAAACCCACACAACATGAATGATTCCAAGTTCTGGTGCCAGCTGGAGCTAGAGCTTTAGCAAGGCTTCTCTCTCTTGACAATAGGGGTCAAATGTCTGAATCACTGGACACTCTCAGTCCAATTCTGAGGAAGACATTCTCTATGCTGCCTCTATTCTGGAACATGGTGTGAGCCCTGCTGCCATTCTGGAATATAGTGTGGCTGCCATCTTTCATCCAAAACATGGTACTTTGTAGTTTTTTTTTTTTTTTTTTCTAGTTTTGAGGCTGCAAATGTTGGAAACCAAACTCACCGCTTCTTGCAATGCAATAAGGCCATCTTCTATATTCTGTTCTTTCTTAGTAACTGGGATTTCTCCAGCTCTGTATTTGCAGTTTACAGTTTTACTGGGGCTTCTGTTTTGACCAAACACAACATTTTAAATTGTTTTACTGGGCTCTGTGCTCTTGATTTTTAACAATTTTTTTAGGCATCAATTGTGACATTTGTAGCAAAGTCAAACAAGGGAGAAAAAGGGAGAGTAAAATGTTTTATTTTAGAATATTGTTGAAGAACATCCTTTTTAAGTAAGCTAGGGATCTAGAGAGATGGGCAGATTTTGTTTTACACTACAGTTGTTTATAGAATCTGGACCATAAAAGTCAAAAAGAGTTGCCAAGAAATTGCAATAGGAGCTTTGAATTTAAAGGGAACAGGGCAAAATTCATAACCTAATTTATTCTTATCCTCAGTATTTGTTTTTATTCTATTAGATAATATAGATAATTGTTAAATGCAGGATAATAAATATAGGATGGGACTATATAATTTCATCTGGCAAAAATATTTATTTTCTTTTTTAAAAATATTATTTAAAGAGAGAATAAACAAAACAGAAAAAGGGTAGAAATAATACATAATTTCAAAGAAAAAGTAAGAAATTGCTAGTTGATAATTACATATTGTTCTCTTACAAATAGTTGTTCAAGTTACAAAAGTGAGGCATACAAAGTGAACATTCAAACAGCGAGACTGCAAACATTTCTGTTCAACTATCCAACAAAACTTAGTACTATGGTTAACAATCTTATCCAATTAAACATACATGCAGTTATCCATATCTTCATGTATGTTAAGATTAAACAAACCAAAGCAGGCTAAAATCACTCTGACCAAAGGTTAAAATATTGCTGGATTTCACATCATGACACTACAGGATCAGCACTGGCTACTGTAGTTCTCTTTTTCTTCAAAGTAGGGTTCATTTCATCATGTAGAGTTCATTTTATAAGATCAGTTCTCACTTTTTTATTTTTAAGGAGAATAAAATTAAACAGAAAAAAAAGATCATAAGAAAACAATGTAAGAGACACAGATTTCAAAGCAAGACAACTGAAGATGTTCACTATCATATTGCCTCTTGTTTTTTCCAAATAGTTGTCCATATATTCACATACAATGAATTCATACAAAAAATAGTATAGAACTGATGAAAACAGGATGATAAGGCATTTTAGGTCTTCAAGACCAGACAATAGGGAAATCAACAATGGCTGCAATAATGTCTCTCATTCTCTTCAAAATAGCTGTCCATACCTTCATGCATGTTGAAATTAAGCAATACAAAACAGACTAAAATCACTCTAAACAAAGAATGATAGTATTACTGGATTTCACATCATGACACTATGGAATCAGCAGTGGGTACCTTAGTGTCTCTTTTTCTTTAAAGTAGCTGTTCATTTTATCATGCATTATAGTATCAATTCTCATAAGTATTTTAGAAGTTCTATGCATGCATGAGTCACCACATGTATACCTATGCTTTCTGTATTAGAGGGAAAAACAAAACAAAAAAAGACAAAACAATTTCCTAGGAAAACACGAAATGAGAAAGATGTATAAACAATAATAACAAAGATCCCAGAACACTGACAATAACAAAACAAGGTGGTCTGAGTATAACTAGGGTTGTTATTTTACATAATGATCTTCAAGAGTTCCTCAGACCACTACACAATAACATGCACAACTGTTCTAATTCTGTAAATGTTAATTTTGTTCCAAGAACTTCTAGAGTTTTTAGAGCAATCATCTTAGCTATCCTAAGTGTTTTTATATAATTTTATATAGTTATTTTATATAAAAGAATTTTTTTCTTTTCCCTTCCTTTTTCTTTTTCCTCATTTTCCCTGAGATATTCTATTTTCCCCTGTAAGGAGATTCTTATTCTTTGACTGTAGTTATTGAGTTTTCTTGTATCTTATGTATTCTTTACATTTCTTTCACTAGGAAGATTATATGGTATTTACACATGTGGGCTTGATTTATTTCACTTATGAGTATGGTCTCAAGTTGCATCCATTTACTTATAAATATCTCAATGTGATCATGCGTTATAGCAGAGTAGTAATTCATTGATTAAAAATACCACATCTTTTTTTATCCATTCCTCAGTTGATGGACACTTAGGTTGTTTCCAAGATCTGGCTATTACAAATTGTGCTGCTATAAACATGGGTGCACATATATCACTGTGGTATGATGCTTTCAGTTCTTCTGGGAATATGCCTTTAAGGGGCATAGCTGGGTCAAATGGGGCTTCAAAACCCAGTGTTCTGAGGAACCTCCAGACTGATCTTCCACAGTGGGTGCATCAGTCTACCCTCCCACCAACAGTGCAGAAGAGTTCTTTTTTGATTTGGGAAAAAAATTAATATTATCTAGCTGAAGTGATCAGTTTTGAGAAGAGACTGAATATTCACTGTCTGTTTTCACAGTGACACTAGATCCACACTTAGTGAGATCGTGTTCTATATAATTCTACTCCATTAATCACCATATATAGCAGTTCTACAAGCGTGATTTCAGCATCACTACTTTCAGAAGCAGAGTATTTGGCATTTTTCCTGCTTAATGTACTTATTTCTTACCTAAAACCATCCAATAACCTATTTCTGCCTTTTTATTTAAACTTTCATGGAATTATCTTGAAACATGTAGTTTGGGAAGAGCTGTAATTGACTTGCTCCTTTCTGATGTGTTTACTTATTTATGGTCATAAGGTGCATCTGTTGTCCTATTCAAGTTTGAGAGTCAATGGCTTCTCCTACCATGATCAGCTGCAGAAAACCCTGGGCCCACATGAAGGGTAATCGCTCTCTTTTATGGTTAACTATGCTAGAAGAAGTAGAAAATCAATGCAAAAGACGTTTCCCACATCAACACATTCTGGGACATCTGCATAGGACCAATTTTGAAACTCTGCATACTATTCTCTACATAATATTCAATTACTCTAAATGATCATTTTAAAAACATGTTTTCAGTAAGTAGAATAAATGTGCTTCACATCTGCCTTTGCTATTGTATGAGACATAAAATTGTGTGTATGTTTATGGAGAGCTTACAGTTTTGGTCTAGTGAGACTTTTGTTTATCTTCCAATATCATCAATTTAAAATTCCTTTATTAATTCAACGTATCTTATATTTTAGTTTGAAATTCATTATCATGTATTTGTCCATGATTTAAGTCATAAACTTTCATATTAACAGTTTACTTTTCACTGTAACTCCTATTTGAGGTGGATTTTTTAGTTCCATTTACAGCTGAAGAACCTGGACCTTTAGAGCATCTGAGGCTTGCTTCAGATCAGATATCTCCAAAATCTACATGTCGGAGTTAGTCTTTGTTATCATTTCTGTAAAACCTCGTTCTTTTCACCTAGCAAATGGAAGCTCATTCAGTAGACATAGTACCAAGGACCCATATTTCTTTAGATTCACAAATGTTGATTTTGCCAAATTAAAAGTAGAAAAGACTTGTCTTTGTATTCTTTGATACTGTGATTTGAGCAACCATTTCTAAGATGATAATATGTAATATATTAACTGGTGATTTCTTACTGTTTTTTTTTTTGTAGTTCTGTATTACTTGTACCCTTACACCGCTTTGTTTTGTGTTTTTCTCTTTTTCCTTTTAAATAAAATAATAAAAAAAAAGAAGACTGGAGGTTAATATAACATTTAGAAAAAAATTTTAAAAACTAACTAAAATCAGTTTTGTATAAAGAATTCAGTTAATTAACTACTAAACTACAAAATACACAACAGAAACATACCCTTTGAAACTGGTTGTGTAAATATTTCCTGATGATTATAGTGTATTCCTGTTTTGATATATAGGGGTCAGGATGTCAGGATGTCAGGAAGGCAGAACAGTTCTTATGCTAATTTAAAATATTCATCTTCTACTTTGTGGGTGGGTGTGGCAAACCATCATGCTAAATGGAAACACTTAGCGCCCCTTCACATGATCTGCAGGGTGGGATTCTTGGATGTCTGTATGAAAATAAGTGGAGCCCCTCCCTTGCACCCCGATGACCCTTGCAGTTACAGGGAGGTTCTTCCACCCTTCCCCCAAACCTCGATGATCTCAGCAACCCATAGGAACTTAGACTGCCCCTCCTGACTTCCTGGTGGATCTCGGTAGCCAAAGGGAGCCTCTGCAACACATTCCTCTCACCTAGACAACCTCAGCAGCTAAGGGAAGCCTCAGTAATCCTTCCCCTATATCCAGAAGTACACAGCAGCTAATAAAAAAATGTAGGGATTACTGTTAACTTCTGCATTATTTTAGTAAATTGGAGCCTTGTAGCTTCTCCTCCCACCCAGAAGACCTCCTTGGGCCAGCAGGTATGTGGTAATTTTCTCTCCAGGGGACCTCAATATGTTGGAAGGAACCTGGCAAACCATCCCTTGATCCAGAGAACACTGGTGAGCTGATGAGAGTAGGGGTGAGTCCTTCTTCACACAGAGAACGACAGGTGGGGGTTGCAATGGTGCTGTGAGGCCTCCCCTCTCCTGGAGAAATCAGACCAGACCTATGAGATCCCAAGTGACACAGTAGGATCCTAAATGGGGTGCACTATAGACAGCTGGAACTAGAATCTCAAAACAGCCTAAAGCCGTATTATCAATACAAGCTCATAGTTGGTTCAATTCAAACTTCTCAGCTAGTCAGCCCAGGCAGAATCCAGGATTCGTACAACTGGCCCCACAGGAGGAATTCAGGTGCCTGCTCCTTCCCCTATACACTAGGCACAGTAACTGAATGAATGTCATCCACACAATAGGTCCCTAGTACACATGTGACAGATGGTTGAAACTAGCCGGATTAAAAAGACTGAAGTATTAACCCAATGGGTGAATGTGACAAAACATAAAAAGTGAAAAGCAATCTCAAAGCCCTCAAATCAGTACAGGAGACATCAAAATAGAGGACATTGAAAGTCACACACCTGAAATTACTGAAAAGATATTAAGCAAAATAAAGGAAAAAATACAAGAGCCTATAGAGGAAATCAGATTAGAAAAAACCTCTCAGGTAAAGAAAGAAATGATAACCTTAATAAAGTTGTTCCTCCGCATAGTGAGAGAAGACATAGTCAAAAAAAGTACAGGCCCATGGAGAGATTGAAGAAACCTACAATGAACAATGTAGAAAAAAGAATACACAAAATAAATTCAAATAAATATGTAGGAAATTAAAAATTCCATTAAAAGTTGATAAAAACTCTTGAATAAAATGGAAGGTAGTCTTTCAGACCTTGAAGAAAGGATTGTAGCTAGAAATCACAAATGGAAAGAAATATTAAAGATTTATTTAGGAAATCTTTAGGAACAAGGAACTGTGAAATAACAATTCAACAACTCCAAGATGATGCACAGAAAAAACAATATAAAGGTACTAATGGAAATGCAGATGTCAACTGAAAGAACATAAAACATTATTTGCAGGGGCAGAGAGTTTAGCTCAGTGGCATAAGCACCTGCCTTGCAAGCATAGAGTCATGCGTTCAATCTGTAGGACCAAAAACATATTTTTAAAAACCTATTTGTAGAAGGAAAAGCAGCAAAGTTCCAAAGCATGAGAATAGAATCTGACACAGTGATAAGTGAGGCATATAGCACCATAACAAAATTAATCTATTCCCAGATATATTCTAATCAGTATCCCAGAAGTTCAGGACAAAAACAGAATGCTAACAGCTTTTAGAGACAAGAAACAGCTCCTATCAGCGAAAGCCATTAGAATTATGGCTGACTTCTCAACATGAATACTCAAGTTAAGACAAACTCAGAGTGAAGTAATTCAAGTCCTGAAAGGAAACAAGTTTCAACCCAAATTGATGTGCTCTACAAAACTTTCTTGGAAAATTAAGAGAGAAATAAGATATTCCCATAACAAAGAAAAACTGAATAAATTTCTGTCCCCCAAATCAATCCTAGAAAGAATATGAAAATACATACTATACAGAGACAATAATGACAATTCCTAGAATGACAACAGAAAGATACTGCCAAGTAGGCAAGCAATTAAGCAAGAGAGAATGCAGAGAATAAACAAGAGGAAAATAATATGACAAACTTAAGAGAATACATATCAGTTATAACCATCAATGTAAATGGCCTTGCTTCACCAATTAAAAGAAATGGATTGGCAGAATGGATCAAGAATCATGATCCAACCATAAGCTATACACAAGAGACACATCTAACTCATAAGGAAACTCATAGACTGAAAGTCAAAGGATGGAAAACAATACTCCATTTGACATAAAACAGAAAAAAGCAGGAGCATTTAACATATTTGCAAAAATGGTCAAGACAGATAAAGAAGGTCACTACACACTTATTAGGGAAAAACTCTATAGGAGAGATAAAAAACATAAATATATTTGCACCAAACACAAGAGCACTCAACTATATGAGACAAATGCTAATAGACATGAGAATTCAAAACCAAATATGAATTTCACGATTATAACAGAAACCTTAATATCCCATTTTCACAAGACAGATCAACTAGACAAAAAGTCATCAAAGAAAGAACTGAAACAAACCTGTGAATGGATGGGCTGGGTGGATGTTTAGAGGATTCCATTCAACAACATCAGAATATACATTCTTCTTAGCTCCATATGGCACATTCTCTAAAATAGAGCAAATATTTCCCATAGAACATGTTTAAGTAAATGCAAAGGGATTGAAATTTTTCCATTCATATTAACTGATCATCATGCCCTGGAGTTGGAAATAGATAACAGAAGAAACTGCAAAATCTACATAAACATATGGAAGGTAAACAACACCCCCCTGAAAAAGAATGGATCATAGAGAAACTAAAAGACAAAATTAGACACTATGGATGCAATGAAAGTAATACTAACAGGGAAATATATAGCAATGAATTCTCACATCAGGAAGACAAAATGAGCACAGCCAAACAACATAATGCTGGCACCTTAAGCTTCTAGAAAAATGAAGTCAAGATCAAAGCTTATAGGAGAGAAGAAATTATAAAGATCAGATCAGTAATTAATACAATTGAGACTAAGAAAACAATACAAAGTACTAACAAATTGAATAGTTGTTTCTTTGAAAGAATAAACAAACTTGATAAAGCCCTAGATATCTTTATCGAGAAAAGAAAACAAAGAATGCAAATTCCTACAATTAGGAAGGAAAGGAGTGAAATTACTACAGATGATGTGCACATTCAGAAAATCATCAACACTTACTCTGAAAATCTTTCCTCGCATAGGTTGGAAAATACAGAGGGAAGGTACAGAATCCTAGAAAGGTGTCAATTAATACAGATGAATCAAGAAGATATAAACATTTTGAAGTACGGAATATTAGTTGCTGAAACTTAAAATGTAATTAAAATGTTACCAACCAAAAAGAGCCTGAGAACTGAAAGGAACTGTCAAGCGCTCACTGAAAAGAACCAGGATCTCTGAAGATTTTTGTACTTTGTTTATGATCTTGAGCTTTACTTTGGTAAATGTATTTTCATGTATTTAGCATGAACAGAATGAGCAAAAACAATGCTCACATTTGACAGTTTCTCTGGTGTGAGTGTTGTCAGTCAGAGGATTCTGTAAATACTACTTTTTTTGTTCATAAGGTCGTCCTTGTCTTCTGTAAATTCACTCACACTTTGTCTACTTGTGCTTTGTCATTATTGAGAGAATAGTATTAAATGTTCCACTCTCATTACTCTTTGGAGACAGGCAGTCTTTATTTTGTCTATTTTGCAGTTCTTCTTTTAGGTTCCTAAATTTTGAGAATGCTACATTGTTTTTGATAATTGGACCTTATTTTCATCATGCACTTATATTCTTTATCTTGGTAAATTTCTTTAACATCTATTCAGTCTGATGTTAATATAACTGCAATGAGGCTTCTCATTTCCTGAGATACATACTTAAGGAGTTATAAATGAGCTACTGGTGAACTGTGGGAGTTGATAGAATGTCACATCAGCTCTTCTTGATGGGCTAAATAATGAAACTCATAGCTGAGATGGCTGAGCATACATTATTTGGCTCAAGGATTTCTTCTCTCTTGTGTGACTCCCCATTTGAATGATGTGTTTGTTTCTCTTCCAACTTTTCTATCTCATCTTATTAGTACTTCTTGGAATAGTTTTGCTCTGAACATTATTATTTTTTTAAAATTGCACTCACCTATCTTAACATTTCTACTTGAGAAAATTTGTCAACTATTCTGGCTTTGTTTAGAACTCAATTACTGTCGTGAGTGTCTAGGGCACTCTGAACTCCGGGAAAGGTAAACACGCAAACACGCCTGATCGGGACACGGGGGGTACAGTGCTCGGAAAAGAAGACAGGAGAGACATGGCACCTTTACTGCCTGCACCGCGTTACACTGCACTGCACGCACAATCTTTATTTTAAGATTCATATATAGTAAACTGGATCAGTTCACAGAGCCCAGATAATTAAGTAGTGAAAAGGCATTTTTTGTGGCAAGCTACAACGTGACAGACTACAATGTTTATTCTAAACTATCTAAGTGAAGTAAATAACCACAACCAGTTTTCCTAACTTCTCTAGCCCAGGAAGAAATTCATTAGCTCAAGAATGTTGTTAATTTGTCTGCTGTTAGTGTCACAAAGGGTGGCCAGCCACTTCCTCAAGACTTCTGCAAAACAAAGCCAACTCACAGTATGGATTCCAGAGGGTGAGAGATCTCACTGAGAACAGGCATTCCTATTCTACCTCGGTCTCGCATACCAGGGGGGCTATTGTAAATTGCAGGTTAGAGGGGGTTGGGCCTACAAAGTGACACCTCATCCCCCACACTTCCTTCCTTTTTATTTTTTAACAACAATTTCCATAAGATCAGGTTATTAATAGTATTTCGTCTTATGCAATAAAAATACACAAGAACTATGGCAGTGAGAACTATAATTAAACTAAGTCCCATGCCACTTAAAGTGTGGGTTATGCTCTGCCAGATTCCTTTGGAATCTAATCCTTTCAAAGATTGAGCAAGCAATTGCGCGAATTGTGCCAGGGATTCATCATCATTTTGCTTTGCAAAATCCTTGTCAATTTGATTATGCAAAGATTCTATTTCCTCCTGGGCAGAGGTGTTTCCATTTAGATACATTTTAATCACTTCCCATTCATGTTCTGTTTGATTATAAGGTCGTTGGGTTATACAGAAAGTAGTTGAATTCCAATCACATTTTAAAAACACTTGATGCTGAAGAGCCAATATTTTTCTACCCATCCATTCAACTGTTTGTTTAAGGAGGTCTATTTGCTGCTGTAGTTTGGCATTTATTTGCCACTGAGTTAACCAAAGTTCATGAGAATTTTCATGCCATAATTCTACAACATGTTTTTCTTGCAAAGAGGTTTGTAAAGCTATTCCTGAGACTGCTGCTAGGGAGGCTACAGTTATCAGACTTAACAGTACAGCAACCACTATTCCAATAAATCTTTTTGTACATTTTAACAGATGTTTAAAAAATTCAGTAGTAACAGAAATTACTGGGTCTTGAGACCATGGTCGAGTTAAATTTACAGGCAACCAAATATGAGTTTTTTGTTGTAACAGCATAATTGTATAAGGCTTAGTGAAATTCAATGTGCTATTTAAACAGGTAAACAATTGATAATTTAAACAAGTACAAGAAAAATGTGTAAAATTAAAAGTTCCCACTAAAAAGACATAAGGCAGAGGTGCACAAACAGTAATATTATACATTTTAAACCTAGTAAAATTATAAGTAGTAGATACAGATCGACTAGTCCCTGAATAGGAAACATTGTACAAGGTTACAGGTTGCATAGCGGCTGGAATCTTCCAAGTATGATTTTGGAGGTGATGAGGGTATTCTTCGGCTGCAACAGCAGGGTTAGCGATTCCACCATCTCCCCACCACAAAAGAGGCGTCTTCTGAGGCAAGATAGGAGCTCCGTCAGTTATTTTCTTTGGATCTGGAAGACTATACACAACAGAGAGATTACATCTTGTCTCATTCCATTCAGCACATCCATTAACGAATTTTCCAAATGGTCCCCAAATAATATACCCATCAATATTTTTAGCAAATTTTCCCATACACTGTTGCCAAATTATGAGATAATAAGAAATATTTTATAAGTGAAATCAGGGCATACAGGAAATGTATCTGTATCAGGTGCTGTTAAATTTCTCCAGGTAACATTAAAGGTTTGAGTAGCCAAGGCTTGAAGCCTTGTCCTTTTGTTGCCTGCTTTTATTCCATGTTGAATCCAATACTGCCATCCCAGAGGGATGCAAGGCAGTTCTCCAATGCAAATAGGCCTTTGATTACCATAATAAGTAAAATTGAATAATGTCCCATCATCTTGATTGTGGGGGGTTAAATCAGCCCACGGTGCTGACAAAATTTCTCTAGGTGTGGTATAAAGTAAAATATCACTAGTTCCCCATTTTACAGGTTCTAATAAAGGGGGATTTGGAATATATGCCCAGTAAGAATGTGGGGGTACCTCAGTCCCCGATGCAATGGTGAGTAAGGCACATAAAGCTAAAAACAAGTTTTCAGGGTTTAAAGGCTTTCCTGCTTGAAGGACAAGCCGTTGTCCTTCTATGGTCAATTTTTTTATTTGTCCCCATGTAGGGAGGGGATTTAAATTTGGTCGCTGTGAGCGGTGGGAATTTCTTAGCTGTAATCTGGCCATGGCTGCGACAGGAACAAGCTCAGCATCCTCAGCCTCTAGCTGGTTTCGCGCTCGCTTCTGAAGGCACGGTTCCGGTTCCTGGGGGAGTTGTCTCTGGGACTGGCGAACAGGGTCTGGAGGCGCGGATCCTGATCCATCGTCCAGGGACCCACTGCTGAATTCCATTTTCTGTGGAGATATAACCAAAACCTTTCCCCTTATAGAGCAGTGTGCCCTTCTCCCATTCAGCCTCTGGGGCTGTTTTAGTCCAAATAGGTTCATTAATTACATAGGGCTGTTGTTGCTGTTCGAAATGTCTTTCAGCTCTTGTTAATATTTCACCTTGTGGTAAATTGAGAAAATTTAAAATAAACAATGCTTGATGCAGTAATGTTTTTGGACTGTTTTGCAATTTAAACAGTATTGGTATCTGAATATCCTCCTGACTCCTCCTTTTTAATTTTTTAATTTGCAACTTAAGAGTGCCATGTGCTCTTTCAACAATAGCTTGACCCTGGGGGTTATATTCAATCCCTGTAATATGAATAATATTATGGAGATCACAAAATTGTTTAAATGTTCTGCTAGTGTAAGCAAGTCCATTATCTGTTTTGATTTTAGAAGGAATTCCCATAACTGCAAAAGTCTCCAATAAATGTACAATAACATTTTTAGTGGATTCTCCCTGTTGAGCAGTAGCCCATAGAAATGAAG
The DNA here is from genome assembly GCF_034190915.1 of Cavia porcellus. NCBI lineage: Eukaryota > Metazoa > Chordata > Mammalia > Rodentia > Caviidae > Cavia > Cavia porcellus. Next base: position 50,066,002 of record NW_026947500.1, on the reverse strand, counting down.
AATAGGTATCAATAACTACATAAGAAAGCCGACCAAAAGAAGGTACATGTGTAATATCTATTTGCCATAACTCATTAGGTTGAGTTCCTCGAGGGTTGACACCTGCGGGAATAATTCTTAAATGTAATGGTCTACAAATAGGGCAGGCTTTTACAATCTGTTTAGCTTTTGTAAAAGGTATCTTATATTTAAGATGCAAATGTCCTGCATTCGCATGATTAAATTGATGTTCTTCAACGGGTGTAGTGAACATAACTAAGGAATCCACTGTATTGTTACCTGATACTAATGGTCCCGGTAACTGAGAATGAGAACGTAAATGAGTAATAAAATAAGAATGATTTCTTTTTTGAACATGTATTTGTAAATTTTGAAATAAAGACAATAAGGCAGGCTTATTAGAATATAACACAGCTGAATAGATATTTGTCACTACTCCAACAGAATAGGCTGAATGAGCTATAATATTAATAGGTTGGTCAGGAAAATCTAAAAACACTTGCAATATAGCAAAAAGTTCATTTTGTTGCACAGAGTTAAAATTTGTCTGACGTACCCAGTAAGATTTTTGAGTCCAATATGCAGCTTTATTTTTAGATCCATCTGTAAATATAGTCAAAGCTTGTGGAATTGGCTGTACAGCTAATAAAGTATTAACCACAAATTGTTGACGTCTAAAAAAATCCCATAATTTACTTTTAGGAAAATGATATGAAAAAGTTCCCATGAAATCTGCTAAAGCAATTTGTAAGGTTTCAGTAATTGACAACAAATATTCCCATTTTTCCTTAGTTAAAGGGATAACTATATTGTTTATATCTTCTCCTATCAAAGTTATAGAACGAGCTCTACCATTCATAATTAAAGCTGCAACCATATCGATATATGGTGTGACATTTTTAGATTGCTTAGTTTTAGTGAATACCCATTCTACTGGCATAGCATTCTGACCTAAAACTGCAGAGGGATATTGAAAAGTATTAATAATATATAAAGTTAGAGGCAATTTAGGATCAATCCTAATTAAAAATGCATCCTTAATTCGTTGTTCTACAAACTGTAATTCTTGCTCTGCTTTTGCTGTTAAAGAACGAGGGCTGGATGGATCTGAAGAGCCCTGTAGAGTAGCAAACAAATGCTGTAATGCATGGGTAGGAATACCTAGTGTGGGACGAAGCCAATTAATATCCCCTAATAATTTTTGAAAATCATTTAAAGTGGATAACTTATCTCTCCTAATAGACATTTTCTGTGGAATCACCTTTTGTCTAGTAAGAATATATCCCAAATAATGACTAACTTCTTCCTTTTGAATTTTATCCTGTGCTATTACAAGTCCAAATGGAGAAAAATATTGAGGTACAGTTTTTAAAATATCTTCTAAAACATTTCTATCACTATATGAAAATAAAATATCATCCATATTAAATGCTTCCCATCTAGGGGGAACTGCCGCTCCATCTACTGGCTGCGGCCTGATTACAGGGAAAGCAAAGGCAGGCTTTTCCTCGTCAGAATCCCCTAATTTTGGTAGATCAGCCAAAGCTAGCTTGGCTTTACTCCAATTAGGGTTAGATGGAGGAGGTGCAGAGGGAGCTACAGGCGGGTTCTGCTTAACGGAGAGTTGTTTCACCTCTTGTGTTAAATGCTGTATAGCCTGTAAAATTGGGCGATTGTCATAATTTGATGTTGCTGCGGCAGCTAAAGCTGAGTTGGCTGTAGCGGATTTTACTTTCGGTTTGGACGCCTTTTCACTACTTAAAGCAATAGCGTCATTTTGAACTACATTCTGCTCCTCCTCTGTGAGGGGCAATTCCTGAATAACTGGCTTAATTTCTAGTTGAAGATTTTCTACAATATGTTCATCTTCCATAGCTTTTAATAAAGAGTACACAACCGACCAAATAGCCCCAAAACGTAAAGGAATCTTCTCCTCCTGTTGCATAGCCCTTTCTATACTAACCCTTGCCTTCATCCATACTTCTACATCCAAAGTTCCTTCATCTGGAAACCAAGGATTATATTCTTTAATTGTATCAATACACATATCCAAGTCAGCTGACCTGAGCGATATGCCATATATAGATAATAAATGTTTAAGAATTTTTAAGAAAGGAGAGGAAGCAGATTGTCCCATATCCCCGTAATAAAATTATACTTACCTTCCTAAGCAACCTTCGGAGTCCCTGAATTCGGGCGCCACTTGTCGTGAGTGTCTAGGGCACTCTGAACTCCGGGAAAGGTAAACACGCAAACACGCCTGATCGGGACACGGGGGGTACAGTGCTCGGAAAAGAAGACAGGAGAGACACGGCACCTTTACTGCCTGCACCGCATTACACTGCACTGCATGCACAATCTTTATTTTAAGATTCATATATAGTAAACCGGATCAGTTCACAGAGCCCAGATAATTAAGTAGTGAAAAGGCATTTTTTTGTGGCAAGCTACAACGTGACAGACTACAATGTTTATTCTAAACTATCTAAGTGAAGTAAATAACCACAACCAGTTTTCCTAACTTCTCTAGCCCAGGAAGAAATTCATTAGCTCAAGAATGTTGTTAATTTGTCTGCTGTTAGTGTCACAAAGGGTGGCCAGCCACTTCCTCAAGACTTCTGCAAAACAAAGCCAACTCACAGTATGGATTCCAGAGGGTGAGAGATCTCACTGAGAACAGGCATTCCTATTCTACCTCGGTCTCGCATACCAGGGGGGCTATTGTAAATTGCAGGTTAGAGGGGGTTGGGCCTACAAAGTGACACCTCATCCCCCACAAATTACTACTTTTCAGTTTTACTTACTTGGACTGGTAGTTGGAACTGATCTTCGATTTTTATATGTATAGATTATCTCTCCCACTATGGGCTAGATCCCTAGTGTTGATAAATGTTAGTAGAAACTACTCTGTGTTGAATGCTCCTATAAATGCTTTAAATAAACACTTTATTAAACATTTTAAATATTGAAGTAATATCTTCAATAAGTCTTGGTAAAATCAATGTGAGCCAGTAATCATAATTTATTTTAGAGATTAAGTGAATGAGCTACAGCTCCTCTTAAAAGATGGTGCAATTGCAGTATCAGTAAACTGTGGAACTGGGATTTATGCCTACTGATACATTTCCAGAATTCATGGTCATTCTCCTTCATTTCAGCTAGTGCTGGCTGCCCATCAAATAGATTTTAACTGATACAAACAAGTTACTACTCTAGAAGTCTTATTTTTGAGATAAGATAGAGAAATTGAGAGTTGGCTCCTATATAATTAGGATGATTTAAACTTTGTCCCTTCAGGGGGAAAACCTTGAGGATTCAGTTCTTTGGGGACTTGGATGTACATTGTTGAAATCCCTAAAGACAGCATCTATTATTCTGCCCCATGGGTAAATCAATCTGCAGGTCAAGCACGGCACCTCGGTACCCAGGTCCCTCAAGATTGGGCTTTGTCTTCCTCACCATGTGCAATGGAGAGGCCACCACCATGCAGAGAGCTGACGCTTCCATCCTTACTTCTAGACAGTGATGACTTGCTGTGATGGAGTTAAGGAACATAAAAAGGATATCCTTCCAGAAGAGAGTATGCTGTACTTTGGGCCATGTGAACATTTAGAAATATGGCAGAGACTTTGAACTTTGGGACTGGGACCTCACAGCTCTGGATCTCTGGAAGAGCAGATGTCAGTGTTTTGTTTACATCTTTTTCAGAGTAAACAACTCATATGAAAGATTTTTTCTGAAATGAATTGTGTGTTGTTTAATAAAAATGATAGTATCAATGTACTGTAGTCTTGACTACAGATAATTTTAAGTGTTTTTACTTCAAAAAGTATGTCAAGTAAGTTTCTTTCCCATTTTGCAATGCGCATGTATTTCAAAACATATCATACTTGAGAAATATATATCTATACATAAGTATTGTCTACAATAAGAGAAATAATTTTTGAAAAGAGAGATGCTATCCATTAAGAGTTATAAAACTGAAAAATGTTAGATTTTGGAGAGGCATAGCATTCATCCTTTTCACATTAGAAAAGACTCAGTATGACTTACATTAAATAAATAAGAAATAGTTATTGGACAAAATATAAAACTAGTCTGCAGCACCTTTCTTATCTCCAAACATATATGCAGCAATATTTGGATGAATATAAGCAAAATATTTCTGACATGATTTAACGTCCATAATAAAACAGGAGAATGTATTGTCTCTGTGATTGTTGACAATATACTCCACACAATATTAAGCAAGCTATCATTATAAGGATAATATATGAATAAATACAGATGATGGAATTATTATGTATTGTTTGAAAATATTATAGCCTGAGCTTCTAAAATGATTTTAAATGTCTTGAACTGGTATTGCTTTTATTTCCAAAGGCTGCTTATTGATTATGTTGTGCAAGCCAGATTTTTTCATATGAATTATCTTATGAAATCTTAATATTTTAGTCATTTTAAGGAGAATTTTTACCTTTTCTCATTTGACTAATGAATCACTTAAAAATATTTTCTTGAGGGTTTTTACTGCATTATATAGTATATATTTGACGTTTCCTGTGTGTTATTATTATGAATTCAAAATAAATGTCTTAAGTATTGTTTCCATAAAATCTATGACATCTTATAAAATAGCTCTGTTATTTTAGCTCAGGCAATATTTAATTTTCTGTCTAATTTTCATCACAGCCTGCTGCCTGAGCTTTAAGGCACGCATATCATCTCTTCTCCTTGAATCATATCCTTTTACTGGAATTACGCTGTGGGGGAAATTGTGACTTTACTTCTTTTCTACTCAGCGTTCTCATTGTATAATTTTTTTTTCTTTTTCATTTTTATCGGTACCAGGGATTGAACTCACCACCGCCTATTTGCAAGGCAGGTACTTATGCCGCTGGGCTAAATCCCCAGCCCCAATCCTATAATTTTTTTATGGATCCCCATTTTACTTTACACTTATCATACAGCGAATCTTGTTCTCTCAGAGTGCATTTCTTTATGAACATGAAAAACTATCATTTTCTCTACTCTTAAGAGTGAGAAACTTTTTTCTAGTGTGCCTTTGGTCATTTCCACATCCATTTATAAGGGAGAGCAGGCAGTATATCCTGGAACATTGTCTTAGGAACATCATGACATTTGGATACTTGAGTAGGCACAGTTGTCCCTTGCGTAGGTTTTCCTTGTCTATTATGAGGACATGGACATTCATTACCTTACTGTTTTCCCCTCCAAACATAATCTCAAGTGATTTTCATTTTCCCTTCATACCATGAGTCATGAATGGTGATTCCCTGTTAAAATAATCTAAGAAGAACGAGTTTTAGATCACGTATTTGGATAATTTAATTTAACCTAGAGATCGGTGCTAAGTTCTTCAAAAGTAAAACAGACCTACTAACTAGGGATCCTATTTAAACTACCAGCTCAATAAGATTTTAAAATTGTCTTTCATAGAAGTGCTTAAACAATTTGTCCTAGTTTTGCAAACTATCTATAGAAGTTCCTAGTTTTGTTTTGTAACGAAATAATTGTCTTCATTTTTGTGACAGATTCCCTGTGACCCTAATGGAAAGAAAGAACTGGACAGCAATGGCGGAGTTTGTCCTTTTGGGTCTCACAGGTCACCTCCATCAGAAGATCACTATTTTCTTCCTGCTTCTCTCTGTTTATCTCATCACACTGGGCAGTAACTTGGGGATGATCACTCTCATATGGCTCGATCCCAGACTCCACAGTCCTATGTACTTTTTCCTTAGCCACTTGTCCTTTGTAGACATTAGCTCCTCTTCTTCTGTCACCCCCAAGACCTTATGCCATATCTTTGCAGAGAAGAAGAGCATCTCTTTTGCGGGCTGTGCTGCACAGATGTGGTTCCTCGGTCTCTTTGTGGCAATGGAGTGTTTTCTCCTGGCTGCCATGGCCTATGATCGGTACACAGCAGTGTGTAAGCCCCTCCAGTATACACTCATCATGTCCCCGCAGGTCTGTGTGCAGCTGGTCATGGGGTCCTATACCATAGCTGTTATAAGCACCATGACCCATACAGTGTTGACATTTTCCTTACCCTTCTGTGGTCCAAACACAATCGATCACTTTTTCTGTGACATTTCCCCATTGCTTGCGCTAGCTTGTGTTGACACCAGGATCAATAATTTGGTGCTTTTTGTCTTGGCTGGAGCTATAGGAGTGCTCAGCGGTGCGATCATCATGGTGTCCTATGTGTGCATCACAGTGGCCATCCTGAAGATCCAGACTTCCCATGGCAGGTGGAAGGTCTTCTCCACATGTTCTTCTCACCTGGCCGCAGTCTCAATCTTGTATGGGACACTTTTCTTCAACTACGTGCGACCTAGCTCAGGCTCATCTCTGAGTATCAATAAAGTTATTTCTGTGTTCTATACCATGGTCGTCCCTGGGTTGAATCCTCTCATCTACAGCTTGAGGAACAAGGAGGTGAAAGAGGCATTCAAGAGAAAGTTGGAAAGGAAGCGCTTTCTGATTGATGGGTGATGTAATATCTGTTTGTGTATCACCACTGATGGGTCAAAATGCACAGTAAAGATAGTCTGAGTGAATGCTTGAAGATAAGTGCTGGTCCGCCTCTTCACAGAATAACTGGGAAATATAGAACTACTTAAAGATTTGTCTGCCTCTGTCTTGTTCTCTGTGACATATGTGTGTTTCAAACTAAAAGGGGATGAATTAAAAGGGTAAACAGAAAATTATTTTAGAAGCAAATGTAGGTGAATATTTGCACAACTGAGTGTCTGAGATTTTTTATCGTGACTTGGAAACAGAAAATTATGTAGAAAGAAGAAGCAGTACAAATAATTTTAGCAGTAAAATAACAAGTGTAATGAATACTTAGGTTCATTTGCCAACAATGAGATGCTCTCCCCTGTCTGTAAGAGCAGCTCCAAATTCCAAGCAAAATGTAAGTACTATTGGTAAATGTGCCAACAAATGACCAGGCATTGACAATGACAGGAATTTCGAAAACTGCCTGGAAAAAACATCTAACCTCCTATTGGTCAAGTCATTGAGGTAAAATTAATGTGCCAGTGCTGCACCTTTCCTCATAGACCATACCTTCATAGATTTTAAGCATGATGAGAGTTTTATTTATATGCACATTCTTTTTATGCTGTTTACATGAATGGCTCTGTTTCTATTGGCAGTGGGATGATTTTGATTTACAATAGTACATTTATATGGTTTCCAACATTATATAATTGTATATTAATTGTACAATGGTAATGTTATTTAATGTGATATTTTTACATCTGCATAAAAGCATACATAGATTAAATCATGGTGTTTAAGCTTTTCCCTTTCCTGGTCTTTTCTTTTTGTTTGGAGCATTCATCTTGCTTTATTTTTTTATATATGTACGAACATGTTTACTGCTCAATGTTTGTATTCATTTTATGGAGTAGATGCAGATACTTAATGTATCTTGATTCTTTGTTCCTCTCCCTGCTGCCCTCTCTGCATCATCTGTAGATTCCTCCCTCTATTTTGTCATTACTATTGTTATTATTTATTATGAATTTTAGTTTATGTTTCTGGCATGCAATAACTACACTGGAGGTATTTGTTACATGTATATGCTTTTCTCTTTTAGAGCATCATATATTATGGTTTTGTGAATGATAGTCACCTGTTATGTTTGCAACCAGAGATTATTCCTTCTATCTGACTGTGTCTTGGTACACTTTATCTGACCTCTGTTAATCCACACTCAGTCCCAAAGTTTCATTCCAAAATTCCTCCTTTAGAAATTCAGAGCACCGAATTATAAGTAACAATACAGTAGACACTACATGAAGAATACATATGTATCAGCATTCTGCAGAATGTAAAAGAAAACAAAAATAACAGCAGTATCTATTATCGGAAAAAAGAAAAGAACATTCTTTTTGTGAAGTGTTCTGTGCTAAATGTGAAGCATGAATAAGGCATTCAGAAGTGAATCTAGAGAGACCTACTTTATATAGTAGTGGTTATATAAAGTCTATATAACATAGGTTAACAAAAACAAAGATATACATCAATGAGAAGCACAGGTCCCATATTTAAAGTGGGAGAGATATATGTAATGAATAAAATATGCTTCCTATAGGAGTGTCCATGCTGTTGGAAAGAAGCCCCAGGCTCAATATTTCAGTGCAAATAGTGAGAATAATAAAGCACTTAGACATCAAAAAAATCTTGACAAGGTAAGTTTTTACAGCTGACCTGTAAAAGCTTCCCAAGTGCCAAAGTCCTGACACATATTAATACAGCTTCTCATTTTTTCACACATCTTTCACCCAGGTCCAAAGTAACTTAGCAACTGCTTCAGCCCCTGCTTTCTGTTGTCTTTCTGCAAGGGGTGTGTCTAGTGTTACAAGGTATGCGTATCTGGCTATTTTTCTGTAGACCATATCATGAAGAAGGGTGAGAGGGTTAATCCAGCCTTGAGACAAAGTATCAAATGAAAATTGTTCAGTTTACTTGAATGTAAATTTTTCTAATTCTCTTTTTCAGCAAGAATAGAAAAGAATATTTTCCCTAAACTACCAGGTGTATGCGTGTTTCAGAGACCTTATACCTGATCTCGTGTGTTGTAAAGTGCCCCCATTGCAGCTAATAAGACTGAATATGAAGCATCGTTCCAAATCTTCTGAAGCCAAGATGCATCTTTAGTGATCAAGCTGCTGAATTAAGAAGAAGAGGAAAGAACTCTGCTGCAAACTTCATGTTTTTGTGGTGGTTTTAATTTCACAACTCGACTGTTTTGGAGTCTACAATTCCTACTGACTGTAGGAAGTTGAGATCCATCCAAGTAGCTTATGCTATTGAGCTTCTCCAAAGGCTGGTGTCTCTCTGAGTAGTTTATCCATTTATCCACTGATGGACATGTGTGATGTTTCTTTCTTTAAGTTATGGCAAATAATGGTGCTATGAGTATCAGTCAGCTTTGAAACCATGCAAAGGCAAAATAAGCATTTCCTGCCAGGATGAGAATGATAATTATGAAACTAACCCGTTTGCATAAGAACATCCATTTAACAGTGTAACTAAGCATCTGCTGGAGCAAGAGTGGTGAACAGAGCTTTTCCCTGAGGGTGTAGCTCAGTGGTAAAACACATGCTCAGCATGTGCAGGACCCTACTTTTGGTCTTCAGCACTGTAGAAAATGAATTTTTTAACCAGCATGCAGAGTGTACACGTCCCAAGAAATCTGGGGAGTTGCTGGGAGTCATTGAAACTGGAAATTATCCACATGCGCAGGGCTGTAGCATGGCCGAGGCATGGCCTTCCCCAAAACAAGCAGTGCCCAGATCAGCCACGTGAAGAAGATGCTCAGACAAGAAAAACAGAAGGCCCCTAGACAATCTGAGCCATGGCAGCTGGGCTGAAATTGACATCGTCCTCCTGAGGGTATAAAGAAGTGTGCTATGGTGGTTGAGCAGTTCCTTTCCTCCTGTCAGGCGGGCATGGGCTCCACCCCAGCTTTGTCTCTTGTTTTTCTCATCCTCTCTGGTCCTTTACCCCAGGAACCTCAAGAGCCTTACAGATCATGGCAGGGACTAAAATGGAGCTGTGGGCCACTGGGCAGGCAGGGCCATGGGCAGCCTCCTCAGGCGCCGCCCAGAGAGGAGCACACAGAGCAGGTCTGAGCTGGGCTTCGTGTCCAGTCCTGGCAACACCGCCCTGCTCTTGCCTTTGCTGTGACAGCCTAGTTTGGCCCAAGTCAGCCTCCCGAACATTCAGCCCAGAGGGTTCCCTGTGGTGAGCAAGCAGGATACTGAAAGACTGGACCTCCGCTAAGCATTCATGGACTGGTGGCTGGACAGCAGTGCTTAGACATTACTAAATGGAAAGGGCGCCCCCTTCTTGGCCTCCATTATTTCTGTAAGATCAGTTTCCTTAAGATAAATGATTTTATCTGAAATGAATTTATTTATTCAAACTATAGCGACATTTTAGAGTCTCCGGATAACTATTTTGGGATTTTTTTTTGCCTTTTACAAATCCCACTCTTCTTAACATCCTGAGAAATGCTTTCTCCTCTTAAGCTAAGCATAGAGTTCATGTTCTCTGGATATTCTGTGCAGAACTGTAACAACTCTACTTAGTGATCTGTGCAAAAATAAATAATAAAAACAGTAAGTATGTATATCCTATCATATTTCACAGCTTTAAAGGAGTTTTAAATTTTTGATACGTGGAAGTTTTGATACATGATCATAGCTCTCTATTAGGTTTTCCCTACAACTTTAAACATAAGAAAATGCAGTCACATCTTTACAGCGTTTCCTAACATCATTATTTGTACTTACTGGTCATGATCTGAGGCAGCTTTCAAAGCAAAGATGGACCAAAAAATAACACTTCTTTCCTCATGCCCTTCTCATTTTTTTCGCATAAAGCAAAGAAAAAGCACAACTAGGGCAGGACATTTAGCTCAGTGGCATAAGCGCCTGCCTGGCAAGCACAAGGTGATGAGTTCAATCCCTAGCCCTCCCCCCAAAAAAAGAAAAAGCTGATCACTCTGTCCATTCTTAATTTTATCTCAAGTAACAGGCAAGACCTATATCTCTACCTTAGTTTTTCTGCTCCCACAAGACAAAGCTACAATCGTCTTCACAATATTTTAGTGTGAATTTTCTTCTGTCTTTAATAATAAATCACACATTTTTGGAAGATCTGTCAGGCAGGTACTTCTTTGGGAAAATCTGTTAGCATCTGTATTGTTCCTTCCTTCCAACTCAGGCACATGGATAAAGAGCACCAAATCCCAGCATCAGCAGCCAGTGGAGTGGGTTTTCGCTGGTAACCGGGGTGTCCCCAGAGCTCACGATTCTGGGATTAACACAAGCCCTACATCCTTAATCAAACAGTAACCATCTCAGTTGTTTGGCTGAATCACACTGAAGTCTGTTTAGGAAGTGTGATCGTGTCATAAGACGTCACCCATGATAAAATCAAACAAAATTAAAAATCAGAAAAAGTGATACACAGATGTAGGGTTTAGGATGGTACTGTAACATTATTGATAACAATAATAAAATTAAGCGATGTTGATAACAATATAAATTCATGCTTTCAGTGCTTATTATTTCTTAATGGATGGATATAATACTTCACAAACTCTCACCATTTTACATTTTAATGGTTTCATTATGGTATGTTGTTTTCTGCTTCAAAATAATCTTTTACTGAACACCTTGCTCTGAAACCCTTTTCCAAAATACAAGAAAAAGGGCTGGGGATTTAGCTCAGTAGCTCAAGTGCGAGGTGGTGAATTCAATCCTTAGCATTAAAAAAAAAAGAGAGAGAGAGAGAGAGAAAAAGAAAAATGATCTTGTCATTATGAACTCTAAAACAAATACTATTTCTACATGCAAGAGCAGATTTAAAGTGAAAAATCATACAGATAATTACAGCTTCAACATCCTTGCTCTCACCTGACTCAATACATGATTAAAGTGTATAAGTCACTTGAACATCATTTTCCCTACAATTTGAAAGCATTCATTATAAAACCAAGATATAAATGTTGTTTAAATTTTGACACAGTTTCTAGTGAAATAATTTAAACATTTACCTCTAACATTTTTCTTACAAAGAAAAAAATATGTTTGCATGCTTTGATTAATTACTGCAGAACATATTTTTTCAAGTACATTTTCTTAGTTATGAGAAATGTTACAGTAAACTCAAGAATTAAGAAGGACTTTTAAAGCATGGATGATGATGTACCTGGAGATAACAGCATAAAGTAAAGCAATTGCCACAGGCCAAACAACATAGCCAAAGTAACAATGATAGAAAAAGCTCTCCTGGAAGCAGCACCAGGAGCGGAGCCCCAGCAGACTGGAACAGCCAAACCCCAGCCCTTTCCAGCACATGGGCTAGCAAACAAGAAGTACCAGCCCCCTCCCGATGCTGTAAGCAACAGGCTTATCCAGAGAAACACAGGCTGTGGTGAGAGCTATGGAGGTGAAATGCAATTGGTGTTGTGGTGTTTCACTAACTCTGCAGGTCTAGGGCCGGTGGTCTGGCCATAGGTTCAGAGGATAGTGGTACACAGAGTGACATCTAGGGGTGTCTCCCTCTGAGGGTTGCAGCCTGTGCTGATCCCCTGTGGGCTTGTTCTGGAAGTCCTATAAGCAAGGAAGATGTGAAGCAAGGAGGATACGAATGAGCAGTAGGGATGTTGGAGATACTGTGGCATTTTGAAGAAGCAGTGATGAAAATAACTGTTCTTTATTACTTGCAGTCTGACAACTTAACCTCCTTCAAGAAACTTGCCACAATCGTGCTTTCATTGTTTGACTGCTTGATCATTTTTTTCATCCCTAAATCTTGTAACCTGGACAACTAATTTGAAGATAACAATATGCAGTATAACGACAAGTGTATATTTACTATTTTGTTTTGAAATTCTGCATCATCGTTTTTATTCTTTATTGTCATTGGTTTTGTCATTTTGCTTTTAAAACTAAAAACAAAAGACAGCCAGCAACCAAAATAATAGAAAGGCAATTCCAATCTAGAACAAAGAAAAGAAGAAAGAAGGAAACAAAGAAAGAAAGAAAGACCCTCACTGAGTTAGGCATCACCATACCCACAAGGCCTGAGGCTGGGCTCAGTGGTAGGAGCTTGCTGAGCATACACCAGGCCCTCTGGCTGTCAGCTCTCTCCTGAAATCCCAGTTAGGGGAGACTGAGGAAGAAAGATTGCCAAAAGTTTGAGGTCAAGCTGGTTTGCCCAGCAAATTGAAGCTCAGCCTGGACAACAGAGCAAGATTCTGTCTCAAAAGCAAACACAAGGCCCTGCATTTGAATCCCCTGCTTTGTTAAAAAAAAATAAAAATAAAAATACGACCCTAGATTCACAACACTTAAATAGTGGATTCAGTCTGAACTTAAGAGACTCATTCCAAAACAGCAGAGTTCCTTGCTGTGCAGAGCTGCTGCCACTTTCCTGTGTATTCTGGCAGCACACAAACCTGCAAGGAGACCAGTTCTGGAAAATCACGCACACTTAGCGCGAGGTCCTGGTCCAACATATTTGCTGATTATACTGGAAACTTTTTACTAGGAAGCAGTAGCTGTGTTTATAGTTCATGAAGCGATTCTGTACCTGAAAAATAATTCAATCTTCACATGCAGTGCGCCCAAAACATACAGTTTCTCTACTTACATCTCTCTAATCCTGGATTCGCATCACTGTAAGTGCACCTGGGATCTGCTACCAGTGAATTGGAATGAGGTCTGTTTGCTTCATTCCTGTACAGAGCAACAGGATCGTGCCTAGCACACAAAAGCTCAGCAATTATGTGTTAAATAAATGGATGCATCTGGCCTTTTGGTTTTAATTCTGTACTTGTTTTAGTGAAATCACAGTGCCTTTCTAATATCTCACACAAACAGTACAGTTTCTGAAGAGGGAAACTCATAAAGTCTAAAAACATGCTCAAACCTCCTGAATCAGACTTCTATATGGGATATGTCTTTCAAAATTACATTTTAATTGAACAAATGGTTTTAAAGTTATAAAAAAAAAACATGCACCTGAGCTGGTCATGACTTTGTATGCCTATAATCCTAGCATTTCAGAGGCTGAGGCAGGAGGGTTGCTGTAAATTCAAAGCCAGTTTGGGCTACAAAGTGAGTTTAAGGCCAGCCTGAACTGCAGAGTGAGACCATGTCTCAAAAAAAAAAAAAATTCACTCACTAGAAAATATGTCAAGAAAAATCCCAAAATTAAAAGTGGGTTCGAAAAGACTAGACTACTAAATAATATATTTTTGATATAAGTAAATGTTAGACCAAGGAATTACTGGCACACACACACACACACACACACACAAAAAAAAAAAAAAAAAGATTGAAAAGGTATTTCCTAATAAATCAGGTAGCTGAATGAAAAGAGAAAAGAACTTCAGCAAAGAAGAATTTAATTTGGCCTCTGAGCCTGCCTTCTCTTTCCATGGAGGTTCAGAAAGCTCGTAATGCTTCTACCGACTTAGCTTCTCTTTTCTGGCTTGCAGAGTTCTCTGGAAATACAACTGTCTCTGTCAGGCTTCACCATCATCTGTTACAGAAGTGCTGCAGCACCTGCCCCTGAAGAGTATTTCAAGAGCGTGGTGGACATTAACATTTAATACTGCCATTGCTACTCATGTGTGAGTGTTCTCTCACGAAGAGGAAGAGAACACTAAGTTTCTAGAGCTTTTTGCAAGTTCAAGGATAAATACAAAGACAGGAATGCAAAAGACAGATATTTGCCAAGTATGCTAATCCATGAGCAATGTTCAAAAATGAAAAGAGCTCTAAAAACGACAGCAGTTTTCATTCATTTTTGAGAGCAGCGAAGGACACACTATGAAAAGCGTTGGTACTTGACTGAACCCAGCCCTCCTAGTTTATCGCTGCTTTGGTGACATAAGGAGCACTGGATGACTCAGAACTCCTGTGTACTTCTAAATCATGCCATGGCGAAGTTTATAATTTCTCTTTAAAGTACCAAAAGTGAAAACGTTACAGTAGGTGCTTGATTTCACATTTTCATGCGTTCTGAACTTCAGAGAATCTGAGGGAAATTCCAGTACTTTACCATGGACTAAATGTGCATAGGGACAATAAGTCATAATGTGTGTAGTTTCACAATCTACACAATGTACTCGTGGGCTCTCAGAGGACAATTTCAGTGTTTGTTCACCTCACACTGCCATCTAGTGGCCACTTCTAATAACACCTGAAAAAAACATTTGAAGATGGCGTAACCCCTTTCTGGTAGCCATAGCAACGACGTAAACAGAGTACTGAAATCTGCGTTGGTTTCTTCTCTCCACACCTTTCTTCCTCTCTCCCTTTCTCTCCCTGTGTCTCTCCCTCTGTGTCTCTCTCTGTCTGGGTCTCTTTTTTTCTCTCTCACTTTCTCTTTCTCTTTCTCCCACTTTCACATACATACACATGCACCATATCTGAATCTAAAAGCATAAAAATTAATGTTTAAAAAGACTTTGTACGGATGGTTTCTGCAATCGGTAAAGGAAACAGTGAACACAGCACACTGCTTCCGCTCTCTAGGCTTCTAGGTCACATAATCACCCAAGTGTGTGCCACCCCAGCAGAGGCCCGGTTCCCTTCTCCTGGACTCAGAGCTGGTGGCTGGGGCAGCTGCCCCCTCTTCACCTGGGCCTGGACCCTGAGGCCTGCACCTCCCCAGCTGTGGGCAGAGCCCCTGATGGAGAAGCAGAAATCAGTGTCAGAGACAGTGACTGGGCAGATGTGGCTGTAGACTGGACGGAATTTGGGTCACACGGAATCTTCTTTCCTTTAAGGTATAAAATCCTAGCAGGGAAAACAAGTGCAAACCTTCTCGTAACTGTGTTCTTTTCCAATGCACCACAGCTAAAAGGCCTAAGCCTTGTCTACTACCCCAGATTGGCTTAAATTTGATAGAAAATCTAAAATAAGAGGTAATTAAGTAACTTTGTTTATTCTCCTAAAACAAGTCAAAGGTAGCCAAGGCCAGACTGAACCTGCTGATCCACAGTGACAGCATCCTGAAGACCGCCTTGTGGCACAGGATGGCGGCTCCAGCTCCAGCCATTTAATCTGCATTCCTCAATGAGAGAGCACAAGTGGCAGAAAAATGAGTAACCAGAAAATCTAAGGAGACTTTCCAGATGCTCCTCAGAAATTTTCTGCCTAAATATCATTCACTGGTCAGCACTTGCGAATGGGATCAAGCCACCCAGAAAGGAGTGTGGAAAATGCAGTCCTTTTTGTTGACTGCAATGTGCCCTGCTGAACTATGGGGCCCAGGGCAGCAAGAAGAAAAGCCTGGGGTTCTGTGCTTTGGTTCAGCTCTTTCTCTCCCCAGTCGTTCTCTTTCCTGGCTGGTCCCTTTACCATGATGATGTTCCTATGAGAGCTAAAAGCCTAAATCTTGCCTCCGGGGTCCTGAGTGAGCAGATCAGCCCCACAGGGCTTTCGCTGCTACAATGAAGCCCTGCCAACTCCAGACACAGCCCTGGGCTGCCCTGAGGGTTTGTAGGGCCCCAGCTCTGCTGGTTTCACCCCGTTCATCTCTCTGCCTCCCAGGGAGCTCAACCCATCCTGGAGCAGTGTGTGTACCACAACGCTCTTGGAGCATGAGGACAGAGCTCAAGGCCAGCGGTCACCCCTAGGGGACTTTTAGCATGAAGATCATTTTATCCAGCAAGGCTCCTATTTGGAAAAATATCAAATGGAATTTAACTTACGTTGAGATCTCTAGGATCAACCGGGGATGTAGCTCAGCGGCATATCTCCTGCCTCGCAAGCATGAGGTCGTGAGTTTGATCCCTGGTATCAATAAAATAAAATAGCCAGAATTATGATTCACTTTAAATCACCTTAATATTATCTTGCTGTTGACATAGTGCATATATACACACAGAAAAAGTGCTAGAGGATAATAAACAATAACTTTGGCTTAATTGCAAAAAAAAATTTCATAAGTGAAGCAGACATCCTGAGCTACATGCAGCCACTTTGTTCAGTAAAGCTATGTTTTGCTCTCTTCCACTGAATTCAACTAAATCATACAGTTTGTCATCGAGTTCAAACTTCTGTGCTAAAACCACCTGTTACATACAACCATACTCACTGCACAGTATGCCCACTATTCATGGCCTTCAGCAAAGATTATCTCTTTCCTGTAACTGCTTTTTGCCAACTCACAAACTTCAAATCTTACATCAGATTGGAGATTACTCCTCTTGGGTCTGCTAGCATCAGTAAAATTTCCTTTCTTCTCCTGAGCTCCTGGATACCATTGACTCAGTTTTTCCCACAATGTAAGCACATATTTTGTTTTCAAAATCCCATGGTCCTTTTAAATAAATGATTAAATTAATATTCCTGGATTTCATATGTATGATACAAGTATACATGATTAGAAAAATGGCTGAAATAAATAGTTCAAAGTAGGTAAGATTTTTGCTTGTGAATATTGGAATGGCACATGATTTGAGCATTTTTATGTTCTACTTTCCAAATGTCCTACAATAATTTGAGTTCTCCTCTCTCAAAAATTGAGTATTCATTGCTTTTCCAAGGCAATATTGATGACAAATTTAGACAGATGCATTATGTACTCTTTCTAGTTGAAATCTTTTCTATGTTTTAACTTAT
Organism: Cavia porcellus; assembly: GCF_034190915.1. Lineage (NCBI taxonomy): Eukaryota > Metazoa > Chordata > Mammalia > Rodentia > Caviidae > Cavia > Cavia porcellus. The sequence continues at coordinate 50,048,813 of NW_026947500.1, read as the reverse complement.
ACATTCAATTAGATAGCCACCTGGATATGTTTAAATATTTTCCTCAAATCAAAACTATTGCCTCACTTTCTCATTTTACTTTGACTAAATTTATTGTGCATTTTATATACACGATTGTCACTCTCATAATGGGGACTTTGTACCTGTACGTGACTTACCTCAGTTCCCTCTTTTTCCCATTCCCTTATCCTCCTTTCTGTTTCTTTTCCCCTCCTTATTTCCAAAGCTTTGTTTCTTTTTTTCTTTCTTTTCTCCATTCTTTATTTTCTTTTTCTTTATTGCCCCCTCCACCTCCCTAGTTCCTCTTCCCAGTTGAGCATTTTCTTCATATTTTGTAATATCTAGAACACATTCTTGTCTTACTTTAGAATTTTGTATTCTCACACCAGAGAAACAGAGTAAGATTTACACGTGTGTGTTTACTTTTCTTCACTTACAAAGAATATAGAGATCTCTCAGGTGTGTGCTCCATTATGGCTGAGTAGTGCTCACTGAAAAACATGATAAAATGCATATTCCAGGGCCTCTAGGCAGGAAGCGCATTTCTCCCTGCCCTCACTGGTGCTCTTGGCTGTTCTCTGCAGAATGACTGAATCCTGCTTCCCAAACCTCCAAATGTCCCTGGCATTGGCCTGCTCAGCAGAGCTTTGAAGACCACAGTCGCTGGCCCTGGTGCTGAGCAAAAGCAGCAGCCCCCTCCTTCCAAGCAGGACAAGGCTCTGCTCCTGGGTGGGCCCCTCGCACAGCACCTATGGGCTTGGTGGTCCATGCGGGTTTCAGGGTGTCTAAAACAGAAGGCCCCAGTCCACTCTTCAGCGGGGAGAGCTGTCTCTGCTACACTGGGACTCACAGCCGGCTCAGCAGTTCCTTTCCTTGACAGAAACTCCTGCTGAAATGGTGAGAGAAACTTGCCTCCTTTGCTACAGCATGAAATGTGATGGCGTGTACTGTGGCAACCTCTGCAGAAGTACTGGATGCTGTGAGCCAATGAGGACTCTGGGGCCTGACTCATGCCTGGCTCCCTCATGTGCCCAGAGGTCCCTGCCCAGGTCAAGGGTTCCCCAGGAAAGACACTGGAGTCCCACCCAGCCCTGCCCTGAGGACTCACCTTTTCTCATAATGCTCGATGACCTCTGTGTGCTGTGGGGCTCACAGAGGCCCCGTGGGCCCCATGTGTAACCACAGCTGCCTGGACCCCAGTTATCAGCACAGGAATCCGAATGCCTGCTGCTCAGTCCTCTGAGCAGGAACACTTTGTTTGGTTCTGTTTGTTTGTTGAGTGTTGTGATGATGCACATTCTTCCTAAAGCAAATTCTCTGGAACCTGCACCAGCACTGTGAGTGCTGCAGGCCCTGGAGCAGGTACTTGGTCCTGGGCCTCCCTTTGCTGCCAGAGCTTTAGTCCTGGAAACCAGGACCACGATGGGTGATAGACACTGGGAAAGGAGAAGGACATGTTCAGATTGGGAGCAGAGCAAGGATGGGAAGGGCGAATGGAAGAGAGGGGAAAAGAAAAAGGCAAGAAAAGAAAAAAATTTAAATAGCTTTTGTAAGTAAGGAGGGGAAGAGGGGTTAAAAGCGAGGAAGGGAAAGGGGTGTAAAAGAAGAATAAAGACATATCAAGTATAAATAGAAATTTCCTATGATCAGTGTAACAATATAATGAATTATTTTTTTAAAAAGAAGGAATTAGGGTGTATTATGCACATATACCAGTTCTCCAGAAGGAATGTAAATGGTATGCATGACAAACATGTAATAGTTAAAAAAACTACAAAAATAATTAAAAAATCTGGAAAATGCACACACACACACACACACACACACACACACACACACACACACACGTTTGTGTGCATACACGCACACTCCAGTCCAAAGGAAAGGCTTACAGGAACCTGGGCTCTGATGCCTGTAGATTCAGGCACCACCACCATGCAGCATTGCCCCCAGAGACAGGAGCTCCTGCTGACTCCCACGGGGTCAGAGGAGGGCCGCAGTTCAGGGACTGTGCTGGACCTTCTTACAGCAGAGTGTAGAGAGAAGGTGTCTGGTTCAAAACCACAGTGACCACAGGTTCTGGGCAGCTGGGCTTGACACACTGGGAATGAGGTTCGGACTCCTATTTTCATTCTCTGAAGAAGGGAGGGACAGGCCTGGTCACCAAAATGGAGCAAAAGTAAATCATGTTCAGGTAGCTGCCCCCAGGTCCCTGGGATTGGAAGCATTGCTGAGCAGCCCAGGCTCATGGGCAGGTGCCAGCTCATTTCCTTTGCTTGAAAGCTCCTTTTCTTTCCCATCTCCTGTCCTGCATAGGAATTCAGCTGCTCTGTTTAAAGGAAATTCCATGGACGATGGGCCCCCCTATCCCAGGACAGCACGCTGGCTCTGTGCACATAATTAATACATGTGAAGGTGATTCTCATTCAGGATGGAGTTCAGGCATCCAGAAGCCTGAGGAGGATTCTGTGTTTGAAAAATAAGAAATATCCAGAAGGTCAGGCCACTGAAGCTTATTGTAGCCCCAGAGTAACCTCACAGAGGGGCTGGGGATTTAGCTCAGCGGCATAAGCACCTTCCTTGCAAGTGTGCGGTCGTGAGTTGGATCCCTGATACCAATAAAAACAACAACAACAAAAAAATAGTACATGAACCTCACAGGTAAGGAATACCAACCCAGATGGTGCAGGTATAAAATCCGTTATGCTCTTTTGCTACTTTATATAAATAATAGTTCTAAGTGATACTATGTTGAATGAGGTAAGTAATAGAGAAGCAATTCAAATCTGCAGATATCACAAATTCTGATGGTGTCACAGAGCAATGGCCCACTGCGGTGACACAGCCTCTTCATGACAGGGCAGAGAAACAGAGAACTGTACTCCAGTGGATATGTGTAGACCATGCCTGACAAGAGGATGCCTCTTAGACCATAACCAAAATCTTCACAATTTTTCTAATAGGAGAGAAACTAATAATTTTTTTTTAAAAAAGAGGCCTCTAAATTATGCTATGAGCAGCATGTATGTTTGTATATGAGATTTCTCCTTCTGAAATCCCATCACTTACCAGAAAATGGACAGTACAGGTCACCATGCCGTGCTCAGTCAGCCAGACCCAGAAAGGCAGGTGTACGCTGACTCTCACCTTTGGAATTCATGGGGTTGCAGAGAGAATGTGAAAGTAGAGGAGAGACTATTATGGGATGGGGTGAGGAGGGGAAGCTCTGGGAGAGATACAGAGGGATCAGGTCAGATAAAAGCATCTTACATGCATGCATGAAAAGGTTACAAAAAAGGTTATGAAACCCATTATTTTGTATAACTCACATGCATTCATAAATTTTAAAGGTCTGAAAAGCAGATAGCAAAATAAAAGTTAGTAAACAAATATGCCACCCACCAAATTCTAGAAGGGCTTCAGCAATTTTGCATAGTGACCTAGTAGTCTAACTCGGCATGAAAGCAGTTCCTCTGACACATATTTGTTCCTGGATGAAGAAGTTGCTTTTGCTGATCATCCTGCCTAGGGCCAGGTGAACCTCCTTGTTCCTCAGGCTGTAGATGAGAGGGTTCAGCATGGGGATGACCATGGTGTAGAACACAGACACCACCATGCTGAGGTCCAGAGAATAAATGGTGCTGGGCAACATGTAGATGAAGAAGGGTGACCCATAGAAGATGCAGTCAGAAGATGGGGTGGGAGGAACAGGTGGAGAAGGCTTTGCATCTCCCATTGGCAGTGCTGATCCTCAGGATGGCAGCAAGGATGAAAGAGTAGGAGGTGACAATGATCAGGCTACTGAGGACCAGGATAGCACCAGCCACAACGAAAACCAGCAACGCGTTGATCTGAGTGTCAGCGCACACCAGGGAAAGAAGAGGAGGCATGTCTCAGTAGAAATGGTTGATGATGTTGGAGCCACAAAAGGGCAGTCAAAAAGCAGCTTTCATGTGAGTCCTGGTGTTCAGGAAGCCAGCACGTAGGGTCCAAGCACCAGCTGAGCACAGAGGCTCCGGGACATGGAGGTGGAGTACAGTAGTGGGTTCCAGATGGCTATGTAGCCGTCATAGGCTATGGACACCAACAGGAGACACTCGATGGCCACAAAGAACCCAAAGAACCACTGCTACGAGATACAACCCAGGAAGGAGATGGCTTTCCTTTTGGAGAAGTCTCTGAGCATCTTAGGGCTCATGACAGAATGAAAAGCAGATGTCCACAAAGGACAGGTGACTGAGAAATAAGTATATGGGTTGTGAAGGCAGAAATCGTCTCAGATAAGAATGATCATGCCAAGATTCCTGTTGTGCTAATTTGGTAAAACAGCAGAAAGAGCAAGAAAAGGACGACCTGAGACTACGGCTGGCATTTCAGGCCAATGAAAGTAAATTCTGTGATCTGCATGTAGTTCTCTTCCAATATCATTTGGTTCTTTGTCTAGAGTTGGGAAAAAAATAGAGAATGGATAACACATTGCCATCTAAAACAATAGCCACCCACAGAAAAATAAATATATGAGGAAAATGTAGAATTGTTGATTTAAAAAATAGCATAAAATACTAGCAAGTCAAATATACCACAGCCTAAAGAGTAATTTAACTTCAGTGATTTAAACAGAAAATTGGAGTTTAAAAATGGTTCAAGATTAGAATACCTATGAAGTTATTCACAACTCCTCGAGACCTGAAAAAAAAAGAGCACTATTTTCTAAACTTTGAAAGAGGGCCGGGTAATTATTACAGCGGTGTAAGTGCCTGCCTTGGAAGCGTGAGGTTATGAGTTTGATCCCTGGTACAAAACAAAACAAAACAAAACAAACAAACAAACAAAAAAAAAACAGAAAAAAGAAATTTGAAAGAGAACCTAATAAAATCCTGTTCTCAGAAAAGCTTTCCAGACCAGAAATAAAAAGAACTATTTAACTTGATAAACAGAATCTTTCAGAAAACACACTTGTGGAGTGGCAAATAAGAGAAACATTCATGTATAATCACAAAATATAAAGTCGCCCATAAATTCTTTTTTATGTGCAATAAAGATGTTTATTAAATGGTCAGAGATTATAAATTCTAAATATTGTTTTTTACATGGTCAGAGATTATAAATTTTAAACACTGTTTTTAAAAAAGACTTGTAAGAATTTTAGAAAAAGTAAAATGTTAAAAATGACTGAATTTCCTGACAAAATGATCTTCTACAAGAAAATCTAGAAATGTCAGTTAAGATACATTTTTTTAAATATGAAAGATTTCAACGATGTAGTTGAAGATCAATATGAACGATGTGAACATAAATTGTAACAGGAAAAGCCATGTACATCAGTTTGAATTAAGAAAACAACCATGAATAAGCTTGACAACAAATTTGTGAGATCTATGTATAAATGCACATTGTGACTTATTGAAGTAGAGAAATGAATAAATGAATGAAAAGTTATGTACAGAGCCTACTCCACCCCAAAGGTATATGTCAGGAAAAGAAAAACTTACATTAGTATGATAATGGTAAATTTATTGAGACTGATAAAAGTTATCTTCGCCATCTACAATTATGAGAAGTGCTCAACATGGAGACCATGAGCGTCCAGACATTTGTTAATACAGCAAAGTGTTGAAGGGTCTTTACATTTTTTGGCAGCCTCTGTGTATCTTATGAATCAAAAGACTCAGCTCATTAAGATTCATCCCTCTTGACCCTCTGACCGTTCTCCATGCTGGTGTAGGTAGCAGAGCCACGTAAAGCCACGGCATAGTTACTGGGAAATAGTATCTCTCCCATGAGTTCACTGCTGCAGTAAAGTATCCTCCCAGCACTTCCCTGTGCGTGGCTACTTACTGCTTCCTTACTCCATGAGAAATCTTATCTTCTAAAGCAATGTGGATCTAAGTTTTTTGATTTGAAATAATGTCAATCGACGAAATCTATCTTTGACATCTGGAACAGCTGTGTCACTTTTATGTGGTAAAACAGGCTCAGCTCTCAACACTACTATAAGAATGCCAGGCGAGGAATTGCAGACACTCTGTGGCACATCTGTCCTGACTTTGTGGTTTCCAAGGAAACAGAGGCTTGGTCTGCTTTTCTGTTTGGACCCATTTTGGACACTTTTACAGACACACAACCCTGCTTTGCTATCAACTTTGTAATATTTTTCTTGACAAAAACCTTGTCTAAAGTTGACACTCATCATGGCTGTGAGGACACCACTGTTCCTCTGTTTTGCAAGACGTTCAATGGTTTGTGGGTATGCTGTCTGTTTCCTTGCCAAGGGTCACTTAGCTGATTTGGTCAGAGAACTGGCTTGCCCCTGGCTCTCTTATTCTAAAGGGCTTATCAAATTATTTGGTAAACAATGCAATTCCAAACATCTTTAAAATGTTTTAATGAAACGACCTAAACTAAAATTTATGAAAAAATAAAGTGCTGGAAAAGAGCCGAGAGAGTTTTGAAAAGGAAAAGAAGAACATTTCCAGTCTAGATATCAATGCAAATTATAAAGACAGTATCATTAAACCAAACAGTAAGATGCTATTCCCACAGAAAAGCTAGGAGCACCGCAAGCTGACTTATTCACATACATCCAGTGACCATGAATAAAAGCTTCTTTTAATAAAAGGAAATCAAAGTGAATTCACCACAAAATGCACTACAGTATTTTAAAGAATTTGACAAAAACAAATGATTTTGAAATTCCATCCCATAGTACTTTAACTAAAAAAGTCCTAACTGTAAAAACATGAGAAAAAATAGGAAAGAGTAAAATGATGACTTTGTTGTAGGCATGGTCTTAAAAACATACAAATCATTAACAGGAAAATGAGATACATTGTATTACACATAGTTTAAATATATGTGTGCCAACATGCACTCTTACATAAAGTTATTCCATTCAAATAGGAGTAATAGTACACCACATGTTACATGGGGTCAAAATAAGAACATACAGAGAATGCCCAGAACTGTTGAATAAACACAGCAGATACTCACGGGATTGCAGGGTAGAAGATTTATAACGCCATGTAGGAAGAGAGGAATCTCACAGCCCTGTGTGCTGCCAGAAGCCAAACTCTCTAACAATCACAGAAACCAAATTGAAACATGAATATTATACATTTTCATCCATCAAATATAGTGTTAAAAGATAAGAATATCAAACTACTGATGAGGCTGTGAGAGAAAATTCTAAAATAGCACAAGTCCAAGGAAAGGGGCTCTATTTGACAATTTTCCACTTATTTCCACTGAAAATTATTATAGTCTAATGACTCAGAAAATCCTTTACTTTGTTTCTGCCATTAAGAAACACAGAAGAGAACAAACACAATGTCCATTTCACTATTGTCTACAGTGAGGAAAAACTATACTTCAAATAAATTCTTTCCAACAGAGGAAGACTAATATAAATTTTCCAGTAGTCTAAGAAACACTGTACAGAAGTTTAAAATTTGGGTAATTTTACATATATGAACCCAACTAATTTGACAGGATATATTCAAAAGAATAAAGGTAGTGTAAGGAGTACCACAAAGGATTTGGAACGTTTTTTATGCCTTCAATATTTTATTTGATTTTACTTATGTAAATTCATACATTAAAAAATAAAAAGAATCTGGAACAATATACAGCAAATTACCCATGGCCACCTCTGAAAACAGGGTGTCAAGAAATACACTTTGTTGAATAAATAAATGGTTTCTAGCTTCATCTGCAATTTTAGCTTCACTCACAGTTTTAAGGTTTTGAAACAAAAAGAGAGTAAACATAGTTTATCATCACTGTTAAAATATCCACAAGCTATCTAAAAAGAGAAGTACGCCAAAACAGTTTATTAAAGTGTTTCAGCACTAAAAAGAAGGAAAGAAAATAGCTACCATCAGTCTGGGATAGGTAAAAAGGGTGCAAGGTATGTGTCAGCCATAGGAGGTAGAAATTGCGAGTCCACTGCATTCAGAGCTCTAGATGTCTAAACTGTCAAGAAATGAGAGAAATCTAGCCCCAACCTCACCTCTAAGAATACTGAGTCTCCACGCAGCCTAACAGATGATGATGGTGTAAGCTCAGGAGGGACCCCTTAGAGGCTGCAAACACAGATCACTTTTAGTGGGTAGAAAATACAAGCTCCAGTGTGAATGTAGCCTTTGGCTTCACGCTTGTGTCTATGTAAGCTATTGACCTTGGTCAAGTCTCCTTCCCATATGTAGCTTCACCAAACAAGCTGCCCTGGGAAATTCTCCTGTAGCTCACAAGACCAAAGCCCTAGCAACAAACCCAATACCCAGTCAATGCCCTTGTAGGAAGTATCAGATGATTCCCCTTTTACAGAGCAGATGGTCAAGGCTGTAAGAGTGCTATGGGATGAAGAATGTTCTGTCCGATTTCAGAACACCTGTTCTTCAATAACAGCACTCTCCCAGGGGAAAATTCAGATCCCTCAGTGTCCCAACCAAAGTGAATCTGTTTTCTTTTACAAAATCAGTCAATGCCAAAAGTACAGTTAACAATGAAGGAGCTGTAGATAGGAAGAAAGCAGTGAGCTACTAGAGCAGGGAGTTACTGTATTTGATGGAAATTTGCTCTCATGCAAGAGCTCACACACATCTGCCAATGATGCTGTCATGAGAGTCCCTCTTACCTTCCCTGTGTCATGTGCACAGTGTGGTCATGAGACTGTCCAGCACAGTACTCATGCTAATGACCCTGATATGGGGGCCCAACAGCTCTCTCTTTGGGCACAGTCATTCTATACATGTACAGTACAGAGAGTGATATTCTCTGTACCTGAAAATGGATTCATTTTTATCAGAACCCTCTTTGGTAATTTACAGGCATTCACAGTAATGCTTGCTATATTTTGTTACACTGTTTTAAGGGATATTCTTCTATAAAAGCAAGATCAGAATACACCATAAATGTTTAAATAAAAATTATTGATGTAATAAATGTAGAATGGTGCCATGAATCCCACTCACAATTCCCTTCTTCTTGACTTGGAACCCACTTATCCCATCATTCCTGCCACTTTCTGAGGCAGTTCTGGAAGTCCTCTTTCATGAAGGTCTTCATGAGGTGATCAAAACTTTTCTGAAAGCTCATGCCAAGTGCCCTCCGTGGGGAAGCAGGCCAGAAACACATTATGGTGTGTCCTAACCCACCTTCTCACTGGCTCTGGTATCTTGTGGCTTCTGAATTTTCCACAAAGTTAAAATGAAGACAAGTGACAAATATGTTGAAGCCACTCAGGTCCTGGGGGCAGCCACACGACACAAAGACATTCATGAAAGAATGCAGAAATGCTTCCAAAAGATGGTTGAACAAAAGGGAGCATTTTGAAGGGTAGGGTGAATGGCTGCGTGTCTTTTACTGTAATAATTTTCAATTAAACACTCACTGTTCTTTCTACCACATTTTGTATGTCACTGTTTAAATGCCAACCACATGCATTCTCTCAGAGTAAACAGAGACAAAAAAGAAGGTAAATATGTCCTAAACTTACATTCTGATTAATTCTTTTCTTCTTTTGACATGACAGAAAGAACTAAACCAAAACTGGAATCAGCGTGAACTGCACTCCTTGTCAGTGTGCCATCTGTCTCCTGCCCAGCTTGTGCATCTGCATAGAGGAAAGTCAGATTTTGCAGATGGTGTATGGTTTCATTCTTAATTTTCCTTTCTGGAAGAATAAGATTCCACTCTGGAACAAATTATCTTCTTCGCTTACATAAACATTCTCCCTGGTAGTCACATCATTTGCATGTTGGGAGCTACATGTCCCCAAAGTAGCTAATACCTCCAAGACTTTAATGAAAAAGTAAATTATTCTGTCTTTAATTTTTGGAAAAGCCACTGGGATTGGTTTACTTATTTTTGATGCTTGACTGGAATTTTTTTCTTTTATCTCATCTCTTTTATAGGTAAACACATACTTACTGAGTAAAGATTTTTGTAGTGATGCAATTAAAGCTGAGGTTCCCCGAGTGAAGAAGTACCACAGAATTCTACAACCATACCAAGAGCACTAGGGCCAAGCACCTTCCAGTAGACACTGCACACCCTTCCTTGTGCCTCATACTCAAAGTGTGTGCTTTGTAGAACTCTGACACGAAAGGAAATGAAAGTAGACAGAGTGGTTTACCCAGAGAAGGATGCACATTGCAATGTCAAAATAAACACAAATGAGGTATTACAGGATTGTTACAGGATACTGGTACACCTAGGGATCCCTTCCAGCCCCTCGGTCAAAGAATAAGACAGATGCCAAAGTACAGTTAGCAATGAAAGAGCTGTTGATGGGGAAGAAAGCAGTGAGCTACTAGAGCAGTGATTTACTGTATTTGATGGAAATTTTCTCTCATGCAAGAGCTCACACACATCTGCAAACATCTATAGTGTTTGTACATTCATGAAGGGTTAAAGTTGGGAGAAAAAGAACGAAGAAGAAATGATCTGAAGAATAAGAAGTTCTCCGCAGAGTGAAAGGTGAAAAGAAATTATACCCTGCATTTAGACAGGGACAATTCTAGAGAAAGAAGACAGTGGCCATGAGGCCAGTGGCCACCATCTTTATACTCCACTCGGATGACATATCCCGGTCTGGGCAGGGCTTGTTTTGCATGTGTTTTCCAGCCTGTGATTGACAGGTCTTTGTAATTGAAAGGTCACAGCCAATGGTTCAGCTGCTTCACATTGCCCTAAACTGCTGCCTCAGATTCACTGTCATTTCTACCCTTCACCACTAAAAACTATATGAATACATTCACTGAACCCTTTGAAGAGGCTGTGTCAGTAAGAAGTTTACTCAGACAAACCATCTCCACAAACACACAGGCACTGTAGTGTAGGACATCACTGAGTCTTCATCTACCCTCATTTTCTCCTCTATTTCAGTGCAGGAAGCAAACTTACATACAGTGAGCAAAACGTCCACATAAATTTTTCCTTTAATAACTTCAACATTAATTTTCCTCTCAAATTCAGTATGTTCCTCTTTCACTGATTACAATACATTGTTTCACAGGGTATGATTTTTAGAATCTTTGAGTGAGACTACTAGACAACCATGTGATTATTTGGTGAATATGTATCACTGTAAAAGACATAACACCAATCACCCTCACATTACTCCCTCTTGTTTAAAATACATGTATCCTGTCACTAATACCAGTTTCTGAAGTACTGCTAGAAGTCCTCTTTCCTGAGTGTCTCTACAAAATGTGATTCAAACAAACAAACAAACAAACAAACAAAAGGCAGGATGAATATTGCCGCCAAATGCCATTTGGTGGAAAGGGAGGCTCTTGATCACATTGCAGTATGTGCTCATCCACCTAATTTCCTGGACCTGGTACCATGCGACTTTGGATTTCTGACTTCCAGGTCAAGGGGTCTGGGAGGAGGATGCTGGATTGTGAACAGTCACATAGAGACTGAGTCACGCCCAGCCCTGGGGTCCTCAACTCATCCCACAATGTTGGCTCCTTTCAGGACATCATGAGGATTGCTGAGGTTCTGTGGTGGAACCAGATTTCCCTGGACTCCAGTAACCAGCACAGGAATCTGCTTAGCCATCTGAGGTGAAGGAATTTTTGGTTTTGTTTCATTTGCTTGTTGATTGTGTTAATGTTTCATTATCCTCCTGATCTGATATCCTAGAAACTGACAGAAGATGTACAAGTGCTTTGCATCTTAAAGGCAAGGGTCCCAACACTGGGCCATGAACTTATATTAGTCTGTAACATGTGAGAAACAAGGTGCCCAGGAAGTAGTGAACACTGAACAGTCTAGTGAACCTCATGTGTAGCTTCTGCATATCACTGGCATCCCCACTTGAGCGCCACCTCCTGTCGCATCAGCTGTGGTATTAGATTCTCATAGGAATCTGAAACTTACTATAACTACACAGGAGGCAGCTTTAGATTGTGCTGTCCTTTAAATCATCCAGAAAAGAAACACACACTCTATTGTCATGTCTAGAAAAGTTGTCTTCCAGGAAAATGGTCCCTCATGACAAAATAGTTTGGGGATCACAGCCCTATAACATTAAACTTAGAGATTAGAAACTATTACAGAGGAGCAGCTATCACAGGCAACAAGAGGAGAAACAAGAAGCTAAACCATGCCTTCCCCTGAGCCAGCCATTGTGCTGGCTGGGAGACAAGAAGAGCAATATTCTGACCTTCTCCCACCCATATGCAATGGACTGATTCAAAGGAAGTCAGGCTGAGATGATAGTAACTGAAGTAAAAACCATAATAGTAACATAATGCATGCATTGTTTGATTGCCTTTACAAGCCTAAAACTGGTAGTCTGAGCATCTCTTTGGAAGATAATACATATTATGGCAACTGTGGGGAATTTCTTTCTGTCTTGTTTCTGAAATCCAGTGTTTTGTTCCATTTACTGTTTCATTTCATTCCTATACCTGGTAACATGAGCAACTGTTTTGAAGATCAATGTATCAACCATTGTTAAGTTCCTATCATCTTGTTTTGAAAACCTTTACAGCTATTTTCAGTCTTTGTTGCTGTTGTTGTTTTGCTTCTGTTGTTATTTTTGCGATTTTTGTACTCCTTGACTTTTCCGTTATGTCTTTTTTTTCTCTCTCTCTTAAAGAAAAAAAAAAAAAAAAAGGAAACCAGTGCTTCCGAGATCTGGCCATGGTGGAACTTAGTTATCTTATCCGACTCTCATCGTGGTAAGTGCCTCCAGTGTGGGCCATGGGGAGAATTAGTAGCTCATGGGCTGAGAATCAATTACCCCCCACTAGGGATAGATGTCTCAGCATCTCATGGGAGGATGACCATACACAATATAGCAAATATGGGGAATTTCTTTCTGTCTTCTGTTTGAATGCAAAGGTTGTTTTCAATGTTTTGCTTTGTTATGATTCTTTTGCTCTATGCAATACTCTCAATTGGTTTTATAATATTCTATTTTTGGTTTGATATTGCTATACCTAATTGACAGGACAACTATTGTGAACATAACAAGACATACCATTGTACCTATTACTACCATCCCAATATCCTACTGTGAAGTTCTGTACCAATTTCACTGCATTGTCTCGATTGGCTTTGTTCTGTCTTGTTCTGTTGTGTTTTTACTACTTTCACAATAAAATTTTTAAAAATTTTTAAAAAAATAGAAGAAAAGACATTACTGCAAATACTCATGGGGTAGGAGGAGGCAGCCAGTTAGGGGCTGCTCTAAACCTTCTTCAGGTACAGAGACCCAAGAATGCAGTCTGGAAAGAATGTTAATGGTTTAAATTCACAAAAAAGTTAAACTTTGGAAAGCAGGTGTAAAACAAAACAGCAAAGCCAATAATAAATCCAGTGTAAGTGACACAGGATTTCAAAACAATATGAAATCAACAATGGTTACCTTAATGCCTCTTGTTGTCTTCAAAACAGCTGTAGATACTTTTAGATATTGTAGAAATAGAAGAAAACAGTAGAGTAGAACCAATAAAAACAAAATAATGAATGCAATAAAGGACTTCAAAATAAGCCAATAGTAAATCCACGATAGCTACCATAGTATATCTTGTTATCTTGGAAATAGTTGCCCATGCCATTGGATATAGCAAAATCAAACAAAACAAAACACAACCCCCCAAAACAATAAAAATAATACAGGACTTCAAAACAAGATAATAGGGAATCAGCAATAGCTACCACCTTCAGAAGGAGAGATCCATAGATGTGAGACTGTGTACCGTGATCCTCTGAACAGATGATCAGATCACTGGCTCTAGATCTGCAAGGTCAGCCATACCAAGACCACTAGGGCCAAGCACCTTGCAATAAAAGACTGCACCCGCCCCCCATGTGTGCCTCTTGCTCCAAGTGTGTGCCTCATAGAACTCTAACACCAAAACAAATGAAGGTAGACTGAGATATTCACCAGGAGAGGGACTCACATAGTAATGCCAAGATAAATACAAATGAGGTATTATGGGGTTGTTACAGAATCCTTGAGTGAAAATACTAGACACGATGTGATTATTTGGTGAATATATATCACGGTAAAAGACATGTTAACACCAATCACCCTCACATTGCTCCCTCTTGCTTCAAATACATGTATCCCATCACTCCTACCAGTTTCTGAAGTACTGCTAGAAGTCCTCTTTCCTGAGTGTCTCTGCAAAATGAGATTCAAACAAACCAACAAACATAAGGCAGGATGAATATTGCTGCCAAGTGCTATTTGGTGGAAAGGGAGGCTCCTGAGCACATTACAGTGTGTGCTCATCCATCTAATTCCCTGGTCCTGGTACCATGTGACTTTGGAATTCTGACTTGCAGGTCAAGGGGTCTGGGAGGAAGATGCTGGATTGTGAACAGTCATACAGAGACTGAGCCACGCCCAGCCCTGGGTGACCCCAACTCCTCCCACAATGCTGACTCATTTCAGGACATCATAAGGCTCACAGAAGTTCTGTAGTGGAACCAGATTTCCCTGGACTCCAGTAACCAGCACAGGAATCTAGCTGGATGCTGCTTAGCCATCTGAGATGAAGGAAGTTTTGGTTTTATTTCATTTTATTGTTGATTGTGTTAATGTTGCATTATCCTCCTGATCTGATATTCTAGAAACTGACAGAAGATTTTCAAGTGCTGTAGACCGTATAGGCAAGGGTCCCAATGCTGGACCATGAAGTTGTATTAGTCTACAACATGTTAGGAACAAGGTTCCCAGGAAGAGGTGAACAATGGACAGTCTAGTGAAGCCTCATCTGTAGCTTCTGCACATCACTGGTATCCCCACTCGAGTGTCAACTCCTGTCACATCAGTTGTGGCATTAGATTCTCATAAGAGCCTGAAACTTGTTACACACTACACAAGTGTCAGCTTTAGATTGTGCTATCCTTTAAATCATTCAGAAAAGAAACACACACTCCACTGCCATCTCTGGAAAAGTTGTCTTCCAAGAAAACGTTCCCTTATGCCAAAAGAGTTTGGGGACCACTGCCCTATAGCATTACACTTAGAGATTAGAAACTATTGCAGAGGGGCAGCTGTCACAGGGAATAAGAGGAGAATCAAAAGGCCAAACCATGCCTTCCCCTAAGCCAGCCATTGTGCAGGCTGGGAGAAAAGAAGAGCAACATTCCCACCTTCCCCCACCCACAGGCAAAAGACTGATTCAGAGGCAGTCAGGCTGAGATGATAGCAACTGAAGTAAAAATAATAATAATAACATAACACATACATTGATTGACTTTACAGGCCTAAAACTGGTATTCTGAGCATCTCTTTCGAAGATAACAATACATATTATGGCAACTGTGGGGAATTTCTTTCTGTCTTGTTTCTGAAATCCAATGTTTTGTTCCATTTTACTGGTTTACTTCATTCCTATAACTGGTAACTTGAGCAACTCTTTTAAGATGACAATATGCAATGTAGGAAACATTGTTAAGTTCCTATCATCTTGTTTTGAAAACCTATATAGCTATTGTCACTCTTTGTTGCTGTTGTTGTTGTTCTTTTGTTGTTATGATTTTGTGATTTGTTTGCTTCTTGACTTTTCTGTTGTTTCTCTCTCTCTCAAAAAAAACCAAAAAACAAAAAACAACAACAACAAAAAAAAAAAAACCAAAAACTGAAAAACAGTGCTCCTGAGATCTGGCCATGGTGGGACTTAGACAGCTTATTCTCACACCCTTTTGGTAAACACCCCCAGTATGGGCCAGGAGGAGAACCAGAACTCCCGAGATCTGGCCATGGTGGGACTTAGGCATCTTATTAGCCTGTCCTCTTGGTAAGTGCCACTGGTGTGGGCCAAGAGGAGAACCAGCGGCTCCCATGAGCCTACTGACACATGGGCTGAGAATCAAATACCACCACCCCCATAGCTACTGGGTATAGATGTCTCGGCATCTCATGGAAGGTTGATCACATGCAGTATAGCAAATATGGGGAATTTCCTTCTGTCTTCTGTTTGAATGCAAAAGTTGTTTTCACTGTTTTGTTTTGTTATATTTCTTTTGCTCTATTTAATACTCTCAATTGGTTTTATAATGTTTGTTTTTGGTTTGATTTCACTATACCTAATTGACTGAACAACTATTGTGAAGATAACAAGATATACCATAGTAACTATTATTACCATCCCAGTGTCCTGTTGTGAAGTTCTGTACCAATTTCACTGCATTGTCTCAGTTGGTTTTGTTCTGTCTTGTTCTGTTGTATGTTTACTACTTTCAAATTAAAATTTAAAAATATAAAAGAAAAGACACTACTGCAAATGCTTATGGTGTAGGAGGAGGCAGCCAGTGAGGGGCTGCTCTAAATTGTCCTCAGGTACAGAGACCCAAGAATGCAGCCTGGAAAGAATGTACATGGTTTAAAATGACAATGAACTTGAACCTGGGAAGCGTGTTTGACATTCCCTGCACAAGGTTTGAATGCTTATTCTTATTACATCAGGATAAAAGGAAACAGTTCTGCTCAATAAAGTGGTGGAAATACATTTTTTTTTATTTTAAAGAGAATAAGAACAAGTAAAACAAAATAGAGCAAAGCCAATCATAGAATCCAGTATAAGTGACACAGGATTTCAAAACAATATGAAATCAGCAATGGTTACCATAATGCTTCTTGTTGTCTTCAAAACAGCTGTAGATACCTTCAAATATAGTAGAAATATAAAAAAAAAAAGAGCAGAGTAGAACCAATAAAAACAAAATAATGAATGCAATAAAGGACTTCAAAACAAGCCAATAGTAAATCCAAAATGGCTACCATAGTATATCTTGTTATCTTGTAAATAGTTGCCATGCCATGGATATAACAAAACAAAACAAAACCCACCCTCCCCCCAAAAACAGTGAAAATAATACAGATCTTTAAAACAAGATAATATGGAATCAACAGTATCTACCACCTTCAGAAGGAAAGACCCATAGTTGTGAGACTGTGTACCATGATCCTCTGAACAGGTGATCAGACCACTGGTTCTAGACCTGCAAGGTCAGTGAAACACCAGACACCA
Source organism: Cavia porcellus (assembly GCF_034190915.1). Taxonomy (NCBI): domain Eukaryota; kingdom Metazoa; phylum Chordata; class Mammalia; order Rodentia; family Caviidae; genus Cavia; species Cavia porcellus. Next base: position 50,031,810 of record NW_026947500.1, on the reverse strand, counting down.
CAAGCATCAAATTTCACTTCACATGAATAGCTATCATCACTGCCTATGTTTCTCCAGATCAGCAGGCTGCTTACAGGGATAGGGAGAGTTGGCTTTTCTTGTTTCGCTGTTTCTTGTTGATTTCTTTTTCTTTTCCCCCACAGTCCATGAGTGGCCACAGAAAAAGGCTGGGGTCTGGCTGTGCCCCAGGGGGCCACAATCTGCACATGGTGCTGGTTCACTGCAGGGGCTGGCTTCCTTTTCATTGTTTGTTCTCTTCTGCCTCAGTTCTCAATGATGTTAACTCACAGGGCAACACAAATCTTGTTTAGTCAGCTATTACTTTGTCTCTTAATTCAGAAGCATTGCTAAGAGGCCAGGCACAAGGGTGTATTCCAAGTTCAATTTTCACTAAGAAACTCCTTCTCCACCTACCATCCTCCATGTAAAGCTTGCACTCCTTTTTAAAAGCTGATTCTGTTGACACTGGGACTCACTATGAAGCAGTCCCAGCAGAGAACAATGACTCTGTATTCGAGAGATACAGGAAAATCCCATGCATACAATTAACATGTGCAAAAGCATTAATGCTGTCATGCTTCATAAATGCATGGAGATTCTGTGCCCACCATAGCAGAAATGATCCTCACAATAACAATAAGAAGTAAATAATAAATAATCAATATCCAGAGTGTTATGCCACTGAGGCTTGTTGTAATTCCAAATTAATCTCACAATTCAAAAAAAAAATACCAACCTTATGTACAGGACATTATCTGTCATTATGTTCTTTTATTATTTTATAGAATTAAAAGTAATTTAAGGCATACTATCTCAAATGAAAATATGATAAGGGAGAAGAATAATCGGGAGAATCCTCAGACTCCATGATGGAGAAGTATTGGAAATCCACAGGTGCCATGAATTCCAAGTGGTGTTTGTGAACCTACAGACTAGCTATGGGTCCTAGTGGTGACCTTTAGGTGGCATGGCAGGGACACAGAGCTCTGGATACCAGGTGATGTGTATGTACCACACATGACAGGAGGTTCCTTCTTAAACCACAGCTGAAATCTTCATGATCTTCCTTAGAGGGGAAGCTTCAATGATAAGTGTAAAATTAAATCCTATTTTACTATGAGCATGGAACATATTCATATCTGAGACTGTGCTTTCCATTCTTTAAATTAAATGTTTCAAATATAACTAAATCCAATAAATCAAAGGCAGAAACTTTTGGGCTGAACTAGAAACCCATTGAATAGCATCCCCTTGGCACTGTTTCAGTCTCTCTGTACCTGGATCACAACTGAGTTCGGCTCCTTGGAAGAAACAAACAGGAAGCCATGACTGTTCTTCGTCTGTCCATCACCACCCAGATCTTGGTGGCCAGTGCTCTGCAAAGGGCAAACAGCCCCTTTGAGCCCCTTGAACCCCATCATCTGTCCTGGCATCCTGGCTAACTGGTTTGGCAAGGTTCAGCTCCTCCACAGGAGGGAAAAGGACTGTGACACTGACTTCCACCAGCCTTACCCAAGACAGCGCTGGTCCTCTCAGGACCTTTTACCGCACTTGGTGTGGGCTGCCTCAGCAATTCCACGCCCTCCTGTACTTTCTCCTCCGGGTACTTTGCCTCGGTTCACAGAGGACTTCTTGCTCATTTCTCACCCAGGAGTATTTCCTTCCCCAAATCTAAATGGTGGGTAGGTATAACACGCTCAACTAGCAGTGCTATAAATATCGCTATATTCTAGATTGTACCAGATAGGCATTTCTGAAACATGAATTATAGGCACTTCTCAACTTTTAAACTTGTAATTTTTCTTGAATTTATCACTTTCAACAGGGCAGAAAAATGATTACATACATCTTTAAACTCTATTCATTGTACTGTTGTTGCTCTCATTTTAAAATAAAGACAACTGACCCGAAAATAAGCTATAAGTTATTTGCATTTTTATTTTCTCCTGTCTTCTCAGCAGTGACTTCTGAATTTGCAAATGTTTGAAGTTGTTTTTCATTATTTTAGCTTTTCTTTTTAATTTTCATAAAAAACTACTATTTTTATGAATAATAGTAGCGGAAAAAAGCTAAATATGAAATAATAAATAGTGACAACATTTTAAAATTAAAGAGAGAAGCATCTGGATATTATTAACAAAATTATATCAAGGAGGAAAGATAAGATTATAGATTTTTAACTTTTTTTTACCTTTTTGCTGCTTGTCCATATTTTTTTTCTCTTTAATGATGTTGACATTTTATTTTTAGAAGAATGAAAGAAATAAGCATAAAATAATTTTAAAAGAGTCAAATAATAAATTCAATTTACCTGAAAAATTACTTTTGGGCAAAGTAGCCTGTTTGATATTTTAAATTCTATATCTAGGGGAGATAAGCTTCTACATGTGATGATGGTATCACACCCAGGCTAGATATTTACATTACTCCAACCAGCATGATTGGAGATAAGAGGCTATTATATTTTATTGCAGTTCCAGTAACAAAGATATTTGAAAGAAATAGAATTGTTCTGATTCTGTGGTTGAATGGATAAAACAGAACTTTAGTGCGGATTCTTTAGCTGAATGTAAATCAAAGCTACATGGAAATTCCACCTGGCCCCAGGCAGAAGGGTGGTCAGAGAGAATGCAAAAATAGAGTAAGTGCTAGCGGGGTTACTGGTGGAAGTGGAATTCTTACACACCGATGATGAAAGAACTGAGTACAGCCACTAGGGAAATTGGTATGGAGGTTCCTCAAAAAACTAAAAATAGAGCAGAGCTAACATGTGATCCAGGTGTGGTTTAATATATATTAAAATATATTTTTGCATGTCAAAATATCTTTAAACTGTTAATTAGTACGTGTTTGCAGTATACAATGTTGGCATTTGCTATTATTTCTTGTTTTACTGAGGACCCATTCAAACCATTTTTTCCAGTGCCTACAAATATCTTCCATCAGTTTCAAAGCTTAAAGTCTTTTACACAGGTTTTGATCCATTATAAACTGATTTTCCTACAGGGTGAGAGACAGGGATGTAGTTTTAGTCTTCAGCATATGAATGTAGTTTTCCCAACACCATTTCCTAAGAATCCGGTTTGCTCTTCAGCGTGTATTTTCAGCCCTTCCATCTAGCATCTGATTGCTGTAGTTGAATGGTTTATTTCTGTGTTCTCCATTCTGTTCCACTTTCTAGATGTTTCTTTTTTATGTGAAAATAATGCAGTTTGGGGCATGATGGCTTTGAAGTATAATTTGAAATCAGGTATGTAAATGACACTTCATGCTTGCTCTTTCCACTTAGGGTTGCTTTGCTATTCTGCCTTTTGTGTTTGTATATGAATTCTGAGATATTTTTCTAGCCCTGTGAAGAATGCCATTGGAACTTTGATGGGGATTGCACTGAAGCTGAAAAAGCTTGCATCATTGTGGTCATTTTAACAGTATTCATTCTATCAGTCCATGAGCGTGGGCGGTTTTTCAATCTCCTGGTGTCTGCTTCATTTTTTTTTGTTGTTCATTGAAGTTTAAGCTAAGCATTGTATAAAACAAAAGCCAGGATTCTTAAAGAGTTGGACACTGAGAACTGGGATCATGGTCTGGATATGTTTCAGACTGTGTAGATATATCTCAAATACTAAAGCCTCTGACCCTGCAGAAATGACCCTTTCATCACTCTAGAAAACAGAAGTCTTTCTTACCTAGACCAGAGTGCTTAAGAGATCAGAAGATGTATATCACAAACAGTTACACTACTGGTGTGGTATGACGTGGCTGGTATGTGCCATGGCTTGGCTACCATTCAGGGTTGTGCATCTTGGAGTGGGAACTAAGTACCAGAGAATGTGTAGACCCGCACAACATGGAAGCATCGGGAATAAGTTTACAAGAAAAACAATACAAAACAAAAAAAACAAAAAACAAACAAACAAACAAACAAACAAAAAAAAAAACCACAACTGATCCCTAGTGCACTAGAAGTGCAGCTGAGAGAGAGTTAAATAAACTCTCAATATCCATTTGTTTAGTTGACTTTAAATATTACCGTCTTTGGAGGTCACACAGCTGATCAGTCGATTACTAGTCATCTACCAATTTTCCCGGGCAGCACCCAAGAAGGTGAAAACTGTCCTGTGAAAACTGCATTTCACTTTCCTCTTCAGCAGCATTGGCTTTCCCATTGTCTTCCCTTGCTCTCTGATGGGGCAGTTGCCATCTTCCCTTGCTGTGGAAAGCAGTTGCATTGTGCTGTTTTCCTGTGTTTTCTGATGACAGACACCTTTGCCATTCTAATGATCAACTGCAGAGCAGCTCTGCAGTGGGAAAAGAGAAATAAATGAGTGATAAGTCTTCACAATGCTTTCTAACAAGTAACTTCTCTTTAGACATTTGGAATCTAAAGTGCGCGGTGACCTCCAATAGTATCAGCCTGTCATCAGAAATGCACAACACCTGAGCTTTGTAACTATCCAAGGACCAATGCTCCCTTGATATGCCACCTGTAAAATCCCTACAAAGGCCTGGTCCCTGCAACCCTTAAGCAAGATGACTCTGTAGAACAAGAGTCTTATGTTCTGCCTTATTGGCATTTTGTCAAAAAGCTCTTTCTTCCCCAATCTCTATGTCTCTTGAAATTTTGGCAGCAATGAGAATGAACCTTTCACAGTTGTGATAGTTTTGCTTGGAAAAATGAGAATGCATAGTAAGTGAGGTGAAGCTGCCATAGCTGTCATGGGAGATGTTGAGGAAGGGGCTCAGAGGGTCAGAGATGTGGAGATGCTTCAGACGCTTCATTATAAAAGAACAAAGATGGTATCCAATGACTGTGTTCCCCGAGAAGACTCAACCAAGTTTACTAACTATATTAATGCAATTAAAAATACTACTCAGAGACACACCAGCCTATGGAGAAGCTCAATAGCATAAGCTACTTGGATGGATCTCAGCTTCCTACAGCCAGTAGGAATGGAAGAGTCCAGAACACTTGAGTCATGAAATTAAAATCGTTACAAAAGCATGAATTTGCAGCAGAGTTCTTTCTTCCTCTTCCTAATTCAGCAACTTGATCACTGAAGATGCATTCTGGCTTCAGAAGATGTTGAAGGATGCTTCAAGTTCAGTCCTCATTAGCTGCACTGTGGGCACTTTACCACACACGAGATCAGGTATAAGGTCTCTACAACACAGGTACCTCTAATATTTTAGGGAAAGTTTTCTTTTCTCTTCTTGCTGAAAAAGATAATTAGAAAAATTTACATTCAAGTAAACTGAACAATTTGCAAAGCTGGGTTAACTCTCTTAGCCTTCTTCATGATATAGTCTGCAGAAAAATAGCCAGTTACGCATATCTTGTAACACTAGACACACTCCTTGCAGATAGACAACAGAAAGCGGGGGCTAAAGCAGTTGCTAAGTTACTGGGGACCTGGGTGAAAGATGTGTGAAAGAATGGGAAGCTGTATTAATATGTATCAGGACTTTGACACTTGGGAAGGTTTTACAGGTCAGCTGTAAAAACTTACCTTGTCAAGATTTTTTAGATGTCTATGTGTTTAATTATTCACACTATTTGCACTGAAAAAATTGAGCCTGGGGCTTCTTTCCAACAGCATGATTACTCCTATAGGAAGTGCATTTTATTCATTACAGATATCTCACCCACTTTAAATATAGGACCCGTGCTTCTCATTGATATATATCTTTGTTTTTGTTAACCTAGGTTATATAGACTTTATATAGCCACCATTATATAAATTAGATCTCTCTAGGTTCGCTCCTGAATGCCTTGTTCATGCTTCACATTTACCACAGAAGACTAAACAAAAAGATTGTTCTTTTCCTTTTTCGAATAATAATAAATATTTCTGTTATTTTTGTTTTTTTTACACTCTACAGAATGCTGATACATATGTATTATTCATGTATTGTGATTTAGAATTCTGTGCTCTGAATTTATAAATGAGGAATTTTGGAATGAAACATTGGGACTGAGTGTGGATTAACAGAGGTTAGATAAAGTGTACCAAGACACAATCAGATATAAGGAATAATCTCTGGTTGCAAACATAACGGGTGACCATCATTCACAAATCTATATTTTATGAAGATCTAAAAGAGAAAAGCATGTACATGTACCAAATACCCCCAGTGTAATCATTATGTGCCTCAAATATAGACTAAAATTCATAAGAAATAATAACAATAGTAATGGTAAAAATAGAGGGAGGAATGTACAGATGAAGCAGAGAGGACAGTAGGGAGAGGAAATTGAGAACAAAGAATCAAGATACATTAATTATGTGCATTTACTCCTTACAATGAATACAAACATCATGATCAGTAAACATGTTCTGATATAACTAAAGATATAAAGCAAGTCAAAGGTTCCAAACACAAAGAAAAGTCCAGGAAAGGGAAAAGGTTAAACACTGTGATTTAATCTGTGCAGGCTTTTATGCATATATTAAAATATCATATTACATACACATTAATATACAATATTACATAATGATGGACCAATATAAATATGCTACTATAAGTGGAAATCATCCCATTGCTAATAGAAATAGAGCCATTCATGTGACCAGTGGAAAATGAATGTCCATACATAAGTAAAAATCTCATCATGCTTAAAATCTGTGAAGGTATGGTCTATGATCAAATGTACAGCACTGGCACTTTAATTTTATCTCATTGACTTGACCAATATGAGGCTAAATGTTCTTTCCGTGTCATTTTGGAAATTAGCATTACTGTGATTTTCAACGCCTGGTCATTTGTTGACACATTTACGAATAGTATTTATATTTTGCTGTGAATTTGTGGCTGCTCTTACAGACAGGGGAGAGCATCTCATTGTAGGCACAAGAACATAAATATTTCTTACAACTTGTTATTTTACTGTTAAAATTATTTGTACTGCTTTGTTCTTTCTACATAATTTTCTGTTTCAAAGTCAGAATAAAAAATTTCAGACACTCAAGATTTTGCAAATATTCACCTACATTTGTTTCTTGTATATTTTACAGTTTACCCTTTTAATCCATCTCTATCTTAGTATGAAACACACATATGTCACAGAGAGCAAGACAGAGGTAGACAAATCTTTAAGTAGTTCTATATTTCCCAGTTATTTTTTGAACAGGCAGCATCAGGACTTACCTGCAAACTCTGCCACAGACTCTCTTTACTATGCATTGCCCCATCAGTGGTGACACACAAACGGATATTACCTCACCCACCAACCAGAAAGCACTTCCTTTCCACCTTTCTCTTGAATGCCTCTTTTACCTCCTTGTTCCTCAAGCTGTAGATGAGAGGATTCAACCCAGGGATGACCATGGTATAGAACACAGAAATAACTTTATTGATACTCAGAGATGAGCCCGAGCTAGGTAGGACATACGTGAAGAAAAGTGTTCCATACATGATTGAGACTGTGGCCAGGTGAGAAGAACATGTGGAGAAGACCTTCCACCTGCCATGGGCAGTCTGGATCTTCAGGACGGCCACTATGATGCACACATAGGACACCACGATGATCCCACCGCTGAGCACTACTATAGCTCCAGACAAGACAAAAAGCACCAAATTATTGATCCTAGTGTCAACACATGCTAGAGAAAGCAATGGGGAAATATCACAGAAAAAGTGATTGATTGTGTTTGGACCACAGAAGGGTAAGGAAAATGTCAACACTGTATGGGTCATGGTGCTTGTAAAACCTATGGCATAGGAGCCCATCACCAGCTGAACACAGACCCGCGGGGACATGATGAGTGTATACAGCAGGGGCTTACACACGGCTGTGTACCGATCATAGGCCATGGCAGCCAGGAGAAAACACTCCATTGCCACAAAGAGACCAAGGAACCACAACTGTGCAGCACAGCCCACAAAAGAGATGCTCTTCTTCTCTGCAAAGATTTGGCACAGGGTTTTGGGGGTGACAGAAGAAGAGGAGCAAACATCTACAAAGGACAAGTGGCTAAGGAAAAAGTACATAGGACTGTGGAGTCTGGGATCGAGCCATATGAGAGTGATCATCCCCAAATTACTGCCCAGTGTGATGAGATAAACAGAGAGAAGCAGGAAGAAAATGGTGATCTTCTGATGGAGGTGACCTGCGAGGCCCAGGAGGACAAACTCCACCACTGCTGTCCAGTTCTTCCCTTCCATCAGGGTCACAGGGAATCTGTCACAAAAATGAAGAGAATTATTTTGTTACAAAATACAACTAGTATTCAAACCCAGGACAAATTTTTTAATCTCTTGTATAACAGACAATTTTAAAATGTTATTGAGCTTTTAGTTTAGATAGGATCCCTAGTTACTAGGTATGTTTTACTTTTGGAGAATTTAGCACTGATCTCTGGGTCAATCAAGTTTCCCAATTATGTGATCTAAAACTCTTTCTTCTTATAAGATTATTTTAACAGGGAATCACCATTCTTGACTCATCTTACAGTATGAAGGGAAAATGAAAATCTCCTGAGAATATGTTTGGAGGGGCAAGCAGTAAGGCAATGAATGTCCATATCCTCATAGCAGACAAAGAAAAGCTAAGCAAGGACAGTGAAGTTTCCAAATGTTATAATGTGCCTAGGACACAATGTTCCAGGATGTACTGCCTGCTCCCCTTGATAAAGGGATGTCAAAATGACCAAATGCACACTGGAGAAAATTTCTCTTAAGAGTAGAGTGAATAAATGATACTTTGTCATGCTCATAAAGAAAGGCATTCTGAGAGAACAAGATTCGCTGTAGGATAAGTGTGAAGTAAAGTGGGATTCCAGAAAAGGATTATAAGATGAGAAGATTCAGTAGAAAAGAAGGAAAGTCACAATTTCCCCACAGCATAATTCCAGTAAAAGAATATTAATTCAGGATAGTACATGAGATGCCTGCCTTAGAGCTCAGGCAGCAGCCTGTGATTAAAATCTAGACACAAAATTAAATACTGCCTGAGCTAAAATAACAGAATTATTTTACAAGTTGTCATAGATTTTTTTGCAAACAATATTGAAGACATTAACTTGAATTCATAATAATAACATACAGGAAATGTCAAATGTATACTCTATAACACAGTAAAATCCCTCAAGAAAATATTTGTAGGTGGTTCATTACTCAGATGAGGATAAAAATTCTTCTTAAAATGACTAAAAGATGATTTTGTAAGCTAATTAATATGAAAATATCTGGCTGGCATATGATAAACAATGAACAGCCTTTGGAAATAAAAGCAATACCAATTCAAGATACATAATAATCATTTTAGAAGCTAGGTCTATAATATTTTCAAACAACATATAATAATTTATCCATATATGATCCTTGCAATGAATGCTTGCTTAGTGTTGTATGGAGTATATTGTCAACAATCACAGAGACAATACATTCTCCTGTTTTATTATGGATGTTAAACCATGTCAGAAATATTTTGCTTATATTTATCCAAATATTGCTGCATATATTTTTTGAGATAAGAAAGGTACTACAGACTAGTTTTATATTTAGTCCAATAACTATTTGCTTATTTATTTAATGTAAATAATATTGAGTCTTTTTTAAAGTGAAAAGGATGAATGCTATGCCTCTCCAAAATCTAACATTTTTCAATTTTATAACTTAAAGGATACCATCTCTCTTTTCAAAGAATTATTTCTCTTTCTATAGACAAAAATTACATATAGATATATATTTCTCAAGTATGATATGTTTTGAAATACATGTGCATTGCAAAATGGGAAACTTAAACTTACCTGACATTCTTTTTGAAGTGAAAACACTTAAAATTATCAGTAGTCAAGACTACCATACATTGATACTATCATTTTTAGTAAACAATACACAATTCATTTCAAAAAAAAATCTTTCATACCAGTTGTTTACTCTGAAGAAGATGTAAACAAAACACTGATGTCTGCTCTTCTAGAGAATCAGAATCCCAGTCCCAAAGTTCAAAGTCTCTGCCATATTTCTAAATGTTCACATGCCCCAAACTACAGCATACACATTTCTTGAAAGATATCCTTTTTTGTGTTCCTTGACTCCATCAGAGCAAGTCATCACTGTCTAGAAGTAAGAATGGAAGCGTCAGCTCTCTGCATGGTGGTGGCCTCGCCAATGCACATGGTGAGGAAGACAAAGCCCAATCTTGAGGGACCTGGATACAGAGGTGCCGTGCTAGACCTGCACATTGATTTACACACGGGGCAGAATAATGGATGCTTTTTTAGAGATTTCAACAATGTTCAGCCAGGTCCCAGAAGAACTGAACCCCCAGGAGTTTCCACCTGGAGGGACAAAATTTAAGTCATCCTAATTATATAGGAGCCGACTCTCAATTCTCAATCTTATCTCAAAAATCAGATTTCTAGAGTAATAACTTGTGTGTATCAGTTAACATCTATGGAACTGGCAGCCAAAACTAGCTGAAAAGAAGGAATGAACATGAATTCTGGAAATGTATCAGTAGGCATAAGTCCCAGTTCCACAGTTGACTGATGCTCAAATTTCACCATATTTTAAGCTTAGATTTAGCTCATTCCCTTAATCTCTAAAATAAATAATGATTACTGGCTCACACTGATTTTACCAAGATTGATTGAAGGTATTACTTCAATATTTAAAGTGTTTAATGAAGTGTTTATTTAAATCATTTATAAGAGCATTCAACAGAGTAGTTTCTGCTAACATTTATCAACAGTAGGGCTCTAGGCCATAGTGGGTCAGATAATCTATACATATAAAAATCGAAGATCAGTTCCAACTAGCAGTCCAACTAGGTATAACTAAAAAATAGTAATTGAGTTCTGAAGAAAGCCAGAGTAGATGACAAGTTTTCTCAAGTAGAAATGTTAAGAAAGGTGAGTGCAATTTTAAAAAATAATAATGTTAAGAGCAAAACTATTCCAAGAAGTACTACTAAGATGAGCCAGAAAAGTTGGAAAAGAAGCCAAGACATCATTCCAATGGGGGAGTCACACAAGAGAGAAGAAATCCTGGAGCTGAATAATGTAGGCTCAGCCATCTCAGCTGTGAGCTTCATCGTTTAGCCCATCAAGAAGAGCTGATGTGACATTCTATCAACTCCCACATTTCAGCAGTAGCTCATTTATAACTCCTTAAGTATGTATCTCAGGAAATGAGAAGCCTCACTGCAATTATATTAACATCAGACTAAATAGATGTTAAAGAAACTTACCAAGATAAAGAATATAAGCCCATAATGAAAGTAAGGTCCAATTATCAAAAACAGTGTAGCATTCTCAAAATTTAAGAACCTAAAAGAAGATCTGCAAAATACACAAAACAAAGACTGCCTGTCTCCAAAGAGTAATGAGAGTGGAATATTTAATACTATTCTGTCAATAATGACAAAGCACAAGAGGAAAAATTGTTAGTTAATTTACAGCAGACGAATACACTATGAACAAAAAAAGTAGTATTTACAGAATACCTGACTGACAACACACACACTGCTGAGAAACTCTCAAATGTGAGCAATGCGCTCACTCATTCTGTTCATGCTAAGTACATAAAAGGACACACACCAGGAGTAAAGCTCAAGAATATAAGCAAAGTACAGAAATCTTCAGAGATCTTGGTTCTTTTCTGTGGTTCTTTTCTTGTTTACTTTCAGTTCCTTTCAGTTCTCAGACTCTTTTTTGTTGGTAGCACTTTAATTACATTTTCAGTTTCATCAACTAATATTCCATTATTCAAAATGTTTATATTGATTCAACTGTAGAAATTGTTATCTTTCTAGGATTCTGTCCATTTCCTCTGCATTTTTCAGCCTATGAGAGAAAGGATTGTCAGAGTAGGCATTGATGATCTTCTAAATGTCCACTTCATCTGTAATTCACTTCTTTCTTTCCTAATTGTAGGAATTTGCAGTCTTTGTTTCCTTTTCTTGATAAAGATAGCTAGGGCTTTATCAACTTTGTTTATTCTTTCAAAGAAACAACTATTCAATTTGCTGGTCCTTTGTACTGTTTTCATAGTCTCCATTGTATTAATTACTGATTTAATCTTTGTAATTTCCTCCCTTCTATGAGCTTTGGTGTTGACGTCTTCATTTTCCTAGAAGCTTGAGGTGCCAGCATGATGTTGTTTAGCTGTGCTCCTTTTGTCTTCCTGAGTTGAGAATTCATTGTTATATATTTCCCTTTTAATATTACTTTCATTGCATGTATAGTGTCTAATTTTGTCTTTTACAAGGATGTCCTTTATCACCACTCCTATTTAATATAGTACTGGAAGTACTAGCCAGAGCAATTAGGCAAGAAAGAGAAATAAAAGGGGTAAAGATAGGAAAAGAAGAAGTTAAGTTATCATTGTTTGCAGATGACATGATACTCTACATAGAAGACCCCCTAAACTCCATTGAAAGACTCTTAGATACAATAAATAAATTCAGTAATGTGGCTGGATACAAAATCAATACTCAGAAATCAATAGCATTCCTATACACAAACAACAAAATCACAGAGCAGGAAATAAGAGAAACTGGACTATTCACATTAGCAAGCAAAAAAAATGAAATATTTAGGAATTACTCTTACGAAAGAAGTGAAAGACTTATACAGTGAAAATTATAATACACTGAAAAAGGAAATTGAAGATGATCTCAGAAAATGGAAAGACATCCCTTGCTCATGGATAGAAAGAACAAACATTGTGAAGATGGCCATTCTCCCAAAACTGTTATACAGATTCAATGCAATCCCTATAGAAATACCATCAACATACCTTATAGATCTAGAGAAATCACTCCTAAATTTCATCTGGAACCTGAAGAGACCTAGAATCGCAAAGGCAATTCTAAGCAGCAAAGACAAAGCAGGAGGCATCACAATCCCTGACTTGAAGTTATACTACAAAGCAACAGTAGTAAAATCAACATGGTATTGGAATCAAAACAGAGCTGAAGATCAATGGAATAGATTAGAAGATACAACCACAACTTCAAACACACTCAACCACCTTATCTTTGATAAAGGAGCCAAGTAGGTTCACAGGAAGAACGACAGTCTCTTTAATAAATGGTGCTAGAAAAACTGGCTCTCCATTTGCCAAAAACTAAAGCTAGACCCATGTCTATCACCATGTACTAAATTAAAATCTAAATAGGTCAAAGATCTGAATATTAAAACAGAAACACTAAATCTATTGGAAGACAAATTGGGTAGAAACCTTGGAGACATAGGAGTAGGTAGGGAATTCATGAACAGGACTCAAACCACACGGGAAATACTTCCCAGAATCAATAACTGGGACCACTTCTTATTAAAACGTTTCTGCATGTCAAAAGAAATCTCCAGCATAGTGAAAAGAAAACCCACAAACTGGGAAAAGATTTTAGTGAACTCTCTCTCAGACAAGGGCCTCTTGTCTAAAACATATAAAGAATTAAAAAAACTCAGACCTCCAAAATTCAAAGATCCAATCCAAAAATGGGCATCTGAGATGAATACGCAATTCTCAGATGAAGAAATGCAAATGGCAAATAAATACATGAAAAAATGCTCATCATCATTGGTCATTAGAGAAATGCAAATTAAAACCACACTGAGATACCATCTCACTCCTGAAAGAATGGCCAGGATCAAGAAAACCAACAACAAATGCTGGAGAGGCTGTGGGGAAAAAGGAACTCTCCTGCACTGTTGGTGGGAGAGTAGACTGGTACAGCCTTTGTGGAGGTCTGTCTGGAGATTTCTCAAAAAGTTGGGATTGGAAATCCCATTTATTCCAGCTATTCCACTTCTAGGCATATTCCCAGAAGAACTGAAAGCATCATACCACAGTGATATATGTGCACCTATGTTTCTAGCAGCGCAATTTGTAATCGCCAGATCTTGGAAACAACCCAAGTGTCCATCAACTGAGGAATGGATAAAAAAGTTGTGGTATTTCTATACAATGGAGTATTATTCAGCTATAAAGAAGGATCACATTGAGATATTTATCAATAAATGGACGCAGCTTGAGACCATACTCATAAGTGAAATAAATCAATCTCGCATGTATGAATACCAAATAGTTTCCCTAATGTAAGTAATGATTCAAATATATAAAAATATGTGGTAATCATGATTCCCCATTATGTGGCCTTGAAGCCTTATAAAATTTTCACTTATTAATTAGAAAGGCTTTATTCTGGGCTTCTTGATATGGAAATATTTGAAGCTATACTATATGAAGTTTTACCCAAATATTTCAAGGAAAAAGACAGACACTATGGACAGACACTACTATTCTTTAAAAAAATATTTAGTTATTTATTATGTTTATTTTAATTAAGGGGAAAATTAAAAAAATTAGGATATATAATACTAACTCTTTTTTATTTCCTATTAACTTGTTTTGAAGTCCTGTAATACTCCCATGATCTTGTTTTGACTGATTAGACTCTGTTCCATTCTGTGTGATAGTATCAAGTGTGAGGGTATAGGCAACTACTTTGAAGGCAATAAAATTCACTAAGATGCCCATTCTGGTTTGACTATTGTCTCCTTTGGAAGTCCTGTAGTGTTTACAATGCCTAAGTTTTATTGGTCTTGTTCTCTACTGTTTTGTCCAACTTTATAATATCTAATGAGATAGACAATCTCATTAGATATTAGGAAACAAGAGACAACGTTGATAACCATTGTTAATAACCTTGTACTCTGTTCTACATCATGTGCTATGTCTATCCTTGGTTTTGACTGACAGCTTTGTTTTGCCATATTTGACTTTATTCTCCCCCCCCCAAAAAAAAGTAATAAGAACTAAGGAGTAATAAAATCCAAAATGTGTAAATTTTGTTGTAAAAAAGAGAGGGAGGAAAAAAAAAGAGCTCTAACGGATATAACAGCATGTGTGTTTAGGGGTGTTAAATAGCTGACTACATTAATGTTTTTGGATCATTGAACACAGCTGTTTGCAGTCTCTCTGTTTGAATGTTTACTTTGTATTCTTTGATACTGTGATTTGAGCAACTATTTCCAAGATGATAATATGTAATCTATTAACAGGTGATTTCTTACTGTTATGTTTTTTTTGGTAGTTCTGTATTATGTGTAACCTTACACCGCTTTGTTTTGTTTTGTGTTTTTCTCTTTTTCCTCTTAAATAAAAAAAAATTGTCTTTTACTTTCTCTATGAGTCATTCATTTTTGTGAGGGTGTTGTTTAACTTCTGTATATTTATGTAGGTTTTGCAGTTTTTTCTATCATCTATTTCGATGATCAGTTAATATGCATGGAAAAATTTCAATCCCTTTGCATTTACTTAAGGATGTTCTATGGGCAAATATTTGCTCTATTTTAGAGAATGTGCCATATGTAGTTGAGAAGAATGTGTATTCTAATGTTTGTTGGAATCCTCTTTAAACATACAGTCAGTCCATTTGTTCACAGGGTTGTTTCAATTCTTTCTTTGATGACTTTTTGTCTAATTGGTCTGTCTTTTTGTGAATATGGGGTTTTAAAGTTTCTTGTTATAATTGTGACGTTCATACTCTATTTTGATTTTTCATGTCTACTAGCATTTGTCTCATATAGTTGAGTGTTCTTGTATTTGGTGCAAATATATTATGGTTTTTATCTCTGCCTATAGAGTTTTTCCCCTAACAAATATGTAGTGACCTTCTTTATCTGTCTTGATCATGTTATATCACATGGAGTATTGCTTTCCATCCTTTGATTTTCAGTCTATGAGTTTCCTTTTGAGTTACATGTGTTTCTTGTGTATAGCTTATGGTTGGATCATGATTATTGATGCATTCTGGCAATCCATTTCTTTTAATTGGTGAATCAAGACCATTGACATTGATGGTTATAACTTATATGCATTGGCTTAACTTTGTCATGTTATTTTCCTCTTGTTTATTCTCTGCATTCTCTCATTATTTAATTGCTTGCCTGCCTGGTTATGTCTTTCTATTATCATTCTGGGACTTGTGCTCATTATTATCTCTGTCTAGTATCTATTTCTGTACTCTTTCAAGGATTGATTGGGTGGACAGGAATTTGTTCAGTTTTTCTTTGGAAATATCTTATTTCTCTATTAATTTTCAAAGTTTTGTAGGGTACATCATTCTGGGTTGAATCTTGTTTACTTTCAGGACTTGAAATACTTCATTCTGAGTTTGTGTTACCTTGAGTATTCATTTGAGAAGTCAGCCATGAATCTAATGGCTTTCCTTGACAGGAGCTGTTTCTTTTCTCTAAAAGCTTTTAGTATTCTGTTTTGTGCTGACATTCTGGGATTTTGGTTAGCATATATCTGTGTGTAGATTAATTTGGTTGTGGTTCTATATGCCTCATTATCACTATATCTGACTATATTCCCATGCTTTGGAACTTTTCTGCTTTGACTTCTGCAAATAGGTTTTATTTATTATTTATTTAGGCACTAGGTATTGAACTCATGACTCCACGCTTGCAAGCCAGGTGCTTATGCCACTGAGCTAAATCCCCGCCCCTGGAAATAGTGTTTTATGTTCCTTCAATTGACACCTGCATTTCCATTAATACATATTAGCCTTATGTTGTTTTTCTTTGCATCATCTTGGAGTTGTTCAATTGTTATTTCATAGTTCCTTGCTATCTTTAAGATTTCTTTCCATTTCGAATTCTGCAATCATTTCTTCAAGGTCTGAAAGTCTATCTTCCATTTCATTCAAGAGGTTTGCCAGCTTTTAATGGAATTTTTAATTTTCTTGATATCTATTTGAATTTATTTAGTGTGTTCTAATTGTTTTCTACAATTGCTAATTGTAGGTTTCTATCATTTTCCCATGGGTGTGTATTTTTTTTTTGTCTATGTCTTCTCTCACCATGCTAAGGAACAATTTTATTAAGGTTAACATTTCTTTCTTTAGCTGAGAGGTTATTTCTAATCTGATTTCCTCTATAGGCTCTTGCATTTTTTCCTTTATTTTTCTTGCTATCTTTTCAGAATTTTCAGGTGTGTGACTTCCAATGTCCTCTATTTTGATGTCTCCTGTACTGGTTAGAGGGCATTTGAGATTGCTTTTCACTTTTTTGGTTTTGTCACATTCACCCAATTGGGTTAATCTTTCAGTCTTTTCGATCCTGCTGATTTCAACCATCTGTCACATGTGTCTTTGGTACGTACTGTGTGGCTGACACTCTTCCAGTTACTGTGTCATCTGTGTAGTGGAGAGAGCAGGTACCAGAATTCCTCCAGTGGGGCCAGTTGTGTGAATCCTGGATTCTGTCTGGGCTGACTAACTGAGGAGTATTGAAGTGAACCAACCATGAGATTGTATTGATAATATGGCTTTAGGCTGTTTTGAGATTCCAGTTCCAGCTGTCTATAGTGCACCACAGTTAGAATCCTACTGTGTCACTAGGGATCTCATAGGTCTGGTCTGATTTCTCCAGGAGAGAGAAGGCCTCACAGCACCATTGCAACCCCACATTCTTCTCTGTATGAAGAAGTACTCACCCCTACTCTCATCAGCTCACCAATGTTCTCTGGGTCAGGGGAAGGTTTGCCAGGATTCCTGCCAACATATTGAGGTCCTCTGGTGAGAAACTCACCACATAACTGTTGGCCCAAAGAGGCATTCTGGGTGGAAGGAGAAGTTGCAAGGCTCCTACCAATCTACTGAAGTACTGCAGAAGGTGGAAGTGGTCCCTAAATCTCTTATTAGCTGCTGTGTTCTTCTGGATGTAGGGGAGGGGTTACTGAGGCTTCCCTCAGCTGCTGAGATTGTCTAGGTGAGAGGGATGTGTGGTAGAGGCTCCCTTTGGCTACTGAGATCCTCCAGGAAGTCAGGAGGGGCAGCTAGGATCTCATGGGCTGCTAAGATCATCCAAGTTTGGGGGAAAAGTGGAAGAGCCTGCATTTAACTGCAGGGGTCACTTGGGTGCAGGAGATGGGCTCAACTTATTTCCATACTAAAATCTAAGGATCCCACCCTGCAGACAATGTGAAGGGGTACTAAGTGTTTCCATTTAGCATGATGATTTGCCACACCCACGTGGGGGAGGATTGTTATGTATTAAGAATTGGTGGTCAATTTAACGCCATTTGGATTGCATCAGCATGCTCCTGAGTGAAGATGCTCCACCTGAGGAAGATTGCAAGCATAATAAATAGGTAAAGAAAGATAAGGAGGTCATTAATGCATTGAGGCATTAATGCGTTATTGCATTGAGGCATTGTGGGTTCTCCAATGAGTTGCTGTTTGAGCTATTGGTTCTCCTGGAGAAGCTTTGGTCCTCACATCGAACACTGCTTCCTGGCTTTAGAGGGGAAGACGTGTGCAGCTTGGTCTCCAGGATGGACTAGTCCTGCTTCCTGTAATGTACCTGACTGTGCTTATTGTTGGAGGAGCTCGGAGCCTCTGTGTTGCTGAGGATGGCTGTGGTGCCTTTCAGGATAGCCCTGGTCTTTGTTGTGAGTATCACTTTTCGGCTCCAGCCTAGAACCCTCATCCCACCAGCACAGCTCCTTCATGCCACTGGCATGGACTTTCTGACTTCCACCTCTGACCTTTTGGGCTTTCCCAGCATAGATCCATAAAAGAGATTGGCATGAGTCCTTGCTGTGGGCTCTGGACCTCCAGTTGGACTCATGGGAAGCACTGTCATGAGCTTTGGGTTTTCATCTGGACTCATGTGGGACACTGCTGTGGGATTTAGGCCCTGGACTAAATGTCTTTGGTGTTACAGATTTCCTGCATTTTCTTGTGTTACCTCCATGTGACCATTATAAAAATATTATAAACTCCAGGTCCTGATTCTAATTGTTTTCTGCACAGCCCCTAACTACAACACCCACAAGTCAGTACATAAATCTTTCAAAATAACATAAGAACTGTTTTGCCTACATGTATTCTGACATCCTGACACCTATATCTCGAAACAGGATTACATTATAATCATCAGAAAATATTTAAATAACCAGTTTCAAAGGGTGTCTTTATGTTGTATACTTTGTGGTTTAGAGTTAATTAACTGAATTCTTTATGCAAAACACATTTTAATTAAAGTCCTTAAAAATTTTGTTTAAATGTTATATGAGCCTCCAATCTTCTAAACAACTCTTTTCTACTTTTAATTTGGCAAAATCAACATATGAGAATCTAAAGAAATATACATCCTTTGTATTGCTATGTCAACTGAGTGAGCTTCCATTTGCTAGGTGAAAGGAACAAGATATCTAACTCCAGCATGTAGATTTCATAGATATCTGATCTTAAGCAAGCCTCAGATGCTCTAACGGTCCAAATCCTTAGCTGTAAATGGAACTAAAAATTCCACCTCAAATAGGAGTTACAGTGATAAAAAAAACTGTTAATATGACATGTGAAAGTTTATGATTTAGTTCATAGACAACTACATGATAATGAATTTCAAACTAAGATATAAAATATGTTGAAGTAATAAAGGAATTTTAAATTGATGATACTGGAAGATAAACAAAAGTCTCACTAGACCAAAACTGTAAGCTCTCAGCAAACAGAAACACAAATTTATGTCTCATACAATAGCAAAGGCAGATGTGAAGCACATTTATTCTACTTACTGAGAACATGTTTCTAAAATCATCATTTAGCATAATTGAATATCAGTGTGATATGCAGAGTTTCAAAATTGGTCCTATGCAGATGTCCCAGAATGTGTTGATGTGTGAAGTGTCGTTTGCATTACTTTTCACTCCTTCTGGCACAGTTAACAGTAAAATAGTTATTTTCCTTCATGTGGGTCCAGAGTTTTCTGCAGCTGATCACAGTAGGAGAAGCCATTGACTCTCAAACTTGACTAGGACAATAGATGCACCTTATGACTGTAAATAAGTTAACACATCAGAAAGGAGCAACTCAATTACAGCTCTTCCCAAACTACGTGGTTCAAGACAGGAGAGATAATTCCATGAAAGTTTAAATAAAAAGGCAGAATTAGGTTATTGGTTGGTTTTAGGTAAGAAATAAGTACATTAAGTGGGAAAAATGCCAAGTACTCTGCTTCTGAAAATATTGATACCAAAACCATGTTTGTAGAACTGCTATATATGGTGATAAATGGAATAGAATTATATAGAACAAGATATCACTAATTTATGGAACAAATGTCACTGTGAAAACAGGCAGTGAATATTCAGTCTCTTCTCAAAACTGATCACTTTAGCTAGTTGGTAATAATTCTTTTCCCAGATCAAAAAGGAACTCTTTTGCACTGTTGGTGGGAGTGTAGACTGGTATAACCACTGCAAAAGGTCAGTCTAGAGGTTCCTCAAAAAGCTGAGTTTTGAAGTCCCATTTGACCCAGCTATTTCACTTTTGGTCATAATCCCAGCAGAACTGAAAACAACATACCACAATGATATATGTACTGCATGCTTATAGCAGTACAATTTGTAATAGCCAGATCTTGGAAACAACCTGAATGCCCTCCAACTGAGGAATGGATAAAAAAGATGTGGTATTTTTATACAGTGGAGTACTACTCAGCTATAAAGCATGATCACATTGAGATATTTATAAGTAAATGGATACAACTTGAGACTGTACTCATAAGTTAAATAAACTTGCATGTGTAAGTTTCCCTAGTGTAAGAAATGGTAAGAATACATAAGATACAAAAAACTAAATTGTTAGAGTGAAAGGATAAGAATCTGCTTACAGGGGAAAAATAATACCTCAGGGAAAATGAGGGGAAAAAAGGAAGGGAAAAGAAAAAATTTCTAAAATTATATAAACACACTTATGATAGCTACAACAATTGCTCTACAAACTGTAAGTTCTTGGAATAAAATAGTTAACATTCATAGGATTGGGACAATTGTGAATATTACTATTTAGTGACCTGAGGAACTCTTGAAGATCATTATGTAAAATAACAACCCTAGTTTTTTTCATACCACCTTATTTTGATATTGTCAGTGGTCTGGGCTCTTTGCTATTATTGTTTATGTGTCTTTTTCATTTTGTGTTTTCCTAGGAATTAGTTTTGTGTTGTTTTAGTTTGTTTGTCTTTTCCCTATAATACCGAAAAGATAGGTATACATGTGGAGACTCATGCATGCATAGAACTAAAAGGTTTATGAGGATTAATAATATAATGCATGATGAAATGACAAATACTTTGAAGAAAAAGAGACATTAAGGTACCCATTGCTTATTGCAAAGTGTCATGATGTGAAATCCAGTAATACTATTATTCTTTTTTCAGGGTGATTTTAATCTGTTTTGTTTTGTTTAACTTCAATATACATAAAGGTATGAACAGCTATTTTGAAGAGAATGAGACACATTATGGCAGCCACTGTTGACTTCTTTATTGTCTGGCCTTGAAGATCTAAAAAGCCTTCATCATCCTGTTCTGATCAGTTCTGTACTATTTTGTTTTGTATGAATTCCTTGTATGTGAAGATATGGACAACTATTTGGAAGAAAACAAGAGACAATATGATAGACAGTGAAGATCTCTGGTTATCTTGCTTTGAAATCTGTGTCTCATATTTTTTCTTATCTGTTTTGTTCTGTTTAATTTTATTCTCTTTAAAAATAAAAAAGTGAGAACTGATCTTATAATGCATGATGAAATGAACACCACTTTGTAGAAAAAGAGACACTACAGTACCAATGGGGGCATGATAATTTGTCTACATAGTGTTACTGTAATCTCACAGCCCTGGCCTATGGTTGTTATTAATCTTAAAGACTGCTTTATTAATATTCCACTCTTTCCTTAGAATCAACCTTTTTTTGCATTCTCAGCACCAAGCATTAATTTTCAAGAGCCAACCAAACATTTTCAATGGACCTGGGAGCATTTGCTGAATTTCTAGGGACAACAGATAATCACTAACCTAGTGACTGCCTTTTACAATTATTCCTTCACACTTCTGTTATTCTCCCAAAAATCACTCATTTCAAGACATTGACACAGGCATTGTTAAAAATCAATAGCACACAGCCCAGTAAAATAATTTAAAATGCTGTGAGTTTGGTCAAAACAGAAGCCCCAGTAAAACTGTAAACTGCAAATACAGAGCTCGAGAAATCCCAGTTACTGAAAAGGAACAGACTATAGAAGGTGGCCTTATTGCATTGCAAGAAGCGGTGAGTTTGGTTTCCAACTTTTGCAGCCTCAAAACTGGAAAAAAACCCAAAAACTACAAAGTACCATGTTTTGGATGAAAGATGGCAGCCACACTATATTCCGGAATGGCAGCAGGGGTCACACCATGTTCCAGAATAGAGGCAGCATATAGAATTTCTCCCTCAGAATTGGACAGATAGTGTCCAGTGATTCAGGCACTTGACCCCTATTGTCAAGAGAGAAAGCCTGGCTACAGCTCTAGTTCCAGCTGGCACCGGAACATGGTATGATCCATGTGGTGTTGGTTTTGGGTACATAAAGAATGAAAGAGTTCTGAAGGCTTGCATCCCAATTTCAGAAAGCTTCGAGGTCAAGCAGCGTGCCTCTGAGAGGGCAGTGTGAGAGCCACTGAGGAATCCATTTCAGCTCTGTAGTTTCCCACTGAATCTGCAGTACAGAAATAGGCCAGAAGTGCCCATGTCCCCCTACAAATTAGACAGAAGTATTCCATGAGCTAACAGATGGTTTGAGGTGACCTAATTGTAGCTGCTCTTCTACTAATGTCAATAAGATCTTTAACTTCTCCTGAATTAAGAGCCACTGAGAAATCCATTTCACCTCTGTAGTTTTCCAATGAATTTGCAATACAGAAATAGGCAGAGACGTGCCAATGCTCCCTCCTCCCGACAAACTAGACTCATGTCCCATTTCAGATCTATCTTATTTTATTAAAGGCTCACCTGAAAGTGTATAGCCCTGTAAGGTCTGCCTCAAATCTTTGTCTTCTTAACAGTCCATGTTAGCCTTCCTCTTATTGGCAGCTGATATGCTCTTCTGAGGTGCAGATTTAAGTAGGACAGTGCTCCTCTTTTCCATACAGCCTCTGCCCCATAAAGTGATGGGAATGGGTACAATAAATAATGCCTGTCTCTCTATCAGGTCCAATATATGGAAGTGGCATAGCACTCTGCAATATAGATTGAAGGGAGCCTGTGCCTATCAGAGCTGTGGAGGCAGGTCTAGTCAGTCAAGCAGATGGCCAAGATTGGCTATTGACTAATAGTGACATCAACTCCTGTATCCATCAGTCCAGTAAAGAATTTTCCATTTACTTAAATAGCGTAATTAGGCCTATGAGCAGTAATATCCTGAGAAAAATAAATTTCCCTGCTCAGATGCTTATCATTATCAGACTTGTGTGAGGAGCAGAAAAGGGGAGATGAATTGATTTTGGGAAAGAGTAAAATCTGAGCAAGCAGATTATCAGGTTCAGTCACCCATATGTCATTGGAACATATGGCAACTAATATTTCTTGATGACAATCGCTATTTATCACAGTAGCTCCTTTCGTAATTGAGCTTGATTTGCCAATAACTAATTTCATCGTACCTTCTGGAAGTGGCCCATGGATTCCAGTGGGAATGAAAACTGGTTTCTTTCCCCCATAAATGACTGTGAGAAGCTGCTGGTAAATCTAATGTTACACTCTGGGTGGTTCATGCAGGAGGGATTTAATATCATGGCTGGTACTCATCCAGGCAGAGGAATTGATGTTTGTTTGGTTTGGACCAGATGCAACTGGTTCAGCTGTGTGGGATATTAGGATACCATTTGATACTGTACCCTGAGTTTATGCCTGGCCCCAGGGAACGGGCAATTCTCTGTTCCCCTGAAGCAAAGTTGTGCCATCCTTATGAAATACAGACTTCCAATCTTTTGCTCAGTGAACATCTTTCATGAAATGTGGGCACAGATTATATGGTAAATTTGAGCCTGGTCTTGTAGTAATAATATGCATGGCTGAGAGAAGTGGTACCTTTATAGGCTCTGGGCAGTTTTGGCAAGTGTGTCCTGGATTGCCACAATCAAAACATTTACTCATATTAGCCTTATTGGCTACATGTTGGGATACAGC